>NC_136068.1:787079495-792079495 GCF_964261635.1 Lissotriton helveticus
GTGTGTGGTTATGAATCGAATCTTTTGGTCCTCACTTTCTGGTTTGGGTTTTTCTTTCAACAGATCAGTTCTATTAATACCGGAAGATCGTGTTAGTGCATTTTTAATTATGAGTGGATGGTATTTGCGTTTTTCAAATCTTTTACTTGTCAATTTTTGGTTGATAATCCAATCCTCCTCTTTTGAGCATATTCTTTTGATTCTCAGAAACTCCCCGTACGGGATATTGTGGATTAGATCTGATTGATGAAAACTTTGAGCATGTAGTATTGCATTCGTCGCTGTGCTTTTACGATGCAATGTTGTTTGTATTGTATTGTTTTGAATGAAAATCTCTGTGTCCAAAAAAATCACTTTTGAATCACTTATTGTGTAGGTGAATTTAAGGCCAAAGTTAGAATTGTTCAATACTTCAAAATAAGTTGCAAATTCCTCCTCCGTTCCATCCCAAATCAAAAGCAAATCGTCTATATATCTCAACCAAGCTATGGTTTTTGATACTGCCATATCGTTTTCACATCTCCAGGCCCACGTTCTTTCCCAATGACCCATTGTTAGGCAGGCATATGATGGACTAAAAGAAAAGCCCATTGCTGTGCCTTTTGCTTGTCGATACAACTCATTTCCAAACATAAATACATTTTGTTCCAGGCACATCGAGATCATTTCAAGAAGCATCTTATTGTGCTCTGCAAATTGAATGTTCCTGTCCATCAAGAAAGATTTACAAGCTTCTATGCCGATTTCATTCTGAATGTTAGAATATAGGGATATTACATCCATTGCTATAAGTTTATATGAAGGTTGCCAGGGGGTATCTTCCAGTCGTCTTAGCAGATCCCCCGTATCTTTCACATATGATGTTAAACCCTTAACATAGGGTAAAAGGAAAACGTCTAGATAATTTGCAATCGGTTCCAACAATGCACCCTTGGCTGATATTATTGGCCTCCCTGGTGGCTTCGTGGGATGCTTATGTATTTTGGGTAGGAAGTATATGGTCGCCATTTTGGGGTGTGGAGTTTGGAGATATTTATATTCATCACTGTCCAATAGATTTAATTTGAACCAATTGTCCAACTTGCTGTCTAGTTCTTCTTTTTGTTTCAGCAACGGATTAGTTTTCAACTTCTCATAATATTCCTTATTGTGGAGTTGAGAGTATGCCTCCCGCATATATGTTTCTTTATCTTGGATGATGACATTGCCACCCTTGTCAGCTATTTTTATTTCAATGGTGTCATCTTTCTGTAATTGATTAAGAGCTTGTCGTTCTTCCCTCGTAAGATTGTCCTTTTTGTGAGGGATCTTAAGTTGATAAAGGTCTTTCACTACACATTTGTGGAAAAAGTCTATTTGATTTCCTGGTGGTAATTGCGGATAAAATTTGGATTTAGGTTTCATGTTTGAAATGCCAGCTCCCAATTGAACAACATATGCTTGTACTTCTCTTCCACTTTGTTGTGGGTCTTGGCTAAGTTCCATTAGGTTGACAAAATGTTCCGCATCCCGCATTGGTACTTGCATGGCCGGTTGCGGGATTGTTCTTCTCCAATTAGCCATATCTGGTTTATCCACAAACAGTTTTGCTAGCTTGATCTTCCTGATATATTTATATAGATCCACACGTGTTTCCGCTAGATTTATTCCACTGGTAGGACAAAAGTTCATACCACGTTTTAATAAATTCAGTTCCACATCATTCAGACTTTTCGAGGATAAATTAATAACCTGTAGTTCTTGATTGTCATCTGTGTCATCCATGTTTAATGATTCCATTTCTTCCTCATGTTCCGTGTCATGGTTCCCACGCGGTTTGCGCCAGTATTTTGTGCTGTGTTTGCGCTTGCTTCTTCTGGTTTGTTTTGTGGCGCCTTTCCACGGCCTCTCCCTCTTCCTCTTTGAAACGGTTGTCGGGGCCCCATGGTTTTCTCCCAATTTTTTTGTTGAAACGCCAGTTTCAATTCGTCAAAAAAAGGCACTTTTACTCCTGCTCCTCTTTGCTCATCTTCTCCTCCACTTGCACCCGGTTCTGTTGATAAGCTTGAGGCTAGAGAGGACATGCTTCCCATGGTCATTATGTTTTCCAAGTTATTTTGTCTAAATTGGTCATATTTTCTTGCATATGTAAATATGCGACCTTCCTCGTAGTCCTCTTTGTCGCGTTGGAATTTGGACATTTTTCTTAAGCGTACACTTTCTTCGTGTTTATCGATATATTCTTCCAAATCTTCCTTAAATATTTTCATTTCAGGGTTTAAATCAAGTGTTGCCAGTTCTTTTTCTATATCTTTCAATTGTTTTGTGGTTCTTTCTAGTGCAATTTCGATATGTTTCACCAATATCTGCATTAGACCTAGAGATGAGTTTAAAATAAATTCACCCCATTCGCTTAGGAGTTCGTTACTGGTATCCTGGTGGTTAGGCATCAAACTAATGCATAAACCCCGAGGTACTCGTTTCACTTCTAAATACTTTTTCAATGCTGCAACTTCCCACCATTTGTTAATTTCCTTTTTGGAAAGTTTTTCCCAAGTGCGTAATTTATTTTTAAGATCAGTTTTACGGACACCGCCACTTGCTCCTGTGGCCGCTGTTTCCTCCTCAAAACATGATTGAATTAAAGTATTCCTCGATATCTCTCTTTTATCCATGGTGAGCTGGCGTCTATTCTTTTAAGCTGTATTTTGTAGTACTATTTTTTTAGTGTTATTTCACGGTTATAGTTCTTGATTTTAAGTATCCGGTTTGTTTAGTGTCAAATATGAACATAAACAGGTTCAATCATGTGGAATATTAATTAGGTAAAGTTCCTCGAGTTGTACTTCACTCGGTATCTTCCCACTTCGTGACACACAATTGCAAAGCCAACCGACGGTGAGTAGTCACTTGATGCTTCAAAGGATTATTTAATCAAAGTACACAAACGAGGTCGCTTACCGGTTCCAGGGTACTTCGGTTGACGAGCCCCCTCCGGAGTTACCGTCTTCCGTTTCCAACCCGTCCCCGTCGGCTTCCTCAGTTACTTTCGTCCCATTAATCCTCAAAGGTTCAAAGTCGGCGTTCACCCGAGCCCTTTAACAAATCATTCCGTTTGGTCCACAGGGTGGGCCTCAAGGCGCTCTTGAGGCGGTGCACTCGGAGCACGGCAGAACCAAGCCGCGATCAAATTATTCTGGTTTCCCGATGAGGGGAGAAGGTGTCTCCATGCACTCCCGGATATTATTTATCAATTATAGCCGTACATCCAAGTTAGTAGTTCGGTCTTCAGTTTATTGTTTATTTCAGCAAGCCAGCAACACCTGACGCGTTTCGGTCTCTACGGAGACCTTGCTCACAGGAAAACATCACTACATTTTTTTGCTCAATTTAAATAAAGATGAAAAAAAAACACAAACATATATATATTTATATATATGGCCTAGCCAAACATAGGAGGATGGAGCAAAAATTATGTGACTCCATATGTGTTGTGTTAAATATATTATTACTAATTTGTAAGGTTTGCACAGTTGGAATGGCTTTGAACAATGCCTCAATGCAGCATACTCCCTCCCTAGGCTCACTTTAAAGAGCACCCTCTCCTTCAGCCCTCCTATAGGACTTCTTTACCTCAACCGACCCTACAACTCTTACCCCGTGGTTCCTGGGTACCTCCTGAGGACCCCTCTGGGCTCTCCCCTCTACATCACCTGATTCCTTACCTCATATGTACTCTTGTAAAGTTAGGTTCACATTATACATAAACCACAGACACACAATATACTGCTGAAGGTTTGAGTAAGAAATATACTGTACTACTTGGTTGATTGCAGCATATGATTTGTTAGACAACAAAGACTGCATAACAAAATGGGCCCAGAGTGCCTGTACAGCACTTCAATGGTTCCAGTCATCCCTGTCAAAGAGAAGTCAAAAAATCAGGTTTAGTTATTCCTCATCTTCAGGAAAATAGTTTGACAGAGCGAGCATGTACTAACCTGCTGAGCTTCATCCAGTGGAATTGATTGGACCCACAAAGTTACTTGCTCCTAAATCCTTCTCCAGGCTACCACCACTACTGCCTGATGATAAGCAGGAAGTGTTATTGTCTAGCAAGGAAAAGGGAAATGGGACAGGAGAAGAAAGACCCCCCAGTTGCTGTTTTCAGAACAGTTTCTGCTTCAAATTTAGCCCTTCCCCCTTGACTCCTCTAGTCACTGGATTTTCTGGCACTTCCATTTGATAATCTTTTCAGCTTAGCTGGATGAAAGAGATACCTGTAGTCATGAAAGATTTTATGCTCCCTGTGTACTAATTTCACCGAAACAAAGTTTTAAATATTCACCCTGATGTTTCTTTATCCCCACAAAAAAATTGCTTAAAAACGGTGTTCTCTGTTTTATGACTCAATACCTGTGGAACAGTATATATTCATATAATTAAACAGCTAACTTTGATTTTGATTTTCTATATTTTAAAAAGGACTAACCTTGTCAAGTCAAGTCAAGTCAGGGACATTTATATAGCGCACAAATCACATCCTAGGAGTCTCATGGCGCTTGCAGCAGTCTCTAACAGAGGAGAATAGAGCAATGAGTTTGCAAAAAGCCAGGTATTTAACCTTTTATGGAAACAGCCGTGTTCATGGGTGCTACGGAGATGAAAGGGCATTTTGTTCCATGAAGCAGGAGCCAGAAACGAAAACGCACGACCGCCGTTTCTGGAGGTTCGTATTCTTAAGGGCGTCAACAAAAGTTCGTTTCTGGACCTAAGTTCTCTTTGAGGCCGATACCATCTAAGTTTTTAGGACCAATATTTGGGGCCTTTTTCATACATCTGTCTATGGGCCAGGTACAGCGTTTTGAAGAGGATACGCTTTTTTACCGGTAGCCAGTGGAGGCTTTTTAAACAGGCAGCATAGGGAGTTTTTCGCGGGAGGTTGAGAACCAACCGGGCTGCAGTGTTCTGAAGAACCTGAAGCCTCCTCAGATGATGTTCATTTATGGAAGCCAAAAGTGTATTTCCGTAATCCATCCTATTTATTATTAAACCCTGGACTAAGGGTTTTCGGGCCTAAACGGGGATCCACTTGAAAAGTTTTCTAAGACTACGCATTAGTCCAAAACATGTACCAACGATGTTATTTATTTGATTGTTCATGGACAGTTTATTATCCATCAGAAAACCCAGATTGCGGGTTGATTCCTTTGGTACTGGGCAACTGCCCAGATTGGATGGCCACCAGTCATCTGTCCAGTTTTCTGCCGCTTTGCCGAAGAGCATGATTTCTGATTTACTGCCATTTAGTTGGAGGTGATTGATGGGCATCCATTCCTCAACCTGTACCAGGCAGTTTTTGAAACGTTGTTTGGTTTCATTAGGATCAGGATCTAGTGTAACTAAGATCTGCGTATCATCAGCATACGACAGAACATCAAAACCATAGGCTCTGATCACTTTGGCCAAAGGAGACATATAGACATTGAAGAGCGTCGGGCTCAAAATAGAGCCTTGGGGAACACCCATTTTAACAGGTCTTTCACTTGCTCTGTTATTATCGATTTGGACCGTTGTAGTGCGATTGGACAAATAACTGGAAAACCATTTTAGGACATTTCCTCTGACACCAATCTCCCACAGGACGAGGATGGTTGACTAGTGCTTATCCAGCGCCAGTCTGATGCTATCGACCACCTCGACCAGTTCAGTTTCTGTACTGTGTTGTGCCCTAAATCCCAATTGGGAGGGATCCAAAAGTCCATGATTTTCAAGATGACTCACAAGCTGCTTGTTGGCAATGGATTCAAGCATTTCCCCAAAGTATGGAAGTAGAGAAATGGGCCGATAATTTAACAGAATGTTAGGGTCGGCCGTGGGCATTTTCAAAATGGCCTAACTTTCGCTGCTTTCCATATTCGGCGCAAGTATGGGAAAAAGTTTAGGGGGAATATGGTCGGTGGATGACCCTGACTTAATTTCCAGTCCGGCCGACAAGGTCGCCTCGCAGTCACATTTAATAAATTCCTCTATGATGTATGGGGGGTCTGATGGTGATATACCCAGGGCATCTGACTGAGTTGGGTTAGGATGGGAGGGAAAAGAGAGATGAATGGTGGTAATTTTATCCTCGAAGAATTGAGATAGGGCTTTTGTCCACTCCAGGGAATTCGCAATTTCTAATGAGTTGCTAGGATTGGTAAATTCCTTCATGATTTGAAAGAGTTCCTTAGAGGAGTTTTGGGCTCTATCTATCCGCTCCATAAGAAATGCTCTCTTTGTCGATTTTATGTCACTCACATAGCTAGAATGCAGAAGTTTGTATGTTTTCCGATCTATCTGATCTTTACTTTTCCGCCATTTCTTTTCCGCGGTTCTACATTTCGATTTTGTAATTTTTAATTGCTCTGTAAACCAAGGAGCAGTTCTGATTTTGTGCTTAACTCTACTCATTGGAGCAATTTTATCCAACGCTGTCTCTATGGCGAGGTCGAGTTGTAGTGCCGCAGTGCTAGCACTTGAGAAAAGAATTTTTGTGTTTAACTGAAATTGTTTTGGAAACAGTGATAAAGTGATCTCTGTAGTGTAGATCCATTTACTAATGCCGTTCTTATTTTGGCCACTGGAAAGGAACATTTTTAGTAAATAATCATCTGTCCAGACCAGTGGAATGGGAGAGGCAACTGTCAGATCGGAGGAATTTGTACAGAGAAGATCCAATGTATGACCGGCTTGGTGTGTGGGGCCTATGATCTTCTGATCAAGTCCCAGGGTATTCATACTAGATATTAACTTCCCTGTGTCTGAATCAGATAGTATTTCCGTATGGTAATTAAAATCCCTTACTAGAAGAAATTTGTCAGAGGCGAGGACATGAGCTGCAATGATTTCGAGAAGTATATTGGCAAAATCTCCTTTAGCGCCAGGCTCCTTTCCAAATATTATTCAGTTTTCCCTCAATCTGAAATATGACAATTTCTAGGCAATTGGAGATAAAATTTTCCAAACTAAACACATTCACGTTTTTTTTGGCTGCAATCAATGACCCCGCCCCCCTTTGGTTTCTTTCCTATCGAGTCAGGTTATCTTACACTCTGGTGGAAAGGCGATGTGTATATTGGGGTGGCATATTCATGTAACCAGGTCTCAGTAATGAAACAGATGTCTGGGGCTGCTGAATCATTTAAAGAGCAAGCTCTAACTGACTGCTTGTGTGTAAAGGCTTTTAGAATGACCTCTTTACAAAATAAAATGTTACTAAAACAACAGAACACGTGCTTTCTTCACACAATCACCAATAAGGCAAATGTTCATTCCTTTTGTCTAGCATAAATTCTAACAAGTCATGACAAAGCAATATCCTCTAAATAAGGCAATTTGCAGATCTCTCTGATTTGTATTCAGAATAACAATGTTCTCTCTTGCAGAATTCAACCGGACAGAATCATGTTTTCCGCATTCCAGAGTGGACCAGGTGAGTGTCTTATTTATGCGGTGACTACGCATGTTACCATGAAAACTATAACTCAGAATCTCTTTGCTCTTTTCTTTAGGTTACTACAAACACACCTGGAATCTGGTGGTCAACAAC
Source organism: Lissotriton helveticus (assembly GCF_964261635.1). Taxonomy (NCBI): domain Eukaryota; kingdom Metazoa; phylum Chordata; class Amphibia; order Caudata; family Salamandridae; genus Lissotriton; species Lissotriton helveticus. The sequence continues at coordinate 787,087,066 of NC_136068.1, forward strand.
CTATAGTAAGAAAAGGCAAAAATGCAAATGCTGAACATACAGTCACCTAAACTTGTGTTACATCCAATGACTACTTATTCAAAACACCTCCTACAACTAAGGAAAGTGACTATAGGATTTCCATCAACTGCCCTTTGTGGCCAGTGTCATCATCTGGAAGTCCTGCTTTCCTACCACAGCACCTCATAGTCCAATAGTTGATTAGAAAGGTTGCTCGCATGATGTTTGTATTTGTCCATTGTGGAGCAGTTACATCTCAACCGCAGAAATTGGCCAAATGGCAAGTTGTCCCTCAACGACTTCGGATGTTGACTGTCGTATCGTAAGAGGGAGTTACATGCCATGGGTTTGCGAAATAATTCGCTTGCCAATCCATTTGATGTTACATAGATTGATAGGTCCAAAAAAGAGATCCTGGACTTGTTCAATTCCAAAGTGAATCTAAGATAGTCATTACAGCTATTGAGCCATGTGTGAAAAAGTTTGACCGCCACACTACCAAAATATCATCAATGTAGCATTTCCATAGTCTAATAGACTTATGGAAGGGGTTCAGATTTGTCAGTACGTATTTCTGCTCGCAGTTATGTACATACAGATTCGCTAGGCTAGGCGCATATACACTCCCCATACTGGTTCCGGACACCTGAAGATAATAGGTATCTTCGAACTGGAAGAAATTTTCCTTCATGGCCAAGTATGCTAGTGTCAATATAAAATTCACAAGAGTGATGGAATTTAACTCCGTATTATTCAGGATATCTGAGATGGTTTCTAAAGTTTCGTCTTGAGGTATGGATGTATATAAGGATTCCACATCCAGTGAGACCAATAGGTCACACTCGGGATCAAAGTCCACTGTTGGCAGGAGTCTCAATACATCCTTTGTATCCAGCAAATAAGTTGGCATTTTTTTGACAATTTGTCTCACAAAAAAATCTACGAAAGTAGATAATGGCTCTAAACGAGAGCCGATGCCCGATATGATGGGTCTACCCGGGGATGGCCTTTGTGCTTTATGCACTTTCGGTAGAATATAAAAATAGGGCATCACCGGGTGAGTTGTCTGCAGGTAGGTGGATTCTTGAGATGTTATCCATCCTTCCCTGTAGGCTTCTTCTACTGCTTCCGTAATGACCTTGCTAATTCAAGTAGTCTGGTCTTCTTTCAAGGGGTGATAACTTTTCCTAACGCTTAGTTGGGGCACACATTCTGCACGATAAACTTCAGTATCTAAGATGACCGGGGCACCGCCTTTATCAGCGGGCTTAATAGTAATGGAATGATCTTCCATTAGCACTTTTAAGACATTCTGTTCATTCTTTGGCAGATTTTGGTAGTTACTTTTCTTGTTAACACGGAGGGTAGTGATTTTTTTGCTGTAGCACGCTTTCAAAGGCCAGTTCCTGCGGAGGTATGCTGTGCAGTGGAAGATTGAATGTAGAGCGATTCTTAAGCCCCGTGTTGGTAGTATCGGGCTGGCTTGCCGGCTGATCCTTATCTTTGAAAAAATTATGGAGGCGGACCTTCCGGAAAAATTGGGCTATTTCACATTGAACTGTAACTTCATCTCCATTCGATGTTATCACAAAACCTAGGCCCATATTGAGAACAGCACTCTCATCTTTGGTCAGAGTCTTACTACTTAAATTAACTATCAAGTCTCGTCTTTCTGCACCCCCCCCTGCGCCTGATTCTGGTTCTGTTTGGTCCTGGAGCGAGTACCGATTTGTTTGGGAGCTTGCGGAGGCTGATTCCAGGGTACTTGTGGCTGGTAATTTCTGCGTCTGCCTCTGGGTCTTCCTGGGCCTACCCATAAAAAAGACTGATTCGAAAACTCTGTCTGGTATGGTTGAAATGGCCCTGGTGGTTGGAAATGTGTGGGAGGAAAGCCCCATGGTGTGGGTGGCCACCATTGTTGGAAAGGTGGTCCTGTGTGCCCTCTCCAAAATCCTCTCCTACCTCTTCCTCTGTGTTGTAGCTTATTAGTGTCAGTAGATTCTGAATCACTTGAATTATCTTCTAAACTACTGCCAGAATATGTAGAGCCCAGTCGCTTCCCTTTGCTATTGAATTCTGGTGCTGTGTACTCATCGCTAGTGTACGGATATACCACCTCATGTTTAAATTTTGCCAGATCCTTTTGAAATTTTTCAATTTTAGATATGAGTATTGAGTTTTTAAAATTTTTATTCAGTTTGTTAGATTCTTCCTGATTCTTTTCGAAAAGAATACTGGTGATGGTGGTCTTCCTTTGAGCTTCCATCACTTGTATTTCGACCAGAATTGCATCTGCTATTCTTTTTGCCATGCAGATGATTAGGAGTAACCAATCACGGATGCACCGCCAGGCTATTAGAGACCAATCCTTGCGGAAGGCCTTATCCTGTAGGAATAACCTGGGGGCATTGGTCACAATTAGCCCCGGAGGTGCACAGTTGCCACGCAAATACTCAGCCATAATGGCACCGTGTATCACTGTACGTGAGTGTGATTTTTTAAATATTTCACTGAATTCCAATTATCCGCAGTAGGATAACCACGGTGGTGCAACGAGTTGGCAAACAGCTATTTTGCGCGGTTCACCTCTGAACACACATCTTTTAAATCAAGGTATGCCCAATGGGGACCACCTTTTAATTTCTATCACCACCATTACAATATTGAAATATTAATAATTTTCCACATATATTTCTGTTTCTTATGTAGAAATGCATGCGTCATTTTCATCAGTAGACTTCAACCAGAGTCTTCTTTCAGTTTTGTTCATGGTAAGGATTTTTTCCAATATGTATAAAAAATCTTTTTAGAGAGTCCAGGAACTTACCAAGTTCAGTTTTCTTTATCTACAGGGCAAAATGAATAGCTTTGTCACAGTAAATTTCATGAACAGATTTACTTGCCACAAACTTTGGAATTTAAAAGTCCTGTTTTTTCAGGTTTATTTCATGTTCGTTTTTTCCCCCATTGTCTTTGTTTATCTGTTCGTTGTATTGTCCCTTGTCTCACTGCTTTTTTAAACACGTTTATTGGTATTTGCTTTCATGGTTATGGTTCTGCAATTTGAAGGCTAGTATACAACAGAGCTTGAGATGAATCATGTTAATATGTAGAACTTTTTCATTGTATAAATACAGTTTGTGCTGACTGAAGGTTTTTGAAAAAAAAGTCATTGTTTTATGTTTTTCAGCTCCCCTGACGAAGGGAAATTCTCCCGAAATGCATTGGGATTTGATAATGTATTTGTTTGTACTCACTTTTTTTTGTTTAGAAAGCAACTGTAATGTAAAGAACAGAATCAAGTAAAATAGATTGTTTATAAAACATGTATACATTGGATGTTTAGGAACATTTTGAAAAAGTATTGATTTATTCACTATTAAAAGAACTTTGAAAGTATATACAAGCATCAGTAAATTTGTAGGTTAAAAAGGCAGATGGATGTCTGCCACTGGTAGTGCGAGCAGGGCCTAATGACGTCTGTCACTAGTGTTCTTTTCCATTCTGTAGATTAGGTGACATATCAGTCAAGCAGAAGTAACCAAATTGTTCACCAAATTACACAGAAACGCAGTAATGCGAAGGCGCACAGAGAAGGGAACTCAGGCCTGCAGTGTAGGGCCTGCGCACAGTTTGCTAAGTTAGCATGTTGTCCTGACAAGTGCAACCACTTGTCAGGCCTTACTTCCCCTTTTGCATACAGATTGGGCACCCCTGTGGTGGGTCCCCGGTAACCCCTTGGCAGGATGCAGTGTAAGTAAAAGGCAGGACATATACTGAGGTGTGTGATATGTCCTGACAGTGAAAAACACATTTCTTTTCAATGGTAAAAGGCCCTTCTGCCCACAGGACAGAATGGGGAGGCTGATTATTGTATTTTGGTAGCCTGGTTTCCTATAAGTTTATAATGAAGAGGTGAAGTTTAGTATGTAGGAACTCACAGTGTCATAACACATCTTTCTATGAAAGTGGCTTTGTCACTGTGTGTTACAGAAACCACTATTTAATAACGTGACTGAGTTTTGTGCTTTAAGCATTTCTGTGTGTCTCTGCTGAATGTGGATTGACTCTCTGGATCTGAGAGGTAAGAGGAGCTGGAAGAGGTCTTGATACAGGGAGGGGTTGAGATGACACTAGGCTGACCTGCAGCAGGAGAGTAGGCGAGGAAAAGCCACGGGAGGTGAAGAGGCCTGGGCTGCTGCTATAAAACAATTGACCCATCTCCTGCTGAGTGATTAAGGATCCAGACCCCCAGTATCAAAGGGAGAAAGGTGACACTGGGAGGGAGACACCCAAAACAAACTTCAAACTCATTTAGGGGTATAACTGTGAGAGCTGAGAGACCCCAGACGGTGGAATGAAACAGAAATGGATTGAGACTGAAAAGGCTTAGACCCATTTCGTGGTCAAGGGGAACTCTGCTATGGAAGGAGCAACTGAAAAGACTGCTGGGGAAGGGACAATCCTTGCTTCGTTATCCTGTTAGGTTTTAAGTATCCCTTCACAAGTAAGTACCAAGGTAGGAAAGGGGATAGGGATAAGAAGAGACTGCCAATCTTGATTTTCAGTTTTTTCTTGTTTTGTTACTTCTTTCTTCTTTTATATCTGTAACAAATTACAATTTACTCAAATATTTTCTAAAGGAGACCGTAGAACTTTAAAATATATATATATATATATATATATACTTTAACGTGGTCTTACCAGAATTGTTTTTGGCCTTAGCCTCTCTTCTATGGTCTTCTCGATTAATTTATGATGGTATTTAAATGACGCCTTGTCAAGGGAGAAGTGGCGCCTACAAATGTCTTCTATCTCTTTGCAAGAAGAGCCTGGAACAGAAGCCCTTCAGCAAAAACCATTCACTAGGAGAACTCAGGTAAGTGCTATGTGTCACCCTTTAGTTTTATTTTGACAACAACTGAAGTTATTTACTAGGACCTCTCTCGAAGTTTGCAACCTATCTGGTTTATTTTCTATTTAGAAATGTTTGGTAGTTTTTCCAGGAATCAATAAATTTCATAGCTGATTCTGTTTATTAGTTTTATCCAAGGTTGGATTTCAGAGAATATCAGTGAGCAATTTTATATTAACGAACATTCAACATTTACTGTGAAGTGAAAACGCAACGTTTTAAAGCTTACGACCCCGAGTCCACTGCTCCGAGAAGCAACACAGCCAGAACACTGTTCAAGGATAACGTGAGCTGACTGAACATTCCGAGGACAATAGAGCATGCACCGGGGAATACTGTGAATTGTCGGGCAAGCGCAAGTAACTAACCTGAACCCAGGAGAGGAAACAGTACCGGGACCGTCGAAACTAGATGCCACTCGCCACCTCTACCCCATGCTTCTCTAGCATGACAGGGGAAATCAGGCAAGCTCCTTCCCTAGGAAATTCTCTGGTGAAGTGGGGCACTACCAGTACAGGGTTCTGCCCTATGGGTTGAAGAACGCCCCTACCACCTTCAGGAGACTGGTTAACCAGGTGCTGAGTGGGCAGGAGGCATTCAGCATCACTTACCTGGACGACATTGCAGTGTTCAGCTCCAGGTGGGTAGAACATTTGCAACACCTCTGTGAAGTATTGAAGGCCTTGCAGAGAGCGGGCCTCACTATCAAGGCAAGTAAGTGCCAAATAGGGCAGGGTTCCGTGGTGTATTTGGAACACCTGGTGGGGAGCGGCCAGTTGGCGCCCCTACAGGCAAAGATTGATACCATCCTGGCTTGGGAACCCCCCAAGACCCAGACAGGAGTGAGGGCCTTTCTAGGACTTACTGGGTATTACAGACGATTCGTGAAGGGGTATGGTGCCCTCGTTGCCCCCGTGATGGAACTGACGTCCAAGAAACAGCCCGAGAAGGTGGCCTGGATTGATGCTTGCGATGCCCTGAAGACTGCCATGGGCATTGCACCTGTGTTATGGATGTCGGATTTCTCCAGAGCGTTTATAGTGCAGACAGATGCTTCAGAGTATGGGTGAGAGCAGTACTCTCACAACTGAACAACGAGGGCTTGGACCAACCCGTAGCTTTCATTAGCAGAAGGCTACTTCTCAGGGAACAGAGGTGGAGTGCAATTAAAAGGGAGGATTTTGCTGTGTTCTGGGCACTGAAGAAGCTGAGGCCCTACTTGTTTGGGACCCACTTCTTGGTTCAGATTGACCACCGACCCCTCAGATGGCTAATGCAGATGAGGGGTGAGAACCCAAAGCTGTTGAGGTGGTCCATATCTCTACAGGGGATGGACTTCATGGTGGAACACCGTCCAAGAACAGAAAATGCCAATGCTTATTTTGCATACACATTGTGCACCCCTGTGGTAGGTCCCGGGTAACCCCTGGGCAGGGTGCAGTGTAAGTAAAAGGCAGGACATATCCTGAGGTGTGTGCTATGTCCTGACAATGAAAAACACTCCATTTCTTTTTCACTGGTGAAAGGCCATTCTGCCCATAGGACAGAATAGGGGAGGCTGGGTATTGTATTTTTGTAGCCTAGTTTCCTATAAGTTTATAATGAAGAGGTGAAGTTTAGTATATATGAACTCACAGTGTCATAACACATCTTTCTATAAAAGTGGTTTTGTCACTGTGTGTTCGGAATCCACTCTTTTAGAAAGTTGTTGAGTTTTGTGCTTTAAGCATTTCTGTGTGTCTCTGCTGCATGTGGATTGACTGTCTGTATCTGAGAGGTAAGAGGGGCTGGGAGAGGTCTTGACCCAGGGAGGGGTTGAGATGGCACCAGGCTGACCTGCAGCTGGAGAGTAGGCGAGGAGAAGCCCTGGGAGATGAAGAGGCCTAGGCTGCTGCTATAAAACAATTGACCCATCTCCTGCTGAGTGATTAAGGATCCAGACCCCCAGTATTAAAGGGAGAAAGATGACACTGGGAGGGAGACACCCAGAACTGATTTAGGCAGGGGGCAGGGACCCCTGAGCCCAACGAACTTCAAAGACATTCAGGGGTATAACTATGAGAGCTGAGGCCCCTGAACATTGGAATGAAACGGAAATAGATTGAGACTAAAAAGGCATAGACCCATTTCGTGGTCAAGCAGAACCTCTGCTAAGGAAGGAACAACTGAAGAGACTGCTGGGGAATGGCCAATCCTTGCTTCGTGATCTGAGGCTGGTCTGCAGTTTGCTGTTCTACCCAAGGAAGAAGCTGTTGGGCGTGTGCTTGGAGGCACTGGGTCCCCCTGTTTGATGAAGACTGTGCTTTGTGCTGTGCCTTGTAACCCCAAGGGCCCGAGGTGAGCAGGCTCCCTGTTTGGAAACACAGGAACATAAACGTTTCCGGAGAAGTTTCAAGCGACGCAGTGGGCGCGTGTTGTGGCAGCTTAAGACCCACGTAAGGCGTGCCCTGTGACCTTAGACACAAAAGGAGGAGTGAGACACGGACGTGCTGGGTGCATGTTGTGGTGTGCAGGAGGCACAGGTGAAGAGCGCCTGGTCAACGTGGGCATCGCAGGTAAAGTAAGTCTCGGACACGCTGGGTGTGTGTCGTGGTGCACCGCAGGCGTTAGTGAAGAGCGCCTGGTCAGTGTTTGCACCAAAGCTGAAGTGAGACTCAGACACGCAGGGTGCGTGTCGTGGTGCACCTCAGGCGCTGGTGAAGAGCATCTGGTCGACGTGTGCATCGGAGGTGGAGTGAGTCTCGGATGTGCAGGGTGCGTGTCGTGGTGCACAGGAGGTGTTGGTGAGGATCGCCTGACCAAGGTGTGCATCGGAAGTGGAGCGTGTCTTGGATGCGCAGAGTGTGTGTCAGGGTGCATCGGAGGCATTGGTGAAGAGCGCCTGGTCATCGAGTGCACTGGAAGAGAAGTGAGTCTCGGACACGGTGAGCGTGTCGTGGTGTGGCCGAAGGTGTTGGTGAAGAGCGCCTGGATATTGGGGCATCGGAGTTGGAGTAAGCCTCAGTGAAGCAGTGTGCATGCTTTGGTGCAACCTGGGACTGTGGAGTTGATCGGCTGATCATTATGTGCACCAGAAGAAAGTGAGTCTCTGCAACGCGGTGTGCGTGTCTTGGTGCCAACTGAGACCGCAGGAAGGAGTATACCTGGTGAGCGTATACTCGGAGTCTACGTGGGGTCCCATCAGCGTTGTGTGTGGCTTTGTACCAGAAGAGACCCAGAGGTTGCGGTGGTGAACGTGCACCCAAAGTAAAAGTAATCTCAGGGGCGTGGGGTACATTTGCCCTGCGGCCTCCTGAGACCTTCCTAACAGTCACAGCCCAGACCGGCAGCCCCAGAGGAGCTGAGCTGCCAGGCCGAGCCGCAGAGGCCTATTGAGAGAGTTCTGCACGGAAGGCCGAGTTCACGGATGGAGGAGAGGAGAGTAGGGTTTGCCCCCCATGGAATGTCAATTCCTACCTGGGCGGGATGCAGGCTCGGAGGAACACTCTCTCGGCCTCTCAGTCCTTCTGACGACGTGAGCCTTTGCTTCGGCTCAGAGTGGGGCCCGTACTGACGAAAGGAGTGGCATTACAGGGGCCAGAGTAAGAAGCTGTACCCTGTGTCATCGTTGAACCGTGTGGGTGAGGGCAACTGTTAGCGAAGAGCCTGATTGTCGTAATACACATTGCCAATATTGCTGTAATGAACTGCCAGACTGTCTTATGATGCCTGACATTATTATTGCATAACGAAGTACACAATTGTAGTGCTACGCATTGCATTATTTCTCCCTTGCCAAGTACGGGAGTGTAGCGGCCCACATTGCATTATTTCTTCATTGCAAAGTACATGATTGTAGTTACGCATTGCATTATTCCTTACTTGCAAAGTACATGATTGTAGCAGCCCGCATTGCATTATGTCTTCATTGCAAAGTGCGTGATTGGGGTGTGACGCATTGCATTATTCCTTCATTACCCAGTACATGTATGTAGCGGTACACATTGCATTATTTCTCCCATTGCAGGTACCAGGGTGTATCGTTACGCATTATATTATTTCTCCTTTGCCCAGCACAGGATTGTATTGTTACGCAGTGCAGTATTGTTTGTCAATTACAACGTGTGTGATTCTAGCATTACAACCAGCATAGCATTTTGAAAGCGGTGGTTGGGATTTGAACCTACCAACCAGCGGGAACAAATATGACCCTTTATTCTATGTTGGCTTATGTATCGTGTGGTCTGATCATATATCTTTTTGTATAAAGTTTATTCTCATTTTCATCAAACTCGCGTGGAGTTCATTTGTGGTGTCACCAGGGGGTTGCTATGGCATGGGTGCACATACTGAACACTCGTGTCTTGGAGATAGGCCTGGCTGCTCATTGCAAGCTACTAAGGTGGTCAGCAAGTTTATCTCAAACGGTGTCCTTACTTGGCCTAACGTTGAGTGGGAGCCCTGGGTCTCACACTTTTTTAAATAGAGGCTATACAGAGAAACAATTGACTAAAGCCCTTAACAAAGTTAATGCTAATCATAGGGAAACTCTTCTTCAACCTAAGTCAGAACTAGCATCTGTGACTATGGCAGCTGGCAATATCGTGCAGTCTATCAGGCTTATCACCACTTTTAATGTACAGAAGCAGTCCATTCTCAGAATCATATATTCTGAGTGGCCAATAATTATGACTGATGCCATTTTGAGACCAATTCTCCCTGATCTGCGAGCTATCACTTTCAGGAGGGCTCCCTCTATGAGGGACGCCCTGGTTAAATCTATGCCTGAGGTGAAAGCAAAAAGCACTTGGTTGATGAAACCAGGCTTTTTTAAGTGTACGTCTTGCCGTGCCTGTACTTTTGCCAAAAATTCAACTCACTATGTTATGGCTTTTAGTGACAAGCTGATTGCCATTAAGGAGCACCTGACATGCCGTTCTGAATACGCCATATACAAACTGCGATGTACATGCAATCTGGAGTATATAGGCAGCACAAAGCTCCCTGTGCACAAGCGAATACTTCAGCATGTCAGGGCGATTTTAAATTCTGATCATAATTACCCAGTTGCGAGACATTTTAGATAAGTCCATGCCAACAAACTCAAGGATCTTGAGTATGCAGTTTTGGGATTGGTTCCAAACCCCGGATAAACTGCTCAGACAAAGGGAATCCCAATTCATTCTAGCACTAGATACTTGAGTTCCTAACGGGTTGAATATGAACGAAGATTTACACAACTTTCTTTAAGATCCTTGTCAGCCTGCAAGTCATCATATCTATTCTGTGTTCTCCCCTTTTGTACTCAACTGTCCCTCTTTGAAAAGATGGAGATCCTATGTATCTTATAGTATTGCTTGGGCTCAAGCAATTTTATGTATTTTTTTTAAATATATAAGCTTTTTCTTCTGCTGCTATGTAGTTTAGTTAATATATGCACTTTACACCGCTTTGTTTGCACAGCACTGTTGTGCACAGATTAGACATTAGGCACACTTGCATTTTATATAAATCGACTTTTAATTACCTGGTGAGTCATTTCAATAGCAGTAGGTATGATACAATATTTTCTCTTTCATCAGTGCTTGAAAGGTAGCTATTGGAGAAATAGTTGGACTTGTTTCTCCAATTTTATTGCTGTATTGTGTAAATGTTTAGAGACATGGCGAGTCTACATAATCTTGCACTTGCATTTTAGAATTGTTTTAGACTCGGCCTGGTAGCACTGAACATCTGTCATGAGATGAGATTGCACTAGCACTTTTAGTAAGTGCACTAGCACTTTTAATAAGAACATCGTACATGGCAGAGAGTTAGCTCCAGATATACAGCACTACTTTCAAACACTGCTGCGAGTAATGAAATGAGGATTAATTTTGTGTGGTATACACCTTCCTTAACGTAGGTTGTGATACAGGACGGTTTTTATGTACATCGTTCGCTTTAGGGGACAAGTTCTTAACATCTTTGATCATATCTAAAGGCAGAAACAGTATTATGGTCAATTGCACTATGCTGGAATTCAAATGGTGATTTGCACTCTTGCACTGAGCACTTTATTGAGTAGCGTATTTTGCACATTTAGACCAAGACGAAATGAAGTAAGAGTATTATGGTCTATTGAATCGTGCTAGAATTCATATGCAGATTTGCATTTTGCACTAAGCACTTTATTTAACAGCGTATGTGCACATTTAGACCAATATGTTTTCGTATGATCTAACACGTTATACTGTGATTTTACTGCACTATGTATTAATTATTGTTACGATCAAAGTGAACAACATGCTTTCCCAGAGCGTTAAACTATATTGTATTGTTGTTGCCAATGCCTATTTGCTTTGTTTCTATGCGGAAAACATTGATCCTTGTTTTAAGGCCAGCTGTGCACTGTTATCACTTTAAAAAACATCACAGAAAAAGGACGCATCATGTGATCAAGCTCCCACGAGGAGCGAAACGCGTCATGGAGGGCACTTGCCTGAGACATTCTTTGCCGAAATAAATGTCTGCACTGCTTTGCCACAATCTTTTGTGTGGAGGTGTTTAATTTGCCTGGGAGGTATCAAAAGGTCCGTGCCTGCAAGCTGCGAGCTGCTGTTCCTTGAAGGGGGACGGGCAGGAACTGTTTTGATATATATATTTATTTATATATATATATATATATATATATATATATATATATATATATATATATATATATAACAGTAAGAACCCCAGTCTGCTGGGTTCAGAGACCTAGCTTGTGTGGTGGTCGCTGATCAAAGTTTGTCAGTACTGACCAATAAGAAAGAAAAATTTCTTCCTAGTGTCCCCTCACTCACCGGGGTTTCCCCACGGTGACATGCTTCATCATTGGGGCCATCCCAATTCTCTACGAAAACGGGCGTGCTGCGACTCACGGACTACCCAGGAGCACTTGGTTGTGAAGGACTATGTGTGGTGCAAGTGAAATTGGTGGAGTGGGTGTGAGGGCCGGATGTAGGTTGGTCGGTAACGGCCGAAAATCGGTATTTTCGGCCGTTACCAACCGGTATTAACGAAATGGTATGTAGGGCCACATATTTTACAGATTCGGTAAATTTACCGATCGGTAAATTTACCGAATCTGTAAAATACCGATTCGGTATTTTTACCTATTCGATAATTTTGATATGTAGGTGGGACTCTTCTGAGTCCCACAACCCTTACCGAATCTGTATTTTACCATCAAATATATTTGATGGTAAAATACCGAATCCGGTGTGCATGCACATGTGTGCATGCACACCTGTGCCATATGACAGGCAGACCTGCCCTTAGGGCAGGTATGCCTGCCACATGGCACCTGAGCCTCTTTTGGGGGTGCCAGAGGGTGTCAAAGTGACACCCCCTGCACCCTTGTGGAAATCTGTATTTACCGATTCGGTAAATACCGAATCGGTAATGCCCATTCATTCCTATGGGCTGCAAAGCCCATAGGAATGAATGGCCATTACTGGTCGGTATTTACCGAATCGGTAAATACAGATTTTTACTGATTCGGTAAAAGGAACATCTGGATGTTCCTACATGTCCCCCATTCTTATTTACCGATTTTTAATTACCGAATCAGTAAAATTCGGTAATTAAAAATCGGTAAATAAGTCCTACCTACATCTGGCCCTGAGTGATTAAAAATACCGTGCTAGTGGGCCTCAACAATTTTATTTGGTCCTAAGTTGGTATGTTAAAACGGGGTGTGACACTGTATTTTAACCTGTAATGAGGATTAAATCAGTGTTCGGTCGACATGTTTCAAGCGCCCCAGGCTTTTCTTCAGGACCATACAGGGACCCTCTGTCAGGGGTGTCAGCAGCGCCAAGAATAATACACCACTAACCTTAGGTACGGCCAGCAGGAACGATGCCGTGAAGAGTAGTTCCCAACGTCCCATAAACACTACTCTCACCATAATACTATTACCACACTATGGGTAGAGAAGTATCCCAAGGGAAAAAAGGGAATGGGATAAAACAACAAAGGAATCCTATTCCGTCACAGGATTCGGTTACCTTCTTTTAAGCACCCTCTGGGAACCCTGTATGTATGAGAAAGCAAGAACAGAATGAGAAGTACCTCAATCACACACCATACAGGTAAGCAGAATGAACCCGATGCCTTTTACACTTACAGGAAACAAAACCAGGATATATCTCCAGAGGACTTCTGCTGGTATGCATTTGAGAAACACGCACACCATACAGACACTTTTAAGCAAGAAGTTTAATCCGTTATGGAAGATGACTTCCCCAATCACATAAACATAAGAAAGTTGTAGGGCACCTAGAGAGGAGAGCGCCTTTATGCGCAGTCTCCGACTCTCTGAGGACACCCAAATACCTGTGGGGTTGGATGGTTCCTTTAGGAGTTATGGTTGGATGACGGGAAGCGTAAAATGAGAGGAGAGCGCCTTTATGCGCAATCTCCGACTCTCATGAAGGACGTTCCACTCCTGAGCAATCTAGGAACCGCACTCGGCACTTGTACACAATAAAGGGGACGGCAATTACTCTTGGATTGCGGAGCGCCTCTTGTCTTGTGCCCGGAAAGAAACAAAAAGAAAAGATAATAGCGTTCTCCTGTTCGGCTCCTGAACAGAGACGCTAGCACCCGCCTGCCCGGAGGTGCTTCGGAGATTCAAATATGAAAACGGAGTCACGGCCGCGCCTCATTGTAGCTCGGTCACCACAGCGTTCTCCTGTTCGGCTCCGGAACAGAGACGCGAGCACCCGCCTGTCCCGGAGGTGCTTCGGTGATTCAGAAAAGGAAAAATAGAAGGAGTCAAGGCCGCGCTTCAATGCAGCGCGGTCACAACACTCTGAAAGTAGTCTTACGGCTGCAACGTCTTCCTGTAGCAACCAGACGGCGAAACGCTAGAAACTGTAGACAGGTCCAAGGAACAGGCTCAGCAGGCAGTTTGTCAAGCCCCGTTACTAGAGTAGGCGGGGCTTAAGTAGGAGTTTGCTTCTTCCTCCTTCCGGTGAATGCCCCTAAGCTTTGTGGGACATGTAGTTCCATGCCGATGTCTACCTTTACACATTCGTGTCATTCGAAACCGTGAAAGGTGAGGGATGCCTGCACTGTATGTACCCATAATCGTGACACTCGCCCTGTATTTGCCACTCCTATAAGCCCCTAAATTGGGGTGTGTATACTACATAAATCAACAACATATAACGCTGTTCAGTCTAAAACACCTGTATCATACATACGTTTGTACTGTTTTGCTGTCTCTGTAAAAGTAATGACACATGATTAGTGGCAGAAAACCCCCCCATCCTCTTAATAAGTGAAAAAGCGGGGTTCCACAATTTACCTTCATGCCGCATGCCACATAATATGGTGTTTATTTTGCCCCATATTGGTGCGTGCAGGCTTTCAGGTCCAGTGCGTGATTCATAACATAGTGTAGAACGAGATTTGTGAATTCACACATAAAAACAACACAGGACTTAATGTGACTGTGGACGGTAGACACACACAACATAAATCTTGTTCCGAAATAAAAACTGCATATTTACATGTTGGAATGCCTAACAGCACTTCATGGTCACTAGTGGGGGGCAGGATCACCTCATGGAATCATTGCTGCCGAGTGAAGAAACAAAGGTAGAGACATCGATTATCAGCATCTACCCTTGCTCTTACCGATCATGTCAATGCGAGTCAGAAGGGCGGGACTCCCACACTGTAAAGACCAAAAGACGTTACTTACTTCCTCAACGGTGAAACCGCACTGAAATACCTATTCGTAACCCCTCCGGACCGCATCTTGATGCAAGGTTGACGGGGAATGGTTTTAACCGTTGGTGTTTCCATGTTCGTGAAACGAGCGCTAGACTGCGCATTGTTTGTGGCCATATTGGAAGTATGCGATTTCAGTGTGTAATAAAGTTATTTCAAAAAAATTATCGCGTGTTTGCTTGGTCATTTCTTTTAACACATTGATGGAGAAGTGTGGATTACCGATTAGAGCGGCAGACCCTGAGGCAGAGGTCTGGCCCGGGACCAGGGTTCAATTCCCGACGCGGCAGGGTCTTGGGCTCAATGTCCACGGACTCGATAATTCTCGCTAGTTGTCTGGATGTGGAGAGTCTATATACAAGCCTTCCACACCATGAAACCCTAGAAATACTCAAGGAAGTTCTTTTTGATGGCGACTGGAAATACCACACTCCCCGACATGTGGTGATGGAGTGCTGCCATTTGGCCCTCACAGAAAACTTTTTTCGCTTTGAGGAGACACTGTACCAACAACAACACGGGACCAGCATGGGAAGCACTTTCGCGCCGAGCATAGCAGGATTATATGTCCATCATTTAGAGAAGAACAAAATCCTGAACGACAACAACCCCTATAGGCACCACATAAAATTATGGAAGCGCTATATAGAAGATGTTCTACTGATTTGGCAAGGGACGGAAGAACAAGCAAAAATGTTCTTCATCTGGCTCAATGAGCAAGATAGTTTCCTTAATTTTACCAACTCCATGAGTAGATCATATTTGGTGTTCTTGGATCTGAACATTTGGGCAGACTCAGGTACGCTAATCACGACAACACATTTCAAGGAAACTGCTCGGAATTGTCTATTGACTTATGACAGTTTCCATCCGCGACATCTGAAACAGAACCTCCCCTTCGGTCAATTTTTACGGCTGCGAAGGAACTGTAGTAACAAGCATGACTACCTCACACAAGCAGAAGTCCTCAGCAAGAAATTACAAATCAGAAAATTGGTAAAAGATGCAAAAAAGAGAGCAAGCAATAATGACAGGGACGCTCTACTAGAACCCAAGGTAAAGACCTCACCTGAAAACAAAAGACCTATCTGCATCACAACTTTTAACCAAGTGTCTGACAATGTAACAAAAATAGTAAAAAAGCATTGGCCTATGATTAATAGCGGGGGACTAAACATACCAATGCCCATGTTCAGTCACCGTCGGGGTAAGAACCTCAGAGATCTTTTAGTACATACTCGTCTTCCACCCACTGTTTCCACTCTAAGGCGCCAACCCCTACCAACTGGACATTATCTTTGCAATAATTGTAGTGTTTGCCATTTGACTACCATGACAAAATCTGTCATTTTCAATAACAACACCAGATGGGAACTACGGAATTTCTCAAATTGCAATACATGCGGGGTGGTCTACTTGATAACCTGTGTATGCAACCTACACTATGTGGGCATGACCATGGGAAAGGTCAGTACCCGCATTGTGGAACACAGGAGCAACATCCGATGTAAACGAGCCACTACCCGCATGACGAACCATTTCATTGAAAAAAATCACACACCAAACGACCTCACTTGGGTAGTTTTAGAGTGCGTCAAAAACAAAGAAAACCCTGAGAGGGTTCTGCACGAACGAGAACAGAGATGGGTCTTCAAACTGCGTACTGATACACAGGGATTTAACGATGATATCTCTTGGGGTGCATTCAGTAACTAACAGAGGTGGCACGATATAATCGATTCAGGAGTCTTTTTCAGGATTTTATAGAAGCATATTTAGGGTCTACCAAGTATCTAACATCTTATTCTGTTGGGCCACTTTAAGATGGCCGCCCTATAGTGACTTCTCCAACTGGACACTTAAAGAAAATGCCCTATATCTTAGCTTTATTTCCTTATCTGTAATTTACACCAAACAAAAAAACTTCTCAAGGGAGGTCCCTTTCTGTACAACAAACTATTCCCCCTTTTTTTATAAGACAAAAGGAGTAGCGTTTTATTCTATTATAATGCGGACGATCTCTAAATATCATATTTTCTGCCAAGACAACCCTAAATATGTCCAAATAAGCTACATTGCTCATCAATGTGTTAAAAGAAATGAGCACGCAAACAGGCGATAATTTTTTTGAAATAACTTCATTACACACTGAAATCGCATACTTCCAATATGGCCGCAAACAATGCGCAGTCTAGCGCTCGTTTCACGAACCCGGAAACACCAACGGTTAAAACCATTCCCGCCGACCGTGCATCAAGATGCGGTCCGGAGGGGTTACGAATAGGTATTTCAGTGCGGTTTCACCGTTGAGGAAGTAAGTAATGTCTTTTGGTCTTTACAGTGTGGGAGTCCCGCCCTTCTGACTCGCATTGACACGATCGGTATGAGCAAGGGTAGATGCTGATAATCGATGTCTCTACCTTTGTTTCTTCACTCGGCAGCTATGATTCCATGAGGTGATCCTGCCCCCCACTAGTGACCATGAAGTGCTATTAGGCATTCCAACATGTAAATATGCAGTTTTTATTTCGGAACAAGATTTATGTTGTGTGTGTCTACCGTCCACAGTCACATTAAGTCCTGTGTTGTTTTTATGTGTGAATTCACAAATCACGTTCTACACTATGTTATGAATAACGCACTGGACCTGAAAGCCTGCACGCACCAATATGGGGCAAAATAAACACCATATTATGTGGCATGCGGCATGAAGGTAAAATGTGGAACCCCGCTTTTTCGCTTATTAAGAGGATGGAGGGGTTTTGTGCCACTAATCATGTGTCATTACTTTTACAGAGACAGCAAAACAGTACAAAACCTATGTATGATACGCGTGTTTTAGACTGAACAGCGTTATATGTTGTTGATTTATGTAGTATACACACACCAATTGAGGGGCTTATAGGAGTGGCAAATACAGGGCGGGTCCCTGTATGGTCCTGAAGAAAAGCCTGGGGAGCTTGAAACATGTCGACCGAACACTGATTTAATCCTCATTACAGGTTAAATTACAGTGTCACACCCCGTTTTAACATACCAACCTAGGAGCAAATAAAATTGTTGAGGCCCACTAGCACGGTATTTTTAATCACTCACACCCACTCTACCAATTTCACTTGCACCACATATAGTCCTTCACAACCAAGTGCTTCTGCGTAGTCCGTGAGTCGCAGCACGCCCCTTTTCGTAGAGAACTGGGATGGCCCCAATGATGAAGCATGTCACTGTGGGGAAACCCCGGTGAGTGAGGGGACACTAGAAAGAAATTTTTCTTTCTTATTGGTCAGTACTGACAAACTTTGATCAGCGACCACCAACAAACTAGGTCTCTGAACCCAGCAGACTGGGGTTCTTACTGTTATGTTACGTCCCTGGAGGCCGACCTAGTCTTTCAGTTCCTCCTTCTCCCTCCTTTTTCTGTACTTATATATATATATATATAAATATATATATATATATACACACACACAAACATGTATATGCCAGTCTGCAGTAGGTAGTTATAGTTAGGAACTAGTTTCAATAGAAAAATAAATTTTTGACACGCCTATAACTTTGGCCTTGTTTGATCAGTCTTTATCAAACTTTCCCCAAAAAGTGTCAAAGTATGTTCTGTGTGTCATGGAAAGCTTGGTGGTGATCCGTGCAGTGGAGACCGAGAAATAGGGGCACAAAAAAAGGGTAGGTTTGCAATGTTAATTCCCATAGGAACACTTTGTCGAACCTACATGCCGAATCGCTGGGTGGAATTACACCAAATTTGGCAGAAAGGTAGATGTTATGCAGATTGGGCTTTTTGATATTTGGTGCAAATCTGTCAAGTATTTGTTGAGAAATTCAAGCAAAAATTATAGTTATATCTCTGGCCGCTGATATTTTGCAGTGGTTTCACAATTAATCACGGATGTGCCCGCCATCCAGAATGCTGTTTTTGGCTGTACGCAACCTGAACAGAAAGTAGCGGTCGCCATTTTATCATTGAGGAATGGTCCTGGGGCTGAAAATCTGTGTGACAGATAATATAAGGGGTCAGGGTGGAGATACTCTGTCCCCATGTTTGAGAAATGGGTGTGTTAGAGTTATATCTCCAAAATAGATTTTTTTAATTGTGCACAATATTTGCGACGAATACCGACCCTTGTGTACCGTCGCAATGACATTGTGAATATCGTGATGTCATCACGAACATTAGTGAAAATATATTAAAAAATATATATTTGTACAAACTTGCCACTCACTGTCACACAACACTCATGTATGCACTCACAAACTCACTCAGACACTTATACACCCATTCTCTTACCCACTCACACACTTATTCATCCAGTCACATACCCACTCGGATACTCATGTATTCATTCGCGACACACCTATGTACAGACCCACTCAGAGACTCATGCACCTACTTAGAGACCCACTCATAGACTCATGTGTACACTCTCATACTGAGTTAGAGACTCTAACACCTACTCAGAGACCCACCTGGGCATGCATACACCCACTCACGGACCCACTGAGCTACTCATGAACTCACTTACAGACTCACTCAGAGAGTCACACACTTATGTACAGACCCACTCAGAGACTCTTGTACCCACTTACGGACTCACTCACACACTCATGCATGTTCACACAGACCCACTGAGAAACTCATACACCCTCTTACAGATCCACAAAAATACTCATACACCCGCTCACACACCCATACAGTCACTCCCACACTCAGTCACAGACTCTCATAGACGTATGGACTCATTCAGTCACTCATACACTCAGAAACTCACACACCCACTCACAAACACAATCAGATATATACCCACCCACTCACTCACCCAGTCAAGGCTCATGCATCCACTCACAGATTCACCTTCCCAGGCCGAGACCCACTCAGACACTCATGCTTGCACCCATTCACTCACCCACTGAGAGAATTATACTCTCACTCACAGACCCATTAAGACGCTCATGCACCCACTCCCTGACCCACTCAGACACTCATACATCCACTCACGGACCCACTTAGACACTCACAAACCCATATACAGCCACTCATAGACCCACTAAGAGACTTATGCACCCAGTCAGTTATACACTCAAAGACTCATGCAACCACTCACAGTCGCACTCAGAGACCCACGCACCCACTGACAGAACCACTAAGACACTCATGCTGCCAGCAAAAGACCCACTGCAAGACTCATCTACTCACTCACCCACTCAGACACCCACTTAGACACTCATGTATCCACTCACAGATCCAATTAGACAGTCTTATACTTACTTACAAAGGGACAAAGGCACTCATGCACCTACTAGCAGATTGAGTGAGAGACTAATGCAACCAATCAGAGACCCATTGTGACACTGATGTACCCACTCATAGATGTACTGAGGCAGTCAAGCATTTCATTTCAGAAGTATTGATAGACTGATGCACTGTCTCACAGATCCTCTCAAATACTTATACAGTGAATGAGAGACTTAGGAATACAGTGATGCATGCAAACATAGATTACACTGGAAAGTTACGTACTGTGTTGTAGAGCTTTTAAGCGAGTTGTACATGCTATTATACAGTCATTTAGATAGTAATGTGTTTAGTGTATTGGTTATAATCCATGGTGCAGTATAAGTTTTGAATGTGGTGGTAGATATTGAGGGCCCTATTCACAGAACTAATCTGAGACAAAATCTTAAACTTACTACTTTTGGTATTCACTGAATGTACTTACTACTTTTGGTTAAACTTACTACTTTTGGTTAAACTTACTACTTTTGGTATTCACAGAAGGAATTTAGTAGTAGTAAAGTTAGTGTACTACTACTAAATGCCTTCTGTGAATACCAAAGTAGTAAGTTTAACCAAAAGTAATAACTGCATTCTGTGAATATCAAAAGTAGTAAGTTTGGGATTTGTCTCAGATAAGTTCTGTGAATCAGGCCCTGAATGTCTGCATTTGTTTTGTCATTTCGCAACATATTCGCGTTGACCGCAGCTACCAATATCATCGTGATGCAGACGTCATCGCAAAAATGGAAAATCGGTTTAAATGATTGTTTTTATACAAACTTCCTACAAAAATATGACTTTAAAAAGTGCACTTTATAAATCCCTAATGTCTAAAATGAAAGTACTGTAAAATGTCTGCATATATGTCTTTTGCACCCCCTAAAAAAGGCCCGACTCTCGGTGTAACAGTGAAAATGGAAAGTAAGGTTTAAACAGTTTCTTAAAAAACTTACTAGAAAAATATGTTTACAAATATGTTTTTAAGCATTGATGTCGTTAGTAATGTGTGTATTGTAATAGTTAGAATGAACTTTTTAATTACATATTTTTTTAATGTGTGGTGGTCGTTTAATATCTGCTATTGTTTTGCGATTTCGCACTGTGATCATCACAACGTCGTCACGGATTTCAAAGATTAAAAAAAACAGTTGACAAGAATATGAACAAAATGTTGGCCTCATGGGTATTTCTGACAGCAACCTTTGTGGTGAAATTGTGTACAAGACAGCTACAGATAAGACTTTATGCAGAGTTTCATGTTGCTTAGAAACACTCTGTTCCCTTTGTCTGTAAAGTGAACTAAATCAGTGCTATACATTCCAAGCATGTCAAAACACAGACTGATGTTATAGATATAGCCCATAATATGGTCTCTGAGGAAAGCAGAAACAGTTTTATTAACATGTTTCGTGGCTTTGTGATCACAGAAAGAAAAGTTAAAACAATATCTTACTAAATATTTAGACTTAAACTCTATTTAAAATGTCTTTAAGTGTATTTTTTCATATGTGATCATAGATTCTCCACAGTAAATGCGACAATGTTGTCCTGGTTCATAAAGAGTCTTTAAATTAAAATCAGTTATTGAAGTACTTTATGATAAACACATTCCAAATCAAAAAATGAGTGGTATATAATATAAATATAATGTATAATATCCGATCATAGAAAGAAAATAAGAAAATCTTAGAGGCTCACTTACAAAAATGGATGTTACAATTAAGAAATAGATTTTTTTTTAAACTTAAAACTTCACTGAAAAGAAAATAAAGGTTACAGGGACGTTATAGTTTGCAATTAGCAGTTCCAAACCTTAGAAATTCACTGAAAAAAACTGAAGTTACAGGGAAATTATAGTTCAGAAAGACATTTTTTAAAAACCTTATAAATTCACTGAAAAAACAAAGTTTAGAGAGACGTTATAGATACGCTGACATTTCACTCATATAAATTCAGCAGTTATAGTTATCTGAGCTAACTATAACTCGCGCACCCGTAATGCACTTCTTATGACCTCACATATTACATCACTCATGACATGGTCAGTGACATCATTGATGATATCACTGATGACATCTCAAATGAAAGTATTGATGACATCATCCACAGAATCATCCACGGAATCTCTGACACACCTACTCACACCCCAATATTACCTTTTATACACTCCCTCTAACTTCCACACTATCATTCTCAAAACCATTGACACGCCCATACCAGTACTTATACATCCAATCACTGGTTCATAGGTCTACACACACATCCACTCAGTCACCCATACAGCCACTCATACACCAACTCACTCACTAATACAGCCATTGATATTTCCACTCATACAACCATACTGCCAGTCACACACTGTCAGTCACCCATAGAGCTCTTACACACCTACTCAGTCACCTATAGTCAATCACACAGCCACTTACTCTCCTATATAGTTATACACACACCCACTCACTTATTCATACAGATAATAACACATACTCATCCACCTATACTGTCAGCGACACAAGCACACACTCACCCATACAGCCACTCTCACAGTCAGTCACACACACATACAGTCACTCATCTCCTCCAAAACTTACCTATACTGCCTTCCACATGGGCAGTTACTCACCCATATACCACTGACACATCCATTCACTCGCAGACACAGCCATACACCCACTCATTCCGCCATACAGCCCCTCACAGATGCACTTACAAATCCATACAGCCACTGACTCACCCACTCACTCATCCATGCAGGCAGTCACACACCCCAACACTCACCCACACAGACATCCATACACCCATATAGATACTCAAACAACCAATCACCCATACAGCCATCAAGTTCCTACTCACCATCCCATACAGCGCCTTAGACACCAACTGACATACCGATACAGACATTCACTCAACTTGTCACTCACCCATACATTCACTGAGTCACCTAATCACTGATTTACAGAGTCAGTCATGCACCTACTGAATCATCCATACTGGCACTCATACATTTAATGATTCATCAATACACCTTGGTAAAGATATTTAACACTCATAAGCGTTTTAAAAACATTCACAGTAACAGGATAATGCAATCAGTGATGTCATTTGAGATGTGATCAGTGATGTCATTTTAGATGTCATCAGTGATGTCATTAGTGATATCATCTGACCATATCATGAGTGATGTAATATGTGAGTCATAAGCAGTGCATTTTAGGCTCAGCTAACTATATCTGCTGAATTTCTCTGGTTTTGTATGAATGAAATGCAGCCTAACTATAACTTCCCTGCAACCTTTGATTTTTTCATCAAATTTATAGTTTTTAATTTGCTTTTTATTTCCTAACTATAACTTCCCTGTAACCTTTGGGGTTTTCAGTAAAAAAAAATATATATATATATCTATTCAGAATCTGTGCACAACTCTATTTGCATTTGCATATATATAAATGTGGTGCAGATGTGATAGGAACAGCTTAGTAAGCAATAATAATTGCAAAATCTTTTTTGACCTTGGCCTTACACTCTGTAGTATGATGTGTTAAAGCCAAATGCATTCCTCATGGTCTAAATTACACTCTCTATTATGTATATAATGTGACGACCCACTGGTGCCTTATGTTTTCACTGAACAGAGTTAGTAAGCTCTATGTACCATATGCCAAAGATGATTTGATTGAAGAAGCTCAGTATTATACCTCACATCCATTTGTTTCTCAGCTCTCCAGACACCTTTCTAATGAGCCCATCTGTTAGTGTCAATGAGGTAACCATTCAGTGGGCAGACTGTCCTGAAATGCATATGTTCATTTCCCTAATCCGTTAGGTAAAGAAGGATTAAAAACAACACTTTTATGTGTTTGAAAATAAAGTGAATGAAACAGATATTAGTGCATTTAATCTAAAAAAAGAACACCATAACTCATAGAATATATTGGGGCAGAGATGTTCCTTACATGCTATACCAGTGCGTTACCCTGCCACCAGTGTCCTACCACATGAATATTTGGTACCCTGACTTTTATTTTGATCCTGGTGTCACACTAATCTAAGCGTGTTGCAAACACCTAGGCCTGTCTTGAAATATATGAGGTTCTGTACCTGTCCTGTGCCCTGGAGGGGGGCACCAATCATACCCTCATTGCTGACAATAGACTTTGTAGCATTTGTGGGTATAGGGCATAGAGTGGTGGCGGCAGTATAACGTGATTAAGAGAAATCAATAGTGTGACCAGGTCTTGTTCACTGTGTAACTGGGGTTGAGGCCTACTGGCCTATCTGTGTAAAGTTCTGCTTCTATGGACCACATTTACCTTTCTTTTATGCAACACAGTAGAGCTACTTACAGCGCTGTGTTGTGTGAAATAGAGAGGGCAGAAATGCACCATATTTGCAAAGATATGCATTTCTGCTCTCTTGCCTTGCATTGTCATAGTGCAACCGTGTCTACGCCAAAGACAGGATTGTTTTTGTGCAGGGAAGGATACTTTCCTGCACAAAAACAATCTTTAGAGGCATATTCCTCTTTCAATGTGTACTGCAGAATGCAACACATGTGGAAAGAGTAATTAACAAAGAGAAATAAAGATATTTCTCCCCGTTACACTTATGTCGAGTAGGTGCACCATTTTGGTGCAAGCCCAGATTTACAAGTCTTAGAAAAACTGAGTTTGCATCAAATTATATGGGTGGGTGCATGGGAAAACCCCAGCTCTACCCATGTAATGCCTACCCGAGGCAAAGTAATGCAAGTCAGTGCTGTGCGCTTCCTTGTGTTACTTTGTATTTACTAAACCACACAAAGTGGCTTTGTGTGGCTGAGTAAATCCTAGTTAACAACTTGGGTTATCCTGCGAAGACTTGTGTTACACAAGGACACCACAAGTCCTTCTTAAATCTGTCCCTGTGTGTATACCCAGACCCTTGTGCTGACATCAAGAGTACGTGTTAAGTATGTGTGCATGCGCTGCATACATATTATACGCATGGCTTATGAGTAAACAAGGGTAATGGAGGTCAGTGAAATTCATTTTAACTATCCGCTTAGCACACAATGGGGGGTGAGGACTATGATCCCAGATAGTGGAATTGTATTGTCTTTATTCCTGTAGCAGGAGGGTGGATACCTAGATACTGGAGTGAAGGGAGTGGAGACAGGGCTGCCATTACAATTCTGTAAGCTGTTTTGTTTAGTCAAGGAGATGCTGATTCATATTCCAAATCCCCACCATTTGGTGGATGGTAGAAGTGAGGGATGGGACTGCAGATTCTGTTGTAAAAGGTGAAGCAGTCTCCCTTTTGTCTTTCCATGATTACTCCTTCATTTGGGTTGATGGCAGGCGGGTGGAGAAAACTCACTCCCCCTCCATGTGCCTCTGTTGTGGGTGCTCCACGATATAGAAAGCCCAGTGCCTCCTGCTATTGGAAGCATCACTGTAAATAAAGGCTGTGACTGGAAAACAGCCTGGAGAGGGCACTTAACCCCTTTTATGCACATTACGAGCTCAGCTCGTCATGGCATACACCTCTCAGGTGCTCATGACGAACTGAGCTCGTCATGGCCCGTGGAACGCTCAGGTGCTGGGAGAATTCCCCTGCTGTGCTGAGCGTTCCACGGGAGCCAATGCACCTGTGACGAGCTCAGCTCGTCATGAGCACCCGAGAGGTGTATGCCATGACGAGCTGAGCTCGTCATGAGCATGCGGGCGCTATGCGCGCCCCCCTACCCCCAGCACAGCAGGGGAATAACCCAAGCAGCGAAGGGGTTAAAAAGAGAACCACCCCTAACGAGTTGTATGGTTGAAACACTGGATCATCATTCAATCTACACATTGTGAATAAAAGTGGGACCCAAACCACACCACTTTGTTACAGTTTCAAGTCCTTTATGACCAAAGAATGGAGTACTCCTTAAAGGACAGCTGCTAAACTAGGGCTGTGTCTACATTACATCCAGTCTCCCAGAAGAGGTCTTCACCTAAAGTCTGAACTTACTTCTGGAGATGCTGTGAACCTGCTCTGGAGTGCCTTGAAGCCTCTTTCCCTTCATAT
The DNA here is from genome assembly GCF_964261635.1 of Lissotriton helveticus. Lineage (NCBI taxonomy): Eukaryota > Metazoa > Chordata > Amphibia > Caudata > Salamandridae > Lissotriton > Lissotriton helveticus. The sequence goes on from NC_136068.1 coordinate 787,113,060, forward strand.
AGAGGGAAGGAGGCTGTTGGATATTGGGTTACTGGGTGCGATGGGTGAAACCCTACTCAAGAAGTAACCGCAATCTCTGACAGGATGAAACACAGTAGAACCCAAATTAACCTGTGCTTAACTATGTGATAGCTTGGCTCAAAAACAGTCAGGTTTAACTTATAGGCAATGTGTAAAGTACAAAGGCAGCACTTCAAACAGTAATAAAGTAAAATAAAACACAGAAAAAATCTCACAACAATTTAGAAAAATAGAGTCAAATGTAATAAATTATTTGAGACCAAAATGACAAAATATCTAATAAGATGAACAGAAGAGATGTAATACTAAAGATTTAGGTAAATAGTGTGCCTGAAAGCACATAGCAAAAACAACAGTTGATGGACAGAATGCAGAACAATGTCATACATTCACCCCAGTACAGTGATCTGGGCCTAATCCATCGTTTTTTTGCTCACCACCCCACCCCAGTTCAGACATGGCCATTTGCAAATCAGCCTTGACCCCTAGCCTCATGGAAACAGTCCAGCCCGAACTGCCAAACCATGTTTCCTGGACCGGAATCAATCATCCTAGGACCGGTTTCTGGCTATCAGCCGTCTTCAGCCAGGATAGCTTGACTCCGAGTCCAGTTCGGACTGGACTGTTCCCATGGGGCACAGGGACAAGACTGATTTGCATATGGCTGGGTTCAAACTGGAATGGCATGGTGAGCAAAAAAACGATGGATTTAGGCCCAGATCTCTGTACTGAGGTGAATGAATGACATTGTTCTGCATTCTGTCCATCACCTGTTGTTTTTGCATTTGTCACCCCGAGTGGGACGGGTATGCTCAGACGTGAGTCCCGTGCTGTCCATGCCACTGGAATCAAGCTATCCAAGCTGATGAGGGCTGAAAGCCCGAAACCAGTCCTTGGATGCTTGTTTCCAGTCCAGGGAGGACCTGGCTTGACAGTTCGGGCTGCACTGTTCCCATAGGGCACAGGGTCAAGACTGATTTGCATATGGCTGGGTTCAAACTGGAATGGCATGGTGAGCAATAAAACGATGGATTTAGGCCCAGATCTCTGTACTGGGGTGAATGTATGACATTGTTCTGCATTCTGTCCATCACCTGTTGTTTTTGCATTTGAAAGCACATAGCTGCAATTATGGTTGTGCCTGACCGAAACAAATTCACACGTGCAGGCTGCCCATGATGGAGCAATGGTCGTATACGAGGACAAAGTATTGCTTGCGGAACAGAGTACTTTAAATCCTGGTTGCGAAGTGATGTAGAGTCCTACATCGAAGAACGTATTGGACAGCAGCGGTGAAGCAAGAACTTACTTCAGACATGCGTTCTGCAGCGGGGGTTCTGATGGACTGTGGGAGGCGAGGTGAAGTTCATCGAGAAGGCGTGTCCATGTAGCTGCAAGTCTGAGGAGCAGGGTCCACTGTGGAGATGTGTGTTGCAGCGGCGGTTCCAAATGGCTGCAGGCTGTGTGTGATGTCCTGCATCATGCAACAGTGGTTCTGATGAGCTGTGGGTCTACGATAAAAAGTCCTGCATCAGGGATGCGTTGTGCAACAGTTTTGATGATGCGTCTTGCGAGGGGATGTGTTACTCTGCGTTGGTTCTGTTGGCACCACAGTTGAGCAGGGAGGGCCCACTTACAAGGGTCCAGGACAGGGGTGGCTCCATTTGGGGGTAAGACTCACAGCAGACAAAGTCCAGATGCTGTGTTCAATGTGGTTGTAACCTTTACTGTCCCTGAGGCTCTGATCAGGAGGCTAGCCAGCTAGTCCTCAGAGTGACTCTGGTGGTCCTGGGTTGAAGATGCAGATCCAGTCCTTTACATAGGCAGCAGTGAAGCAGGCCGTAGGGCAGCAGACAGCAGGGCAACAGAGTAGCAGTCCTTCTTACAGAGCAGCACAGCAATCTTTCTGAGTCTTCCACAGGGCCACAGATGTATTGAAGAGTTGGGTCTGAGGGTCCACTATATTTACCTGGTACCCACTTTGAAGTTGGAGAGGTTTTTAGAGAATTCTCTTTGAAGAGCTTAAAGTTTCCTGCCTCCCCTGTCTTGGCTCCAAGCTGGCTACATGAACAGTGCAGTGGTGACAAGTCCTTTGTGTGAAGGCAGAGCAAAGCCTATTTAGTTGCAAGAGCTCTACCTCTCCCATTGCACCAGTTGATGTCCATTCAGCCACACCTAATCCCTCTATTCTGTACCTGTCTCGGAGAAATAAACCAAATCCAACTGCTAACTACACCATGTCATCTGACCAAGAAACAGGCTGCAGGCACCCAATGGTTAGGGCAGGAGAATGACAACTTTATAAAAGTGGCATTTGAAAAACGTTAACTTAAAATCCAAAATTACCATTAAAGAGGATTTTTAGACAAAAACAAATTACTTGGTTTTTTCACTACCAGGACATGTAAAACTTAAAAGTGCATGTCTAACTTTTTAAATACATTGCACCCTGCCCTCTGGGCTGTGTAAGGCCTACCCTAGGGGTGACTTATGTGACTTATATGTATTAAAATTGTAGGTTTGGGACTTTTTCTATCTTCTTCCTCGGGGTTCCAGAGAACGCCGGAATGCAGCGAGATGAAGCCGTGGCGTGAACGCCAGTAACGACAGAGAGTCTGGAACCCCGAGGAAAAAGATAGAAAAAGAAATAGACCTGGTAGGAGTACCGGACCTCCGAACAAGAACCTGCACAGAACTATATTTATAACGGAGTGATGAAGTGAACAGGAAATAAAAAACCATCACCAAGATAGAGAGCCGCTTCAGAGCCTCACAGACAGTAGACCGAAATCAGCAGCAGTGTCCTACAACAAGAAATCACACCAGCCCTGAGGAAGACCTTCTTTTAATCACCCAGGTCCAAATACAAAGGTTGAAACGCGTCGGCACACCCTTCACTCACCTACCCACAGCACAAGGCCAAGAGTACCGCTCCATTAAGCAAAAAAACTGTTAAGAAATAATCAGGTTAACCAACAGTGGTGCGAATACCGATAAGTCAATCAAAAGCGTTCTATGACCTATATAACCCCCTTTTTTTCTGGACCACACTGTCAAGATCTGCCAGATTCAACATAGCCCAGTGAGGACTAGAAAGAAAACCAGCACTAGAGTAAGGATAGATCAGAAACGCTGTTTCAAACGATTTAAAATAAGAGTAACAAAACTCTTTCTGAAACAATGCCTATTGATTCTGCAACAATCCAATATGGCTGACACTCACACCACCAGAGTGATGGGTCAGCATTCTAGTGTTGAGCGAGTCGCGGCAAGCCAGGTGCTTGAAGCGCGCGCTGACAATTGAACTGCGCACTTCAACCATCAACTTAACGAAGCAAGCGTTCGTTAAAGCTCTTGTCGGTTGCCTCTCCAGACTTATTTTATTTATTTTTTATTTATTTTGAAAGTTTTATATAGCGCGAACAAGATCTTTGCAGATATCAGAGCGCTTTACAAAAACAGGGGTAGGAAAAAACAAGAGAGTGTTTAACAGATTTTTGAGCACAGAATAGCTGTAGGTAATAAATGAGTAGTAAAATAGGAGCATAGTCGATTAGACAAAACAAGTAGTACAAATAGCTGCAGAGTCTCAAAGTAGAACTAAAGTAAAAGTTCAGGTGAATTTAGCCATGAGGATAGCTTTTACTTCTTTCTTGAAAAATGCAGTGGAGGAGATAAGTCTGGTTTCTGGAGGGAGTGCATTCCAGATCCTGGGTGCCATTCCTTAAAAGGAGCGTTTGTACGTTTTTTCCTTCCGGAATCTTCGAGGCTTCAGAAGAAGAATTTTTGGGCTTCTAGTGGCTCTTGAGCCACCTTATATTGTCAGCTTCTGTGTGAGGTAGCTGGGTGAGTTGTAATGTACAGCCATGTGTGCCATGCAGGCGATTTTCAGATGGATTCTGACTTCAAAAGGCAGCCAGTTCAGGGATTTTAAGTCAGGGGAAATATGCGAGCGTTTTTTTGATCCGGTGATAAGTCTGGCTGCAGCGTTCAAAGAGGCTCTTAGGGGTGCGGTTGTTGATAGGGGGAGTCCGCAGAGCGCGACGCTTCCGTAGTCTATGCAAGGAATGACTAGGGCTTGTACTGCAGTTTGGAAATCTTTAGCTGGAAGGAAGGGTTTAAATTTCCTCAAAGTATTGATTTGGAAATTCGCACCCTTAGTTGCCTTGCTGATATGCTGTTGCGTATTGAGATGGGTGTCAAGCGTTATGCCTAAGGATTTTGCAGAGTCCACCATGGTAGGTTGGATATTGAGTGCAGTTAGATGCTTAAGCCATGTTTGAGTGGTGGAGATTTTCGCGGGAGGTGAGATTAGAAGGAATTCAGTTTTCAGAGCATTGAGTTTGAGGTGATTTTCGGCTAGCCATGATTGGGTGTTTCTGAGCGTTGTGTTCAGAAGTTTGATGTCTTCGGGGGATTGTAATTTGAGATAGAGTTGGGTGTTGTCAGCGTACATGTGAAAGTGTACATTGGATGCTTGTAACAAAGTGGTGAGTGGCTCCATGACTAGGTTGGACAAAGTTGGGGATAGGGAGGATCCTTGTGGGACGTCTAAAGTAACAGGCACAGGTGGGGACATCAAGTTGTTGCTCTTGAATTTCTGAGACCGGTTATGCAGAAAGGAAGTACACCACTTGAGTACATTCCCTGATAGACCCATTCTGATATTTAACAGCTCGAGTAAGTTCTCGTGCTTGACAGTGTCAAATGCTGAGGAGAGATCAAGTAGGATGAGGAGACAGGTGTCGTTTTGATCTAGGATTTGGAGGGCGTCATCAATTATGTGTGTCATAGCTGTTTCCGTACTGTGTCCTGCTCGGAAGCCTGATTGATGAGGGTTGAGGAGGTCAAACTGATCAATGTGTTGTGTCAGTTGGAGTTGTACGCATTTTTCCAACAGTTTGGCCAGGGTGGGGATATTGGTAATAGGACGATAATTGTTTAGGTCAGTAGGGTCAGCTGTTGGTTTCTTGAGTATAGGCGTGACTTGTCCCACTTTGGGGGAGTCGGGGATGAGTCCTTGTTGAAGTGAGCAGTTAATAATTTTGGTCCAAAGTGGGAGGAGCAATGGGATGAAGTCCTTTACAGCGTTAGCTGGAAGGGGGTCTGTGAGGTGATTGGAAGGTTTCAGTGTGACGAGCAGTATGCCAATTGTTTCTTCTGTGTAGGTGTCAAAGGACGACCATGCAGCATTGTTTTTTGGTTCAGTGGGTGTTATGCTGTGGGGGCTGGAGTAAAGGCTTACATCATTGAGGAGATCACTCCTTATGTTATCAGTCTTTAGATTAAAGAAAGCAGAGAAGTCTTCCCAGGATGGTATATTGTCCATTGTGCTATGTGATTGTTGGGTTGTTCCTTGGATTGTGTTTTGATTAGTTCAAACAGTTTTCTTGGCCGGTTTTTTGCTTGGTCGAGCTGGAGGCTGAAGAAATCTGATTTTGAGCGCTTGATTTTCCTAAAGTAGGCGTTTCTCTTTTTCTTAAGAGCTTTAAGGTGCAATGCGGAAGGGGCTGATCTCCAGGTGCGCTCTGCCATTTGCATGGCACGTCTATCTTCGTTGAGTCTACCATCGTACTATGGGTTAGAGTTCTTAGTGGAGACGCTTTTCAGTTGCAAGGGGGCGGTCTCATTGATAATTGAGGTCATAGAGTTGAGGTATTTATTTATTTATTTATTTATGTGATTTTTAAAGCGCTACAATTACCCGAGGGTGTCTCGGCGCTAGGAGCTATGCCTAATACCAGTATCCTAGGGACAAGTAAATTCTGAGTCTAAAAGACTAAGGGGTCCTAGCAACAGGTAGATTCTGAGTCTAAAGGACTAAAGGGTCATTGAGAAACAACCAAGTTTTAAGTTGCTTTCGGAAAGTGAGCAATGTGGGGCTAGATTTTATGATAAAAGGAAGGGAGTTCCATAATCTTGCTGCTGCAACACTGAAGCGTCTGTCTCCCCAGTTTACTTTCCTTGTTCTGGGGGTTTGAAGCAGAAGGGTCATGTTGGAACGAAGCGTTCTGCGAGTTGGAAGGGGCTTCAGAGAGTTTCTAAGAAATTTAGGTCCCATATTGTGCATTGCTTTGTACACAATACATAAGGACTTAAACTTCGTACGGCTTCTGACCGGGAGCCAGTGTAGTTGGACCAAATGTTTTGTAACAGGGGCAAATTTAGGAATGCCAAGTAGAACTCTGGCGGAGGCGTTCTGGATCATTTGTAATTTGGAAATGACTTTTTCCTGCGCATTGAGGAAGAGCGCATTACAATAATCGGTGCGAAAAAACACCAAAGTTGAAATAAGAGTTTTGCCTGTTGTAATAGGGAGGTATGGCAAAAGCTTTTTAATTTTTCGCAGGATGTTAAAAGACGATGAAACAACAGAGTTCACATGGTGATAAAAAAGGAGTTTATCATCGAATGTAACTCCCAGATTCCTCACTTTACCAACCGGTTCAGGTGGAGTACCCATCTCTTCCGGCCACCACAGTAGGGACCAGGCAGGCTGTACCTTGCCGAACAGCATTACCTCGGTCTTAGCAGAGTTGAACTTTAAGCAGTTGGAAGCCATCCAACTGCTAATAGCTCGCATACCGTCCTTAAAGTTGGCCGCTATCGTCGAACCGTTTTTGTGAATAGACAATACCAGCTGAGTATCATCGGCGTATGTGGTCAGGTTGATGTTATGCGCTTTTATTACTCTCGCTTAGTCCGACACATAAATGTTAAAAAGGGTCGGACTTAGCGAGGAGCCCTGAGGAACACCGCAAGGAAGTTTGAATGTTGGTGAGGTAAATGGACCCATCTTCACTGCCTGTTTGCGGTCAGCCAGGAAAGAAGCTATGAGGTCCTTGGCCTTGTGTTTGATACCGATGGCCTCGACACGGTCGATCAGAGTAGAATGATCGACCGTGTCGAAGGCCGCTGATAAGTCTAACATTATCAAAATAGCCTGACCATCGTTGTCCATTGTAGTTCTGATTTCATCAGCAGCCTTGATCAGAGCCGTTTCTGTCCCATGACCTTGTCGGAAACCGAACTGGGTGTCATCTAGTAGGTCATTGGCTTGAATGTAGTCGGATAGTTGTTCATTCATGACAGACTCAAAGATCTTTGCTGGAAAAGGCAATGAAGCAATGGGACGGTAGCTGGAGGACTCAGATGGATCAAGTGATGGCTTTTTGAGTAACGGTTTTATTATAGTATTTTTCCAGATATTGGGATATGTGCCAGATGAGAACATGGTGTTACAGATGTGAGTCAGTGGTGAAACAATAGTATCTGGAATGGAATGCAGTACAGAGGGATGACATGGATCCAGGGGGGAGCCTGATTTAGTAGACAAAATAAGTTTATGAATATGGTATGAATGTACCTGAGTGAATTCCATGAGAGTAGCTGAGTTCAGCTCTGATTGAGTATTCATGGACATCATAGTGTTTGAATTGGGAATAAAATCCTTAAATATAGAGGTGACCTTGTCTGAGAAATAGTCAGCCAGTTTGTTACATAGGCTTTGTGAGGTTTCAGTTGGAGGGTGAGCTGGTTCTGCAAGGTGGTTCACAACGTCAAAGAGCTTTTTCTTGCTGCATTTTGCCTGGTCTATTTGGGTGGTGTAATAGGTGTTTTTTTCCCTGGCTATTTTCTGCTTATAGTCAAGGAGTGCAGCTTTATAAGTTATTTTATCTGGTATGTTATAATGTTTGCGCCAGTTACGCTCTAAGTTGCGGCAATATTGACGTTGAAGCCTAAGTTGTTCTGTGAACCATGGAGCTGACGGAGTTTTTCTGTTACGTTTGGAGGTTCTAGGCGGAGCTAGGGTTTGAAACGTTGTTTCTAGAATAGAGGTGTAAGTGACGGCCGCAATATTTGGGTCCGTTTCCCCCTCTGTATGTACAAACGCATCGGTGAGAATCTGATCAAGATGGTTGTAATCTAAGTTTCGCCAATCTCTGGTGGTTACAGGAGAGTCATGTGAAGCATTTTTTCCTGACTTTGATTTGATTTTAATGTCGAAAAGTATAGCGGAGTGGTCAGACCAAGTGAGAGGTAGTACTTTATTCACGGTGATATAAGGATTGTTAGAAAAGATACCGTCAAGCGTGTGTCCTGCCTCATGTGTAGGGGACATTATCAGTTGTTCTAGTTCTACAGCAGATAGGTCCACGATGAGCTGGGCAGTATCTTTGTCCGTCTGAGATTCTAAATGAAAATTAAAATCACCTAATATAGTGAAATATTTGTGTTCAGCAGCTAGTTCACTTATTTGATGAAGTTGGGACAAAAATGCGTTACGAGACCCTGGGGGACGGTAGAGTAACGTGCCCGTAAATGATTGATTGGTGTTAAGCAAAATGGTAAATAACAGGGCCTCACATGTCGCATGTTTGAGATCAATAGCTTTTATTCGTAAAGTGTTACGATAAATTATGGCAATACCACCGCCTTTTTTGGTGCCTTACGGTCTTGTCTGTAGACACAGTAGTCCTCTGGCATAGCGGCTTTAAAATCTGGGCCTGAGGCTTCATCTCCCCAAGTTTCGGTCAGAAACAGGAGGTCGATAGCACGACTAGCAAGCAGTTCCAGTATTTCGATCTTATGGCAAGGTAGTGAGCGCACGTTCACTAGTGCTGCCTGTACAAATTTGGGAGGTATCTGTGAGTCTTGTATGAGGTTTTTACACAAGGTGCATATGAAAGGACCTCCAATAGGATCTACATAGATGCACACCGGTGGGTCATGTGTATTGTGGAAGGTATTGTTCAGTGCATATAAATCTTGTGAGGTATAGACCAACCTTGGTGCTCCTGGTAAGGCAGGGGGGGTGGCCCTGGGCTCGGTCCAGGCTCGGACGGGCGCAGACGGGCTTGGCTTTGGCGCGGCTTCGGCGCGCGCCCGGCGCGCCCGCTGCGCCAGCCCGCTGCGCCGTCTGGCTGTAACACACATTTTATGGTATGAGGAGGGCGGGAGTCCTGCGCGACTAAAGCGCTGACCCCGCTACTCCTAAGATGGCGCCCACCGCCGGCCGACGCCAGAAATCGTCTGCGTCGGTGGTGGCTAGAAGAGGGAACTTGATAAGCGTGTCAGTGTGCCTCAACTAATATTCCCACTTATTTCTGGTTGGAAGCCCCCCAAAATACAATTTAAAAATACGAACAAACAATTTTACTGTCCGAAGTAAAACCGGTTAAAAAAACAATTTCCTTGTGCTAAAATACTAATGAAGCAGCAATAGCTCGCAGCCCCTGCAGCTGTCTCGGGGAGAGCTTCTAAGGCAGTGCGGCCGCTAAGACAGTAGGTTTAAGTATCACGGGAGGGCGGGAGTCCTGCGCGACTAGAGCGCTGACCCCGCTACTCCTAAGATGGCGCCCACCGCCGGCCGACGCCAGAAATCGTCTGCGTCGGTGGTGGCTAGAAGAGGGAACTTGATAAGCGTGTCAGTATGCCTCAACTAATATTCCCACTTATTTCTGGTTGGAAGCCCCCCAAAATACAATTTAAAAATACGAACAAACAATTTTACTGTCCGAAGTAAAACCGGTTAAAAAAACTATTTCCTTGGCTAAAATACTAATGAAGCAGCAATAGCTCGCAGCCCCTGCAGCTGTCTCGGGGAGAGCTTCTAAGGCAGTGCGGCCGCTAAGACAGTAGGTTTAAGTATCACGGGAGGGCGGGAGTCCTGCGCGACTAGAGCGCTGACCCCGCTACTCCTAAGATGGCGCCCACCGCCGGCCGACGCCAGAAATAGTCTGCGTCGGTGGTGGCTAGAAGAGGGAACTTGATAAGCGTGTCAGTGTGCCTCAACTAATATTCCCACTTATTTCTGGTTGGAAGCCCCCCAAAATACAATTTAAAAATACGAACAAACAATTTTACTGTCCGAAGTAAAACCGGTTAAAAAAACAATTTCCTTGTGCTAAAATACTAATGAAGCAGCAATAGCTCGCAGCCCCTGCAGCTGTCTCGGGGAGAGCTTCTAAGGCAGTGGTCAGTCAGAGCTTGAACGTCTGAGGCGCCGGTAGGGGGAAGGAGGAGATTGCAGCTGTGGGAAGGTAAAGAGTTGGGATTGAGTTTCTTCAATTCCCTTTTCCAGACCTTTGGTTTGCTGGATTGAACCGGGTTAAGTTTAACTTTTTCGTTGATGAAGAATGTGATAATGTGGTGGTCGGACCAGTCACAAGGTTGGATTGACCCAAGTTGGGTAGAGTCCTCTTTGGAGATGATAAGGTCGAGGATAAGCCTTTGTCATAGGTGGGGCAGACTTAGTTTTTTTGCGAAATTATTCCTAGTATCAGAGTTGCTGTAGCATTAATTTGATTTCAAGGTATTTCCATGTTCTTGGCAGCTAAGTAGACAAACGCATGCGCAACGTGGGACGCATACAACCGATCACTTCAGCAGCAAGAGACTTCTTGACAAGAAAACTAGCGCATTTCTCAATGCTGTTCCTGAGGTTGCGGTGGTAAGAGGTGTCAGTAGACACCGTTCCATATTGCCACCTTTATGTTCAATGCAAATTCCTGCATGTTAGTTAGACATTTCATTTAAAAGAAGACAAGACATTATACTATATAATTTCATAGTTGATAGCTTCAAAATGAAAAGATAAAGAAACGGTTCAAGGTGCAAGGAGCCAACTGATGTACTTAGGGTAATTAATAAGAATAAATTCAATAGAATTGTCATATGAGATAGCAGCGCTAATTAAAGTCAGTGTCTTTACATTTTGGTGCATCTTTACAACATTTAAAACATCATATACAGAGAGAAGCAATAGCCTTGGGTCAATTGGTAATTAGGTGTTTGTTTTAAAAGTAATAACAATAATATCACTGAACTGTAAAGAATTCTTGTTTATGATATTTTAATTCACTGCAGGTACAGAGTTAAGAATAGTACAGAGTTAAGAATAGTACCAACTTGGCTGATCCAACTGTGTGGACGACATCTACAACCAGGCTGTCTCTCTTTGTTTCCACTTCCCCTTTCCCCTCTATTGGTGCGCTGCCCAGAAGGCTTAGTTTTTCGGGCAACGCACTGGTGGTGGGGTATTCGGACCACCATCGACTCATGTGGTTCAGATTTTCGCGCATGACACACATAGTAAAGACGGTATCGAGGATAAGTAGTCAACATCCCGGTACATGAGTACAATGTAGTAGGACCCTTTTTATTTTTCACATGTCTTGTTACTGTATACATGTTTGTCGATGTATGCACTGTATATATTTATTGCACTTTTTTGTATTGATGCATTAGTACGGAAAAAGAAAAATTGTGTATTGTGTTTGAAGAATATATACCCCCAAAAAAATGAATTAATCATGAAGCAAAAAATACTTTCTAATGAATGTTTTTAGTATGTATTGAGTACTTTTGAAAATAGAGGAATTTTCTATTTGCTTGTTGTCCCACTAAATAGAAAGGTCATAGATAATTTAGTTAATTAGTTGTACCGCAGAGTAGGGTAGAGTTCCTCCCTTCTTCTGAAAGAAGATCATGAATCTATGGTACTAGAGGTAACCTGTTATATTTATTGTAGGACCACTAGTAGCATTTATTTTACAGACGGGTTGTACCACTTATTAGCGACTTACAAGTAAATTAAACATGCCACTTGGGTATAAGTCAATACTACCATTTTTAAAGTAGAGAGCACAAGGACTTAGGACTAATGAGCAGTGGTAGAGTGTGCAGAGTTATAAACACCAACAATAAAGGGTTCAGAACACAGAAGGATGAAACCAAAACATTTGGGGATGACCGTACAGAAAGGGCCAAGTCCAATAGAGGCCCAGTGTGTCCCCGGTGACTGTGGGAGATCTAGGAGGAACGGACTACTTGAAAGCAAACTAGGGAGGACCCTGGTACCTGTGGGCCGGGTCTCTCATCTCAGTCCCTGGCTGGAATCGTTTGAACCATGGAACTCAAAAGCCAATTAGATCTGCAGCTTCATGATTGCTGTCAGCCTAATCAGGAAAGCAAATTAATGTATGCTGCAGCCACAGATGAGGGTTTTAACTGCCTTTGCTGTAGGCCCGTATGAAGGCTACAACAGTGTGCTTGTTTGTGGTAGGTCTGGATGAGGGTTGGACCTGAGTGGATTTCATTAGCACAGTAGGGGCAACACTCACTGTTAAGATAGCAACTTCTGAGACTGCTGCTGCCCGATTGATGGGCTCTATCTGCCTAGGCCCACACTGGGCAACTTTGCTGCGTCATCGAAAAACTGTAGCAGCCGGGATTTCACCTGCAACAGCACCTGCACTGGCACTGTTTCATTTCATATCGAGGATGCGAGGGCTTGTTGATCTGATTGATGTGGTCTGTGCCAGGCTAATATTCTCAGACGTGAGTCCCTTGCTCACTTTGCCACTGGATTCAAGCAAGCCGGGCTGAAGACGGCTGCAATGCCAGAAACCGGTCCTCGGAAGCTGGTTTCCGGTCCAGGGAAGGCATGGCTTGGCAGTTCGGGCTGGACTGTTCCCCTGAGGCACAGGGTCAGACTGATTTGCATATGCCCATGTCTGAACTGGGGTGGCAGAGTGGGCTAAAGAACGGTGATGGATTAAACCCAGATCTGTTGACTGGATGTGAGTGTTTGATTGGTTCAGGTGCTCCGTCCATCACCACCCCCTTTTGTACCACTTTGTTCGGCATAAGTTGGCAGGGTATGCCCTTGCTCACTTTGCCACTGGATTCAAGCAAGCCGGGCTGAAGACAGCTGCAATGCCAGAAACCGGTCCTCGGAAGCTGGTTTCCGGTCCAGGGAAGGCATGGCTTGGCAGTTCGGGCTGGACTGTTCCCCTGAGGCACAGGGTCAGACTGATTTACATATGGCCATGTCTGAACTGGGGTGGCAGAGTGGGCTAAAGAATGGTGATGGATTAAACCCAGATCTGTTGACTGGGTGTGAGTGTTTGATTGGTTCAGATGCTCCGTCCATCACCACCCCCTTTTGTACCCCTTTGTTCACCATAAGTTGGCAGGGTATGCTCAGACGTGAGTCCCTTGCTCACTTTGCCATTGGATTCAAGCAAGCCGGGCTGAAGACGGCTGCAATGCCAGAAACCGGTCCTCAGAAGCTGGTTTCCGGTCCAGGGAAGGCATGGCTTGGCAGTTCGGGCTGGACTGTTCCCATGAGGCACAGGGTCAGACTGATTTGCATATGGCCATGTCTGAACTGGGGTGGCAGAGTGGGCTAAAGAACGGTGATGGATTAAACCCAGATCTGTTGACTGGGTGTGAGTGTTTGATTGGTTCAGATGCTCCGTCCATCACCACCCCCTTTTGTACCACTTTGTTCGCCATAAGTTGGCAGGGTATGCTCAGACGTGCGTCCCTTGCTCACTTTGCCACTGGATTCAAGCAAGCCGGGCTGAAGGCGGCTTCAATGCCAGAAACCGGTCCTCGGAAGCTTGTTTCCGGTCCAGGGAAGGCATGGCTTGGCAGTTCGGGCTGGATTGTTCCCATGAGGCAAAGGGTCAGACCGATTTGCATATGGCCGTATCTGAACTGGGGTTGCAGAGTGGGCTAAAGAACGGGGATGGATTAAACCCAGATCTGTTGACTGGGTGTGAGTGTTTGATTGGTTCAGATGCTCCGTCCATCACCACCCCCTTTTGTACCACTTTGTTCGCCATAAGTTGGCAGGGTATGCTCAGACGTGAGTCCCTTGCTCACTTTGCCACTGGATTCAAGCAAGACGGGCTGAAGACGGCTGGAATGCCAGAAATCGGTCCTCGGAAGCTTGTTTCCGGTCCAGGGAAGGCATGGCTTGGCAGTTCGGGCTGGACTGTTCGCATGAGGCACAGGGTCAGACTGATTTGCATATGGCCATGTCTGAACTGGGGTGGCAGAGTGGGCTAAAGAACGGTGATGGATTAAACCCAGATCTGTTGACTGGGTGTGAGTGTTTGATTGGTTCAGATGCTCCGTCCATCACCACCCCCTTTTGTACCACTTCATATCTTCAGCAGGACTTGATGGCTCACCTCATCACCAGACAGCAGCACAAGAGGGCTGCCCCTGGCACCAGGCAGCCACTGAGAACTCATTATGTACACTCATCTAATGGAGGGCCTTGGAGCTGACATCTTTGGCATGGTTTCCTCCTAACTTTTTGCCATCAAACCACCTGTTTTTGCCAGGCTTTGGACTCTGCACACTTTATCACTGCTGCCCAGTGCTAAAGTGCTTGTGCTCTTTCCTTAACACCTGGTAACATTGGCTTTTACCCAATTGACATATTTAATGGACTTGTAAGTCTCAGGTAAAGTGGCACTACAGTGCCCTGGGGATATAAATGGAATGCTACTACCGGGCCTGCAGCACTGGTTGTCCCACCAATTTAAATAGCACTTTAAACATGTCTCAGGCTTGCCAGTGAAGAGCCTGTATGTGCAGTTTAAACTGCATTTTGACCTGGCAAAACAAACCTTTTGCCAGGCCCAAACCTTCCTTTTTTAATACATATGTCACCTCTAGTTAGGCTATGGACTGCCCAGAGGCCAGGATGCAATGAATTTAAAAATTAGGAGAGGTACCTTTAAACTTTACATGTCCTTGTAATGAAAAACTCTTACATTTGTTTTGCACTACTAGAAGACCAATCTTTCTGATAGGATAACATTGGACTTGCCTTATTATATGTTATAAGCATAATTTCCAAATGGGAAGAGAGAACTAGTTCATGTTTGGTGTCTTTGGAAGTTAAAATTCTAATTTATTTTGAAGTCAGATTATAAATCGGAACTCTGCAAATGGCACTTTTAGAAAGTTTGCATTTTCTTGCCTTAGCTATTTGGTTCTTGCAGCCTTTCTCTGGGTCCTATGACTGGGTGTAGCCAGGGCCACTTGAATTATTCGATTGTGCTGCTCAGCAATTTTTTGCATAGTCATGGTTTAGCCACATTTGCCTCATAATGCCATAATCTGCAGCAAAATCTGCTTATTTTAACAAAACAACATTTTGTTTCTAGCTCAAATGATTCAAATTTTACTGAAATGCAATGATGTCAGTTGCCTCCCTTTGCAATGGTTGGCTTGTCACCCTTCTGAAGCTTATTGCTACATGTGGGTGTTGCCCAGACAGTGTTACTAAGTTTAAAAATGACAAAATAATGAAGTAATACTTTCACGATATGTGCTACATTATGCTGCATAATTTGCCTTTTTTGCACCATAATTTACTCAACCCTGCTGTAAATATTGGCTCACCCATGCAGCATAATTCCAATGGCCCTGAAATTGGTCTTTGTGGATTCCTCCTACACTGCCACACACAATGAGGAGCTTAGGTGTGACTGGATGGGACCAGCAGCACTTACACTTGAATAGGCTTTGCCCTGTCTTCACACAAAGGGCTGTATACCCCCTGTAGTTAGTCTGGAGCCTGGGCCACTGAGGTAAGGCATCTGTGCACTTCAAAGGTTTACCTTTAGATGTTTCTCACCATGTCAAAGGCACAGCTCTGTACAAAAAGAAGGACCTCAGATACCATCTCTTCAGGAAACTTCTGGAACTGTGGAGACTCTGCCAGGAAGAATGACTGCTGTGCTGCTACAAGGACGGACACACTGCTTGACTGCTTCTCTAAAGGAACTGCTGCCCTGTTATGCTGACCTGCTTCCCTCTTGCCTAGGGAAGATCTGGACCTGTTTCTTCATATTGAACCTAGGACCCCAGAGTGACTCCAAGGACTGGTCTGATGTCCTCCTGATTTGAGGCTCAGGAACATAAAAGGCTCCACAACAAGCTCCTGGCCCAGCTGCAGTGACTTCCTGACCCCAAGTAGTGCCTCTCAGGTCCTAGACTCTGGGTGTGGCTCGAGGGCTTCTAAATCAAGCTTTAGGGATCTTTATGAATGAGCACTTGTGCACCGAGACTGTGTCACTCACACCAAAATCCAGTGTGAGATGCTGCCTGTCTCTTCACACAGCAACATCAACAGAATGGGGGGGCTGCCAACTCCGAGATCCAGCCCGCCCATCCATGACACACAGCTTGCTCTTCGCTCCACACTGACAACCACATGCAATGCTCTCCTTGCTCCTCATGCCCTCTCCAATGTGAACGGGACTATTGGCACAAAACTTGAGAAGGTAAAAGTTCAGAGGGACTAATCTGGGACTCTATCCGACCTATGCTCCATCGTGGTTGGCCTGAATTCCAATTCAACTGATTGGATCTTTATATTTTTGGTCTTGTTTTATTGAATAATTCAGCTCTATTTTTCTAACCTAGTGTGGAATTTTTTGTGTGAGGTGTATTTAGAGTTTTACTGTTTGAAGTGGTGCACAAATACTTTACCCATCGTCTCTAAATTAAGCCTGACTGCTCTGTGCCAAATTATCAGGGGGTTGAGGACAGGTTAATTTGGGGTTTACATTTACTTATGCCTTATCCTGACAAGTATTGTGGTTGCTGCTTGACCAGGGCTCACACCCTAGTCAACCAGTAACCCAGGGCCAGATTTGCTAGAATGTTGCATCATGGTTGCTTCTCTTTTATTGGGCATCCATGACCCAAAATGCTAGTAGGTATTTACAAAGCCACGCACGGAGCAATTTGTGTTAGCTAGCATGGCTTTGTAAAAATAAATTAACGCAATGCAGCGGCTTACGCTGCATTGCATTACTTTTCATTCTCAGAGATGTTCCATGGGTTGAACATGGCCGTTCCCATGCATCCACCCATGGACTTCCCGCAATCCCAGATTTACAAAGGTTTGAATACCTGGGATTGTGCAAAATCACTACATCTCCCACAGGATGGCATAATGAGGAGATCAATTTTTTTTTCTACTTGTATTTCCTATTTCTACATGTGCTGCAATTTGCAGCCCACATAGAAAGAGGAAATGCAGAGAGAGATTGTTATGTGCTTCCTGCACAAAAACAAATTACTTGCAACGCAGGCACCCGTGCACTTCAGTGCAAGGGTGCCTATGTTGGCGCTAGGCTACCTGAAGTGCAGCAGCGCTACGAAAGTGCAGAAGTCTGCAATATCTTAGTAGATATGGTGCATTTCTGCTCTCTTCCTTTTTTTTGTTTAAATTTGTTTATTGGGTTTTTCGCTTTCATCAAAACAGTTATAATTCGGTACATTAATGAAATGCTGTGAGTACACAATACCAAATAAAATCCGGGTATACATTCACATGTATGTGCATTGTGTCGTTCGACCTTTCTAAAGTTGTTCTGTCCATTGTTACATACAGCATATTCCTGCAACGTTGACTTCATACACCTGACGATAGTGTAGATCTGTCTGTGGTAAGTGACCTGTCACTCTTAGCGTGATAGCGGTCCTGTGTCATGTTTTGGTGTAATCTGTCATCCGGGGTGTAACTGACGAGGTCGTCGTAATGTGTTTCATTGAGCGTCGTCATAGCAATCTTGTCTATAGGCATTCCCAATAAGCCACTGGCGGGGGGGGGGATACCCCATCCAGTTGAAACTGTCTAACTTTTCTAACCGTTGGAACAAACCAGTGGGAGGGAGGAACCAAGGGGAAGCGGGGGTTTTCCAACTGTGCTGTGGTGGGGTTTCACTAATCACTGGGTGCATATTTCGGTAATGTGTGGGAAACGGTAGCGTGCGCGGGGGGGCGGGGGCTGAGACTCATGTCTGCGTGACAGTTGGCTGACTTGGTTACAACGTCCCTGGGATGCAGGGGGGCTGGGTCGGTTGGTCGGGGCTGGGACTGTGAGGCCACCAGTGTCTCCTGTGGGTTCATTGCCTGCGTGAATTTGTGCATTAATTGTGCCCATTCTAGGGAGATAGGGTGTTTGCGGTGCCCCTTCAATTCTTCCTCCCGGAGTGTCTCTTCCTCAGCTTTCCCCATTTTTTCATGGCGCCTATCCAGGCTGCTTTGCATGGCTATTCCCCTTTTTGCCAAGAGGATGGCTAGGGACATAAAGCGGTACTGTACTTTCTCGGTTTTCTGCCTGCGGAAAATCCCGAGTGCACATGCCTCCCATGTGGACATGGTCGTGATGGTGGTGACTGCCGTGAGTGATGGACTCTATCCCAAAAACCACGGAGTGTGGGGCAGTCCCAGAACATGTGTTTGAAGTCTGCTGCTGGGGCTTGACAGCGGGGGCCTGCAAAGTGTGTGTCTGGGAAGAATTGGTGTAGGCGCTGCGGTCTGAGATAGGCCCTGTGGAGGATATTAAACTGAATGTTTCGGAATCGTGCATTTCTGGAGACTTTTTTGGGATATTCCAATGCTGTGTTTCATTCTTTGTCATGAACTACCCTACCTATGTCCATTTCCCACTTCTGGCGCAAGGGCTGAAGGGACAGGAGAATTAGTGCACGTACTGCTTTGTATAGCCAGGTGACCAAATGACACCCCACTCCCATATGCAATATCGCGTGGATCACTGGGTGTGTTGGGGGTTCCCCTGTGTTAGGATTCCAGTACCTAGGACCACTATCCAGCATCTGTCTGTGAGTTAGAAATTGCCCGGGTGGGAGATCATACTGCTCCATCATCTGATCGTATGTCTTCAACCGTCCCTCTTCGAAGAATGATTCTATCTCTGTAACTGCCAAATCTGTCCATACTCGGAGCACACCCGGTGTGTAGTACATGTCCCCTCGTGGAAAACCCACCAGTGGGTGCAAGGGTGAGTATGGTGACCGTGCTTTAGACATACCGTGTATGCGCAACATGCAGGTTCGGGCTATGGACATCTGTAGTGGCCGTGTGCTCATAGGTTTAGTACCCGGCAGCAGCATTCTATGGATTGCTGGTTGTCGTGTGGGACCCTCCGCGGTGATTGTTTCCCCTATGTGGCGCCCCGCCGTCCAATATGAAAGCCATTGGAGCTGTGCCGCTAAGAAGTACGCTTCAAAGGCCGGTGCTCCCAAACCTCCCTCTGTCATAGGTAGGTATAGTGTTGACAACGCAACCCGTCATTGCCCACCGCCCCATATAAGTTCCGTGAGGAGACTGTCTAGCTCTTTAAAGAACGGTCTCGGTGGAATCACTGGGAGGTTAGTGAAATGGTACAATAATCTGGGGACCATTATCATTTTTGCCAGGGCCACTCGGCCTATGGGGGCCAGCGGTAAGGTTTCCAAAATCCTACTGCCGCTCTGAGGCCTGCCAGGGTTTTATGATGGTTTCCCTCATACAGATCCTCTGGGGTGTGATACAGTCGCACTCCCAGACACCGGGGGGCCTCCGCGTTCCACACGAGAGACTGGGCACCGGTCCGGGCCTCAAATGGGGCCATATGGGGGCTCAGTGGGTAGAGCGAGGATTTTTCCCAATTCACCTTGACGCCCGAGATGTCCGCAAAGTCCTCCAGTGTTCTCCAAATGGCAGTTAGGTCGCTGGTGGCGTCCCGGACATATATTGGGAGGTCGTCCGCATACAAGGACACACAGTGCATTGTGCCTGCTAGCGGAATCCCCCAGTCTTTTCCCTCCAGTCGCAGGCGGATTGCCAGGGGTTCGACCGCTAGGGCAAACAGGAGGGGTGACAGTGGGCACCCCTGCCTGGTACCTCTCTCCACCGCGAACTCCGGGAAAATGTAGTTGCCCATTCGGACTCGGGAGGTGAGGCGCGTGTACAGAAGCCTTGTGTACGCTGACAGACCCGGGCCGATATCTTTCCTTCGGAGGACCGCAAATAAATACGGCCATAATAGGGTGTCGAATGCCTTTTTGAGATCGAAGATTAGGCATGCCACGTTGGGGAATCGCCCCCCTGTCATGTCCTGAATATGGAACAGTCTGCATATGTTTTGCGACGTGTTGCGATTTGGAACGAACCCACATTGGTCCGGGTGCACCAACGGAGTCAGGATTTGGGCGTATCTCTCTGCCAGTATTTTACCTGATATTTTGCAGTCCGTGTTAAGTAACTTGATCGATCTGTAGGGAGACGGGACACCGCTGACATCCTCATGGGCTCCCTGCTAGATCGCGGAGCAAATCGGAGCGTTTATGGCATTCTGTGCTAAACTGGGCAAGATGCTCGTGGGCAGCCGATCAGAGCACTAAGAGAGTGTGTCCGCCATCTTGGCTGGCTTACAAGGGGTAAGGCCCAAAAAAAACAAGCGCATTTGACTGTGGGCATAAACAAATTACAACTGAGCCTCATTCACTCTAATCAGCTCACCAGAAGGGAAACCTAGGAACTATTATGTTGTGGGTTGATTGTTGAGTGCTTAGCAAGCACTGTCACTCTAACTCCCTGAAAACATATCTATTCCTATTCACACACACATTTCTATCTATCTATCTATCTATCTATCTATCTATCTATCTATCTATCTATCTATCTATCTATCTATCTATCTATCTATCTATCTATCTATCTATCTATCTATCTATCTATCTATCTGTCTATCTTTCTTTCTATTGCAAAATGAGTACTCCCCATTAATTACTTTTTTGACCACCTGCATTAGGACTTTTTGCTGTGTGTGAGTCTTACTACATGTATCTCGCACATGGAAATCACACAGTAAACTGACTGAGCACATTTGCTACCAGTGTCCACCTTCTGAAATATGGCTTGTGTGATATAGCTAGGGTAAGGAGCATTTGGCTGGTTTACATGTGAGCGGGCTGCATGTGTGAGACTGCTGTCGTGGGCCGCCTTGTAACCACATAGATAATATTAGTGGTCACTCATAGGTAAAGTCAATATGGTTTTCCGTTTTGTCAGTAGTGACACTTTATTATACACATCTAGGGAAATCCGCCCAAGAATGCAGTTTTTCTTCCCTTTGTCCTACAAAGTCAAGTTAATTACATTGTTCTCCAGCAGCAGGAGCAATAGCCTCCCTACACAAAAGGACCAATTACCAGTGCTTCATTCAGCATCTGTGGAGGAAAAAGTGTAGACGTAAAAATGTATCCATTAATTAACTGTCACATTGTGCCAGGGGTGAGATAGCTCAGACCATCTGAACAAAGGAAGGAGCCCAAATCCATGGAGCAATCCATAAGGGGGTCTTCTCTTTGAGATTTGGTGAGAAATGCCCTGGCAGTGATGTCAGCGAGAGGCAGAGCAGAGGATCCAAGACCAGATGTGACAAGTGACTCACGGATGACACCATTTTGAACTGTTCCAGCATTGAGTGCAGTAGGGATGTGCCAGGGGTGCCTGGCTTCTAGAATCGTCCACCCCTTTTTAAAACTCTTGCAAAAGAGAGATAAAGGGTTGGTTGTCCTGTTTTGTGCTTTTTGCTGCTGACCCTGAGAGTGCAACAGCCATTGAATACTGCAAGGAAAATCCCAATGATGCCTAAAAGCACTGAGGACTCTGCCCCCAGTTAAGCCAGGACCAGTAGGTCTCTCTGAGGGCCAGTGAGTCTGGCCCTCTTACAACCCCTGAGGACCAGTTAGGTGAAATATCTGGACTAAATCTGCCTAGAGACGAAGACCAGGAAAAAATCTTGTGCAGGGAGCCTGTAGAACCAGCTCCATGAAAAGTACACAACCTTGGAAGTGAGGAGGTCTACTAAAACCTGTGATTGCTGGGGCTCGCTACCAGGAGTAAAATGAGCCCAATAACGTTGAAACTGGTCCATCGGGCCTGAGTTGTGGCCATTTTGAGGTTGGTGATATTTGGGAATCTGCCACCCAGTGACAGGTTACATCAGGGTTGGGTAAGGCCCTTTGGGTTAGTGCAAGGATTATTCTTCTGTTTTTATCCAGGGAGGGGGTGTGCAAGAGCTTCCCTCACCAGCCTCATTCTAGTCTCTGGGGCCCCATCTTCTCAGGATTGATGCAAAAAAGAAAGAGACAAGTGGCCAAGGACTCCATCACTGGGCCTCTGAGCAGCACAAGAAGACAGGGGAGTGCAGTTGCGCTCCCTGCCCACAAGAAGAAGAAAGGGGTCTGGGACCCCATCACTGGGACCTGAAATCTGAAGACCTTGCAAACTGGGTAGTGCCGTCATGCTCCCCCACCTGTGGCAGGCCTGTACCCTACTCACCGTGCCTTGAGGGAGAAGGGTGGCCACCACACAGAAGATATAGCCTGTCCGCAGGAGCAGGCAGGGGGGAAGAGCACAGCAGGCTCTTCGAGGGCTAAGGAGAATGCTGGCCAGGCGGGGAGATGGTAGGGGCAGCCACAGGTGGGCTCCCAAAACTGCACCTACAAAGCTACCATGTAGGGTGCCAAGGTGGGACCGTGTCCCCTAAGACAACAAATAGAAAAAAGACTCCAAAAAAGACACAGAAGCTGTGTGTCCAATGCCACACAGTGGTGAACAAAGCAGCCTGAGCCGCTCAAACAATATTCACTGCAGGGCTTTTACAATTTACATATTTCTCTTCAATGTGGCAGCTCCCAAACAGGCAGGGGCACCACCAAAGATTAAACGAAAGTGTGGGGGGGGCTGCAGGAGTGCAGCAGCCTCTCCACCCCTACAAAATGTTTGAAATCAGGTGGACCTATATTGCTGGGGTCAACAAAATTATGACCTTCCTCAAATTTTCAGCATTATTTAAACACTTCCAGGGCTAGAACTTCTTTTCTACAGCTGGGAGGGCAGTGCCCTCTATGGGCTAGTTCTCTGGCTGTATTTTATGCTCCCTGCAGGTGTATCCAAAGGCATATACGCGTTATATTTGTTTTCATTGTTTCATTTCTCTTTCATGTTCAAAGTGGATGTGATCTATGTTAAGAAAAAATTATTCATTATGTTTTATTGACTTTGAGGAATGCGTTTATGCATGCTTAAGCCCCTGGTGATCTATGAAGTTTAAAAATGTTTGTTTACCTTTTAAAGTGGTGTACCTTTAATAAAGCCAATACGTTAACCTGACATGCTGTGATGAGCCTTGATAAAGCCAATACGTATGCTATATTTTAAGGAATCCCCTCATATTGTGATTTTTTTTTACCAGGTATAGATGGGGAATAATGTGATTTTGGAAGCCATACATGACCTTTATTGAATGTTATTATTAGTGTCAGCAAATGGTGATTACTAGCCCACACCACCTCTCCTGAGTAGGCCTTGGACTCCTCTACTTCTCAACCCTGAGTGAGTCAGGCGCTACACTGGGGTGTTTAGTTCCCAGTAAGGGAAAATTATGGAGCAATTACTTGTGCAGGCCTCTGTAGTAATTCCACAACTCAGATGAATGAATAAAATGTGATTTATTCAGTTAAAACCTACACAGCTCGGGAGGCGAGTGATCCAAGATGGCGGAGTGAGGATCGACGCCAGCAGCTCGCCCGGAGCCTCCTCTCTAACTCTTCACAGGGAGATGTGGTAACCACGAAAAAAACACTAAAGGGAAGAGCGGAAATAAAAAAATAAAAGAACTGAAGCTGATACCCACGCAGGGAGCCGTGCTGTGCTGGGAAGAAATCCATGTAAAGGAAGAGCGGAAAAAAAAAAAGAACTGGAGCTGTTACCTACACAAGGGAGCCGTGCTGCGCCGGGAGGAGAACCAGCGACGGCAACCCTGTACTGATGCTCTATCTTACCGCCACAGCTGAGTTTCTTCGGCGGACGATTCGCGGTCTGCTCAACGGCTCTGGGCTCAGCTTATCGGGACTTGCACACCTGAGCCACCTGAGTCGGCAGGCTTCGAGTCTTTGGAGACGGAGAAGAATGTCTTTGAAGAACCCCCCCAGAGTTACGAGGAACAGCAAAAATACTGCGGGCAAACCGGCGCCTCCTCCTCCTTTACCCGTGCAGGCACCGCTTCTACCAGGCTCGTTAAGCTCGCCAATTCTGACAACAGCAGCGTCTGTTGCTCCTGTGACCCCACAGAACCCGGGCATATCAGAGAATACTTCTCGGGAGGTGCCTGCAATTGCTGTTTCAATTGCGTTAAATGCCCCAACTGCCAGCAAGGAAGGGGAGAAAAGGAAGAAAACAAAACTTGCTGTCCCTGCAGAGTCTGCGGAGGCGATTGAAGTCTCAGACATGATGGGAGGACAACAACAAGAAGACAGTAGCACCGCAAAGCAGGTACTGAAAAAGTCTAATTTCTCTTTAGCAACGATTGGGAAAAAGACTGGGCAAATAGGGGAGGCATCTGACAAAACCACCACTAAAGATAATGCCAAAGATAATATTTCTAGCTCATGTACAGATATTCAAAATACATATGGCGAGATAGACATTGACTTAACTGACTCTGTAATCAATACTGATTTAGGAACTATGGCTATGGCTCCTACAACAGTATCAGTCGAAGGCGGGCCAGTGGGAGATATGGCAAAAGAGCTGACAGACTTTACTGAACAAAGCTCTTTTGAAGATTGGGATGTTGAAACAGAAGATGAGCAAGGGGAGAAGGAGAATAATGCCGCTACAACTACAAAAATAAAAACAAAGAAAGGACGCAAACAAAGAAACAAATCAAAGGCAAAAAAAAAAGGAATTAAACCAGGCTTATCGACAGACAGCCTTATGATAAAAAACAGCCAGATCCCGACAAAAACTTTACAGGACAAAAGCCCGCTGATAAGATGGATGGTGGCAAAAGGGCTAGTAAAAAATATGACACAAAGATTATCAGGAGCGAGCCCAACAGAACTACCCTCTAATAAAGCTGTACAAAGAATGACTAGTGCTGTTAATAATGGGGAAAATGGTCACCCAACTACCTCACCAGAATTATCTGATATATCACCTAACACAGCAACAGATAATCTTTCTGAACAAATGCCAACATCAATGCTGCAGGAGCCGCAAGATATTCCAGCAATAGAGGGTGAGGTGCCTGAATCGCAAATACTTCTTTTAGCCATAACAGATACAAAGACAGCAGCGAATGCTGCTCTCCCTACTTCTTCTGTGAACTCCTCTTATGAGCTTTTATCTCCTTGCAATATCTTGGTAAACAATAGCCATACAACCGTCCCTGAAGAGGAATCAAACTCACGAGATTCAACCGATGCCTCTCCACTGGATATAATACTCCAGCTATTAAGCAATCAACGGGCTGAGGCTCAGGAACACTATTTACAGCTGAGAGAAGACAATAATAAGGTACAGACAACCCTACAAGAACTGACTGGAAAGTTTGGAGGGGTCTCACAGGATGTCGCGGAACTACAACAAAGAGTTGCCGATGTGGAAGAAATAAGTGCTAAAACTGCATCCTCATCCGACAAACATGGAACACAGATTGCGACCTTACAACAAAAAGTGGAAGATTTGGAAAACAGACAGAGACGCTCAAATTTAAGAATTTTTGGCATACCGGAGGGAACAGAAGGATCTGATCCGAGGGCCTACTTAGTGGGGCTACTTCAGAAAGCTTTCCCCGATTTAGCGGATTGGGACTGGGACTCACAAATTCAGAGAGCACACCGCCTTCCTCTAATACAGAGAAACAGAGGGGGCCAGTTTCCACGTCCCTTTTTGGTTTTTTTCGGCAATTTTTTGCTTCGCCAGGCTATCTGGCAGAGAGCCCGCCCTAACACCCCGGTAACCATAGGTGAGATCTCGATTTTTGTCCGCTCTGACCTTAGTAAGGATACTATGGATAGACGGTGGTTGCTACGTAAGATGATAGATCCAATTAAATCAAGTGGCGCCCAAGTTTTTTTCCAAGAACCAGCACGTCTAAAGGTAATAAAAGGGGGCCGTACCTATTTTTTTTCGGACACAAAAGAAGCAGAAGCATATTTAGCCGACATCACGGCTGGCTCAAGCAAAACTAACTTCAAAAATTAAGAACTAAGAATTAATATAAACTGAGACATTGTAAAAAGAATCTCTTATTCTCTATCAAGAACTTATTCATAAACACATTTAGCTTCAATTGCTTATTTAACTAGTTAATTTCACTTTGGCTACGTGCATCATAATATGTCAGACTAATATCAAAATTATTTTTTTTCTTAATTGGACTTATGGATCTATGGATCGTCTAAGGGAAGAGAGGGTGGGGGCTCCGGTGCTGACCTGCCAACCAGCTGCCCATCCAGCGGCAGCAGATGCGGAGGGGTGGCTCTACCCCGGCTGGGGCGAGAGCTAGGGGGGAGGGGGGTGGGAGAGTGCTCTCCGCACTTTGGGGGGTTGAGGGTGGGGGTGGTAAAAATAAAGAAAACAGTTTGCAGGCTGAGGTGGGGGACTTGAATGATGAAACCGGAATTTTCTTGTACATTAAACGTAATCATAGAACGCAATACATGAGATTAAGCTACCATTACGGACAATATAAGATAAGCTTTGAGTGCAAAACTTTAACTCTGTCTTTTTTTTCCTTTTTAAAACAACTTTATAGATGTATGAAATAAAATGCCTTGCCTGGAACGTTGCTGGGCTAAACAGCAAAAATAAACGAATTTTGATAAAAGAAGAACTAAAAGTACATAACTCTCATGGTGTTCTTCTATCTGAAACACATATTGCAGGGAAGGATAGAAAACTTCTTAACCATCTAGGATACAATGTCATTATCAGCTCAACCTATGGCCAATCTGTCAGGGGAGTTGCTATACTTAAAGATAAACGATTCAAAGCTGAGATAATACAAACATTTTGCGATAAAAATGGCAGATGGGCTATTGCTCAGATACGCTTTGAGAATGCTATTTATGTTTTATGCGTGGTATATGGATGCAACATAGATGACCCCACTATATTTGATGAATTGAACATTAAGCTATTAGATTGGACTGGAGAACTTATTATTATGGGTGATTTTAATTGCATCATGGACTATAGAATAGATACTACTAGATCTGGGGGATATCAAAGAATGCATAAGACAAGGGCTTCTATTAATGATATTTGTCGTATACATAATTTGAAAGATGCTTGGCGAAATTTATATGCTAGCAAGCCAGGATATACTTACTACTCTGCACCCCATAAATTATGCTCAAGGCTTGATATGGCATTTATAGGCGATAATTTATTGAATACAAGCTCTATGTTCTTATGCCCACGTATTTCTTCTGACCACAATGCTATAATCTTATCATTTAAAACAGCACATATTAGAACTACCCCTAGGCCTTTTTCTTTCCCAAGACATTTAATATCGGATACAGAATATATAACAAAGTTAAAATCACACCTCACAGAATTCATAAGTATAAACTTGAACTCAGCATCACCAGCAATAGTATGGGATGCTTGTAAATCTAGTATTAGAGGCTACACTCAAGCCTACGTGATTAGACAAAACATAGAACTAAAAAAAAAGAATGATACTTTGATGTCAAAAATAATTATACAAGAGGAACTATTGTCATCATCTCTCCAGTCTAACTTGCCATTGAGCATAGAAATAGGACTTAAACTCACGTCACTGAAAAATGAAGTAAAATCCAAATTTATCAAAAAAAGTATAAATAACCTACATAAATTTAAAATAAATCAATATGAAGGCGGGGATAAAATTGGGAAGATTCTGGCCTATAAAACCGCTGAAGATAGAGCAAATGCTACAATCACAAATATACGGGGGAGAGGGAATAAACTCTATAATAAACCCCAAGACATTTTAGATCAATTCGCTGATTATTATAAGAATCTATACACCCCAGAAACGATCCCTAGCATAGATGACATACAGAAATACATTGAAAATTACACCACAGACACTCAAAATATTATAGAGATAGACTCGCTGTCTGATGAGATAACAATGCTAGAACTACATCAAGCCATTGCTTTATTGCCCTCAGGAAAAGCAGCAGGGGAAGATACTATACCACTAGAAATGTATAAAGTGTGTCTAAAAGAGCTTGAACAACCCTTGCTAAAAGTAATCCAATCCGTCGGTCTTGAAGGAAAAACTCCACAATCTTGGAATAGGGCTAAAATAATATTTTTTCTAAAGAAAGACAAACCGAAGGAAGAAAGAGGGTCTTATCGCCCCATTTCGCTGATAAATACAGATGCGAAAATTTTTGCTAAAATTCTAGCTCTAAGACTGGCTCCCATCATGCCCATGATTACCCATCCACAGCAACATGGCTTCATTACTGGGAGAGACACCACTATACATGTTAACACGGCCATAACAGCATTTGATGTTGCAGAGACGGATGCCACCCCACTCGGCATGATCTTGTTAGATGCTGAAAAAGCTTTTGACCGAGTGGGGTGGGATTTTTTATGGTGCGTATTGTCTAAATTAGGATTTGGGGGGGAATTTCTGAAATGTATCAAGGCATTGTATGACAAACCAACTGCTTTTACTAGCTATGGGGGGCTGGTATCTTCAGATTTCAGGATTTTACGAGGAACTCGACAGGGCTGCCCTCTTTCACCTCTTTTATTTGCACTTTCTTTAGAACCTTTTTTGTTAGCCCTTCAATCTCAAACCCAGATAATACCCTTCAAATCAGGACACCAAGAACTAAAAATAACAGCATACGCTGATGACATAGCGGTTTACACGGAAGATGTTGTAGAGGCTCAAAAAGGAATAATCTTAGAAGCAGAGAAATACGGCAAGGTAGCGGGCTATAAATTAGATTTACAAAAAACGCAAATAATAGTTAACTATGCCCCACCTGTGATAGTGCCCGAGATATGCAAAGTAGCCACCTATTTGGGAATAAGAATAACAGCTAAAGTACAAGACATTAACAAAATAAACTATGATGAATTATTCAAATCTACTAGCTTATTATTAAAAAAGTGGCATAGGCTACCTCTGAATATAATTGGCAGAATTAATCTGATAAAAATGAAGGTATTACCTAAATATGTATATTTATTTCGATCTATACCATTAGCATTAAATAACCAATTTTTTAAGAAACTGGATGGTATATTTAGCAGTTTTATATGGGGGTATAAAAAGGCGAGAAGATCACTAAATCTTATGAAAAATGATATACATGAAGGTGGGCTTAATTTTCCGGACTTTAAATTATACTTTTGGTCTGCTTTCATCAATCGTATACGCTCTCTACTTAATGAAGGAAGGGCTTTATTTTTTCATCACTTTATGTTAAAATCTGATTCAAATCTATTCTTATTTAGAACTAACGATCCTAATTATTTCAAAAGAGTCAAATTTAAGACAGCTAGAGATATAACAAAGATATGGGGCAATATTCTTTTTTTTTGTGACACTAATTTTTTTCATTCAGAGTTACCACTTTGGGGAAACCCTGGTCTCCCAAACATTTTTAATGATAACACTGTCCACGGATGGTCGAGATTAGGTATTACTACCTTAGGGGATTTATACAATACTCAGGGTTTCATGGATTTCAATACTCTTAAGCAACTATACAATTTATCTGAAAATATGAGATACAAATTTGTACAGATACATGATTATCTGATCAATAAAAAACAAATTTTGGAAGCTCCTGAGCATGATATCTGGACCTGCTTACATTCATTAAAAAATAAATCCGTTATAAGTGAGACATATAGAACCCTCACTGCTACCAAACTCAATGATTGCAGTAAGCTTGCTGATAAATGGAGTAGAATATTGGGATTAAATATAACTCCTAAACAGATAACAAGCTCCTTTATGAATATTAATAAACGAGTACGATCATCCAGTTTAAGACTCCAACAATTCAGAACAACATGCATGCTATACTATACCCCTGAAAGAATCTCTAAATGGTCTCCCAACAATACTTTTAGTGATCGTACTAAATGCCCTAAATGCTTTACTGAAGCAGCAGATCTGGTACACATGCTGTTTTCATGCCCGAACTTGAAAACTTTCTGGTGCGAAATTGAAAAAGTTTTGAATATGAAGCAGATTCAGATACCCGCGTTAACAGCTGCGTCTGTCTTATTAGATATCTATCCAGCTCCACTCCCACATGCTGCCTTGATCACGATATTAATATCTTGTGCTAAACTAACTTTGGCAAGAGCCTGGGTTAGTCCAGAAACACCTAAAATCTGGGATTGGTGGGCATTGTTAACCGAAATACACTCAATACAGCTTGCTTTAGCTAACATTAGGGGCATAAAGGCAATGAAAAAATATGAAAAAAACTGGGGAACCTTCATCGAACGTTGATGTTATACTTATGAAAGATTATGTTATTTGATAATTATTATGGTGCTCTGAGATTGTTAATAAGAAATTTCTCCTTTCTTCATTGTCTCTGCCTTTATCTTCTTTTCGCCTCTTTTTTCTCTCCTTTGCTTTTTTTCTTTCCCCTGTTTTCGATTACAGTACCAATTTGATTTTGTATACGCTCTACATGATAATCACTATATATATGTATTGTGTTTTATGTACAATTATTACTTTTTCCTGGATTTGCTTTTTGGTTGTTGCTCTCTTCGTCAGCCTGCTAACAATAAAAAATTTAAAAAAAAATAAAAAAAAAATAAAACCTACACAGCTCTTCATCTGCCAGTGTCATCTTAGCTTGATCAGTTTCTCTAGTATTGAAACATAACATTCTACCATGGACAAGATGTGGATGACATCATAAAGTCAATGACAGCTGAACATGACAATTCTGTTAAAGTTACAGTACGCATTAAACATGGCTTAGAATATAACATACCTCCTTTTCTTCCTAAAGGGAAAATAGTAAGTGTGAAGAACAAAAATACAATGTCTAAATTTATACTAAAACATAACATGGAAGAAAAATTTACATAAAATGAGGATAAAGAACAAATTTAGAGTACAGCAATAAATGGTGTAAAACAGTGCCTAATCACGAAATCTACAAGGTAACTTAATAGATCTGGTACTCTTCCTACGAGAGAAATTCATATAATTTACATGTACATTACAATTTCCTGAAACTACACTTGCTTTTACTTTTACAACTTTCGAAATATTCCACCAACACCCTCCTTCTACTTGAACAACATTTACACCAATTCTTACAATCTTTATAGGTTCACTATATTTACTCCTTCCTTTCTTTGTGTGAGTGGAATTCTTAATCCTAACAAAATCCCCCACATACAACATGACCATCTTGGCATTTTTCTTTTGGTCAAACCAAGCTTTCTCCTTATTTTGAGTCAATTCAGAATTAGTCTTGACTGTTTCTAAAACGGACTCAACATCAACTAAAGGATGAGACCATTTAGACATCCATCCTGGTCAAAAACTGGTATTAGCTTTCCTTCCCCTTAGTATTTCAAAGGGCGAAACTTTCGTGGAGGAATACGATGTTGTTCTATAAAACCAAAGCATACTTTCAATGGATGCAGAAACATCATGTCTCCCCTCAACTGCCCACTTGACACAATCACCCACAACACGGTTCATTCTTTCTACAAGACCGTTGGTTTGTGGATAATAGAGTGAGCTTCTAAGGTGTTTGACTCCACAGGATTTAAGAAAAGATTTGGGGCCAGATGTAGGTAGGGTTTTACCGGTCGGTAACGGCCGAATTCGGCCGTTACCGACCGGTAAAAGGAATTTGAGATGTAGGGGGCAGAATCGGTAAATTTACCGTTCTGTAAATTTACCGATCTGTAATTTTACAGATTCTGTAAATATACCGGTCGGTAAATTTACAGAACGGTATATTTACAGATTCTGTAAAATCGATATGTAGGTGGGACTCTGATGAGTCCCACAAGGCCTAAGAAATCGGTATTTTACCATCAAATTCAATTTGATGGTGAAATACCGATTCAGGTGAGCATGCAAATGTGTGCATGCACACCTGTGCCATATGACAGGCAGACCTGCCCTTAGGGCAGGTATGCCTGCCATATGGCCCCCGAACCTTTTTTGGGGGTGCTAGAGGGTGTCAAAGTGACACCCCCTGCACCCTTGCCAAAAATCTGTATTTACCGATCGGTAAATACCGACCTGTAATGCCCCATTCATTCCTATGGGCTTCAAAGCCCATAGGAATGAATGGAGCATTACAGGTCGGTATTTACCGAATCGGTAAATACCGACTTTTAAAGAATCGGTAAATCCACATCTGGATTTACCTACATCTCGGTACATCTATTTTACCGACTCTTAAATACCGAATCGGTAAAATTCGGTATTTAAGTGTCGGTAAAATAGATTTACCTACATCTGGCCCTTGAATTCTACACTTACAAACTGAGTCCCATTATCTGAGATGATAAACTCAGGAAAACCTTCTCTCAAAAATGCTTCCTTGAGAAACTTGATAACACTAGAAGAATTAGCTTCTTTTACCACTTTTACCTCAGGCCACTTGGATGTATAATCCATCAAGACTATGATGAATCTCATCCCCAAAGGTAGGACATCATAAGGACCCATAATGTCAATTCCCACTTTAACTCATGGGCTGGTAGGACATTCGATAGGAGACAAAAGTGGAACAACAACCTTGAGAGATTTTTCAGATGATGAGCACACTGGACAATTTTCAACAAACATTTGGATCTCAAAATCAATGCTTGGCCACCAAAAATCTTGTCGCACTCGACGTATTGTTAGAGAAATCCCTAAATGTCCCTCATGAGCTTCTTTCATGATAGTAGGTCTAAGACAATGAGGTGGAATAAGTTTCTCACATCTCAGTATTAGACCATCCTCAATTGAAATTTCTGCCTCTACCTTCCAATATGGTTGTAACTAGAAGACAAAGACTTCTCCTTAGGCCACCCATTTTTGACAAAGTTGAATACCTCTTGTAAAACCTTGTCCTCTACTAAAAATGTTCTCTACTCTTCCTCAGACCCAACTGCTAAAATGGGTACATCTATTGATGCTACAAAACAATCCTCCTCATCCTCATCATTTAAATCTTGGAAACTTGTACCTACACTCACATCATTACTCTGAGGATATCGTGATAAAAAGTCTGCACGTGTGTTTTTACCACCAGAAATATGCGTGACATCAAACTGATATTGAAGTAACTTAGTAACCATCCTAGTGATTCTAGGTGTACAGCATTTGCTAGGACCAGCAGACAAAATAGACACTAGTGGCTTGTGATCAGTGATTAAACTGAAATGTCTACCCCAAACATATGGTCGATATTTATCAATAGCCCATACACAGGCTAACAGTTCTTTCTCTATGACAGAGTACTGAATTTCAGCACTCCTAAGAACCCTGGAGGCAAAAGCAACTGTAAATTCTTTTTCACCAGAACGTTGAGTAAGAATAGCACCTAGACCCACCTTGCTCGCATCTACAGTGATAAAACACGGCAAATCAGGGTCAAAAGGTGTAAGAGCATCACTTTTCTTCAAAATGTCTTTCACTTCCATGAAAGCACGATCACAGTCTACTGTCCATGAAAATTTTGTTGAAAATTTGAGTAAATTATTGATAGGTCTAACTATTGACGCATAGTTAGGGACAAATCTTGAATAGTATTCCAACAACCCAAGCAAAGACTTAACTCCAGACCTGTCTTTAGGTACAGGTGCCCTCATGATAGCATCGATTAATCCTTGCCTTGGTTTGATTCCTTCATAAGAGAGTAAATGACCTAGATATTCAATCTCACTACAACTAAACTTGCACTTCTCTGTTTTCAAAACAACTCAATTTTTCTTGAAAATTTCCAAGACTTTCCTAATAATACTATCATGTGTTTCATCATCCTTGGCATATATCAAAACATCATCTTGAAAAACAAGAACACCCTCAACATCTCTTAATAGATTCTGCATCACCCTCTGAAAAACTGAAGCCGCTGAAGCTAGCCCAAAAGGCATCCTTTTGTAGTGGAAAGTACCAAGAGGAGACACAAAAGCTGTTAAAGATCGCGATTCAGGGTGAAGTTCTATTTGATGATAGGCACTAGTCAGGTCTAATTTCGAAAAGATGTTAGCACCTTTGATACTGGTAAACAGGTCTGTAATTTTGGGTAACGGATGGGAGTCAATCCAGATCTCCTTGTTCAAGGATCTGAGATCCACACAAACTCTAAGTTTTCCATCTCTCTTGCGCGCGACCACAAGAGGAGACAACCATAATGACGAATCAGTAGGTTCTATAATTCCTTTCTCACATAACATTGTTATCTCTTTATTAAGATCTTCCTTAATGCTGAAAGGAACACTCCTGAGTTTGTGTTTAATGGGAGTGGCACCATCCTTAACAATAATCTTATGTTTCAATCCAATGATCTTTCCTAATTGATTACTAAATACAGAAGGAAATTCATTGACCCACTTTGTGCTTTCTTCTTCACAAGAAACAAGTAAAACTTGTTCCTTCATGCCTGGTCTAAGTTGCATGTCAAAAAGACCCTGATGAAACCATCCTAACATGTTAAGTCCCTTGACAGCTACATAAATTTTGCCCCTAATCCTCCTACCTTTAAACTCTAAATAATCCTCGAAAAATCCTAGTAATGCAATTCTACGTTTTTCATAGGAAATAGGTTTTCTGTCAGGAGGAAACAATTCTCTTCCACCCCATGTTAAATGAAATAGTTCTTCAGTAATCATGGTGATTCTTGCACCTGAATGTGCTAAAAGATCAAGTTTATTATCACCAACAAGTATTTCAACTATAGGATCTACACAGTTCGAGGGATCACCTGTGAGAGGTATTGAAGTATGTTCAGACTCAACATGGTCAGTGACAAACTAGATGGTTTCAGTATCTGAGTCATTATCTGATTCTACAACACAAGCTATGGTTTTCTTTTGAAATTTCTTCTTTAAGCAAACAGTGGCAACAAACAACTATATCATAGTAAATAATATCTTAAAAGAAAAAGATAAAATTTAAAGTTTTGAATGAAGGAATGAAAAATATTCTTCTTTGTATTGAATAAAAATATATTCTTTTCTGTATTAAATAGAATGATCCTTCGATAGTTCTCTGTTGTTGTAGGTAGAACAATCCTTCCACAGTCTATGCAAATAAAAATTTTCTCTCAAAAAAATAGTCTTTCTCAGATTTATGGAAATAATGGACTTCTTGATAAAAGAATGTCGAATATTGTTAGTGGAATCTTTGAATAGATTAGCAGTGTGATGCTGTAGAACACGACTATCCAGGAACAAAGGTAATGATGTCACAATTTCTCTTTTGATGAAAATGTAGAAACGTGAGCAAAATGGAATCAGCTTGGTTGATAATGGAAACGTTCTGTCGTACTACTGCGTGGTTGGCAAAATAATTGATGGCAAGACAACAGAGCAAATAGTAGAGGATAGCGGGCGTAGTCTTGTTCTGCACGTAATGACGTAGACGTACAGAATCTTTACTACGTGTAGAAGTCTTGTGTAGAAACCTCGCTCCCTCGCGCTGCAGAAAGTCTCGTGCAGAAGCTTCACTTCTCCGCGCTCCAGACACTCACGCACAAGTCTCGCTCCTTCGTTTATTTTAGCCGGTAAGGCTAGAGTGTATAAGTTTAAAAGTATACAGACAGCATTTTCAACGTCCCACTCTTTCATTCATTTAAAATGAAACGGAGATAAATAAAATTGAAGGATGTGCAGTGAACGGTGCGGGTTGAGCGAAGGGAATATGTTCTGTTTTTAAAAATCGAAAATGTACATAAATTT
This sequence comes from Lissotriton helveticus, assembly GCF_964261635.1. Lineage (NCBI taxonomy): Eukaryota > Metazoa > Chordata > Amphibia > Caudata > Salamandridae > Lissotriton > Lissotriton helveticus. The sequence goes on from NC_136068.1 coordinate 787,148,457, forward strand.
AGGGTCGTAATGTCACAGCCAAACACACGCTAGTAGAAAATAACACGCAGAAATTCAGGTAACTGACTAACATTGCAAGTACACGGCAGAAGTGAAAAATATTGAGGTAAATTTAGAGTCACTTATCTGAAAGTGTTGAAGCTGTAGCAGTTTTGAATGTTCATTTGAAATGCTTTGATGTAGAACCCACGCGTGGGTTCGTATCCCATCCTCGTCGCCAAAATTATGTAGTAATTCCACAACTCAGATGAATGAATAAAATGTGATTTATTCAGTTAAAACCTACACAGCTCTTCATCTGCCAGTGTCATCTTAGCTTTATCAGTTTCTCTAGTATTGAAACATAACATTCTACCATGGACAAGATGTGGATGACATCATAAAGTCAATGACAGCTGAACATGACAATTCTGTTAAAGTTACAGTACGCATTAAACATGGCTTAGAATATAACATACTCTCATCCTGCACTACTAATAATCTAATTTCAAACTATCTATATTCCTAATATAAATATCCCTACCCCTTTTATTTTATCTATTTATCCTTAAATGTCCATTCAATATTCCAATCTAGTCATAGTATGTTTTACATTAATTACAAAATGGTCTTATGCAAAAATGCAGACAATCCGAACATGTAATGATCAGTTTTATCATGCCTTTGTGCTTTCAACAGTAACGCCAGACAGAAGTTCTGGCGGTTCAGAGGCAGCAATATTGGTGATGTAAAACAGGCCCCTGCAGCACCTGAGGTGCGGGCCCCCGAGCTCCAGGGCCCCCCTCAGCACAGTACTCAGACCTGGGATCTCCAGAATAAATCTGAGCGGGGGCCCGTCCATGTACCTTGCAGAGGGGCCCCTCAGCTTTCGATACATCACTGAGCAATGTAAGGGGCGTGTATGCTGCAATTACTTACCGCTAATAGCATTACTCTGAGTCCTCACATAATGAGGCCCCTGTGCCTCCAATCACGGACCTAAGAGGCAGCCTGACCAATCTCCTGCAAAGAAGCACCCTGTACCTCAGCCAGGGAAGCAGACATGCCCCCATTATACCTCCCCTGGATTCCCTGAGGAGAAGACAGACCAAATTGCTTGTAAACCAACAAAATCACAGATTTGATCCACCTGCTCATGGTCTGAGTTGAAGGCTTCCCCCTTCCAGACAGGATCAAGGTTAACAAATTAATTGGAAGAGACTCCGAACCATGGATAGAAATCAATTTTGATTCTTAATCATAGTATAAGATTTAAATTCTGAGTTTGTGCTTCTCCTGACCAAACACTATTAAACTACACTGTCTACCTTTATGGATGACATGTGACTCCTACACCTTGTAGTCCTCTGTCTTATGAAACATTTTGTATACACTAATTTACACACCTATGATTGATTGTGTCTGTGTAGTGTGTAAGATGTAAAGTGCTCTGATACACTACACTGGTATGAGTGGTGGTAACGCTATAAAACTAATTAAACTCATTTGGGAGAGAGGGGTTATAAAGAATTGAGGGGCACTGTAAAAGGGTGTTAGTGAGGGAATCCTTGTTGTAGGTGGTCATTGGGGGAACCAGCAAACATTGTTGCACTGGGAGCCACCTGCACTAAAGCAGGCACTGTGGGACTGTAGTGAAGGGGTGAAATTAGGGCAGGAGGCCATTGTCTCCTACTCTTGGATCAGGGTGTTAGCATATCAGGTATGTGAACGTTTGTAAAAGCATGTCGGGGAGTCACAATCTTGGTTGTACCATTAATGTTCCAGTTTTTCCCTGAAAACGTAGGAAAGGCCCTTTACTTATTGTTGTCTGTGTCAGGCTGCTGGCTTCCATTTCAGCCTACCTGTACCTGCACTTCTTGTTGATTCTTGTTTTGTTTGTGTTCTGTCACTTACCAGAGAGTGAGAGCTGGAATGCTGGCTGCTCACTCCCTCCCTCCAGCAGTGGAGCTAAGGCTCAGACATTGGGTTTTGGAGGCCTTGGGTTCTTTGATGGATTGTTTGTTTTGGGAGTGCAAACGTTCTGGAACGCAGACATAGGAAAGAAGACATTTGCGCTCAGTTTTCCTCTTTTGTGGCCGGAGTCAGAAGTCAGGTGGTCCTTCTTGCTGTCGATTAGCACCACAGTGTTTACTAGAATTTCAGGGATTTTTTTCTTTTACTTTAGTGAAATAATTTGCAAGTCCTGAAATCGGAAACATTATTTTATGGAATTTGTAATCTCTATATATACACACCCATCTTCCACAAAAAAAATAATTATTTCCAGTGATGCACAGACTTACCATTTTATAACTATCTCATAGTTGCTTTGTCACATGTTTTTTAATGTATGTCCTTGTGATTTTTTTGATTGCTTAGCACTATTATAACATGACTTTCTTTTTAACGATTTGAAACATGACCTTTGTATTGATGATTTTAATTAATCAAGGCGATAAATAATTTAATAATTGACCTCTAATATAGTTATACTTAAAGAAAGCAGTACACATTACTCTCTGCTGCCCTCTAGAATATTTTTGAGAAAAGGTACCTAGAACCATGATCCTAAATATTCATAAAAATATCAGATCCAATCCAGTTTTCGTCTGTGGGCAAAAATTGATAACCTCTGTTGTACCCAACCTAACTTGACCTAACCATCATGGTGGAAAGTCCATTCTGTTTTTGACTGCTTTTTCTTCTAGTTCTCAAACAATAAGAGGATGAGCCAACTACTCTCTACCTCACAACGTTGCTTATTCCAGTGGTTGGTACATGGTGCAGTGACTTGTCCTTGGACTTATCTGCTGTCCTTTGGCTTACTGTCCGAGGGAACATGTTTTCTTCCAAGGAGCTGAAGTTTTCCTAAGTTACCTTTTAGACCACTTGTTAAACCTGCCAGCCTTAGGGTGGTCTTCCACCCAACTTTTTGCCTTCCTCCTCCATTTTTTTCTACCCTCGTTTTTGCTGGCCTTATGACTCAGAACACTATACCACTGCTAACAAGTGCATGTGATCTCTCCTCTAAACATGGTAATATTGGCTGCTACCCAATTGGCATATTTATTTACTTATAAGTCCCTAGTAAAATGGTGCCCAGGGCCTGTAAATTAAATGCTACTAGTAACCCTTCAGACAATCTCCATTTTCAATCTGTCTACACACTGTTTGTCCTCAACAGATAGATCATGATTAAGTAAAGGTCTCTCATTTGTTCCCATGATTCTTCCTAATTTTTTGGACATTCAAACTGAAATTCGTCTTTTTTTCAGAAAAATACGATTGCACACATTTTTTTCTGACAACCCATATGCTCCAGCCAATGAGAACACTAGTTTCCGAGCATTTTCCACTTTTTCCCCACCCAATAACTCCATCCCACTTGAAGTCCACACCTTTGAGAGACTTGTGCTGGGAGACATCTCTAACCTAGAACACCAAAGAACATGGACCTCTACAACATTTCAGCATTAGAAAAGCAAGAACTTCTTACCCTCAAACAAAACAATTCCCTGGTAATCAGGCCAGCAAATAAGGGTGGCGGCATAATCGTACAGAATAAAGAAAATGCAAAACAGAAATCATAAGGCATGTCACAAATAATGAGCTTCATCTGAAACGTCATACTGATCCCACCAAGGAACTCCAAGGACTGATCTCCAAGATCACCGGGCGAGGCAAGGAAGCAGGCTTTATAAGCCCGAGTGAAATACTTATTTTTAAACACCAAGACCCCTGCATGCTGGTTATCTACACTCTACCTAAGGTGCATAAAAACCAGGAGTCCTCCCCACCCCCGAGGAGACCCATAATATCTAGATGCAGCTCTATATGTGAATCCATTAGGAGGCACATTTACTTTTTTATTAAACAATTTATTCCCAATACTGTTTGCTATCTCTTCAACCGGATCAAACATCTCCCTTACGATCAGAGGAAGTGGTTATTATGTACAATGGATATTGAGTCATTTACAGGAATATCCTCCAACTGGACGGAATTGAAGTAATTAGAAAAACCCTCGAAAAGAGAGCAAATCCTCACCAGGTACACACAGCCTTCGTCATTGAGTTATTGTACCTAACCCTTACATGTGATTTTTCGCATTTCAATGGTGATTTTTACCAACAAATGAAAGGGGCTTCTTTGAGGACGATTTAGGCACCCAACTTTGATATTTTGTTCATGGACGACCTCGAAACTGAGATAGTCCTATCCAACATTAACCTATTTTGCAGCCATATATTGGTATGAAAGCAATACATTGATGATATTTTTCTGATTTGGCAGGGGTCTGTTGAAACCCTCACATGGCTTAACAGCAATTGCACAGGTCTTACAGGTGACCGCCCTGACGAGCTCAGAAGCGGTCGCTCCCTTCACCCTGCTGCCTGCTCCTGCTTGGTATCGTTACTCAGAGCTGCATTGCTGTGTGATTGCCTTTGATACTTATTTAACACACTACTCTGGTTAACGCTGCAGCGCGAGGGATATTACTCCTTTTGGGACATTTCTAAAGCCTCTGGGGGACTGCTGACACGGCGCTCACTGCTGCACATATAGGAAAGTTTTGGGGGCATTGTTTGTACGGCGCTCGATATTCTAATGCTAATTGACATAGCGCGACCCTACTGCTAGCACAGTCAGTCAACTGAGCCCCAGCCTACCTCCAGTTGCGTTTCTCCCTACGCTGCCGCCATCTTACGCGTGTTGTTGTTGGAGCCTCAGAGCCCGACCCCCACAGCCCGCCCCGCCTCCCTGCTGACCCTCCCTCGCCCCTCCCCCTCCTCCAACCATATATGTCAGATGTATTCTCGCGCAGCGTTCAAGCGCAGCGGTCGCGCCCCAGTTGCGCCGAAGGTGCGCCAAAGTTAAGCCCGTCTACGCCCGTCCGCGCCAAGGCCGCGCCCAGCGCCAGACCCCCTGGTTCCCTTAAGTCCCAGCCCACCCGCATTACATACGATTCCTCCTCCCTCCTTGCACTAAACCCCGGCCGACTCCCCAATTGCGCCCAAGCCGCACCTGGACACACCCATGGACCCTTCACATGCAACTCCTGCAAGTTTGACGGCACAAAAACCAATTCCTCACCCACTAACACCAAACATAGACCTGACGACAACCACCTAAAATGCATCCTACTCAACACCCGATCGGTCCACAGCCACGCCATCGACCTTTGGAATCTACTAGACACCATCTCCCCAGATATCGCCTTCCTAACAGAAACTTGGATGAACGCCTCTTCAGCCCCAGACATCACCATAGCCATCCCGGAAGGCTACAAGATCATACGAAAAGATCGCACTTTCCAAACAGGAGGAGGCATCGCCATCGTCCATAAGAACTCCATACGCATCTCAACCAGCTCAGACATCTACCTCGCTAGCGCCGAACACCTCCACTTCCAAATCCACACCGACCCCAAGACCACACTCAGAGGCACCCTCCTCTACAGGCCACCAGGACCCCGTGCACAATTCACTGAAGACATCACTGATTTTATCACCCAACACGCCCTCTCCTCCGAGGACTACATCCTATTGGGAGACCTCAATTTTCACCTGGAAAAGAGCAACGACAACAACACCACCACCCTGCTGGACAATTTCGCCAACCTCGGACTCAAACAACTTGTTAATACCCCCACACACCACGCAGGTCACACTCTTGACCCTATCTTCACCTCCAGCAAACATATCTCCTTCAGTCACACCACAGTTCTCCATTGGACGGACCACAGCTGCGTTCACTTCGTTTACAATAAGACCACAACCCACAACCATCCTCAACCTACCCTGCGAAGAAACTGGAACAAAATCACCATCGACCAGATCTCCACATCGCTTCTTCAAAACCCCCCTGCCTACTCATCGAACCCCAACCAAGCAGCCATTAACCTCACTCAATGGCTAAGTAACACTGCCGACAACCTAGCACCTTTGAAAAAACATCAAATCAAGCTAGGCAGCAAAAACGCCCCCTGGTTCAACGAGGATCTTAAGAAATCCAAGAAACTCTGTCGCTCCCTTGAGAAGGCCTGGAAAAAAGACCCAAACACCAATACCAGGGTCGCCTTCAAAAACGCCATCCGCATACACCACCAATTGATCCGGACTGCCAAGAAAACCGCATTCAAAGACCGACTAGACAAAAACGCCCACAACAGCAAGGAATTATTCAACATCGTCAAAGAGTTTACCAACCCCACTGCCAACTCCAACGACATCACCCCCTCTCAAACCCTTTGCGACTCACTAGCTTTGTTCTTCCACGACAAAATCGCAAACATCCACAACAGCTTCGACAACCAACCCAATGACCAACCCACCCAACCCTCTGCCGTACCTTCACCCCCCTTGAACATCCTTAATGACTGGAACCCAATCTCCACTGAGGACACCATCCGCCTGATGAACTCCATCCACTCAGGATCCCCCACAGACCCATGCCCTCACCACATCTTCAACAAAGCAGACTCCATCATAGCACCACACCTCCGAAACATCATCAACTGCTCCCTCAACTCCGGCACCTTCCCAGAAAACTGGAAACACGCCGAACTCAGCGCCCTTCCTAAAAAGCCCACAGCTGACCCCACTGAACTCAAAAACTACCGCCCCATCTCGCTCCTTCCATTCCCGGCCAAAGTCATCGAGAAAGCTGTCAACAACCAACTCGCCACCTTCCTCGAAGCCAACAAATCCCTCGATTCCTCACAGTCCGGCTTCCGAGCCAAACACAGTACTGAGACCGCACTCATCGCAGCAACAGACGACATCCGAACTCTACTGGACAATGGAGATACAGTCGCCCTCATCCTCCTCGACCTCTCCGCAGCCTTCGACACAGTCTGTCATAACACCCTGATACAACGACTCAGAAACATCGGAATCCAAGGAAAAGCACTGGAATGGATCACCTCATTCCTTACCGGAAGAACTCAGAGAGTACGCCTCCCACCATTCAAGTCAGAGGCCACTGAAGTCATCTGCGGCGTGCCGCAAGGATCTTCACTCAGCCCCACCCTCTTCAACGTATACATGAGCCCCCTCGCGGCAATCGCACGCCAACACAACCTCAACATCATCTCCTACGCTGATGACACTCAACTGATCCTCTCTCTCACCAAAGACCCTAACACCGCTAAAACCAACCTACATGAAGGAATGAAAGAGGTAGCCGAATGGATGAAGCATAGCCGTCTGAAACTGAATTCAGACAAAACAGAAGTCCTTATCTTAGGTACCTCCCCCTCCGCCTGGGACAACACTTGGTGGCCAGAGGCCCTTGGGAAAGCACCCATCCCGACGGATCACGCACGGAATCTAGGCGTCATCCTGGATTCCTCACTCTCGATGACCAGACAAGTCAACGCCGTCTCTTCATCTTGCTTCAACACTCTTCGCATGCTCAAAAAAACATTTCGCTGGATCCCCACCGAAACTAGAAAAACGGTCACCCACGCACTGGTTACAAGCCGCCTGGACTACGGAAACACCCTCTACGCCGGCACCACCGCAAAACTCCAGAAAAAACTCCAACGCATCCAGAACGCATCAGCCAGACTCATTTTAGACATCCCGCGTAAAGAACACATTTCTGGTCACCTGAAAAATCTCCACTGGCTCCCTATCAATAAGAGGATAACATTCCGCCTCCTCACCCACGCACACAAAGCTCTTTACGAACTTGGACCCGAATGCCTCAATACACGTCTTTCCTTCTACACCCCCCCCCGCCAGCTGCGCTCTTCCAACCAAGCCCTCGCTGCTGTTCCCCGCGTCAACAAAACCACCATGGGAGGAAGATCATTCTCCTACCTAGCGGCCAAAACCTGGAACTCACTTCCCATGCACCTTCGCCTCACTCAAAACCACCTAGCATTCAGAAAGCAACTTAAAACCTGGATTTTCGAGAAGTAATTCCCCACCCCCCTTCAAGCGCCTTAAGACCCTCTGGGTATGTAGCGCGCTATATAAATTTATTGACTTGACTTGACTTGACATTCACCCTCAAACACAATAGAAATAAAATCTCTTTCTTGATCTCATAATTAATACACACAATGGGAAACTATACACATCATTGTATTGCAAACCCACGCAAAATGACACCTACCCCAGGGCACTATGTGACTCACTTCCTTATTCACAATTTTTGCGCATAGGGAGGAACTGTTTCCTCATACAAGACTTCTTTAGGGAGGCTGAGGCAGTGCCATGTAAACTGTTCTCCAGAGGCTAACCACGTAAAGCGGTTAAAAGATCAATTGAAAGAGCATGGTACTGTTCTAGGGAAGTATTACTCACTCCCAGAGAAAATAAATATACTGATAAACTGGTATGTATCACTACATTTTCCTCAGTATCCAACCAAGTGAAAAAGAGTATACTATGCCACTGGAATGTAATGAATGCAGGGGACCTCTTATTCAAGCGGCACATCTTTGCATTTCAAAAGAACAAAAGTATTTAGAACCACTTGGTAAGAGCTAGCTTGGCCCCCACCAAACATTATTGCATGCTAAATGATCTGGGGGGACTGACCCCTCTGACAGGCCACCACAAATGTGGGAGCTGTAGTATTAGTGAGTTTACCCTACAACATTTCTCAAATTGTAACACACCAAATGTAATTTAAGCAATTACCAGCCCATGCAACCTAATCTATGATGGGCAAACCACACAAAAATCAGAGTAAGGATATGTCAAGACAGAAGCCGTCTCCAATGCAAGGTTGCAAATGCCCCCTGGTGGAACACATTGATGAACTTAATCACAATGAGAACAAGCTCAGCTGGCAAGTTATCGCTGTGGTGAAATAACCTGAGTGGGCGGAAACGTCTAACCATAATTAATAAGGAAGAACTAAAATGGATTCTAAGGACAAACAGCCTACATACTGGACTGAACAAAATCGAGGGCTGACCATCTCTATTGTAACTTATTTCAGCGACCTTACTCTGGCGTTCTGTACTTAATCTAACGACTCTCCCTGATTAAATACTTGCCCCTGGTTTTAACTATTGTTGGATTTGACCTACTTCACCATTCTCTCTGTATATTGGCTTACTACTTTTACTCCAGCTGTTGTAGTTAAGCACTTAAGAAGGATGACTGAATGCACCCATCACTCTCCCTCCTTTTGTAATTTGTACTTAATAACTATTGCCAGACTGATTTGTGTTTATTATTTACTTAGCTTGCTTATTTCCAATGAATCTTCATCATTACGTCATCAATTAAATATCTCACTGATATGTTGATTTACATGCTCTTATTGTAAAGCTCTCTTTTTGTCATTGAATGTACTCATCCTTTCTAGAATGGCCTCCATTCTGACTCTTTCACTCTGCCATGCTTGTTCTATTCTTTCTATGCGTGTCCTGTGCAAGTCTTTTTTCTCTGCCTAATTTCTTCAGCTGAGTGCACATATAAGCTTTCTTTTTGGTCACATGCGCTGATTCTCGCACACGCCTCTGTATCTAGCAAGCCCTGTCTGGACCTTTCCTCCTACACCGGGTAAGGACCCTCAGCCTTTCTCCAACATTTTAATTCCCCATTGGGAATTCTTCTATTTCATTACCTTCCTTTACTTCACAGCACGATCACCGAGAACATGTCCCCACTGTCTTGCAAATATCGTACTTTTGATTGACTCACTGCCAGCTGCCCCGACCTGACCTTCTGGTCCTAGTGCAGCTTGTCTCACTCTGCCAACAGATTTAAGTGTTTTTCACTACCAGGTCATATAAAACTTAAAAGTACATGTCCAACTGTTTAAATACATTGCACCCTGCCCTCTCGACTTTCCATTGCCTACCCAAGGGGTGCCTTTTATGTACTAAAAAGTACGGTTTGGGCCTGGCAAAAGTTTATTTTTACAGGTCAAAATTACATTTAAAACAGGTTGCAATGGCAGGCCTGAGACGTGTTTAAACAGCTGCTTAAGTAGGTGGCTCAATCAGTGCTGCAGGTTCACTAGTGGTACAAAAGGGGGTGGTGATGGACGGAGCATCTGAACCAATCAAACACTCACACACAGTCAAAAGATCTGGGTTTGATCCATCACCGTTCTTTAGCCCACTCTGCCACCCCAGTTCAGACATGGCTATATGCAAATCAGTCTGACCCTGTGCCTCATGGGAACAGTACAGCCCGAACTGCCAAGGTTCACTAGTAGCATTTAATTTACAGGCCCTGGGCACATCTGGTACCACTTTACTTGTGACTTACAAGTAATTTAAATTGGCCAAATGGGTGTAATCCAATTGTACCATGTTTTAAGGAGAGAGCATAAGCACTGGTTAGCAGTGCTAAGATGCGCAAAGTTCTAAAGTCAACAGAAACGTTGTCAGCAAAACAGGAGGGTTGAAAGCAAAAGTTAGGGAGTTAGGGAAGAACCTCCCCAAGTATTCCAGGCCCAGCATTAATGTTACGTAAAATAAATACAACATATCACTGTTATGATCAGTCATTTTTTTTGTCAGAATGGCTTTTACTTTTCTTTCATTCTGTTTATCCCTTTGACTGTCTAATGTATACATATATGTCATAAAAAGTGTTGCGATGACGCCTATTTGATGTTTTATGCACAGATTTTTTATTTACTGCCCCTGGGCACGCAACCATTTGTACATTCTTTTTTAACTCCCACCCACCTCCCCCTCACTGATTGGGTACAAGCTCCCGCTGGAGTCTGCAATGTGTTTGTTGGAGTTTGTCAGTGCTTCTTTCCAGGCACCGGAAAACTCTTCAATGAGGAGGCCCGGTGCTCACTACTGGGATGCTTCATTAATATGCAAGTGATGTCATGAATGACATTGCACACATATTGGATAGTCCTAAAAAGGATTATCTAATCCTATTTGGACTTTTTCTTAGCCTAAGGAGAAAACAAGCATCTGGCTTCTTGATGCCACAGAACTGTGAGTTTCAGGTATGTATAGTATTTGCAATTTCATCAGAAGTTCACAATACCCACAGCCAATAATCGACCTATGGTTTCGAATGTATTAGCACTGCAGTCTCACCATGAATCAATTGATAATGGAAACTCAAATTAATACACATTTGGGGTGAATAAAAGTAGTTTTTTTAAATTGTTTCCAAGAATCTAAGGTTAGCAATAGGGCATCATTTGAACCAGTCCATATTCTGCATACCCATATTGCCCGGTAATTCTTAGGAATGTTTTTGAAAATGTGTTTTTCTTGGCACTGGCTTATAAACAAGACGCCACCAAGATAGAAAACTTTCATGGATAATAGCAAATATCCATTAACCGTGTGGCTCCACATTTTACTGTTGTCTGGGACAGGAAGGGCCCATGAACTTCACCATGGATAGTGCAAGAAAGATATATGGAATTGTGTTGATTTTTAGGATGTAGGCAGTTGTGATTTTCAGGCCTGAGGTTGACAAGCACCTAGGGAAACCTCCCAGCCCTTGCATCTCTAAAAACGATACTAAAGTCCTGGGTGGTGTGGCTTGTATGGATGCCTTGACCTTTTCTTACCCACTATGTCCTGCAAATGTCAAACGTTGGTTCAAGAACAGATTCCCTTCAGACTTCTGTGACAGAAAGCTCTGTAATTTGATAATCGTTAGTGTATTAATAGGCAGCTAGTCAGGGTGGAAGAGGTATGCCTTGCATCAATAGATTCCTTAGATTGTAAAGAAAAATCTATGGATCTTATTTACATCCCCTTGCGCCACTTTTGCGTCATTTTTAACATTGGAAAGTAACGCAAAAGTGGCGCAAGGGGCTTGTTAATCTGCCCCTATATTTCTTATACTTGATTTTGATAACAGTCATCAAATGAACAGCTTATCATAACAAGCATTGGCCTAACCAATAGGTCTCACCTTTGGGACCGTACAAGTGTTTAGCCATGCAACAGTTGATGTTGTTGCACCAAGGACATTGTGCTGCATAACTAAATACTTATAAGGTCCCAAAAGCGAGACCTATTGGCTATGCTAATGCTTGTCTTGTATGCTTACTTGGCGCGCCCTGCTGAGGCTTTCCTTTCAATCCATGTGTTCCAGCCTCCTGTTGTGTGTGTTCTTGCACGACGTGTAATCTCCATGTGGACATGCTCCCTGGTGTCACACAGCACCCACTGGGAGGACTATGTTTTGCATGTTAGGTGTAGGGCAAGTGCTCCGCGTGAGGTTATTCTTTCATTTGTGTTAAGATGCAGAGTTCAAGGTGAAATGCCCCACGAGCCCACCCCTTGCTGTGAGGCTGTATTTTTGCAGGTTTTCCTCTGAGTGTTTTGTTTATCGTGTTGAGATGCGGGCTCCATTTCAGACATTATGTCTGACCACTCCCTGCTATCAATGTGAAAGTACGAAAAGATACAGCGAGGTGTGGGAAATCCACAAAAGAGGGATGAAGTACGGCATCTCCGACTTAAATACATTGTGTTATTGTTGGCAAACTGCACTTCGAAACAGGCTACAGAGGCAGCAGTACTATTAACTGCTGCACACACTGGTATGGAGGGGGGTGGGTGATAAAGAAACTTGGTGATGGTGTGAAACATAGGGAAAAAAACTGACCAACAATGCCAGCAGCATGCCCGTCCCCTAAAGATTGTCAAAATTGCAGCTGCCCCAGAACATGTACAAAATGCATACCAATTAACCACTCCCCCGGGGCCTGAGGCACTGCCCTTCAGTTCCTGGAGTATCACGAGGCACCAGAGAGCCCATTTGGTTACAAAAAACCTTTAACAGTGCGAGCACACATTGTAAACAAAGAAAAACACCTCCCGATAAAGTTGTACCTAAAGGTGGCTGGAGGAAAGTACCTAAAACCGCATTCTAAAGAGTAAAAACAAAACGCGAGTCTTTATTACTTAAACAAGAAATAACAGGAAAATAAGTGGGAAAGTAAAAGTGGAAGCAAATGGTTCAAACGGTCACTGAATTTGAACAAAAACAATGCGAGGATCAAAGGGCGGGTAATTTAAATCTCATAAGGCTGCTTGGAACAATTTAGGCTACCTTCATCGAGCACAGAAGTTAAAACGCTCTCTAACGGATGTATGACGTTACAACGCATACTTTTACAACGCATACCGTTACAACGAATTTTTTACAACGCAAACACTTTTACAACGCATACCATTACAACGCATGTTTTTACAACGCAAGTACCTTTACAACGCATACCATTACAACGTAAGTATTGGTAAGTATATAATATTTTTCTATTTTAAATTAATTGTAATTAATATAATTTAATTTAATTTAATTAAATTAATTTTTTTTTTTTTACCCTGTACCCCTGTACCCCAAAAACCCCAAAATAACCCTGAACCCTAAAAATACCCCTGTACCCCAAAAACCCAAAACTGACCCTGAACCCTAAAAATACCCCTGTACCCCAAAAACCCCAAACTGACCCTGAACCCTAAAAATACCCCTGTACCCCAAAAACTGAAAACTGACCCTGAACCCTAAAAATACCCCTTTACCCAAAAACTGAAAACTGACCCTGAACCCTAAAAATACCCCTTTACCCAAAAACTGAAAACTGACCCTGAACCCTAAAAATACCCCATAAAAAAACCCAAACAAAATATAATTTTAAATATAATTATATACTTACCAATACTTACGTTGTAATGGTATGCGTTGTAAAAGTACTTGCGTTGTAAAAACATGCGTTGTAATGGTATGCGTTGTAAAAGTTTTTGCGTTGTAAAAGTTTCGTTGTAATGGTAGTGCGTTGTAAAAGTTGCGTTGTAAAGGTTGTTTCCCCTCTCTAACTGTTGATGGTACAGGCACCTCAATTCCTGCCAACACATTTCGATGTTAAATTAAGCGATTTAGGGGGGTATTCTCAAGAACGTGTGCTAACCATCGAAAAATTAGCTTAACGTAACTTTTAACATCGCAATCTATCACGGGAAAATAACGCTGTGTTAACTAAGTATTCACAACACGGAGGCCCCATGCGATAGGCCAAAGACAACGCGTCAAATGTCCATGATAAAGTCAACGCGATGCCGCAAAAATGCAAAAAACTTGCAATGAGGCCAATCGCGATACAAAAAGCAGCAAAAACCAGCCACAGGCCTGAAAATCCCACGCGTCATGCGGGAAAATGCTCCATTAAAGCACAGTAAAAACCTTGCGGTTGGGGGTAGATATTTGGCTCATGCTGCGCTAATAGCGACACACATAACAGTTGGCATGTGTGATCCCAAACCCCGAACGGCCACGCCCTCCCCCATGTACCCCTTTTGCCAAGCACACACACTGGGGGCATGCCACATGGCAACATTGTCCATTGCAGGATGGGTGGTGCAGACACTACAACAGAGACACACTCATCAATCACATCCTTGGCAAGGCCTAAACTTAACCACACCCAGATCCACGTGTGAAGGAGCCACACCCCTACGCTGTACTGTTGTACGCCTGTCCATTCCGCTTACGCTCACAGGGAGGTACGACACAGTTACATGTCCCGGTGACATAGTTGCGCCCGCTGTACGAAGCACAATGTAATGTGGTTTGGCCCGGGTCCCTCATGCATACATAATGACCACACAGACACACTGAGTGAGTTTGTGGTACTGGCTACGGGCACATGCGCCCGGCCCCTCTTATTGCCAGGGTCACATGTCCAGTGATGCCTGTGCTGGATGGGTGTTGGGTTGTGTAAGCCACCCCTCAGGGGTTGGTTGGTGCTGGCGACAACCACAACAGTGATCAGACAATCCGCAGTACAAGGTTCGAACAGCAAGGGTTCATGACTTAAGCAGCACAGAGTTAGTGGCCCTGGATGTTATGTGGCCCGCACAGGCACAACGCCACGGGACAATGACTTGCGGTGCACTGAGGTAGGGCCACGTGAGCTGAGCGGGTCCTCCTCGATGTCCAAGGAGAATGTTGCTGAGGGTTGCATGGGACAGTGGAAGGGGTCCTTCCAGGGCATGATGCAAAGGGCAGAAGCAAGCAGAAACAGGCAAATGGCGGAGTTGAATGCTACTCTTTACCACCATGTCAGTATAAGCTACATGATGATGAAGGCAACCCCCAGCCCATGGACTCAGACGCCATCGAAGTTCAACCAGAGATTTCCCATGAATTTCAGGGCGCATACTCAGTGGCACCAGAGCTGAAAGGGGATGCAGTCTGCGATGAGGCCTGTACAATGACATGAACTTTGCCATGAAGAGAGCAAGAGCCAGTTAAATTTGTGTGACCTACTCCACCGCAGTGTGCGCCGGAGGCAATAGTCAGCAGTGGCCCACAACCACGTGTCGTAGGCCTGCGATGCACAGAGTCATGGCACCAGTGCAGTTGCTGGTAGTGTCCCATCACCTCGGCAAAGGTGGGCCTTTTCTCCTCCAGACTGAAGCGCGTCTTCCTCTTACTCCTCTCCTTGCGTACTGTGACATGAACACCGCTATGAAGAAATCAAGACTCAGTTCCAAATGTGTGACCTAGTTGACCGCAGTGTAGGCCAGAGGCAGCGCTCAGCACTGGGTAAGCACTGTCCAGCCATCTCCTTCTGGATCTATAACACACGACGTTGGAATGGCATGTGGAGAAGATTTGTGGCTGATGGAGGTAGTGGCACCAGAGCTGAGTGGGTGTGCAGCCTGGGACGATGCAGTGTCCTGCCTGATATGAATTGCATTGGATTGGTGTGAGACCTGCAGGACCACAGTGTAGGCCGAAGGCCGCAGTCAGCAAGGGCCCACAGACATGTGTGGTTGGAATACTATGCACGGAGTTGGTGGCACCACATCAAAGTGAGTACACTGATATGAACTCTGCCATACAATTGGTACTCTGCCATAGTGTAATCAAGACTCAGTTCCAAATGTGTGACTCAATAATCCGCT
This sequence comes from Lissotriton helveticus, assembly GCF_964261635.1. NCBI lineage: Eukaryota > Metazoa > Chordata > Amphibia > Caudata > Salamandridae > Lissotriton > Lissotriton helveticus. The sequence goes on from NC_136068.1 coordinate 787,164,313, forward strand.
GTGTCAGCCGGTGGACTACGTCAATGAGAAAGGAGTATGGCGGGCCTGTGTTGTGGAGGCCGTGATGGTCTGAGGAGGCTGCCAAGGTCGGAGGCCTTGGCAGGTGGGCCTTCTTTGACACACGCTGGTTTTGGAAGGTGAGCAGTGATGCCTTGATGCGCAGGGGTGGGCATGACGGCTTCAGGGACAAGCGGCCCAGGGTGAAGCAGGCACACATGATCGCAGACACCACCACTCACCGTGTCGGCCTCGCAGTGGGGTGAGAGGCGCCACCCTGGCAGGGACGTTGGCTATTCCGGAAGAGGACCACGCTCAGGGCTACGTGCTTTTTATCCACACCCCTTGTTAATTTGGGGGTCTCTAGTTGGCAGAGGTAGGTACCTTTGACCAAATAGGGCCCCTGCATCTAGTTAGGGTAAGGTGGTACACTCCTAAAATAACCCCTGCTCACCACCTTGGTAGCTTGGCATGAGCAGGCAGGCTTATCTCAAAGGCAGTGCAAAGCCAGCCCACTCCGCACACACTTACAGGGGGGACATAACAATCTACATTTCCGTGATCTCCCCCACTGGCTGGGATGACATGGTTGCGTCCACTGTCCACAACACTACCACCACCAGCAGTACATGTCGACATGGATATGTGTGTGGTCTGCATACTGCAGTCTGTCCAGCACATCCATGCCACACTTGGCATTGTGTGCAGTCTCATTCATTGGTCACTTGCCTCCTTCGCACATGCCTGGTTCCCACCTCTCCCCACATTCTGCTAATGTGTGGCTGAGGTGCCATGCCATTGATGGCTCATGTACATGTACATGTACATGGCTAGCCCAGGTTCCCACAGTAAGTTGTGCTGTCATGTCTGGTGGGTGGGCATGTTGTTTGGCATGTTATATGTGACTTTGTGACGTGTGCATTCCCAGAGTTGTGAATTGCATGATTGTGTATTTGAGGTGTGTGGTATGTTCATTTGGTACTTACCAACGAGCAATGCATTTCCGTAGGTGCCAGCCTGGAAGGGCTGGTTGATGATGGACTGTCGGAAGATGTATTATTCATGCACACTGCCTGAGTAGTTGGCAACAGCATTAGTGAAGAGTCCCCGGTGGTCCACTATTGCCTGCACATTGCTGGAATGCGTGTGCTTTCTGTTGCAGTAATTATGTGCACTGTCGGCAGGGGGCACAAGTAGGACATGTGTGCAGTCAATTGCCCCCAACACGTTCAGGAAGCCAGCTATGGTGTAGAAGCCTTGCTTGGTCTCCAACTGTGCAGTGTGGGGGAAGTATAGGTACTGGGGTACCAAGCTGATGATGGCATCCAATACATGTTTGGGGAACTTTGATAGGGCTGGCTGTGAGACTCCTCCAACTCTCACGGTTGTTGGTTGGAAGGTTCCAGAGGTCAACAGGTGCAGCACAGCCAACAGCTTTGTCTGGGTGAGATGTTGGTTGTCCGCTGTGTTGGTACCGTCAGCCTGTGGGCAATGATGTTCAGGAGGTGGAGGATGGTTGTCCTTTTGAGCCTGTAGTGGGCAATGACATACTCTGGTGTTAAGTCTGTGAGGCTGGTGCGTTTTCTGAAAGTCTGCGGTCTGTGTCTGCGCTGCCTCTGTGGTTGTCTGGGCGGGCAGTGGGGTCCGGGGGGTGGCGGGCCTGGCGGTGGTGGCGATGGGTGTTGTGGGCCTGTTGGGGCTCCGAGCTGCATGATTAGTAGCTCCATGGCTTCTGTTTGTCTTCAGGTGTGGCTCTGGGCTGGGCTCCCTTTTCTGGTACAGGCTGTCCTCCGACTTTACACCAGGTCAGGGCAGGTGTTAATTTCCTGCTGCTAATGCGCCTATTGCATGTTTTGTGATATCATCGCCGATCTGGCTGGTCGTTGAGAATGTTGCAGAGTGATGTTGTTGCAGCTTTTTGCACTGGAACGCCTACTCTGCATCTCATTAGCGATAGTTGCCAGGGTCATCTGTGGTGATGTTTTGGGCAGCTGCTATCGCAGGTAAACTGGTGATATGGGCTGTTAGCATCAGCTTGTGAATGGGGTGATAAATTTATCGCCACTTTGGCTGCAATAAAGTGCCGTTAACTCGGCGATAGTTCCTTGAGAATATGCCCCTTAGCTTCTTGAAATTCTTACCATAAATCGAGAGAGACGGGACATGATCCCCAGGGGCTCTGGGGGAAGCAGTTCAGAAATGGGTCACTTGCCCCTCCATGAGGGTGCAGATTGCAGCAAATAAAACCCTGAATCCAGAAGGGGGTGAGGGGAGGTGCCGGGGCGTGCCTCGACCTCACACTCCGGCTTCTCTAAAACAAGCACGGCTGTGAAACCGAAAGCGATCGCACTGTAACATGAACCAGGATAAGGAGGAATGCAGCTGGCTCAATGCGCACCACTGCTCGCTCCCGAGACCCAAAGGCCGTGGGAGGGAACCTTTAGATAAAAGGCTGGACAAGCACCCGCCTTTGGCCAATTGGGTGCTTTCATTTTTGAAAGCCACACACAAAGGCCAATAGATTATGTGGAAAATAAAAAGCCACATGAACGAGTGTAGAGAAAGTCTGGAGTGATTCCAAGAGGCCCTCTCCTAGGGCAGCACATGCGCGCTGCGGTAAGCTCGAACTAAAAAGCGAGTCTGGCACAATTTGGTGATCTTTGCTATGATTACATATTAGTACAGGCCACATTTCCTAGGAAAGCCCACAAATATTTGGTATTGCTGGAATCCTCTCCTACAGGGCAAGATTTCTTTGCCTAGTGCTCCCGAGTTTATGTTTATCCATTTGAAAAGAGTAGCAACATTTTGAGCACATTTTCCCACGTTTTCCTTGGCTTCAATTATATATCGATGTGTAATGTGCACCAACATAAAGCCCTGGATGTGATGAAAAAAACGTATAGTTTTTCTGAGTGCACAAAAAAACCACAGAGATACAGGTGCCTAAACCTAGCAATTTCCATTTTTTTAAAGAAAGCTCCAATACAAAAATGCGCAAACACCCAGTTAAAACATTAAATAAAATGGATGACATTTATCATCATGTCTTAGCTAAGCAGGAGTACAAAGAAATAGCAGATATATCAACCGGTTTTTTTCTTTATCCCAATTCCAAACTGTGTATTGTATGCGTACATAAATAAATAAGCAAGCATTGACATTGCCAATGATATTTGCCATGCTGTACAGTAATTATGTGAACATTGCGTTATTTTGTAGGAACACATCAATACACAGACGCCTGCCTACAAAATGTGGCAAGCATTTCCAAGACGAATTGGTAAATAAGATGTAGCACCTAAAAAGAATTAAAACATTTTTTTGTACTAAGGCACCATAGAAAATGAAAGAAGAATTGAGTGCCGGGTTGGACAAGGACCAGGTAGGGGTGAAGCGGCCTGGAGGGCGGGGGAAAAGGGCGCAGGCGAGAGAGGAAAAATGTGGAGTGCTGGGGGGGGGGGGACAGCATTATGGACACACATTGGGGGAGAGGAGGACATGATCAGATAATGTGGAGCGCTGGGTGTATGGAGAGAAGGCACACAAGAGATCAACATGGATTGCTGGGAGAGGGCGCAGAGAGAGACAACACGGAGGACTGGGTGTGTGGGGAGAGCACAGCGCGAAAGGAATACGTGGAGTACTGAGTGGGGGTAGAGAAGTACACGTGCTATATAACAACCTGGTGAGCTGGGGGTTGGCAGAGAAGCACACGAGGGAGACAGTTGGAAAGTATGCCTACTCTCAAAGAGTGCTTTACAAAAAAGAAATAAATAGTTCCCTGAGAGCAAACAATGGTAGAAACATTGAAAGGCAGCTAATCAGAAAGGCGGTAATCAAGCTACGCTTTACACTAAGCATGGGCGTAAAATCCGTTCCGCTCGCGGATTTTGCGGATTTTCGGTAAATTCGCAATCCGCGAACTCTCGCGAACTTACCAAAAATTCGTAAATCCGTGCGAAGCGGATTTTTTTGCTTGGTCGCACTTGCTAACTAGAATACTATACAATTTCGCGGGAGTAAACACTCGCGAAAACGTAGATGCGGCTGGCAGCGACAATCTCGCAATTGCGAGATTGCAAAATTTGCAATTTCGCACAAGAAATCCACCAGCAGGCAGCATAAACCTTGAAAATTATGATTTTTATTAGAATAACTCCTCAGGTTGACATTTGCCTGCACTTTTTTTTTGCAAGGAGTCCATTTTGGGGGGGGGTGGGAGGAAGGAAGTGCCCCACAGTCTCCAACTTCCTGTTCCTGTCCAGCAGGCTCCTCTCAGTGCTTTCTTCATGTGCTGGTCACTTTGATTTGGATCTTGACCTGGAAGCACTCAGCAGGTGCAAAAGTTCAAACTCATCATTAGTAACCATTCCCTGTAGTGCTTCCTGAGGGGCCCCTCCAGAGTTCAGTTGCCTACTTGCAACTATTCTATGACCCTGCTCTGACCCTCACAGCAGGCTCAGAGAATAGCTACAAGTATACAACAAAGGTCCTGTTAAAAAAATTACACTGCAACAGAAAGCAATTACAGATAAGGAAGCAGGTGCCAGGGATCTTGACCTGGAAGGATTACTTTTTGTGGATGCTGCTGGATATTTGGATTTTTGCAAAACTGAAAGCACTCAGCAGGTGCAAAAGTTCAATCTTATCATTAGTAACCATTCCCTGTAGTGCTTCCTGAGGGGCCTCTCCAGAGTTCAGTTGCCTACTTGCAACTATTCTATGACCCTGCTCTGACCCTCACAGCAGGCTCAGAGAAAGCAATTACAGATAAGGAAGCAGGTTCCAGCCAGGAAGTTCAAATTCAGTAACACATTAATCAGCCCCTAATTCATTTATGTCAGTTGAGGCAGGGCAGGTGTGCTTTTCAACCCATAATCTACAGTGATGAACTAGAGGGTGGCATGGGTGAGCCAGAGGGTGGCTTGGGCGAGCCAGAGGGTGGCAGTGGTGAAACAGAGGGTGGCAGTGGTGAAACAGAGGGTGCTGTGATGAACCAGATGTAGAAACAACATGTTCGCGACCGTTGCTACCCGAAAAGTAAGTTTGCATTTGCGAACTGGTACAAAATCCTCGCGAACTGGCAGAAATCCTTGCGAACACAAAAAAAAATCCGCAAATTCGCGAGAGTTCGCGGATTTTGCGGATTGCGAATCCGTAAATATGCAATTTCGCGGATTGCCAATTCGCAAACTCCGCCCATGCTTACTCTACACATGGGTGTAGGAAGTGTGGGGGACGCGGGGGATATATCTCCCCCAGATTTTAAAGTGGGTGGGACACGGGGCCAAGCTTGGGAGGGACGAGGGGACAAAAGAATTTCCGTGAAAGCGCTACCTAATGGCCCTGCACTTGACCTGCCAGGAGTCAAAGAGGCCACCCGCCCTCTGCCCTTTGTTATACTGCAGGAAGGCTCGGTGTCCTGGGAAGGGCAGGTAAGGAAAACAACTAAACAGAGTATATTCAATCTTTACCAACAGTATAATATTAATGTAGGCTTCCAATCTTATTTTGTAACAGTTAGTATTCCCTCCCATCGATTTGTTTTAACCCGCCTCCGCCTAGGAATTGTGCATCACCTTGTGGCTCTTCCTGTGCCTAAAAAACCTGGAACCTGTGTATGCCCATGTGATGGCAAATCAAAACAGAGCGGATGTATGACGTTACAACGCATACTTTTACAACGACTACCATTACAACGAATTTTTTACAACGCAAAAACTTTTACAACGCATACCATTACAACGCAAGATTTTACAACGCAAGTACCTTTACAACGCATACCATTACAACGTAAATATTGGTAAGTATATAATATTTTTTTTAATATAAATTATTTTAAATTATTAAAATATAATTAAATTTTATTTAATTTTATTTAATTAATTTAATTTAAATATAATTTTAATTTATTTTTACAAATTAACCCTGTACCCCAAAAACCCAAAACTGACCCTGAACCCTAAAAATATTTTTTTTAATTTAAATTATTAAAATATAATTAATTTTTATTTCATTACATTTAATTAATTTAATTTAAATATAATTTTATTTTATTTTTACAAATTAACCCTGTACCCCAAAAACCCAAAACTGTCCCTGAACCCTAAAAAGACCCCTTTACCCAAAAACCCAAAACTGACCCTGAACCCTAAAAATACCCCTTTACCCAAAAACTGAAAACTGACCCTGAACCCTAAAAATACCCCTTTACCCAAAAACTGAAAACTGACCCTGAACCCTAAAAATACCCCTTTACCCAAAAACTGAAAACTGACCCTGAACCCTAAAAATACCCCTTTACCCAAAAACTGAAAACTGACCCTGAACCCTAAAAATACCCCTTTACCCAAAAACTGAAAACTGACCCTAAACCCTAAAAATACCCCTTTACCCAAAAACTGAAAACTGACCCTGAACCCTAAAAATACCCCTTTACCCAAAAACTGAAAACTGACCCTGAACCCTAAAAATACCCCTTTACCCAAAAACTGAATACTGACCCTGAACCCTAAAAATACCCCTTTACCCAAAAACTGAAAACTGACCCTGAACCCTAAAAATACCCCTTTACCCAAAAACTGAAAACTGACCCTGAACCCCAAAAATACCCCTTTACCCAAAAACCCAAACATATAATATTTTAAAAATAATTATATACTTACCAATACTTACGTTGTAATGGTATGCGTTGTAAAGGTACTTGCGTTGTAAAATCCTGCGTTGTAATGGTATGCGTTGTAAAAGTTTTTGCGTTGTAAAAGTTTCGTTGTAATGGTAGTTCGTTGTAAAAGTTGCGTTGTAAAGGTTGTTTCCCAAACAGAGCACGTGTCACTTTATGTTGTATTGTACTTTTTATACTTTTTTAAGGAAATATTATCTGAAACCCATCTTTTTAAAATATAATACGCATCATCTGCAAACAGCAATGACACTAGTGTTTAACCTAGAGTCCCCAGATGTATGCATTTATGTGGCTACTTATATTTTAAAATGTATCTCTGCAAGAAAATCAATTATTATATGAATTTTTTTCAGCTGCTACATGTACTATGCACTTTAAATTTGATGCTGCTAAATTACGTACTTGTATTTTGCACACATATGTTGGTTGGAGTAATGGCTGCTACTATATTATATTTTTTGTAGGATTGGCTTATCACTTGCACTTTGTCTCATTTACCATTGTTTTTAGTCAATAGTTAGCCTAGGTGCTGCTAATTGCATATGCACTTTAGAATTGCCAATTTGCACATATACTAATCTAGAGACAATATTTAGCACTTTAAATTGTATATTTGTACATAATCAAAGGTCGTAGGATTGTTAAAATCTTAGCTAAATTTGAATGACCCAATGACTATGCACTATTAATACTGCTAAAATGTTTTTATCATGAGCGATATTATGTAAGATTGTTTTTGTGATAGCCTAATTTAGTATTGTGTTAAATTTCCTTTATGTGTATATTGCTATATGGTTGTATTTTTTTTACAAACCGAATAAAGCATCTTTTGACTTTGAAACTCTGTCTCTTTTCCTTCATGCCCATAAAATGCAAGGACAGTGTCAAGTTCTCCTGATCTGCCTCTGGCAGCGGCCCTCCTCTCTCTTTCTCCTCTATCTCTTTCTGTCTCTGTCTCCCTCCTCATTAAGTTCTGATTTCAAGAGACAGCTTTTATGTTCTCTCTCTTGCCTCTCCTTGTCTTTGTTTCCCTGTGAAATGGATCCAAAATAGGAAGAACACTTTGGCTGGAAATGTCCTCATTTACTGACTGTTTTATAATTCCAAAGAAACCTCTGGACAGAGAGAAACAATTATTAAATACCTAAATAAAGCAATACAGAGTGGTCAGCTGACAGGTCAGATTGTTATTTACACCCACACACATTAGCACCACTTTACAGAGTTTGCCAGTGAAAGTGCTACTTTCTTTTTTTCTTCTTTCTTTGAACAACATTGTTTTTCCAGGGTGGGGATATCCACCATTCCTAAAGGGACTGCAATACCTGATTGATGAGTGGAGTAGAAACGTTTAATATGATCATTTTCAACTGTTTTAATAATTTTAGCTTATAAAATGTGTACTGAGCTCTGTGTTCGGGGATGTGGTCCCCAATCAGCTTACATTTTGAAAAGATATAAGCAATGGACATTGAAACGGGTGCCTTCCTGCCTGGTCCTGTAGCCATGTCCTGAATTTTACAGGCAAAATCACTTACTGATTTCTGACTAATGAGTTTAAAACTGTTAGGGTAACCATGTTGTTCCTAAATACATTTCACATGCTTTGCTTATTCTTGCATTCCTTATGAGTGTTTGCTTTTTCCAGGGTGTTATTCGTTTTTTTCAGGCAGCATTTTACTGTTGTCTAGTGCATAATTTTAATTTAGTTGCAGCACATTTGAGTTGTAGCTTAAGGCAGTGCAAGTTTCTCTCAGTGGGGCAGTATGGTGTTCAGTGTGGGAGAGGATGTGGCACTCTGGCCAGAGCTGCTGAATCCATCATCCCCTTTTGTATTGCTTTGTTCGCCCTAAGGGTGGCAGGGTATGCTCAGATGTGAGTCCCTTGCTCACTTGGCCACTGGATTCAAGATAGCCTGGCTGATGAGGATTATGAATCCGAAACCGGTCCCAGGATGCTTGTTTCCGGTCCATGGAAGACATGGCTTGGCAGTTCGGGCTGGACTGTTCCCATGAGGCACAGGGTCAGACTGATTTGCATATAGCCATGTCTGAAATGGGGTGGCTGAGTGGGCTAAAGAATGGTGATGGATTAAACGCAGATCAGTTGACTGGGGGTGAGTGTTTGATTTGCTCAAATGCTCCGTCCATCATCCCCTTTTGTATTGCTTTGTTCGCCCTAAGTGTGGCAGGGTATGCTCAGACGTGAATCCCTTGCTCACTTGGCCACTGGATTCAAGATAGCCTGGCTGATGAGGATTATGAATCTGAAACCGGTCCCAGGATACTTGTTTCCGGTCCATTGAAGACATGGCTTGGCAGTTCGGGCTGGACTGTTTCCATGAGGCACAGGGTCAGACTGATTTGCATATAGCCATGTCTGAAATGGGGTGGCTGAGTGGGCTGAAGAATGGTGATGGATTAAACGCAGATCAGTTGACTGGGGGTAAGTGTTTGATTTGCTCAAATGCTCCGTCCATCATCCCCTTTTGTATTGAATTTGGAACTTTGCCATGTAGTGCAGTGATATATGTAACATGTCCTTTTTTACATTGCGGCAGATGATGCAGCCAGCAGCACCTGCTGCAATGTAACAGATAGGCACTGCGAATGCCATAGTGGCGGTCGCATTGTAATGCCTATCGTGAGGCCGCCACCTTGAAGGCCAGCGGTTCCATTCTCCGATTTGATGGCGGACGGACTGAAGTCCGTCTGCCTTCGAAATCAGCCCCTAAGTTTGCAAACTTCATGGTCTCTGCTTCATGCACAAACACTTTTAACATGTGCAGCCTGCTTTCGGGCCACTGGAGTTATGCAGCAATGGAGGCCAAAAAGATGTTGCAGTGTTGACTAAATTATGCAACAATAAAAAGGCTGCAGCGTAATGCAGTGCATTTTATGATACTTTATTATTTTGACATATTTATACATACTAACAGCCTCTGCAAAGCTTTTGCCTCATTAGTACCTGTGTAGCATACAAATGCAGCAGTGGGGAAAGTGACCAGTCAACCGTTTGAAAAGGGCCCTACACTTCACAGCAACATAAGTCACATTTCTCTTAGTAATTTTTGATCTGTTCGAGCAACAAAATTGTTTTGGGTCAAATCGTTAGATTATGCAGCAGATGATGTATTATGTGGCAAATATGGTACAGCCATAGTTAGGTGAAAAAACATTTTTCCACTTAACTTAATTTTGCCCCAGCATTGCTGTTGATCAATTTGCAAGTTCCCCAAACCCAAAAGGCGAGTTTGGGTACAATTTCCATTTTAAAGCAGTCCTACAACACCGGGCTACTTTTAAACTGATCTCAGGTTTCAGCAGTGCACACATGCAAACGCAGAAAGGGCTGCTGGCCTCAAAAGTGCCATGCCCTATTATATTCTAGGGACTTAAAGGTAGTTCTAATTCCCCTGCCCTATTATGTACTAGGGCCTTATAGGAGAGGTGATGCCAATCATAGGGGTACCCTATCCCATAGTGCACCCTAGTGTATTTAGGTGTTTTCACAGTATCTTTAGGTGTCTCTTTCAGAATAGCACTGGCCCTGTGCCTGTTCAGGCAGAGGCAAGGGTCAGTCAGAGTCAGGTACCACCAGTACCAGTCAGCAAAACGTTGGGGAGTGCCCAGGGCAGAGGATGACTTTGCGCACACTAAAGAAGCACAAACTCAGAATTTAAAACATAACACCATAGTTGTGGGGTGCTCTTTAATAATCAGAATTGAATTCTATCCTAATGAACCCATTTTCCAACATTAGGATAAGGAAAGACTTGGGAAAAATCATAACGTTCTAATCTATACCTTGAAGTTTCATGCAGTTCTTTGATGATGTAATGTAATGTAATAAGTTTTTGTATAGCGCAACTATCATCCTACGGGCATCCTGGCGCTCAGACAAAGATGGGACAACTGTACCTGCAGCTCAAGTGATGATAACAGATTGACTAACTTCTAGGAAAAAATAGGGTTTTCAGACCCTTTCTAAAATCCATCAGGGAATCGGCTAACCTGAGATTCTCAGGCAGCCCATTCCATAATTGTGCAGCTGCCACACTGAAGGCCCTACCCCCCATTCTGGATTGTTCAAATCTGGGAACCGATATTAAGCCTGTGTTAGCAGACCGTAGGTGTCTAGAAGGCTCATACCAGTTGAATTTATCCTGCAGGGGTAGTGGTACATATCCATGAACCGCTCTGAAAACAATGCATAGTGACTTGAAGCTTATCGGCTCTTTTATTGGCAACCAATGTAGATCCCTCAGTGCCATAGTTGTTGAGGAGCTCCATGATCTATTCAGAGCCACCTTAGCTGCTGCAGACTGCACCCATTACACCCCTGAATGATATACTGGGGGGCCCCCAAATATAGGGAGTTGCAGTAATACAGCCTGCTTAACACTATGCTCCTCACTACCAATGCTCGGGAGTCATCTGGCAGTAGAGGGAGGGTCTTTCGCAGCATGCGGATTAGAACAAAGCAGACTTGGATAGTTTTGTTAGCTTGGGACACCATTTGGACATTGGCGTCCATTAGTACTCCGAGGTTTCGTACGGTATTAGTCGGTCATAGAAAATCTTCCTCTGGATTGAGCCCGAACTCAGTCGTTGGGTACTTTGGAATTTTTGCAGCTGAGCAGTACATCACCTCCGTTTTCCCCCCATTAAGTTGAAGGGAATTACCTCTGAGCCAGCCGGCCATTTTTCACCTACACTCCTGGAAGACCTCAAGCGATGTCTCCTGTTTAGCCTCTAGAGAGAAAATCAATTGGGTATCATCCGCGTAGTTTATCACGCTGATACCAAAAGACTTAATGATGGACAATAGAGGTTTCAGATAAACGTTAAACAGGATGGGACTAACTGATTATCCCTGTGGGACTCCATAATGGACAGGAGAGACTTTTGATGTAAACTGTCCTAAAGCCACCGTCTGTTGGCGGCCCAGGAGGTAAGATTGCAGCCACTCAATAGCTCTTCCTCTCACCCCGTTGTTCCACAGTCTTTGCATCAAAACGGCATGACTCACAGTGTCGAAAGCCGCCAACATATCGAGAAGGACAAGAATCGACTTGTCCCCTCTGTCGGCGCACAGACGAAGATTATCCATCACTGTGGTCAATGCCGTTTCAGTACCATGCGCTGGTCGAAAACCAAAATGGAATTCGTCCAACAGCTGGTTATCCTCAAGATGTTTAGATAGGATTCTCCTAACTGTCTTTTCCAAAATTTTTATTGGAAAGGGGAGAAGAGAGATTGGCCTAAAACTGGCTGGTAGTGTAGAATCCAGCGATGGTTTTCTTAGCAGCGGAGAAACCGTTGCTTGCTTCCATACAGCTGGGACCACGCCTTCTTCCAAAGACTGGTTGCAGCTTTTATGAAGCCATGGAAGCAGAATTTTACCAAATTGTTTCCAAATTCTGTGGGGAACAGGGTCCGACGGGGAGCCTGAAGTGATCCTATGAGCTATGCTGGCAAAAGAGTCCTCCGTAAATGATTGAAAAGAAGTTAACAAGGAGTTGTCACTCAGCTCAATTACTGGCTCATCCAGTTGAGTATCTATAGACTGAATATTATGAGAGGATAAATTCCCGACAATGTTATTAATCTTCTCCTGAAAATAACACGAAATATCATCACAAAGCTGTTGTGAAGCAGTTGTCTTATTACATTGACTAATGATGGTTAATAGCTCACTGTTCTATGTTAGGATTTTAACTTATAAACTGCAAATACCAAAAGAATCTCTCAGACAAAAGCAGTAACTCACTGACCTATTTAAATGATATGCATTTTGTGATCTACGTGGTACACGCTCTTCGCAGCAGGCATATTACCCCACTATGGCTACCTTACCATGAGTCAAACTTCCACTAGACAAACCTCCAATCTCTCTCAATAAAGGACATTAATCACCAAAGTTATCTTCACATTTTTATTGTTGCCTGAAAATGCTGGAGACCAGGAATGCAGCAGCAGGTATTTTTCAAACCATAATGCACTTGCAAACATGACGCCCCTCACCCTAAGTCCGCGACCTTTGTTTGGTTGGTGCATGAAGATGCAAGATTCCTATACATGTTTTTTTAACATTTGGTCTGATAACTATATGAAATAACAAACAAGCATACATGCAGACTGTGACAACATGCCTGCTTTTCTCAATATTTCACTTTGATATTATGCAATTGTATTTGTTTAACAGGCGGTGATTTGTATAGGGTCACTGGGAAGTCCACAAGGCTGTCCCTGTCCCCCCCAGAATTTTAGTGTCTCCTACACCCCTGGCTCCACGGGTGGGACAGAGACAAGGTGGACAGGGTAAAACAAATAAAGCCATCAAATAAAACACAAGCAAAAATAAGTGACAACACAAAAGGTTGATGGAAAGCAATGTTCGGATATGCTTTCCAGGTCAACTATCGACATGTCCCCAGTAAGCCTTACACAACCAGACAGCTGCTTCGTCTGTCAGACTTTGACCTAAAAACTTTCTTTAAAAATGAGGAGGGGATTCGCCAATGATTACCCTTAGAATATACGTAGTAGTTGTGTGAATACAGTCCACTGCAAACCACATTGCTCAGATGACATTGGGCTTTATTTCAAAAGAGGTAAGGTAAGTGTTTATTACTGATAAGACATAAATGATGTAATCCATGTTGAAACCAGGCTTTGGACTTATGCCTCTGCAAGTGGATGGCGGAAGGGACTGCCCACTAGTAAAGAAATCTGCGTATAAATCGAGCCACACAAATGCACTGATATCGCAGTTATCCACCTGTTCTGCTCGATTTTCCCGGCCCTCTTTTGAGGAAAGGTGATTGATGGTGACTTCAGTCTCTTATCATTCCAGTGCAAGGGTTAGAGTAGTGGATAGAGCCTATTTACAAGGCACTTTGATATAATTCTGTATTCTCCTCCTTAGATTAGGGCTTATACACATAGGCTAGGGGATAGATTCGTTAGTATTAGGGATAATCCGTCCTTTAGTTAGGGTATTATTATACTTTCCATGGAGTTGTGCTGGATTCGGGCCTGGTAGGCCTCAAACGGGAGAGACTCCATCTTTCTTTCTGCCCCGGCAGCTTGGGATGCTTCTAGGTCAAGTGTAATGTTTTAGTTATGAGGTGTTGTTCGCTTGGAGAGAACCGGTTCAGGCCGGCCCTTGTCGAAGGATTGTATTTTTCTTCATGCCGAAGACACAACATCAGGCCGGCCGGCTGGGAACGTGTCCTTGGTACGGGGAGGTACAAGAATTTGGTGGGCGGCAGGTTACTGGCTGGAATTTTCCATCAAGAAACACGCTTCTATATTAGTGAAAGCCCGAGACAGTTGTGGAGTTAGCCCGTAGGCGGCATCTAGCCGTTAGCAGTAAAGCTATTACTTATTCCAGGGAAGACAGACGCCATTCCAAAGGCGGAGAAGAATCGAGAAACAGATACTCTCTTAGCAGAACAGCCAGGGAAAAGAGAGTAGCCGATGAAAGGAAGGTTCCAGTGACTTGGAGAAGGGTGAAGGGAACAGCGCATAGCGGTGCAGCCGTGTACCCGTGATTGCGGAGGTGTGACTTCAAGACGAGCCAAGGCACAGACGAGAAGGGAACCTAGATGACTGCTCAGTGCAGACTTCATATTAATAAGGTGATGTCGACCCTTTCTTATTAGAGTGTACAACCTAATCGTTCACTTCTCTTTGCAGGTTATGTGTTGTAGTATGGTGTTATATGTTTGTTTATTGTAATGAGAAATAAAGTACCCCAGTTCTTAGTGAACCGACATGTGCTGCGTGTTCTTGTATGAGAGGGTAACCTATTCTTCTAGTCAGATGCTGCTATGTGAACAGATGCTAACCCTGATCAGGTAAGTGGTAACTGAATAAGGGAGAGAGGAGCCCCTTGAATTAGAGAATAAGTTGTACATTATCCAAATTGGCAACCGTTGTGTGATCGGGAATACTGTAGTTCTATAACCCTGATGAATAGTGAGACTGATTCCTTTATGTAATGGTAATCATAGGATAAACTGCCACTGGGTAGAGAGGTCTGGGTTCGTATGGGACCGCGAGGCCGCCGATTCTGATACTGCCGTCTGGGTAGAGAGGTCTGGGTTCGTATGGGACCGCGAGGCCGCCGATTCTGATACTGCCGTCTGGGTAGAGAGGTCTGGGTTCGTATGGGACCGCGAGGCCGCCGATTCTGATACTGCCGTCTGGGTAGAGAGGTCTGGGTTCGTATGGGACCGCGAGGCCGCCGATTCTGATACTGCCGTCTGGGTAGAGAGGTCTGGGTTCGTATGGGACCGCGAGGCCGCCGATTCTGGTACTGCCGTCTGGGTAGCGAGGTCTGGGTTCGTATGGGACCGCGAGGCCGCCGATTCTGATACTGCCGTCTGGGTAGAGAGGTCTGGGTTCGTATGGGACCGCGAGGCCGCCGATTCTGATACTGCCGTCTGGGTAGAGAGGTCTGGGTTCGTATGGGACCGCGAGGCCGCCGATTCTGATACTGCCGTCTGGGTAGAGAGGTCTGGGTTCGTATGGGACCGCGAGGCCGCCGATTCTTATACTGCCGTCTGGGTAGAGAGGTCTGGGTTCGTATGGGACCGCAAGGCCGCCGATTCTGATACTGCCGTCTGGGTAGAGAGGTCTGGGTTCGTATGGGACCGCGAGGCCGCCGATTCTGATACTGCCGTCTGGGTAGAGAGGTCTGGGTTCGTATGGGACCGCGAGGCCGCCGATTCTGCCATCTGGGTAGAGAGGTCTGAGTTCGTATGGGACCGCGAGGCCGCCGATTCTGATACTGCCGTCTGGGTAGAGAGGTCTGGGTTCGTATGGGACCGCGAGGCCGCCGATTCTGATATTATAGGAGGTACATGGTATGCATCTTAGGAATTCCCTGTCCTTAGGTGGTAGATATATGTTGTTACCTGTTGTGAATAGGTCCTAGGGAGGGGGAGAGGGTAACGTTCTGGCTGAGTTAGTAAGGCTCTGATGAGCTGGTTCTATCTAATCTGAGAAACCAGGCAGAACATTTGGCGTCACGAACCGTTTACGAAACCTGTGTGCGTTGTAGTTGTTTTTCGATTTGTACTCGGCGCGTACGTGATTTCATTTGTGTATTATTTGTCTATAATTGTGTGTATAGTTTTTGTTTTGTCAGGATGTTTTTGAAAAAGTCGAAATCTGTTTTTAAGTTGCCTGTTGATATTCCCGGCTGGGATTCAACGCCTTATGAGGCCTTGGCCCGCGAGTGGGCTGATTCTACTGGTTTGAGTGAAAATTGGAATTCTTGTCTGGAGCTGGCGGAGCCGACTGATGTGATTTCCTGTTTGCAGAAGGCGCCAGTAGCGAAGGGTGATGAGCTTCCTATTTTAGGGCGCAGAGGTTGGATTGTCTTGTCTGCGTACAGGCTTGTACATGAGAGGTTGTTGAAATTGCAGAAGGTGCACTTGGAAATGGAACGGAAGTTTGTTGAAATTCAGAATGATCATACTTTGTTGCGGTGTCAAAATAAATTGCTTGCCGACAAACTTGAAACGTATCAGATTATCGCTGAAAGGGCGGCTGTGCGAATTGCACGATATAAATACAAGAATCGTCGGGGTCGTGTTTCTAAACGGAAAGTGCGACTGGTCGTGGCGAAAGCCGGACTGGATTGGAATCCTGATGAATGGGATGGTAATATCTGGAATTCGAGTGATTCTCGTTCCTCGGATGAGGAGTCTAACAATCGCGAGTCTTCTCGCTCCGGACAGGCTTTTAAATCTGCTTCTTGTGCTACAGATGTTGAGTCCCGCGACTACGATCGCTCTTTGCATTATATTGATACTTCTCATACGGATTGTTCCCCTAAGTTTACTGATCGGGCTCCTTGTGATGCTCTTCCTGCGGTCTCTGCACATCCTGTTTTTCGTAGGAAGTTGCAGCAGGCTCCCGGTAATCCGAACGGTATTCCTTTGGATTCTTTGGAGGATTTCACTCAACAGGAAATTAGTGATATTTTGCAGCGATTTTGACAGCGCGCTGGTGAGACCTTGCTTACGTGGATGGTGCACCTTTATGAACTGGGCGCTGCTGGCATTATGTTGGATGCTGGCGATTCTTTGAAATTTTGTTCCTTGAGTTCGGATTCTACTGTACAAGATCATTTTCGTAATTATAATGGTGGTGGTCAAATCAGTTTGCTTCAGTTGGCGACTGAGGGTTGTAATCAAAAGTACCCTACTGAATCTGACTGGCCTGTGAATGACAAGCCGTGGTATACATTGCGCGATGCTGCACAACGTCTCAAAGAGGAGGTGATGAAAACTGCGATTTTTCTGAGTACTGCTGACAGATTGCTTGATGGTTTGTTGACGTCTTCTGTGCGGAATCGTATTATTCGTTCTTCCCCGGTTGCTTATAAGCAGGTCATGATGACTTTATTGATCAATCAGACTGGTAACGCGTTGTCTATGGTACTGGAATCTGTACGCCAGCTCGGTGAGTTGGGTGATTGGTTTAAACCTGAACGACAGTCCCGGTCTGACACTCGTACTCCTGGAGACAATAAGCTTACTAGACGTGACATGTTTATGGCACTTTTGGCTGATGGTGTGAGGAAGGAGGATATTGATGGTGAAACTACTTCTCGTTTGTGGGACTTGTTTCGCAAACGCGGTTTAGACCGAAAGGAGGGTGCCCGGCGTGTGCGGACGAATGAGTGCGATCGTGAGTATTCTGATGACAGTGGTGATGACAACCGTCGTGTGCGTTCTGATCGTCGTGATGATCGACGATATGTACGTGATGCGTCCCCTCGTCGTGGAAGAGAGAGAGAGAGAGAGGGGGAAAGAGAAAGGGGGAGAGATGATTATGTTAACAGCAGACGTAGAGATGAAAGGGATCAGTCCCCTGAGTTGAGGAGGAGGGAGGATCGACACAGATTTTCTGATCGAAATTCACAGTACAATACGGAGGACAGGAATCCATTTCGTAAGGGAGATGGATATGAACATGATATATTGATACCTGAGAAACGCGAGAACATTTATCCTGATTTGTCCTGGATGATAGAACGCAGTAAAAATGACTAGGAAGTAGGTCAAGCTCCCGTACACAGATGGGCTCACCGAGATAATAGACCCTATGTAGATATTGAAATTTTTTGGAGACATCGTAAGATTCAAAGGGCCCGAGCATTGGTAGATACAGGAGCGGAGGCCACTCTTATTCATGGAAAATCATAGAAATTTAAAGGCCAATTTTTTACAATTACTGGTTTAGGTGGAAAGGAAACTCCCGCAGTACAAACTACAATTGAAATGAGAATAGGCAGAATTCCTAGAAAAGAATATTCTGTATTAGTCGTGCCACTCTTAGAGTACATAATTGGAATTGACATTTTGAAAGGAATGACTTTGCATTTGGATGATGGATGTTATCAATTTGGAACTAAACATTATATATCATCCAGACCCGTACGGGTTGGTCGTTTAAGAATGCCCCCCATAAAGATTCCCCAGGCGACAAAAGTGGTTTGCCAGAAGCAGTATCGTATTCCAGGTGGTCATGAAGAAATCAGTACCACTATTCAGGATTTGGTGGATGCAGGAGTTATAACTCCGGTTACTTCTGCTTGGAATAATCCTGTTTGGCCCGTGCGTAAGAGTGATAATTCTTGGCGCATGACTGTTGATTATCGAGAACTGAATAGGTATACACCCCCTTTGACTGTTGCAGTACCGGATATTATTACTTTAATTGAAAGAATCCAAAAGCATCCAGGTACATGGTATGCGTCCATTGATATTGCTAATGCTTTCTTTTCAATCCCGATTGCCCCTGAATGCCAGGAACAATTCAGTTTTACATGGAACGGACGTCAAATGACGTTTAGAAGTCTTCCCCAGGGCTATGTGCACAGTCCTACGATATGTCACCGGCTGGTGGCAGAGCATTTGGCTGAGGTACCTGTACATTCGAGAATTCAGATATGTCATTATATTGATGATGTTCTGATTCAAGGTGAAACACAAGATGAAGTTCAGACCCAATTAGATAAAATCCTTGAGTGTTTGCGTGAGAAAGGTTGGGAAATCAACCCGGATAAATTACAAGGTCCATCCCAGACTGTAAAATTTTTGGGTATTAATTGGCAGGAAGGCCACAGAGAAGTGATCCCACAGGTAAAACAGAAGATTCTTGATTTTGCAGTTCCGAGGAATAGGAAAGAAGCCCAAAGCTTCATCGGCTTGTTTGGTTTTTGGCGCCAGCATATTCCACATTTGAGTCAAATACTGGCCCCCTTGTATCGAGTCACTCGTAAAAAGAATGCGTTTGAATGGGGTAAACCACAGCAAGATGCGTTTAGTTTGGCAAAAGAAGCTATTCAGTATGCCTTGGATTTATGGCCTATGTGCGATGGTGATGTGGATTTGAATGTGTCTGTACAAGGCCTTTATGCAAATTGGAGTTTGTGGCAGAAACAAGGCAGAAGTAAAGTACCGTTAGGTTTTTGGACTAAAAAGTTACCCGATGCTGGTGAGCGTTATACACCTTTTGAGAAACAGTTGCTTGCATGTTACTGGGCTCTGGTGGATACCGAGCAATTAACTTTGGGACATGATGTGGTCCTGCGACCTGAAATTCCTATCATGCAGTGGGTTTTGAGTTCGCCGAAAACTCACAGAATTGGACACGCTCAGGAGGCGGGTGTGATTAAGTGGAAATGGTACATACAAGACAGGGCACGTGTGGGACCAAAGGGAGTTGCATCCTTGCATGAGCAGGTGGCGCGGGCGCCATCGGTTGAGACGGAGAGTGAATGTTCCGTACCTTTAGTACAGGAATCCCCTGTTAAGTGGGGTAAGCCATTTGATGATTTGTCCCCGGAGGACAGAAACCATGTTTGGTTTACGGATGGTTCGGCAAGGTTCATAGGTACAAAACGACATTGGAAGGCAGTGTCCTATAATCCGATCACACAAAAGTTGCTGAGTACAACTGGTGAGGGATAGAGCAGCCAATTCGCTGAGCTTTATGCTGTTTATCAAGTTCTGAAGCAAGAGTTACCTGGCACATGTCATATTTTTACTGATTCCTGGTCTACTGCCAATGGATTGGCAGTTTGGTTACCGACTTGGCATTCCCATAATTGGGAATTGCATTCAAAAGAACTGTGGGGAAAAGAATTATGGCAAGAGATTTGGGAAATGCTCCAGCAAAGTACTGTTACAATCTTTCATGTGGATGCTCATACCCCAATAGACTTCCTTGACAAATTCTTTCATAATATTGCAGATGAAAAATCTAAAATTGCTGAGGCACTGGTGGACATGCAGGATTCTGATATGGAAGGATTGGCGAAATGGGCCCACCAGAAAGCAGGACATTATGGAGAGAAAGCCACTAGCAGGTGGGCCGCTGATCGAGGAATTTATATTCCTTTAGATTTAATCAAAGACATTATTTTGCATTGTCCCATTTGTCAGCATGCTAGACAACGGAAAGTGCCTCAAATTGTTAAAGGTCATTTACATCGCGGAAAATTGCCCGCTCAAATTTGGCAAATTGATTATATTGGTCCACTTCCGATGAGTAAAAATTGTCAATACATTTGCACCATTGTTGATACATACAGTGGCCTGTTAGTGGCCCTCCCCTGTAAACAAGCTACCCAAGTGAATACCATTAAGACATTGGAATTGATTATGCTTTATTATGGTGTCCCATTCCAAATTCAATCTGATAATGCATCCCATTTTCGTGGAAGATTGGTGCAGGAATTTTGTGTGGAAAATAATATTGAATGGGTATTTCATATACCATATTATCCGCAGGCCTCGGGCCTGATTGAAAGGTTGAACGGTTTGCTGAAAAATCAACTGCGTAAGTTGACCGATGACAGATATAAGAATTGGAGGGATTATTTGTTCCAGGCCTTATTAATTTTGAATAATCGTCCCTTTCTAAATGCTGAATCTCCATTGATGCGTTTGTTTCCTCCGAATGTTGATGCAAAGCCCAATTCTATTGGTGACACTGTGATGTACTGGGAAATTACCCCCGGAGCACTGGCTCCATGCAGAGCGACCCCGGGGTCGGCAGGTCTAGACCTGCATGCCATGAATGATACTATTATAAAAAGTAAAGATCGAGTCATCATTGAAACCGGTGTTGGTGTCTGTATACCCACTGGAAATTTTGGATTAATCGCCCCTAGATCGGGGCTGGCTGTGAAAGGTGTTCAAGTACTTGGAGGTGTCATTGACAGTGACTATCAGGGAGAGATTAAGGTGCTCCTGCTGAATAGCAGTGAGGTTGATTTACCAATTTATAAAACTGACCGAATTGCTCAATTGTTGATAATGCCTGTTTTCAGTGGTGAGATCACAAAAGGCACTGCCCCAACGTTGCTAACTGTACGAGGACAAAAAGGATTTGGTTCCACGGATAATCCTGGAGCTAAAGTTTGGGTGCAATCGCCTAAGAATCCCCCTGAACAAGCTGAGATTATTGCAACCGGTCATGATAATACTGTTCTAGTCATGAGACCAGGGAAAGATAGCTGGGAAGCTGTCCCGGCTGACAAATGTTACCTACGAGAATGAATAATGCCTCTATTTGATTTTCTTCCAGATCATTCTCTGGACTGTTGCTGCAGGATGTGTCGGCGTTGGACTCCTTTTGGACTGCTACGACGAGAGAGGAGGGAACCCATCGACCCGGGCTGATTTGAGAACCCGAGTACCGCGTTCCTTTGCTGCGTGGGATTCGTCATCGAACTTTTGGACTACTTTGGCCAAGCGAGTGACTAATGCCCCTCATTTTTGTTTAACACCGATGCGTTCGGTGACTGACATTCTAGCGACTTGTTTAGTTGCTGTCCCTGCTTCATTAGAGACTTTGGCCCATATTTTTAATATATCGAATGCCCGTCCTAATGTCCTTTTGGGAGATTTTGCTACACATGAATACTGCCCTTTATGTACTGAGTTGTCCGATTCGACACCCCTGATCCGGTCCCAGATAATCACTTATAATATCACGCAGGGTGATTTATGTTTTTTCCTTACTTGTGATCCCAATGCTATTTCTGAGTGTGTGCGTTTAAAATTGAAAGGTACTACTTTATTCACAGCTCATGAAAGGACTTTGTGCTTCCGAAGATCACCGAAATTATGTACCTCTGTTCAGAATAATATGACTTGTAAGAGTTTAGTGGTTACCCCCAGTCATTATCGTACAATGCTGCTACCCTCTGGTTGGCTTTTCTCGTGTAGTAATACATCCTGGCCATATATTCCCGCGAACATTTCCGGAGGCCCTTGTGCCATTACCAGACTGAGTTTGTTGATGTTCTCATCCCATCCTAATGCCAATTCTCGTGTGATTCGAGATACTGTGATGTTACAGGAGGACTGTGATTCGTCTATGCATTTATATTCCAAATCTGAATACCTTAGTTTAGCTATCTCAATTGTTGGTGTTCCTGCCTTGGCGGTCTATAATGCCAAGTCTATTGGGAAAATGGCCTGCTGGATGGTAAAATCCATTAATCATACTTCTACCATTCTGTCTGACATACTATTAGACGCCCAGGGTGAACGTAGAGCTATCTTGCAGAACCGGGCAGCTATTGATTATCTTTTGCTTAAACATGGACATGATTGTTCTGATTTTGAGGGTCTTTGTTGTTTTAACCTGTCTGACCATACGAAATCCATTCAGGCTCATATTGACAAACTTCATGACTTGACGGAAGAGGTTAGAAAACACATTGACCAGGGCTGGTTTGACTGGCTCTTTAATTGGCTACCTGATTTACATATGTTGCGTCAAATATTAGGGGGTATTTTGATTACTATTAGCATTCTGATTGCTATCTGTTGCTTCATTCAGTGTATTCCTTCTCTACTTCAATACTGCAAACCTGGTACTAGACATAGATCAGTTAGTTTTGTTTCCTATTATTCTTCCACAGATGTTAGTTCTGTTTGATGAATGTATAATAGACTGAAGTCAAGGGTGAAATGTTCTGCTCGATTTTCCCGGCCCTCTTTTGAGGAAAGGTGATTGATGGTGACTTCAGTCTCTTATCATTCCAGTGCAAGGGTTAGAGTAGTGGATAGAGCCTATTTACAAGGCACTTCGATATAATTCTGTATTCTCCTCCTTAGATTAGGGCTTATACACATAGGCTAGGGGATAGATTCGTTAGTATTAGGGATAATCCGTCCTTTAGTTAGGGTATTATTATACTTTCCATGGAGTTGTGCTGAATTCGGGCCTGGTAGGCCTCAAACGGGAGAGACTCCATCTTTCTTTCTGCCCCGGCAGCTTGGGATGCTTCTAGGTCAAGTGTAATGTTTTAGTTATGAGGTGTTGTTCGCTTGGAGAGAACCGGTTCAGGCCGGCCCTTGTCGAAGGATTGTATTTTTCTTCATGCCGAAGACACAACATCAGGCCGGCCGGCTGGGAACGTGTCCTTGGTACGGGGAGGTACAAGAATTTGGTGGGCGGCAGGTTACTGGCTGGAATTTTCCATCAAGAAACACGCTTCTATATTAGTGAAAGCCCGAGACAGTTGTGGAGTTAGTCCGTAGGCGGCATCTAGCCGTTAGCAGTAAAGATATTACTTATTCCAGGGAAGACAGACGCCATTCCAAAGGCGGAGAAGAATCGAGAAACAGATACTCTCTTAGCAGAACAGCCAGGGAAAAGAGAGTAGCCGATGAAAGGAAGTTTCCAGTGACTTGGAGAAGGGTGAAGGGAACAGCGCATAGCGGTGCAGCCGTGTACCCGTGATTGCGGAGGTGTGACTTCAAGACGAGCCAAGGCACAGACGAGAAGGGAACCTAGATGACTGCTGAGTGCAGACTTCATATTAATAAGGTGATGTCGACCCTTTCTTCTTAGAGTGTACAACCTAATCTTTCACTTCTCTTTGCAGGTTATGTGTTGTAGTATGGTGTTATATGTAATGTAATGTAAAGGGCATTTCTATAGCGCTACTTTCACTCCAAGGAGTATCTTGGCGCTCTATCCAGCCTAGATGAAGGGGCTGGAGGAAAAGAAATGACCTAGATACTGTACTACACACCACTCTACACTAGTTCCCAACACGTCGCATCAGACAGGGTGAAAATCCACGTCTTCAGTGCTTTCCTAAAGTGTAACTCTTGAGAGAGTGAACGTAGATAAGGTGGAAGTTTATTCCAGGCCTTGGGGCCCAAAACAAAAAGTGATTTACCACCTTTTGTAGCCAGCCTAAATCGAGGGATTGTAAGCAGATTTTGGCTGGCAGATCTTAAACAGCGGGTGGGGTGGTACCTCTTAAAGCCATTACATAGGTATTTTGGGCCCTGTTGATGAAAGGCTCTGAACGTAATTATTAAGATTTTAAACAGAATTCTTTTCCCTATGGGCAGCCAATGAAGCAGCTTAAGCGCTGCTGAGGCTGAGGATCTGCGAGGCCAACGCAACACAAGCCGAGCGGCTGCATGTTGGACCATTTGCAATTTATGGAGGACAGTTTTGTTAACTCCAGCATATAACCCGTTGCAGTAGTCCAACCTGGAGTTTATTAACGCCACTGCTACTGTCTTCCTGGCCGACAGTGGGAGGAAATCAAAAAATTTCCTCAAAGCTTTTATTATCTGGAAACAAGTTCCGGCCACTGTCACTGCTTGGTTTTTAAAAGACAGTTGGTCATCAAATTTAATGCCTAAATTACGGGCAGATGTAATGGTCTTGGGAGGTGTTTCCGCATCCACTGGCCAGCATACTCCAGGGGAGAATAGGTTGTTTTTTCCGAACGGTAGGATTTCAGTCTTACCAGCATTACATTTCAAATGATTTTCAGTCATCCATTTGAATGTTGCTGCCAGACAATCCTTGAGATTTTCTTCAGCATTTGGTCGCTCCCCATCCAACACCAAAATGAGCTGGGTGTCGTCAGCGTATGAAATTGAACTGATCTGGAATGACGCAATCAGTTCTACTAGGGGCGCCATGTACAGATTGAACAGTACTGGGCTTAAGCTCGAGCCCTGAGGGACCCCTGAGCTGACGACCTTTGCTTCAGATTGGTGTTGGCCTAATACTGTGATTTGACGTCTATTACTCAGAAAGTTCGTCAACCACGCTAGGACTTTCCCTCCTACGCCTGCGGCAGCCAAACGATCTCCTAGGATGTTATGTGAGACCGTATCGAAGGCTGCCGACAGGTCGAGTAGAATTAAAACAGCTTTCATTCCCTGGTCCATAGCTGCACGAAGGGTCTCTGCTGTATAAAGCAGGTCTGTTTCTGTAGAGTGTTGTGAACGAAACCCTGACTGGTTGGGATGGAAGATATTATTCGTCTCCAAAAAGTTTGTCAATTGTACATTGACAAACTTTTCAGCCAGTTTAAACAGCATAGGCAACAGGGAAATGGGCCGTAGGTTGGAAAGGGTGGTGGGGTCGGCCAATGCTTTTTTTTGGAGGGGCTTAACAGCCGCACACTTCCACTCGTTCGGAATATCAGCCGTGGTTAGAGACGAGTTTATAATCCCATTTATGATGGGATTAACCGTCTCTACTAGGGTATGCAAGACCAGGGGAGGACAGGGGTCCAGAGGTGATCCGGATTTAATGGCTAAAATAGCCTTAAAGGTCTCCTCAAAAGAGACCAGTTTGAAATCTTCCAGATATGCGGTAGGCCTTGTCGCCTCTCTCTGTAATGGGACAGTTGACGTGGTTGGAACCAAGGGAAAGGTTTTTACAATGGCCAGAATCTTATCTTCGAAGTAGTCAGATATCGCATCACAGAGATCCTGGGATGGCGGGATCTCCTGCGATAGAGCTGCTGGACTCATGAACTCCTTTACAATTTTAAAAATATCTTTTTGTTCCTGACCTGCCTCAGTAATAGCCTGTAAATAGTGGACCTTTTTAGCAGATTTTAGCTCAGCATGATATCTTCGTCTGGCTGATTTATAGATGTTAAGGGTAGTGTCGTCATATTTTCTGCGCCACCTTCTTTCCAGGGTTTTTACCTCTCCCAATTCTAGTTTCAAGGCCGGTGTAAACCAGGGGGCACTCTTTTTGGTTTTAGTAGGTCTTAAAATAGTCTTATTAGTTGGTTTTAGCATTGCCCCTGCACTGGCAATCCAGTTACAAAAGATTTGGTTGTCTGTAGAAGTATGACCGGATAAATTCGGTATACACATTTCCAATTTGGCTACAACATCCGGTCTATTTGCTAGTTCTTTCCAATTGGGAGTGTGTCTGGCTTGGGGTTTTGTTTTATTAGTTTCAAGAGGAGCAGTAGATGGGGAGTTTAGAAAAATGTGGAACGGAATAAAAAAATGATCAGTCCAGGTCTGGGGAATGGGTTCTCCCACCCTCAATCTAGTAAAATTGGAGCAGACGCAATCCAATAAATGGCCTGCCTGATGTGTGGGTTCCCTATTGAGAAGCGTGAGTCCTAAAACTTCAATAGTATCCATGAAGCTACTTACTCCAGATTCTTTGGGGGAGTCTAGGTGCAAATTTAGGTCACCCAATATTGTAAATTGGGAGAATCTAAGAGTTAGATCACTCAAGACTTCGCCCAACGTATCCAAAAATTTTAAGGAAGAGCCCGGAGGGCGATATATAAGAGCCCCCGAGAATGTAAGTGAGTCATGGATCCCTAGGGTGAAGGCCAGTGCTTCGGCTCCTTTTAAGTCCACAAGTTCTTGAGTGGAGCATTTAAGAGACTTATGATATATTATAGCGATGCCTCCTCCTTTTACTTGTGGCCTGTCCAACCGTTGTATGAGGAAATCCTGTGGAATGGCTAGGGCTAAGTCAGGGTTGCACCAGGATTTTAGCCAAGTTTCAGTGACCAAAAGTAAGTCAAGATTGTTCTCTACTATAATGTCGTTGATATTTTGAGAATTTTTGACTAGGGATCGCGCATTAATTAGGCCACCCCGTAATACGGGTGCCTCTAACGGTTTATCCGAGGAGGGCTCGGGGAATAGTGTGAGTTGACACTGACTACAACTGGCCGGCCCGACCCAAGAGTCCGGATGTAATATGTCGTGACAAGGCACGTGGGGCCAATTGCAAGATAACAAGAATTCCCTTGACATACCTGGGAGTGATGGTATCGAAATTTAGCACAGAGTCCTCCGCCTCACCGCCTCCTTCCCGCCTCCTTTACGCTGACGGGCGCAGACGGGCAGGACTCTGGCTTGACTCAGGCGTGAGTCAGGCGCTCCCGCTGCGCGTCACCGCTGCGCGACCAGTGAGAGGGTTAAGTACAGGCTCACCTGCCTGTTCGTTTGAGCACTAGAGCGCTCAGCCCCAAGTCGCCTCGAGAGTTCCCTTCTAATATGGCGGCCAAAACCACGAGCACTAACAACTATTACAATTTCTATCCGCTCCAAACAGCGGTGGGGTCACAATTATGATGCAAGAGTGTGGGCAGGATATTACTGAATTAAAAACGGGCTAAACAAAAAATTACTACCAAAATATTTAAAACGCGATAAATTGTTAAAATGCGCTAGTTATCCTGATTAACGCTCGCATTAGGCGCTAGTACAAAGTTATGCGCAGCCAAGTATAAGTACAGCCTTTCCCTAGGAAGGCCTTGCGAAAATGATCGTCTTAAGTACAGGCTCACCTGCCTGTTCGTTTGAGCACTAGAGCGCTCAGCCCCAAGTCGCCTCGAGAGTTCCCTTCTAATATGGCGGCCAAAACCACGAGCACTAACAACTATTACAATTTCTATCCGCTCCAAACAGCGGTGGGGTCACAATTATGATGCAAGAGTGTGGGCAGGATATTACTGAATTAAAAACGGGCTAAACAAAAAATTACTACCAAAATATTTAAAACGCGATAAATTGTTAAAATGCGCTAGTTATCCTGATTAACGCTCGCATTAGGCGCTAGTACAAAGTTATGCGCAGCCAAGTATAAGTACAGCCTTTCCCTAGGAAGGCCTTGCGAAAATGATCGTCTTAAGTACAGGCTCACCTGCCTGTTCGTTTGAGCACTAGAGCGCTCAGCCCCAAGTCGCCTCGAGAGTTCCCTTCTAATATGGCGGCCAAAACCACGAGCACTAACAACTATTACAATTTCTATCCGCTCCAAACAGCGGTGGGGTCACAATTATGATGCAAGAGTGTGGGCAGGATATTACTGAATTATATGTTTGTTTATTGTAATGAGAAATAAAGTACCCCAGTTCTTAGTGAACCGACATGTGCTGCGTGTTCTTGTATGAGAGGGTAACCTATTCTTCTAGTCAGATGCTGCTATGTGAACAGATGCTAACCCTGATCAGGTAAGTGGTAACTGAATAAGGGAGAGAGGAGCCCCTTGAATTAGAGAATAAGTTGTACATTATCCAAATTGGCAACCGTTGTGTGATCGGGAATACTGTAGTTCTATAACCCTGATGAATAGTGAGACTGATCCCTTTATGTAATGGTAATCATAGGATAAACTGCCACTGGGTAGAGAGGTCTGGGTTCGTATGGGACCGCGAGGCCGCCGATTCTGATACTGCCGTCTGGGTAGAGAGGTCTGGGTTCGTATGGGACCGCGAGGCCACCGATTCTGATACTGCCGTCTGGGTAGAGAGGTCTGGGTTCGTATGGGACCGCGAGGCCGCCGATTCTGATACTGCCGTCTGGGTAGAGAGGTCTGGGTTCGTATGGGACCGCGAGGAATTCCCTGTCCTTAGGTGGTAGATATATGTTGTTACCTGTTGTGAATAGGTCCTAGGGAGGGGGAGAGGGTAACGTTCTGGCTGAGTTAGTAAGGCTCTGATGAGCTGGTTCTATCTAATCTGAGAAACCAGGCAGAACACCACCTCTGTTATTAAACTGTCCAAGAATGACAGAAAGGCGAGTTAGATACTCAAGCCAGGCCGGGAACCAGCCCAGAATGGATCAGGAAGTGTGATAGGGGCATATTAGCAAGAACCTTGTTAAAGTTATCGCCGTTTTAGCGGCAGGAAACTGCCGCTAAAACGGCGATAATGGGACTTAATATGCGTTACAGAATTCCAATAGAAGCCCAGGTTCGATGTCCTGCACATCTAACCTGGGCTTCCATGGAATTCTATAACGCATATTATCAAGCCCATTATCGCCGTTTTAGCTGCAGTTTCCTGTCGCTAAAACAGCGATAATTTTAACGAGGTTCTTCCTAATATGCCTTAGTCTTTTCACATATCTAAACTAACGCTAGAACTGTTCTTCCAAATACCTTACTTGGTTAAGGCAGTTGGAATATGGTGCAGAAGTTGAACAGATCTTTGAGGTACATGGGAGGGGTTTCCAAAGCTGGTTTAAACATTGCATGTTCTGGACAACTGTGACAATGCAAAGACATATGTAACAGCCAATGATCCTCTGATATTGTTTGCAGATCTTGGCTGACGTGGCAATCCCTTCTGGTGGCTGTAACAAATCATTTTGAGGCATTGCTCTGGACACCTTTTGATATAATCCTGGATCTGCCAGGCCTGCTCTTTAGTTCATCAGCTCACAGCATATAGTGATGGGGATGTTGAGGCATTCTCGTCAATAGTATCTATTAGTTTCCTAACTTTTCGTGAAAAGATTCTGTGAGGTTACTATGTGGCAATTATGACCTGATGACTTCACAAGTGTATCTCTAGCAATTTGAGGGAACAAATTCCTCTCTTTCTGCAAATAATTCTCGAAATTCCTGCGTAAGAGTATTTACGCTTCGTAAATAGCAGTGATTTGATTCACCTGAGGATAGCAGTTGTTTCGATGGTAATGAATCACGGGTCATTCAAGACTTTCACATGTTCACTTCCAAAAAGGAACTAACATTTTCGAGTTTTACTGCCGGGTACCGAGGCCAAAGTAACCTGTAACCTATAACCTTGTCCAGTGACTACTAGTAAGCAGTTTGCATCCAAGTTGAAAACTCTGTCTGCACGCATAGAATCATGTGCAAGTGACATGCGTGTGTACATATATTGTTCTTGATCAATGTCCATTCCTCTCCAGAAAAATTCACTTCCAATCAAACTTTTCAGCGCGGGAAGGTGCCATGTCAATAGAACAGAGTATAAAACACAAATATATCAATTAAAGAAACAGGTTTATTGTCATCAAACACGTGCATGTAAATTGCTTCTCTTGGACACATTCATTATGTCAAATTCCGTAATCAGCGAGCATCCTGATGCGTCATAGGATTTATAAACCACAACTGTTCCGTTTAGAATGCTATTCAGGCTTTATCAGCCATCGTTGTTGGGAAGTGTCTGGATGATACAATACTAGTCTGGTGCTCCCGTAATCAGTAAATGAATCCTGCTCTGTGCATTTGCTGTGCACAGTGCATAAACCCGTAAATCCATTGAGAACTGTCATCTTACATATGACAAAAGTAGGAGCAGGTAAATAAGACATTCTGATCAGGGCAGGGTGCGCTGTATCTAAGGAAGGCCAGGCCTTTTGGCTGTATTTTCATGGGATCAAACGCATCATTTGCACCACTTGGACAGCAGGATAAAGAGCTTCAGTGGCCCAGTGGTCGAAGTGGGGAAACAAAAGTAGGGGAACTGTAGGTGGAGAATCAGGGGGCGGGAATAACCGGAGATTGGATAAGTGGGCGGAGTCAGGGGTGTGGCTAGTGATAGCAAAACATACCACTTTTTAGTACATTTAGCATTTCACTGACCAATTACAGCTTATAACGTTAGTTATTTCAAACAATGAAAAAAAAATATTTGAGGTTTAATTCAGGAAAAAGCAAAAACTCATAGGGAATACAGGTTTATGTAAAGCGTGCTAAATATAAGCAGGAACAACATGTTACCTTAATGCTTTTACTCTCATTGTTCAGAAATCCATGAGTATTTTTTGTCTCAAACATTGAGGACATGAATACAGGGCTCCTTCTGTACACATGTGTTAAGGAGGGCTCAGAAGAGAAAGGGACTCTTCAGGAGATTCTAGACTCACGGAAACCCTCAAAGGCTCCTTCATATTCATGTCGGCCAGCTACCTGCTCAATCATAATATAGCAAAAGGAACAACTGGTGGACAGAATGCAGAACAATGTCAAACATTCACCCCAGTACAGAGATCTGGGCCTAAATCCATCGTTTTTTTTGCTCACCATGCCATTCCAGTTTGGACCCAGCCATATGCAAATCAGTCTTGAACCTGCGCCCAATGAGAACAGTCCAGCCCGAACTGCCAGGCCATATGTATTCAAGTGTCCTTTCATTCGGGAAGTGAACACAAAGCAGTACCCACTGAATTATGCACGTAAAATATTGCTCTTTGATATGCATGGTACACGTTCTTTGCAGCAGGTATATTACCCCTCTGCACTACCTTAGATGTGTAAAACAGCCACTAGACAAAACATGCTCCCATCTCTCTCTAGCAGGTACATTGATCACCAAAGTTATCTTGGTACTTGTATTGTTGACCGAAATCTGCTGAATATACAAAGAACTTTGCAGTGTTTTTAAAACTCCTGCACTTGTACAAAACCTGTCCCCCCAAACTAAACTGGCCCCCTACCCTTTAGTCGCCCTGGGAAACGCCTGATCCTTGGAACGGCCAGTCCGGCATAGTTACCTTTTTCAATGCAATACTGCAGATATGTATGCTTATTAGATATAAACGGTACAAAAGGGGTGAGTGTTTGATTGGTTCAGATGCTCCGTCCATCACCACCCCCTTTTGTACCGGTGTGAGTGTTTGATTGGTTCAGATGCTCCGTCCATCACCACCCCCTTTTGTACCGGTGTGAGTGTTTGATTGGTTCAGATGCTCCGTCCATCACCACCCCCTTTTGTACCGGTGTGAGTGTTTGATTGGTTCAGATGCTCCGTCCATCACCACCCCCTTTTTTACCGCTTTTGGCCGCCATAAGTGTGGAAGGGTATGCTCAGACGTGAGTCCCTTGCTCACTTTGCCACTGGATTCAAGCAAGCCGGGCTGAAGACGGCTGTAATGCCAGAAACCGGTCCTCGGAAGCTTGTTTCCGGTCCAGGGAAGGCATGGCTTGGCAGTTCGGGCTGGACTGTTCCCATGAGGCACAGGGTCAGACTGATTTGCATATAGCCATGTCTGAACTGGGGTGGCAGAGTGGGCTAAAGAACGGTGATGGATTAAACCCAGATCTTTTGACTGGGTGTGAGTGTTTGATTGGTTCAGATGCTCCGTCCATCACCACCGCCTTTTGTACCGCTTTTAGCCGCCATAAGTGTGGCAGGGTATGCTCAGACGTGAGTCCCTTGCTCACTTTGCCACTGGATTCAAGCAAGCCGGGCTGAAGACGGCTGTAATGCCAGAAACCGGTCCTCGGAAGCTTGTTTCCGGTCCAGGGAAGGCATGGCTTGGCAGTTCGGGCTGGACTGTTCCCATGAGGCACAGGGTCAGACTGATTTGCATATAGCGATGTCTGAACTGGGGTGGCAGAGTGGGCTAAAGAACGGTGATGGATTAAACCCAGATCTTTTGACTGGGTGTGAGTGTTTGATTGGTTCAGATGCTCCGTCCATCACCACCCCCTTTTTGTACCGCTTTTGGCCGCCATAAGTGTGGCAGGGTATGCTCAGACGTGAGTCCCTTGCTCACTTTGCCACTGGATTCAAGCAAGCCGGGCTGAAGACGGCTGTAATGCCAGAAACCAGTCCTGGGAAGCTTGTTTCCGGTCCAGGGAAGGCATGGCTTGGCAGTTCGGGCTGGACTGTTCCCATGAGGCACAGGGTCAGACTGATTTGCATATAGCCATGTCTGAACTGGGGTGGCAGAGTGGGCTAAAGAACGGTGATGGATTAAACCCAGATATTTCGACTGGGTGTGAGTGTTTGATTGGTTCAGATGCTCCGTCCATCACCACCCCCTTTTGTACCGCTATTAGATATAAACGTCATGGATCACTGCGTTTCCAGTTTAGGGTGCACAGGTACCCCGTTCAGTGTAGTCAGT
The DNA here is from genome assembly GCF_964261635.1 of Lissotriton helveticus. Lineage (NCBI taxonomy): Eukaryota > Metazoa > Chordata > Amphibia > Caudata > Salamandridae > Lissotriton > Lissotriton helveticus. Next base: position 787,196,955 of record NC_136068.1, read on the forward strand.
TTGTTAAAATAAACTAGTTTGTGTGCCTCCCTGCACCACAGCATCCTCTACACAGAGGATTTTACACTCTTGTTCTGGAATCTACTGCAAATCAAGGGCCCGTCACCTCTCCTGCCCCGTCACCTCTCCTGCCCGTCACCTCTCCTGCCCATCACTTCTCCTGCCCGGTCGCCTCTCCTTCCCGTTCACCTCTTCTTTCCTGTCGCCTCTCCTTCCCTGTCACCTCTCCTGCCCTGTCGACTCTCCTTCCCTGTCCCTTCTCCTGCCCTGTCCCTTCTCCTGCCCTGTCCCTTCTCCTGTCCCGTCAATTCTCCTGCCCCGTCAATTCTCCTGCCCCGTCAATTCTCCTGCCCCGTCACTTCTCCTGCCCCGCCACTTCTGCCCTGTTCACTGCTCCTGCCCCGTTCACTGCTCCTGCCCCATTCACTGCTCCTACCCTGTTCCATGCTTCTGCCCCGTTCACTGCTCCTGTCCCGTTCACCGCTCCTGCTCATGCCTAATTACCGTTCCTGCCCCATCACTTCTCCTGCTTTGTCACTTCTCCTGCCCTGTCACCTCTCCTGCCAGTCACCTCATCTGCCCCGTCACCTCTCCTGCTCCGTCACCTGTCTTGCCACGTCACGTCACCTACCCATCACTTCTTCTACCCGTCACTTCTCCTGCCCGGTCACTTCTCCTGCCTGGTCGCCTCTCCTGCCCTGTTGCCGCTCCTTCCCCTTCACTTCTCCTGCTTCATCATTTCTCCTGCCCGTCTCCTCTCCTGCCCATCTCCTCTCCTGCCCTGTCACCTCTCCTGCCTGTCACATCACCTGCCCGTCACTTCACATGCCTGGTCACTTCTCTTGCCCAGTCACCTCTCCTGCCCGGTCGCCTCTCCTGCCCTGTTGCCTCTCCTTCCCCGTCACTTCTCCTACCCCGTCTCTTCTCCTGCCCGTCAATTCTCCTGTCCCGTCACTTCTCCTGTCCTGTCACTTCTCCTGCCCCGTTCACTGCTCCTGCCCAGTTCATTGCTCCAGTCCTTTCACCGCTCCCACCCGGTTACAGCTCCTGTTCATGCCTAATTACCACTCCTGCCCCGTCACTTCTCCTGCCCCGTCACTTCTCCTTCCCCATCACCTCTCCTGCCCGTCACCTCTCCTGCCCTGTCACCTCTCCTGCCTGGTCACCACTCCTGCCCAGTCACCACTCCTGCCCAGTCACGTCTCTTGCCCAGTCACCTCTCCTTTCCTGTCACTGCTCCTGCTCCGTCACTGCTCCTGCCCCGTCACTGCTCCTGCCCATGTCACTTTTCCTCCCCATCCCTTTATCTGCCCCTTCACCGCTCCTGCACGTTCACTGCTCCTGCCTGATTACTGCTCCTGCCCCATCACTTCTCCTGTCCTATCACTTCTCCTGCCCCGTTCACTGCTCCTATCCGTTCACTGCCCCTGCCCGGTTACCGCTCCTGCTGATGCCTAATCACCGCTCCTGCCCCATCACTTCTACTGCCCCATCACTACTCCTGCTCCGTCACCTCTCCTTTCCTTTCGCCTCTACTGTCCCGTCACTGCTTCTGACCCGTCACCTTTCCTTTCCTGCCCCGTCACTTCTCCTGACCCGTCACTTCTCCTGCCCGTTACATCTCCTGCCCTGTCACATCTCCTGCCCGTTACATCTCCTGCCCAGTACATCTCCTGCCCGGTCACCTCTCCTGCCCCACTACCTCTCCTTTCCTGTCGCCTCTTCTGTCCTGTCACTGCTCCTGCCCAGTTCACTCTGTATACAACATTGACAAATTACACAGGGGGCAAGTTCGCCTCAGTACTCTGGGGAAAGCTCATCTGTAATCACAAACTCTGATCTCACTGACATATGATATACTAAAGGCAGAGGGCGGGCCCATTGTCATTCGAAAGGGTATAATCGGCCTCAATTGAATGACAATGGGCCTGCCCTCGGTCTGTGAGGGCAGAGGGAGGGGCTGATGCAGCCTCTGGAGTTCAACAGAGAAATCCGAGCCCCCCTGGAAGCTGAATGTTATCGCTTTTATGTAGGACTATTCTTGCCGTCCCGGGATGCTTTTTTGAAAGAAAGAAGTAGGGGAACGGACAGATTTTTTTTTTTAAGTACGGGCACGCCGTGCCCTTCCGATCCCGCCCACTTCTACCACTGCTGAGTGGCCCCAAGGACACTGGCCATATTGCTTTCCTTAGAGCAGCACCATTTCCCCATTTCCAAATGCATGGACTTTCAGAACGAGCAGTTCTTTTCTCGTGCACAGCAATGGATTTTAACAATTACAGTTATTTAGGTTTACTTAGAAGAAGAGATGTCATAGATGTTTGCTGATTGATGCATCATCAGGTGGCATGGAGTAAAACAATCCACTTTATTTAATTATTTTCCACTCGCTACTTCAGGCCCTCTTTACCCAAAGGCAGTACAGACATTCTTTTATACAAATAAGTACAAGATAGAACCTGCTCCCCTGGGGTTTTAGTGTGTTGCACTGATGTGATGTACAGGGATTACTTCAAAAAGGTTACACAAAGTGGAATTCAATCTAATTTGTGGTAGGATCAGAGGTCTATTGCAATAAGTGGCTTGTCAGTTGGAATAAGTGACTAGCCACGTGAGATCACATGGCTGTCAGAGTGTATGGAGTGGGTGGCAGATGGAGGGATGGGAGGGGGTGGAGAAGACCTTTCTTTTGCTATTGAGTGTTTCAGTCGCCTTCCTCTTTACTTTCCCACGATAACACGTCAATCAAAACAAGGGGATTGGAATGCCCGTTCCTTCCCATGAATGACAATGCACAGAAGAATATTGCAGGACTCACAGATATTGGTGAGTGGATTGGAATACTGCTGCGCAGTAGATACCCCTAGCTTGTCCTATGATCCCCCTGGCACTTCCCCTGCTGCCCATGGTTTAAGCCGTCATTAATGCAGTGCAAGGAACATACATCAATCAGGGATCTGGTAGTTCTGTTCGCATTTTTCTTTTTCAGCACTTTATCCCCCCACCTCCTCCAGCCAGAAGCTCTTCTTTGCTCCGGAGCTCTCAGGAGCCTGTGCACGGGGGTGTTTTCAGCTCCACCTTTACCTGCTCCTGATGCTGCCGAGAACAAGGCTCCCTGACAGGCGCCCCCACCCCCTCCCTGCCCGTTGAAAGATAGATGCCGGTGATCACAATCCAAATGTGATAATTAACTTTCACAAAGTCTCCGGAACTGATGACACCGCTCTTTCTCATCTGTGACAAAAAGAAAAACTCCACAGGAACTTCTCTCCTTGGTTCACAGCACAAAAAAAGGTTAATTTTGCCTTCCAACAGTAATTATTCTTAAAGTGACAGATACCTCTCTGCAGGAAATTGTCCTTTATACATTCCTGCAGTCAGGTGCAATATCTGCACTGGTGACGTGATCGCACAGCCTGGTCACGTGGATCCCGCGCCTGGATACCGTCACGGGTGATTCGTTGCGCCCAACTGATCTACATAATATAACATAGCATATTCCCTGCACAGCAGTCAGTGCAACTGGGGAGTTGAGAAAAGACAGTTCAATGCCCGAAAGGATGAAGCTCCTCAGAGTAGGAAGTTTTTTTTTTTTAAATCCAGATCTTCAAATAACCAAGAAATTCTGTGATTTGAGTTGGTTCGGGGTTAGTACTTATAAAACAAGCATTGGCATAGCCAATAGGGCTCGCCTTTGGGACCTTCTGTGTTTAGGCAGCATTTTTGGCGATGTTGTAGAGCATTGTGGCTGCTGTGCATTATGTTAAAAAGTTATAATAAAAAGTGTTAAGCATTTTTGTTACCTTTATAGAAACGAAGATGACATTATATATAACGGAGCAGGGCGGGGGGCACTTGTGACGGAGCAGGATGGTGGGTGCCTGTGGTAGAGCAGGGTGTTGTGACAGAGCGCAGTGGGGCGCTTGTGACAGAGCAGGGGGGGGCGCTTGTGACGGATCAGGGCGGCTCTTGTGATTGAGCAGGGCAGGGTGGCGCTTGTGACGGAGCAGGGCGATGGATGATTGTGACGGAGCAGGGTGGTGGATGCTTGTGACGGAGCAGGGTGGATAGTGAAACGCTTATGATGGAGCAGGGCGGGAGGGACGCTTTTGATGGAGCAGGGTTGTGAGTGCTTGTGGTGGAACGGGGTGGGGCGCTTGTGATGGAGCAGGGCGGGGGGGCTCTGCAGCTGCATGGTTGTAAAATTAGGGACTTGAAGAAGGTGCAGTGGAAGCTGTTATGTAATTAACAAAGAGTCTGTAGCTAGCCATGAGTTACTGGAGAGGAGCTATCCCAGACGGCAGAGACCTATGTTTATTTCAAAGCTGGGCGGCGTCTGATGGGAAACGACTGCAAGTATACAGTGACAGACTACGTTTCTGTTGTGGCTAATAAAGGACCACAGTTTCCGTCGTACCCTGTGCACTCGTGTGAGGAAGTGACGTCCTAAGGCTACTTTGGGCCTCTGATCGGGGGTTCCTTTAAAACAACTGTGAATGACCCATTACCACGGAGATCAGATTTATGGGGAAACATGATCTATTGTTTCAGGATCGATAACTCCATATCATATATACGCTTTAACTTCCTTCTGCTTTCACAATAATCCTTCGATAGTGGCCGCTCCTACCAAATCTAAATGCTGAGCACGGTTTACAATACTCCTCATAAAACGTACCGTCAGCATGTTATGTGCACAGGGCCCCTCCTCTGTTTCGACTCAAGGCTCTTACTGTTGTCCTTACCCTGTGGCTGCAGCGAAACACAACGAAATGTCGATTCATGAGACAGAGATGGTGGGCTGCGCGCACGCGCTAGAAGCAGGGGGAGGAGGAGGGCTTGCGCGATTTACTTGCAGGAGCTATAATTGCTACCATATGGCGGCGCTCGCTCCCGCAAGTAAATCGCATCATGTGCACGTGTTGCCATTGAACGTGTGCACGTGTTTGGCTGAAAAGCCATGGCGATCAGAAAAGGTATTTTTGCCTATGCAACTCATGCGCGCTGCATAGGCGAGACCTACAAACAAGTCTAGCAAACCATAAATTGCATGCATTAGGCTGCGCACACTTTCAGTTAACATATATTGTCTTACATGCCCACTGACTGCTCTTTATTAAAACTGCATACAGTGCGGACATCTCCTGACCAAATAAAATAGAGCATCTTGCATGAAACCATCAGCTACATAATGCCAACATTTTCTACTGGGGTTAGCACATCCAAAAAAGGTTATTTTGGGGTAGGAAACACGAGGTAAGTCTATGGCACTAATCAGCACTGTAATATACATTAGTTGTTAACCTACATTTTATGATCTTCCAGTCTTCTTATGTGATTACCCATCTTCCTTGTCATTGTAGAAGATCAGAATCTTAGTTACAACGTCATATATCCATTTCAAATTCACCCACCTTTATGTTTCACATATTTTGTATTGGGTTTTGCAATTAGCTAATGCTGTTTTACACTGTAACATTTAAGGGTTGACAAGGGTGATCCCATATTTTTTAGAGAACCTGGGGTGATATGCTATAATTGAAAAACAATGGTTCATTAAGATTTTAATCTCTGTAATAAACAAAGAGGTAATCGCTTCTCGTAGTAGAAGACTAAGAGTATGTCTTACTTTATACAAAATCCAAGCATACGCTATAGCCAGATTTCGTTTGCAAATAATGTATGCATTGCTTATTGAAGTATTACATTCACTTGTTATCATAAGTTTTCTTCAATAGGCAAACATGATAATAAATATAAAGTTGCATTCTCTTGTAATAACTCGAACTATGTCACACGTTAGGCAAGTCTCAAATTATCCTAAAGCTTTTAGTCTCACATATTTTGCTGATTACACACCAGGTATATACTAATAGGGAGTTTCAACTCGGAAAGGGAAAACAAACAGGAATGCACAAGCATTTAAGATGTAGAGTAGGCAGGTAAAGTAGAAGGGTAAATGGTCAGGAGGGATTACTCGGGCGGGGGGGTAAATCCAAATACAAACTGATCCTCACATCAACCACCTGGAAGAACAATGGTTAAGAAGCAGGGGGGAGTCCAGGCACAGGATAAGGGATCACACCACCCTCTCACCTATCACCATAAATAGCACCCATCTGGAGAAACATTAAAGGGCGTCTTGTGCAGGGTAGCTCCTAGGATGCTTTGGATGCTCAGCTTCTAGGATGCATTAGATTTTGGGGGCTTTTCAGTCGTCGGTTCTTTGAATTGTAATAACACAGTGTCCCAGGCTGCATCAAGGGGGCGCTTCCGGCCTCTTCCCAGTGCAACACAGTACTTTCTGCATCACCCTAGCAGTACAGGGTCCTGCACAACTGGGCAAAGGTCAATGGCTACTTTGCTCACCAATGCATAGTAAGCGTTTTCCCAAAAGAAGGGCCAGATTAAGAAAACCTTCCCTCACCCTATGACTCTTCCTCCTGGGGAATATGCCTAATGCTGTAGCTTCCCATGACATGAGTTTAGTGAGCTCTGTAACAGTGGCCAGTGCAGTGTGTATAGAATGACAGTATCCCATTACTCTAGAGCAAGACCAAAGCAAATGTTGAAAATCTGCTGAATACGCTTTACATCTGGGACGAATGAGGATGGCCGATGTATAAATGTGGTTCAACCTTAATGGTGAAAGATATGCCCTATGGAGTATTAAATATTGTATATTTTGAATTCTTGCATTTCTAGAAATGAAATGTGGAGATTCAAGTGCCTGCACCCATTCCGTACCATGATCTTCCTTCCATTCGTGCTGGACATGAGCTAGCGAAACCCCAGTATGCTCTCTAATTGCTCTATAAAACCAAGTAATAAAATGCCATCCTTCTCCCATGGTGAGTGGTGTATGCATTACTTCATGGGTGGGTGGCTCTACATTAATCACAGTCCACAGTATTCCGAGTGCTCCCAGCAGCTGTACATACAAACAAAACTAATTTGGCGGAATGCTATAACTCTGACAAATTTGGTCAAACTTAGTAAATTTGTGTACTGGAGCAAATTCCCAACAGTGTCAATGAGTGTTCATGACAGCTTGTCAACTGGTCAGGAGTAAAGTGCCCCAGAGGGCCAGGCAAACTCTGAAGTTTTGTGGCCGGTGAATAGAGAAGATTGTGTTTTGTGAGTTGCAACGCTCTTGTCATGCATCGCTGATGAGGGGTGTTACCCCAAAACCCGTCCCAGGATGCTTGTTTCCTGTCCAGGGTAGACCTGGCTTGGCAGTTCAGGCTGGACTGTTCCCTTGAGGCACAGGGTCAAGACTGATTTGCATATAGCTGGGTCTGAACTGGGGTGGCGAAGTGAGCCAAAGAACGGTGATGGATTCAACCACAATCTGTGACTTGGGGCGAGTGTCTGAAAAGTTTCAACGCTTCTTCCATAATCTCATTGTGTTTGCTTTCTCCAAGCCAACTGACATGGATTGTCCGGGAACTTGCAGTTTTACTGTGAGATGTAAAATTGCTGTATTGCATACAAATGAAAGGGGCCACCCCTGTGCTAGTTTCGTAAAGATTATTTCCCGATAACCATATGGCCACCCATTGAAGCTGTGCAACAAGATAATAGGCCTCAAAAGACGCCACCCCTAATCCTTTGCCTTTCACAGGCAATTGAAGCTCGTTTTTGTGGCTACCTTACGTCTCCCATTGTCCCAGAGCAAACCCCTTAGTGTCTAATCCAAGTCAATGAAAAATCAATGTTTGGGAAATACCGGAATATTGACAAAGTAGTATAGTAGACAGGAAAGGATAACCATTTTAGAAACAGCAACTCAGACTGCCAAAGCTAGCGGTAACCGCTGCCACAGCTGCATTTGATATTTCAGAAATGTAGCAGCATGCTGCAGTTGGCCTCAAATAGGTCTTGCTGAATATGATAAAGCCAGACCCCTAGATATCCGACCACTGGTGTCGACCAAGTCGAGGTAAGTGCTTCCACACCTAAGGGTATTACCTGAGATGAGCCTTCACGACTAAGCAGGAAAATGCTGAATTTCCCCCAGTTTGTAAATAATCCTGCTACCTGCTTGATGCTGCTGAGATGAGGGCCACATCACTCATTGCATAACGAAGATATAACAACACATCATCCATATATAGGGACACTACGTGCACCTCATCATTAAGTGGGATGCCGCAACATCATCCCCCTAATTGTAGACTCTGCGCTAAAGGCTCCATCACTAGAGTAAACAGGATAGGTGAAAGAGAACACCCCTTCTGCATATCCAGACCAATAGGAAATATGTTTGCGATTAGCTTCCCGGCAAACACTCGTGAAGTAGGGTTTGTATGTAATAGCTTTGTATAGGCTAGGAGACGCTATCCCAACCCCATGGCCCTCAGAACACCAGACAGGTAATCTCACGACAGGGAATCAAAGGCCTTTTCTAGATCTAATATGAGCCATGCTGCCTTAGGGTAGCAGAGAGAGCCCTGATCCATTACATAAAATGATCGTCTGATATTGTTGATGTATTACGCCCCAGGACAAATCCATTCTGATCTGGATGGATCAGCTTGGGTAGCAATTGCACATAACGCTCTGCTAGTACCTTTCAGATGATTTTATAGTCTGCTCCTAGTCTAGGTACTGGCCCGTATGAAGTACGTTGAGTGGGATCTTTATCTGGTTTAAGCAGAGGAACTAGAAGGGACTCTTGAAGAGAAGATGGACTGAGCCTGTAGTGAGAGCCTCATTATAAATTTCTACTAATTTTGGGGCTAGGAAGGTGGACAGTTGATCATAGTATTCTATCGGTAATCCGTCTAAGCCAGGTTGGTCTTATTTCTGGCCAAATTATGTATTGCACCCTTCACTGTGTTCAAGTCTTCAATCTCCTCTCATACAATAGCAGTGATGGATGGTAAGGATGAGCGTTTCAAAAACTGCTGAATAGCCTCTGCAGGAGGCACAAGTAGTGCCATATAAAACTCATTGTAGTGGGTGCAAAATGCATGCAATATACCTACCTGAGTGTGTAAGACTAGGACCCTATCCTGTACAATCTTCATGATTGGTGGACATTGCACCTCTTGGGGAACCAGCCAAGCAGGCAAGCACCCATGTTTATCACCCATTGCATGAATTTGAGCTGTGTATTCCGTATAGTTATAGCTGTGGACATGCTCTAACAGTGCAGTATAACATGCTTCTCCATCAGACAGTGTGTGGCAGATTGTCTCATCTAGAGGATAGGGATTGTCCATGTTCGTAACCTCCTCTTCAGTGGCTTTCAAGCCCCGACTCAAATCCTTGCCAACTCCAGCTATATTCGTCAAACAAAATCCCCTGGTTACCACCTTGAAGGAGTCCCATTCTATAGCATGGGTTGTTGCAGTAGCTTGATTATCTGCAAAGTAATTAGTAATATCTATGCACTGTGCCTCTCAAAAAGCTGCATCATCTAATATATCTTTTGAGAGTTACCAGGAAGGAACTGGGGGAGGTGGTGCATCAAATGTTTACAAAGTGGGTAGCGTGATTAGAGATCACCTGCCCTAGATAATCAGAATGTACAACCTGAGGGCTAAGTTCTGGAGAACAGAGAAAACAATCTAAACAAACATATAAGTCATGTGAATATAGATGCAAGTTTGAATTATGAGATCTCCTTGCATCTAAAAAGGACCACTGCTGGGTCCATTGAGTGAACTGTCATGAATACTGATGGGCTGGGGCACACAAAAGCAGAGGGTGCGAGCGATCCAGGGAAAGATCTTAGACGTTATTAAAGCCCTATGCAGGCAAACTATGATGCCATTATCTGTTGGGTAAACGCCCCTCCTCCCCACCCTTAGTTCCATCCACCCCTTTGTATTTGTTCATGAGTGAGAATCTGTATTGCTTGTGCCGTAAAGGGAATAACAGTGAGATTTAACCAATAGCAATCTAACAAAAACCAGAGCCTGCAGATAATCGCTGCATGCCCAAACATGTGTACCTAAAGCCAACTCTCAAAATTTGGAAAGTGACAATTTACTGTGTAGTTACGAAACTCAGAGGGAGGTGGCAAGCAGAAGATCTGCTAATCATATTACATATGTATGTGTATCCATTTATACACTATACTCAACAGGATATATTTTGTAGGCCTGTGAAAAGTAGGAAATGGAGTGCTATAGCAAGTCTTCTGCCATCTGTGGCCTAACAATCGGGCCAATCACCAGCCCCCCATGTTCATATCCTGCAGAATATATGTTGTCATCACTTTTAGCTGAAGTTGAGTCTGTGTGGTGTGAGGGCGAGGCATGACGTAAGACATAAGCAACTTCCAAAGCAGATTTTTGGCTCTGTCACAACTCGTTTGGGGAGGGTCATCGTGTAGTATCCTGTGGCATATTGTGAGTTCCATTACCTTGGCCCCTTCACCAACCATGTTGCAGTGACTGATTGCTAATCCTTAGCAGACTGCAGCTCACCTCGAAGTAAGTCTCCACCCAATTCCAGGCTGTCTCTGGGTCGAGAAAAGAAAGGAATACGTTCTTCAAATATAATTTGAAACTTTGCCACAAACATAAAAGAATACTGAACGTTTAGGTCTTGAAGACTTTGTTTCACTGGGAGGAAACAGGAGCACTGACGCTGGGTTAACAGTGTGTAATCAGGAAAAATAGAGACACGACTGTTCTCGTACGTGAGGGGAACAGCATGTCTGGCCGCTTGTAATAATGCGTCTCTGTCTTTATAGTGAAGCATTTTCATGACTACTGGATGCAGAGGTGCCCCTGGTTGGAGCTTATGCACAGGTACTCGGTGTGCCCTTTTCATAGAAACATGAGGTGAAAGTGTCAGTGCTGGTGTAATAGGTTTCACCCATTCTTCCAGAAAATCAATCATATTATGAGATCCCTCCAAAACCTCAGGCATGCCCACTACTCAGATGTTGTTTCTGCGGGCTCTTCCTTCAACATCCTCAGACCAGTATTCCAGTAGTAGCATTCTATCCAGCAGGCCGTGAGTGATCTTAACTTGGTCTGCTAACTGCAGCACTATGCCAGAGATATATGTAATTCAGTTTCTGTGACTCTGTAAGCTAATTTTCGTTGATCTTCTTGAAGGAAGCCAAAGTGTACTTGAATCTTATCAATTTGTGACTCAATTGACGTCTGTGAGTTCTGCACAGACTGTGTTTTATTTTAGGTCTTCGGATTTTTTACCTCTCCTGTGGCACAAGGACTACTAGACTGGCCCTCTCCTCAAATGCTCTGCTAAACTATTGTGTTTTTGTTCTGCAAACCTATTGTGCTTTTGTTCTCTCAGTTTAGCCCCTATTATTGTAGGACTGAACCGATTGCCTTTCATAACCTAATGATAAAACTGAAAGCCACTTTGTCTCCAGCCTTCCTGTCAGTTATAGAACCGTGAAGCGAAATTTGCTGCATGTTTCTATATGGATTACATGCTGCTTAGAATATGGCACTTGCCTATTCAGACTGAATACCGTACTGAAGTCTTATAAGAAAAAATATATATATCAATTCTTAATTTGGATCTAGGAATAGTGGCCGTGATTACTATTGAATTTGAAACCTACAGGTAATTGGGCCCGCAATCATCAAATTTACTGCCAGATTTCAGTTCAATAGGCTAGTTTCTGTATTTATGCAAATTGGCAAATTGTGACCAGAGCATTCTTTTTTTTTTTTTTTTGCAGAGTTTTATATAGCGCGAACTAGACCCGAACCGAATCAGGTATCAGAGCGCTTTACATAGCACCAGTTACGTTACATGAGGACAGACACACATTAATTTTAGGCACGGGGAGATTAAGTGATTTGCCCAGAATCACAGGAGGTTTTGGCGTCGTTACCGAGACTCGAACCCAGGTCCCCAGGTCCGAGGTCGAGCGCCCTAACCGTTAGGCCAAATGATGAGCCGCCCTAACCCAGTGCTTTCAAGCAAATACACACAATAGTCAGGCATCGAGGGTTAAAAGTAACTGAAGAAATGCCCTGCCCCGACATTTCATAATAAACAACAGTGCCATCACCAAGATGAGTTTGGAAAGAGGTCCACTTACATCTCCTCTGCTCTGTGGAACATACTGGGATAGTGCCAAAACGAGGTGCGTACATGCATCAGGAGTATACTGGCCTTAATTAGTGAATAGGGGCAGTGTTAGGTGACAGTGTTGGGTGTCTGATTGAATAGCTTACCAATCAGCCTCCCCCCAAGTATGTTTGATTTTAATTTGCAAAGAGTTCATTTTGATTCCCAAGGTTCTCTCCCAGAAAAGGAATAGAATCTGCATTTATTAAAGGTGGAAGCATAGCCTGTAGATCACAGTTTGGTATTAAAAAAGGGGAACAATGTAAAAATTACAATTTTGGTCCTAGACACAAAAGTTCTTAAAATATATTTGGTTAAGAGTTAAAAAACGCACGTAGAGATTGTCACCGATTCATTTGACATTGTTTAAAGATTCTTGTCAGAAATTCATGATTACGTATATTGATGTGTTTTCTTTTTCTTTTAACAAACATTCATATGTTTTTTAATTCTTAACCAAATATATTTTAAGAACTTTTGTGTCTAGGACCAAATTGTAATTTTTACATTGTTCCCCTTTTTTAATACCAAACTGTGCTCTTTATGTGATTTTTTTGTAAAATTAAATAAACTATGTTCATCTCATTTGTATTGTTTGTTGAATATTTTGAGGCAGCTGTATATCTGTGTTTATGCTTAACCTGATTTTAGACAGGATTTATGTGGCCTAGGAAAAATATTTTGTATTAATACTACTGTTGCCCTGTCCTAGGAACAATATCTAGACTCAGGGGGTCCCTCTTTTCAAATTAAGCATAGCCTGTAGAAACGTTTCAGGAATTTACAAACACCTACCAATCTCCTTTTAAAATCCCACACTTTGTCCACTGGTCGCACACCCCATCTGAAAGAGAAGTGCTCTTCCAACCACAGAAACATTGTAGGGGTTAGTCTTAAATATGCATGAATGTTTGCCCTTGCGTACCATATTCCAACTAATGGGCGAGTCAATTTCCCTATCTTAAAATACATTTGGACCACTATCCTGAGGACAATTGCTTGACAGTGGGACAACGAGTCTCAAGTCCAAGTGGATTGAGGAGGCTTAGGACCGGATGAGGCTCTCCAGCAGTTCACAGACTCACAGTTAAATGTTGTTCCACTGGAGGAACTAAGGAAAACATGTACAGTCTATAGACATCCATCGAAAACCGACCCTTGAGGACATTACAGAAGAAAACATCTTCGAACCACTTAGAACGTCCATTTAGCCTGATGACCATTTCTTGTGTGCCATTTTACGAGTGACATGCCTTAATTTGAAATAGTGAGTGGAGCAATATATCCTAGGTAAGATGGTCCGAGAACACCATCCTATCTAGGAAAGAAAAGGCAACACCAATTACGTTATCCACAAAACTAAAGTGAACTTATAAGATATGTGGTATTCCATCAGCCAGCATTGTGCAAAGGGAAACAACAGAGACATTAATCAGAGCACTGATTAAATTCGATTTGCAAGAGAAAAGAGGACATTGTTTCACCAAACAGAACATTTGTGTGAGGGAACCTAACACGAACCAAAGTTTAAAGTTTGTATTTATTGCACGATTACTCAAAATCATTGCAAACATTACAAGAGAAGCCAATATAAATAGTAATTTGTGTTTAAAAAGGTGCAGCATTGCTTCTAAACACCTCATCACTAAGAAGTTATTATATAAATAGCTGTCAAAGCTTAAATATAGTGCAAGCACAAAAGTTTTTAAAATCTGTGACTCTTGATCGTGTTCAGACTTCAACAAGGTTGTTACCACTGTCATAAATTTAAATAAACGAGCTGCCAATTGCTCAGAGTACTCTCTTAAGCACTCCTCTAATTTTGCAGGTTCGGACATCCATACTAATATTATAAAGAGAGAGCCCAAACCTTTGAGGCGGGTAATCTCAGTAACTACAGCACCAATCACAACACCCAATACAGCGTTGGAAAGGGCAGTTGCAGCAGAAGGACATAGGCTATGCAGACGGATAAAAAATTTATTAAAAAATTGCAAAAATCCATACTATACTATATACTATCCATACTAATATTATAAAGAGAGAGCCCAAACCTTTGAGGCGGGTAATCTCAGTAACCACAGCACCAATCACAACACCCAATACAGCGTTGGAAAGGGCAGTTGCAGCAGAAGGACATAGGCTATGCAGACGGCCACCATATATATATATTTTTTTTGCAGAGTTTTATATAGCGCGAACTTGACCCGAACTGAATCAGGTATCAGAGCGCTTTACATAGCACCAGTTACGTTACATGAGGACACACATTCATTTTTGTTAGGCACGGGGAGATTAGGTGATTTGCCCAGAATCATAGGATGTTTGTCGTCATTACCAAGACTCGAACCCAGATCCCCAGGTCCGAGGTCGAGCGCCTTAGCCATTAGGCCAACTCCTCTATACATTTAAAAGGTAAAAGAACCGTGCCCGCAAAGTAGTCCCTTGTGGGCGTGTCTGCGTTGTGCTGTGGGCGTGGGCTGGGGGCGTGTGGTACGTCCATCACATCGTAGGCTGTGGGCGTGTGCTGGGGGCGTGACAAACGCTGGGGGCGAGACAAACGCTGGGGGCGTGTGTCCGCCCTTCATGCCATGTGAGTCGTACATACAAGCGCCAATTACGTTGCTGCTCAGCATCAAGGGGCACGCTGGGGACGTGACACGCTGGGGGCGTGAGAAACACTGGGGGTGTGTGTCCGGCCTTCATACCATGTGAACGCAATTGCGCCGTATCCAGGGGCACGCTGGGGGCATGAGAAACGATGGGGGCGTGTGCTACGTTCCGCCCTTCATGCCATGTGGGTCGTACATTAATCAGAAGATCGTCTGCTGTGGCCGTGTGCTGGGGGTGTGACAAACGCGTTCACCTGGAGGCCTGGTAAGTAACGATACTGCAGCCTCTCCTGCGCGCTGTTACTGAATTTTCTCATTCAACGAAATTACACGCGCCTACTACCATCAACCAGGGCTCTAGCTGGGCTCAGGCGGCGAATCAGTACACTAATTACATGCGCCTGATAACATCAACCAGGGCTGCAGCTGGGCCTCAAGCGGGGGAACACGCGCCTGCTAACATCAAACAGGCCTGCATCTGGGCCTCCAGCGGGGGAACACGCAAATGAGCATGTCTGCGGGGACAATTACTGCAGCCTCTTCTACTTGCTGTCACTCAACTCTCTCATTAAACGGATTTACCCGCGGCTGATAACTCTCTCATTCAACGACATTACACGCGCCTGCTAACATCAACCAGGGCTGTAGCCAGGCTCAGGCGGCAGATCACTACACCAATTACACGCGCCTGCTAACATCAACCAGGGCTGCAGCTGGGCCTTCTCCGTCCCTATTCTAATGAAACAAAAAATGTTGTCTACATCGAGATTTTAAAATAAATTGCCCTTGCCAAATACACACATTACACGCATTCTATTTCATACCCGGACAACGTCGGGACGTGCTGCTAGTTTAAAATACGCCAAGTTGGCGGAGCCAAAACTTTCTCAGTAAATTCAGGGGCATATTAGCAAGAACCTCGTTAAAATTATCGCTGTTTTAGCAGCAGGAAACTGCCGCTAAAACGGCGATAATGGGCTTGCTAATATGCGTGATAGAATTCCAATAGAAGCCTATGTTAGATGTCCTGCACATCTAACCTGGACTTCTATTGGAATTTATAACGCATTTTAGCAAGCCCATTATCGTGGTTTTAGCGGTAGTTTTCTGCAGCTAAAACGGCGATAATTTTAACGAGGTTCTTGCTAATATGCCCCACAGTTCCTTGCAGATGCAGAGCATATGGGTCAGTGATTCCTGCCTAGTGAAGCAGAAGCGACATTGCTTCTCCTTCTCCTTATGGTTCCTCCGTCCATACCAGTATGCCTTCCGCCGGACTAAACCACAGCCCAGACCCATTCACTGGCGCTTCATTATTAGATTCAGGATTGATCAGAGGTAGTGTGGCAAGGCCCCAGGGTCATAGATATTTGCCACCCAGCTGCCAAGTTCTTAGTTTTTCACTGATAAAGCATGACGTTCTGCCAATAAAAGCGTTGCTTGCTTTGTCATCCAAGGTCTCCACAGAGTGCGTTAAAAACTTGTGCCAGTTTGTTGCAGAATTGCCTATTAATAACCAAATGTGAATTTTTAATGTACAACCCATGCCCCATTTTGGCTTTCAAGCAATATGCTACAAACCTGTCTTTTAGTAGCCATTGCTGTAATGTCAACGCAGTTCGTCAGCAGAAACACTCAGCAGTAGCAAGCTGATTGAGCTCTGTCCAACCAGGTTGCCATTTTGTCTCCAAATATCTTCGCTCCATAGGCCACTGTAAGTAAAAATTAGCTGCCTATTACATTGAGAAGGGCCGACTGTGTGCTCATGGATTTATTTCACCCTCTAGGGAATTTGCTACCCCCTGTTGGGTGGTGATGTGAGTGGCTAAGCATCCCCTATGGTCAAGCCAGACTCTGAGGTACTTGTATGTGGTCACCACTTCAATGGCTTTCCCCCAATGAACCACAGCCCTTTTCTTGCACACTGCCTGGTAACTATCATCACCTTGAATTTTCCTATGTTTACGTTCAGGCAGTTTGGCTTGCAGCAAGAGGTCAGTGCTGTAAAAAGCCTCTGCCGACCCACCGCTGTTTGGTCTAACAATATTGTGTTGTCTGCAATTTGTAAAAATTGGAATTTGATTCCTCCAAGCCAAGGTGAAAATAGCCTCTCACGTGCTAGGGGCTTTGGGATGTTTGCCAGATACAAGTTAAAAAGTATCGGTGCCAAAATGCACCCTTGTTTTAGTCCCTTGTTGTTTCAATTTTCGTTGTGGTGGCCCATCCGGAGGTGACTCTTATTTTCACCCAAGTGTCTGAGTAGAGGGCAATAATTGCATTCAGTAAGGTTTGGGGGATGCCCCAGGTGTTTAGTTTTTTCCCACAGTCTTGGGTGTGAAACACTGTCGAATACAGTTTGAAAGTCAAGGTATCCTAAGTACAAAGCCAAGCCAAAGAAAAAGTGAGCGGAGGATAGAGCCATTTCAAAAACCATACAAAAAAATATTATCCACAAGTTGCTCAATTTTTTAACGCAACATTTTTTTTTACCATATAGTCAGCTAAGTACTTTGAGATGGACCATAATTGAAGGCACACAGAGAAAGGCACATTTGGAAGGCCAATTCTGAGAGGCAATGTATTTATTTTTAATTTACTGCCTTTACAGAGTGTGTGGTTACCAGAATAGTGTCCTGGCGCAAGACTATATACAGGACAGAATCTAAAAGATATCTATAGTTTGAGAGGCCAGGTTTCCAGTTTCCTTCTGTATTCAAGGTAGTTGGATAGTCATCTCAGCTTTATAGGAAGAGAGTTTCTGGCATTTGCTGTCTGGAATGAGAAGGGTCTGTCACCTTGATGAGATTTCCTGATCTTGGGAACCTTTAAAAGTAAATCAGTTGAGGAATGCAAAGTGCAAACAGAGTTGTGTATGGCTTTAAAGAAAATGCCAAAGATTTGCAAAGAGGAGTCACTGTAAGGAAGAATGATGGCTTGAAATGGTGGAATGATGGGGCAGTGTAAGAACTGAGCTAGCTAACACCTTCTGCACTATTTAAAGTTGACGAGTGGTGCTCAAGGCGAGTCTGAAGTAGTGTTCATTTGCATAATTGAGTCTAAAGATTGCAGCTGTTCAATACAAGGGCAGTGCATCTCCCTAGGGGGTAATGGCAAAATGTTCTTCCGAACTTTAAGGTGAAAGAAGCTGAAACACTCGACACTTATGGTTTCAAGGAAACAAGATAATCAAACAAGACTCTAAGATCATTCATGGATCTGGAGGTAAAGTATCGGGCCACTAACTACGAGTCCACATAGCTGGAGACCCATCCAATACCATAACTTCCAGTTTATCTAAGTTAACCTTAAGTGAGTTCCTGGACAGCCAGCCTGCCACCGCGCTAAGACTAGAATGAACATTTAAGAGAGCCTCTTCGATGTTGCCATCAAGCCTGATTATCAGTTGAGCGTCATCAGCACATAAAGTGCATGGCAGGTGGTATGTGCTGATGAGCCTAGTCAAAGTAGCTACTAGAGTTTGAAAATACTGGGGCTAAACTAAGAGCCTTGTGGAACACCTCACAAGATAGAACACACTTTGAATTTAAAAGGGGGCATGAATATTGTCTGGCTGTGGCCTGATAACATGACTGAATCCAGTCTAAAGCCTTAAGTCTAATTCCAGTCTCCCCGAGCTTTGTCACCAGAGTTTTATGAGAAACAGGGACATACACTGTGAAGAGGTTTAGGAGTATCAGTGTGTCAACTATTCCTTCGTCCAAGATCATACATAGTTTGTTTAGAACAGAGATTAGGGCTACATCAATTCAGCGTTGAGGCCAAAAACCTGTTTGAGCTGGATGGAGCAGTGAGTTATGAAAGATAAACTCTAAGGTCTCAATATTGATCTTTTTTTCTGTGAGCTTACTGCACACAAAAAGGCAATACGTAGATTGGTCTATAGTTCCTTATAACTGAGTAGTCCAAGGACTGTTTCTTCAGCAAAGGGAGGGTGCAAGCTTTTTCCTAATTAGGAGAGAGCATTCCTGCTTCACAAGAGGAAGTAACTAGTTTGCAATCTGTAGGAGCCCTTGTGTATATTGTTAAATGCAAAATATGGGGTAGACATGGGTCATTAGGAGAAACAGATGTGATGGTTTTGGATGTTGCTCCATGTGTCAGCTGTCTGAATGAGGGGCTTTCTACAGGACTAGGATCCTCTATATCCCTATTTATGTCTCTGTCACAAGCATCAACACCAACTCAGTGTGCACGCACACATACTGTACCAGTTCCTCATAGCTGCTCAAGATCAAAGATAGGGTCAATATTTTTGGGACGGATAAACTTCTGAAACATGTCAACCTAGATAGGACACAAGTTGCATAAAGGTGTTTCCAGTGGGTTTTTAGCTATTATGATTCCCCACTTCTCACGAACATCCCTGAACAGTCCCTCTATTTACAACAAGGGCCGTCCGCCACTAGGGCATTCTCTGGTGAGCGTAGGATGACTAGTGATAAAGCATGACCCTTGGGGGATGTGAGGCCATCCTGTTCTGTTTTGGAAATCCCCAAACCCCAGGGTCCTCACTCCAGTTACTGGGACATAAATCATCCTAAAATTAGTAAAAAGGCTCATTAATGTGGATCTATGGTTTGAGAGCCTTTCCTGGGTACGTATGCTTTATTGTGGTTATGTAATTTGGTATCCAACATGGAGAATTAATGAATCTAGTAATCAGCATTTGTGAATTCCAGTTGGGCTGATTACTTTATTCAAGCTCCGTCCAATTTGCACTTAGACTTTTGCCAGGTGCATGCAGCAATATGTCATATGCACAGATGTATCTGCATTGGTGAGGCTTAGTACAAGGCTATGGAGTGTTCATGAAGTTCACCTTCATTTCTAACTCTACCTACTCCCACCTCAGATAGTGATGCACGTATGCGCTACAGGCACTTTTTATTAATACACTTGTTCTAACACTTGTTCTAGTTATATAGAAAACCACTGGTAGACAACTCAGTATTTTTTTTTTTTTTACAGATTGCTTCCTGGTCCTAGTGTTTAATCCATGGATTACAGTTGCAATCTCCTAAGGGTAAGTATTTTTCTAAAGGTAATTTAGAGTACACGTTGGTCATGATAATTATCCATTAAAGTACTGGTTCTCATTTACTGAATAAAATGCATATGATTAGTTTTAGAATTACTCCAGTCTTATTTACATTACTCTCTGCCTGGCACCAACATTGCTTCCTGCATGATCTAGTACTGCCCTTTCTGCTTGCACATAAACGCTATCTGTTAGAAATGGGGGTCTCTAGTTGGCAGGTTTGTACCCTGTCCAACTAGGGACCCTTCCTTCTAGTCAGGATAAAGGTGTTACACTTCTAAAATACCCCCTGTTCACACCCTTGGTAGCTTGGCACGAGAAGTCAAGCTTATATCAGAGACAATGTGTAAAGTGTTTGCACATAACACACAGTAATACAGTGAAAAAGCTCCAAAAGAACACTACACCAGTTTTAGAAAAATAGTCAATATTTATCTGTGTAAACAAGACCAGAATGATAAAAAATCCAACATACATTATTCAAGATATGAATATTGCAAGTGTCAACTTAAAATATAGTTCCTTGAAGTCGACAGCTCCACCCAGGGCTAACACAGTGTTGTGAACAAGCAAATCCAGCAGTTCAGGTCGACCGCAAGGTTGCAGGCCAGCTACAGTGTTGGAATGGCCCGCTCACAGTACCTTGGAAATGCAGTGCATCATGGATCTTGCAATGAGCTCAATAGAGGCAGCATTGTCGGGTGAGCAGGTAACTGCAGGCATTGGTTCCGGAGGTACAGGAGTTGTTGGGCCTACAGGTCACTGTGCAAGCAGCAGCGCCAGATGATGATGCTGGAGTCGATGGTGCTGACGTTGGTGGACCAAGGGCTGAAGTGTCGGACAGTGCGATGCTTGGTCTACCTCACAAGAGTGTCCCAAGGCCACGGTGCAGGCAGGCAGTTGAATCGATGTGGGCATGTAGTAGCGTTGTCTGTAATGCAAGGGTGGCGATGTGAAGCGAGGCAATGCGAGGTGCGGTGCCCACAAGTCGCAGTGCAAGCAGCTGCATTGGTGACGGCATCATGTGGCAACGGCGGTGAGACTAGGATTTCAGCGTGAAGCGGGGCGATGCTCTGGGTTGTGCCTTCACGTCACGGCGCCGGCAGTGGTGTTGTTGATGACGTCGTAGTAATTTTTCTTCTGTTGCAGCACAAAACACACAGTTCCCAGTGATGTTGGCAGATGAACCTGAAGTCTTTGATGTTCCTGGTGCTTCTAACAAGATGCAAGCTCTACTTCAAGCCCATAGAGAAACTCAGGACATAAGTTGCAGAAAGTTTAGTCCAGTCCTTGGACTACCCAAGACAGAAATAGCCACTGCAGGCCAACACAGCAGAACACACAGCATAGTGGTAGTTTCTCCTGACAGCTTCTCCAGCTCTGCTTCTTGGCAGATTCCTTAGTCCAAAAGAGTTCTAAAGTTGTGGGGTCAAAGCCCCAGTACTTATACCAGTTTTAGTCTTTGAAGTTGGCAAACCTCAAGGAAAAGTCTTTCTTGCCCTACTAGAATCAGTTCTATCCTCCCTTGTCCGGACACAGTGCAGGGGATGAAGACAGCATTGTGAAAGGCAGGCACAACCCCAATTCAGGTGTCAGTGAAAACTCCTCCCACCACTCTAGCTCAGCAAAACCCATCAGGATATGCAGGGTACACATCAGCTCCCTGTTTGTGAGTGTCTGGAGTGAATGCACAAACAGTCCCGGTCAGTCTAAAACCAGAAGTAGATTCCACAGGCAGGCACACAATAGTTAAGCAAGAAAATGTCCTCATTCTAAAATTGGCAGTTTCACGCACCCAATTTAAAAACCATCTTTTCTAAAAGGTGTATTTTTAAATTGTGAGTTCAGACATCCCTAACTCAAAGTTTCTATCATCTTCCAATGGGGAGCTGCACTGTAAAAGTGTTTCCAGCCAGACCCCATGTAAAAACACACCACTACATTTCCTGCCTTTTAAACACACAGCACCCTGCTCATAAAGATGCCTTGTGCCTATCTTAAAGGTTACTTATATGTAATAAAAGGGAAGGGTGAGGCCGGGCAAGTGGGTGCACTTGCCAGGTCGACATGGCAGTTTAAAACTGTAGTGGCAGATCTGAGACACATTTGGAAGGCTACTTTTGTGGGTGGCATTATCAGTGCTGCAGTACCACTAGTAGCATTTGATTTACAGGCCCTGGACACACCTGTCCCAATACTAGGGAGTTACCAGTAAATCAGATAAGCCAGTCATGGAAATACCAATCAATAACACAATTTAGAGAGTGAGCACTTGCACTTTAGCATTGATCGGCAGTGGAAAGTGTGCATAGACAACAAACCAACAAGAACGAAGTCCAGCATACTACCAAAACCAGGAGGTCAGAAAGCAAAAAGACTGAGGAAACACACCAAAATACCCAGGTCTAACACTGTCACTTTGCAGAATTAACAATTCATTCCCAACATTCACACTACTAAACGTCTGCTGGGTGGACCCTTCTCCTGTATTCATGTCCCCTTTTAAACGTATTAAACACCTTGAGATAAAAAAGTGGAAGTAATGGCATAGAAAAAGTGGAAGTTATGACACATGGGTAACCATGGGTTACACAATGCCAATCCTAGGTAAATCCCATAGGATCATAATTACCTGTTGTTTTCGAAGCTAAACCTTCCAAGGGGATATAGGACTAGCTCAGTAGTCTGGTGGATTTGAAGGTTACATTGTTCTGTGGGTCAGGCCTACCCAGCTTCTGAGTTGACATCCCAGACTAATGGTGGGCTTGGAATCTGGGTCTTCCGATGGGCTTGTACTGTTAAATTAGTTTGCAGTTTGGAAGCTGCGTTTTCCTGTAGGTTACTCCTGTGATACTCATAGCTGAACTGAATAGCCTCTTAATGACATGGTAGTCTGGTAAATGCATCTAACGATGGATTTGTAACTCTTAAGTCAACTGGTTAAGCTGCTTCATCCAGTAGGTTGCCCTTACACATGTAGGGGGATGCCGCCATACATTCTCATTGACATTGTGGTTTGGAAGAATTAACTTCCAGTTAATTTGGAACTTTTAATTTTGCTGAATGGTTGTGCCCATAAAGCTGCTAGAACAGAGTCTTAATTACCTGATGGTTTCTCCAAGCTGCACCTTCTAGGGAGTCACGTTTAGGCCACTTGTAGGTGAGCTCCTTAACTCTAAATGTGTAACTCAAAGGTTTACACCTTTTCTGCTTCTAGGTGGGCTGCATAGACTTTTGAATATGTTGTGGAAACTGCATTTTAGGTTCAGCTCTGGTCCAGATTTGTAGAGTCCATGGCCAGTCAAAATCTTTGTATCTCATCCCTGTGCTCTGCTTCTTCTCCCACATCACAGAAAGATCTTTACCTCTTTCCTACTCCTTACCCATTAGCCCTCCAACCTTTAAATCTTGCCTCCTACCGATTCCACTTTATCTCTGCCTTCCCCTTATCCTTCAAAGGTGTTTGTATACTCTTTACTTCCTCTTCCTCATAAAACCTTTCTTTCCATTCTAACTGCTTTGAGCCCACCTACCTTTCCCACCTCTTCCCTATCATGCCTCTTTCATATAGTATCTGACTTAGCAACGTGCCTCCCCATTCCTGTGCTGGTGTGGATTTGACACCTAATTATACTTAAGCTGTCATTCAAGCCAAGGCAGCACATGCACTGCCTCTTTGTGATATGCTGTGTTCAAACTGTGGGCTTACAGCCCGTCCATTGCCTTTTTATTTGTTGCTTCGATTGTCCTTTAAAAAGGCTTGCTTGCTAGTGGGTAATATTCGCTCTTTGTTCCTCCTTGTGCTTATTAGTTTCCTCCCATGAAGCAGGGCCTAACTACTGGTATCGTTCCACTGTAATGCTTTTCTTCTTTATTTTCTGCTCATCTTTGTTGTGACAGCTTAAAGGCATCCAGTTGCCACTGCACTCCCTCATCCCCACAGCACTCACTCACTCCAGGCTTGCTCCGTAAACAGGACTGTACATACTGTTCTAATCTCGTCAAATTTGCACGCTGTATTCCGAGGGCACCTGTCGCGTACTTGTTGCCGTCACAGTACACCGGGCAGGAGGGTGCTAGGGCAGCTGTGCGTCCACCGCTACGGTCATGATACGTTGTGAAGGTAGGGCGCCCCATTGTTATATTTACTATTTTTTTTAGGCACGGGAATATTAAGTGATTTGCCCAGAATCACAGGTTGTTGAGCTGCCCAGAATCACAGGTTGTTGAGCTGGCGCAGAGACTCAAACCTTGTTCCCCGACTCCAAAGTCGGCAGTTCCGGACGTTGCACCCCATCCTCTCCTCTGTGTTGTTTCCTGCCCAAACCACTCACTTGCCCTCCTTCTTTCAGTTGTTACCCGCCGGCACCCTCCCTCCATCCTTCCTTGCACGTTGCTGTTCATATACGTTTGTGTCCTGTACGTATTTGTGAAACAGCTGTTTGAAAACGTTTATTTTTTTACAGAAATATGACAGACTAATGCAGTCAAGTGAGTTGCAAAGTTGTCACATTGTACACAGATCTCCGCAGCAAAATCTTGAACCTGCTATGGTGTCTAGTCTAGTCTGCTGGTGTAAATTGAAATCTTCTTTTGAATGCAGAAGGGGAGCAGCAGGAACAACCATTAGCTGTGTTGGCAGCCTGGGGGCAGGGCAGGTGCATGATAGCACAGCTCTCTCCTTCTTACTGACCCACAACATCAAAAGGTAACCCTCATTTTGCCAGGCCCCTCACTTCCTCCACCAATCCATCAGCATCAAAGGCCCTCCTGGGGGTGATCTGATGATCTGAGATGTGGCAATTCTCCAGCTCCAGCTTATAAACAAAACTAACTCATGCTTTCCAACAGTAATAACATCCTTGGGGGGAGATTTACTAAGCTTTTGCGCTGTGTTTGCGTCACAAAAGTGACGCAAAAAGACACAAACTTTTTTTTAAATGTACTTTCCAGCGCTAAACTTGTTTAGTGCTAGAAATAACATCAAAATAATGTGAAGCCGCGCATTGCGCTGCTTTGCGTTACTTTGCGCCATGAGAGAGTACCAAGGGTGGTGCACAGGAATTCCCATGCAACCACCCACGGTTTCTCACGCTAAACCCAATTTACTAAAAACAAACTAAACTACAAAGGATCGATTATGGGAGTTCTACTATTATCCAGGGACCCTTGCTGATCTGCTGTTTGTTCCTACCGGGATCTACGTTGTGCACTCTGTTCTGGTGTGCCTTGCTGGGCGGAGGCGGCTTCCGTTGACAACTCGCCGGACCCGCTTCGCGGGTCCTGCAGCGCGCCTGTGGTGGAGGAGGCTGCTGGTCACAGGCTGCAGGTGACTGCTGGGAGGAGCGCGGGAGTGGCGTTAGGACCAGCGGGGCTGCGAGTGCTAAGCAGGGACTCCAGTCTCCAGGAGCCCCTGCGCGCCCAATCAGCACCACCTGGGCTGCTCTCCCCGCTGGCCACGCCCCCCTGCCTATCAGCCAACGATCAAACAGGTCCTGTAAACTTAGGTTCCCGTAGTTTCCGCTCCGCGGGAGCGTGCGGGAGCGCGCCGGGAGAAGCCCGGGACAAGGGCGGGACCGTCTGTGGCCGTCCGGGGCCGTAGGAGGCCGGGCTGGGCCACGTCCCCTTTCTCCTTAACGGCGGTGCATTTACACGGCCAGGGTGCGGCTCCGCAGGGATCTTCAAATCATGTCCACCCGCTCTGGCAAACTCCTCAGGAGTGAAGGCGAAAGAGGGTCCACTGTTGGGAGCCCTGTGATTGGAACAATGGACCGCTTCATTACCAGGGTAGCAGCGGTGATAGAAAAGGAGATAGCGATGTCCGAGCGGCGCCTATCTGAGATCTACCTCCCCTCAAGACGATCATCATTGGGGGTTGCTGCCCAGTCGCTCACACCGGCTAGTGAGAATGTTCACTCCGCTCTCCTACCCGGTGCTTCTGGCGATTTAATAGACCCGCCCCAGTTGGTGGAAATAGGGCAAAATATAGCTAGGCTGGAAAACCTGGCCTCGTCAATTCCCACTGCTTCTATAGAAAATGGTGAGCTTAGTACCGTGTTTCCAACTGTAACATCTGAATCCCTAAGTGAAGCCGTTAGTGTCCCTCCTTCACCAAAATCACCTGTCCCCACAATAGTTACATCAGATGGGGTTCCAGAAGGTGTGTCTCCAAACATTCAACCTCCCGAAACTTGGCAGGACAATAGGCTTAAAAGTAAAAAGGCAAGAAAACGTAAAAAGGGTAGGCCTGTTAGGCAGGCCGCTCTTTACCAAAGAGCAAGAAGGCATTCTGGGCAAGGTATGAGAAACACAAGGGCCCGGTCGCCAGAGAGTGAAGTTGACATAGAAGGGGTCGTTGCGGTCTCCCCTCAGGGACCTCGCACAGACGACAACACCACTAATGTTTCTAACCTCACTGACTCTGTAACCATTGACAACATCCTAGAGAAGGTAAATAGTCTCCTGAGGCCCCTACTAATACAGGTTAAGGGTCTGGGGCCAAGGATAGATAAACTAGAGCAATCAACCCTTGACGGCTTCCACTCACTCAAAACTACAATTAAGCAACTAGCTAGAGTGGGTAAAAACCGGGACATGGGTACAAAGGGGAATGAACCACCACCCCAGAGAGACCCTAAGTCCCCAAACTGTTTAAAGAAGGTTGGCCCTAATAATATATTAATTCCAGCCCCTAAACCTTCTCCCCCTTCCAAAGCAGGGCCAAATCGTAAGGAGTCTCCAGTACGCTGCTCAGTGCCTGCTATAAATAAACCCAAGCCTATCCCACAAAAGCAGCCACTGACAGCCAGTGGCAAAGTGAAAAATACTCAAACGGCTGGTACATGTAACAAATCTCAAGGTTCAGTGATGGGGAAAACCTTTAGACCTATGTCCCAATTTACAGTCTCAGCTTCCGCTCTATTGGTCCCTAGAAATCCAGTGCGTCCGATTCCGCCTGTAAATCTCCCGCCAGACTGTCAACCCTTTGTTGCAGTTATGGTAAATGTCCCCCCTCTAAAGGAC
Source organism: Lissotriton helveticus (assembly GCF_964261635.1). Classification (NCBI taxonomy): domain Eukaryota; kingdom Metazoa; phylum Chordata; class Amphibia; order Caudata; family Salamandridae; genus Lissotriton; species Lissotriton helveticus. Next base: position 787,223,718 of record NC_136068.1, read on the forward strand.
GGCCAGATGGAAAATCACCAATCACTCAAGAACAAGTGTATCCATTGGCTGAAGGCAAACAAGCCTATTCCCTTGGATGTAGATGGGATTATCTTAAGCGTCCGTAGAGTTGGGTGGGTAGGGCAGGGGAAAAAAACTCAGGAAGGGGATTGCATAATTATAAACTTCCAAGACCCTAGAGTAGTGCCCTCTATCTGTACTCCTATTAAAAATATGGGGGCTCCAGGGGTTAAAATGGTAGATTTATCCTATTTTTACCCTAGGCAAGCCGTTAGCTTAACTGGAGAAAGCCGAATCTCCCCCGATCGCGGTCAAACTGGGGAGTCACATTGGGCAGGGACAACGGGAGGTATGAGGGTGAATCACTTGTGGGCACCAAGCTCCCACTGACTGGAATTTGGGAGTAGAGTTGACCCAATAGGAGAACTGCCCATCCCAATCCTCCCGACCAGTGGGACGCCAGCCGCAAAAGTTAGTCTCCAAGGCCCCTGCTCCCCTCAGATATCCTTGACGAGGACCACAGACGGGGATATTCTTGCACCCAGAGACATTCCAGCTGTGACGGACCTAGCTTTCAAGGTTCTCAGCTGGAATGTCGCGGGGATTGCAAGAAAGCTGGCTCTACCAGATTTTGCTGCTTGGGTTGATGAGCACTCTGTGTGTATTTTTCAAGAAACATGGAGCAAGGTGCCGGTCCATAGGGTGGGATACTCTTCTCATTCTGTCTCCGCTCAAACTTCGGAAACAGGGAGAGGGCGTCCCTTGGGTGGCCTCCTTATCTGGGTTGCTGCCTCTCTAGATTGCAGAGTAGAGGAGTTCCCTACAGGCTGCCCGGACATTCAGAACATTATCTTAACAGACCTAAGGGGGAGACTGGTTTTAAATATCTATAATGTTTATGCTCGTGGGACCAAGGGTGGAAGGAAGTCTCCTGTAATATCTCTCCTTGAGGCCATCCTAAAAAATACCCCCCATAAGATGCGTACATTGGTTGCAGGCGACATGAATTGTACTTTCGAGCCCTTGGGCTCGGACGTCGCCCTTGACCAAGACGAGTGGGATGCTAGGTTGGGGATCCCTGTATTGGAAATCTCTCCGATCAGGAGGTGGTCAGAAGTGGCGCTCCAGCTATATTCCCTGTGTCTCGAATTTAACTTAAGGGCAGCCAATGGGAGGACAAATTCGGACAGGGGGGGGGCCCCAACGTATAATAGACCTGGACACACCTCAAGGATCGATTATTTGTTAATAGACGTACACCTATGGACCCATGTAAGGGACATGCTGGTGGTCCCTGCGACTGAAAGCGACCACAACTCGCTTTCCCTAAGCATGGACCAGTGGTGGCGTCCTAGAGGGAAGGAAAATATAATCCCGGTACCTGTACCCCCCGATGAGTCTGAAGTCTCCCTCTGCGGTAGAAGAATAAAATGGGCGAAATTGGTCCTCTCTGAGGCAAGGGTAGGGGAAATTTCATCACTCCTAAACCATGCAGTGACAACCCTTGGGTCCCCTTTAGAAGGGGTGGGTAGAGCGAGTGGGCTCTTTGTCTCCCTGGTAGAGGCCTTGACTAATGTATTCACCCTACACTCTAGTAAGTCGGGTAACAAAAGATCGATAAAACTTGATGATGGTTGGTATACCCAATCATGTAGGGTTTATAAGGCAAAACTAGTTGAGGCAGTAAAGCATAAATCCCCCAGTGAGATACAGGATGCAAGGAAGGCCTATAATAAATCCCTTAAAACTGCTAGGAGGGAGTGGGAAGACAAGTTCTGGGAAGACCTGCTCCAAGCGAGTAAAAGTAGGGACACAAGGGCTTTCTGGACTCTTATAGGTTCACGGAATAAACCCGCTGCAGCTATGAGACCCTGCAATATCCCGCCCCAAACCTGGGTAAAACATTTTGGGGCTTTATACCTCCCTCCAGACGGGGACCTGAATGCTGGGGTGAACCTCACACTAGTAACTGAACCTCATGCTTATGATCTCTTCACTCCTTTAGAAATTGAAGGGGTCATAGGGTGGGTAGCTCCCCGCAAGGCAGCGGGCCCAGATGGCCTCCCGGGGGACCTTATGAGGGCATTCCCAGTGGAATGGGGAAGGGTGATTGCTGCTCTCCTCAACGACATCATGATGGGAGGAGCAGTGCCAGAATCTTGGAAAGGGGCAGTGGTGGTCCCGATTTATAAAAAAGGGTGTAGGGAAACCCCGGGGAACTACCGCCCAATAAGCTTGATAGACTCCACCCAAAAGATAGCTGGTAAAGCTATACTCGGAAGGATCCTCCATTGGGTGGAGGAGAATAAAATCATATCGGATTTTCAGGCAGGTTTTCGGGCAGGAATGGGGACAATAGAGCAGGTGTTTAGGTTGGCACTTCTGGGGTGGAAGGTGGTGGAACTAGGCAAGGGTAGTCTTTACCTGGCCTTTATAGACCTGAAGACTGCCTTTGACCTAGTCCCCCGGGAAGAACTATGGAGGGTACTTTACAAACTGGGATTACCCCCTTACATCTTGTCCCTCCTCATTAGCCTCCATGCTAATACCTTTGCACAGGTCCGTTGGGGTAAAAACGGAGAGGTCACTGAGAAAATACCGGTGTCTAGGGGTGTAAGACAGGGCTGCGTCCTGGCGCCCACCCTATTTTCACTCTATGTAAATGGGGTGGTAGAACATCTTCAGCAAGAACCAGCCGACGCCCCCTGTCTCGGAGGAGTCCGGATCCCCACCCTACTTTTTGCGGATGACACGCTTTTGATCTCGAAGACTCCCCAAGGCCTCCAGAAACTGTTAACGCGCTTCCAGGAGTTTTGTGCTGCAAAAGGGCTAATAATAAACGTGGACAAAACCAAATATTTAGTCTTAAATCCACCACGGAAACTGGGCCGCCCACCTACGCTTAACTCTGTGGCCCTAGAGAAAGTATCCGAATTCGATTATCTCGGAATTCGGATAACGGATAGAATGTCCTGGGCAAACCATATAGACAAAATGGTCCTTAACCATAAGAGAGTAGGAGGAGCTCTTATGAGGGAGTACCGGGCCTCACCGAGGAGATCGCTCACCCCGGTAATTGAAATTTACAAGACCAAGGTAGTGACATCAGCCTTGTACGGGGCAGAACTGTGGGGCCACTGCCGTTTGGATGCTCTGGTGACAGCTGAGAGTAAGCTTCTGAAATCAATCATTGCAATCCCCCTGAGCACTCCATCTGTACCAGTGCTGTTGGATACAGGCTGCAAAAGCATTAAAGACCAAGCTCTGCTTCGCCCTCTCCTTTTATGGACTCGAATTTGGAGGGGCGAAGAGTTAAAATCCTACGCCGATGGCCTGAGGGAAATAATGAGCCTGGGTGGCTGGGCAAAAATAAGATGGCTAAGAGACACTAAAAAACTTATGGAGAAAATTGGTTTGGGGGACTACTGGTCATCACGTTCAGCCCCCCCGAAAGAGGTTGTAAAGGCCCTTTTTTGGAAATGGGCCGCGGTGCATCTAATTACAAACTCGAACCATTGTAAGTCTACTGCTGCCTTCTTACTAGTCAAAGACATTGTGGCATTTGAGCCCTATTTGGATTTAATTACCCTTCCCTTTGACCGTGCCCTTTATTTTAAATTTAGAGTTGGTACCCTTCCGCTTGGTGCCCTGGTATCAAACTGGAGTTCTGCGGCCCGTAAGTCCCCAAATTGTGCTTGTTGCCCGAGCAAGTTAGAGTCCGTTGCGCATGTCCTATTTGAATGCCCGGATTATGCAAGGCCTAGGAGTACTTGGTTGAAGCCTCTTTGCCGAATTATGGGTACACAAAGCCACTTAACAGCTTTACGCATCCTAACCACGGACACATCCCCCCCAATTGTATGTGGAATTGCAACATTTTTAAAACAGTGTTGGCTTATTCGTTGTAAGAGATTGTCAGTAGCGATTTAATTCTTTTTAGCTAATTTATCAGTGGACACTTCATGTCCTTTTATCTCTTTTAAATGTGTTTTTTTATACTGACTTCTTAAGTGATGCTTTTTGTAATTGAAAATGATTGTATTGTAAGTGTGCTTATAAGATATCTTGCATATCGAATAAAAGCTTATGACTGACTGACTATTATCCAAGGGCCTCACTGATGAGGCTCTAGCGGCACTCTTACAATGCTGTAACATCACTTGTTTGACGTTCAGGAGCCGCAATGTGCCACAGAATGTGTCCCCTTCACGTATTAAACAGTGTGAAAGAGGCATTCAATGGGTGTTGCTGTGAAAGTTCCCACACCAAATCAGTGTAATCTGAAGCATTCCCAGGTTTAAGAGAGACCGTAAACCTTCAGAATGCGACGGAATCTAACACCACTCCAAGGGTGGCATTTGGGAGGTGCTACGAGGATAAATGTTTTCATTTCTCCTATTTTTTTACTTTTTCTCAGTGCAGCACTCTGCAGCACACAGAGAAAGAGGAAATACCCTGAATTGACAGGTTTTGTGCAAGTAGGTGTCCCTTCCTGCACAATATCAATCAGTTCCGCAACACAGTCACCCTTGCACCATGGCGCAAGGGTGCCTGTGTTGGTGCATGGCAGCCATTGTTGCCCAACGTAGGGGAAAAAGACAGGGGGGCTTGTTCATGAGCCCCTTGCAACAGTTTAACGCCACCGTTGTGTTATTTTCTTGACATACTTGCAGCGTGAATTTTGCACCATGTTGCTCCATATTTACAAAGTAAAGCATCTAAGCATATGCGTGACCTTGTGAAGCCCTGCACCACATTATACCTGTATCAAGTATACCGATGCATGCAGTCCCACTAAGTCCCACTAACAGAAGTAGCGATCTTGAAAATTTATGTTTACGCTGGAAAATTGTTGCAAACTGGAGTCAGCGCCAAGTTGTAAATACGGCGATAAAAAAAAGCTGCCGTCACGTCAAAAAAACTAATGCTACGTGGTAATAAGTTCTGGTAATTATGCCCCTCAGTTTGATACCTTCTGCCTCAGCAACTTTAAGAAAATTAAATCTTTTCATCCCACACTCCCAGGTTAAATGTGGCTGTAGTTTTTGCTTCATAAAAATCATGAGCTGTGATCACAGAAAACATCTTTTGTTTGAAGATTTTTTACTGTAATGCAAAGTAGTTTCAAAACCCATTGAGAGTATGTGAACATTGCAGATGAATGGAATGTTGGTGAGCTGAGGGTAGATTCTGTCTCGAGGAGATCACTTCGGTGGCGTATGTAAAAGTTGGTGGCTGATGCGGTGGTAAACATACTGCTTTCCTTTGCTACTTGCTCATTTTCACATATAGCCTGCGAATGTGCGCCAGTCCTTAGTGTTGCAGCAGAAAGGCTTTGATGGACTGCTCATGTCTGTCTTGAGAACAGTTGGAGCCGCAAAATGAATACCTCAAAGAGTGTAATCAATATTCCACAGCAGCTGGGCCTGACTCCATTGACTGCACAGAAATTGCCTTTTGATTTCCTCACAGTTGGACTCTGCTCATGGTACATCACTCTTCAAAGACTTGGACTTTTTTAGTGTGCTGGTCCACACCAGCCGCCCTATAAATAATATGTGTGCCAGTGTTTCATAGCAAGCATGGAGGATATTTCTTATTCGCTTTTTCCACATCATGGGACAGGTATAGGTGTTTTATTTCCTCGATTCTGTTATTATTTTTCCTACCAAGAAAACCCCTTACAATAGTGAGCTTCACATGGTTGGGTGGAGTCACATTGGACAAAAATATTAATGTATGTTTTGTGGTCTAAATAGATATGTAACATATACCATGTTCATTTAGAAATGATAATAAGTAAATTAAGCTGTTTAACAGAGATGTTCTGATATTTACCAGAAGTTTTTCTCTCTTTAAATTCCAGCAGGATTGAACTGGCGACATTTCACATAAAGTGGCATTTTTATCTAACCTTCTAATTACTGGTAATCTTTTCAGAGGTAATACGTGTAATGTCTTCTTCATCAAATTTGTAATCGTACTGCATGCATTTTGTTTTTTGCAGGCAGATTTCAATCGTGTTTTTAAGGTTCTGTCAATGAACAACAAACAAGCATATGAATTATTGTTTGATGAAGATTATCAAACTCTGACCTTTGGAATTATAATTATTTACAAGAGGGACTAAAATAAATGCTTCCTAATAGTTCCCCAAGACGTCAAGTGGGGAAGCCTTTGAGGGAAAGTCTGCATGTAATGCACAGCACATATAGACCATTGTTATACCTCCTGCTCAGCCAGTGTGACTGTGGTGTGGAATGTTGGTGTGTGATGATACTGTGGAATGTTGATGAGTGAGGGAGTCAGTTGGAGGATGGGCTAAGCAGCAGGATGGCTGCTCCTGGTGGGGCGCTTCATATCATTGTAATAAATCCTACATATACAATCTACCCTCGAACCAGACATCATTCTTATTAAAACAAAAATGTGTACTGAAAATCAGTCTACATGGACTTAAACATGAAATGGGAGGTGGGGACATGGTGACTAGCTAATGTGGCAGGCAAAATGTCCTTGTTGTTTTCAACCTTACTGCTCTCTCTCTATCACTAGCGCTTAGCATCAACAATCAAAAGAGAATTTAATATGTATCATTGGCATATTTCTTTCTTCAAATCTCTATGCCATTCTTTTGGTATCTTGTTCTCACCACTCCCCCCTCCCCTTGAGATAACCATTCGGCAAGTGGTGGAGCCAGCTGTCTCATGTCATTCTTTAGTCACCTCTCCTCGGAGTGGCAGGTGAGCTGCTTGCAGGTGGTTCTGGGCTTGCTATCATCAATGCTTTGATGATGATGATGCCTCATGAAGCTGCAGAGGAAGCAACGGCAGCACAGGTAGGAGCATAGTACCAGCTGGACCTTCAAAGCTCCCAATCTGATGTGGCCTTCCAGTGATTTGGCAGAGTAGCATGAACAATAAATACAATGTGTTCTTCCATAGCCCCTGGCTTTGCTACGAGCAGGTACTACTTCTAATCTTTGGGGACTATGTGCTGGAAAGAAATTTTATTTAACACTGGTGAGAAATTACAGGACTGCCCCTGGGATCTGAAGAGATTAAAATAAAACAATGCAATGTCAATGCAGTTAAGGACTTCTTTCCTAGACCAAAATATGTAGGCAATAACCAGTATAACTGACTCACCTGAAACTTCTTTAATGTCTATCTATCCTTCCCTGTGTATCCCTGGAGGTTATGTTGATGGCCTATAAAAGATGTTCTTGGGAAGGCAAGACTCATTATAAGGGTGAAAGTGCATCTGCTAGATCATATATTTTGGTCTAAGGCCTTTTTTAACTTCTAACAGGCCCCAATGTTGAGTGACCGGTTGTCTCAGTGAATGCCACGTATACTGGTTCATTCAATATGGAATTATGCTCCTAATTTGAATTTATCATGTCCTGTCTGTGCCTACCAAAAGAACGATCTAACTGTTCCAGCTATGCAGGCTATCCAAACCCCAGAGTCTTATGCAATACTAGAGGAGGGTAGGACTACCCATTTAATTCAGTATGGTTTTCATGCTTTAGCGGAAGGAGAGAATGAGTAAGAAGATGGGGGGAATTCATAGATACAGGAGTCCCAAGCTAACACCTTAGAAACCTCAGCAGTGGATACCCTATTTGAGCTGTTGTTTGTGCCCGGACATCATGTGCAAATTTGAGATAGCCAAGAACTACCAGAAAGGCATACAGTCCAACTGTGAAAATTGGAAAAAAAAATAGATGATCCTATTAAGAGAACTATGACCCTTAAACTCCTGGAAGAGAATGTGCACAAAACATAGCTAGAAATTCCCAGGCCACTTTGAGGCTTTAGAACAGAGATACAACAATATAAGAAAGAATGCACTGAAAACCAGCTCAAACAAAACAATTTTCAGATTCTAGTTGTCCCAGAGGCCTCCAAAGTTAATAAAATGAAGACTTTAATGAATACATTACTACAGAACCATGTTTTGAATAATCATGGGAACACCGAGAGGCATTTAAGTTAAATCCTAATAAATAGTATTGCAAGAATTATCTTGTTAGCTTCTTAAGTTACACAGTAAAATAATATATTTTATCAGAGGCCCTGAAATCTAGGGAAAATTATGTTAAAATGTTCTCATTTTGTGGCATTTTTACATACATAATACAACTAAGGGCAGACAGTGAGAAATAAGGAAGAGAATGACTAAACTAAAGATGCTTGAGGAAACCATCAAGCAACAATTCCCTGTTATGCTTATAGCAATGTGGTGCAATACAAGTGTTATTTGAGATAAAGAAAGACATTTCAGTTTTAAGAGTAAAGAATTCTACAGAAGTCATATATTAATAATTTAACTATTAAACAAATATAAGAAAATTCCCTTTTTACATGGTCCTCCCCACACTTTTTGCTAGATTTTATTGCTGAATATGGACTCTGAACACTGAGGCTCTGCTGTCCAGCGCATGTGCTCTGACCCCTAGAACATGTATACAACTGGCTAATCAGCAACTGGCATATTTAACTTACCTATACGATCCTAGTATATTATTATTATTATTATGTTTCTTATATAGCGCCTGAATCGACCCCCGAAGGGGTATCTCCGCGCTTGCCTTGGGAACCCGTCCTGGCTTTTTCCCTGTGAGATAGCCCCTACAGGGCATCCCCAAGGTGAAAGCCAGGCATCCCGCCGCAGGGGGGCCGTTGTGGAGATTAAGCAAGCTTAATGCCCAGAGTTGCAGAGTGTGAACCCATGATTAGGTCAGGCACCGAAGCGAGAATTATCGAGTCCATGGACATTTGAGCTCAAGACCCTGCCGCGTCGGGAATTGAACCCTGGTCCCGGGTCTGACCTCTGCTTCAGGGTCTGCCTGCTCTAACCAGTGAGTCACACTTCTCCACATATGCACCCATGACCTGTAAGTTAAATGGTGCTAGTGTTCTGCAGCACTTACTGTGCCACTACTAAAGTACCCTTGAAAAACAGGCTTAAACCTTCCTTACTTATGTCACCCCTAAGGTAGGCCCTAAATGCCCATGGGGTAGGATGTATGGTATTTAGGATGAATGGTGTTTAAACAGTAGGACATATATTACTATAACCCTGTGTCCATTCTTTTCTCAGAACCGCTCTGGAAAACATGGAGTACCACAGGGCACGGCAATCAGCAAGTCAGAGGCCACCAAAGTCATCTGCGGCGTCCCTCAAGGATCCTCACTGAGCCCCACCCTCTTCAACGTCTACATGAGCCCCCTCGCGGCCATCGCACGCCAACACAACCTCAACATAATCTCCTACGCCGACGACACCCAGCTGATCCTCTCCCTGACCAACGACCCCGCCGCCGCCAGAGCCAACCTGCACGAAGGGATGAGAGATGTAGCCGAATGGATGACGACCAGCCGCCTGAAACTGAACTCGGACAAGACGGAGGTCCTCATCCTGGGCTCCTCGCCCTCCGCCTGGGACGACTCCTGGTGGCCCCCCGCCCTGGGCACCGCACCCAAACCGACGGACCACGCACGCAACCTGGGCTTCATCCTGGACTCCTCCCTCTCCATGACCAGACAAGTAAACGCCGTCTCCTCATCTTGCTTCAACATCCTGCGCATGCTACGCAAGATCTTCCGATGGATCCCCACCGAGACGCGGCAGACGGTCACCCAGGCCCTCGTCACCAGCTGTCTGGACTACGGCAACGCCCTCTACGCCGGAACCACCGCCAAGCTCCAGAAGAGACTCCAGCGGATCCAGAACGCCTCGGCCAGACTCATCCTCGACATCCCCCGACGCAGCCACATCTCCGGACACCTGAGAGATCTGCACTGGCTCCCGGTCAACAAGAGAATCACCTTCCGTCTCCTCACCCACGCGCACAAAGCCCTACACGACCAAGGCCCGAGCTACCTCAACAACCGGATCAACTTCTACACTCCCAAGCGCCTCCTCAGATCAACCAACCACGCCCTCGCCGCCGTCCCCCGCATCCGAAGAGCGACAACAGGAGGAAGATCCTTCTCCTACCTGGCCGCCAAGACCTGGAACTCACTCCCGACCAACCTGCGCCTGACCCAGGACCACCTCTCCTTCAGGAAGAAGCTCAAGACCTGGCTGTTCGAGCAGTAGCGGCACCCCCCCCCCCCCAGCGCCTTGAGACCCTACGGGTGAGTAGTGCGCTCTATAAATGACCTGATTGATTGATTGATATCCTCTTCAATTTCTGTCTGTATCCGCTTATATCCCTTATCAAATCTTTTGGTATTGAGGTCATCAAGTATGCTGATGATACTCAACTTGTTTTTTCTTTGGAAGGTAAGAAGGCTCTTCCCCTGGAAAGATTTCACAGCTGTATGCAGGACTTAGAGCTAATTATTTACAATTTAACGGAGAGAAGACGGAAATACTTCACTGTTCCACAAATAAAATTTCCCGTCCTCTTCCGCTGAACTTTTGGCCAACCGATGTAAATAACCCTCCAGTACCTTTTAAGATCGTACGCAACTTGGGAGTCTTATTAGATAGTGACCTTCAACTGGACTCCCAAGTGGAAAAAACAGTGAGTACCTGTTTATCACTGCTTCGAGCCCTGCGAAAAATTCTCCCGTTCTTGCACAGCTCAGCTAGGCCTCAAATGGTAAGATGCATTAGCATCAGCAGATTAGATTACTGCAATGCATTACTACTGGGAGCGCCCGATTCCTTGTTAAAACAAGCATTTGCAATGCAATAGGTCTCGCCTTTGCGAGAGTTTAAGTTATTGCATTGTAAATGACTATGCCTTTTATTTATCTTTTTTGATTAAAAAACATAAATAAAAGGCATTGTTATTTACAATGCCAACGGCTCAAACTCTTGTAAATGCGAGATCTATTTAATTTCAAAGAAGTGGCCACCATTGTCGTGGGCTACTAGATAAGTTAAAGCATGCACAGAGCGCTGAATGTTGCAGGAAAGCAGATCCTGCCTGCAGTAGGAGAAACTCATTAAGAAAATAGTGCTTTCAGACTAAATAAGTCATACTGTGTAGCAGAAGTAAAAGAGTCAGTCCTCATGGGAGATTACAAATAAAGACAAGGCGGTACTAAGGAGGTACTAACCAGCCTATTAACGAATGTGAAGCCAGCATTTACAAAACGACAATGACACAAGCCAATGAAAAATATGGGCAGAGCTTCAAATCTATACTCTAATACAGAATGCCTCGCAGCGCTGCCCAGGCTTGACTTAAAAAAAAAAACTACAACCACGGGTAGAAAGGTAACAGAGGTGGGTCATATAAAACAGCATTTCTCTTATAAGTCGCATATATCACAGTGTGACCAGTCTCCTATCAAGTTGTCACAGCATTTGAGGTGAAAAGCAAGAGAGACAGAGATGGAGAAGATATTCTCTTCTGAATCCTTGTATGTGTAGGTTTCGAAAAGATAACATTATAAATGACAAAATGCCGCAATACGACCTTATACTGGGAGTTGCACAGTTATGTAGTCCAATTTACCTAGAACCTGCTTGACTGACTGCTGAAAAAACAACATCAAGAGTCATTAAGATGCTTTATATACGAGAAACCTCCTCTCAGGTTTATCTGTCTGGCTGCTTAACAAAATGCCATACTTGCTGAAGTATTCCGGATAACCGAACACATTCAGACACCATATGATCTCTAGGGACACTGCTGTAGAACAGACACTTTCAGGCACAGGTTGATGGCTATTGACGATTACCAGAAGTCATGGCGTGAACACAGATGCAAAGAAAAGAAAACAGGCAATGGGAGCAAGGGAATGAACCTCAGTGTAAAAACATACGCATCATGGCTGTGCCGGGCCGCCGCGCTGCCCGCGACGACCCGGAAGCGGTTGGGAAGCCGGCCAATGCCAGCGCGGCCCCAACCGGAAGTCCCGCCCCATCGCGCCGAGAGACAGAGAGAGCTGCCCGAGGAGCCACGAAGGCTCCGCATTGAGTCCCGGTCCCGAGATGGGGGACCGGGTGAAGAGCGGCCGGGCGCATGGGGAAGGCGGGGCTCTCATGTGGTGAGAGAGCCCCGCAAAGCGCTACCGCCACCCGGGAGAAGGAGCCGCCGCCGTGCACCGCCAGAACAGGTAAGTTGAGTGAGAGGAGGGGTGAGTGGGGGTGGGGTGTACGCGTGTGTGTGTGTCTGTTTGAGTGTGTTTGTGCGTGCGTCTGTCTGTCTGTGTGCGCGTGTGTATGTTTAAGGGGGGGTGCGTGTGTGTATATGCAGTGTGTGGATGCCTTTGTTTGTGCGCATGCGTGAGTGACGACGTGCGCGCTCACGAGGTAGAATCTCCGGCAGGAGACGCTCGTGACAGTCTGCTGTCCACATTCCCCGGAATCCCTGGAAAGTGGCGACATAAGTAGTCTCCCTAGACAGCAAAAAGCTTCGCTTTTTGCTTTCGTCTAGGCGAGACCTAAAAAGCTACAAAGGATACAAATGTTTACAGCTAAGCTGGCACTAAACAGGCAGTGTAGAGCATCTGCCTGGTTTGCCCTGAAGGACCTCCACTGGCTACCTCTGGCACAGAGAGTCCAGTTCAAGGCACGTTGTATTGTCTATAGGGCAGCTCATGCAATAGGGCCTAAGCCCTTGCAGAGGAAATTCAGTTGGTACGCTCCCACTAGAAATCTCCGCTCTTCCTCGGCTAATCTAATGTGTATTCCTCATTTCAACAAGGCCCGACTAGGAGAAAGATCATTTAGTCTGGTAGCATCTAGACTTTGGAACTCATTACCTACTGAGATTAGACAAAGTGACACCTTACTGAAGTTTAAAAAGGTCCTGAAAACCAGACTCTTTCCCAGAGACTAATTTCTGACACTTGAAGATCTCCAGCTACGCACTCTGTTTATACTGGTAATTTTAAGCGCTAGGATACCCGTTGGGTGGCAGCCGCGCTATGTAAGTGCACCATACAATACAATACTATTCTTTACACGTCTGGCAGAGAAAAATCTCCAAAGTCGTTTTTCACTGTAGCAAGGCTTGCTCTCCCATAGACTCCTATGGAAAAGCACTGGGTTACATTAGAACATTTTATAATCCATAACTTCAGTTTGGAAAGGGCTAGAACCATGGTTCAAGGACTCAAATTAATAGGAATTAAAATCGAATCTGGTGGTCAAGTCAGATGTAAATTACTATTTTTAAAATGCTCCTTTTAGAGAATTCGCTTTTTCCTGCCAAAAGTCTCTTGTAGCCTTTTCAGAGTTAGTCCCCAGCTGTCACCTGGCAGCCTGCTGGGAGGTGTGAATTGATCCCAAGAAAAAGAGCAAACGGGCGATGGTTGGGAGGAGGTGTGACCTCCCCCTGACAGGGTGACCTGGGGGATTTACCCTCCAGCTACACAAGCTACAAAAGGGTATCCCCTGTCGCAGGCTGATGTAATTCACATCAAGGCCTCCTACTGCCATTATCCAAGTAGCCAGAGTGGCATCAGTTCCAGTGGGGGGAAAGCCTGTTCCAGAACTGGTATCCAGAGGGAGTTCCAAATTTCCCTACACACACCTCAGGGGTGTGCTCAAAGCTCTGAACAAGGAAAGAAAGATTCTGCCATGCTGGACTTTGGCAGGCCAGGGCACTGATGCATTGTTTGTACAGAAAGTGGCATCAAAGTGGGCTGTCCATGTGAATTTGTTCCGTATTAGCCAGGGATTTTCCCCCTCTCATAAGCTAGAGCCAGGGTTAAAAGTGGGGCCCTGTGAAACCTTCTTCAGAACACTGCTGGGCCTGAGCAAGACAGAAGAAGGACTTCACCTGCTGAACTATTTAGACTACAGAGAAAGTGGGCTGCACCTACTGTGACCTGTGGACAGAAACCCCAAGAGCTGGACCTGCTCCAACTTGAACCCAGGACCAAAGAGTGCGCTCCAGAGGCTTGTTAGCTAGCCTCCTGGTAAGCCACAGGGACACAAAAGCTGCAAGAGACCCACCTTCCTGAAGAGCACTGCTGACTAGTTCCAACTGGAATTGTCCTGCACCACTGTTAGAATGAGTCATAAGCCCCATATTGTGTCCTTAAGGTACTATGGCCACGTACAATCTGGGACTTATAAACTTTTTCATAGATTTTTGCCAAGAGAACCAGATGCTACCACTGGATCGCAGCTCACCCTCACCCACCCATGTCGCAATACTGGTCAGATTCAACTTGCTGATTTGCACTGGTGAAATTGTCTTTTCTTTCAAAAATGATTCTAAAGTCCCCAGGTAGAAATCCTCACAGAAAGTATCTAGCCAGCAAGGTACTTTCAAATTTCTCCAGCTCAGGGCATTCCTGCCAAAAGTCAGTGGCTTCCCTGAGACTTTGTCCGACAGGTATCCTGCCTTGTGGAACCCATCTTGGCCCAAGCCTGCTGCCTTGCACCACTGAAGATTTTCAACTCGCTTCATGGTCAGCCTTACCTTTTGACTTTGACCAAGTCTAGCGTGACCAGAAGCCAGCGATTGGCGCTTTGCACTTTTAGGCACTAGTAACATTTAAAACTTTGAAAAATCACATATGTGGTTTTCTTCATCTGATTGTTGTTATTTTTATGTCTATTTGCTCATTAACATTTTTGTCTATTTTGATCAATTAGAGTGGGTTTTTTATTGTATTGTATTTTCAAATTTTTGACCACGTTGGTACTGATAAATGCTTTCCAAATTTTTTAAGTTAAGCCTGTCTGCTCCTTCTATGCATCGGCCAAGGGATTAGCTAAGGTTAAAATGATTAAGAACTAACTGATCCTACTAAGGAATAGTGACATTATTAATTGCAGCGGACTAGCATCCACTTCAACTAATAACCACTTTCTTTCAATAGGATTTAGTGATGACAAAACAGGATTACTGGCTGATGTCTCTATCCCGAGATGTTGGCTTGAAAAACTGCCCAATTGCCTCGCGTCTCTATGTTTTCACATATGTTAGCACTTTATGGCTCTACTCACAGATAACTACATCAGGATTTACTAATGTGCTAATAACACCCTATTCTACCTGAAAGTCTCATCTGTTGCAGATATCCAGCTGGTCAAACATTGCCTACACATCAACCAGATCTAGATGCCTAACGTCTACCTGAAGCTGAAACCTTGTTATTTTCCTAGAACAACAGCCAAGAAATAGTACAACTCTGACCTAATGACATGAACCTTGACCTTCAACCCCCAACTTTCACGGAATCACAAGTCAGTTTGATTCACCTTGGACACCAACTACACCCTTAAGGAACTTATAGCCCAAATAAATGACGACCTGGTACCAGCTTTCTCTTTTAAAGAAAGTGAAACCGTTACTTCCAGCAAGTAACTTCAGGGCTGTTGTACAGACCCTCATACTATTGCATATGGATGGCTGTTAGACTCTGCTTCATGGCCTCCAATATTCCACACTGACCTGCCCATTCACAAAGCCATTATGACCAGCTCCCCCATTTATCTTGTGGATAAGCTCCCTGTCTCCAGTGGATCGCAATATTTCCGCAGCCACCTCACCATCATATTATAGAGTAAGAAAGGTAAAAAAGAAGAAAAATGTATTCATTTCTGCACCCAGGATCTCGAACAACATTTCTATATTCCTTTGAACCTCCATAATTTTAGAATGAGTTGAAGACACACTTCTTTAAAGAGTGCAACATCACAATGCAGTAACAATCCAATGACCTGCTGCCTTTCCTATCAGTCATCGATGAATGCTTGTCTTTGGCCCTGTACAGTGCTGAACTCCCTTTTTGACCAGGTTTCTGCTATACAAATACTTCTTACATTCATACTTATATACATAAAACAGTTGGTGAATCTGAGCCCAGAAGCGGCATTGGGAGGAAGAGCGTGTAAGAGCTCCAAGTCTCCATATGTTTGCTGTCTGTTCTAAAGTATGTAATTAAATAACTCCTTATCTGCAGGCCTTTATAAGGAATGCCATCCATTTTGTTGTGGTCCTCAGTTCTTTCTTGTTTAATTTTGCCGACTATAGAACACAGTATCCTTTATCACTGTTAAACAGTAATACATAGCCTGTGGTAACCCTTTAAAATGTGCTGTGCATTAAATCTCAATTTGGCCTATTTAACTTCCCTGTAAGTCCTTCATTGATGGAGTCTAAAATGCATCTATGGCATGGAAAGTTACATGTTACGTGATTAAATGTAATATGTGGGCTGTAGTGTGTATTTTCATGACCCACATATACAACAAACATACATGTCTGCCAGGAGGATAACAAACTTTCCCAGCAGTTGGAGAAAGTAGTCAATGTTTACCTCTGGTTCCCTGGATGAGGTTCTAAGGTTTGCAATGAATGGCTAGAAATGAACGCACGTGTTTCATTGCTTTTAACAATGACAAGGGAACTGACATATTAAACTGCATTTTGGGTATCTCTTAGTTAATTTAAATCTCACATTACATCAGTCTACTCACCTTATCACATTCAACATAGCACTCACTCTTCACATCAGCAAAAACAAAAGATCTCCATCAAGGAATCCCCCTGCAGGTCCAATTGGGAATTGCAGCACCAGCCCAATGACGAGCTGCCTGATGATGAAGCATGACACCCATTTGGGAATGTGAGGACTCTTGCTGCTCAGGCATCAGATCCCCCTGATCTGATGCCACAGGTTCCTTTGACTGCTTCTTCTACTGTTGGAAACAGCATCCCCTTTTATTTACATAGCCTGTCCTGGGGCATGTATGCTGGACCTTCCTTCGCCCCTTGCCACCCCGCCCTTGTAGACTCAGGATTGGCCCATAGAGCCTGGAACTGAGCAGGAGACTGGTTTGACTGCAGGGTAACTATTCAAACAAGCCTCTTTGGCCTCTGTGGCCCCCTTCCTGCTGGAGTTGGTTGCACAAAGGTGCCCAGAATAGTAGTTAACAACTTTATAAAACTTTGCCAAAGTTTGCAAAATTTGACGACAGGTGTGGTCCATTACAATGATATATTGGCTTGAATAAAAAAGCAGCAATTTATTGTTCTTCAAAAGAATCATATCTTTGAAACCATCTGGTGGAAGTTTTTTGTTCAGGAGCCATTTTGAAGCTAAAAATACAGCTATTTTTTATTGAATCTTGATTCTTTCCTATTTGACTGTTTTGGTATTTACTAATGCTTTATATTTGTCCCTTTGATAAAGCCTGACCTCTTACAGCCACAGCTGCCCACTGTTGTGCTAACACTTTTCAGATGAATCTAACTGGGGCCAGTATAGGTAGTGAGTTTATTAGACAATGAGGTCTTCCAACCACACCATATAATAAATTGATTTCCTCACACTTTGTCACAAGAAAATACATTTGTGATGATTACGCATATATACAGGCAATCAGCATTAGTGCAAGAAACATAAACCAATCTCTCAAATGGCTAATAATTGTTACTGTCTACATACATTTTTGCAATGATAGAAAAAAGCTTTCACTGATAATTTTATATGTTATTAAAAGACGCAAGATGGAAATATAGCAATGCAGAACTTATAATAACTGGTGCCTTCAACCTGAACCTTTTACACTCTGAGCAATCTGATGAGATCTTCAGAAATCATGACTTAGCATGTGTTATCTCAGAATTATATTTCACAAACAAGAAACCCTCGGGTCTAAGAAACAAGAGGTACTGTCACAAGGAGATAAAGGTTGCCTGCTTCATCATTGGGATTCTCTTCATGCCGTGATGCCTAGTCACGGGACGGGCTATAAACCCCTCACTGAGAGGGAGGAGCTCAGGGATGTTTTATATGGAGGAAGGCATACTACAAATCACAATGATGAGCTCAAGGCCAGTGGAGATAGCAGCGCAAAAGAAAACACATGTGAAAGTAAAACTAGCTCCATGGTACGTAACATCCCTTCATTTGTGCATCCCTGGGCCAGGTTTAAAAGCAGGGCACTTGCAGGAGGAGAATATGCCCGGAATTAGAGTCAAAATGTAGTCAACATGTTTCAGCCTAATCACCCTCACGTAGAGGTGTAGCTGCTCAAGAATATGTAACAAGTAGATTATCAAATATGAATTATTGATTATAAATTATACAGAACCATCCAGTGATCCTTTGTTCACCTTGGTTTATGGGATTCACTGGTGGGCCCTAAAAAAGTGAACATAAAAAAAGAATTAATCACATCTCTGCAAAATCTAGGTCAGCATAGGACAGTTATAGTGGTTCTAATACGAAACAAACCAATTGAAGCAAAACAGGTGAACTTTCATTATACCAAGGTTATAGATCAAAAGAACCCACAACCATCATTTCGTCAGAGCTTCATGATTACAGAGTTTGCAATAAATAGGACTTGCCCGGTAGTGCCGGTAAAGACGCCTCCCCACCCTGATAAATGTATAGGATGCGAGAGGTCATTAGTAGTCCCTTAAAAACTCGTCTAGGCATTAGAAATTTATAGACAAAACTAGACAGAGAGGTCCAGTGTGTGTACTTGTAAGTAGAGATCAACGTAGTCTGCACACTGGAACCTTGGCTATTAGAAAAGAAGAGGAAGAAGGGGTAAATAAAATGGCCAACCTTCTGAACTTCATTAAAAGGAAGGAACAGGTTCCTGATGCCATATGTTAATTACTTTTAAGTGTTACACTCAGATGATTCTCATGCATTAAAACCATATTATATCAGCCAAGTGTGTAAAATAGTACCATGGCACACTGTATATTGTGTGTTTCAACAGGGATGCATGTTAGAGAGGGAAGAACCCCCATAATGTCCCCACCTGCCCTTGTATTATACTCAATGGAGCAATATATACCAATCGTACTGTTAGAAGTAGATAAACAGTATTTCACATTTGTGGATCCTGTAAGGCATTGTTCTCCACAGGGGTAGGGAAAAACAACCTTTTTCAGTGTCATATCAAGAAGCGGTCCGGTGCTGCCTGGAGCTGGAACTGATATTTTGATTGGTTGCTGCGTCAAAAGTACAGTGCAATATTATGGTTACTCCAGTGTAATAGCTAATCTCTGAATTTACCAGAAAATCATAATTACACCACATGCCCGTGTTAGATAAAGAGAGACGGGCTGAAGAGCATATATATTACTCGCCCGTCAAGCTTGTGAGTAAGGGGGGTATGATCTTGTTACCTTTTCTTAGGCAACCAAGCCTCTGTACGGTTTTGTATAATTTACAATCAATAATTCTTTTTTCACATTTGATAAACTACTTGTGACATATTCTTGAACAGCAGCACTAGTTGGTCCTGAAGAAAGCGGCTACACCTCTATGTAAGGGTGACTAGGCTGAAATATGGTGACCACATTTTAACACTAACTGTGGGTATATGCTCCTTCTACAAGTGCCCTGCTTTTAATCCTAGCCCAGGGACACACAAATAAAGGGATATTACTTACCCTGGAGCTAGTTTTACTTTCACATGTTTTTCTTTTGCGCTGCTGTCCCCATTGACCTTGAACTTCTCATTGTGATATTTAGTAAACCTCCCTCCATACAAAACATCCCTGAGCTCCTCCCACTAAGTGAGGGAGTTGTGGCAAGTGCCGTGACTAGGCATCACAAGCATGAGGAGAATCCCCAATGATGAAGCACGCCACCCTGGTTGGGTGAGGGTTATTTGGCATTTTAAAGGGCTACCCCTTAGCAGCTTTGTCTCTCTTTGTGACAGTTCCTCTTGTTTCTAAGACCCAAGGGTTTCTTGTTTGTGATATACTTAGATTGAGGAGCTAACCCTGGCAGGTCTTTAAACCTCCTCTGACCCCAAACCCCCTTTTCTTTGTGATTACTTTTCCGAGAATTTGTCTTACTGCCCAGTAAGACAACTAACCTCGGGTATCATCTCCAGCAAGTACACACAGTCTGAGGCTATGAAGTCTAAATGAATGCCTACCAGTGGATTAGCCTGCCACATAAATTACTAAAAGCACACCAACAGCTTTTGATAATACCTTTGTGCACTATTTATTTTCCATGCTTTTGAGGACTTTCAAATTATAGAGAGGTATGAAAGTGACCATTTCCTGCAAGACACCAAAATGAAATTAAAACTGAGCATAAGAAACATATCCAAAGAACTGGGCCATTTATCTGGTGATTGGAAATGAAAAACACTCAATTGGAAGAAAATTATGTCTGAACTTTTTTTAGACTGGCAGCAGCCACACATTGGAAACCAGAAATAGGATATCTCAGATCCATGCGATATTGTAGAATTTTATGCTGACCAAGGTCCCTCGGTATTAGTTCATTATTAAATTATATAGAAAACGGAAACGTTAAAGGATTCCAGCATGAAAAAAACAATACATGATGTTCCAAAGATTTATCATTTAAAAAAAGAACCCTTATCAGTCTGTCAAGACATATTATACCATTCAAAGCCAATGAGAGAACCTCAACCAAATTTTTATTTTTTTATAGAATGCAGGAAGACTATAAAAAGCATATATTGGAAGCCAAATGCAAGAAAGAGTAGGATGGTTTGTCCGCATTAGTTATGATATGCAAAACCAGGGACCACATGAAATTCTGGATCCACATAAAAAGCATCAGGGTCCAACTACAAACCAAAAATAGGAAACACCACATTGACTTGTAATCGGGAAAAATATGTCTTCTCTCAGTACAACTGAAGATCCTGAGAATCACCTCAATCTACCTCTCATATCTATTGGATCTGGGGAACAATGTCTGGAAAAACCTGCCAAAGACATTATACGAGAACCATCCGCAAGCGATTCATGCAAAGAAAAATCTGAAGAAGCACGCAGGCCAAATGGTATTCTTTCCAAGATGTTTAAGATGGAGCATGGGGAGCATATTTACAAGGTGCCTATTTTTTATGCATTAGTGGCCCAACCAGTGCTCCACGCTTCTCCATATTTACAAATGGACGCATTGGGCCCAAGGTGTGTGTCTGTAGAGGCCTGCGTTACATTACACCTGTGCCAGGTGTATTGTATTCAGGGTAGGCGGAACCCTGTTAAAAGCCACATAGACCTAACGCAGTGAAATTTGCAACTTTTCACTGCGTCACTCTACCACTTGACTGCTTCAAACTCCCTATGCCTTCTTAAACCAGGTATAAGGATTGAAATATGGCTTTTAACATGGGACTCACCTCTATGTTCTGACGCATTGCTGGAGTTGCGTCAGCCATACAACCAACACCAGCAATGCGTCACTTTAGCGTCAAAGGATGCATCAGAATTTGTGATGCATCATTGAATCCTTGCGCCATACAGCGCATCCAGGGTGTCATTAGGGCATTTGCGGCAGGCGCCAAAAAGAATTACACATCGATGCTGATGTGTCCGTTCTTGTAAATAGTAAAAATGCCCCTGGGTCTTAGCAGATGCTTTTGTTCCAGCTCCATTCCATCTTCCTGGAAGGGCTCCATCCTATGCACACTGCATAGGTACAATTCAAGGGTAGAGCTAGCAGCTTTGTGAATGGTGGGCCTCCTAGATGTGGTAGACAAGACTTATGCGTCCCTGCTACTAAAGAATCTAACAGAACGGTCCTATACAAATAATTAGATTGTTTGGAAACAAATTGGATTCATGGAAAGCAGTGGCACAATTGATAACATGGGGCCATATGCATGAACGCATTCTCCCATAGACAAGAACGGGCAAAACCCTTTGATGCATCTGGCCCATGGTGTTAAGACTGATATTTCTGTTTAAACTAAATAAATGAAACTCTATGCCTGTTTTATCAATTTGAAAGCAGCATTTAACTGCATCAAGAAAGACAGGCTCTGGGCCAAGTTCAATGCTTGGAGAAGAGATCCACAACCATTAAAAGTCATCCACGGCCTCTATACCAACACATGGATTCAAGTTAAGCTAGGCAACAATACCTCATCACCTAAAAAGATATATGTGCATCCACTCCTCTTTTCCTTAGTGCCTCCTTGCCCAAACAGGATCACGCACACAATGTATGCTGGTGCCAGAGTTCATTTTTAACGGTGCATGCCTCAAGACGCATTTCGGACACGAGGCTGTGTCCTTGTTCACTCAACAAACAGGAAGCATAGACATTCAATTTAAACACCCATTTGGCGCCAACGTCATGCACATTGAAAACATACTATAAAAAACATACTATTTTTATGTCATGTGTTTTAACAGAAAAAAAGCCATATCGCAATGCATTGAGGTTCCATATAAATTCAAACAGCTATGCACAATATAAATTGCCTAAAACTCTCGATATTAAAAGAGAAATGAATGTACAATTGATGGTATAAAACGCTCCAATGCAAGTGCGTCACAATATATTATATAATACGATGTTCGATGACATACATATATAAAGTGCAAAGTGCCTAAATATAAAACCTATACATATACAACAAATGCAACTAAAAACATTATTTAATATATGTATACAAATATACTTATTTTAAGATGCATAAATAACATATAAATAGATGCAATTTAATGTATATACGACGCTACTTGTATGGAAATGCCCAGAGCCAAGTTCTATGTGCAATTGATTATCCAAGGAAAATCCTGTTTTTAAGTGCAAAATATAGCATAGTTGTGCAAAATATGCTAACATGGAACAAAGTGCAATTGCAACAATCGCTGTACAAATACGCTCAAGAACACTAAGTGTCATGTTCTATGTGCAACCCATTATTCAGGAAAAATCCTGATGCCTAGTGCAAAATACAGTTGTGCAAATACGCTATGATGGATCATAACACTAGTGCAACAATCACTGTGCAAATACGCTAGAATTAAATAGACCTGAAAAATTCACATTTAAAAATGGGCTTCATTTTCTATTAGATGGCGATGGCATAAATGGCTAAAAGATCTTCACTGTTATGAATCAACATATACCCATATGGCGCCTCTCTTGTGAAAAAAATCTTTATAATACCTCAAATAATTAAATATCCAATACCAGTGCTAAAGTGCTAAAAGAGTGCAAAAGAGAAGACAAATTTGGGATAAATCAAAATATAGAAACAAATGAGGGAGAAATGGCAACGGAACCCCTTGTATGCAAAATATATATACATGCACCCAAAAAGGGGGATGACTGGGTATCTACGCTCTCTGAGCTTACGTGATTCATCAAATAATGATGTCTTAAATAGGACCATATGTTGTATACACGTAATCAGAGACTATATGCGCAAACCTCCGTATTAGTCTACTCAAAAAGCTGGATGCTGAAACATATCACCAGAATGTGACAATGCACAGCCATCAACACAAGTGAAAACATGAAGTAATAGCAAGGAGATAAAATTGACATTGATTCATCAGAGATAGTTTGGATGGAGAAAAAAGAAGAGCAAAAACGCCGATAATGATACATCATAAAAAACTAGAGCTAGGGTAAGAAAAAGGTTTTATATCAAAATGTACCCCCTATTTAAAAAAATTGTAAAGGTCTTCTAAATTAAGCACCAACGGTGACTTACAATCTAAGTCCACTATATAGTGTGACTCCAACTGACGTAAAGTTTTCTCCCTGTTACCACCTCTTTTATTCGGTGCCACGGCATCAATGACAAAGTACTGTAAACAGTTTAAGTTGTTAATATATATGCATATGGACCTTAAGCAAGGATGCATACTTGCCCCATCTTATTTGATCTATATATATATATATATATATATATATATATATCAGCTATCGCCTCCTTTCTATCTATCAACAGAGCTTGCCCTATGAAGGTAAACTGACTTCCTTGCTTTTGTATGCAGACGATGCTGATATCTTATCTAGAACCAGCATGGGCCTTCAAAACACCTTAAATCGTCTCAGTATCTATGACAGTAATAATAGCCTGAGCATAAACTATGAAAATTAAGCATCTTCATTTTTGGAAATGGAAATCTTTTAAAAACACATTGGAAATTAAAAGGAAAGCAAATCAAGAGGGTTAATATTTATAAGTCCTCGAAATTTGGTTCCAAGACACCGGGGCGGCAGATTTACGGAGATTTTATGCTGTGTTTGCATCACAAAAGTGATGCAAATTGGCGCAAAATCGTTTCATCTGATTTCCTTTCCAGCGAAAACTTGCTTAGTGCTGCAAATAACATGAACCTAAAGTGAAGCAGTGGATAGCGTTGATTTGCATTACTTAGCAACAATGGGGATGCATGGGAACCATCTAAGGTTTAAGACGCTAAACACAATTTACTAAATAAAGTAGAAAGGGTTTAGCATCAGAAAATAGTGCACCCTTCAACCAGGCGCTATGAAGAAAAAATGCTTTTTTCTCCTTTATTTTCCAACTTCGCATATGTGCTGCACTGTACAGAATGGGAAAATGTTTAAAATTTACTTAGCATAGTATTTTGTACTGGAAGGCTATCCTTCCACTACAAAACCTATGCTTGACTCATGGAGACACCCTTGCACTAAGGCGCAAAGGTGCCTCTGTAGCACACTGCAGCTAATTTCAGCTTCAGTGCTAGTGAGAGGTGAGTAGAGAGCCATATTTCAGTAAATTTTGGTGCTCTTCTGCTTTCTCCTTTTCACGCAGCGCAGCATTTACGGCTTCTGCACTGCTCTTTGTGAAATGTTGGTAAATCTGTCCCTAAGTCACTGTTTGCTCTGATAAAGCTTTCTAGCAACCTGTCTGGTCCATCAATTAATATGCTGTTCGATGCAATCACAATGAAATGCATGGATGCCTTAAACGACGTATTGGAAATATTTCAATCCCCTGAAATAACCTGACACCATGTAAAGCAATGCACCCTACTTAGTCACATCTTTGTTCTACCAACCTCAGGCGCAGCTACACCAGGAGTTTTGCTTGGTTGTACAGCAGCTCTTGCAAATACCGCACAACATCAGCTTCTGGGACAAGTGTACAACAGCAAAACCAGACTTGCTAAAATTGCTCTATTGCCTCCATCTTGAGAACAAGCATTTGCAATGCAAACGGTCTCACCTTTGGAACCTAATGTGTTTTTAGCTATGCAGCACATTAGCCTGGGTGCTAAAACATCTACTGTTCTTTAACATGGAGGGAAAGTACACACCAAACTGCGTTGCACACCAGATATGGGAACACATGGAGAGAAATATTGCCTTTCAGCAGGAAATGGTATAGTCAAAAGCTCTGTTTTTAATATAAGATCAGGGCCTTCGGTGGTCATATCACTGAAAATACAAGTTTGAAAAAGATTTATTGTCTACGAGTGCTTGTGGAAGACAATTTCTATGGACTGGAATCTAGAGAATGCTAAAGTGATTCTGGTATTTTACTGACCTCTGCTGGTTGTTTTCTATCAAGAAAGTTAAATAGAGGCAGTTGCCAGAAAAATTAGAAAAAGAAAGGCCCTCAGCAGAAAGCAATTCTGGTATTTTACTGACCTCAGCTGGTCGTTTTCTATCAAGACAGTTAAATAGAGGCAGTTGAACAGAAAAAAGGCCCTAAGTGGAAGCGGCGAGTACTTTGATTCTGTTAGGTTCAAACGGCGGGATCCGGACTGCAACGTAGGTGACAATGCTTTATAGCCTAAAGAAAAACGGTTAGAAACAGTTGTAACATTGTAATACCGGTTCCATGAGGCAGCTTGCTAACAGCATCAAAGTACTCGCTGCATAGGATCTGTAAGTAACAAGATCCCACCACACTCACAGCACACTTTAGGGTGTGTGCTGATATTCACACTAACGTGGCCCCCTTTTTCTTTGGGTCACAATTTTTCATTTGGTCCTGAAGAAAGCCTCTCGAACATTTCTGAAGGCTGAAACTAGTAGACCTACACTTTTTAAAGAGATACAAAGGTTCATTTTAAAACCTCCAGTGTATCCTGACGATGTTTTTACCCATATCCTAGGACCCTTTCATGAAAACTTTCATAAGGGCTTTTCCTAGAGACATTTCTAGCACATAATTTCACTTCACATAGCACTGTGCACTTTCCACACAAGAAGCTGCTTCGCTGTAGTTCAGGCGTTGAAGCACAGCTGTATTGCACTCGATAATCCAGCTGGGCCCCGATGATGAAGCATGCCACCTACTAGGTAGGTGGGTGAGGGGTTTCCTTAAACAACAAACAGTTGTTTGCGCTCCTTCTGCGTAGGTACAGGTCATGAACTACGACCTTTACACCTACCAAGGACTTGTCCACTTTGTTTATTCTATTATTTCTCAGATACAAATCTGTCTGGGGGGAATCCTCTTCTTCTCATGGCTTCACCAGGCAGGCCTGGACTTCTGAACATGGAACTCAGGGTCCTCCATGTAATGTACCATTGCAGGTACACTTGCACTTAGTGTATGAATACAGCACACACATCATGCATTGAGCCTTTCCTAGACACATACATTCAGCACACACATTCGCTCTGTGCACTGTTCAGTACCATAGCCTTTCTGTGTTGTGCCATGGTGTGCTACTTGCAAACACACACACTGGCAGTACACACATTCATCATGTGCCCACTTCTCATCACTTGACCTATCATGTATTGTACTTTTCGCAAGCATGCACACACCAAGCACATGGTTCCATTGTCCATGCACTGGGGAACATCCATTACACCGCACTACCATTACAACGCTGGTTTTAGAACGCAAGTCATTACCACGACTTGCGCTGGAGGGCGCTCTTGGCTATGGAATAGTAGATTTACTATTCCAACACCTTCCCTACTGTACGTAGGCTGGTGTTGGAATAGTAAATCTTACTATTCCTAGGTCCAGCACCCTACACCGCAAGTCGTGGTAACGACTTGCATTGTAAAACCAGCGTTGTATTGGTAGTGCGGTGTAAACACCGCGTTGTATTGACATACTACCATGCACTGCACAGCACTACATCTGTCACATAGGCAAAGGTGAGTTAGGCACACATCAGCGGAACTTTTAGAAAGGTGAGTGAGGCTGTATACCTTACTCCAGTGACACAAGAAGAAAGGACTTGTTTACTCATACTGCTTACTACTTGATATTCTACTACCACTGCGTTAGTGCACTTCACTGCTGGGGAAGGCAGTAGCCTTCCCCCACTATCAGGGTAGCGCTTTGGGTGCCCCTCCCGGACCAACAAGACCACAATCTGTGAGACAGGTCTATGTCATGGCACATACGCGTGATCCGTGTTTGCCTATGGCAACAACAATTAGCATTCGGAATCCTGAACAAGAATACCGTTGGGCACTCAGGACAAGGGTATATGTCCTTTACCATGCAGAGGACTTTTCTGGCCCAACATACGCAAACCAAGGGGTAGATTTTCAAATATTATGTCCTGGGTTAGCGTCACATAAGTGACGATAACCAGAACAAAATGTTTTTTTTTTACTTATTTACTTTCCAGTGCAAAACTTGTCTTGCGTTGGAAAGTACCCTACCAGTAACGTAAAGCAGCACAAAGCATTGCTTTAAATAACTTAGCTTAGGGGGCATTACATGGGTGGTACATGGGCATTCCCATGCAACCACTCTTGCCTTTTGACTCAAAACCCTATCGACTAACAATTGTACACAGGGTTTAGCGCCAAAGTTAACACCATCTGAAAGGAGGCCTTAAGAAGAGAAACGTTTTCATTTCTCTTTTCTTTTTCTACTTTGCATGCGTGCTGCACTGTGCAGCACTCAAACAAAGCGGGAAAAGTGTTTCCACTTGTCTGGGCATTGTATTTTGTACAGGAAGCAGATCCTTCCTGTAAAAAACCTATGCTAGACTCAGGTACGCACCTTAGCCTGGCGCACGGCAGGTGAAATCAGAGCCGGCGCTAGGGAGAGGGGAGGAGAGAGCCATATCTCTGTAGATGTGGCATTCTTCAGTCACGCCACGCAGAGCAGCATTGTTGGCTGCGTGCTGCGTTGCGTGACTTCTTTGAAAATCTGCTCTTAAGAATGCATACCAACTGTTTTTTCCCTGAGGCTGTGGTCCTGTTTTCCAATTTAACATTATGTGATGTGATGCTGTATTCACAGGCATGGCTTCATTCATCTGTATACTCTGCCAGCCCACGCCCCATCTTGTAGCTATAAAAATGTATTGAGCTAAACTTCCATGTGCCATTCCATACCAAACCAAGCATTTCCTTATCTAAATTAATTTAAATAATGTCAAAGCAAAGCTTGCCTTCTGGACAAAAGTCAATATTTCATTCCTATTCTGAGGTAATTATTTCCTAACTGGATCTAAAACTTTCATTTATTTTATGTCCGGCAGCCAGAAAGTTAATTACTCTTTTAACTGAGGTCTGCACAACAAGAGAACTGAGTGCTTAAGTGTCAGATTGTTCATCTATTTTATATAATTAATCGGTGTGCCTGGGTAGAGATGTTTTGTTTTGTTCTCTATCTCCACCTTAAAATTCTGGATACATTTCCATTATAGTTACCACCAAACGCGCACAAACCTTTCTTTTTTCGGGGCCTTTCAACAATTTACACAGGCATTTCCACAAAATAAACAAGCATTGCCTTGGAATACGCGTTCCAATCTTCAGTTGAATGAACTCAAGAACAAGCAAATAATACTTTCAGAGGCCTGTGTTTCAATGTGTCGACTTTTTTTTGGCAAGAAAGTAAATATAATGTAGCAATTCTGCTGAATACCGCAGAGGTAAATCCTGCTAATGTGCTTTTGAGGTGACATCTGATCGTGTCTGTTCCAGTTAACGAGCATCATATGCGTGATGAACGTAGAACAGTAGGGGCCTAATTTATGAAGGCCTTGCGCTACCGGTGCGTCACTTTTTCCCATTTTAAAAGTGACGCACCGGTGGCGCAAGGCCTTCATAAATAAGGCCCTAGGTACTGATGGCAGTGCGCGAATTAATAAAAAAAAGCGCAAGTGAATACAAAAGAGAAAATGGGAGACATTCCGGTCTGGCGACTTACAGAGATTGAGAGTGCTACGAAGTAGCTTCTTTCACAAGTCAGGATTTTAAAAACGAATAAAATAAATACACGTTGTTCTGTTTCACATATGGAAACGATACCATAACTGGGAGGCATGCGTGTACAAAGCTAACCTCATCATCATGGAATGTATAACCATATTCGCCTTAGGGAAGAAAATGTGAAGATTCTTCCCATATCAATGTCATTATTACCAGGCATCTGATATACCATCAATAGCCACTGTGGGTTGATACCATGATATTAAGGTACAACATACGGGGCATATTAGCAAGGGCCATATAGACGCTTTAGCGGCACTTTTTGCCGCTGAAGCGGTGATATTTTTATCGCCCTATCAGCAAGCTGTCGCTAACAGCAGTTAGCGACAGCTTTTAGGCGATAGCAACCGGTATGGGGCCCGCTTTGCATGTCAGCGATATTTATCGCTAATGACATGCAAAGTGGGCGTCCCCAAACTGTTAGCGACTGAAAGTAGTCGCTAACACAGCTATCGCCTATTAGCAAGGCAGGCAAAGCGATAAATAAAATTGCGCTAAGCTCGATTATCGCTATAATCTAATGCCTGCTAAAAACATGACTTACCTGTTAATCCAATTAATTGGTCCAGAACGCAGCAGTCCGTCTACTGTGTAAAATTCCCAAAAACTCCGGAGTCTCGAGTCACCGCCAGGAACTCCATTGGCTCAGGGTTGAAAACAGAATCCGCTTTAAAGCCCTGAACTATATGTTCAGAATTAAGGCGGGCACGGCACCTAAATACCTTCTAGCTCTAGCCCTCCCATACACTCCCAAGCGTAATCTGCGGTCGCAATCAGCGGCCTATTTCTGTGTGCCGAGATTCAAATTGGCAAGAGTAGGTGGCAGATCTTTTGCCCACCTGGGACCATCCCTCTGGAACACACTCCCTCCCTTCATCCGAAAGGAGGAAAATTATGCCAGGTTTAGAAGGCATGTCAAGACCTGGCTATTTGAACAATAATCTCAATAGCCAAAACCCTTCTCCTGTCTTTCTAACTAGCTGTGTCTAGGCGCCGGGAAACCCTTTTTGGGTAGCTGTTGCGCCCTACAAATTGAAAAAATAAATAAATAAATAAAATCCAATGGGAGGTGGATTTTCAGGTTAAGTCCCCATTGGATTTAATGCGTGAATATCGCTGTATTTCCAGCGATATTCACGCATTTCGCCGCTATCGCTGGATATGTTAGCACAATGGAGAAAAACAAAGCTAATAGCATGTTTTCTCTGCTAACATATCCAGCGATAGGCAGCGATAAAAAAATTCGCTAATCGCATTTTGCGATAAATATCGCTATTCCTTGCTAATATGCCCTTGCGATCCTGCAACAATATCGACTCCCGAGATTCGACTACCACTACATCCTCAGTTACAACATTCAGTATTTCATCTAGAGAAGTAACTCTAGATGAGATACTCCTCCAGGCATTGCAGGAGCCCAGTGTCTCTGGGCCTGAAAATTCTGGGGCAGGAGACACTTGGCCTGGTTTCACTAGGTACAGATCTACACCCAATGAAAAAGCTGCAGTGGAAGGGCTGCAGGCAGGAGTATAGCCTAGTCCCCAGTCAACCCCTGAATCACCAGGTGGAGAATCACACAACAGACTTAGGAAAAAATCAATGCAAGGTCCTTGTATTGCCGGGTCCAGTGGAAAAATGTAGTAATTGTCAAGTTTTGGTGTGTGGATACTGTCCCAAATCATACATTCTGGTCCCTTAACATCCCAAACCAAAATCTTTTTTAGCTGTATTGAGGTCCTGTTGAAAATGTGCCCTTTCTGCAACGTCACAGTATTTTTAATGGATCTAGGACTCTGTGCAGTTTACCACTGCTAACAAGTGGTAAAATGCCTGTGACCCCCCTTTCAAATATTTTAACATTGGTAGGGTGCATGGTAAGACATGTATGTTTAAAGATGTACATGTCCTGGCATTGAAAAACCACCAACACTTTTTTGACTGAGGCAAGACTGTCTCTCCCATAGCCGAACAATGGATTACACTATTACATTTGATAACTGCTAACTTCTGTTTGGGAGTAGCTAGAAAAATGGCTCAAGGCAGGCTTCTCCAACAATTAGTTTGTGAGCTAGTGGTAGTTCTCCAGCTACCTGTGAATAGCTCTCCTGTGTGCAGTCCAGTCTACTAAATTAGAAGCTTTTGCTTGGTTGAAATATTATGTATACCAAAATTGAGAGAGTATTTGAGACCAAAATGTGTTTTTTTAGGTCTCGTGTTTGGCAGCGCATGCAATGCACTGTCTCAGCGAGACTTAAGTAATCTCTATGTTGGCTTCAAGTTTGTGTATTTTCTCTTGCCCCTTGCGATTGGTTTTAAATCTGGAATTGCTGCTGTATCTTGCTTTCTGTTGGCTGTTGCTCCTGTGGTAACTTCCTTGTAGTCCCAAGGCAGCTGTGCCTAACTACAGTGTTCCTCCGCTTCCTGGCACTTAATTGCCTGCAGTGTGCCATCTGTTGTTTACATCTCCCTGACTGACGTGTAAATGTAAGCTCCGGTTGTGGTTGGGGGCGTGGCCCCCCTCTTCTCCCTCCTCTCCTTGTTTTCTGCTTAGGTCCAATTTCAGAGCGACCCCCACCCCCTCCAAAACACACTCCTGAAGTCTTGTTTACTATAGCGATCGCGAAAGCGATCGCTTCCAGTGCTGCTTGTTATTCTTTTTTCCCCCCATTTATTTATTCCCGTCACAGCGTCCGCGATCTTGGCGCGGCTTGCTGTCTCTATTCCGAAACGAGACACAATCAGAAGGCTCGACTTATACATGTATATTTCTGGCGCGAAAATAGCTGCATACAGCTCTTCAGATTATAAAATAGTATTGGCGGTTGGTTGTAATGTCTAAATGTTGTCCGCTTAAGGCTTTAAGAATGTGTCTACACATTACAGTTCAGTTCATAATGACATTTTTGGCATTTGGAGCGAGTCACACACGCGTGACCTCTAAAACCACGGTGCAGCTGCTGTCATAGAGGTGCTCACATCCGCGCAAAAGGAAATATTCAGCTCGACTGAACATAAATAAAGACTGACTGCCAAGGGAAACTAGCGCATTTCTCCTGCCTTTAAAATTGAAATCTTCCAACAGAGCACGCGCATTTGGATTAAACTGGGCATCATATGTACAGCAAGGGTTCTTCGGGATGGACATCTTTTGCACCCCAACCGTCTCTCCGACACCCTATTTTTTAAGCCCAACTTTACAAAAATAGATAAAGAAATGCACAGATCGTGGACCCACGGGCTGTATGTGGTACCTGGGAGAGTACACATTAATAGATGTGTGAGGGTGGCTATGTTTGCGCGTCAGTGTGTCTGGGTGCGATTCAGTGTGTTCCCTTATATGTGCCCGCGTGTGTGTGTGTCTTGGCACGTGGGTGTGGCTGAGTACCAGTGCGCGGATGCCTGCTCGTGTACATGTTCATGTGTTTCTGCGTGATACTGCTTATGTGCGTGTGCGAGTACATGCATGCTAGGCTGCTATTTAATGCAAATACAGTAGGCTCGGCTCTGTCTGGAAGGTGGGGAAGGGAGGCATTGATATTCACACTCCTTCATTCCTTCATTCACACATTCCACCAGTAGCTCGGTGTGCTGCTTGGCCACCGATGAGGAAGGTTCTATTACAGAGGTGGGGGAGAGGGGGGGACTGGGAGGGGGCGCTGTGAAGCGCCGTGCGTGTACTGGAGCCTTTCTGTACTAGCAGAACCCACTCTGCTCGGGATTGCTCCCATCGTCAGCCATGAATACCACGACAGGACACACCCTCATCAAATTTTCCATCTGAAAGTCCCTACGTTAAATCTCCTTCTGCTGAATTTACGCACATATTTTGCTTTTTGTGTATATTACCCTCTTTCAGCCCTTACATTCCCATAATCCTGTATTCTCCCAGCTTTAGTTTTCCCTACTATATCCTCCTCTGTCTTTCTTCTCTCTACAGACACTCTTTAATGTCCTTCCTCCTACACCGTCCCGGGTAGTTCCCCTCTTACATTCTTATACATATTTCATTACAAGTCTTATATTTACTTTATCAGCTTTATTTTCACCCCTATGTTTCCCATTCCCAGAATTAAAACTCCACCGTAGTCTTTGCTCCGTTCGATTTCTTCATTTATATTTGTCTTTCTTTGCTGACCGCCATTCCGACCCGAGCCCCATTCGGCCTCAGTGACGTTACACACTGCTATATTTCCCTATGTGTATTTCCTCTGTTATCACCCTTGTTTTTCCATCTTCGAATTTCGCCTTGACTTCCCGCCTTACACCACCACCCTTGTTTTTAGGTCGAGCCTAGCTATTGCGTATGTAATCGCTATGCGAGATTATAGTAAGGGGAAAAGAAAAGTCTACCAACAAAGACCTCTGGAATGCGGTTTATGGCCAGTGCTTGTGATTCAAGCGTGAAGCTGGCATCTGGCATGGACTTGAAAGCAGCAGACTGCTTTCGCTAGCGCGCGCTCGGCCTCACTTCCTGCTCCCCCTCTTACAGCAATTAACTTTTGTTATCGCTCACACTGCATATGCTTGTTCCCTCCCACCCTTCCTTTGATGTCCGCGTGCTGTCTTTGTGCGCCTCTATCTGTCTCTTTCTGTCTCCATTATTACTCACACTGCTGCATGCTGTACACTGCTGCACGCCTCACACTGCTGCACGCCACACACTGCTGCACGCCACACACTGCTGCATGCCTCACACTGCTGCACGCCTCACACTGCTGCATGCCTCACACTGCTGCACGCCACACAACACCACCACATCATTCAGGGACACCACCATATCACTCTAGGACACCACCACATCACTATAGCACACCACCACATCACTCTGGGACGCCACCACATCACTCAGGGACACCACCACATCACTCAGGGACACCACCACATCACTCAGGGGCACCACCACATCACTCAGGGGCATCACTCAGGGGCACCACCACATCACTCAGGGACACCACCACATCACTCACAGACACCACCACATCACTCACAGACACCACCACA
This sequence comes from Lissotriton helveticus, assembly GCF_964261635.1. Lineage (NCBI taxonomy): Eukaryota > Metazoa > Chordata > Amphibia > Caudata > Salamandridae > Lissotriton > Lissotriton helveticus. The sequence goes on from NC_136068.1 coordinate 787,257,593, forward strand.
TCACTCACAGACACCACCACATCACTCAGGAACACCACCACATCACTCAGGAACACCACCACATCACTCAGGAACACCACCACAGCACTCAGGAACACCACCACATCACTCAGGGACAACGCCACATCACTCTGAGACACCACCACATCACTCTGCGACACCACCACATCACTCTGGGACACCACCACATCACTCTAATACACCACACACATCACTCAGCCCAACCACATCACCACAACAGCATCACTCAGCACCACAACAGCACTGTCCTTGCTTGCTACCAACAAGCATTGCCATAGCCAATAGGACTCGCATTAGGAAAGTGTAAGCTATTGGCTTTGTGAATAACAATGCTATTAATTTATATATTTTCAAAGCCAACACATATTTAAAAAAATTGTCATTTACAATACCAATAGCTCACACTTTCCTAATGCGAAACCTATTGCATTGCAAATGCTTGTTTCTGAACTGATAGATTAAGGTTTCATGAAACATGGCTACATTTCTGAAATACATTTAAAGGTGATATTTGAATGATAAATCATCTGGCATTATGAATACTTATAACTTATATTATTACGTTGTTGCCAGGTGCACTGCAGCTATGGGTGTTATACATTACCCATATAGAGGCATTCTAAATAGACAAAGCCTTTTTACATTACTGCTGGCAACCCTGTCTGATGCACTGAGGTGATCACTGCTGGTATTCTTGCATATGGTGGCCACTTATGTAATGGTGTCTGATGTTGTCACTATTACAACACTAATAATGCAAGTATCTCGTGATGATTTTCATTGAACATAAGTAGCCTTTATTACAAAAAAGGTTGGAAACTCCTGATTCAAGGAATCATTTTAATAGTAATTAAAAAAAAAAACTTGATGGCCAACTTGAATTTTATATCACTATTTTTGAAATAACACTTTTATAAAGTTATAATTTTCCTCCCTTAAATCAAAATGCTTTCCTGCCAGTATCCAACTGTTACTAGACTCCTAAAAGATCCTGTTGCAATTGGGTTCTGCCCATTTAGTATGCCCGGATTTTTTGCTTTTTGGATCACTCAGTTTTGGACTTTTTCTGTCAGTGAGTCTCACTTCATGTGTCTCACCATGGTATTCACATGGCAAATGGACTGCACATGTTTATTGCCAGTATCCGCCTTTTAAGATATAGCTGCAGTGACGCAGCTAAGGTAAGAGGCACTTGGCTGGGTATGCATGTGCACATGTGTGCAGATTGTGTGTGTGAGACTGCGATTGAGGGCAGCCAGGTCATTGCACACAAGTATTTTGGCACTGCAGGGACTCTCTAAGATTAGATATTGAATTGATGTAGGACTAATAATGTTAATATACAGTATTAGGGAATGTTAGTGTGATTTACTGCTTTATCTGCAGTGACACTTTATTATACACATTGGGGAAACTCTGACTAAGATTGCAGTCTCGCTTTCCTTTGGTCTACAAAGTTCAATTGCAAAAAGAACTATTGATGGACAGAATGCAGAACAATGTCATACATTCACCCCAGTACAGAGATCTGGGCCTAAATCCATTGTTTTTTGCTCATCATGCCATTCCAGTCTGGACCTAGCCATATGGAAATCAGTCTTGACCCTGCGCCCAATGGGAACAGTCCAGCCGAAACTGCCAGGCCAGGTCCTCTCTGGACTGGAAACAAGCATCCTAGAACCGGTTTCGGGGTTTCACTCATCTTCAGCCAGGATAGCTTGAGTCCAGTGGCATGGCGAGCACGGGACTAACATCTGTGCATACCCGTCCCACTTGGGGAGACAAATGCAAAAAGAACTATTGATGGACAGAATGCAGAACAATGCCATACATTCACCACAGTACAGTGACCTGGGCCTAAATCCATCGTTTTTTTGCTCACCATGCCATTCCAGTTTGGAGTCAGCCATATGCAAATCAGTCTTGACCCTGCGCCCAATGGAAACAGTCCAGCCCGAACTGCCAGACCAGGTTCTCCCTGGACTGGAAACAAGCATCCCAGGACCGGTTTCGGGGTTTCACCCGTCTTCAGCCACGATAGCTGATAGCTTGAGTGCAGTGGCATGGAGAGCACAGGACTCATGTGTGAGCATACCCGTCCCACTTGGGGTGACAAATGCAAAAAGAACTATTGATGGACAGAATGCAGAACAATGTCATACATTCACCCCAGTACAGAGATCTGGGCCTAAATCCATCGTTTTTTTGCTCACCATGCAATTCCAGTTTGGACCCAGCCATATGCAAATCTGTCTTGACTCTGTTCCCAATGGGAACAGTCCAGTCCGAACTGCCAGGCCAAGTCCTCCCTGGACTGGAAACAAGCATCCTAGGACCGGTTTCGGGGTTTCACCCCTCTTCAGCCAGGATAGCTTGATTCCAGTGGCATGGAGAGCACGGGACTCACGTCTGAGCATACCCGTCCCATTTGGGGTGACAAATGCAAAAAGAACTATTGATGGACAGAATGCAGAACAATGTCATACATTCACCCCAGTACAGACATATGGGCCTAAATCCATCGTTTTTTTGCTCACCATGCCATTCCAGTTTGTACCCATCCATATGCAAATCAGTCTTGACCCTGCGCCCAATGGGAACAGTCCAGCCCAAACTGCCAGGCCAGGTCCTCCCTGGACTGGAAACAAGCATCCTAGAACCGGTTTCAGGGTTTCTCATCTCTTCAGCCAGAATAGCTTGATTCCAGTGGCATGGAGAGCAGGGTACTCACGTCTGAGCATACCCTGCACCCAATGGGAACAGTCCAGCCTGAACTACCCTTTGCTTTTGCTTTGTTCAACCTAAGATGGCAGGGTATGCCGAGACGTGGGTCCCTTGCTCACTTTGCCACTGGATTCAAGCTAGCCTGGCTGATGACGGCTGATTAGCCAGAAACTGGTCCCAGGATGCTTGTTTCCTGACCAGGAATGACATTACTTGGCAGTTCGGGCTGGACTGTTCCCATGAGGCACAGGGTCAGACTGATTTGCGTATGGCCATCTCTGAACTTGGGTGGCAGAGTGAGCTAAAGAATGATGATGGATTAAACCGATATCAGTTGACTGGGGGTGAGTTCTTGCACTATTCAACACTCCGTCAATCATCCCCTTTGGTTTCGCTTTGTTTGCCCTAAGTTGGCATGGTATGCCCAGATGTGGTTCCCTTGCTCACTTTGCCACTGGATTCAAGCTAGCCTGGCTTATGACGGCTGATTAGCCAGAAACTGGTCTCTGGATGCCTGTTTCTGGTCCAGGGAAGACATGGCTTGGCAGTTCGGGCTGGACTGTTCCCATGAGGCACAGGGTCAGACTGATTTGCATATGGCCATGTCTGACCTGGGGTGGCAGATTGAGCTAAAGAATGATGATGGATTAAACCCAGATCAGTTGACTAGGGTGAGTGCTTGCATTGTTCAACACTCCATCCATCATCCCCTTTGGTTTTGCTTTGTTCGCCCTAAGTTAGCAGGGTATGCCCAGACGTGGGTCCCTTGCTCACTTTGACACTGGATTCAAGCTAGCCTGGCTGATGACGGCTGATTAGCCAGAAACCGGTACCAGGATGCTTGTTTCCGGTCCAGGGAAGACATGGCCTAGCAGTTCGGACTGGACTGTTCCCATGCGGCACAGGGTCAGACTGATTTGCATATGGCCATGTATGAACTGGGGTGGCGGAGTGAGCTAAAGAATGATGATGGATTAACCCAGATCAGTTGACTGTGGGTGAGCGCTTGCATTGTTCAACACTCCGTCCATCATCCCCTTTGGTTTTGCTACAAAGTTCAATAACATATCAAAATGGGGTGGAACATATGCGAGGAAATCAAATCTGCAAGTTCCATAAAGGTATTTCTATCACTTATGGGTTATCCAGGATTGTCATATTTCTCTGGCTCAGCTCAGGATCAGAGCCCATGCCTTTTGTCATCCTGCTGTGCCAAGTTAATTACATTTCTCTCAAGCAGCAGGAACAAAGGCAGTCCTACACAAAATGAATAATTAGCAGTGCTTCTCTCAGCTCCTAAACAGGTAAGGGTGGGGATAAAAAAATCAGCATTTGTTAAATATTTGCCACACTGCACGAGGGCTGGGAACAGCCCAGGCTCTTTGAGCAAAAAGAGGAAGCCGAGCCAACTGGAGCCAACACTGGAGGGCGGTTGCTCTTTGAACATTTGGTGAGAAAGGCCCAGGCAGTAATGTCAGAGAAGGGCAGATCTAAGACACCAGGAGCAGATGTGACCTGTGACTCAGATGGTGCTATCGTGAACTGTCCCAGCATCTGTGCAAGAGGGTTGGGACAGGGTTGGGAAGGTGATATGGAACCCCAGGATTGCCAGCGGTACCTGGCTTCTAGAAACGTCCAGCCTCCTTTAAAAACTATTGCAAAATTGGGGGGGAACTCTCTCTTGGTTGATGGGGTTGTGTCTCTTATTGCTGGACCCTGGGACTGCAACACCATGGAAAACTGGAAGGAGGAACTCCCAGATGCCCAAAAAGGAGTAAGACCTCTGCCCCGGTTGACTCCAGGACCAAAGAGCCAGTGAGGCTGACCCCTCTGGTAAAAAATATGAGTGTTTGGGGACACTCCACCCTCAGCTTCCAGACACAAACTAAGAAGGTGGCAGCGACCTGTTTTGGTATACTGCGTGGGCTCAAACCTCTAGAGGGGTTTTTTGACCACTCCATTAGGCAGGTTATTGTCCAGACTTCCATACTATTGAGACTGGACTATGCCAGCTCACTTTATCTGGGGGCTAACAAGACTGAAATCTTGAGACTGCAAAGGGTTCAGAATGTTGCAGCAAGAGCTCTTCTTCGCCTGCCAATGACATGCTCTGCGTCTGATGCCATTCGCCAGCTTTATTGGCTGCCTGTGGCCAAACGTATAGAGTTTAAGTCCTTTTGTATCTCTTTCAAAATCATCACAAATTCTTCCTCCCCAGCTATCCTGGCCAACCCACTGGTTCCATACAATCCTTCCTGTCAACTTCAGTCGATGGGACAGCATCTGGTGGTTGTCCCTCGGGTGAGGAGGGTACGCGCCGGGGGGCGCTCCTTTCGTACTTTAGCTGCTAAACTTTCGAACGTGCTTTCCATCTCCATCCGCAACTTGAAGAGTTATCTGGCATTCTGGAAAGTAATTAAGACATACCTCTTCCCTCCGTTGTAAGCCTCTCCATAAGTAGAGGCTTTGCAGTATTCTGTGGTCAGCGCTGGGACGCCCCTCTGCTGGGGCAGCTGCACGCTTAATAAACCGTATAACATAGCATAACCCCCTGAGGACCAGTTGGAGGAAAGCCCTGGACTTTTGCACGCAGAACTAAGACCTGAAGGACAGCTGTCGCAGGGTGCAAGTGGAACCAGCTCCTTGTGCAGTACACAACCTTGGAGGTGAGAAGGCCTGATAAAACTGTTCCTGGTGGCTAGAGCTTGCCACCAGGAGTAAAATGCGCCAAAGGTAGCTTGAATTGGCGAATGGGGATCAAGTTATAGCCTTTTAAATATCAGCAACCTTTGACCCCCTTTTTCCAAATTGATCATGTGGGGCTCCACTTCCCCTGAAACAATTAACTCCGGAATGGGCAAAGGCCTGAGCTTCGGTACAAGAATTATGGATTGATTGTTGACCCTGGGAGGGGACCTGCATGGGGCAACCTCCACAGAGCTTAGTGGGCCTGGGGATCCCAACCCACGGACCAGGCTTTAATCATGGGGGCCCGGGCCCCTCAAATCGGGGATCCGACCACGAGGAGGAATGCAAGGAGCACCCTCGTGCCCCCGAAGACTGTGAGCAGGGCCTGGGATCCCCAACTCCAGGCCCTGACAGCAAGGAGAAGGACAGGGTAGTGCTGCTACACTTTTCCCACCACTGTTGGGTATGCCTAGCTCTCCGTTGCCCATGCATTGGGAGGGAGCAGGCGACCACCAGCATCACCAGCTCCCTTCTACAAGAGCAGCAGGTAAAGAAGAGTGCTGCTGCGCCTGTGGCAGCCAAGATAAGGCTGCCATGTGGGGAACCAGTGGGGCAGCCTGGGGTGGGTTGCCTCAGCTGCCCCCACAATGTCCCAGCAGGTGGGGGTGCCATGGTGGGACCGGGCACCCCCAAAAAATAAAAAATAAAAGCAACAAAAAGGAAAAGGACATGCCATGAGGCTGCGCTGAGGGTGTGCCCCATAATGCCCCGTTGGCCCTTTGAAAGTGACAAGTATTTCTATGCTGTTGGAGTGGCCCTACCAGAGACAGAGAATGAGTGCTGGGTGCTGCAGGGGTGTGGCAGCCCCCCTCCCAAGAGGATATATAAAGTGGTTACCAAAGAGACCCTAAGTCTGAAGGGTCTACAAAAGAATGACCAACCCAGGGTTCTCTTTGTTTTTCAAGTACTACCCTTGCTGGATTTGTACCGCTTGGACTGCAACACTCTCTAGAGGTAGGTTCTGTGGTTGCATTTTATGTGGCCTTAAGATGTCCAAAGAAGATACATGTTTTGTTCATTTTAAAATACTTTTATTGACATAATACTGCTGACAGTGAATATTGGTCAGTGTGGATATGCTTTACTAACATTAATAAGTGCATTAACTCTAGGTTATTATTGAGGATTACATTTGCATACAAAAGTAAGGCTTTTTGAATTGGTTTGTTGATCTTGAATCTTTGACCAAGTCAATAGACTTACCTCATACGTTTGTATGACCCCTTAGGGGTCAAATGTGATTTTATAGTGTCAGAGAAGGTATTTTTGACCTGCTTCATGTAGTATTTAGTAGTTGTTTGTTAAATGTACTTTTCCTTTTTTTTTTAAAAAACACTGACTGTACAATCATTTATTGAGTGTTATCCTGTGCCCACGAAAGGAAATGCCCACACCACCTCCTCTGAGTAGGCTTTGGACTGCTCTGCCTTGCTACTCAGAGAGAGTCAAGCATCACATGTGTGCTTGGTTCCCAGTAAGGGGAAAGTGTGGACCTATTACTAGTGCAGGCCACACAAGCCTTCTCGACAGTGGGCAAAGGGATCTATCTGGTTATAGGGAGGGGGACTCCATACTTGGCTGGATGACATGGGGGCTGTGCCCAACCCCTTCTTGACCTTTAACACCTTCAGCGCGGCGCAGATTCCTCCGCTGTGCTGAACGTTCTATTGAGCCTATGGGCTCATGACGGAACGGTTCCGTCATGAGCGCAGCTCAACCGACGCTCATGACGGAACCGTTCCGTCATGAGCATCGAAGGGGTTAAAGGATTTCTATCTTGTCTCTGGCGGATGAAGCTTACAGTGAGGCTTACCTCCCCTGTATCTCTCTAGTCAGACTGTAGCCCAGAGGGAGAGGAGGAACTGACCTGCACTGGTTTCGGGGGTGACCAAAGGATTGTCCTCGCCACAGGCTGGTACTGGATATAAAAATGAAAGCCCTAGAACCTCCCTTCACCTACCAAGCTTACCGGTACCAACTGGACCTGCCCTGGACCCTGCTTCTGGCCTCTGTTGGAGTGAGTCCCTAAGTGGTACCACCTCATGTCCTGGACCGTAGGCAGATGTTAGAGTGTACTCCTCTTATCCCCAAACTACAATATCTGGGACTTGAACATTTTTGCCAACTTTCTGCATGGAGAACTGATGGACAGAAGATCAATGTATCACTGCTGAAACTGCAGCCACTGACTTACTGGTCAGCCTCAGCTTGCTAGTTTGCCCACTGAAGGAGATTCAGAAAAGTTTCCAAATGTACAAAGCTTCATCAGGACAGACGCCAAGCAGCATCCGATTGACATCAAGGCCCGCCACAGACTTTGCCCTCTCAGGGCCTCATTTATGAAACTCCTTGTGCCTCGGGAACGTCACTTTTTGTGACTTTCCGTCGTGCAAAAGCCTGCGTGATATTTATCAGGCAGCACTAAGCCACTTTGTTTGGCTTAATTCTGCCTGATAAATATCAGTCCCTTTAAAGCAGTGTTCTGCATTAAAGGGGCGTGCAATGGGTGTTGCTGGGGGCGTTCCCAGCAACATCCATGGCCTTTAGATACTGCCCCAGATTTACGCGAAAATGTAAATCTGAGGCAGCGCCAAAAGCTTTGCCTCAGCAGGGGAGGCGTAAGGGAGGTACAACGAGGTGAAATGTCTTTATTTCTCCTTGTTTTTCCTTTGTCTATGTGTGCTGCATTCTGCAGCAGACCTAGAAAGAGGAAAAAAGCCTCTTTTGATTATTTTTGTACAGAATGGTTTCCTTTCCTGTTCAAAAATAGTCATCCCACAATGCAGGCACCCTTGCACCATGGTGCAAAGGTGCCTGCGCTGGTGCACAGCAGACCATTGAGCGCTGGCACAGAGGAAAAGGACAGGAATGCGCTGTATCTTATAGATATGGGGCAGTCCTGCCCTTTTCTTTTGACGTAGGGTAGCGCAGCATTAAGGCCTGCTGCGCTGCCCAAAGGCAAAACCTCATAATTGAGGCCGCCAGAGTTTTCCCGTCTTCAACAACAACCACACCAGAACCTAGTGCATCCTTAGTAGATGGACTGTGGAATGTTACTAGGGTGGGATGTTGGTCAACATCCCAGGTTGATGATGATCTGTGTGGAGGGTTCCACTCTGGGCAGTTGAGTTTGGACCAGGGATATATCGGCGTGTGATTGGGGTGCTCCTATTAAAGAACCCTTCTACTCACTCCTGTCTATGCAGTGAATTTTACATTGGCACCAACTGGGCAGGAGCTCCTCAACACTGAAACCTGACTGTGGAGCATACTTTACATGGATTTGTGCTGCAGCATCAGACAAACTGGTATTATTATTTTTTTTATCTTTTTCATATTCTGCCGAAGAAAACTATTTGTGCTCATTTCAGAGAACGATTTTTCATCTGCCGCTTGGTGGAATTTAATTTTATTGTGCATTAAACAGCTGAGAAACATCTCGCAACCATTGTTTGCAGGGTCAACGTGAGAGATGCAGCATGAGTGCACCCCTATTTACACACGGGCACTTGTGGACATCTGTGCCTGAGACTTTCACTGCCTGGAGTGTGTGGCCGGCTACGGTTTTTGTGAGCGTCATGATGAGAACTTTGCTGAGGCTGCTTGTGCGTGTACTGAGCACAAGTCTCCATTCCTAAGTATTGGATGCGACATGCGGTGCAATCACTTCTTGAAAAGGCCTCAAAACATAAACCACGTGTACAAGTCCAATTTTAAAGAAAACTTCCTTCACTATGGAGAATTGTTGCTCGACTCAAAGTACTGGTCGGCTCAGTCTTCACCGGCCTGTTAAGGAGTTTCCTCTACATGCCGGGTTTCTTCTCATCACGTCACACCTTCATTGCGTGATTGGTCATCCTATACCATGTGACTGTCTGGAACTGGGAGCCACAAGAAGTTAGGCTACTCTTTGCATTCTGCTTGTTGTACTCTCTGGGGGTTCTATTATCTCACAGAAGAGAAAACAGAACCGCGCTCTGACTTTCTTCAGTTTCTTTCCTACTTTCTTCTTGTTTTTTTAAGCTTTTTGTTTTTTGTGTTTATTCATTATTTTCTGCATTGTGTTGTACTAACCTTTTCTTTTGCAGGGTATCAGTTTGCAGAATATTGTATCTGGTCCATTTTTCCTCACATCAACTGGTGACTCCCCCATTGATTGGTCTAAGTGGAAAAAACAGTTGCATATTATGCCAACGTGTGTGGATCTAATCTAACCCCTGAAAGCGAAACTTTATCTCTTATGAATTGCTTGGATTGCAAAGGGCAAGAGATATTTGAGAGTTTACCTAGTCTGGATGATGACAAGGAAGAAGAAGACGAATGAATTTGACACATGTATAAAGAAATTAGATTTACTCTATCTGCCTAAAGTTAGCACTGTGTTAGAAAGGTGCCATTTTGGTACAAAAGAATAAGATATGGTGAGAGCTTAGAGTAGTGTGTGACTAGTCCAAGAAAATTAGCTAAGTCTTGCAAATTCGGAGCTACTCTGAAGGAACATATAAGGGAACGGTTTATGCTCTGATGTCGAACTGATAAAGGGAGGCAAGAACTTGGGTTAAAGGATGATTCTACGTTAAATGAAGTTATATTTATTGCCAAGCAAGTTGAGCGGTTTATAGCTTGTGCAGAGGAATTGGATACAGCAAAATTGATGATAGTAAAGGTTAGCCCCATGTGTAGTGTTTGGTGCATTATTAATTCACACACATTATAAAAAGAGGTGTTATTAACTGAACATGTTTATCAAAATATGCAACAAGCCAAAGTCTTTTAAGACAGGAATAGTGAATTTAGATTGCAAGGGATGAGCTGGGAAGAGAGAAACACATTCTATTAATCTTCAAAGCTAAAAAGGCCACTTATCACAAGTTTTTCTCTACACTGCAAAAAGACATGTTAATTCAGCAAAAGCATTTCAGCCTGAAAAGTCCTCACTTTCATGCATTTCATGTGCCATGTTTTTAACTTGCACCAAATTTTGCGTGGCAATTTAAATACAGTCTGTCTGAAGCACAAAAAAATAAACAATGCCTGACTGCAGATGACATCTGCTCCATCACTCCACCCGTCTGCTGATATCAAATCATAATCAAATGATTTATAATTCATCACACATTTAATTTCATATGTGACATTTTTATTGTAAAAGCTGAGCATATAACAACTTTATTTCTATTTCTTCTAAAACACAAGTCTTATCTGTAATCAGATCATATATAGCCAAGCGCAAATGTTTCGTGCAGAGTTCTGTAAGTAGATTCTTGGAACAGTTAGTCTTCTTTAAAATAAGTTACTTAAATAATAAAAGGATAATTAAACAGGACAGTTTCAGCATTTCTTTGCTCTTTGTCATCATCTTGCTATCAGAATGGCTCATACAATGTGGCATTCTGTACTTTTTCCATGCAACTACTTGGGTGCTGAGAAACTCTGACAGAGCACCATCAATCCTTTGCATTTTTTCAACCTAGCCCTTTCACTCTTATTTTCACTTTGATCACATTCAGATGTTTCACCACAGCATCTCTCAGATCGAAGCCGTTGCACCATCCATTATGCAGATCTTGTGTAGCAGCTCCAATCTGGTGAGAAACTGCACACTGTACATCAACCAGACCTACACTGCAATGGCTAGTGTTCTCATCAGTGTTTTCCACAAGTGCCTTTGCATATGCATTTTCAAGCCACTTTGGTGATGCTGAAAAACAGTCTTTTTCAAAAGGTAACTCTGTGCTGCAATTGTGTTGCTTTATTATGCTTGACACTTCAGGCATAGAACTACAATCAACTCCTTGTCCAATCTGTTGTTCTGCACTCATTATCTTTGAGACCACACTATGATCTGATTTCAGAGAAACTGGCAATCTATACCTCAGCATCAGTTTTTGCAATAACACATTTGCCACTTTGCAGTTGTCACTTTTCTCAAAAACAGTCCTGATATAACCCTGTTGTGCTGCTTTAAAAACATTTTCTTGAGCCTCTTTTAATTCAACTGTGAAGATTCCATTGAATGTATATGCTAACAGAACACAAATTTGTGCAACTGAATTAGCATTTCTCTCTCCCATGACAACATTGACTCCCAATTGAGCAGATATACTGCATGTTATGGTAAGGGCAATCAATTTCCAATTTTGTGCTGAGGTAACTAGTAAAAGCCATGAAGCTTTGACAACATAATCCATAAGGAGCGCAGCATGTGCTGTTTTTAATGTGTCACCTTTCAGGCATTGTTTTATTATTGTGCTTCAGACAGACTGCATTTCAAATTGCCACGCACATTTTGGTGCAAGTTAAAACACATGGCCCATGAAAAATATGAAAGTAAGGCCTAGTCAGTCTGAAATGCTTGTGCTGAATTAACATGTGTTTTTGCACTTTAGAGAAAAGTGGCCTTTTTAGCTTTGTAGATTAATAGAATGTGTTTCTCTCTTCCCAGCTCATTCCTTGTAATCTAAATTCACTATTTCTGTCTTAAAAGACTTTGACTTGTTGCATATTTTGATAAACATGTTCAGTTAATAACACCTCTTTTCATAATGTGTGTGAATTAACAAATGCACCAAACACTACACATGGGGCTAAATGCTTTTTGCATGAAAAGCTATCTAAAACACTAAAGCATGTTGCTATATGTGCTGTATTAACTATGTGCACTGTATTAACTGTGTGCGCTGTATTAACTGTGTGCGCTGTATTAACTGTGTGTGCTTTTAAAATTTACATTAAATGCATAATAATGCTATGTTGCACATTGCACATTTATTTAGCATGTTGTCATAAATAATAGAAAAGCTGCTTGAAACTAATAGCTTGGCTAGGTAAACATTTATAAGGGGTATTAGTATGGAGTTGGGAAACATAATGGGCTGATTTACATGGCATTAATATTCTCTTTTGTGTCTGTTTTATTTTTGAGGCCTACACAAAACATGGCTGCCAGTGAATCCAGCAAGGCTATGACTTGTATTTTCAGAGAAGAGTGCATGCGCAGACTGTGGCAGCTTTCCTCAAACCACGAAGGAGTCAAGGCCACTTTGAACTTTGAACATTCTTGTGATTGTGCCAATGTACCAGCTAGTTAAAGTATCCATCCAGACTGCGCTGTGGAAGGAAGGAAGGAAGAGAATTAGAATGAAACATTTTTCCCTAGTAAATGTTGCAAAAACAATATAAATGTATTTACTCATGTATGCTTCTTTTGTTAAAACTGGTATAGTCAGGATTTTAGAATGAGTCAGGATTCTGAGACCTCTTGCCATCATGACTGACTAATCACGTACAAGTTTTCCTAAAGATGAAACATTTTTGTGTAGTCTGCCAAGAATTAGAGTATAAATAATGACCTCTCTGGAGGCGTGGTTGGCTTCTTGCTCATTTTGGCTACTAGGCTCATTAGGCTTCAGGGGGGCGTGTGAGCTCCTGAGAGAAGGAACAGATTAGACCAGACATTCTATGGGTTAGGTACAATATCGTCATGGGTGCAGCCTTGGGCGTCCGAGGAGAGTCAGGTGGGGGGTTCTCTGGTAAAAAAAATTCCCAAAGTCCTTGGACGTCATATTTTGGCACTGCAGTCCACATTCCTTTGAGGTCTGGTGAAGGAGGGTCTGCTTTAGACACAGACAAGAACAGAGAGTGCAGCTGATAAGATAGAATTAGATGCTAAACTTTAAGTTTATGCTTTGACTAATTAATTAGATCTGAAAAGATTTATTGGACTTATGCATTTATTTCTCTTAATGGGAGATTTTTCCCAACTATTTAATTATTGATTAGCTTTGCAAGACAATTTTTCTTAGAAACTCTTTAAGAGTTTTGACTGATATCTTGCGCCATATTTCCTTTTCTAAGTGTGATGCTTATATGCAGACTGTGATATGTTTTGTATTAATGCTATTTTTCCAAATTCTGTAACCTGATTGATATTTTACTAATGAATAAAGGGTCAGAGAAAAACTTAACTTTTGACTAGAAAATAAAACCCTTTAAAATACTCAACAACTCTCTTTATTGTCTTAAATAATAATTGCATTTTTGACTGTTCAGGTTTATTTAAATCTCCTGAAGGTAATACATGGTGTGAAGGGCCCCACACCTTTTCAGCGGTAAATTAGAGGTAGCAGGAGGGTTTTGCATTGAGAAATTACCAGAAGAAATTATCGCTCCATCATTAGGTTGAAGGAAGAAGATACTAATGGCAAAGTATCTCATATTCCTCAAACAAAATTTAAAGGTGTGTATTATAGATGAGATAATCCAGACATGTTGCCTCTTTTGACAAATTTCCTGCTCTTAATGTGCTACGTCAAATTTGGAGCAAGAAAGGACACTTTGCTAAATGTTGTCGTTCACTCAAAAACACTGATAAGGTTAATTAAATACTTACTGAGCCTGCCAAAGTCATGGTATATTTTGTTTTGCTGTCTCTACTGAAGGAAGTAGAAAATAACACCCCAGGGAGATTACCTCCATTGATTGATTATCTATAGATGCTCTTGTAGATTTGGGCAGTACAAAAGGGGGTGGTGATGGACGGAGCATCTGAATCGATCAAACACTCACACCCAGTCAAAAGATCTGGGTTCAATCCATCACCGTTCTTTAGCACACTCTGCCACCCCAGTTCAGACATGGCTATATGCAAATCAGTCTCACCCTGTGCCTCATGGGAACAGTCCAGCCCGAACTGCCAAGCCATGTCTTCCCTGGACCGGAAACAAGCTTCTGGGGACCGGTTTCTGGCATTCCAGGCGTCTTCAGCCCGGCTTGCTTGAATCCAGTGGCAAAGTGAGCAAGGGACTCATGTCTGAGCATACCCTGCCACTCTTATGGCGGCCAAAAGCGGTACAAAAGGGGGTGGTGATGGACGGAGCATCTGAATCAATCAAACACTCACACCCAGTCAAAAGATCTGGGTTTAATCCATCACCGTTTTTTAGCCCACTCTGCCACCCCAGTTCAGATAGCCTGGCTGATGAGGATTATGAATCCAAAACCGGTCCCAGGATGCTTGTTTCCGGTCCAGGGAAGACATGGCTTGGCAGTTCGGGCTGGACTGTTCCCATGAGGCACAGGGTCAGACTGATTTAAATAAAGCCATGTCTGAACTGGGGTGGCTGAGTGAACTAAAGAATGGTGATGGATTAAACCCAGATCAGTTGACTGGGGGTGAGTGATTTGTTCAAACGCTCCGTCCATCATCCCATTTTGTATCGCTTTGTTCTGTTCGCCCTAAGTGTGGCAGGGTATGCTCAGACGTGAGTCCCTTGTTCACTTGGCCACTGGATTCAAGATAGCCTGGCTGATGAGGATTATGAATCCGATCCCGGTCCCAGGATGCTTGTTTCAGGTCCAGGGAAGACATGGCTTGGCAGTTCGGGCTGGACTGTTCCCATGAGGGACAGGGTCAGACTGATTTGCATATAGCCATGTCTGAACTGGGGTGTCTGAGTGAACTAAAGAATGGTGATGGATTAAACCCAGATAAGTTGACTGGGGGTGAGTGTTTGATTTGTTCAAACGCTCCGTCCATCATCCCCTTTTGTATCGCTTGTTCGCCCTAAGTGTGGCAGGGTATGCTCAGACATGAGTCCCTTGTTCACTTGGCCACTGGATTCAAGATAGCCTGGCTGATGAGGATTATGAATCCGAAACCGGTCCCAGGATGCTTGTTTCCGGTCCAGGGAAGACATGGCTTGGCAGTTCGGGCTGGACTGTTCCCATGAGGCACAGGGTCAGACTGATTTGCATATAGCCATGTCTGAACTGGGGCGGCTGAGTGAACTAAAGAATGGTGATGGATTAAACCCAGATCAGTTGACTGGGGGTGAGTGTTTGATTTGTTCAAACGCTCCTTCCATCATCCCCTTTTGTATCTCTTTGTTCGCCCTAAGTGTGGCAGGGTATGCTCAGACGTGAGTCCCTTGTTCACTTGGCCACTGGATTCAAGATAGCCTGATTGATGAGGATTATGAATCCGAAACCGGTCCCAGGATGCTTGTTTCCGGTCCAGGGAAGACATGGCTTAGCAGTTCGGGCTGGACTGTTCCCATGAGGCACAGGGTCAGACTGATTTTCATATAGCCATGTCTGAACTGGGGTGGCTGAGTGAACTAGAGAATGGTGATGGATTAAACCCAGATCAGTTGACTGGGGGTGAGTGTTTGATTTGTTCAAACGCTCCGTCCATCATCCCCTTTTGTATCGCTTTGTTCGCCCTAAGTGTGGCAGGGTATGCTCAGACGTTAGTCCCTTGTTCACTTGGCCACTGGATTCAAGATAGCCTGGCTGATGAGGATTATGAATCCGAAACCGGTCCCAGGATGCTTGTTTCCGGTCCAGGGAAGACATGGCTTGGCAGTTCGGGCTGGACTGTTCCCATGAGGCACAGGGTCAGACTGATTTGCATATAGCCATGTCTGAACTGGGGTGGCAGAGTGGGCTAAAGAACGGTGATGGATCAAACCCAGATCTTTTGACTGGGTGTGAGTATAAGATTGGTTCTGATGCTCTGTCCATCACCACCCCCTTTTGTACCGCTTTTGGCCGCCATAAGTGTGGCAGGGTATGCTCAGACGTGAGTCCCTTGCTCACTTTGCCACTGGATTCAAGCAAGCCGGGCTGAAGAGGGCTGGAATGCCAGAAACCGGTCCTCGGAAGCTTTTTTCCGGTCCAGGGAAGGCATGGCTTGGCAGTTCGGGCTGGACTGTTCCCATGAGGCACAGGGTCAGACTGATTTGCATATAGCCTAGCCATGTCTGAACTGGGGTGGCATAGTGGGCTAAAGAACGGTGATGGATCAAACCCAGATCTTTTGACTGGGTGTGAGTGTTTGATTGGCTCAGATGCTCCGTCCATCACCACCCCCTTTTGTACCACTTTGACAAAGTCAGTAGGTCTGCCTTACTTTAAATGACGCCCTTTACATTGTAACATCACATTGTTTAGTTGTTTACTCCTGCAGGGGTTTTGGTACTGCCTCCTACCCCAACCCTCCGCTCTGCAAGAGGGTTAAGCGAAGATCCTGGCCTGCAGGCCAAAGCCACGCTTGCCCCTAACTTACTCCCTCACCATTCACTGCTTATGACCTCACATATTACAACAGTCATGGCATGTTCTGTGACATCATTGATAACATTCCGTAAGAAAACTGAAATCACATAATTGACGACAACACTGTACATGGGTTATATAGTTACTTTATGTCATGAGTTAAAGTTGCTTGAGATAACTATAACTGGTGCATTTCAGAGATTTTGGTCTTTTAAAACACTATGGGGCTTGATTATGAGAGCCCTGCATCACTTTTGCACCTCTTAAAGCGGTACATGCATGACGCCGGGCTCTCATAAAGATTTATGAAGCCGCACAAAGCTACTCTGTGAGGATTTGAGTGGCCTCATAAATCATAAGTAAGGCAACGCCGCGCAAATTGCGGTGTTCCCTTACTCTGCACTAAGGAAGCGTTCCATGGGAGTTGTGGTGGGTTTTACCATGCAATATCCATTGAATTTGACGCTGCCCCAGATTCACAAAGTCAAATCCGTACGCCCCTTGAGGTGAGGTTTATTGACGGGAAATATGTTTATTTCCCCTCTTTTTCCATCATTCCGTCAGTGCTGCTGAATGCAGCCCATATAAAAAGAGGAAAACACATTGTAGGATTGTTTTTGTGAATGAAGATACCCCAACCTGCACAAAAACAATCCTTCCTGCAATGGAGGCACGACAGCACCATGGTGCAAGGGTGCCTCATTTTTGGTGCAAGGCTGCCAAAACAGCATCAGCGCAGGCAGAAAGGCCTGGAATGCACTGTATTGGTTAAATACAGTGCATTCCTGCACTTTCACTTTGGTGTAAGTGTCTTGTTGTGCTGCCCTACGCCAACATGCCACAAAGGAGGCCCTTTGTTTTACCTGACATCGTCACCTAAACATAACATCCCTTTATAGTTTGTTTTTTTAAATTGATATACATAGGTAACAATGCATCTATGTACCTAGACAATACATATAATCCAGCTAAATATATGTAGAGCAAATAACAATAAATACATACTTGTCAAACACACATATATTTAGACCTGGGCATAATTCTAATTAGGAAAACTGGGCTGGTGGCATGGTTTACTGAGTTTGCACACCCATACTCATCATTTGGCTGGATCGCCCTTGAGAAGAAAACATCATTGGTGGCCTTTTTGCCCCACCAAGCTGACAAGCTAATTAGTGGACATCTTGGAACCTGAGAAATCCTTGCGTTTGGGGCCCTTGATAAAAAAAAAAAAAAAAAAAAAAAAAAAAATGTACATTGAGTAGGTCTGGCTTTGGGGCCACCTCCTTATGCTATTGGGTTACTTGATGCTGCCCCTATTATTCTTTTGATGGCTTTGCAGTTTCTCATGTGGCCACACAGTGGAGTAGTCGTTTCTTACCAGTTTTCACTGGTGTAAGTATCTATTCATCCACATGTGACTTCCGAGTTTCTTTTTATTCTTCTTTTACTGTGGTCATTTGTTTTCAGCCCTTCGATAGGAAAGGAGCTGTGGGGTTTAAATCTGTGAGCCTGCTTTTAGACCTCCAAGTCAGTTTTGCTTGCTAATTTTCATGGTAATTTTACTTTGGTCATTTGTTTTCTGTTGCTTCATGGAAGCATAGCAGTAGGAGCAGACCTGGAAGCTTCTTTAGGAGCTTTCTGTCCATGTTTCCTAATTGCTATCCTTCCTTGCTCGCCCTGATGCTCGTGTCCATTCTTTCCTGTCCCCACCCTTTCTGTTTTTACTTTCTCCCACTTGTTTGGTACTTGATTGGTTGTTCCTCATAGGATTCTTCTGTGCTGTCAACTTGCATTGATTTTGTTACCATCCTGCACAAACTTTAATTTTAATGTATAGTTTCAAAATGGCTGTTAGTCATCTTTGAACAGTAAAAAAAGAATAAAGTATCATTAAAGAAATTGAAAAACAGCCACTATGTGTGTGCATGTGTGCAGACGTTTAGGCTGCTATCTTTAAATGTTTTTTTTACCATAAAGTATGGCAAAGCACTGGTAAAGCCAATACCTCTCCGGCAGCAGTATTTTAAAGGTGAAGATGAATATCTATGCCGCTCTTGTTGATAATGATCTTTCACTCACTCCCTACATAAACATCTTGGGGGCATATTAGCAAGAACCTCTTTAAAATTATCGCCGTTTTAGCAGCAGGAAACTGCCGCTAAAACGGCGATAATGGGCTTGCTAATATGCTTTATAGAATTCCAATAGAAGCCCAGGTTAGATGTGCAGGACATCTAACCCGGGCTTCTATTGGAATTCTATAACACATATTAGCCAGCCCATTATCGCCGTTTTAATGGCAGTTTCCTGCTGCTAAAACGGCGATAATTTTAACGAGGTTCTTGCTAATATGCCCCTTGGTTCCTTCTTCTTCAGCTTAACCACCCTTTAAAAAATGTTAATTATTTTACGATTGAGTTTGCTCAAAACTACGACTCAGTCTGCAATTGCATCTCACCTCTATTTCAGCATCCTCCTTTATGCAGATTTTAAAAAATATCTTCTGCCTGAATTGCGTATCATACTAAATGCTGCTGCCAGACTGATCCTTGGCTTAAAAAGCTGTTATCTAATTTCTCATTATCAGGACATACTACATTGGCTACCTATGCCTAAAGCAAATGCTAAGTGACTATATGCCACAGAGCATTTGTTCCTGTGGGACCAATTCTTCTCCAACCCAGGTTTGGGAGACAGGTGCCCATCCACCACCATTCACACTGCATTGGCTCATCTTTTGATGGTTCTGAGCATCCATCGTGCAACAGGAGTCAGTCGAGCTCTGTCTTACAATGCCCCAATAGCTTGAAATAATGTTCCACTGACACTTAGGCGTGAGCCCAACCACCTGGAAAAAGATAAGTTTCCTATAACATGGCTTTTCAGAAAGCTGCTTGAGTAATGTTCCCCGGTCCCTCAGCTTCTGCTTAGCACTGGGACGCCACTAAGGGACAATGGGCTCTTTAAAAATGACTATCATCAACATATGGCTGGATGATTTCACACAATTTTACCAGTGGTATGTTTGTGAGTTATCCTATACTAACCCGCATATTTTAATCTGTTTCTTTAATTTTATGTTCAGTATTTATATGATGTGGAATGCCTTCGGGAGAAGAGGCGTGCTGCAAAGAAGCAGCTATCTGTTTACTATAGGGCTACCATTTACATGAAGACATAGGTCGTTGACAATGACCCAGAAAAACAACATTGGCATGATAAAACCATAAAGATCATAGCACCATTGGGAGCCATAAATCCAGAGAGGACTTACTCGCTCACAAATCACCTTCTGTCTGCCTTAAAGCAGAGATTACATAGTTATTTTTGGATTAAAAACGAGGGAATATATATCTTAAAGATAAGGGACAACACATTTGTTGGAAGAGCTCCCTGAAGAGACGAGATTAAAGAGAATTGTGTGAATAGCAATACATTGTTTCTGATGGAATTAGACAATAGTAAAGGCCTAATTTAATCCTCATGGTGGAGCAGAATTGCAAGTAACACAGAAACGGTGTGCTTTCTGAAGTTTTAACCTGGACACGTGGCCTGGGGTTAAATTAACTTCTATATGAAATATAAGAAAAATATGTAGGTATCGGTGGGGAAACTCTGATGACTGCATCTTATTTACCATCAACATTTAATCGGAAGCAATTATGCCCCAGTATTCCAAAATTGCCAGAGCCCACGGTCTTGTTAATTTAAGGGTGGAGGAGTGTGCACCTTACCACTGCTAATCAGTGTTAAAGTGCATGTGCTTCTCCCATAAACATGTTGACATTGGTGTATACCAGATTGGCATATTTATTTTACCTGTAAATCCGTTGTAAAGTGGTACACCATGTACCCAGGGCCTGTAATCTAAATGTTATAAGTGGGCCTGCAGCACTGGTTGTATCGTCCACACCCACACAAGTAGCCTTTCAAACCTGTCTCAGGCCTGCCATTGCAGGGGCTGTGTGCAGTTTACTGCCACTTCGACTTGGCATTTCAAAGCACTTGCCAAGCCTTAAACTCACCTTTTTTACACAAAAGTCACTCCTAAGGTAGGCCCTAAGTGACCCCAAGCGCAGGGTGCTGTGTAACTAAAAGACAGGACATGCACTTTTGAGTTATACATGTCCTGGCAGTGACAATCAGCTAAATTTGTTTTTCAGCGCTGTGAGGCCTACACCTTCCATAGGTTAGCATTTGGGAATCCTTAAAACACCTTATAAGCTGTAATTCCTGATTGGAAAAGATAAGCTACTTCATGTTTAATATCTTCGGAATGGTGGTGATAACTCATCTTTAATGGTAAAGGTGGATTTGACATGATCACTTTAGACATGTCATTTTTAGAAAGTGGGCATTTCTCTACTCTTAACTTTGCTCTTCATACCTGCAGCCTGTGTTCAATACATGTCTGGGCTGGGTGACAGCTACAATTTCTGCAATCCCTCTGGACAGCTAGAAACACTAGAAGGTGTGGGTGCGACAGAGGACTCATCTTCACTCTGATAGCCTTCCTGGGCAGGATGGGGGAGAGGTAGCTCACACATACATTGGAATAGGCTGTGTCCTGTCCTCTCACAATGCACTGATTTACCCCACAGGGTTAGTCTGGCAGACAGGACTGGTCTGAAAGGGATCCTTGTGCACTTCATAAAGGTCGTTTGAAGTCACCCCCTACATCAAGGGCACTTTTGGGTTTAAGTACCAGGGCTCTGGCCCTACCAAATCAGTACACTACTGGACCTGGGAAGAGCTATGCTTGAGTAAAGGCTGCTGTGCTGAAGGATTGCCACTTTGCTGTGATTAAGTGATCTGAAAAACTGCTTCTCTGCTTTGCCGAGATGCTCTGCTGCCTGCTGATCTCTGATCTGCTAAGGCCAAGGACTGAACCCAAAGCTACTCCAAGGGCTTGCTGGCTTGCCTCCTTTTTTTCTGAAGTCTCAGGGACACAAAAGACTTCCTAAAATTCTGCTGGAGCTTCTGTACTCTACCTTATGTGAGCCCTACCCTTACCGGAGGTGCCCCCTCTAATCTCTGGGCCCCCAAAGTGGGTTCTGCAGCTGCTTTCACCATCAGCAGGTCAGGGTCCTTTAAATCAAGCTTTTGGGCTCTTCATGACCGTGAACAGGCCTGTTTGCTCCGGAACTCCATAGCTCACTCGAAGGATAGGCACAAGCGGCTGCAAGTTCCTCTCTTTGCACAGCAGCATCACTGCTCATGACCTCGAGACCCCAGCCCATCTGTCCATGATGGCCTACGCATTTGCCTGCAGCACTTGACACCCTACGGACCTCAGCCAGCGTTGCTCACCATGCTTCTGGCAAACTCTTACCCCGCATAAGGGACTCTTAGTTCAACTTGGAGGAGGTAAAACTTTAGGAGGCCAGTTTGAAACTGTATCCAACCCGGGCTCTATCGTGGTCGGCTTGACTTTTCAGATTTACCCCGGCCTAGTGTGACCTCAAGTAACCTTTAGTGCTATTGACTTCTTAGTACTGTTTTTGCATTTATTCTGTAAAAAACTAATATTTCGACTTCTACAGAATGGAATTTTGTTGTTTTGGTATTAGTTTACTCAGATAAATATTCTCTATTTTTCTAATTCAATGTGGAGTAATTCTGTGGTATTTTCATTGAGTTACTGTATCTTAAGTGTTGCACAACTACTTTACACATTGCCTCTTAAGTAAGTTATGCCTGACTGCTCTGTGCAAACCTGCCAGATGGTGAGGACAGGTTAATTTAGGGTATGTATCTGACTTTCCCTGGCTAAGGTGGTGGTCACTACTTGGACAGGGTGCAAACCCCTGCCAACTACAAACTCTGGGGCATATTATCAAGGGATTTATCTCCGCTTTTTTGGCTTTAAAAGCCAAGAAAGCAGAGATAAAATGATCTCCCTATCAGCAACAGAGTGCTAACACGCAAATTCGCATGTTAGCACCCTTTTTCTCTACGCTTCCCCTTGCATCTCTAATGAGATGCAAAGGGGGCGTTCCAGAGAAAAATAATAGGAAAAAATGTTGTTAAGCGACATTTCTCCATTTATCAAGGATTTCGCTAACCCTGTTAGTGATAAAAAGCAGCGCTAACCGCGGTTAGCACTGCTTTTTTTACACCTGGTATTTTCCTGACTTAGCCATGATATCCTATGGAAGGTGGATATCATGGCTAAGTTTGTGAGCCCCTATCATCAAGCTAACGCCAAACTTCGAGAGATTATCGTTGGTTTTCCAGCAATAATCTCTCATTTGCCAGTTAGCGCGAGGATTTTTATCACTTCTGTGATAAACCTTGCTAATAGCAAGTAATCTCTGCGATAATTTCCGGCGATGCTTAGCGTTAAAAAAATTGTTGCTAAGCATCGTTAGCGATAAATATCGCTAATCGTTGGTAATATGCCCCTCTATCTCTAATCAGGTAGACTGAAGTAATTGGGTTCAGCTTCGAAAATATTTAGAAATGAAAAAAAAAATGGAAATCAAAGAAGAGATGTTTAGTACAAAAATCAAAGAATTGAAAGAACACATTAAAGGTTCTCTGTAAAAAGCTAAGATATGGTTGTCATATTTTTGTAGAGTTAAGCCCGGGTCATATGAAGTTTCATTTTATATTTAATTCAAATTGTAGTTCAGTCAGAACAGATTTCGGCATATGTGAAAGAAGGGGTCAGATATGAGGGTGGACGTTTGACTCTTCCTTATGGAGATATGAATTCGGCCAATATTAGGGTTTTCTTGAGCTGACTGCAAGTGTGGCCTTTCTCTTGTACACTATACAATGCCATAAAGAGCGAAATAAAGAAGGTACAATACTCTGTAAACAGGTTCAAATGTGGGAAGTGTAATGTAGGAAACTAAGTATTAGTTGAAGGGAATAAGAACCCACTTCAAATAATATTCACAATGAGTTTCCAGGTGAACCATAAAAGTCACTACGTAACCCTGTGCTTAACCCTCTGGTAGTTGTCAGGCTTAACATGGAGACAATGCGTAAGGTATTTATGCAGCAAGTAGACAGTGATAAGTAAAAACACAACACAAGAAAAATACCAAACCAATTTAGAATAATTTTTAAATCAATTAAATGACACATAAAGGACACAAATCCAATAGGTAGGTACAGAGGTAATGAATTTTTAAAGTTTATATTAAAAATAGAGCCAAAAATATAACATATCAACCATGGGTATTTACGCACGCTGGACAGGGTCAAAGGCTAACCCACCACGATGGAGCGTTGGTCCGATATAGCTACGTCCCAAAGGAAAGTTTCGAAACCTTTTTTGGGAAGAAGTGGTCAATGGCAGGGCAAGCAGCAAGCTGGATCGAAAGTGGGAAGTGACAATGGTGGGTTGCTGATGAGCGATGTCCCAGTGTGGTTATCTACATAGGCAGGAAAGCTCCAAGTGGGTGAAGTTCAAAGTCAATGCCCAGGAAGGCCTTGACATCAAGCCAGATGGAGCCCTCTACATTTGGACTTAGAAATGTTTCCGGGGGAGGAGGAGCTACCATAGAAACCAAGATGGCCGCATAAGCTCCCGGCTCCGCCGACCTCCGCCAGTTGCTCACAAATCCTGATGATTATCCTGATTTCTCACCGGACTTCCGTGCAGCTGAAGTGTTCCTGACTCTACAGATGCACTCCCGGAATTTCCAGCTGCTTGGATGACGAAGATACGCCGTGTTCCATTCTCGGCCTAACCCGGGGCCTTGATTTCTAACTCAGCCGGGTTTGAGTTGAATAACATCGGCCGCGGGACGTGGGTGGCGTCCGGTCTCCCGAAGAGGAGTGTTTCTTGTCCGTTTTGAATGGTGGCTCGGTGGCAGCTTTATCTCGCAGCTACGGCGGCTTGACGCATCGATTGCTGTGGTCGGAGATCCGCTGCCCGGAGGCCCCGTTGAGCTCCCGGGGTTGATGGGCTTGGTTCCTCGCTGGCGGCGCGGTGTTGAAATCGCGCTTTTGGAAGTGCCCACAGTGGTCATCGGCTTTGCCTGTGCCTGGTGCCCTGGAGTAGTTGGCCTCCGGGGTTCAAAGACCTGCTCGGTCGCTTCGTGAGGGGCGATGGAGCGGGTGGAATGTACACCGTCGCTGCATACTGTAATGGCCGCCATTGGGGAGCTCCATTCACAAGTCACCACCATCGTCCAGAGGATGGTCGTAACGGCTGATATCATCTGCCGGGGACCGGACTCTGACCCTTTCTTGGTTCTGGAACAAGTTGCTTTACCCGCGGAGCAAGCTTCGACTGCTACAGAGGGCCCCGTGCTGAAGTCAGACTTTGTATTCTTCTTCGACTATCGAACAGCAGCAAGCGAGCCTGAGACTATCAAAGGTGCATCCTGCCCTACGCCAATACCGCCCAAGATGGATATGGACAATCTTATATTTCAGAGTGAGTTCTCCAGTGACTGTTGGATTGATACCTAGCCCTTTTTCTCCCAGATGGTTCAAATACGCTCTGGCGCCCTAATTCTGGTGGGCAGTGAACTCCGTTTGACTTTTGGATTCTGTGTACCGCTATCTTGGTTTAAATCCTTCCGTACTGACTTTGAACTTTTTCTATATTTTGATTCTCCTATTGAGATGGCGGTTCGAACGGACAGGGCTCGCATGAAGAATCGTAGCGGCCAGGGTTGACTTTTACTTGATGGGTTTGAAAATTGACTTCATTTGACACGGGATTTGTACCTCATAATTGCGCGGGAGTTGGGTGGTTCTTACAAACTTCCCCCATTAGATTTTACTTGTTGCATTCTATTATTCTGGAGATGTTTGGGGTGGATTGCTGCTGGCGGGGGGTAAGGGAGACCGGGGGCCTGTTTGATATTTCCTCCTCCACTCTTTTTTCCTACTTTTAGGTTTAGTTCCGGGGCGACAGGCACGCTGCTAGTGGGGATGGGCCGTAGCCATTGCAGGGGTGCAGGGTGGGGGGAATGGGGAGGGGTTTGTTATTTTATCTTTGTTTAGTTCTATGGCCTTTTTTCTCTTTCCTTTCTTCTTTCACAAGAGATGGGTCGCTTATTCTGTATCGATTTCTTACCTAGTCGAGTGTCTAATTTGGTCTTCACTATCCTGACTCATGGGTGGGTGAACCTTGCAGGCTGTTGTTTTGTCAGATTGCTGATCGTTTCTCCTCTTAATGTATAGGTTGTTGCCAAAGCTACATACTTCTGTGAATTGATTTTCTGCATTGGTCTACTCGCTCACCTATCGCTATATCATATTTTGTACATGACACCCGATTTATGTAAATTCTCTTGTCTTCTTCAATAAAAACCTTAAAAAAAAAAAGAAAAAAAAAAAGAAATGTTTCCGGAAGTCAGATCTCCTTCAGTGGGGCAAACCGTCAAGTTGAGGCTGACTGGCATTTCAGCAGCGGCTTTGACGATGACCCCTGTCTCCATCAGTTCTCCCGACAGGAAGATGATAAAACATTTCTAAGCCCCAATTCTTGCAGTTTAGAGACATTAGGAGTACACTCTAGCACTAAGCAAGGGTCTAGGACCATGGGGTGGAGGACCACTTAGGTGTTAGGACTCACTCCAGAAGAGGCCAGAAGCAGGGTTCAGGGTTGTTGGAACTGGCCAACTGGGCAGTTGCAGGAAAGAGGCCTCTTGAAGCTTGGAGTGTCCTTGTAGCTCAAAAAGGTCAGCCAACTGATCCTTGGAGTCACTTCTGGGGTTAGAGTTCAAGGCAAAAGGTCCAGGATCTTGCCTAATATGTGTCTTTACATCCCCAAAAATTATTTAACTGTCTTTTCTTGAGTATTATGTTTTCCTTTTTCTGTTTCTCCGGGAATTGATATGGTCATTGACTGACAATCCTGAACCTGAGATAGTTCAGAAGAACAACTGGACTGCTGTCTGAAGAGAGAAGACGGAACATGCATGCCTTCAACCCAGGACCCCAGAAGTGCCTATGTGTCAGTTGGCTGACATCCTGTTTGAGTTAGAGAGACACAACAAGCTTCCAGAGGCCCTTCATGCTTTCCAGCTGATCAGGCTCAGCTAGACCTCCCTCTGTGGGAGTGTGTCCAGATCCCCAAATCTGTCCTCAAGATCCTGAACCCTTGCCTGGAGTCAGAGTGTGCTTCTCCCTGCTAACAGAAGGCTTCCCTGGATCGGGTGCAGAGCCCCTCATCGCAGCACCACCCAGCTTCTGATTGCCAGCTTCACCAGATTCGACTCAGAGCTATGCAGAGCCCCACCACTCTGCACAACTCCCTATGGTAAGCCTCACTGGATTCAGCTCAGTGCAAAACAGGACAAACCAGAGCCTGTATAGTCATGCTGTACCATCTTCTCATCAAAGTCAGAAGGTAACACTTCCAGTGGGAAAACCTGGGGGCATATTATCAACAACTAGCGATATTTATCGCTAAAGAAGCTTAGCAACATTTTTTTTATCGCCAAGCATCGCCGGATTTTATCGCAGAGATAACGTGCTATTAGCAACGTTTATCTACAATGCGATAAAATATCCGGCGATAGCGGCGAAATGCATGAATATCGCTGGAAAACCAGCGATATTCAGGCATTAACGCCAATAGGGTCTTAACATGAATATCCAACTCTCATTGGCTATACAGGTTAAGAACTAGTCTGAGCCGGTGTTCGTTTTCAGCGATATTCGCTCTTAGAGCAAATTTTTTTATCGCTACGCCTGCCTTGCTAATAAGCAATAGCGACGTTAGCGACTGCTTTCAGTCGCTAACTGGTTGGGTACGCCCACTTTGCATGTCATTAGCGATAAATATCGCTGACATGCAAAGTGGGCCCCAAACTGCTCGCTCTCACCTAAAAGCTGTCGCTAACTGATGTTAGCGACGCCTTGCTAATAGGGCAATGAAATTATCGCCGCTATGCGGCCGAAAACGGCCGCAAAAGCGGCGATAATTTCATTTCGCCTGCCTTGATAATATACCCCCTGGTTCTGTATCTAGCCCGAGCCTCGTGGTCAACCTGAATTTATGACGTTGATCCAGTCTGCTGCAACCAGATACCCGCAGTTGGCGCTTCTCGCCTTTTGGTACTCTTTTTACTTAAACATTTATAAACTCCTAACTTTGATTCTACTGACTGGATTCTCGTCATTTTGGTGTCACGTTAGTCATTAAAATATCTTCATTTTCTCGATATTTTCTTGCATTTTGTTTTCACATTACCACTGTTTGAGTGATGCATAAATACTTTGCATATTGCCTCTAAGTTAAGCCTGACTGTTTGTGTGTCAAGCTACCAGAGGATTAAGCACAGGCTTATAAAGTGACTTTGTGGTTCACCCTGAAAAGGTTTGTGAATATTATTTTAAGTGCGTTCTCCCTCCTTCAACCAATTATCCCATTTCTTACACACATTATGACTTAGTATATTTGCCAACTCCTCTTCCACGTCTTACATATCTATTTCGTTCATAGAATAGGGCGCGGGAAAACAAAGTGGTCAATAATATGAGCTTGCTGATGGCTCTAATTACATCACTCTTTCTTCAGAGAAGTTTGCATTTATTTAATAAGCTGCTTAGAGGTTCACAGACACTAATGTCAGAATACCAGTGGCACTCTGTGGTTTCTGCTCCTCTAATATTTTTTCTTACAAGGGGAGGGAGTGGCAGAAATGAAAAACATACATAGCATCCCTTCCTTGTACTTTAAGGGTGAGTATGGAAATATGCTTAAAGCCCTTCATATTTCTGTTATTATTCCCTTGTGGCCCCCTTGAGCAAAACTGTCCATACTTTCAGACCTGTAAATGAGTAATTGTTGAAGCAGTTTACTCCTATCTCCTTCTAAATAATCCATTGTGCCGAATGTTGAAAGGTTCCTTTTTCTTTCCATGGGAAGCAAATCTGGTGAGCAGATAATATATGACTTACATGCTGATCCAAAAAACTGAATTTATTATTGTAATGCATTCATTTTGACATAGGGACCTGCAGCCTGAGTTATAATCCCAGGCTCAGCCCATACCCAAAACTGTGTACTTATGGGTACATCACCTTATCTTTCTATACCTTAAACTGTAAGCATGTTTATTGTAAAATAATTTGGAATCATAAAGAAACAGTGTAGTATATTGTGCACTGCTGTTCAAATTACACATTGGCATTCTATCACTCCCTCATTTATTTATGATTTCTATTTTCTGGTTTTAACCACAACACATGCAAGCAGTCCTGCTATACACACAGTACTTCAGATTTGAGATGATTATTCTCACATGTCAAAGGATTGTTATATAAGTAACAGAAATACGGGGCAGATTTACAAGCCTCTTGCGCCACTTGTGCGTCACTTTTCCCGTGTTAAAAATGAAGCAAAAGTGGCGCAAGGGCCTTGTAAATCTGCCCCTTTGTTTTTACCAGATTTAACTATTTGTGTTAAATGATGCAAAGAAATACACTTAGGTTTTTAAAATGTGGTATGTTTTTGGCAAATAAAATAAGACGTATTAGGACAACTACAGCAGCTTTCCTTGCTGTAAATCTCTTTGACACTGACAGACTGTGAGCTGGGTTTCAGTCAGTCTATCCCCTTGCTGCCTCCATCCACGTTTCTGTTTTTTGATTCTCTGGATTTTTTTACTTTACTGGCAAAGCTTATTTTACAAAAGTACATTTGATTTTCTGAAAGCCATGAGAAGGGAGCTACTTTGGGCCAGCAAAAATAAAGACAGAGAATAGCAAGCAAATCGCAGACAACAAAATTTTATTGAGACAGACAAAATTTCAAATATTTGGACTACAACTGAGCATTTATAATGAACCCTGGAAGTTATCCACATGTTGACATTCTCTATGACTTTCAGTTTTAACACATCCATACTTGTATAATTGTACTACGTCAAACTTAATCTGTTTTTAGATTGGTCACTCATTACAAGAATACAGATTTTTTGGAGAAAAGGCAGCAACATTGTGAAAAATAGAAAAAGACCTTAAATTACCAATAGTTATTTCATATAGTTACACTGCAGTCTATTCATAAGGAAACTGTGGATAATACGTCTGTATCCAAAGCAAATAATGTAAAATACTAAGGGGCATATGTACAAGCCTCCAGTGCCACAGGAACGCCACTTATATCAATGTTCTTGTGGCAAAAGGGGCTTTGCCTTATTCACAAGGCAGCGTTAAGCCACTTAATGTGACTTAACACCCTTTCAGGCTATACTTAGTGTGAAAGGAATGGGCAGTGGATGTTGCGGTGTGCATTCCGCCACAACACCCATTGATTTTGACGCTGCCCCATATTTACAAGGGTGGCTTAAATATGCGGCAGCACCAAAATTAAGATGAGGAGAAATACTTTATATCTCTTTGTTTTTGCGGTTTCTATGTGCGCAGCATTGTGCAGCGCACATAGAAACAGCAAAAAGCCACGTATGATTGTTTATGTGCAGAAAGGTGTCTCTTCCTGCACATAAACAATCATTTTAAAAATGATGAGTCGAACCTTCTATGTGTGCTGCACAAGCAGCACACATAAAAGTTACAAATCACCACTTATGATTGTTTATATGCAGGAAGGGATACCATTATGCACATTAACAATCATTTCCCACAACGCAGGCACCTTTGCACTATGGTGCAAGGGTGCCTGCGTTGGTGCTAGGCAGCTACATTTAGCACAAGCGCAGGGAGAAACACAGGGCTGCACCGTATTGTTGTAAAATACGGTGCAGGCTTGCATTTATAAAGTGAGAGAGCGCGGCATTAACCATCTTGGCTTAATGCCGCACTCCGCCACTTTAGCTGTAAATATGCCTCTAAATATGATAGGTCTTACTTTCTATTCCAAGACACTTGGATATCATAAATTAAATGCAATTTAATGGAAAATGTGTAGCATTATACACCATCTAACAATTTAAATATCCTTCTGGCGAATTAGCCACAATTAAATCTATGAAAGATATATCTTGTTCTTCTAGAAAGCTAGAATTTCCATAACAATTTGCTGTCAAAGGTAATGCTCACAATGGTATTAGCAACAGCAGACAAAATAAATTGTGAGGGACAAATGTATGAACATGTTTAATGAGAATAAGCAATAAAAAAAATTGGAATGAAGTTAACTATATATCATAGTCTTGCATCTGATCCTCAACATGATTATTCATCTTGTTTGCACAACACCATATGTGGAGAGTGAAATTAAAGCACCGACCAGTGGATGTGTTTGTGTGTCTGTTTGACAAAGTTACTAAGATGTTGTGTGACATTTTGCAAAACTACTGATTTGCATAATAAATGTTAAAACAATCATTGTGGTCTTCTTAACTTAACAGTCAGGATATGCAGTGCATCACTTACCTCAAATCAAATGTGCTATTACTCTAAGGATGCAGCAATTACATATTCATAAAATATACTTGGCTAAATGTTGAATATCACAGGTTCTGATGTTTGTCAAATTTGACTAAACAAGCTTGGTAGCATACCTGTGTTTTGCTGATGAACTGTCATCATTATAAGTACTCTCAATTTATCAGTGTGAAAATATGCTTTCAGTCCAAGAAGTTTACATAAACAGAGATAACTATACATCTAACTGGTCATAAATGGTTCACTTTACGTTGGCATAATGAACCTTACAGTACTATCAGATACAAAAGAAATAACAATTAGAACCTATTTGCAGTTTTACTTATTTTGTTATGATCGCCCGTGCATTTCAACTGTTTGTGAAGTTCATTTACAAATTGTAGTCAGATTAGTTTGAAGGTGGACAACCTAAAAGTTTGTTTAATTGCGAAATGACACCAATAAACTGTTTCCCATCTAATTAATACGTTATCATCTATGAGAACTTGTAATAATGTATATGTCAGCTTTGTATGTATTAAACAACCCCACAGCCTGTATAGGAAGTAAGTCCCGAAAGGATTTGTATGGTACTTCATTTTCATACACAGTGAAATTAATCAAACATATTGATATGTTAACTTGGTCGTTTGTAAGCTTGCTAAATGGGAAACAACTATATGAGGTACGTTGCAACTTAGGAGCACATTTAGGGGCCGATTAGGATGGCGGACGGACTTGCGTCCGTCCGCCATCCCAGAGGTGAAGGGACCGTCCGCATGGGCTGCGGCGGTCCCTCCGTGCAAATTAGGATGTGACCGCCACCCTGGCGGTCACATCCTGGATATTTAACATTGCGGCGGGTGCTGCTTCAAGCAGCACCCGCCGCAATGTTAAAAGTGCATGTTTAACATTTACATGCACAAAGCGGCAGGCACCGTGCGGTGCCTGCCGCTTTGTGCATGTAAATGCTGGGGGGTACCATAGGTACTCCCAATGTGCACCCCCCACCCGCCTACACCCTGGGGGCCCGCAACGGGCCCCCAAAATCAAAAGTACACATGCTTTTCCGCGGCGGAAAAACCGCCGCGGGAAAGCATGTTTACAAATGTTTCCTAATTTGGCTGGCGGTGTCTGATAGACACTGCCAGCCAAATGAGAGCTATTCCGCCGCGGTTGTAATCCGACCGCGGCGGAAAAGCAGCGGACAGAAACCAAGACCCACCAGCCATCGTAATGCGGCGGTGGGTCTTTGGTGACTCCGCAGAGGATTTTCCGCCTCCTCCGGGCCGGAGGTGGCTTCCGCCGGCCCGGAGGAGGCGGAAAATCCTCCATCCTAACCGGCCCCGTAATGTGTATGTTGGCTATTTGTTAATTTACATATTGCCAGTCATAAACACTATATAAATGTAATGGCTCCATTTTCTAAAGAAACAATGCATTTGGTAGACAAGAGGAATACATGACCAATCAGAACCTTCCATGGTCTTCAAACACATGAACAAATTAATTATTCCTGGACAGTAGTGCTTAGGCTATACAATTAATTTTGAACACATCACTCACAGAGTGCATAATTGCAATTCCACATTAACACAGATATTAAATTACTGATGATTTATTTTTTAGAAGAAACACCTCATTGTCAAATGCAGTTTATCTCTGTGTTTGGCTTGACATGTTTAACAGCTCAAAGAAAATGTAAGTAAATATGCGTTCGTAACAGGCCGTATCTACCGGCATTTAAATCCTTTTCAAATTAAAATGACACACATATAAAACAGAAAGGAGTTTGGGATGGCTCTGGTTTGTGGGTTTGGGCAAGAAGAATTCAACTTTTAATGTTGTGCATAAATGCTCATGGATCTGACCACCTTCACTCTCCATTGGAAATTGATGTTTCCAGTTGAAATCCTATGTTGTAAATGCAAACATGACATTTATCAGGCCTAAAAATATTAACAAAATAAAGCTGTATCTTTAGAAATACTAATAAGTATATAGAAATAATTACAATTTATACATAGTCCGTGCTGGGAAACCATAAAACTATGAAGGTAAATGAAATGATAAAGAATGTCAAGAATAATCTTTCCTGTACTGTATTTTAGAAATTGTGCAGTACTTTTACCCTTTATTAGGTAATGCACACAAATAAGATAGTATTGCTTTGCTGTCTTCATTGAATTAATTCTGTTTTATAGCTTACTATTTTCTTAAGCGACAACAAGAAGCAAAATATTTTTTTAGTCTCTCAGCAGTTTCATATAAATAATGAACAGTTAATATAGTTCATTGATGTGTGTAAATTAACTGTTTTGCTTAATTAAAGATATTAAACT
Organism: Lissotriton helveticus; assembly: GCF_964261635.1. NCBI lineage: Eukaryota > Metazoa > Chordata > Amphibia > Caudata > Salamandridae > Lissotriton > Lissotriton helveticus. The sequence goes on from NC_136068.1 coordinate 787,290,796, forward strand.
AGTTGAATTGCTGTGGTGACACCACTCTTGAAGCCTTAAAACGATCCACTAAATTGAGCTGGGCACCATCTTTGACCTTCATGGAAATCATGCTAGTTTCCGTGGACCATGGGGAATAGGAACTTTCCTAAATCTGTTGGGGGGAAACTTGTGGTACGTGCCCCAATTATACAAGGCAAAATAACTTGCTTCTTCAATCTATGGATGTAATAATGATGGTTCTGTCGGACAGAAATACCTAATGATTTGGTATTTCAGTATTATTTTTTGTGTACTTCGTCCCTAATCAGGATACAAAGATAGCAATATTTATATAAAGACAATTCAATACACTGACCACAAGATAAAAAAGGAAAGTGACATTTTTACTCAAACACTTTCGTATTTTGAATTTGAAACACAAATAACTACAGATGCTGTCCCTAAAACACACTTAAAACATAATTGACACATAAACTTTGTGCAAAAAATGTATACACAATTAAAACAACAAGTAAAATTGGTAATTAATATACTCATTGACCACGACAACTACATATACAATAATCTGATAGGTACAACAATTTGATCTTGGTTCCTAAGAGATTTAGAATAGTTGGTTCAAAAAAGAGAAGGGATTGCGTCGACGTTTCGACCCTGGGGAACGATGCGGTGATTTAACGCATCAAGGGCGGGTCTTCATCAGGACTGTAAACATGTAGGACAGCCTCTAGTGGACCTTGCTACACTTGGAGTCCTGGTCTCTTTCTGAAAAGTACTGCCGGTCAGCCGACTCAGGCAGCGTAGATGTTCCTCATACCTCTGTAATGATTATTTGTACAGGAGGCAGAGTGAGGAGATTATCCTCTGATTTGCTTTTAATTCACGCCGATCGTGTCTATATCCTTCCGATTGCTGTAGGGGACATCCCCTACAGCAATCGTGTCTATTTCCTTCCGATTGCTGTAGGGGATATCCCCTACAGCAATCGGAAGGATATAGACACGATCGGCGTGAATTAAAAGCAAATCAGAGGATAATCGCCTCACTCTGCCTCCTGTACAAATAATCATTACAGAGGTATGAGGAACATCTACGCTGCCTGAGTCGGCTGACCGGCAGTACTTTTCAGAAAGAGACCAGGACTCCAAGTGGAGCAAGGTCCACTAGAGGCTGTCCTACATGTTTACAGTCCTGATGAAGACCCGCCCTTGATGCGTTAAATAACCGCATCGTTCCCCAGGGTCGAAACGTCGACGCAATCCCTTCTCTTTTTTGAACCAACTATTCAAAATCTCTTAGGAACCAAGATCAAATTGTTGTACCTATCAGATTATTGTATATGTAGTTGTCGTGGTCAATGAGTATATGAATTAACAATTTTACTTGTTGTTTTAATTGTGTATCAATTTTTTGCACAAAGTTTATGTGTCAATTATGTTTTAAGTGTGTTTTAGGGACAGCATCTGTAGTTATTTGTGTTTCAAATTCAAAATACGAAAGTGTTTGAGTAAAAATTTCACTTTCCTTTTTTATCTTGTGGTCAGTGTATTGAATTGTCTTGATATAAATATTGCTGTCTTTGTATCCTGATTAGGGACGAAGTACACAAAAAATAATATTGAAATACCAAATCATTAGGTATTTCTGTCCGACAGAACCATCATTATTACATTTATTACCCGCCCAGGTTCTGAGGGTTATAGGGTTACCCCATTACACGTAATGGTCTTCAATCTATGGAACAGGGATTTGGAGCTATGCCAACCATCCCTCATCTCACCCAGGCTAAATAAAAAAAATATTGAAAAGGATTTGGGCTCCCATCATCAACTTCTGGTATTCAATCTACCAGGAGCTTTTGTTAACCTACATTAAAGATGAAATTAAGTTAGTCTCTTCAATCCTTTAAATCAAAGCATTGCCGAATTTCTATACAACCCTCACTAGCTTGTTTGTGAATTAAGGTTATTGAAAGCCTTTCTGATTTATTGATTGAAGTGTAATGCAGATATAATTGTGAAACTGGGTCTGATTCCCTGCAGAAAATAGTGTGTAGTTACAAAGAGTGGCTAACTGTTTTGTATTCTGTAGAATTGTGGAAAAGTAAGAAAACTTTCAGTAGGTCAAGTATAACATTAAAATGTTCTCAGAGAAAATATCTAGCACGAGTAAAGAATATCCACAAAAGAACAACAAAACCAAGCTTTGTTTTGGACTGTTCTGCAACAATTTTGCATAGTCTTATTGGCATTGTATTTCAGGACATAGTTATATTATGTCCTTGTGAGAGCCATCCATTCCACGTATTAACATTTTCATGAGATTCTAAGAAATAAATTTTTGATAATAATTTTGATCTCAATAGTTCTTTATATCTGTATATTTGCTTTATATATTTTTTGATCATCAGCTAGCCTCATCATTGCTATTGTGTTGAAGGGTTCCTAGTTGCAGTATAAAAGATGAGGGGGGAAATCGTGGCACACAGGATCTTCACAACTTAGGAAAGGGGCTATTGCATTGCCATCCAGCTGATGGTCATTTTGTTAATGCTACTGTACAAATACTATGGGAGGAAAATAATTGCTAAAGGGTATTAATTTCAACTTTGCAAAGTTGGGGCCATGTAATAAAGCTGGATTTTGACTTCTGACCCATATTTGTTATTGTAAACATTTTGAGATTTGTTTAAGATTGAGGTGTTGTCACCTACATTTTGTGCATAATATAATATTAACTTGCACATTTTTAGGGCTATTTCTTTGAAAAGAAATAACTATTGAATTGAATAGATGAACAGATCACATGAGCACATTTTTAGGGCTATTTCTTTGAAAAGAAATAACTATTGAATTGAATAGATGAACAGATCACATGAGCTTGAAAAAAAAGAATATATAACACATCTAAATAGGTGTACAACATGCATTTTTTAATGTAATGATGCAATGTTCGAAATTTACTTTTTCACCAAAGAATATTTTTGTTACAATGCAAAAACTAAGAAGATGGCTAGAGAATAACATGTATTAGTCACGGTTCTTATCAAACTTGTATGCCTAACTCTAGTGTTATGAAGTAATCTCCTTTTATGTTTGAAAACTGAATATCTGCAGTATAAAGAAACAATGCTGTCTTTTCTAGGAAATATTTTGTTTTTCCAGTATGGAGAATAGAACATTTCATTGGTCAGTTTGAAATTAAAAGTTTTGTCTTTTTAACCATGATGCCTGTTCTTTCAAAACTCGTCTTTTGGAGTGCAATGAGCACTATTGTACTTGTGGGCCATGAGAGAAATAGCTTAAACTTCAAATCCTCATTGTAGCGAGCTGCATTTTTAAGAGGCATGTCTGTGGTTATAAGAAAGAAAATGAGAAAATATAGCCAGTACATTATTGCACAACTACATACACAATGGTGTTTGGTAGTATAGTTATCATAGATTGAAAATGAAGATGTGATTTGAACAGATGAGCTTTGTGTATTCTTTTGTGCACTTTCTGAATCTTTACCAGCAGAAGTGATACCTCATTATCCACTACAGTGTATTCAGCAATTAATTCTAATATCAAGTCATGTTCCCAAATCCTCATTGACCACATAGTGTACAAGCCTACATGTAAAATGTTCTTTTAGGTCTTCTTTGAGTATGAGATCAGTGTGTAATGACCTTAACAATGAACTCATGGGATATGATGCCAAGCTGTACTAGCACAATTCTGATAGTAGTCACTAAATAGACAGGAATGCTAGCAACATTTAATAATTGTCAAATAAATGAACAAATATGTGTATTGACATGTCATGACAATTGTTGTCCGGTTTCCAGATGTTTTTGATCACATGGGAATAACTCCAGGGAGGAGAGCATGCATGTGGAATTCATTCAATTGCCGTATCACACTATGTACCACATAGTTAAAAGCTGGAACGTAGTAACATAAAATAATGTTTCTTTTGTTTTGGTTTTACATTGTATATGGTAACACTCAAAGACATTTTATCAACAATACATACAAACTTGAACATGCCTTAGAACATCTTGCCTTGTGTTTCGACAAATATTTTTGACTGTACATCATATGATGTCATAAATTGAGCAAATCAGCATACAATAGTTAAAAAAAGAATTTCTAGCATTAGTTTATCAATGAATTGTGCTACTGGATGGCAGCCATGTATCTGGTTGCAGAGCACAGTAACTTTGTTGAACTGGATAAATGTAAGCAAACACCCAAGTTTTGCATTGCAACTACAATTAAAACCGTAATGCAGTTAAACAAACATATTGTTTTAAAGTTTCAAAACAAACAGAAGAAGATAATATTGTGGAGGAGTAAGTATTTCAATAAAAATGGTTTCCGACAGATTCTTTTTATATAGATCACATATGTACACTATTTAAGAAGAGTAACAGCTTGCTGTTAATGATGGCTTTGTTGGTTAACCTGCATGGTATGTAATGAGATAATTACACATCGTCCTAGATGTAATCAAAAATGTGTACTTCAACCGACTAGGTAGCATTTCATATCAAATAATTAGGAAGATTTCGATAGTATTTTGTCAGTATATGCTCTCTTCCTTCGCACACAAGTGAAATATTGAGTTGGGCAAATATATTATGATATTTGTACTCTCAGAGATGCAATGATAATTCTGTCTTTAAGCTAGATCTCCTATGAACAACATGGGCCACCTACAGAACTCAGTCATCTTGTGCACATGCCAGAAAAACACGTTATGCTACTCGGCAGAGTCCTGATGCCCTCTTACAACTGCAGAATAGTACAAGTTTGCCAAAAAGTATAACCATCGGATCTGCCATTTTGTGGCACAGGATCAGGAATGCTTGTAGTAAAGAAAACCAGGGTCTCAACAAGAGAACAATGAGACAGTGTACCAACACTTATTCTTAGTTTTGGCAAATGGCACACTGCAGGGACACACACCAATTACATGCAGGTCACATGTGGAGATCTCACTTTAATACAGACAGTCAAAGTATACAGAAGAAAAGAAACATCACATTGTTAGTTCCATTAGTAGTGTTTCTTGGGCCATCACATTTTCACCATCAGAATTCTGTAAATTACTATATTTCCTTCGCAGTCATATACAAAGAATCTCATGCAAAGTCCTCTAAAAAAGAGCCAGCATGATCTAAGATCAACAGGAGTTCTGTAGTGACTTCATGTTTTTGTAACCGGGTCATATATATTGGGTGGTGTGAGGGAGTTAATTTGCTCATATTTGCAATACGGAGATAAGGAGGTTGGTCAATAAAGATTGAAAAGCAAAACCTTAAAATCACTAAAGACTCAATTAAAAATGACCTTTGAATTAAACATGAATAAATATATTGTATTGAAGATCAAATACTTTTGTGTCAGGTGTTTCTGGATGCACCTGTCACGTTATAACCTTGCAATCATTGTGTAAAATTTGAGAGTCCGCTTTCCTTTAGGACTACCATATGTAGCCAAATTCATCATCCTTATCATCATCTTCATCTTCGTCATCATCATTAGTCGCTCGGATATGAAGCTTCAGTTTTCTTTCCTTGACAGTCTTTACAGCCTCGTGTTCATCCTCGAGATCATCCAACAATATCACTGATCCACCACTGCCAAAATCCCCAGATGTTTCTTGTTCCTCTTCTGAAAAATACAAGAGAAATTCTAGTACCATTCCAGGGTGTTTCACCATACACAACAGACACAGGATGACATTGCAAGATAATAACTTGTGCACATTTAAGTGTCATTTGCTTGTGAAGTTAATTAAAATATTCTTCATTACCTCTTTACATTAACTTAACTTATGACTTCAGATGTTGTAAGTTCCTACAAAAATATTGGTCTATGAAGGGCTTCCTGAAAAGCTAGGTAGGCAATGAATTTTAGAAAATTAGTTGGGAATTTTCTCACATAGGGTAAGTCCAACTTTTTTTTAGATTCCCAAAGGGTTGCAGGAGTGATGCTGTGGAAGCTACGTCTGACTAAGTATTCCCAGAAGTACTGTTCTTATGATCAGAATTCCATTTTCACATTATAAAATGCATTGGGGTTATTTAGGTAGAGTAGAAGATCAAAGATAAACTACAACAAAATCATTCAGCATGAATGCTTGTAGCGTCTCCCAAAAGGCTCCATAGTACATAGGAGCAGAACACAGCTGTGGTGGACTGAAAATAGAACTCTAGGGGCCTCATTTATGAGAAGTGACGCATCGCTGCGTTAAAGCAGCGATGCATCACTTCTCAGTGCGCCATCCATGCGACATGATTGATGCGTCATATTTATAATATGACGCATCATGTCGCAAGGAGTTACAGATACGTCAGTATTTCTGACGTATCTGTATGACGCAAAATTGACGCATTGCTGGAGTGTGTCACAAAAGTGACGCAACTCCAGCAATGTGTCCTTTCACATGGGGCTTACGCCTGCTTTGAGGCAGGCGTAAGATATTGAAGCATTTGCTTCCTAGAAGTGACGCAGTGAAATCTCATAGATTTCACTGCGTCACTTCTACAACCCTTTCTTGCGTCAATACGCCCCCCTTGCATACATTATACCTGGCGCAGGTATAAATATGGCGCAACAAGGCGCATTTTTTATGCCACTGGTGCGTCACAAAAAGTGACTCACCAGTGGCGTAAAAGTGACGCACAGCCTCATAAATGAGGCCCCAGGTTTCTCTTATGCTTAGCAAGGTGATACAAGGATCAGACACTGGTCTTGGGAAGGTAAATGGGCAGTGGCTGCTCTGCATCACCCCACTGCTCAAAAGGAAAAATAAAATGATAATAATGTATCGTTATTATAATTTTATTTTCCCTATTACTGTCAGTGGTAGGGCGGGGATGGCCACAGCAGGGAAGGAGTCGTGTGCACTCCCTAAGTGCGCATGAACTGTTGGCCGGCCCTAGGGCCGACCAAACAGTTCATGCGCACTTTGCATGTTCCTACCAGACTGCATTACACAGCCTGGTGAGGAGCATGCATAGGTTCCCGTTCCACTATGAGCGCAGATCCAAAGCATTGCAGCATTGTGATTGGAACCTGTGTGCTCAGGTGCTTTCTGCTGCCGGCCGGGACAGGAAGATGAAGAGGACGAGGATGGAGAAAAGGCAGCGGCCAGCCGTTAAAGGTAAGTCCTTTTTTTATTACATTCCTCTCAAACCCCCCCTCCACCCCATCAACCCCGTCCGGTAGCAGCCACTACTGTTAATAGGATTTAAAGAGCTTACTTGGAACAGAAAAGCCTGTGACTTCGTGAAAATTCACCAGGTCAGAGGTGGCAAAGGTTTATTTAATGATGACATTACATTTCATGTCTGAAGAGTGGAAGGTAAATGAATGGAGTTAACAATGATAGCCAGAAAGGGGCAATATTCTGAGGACTTTGCTTAGCTATATAAGATGAGATTCACCTGTCACCTTAAATCATCTCCTGCACCGATGCTAACAAAGACAAAGGGCCCTATTCACAAAGGTAAATTCAGTCCTAAACGTAAGCAACATTTCCCAGTACATATCTGCATCCAATTTTACCACAGCTTTTGCGACTCTCAAATTTTATATGGAATGCAAGTTAGCCAAAGCCCTCCTTTACCCCATAGCTGCTGTGGCTTTTTCAATCCTGAGCACTTTTTTAATGTTTGGAACCCTTTGTGGCAAATCCTTCAAAACGTTTTCTTCCTACATGATATTTCCAGGACACATTTGCCTCACTTTTTTACCCTACATGCAGGGGATTCCATGTTAACCAAGAATTTATAGATTTCTCTGGAGCAGACCAAGAAATAGCCAAAAGTGTTTTTGCAAGAAAGCATAAGGTTTTCTTTTACAGATTTGTAAAAATAATATTTATATTTTAACCATAGTTTTTGCATTTTGTACAGTCATGGTGACTTTTTCATATTTTGATGGTTCCTACCTACTTGCAGTATGGGGGAAAGCAGGAGTGAAACCCATTTATGACCCTGGACAGCTATGAAATCTAGACAAAATTCCAAATTCAGCAAGGGGCCATTTGTGTAGATAGTCCTTGATTATCCCAAGGACAGTTATCCTTAGGTAGGCCCTAAGTGACCCTAAGGGCAGGGTGCTGTGTAACTAAAAGGCAGGACATGTGGTTGTAAGTTTTACTTGTCCTGTCTGTGACAAATGGCTTAATTCGTTTTTTAACTGCTGTGAGGCCTACTCTTTCTAGAGGCTAGAATTGGGGATTCCTTAAAATACCTTTTAAGCTGTAATTCCTGACCAGAATGGAGTAGTTACTTAGGGGGTCATTAGGATAGCGGGCCGATCGCCACTGCCCGTATGGCGGTGGCGATCCACCCGCTATGAATTTTCCCCCGCCATGGCGGGTGGGACCCCTTCGGACGGAAAGACCGTCCGCCGCAATGTTACAAATGCCGCATGCGCCCGCCAGTGTGGCGGGAGCATCCTAATTGTGGGTGCGGGACCACCTTCCTGGGGGTATGTCTGCCCACCCTACTAATGACCCCCTTAATGTTTAATATAACTGGAATGGTGTTGATAAATCCTCTTTAATGGTAAAGTTACCATTTTAGAAATGCCTCTTTTAGAAAGAGGACATTTCTCTGCTCTGAACTTTGCTCTATGTGTCTGCAGCCTATCTTCAATAGACCTCTGCCCTGGGTGGCAGCTACAGTTTGTGCATTCTCTAGACAGCACAAACACAGGAAGGGCTGGGTGTGACAGAGGACTCATCTGCATTAATCTGCATTCTAGTCTTCCTGGGCAGGAAGGGAGGGAGATAGCTCACACCTACACCTGAATAGGCTGTGTCCTGTCCTCACACAGAGGGCTGATTGCCCCCCACAGACAGCTTGGCAGAGAGGGCTGGGTTGAAAGGGATGCTTGTGCACTTCAGAGAACTGCTTTGAAGTCACTCTACAATCAAAGACACTTTTGGGTATAATTACCAGGGCTCTGACCCTATCAAATCAGTACACACCTGGACCTGGGAAGAACTCTGCTGGAGTACAGACTGCTGAGCTGTAAGTTTTGACACTTTGTTGTGACTGACTGTTCTGAGGAACACCTTCTCTGCTTGGCTGAGCTGCCCTGCTGCCTGCTGATCTCTGCCCATCTGAGAACAAGGACTGGACCCATCTCACTCGAACCCAGAGGGACTCCAAGGGCTTGCTGGCTTGCCTCCTGTTTTCTGAAGTATCTGGGACTCAAAAGACATTCTGCAATCCTGTTGGTGCTGCTGAAATCTGCCGTCTGTGAGCCCTACCCTTTCCTTAGCTCGCCCCCTCCAGTCCTGGGCCTCAGAAGTGGGTTCTGCAGCTTATTTCGTGAAAAATCAACGCATCTCCAACAGGACACCAGATCTAGAGCTTGCGCTGCTCGATGACGACTCTCTATGTGGCTCGATGGCAACACATTGCGTTCACTTTAATGGACCTCGGCGACGACACAATGAACCCAACTGTGTGGAAAAGACCACTGCATCAAGCCTTTGACGTTGACACTTTTCTCCATCCAAGGGACTTTTTCAGCAGACCATGCGTGAGTTCTGTAGCCAGCATGCTCTCCATTGCAGTCAGCCCGAACTTTTGAATTTGCCCTGGTCCCTCAAAACCTCAAGTAACCTTTTGACCGCTAGTGACTTCTAAGCACTATTTTTGGTCTATTCTTTAAAAATTCATATCTTGACTTCTACTTATTGGATTTTTGTTGTTTTGGTGTTTGTTTAATCAGATAAATACTTTCTATTTTTCTAAACCTGTCTCTGGATATTTTCATTGAGTTTCTGTAATTTAAGAATTACACAAATACTTTATACATTGCCTCTTAAGTTAAGCCTGACTGCTCTGTGCCAAGCTACTAGAGGGTGAGCCCAGGTTAGTTTAGGGTGTGTATCTGGCTTACCAGACTAGAGTGGTGGTCCCTACTTGGACAGGGTGCAAACCTCTGCCAACTAGAGACTGCATTTCTAACAGTTTTTTTGTATATTTTTCTATTTTCAGTTAATTGTATGTTTATTAGCATTTTTTGTTAGACTCCCATGCATATCTGTTTAAAAGACCGACGAGCTCATATTATTCAACATGAGGTTATATTTTGTTCTGGTCCTAATGAAGGTGGAAGTAAAATCTGGCACCTAGCCAATGAAACGTACGCCGACTCTTTTTCATGTGATCAATGCTGTTGGCCATACAAGGAGGAAAGAACCTATTGTGTCTCTTTGACAGGTGGAGTTTGGATCTACAGCGTAGGCCTTGTGTTTAATCCAAATTTGGGAGTAATTTTGTGATGTGATTGGGGCTAATTTAATTATGTTGATTTAAAACATCTTGTTTCTGTATTTGATTGAAGAACATATTTTTAAACTTTGAGGCATATATTCAGTAATTATTTTTGTATGAATAAAAATACATATGTAGTATAATAATAACATTTTCAAATGTAACTTATTTGTTGAGGTTTAGAAGAGTGCTATTTGATTAGTGGGGACTCTTGTGCCCAATTTAATGCCACTTCCTTTTGGTTTGCTGTAACAAATGAATTAGAGAAACATCACCCCCCCCCCCAAACAAAAAAGATGTTGACAACATACTCTATAAATGTACTTCTTTAACTTGTGGTTGTTTCTACAAAATGATTTGACATATCAGTATGATCCCTATGGTAAGCTCCCAGACTTGTATATGTGTAATTACTTTTGTACATCATCAAATGTGCTGCAAATCTGTGTTTGATAATTTCACAATGATGCTTAATTGTTAGAGGAATTTGTATGACCTTTTTGTGTTATGCCTTCCTAAGGTTGAACAAGCAACACTTAAATCACAACATAACATATTTGCATGTAACTTGTTACCTGAGTCACCAACAGTTTGATTGCAGAACACAATGATTCTAAGGTATTAACATAGACAATCTCACAGAATGGGATGATTTAGAGCTAATTAACTTCCATGGGTATACAACCTTTACCACGCAACTTTTACCACGACCTACCTTTACCACGCAACTTTTACAACGCAGGACCCTTTACCACGCATACCATTACAACGCTGGTATTTACAACGCAGGTACTTTTACAACGCATACCATTACAACGTAAGTATTGGTAAGTATATAATTTTATTTAAAATATTTTAGGTTTGGGTTTTGGGTAAATGGGTATTTTTAGGGTTCAGGGTCAGTTTTCAGTTTTTGGGTAAAGGGGTATTTTTAGGGTTCAGGGTCAGTTTTCAGTTTTTGGGTACAGGGGTATTTTTAGGGTTCAGGGTCAGTTTTCAGTTTTTGGGTACAGGGGTATTTTTAGGGTTCAGGGTCAGTTTTCAGTTTTTGGGTACAGGGGTATTTTTAGGGTTCAGGGTCAGTTTTCAGTTTTTGGGTAAAGGGGTATTTCTATTTTTAGGGTTCAGGGTCAGTTTTCAGTTTTTGGGTACAGGGGTATTTTTAGGATTCAGGGTCAGTTTTCACTTTTTGGGGTACAGGGGTATTTTTAGGGTTCAGGGTCAGTTTTCAGTTTTTGGGGTACAGGGGTATTTTTAGGGTTCAGGGTCAGTTTTCAGTTTTTGGGGTACAGGGGTATTTTTAGGGTTCAGGGTCAGTTTTCAGTTTTTGGGGTACAGGGGTATTTTAGGGTTCAGGGTCAGTTTTCAGTTTTTGGGGTGCAGGGGTATTTTTAGGGTTCAGGGTCAGTTTTCAGTTTTTGGGGTACAGGGGTATTTTTAGGGTTCAGGGCTGGGTTTGGGTTTTGGGGTTCAGGGGTATTTTTAGGTTTTAGGGCTGGGTTTGGGTTTTGGGGTACAGGGGTATTTTTAACATATATATTTAAAAATTAATAATTAAATATTAACATAAATAATTAAAATATTAAATATTAAAATAATTTATTAATTTAAAAAAATATTATTAATAATTATTTTACCATATTATTTACTTACCTATACTTACGTTGTAATGGTATGCGTTGTAATGGTACCTGCGTTGTAAATACCAGCGTTGTAATGGTATGCGTGGTAAAGGGTCCTGCGTTGTAAAAAATGCGTGGTATTGGTCTGCGTGGTAAAAGTCCGCGTTGTAACGTCATATATCCACTTCCATGGCATCAATGCAATGGCCTCAAGGCAAGATAAGGCAGGCTAGGAAAATAAAACCGCCCCACTCATCCCCATTGACGTGGTCAGATACCATCACAATTAGGTTGCACGGTGTCCCTCATACCTGAACCCGGGTGCCACTTTACCTGTTGCTCTATTGATGGTAACACCAGTGAGCTAGTTTACATATTATCACACAGCAGAGCATTTGTACTCACCACAAGTGACTGCTCCTTGCTTCCTAGAACCAGCCAGTTCATTTCCATACTTATCGACACACCAGCACTGCCCTGTGCTTCCATGGCACTGGGTGGCTTTGTAATACCCTTCTTCGTTACACCGTGGGATAAACGCTCCTAAGGAAAGTACAAATACAATGAGTCATTGCTTATAGCAACATTCTGCTTTCCACCAATATAAAAACAACATTAACTGTAGCAATAACTATTTTTGTTGCTACCTACAATGGGAAGAGCCTTTATAAGTGCTCCAGATTGAATTCCTATAACACAGCAAAATGTTTTGTTAATGTTTTTTTTATGGATTTGAGATATTTTGAGCTTGTGTGTACAAAAATATACTTATTTCAGCTTTGGAAATAGATATTGTTTTCTTCCTCATTGTTTTATGGTTACCTTGCTGAATAATGTAAAAATGATGCTTAATTATATCCGGTACTGTGACAAAGCTTTGTAAAATTTTTAAACAGCCCTCATTTTGTGCCTGTCTGACTGTGCCTAAGAGAGCTTTCTAAATGTTTCTGCTTCTTCAAAAAATTTGATTGGTGTTGACTTCAAAGTCTTTGAGCTATAGCAACCCTTATATTTGCTCTAGTGCAGATTACATTCAGACTTCATTCTTCAAGTCTCTCAAAATTGCAAATGACTGCTCTTGTATGCAGAGTTGATTGTGCCAAGATGACACTCCTAAAGAATGCATTTACATATCAAAAAAGGGATGTGTAACCTGTCATGAAACCTTTTGGCTGCTAAATGTCCTTTTTGTATAATAGTGCAGATGTAAACTTTGTGATATTGCATTAATGTATGCAGTAGCCATGTTGATTATAACAGTGTGATCTAAGATATACTCTGTATTTCAAAAACCTTTAGTGGAATACATACCTTTTTTATGTTAATATCGCTAACTTCTCTGTCTCTCTGTTAACACAAAGGTAACATGTTGGGTGGACTATTCCATTATATCCAGAGACATTATTATAACGTGAATTTATCTTTATTTAATATTTACAACTGTTAAAGATGATCACTTGTGTTGGTCTAATCTACAAAACAATTTCTACAGGTTCCAAAGGTAATGTTATTCTAGGTGGAGACTTTAATGATATTCTGAATCAATGTATTGATAGTAAATCTAAATATAGGTTTGTTCCTACTAAATTACATAAATCATTAACATCTGCTTTAACAATTAGGGCTATTACTAACATGTGGGCTATTGCAATGCAGATTATGCTGAATTTTCTTTTCATGAGACTTCCCCACATACGAAGTCTACCTCTTAAACTTTATTTACAACCTCCTTTTATGGCATCCATTTTTCTCTCAGATCATGCCTCTGTTATGGCTAAATATAACATGTCAGAAATTGGTCCTAATATAGGTAGGGGGAAATGTAATAATTTACTTATAGAGGTAGATGGAGATTTAATAATTACTTAATTTCATCTGAAATAATTTGCTATCTTTTTGATGAATTATTTAAATGGAATCTTACAGTTGATGTTTCTAAAATTATTAATTGGGTTGCTTTTAAAGCAGCATTTAGAGCATTTACTATGTACATGTGGTCAAACGACTCTCATATAGAATATTCTGATTTACATAAACAAATTAAATCATTGATGCCTAAATCACTTTAAAACACCTTCAATGCTTAAGGCACTCTTAAATTTGAACTTAAAATGTTTGCCACATTAAATATTTTTTTACGTACTAAATATCAATTTTATGGTGACTGAAATAAAGCAGGCAAGATGTTAGCGAATTATTTAAAAATAACAAAAGAATGTAAATGTATTATTGATGTTATTAATGCAGTTTCGAAATCTAAAACTATCTCAACATCTCTAAATCTTTTAAAAAGCATTATGAAAACATCTATATTGATGTGTGTATCACTTTTCAGTAAGATCTTGATCTTTTCTTCTTCAATTTTCAAAAAACGTACTTCTCTTCTATCACTTTTTTGGATCTAATAAAGGAATATCTCTATCAGAAATTCTGCATGCCACACACTCTCTCAAAAACAGGTAAAGCTCCTGGCCCCGATGGCCTTTCTATCTAGTTCCCATTTTCCATCAATTACCCCAAAATGTTTCGATGTATTTAAGTCATCATTGTTTACATCACTTCTAGAAGCCCTCATAACTCTTTTATGATCACTATAAATATTATGGACTGATGCCTTTGATTAATAGTGCATGAAATACATACATTAAAAATCTTGCTACTCATTTGTAATGAATTACTTCCCTTCTTATCAAGTCAGATCATCCTGTTTTTAATGTAGATGAGCCACAGATAATTCTAGATTATTTTCTAATATCATTCTATAAGCTTCAAACATTAATACTCATTTGTCTGCTATTTCATTAGAAGCCAGAAATGCTTTTGGTCATATAAAATAGAATTATATGTTTAAAATTCTTAAATCCTTAAATGGTTTGGTTTTGGTAACAATTTTTTAAATTTCATTAAACTATGATATACTAACAGATTTGTTCTAATGGATACTCTTCCTATTTTGATTTGGGTTGTGGTACTAGATAAGGTTGCCCTCTTTTCTCTTGGGTGAAGGTGTAGTTAAAATTGGCTATAGGCGCTCCCTTAACAGTGATTACAAACAGGACTGAACCAATCAGGTATAGTGATGAACCTTTGGCTTTACAGTGCAAGACACTAGATCCAGGAGTCGATTCAGCTCTTAGGTGAATTAGTATAACAGTACACTAAAATTGTATATCATTTGCTTATTATTTGTTAGTCCAACAAAATGGTGGGTCAAAGGTATTGCCTGGATTAATTAAATTGTTGATGAAACAATATTTAATCATTTGAAAATATTCAAACCAAAGGTATTCTTCCTACTTCTTATTGTTTAATTTTCCAAGATGCTCAATTCCATTTGCCTATAATATTAGCTGAAAACTATGTCCAAGAGCCTGTCATGCACTCTCAACTGTCAAATCTTATTTGCAATAGTTCCACACCCCAGGGGGCCATTATTACAAGGACACGTCTCCTGTTTGAGGTCTAATTTAGGGCTGAAATTGCTACGGAACAGAGTTTACTAAGCATTTGGGACATTCATGTTTGATACGATACTTGGACAAAGATCTCAGATATTGCTCTCCTTCAAAATTGAAGATGGAAAATGTCGCTTTTTACACGGTATTGTCCCAACTTTTGCCTTCTTTAGTTGAACCCATTTTTGTTGGCCATAGGACTTTGGGCACTTTACTCCAGCTAACCAGTGGTAAAGTGCTTTTGCTCTCCCTTTTAAGTATGGTAAAAATAGCATATAGTTGATTGGCTCATTTAAGCTACTTATAGGTTCCTAGTATATTGTACTACTTGTACCTTGGCCTGTAAATTAAAATTAAGTGGGCTGCAGCATTCATTGTGCCACCCGAAAAGTAGCACTGCAAAACAGGTCTCCAGGTCTGCCCTTGCAGCCTGTGGGTGCAGTTTTAGACTGCCATTTCCACCTGGATAACCAAACCTTTTGCAAAGCAGGCAAAACCTTCCTTTTTAAGGCTTATAAATCATCACAAGAAAGGCCCTAAATGCAATAGGGCAGGGTTCATGGTATTTCGAAAAGAGGCACATGTATAATTAAGGGTTTACATATGTGGGCAATGAAAAGCCTCCAAACCTGTATCTCAAAGTAGCAAGGATGGCATTAACATATAAAACCCTGGATTACATTAGAACTCCTTGTAAAGCTTAACTTTATTTTAGAAATAGTTAGAAACATGATTCAAAGACTCACTTTAAAAGTAATTTAAAATCCAACTTAATGGTATGGTTGGATTTTCTATTACTATTTTGGAAATAGAACATTTAGAAAGGTGGCATTTTCATGTCTAAACCTGAAAGGGCCTGATGGCTACGCTGGAGTGTAAGGTGTATTTCTCCCAGACAGTGAACAAAGAGCCATACTTACTGAGAGGGGGACTCCTTTGACCGTATGGCCTGGGGTGCTGTGCCCACCTCCATTCTGAGCTACACGGATGCCTAAATTCTCAATGGCAGATAAAGTTGTCACCTAGGACTGACTCCCCTTTGTCTCTCTTGTCAAGCTGGCACAAAAGTCAAAAGGGGCATAAGAACTGATCAGAATTGATTTAGGTGGTGGACAAAGGTTTGCCCTCCACCCAAAAGCTGGCACTGAGCATAAAAGTGGACCCCACAGGCCACTCCTAAGAAGACTCCTGGACCTGTCTGTCTGGAGAACCTTAAGTAAGACTGTACCTACTTGACGTGAACACAGGACCCCAGAAGTGACTCCAAGGGTCAGCTGTCTAACCTCCTGTTTGAGCTACAGGGACACAGTCAACTTCCAAAGGCCTTTCTGCATCTACCCAGCTGGCCAGTTCCAACTGGACCTGCCCTGTGCCCTGCTGATGCATCTGCTGGAGTGAGTCCTAACCCCCAAGTGGCATCCTTCAGCTTTTGGTCTCTTGGCTGGTGTTAGAGCGTACTCCTTCTGCCCAAACTGCAAAAGTTGAGACATAGAAACTTTTTGCCAATTCTTCCTTTAGAGACCGAGCGGGAGACAGGAACCGCTGTCATCATCAAATTGCCAGTCAGAATTAATTTGCTTGTTTTGCCCAGCCGAAGGAGATCTGACTTCTTGAAAAGTTCCCAAGTTCAAACTTAGAAAGTGTAATCGAGACCAGTGCCAAGCAGTAAGGTTTCGACATCAAGGCATCCCTGGACACAGACGGCGGACTTTGCTCAATTGGGATTTTTCCACCTTTGTTGAAGACTGTTTGAAATAGGGGTCTCTAGTTGGCAGAGGTAGGTACCTTTGTCCAAATAAGGACCCTTGCTTCTAGTCAGGGTAAGGGGAATACACACTTTAGATAACCCCTGCTCACCTCCTTGGTAGCTTGGCAGGAGCAGACAGGCTTATCCCAAAGGCAATGTGTAAAGTATTTGTACCAACACTCACAGTTACACAGAGGAAACACCACAACTTGATGCCACACCAATTTAGAAAAATAAAATATCTTTATCTAAAGTAAACTAAACATGCTCTGAAGCATCTGCCTGCACCACAAACTCTTTGGAGAAATCAGGCGCCTTGAGCACGGGTGTCATGCACATGGCATCTTTCAGGGCATCAAACGCGGTCTGGCAGGCATCGGTCCAGATCTACTTCCTGGGCTGCTTCCTTGAAGTCAGCTCTGTCAAGGAGGCAACAATGGTGCCATACCCCTTGACAAACTGTCTGTAATACCCGGTGAGACCTAAGAAGGCTCTCACCTCTGTCTGGGTCTTGGGGGGCCTCCCAAGCCAGAATGGTATCAATCTTTGCTTGTAGCGGGGCCACCTGGCCGCTCCTACCTGATGTCCCAAGTACACCACAGATCCCTGCCCTATCTGGCACTTACTGGCTTTGATAATGAGGCCTGCACTTTGCAAAGCCTTCAACACGTCACAGAGATGTTGCAAATGTTCTTCCCAACTGGAGCTGAACACAGCATTGTAACCCAGGTAAGCGGCACTGAATTCCTCAAGCCCGGACAGTACCCGGTTGACCAGTCTCTGGAAGGTGGCAGGCGCATTCATCAACTCAAAGGGCATGACATGGAACTGGAAGTGCCCCTCTGGTGTTAAGAAAAGCTGAACTCTCTTTGGCCCCCTCAGTTAAGGCAATCTTCCAGTACCCAGATGTTAAATCAAACGTACTGAGGAACTGGGCAGCGCCCAACCGATCCACAAGCTCATCAGCTCTGGGGATGGGGTGTGCGTCAGTCTTGGTGACCGCATTGAGCCCACGGTAGTCCACACAAAACCGGAGTTCTGGAGTGGCACTGGGTGCAGCAGCTATTTGTACTAAGACCACTGGGCTAGCACACTGGCTGCTGGAGGGCTCAATTACCCCTAGCGCCAACATCTTGGAAACTTCTTTCTTGATGCTGGCCCTAACCTTGTCAGCTACCCGTTTTAATTTTCTGTTTCACATGTAAACTGTCCCCAGTGTCCACATCATGGACGCACCAATCAGTGACTCCTGGTGTCAGGGAGAACAGGGAGGTGAACTGACCCAACACATGGCGACAGCCCCTGTTCTGGGGTCGGGGTAGGTGAGATGTTCACCCCATCCATTGACCCATCCTGCTCTTCTGCTGACAGGAGGTCAGGAAGAGGGTCACTTTTCTCCTCCATCCCATCATCTGTAGCAAGGAGCATTATCACATCAGACCTCTCAAAGTGTGGTTTGAGGCGGTTTACATGTAGGACCCTCAAAGGGGTCCTGGGAGACTGAAAGTCAACCAGATAGGTTACATTGCTCTTGCGCTCCACCACCTCATATGGCCCAGTCCACTTGTCTTGGAGCGCGCAAGGCTCCACTGGCGCCATCACCCACACCTTCTTCCCAGGTTGAAATTCGACCAGAGTGGCATTCTGGTCGTACCATCTTTTCATTTCTTCCTGGCTAGCTTCCAGGTTCACCTGAGCGAGTTTCCTCAAGCGTTGAATCTGGTTGTGGAAGGCTACCATGTAGCTGAACGCATCCTGGGGGGTCTTACCTGGGGATTTCTCCCAACCCTCCTTCACCAGACTCAGAGGTCATCACACAGGGTGACAGTACAGGAGTTCAAAGGGACTGAACGCTAAGGACATCTGAGGTACCTCCCTGTAGGCAAACAACAGGCATGGCAAAAAGATGTCCCACTTCCATCTCATGGGCTCCGCAAGGCCCATTATCATGCCTTTCAGGGTTCGGTTGAATCTCTCAACCAACCCATTCCCTTGAGTATGGTAAGGACTGGTGAACTTGTAAGTTACTCGACACTCCTCCCACAAAGACTTCATGTACATCAAGATGAAGTTGGTACCTCGGTCAGAGACTACCTCTCTGGGGAACCCTACATGGGAAAAGATCCCCATCAATGCACGGGACACCACCGGGGCTCTGATTGTCCGGAGAGGGACAGCTTCCGGGTACCTGGTGGCATGGTCCACCAAGACCAAGATAAGCTTGTCGCCTAAGGTTGTCTTGGGTTCCAGTGGCCCCACAATATCATTGCCCACCCACTCAAAAGTGGTGCTCACCATGGGAAAGGTTTGGAGGGGAGCCTTACACTTCCTTCCACTCTTGCCACTTGCCTGGCAAGTCTGGCAAATCCTGCAGTGAGTACTGATGTGCTTCCTCATTTGGGGCAAGTCAAAGTGGATGACAAGCCTTTGAAAGTTTTTGTCGCACCCCAAATGTCCTGCGAGAGGCACATCATGAGCCAGATCAAGTAGGAAGGTCCTGAAGCTCTCAAGTACCACTAGCACAAGGGCTGCACCGGGCTCAGCGACCTTAGGCTCACTATAGAGTAATCCATCTTCCCAGTAAATGAGATGAGTCTTGGACTCGCCACCTGCTGCCTTGTCTCCAGCCTGTTGCCACAGACCAATGAGAGAAGGGCATTCCCTCTGCACCTTGCAGAACTCCTCCCTGGAGGGACCTTCTTCCTGCTGCTAATGTGTCAGCTCAGGCAGGTCTCCCAGTTCAGCTACCTGTTCCCCTGTTGGTTCCAGGACATCCCCCGCAGGTTATGCTTCCTTCTGTCCCGCGGGAATGACTGGGGCTGTTTTCCCATGCTCCCTTCTCCTTCTCTTCCTTGCAGGCACCTAGGCCACTGTTTCTGGCTCCAGGTACGCTTAATTACCCTTACCGGCTGCCATTGACCGAGTAGTCAAACAAACCCACTCAGGCAGACCCAACATCTCTAAATGAGCCTGGCATTCTACCTGACTCCATGGGGGAACTCTCCAGGTCATTTCCTAGCAGACAGTCTACAGGCATGGGTGGACTACCAATGACCTTCAAGGAACCTGAGACCCCCCCACTCAAAGGGAACTAGCGCCACCTTGCAGAGGCGCAAGGAGTTGTCTGCTGCAACTACAGGGTGGAATGCATTGGTAATGACCTGCTCCTCAGACACCCACTGACACCTAACAAATATACACTGGCTCCTGTGTCACTCAGAGCTTCCACCCTCCTCCTATTGATGGTTACCCACTGCCTGTATTTTTTTAATGTTTTCAGCAGGTACGTCTCTTGGACCATTTCTCTGTCTCCTAAAGAGACAAGGGTCATCACTGCTTGCTCCTCCTCCCCACTGGAAACTAATTCCTCTCCCAAAGCTATACTCACTAAACCTGGTGTCTGAGCACCAGTGGGTGCTTGGGATTTCTTGGGACACTTAGGGGCAATGTGGCCCTTCTCACCACAGTGGTTACACCTGGGAGGACCCTGAAAGTTACCTCCGCCCTTAGGGAGCTGCAATATCTTAGGCTGGGGGGCTGGGACTCCTTTCCATCTGAACTGTTTTGGGGCCCTTTAGAGCACTCCCTTTGGTTACCTTTGTCCCCCCTACTCTTCTGCTGGGGACCATGCCCACCTTTGCTGTGGTACCCACAATCCCCTTGTGGACTCTGGTGCTGGTCCAGCGGTCCGCCTCCTTAGCAAGCTCACTAGTTAACTTTAACCTACTGTCCAAAAGATGCTGGCGCAGCTCTGAACACATAAACTGCTCAAGTGCTCCCGACTAATTAGATGGCACAACCCCTCAAAATCAATAACTTTGCTGCCCTTCATCCAACCTTCCATTGCAGGCGTGTATACTCTCACACATTCACCCAAGTGTCTGAATCATTCTTCTTGGAATTCCTGAACCTCACTCTGTACTGTTCTGGGGTGAGCCCATACTTGAGACATAAGGCCTCCTTCATATTGGCAAGCATAGGTCAGGGTACCCTCCTTCTCTAAAGGTGGTAAAACAGCCCTCCCAGAAGACTCAAGGTGTTTCCACAGACCAGTACCCCAGTTCTTTTCAAGTATCTTATTCATCTTCAATGCAAGCTCATATGATTCAAACCATGCATAAATATCCTCTCCCAATTGGAAATTCTGCACTAAATCCTTGGGTATGTATACCTTACCCCCATGTACTGGCTGTGCGCTGCCACCATTTGAACTGGACGCCAATTGTTTGGCCTTAATGTCCAGTTCTCTCATGCTCAACTCATGAGCCAAAAGCAATTTCCTTTCTTCCAAGGCACGACCCGTCTTGCTCTCCTCTGCCTTGGCCTGGAGCTTCATAACCTCCAGCTTATATTCCCGATCCTCTGGTTCTTCTCCCGCTACTCTCTTGAGAGACTTCCTGCGGAATGGACACTGGCAGCCCTTGAAGCTGCCCGTGGCACAAGCAAATCTTGTGACCTAAACCCATCCCCATCCACATTTGTATCATCTTCATCCACATTTGTATCATCTCCCTCCTCAGCTCCTTTGGCCTCCCAAAAGGCTTTTAAGGCCTTCTGTAGCTCATCCATTTTAGCGCAACTCATTGTGGGACATCCCAAATCTTTGCAAAATTATTTCAGTTGATCCACCTTGGTGGAATACAACTCCTCAATGTTAAACTCAAATTCTGCCTTCTCACTTGCTGCTTTACCATTTAGGGACATGATGTGTGAAGGACTCAAGGATCAAAAAAAGAACCCAAAAATCAAACACAGTATGTGGTTGCGTAGTTGTCTGCACCAGTCCAGTGATGTACACCAATCACTGTGGGTCAAGTACAAATACAAGTTCAAATCCTCATCGCTGACCACCAATGTTAGAACTGTGGTCTCTAGTTGGCAGAGGTAGGTACCTTTGTCCAAATAGGGACCCTTGCTTCTAGTCAGGATAAGGGGGATACACACTTTAGATAACCCCTGCTCACCCCCTTGGTAGCTTGGCACAAGAAGACAGGCTTATCCCAAAGGCAATGTGTAAAGTATTTGTACCAACACTCAAAGTAACACAGTGAAAACACCACAAATAGACACCACACCAGTTTAGAAAAATAAAAAATCTTTATCTAAACTAAACAAGACCAAAACAACAAAAATCCAACATACAAAAACTCAGTAGAATGTCTTTAGAAAGGATGTTGCGAAAATAAACTTGTAGATGATGAAATGCAACACTTTACTCACAAAGTACCTGGGATGCTTAACGCAAAACAAAGAAAAAGGGTCGCAGAGAAGGCGATGCGTTGATTCTTCCTGCGCTCCATTTCCGATGCGAAAAGATGGCGCCTCAATGCGTTGCGACGATCCGGTGAGTTGCGAGACAATGGCGTCTTTACTGCGATGCGACAATGGAGAGGTGATGTGTGCACACCCGGCGGATGGCGAACTCAGTGGTTTTCTGAGCCTCAAAAGGCCCTGCGACATGCTTCTCCGGTGATGTGACAACACCCTCGGTGACGGCGACACGCTTCTCCGGTGTTGCAGCAATGATCAGCAGCAGCACGCTTCTTCTGCGATACGACGGCCCTGCGACACACTTCTCCAGTGGTGCGACGGCACCCTCTGTGCGGCGGCACGCTTCTCCGGTGATGTGACGGCGAACAGCGGCAGGTGGCGACGTGCTTCCTCGATGATGCGACAGTGGCTGCAGCGGCGGTGTCACCCTTCTCTCTTGTTGCGTCGCGCTTCCAGCTCCCCAAAGCAAAAAGGCCTCATACACAGCTACAGGCCCTCCTGGCAGACTGGAACTCCAAGCAAGGAATTTCAGGGAAGCTGGGGGTGAAGTCCTTTTGTGCCTGGGACTTCAGAAACAGGAGGCCAGCTCTTCTCGCCCCTTGGAGACTTGTCTTCAGATGGACACAGCACACGGCAAAGTCCTTTTTCAAGTAGGGGATGCAGCATACAGCAAAGTCCTTTAGTCCTCTCCTCAGTAGAAACAGCAAACTGCAGGCCAACCACATACACAGAGGAAGGGCAGTACTTATCCTCAGTCTCTTCAGCTGATCTTCTTTGGCAGGGATCCCTCTTGATCATGAAGTATTTTAACTTTCAGGGGTTTCATCTCTCATATTTATACCCCAAAAGTATTTGTTCTCCATGTGTGAGGGATCCTGGACCCAGTCCAAACCAATTCTGGATGCACTCCGCCAGTGCACAACTTCTTCCTTTGTCAGTGTGGGCCAGGGTCATCAGACGCACCACAGGAGGTGAAACCAGGATTGTGGAAGGCAGGCACAGCCCTATTCAGTGCCCGGTGCTACTCCTCCCACCACTCCAAATGCAGATAGGTCTATTCAGCCAAGTGCTGACTCACCCAGAATCCTGGCGCCAACCCAGCCCCTGTCACTCTCAAACCAGACAGTCAATCCACAAACAGGCAGAGGCACACAGAAAGGTTGAACAAGAAAATAGCCACTTTCTAAAAGTGCTATTTTAAAACAACGAATTTAAAAACCATCCTTCCTAAAAGTTGTGTTTTTAAATTCCGAGTTCAGGGATACCAGATTCCAGTTTTCAATCTCACTCCTATCAGGAGATATTCAGGTAAACGTGTTATGCAGCATTCCCCATTCTGGCATATGGGCAAGATAGCCTTTCAATAGAGAAAAACGAAACTGGCAGTATTCTACTATCAGGACAAGTTACCCACCCTAGTACATGTCCTACCTTTCACATGCACTACACCCTGCCCAGGGGGTACCTTGGGCCTACCATTGGGGTGTTCAATGTGTAAGAAAAGGGAAGGGTCAGGCCTGGCAAGTGGGTACACTGGCCAGGTCAACATGGCAGTTAACAAACTGCGCACAGGCACTGCGGTGGTAGGCTTGAGACCTCTTTTCTGTGCTACTCATATGGGTGGCACAATCAGTGCTGCAACCCTCTAGTAGCATTTGAATTACCAGCCCTGGCAAATGAGTGCACTAGGGCCATACTGGTAAAACAAATAAGCCAATCATCAATCAATAAACCAATCAATCATTTGTAAAGCGCAGTACTTACCCGTGAGGGTCTC
Organism: Lissotriton helveticus; assembly: GCF_964261635.1. Lineage (NCBI taxonomy): Eukaryota > Metazoa > Chordata > Amphibia > Caudata > Salamandridae > Lissotriton > Lissotriton helveticus. Next base: position 787,314,941 of record NC_136068.1, read on the forward strand.
AAGGCGCTGGGGGGGATGCTGCTACTGCTCGAAGAGCCAGGTCTTGAGTAATCTTCTGAAGGTTAGCAGGTCCTGGGTCTGCTGTAGGTGGATGGGGTGGGTGTTCCAGGTCTTGGCGGCGAGGTGGGAGAACGATTTGCTGCCAGAGATTGCTCTTCGGATGGGGGCGACTGTGGCGAGGGCAAGGTCGGCAGAGCAGAGCTGGCGGTTGGGGGTGTAGAAGCTGAGTCGTCTGTTGAGGTATGCTGGTCCAGTATTGTGGAGTGCCTTGTGCGTGTGGGTGAGGAGCTTGAAGGTGATCCTCTTGTTGACGGGGAGGAAGTGCAGGTCTCTCAGGTGGGGTGTGATGTGGCTGGGGCGAGGGATGTTGAGGATCAGGCGAGCAGAGGCGTTTTGGATGCATTGAAGTAGTTTCAGGAGTTTGTCCGATGCTCCTGCGAAGAGGTTGTTTCCGTAGTCCAACCTGCTGCTGACAAGGGCCTGGGTGACAGTTCTTCTTGTTTCGGTGGGGGTCCACGTGTAGATCTTGCGGGGCATGTGGAGGGTGTTAAAGCAGGAGGACGAGACGGTATTGACCTGCTTTGTCATGGAGAGAGTAGAGTCGAGGATGAACCCTAGGTTGCATGCATGGTCAGTGGGTGTTGGAGATGTTCCCAGTGCGGTCGGCCCCCAAGATTCGTCTCAGGCCGAGGGGGTGGAGCCGAGGATGAGGACATCCGTCTTGTCCGAATTCAGCTTCAGTCAGCTATTCTTCATCCACTCAGCGACGGCTTTCATTCCTCCGTGGAGGTTGGTTTTGGCGGTGAGGGGGTCCTTGGTGAGAGAGAGGATCAGCTGGGTGTCGTCGGCATAGAAGATGATGTTGAGGTCGTGCAGTCGGGCGACGTTGGCAAGCGGTGCCATGAAGATGTTTGTTGGAACTGGCCCTTCTTGCAGGGTCATCCCCAAACTTTTTGCTTCTTCCGCCCTTATTTTTCCTGACCCGTGGCTGTTGGCAATAGGACTATGCGCACTTTACCACTGCTGATCAGTGCTAAAGTCCATATGCTCTCTTTGTGAATTGTATTGTAATTGGATATACACGATCGGCATATTTATATCACCATGAAGTCCCTAGTAAAGTGCACTGGGTGTGCCAGGGCTGGTGATGACAAATGCTACTAATGGGCCTGCAGCACTGATTGTGCCACCCACATGAGTAGCCCTAAAATGGTGTCTCAGGCCTGCCACCGCAGTGCCTGCTTGCAGTCTGTGAACTGCCATGTTCTCCTGGTCAGTGCCCCCACTGACCAGGCCTAACCCTTCCCTTTTTGTGCACATTGGTCACCCCAATGGAAGGCCCAAAGTACCCCCCTGGGCAGGGTGCAGTGTATGTGGAAGGTAGAGCATGTACTAGCGCAGGTGACATGCTCTTGTAGTGAATGGCAGCCATTTTCGTTTTTCACTATTGTAAGGCTATCTTGCTCCATAGATTAATATGGGGGATGCTGGCTACAGTGGCTACCAGCATTTCTTCTCATAGGAACAAGATAGGACATAAGAGTCTAGTATCCCTGAACTCAGAATTTAATAACACATCTTTTAGGAAAGGTTGTTTTTAAATCCTGTGTTTGAGAACAGCACTTTTAGAAAGTTGCTGTTCTCTTGTCTGACCCTTATGTGTGCCTTGGCCTGTTTGTGTATTGACTGTCTGGTTTGAGAGTGACAGGGTCTGGGGATTCCCCAGGAGGCTGGCTGAGTCAGCCCTAGGCTGAATGACTGTATTTGCAACTTTAGTGGTGGGAGGAGTTAGCACCTGGGCCTGAATAGGACTGTGCCTGCCTTCCACAATGCTGGCTCCACCTCCTGCTGGGCGGCTGACGACCCTGCCCCTCACTCTGAAAGGAAAGGAGAAGCCAGGTAAACAAAGTGCTCAAGCAACACCCAGAACTGGTTCAGACCGGGCTCAAGGCCCCCTTGCACAAAGAGAACAAAGACTTTTAGGGGTATAAGTACAGGACCCCTGACAACAGAAAATTAGATCATCCTGGAATCAAGAAGGAACCTCTGCCAAGGAGAAAGCTGAAACTGAAGAAGGAAGGCTGTCCTGCTGTTGCTCTGCTGGACTGACCTGTTGCTTTGCTGCCAATGAGAGGGGAAGGACTTTGATGTTGTGCTGTGTCCCCTGTCTTGAAGGAATCTCCAAGGGCCTGAGAAGAGCTGGCTCCCTGTTCTGAAGTCCCAGGAACAAAAGGACTTCACCCCCAGCTTCCCTGAACTCTGCTAAGAGAGTTCTGTTCTTTCTAGAGTGCTTGATCCAGTTGTGGAAGTTGTACCTGTTCTGGGAAGCTTGAAACTAAGCTTGAGAGACTTTTGCAATTGAAAAGTTATCGCATCGCTCGGTGCGGAGCGCATCCCCCACAGTGCGAGGAAATTCCTGCCGCTACGAAGGCCGAGATCGTCGCAGTGCCTGTTGCCGCTGCCAGAGCCGTCGCATCCTTCGTTTGCGGGACGCACCAGACCGGTGCGGGAAAGTTTAACATCGCTGCGAGTGTCGTCGCAGAGCCTGTCGTCGCTGGGTGAGATCCCCGCACCGCTTGCTTGCGGACCGCATCACGTCGCTGCGAGTGTCGTCGCAGAAACCATCGCGTCGAGGAGCTGCGAGAGAGAAGATCACCGCTGGTCCGCGCATCGTTGCCCCGGAAATCGTCGCAACTCCAAAGATCGTCGCATCGTGCCTTTTGCGAGAACAAACTCCCTACGGAACCTCCGCACCTGAATCCATACAAGTGGCCTTCCTCCCCATACAGACCGGATTCGTCGCAACACGTCCGCTGCTGCAGCGGAGCTGTTGCAAACGCCTCCCCAGGGTCTCAGGAGCAACACATCGCTTGTTTTCCACCGCACCAGCTTCTGCTTTTGGAACTTTGTGGCAACTAAAAGGTACTGTGAGTAAACATGACGCAACTGTGAACTTTTCACGCATCTGTGGATTATTTTTTCGCAAACCTTAAGAACTCTTTGGAAACCATATTCTTGAACTGTGTATGTTGGATTTTTGTTGTTTTGGTCTTGTGTAGTTTAGATTAACCCCTTGCATGCTGATGACGGAACCGCTCCGTCATCAGCTGCGGGTGTGCTGTGCTGATGACGGAGCGGTTCCGTCATGGCCCGCCCCGCTCGATAGAACGCTCATGCGCGGCGCGAATTCCGCGCCTGCGCTGAGGGTTCTATTGAGCGGGGCGGGCCATGACGGAACCGCTCCGTCATGAGCACAGCTCAACCGACGCTGGTGACGGAGCGGTTCCGTCACCAGCATGCGGCCGCCGTGGGCCGCCCCGCCCCCTTAGCACTGCGGCGGAATAGCCGCCGCAGTGAAGGGGTTAAATACCTTTATTTTTCTAAACTGTTGTGGAGTCAGTTTGTGGTGTTTTTACTGTGTTACTGTGAGTGTTGGTACAAATACTTTACACATTGCCTCTGGTTAGCCTAGACTGCTCGTGCCAAGCTACCTAGAGGGTGAGCAGAGGTTATCTCAGAGGGTTTCCTCCTTACCCTGACTAGAAGCAAGGGTCCCTATTTGGACAGTGGTACCTACCCCTGCCAACTAGAGACCCCCATTTCTAACATTGTTGGTCAGCGGTGGGGATTTGAACTTGTATTTGTACTAGACCCACAGTGATTGGTGTACATCACTAGTGAGTGCAGACCACTACGCCACCGCATACTACGGTTGAGTTTTTTATTTTTTGTTCTATTTTTGATCGTAACCCTGAAACAATCCAAGCATCATGTCTCTGAATGGTAAACCAGCAAGTTCTGTTGCAGAACTGGAGTTTGATATTGAAATTTTAAGTGATTACAAAGTAGGTCATCTCAGACAGTTCTGCAGGAACTTTGGATGCCCCATAAAGCGCCGCTCCAAGAAGGAGGAGCTACAGGAGGCCTCAAGGGAACGGGAGCAGGGAGATAGGCCAGAAGTTCTTGAGGTCCTTGGGGTCAGCCTTGGTTTTTTTGAGTAAGGCGTTGATCTTGGCATGCTTCCAGCTCTCCGGGGAGGTTTCTGTCTCGAAGGAGATGTTGATGGCTTTTTGGGAGATGGGGTGCGATGGTGGTGCTGGCTTCATGGCATCATGGATAACCAATTACAATAAAAATGTACACAGGGAGCACTTGCACTTTGGCACGGATAAGCAGTGGCAAAGTGCCCAAAGCATCTAAACCAGCAAAAACGAAATCCAGCAGTGTCAAAAATACAGGTGGTAGAGGCAAAAAGTCTGGGGAAACCACACCAAGAATGCCAGGTCTAACAATGACTATACAGGGACCCCGTTGTTCAACAACCCTGTCGGTGAGGCCTGCTTTGAAACCAGCTTGCCGCCTGCCCAGCCCATGACCCCTTGACCACTTTTCTCCATAATAGTTTCTAAGCCTAAAGATAAACTTTACACGAGGATGAAGGTCCCAGTAGCTGACCAACGCTGCATCTCAGTCAGCCATAACTCTTGACTTTGTGCCTGACTAGTGCGACCAGATAACTGTGTTTGTCCCATTGTGCTTTTTGGTGCTATTTCTAATTCAAACTCTAAAAATTAATATCTCTGGTTCGAGTTATTAGATTGTTGTTGTTTTGGTGTCATTTTATTTATGGAAACATTCGCTATTTTCCTAAATTAGTTTGTGTTTTCACTTTATTACTGTTTGAGTACTGCGTAAATATTTGACATGTTTCCTCTAACTTAAGCCCTTTGTGACAGGCTACCAGAGTTAAGCACAGGTTTATTTAGTGACTTTTGTGGTTTACCCAGAGAAGGATTGTGATTGTTATTTGAGGAGGATTCTCGCTCTCATCATCTAAACTCCAATTTATTTCATTTATGAATTCTGACCCTGGATTGTGCTGGTCTTGTAAAGAATTCAATGGTACTCTTTTTATATTCTATTTGATTGTAAATATTCTAGCTATTTATGGATAACGGTATGGTTCAAATGTAACAAAGTTCTTAAAATTAAAGTTTGGTTTTCTCCCCAGAGTATGTTACTCTGTTCTGTGGATTGTGAAGAAAGTACTAATTATCAAAAACAAATATAATATTGATATATTTATTGTAATAGCATTTAGACAAATTACATCCTGCTGAAAACACTTAATCAAATTATCTAAATTTCCTTGAGGGTGTCTGTAATAACCATTGTGTTAACACTGATATTGCATATACTTTTCATGATAAGATTAAGAAGGATAATTTCGGGCTAGCGTTCATTAATTTTTTGAATAACAATTCTGCCACTTAAGTTGATGTGTGAATAGAATATTACTTTTATTATTCTCTTTCTTTCTATTGATTTTCTGGCTGAGAGGCTATATATCTTGGTATGTATTTCTAAATTGTAATTTTATGTTACTTTCCTCTATTTTTCTATACTATTTCCTCACTTCATCTTCCTTTTTTTCTCTTTCTTTCACCTTCCTATCTTCATATATTAGAGTTAATAAGTATTTTAATCAAGCAGGTTTTGTTGTTATCTTTACTATATTATATAATTATGTAAGAGCTGTTATACTTCTGGGTGTTTGATCATACTCTTTGAAGTTTATTTATAGCATTTTCTTTAAATACCGATGAAATTCTTTGAATTAATGAAAAGAAAAAAACAAAACGATTCAATTTTAATCAAAATAACCCTACCCATCATTGATATAAAATGTGTGCACAATTAAGTGTAGCAAACATTTGATTTGGGGGTTCAGATATTTATAAGATTAGATGGAATACATTGTCAGGATCCTTCATTGTAATGCATCTACTCAAAACATTAAGTGACTTCTAGGTATACCAATGAAGCTGGTAAGTTGAAACTGTTTATCACTATCAAAGGAGAGAGAGAGGACTAGGTAGCTAGTCCATATCCCCAGGGTTTTATATGTGAAATCAATAAGGACTAGCCTATTTGTGAATTTGCATAGACTCAAGACTGTAAGACCTCCTTACGGAGGCCGCAGAGACAACAAGAGGTTCAACGCAGACACTGACCGAAAGTTACGGTCCACTCCTCTGCCGGAATACTCCATGGGGCTAATTTGGCAACAAGCCAACTAATGCTCTAAGAGGGAATCCCCCTCACACATGTAAAGCACCTTAGCGAGTGCTACACATTTTCAAAACTACACAATCACTTAAAATTAAGTCATCTGCACCTACACACTTTGGTCCTGAGGAAAGCCAGTTTTAATCATAAAGGCCTGGCTGAAACATGTAGACCACACCTGGATGTAGGAGTTTGAGTTGAGTTTAAAAATATTTCTAGAGCGCACGTACACCCAGCGGTTTCATGGCGCTATGCAGTACTACAAACCCAAGGAACAAAAGGCTAGGGAGGCAGGGGAGAGTTAAGAGGGGAAGGCCTGAGTAAAGAGAAAGGTTTTAAGGGCTTTGCGAAAATGGGAGTATTGGGGGCAGGATCGCAAATGGATCGTGAGAGAATTCCAAAAGGCAGGAGCCAAGGTAGAGAACTTGGATCCACCCCATTTTTTACGTTTGAAACGGGGGACTACGAGAAGTTGTTGGGTAGATGAGCGCAGTTCTCTGGACGGGGTGTAGGCGTGAATTGCTGAACCGATGAAAGCAGGGGCAGAACCGGACCGAACATTGAAAATGATGCAGCCCAGCTTAAACAGGGCACGTTGCTGTACGGGGAGCCAGTGTAAAGATTTAAGAAGGGGCGTGACGTGATGAGATTTGGGTAAATTAAAAACGAGGCGGGCCGCCTGGTTCTGAACCAACTGGAGATGCCTCACGAGGTACGCCGGCATGCCACAATAAAGGGCATTACCGTAGTCCAAGCGGGACGTCACCATCGCCAGGAGTATAAGTTTGAGGGCAGAAGGGGAAAAGAACCGGGAGACTTTGCGTATTGTCCAGAGGGAAAGAAAAGCTGAGGATACAACCGCACTAACTTGGGAATGAAGGGAAAGTTGATCATTGAGTTTGAAACCAAGAGTTTTAACAGAGGAGGAGGGAGTGGGTGGGGGACCTAAAGAAGGGGGCCAAAAGAGAGAAGACCATGGACTGGAGCAACCACCTGTCAACACCAATTCAGTTTTATCGGGATTGAGTTTCAGGTGGTTGTGGTTCATCCAGTCCTGAATGAAGGTCATAACCGAATGAAAGTTGGATATTGAAGCAGGGGAGGAGGATAAAGAAAAAATAAGCTGGAGGTCATCCGCATAATAGTACACAGAGACCTCCAGCTGCTGTAAAGCAAAAATAAGAGGGGCAATGTACAGATTAAATAACAATGGGGAGAGGGAGGATCCTTGGGGAACCCCACACTGTACAGGCCGGAAGTCGGCTGAATAATCCCCCAAGCGGACTGCTTGAGAGCGGCCGCTCAGGAAGGAGGACAACCAGACCAAGGCCGCGCCCCCGATTCCCGCCGCTCCGACACGGGAAAGTAAGATGGCATGATCCACCGTGTCGAACGCGGCGGAGAGATCAAGGAGGACCGGGGCCTGGGGCTGACTCGTGTCCATACCCTCCCTGAGGTTATCCAAGACCGATAGAACCACGGACTCCGTGGAGTGAGCAGGGCGGAAACCAGCCTGCCTGGGGGCCAAGACACTGTTCCTTTCCACAAAGGAGCTCATAGTTCTTACTACATGGCGTTCCAGTATCTTGGCCAGAAAAGGGAGGAGTGAAATAGGGCGGTAGTTGGCTGAAACCGAAGGGTCAGCACCAGGTTTTTTTAGAATGGGTAAAATTACCGCCGATTTAAGTGAGGGAGTGACAATACCCTGGGAAAGTGAACTGTTAAGAAACGTGAGGGATGGTGAGGGGCAGAAAGAGTAAATCTGTTTCAGAATATGAGCAGGGCAGGGATCCAAGGGGGAGCCAGGCTTATCCAGGGGAAGGAGGGAAAGGAAGGAGTCAGTTGTGAGAGGGGGATAAAATCCAGACCCGATGTGGCTGGGGGGCAATGAGGATTGATAAAAGAGGGGGACGGGGTGGGAATGTTGGCTCTGATCGTGCTGATTTTGTCAAGAAAAAAAGAGTTGAGGGAGTCGCAAAGAAGCTGTGAGGGAGAGGGTTTGAGTGTGGCCCTTCACGTCACTACACTGCACACTCAGAAACATACCTGCTCCGCTGTATTCAGGCGTCGAAGCACACCCGGGACACACTCGGTGTCACTGGGTGGGCCCGATGATGAAGCATGCCACCAACCAGGTTGTTGGGTGAGGGCTTCATGAACAAACAAAAAGGTTTGTACCCTGTCTTACAGACTTGAGTGTATGAAAATTCACAAATAGGCTGGTCCTTATTGATTTCACAAGTTGAAACTGTTAGCACCTGCATAAGCATGGTTTATAGCGCCAAAATGGTCTATTGCATTGGAGTGGACTGACGTTAAACAACAAGGGGGCCAAACCAAACATTCATATAAAATGTAGTATGTGATGGTTTTTTACTGAGCTTGTCTGTCTACTGACAAACTGCAGACTTTGTGCTTGGTTGGACACTCAACTGTACCTCAACTTAGAGATGGAGCCTCCATCTTCTGCTGTAATGCCGCCACGAAAAGGCATACGGTCCTTGCTTTGGGGGCCCATTGCGGGCCCACAGGGTGAGGGGGGGTTGGGGGTGCACATGGGGGGTACCTATGGTACCCCCCTGCGTTTCAAAATACAACATGACAGGCACCGCGCGGTGCCTGTCATGTTGTGCTTTGAAACGCACAACATGCATTTTTAACACTGTGGCGGGCGGTGCTTTCAGCACCGCCCGCCGCAATGTTAAAAATGCGGGATGCACCTGCCACTGTGGCGGGTGCATCCTAATTCCACGGACGGGACCTCCGCCCCTGTGGCGGATGGTCCCGTCTTCAGACAGGAGTCCGTCCGCCATCCTAATTGACCCCTAAGTTTTACTGTGCTAAAACTATATTGCACACAAATTATAGCATGTGGAAATTGGGTTTCAGTGAACATGTATCATTTGTGCATCACCAAGTAAAGTGTCTTAATTTGTTCTATTCCTATTAAAATCTTTGTTTCCATCACATTCAGAAGAACAGAAAAATGTTTTGTTTTTGCTTTCCTAACTGCTGAATGTGTACAGTTAATTTACAGGTGTATGTGTGTTACAAAGAAATTAGCCCCTACTTTTTTTCCGTTCACACTCCCATTGCCCCAGCAAGAGTGTCACATAATTCACTTTACTTTTTATTACTGACTCCAAAGTGAGAGGAGTTTGCGTACACAAGTTCCCATGTTAAAAAAAAGCAACAATTGTCAGAAGACATAGCCTGTCACTTGACCTCTGTCTTTAAATCACAACAAGCGTGTCAAGATAAATGCAGAATTTGAAGGCATATCTATGTATTGCTGGGACTTTTGCAACCCTCTAAAAATCGGCTTGTTACCCACAGTTCGGGAAACCCCGCAACAGAACAACGTGTGCTGTTCAGCCAAGTCATTTCTCAGGCTTGGCTGAGCCAAAGCTGTGGTTTTATTATGTCCAATACCATCCCTCCTGAGATCTATACAAAACAATTACCCAATGCACACCAATATACAGTACAGAAAGAGATGTCTCAATGGGCATAATATTGTACAAATGACCAAGTTCAGAACAGAAAAGAGGGAAGCGAAGTTGTGCGGTTCCTCTTTAATTGTATGGATGGCCAGCCGACACGTGTTTCGTCGTTAAGCGGTAACAATGCTTGTACGACTCATCAGGGCTGTAACGCGATGAAATAGGGCCATAGGTCGCTAAGCCGGTGATACTTCCAACCCGGCCCCTGCTCGAGACCAGGTTACTGCTCGTCAGTAATTGGTGCTCCAAATATCGAGAGTACTGCAGTTAGGGCACGCTCTGTGTTTCAGAAACGGTGCTCCAGGCAATTATGGTGTATACGGAGCCACAAATGAATATAGCGAAGCCTCTGTTTACGTGGTGCTTAAATGTCTGGGTTGGACGATCCGTAGTGGTGGTCCAAGATGCTAGTACTCGCACAAGTATGTGCGTTCAGAGATTGAAGCGAGTTGCTGGTGGCACAGTCTGCGGGATGTGTAACTCCTCACAGCGGTTCCGGGTGCGGACCTCAACACATCTCATCCCAATTAATTGTGGAAAATTATGCAAATGATCCAGATTGGGCACAAAAGTACATGATAGCATAGTTGAATGGAAATGCCTGCAGATTGATGGTGTTGCGTGTCCATTATGACACGAAATGAGTGACATGAGTATCGCAGTAACATTTGTGGCATGAAATCAACATACATGTGTTACAAAGATGCAGAGAAAAACAATAGTGTCATAACCAATAGTAGCCTCATGGACACTTCAATGCGAGACACTGCCGCAAGGGCAGTGGCGGAGCAAAGTACAGTAGGTCTGGTATAATGTTCCCTACAGAAATGACAAGATTATAGCATGTAGAGACTCGCAAGCAGGAAATGAGCAAAGGGGTTGGAAATGTACACAGGGATTCAGTCCCCTAGAAAGAATTGCATCTCCTGGTCATAATTGAGCCCCTGGGTCACGGTGCGAAGGCGGAGATTCCATGTTGCTTCTAGGCGTCTTAGCTTGAGTTCTCTATTGCCGCCTCGTGCACCAATGGGGACAGTGTCAATCCCATAGAACGAAACTTGTTTGTCCAAAGATTGATCGCCACACGCAGCCGCGTGTAGGGCCACTGGATATCTAGGATCCTGTTTGTGTAGCGCCCTTATATGTTCCGCTATTCTTTCTTTTAACGGGCGGATGGTGCTCCCTACGTAAATTTTCTTGCATCTGCATTCAATTATGTAGACCACATAGCGTGTGGTGCAATTAATGTTAGTTCTGATGCAGTAGGTTTCTCCCTTGGTGTCTTGAAATTCAGTAGTTCTGTGTTTGGCCCACCGGCACATGGAGCAGAACCCACATTTGTAGAAGCCAATGTTACGTTTGGTCAACCAATTGTCCTCCGTGCTGCTTCGAGGTATTGTGGGACTTAGTCTGTTCTTCAGCGTTCTGCCTCGCCTGTAGGTGATCTGGGGGTATTCTCCTATGTAATTCGAGATGTTTTTGTCTTTCTTCAGGATGTTCCAGTGTTTGCTTAAGGTCCTGCGCAGTGCCTGGTGGTGGTTGCTGAAGTCAGTAATCATGCGAATAGTGCCAGGGTCGTCTGTCTTCTTGTTGGGTCTCTTTTTCAGAGTATCTTGTCTTTGAATTTTCATGATCCTAGATGTCGCTTTGTTCAGTACGTTGTCTGGGTAGCCTCTTCTCTTAAAACGTTCCTGCATGCCTACCAAAGTATTCTTGAAATCTTGATCGTTACTGCAGTTTCTGCGAGCTCTTAGGAATTCTCCAAAGGGAATGCTGCTAATCTGGTGAGACGGGTGAGCGCTGCCAGCGTGCAGAATCGCATTGCAAGCAGTATCCTTTCTGAAGAGTCTGCTGTTCAGTTTGTCGTCCATGACATAAATCTCTAGGTCTAGAAACTCAATCCTGTTAAGACTCGCCATCATGGTAAACCTCATATCCCACGTGTTGTTGTTGAGATACTTGTAGAAATCCATCAGGTGTTCATGTGTGCCAGACCAAATCAGGAAACAATCATCTATATAGCGCCCCCAGTATACTATTGAGTCAATGAAGGTCGCTCCTTTGGGACCCCATAAAAGATCATTCTCAAGGGCGCCCATGAATAGTTTGGCAAATGATGGTGAAAATTTTGAGCCCATGGCGACTCCTTTTATTCGTCTGTACCATGAATTGTTGAACATAAACGAGTTATTATTCAATATGAGGTCCATCATGGAGACGAGCATGTTGGTGTGTTGCCACATGGTGGCTGGACGCTTCTGTAGTGTTTTGGTGACGACTTCGAGTCCCAGATCTGGTTTGATGCTGGTGTACAGCGCTACCACATCCATGGTGACCAAAAAGTTGCCAGATTGCCATTGTAGATCAGAGAGAATACTCAATATGTGTTTCGTGTCCTGTATGAAGGACGGTTGGTTACGTACCAGAGGCCCCAGGAACAGGTCGACATATTCCGCAATTCTTTCTGTGGGGCCCCCAATCCCGGAAATAATGGGACGTCCGGGAGGGAAGGGTTGATTTTTGTGTACCTTGGGAAGAGTATACAGCCAAGGGTATGATGGTTTAATGACCTTCATGTACAGAAGTTCGTCCTCATTTATCAGGCCACTCTCCTTCCAAGTGATAAGAGATCGGTTAATGTGGGTCGTGAGTGGTGCCATGGGATTGTGGTCCAGAAGCAGATAGCACGTGTCGTCCTGTAACTGACTGAGGATTTCTTGGTCATAGTCCTTTTTATTCATAATGACCACATTCCCTCCCTTATCCGCTTCCCTAATGATGATCTCATGATCTTTGATGAGGCTGTTCATGGCTGCTCGTTCTCCTGGAGTAAGATTGTCTTTGTATCTAAATGTTCGTTTGGTGTCTTTCAGTTCGAGTTTATCAATGTCCTCCAAAACTCTTTTGTGGAAGTTGTCTATGGAGTTCCCTCCCGGTAATGTGGGGATCCATTTGGATTTCGACTTGAGCCCACTGACAATGCTGAAATCTGATTCTATATTAAGCTCCTCTAGTAGGGTGTCCATGTCTTGAGGAGATCGTTCTACATCCGTGAGAGAGAGAAGGAGGTGTGTGGCTTGGATATCATTAATGGTTAAAATATCAGGTTCAAACTCAGTAGGGATGTTTGTAGGGTTTTTATTGATCATGATTTTATTTGAAAAATGCTTCTTCAATTTCAGTTTTCGTGTGAACTTGAACAAATCAATTTTAAGTCTACATACATCAGTATTCGAGAAGGGATTAAAGTTTAAGCCTTTGCTCAGAAGGGAAATCATGTTAGTGGTGAGGATTTTGGATGAAAGATTAATAACCTGTACCTCCCCCTCCTGTGTGTCGGTTACTGTTGCTGGTTCCCGGATCTGAGTTTCTTCCGGTAATCTTCTACCACGCCCCTTCCTACCCCTGCGGGTTTTGGTTCTAGTGTGCGGATACCCCTTCTTATCCGCTGGATCTCGCATAAAAAAGGATTTGTTTCGTTGTCAGTGCGGTTCGACTCATCTTCACTGATGCTGATAGTGCTCAGTGAAGTGCTGCTTGATGAGATAGAGCTGGCATCAGTAAGATTTGCTCCATCTCTGCTTTTAGGTGTAGATTTGTTAATCATATGGTCGTATTTTCTGTCATATGTGAAAATTCTGCCGTCAATGTAGTCAGCCTCATCCCTTTTCAACTGTCTGGCTTTACGACTCTTGATCTCGTTCTGATGTTTAAGGAGAATCTCGTCTAGTATTGTGTAGTTCTTTACAGTGGATTCTGGGCGATTCAGATCTTTGATCTCCTGCTCCAGAATGGCAATCTCGGCTTGAAATTTCGCGACCTTGCGGTCAGAGCTCTCAATGAGAATATCCATGAGGATATTGGAGTTGTTAATCAAAGCGTCTTCCCATTTACTTAAAAGATCAGGGTCTAGATTGTCATATGTGGGGAAGATCTGTGCTCTCAAACCTCTCGGTATGCGCTTGAGTCTGACATACTGTTTCAAAGTGATGCCATCCCACCACTTAGAATTTTCTAATTTTTTGAGTTTTTCCAATCTTACAAATTTGTCCCTCAGACCCTCTTCCTTGGTACTGTTAGGAACATTGGTTGAGGTAGCTCTATGTGTGGACATACCTTTTGCCAGGTTTTCGAAAAGCTCTTCGGCAGCTTTATCGCGATTCATGGTGAGGAATAGAAGGTGCTATCCTCTGGAATGAAAAAGTGATAACAATACGTAGCGGCTGCCCCCCTGTGCAATGAGATTGAAGCTGTGGGGAACGGGTTTTTTAGAAGTTCAGGGAAATACTGGGCGCACAGCTTACGTAAGTGTAAAGAAAGGTTAGGTCTGGGTGCAAAAAGGTGAGGGGAAAAAAGGCCCTAAACCCCTCTAAAGAGTGTGCAGGGCACACGCTTAACAAATACAAAACAATTACCCAATGCACACCAATATACAGTACAGAAAGAGATGTCTCAATGGGCATAATATTGTACAAATGACCAAGTTCAGAACAGAAAAGAGGGAAGCGAAGTTGTGCGGTTCCTCTTTAATTGTATGGATGGCCAGCCGACACGTGTTTCGTCGTTAAGCGGTAACAATGCTTGTACGACTCATCAGGGCTGTAACGCGATGAAATAGGGCCATAGGTCGCTAAGCCGGTGATACTTCCAACCCGGCCCCTGCTCGAGACCAGGTTACTGCTCGTCGGTAATTGGTGCTCCAAATATCGAGAGTACTGCAGTTAGGGCACGCTCTGTGTTTCAGAAACGGTGCTCCAGGCAATTATGGTGTATACGGAGCCACAAATGAATATAGCGAAGCCTCTGTTTACGTGGTGCTTAAATGTCTGGGTTGGACGATCCGTAGTGGTGGTCCAAGATGCTAGTACTCGCACAAGTATGTGCGTTCAGAGATTGAAGCGAGTTGCTGGTGGCACAGTCTGCGGGATGTGTAACTCCTCACAGCGGTTCCGGGTGCGGACTATAGCAGGGCAGATCTGCCCATTGACCACGGAGGAGAAGCACACTGCTCCATAAACTCCTCTGTGGTTGGATTGCCAACATTTATATCTTCTGAATTTCAGGTTATGCAACTAACCTTCTCCTCTAAAGATGCTATTACAAAGGTCCATGCCTGTACTGACAATTTCTGAAATAGCAGTTCAACCAACAGTGCACAAAGGGATGCTTTCGATAAAAAAGTCTATAAAGTGTCATTGCACCTCCGGAGGAAGCATTACATTTGGTGAGCAATGAATGATAATTGCTTTTTTGAACTGCAAACGTCAACACTCTTTAAGATACAACACAAGTATAGCTGTATGTAAACGAAAACAATATATGTTGTGTTGAATTATGATTGTATTATAAATTGAAATAAGAATAAAAACATGTCACTGTCATTGGTTTTCTGGATGGTGTCAGGTTACACCAGGATAAAGTATAACAGAGACCCCCTGTAGCTAAACAGACCATCATGCTAATCATTGGCTCTCTCAGAGCCATTCATACACTTATCCCTACCCGGAAGCAGGGGCGTAACACAGGCCCCCGCAGCCCCCGCGGTGCGGGGGGGCCCTCGGACTTCCAGGGGCCCCCTCGCTTAGCAGAGCCAGCAAGGAAGCCTCAAGTCGAAGTCCTCATTAATTAAATAGCGCACACGGCCTCCCCATAACATTAAATGGTGCACGCAGGTCAGGGCATCTTATTTATGAAATGATTTCATAAATAAGAGGTCCTGACGTGCGTGCACCATTTAAATGGTTGGTGCGCATGCGCACGCCTGGGCCCCGCCGGGCCTCTGAGGCTTTTCATAATGTAATGACGCGCAGGTGTCTCCGCCGGCGCAGGTCTGGGAAAGAAAATGTAGCATCTGATGGCCCCTGTCAGCATGCAGCAGCGATGTGCAGGTCAGTACTGTAGGAGACCATGCCCGGGTCTGGGTGGGCGGGGGGGGGGGGGGGGTTTGAGGAGGAGGGTAAAGAAGGTATTTTTACACATTCATTCTTAAAGACGTTTTTAAACTTAAGAATTGAGATGTGTGCGCAGGCTGAATGTTATTCATGTACTGTCTGTGGATCTTTGCAAATTTTAAAATAAATGAAATGTTCTTTCAACAGAGCACATACACAGGCAATTTAAGCACATTGAACTTTCATTAGAAACACCGAGTGCCACTTGAAAGATCCCGCATGATCGATGTATTACTAGCCAATCTGCTCCCATCTATCTCGAGTGCACAATTAGAGTTTTCACCTAATTCGATTCTTCCAAAGACAAGTCATTTTTAAAGCGGTTCCCTCCATTGTTAACAGGTGCCTAGCATACACTTTTACTCTGTGGTTATAAAAGTTAATTCCCATGATCTGTTAATTTTTTATCATGATTGAGATGTATCTTAATGTGTCAAGAGTAGTGCCTTTTGATTAACTTATATCTTAAGATTTGTTTTGCTCTGTTACTTTGACTGTTTTGTATCATTTTATTCTTATTCCTGTACCCCCATTAGCTTTTGCCGAGTTCAAGCACTAAGGTTTGACAAGCCGTGAAAATGGTGAGCATGGGTATGATATGAAGATAGGGTCTTTGTCAATGAATACATTTAATCTAGGTATGGCTGGGCCTGAGGTCTATAGGATTAAACCTTTACTCTCTCTAAACTACTTGGCCACTGACTTGTCTCCGCACCTTCTTCCTGGAATCTGTTGAGGCGAACAATCAACAAGAATTAACTTTCTAGACTGGCATTAGCCATCATCCCCTTCACTTAAGTGAACTAGCTTGTTAACAGACACCCAACGGTGTATTTCACATTTTGGAGATGGTATTAATTCACATTTTGACAAAGGAGAGGCCTTTCGCCCATCACCCGGGGTACACTTTGTTATTTCAAACATTCGGTTACTCACTTTCCAATTACAATTAAAAACGTCACAAAGTATAACTGAGGCAAACTAACATTTTATATTGACAAAGCTTGTGAGAATTGGGATTAAACTGGTCAGTGTGTCAGGGGGAGGGGGGATTCACAAGCAGAAACCATCGGCTCTTTCTTAATCCTAACATCATAGGGGCCTGCAGGCTCGCAATCAAAGCCTAACTTTCATTATAACTTTTATTTATAAGGCAATGCCGTGGGCTACTTTAAGTGCCTGGGGATTGGGGCGAGGTCATGGGGGATAGCTGCTATTTCTGTGCACGTGTAAATAGAAGGGATATATGGACTGCAAGCTCCCGTCACACAGTAATCTATTTATTTATTTATAACGTTTTATATAGCGCAAATTTGATCCCGAAGGATATCAGAGCGCTTAACAATTTGAGGCAATTAAATAACTTCCCACCCTATTCCCCTATAAACCCACATCCCACTATGGAACTAAAAATGCAAAATTACAACAAAATAATTTTATAAAAATAAATAAATAAATGCTAAAATGTTTACACAGATAATAAAAACAAAAAAAATCTTTGTATGAGAGGTTTACTGTGTTGTGAAGGTCAACCGTTCTTTGATTTGGGTCCCGCAAATGAAGAGATGAAAACTGTTTTATTGTAGAAACAGTGTGAAGGATGTTGCCATTGCTAGAAAAGTAAGTGAAAATAAGCATACACTCAGGATATACATCTAAGAAGTGGATTGTTATGTTTTCTTTCTGCTAGGCATTATTCATACCTTTTGTCCAGGGTCACTGGACTTATGCAGCTGGGGTACACCAAATTATGTAGCAGGGTTGACTAAATTATGTGGCAAAATAAGACACATTACTACATGCAATGTCGCACCTTTTGTGAAAGTTCAAATTCAATATTTGTACATTTTTACACATTAACACCGTCTTGGAAAAGGTAACATCTAGTTAGGACTACTTGAACACCGAAATACAAAATTAAGGTGACCAGTCTACCTTTATGAAAGACCTTCCAAGTTGCTGCATTTTTAGCACGTTTTGATTCGTTTGAGCTGGAAACAACATTTTGTTTTGTTAAAATCTGCAAATTATGCAGAAGATGATGATTATCTAACAAATGTGGCAAATATATAATGATATGGAATATGCTACAGCCGCAGAAACCTATAATTCCAGTGGTCCTACTTATGGCACTCCATTAAGCAAAAACAAACACTGATAATGGCAAAGTTTTGCCTGTTCTTAATTGAAAAGACTTGTTTAGTTATACAAAGAGAAGCACTGGCAACAATTCCATGGCAGCACTGACAACATGTGCTGCCACTATCCTTCCTACTCGCAGTGTCCCTAGGTGATCACAAAAGGAGGAGACAGCTAATATAATTAGAAGGAATTTAAAGAACAGACTCCTAACTTTGGGGCAGCGGTAACTGTGCATTTGTACTCTTCCAACAAATTCGCTCACTATATCACATAAATAGAAATCGATTATAGTTAGGGCCTCTAGAATTATGCAACTCTGCAGCATAGCATTTTATACGTAATTCTGGATTTGTAACATTTGCCTCATAATCCATTATCAGCTCATGTGTGATCTCAGCCGTGAAGGTGAGGCTAACAGAAGAGAGCGAGGTGGAGGGAGAGAAGGATGAAGCAAAGAAAGGGGACGGTGAAGCAGAGACCGGAGTGTAATTAGGGGGCAGCTGAGGCACAAGGGATGACAGTGAGTCAGAAGGACAGACGAGGGTAAGCAAGGAGAGGAGGGTGAGAAAGAGAGAAGGGCGAGGAAGATGGAAAAGGGCAAGGAAGAGAGAGAAAGGTACGGTGGAGAGAGGAGGGTAAAGTGGAAATAGAAGGGTGAAGTGGAGTTAGAGTAAGTTGATGCACAGTGAGAGGATGGCGAGGTCAGGAGAGCGTTAAAGTAGGATAAGGTAGAGAAATCAGAGGATGATGGCAGAGATATATGATAGTGGAATGGAGAAAGAAGGGTGCTGCAGGGAAACAGGTGGATAGGAAAGACTGAGATGGGAGAAAGTAGAGACAGAGAAAGAAGGGTGAGGTGGAGAAAGCAGATGAGATACAGTCAGTAACTTTACACCTCTACAAATAAAAGGTTAAAATGAGTGGACAGATGCCGGCAGTAGATATGGTATGCAGCCCACAAGACCACCCGCCATGCCATGACCCAGCTCTCAGACACCATACCTGGGAGACTCTGGGCAAAACCACTTAGCTTTATGGCCCACCCATGCTTCCCCATGGCCCTCCCAGTTCCCAAGTCCTGGAACCGGGCCTGGAGGAGACTCAGATTTGGGACCTGGTGTGGCTCTCTCTCGAGCGTGCCTGGCCTCCTCACACCTCATGGCCTTGCTTGGAGCCACGCCCAAACCCCTCACACTTCCAAGAGAGTAGAAGGTGGGCGCCTCGGCGCCGTAGGTCCGTAGTTGTCTTAGCCCGGTGCAGAGGAGTAGGGGCTGCCTTAGACCCCCAGGGCGGCCGCCGTGGCCAGCAGACTACTCTCATACACCAGGCAGTAGAGAGAGAGGCGTGAAGGGAGAGTGGAGACATGGCCTGAGCATAGACCACCCTACCAACACACTCAGGGAGGAGAGACAGGCTCCGAGGGTGTGATCAGAGTTGAGGCAGGAGAGAGAGGAAGGAGTACAGGGGGTGCAGGCAGCGAGGGCACACTGGCACATCTTGGGCATGAGGGAGGGGGTGGTAAGAGCAAGAGCGCCATTAAGCCGATCCGGAGTGCTGTCACACTGGTACAGCAGAGAAGGTGAGGAGTGGCAGGGAGAGGGTGAGTTAGAAAGTAAGCGCTGCAACCACTAAGAGACTACCAGAGAGAGGGCCTGGTGGCAGAGAAAGAGGGAGGCTACTTTGAGAGCACCCCGGCCACGGGAAACTCAGACGGGGAGGGTGGCGAGAGGAGTCCGAGGCATGCAGCAGATCCGTGTCAGTGTCATGCTAAGGCGGCAGGGGAGGGCGGGTGGGGAGAGACGGAGGTGTGGCACTCACTAAAATATTGCAGAGTGATCGAGAGAGAGGGGTGCCAGTGACTGGGACACTCGGGCAGAGAGGGGTTAAAGAAGCAGCACGCAGCAAGTCGCTGGCACTGACACACCTGGACAGCTGATGAAGGGCGAGGCAGAGATGGGGAAAGTGTCATGAAAGAGGATTAGCATAGAGGTGTTGTCAGAGACACAGCAAGAGCTCCCTAGCATGGACTCACTCAGTCAGAAGAAGAGGACAGAGAGGAGGGGAGAAAAACAGGTGTGGTTTGCACCAATATTTCACTGTCAGCACACACCTGTGGAGCACAGGCAGGGCCGGACTGGCTACAGGACATTTTGGCATGCTGCCGAGCTGGGGGCTGATTTCCTTGATGGGGACCTGCGTGTGCAGAACGAAATTCGTTTTGCTTTGTTTATTTCGAAGCACACGCAGGTCTCCATCAACGAAATTAGCCCCCACTGCAGTGACATCAGCCCCCAGATTGGCAGCATGCCAAAACGCCCGGTAGCCAGTCCGACCCTGAGCACAATGTGTCCAGGGAGTTATAGAAAGGTGCTAGAAGCTTGCAAAATAAGCTCACTAGTGCTGACAGACTAGGACAGGAGGGGGCAGAGAAAGAGATGTGTGGTCTGACGCACAGTGGGGGCTTTGTGGCACACTCATGCAGCAGAAAGAACCAGGGGTTACAGTCTAGAGAGAGGGGTCTAGAGAAGAGGGTGCCGAGCAAGTCAACTAGCTCCGGTGGACGGGGATGAGGCAGAGACATGACATGCACAGAGAGGCCGTTAGGACTGACACACACATCCTGCAGGTAGGGGCATGAGGCAGGGGGAGATGGGTGGCCTGCAGCGAGGACACACGGGCAGCGACACGCAGGGAGGAGAGAGTGACAGGGAGAAAAGGTGAACGCAGACAGGCACCCTGAAGCTACTGCCAGTGAAACACTCGGGAAACAGAGAGGGGCCAAGGGGCCATACAATGAGGCCTAGAGCAGAGTTCAGTGGTGCTAACTCTCTAGGCAGACTGAAGATGGGGGCACGGAGGTCTGAGGTCACAGACCTGGCAAAAAGGATGGCCACAGTGAGAGTAACACACTTCAACAGTTACGAGTGGCACAAAGATGGTGCGGTCAGAGTCGTGACCTTCTGGAATCTGAGGAGGCGGGCGTCCAGGCCCAGTCAGTCAGCCCGCCTCCACGGTAATTACTCAGCGCCGCAGCTCACGGCCTGGAAAGCTGAGTCGGATTCTGCTCTGCAGGCTGCAGCACATGTTAACAATAATTTGCTTTTTAGTGTAAACTGCAGCGCGCGCCGCACGATCAGCTGCCTGCCAGTAGTGTTACTAATTAAATCTACCCTGCCAGTTTCAGACTACCTTTAAATGTAGAGAGTTGATGATGCTTTCATTGTTCATAAACCACGTGGACACATGTATACCATGGGTGACACTTTTTGCACACTCGGCTCTGAGACTCAAGCGGGTCTCAGCATAGGGGCACAACGCACAAAGGCTCAGCCAGAGCTGCATGGGTGGGTTTTCTGTAGTCCTAAGTTTACTGTTTAAGGTGTACAGAGACTCCTCTGCGGAGGGCTAGCAGGTGCCACCGGAGTGGGCTGGAGTTATGTGAGTGTGACATCCAAACTTTGCCAGTGGTGTGTCCAACCTTGAATATGCAGGTGTATTTGAAAAGCGCACATTTACCCAATTGTATCTTTGTGGTGAATAACAGATGTTTATCGTTACCCAACTCAATGGAACTCATTTTATCGACCTCAGAAGGATAAAAGGCATGCTGGGGTTTGGACCTGTGACCACAAGAACACAGGCCCCCACAGTGGATGTTAATCCACTAAGCCACCAGACCCGGCTTCAGTTACTTAAGGGGACGTGGACTAGGGTGTAAACAAGGAACCAACAGGGCCTTGCAAGTTTGCAGAGTGGGTAGAAAAGGGTTGGGAAAGGCCCAACGCATGATACACCGGTCACAAAGCCTTAACACTGACACTGCGCACGTGTAGGGTCTGGGGACTCACTCAGCCAGGAGCCTGCCAATCTACTCATTCTGGAGATTTTTTGGGCATAGTCTGGAATAATTCTGCAAAACCACAAAAAACTAATACATCGGTTCAATCTCACCAGTGAAATGTAAACCACATAGACGTAATCTATACCTTGTTAATGGAGACCTTCGGGAATATCTAGTGAGGATGTTGTCCGTTCATTGCCTGTGATGTAATTGTGGGCTCTGCGGACGTCTGATCCAGCCAGCATCGAGTACAGAGACGTGAACCCACCTAGCATGAACCACCTCGTGGTGAGAGGGACTCCGATGCATTTCCCAGCGAGGCCTTGATGCTGGAAATGAAAATATTCCTCCATCCAGACGCACACACCTCTTTTGAGGTTTCAAAAAATTTACGGAGACCGTCTACTGTTCCAGCAATATCTCCTAGGACGAATTGTGCTATTGATAACCTAGGATTCTAAGTCTAAAACGCTTTTGTTCGATTCCATCACATAGATTTGTACATATTTGTCCTTTATATAAAGCGCTTGCCTTGGTCACAACTGGGTCTGGTAGGCACTAAATGAAACTACAAATGATCAACACGACAAAGAGTAAGGAACGGTAGCTGACCTGGGCCCTCCCTAGGTCTGCATTAGCGACTCAGAGTTCGAGAGAACCTGTTTTTTGGTTTGCATCTGCTGCTTTCAGTTTGATATTCCTATTTGAATCAGATAATGTTTATTGAAAGCACTGACGCCAATGCTGAAGTACACTACGCGGGGGACTGGTGAACATGATAGAAAACGTGGCCATGTCATGCTGAAGTCAAATCAAAATATACTAGAGTTCTGGATGGTAAGGCAAAGTGGTAGGTGATGGGGTGGGCCGCCGTGGAGGGGCCCCCACCATGTGCTTTGCAGGGGGGCCCCCTCAAGTTTCGTTACGCCACTGCCCGGAAGTTACTGACCCAGCGAATGTTGTAGTGCCCCATCTTACTCTGGTTAAGGAGATTCTATACTGTGTTAACATCTTTTTTTTTTAATCTGCATTAATGACAGTTCAAGAAGCAGTTGCATTTAACGTATTATCTGAGGAATAACTTCTACAGTTCAAACGCCTAAAAGTGGAATAACCAGTCTCCTGTTTATGTTCTTAAAATCTAGAATAAACTCTAGTGGATGGTTAATCCCACCTGTTGTCTCACTGAGAAGACCTCTCTTGGTCTCAACATATTGCCCTTTCTGGGACAGTAATAGCAAAGCACGTTCCGAAGCACAGGGGAGTTTTCATGTGTGTGATGGTCCCGCAGAAATCTAACTAGAGATTGAATAGGATAGGGTCCCCGCGTGTTTTATTTACTTTTATGCGCAATCAAAATAGACGGATGCAAGAAATAAAATGCTTCAAGGGGCAAACCAGGCGATTTCATCATCGCCTTTGAATTCACGATTTTCAAAAGTAATTTGTGGCTCTTGGCACGAATGCAATACAGGCAAACAGTAAATTGCCATATTCCTTGACACAGAAAAAACGAGGGAATGGCTTCCTGAAAAGATGTGGGGTTGTAGAAACGACATCTCGCAGAATAATACAATGCATTTATTTATCTTGGAAGTGAGTTTTTCTACCAGGCCTTTCATAATGAATAGTTGTGCCCATAAACTTTGAATGCAAATATCTTTCAGGAACACACAGAATACATTGATTTCAAAGCGTCATCACCACGCGATGATTCTGTAACAGGCCTTAGCACGCATGCCGATGCTACACGCAGCATTCGGCAGTTGAAGGTGTTATGTTGGTTAGGCCGAGCCCCTGGAGGCCCACATAGGAGGGGTGTCCTCGGGGTGAACCCTCCAGGACGGACGAAATGGTTCGTGCCGGGGTGGGGGGTGGAGGGAAAAGTAATGAAAGTGCCCGGGGACAATGCCTCCTGGTTCAGTGTACCAGAGACAGTGTGTGAGTCGTACTCTGCATACATACACTGACACCCTTTAGGCCTGCTATCTCCTTGACCGTAACAGAAGGGGCAGCGTGTGATGCAACTTTAATGGCAACGTGTGTTTTACATATCGACAATGTGGAAAAGTACATGGAAGTGTGCTATTCACGGAGGGCAAGGTGGACACTGTAACTGCAATGTATGTTGTGCGCAGGGCCGGTTCTAGGATTTGCGAGGCCCTGGGCAAAAAGGGAATGTGCGAGGTCCCTCTAATTTGAAAGGAGGCCATTCAGAGACACTGTGGGAGGCCCATTGTACAGCATTTTAGCCCCCACAGTTTTAACTTTCAACTCAAAAGCAATTCTCACACCCTCAGCCGATAGGTGTGAAAATTGTTGTGGGCTAAAAATTAAAACTGTGGGGGCGGTAATATGCTGGACAATGGGCGTCCCGCAGTGTCTCTGAATGGGTCTCCTTGCAATTGGGACAAGAGGAAGCATCTCCCTTCCCTAGGCGTCCAGGCACCATCCCTGAGAGGCCCAGGGAGGGGGTGCCCTCCCCTGGACCCTAATTGAAAGGAGACACCTTTCTTAAAAATTTGATTGCAAGGGAAACGACACGCCACCGGTGCGGGTCCCATGCTGGTGAGCTGAGTGCTATATGCATGTGACATTTTTAGGTTTCGCCTCGCGTTGCAGCGCATGCGTTGCTCGCTTTGCGAGGCATGCAGTATTCGCCCACTCTCCACCCATCGTTTTGATTGGCTAGTGTCGGAAATGCTGCCTTCTGATTGGTTGTAGGCTTGTTAGTCCCTCCTTATGACGGCCATGTCGTCATTCGTGTCCTTTCATGGCTACTGGCCCCTTTACTGGACAGACTACTTTCTTACTGTGCCCCCCCCACAGTCCGATGCCTTCTCACCCCCTCATTCCTTCTCGCCGCATGAATTCCCATTTGCAATGCAATAGGTCTTGCATAAATGCGAGTCCTATTGCATTGCCAATGCTTGTTTATTTATGTCCTGGGCATGCGCTGCTTTGCCTGGGGAAAAAAGTGATGCACACAAAAGTACTCTGGTATGATGATCCATGATAAGCGGAAGTGACGTACTGTTAGGGGTGGCGAATTGACATTACTGGAAATCGAAAGCTAAGAGAAATAGTAAATAGCAGAGGCTGCGAGCACAGGTAGAGTGCCCGTGGGAGCCGCGACCTTCGGACAGAACCACAAGGAATCTCTGGGGCAGCAGCACGATGGGGGCGGCGCTGGGACTATGTTCAGCCACCAACTGGGTAAGAAGGGTGCTCGGTATAACGACGAGTGGTCTATAAAGGGTGCTGCATTGACGCAACTCTGTCAGCCCCACAAGGATCTTCCCAGTGGTGTCCATTCCCTCACACTTGTATATAGATCAGTGGTGTCACTAGGGGAGTGCGGGGGTGCGGACCGCACCGGGTGTCACCCCTCTGGTTACGCTGGCTGGCTAGCTGTGTAATACAAACACAGCTCTGCACTGCAGTGCACTGTGCAGCCTCACCTCTGCTCTCTGCTGCTTTAATAGTGCAAGCGCACGGTGCGCAGCGCACGCACCTGCTTAGAAATTAAAATACTGCAGTCAGTGCAGTGCACGTCGCCACGCACGCACCACCTACGTGATGTGATGATGGTGCGATGCGCTGCGGCGTACTCAGTATGTGGGTCCCAGGGCCGCCAATCTTTAGCGCTCCCAATGACTGGGACAGCCCCGCGCGCTGTGCTCCTCTGACGCGTCACAGCGGTCGCGCGCCAGGGATGGATTTTGAAGGCAGGGATTGAAGCTGTCAGGTGCTGTCAAGGACCGAGTACCAGCACTGCTTTAATCTTAATAGGAGAGTACCAGCACTTCTCAGCACAGGTGCAATAGTATTAACAGAGTATCGGCACTAAGTAGAAAAGAGGTAGGAAAGTGAGTATCGACACTTTTTTATTTCCATTTCAAGCACTATTTGTGATTAATGCAGACATTAATCTGTATCTCGTGCTAATGCAGTCTGGAACGTCTGTACTATAAGATATAACTGCATTCGCAATGTGTGTAGCTCTGAAGGCACTTACGCTAATAATAAAGATGTGAAACAGAGGCATCTCTGGGGAAGGGGGTGCGGGGGGGTATGCAGTGGTGTAGTTAGACCTTGTGGCGCCCATGGCGCTCTCTGCGATTGCCGCCCGCGGCGGCCGCATGTAAGGGGGGATGCTGGAGATTGGTGCTTGCCACCTCGCAACGGCCGTGGGTAAGGGCAGCGGGGGAGGCCACCGCCCCCAAAAAACTGCCCCTCTCTCCCCCCTTGCTTCGCCAATGGGGTTATGGGCCTTTTCTCTCTGCAACAGACAAAAGCTCATATTTAAAAACTATAAGGGAGAATGAAAGATGAGGAGATGGAAAAGTGAAGGATGATGAAGATTAAAGTGAAAGAAAGGGGATGTAAGGGGGGATGCTGGAGATTGGTGCTTGCCACATCGCAAGGGCAGTGGGTAAGGGCAGTGGGGGAGGCCACTGCCCCCAAAACTGCCCCTCTCTGCCCCCCTTGCTTCGCCAATGGGGTTATGGGCCTTTTCTCCCTGCAACAGACAAAAGCTCATATTTAAAAACTATAAGGGAGAATGAAAGATGAGGAGATGGAAAAGCGAAGGATGATGAAGGTTAAAGTGAAAGAAAGGGGAAGGTAAGGAACAGTGAAAGAAAGGTAGGGTGGGTGGATGGATGAGTAGGGGGATGGTTAAGGAAATGGATAGTGAATGAATAGGACGATGGATGGATGGATGAAAGGATGGCAGAGTAAATGGAAATCTGAGTGGATGGATGAATGGACAAATGGATCAATTTATGGATGGATGAAACATTTTATTTGAAGATAAGTAATTTAAAGGATGGATGTACAGGTGGACAGAAGTATGGATGGATGCGGGCATAGATGATGGTTGCCTACTCATGGGAGGAGAAGGATTGAATGGTGGATGCATGTATGAATGAATGAATAAATGACAGAGGTAAAGGCGAACCAGTGGGTATCAGCAGGTAGACTGAAGGGTGAAACCATGAACAGATAGATGCTTGAATGAAAGGGACACAGCAAACTCTTCTAGGGAGGGTTAAGCTCACGTACTTCGCTTGCGTGGTGCCATCAATGTTTTGGTTCAAAGTGGGAGTTGTTTTCACTTTCTGGTTACTCCCTCGGCGTGAAATAAAAGCCAATGAATTGGATTCAGCCACAACTAAAAGTACATAAAATCAGAGTATACATTTATATATTCTTAGGTTAAGTTTTTGGTCTAGCTGTGATCTTGAGACTTGAACGGTGGAACACTGAAGCATATCTGTGATTTTCATCACAAAACATAATGTCATTTTTCATGGAAACTTAAACTACGGGTCCTATCTAAAATAAACCAGCATTGAAAATGCAATAGGTCGCTCCTTTGACTAAGTTAACGCCATCTGCTTTGCTAATGGTATTGTATAGCAAAGCAAATGGATTTAACTTATTAAAAAGCGAGACCTATTGCATTTTGAATGCTTGTGATTAGTGGTGGGTAAAGCACTCGCTTTCACTTGGCGGTAGGTATACAAATCGGTCATAAACCGATGCCTTTGAGTCCTCTGTGCAAGTGCTGACCTGAAGACAGTCAGGTAACACCCTAACATAATAACTACACTCTAGTGCTAGGTTATTAATTATACTAATATTGCCCATACACAGAGGATACAACTGCTTTTTTGCGTTTAATAGTAAGCATTAATTACTGTAGTATTGTTTACTACCTAATTCAATAGTACTCGGCTTCTTACCCTCAAAAGAATGAAAGCTTTGGTTAGCGCTGTATGCACGTAAATGTTTCCATGCACAATAGTCCCAGGTCTTTGTAGAGGCTGCATAACCCTCTGATGAGGACTGGAAACATTACCTGTAGGTTCCATCTGGAACACAATATTAAAGGAATGAACCTACAGACCAAAGTTCTATGGTTTGGATCTATGACCTGGAGATGATACGTGGTGCTCTGCACTGCAGCAGGCACATTGAGGACCTGAGCTATTTTATTAGTACTGGAAACTGTGTGCTACTGCAAAACAGAATTCTGCAGCTGACCCCCTCACCACTGTGCTAACATACTAGCTGACACACTTAGCCACCAGACAACCACATAGCTCAGTCTATTGAACCTCCTACTGTGGAAATTTGAATGCATTTTTAAACTTTTGCAGCCAATACAGCGTTCGAGCTTAACAGCAAGACTGGGGTGAAATGCATCATGTACAAAAATATGTAATGTATACACCTATATGTGCATGTATATTGTCCTGGTTGGATCTTTTAATTCTGTACTTGCACTGATAATCGGAAAACTAAAACTGAACTAACCACGGCAGTTAAGAATAAAACCAACATTCAAAATAATTAAATTAAAAAAGTAAATCTCCATAAAAATGCTAACACAATTCCTGAAAAGGAAAATCAAACCTGAAACTTAACTAGTTACGGCAATTAAACAGAAAACCAAAATTAAAGAAGGTTACCCTAAAAATACTAAACGCGTGAGAACGAAAATCAACCCGCGCATTTGGCCCTGGGGTGGAGCAGCATAGTTTGGCAAGTTTCTGGGCAGGACCGGTGCGCCTCTGTATTCTCTCGATGGGCTGCAGACCCCTAGGTGTTAAGACCAGGATGGGTCGCCATGATGACCGAGGGGCCTATCAGACGTTTGCATAGCGCGTGGCAGGGCAACAGACTAGCCCCCAGAGAGGCGGCGCATGGCGGTGGCCCCCTCAGAGGTGGTGCCTCTGCCTTCTACACTGACCTGACCTGACTGGTCAGCACTTTCGGGGCGCTGGGGCAGTGGGGGGGGGGTCAGATGTTGCGTTCACAGACGTAGAGCAGTCAGGCGCCCCTCCCAGCAGTGCACAGAGGTAGAGAATGCCATGGGGAATATGGAAGCTTCATCTCTTCCAGGCAGCTGGGTTGGGATCCCCTTCAGCCAGTTTTCCTTCTGCAGAGGCAAATCGAGTGCTTCTCTTCCCAGAAGCAAGGGCACATTCCATTCATGTGGGAAGCCAGGGCACATTCCTTTCCTGTGGGAGATCTTCGATGCTTCCAGGAGGATTCCTCACTCTTCAGGTTATGTTCCCTAAACTGGCAGTGAAACTGGCTGTCATGAGCGCTAATTCTGGATCTGAGACGTTGGCTGTAAATAACTCCTCCAGACCCCAGGACCTTTCTTTCTGCCTTATTTCATTACACTGAGACCGTTAGTGCTCATGCTTGATGGCCATGGGTGCTGAGCATTAGCCTTAGCCCTCCCATTATCATTACCTTGCCCCATTAGCTTTCTTTTTATTAGTCATAATTTGATACAATAGTTGTATCTCCTTTCATTAGTCTGAACGTTCATTTAACCTTATTGCTCCATCATGCTGGTATTAATTCTCACTGATAAATATAACTCTCAGAACTAGCCTTAATTCAAACTGATAATTTTAACTCTCCATTGTAGCCTTAACTCTACTAGTTTGCTCCATCTCTGCAAGTTAACTTGAACATTCCAGTTAAATTAACTCTACCATTAAACTCAACTCTTGACGTCCTCCTCACCCTTGTTGACCAAAGTTCTTGTGTGATTAGCTTTCTCTCTCCCTGTTCATCGACCTTATCTTCATTCTTAGGTAAATCTTAGTGATTTCATACCAGTGTTGGCTTAAACTTGCCTCATTTGTTTTAACTCTTCATATTAGATTTAACTCTATCCATTGCCATCTTTAACTCTTGCTGTTAGTTTTAACTCTCAGTCTTCGATTTATCTATCCCATTAACCATAACTCATCCATTTATCCTAACGCCTCTCTGTTAACCTTAACTCTTTCCTTTAATCTTGCTCTCAATATTAGCAGACCCTTAAATTAGCCTTACCTTGCCTTTCAGCCTTACATTTTCCAGTAGGGATATGCCATTTTTACCCAATTGCTGTACAACACATTGCTGAGAAAAACCATAACTTGAACTACTGACACACGTCAGCCACTCCACCCCAATCAAAGCAAAATCTTCTTAAGAGTGGTAACAAAGCAGCCACAACTTAAGGTGAGGAAACAGCCTTGGTCTGGGTTAACCTTTTCCATGCTCATGACGAGCTCAGCTCGTCATGAGGCACGGCACTCAGGTGCTCATTACGAGCTCAGCTCGTCATGAGCCATGGAACTCTTGGGTGTGGGAGAATTCCCCTGCTGTGCTGAGCGTTCCACAGGAGCCGGTGCACCTGTGACGAGCTCAGCTCGTCATGTGCTGAGCGTTCCACAGAAGCCGGTGCACCTGTGACGAGCTCAGCTCGTCATGAGCATGCAGGCGTTGTGCGCGCCCCCTCCTCCCAGCACAGCGGGGGAATTACCCCCGCAGAAAAGGGGTTAAGGACTTTCAGAGAGACATACTCTATCTGTTTCAGGTAGGTGAAGAAGCGAGAACGTATTGCATCTGGGGTGTAGCTTCTTGTCACGAGGCGTCAGTTTTATGTGGGTGTTTTTGGAAAAACATCTATGGTAAACTGAAAGACCATATCTGTGCATTTACTCTATCCACGCAGACATGTATTTTCTGGAGCAAATACATGTATTCCACCAGACAGCATAATTGTGGCACTGCTTTTTAGTAAATATAACTTTCTTTTTTTTTTTTACTCAAACCACGCAGTACAAAAAATTAGATAGATAAGAGGACACTTTCAAGTTGGTTTTGTAAAGACTGTGGAGGGGAAATGAATCAGTTATTCTGAGTTCGCAGGCTCCCAGGAAACAAGCGTGAGGGGGTGACACCATGAGTTACCCGCACCGGGTGACACCAACGCTAGTGACGCCACTGGTATAGATACTCGCATGTGACTTCAGGTTTCCTTTGTGCATACGGCAAGCAGAAGCAGTATCATAAATGTTTGTTTGTTTTTCGTTGCTGAAAAGGCGGACCTGATGACTGCATCTGAGTGTCATGAAGACACCACAGGGCAGCCTTAAGAGCTGCAGCTTGTGCGGCCTTGTGAACATCAGTTAACGACTACATGGCCGCGGTGACAAAGCAGGTGCCACACGAGAGCCAAGTCAGCTGCCTGTTTTAGCTGCGCAAGAGCCCCGCAGGCGGATTTACCGTCTGCTGTGATTATTATTTAATATTGTATCTTTTCTAGCTCCCCCACCAGTACTATGACGCTTTCCCTGAAGTAAGCCTGCTCAGCAGCCAGTGCCATACAGTGGCACCTCGAGGCTCGAGCTGTTTATTGGGCTATATAACCTGTTTACTCTGTTCAGTTGCTAAGCCCGCAATATTACCATCGCCCTGTCCGCATTGTAATTGGTCCTTATTCAGGGTCAGACCGGGGCTGAAAACAGGTGCCAAAATAAAACTGGCCCTATTAGAGATTCAAATGACTAAAAAAGTGACCACCGTTTGCAAATCTGGGCACTTTTAAACTCTAAAAGACATGCTGTATACGTGTTTCATCAGGTATAGAGGACTGCGTGGATTTCAGCTTGCTGCTGCAGTCCATGTTTGTTTTAATATGAGAGGCATGAACATTAAAAATCGTCCTAACAGACCATAAAACAGGACCACAAACAGCGTAAGAACTAATATGTGAGACCAGCTCTCTGGGTATGCCTGATTGCCGCGATAGGCAGGGCTGGGCGTGGGCGAGCTGCGCCCATATTCCGAAGGGCGCAGCAGGGCGATGCCTGACATAATGTCATGCAAACAGCAGCGCATCTGTCCCACTTGTTCTCAATCGCTTCCCATTAAAGACTTTTATAATCAGCTGCAAATGCAACTAGGTGCAACTGTTAGCACCCCATTAATCCCCTGCCCCTCTCCCATTTTCCTCACACTTCACAACAAACAGTAATTTTTTTAAATAAGGTAAGTCTTTTGTTGAAAACCTTTAAATGTATAACCCTGTAATATATATGTGAGGGTTACTTGTGACCTCACTTATTTGTCAAATGGCGTACATTAAAACTTTGACATCATGGGAAAGAAAATACTGAAAGACAAAAATGCTGGTATTAATTAAAAAGAAATATAAACTATTCAGCATAAATAATGCTTTCACAGGAAGTAGCATCATAACCCTATTTAGGCTCTCACTTTAATGGGAACAAAACTCTATTTCCTTCCAATGTGAAATACAGCATTTGCTGTACTGTGTAGACAAGTAAGCATACTATATGAATGTGAATGTGTGTTCACATATAAACCAAACTATAGGCTCCATTAGGATGGCGGGCGGACAATCCTGTCGTGAAATGGGACCACCCGCCATAAGGGCGGAGGTCCCATGGGGGCCATTAAGATGCGCCGCCAAAGTGGCGGGCGCATCCTGCATTCCTGACATTGTGGCGGGCGTGCACTCAGCACCTCCCGCCACAATGCCAGGAAGGCATGTTGTGCACTTCCATGCACAACATGGCAGGCACCGCGCAGTGCCTGCCATGTTGTGCATGGAAATGCTGGGGGGTACCATAGGTATCCCCCATGTGCACCCCCCAGAGTCCCTGGGGACCCGCAACGGGCCCCCAAAGGCAGAAACCGCCTGCCTTTCCGTGGCGGCAAGGCACATCCCTACACACATGCTAATATGGATGGTGGTGTCTCCCAAACACAGCCACCATGTTAGCTGCTTTTCCGCCCGGTCGACTCTGTTACGGGGCGGAAAACCGGCGGACGGTCTTTACATCCGCCGGGGTCCCCCCCCCGCCATGGTAATCTGGCGGGGGAATTTGAGACTGGGCGGTGGTTTTTAGCTATACAAATGAGCCCCTATGTCTCTTGATTCTTGATTTTAGAGTCGTCCAAGAGGACGATTTGAAGGGCAGATTTGATATGGGCAGCCCTCTTACTATTGAAGACACGGTTTTGTTTAAGATAGCTAATTGGCAGAAAGATGTTGTTAAAACCCCAATCTGTCAAATACAGTCCCTTTAAATCCTGATGTCAGTGATGTCACAATGTGACATTTAAGTGTGGTCTGCCTGCTCGAGGACCATGATTTCTTTGAACCTCAGCAGAATTTCCGCTCTATCCATGATGAGATGGTGTAATTCATTGGTGCGTCCCGTTGAAGGAAATTGGGACAGGACAGTTATTGAGTCCTTTATTGGGGTCCGTTGATGGCTATTAGTTAGGAATGTTATGATCCATCATTAAATCCCCTCACAAGAGCACACTTGGATTCAAAATATTAAGATCTATGAGTATTTTAGTAGTTTCCTATTGGTTCTTGATGGAGCTAACACTTCCGCTTAGGGACTTTTTTTATGTTCAACTGCCTCTATTTAACTTTTGTTATAGAAAATGACCAGCAGATGTCATTACAATATCAGAATTGCTTTCTGCTGAGGGACTTTCTTTTTTTAATGTTTCTGACAACTGCCTATATTTAACTTTCTTGATAGAAAAAGACCAGCAGAGGTCAGTAAAATAGCAAAATCACTTTAGCATTCTCTAGATTCCAGTTCATAGAAATTGTCTTCCCCGAGCACACGTAGACAATAATATTTGTTTCTAATCTTGTATCATCAGTGATATGACTGCCGAAGGCCCCGATTTTATATTAAAAACAGAGCTTTGGACTATACCATTTCCCGCTGGAAGGCAATATTTCTCTCCATGTGCTTAATTTCCCTCCATTTTAAAGAACTGTAGATGTTTCAGCACCCAGGCTAATGCGCTGCATAGCTAAATACATATAAGGTGCCAAAGGCAAGACTGTTGCATTGCAAATGCTTGTTTTAATTGCCCTTTGAGCATATTGTTATTTTCCCCTTATGTTATTGTGCTGTAAGGAATTAAAATCCCTGTTTTTACAGTTATTCACTTATTTGCATTATAATATTTTTATAATGTTGTACTAATGCCTGTGTAAAGGATCTATTTTTGTATTTTTTGTGTGTACCTTAGTCAAGTTCCAAAACATGATAATAAGTAAAATGTAATCAAATTGGATAAGCTTTGGTGTAATGATTGGTAACAGGAGACGGGGGGAGACAAATTGTTCTTGATGGGATTTTTATACTGATTCTCTGCATGGCGGACTGTATTCTACACTGAGAACGTTATGGTGTGCAGTGGTGAATTGGGAGGTAAGAACAGCCCTGGTAAATGTGTTCACACTTGGGACCCAAATATAGATAGGGTGCACTTTTCCTGTTTGCGCCAGGGTGCATTTCAAACAGGTGCGCTGGGTGCAAACAGGAAAAGTGCACCCTATCATGTAGAATACACTGCCCTGAGGGCACCATCAAACTTGCGATGTCCCCAGGGCAGAGCATTCAAGAGAAATCCGGAGCAGTTGTTTAAAAGCTGCTCCGTGTTGCTCTGTAAAGGCGGCAACCAACCTGTACTTTAAAACGGGATTTGAGATCCCCTTGAAGGTGGGTGCAGTGAGTGACTGCACCCACTTGCAAAGGGATGTCTGGGGAGGTGTATGGAATCCCTTTCATCCATCCGTAGGGCTGCCGGGTCTGGTGGCTCATTGGACTCATGCATCCACTGCAGGGGCGTGTGATTGACCTCATGGTCACAGCTTCAAATCCCGGCGGGTCCACTCAGTGTTTCATCGATTTAAGGTCGATAAAATGAGTACCATTGAGTTGGGTAACAATATACATCTGTTATTTCAGTGCCAAGATGCCGCGTTGCTGGGGTGAACGTGCACTTTACAAATACACGTGTTATGTTATGTCAATATTTATACAGTGCTCGGTTACCAATGCAATGTCTCAGTTTTAATAACAGACACTAAGCAACCCATAGGAATTGACCCAACAATTCTTAATAAGCCAGGTCTTTAGTTATTTTGCATGGACAGCCATTTTTGTCCCTTTTAGTGGGTGATCTTTTAAGAAAGTGGAGTAGCTAGCTTGGTTTGTGTATGGTAGTGCACTGTTGAGTGGAGGTGAAAAAGGAGGCAGTGCATAGCACTATAGCCATGGTCACTTGGTTATAAAGTAGATTTGTCCTGTATCTATGCCATAATCAAACCAACTGACATGTGCACTCGAATTACAGTGTTGTAGCAAACAGGACACAAGTCAGGGGTACATGTGGGTAGACAGCGTCCACATACTAGTTTCACATGGTGGAAACCGTCCACCCTGCCAAGAAGTTGGGAGCCACTGAAATATGCAGAACTTGTCCCGATGTAATTTTCAAACCTCAGGACACATTCAGCAGTGCTTGCACATTGTCTGTTTTCATAACAATCAGCAACATGCAGGAAGCCGCAAGAGGGCTTTGTTATTATAAATTCCAGCTGAGCCTGAAACAAAGGCTGAAGTTAAGGGGCCATCAGGCCTCCTTTTATTCGAATATCATGGCTGGGAGTTATCTGGAGCATCACATCTAGTTGCAGGTGCAATGGAGGGGAAATAAATGCACACAGCTTGTTATTACTTCACAAGTACTTAAGAGAGGCATGGTTTTGACTTTAAACAGTCCCTGTTTCTAAGAGATAAGCATGCAGTGTAAGAATGTTAGAAGTGCTGGTGTGTCTCAAAATGTATACAAATAATGTAAATACTACTGTTTTGTTTTATTTCTTTTATAGCACTACTCATCCCAAGGTAGGCTATCATGGCACTTTACATCACATGTACTCATTATACATTGACAATGAATCATAGAAGTGCATAAATCTATGAACAGGATGTGTTACATAGGGCAGTGAGGGTTGCAAGGGTTAGGAGTCACATGTCCTTCCTAGGTCACTGTGCTATATTAGAAGGATTACAATTTATGAAATGCAAGTAACAAAAGGATATCTGTGTTAAAAGCAATAGCCGATTTACCGATCAACTTAAGATAAAATTCTGTCATCTGCATGTTACATGATGTGCTTTGCAGGAGACACATTAAACCTCTATGCTTCTTTGAGTAACAATTGTGGCTAGACAAAACACAAATCTCTCTAGCAAATGCATTAACCACTAGATATATCCTACTAATATTATGGGGCACACAAAGCTCTCTGCAGCAAGTGCCTTAGCCCCAGTATACATTTTAAAATGAAGACTTTGAAACCAATCAAGCAGAACATAATTACAACCACGTTTCTCCTTGTACCAATTTCTTTTTGGCAGAGTTAAAAAAAAAATACATACATTGAGGCTCAGATTTTCCATCGGGGTGGGGCCTTTTTTTGTGGCACAACCCCTATGCAAAATCTGCTTTGTTAAATCTTGTAATACGCTCAAATGTACTGAATATACAAATGCTAAACATATGTGTGAGGTCTTAAAATCTTCTGTCAGTTCTTGTTACGTCACTTTCTGTGAGGTTGTGATGCCACTTTCTGTAATGTCACTCCCTGTGGTGCCACTTGCAATGTCACACCCTGTGATGTCACATACTGTGATGTCACGCGCCATGATGTTGCTTGTATGCTGTCTAACTTGGTTAGTCCCCCAACTTCTTTTTTTGGACTTTTGCTCTGGTAGCAAGGGTGTCTCGTGCACTAGGGCAAGCATGACCAAAGACCCGACTGCGGATTAGATAGTGTAATACAACTTTTTTGGATATAAATAACAAAAAAATACAACAATAACTAGGGTTCAGTGGGCACTTCTGGGCCCTGGTGCCACTGCACCCACCGCACCAATAATAGCTAGGCCCCTTCGCTAATACAGAAGGGAGTTTACTACTACCTCTGTAATATCCACCAGAGTCCCATGCGCCACTGATGGCACATGGTACAATGTGCACAGGGGCGGTAGGTTATGAAATACTCCAGTGTATGCTCTTAAAGATCCTTCTCGTTTGCCAACATGTGTAGGTGTACTGGAGTACTCTGACTGGCAAGAAGGCACCATTTGCGGCAACTTCTATAAAAAGAAAAATGTCAGTGAATACTTTTTATAACTTCGATTCTCCAAGTGGCAGCAGTTTGATATGGCAATACAAAATGTGTCTGTTTGATAAGCACTCGGAGAGAAAAACATATGCCAACTGCGAGCAGGGCTCTCTCTGAAGAGTTGGTAAGTTGAATGTTTTTGACATTGACGCATTTGGAGCTGCACCAGATCTTATTGCCTGCTTTTTTACAAGTGGAACATTATGCATATGTGTCATCGTCTCGTGAAAATGCTCAACGCTGGGAGCAGCTGTCACAGGAAGGTTCCCACTTCTGAAAGTTTGGCATAAATGACAAAAGAAAAACACATTTGGAATTATTAGAAAAACGGCGGCACCGCAAGGACGATGTTATACATGACAATTGAATAAAGTGTGTTGAGTAGACAAAGTCTCTTCCG
This sequence comes from Lissotriton helveticus, assembly GCF_964261635.1. Classification (NCBI taxonomy): domain Eukaryota; kingdom Metazoa; phylum Chordata; class Amphibia; order Caudata; family Salamandridae; genus Lissotriton; species Lissotriton helveticus. The sequence goes on from NC_136068.1 coordinate 787,351,689, forward strand.
AAGGAAACCTATTTGAGGTAATCATCATTAGTTTATATATTTCTAGTCACAGCCTTCCATTTCGGTTGAAAAATGCCATCTCCCAAGGAACTTAACAGGGGCGTAACACAGGCCCCCGCAGCCCCCGCGGTGCGGGGGGGCCCTCGGACTTCCAGGGGCCCCCTCGCTTAGCAGAGCCAGCAAGGAAGCCTCAAGTCGAAGTCCTCATTAATTAAATAGCGCACACGGCCTCCCCATAACATTAAATGGTGCACGCAGGTCAGGGCATCTTATTTATGAAATGATTTCATAAATAAGAGGTCCTGACGTGCGTGCACCATTTAAATGGTTGGTGCGCATGCGCACGCCTGGGCCCCGCCGGGCCTCTGAGGCTTTTCATAATGTAATGACGCGCAGGTGTCTCCGCCGGCGCAGGTCTGGGAAAGAAAATGTAGCATCTGATGGCCCCTGTCAGCATGCAGCAGCGATGTGCAGGTCAGTACTGTAGGAGACCATGCCCGGGTCTGGGTGGGCGGGGGGGGGGGGGGGGTTTGAGGAGGAGGGTAAAGAAGGTATTTTTACACATTCATTCTTAAAGACGTTTTTAAACTTAAGAATTGAGATGTGTGCGCAGGCTGAATGTTATTCATGTACTGTCTGTGGATCTTTGCAAATTTTAAAATAAATGAAATGTTCTTTCAACAGAGCACATACACAGGCAATTTAAGCACATTGAACTTTCATTAGAAACACCGAGTGCCACTTGAAAGATCCCGCATGATCGATGTATTACTAGCCAATCTGCTCCCATCTATCTCGAGTGCACAATTAGAGTTTTCACCTAATTCGATTCTTCCAAAGACAAGTCATTTTTAAAGCGGTTCCCTCCATTGTTAACAGGTGCCTAGCATACACTTTTACTCTGTGGTTATAAAAGTTAATTCCCATGATCTGTTAATTTTTTATCATGATTGAGATGTATCTTAATGTGTCAAGAGTAGTGCCTTTTGATTAACTTATATCTTAAGATTTGTTTTGCTCTGTTACTTTGACTGTTTTGTATCATTTTATTCTTATTCCTGTACCCCCATTAGCTTTTGCCGAGTTCAAGCACTAAGGTTTGACAAGCCGTGAAAATGGTGAGCATGGGTATGATATGAAGATAGGGTCTTTGTCAATGAATACATTTAATCTAGGTATGGCTGGGCCTGAGGTCTATAGGATTAAACCTTTACTCTCTCTAAACTACTTGGCCACTGACTTGTCTCCGCACCTTCTTCCTGGAATCTGTTGAGGCGAACAATCAACAAGAATTAACTTTCTAGACTGGCATTAGCCATCATCCCCTTCACTTAAGTGAACTAGCTTGTTAACAGACACCCAACGGTGTATTTCACATTTTGGAGATGGTATTAATTCACATTTTGACAAAGGAGAGGCCTTTCGCCCATCACCCGGGGTACACTTTGTTATTTCAAACATTCGGTTACTCACTTTCCAATTACAATTAAAAACGTCACAAAGTATAACTGAGGCAAACTAACATTTTATATTGACAAAGCTTGTGAGAATTGGGATTAAACTGGTCAGTGTGTCAGGGGGAGGGGGGATTCACAAGCAGAAACCATCGGCTCTTTCTTAATCCTAACATCATAGGGGCCTGCAGGCTCGCAATCAAAGCCTAACTTTCATTATAACTTTTATTTATAAGGCAATGCCGTGGGCTACTTTAAGTGCCTGGGGATTGGGGCGAGGTCATGGGGGATAGCTGCTATTTCTGTGCACGTGTAAATAGAAGGGATATATGGACTGCAAGCTCCCGTCACACAGTAATCTATTTATTTATTTATAACGTTTTATATAGCGCAAATTTGATCCCGAAGGATATCAGAGCGCTTAACAATTTGAGGCAATTAAATAACTTCCCACCCTATTCCCCTATAAACCCACATCCCACTATGGAACTAAAAATGCAAAATTACAACAAAATAATTTTATAAAAATAAATAAATAAATGCTAAAATGTTTACACAGATAATAAAAACAAAAAAAATCTTTGTATGAGAGGTTTACTGTGTTGTGAAGGTCAACCGTTCTTTGATTTGGGTCCCGCAAATGAAGAGATGAAAACTGTTTTATTGTAGAAACAGTGTGAAGGATGTTGCCATTGCTAGAAAAGTAAGTGAAAATAAGCATACACTCAGGATATACATCTAAGAAGTGGATTGTTATGTTTTCTTTCTGCTAGGCATTATTCATACCTTTTGTCCAGGGTCACTGGACTTATGCAGCTGGGGTACACCAAATTATGTAGCAGGGTTGACTAAATTATGTGGCAAAATAAGACACATTACTACATGCAATGTCGCACCTTTTGTGAAAGTTCAAATTCAATATTTGTACATTTTTACACATTAACACCGTCTTGGAAAAGGTAACATCTAGTTAGGACTACTTGAACACCGAAATACAAAATTAAGGTGACCAGTCTACCTTTATGAAAGACCTTCCAAGTTGCTGCATTTTTAGCACGTTTTGATTCGTTTGAGCTGGAAACAACATTTTGTTTTGTTAAAATCTGCAAATTATGCAGAAGATGATGATTATCTAACAAATGTGGCAAATATATAATGATATGGAATATGCTACAGCCGCAGAAACCTATAATTCCAGTGGTCCTACTTATGGCACTCCATTAAGCAAAAACAAACACTGATAATGGCAAAGTTTTGCCTGTTCTTAATTGAAAAGACTTGTTTAGTTATACAAAGAGAAGCACTGGCAACAATTCCATGGCAGCACTGGCAACATGTGCTGCCACTATCCTTCCTACTCGCAGTGTCCCTAGGTGATCACAAAAGGAGGAGACAGCTAATATAATTAGAAGGAATTTAAAGAACAGACTCCTAACTTTGGGGCAGCGGTAACTGTGCATTTGTACTCTTCCAACAAATTCGCTCACTATATCACATAAATAGAAATCGATTATAGTTAGGGCCTCTAGAATTATGCAACTCTGCAGCATAGCATTTTATACGTAATTCTGGATTTGTAACATTTGCCTCATAATCCATTATCAGCTCATGTGTGATCTCAGCCGTGAAGGTGAGGCTAACAGAAGAGAGCGAGGTGGAGGGAGAGAAGGATGAAGCAAAGAAAGGGGACGGTGAAGCAGAGACCGGAGTGTAATTAGGGGGCAGCTGAGGCACAAGGGATGACAGTGAGTCAGAAGGACAGACGAGGGTAAGCAAGGAGAGGAGGGTGAGAAAGAGAGAAGGGCGAGGAAGATGGAAAAGGGCAAGGAAGAGAGAGAAAGGTACGGTGGAGAGAGGAGGGTAAAGTGGAAATAGAAGGGTGAAGTGGAGTTAGAGTAAGTTGATGCACAGTGAGAGGATGGCGAGGTCAGGAGAGCGTTAAAGTAGGATAAGGTAGAGAAATCAGAGGATGATGGCAGAGATATATGATAGTGGAATGGAGAAAGAAGGGTGCTGCAGGGAAACAGGTGGATAGGAAAGACTGAGATGGGAGAAAGTAGAGACAGAGAAAGAAGGGTGAGGTGGAGAAAGCAGATGAGATACAGTCAGTAACTTTACACCTCTACAAATAAAAGGTTAAAATGAGTGGACAGATGCCGGCAGTAGATATGGTATGCAGCCCACAAGACCACCCGCCATGCCATGACCCAGCTCTCAGACACCATACCTGGGAGACTCTGGGCAAAACCACTTAGCTTTATGGCCCACCCATGCTTCCCCATGGCCCTCCCAGTTCCCAAGTCCTGGAACCGGGCCTGGAGGAGACTCAGATTTGGGACCTGGTGTGGCTCTCTCTCGAGCGTGCCTGGCCTCCTCACACCTCATGGCCTTGCTTGGAGCCACGCCCAAACCCCTCACACTTCCAAGAGAGTAGAAGGTGGGCGCCTCGGCGCCGTAGGTCCGTAGTTGTCTTAGCCCGGTGCAGAGGAGTAGGGGCTGCCTTAGACCCCCAGGGCGGCCGCCGTGGCCAGCAGACTACTCTCATACACCAGGCAGTAGAGAGAGAGGCGTGAAGGGAGAGTGGAGACATGGCCTGAGCATAGACCACCCTACCAACACACTCAGGGAGGAGAGACAGGCTCCGAGGGTGTGATCAGAGTTGAGGCAGGAGAGAGAGGAAGGAGTACAGGGGGTGCAGGCAGCGAGGGCACACTGGCACATCTTGGGCATGAGGGAGGGGGTGGTAAGAGCAAGAGCGCCATTAAGCCGATCCGGAGTGCTGTCACACTGGTACAGCAGAGAAGGTGAGGAGTGGCAGGGAGAGGGTGAGTTAGAAAGTAAGCGCTGCAACCACTAAGAGACTACCAGAGAGAGGGCCTGGTGGCAGAGAAAGAGGGAGGCTACTTTGAGAGCACCCCGGCCACGGGAAACTCAGACGGGGAGGGTGGCGAGAGGAGTCCGAGGCATGCAGCAGATCCGTGTCAGTGTCATGCTAAGGCGGCAGGGGAGGGCGGGTGGGGAGAGACGGAGGTGTGGCACTCACTAAAATATTGCAGAGTGATCGAGAGAGAGGGGTGCCAGTGACTGGGACACTCGGGCAGAGAGGGGTTAAAGAAGCAGCACGCAGCAAGTCGCTGGCACTGACACACCTGGACAGCTGATGAAGGGCGAGGCAGAGATGGGGAAAGTGTCATGAAAGAGGATTAGCATAGAGGTGTTGTCAGAGACACAGCAAGAGCTCCCTAGCATGGACTCACTCAGTCAGAAGAAGAGGACAGAGAGGAGGGGAGAAAAACAGGTGTGGTTTGCACCAATATTTCACTGTCAGCACACACCTGTGGAGCACAGGCAGGGCCGGACTGGCTACAGGACATTTTGGCATGCTGCCGAGCTGGGGGCTGATTTCCTTGATGGGGACCTGCGTGTGCAGAACGAAATTCGTTTTGCTTTGTTTATTTCGAAGCACACGCAGGTCTCCATCAACGAAATTAGCCCCCACTGCAGTGACATCAGCCCCCAGATTGGCAGCATGCCAAAACGCCCGGTAGCCAGTCCGACCCTGAGCACAATGTGTCCAGGGAGTTATAGAAAGGTGCTAGAAGCTTGCAAAATAAGCTCACTAGTGCTGACAGACTAGGACAGGAGGGGGCAGAGAAAGAGATGTGTGGTCTGACGCACAGTGGGGGCTTTGTGGCACACTCATGCAGCAGAAAGAACCAGGGGTTACAGTCTAGAGAGAGGGGTCTAGAGAAGAGGGTGCCGAGCAAGTCAACTAGCTCCGGTGGACGGGGATGAGGCAGAGACATGACATGCACAGAGAGGCCGTTAGGACTGACACACACATCCTGCAGGTAGGGGCATGAGGCAGGGGGAGATGGGTGGCCTGCACAAGGACACACGGGCAGCGACACGCAGGGAGGAGAGAGTGACAGGGAGAAAAGGTGAACGCAGACAGGCACCCTGAAGCTACTGCCAGTGAAACACTCGGGAAACAGAGAGGGGCCAAGGGGCCATACAATGAGGCCTAGAGCAGAGTTCAGTGGTGCTAACTCTCTAGGCAGACTGAAGATGGGGGCACGGAGGTCTGAGGTCACAGACCTGGCAAAAAGGATGGCCACAGTGAGAGTAACACACTTCAACAGTTACGAGTGGCACAAAGATGGTGCGGTCAGAGTCGTGACCTTCTGGAATCTGAGGAGGCGGGCGTCCAGGCCCAGTCAGTCAGCCCGCCTCCACGGTAATTACTCAGCGCCGCAGCTCACGGCCTGGAAAGCTGAGTCGGATTCTGCTCTGCAGGCTGCAGCACATGTTAACAATAATTTGCTTTTTAGTGTAAACTGCAGCGCGCGCCGCACGATCAGCTGCCTGCCAGTAGTGTTACTAATTAAATCTACCCTGCCAGTTTCAGACTACCTTTAAATGTAGAGAGTTGATGATGCTTTCATTGTTCATAAACCACGTGGACACATGTATACCATGGGTGACACTTTTTGCACACTCGGCTCTGAGACTCAAGCGGGTCTCAGCATAGGGGCACAACGCACAAAGGCTCAGCCAGAGCTGCATGGGTGGGTTTTCTGTAGTCCTAAGTTTACTGTTTAAGGTGTACAGAGACTCCTCTGCGGAGGGCTAGCAGGTGCCACCGGAGTGGGCTGGAGTTATGTGAGTGTGACATCCAAACTTTGCCAGTGGTGTGTCCAACCTTGAATATGCAGGTGTATTTGAAAAGCGCACATTTACCCAATTGTATCTTTGTGGTGAATAACAGATGTTTATCGTTACCCAACTCAATGGAACTCATTTTATCGACCTCAGAAGGATAAAAGGCATGCTGGGGTTTGGACCTGTGACCACAAGAACACAGGCCCCCACAGTGGATGTTAATCCACTAAGCCACCAGACCCGGCTTCAGTTACTTAAGGGGACGTGGACTAGGGTGTAAACAAGGAACCAACAGGGCCTTGCAAGTTTGCAGAGTGGGTAGAAAAGGGTTGGGAAAGGCCCAACGCATGATACACCGGTCACAAAGCCTTAACACTGACACTGCGCACGTGTAGGGTCTGGGGACTCACTCAGCCAGGAGCCTGCCAATCTACTCATTCTGGAGATTTTTTGGGCATAGTCTGGAATAATTCTGCAAAACCACAAAAAACTAATACATCGGTTCAATCTCACCAGTGAAATGTAAACCACATAGACGTAATCTATACCTTGTTAATGGAGACCTTCGGGAATATCTAGTGAGGATGTTGTCCGTTCATTGCCTGTGATGTAATTGTGGGCTCTGCGGACGTCTGATCCAGCCAGCATCGAGTACAGAGACGTGAACCCACCTAGCATGAACCACCTCGTGGTGAGAGGGACTCCGATGCATTTCCCAGCGAGGCCTTGATGCTGGAAATGAAAATATTCCTCCATCCAGACGCACACACCTCTTTTGAGGTTTCAAAAAATTTACGGAGACCGTCTACTGTTCCAGCAATATCTCCTAGGACGAATTGTGCTATTGATAACCTAGGATTCTAAGTCTAAAACGCTTTTGTTCGATTCCATCACATAGATTTGTACATATTTGTCCTTTATATAAAGCGCTTGCCTTGGTCACAACTGGGTCTGGTAGGCACTAAATGAAACTACAAATGATCAACACGACAAAGAGTAAGGAACGGTAGCTGACCTGGGCCCTCCCTAGGTCTGCATTAGCGACTCAGAGTTCGAGAGAACCTGTTTTTTGGTTTGCATCTGCTGCTTTCAGTTTGATATTCCTATTTGAATCAGATAATGTTTATTGAAAGCACTGACGCCAATGCTGAAGTACACTACGCGGGGGACTGGTGAACATGATAGAAAACGTGGCCATGTCATGCTGAAGTCAAATCAAAATATACTAGAGTTCTGGATGGTAAGGCAAAGTGGTAGGTGGTGGGGTGGGCCGCCGTGGAGGGGCCCCCACCATGTGCTTTGCAGGGGGGCCCCCTCAAGTTTCGTTACGCCACTGGAACTTAAATAACATTTGATCACTGCAGTGAAAACCGGCTGCATCCTCCTCTTGCTGCTCTTAACCCCTTTGGTGCCGAGACTAGGATTAAAGCCCAGGAATACATTAACAACCTGGCACTAAAACTTTGATGCCTATAAACTGACAAATTCATTGGTTTGCAAGAAATCCTTCTCCACGTGCAGTGCAGGCAGACATCCACCTATGGCACAGACATGCAGAGAAAAGCAAGATATTTCTCTAAAATGCAATCAGTGGGCCGGTAGTAGTGCATCGAGTAAACCCATATGCTTTTCTGCACGCATTGTGTATCTGCCGACAGCAGGGGTCAAATTATGAAGGGTTTGCTGGCGCAGCACAGAGCCGAGCACCTGTTTTATGTGCCAGCAGTGTAAAGTGAATTCAGTTAATCTGACACTTCCCTGATGTAGCGCTTTATTTTCCAATACTACAGCTCGGAAACAGTAAAGATTTGTCCCTTGTGTTTCTGAGCAATGCTGTCTGAATACAAAAGACTAACTCCGAGGAATAACCAGTTAAAATAATTCACTTTACACACTGCAGGAGCATAAAACAGGCGCTCCTCTCCACTCGGCCAGAAAAGCCGCCATGATAGGGCTGCAGGTATCCAAAAAAGTGCACATAATAGTGGCACGAGCGCATGATAAACCTGACACTGCCAATTTAGTTCACATTACAGGCCAGACATTCTACATTTCATGATACAAGGGTGGGAATATCCGGCTGGAAGTCGTAATTTCAGACCGTTCAGATGAGCCTCTACCACACATCTCAGAATCTGGTACACAGACGTACATTGTTGCAGGAGGTGAGGACACCCGGAAGTGAATGAGCTTTGATGTCATAGGAACGCATAAAGAACAACCACATATCAGCAGGGCGTTGCTCGTGCTCCTCATCATTTTTTTGGGAAAAAGCCTACCTCTTTAAACTGCGGAAGATACATAATAAATATAAATATACAGAAATCAAGAAATCCAGGTTGAGGCAGGACGCGGAGCAAGAATTACCCACTTCACAGTGCTTTTTTCATTCAGCATAGGGGTCTTATTTAATGCCTCCACCCACAAATGGTGCCTTTTGCTGCCAATTGTTTGGGGCAATGTAAGGTAACACCTCACCTGTTGGTGGCCTCGGCCCTGCATTCCTGTCACAGAAGCCTTCACTCGCTCATCTAGGGTACTATGTTTTCACGTGAAAAAATGCACCGAAGAAAACATTTTTTACGAAAACAAAGACACCAAAATATACGTTGGCAAAAAACATTTTGAATACCGGTTTTATCTTTTGGGGGCTAGTGTTTGATGCTGGAACTAGATATAGGGTGGACTTTTTGTACAGTGAAGGGTTGATACTTCATATTTTAGAATCTATGGGGTCTATTATGACGCCCGCCATCATTTCAGCAAATGGGACCACCTGCTATGTGTGCAGCGGTCCCGCAAATCCAATTAGGATGCTTCCCGCATTTTACACATTGCGGTAGGCGTGCTTTCAGCAGCACCCGCCACAATGTTAAAAAGGCATTTGTGCATTTGCATGCACAACGTGGCAGGCACCCCGCAGTGCCTGCCACGTTGTGCATGCAAATGCAAGGGGGTACCATAGGTACCTCCCATGTGCACCCCCAAAACCCTCAGGCCCGCAACGGGCCCCCACATGCAGACTCCACATGCCTTTCCATGGTGGTAACGCCGCCATGGAAAGATACATCACCGCCTGCATATCGATATGGATGGCGGTGTCTTGCAGACACTGGCACCATATCAAACCCTTTTTCTACCCGGTCTTCTGTTTGACTGGCGGAAAACCGGCAGTCCGCCAGGGTCCCCCCCCCGCCATCCTAATAAGGCATGGAAGAAAAGGAAGTGGGCAGTGAATAATGGCAGGTGGATCGCCCCCGCCATTTGGGTGGTGGCGATCCGCCCATCATTATAATAGACCCCTATGTTTTTAAATATAGATTTGCAAAGTCTATGAATACAGCACCAAGGGCCTTGTCTGGAAGTAACTCTCCAATGTATAAGCTAAGCCAGAAGAATTTAAAGGAACCCTAAAATAAAGACCAGAATGGGAGAAGGCAACAGAAGCATTTAGCTTCCTTATATTCTGTGTCGGTCATCGAATAGCTTCATCTCACCACTTCAGATTTCGACTTCAGGAATTTTCTCAATGACAGTGGCTCCACTCCTCATAAACGGCAGTTACTTGGGCCCTCCTGATTATTTTATCTGGATAAAGGTCCTAGCTGACACCAAAACTGTGGCCCCTTTCCTCCGTAGCCAGTCTGGTTGATTTTCTACAACTTTCATTAGAAAACCCCCAGGCTATTGTATTTGTGAGTTGTTCATGAGAATGTAATCTGGTGAAACCAGGTTTTGGTGTGTTTTGCAATCAATGCTTGAATAATTCTAAAAACCACTTATTTCATCCAGTGCTCTGAGGATGCTCTACGGCACTCTCGGCTCATTTGCGTATCAAAACCATCACTTGCTATGCCATGGGTGTTCCCACTACTTCTGAGGTTCCCTGTACAATTAAAATTTACTTTCATAGGGTTGGGTTCAGGAGAGTCCAAGCACATCACTCTGAGCCTCAGGGTAAAGAGCCACTTCCTTCTTTTTGATGCTCACCACATATAAATATACTTTGGGATCCCATGTTACCAGAATTGTTGGGGCTTTTTGGAATACTTTATTTTGATTTATATTTGGTCCATGGGTAGACAATTGGCCCACACTTCTGCTGGCTAATCAAAAGGACTTGCAACTGTGCTTTGGCACTAACTCAGCAATATTTTTCATTTCCACAACTTCTTTGGTCAGTCAGGTCGGTGTCCACCAAGAGTGTGGGCAACGTTGAAACTCAATTACCCGGGTATATTCTTTAGCAAGCAAATTATAGAACACCCCGATATGTCTAATTTCTTTATTTGATTTGACAAACCTCCAAGTGATTGTAATGAAATTTAATTCATGACTTAAATGGCTGATCTATTGGTCCTGCCTCTAAAAGTACTGTTCAGAGGTTAGACCAAATGTCCTCAAAAGAGACTACTTCATTGGTTTATAGCTATAAACTTTGGGATTGCAGGTACCCTGTGGAATTAACCTTCCTACGAAAACTGTGCCCCAGTGTTCTCTGTTCTCCGGGGGATTAGAACAAATTATTTATGAGTCATGTGACCATGACACAATGGCTTTTTGACAACCCATCTCTCTATGACTTTCTTACGGCGCTTGGGTGTGGGTGTTGACAAGCTTGGAGTGTCACTGACCTTCTTTTCACTTTGTCTGTGGTCAGTCAAAGAGAACAAATAAATCTCTTGAAAATAAATTATATTTATGTACTGCCGAGGCTGCTTGTAGATTCCTGTCTCATATCAATTCTGCCTCTAGTACCGGCCACCAATGTGAGCAATGCACCTGACAGCCCGAGGGGCTTTGGGGCACATCTGAGCTGTGAGTTGGCTCCAACATAGTCTAATCAGGTAACATCCACCAATCAATACCCTAAGGCAGAGCTTTTCAAACTTTTCTGTTTCGAGCCGCCGGGAGGAAACATGTTTTTTTGAAGTCAGACCCCTCTTTTCAAGCATTGGGGTCGGAAATAGAGTTTAGGGGCAGTAAAGGTGAATAGAAGGGGTGCAGCAGGAAGCGATACAGTTTATTACATTATGTTAAAACTAGCAAAAATGGGAACTCAACAAAAACAATTGGGTTTTTACTTGAACTATAAACTCAAACCAACAGATACTTTAGAAGTAATTTCCTCTTTGTTGTTTGAGCTAATCCTAAATCACTATTAAAGCAAATAGAGGCAGTACTGGAACATACAGCAGAACTTTTCCAAGTTAATACATATCTCTTTTACATTGCAGACTCATATAAGGGGGACATTCACCCGTTCCAGTGATGATGATGAAGATGTTTTATAGAACAAGTGGTTACTCCAAATTATGCTCTAAAGCTAACCACCATAGAGTACAGAATTGCAAAGACAGCAAAGGATTCACAGTAGGAAGGCATCGGTTTTCAAAGCATTTTGGGAAAGCTAGAGGTTATTTTGCATGTGAAGTGAAAGAAGGAGTGACTTTCAGTGTTTGGGCCCTAAGTACGAAAATGCATGCCCTTCACAGAAGGAGTGCTATATCTTAGGGAGGAACCACCCATAGAGGAAGGGAAGAAAAGCAAAGAGAATCAGTACGCTGTCAGTGAAGGATTCCATTTCCAGGTAACAAGGACCAGTGCTGTGAATGGCTCAGTGAGACAGATCAAGCACTTTAAACAGGGAATGTGTGGCAATCGAGAACTAGTGCAATCTGATCAGAAGATGGAAAACCGGAGGATGCTGAGGTAAATTGAATTGGACATGGGCTGCAGCAGTAAGGTGATATAAGGCACCGAGGACCACCTAAAAAGAATGAGTTCTCATAATCCAGGTGGACTAACACCACTGCATTGATTAGATAAGGGCTTTTTCGTCATCACAGGTAGAAATGGAAGAATGTTCCTGAGGTGGTGGAGGTAGTACAAGCTTAGAAGCAAGTTGTAGATAAGTGCGAGATGTGTGAAGATAAGAAAAGCGAAAAATTGAGGAGAACACCAAGATCGTTAACTGTAGATGAAAAAGAAGGCATGGGACTAAGAGGAATATTTACAATAAAGTGGTGAAGTGTGTCGTTAAGCCAAGAAGGCTAACAACACGCTTCGTCACTGTTAGAAATGGGATTTCTGGTTGGCTAGGGCTTGCGCCTAAGCCAGGCAGAAACCACCACTCTAGTCAGGGCAAGGGAGTTACAAGCTGAAGATAAGCCCTGCTCACCCTCTTGGTAGCTTGGCATGAGCAGTCAGGCTTATCCCAGAGGCAATGTGTAAAGCGTTTGCGCAACACACACACACACACACACACACAGCAGCAACAAACAAGGCACAGTACAAAATAAACTCCACACAAGGTTATGTCAAAAATAGCCTTTCTATTGTCATAAACACGTTAGAAACATAATCACACAATATACACTGTGCCAACTGGCACTGGCAATATTCACAGGGGATTATATACAGGACCAGGCCAATCGGGCCACGGTCAGAACAATCAGAACAGGTAAGTAAATGTAACTCACAACCAGTAACTACTGATACCATAATGACCTAAGCATTATCACATTAGCATTAGACACCATCCTGAAATATCATAGCATGACATTAGGCAATAAATCACATTAGGCACAAACCTCATTAGCATAAACACATTACGCACTAGATCTTACCAGCAAACACACAGTATGCAATAACCTCATAACCATAAACATCATTAGATGCATAAATAAGGGTGCATAAATCACATCACATAAATCATATTATGTAATCAATCACAAGGGGCCTAAAACACATTGTGTAGTTCTGCAGAGCCTGGCGCTCTACCAATCTCACCCACAATGACCCCAGGCCATCTGGCCCCTCACCTGGACCCTAAAAGCCGTTTGTCCTAAATTGTCAGGGCGCTAAACTGCCCCTGGCATTGTAAGCAAAGTGCACAATTGCGCAGGGGTGTGGGAGTGCCTCCCACGCCCTTCTTCTCATTAAAATCAAAATTCCCCCAAAGAAAAATGGTACTGTGCCTGGTGAGCCCCACTCTGGGACTCTGTAAATAAAACTTTGCCCCACGTTGCAGTTGCCCACTACGGCGGCACAGCTGAGGAAACAAAACAAGCACTGGTACCACTGGGCCTGAGTTCCTCTCCAGGACTCTCAAAACAATATTGCCCACGTGGCAGCTGCCCGCAATGGCAGTGCAGCTGTGAAGAACAGCGTTAGCACTCTCAGTGCCTTGGAGCCCCATTTTACTGCGCTCCCCGTTGTGCCATCTCTTGGTACCAGTACGCCTCAGAAATCAGCGCCAGCCCCACGGGTGATTTCATAAACTGCGGAGTGGGCTCCCGCTAGCAAAATAACCACATAAGCGGGGTGGGCACCCGCTAACAACTCCAGACGCAGGGTGGGCATCAGCTGTTAATTAAAAGGCACAAAGCGGAGTGAGCTCGACAGCTCCAAACGCAGGGTGGGCACCAGCTGTCACTTAAAAAGTATAAAGTGGGGTGGGCACCCGCTCGACACCGCAAACTGTGAGGTGGGCTCCCGCTCCATAAAGCAGCACACGGGGGAATCCCTACGCTGGGGATTCCCTCTCCAGGATGTGCAGCTCAGCGCTGCAGCTGCAGGAAAGCAGGCTCCTCTCTCCTGGGGGAAAAGAAAAGTGCTCACAAGGCGCTGGGATCCACAGCTCCAGCAGGAAAAAGTCCTTAGGGATCAAGGGGCATAGCGGGTCCCAGGGAGGCCAGCACAGAGGGCCCTCCAGCAGGGAGGCAAGCCCTCCGGCAGTTCCTCCTGGGCCCCCAACAGTGGCAATCCCCCAGCAAGTCCAGAAACAGCACATTTTCATGGGGTCACAGCCCCAGTATTTATACACAGAATCTCTTTGTCTGCAGGAAAACAGCTTTTGGGGATCCATATGCAACTGGTTCAGGGAGGATTTGGAGCACTCTGTTGACAGGGCTCCTCTTCTCTATTGTTAGGTGGAGGCTCGTCATCAGGACTAGGGACTTCTCCTCTCACCACACCAAATGCAGATGTCCTATTCAGCCTAGCGCTGACTCACCCTGCCCCTCCCGGAGCAACACACACCTCACCAGCCCCTGTCACTCAAAAGCCAGACATGCAATTCACATCAGGCTGGCAGACACATAGCAGACAGAAATGTTAACTTCTAAAAGTGACATTTCTAAAATAGTTATAATAAATCTGCTCACATCATTGTGTAGCATTTATTATCATTATTCCAAACATACCAAACTTGACCACGCTGCGCCTCCCCTATCAGGAATTACCACTGAAACACTTATCAGGGAATCCCCAATGCATTCCTATGGGAGGGCAGCCCCACAGTAGTGAGAAACCAAAATGGCTGTTTGTCACTACCAAGACATGTCACAAACTTAAGGTACATGTCCTATCTTTTACCTACAATGCACCCTGCCCATGGGGCTAGCTAGGGCCTACCTTAGGGGTGACTGATAAGTAGTAAAAGGGGGGTCAAGGACATGGCACACACTTTAGGTGCCACTTCACAGTGGCAGTCACACTGCACGCACAGGCCCTGCAATGGCAGAGGCCTGGGATAGGTTTGAAAGGCTACTTTGGTGGGTGGGGCAATCAGCGCTGCAAGCCCACCAGTAGCATTTAATTCACCAGCCCTGGGTATATGAGATACCACTTTACAAGGGACTGACAGGTACATTAAATAGGCCAAACAGGTGTAGACCAATCTTACCATATTTATTACAGAGAGCACACTCACTTTACACTTAACAGCAGTGCTAAAGTGCCCAGAGTCCTAAAACCACCAACACCATGTCAGAAAAAAGGCTAGGAGAAAGGCAGAAAGTTTAGGGATGACCCTGCAAAAAGGGCCAAGTCCAACAGTCACTTTAGAAACGCAGGGCTGCCCCATATTCACTGGAATATGATGCAGCTCTGCGTTTCTCCCTGCACCGGCGCAAACTTTAGCTGCCTAGCACCAACATAGGCACCCTAGCACCATAGTGCAAGGGTGCCTGTGTTGAGGGGAAGATTGTTAATGTGGAGGAAAGTCACCCTTTCTGCACATAAACAATCTTTAAATTTTGTTTTGTAACTTCTATGTGTGCTGCTTAATACAGCACACATAGAAGTTGCAAAAGGTCATTTTAAAAAAATTTATTGTTTATGCGCAGGAAGGGGGGACCTTCCTGCACATAAACAATCATTGGCAATTTGCTGTTTCTATGTGTGCTGCACTAGGCAGCACATATGGAAACAGCACAAATGAGTAGAAATTAAACATTTTTCCTCGTTTCACCTGTTTAAGACCAGGTTTTCTCTGGTCTCAATTTTGGCGCTGCCTCCTATTTATGCCAGCATTGTAAATACATCAAAATCAATGGGTGTTTCGGTGGAATGCCCAGGGCAACACCCATTGCCCTTCCCTTTCATGCTAACCACAGCATGAAAGGGGGCCTTAAGGCAGTGTTAAGCCACGTTAAGTGGCTTAACGCTGCCTTGAAAATAAGGCAAGGCCCCAATCGCCATCACAACGTCACTGAAAGTGACGTTGTGGTGGCAATAGGAGCTTGTAAATATGCCCCTAAGTTCGATGGACACGAGCTGGAAGAGCAGACACAGGACATGCGACCCATCAGCAGGACTCCTGTTTTATCAGAATTAAGTTGAAGCCAGTTGGTGTTTATATAAGTAGTGACACTTGAAAGGCAAGGTGGTCATTGAAATAGCAATACTTGAAAGGCAAAATGCCCCTTGCCCCCGTCCCTGGGTCAACTGGAAATTACAAAAGCAGTTACAATGGAAAACAATGCTCAACAGTTAAAAAAACATTGTTAACATGCTTCCAGTAGAAGCCAAAGTTCCAGTCATCTGCACTGTAGAGAACAGGCCCAATATTTTCATTCAGACATGAGAGAATCTAAAAATAATTGTATCTATCAATGTCCTACCAACTACATGAGCAAATAGGTGAGAGTAACACTTTGAATACAGTCGGATGAATGGAAGTAGGGGGTATTTCAATTCTAAGATTATAATTAGTCTTCAGTATAAAGTAAAAATCAATCTTGTCTCAGTTACAGGGTGTATACTGACAAAGTCCACAGAGACAGAGATGATGAATAAAAACCCTTGACAAAAACAAGAAAATACTAAACACCAAAGCTTCGAGTGGGGAAAATACCCCTTGACTGGTGATTCAGGTTTCGAGATCATTGGATACTCCTTGTTGATTCTCTCATATAGTTCTCTTTGTATATAACTCTGAGTTCAAACAAGCCAAGATGTTGGCGACCGAGAATCAATATAAACCGATTGTAATTGATTGAGGAGGCTGCACTGGGCAAGTTTTGTGGACTAGGCTTTTCTCTAAAAATGACCAGGGTTTGCCCAAATTTAACCAGCTCCTTATTGGATCGGTGGTGCTAGGTTAACTTAAAATTCTGAGGCTTTATCCACAAAAAATGATTCATTAACTATGACATCACTGCTGACCAGTACTTAGGCTGTAGTAGCTGAACCTTCCAGAGGGTTACATGTAGGCCATCAAACTCATTACACTTTACAACAGCTGCTGGACGTTTGCTAGAGACTGGAATACATGTACTTCCTGGGTTGCTCTAAAAGGACTCTAGAGGGACTCTTTCTTATAGATTGGGGGCTCATCTGCTTCTAGGACCACATAGTTATCGTTTGGGCGCTCTCTAGCTGGAGTCACATAGGCTTCAAATAGCAGATAGCAAAAGCAGCAAAAAATTATGATCAGGGTCTGAGCTAAACGGTGGGTTACCATTTCTGTCCTTTATAGGAACGGCCAGTGCAGCAGAAACTCCTGACAAAAGAAGGGCAACTATCATTGTTTTCTAGAGTGTAAGATGAATATTCCCCCTTCTTCCAAGGCTTGTACAAAAGTGAGTTGGTTCTGCAATGCTTGCTCAAAGGTCCAATCAAGTATTCTATTCTCCTTTTGGAGGGTTGCCATAAAATAACCCATAGCTGTTCATTAGACTATCCAAGCCTCCTTTTAACATAATGAATTATGCCGATGAGATCAATGTCCTGGTGATAGTTGCCACTACTGACAATTACATAGCTGGTCTTCCCAGCCATGGCAATAGAATGAGGTCGCTCTTCCCCCAACAGACATGGGAGTGTTGGATTCCAGCAAGGCCTCAGAAACAAAAATAAAGGTGCTGTTAGACTGCTTTATATTTCCTTAACAGCTTTGAGCAGTCGGTCAAGTGCTTGGCTGGGTTCACTGCCATGACAAGGTTGTTGTGAGCAGGAAGGTTGTTGCCTTGCCCAGAGCTTTATATGATTAATGCTATCCTCCAGGCATAGTCTTGGTTGTTGGTTAATATAAACCGTGCCTAAAGAAAGTGTCAAATGTTTAACCTGTAAAAACTATAATTCTATAGAAGTTATTCCACTCTTTCTTTCTAGATGTTTGGATGTTATTTACAAGTTGTCAGTGCTTACACATTTTAAAAGTTAGCAAAAAATAGGTATATGCTTTAAAGAGATGCTCAGCTTTTTACATGCATTCCTCAATCTCACTATGTTGTGATTGATGAAAGCAAAATAAAGGTAATGAAATGATGTGGGGAAAATGTTGCACATTTTCTACAAACCTCATCACACCAGTACAGGTGCGAGCTGTGAATGTGCAGTCAATTTACAGAGCACAGGCCAGTGATAATTCGAAATTCAAAGTCCCAACCTACTGACATATCACAAAACAAACAGTTCAAGTGAAGGCGGGTTCACTGGCTTGATATCGGATCACAATCCTCACACATTTAAAATTCTAAGTAAATGGATAAAAAAAAATCCTAAAACTATATGGTGAATATTTGATCGCCTTAATATAACATATCAAAATTATATGACCGATCACATAGAAAAATAAATCAGTGATAATGAAAATACAGCTCCAAGTCATGTAGTTTTGGAGTGGACAGAGTAAATCTTTACTCCAGCAGATACTGAGATACACTGGCTTTGGCAACGCAAGCATCAGCCAAATTCAAGCCGTATATAAAGGTTTAACAGCCAGGGTAGTATGTATGGAGACACTCAGCAAAGGTTTTGTGATTAGGATAGGCACACTTCAAGACTGTCCTCTTTCATCTCAATTGATTGTCTTATGTATGGAATCTTATCTGCAACATCTAAATAAATGGATGGAGCTCCCCGGTTTGATTCTGAATGAATCCTCACACAAAGTAGTAGCATATGCCGCTGACATGGTAATATTCACATCTAATCCTGTAACTGCCCTCCCTATTACTCAGATAGAAGCAAAGAGATGTGGAGCAATATTTGGCTACTCTCTGAATACTAATAAAACTTCAATTCTATACAACCAATGAACATTTTGCCACACAGTCCCTTATCTGGGATTCAATAACTCCATCAATAACTCCATCAATATCAAAACCAGCTTTCAACTTAACCAGGATAATCTTTAGGTGAAATCTGCCCCAAATGTGCATATTTGGAACAGATTCCCACTCGACATTCGAGGGAGATGCAATTTCATTTATTGAGAGCATTGCCATAAATGGTTCCAAATATTAAAAAAAAAAAAAAAGATTTTCTATTCTCCAAGTATCTTTGGCATTTTAAGAAACCTCATTGTTAAATTTCCTCCTCGCAACAACCCTTTCACAAAGGTGGATAGGCACTACCAGGTCTATGGGGCTACTACTGGGCCTATTTTTGTAGCAAACTTTCAGAGGTGTTGGGTTTATATAAAACTGCTTGGCCCTTTGGCAATCTGTACAATAATCGAAGTTCGAACAATGTTTTTTTACACCACTCACTTCAAAAAGGCTAGGTTTAAGACTTTGCTAGTATATTCCTAAATGGGGTCAATCATTTCACAAAGTTTGACAATTCCCAGAAATATACATGTACCTCTTTATGCTTTAATCCATCACTTCCCTCTTTCTGCCATGATATAATGGCAGTCAACTAGTCATGAACTAATCTACAGTATTTAGGACATTTGTTTGAAAACTTTGTGGCAGATTTACAAGCCCGTTTCACCACTTTTGCGTCACTTTGAACATGGGAAAAGTGGCGCAAAAGTGGCGCAAGAGCTTGTAAATATGCCCCTTTATCTTCAGTTCCTTCACTATACTTTCATCTACTTTTGGTTTATCTCTAATTAGTTTCATTCAACATCTACAGCCAAGGAATTTTATGAACACATACTAGAGTACGTTAAACCAGCCTCATAATCTAAAAGTGGTCAACCTAATGGATGTCAAAAAGCAAAGGTGGCACGCCTTGAGTATTTGAAAACTTTTCAAGGTAGCATTTCACGAAATGTTGCACCAAAAATGTAATTTCTTTTAGTTCATCAGCATTCTTTATAGATAATTAATTTGTAACTTCATCTGCTGTTGACTTCTTTTGTTCATAAATTCAACAGTGCAATTATATCAGGGAGCAACTAAATCGAAAAATTAGCTGGCCTGTCGCCTATTTCATCAAAACAAATACTTTTGAATAGAACTGTAAGACAAGTGATCTTAGATTGGGAAATTAAAGGCAATAGAAACAATAACAATTACCTTGGGAAGTTCAGGAAATCAGACCCTATGCTGTGAAAAGGAATTATGTCCCAGAACTGCTTAGCTTAACAAGATGTCTGCTTGAAATTACTATGGCATTTGATATATTAAAAACTAGCCCTTATTGCAACTAGTAATTCCTGTCTCAATAAACACAATCATATGATGAGGGCAACGTATAACGTTGCGTACATGAAAACAACTGAACCAAACTCACCCAACAGGTTTCTTCCTCGACTTAGCTTTTGAATTCTGTTCATTTCATTTTGACATGGGAGTCCTGAAAAAATGTAAAAATACCATCCTTAAATATTGCAAGCCAATATTCTTATATTTCAATATAATCCTAAAATTTGATTTGATAATGTATTTTTCATTTCCATATTGGCTCAATTTAGAGTATGACAATAACCAACATCTTTTGCACTGTTGAAGAAGTTATGAATCCTACATTGGAGGATTCTCTGTACATGGAGATCTTGCCTGCTGAAATACTGCTGTAATATCCATAACAGACCATGAGAATTCTAAATTGACAGAGTAACATCAGTGAAAGATTTATGACTTCCACTACAAATCGAAAGACTTTAACACCCAACTCTAAACCCACCCCATTATATTAGTTCAATACCTCAAAAATATAATAATCCTTGTAGCATACACATTCATTCATTTATTTCATATTATTTATGTTTAGGGAAAACATGTTTAAGGGAATCAAACAAGGTTGTCTTCATTATCTTCAAGATGAAACCCCATTTACCTTTTTGTCTGGTGAGCACCACTGTTCCTTTTACACTTAACACTTTTACACTTGAGCTAGAACATTTGATATGGATGCCAATGACGCTGTAAACAAATCGGTGATCCTGGTTTTGATGTTCAAGGAATGATAAAACCAGCAATTTAAGCATATCAAGATTTAAATACAATTTAATTAATATGGCAGGTTTAATCCTCACACAAAGTAGTAGCATATGCCGCTGACATGGTAATATTCAAATTTAATCCTGTAACTGCCCTCCCCATTACTCAGATAGAAGCAAAGAGATGTGGAGCGATATTTGGCAGATGTTCCTCTTGAAGTCCAAAGTAATCTAAAGTTCTGGGGTCTGGGCCCCAATATTTATACAGCAAAATCCCTTTTTCTCTGGTGGCAAAAAAACCCTGTGCTCAGTCAAAACCAGTTCTTTCCTTTCTGGTGCAGCTTCATGGCAAGAGATGGAGACAGCATTGTGTAAGGCAGACCCGGCCCATTCAGGTGAAAGGAATTCTCCTCCCGCTACTCTAAATGCAGCCCAGGTCTATACAGCCCAGCCCTGACTCACCCTGGAAAGGCAGGACACACCTAACCCCCCCCCCCAAGTGGGTGTCTGAACAAAATGCACATCCCCAGCCCCTGTCACTCCAGAAACAGACAGTCAATACACAACCTAGCAGAGGGACACTGGATGGCTAAGCAAGAAAATACTTCCTTCCTAAAAGTGGTGTTTTCAAATACAGAATCTAAAAATCATCCTCACTAAGAGATGCATCTTTATATTCTGAGTTCAGGCCTACTAAAATGTACTTTCTGATCTTGCCCCAATGGTAAGTTATATTTACAAGGTGTTATAAATAAACTCCCATTCTGTGCTATGGGCCAGATAGCATTTCGATAGTGAAAAACGATATTGGCAGTATTTCACTATCAGGACATGCCACACACACAAGGGCATGTGCTACCTTTCACATACACTGCACCCTGCCCACATGGGTCCCTTGGACCTACCTTAGGGGTGACTCACATGTAAGAAAAGAGAAGGTTAGGGCCTGCAAATGGATGCACTTCCCAAGTTGACATAGTAGTACCAGACTGCACACCGACACTGCAGTGGCAGGTCTGAGTTACATTTACAAGCTGCTTATGTGGGCGGCACAATCAGTGCTGCAGGCCCACTAGCAGCATTTGATTTATAGGCCCTGGGCACACACAGTGCACTGTAGTAGGGATTGACTAGTAAATCAAATATGCCAATCATTGAATCACTAATCCTTAACAGCAATTTACAGGGAGCACTTGCACTTTGGCACTGAACGGCAGTGGCAAAGTGCCCAAAGCATCTAGACCAGCAAAAACGAAGTCCAACACATAGAAAAATGACAGGAGGCAAAGGAAAAATACTGGGGAAACCCACGCCAATTATGCCAGTTCTAACACTCTTGTTATGGAATTTACCTCTAATCTTTTCTAAAATCATTTATATGTGTTTATAACTAATGAGAATTATTCAAATATTAATATTTAACCTGGTTATAATGGTGAATTTTATTAAAATATATCTTTCTGTGTGTAGATGTGTGCAACGAAATGACAAAAGAAAATAGGTGTTACACATTACTAATTAGGGTCCGATTCCTATCTCTCTCGGAAGGGCAAACCAACCCACGCGATCCGGCCGGAAAAAGTACGAGCTGTACGCGTGTTTTCCACCCGACTCGTACACCTGTATGAGCGAGCGAGTACGATGCGAGCAACGCGAAATTCACCAACCTAATTGTTTCCGGGTGTGAACCTCTCCGTACGTCTCGTCCGTAAGCAAACCGTGCTGTGCAATGGATGCGATTTCCGACGAGCCAGTACGGTGCACACGTCAGACAGCCAGTGCGAGCTGAAGTTTCCGGATCGCAAAACATCCGGGAAGTTGCCTTTGGGGGTTCGCATCGGACCCTCTGTCACCCGCAGCCTTACGACTCGGACAGGGGGAGACACAAGGGTCTCCCCAACACAGGCATGTACAGTGTGGATGGCACCGATGCGTGCCCACTGTAGGGGGCGCCTTTGTGCGAGACGTACCCAGTCAGACAATGGGAGCCCATGTACGCATCATACAACCGGCTCATTGACTTCAATGGGAGTCTGACTGAACCGAGTCTGGCAGCATGCGGCCGCATCGTACTCACTCGGTCGGACTGCAGGATTCCGGCTCGCTCAGAAAACACACCGTATCAGGCTTGGTCAAAGAGCTTTACAACCCAGATCAGAATCGGGCCCTTAATGATGCATCCGTGAAACTTTCAGAGATTGTATTTCACACGGATCACTGACAAAATATAAACTGACAAAATATCGTGTTCCCAAAATGTCGGGACATAAATATCGATGTCAAAAATATCGACATCTTATCTTCAAAATGGTAAGTACAAAAATATAGAACAAAATGTATTTTTGTTAAAAATATTGTAGTTAAAAATATTGTTTTTTTTTAAATGTATAACAAATAATCTAAAATAAATGAAATAATACATATAACTTAAAATAAATATGGAGAATTATTAGAAAATGTTAACAATTATAAATAATAAACGTAATGTTAAAATAAATTAGACATACATATATAAAATGTAAAATATATATTTACTTAATAATAATTAATAAATAACTATTTTAATACATTTTAAAATGTTACAAATATATAAAAAAAAATAAAAAAATATATATACATACACCTGTAACATTTAAATATATATATATATATTATATATTAAATTAATAAAATATTTATTAGTTTTTAAAACTACATTTTATACTACATTAAGTACAACATTAGGGAAAATGTTGGATAGCGGAGGTGAATAAATTACTATTCCCACTCCAGCAAGTGCAACAGTAGGGAAAGTGTTGGATAGTGGAAGGGAATAATTTACTATTTCCACTCCAGCGAGTGCAGCAGTAGGGCAAGTGTTGAGTAACGGTGGGGTAACAATTACTATCCCATTCTAGCGAGTGCAACAGTAGGGAAAGTGTTGGATAGCGGAGGGGAAACATTTACTATTCCCACTCCGATGTATGCAACAGTAGGCAAAGTATTGCATAGCGGAGGGGAATCATTTACTATTCCCACTCCAATGAATGCAACAGTAGGGAAAGTGTTGGTTAGTGGAGGGGTAAAAATTACTATTCCCACTCCAACAAACGAAACGGAAGAGAAAATGTTGAATAGCATAGGGGTAAAAGTTACTATTCCCACTACAGCCAATGCAATAATAGGCAAAGTGTTGGATAGCGAAGGGAAATAATTTACTATTCCCACTCCAGCACGTGCAACAGTAGGGAAAGTGTTGGATAGCGGAGGGGATAAAACTACTATTCCCACTCTGCAACAGTAGGGAAAGTGTTGGATAGCGGAGGGGATAAAACTACTATTCCCACTCTGCAACAGTAGGGAAAATGTTGGATAGCAGAGGGGTAAAAATTACTATTCCCACTCTACCAAGTGCAACAGTAGGGAAAGTGTTGGATAGCGGAGAGGAATAATTTACTATTCCCACTCCAGCAACTGCTACAGTAGGGAAAGTGTTGGATAGCAGAGGGATAAAAATTACTATTCCCACTCCAGCGAGTGCAACAGTAGTGAAAGTGTTGGGTAGCGGAGGGGAATAAATTACTATTCACACTCCAATGAGTGCAAGAGTAGGGAAAGTGTTGGGTAGCAGAGGGGATAAAACCAAAGATTACAGCTATTGAACCTCAATCCCCAAACAAAATAAAACAAAACTATTTCCCAAAATATTTATCAATTAAGAAATTATTATTAATAATTAATGATTAATTTATTTAACCTAAATTACTTTCCACCCTCTACCCCAATAATCACCAAAACACACACGTAAAAATATTAACACAATTTCCATAACTAATTTTACATTAATAAATTAATAGCAATTAACAACAAATCAGAAATTAAATAAAAAAAATTCTTCTGAACATTTACAACTATAAACCCCACAACTCAGACATCAAAAGTATTCCACAATTAGCATATTTAATTAATTAATTAGCATTAATTAACAAATAAATAATTAATTATAAATAATTTACCTCCCACCATATTCCCCTATAAATGACACCACCAAATAGTTCTGTACTTATGAAGCAACAAACAATTAATTAATAAATTGATAACAATTAACAATCAAAATAAAAACAATTAATAATAAATTAATTCACACAATTAACACTATACAATAACATTAAATAACTGTTATATTAAAAATATTTTAAAATGTATTAAAATTAAATGACTTCCCACCCTATTTCCCTATCAATGCACAACCCGCTACTAAAAAAATTATACAAAATAATTACCAAATAATTAATAATGTTTAACAACCAATTCATAAATAATTAATAATAAAATAATCAGCACAATTAACAATCCAGAATATTAAATACATAAATATTATTTAATAACAAATATTAATTAATTAATTATTTCACTTTGATAACTTTATTTCGGTCGATGACCATAAAAGTGCAATAAAATATGTACAGGCAAGATGATAAAACATAAATACTTCAGAATTAAAAAGTAATTAAACATTGGTTATCAAAGGAATAGAAAAACATAAAAACAGTAGTCCATTATTCCTTATAGATAAATACAGTTCTTCTTCGCCACATGCCGAATAAAAACCGGGAAACGGCAAAAACAATGGGAGGGGCAGTGTCATAGGTTAGGACTCTACAGGCGTGTACACAATGTCTAAAACCCAGGTTTTTGCATATTGGGGTAATCCAACACTTCCGGATTTTGCTGTATGCTGGGCAAAAAAAGAAGATATGTGTAATGTCTTCCCTGACGTGATTACAGGCAGGGCAATTAGCCTTCATCGTTTTTGTCCATCTGGATGTGAATGCCCCAACCGGTAAGGAGCCGTGCCTCAATTGGATATATAGTTTTCTTGCCAATGGCGGCTGCACCAGGTCCAAAAATGCCTCTGTCCAGTATTCAACTTTTGTTATGAGGAACTCAGTGGACAATCTACCCAGGGAAGTAGAGCAGTGTAGCAGTTTGAGGTGATGGGATTTTACAGCTGCCACCACTACAGTCCTCTGCATCCTCAAACAACTGACCTCCGGTGTATCCCAAAGTTGGGGAAGACCAATTTGGTAAAGGAGGGTCTTAACGTGTACCAGCCAAGGTATATTCTTGTTCCTTAACTGCCCCCAAATAGTATTAAATTCTGCTCTAAACGGTTCAAGCTCCGGCACAGACCAGAGCCTTCTCCAATAGAGCAGAGGTCGAGCTGCCACCAGATCAATGATAGGTTCCAGGCCCAGGTCCAGGCGTAATGGTAGCAGGGGCGTGCTTTGTGGAAGACCAAACAAATGTCACATGAAAGAGTGCTCGACTTTCATTAGATTACATACATTAGTGTGTCCCCAGAGTTCAGCAGCATATAAAGCAGCAGACCTGACCTGTGTTTTGTATAACTCTAGGGCAGGGGTAACTGGTTTAAAAGTTGAGGCACTATGGAATCTGCCTATGCCACCCATAATCTGTGCAAGTCTCAAGGAGGATTTAGAGACTTGTTGGTCCCCTGTAAAATATTCAGTCAGAGTCACCCCCAGATATATAAAAGTCCTAACTCGCTCAAGTGGAGTTCCATTCAATGTGGGGTTTGGGCGGGTGTGTCTCGGGGGGTTGAAGACCATAAACTTGGTTTTCTCCAAGTTGATCTCCAAACCCCGTGAGGCACAGAAGGAAACAAACCCGTCCAAAACACGCTGGATGCCCGTAGATGTCCGCGACAACAACAAGGTGTCGTCCGCGAACATCAAAGCGGGCACCCTACCAGTGGCCAGGCGTGGAGCATCGTTATCCGTGACACAATTGAGTCTATCAATCAGGCCATTAACATATAGGCTGAAGAGAGTAGGGGCCAGTACGCAACCCTGGCGTACTCCCCGAGTGACGGGGAAGCGATCGGATAGTTCCCCGTTTTTCCCACACCTCACCTGGGCATAGTTCCCCGTGTTAAGCCGGATTAGGGCATCTAGTAAATGAGGAGGGAGACCAAGTTCCTCCAACACCGACCAGAGTCTCTCCCTAGGGACCAGATCGAATGCGGCCCGCAGGTCCACAAAAACAAGGTAGAGGCTGCCACCGTCTACACTTGCAGTTTTCCAGAATAGGACCTGGAGTCGGAAGATCTGGTCCAAAGTCGAGACCCCTGATCTAAAACCGGCTTGGAGGGTGGTCAAGATTTTGTTTTCCTCCATCCAGCCCAGTAGTCTTTCCAGCAGGATTCGGCCCATCAGCTTCTGGGAAGTATCGAGTAGACTAATTGGTCTATAGTTTGATGGGGCGAGCGGACAGCCCTTTTTAAAAATTGGGACGATCTCGGCTCCCAGCCACGTCTCCGGTACAGGGGAGCCCTCTAAGACAGCATTGAACAGAACCATCAAATATGGGGCCCAGATTTTTGGCTGAGAGCGGAAGAGGTCTCCAGGGAGCTTATCTAGACCCGGGGCCTTGTTTGGGAGCAGTTTCTCAATTGCCAGTTCAACTTCCCTAAGTGTAATATAATCTAAACTAAAAGTGGGAGACCCAGTGGGGGCATCCCCTCTCGCTATTGCGAGACAGGATCCAGGTCCGGAGCCCAAGACCCCCGGCAGTCTACACTCGTGCAGGGGGTCTGGGGCCACGGGAGGCTCGGGAACCTGGCTGAGGCCATAGTCTTGACAGGGGTGGATCCCAGCACCCGGGGCCCCCAGCATTCGACACTCGTGCGGGAGGCCCCGGGCCGCGCCAGCGCAGGAGATCGAAATCCCGGAGCCCAAGGCCCCCGGCAGTCGACTCTCGTGCAGGGGGCCTGGGGCAACCGAGACATCGGAAGCCCGGTCAGAGCCAAGACCATGACGAGGAGAGGACCCAGTGCCCGGGGCCCGCAGCAATCGACACTCATGCGGGAGGTCCCGGGCCATGCGGGCACATGGAGCCAGACCCCCGGACCCCGGGGCCCCCGGCAGTCGGCTCTCGTGCCGGAGGACCCGTGGCGCACAGACCCGGGGCTCCGGGACCAGCTCCGACAGCCCCTCCTGGGGCTGACACCCCATCTCCTCCAACTCAGGGCTTGTGTAGAGTGACTTAAAGTGTGCCTCCCACACTATAGGGGCAATATTCGAGACCCCAGTATCTCTCTCTCCTGACACTGAGGAAGTGGCAATTAGCCAAAAGGTCTTAGAATCTTTTAGAAGTAGTGCCTGTCTCATCTCTTCCCACCTGGATTCTTCCCACTCACTCTTTGCTTTGATGAGCACCTTTTTATACTGCAGTCTAGTTGTTCTAATTTTAGGGATGTCCTTAGATTTAATTGCCCTGAGTAAGTCTTTCTTTGAGTCTTTATATGCGTGGTTGTGCCAGGGATGTGTTTTACCCCGGCGCAAATTACTTCCCACCCTACTCCCCTACCAATCCACAACCCACTCCTAAAAAAAATGACACAATTAACATAATTACCTATTAAATATTAATTAACAACCAATTAAATAATTCATAATAAATTAATGACTACAATTAACAATATTAAATATTAAATACATAAATATTAATTAATAAAAGATAATAATTAATTAATGATAATTAAATTACTTCCCACCCTATTCCCCTATCATCCCACAACCCATTATGGAACTAAACGCAAAATAAAATGAAATAAAATGAATAACTTTTAAAAATGTAACACATATGTTAAAAAACAAATGCAATACTTCGACAAAAAAATAGAACACATACATTTAAAATACATACTAAAATACATAACACTAACAAAAAAAACTATATTTTTAACAATATTTTTGCAAACAATATTAATGTCTTCGATATTTTTAAAAATGATATTAATGACTTCGATATTGTTAAACACTATATTACTTAACTTAGGCTCGATATTCTTTACCACGATATTCTGACAGTCGATATTTTTGTATCCCAATATTTTGCACTCAATATTAGTGCAAGTCGGAAATAAAACTCGATATTATGACTGTTTACCATTTCACACATGTACTAATGTTATACACCTAAAACAAATTTCTAAATTCATGGTTTGAAACATATTTACACATTAGTACATTCAAAAAGTAGTAGTTTAACATGCGCTAACACATTATTTGTAACCATAGTAAGTGATTTTAAGTGCATCAGAGTTATACTGGAATCATGACATTGTTATATTCTCTATCAATGTATGTCTAATAATCATATATATTTTAAGTGATGTTAACTCAAATAATGTGGGCCTAACTGTACACGTTAAGTCTCTTGGCTTTGTGAATCTACTGCTCATGAGAGATTTTCTCAATATAACCAATAACGTAAAACAGTGTTTTCTTTACTGAGTTCTCATGTACTGTACAAGACACCCTGCTACATTTTTGTTACAGTCCTGAACAGCTGATTGGGAAACTTTCCTCTTGAACTCGCTTATATGCTATTGAAAGGGGCTTTGTTCTGATGTTTCACATATTGGATTGCTTAAGGACTGCATAATTTTCCAACCTATTTCTCTACATTCTGTGTCTTCTTTATATAGCTTGACACTCATTGTATACAAATTGACCAATTAATTGAGTAGTCTGACCAGATGAGGTAACTCCAGACCCCGGGAACTTTAAGAACACCATATTGCCTGATTGAACTGTCAGGGCATGCTGATGGTGACAAATGGGCCGCTGGGTATTTCTTTACTTTTAAAGCTCTACTGACGCAGCAAATCCTTTGGCAGAGACTTTGCAACACTTTCTTGGCAATCTTGATTTGCCTAATACGGACTCACCTGGTTAACTTTTTGATCTGACACATACACCATATGCACCTAGTGGTGTCTTCCTTCTTGCAAAACTGCTTGAACTGGCATGTCCCTTCCTGAACTCCTGAACTTTAGTAATTTATTAGAATTTGACCGAATCTTCTTATAATCTGATGCACATCTCTTTTCTTAAACTTTGATAAACTATACTAAAAGGCCCATATCGGTTCAGCTAATATGATTATTTATATTCAAGTGAATGTGCATTCTTAATTTGGGTTCATCAGTGATCAGGAGGGATCATATTAGAGAGATCTCAGCGCATCAAATACAAATGCTATTATTATGTATGCTTTAACTGAGCTCTTGGTGTGTATGATTTTGGCTCGCCTACGTTTCTTCAGGAGATTTGGGCTTGCCATTAAAATATTTTATCTTTTTACCTTTCCAGCATTGTTTTGAGAATACTTTACATGAGTTTCATTTCTAGCTTGTAGTCCAGTTATCCAATTCCTGGTCTTCATTGGATGACTGTTGGGACCCTTTTTATCTGACCCCTCTCTGCACAACACAAGGTCCATCGGAGGTCCAAGAGAGTGATGCAAAATATAAGGTAGGAAAAAAGGAAAAAATTCATGGGCCCAGGAACGCCACAGCAATGATATAAACCAGGAAATAAACCAGCTGGTGTGCAAACCGACTGACTAATGTGAACAGGCTATCAGACCATGATGTTCTGTTGAATCAAGGCATTTTGGGAGAACTGTTCATCTAGAGGTTTTTGGTTTACAAATTCATGACAAGTAACACAGGGTGTTCCTATCAAGTAAAGTGTCATGGGTGCCTGGTGTACTCTCACCTGGATTCATGAATATCTTTCTAGGACATAGGTAGATAGTTTTTGGTATAATATTATCGATACTGCATTGTAGTGAATATAACATGTCTTATGCACTTTAACAACATATTATCCACATTTTGTCTTTGGGTACAAAATCAACATATCCGCACTAAGGTACTTTGGGCCAGGTGTACTAACATTAGTAATATCCATTTAATAATTGCAATTCTCTCCAAATCACAATTAGGAAACCGGTATTCCTAATGCATGACATTCTTTTGAGTTCCATTAGCTATTCTTAGTGGGTTGCAAATAGACCTGCCTCATGCATATTAAAGAGGTTCGTTACAAATTGCGACCCATTAGGAAGCGCAGCCATCACAGGGATGGTGTCCTACTGTGGTCAGTGGGACCACCATGTCTGTGATTGCTTTTAAATGAAGCAATCTTTTTTTTTTATACAGCCAATTTTACTTGAAGGACTAGGCAGTGGGACCATTCACAAAGGAGAATCCCTTCCTATTCACAAATGGGTTACCACCTCCTTCCTTGTGACCGTAAAATATGAATGTTTTGCAACCAGAATTCGGTCGCAAAACTCATACATCCCATTCAGAATCAGTATTTCGAAGGGGTACCCGAAACACGACCCTTCCAAATAGCAAATCTCAAACACAAATTGTGATTCAGTAACATGTTACCGATTCGCAAATTGTGTTTTGTCCATCCGTAAAAACATTTTTGCCATCAGAAATGGCCCAATCGTCTATTTCCAACCGAGAAAATGCTTTGTACATGTGGCTCTGTTACTGAGGGGTCTTGGGCTTGTTTAGTCAGTCCAAGGCTACAGCAGTGTTATAATGTCCAATGCTGCTGAAATAAAAGCTCAAGAGGAGCATGAACAGCTACTGGGATAGCCAATACTCCCTTTACCCAAACTCAAATGGTAGGGTGATATAGGAGAGTGCATTGTGCACTGGATTGTACACTCCAGGGTGCTATTCTCCACTGTAAGGTATGTAAATGCCAATCCAGTTGGACACAAAATAAATTACTTATTATCCTTCCATAGGCAGAGCTTAACTAGGACATGGAAGATTCATGGCAATCATCGGCTCATCATAAAATAAGCTGACTGGACTGCTTCAACACAGAGATGCTTTACACATCTTGTATTCAGTTATTTAGACTACATTTCCAGTGGGCACTTCTAAAACAAATGTGTGTGGCATTGCCTAGTTCTCGGTTATACAGGGTCATGAGAGACATACTGATGTGCTAGCCTAAGTGATAGCTAACCAGAGAACCTGGTCTGCACACAGAGCACTGAGCCATTTATCACAAAGTGCTGAACAAGAGCCATTCTAGGGCACCATTTGACTAAACCATGCATGTCTAAGATCACATTTTGCTCTGGTTATTATCACTTGGTGGTACTGTTTAGAAACCCTGGGGCATATTATCAAGGGGGGGGCGATAGGAAATTATCGCCGCTTTAGCGGCCATTTTCAGCCGCTAAGCGGTGATAATTCTATCGCCCTATTAGCAAGCTGTCGTTAACAGCAGTTAGCGACAGCTTGTAGGCGATAGCGAGCATTTTGTGGCCCGCTTTGCATGTCAGCGATATTTATCGCTAATGACATGCAAAGTGGGCATACCCAACCTGTTAGCGACTGAAAGCAGTTGCTAACATCGCTATCGCCTATTACCAACACAGGCGTAGCAAAGGAAATATTTGCGCTAAGCGCGAATATCTCCCAAAACTAACGCCTGCTCAGACCAGTTCTTAGCCATTGTATCCAATGGGAGGTGGATATAATGGCTAGACCCTGTTAGCGATAATGCGTGAATATCGCTGTAATCTCAGCGATATTCACGAATTTTGCCGCTATCACCGGGAATTTTATTGCTTTTGAGATAAACGTTGCTAATAGCACGTTATCTCAGCGATAAAATCCGGTGATGCGCGGCGATAAAAAAATTGCCGCTAAGCCTACTTAGCGATAAATATGGCTATTTGTTGATAATATGCCCCTCTGTTTTGTGACTTGCTAGTGGCTTTGCTTCATTATCTTCAAAGGTAGGCATATGGAACAAAGGTACAATCTTGGAGTGTAGATACTAAATCTGTCATTGGTTAGGTAGCCAATAAGCAGTGCTCATTGATTATATACAGAACACGAAGCCCTCCTGCAGTCCATTAGCAAGGATTTACACCCTAGAAGGGTATATTTGTTTTGAAAGAAACAATGTTGTGTTTGATGAAGAATGTGTGGTTAACAGATAGCACTGGGACATTATTGTCTTCTTTTATTCAACCGTGGAGAAGGTTTGTGTCTCACATTGTTTTACCTACCACCACCTTAATTCCTAAAAGACAGGCATGCAGAGATATGCAGGTTCATCTTTATTTTAGCCTGATAAATTAGGAAACAGGTTGTGGAACAGATAGGCCTGAAGCCGAAACAAACACGGACAAAGTGACCATGATTTGGGTCTGACTGTAGGAAGTGCAACCCGTCCACCGGTAGTCGGTATATTTACAATTGCTTCAGTAGAGGAGGTAATAGGAGCAGGGTGCATGCTCATATATTCACAGCGAGCAACAAAAAGACTATTGTGGGTATCCCTGCTTGAGGGACTCGGTCTAAAAATTCCCTGTCAGCACTTTTCTTCAATTGGCTTTTTCAGTCGACTATGTCAAGGCGCAGCGAGGATGTAAGCACATTTATTTATTTACCAAGCTGTTGCTGAAACTGATGTAAAAGCAAGGGCAAACCATGCGAGATAAAGGATTGTGGCAATATCAGACTAGCATTAAAAATGACTTTAAAGCACGCATTAATCTTTCTTACTTAACTGAAGAGCAGTCTTCCTTGAACTTGCGAGATAGTTGAAAAATGCAGCGTAAAATGTGTTCCACAGGAGTGAACACAATACACCAGAAATATGTCCATGGACAATAAATATGTAGGCCCACATACATTCAGGTGGATTGTGTGTTTGTGGAAGCTCATCTAATGCATTGAGACTGTTTTACCAATGAGTTTCTAATGAAGGCTATTGACCAATGAGGTCTGGACTTTTTACTTTACTGAATGAAATGTTTTGTGCAGTGTGTGCATTTAAGCTAAGATATTTTATGCCTCCCTATAAGTGAAGCTTTTATTGAGCCTAATGCAAAGATGCATATTGACATACATGGCCGTTTCGCATGAAGTGAGCGCTGACGGCAGACAGATTTGGGCCGACTGGTATCTTAAGAGCTGGAGCCGTGGTTTTTTACCACCTTAGAAAGTGAAAAGTTCTTGCTTGTCACAGGAGCTTTCAAGGCATAGCCTGCTTTTGGGTGAAAATACAGAAGAGTTTTTTTATGATATTTAAAGTAAAGAATTAAACACAATGCAATAGAATTCTGGGCACTGGAATTATGCAATTTTGTGTCTGCGTAATTTTTCTCATATTTATGGATTTGCCCTATTTCTCATACAATCCTTCATCTGCTGCATAACCTGCAGATTGTAACCCCCCCAAAATGTCTCTAGGTTAAAAGGATCAGCAGTGAGTAAAAATGCGGCAACACATGTTGCTACACAGTAAAAGGCACCTTGCTAAGAGTAACTGGTCATCTTTTTGTTGCTTAATTCTGTATTCGGGTATCTGACTGGTAGTAATGGGAATAAACCTTTGTCCAGATAGTGTTAGTGTGTAAAAATTAAAACACAATGAGGTAATATTATCACAAGATATGCTGCCTTATGCTGAACAATTTGCCTTTTCTTGCTACATAATTTCCAAAACCCTGCCACCTAATTCCAGAGGCTCTGACAATAACATACTCAAGATAACATAACATAACACCACAATTAAAACTTAAGATAGCACATCACAACATAGCAGGCAAACAAAATGCAACACAATAAAACAAATGCAACAAAAACAAATTCACATTTGAATAACACAGCACAAATACTCATCAGCAGCACAACAAAATGACACATGGAAAATGTGCACATTCTTGTCACAATTTCGACCTCCAGAATCCTATTTTCAAAATAGGATGGTAAAAGGTTTTTAGAGCAAACACTCGCCTAGTAGCACCAGTCAGAAATGTTTTGTGTACTGTCCTGGGAACTCTAAACCCTCACAACAAATGTGCACATGCCAGTGCTTCATTTGGAAAAGAATGAGTGCAGGTGCCTGAATCTCAGCTAAGAAGCCCACGGCTGACGTTATTAAACGTCACGTGCCAAATGCGTAATCCTTGAATCCACTTGATGGCTTGTTAACCCGCGGCCAGACACACCATGCTGTTTATTTCTGTTGCAGGTTTATATTTCCTCTCTTTGTAATGGTTTTTGCACCTTTCTCTTCATCCTTCTTTTCCCTGAGTTTATTTTTTTGTATATCTTGCTCTTGGTCAATGTCTGATGAGGAACAATAACTGCTGGTCCCCAAAAATGAGTGCTGGTTGGCCCCATGGAAAATCACCGGCTCAAACTAAGCCCTGGTACATGCTTGTTTTACCGAAGAATGTTTTTTGTTCCAATAGATGGAACCAGAAACAATATCCTGACTTCGGTTTACAATGTGGCTACGTAATGTACACACAAATGTACAGCACATCTGCAATGGAGTACCATCAACTGCAGCACAGACACACTCAGATACACACGAATATTAAAAAAAAAACGAAACTGTGGATGCCCCTTCATGTACAAACAAACGCATCGTCACACCAACATAATATTCGGCCCTTGGCAAATCCCGGGTATCTACTCGAGTGCAAAGATGCGCACACACTACAGCTGTTCTTTTGCAAACAATAATGGTCAGAAGTGTATGCAGAAGGGGGCATTGCAATGGCTGAAGGAAACGAGCACCAACCAACAAGGGTAACCCTTGAGACTCATATGAGGATATCCAGCCCGTCCAAACTCTCAGATGGTTAAATATCGAAACATGAAATAAGAATGTCTCTGTCTTTGTGCAGCGGTTCTCACCACACTTAAAGTGACTGCCAAGCAACCGTGTTTAGCTTTTCGAAACACAACCAAGCAGTTTAGCCCCAGGGCCCGTGCTCACTCAGCTGTTGCTCCCCGTCTTTTATGTCTATTGATCTCATGCAGTGTGTTGGGTACATAGCTTTGGTAACTTACCTTCACGTTAAGACTATTTCTTTAAATATTCAACATTGGAGTCTACAGTACCTTCTGGCTTTTGGAAGCAGTAACACCACTCATTGTTGGACAGCTTCCCGTCCTTGAAGGAGTCACAGGAGTTGAAGAGAGGCCTGATGCACGGCTCATATTTATCAAGGTAGATCGCATTGATCTCCGTGTGGTCCAGTAACAGATCATAATTCATGTCCAGTTTGTTGAACATCCAGCCCAAGGAATCCTTGCAGATGGGTAAAATACTTGTATCAAATCCTGTCAAAGAAACAACACAAAGTTCATGAAAACCCAGGTATTTCCAAAACTTCATCCAAAAGTAAGTTCTTTCTTTTATGTTTGAGTTGTTTTGAGTTCATTTTACTTTATGAGTTTTATTGACGGTTAAGTAACAAATAATCAATTGCATTACATATATTGTTACACATATTTTTAACCTGATTGCTCAGAACTCCTAGATCTTTATAATTGCTATTCAGTCTCACATGTTTACGCAGTAAGTGACATGTAAATACTTCAAATTAGTATATCAATGTACTATTTAACAAAGGTATTGGCTATTAGCATTTGAGGGATATAGAAGAAATACAAAACACAAGGAGAGGGTAAACAAGAGACAGAAAAAAAGAAATAGGTGCTAAGTGGCAGAGAACACATGACCAAACCAACCCAACACATTTCAATTATGACACACTCACATTGCCTTCTTATTTGTTTACAATAAGTTATTTTATTATATTACGTGAAAACTTTATCATGGTAGTTTGCGTACTCCGTTCCCACAGCCTGACCCATCTATGATGTGTGTTCTATTTAGAAAACTCTTTAATGGCCATCATACTTCAACGAACATGAACTGATACACAGCGATTACTATTGCAGCTATACAAAGCTGCAAAAGAAGTGCATTGATCAAACATAAACTTCAACATAGACCCCCGCTTCACGCATTTCTATTGGGTCATAAAATGCGTGGCGTTTGTGCTGATCATTGTACTAGCCTTTATTTGGATTTGAAGGCCCATGACTGATCCCAATGTCTCATGATCCACATATTTACGTGTGAGGGTTGTGCTGCCAATGATGATGATTATCAGACATATAAATGGTGCGTGAATGTCTGTTACAGGGATTTTTACTCAGCACATGTGTTTCTGACAGCACCAACACACTTGCACGGAAGTAAGACATCTGTACTACTTAATCAATGTCGACATTGCTGCATTCGTCTTGAGACACGTAAGGGTGAGTAGCTCGCGCTTTACAAATACGGATTTACATTTACATTTACATTCAATTACAAAATGAGTTTGCACTCTGCTGACAGATGGAGACATTCCAAATTACGTTTCCCATAAATATTCCCACTCTGAATCCTAAATTCTACCTCTACATTTATTCCCCATGCCTGTTCACAGTGAAATTTCACCTCCTGTTCTTAAACCCGGTTGCCGTGATCTCATATGAGTGAGCTTTACGCTTCTTCGCTATTGCAATCATGTTGTTCCCACTAGAATTTGCCACTACGATATTTTTATTTCTAAATGGTGCACAGAGTCCTGCAACTCTTCCACTGCAGGCTGAGTTCAGCAACTAACTCCTCAAAGGATTTCACTATATATTGGGTTATACATCATGATGACTGCAAATTACTCCATTACAACTTATTTTCATGTATTCTGATTTCTATATTCTTCCTATTAAGGTTTTAAAACTGCTAGTTTACAACAGATACTATGTTTGAAAGATTCTGATGACTGCTAATGCAAGTAACTCTCAAAACGTTCAGGCTCTTGCTCCTACAAAAGATCTTACTACTTTTTGCGGCTAGGGGACCAAGTGTTATCAGTTGCTATGCTTGAATGACTCATGCTGGAATATCATGCCCCATAATAATATTTTTGCATAGCAACCACAAAGTATTAAAAATTCTGCAGAAAAAGGCTGCCTTCATCCCTCTGCTCTCTAACTATGACAATCTAATGGTGCCTGCCTCCCAAGTAAATTATAATATACTATCATTAAGTTATCATTTGAAACTAAGGAGGCACCATACCCTTGGCTTCATCAACAGGAAACATACCACCACCCCCTTCCACTAATTGCTGTAACCCTTGTGAGGATTGTATATACAGTAATGGAAGAGCAACCGAGTATTGAGGAAAGAAATGTTCCTCAGGGACCTCTTTAATGTCCACCACATGCGGTGTCACATGATCATGACTAGCGCCCATATGAGTTCTCAGAAGAAATAGAGGGGTAACCTGGCCAATCTGCACATGCTTCCTGAGCGAAAGAAATTCTGACTTCATCATAGAGTCAAAAAGTGGTAGGTCCCACAGCTGTTTAAGCCTCAGATTTAGAGAGATCAGCGTTGATGGCCCCTGGTCGTATATATCTACCAGAACACAGTTACATCTGCAAAACCGTAACAAGGTTCGGCTTACGGGCTTATTGCCTACTTGGTTGTTTCATTGTCCATTAACACAAACTTAAACCTCTTCCTAGGAACATATGCGTGACATACAATAATTATTGCAATCATTCTGATGTTCACAATTAGCTGCTTTATTACATATTATGTAGTAAAATTGGTATGTACGGCCCGTAGTGAATTTCGGTTCGAGCCAAGGTGGTAGCACCGTATGCAAAAAACAGTACTGGAAACATGCTTCATCAGTGACTAGCCAGGCCAGATGTTCTGAGATGCCACTGAGGAATATGTAAAATTGTAAGAAATTAACCCCATATTTGTAAACTTGTATAATGATAGTACAGTTTTTAAACACAAGGTATTTGAAGTATGGAGTTTTATACGTATATATTGTTTTAAAATGAAATATTTTTGTATCACAATGGTTTTAACAAATTATGCAAATAAATAAACTTGAAAGTTGCTCCACCACACCCCACAATGGGATCAATTGTAGATCCATCTCTCAGACCATTCCTGACTCAGGCAAAGACCTCCAGGGTATAGTCTCACTAGCCAGAGAGCCACTGCTAGCATCAATATTTTTCACACATTATTCTCCTGCTATTGAAGTGGAATGCAGATTTAAGATTTACAACCATATCAGCTGCCACCCTTTCCTGGTGTTTACATTTTTCGTAATATCAGATTCAAATGGCTTCATCTTTTCATAGGAACCTTTATGGGATGGCAAAATTGCCATCCTATTTAGCTGAGGATAACCTTCTAGGAAATCTTGATGCTTGCCGCAAGTAAATGGAAGAAATGGACCTATTGCTGTCTGAGAGCCTACAGTCATCCTTTCTGTATATGGGTATTTGATATGATTAACAGAATCAAGACTGTCAACTAGAATTTGTTTTTACCCAAATCATGTGAAGTAGAACTCCTTCTATGCACATTGGAAAAATGCATCACCAAATCATTGCCATTCACTAACTACGTAATCAATCTTGGGATTAGGCCCATTCCCGAATAGGCCACTGCTCATCAGGATGCAGAAGAGCACCTTCTCTTAACAGTGATCCTCCCACATGTTTGAATCACTTACCTTCTCTTGATTGCCATAGGTTTTATAAACTATGGTCCCAGTATCCTTGTGGTTTTTAAATGTAGGTAGTGCTTAACCAAGCAACTTCATATCTGCCTAAATAAAGATTTCCCTGGGCAGCACTCTTGGTTGGCCAGTTTATATTGTTTCACTGCCATTATCTAGCAACAAATGGGCTCACAGAAATATGCCTTCATCAGAACCTCCATGGCACTATTCCTTAAATTGAGTGTAACTTGTGTGAATTATTTTTTTACTAAATAAAATTGTACATTGATTGTGTGAGAATTAGCCTATTCTGACAGATACTAATTTAGTGGTGCCATAAAGTGATTTAACATCAGATGAGTTTTGAAGACCTGATCTGTACCATTAATATTCTGAGCAACCTGAATGACAGGCCTAGGATTAAGGAAGTGGCAAGTAACAGATCTGTCTAATCCACCAATCTAATCAACAAAGGGTAGCAATTGATTTTATGTAGAAGCACAACACTAAGATCAATCACCTTTGACCGTACTTTATAATGCTATCAGCTTTAAAGCTATGAAATGTATAGTGAACAAGATGATAAGACCCACATATACCATCACGGGTCCTTAAACCCAAATTGATTAAAAAATCTGCCCACAAGAGACTAGATTTTCATGGATTAAATACCACGCACATGACATTGTTCTGGTCTCTGGTTTCTTAGCACTTCTTCATCGATCGCACATGTAGCTGTGATCGTGTGTCTCCAACAAGTATGCTGGCAGTTCTTCTAGTTGGATCTGGCTAGGTGTGAGATATGTCAGAATGTATAACTAATAAACAAAAAATTCAGATACTAACGAAGTCTTACTTTGAGGAGTTCAGGATTGCTGGGACTCTTCCTGTTGCTATAATTCCATTCAATATTCCATGATACGTTTTCATATTAAACTGTGCTTAGTTCTGTACTATGCATGACTCAGGCAATACTGGCTGAAGCCCATGTGAAGATGGTTTTGAAACGACAGGGACACCTATTGTTTGTTATAGTCTAATAGAAAGAGATTCAAAAACTTTGCTTTTGGAGAATACCTATTGGGGCCGAGGCCCAGTGCAAGAGATTTATATCTGAGTACACTCAATAAAACTTACATACCAATATATTATGTCACTGCAGTCTGATGCTGTGAAACCCTGGAGTGCGCTGAAGCAATGAACGTCAAGATTTGAAATTGAATTTTGATTTTATATGTTTTAAGCTTTTCTCACTTTTCTCCCAATTACATTTTCAGTCTGAATTTATTGTTTGTTTAGACTCTCCTAAAAATTCATTGAACATTTTCAACATAATACTGTTATATTAGATGAGACTTAGGAATTACACATTATCAAGGAGGGCGATAAGAGAACATCCCCGCTTTAGCGTCCGTTTTTGGCAGCTAAGCGGCGATAATTCTATCGCCCTATTAGCAAGCTGTCGCTAACAGCAGTTAGCGACAGCTTGTAGGCGATAGCGAGCGGGGGGTTGCTGACTCGCCGGTTTCTTTGTTTTCCTGTCGGGCGGGAGCCCTTTGCTGTGCTGCTCAATCGCGCTTGGAGCGTGCCGGGACCTGGTTGCTTGTTCCCCCCCGCCGCCGCTATTTACAACAAGCGGCCGCAGAGAGGGGGGACTACAAGCCCCACAATTCCTGCTGGTTCCTCCCCGCCCACCCACGCCGACTTCCGCGCCTGGAGGCGCTAAAACATCGCGGCTGCCTCGGTGGAGCGGGTTGCTGACTCGCCGGTTTCTTTGTTTTCCTGTCGGGCGGGAGCCCTTTGCTGTGCTGCTCAATCACGCTTGGAGCGTGCCGGGACCTGGTTGCTTGTTCCCCCCCGCCGCCGCTATTTACAACAAGCGGCCGCAGAGAGGGGGGACTACAAGCCCCATAATTCCTGCTGGTTCCTCCCTGCCCACCCACGCCGACTTCCGTGCCTGGAGGCGCTATAACACCGCGGCTCCCTCCGCGTCGCGGGATGCGCGCGGGCGGCGCCGGGCGAAGCCCGGGCCAAGGGCGGGCCCGTTTAAGCCCGTTCAAGACCGGATAAGGACGGGACGGGCCACCCCTCTGACACCTGTCACAGCACCAATAAGGTTAGTGTTGCTCTGGAAAGAAATAGGAAGTTAATTATTTACTAACTGTTACCGAACCGAGCATCACGCAAGATTTAGAAAGGATGGCTACTTCACAAGATGGTGGTCCTAGC
Organism: Lissotriton helveticus; assembly: GCF_964261635.1. Lineage (NCBI taxonomy): Eukaryota > Metazoa > Chordata > Amphibia > Caudata > Salamandridae > Lissotriton > Lissotriton helveticus. The sequence continues at coordinate 787,392,675 of NC_136068.1, forward strand.
AGCAGGAAATCAACGGGTAGATCACTATTAGGAACCCTAGATAACTTTCTCATAAGGGTATCAACTGTACTTGCCAAGGATATAGAACTTACCGAGAAAAGACTATCCTTGGATACATCCTTCCACAAAAGGTCTTCCCTGGGCCCCCTGGCAGATGCCAAATCACCGACACATTTACAATTTGATTCACAGGGTACGCTTCCTCCATCAGGAGTGGCAACTACTTTGTCACCCCAACCAGTAACTATCATGAACATAAGTGATAACTCTCCAAGAAAAGGAGTTCCCAGCAGCGATATGGTTAGAGGCCCATCCCCTAAAATTAAGACTCGATCTGCTGGCCAAGTAAAAGCAATTGTGGTCCAGCCAAAGGGGAGGGTGCAAGCAAAAAGGAAACGCCCTGGGCCACAAACGAACGCTGGAGGAAAAAAAAGCAAGATCTTGCAAAAGTATTGTTCCTCCTGATGACCCAGTAGCGACGCCACCAATCAGCACTGTACAATTGGATAGGGCTGATAGAAGTGGGCAGGGAAGTCATTTGGACAATAGGGGGGAGGATCCATGTCTGGATTTGGGTCCTTCTTTCTGGAAAAGACTGGAGGGCACCTTTAAGAAAATCTGTCACCCATTGCATGAACGGCTGGACTCTATTGAAAACAGATTGGTGTGCCTTAAACTTTCATTGGCATCAGTTCAGAAACAGGCAGGACCAAGTCGCAGTGCTCATATTGCAAGGGCAAAACACCTGTAGACAATGGTCCAACTAACTCTAATAGTGGTACCGGGTTAGGCCAGACAGCAAGGCCAACCTTGGCTGCTAACAAGGGACAAACTACCAATACACAACCCGCTGTTCTGACAGGAGTGGGAAATATACATCAAGTTAGTGGGACGCCACAAATTACTTTGTCTCGGACAGACGCTCCCCCGGTACTCAATCATATAGGGATGGGAGCAAAACCATTGAATAAAGAGAGAAATCAGGGTGATGGAACTAAGTTGAATGATAGACAGCTAAATTTGCCTGCTTTAACCAGGGCTCACAGCGAGCCTCCCCTACCTTATATCGACCTCCCTCCTCAATCAGCCCCCTTTGTGGTAGTCTTGGTAGGGGTCCCCCCACTAGTTCGTGGGAAACGAGAATCATACCTAGACTTAAAGCATAAGTGTATCTTCTGGCTTAACAAGTACCGCCCATTGCCAGCTAATATGCGATCTGAAATCATGGGTGCTAGGAGAGTCAATTGGATAGGCAGGGGATGCAAGACGGTAGCAGGAGACTGTATCATTATTAATTTCAGAGACCAGATATGTGTCAATTTTATCTGTAACTGGCCTCAAAATGATCAGTCCATTGGGATACAAGCTCTACCCTTAGCTTATTTCTATTGCCCCTCTACTCCGGTTTCCTTTGAGAGGGACATGTTTCTCAGGGAACTGTACCAAACATCTGCCCCTTAGGGAACATAAGGTTGTTCAACAGATTCCAGGCCTTGTCGGGGTTAGGGGACTGTGATTGACAGTATGAGCCAAGAAGGTCCATCCCGGGTAGTAGGGGTGTGGACGGAAGGGAGGGGATGGAGACTGGGAAAGGGAATGTGTCCGTTCAGAGCAGCAAAGATGAAGGGTTGGTTGAGGCTGACCAAACCAGCATATGTGATATCATTATTGAGGCACCAGTTGTAGATCAGTCCTTGGACAGGCAGTATAATATACATCATGGCACAGGGGGATGTCCCGTACGGGGTGAACTGGCCACATCATCTGACGGACCACTATGTCAGACATTGTTGGTCTCATGGAACGTGGCGGGATTGGGGTCTAAACTAAACTCGCAGGCTTGGGCAGATTTAATTGACCGCTTTGACATTTGTTTGTTTCAAGAGGTTTGGGCAGTTGAACCAATGTTTAGAGTGGGTTATTTGAACTTTTTTGTCCCTGCTGTAAAAAAAACTAAAGGGCGACCTATGGGGGGTCTATGGATATGGGTCATGCAGTCCTTAAAATGTTATACCCAGTTGCTCCCTATTGTATGTAATGACATTCTTGGTGTTAGATTTAGTTTCCCTGCCAATTTAGAAATCAACATTTATAATGTTTATGCTAGGGGGCTTCAAGGTGGTAAGAAATCTGAAGTTGTAGCAGAACTGGATACATTACTAAAGGCTACCCCCAGTACCATAATGTCATTGATTGCCGGTGACTTTAACACCACTTTTGAACCCCTTGGTTTGGATGATATACACTTAACAGAGGAGGAGGATGCTAGGTGGGGAGTTCCTCAGCTCGGTACTAAACCCATAAGAAAATGGACTGAGGCTGCCATCCAGTTAAAGGGCCTCTGTATGGAAAACGAGCTGAGGGCTGCCAACGGGCGCACATTGTCAGATAAAATGGGAAAGGAAACTTTCGACAATGGTGCTAGGGCAAGTAACATTGATTATTTACTTGTCCCTCTCAAGATGTGGTCTACTCTCCTTGATATGGAGGTAGTGACTCGTATTGAAAGCGACCACAATCCCCTGACTGCAATGTTTAACCTGGGTATTCATATAGTGGCTGACGCTCATGAGGGGTATACTCTTCCGGATCTAGTCATGGCAAATGATGAGCGCCATCTTAAATGGTGTCAAGTCGCAGAGCATCAGGATATAATTGGTAATATTGAGGGAGACCTGGAAGGGGCTCTAAAGGCTATGGAGGAAGTCACCTTGAATGGATCTCCCCTTAATTTTTTCTTAGAGGCACACAATAGGCTCTTCATCAATCTGAAAACATACTTCTGTAAACCTAGCTTAGGAAAAAGAAGAATTCAAATTAAAAAACCAGAGAGCTGGTATGACCGCTCCTGCCGCCAAGCTAGGAGAGAGCCGGGTCTAGCCTTAAAGTCCAAAGATATGGGTACAATAAGACTGGCTCGTGCGAACTATAGGCTCAAGCAACACACTGCCAAAAGGGATTGGGAAGAGGGCCTGTGGCAGGATCTTAAAGTGGCGTGCTCTGCAAAGAACCCCAAACTCTTCTGTGAAATTTTTAAATGGGACAGGTGAGGACATCGTGAGAGCCCTCATAATAATGTTGACCGAAACTCTTGGGTCGACTGCTTTAAGCCCCAATATGCCAGTAATGTTACTGGTATTAGCGAAGGAGATTTTGTTCATTCTGTGTATAAGGAGCCTATCTTCTCTCTGGGAGAAGTGGATAGGGCATTGGACCAAGTCACTGAGGGTCGTGCTACCGGCATGGATTGTGTACCCGCAGAATAACAGAGGGCGTTGGCGATTATATATCTTGTATGTGGCAAATGCCATAGCCCAAGGGATGGAAGTCCCTATCTCATGGAAAGGGGCAGAAATAGTGCCGGTGTATAAAAAGGGTGACAAGTCGCTTGCAGCCAATTATAGGCCAATAAGTCTAATTGACTGCTTACAAAAAATCATGGGACAGCTGGTTTTGGGCAGAATCCAGACCTGGATGGATAATGATAATATTTTGAGCCACCTCCAGGCTGGTTTCCGCCCAAAAACAAGTACCATAGACCAGGTTTTCCAGTTTATCATGTTATATTGGCGTACCGTGGTCCTGGAAAAGGGTACCTTGTATGCCGTTTTTGTTGATCTAAAGGCGGCTTTTGACCTGGTCCCACGCAATACACTATGGAAAGTCCTAGCGGGGCCGGGGATTGCACCTGAATTGCTGAGCTTGATTGTCCGCCTACATGAGGGTACCTTCGCTCGGGTTCGGTGGGGTCGTCAGGGGGAGGTTACGGAGCCCTTTCCGGTGGAGCGGGAAGTGAGGCAAGGTTGCGTTATGGCGCCAACCTTGTTCTCGCTCTTTGTGAATGGGGTTGCGGATTTCTTCTTCCTGGTCCGTACTGATGCCCCTGCGATTTCTGGTGAGCGGGTCCCGATCCTCATGTTCGCGGACGACACCCTCATCATTTCAAAGACTCCGAGTGGACTCCAGCAAGCACTGAAACGTTTCGAAGATTTTTGTCTGGATAGGGGCTTAGAAATAAACACGGCAAAAACCAAGTATATGGTCCTGACCGGCCGTAAAACGTGTGAGACAAATAGACCTTTCAGAGGGTTGATTAATATGAATGATTCCCCGCTGGAGCTGGTAGATGCCTTCACCTACCTGGGAGTCACCCTTCAGAGAGATCTGGGGTGGTCCAGTCACTTAGATATTGCGGTGCTAACACTCCGCCAGCAGGCAGGTATCCTTTTGAAAAAATTCACCTCTTCAACAACAAAGCTCATCAGCCCCTTATTGGAAGTATACAGGATGAAGGTGTTAAGTTCGGCCCTCTATGGAGCCGAACTTTGGGGATTTGAAGATCTAAGAAAGTTAACGCTAGCAGAAAATGAATTTCTGCGAAAAGCTACTAGCGTTCCCATAAGTACCCCGTTAATACCGCTAATGTGGGACCTTGGGAAAAAGGCGGTCCAGGATCTTGCCTTTCTGCGGCCATTACTTTACTGGCACCGTTTATGGACCACAGAAGAACTACAGCATTATGCTCAGGGCCTAAGGGAGATAATGGCTGAGGATACGTGCCAAAGAATACATTGGCTCAAGGCCATTAGATCGATACTTTTCAAACTGGGAATGAGGGATCTATGGGAGGACCCGGAAAACGCTGCTTTCCCCTCCAAAAAATTATTAAAAGAAAAGTATTGGGAGATGGTGATTACAGAAGAGAGGACAGAGGGTCTCTCCTCGCACTTAACAGGTCGTTTCATGGATGTCAAGGCCCGACCAAAACTGGAACAATATTGGGGCATTATTGGGAAACAACAGGATCGCAAGCTCTATTTTCAGCTTAGGGTAGGCGCATTCCCAGTAAGATCTTTCACAGTAAAATGGGCAGGCAAAAATGGTAACGACAGATGTCCTAAGTGTGGGGAGGAACAAGAGACACTAAGCCATCTTCTACTCTTCTGTCCCCTGTACACTGCCCCCAGATCGACGTGGATCAAGCCTATATGTAAATTGCTTGGGATAGATAGGCATGGTGAGGCTCTGAGAATCCTTTCTATGGACCCGACGCCTAGAATTGCTGTTGCCGTGGCTAAATTCTTGAAATGGGCTTGGGTAATCCGCACAAAACATATAGCTGTAACTATGTGAAGATTAAGCTGCTTTCGCCTATGTATACTAGGGGTAATTCTTGTGAGTTATTGTGCAATACTCCTCTGGACCAAATGTATATTGATGAAATTGATTTTATGATCCTTTTAAATTCTAATTCGGCAATAGTCTATTGTAGTTTAATATTCCTTTTAAATATTTATTGTACGATTTTTTTAATGGCTTTTTTAACTAATATTTGTGCATTCCATGTATACTTTTATGACTTAATTGTCGAATAAAGTTTATGAAACGATAGCGAGCGGTTTGGGGCCCGCTTTTCATGTCAGCGATATTTATCGCTAATGACATGCAAAGTGGGCGTACCCAACCTGTTAGGGACTGAAAACAGTCGCTAACATCGCTATCGCCTATTATCAAGGCAGGCGTAGCGATGGAAATATTCGCGAATATCTTCAAAAACTAACGCCTGCTCAGACCAGTTCTTAGCCATTATATCCAATAGGAGGTGGATAATATGGCTAAGACCCTATTGGCGTTAATGCGTGAATATCGCTGTATTCTCAGCGATATTCACGCATTCCGCCGCTATCGTTGGATATTTTATCGCTTTAGAGATAAGCGTTGCTAAAAGCAGATTATCTCTGCGATGATATCCGACAATGCTTGGCGATAAAAAAAAACTCGCTAAGCCCATTTAGCGATAAATATCGCTAGTTGTTGGTAATATGCCCCTCAGATTCTAGGTAAGTAATAATGGAGTTGTGCATCTATTGGAGGCCTGTGTCTGGCATTGCAACAAAGAACAATAAGGCAACGGAGTTAATACAAACATATATTTGACAATATGGTAGAAAGGAGTTTCCAGGAAATGGTCGGATGCTGGCAATGATCATGGGAGACGAGGTATTGGTGAGGGAATCAATCACGATCACACATCTCGTCACAAACGCATGGTCTGCAGTGAGTGAATCCTCTCACATGCAGGGGCGCTGTGTACTAACGGCCCGGCAAACTACTCGAGATCATTTTCCCTCCTATTGACTCCCTTAGGAGGTCTGATATCTGCTCTGGCCATCTGTTCCTTCCGCACGCAGAATAGTCAGAATGTTTGATCCCTTTACCTGCATCCAACTGTTTCCTAGTAACTCCTCAGGCAGCAATCCTATTCATTGGGTTTATATTCTCCTGATGATGACTGTAAACTGATGAAGGGCGAAACGCCGTTGACAAACTTCGGCAGCCATACGGATTTGTATAATGTCATGATTCTTCAAATGAAGAACTGGACTGATTGTTTATTCATGCATAATATCGATCAACTGATGTCCGGTCGCGGGTTAATATTTTCACGTGTTTTCACTTTGTGCCGTTCGCATTTCTTTCACCACGTGTTCACCACACACTTAGAACACAATCTTTATATCCGTTTGATGCTGCTTTTAACCATTCTCTTCCTTTATTGTTAAGGCTCATTTTGATTCATACTTTTTTGGACACTGCCGAGCTTAATAGAGTCCAATCCTAACCCATGTGTTCCACACTCCCCAAGTATAACTAAGGCTTCCAGTTTTCCACTTTTACCAAACTTTACAGAGAGAAAAAACGATTTTTTTTCGTGTCTGTGTTTTAAAACAGGGAAATGTAGAGGGAGATCTACAAGGAAGTGCCACAGCGTGACACAGCAAGCCCTTTGGCTGCGCCATGCTGCGGCACTTCAGAAGCACAGGGATGCAACATATTTACAGGATATGTCGCATCTCTGTGTTTCCCCCGTGCTGGCGCACAAACTGCAGCCATGCGCTGGCACAGGCACCCTTGCACCGTTGGTCTACGATGTCTGCGTCGTGGGGAGATAGGTTTTGTGCAGGAAGGGGCACCTTCCTGCACAAAAACAATCACTACATGTATTTTCCTCTTTCAATGCGTGCTGTAGAATGCAGCACGCATTGAAAGAGGAAAAAACGAGGAGAAATCAAAACATATCTCCTCATTGTGCCTTGCTACGCCGCCTCTAGGGTGGCATGGCATTCAGACGCATCAACAGATTTACGATTTCTCGTAAATCTGGAGATGTGTCTTGTACATGGGTGTTGCGTGGGAACACCCACAGCAACGCAAAGTGCTGCGTGTGAAGGGGCCGTATTTACAAGGAGAGAAAAAGTTTAGCAGGGGGACTTTTCCTGTCCTTGTAAATATGGAGGAGCCCCCTGCGCCACCAGTACGTCACGAAAAGTGACGTACTGTTGGCGCAGGGGGCTTGTAAATCTGCCCGAGGTACTTAGATCCTTTTTTGAGTGTCTCCATGCTGTTAATCATGAGGTCCATGCCTCTAGAGTAGCGATGCATATTGACAGCACTGGGTGTGAATAAATGGAATAAGAATTCCCAATAAAACGTAAATAGATGTTGTGCACACATGCTTGTACTAAAGTGGTAATGCTCAAAGGTGTTTTTATGTATTGTTTTAATGCATGTAACCGCATAAGTGCACTAATACCCTACATACACTCAAATGCTAATGTAAATGTATCTGTTAAATGATTGTGGAAATGTAAAAGTTGCAGCTTCACTTTTCACTGACCAAAAACCACAGCATGTACAAATAATATGCGAACTAGGGAAGTATGAATAAATATAAAGAAAAATGTCAAAAAGAATAATACATAAACCTGTAGGACATAATTTAAACTACTGCTGGGTTCTCTACTGAATACTCTGTAAAAGGGCAATTCAATAATGAACCAAGCTTGTGATAAACTTGATTCACTAGGCTATTATATTTGGGTCCTCAGAGCTTTGTCCTATGGTTTCTTAGATTTTCTTTATAACAGCAAAAGGAAACATTCTCACATTCAAATCACTCTCTTCCAGGCCGCAAGGAGCGCTCTCGTTATGACGGTTTAGCAGGTCCCATTCGCATGGCATGGCAAAGAACCCCAAACAAGTGTTGTATGAATCCTTTCTGTATGCAGGACAGGTCTGCTGTCATTGCAGCAGAACCAAACAATGCAAAATCTCCGAGAGGACTCCACAAAATAGGAAAAAACATCAAGCAAACACGTTCCTTTAAATATTTTACTCGTGGTGCATGACGTGCTATAATTCAACAGGAGCAAAAAATAAATTACATTTCTACAGCTGGTCAGTGAAAGAAGAGGTGCTCGAGAATTGTTTAAAAAAAGTGAAAAATAAAACTGGAGAGATGGTGGAGAGAAAGGCAATTTGATTTTAACAAAAACAAGCATTTGCAATGCAATAGGTCTTGCATTTGAGAGAGTTTGAGATCTTGGCATTGTAAATGAGAATGCCTTTTATTTACGTTTTGGTATGATACATAAATAAAAGGCATTGTCATTTACAATGCCAATAGCTTGAACACTCACAAATATGAGACCTATTGCATTGCAAATGCTTGTTGGCAGGTGGGTGGAGAGCTGGGGGAAGAGCAGTTGTGTCCACACAGCGCTTGTCACTGCGTTCTGTCCTGCCAGATCAGGTGAAAGGGGATGGGGGAGGTGGAAAGGGGGAGGGGGATGTGAGGTGGTCCTTGGATATCCATGTTCTCCCTCGTTCAAGCTTGCTGAAGGAAAACCGTGACTTCAACAAGCAGCTTTCACCTTCCCCTTCATTTGTTCCCTTGTAGAATTGATTCAAAGAAGAAAGAAACATTTTGTTGGAAATGTTGTCTCTCTTTGGCATAGTCTGTCCGAACTTCAGGCTTGGGACGGAAGTGGGTGCAAGAGAGGGGTGAGGGAAGTCAGTGGTCCTTGGAGCCAGTAGCGGCCTCTGGTGGGAGTGCTGCCGGCCGTTGATGGGCGGTGCGGCGGAGGGCAGGGTGGTGGTAGTAAACTATGGATTACACGGTAAGTAAACATATAAATAAATACAACGAATTTTGCTGCGCGCGCTGCATCGCATTTGCCCCTCCTCTGCCCCATGTCGACGCCATGCAGCACGGATGTATGACGTTACAACGCATACTTTTACAACGCCTACCTTTACAACGCGGTTTTTACCACGCATACCATTACAACGCATAGCGCTTTAGGGTGCTGGATAGTGAATAGTTTAATTTACTATTCCAACTCCAGTCCCCGTGGATAGTAGGGAAGGTTATTGGATAGTAAATTAACCTATTCCCTATCCTAGAGCGCCCCCCAGCGCAATGCGTTGTAATAGTTTGCGTTGTAAAAGTTGCGTTGTAATGGTAGGTCGTTGTAAAAGTTTCGTTGTAAAGGTTGTATACCGTGCAGCACTCCCACCACGGGCCACTACTGCGTGGAGCACCATGTCCTCCCTCGTTCAAGCTTGCTGGAGGAAAACTAACTTCAGCAAGCAGTTCTTATCTTCTCTTTCCTCCCCTTCATTTGTTCCGCTGTGTGAAATGGATTAAAAAAAGAAAGAAACACTTTTGTTAAAATGTCGTCTTTCTCTGCCATTTTTGTTCCAAACTGCAGCCTCAGGACGTAAGGGGTAAATAAATGAAAAAAAGGTCTTAAGTATAGGAAAATAACTAAATCAAGCAAAGGAGTGGCCGCATATTGACCAGATTGTTTTCACTCACACGCTAACACATTAGCGTCACATTACAGAGGGGGCCAGTTAAAGCGCTACTTTCGTTTTCTCCTCTTTCCCTGAAACAACAGCTTTGAAAGTGAAAGTGTGTATGGCGCGCTAAATGTAAGGAAAACACGTCATGCCTGCAGTAGGGCAAAACCCATTGAAGAAAGTAGTGCTTATAAGACCAATTCAAACAGACCCCTGTCGCAACAGAAGTAAAAGGGCCAGTTGCCATGGGAGGTTTCAAATGAAGGCAAGGCGGTACTAAGGAGGGATGAACAAGGCGAATCAGGAGTCACAAACCAGCATTTACACAGGACAATAATAGAAGCCAATGAAAAATATGGGTGGAAAATGGGCGGGGCTTCACATCCCTAACTCAATATAGCATGGCTCGCAGAGCAGAACATGCGCTGCTGAGGCTCAACCTAAAAATGAAGGCTGCATTTTTAGGTGCGAGTAGAGGGAACGCAGGTCTATCCTATATTTAAGGAGAAAAAAACAACCTTTCTTTCCTAAAATTTCACAAGTATATAAACATCTTTATTGATAAATAATAATATTTTTGTCATATCAACTTCAAAACCAACACTTAAAATAAGTGCAAAAGACACCTCTTTACCAAAACAAGAATAAGAGTTAGTCACAGCAGGCCTCACTAAACATTTGGTCTAAATGTAATGGCTGCCTTAAAATACAAAAACTAAAACAAAAGCTAAACAACAAAACACTGTGAGCATTCACCCAAAGTGCAGCTCACTAATCAATATTGTACATCTGTCCAGAGGTGTCACTTTCATTAACATTCTAAAAACAGTATGCCTATGCTTATGCATATGCTGTGGACAATCAGGGTGGCAGGGTGCCAAAGGTTCAGAGAGGGGTTCTAAGATCAGCATGATGTATTTCGTACATGGTCTCAATGACTTGGTAACAAGAAAAAATATCAAATTCAAAATATAGAATGGACAAAATATCGAATGGACAGAATATAGTGGTGAAAAATATCGAATTGAAGGTAAGCAATTTAATATCGAATAGTAATTTTTACCCCTACGCTTTCCAACGCTTTCCCTACTGTTGCACTCTCTGGAGTGGGAATAGTAATTTTTACCCCTACGCTATCCAACGCTTTCCCTACTGTTGCACTCACTGGAGTGGTAATAGTAAATGTTATATTTATTATTTCATTAATTTTAAATTACTTTTAAGACATTTCAAAAAATTCGATATTTTGACCAACTATATTTTTAAAAACAATATTTTTGATTTGATATTTTTGTACTTACCTGTTTGTAGATAGGAATTCGATATTTCTGCATTCTATATTTTTTCTTTGATATTTTGGTAATTCTATATTTGTGTATTCAATATTATGTCAGTGATTCCGTACCTGGCTACCTCAACAATGTCCAGAGATAATAAGTCGCTAAAAGATTATGCTGCGAAAAAAAGCCTATAGAGCAGTCTCATCCCATACCAGTCCCTCTATTGATTTTAGGGATGTCTCTCCAGCATGTTGTTATGTTATTTAATCTTATACCCCGTGCAGATACTCCGAGGAGTGTCCCGGCGCGAGCCCAAAGAGAGAAAGAATAGATACAGGGAAGTTTTTTCTTGAATAGGCAGAAGTCCTGAATACCGCAGAGAGCCAGAGGTAGTGAGTTCCAAGCTGTAGCCGCTCTAACAGCAAGCGAGCTGTCCCCCACTCTTGAAAGCCGGAAGCGAGGTACATGGGCTATGAACTATAAGGAAGATCGAAGGTGTCTGGCAGGGGTGTAAAACAAAAACCTCTTCCAGAGGCAGCATGACGAGCAGAGCTCGTCACCAGCACCGTGGCGCCGCGCGACCCCCCTTGCCCCCCACATCGCGGGGGAATTAGCCCCACGGCGAAGGGGTTAAAAATGAGAGCAGTATACACATTAAAACCACAAAAGTTAAAGCGCTAAAATTGGGAGGAGTGCAGTGTAACACTCTGTGTTATTCAGTCCCCCAAAGGGGAGAAAACCACAGAAACCGGGCTTCCATTGTCAGGGAATATGTAAATCCATTGCACTCTAATCATGCACGTGCTGGGTGGTAGCTTGAGAAAAATGGAACAAAAAGTGAAATAACATTGTGTCAAATGCAGTGTTCCTCAGACCTTACTATTATAGTTTCTCATCCATCGGATAAGGCTCGTGTTTTGATGCAATGGACATGTGAAATGCATTGAGAGGGTGCTGTGTAGTGCGTGTGCACTAAAAGAAGGCACCTACAGGCGGAATTGCAAATGATATTGAAGCTGCTGTATAATTTAGAGGTCTATTTAGCCGTTTGTGGTCTTAAAAATGAGTACAAGACAGCAGTATGGGATGCCAAAAAGGAACATCAGCAGAAGGAATGAAGAATGTAATGTGAATCTGCAGAAGCTTGGACCTGAAGAAATTGTGGTCTTGGTACACCCCCATCTGGTACCAGTGTTCCAGGAAAAGACTGGTGTCCCTGTTGAATGGATATATGCCGCTGACACAGTGATGCTTTACCTTCAGCCTTCAAGACCTCAGGGTGGATAACTTCATACTTAGACTGAGAAACTTATTCAAAGGGCAGGAGCAAATGCAGGTCAATTGCTAAACAGTATCCCTGCGAGTGCTTTTAAAAAAGCATCCTGGTTTCTGGCCAGAAACCCGAGTATTCCTTTTTTACTCAAATTGGCTGGGTCAAAACATCCCACATAGCTTTCAGGGTACCATTAGTCATCCAATTCACAAAAGATGAGGCAAAATGGCAAGCCTGAATTCTAATATCCCAGCTTGAAGGTTGAGCAGTCAATGACAGCTTGATTCCACTCTACCAAATTGGATTTTTGGCTTGGGAGCTTGTTCAATAATAACATAATGTCAGTTTTCAAGTTGTGATGCCAATAGCTTGTAATGAAATAACGCAGTCTTTATGCATGTTTTATGAACTACATCACTAGCTTTAGAAATGTTTAGGGAATCTTATCATCCTTGCTGTCATCAATAACTAATGTAACAATATGCCCGCGGGCAAAGGTTATTACAGTTGTTAAAGTCCCTGAGCCATAGCCAAGGGCCTCTAATGATGGTGAGGGTCTTTAGCAAAAAAATAACTTCTGAATGCAGAAGGGCTATACTAAATGAAAGCCTGCAATCCAGTATAAGAGCCTGTCTCTAATTTCCTGATTACAGTCGAGAAGAGATGTTCCTAGTCACCTGTAATAAAGATATGACATAGTGTCTCATCTGTGTTAAGTTATTGATAACAAGTTTTTTTTGCATGCGATGAGTTGTTAGAGGGAAGATAGAAACCTTCTGCATCTTACTACTCAGTCTGAACTACAGTATTTTTAATCTGACTTATATTAAACTGTTTATAAAATATAAGTTATTTTGTTATATTTAATTTTGCCTTACAGGTTCCGGTTTATTCTTCAAGCCTGTAACCAAAGAGACTCTTTCACATTAAAGGGCAAGACAACAAGTATACAAGCAACTTGCGTGAAGGGTGATTGTGTGACAATATATTATAAGGAATAAAGTACCTCTGCAATACGATATAAGGATATTGCAAGTCAACTTGTATGTCCATGACATTATGCAGAAACTCCTCAATGACTTGCAATATCCATTTGATTTAAGGCAGGAGGTATTTTATACCATATTCAATAGTACTAGAACAGTTAATCCTTTGTCTTCAATGGTACTCTCAAATTTCCAATGTTCTATTCTGTATTATGACTCATGGGCCTGAAAACAGTTATGGAAAGGGTTGCATTTATGAGACAAGATATTTAAAAAGTGGCAGCTCTCTCCAATCTGTACGCAGCAGATCAGAACAGTGTACTAAGTACAGTTAGACAATTCCCACCAAAGACTGGTCTGACCCAGGTTAGAATTTTACAATATGACAATGAACAATCTTTTGGAAAGCACAAAGATAGGGTTGCAGAGGATGATAGGTGGTCTAGAAAACTACAAAAAACAAACTAACTTGAGGTTAACCTGGACAACACAAATTTATTGTTTGAGCAAAGAAAGCAGACAAATGAGAGTTGGTTTCTAAACAGACAGAAGTAGCAGAAGGCAACTGGGTGCTGGTATCTTGGAATGTGGTTTGATGAAAGAGAAGTATTTAAAAGAAAAATGACAGCCTTGCAAAACAAGGTCTTTACCTTAACATTCACAGTGAGCAGCAACTACTTAAATCATCCCCTCAAAAAATCGAATTTACAGTTTTGCTATCCATCCACCCATTGTCCATCCATTCATCATTGTGACATCAGATAAATCACCAGCCATTTAATAAAAAAAATCGAGGCCACGATCCAAAGAAAATTATGCCAATTGAGCACGTTCATTAAGTTTCCATAATTGTTGTCTTTGCGAGAGATGGATATTGATACCTACAAATTACTATACAGGCGTACAGGTAGCTATCATCATGACTTTCACCACCTTAACTAACTGGAAAATGCTTTTTTCCTTACTTTTTCTAGTTGTAAACTCCACTCTACTAAAATTTTCCTTAATGCAGACTGCATTAACATATGAATGCAAAATAATATTGTTAGAAAACCTGAGTCTACTGGATTCAAATATGGAATACGCATTCTAATTATTATTTTACTGTGAATGAGAAGCTGACTGCTGTTCTTTCACAGCATACAGATTATTAATACAATGTTATAAATGTATTCAACACAACTGAAACCAGCCATTAGGACGGCTGTTTCATGTAGCAAGAAGTGAGCTGCATTGCAGGCAGAAGTAGTTCTCTGATTAATGGAGTTTGTAGCAGAACAGTCCAGTAGAAATACATTTACTTGCTTTATGCAAACAAATTGCCTGTGAGGGTATCCAGGTGGTTAGTAGGTGTGAGCTCTGCATGTAGGTTCAGGTGAAGAGCCAGTGTGGACATGTCCTTTTTTTGCATGGTCACACCCAAACATTTTGCCTTCCCCCTCCACTGACTTTAGGTCTCTGGGCACTTTACCACTGCTAATCAGTGCTAACACACATGTGCTCTCTGCTTTAAACATGGTAGCATTGGCTTACCCACAATTGGCATATTTAATTTATTTATAAGTCCCTGATAAAAACACACTACAAGTGCCCAAGGCCTGTAAATTAAATGTTACTAGTGGGCTTGCAGCACTGATTGTGCAACCCACATTAGTAGCCCTAAACATGTCTAAAGGCTTGCCATTGTAGAGCCTGTGTGTGTAGCTTTAAGCTGCCATGTCATCCTGGCAAGTTAACCCTCTTGTAGTTGAGAACACCCGGAAATATCTGAGCCTACATGGAAGTTAACCCTCTTGCCTGGCCTAAACCTTGCTTTTTAATACCTAGAAGTCACCTCTGAGGTATGTCCTAGGTAGCCTCAAGGGCAGGGTGTAGAGTATTTAAAAAGCTGTACATGTACTTTTAAGTTTTACATGTCCAGGTAGTAAAAAATTCTTACTTGTGTTTTTTAACACTACTGCAAGGCCTGTCTCTCCCATAGGTTAACACTGGGATTACCTTATTACATTTTATAAGTGTAACTTCCAATTGGGAAAAGATAGATATTTTGGGTTTGGTGCCTCTGGGCTCACAATTTAAAATCACAACTTATGGTAAAGTTGGAAGTCTGAAAATGCCACTTTTAGAAAGTTCAAGGACCAACCAAGGGCCTTGACTCTACTCAGTAAGGCTGAGTTAATATAGAAGAAAACCACCACAAATGTCAGTAC
Source organism: Lissotriton helveticus (assembly GCF_964261635.1). NCBI lineage: Eukaryota > Metazoa > Chordata > Amphibia > Caudata > Salamandridae > Lissotriton > Lissotriton helveticus. Next base: position 787,408,069 of record NC_136068.1, read on the forward strand.
TGAAAACTGTGAATTACCACATATCTGGGACCAATGCAAGTCTGTCACAGGTTCCATCAAACAATAATTTCAGAAAATGTTTTTTTTCTTATTTTGAATTTTCAGCTTATTTTTAGATAAATATATACATATAAAAAATCATTGATCAATGCGACAAAAACAATAAATACAAAACAGAAACTTTCCTTAACAATTATACAAATGAAAAACGACACCGCAAACACACCAAAGTTCTCTTTTATTCATTCATCATTCATTCCTGACACATCACCAACTCAACACACTCACCACATTCATCAGAGGGTTATGCCAAATTCATTCACGGTTTTACTGAAAGGCACACCCCCCAGGCAAAAGAAATACGCATGTAACCAAACAGTAGTAGGCTTGTCCACCAATGCGAATCAAGTAATGCATCAGAAGATCAACAAAGTTACAAGAAAAAAGTGCATTTAAACATCAACTTAATCTATATACTATTATAAAGGAAGAACTTTGAACCTTTGAGGCGGGTAAACTCGGGAACCACAGCGCCAATCCACACACCCGATACATCGTTGTAATCGTCAGGGTGTGCAGATGGACATAGGCTATATAAACGTAATAAATATACGTAATTTAAAAAATTTACCCCCCAAAAAAAAGTAGTCCCTTGGAAGAAGCGCCGGCCGCGACGTGCGTGCTGACGTTAGGAGCGCGGGGAGGAGCGGCGTACAGGAGCGCGAAGAGGACCGGTGGACATGAGCGCGGGGAGGAGCGGCACACAGGCGGGGAGGAGCAGTGAAGAGCGGCGGACAGGCGGGGAGGAGCGGTGGACAGGCGGTGAGGAGCAGCGGACAGGCGGTGAGGAGCGGTGGACAGGCGGTGAGGAGCGCCGGACAGGCGGTGAGGAGCGGCGGACAGGTGGTGAGGAGCGGCGGACAGACGGGGAGGAGCGGTGAGCGGCGGATGAGGTAGGTTATTTATTTATTTATTTAGGAGCGGTGAGCGGCGGCAAAATACAAAAGCAAACGTTACATTAAATGAAGCAAAAATGACAATCGTGAGCCAACAAAATAGAAGAGGAAGCAAACGGTGCATTACAAAAGTGAGCCAAACGGTGCATTACAGGAGGAAAAAGTGACGTGTGCAGGTTACAAAAGCGTATAAAGTAAACAGAGGTATAATACTGCATTACAGGAGGAAAAAGTGACGTGTGCAGGTTACAAAAGCGCACAAAGTAAACATAGAGGTATAATACTGCATTATATGGAGGAAGGCTCCGGGGGACCCACGGACAACGTCGGGCCGGGCGGGGGCCCTGAAGCCTAATTGCTCCCGGACAACGTCGGGACGGGATGCTAGTTTTCAATATGTTAGTTTGGCTAAACAATGCGAAAGGTCTACGCATTTTGAACCCTATTGATTTGCAGGGTTCTCCTCAGGACCAACACAATCTTACTCATAAGTGAGAACCTGTTCTATTTTCAGTTAATCTTTAGCGTGTAAAGTGATGACCTCCATAATCCTTGCGGCGTGGTTGAAGTCTCGAAGTGAATCAGCTGTGGTCATTCATCAATCACTTAGAATTCCAGCTTGTGGCGTCTAGTTGTTTAGACGGGCACATCAACCATTTCACAGCCTGTGGCCTGTATCTTTTAATGTTAGGTAAATATCTTTCCAGATCTCCGTTTGGCACTTGAACACACTCGCCGGAACTCGCGGCGTGAGAGGTGGCGCTGCGAGTCATTCCGGCTTGCATTTCTCCAACCCGGGACCAAAGTGACTCAAAGGGCTTGTCTGCTTGCCTCCTGTTCTAAAGTCTCAGGGACATCAAAGGCTTCCAGCCACCCTGCTACAACACCCGGACTCTGCCATCTGTGAGTCATGCCATTCCAAATGGTGCCTATCCAGTCCTGGTCCTTTGGAACTGGGTATAAAGTGCTGTTCCTTGAGAAAACCAACGCATTGCTTGGCCGCACCCGCATCTTTGTCAGTGCAATCAAGATTAAGGTACTTTTGTTCTACAGGCTTCACTGGGTCCCTGTATCTGGTCCACATTCCATAGTGGTTGGCCTGAACTTTCGACTTTGTCCTGGTCAAGCACGACCAGATGACCCATATAGGCACTTATTGCTTCTAAGCTCTATTTAGGTTTATTCTTTAAAGATTCACATCTCAAGTTCTACCTATTGGATTTTTATTGTTTTAGTCTTGTTTGATCATTAAATAAGCTCTATTTTTCGAACCAGGTGTGGTATCTTTTTGTGTGGTGTTTTCACTCTTTTACTGTAAATGTTGCACAAATACTTTACACATTGCCTTTTAAGTTGAGCCTGACTGCTCTGTGCCAAGCTACCAGAGGGTGAGCACAGGTTTATTTAGGGTGTGTATTTGACTTACCTTGACTAGAATTGTGGTCCCTTTTTTGACAGGGTACATACCTCTGCTAACTAGAGACCCAATTTCTAATAGCCAGGTTTTTAGTTTCTTGTGAAGTGATGTGGCTGTCCTGATGTGCTAGGGACGCTGTTCCAGTATTTGGCAACCAAGTAGATCTCCCTGCCTCCTATCTTGCTTCTGTGAATATGGAGGTGTGGGTGAGTGTGAGTAATGAAGAGCGGAGGTCCCTGGTTGGTTGGTGAATGAGTAAGCGGTGGATGAGGTAAGTAGGACCCAGATTGTAAAATGGCTTGTAGGTGTGGGTGAACATCTTGAACTGGCAGTATTTTTGATTGGGGAGCCAGAGTAATTCTCGGAGGTGAGGTGAGGCGAGGAAGGTTGTGTACTTGTCTGGAGGTGGCTTTTTGGATTGTTTCCACTTGAGTAGCAGGTGTATGGAGATGCTGTAGTTCAGGGCACAGCATGCCAAGACTGTCTTCAGTGGATCAAGCTACACCATCGTCAAACGTTCGTAATGAACTCCTACGATGCTCCAGATGCACCAAGTATGAACTGTAAAATACCAACAACATCACAGCGAGAGCCCGCTGGACTGATCAACATCACATAGGTGGACTGTCACCCAACTGACGTGATGCCAATGGATCCAGACTCAGCATCATGTTTGTGTCCAGAGGTACCTGGTTAAAAAAATCGATGTGTGCTAAGATGCCTGGGTGCTCCCAGCTGCACCCGTCCACCGATGTCCTGCGGATTTCCTCTCAACACTAAGGGGCCGATTCTGATCTGGGTCGGAAATCACTCCGACCGAGTCGGATCTCGGGTGTTTTCCGACCGATCCGGTCTCCCTCAGTCCGACCGAGCGAGTACGATGCAGCCGTATGCTGTCGGACTTGGGTCGGTCGGACTCCCATAGAAGTCAATGGGAGCCGGTCGTACGGCGCGTACATGGGCTCCCATTGACTGAATGTGTACGTTGCGGACAAGTGAGCCCCCTACAGTGGGTACGCACCGGTGCCATCCGCACCACACATGCCTGTGTTGGGGAGACCCATGGGTCTACCCCTGTGTCCGAGTCGTAAGGCTGCTGGTAACAGGGGGTCCGATGCGGACCCCCAAGTTCATCTCCGGGAGCTATTACAAGCCGGAAGCTCTGACTCGATCAGGCTGTCCGAATCAAGCATCGTACTAGCTCGGTCGTGAAACGTCTCCATTACGCGCCACGGTTAGCTTACGGCTGAGTCGTACGGAGCGGTTAGGACCCGAAAACGATTCAGTCGGATATTTCGTGCTTGTTCGCATCGTACTTCGACGTCCGGCCCCGTGTACGAACCGGATGAAAATTCAGCCTCCGAATCGGGTCCGCTAATGCCGAACCCGATTCGGTGCCCTTCCGACTGAGATCGGAATCGGCCCCAAAGTGTTGTTTTAGCTGTTTTTCATTCCTTCCCACAGGTTAAACTTGTCTTTGTTTTTAATAAAATTTGGGAGGAATGTTGTGTCGTGCTAGACACAATCTAGTGTTTACACCAGCCATTACCAATAGGACTGGCCCTTACACCCACCCAACACCCATCCAACATCCCTGTTCCCTCTGATATGTTTACAAATGGAAATCTTTGTTTCAAGCAGCATCTGTGTCTGTAATGGGCACAGGCTGTTGTTTAGAAAATGTTTTCTGTTTGGAAAGCAAATGTAGGTTATCTGTGCCTTGCAGGCCTCAATTGTGGCACTGGCACCCAGTCACAGAATGTTGCAAGTTGTGACCTGCCTACTTAATATTCAGAGTAAAGTCCAATTGGTTGAAGAGAGCTCCTCCATTCACCAATTATTTTGCATGGTCTTTCTTAACATCCTATAGAAACAGGCTGTTACCAGTGCTGCAGTTGTAGCTTCAAGAGAAAACTAAGTGGAGGCACTCACATGCTACATTACATCATTAATGGTGCAAGTGCTACAAAATCCAGAATTTTACAATCTGGCCTACCACTTATGACATTTTGGCATAAAAAATGCACCTTTACACCAATGCGTGCAAATAAGATGACTCACAAATCAAATACCATATTGACAAATTAGCTCAAATGCATAGTGATTGGAAGACTCAGAAAGGGGTAACCATTTTATTACCTAGAAATACAGTAGGGGATTCACAAACATAATAGTATGTTTTCAAGTTATAATCGTTTATTGATAGGTATAACAAGTAAAATATACATTTTAAACAACTCAACAGTAAAACAGACCATCGTGAAACAAATGAAAACAGAACAAAGAAGGAGAACATGATAAATAAGACTGCGCATATACATCTGTTCAATCATGAACAGTAGTCAAGCAGACAAAACAAAATGAGAAGGAAGGATATCTAAACCTGTTCTCACTAATGATGCATGGAACATTTAAGTGCCCTTTGATAAAAATATGTAGAGGATTTGGTGAATCGTTCACAACATCTTAAGAGAAAAGACCCCTTAGGCTCTGAAGACAAGATCCTTAGCTGGTTTTAAACCCACCTCACAAATCGATATCAACATATGAGGATCAAGGAATCCAACCACATCCCTTTCCGTTTCCTACAGGGTGTCCCTCAAGGCTTCATCCTTGCACCTGCTCTTTTGAAAGTAAAGCTTGATCCTCTGGGAGACATCCTTAAAATACACTGATGTATCACACCGCCAATATGTTAGCCAGATTCTCTAATTGAGACATATCTTCCCCTGATATATCTCCCTTCTAGCTAAGACTCTTAGCAGCTATTCAGTCTTGGTTTGCACAACATCATCTAAACTTTATCCGAGCAAAAATGCTGATGTTATGTTTTATAGTTTCAAAATGGCTATAATATTCCATCAAGCAACCTGTCAGCCATCTTGACAGTATAACAAACAGACTGTCAAGATGTTCAGTCAGTGCTATTAGCTTCTCCAATGCTGGCACATTTTAAAAGCATCCAGCATTTTTAGTCAGTAACTGCAACCAGAACGCATTGGTAGAGAGATCTGCAGGCTTGGGTTGGAATGGCATTTGCATGTGCATATGTCCATACCCAGCCAACATTCAGAACACATCAGAAGAGGCACATATATCTTTTAAGTTGTGTCTGAGCTTGAATACTTTTAGGTTTTGGCTTTGTGGGCTTGTATGAGTCTGTTGAGGTAAAGCAACTTTTGTTGGTCTTTAAGTCCCCTTGAAAAAAACACACACAAGCAAACATACATAAATTGCACTTGGCTTTAGGGATGTTTTCATTTCCTCTTTACTTTGATTTGGTTGGAGGGGTCCACAACTGCTGCAAATACCTCCTGGTGTCAATTTCCCACTCCTGCCCACCCATAACTACCTTGTCTAAATTATTAGAAGAGTTTCAAGCAAAAAGAGCTTGGCTTGTGTGTCCCAAAGGTTTACCCAGATATTCTGGAGAGTTGTTCAAGCTGAAGCCCTCTTCTTTTTCCTCCTGGCACATAATAAGGGGTCCCAAAAACCAATGTACCTGTGAACGACTTAAGAAGCTCCTATGAAAAAGTCACTGTGATTTATAAATACTTTGCAGGGCACTTCGTGGCTAATGAAAAAGACAAACCACATTTAATCTGCAGGCAGGCGATTGAGAACACTTTTAATGAAGTCAATTATGAATAAAATAAAAAACTCTATTAAAAAACGAAAGATGAATAAATCAGGAAATGGAATTCCATCAATCGAGAGAAGGTGATTTACTGCGAAAGTTAGCTCTAGAGAGCCCTCATCACTGATGCTGCATGGAGTCAGGAGGATGTACACTCCATGAAACAATGGCTAGTACAGACATCATTTATTAATTTAAAGCATGTTTTTCGGAGCAGAGGGTAGTGATTGATTAGTCTGTTCCCGGTGGACCTCAAAAGAGTTGCAATGAGGGCTCGGCAGTTACCATTCTGACATGTACATGCTTTATGAGTATGGTTTACGCTTTCTGAAGAACATGGGCGGTTTGGAAGAATCTGGAATTAAAGCAGCGGGAATAACAATCCTTAACATCCTATATCCTAGTCCTATATCCTAGACAATATCACACTCAGGACATGGAGGGAAAATTGCATCAAATCAATAACATCTCCGATCAGTACATCAGGACTCTATGTGTACATTTACATTAGGGATTATTAGAGCACCGAGTCATTAGACTGATGGTAAGTGAAAAAAAACATACATTTGATTACTCTCATGATGAATTTCTTTTTCTCTCTCTCTCTCTCTAGTACACATAATTGGTAACTGTGTAATACGGTCCAATATTGCCATCAAGGAGTGCTGGTGACACTATAAACCACAAGGTTGAAGGCTTAGTGGTTTATGTATGCCAATAGAACCTCGAGATGGCAATATAGGACAATATTACAGGTTACCCGTCAAGTTTTTTTACATTACATGTTTATTTTGGTTTAGTTATCTTGAAAATGCAGTTTCATTCACTTTTCAGCTCACAGTGGGCATAAATTGCAACTAGAACATTTAGGTTTGCCTTTCATGAATAAAATGTTAATATGAAAATGGACAATGGTGAGGGCAAGACAGTATATTTTTTATTCTGTGGCTGCACCATTTGCCACTTAAGTGTGTTTATTGTATTCGCCAATCAATTTACAACATATAGGGCCAGATGTAGGTAATTTTAATTTACCACCTCTTAAATACCGATTCATACCGAATCGGTATTTAAGAGGTGGTAAAATAGAGGGGGGGAGATGTAGGTATTTCTGATTCGATAAATACTGAATCGTTAAGATTCGGTATTTACCGATTCTGTAAATACCGAGTCGGTATTGCCCATTGAATCCTATGGGCCTTGCAGCCCATAGGAATCAATGGGCAATACCGATTCTGTAATTACAGAATCGGTAAATACCGATTTTAGCAAGGGTGCAGGGGGTGTCACTTTGACATCCTCTGGCACCCCAAAAATAGGCATGTGCGCCATGTGTCACACAGACATGCCCTAAGGGCATGTCTGTGTGTCACATGGCACAGGTGTGCATGCACACATGTGCATGCACACCTGGAATCGGTATTTTACCACCCAATTGGATTGGGTGGTAAAATACCGACTCTTAAGGGCCTGTGGCACTCTTAAGATTGCCACCTACATATGGATTTACAGAATCGGTATATTTACCGATTCGGTAAAATACCGAAGTGTTAAATTTACCGAATCGGTAAATATACCGATTCTGTAAATATGAGGCCCCCTATATGTCAAATCCCAAATACCGGTCGGTAACGGCCGAAATCGTCCGTTACCGACCGGTATTTGGCGACCTACATCTGGCCCTTAGGTCCATATGCATCAATGTTTTTTTGCGATTCTCAAATTGCGATTTACAGCGTATCGCAATTTGAGAATCGCAAAGTGCAATGTATGTGGGATTTGCTAATAATTTTGCTAATCCCACATATTTCTTATTTGCAAATCGCAAATTGAGATTCACAATTAAGGAATACCTTCCCATTCATTCCTATTGGCTAGGAGGCCCATAGGAATGAATGGAAAGGAATTATCAATTTGGAATTAACAATTAGAGAATTGCAAATTGAGAATGCAATTTCAAGGGTGCCAGCAGAGTGTCAAAAGGACACCCTGTTGCACCCCTGAAATGTGCACATGTGGCACACATACATGTCCTGGTGGTAATTTGCGATTCCTTAAGTCCAAATCGCACTTTCTTTTGTGCTTCTTACATTGCATTTAAGGAATCGCAATTTGCGATTCGGTAACTGCAATCACAAAATAAAAAAATCGCAAAATTTGCGATTCCTTATTTTGAGAGAGGGTTTTTGTGTGCTATTTTGCACACTGCTAATTTGCAATTGCAAACACTGAAATTCTGTGAATTTCAGCGTTTGCGATCGCAAATTGGCTTCATAGATATGGCCCTTGATTATTTATCAAAACTGATTGGTTGAGAATAATACGTCTAGCAAATGTTTAGAATAATTTGCATTTTTTGCTGCATGATTAAGAAAAAATTACTACATGCTTTGATTCTCCATGATACATAATCCTAGTAGCCTAGACAATGTTAAAATGCTGGGAGTGGGTTGGGTTTGACATTATTTTACAGGGAGCCATGCAATACTTTCTCACAGGGAGGGCAGTAACTTGTATTAAACTAGGAAAGTCGTAGTGATTCCAGTGGTTCTGCTTTATCATATGTAACCTTATGCTGACCGATAACGTTAATACTGCCTGGAGGGAGTTCCTGATAAACTAACGCTGGTTTGGCTAGGGATTCAGATATTACAATTACCTCCATTTTAATTTATAAGAGGTACCCTAGCTGAAATTATGGGAAAGGTTTTAAGGATGCCCAGTAAGTACTACGACTTCAGCAAAAATGGCAACGTGTTTCCTCCTATATGCACAAAACTCCCCTCCCAAAATAAATTCATCCACCACGGCTCCTTCATGGAAAATTTGTTGCTGGCTCATCAAAGGGGGGGGGGGTCCAAAAGGTGCCATTTCCCATGTTAACACCCATAGGAAACATCGGTCAGCAATACCAAAAAAATGGTTGAATGGAATTACACCAAATTTGGCAAAACGTTAGAACTTTAGTCAGAAAAAAAACTATATATATATTTATATACATAATATGCTAAACCAAGAAAGTCTTGGATTAGGCCTCTATGTGTCACCCTGGTCATAAAACAACACATTGAAGCAATAGGATCTTAAGATCTGATCTTAGTACCTCAAGGGCACTGAGCCTTGGCTGTTACTTGATGGCCGTTAGGTAAATAAGTAAATCTTCAAGACTCCTTTCTGTAGCAATACACCTTGCCTCTAGTGTTTTGTGCATGGAGCGCAAACAGGATGGTATACTACATGACTGTTAGGAAGTACATAATACACAGACTAGAGACCAATGGTTTTGGATGCGTGTATATTTTAACATGTGTCTGTTCTGGCCCACGTTTCGTTATAATACGTTTTACTCTCAGGGTGCAATCAAAGTTCCTTCAGTTTAATATGCAAAAATCATATTTGACTAATGTTACTGTACATGGCTCATGCAAAATTTCATTAAACGCTTATTATTTTTCTGGTACCTTTATGTGATTTAGCACAGTTTGGAATGGACTTATTTCCCTGATGCTTTTCATTTATTTCTGTACTGTATATATATGAGTATGTGTCATATTTTTAAAATTGAATGTTATACATTTTCTAATCTCAGTTTTATGGGCAAATTTTGGTGGTGATGAGTAAAACGTGTACTTCCAGCAGAAGCAGCAGTCTGCCAGTTGATTCCACAGAGTTTAACTGCAGCTTCACCAAAGTGTTCTAATAAACAACTAGAGCTCTAACATTCAGTATTGATGTCATAAGTTTAGCATCCATGAAGGCCATCCTGATAGAATCAAAGCTGTAAAACTGAAAGGAATTTACAACAGATGATACTGTAGTAAATGAACAAAATGAGGGGCTGATTTTCTCATAGAAATAATAGTTAGTGCTCTAGAAAGCTAAAATGAGGACACATTTTTCTAAATGTTCTCAAATATCTTTCTCATCCATTTCAGTAAACTACTCTGACTTGCAGAGTAAAATGTACAGCAGTAACCTGTCACTTAACTCCCGAGTAATCAACTGCAGCATCACCACAGAGTTCTAATGAACACCTAGACTGCTAGCATTTTGTATTCAAGAAACAAGAGAGGAACTCCATATATATATATGCACCACAAGGACACGGATTCTGAAGGTATGTGCTTTTACCAATGCTATTTATTCAATTTACATGGCTGTATCACGCGTTTCAGCCACCACCAGTGGACACACACACACACACACACACACATATTCACTAAAAAATCAAAGGTTAAATTAACATAATAGTTAGGTGAAAGGTTCAGTAGAAACAGAATATTTTAAACTCTAAAAAACACAGAACTTCACAAGTTTAGGTACCCCAAGTATTGGTAATTCGTGCCCTAAGGTAAGGAAGTATAACTCACGCCCCCTCCATGCACAGTTTTTTAATCAATAATTTTGTTGCAAACATTGCGGAGACATTATCAATGATATCGCAGGAGACCATGAGTGATGTAATATGTGGGGTAAGTTGCAGGGTTTTTAAATGCTCAACCTCCTGCAGACAGAGAATCCAGCACTGTGCACTGCCATTGGCTGTGCGCAGTGGCTGGTTGGCCACAAGGCCTGGCCAGCCTGTCCTACCAAAGGCAGCCATTCCCCCTAGAAGCTGTTAACTCCACACCACACACATCATTTGATGACATGGTGTAGGGTTGGCATTCAAGCCCCAGGGACCCCATCCCCTGGGGCAAAACCAATTGAAATAGGAAGGCGGCCATTTACCTACCCTTTCCCAAGCCTTATAAGTCCCCTGGGGGCGTAATTCCCCAGGGCCCCATGACATTATAAGGGGGAGATGGGCCACATGGCCTCGCTCCTAAGCCTTACTAGCCACCAGGGACCCCATTCCCTGGGGCAGTAGCTTATTTTAAATGGAAAGGGGCTGTGTGGCTGGGGCACCGGCAAACACCACATTGGTGCTGCGAGGGGACCCTCAGGGCCCCCAAGGTCCTAGCCAGCATCCCACATCTTCATGTGTTTCCCTGCCTGGAGGAGTCCCTCTGGGACCCACACCACAAGGCCTTAGTGGTTATGGTATCCCTACCCTGGCACCTTATGTTTTTTTGTGTGCATTTTTGTAGGACTCAGAATTGATTCCAGAGTTCTAATATTATTGCCACAACTTTCTGGTTGATGTGGTGTCAGCAAATCAGATCTTAGCAGGCGATCTGTCAGATCCTCAGAGGCTTCACGTCTCTAAATTTACAAAGTTTTTAGCATTATTAGTTTCTCCTAAACTACTGACCAGATTAAAATCACAAAAGCACTCTTTCTGGACCAAGATCTAGTTTGCTGCCAAATTTGGTGTAACTCCATCGAGAGGTTTAGGCTGCAGCTGTGTCTAAAGTTCCTATGGAAAAATTAATAGGGAAAAAACTATTTTGGGGCCCCTTTTTTTTTCTTCAGCCCCTGTGTGACAGATCACCCGGAAACTTTCCATTTGCAAGTTAGTCAAAAACTGAAAATATGGTATCAATTATTGATTACACTTATAACAAAAGGCTTGGGCCCAAATATTAATGATCACAAGGTTATTCCAAGAGTAGAAAGTAACCATAACCCTCAATCTCTAATTTTGGATCTGCAGTACGCTGCTACCATAAAGCAAAAGTGCTCCAACAATCAGTCCTTTCGACTTGTAGTTTGAAAAGGTAGGTCTGGCTTTCTGATAAACAGTTTGAAATATTGGCGTTTGCTGTATTAACCATAGTGGCCAACGTATGTCAAGTGGAGGAAGTATGGTGGACAAGTGGAAGGTCATTTTTGCAAAACTGGTGGAGAAATACCCTGCAAGAAATCCAGCTTAGGCAAACCCCTTAAGTTCTATCGCTAATACGTGGTATACTGCTAAGTTGCGCCATCAAAAAAAAGCTCATAACAGGGCTTCAAGGGCTGCTTTCAGTCAACAACATTGGTCAATCCATCACTCCCTTAAAGAAATGCTAAAGTTATTGAGAAGGTCTTATAGACAAGAAGATTGGAAGGTGAAGGCACAGTACCAACAGATGCTGTAAACAGGTTACTAAGTGCCACTAAGTCTAACAATGCTTATGTTTTTTTGGGAATAATTAATGAATTGGAAAAGGAGGTATTAGGGCATATGATGCTAACAATACAGAGAATGTCTAGGTGGAGTTCATAATTATTCTGTATAGCCCTAGAATTAACAACTCAACTGGTTCAACTATGAATTATTATCCTGTGAAGAATAATGTGACATTTGTAATGATTGGGAGTAACCATAGTCCAGCATCATCATTATATGATTCCAAACCACTGAATAAAACTGATATAGCCACTTTTCTTCGCCAGATTAGAACAAATAGGGCCCCAGGCCCAAATGGTTTTCCCAATGCTATATTTGGTGCTGAATCCTGATTTTTGTGCCTTAGTCCTGACCCCTTTGTACAATGATGTTCTATCGATGAGTATCATTCCAGAGTCCTGGCAAGAAATTATCCTGCAGCCAGTTCACAAAAGTGGCCCGTTAGATAACCCTTCGAACTATTGGTTAATTGCTTTAACTGATGTTGAGGCGAAAGTTTTTGCCTCCCATTTACTGGTTGAATTGGATTAATGGGCAACAGCACAGGAACTAATTCCAAATGACCAATCAGGGTTTCGTAAGGTCCAAATCTACAATAGCCTACTTAGTTACCCTCACCCTGCTGGCTAAGTGGGCTGTTTTCAAAAAACAAAATGTATACATCTGTTTTATAGACTTAAAAGCTGCATTTGATTCTGTTCCAAGATCTATACTATGGAGAAAACTTGCTGGATGGGGAATTTCGAAAAGCTCTTGGATGCTATCATAATTATGTACACAAATGCATGGGTACCAGTTAAAATAGGTGATGGCTTTAGCCTTTCTCTGAGAATCAAAACTTGTAATGGTTATACGATATTACTTAGCCAATACCCTATTGGATTATAATGGCTAATCGCTGCATTTGATGAATACCTTACAGTAAACTGAGCATCAAGAAAACTAAGATAATGGCAATAGGTCCATTGACTACCAAACTTCGAACTTGGCAAGCGTGAGGAAGGACAATTGTAATTGTAAAGTCATATAAATATTTGGGCATCCGATTCGATAATAAAGTCTTGTTAAAGAGTAATTTTAAGGATTTAATATCAAACAATTGATGCTTATTATTCGCATTTAAGTCATTATGGGATTGCATAAGATATCAATCATCTCAAAGTCATAGAAGCCAAGTGCCTTCCCACTATTGCCTACGGCTCACCTATCATCGAGGGAAGGAATGCCCAATTATTGGGCTTATTGTTTATCAAGACATGCAAATCTGATTTTAAAATCCCAAAAGATACTGGCCAAGATGAGCTATGTTTAGTATTCGGACCCTGAAAACAAATATCAGTTAGACAGTGTCCTTCTTGAAATATACAAAACAAAGAAAAGTCTGGGGGTCAGAGAATGCTACAACTCTACTGTGTGAACATCAGACAAAGTGCTATGAGATGGACCAATATGTGTAATTATGTGTCAAACTGCACTTAAGTATCCAAGATTTGGAAAAAGTGCCCATCAGCTCCCATCCGGTGCCGCCCAATACATCATTTGGGCTCTCCTTACCCAGGAGAAAGTACAGTTTGTCTATTGATGTGAATTTAGACAATAAACAACTTATACACGTTATAAAGTTGTATGGGTAATAGAACCGGATAATTGTTTTGAAAGGGTAGCTGAATTACAGTGCCAAAAGAAAAATGAATGTGGGGAAAAGTGCAAACTAAAATTAGGTCGTATATGAGTGGATTACAAAGTTTATTAGGTTCCCTCAATACTCCTAAAATTAAAATGTAAATACACGAGCAGATTTAACATAATATCCGCAAGTCAGTAGGGTTGACATGTTTCAGCAGATGTGACTCTGAATTTGTCACTGCTTTCTTCAGGACCTTGGTGTAAATGGCTACTGTACAATAAACATATATAATTAGAAAAATATCACCTTTATATTTTTCAATGTGACTCAGTCCTCTCCTCCGTAATTACTAGAAAAGAAACACAGAGAACAAAGCACCATAACAAACGAAAACACAGTAAAATTGACGCACAGACAAAAACAATTTGTTCTGCCATATGAAGTAATGAACTTCGTAGATTTTTTAGAGATGGTCTTAGATTCACCATTAACTCAAATCCAAAGAAGATCTTTGACTTTTAGTATAGCCATCTTACCTATTCGGTAGGAGGAATGGCATCACCCCACCTGGCAGTTGCTCAGGTACGAGGAGCACCGCTCTGGTAACATAAAACAAAATATACCACTTAAACTCACAACATGTAGTCACACCACTTCCTTAATATCAGTCTATACTCAATCTGTTCGTTTTATTATCCAGTAACACCTTTTGTATACATTCTGAACTCGATTATTATTCATCTCCTTTAATTTGTCAAAGAGCAGATTAGTAAATATCCAGCCCGACATGTATTTTTCGAAATGAACCAGATATCTTACAGCATACACGAGGATCCATTAACTAGTCTTCCGTGTGTATTGATATCGTTTATCATTGCTTATCAAATTATTATGCGTGTCGTTTTAAGTATGCTTCGACCGCATCTTTAAATCAGCGCTTATACCAGTTATTTTATACAGAGCTGGTCGTGGAACCTATCAAGGATCAAAGTTAGTCGCCATTTTTGTTTGTTTGTTACGCAGGCTATAGGTATCAACTCGAGTGGTTTCCCGCATGAAAAACACTCATTTCGATCCCCAGCCGGAGACCATATGCAATGCGCAACAACCGGACCAAAACTGCCGCTTAGTGCTTACCTATTCCGTCGGTACACCGTGCGTTCTTCCGAGCGATCTGGGGGGGCGCCGGTGTACCGCGGAACCACCATTTTTGACTCTTTGGTATCGCGTGACGTTTCCATCGCGTTACTCAAGAGAACTACAAAAACTCCAATGGTGTCTCGGGAAATGTAGTTTACCCTTCACGCAACGCTGGAGACTACAAAACTCCGATTGCGTCTCGGGAAATGTAGTTTGTTTACTAATGTATGTCACTATTTGTTTACTTAAGTCACTATTCTACCCCTTATTAGCAGTTTGTTTAACTGTACTGCAGGATATAGTTGACAAGTTTGCAATGTCGAACGTTAAGTATTAACAATATAGTTGACAAGTTTGCAATATAGTTGACAAGTTTGCAATGTCGAACGTTAAGTATTAGTGTAGATAAACCATGTGTCTTGCAAATGGGACATTGACGATTTCTATGATAGCTATGACTTAAAGTCTGCCGTTCAATGTCTCGTAATTAATAATTCACAGTTTAATCAGAATGAACGTCCATATAAACAGCTATGGACAACACTGGTTACATACAGAAAGTGGCATTCAGATAGAAAACTTTCAGAAACACAGAGAGGGCCAGGTCTACAGTGACATCCATGGGATGTCTTCGTTTAAACCCACTTTGTCACTATTCAAACGATACACCCACTTTTGTTCCCTTTTGAAAAGATAACTGGAGATATCAACGACATGTGTTGGTATCGTAGGTTGTTCAAGTATAGTCCAGTGGAAATCGTTCGGACCATGGCCCTTCTCCAAGAAGTGTGCCGTCAGTCTCGTTGCTTGACGTCGGCAGCGTATTGTACTTTTAGGTTCTGAGATTCGCACTTTAATACGTCGCGTTGTCATTCCGACATAGCGCTTTTGGCATGGACAGGTGATTAGATATATAAGATTCTCGCTATTGCAGTTGGTAAATCTGCGTTGCTCCCATGCTCTACTTGTACCTATATCAATGGAAACAGATTTGGAGGTTTGTGGACAAGCAGCACATGTACCACATGGGTGATGGACCACTACTGCGGGTAGATCCCACAGTGTTCCAATCGTTCGAGGAGTCTTAGTTAAAGGTCTTGTATGAACCAACTTATCTTTAAGATTTGGGCCCCTTTTAAACGCAAAAAGTGGACGTGCTAATTGATCTCCACACGTATTGAGAATTGACCAATGTTTGTATACAATTTTCTGAAGTTCGTTAGATCGTGTATTGAACGTGTTGACAAAAGTCAAACGGTCCATTTTCTTTTTCTCTTCTCGGTCTTCTAGCAAGGATTCTCGATTGTTATTAGAGGCCCGCTTTTGTGATTGTCGGATGATCTTTTTAGGGTAACCTCTTTCTAGCAGCTGTTCTCCTAAATTTGAAGCATGTCTTGCAAAGGTTGATTTCTCAGAACAGTTTCTTTGTACTCTGAGAAATTGACCAAATGGTAGATTATTTCTCAATGATCTCGGATGACAGCTGTCATAGCTGAGAAGGGAATTGCGGGCCATCGGTTTCCTGTAAAGTTCAGAGTGTAACCCGTCTGTTTTTACAGTAATCAGGAGATCCAAGAATGGCAATTCAGATCTACTATATTCCACCGTGAATCGTAAATAGGGATTTTGAACATTAAGCCATTGGTGGAAAAGCAAAAGGTCATCAGTTGTTCCATTCCAAATTATTAAAATATCATCAATATAACGCTTCCATAAGCGAAGGGATTGATGAAATGGATTGTTAGATGTTAAAACTATTTCCTGTTCAAAACTATGGACGTATACATTAGCCAGGCTTGGCGCGAAAATGCTGCCCATGCTGGTCCCAGCAATTTGGAGGTATAGTGAATCCTCAAACCTGAAATAATTTTCTTTCATGGCTATCTCTGCCAAAGTCATTATGAAAGGTACAGGAGTGATGGTAGGTGGATCATTTTCTTCAAGTAATTTTCTTACCACTTCCAAGGTCTCTGTCTGTGGAATAGAAGTGTATAATGATTCCACGTCGAAGGAAACTAAGATGTCTGTGGAGCGATCAAATTCGATTCCTGGTAAAAGTTTCAAGACATCTTTAGTATCTTTCAAATATGTAGGCATTTTCTTAACCATTGGATTAAGAAAATGATCTACAAAGGTTGATAACGGTTCAAGCACCGAACCGATACCTGAAATTATCGGTCGCCCTGGTGGTGGACGCTGTGGTTTATGTACTTTTGGTAGAGTGTAAAAGTACGGCACTATTGGCTGGTTATTCTTTAAGTAAGTGGCTTCATTCGAAGTGATCCAGCCCTCAGTGGCACCTTCCTCTACTAGGTGACCGATGGTGTTTCTTAACCGTTCTGTTGGATCAGTGGTTAATGGAAGATAGGACTTGGTGTCTTTTAATTGTCGCAAACACTCATCTCTGTAGGTAGTGCTATCCTGTAAAACAATTGCACCGCCTTTGTCGGCAGGCTTGATTATGATGTTTTCATTAGATGTCAATGAAAGCAAAGCATGTTGTTCTGTCTTTGGCAGGTTTATGAAACAATTTTTCTTTGTCTGGAAAAGTAGACTTAGATCATTTTCAATGGCTTTCTCGAATGCAATAACTTTCGGTGGAATACCCGCAATTGGAGGAATGAACGTGGACGGTTTTTTCAAACCGGCATTGGTGTCACTCCATTCGGTTAGTTCCTCATTCTTTTTGGCAAAGAAGAAATGTAACCTTATTTTTCAATTTTTTTTTGCCATTTCTTGTCTTGCTAGAAAGGGGTCACCTTGTTGTGTCTTAATAAAACCTAGTCCTCTATTTAACAAAGCCTCTTCAGTCTCTGACAGTGTGTGTGAGCTTAAGTTTATTACGAGGCTATCTCGTGGCTTGTCCCTGCACCTTCTTTCGGTATCTGCTTGCCGTTCCTCAAGCCCATTGTTGCTGATTGTTGAGGGACTGCCCATTGGACTCGTCGGTTGGATCCCGGTCTTTTGCGGCCTGTCGTTCCTCTCTGGCCACGTCCTAAAAAAGGCTGCATGTTAGGATCATAATGAAACTGAGGAGGGCCATACTGTCCCATTG
Source organism: Lissotriton helveticus (assembly GCF_964261635.1). Classification (NCBI taxonomy): domain Eukaryota; kingdom Metazoa; phylum Chordata; class Amphibia; order Caudata; family Salamandridae; genus Lissotriton; species Lissotriton helveticus. The sequence continues at coordinate 787,425,956 of NC_136068.1, forward strand.
GTGGTGGGAAGGTTGGACCTCCGTACATCCAGGGATTTGGTTGGAACCAGGGTGGAACTTGGTTTTGATAGTAATTTCTACCAAATCTTTTATTGCCTCTTCCTCTACCCCTATTGGACTGCCCCCCTGCTCCTAAACTGTCTGAATCGCTAGACACATCCTCTGAACTAGATGTAGCATAGGTTGAGCCACCCTTTTGTCCATTCCTATTGAACGGAGTGGGTATATAAGAGTCACTAGTGTACGGGTATATTTTGTCAGTAGAGAACCTTGCCAGATCTTTTTTGCATTTTTCCAATTTCGCAAAGAGAATAGAATCTTTGAATTCTTTATTTTGTTTATTACTATCATCTTGATTAGTCTTAAAGATGGTACCTTTGATCGTTGTTCTAATTTGACCTTCTAAGACCTGAATCTCAATGAGTATTTTGTCTGCTGCCTTCTTTGCGGTTTTGATAATCAGGACTAGCCAGTCCCGTGTACATTTCCATGCTACCATGGACCAATCCCTTAGGAACTCTTTGTCCTCTAGGAAGAGCCTGGGGGCATTAGTGACAATTAAACCGGTTGGAGCGCAATTGCCTCGTAGGTACTCCGCCATGGTTATACCATGGACTAATGTTCTTGAGTGGCTTTTCTTAAGTATCAACACTTTAGCCCAGCCTTCAATGTTGGTACTGACTGCCACAGGTAGATGTTCAAGGAGACTAGGGTTCTCATCGAGAATAGACTGGATTTCTGCTTCCTCGAAAGCTAGACCTAGATTGGTGGCCATGATTGAGATAAACTAACAAAGTGGTTGATAGTGCGACATACAAGTAAAATGAATCCAACGGCAAGTTCGTGAAGGTTACACAAAACGTAATGTGAGTAGTGAGATCTTACTCACATGTGTATAAAAGACCCGCAGCCACGGCTGCTCACAACGATGAAAAACCAACTCTAGAAAGGGGTCTAGGGGCTAGATTAACGACCCAACAGACACTTGCCCTAATGCACTATACAAAACAAAGAAAAGTCTGGGGGTCAGAGAATGCTACAATGCTACTGTGTGAACATCAGACAAAGTGCTATGAGATGGACCAATATGTGTAATTATGTGTCAAACTGCACTTAAGTATCCAAGATTTGGAAAAAGTGCCCATCAGCTCCCATCCGGTGCCGCCCAATACATCATTTGGGCTCTCCTTACCCAGGAGAAAGTACAGTTTGTCTATTGATGTGAATTTAGACAATAAACAACTTATACACGTTATAAAGTTGTATGGGTAATAGAACCGGATAATTGTTTTGAAAGGGTAGCTGAATTACAGTGCCAAAAGAAAAATGAATGTGGGGAAAAGTGCAAACTAAAATTAGGTCGTATATGAGTGGATTACAAAGTTTATTAGGTTCCCTCAATACTCCTAAAATTAAAATGTAAATACACGAGCAGATTTAACATAATATCCGCAAGTCAGTAGGGTCGACATGTTTCAGCAGATGTGACTCTGAATTTGTCACTGCTTTCTTCAGGACCTTGGTGTAAATGGCTACTGTACAATAAACATATATAATTAGAAAAATATCACCTGTATATTTTTCAATGTGACTCAGTCCTCTCCTCCGTAATTACTAGAAAAGAAACACAGAGAACAAAGCACCATAACAAACGAAAACACAGTAAAATTGACGCACAGACAAAAACAATTTGTTCTGCCATATGAAGTAATGAACTTCGTAGATTTTTTAGAGATGGTCTTAGATTCACCATTAACTCAAATCCAAAGAAGATCTTTGACTTTTAGTATAGCCATCTTACCTATTCGGTAGGAGGAATGGCATCACCCCACCTGGCAGTTGCTCAGGTACGAGGAGCACCGCTCTGGTAACATAAAACAAAATATACCACTTAAACTCACAACATGTAGTCACACCACTTCCTCAATATCAGTCTATACTCAATCTGTTCGTTTTATTATCCAGTAACACCTTTTGTATACATTCTGAACTCGATTATTATTCATCTCCTTTAATTTGTCAAAGAGCAGATTAGTAAATATCCAGCCCGACATGTATTTTTCGAAATGAACCAGATATCTTACAGCATACACGAGGATCCATTAACTAGTCTTCTGTGTGTATTGATATCGTTTATCATTGCTTATCAAATTATTATGCGTGTCGTTTTAAGTATGCTTCGACCGCATCTTTAAATCAGCGTTTATACCAGTTCTTTTATACAGAGCTGGTCGTGGAACCTATCAAGGATCAAAGTTAGTCGCCATTTTTGTTTGTTTGTTACGCAGGCTATAGGTATCAACTTGAGTGGTTTCCCGCATGAAAAACACTCATTTCGATCCCCAGCCGGAGACCATATGCAATGCGCAACAACCGGACCAAAACTGCCGCTTAGTGCTTACCTATTCCGTCGGTACACCGCGCGTTCTTCCGAGCGATCTGGGGGGGCGCCGGTGTACCGCGGAACCACCATTTTTGACTCTTTGGTATCGCATGACGTTTCCATCGCGTTACTCAAGAGAACTACAAAAACTCCAATGGTGTCTCGGGAAATGTAGTTTACCCTTCACGCAACGCTGGAGACTACAAAACTCCGATTGCGTCTCGGGAAATGTAGTTTGTTTACTAATGTATGTCACTATTTGTTTACTTAAGTCACTATTCTACCCCTTATTAGCAGTTTGTTTAACTGTACTGCAGGATATAGTTGACAAGTTTGCAATGTCGAACGTTAAGTATTAACGATATAGTTGACAAGTTTGCAAAATAGTTGACAAGTTTGCAATGTCGAACGTTAAGTATTAGTGTAGATAAACCATGTGTCTTGCAAATGGGACATTGACGATTTCTATGATAGCTATGACTTAAAGTCTGCCGTTCAATGTCTCGTAATTAATAATTCACAGTTTAATCAGAATGAACGTCCATATAAACAGCTACGGACAACACTGGGTACATACAGAAAGTGGCATTCAGATAGAAAACTTTCAGAAACACAGAGAGGGCAAGGTCTACAGTGACATCCATGGGATGTCTTCGTTTAAACCCAGTTTGTCACTATTCAAACGATACACCCACTTTTGTTCCCTTTTGAAAAGATAACTGGAGATATCAACGACATGTGTTGGTATCGTAGGTTGTTCAAGTATAGTCCAGTGGAAATCGTTCGGACCATGGCCCTTCTCCAAGAAGTGTGCCGTCAGTCTCGTTGCTTGACGTCGGCAGTGTATTGTACTTCTATGTTCTGAGATTTGCACTTTAATACGTCGCGTTGTCATTCCGACATAGCGCTTTTGGCATGGACAGGTGATTAGATATATAAGATTCTCGCTATTGCAGTTGGTAAATCTGCGTTGCTCCCATGCTCTACTTGTACCTATATCAATGGAAACAGATTTGGAGGTTTGTGGACAAGCAGCACATGTACCACATGGGTGATGGCCCACTACTGCGGGTAGATCCCACAGTGTTCCAATCGTTCGAGGAGTCTTAGTTAAAGGTCTTGTATGAACCAACTTATCTTTAAGATTTGGGCCCCTTTTAAACGCAAAAAGTGGACGTGCTAATTGATCTCCACACGTATTGAGAATTGACCAATGTTTGTATACAATTTTCTGAAGTTCGTTAGATCGTGTATTGAACGTGTTGACAAAAGTCAAACGGTCCATTTTCTTTTTGTCTTGTCGGTCTTCTAGCAAGGATTCTCGATTGTTATTAGAGGCCCGCTTTTGTGATTGTCGGATGATCTTTTTAAGGTAACCTCTTTCTAGCAGCTGTTCTCATAAATTTGAAGCATGTCTTGCAAAGGTTGATTTCTCAGAACAGTTTCTTTGTACTCCGAGAAATTGACCAAATGGTAGATTATTTCTCAATGATCTCGGATGACAGCTGTCATAGCTGAGAAGGGAATTGCGGGCCATCGGTTTCCTGTAAAGTTCAGAGTGTAACCCGTCTGTTTTTACAGTAATCAGGAGATCCAAGAATGGCAATTCAGATCTACTATATTCCACCGTGAATTGTAAATAGGGATTTTGAACATTAAGCCATTGGTGGAAAAGCAAAAGTTCATCAGTTGTTCCATTCCAAATTACTAAAATATCATCAATATAACGCTTCCATAAGCGAAGGGATTGATGAAATGGATTGTTAGATGTTAAAACTATTTCCTGTTCAAATCTATGGACGTATAGATTAGCCAGGCTTGGTGCGAAAACGCTGCCCATGCTGGTCCCAGCAATTTGGAGGTATAGTGAATCCTCAAACCTGAAATAATTTTCTTTCATGGCTATCTCTGCCAAAGTCATTATGAAAGGTACAGGAGTGATGGTAGGTGGATCATTTTCTTCAAGTAATTTTCTTACCACTTCCAAGGTCTCTGTCTGTGGAATAGAAGTGTATAATGATTCCACGTCGAAGGAAACTAAGATGTCTGTGGAGCGATCAAATTCGATTCCTGGTAAAAGTTTCAAGACATCTTTAGTATCTTTCAAATATGTAGGCATTTTCTTAACCATTGGATTAAGAAAATGATCTACAAAGGTTGATAACGGTTCAAGCACCGAACCGATACCTGAAATTATCGGTCGCCCTGGTGGTAGACGCTGTGGTTTGTGTACTTTTGGTAGAGTGTAAAAGTACGGCACTATTGGCTGGTTATTCTTTAAGTAAGTGGCTTCATTCGAAGTGATCCGGCCCTCACACAGTAGAGTTGTAGCATTCTCTGACCCCCAGACTTTTCTTTGTTTTGTATAGTGCATTAGGGCAAGTGTCTGTTGGGTCATTAATCTAGCCCCTAGACCCCTTTCCAGAGTTGGTTTTTCATTGTTGTGAGCAGCCGTGGCTGCGGGTCTTTTATACACATGTGAGTAAGATCTCACTACTCACATTACGTTTTGTGTAACCTTCACGAACTTGCCGTTGGATTCATTTTACTTGTATGTCGCACTATCAACCACTTTGTTAGTTTATCTCAATCATGGCCACCAATCTAGTTCTAGCTTTCGAGGAAGCAGAAATCCAGTCTATTCTCGATGAGAACCCTAGTCTCCTTGAACATCTACCTGTGGCAGTCAGTACCAACATTGAAGGCTGGGCTAAAGTGTTGATACTTAAGAAAAGCCACTCAAGAACATTAGTCCATGGTATAACCATGGCGGAGTACCTACGAGGCAATTGCGCTCCAACCGGTTTAATTGTCACTAATGCCCCCAGGCTCTTCCTAGAGGACAAAGAGTTCCTAAGGGATTGGTCCATGGTAGCATGGAAATGTACACAGGACTGGCTAGTCCTGATTATCAAAACCGCAAAGAAGGCAGCAGACAAAATACTCATTGAGATTCAGGTCTTAGAAGGTCAAATTAGAACAACGATCAAAGGTACCATCTTTAAGACTAATCAAGATGATAGTAATAAACAAAATAAAGAATTCAAAGACTCTATTCTCTTTGCAAAATTGGAAAAATGCAAAAAAGATCTGGCAAGGTTCTCTACTGACAAAATATACCCGTACACTAGTGACTCTTATGTACCCACTCCGTTCAATAGGAATGGACGAAAGGGTGGCTCAACCTATGCTACATCTAGTTCAGAGGATGTGTCTAGCGATTCAGACAGTTTAGGAGCAGGGGGGCAGTCCAATAGGGGTAGAGGAAGAGGCAATAAAAGATTTGGTAGAAATTACTATCAAAACCAAGTTCCACCCTGGTTCCAACCAAATCCCTGGATGTACGGAGGTCCAACCTTCCCACCACCAATGGGACAGTATGGCCCTCCTCAGTTTCATTATGATCCTAACATGCAGCCTTTTTTAGGACGTGGCCAGAGAGGAACGACAGGCCGCAAAAGACCGGGATCCAACCGACGAGTCCAATGGGCAGTCCCTCAACAATCAGCAACAATGGGCTTGAGGAACGGCAAGCAGATACCGAAAGAAGGTGCAGGGACAAGCCACGAGATAGCCTCGTAATAAACTTAAGCTCACACACACTGTCAGAGACTGAAGAGGCTTTGTTAAATAGAGGACTAGGTTTTGTTAAGACACAACAAGGTGACCCCTTTCTAGCAAGACAAGAAATGGCAACATTTTTTAGAAAAATAAGGTTACATTTCTTCTTTGCCAAAAAGAATGAGGAACTAACCGAATGGAGTGACACCAATACCGGTTTGAAAAAACCGTCCACGTTCATTCCTCCAATTGCGGGTATTCCACCGAAAGTTATTGCATTCGAGAAAGCCATTGAAAATGATCTAAGTCTACTTTTCCAGACAAAGAAAAATTCTTTCATAAACCTGCCAAAGACAGAACAACATGCTTTGCTTTCATTGACATCTAATGAAAACATCATAATCAAGCCTGCCGACAAAGGCGGTGCAATTGTTTTACAGGATAGCACTACCTACAGAGATGAGTGTTTGCGACAATTAAAAGACACCAAGTCCTATCTTCCATTAACCACTGATCCAACAGAACGGTTAAGAAACACCATCGGTCACCTAGTAGAGGAAGGTGCCACTGAGGGCTGGATCACTTCGAATGAAGCCACTTACTTAAAGAATAACCAGCCAATAGTGCCGTACTTTTACACTCTACCAAAAGTACACAAACCACAGCGTCCACCACCAGGGCGACTGATAATTTCAGGTATCGGTTCGGTGCTTGAACCGTTATCAACCTTTGTAGATCATTTTCTTAATCCAATGGTTAAGAAAATGCCTACATATTTGAAAGATACTAAAGATGTCTTGAAACTTTTACCAGGAATCGAATTTGATCGCTCCACAGACATCTTAGTTTTCTTCGACGTGGAATCATTATACACTTCTATTCCACAGACAGAGACCTTGGAAGTGGTAAGAAAATTACTTGAAGAAAATGATCCACCTACCATCACTCCTGTACCTTTCATAATGACTTTGGCAGAGATAGCCATGAAAGAAAATTATTTCAGGTTTGAGGATTCACTATACCTCCAAATTGCTGGGACCAGCATGGGCAGCGTTTTCGCGCCAAGCCTGGCTAATCTATACGTCCATAGTTTTGAACAGGAAATAGTTTTAACATCTAACAATCCATTTCATCAATCCCTTCGCTTATGGAAGCGTTATATTGATGATATTTTAGTAATTTGGAATGGAACAACTGATGACCTTTTGCTTTTCCACCAATGGCTTAATGTTCAAAATCCCTATTTACGATTCACGGTGGAATATAGTAGATCTGAATTGCCATTCTTGGATCTCCTGATTACTGTAAAAACAGACGGGTTACACTCTGAACTTTACAGGAAACCGATGGCCCGCAATTCCCTTGTCAGCTATGACAGCTGTCATCCGAGATCATTGAGAAATAATCTACCATTTGGTCAATTTCTCAGAGTACAAAGAAACTGTTCTGAGAAATCAACCTTTGCAAGACATGCTTCAAATTTAGGAGAACAGCTGCTAGAAAGAGGTTACCCTAAAAAGATCATACGACAATCACAAAAGCGGGCCTCTAATAACAATCGAGAATCCTTGCTAGAAGACCGAGAAGAGAAAAAGAAAATGGACCGTTTGACTTTTGTCAACACGTTCAATACACGATCTAACGAACTTCAGAAAATTGTATACAAACATTGGTCAATTCTCAATACGTGTAGAGATCAATTAGCACGTCCACCTTTTGCGTTTAAAAGGGGCCCAAATCTTAAAGATAAGTTGGTTCATACAAGACCTTTAACTAAGACTCCTCGAACGATTGGAACACTGTGGGATCTACCCGCAGTAGTGGGCCATCACCCATGTGGTACATGTGCTGCTTGTCCACAAACCTCCAAATCTGTTTCTATTGATATAGGTACAAGTAGAGCATGGGAGCAACGCAGATTTACCAACTGCAATAGCGAGAATCTTATATATCTAATCACCTGTCCATGCCAAAAGCGCTATGTTGGAATGACAACGCGACGTATTAAAGTGCGAATCTCAGATCATAAAAGTACAATACGCTGCCGACGTCAAGCAACGAGACTGACAGCACACTTCTTGGAGAAGGGCCATGGTCCGAACGATTTCCACTGGACTATACTTGAACAACCTACGATACCAACACATGTCGTTGATATCTCCAGTTATCTTTTCAAAAGGGAACAAAAGTGGGTGTATCGTTTGAATAGTGACAAAGTGGGTTTAAACGAAGACATCCCATGGATGTCACGGTAGACCTTGCCCTCTCTGTGTTTCTGAAAGTTTTCTATCTGAATGCCACTTTCTGTATGTACCCAGTGTTGTCCGTAGCTGTTTATATGGACGTTCATTCTGATTAAACTGTGAATTATTAATTACGAGACATTGAACGGCAGACTTTAAGTCATAGCTATCATAGAAATCGTCAATGTCCCATTTGCAAGACACATGGTTTATCTACACTAATACTTAACGTTCGACATTGCAAACTTGTCAACTATATTGCAAACTTGTCAACTATATCGTTAATACTTAACGTTCGACATTGCAAACTTGTCAACTATATCCTGCAGTACAGTTAAACAAACTGCTAATAAGGAGTAGAATAGTGACTTAAGTAAACAAATAGTGACATACATTAGTAAACAAACTACATTTCCCGAGACGCAATCGGAGTTTTGTAGTCTCCAGCGTTGCGTGAAGGGAAACTACATTTCCCGAGACACCATTGGAGTTTTTGTAGTTCTCTTGAGTAACGCGATGGAAACGTCACGCGATACCAAAGAGTCAAAAATGGTGGTTCCGCGGTACACCGGCGCCCCCCCAGATCGCTCGGAAGAACGCACGGTGTACCGACGGAATAGGTAAGCACTAAGCGGCAGTTTTGGTCCGGTTGTTGCGCATTGCATATGGTCTCCGGCTGGGGATCGAAATGAGTGTTTTTCATGCGGGAAACCACTCGAGTTGATACCTATAGCCTGCGTAACAAACAAACAAAAATGGCGACTAACTTTGATCCTTGATAGGTTCCACGACCAGCTCTGTATAAAAGAACTGATATAAGCGCTGATTTAAAGATGCGGTCGAAGCATACTTAAAACGACACGCATAATAATTTGATAAGCAATGATAAACGATATCAATACACACGGAAGACTAGTTAATGGATCCTCGTGTATGCTGTAAGATATCTGGTTCATTTCGAAAAATACATGTCGGGCTGGATATTTACTAATCTGCTCTTTGACAAATTAAAGGAGATGAATAATAATCGAGTTCAGAATGTATACAAAAGGTGTTACTGGATAATAAAACGAACAGATTGAGTATAGACTGATATTGAGGAAGTGGTGTGACTACATGTTGTGAGTTTAAGTGGTATATTTTGTTTTATGTTACCAGAGCGGTGCTCCTCGTACCTGAGCAACTGCCAGGTGGGGTGATGCCATTCCTCCTACCGAATAGGTAAGATGGCTATACTAAAAGTCAAAGATCTTCTTTGGATTTGAGTTAATGGTGAATCTAAGACCATCTCTAAAAAATCTACGAAGTTCATTACTTCATATGGCAGAACAAATTGTTTTTGTCTGTGCGTCAATTTTACTGTGTTTTCGTTTGTTATGGTGCTTTGTTCTCTGTGTTTCTTTTCTAGTAATTACGGAGGAGAGGACTGAGTCACATTGAAAAATATACAGGTGATATTTTTCTAATTATATATGTTTATTGTACAGTAGCCATTTACACCAAGGTCCTGAAGAAAGCAGTGACAAATTCAGAGTCACATCTGCTGAAACATGTCGACCCTACTGACTTGCGGATATTATGTTAAATCTGCTCGTGTATTTACATTTTAATTTTAGGAGTATTGAGGGAACCTAATAAACTTTGTAATCCACTCATATACGACCTAATTTTAGTTTGCATTTTTCCCCACATTCATTTTTCTTTTGGCACTGTAATTCAGCTACCCTTTCAAAACAATTATCCGGTTCTATTACCCATACAACTTTATAACGTGTATAAGTTGTTTATTGTCTAAATTCACATCAATAGACAAACTGTACTTTCTCCTGGGTAAGGAGAGCCCAAATGATGTATTGGGCGGCACCGGATGGGAGCTGATGGGCACTTTTTCCAAATCTTGGATACTTAAGTGCAGTTTGACACATAATTACACATATTGGTCCATCTCATAGCACTTTGTCTGATGTTCACACAGTAGAGTTGTAGCATTATCTGACCCCCAGACTTTTCTTTGTTTTGTATAGTGCATTAGGGCAAGTGTCTGTTGGGTCGTTAATCTAGCCCCTAGACCCCTTTCCAGAGTTGGTTTTTCCTTCTTGAAATATATGCATTTTTATTGGAAGTTGGCTGCTTAGTAAATAATTGCTGGGAAAAGATAAACCATTTTAAACATGCTGGTGCTTGGAGAGCCTACCTATCAGCTTCTAAAGCTTTGATTTACAGTCAGGGTTTCCTGAAATGAATAGGTTTTGTTTTAAACAGTTTTGAAACAAAAAGATGAAAGTTGACTCGTTCATTGCTGTCAAAGGGACTTTAGATGCAAAGAAGAATTACTGAACAGTGATAAATTTGATCAGAGACTAGAAATTCAGCCTAATTTGTCCACTTATTTCCCATCACGTATGAGGGACACCTGCAACTTAGTAGATATCCCACTAAGAACAGCACTCCAAAATGGATCCAGCAATGGGCACCTCGAGACTGTAGAATGGGTGGGCTTTCGCAAGAAACTTTATTCCATATTGTATGTGTCTGTCCAAACTTGCTTGAGGCATGTCTCATATTGTTAAAGCCATCAGCTAGGGTGAGATCTTTCAGCCAGGCCCTCATTCTATACTTATCAGGTGTCACAATTACACTGACAGAAAGAATGTTTGTATCTTTACCATAAGCACTAGACATTTTGATTTATTTCTTCTTTCTTGTTGAGTGAGGCTGATATTTTCCCCACTATCTTAATGTCAGTTGATACATTTTTCGATAATGGCAAAACGAACGTTTATTTATTTACTATAATCACTAGACATAATGATTTATTCTCCCTTTCTTGTTGAGTGAGGGTGATATTTTCTCTACTCTCTTAATGTGGGTAGGTTTTCATGTTATGATATTTGGAGCTATAACTTCGTCGAACAGTTGTCATGCAAGGTTTTAACCATATTGAAAATATGTTTATATTCCTATAATATATTTTTCTCCCATGTTTGGTCGGGTAGAGCAACTTTCTCAGTATAATGCACTCTGCTCTTTCTAAAAATATATAATGCTTATTAGCAATGGCCACTTTGCAGCAACCTGTATGGGTTTCAGTGGGCTAGGATAAATGCAGATTTATTTTCAACTTTGATTAATGTTATCTGTATTGGTTTTAATGGAATTGTAGAATGATCCCATAATGCTATATGGTCTGTTTAAGAATATTGTTAGACCTGACATTCTTGGTGTGGGCTAGCCCTGTATTTTTGTCTATGACTCCTACGTTTTTACAGTGTGTTGGACTTCGTTTTAGCTGATCTAGATGCTTTGGCCACTTTGCCACTGCTGTTCAGTGCCAATGTGCAAGTGCTCCCTCTGTAAATTGTTGTCATGGATTAGTGTTTTCATAATTGGCTTATTCGGTTTACTGTTCAGTCCCTAGTACAGTTCACTGTGTGTGCCCAGGGCCTGTAAACCTAATGCTGCTAGTGGGCTGGCATAGTATAGTCAACAAGGGAACCCGTCTAGATAGCTACGGACCTCGGGTGATTAGTAACTTTATCAAGAACAAAGGTCCTAAGCTTATCAGATAATAACATACATAGCAAACATAGACTGTAATCAGAACTATGGCTCTTTTTTCAATGTCCAGCCGGACAAGGAAATATTCATTTTCAAAATTTAAGGATGCGTGAGACACGACATGAATCAAGAAACTGGGCACAAGCCTGTACCAAGTGGGAGAGAACGAACAATACAGGGAAAAATAAGAAAGGGTTTAATAGGCAAAAGAAATGGAGCAAAAGGCGGCTTACAATACAATGCAATCTTGTGCAAGCACGAACCAACAAATACTGCAATGAATATATACAATTTGAAAAATGCAGTACTGTTAAAACAGTCGACGTGACGTTTCGATCCCTAGCTCCAATTGTTAACTGGGATCATCTTCAGGACTAGTTATTGTGCTATTGCCTGAATCATAAAGGGCCAGATGTAGGTGGCCAATTACCGGTCGGTAACGGCTGAATTCGGTCGTTACCGACCGGTAATTGGATTTTGAGATGTAGGGCATGCATTTACAGAATCGGTATTTTACCGATTCTGTATTTACCGATTCGGTAAAATTACAGAATCGGTAAATACAGACTCGGTAAAATACCGATTCTGTAAATGCAGATGTAGCTGGCACATGTCAGAGTGCCACAGGGCTTTAAGAATCGGTATTTTACCACCCAATCCAATTGGGTGGTAAAATACCGAATCCAGGTGTGCATGCACATGTGTGCATGCACACCTGTGCAATGTGGCACACAGACATGCCCTTAGGGCATGTCTGTGAGCCACATGGCACACATGCCCGTCTTTGGGGTGCTAGAGGGTGTCAAAGTGACACCCCCTGCACCCTTGCTAAAATCGGTATTTACCGAATCTGTAATTACAGATTCGGTATTGCCAATTGATTCCTATGGGCTTCAGGGCCCATAGGAATCAATGGGCAATACCGAATCGGTATTTACAGAATCGGTAAATACCGAATCTTAACGATTCGGTATTTACCGAATCTGAAATACCTACATCTCCCCCCTCTATTTTACCACTTCTTAAATACCGAATCGGTATGATTCGGTATTTAAGAAGTGGTAAAATAAAATTACCTACATCTGGCCCTAAAAGCCTGTAGGAATAAACAGGAGGAGGAAGGAGGAACAATTTACTACTTAAACGATTTATATTTACAGTTGACAGTTCAGCATGTCATCCATTTAGCGTGATTTTGTGACAGTCAATCGCATAGTGCTCACGTGTAGTGAGGACTATCCAAACCGTGAGGTGACGGGTCTGACAAGTCTGTGTGTTGGTGGGTCGGCTGGCTGAGTGGTATGGCCGTAACATGTTGTTCGAAGGTGATGGCAGCGAGTGCTTGGCGTGGTGAAGTTCAGGCTGTGCGGATCATATAGGGCAAGAGGTGGGGGCTTGAGATGTGCAGAAGCCATCGCAATTGCGTGACGATGAGTGCGCGTGTCAGGGTGCCGGGCAGCGACAGGGTCTTTTGTTACCCTTTCGGGAGGACAAGGGCATCAACCGGCGCTTGCCAGGGTCTGTGTGGGTTGGAACAATATCGTCGTGATGCTTTAGTGAAAAACAGTGCCGCTGTGATAAGGGTGCAATGAAACCTAATACTGGCCAGATCGCCATTCGAGTTGGTGAAACTGGCAATTGCATTGATGCCTCGGGGAAATGAAGTGCGTCACCTATGGGTACATAGAGACTGGTTACGTAATAAGTTGAGGTGAGAGGGTCGCTTGAGACCGGTTTGGCGGACTGGAAATTACCTTGAGTCGTGAAAGCGGAGCCGAGTAAGGCTTGTTGGGGAAATCAGGTCGGCGTTCTTATTTCTGGTATTAGTGGCCTGTGGGGTCAAGGCAGGCCGTGAGATATTACATAGCGAATAGACACGAAAATGCGCGGCATGCAGGAAGGAAAATTACCTGTGAGGTATGAGGTGGGGGCCAGCTATAGATGTAAGCTAGCAGTGAAGGGCGGGAGTGGCGGCTGCAGCGGTGCGCAGTCCGTTTCACATCAATCCTAGGACAAAGAATTGAAAGGAGTCAGTCTGATGTCAAGCAGCAACTTGGCTCTCAGGGAAACGCGGGGCAGTAATGTTGGACCAGCGATCTTACCTCGATGGGATCACAATGTGTCTAACTTCGTCCGCGGTGCACAATTGCTGCCGACTGGGAGGCTCATCCGTCTGTGGGCTTGTATCGGCGTTCAACGTAAGGGTCATGAAAACCGCCAAGGGATTAGAAGCGGCTAGCCGCCGAGAGTGTGAGCGCCATCTTGGAAGGGTGAATTCCGAGGGGGTAAGGATATTGTGAAAGGACGGCGCAGGGGGTGAGGGAGTGATCTAAGTGAGGCGTCAGTGCACATTACGTGTCCAATGGGTCAGACAATCATTTAGCAACCAGTATTATCAACTAATATGTGCAACAGAGAAGTAATAAGGAAGCAGTTACATAGTTTAAAAAATTACGAATTGGCATGCCAAGGGTATGCTGTACAGTACTCAATAGTTGGGCTTTAAAGCAGAGACGTCCAGTCTTCTGATCTGTTCAGTCCGTCTTGTATGGAATTGAACTGTATGATGGACTTGAGCTCTTCTTTATTCAGCAATAGTCCCATATTGCCACCTCTGGGTGGCAGTTTCAGTACTTTGAGGACTGTCCATTTTAGATCATTCTCCGTGTGTTTGGCAGCAGCGTAATGGTCAACCAGTGGGGCGTTCAGGGTACCACAGCGGATGCGGCCCTTGTGTTGTCCGATCCTAGTCCGAATCTTTTGTGTTGTTTGTCCTATGTACACCTTCAGGCAGGGGCACTGAATCAAGTATATTACATTTTGTGTATTACAATTAGAGAAAGCATGGCTATGGACAGTAATGTTGTTAAAAGTAAAGCTTTTGCCTTCAATTGTACAGTTACAGTTGTTGCAGCCACCGCATTTTGAATGCCCAACAATTGGGGACTGACCCCATACAACATCAAGAGTGGACGCCGTGGGTGCGCAAGGTAAGGCTGCTCTCACCAAGTGGTCTTTGAGGTTCTTGCTTTTTTTTAAAGCAAAAAGAGGTCTGTCAATATCCAGGATACCTGAGTTGATTATAGGCCATTGCTTGAGTATCGTTTTCCTTGGTTTGTGTGAGATGGGTGAGAATATGGTAACGCATGCAATGCGTTTCAAATCTTTTTTTGGTTTTGGGAGTGAGTAGGACTTCCCTCGGGCAGTACCATGCTCGCTTAGATGCGTTTTTAACAATTTTTCTGGGGTAACCACGTTCTCTGAGTTTTAATGCAAGAACTGATGCTTCCTGGAAGTAGTTGTTTTTGCATGAACAGTTGCGTCTTATTCTCAAGAATTGAGAATAAGGCAAGGAGCCCCTTAGTGCCCTGGGATGATTGCTGCTATAGGCCAGAAGAGTATTCCTCTCTGTTGGTTTGCTGTAAAGTCTTGTGAGGAGGTGACCTTCTTGGTGGAAAATCGTCAGATCTAAGAATGCCACTCAGTCATTATCGGTAGTGATTGTGAATGTCAACCCTGAACAATTGTTGTTCATCCAATGGAGGAATTGGCGCAGGCAATCGACATCCTGTTTCCAAATGATGAAAATGTCGTCGATATACCTGCGCCAAAACCCAATGCTTGTGAAGAACGGGTTAGTGGGTGTCAGGATTACATTAGTCTCCAATTGTTCAATCTGGCGGTGCTCTTTATGGATCAATTGGAGACTAATGTAATCCTGACACTCACTAACCCGTTCTTCACAAGCATTGGGTTTTGGCGCAGGTATATAGACGACATTTTCATCATTTGGAAACAGGATGTCGATTGCCTACGCCAATTCCTCCATTGGATGAACAACAATTGTTCAGGGTTGACATTCACAATCACTACCGATAATGACTGAGTGGCATTCTTAGATCTGACGATTTTCCACCAAGAAGGTCACCTCCTCACAAGACTTTACCGCAAACCAACAGAGAGGAATACTCTTCTGGCCTACATCAGCAATCATCCCAGGGCACTAAGGGACTCCTTGCCTTATTCTCAATTCTTGAGAATAAGACGCAACTGTTCATGCAAAAACGACTACTTCCAGGAAGCATCAGTTCTTGCATTAAAACTCAGAGAACGTGGTTACCCCAGAAAAATTGTTAAAAATGCATCTAAGCGAGCATGGTACTGCCCAAAGGAAAGTCCTACTCACTCCCAAAACCAAAAAAGATTTGAAACGCATTGCATGCGTTACCACATTCTCACCCATCTCACACAAACTAAGGAAAACGATACTCAAGCAATGGCCTATAATCAACTCAGGTATCCTGGATATTGACAGACCTCTTTTTGCTTTAAAAAAAAGCAAGAACCTCAAAGACCACTTGGTGAGAGCAGCCTTACCTTGCGCACCCACGGCGTCCACTCTTGATGTTGTATGGGGTCTGTCCCCCATTGTTGGGCATTCGAAATGCAGTGGCTGCAACAACTGTAACTGTACAATTGAAGGCAAAAGCTTTACTTTTAACAACATTACTGTCCAAAGCCATGCTTTCTCTAATTGTAATACACAAAATGTAATATACTTGATTCAGTGCCCCTGCCTGAAGGTGTACATAGGACAAACAACACAAAAGATTCGGACTAGGATCGGACAACACAAGAGCCGCATCCGCTATGGTACCCTGAACGCCCCACTGGTTGACCATTACGCTGCTGCCAAACACACGGAGAATGATCTCAAATGGACAGTCCTCAAAGTACTGAAACTGCCACCCAGAGGTGGCAATATGGGACTATTGCTGAATAAAGAAGAGCTCAAGTCCATCATACAGTTCAATTCCACACAAGACGGACTGAACAGATCAGAAGACTGGACGTCTCTACTTTAAAGCCCAACTATTGAGTACTGTACAGCATACCCTTGGCATGCCAATTCGTAATTTTTGTAATTTTTGAAACTATGTAACTGCTTCCTTATTACTTCTCTGTTGCACATATTAGTTGATAATACTGGTTGCTAAATGATTGTCTGACCCATTGGACACGTAATGTGCACTGACGCCTCACTTAGATCACTCCCTCACCCCCTGCGCCGTCCTTTCACAATATCCTTACCCACTCGGAATTCACCCTTCCAAGATGGCGCTCACACTCTCGGCGGCTAGCCGTTTCTAGTCCCTTGGCGGTTTTCATGACCCTTACGTTGAACGCCGATACAAGCCCACCGACGGATGAGCCTCGCAGTCGGCAGCCACTGTGCACCGCGGTCGAAGTTAGACACATTGTGATCCCATCGAGGTAAGATCGCTGGTCCAACATTACTGCCCCGCGTTTCCCTGAGAGCCAAGTCGCTGCTTGACATCAGACTGACTCCTTTCAATTCTTTGTCCTAGGATTGATGTGAAACGGACTGCGCACCGCTGCAGCCGCCACTCCCGCCCTTCACTGCTAGCTTACATCTATAGCTGGCCCCCACCCCATACCTCACAGGTTATTTTCCTCCCTGCATGCCACGCATTTTCGTGTCTATTCGCTATGTAATATCTCACGGCCTGCCTTGACCCCACAGGCCACTAATACCAGAAATAAGAACGCCAACCTGATTTCCCCAACAAGCCTCACTCGGCTACGCGTTCACGACTCAAGGTAATTTCCAGTCCGCCAAACCGGTCTCAAGCGACCCTCTCACCTCAACTTATTACGTAACCAGTCTCTATGTACCCATAGGTGACGCACTTCATTTCCCCGAGGCATCAATGCAACTGCCAGTTTCACCAACTCGAATCGCCATCTGGGCAGTATTAGGTTTCATTGCACACTTATCACAGCGGCACTGTTTTTCACTAAAGCATCATGACGATATTGTTCCAACCCACACAGACCCTGGCAAGCGCCGGTTGATGCCCTTGTCCTCCCGAAAGGGTAACCAAAGACCCTGTTGCTGCCTGGCACCCTGACACACGCACTCATCATCACGCAATTGAGATGGCTACTGCACATCTCGGGCTCCCACCTCTTGCCCTATATGATCCGCACAGCCTGAACTTCACCATGCCAAGCACTCGCTGCCATCACCTTCGAACAACATGTTACGGCCACACCACTCAGCCAGCCGACCCACCAACACACGGACTTATCACACCCGTCACCTCACGGTTTGGATAGTCCTCACTGACCTTAACTGCACGTGAGCACTATGCGATTGACTGTCACAAAATCACGCTAAATGGATGACATGCTGAACTGTCAACTGTAAATATAAATCGCTTAAGTAGTAAATTGTTCCTCTTTCCTCCTCCTGTTTATTCCTACAGGCTTTTAATGATTCAGGCAATAGCACAATAACTAGTCCTGAAGATGATCCCAGTTAACAATTGGAGCTAGGGATTGAAACGTCACGTCGACTGTTTTAACAGTACTGCATTTTTCAAATTGTATATATTCGTTGCAGTATTTGTTGGTTCGTGCTTGCACAGGATTGCATTGTATTGTAAGCCGCCTTTTGCTCCATTTCTTTTGCCTGTTAAACCCTTTCTTATTTTTCCCTGTATTATTCGTTCTCTCCCAATTGGTACAGGCTTGTGCCCAGTTTCTTGATTCATGTTGTGTCTCACGCATCCTTACATTTTGAAAATAAATATTTCCTTGTCCGTCTGGACATTGAAAAAAGAGCCGTAGTTCTGATTTCAGTCTATGTTTGCTATGTATGTAATTATCTTATAAGCTTAGGACCTTTGTTCTTGATAAAGTTGCTAGTGGGCTGGCAGCACTGATTGTGCCACCCACACAAGCAGTCTTACAAAAGGTACTCAGGCCTGCCATTGCAGTGTCTGTGTGTAGTGTGGTTCTGCCATGTCAACATGGCAAGTTCATCCACTTGCCAGGCCCTAACCTTCCCTTTTCTTACATGTGAGTCGTGACTAAGGTAGGTCCAAGGTACCCCTGTGGGCAGGGTGCAGTGTTTGTGAAAGGTAGACATGCCCTGATGTGTATTGCCTGTCCTGATAGTGAAATACTGTCAATTTCGTATTTCACTAATGAAAGGCTATCTGTCCCATAGGATAGAAAGGGAGTTAATTTATAACATCTTAGAAATGTAACTTTTCATGGGGACAAGATAGAAAGGTAAGGTTTAGTATGCCTGAACTCAGAATGTAAAGATGCATCTTTTAGTAAGGGTGATTTTTACATTCTGTATTAGAAAATACCACTTTCAGAAAGTGGGTATTTTCTTGTTTAGCCAACCAGTGTGCCTCTGCTAGGTTTGTGTAATGACTGTCTGGCCTTGGAGTGACAGGGGATGGGCTGTTCCTTCTCTTCAGGAAGCCACTTGGGGTGGTGAGGTGTGTCCTGCCTTTCAATGGCTGGGCTGAATAGACCTTGGCTGCATGCAGAGTAGGGGGAGGAGATTTCTTTCACACTTGAAGCAGCTACACCAGAGAGGATAGAACTGGTGTTGGCTGGTCAAAGAGCTTCTCTGCCACTAGAGAATGAAGACATTTGTGCTATAAAAAGTGGGGCACAGCCTCCCGACTTTTACTTACTTCTGGAATTCAAGAGCAATCTCTGCCCGTCACTTGTCACTTATGGTTGAGCAACTTTTACATCCCATGCCACTGATGGCGTTGTTGAGCTACGTCAAACCCATCAAAAAGAGAATTAGGAGGTTCACTGCAATAGCCCTTCTGTTGGCAAAATGTCAAATCTCATTGAATTGGGGTAGAGCACACCAACCAACAATAAAGGGGTGGTTCCGAGATCTTCATTATTGGCACACAACAAGCGCTGATTATGCCACACTATTACCCATGACATCAAGGCCTCAGGACATATGGAAACCACTCAAGAATTACTTACAACTTTACCCTCTGGATGAGGCTCAGGAGTGAACTGAACCAAAATATTAGAGACACACTACCCTGATGGGTCTGCCTGGACACATATCCTGCTAACTGGAATCTGGATTGTACATACAATGTAACGAAGCACTCTATTTCATTGGAGCTATTTAGCATACCATGCTATAAATTGAATACTGTAAAAGTTGATTGTAATGCTCCAATGCTCCAATGTTATTGTTGTTCTGTTATTGATACTCAACTGCTATATATTACAGTACATGTACCAACAGCGTACGAGATGATTGCTGTTGATGTATTGTCTATTTGTGGTTTGTGAGATAAATACAATAAAAATACATTAAAAAAAAAGAGCAACCTCTGACAAGGAGAAGAGCTGGGAGAAGCTGAAGGAGAACTACTACCCCTTTGCTGGGTGATGTCGGGGTTGGCCTGTAGTGGCTGTTTCTGCCAAGGAGAGGAACTGTGCGTGTATCCTGCTGGAAAAGTATCTCCAAGGGCTCGGGGAAAAGCTTGCCCCCTGTTCAAGAAGTTTCAGGAACAGTTAAGACATCACCATCCCTCTGGGCACTGTCTCTGGAACCGCTGGTTACAGTTATCGCAGAGGACAAGAGCAGCCGACTCTGTCACCGAGTCCATCACTGGTTCCGTGTCCTGAAGGCACTGCAGAAGGCACCCCCGCACTGCACACCGCATCCCTGATCTCACGGCCGCCGCTGGGCGACCGTCACGAAGCCACTGACTGCACCACGTCCTGTGGGCACCGCACACTGCACCGCCTGGCTTCACTCAGCCCCGACCTCACCGACACTGTCACTGTCCACCTGGACATCGACCGGCTCCATCGTCTGCACTGTGACCTGTCAGCATTGCATTGAGCACCTTCTCACTCCGCATCGTAGCCTTAGTCTCACTGATGTCGTTGGACGACCACCACCGAGGCATTGCCTGCAGTGCGCAGTGTGAGTACCGCCCACCACACTCCTTCACTTCACAACGCAATTGTGATGGTTGCCCCAACCAAATCATACCAACAGAATCGGCCGAAACAAGAAAGGTACTGTTTATGAGTCTGTTGGCGTTACAGCTGATCCATACCAATGCAGGTGTTTTCATTATCGCTATAGCCCCGGACGGAGCTACTGGCTTGGAAGGACTGTGTTTTTAAGCTATTTCTGCAATTTAAACGTTATCTTGAAAGCTACCTATTTTTTCAGTATTGTATGTTGGATGTTGTCTTTTGTCTTGTTCATTTAAAGATTTGCTTATTTTTCTGAACTGGTGTGGTGTCCATTAGTAGTGTTTTCACTGGGTGACTGTATGCATGCACAAATGCTGTACACACTGCCTCTGAGATAGCTCGTGCCCAACTACCAAGGGGGTGAGCAGGGATTATTTTAGAAGTGTATCCCCCTTACCCTGACAAGGAAAAAGGGTCCCTACTTAAACAATGGTGCAAACCATTGCCAACTAGAGATCCCCATTTCTAACAAATACCATATGTTAAACAGCTGGATTGTAACACATATATGTTAAACAGCTGAATTGTAATATATGATCATGTGATAACATGTATTAATCAGACAATAAAAAAATCTGCTTATCAAACAATAGCACTTTTTGGGAAAGTTTCATGGCGATTTGTCAACAGTGCCAATATTATTATCCTATGGAAATATAATCCTAACTCTAACTACCCAGTGGTGACTACCTCTAGGAAATCTATATCCCAGTATAGTTATAATTAGGACCTAGTTTGCATAGGAAAAGCGTTTTTTGACTTGCGTTTATCTTTGGCGTCGTTTGATGAATCTTCAGAAAAGTTTCCCACAAATGCGCACCATTCAAAGCGTTGGAGCTACGAAACCTGCAGATTTTTAAAAAAAAAAGAAGCATGGGCTTATTTTCTAATAGGAAGCTGGAGTGGCAAGGTCCTGGGGGCATTCTGGAATTGAGGAGGGGGGGTCGTACAGACACCACCTCCTGGGGCTTATAAATGCTCTGGAGACCACCACCTCCTTGGGGCTTATGAAATGTTAATGGGGGGAGTCTCTTGGACCCCCTGGGCCCGGGAACCACTCCTGTCCTAGGGACATATAAAAAAAATAAATCAGGATGCACGAAGACACCCCTCTGGCCCTGGGAACCATCCCCTCTCTGGGGCTAAATTAAGTTAATGGGGGGCTGCCAGATCCCCCCTTGGGCCCTGGGCACCGCCTCCTCCCAGTGGCCAAATTAACATTGAAAGTGTGAGAGGGCCAGCGTGCCCACCTTCGTGGGCCATACACAGCCCTGGGGACCACCTCCTCTCTGGGGCTGGCACATCCACTTCAAAGGAGAGGAGCCACACAGCCCTCCCTCTTCCTGGAGTCAATAATGGCCCTGGGAACTGCCATCGCTCAGAGGCAACTCCTGCTATATCATGGGGAGCCCACTTTCGGGACATAGCTGTTTGCTGTGGCTTTGGTGGATGCATTACTGCTCCCGCCAAACCACAGCAAAAACTCCAGTTCCAGCAAGCGAGAGTGGAGAAATGCTCTGGCTTGCTGAAAGCCGAGCACTTTCTGCCTGCCATCAAGTGAGCAAGCAAACAGACAAAATGCTTTCACAAACAAGAAGCTGCATGTTTAGCAACTCCCAGTGTATGAAAGCAATGCCGGCTCCCGCAGAAGGCGAGGAGGCTACCCCACAATGCCAATGCAAAATGGGTGTCCTGGGGCACCCAGGACTATTGGCCAGGCCCAGGAGGATGGTGTCCCTGGGTCCAAAATTGGCCTGGGGAGGGGAGCCACACAGTGCCCTCCTCCATTTGTAAATGGCCAGTCCCCGGGAGTGAGGAAGGGGCTGTGTGAGTTTCTGTATAGGTGAGTGAGTGGGTGTATAAGTGGTATATGGATGAGTGAATGGGTATGTGATGAACGTGCTGTTGTGTGAGTTTTGTATGGGTGAGTCAGTGGCTGTTCGAGTGAGTGGCTGTGTGAGTTTCTGCATGGGTGAGTGGCTGTGTAAGTGGCTGTAAATAGGGAATGAAAGAGTACATGAGTGGCTGTCTGAGTGAGTGAGTGGGTGGGTTTGTGAGTGGCTGCATGGATCAGAGAGTGGGTGTGTGAGTTCCTGTATGGTTGAGTGAGTGTGTGAGAGGCTCTATGGGAGACTATGTGGTTGTCTCAATGACTGTTTAGGTGACTGGGTACAAGTGTTAGTATCTGTATGAGTAAGTGAGTGGGTGTGTTAAAATCTATATGGGTGAGTGACAGGTTGTGTGAGTGCCTGTATGAGTGAATGAGTGGGTGTGTGAGTGGCTGTATGTAAGAGTGAGTGGTTGTGTAAATACTTGTATGGGTTTGTGAATGGGTATGTGGGTGGTTATGTGGATGGTTCTGTGGGTGTGTGAGTCGGTGTAAGAGATGTTGCATGGGATGTGAGTGGGTCATCAGTGATGTCACTGACCATGTCATAAGTCATGTAATATGTGAGGTCATAAGCAGTACTTTGCTGAGGCGTAAGTTCAAGTTAGCTCAGGTAACTTTAACTTTTGAATTTCATATATATATATATATATATATATATGAGACGCTCAAACTTTTCTTCAATTTCGTGAGAAAAGAGGCAGCACTCAAGGAGTTTAGAAATTATCACGGTGATTTATTCGGGGGAAAAAAAGCACAAGACGCGTTTCGGCGTGAGCCTTCATCAGTGTGTCACTCGTGACATGTAAACAGCTAGGTAATAAAGTTTACTATATATTCATTGACAACAACATAGGACTTAACCCTCAAGTGCCACTGTGGGCGCCATCTTGGAAAGGTGTTCTATCCATGAGAGGGTGTTGTGTGATTATAAATGTCTCCACATCATGACGTTGAATAAAGCCGTGGATCGGCTAGTGTCCTATGTACATAGTGTCGAATCATAATTTCTATACTGAGCGATGACAATAATAACAGTGCAGTTCATCAAAGACTATAATACAAATATATGGATCATCGAAATTATCAAAGATATTGTCATCAAAAACTATCAAAAACTATCAAAAACTGTCATAGTTCATAAAGCTTGGTAACAATCAATGTGCTATACAGAATATTACTCAAATGATGATGGCATATTATACAAACTATTCACATTTAGTCAATCAATAAATTCCAATCTATTCTTGTAAGCAAACTGGATCAAGCTTATACTATTCTTTCTTACTTAGTTACCTAGATATTGGACGTGATCCATAAACGTAATCGCTTCCCCTCCCCCCCCAAGATACTCAATCTGTACATATATACATATATACATATCCATGAACCTGCAGTCACTACATTGGTGATATATAAGTGCAGGGCAAAAAGAAAAGAAGAAAGAGAGAAGGAGAAAGGGGAAAGACACATTAAGTGGAGAGAAATGCAAAATTCATATGTGGCAGTCATATAATTTGTGATTCATGACAGACAGCAGAGTTGATATTTTTCAAGTGTCAGTATCATTTGCCTAGATGGAATGACAGTTCCTCTCCACTGTTAAGTCCTCTCAGGTGTTTCGTGGAGAGATCTATGATATACCTGGATTCCAACCTGCGTAGTCTTCTTAACCGATCGCCTCCTCTGACGTTGGGTGGGACAAGATCCAACCCAAAGAATTGGAGTTTATTGTGATCTTTGCCATGAGCTTCGGCGAAATGCCGGGCAACCGGATAGGCAGTGTCTACCTTCTCGATTGCCCGAAGATTTTCTAGTATCCTCAGCTTGAGTTCCTTGATTGTACTGCCGATGTAGCGGAGACCACACGGGGAGAGCAAATAGTACACTACAAACTGAGAACTGCAGGTTATGAAATTCCTAATGGGCACCGTGTTGCCTGTGTCAGATATAGTGTACGATAGCACTCTTCTGCTCCCGGCACAGGCCTTACAGTGCCCACACGGAAAGAATCCGGACATCTGTTTCAAGGTGTTTGTCTTGGGTGTTGGTTTCTCCAGATGACTGGAGACCAACATGTCACCCAATGATCTAGCTCTACTGAACGTTACTAGAGGGTGAGCTGGTAAGTCCTCTTTTAGTACGCTGTCTGTTTGTAATATATGCCAGTTCTTATTTAGCATAGTTCTTAAGTCGTTGGCACCTGATGAATAGGGGGTGATCAGTCTGAACTTTCCTTCATTTGAAGTGACTTTCTTCACTCGGCCTACAGCTTGATTATCAGTGGCCAAGAGTGTTGCCCTTTGTACCTTTCTGACCTTTTTAAGTGTGTTATTCAGTAATTCTTTACCATATCCCCTAACAGAGAAGCGCGCTAGACATTCTGAGGCGGCCGCCTCAAAGTCGGAATCCCTGGAGCAATTCCTTCGGAGCCTGAGTAATTCTTCATAAGGAATACTGTTCTTCAGCTGAGGGAGGTGGCTGCTGCTGGCAAAGAGTGTTGAATTGCCAGCAGTTTCTTTTCTATAGAGTGTGGTGTACAGATGGTCCCCCTCAGCGAACACTCTGAGATCCAAGTAATCCGCTGCCACCGGACTAATTGAACCAGAGAAGTGCAGGTTGAGGTCATTGGTGTTTAGTACCTTAATAAATTCCTCTGCAGTGCTGATGCCACCATTCCAAACAATAGCAAATCGTCGATGTAACGGTGCCAGCATATAACCTCCCCTGTGTCTTGACCCACTGTGCAGCTCCTGGGCACCCGCTCCTCCCACCAGCCAACGAACAAGTTCGCATAGCTGGGGGCGAAGCAGGTGCCCATCGCCGTCCCATACCTTTGGATATACAACTGGTCTTCAAAGAGAAAGATATTGTGAGTTAGACAAAACTCTATGAATTCAATGATCATTTCATTGTGTCTAGCAAATCTCATCTGGCGCTGCTCAAGAAAATATTTGACGGCCTCCAGGCCTTGTCCATGTTCTATGCATGTGTATAGGCTGGTAATATCCAGCACCATCAGCAGATATCCAGGGCTCCATGTTAACCCCTGGATCTTGATTAGAAAATCTTTGGTGTCCCGCATGTAAGATTTTAATTTCACCACCAAAGGAAACAGAATGTTGTCTACAAAGCGTGACATGTTCTCTGTTAAACTGCCGATGGATGAGATGATTGGGCGGCCTGGAGGACGGTTCATGTTCTTATGTAATTTGGGGAGGTGGTAAAAGGTAGGTATCATGGGGGTGTTGTTTCTTAAGAAGAGGTGTTCATCTTTCCCCAGCATCTTGAGAATGTACCACTTCTGTATTAG
This sequence comes from Lissotriton helveticus, assembly GCF_964261635.1. Classification (NCBI taxonomy): domain Eukaryota; kingdom Metazoa; phylum Chordata; class Amphibia; order Caudata; family Salamandridae; genus Lissotriton; species Lissotriton helveticus. The sequence goes on from NC_136068.1 coordinate 787,451,758, forward strand.
TGTCTCATATTGTGTGATACTCTGTTGGTATGTTGCAGTTGTACATTCCATATAGAAGTTTTTATCTGCCAGTTGCCTCAGTGCTTCTTCTTTGTATTGGTCCCTGCTCATTAGGACCACGTTCCCCCCTTTGTCGGAAGGCTTGATCACCAGAGTTTTATCATTAGTCAGGTCCATCAACGCCGTTCGCTGGCGTTCAGTGATGTTATGTGTTGAAGTGCGATGTTCCGCTCGCCTGTACTGCAAGAGGTCATTCTTCATTGCCTCTGTAAATATGTCCACAGCGTCCCATGGCGATTGTGGTACAAACGTAGAGACAGGTTTAAACAAGCTTTCGCCCCTCTCTTTATATAAACAAACACCAATCTCTGTTGTAGGAAATCCCCGGCGAACTCACGGGCGGTCCGAGAGGGGGCTACCGGCAGCCCGATATAACCATACACCAATCCGCTTCTTCAACAGACTATTCGAACGCACCACGCTGCTTGTGAAGATCATTTTATTGCAGGAAACAACGCGTTTCAGCTATCGCTTTGTTCACGTTTCAAAGTTGTAACACATCATGATAGTTTAAATCCCCTGGCTAACCATAGACAAAGGACTAACACCCCATTAGTGTGGTAAACGTCTGAAAACATAGTAGCCATTTTGAAATATTGTAAACTCATACTGTTTCAATGTAATGCCCGCTCTCATTCGCAATCATATTAAAATATCCATAACTGTTAGACTTGCCAATTGTTATATATTCAAATGATTAACACCCCTCTAGTATAATACATATTATCACAGTCCCACAACACTTAGACAAGAGAGTAAAATACATTCTCATTGTAATACGACCGTATTCTAATACTAAGATTGCGCTAACAGTATTATTAGATCAAACACCAACATAATTTGCTAATTAGTTATGTTTTCGTATATTGTGCCGATCTAGCGCGTTGCGTCATAATGACACGCCCCCATAGTAATACAAAGTGTCGGAGTAAAGCACTGTCAGCGAGACATGTGAACAATAAAGTTCCACATACAAATTATAAACACAGTGTATTAGTCAGTCCTGCCCCAGTGGGCTTCGGGGTGCTACAAAAACAATCGATTCTGAGTTAATTCACTCAAAAAGAGAGAATCAAACCCAAGTGGGCATAATGATCATAGTTTAAGGCAATTCATCATGTTCATCATAATCCAAGGGGCTATCGATCTTGCTGGGATACAATGGTCAAAAAACATACCAATTATACCTAAACATATCTGAAAGAATTAAAAAAGATAAAAACAAATAGAGTACCGCTGAATCATTTTATATACACTAATACTTCATTCCATAAGGTGTACCGCAAGTTCCTCACTGGAATTGAGGCCATTTGGGGTCATGCAATCAAATTCTATAATGTACCTTGACTCAAGCTTCCGCAGAGTCAATTCTCTGTTCCCTCCTCTGATTCCCAGATCCACCATGTCAATTACCACCATTTTCAACAAATTCACATCTTGGAAATGATAATCAAAAAAGGATACTGCTTTGTGTTATTCCTAATCGCATGGATAGGCTCCATTACCCTCTTTTTGGCACCCTGTATTGTGCTCCCCACATACCATTTATTGCATGGGCATATTAACACATATACACAATACATGGTATCACATGTCAGAGTCTTCCTGATTGTAAACTTCTTTAGTGAATTGGGGATGTCGAGTACGGAACAATCACTACTTTTACGGCACGCTTTGCAATTTCTGCAACATCTAAACCCTGTACTGATCTCTTTATCACCTCGCCCTACACTTGTCACCTGATTGTGATTTAAATCATCCCTTAAGGATCGGCACTTCCTAAAGGTGATTTGGGGATTGCTCGAAATATATTCTTTTAGATGCGTGTCGGTAGATAACACATGCCAGTGTTTTTTAAATATCCTTTTCATCTCCTGTGCTTTCCCCGAGAAAGTAGTCACAAATCTTACAGTCTGTTAAAAAGCGTAATAGTTAGATCTTAGAATGAGACCAAGCTAACTTTAAAACACACAAAAATATATCAGTTATATTTTAATGAACTAACTGTAACTTGCACCCCATCATTTAGTGCTTATGACCTCACATTATCCATTATTCATCATGTGTTAAATGACATAATTTATTACCTCACTCATAGCCTCCAGTCAGACCCTGCAACCAATCCACTTCATTCAAAATGCAATTACAAATGTTATAGAGATGTTACAAATGCAAATGGTAGAATTCCCTTTACCACTACACATATTTTCATTTTAATGGAGACACCAGGACAATTCATTTATCGAAAAGGTTGAAGTCTTTGGACCAATACAGAGGATTCTCCACAATTTGCAGCACTTGAGGGGACACAATCTAGTGAAGTAAGGAGGGTCCCTAAAATTCCTTGTGGGGCCAAATGAAAGGTCTTGTTATGTGCACCACCTGCCTTCCATAGGAATCCTAGCCCCCTATTAAAGTCAAGCTGGAAGTTCCTCAACGGTCAGCTCTGTGCCAGGAAAGCTTGCTCATGGAAACTGTCATTCTCATGTGCAAATGCATCCTTCATAGGTTAAGAATAAGGTACAATGGGGCATATTTTCAAGGGGGTTTATCTCCGCTTTTTTGGCTTTAAAAGCCAAGAAAGCAGAGATAAAATTATCTCCCTATTACCTAGCTGTCGCTAACACCAGTAGCTGTTGCTAACACCAGTTAGCGACAGCTAGTAGGAGATAGCAACCATCTTGGGCCCGCTTTGCATGTCAGTGAAATTTATCACTAATGACATGCAAAGTGGGCGTGCCAAGATGTTAGCGACTGGAAACAGTCGCTAACATCGCTATCTCCTATTACCAACTTTTGGAGATATTCGCTCTAAGCGCGAATATCTCCAAAAGCTAACACCTGCCCCTGAGCAGTTCTTAGCCATGTTATCCAATGGTAGGTGGATAACATGGCTAAGAGCATTAGCTCGGTAATGCATGAATATCGCTGACTTTTCAGCAATATTCATGCATATCGGCTGATTTTTATCGCTTAGGAGATAAACCTTGATAATAGCAAGGTTCCAAAGCGATAAAAATCGATGCAGCACGGCGATAAAAATATTGCCGCTAAGCCAACATAGGGATAATTATCGCTAGTTGTTGGTAATATGCCCCAATGTTCCAAGAATAAGAAGAGTTTTTTTTGTTATAAATATGAAAATGCTCTAATGTAAGGCACACTAAGTTAATAAAGTTCAACCTGTAGAGAATCCTTTACACTTTATTTGCTATTCTGTAAATGTTAGGACCAGCCTCACATTTTGAATACATACCTTGGTAAATACTTGGATGTAATTCAGGTGCTAAATTAGAGAGATCTCACAATATCCATATTAAAAAGACGCATTGGGAAATCCAGTAGATCTAGGCTTGCCAAGCCGGGGCAATGAAAAGAAAAAACATTAGCACAAAAGTCCTAATTCTGAAGTGCACTTCTTTTGAAGTGGTTGTGCATGTGATCAGGAAAAAACTCTTCAGGCATTATGCGAGAGCCAATGACTAACCCGACTGAACCATTGTCTACGTTTTATTATCTGGTGGATGGAAGCAAAATGTAAATGACAGTTGAACACACTGAAATGAGCTGCCTCAACGGCCCGCAATGCATATATATAGTTATGTGCTTTTGATTAAAATATACTGACATTACTTGATTTAATAACGGGGTCGTGGTGAGACAAAGACTGGTGTACATTGTTTTTCTGTGGAAATACACGTCTCTTTTTGCACAGCGCTTATATAGTCAACAGATTGTTCAGTCGTCATTCTGTTAAATCACTCGAGTTGTCTTGACAGGTATACGATTAAAATATATATATATATATATATATATATATATATATATATATATATATATATATATATATATATATATATATATATATATATATATATATATATATATATATATATATATATTCTCCTAACGTTAAAGAATGCAAAGAAATCACGATCTCGGTAAACCTAATATAATTCAATTGTTTTGATGGGCTGAACTAGGGAAGGTCTAATTTCCACCTGCCAGTTTATTGAATAGAACTCAGTCGTGCGTAAAGATTACCGTAGAAAAAAGCAAAAAATGCCTTATAAAAAAATCTTCAACAAGAGTTTATGTTCCTACCCGCTGGGTGTTTGAATTGAGCACCAGCAGATTGCCTACTAGGTGAAACCATACTTTATGAGCTGAAGTAAAGCTGAATTCGCAAGCCGACGTTGTTTGTTTGCAGAAAATTCTTTATTTGTATTATGATTTCTACTTAGTCTTAAATCTGATTTATATGGACTTTTTTGCTGCTCTATATTAACAGGATCTTCCTAAAATGATTTATTGACACAAGTAATGCTTCCCGTCCTTACAATCTGACTTAATTCGGTTTGATGTCTTTCTGCAAGAGCAAACTCTGGTGGTGATTCAAATTCCAGTAAATCCTGACCTTAATCCGTGGTGAACAAGTTTGAACACAAGTGTCTGTAATACACCTCTTTGTACCAGGTGCATAAGGAAAGCTCTTGCACGGGTCTCACACTGACATAGAACTTCCATTCAGGCATTTTTCCCAAACATAGGTGACAGGTACTCACTGCTTCCGTGTTAATGCGTCGGCGTTTGGCAGGGAATGGGGATGGCAGGCGAGGGGGACAAAATAAAAAAAGATAAAACACTTACCTCCTCACGGCCGCCGTCTCTCCACTTCTCCAGCGATTCTCAGAAGCAGGAAGCACACAGGCTCCCCTAAGCTAATCACAATGCTGCATTGCAGTGTTGTGATTGGTCTGAGCGTTGTGGTTCGGTGCTCAGAGAGGGAGAAGGAGCCTGTGCATGTTCTCCACCCAGGCTGTGTATTACAGCCCAGTGGAGGGCATGCCAACTGCGCTTGACTGTTTGGCCGGCCCATGACAGCTGGCCAAACCGTCATGCACATTTCAGTGCATGAACCACTCCTCCTCTCTGTGCCACCAGCCCTGCCCGCCCTAACCCAGCCCCATACCTACGAAAAATAAAATGATAAAAACAATGTTATTATCTGTTGGACTTGGGCCTTTTTGCTGGGTCATCCCTGAACTTTTTGCCTTCCTCCTAGTCTTTTTTTCTGGCCTGGTGTTGGTGGTTTTAGGAGTCTGGGCACTTTAGCACTGCTGTCCAGTGTAAAGTGTGTGTGCTCTCTATAGTAAACATGGTAAAATTGGTCTACACCTATTTGGCGTATTCAGTACCCAGTAAAGTAGTATCTAATACACCCGGGACCAGTAAATTACATGCTACTGGTAGGCTTGCAGCGCTGCTTGCGCCACCCACCTAAGTAGCCTTTCAAACCTCCCAGGCCTCTGCCATTGCAGGGCCTGTGCGTGCAGTTTCCTGCCGCTGTGACGTGGCAAGCAATGTGGTTGCCATGTCTGTGACCCCCCTTTTACTGCATGTCAGTCACCCCTAAGGTAGGCCCTAGATAGCCCAATGGGCAGGGTGCATTGTAGGTAAAAGGTAGGACATGTGCCTTAAGTGGGTGAAATGTTCTGGTAGTGACAAACAGCCATTTTAGTTTCTCACTGCTCTGAGGCTGCACTCTCATAAGAATGCATTGGTGATTCCCTGATAAGAGTTCAGTGGTAATCCCTGATATGAGATGGGATGCGTGGTCAAGTTTGGTATATTTGGAATAATGATGATAAATGCTGCGTGATGGACTGCGCAGATTTTTATCACTATTTTAGAAATGCTACTTTTAGAAGTTGCTATTTTTGTGTGCTATGTGTCTTTGCCTGTCTGATGTGTATTGCACATCTTTCTCTGGAGTGACAGGGGATAGTGGGGTGTGTTGCTCCAGAAGGGCAGGGTGAGTCAGCGCAAGGCTGAATAGGCAGATCTGCATTTAGAGTAGTGGGAGGAGTAGCCCCTGACCTTGAATGGGTCTGTGCCTGCCTGGTTAAATTCTGTCTCTGCCCCCCTGTGGTGTGTCTGAGGACAGAGCTCAACCTGACAAAGGAGGGTGTGAGCACTGTATAGAAAATGCTCCCATACCCCCATTTCCAGTTATTCTGGATCCCCAAGCCCTGTGCCAGGGCAAAACAAAGATACAGCCTGGTGTAAATATTGGGGCTGTGACTCCATGTAAGGTGTGCTTGCTGGTACCTGCTCTGGGGCGAAGGACTGCTGGGAAACAGGTGGAACGGCAGTGGGACCCAGCTGCTGTACCTGGTGGTCCCTACGTGCTGGCCTGTCTGTGCCTAGCTCTGCCTCTGATAACTGTGGACTACGAGTCCTGGAGAGCGCACTCAGAGCAAGGAAGGCACTGCCCAGACTGGAGAGGACGTGAGGAGTGCCCCAGGGGTCTTGAGGCCGGCAGCGCTGTGTTGCAAAAGTGTTCTCTGGGAATCTTGGCGTGGGGATTACCCCGCGCTGGCTGGAAGTAAAGTGGGAGCCGACCCCGCGTTTCTGTGGCTCGGAGAGGAGTCAAGGACCGTTGCGGCTGCGGTCGATAGTCAGGCCGAGATTCCCTGATTGTAGGTGGGCGGGCCGGCTGGAGAGATGAAGCCTTGTGGGCTCTTCCGGCCTCCAACAGGAAGTCAGGCGAGGAAAGCCTGACCTAGGGCATGCTCCGGGCAGAGGAAATCCAGGCAGGAGCCCACCCTGCATTTTTGTTTTCATCCAGAGCCGGCGGACCAGGCAGCTTGCCTGTAGCAAGTCAGGCAAGCTGCCTGGTTGTGGCGGGGCCAAGTTCGCGTTCTGTGGACCAATCAAGGCGGAGCTAAGCTCTCAGAAGTTGGGGCCACCCACAAAGCAGAGCAGAAGACAGGCAAGAAGAGGCCTGGTTGCGGGCGGCGCCCCGACCGCAAGAAGGAGCTGCGCCTTGTGGATTCGCATCTGCTGTGGCCAAGAAGCTGCCAGAGTATGGCATCGCGAGGAGAGGAGACGGCCCTGGTGATGGTGGCACCGAGAAGACCGGACAGAGTCTGGGAAGGCCCTGGTCATTGGAAGCCAGGAAAGAGGAACCCCGACAAGGAGGGGCTCCCTAGGCACTATTGGTGCTGATTTTGCACACAGCTGCACCGTCTGATTACAGGCAGCTGCAACGTGGGGGCATTCTTTTTGTTAGGAAACAGGGGTGAGTAGCACGCCAGCCCTTTCCCATTGTGCACATTTGTCGGGGCTGCATTGGCAGCCAAGGGGGCCAGTGCAAAGGCCTCATGAGGGCAAGGTTGCTCTAAGGGGGCATTGCGGGGTGAGCCAAGGACAGGGCCCAGCGTGAGAACACTGACTGGTAGGGCGCAGGCCCTAGGGTGATGTATGCACCATGGCAGTGTTACTATGATGCATAATGTGTTTATGCCTAATGTGATGCATAATGTGTTTTATGCCTAATGTGATAATGCTGAGTACAGTATATTACTAGTAGTTGCTGGTTGTTTCATATTTACTGCATGTGCTTTCTAATGGTTCTGGGAGTGGCCCGATTGGCCCTGTCATGGATATAATCCCCTGTAAATTACTACTTAGTTCCAGTTGGCACAGTGTATATTGTGTGATTAGGATCTAATGTGTTTATGATAATACAAAGGCTATTTTTTATATAACCTTGTGTGGAGTTTCTTTTGTAGTGTGCCTAGTGTGTCGCTACTGTGTGTGTGTTTTTCTCAAACGCTTTACACATTGCCTCTCGTGCCAAGCTACCAAGGGGGTGAGCAGGGGTTATCTTCAGCGTGTAACTCCCTTGCCCTGACTAGAGTGGTTGTTTCTGCCTGGCTTAGGCTCATACCCTAGCCAACCAGAAATCCCATTTCTAACATTATCATTTTATTTTTTCTCTATCCTGCTCTGAGAGCAGTGGGGCGATGCTCCTCCGCCTTAGTAGAGGAGCTTCCTCTGTGCACATGTGTACCTGAACACACACAGTGCACCCTGAGAGATAGAGTATAGTCCCTCTGCATGTTCTAGAGGACTCAACAGTGTGGGAGTACTTCCTAAATACATTTACCCTGATAGGGACAATTACCAACAACATCAAATTTTGGTGGTCAACGTGTGCCTCTCCATCTCCACCTGCATTTGTCAGAAAGCCGGCTCACTTATTGCTAGGCAGTCTCCGTGAATGCACCCAATTTCGGAGAAACAGGCAAGGGCACAAGCTGGTTTGTGGGATGATTTTCTACTCCTCAGGAAAGACCCATTGTGGGAATGCCCAAGGTAAGAGACATTTTGGTTCCTATCAGATGCATATTCCATCATTTGTTTTGCCCCTAAGGGAGCAAAAATGCTTATTTTTCACCTAAAATGCTCTGATGCAATGAACTTTGTGGGAGTGGCTCCCTGCCATCCCATTGGTTATTACACAAGGTGTCCTCCAGCACCATATCTAAGTGGCTATTTTGCCTCTTATATGGCTACAGCCATAAGAAACTTTAGGAGACAATCATCCTCAAGGATAACACTGCTGATCCAACAACTTAACTGGGCTTCTTTCATGATACGTTTTACCCAAGTGAACCACACAATGTATTTTTCCATTTGTTTTTGTCTTCACTCTTCTTTTAGGTATAGGACAGTTGTTTTCCCAGTTCTGGTGGGTGCTTCAACTCCAGTGTCCATTTTGATTGTTGATATTAATCCATTTAAAGTAATTCCGTTTTTTTTCTTCTCACTGTTTTAGAATTGTGCAATATGGCCCCAGGAGTTTGCTTAATAATACCTCTCACTACCAAGGCAAGGAAAAGTCTGTGTTGATGCCAAGGCACATGTGATCTTATCACAGATTCTGAGCATGTTTTTTTCATTCAAACTCCGTACGGGACAGGATTTGAAAGAGAGCTAAAAGACTTCGCACTTATTGCAGAGATGTTTAAGTTTCTTCTCAGGTTAGTGCATCCGGTAAAAATTTGCAAAAACTTTGAAACAGCATTATGTCTACTAGGAGAAATAAGAAGTAAATAGATGTTGTTTCAGAAAGGAGTAAAAGTCTATTAAAGTATAAGTAGAGAAGCCAGGACTAGCTGAATACAACAAGTATCTATATTAAAAATTTGTGGATGAAATGCTTGAAATAATTAGGCCCGGGCGGAGACCTCCCTCCGCCCGCAAACTGTGTAGAGATTTGCCTTCTCCGCGTTCCGCAGAGAACACAGAGAAGGTAAGTCTCCCCACACTCTGCAGCATAGCAGAGTTGGCCAGCCCCTGCCTCCACCCCCCCATATTAACAATGAATGTTATTACTTAAAAATGAACTAAAACCCACTTACCTGTACCGCGGTGTCCCCGAGCTGCCCTCCCCCTCTTCTGCACCATTTCTTCTAATCCAAGCAAAAACTGTGCATGTGTGCGTGTCTGCGCATGCGCATTTCTTGTGAGGACGCCTGTAGACTCACCGGCACACCGGCACAAGCAGCAGGACCAGTGGGCCAGGACTCGCTGCCCCAGCCAGGACTTATCAAACATTAGAAGAAACACCACTGAAGGAAGACAAACCACCTGACTCTTTTAATAACCATAGTGAAAATTAAACTGTTGTAATCTTGTGAAATGTGTTGTTGTGTGATCTTGCAAGATTTCTAAATGCGGCCATCATCTCGGTTTCAGCCCATGTCAGTAACTTGCTGCCTCCCAACAATTCCTTTGGATGATAACCACACTAGACTAGCTCAGATTGTGGAATGGATACTTTATTTGGAAGCAAGAAGAGCTCAAACTTGTTTAACTTTTGGCTTAGCCGCACATTCTAAAACAACTTACCTTAAGATCCAACAGTAGAAGACAAACCCCTCCACCCACCCCTATCAGATACGCGTCCCTTGTTCTCTTCTGCTGTTCTTCAATTACAATTTGTCAAACCTCAACATAATTAACTATAAGTTCTTTTTTATTTTCTAATTTTTCATCACCACCTCTTTTTTTGTCCATCTGCCCACAAAATTACTAGGAAGATCCACCTTCTCGTTCCAATGCAGCGTTCCGGTACTTTCCATACTTAAACTTGCCATCTATTGCCCCTCCTTCTGCCGTGCTTCCTTCCTGGCACTAGAAAAACATTGAAGCTCCCTTGAAGTGTTTTTTTTTGTCCCCTCCAAGTAGCTCCTCTCTATGACCCTGCCTTTCTGCCAAAACCTCCACCACCTTAATCAGGTATGCTCTATTGCCCAAGAGCAATAGGTACCAAAAGCAAAAGGTAACCCCCATCTTCCTGAAATAACATGGGCAACGTACAGGCTAAATCCACATGGCTCTTCACTCCTATACCTCTTACCCTACAGAAACCTGACACTTCGGTTTGCCTCCTTTCCAGATTTGTCAATAGCCACTGGCTTCGTAGCACCTATCATATTCTCCGCGGCAGCAACTGTGTCCACATTACCTTCGTCTTCAGCCAAGTGTCTGTTAAAAAAGTCCAACCGCTGGTTGAAAAGTGTGGAATCCCAGGTTAAGGGAGAGTGGTCTAATCCATTTACATCAAGGTTTGGCATACATTGTGTAGAGAAAACAGACCTGATCAATGCTTCCTACTGGGCAATGGTGCACAGATCGCATAGGAACCCGTTAGTGGAGCTCCAATTCCACTCTACATTATGCATATTGATTACAAGAACTCCAAATCACAGCTTCATTAACGAACACCTGGCCAGCGGCCGTTGAATGGCGTCAACATATACTGCGTACATGGTGAAATGTTTTTGCAGAATGAAACTATTTGCCAAACGTTTCCCAGGGATATGGATTTGTGCAGGATAAATTGGACATATTTCTGAAATGTGAGTAATTGTACTGGATCTTTCCATAGTTCATCTAAGCTCAGGTTCCGGTACCAGTGATGAATATGTTGGAACCAGGGAAGACTTGTGGCACCAGAGAGAGGTAATAACTCCTTGAAGCCTTCCCTGTAAAGATTCAGCCTCCAGAGGGGTCGCAGGGAGGAACAAAACTCAATACGCTTAAGGGGGATGTCAAGGAATAATGGAATTGATTGGGTTCTCTGGGCGGGGGGTTACTTACCGATCTTATAAAATTATTTTCTTCTAGTTTAAGATGGATCACAGGAGTATACCTCCAGAGTTCAGCCCCATAAAGAGCTGCTGTTTTGCCTTTGGCATGATAAACCTCAACAGCTGGTAAAATAGTCCTAGATTGAGCAACCCTAAAATATTTCAAACTGGCAGCTGCCCTGTGGGCGAGTGTAGCCTTATTATTCTCTAGATGAGGACGCCAACTAAGTTTACCATCAAGTTTGATTTCCAGGTACTCGTAACTACAAACTCTAGTGAGTACAGTAACTTCCAGTCTAATTTTTCCCTTGTGACTCTTTGGATTGACAATAATTATCTTGGGCTTAGAGGTATTGAATTGCAATCTTTTAGATGTGCTGTATGATTGGAAGGAGTCCAATTAATTTTCCAAACCAGAGGGAGTTTAGGAAATCCAAATGGTATCATGGGTGAATAATAACGCGGTATGGATACCCCATTTAACTTTAGTGAATCATTGAAACAACCATTAAGGTGATCAATTACGTCATTTATGCATAGTCAGAAAAGCGTATGAGCCAGAGCACATCCGTCTCACCCCTCTACGAACAGAGATCTGTTCTGTAAGTTCACCATTACTTCGACCTCTAACCTGGGTGTAATTATCTCGATGAAGTCTCACTAGGATGTTAGGAATAGAAGGTGGAACTCCCATGGACCTGAGTGATCTGTTCCCTATAGGAGAGACCAGGGGACAAAATCAAATCCTGCTCTCAGATCCATGAGGGTAACGCATAAGGGACTATCAGTTAAGTTAATATGCTTTAAAATACCTGATCTACTGTGCCTATTTTAGATCTAAAACCCACTTTAAAGGGCGTCATTATACTATTTTACTGAAACAAAAAAACAAGGGGAATCCCTCACACCATAGATACATACATTATTTTGAGTAGATTATGTTGTATTTCCGCCCCACTCCATTCCAACTTTTGTGGTTACTCTTTTTTTTATTTGCATAAAGATCCGCCCACTAGTGTACCTAGAGAGAGATATATGTGAAAATTGTTCACGTAAGTGAGCCAGCCTGTGTCATAGAATTCAGTTCATAGTCAAACCACATTCCAAGAAACAACTATTATGGAATAACAACTTCCCTTCCTCTGTGACAGTGGTAGTGTTACGCTCCCAGGAGGATATACATTTCCTCTAGATGAGCATGGTTCTTCCTGTAATTTGAGATCCTGTGCACGTGCAGGACTAGTTTCATGGCCTAACAAAAGAGGGAGGGTATGTTGCTTTTCGGGCTGATGGACAAGGACAAGACCAGCATTAATTGCATTGCAGTTATTGAGTCAATCAATTTAATTTAAGCCTGCTAATGGCGCAAAATGGTTGTATCCCCTTACAGACTGGCAAGGCTGTCTCCCTCTCTCTGTGTGGGGGGGTCACCTTGGCTTGGTCCCGCGTCAGTTACCCTACCAGTTACCCTACCAAGACTTTTGAGCTGGTATGTGTAAGCGGTATCCCTCATTCTGGACTGGACATTTTGTCGGCCAGCATTTTTCTGTATACGAGTAAGTATACTTAAGAACTGTTCCGTGCCTTGTTCGTTTGTCCCAGATTCCAGTTGATTTTGTTAAGATGGATACTAATGTGCTCTCTCTCTCTCTCCCTGTCCTTTTTCTATTGTTGCTACAGAGGAGATAATCTCATTTATGTAGTTAATCGGGTAAAATGTGGTACCCTTATGTTTGTTTTGTACTGGTATTAATAGGGGATATAATTGAGAATAAGAGGCTTATTCTGGGATTTCCTTCTGTAGTATTTTTCAGACTGAAGTTGTTGGATTGTAATGGCTTAACAGGTTATGTGCATGAGATTTGCTTACACTATAGGTGGTATCACTTGAAAGTAGTTGATGTGGTTTTTCCAAGCACATTTGGTGGCAATAATGGGATTCTCTGGAGGGGCTAGTGTTGTTGTGTTTGGAAAGTGAATATTGGATACGGTAAGAACTGAAAGAACCCTGCAAATAATATTTAAATAAGGTCCTACATAGGGATCCTAGGATACAAATAGAACAACAGAGCTACCATTCAGAGCCAAAACATCAAATCCAATCAAGCATGGAAATATTTTTTATTCATTTTTTTCAATTTCAAAATTTCATATATTGATATTACAAAAATAAATATAAGTTCATTGTTCAAAAATAGATTAAAAAACACGTATTCAATATGTCATGTAATGTCCCACAAACACCGTACATATCTCATACTCACACAACCACATACTTCAATAACAATCACACAACCAGTCTTTCACACATTCAAACATAAATGATCCCAATACTTCATAAACGCCACCAAATGAATTGATAACAAGATGGACACTAATTAATTAAACAAAGGAGCGTTAGGCAGAAACAGAAGTGGGGACGGATGGTGGAATGAACAATCCTGCTGCCAACAAGAACCACGCTGTAACACGCGTTTCGGTGTAAAGACCCACAACGAGCCACACCTTCATCAGAACGCTGATGTACCACGGAGTAGGGGACTGTATATCAAAATAAATTCAACCAATGCTCAAGGTATAGAACATCAGTCATTCAAAGGATAGTTTGAGTGACACACTCTAGGGGCCGTCTTCTTCAAATAGTCATGGGTGGCAGCATTCCCGTGGTACAGCGGATATCCCGGGCCCTTCACTGGCGGCACTCAAATCTGTGTTACACCAGGGAGTAATGATCCAATAGGTGTCTAGGGCGCGGCACCTATATTCTTAATCTAGTGGCATCCGCAGGGGAGGCTGGTTCCATGCTGATTTACGATCTATATTGGTTATGAGGTGCCTTCAAAGGGTCGTCTTTCGAGGTGCACGAACGCCAGATTCCTCGCAGCAGGACCTTAAAAATTTGAATATTGCCCAAACATATTGTAATAAAATGGGCATCATATTTAAACAGAATATGAAGTAAAAGAATACCTTGATATTCTATTTACCCATAAGTATGATTTCTATTTCATTTGATTAATCTTTCGGATCCATATTGTGGACCAACGTTGAGTAGTGTAATAATTTGGATGAAAATAATTCCTGGAGGAATATTCTATGTATACCTAATATTTTACCCAGTTCCTTGGGAAAATTTGGTTGCCCTATTTTGTTCTACACAGCATATTATGTGCACTGTTGTTTATTCCTTTACATGTATTCTGCATGCAACATATACTCTTCTCTTCACATACTCTCCGATTTACTTATGGGCTCTGTGCACTTTTTACTTAGTGTGTTATGTTTATTTATGTTACATATTATGTTATGCTACAGCTACTCTGAAGAGTGTCCCGGCGCAGGCTGGTGGAGGATATGCATGGAGAGTTTACACAAAGAGATGAGTCTTCAGATTTGTCTTAAATAAGCAGAAGTTTTGAGTGCTATGGAGGGCAAAATGAAGTGAGTTCCAAGTAGTGGTTGCTCTAACAGTAAGGTAACAGCCCCCCACTCTTGAGAGCCGAAAGCAAGGTATATGAGCCAAGAGATAGGAAGAGGACCGAAGATGCCTGGCAGCGGTGTAAAACAGGGAGCGCTTCTGTAGATAAGGGGGGGCCACAGGCATGCAGAGCACGATGGGCCAGGGTCAGGGCTTTAAACTGAACTCGCTGGGCCACAGGCAGTCAGTGGAGTGAACTCAAGTGCTGTCTAATGCTAGTTCTCATTGGAATATTAAAAGCAAGATGAGTTGCAGCATTCTAGACAACCTGTAGTTTGTTGAGAAGGTAACTCGGAAGACCTCGGAAGGTAACTCGGAAGACCAACATACAAGGCATTTGCATAATCGAGGAAGAATTTCCTCAGGGTTTTAAGTATTCCAAAGCAATTTCCCACTAACTTCTTTATCTGGGTGGAAAAGGTGAGGTTCTCCTCAAACCAGACTCCAAGATTTTTGGTGGGGAACCCCGTTGAGGCTGGCGAGTGAAAGTCTGCTGGTCATAAGGTTCCCCTGAACTGAGGGGGGAAAGTCCCATAGAGGAGGATTTCTGACTTGTCCTCGTTGCATTTGAGTTGAGCTGAGGACAGCAATTGAAAAACAGCAGATAAACACTTTCTTGCTTGCGACGGAGACCACTCGGATTTTCCCCTGGTAAACAAGAGCTGGGGATCGTCAGAATATGCTCGAATTTTGGCTCCTAGTTCTTCAGCCAAATAAATCAGGGGGGCGACATAACGATTAAACAAAAGGGGACTAAGGGAGGATCCCTGCGGCACCCCTGTAGACACCTCCTGAGGAGACGAGGAGAAGGGGGGAGCCACACCTGTTGAGTACGCACCTCTAAAAAAGATTTCAGCCAGCCCAGGGGAGTACCAGCAATCCTCAAGTCCACCAGGCGGGTAAGCAGCAAAGAGTGGGGGACAATATCAAATGCTGCTGAGAGGTCCAGCATGATAAGAGTATCCCTACCCTCCGAATCCAGGCACTCCCGAATAGCCTCCAAGACTTCCACCAAGGCCGACTCGGTGTTGTAGGAGCTCTAAAACCTGATTGAGCTGGGTGAAGAAGACCTGCGCCTTCGCCATAGTCGGTACGTTGCTCATTGACCAGCTTTTCACAGGCTTTCACTATAGCAGGGGAGAAGGGAAATGGGGCGGTAACTAGCTGGAATCAGTGGATCCAACAACTTTTTTATAGAAGCGGCAGAAGTTTAGCCTGTTTCCAAGCTGTGGGAACATAGACAGATTAATCAATCGGTTGACTTCAGGGATCACGGTCTCAGCGCTGGAGGCCAAAAGTCTGGCAGCACAGGGATCAGTCAGGGAGCCTGATTTTAAGGCCTTAAGGTCTCACAATGACTCCCGCAGGTCAATGGGAGAGAAAGGCATCAAGAAGGGTGGTTCAATATGTATCTCCTCCTGGGGCAAGGGCCTGATCAATGCATGATTGCCTAGGGTAAAAGACGCCTGGATGGAGCGAATTTTATCAACAAAAAAATTCGACAATTCCTCACACCAAGCATTGGATGAATGAAGAGTAATGGATTCTGCACGAGGGGACATAAAGCTCCGGACGATTGAAAAAAAAAATAATTTGCGTTATTTCTAGCTAGATCAATCCGCTCCGCAAAATAAAGGCTCTTTGCCTGGGATATAGAGAATTAATACAACTTCTGTGTTTTCCTGAGGTTCATTTTAGCCAGGGGGCAATAATCCATCCGCCACCGGCGTTCCAGTTTTTTGCAGAGTTGTTTCAGCGTATTAAGCTCCTTCGTGAACCACGGTTTTGAAGGGGAATCCCTAGAGAGTTTAGAGGTGGACATAGGGCAGAAACGGTCCACCGACCTCTTAATCCAGCTTGAGAAGCTATCTAGGGCATTATCCAAAGTATCAAGGCAGGGAGTTCTAGACTCGGCTAAAACGTGACTAAAAGGCACGCACTGAGTGTTATGTGTGTTCTGTGTGCTCTGCGTGCCTTACATATAGTAGGTGCAAATTATTTGCAGACGGTGTTCTCCATGTATGCAGAATTGTGCATGTGCTGTGGACTCTATGTATGCCCCATGCTTCCCGTGCATGATGTGTTTTGCACACCCTGTGTTATATGTTTCTTCGGCTTTTCGAGTCCCAGAGGTATGGTGCACTATCCACTATGCGCACTCAATGCATAAGGCATTTTTATGCACTGCATTCACTCTGTGCTTCAAATGCACTCTTGCAGTATGTGAGATCAGTACTCTGTGTACTCAGCCTCCACGTTCTCTGTTCTTAAATGTGCTATGTACCCTATCTGCAATGTATGCTGTCTTCCCTGTGCCGTTCTTCTGCATAGTACTGTGCGTAATTTCCAATATATGTTCTCTGCAATTACTCTAAGTATATTGAGAAATATTTTCACCCAGTTTGGAGTGTTGCCTGTGTCCTCAGTATTTACACTGCTCTCAATGTATGTTCTACGTGTTTATCGCACTTTGCGTGGATTCTTATGTGCATTTTGTTCCCTGCGGTTACTTTGCACACTTTTTGGTCAATATGTGGCCTGGCTTTAGTCTACTATGTACATTACATGCACTATTTTCTGTGTGCTTTACATTTACGTTGAGAGTGTGTGAACTATATATAATTTATAGTACGTGTATGAGCGCTATGCGTACTATGCACCTTGTATAACTTGTGTTGTGCACTTTTTGTGTGCTCTTCACCTATCGTGTGTGCAGTGTACAGTGTGTACATTTTCTTTGGGGTTCACTAAGAGACCTTCAAATGTATCCTTGCTCTGCGTGCAAGCTTTATCTTGTTCTAACGATACAACGATTTTCATGCATTTTGTACTCTACGTGTAATATATCTTTTTTATCTGTGGTGTTCATGTACTCTGCCCTTCATGGACAGTGTGCTCTGTGCAATCTCAACTTTTTGTTTTACTCTGCAATAGGCCATGAGGTCTCAATTATAATTTAAAATGCCTTGTCCATCCTTGATTGATCAATTTACGTAATTCCTTCTCGTGGATCAGCGAATGGGTGAAAGTAGAATTGAAATAAGGAGCCAATGGGTAGATGCATTTGTGACTGAGTGCATGGATGATGAGTGACTGGGAGCATGCACGAGGGGATGAGTGACTCAATGGATGTAAGCAGTAAGTCACTTTCAATAAACAGCAATTTCTATTGGTTTTTTCAAGCTTGCCTTTCGACATGGGGCACTCATCGACAATCTGTGGTGAAGTGATTTGTGTTAGTTCTACGGGGATGCCATCTCCAGACAGACGTGGAGGCACAACTTATTCTAATAAAAATAGAAACTCATTTTCAGAGAGCCGGCTGCATGATCCACGGCAATGACATACCTCGCCTCGTTCCTGCATTGCTTTAGATTAAATAAGCACATCGCATGTGCAGGCTCACAAAGGTCAGGCAATGGGGCAATGACAAAATCACAGCCATGTGAGATGTGTTTAGAGGGCTCACATTTTTTATTACTTGCTCACATCAGCATCTACAGAAAAGTAGAATCAAAATACTCGTCTGAAAAGAAATCTGCCAGACAATCCTAGCCCCTTTTTAGTTCAAACTTGTATGTCAGATTTTCCTAGCAAAGCATACACATGTGTACAGGTTGTCCTATATAAGGTAGCTTTTGGGCCCTGGGGGAATGTCTAATCGTGGCACGGACACTCTAGATATGTACCCTACTGCGACCCATGGCCCAGACTTGAAGCATGCCAGTGGGGTTGGATGGCACTTCTATACTGTGTTTAGCATGTTTTCTGTTCCCCCTAGATCATAGGTACTCACAAGCATTTTCCCAGGGGCCAAAATGTTTGGTCTGTTATGTGACTGAGGGCTGCATTGATGCCAGCAGGGTAGTGGTGGGGGTGGTAGCAGGGGAGTTGGCTTGAGGGCGGGGGAGGGGGGTCTGGTGGGTTGGTTGGTGTAGGAGAAGCTACATATATATAGTGGTTGGACTGTACAATGTGAAACCAGAAAACCTGGGATTAATCCCGGCTTCCCCAAGTTACCACATTGTGTGATCTTAGGCAACTGTTTAGTTCCACTTTCTCTCTTTTTTCTTCATTATTACATTTAAGAGGACGTCAAAGTACATGACCTCAGGATTTGTGCTGTGCAAAACCTTCTCCTGTGTTTGATTTAATAAACTATTTGTTTTCCCAGGTCAGCCAGCAGGTGCATGTAACAACTAACTCGCCTCTTAGTTCACTCCTGGCATTGTTGTGAGGGTAGTTAGAGGAGTGCATCTTTCTAAATTAATCTTTTAAGACTAACACCTTTAAAATGATACTTCTCAATGCACTGATAGAATCTCATATACTTAGGAGAAACGGTTCTGCATGTTAATGAAATACCCTTTTAGCATTTTAAAAAGACTATAATATGTCTACAGGTTTGTTGCAAAATGCTCTCAATTTAACTTTAAATAAATGCTTGCCCGTTTATTTAATTTTTTTTAAATGTTAGTGTTGATTCTAGTTAGCAGTAGCCCAGGACTGCTGTTGACCAGGGGGCCACATGTAAAAGTTAGGAGGCCCAGGTGCGGCCCACTGCCGTTCATGGAGTATTACTGCTACAGATGGACAAGGGTGACAGTGAGTTGGAGTATGCCTATTGAACCCAAGAGAAAAAAATAACAATGGTTACCTCGGATGTAGAAACCCAGTACTATATTATGTGCAAGGACACACCTGTCTGATAAAGACCTACGGATATCAAATGTACAGAAAGAATTGTGTTACTCTAGGTCAACATTGATATACACAGACAATCTTGCAAATATAACAAAAATGAGGTGCTTCATGTGATGTCACAGTTCAGGTGAATAAAAAGTGAATGTGCACAGAAACAAAAATTGGAGGCAAGGGACTGTATTGACTTTATACAGAAACGACTTAAACAAAGTTGCTATATATTGTTTTGCCAGTGTAATTGTATATGCGTTACTCTCATGTATATTACTGCGATTCCCTATGGGATTGAGGTGAAGTTCCACGTGTTATGACATCCTATTTCCAAGCTCATTCTTATTGCCAAGTTTATCCAACGGAGCACGTATTAGGTCCCTTCTAACAGTACACTATATACTCTTTAAAGGGCTGATCGCACAAATCTGAAACATTGCATTTTTTGTGAGCTTTGTATTTAGATCACTGGAAGAGGGTCCTGAGTGCAAACAAGTATAGTTTGTATCAAACTTGCTAGAGTACTTTAGAATTGGTGCCCCTCCACACTATGCCACTGCAATGAAAACACTTGTGCTTCAGTGATATGTCTGAACAAGTAAGAGTGCGCTTGACCTCTCCTATGCCAGAAAGGATCTGCAGATGGTATGTTTGATTTGCGTTGCTCTGCAGGGCTGGCCATCTCCATCAACCATCCAGGGGAGATTCAAGCAACCATGAGATTCAGGGTTACTATAGTTTAGTCTTCCCTAACAAGCACTACTGGTTGGTTATTTTGTATATCTATGACCACATTGAGGGGGCATCTCCTTTGTTGAGCTAGCTAGAAACAGTTGTTCAATATGTTTATCCATACCTATTTCTATAAGTCAACCTTGCAAACCTCAGCTTATTGAAACGGGGACCAGGCTGTTGGCAAGTTAGCACCCAGATTCATAGTTATGTATTTTCTACTGGCAAGCCACATTCCTACCATCTTCTTAACTCCTCTATTTTCCCGAGGATGTCTGATTTCACCTTCAAAAGTTCAAACTGTGCTCAGCTCCACTTCCCTTCAAGAGCCTATACTCAACTTGCCCAGAAACTGAACAAAAAGGCATTTTGAGGAAACTGCGGTTAGCGAAGTGTATTGCTGCAGTGTCCATTGTTGCATTCATTGTTACCTCTTTCGGGTGGAGACAATAATTACAAAAGTTAGTTTTATGCATGCTGGTCTCTGCTTTAGACATATCATCGCCTGCTGATGCACACTTTCATTCATCCAATACCAGAGTGAGGACGACTGTACAACTCCCCCTCAGGCACTACATTTCAAGTCTAATCACCTCACGATTCATGATGCCTATCCCTGGATCAGTTATCACCCAAGATGGTCGCATGACAAAGGCTCCTTTACAGCTTCAGCATCCAGCATGTAGCAAATCCCTGCTGCAAACAATTGTTGATGTACAACTACGCCATGGAGGATAACATGAATGTATGTGCAAACAAAATAAGAATACTGAACATTCTGAATACACCAGGACAAAAGTCTCATGGTTCTACTTAAAGAAAGAGGCACACACATGTGCTTGTAACAATCCAAGATGTATCATCAGATCTACCGTCATGAGCTAACAATAAACACACATGAAGAAGACATTTAGCGCAGCAAGAACAGCAATAATGCATTACAACAGGAACAGAAAGCACTGCACGTATAGGTAAATGTTGCACATAGACGCTGAGGCAACCTCACATCACACAGATGGCTTAAAGTAATTAAAAACTAGCCCTAATGGAAGGGGCAGTAGGAATATATTGAAGTCTTTTATGTAACGACCATAACGACATATCTGGTCTTGATTGGTAATGAATCTATCCTTTTGCATTTATTTCTGCAAGCAGAATCCACTTTCCTTAAGGTCTCTGTTTAGGAAGCTTGGATAAACCCTTGCTCCATAATACAAGGATACACTTCCATGACATGATTATTCTGCTTCTGGTTTGCTATTTCGTGATTTACTGCAACAATTTGAAATCGTATTCTTCGCTTTAAGTGTAAACATATTCTTATAGCACTGGTGCATAGGCATACAGCACAGGTCACTAACATGTTAAGTAACAAAGTCCCCAGGCAGGGTGCCCTTCTATGGTTTAATAAGTGAGGCATCACAATGCCAGTGTACATATAACTTTGCTGTATTATTTGCAAGTTTGCAAGACAATGGATCATATTATTGTTTAATAAGGCGGTTACATGAACTCTAAGGACATTGGTCGCTGGCCCTGATGGGTGTTCTCTTTTCTGCAAAAGTTTAAGTACAAGCTCAGTGACATTGCTCCACAATCTAACCTTCAACTGCAGAGTTTTCAAAGGGTGAGGAGGTTGAGTTCCCTGCTTAGATGTGTGGTGGTTCTGTGCAAATGTGTTGGTAAATTCCATTTTAAAGTTATCCCATTTGTCCTCTAGTCTAGACCTGCTTTCTGTAAGGCAGGTTGTAAATTCATGTGAATGGGCTCAGAATTGCCCAGACCAATGACCAGAAGTAACATCTGAACTTGTGCTTACGCTGCACGTATGACTGGCGTGGAAAAAGCAGTGCAAGAAATCTGCATCCGGCTTGTGCTGACACATGGAGCTTGTAAAGCTGCTACTTATGTATATAGGGGGCATGCGGATGCGTAAGCAAGCGCAAATGGGACTGAAACAGGGTAGGGGTGGAGAGGACACCAATCAACACAAGGTGCAATTACTTAGTAATATTAGTGTGACAAACTGATGTCAGTGCATGAGGGTAATATGCCTGGGTGGGAGCATGACCAGAATGTTGAATAGAGCTCTACCTCTACACAGGAGAGTGTTTAGTTCTAAAAAGTACATCTTGCCTAAGCCCCATGATAGAGCAAGGAGTACAGACCACTGTTGCCTTGTAAGATGGAGACATTGTGCAGCTGAGATGGTCCTGCCTTGAGGATGAGGTTTTGCTTGATCTCGGTCTTTGATGCATTTCCTGTCTGCCGGGAAAGACTGTAGGACCTTGGACACTGCAAAGATTTACTCTTGTTATATGCTAGCTATAGTACGAAGAGAGGTGCTCAGAGGTGGACTGGGAGTCAAAAACAGCCCTGTAAAATGGGCTCTTGCGAGTCCCAGGATGCACCTAATGTATGTAGCGAGTGATTCCGGCGATCTTCTCGAAGATTATGAAGGGCAAATTATATACCTGTCTTCAAGAACATTGTGTGCATTCGGATGAAGCTATGTAATCCCCATGTCCTCAGTCTATTGTGGGTTTTTCCTCTGTCCCATACGGACAGCCTAACACTGTTGGTGCATTCAACTAGCCCAACCATGGAGTCTGATAGATACAAACCATCTGCATATACCATAAGGCGCTATAGATTTACTGAAACTTAAGCAGGTTGTTTGTCTACAGGTAAGTTCATGCTCTACATATATCAACACAAAAATACATACATTCAGGATGCCCGGCAAGCAGATTTCTTTCTTTGACAAAGTGCTTGAGTTGTGTAGCACATTTTCTTAAATTATGCTTTTTGTACAGTACAGCATTTGACAATACTTGGCCTATTGGAGCTGATGGGGGTGTGGGTTGCAGCTGTCAACTGCAAATGGTGGATTCGACCTTTGGTAAGGACTATAGAGATATTAACTTTCATGCGGACATTTGTATGGCTCGTGTTTGTATGTTTAATCAGTTTGTGTGTTGTGGGTGTTCCAAGTGGAGGGCGCTGTAAGGGTAGCTATTGTGATCTTTCATCAAGCCCACGGTTGTGGACGTTTTTACAGTAACTTTGGGTGGGTTTTAGATGTTTTCTCCGCTAACCCATATGCTTATATTTATCTGAATAAATAAGCATGCTTGAGGTTGTGCATAGAGTAGGATCAGAGAGTGTTAGTGCCATGTTTTGAATGTGATGTAGTGATTTGTATTGCAGCCAAAATATTTTTAAAACATCTTGCTAATTTGAAGACACATCCTTCTACTATTCGTTCATCTCCCTCTTGGGTAACTCTCTAGGACAGGAAGAAGTAAGGTTGAGGGGCAATATAGAGAGTGACATGGGGGAGTGGGTAGGAGCAAGCAGAATCAGTGAGAAGAAACATGTATGTTGGTAGGTGGATGAAGGAGATTGAGAGGAGTGGTGGGGGAGGAGGACAAAGAATAAATGTAATCAGAGAACAGGCTAGGTCTCAAGACATTCATTCTCCGAGTTGGGTATTATGGATTGTACACAGGAATGATGAAATGGAGCCGGTGTTCAATTTGCAACAGATTATTATAGCATGCATAGTTCGCAAAAAGGAGGTCAATGTACATTTCATGTATGCAAAACATAAACATTTCATCAATGCAAATCTTAGCTAGACTCAGTGTGTCAATCAGTATGGTTTTGGGTGGGGAGGTGTTAGTTCTTATTTAGATTCCTGTTCC
This sequence comes from Lissotriton helveticus, assembly GCF_964261635.1. Lineage (NCBI taxonomy): Eukaryota > Metazoa > Chordata > Amphibia > Caudata > Salamandridae > Lissotriton > Lissotriton helveticus. The sequence goes on from NC_136068.1 coordinate 787,475,376, forward strand.
GTTTTAGATTCCATTCAAGTGTGCCGGTCTTCCTCCTGACTGCTTGTTAGAGTCAGTGTTATGTTTCATAAAGGTACCCTAATATAGGCCCGGGTAACATCATACCCCTTCACCTACATTACCTCCCCTTCACTACACTGTAACAAGCCTTTTCGGATTGAACCTTTATCTAGTTTTAGTCCTGGGTACAGCTTTCTCCAAAACAATAGAGTCCTATAACTCCAGCACTAGACTCACACAGTATGAATGAATGTTCATAAGGGTTCTTGGAAACCAGGCTGCGGCTACACCACCTTCCTCCCCATACCATACGTCATCCTCAAATCCAACAATGGCTAATACAAGAAACAAAGGACAAAGGAACCCTAGATACTTTCTGTATAAATACAGCACCTATTGCTAGTATTAGCCAGAGGGAACCGAGACTTCCAGGCCAACACACTGACCAGCGACGCTGAGGCTCCTGCATGCAGACGCTCCAGTTAACAGTGGTCTGACATCCCTCGCGGGGTGTCCAACTCGAGACCAGGACGGGCTCCTACATTCTCACACTTCAGGTAATGGGGTTTGACTAAAACCTAGAGGGATTCTTGGCTTTACACCTACTCACATGCTATGTACACTTAGGTACATCTAGATAGGCATTGTAGGAGTAGGCGCACTTTTATCCTGCATTTTATTTTCATGTATTTATTCATGCTTATTGCAAGATGGTAGAACTGTACTATCCTTTTATATTCACTGTACTGATGATCATATATCTCTGCTACTGTTTAATGGCTGTTGCAGCTCATATATTGTACAAGAGAATAACAAATGTTCAATAAATCCTTATTGAAACACCCAGACTGTTTATTCTGTGTATCTCTGAGACAAACTAAGTGAGCGCGAGTGACTGAGGGAAAAGGAATACATTGTTTCCACGAGCTTGTGGGATCAGGGTTGTCATGTTGTAAGGTTGCCAGAAAATATTTTCTCCCCTGCAAGAAGAGACACTGGTGGTACTGTGAGCTAGCTAATGCAAACAGGCTAACATTTCTCGTGGGGGTGCATGGAACCAGTCGGCCACCAATCCCACGGTTTATGTTATCCAAACGCACAGGTCCTGCATGGGTACTATAGGAACTACACGACATGGCGCCGCCAACATTGGTTGGGTACTTATTTAACAGTAGAATCTGAGTAGTTCAGTCATGCTAATTCTCAGAGACCCCTACTCACAAAACACCAGAGACGTCTGGAGTGGGTGGGCACAAAATTTCACCACAGGTAAGTAGGCGAAATATCCTATTTATTACCTGGCAGTTATTTCAAGCTTGAAGGACAGTGTGTTCCTAAAATTGTGCAATAAAACCTTATCTCAGTTCCCTTGAACAAACTTCTTTGTCGCAAAAATGACAAAGGGCAAAGATAACCCAATGGTGACTCGACGCCTCTCAACAGGAGATGAAGAGGTGGATGGAATTCTCATAGCACCTAAATCCAAACATACAATCACCCTGAAACTATTAGAATATGGTTTATCAGTCAAGGTGGTTCAGTAGCTTTTGTGATTGAGGCACACAAAGCAGGCTTTTCGGATTGAACCTTTACCTAGTTCTAGTCCTGGGTACAGAAGGAGGGTTTCTCCAAAACAATAGAGTTATATGACTCCATCAATAGACTCACACAGTATGAATGAATATTCATAAGGGTTATTGGAAACCAGGCTGGGGCTACACCACCTTCCTCCCCATTAAGCATGGGCGGATTTTGCGGATCCACGATTCACGAATTTGCGGATTCACGGATCGTGGATCCGCAAAATCCGCGGATTTTGCGGATCGGCGGATTGGCGGATTTGGGGGCGGGGCTTTACTGGATAATCAGTAAGTGCTACCTCGTTGGGTAAATGTATAGTGCTTTTACTACACTACAGCTACCTAAAGTGCCCGAGAGTTGTCAACAGCGACCAGGTGTGTGTTGCTATGCAATCGCGCTGAAGGGCGCAGGGGTCCCTTGAGTGATCTGCCCATCATAGTGGGTACATGGCGGGAACACGGTGCACACCTCGAGTGTGTGGGCGGGGCCAAACGGACGGGGCTTCCATGCGAGTGCACATGCCTCTTGTGCGTATAAAAGGTCAGAGACTGATCGGAGCAACAGATGTAGAAACAGAAGCTCCTGGTCACAGAACAGCACGGGGGTTGCGCTCGTGAAGGTCAAAGATGCAAAGGCCTGTATCCAGCGTCACAGCTGATTTTCGACGGTATATTTGGGAAGAAGGCACACCTGCCCAGCCTCCACAACGCTCAGGATTGTTTTGGGCTGATGAATGAGTCACTGAATTAAAGCTTCAACTAGGGCACATGCTGTATTGATATCTGTAAGTGCTTCCTGTTGAGGTGTAATTTTTGTGCCAGGACCGTCGTGCCAGAATGAACCCTGCCCTTCATATTTATTCTAGAAGACACCACCGTTTTTTTTTGTAACTAATTTACGATGGCGCCGGCAAGCTGCCAGCGCCATCCTAAAATAGTTACTAAATTAGCTTCAACAGGAAGCTCTAATTGGTAACATAAAGCAGGCGCTCGAGCCTCTGCTTTATCTTATCTATTAGAGCTTCCTGCTGAAGCTAATTAAGTAACTTTAGGATGGCGCTGGCAGCTTGCCGGCGCCATCGTAAATCAGTTACAGAGCAGCAAGGCGTGAACTTTTGACCGGGAATCCGCCGCTCGCGAATTGCGGATTTTCGGTAAATTCGCGAGAGTTCGCGGATCGCGGATTTACCGAAAATCCGCAAAATCCGCGATCGGAGCGGATTTTTCGCTCATGCTTACTCCCCATATTTAAGTACACAGTTCATCCCATACATCATCCTCACATCCAACAATGGCTAATACAAGAAACAAGGGACAAAGGAACCCTTGATACTTTCTGTATTAATACAGCACCTCTTGCTAGTATGAGCTAGAGGGAACCAAGACTTCCAGGCTGACACACTGACCAGAGACGCTGAGGCTCCTGCATGTAGACGCTCTAGCTGACAATGATCTGAACATCCCTCGCGGGGTGTCCAACTCGAGACCAGGACGGACTCCTACATTCTCACACTTCAGGTAATGGAGTTCGACTAAAACCGAGAGGGATTTTTGGCTTTACACCTACTCACATGCTAGGTACACTTAGGTACATCTAGATAGGCATTGTAGGAGTACATACACTTTTATCCTGCATTTTATAGTCATGTATTTATTCATGTTTATTGCAAGACCTGTACTATCCTTTAATATTCACTGTACTGCTAATCATATATCTCTGCTACTGTCTAATGGTTGTTGCAGCTCATATATTCTACACGAGAATAACAACTGTTCAATAAATCCTTATTGAAATGCCCAGACTGTTTATTCTGTGTATCTCTGAGACAAATTAAGTGGTCGATTATGATGGCGGACGGACCTGCGTCCCTCCGCCACTCCCGAGGTGGAGGAACCGTCCGTAGGGGCAGCAGCGTTCCCTCCATACCAATTAGGATGTGACCGCCACCCTGGCGGTCACATCCCGTATCTTTAACATTGCGGCGGGTGCTGCTTCAAGCAGCACCCGCCGCAAGGTTAAAAATGCATGCTTTGCATTTACATGCACAAAGCGACAGGCACCGCGCGGTGCCTGCCGCTTTGTGCATGCAAATGCTGTGCACCCCCCACCCCCCCTTCACCCTGGGGCCCCGCAAGGGGCCCCCAGAAGCAAAGGTCCACATGCTTTTTCGCGGCGGCTTTTCCGCCGTGGAAAAGCATGTTTACACACACATCCTAATTTGGCTGACGGTGTCTTGCAGACACGTCACCAAATAGCGGTCAACACCCCGTGGATCAGCGGCGGATGGACCTGCCGTCCGCCGCTGTTACCACCGCCATCCTGATCTGGCGGTGGGTGTTTTCTCTGACCGCAGCGGTGCATCCGCATCCTCCGGGCCGGCGGTGGCTTCCACCGGCCCGGAGGATGCGGATTCACCGCAATAATAATCGACCCCTATTTGAGCACGAGTGACTGAGCGAAAAGGAGTATATTGTTCCCAGGAACCTGAGGGATCACTGTTGTCATGTTTAAGGTTGCCAAAAACTATTTTCTCCCCGACAAGAGGAGACACTAGTGGCACTGTGAGCTAGCTAATGCAAACCAATCCCACAGTTTATGTTATCCAAAAATGCAGCTCCTGCCTGGGTACTATAGGAACTACACAACATCAGTTCCTCCTTTATCTACTAACCTTCTTCTCTATCCCTACTGAGTGTCTACAAGATTGTCTGCTGTTTCCCTATGTTTGTTTATATTTATGATGTAAGGAGAGTGTTAGACTGTGGCATGGTACTACCCCAAACATGTTGCCTTCATTCTCCCTCTTTTCTGAATTCATTTTTGCAGGTATTAGTACTCTGTGAATTTTGCCATTGCTAACCAGTGCTAAAGTGCTTGTGCTCTACCCCTAATACAAATTGGTCTGCACCTGATTGACACATTTAATTTACTTTGTGTTAGAAATGGGGATCTCTAGTTGGCAATGGTTTGCACCTTTGTCCAAATAGGGACCCTTGCCTCTAGACAGGGAAAGGGGGATTCACTCCCAAAATAACCCCTGCTGACCCCCTTGGTGGCTTGGCATGAGCAGACAGGCTTATCTCAGAGGCAGTGTGTAAAGCATTTGTGAACACATACAGTATCACAGTGAAACACTACAAATGGACACCACACCAGTTTAGAAAAATAAGTATTCTTTATCTAAACAAGACCAAACGAAAAAAAATCCCCCATGCAGTACTAAAATATGTTCTTCAATGGTAGAATTAGTTCAATTCAATGCCAGTTGTAAATGCAACACTTTTCCAAAAAAGTACCTTAGATGCGTCACCAAAACAAACAAACGGGTTGCAGGGAAGGTGATGCTTTATGATATGTTTTACTGGAGGACTGTCTCCAGTGTCCACATCATGGACACATCACTGAGTGACACCAGGGGTCAGGGAGAACAAATCAGAAAACTGCCCCAACAGCCTGCGGCAGTCATTCTGTTGCTCAGGGGTCAGGGTGGTAGAGAGGTTTATACCGTCCACTGACCCGTCTTGCTCCTGTGCAAACAGGAGGTCAGGAAGAGTCTCAGGCTCTTCTTCCATCCCAGCGTATGTTGCTAGGAGCATGCCCACTTCAGACCTCTCCAACTGAGGCTTCAGGTGGTTAACATGCAGGACCCGCAAAAGGTTCCTTGGAGACCGCAAGTCCACCAGGTAGGTGACATTACTGTAATGTAATGTAATGGTGTTTTAATATAGCGCGGCTATCACTCCGAGGAGCATTTTGGCGCTTAGGAATGGGCTCCTGCTGGAAGGGAGGTGGTTACTGCAAGAAGGTACGGAGATTGATCAGATCAATGTTTTGTATAGAGTGTGGGGAGCGCTGTAGATCCAAGTTTTTAGTGCCTTCCTAAACAGGGACTAATGTAATTTGGTGTCATTTTGGGGGAAGCTTGTTCCAGGCCTTTGAGCCTAAAACCATCAGTGATTTTCCTCCCTTTGATGCCAATCTGAAAGCAGGTATTTTTAGCTGATTGGCATTTGTTGATCTCAAGCTACGGGAGGGGACATAACGCTTGAAACCCAGTTGGAGGTATAGGGGGCCCCGAGAATGGAAGGCCCTGAAAGTAATGATAAGGACTTTGAACAATATGCGTTTGTGGATCTGTAGCCAGTGTAGGATATCAAGTGCCGCTGTTGCGGATGATATCATGGGCCATTTCAGTACCAGCCGTGCGGCTGCATGCTGAACCATCTGGAGCTTGTGCAGTACTGCTCTATTAGTAGCTGCATATAGACTATTGCAGTAGTCTAACCTGGAGGTGATAAGGGCAACGGCAACCGTTTGCCTTGCCGAGATGGGAATTAAATCAAAGAATTTCTTGAGGCTTTTTATGATGTGGAAACAGGTCCCAGCAACTGTCAGGGATTGTTGTTTAAACAATAGGGTAGTGTCACATTTTATTCCAAGGTTTCTAACCACGTTTACTGTGTTTGGAGGGGAAGTAGTATCTTCTGGCCACCAGCGCTTGGGCGAGAAAATATTTTGTGGACCTAATGGTAATATTTCATTTTTTTCAGAGATGCATCTAAAGTGGTTATGGTTCATCCAACTGAAAATTGCTGTGAGACAGTTGCAGAGGTTTTCTTCCATCTGGGTGGTGTCGGTGTCTAGGACGAGGATTAGCTGCGTATCATCCGCATAATAGATGGTGTTTATATTGAAGGACGATATTAATTTAATTAGCGGGGACATATAGGCATTGAAGAGGGTCGGGCTAAGACTTGACAAGATTGTCTTCTCCTGAGATTTAAATTTACCTAATGTGATCACTTGACGGCGATCTTGCAGGAAGTTTTTAATCGAGTCTAGTACAGTCCCAGATATTCCATATGATGCAAGACGGTCTAGGAGAATGACATGTGTGACCATGTCGAAAGCAGCCGACAGATCTAATAACACTAAGACTGCTCTCTTTCCCTGGTCCAGGGCTTCTCTCAGGGTTTCCGTTGTGTACAGTAGTGCGGATTTTGTGGAATGTTGTGCTCTGAAACCTGATTGATTGGTGTGAAGTGCATTGGTTTCTTCCAAGAAAGTTGTAAGTTGCCTATTTAAACATTTTTCAGTTAGTTTACACAGACTAGGAAGGAGTGAGATGGGACGTAGGTTAGAGAGAATGGTTGGATCTGCCAATTGTTTCTTTTGGAGTGGTTTGACTGCAGCAAGGTTCCACTCTACTGGGATCTTTGCTGTGGAGAGGGACGAGTTAAATATGTTATTTATGTTGGGATTTACATTGTCTATAAGAGCGTATAATAGGGTAGGGGGGCAAGGATCAAAGGGAGATCCTGATTTAGTGGACATGATCGCCGCACGCGATTCTTCCAGTGTGGTAGGCTTGAAGGTCAACATACTTGCTCTACCCATCTCTTCGGTAATATCCTTGTCAGTGGAGGTGAGGGTGGGTGAAGGGAAGTCTTTAAGTAGTTTCTGCACCTTCTCTTCAAAAAAGTCAGCTAATTCTTTGCAGAGGCTCTGAGAGGGGGGGATTTCTTGTTGTAGACTTTTAGGATTTGTAAAGAGATTAACTATTTTAAAAATCTCTTTTTGATTATTATTGGTATTTTTAATAGCCTCCGTATAATATTCTTTCTTGGAGGTTTTGAACAAGGTGTGATATTCTCTAAGAGCTGTTTTGAAATGTTTAAGCTCGTTTTCATCATAGTTTCGCCGCCACGTGTGTTCTAATGATCTAACGTGTCCTTGAAGTTCTTTTAGGGAATGTGAGTACCATGGGGCAGATGGTTTATTTTTTGTAGACCCCTGGTGTGAGACCGGAGGTATCAGCTGATCTTTCAGGGCATGCATCCACTGTCCAAAGAGCTGGCTATCAACTGTGGGGTCCCCTAGTATGTTGGGTCTATCCATGATGGCTTTGGGAAGGAGATTTGTGTGTCCTATTAATTCTTTCCACCTAGCCCTGTCTTGTTGTAGGGCCTTGTTATAATCCCTATAGGGGCCTATTATCAGTCAGGATATCAAAGGGGATTAGTTTATGGTCTGTCCATGTTAGGTAAGCGAGTGATTTGACTTCAAGGGTTTCCAGGTTAGAACATATACAGTCCAACGTATGTCCTGACCTGTGAGTGGGGTATGTGGAATTTTGTTCTAGGCCAAGTACGTCCATTATCTCCTTAAAACAAATAGCTCCTGGGTCATTGTGAGAGTCAATGTGTAAATTAACATCACCTAGTAATGTAAAATTACAGAACCTGAGAGCTAGCGCACGGATGAATTCTCCGATATTCTCTAGGAATTCTTTATGCGGACCCGGGGGGCGATAAAGTAGTGCTCCTGCGAAGGAGAAGGAATCATGTAACTGAATGCAGAAACTAAAACCCTCTGCTTCTTTAAGGTCCTGTAGATGGTCTATGGTGCACCTGAGAGTATCGCGATAGATAATCCCGAGGCCGCCCCCCGGTTGTAACACTCTATCTACTCTCTGAATGAGATATCCGGGGGGGGGCATTTACAATGTCCGGATTACACCAAGCCTTTAGCCAGGTTTCGGTCACAAAAAGCCAATCGAAATTCTCATTGATTATTAAATCATAGATATGCAGGGCGTGTTTTCACATTGACCTTGTATTTATAAGGCCACAGTGTAGTTCTCTATTTTGGGTCTTGTCTTTAATTGTAGGTGTCATTATTGGGTTGAAGGTTTTTTTGCAGTTTTTACAGCAAATAGGTCCCTCCCATCTGGCAGCGTCCAAGATCTGGTGGCAGGTCGGGGACTCACTATTTATGGATAATATAAAATCCCTAGTAAGTTGCGGAATTGGAGGCGAAGGAGCAGCATTTCTAGCCCTAGGCCCAGTCCAGGCGTGGACGGGCTCAGACGGGCTTGCCTTTGGCGCGCGTCGGCGCCATCCTCTGCTAAATAGTGGAGTGTCAGCAAGCCTTTCCGGAGACTAGACCGTCTCCGTGTCCAAGATGGCTTCTCCTAATGTCCCACCGGAAGTGAGGGTTTCTAGTGAGCAGGTCGCGTTTAGAGCCTCCCTCCACTCAATCAGCACAAGCTGTGGTGGAACAGGGAGAAAAACGGCACCCACAGAGGAAGGTGAGTGAAATTTTAAAAGCAGTTCTTTAATTAAAAAAGCAGCAGCCAAAAATCACAATAGATCAAGTGCAGCAAGAATGGTAATCATTCCACCCTAAAAGAATCCTATGTGCGCTAAGAAAGGAGAGTGAAATTTTAAAAGCAGTTCTTTGCTTGAAAAGCAGCAGCCAAACATCACAATAGATCGGAAACAGCAAGAATCGTAATCATTCAAGCCTAAGGAATCTAATGTGCGCTGTGAAATGTTGTTCAAAGTATGGCTAGTGCGAGTTCCCACAGTGCCCACAATGCGTGTTCTGCAGCTCGCTCGTCTCGGTACCTATAATGCAGCCATTCCGCGCATTACTCTGGTGCTCCACCACTTCAAATCTAGTCCGGTCCACTTATTGTGGAGCACACAAGGCTCTACTGGGGCCATGACCCAAACCTTTTGTCCAGGCTGAAACTCAATCAGAGTGGCATTCTGATCATACCACCGTTTCATCTCCTCTTGGCTGGCTTCCAGATTCACATGAGCAAGTTGTCTGAAAAGCCTAGTCTGGTTTTTGAAGGCCAGCATGTAGCTATATACATCCTGGGATGTTTACTGGGAGCTTTCTCCCAGCCTTCTTTCACCAAACTCAGAGTTCCTCTTACAGGGTAACCATATAGCAGTTCAAAGGGACTGAACCCTAAGGACTTCTGTGGCACCTCTCTGTAAGTAAACAGAAGGCATGGACATCCCACTTATGTTTCATGGCTTCCTCAAGACCCATAATCATGCCCTTCAGGGTCCGGTTGAATATCTCAACCCGCCCATTACCTTGGGGGCGGTAAGGAGAGGTGAACTTATAGGTTACACCATACTCCTGCCACTGGGACTTCATATGCTTACATATGAAGTTGGTATCACGGTCTGACACCACCTCTCTGGGTAACCCCACACTGGAGAAAATCCCCCTCAACGCACGACTCACCACAAGGGCCATCACAGTCTGGATCGGGATGGCTTCCAGATACCGGGTGGCATGGTCCACCAAGACTGACCACAGGGAACGATTGGAGAGGAGCCTTGTGCTTCCTCCCACTCTGAACACTTGCCTGGAAAGTCTGACAGGTCCTGCAATGAGTATCTGAACTCTTGCTCATTTGGGGAAAGGGGAAAGTGAGTGACAAGCCTTTCAAAGGTCTTGTCTTGCCCCAAATGTACTGCTAAAGGCACATCATGAGCCAGACCCAGTAGGAAGGCTCTGAAGTGCTGGGGGACCACCAGCACATGGGCTGACCCAGGCTCAGCAACCTTAGGCTTACTATACAGTCCATTCTCCCAGTAGATCCAATGTGATCCAGACTGATCACCTGCTGCCTGGTTTGTGGCCTGTTGCTGCAAACCGACAAGAAAAGGCATGTCTTCTGCTCCTCGTAGAACTCTTCCCTGGAGGGTCCTCCTTCCTGCTGGCAAAGTGTCAGCTCAGGCAGGCTCCCCAGTTCAGCTACTTGTTCCCCTGTATGTTCCAGGGCATCCCCCTCAAGGTCTGCCTCCTCCTGTACCGTAGGAACTTTGGGGGCCAGTTTACCACGCCCACTGCCTCTTCTTTTTAAAGCAGGCACCTTGGCCACTCTTTCAGGCTCCAAGTCCTCTTGAACACCCTTACCGGCTGCCATTGACCGAGTGGTCACACTTGCCCACTCAGGCAGACCCAACAGCTCCAAATGAGACCTCCACTCCACCTTCGCCCAAGGGTAGCTCTCCAAATCATTGCCTAGCATACAGTCAACAGGCATGGCTGGCCTCACAGCAACTTGAAAGGTACCTAAGACCCCCCCACTCAAAGGGAACCTGAGACACCTTGCAGTGGCTCTCTGAATTGTCAGTGGCAATTACAGGGTAGAATACATTGGGTATCACCTGCTCTTCAGCCTCATTTGATTTACAGGCCCTGAGCACACATGGTGCACTGTATTAGGGTCTGGCAAATAACCAATCATGGAATCACTAATCCATTACATCACTTTACAATAGGGAAAACTTGCACTTTTGCACTGAACAGCAGTGGCAAAGTACCCAAAGCATCTAGACATACAAAAACAGATGAGGCAACAGCAAAAAGTGGAAGGGAGACTCACGCCAATGGTGCCAAGTCTAACACTTTGTAAGTCCATTTGCTGGAGCAGAGCTCCGCTACTCCACTGTCACCATAAAACTGCACCTAGGTCCTGCACAATGGTACTTTTTGCAATACAACTTCAAAAATTAATAATTCTGGTTCCCATTATTTAGATGTATTTTAGCTCATTAAACCTTTTCCTGTTCTTCTAAATTGGTTTAGACATTTTCTTATGTTTTTTATCAACTTTAGATTGTTGGTACTGCTTGAATGTAACACACATTTCTGTGAGGTTTTGATTACTGCTTGAGCCACAGTTACCAGGCGTTTCAACATTGTTTATCACTGAGCTGTGTGAGACCTAACCAAGGTGGGCTCACTAAGTTGGTAAATTCACACCCTTCCCAAAGTAATATCTCACCTTCTGATATCATTCCTCTTTGGAAAGGAAGCACTTGCTAGAGACCACCCACAGGGTTAGGAGACAGAGAATTGAGGTACAACCATGGATGAATAAAGGATAGGCAGAACCCATATTCATAATTTTAGACAAGGACCAGGAGAGCCTTTGAAGGTGGGGGCAGGTATGGGCATGGGCAATACCATCAGCATATTGTGGTTAGTTTGTTTCTCGAGAGTGTGATAAACCCTTAAAATACAGTTGGATCAATTAAGTATAAATAACTAAACTTCTCAGATATCTTTGGTGGATTGAGATGCTAGGAATTCAGATTTTGCCTTTTTGATTCAAATTAAACAAGCTCTCAAACGTTATCTCAATTATTTCATCAGGCAAGAACAATGCTTAATTTAAAATAGAATGAGTGCTGGTGCCCAAAGCACTGGTCAGAAACCTGCAGCCTGTGCTTTGAAATGTTGGGACACCTTAACCGTGACTGCTTAGTCTTGACTCAATCTTACACCTTTCCATCCACTATCATATGCTCCATGCCCCTTCATCTCACTTGAGCAGGTTCCAGCGTTCTCCCTTTGCAACGTTTTCCTTGTTTCTCTTCCTATTTTTGTCCCTTTGTGTGTTTTTCTATCTCTTGCTTGTGGTCAGTGTCTGATAAGGAGAAATAAGTACTGCTGGCCCCCACTGGCAACAGCTGGCTCAAATTACGCACTGGGCCTAAATTGATAGTTTAAGCAAAACATGATTTTAGGCAAGGTGCCACATGATGCATATTAGGTACTTGGGAAAATATCCTCGTCCACAACCCAATGACATAGCACATGAGTAACTGGACAGGGAAGCCATGCACACCTTTAGCTAAATTAAAGTGGGCTGATGATAATTATTTGATCCTTTCCAGTATCAAGCACAATGTTAGGTTAGACCAAAGTTAATGGGCCTGCACTTGGAGTGACCGCAATACGATTTCCAACAGAGCACATGTGGCTGAAGCATTGTCAGCAAACCTTGGACTGCTGTGCATGTTGCCATTCCAAAGGTCCATGAAGTTAAATGTTGGGCACATGAAATTCCTTACACTAGTCAGACTTTGCAGAACAGAAGGCTAAACTTGCCAGCCAAACAAACGTGGAGTTACTCAAACTGATTTTACTTTATAGGAATTTGTTTTCAATGCCAATACCTTCAAATAAAGTATCTGATCTTCCTGAATCTTTGACTCCATGTCCTGCTGGTAAGAATTTGCTGAACAAACAAATGCAAGGCTGTATAGTTCAGTCATCTGAAACCAATGGCCATGCTCATGACTTCCAAAAGATATTCACAAAGACAGTACACTGCTGCATTGTCCAATTGAATTCCAATGCTCAGTTGGAGTACACTTACTACTGCTTGCCCTTCCCACATTTACTAAAAAGTAGTAAACTGCCGGGTGTGGAGATCTCCCCAAAGAAAAGATAGAAGAGATAGAGATTTCCACTTGTAGGGTTGTGAATTGGATTTTGCGGTAAGTAAGTAATCCTGCTGTTGTACTACTTTATGAACTACAAAATGCAGTTTGTGATTTGAGTCCTATATAATTAAAGAATATGTCCTCACTGTGACTCAAGATCTAAAAGCCATTTCACTGTGTTGGTCCAGCTACTTGTTCAATAAGGCAGACCTAGGTGTGAACAAAATATTCAATTTTATATCTCTGCCCAGGAAAATGCTTGCAAAATGCTTCAAAGTTCTGTCCTACTTTAAGTGTCAAGCTTGAGTGAAAAAATAACTTTAGGAAAATTTAATTTAGGCTACCTGAGGCAGAACTGAATTAAAACCAAATCTGTCCCACATCATCCCCATGAGCTAGAATATACATCCTTTGCTGAGAAAGGGATCAACTCTGGCTCAGGAGATAATGGCAGTTGGACCTGGCCCTTTTTGCAGGGCCATCCCCAAACCCTTTCCCTTCCTGTTCCTACTTTTTGCTGAATTCCTTTTTGTTGGCCTTAATCACCAGTGCTAACCAGTGCTAAAGTGCTTGTGCTACCTTCTTAAAACGTGGTAGAATCGGCTTATTCCCAATTGGTATATTTAATTTATTTATACTTCCCTAGTAAAGTGGCACTACGTGTGCCCAGGGCCTGTAAATTAAATAATACTAGTGGGTTTTGTAGTCACCTACTTAAGTAGCCCTATAAACACGTCTCAGGCCTGCCACTGCAGAACCTTGGAGTGCATTTCAAATTGTTATTTCAGCCTTGCAAAATAAACCTTTTGCTAGGCCCAAACCTTACTTTTTAATACATATAAGTCACCCCTGGAGAAGCCCCTGGACAGCTCCAAAGACAGGGTGCAGTAAATTTATAAAGTTGGACATGTACTTTTAAGTTTTAGATATCTTGGTAGAGACAAAAACTTACATTCATTTTCACTACTGCAAGGCCTATCTCTACCATGTTGTGGTTGCCTTATTACATTTTATAAGTGTAATTTCCAAATGGGAATAGATAACTGGTTCCTGTTTGGTGTCTCTGCAATCCTAACTTATGGTGAAATTAAATTGTAAATTACAATTATTAAAATGCCACCTTTAGTAAGTTGGCATTTCCATGCCTCAGCTGTTTTGTGCCTGCAGCCTGTCTCTGGTAAAATGACTGAGTGTAGTTGACAGTTGGGCTTTGCGAATTCCTCCTACACAGCCACACACAACGGGAGCTTAGGTGGGATTGAATGGGCTATCACTGGCAGGATGGGAGGGGGGAGCTAGGCACAGCCCCACTAACTCTTGAATAGGCTGTGTCCTGTCTCCACACAAATGGTTGCATACCCCCTGTAGTTAGTCTGGAGCCAGGGCAGGGAAGAGAGGGCATCTGTGCACTTCAAAGTCATGCCTCTAAAGCTTCTCCCCAATTCAAAGGTACAACTGTAAATAAAAGAAGGCCCTCAGACACCAACACTTCAATACACTTCTGGACCTGTGGACACTCTGCCAAAAAGAAGAACTGCTATGCATCTGCAAGGACCGCCACTCTGCTGGACAGCTTCTTTGAAGAAACTGATGCCCTGCTATGCTGACATACTGCCTGCTGTCTCTTGTCTGGGGAAGAATAACTGGATTTGCATCTTCATCTTGAAACCAGGACCCAAGAGTGACTCAAAGGGCTGGTCAGCTAGTCTCCTGATCTGAGCCTCAGAGACAATAAAGACTCCCCAACAGCTCCTGAACCCATCTTCAGCGAGTTCCTGGTGGTGCCGCTCAGGTCCTGGACCCTAGCAGTGGCTCTCAAGCTCTCAAGCTCTTGAAATGAAGCTTTGGGGTTCTTCACAACCGCAAAAGTGCCCGTTCACACTGGAACTGCACTGGTCGCTCCGAAAAACAACATGAGCTGCCACCAGCCTGTCTCTTCGCACAGCAGTATTGTCAGCCTGTGCAACGCAAAGCTCCAGCCCGCTGGGCCACGACGCCCAGCCTGCTCTTGGTGTCACATGTGTCGCTTTCCTTGCTCCTGGCGACCGTATTTAATGCGAATGGGGCTCTGAGCACAACACTTGAGAAGGTAAAACTTCAGTAAGAAGGGGTTGTGCACCGTATTAACTTAGGACATTGATAAGTTCTGTGCCTCTCTTCTATTTATTTTATGTGTTGTTATTAGTTTAACACTATTGTTTACATTTTAAAGCATGTCCGCACCAAATGTGTGCCAAAGGCATGCCCGTCTGCAATCATCTGCGGCTGGACTGTGCCCTGGGGAAGAACCCTTGGCCATTTTTTCACCCAAGTATACTCAAGGGAATTGCTCCTGGAGCTCGACAGTCAGGGTAGGAACCATCTATGCGAACCCTTCAAAGTTGACGCTAATACTGACTATTTTAGTTGTAAAAATTGGAATTGTATACTCATGCCAAAGATTGCTTCATCAATGTAGGCATGCACTACTAACCTTTAAATCAAACCAACTGTCAGATTCACTTACTTACAGACTCCTTTATACATGATCTCTTTTTTAAAATAAATATGAATTCTTGTAGTTTATTGAACACTATTTTCCTGATCTTATGCTTGTGACTAAAACCTGGGCCGAATCGACATCGGACCCAGATTTAAGAATTGTCATCCCAGTGGCCTATAATATATGCAGACTGGACTCGCTAGCTTTTGATAATCTTTTGCGGCCATTCCAAAGCCTTGTTCCAGTCCATCACACACACGGACTGCAAAGCTCTTACTTTTAATTTTCAATTGAATAATACCGTTGCCCTCAATGGCATTTTAATTTATTGCCTTCCAGGCTCAGATCAAAATTCTTTCAATCTTTAGTTAAGTTCACTGAATCTTGTATGGATCTCCCTGACTTTACTGTTCTTGGAGATTTTAATTTTCACTTAGAGATTTTAGCCACCAAAGATACAAAACATCAAATTGATAACTTGCTTAGTTTTCAACTGACTCAAAAAATAAAAACAGTAACCCATTATGAAAATCATATCCTTGATAGGGTTTACTTAGTAATCCTTTAGTTAAGTTTTGTGAAAGTCCTATCCCTGACTTGGACAAACCATAAAGCAATAACTCTCCTGCTTAACATCCCCACCAATATCACCGCTAGCCATAATATACCTACTGCGAATAAATTCTGCCATTGGTAGAAAATTGATAAGACTAAACTAAAGAATATTCTTTTGAAGTCTCAATCTACATTTGGAAACAATATTGACACAGATACTGCAAATTGTGCGGATTGAATTGACTTTGCAGTCTCCCAGCTGGCCCCTGTAAAGACAATTAAAAACCACAGAAGGAAGCCTTCTGCTCCGTGGTATTTGCAAGCTCTCAAATTAATAAAACAAGACATCAAGAACAAAAGTGGGGAAACAATTATTGCCTGGATGAAAAAATAAATCCTAACTACTTATCTGCAACTATAAGCCCTAGATTATAGCTGGAAAATGTAGATATTTTATGGATAAAGTTGAACACCGCAAGAAACACTTCTAAAGAATTATTTAAAACAGTGAAAGCTCTGGCCAACTGGAGTACTAACAACTACGTAGGGCCTGACCATTTCTCTGTAATGAATTGGCAGATTTCTTCCAGTCAAAGGTTAATTTGATTTTTAATAGATTTTCCTTCAATCTGAGATGCAAGCCCATTGAGTCCATGAATGCTAGATGTATTGTAACATCCAACCTTTTTACTGCTTTCACCCCTCTCACTGGCAAAAAGGTTGATATACTTATTGAGGTCACTAAATCTGGTGCCAAGCCCTTCTAATGTTCTTTACGGTGTCTCAAGTACTGAATCAGTACATCTTAGGGAACTTCTCAACAAGATTATAATTTCAGAACACTTTCTTCAAGCGTGGAAGAAGTCATCAGTTCTTCCCTTACTCAAGAAGCGCTCCCTGGACCCCGTAGGAATGAAAATTACAGGCCCATCTTGTGCCTTCCTTTGCTGGACGAGATTCTTGGGAAAGCCATGAATGCTGATCTTGTGGCTTTCCTTGAAGAACACCAACCACTGTATTGAATAAGCCCTAGTGCCTGCTACAGAAGAAACCAGGTCCATAGTTGACTAGGGTGGTACAGCGACTCTGATTCTTCTAGACTTATCTGCTGTGTTCGATACCCTTAACCAGTCGGTAGTCGACCAGTTAGAGTGCATTGACATTAGAGACTCTCCCCTTTCCCTTTTAAGCACATTCTTGGCAGATAGAGATAGAGAGCAAGTGGGATTCTTGTGTGACTTTACATCAGAATCATTCTCCTTCCCTGTGGAGCCCCTCAGGGATCTTCATGAAGACATATTTATGTCACTCCATTGATGAACCTGATCTGCTCCTGTGGTTTTTATGTGATCTCCTATGCCGACGACACACAGATTGTAGTTTCAGTCTCGTGTAATGTCAAAGAGGTGCTCCAACAGGTTAATAACTGCATGGAGCAAATTGCCATCATCAACCTGCCATAGTTTCCAATTAGTGAGCTGGTCCTGTGATTATATTGTTAAGGTTATGAGACCAAAACTCCAGCCAACTATTACATACGGCTCTCCTATTACCAGGGGGAAATACACAAAACTATTGGATTTATTAGTTATCAAGGCATATAAAACAATTTTTGGGATCTGTGGTAAATAAATAAATAATACCCTATTTTTGAATGTATAAATGAATAACAGATAGCTCAATAAATAAGAGTCAAAATTCGAGGTAGTAGGAGTTTCGCAGGTTTATTACAGCATAAAGGACAGGAACAGGACAACCTGCATAGGAATAGGATGGCAGGGCCCAGCAGCGCTGCCGGGGTCAGGATCGGGACAAGGGAAAGGATGACTTTTTTAATAACAGTGCATGAGCATATATACATAACGCAAACACATAGCATTACATTGCAATAGGCGTAGCAGTGGGTGGAGCAAAAAGGCGTGACGTGTAGCAGTCGCGAAAGATAAGGATGAAAAGAGGTGTAACGGGGCGTATACATAGACATGTGATGCAAACGTAACAGAATATGTCATGAATGGGGCGGAAACCATGGAGGGGGCTACCTGAGGAGCCGGGACCTCTAACCTGATGGTGTGCGCAAACTGGCAATGACGTGTTACTAGGAGAAGCTGGGGGCTATGAACTCTGTGCTAGGAGTAGAGACTGAAGTCTGGAGAGTCAGGGCGACATGTACCTAAGCAGTATCTAGTATCTGATGTTTAGAGAACATGTTGATATAAACTAGAAGTCAGGAGGGGAAAGGCTAACTTGATTCTAAGACTGGACCATGCATTATTCTACATATAGTGCGTGATGAAGAATATGAAATGACCATTAAATACAGTATTTCTCTTACATGGAGCCGGAAAGGCTAGACAATGACGGAAACTATTGATGCGGTTCAGTAGCTTAGGAATGCAGAGAAGGAGGACTGAACTGATAACTGGAACTATAACATACTTTTGGCAGACTCAGAGGCAGAGCCAGGCTGAACCGGGCACGGCGTGGCAGGAAGTAAGTGAAGGGTCGAGGATACAGGTGGGGGCTGTATCGCTCCTCAGCGAAGTTTCAAGAGACAGGAGCTGAATCTGGTGTCCAGGCCCTTTTGAGGCCTAGAAACGGGGACTTTATAATGGAATAACGTGCACACTGAGAAACGTGGCAACGTAGCTTTACATAGGCCTGATATTCGTAGTATTCACGAGAACTGGAAACTGGCATACTAGAGGTGGACACAACTGTAATTGCGTCATTAATCGAACATGGGGAATGCATATGCATATTTAATCATGCACACATAACATATGATGGATGACACGTAGGGACACAGAACATGGCAAAATTTACTTTTCCACATTCCCTCCTTGTCACTACGTTTCCATCAGGAAACATCAATATTCATGATACCATCTATCATTTCATACAGTATCATTTGCTCGTCTCGAATTATCCTGGAACGGGATTTAGAACGGGGCTTGGGACTAGGAATACAAGAGGTAGCACAAATGCCGCAAATCGCAGGGCCACATTGTATACAGAGGCAGCAGCTGAATATGATCGCTACTGCAATACCTAGGAAGGACAATATTTTCCATCCCCATGCGGAAATTATATTCCAGAACCAACCGGACCATGTCCAGGTGCCTGGATCTTGGTGTATCAGATGGGCAATTTTATGGAGTCTGGTTATAGCTGAATAAACAGACGGCGCGTTATTTGGAATGAAAATGCAGCAACTAGATCCGATGACTCTACAGGCCCCGCCCCTATCGGCCAGTATGACGTCAAGGACGAGACGATTCTGTAAAACGACAAATCTCATAGCAGATTGCTCTTCGGTTAAGTTACCTAGAGCAGAGGCAGTCTCATTTACCACAGCTTCAAGAGTTCTTGTTAACCTACGGATTAGCTTACTATTCTGGATAGGTCCTATAAAGAAGAAGAAACCTCTATTGAAATCTGTATACTGTTCTAGAGCAGTTTCAGTATAATCGACAATTGGGGACTCCCTTCTATGTCTAATGTGTACTAGATGTGTATTCCTGTGATAATCAGATGGGGCTAGAAAAACAGGTGGCAGTAGGAAGGCAATGTAACAGGTTCCCTCCCAATCGAGGGGCAGACGAACATATGCAGTTTGACCACAAATAAAATAAGAATGACGTGAAGCTTTGAAGATAGATTTCCCACTGTCACTATACTTGACAATAGTAGTACAATCACTATGTCCTACATGTACGGAACCATTATTTCGGACACATAATTCGCCTTTGACTGGTAGTACTGAAATAGCAGGTAGGTCTGGAGTAGAATCAGACTGGACATTCAGGACCATGAAATTCGACGAATAATTACCTAAATTATACACTTCATTTTCTAGATCTAAACCTGTTCTGTGGGGGAGACCTTGCTTGTCTGGGAAACATGTACTGTTAAGAAAAGACATATCTGTTGAGGATGACGTTAACGTGGACCATGCTCCACACGAACCATTATGTGAAAATGGATAAGGAAAAAGTGGCAGAACTCCCTTCGGTATCTGGAAAGGGGGGAGTCGACCACACACCCAACAATTAGTGGCATTGCTGGTCTGATGTGAGTAATGTAACATGCGGATAAAGGAATTATTTCGCATAGCGAGGCGGTAAGAGAGTTCATGGGGAGGTAGATCACTAAACGTGTGCTCTACTGTAGCATTAGCAGACTTATTTACATGAAGGACTGGGAAATACAAGAAAAATGCATAACTGGTGCAGGAAATCATAATGCTGAGAAATAATATGAAACTTAGAAAAACGATACATCGGATTGAGTTTTGACTAACTCTCTCACTATGGGGGTCTATTTTATACATGTCAGAAACAGTCTAACCGTTTCACCTAGGGGAGGACTTAGACAATCAAACTGACTGACTTATTTTACTAGACCGGAGTTTTAACTTATACTCCTGTTGCGGAGTTTTCTCTAACAGGGGGGGTGTAGTAACATTGTCTTTTGCGGGACAGTCCTTAAAAATGGTGCTTTGGCAATCCTTCAAATCCCGGGAAATGTTCTTTAAGACGGGTTTCAGTCCATTAAACTGTTTTACATGAGAAAGGTGCACCCAGCCTTTGCGACCTTCCAACTTCACGGCTGTACGGGTGGTGAGGAGGACCTGTCGGGGCTCTTTCCAGCGAGGCTCCAGCGGACTTGATCTGTCAAAATTCCTCACCATCACCATGGATCCTGGAACGATTTCATGCGGTGCCACCTCGGTATTGTCTGGAAATGCGGCGGCAACCTGTGAACGACATGAGTTGAGGGCAGACATCAAGGAAGCTAGGTAATCTGTCAGCATATTACTTGAAACATCGGTAATACTTCGGGGTCTAGGAGTACCCCACATGTTAGGGGGGCGGCCGAAAACGACCTCATACGGGGACAGACCTGATCTGGAATGTGCGACCATGCGCATATAAAATAAAGCGACTGGTAGAGCTACCAGCCAGTCCACACCTTTCTCTTTACATACTTTGGCGATTCGGATTTTCAGAGTCTGGTTATGTCTCTCTACGAGACCGGCTGCTTCAGGATGGCGTACACAATGAAACTTCCACTGGTACCCCAACAAAAGGGAAACATGCTTCATCAACTCAGATGAGAATGGCTGGCCGTTGTCAGAATATACGACTCTAGGGAGTCCATAACGAGGGAAAAACTCACGAACCAACTGCTTGGCAGTGGTCGCGGCTGTGTAATCTGGGACTGGATATGCTTCTGTCCACCTGGACAAAGCGCATACAACTACAAGGACATACTTGAAACCTCGACATCGCTCCATCTGAATATAATCCATCTGGAGGACTTCAAAAGGGTGGTCAGGGGGCTGGAATCCACCTTGTTCCACCGGGACACTTTTACCTGGATTAAACTGACAACATATCATACAGGTACGGACTTTCTGCTTGGCTGCAGCTCGTAAATGTTTGTTGAACCAGATATTCTGGATACTGTCTAACATAGCTTTTTCTCCTAAATGTGCTGGACTATGTGCGGTATTAATAATGACTTGAACCATAGAGTCGGGGAGAAACCATGTGGCTCTACCCTTCGTTAACCATCCTTGATCTGTCTGGACCCCTCCTTGTTCGGACCATTTCTTGATTTCTTCGGGAGTAGCGTGTAACTGGATATCTATGACATCTTGTGTAGGGTCCTTAACTGTCATGCATGTAATCGGATCTGGAGTGTGTGTCATGTTAACTGGAATGTCTAGAGTCTGTGCTGTGAGCTTGGCTGTGCGATCTGCTAAATCGTTACCTTGAGAAATAATGTCAGTAACTTTCGTATGTGCTTTGCATTTCATGATAGCGATAGATGTCGGTAAGTGTATGGCATCTAACAGAGCTTGAATAAGGAGACCATGCTGAATCTTGGTTCCATGAGAAGTCATGAAACCTCTCTCCTGCCAGAGCACTCCGAAGTCGTGTACGACTCCAAATGCGTAGCGTGAATCTGTGTAAACATTAACTTTCAAGTTCTTGGTGTGTATGCAGGCTTGTGTCAGAGCAACTAGCTCTGCTGCTTGAGCGGACAGGGTGTCAATACGGTGTGTTTCAATAACTTCGGTGTCAGTAGTCACTGCATACGCGGCGACTAGTTCTCCTGTACTTGTTCTCATACATGAACCATCCACATAAAGTGTCAGGTCGGGGTCTGGTAACGGAGTGTCTGTCAGATCTTGTCTTGGCTTTGTCGTAATGTTAACTACTTCCACACAGTCATGTGTGGCAGAATTCGAAGTAACTGATGGTAACAATGTAGCAGGATTTAAAATGTTGCAGCGTCTGATTTCTATGTGTGGCTGGAACAGTGTCAATTCATAACCTGTTAAACGTGCAATTGTCAAGTGCTGAGTTTGTGTTCGGTTTAAAAGAACTTCCACAGAGTGTGGAACTTGTACTGTCAAGGTATGTCCTAAGACTATGGAATCACTTTGTCTGATAGCTAGGGCTGCGGCTGCAACTGACTTGAGGCACGCAGGCAGAGCCTGGGCTACAGGATCTAATGTGCTCGAAAAATAAGCACAGGGCTTGTATTGTCCTGCTTGATCTTGTGTGAGAACAGATAATGCTGTACCTTCACGTTCAGTGACGAAAAGTGTAAAAGGCTTACTGTAGTTCGGTGTCGCTAGAACTGGAGCTTGGCATAGGGCTTTCTTTAACTCATTGAAACTAAGTGTATGTTCAGATGTCCAAGGGAGGACAGTCGATACGGCTGCCTCCTGTGTCGTTAACTGTATCAGTGGCTTGGCTAGAAATGCATACTGAGGAATCCATTGTCTGCAGTAAGAAATGAGGCCGATAAAAGCACGTACCTCCTTCTGGGTCTTGGGCTGAGGAAGACTCGCTATTAACTGGATACGGTCTGGTGTCAACTGCCTACCCCTCTTGGACAGTAAGTGTCCTAAGTATACCACTTGCTGGACACAGAATTGAAGCTTAGAAGGGGACACCTTGTGCCCCATCTCGGCTAGGAAATACAAGACTGTAAGGGATGCTTGCTCGCAAGCACGTTCAGAACGGGCTGTGATCAGTAGATCATCGACATACTGGAGCAGGGCAGTGTCAGTTGGCATGTGAATGTTGTCTAGTTGTCTCTTGAGTGCTTGACTGTAAATACTAGGACTTTCTGTGAAACCTTGAGGAGCTCGTGTAAACATATAGCTCCTTCCATTTAAACAAAATCCGAAAAGGAACTGGCTGTCTGGATGAATAGGGACACTGAAAAACGCGTTTTTGAGGTCGATTACAGTAAAGAACGTGGCTTCGGAATCAATGGCTGTCAATAGGGAAGAGATATCTGGAACGACTGGGTACTGAGGAATAATACATTTATTAAGTTCTCGTAGGTCAATCACTAATCGATATACTGGGGGTGCATTTGGATCAGTACGTTTCATGACTGGAATGATCGGGGAATTACATACATTGGAGTCAGTTTCTACAACCACTCCTTGAGCCATGAGCTCGTCAATAATTTTGGATAAGGCTGCTACAGCCTCAGGTGGCAATCTGTACTGTCTGATTCGTGGTAACACTACACCTGGCTTGAGAGTCACACGATAGGGTGTGATTTGCATGTAACCTACATCAGTTGGACCTTGCGCCCATAAGTGCTGCGGAACATTAGACAGTCTTGAATCAAAATCTCGTAATACATAGTGACCCTTAAAGTCACGTAGGAACAATCGTATTCCCTCTGGGGAACAGCATATAACTGCACCTAACTCTTTCAGTGTCTTAATGCCTAATAGATTTTCTGGACATGACTTAGTAAGTAACAGATCAGTAGTGCGGGACAATGGACCTACTTCTAGAGTAACTGGCTTTGATATTTCATTTACAATGGGTTTTCCTGAAAATCCAAGGGAAACATTTCTTGAGCCTGAGAGCGGAGCCCCTGGAACTTCGGCGTGACTAATTGTGGTCCTACTTGCCCCTGTATCGATCAAAAACTTTCTGTCTTTCCCTAATACTTGACTATGAACATAGGGACCTTCTTGATCTACAGGTATCTCGATGAGAGGCAAGCCTACCTCCCTCTCTAGGCTGTTTCATGAATACTGTTGGTACTCTGGATACTCAGACTGTGCATACTGGTACATCTGCTGTGTGACGTGCTGTGTTGCAGCAATAGGCTGCGGTGCTGTAACTGTCTGTGGTGCATTCTGTGGCTGAGGAATCTGTGAAACTTGTTCTTGTCTAGGCGGACGTGGTCTTTCTTTAGTCTTACCGGTAGCTATGTTGTGTTTCAGAACTGCACACTCATTTATAAAATGACCTGGTTGTTTACAATAATTGCAGTTCCCTTTAACGGGAGCTGCAGGATGACTGGCTTGATTTGGACCCCTCTTCTGACTGTCTTGAGGAACAGATTGTGCAACTAGTACTTTCATTTTCGTGTCTTTCATACGTTTTCTCTCGTGTTCTTGCTCTTCCCTGATTCTATTCTGGTGGTATTGGAGCATCTGCAACATCTGGGACGGGGTATTAGCTTGCCAGGTACTTTCGACTTTCAAAACTCGATTTTTAATTTGTGGACTTGAATTCTCGACTAATTTAGTAACAAAAAGGTGAGGGTATGACTCACTACTTGTCTTGAGGCCACTGTTGATGCTAAAACATTTCTCAAATCTAGAATAAAAATCACTAATATCCTCATCTTGCTTCTGTTTACAGGCTGAGATTGCATCCCAGTCTTCTTTTCTAGTTGTCAATAATCTGGGTAAAACTTGTATTAATAATTCCGGTAATTCTTTACATTTATCCCCGAGACCGGTACCTGGTACTCGTGCCTTATCTTCAGCTTCTAGAACTGCCCAATCGATCTTTTTCTCTCCCACCTCCCATTCTTTTTCCTTGAGCTTTTCATACACCCCTGCGGGCAGCAGAACTTTTAACATTTTAATTATATCTGGATACGTGTATTCTCCCATACGGAACATGTCTTTTAATTCTCTATGGAACCCTGCTGGATCTTTGTCATGACAGGGAATTAATTTCTTCATCTCGAGGAGTTCCATCTTTGTAATCGGAGTGTAAACAAACACTCGTTCTAGTTCGCCACCCGTTCCTCTAACTGGGTGGACTTCTCGTAACGGATTCTGTCTCTCCATGTAAAATGGTTTACTTTCTGGGGGTGAGACATGAACAAAATGCGGGTTCAAAAACGTTCTATATTTGTGACGCTGTTCTAGAATGACACTAATTAAATCGGTACCTAGACCTTTCCATCTATACTGGAGTAACTCGTTCAGGACATCATGTAACGGGCCTGGATCAGAGTGCTGACCCTCATACAATGTAATGAGGTGCTGGATCATATACATACCCACCAGTCGTTGCTCGGCTGGGGGCAGTTTCAGAAACATTTGTGCCACTATTTCGTCTGGAAAAGTGGTAGAATCAGTAATCCATCGGACTGCTGATCGGACTAGTTCTTGTTCATGCATGGTACTCAACTCACTGTAACCGATTCGTGATTTCAGAATGTGATCGGTAGCTTGGAATACTTGTTCTAGAGAACCTTGTTCTGGTGCTGGATGATGGAAAGTAGACTTGTGTTCTAGGCGTAAATGGCGATCTGGAAATCTAGATTTTCCTACATACGCTATTCTGGCGGGATTCTCGTCCTCTACCTCTTCAGTATCAGAGTTACTTTCTTTCTCGCTTACTTGTACTGCTTTACGCTGTTCGTGTAACTTTATTATTTCTTTACGGATTTTCTTGTACATACTCTCCATAGCACCGACGGTCTTGTGCTTACCCTCGGCTATATTATCACTCCACCTTGTCAGGATTTTCATTTCGGCCGGATCTTTAGACGGGTAATCTTGTTCTCTTATTAGACAGTTAATCAGAAACTTTAATATCATGAGCTGGATCTCGGCTTTCCTTTGAGACATGGCCTCGCTAATGCTTTCTGGATCATCCCCTGTACGGATGAAACGATATATTCTGTCTAGATCTTCTTTCATATTCGGTAAGGTGACTAGATACTCGGCCACCTTTCTTACGCGGAATGAATATAAAACCATATTATCCTCGCCTGGGACTGGATCATAGCCGCATTCGGCAAGGGATTTTCTTATTTCTGCTACAGTCTGATGTCTGGGCGTACGCTGTGACGCTTGTGCATGTAATTCGGCTGTCGTTAAACGCTTGTGTGGCGGCGGGGTTTGAGGAGTACCTCCCCCTGCGGCCCCTAAACTAGAGTCGTCTACTGAGGCTCTTCGTCCTGGCAGAGTGGGAAATGGAAATGTAGGCTGGACTTGTATGGCGGGCTGGACCGGGGGTACCGTAACAGGTACTCCGGTGTCTGGAGGAGCGGGAAGTGCCTGATTTACAGGGACTGGCGGAGCGCGAACAGGATTTGCATATTCTGGGACTATGTCGTCCAAATAGGACGAAATAAAAATATCAGCTGCGGTCTGTTTGTGACGTAGTTTGGTCGGAACTAATGGTGGCGGGAAATTACTGGATGCCTCTGGGGTCGCTTTTGGCAAGCCCTCGGCAAGGAGAGGATACATACCCCTAATAAGGGCATGCCTCTGTCTGTCTGACTGTTCGGCTTTGACTTGTTCACCTATCTCGATTAGTTCTTTTTCTTGTGCTCGTTCTAAGGATTCTGTACTTAATTCTGACTTTCTGATTTCCTTTTCAGTTCTTTTATGAGCTTCTTTGCGCCATAACTCGATGGCATCTTTCTGTGACTGTCTGGCTTTCTTTTTCCATAATGCCTCTTCTACTCGCATGATGCACTCGGCATCCCATGTACCCGATACGGGCCATCTATACTTTTCTTCTAACTGTTTGGTATACTCTACCCATAAATCTAGATACAGTATGGCCCTTATGCCATGCTTCTGATACATAAAATGACCTGGACTGTCCCTAGGCGGAACTGGAACTGCTGCTTCCAGCAGACCCTTTCTGGTTTTTAACTGACGTAATTTCGAAAGGAGCGGCATGACTGAACTATAATCTAGACACAATACAATACACAATAAACACGATACTTATTCCCCATTCATACCACGACATTAAAATACATGAAGAACATTTAAAAATAACAGTTCGAATCAGAATACTACCTGGAATACGGAACACAGGATACATGAATTTTCTCGAGAACAGAACTGACTAGAACAGGAACTAGATGCACTGCTGAAACAGTACGAAACTTACCGGTCTCATAAAGAGACACGTCAGGACCCGCATCCACCGAAGTGGACACTTCGTTTGTGGGTCTGTGTACCACCAACCCACGGACCAGAGTCAATTAAATTGACCCTGTCTAGATACTACCCCAGTAACGGTACTCACCGGGCAGCAAGAACGGAAGGCCTCAGACTGGACGGGACTGCTTGGACGCCGGACGGGCGAACTTCGGACTTCAGTTACGGGTGGACCTCCGGATACCTCGGACCTTGGACTCTCGGCTTGGGCTCTGGTCGGGACTCGCCGCGTTCCTCCACCGTCTCGTTTGGATGCTGGACCGCCTCCTCCGTCTCCTCCGTGGGCCTGAGGGATACTTGAAGCAGAAATATCTGCCGGTGCGCAGAAGAGTTCCGTCACGACTGCAGAGGGTCAGGGGGTCGGCGTGGCTTCACCGACGCGTGGGGAAAGGGCAAGTCCCTGTTCGGGCGCCATTATGTGGTAAATAAATAAATAATACCCTATTTTTGAATGTATAAATGAATAACAGATAGCTCAATAAATAAGAGTCAAAATTCGAGGTAGTAGGAGTTTCGCAGGTTTATTACAGCATAAAGGACAGGAACAGGACAACCTGCATAGGAATAGGATGGCAGGGCCCAGCAGCGCTGCCGGGGTCAGGATCGGGACAAGGGAAAGGATGACTTTTTTAATAACAGTGCATGAGCATATATACATAACGCAAACACATAGCATTACATTGCAATAGGCGTAGCAGTGGGTGGAGCAAAAAGGCGTGACGTGTAGCAGTCGCGAAAGATAAGGATGAAAAGAGGTGTAACGGGGCGTATACATAGACATGTGATGCAAACGTAACAGAATATGTCATGAATGGGGCGGAAACCATGGAGGGGGCTACCTGAGGAGCCGGGACCTCTAACCTGATGGTGTGCGCAAACTGGCAATGACGTGTTACTAGGAGAAGCTGGGGGCTATGAACTCTGTGCTAGGAGTAGAGACTGAAGTCTGGAGAGTCAGGGCGACATGTACCTAAGCAGTATCTAGTATCTGATGTTTAGAGAACATGTTGATATAAACTAGAAGTCAGGAGGGGAAAGGCTAACTTGATTCTAAGACTGGACCATGCATTATTCTACATATAGTGCGTGATGAAGAATATGAAATGACCATTAAATACAGTATTTCTCTTACATGGAGCCGGAAAGGCTAGACAATGACGGAAACTATTGATGCGGTTCAGTAGCTTAGGAATGCAGAGAAGGAGGACTGAACTGATAACTGGAACTATAACATACTTTTGGCAGACTCAGAGGCAGAGCCAGGCTGAACCGGGCACGGCGTGGCAGGAAGTAAGTGAAGGGTCGAGGATACAGGTGGGGGCTGTATCGCTCCTCAGCGAAGTTTCAAGAGACAGGAGCTGAATCTGGTGTCCAGGCCCTTTTGAGGCCTAGAAACGGGGACTTTATAATGGAATAACGTGCACACTGAGAAACGTGGCAACGTAGCTTTACATAGGCCTGATATTCGTAGTATTCACGAGAACTGGAAACTGGCATACTAGAGGTGGACACAACTGTAATTGCGTCATTAATCGAACATGGGGAATGCATATGCATATTTAATCATGCACACATAACATATGATGGATGACACGTAGGGACACAGAACATGGCAAAATTTACTTTTCCACAGATCCCCAGATCAGTTGGCCAAGCAGAAATAAGATTGGAGTTCGGTCTCCAAAGACAGTCCAAGGTGTTGCAAGGGTCTTTCTTTAAATATATGTATACTATGTTTACATCTGACCCTGTTTCTTTAGCGCACATCTGTTGGCTCGAAATCATCAATTCTGCCTATTCTGTTTCCTGGCGATCCTATATTTCATCCTGCCTTCAGAATGTTGGTCTGCATATAGAGTCGATCGACTAATCAAAGTCAACTTCCTTAATGCGGATAAAACAGCATTAGCGTCAAAAACACATGCATGGTCTGTGATTAATTCACATCAGGTTCTTCGAACTCAACCATATTTCAATGCCTTTTTCAAAATTCTAATGGGTATAAACTCAACTAAGGAAGGTACCTCGAGCTGGATTCAGCAATGGCCAAGCATTAATTGTATAATGCGTGGGTGCTCACATGAAACCCTATAGCACATAGTGTGTGTGTGACAGAAATTACTCACCATACGTCGCACCTTTTTAAAACCCTTATTTCTCAAAGGTGGGGTAAGATCGGCTTATCAGGCCATAGTTTTATATTTATCGGGTCAGTCGATTCCCCTGCTATGCCAATTCATAACGTTTTTAGTCATTGTTGAAAAACATTTGGGGTCGGCAGTCTAGGGGCCTCCCTAATGAATCAAGTATTAATAAGGTCAATATTATTGTTATGGAAATCAGTTCCAAATGCGATTGTGAAAACCCTGATGATTTTTCTTAGATTAGTTGCACAATGTAGATACCACCGTTTGTTTGCTCAATGGATGTTATTGTGCATAAATTCTATGAAATGAGTCAGTCTTAGATAACAGGTCTTTAGAATATACTGAGACTTCACCCTGCTTACTCTGTATTTTGCATTTTAATGACACAGGTGGTGTTCATGTGTATTTTGTAGCTGAAGTTATTGCGAAAACTTTGATGCATGTTTATAGCCTACTTTACAAAATGTGAATATTATGGATGAGTCAGTGTTTATGTTGTTACAGTATACTGACTCAAGCGATACCATGAAAATGCACTATTATTGCTTATTTGCACAATGGAAATTATTTCCCACACATTTTATGAATTGGGTCAGTCTTAGATAACAGATGCTAACTTTGCTTCTATGGCAATCAGTTCCAAGTGTGACTGTTAAAACTCAGTTGTTTCTTCACAGTTTATTTGCACCTTATGGATATTACAGCTTGACTGTGCAATGTGATTAACTTTGTAGAAATTCTATGAATCGGAGTGGTTATAGGTTTTAGATTCAGGACATATAGAGATACTACTCCATTAATTTGAATTACAATATTATGCATTATATAGTGTATTTGCACAATGTTATCTAAAATTAATTGTTACTATTAGTTTTTTCATGTGCCATTTATAATTTGTTCACTGATCTTATTGTGCCTGTTTTAAAAAGAGTATTTTAAATGGCCCCAATGTAAGGGTTTGGTATGTAACCTTAGATGTAAACTTTTCGAATCTGTATTTATTGTTTAATGAGATTGGAACAGTGTTTCTCTACACAGGTTTTAAAAGTTAACTGCAATGGTTTTTGTTAATCAAGCAATAATACATTAATTGAATTGGTCAACTTCAAGGCTTTATGTAATGTACATTAAGCCTTCACAATGCCGGCCCAAAATCTTGCATTGCTATACTCCCAATCACATGCTGCGATCTACTGTAGAAAAAAGGTGGCCACCCCTAGAATCAACAAGGCCTGTTGAAGTGGCAGATGTTTTTCTTTCTCCACATTGGAATTGTGGAATTTCTTGCTTTTTCAGCTAAGAGCTAAATCTAACCTTTTTAAATTTAGAAAACTACTTAAAACCTGGCTTTTTAAAAGCTTTCTTTCTCATTAGGTTTTTGTTGAGGGCTTGATGCCAGACACTAGCGCCAAGACGCCTTCGGGCATTTGTGCGCTGTATAAGTCTCTTACTTACATCCTCAATAAGTATTTTACTTACTCACTCAGCAAGACTAACGAGGGAATGTATCTGACCCGTGCTTCATCACAGTTGGCCTTAATTTTTGACTTTGACCCAGTCCAGCGTGACCATATAACCACGGTTGGTGCTTTATGCTTTTAGGCGCTATATTGCAGTTTATTCTTTAAAAATTGCTAAGGTCAAGTTTAAGCAATTGTTTTGTTAATGTGTTGCATGTGACTATATTGTTTGTTAAGATCATGGTGAAGCAGCACCTAAAATACGGTCAGAGACCAGTTATGCCCTCAGGAGTGCCCTGGACACCATATTAGGACTTGTGGAAGTAAACAAAACTGACAACACAGTGGAATAGGCCTCCTTCTCCCTACTCTTTTTTTGCGAGAGTGAACATACTGAGTGCATGAGTCTGTAAGACTGTGTTATATTATTTTCCTCTACCGAGATATAAAATTCCACAATTGTTTCATGCACACCTTCCCAGAGGTACCCAGCAGAGAAAGCATCCTATGGTTAGACGGCTTCTTTAAGACCAATTTTTGGGATTGGGACTAAATTCATTCATCAAGCATACTCATTGTCAAGCATACTTATCAAATGAGATGAACCTGAGAGCACAGACAAAAAATCCCCATTGTTACCTGTATGTAGCTAACTGTGCAAATTAAGCAGAAAAAAAACAGACAAAATGTTATTGCCACAAATTTAGCAGGCCACTGTAAATAAATGTGAAAAGTTATATCTAAGTGTTTGGAGCTGGTGGACAATCAAATGGAGATTCACATAGCAGGAATTTAAAAAAGCGCCAATATTGTTTTAAATGTCACCACTAAAATCACTTTCTAATGTGCCGAATAAATCCACAGGGGCCCCGATGTCGTCCCTTATGCAGTGATGAGGCTAGCCAATGCTTCTCGGGGAGAGACCGAGAAAATCCATGACATTTCGCCTCTACACCAGGCACCAGCAACGTGAAAAGGAGATATCAGAGCTGAGAGAAGACTTGTGTGCTATGAGCATTGCATTGTGGACTTTGCCAAGCACTTTGGGACAGCTACCACTGGCCACTATAATTGAAGGAATATTTTTTACATGTAGTCTTTTACTTCTCATTCTCCATAGACCATCTTAAGCGTACAAAACGGATGACATATTGACAGCAGATCCGTACCTACCATGTTTAATACCCTCTTTCATTTTATTATTTTTTGCTTAATTTTCTTGCTAACTGTTTATGCTTTCACTTCCGGTTGGTTTGCACATTAACGTTCTTTATTCTTTATTGTGCTGCTATTTCGATGTGTCTGTTAGGCACTTTACCTGAACTTGATCTAGTCCTCAGGTAAGAGGCGAACCTGCCTCAGGTAAGCAATGGTGTCACTCTTTGATCTTCCAAGGTGGCCTGGCCTACTGGACATCCAGAGAATTCCAAAGTAGGATAGAGACTCACACTCCTCTGTTGGGAGCTTTGTCCTCAGGTGAATTCTGAACAATCCTTTTGTGGTTTATTGCTGCCTGATGACCAGTGCTTGCTTCAACAATTTGTGGATGTCTACTTCTAAGAAAGACCTCATTCTGGGAAACATTTGAAAGTAGTGCTTTTCTTTCTTAATGTCCTTCACCAGGTCACTCGTGAAAACAAGCAAATGTTGAAGTTAAAATCACTTCCAATGGACGGCGCGACGCGGCGAACCAAGATGGCCGCATCCTGAGAAGCTCCGCGCTGACGAGCAGCGCTCGCTCCTAAAGGGTCTATTTCGCGGCAGTGTTTTGGCCTCTAAACGGCGGATTCCGATGTCGGAAGCACCCCCCAACAACAGGGTATGATTTCCGCTTACAACACAATGCCTCCTTGCTAATTTGGGACCGAAATGCTCCTCACTCGGTATCGGCCGCCATTTTGTTTTTTTTCTACCGTTTTCCTCGCAGCGTTTATTTGTCTTTTTTGCTGCTTCACTATTACTTGCCTGCATCCTTAAATGATATCTTCATGGACTTGCTGCCCCAGCTCATGGACTATGTCGCCCTGCTTGTGACATCTCTGGCAACATTTTTTGGACCTTCCTCATTCACCTCAGTCTTTAAACTGCGTCATGGTCCTTTCCTCAGCTGATATGTCTCTCAGGGACCGCTGTATGGATTCAGGTCTACATTAGGGGTACTTTTCTTTTTTTTCCTTCTTTCTTTCCCTGCTGGGTTTCACTCTCCGTCTTGCTCTTTTTGGCTCCTTACCATCACGGTTGCTGCCTCAGTGATTTGTTTGCTTTTTGTTCGCCTGCTGGTGGTCCCCTCATGGCCCTCTGTTACAATTACCTTTGTTACAACTATCTTCTGGTCTAACTGGTGTTTCACACCCTTGTACCTGCAATGGAGCCTCCTCATATGTCTAAGGGTCACGGCAATGCCTCTGCTTCACGCAAAGATGCTGCAGCTACTGCTAAACGCCTTAAAAAAGACCCCCCATCTCCTTCTAAGTCCCCACTTCCCATTACGTTGGAGGACATTATGGAAGAATTGCGTCTCATACGCCCCTTCATGACGGATACTGCTACAACTCTCCAGAGACTTGACGAAAAATGGTCCAGTCTGGATTTGAGGCTAACTGATGTGGAGCAAAAGGTCAGTGACGCTCAGGATGTTTTATCCAGGGTTGCCAGTCTTACTAAGGAAGTTGACCTGCTCAAAAGGACCTCCGAGGATTTGGAAAATCGCAATCGGCGTAACAATTTATGCATCTATGGTATTCCGGAAGGTTCGGAGGGGTCAGACATTATTCAGTTCTTGAAGACTCAGGTCCTTCCCATTACTGGTCATCCTAAGCACTTGGATGTCAATATTTAAAGGGCACACCGCCTTGGACCGAAAAACGCCTTTTCTACTGCAAAATCCAGAGGCATCATAGCTTATTTCCTTCTTTACTCCGACCTCATGGCTATCCTTCATACTGCTAAACAGCATAAGCAGCTGCTTTGGTCTGGACATAAAGTTTTTATCACGCAGGATGGCTCTAAACCAACGGCAGCTCGAGGTAAGGAGTTTTTGGACTTGCGACCTACTCTCCGATCGATGAATGCTCGATATGGCCTCATCCATCCTTGTTTTTTCAAAGTGACTTACAAAGAAAGAACTTTCAGCTTCGACGATCCAGCTGATCTTCGTAAATTTATTCACACTCACAAAGAAGAGTCCATGGAATTCAGCAAACCCTGAATTTAATGTTCTCATGTTTGTTTCGTTAATGTTGTACAACATTTATTCCCCTGTTATACTGTTGTCTTTATTCCATTCTTATTTTTTTTTCGTTTTACAGGTTCTTCTTTTGTAGTCCTTGTTGAACAACGCCTCTTTGTGCTGCTCCGATTTTTGCACTGTGCCTTTTGTTTCGCTGCCCCTCCTTCACACCTGTTTGGTAAGTTCCCTTCTTTGTCTTAAATGGTTACTTGTGGTTTTTACGACCTTTCTGTTTTTCCCCTTTATTTCGCTTTTTATGTAACCATACATTTCTTCTTTCTTCTGCTCGTGCGGTTGTCTTGTTCTCGCTGCTTCCCCTCCCTCTTCATTGTCATTCCTTTACTTGTTTTTTATTGCTAAAGTCCTTTGGCTTTTTGTCATCTTCTCTCTCTTATTCTATTTCTCGGGAGTTAATTCCTCCCATTCCTCTTCTTCTTACCCTCTTCCCTTTCCTCCCTTCTTTCTTCCTTCCTCCTCTCTCCTCTCCATTGACGCTCTCATTTTCTATGTCCCTTTCTCTACTTCCCTCCGCTTCTCTTTCCTTAATAATACTTTTTTTAATCTCTCCTCTTCCTTTTTGGCTTTTTTCTTGTTATTCTCTACAGTGGTAATGCATTGTCTCTCTTCTTTTTCTTTGTTCTCATATTTTTGGTGGCTTCTTCATGTTCTCATTCATTTCATCAAGCTACATTCTATATCTTTCTTTTCCGCTAGCTACCTCAACTTTTCCTATTTCACTTCCTTTTTTCTTAACTGGTATATGCTATTTCTCTTCTCTTCTCCTCTTCTCCTATTATGAAAGGTTTTCGAATTATTTCTTGGAATGTTAAGGGTCTCCAAAACCCTTTTAAGAAACAACGTATTTTGTCTCATCTTGCTCCTCTGAAATGTCAAATTGCTTTATTGCAAGAAACGCATCTTTCTTCACAGGAATTATCCTTGTTGCGTAAACAATGGGTTGGGGAAGCCTACTGCTCTCCGGCTGTTAATAACAAAAAAGGTGTTATAATTTTATTTCATAAATCTTTGTCTGTTCAAGTACAAAATGAAATTTCTAATTTTAATGGTAGATGGTTGTTTCTAGATAGTATTGTTGTTGTTGGTAACTGAAGAGGCAAGGAGGCTGGTGGATGAGGGAGGAAGGGCTGCCATCATTCTTTTGGATCTTAGTGCATAGTTCGACACGGTCAACCATTCCATCTTGATCAACCGACTCAAGAGTAGCGGGGTGTCGGGCACTGCACTCGATTGGCTTACCTCCTTCTTCAGTAACCGCCGCTTCCAAGTCTTTGAGGGAGATGTGGTCACCTCCAATCTGTCCTTGGAATGCAGGGTACCACAGGGCTCGGCCTTAAGTCCGACGCTCTTTAATGTGTACATGCAGCCATTGGCAGCCGTCATCCATCCATTTGGCATTAAGATCGTCAGCTATGCAGACGACACCCAGTTAGTGGTATCTCTGTGCCACAACAAGGGAGCGTCTGACCTGCTGGTCCCCTGCCTTGAAGCAGTGGCCAGGTGGATGGAGGACTCTTATCTCTGTCTTAACGGAGATAAGATGGAGATCATGTTACTGGGCAACTCTTCTCCTACATTTCTATCCCCGCATGGCCCTCATGTCTAGGACCAGTGCCACCGCCAAAGCCACATATGAAAAGTTTGGGCGTGTGGCTAGATGACACCCTCAACTTCGGCCATCAGGCTACGGTCTTATCATCCACCTGCTATGGGTTGTTGAGGATGTTACGCAAAGTTCTTCCTCTACTTCCATTTGATGCCCGCAGAATTATGGTCCAGGCCCTGATATTATCTCGGCTGGACTACGGAAATGTCCTGTACCTAGGAGCCCCACTGACCACAATAAACAAACTGCAGGTGGTTCAGAATAGTGCAGCAAGACTACTCCTGCAGGTCCCTAGGAGACAATCTGCAGGACCGGCGCTTCGTCAGCTGCATTGGTTACCTATGGCCGCCAGGATAAAGTTTAAGGTGATGTGCATAGCCCATAAGGTTATGTGGAAATCTGGCCCAGCCATCCTTCACTCTATGCTGTCGCCCTATGCACCATCAAGATCTCTCCGCTCCAGTAACCATTTTCTGGCCACTACAAGGAAAATTAGGAAATCAAGATGGGGAGGTCGCTCTTTTTCTTATTCGGTGGCCAGATTATGGAATTCACTTCCCCAGTCAGTAAGAGAGATCCGTAGTCTGACAACCTTCCGCAAACTTCTGAAAACACATCTATTCAACTGGTAGTGTCGGCTGAGACTTTTGTTTGTGGCGTTATTGGTTCTTGAAGCGCTACGAGGCCTCCGGGTAGTTTAGGCGCTATAGAAGTATTTTTTAATAATAACAATAATAATAATAATAATAATAATGATGTTCATCTTTCCCTTTGCAATGTATATGGCCCTAATGGTGTTGACCTATCCTTTTGGAATGAGATTTCTTCCCTTCTTTCTTCTAATGTGAGTGATGATCTGATTGTTGGGGGGGACTGTAACCAATTAATGGATCCTTTTTTGGATCACAAATCTCAAGTACGATATGTCCCTAACAAAATGCAAAAGTCATTCCACAAGTCCATTTCCTCTAGAGGCCTAATTGATTCATGGAGAATATCCCATCCCGATTCCTTAGAATTTTCTTTTTTTTCTCCAGTACATGCTTCTCATTCCCGAATTGACTACATTTTTCTTTCACACCATGCTTTCCAATTTATGACTAACTCTGAAATAGGCTCCATCCTCATCTCCGATCACGCACCCGTATATGGACTATCCTTCTCCCACCCCTATATCTCGCTGATGGCATTTCAACAATTCACTACTGCTTGATCCCAATTTCACCGACCATTTTACACAATTCATGGATGAATTCTTCCATAACAACTTAGGTACATCTTCTGATTTCCACTTTATATGGGATGCTTTCAAGGCTCCTGCCCGTGGTTGTGTTATAGACTTTGTATCCCGTAAGAAGAAAAAGGCCCTTACTAAGGCATCTTCTTTTCTCAAACAAATTAAAGACCTTGAACATTTTTATTTCACTACTAATTTTCCTGATTCACTATCCTCCCTTATTAAGGCTAAGATACAATTTAATAGACACTCTTGGGATTCTGCTTCTAACCAGCTTCTCAAATTCAATGCTAAGATGTACAGTGGTCGTAATAAGGCTGGTAAATTGCTAGCGAATTACCTTAAAATCAAGAAGCAAAAGTCTAAGATTGTTGTCATTAAGGATTCTCCGGGATCTCCCCAATCCTCGGATTCTAAGATCCTTGAATGTTTTGTTCAATATTATTCTTCCCTTTATACACCGGAATCCAATCCTTCTCCCGAACAAATAGACTCCTTCTTCCGCTCTATCCCTAAACCCTCTGATTCCCTGTTTGATCTTTCTTCCCTTGATGTTCTTATTTCAGAAAAAGACATTATCACTGCGCTTTCTCTTCTGCCCAAGGATAAAACCCCTGGTCCGGATGGACTCACAGTGCGATTTTTCCTTCATTTTAAGACTGTTTTGGTTCCACATTTGCTCCATTTAATGAATCATTTTCTCGATACAGGTGAATCTAGAGGTTCTTTTACACAGGCAATGCTCTGTCTTCTTCCCAAGAAGGACAAGGATCCCTCCCTGTGTAAAAATTACAGACCTATTTCCCTTATCAATACTTATTGCAAAATGTATGCAAAAATTCTGGCTATTCGCATTAATTCAGTTGTCTCCTAACAACTTACTGGGACATTTTTGCTGGTATTGTGGACTCGCCATCAGCCTTCCAGTGTCCCTGCCCTGCAGTCCTCCCGCCGCCGCATCTCCCATCATCGCGGCCGCCGTGAGGAGGACTGCAATCACCAGGGGGCATAGCGGCAGAAGCCGCCAACGCAATTTCCCGCGCCCGGAGGCGCTTTTAACCGGACAGACTCCCGGTGGAGCGGGTGTCTCCTAACAACTTACTGGGGCATTTTTGCTGGTATTGTGGACTCGCCATCAGCCTTCCAGTGTCCCTGCCCTGCAGTCCTCCCGCCGCCGCATCTCCCATCATCGCGGCCGCCATGAGGAGGACTGCAATCACCAGGGGGCATAGCGGCAGAAGCCCGCGACGCAATTTCCCGCGCCCAGAGGCTCTTTTAACCGGACAGACTCCCGGTGGAGCAGGTGTCTCCTAACAACTTACTGGGGCATTTTTGCTGGTATTGTGGACTCGCCATCAGCCTTCCAGTGTCCCTGCCCTGCAGTCCTCCCGCCGTCGCATCTCCCATCATCGCGGCCGCCGTGAGGAGGACTGCAATCACCAGGGGGCATAGCGGCAGAAGCCGCCGACGCAATTTCCCGCGCCCGGAGGCGCTTTTAACCGGATAGACTCCCCGCGTCGCGGGAGCACCCGGGGCTAAACCCGGGCAAAGGGCGGGCCCTCTGTGGCCCTCAGAGGCCTGAGGAGACTGGACTGGGCATTAGACGCTGGTCCCAAAGGGACACTTTACATGCAGGTACTCCCTGTGAACGTTTTTTGTATATATTTACGTTTAGGTACTGGGCGTTGATCGCTCTAGGCCTGTAGTTTTTTTAATAATCTTAATTATCCTTTCAGATTGTGTATGAAACTAAGCTGGTATGATGTCTAAGGAGAAACTAGACAAAAGTGATAAAACTTCTTCTAGGCTAGGTCCCATGGATAACTACTTGATTCAGAAAGTAACCCAGATTAATAGTGATAGAAGGGCCTCCTTAGGTCGGGGGAGTCTTTCATTGATTCAGGATGAGGCGCAATTAATTGTGGCAGATATACCTATGCATAAAAAAAAAACTATTGCCTTTGGGAAAGTTGTTACAGCGATAGCACAGGTGCACGCCGTTAGACTTGATGATCGGCCAGA
Organism: Lissotriton helveticus; assembly: GCF_964261635.1. Lineage (NCBI taxonomy): Eukaryota > Metazoa > Chordata > Amphibia > Caudata > Salamandridae > Lissotriton > Lissotriton helveticus. The sequence continues at coordinate 787,514,015 of NC_136068.1, forward strand.
TATCGTGGAAATAGAACATCCTACATCCCTTATACGTTCGGCGAGAATATTCAAAAAGGCAAAATCAAGAAGGAGGGGGAAGCAAAATCAAAAAGTATATACAGCTAAAAAGAGCCCTCGATTGGACACCATGACAGACAAATGTTCTTCTTTGGGGCATATAGGGACAGTCTCAACGATAACCCACTCACATAGTAGTAGTATAGAAGATACTGGGATATCAAATATAGGAGGTAGGGGGGAAGAAGGGGAAGCATCAGAATATTCTACTACTGAGGTCTCCATTCTAAGTACTCCTGCTAGTATGCGAACATCCCTCTTGAGTTTGTGTAGTAGTTACGATGACGAAGGGCTATCAAAATCCCCCAGATTCTCTCCAGCATCATCTCCAAACATAAATTACATGTCACCATCTAATACCAACATTAATACTACCAAAAAAAGAGGGGATTGTCCTCTGAAGACTCGGGAAGCTAAATTACAGAAGAGGAGCCCAACTATAGCAGAGACCGATGTGGTTACTTCACTAACCCCTCTGATTGTCTCTCAAACGACAACTCATTCTTGTTCCCCCAGTGAGGGCGGCCTGTTAGCAAAAATCGAAAGTTTGGTAAAAGCATTAATTCAGCCCCTGTTAGAAAAAATAAACCTGTGTAAGACTCAACTCGATCAGTTAGATAAAAAGGTAGGAAAAAATACACTATTACTAGCAGATCTGTTACAATGATGACAGCCATTAAACAAGTTCCACTTTGCCCCACTCCCTCTACAAAAATCGTACAAATTGGGGTGAAAGCAACTGGTCCCATACTGAAAAAAAGCTTTACCATCACCGTTGTTAAAAAAGAAGCCTGTCCCTGAAATTAAAACCATAAGTAAAGCAGGCGTCCAAGGGGGGGAAAACCTGATAGTGGAAGAAAGGGCAGAGATACCACACGATAAGGCTATTAAGGAGAATGAAACAGGAAATTCTCATAATAGAAATTGGCATCTACAGAGAATTGTCGACTTACCACCCGAAGCAGCCCCCTATACAATAGTCATGGCGGGTGTCCCTGAGCTACCCATGGGCACCAGGGAAGATCATCGAGCTTTAAGAAACAAAGTGACACACTGGTTACGTAATAATAGACCCCTGCCCGCCCATATTAATGGAGAAATTTTGAATGTGAGGCGTTCAACCTGGGTGGGCTCAAGACCTAAAGACAAGAGAGGGGATGTTATTATTGTAAACTTTAAAGATCATAGAGCTGTCCGGCATGTCGGAGATTGGTATAATTTGAGAAGCAATGATTCTATTACTACTCACTACCTTAGCTACTTCTATCCTTATTCCCCAGGGCAACACCCTAGAAACAGGGACAAAGTAAGGTACCCTGTAAACTGGTCCGGCTTAAATCAACATGGATACAGTCAGACTCCTTTTTCCCAAACTCAGAGACAATTTAATTTCCATCAAAGGCATTTTGTTCCACCAACTCCCGGACCGAATTTTGGAAATAATTATTTTTGGGATAATAGAGGTTTTGCCCTACCAGTTTATAATCTACCAACCCATAATCGATTTGATGCCTTCTCGGGCCTTGATTATGTCGATTGACAAAAGCAGGATACTCGCCAGACAAATATATTGAGAGTAGGAGATGATACTGATTCTAAGAGGAACCTAAAAGAGTACACGCCAGGGGAGGGCTGTAAGATTACCTTACCATTAGAATTGACCCTAAATATAAACTATGGAGACACCGAAGAGCCTCCCTGTATCATTTCGAATACCCAGGGGTTAGACGTGGGGGATAATAGTGGAGGAGTAAGTTCCTCACGTAAAAAGGTATCTGGTAATATCCCCCTGGGAGATACGGAAGTATACGAGAAAAGGAAATCCTGTACACTCCTATTTTGGAATGTAGCAGGATTAAAGAATAAGATTAATAACCCATCCTGGGAGACTGTCCTAAATGGGCGGGACAGTGTGGCCCTTCAAGAAAGCCGGACCACGGACCCAGTGTATATAAGTGGGTACAGAACCTTTTTACTCCGGCTGTGGGGGGTCAATACGGACGTGCAAAGGGAGGTTTAATTACATTTCTCTCAAACCAGCTTAAATATGAGAAAGTACATTTTATGTCTAAATCTAGTTACTACCAAGTAATAACCCTAAGCTCTAAAAAGGGATTCAATGTAGTTGTGATACATTTTTATAATAACATTCCGAAAGACGAAATCCCCAATATCTTAAAAATGCTTAGGGAAGATATACAATATGAAATAGACAAGTCCAACAGGGAACTGATAATTTTATGGGAAGGGATTTTAATTGTCCACTCTGTACAAAGGGAAAACAGGGGATTTGTGGCCTCATGTTAGAACAAGATATTAATCTAACACACTTTGACCACTCTTTGATCGGGGACCTACTCAATGAATTAGTGTTCATGTACGATCTGGGTTTTGCAAATGAAATAGCTCAGAATCCCACTTCTTTTGGGCCTACGTTCATTGGTAGAGGTGCATTGTCCACTATTGATTTTATTCTTACATCAAATAGTTATAGCCACAGGATTAATAGGTCAGAGACTCTAAAGCTACCCCTAAGTGATCATTTGCCCCAAATAATAGAGGCTGAGAACCCTTTTTATGAACACCGTGAAGATACCCTCACCTCACGTACGGTCCCTGACGTGACTTTGGGGAGGCAAAATGGGTATACTTTAAAATGGGGCATGGTCACGCCAGAAATGTTTCTTGCAAAGCTGCTGAATGCTTGTTCAGATAGTTTTGCTATTTGTCTTGGGGAGACGTCTCATTGCGACCAGATTTTAGAGCATTTTTTGTAGAATAGCTTCTGAAATCAAAAATAGCCTGTGGGTGGAGGTAAAAAATAGGACTAGGCGCACTAAAAGTTGGTTTGATACCGCTTGCACAAGGGCATTAACTGACTTGAAACACGCTATTCATAGGTCTCCCCGTGATCTGCAAGTAATAAGAGGGTTGAGGAAAATTTATAATGAGGCCCTGAAAAATAGAAAAAACGCTATAAAAAAGGAGGCCCTAGAAGCCCTCTGCGAGGCTGCACAATCGAAGGATGCATCTGCTTTTTGGAGGGCCGTTAACACCCCTTTCCTCTTTGATAGTCTCAAGGCTCGCATAGAGATGGCGATTACCGAAGATGAATGGGTGGAACATTTTTCAAACTTATATAGGTCCCAAGATTATCCTTCCACTACAAATGTTTTTAAAATTGTTAGCGGTGGATTGGGGGATGAAAATTTGGTGATAACCCTGGAGGAAGTCATGATGGGGTTGAAAGCCACGAAGGGCGGCAAGGCTGCTGGCCCTGACGGGATCCCTGCAGATCTATATAAAGCAAACAAAGAGATCTGGGGCCCCATGTTGGTACAGCTTTTTAATGCCACACTTGCTAAGGGTTTAAACCCATCCTGGTTTACCTCGATTATCGTGCCGATTTACAAGAAGGGTGATAGACAAAATTGTGCTTGCTATAGGCCAATCTCCCTTCTTGACTCATCTGTAAAAATTCTTGGTTGAATCATTCTGGCTAGACTCCAGAACTGGGCGGAGGAAAATGAAATAATGAGCGACCTACAGTATGGATTCCAGAAGGGTATGGGAACCGTTGAACAATGTTTAAATTTAATGATTGTTCAGCAAAAGTATACGAGGGTTAAAGGTGAACGGTTATATCTCATGTTTGTCGACTTGTCGTCGGCATTTGATTGCGTGTCACATACCAAATTGTGGGAAATTTTGAAAGGGCTGGGCGTGGAAGATCCTATCATCCGTTTTCTGGGAGAATTATACTCAGGAGTCACAGCCACAGTCCGATATGGCCGTGGGGGAGAATGTACCAGGAGATTTAGAGTGGGACGCGGAGTACGCCAGGGGTGTGTTCTGGACCCCTTTCTATTTCTCCTCTACATAAATGGACTTGAGCATCGACTCCTGCAGGAGTGCAGGGATGTGCCCAGGGTGGGGAAGAGGCTGATCCCTGCACTCATGTACGCGGACGATGCCGTCTTAATGGCTCGTACCCCCTTGGCCCTACAAAAATTGTTAATATCCTTCGAAAAGTTCATGTTGAGTTTAGATCTGAAAATTAATTGCAGTAAAACATACTCCATGAACTGTGGCACAAGATCTGGGAAAATGATGAAAAGTATGTACTTAAATAATGCTCCCTTGGAAAATATTACCTCTTTCCCTTACCTGGGTATTTTATTCCATGAACTGGGGGGATGGACAAGTGGTGTAAAGGCCAGAACTCTTTTGTTCCAAAAAACTATAATGGCCATAAAGACTTTTACAAAAAAGCTGGGTAACAAACCAATAAGAGAAATCTTGACAATATACAATGCCACATGTACATCTGTAGCCTTGTATGGTGCGGGACTTTGGAGTTTTTCTAATATAGAATCATTACAAATTGCTGAAAATAAATTTTTGCGGGATGTCCTAGCTGCACCGCAGAGTGTTTCAACATATATTTGTCACACAGAACTGGGTCAACCCCATATTTCAGATCTAATTATAATACAACCCATCCTTTTGTGGCACAGGGTATGGACTACTAACGAATGTGTAGTTAATCGGGCTATGTTACAGGATATATTAAAAATGGAAAATATGGGTACCGTCGATTGGCTAGATTATATTAAACACTTCATGATTGAAATTGGATGCCGAGAATACTATGAGGACCCACCTTTAATGGGAAACATACCCAGAAAACTATTGAAAAAAACTGAGCTTGGATTACCTTGAGGTCAAAAGAAGGCGAGTGGAAATCAGCAAAAATACAGTTACCTCGCACAACTTAATATTAACTGGGGTAAAAGTACAGCCCTATTTAACCCTGTTGATGTCAAATTATGATCGATTTCTCTTAACCCGTTTTAGATTAAATATTGTTTTTAGACTCTTGTCCTTCCCAGAAATGAATTTATGGTCGCGAAATTTACCTACCTGCCCGTGCGATGATTCCTCACCCCAATCTGATATCCACATTTTATTTTTTTGTAAATTTTATATTATCCCTCGCAGGAAAGTTATAATCCCATTCCTTAAAGACATGAACTTAAATAGATGTCGCTTAGCTTTTACAGAATGTCAGAGAATGGACACAGTTTTAACCGTTGTTGTACTTTTAAGCTTTTTTAAACATGTATTTAAATTACGAAAATCCATTGGTGTAAATGAAACATAATGAATTTGTGTATTTTTAAACAGACCTCTGCAAATTGAAATTTTCATGTTGTTGCTTTTATGGTTATTGATTTTAACCGAATAAAGTACTTTCTGAATCAGTTATCCCTGATCTGGTCAATGTCTATCAATCTGGATTTGTTAAAGGTAGGTCTATAACGGATAATTCCAGAACCCTTCTCACTATCATTCACCTAGCTGCCAAAATGGGTTCCCCTGTCGCCACAATTACCTTGGATGCTGAGAAAGCATTTGATCGAGTCAATTGGGACTTTATGTTTGGAGCACTTCGTTGGCACGGTTTTAGCCCCACCGTTCTCAGATACATTCAATTACTTTATTCTGACCCCAAAACTTCTATCTGGGTTAATGGCACTCAGTCAGACTACTTCTCTCTTCATAGAGGAACCAGACAGGGTTGTCCTCTCTTCCCTCTCCTTTTTATTTTGGCTTTAGAACCCTTCCTTGAGAAAATTAGACGGCCCCTTCTTATTCTGGTTTTATCTATAAAGATGTCGATATTAAATTTACTGCCTACGCCGATGATACTTTGCTTTATATCTCAAATCCCATTGATGCACACCCTGCTTTTTTTTCGTTACTTAATGATTACTCTTTGGTCTCTGGCTATAAATTAAATATTGATAAATCGGAGGTCCTTCCCCTCAATAGGTTATGTCGTCCTCATATGTTCGAGGGTTCGGATTTTGAATGGAATCCTAGATTTATCAAGTGTTTGGGTATTTTGTACGCCAATACCATTAGAGAGACCATCAAAATCAACCATTCTGACATTCTTAAAAAACTCTCTTCTCTTATAGAATGCTGGACCCCCCTTTTTCTTTCATGCTGGGGTCGCTTATCAACTATTAAAATGATGTTGCTTCCTATTGTCAATTTCTATCTTTCTATGCTTCCTGTCTCTCTTCCCCATTACTTTTTAAAATCCATTAATTGCCTTCTTGTGAAATTTTTATGGAATAATCGTAAAGCTAGGGTCTCGCTTCTCGGTCTTCAACAACCTAAGAACCTAGGCGGTGTCAATTTTCCTAATATCTCACGTTTCCACTCCGCCTTTACCCCTAAACAGATGTGGCCCTTTCTTACAGATTCGTCCTCCTCTCCTTTAACGGCTTGGAGCTCTTTGGAATTAGCTCAACTTACTCCCTTCCCTTTCCTTACAGCTACCCGGTTATCTCAGACTCCTCAAAAATTTATATCCCCCATTTTCAAGCATTCTAAAGCCCTAACACTTCTACTGTTTCATTCTTTTTCCTCTCCTTCTGATATTCACTTGCACACTCCGCTTTGGTACAACAAATCTCTCAAGATCAATAACAGAGCGCTCTTCTGGAAGGAATGGATTGACAAAGGAATTATTACCTATAAACATTTACTCACCAATTATTCCTTAAGAACCTTACAAGATCTAAGTGATTCCTTTGGTATATCTAGTAAACACTCTTCACATTTCGAAATGCTCACTCCTACCTTATCCTCCATTATTTTACAGGGCACTCCGTCTCCCTCTGATACCTCCCTCCTCCCTTCTCCACCGGATTTCCATACTCCCTTTAGAGCCTCAGCTATTTATAGATTATTATCACATTCTCCTGTTGATAGGCCCAAATCCAAATTGGAACTTTTGTGGGAACTGGATCTAGGTCAAGCTTTCTCCCCACACATTTGGGACTCCATTTGGTCTAAAATACACACAGTTTCTCGCTCAGCTAGCACCACACAGACTTTTTATTTTTTCTATAATAGGCTTTATTACACCCCCACTGACTTGTGTAAATTCAAATTATTAGACTCTAAAAAGTGTTGGTCTTGTTCCTGTGATAATAGTGATCTATTACATATGTTTTCTATTGCCCTCAGGTTAAATTACTTTGGTCCCAGGTTTGGTCCACTCTCAATAATATTTTATCCACTGATGTTCCATTTGATATTGTTCATATTTTTTTGGGCGGGCTGGCTCCCATATGGAATGTTCAATGTCATGTTCGTAAATGTATTGATCTTTTTATTGCAACTTCATTTCAAATAATTACTACAAACTGTAAAGACACTACAAAAATTGTTTACAACGCTTGGTGGAATCTGTTATGTCACCGCCACAGACTTAACCGTGCTTATGCCACATCCGTACCTCTATTAATCAAAAGAGATTTATTATGGTCTCCCTTAACGGAGTATCTATCTAGACATGCCCCTGAATACTTATTAGTTTCTACTCCTTCTTTACTGATTATCTACTAAGTTTTGATAACGAGACAATATATTATTTGTAGCCTTCTTCCTTCCTTTCTTTCCCCCCTTTTTCCCCCCTCTCTTCTCTCTTTTTCACCCATATAAAAAAACAAAAAAATCATAAAAGCGTTGTTCATTGGTATATGGTTCTCCCCCTTTTTTGGGGTATGTTTTCAATTTGCACTTTTATTTTTTAGATGCATTTTACTTCTTTGATATTGTTCGCAGATGTACTAATGTTTTACGTTCATTATTTTCACTTAATAAAGCTTTTTAAACTAAAAAAAAAATCACTTCCAAAATATTTTCCTGGCACCAGGCCATAGTACAATTTAGCAAAGTTCTGCAAAGTTCAATCAATAGGCCATTGATAGTCAATAGGGTTGAATTCGATCCCTATTGTCATGCTTTACCGAAAATGTGAGTGGTTTTGTACATTACGGTGGTAATATTGGTAGCTGATGTACTATCTATCCAGGTCAGCATTGGAATAATCCATTGGCAGAGATGTAATGGTGCAGACAGCGAGGTTCCACTACAGTAAAGCAAGTAACCATGGGTTGCACTGATTTTTATTGTCACTATGATGATGTAGCACTGTTGTACACTGCCACACAAATCTTTCACAGTTCACATACTTTGCGTTGCTTCTATGAGCTACATTCATGCTGTTATTCTTTCTCAATCAGGACTGGGTATTGTGTACTTTTAAGTGTCGGTGGTAGGGTAATAAAATACTATGTATTATTCGCAGTAAAGTGGAAGGCCTTGAAATAGTTACAGCATAGTGGAAGACTTTTCAAACGTTTTCTGTCTTCTAAATGAGAGCACACTATTTGGCTGACTCCTTAATTATTGTGGGGAAAGTTACACATTCTAAAATCTTCGAGGACTGGTGTAATAAAATCATAGTAGGCTTCACAGGATCTGCTAAGTGTATGCTGGCCTGATGGTGGAAATGAAGGCAGTAACCCAAGGAGGTTGCCTACATCACTGTCAATGTATGCAACACCCACAATGTCATTTCTTGGTGGATTGCCAATGTCCTTCCTCACAATAATTACACTCACATGTCTACCCTCTATAAGTAGGCACCACTATAGCAATCATTGTAGAAAAAAGCTACACAGAACCATATTTTGTAGGGGGGCACGGCCTGTATGTTTGAAAAAAGAATCTTTTTTATCTGAAACAAAAAAAAAAAAAGAAAGTATGTGCTAAGAGCGACAAGCATACAACAGGAAACAAGGGGTACACCCGGCACTTTTAGACTCCCAAATAATGTGTAAAAGCAGTCAAAACCCAGATGCATGCCTGTGCTAGCAGGATAACAAACAACAACCAGTCAAATCAAATATATTCTAATTAGTTGCAAGACTGAAACCGATTTGTTTCGGCTGTTCCACAACTTTTTAGGGCGCAGATCCAATTCACAGAAACAGCAGAGTGCATGCATAAAGCCACGAACCCTGAACAAGGAGAATTTTAAAAACATCCTTTTTAATGGGACTATTTGTGATTAAATTGTCATTGACATTCAGCCATGGCTAGTGAAGCCTAAACCACAATCCCTGTGGAAGCAGTATACTTGCCCTTGCGTTGAGTGGGCTCTGAACTCATTAGTGTTTGCAAAGCTTGAGTGTTTTCAGCACGCGTTAATGAGTTTGTAAGTCCCCCCCTTAGACAGCGGTGGTGGTTCTCTTTAATAGAGGCTTCTAGAGCATTCATTCATACGGCGCTGTCTGCAGAAGTGTGTGTGTGTGTTTTTTTTATCAGAATATAAAATGAATTTCTTACTTCCTTGGTTTCCGTCCGTGCTTGTGGGTTTGATGAGGCGATTGGCGTCCTCGTGAAGGGCTCCAAACCAGTCTTTGAGTCTTGACGCAAGATTTCTCAAGTCCTTGTCTGTGCATAGTGCTAGAAAGTATTACAAAAAGGAGGATTAAAGCCATAAACCAATATTTACATTAAATATAATATGCAATGAGCTTTAGCTTTATTATGACCAGTGGCACGTTTTTGGTGGATTAATACATTTAAATCGGATGTTCAGAGCAATTACACTGAATTTGATAAAAGGGACAAGTCAGTTTGATCTTGTTGAAACTGGAGAAGGGCTCACTCTTAACGATCACTACTTTTCACAATGTTATTCAAGTGCATACTCCAAGTATTTCGTGAAATGTTAATGTAAGTCAATCGCAACTGCAAACAAAAAGTACAAGAAACGACCTTTGCCCCAGAGCCAAGCCTTCAAAGTACAGATGCGCAAAACATCTGAACAATAGTTGTGACACATCCCTGAGTGAGTTGTCATGAAAATATGCATTTAAAAATAGTGATACACCTCGAGGGCACAGGGGTAACTGAAAATGCTGCCTTTCCTGAAGGAAACTTCACATATGGCGTGAATCCAATAGCTGATTTTACTCCTTCTTGGAAATTGTGTGGCAGACGAACTTCTGCTGCTCGATTCCACTCCTCGATTTCTCTCCTTACTTAGAAGATCCGCCAAAAATTAGGCGATTTTCAGTTAACAGTAAATTTTTAAACACATCCCCTGGTGTGCAAATAACACAAGAAGAAGCTAGCGCGGATTATGTATCACTACTGTTCGTGCTAATTTACTCCTACAACTCAGAGACTGTAAATCTGAAGACCGCTCACCTAGTCGAAACACACTTCAAACTATACTTCATTGTCTGGACCGGTAGATTAAATGTTTTGTTCGTTACGACTTGACAAAAGATTATTTCAACCTCTTCTCATAGGTTTTTGCTCGCCCTTTCCATATGCCTTTGCTTTTCACAAACATTGAATGGCTATTTATAGTTTATATTTGACTGAAAATCTGTTTTTTTATGTCAAACTTTATAATAAATGTCCCTGTTAGGAGAGTGCTGTGAGTGTGCCAAACATGTTTACATAGACTGTGGCTAAGCTCCCACTGCAGCTTGGTGGGGAGGCCCTGACAGAGCCTTTCTGTGGTAACTTTTCTGTTTGCCGGAAATTTGAGGCGGCTGGCACAGATTGGGGGTGGCGGAGTGGCAGGGGGAGGGGGTGGCTGTAAAAAAAACATACCTATCGCTGTCGCATCTTTCCAGTCTGTCCTCTATCAGGACTCAGCCAGAACAGGAACAAGGAAGCATCCAAGCTCCCCTGTGATTGGTTAGAGCGCCGTGGTTTGGCACTCAGCCAGGGAATGGGGCAGTAGCGGCCCGTCGTGGGAGTGCTGCCAGGCGCTGATGTGGTGCAGGGGAGGGGCAGGGTGGGGGATAGTAAACTACAGATTACGGCCAAATAGAGGTAAGTAAACATATACATAAATAAAACAAATTTTGTTGCGCACACTGCACCTCATTTGGCGATGCAGCGCGCGCAACGAAATTCGTTTGATCTATTCATATGTTTACTTACCTCCAATCAGTTGTAATCCATAGTTTACTACCATTCACCCTGCCCCTCCCATGCACCCCGTCACCGCCCAGCAGCACTCCCACCACAGGCCGCTACAGGAATGGGGGCCTGGGCATGTTCTCCATGCAGGCTGTAATGCACTCTTCCCCTTCCCTGCTGTGAGAGCAGAGCAACCCCATCCAGCCGCAAGGCAGCAGGAACGGATAAAATGATAATAACATTAATTTCTTATCATTTTATTTTTCCTTAAGTTACACTGCTTAAAAGCAGTGGGGCGACACTCCGCTGCCTTAGCGGAGGTTACCAATGTCCTTGTGGGGTGAGGCTGAGTGAGTGATGTAAGCACTCGTAGACCAGCAGGCACCTTAGCAGTAGGATTGAGCAAGAAAAGCAGAAGGACTTATGAACACAGTTTATCAACAAAAAGGTAGGGTTCTGGCATACTGCAAAGTCTTGCATACTTTTCAATTTGTCAAATTGCAGCAGGGAGGCTATCCCATAGTTGTAGGGTAGTATAAAAAAAGGCCTAGCCCAAATTGTAGAATGTCCAAACTGCAGGACGATGAACTAAAGGCGTGAGCAAAATCACTGAAAACGGAAGGGAATTTGCTTTGAAAGTCTTCAGTAATTCTCAGAGTCCCTTGCTCATGTAAGACCTATTAGGCAAATGGTTTTCAATTCAATCCGCTGCTGCACCATGTCGTCTAAAATCAGAAACAAGGCCAAACTTGTGAAGGTTAAAAAGTAGCCTGACTGCCCTGTTTTGCATTAACTGTAGCTTCTGAGTGATATATCTGCCCATCTGCGATGGGGTGTTCCTTTGCCCCATGAATGGTCTTTCTCTATATGGCACAATTCAAGAACAATTTCTGTACAATAGCATCTTCAGTGCATACATAACCATGTGGGTCAGATATATCGATGATGGTTTCTGCATATGGTCCAGCGATGAGCGTAATTTAGACTTTTTTTTTGCAATGGCTGAACAATGGTACACAAGACATCAAGTTCAACATGAGCAAGATAAACACGTCTGTCACATTTCTTGACGCTGAAGCGAGAGCACTTGGAGAAACACTGTCCACATCTCTCGATAAGAAACTCACTGACAAGAACAGTGTTCTCCATCACCTAAGTTACCTTCCACGGAATTTACTTGATAATCTCCCTGATGGGCAATTTTTATGCAAAAGACGACCCACTTGAGAAAAAGACTGCTTCGATCATGGTGATCTCTCTCTGCAAAACTGAGGGCTCACAAGTACTCTGCTTATAAACAGTCTCTAAAGTGGGGTTGTTTACCCCACAGGAAGATCTTTTAAGAAGAGACTAAAATGTCACACGAAAGCCTTATAATAATAATAATAATAAAAATGCACATATTAAGATGAGTAGTGATAATAGTAGGAATAATCTTGAAAATTGGAAAAAAGAACACGAAGGGCAGGAAGAAGTGTTCTGTGACTAAGCAAGAGCATTCTTGTTGTACTTTGTGTTTATCGGAAGATTTAGTCCTTGGTATGAGGTCCATGTCTCTTTTGAAAAGAGTGCATTATTTAACATCCAGGATAAATAAATTAATTAATTAGCATGCGGACAGCAGCTGCCGGTGGTAGCTTGTATTGGGAATGGAACCTTTCTAGCTGGTGCTTTAGTGAACATGAGAACCAGTAGCATAACATAACATTTGTATGGTGCACGCTCACCCGAAGGAAATATTTCTGCTGGAAAAACATATTTATTGTTCTTCAGCTTGATAGTACATACTTTATCAACCTCCGAAAGATGAAAGTCGAGCACACACACCAGGATTTGAACCTGAGATCCCTGTAGTGAATGCATTAGTCCACTGCAACGGGAAGCAGCATTTACAACGCTGCCATTACATAGCGTTCCTTTTACAACACAGTTGTTACAACGACCACGTTGTTACAATGCGATGCCTTTACATCTTAAGTCATAAGATCGACCTGCTGTAGGAAGCGCTCTAACCTAAGGAATAGTATAATTTACTGTTCCAACACCTTCAATACTGTTGCGCAGGCTGGAGTTGGAATAGTAGATTATCAGCCTGATTCATGTAGGTAAATTGCACTCGCAAAGGGCCAGATTCTGAGAATCTGGCCCTTTGCGAGTGCGATTTTTGCATTTGGTATTCATGATACCAAATGCAAAAATCGCTATGTAAGAATTCGCATATTTGCGTGGAATGGCATTTAAGGAATCTCTAATAGAGATTCCTCAAATGCTATTCATGACACAAAACAAAATAGCGATTTTGGACTTTTGGGGCCGCTATTTACCGACAGGTCAGACCTGTCGGTAAATAGCAAAAACTCAGAAAAATGCTTTTAAAAGCATTTTTCAAAGTTGCATGTAGCACACACACATGTCCTTTGGACATGTGTGTGCGCAACACCTGTCCAAAAGTGCATTTTAGGGGTGCTACAGGGTGTCCTTTGGACAGCCCTGGCACCCTTAAAATCGCTATCTTAGTTGCGAGTAGCAAATTGCTACTCGCAAATCCCCATTCATTCCTATGGGCCTCTTGGCCCATAGGAATGAATGGGGAGTATTTGCGAGTAGCAAATTGCTACTCGCAAATAAAGAACATGTAGGAATCGCTATTTAAGTAGCAATTCCTACATGAATGCCGTTTTGCGTGTCCTCAATAGCGAATCGCTATGATTCGCTATTAGGGACACGCAAAACGGCATGTACATGAATCAGGCTGTATATTATTCCTAAATCCAGGGCGCACCCTACAGCAAGTCAAACTAATGACTTGCGGTGTAAAGGTATCGCGTTCTAACAACGTGGTCGTTGTAACGACCGCTTTGTAACAGAACGCATTGTAATAGCATGCGATGTAACATGCTATATTCACTGCAATACCAGAGCCAGCTGCACATTTGCTGGTGTGTGCATTGTCATAAATAACCAAAGAAACATTGGTGGCCAGCAATGCCGGACCATCTAGTCTGCCCACTCCCTGCCTCCTGCAACACCGCTTATTCTTTGCTCATACAACCCAGTTATGATACAACCCTGGGCACTGTTGTCAAAACACGTTCGACTTTACTTCTTTGAAGCACATTCTACTAAACTCCTCTCTAACTAACACTCTTCTATAGCAGAAATCATATTCGTACACAACCAAATAACATCTCCAGGCTCCTCTCAAAAGAGCTTTCCACTGTCAGGACAAAGTCAGATCTATTGGCTTCATCAATTTTTGTTTACAAATTATCAGTGCATTTGCTCCAGGCCTTGACACATTTATTGCTTTTCCTTCCATCATCACAGCTCTTACTACAAAAAAATGCAATGCGGCAACATTGTTATTTTTCTCAAAACCTAATTGCTCTACGGGCTCTCTGAGGCAGGATAGGCTGCAGCATACAAAATGGTGCAGGTACTGGGACATTTCCAACTGGTGCTGGGAGTCTTCTTGACCCTACAACATTTTGCAACAACCGAATGGCACAAAATAACGCTTCTGCATTAGTAGGCGGGAGGAAAATGTAAGTTTTTGCCCTCCTTATCTGTGCAAATGTCACAGCAAACTTACTTGACAATTGTGGAGAACAGTTTGGAAAAAACATTGCTTGGCATCACATCTATTAAGTTCACAAAGTTCACAACAGTAGCTGAACAGAGATTTAAATACTAGAGCAGATGTAACACGAAGCACGTCTCGACTAAAAAGTTCTCATACAGGCATTAAAATATTAAGTGCGAGAATACCTTTTACTGAGAGTTAAAATTAAGCAACAGGGAGGTGCATTTGCTGGACCTTTGCTGCTGAGCTGATGCTTCAAGAAACAGATGCTTCAACATTTTAAAACAGCAGGTGAGGCTATAATCCTTGTCTACCTCTTTAGCTGAAACAAGACGCTCATAAATATTTATAAAGTGGATACATGGGAACGAATAATCCATTTCAAATTTCATGATCTCATTTGATCTCTTTTTTGATGCATCAATATTTATATGCTACATGGGGTGGCAAAAATTAATCACAGGTCATTGCGGTCCCTGCAATTCTTTTTTTTAAATGTAGGTCACTCTAACTATAATAAAGAAATGGCAAATAAAATGAAAGTGTACAGTTAAGGTACTGTATACTCGTTGAAGAGCATGACATTTAATTTGGTATTGCACCTGCTTCTGTGGCACCAGTGAGTGTCCTTACTACCCTTGGTAGCATTGGTCATAAACACAGTACAGAAATAAAAAAATAAAAGAGGACCATGAGATCCGTTTAATTTTCCTGGACCCCACTCATTACAAGTTTTCTTGCCTCTTAGATTCATTTGAAAAGTGCTGTGAGGCTATTGGTGGACAATGGCCTATGCTACAGTGCCATCAGTGTATTACAAGATGCATGACGTCACTTCCGCTTCCCCAGTCACTTTGGGACATCCCCCACAAGTAGTGGAATGTTAGTTTTGCACCAGGCTATTGGAAATGTTGTGCTAATCTTTACAGAGAATTAAAAGTGGTTTCTCATAATCTGGCTCCACAGCTACTGATGTTTATTGTATTTCATGAATATGGTAAAGACTGACAAGAAATTGGCAATTCTCCATTTCTAGCTGAGATGAAAATTAAAGTGCTGGCAAAGGGAAACTGACATTACTTTACCATGTTTTAGATGCCAATACTAATTTTAGAAGACTCTTTGTTTGAACACCATACTCTTTTCACATTATAATTCCTTGAGTACATCTGTTACAAACTGACACATTCCATAAAACGTGTTCGATTTTATGAAGGTGTTGATGCCTTTTGTTTCACAAACATAACAAATTCAAATGGTGTTATGAATTATTTTTCCGAACCAATGAAGTCTCTTTCTGAAGGCACAGTGTGGGCTAGTGAGAGAATTTATATAAATCTGTTTTACCATTTCCAAATAATGTTAAACAAATAAAAACATTTGTTTTATGAATCTTTCCGGGCCTTCAAAGAACTTCCATTTCGGCAGAATTGTTTTTGTTTTTTTCTAGTTTTTTTGTGTGATTTTTTTTTCAAAACGACAACTATGAATATTGTGCCCAATTTTTTTAAAGGTCAAGAACGCACATTCCCTAAAATATCTGCTCAGGCCTGAACAGAAATTACTTTGCTCATCACCTGCTGCTATTAAATAATGGAATTCAAATCAGTCCAGTTACTCATAACCGTATTCTAGCTTGCCGAAGCGGGAGTGACACTTACAGATGATGGTAGCAACACGTGTTGTTGTTTCTTGCCTAATTTAATTATAGAGAAACCTACAAGACCTAGTAGCCACAACTAATCTCAAATCAGGCTTGCCCAGCAGCAGACTGTGCTTTATTCTTCCCCAGAGATCCCCTTATGTCTGGCTGGCATCTAGCCTTTGTAATATTCAATTTCGATAGACCACATTTACATCTGCCATGCCAATAGCTTAGAGTCCATAATGAGGTTACACTCCTGTATCTCACTCCAAGGTAGTTCAGGGAGTGCATAACATCGGGCCATTTGATCGCATATTTAGATAATACACACAAGTATTTTCAGACTAGGTAGTGAGCTGCAATTCGTGCAAAAGCAATTTAAGAATTGCTTTGGATCTGTTTCCACTGGATCAGGCTAAATTCACTACCTTTGAATGCAGGTAAGACGGAAGTTCTGGATTGATCTGTGTGGAACTCGGACGGGTGGCCTTAAACACTTACTCCCCTTTGGGTGCTATTTTGTCTGCGCAATCTGGGCATAATTCTAACAATTTGTTGTCTTCGAGGCCCACTACAACAATCCCACTTCCACCTCTTTTCTTTTGCTGAAGATTATCAGGATGATCACAATGTTTCTGGATAGTTATTGTAGAAAACATTGGTATATGTTTTGATAACCTCAAAGTTATATAACTGTAATTCTTTTTTGGCTACCTGACTAACAGAATTCATCAATCCAAAATGTTGCTGCCTGTTTTGTCCTAACAAGCGTTCCTATATTTCCACTCACCTGGCCCATCTTTAGTGGTTACATGTAAAGAAACACAGTCTTTGTTGAGCTCTTTGTTTCGAACCCCCCACCCCGTCTTCCTTTCAGAAATTAGATGCCTACTCTTTTTCCACCTACAATCCAACTAGAACACGTTGTTGCAGTTTCCTTCATCTGGTCTCTATCCCTACATTTAGTAAAACTCAGCTGAGGGGCTGCTCGTTTGCCATGGTCACTGCAAGGGCTTGGAATAGCCCCCCACCCACCCCCTCCCCTTAAGTTTAAGAGCTGAAAAGTGCTTGGCCAAGTTTTGGAAAATGTTAAAAGCATATTTATTCCCAATTTCTTTCTAAAGGCTTGGCCTCAATGTCCTCCATCATTCAGACCAGCACCAGTACCCTTTCCGAGGTAATGACGTGTTGTTTATCATTCTAATTCAATTTCATGGAGAGGGTTCTGTTATCCATTTAAATATCTCTGTGATTCCCCAAGTAGAGAATGTGGTCTGGATCATGGGCGGAAAGAACTGCATTAGACGTGGTTCACACCACCAGTGAGAGCCCTATTCATCAAATATCCTGAGTACAAAATTAGCAAAATAGTCACAGAATTCAGATTGATCACATATGGAAGACTTGCTTAATTCAACAGTTTTTACTAATATGAGGAGGGTCCGTGAAGATAAATGCAGTAGTATCACCGCCAAAGAAAACAAAGACTCTAGTTGAGCAATCAAAGTAAATGCACCAAAACAACAAACATCAGCTAAACATTGCATGAAATACACATTTAACAAACCCACCCGACCAAAGGGTAAACACCAGTATAATGATTCACCATGAGGTCAGAAAGAGAAATACAGTAGCATGCAAACAAACTAAATATTATGAACAGAGAAACTGCATAGCAAGGCATGAATCAACACTGTAAACAGGGAACCCAAATAAAGT
Source organism: Lissotriton helveticus (assembly GCF_964261635.1). Taxonomy (NCBI): domain Eukaryota; kingdom Metazoa; phylum Chordata; class Amphibia; order Caudata; family Salamandridae; genus Lissotriton; species Lissotriton helveticus. The sequence goes on from NC_136068.1 coordinate 787,531,834, forward strand.
CAGCAGTGAGTTCTTAAATACAGGCACATGTGCGCCTAAACACATACACTTAAAGATATCAGAAACACATGTATATCAGTATCACCAAACCCCACCCAAATGCTCCACGGAAAAGACCATGCCAATGATGAAAACCTAGAAGAAAAGGTCGTAATCCTTGATAAGAATACTTATCTGGCATGGGAGAGAGAGCTGACCGAAAAAAGGTTAACAAAAGGACTACATGCCTGAACCAACTTGGAATGCCTACGTTAATGTTTATGATTTGAGGCATAATGCGGTTATCAGTGACAATAAGCTGTCTACCCCTAGCATAATACTGGCCGTGGCAGGATGATGGTAATTCTTTACTTGTTATGGATATCCAAAGCATGATGGTACCAGTGAGATGCCCACATTCTCTCCAAATGATATTTGGAGCGAGTGAACCAATTAATGTGCTTTGTAATTTTATTACAACAGCAAAAAGTTGGATCAGAGGTTGTGCCCAAAGAACATCAAACACAACCAATCACCTTTACGATGAGATAGTAATGTTACCTTTGTCTACATCTCCTAACTAGAGAAGTCACATCTTACTGCTTGACAGATTCCATGTTACAATCAGCTACAGAGGAAAACAACTGGAATACTATTCATAAAGCCCATTTAATGTTACTACCTAGATTTTGCAACTTCTCTAAATCTAATAAGAAAAATATCTTTATTTATAAATTCTACACATGATAAAACAGCATGGAATGAAATATTCATGCAGACCTGTAATATGTGTAAGGTGCCATTCCTTACCATGATGAAAGAGGAGGACATCATGGCCCACAGGAGGCTTCATTGGGCCCTGATGCCCAAGGAAGCCTCCATTGTCATGTCCCTGCTTCATTATGGGCTGTACATTTTGACTCCAAGTGCCAAATCCCACAACTTCATTGTGCTCGTTAGACCTGACAATAATGCCAGCTCCTGCTGGGGCGCCGCTTCTTGTTTATTAACATTGTCAGAGCTGGAAAGAGGTACACAGTTGGGGCTTTGCTTTCCAATCGGAATCTCAGTGGGAGCAATGCTCTTTCTACCTGAGATCTTGTCATTAGTATTCATGGCGCTCCCTGCATCAGACAGCTACATGATTTGCAAGAATATTGCTGCACATAGAGGTCAATTACGTTTTGTTTTAATAAATGGATCATGAAATGTTAACTCTGCATTAACACACACCATAGTTTAGCACAATGCCATCATACTTTTTAATCAGTAGTTAAATATGTCTATAGTTCTGTTTTACGTCCTCTACAAAATAAATGCCTATTAACAATTTTAAGCATGTGTAAATTAGGCGTGCCTAAACTAGAAAAATTGCTGTCTTGAAATTTGATTACATTCTACTGTGGAAGCTCATGATATAATTTGTACCACAACTAGGTGTCATTGAATGTGTTTATAGCTGCAGTTATTCAAATACAATTGTTTTAAATTCATTCTCAGTCAGTCTCATTCTTAATAGCTCACTAACTTTCACTCACATATATTCACAAGCTCCCTCCCCCACATGCATACATGCGAGTTATTTTACTACCTCTAGCTGGATAGACCCTCGGAGCAGGTATCTAGCTCCCTCCCACCAGCCACGGTCCGTGGAGGGAGTACCGGTGGGGCAGAATGGCGGGGCGGGGGAGAGGCAATGTGGGGGGTGCTAAAAACCAGAATATGGATAATTGGAGGTAAGTAAACAATTTAAGAAATAAAACGAGTTTCGTAGCGCGCCCTGCATCGCAAAATGCGATGCAGCGATTGGGGACAGTGAGACCCCTGACCCCACCCGCCCCACCCCACCCTGAGACAAGGTGAGAAAGGATGAGTTGACAGTCCAATTGATGGGTAGCCTCAGGTACTACGTGTCCGATGCGTAAAGCTCCCAAGACTACCTTTACAAGTGATTTTGCAAAGTGTCACAAATAGGGAAACCAAAAAATGTGTCACCCCTCTTAAGCAAGGGCTTGGCTTTCTCTAGCCCTTAAAAACCACTCCGATGGCTGGCACAGGTGCCTCTAAGCATCTGTATTAGTCATTCAACAGATTCACTGGTTCATTCTGCTCCATTACCTTTAGTAAAGAACAATATTATTTGTTATACCAATAGTGAATGATAGCTTATTATTCACTATTAGCCAGCCGCGGCCGGCAGTGGGAGTAAATGCAGGCCGGTGCCGTGGGGAGGGGCAGGGTGGGGGGTAGTAATGTATGGATTACGGAGTTTTACAGGTAAGTAAAAATTTAAACAAATAAAAAAAATTCGTTGAGTACACTGCATCCAAAAATGCGAACTTTGTTTTATTTATTTAAATGTTTACTTACCTGTAAAACTCCGTAATCCATACATTACTACCTCCCACCCTGCCTCTCGCCCTCCCCACGTCACCGCCCTGCATTAACTCCCACTGCCAGCCGCGGCTGCTATTAGCATATCAGTATAGTGAAAGAAGGAATAAAAACAGGGGGATGGAGCCTGATACCCATTAGAGTGAGGCATAACTGGTCTCAGAAACAGGACCGACCAATCTTGTTACAATGCAACCACACATAGTGTGGTCGCATATTCACATTTCCCTACGGGAGCATGTGCAAAAGCTCCCATAGGGAAATGGGAGGTTGTGTTCATCCCTGCAACGCGTGTCAGGCACTTCAAGGTGCCTAACAAACGGTGCAGGGTTCAATGGTGCCGCCTTGGCCACCAACTGTAGGCCCCTACTTGAGGGGGGCCCTACTAGGGGCCCCCAAACTCATTTTCAGACAAGGAAAGCCTGTCAGAAACCTAGCATTGTAATCCGGACGGCGTAAAACGCCGTCCATATTGATTATGTGTCGGAATCCAGCCGGAATGACAGGCCAGTTTCACTTCCCACTACCTAAATTGTAATTAGGCGGACAGAAGTGAAACCGACAATCTAGGTCAGAAAGCCTACGACCTTAGGTCAGGGGTTTTCCAACTGAGATCGTAGTCAGCCTCTTAGAATAGATGTGTAGCACCCTGCCTCAAATTATTTCATCTAAGATATGGTAATACTAGGGTATACATCTAGCAAGGCAATGATTGGGGAATGATTGGCAAGGTTGATGGAACTCTTTGTTTGAGAAGAGGTGTTCTAGTGGCAACCACGTTGAGAAAAAGACTGTTTCAGTTCAGTCATTTCAACTACATAGAGCTACATTGATGCTATTGTACTCAGTTTTGCATTATAAGTTTATAATATGCTCATTCACTTATCGAGGTTAGAGGGGAAGTACCATTACTACCATTAGTATAAAAATGATGGGAATTGTACAAACTTGAAATATCATAAAAGTGGGTTCCTTGGTACCATCTGACGATGTATACTTTTGTTTCCTAAACCTATTAACTATCTCTAAATGAAACCAAATGCAGCTGCTGAGAAATATGCACTATAACGCATTGTTTGAAAGTATCCAAATGGAAATGGTTGTGAGGAGAGTCTACATTTTACTCAAATGATGTACAATCCCCAACATTTTCCTTCATTAGAACAACTTGAATTACCACCAATCTATGTGTGTTAGTGTAAAAATACCACCAATGCCCTTATATCTGCACTTGCATGTAATGGTCAAACAGCTAGAAATGTGATATTATGATACATCTATTAGTATAGTGGGATAATCACCGGTGAGGGTATCCAGATGCTCCCAAAGTGGGTAGCAGGTAGTCTCCAAGTTGGAAAGGTTCGTAGTAGGTTATGTGGCTGTTGAGGTAGGTGGGGCCTATGTTGTATAGTGCTTTGTATGTGTGTGTGAGGTGTTTGAACTGAGTATGTTTGTGTATGGGGAGCCAGTGAAGTTCCTTGAGGTGTGGAGTGATGTGGGTGCAGTGAGGTAGGTTGAGGACAAATCTTGCTGCAGCATTTTGGATGGTTTGGAGCAGGTTCAGGAGCTGTTTGGTGATTGCCGCATAGAGTGTGTTCCCATATTCAAATTTACTGGTTATAAGGACCTGTGTGACTGTTTTCCTGGTGTCCTTTGGTAGTCACTTGAAGATTTGTGCAGGTGGAGTTCACTGCGTTTATCTGGGCTGTCATGTCGAGCTTGTCATCCAGGATAAGTCCTAAGTTTCTGGTGTGGGCAGTGGGGGTTGGTGTGGAGCTAGGTCCGAGCTAGGGAGTCTTGTCCATGAGGGATAGTATCAGTTGGGTGTCATCGGCGTGTGAAAGAATTTGGAAACAATGCGTTGTGAAGCGGTCCCCCAGTGTAGTCATTTTGATGTTAAAGAAGGACAGGCTGAACGATGATCCTAGGTTCTTTGCTTTCCACATGTAGGGTGGCATGCTAACGTTTTTGTGTCCTTCCTGTGAGAAGGGAGCCAATCAAATTGAGGACATGTCATTGGATGCCTATTTTCTGTAGTCTTCTGATCATGGTGGAGTGGGACAATGTGTTGAAAACTGCTGAGAGGTCGAGCAGGATGAGGGCTGCTGTTTCTCGTTGGTCGAGAATAATCCTGATGTTGTTTGTTGCTGCGATGAGGGCAGTCTTCGTGCTATGTTAGGATCTAAAACCTGATTGAGTGGTGTCTAGAAGTTGGTGTGTGTCGAGGTAGTGGGAGAGCTGCTTGTTGATAGCTTTCTCCATTACCTTGGCTGGGTAGGCTAGTAGCATGACCAGGAAAGGTTTCTTCACTAGACTTTTGACCGTTGCATGTTCCCAGGGTTTCGGGAATGTTGAAGTGGTGATGGAGGGTTCAGGTGAGTACTTTGCTGATTGGGAAGGTGCTCATTTTGTAAATGTGGTGGAGGCAGGGGTCCGTTGGGCCCCGGAGTAGATGGTTTCAATGAATATCGACTGTGGTCATTGTTTCACATGTAGTCAGGGTGTTTCTGAGGTTCCTTGTGGGTAGGTTGGAGGTGAGACTGCTGGGGTTCTGTTGAAGGTTGTAGTTGGGTTTTGATTTTGTTGCAGAAGAATTCCAATAGGTTATCGCATAGGTCAAGCAAGGGTGTGATGCTGTTTGAGGTAGAAGCTGGTGCAGTGAAATCTTTGTAGATCATGAAGATCTCTTTACACTTATTGGAGCTATTTTCCATATGCTTGGATAGGGCTTTCCTGGATTCTCAGATCTGCTGGCTGTAGCATCTTAGTGGGGAGAGAATGCTGCCTAACGGCTCAGACAGTTGACTACGGAGCTCGGGAACCGGGTTTGAGTCTCGGCAGGGACGCTCAACATTCTATGATTCTGGGCAAATCACTTAATTTCCCCATGCCTAACAAAAATGAATGTGTCCATCTGTAACGTAACTGCTGCTCATGTAAAGTGCTCTGATACCGCCGGCTCTAGTTTGCGCTATATAAAAAAACGTCCACAGTGCTTCTTTGAAGGTATCCTTGTCTATTTCTTTGTGCTTCATTCTGCATCGTCTTTCCAGTTCTTTGTGGTTTTGTTTGGCTCAGTGGAGTTCCTCATTGTACCAGTCTACCTGCTTCCAGGTTCGCTTTTAGTTGTGTCTTTATGGGGTGCTGGGAGTCTGCTCAGACTGTGATCCACTTGTTGAGCTGTTTGATGTCACTATTTAGGCTGCTGGTGGGGTTGGGCAGGTTCATGCACAGGGTGTGTGACCACTTTAAATCTGAGATGCTGATCCAGCTGCGTCTGGCCAGCCTGGTGAGTTTAGTTTGGTGAGAGGTGTTGATTTGGAAGTGGACAATAGCGTGATCGGTCCAGGTGTGAGGTGTGGTTGTGGTGATTTTGATGACATTGAAGGTGGCGAAGATGGGGATGAGGGTGTGTCCATTTGAGTATGTGGATCTAGTAACATGTTGTTTCAGTCAAAGGTTTCCTAGGCTTTCTACAAGTGGAATTGAGCTAGGGTCTTTCTGGGCTCCCAGGTGGAAGTTGAGGTCTCCTATTAGATATAGACTTTGGAGTCGAAGGTGAGAAGGGCAAAGATATCTGCAGTGTTGCCAGTGAAGCTAGCACACGGGCCAGGCAGAAAGCAAACAAGGGTTCCATTTAAGTGAATGCAGCCAAGAGTCTCAGTTTGAAGTGTAGGTACTCCATAAAAGGGGTTGTGTTCTCTGTGGCTGTGGTGCAGCTCACAATTTCTTTGAAAATGATTACAATTCCTCCTCAAAGTTCATGTTGGCAGTCCAGTTGTTGGATCTTGTATCTTGCAGGGAGGCCATAGCGATATCCAGTGGCAACTTGGTGGTCAGCCAAGTTTTGGTAAGGATGAGGAGGTCTTGGCCTGGTTGTCCAGAATTGCCAAGATTTCTGTGGCATGTTTGCTGAGTTGCAGGTGTAGAGGAGTATACCTGCTACTTTGTCTTGGGGTGCAAGTTTTCTAGTGGAGTGGGAGGTGTGCTGTGTGCATATTGGGTGAGTGTGGGTGGTGCTAGCACTGTGGGTGGGTTGTTGCATGCAAAGCAACAGTGTATGCAAACTAAGGCTCCTTCTGTGTTGTGCAGAGTGACAGCAGTGGGGTAATGGGCATCCCAGGTTGAGTAACCAGACGGAAACTGCAGAGTTTCATTGGTGAGAGGTTTGATCAGGATTTGTGTTGCTGGGTGCAATCAGTGCCAGGGTTTATGCCCCTGGGCACAGACAGGTTTGCTTTTGGTTCATCTGCTGAACGCAACTTTTGCATGATTGTGCTGGGGCCACCATAAGATAGGTCCTGGGAGGGAGGTGGAGCACAGGTAGCAGTGGGCGGAGCTTAGCAGAAGCATGGGAAGGAGTGGTAGTGCAGGAAGGAGTGGGGAGGCATGGGAAAGAACAGGGACAGGAGGGAGGAGGTGTACGAAGTGGGAGGTGGGAAAAGGGTGAGCGAAGGAGACACCATAGAGATGGCAAAATAGTACAGAAAAAGAGCAAAACGGGATGAGAGCAAAGGCACACAAAATGAGACCGAAAGGGGTAAAAGGGCAAAAAGAGCAAAAAGGGAAAGACAAAAAGAGCAAAAAATGAAAGGAAGAAAGAGCAAAGTGGCACAAAGGCAAAAAGAACAAAAAGAAAAAAGGCACAAAGGCAAAAACAGCCAAGAGCAAAAGGCAAAAAAGAGAATTGAGTATAAGGCAAAAAGGTCCGAATGAAAAGGCACAAAGGCAAAAAAGGCAAAAAGAACAAGAGGCTAAAAGAGCAGAAGGCAGAAGGCACAGAGGCGTGATAGAGAGAATAAGACGCGAGAGGGCATGTGAAAGCGAAAGAAGAGGTGGGACCCTTTAGGAGGAGAAGCCAGGTCCGCAGGGGCCCAAACTGGTTGGAGGACTGGTCTCAGGTAAATCCAGTTAGGGCCAGGCACCTGCTTAATGGCTGGTCTGCATTGCAGCCACCATTAAATAGGTCCTCAGAGAGTAGAGAAGTACAGGGGGCGGGAGGGAGGGTTTAGCAGGAGCGTGGGAAGCAGCAAGAGACCCAGGAAGGAATGGGTAAGGAGCAGGGGGAGGAGGGAATGGGTGTAGGAAGTGGGAGGAGGCAACAGGAGTATGGGAAGGAGGCACCAAAGAGATGACAAAATGTCTCAGGAAAAGGGAGCAGAAAAGATGCAAAAGTCAGAAAAAAGGACAAAAAGCGAGACAGTGAAGAGTGAAAAGGCATAAAAAGCAAATAGTGATAGGCAAAAAACCCAAAAAGTGAAATGAAAAAAGAGCAATGCGTGAAAAGGCACAAAGACAAACAGAGCATAGAGTGGAAGTCAGTGGAGTAAGACATGCATGACCTCCTAAATATGGAGTTAATTTACATCAACAAAGTCCAAAATACTGTGTAGAGGTAACGGGACATTCGCATAAAAGTGGTGAAATGCTCATTGTGCCCCAGAAAGTTCACATACCTCATTCAGAGACAGGGAAGCTGCTTGATTTCAGACTGTGGAACAACAAATGTCTCTGTCATTGGAAACCCCTATCAGTAGCCAATCAGCCACATGGCTACCAGCCTTACAGCATCAGAAGGTAATCCCATTTAGAATGGCCAAAATGCTATTGAGCCATAAAAGAGTGTCAGGGGTGACCATGAGAGAATACCGGGAATCGTCGAGCAAACCTGTGGCACCGGCTCTGGCAATCTATGAGGGACAGATTTTACCGGCCGCCCAATACGGCTCAGAGCTGTGGGGGTTTGAGAATGTTTCGGAGTTGGTCTCAGCTGAAAACAAATTCTTGAGGGACCTGGTGGCTCTCCCAGTCTCAACTCCGCTAATCCCTCTACGGCTAGATTTAGGCAGGCGCTCCTTTAAAGACTTAGTGCGACTGCGTCCACTATTATTTTGGGTACGGCTGAGAAGGACCAGGGAGCTTACAAACTATGCTGCTGTTTTAGATGAACTCATTTTGCTCAATACCAGTGATAAGATCAGATGGCTGAGCAACCTGAGACAGCTGGTTGTGCATCTGGGCTTGAGCGATGCATGGACTAGTCAAATGCCACCACACAAACTAGTGATGAAGAAACTCTACTGGGACTGGGTCCAGGCAGAGGCAATGCGTAGTTGCGTAGGGGGCTCGCTCACGGAGCGGTTCTTAGAGTTTAAAGGGTCAAGAAAACTGGAATCCTTCTTAGACCTTATATCAAAGCCCCTGGATAGAGCACTTTATTTAAAACTTAGGTATGGGACCCTCCCGGTGCATGACTTCACCTCGGGTGGTCCAACATCGGTGGTTTGTTGAACTCGTGCCCTTGTTGTGCTGCCCCGAATGAGTCTGTGGCGCATTTTCTCTTTGCTTGACCCGCATATAAAGTTGCCAGGAAGGTTTGGTTAAAACCCTTATGTAGGGGGTTGGGTCTTAGATGTCACAAAATGGCCCTACGAGTACTTTGCACAGACACGTCCTCCACCCTTATGGTATGCGGGGTAGCTAAATATCTGGGTAGTGCATGGCTGACACGTATGAGGAGGATGAAGCCCCGCCCCACCCTGCTTAACACCTACCCGGCCTCTGGTAGGATACTTGATGGTATCTTTGTATTGGTTAAAATGTACCCTACCAGTATGCATGCACAGGGATAGTTATGTGAGATCACAGGCATATTTGGTTGTTGGGTCTTAAACATACTATGTGTACTGCACAATATGCATACTCTTGATGGAATTTTATTGAATGAAGTATCTATTTATGTATTTTAAATTTAAAAAATATATGGCATAATTTGTATACTTTTATGGTGAAATTTTTACCGAATAAAGTAATTTCACACACACAGAATGGGCTGAGCCTTCTGATTGTCCTGCCTAAAAGCACAGCGCAAGGCATGACATCCCAGGCAGGACAAATGCAACAAAGTCCTTGATGCACGGGACAGGACTCCCTGCAGGTGCAGGCCATTGTTTCTCTGAAACAATCTCCTGCAGTTGGGGGTTTATTTCAGAAAAACTAAAAAGAATGCTGATTCACCTGATCATTTGGTATTTATATTTGCCACAATGCCAGAATCCTTATATTTGGATGGTTATAACTGCGATCTCTGCCACCACAGTGGCCTTGAGGCAGTCCTGCAAGTATGTAAAAGATCCCCTTAGAATAGATACACATAATACTGGTGTATAAGATTTAGCTTGGCTCAGTGAGTGTTGCAAGGCCAGACGGGCTGTACCAGGCATCAAGAATTTCCCCGGGAGACTGGAGAGGTGGGGGGTCAGGTTTTGTTACTGGTGGCCACAGCAGTGCTGCATAAAAGCCTTCAGCAACAAAGTCAGCAAGCCTAGCCATGAATCATTACACACTCTTGCTGCAGCGTTACTTGTATATCCAGCAGGGTTCAGTCAACAATAAAAGTGTCAAGATATATATCTCTGGTGGTTAATCTTCCTATTGGAAAGAGTTGGAGGTTTTGTATATTGGTAGTTTTGACTCATCTAAAGTAGTGCAGAGGGCAGCAGTGGCCTATCCATAAGGGCGGAGGGGCCACTCCGCAAACCTTTTGTACATAAAGAGTGTCTGTTAAGCTGAGCAAAGGTCAGCCTGACAGACACTGTTTATTTTCAAGTCAGGCAGCCAGCAGCTAGACATTCGCTAAATGCGCAAGCTCCTGGCTGCCTGAGTTGAACTTTGCTCGGCTGAGGATGTCACAGCTTTTGTGGGTGTGACCCCCTCAGCTCTGCAAAGGTCCTCAAGGTCCTCCCCTTGTGCTGAGGGGGGTATCCGTGATAGCCTCCTACCTGGTGCTTCATTTTCAAGCCCTGAAGTTCCCAGGGCTGTGTGTCTATCACTGACATCTTGTCACAGAGTGGTTGGGTCAGCAGTTTCTCTGCCCGCATCCTACTCAGTGACGAGGTAGGGACTGCTGCCTTCCCTCAATGGCTGACAGGGAAGACAGCAGTCCCAACCCTCCTGACACCTTTGAGCATACTCTCCCCGAGAGCTGCAGCAGGTAAGTGTTTTGTTTTTATTGACTGCTTGGTGTGTGTGTGTGAATGCATGTGTATTTGTGAGTGAGTGGTGTGCATTGGTGTGAGTATGCATGTGTATGCGCCCCTTCGCCCTCCTCTAAGTTGTATTTACCGGCCACCACTGGCAGAAGGTTAATATGTCTGTTGCAAAGAGCATGTATCATGCAGAACACAGAACTGCATTTTATGTGCATAGCTCAGAGGGTTACTGCTTTTGTCATTGAAATTCTTTTTTTAATTGCAGTTCATAACTTAAAATCGTAAGCTAGCAATGTGACCTATGAACTGCCATGATAGAGCTGCATGCAAACTGCATGGTGCAGGTTCAAATTAGTTATTTTTTCCCTGACCTCTATTATACTAATGTTGCTAAAAAGGGTTTGGGTAGAAATCCATTTTATTAGTAAACTCATCCCCAACAGTGTGTTATATTTTTGCTTTTCCAGACCAAGCACTCTTAAAAAAAATGGCTACCAGCATGGATGACATGCAGACCCTACACTTTGTATTCCCTTTTGTCTTATGTAACATTTTCTATACACTGATTTACACACACAATTCATTGTATCTGTATGTGTGTGTGATATAAAGTACTCTAACACTCTATTATGGTATGAGAGGCGCTATAAAACACATGACATACATGTGACAGAGGGGCTATGGAGAGATGAGAGTCACTGTTGTAGGGTAACAGTGAGGAAATTGTTGAGGGCCTCAACAAAAAGTGCTGTATCCTGTGGTACAGTAAGGTAATCATTTGTTATGCTTTAACAGCTTTAAAGAAGATTTTTAGGTTTATTCTGAGCGAACTGCAAAAAACGGTGGTGGTAGCACTGATCCTTACAAGGATAGATTACTGCAATGCCCTGGGATAAATAGAGTCCTTCAGCTGAAACTTCAATCTCTGCAGAACGCAGCAGCACGATTACTTCTGAAGCTGGCCAAATTCATCTTTGTATCAAAAATATTTTAGGAGCTTCACTAGCTGCCAGTGGTAGACAGAGTGAAATTTAAGGCTTTATGCCTGGACCATAAAGCCTTACAGCGCACTGGCCTGCTTCACCTCCGAAAATCCATTTTCCTGGTGCTCCCGTCTGAGAACCTTAAGATCTACCACAGCTTAAAGGGTTCCATTCCAAAAAGAAAGCACTTGGGTAGAAGATTTTCCTAAGTAGCTCACAAACTATGGATTTCCCTGCCCCTATTTTGAAGATCCCAAGACAGCCACTCCCATTTTAGGAAATCATTAAAAACCTGGCTTTATACCTCCTCTTATTCATAGGTTTTGCTGGGCTTTTTGAACTTACAGAGTTCCACTAGCACCAGGATACCTTGGTGATTGCACGCTTTATAAACGACTTACTTACTAACAGCTAATACAATTGATTATATAATGAAAAATGTGTTGTAAAATGCACCATATTTGCCATTTTTCTCAAAATATTCCTGGGAGGAGAACCTCACTGAAACCCCCTTGTAGTGGTCAGACTCGCTTGCTATGCATCGCTTACAAAGGGGAAGGTGTCCATTGGGCGCCCCTTCCCATTTGCGAACGGGTTACCACCTACTTGCAGTAAGTGGTAAAATGCAAATATTTAGCATCTACATTTCAGAAGCAAAACATTCACACATACCACTGCAATTCGGTATTAGGAAGGGACGCCCTAAGACACCTCTTCCTAATACCAAAGCGCAAACCCACTTTGCGATTCAGTTAGTTTACCGAATCGCAAATTGGGCCTTTGTACATTTACGAATGAAGAAAAGCTTTGTATGTCTGACCCTTGGTTCCGGACCGGACATTTTAATACTCTTGTTACTCAGAGGATGATGATTTCTTTTGAAGAGTTTTGTCCCTTCATTTGTTATTATGCACTCTAATTTGTTTGTATTTTACCAGCAGTGATAAGGGAGCTGGAAAGAGTAGGGAGGTTTTTCAAACCATTTTGTGGTGCATTTTGACACACATATTATAGTAATTAAATGACATTAATTTGCTATTAATGCTGGTCAGTAAAGTGACATTGAAACATTCAGAAAAAGCAGCTCAAACATTCTGGCATAATTTTGAAACTGCATCTGCGCCATTAAGCATCTTAAGTGGAATTTCTGTCCCAGCTGGAAAGAGATTAGTTCCATAAGACTTAAAACCAACTGTGTTATACTTTTTTCTTCAGTTGCGGTTTAATGATCAGGTAAAGCTCTTCCTTTGAAGCTTAATTTCAAATCCCCACCAATATTCAGCAAATCTCAGTCAATGTTTGGCTCCTGTTTATTTGATAAGCTGCTTCAGAAATTATAAACAACTTGGCTTGCCATTTCAAATACAAAATGAATGATTGTTCAAATATGACATTCATTAAATTACATCTGGGTAATTGATTCTTTTTGACAGCCCGGTCTGACCAATTGTCTTTAAGGTTAGGACCCATGTGTCGCTTGGCACCAATAAACATCAAAATGTTCAAAACAGTGATACTGTGATTGCCACTGACGTTTTGTGGACACCTGTACTTTTAACGAAAAGGAGCATTTTAGAATATAGTTCAGATTTGCTATCAATTTTTATCAGGGATCTAGTCTCTGACGGAAGGCTAATTAAAAGGCATATTTTAGGCAAGTCAATAATCTTTCGCACACAACTGTTTATAGGAGGCCACACTGTGCCCTCCAATAGCATCTAAGCCTCATGAAGTATTGTGTAATAAAGTTGTGTCTGCAATGTATGTCCCAATGTCAGGGTATCTGTAAAAATTGGATTATTGGGGGTGAAAACCCATTTCAAATAATAATCACAATCTGTGCCAGGGTAAAACACAAAAGTTACTGAATAAACATGTGCTTAACCCTCCGGTAGCTTGGCACAAAAGAAGTCATGAGTTAGTATGTGAGGCATTTATGCAATACTCCAACAGCAATAAAGTGAAAACAACAACAAGAAAAAATCCACCGCTGTCCACCAAAGTAAGAAATCGGGTAATTAGTGGTGCCAGATCTTAGGCCTGTGTAACTAATAGGTCCACAATTGGCTTCTTCCTGGGAACCAAGCACCCCATTGTAGCTCTTTAGTCTCTCAGAGTAGAGAGGCAAGTCAGTTTGAGGCCTACCTGGAGCGGTGGTGCGGGATAGTAATTTCCATCTAATGGCATGCAACAACTATGCAGTACTTTAGAAATGTATACAGCAGGCAGATGAGAGTGCCTTCAGTGATATTCTTGAATCACATTTGACCCCTAGTGGATCATGTCACCCAAAATCACAATACCCTCCCTCGCAACCTATACTAGAAGCAATACCACAATATAAGGGGGCCTCACTTTTGATAAGGCATGCCTATAGGCTTGTCCAGGAGTCATTGCATTAATATATGGCAAACCGATTTGCTTTGTCAAAGGGTGACTACATTAAAATAAAAGTCAAGCCTATTTGCTTTGTCAAAGGTTCATCACATTAAAATACCAATAACAATACTTAAAAGTCAGATCAATGGAATCCAGATGCAATCATTATTATTAATAAAAAACATTGCATTGTTCATCAAAAGTCATTGGCAATTTAAATAAAGCATAGCAAATCAAAATAACAGGACTGAATATTTCCTTTCACAGAGGGACAGTTATATCATTGTATACACGGTGATACAACAGAATATCGAATGTTTCAGCTTTAATTACTTTTTTATATAAAACTAAATACCACAATCCTGTTTTTAAGCTCTGTAAATGAAAGATGTTAATATAACCCAATGTATGGCACTGAACGGATGCCTAATGATATACTGTTGTTGAAAAGATTTCACACCTTAAGTTGGGACTAAGCTAAAAAGCATTTGTTAGGAAATGAACAGATGGTGATGATAGGGGAGAATATAAATCAAGCAGGACCAAAGCGAAACACATCAAAGATGTTCTGTAGTTAATGGAAAAGGCACTGACCTAGAAGATTTGTATTTGTGGAATTACAATTTATTTCATTTCTGTTAAAATACTTCAGAAACCAATTTTCAATGGCTAACAACTTTGGTACTTTATCAGAATAAAAATACCCGGTCCGAATCAATGTTTTTCGAAGAGGAATCAAGCAACGCAAAGGGTTATTGGTAGACTATTTAATTAAAATCACATCTTTTGATATAAACAAGTGTCAAGCCCAGTGATTTCAAAACATGCAAATGTACTAAATGTAAATGGTCTGACTGCAGCTTACAAGGTTGTTCTGGAACCTGGGCAGGATTTACGTATTTGCCGTTTTCTGAATTTCTTATTTCCAGAGTTAGCTGTGTTGATGAGTGGGTCAGATACGAGGGGGATACTAATGAATCTGTTATCATGCAAACGACTAACACAACGGAACAATTTAAAAATGGCAATGTAGAAGAAGAGGGTGGTAAGGTTTTGTTAACTTATTTAAAAACGACACATTTGTGATCACTGAAATGAAGAACGTTTTAAGTTGCTTTCTCACTTTTTGATATCTTTCTTTTATTTAAGAATTGGCCTTTAGGATCAGATAGATAATTGTTTATAGAATGTAAAACACAATAACTGGACCCCTAATTCCCTCTGCAGAACGTGGATCCTCTTCTGTCAATCAATCAATCAATCAATCAATCCGCTTTTACTGGGCACGGCACTATCACCCCTTAGGGCTTCTGGGCGCTGAGGGTGCTGTGTCACCTGTCAAAGAGCCAGGTTTTAAGTTCCTTTCTGAAGTCTACCAGGTAAGGTGATGTTCGGAGGTGGAGAGACAGGTCGTTCCAGGTCTTGGTGGCGATGTAGGAGGCGTAGCAGCCCCTGCTGAGGCTGCTACGGAGGCAGGGGGTGTGTGCGAGTGCAAGAGAGGCAGAGTGAAGGTGTCTTGTGGGTAGATGGACCCTCAATCGATGGTTGATGTAGGCTGGTCCTTGATCGTATAGAGCAGTGTTCCCAAACGTTTGACTCCTGTGGACCCCCATTGAGTCAATACTGGAAGACGGGGACCCCCAAGCAATCTGTACTACTTAAATTTCAAACATTAAAACAGTAATTCACAAAAAACATAGACAAACAAGTGCACACTAAACAAATACTCAAATTACTAAAGATTTTATTATTTTAAATTGAAAAAATTTGCAAAAATCGAAACATTTTAATGGAAATGTTGGAGCTGCATCTGAGCAACTAAATTCTCAATGTTTGGTTTTATCTTGTGGTGCTAGTCTCCTGCTCCTGCCAGGGTCAGACTGGAAACTAAAAGCAGCCCGGGCAAATGCTGTCAGACCAGTCCCCATACAGTGCACACCAAGTGCATTGAGTGAGCCTGACCTCTGCAATAGGGGCTTTTGGAGGCTATCCCCCCAAGAAAATTAGGGAAACAATTGTGCATTTTAAAAGAAATTTGTCATTATGTATTGAATTGTATTAGCTATTAGAGTAAAGTAAATGATGACCTTACTGTGAACCAGAACACAACAATTTTTGTTGGGGCTCTTTAATGATTCCCTCCAACAGTGCCTCTTATGTCTCCATAGCCCTTCTATGTATATTATTTGATCTATAGCGCCTCTCATACTAGTGCAGGGTGTCGGAGCACTTTTCATCACACACATACAGAGAAAATAAATCATATGTGTGTAAATCAGTGTATAAAAAATGTTACATAAAGCAAAGGTGACTACAAGGTGTAGGATTCACATGTCGTCCATACTGATAGGCATTTTTTCAGAGTGCTTGCTCTGGAGAAGCACACACTCAGTATTCAGAACATAAGACAGTGTTTAGCGTTAACTTTAATAATCAGAGTTTATTTCTACCTAAACATAATTTTTTTAGTAGCATCAGGATAATGAAAGACTATGAAAAAAATCTGAACATTCTTACTTGTACCTTGTACTTTGCATGCAGCTTTTTGATGGCAGTTCATAGCTCACTGTGCTAGATTACGATTGTAACCTATGAACTGCACATGTAACAACAGAATATGTAACAAAAGCATTAACCCACTGAGCTATGCACAGAAACCCTCTGAGCTACCTTAGATGAGTTTAAGCTGCCACTGGACAAAACTCCCACCTCTCTCCAGCAGGAACATTAATCACTTGAGTTATCTGGACACTTTCATTGTTGCTTGAAAACTGCTGATTTTAAAAGAAACTTTGCAGTGCTTATAATACGGCTACCTGCGGGCCCCCTAGGAATGAGTCACAGATCCCTGGGGTTTCGCAGACCACAGTTTGGGAAACACTGGTGTAGAGCCTTGTAGACATGGATAAGGATCTTTTATTGGCACCTACTCTGGATGGCGAGCGAGTGAAGGTTTCTTAGATGGGGGTGATGTGGGTCCTTTTGGAGAAGTCCAGAATGAGTCTAGCTACAGTGTTCTGTATGGTCTGGAGTCATCTGAGGAGCTGGGTGGATATGCTGGTGTAGAAAGTGTTGTCATAGTCAAGGCAGCTGGCAACGAGGGCCTGAATGACATTTTTTTTGTTTGTTGATTGTGATCCATCTGAAGAGTGTGCGGAGGGTGTGGAAGCAGTAGGAGGTGACAGTGTTGACTTGTCTTTTCATGGTCAGTTTGCTGTCGAGGATGATGCCTAGGTTGCGTGCGTGGTGGTCTGTCAGTGTAGGGTTTGGTCCGATTTCGGCTGGCCACCAACTGTGGTCCACAACTGAGGTTTCTTTCCGAAGATCAGTGGTTCTGTCTTATCAGATGAGTTTGAGGCAGCTATCACTCATCCAGTTGGCTATGTTGGTCATGGCATTGTGGAACTTCGTTTTGGCATTGGAGGGGCCTTCAGTGAGTGAGAGGATTAGTTGAGTATTGTCTGCATAAGAGATTATGTTGAGGCTGTGGGATCTGATGATGTCTGTTAGGGGGTCATGTAGGTGCTATACAGGGTGGGGCTAAGGGATCATCTTTGGGGTATGCCGCATATGATGTTCTTGGGTTTGGAGGTGAAGTGAGGTAGCCGGATGCTCTGTGTGTATCGTGTTAGCAAAGAGGCGATCCACTTGAGGGCGTTTGCATAATGCAGGAGTTGCAGAGTCTGTCAATGAGGGTGTTGTGGGAGACAGTGTTGAACGCGCTGAAAGGTCGAGGAGGATCAGAGCCACAGTGTCTCTGTGGTCCTGGCGGTACAAAAAGGGGTGGTGAAAAAAGGGGGTGGTGATGGACGGAGCATCCGAACCAATCAAACAATCACACCCAGTCAAAAGATCTGGGTTTGATCCATCACCGTTCTTTAGCCCACTCTGCCACCCCAGTTCAGACATGGCTATATGCAAATCAGTCTGACCCTGTGCCTCATGGGAACAGTCCGGTACAAAAGGGGGTGGTGATGGACGGAGCATCTGAACCAATCAAACACTCACACCCAGTCAAAAGATCTGGGTTTGACCCATCACCGTTCTTTAGCCCACTCTGCCACCCCAGTTCAGACATGGCTAAATGCAAATCAGTCTGACCCTGTGCCTCATGGGAACAGTCCAGCCCGAACTGCCAAGCCATGCCTTCCCTGGACCGGAAACAAGCTTCAGAGGACCGGTTTCTGGCATTACAGCCGTCTTCAGCCCGGCTTGCTTGAATCCAGTGGCAAAGTGAGCAAGGGACTCACGTCTGAGCATACCCTGCCACACTTATGGCGGCCAAAAGCGGTACAAAAGGGGGTGGTGATGGACGGAGCATCTGAACCAATCAAACACTCACACCCAGTCAAAAGATCTGGGTTTGACCCATCACCATTCTTTAGCCCACTCTGCCACCCCAGTTCAGACATGGCTAAATGCAAATCAGTCTGACCCTCTGCCTCATGGGAACAGTCCAGCCCGAACTGCCAAGCCATGTCTTCCCTGGACCGGAAACAAGCTTCCAGGACCGGTTTCTGGCATTACAGCCGTCTTCAGCCCGGCTTGCTTGAATCCAGTGGCAAAGTGAGCAAGGGACTCACGTCTGAGCATACCCTGCCACACTTAAGGAGGCCAAAGCGGTACAAAAGGGGGTGGTGATGGACGGAGCATCCGAACCAATCAAACAATCACACCCAGTCAAAAGATCTGGGTTTGATCCATCACCGTTCTTTAGCCACTCTGCCACCCCAGTTCAGACATGGCTATATGCAAATCAGTCTGACCCTGTGCCTCATGGGAACAGTCCAGCCCGAACTGCCAAGCCATGTCTTCCCAGGACCGGAAACAAGCTTCCGAGGACCTGTTTCTGGCATTACAGCTGTCTTCAGCCAGGCATGCTTGAATCCAGTAGCAAAGTGAGCAAGAGACTCACATCTGAGCATACCCTGCCAACTTATGGCGAACATAGCGGTACAAAACGAAGTGGTGATGGACGGAGCATCTGAACCAATCAAACACTCACACCTAGTCAACAGATCTGGATTTAATCCATCACCGTTCGTTAGCCCACTCTGCCACCCCAGTTCAGACATGGCCATATGCAAATCAGCCTGACCCTGTGCCTCATGGGAACAGTCCAGCCCGAACTGCCAAGCCATGCCTTCCCTGGACCGGATTCAAGCTTCCTAGGACCGGTTTCTGGCATTACAGCCGTCTTCAGCCAGGCTTGCTTGAATCCAGTCTTGGCTATCTCTAGACCTCTCACCCCAAGTTCCGGGCACTAAATTTGTATTTACACCTTTTTTCAGGCCCACGAGCTGTTGGTTTAATAATCCACACCACGTCACCCTAAATAATGAAGCACTGTGGCTGCCTTCTAAGCTGACGCCATCCGGTCAGGCTTTTCATCCTTACTCAAAGGTACTTGCCTCCACCCCTTTGGTGTAGAAGTTGTCACTCTTTTGCGCTATTGATATGTTTTACTAGTTTGTGGCCCAGTACTGAGGTATCTCCATTTGATTCCAGATTGTTTGCCCTGAAAGTCCTTCCCGCACTTACCGCCTGTGTTTTTTGATCCCTAAAGCGCGGTAAGTCATTGTGATCATGATGTGCTAGTTAAGCGGCCCATCCGATTAGCGCCAAGATCCCTTCAGACTGTGTTGTTTAAAATTACAGGTGGTCGTATTTCAGAGAAGCCCCCCCCCCCCCCCCCTGGCCCCTGTTTTCCTCGCAGGCCCTTGGATAGTACTACCCGTGGTAAGTCTGCCAGGCTTTGCCGGCACTGCCATGATTAATCCAGTCTATTTTGGAGAAGCAAAAGATCCATACTGCTTCCGTTGCATGTCATTGTTGTTCTCTCTGTCCAGTGCCCGTGTGGTTCACTAAGTCCTGAGACTCCGAGTGTGCTTCTTTGATGTAAACTTCAGGGATATGCAATGTCTGTGAGTGGTCGACCACAACTGCCAGTGTCTATTCTCACAAAACACTTTCTTTGTTTGTTTTCTGTCTCTTTTTTCAGCCACCAGAGGCCCTGATGAGAATCTCCGCTGAATTAAAGGAGATTCGAAACGCGTAGGCCCAACACCTTCATGGTCTGCTCTCTCGCACAGGAGTTGATTCGTTAACCCCTTACAATTTTTTGCGTACATTGACCATGTGCTTCAAGCTAAAATGAATGTTTGAAAGTGTAAATTTCTTGGTTTTGTACTCTTTTCTAAAAATTGTTTTTCTATTTGGCATCTAATTTAAGCAGACCATGCTCCTGTTCTTTTACTTAGAGTGTTAGAGTCACGGTTGAATGCGTTGTGAATGTGACATGAATGGTTGTGTGAGTGTTTGATGTTCTCAGTGGAATGTAATATAATGTGTCCGTCCATTTTTTGATTCTCTCCCTTGGTTCTTCTCTGATGTATAGTAAAATTTGTATTAAAATTGGTGACTTTTTGTATAAAATAAAATTGCAACTAAACAGCAATACCCCCTCTGGAATTAATTTTCTGTTCGTGGTTGATTAATATTTGTATGAAATAAGTGTTTTCAGCATTGGCATCCCCCCTTTTTGTTGCTTAGTATACCGGCTCAGCCTTGCTGAATAGAGCCAGCCCCATTTTTGTTTTCACGTTATTATAGCGGGCGGTTGCCCGCGAGGTTATAGTGTTTTTCCAATTCATCTGGACGTTGTGTTTATTAAATACCAACGACAATATAGGTGTGATCAAGGGTTGATCCAGTGACGACCCTTTGATCCATTAAATTATTGTTTCCTTATTCCTCTTTTCATTCTTATTTTTGTTTTATTGTGCACAATCATAGTTAGTTGGTTTTCACCCCTCCATTGACACTTCTTTTTAAATACTTTTTTGTGTAATGGCAGACAAGGACACATTTGCATATAGTGAAGAGCATATTAGGAGTCTCCTTAGTGACCCACCGGTTTTCTCTTCTGTCTCTTTAAGTGTGTCTGCAACCTCACAAAACGAATCAGAAAGACTTTTGCGATTAAAAAAGAAGCAAATTAGAACGGATCTGCACGGCCACTTTCTTCTGCAACATCTTAGAGAAGGCGGCCTGCAGATCAAAAATATCCCGGTAATCTTCACCGAGGATCCCATTTTCAAAAAAGGCTTTTCCTTTATTGAGACTAAGTGCAGTAGAGACCTTATGGTCCTCACTGTGGAGACAGCTGTTAGACTCTCCAGAATTGAACTAGAAGAAATAGCGAAGTTGGAAGCGGAGATCAGCACCAACCCTACAATATCAGACGCCAAATCACTATTGGAGAAAGTGGAGAACGAAATTCAAGAGTTTAAAGATTACACTGTGACACAAAAAACAAACCAATTTGAAAAGGACAAAAAGACCTTTTCCTTGGAAAACATATACCCTTATTTGCAGCCGGATTTCTATTCGAAACAGGAAGCCAGAAGATTCTTACCCGCCAACCAGGGTAGGTCTAGAAAGCATTTCATCTCCTTTGGTGACACCTCTTCTGCCTCAGGTAACGACAGTGACAGCAGTGGCAATTCTAATCCTTCAAATAGGAATAGAAACTGGAACTCCAATCAGCAAAACCAAGGACAGGGTCAGAATTCTTTTTTAGGCAGGGGCCAAACGAGACCCAGGGCGCGAGTGAGATATACCACCCCGTGGGAAATGAAGACCAGACGCCAGCATTACAAGAACTAACAACCTCCCCGATTTTTAATCTCTCACAAAGACTTCTAACCAAAGCTGAAGAGGATATTCTATCCAAAGGACTGTCCTTTGTGCCATCCAAAAGAACTGATTTTGTGCGCATGAAAACAGAATTCATTGAATTCTGCAGAAAACTGAGGCTCACTATGTTCTTTTTGGAGAATCCTACATCACAAACCACTGAGGTTACAGGCTTACGCAATAAGTCTACATTCTGCCCGTCCGGGAATATGATTCCTAAAGAATTGGTAATTTTTGAAAAAAGTGTACTCTCTGCAATTTCCAATATGGAGAAAGAAAAAAAGTTCGTAAAGTTCAATACCACAAGAGAAGAGACTGCAGCTTTAGTGTCCCTAAAAAATGATTCTTCAATTATGATAAAGCAAGCCGATAAAGGCGGTGCTATTGTATTGTGGGATACTGTAGATTACACCAATGAGATAAGAAGGCAACTTGATGACACCAGCTGCTACCGCAAAATTGACAAAGACCCGACAAGTGAGCTGCAAGGCCAACTGTTCATGATCATCCAGGATGGCTTTGACCAAGGCTTCGTTGGAAAAAAGGAATGCGAGTACCTTAAAATTAAATACCCTAAGGTGCCGTTGTTTTATGCACTACCAAAAGTGCATAAAAACCAAAGCAAACCACCAGGTAGACCCATCGTGGCAGGATGTGGTTCCCTCCTGGAACCAATTTCCAGGTATGTTGACTGTTTTTTAAAACAGTTTATGGACCAAGTGGTGTCTTATTTGCAGGACACCACTGACTTTATAAATAAACTGGAATCTCTGACATTTTGTGAGGGCACGGATTTGCTGGTCACCCTTGACGTGACAAGCCTATACACGCAAATTCCTCAAGATGAGGCTATAGCAGTGCTTTCCGTCTTTCTTGACTCCCGGCCAAGACCAACGCGAGTCCCCACAAAGTTTTGGTGGACCTGGCCTCCTTTGCTTTGAAGAAGAACTACTTTTGCTTTAACAAGGAGTTCTACTTCCAAGTTAAGGGAGTAGCAATGGGGTGTCCCTTTGCCCCAGAATTAGCAGTGCTCTTCATGTCCATGTATGAGGACAGGTATATACACCAGAATAATCCTTTCGCTGAATACATCAGCAAGTGGTATCGTTTCATCGACGATATTTTCATGGTGTGGACTGGAGGAAGTAATAACTTAATCCTTTTTCACCAATGGCTCAATGCTAGAACTCCAGACATCCAATTCAGCCTTTCTTATTCTGCAACCACAATTGCTTTTTTGGATGTTGAGGTGTTTCCAAAAAATGGCAAGTTGGCTACTACTCTGTTTGTAAAACCAACAGACCGCAATAAGGCGTTACTTTTCCAGAGTAACCACCCAAGATCTTTAAGAGAAAACCTGCCCTACGGGCAGTTTCTGCGTGTACGCAGAAATTGTACAGATGTCAATGACTTTTCTCTTCACGCCGAAAAACTTGTTTCCAAACTTTGCGACAGAGGGTACCCAAAGCGATTGGTTAAGAACTGTATGAAAAGAGCCCGGTGGACTCCTCGCGAAACATTATTGGAACGCAAGAAGAAACCTGACCAGAAACGGCAGGTGTGCGTGACCACCTTCTGCCCTAATGCCAACCAATTAAAACGCATTATTGGTCAAAACTGGCACTTGGTCAAGAATCTGGATGTAACTTTGAAAGACCCACCGCTTTTTGCGTTCAAGAAAGAGAACAGCATTGCAAACCATTTGGTGAGGGCTGCCATGCCAACTAAACCCCAACCATCCCTCCGTCAAATGATGGGATTGGCACCCGTAGTAGGCCACCACAAATGTGGAACTTGCTTATGCTGCGCCACCACCATACAGGGTTCCGTTTTTCAACATAAGGGGATATCCTGGAAGCACGAGGTATTCAGCAATTGCAAGTCCAAATTCGTCGTGTATGGCATAAAATGCCCCTGTGATTGCCTTTACATCGGCAAAACCGAACAAGAAGTACGGCAACGCATTTCACAACATAAGTCGAGATTGAAGAGACAGGTTGACAACGCTCCGTTGGTCAACCACTGGATTAGAATGCAACATGGACTCAATGAGTTCCAATGGACAGTGATCTCCAGGATAGAAAAAGATCCTCGAGGAGGTGACTTGAGTCTCCAGCTATCCAAAAGGGAAGCTATGTTAATCGTGAAATTTGATACGGCCGTGTCAGGCCTTAATGAGCTATCTGAAATCTTTAAATTATGATCCCTGGTCATACAGAATCTGTTAGATACCTCCTGGTTCCGCACCCGTTCTAGCACAAGTCTTTCCAGCACCGCCTCTGAGCTGACTCCTCACCCATCGGAAAATTTTCCAATCCACTGTACTTTAAATAGCGGTTGTGCGAGCATTTAGGTGTGTAATATCCTTAAAGGTTTAATATGTTCTATGCATATATCAACACCTTTCTTTTAGGTGGTTATTTATCATTCATTTTGGTCTGATGGCTAATATCTCTTCACTTGTATGATTTAATTCTGAGATGCTCCTTTCCACACGCGAATGTGCCGTCTTTAATATTGGAACCCTTCCTTCAGTTGGGATTGTATGCCTGCACTAGTTACAAAAGGCAGGGTTTCTCTCTCGCGGATAGTGTCCTCCCACCGCGCATGCTCCATCACAATGAACCGCCCTCCCTGACGGGCCGCCTTGTCTGCGCATGGTATATAAACGGGTGCGCTGCTCCATGCGGGCCAACACGCCTGCGCGAGTGATCAGTACTCGCTTGGACGCCGCCGGGACTCGTTGCATTCCTTGCATCCTGAATCGCTACTCCTTGGTAAGTGTTGCTACCAGACCCCTTTACCGCCCCAATATCGGTGCAGCTCCAACCTGCCTGGCCCTGAATCACCCCTTGTTTCTATTCTCCTTCCAGCACACGCCAACTAGCTGCCTGTGTTTTTGATGCCGCGCTCCGCGACCAGCCAACTTATCTGACGGGCTTTTCCTGTTCAGGTGAGATACGTTTAGGTCTTGGCTATCTCTAGACCTCTCACCCCAAGTTCCGGGCACTAAATTTGTATTTACACCTTTTTTCAGGCCCACGAGCTGTTGGTTTAATAATCCACACCACGTCACCCTAAATAATGAAGCACTGTGGCTGCCTTCTAAGCTGACGCCATCCGGTCAGGCTTTTCATCCTTACTCAAAGGTACTTGCCTCCACCCCTTTGGTGTAGAAGTTGTCACTCTTTTGCGCTATTGATATGTTTTACTAGTTTGTGGCCCAGTACTGAGGTATCTCCATTTGATTCCAGATTGTTTGCCCTGAAAGTCCTTCCCGCACTTACCGCCTGTGTTTTTTGATCCCTAAAGCGCGGTAAGTCATTGTGATCATGATGTGCTAGTTAAGCGGCCCATCCGATTAGCGCCAAGATCCCTTCAGACTGTGTTGTTTAAAATTACAGGTGGTCGTATTTCAGAGAAGCCCCCCCCCCCCCCCCCCTGGCCCCTGTTTTCCTCGCAGGCCCTTGGATAGTACTACCCGTGGTAAGTCTGCCAGGCTTTGCCGGCACTGCCATGATTAATCCAGTCTATTTTGGAGAAGCAAAAGATCCATACTGCTTCCGTTGCATGTCATTGTTGTTCTCTCTGTCCAGTGCCCGTGTGGTTCACTAAGTCCTGAGACTCCGAGTGTGCTTCTTTGATGTAAACTTCAGGGATATGCAATGTCTGTGAGTGGTCGACCACAACTGCCAGTGTCTATTCTCACAAAACACTTTCTTTGTTTGTTTTCTGTCTCTTTTTTCAGCCACCAGAGGCCCTGATGAGAATCTCCGCTGAATTAAAGGAGATTCGAAACGCGTAGGCCCAACACCTTCATGGTCTGCTCTCTCGCACAGGAGTTGATTCGTTAACCCCTTACAATTTTTTGCGTACATTGACCATGTGCTTCAAGCTAAAATGAATGTTTGAAAGTGTAAATTTCTTGGTTTTGTACTCTTTTCTAAAAATTGTTTTTCTATTTGGCATCTAATTTAAGCAGACCATGCTCCTGTTCTTTTACTTAGAGTGTTAGAGTCACGGTTGAATGCGTTGTGAATGTGACATGAATGGTTGTGTGAGTGTTTGATGTTCTCAGTGGAATGTAATATAATGTGTCCGTCCATTTTTTGATTCTCTCCCTTGGTTCTTCTCTGATGTATAGTAACATTTGTATTAAAATTGGTGACTTTTTGTATAAAATAAAATTGCAACTAAACAGCAATACCCCCTCTGGAATTAATTTTCTCTTCGTGGTTGATTAATATTTGTATGAAATAAGTGTTTTCAGCATTGGCATCCCCCTTTTTGTTGCTTAGTATACCGGCTCAGCCTTGCTGAATAGAGCCAGCCCCATTTTTGTTTTCACATGCTTGAATCCAGTAGCAAAGTGAGCAAGGGACTCACGTCTGAGCATACCCTGCCAACTTATGGCGAACAAAGCGGTACAAAAGGGGGGTGGTGATGGACGGAGCATCTGAACCAATCAAACACTCACACCCAGTCAACAGATCTGGGTTTAATCCATCACCGTTCTCTAGCCCACTCTGCCACCCCAGTTCAGACATGAACATATGCAAATCAGCATGACCCTGTGCCTCATGGGAACAGTCCAGCCTGAACTGCCAAGCCATGCCTTCCCTGGACCGGATTCAAGCTCCCTAGGACCGGTTTCTGGCATTACAGCCGTCTTTAGCCAGGCTTGCTTGAATCCAGTAGCAAAGTGAGCAAGGACCGGATTGGCCGCAGGGGGCATCACGTGTTTCCATGGGAGGATGAAAGAGTGGAGGCTGTTTTTTACAGCAGTAGGAGCCGGTTTTGTTACTGGGGTCCGGTTTTGAAGCAGAGCTGCAATATCACCCCCCAGTAACAAAAACAGCAGTGCTTTAAACCTGCAGTCCCCTTATTAACTAAGTAACTTATTAATAATACAAACAAATGGCAAATGTTTTATTTTACCAAGTCGAAATGAAATGTAAAACTCACTGCAGGCTTCAGTTGCAGGCCTGCGACTTGTTTGACAGTGCTACTTTACAGGGTAGCACAATGCGTTCTGCAACCCTCCAGTAGCATTTAATTTACAGGCCCTGGGTACATGTATTACCATTTACTAGGGACTTATAGTAAAATAAATGTACCAATGAGGTGTATGCCAATTTTACCAAATTTAAAAGAGAGTGCACAAGCACTTTACCACTGGTTACCATGAGTAAAGTGTGCAGAGTCCTAAAAGCCAATAAAAACAGGTTCAGCAAGGAAAGGTAAAAAAGGCAATTTTTCTATTGAGGTTCACCTATTCAGTACACCAGGATTTTTTTGCTTTTTAGAGCACCCTATTTTTGAGCATTTTACTTTGGATGAGTCTCACTACATGTGTCTCAGCCTTGGTAATCACATGGCAAATGAACTGTGCGTGTTGACTGCCAGTGTCTGCCTTTTAAGGCAATGCTGCTGCGATGCAGCTAGGGTAAAGGGCGCTTGGCTGGTTACACAGGAACATATGCACACACTCTTGAGCACACATATGATGGCTGCACATTTTAGGCAACTGTCGTGCACGGTCCGGTAACTGTGCATTGTTAGCATTTCACAGAAGGGACTCTGAAGGACTAGATATTGACCTGGGGTTGGCCTTATAATGTAAGTGTACACGCATAGGGAAAGTCACTGTGATATACTGTTTTGTCTGTAGTGACACTTATTATACACATTTTATTTTTGTTTATTTATTTATTTTAAACATTTGAAAAGCGCGACTGTCACCTTAGAGCTCAGTTCAAAGTCCAGTTACATATGAAAATGGGGTGGAACCTGTGTGAGAAAATTAAATCTGTGAGTTCCAAAGGATAGCTGTGCAACCTATGAGTCATCCAGAATTGTCATGATTCTCTGACTCCGCTCTGGATCAGAGTCTGGGCCTTTTGTCACCCTACTGTGCCAAGTTAATGAGATTTCTTTTCAGCACTAGGATCAAAAGCATGAGTAATTAACAGTGCTTCCCTCAGTTCCTGGGGAGGGAATGGTGGGGATAAAACAATCTGCATTGTTGATTACCTGTTACACTGCACCAGGACTGAGGACAGCCCAGGCCCACTGAACAAATGAGGAAGCCCGCTCAACTTGAGCCAACACATGATGGGGCTCGTCTTTGAACTTTTAGTGGGAAAGGCCTGGCTCCTGGTGGCTGGAGCTTGAAACCAGTAGTAAAATGAGCCAAAGAATGTTTTAATCGGCCCAACAGAGCCCAGGGTATGGTATTTTCAAGATATGTGACCTTTGATCTTCTTTCTGACAGCAAAGCACATGGGACTTCACTGCCCAGTCACTAATTCGTCTCAGGGTGGGCCAGGACCCATGGTTCAGTGCAAGATAATTCAATCCATTTATTTCAGGGAGAGGGCGTGCACGAGCCCCCCCTCAGACTCTCTGTTGGTCCCAGGACCCCATCCTCTGGGTCGTACATGCTAAATATCAGGCTGGGACCCCGCCCCAGAGCCCCAAAAACCAAAACACATGAGACAGGGGGAGACGGGGAAAACCAGAAAAACTGTTATGCAGGATTGCAAAACGGAAATGGCTGAAAAGTAAAAAAACGATGGATCAAGAGAAATATAAATGTATCCATCAGTCAAACCAAAAAACATTTTCTCCTACATCAGATTGAAAAGGCAGCCAATTCCACCAATTCCAACAAGGAAATTTATAAAATTCTAAAGGAATTTTCGACTATCCCTGTCCAGACTGGTGCTCCTGTCTCACAGGACTGGACGGACTCCCTTTCTGACTTTTTTGAGGACAAGATCGCTGTAATCCATTACTCTTTTCTGTCTTCCGAATCTTTAAGCACTCTGGGAGACGACATTATCGATTCTACTAGCTCTCCTACTCTACTGGTAGATTTTTCATAGTTTAATTCATAGGATGTGGCAATGGTCATGTCGAAAATTAAATCTGGCTCACCAGTGGACCCGATGCCGCCCGCTTCCTTTCCACCATTGCCCTTTTGCTTCTTGATAACCTTACTGACCTATTTAATAGATCACTTTTATAATCAATGGTTCTTGTGATATGGAAAGCTGCTAGAGTCAGGCCAATCATAAAAAAAACTTCTGCAGACCCTAAAATTCTGACCAACTATCGGCCGATTTCGCTACTTCCCTATTTTGGGAAGGTTCTTGAGTCTTTAATCAACAGACAACTTGTAATCCATCTTGAAAGTAATGGCCTATTGGATCCATCACAGTCGGGTTTTAGGGCTGCGCACAGCACTGAAACCGCTCTGGTGGAAGCCGTGGACAATATCAGACTGGCACTGGATAATGGACAATCATATATCCTTGTACTGCTAGATCTGTCAACACCATCTCCCACATTATTCTGGAACAACGGCTCTGAGAGGTTGGCGTCAGAGGGAGGGCTTTGAAGTGGCTTGAGAGTTATTTAACCGATTGAGCCACCGCTGTCCAGATCGGTAACATGGTTTCATGCAGTCGACCAGTACGGATGGGAGTACCTCAAGACTCTATTTTGAACCCAACGCTCTTCAATCTCTATGTACCTCCACTGGCCATGGTGATCAGATCATATGGTTTTCATGTGCCAATGACACTCAGATTCTGATCACCCTTGGTCCTGATCCCATGGACACAAATCACGCTTTATTAACTGCATGTTGCACGTTGACAGTTGGATGAGCACTAACCATCTTCAACTTAACGGTAACAAGACCGAGGTGATACTCTTTGGGAAGGCCCATGAGCACTGGTCAAAAGACTGGTGGCCTCCCAAACTGGGCACCTGTCCAATTCCTAGGCAGGCAGTGCGTAATCTTGGTATTCTAAAAGATGACCAACTATCAATGAAGAACCAGGTTAACCAAACGATAGGCACCTGCTTTGGCATCATGCGTTGCTTGCACAAAATCTTTAAATGGATCCCGATAGAAGCTAGGTAACCTCTTGTACAAGATCATCAGCTGGATGGATTATGGGAATGCCTTGCTGAAACCAATAAATGAAGATCTGCTGTCCAGGCTACGGGTCCTGCAAAATAGTGTGGCCAGGCTGCTGTTAAATCTCCCGTCTAGATAACCCTCAGCACCAAGATTAAAACTCCTTCACTGGCTTCCTGTAAGGAGGAGAACCAGGTTCAAAACCCTCTGCCTGGCACACAAGATCATGTACGGTAGATGCCCCAGCTACTTGGCAAAGAAACTCAGCTGGTACCAGCCTCGCGGGCCATTAAGGTCCAGCAATACATTTCTCCACACCCCTCTCAGAGTCTGTACTGCCAAAAATGGCGGAAAATCACTTTCCTTCTTGGCACCCACCCTCTGGAACAAATAGCCCCCCACCTATGCATTGACACTGATCACAACTGCTTCCGTATGGAGTTAAAAACATGGCTGTTCGATAATTAAACCAGCAAGATCTTCTCTCTAGCCGGAAAGTCAGAGTTGTCTATCAGCGCCATGAGACCATTGGGTGATATGTGTGCTCAATAAATATCCCTGATTTGATTTGAGGTGTCACACACCCCCTCACTAGTGAGGGTGTGCTCACACCATCTCCCCATACATGTGACTGTGGGAAGTGAGGTGGCCATCTAGCAGCAAGACTCTGCAAATTGGGAAAGGGTTGTGGGGGACTGTAGGAATTATGCAGCCCCCCAGGAGTAATCTTCATCAATCAGAATCAACACTACATCTTCAGAGTTCTTAAAATTAAGGTCTGCCCTATGATTTGTACATATTTTCAAAATACTCTCAAGGCTGCAGCTTTTGCTCTACAGCTGGGAGTGTAGTGCCCTCTAAGGGCTGGTTATTTGGCAACATCTAATTTGGCCTGAAGTGGTGTAAGGAAGATACATGTAATGAACTGCCTTCTACGGGCTGAATCTATGGTTGCATTATATGTGATCGGAAAATGATGCCCTCTATGGGATTTTTTGTGATTGCACTTTATATCACTTCAAAAGTATATAAAAAGTACACAGACATGTGTTTTTTCATTTTAAAATGTTTTGTTGACATAATTATGTTGACAGTAATTATTGATCAAGGTGGATATGCTCTATTCACATTAATAAGTGCACCTACAACTGGTTATTATGGAATATTGCATTTATTCACAACATTATGTTGATTTTAACATGTGGTTTGTTGATATTGAACCTTTGACCAAATAATATACTTACCTTATATGCTAGGCCACTGGAATTATGTAGCAGGGTTGAGTAAATTACGAGGTAAGAAAAGGCAAATTATGCGGAGTAGTGTAGCACATTTTGTGACTCTCTGGGCATTGTTTGCACTCATTAGTACTAGTTAGTACCCACATATAGCAATAAGCAACAGAAAGCTGTCCAGTCAAACTTGGCAAAGGGCCTTCCACTGAACTGTTTCATGTGTTGCTATATTGGTAGTGATTATTTAACAGTTTGAGCTAGAAAAACATTTGTTTTTGTTAAAAGCTACAGAATATGTAGCAGATGATGGATTATGTGGCAAATGCAGCAAACCTATAATTATGTGAAAACACCGGGGCCTCACAATGGCATAATTCAAGTGGCCCTGCTTATGTTTGTATGACCCTTTAGGGATTTAAAGGCAATGTAATCTAGGGTATTTTCAATCTGCCTAATGTATATATTTGTAAATTAATGCATAGTATTTAGTAGCGTGTGTGTAATAAATGTACTTTTCCTTTTTCCAAAGAAAAAGCACTGACTGTGCAGTCATTTTTTGAGTGTTATTATTGCGTGCCAGCGAATGGTGATTACTAGCCCACACCACCACCCCTGAGTATGCCTTGGACTGCTCTGCTTCATACTCTGAGAGAGTCAAGGGCTGTTGTGGGGTGCTTGTTTCCCAGTTTGGGGAAATTGCCAACATATTAATTAGGCAGGCCACACAACTAATGACCCAATTTCCTACAGCCAGGTCCAACATTGGACATTTACATAAGTGGAAACTTCTGTATGAGGTTCAAGGTACAAACATAATGTGGTGTGGCTGACAGAGACAAAGTGACCTATATTTTTTAAAAGCCCCTAAGCTTTATTTTGTATTTGACAGCACAGAAAGTGGTGTCTGATATCCACAATAATCTATTTGCCTTTGTTTTCCCCTGGTGATATGTATCTAATTTTCATATCTGTACTATGTTTTTTTCATTCGATTTTGAGGCAATCTCCCACTATCATAAATGAAAACCTATTCAATAAACACAACAGCATGAGTGGAGAACCGCCTTACATCAATGGTAATTCAACCAGCAGCTGTATTTATTAAACATTATTTATCATCATACTGTCTGTATTAATATGGAATACTTATGCTAATAACCTAGTGCAAGAGAAATCTCTACAGTGTGGTTACTAAGCATCAGCAGTATTACTTCATGAATGTGACATGTTCAAAGGTTTTGAATACTATATAAAATGCTTCAAGGCTCCTATGAAGTATGGGTTCTAAAACACCTATTAATAGCTGCTAGGAGAAACTCGGTTAATTTTGCAGGTGTTTAATATTACATTACGTTAATTATTCACCAAATAAAAAAAATGATAGCTGTAGCTTCATAATAACATGGTTTCTAATGAGAAATAAGAACGGCCCCTCCAAGCTTCTTTCTCAAACCTCCTAGCTAAATATTCCTGACAAGAACAACTTGTTTTTTTAGCAGGGAAAAGTTTACACTCCCTCAGAACACTTATAAAATGTAGTTTAGGACACCTTGTCTAGAGTAGAAAGTAAATTCTCAAACAAGGTATGCAGTTTAATGTCATAAAGATCCTGCTGGCAAGACACTACACACTCTACCTCCTTTCTTTAAAAAACGAAAACCCTCTTCCCCACCACCTCTGGTGTTGGACAGTAGGGATTTAAAGCAGCAATTATGGAGTTTGAATTAGATAAAATCCAACTAAGTACCAAAATGTTCATCATAGTAACTAAGTTAATGATTGTCACATTGACTGGATCCCATCTCCTAAGATCCTTCATTTTCCCTCAAAACAAGGTACAATTACTAGACTACAGGTGATGACAAATATGCAGAATAATCATCGACTTGACACTTGATTTCAGCCTCATATGACCACATTGTTATTGATTAAGTTGTCTGGTTTTAGCTATAGTCTGGGGGAGGTTCCAATTCAAAGCTTACAATATTTAAATAAGGCCACTGTCTGAGATAATTAATAGTAAGAGAGTATCACCATATAACAAATCAATCATATTGAGAGTAAAGCCCCGAAAAACGGTATCTCAGTGTGAGCATTCAGCATAGGTAACCATAACTAATGACAAAACAAGGGAAAAATGGAGACGCCCCTAGAATGGTAAAAACTAATGCTGTCTCGATGTTAAACATCTATACATTGCCAAAAATGAAAAAAGAGAACATCTAAAATCCAACAAATGTAATCATTCTGTTTCATCACAGGAAGGTAAAAATAAGTTCCAGTTCAGTTAGTCAAAGGTTAACAATATTTATATTGATCTCCAGGCTTGTGCACGTGTTGCATCAAACTTTCAACAATTAAGTCAATCTGGTAATTTTGGTCAAACAAATTTACCCTGTTACTTGTGAAGGAGTTGCCTTCCAATCTATATTAACCAAAGTCTTCAACAGTTCTTAAAATCACAGTTGTTAGACAAATTAGTTGGTATGACAATGGTTGTAACATATCCTTATCTACTTTCAAAGAAATGTATATCATTGTCATGATCATGCATAAAGGGATAGTCAATAAAGTCATGTCTGCATTAGACAGAATTAGTTATTTAAAATGATGGTCCTAAATTAAAATGGGAAATGTCAGAAACTGGGTTATTAATTTAGGAGGCGGTGACCTTTACCAACTTAATAAACACAATGTGTTTGGGTCAAAACACAGTTTTTAAAGATACTCTGACCAGTCCCTTAAAGGTATGATACAAGCAGAATGCAAACCCCAGATAATCATGTGTTAAGTTCAAACACTGGTGCTAGTGCAAGAAGAAATGGATGTGTGAGACAGCATAGCAGGCCTCATACTAACATTCCTAAGGCAAAAACAAGTTTCTGTGATATAAGATATAAAATGGCCCAAGTTACCAAGGTAAGTTTGGCCATAACTTTAGGTCTACAGCCAAATTGACCTCCTACCAAGAATTCTCATAGGGATTACTTGCAGGCATGGATACATTTATGTATGAGAACTCCACCACAAGTGCAGAGTTCTCCTGTTCCTTATTAGGCACCTCTCATGCCAATAAAGTAATATTAACCTAATGTTGGATGCTGATCTACACATTTTTTTAATGATAGGCAATGCTTATTTTCCCCCAATAATAATGTGCATATGCTCAAGATTAGTATTTGTTTTCAACTTTTATTTATGTATTATAGATAAATGTGTATATATATATATTGTACAATACCAGCTGATGACATGAACCTGCAATGAAGATAAATGGTAGGAAGAGTAAATAAAAATCTTATCCCAATAAGAACTGGTAAGGTCTGCCTTTCTTTGAGATTCCAGGAAAAGAGGATTATTCCAAGATGGACCCTGGATCGGACAATATTGCTACATGAGGCTGTCCAATTTCAGATGTACGAGGAGGTCGTGACTTTCCTTAATGATAATAATGGACCAGCGAAAATCCAGGTAATCTGGGATGCCTTTAAGGCTTTTCTGAGAGCCTTGTGCACCTCTATTCTGGTGGGAAAAAATGTCGCTCGAGGCAGCGAGAGAATGACCTCTTGAAAAACATCCCAACCAAAAAGCTAGAGCTGCAAAAGGCTTTGTTAGATTGCTTTAGTAAGGTGCTCCTTTTGACTAAGGAGTTAGAGCACCTCCAACAAGAATACCAGGGTGTTTTGGATAAAATCTTATTAAACAGATTGGCGGTCAGTAAACTTCTGAATTTTTCATATGATGAGAAGAGCAGCTGTCTCCTTGCCTGGAAAGCTAAAAGTGATAAAGCTCGAAACCAAATTAGTAGCTTAAAAGAGAGTTCAACTGGTCATATAGTAGACACTAACATAAAAGTAGGGGCCAAAGTGTGTGGTTCTATGGCTAAGTTATATAAAGAGGATATTGTGCCAGGGTTGAAAAATATCGAGGAGTTCCTGGATAATGTTGAACTCTCCCACCTAAATGAACATCAAAGAGAGTCCCTTCCCTCTGAGATCAGTGAAGAGGAGATTCGAGCACAGATGAGAAGGATGGCAAGAGGGAAGGAGGCCGGGCCAGATGGCCTTCCGATAGAGATATACTTTTCTCTTGAGGATAGCATTGTATCTGTGTTTAAAAAGCTCTTTGATACTATCTTGAGGGATGGGGAGGATCCCCCAACATCTTGGCCTGAGGCAACTATAGTATTATTTTTAAAACCAAATAAAGACCCGTTGCTCGCAGAGTCTTATAGGCCTACATCCCCCGTTGAACACAGATTATAAAGTGTTCACAGGGATATTGGCAGCAAGGGTTGCTAAGACTATTAAGAGTGTAGTCCATAGAGATCAGAGGGGTTTCATTCCTGGAAGGCAGCTCAATGAATTGACTTTTACAATGCTCAGCGTAGTTGACCTGGCAGAATCTTGTAACCTGCCAGTAACAGTGGTGGCAGTTGACGCCTCTAAGGCATTTGATCAGGTCCACTGACCTTATCTCTGGGAGACCCTAACAACTCTTGGATTCCCTAATAATCTAATAAAAGCTGCACAGTCACTATATTGCGCACCCAGAGCTAGAGTTTTAGTAAACGGGGAGTTAACGGACTGGTTTAGCATTATGCTAGGAACAAGACAGGGATGTCCGTTGTCCCCCCTGTTATTCAATATTTATATCGAACTCTTTTCAGCTTTAATTAGACAAGCTACCTCCATCCTTCCATTCAGCTATAGAGACTTTGAGGTTAAATTAACTCTATATGCGGATGATCTTATTTTGTACACGCTCAATCCCAACGAGGCTATCGCCATATTGATGGCTAAAGTAGAACTATTTGGTAAGATATCAGGGTGTAGGGTAAATAGAGATAAAACCAAAATTATGGAGTGGATCCAACCTTCTCAGACCTCTGGGGTAAAACACGAGATGCGTTATCTTGGTATTATAATCACCCAGAAGTTAGCTAATGTTCCCATGGTTAATTGGAGCAAGATCAGTCAGGCGGTAGGGAGACTCTTGGTCAGATGGGCAAATCTCCCTCTTAACCTATATGGTATGGTCAACTTGATCAAGATGATCGTACTCCCAAAAGTCACTTTTCTTTTTAATACTATACCCCTCCCATTCGATAAAGGTGAGGTAGCAAAACTACAGGGCAAGATTGGCAGCTTTATCAGGGCCTCAAAGAGTCCCCGTATATACTGGAAAAGGCTAAAGAGAAAGCTGGAGAAGGGGGGACTGGCTCTCCCAGACCTGTGGATATATTCACATGTTTTTCATTTTAAGAACTTTCGGATGCTGTTAAATAAACCAGATGATTCTACATTATGTATCCTTTATGCAGCAATGCTTAGTGATTTGGAGGATGAACAAGAGCAGTTCCTTTTTTTAAGTTTGGGGACCCAAAATTCTTCAAAAAAGTAAGACTGAAGATTTTGTTGCAGGCAGTAAAGAATTGGGTCCATATATGGAAAAAAAACTTGGAATATCCTACTATTCGGATCATGCACCAATTTGGGGCTCCCCAGGTACCCCAGCCTGTTTAGGTGATTTGCTCAGCCTACCATTGAAGCAAGCGGGTATCTCACGTTGGGGAGATTTGAGAATAGGTACGGGTCTGGTCACTTGGGAAACTTTGACATCATCCACTCGGTGACAATTAACCTGATATACATTTTATCAACTCTCTGCTTGGTGGGTTAGGCAAAATTAGGAGGAACAGAAGAATGATTCCTGGTTAATTCAAGCAATGAAAGTTGGTGGTATTAATAAAGAAGTGGCCTTGTGGTATCGAACTTTGGTCGAAGCAGAAGATGATATAGATCAGGATATCCAAAAGCTCTGGAGTGATGATGTTACTAACATTAATTTGAGTGAGGTTTGGATGGGCTCATTTGCATTGCTCCGAGAGATAGTTAAACCTGCCTTTTTTAAATGAAATCATCTTTTTACCCTATATCGGGTATATTGGTCTCCAGCAAAATTATCTAAATTTTCTGGAACTCAGTATGTTTGTTCAAGGTGTCGAGATCCTTTAGCAGATGACCGCCATATGTTTTTAACCTGCCCAAAGATTACCAAATTTTGGATGGACCTTTGTGAATTTTTGTCGGATGTAACCGGAATTCAGATAGAAGTAGGTCCCTTACTCATATTTTTAGGAAGGGGCCAAGACAGTATTTCCATTTCAAATAAAATGGTTGCAAGACTAATCTTTTATGTCACCTAAATGGGAAGATGGGAGATTTGCAGAGCCTGGAAATCAGCTGTTGCACCCCTTTTTTCGGAGTGTAAAAATAATACCATACACATAAGTCAACAGGACATGGCATGTGACCCCAGAAGTCGGGAGAAGATATGGGCTATGTTGGTGGATTGGTGTGAAAGAACTGGAGTCCAATGATTAAGCCAATAAACAGCTGTTGGTCCTGGTCCCCTTCTTCTGTATGTTATGCTTGAGAAGGGTAGGAGTGGAAGCAGCTAGATATCTTGAGTGGAACGACTTCATTCCCGTCCAGCCCTCGGTAAGAGAAAGGTAGTATTGCCAACAAGACAATTGGCAAAATGAGGACCAAAAAGAAAAAGAAAAAAGAATTGGAAAGGTGGTCATAAGACCTGCTGGTGACAATTCCAACATGATCTGTTCATCAACAGGGGACAAGATTATCGACACAAGTTATCCAAGATATCCTAAGATCGGTACAAATTCATATGAAACTCTGATCTTGTTCCTTCCCACACAAATATTTTTCTCCATTTGTAACATAAAATACATCTTTCTTTCCCATTCTAATTATGGTGGGAAAGCAGTGTATTTTCAGGGTTTTAGAAGAAGTGAACTGGTCAGTACTAAAGGCTAGCACTGTTTCACTAGTCCAGCAGAGCAGTTCCATTTTGGATAATGAGCTCATCTCTACACCCACTCAGTAAGATCATCTCATAAAATATACATCTTATTCCATTTTCCTGTACTTTGAACATGGTCTGCAGCATCATACGGACAAGGTGAGAGTCAATTTTCCAACTCACAATTTAATTTGTGTAATTTGTTCTGGAGTGTAATAAATTTAGGATATGCCAAATCATTGAATTCTTTCAGTATTGGGGTGTATATTTCAGAGAATGTTACCATAGTGAATTTATACCAATGACAATTCTGTTATCAGATACTTTCAGCAGTCAGTCAAATATGACTAGTTCTCCTGATCCAATAGCATCCAAGCAGTGGATAGTTATTAATGCTCCAGTCTGAGTTATCCATATTTCCTGCACTAAATTTGCATCTGAATTAAATTGGTTTAAATCCCATAAGAACAGTATACCTGCCTTTTCCCATATTACAGGCTAGGCCCCTGGAATCTGTTCAGATTGGAGTACATTTCCCCAGGTTCGAGGGTCTCATGCAAATTGGCAACAGCGTGTTACTCCTCACATAGTGTCAATATAGCCCCATTTCAATAATAATACAGTCACAATTTCATAGATTATTTCTGAAATGTGAACCCTTTCATAGAACTGGGAGGTGCTATAAATTCATTAAACATACCTTGAAATATCAGCTTTATAACTGCATCCATGATAAATGTAGCTGCTAAATTGCAGATGCAACAGAATAATAAACGATGCTTGGTAGCACCCATCCACCATCGACCTGTAAGCTACACATTTTCCTACAGTTCAGTCAGCTCTTTTTCCCCACACCAGCTGAAAACGCATGAATGAATTTATTGATAGCAAACATGATATTACACAATAGATAGCCTGACATATAAATAGCTTTAATTGAATACATATTAATTGTAATCAGCTCCAAGTTGCCAACTGCTGAGAGAGGTAGGGCTCTCCAGCCATTCATTTAGGGTTTTATATTAATTTTGATGGGAGTGTTTGTCACTACACATGTTATCCTGGGCATCAGTTACACCGATGCCCAAATGCTACCTATTGGCTTCCCAAATAGCCAGATTGTTTTAGAGCACAAACCTCGTTTTAGCCCCAAGAGCCTGAACAGATAAGATAATAGCAAACGTCTCTACTATGTATCCTTTTTCATCAGTCAAAAAACCCAAAACTTCTTACAGAGAATATTTCATTCAGTGGCCTCCCTATTTCAACGCTTTGGTTCTATCAGAAAGGGTCGACCCACAGGACCAATGGCAGATAATGTAGATCCAAAAGTGTGCAAAATATGACCAGTCCCCTCAGTCTTCTTCTCATTAGATGTATTCAGTGAATATAATATAAATGACAGCAGAAATATATCGAGCAAAAATAGTATGTGAAAAATAATCTGCATGAGAAAAACAACGTGTGCTCCAAGAGAGCTCATAAATCATGCACATGTGGAGCAAGCCTATTAAGATGTTATAAGAAGGAAGTCAACAGTTCAACTTTACCCAGTAAGTTAAAGTGAGCCTGCAACCAAAAGATCTCCAGAAATAAAGCAAATGTGCAAAATGATTTGAAAAAATCTCAATGTGAAGTGAGCGAAGAGCAGTGCAGGCCATCTTTAAAACCTCTTTTTGCTGACAATAATTCAAGTCTATCTACACAGGTTTTAAACAATGCATGCTATTCACAATAAAAGTGTGACATTTGTAAATACATAACAGTATGTCAAAACGAATTTAGGAAAGGTTGTGTTACACAAAACTAAAAACATTTCTCTTGCTTCTGTCTAGACTCATCTTTAAAATACAAACTACACTGTGATTTTCTGTGCAGGCATTTATTATTTATGTGATCTTTGCACTAGAAGTAAAAAAACGACTTTGAAAGCACTGCAAAAATTCATGTTTTTGTACTTGGTTCTATCTGCACATATGTGTTGAAAGGAGCTTCTGACAGTTACAACATTCACCTCTGCCAACAGGTTACATTCGCCCTGAAATGTGTCATCTTGTTGGCTAAGGAAAGATACAGACCCAGTTACCGACCAGCAGATGAAGATACTCATGCACATTTAATTGTTGTGCACATTGTAAAGCCCTACAGTTACCAGCACAAACATGATGTCTAGTACATTTTTAATTTGTTAGTTAGCTTTCTACCCTACGGCTTTTTACTGAATAAATATGGCTTGCAGCTACGAATTTTTACTGAATGAATATGGCTTGCAGCTAAATAAACAGAGCAACTATAAGAAAGTGACAGTGCACATCAGTCTCTTGTTCCACTTCAAGTTTTTATTAGCCCAGTGTTTTAGAATTATTAATATTCAATCTTGACATTGACACTTGATACGTTTCTCTAAAAAATAAATAGCAGAAAAATAGCAGAAAGAGTTTCTGCCCATCCAAGGAATTCATTCTGTCCATCCAAGAAAGTCCCAGGCCACAAGTAGAAGGCCCTCTCTGCACCTAGAGAATCAATACAATTGCCGACACGAGGCTTGTGAACCAGCCAACCAGTATTACCCAAAATAGGTAATACAATAGAGCTATCTCATAGGTATATAACCAGTCTGAGCCTTTTGGCACATACTGCCAATTACTTTCGATACTTTTCTAGCCAATACGTTTGCTTAAATTTTATACCCTTTATTACATGAGCGATTGTGATAAAAAGTGACAATCCTTCATTTTCCGCCGTGTTTTATCATTAAAATTTAGAAAGGATACCTTTTCTTTATAAAAGTGGACACCCACAATAGAGCCTTTCATTCAAAGATTTCTATAAAACACTCTCGCTTCCCCCAAAAACATTTTGTAGAACTCATTCCCGAGCTCTTTGTCCTTATTTGCCATCCTGCCCTGTAAAAAAATTACGAATTTACATATTTCTTTTGCAACTATATAACCGGCAATATTTTTTTCAGCAAACTAGTAGGGGTGGGCCGAACTCACAGAGTTTCGCTCCATGGAATTCTTCGCAGTTACAGAAAAACTCTGTGAGATTCCATGGAATTCCACCAATGGGCAGAAAACATGCAGCTTGTGCTACAATGTAATGCTAGTAGGGTGAGCAGCGCAAAAAATCAGCATGAACAGCACCATGCATTTCTCAAGGAGCGAGGCCATTTGAGTTGATTTCGCTACTGCTTGAGTTGAAAATCTACTCAAGTGGCAGCAAATCTACTCGAATGGCGGCCCTCAGACCTCGACAGCTCGAGAATGCCAGAAACCCATGATACAAAATCAGGCTACGGGACACCAAACCTCGTTTCTTTCTCGCCAGCTCACATATTATGGAGCCTCGCTGAAGAGAATTTTTGCCAAGTGGCGATTAGCAAACGTAGGCCAGAACTCCACGTTAAAGAGTAAAACAGAGGGGGCGTGGCCACCGCGCCGAGTAACATGGCGGCTCCTGTTTGAGCTCCTCTAAAGCGGAGAGTCAGGAGGAGGATTATGACCGCATTAACAGCCTGCCCCCCAGTCTGCGGGAAGTGCAAGCTTCTATCTTCATGGCGGCTTGCGTGTGGAGTGCTTTCTGAAGTTGGGGCAGCCATGTTTGGCACGTTTTCTTCGTAGCTCTTCTTTTCCTCATGACTGCCGACAGCCTCCATTTTGTGTGCGCGACGGCTGTTTCAACTGAGGAGAGACTCAGGAGTGGCCCCCAGGGACGCTGCTGATATGTCACCGTGGTATTTTCATACCATTTCTTTTATCTTTTTGTGATGCTGCATAATGCATGTGTTGGAGATGCTGGACTTTCTTCTAAGCGGGCATTTTTTAGCAAGATCAGTCCTTTGCCTGTGTAAGGAGTGGTTGCTGACACCGTCTCCATTCAAAGCCTCTTCTCTTCAGTGCCAACTGCTCTGCCTCAGTTTCTCCCAGTCATGCACATTTGTGACTGCCTCTTCACTGTATGCGTTTTTATACATAGGTCTGTCTACCTTTTGTCATGCTGTACAGAGGCTGTGGATATCACTATCCTACTCTTTTTTGACGTGATGAGCATTTGCTGACTGACCTCAATCTTTTCCCATAAGTGAGCTACCTTCTGGACGGCCGTGAATGTTCCATCTTCGCATACTCATTACCTGCATTGATCTTTCATCTCACAAGCCATTCACATCAACATTGTGTATGTTATTGCTGCTCACTGTGGCTGCTTCCCACAATTCTGTTACTCTTATACATGGGAAGGATCTCTACTGTTAAATAATCCTCCTACTCCCCGGCATCAAGTATACCTCATCAAGATGACCAACTAATCCATTTCTTCCTCGAGGTCATCTTCGTCTGGCACCAAGCCAAAAAGAGTAAACAATGATCCTCCATCACCAATTTAATCTTATTCCAACCTCTATCTTGGAGGAACTTCGTGCTTTAAAACCGTTCATGAGCACCCCTAACAAAAAATTACAATTCATCGAAGACCGTTGGATCAACATAGAAGGTAAAATGTCCGAAATGGAGCAATGAATAAGTAAGCTACAAGATGTGAATACTAAAATTCCTCTGGTAGAACAAGAAATTAATAAACTTAAACTCCACACTGAGGATTTGGAAAATCGCAACAGAAGGAACAATCTTCTCCTGTATGGACTGCCAGAAAATATTGAAGGTACGGATCTCCTTTCTTTCTTGAAGAAATTCTTGGCTGACCTCCTTGATCTTCAGTCTTCAGCTCCACTCAACATCCAATGAGCTCATCGTCTTGGTCATCCTCAACCCCACTCTACTAAACCACATGACATAATTATGCTATTCCTTGAATTTACTGACTTGATCCATGTTCTTAAGATTGCCAGAGAGAAACGTCATCTTGTTTGGTCAGGTCATAACATCTTCATTTCACAAGATCTCTCAAATGCTATAAATGCTAGACGCAAAGAATTCCTAGCCCTCCATCCTCAAATGAGATCTATGAATATCCGTTATGGCATCCTGCATCCTTGTTTCTGCAAAATCACTCATGAAGGTGTTTCCCGCACTTTTGAAGATCCTCTCAAGCTCAAACAATTCTTACATTTCATTGCTTGACTGCCTATGGACAACTCAGCTCAAAGTTCTTGAAATCTTTATGCATTAATATTACTATAATTGTTAATTACTAATGTTTTACAATCGTTATTGTTACCTCTGGTCTAACTTTTTAAGGCCCCTCATTTATTGAGGTCTTTGCAGTCCTACGTAGTGTTTCCTCTTCTATTTTACCATACGCTACATTTTATATAATCTTTTCCTTAATTCTTCTTTGTCCTTGTCCTCTCCATCTCTCTAAGTCATTTGTCTTGTCCTCAGGTGTGGACATGCCCAGTTTCTATCCGTTACTCTGCTTTTTACAGATCTGGCTCTTTGTCTTTGATCTGTCATTTCTTTCTTTCTCTTCTTCTAACTCTTTTTCCCTTTTTATTTTGTTTCCCTTCCTTCATCATCCCTATTTTTGCTTATCTGCCCTCGATTTCTCTTATATGTACATGAGTATTTCCTTTATGGACTTTGTTATAATCTTCTTAATTCTCTACGATTTTCTATCATCTATGGCCATTGCTTTTTTTTTAACTGCTTTTTTCTTTTCCCTTTTTTCTCTTTCCTTGTTCTTCCTATGTAAATCATCATGGGTTCTTTCTCCCTTACTTCCTTACATTCTCCACTATTTTTTAGTGTTATTTATTATTGACAAATGGCGTCTTTTTGGCTACATCTTTATGCTTGCTATGTGTCATCATTTTGTACTCCCTTCTATTTTATCCATCTCTTTCCTTCTCTTTTTATCACTTTTTTCTTTTACTTCCTTTCTATGTAACCCATATGGATTTTCTCTTTTTATCCTCTCAAGCTATTTATCATTCCTATTTACTGCCCTGTTATTGACAAATGTCTCTTCTCTTTCATTGTTGTGTCTGCAGTTTGTCATCGTTGCTCCTCTACCCTTGTCTTCAAAGTGATCTATGCTTAATGTTGTGTCGTGGAACGTCCATAGTTTGGGTCACCCTGTCAAACGCCAGAAGGTACTCTCTCATCTATCAAAGTTGAACTGTCAAATTGCTTTTTTGCAGGAAACCCACTGTAATGATGTTGAATCTCTTAAGCTTAAACGCCAGTGGGTGGGCCAGGACGCAGCTCCTCCCCGCCAGATCCCTCACTTCCGGGGCTGAATCTTATTAAGCAGACTGGTGTCCATACGT
Organism: Lissotriton helveticus; assembly: GCF_964261635.1. NCBI lineage: Eukaryota > Metazoa > Chordata > Amphibia > Caudata > Salamandridae > Lissotriton > Lissotriton helveticus. The sequence goes on from NC_136068.1 coordinate 787,575,477, forward strand.
GAAGCGGTAAGAAGCATTGCACACAACCAGAATCGCCAGCACATGTACAATCTGCCCAGCTTTTAATTTTTTAACTCTTAGTGGGATTTAGTTTAATGCATTTGTTTTTTAAAATTGGTGATTACCTTGTCCTGCACCAGTACTTTGCCGGTCCCCAGTCCACCGCAGCTTTTACAGCTGATTGTAGCGAAGGGACGCAGCTCCTCCCTCTCAGCTCCCTCACTTCCGGGGCTGAATCTTTTTTAGGCAGACTGGTGTCAGTACGCGCAGCGGTAAGAAGCAGCGCACATGAGCAGAATCGCCAGCACTTGCAGAATCTGCCCAGCTTTAAATTTTTTAATTCTTAGTTGGATTTAATTTAATTCATTTGTTTTTTTAAATCACCGATTACCTTGTTCTGCACCAGCACTTTGCCGGTCCCCGGTCCGCCGCAGCTTTTACAGCTGATTGTAGCGGAGGGACGCGGCTTCTCCCCCAGGCCTTCTCACTTTTGGGCCTGAATCTTATTAAGCAGATTACCGGTCTGTACGCATGGAGGGCACGCAGCTGGTGTGGCGAAGGCACACCAAAGGTAAGCCCGTCTGCGCCCGTCCGCCCCTGGCCGGAGCCAGGGGCCACAACCCCTGCCTCTCACTCCTTACATCGAAGTAAATATTAGGCAGTGGAGTTGTCCCTCTTAAATGGTCTTACAATGAATTCATGTACACACTCTCTTTCTTCGGATAGTAATCTGACCGAGTGTGCTCACTGCGGTTTTACACTTTCAACCGCATTACATACTAAACATGCTAAACCTAAAACATTTTAAATGTTTTTGCTAAACTTCCGGTTGTTACCCAAGCATGCAGTTGAAATCTGCATTCTTCTGGAAGAAGAAGAACCAGAAGTGTTGTTTCTGACAGAAACCTGGCTTAACCCCAGCTCTGACCCCGACATTGTCCAGGCACTCCCTACTGGATACTTAATACAAAGGCTTGAACGGCCAATAGGGAGAGCGGGCGGGATTGCTATCATCTATAAAAAGATTTGATCATATAAATTGGCCGTTCATGTTTCAGAACTCTTCATTGGTTCGGTTTCGGCCCCAAATTTATTTCATTTATTCCAGTTATTATATCTTGAACCCCGTGCATTCCTTCCTGTTAATGGTCTCTTGTCCCCATATTTTAACCCCTTCCCTGCTGCCGATCCATCATCGGAAGGACAAATGTCATTTAAAATCAGTGTACACCTTTGGAACCGGCAACTCTGGTGATCAAAAAGGCAGAAGGGTTGTTCTCAGTTTTTTTATGGGGGTATAAGAAGATTAGGAGATCATTTAAATTAATGACTTTACCGCAACATCGAGGGGGGTTGGTAGCTCCTAATCTCCTATATTATTTCTGGGCTGTTATGCTGCAACATATGAGTATCTTATTTAGGCCAAAAGCTTGGGATACGGCTTGGGCAGTGGATCTGGACAACAAAACCCCGACATCTATCTACGAATTAGCCATCGGCAACCTAGCATCAGGGCTCGTTTTAAGGCAGCTGGAGGGTAGCTATTATAAAGAAACATGTTTTAAGACCTTAAGAGCGGCCTGGAATGTATGGCGGAAGGTTAGTAAAAATTTGGAAATACCCAGAATTCAGAGATATGTGTCTTTATGGCGCTCCTCTGTCTTTCCGGCTTCAGTATATGATAATATAAGTATAAATTGGGAAAAGGCAGGAGTCAAAAATATAGTAGATATTATCGACCAGAACGGGGAACTTCAGAAAAGATATGGGCTAGATCCTAACACCTTTTTTAAATATATCCAACTAAGGGAGATAATAAAAACGTTGGGTGCACAACCTATCAACTTTGTTCGCATCCCGCTTTTAGAACACTTAACGAAAAAACAGCTTTGAGTAAAGGATTGGTATTCAATGCTGATGGACGCTTTTCCGGATGATATAGCCAGGGTAGAATGTGGGTGGGCGAGTAAACTGGACAACCCGGATGTAGATATGTGTAGATCATTAGAGTTAGCTAAAAATACTTTCTTTTGGCGAATCTTAAAGCCCAAATCTTTAAAACAATATTTAGTCTCTATTTCACCCCGGACAAACTCTGTGCATGGGGGAAAAGGGAAAACAACAAATGCCCTAGATGTGGTCAGGGTCCGGCTGACATAGTCCACATGTTTTCTGACTGCTGTAAACTGGATTCATTGAAGCGAGGTATTGAACTGTTTCTATGTCAAAATTTGGGGCGGGCTGTCTCTCTAACGTCTACCATGTTGATATTTGGATGTGACGAAAGCCTACAGCTAGAATGGTCTCAAGTCTATTTGTGTTTTATGGCTATAGCCATTTATCGTATAATGATTGCTTCTAAATGGAAGGATGAAGACCCTCCAACTTATCAGGCATGGTATGCCAGACATTTCACATATTTCATTTGGAGATGGCATTGTATAAATGCAAAGGCAGAAGCGGGAGAGCAAGGGGTCGATGGATCTGGGGGCCGTTGATGGAACAGTAGGGAGGATCGGAGGAGAATGTGCCTGAATATCTCATGTTGTCATCAGTATCCTCTTTTTTTTTTCTTCTTTCTCTCCCATTTATTGCTTGTATGGTAGGAAGTCTATCCTTTGTTGGTTTATGTAAAAAGAGAACTATTGGTATGTGTTATAGTGATGTATGTAAATACTGCTTCCTGGAAATAAAATAAAAATACAAAAAAAAGAATATCTACTGTCACATCATCAACGTTATCTCAGAAAATCAAATCTGAATTACTTTGGATTCCCTTTACTACTTTCCTATCTTCTCACCCTTCTATATCTTAATTATTTATCTGATCTTTCTCCCCTTCCCCTCTCCTCTCATCCCTCTCTTCTTGTTTCTCTTTTCCCCTTCTTTCTTTTTCTTCTTTCTATTTTTTTATAAAAATGAAATAAACCTTACTCTTTTATCACCTGTTTTAATATGTACCCTTTACTTTTCCTATCCATTTCCTACCCAGAAGATGGTTTTCTTTACCCCAATTTTCGCTATCTCTGAATTGATTGTTCCTTACTATAATAGCCTTTTATGATATGAGTTTTATTATTCTATTGTTACATCTTATGCTTTATTGTAACCTTGGTACTTTATTATTATACCAATAAAATTATTAAACAGAAAAAAAAGAGTAAAACAGAGTAGCCAAAACTCCACCAATTCCGTGGGCGGAACAGAACATTCCGCCCACCCCTACAAAATAGGTGAAACGACTCTTAAGAACAGGGCTGGACTGGGAACCACAACCGGCCCTGGCAAAGTGCTCAGCCACCCCCCCTACACACTCGGGGGGGGCGAGTTTGGAGGTGCCGCCGAGCTCTTTGCCGGGGACGATTTTCGGCCGATTTTGTTACAGGGCCGATTTTGCAGATTGCCCGGTGCCCGCTATGGCCAGTCCGGGCCTGCTTAAGGATGTTCAACAGATTTTAATGAAAAATAAATCTGCAAAAAGCCATCTGGGTTCTCTCCATAAGAAATTATGTTTAACGATTTCGTTCTCTCTCAATTACAATTTCCTTTAATTGTGATGGAATTTGACAAAGTTTATCATATAATTTCGGAATATCGACAGAGGCAAAAATCCAGCAATTTCGAAGGAGAGGAACTAAATTAAAAAACAGCTCTTGATATGGCACATTTTCCTACGTAATAGAACAAATGTTTATTTATTTTTTCCTTATGTCCTTGGATAGCTAGGTGCAGACTATTCAGCTTATAAACAATCGAGACTTCAGATACTAAAAGAACAGAGAGGCACATGCTGCGAACAAATCCGAATTTAGCTATGACAAATATCATTCAAAGTTTAAATATTTCAGATCCCAACACATCATTTCCCTATGACAAACCCGTTCAATAAGTAGTCAGATGGCAAAAGTGGAATTAAATGATTTTCTGCGTGAATCTGTTTTTATCACTGGCAATGAAAGGCAACCTTTGGGAGTGCTACAGTACATTACCAGGAGACGTGCACTGCATATAGATCTCCCTCTGTCGCCACTGAGATTTATAACTTAAATGCTGTTTCATATGAATCCTACAGCTTTTTATTGTTCTTGTCAATCACGCTGATTCTCTCACTGACTCTTAAATTGCATCCTGCCACGCTTTGTGTTTAGAGGAATGATACCATATTTGTGTCATTGTGTGTCTGCACAGCACGCTTCGGAAAGTAACTCAAACCCATTCAGGTGAAGCAATCACAAGTTGCCTAAAGATTGGGGATCTGTGACCGCTCAATCGAAGGATTATACGAATATTTGTATTTATATTTTTCAAGGGGGGAAGGAAAGTCTCAAATCAATTATTGAGCACAGACCTGGAAAAATATTCAGCTGAAATATGCCCACAGAAGATAGCATCCCTGTTCTGATGGGGTTTTTTGTCAAATTATGATAGCGATTTCAACAACCTGCAAAAATATCGAATCTAGAATATTAACTGCAACTACTTTGTATTTCTTAAAATACATAGATGTAGAATTAAGAATAGCAAATCCATAATTACTTATTTAGATTGAAAATATAGTGATGGACAAGATTCTGAATTCAGTATTTTTGTCGGCTGATGTGATGCACTTGTTCATGTGCAAAAGAACATGTAATGACTCAACTAGTATGAGAACGTTGGCACGTGCCTAACTTCTAGGGGGAACATGGTGAGAAGGCCACCACCGAGGCTTTTCCCTCACTTTTCACAGTTCAATGATATGCCATGGTGATCTTTTTTTATTGATCCGTAACCTCAGCTTTCAGGTCTACAGGAAATTGAATGGGATCATTAGGAGTTCCCCTACAGGACGGGAACCAATTTATAAGGAAAGTCTTTAAACAACGGATCTTGCATTTAAAATGCTTCAAAAAGCAGAATGAAATGAAGCATCCCTCAACTTGCTGCCTCTCACCCAAAAGTGAATGACGTTTATCCTCTGTGACCATAAGGTCAGCTGAATCCTCAGTTTCATGATGCACACAGATTGGACACTTCTGAATTCTACTCTCGTCGTGGCTCTCGACTTTATGATAGCTATCTCAATGAATAGAATTCATTTGTGATTACAAAAAAAGACTTTTTTGCATTTAATTGTCCACCAATGATGAACAGCTTGGGCTGCAGAGTAGCATTTGACTGAAGGGCTGGATGCTTGTGTTTCCTTTCCGGCACCACTATAGAGCAGAGTCTGTGTGTTCCTTTGTTACCCCCTCCAGAGCAGATGGGGAGCATGTTAGTAGTAACCCTCGGCGTAGTGGGGCTACGCAAAGCTTCGTGAAGTGGGCATGAATCTACGCCCACCCACGCGCTTCGCGTAGCCCCACTACGCGCCGCCTGCCTCCCTCCCGCCCTCTTCTACACCCCTATTTTTGATTTTAAATAGGTTAAAAAGTAAAGAAAAGCACTTATCTTTTATGCGGCGTCCCGGGGCTCCATCTTCTTCTTTGCGCCGACTTCTTCCAAACCAAATGCGCATGCGCGGGCGCCCGCGCATGCGCATTTGTCGCAAGAAGATGCAGCATAAAAGGTAAGTGCTTTTCTTTACTTTTTAACCTATTTAAAATCAAAATTAGGGGTGTAGAAGAGGGCTGGAGGGAGGCGGGCCGCAGGCAACTTCGCTCCGTCCACGGGTGTGCGTAGTGTTGCCTACTACGCCTACTTTGCGAATCGCGTAGTAGGCAACACTACGTGCACTCCATGGGCGGAGCGAAGCACTACGCCCAGGGTTAGTTAGTAGCCTCTCTGTTTCTTTCTACAAGGATCCTTCACAGGATTCTCGCTTCAATAAAGAGGAGAATGTAATAGCAGTGGCATGAAAGTGGACTGCTAATCCACCTAATCCACCAAGAGCAGGCACTAGATATGTGTAAATGACAGGGAAACAAGACTCACAAAGTTATCAAGGCTGTTTCTAAAGGGTGCAGTACTGAGGTTAATGGACCAAGTGTTTAGTAAAGCAGGCATTTTGAAAATGCATGCATAGATAGAAGTTATGAGGTTACGTATACATCCCATATTGAACTGCTGCAAAAAAATTGGTTTAGCATACCAACTAGACCCTACATCACCTTAAATGTGGAACAATTACTTTGGTAGTGTTCCTTGCATTGAAGAGGAAATGATCAATTCTGGGTTTTACTCATACTCTTTAAATAAAGGGACAGTTCTAGACAGTACTAAGTTTGTAAAAGAATAAGTGATGGGCCCACAGTTTTGCTCAGAAGGTCGCTGCTGGTGCTATCAAAAGTTGTGGTGCCAACAATCAAGATGTTATAGTCTTGAACCGCAATAGAAATGAGTACCTTGATATGGTTGTCCTTGTCTTCCAATGCTCTCCAATATTATTCATTCAGTGACTCACGGAGGAAAAGCTCTTAGTACAAACTCAATGGTACAGGAACATCAGGAAAAGACGGGGTGGTAGACACTTGTACCGAAGAGAAGAAAGTCTGACTGGCCGCCTGTGAGAGAGAGAGGTCATCCTTTTTGCGCTCGTCGCCACGAAACGTAGTGATGACACTGGACACCAACGGATACCTGAACATGCGTTTATTGTTTAGACAGCAAGTTCCTCAGAGCGAAAAAGCAAACGTGTTACTGCCACGCCAGCCAGACACCAACCGCCGCTCATAGAATGCATCGGCCCCAACGTTCCAAAACAAGAGAAACGAAGACTTAACGCAGCTGAGTCCCAAACAGTAATTATCGCATCACTACGCCCTCCCACATGCACTGAACCAAATGAGGGGCAAAGGTTGCTCAGCTTCTCGATAAGGGCATATTTGGTTAAATTTTGGTAGTTGGTCAATAGCATCATTTCAAACTACAAAATAAATGTGAGTGAGTTGTTTGTAAAACTACAAACCAAACAATTAAAGAATAAAAGACCATAAAGTTCCTAGCCAGTTTCAGATGCAAAAGATGACTAATTAAAAGGAAACAAAAGCAGAGAGAATTGGATTGGAAAAGGTAATACATAAAATCTAAGTGCTCCCAAAGAAACAATAGAAAATGCTATGTCAGTGTAACTATGGAAGCAGAACCTGAAAACATTATTTAATTTTTTTCGTGAAAGGATGACCAAAACCTATAAAGAAATACTGGCTTCCTAGCAAGTGAACAAAGTGTGTCTGAGGCTGGGGATTAGGCCTATTAAAAGTGTTCTTTACCTTCCTAATTAGACACGCCTCTGGAATTATATTCCACCCAGCTGCTGGTCTAACCAGGAGGATGTCTAGCATGGCTATCATTTAGGAGTTGTCAGGGGTTGCAGCTGCGCCCCTGCCAGTCTCTTGCGACCTCTGGCACTGTCCTTGAGACCCCTGGCCTTTAAAGGTTGCAAGGGCAGAGTCAGAAAAATAAATTAAACAAGGCGCTTATGAGCCTTGTTTACTTTCTCTGCCCGTCAGCTACCAGATGTGCGTACCCCAGTTACTAGGCATCTAGCTGACTCCTGATACCCCTGACCATGAGAAGGGACCAAGAAATAAATGCAAGAGATGGGCAGCAGAGGGCGGATAACAAAAGAAAAAGCAGGAAACATACAATACAGAGCGATAGGCTGGAGACCGAGAGACCGGGTGTGTGTGTTGTGTGTTAAAAGACCGAAAGAGGGATTAAAATGACATTAAATAGAGGTGACAGGTATCATAGACACAGAGACAGGTGTGAAAGAGAGTAAAACAGGTGGGAGCAATAAATGATAGCTACATAGACAGGTGACATACAGTCAAGAGTCAGAGAGAGGGGAGGGCTGGTGAGATGGAGTAACAGTATAAAATATGAGAAACAGATTACAAAGAGATAGCTCAGAGTAACAGAGAAGAGAGGCAGATGTGAGAAAAGTGATAGAGAGACAGCTGGTGATGAACACCTGAGAGGTAGAGAAGGTAATTAAGATTACTTTAGAAAGATCCCGCTCAGAGCTGGACAGGTAAGAGATAAAAGGTAATACAGGGGCAGCTGGGAGAGAGAGTAGAGAGACTGGAGAAAGAGGTGAGACACTAGTGAGAAAGAGTCTGTCCAGAGAGACGCTGAGGTAGACGAGGGTGAGGAGATACTTAAGAGATGTAATAGCGACAGTGATAAGAGACAGTGGAGAGAGAAGGGAAGACAGGGGTGGTAGAGAGGCTTGATAAAGAGACAGGTCAGAAGGACAACTTTGAGATAGGTGGGTGAACAGCTGAGAAAGTGACAGCTGAAATGAGGGAGACAGCTGATAACGTGGAGATAAAGTGGCTGAATGGGAGACAGAGCAGTTGTATAGTTAAGGGAGCAAGAGAGAGAGAGAGAGAGAGAGAGAGAGAGAACATTGTGAAAAGAAGACAGAGACAGGTTAGAAAAAGCATCTGTAGGAGAGATGAGAAGAAGGAAAGGTGAGATATTTGGAGATGATGTTGAAACAAACAGGTGACAAATGGACATGGGAGTTAAAGAGTTGGGAGGCAAGTGAAAGGTGAAAAAGAGACAGAACAGATGATAGAGGAAAATACTTGAGAGATATTAAAAGGAGATCATTGTGAAAAAAAATTGAGATAGAGGAGACAGGAAGGGTTAGAAAGAAACTGCAACAGGTGAGAAAGACTTATGAAAGGGAGATGCAAAAACTGACCATTGTTCAACAGACAACTGCAGGGAGGGTAAAAATGAGTCAAAGGCAAATGATGTCACTTCCTGTGATAACGTGGGGGGTCAAATGACATATGATGTCCTTTCTGCTACCCCTGGCATTTTGGTGAGCTTGAAGTCACATGCCAACCACAAGATGAGTTAGTGAGCCACCTAGGGTTCCTTGGGCCCCACTATCTCTGAAACCCTGCAAATATGTTTATTCTCCCTCAATCAGGCAAACATTCCTGGCAAAAATAGGACACATTAGAAATTTCAAGTTTATTGCTGTTTTCTTGATGACTGATTTCAGTGACCCGGTCCTTTTTTGGAATGGTTTAATAGGTATTCCTACAACTGACATAATGTCCAAAAGTATTCCAATTAATCGAACATTTAAAAGCATTTTTTCTAAACGGGCAGCTTTTGTACAAAACCTCTTCAGGCTTATGCAGAAGCCTGAATAACAGACTGTAAGTTTATATCAGCAGATAAACGACCCACTCAGAACTGGCAACTGGTACTTATTTATTGCTAGAGAAATCCCTCACAGCATTTCCTGTGTATTCAAGTATGAGGCCCACCTCTCAGCATGTCAGAGCTCCTCCTACCAATGAAGCCACCCCCTCCTACCAATGAAGCGACCCCCTTTCATGTTAGGTCAGTCTCTTGAAGAACAATACTATACCGCCCTTCTCTTACCCAATATGCGGGATACCTTCCCAGGGAATGACAATGTAAACAACAAGGAATGAATCGGACTGACTAAAACCGAATGATGGAGCCTTTTCATTCCTCATTTACGGGTCCAAGAAGAAAAAGCAAAAAAAAAATGCCCTCCCCTGAAATCCCTCAATTCTGTAAAAAACATGCAAAGTGTGACAACCGAAGCTGGACACCGCAGGACAATATGCATAATTTAATATGTACCTTACTCAGTTCCAGTGGCATAATTAGGCTTTTATTCACCTTTGGCGGATGACATACACATGTTTAGATCTCCAATAAATGTGTGACCAATAGAGGTCTTCCAAATGTAATTGTCGTTCAAAATTACACAAACCTTTAAGAACCATCTTAGTAGTAGTCAACAGACCGGAGAAACTAATTTCTCAGGTCTGATGATGCCACCACCTGGTTCGTAGATAATCTGCTCACAAGTGCGTGCTGTTCAGGTGCTTTTTCTGTATTTGAATCATGCACTGGGGCACAGCAGATCCCCACATTTGTTTCTGGGGTGAGTGATACAAATGAGGGAGTGTCCTGGAAACGCACCCATGCGTGGTCTGCTTTGATGCACTCAGTTTTACAGATGCAAGCGCATGTTTTTCCAGATTGTATGATTAAATTAAAAAATATGATTGATTTATTTAAGGAGATGCAAGCTCGTGTTTTTCCAGATTGTATGATTAAATAAATAAATGATGATTTATTTATTTAAGGAGATGCAAGCTCATGTTTTTTCCAGATTGTATGATTGGCGCAAAAGTGGTAGAATTGTGGAAAGTGGTGGATTATCACTATTCCCACCACCCTCTTTGTTTCTATTCCCACCACCCTCTTTGTTTCTATTCCCACCACCCTCTTTGTTTATATTACCACCATCCTCTTTGTTCATATTCCCACCATCTTCTTTCTTTCTATGCCCACCATCCTCTTTCTTTCTTTTCCCACCATCCTCTTTATTTCTATTTTCACCATCCTCTTCCTTTCTATGCCCACCATCCTCTTTCTTTCTATTCCCATCATCCTCTTCCTTTCTATTCCCACCATCCTCTTTCTTTCTATTCCCCCATCCTCTCTCTTTCTATGCCCACCATCCTCTTTCTTTCTATTCCCCCATCCTCTTTCTTTCTATTCCCCCATCCTCTCTCTTTCTATGCCCACCATCCTCTTTCTTTCTTTTCCCACCATCCTGTTTATTTCTATTTTCACCATCCTCTCTCTTTCTATGCCCACCATCCTCTTCCTTTCTATTCCCACCATCCTCTTTCTTTCTATTCCCCCATCCTCTCTCTTTCTATGCCCACCATCCTCTTTCTTTCTTTTCCCACCATCCTGTTTATTTCTATTTTCACCATCCTCTCTCTTTCTATGCCCACCATCCTCTTTCTTTCTATTCCCACCACCCTCTTTGTTTCTATTCCCACCATCCTCTTTGTTTATATTACCACCATCTTCTTTCTTTCTATGCCCACCATCCTCTTTCTTTCTTTTCCCACCATCCTCTTTATTTCTATTCCCACCATCTCCTTAGTTTCTATTCCCACCATCTTCTTCCTTTCTATTCCCACCATCCTCTTTCTTTCTATTTTCACCATCCTCTCTCTTTCTATGCCCACCATCCTCTTTCTTTCTATTCCCCCATCCTCTCTCTTTCTATTTTCACCATCCTCTCTCTTTCTATGCCCACCATCCTCTTTCTTTCTATTCCCACCATCCTCTTTCTTTCTATTTTCACCATCCTCTCTCTTTCTATGCCCACCATCCTCTTTCTTTCTATTCCCACCATCCTCTTCCTTTCTATGCCCACCATCCTCTTTCTTTCTATTCCCACCATCCTCTGTCTTTCTATTCCCACCATCCTCTTTCTTTCTATTTTCACCATCCTCTCTCTTTCTATGCCCACCATCCTCTTTGTTTCTTTTCCCACCATCCTCTTTGTTTCTATTCCCACCATCTCCTTAGTTTCTATGCCCGCCATCCTCTTTCTTTCTATTTTCACCATCCTCTTCCTTTCTATGCCCACCATCCTCTTCCTTTCTATTTTCACCATCCTCTTCCTTTCTATTCCCACCATCCTCTTCCTTTCTATTTTCACCATCCTCTTCCTTTCTATGCCCACCATCCTCTTCCTTTCTATTTTCACCATCCTCTCTCTTTCTATTCCCACCATCCTCTTTCTTTCTATTCCCACCATCCTCTTTGTTTCTATTCCCACCACCCTCTTTGTTTCTATTCCCACCATCCTCTTTGTTTATATTACCACCATCTTCTTTCTTTCTATGCCCACCATCCTCTTTCTTTCTTTTCCCACCATCCTCTTTATTTCTATTCCCACCATCTCCTTAGTTTCTATTCCCACCATCTTCTTCCTTTCTATTCCCACCATCCTCTTTCTTTCTATTTTCACCATCCTCTCTCTTTCTATGCCCACCATCCTCTTTCTTTCTATTCCCCCATCCTCTCTCTTTCTATTTTCACCATCCTCTCTCTTTCTATGCCCACCATCCTCTTTCTTTCTATTCCCACCATCCTCTTTCTTTCTATTTTCACCATCCTCTCTCTTTCTATGCCCACCATCCTCTTTCTTTCTATTCCCACCATCCTCTTCCTTTCTATGCCCACCATCCTCTTTCTTTCTATTCCCACCATCCTCTGTCTTTCTATTCCCACCATCCTCTTTCTTTCTATTTTCACCATCCTCTCTCTTTCTATGCCCACCATCCTCTTTGTTTCTTTTCCCACCATCCTCTTTGTTTCTATTCCCACCATCTCCTTAGTTTCTATGCCCGCCATCCTCTTTCTTTCTATTTTCACCATCCTCTTCCTTTCTATGCCCACCATCCTCTTCCTTTCTATTTTCACCATCCTCTTCCTTTCTATTCCCACCATCCTCTTCCTTTCTATTTTCACCATCCTCTTCCTTTCTATGCCCACCATCCTCTTCCTTTCTATTTTCACCATCCTCTCTCTTTCTATTCCCACCATCCTCTTTCTTTCTATTCCCACCATCCTCTTTGTTTCTATTCCCACCACCCTCTTTGTTTCTATTCCCACCATCCTCTTTGTTTATATTACCACCATCTTCTTTCTTTCTATGCCCACCATCCTCTTTCTTTCTTTTCCCACCATCCTCTTTATTTCTATTCCCACCATCTCCTTAGTTTCTATTCCCACCATCTTCTTCCTTTCTATTCCCACCATCCTCTTTCTTTCTATTTTCACCATCCTCTCTCTTTCTATGCCCACCATCCTCTTTCTTTCTATTCCCCCATCCTCTCTCTTTCTATTTTCACCATCCTCTCTCTTTCTATGCCCACCATCCTCTTTCTTTCTATTCCCACCATCCTCTTTCTTTCTATTTTCACCATCCTCTCTCTTTCTATGCCCACCATCCTCTTTCTTTCTATTCCCACCATCCTCTTCCTTTCTATGCCCACCATCCTCTTTCTTTCTATTCCCACCATCCTCTGTCTTTCTATGCCCACCATCCTCTCTCTTTCTATGCCCACCATCCTCTTTGTTTCTTTTCCCACCATCCTCTTTGTTTCTATTCCCACCATCTCCTTAGTTTCTATGCCCACCATCCTCTTTCTTTCTATTTTCACCATCCTCTTCCTTTCTATGCCCACCATCCTCTTCCTTTCTATTTTCACCATCCTCTTCCTTTCTATGCCCACCATCCTCTTCCTTTCTATTTTCACCATCCTCTCTCTTTCTATTCCCACCATCCTCTTTCTTTCTATTCCCACCATCCTCTTTGTTTCTATTCCCACCATCCTCTTTGTTTCTATTCCCATCATCCTCTTCCTTTCTATTTTCACCATCCTCTCTCTTTCTATTCCCACCATCCTCTTTCTTCCTTTTCCCACCATCCTCTTTGTTTCTATTCCCACCATCCTCTTCCTTTCTATTTTCACCATCCTCTCTCTTTCTATTCCCACATCCTCTTTCTTTCTATTTTCACCATCCTCTTTCTTTCTATGCCCACCATCCTCTTTCTTTCTATTCCCTCCATCCTCTCTCTTTCTATTCCCACCATCCTCTTTCTTTCTATTTTCACCATCCTCTCTCTTTCTATTCCCACATCCTCTTTCTTTCTATTGTCACCATCCTCTTTCTTTCTATTCCCTCCATCCTCTCTCTTTCTATTCCCACCATCCTCTTTCTTTCTATTCCCACCATCCTCTCTCTTTCTATGCCCACCATCCTCTCTCTTTCTATGCCCACCATCCTCTTTCTTCCTTTTCCCACCATCCTCTTTGTTTCTATTCCCACCATCCTCTTCCTTTCTATTTTCACCATCCTCTTCCTTTCTATGCCCACCATCCTCTTCCTTTCTATTTTCACCATCCTCTTCCTTTCTATGCCCACCATCCTCTTCCTTTCTATTTTCACCATCCTCTCTCTTTCTATTCCCACATCCTCTTTCTTTCTATGCCCACCATCCTCTTTCTTTCTATTCCCTCCATCCTCTCTCTTTCTATTCCCACCATCCTCTTTCTTCCTTTTCCCACCATCCTCTTTGTTTCTATTCCCACCATCCTCTTTCTTTCTATTGTCACCATCCTCTTTCTTTCTATTCCCTCCATCCTCTCTCTTTCTATTCCCACCATCCTCTTTCTTTCTATTCCCACCATCCTCTTCCTTTCTATTTTCACCATCCTCTTCCTTTCTATGCCCACCATCCTCTTCCTTTCTATTTTCACCATCCTCTTCCTTTCTATGCCCACCATCCTCTTCCTTTCTATTTTCACCATCCTCTCTCTTTCTATTCCCACATCCTCTTTCTTTCTATGCCCACCATCCTCTTTCTTTCTATTCCCTCCATCCTCTCTCTTTCTATTCCCACCATCCTCTTTCTTCCTTTTCCCACCATCCTCTTTGTTTCTATTCCCACCATCCTCTTTCTTTCTATTGTCACCATCCTCTTTCTTTCTATTCCCTCCATCCTCTTTCTTTCTATTCCCTCCATCCTCTCTCTTTCTATTCCCACCATCCTCTCTCTTTCTATTCCCACCATCCTCTCTCTTTCTATGCCCACCATCCTCTTTCTTCCTTTTCCCACCATCCTCTTTGTTTCTATTCCCACCATCCTCTTCCTTTCTATTTTCACCATCCTCTCTCTTTCTATTCCCACATCCTCTTTCTTTCTATTGTCACCATCCTCTTTCTTTCTATTCCCTCCATCCTCTCTCTTTCTATTCCCACCATCCTCTTTCTTTCTATTCCCACCATCCTCTTCCTTTCTATTTTCACCATCCTCTTCCTTTCTATGCCCACCATCCTCTTCCTTTCTATTTTCACCATCCTCTTCCTTTCTATGCCCACCATCCTCTTCCTTTCTATTTTCACCATCCTCTCTCTTTCTATGCCCACCACCCTCTTTCTTTCTATTGTCACCATCCTCTTTCTTTCTATTCCCTCCATCCTCTCTCTTTCTATTCCCTCCATCCTCTCTCTTTCTATGCCCACCATCCTCTTTCTTCCTTTTCCCACCATCCTCTTTGTTTCTATTCCCACCATCCTCTTCCTTTCTATTTTCACCATCCTCTCTCTTTCTATTCCCACATCCTCTTTCTTTCTATTGTCACCATCCTCTTTCTTTCTATTCCCTCCATCCTCTCTCTTTCTATTCCCACCATCCTCTCTCTTTATATGCCCACCATCCTCTCTCTTTCTATTCCCACCATCCTCTTCCTTTCTATGCCCGCCATCCTCTTTGTTTCTTTTCTCACCTGGGAGATAAGACAGGTGTGAGGTTATCAGTCCATCCTCTCCTTCAGTGGACCGAGTGCTGTCTCGTTTTAGAGACCCCCTGAGGCAAATGGACGCTCTTGAGTGAGAACTACTGGTCGTCACTGCTGCAGAAATGTCTGCTCATTATAATTTCCCTCTTCCTCAGCGTTTAATAATACATCTATAGACAATAAACGCGTACCATCGACAGCGACTTCTACCCTCTTCAGAAGAGGGCATTGAAAACCTTCCCAATGCGGTACAGAAATGAAGAAATGAAAGTGATTTGAAGATCAGTATTGAAACTGAGGAACAGGTGCGAGGGCAGAGAGAGCTCAAAGGTGCTCCTCATGGCCTGTCAAAAGAGAAGGGATAGAACATTGGATTATTTCAAACACCAGAGCATATCTTTTCTGAAAGGCTTCCCTGCAGAGGGCCTTCACTGCAAGGAAGATACATCATTTGTATTTGCTCAGGACTTATGAAATGCAATTTTAAATTTACCTTCAGATCGGTGCACTTCACTCTTCAGATTTTCGGTTTAAGGATTTGAGGCTCAGTGCCAAGGAACACCAATGTACAATCTTTGCAAACTCTTAGCTGAGAGCCAGTCGCCGAGAGAGCTTTTGAAAGGAGCAATAAGGTGTCATAAAATGTACTAGATAAATACATGTTACGCACAAAAATACCCACGGCTTTTGATGGCTCGTCTGCCTCCAAAGAGTGTACTTCCCTTTAGCAACTTCACAAATATTAGGGAAATAAATCATGTCAGCCGATGAATTCATATTTCCGTGAGCGCCTAGGATGCTATTCGCTCAAACTCGTTGCAAGCATTTATTTGCAAGACTGTATGCGGCCAGAATAAGACCCGGCAAGGAACACAATCTGAGCAAATTATATCAGCCGTGGCGGGTGAACACAATCCATGCTATTAAGGTATACAGACCTTGGCTTGCGAAATATTTTAGAAACCTTCAATTTTAGCGCCTGTGAAAATGTGCACAGGGCCGTGCGGTTGAAGGGGACATGCCACCCCTGGGCATGCACAATGGAGGCTGGAACACTCCATCTTTAGGTGTTCAGCCATTCAAGCTTTCGTGAAGCAGCCGGCGCCTCCTTTGTCTGGAGAGGGGCATTCGGGGCATTCGGGGCCATTACACAGCCAATTACACAATCACAAAGAGGAGGAAAGCAGATAAACTCACATGGCAGCAACTGCAGCCTGGTGCACGTTATAGAGGGAAAGATTTTAGTACGATGCACCGATCGAAAATCATCACAAATAATCAGTGTTTGTTACTATACTAAAGTTTAATATCTCACAAAGGGTTGGTGGTGGAGGGGGCGGGGGAGCACCAACTGGCTTGAAAAGAAAGCGAGTGACTTTCTACTTGGGTTCATCAGCTTGCCCTATGCATTAGATCACATGTACATTTGGGAGAAAATAACAAAATTATGTGTAATAGATGGAATTTTCTTTTACTTTCTCCAACTACATAGTGCATGGTTAACCCACCTCTCCATGGACATTTCCTGATCAATGACGTCCATTGAAAGCATCATTTTGGAGAAGGGAATGACAGTTCGGAAGCCTGCGCCTTGCCTAGAGGTGGGCAAGCCACTGGAAGCTCTAGCTCAGCTCGAGCCAGATGCCTCAATAATGGGTCAGTCAACTGTTTAAATCCTCAAGAACTCTTTTGGTTGTGGCTGGGTCTCCCTCATAATTTGTTATTGACAATAATATTTTTGTGTCATGGATATCCTGTATGGATAAATCACTCAGTACACCATCATGTTGGGATTCCTTTATTGGTTTCATTAGCTGTGGGTTGAGTACAAAAAAATTCTCAATTTTCAACCATTTAATATATTTGAAAACATCTATTTTCATTTTGCAAATGTCTCCACCACTGTTGGGGAAAAAGCTCATTCCTTTTTGTGGAAGTGAAACCATATCTGGACTGAGTGGTTTGTCTGTTAGATTAACCAATGTAATGCCATCTAGTTCCTTTTGTTCCGAGAACGCGTTTTCATTCTTGAGGATTTAAAATACAGATGGACTACAGTATCACCAGTGGGTTAAAACAGAAATCAAAATGGACACCCAATTTACCTTTGGGCAATAACATTGATATCTTTCTCAAACTAGGCTTAAGCGACCTAGACAAAGTAAATTCCCAAAAAATAACACAAATGGTAGACCAGACAACCTGATTAAAGGAGAACTCAATGCACAAAAATGACTAAGGGAGGATGGCAGCATCACTATTCGAGAGGCTGATAAAGTGGGTAACATAGTTCCAATAAACACAAGTGACTATAAACAGGATATACTCTCACAACTAAATGACCCATAGTGCTATGAAAAAACTGGATAACAACCTGATATGGGTCTTTTTTTTTTCTTTTTTCTTTTTTTTTGTCCTCATACCACCATTGTGTGCACATTACAGCCTGCCAGCCGTTCTGGACCTCCCCAAGCTTTTTGTGATATCCCAATAGTCCTGCGTACGAGCCCATCCAGTACCCTAGTTGCACGTTCCACGCAGGTGTAATCATAGGACTAATACGGTTTAGTTGTTAAATTCTGATTATGCCATTCCAATTCTGAAAAGCCTTCCAGATCTTAGACTGCCTATTCGTCTCTAAACCTGTATCCTTTTTACAAGTTCTTTTTACCGCCTGGAACCAGTCTATCCCGAGGGGTGGAACAACTTCTATCCATTTTTTTTAAATTTCCAGGAGAACCAGATAAAAGAGCAGGGCCTTCTCATCCCTAGTAAAGGGCAAACTCGGCTTATCTTCTACTCCCAACATTATTAATGGTAAGCTTATTTTTATGTTGGCACATAGAATTTCCTTTATAGCCTTTTCCACTGATATGAGTCTTGATTAATAAAATTAACCACTCACTAAGACAATGGCATGATGCATGCCTTATAGATGAAAATGAATACATGTACTTGAAAGTTGACCCCTTAGATATCCATGTATATACACCCTTCCGAAAATACACAAAAATCTCCCCTTTCTACCTTCGAGAACAATAATATCGAACATAGGGTGACCAACAACCTATTATTCATTGTAAAGAGTCAGGTTGTTAGGCATCAAAGAAGGAAAGGAAAGGAACTGGTCAGTCAGTCCTGGATGCCACTTTGTGAGGTCTATTTCATCAGGCCACACTCCGAATGACGTCTGCAACCAAACTCCAGCTTCAGATTTGTTATTAAAAAGCAAGTACAGGACTGTTGCCAACATGACATCATTAAGGAACAAATATTTGGTGGCGGTATGTTTGGAGCAGCACACAAAACTCTGAACTCCCATCAGTCATGTCTTGATGCTGATTGAGAATCTTGCAAGGGATGCACATTGTGAGACTCTTGAGTCATACCCCCAAGATCCTGTTGGCTTTTTTTGAACAGGTGGAAGTCTTGGGAGTCACCCATGTATTGGGACACCTCAGGACCCCCATGGACATTTAGTAGCCTTGACAATGTAAGTCAGGTCAAAGCCAGGCACAGTATGTTGTGTCAGGCAATTAAGCTGTCATGCCCCACAGCAATACATCTGAAAGCTCTATTCTTGCTTGTTGCAAGCAGCTCTGAGCCTGATTGCACATTGTGTGAATATGATCAGCATTGTGAGGTACTGACCTTTTAAGACTGTTGTACAGAATGGTGAGACCTTAAACCATGCAAGGCTGTTGGGCAGTGAGGTTAAAGAGGATAAGAAGAGAGATGCAAACAGATCTGTGTGTGAATCACAACTAACCCATGTGAATATGCAGAGTATAAGCACAATACCAGTTGAAAACATAGCACAATACAAATGTAGAACTACAACATCTGGCAGCACTATTAAGGAAACAGTATATGTGTCTTATAGATGGACCTTTGAGACATTGTTCAACTTCAAGTATACCACCACGTGTATGACTCATTGTGCGTTTCACCTCATCGAAGGTATGCATGCTATCCTGTGATCAGAACAATATAGTGCTGATGAAACCTACGTCCGCAAGTCCTATTCATAGTATCTTTTATTTTAGGTGACTGCAGGCAGCAGACATTGGTGAGGTTGCTGCAGATGATGCTTACCACTCTCCTAGAGCAACTGACATTCTGTAGATGAGTTCCAAGGGAGTGCGGACCTGAGGCTGTCATTGTTACGCAAGGTTTTTTCTACATTTCCAAGCCAGCTGCATCACTGTTATGTTAGGGTTGATTGTCATTTGTTTCCAAACCCTTTCTCTTGCGGTTGTCAGCTACTCAAGGCTCATGGTTAAGCTATGAGAGACTGTGGTGTCTATTCGAGTAAAGACTATAGGGCCAATGCCGCCTCTGCAACCATGTAGGAAGGCGGGACCGGACTCTTCTGCTCTCATGTCGACCAATCTCCATGTAGAAGATGGAAAAGCTTAACACCAAACCTGCCTTCACAAGCCATCAACATGTGTTGAAACACCTCTAGTGTCAACCTCTATATCACTTCCTTTGTTACATTTCCATATCATTTCATTGTAAACACATGCCTCCTTCTATTTACAATTATTATCTGCTTACCCCCTCCTTCCGGATTTAGCACAAACCTCTAAGGAAGTAGACCTCTACTCCGAAGGTGAATATAGAAATATGCCAATCAATCAAGGCTAAAATATGTTTCCCTCTTAGCACTTTGTGTTTGACAGTGAACGTTAAAGTGTTATTTCCATAGGTATTCACAAAAATTGCCTCAGGTGCCTGATGGCTCCCACGCTTGTTTGCATGCCTGTGGCAGGGTGGCGGGCCTGCTGTCAGTGTAGCATGATGTGTGACTGTAGAAGTATCTGTGTGTGATCCCAAAGGCCTTTCAGAGGTTATGGACTGCATTCTCACCCTCATGGCATGTGCTGTATTGCGCCATATGTAGCGCCAAGTAATATGTCTGTTTCCAAACAGGGATTTTGTCATTTGGATGGGACACTCCCTTATGACCGCTGTACATAGGGCATCTTCCCTCTGACAATGCACTAGTGGAAACTCTCTTCCATTGCACTTGGTACCACAGAAGGGACTAACACGACAAATCTATAATGCCAGATTGTGATAACCTACTCATAGTCCTGCATGTCGGACAAGTTTCCCCACTGGCACCTTCCATAGAGAATCTTTCCTGAAGCTTTCATTTCAAATGAAACATGAATAAAACCAGAGCCTACTTTGAGCATGTGGTTGTGATGAAGGCCACCAGGGCTCATTTTTGGGGACTGGCACTTATTTTTCCACTTCAGACATTACACAAGAGAGTGAAAAGCATACAAAGGGGAAAGACGGAGCAGGAGAAATATAGGAAAACCGTCACAAAGGGAGAAAGCAGGGCCTAGCAAGAGAGAGATAAAGGGGTAGAGAGTGTCTGGTAGTAGATTAAAGAGGTGAATGTAAGGCTTTGGAGGAGAGCTTTGGAGGAGAAAATAATAAATAAGAAAGAGTATGAATTTTTAAACAAGTCACAAGGGAAACTAGCATGCATTTATGGCCTTCCTAAAATGCACAAAGATCAACAGAATCCACCCTATAGACCTATAGTCTCCACAATTGGCACTCCGACGGAAGCGCTCTCTAAATATGTAGATAACATACTGAGACCCTATGTTTCACTCTCCCCATCGTATATCAAAGATACGGGAGAAATGATTGCGAAGGTCGAAAGTCTCACATTCATTGGAAATAGGGATTTATTAGTCACGCTTGATGTAGAAGCATTATACAGTAACATCCCACAGAAAGGGGCACTAGATGCCACTATGTGGTTCATAGATCTTCACCAAATTCCATGCGACAAGCAGTTTGTCTATGATTGTCTTGCAATAGTATTGAAGGAAAACGTCTTCCAATTTGGAGACCGGATGTATCAACAAATCAAGGGCGTAAGCATGGGGGCAGCCATGGCCCCTTCCATAGCAAATATATATATGGCCTTGTTTGAGGCACGTAATATATATAATGAGATAGCCCCCTTTCATGAGTCTGTTTCCCATTGGTCTAGGTTCATTGATGATATCTTCTTCATCTGGACCAGTGGGGAACAGACCTTGGGAGAATTCTTGGAGTGGCTCAACCTTGCAGACGAAAATCTTCGTTTTACTGCCCACGTTGACACTACCAAGGTTGAATTCCTGGATATATATATTCAGAACAAAAATAATGCACTGGAAGTGGACCTATACTCGAAGCCCACATCATGAAACACCTTGCTCCATTTCTCGAGTTATCACCCTAAGAGTCAGAAGGATGGGATTCCATTTTCCCAGTTCCTTAGGGTGAGACGAAATTGCACTGATATCAAAGACTATGATAGGCAATCGGAAAAGATGAAGCAAAAATTCCTGGACAGAGGGTACCCCCGTCAACTAGTACGGGAGGCCTACAAAAGGGCTAGATACTATGATCGGGAGGCGCTCTTAAGACCAAAAAATGCAGTCCAAGAACCAAAATTAGTGTGCGTCACGCGGCACTCAACACTCAATGCAACTATTAGACAGATAGTGAATACCAATTGGCATTTACTAAATCTTGAGCCAGCTGCACCCAAGCTCAAGAAACCGATGTATGCACACCGGAGGAACAAGAATTTAAAAGATCTGGTGGTGAGATCCAGGTATTCTGGTACCCTTGATAGACCCCCTTTTGTACAAAAATCTATACAAGGTGCCAACCCTGTAAAGGGTACTTCAAGATGTGGCTCCTGTCAATCATGTGAGGGCATCATACCAGGACAGAATTTTCAATTGAACGGATATAACATCACAGCTAATGATCTGTGGACATGTAATACTAGCAATGTTGTTTATTTGCTCGTATGCCCCTGCAATCTAGGATATGTGGGCGAGACTTCAAGAAAAATTAAAACCCGGCTAACTGAACATAGGTCAGCGATAAATACTCAGAAACTGACTGCCCCACTTGTCTCGCATTTCATAGAATTCAAACATGCTCCATCAAGAATACGGTGG
The DNA here is from genome assembly GCF_964261635.1 of Lissotriton helveticus. NCBI lineage: Eukaryota > Metazoa > Chordata > Amphibia > Caudata > Salamandridae > Lissotriton > Lissotriton helveticus. The sequence goes on from NC_136068.1 coordinate 787,597,567, forward strand.
CGTATTTTGGAAAAGATCCAAACACCAAATACGAAGGGAGGAGAGAAACTAAAAAAAAAAACGCGAAGTTTTTTGGATATTTTCTCTAAAGACATTCAGCCATGGCCTTAACAATGATTTGCCTTGGCAGAATGCAATTCTATGATAACTACCATTGATCACTCGCACAATATGCTTTCTGTAAATAGGGCCTTCCCCTTTAAGAATGCAGACGCGATGAAAACCAATGAAAATCTCCCTTATAAAAGAATGTTCCAACTGCAAATCAGGGCTGCTCTTCCTTGAACACCTGACCGACCGGCAGGTTCCGGCACGATTCGTACCCGCATGCAAGCATCCAGGTAAGCGTCTGCGTGGATGGGTCAGTTTAAAATCGGCTTGACTTGAGATTATTTTCTCTTTTTTTGCAATTACTAAGAATCTCCGCTTTCACCTACAGGAGTGACGAGCGCTTGTTAATATATATATAATATACAAGTATCAGCACCCTACCGCCGTACACTTAAGATTGGACCACGATTGGTAAACGGCCATGCCTGGGAACAGCGCGCAAATAAAAAATAAAAAATAGGTAAGCGGTATGAGTAAAAGCTAAATGTAAATACATCTGGCCCTTTGTATATTCGCCTTTTTGGTGACCTAAATCCGGCACTTGATAACGCTAATCGACAAGATTTTTTGTCCAGGTGTACTCCCCCACGCTTTAAATGAACCTGAGAAAATGAATGGTACAATAGTCACTAACGGGCTGCTCCTCCCTTCCTAACAGGATCTGTGAGTACGGCAGTAGAATATCTCACGCCCACGCTGAACAGACCTTTTAACTTAACTACCGGATATAATCGGCATCTAGAATTAACACCGCTCGGGTTAATCTCGGTAAGTGACTTCTAGAATTAGACAGTAGGTATTGTATCTGGATCAGTAGGCTTATATAAATTGCGCTAATAAGTCCTGTGTTCCCTACTGTTAGGATTTTAATCAACATATCATTTTAAAGTCGTGTCACCTGATTGATATAAAGGACCCCAGAGGGAGAAGGTTTTGAACGAATTCTCTCAGTGGTAAGACAGTTATAAATATGCTTTCATTTGAGAAAAAAAGCCCGTATCAATCTTGTAATACATTTTAACATATGTTTCTCACCTATAGGTTAAAATCATTCGTTTGAAAATTAGACACTCTGGTTATGGATGACCTAATGAAAGCAATAATATACCTCTAAGGTTAGTGTTTAGCTGGAACTTCCTTAGTGGATAAATCCTTGATTGGATTCTTAAATAGTTTGAAAGGAAACCACCATGTTGATGCAGGACTCACCCGTTTGTCAATTTGTCTTTTTTAGATAACTGTTAAATAAATACCCAGTTTGGAGTCTGTTGACACAGCTAAAATACAGCTAGAAAAATAGAGAAGAGTGTGTACCCTGCACGTGAATCTATCTCTAGGTAAGACAACTAGATGTATAGAATCTTTTCATGTTTTAGATACTTGTGGGTACCATGAGTGCAGCAAATATTTTTAGGTACTGCACCATTTTCAGGATATCAGCTGAGATTCCACGAACAGGAGAGGCATCTTTATTTTAGAATATGCAGAAATGCATAAATTGCTTTGATACTCTTTCATCTTTTTCTTTCTATTTTTCTATCCTATTAAAATGTAAGTGTATCGGGGCTCATTCTTGAGCCAAAAAGTCATGCGCAAAGGAAGACAATTGAGCTGATTATATGTAATATATGAAATGGAGAACAAACAGTTAGCTAAACCAGTGAGCTAAAATCATTGTATTCAAAAGCATGGGGAATTTTTCGCTTTTTTCTGACGTTTTAAGAAACAGAAATATATCCTAGAATAAAGTCAGCCAATTAGGCTCGATCATATGCCTTTGGTAATGCATAAACTTCATACATTGTACTTCGTTGTTGGCATGTACAGACTATCAACCGACATATGCATAGGTGTAAGACATGTATATAAGGAGTGGTATATCATATATTATATCAAACATGTGTAAAACCAATAGAAACCTGTAACAAATCTTTAACTACTAGAGTATTACCATCTCACGATAGGATGATAAATTATTAAAAATCTGTTATAATCTTTTTTACAGAAATTGGATGGTAAATGTCCTGATGAAGACATAATTTTTTGTTGAAACGCGTCGACCGGATACCATCTAACCTCCTTTTAATTTTAAAAAAAAATTGTTTTGTGAATCCATATGTATTAGTCTAGGACTCTTTTATGAACTTTGATCATTGCACCAATTGTTATTAATTGTCTTTTTAATTGAATTAAAAATGTATATTTTTTGAAACCCTAGTAGTTTGTTTGTTCACTCTATTGTGTTACCGTTTAAGTTTATGCCTGGGAGTGTTAATTTACATACATTGTTTACCCTGTCCCAGGATACGTATTTGTACCAGGGGGTCCTTGTTGTTAACATAGTATTACCCACGGTTATCCGTGTGGGACCGTTCTGTTTTTTCGTGTATTAATTTACCGCTAGATATACACCTATGTACATGTGATTTATCTCCCTCTATCGCTCTGTCTATATCTTTCCACTGTCCCTGTCTTCATCCTCACCCTTTGAATCCAAATGGCTCACATGGAAACATTTGGGTTCACGGATGAGGATTTTGCCTTTTTGGTCGGTAATACTGTACCAACTGGCTCGAACTTTATGTCAAAACCACAAAGCAATAGTGATCTAGTGAAACTATCTAATCTGAAAAAGAAATTAATAAGAATTGAAGCACATGGAGAATTCATGTTGAACTATTTAAAAGCTGCTATCATTCCGTTAGGATTACGGGTTAGGAATATCCCGGGTCTATTTGTGGATATAAAATCATTTCTACACAAGTGGAGCATGATAGCTAGTAGGTGCTCTAGGGACCTAATGATTCTGATTATTTCTACCTCGAAAGAGCTAGCTTCAGATATAAAATAAGAAATAGAGGAACTAGAATATAAGATAAAAACCTCTTCAGTAATAACAGATGCTGAGAAACAACTTGAATCCCTGAATAAAGACATCCTATCCTTTGCTGAATATCTCACTAAGAGAAAACAAGACAAATTCACAAAGGATAAGAGATTTTATACTTTAGAACGAGCATATCCATATTTAGGAGATAGCTTCTATAAACCAGAAAATCAGCAAGGGGAAGGAAATTACAATCAACAGAGAATAAACAATTTCTCTGACTCCTCTGACCCGGAATCTGAAAACGAACTAAACTATCATGAGGATGAACATTATAATCCTCAGAATCCCCAAAATGGCCGAAGAAATTTACGCCAACCTTTTTTAGGGTACCGAGGAGCGAAACGGGGACGGCAGAGAGTGCGCTTTCAACCGTCATCCCGTGCACATCAAACTTACCAACACCCCATGGAAGCACAGCCCCAGCATTATCTGGAAACCCGCAGCAGGCAATATCAGAGACAGTGGATGTAATACCGATTTTCAATATCTCAAAATATCAGTTGGAACCACCAGATATATCTTTACTTTCAAAAGGTCTAACATTTGTCCCTCATGCGAATGTTGACTTATTTGAATTATATCAAGATATACACTCTTTTTTCAGAAAAATAAGATTGAATAAATTCTTTATGGACAGAACAGAAGTAGATTATGATAATACTACTAATAACATTGTAGCCCTGCCTTCTACCTTCACACCATCACTGGACCAACTTGGCCCGGAGGTGGCAATGTTTGAAAAAGTCGTTTTAGCAAAACTAGATTCAGCCCTTAGGTATGTTCCTAAATCAAAATATAATATCTCTAAAGATGAACATGATTCCTTGCTTAATTTAAAGAACAATAAATCACTGATAATAAAAAGCAGTGACAAGGGAGGGGGCATTGTCCTCATTGATTCCATTACATATGAGGAGAACATGTTCAATATGCTGAATGACTCCTTGTTCTATAGAGAAGTTAAAACGAATCCGGTAGACAGGGTAGTGAGAAAGATTCAGCAAATAACAAAGAGAGCTTTGGAGGAGAAAATAATAAATAAGAAAGAGTATGAATTTTTAAACAAGTCACAAGGGAAACTAGCATGCATTTATGGCCTTCCTAAAATGCACAAAGATCAACAGAATCCACCCTATAGACCTATAGTCTCCACAATTGGCACTCCGACGGAAGCGCTCTCTAAATATGTAGATAACATACTGAGACCCTATGTTTCACTCTCCCCATCGTATATCAAAGATACGGGAGAAATGATTGCGAAGGTCGAAAGTCTCACATTCATTGGAAATAGGGATTTATTAGTCACGCTTGATGTAGAAGCATTATACAGTAACATCCCACAGAAAGGGGCACTAGATGCCACTATGTGGTTCATAGATCTTCACCAAATTCCATGCGACAAGCAGTTTGTCTATGATTGTCTTGCAATAGTATTGAAGGAAAACGTCTTCCAATTTGGAGACCGGATGTATCAACAAATCAAGGGCGTAAGCATGGGGGCAGCCATGGCCCCTTCCATAGCAAATATATATATGGCCTTGTTTGAGGCACGTAATATATATAATGAGATAGCCCCCTTTCATGAGTCTGTTTCCCATTGGTCTAGGTTCATTGATGATATCTTCTTCATCTGGACCAGTGGGGAACAGACCTTGGGAGAATTCTTGGAGTGGCTCAACCTTGCAGACGAAAATCTTCGTTTTACTGCCCACGTTGACACTACCAAGGTTGAATTCCTGGATATATATATTCAGAACAAAAATAATGCACTGGAAGTGGACCTATACTCGAAGCCCACATCAAGAAACACCTTGCTCCATTTCTCGAGTTATCACCCTAAGAGTCAGAAGGATGGGATTCCATTTTCCCAGTTCCTGAGGGTGAGACGAAATTGCACTGATATCAAAGACTATGATAGGCAATCGGAAAAGATGAAGCAAAAATTCCTGGACAGAGGGTACCCCCGTCGACTAGTACGGGAGGCCTACAAAAGGGCTAGATACTATGATCGGGAGGCGCTCTTAAGACCAAAAAATGCAGTCCAAGAACCAAAATTAGTGTGCGTCACGCGGCACTCAACACTCAATGCAACTATTAGACAGATAGTGAATGCCAATTGGCATTTACTAAATCTTGAGCCAGCTGCACCCAAGCTCAAGAAACCGATGTATGCACACCGGAGGAACAAGAATTTAAAAGATCTGGTGGTGAGATCCAGGTATTCTGGTACCCTTGATAGACCCCCTTTTGTACAAAAATCTATACAGGGTGCCAACCCTGTAAAGGGTACTTCAAGATGTGGCTCCTGTCAATCATGTGAGGGCATCATACCAGGACAGAACTTTCAATTGAACGGATATAACATCACAGCTAATGATCTGTGGACATGTAATACTAGCAATGTTGTTTATTTGCTCGTATGCCCCTGCAATCTAGGATATGTGGGCGAGACTTCAAGAAAAATTAAAACCCGGCTAACTGAACATAGGTCAGCGATAAATACTCAGAAACTGACTGCCCCACTTGTCTCGCATTTCATAGAATTCAAACATGCTCCATCAAGAATACGGTGGCGTATTTTGGAAAAGATCCAAACACCAAATACGAAGGGAGGAGAGAAAATAAGAAAAAAACGCGAAGTTTTTTGGATATTTTCTCTAAAGACATTCAGCCATGGCCTTAACAATGATTTGCCTTGGCAGAATGCAATTCTATGATAACTACCATTGATCACTCGCACAATATGCTTTCTGTAAATAGGGCCTTCCCCTTTAAGAATGCAGACGCGATGAAAACCAATGAAAATCTCCCTTATAAAAGAATGTTCCAACTGCAAATCAGGGCTGCTCTTCCTTGAACACCTGACCGACCGGCAGGTTCCGGCACGATTCGTACCCGCATGCAAGCATCCAGGTAAGCGTCTGCGTGGATGGGTCAGTTTAAAATCGGCTTGACTTGAGATTATTTTCTCTTTTTTTGCAATTACTAAGAATCTCCGCTTTCACCTACAGGAGTGACGAGCGCTTGTTAATATATATATAATATACAAGTATCAGCACCCTACCGCCGTACACTTAAGATTGGACCACGATTGGTAAACGGCCATGCCTGGGAACAGCGCGCAAATAAAAAATAAAAAATAGGTAAGCGGTATGAGTAAAAGCTAAATGTAAATACATCTGGCCCTTTGTATATTCGCCTTTTTGGTGACCTAAATCCGGCACTTGATAACGCTAATCGACAAGATTTTTTGTCCAGGTCTACTCCCCCACGCTTTAAATGAACCTGAGAAAATGAATGGTACAATAGTCACTAACGGGCTGCTCCTCCCTTCCTAACAGGATCTGTGAGTACGGCAGTAGAATATCTCACGCCCACGCTGAACAGACCTTTTAACTTAACTACCGGATATAATCGGCATCTAGAATTAACACCGCTCGGGTTAATCTCGGTAAGTGACTTCTAGAATTAGACAGTAGGTATTGTATCTGGATCAGTAGGCTTATATAAATTGCGCTAATAAGTCCTGTGTTCCCTACTGTTAGGATTTTAATCAACATATCATTTTAAAGTCGTGTCACCTGATTGATATAAAGGACCCCAGAGGGAGAAGGTTTTGAACGAATTCTCTCAGTGGTAAGACAGTTATAAATATGCTTTCATTTGAGAAAAAAAGCCCGTATCAATCTTGTAATACATTTTAACATATGTTTCTCACCTATAGGTTAAAATCATTCGTTTGAAAATTAGACACTCTGGTTATGGATGACCTAATGAAAGCAATAATATACCTCTAAGGTTAGTGTTTAGCTGGAACTTCCTTAGTGGATAAATCCTTGATTGGATTCTTAAATAGTTTGAAAGGAAACCACCATGTTGATGCAGGACTCACCCGTTTGTCAATTTGTCTTTTTTAGATAACTGTTAAATAAATACCCAGTTTGGAGTCTGTTGACACAGCTAAAATACAGCTAGAAAAATAGAGAAGAGTGTGTACCCTGCACGTGAATCTATCTCTAGGTAAGACAACTAGATGTATAGAATCTTTTCATGTTTTAGATACTTGTGGGTACCATGAGTGCAGCAAATATTTTTAGGTACTGCACCATTTTCAGGATATCAGCTGAGATTCCACGAACAGGAGAGGCATCTTTATTTTAGAATATGCAGAAATGCATAAATTGCTTTGATTCTCTTTCATCTTTTTCTTTCTATTTTTCTATCCTTTTAAAATTTAAGTGTATCGGGGCTCATTCTTGAGCCAAAAAGTCATGCGCAAAGGAAGACAATTGAGCTGATTATATGTAATATATGAAATGGAGAACAAACAGTTAGCTAAACCAGTGAGCTAAAATCATTGTATTCAAAAGCATGGGGAATTTTTCGCTTTTTTCTGACGTTTTAAGAAACAGAAATATATCCTAGAATAAAGTCAGCCAATTAGGCTCGATCATATGCCTTTGGTAATGCATAAACTTCATATATTGTACTTCGTTGTTGGCATGTACAGACTATCAACCGACATATGCATAGGTGTAAGACATGTATATAAGGAGCGGTATATTATATCAAACATGTGTAAAACCAATAGAAACCTGTAACAAATCTTTAACTACTAGAGTATTACCATCTCACGATAGGATGATAAATTATTAAAAATCTGTTATAATCTTTTTTACAGAAATTGGATGGTAAATGTCCTGATGAAGACATAATTTTATGTTGAAACGCGTCGACCGGATACCATCTAACCTCCTTTTAATTTTTAAAAAAAATTGTTTTGTGAATCCATATGTATTAGTCTAGGACTCTTTTATGAACTTTGATCATTGCACCAATTGTTATTAATTGTCTTTTTAATTGAATTAAAAATGTATATTTTTTGAAACCCTAGTAGTTTGTTTGTTCACTCTATTGTGTTACCGTTTAAGTTTATGCCTGGGAGTGTTAATTTACATACATTGTTTACCCTGTCCCAGGATACGTATTTGTACCAGGGGGTCCTTGTTGTTAACATAGTGAATGTAAGGCTATGCAGCCTTGGTACTTGGCGCGATGACATTTAACTCCTCTAAGATGATAATGTGGTCACTGGTACTCATTCTTGTCCAACTTAAGTACTGAATAAAAAAATATTTTAATAATATTCAAACCCGTCAATATTACTCCTTGGGTTAAAACATATTCTCCTCCACAGGGCCATTTCGCTTAAGTCTACAAAAGGCAGCCGTGGGTCACGACATGGTTTGCTGCAGCGAGATAAATTGAGCTTCTAGAATTGCGACTGCGTCCAACACAGGGTAGATGTTTGCAAAATTAAAGCACATATTTGTCAGTTAGTTCCTATTTCCGCTCAAAAGATGGGGCTTTGAATCAAAGTTGAAGTGGATGACGTTTTTTTTTATTTTTTTTTAACAAAAGCAGCAAAGCTATTTCACACTCACATGCTCCCCTGCTCTCACATTCGATACATTGACGATGCTGGTTTGCTTGAACATGATTTATGGACTTGCCTGTGTTATTAGAATGGTGTATCTGCTTGTATTTACATTACTTCAGTGTATAGGACGTGTTTGAAAGCGCCAGCAGGGAGCTAAAAATAACATAAGAAATATGGTATATCAAGGGAAAATAAGACACTGACAGAGGGTCCCCGAGTACCTCAGGAAAAACATGCAAGTAAAATTGCTTTTTTTCATAGCAAGCGTAGAGAGGTGGGCGGCTATAACGGTAGTCAGAAATGTGACACTAAAATTGTTTTATTTATTGCGGTGGTTGGCATTGGCCGGTTTACACAATCTTTGGGAAAAAACGGGGCATTAGTTGAAACAGGGATCGAGTCCTAAAGCCAGCCTTTAAGAGATAGGTTTTTGCTCCCCCACATTTTCTTCTACATTAACAGTCCGTTTTATTTTTATTTTGGGGGCTTCTCAAACATCTCTGGTTGCATTCCAGTAGTTCTGCAAGAGTAATACAGTGGTAGGGGAACACTGGGCATTATTTAAAGAGGGTGTAAAATCTGCATTTTAAAAAGAGGTGGTAATGTGCTCTTAGACATTTTTTACTTGAGAAATCTTTTCCAGGCGGACCCACAGTGAGTAAATATTCACTACCTGTTGACACCTTGGGATCACACTTATTTACACCTTTTTTGGGAGTGATCTTATTAGCAACTTTGCTAGGACTATTGACCCAACACTTTTTTTGCCTCTCCCCTTTAAACTTGGAAGTGAAGAAAATGTTCCATACTGTCAGATTTCCCATACAAATTAGTGCTTTATGTTTCTAAGTTCTCACCTACTTGTGACTCAGAATGCATAATTTAAATTTGCAAATGTCTTTTTTTTTCATACTGAAGATAAACGTAAGTGGGCAAAAATATTTATGAATTAGTTCCCATATGACAACGTAACGTGCTCGAGTGCTCCTCTAATGTGTCAGAAACTATGGTAACTGCACCCAACTACTTTCCCCCTCAGCTCTTCTCTTGGAGGACAATTTTCAAAGACATGTCATGGTTACAGAATTGAGGCATCAGAGGTAAAGCTTCTGAAAGCTTAAAATATTGGCTTCCATTTTGAAAGAAAACAGTAATGAACCTGCTCCAGGTAAGAACAACCAATTTGATTTTCCATTTTGACCATTCCTACAGGCGGTCCAGTTTAGAGTATGTGCAATACAAATCTCAGTTCTTTAAACAAAATATTTTAATCCACGTTGGCAAGAACACTGAAAAAAGAATAGAAGATATTTTCTGTATCAATCAAAATGCCACGCCAAGGGCATTTTTAGGAGCTATTTTGAAGGACCAATCTCCCACGCTCAGCATTTGTGAAGACGTGAAAATGCTGGTTACACACCACTGGATTCAGCACTAGGTGGATTCCTGCTCTAATGAGGAGTAGGCCGACATCCACATCTCTGCTGAATTTTACACATTGCAACCGCCATCAGGCTGTTGAACTCGTTTGTGGTGCATGACCTTATTTTTATGGCTTTGGCAGTATAATTGAGCTGTATATAGACAACAGCAGAGTATGACTTGCAAAACATATGCACAGATTGTATTTTCACACCTCAATGAAAACTGTAAAAGATGTCCCCGTTATTACTTGAAAAATCTACTGTCTTGCAACTGGAATTAAAGCACAGACACAGAACAGAGAGAAGCAAAATGTGTAATTTATTATGACTTTAAATATGCTTGATGTTTTCAAATACCTGTCTAAAATAACATTGCCACCTTTGTGCAGTGTCTAGTACCAGGGTTCAAAGTCCTGAACGAGGCCATTCTCCTCTGTTCTGTATACTTTTCAGACCTCTGATTTGCCGTCCGTCAAAAGAAATTATGATTAGAGAAGAAGAAAAGGACCAATTAGTTTTAAAATGAGTCGAGCAGACCTGTGTCTCCGGGTCACCATGTTTCCAGTTCTGGGCTGTGCTTTCATGAGCCTTCTTACGCTTGTAGCGGTAATGGATCAATGTGGAGCAGCATCACAACTCCAAGAATGCATCGCTTTCTTAAATGAAAAGCAAGGATTGAAAATTTAGAGCTATATTGCCACTATGAAAAGGAGAGGGTGACACAATTTGCCCATCTTATATAAAGGCAAATTATTTCACCATTCTGTTTAAGTGCCTTGATTAAGAATACATTTCATTAATTGCATCTGGATGAATAGTTGAATGAATGAATGAATGAATGAAAATGAATGCAAAAGAATGAATGAATGAATGAATAAATGAATGAATGGATGAAAAAGTATTTGTAAAAGCGCGGACTTAGCCCAAGGGCATCAAGGCGCTCTGAGCAGACGGGCCTACAGGCACATCCGGCATACCTACTCATACTTGTTTTACAGGAAACAACCAGGTCTTAAGGGTCTTACGGAAAATAGAGTGAGCTTGCTGGCCCGAAAAGGAAACAGGGAGAGCGTTCCACGCCTTTGCCGCAGCCTGTGAGAAAGCTCTTCCCCCGTTCTCATCTTTTTAAATCTAGGAACCGCAAGCAGATTTTTGTTTGCTGACCTGAGATTCCTAGAGGGAGCGTACCTCTGAAAACATATTCTTTACCCACAGGGCCATGTCCGTAGTATGCATTATGGGTGATGCATAAAGTCTTAAACAGGACTCTACGGTCCACCGGGAGCCAGTGCAATGAACTGAGAGCAGAGGAGGCCGAATAATGCTTGGGAAGATCCAGAACCAGCCTCGCAGGGCAGCGCAACTGGCCCTTATCTATACCCAGATACAGCGCATTACAGTAGTCAAGCCTGGCCAACATTAGGGCCACTACGACCTTCTTCCGGGCTTCAATGGACAGAAACTGAGAGATCTTTCTTATCCAACGGATAAGTCCAACACAAGGGGCAACTGTTTTGGAGACATGGAAAGGCCAACATCAAGCACCACTCCAAGGTTTTTCCCCTGGGAAACGGGAGTGGGACAGGTACCCAGGGAGTTGGGCCATCATTCACTTGACCAGATGTCAGAGTTGTCCCCAAAGATCAGGACCTCCGTCTTCTCACCATTTAGTTTGAGGTAATTCTGAACCATCCATGAGGAGACAGTAATCATACAGTTCTTAAAGTTATGTGCAGAATCCCTGGTCTTTTGGGTGATAGAGACCATGATCTGCATGTCATCCGCATAGGACAGCACCTCTAGTCCAAAAGATTGCAACACCCTTGCCAACGGGGCCACATAGATATTAAAAAGGGTGGGGTTCAAAGACAAGCCCTGAGGCACGCCGCAGACAAGGGGGCAGGACTTAGAGTAGAAATCACCCAATCTAACGGTTTGAGACCGCTGACGAAGAAAAGAGGCGAGGAGGTCCAGGGTCCGGCCGCCAACCCCTACCTCCTTGAGACATTCCAGCAGTCTCAAAGGGGACTGGGTGTCGAATGCAGCAGTGAGGTCAAGTAAAATAAGGAGAGTGGTATGCCCTGCATCCACTTGAACACGTATATTGTCCAAGACCATGGTGAGAGCCGTCTCCGTGCTATGCTCCCTTCTGAACCCATGTTGGGACCCGTCCAGAATATTATAGTCCCTCAGGTAGACACTCAAATAAGAGTTCAGATGGGATTCAAATATCTTAGCAGGGAGTGGCAACAGGGAGATAGGACGGATTTATTTTAGATTTAGTGGATCTAGGGAAGGTTTTTTGAGTATGGGCCTGACCATCGCAGCCTTCCAGGTTGAAGGATATTGGCCCGATAATATGGCTAAATTCAGGACCATCGTGAGATGTGGGATCAAGGCATCTTTAGCTATTTTTGCAACTTTGAGAGGACAGTGGTCCAAAGGTGACCCGGATTTAATACCTTCCAGCAAGAGATTTACAGCTTCAGGTGATAGCATATGAAAGGCGCAAAAACTTGCAGCAGTCACACTATTGGAAGAGCTGTTCAGGCGGACTTTAGCAGGGGTGTCCGGTACCTGATTGGCATTGAGAGATTGCAGCTGATCATAAATATCAGAGATCTTAGAGCAGAAAAAGGAGGATAAACGATCACAGAGCTCCTGTGACGGTTCCACTTTATCCGAGACTGTCGGGCCACAAGGGAGTTAAAGATTTTAAAAAGCTCCTTGGGAGTAGAGATATCCCCAGTGATCTTGGAATAGTATTTTTCCTCTTCCTCCATTATAGCTGCTTTATACGCCTTCAGACATTGCTTATGGGAATCCCTGCCTGAGGATGCCAGGTCCTTCCGCCAGTGTCTTTCGTTCCTTTTACACTCCTGTCTCATATTTTGTAGTCGGTAATTTGTAATTGTAATTTGTAACTGTGTTTTGTATCGCGCCAACTCACCTACAGGTCTCAAAGCGCTACTGAACAAGTACAACAACAAAGAGGGAAAAGAATATAGAAGTGTCTGATCTGGTAGCCGACTATCGAGATGGGAATGCGTCTTTGAAGAGTAAGGTTTTCAGGGACTTCCTAAAAAGGAGGAGATTAGGTTCTCTACGAAGTGCCTCCGGTAGCTTATTCCAGATGGTCGGAGCCTGAACTGAAAAAGATCTGCCTCCTTTTGTTGTTAACTTGAAACGTGGACAGGATAGCAGAAAAGATCCGGATGATCGCAGGGCGCGCTTAGGTTCGTATATCTCAAGCCTTTCTTTTATGTAGGCTGGCGCCTGTCCGTGGATTGCTTTGTGGCAGATACACATGCTTTTAAATTCTACTCTCTGCGTCATGGGCAACCAATGTAGCCTATAGAGCAGGGGGGAGGCATGAGTCCTCCTCGGCAGTCCAAAGATCAAACGTGCTGCGTCGTTCAGAATAACCTGAAGACGATTGATGGAATTTTTTGGAAGGCCGAGGTACAGCGCATTGCCGTAGTCTATTCGAGACACTATAGTGGCGGAGACAATAGTTCGCAGCATGTTTCTCGAGAGCAGGGGGGCGAGTTTGCGTAGTTGCCTGATCAGGTTGGTACAGGAACCAACTACAGCAGATACTTGGTTGACCATCGAGAGTTCCTGGTCAATTTTCATCCCAAGACTCTTGACACTACGGCACGGTTTTGGGGTGGGTCCTAGTTCTTGTGGCCAAAATAAATCATTCCAGGGGGAAGTAGAGGTTGAAACTACAAGCACTTCCGTTTTATCTGGATTGATTTTCAGCAAATTGGACGACATCCAATTCACAGTAAATCGTAGTATGTCTTGGGCCAAAGACTGAGCCGATGATGTATTATCGATACTCAGCAACAGCTGCGTATCGTCAGCATAGTTAAAGACTTTACAATTCATATTTGCCAGGGACTCTATCAATGGTTGTAAGTACAAGTTGAATAAGAGCGGAGAGAGTGCTGATCCCTGCGGGACTCCACAGGCTAAGATGCCCACATCTGTCGGTCAGAAAACCAGGGAGCGGAAGGGGTTTTTCTGGCCGAGTAGAACTGTTTTTGGGAGCAAGAGAGTCCATCACTGCAGTGATTTTATTAGAAAGAAATTCCGTGGCCGTGTCAACATTGTGGAGATCTGGTTGCTGGAAGTCAGCAAAAGCAGTCGCGACAGCTTTGTTGGTAATCCGAGAAAGGTTTCGTTTTTCAACCATATTCAGCCCTGTGCTCTGAGTGTTATCTAGGGGAGTAGCCCTAAGAACAAAAGGAACTGCAGAGTAGTCAGACCACGAAAGTGGAAAGGGCGCGCCCACCAAGATTCGATCGTCATTCTAAAAGAGCCCGTTCAGGGTGTGGCCCGCAATATGAGTGGGGGATGTTCACTAATTGAGTGAAGCCATAGCCTTTCATACATTCCAACAGAGTTAGGGTATCATAATTCGAACCATTTTCTAAGTGAAAATTAAAATCACCAAGAAGCGTAAAATTCGTGCGCACCAGATAAGGTTCAAGAAGATTGCTAAAATAGTCACTAAACGAAGCCCTGGGGCCAAGTGGCCTATTACACAAAATCCCTGAGAAACTAAAAACAAGAGAAGTATCTCATCCAAAAAGGAAGGTTGAATTTACTCCTTCAACCTCAATTGATGAATAACTGTAATGAAAACCCCACATGCGATGTCTCTGAAGATGTTTGATACAGATATTTTAAAGTTTAGCTACAAAAGTAATTAGTCCACAGCAGTGCACATTGCTCAGTGTGGAGTTTAAAGCAAGCAATAAATGTCAGCAAAAAGTGCGGTGACCATGCACAAAGGCGCATTTTCTCACATTTTGTGTCCAGGACATAGTAATGAAAACTAGGGTTATTCAAATGTGTGACATTATTTTAAAATGTATGTAGAACCTTCAATAAAGTAATTTTTTTGTTAATCGTTCTTGGATAGTGAAGTTTTATTTTAAATTATTTTTACATGTTTTCTAAACGTCTCATTTATTTAACCCTCTCCAAGGTTAATGCTATAACTGCTTTAAGATTTTAGGTTGGGGGACGGTTTGCGGATCTTACTGTTATATATTTGATATGGTTTTAAATAACAAATACAATTTTGTTGCCCAAGGCCAATTTTTGTTCTTAACTGCCTAGGGGCAGTTAATGTTTGTTGCAGCCTGGGGCATTTTTTGTTCACTACAGCATGGGGCCTTTCAAACATGTACTACCTAAGGTCACAAGGCATATAGGGGGTCATTATCATGAAGGGCAGATCGCCACCGCCCGCATGGCGGTCGCGATCCACCCTACATCCATCCCCGCCCGCCGTCCATTTACCCCCGCCACATTAGTATAGTGGGGGGTACAGCGGCAGACGGGAAGACCGTCCGCCGCTTTTCCGCCCGGTCAACAAGTCGACCGGGTGGAAAAGGGTTCAATATGGTGGCGGTATCTGCTAGACACAACCAGCCATATTAGAATGAGGTGGAAACATGCCTTTCTGTGGTGGCATTGCCACCACAGAAAGGCATGCAGAGTTTCATTACCGGGTCCCGGGGGGTGGGGGGTTCACATGGGGGGTACTACATTGTCAAGTGTGGGCACCGCCCGCCACAATGCTGGGAATGGAGGATGCCACTGCCACGGTGGCCGTGGCATCCTAATCGTCGGGCGGGACCGCCGCACCACAGGCAGTCAGTCCCAGCTCCGCTAGGGTGGCGGGCGGATAGAAGTCCGCCCGCAATCCTAATGGTATCCATAATGTCTGGGGCATGCATTCATGAGCTACTAGGAGCTACTAATGCATGACATCTGTGTGGGTAGCTAATGCATAGACTAGCTCTGCCTTAAATACCTGCATTTATTCCGATAGATAGCTATAGCTCGCACTGTCTCAGGGGTTCTTTTCGACATATGGGGGTGATATACTTGGCAGATTTAATGGAAATACCTTCATGCCTTATTATTTTAGTGTGTTTTTTGTAATGTGCTATTTACTTTATGATGTATTCATGTTCATTTAATTATTTTGTCATTTTTTCTTATTTCAGTGGATCCACAGGTCATGTGATGTCAATGGAGGGTTCATGTCTAAGAATTTGGAATGCTTCAGAGATCTAAGCCCGCAGCAAATATATGTGACAGAAGCATGGGAATGATGGGAGCATTTACTTGGAACCGAGTCTGCATGTGCTATTAGCCCAAACAAATGACTTCAACTCCCACCCACCCATGAAGCAAGGCACACTTTTTTCATGAGAATTCCCTACTCATTTCTCTTGGCTCTATCGGTTTATATTCTTTTTGTACTTTTTAAATGCACTTTATCAAGTTCACTAGCCATTTTGCATATCGAAACATTTTTTCAGATATAAAACCAATGTCTTTTCATTATCTTCAATGGAATTCTTACATTTTATTGCTAAGAATTTTTTTTAATTTAGCATTGCAAAAGAGGCCAGGAGAAGCAAAACTGTTCATAAAATCCATACATTTTGAGCGAAGCCTCAGGGAGGAAATAGGTTGGAACTTTACCTTTGTTTTCGTTATGAATTCTGGCATTTTAAATTTACTATTCCTGTAGAAAGGAAGAACTGAGTTGCTTTAACTGAAAGAATAATAGAACCCTGAAAATGTTATGCTTACATTGTAACAAACAAAGTTATAGAATGAAGGCTTGAATTAATCTCATCCACGGTGACCACTCAGGGCCGCATTCCGGGCCATTGTTTTCTACTCACTACGCTACTCTAGACAGAGACAAGCCACATGGAAACCAATCTTTATATGGCTTCAACAAGAACAGTCCAGTTTGAACTGCTGGGCCAGATCCCCCCTAGAAGGGAATGCAAACATTTCTAGACTTTGATGATGCACAATTTAGAAAATCATAATACATAACACATTTACCGATTAAATACATGAAAAGCTGAAAGTGCACTTTGCAAACCTTAGACTAATTAACACATGAAACCGAGACAAGTTTAGTATAAAAGCATGCATTAAAATGCCTGATGAAGAAAACCTACACAAAAAGTAATACTAATACATATAAATGAGTTGCAGTAATGACAGTTACTTATGAATATGTTGTTTATTAATGTTTACTGATAAAACCTTGCTATTAATAAAGTGGCCTAGTCATTCTATTGCCTTCTATTAGAATGCACCATTTAGTAAAGTCTGTGCAAAAAGGTGTAAAAACTAGGTACAATCTGGAAATCTTGCACAATAATACTAAAGATGCTATAGTTCATGTAAAGTGAAAGACTAATTTTGGGAGAACAGATCCTGTGCACACGCACGTGTAGTAAATAGTCCGGGTGTAAGGATTTAAGATTTTACTGGGAGAAAGTAGTTTTTTTTTAAAACTTTATTCACAGCTGGTTGGCAGCAATCATAACATTACATTGGTTATTCTTAGTGCTACAGCCGGGTTTCATATTTTCTCCCCAACTCAGATCTCCATCTCTTACAACAGTAACCTTCACATATTGCATCATAACGTTACATAGAAAATCGTCTCAAATTGCTACGATAGTCACTGTATAAGGTAAAGAAATATCATCAAACAAACAACCCCCCATCCCCCCCACCTCCCCCCACCCTCTTCCAACAAAAAACTAGTCGTCTCCCGGCCATCCATCAGGGGTAATCATTGAAATGAAAAGTTGAAAATGGGTCCCTTCCCGGTAAGCATAGGTGCTAACATGTGCCATTACGTGGGTCACTCTACCGTGTAGTAGTGGTTAGCGTAGGGCAATGTGAGTGGGGTCTGGGCACACTGTTGTGTGCCAGCCGCAGCGGAACTATTCCCATCTAATTCTCCTGTTCATTGTCTCCCAGTTGTGTTTGGTCTCCCCCCTCCAGTGTAATGAGCATAGCCTCCCATTTCAAGGAGATAGGGACTGGGCGAAAGTAGTTGCTTCAAAAAAGAACGTAGGATTACGAGATTTGTGTGGATAAAGTTTTTTTATAAGTCATATAATGGTCAGTACAGTTAGACAGTAGCCAGCCGACACGTGTTTCGTCACACCGTGTGGTTGGTGTAACTCATCAGGGCTGTAGGGCTACAGAAGTGGCGAGATCGGTAAGGCACGGAACGGTGGAAAGATAAACCCCGTCCGTGTGGGTACTGAAGGCGGAAAACGCCAGGGGGCTGCTGGATAGTCAGGCGGGAGGTGAGGGGTACAGGGCGGGTGGCGTCCTGTTCTTCGGACCGGTACCTGCAGCAGAGAAGGCATCCACTACCCAGATGCCGCTCGCCCCTAGACGCACGTATCGTGTGCGCTCCTTCTCTGCTGCAGGTACCGGTCCGAAGAATAGGACGCCACCCGCCCTGTACTCCTCACCTCCCGCCTGACTGTCCAGCAGCCCCCTGGCGTTTTCCCCCTTCAGTACCCACACGGACGGGGTTTATCTTTCCACCGTTCCGTGCCTTACCGATCTCGCCACTTCTGTAGCCCTACAGCCCTGATGAGTTACACCAACCACACGGTGTGACGAAACACGTGTCGGCTGGCTACTGTCTAACTCTACTGTCTACTATATGACTTATAAAAAAACGTTATCCACACAAATCTCCTTATCCTATGTTCTTTTTTGAAGGAACTACTTTCTCCCCATAAAATCTTAAGTTCTTACACCCGGACTATTTACTACACGTGCGTGCACAGTATCTGTTCTCCTTCCGTTTGGTCTAGGCCTGCCTACACCATTTCAGGGGTGTGTTTCCCGAAGGGTTTGTGTTCCCCTGTCCTGCCTTGCACCGCGTGCCTACTGCACACCTATCTCAGTCACAAGATCACACTGCTCAGAGCGCCACTACTTCCTACTCTCTAAACGCAAACCCAGTCTCTCACCGAAACTGAAAGACTAATTTTGCAGTGTGAATTTATAAAAATGATATACTTTATAAATATTTAGAAAATTATGGTAGTAGTGTATTCTTAATGTTTGCCGTCTCCATGTAATAATGTATGTTAAAAGGTTCTACATAATCCTTATTTGAATTGGTTTTATTTTACATTATTTTATATATTGATTTAGAGTTTCTTTCGTATAAAATATGTACCGCCAATTTCTACATTTTGGAAATGCTTTTTCTCTAATTCTGACCTTTCCCCTGACCAAATACAATGGACGATTTACAACGAATGAAATGTTGCTGTATTTGTGATGTACATGTATGATTTTTGACATTCCTAAATGTTTCTTCAATGTTCACAGTAAATTACTCCTGTGGGAACAGGATTTCAGCTGTTTCTTTAGATGGATATTTTGTATTTCTTTTTCACCTATGTTTGGCATATGTGGACTCTCGAATCTTGAATTTCTCATGACTAGCATGTGAAAGCATCGTAGTGTTGCAAGTGTCCTAAGTGACAATATGTGAACTAGAGCACATGATAGTCCTTCAATGGTGGTGTGATGCTACATCATGGGATCTTGTTAGAGACTTTGCAAAAGGAGAAACCCCAAAGGAGGGAAAGGCCATACTTTTTCATATATTTTGCGAGAGGATGCTCTGCTGATCCATTTTTTATGATGACTAAGAACTATCTTTTAACTTTTGGACTGCTTTTTTATGTTACAGTCGGTAGCTGATTGACTGAAACCTTCTTTGCTGGACCATTTCAAATTCATTTTCCATTGCTTATTTTGATCTGTGCTAGTGGACTGGGCCTTAAAGGACATTAAATATGAGCTCTTTTCCCTTCTTTGTTTGATGTGAGCTGTCAGACAAACAAACTTTCCTCCTGCCTTAATGATAGTGGGACTCTGTAAATGAATTGTATTTGTAATAACCATCCGATAAAAGCCATTCCCAAATGTTTGGCACTTTAATGCAAACTCCGATATTCTTTACTAAAATTCTCTAAAGATTGCTTATTGTTATGATTTTTCAATCTTTAATTCAATAACCAAATTAATCTAATATATGTCTGAGTCTAGTATTGAGTCTTATTGGTTCTTCTATTTAAACTGTGCTATTTTACAAATTATTTAATTGCAGTGTAGGGCAAACCAGCGAGCTCTGTCAGAAAATAAAGGATGACTTATTTTGTGCTAAATTGCAGAGCTTTTGGTCTGCATAATTCTAGGTCGACTTAACTTCTTCAGAAGGATGGGTTTTCCCATTGTTATTCTTTATTTCTATAGCATGGTACTGAGAACAGTGCACCTAAATCTGATCTCTAATTTGTGAGTTAGCTGTCAGTTAATGTTCCCCATTGGTTAGCTAACGTGGAGTTTTAAGGCTACCATAATTTCTACACCTCTTATCGGTGGAGAAAGATTAATCTCAGGATCATTGCCCTTGTGGTAAATGGAAATGCTGCAGACTGTCTAATCATAAAGGGCCCAATGTGATTAGAGTAGTAGGGAGAGTAAGGGGATAATAAAACGTTACCACAAGTGTGCTGCAACAACTTGTTTCAGCCGACTTAGATCTCATTGCTAGATATCTAGGGCACAGTGAGCATGAGGAATACCTATCACACTTTGGGTGTCTATTGCAAAAAAAAAAAAACTAAGTGATGCAACAAATGTTTGAATTAATCTCTGCTTCTGATGATCGCTGGGGGCTGCATTGCAGACCATTGTTTGTTCCCACTATGCCGGTCTAGACAGTCACCAACCATATACCAATCAGCCATCGCCCTCCTCGAGTAGGAAAAGTCCAGCCCCTAACTGCCAGGCCAGGTCCCTTTTATACAGGAACAGAAGCAGCCCCTTCCAGAACCAGCCTACTTCTTCTGGCCTAGTTAGGCCTATCACTGAGGTAGCTTGAGTCCTTTGGCACAGTGAGCATGGACTCACATCTGGATATACCTCGGAAGTCTCAGGGCCATCAAAGAATTCACCTGCAGCCCCTGGACTCATCTGCTGGGAGTTCTGACTTGCCAAGGGGGGCCAAATCCAGTTCTGGGCTCTTGGGGGTAGCTTTGCAGCAGAAAGAAGAGGAAAATATACGCTACAAACTTCTGCACCTGTTTTTCCTGCCACATGTTTGCTGTGCGGTCAAAAAAGCAATGTAATGCTGCGGGCGAAGGATTGAAGCAGCACCTGTCCGCACCTGGAGGAATCGAAGCAGCGCCTGAAATACCACTCTCTCATCGACCTTACTGTTGCCAGTTTTCCATGTATTGCACCTGTGCACAAAGTTAACATCGACGCTGGGCTTCAGTAAGTAATCAAGGCAGTGTGTCCGGAGAAATGACGTATCCCCTCTCTCAGCAGTAAGAAACCGACACTTAACCTCCCCGTGCAGTAAGAACCTTGATGCATCACCTCCTCTCCCAGTAAGGTACCAACGTATCACATCCCCTGCATGGCAGTAAGGAACCCATTTGTCACCTCCACTGGGAGCAAGGAACCGGCGCATCACTTTCCCTGTGTGTAAGGTACTGATGCATCACCTTCCCTACGTGCAAAGAACGAATGCATCAGTTTGCCTTTCTGGCCCCTCACCTCCCCTGTCCCAATTTTCATCTCTAATTTTGAAGCATCCCAGTTACTTTGTGCCAAGCAGTATGCATCCAGAGTTTTAAATGGACTAAACTATTTTAAACCTTTTAAAAGTGATATTTTCAATTGTGTATGCTGGATTTTTGTCTTTTTGTTCTGTTTTACTTAGGTAAAGATTGGTTATTTTTCTAAATTGGCGTGGTGTCCATTTGTAGTGTTTTCACTGTGTTACTGTGTGTTTATGTACAAATACTTTACACATTGCCTCTGAGATAAGCCTGACTGCTCATGCCAAGATACCAAGGGGGTGAGCAGGGGTTATCGTTGGTGTGAAACTCCCTTACCTTGACTAGAAGGAAGGATTTCTATTAGGAAAGGGTACAAGCCACTGCCAAATAGAAACCCCCATTTCTAACAAGCTAGACCCTGAAAAAGTGAGCTAAAGAGGTAGGGGTGTATGCATTAAAGAGAAAGGTGGTTTTAAGGCTCCACAGCCATAGTATTCTACAGTACAACATTTATGTGCACATCAGAGCAGGGGTATAGGCACCAGCACTTAACAATTTAAGCTCTGGCACCACAGAACACTTGGGCGAGCATGCACATAGCAAAACCCAAGTGCCTGCTTGAGGCACACAGTATGATATTCCAAGTATCGCTCCACATTATGCAAATTTTCCTGCCAAGGTTTTATGTGAAAATAATTAGTTTTTATTATCACTCTATAAATATGTTATGACCAAAATATCGACTACCAACATTAGTATGTAAATGTAAGTATAGATTTATAATTCTTAACTCCAAGTCTACCGACCTTTTGGATATATACCGTGCCAAGTTACATAAACTTAGAATTAAGAATAGTAACCCTTTACTTACCTATACATGCATATGTTTACAATTGTTGGTAGTCAATATTCTGGACACCATATTATTGCTGCACCTGGTACAAAACTGCTATAGAAGTGTAAATTACTAATTTGAGGTGTCCTAATAGCATAGCTTTTGGTTAAAATAACCAGATTGCTTGATAGTTTGTTGTGCACTCATGTCTGCAGGGCAATTCTGGCACTCTGGTATATTCCCAGTAGGCTGCAGGTTACAGGGTTTATTTCAGAGCTGGATGGGCTGTTATGACCGACCGACCCATGCCCTTAGGGTTCCATTCCAGTTACCGTCTCCTGCAGAGTGGTGCTGATTTGGCCATTTTGCCAGGACAGAGTTTGATTTACTGCCTGTCACTGGGTATGACAGAATTTGATGAGAGTTTACTTAAACTCAGATACTGGACATATTATAATGTTTTTCAACTACTATGATTCAAACACAGACCGAAAAATTGGATAATGAAGCTGCATCTTTGAGGGTATAACTATTCGAGCTGTGGGTATGTATTATATTTGAAAAATATGTTAAGGCATAGAATATTATGTGAAAGAGACTAAAAAACTGAAGTAATATTTTGAATGGAAAAAGTCCTGTAAGAAATTGGGTTACCAGTTTAGGGGAGTGAAACCCATACTCAAGCTGCAACCACAATCTGTGTCAGAGGGAGGCACAGGCAAACTCCAAATTAACCTATGTTCAATCCTCTGGTAGCTTGGCACATAGATTCAGGCTTAACTTAGAGGCAATATGTAAAGTATGTATGCAGTATTTCAAACAGTGATAAAGTAAAAATACAACACAAGAAGAATCCCACACCAAGTTAGAAATATAGAGAGCAAATGTTAATAAATAAAACAAGCCCAAAACAAATCAAATTCATTCAGTAGAACTAAAGATATGCATGTTTATAGATTTCAGTGAAAATAGGGCTAAAAAGCACAAAGCACCAACTGTGGCTAGCTGGTCGTTCTAAACCGAGACAAAGCGACAGTTTCAGGCTGACTGCAATGGAGCATGGGCCGGTTATAGCCATCCAGCTAGACCCTCTGAAGAAGAGTACCATAGATCCTGGTTGTGAAGCATTGTGGCGTCCCGCATTGAGGATGCGTCGTGCAGCGGACGTGATGCGTTGGTTGCAAGGACCTGCAAGGCTGTGGTGAGAGATCCTGCTTTGTAGTCGAGGATCCCATTGACAAGGGCTTGCGATGCAAAGTCCGGTGTCAAGGATGCGCCATGTAGCAGAGGCAATGTGTTGATACAGAGGACTGAGAGGCTGCAATGCAAGGCCTGCATCAGGGATTCTTTGTGAAGTGCTGGTTCCAATGAGGCTAGAGGCGGTAAAGGCAATGCAAAGTCCTTGCACCAGGAAGGTCCACGCAGCAGAGGCAATGCATCGGTTCTGCTTGGGGTTGCGCCTCGCAGCAGAGGAGATGCGTTGGATCTGCTGGATCATCATGAGATGGGCTGGCATAGCAACCTTAGGCCCACTTGCAAGGGTGCAGGACTGGAGTGACACCAATTGGCAGGGTAAGACTCACAGATGGCGGAGCCCAGGTGATAGGTTCAAGGTTGTTGGAACCTTCTGTCCCTGAGGCTTTAGTCATAAGGCCAACTAGCCCTTGGAGTCACTCTGGGCCCTCGGTTCAACAGATGCAGGTCCAGTCCTTCTCACCCAGGAAAGAGGGCAGCAGGCAGCAGAGCAGCGGAGAAGAGCAGAAGTTCTTCTGAGCAGCAGTCCAGCGGAGTGGCAAAGTCCACGGGGCCAAAAGTGTACTGAATATTTGGGGTCTGAGGTTCAATGTTTATGTCAGCATCTTCTATTCTGCCTGTACAAAATGTTACATCATGTTGAACTCTGTAAGAGGGGAACTGAGCTTCCTGTACCATGCAAAACAAAAAGGTATCCTTGGTAAATATTTTTACCCATGGACAAACCTCTTGGCCTCCAGGTCCTGCACCAAATTTTAAGGGTAGTCAGTTCCAATATCTACCCTGAAAGAACCTTGTCTGGTGTACATCTCCAACCATTTCCAAGGTGGAAAAAAGACAGATTGGAGTTTGGAAATGCCCATAAATGTAATTTTTCCAAACGTTTAGGGCACATTACACCTTGCAATTCTCACTAGGCTCCTTCATAAGGATGTACTAATGTGAATTTCCCTGCTCTGGTCTGAGAGAAACCAGCAGTAGTAAATGCATTTGCACAGTCAGGTATCGTTTTGGGAATTCCTGTTAGGCATAAAAATATACATTTTTTCCTAAACGTATGTTTATGACCGAAATCGTCTTTGTAAGTAGGCCGCAATGTATGCCATTGTTTTCAAAGAACATTTTTAGAGGTGCTGCATAAAGCAAGTTCTGGAAACAAATGACATTTTTGTGACTGCAATGGTGCAAACCATAAAAGCACTTAACAGAAGTAAATTTCCACTAAACTACGAACCATCCCTTCTTTGATGGGGATGTGTTTAATACAAAAACACATTTCCAAAGTGACAGCGACTTTAGAAAAAAACAGACAAATAACTGTACATCTACATGCCTCTCTGCTCGCATTTTCAACACTCCGTGCGTTCTGCTTTCCTCGGGCATGATTTATGAGGCAGTCTCAGTTGACAGAATATTGTAACTGTTCTATTTGCAGTGGTTGGGAGGCAGCATTTAAACACTGTAGCCGTGACTTAAAGCGGCACTTGAAATATGGCCGATCAACAGAGGGAAAGAAATGACACAAGTTTTCTTGTATCAAGAAATGCGCTACTGAATTTTGACGCTTTTCATTTTTATTTCTGCAACTGGATAATTATGCTAGTGGCAGCATATAGAGAGATATTTGAAGTCACAGTCGAAAGACATCGTGTCCTGTTTACCTTTCAGTCACTGAATCTTTGGCGATTCTTGAAATGGAAATCCGTTTTGATATTTTAAAGGTTTGCAAACAGAATTCCACTATTGCATTTCAGTGTATGTGAGAAATATACCTTCACACTAGCACGCACATAACAGAATGACGGATTGAATCTTATGTTGACCTTTTGTGAACGTGTCCTCACTGCACCCAAGAGTTGCCTCTCAAACTGATTATGCCACAATAGGGGCTAATAAGGGTGGGGCATTGCCCCCGTGGTGCCAGCACTCATGTTTTTCCCCTATGTGAACAACGGTCCTAGTGAATGGAGGGGGTTTCCTGTGTCGGTGGGGGCACTATGCTAACTACTGCTCTTCTCCACATTCCCTCTGTGAACAGCACAAAGGCAGTGGAACTGAAAAGGATATGGAGGGACAGAAGGTGTGACTGAGGCTTGAATTACACGCATTTATGGATTCTTCCGCCTGGCTTTGTGGCCTTATTTCCTTTGTCCTTTTGCAAATCTGCTTTCAGGGCTTTGATCTGAGCAGTAGGAACACATTTTGGTGACAGGTTTGCATGAAATCAATCTTGCAGGCAAATTCCATAAATATGTTGGTCCTGCAGCGGGATCATAAATAGGATACACTGTACTCTTGTATAGGAATAGTGAAGAAGAATAAAGGCTGAATTCAGGCAGATTATCACTCTTTATTAAGAATAGGTGTAGGGCACGCTGCCCCTGTTTGCGCCACAGGGCACACTTAAATAGGCGTGCCTGGTGCAGACCGTAACAACGCACACTATTATAGCAAATGTTCTGTCCCCAGTGCCGCTGTGAATTCGTGCCAACACTGGAGACAACTCTTTTCTGAAAGGTGAATCTGCAGTTTCAAGCAGCCGGTCAGGTTTGGTTGGTGGCTAGCTGGCCAATGTTTGAGAAGGAGCAGAGATCCACTGCAGGAGGGTGCAATAAGTGGCTGCACCCACCTGCAGGCAGACTGTTTCAGCAGTCTATAGGACCCCCTTTTTTCCATTCTTCCAAAGGGCACCTGAGGGGGGCGCTGACTGTCCACCACCTTTTGGTGGCACATAGTCAGTGCTCCTCCTGACGGCCTCTTTAACTCTGCGGCCGTGTCTGTAATATGGCTCTGGTGCAAAATACTGCCTCAATTGCATGGGGCCATTCCACCATGAAAATGAAGGCATGCCCCTCATGATCATGGCGGCGCAAAAGGTGCACCAACATGCTTCATAGTATAGAAGAAGCTGCACAAGCATGTACAGCCCATCCAGAGTGAGCAGGAGAACAAGAAACAAGACCAGGAGAACAAGAAAGAAGGCCGAAATGACAGTTGTGCCCCTAGGGCACTAACT
This sequence comes from Lissotriton helveticus, assembly GCF_964261635.1. Classification (NCBI taxonomy): domain Eukaryota; kingdom Metazoa; phylum Chordata; class Amphibia; order Caudata; family Salamandridae; genus Lissotriton; species Lissotriton helveticus. The sequence continues at coordinate 787,623,993 of NC_136068.1, forward strand.
GTAATATGGTCTGGGGTCTCCATACTCACTCTACCAAAAAGCCAAGATTTTCATTTGTTGACTAAACAGCAGGAGTAACTCTACAGCTTCAAAAATATCCCGCACAAGGGTGTGGCTAGAAATAGTGCAGCAGAAATGATGGCACTGGGACCCAAGGTGGTGAGGGCCCACTGCACATCAATTATTGTTGTCTTTTACCACGTAATTGGGAGGGCAGGGGACTATAATCTTTGCTTGCATAAGAGTCATGACTGTCCACATCATTGGTTCTGCAGGTTCTCTCCAGACAGTTATGTGAAACAGCATAGTTTGATGACGTATAATAGTTAAGGTCTGAGATCTTTCACCTTCTTCAACTCTAGTAAGCTGTTTTTATTAAAATGAGAACAGCATGTGAAGCAGTGAAATTCTGTCACTTTCAAGATGACAGTGAACCCTTATTTTCTCAGGGAGGAAATAGTCCTTTTTATAAGCAAAATATATATATATATATAAATCATTGCTCAATTTTTCTGGCAGAAGATGTTGCTTAAGACCACTTTTTTGCTGTTTATCAAGGACTAATAGCTTCCAGGGTTCCAGCCTTACATCAATTAGCCAAAGCCTATTACCCTAGATGAGACTCAGCAAGTTTAGTGCTTATGATTGTGTCAGAGAACACCTGAGGCCATATTACAGAAAGTGCCCCAGGGGTGCAAGAGGGATTTGTGAGCTCTTCGTATCCTCCAGGGGTATATTGGTATTGCAGATGAGGTCACAGATGTTTGTGAGGCGCCTTCTATATTTTGTTATCATGCTAGAGTATCTTTTGCACTGGTGTGATCACAATGGGGTGTTCCCTAAGAAGCATCGGTATGCGGCCTAATGCAAATGTGGGAACACTTTGCTTTTGTGCCTCTGCCATATTTACAGATGTCAGCGCAAAGGCAAATAATGTATCAGATGTATCCTGACTGTGCATCAAATCAAGGTGAAGCACAATCAGTGTGCCCTCCGAGGCCAATGGAATCATAGCGACACCCCAGTCATCTACCTGCAGATGAGAATGGTGCCACACTGCACATTTGTGCTGCAGGATGTCTTTCCCCATCTTTAAACTGAGGCCGGTCTACCTCCAGCGAATGACAGAGTCATGGATTCAAAATGCAACCTTTCTTTCACTAATGATTTCTCCTCATCACAGGCACACATTCTAAGAGTTTATGCCTATGTTGAGGACAGTCATCGCTTCATGTAATTAGGCACATGCCCCAATCTGTGCAGGGCACACCTAGATATAGGTGCTCTGGGACAGTACGTGGGACAGTGGGCTCCATATGTAATCCAGTCTCTGAATGGGAGATATTCTCAATGAGTCTGAATCAAAAGAATTTTGGACCATGAAAAAAGCATACTTTATGTATTTTAAGTTTACAGAACAAATGTGTCTACTTGCAAAATGCTCCTTTCTATATTAATTGGGTTGTGTACGTCCTGGGGGCAGAGCGGATCGCAGACACAGATCTCAGAGTATGCCTCATTCCCAAATAGGAACGGTATAGAACAAACTCATCTATACCAACGATGCTCTTAGTGTCTGGAACATAGCATAAGGTACCATTGCCATTGATAACAAGGATGAGGGTGACCATATTAATTCAATGATAACGTTTCTGAAATTCACTTGAGGTTTAAGGATGTCAGCATGCCACTGAAGTGTTCCAAGCTCTGATTCCAACTCAAGGAACATATTCAGGGGCATATTTACAAGAAAGTGGTGAAGCGTGTCATTAAGCCAAGAAGGCTTATGACACACTTGCACCCACATGCATCAAGCGATTTTGGAGTCGCAAACGGTGCAAATCGGAAAATTCGTCCTTTTGCGATTCCAAAATCACTTTTTGGGATGCATTAAACAGTTTTCCAAAAATCGCAATTGTTTGTGATTCCTAAAAATGCGATTGCATTTAAGGAATCGCATTTTTGCGATTCCTTAAATGCAATGCATGAATGTTTAAAAAATTTAGAATTCGCAAATAGGAGGAGCAAATTAACACGAGGTTGACCCTCGTGTTAATTTGCGAAATCTTTCATAAATGGTCAAAAAAGCATTTTTGAAAGTGTCATGTTACACACACACACATGTCCTTTGGACATGTGTGTGTGAAACTTGCACTTAAAAAAACATTTCAAGGGTGCAGGGGGGGGTCCTTTGGACCCCCCTCAGCACCCTTGAAATGCATCAACAAATTGCGATTCGCAAAAAAATAATTGCAAAAAGTGAATGCCTTTCCATTTATTCCTATGGGCCTCTAGGCCCATAGGAATCAATGTAATGTCATTCCTTAATTGCGATTCGCAATTAAGGAATCGCAAATACAGAAAAACTTTTAAGATTTCGTGATGCATAGGATTTTTCAATTCCTAAATTGCGATTCCTTAATTTTCGCAATTTAGGAATCGCAAAATCCTACAATGATGCATGTGGCCGTTGGTCACTTTAGAAGCACATGGATGCACCATATTTAGTAGAATATGGTGCAGCCCTGCATTTCCCCCTGTACTGGAATCTAAATTAAGCTGCTTAGCACCAACACAGGCACCCTTACACCAAAGTGCCAGTGTGACTGTGTTGAGAGGAAGATTGTTTGTGTGCAGGAAGGGCCCCCTTCCTGCACATAAACAATCTTTAAATGCCATTTAGTAACTTGTATGCTTAATGCAGCACACATCGAAGTTGCAAAACAGCATTTTTTTAAATGATTGTTTATGTGCAGGAAGGGGGACCTTCCTGCACAGAAACAATCATTTACATTTTGCTGGTTCCATGTGTGCTGCCAAACAGCAAAAACGAGGAGAAATGAAGCATTTCTCCTTGTTTTGCTATATTTAAGACCAGAAGTTCCCTGGTCTTAATCATGGCGCTGCCTCCTATTTACGCTTTTTTTGTAATTAGGAGGCAGCATCAAAATCAATGGGTGTCGCTGTGGAATGCCCACCACAACACCCCTTGCCCGCCCCTTTCTCACTATGGGGTCCATTATGATGTCGGGCGGATTTACTCCGCGAGGCTGGCGGTGGCTACGTCAGCCTGGCGGAGGAAATCCGCCCGACATCATCAGCACAATTCCCCTCCGCCATATTAGGATGGCGGAGGGGACCGTGGCAGTGCGAAACACCACCCGCCTGTTTTCCGCCCCGGTCGCCTAGCGACCGGGGCGGAAAACCTGTAACATGGTGGCGGTGTCTTGTAGACACCGCCCGCCATATTACAATGTGCTTTTCACTATGCATTTCCATGGCGGCAATGCCGCCACGGAAAGGCATGCGGAGACTCCCTGCGGGGGCCCGTTGCGGGCCCCCTGGGAGTCCGTGGCTTGTGCGGTTGCACATGGGGGGTACCTATGGTACCCCCCCGCATTTCAAAGTGCAACATGGCAGGCACTGCGCGGTGCCTGTCATGTTGCACTTTGAAAAGCAAAACGTGCACTTTTCACATGGCAGCGTGCGGAGATTTCTGCTCCGCCCGCCGCAATTGCACCCATACAGGATGCGCCCGCCTGTGTGGCGGGCGAATCCTAATTCCCTGATCGGGACCCCCGCCCTAAAGGCGGGCGATCCCGGGTCCCGATGTGATGGCGGGCAGACTAAGTCCGCCCGTCATCATAATGGACCCCTAAGTGTAGCGTGAAAGGGGGCCTTTTTTACAAGGCAGCGTTAAGCCATATTAAGTGGCTTAACACTGACTTGTAAATAAGGCAAAGCTCCTAACTCCATCACAACGTCACTGAAAGTGATGCTCTGGTGGCAATAGGCTAGAAAAACAACACGAGAGCCAATGCTGAGACTAAGTTAGTCCACAAAACTGGGGGGAACACTAGGGGTTTGAAAAAAGCAAAACCACCTGCTTGATTTCTTTAGCAATGTATCAAGATTTATTCTCTTTAAATTATTTTTTGCTTTGTTTTTTATAAGTGCAAGGAGAAGCGAACAGTTTCATATATACAATAAGTACAAAACATGAATATTTCAGACATTCAATCAATCATGGCCGTCCAGTCATACACAAACATTCATACATAAAACACAATAATCAGTGAACAAAAAGAAACAAGAAAATCCAAATGGAACCACGTATTGGTCAAAACATAGATTGGAGAGAATCCCTTGGGAAAATGCAGTTTTTTCAATCCTTTAAATGTATATACACGGGGAAAGTCATTCTCACAACAAACTTAGAGATGATCTATCTTTAGAACAGCAAATAAGGACCAAATACGGGGGTAGAGTGGTCGACGCGTTTCGAACCCCACTTGTTAGGGGGGTTCTCCTCAGGACCAATTGGTTCTGCAAAAGTAAAAAGAAACGAACTTAGGGGGGAAGTGTTCTGACACGATTAAAAATGAGAGACTCAAAACCCAGTGGGAACCACATCCTACCTTAGCCAAAGAACCAAAGAGACATCAATATTCAAAGAGCGGCAGATCAAGATGGTAAAAAGTAGAATGCTGACAGTGGCTAGAAACAAAAAGAAATACGTGTGCAGTTTTAATATCAAGCACTCGCTGAGTCTCATTCAAACTTTGTTTCCCTAAGCGGGATTCATACCTGCGCTTCGTCCGGCTGAATGCTAACCGGAGTTTCCCTGCTTGTCCTTCGATCTGAGGGACGGTGTGAGTTTGCTGAAAAGAGAGCGGAGGGGGGCATAAGTCTGAGTGGTGAGAAAACTTGCGAGGTTATCTAGCTGTAACGAAAGTCTAGGGACGTACCGATGGAAAACAGGCGTCTGTCCTTGTTTCCAAAATGCGAGTGACGGAGAAAACGCTGCCGTCTGGAAGGGCAACTTCCTGTTAAATAGCCCCATGGCAGTATGGGACATGTAGTTTTTGAATTACGCCAGGAACTACAAATTCAAAGGATACCGAAGGTATCTGTGCTGAGCCAAAATTGGGCAATTAGATTTAGCTGGTATTTCTGTAGATTTCAGCAATCTCATTAAGGCCTTTGGACGCTGTGTTAAATTTCATAATGAGCAGAGCCTCACGTTGGGACAATCTCGCGTCCATGTCTCCTCCTCTCGGGTCCTTCTCGATTTTTGAGAGTACTGTCCATTTCAGGTCAGATTGCTCATGTTTCATCCTGGACCAATGGTTGACCAGTGGGGCATTTTCGACCCCTTTCCTGATCCTAGATTTGTGCTGAGTGATCCTGTGTCGGACTTCCTGTGTAGTTTTACCGATATACACCAAAGGGCACGGGCAGACAATGGCATAGACTACATTTTTGCTTTTACAATTTGTAAACGTTTCATGTTTCCAGTAGATGTTATTCATACTAAAAACAGATTCTTCAATAGTTACGTCGCAACAAGTGCAAGTTCCGCACTTGTGGTGGCCCTTGGTTGGTGGGAGTCCGAATAGGCTTTGCAAAGTAGGTGCCTTAGTTGTGGGGAGGGCAGCTCTGATTACATGATTGGCTATGCTCTTTTCTTTTTTGTAAGCAAATAGAGGGGGGGACATAAAGTCCTCATGGAGATCTTTGAGTAAATGCCAATTTGAAAGGATCAGTTTTTTGTATGGATTGGCTGCTGGGCAGAATGTGGTAACGCATACAATTCTTTTAAGATCTTTTTTAACTTTCTTTTCTAATAGGGTTTCTCTAGGAGTCCACCAGGCTCTTTTAAGGGAGTTCCTTAACAGTTTTTTGGGGTAACCCCTTTGCATGAGACGTTCTTTCAGCTCGCCAGCATGTTTGAAGTATTCTTCCTTATTAGAACAATTACGGCGAATTCGTAAAAATTGTCCATAAGGAAGGTTTTGTTTCAAATTGCGTGGATGATTGCTAGTATAATGTAACGCCTTATTTCTATCAGATGGTTTTCGAAATAGGGTAGTAGTAAGTCCCTGTGTTGTGGATTCCACTTTAACGTCCAAAAATGTTATGGACTCATTGGAAGCTGTAGCTGAAAATTGAATATCAGTGGATCTTGAGTTCAGCCATTCGATGAATTGGCTCAATTCCTCCTGGTTACCAGTCCAGGTCAGGAAAACATCGTCAATATACCGCATATAATTGGTGATGCGGGAACTGTAGGGATTGTTGTTGTATATGAATTTCTCTTCATATAATCCCATAAACATTATGGCCAGCTCTGGGGCAAAGGGGCAGCCCATAGCTACCCCTTTTGTTTGGAAGAAAAACTCACAGTCGAATTTGAAAAAATTCTTCTGCAGCGCAAAGCGGGATAAATCCAATATGAATTCAGTGGGGACCCTTACGGGTCTTTCTCGACTATTCAAGAAAAAAGTCATGGTTTCCAGAGCCTGATCTTGTGGAATTTGTGTGTACAACGACACTACGTCAAGGGTAACCAATAACTGGGTTCTACGGTCGAAGGTAGTGTTGGCTAGTCGATTTAAAAATGAGGTGGTGTCTTGCAAATGGGCTGGAATCATATCGATGAAAGGTTTTAGGAAAAAATCGATATATTTAGCCACCGGTTCAAAGAGGGAATCGCAACCCGATATTATGGGGCGGCCTGGTGGATTATGCTCATCTTTGTGCAGTTTTGGAAGGGCATAGAATACCGGAGTTCGAGGGTTCTTATTCTGTAGGAATGATAATTCCTTAGGTCCAACAAATCCTTCGTCAAAGCCTTTTTGGATGACTTCAAACAATTGGTTTCTAATTTCAACAGTGGGGTCCTTACCTATCCGTCTGTAACAGGCTTGGTCATTTAATTGACGATGAACCTCTTGTTTGTATTTATTCACGTCCCAAATGACAATTGCTCCGCCTTTATCGGCCTGTTTAACCACGATTGTTTCGTCTTTCTTGATTGACAAGAGTGCATCTCTCTCTGTCTTAGATATATTATACTTAACAAAGGTTTTCCTTTTTTCCAAGTCGGAGATTCCCGATAGTATGGTGTTTTCAAATGTTATTACTTCCTTCGGAATCTTTGGGCCTTTGGGGCAAAATGTTGATTTCCTTTTTAAACCTGTGACTTCCTCTTGTTGTTCTTCAGTAGATTCTTGAAAAAATGTTTTAAGCCGTATTTTACGGCAAAATTCAAGCGTCTCAAGTTTCATTTTGACATAATCCGTAGGGCGTGATGGAACAAAGTTAAGGCCTTTGGTAAGAATAGATCTTTCAGCAGATGACAGAATTCTGTCAGAGAGGTTGAAAATCGGAGAAGTGGTTAATTCTTGTAGAATTTCTGACGTGTCCTCATTTCCCATGGTTGAGTTGCTCGAGCTCGACCTCGAGGTTTCGGTTGGCCCCGGCCTAAAAAAGGCTGTTGGTTTTGCTGCTGTTGCTGGTATTGACCCTGTCGGTTATCGTTCCTATTCTGGAATTGTCGATTGGTATTATCGGGTTCACTCCCAGATGAAGAGGATGTGTCAGAGAAGGTGAGGTATTTTTGGCGTGACCTCCCCTGATTGTCCTGTAAATACCGTCGTGAGTCCGTTCGGGTGTAAAAGTCCTTGTTTAGATAAGGATAGGTGGATTCTAACGAAAAACTCTTTTTGTCAGCTTCAAATTTGTTGTTTTTTTGAGTGACTGTAAAGTCTTTAAATTCCAGGATCTCTTTATCTATCTTTTCCAAAAGGGTTTTAGAGTCCGAGATGAGTTGATTGTTTTCGATTTCCCTCTGTAGGGCGGCTATTTCCTCAAGTTCTTTCTGAGAAATCCTGTGTGCTGCTTCGATGGTAAGGACCATAAGGTCCCTACTACATTTAGTCTCGATTCCACTGAATCCTTTTTTGTAATCCGGGTCGTCCGTAAAGACGACTGGGATGTTTCTAATGACTAGTCCTGATGGAATTGTTCCTGCACGAAGGTGCTGGAGTAAGAAATGGCCGTGAAGGTCTGTGCGGATCTGTTTTTTACGGAGGCGGGTTAATTTGTCCGACTCGTTCTGTGTGTTGGCAGTAAGGCTAAGGGATGCAGAAGCAAACACTGGGGGGTCTCTTATTAGATTTCGTATATGCTCCTCGCTGAAAGCAAGCGTGTCTTCTTCAGCCATACCAAGTGTGCCCAAACCAAAATAATAAATAAAAGTGAAAAATTAGGGAAAAAGATAGAAAAGATGAAGTGAAACAATCAAATATGACCTCACACTACTAGCCCAAAAATGGGCAAACCAAAACAGTTCAAACAACGAATACCCTGTGGCAGGAAAACCTGCCCAACAGGACCTCGCGAGCAATTGCCCGCAAATAAGTCAAAACAACTAAACAGGGTCCTGACTCCTAACTCAGCAAGGCTGAGCCCAAATTAACTAGAAAAACAACACGAGAGCCAATGCTGAGACTAAGTTAGTCCACAAAACTGGGGGGAACACTAGGGGTTTGAAAAAAGCAAAACCACCTGCTTGATTTCTTTAGCAATGTATCAAGATTTATTCTCTTTAAATTATTTTTTGCTTTGTTTTTTATAAGTGCAAGGAGAAGCGAACAGTTTCATATATACAATAAGTACAAAACATGAATATTTCAGACATTCAATCAATCATGGCCGTCCAGTCATACACAAACATTCATACATAAAACACAATAATCAGTGAACAAAAAGAAACAAGAAAATCCAAATGGAACCACGTATTGGTCAAAACATAGATTGGAGAGAATCCCTTGGGAAAATGCAGTTTTTTCAATCCTTTAAATGTATATACACGGGGAAAGTCATTCTCACAACAAACTTAGAGATGATCTATCTTTAGAACAGCAAATAAGGACCAAATACGGGGGTAGAGTGGTCGACGCGTTTCGAACCCCACTTGTTAGGGGGGTTCTCCTCAGGACCAATTGGTTCTGCAAAAGTAAAAAGAAACGAACTTAGGGGGGAAGTGTTCTGACACGATTAAAAATGAGAGACTCAAAACCCAGTGGGAACCACATCCTACCTTAGCCAAAGAACCAAAGAGACATCAATATTCAAAGAGCGGCAGATCAAGATGGTAAAAAGTAGAATGCTGACAGTGGCTAGAAACAAAAAGAAATACGTGTGCAGTTTTAATATCAAGCACTCGCTGAGTCTCATTCAAACTTTGTTTCCCTAAGCGGGATTCATACCTGCGCTTCGTCCGGCTGAATGCTAACCGGAGTTTCCCTGCTTGTCCTTCGATCTGAGGGACGGTGTGAGTTTGCTGAAAAGAGAGCGGAGGGGGGCATAAGTCTGAGTGGTGAGAAAACTTGCGAGGTTATCTAGCTGTAACGAAAGTCTAGGGACGTACCGATGGAAAACAGGCGTCTGTCCTTGTTTCCAAAATGCGAGTGACGGAGAAAACGCTGCCGTCTGGAAGGGCAACTTCCTGTTAAATAGCCCCATGGCAGTATGGGACATGTAGTTTTTGAATTACGCCAGGAACTACAAATTCAAAGGATACCGAAGGTATCTGTGCTGAGCCAAAATTGGGCAATTAGATTTAGCTGGTATTTCTGTAGATTTCAGCAATCTCATTAAGGCCTTTGGATGCTGTGTTAAATTTCATAATGAGCAGAGCCTCACGTTGGGACAATCTCGCGTCCATGTCAATGGGAAATGAGGACACGTCAGAAATTCTACAAGAATTAACCACTTCTCCGATTTTCAACCTCTCTGACAGAATTCTGTCATCTGCTGAAAGATCTATTCTTACCAAAGGCCTTAACTTTGTTCCATCACGCCCTACGGATTATGTCAAAATGAAACTTGAGACGCTTGAATTTTGCCGTAAAATACGGCTTAAAATTTTTTTTCAAGAATCTACTGAAGAACAACAAGAGGAAGTCACAGGTTTAAAAAGGAAATCAACATTTTGCCCCAAAGGCCCAAAGATTCCGAAGGAAGTAATAACATTTGAAAACACCATACTATCGGGAATCTCCGACTTGGAAAAAAGGAAAACCTTTGTTAAGTATAATATATCTAAGACAGAGAGAGATGCACTCTTGTCAATCAAGAAAGACGAAACAATCGTGGTTAAACAGGCCGATAAAGGCGGAGCAATTGTCATTTGGGACGTGAATAAATACAAACAAGAGGTTCATCGTCAATTAAATGACCAAGCCTGTTACAGACGGATAGGTAAGGACCCCACTGTTGAAATTAGAAACCAATTGTTTGAAGTCATCCAAAAAGGCTTTGACGAAGGATTTGTTGGACCTAAGGAATTATCCTTCCTACAGAATAAGAACCCTCGAACTCCGGTATTCTATGCCCTTCCAAAACTGCACAAAGATGAGCATAATCCACCAGGCCGCCCCATAATATCGGGTTGCGATTCCCTCTTTGAACCGGTGGCTAAATATATCGATTTTTTCCTAAAACCTTTCATCGATATGATTCCAGCCCATTTGCAAGACACCACCTCATTTTTAAATCGACTAGCCAACACTACCTTCGACCGTAGAACCCAGTTATTGGTTACCCTTGACGTAGTGTCGTTGTACACACAAATTCCACAAGATCAGGCTCTGGAAACCATGACTTTTTTCTTGAATAGTCGAGAAAGACCCGTAAGGGTCCCCACTGAATTCATATTGGATTTATCCCGCTTTGCGCTGCAGAAGAATTTTTTCAAATTCGACTGTGAGTTTTTCTTCCAAACAAAAGGGGTAGCTATGGGCTGCCCCTTTGCCCCAGAGCTGGCCATAATGTTTATGGGATTATATGAAGAGAAATTCATATACAACAACAATCCCTACAGTTCCCACATCACCAATTATATGCGGTATATTGACGATGTTTTCCTGACCTGGACTGGTAACCAGGAGGAATTGAGCCAATTCATCGAATGGCTGAACTCAAGATCCACTGATATTCAATTTTCAGCTACAGCTTCCAATGAGTCCATAACATTTTTGGACGTTAAAGTGGAATCCACAACACAGGGACTTACTACTACCCTATTTCGAAAACCATCTGATAGAAATAAGGCGTTACATTATACTAGCAATCATCCACGCAATTTGAAACAAAACCTTCCTTATGGACAATTTTTACGAATTCGCCGTAATTGTTCTAATAAGGAAGAATACTTCAAACATGCTGGCGAGCTGAAAGAACGTCTCATGCAAAGGGGTTACCCCAAAAAACTGTTAAGGAACTCCCTTAAAAGAGCCTGGTGGACTCCTAGAGAAACCCTATTGGAAAAGAAAGTTAAAAAAGATCTTAAAAGAATTGTATGCGTTACCACATTCTGCCCAGCAGCCAATCCATACAAAAAACTGATCCTTTCAAATTGGCATTTACTCAAAGATCTCCATGAGGACTTTATGTCCCCCCCTCTATTTGCTTACAAAAAAGAAAAGAGCATAGCCAATCATGTAATCAGAGCTGCCCTCCCCACAACTAAGGCACCTACTTTGCAAAGCCTATTCGGACTCCCACCAACCAAGGGCCACCACAAGTGCGGAACTTGCACTTGTTGCGACGTAACTATTGAAGAATCTGTTTTTAGTATGAATAACATCTACTGGAAACATGAAACGTTTACAAATTGTAAAAGCAAAAATGTAGTCTATGCCATTGTCTGCCCGTGCCCTTTGGTGTATATCGGTAAAACTACACAGGAAGTCCGACACAGGATCACTCAGCACAAATCTAGGATCAGGAAAGGGGTCGAAAATGCCCCACTGGTCAACCATTGGTCCAGGATGAAACATGAGCAATCTGACCTGAAATGGACAGTACTCTCAAAAATCGAGAAGGACCCGAGAGGAGGAGACATGGACGCGAGATTGTCCCAACGTGAGGCTCTGCTCATTATGAAATTTAACACAGCGTCCAAAGGCCTTAATGAGATTGCTGAAATCTACAGAAATACCAGCTAAATCTAATTGCCCAATTTTGGCTCAGCACAGATACCTTCGGTATCCTTTGAATTTGTAGTTCCTGGCGTAATTCAAAAACTACATGTCCCATACTGCCATGGGGCTATTTAACAGGAAGTTGCCCTTCCAGACGGCAGCGTTTTCTCCGTCACTCGCATTTTGGAAACAAGGACAGACGCCTGTTTTCCATCGGTACGTCCCTAGACTTTCGTTACAGCTAGATAACCTCGCAAGTTTTCTCACCACTCAGACTTATGCCCCCCTCCGCTCTCTTTTCAGCAAACTCACACCGTCCCTCAGATCGAAGGACAAGCAGGGAAACTCCGGTTAGCATTCAGCCGGACGAAGCGCAGGTATGAATCCCGCTTAGGGAAACAAAGTTTGAATGAGACTCAGCGAGTGCTTGATATTAAAACTGCACACGTATTTCTTTTTGTTTCTAGCCACTGTCAGCATTCTACTTTTTACCATCTTGATCTGCCGCTCTTTGAATATTGATGTCTCTTTGGTTCTTTGGCTAAGGTAGGATGTGGTTCCCACTGGGTTTTGAGTCTCTCATTTTTAATCGTGTCAGAACACTTCCCCCCTAAGTTCGTTTCTTTTTACTTTTGCAGAACCAATTGGTCCTGAGGAGAACCCCCCTAACAAGTGGGGTTCGAAATGCGTCGACCACTCTACCCCCGTATTTGGTCCTTATTTGCTGTTCTAAAGATAGATCATCTCTAAGTTTGTTGTGAGAATGACTTTCCCCGTGTATATACATTTAAAGGATTGAAAAAACTGCATTTTCCCAAGGGATTCTCTCCAATCTATGTTTTGACCAATACGTGGTTCCATTTGGATTTTCTTGTTTCTTTTTGTTCACTGATTATTGTGTTTTATGTATGAATGTTTGTGTATGACTGGACGGCCATGATTGATTGAATGTCTGAAATATTCATGTTTTGTACTTATTGTATATATGAAACTGTTCGCTTCTCCTTGCACTTATAAAAAACAAAGCAAAAAATAATTTAAAGAGAATAAATCTTGATACATTGCTAAAGAAATCAAGCAGGTGGTTTTGCTTTTTTCAAACCCCTAGTGTTCCCCCCAGTTTTGTGGACTAACTTAGTCTCAGCATTGGCTCTCGTGTTGTTTTTCTAGTTAATTTGGGCTCAGCCTTGCTGAGTTAGGAGTCAGGACCCTGTTTAGTTGTTTTGACTGGTGGCAATAGGGGCTTGTAAATATGCCCCTCAATGTATTAGAGCCTTGAAAAAGTCACTGGAATGGGACCAAGCATGTATTGGCTGTTTCACTCTTCTCTAGTTCATTTTACTTTCACTGTGACTGCAGTGATCTCTACTTTAAAAGAGGCGTTTGCCATGCACACAGGCTACAATTGGACGGCAAAGCATTGTGGCCACAGTCACAATGCCTTGTCACCGAGTCCAATCTGATTTTGTGTTGGCCATCTTTCCACACTCTTCTGCCCCGTGTCCTTCCGACTTCAGGCTCCCATAGAGAGGAAAAACCTCACAGTATATTTATGCAACCTCTAAAACAGATGAAAGATTTAGAGGGTAAGGGGCCTGGCACACTGCTAACCTAACAAGGATAATAACCTAACAAGGGTTTCACTATCTATGACATCTATTGGGGAAGCAAGGGGAAGGGTCAAACTAGCCTACAAGGCAATCTGGCAGTGCCAAAAGTGCTGGTCTGACAGATCAGTGTGTTAGCCAGTTTTTTGCATATGGTGGGCCTGTTTTATAATCTGGTGGGACAGTTTTTACTGTTGATTTCTCTGATATACTTCAGATATTGCCTGCAGCAAGCACAAATGCATGACATCACCCATACCATTCAAAATACCAACACAGCATCTCTTTACCACTGCAGTACTGCCCAGGTTTAAAAATGTGGACCTCTAATTTTACCTGGAATTCTTCCTCCATTAAATATCTGGGCCTACACTTCGCACCAACAATCAAAGGGACTGTCTATTTATGTCTAAATAATTGCATTCAGAAAATCTCGGATCTCACAACTAAATGGCACCCTCTATATTTGTCCTGGTGGGGTCGTTTAGATACCATCAAAATGATGCTCATGCCCATTGTCTTGTATACCATCTCCAATATTCCAGTTCCCATATCTGCTAAACTTTTTCAAGATGTTAATTCAGTTTTATCATCCTTTTTATGGAATAAGAAGACACCACGTATATCTATCTTCAAATTAGCTTGTCCCAAAGAGGAAGGATAGGTTAACTTTCCTCTTTTCTTGGTCTACCACAAGGCCTTTCAATTACGACAGGCTTCATATTGGTTGCTTGATTCTGTTGATGATTCTCCTTTATGGGCTTTAGTTGAACTTACTTTTGTCTCTCCGTTCTCGTTTCAAGAGTATCTTTCTTTCTCTCGTAAACCCCAAGTAATCTCTACTCCACTTTTCAAGTTTACCTCTAAACTGCTTAGCCCTTTGTACCCTTTAGTTCCTAATACTCTAGCCTCCTTTCTAATATCCACAATATGGCATAACAAAGGTTTATTGATACGAAATAAGCCCTTCTATTGGAAAACGTGGAGACAGCGTGGCTTGCTGTGGGTTTCCCAACTCTTCTCAAACGGAGAATTTCTCTCTTTTCCTTCGCTTAGTCAGTTATATAATTTGCCCAATTCATACCTCAACAAATATAATGTTCTTCGAACAACCATTTTAGACGCATATACACTCTTCTCCACTATTGCTCACCCATCTCAACCCATGCACTCACGTACCAATCTGTCCTCACGTTTACGCCTTCAACCCAAAGCATCAACTTTATATACCTTTCTCCAGTCCGCTCCCACACCCAGACATAAATCACCGGTCAAAGAAAGGTGGGAGAAGGATATCGGTGTTGACTGGTCTTTACTATTATGGAATGCCATATGGACAAAAATTCGCAAATCCTCGAGAGCAGCTAGCCTCACACAAACGTTGTTTTATATTTATCACAGACTTTTCTTATCTCCACAGGCCCTACATAAAAGGTTTCCTGACGCACCTAATACATGCTGGTCTTGTGCCTCTCCTGATGCTGATTTATTTCATATGTTATTTCTTTGTCCCCTAGTAAGCACTTTCTGGACGCGTGTTTGGTCTCAAATTAAATTAATTTTTAACACACATATCCCATTCTCCACAACTAATGTCTTTTTAGGTAGCCTTTCACTAGCATGGGATGGCATAACTAACTTTAAAACTGTTGATTTATTAATAGCGGTTGCTTTTCAGCAAATAATGAGGAATTGGAAAAATTTTACTCACATTTCAACTAAAGCTTGGTGGTATGATATCTGTCATAATCATAGAATGGATACATTCTCCAATTTACCGACACCTATGATTGCAAAGAGGATTCAACTTTGGTTACCTGTTACGACGTTTTTTGATAAATGTGCTAAATCACACCCCTTATTGCAACGCTCCCAGCAGGAAGTTCTCAAACCTCCTTAACTTATTTACTCTTATATACATTGTTTATATTTCTCTTTATATACTTAATCTTTTCTACATAGTTTTACTCATGACAATGTTCGCTGATCCTTGCTTTTATTTATCACATTTGTACTGGTATATATTGTTGATTGTTATTTGTAACATTGTATTTTATTGTGACACCTAATTTTCTCAATAAAGTCTTTTTTTCAAACCTAAAAATTTGATTCACTAATGGGGACCTCTTTTATTTTGCCTATTTTCTTCCCCTGACTGCCCCTGAACCATGGGGCAGCTGCTGCCCCTGGTATGCTTGTATCCCACCTGCACTGCCCTTGCCTCCCCTAGCCTCAGAAAGCGTGTGCAGGCCAGGAGCAGCAAGCAGCCAGGGTTTTAATAGCCTACTCACTAATGCTCAGTAGCAAACTGGAGAGTATTGAAGGATAAACGGGGGGACATGTGGTACATGTTGTAACATCATAGGGGTCAGGGAGTGCGTGTTTGAACTTCATCACCGCAGGCATTTTAGTCAATCGGTGTCCCCGTGACCCTTCAATGCAAATTTCGTTCCAAGAATCTCATTTTGCCTGCTACATAGAGCAGAGATGAGGCCTACGACAAATACGAAGGCTATCAAGGGAGAGTATTAAAGGAATGAATATTTCCAACAGAAAAGCGGCTCTCCTCGCCAAGCTGTCAGGGACACGTGAGATGAAAACAAAAAAGAATACAATTTCAGAAAGATGCTGCAAGACAGTTTAAAACCTACACTGCTAAAATCGAAAGCCAAGGACAACACTAAAATATTGAAACACCTTTGCAGACATTTTTTCCCTATAATTTGTATGTGCTCAGAGAGAGAAGGAAACGCTCCTTTTCTTGTCACAGCTCAAAAAACCGGAACTCCATTTAGCAAGGGGACGTGGCTGCCGAACTGAATCACCGCCTCTGCCAGGATTCCAGGCAGTGGCGCCGGAGTCCATGGAGGAGGCGAGGCTAATGGAAGCTGTCCCTCCTGCAATTACAGGCACATCCGAGTATTTCTCTGGACGACCGAAAGGCAGAAGGAGCCGGATGCATCAACACTCCACACAGATGCCTATGTCCACACGTGTAAGCAGGAGAATGTTGAGACACTTGTCATCCACCACTGTTTGTTAGCAGTGCTTGTTGTCTGCATGCGTTAGCACACTGCTGGCTCTATTGGCTTTGGCGATGCTTATTTTTAAGTGAACCCATTTGGACAGTCAAGACCATGCAATCTTTTTTATCCCCACAGCACTGAGGCAACGCTCTTGCTGTAATTTGCTGAGTGCGCGGAAATTACAATCATTTCAGGAGCCCCGTTCTACATGCAAAAGGGCCAATCTTACATTTAGGCGTGTGAAAATGCGGTGACTTTCATACAACCATTTTTGTAGAGAATTACAAAATGTGCTCAATTGATATCCTCAGAGATATACTTGTCTTGTACAATAGAACCGAGAACATATTTCATAGCCCCCTTCTTAGTATGGCTAGACTGCTCTGCAATGGAAGTCCTCCATTAATGAATTTATTGATAAATCCCCACTCTACCTATCCTTCATACACCTTCATTCTGCATTCAACCTCGTAAATTGAATTAAACTGTTGGAATCACTCAGCGAGCTAGATATTCAAAAGCCCCTTTTACAGGCTGTCAAAATCTAACAAGACGACTTGCGTAGCTGCGCACGCTGCGGAAGCAGACGGGAACGCGCCCCCTACATCTGCCCAGGTACGGCAAGGATGTGTTCTCGCTCCATTACTGTTATCCCTCTCCGTGAACGAGTCTGAGGAACGGACATACCGAACCTGTGCAAAAGACAGTCATCCTCTTGTTTGCAGACGATGCTGTAATAATGTGCTGTGCACACAAAGAACTGCATAGGAGGCTAGACAGCTTCGAAAGTTACTGCCACTCCAATTATCTTCGTATTAACTCACAAAAGACAAAAATAATGCAAATGGAGACATCTCCACCTTTGATAAAACCTCCAAGGACTCCTGGTCAAGTGCTTGAAACTGTTTAGAAATAGACTTGGGGGCATCCTTCAATAGCAAACTGTCTAGGTGAGATCATGTTGACAAGGCCGTACTCTGTAGCGAGTGCCAATGACATTCTGAGGGTCAAGCACAAGATACAGCTGTCAACCATTATGCGCCATTCTCCAAATAGATAGGCTAAAAGCAGTGGCACCAGCAGTTTACGGTGCAGAGCTCTCCAAAAGATAAAAAAAAATCCTTCCTGAGATAGCTATTAAATTTGGACCGGGGCACGCTTCTTGTCCCTTTATTTCTAGAGTTGGTCATGGTTCCCACCTCTAACACCATTTCCTTAGCCCCAGTCCTCTACTGGTTATGTCTAAATCGCAGACGCCTTGAGGAATCATAATTGAGAGCAATACTCAAAGTCTCACCCAGAGGAAGAACCCACTTCAATCCCCGGTCAAATTATGCAAGAAACTGCTTAAAGAAATATGCTGATGTCACCACCACTACAAAGAAACGTTTCTAAATGCAAAACTCAAGGCACACATCCACCTTGCACACAAGTTTTTATTTACCCTTTATTATTCGTACACAAAGCTCACCCTGAGCATAGAATAGCTGAACGTCATTAGCCTTGATGCACGCCGCGCTTAATATTTAACATTTCACCCAGGCACTTTACTTGTTAGATTGCGCCTTACCAAATTTGCTGATAAATGTACTAACTCTGATCCTTGCGACCGCGAAATGAGAGGTGAGGGGACAATATTGCACTTTACACTATTTTTCACAATTCCAGACACCTACATACTAAATGGTTTATACCTCTGTTTATTTAGTTTTTGATTACATGAAATAAAGCACTAATGCTTTGAGCTAGGACAGATACAGAAAAGGGGGTGGTGATGAACAGAGTGTCTGAATTAAGCAGACCACTCTTACCCAGTCCAAAGATCAGGGCTTGATCCATCACCGTTATTTATCTCACTGCCCCATCCCAGCTCAGAACCTGGCTATATGCAAATTAGTCTGTCCCTGGCCCAGTGCATCATGGGAACAGGGCAGACCAAACTACCAAGCCAATTCTTCACCAGAAAGGAGACAAGCTACCGGGGACCGTTTTTTTTTTTTTTTTTTTTTAGACAAGCTACCGGGCAATTTACAAGCCTGTGGCAAGCTTTATCATGGAAGCTTGGCTCACAACATGAAGACCACAGAGAGTCCACCTCCTGGCCTTCGATTTGTCATAGTTGTAGTCCATTGTAAAGTTATACAAGGACTTTTTCCAATATTTTATACTAATGTTTTAATTGCATGGACACGTTTAGTTAATACATGATGGTATATATATTACTGGCAGTCGCCAGTAGGTAGTTATAGTTAGGACCTAGTTTCCATATGAAAATCGTAACATTCTATTCCCAATAACTTTGGCGGATGTATGTCAGTACAACGCGATCTTTTATATCGCGGTACTTTACAATGCTGCCATTACAACGCAAGTCGTTACAACGACTTGCGTTGGAGGGCGCGGATTGTATAATATTATAATTTTATATTCCAACACCAGTCCACGTAACAGTAGGGAAGGTGTTGGAATATAAAATTACAATATTCCTTATCCAACAGCGCCATCCATCGCAAGTCGTAGTAACGACTTGCGTTGTAATGGCAGCATTGTTAAAGTAGTGCGGTGTAAACACCGCGTTGTAAACGATGTTTCCCACTTTGGCACGGGTTGACGAATCTTTGCAGAATTTTCAAAACTTATGGCCGGCTCCGTTCCTCTCCTATCTGGGAAGTTTTGGGGTGATTTGAAAAGCGGGGGCCGAGAAAAAAGGGGGGTACCAAAACATGTTTTCTCCATGTTCATTTCCATAGGAAATTTTAGACAAGGCTATAGCCCAAACTGCTGAACGGAATTACTCCAAATTTAGCAAAGAGGTAGCCCTTGGTTCAGAAAGAACTCTTTTTGTTAAATGGTGTAAATCCGTTCATTAGTTGCTGAGAAAATTAAAATAATTGATATATAGAGGTGCGCAGGATCCACGCACCCTCCTGATCACTAGCTTCATGCTAATTGGCTGTCAACACTCCAAACCAGGAAGTGTTGGCAGCCATCTTGTGCCTCGGTAGAGCAGAGGCACAAGAAAACAGAAAAACTAAGGTGAAAAACAATAAAAGGGGGCAGGGTAGAAACACCCTGACCCCCTAGGCCTGCTTAGGGGGTCCCACAAGGACCCCCAGGGCCCAAAAATATTATTATTATTTTTTTAATCGCGGGATGTGCTTCGTTATTAATTAGCCTCCGGGTGGGCCAAGTACCGGGGGCATCTTGGAAAATATTTGCAGGGTCCCAGGGGGACCCCCGCAGCCCCGGGGACTGCCACTCGGGGCTTTCATTAATTAGTGTGCGGGGGCACATGGCCCCCCGCTGCCCTGGGGACCGCCACCCCTGGGGCTTCTTCAAAAATAAATAAATACCTGTGTGGAGTGCTCAAGCCCCCCCCCGCACGCCCCAGGGACCACCACCTCCCTGGGGCACTATTATGTAAATTTGGGGGTCTGTTAAGGACTCCTGAGCCCTGGGTACCACCACCTCCCCGGGGCTGTGTATACTTTGGGAGGGGGGCCGCATGGCCCCCTCCTGGAGCCTGTGATGGCCCTGGGGACCGCTACACCCCAGGGCTGGCTCCTGCAGTGTCCCGGGGTGCCCACCCCAGGGACACTGCTGTTTGGTATGACAGGACGGGAGCCTCGTTCTGTCATAGCAAACACTGGTTTGGATTTTGGAAGCGAGAGCAGGACACCTGCTCTCTCTTCCAAAATCCAATCCAGATTGCTTTTCCACACGGGGAGCTGCATCTTAGCAGCTTCCCATGTGGAAAAGCAATGCCGGCTCCCGCAGGAGGCGGGGAGCCGGCTGGGACCGTGGGGGAATTGGGGCTCCCACCATGGTCCCCAACGAGATGGCCAGGCCCCGGAGGATGGAGTCCCCGAGTCAGAAGTGGCCGGGAGGGTGGCCACGCAGCTCCCCTCCCCCATTACAAAAAATAGGTTAAAAAAATGCAAAGGCAGGCCCCGAGGGATGGGGTCCCTGGGGCCATAAATGGCCTGAGAAGGGGGGCTATGCAGCCCTTTTCCAAATAAAAAAAAGGATGGCTAATCCCCGGGGGATGGGGTCCCCGAGGCCAGAAGTGGCCCGGGAGGGGAGCCATGCAGCCACCCCTTCCTATGAAAAACAATATGTTTGGCCATGCCCCGGGGGATGGGGTCCCCGGGGCAGAATTGGCCAAGGGAGGGGGGCCCAAGTGGGCCCTTCCGATTCCTTTTGTTTAAAAAAGGGATCAGGCCCTGGGAGATGGGGTCCCCAGGGCCCAATAAAAGGGAAAGGAAGGGGGGGGCCACACAGCCCGCCTTCTAAAAAAAAAAAAGACCAATTGTGCCAAAGGCCCCGCCCCCTCCCAGAAACACTCTGCAAACGTGTCCCGTGGTGCGTTTTAAATTCGGGAATTGATTCCCCTTCTATATTGGGGTCCCTGAGGGCCAACTAGCCCACCAGGTACCTCCAGTAAGCGCCACAGGGCTGAATTGCAGAGAGGTGGTGCAGGTCACGCCCCTTTTTACACCTCTCTGCAATGCAGCTCTGTGGCGCTTACTGGAGGTACCTGGTGGGCTGGTTGGACCCCAGGGGCCCGCAGGATTCGAGGGGACTTAATCCCCCAACTTTAAATGTGCCACATGAACCCCAGTGTGACTTTTGCCTCCCCACCCGCGAGTCATGCCAGCCATGACTGCTCACGTGTGTAAATTCCTCTAGACGTCCACAGTCTGTAGCAGAAAGCACTATATGGAAACAGTCCGTTAATATTTAGCAACAGTGCTGTTAGTTCAGTTTGTTTTGGTAACACAGATTCGATAGAAAAACACAAGTTAATGCAGGGCAAGAGGGATGTTTATAGACCAAGCCTAAGTATTATCCCCCATAGGAATCAACAAACAACTACAAACTTAGGGGTCTTATTAAGGACTCAACCGTAGTCCTCTGCTCATCAACACCTTATCAATAGTACAAGGGTATGAACAAAATATACTAACAAACCAGATCACAAGATGTGAAGAACCAGTAACGTGAGTCCCCCCTGGTGTAGGATTCCCATCAACAGTCTTGTAATGATCAATATTATCATTTGGTAGTCCTAATCGGGTATTGTGTCTCTAGATCATTGAGACCGGCATACCCCGATAACCAGATATGGGGTAGCGACCCACAATCACTCGGTACTACCACATGATGTTGATGTGATGGGGAGTGCAGTGTAAATAAAGAATAAGTGGTGATCTTAAAAAAGGATAAGGAGCTCAACCCAGAAAACTTTAATAATTGTTCGCCCCTTCCTTACTAAAAACAAGAACAGTGTAATATCGTCATCGCAGTCCAAGCAAATAGCTGCGAGGAGACCAACATGTTTCAGCCACTCAGGGATGAGTCCTTCGGCTTTCGTCAGGGTCTCTGTTCTATAACAATACTACTGCATTAGTTGTGATTAAGGTGTGAAAAATATATATGAAAAAACACACAAGTGAAAAACCAGTAAAGGATATGATTTTCCTTCAGCTGTTTCAACTCCTCTCTTCGGCACCTGGTTGAATATGTACTGTTTAGAGAGGACAAACGTACAGGAAAAACACAATCTATTACCCTGGTCTGTATAAAACATAATAAATTGTTTGACAACAATATATATACCAACTTATTTACTCACCAGTGTGTCCGGGGAGTGGACCTCACCTCTTCCTGGACCTGGCTCAGGATATATGAGACCCCGCTCTACAATAACAGAAACCGACTACGTCAACTACACAAACCGGGCAACCAGGCATGTAGCTACTCTGGTGATGTATATGTCTACGCAATCCAAGGTGTTCTGTACATGGAGTCAATTAACCCCCATCTGTAGGTTCACAACACACCCTCCCTCCACCTCCCTGCCAGCTACAGGCTAAGCTACCATGGGTTTTCAAAGTTTCTAATGTATAGCATTTGGCTAGCACAGTGGCATGTCCATTGTATCAGGCTTGCAAGGCAGGTAATCATACCTGTCCGTCGGTATCTCAGGCCGTGACTGAGTCAGGGGGAGGCACAGTCCTCAATGAGCTCTAACTTCTTCACTGCTCGGCTGAGGAACACTCAACCAATCGATACCGGTGAGGGAGGGGCAGGCCCAGTCGCCGCCTCCTCACACAACACTATGTATTTGCATTATAGTGGTTCTTTTGCCGCTTACCTCATTACTAATGCCCGCTTATGGTTCCAAGACGTGGTACCACATCTGTCCTAAGTGGTGCCCACACTCGAACGCGGCCCTGCGCGCGTACTCTCGCGGGAACGGGCCGGTATGGAACTACAAAATGACATCACGTCATAGGTGATTGTAGTTCTTTCCTAAAACACGGATATATTTCCGCATTACTGTATGGTGCGTGGCCAGGCGCGGTGTCTCCCAGAACGCCCAAACCCAGGACCGACTGAGATGACACTCCACCCTTAAACACAGTCCTACCCACTCTAGGTGTATGGACTAGTCTAGTTTAGTCACGCGCTCTTTCAGCCTATGGCATGGAACTACACGATGACGTCATGTCATTAGTGAGTGTAGTTTTTTTGGTTGTTATGGGCTTTAGAATTAAAAACAGACTCTCACCTTGCTAATTAGTCCTAGGCACGGCGTGAAAGGTCTCAACTGGCGTCACAGATGCAAATACAGTAAAACAGAGTAGCCAGTTACTGTTTATACATTACAAAGCGCAACAGCTCGCCGATGGTACAATGCTCGGTCAAACGTGGCACATTGGAAAACATACATCCCGCTCCACAGAGATTACTAGGAGCCCCACTCATTATATACTGGAATTAAACGGGGAGTGTTCGCAAATAACGAACCCCTCTCAATAATCGGTGAAAACCTAGGTAGACAGGCTCACCGTCGCATGTGTCAGAAAAAGCTAAGCCGCCCTGCCATGCGGGCAATGCTGGAAACAGATGTGCCCAGTCCGGAGCATACCATAGGCGAAGTGCTCTTAAGATACTCAATAGGTCGTTGGCTAAAGATGCTGTAGCCAGAGGCCAACTAATGTGTCGCCCAAAGAAAAGATTGCTGTTATGTACAAGGACAAATCCTCTTGTCCTCTGATTGAAGGTATAAGACACGCATAACACTATCTGTATGGGCACAGATCGAATTGATCAGGACAAGGAGACCCACGGAATGTCATCGTTCAGCCCTTGTTTGTGTGTCCCCAATTTGAACACCCACCTTTGTTCACGAATGAAAAGATATCTAGACACATCACTAACATGTGGTGGAATATACGGTTTCTCGAGAACATGCCATTTGAAGTCTGTTTCGGCATGATTACACGTGAGAAAGTGCTTAGTGAGTTTGGAGACATCTTTCTTGCAACGGAAAGTACTCTTGTGTTCCTGCATCCTCACACGTACCTTTCTCGTGGTCATGCCCACGTATCTTTCGTTGCACGTGCACGTGATGAGGTAGATCAGGTTGGTGCTGTTGCAGTTTGTAAACTGCCGCAGCTCCCAAGGCTTATCTGTACCAATGTCCACACTCATGACTTTAGTTGTTAAAGGGCAAATGGAGCAACCCCCGCAAGGATGATGCCCTACTACCGGCGGGAGATCCCATAGTGTGCCTAGCTCTCTCCTGGGTGTGGTCTTAGGTCGTGTGTGTACCAAACGGTCCCTTAGGTTAGTTGAGCTTTTGAAGGCGAACAGTGGAAAGGGAATCTTTTCTTTACCACTGTTCAAAATTCTCCAGTGTTTTTTGATCACTTTTTGAACATAGTTCGATTTGGTGTTGAAAGTGCTCACTAGGGTTAGACGATCCAGTGGTGGTTTCTCTGTGCGTGGTTCCAAGAGGGCAGCCCGATGGTTGTTAGCTGCTCGTTTGTATGACCGTTGGACCAATTTCTTGGGGTAGTGCCTCTCTCTCAGCTGTTTAGAGAGCTCCTCTGCATGGAGTTTGAAAGTGTCTGGGGTAGAGCAGTTCCGATGCACTCGAAGAAACTGTCCAAAGGGCAGATTGTCCCTCAAGGACTTGGGGTGTTGACTTTCATACAGGAGCAATGAATTCCTTGCCATTGGCTTTTTATACAGTTCACTCTCCAAACCCCTCGAAGTGCTGTAAATAGAGAGATCCAGGAACGGGAGTCTGTCTTTACTCATTTCCATCGTGAACCGGAGATAGTTATTCTTGCTATTAAGCCATTGGTGAAATTGTACGGCCGATTCGCTAGTCCCTCTCCACACCATCAGGATATCATCAATATATCTTTTCCACCAAATAATGGATGGAAAGAAAGGATTGGTGGGATGCAGAACTGTGGACTGTTCAAATTGATGGACATATAGATTCGCCAGCGAAGGGGCAAAAATACTGCCCATGCTGGTCCCAGAGACTTGATGGTATATCTGGTCCTCGTACATGAAAAAGTTTTCTTTCATGGCTATGGTAGCCAGAGCCATAATAAACGGTACTGGAGTGATGGAATTCAATTCCGATTCCCCCAGGATGGACCTGATGGTATCCAGGGTCGCATCCTGGGGAATTGAGGTATACAGAGACTCAACGTCCAGAGAGACCAGGTAATCTGTCTCTCGATCAAAGGCAATCTCAGGAATCACTCTAAGGACGTCAGCAGTGTCCTTGAGAAACGTGGGCATCATGCTCACCAAGGGTTTGAGAAAATAGTCAGCAAACGCTGAAAGCGGTTCAAGTAATGAACCCAGGCCTGAAATTATGGGCCTCCCTGGAGGCGGTCTCTGTGGCTTATGCACCTTAGGTAAGGTGTAAAAATAAGGCATGATGGGATGCTTAGCCTGCAGGAATGATGCCTCTGCGGGGGTAATCCAGCCTTCCGCCAAAGCTTCTTCAACCAAGACTTTGATCTCCCTCGTCAGTCTGGGAGTCGGGTCGATGGTCAGTGGACGGTAGGCATCGCAGTTGCTCAGCTGTCGGAGACACTCTGCCCTATAAGTATCTACATTTTGGACCACAATGGAGCCCCCTTTATCAGCGGGCTTCACAATTATCATACTGTCTTGGGTCAGTGATTTAAGACCCTGTCTCTCTGCAGTGGTGAGATTATTATACCGTGGTCTGGAGCTGTATTGTATGAGATCTATCTCATTCTTGACAGCTAGTTCGAAAGTGAGAACTTGAGTAGGTATGGCATGTGAGGGAGGTGAAAAAGTAGATTTGTGGTCCAAAATGTAGATACTTATAGGGCAGAGTGTCTCCGACAGCTGAGCAACAGCGATGCCTACCGTCCACTGACCATCGACCCGACTCCCAGACTGACGAGGAAGAAGCTTTGGCGGAAGGCTGGATTACCCCCGCAGAGGCATCATTCCTGCAGGCTAAGCATCCCATCATGCCTTATTTTTACACCTTACCTAAGGTGCATAAGCCACAGAGACCGCCTCCAGGGAGGCCCATAATTTCAGGCCTGGGTTCATTACTTGAACCGCTTTCAGCGTTTGCTGACTATTTTCTCAAACCCTTGGTGAGCATGATGCCCACGTTTCTCAAGGACACTGCTGACGTCCTTAGAGTGATTCCTGAGATTGCCTTTGATCGAGAGACAGATTACCTGGTCTCTCTGGACGTTGAGTCTCTGTATACCTCAATTCCCCAGGATGCGACCCTGGATACCATCAGGTCCATCCTGGGGGAATCGGAATTGAATTCCATCACTCCAGTACCGTTTATTATGGCTCTGGCTACCATAGCCATGAAAGAAAACTTTTTCATGTACGAGGACCAGATATACCATCAAGTCTCTGGGACCAGCATGGGCAGTATTTTTGCCCCTTCGCTGGCGAATCTATATGTCCATCAATTTGAACAGTCCACAGTTCTGCATCCCACCAATCCTTTCTTTCCATCCATTATTTGGTGGAAAAGATATATTGATGATATCCTGATGGTGTGGAGAGGGACTAGCGAATCGGCCGTACAATTTCACCAATGGCTTAATAGCAAGAATAACTATCTCCGGTTCACGATGGAAATGAGTAAAGACAGACTCCCGTTCCTGGATCTCTCTATTTACAGCACTTCGAGGGGTTTGGAGAGTGAACTGTATAAAAAGCCAATGGCAAGGAATTAATTGCTCCTGTATGAAAGTCAACACCCCAAGTCCTTGAGGGACAATCTGCCCTTTGGACAGTTTCTTCGAGTGCATCGGAACTGCTCTACCCCAGACACTTTCAAACTCCATGCAGAGGAGCTCTCTAAACAGCTGAGAGAGAGGCACTACCCCAAGAAATTGGTCCAACGGTCATACAAACGAGCAGCTAACAACCATCGGGCTGCCCTCTTGGAACCACGCACAGAGAAACCACCACTGGATCGTCTAACCCTAGTGAGCACTTTCAACACCAAATCGAACTATGTTCAAAAAGTGATCAAAAAACACTGGAGAATTTTGAACAGTGGTAAAGAAAAGATTCCCTTTCCACTGTTCGCCTTCAAACGCTCAACTAACCTAAGGGACCGTTTGGTACACACACGACCTAAGACCACACCCAGGAGAGAGCTAGGCACACTATGGGATCTCCCGCCGGTAGTAGGGCATCATCCTTGCGGGGGTTGCTCCATTTGCCCTTTAACAACTAAAGTCATGAGTGTGGACATTGGTACAGATAAGCCTTGGGAGCTGCGGCAGTTTACAAACTGCAACAGCACCAACCTGATCTACCTCATCACGTGCACGTGCAACGAAAGATACGTGGGCATGACCACGAGAAAGGTACGTGTGAGGATGCAGGAACACAAGAGTACTTTCCGTTGCAAGAAAGATGTCTCCAAACTCACTAAGCACTTTCTCACGTGTAATCATGCCGAAACAGACTTCAAATGGCATGTTCTCGAGAAACCGTATATTCCACCACATGTTAGTGATGTGTCTAGATATCTTTTCATTCGTGAACAAAGGTGGGTGTTCAAATTGGGGACACCCAAACAAGGGCTGAACGATGACATTCCGTGGGTCTCCTTGTCCTGATCAATTCGATCTGTGCCTATACAGATAGTGTTATGCGTGTCTTATACCTTCAATCAGAGGACAAGAGGATTTGTCCTTGTACATAACAGCAATCTTTTCTTTGGGCGACACATTAGTTGGCCTCTGGCTACAGCATCTTTAGCCAACGACCTATTGAGTATCTTAAGAGCACTTCGCCTATGGTATGCTCCGGACTGGGCACATCTGTTTCCAGCATTGCCCGCATGGCAGGGCGGCTTAGCTTTTTCTGACACATGCGACGGTGAGCCTGTCTACCTAGGTTTTCACCGATTATTGAGAGGGGTTCGTTATTTGCGAACACTCCCCGTTTAATTCCAGTATATAATGAGTGGGGCTCCTAGTAATCTCTGTGGAGCGGGATGTATGTTTTCCAATGTGCCACGTTTGACCGAGCATTGTACCATCGGCGAGCTGTTGCGCTTTGTAATGTATAAACAGTAACTGGCTACTCTGTTTTACTGTATTTGCATCTGTGACGCCAGTTGAGACCTTTCACGCCGTGCCTAGGACTAATTAGCAAGGTGAGAGTCTGTTTTTAATTCTAAAGCCCATAACAACCAAAAAAACTACACTCACTAATGACATGACGTCATCGTGTAGTTCCATGCCATAGGCTGAAAGAGCGCGTGACTAAACTAGACTAGTCCATACACCTAGAGTGGGTAGGACTGTGTTTAAGGGTGGAGTGTCATCTCAGTCGGTCCTGGGTTTGGGCGTTCTGGGAGACACCGCGCCTGGCCACGCACCATACAGTAATGCGGAAATATATCCGTGTTTTAGGAAAGAACTACAATCACCTATGACGTGATGTCATTTTGTAGTTCCATACCGGCCCGTTCCCGCGAGAGTACGCGCGCAGGGCCGCGTTCGAGTGTGGGCACCGCTTAGGACAGATGTGGTACCACGTCTTGGAACCATCAGCGGGCATTAGTAATGAGGTAAGCGGCAAAAGAACCACTATAATGCAAATACATAGTGTTGTGTGAGGAGGCGGCGACTGGGCCTGCCCCTCCCTCACCGGTATCGATTGGTTGAGTGTTCCTCAGCCGAGCAGTGAAGAAGTTAGAGCTCATTGAGGACTGTGCCTCCCCCTGACTCAGTCACGGCCTGAGATACCGACGGACAGGTATGATTACCTGCCTTGCAAGCCTGATACAATGGACATGCCACTGTGCTAGCCAAATGCTATACATTAGAAACTTTGAAAACCCATGGTAGCTTAGCCTGTAGCTGGCAGGGAGGTGGAGGGAGGGTGTGTTGTGAACCTACTGATGGGGGTTAATTGACTCCATGTACAGAACACCTTGGATTGCGTAGACATATACATCACCAGAGTAGCTACATGCCTGGTTGCCCGGTTTGTGTAGTTGACGTAGTCGATTTCTGTTATTGTAGAGCGGGGTCTCATATATCCTGAGCCAGGTCCAGGAAGAGGTGAGGTCCACTCCCCGGACACACTGGGTGAGTAAATAAGTTGGTATATATATTGTTGTCAAACAATTTATTATGTTTTATACAGACCAGGGTAATAGATTGTGTTTTTCCTGTACGTTTGTCCTCTCTAAACAGTACATATTCAACCAGGTGCCGAAGAGAGGAGTTGAAACAGCTGAAGGAAAATCATATCCTTTACTGGTTTTTCACTTGTGTGTTTTTTCATATATATTTTTCACACCTTAATCACAACTAATGCAGTAGTATTGTTATAGAACAGAGACCCTGACGAAAGCCGAAGGACTCATCCCTGAGTGGCTGAAACATGTTGGTCTCCTCGCAGCTATTTGCTTGGACTGCGATGACGATATTACACTGTTCTTGTTTTTAGTAAGGAAGGGGCGAACAATTATTAAAGTTTTCTGGGTTGAGCTCCTTATCCTTTTTTAAGATCACCACTTATTTTTTATTTACACTGCACTCCCCATCACATCAACATCATGTGGTAGTACCGAGTGATTGTGGGTCGCTACCCCATATCTGGTTATCGGGGTATGCCGGTCTCAATGATCTAGAGACACAATACCCGATTAGGACTACCAAATGATAATATTGATCATTACAAGACTGTTGATGGGAATCCTACACCAGGGGGGACTCACGTTACTGGTTCTTCACATCTTGTGATCTGGTTTGTTAGTATATTTTGTTCATACCCTTGTACTATTGATAAGGTGTTGATGAGCAGAGGACTACGGTTGAGTCCTTAATAAGACCCCTAAGTTTTTAGTTGTTTGTTAACACAGATTCGATCTCTATTGACAGTAAGAGGTACAAAACAGATCACCTTTTTGAGAGTCCAAAGTTAAATATGCCTAAATGTGCGAGAATAAAAGTTAGTCTATGGTAGAATTAATTGCCATTCTATAGAGTTAGAGCAGTTTAAAATAATTTATTTGAATATTAGAAGACAGGGTATAAAAAATAACATATTTAGAGTCAGCAACAGTGAACAAAAGAACCAAATTCTACACTAAGAATCAGGCAACATCAAAGCCATTTGGTCTCTTCTTTTCAACCTATTAGCTTTGTCAATGTTCTTTGCTGAAGCTCTGCATCATCAGTAAAAAAAATGTTTTTTGCCAATGCTGCAATTGGTGCAATGACATCAATATGTGCATACATGTGTACGCATCATGATGCTGGTGGTTATGGGTCATTCAGTTTGCATATGCATGCATGAAGATATACACATACACATGCATCACTGAGCATGCAAACACATAGGGGCACCATTTTATTTATTTATTTTACATTCTAAGATGGCAGATGCTACTATTATCAAATTATTAGATTTTTTTAAAGTACTTGCCTGAAAGCACAGTTTGAAAATGAAGTGGTCCAGCAGTCCGGCATGTCATGGAAACTGCCGGACCCCCATAAAGTTTTGAAAAAGAAAAACACATCACTTATAAAAATAAATGCAGGGTGTGGGACCAACCAGAAGTGGGCATAGAAGCGATGGGGGTACTTAAGGTGCAGTTTTATGTGCAGTTTTGTTTAGCACAAACACTACCCAAAGGTATTGGAGTGATTTACATTAGCACCAGTTACTTTACACAAAGACACATTCATTTTTGTAGGCACGCTGAGATTAAGTGATTTGCCCAAAATCAAAGATGTTAAGCTGATGCTGATATTAGAACTCAGTTTACCAGCTCCATAGTCAGCAAATCTGGCCCTTACCCTATATCTTCTCACGAAAGTACCTCATATCAACTCTCTAGCCTCGGCCTCCATTCCACATTTTGTTATTACGGATATATCACGGAATCTTGCCGTTTCTGACCACAACAAGCATTCGCAAAGCCAGTAGTTTTCACCTGTTCAAAATCTATTGTTTTTAGGTCTCAGCTAGACAGTGTCTGGACTGCTTGGCTAGACAGCGCCGCGCTGTCTCAAAGAGATATGTTGTGCTCTATCTGTGGGCTTATAGGTTACCCATTTCCTACCATTGGTAAACGTCAGCGTCTCCTCATTTTCTTTGATGCCCTTCATCTTGACATGCGGGTGTCATGCCGCATTCTTGTATTTGGCACTCCCATAGTGCATGGAGCAAGCCATGTCTCCTTACACTACTTCTGGTTTGGGCAGCTATCTTTTCTTTGTTTTTAAGCTCTCCATAGAAGTACTTGTGTTTTCAGGCACTCTCCCTGGGTCACAAACCACTAAAATGCATGCATGTGTACATAAATGAATGCATTTCTTAAAAAGTTGTAAAAACGCGAACAACATTTTTAAATTATTTTTGCACCGACCAATGGTATTGGAGCACTAGCTCTGTCCTGCGTCTTGTCATAGTGCGAACAGGGTACAGTAGTATTGGAGCACTTTAAGGGCTCACCAGTTACATTCCACAATGACAATTCATTTTTGTTGCTGATCCTGCTTTAATTAAGGATTTTTTTTACCACTTCATTGTTGCTTCCTCCCAACCTCTCTCGTCGTTGCTTGCCCATCTCCCCATCCGCTTTTGCTTCCCTGCTTGACAGGTCCCCCCACCACCTCCCTCGTCGCGGCTACATTTATTTTTTTTGTACGATCAGCTGGTATTGAAGTGCACGTTCCATCCTCCCTCTTGCCATAACCTCCCTTGTACACCTACACACATATCACTAAAATGTGAGTGTATGCAAACCTATGCATTTTAAAAGTTGCTCAAAACATGATCAGCTCTTGTTTATTTTTTGCACAATCTGATCCTATTTGAGCGCTCGCTCCGTCCTCCAACTTGCCATAGCGCAAACACAAGATGATGATATTGGAGCGCTTTATGTGCTCACCGGTTACATTCCACAATGACACATCTATTTTGGTTGCTGCTACTGCTTCAATTAAGGTACCTTTACCCCTTCATTGTGGCTTTCTCCCATTGTCTCCTGTCATTGCTTGCCTATCTCCCATCCCCTCCTGCTTTCCTCCTTAACCTGTCTTCTCACCACCTTCCTTGTCGCTGCTTTTTATTTTTGCACCATCCAATGGCATTTGGGAGCTTGCTCATTCCTCCATCTTGCCTTAGTGCTAACACCAGCCAATGTTATTGGAGCGATTTAAGTGCTCACCAGTTAGATAACACAATGACACATTCATTGTCGTACGCGGGGGAAAGCATAAGTGATTTGCCCAGAATCGCAAACTGTTCAACTGGCCCCAGAATTCGAACGTAGTTCACCAGTTCTCCTTTCGGCAGCTCCGGCCATTACACAACATCCTAGCTTCACCTCAAAGCTCCTCAACTGTTTCTCAGTATCACTTTTGGCCATGTTGTCTATCAGCACATCTGCTGTTAAGCATAGCTAAAGGTCACTGAAAAAGCACTCAACATGGGGGGGGTGAAGAGACTCGGCGTCGGCTCAACATCCTATGATTCGAGACTTTTAGGAACTTTCAGCCATGCTGAACAGCAGATGTGCTGCTGGACATCTTGGCTAAAAGACAATCACATTGACAATACCAATAGCTCGGGCATTGGTGAGTCCTATTGGCTTTGCCAATGCTTGTCAATAAAACAAGTCAGTATCATCTGTGAGAAGTTGGCCTGATATATGATGCTCACTAGTTCTAGTGATCACCTTGTAACAGTCCAAACAACCCTTATGGTGATTGGTTGTAAGTCAACCTTATAGACCAGCTATCCTAATGGTAGCATGGACAAAGCAGTCTTAGGCTAAACTCTTTTGGCATGTGAAGCCAGCTGTTTTACCACAATATAACCCCTTGAATACCAGATGAAAGGACACCACACAGGTTGTTATGAAAATAAACAGTATATTTATTAATAACACACACCTCTGAACTCTTTATGAGGTCAGAGGGCTAAGCACATGACAATCTCTTATGAAAAATACGTTAAGTTGCACAAAATTACAATGGTGCCCTAGGGGCACGACAAACCATATACTAAGTAAGTGGAATGTGAAAGTCGATAAAAGGAATGGAGATGTCCAGAGGCTGTAGGATCATTGGGACCACGCTACAATAACTCTAGGTAAGTAATAGGAGGCCCACGGAACGCGTGTGCAGAGTGTGAACTCACACGCGAGATGCGTAACAACGTCTATGGACAGTACAGTTCAAGTTAAAGGTAAGTACGGACAATCCTGACTAGGTAGGACTAAAACGACTGTGGAACTGGACACTAGGACAGTTAAACTACCCTTGAGCACCGAAATGCTCTCGTTACCTCACCCACGGGCTGCGGGTGCATAGGTGTCAAAGTGTGTCGGGTTCTCGCGTTGAAGTCTACGGAGCCCGGAAGAAAAGATGCTGCAGGCGACCAGGAGGAAGATGTCCGGTGCGATCCAAGGGTGGATCGGTGCAGAAGAGGACCTGAACGCAGAGGGGACAGTTTTCAAAGTCACCAGCCAGTGACTGGAGTGGAACCAGGAAGGAACCAGATGTCGTCGTCGCGATCAGGTGAAGAGTGGACGCTTGACTCTGCAGCCACGTGGACCAGGAGGTGTCTTCGATAACCAGGATGGAGGCACGAGCTGTCCCACGCAGGCTCTCGCTGTCGGCGGTGTTGGATCCGGAATCGGCGTCAACAGGCCTTGGTAAAGGCAACCCACGCGGTGAGTGGAGAAAGCGTCTGGTGCGGACTAGGAGAGTCCGGGGTGCCCCTCTTTTGGAAGGGAGCAAGGGCCTGTCTGGAGCAACCAGACCAGCAGCAAAGATTTCAAGGTTCGTCGTCTAGGAGGCCACTAGCCAGCCGGCAAGTGACCAGACAACGCGTCGAGCAGCAAACAAGCAGAAGGGCCCCACGCAGATCTCGTGGATGCTGGAGGGCTGATCTTCGATGCAGGGGCTGCTCGGGGCTGGGGCTTCTCAGTCCCCAAAGCACTTGGTCAAGTTTACCTCGGGAGTCGTGCTGAAAGCGAAGTGCAGGTTCATTCAAGATGGCCGGTCCCACGTGTCTCGTCGCACCCACGGATCTCAGCTTTGCTGCAGGTGTGAGTTGAGGTCGGAGAGGTCTGGGAATCTGGGTCTCGTCAGGCTCTGAAGTCTGGATCCTCAAGGGAAGACAACAAAGTGAAGCCGCTGGACGCTTGATGGTGCCTGCAGTTGCAGGGTGGACACTCCTTGCCCACAAGAGAGATTTTCTTCAGTCTTCTGTGGAGCAGAACGTCGAAGTCCAGAGTTTCTTCTTGTAGAGTAGTTCAGGATTAATCTAATCTGGAATGGGACCAGCTCCTACCTTTATCCTGCTAAAGGGGGCTGCACTACTGACTAGGTCTCTCCCCTGGGTGGGACCAGGAAGGGGGGTGGCTACACCCCCTATCCTTTGTCCGGTTTCCCGCCAGAGCTGGGGCAGGGATGCCCCAGCAACTGGTTTGAACCGGTGTATGCACAGGACACCTTGTGTGCCCCAGGGATGTCTAATTCCTTTCAGGCCTATCCTACCCAATACACAAAATCCTGTCTGGGGTGGTGCTAGCACCTCCCAAGTAAGCATGGGCGGATTTTGCGTATCGGCAATCCGCGTATTTGCGTATTTGCGTATTTCGAAAATACGCAAAATCCACGGATCCTAGCGTATTTTTTATTTTTTTTGTGTTTGCACGGGTTTCTGCACGTTCGCGAGGGTTTTATTGTACAAAACGCGCGCGAACGGGCAGAAACCCGTGCGAACACAAATGCATAGGCCTCTATCCAGCATCACAGCTGATTTTCGACGGTAGATTTGGGAAGAAGGCACATCTGCCCAGCCTTGACAACGCTCACGATTGTTTTTGGGCTGATGAATGAGTCACTGAATTTAAGCTTCAACTAGGGCACATGCTTTATTGATATCTGTAAGTGCTTCCTGTTGAGGTTTAATTTTTGTGACAGGACAACCGTGCCAGAATGAACCCTGCCCTTCATATTTATTCAAGAAGACGCCACCGTTTTCTGCCATACCTCTACTCAACTGGAGGACTTTCTACTGGATAATCAGTAAGTGCTACCTCGTTGGGTAAATGTATAGTGCTTTTACTACACTACAGCTGCCTAAAGTGCCAGAGAGTTGTCTACAGTGACCAGGTGTGTGTTACTATGCAATGGCGCCGAAGGGCGCAGGGGTCCCTTGAGTGAGCTGTCCATCATAGTGGGTAAATGGCAGGAAGACGGTGCCCACCGCAAGTGTGTGGGCGGGGCCAAACGGGCGGGCTCCCATGCGAGTGCACATGCCTCTTGTGTGTATAAAAGGTCCGAGACCGATCAGACCAGCAGATGAAGATACAGAACCTCCTGGTCACAGGAACAGCACGGGGATTGCACTCGTGAAAGGCAAGGATGCAAATGCCTCTATCCAGCATCTCAGCTGATTTTCGATGGTAGATTTGGGAAGAAGGCACATCTGCCCAGCCTCCACGACGCTCACGATTGTTTCTGGGCTGATGAATGAGTCACTGCATTTGAGCTTCAACTAGTTCCAGCGACCATGTGTGTGTTGCTATGCAATCGCGCCGAAGGGCGCAGGGGTCACTGTCTATTTTACAATGGCGCCAGCAAGCTGCCAGCGCCGTTGTAAAATAGTTACAAAGTTAGCTTGCACAGGAAGCATTTAGATAAAATAAAGCAGGTGCTGCTTTATTTTATCTAAGTGCATCCTGTGCAAGCTAACTTTGTAACTATTTTACAACGGCGCTGGCAGCTTGCTGGCGCCATTGTATACACGAGTTTGAACCCGTTACATCCGCGGATTTTTTTTTTCGGATTTTGTGGGAAATCCGCAAAATACGCGGATTTCGGATTTCCCAAAAATCCGCAAATCCGCGGGCGTAGCGGATTTTACGCCCACACTTACTCCCAAGGCAGGAAACCCTTTGTCCAAGCCTCCCTCGCTGGAAGGACTCCCAGCAGCAGGAGGTCAGACTTGTGTCTGTGGTGGCAGCATCCATTTTGTGATGCCAAGGCTCGAGTTAACTTTAACCGGGGTTTACAGTTACACACATGTCGTGTCCCTCTAGAAGGGTGGAATGCTACCCCCGTCGCCAGAATTGGCGAGGGGGTAGTATTCCAATTCGTATGACACTTCACTCGACATGTTTTGATAATGTTATACCAGAGTTAGCATTTAACCGCGAGGTTGATAATGCACTTAAGAGTATATGGTATAGCGTTATCATGGAACAGCTATTAGGACTTGGCTCCGCAAGCTGTAGACGGGCTCAGCTCATGCCAGAGCACCATCTCACATAATTCCAAGCACTCTGCCTTCAGGATTGATAAGGCCTGCCATAGGAGTGACTGATAGGAATATATGTGTCCATTTTAGGGTTAGATATAGGTATACTATATCTATAGCAAAGGGTGATTACACCACCTTGCCCCAGCTGTCATGCAGCCAGTTGTGTCAGTTTTAGATGGCCAGCCAGGGGTGGCATAATACATGCTTCAGCCCCTGGTAGGCCCTGGGTACACCTATGCCCTGGATACCTAAGGTACACTGTACAGGGACTGATAAGGTGGCCCAGTACCAATTGGTAAATGCACCTAAAGTACATGGTTGTCAATTTAGAGAGAGAACAGCTAGGCTGTGGGTCTGATTAGCAGGCCCACAGCCAGGGAAAGTTGTAAACCAGTGAAGCAAAAAGCAAAACTCTGGGGTGACCATAGGATTGCAGACCCCACTCTCCTACATCATCTAACAAAACCTTCGGGTTATGTAAATACTTTTGTTGGCAGTGGCCCTTTAAATGTGACTTTGTCAACAAAATTATACATCGCTCAAGGATGTTTAATATTGACTGATACATTTCACCCTATTCATTTTTTGTCTTAGGAAGCTGATTGTTATTTGCTGAGAGTAGCTTGAGGGGAAGGAAGCAAATAGTAAGACACATCCATGCCACAGTGAGTATAAACAAGCTATAGCAAAACTAATAGGTTTCGCCCAAGTGAGATCTATTGGCTTTGTCAATGTTTTTATACATGCTGCACACACAATGCTGTGCAACGTCTCACAGTAAAAAGAAACAAAAAAGCACTTTGGCACAGTAAATGCTGGTTGTCACTGCTGTGTAACATATAGAATAAACCATTGACAGAGCCACTAGATCTTGGATAGGCAAAACCGATTGGCTTTGCCAATACTTGTTTATATTTGGGCAGTGTGCAACTTAAGCCCTGCTCATGTTCTTCCATAAAAGGTATCCAGGCCAAACTGGTGTTCTTTATCCCATATGGTGGGGTTTCTAAAGAAGCACAGGGTGTGTGTATTCCCCTGGAGTGAATCAAGAAAGTACCCACAATGTAGCAAATAGTTTTTTTCTGGAAAAATATGCTGTGCAAGAAACTACTTTTTTCTATGACTAGTATCAACAAACATTTTCTAAGTTCACCCTCCTCTTACCTTTTGGGAACAGGCAGAATAGTAACAAACTCATTTTCTTCCACAGTTTTTGCCATTTTCTCAGCAATACTCCTTATTTTCCTATTTTTCAGGTTTCTACTTATTTGCAGTTTTAGGTGGAAACAGGCGTGGTACCCATGCGTGAAGTATACACAGATACACTTCTGAAAAATAGACAAACTTATGAATTCCTCAAGGGGTCCTCTTTGTAGATCACTCAACGTGTTCCTAAATAAACTAATTGTTCCAATCAAAAACGAATGAAAATTAGTAAGAAAAACTAGAAATAATTTCATCTCTCATTTACTGCTCTGATCGCTGATTTACAAGAATAATACATCTTTACATCCATTAAACCCTTCTATTTGCAGGGAAATAAAGTGTTTGTTGGTTGCTCAAAATTTTGGGATAATCAGAGCTATTAACTGAGCTGCAGCTTCTAAAGTTTTTTTAAATGTCAATCAACCTTGGAACAACCATGGAACAATTCATAAGGTAAAATATAAGGAATGAAAAATGGGTATGTAGGACACCTATGAATTTTTCTTAAATGTACCCAAGATAATAAGTTTATGAATTGTGGTCATTTCTAGAGCTCAGAATTGTGTGTTGAGGATATAAAAATCCCTTATGTATCGTATGTTTTCTGGACAACCAAGGGGTGGCAGAGAAACTCCTAGGGCCTTTAGGGGTCGGGGTATAGCCCAATGCTAAGAAGACCCTCCCCCACCCAAATCTCTAGCTTTTAATGGACTTTCTATCGAATGGGGCTAAGTTCTAAAAATGCCTTCCCTGGGCTGGCAGAAAGATTGGCGATGCCCCTTTTTGGAGGGACACTAGCAATGCATGGAGGAGGCACTCCCCTCCACATAGCCATCTCTGGAGCCTTGTGGGTGGATCGCTGAATAGGGATAGCCTTTCTATGGCATGGCCTGTTGCTTGTCACAGAGACACAATGCACCAGAAGTATTTTCTGCCTGGGATGGAAGGACTATGTTTGTTTAGATGTAGTAGTAGTAATAAATCTCCTAAAAATGGCCTAAAAAGGATTATAATAATGCAACTCTCTCTACATGATTTGGCATAGGGGATTACCTTCTCGAAATCTATGGGAATCTTTGAGATTCCATATAACAAAATAATTATCTGCGGGCTTAAGACGGCTTAAATCCTATAACACTACTCCCTCAACTTTCATAATAGTCATCTCTTTAGCTTTCACACACGGCAAAAAGTGCAATACAAGCACACTTTTTCAGTGAAAGCACACAGCTTCTACCCAATCAAGTGCTGCACTCAAGTAAAACCAATATGCAGGTGGTAGTAACCTACCCCCTCAGTAGTACTTTTGAAAGCTCTTCTCCCGTTGATCACATAAGCAGGGGCGGCTCCTCTGCTATGGTGGAGGAGCGTCACCCCACTGCTTTCTCGCACTGCGAGAAGCCAAAACATAAAGTGGTGTTAACTTTTAGTTATTATCCTTTTACGTTTGCTTTGCAGGTGAGCGGGTGGGCGGGGCTGCTCTGCTCTCCAAGCAGGGCAGGGAGGAGTGCTCTGCCCACTCCTGAGTGCGCAAAGACTGTTTGGTAAGAACCAGTCATGCACACTTTGCCCTTCTACATAAAGGCTGCATTGCAGCCTGCATGGAGAACATGCACACCCCTCTAGCTGCTGGCTGAACACAATGTCACGGCGCTTCAGACCAATAACAGAGCTGCATGCAGCATTGAGATTGGCTTAGTGGAGGGAGTCTGGCTGCCGGCTTCCTGAGGCAGGAGAGCAGGAAAGCAGGAGCAGTAAAGACACAAGACCCAGCGGAAAGGTAGGTTTAAATGTTTTTTATTATGACCCCCCCAAACCCACCTAAGTGCCAACCCCCCCACATCCGACCCCCCATCCGTGAGCCATGCTGGCCGCTACTGCACATAAGGTACAGCAACAGCTACACTGGCAAGCCAGACCTAAAAGGGCACCACTATTTAAGAACAGGTGTAAACTAGAATAACACTACCACACATTACTCGTTTTTATAATAAAGAAAACAGAGGGAGGCAATAATCCAATGATAGGCTGGGTAATAGCGCTGTGACTAATGGGAAAAGCTGCAGCCAGTTGTTCATGTCCAATACAATTAGCAGAAGGAAGCAGTGTAACTGGTAAAAGTGTAATCAGATACTTTAATCGCAATATTTTTCAAAACTTCCCCCACAGAAAATCTATTCAATACCGATTAGAGATGCGACGACGCATGGTTCTTTCCAAATTTTATTTCAAATCCGTTCCACGCGACTAGCCAGCGTATCAACCAAACGGACAGACATTGATTACCGATTTACATTGTGTATACACCACTCTATATTATACAAGTGTGTGAGGAGAGAGAACTACACTTACAAATGCAATTAATGGTTCATTTGTTCAGTGCCCGACCATGAACTACTGTATTTATAAGCTTATTACG
Organism: Lissotriton helveticus; assembly: GCF_964261635.1. Classification (NCBI taxonomy): domain Eukaryota; kingdom Metazoa; phylum Chordata; class Amphibia; order Caudata; family Salamandridae; genus Lissotriton; species Lissotriton helveticus. Next base: position 787,663,666 of record NC_136068.1, read on the forward strand.
CAAATTTAGGGAAATCCCAACTTGCATTACATTTTACTCGAAACATTTTCCCCTCAGAAAAAACCTTGAAACCTTTGGCCATATTATCAAGAACGGTGATAACATTATCTCCGCTTTAGCTAAAGCGGCGATAATGTTATCGCCGTTCTTGATAATATGGCCCCTGGTCTTTTAGCACTCTTACGTGGATCAGTATTTACAAAAACAATGCAGTTTGGGGAGATTTAGACATACCATGTCTAAATTTTAATGCCTGATTTATAAATAAAATCACAGAACTTTGAAAAAATAATCACTGTGAATACACTTTATTTCAAATAGTTATGAAGAAACACTTGTGGGCTTGGAAACATTCACATTTTTGCAATTCATATACTATGTATGGTCCTCCACACGCAACCAACCATCCCACATTCTGAAAAGAAGAAGTCCAGAATGCTGATCTTCTATGAATCTCCGATGATCCAATATTTCTAGCAATTGTGTGCCTTGAGGTGATTCAGTTCACCACGCTGCACTACAAAAGTATTTTATGCATTGATTAATTTTCCTGTTATTGTGAAGAAAGATATGCATCATGTTTCCTTACCCAGCTCTGAGGCCATAGAGAGGGTCATTAGGAGAAAAAAAGCAGAAGCTACTTACTCTACCAGATGAAGTGAAGGGGTGGGGCAAAAACCGTGCAGTGAGAAGAGAGAGAAATATGAAAAACTCTGAAATTATAATCAATTAGCTTGTAGAGAAAGATTCACAAAATAGTCCTATTTCCTTAGAGGAGTAGGTGTGTGCTTATACATGGTAAACATTTGTAATGTTTAACACAATTCACAGAACCCCTCCCAAGGGCGAGTCCTCCTCCTCCCTTGCCCATTTAACTACATCCCTTTTACCTTTATATCATACCACTAACAATGTGATTTGGTGCCTTAAAAGGTCGCAGTTTATTCAGATATTACATGGTTGTACATTTTGAAATTTCATTGGTCATTCATAGCATTCATGTTGTTGAATACTTCCTTTGTCTTTGTACATTCATTGCTGTTATTTGCTCCCAAACAGTATCGTTTTTGCGAGGCGCCCCTTGGGCCGGGCTTCTGTGTCTGCGGCTGCAGGCTTCAGCTTGCTACCAAATTTGGTGGGTATCCGTCAGGATCTGCGGGCTGCAAGTGCCGTTCCGCTTGCCCTGGACCTTTTGTTGGCCCCATGCCTGTTCCTCAGGGCCCCTGCTGTGTGGCATCCCAAGGACACTGTGTGACCATCTCATCTACTCAGCCTGTGGCTGTGCCCGACTTTTAGCTCACTCAGTGCCTCTGCCATGAGGCATCCCAAGGGCCTTGTGGGAGCGCCACTTCTACTCTGCCTGTGGCTGTGTGCTGTCCTTAGCTCCCTCAGTGCCCCCGCCGTGAGGCATCCCAAGGACACTGTGTGAGCCTTCCATCTACTTCTAGTACATTTTCTCTCTATTGTATATTTTTCCTGGGTGTCTTCCGCCTCACCTCTGCCCTGCGGCTGGGATGCCCGCTTCCCTACGTGTGGGTGGGTGGGATTTCTTTTTATTCTTGAATGGGGGTTGCATGCTAATTCAGGGCCTTGTGCCCTTATTTAAACCCCCTGCCCCCCTGCCTTCCAACCTGCCCGTTGATTGGTTGGGGGCCGTCGGCTATCTTGGGGGTGACCAATCCTAGTTGCCCCTCCTTTCGTTGGCTTTGCAATCGGACGAGGGCTTCCCGCCTCCAGGCGGCGTTTGCCCCAGGCCCTCATTGGATCTGGCTTTGCCTTCCGGGTTTCAATTCCTAGCTATACATGTAAATTCTTTACGAGTTTTAAACGTTTTGTAATATTTACAAACATTTCTCACACAAATCTATTTTCCTGTCATATGCTTACTCTTCCATTGTAAACACAGTAAATAAATACCTAAAGTTGTGGCTGGCACGCTCACCTGGAAACAGCTGGTGTTCTAGACAATACTTACTACTGCGGAAAATCTACAGCTATAGCTAAATTCGTGGATACGAAATTGACAACATGACTTACAATACACTCTTTGTGAACCACCAGTTGTGGAGGCAGTTCAGAAGCTTCCCAGGTGTAAATCCAATTTACACATTGAATAAGCTTTATAGGTCAGGAATCTGCCATCCTCTGTTGCTTGTCGGTGAGTAGGCACTTGGTAAGAGCAAAGCATTGATCTAATGCTCCACAATCAGAGAACTGTCCAAGGCAAAAAACCGACTTTACGAGGGGCGCACACAAGTTTCGTAATTTCCTTTACCGTGGTTATGTGAAGTTTGGGGGAAATTCTGCAAAATTAAACAAACAGCAAAAAAGGCATTAAACTTTAGTTTTGATGCTTCTTATAGTGTGGATGAAACCTTACATCCATTTTTGGTGCAAGGAGGAACTTAAAAAAATGTCAAATGTAAATCTGTTATTGTAAAGCACAAACTACTCACCCTTACGGGTCTCAAGGCGCTGGGGGCCATATTGGATATTATTAAGTGAGCTGTTCGCAGAGTCACACGGTGCTGAGCTGACATGCCGCCGGAGCTGGGGAACGAACCGTGAGCCCTGTGCTCAGAAGTCAGCTGCCCAGGCCGCTGCACCATACCTCTTCACTTATTTATTTTTTTATTTCGCATAAAAAGTGGAATGTGGAATGATGGAAATTATTTAATCGTTACAAAAAAAATTCTCAGTCCTAGACTTTACATTGCCTAATTTAAAGATGTCTTCCTATTTTCATGCTCATCTTCCTGTCGTAAATGCTCCCAGGTGTGGCTGGGGTGGTTCTTGAGTTTTACAGCTTCTGGCAGGCCGCAACCACTCCAAAGCACAGGCCCTTGGGCCCTTCAGTGACACGAGGCACAGTTGTTAACTGGTTCTACCTGTTCCTCATTCTCCCTGGCTCTAATTACAGCTCAGCGCAGGTAGTGTTGGGAAACTGATGAGCTGCAGAATTGTCCTCGTTTCTCTTGATTTTTGTGATCTTCTGTACTGTTCATTGCTTTCCTGGTGGTTTGTCAACGTAGGACTCCAAGTAAAACAATACTTGTAGGGACACATGTTGTGTTTTATACTTTTAACACACAAGTTCAGCATACATCTCTCAAAAGTGTGTCCTCCGTCCTAAGCATGACAGTGGTGAACAGAGCGCAAGCGACCTGCTAATAGGAAGTAGGATCGATCACATAGGGCCTGAAATGGCCTTAAGACGCTTCTCTGGGGTAGCTATTATGCATAGGAAGGGTTATCCATGACATTATTACAATAATAGAGAAAATGGGGAATAATGCAGCACATATTGAGATTTTAGATCTGATATGAGCACAAACTTTTGGACTGTTGAGGAACTTGCTCTATGTATCAATTGTGGTAAACTGCATTAACAACACGGACGGAACCGCGCATTCTGTTATTGTGCAAGCGCTCCCACACTTGCCTTTACCACGCATATGCCTTACTACGCATATGCGTGGTGAAGGCAGTCAATGCTCTAAATACTGAGTGGCTCGGTGGGGAGAATGTAAGGAACAGGATGGATCGGGACGCGGCTTGGTAAGTGGGGCTGGGGGCCAGGTTTTAGGGCTCAGGACGGAGGGGTTGGGTTAATTTTTAGGGCTGGGGTTGGCTTAAGGGGTCAGAGTGGGGGGCTGGGGTGTATTTAGGGCTTGGGTCAGGGTCTTTTTAGGGCTAGGGAATGGGTTTTAGGGTTCAGTGGGGGATCATGGCAGTTTTTAGAGTCGGGGACGATTGTAGGCAGTGGGCTGGGTTTTAGGGCTCAGGGCATGGGTTCGGCGTAGTTTTCAGGGCTGTGGGCGGGCCGTTTGCAGGGCTGGGGGCTACGCTTTAGGGCTCAGAGTGGGGAACTGGAGTGTCATCTTTAACACGCATATGCCTTTAGAAATCATTCGTTTACAATTAAATTAGTGGTAAAAGCATGCATGGTATAGATGTGGTCATAGTAAAGACCACTATGCTAAGACATGAGATATAATTGCATGTGTGGTTCTGTCATACAAGGAAAAATGGCACAATCTTATTTGCATTTCTACATAGCCTAAAATATTATTTAATACGTTTTGTTCACAATTTGTGTTGTTATGTGCTTGAAAGTGATACTCACAAAGTGAATAAATATCTAGTGTACTGTACCTTTCTTTGCGTCTCTCTAAAGTGTCGCCCACTTTTCCCTCCTGATTTCTCTGTACCTCGTGATGCCCTACTAAGCAGTAAGATATGTCACACAAGTTTTCCTTAAGCTGACACTTTAAGTGAATACTCATTAGTCCAATACACATGCTCCTGCGTTTCCTTTTCTGGCAGGCTTTGTGAAGATCATAGATTTCAAGTTTTTTCACTAATGGGAATTTCATTTTAGGGAGAGCAAACCAGTTTCCTTGTTCTGACAGATCTGCTACTCAATAACCCAAGCAGCATAGTACATGTAAACGGATTCAGGCTGATTGAAAGGGAATGGCTCAACAGTGAGACATTGGTTTTCTTGGCAATCGTTGTTAATTTATTGAAATCTAGCTTTAGGTTTTAACAGCTTCTCAGTCATTATCTAAACAGTGACAGGGTTTACTAACTCACAGGTTCAAACCTGTGCCTAACACTCCTGTTTAATTCCTATGCCATCAGTCTTTATGATGTTCGCTTGAGGGATGCCTTTGTGAGGGTTGTATGACGGAACCACGCATGCCATTACAACATATTTCCACACATGCCTTAACAACACAGGCTTTACAAAGCATGCAACTTCTCATGTGAGTATAAAGCCTTTTTATTTTGATATATATATATATATATATATATATGTGTGTGTGTGTATGTGTATATTTATTATATTTTATACATACACATACATATATCCCTACCCACCCTAAACACTAAAAATCCCCTTGCCACCCATATTCTGTTACCAACCTTAAACCCTAAAAATCCCCTTGCCACCCAAAAACCCCTAACCACCATAAACCCAAAACATCCCATTGCCACCCAAATACCCTTACCATCCTAAACCCTAAAAAATTTCCTTGCCACCCAAAAACACTTACCCACCGCAAACCCTAAAAATCACCTTGCCAAACAAATACCCTGACCCACCTAAACCCTAATAGTATAGTAATAGCTTTATTCGATAAAAACATATCATAAAAGCATTTCTTACATCTTTAAAGACAATTTTGTCAACAATCATCAACATTGAAAACATATTATATACCTAAACCCTAATAGACACTCGCCAACCAAATACCCCTACCAACCAGAACCCCTAAAAATTACCTTGCTACCCAAATACTCCTACCCTTTTTAAACTTCAAAAACACCCTTACCACCCCAATACCCTTACCCCTACCCTAAACCCTAACAATCCCCTTGCCACCTAAATAATTCTGTCCATCGTAAACCCAAAGCTGTATATGCCGTAATAAACCCCTAGTTCCTTACATTGGAGTGTTGGCTGGTTTTTGCACGATCCGAGAGCACGTTGGCATTCCGTTCTCTCGATATATTGGCGTACCGGTCCCTCCACCGGCATCTTGCCACCCCTCTACGGGCGAATGATTTTCAGAAGGAGGCTCTCTGTTTTAAGATATATACATATATATAGATGTGTGTGGGTGTGTTTTTTTTGTTTTTTTTACCAATGGCGGTGTCCAGTAGGTAATTATAGTTAGGACCATGTTTCCATAGGAGATGCATTTTTTGACTTGCCTATATCTTTGGCGCCATTTACTGAATCTTCATGAAAATGTCCCCAAAAAGTTGCTCATGACTCTAGTTGTGCATGGAAAAGTTTGGGGTGAGCTGTCAAGGGAATGCAGAGAAAAGGAGGGTCAGAAACAGTGCATTTCCCATGTTAAATCCGATTGGAGTTTTGAACCTGACCACATCCCAAACTGCTGGACGAAGCTACACTGAATTTAGCATGAAGATAGATTTTGTTCCAAGGATCCCCCTTTTTGTTATTTGGTGGAAATCTGCCAGTCGTTCTAGACTTATTGAAAGAAATCGAAACGTGAATATGTAGGGATGTGGAGCCTTCGTGATAACTACACAGAGCTGTGCAAACCCATATTCCAGAAGCAGTGCTGTGAATGGCTGGCCGCAAACTGTGTAGAAAGCTGCAGCCACTATTTTATAAAGCAGGACACTGTCCTGGGGGATGGCTATAAAGCTTAAAAACTGCAGAAGGGACCAGGTATGGATACCCTGACCCCATGGTTGTATTGTAGAGGTGTTTCATAGATCCCTTATGAGTTTTAATATATCGCCAACCTTTTTTTCACATGGTTGGAGTTGCGGACCTACCATAATGCTTAACCCAGCCCCCTGTGTAGCATCGCGGTGAGTCACAAACAGTGCCAAATTATTTTGAAAACATATTCATTCACACCCTCACTCGCAAATTAATGCATGCACTCACTGACCCACTCAGATACTCATAATCTCACCCACTCATGGACCCAATCATTATTTCATGCACTCACTCTCAGACCCACTCAGGGAATCATGCACCAACTCACAAACTCATTCAGACTATTATACACCCACTCACAAACCCACTCAGACAATCAAGCACTCACTCATATACCCACTCAGAGACTCATGTACCCACTCAGTGACTCACACATCCACTCACAGGCCCACTCAGACATTGACACACCCACTCACAGACCCACTCATATTCTTATGCACTCACTCAGAGACCTACTCAGAGATTCGTGCACCCACTCACAGAGCCATGTACCCAGTCAGAACCCACTCAGACACTCATCTTTCAATTTCAGACTCGTTCAGGGACTCAGACACCTACTCACAGAGCCCCTTATTAACGCACACACTCACAGACTCACTCAGACACTTGGGCATCCACTCACAGACCCACTCAGGCACTTATGCACCTACTCATAGTTACAGTCCCTGACTCATGCACACACTCATAAACTCACTCAGAGACTCATGCACCCACTTACGGACCCACTCACAGACCCACTCAGAGACTCACACACCCACTCAGAGACCCACTAAAACACCCATGCACCCACTCACAGATCCACTCAGAGGCTCATGCACTCATTCACAGGCCCACTCAGAGACTCATGCTCCCATTCACATATGTACTCAGAGAATCATACACCCACTCACAGACCCAATAAGCCACTGATGCACCCATTCATAGATCCACTCAGACACCCACTCATGCAACCACTCACATACCCACTCAAACACTTATGCACCCACTCACATATACACTCAGAGACTCATGCACCCACTCAGACTCATATACCCACTCACAGACCCAATAAGACACTGACAAACCAATTCACAGACCCACTCAGACACTCATTTACAGACCCACTCATATTCTTGAGCAGTCAATCAGAGACCCACTGAGAGATTTGTGCATCCACTCAAAGACCTGCTGAGTGACTCATGCACCCATTCACAGACTCAGGCACCCAGAGACCCACTTAACACTAATCCACTGATTACAGACCCACTCAGAGACTTCCGCACCCACTCACATGACCACTCATACACTTATACACACACTGACAGAACCACTGAGACATTATTGCACACACCCACAGACCCACTCAGAGAGTTGCACACCTACTAACAGACCCACTCAGATACTCACAGACCCAATCAAAGACTCATAAACCTACTAACAGACCCACTAAAATACTCATGCACCTACTCAAAGACCCACTAAGACACTCATGCACCCACTCACAGACCCACTCAGACACTAATGCACCCAATAAATCAATCATATAATTTGTAAAGCGCACTACTCACCTGTGAGGGTCTCAAGGCGCTGGGGTGGGGAATGCTGCTACTGCTCGAAAAGCCAGGTCTTGAGGAGTTTTCTGAAGGTCAGCAGGTCTTGGGTCTGCCGTAGGTGGAAGGGTAGGGTGATCCAGGTCTTGGCGGCGAGGTGGGAAAACGATCTGCCCCCGGAGGTTGCTCTTCGGAAGCGGGGGACTGTGGCAAGGGCAAGGTCGATGGAGTTTAGCTGGCGGATGGGGGTGTAGAAGCTGAGTCGTCTGTTGAGGTACGTTGGTCCGGTGTTGTGGAGTGCCTTGTGTGCATGGTTGAGGAGCTTGAAGGTTATCCTCTTGTTAACCGGGAGCCAGTGCAGGTCTCTCAGGTGGGGTGTGATGTGGCTGTGGCAAGGTATGTCGAGGATCAGGCGTGCAGAGGCATTCTGGATGCGTTGGAGCTGTCTCAGGAGTTTGGCCGAGGCTCCTGTGTAGAGAGCGTTTCCGTAGTCCAACCTGTTGCTGACGAGGGCCTGGGTGACCGTTCTTCTAATTTCAGTGGGGATCCACTTGTAGATCCTGCGGAGCATGCGGACTATGATATTCATGCACCTAAAGCAACTGAGAGACTCTTGCACACACTCACAGACTCATGTACCCACTTAGGTACCCACTCAGACACTAATCCTCGAATTACAGACAACTCAGAGAGTCACAAACCCACTCACATATCCACTCACACACCCACTGACAAAGCTACTCAGACATTAATGCACACACTCACAGACCCACTCAGACACTTACACACCCACTCAGACACTTATGCACCCATTCATAGCTCCAGCCACATATACATGCCCCCACTCACATACTCACGAAGGAGACTCACACACCCACTCAGAGACTCACTAAGACACTCAAGCACTCACCCACAGACCCACTCAGACACTCATGTACCCTCCCATTGACCCATTCAGACACTTACATACTCACTCAAGGATCCACTCAGACACTAATGCACACACTCAATACCCACTCTGACACTCATGCACCCACTCAAAGACACCCATACACACTCACAGACCCAATCAGACACTGACATACTCACTCATAGACCAACTCAGACACTCATTCACAATCACACTCATATTCTTGGACACACAATCAGATACCCACTGAGAGATTCCTGCACCCACTCACGGACTCACTGAGAGACTCATATACTCATTCACAGACTCATGCACTGAAAGACCCACTTAAACACTCATCTACTGATCAAAGACCAACTCAGAGACTCACAGACCCACTCATGCACTTATATGTCCACTGACGGACCCACTGAGACATTAACACACACACTCACAGACCTACCCAGAGACTCATGCACCCACTCACAGACCCACTCAGGTACTCACACACCCACTCATAGACCCACTAAGATACTCATGCACCCTCTCACAGAACCACTCAGACACTCATGCACCCACTCAGTGACTCAAGTACCCACTTATGTACCTACTCAGACACTCATCCGCTGAATACAGACCCACTCAGAGAGCCATGCACCCACTCATACTCACACACCAACTGACAGAGCCACTCAGACATTAATTCACACACTCACAGACCAACTTAGACACTTATGCACCCACTCATACATCCAGTCAGACTCATGCACCCACTTACACATCTACTCAGAGACCTATACAGCCACTCACATACCCACTCAGGCACTCATGCACCCAGTCACAGACATACTCAGACACAGATGCACCCAGTCACAGATGCATACAGCCACTCACAGACCCATTCAGACACTCATGCATCCACTCACAGACCCCCTCAGACATGCAGCCCACTCACAGACCCACTCAAACATTCATGCAACCACTCACATACCCATACAGTCACTCACACAGACACTCAAAGACCCACTCAGTGACTCACACACCCACTCACAAACCTACTCAGAGACTAATGCACCCACTCACAGACACACTCAGACACTCATGACCTCACTTATAGACTGACACACACTCATAGAGGCACTTGCGACCCACTCACAGACCCACTGAGACACTCACTCAGACACTCATGCACCCACTCAGACTTAATTCCTGCCTGCTTTATTTCCTGTGCTATATCATGGATATTTGTCTCTCCCACCCATAAAGGGTATCTGTTGGAGTTGTAGGTGCAATTCTTTGTCTACAGCTCTATCTATACATAGAACCTTATAGGGGAGCTCTGCTTTAATTCAGAGCGGTCCGCCAGGACCCAGATTTCTCTCAGGATACACCTCTTGTTGCCCTGTAATTGATTTTGTTAGAGTCCTGAAGGAGGTGTGACTAAGATTGTGGGACTCCAACGATTTACAAGATAACAAGATGCGAGTATTAGGAAATCTAATGGATGATATACTAAGCAATGATTTTTAAGAAAAACATGTATTACATATTTGTATGCAAAATAACTGAAAATTGAAATATTTATCACCCTCTTTCTAATATATATTTTATACATCATTGTATTTTGTTATAATTTGTCCTCTTTTTGTTATCATCTTGTTGGTTTGTGTTTTGTTTGGGATGTGTAAGGGTTGTCCATTGAACGTCTGTGGTGTGACTAGCATGGGTGATGAGCTTGAGCCTCAGAGGGGGTATTTCCATGGTTACTACTGAGTTTATGGTAATTCCTTTTTAATATTTATGAATCATTGGAATGTCCTGTGTTATGATATGTTTAGATATAGGCATATTTATATGGATATGACTACAACAAACACTATATTTGTTTGATAAAAACTTTGGATGATGACATTGAGGATTCCTTATGTGCTTTTTCAACACAATTGTTGAAATTATATACATATATACCATGACTCTGAGATTACTTTGTAGGCATCCTTGTAGCATGGTGAGATACTCAGCCAATTGCATCTATCAAGCAGTTTTTCTATGTTTTTTTTTACTTTGCATTGGATCCAAATATCAAGGTCTGCAGAATTAAAACCAGATCTAAGATATTTCTATAAAAATTACCATAATGATTTTTTTTAGATAGCAATTGTTTTGTCCTGCTGGGACATCAACCAGGGCCAGGCAAAAGGCAAGGCCCTGCTGCCTGCTAGTATATTCAAAGCCAGGCCATGCTTCCATATCCCACTGCACACAGGCAAAGCCCAGACATACCTGCTTTGAGAAGAGATGGGGCTAGTGCAGGGCCCATTGTGGCCAACACAAGGTGTGCCTGGATGAAGGTCTTGGTTAGTGTGAGTTGGGTCATGTGATTTAGGACCTTTCTGCTTGCAAGACGCTGCAGCCAGCTCTCACTGGACATGGTCAAAGGCAGTGGGGGTTGACTATATGTCACATTGGGTGCGGGCCACGAACATCTGCTTGCACAGCTGAGCCGAGTGCCATATGCAGTTGAAGTTGGGCTCAATGGTGAGTTGGATACAGGGCAGGATCATCAGGGTAGGTTCCATGGGTAGTTCCTGTTGTGCATAGTTAAAGTTCATGTACAACTGGGAAAAGGCAAAAAGTGAGCTGGCACAGGGGCTGGACCATTGGCTAGACCCTTTAGCCAACCTCACACATGAGATGACTGCACAGGAGGTTAGGCACAAGTCATATGGCCAATCATCATTGCGCACTGCCAGTGATGGTTGACCTCATGGTAGGCTGGGGAAGTGGGATATAGGAATGTGGGAATTTAATGAACAATATAATTAACAATCAAAAATGTGTTAAATAACTTCACAGGTATGTGATACTTTTGATTTTGCTCACAGGACATCATCACTTTACAAAACCTGAGCAATTTTCTGATAGAACACAGTTAAAGCGACATTATGGTTGATACAAAACATAAACACACTGACTTTGGCCTACTATGATTACCTGAGTTAATTGGTCCCCAATGCACTGCTCATGAGCTTATCATGATGGCACAGATGTGCTCACTAATGACATTATCTATGCGACCCTGGTGATATCACATATCACCTCAGTATTTACAATGACATCACTAAGTGTCTCATTCTGCAGCACTTGGGGAAAAGATGCAGAAGCAAAATCCATTTTTGGCCAATGGAAAAGGGTCCTGGGGTGATTAAAAGTGCTGGGTGTCAGCCTCACTGATAAGCCAGGCCTTGCACTTAGCTCCTCCTCACGTGGCCAATGGCTACGCTCAGTGAGACACATGCATATAGGGGCTTTGCACAGAGCCTCTTCAAGGACCAGGCCCTGCACTAAAACCTCATTGTGCACGGACAACATATTTAAGCAGTGGGTTATGTTAGTACAGGGCCTTGTGCAGGGACCTGGTCTTTGGCCAAGCCTGTCATTCAATCCTGCTAAGCAACGCTGAAGGCTGTGTGGTGCTAGTCAAGACTACAGAGGAGCATGTCACTATGCCCTAGCTGGAAAGCATTAAGCATCAGTGTTAGTCTATGGAAAGGGTAGATCGGGACCTAGGCCTGATATCAGTCTGACCTCCATCGGTCACGGGTCGTATACACTTTGTGGGTTCGTCCGTGTAAAAGATTGTATCTATCGACTCAGTCATTTTGATGGAGTTCAAAATTCTCCTGCCTTACTTTTCTAACAGTTATTTTTCCTAAATGGTTATTACAAATCTGACTTCACCAATGAATTGGACTTTTAATAAATATGAAAACTAGTCTTTGAATGATGAGTTTAGTTTTGTTCCTGTCATAAGTTGAGGATTAACGTTTATAATGTGTACTTTGGCATTTTCTAGGATCCAGCCATAGCACTTTAGTGAAAATAGTTTTTGAGGGGCTAGTCACTGGAGGAGCATTCCAACTTTAATTTTCACATGTTCCACTGTTAAATATCAGACACCCTTCCTTGTGGGCGACAAAGTGTAGTTACGTCAAGTTATTAATATTTAAAACTTGAGTTTCTCTCCAGTTGAAATGGTTATTCTGGCAGGTTGTTGCCGGCCAACCCTGCGAATGGGACCATAGATGCAGTACACAAGTGGCATCCAACTTCAGGCTTGAGTGTGATTTCTACACCATGTACTAGGGACTTATAAGCAAGTTAAATATGTCATTCAGGAGTAAGTCAATATAACCAAGTTTAAAAGGGATGCACATTCACTTTACTCCTGTTTACCACGGGTAAAGTGCACAGATAAAAAAAAAACAGCAAAAAAGGAGTCCAGAAAAAAGTGACAAATCTGGGGTGATCATGCAGAGAAGGTGGATTTGCTACAATATGTTAACGACTGAGAAGTATAACTTTGTGTATACTATGCTATGTTGGGTTTAGAGCAGCGCAGGCATTCAACATACATTTCTGCACTCATTTGGAGTGCAATGCTCTAATTTACTGCAATCTGCATTTTGAAAATAAACCTTGCTGAATAAATACTTTAATCATCTTTTGTATAGAGTAGGTGATGGGTCAAAGTTACTTGAATTGCAAAAACTATATAAATAGTTAAATACCATAATTTGCCTTCGATTTGGCCCTCATTACAAGTGTGCTGGACGTTGGTTTCAGGGCTCTGGGAGACTGGAATCTTGGCTGGTATCCTTGTAACAAATTCCGGTGATTACAACTTTTCCTCCCTGAATGGGGAATAACTGTACAGATCCAGTAATACAGAGGGCCAGATGTAGGAGCCAAACTACCGGTCGGTAACGGCCGAACGGCCGTTACCGACCGGTATTTGGGTTTTCAGATGTAGGGGCATATATTTTAGAGAATCGGTAAATTTACCGATTCGGTAAATTTGCCGATTCTGTAAAATACCGAATCAGTATTTTTACCGATTCGGTATATCCAAATGTAGGTGGCACTCCTGAGAGTGCCACAGGCCTTACAGATTCGGTATTTTACCACCCAATCCAATTGGGTGGTAAAATACCGAATCCAGGTGTGCATGCACATGTGTGCATGCACACTTAGCCATGTGACAGACAGACATGCCCTTAGGGCATGTCTGTGTGCCACATGGCTCACATGCCCGTCTTTGGGGTGCTAGAGGGTGTCAATGTGACACCCCCTGCACCCTTGCTAAAATCGGTATTTACCGATTCTGTAATTACAGAATCGGTATTTCCTATTAATTCCTATGGGCTTCAAAGCCCATAGGAATCAATGGGCAATACCGATTCGGTATTTACAGAATCGGTAAATACCGAATCTTAACGATTCGGTTTTTACAGAATCTGTAATACCTACATCTCCCCCCTTCATATTTACCGACTCTTAAATACCGATTCGGTAAATTCTGTATTTAAGAGTCGGTAAATATGAATTACCTACATCTGGCCCTGAATCTTTTCAGTGCTTTTGTTCCCAGTTCCATGAATAAAAAATGACATGTTTCGCCTGCTCAGAGCTGACGGAAAGTGACAGCTGGATGGTCAGTGGGGTCAAATGGGAGAGTTGTGAAGTTCTGGGGTAGAGCAAGCACTCACTGAGCCCACGTGGTTCCGCAGGGGTTGGTCAAGGGCGAGCCGTACTCCTGCCTTCAGTACCTTAAGCATGTAAAAGGGTCCAGTGGCTCCAGGCATAACATGTTCGGTCCAGAGTTAGTGAACCAGATACTTTTAGCTCCAGAAACACTAGGACTTGTGGGTGAAATCAGTGGTAATGAGGAACTAAATGGTGTTAGATGTGCTAAGAAATCGAATAAGGATAGTGGTATTATAACAGAAAACAACAGAACTATTGCTAAGTAGAAAGGAAGAAAAAGTATTTTTGTGAGTCAGATGTTGCTTGGGTGGGAAGGAAGGCACTACATCTGTGCCTTCATTTCCACATTTAATTCATTGCAATTGTAGTTTAGGTGACAACTTGGAAGCAGATTACCCCCACCTGCTGTGTTTACACACTGCTTCACTTAGAATACATTTAAGACAGTGTTGATGAAGCCGAAAATAGATTCTGTGGAGGTTGTGACACCTTATATTAAATCAACATATACAAGTGTTAAATCATTTTAGCTTTCAGATCCGTAGAAGTAAGATCTTCTCGGGCGTAGGAAGCAGAAGGTCGTGACAATGCTCACTTTAATGCAGTAATAGCTCACACTTAATGGCATCACTGTCAGGAAACAGTGGAGGAGTGGACTTGTAGGACACAGTTATGTTTCCTGAAACTATGGATTCAGAGGTAACCGTGACAGGGGACGCTAATGGAGTCTTGAATGTCTGCTGTGGTTTTATTCCTGTACCTTGAGTGCTGTCAAACTGAAATAGATTTGTTTAGGTTGCAATATGTAGTAATGTATGAATGTTTTGTGAATCTTCGGAGCATGCTACTGCAGGTCCACGTTTCCTGGTGATTAGCTGCCATTCTAAAAATATAGCAGAGAGAAGCCAAGATGAGAAGGTAACATGATTCAATCGCTCAAAGGTGGCTCAGCCACAAAGAGCTATATTTATATATGTGTTGGCGTATGGATGGCATTGCAGAGTCTATCTGACCCTCAGTAAGTTGTGCTGCATCTGTGGAGGCCATGTCTCTTACAGGAAAGTATTTTGAATACAATCCCTACACCGTAATATTGGAAATTTGTTTTATTACTCTCTATCTTCATTCACTATCAATATACGATATTAGCTTCTACTACCTGCACGGGTTGTACATACTTAGGGGGAACAGGAATAAAGGTAAGATCAAAAGAAAATTCTACCACAGGTGTCAATAGATATGCTACAAGAAGTCCATTTAAAATGTCATGATCCTAGAACAAATTTAAAAGTTCAACAATCTCATTGCTTCACCGAATGCAAATAACCATACATGTGATTATTGGACATTGCATATCTCTCTACCAGATTGCCTTATATGCCTACTACGTATCTCTTACAATGTTTTGTATACTGATGCTCATGAAACCAATAAAACAAATTTGAAATTAAAAGTTCAACAATCTGAATTGCCCTCTTCCTTTTACTTGCAAACAAAGAAAAGCAAGCACTGTGCCTAATCAGCCAGAAATTTAAAGCCGGAAGCAGCCTTTACAACATGGCTCCAACGGTATACCTTTACAACGTGATCCAAACCATGAATGCTTCTTGAAAATTTGTTTCTTTACCACGCAAGTTTGTACAACAAATTGCCTTAGGGAAAGAGTTGTTGAACTGATGTTGGACTTTAAGTCCAACAGTGTCCCTACTGTTGCGCAGACTGGAGTTGGAATAGTAAATCATACTATTCCAAAGTCCAGCACTTTCCCTAAGGCAAGTCTTTGTAACGACTTGTGCGGTAAAAGGAATGCGTTGTAAAGATGCACTTGTGGTTTGGACCATGTTGTAAAGGCATGTTTGGTAAATGCATGTGGAGTTCGAACATACAACCCTGGAAGACGGATATGAGGAGCTTGAAGACAAATTATGACGGCAAGTAGGCAAGACATTAAAACATGTAAAAGATTTTAAAAAAGTAATAACAATAAATCTTTCAATGCATTAAGAAGTGATGAATGAAGGTAACTGACGAAAAGAACTGTCACAATGGTAATCGGAAAACTAAACCTTTCATAAGGTGTCAGGTAATGCCATGGAAAAGCAAAATAAACAAAAAACAAGGAACTCATATACAGAGGGCAAAACAGTCACATATATCACTGTCAGGAGTGAAAGCTAACAGGTGTATGGGGTTGAATATGCCTAGATTAATCCATTAGCATTGAAAACATATTTTGGGGTAAATAAGATCTCTCACTTTGACCCTTTGGCTACATTCACAAATACAATTGGTATAATGCAGCGTATTATAAGCATAGTGTAACCTATCATTTACGTCAAGTGGGAATGTTTGAAATTCATAAAATTCCTTTTGGAAACATATGTGCTGGACTCATCCCCCCCCAAACCAATTCGCCGACGCTGCAGCCCACACCCTCTCCCCAATTTACTCTACCAGGTCGGTCTTATTTTCTATTGTCAGAAAACTACCGCTAAGGTATAAATATTGGATCGGAATCAAACACGGAAATGAGCCTATTAAAAAGGGGTGTGGCAACAGGGGAATGGATGATGGGCACTGGGGAAATACAAATCAACTGACATGCCTAAAAAGGGTAAGAAAGCACCCACATCTACTTAAGTACTATTCAAAGTCAAGAATGCTCAAAGGTACACCTCTCCAGCCATGAAGTATATCACACATCACACTAACCCCACTCACTGGATTTTCAAGAGCACCAAAGACTGCCCTGATTCACTCAATAATGACAATTTAAAAACATTAGTTGAAAACTAAATAGTCATTCAGACACCAACCAGCACACACTCTGTGTGGCAACCACAGAAAGCAGGTCAAAGCATAAATACATTAATTGAAAACATGGAATAGACAACAAAAACGTTCACTAAAACATGCAAAGTGTAGCTTTCAAACACTCAACACTGCACAACACACACATAAAATAGATAAGTAATCGCGACACTCTTCAGCCAACAGCACATGGAAGGACTCGATTCCAAATCCAGCTAGGAGGTGAGGTCTCGTTAGCAAAATTTGTACTACAGCCTTCCTGGGCTTTATTATACATTGTGCCCTGGAGGTGCAATGGATACTTGTGCTTGCTTTTCTACACCTGTGTGTCACGTGGTATTACAGAAGGGGTCACAGGCGTGTGCATGGCCCCATCTGTCATACAGATCACACGTGCGCTAATTATGTGCCCTTGCATTCTTAAGTGGATGTGCCAGGCAAATAGGGGACTATTTGGCCCTGTGCCCAAGCCATGTAATAGATGCAATGAGAGGCAATTAAGCTGCCAGGAAGTGCACTGTGCACACACAGAGGTGGAACACATTCAGAGCAACTTGCCCTAGGGTGCACCTTGTGTAGGAGCAAAAGGTTCCCATGCACCCCAGATATCCCCCTGTAGATGGGTGCTGTCACTCACTGTACCCACCTGCAGAGAAATGTGTGACCTCTTTGGAACTGGGTGCCATGTCACCGCCTTCTGTGAACACCAGAGTGACATAAAAAATAGACGGTCTGCCTTTCACTAATGAGCTGTTCCCAGTGCAGCAGCAGACTCGAGCCTGCACTCAGTGCGGTGCATTTGCAGTAGTAGGATGCACTGCCCCGGTCTGCATCCGGCACACACTCTTAAAGGGTGCTGAATAATAATTTGTCACCCCCGAGGGGCTCCCTCGGCGCCGTAGCCGCAGATAACTATTCACAGAGCGATGCCGGGGTTAAGGATTGAACAGCCAAGTTTTCAGAAGTTTTCTAAAAAGAGTTAGCTCTGAACAGGAACGGATGTGCAAGGGCAGACGATTCCAGCCAGTGACGAGGAGCCAGAAAAGAGAAGGGGCGACCCCCAAACCTGGTTTATGAATACGTTCGGGGCACAGCAAAAGCAGTTCTCAACTGGCGGTTGGAATAGAAGGCTGCAGTTTGCTTTTCAGATAGCAGCGTCCCTTACCGTGCAAGGTTTTAAAGACCAAACATAGAAGTTTGAAAAGGACTCCTGGGGAGGCGATAAATGGAACGCGGAGCGAGTGAATATTCAGGCAAGAAGCAGTCCTTGCGATGGCTGATGAAGTGTAAGGCAGACAACGCTTCCTTTCTCTTGATCTTGAGCCTGGCGATGGAAGGAGACTTGGAAGTAACGTCTCTCACTGCTCACTCCAGCGAGATCACTGCCGCCGTTACGTCACGGTAGTAACTTAACTATATTTGCATTTGAAAAAAAATAAATATATATATATATATATATATATTTGCATTTGACTGTGTGGAATCACCTTGCATCAGGCACCAAGGCGTTAAAGTGAGGCTGCAGGACAAGAGATGTGTCATGTTGCAGAATTTAAAACAAACAACAGGACGGACTGTTCTTATGTTAGCCGGAACAGAAAGGTCTGTTACGTTTCCGAGTATGTGGGTAAACAGACACCTGAAGACCATGAGTGCACTCAGAGCTAGTATTACACAAACTCTGTCGAACAGCATCACTAGTCACAACAGAGGGTGTTGTTTATCATGACAGAGCGGCAGTCTCAGTCGCATCTCTATCCAGGAGACACCCCTTAAGGAGCTGTCCGAGAACAGATGCACTCTCAGTCGAGTCTCTATCAATGTGTGCAGGAGAGACACCCCTTAAGAAGCTCTCTGAGAATAGATGCAGTCTCAGTCGAGTCTCTATCAAGGTGTGCAGGAGAGACACCCCTTAAGAAGCTCTCTGAGAATAGATGCAGTCTCAGTCGAGTCTCTATCAAGGTGTGCAGGAGAGACACCCCTTAAGAAGCTCTCTGAGAATAGATGCAGTCTCTGTCACATCTCTGTCAAGGTGTGCAGAGGAGACACCCTTTAGAAGCAGTCTGAGAACAGATGCACTCTCAGTCGAGTCTCTATCAATGTGTGCAGGAGAGACACCCTTTAACAAACTCTCTGAGAATAGATGCAGTCTCAGTCGAGTCTCTATCAAGGTGTGCAGGAGAGACACCCCTTAAGAACCAGTCCGAGAATAGATGCTGTCTCAGTCACGTCTCCATCAAGGTGTGCAGGGGAGACATCCTTTAAGAAGCAGTCTGAGAACAGATGCACTCTCAGTCGAGTCTCTATCAATGTGTGCAGGAGAGACACCCTTTTAGAAGCTCTCTGAGAATAGATGCAGTCTCAGTCGAGTCTCTATCAAGGTGTGCAGGAGAGACACCCCTTAAGAAGCTCTCTGAGAATAGATGCAGTCTCAGTCAAGTCTCTATCAAGATGTGCAGGAGAGACACCCCTTAAGAAGCTCTCTGAGAATAGATGCAGTCTCAGTCGAGTCTCTATCAAGGTGTGCAGGAGAGACACCCTTTAAGAAGCAGTCTGAGCACAGATGCAGTCTCAGTCGAGTCTCTATCAAGGTGTGCAGGAGAGACACCCCTTAAGAAGCTCTCTGAGAATAGATGCAGTCTCAGTCGAGTCTCTATCAAGGTGTGCAGGAGAGACACCCCTTAAGAAGCTCTCTGAGAATAGATGCAGTACCTGTCACGTCTCTGTCAAGGTGTGCAGAAGAGACACCCCTTAAGAACCAGTCCGAGAATAGATGCTGTCTCAGTCACGTCTCCATCAAGGTGTGCAGGAGAGACACCCTTTAAGAAGCAGTCTGAGAATAGATGCTGTCTCAGTCACGTCTCTATCAAGGTGTGCAGGAGAGACACCCCTCAAGAAACTCTCTGAGAATAGATGCAGTCTCTGTCACGTCTCCGTCAAGGTGTGCAGAAGAGACACCCCTTAAGAACCAGTCCGAGAATAGATGCTGTCTCAGTCACGTCTCCATCAAGGTGTGCAGGAGAGACACCCTTTAAGAAGCAGTCTGAGAACAGATGCACTCTCAGTCGAGTCTCTATCAATGTGTGCAGGAGAGACACCCCTTAAGAAGCTGTCCGAAACAGATGCTGTCTCAGTCGTATCTCTATCAAGATGTGCAGGAGAGACACCCTTTACGAAGCTCTCTGAGAATAGATGCAGTCTCAGTCGAGTCTCTATCAAGGTGTGCAGGAGAGACACCCCTTAAGAAGCTCTCTGAGAATAGATGCAGTCTCAGTCGAGTCTCTATCAAGGTGTGCAGGAGAGACACCCTTTAAGAAGCAGTCTGAGAACAGATGCAGTCTCAGTCGAGACTCTGTCAAGGTGTGCAGGAGAGACAGCCTTTACGAAGCTCCCTGAGAATAGATGCAGTCTCAGTCGAGTCTCTATCAAGGTGTGCAGGAGAGACACCCCTTAAGAAGCTCTCTGAGAATAGATGCAGTCTCAGTCGAGTCTCTATCAAGATGTGCAGGAGAGACACCCCTTAAGAAGCTCTCTGAGAATAGATGCAGTCTCAGTCGAGTCTCTATCAAGGTGTGCAGGGGAGACACCCTTTAAGAAGCAGTCTGAGAACAGATGCACTCTCAGTCGAGTCTCTATCAATGTGTGCAGGAGAGACACCCTTTAAGAAGCTCTCTGAGAATAGATGCAGTCTCAGTCGAGTCTCTATCAAGGTGTGCAGGAGAGAAACCCCTTAAGAACCAGTCCGAGAATAGATGCTGTCTCAGTCACGTCTCCATCAAGGTGTGCAGGGGAGACATCCTTTAAGAAGCAGTCTGAGAACAGATGCACTCTCAGTCGAGTCTCTATCAATGTGTGCAGGAGAGACACCCTTTAAGAAGCTCTCTGAGAATAGATGCAGTCTCAGTCGAGTCTCTATCAAGGTGTGCAGGAGAGACACCCCTTAAGAAGCTCTCTGAGAATAGATGCAGTCTCAGTCGAGTCTCTATCAAGATGTGCAGGAGAGACACCCCTTAAGAAGCTCTCTGAGAATAGATGCAGTCTCAGTCGAGTCTCTATCAAGGTGTGCAGGAGAGACACCCTTTAAGAAGCAGTCTGAGCACAGATGCAGTCTCAGTCGAGTCTCTATCAAGGTGTGCAGGAGAGACACCCCTTAAGAAGCTCTCTGAGAATAGATGCAGTCTCAGTCGAGTCTCTATCAAGGTGTGCAGGAGAGACACCCCTTAAGAAGCTCTCGGAGAATAGATGCAGTACCTGTCACGTCTCTGTCAAGGTGTGCAGAAGAGACACCCCTTAAGAACCAGTCCGAGAATAGATGCTGTCTCAGTCACGTCTCCATCAAGGTGTGCAGGAGAGACACCCTTTAAGAAGCAGTCTGAGAATAGATGCTGTCTCAGTCACGTCTCTATCAAGGTGTGCAGGAGAGACACCCCTCAAGAAACTCTCTGAGAATAGATGCAGTCTCTGTCACGTCTCCGTCAAGGTGTGCAGAAGAGACACCCCTTAAGAACCAGTCCGAGAATAGATGCTGTCTCAGTCACGTCTCCATCAAGGTGTGCAGGAGAGACACCCTTTAAGAAGCAGTCTGAGAACAGATGCACTCTCAGTCGAGTCTCTATCAATGTGTGCAGGAGAGACACCCCTTAAGAAGCTGTCCGAAACAGATGCTGTCTCAGTCGTATCTCTATCAAGATGTGCAGGAGAGACACCCTTTGAGAAGCTCTCTGAGAATAGATGCAGTCTCAGTCGAGTCTCTATCAAGGTGTGCAGGAGAGACACCCCTTAAGAAGCTCTCTGAGAATAGATGCAGTCTCTGTCACATCTCTGTCAAGGTGTGCAGAGGAGACACCCTTTAGAAGCTGTCTGCGAGTAGATTTTGTCTCAGTCATGTCTCTATCAAGGTGTGCAGGGGAGACATCCTTTAAGAAGCAGTCTGAGAACAGATGCACTCTCAGTCGAGTCTCTATCAATGTGTGCAGGAGAGACACCCCTTAAGAAGCTCTCTGAGAATAGATGCTGTCTCAGTCGAGTCTCTATCAAGGTGTGCAGGAGAGACACCCCTTAAGAAGCTCTCTGAGAATAGATGCAGTCTCAGTCGAGTCTCTATCAAGGTGTGCAGGAGAGACACCCTTTAAGAAGCAGTCTGAGAACAGATGCTGTCTCAGTCGAGTCTCTATCAAGGTGTGCAGGAGAGACAGCCTTTACGAAGCTCTCTGAGAATAGATGCAGTCTCAGTCGAGTCTCTATCAAGGTGTGCAGGAGAGACACCCTTTTAGAAGCAGTCTGAGCACAGATGCAGTCTCAGTCGAGTCTCTATCAAGGTGTGCAGGAGAGACACCCCTTAAGAAGCTCTCTGAGAATAGATGCAGTCTCAGTCGAGTCTCTATCAAGGTGTGCAGGAGAGACACCCCTTAAGAAGCTCTCTGAGAATAGATGCAGTACCTGTCACGTCTCTGTCAAGGTGTGCAGAAGAGACACCCCTTAAGAACCAGTCCGAGAATAGATGCTGTCTCAGTCACGTCTCCATCAAGGTGTGCAGGAGAGACACCCTTTAAGAAGCAGTCTGAGAATAGATGCTGTCTCAGTCACGCCTCTATCAAGGTGTGCAGGAGAGACACCCCTCAAGAAACTCTCTGAGAATAGATGCAGTCTCTGTCACGTCTCCGTCAAGGTGTGCAGAAGAGACACCCCTTAAGAACCAGTCCGAGAATAGATGCTGTCTCAGTCACGTCTCCATCAAGGTGTGCAGGAGAGACACCCTTTAAGAAGCAGTCTGAGAACAGATGCACTCTCAGTCGAGTCTCTATCAATGTGTGCAGGAGAGACACCCTTTAAGAAGCAGTCTGAGAACAGATGCACTCTCAGTCGAGTCTCTATCAATGTGTGCAGGAGAGACACCCCTTAAGAAGCTGTCCGAAACAGATGCTGTCTCAGTCGCATCTCTATCCAGGAGACACCCCTTAAGGAGCTGTCCGAGAACAGATGCACTCTCAGTCGAGTCTCTATCAATGTGTGTAGGAGAGACACCCCTTAAGAACCAGTCCGAAACAGATGCTGTCTCAGTCGTATCTCTATCAAGATGTGCAGGAGAGACACCCTTTAAGAAGCTCTCTGAGAATAGATGCTGTCTCAGTCGTATCTCTATCAAGGTGTGCAGGAGAGACACCCTTTACGAAGCTCTCTGAGAATAGATGCAGTCTCAGTCGAGTCTCTATCAAGGTGTGCAGGAGAGACACCCCTTAAGAAGCTCTCTGAGAATAGATGCAGTCTCAGTCGAGTCTCTATCAAGGTGTGCAGGAGAGACACCCCTTAAGAAGCTCTCTGAGAATAGATGCAGTCTCAGTCGAGTCTCTATCAAGGTGTGCAGGAGAGACACCCCTTAAGAAGCTCTCTGAGAATAGATGCAGTCTCAGTCGAGTCTCTATCAAGGTGTGCAGGAGAGACACCCCTTAAGAAGCTCTCTGAGAATAGATGCAGTCTCAGTCGAGTCTCTATCAAGGTGTGCAGAAGAGACACCCCTTAAGAAGCTCTCTGAGAATAGATGCAGTCTCAGTCGAGTCTCTATCAAGGTGTGCAGAAGAGACACCCCTTAAGAAGCTCTCTGAGAATAGATGCACTCTCAGTCAAGTCTCTATCAAGGTGTGCAGGAGAGACACCCCTTAAGATGCTCTCTGAGAATAGATGCAGTCTCAGTCGAGTCTCTATCAAGGTGTGCAGGAGAGACACCCTTTTAGAAGCAGTCTGAGCACAGATGCAGTCTCAGTCGAGTCTCTATCAAGGTGTGCAGGAGAGACACCCCTTAAGAAGCTCTCTGAGAATAGATGCAGTCTCAGTCGAGTCTCTATCAAGGTGTGCAGGAGAGACACCCCTTAAGAAGCTCTCTGAGAATAGATGCAGTACCTGTCACGTCTCTGTCAAGGTGTGCAGAAGAGACACCCCTTAAGAACCAGTCCGAGAATAGATGCTGTCTCAGTCACGTCTCCATCAAGGTGTGCAGGAGAGACACCCTTTAAGAAGCAGTCTGAGAATAGATGCTGTCTCAGTCACGTCTCTATCAAGGTGTGCAGGAGAGACACCCCTCAAGAAACTCTCTGAGAATAGATGCAGTCTCTGTCACGTCTCCGTCAAGGTGTACAGAAGAGACACCCCTTAAGAACCAGTCCGAGAATAGATGCTGTCTCAGTCACGTCTCCATCAAGGTGTGCAGGAGAGACACCCTTTAAGAAGCAGTCTGAGAACAGATGCACTCTCAGTCGAGTCTCTATCAATGTGTGCAGGAGAGACACCCTTTAAGAAGCAGTCTGAGAACAGATGCACTCTCAGTCGAGTCTCTATCAATGTGTGCAGGAGAGACACCCCTTAAGAAGCTGTCCGAAACAGATGCTGTCTCAGTCGCATCTCTATCCAGGAGACACCCCTTAAGGAGCTGTCCGAGAACAGATGCACTCTCAGTCGAGTCTCTATCAATGTGTGTAGGAGAGACACCCCTTAAGAACCAGTCCGAAACAGATGCTGTCTCAGTCGTATCTCTATCAAGATGTGTAGGAGAGACACCCTTTAAGAAGCTCTCTGAGAATAGATGCTGTCTCAGTCGTATCTCTATCAAGGTGTGCAGGAGAGACACCCTTTACGAAGCTCTCTGAGAATAGATGCAGTCTCAGTCGAGTCTCTATCAAGGTGTGCAGGAGAGACACCCCTTAAGAAGCTCTCTGAGAATAGATGCAGTCTCAGTCGAGTCTCTATCAAGGTGTGCAGGAGAGACACCCCTTAAGAAGCTCTCTGAGAATAGATGCAGTCTCAGTCACGTCTCCATCAAGGTGTGCAGGAGTGACACCCTTTAAGAAGCTCTCTGAGAATAGATGCAGTCTCAGTCGAGTCTCTATCAAGGTGTGCAGGAGAGACACCCTTTACGAAGCAGTTTGAGAATAGATGCTGTCTCAGTCACGTCTCCATCAAGGTGTGCAGGAGAGACACCCTTTAAGAAGCTCTCTGAGAATAGATGCAGTCTCAGTCGAGTCTCTATCAAGGTGTGCAGGAGAGACACCCCTTAAGAAGCTCTCTGAGAATAGATGCTGTCTCAGTCGAGTCTCTATCAATGTGTGCAGGAGAGACACCCTTTAAGAAGCAGTCTGAGCACAGATGCAGTCTCAGTCGAGTCTCTATCAAGGTGTGCAGGAGAGACAGCCTTTACGAAGCTCTCTGAGAATAGATGCAGTCTCAGTCGAGTCTCTATCAAGGTGTGCAGGAGAGACACCCTTTACGAAGCTCTCTGAGAATAGATGCAGTCTCAGTCGAGTCTCTATCAAGGTGTGCAGAAGAGACACCCTTTACGAAGCAGTTTGAGAATAGATGCTGTCTCAGTCACGTCTCTATCAAGGTGTGCAGGAGAGACACCCTTTAAGAAGCTCTCTGAGAATAGATGCAGTCTCTGTCACATCTCTGTCAAGGTGTGCAGAGGAGACACCCTTTAGAAGCTGTCTGCGAGTAGATTTTGTCTCAGTCATGTCTCTATCAAGGTGTGCAGGGGAGACATCCTTTAAGAAGCAGTCTGAGAACAGATGCACTCTCAGTCGAGTCTCTATCAATGTGTGCAGGAGAGACACCCCTTAAGAAGCTCTCTGAGAATAGATGCTGTCTCAGTCGAGTCTCTATCAAGGTGTGCAGGAGAGACACCCCTTAAGAAGCTCTCTGAGAATAGATGCAGTCTCAGTCGAGTCTCTATCAAGGTGTGCAGGAGAGACACCCTTTAAGAAGCAGTCTGAGAACAGATGCAGTCTCAGTCGAGTCTCTATCAAGGTGTGCAGGAGAGACAGCCTTTACGAAGCTCTCTGAGAATAGATGCAGTCTCAGTCGAGTCTCTATCAAGGTGTGCAGGAGAGACACCCTTTTAGAAGCAGTCTGAGCACAGATGCAGTCTCAGTCGAGTCTCTATCAAGGTGTGCAGGAGAGACACCCCTTAAGAAGCTCTCTGAGAATAGATGCAGTCTCAGTCGAGTCTCTATCAAGGTGTGCAGGAGAGACACCCCTTAAGAAGCTCTCTGAGAATAGATGCAGTACCTGTCACGTCTCTGTCAAGGTGTGCAGAAGAGACACCCCTTAAGAACCAGTCCGAGAATAGATGCTGTCTCAGTCACGTCTCCATCAAGGTGTGCAGGAGAGACACCCTTTAAGAAGCAGTCTGAGAATAGATGCTGTCTCAGTCACGCCTCTATCAAGGTGTGCAGGAGAGACACCCCTCAAGAAACTCTCTGAGAATAGATGCAGTCTCTGTCACGTCTCCGTCAAGGTGTGCAGAAGAGACACCCCTTAAGAACCAGTCCGAGAATAGATGCTGTCTCAGTCACGTCTCCATCAAGGTGTGCAGGAGAGACACCCTTTAAGAAGCAGTCTGAGAACAGATGCACTCTCAGTCGAGTCTCTATCAATGTGTGCAGGAGAGACACCCTTTAAGAAGCAGTCTGAGAACAGATGCACTCTCAGTCGAGTCTCTATCAATGTGTGCAGGAGAGACACCCCTTAAGAAGCTGTCCGAAACAGATGCTGTCTCAGTCGCATCTCTATCCAGGAGACACCCCTTAAGGAGCTGTCCGAGAACAGATGCACTCTCAGTCGAGTCTCTATCAATGTGTGTAGGAGAGACACCCCTTAAGAACCAGTCCGAAACAGATGCTGTCTCAGTCGTATCTCTATCAAGATGTGCAGGAGAGACACCCTTTAAGAAGCTCTCTGAGAATAGATGCTGTCTCAGTCGTATCTCTATCAAGGTGTGCAGGAGAGACACCCTTTACGAAGCTCTCTGAGAATAGATGCAGTCTCAGTCGAGTCTCTATCAAGGTGTGCAGGAGAGACACCCCTTAAGAAGCTCTCTGAGAATAGATGCAGTCTCAGTCGAGTCTCTATCAAGGTGTGCAGGAGAGACACCCCTTAAGAAGCTCTCTGAGAATAGATGCAGTCTCAGTCGAGTCTCTATCAAGGTGTGCAGGAGAGACACCCCTTAAGAAGCTCTCTGAGAATAGATGCAGTCTCAGTCGAGTCTCTATCAAGGTGTGCAGGAGAGACACCCCTTAAGAAGCTCTCTGAGAATAGATGCAGTCTCAGTCGAGTCTCTATCAAGGTGTGCAGAAGAGACACCCCTTAAGAAGCTCTCTGAGAATAGATGCAGTCTCAGTCGAGTCTCTATCAAGGTGTGCAGAAGAGACACCCCTTAAGAAGCTCTCTGAGAATAGATGCACTCTCAGTCAAGTCTCTATCAAGGTGTGCAGGAGAGACACCCCTTAAGATGCTCTCTGAGAATAGATGCAGTCTCAGTCGAGTCTCTATCAAGGTGTGCAGGAGAGACACCCTTTTAGAAGCAGTCTGAGCACAGATGCAGTCTCAGTCGAGTCTCTATCAAGGTGTGCAGGAGAGACACCCCTTAAGAAGCTCTCTGAGAATAGATGCAGTCTCAGTCGAGTCTCTATCAAGGTGTGCAGGAGAGACACCCCTTAAGAAGCTCTCTGAGAATAGATGCAGTACCTGTCACGTCTCTGTCAAGGTGTGCAGAAGAGACACCCCTTAAGAACCAGTCCGAGAATAGATGCTGTCTCAGTCACGTCTCCATCAAGGTGTGCAGGAGAGACACCCTTTAAGAAGCAGTCTGAGAATAGATGCTGTCTCAGTCACGTCTCTATCAAGGTGTGCAGGAGAGACACCCCTCAAGAAACTCTCTGAGAATAGATGCAGTCTCTGTCACGTCTCCGTCAAGGTGTACAGAAGAGACACCCCTTAAGAACCAGTCCGAGAATAGATGCTGTCTCAGTCACGTCTCCATCAAGGTGTGCAGGAGAGACACCCTTTAAGAAGCAGTCTGAGAACAGATGCACTCTCAGTCGAGTCTCTATCAATGTGTGCAGGAGAGACACCCTTTAAGAAGCAGTCTGAGAACAGATGCACTCTCAGTCGAGTCTCTATCAATGTGTGCAGGAGAGACACCCCTTAAGAAGCTGTCCGAAACAGATGCTGTCTCAGTCGCATCTCTATCCAGGAGACACCCCTTAAGGAGCTGTCCGAGAACAGATGCACTCTCAGTCGAGTCTCTATCAATGTGTGTAGGAGAGACACCCCTTAAGAACCAGTCCGAAACAGATGCTGTCTCAGTCGTATCTCTATCAAGATGTGTAGGAGAGACACCCTTTAAGAAGCTCTCTGAGAATAGATGCTGTCTCAGTCGTATCTCTATCAAGGTGTGCAGGAGAGACACCCTTTACGAAGCTCTCTGAGAATAGATGCAGTCTCAGTCGAGTCTCTATCAAGGTGTGCAGGAGAGACACCCCTTAAGAAGCTCTCTGAGAATAGATGCAGTCTCAGTCGAGTCTCTATCAAGGTGTGCAGGAGAGACACCCCTTAAGAAGCTCTCTGAGAATAGATGCAGTCTCAGTCGAGTCTCTATCAAGGTGTGCAGGAGAGACACCCCTTAAGAAGCTCTCTGAGAATAGATGCAGTCTCAGTCGAGTCTCTATCAAGGTGTGCAGGAGAGACACCCCTTAAGAAGCTCTCTGAGAATAGATGCAGTCTCAGTCGAGTCCCTATCAAGGTGTGCAGAAGAGACACCCCTTAAGAAGCTCTCTGAGAATAGATGCAGTCTCAGTCGAGTCTCTATCAAGGTGTGCAGAAGAGACACCCCTTAAGAAGCTCTCTGAGAATAGATGCACTCTCAGTCAAGTCTCTATCAAGGTGTGCAGGAGAGACACCCCTTAAGAAGCTCTCTGAGAATAGATGCAGTCTCTGTCACATCTCTGTCAAGGTGTGCAGAGGAGACACCCTTTAGAAGCTGTCTGCGAGTAGATTTTGTCTCAGTCGTGTCTCTATCAAGGTGTGCAGAAGAGACACCCTTTACGAAGCAGTTTGAGAATAGATGCTGTCTCAGTCACGTCTCCATCAAGGTGTGCAGGAGAGACACCCTTTAAGAAGCTCTCTGAGAATAGATGCTGTCTCAGTCACGTCTCCATCAAGGTGTGCAGGAGTGACACCCTTTAAGAAGCTCTCTGAGAATAGATGCAGTCTCAGTCGAGTCTCTATCAAGGTGTGCAGGAGAGACACCCTTTACGAAGCAGTTTGAGAATAGATGCTGTCTCAGTCACGTCTCCATCAAGGTGTGCAGGAGAGACACCCTTTAAGAAGCTCTCTGAGAATAGATGCAGTCTCAGTCGAGTCTCTATCAAGGTGTGCAGGAGAGACACCCCTTAAGAAGCTCTCTGAGAATAGATGCTGTCTCAGTCGAGTCTCTATCAATGTGTGCAGGAGAGACACCCTTTAAGAAGCAGTCTGAGCACAGATGCAGTCTCAGTCGAGTCTCTATCAAGGTGTGCAGGAGAGACAGCCTTTACGAAGCTCTCTGAGAATAGATGCAGTCTCAGTCGAGTCTCTATCAAGGTGTGCAGGAGAGACACCCTTTACGAAGCTCTCTGAGAATAGATGCAGTCTCAGTCGAGTCTCTATCAAGGTGTGCAGAAGAGACACCCTTTACGAAGCAGTTTGAGAATAGATGCTGTCTCAGTCACGTCTCTATCAAGGTGTGCAGGAGAGACACCCTTTAAGAAGCTCTCTGAGAATAGATGCTGTCTCAGTCACGTCTCCATCAAGGTGTGCAGGAGAGACACCCTTTAAGAAGCTCTCTGAGAATAGATGCAGTCTCAGTCGAGTCTCTATCAAGGTGTGCAGGAGAGACACCCTTTAAGAAGCTCTCTGAGAATAGATGCAGTCTCAGTCGAGTCTCTATCAAGGTGTGCAGGAGAGACACCCTTTAAGAAGCAGTCTGAGCACAGATGCAGTCTCAGTCGAGTCTCTATCAAGGTGTGCAGGAGAGACACCCCTTCAGAAGCAGTCTGAGAACAGATGCAGTCTCAGTCACGTCTCCATCAAGGTGTGCAGGAGAGACACCCTTTAAGAAGCTCTCTGAGAATAGATGCAGTCTCAGTCGAGTCTCTATCAAGGTGTGCAGGAGAGACACCCTTTAAGAAGCTCTCTGAGAATAGATGCTGTCTCAGTCGAGTCTCTATCAAGGTGTGCAGGGGAGACATCCTTTAAGAAGCTCTCTGAGAATAGATGCTGTCTCAGTCACGTCTCCATCAAGGTGTGCAGGAGAGACACCCTTTAAGAAGCTCTCTGAGAACAGATGCACTCTCAGTCGAGTCTCTATCAAGGTGTGCAGAAGAGACACCCTTCAGAAGCAGTCTGAGAACAGATGCAGTCTCAGTCACGTCTCCATCAAGGTGTGCAGGAGAGACACCCTTTAAGAAGCTCTCTGAGAATAGATGCAGTCTCAGTCGAGTCTCTATCAAGGTGTGCAGGAGAGACACCCCTTAAGAAGCTCTCTGAGAATAGATGCAGTCTCAGTCGAGTCTCTATCAAGGTGTGCAGGAGAGACACCCCTTAAGAAGCTCTCTGAGAATAGATGCAGTCTCAGTCGAGTCTCTATCAAGGTGTGCAGGAGAGACACCCCTTAAGAAGCTCTCTGAGAATAGATGCAGTCTCAGTCGAGTCTCTATCAAGGTGTGCAGGAGAGACACCCCTTAAGAAGCTCTCTGAGAATAGATGCAGTCTCAGTCACGTCTCCATCAAGGTGTGCAGGAGAGACACCCCTTAAGAAGCTCTCTGAGAATAGATGCTGTCTCAGTCGAGTCTCTATCAAGGTGTGCAGGAGAGACACCCTTTAAGAAGCTCTCTGAGAATAGATGCTGTCTCAGTCGAGTCTCTATCAAGGTGTGCAGGGGAGACATCCTTTAAGAAGCAGTCTGAGAACAGATGCACTCTCAGTCGAGTCTCTATCAATGTGTGCAGGAGAGACAGCCTTTACGAAGCTCTCTGAGAATAGATGCAGTCTCAGTCGAGTCTCTATCAAGGTGTGCAGGGGAGACACCCTTTAAGAAGCAGTCTGAGCACAGATGCAGTCTCAGTCGAGTCTCTATCAAGGTGTGCAGGAGAGACAGCCTTTACGAAGCTCTCTGAGAATAGATGCAGTCTCAGTCGAGTCTCTATCAAGGTGTGCAGGAGAGACACCCCTTAAGAAGCTCTCTGAGAATAGATGCAGTCTCAGTCGAGTCTCTATCAAGGTGTGCAGGAGAGACACCCCTTAAGAAGCTCTCTGAGAATAGATGCAGTCTCAGTCGAGTCTCTATCAAGGTGTGCAGGAGAGACACCCCTTAAGAAGCTCTCTGAGAATAGATGCAGTACCTGTCACGTCTCTGTCAAGGTGTGCAGAAGTGACACCCCTTAAGAACCAGTCCGAGAATAGATGCTGTCTCAGTCACGTCTCCATCAAGGTGTGCAGGAGAGACACCCTTTAAGAAGCTCTCTGAGAATAGATGCTGTCTCAGTCACGTCTCTATCAAGGTGTGCAGGATAGACACCCCTCAAGAAACTCTCTGAGAATAGATGCAGTCTCTGTCACGTCTCCGTCAAGGTGTGCAGAAGAGACACCCCTTAAGAACCAGTCCGAGAATAGATGCTGTCTCAGTCACGTCTCCATCAAGGTGTGCAGGAGAGACACCCCTTAAGAAGCTCTCTGAGAATAGATGCAGTACCTGTCACGTCTCTGTCAAGGTGTGCAGAAGAGACACCCCTTAAGAACCAGTCCGAGAATAGATGCTGTCTCAGTCACGTCTCCATTAAGGTGTGCAGAAGAGACACCCTTTAAGAAGCAGTCTGAGAATAGATGCTGTCTCAGTCACGTCTCTATCAAGGTGTGCAGGAGAGACACCCCTTAAGAAACTCTCTGAGCATAGATACTGTCTCAGTCACGTCTCTATCAAGGTGTGCAGGGGAGACACCCCTTAGGAAGCTCTCTGAGAATAGATGCTGTCCACGTCTCTATCAAGGTGGGCAGGAGAGACACCCCTTAAGAAGCTCTCTGAGAATAGATGCAGTCTCAGTCGAGTCTCTATCAAGGTGTGCAGGAGAGACACCCCTTAAGAAGCTCTCTGAGAATAGATGCTGTCTCAGTCACGTCTCTATCAAGGTGTGCAGGAGAGACACCCCTTAAGAAACTCTCTGAGAATAGATGCTGTCTCAGTCACGTCTCTATCAAGGTGTGCAGGGGAGACACCCCTTAGGAAGCTCTCTGAGAATAGATGCTGTCCACGTCTCTATCAAGGTGGGCAGGAGAGACACCCCTTAAGAAGCTCTCTGAGAATAGATGCAGTCTCAGTCGAGTCTCTATCAAGGTGTGCAGGAGAGACACCCCTTAAGAAGCTCTCTGAGAATAGATGCAGTCTCAGTCGAGTCTCTATCAAGGTGTGCAGGAGAGACACCCCTTAAGAAGCTCTCTGAGAATAGATGCAGTACCTGTCACGTCTCTGTCAAGGTGTGCAGAAGAGACACCCCTTAAGAACCAGTCCGAGAATAGATGCTGTCTCAGTCACGTCTCCATCAAGGTGTGCAGGAGAGACACCCTTTAAGAAGCTCTCTGAGAATAGATGCTGTCTCAGTCACGTCTCTATCAAGGTGTGCAGGGGAGGCACCCCTTAGGAAGCTCTCTGAGAATAGATGCTGTCCACGTCTCTATCAAGGTGGGCAGGAGAGACCCCCTTTACGGACCTGTCTGAGAATAGATGCTGTTTCGGGCGCATTTGTCATTTGGAATCCAAATCGTCCATTCTTAAATTGCAGAATGCCTTGGCACCGAGCCATGCTGAGCGCAACAGGCCGTGCACTTGTCACCAGGGATGTCTGCTCTGACTTTGGAAAATACGCTGGAGCTATTGTGTTGTGAAATGATGCTAAACAATTTCTAGCATATACAATTCCACATCTGTTCACCTCAAATCTATTTCGTATCTCATGAGAGCTCACAAATGTCCTTCTGCTTCAGTGTTTAGAATAATTTTAGCTGAAATATAATCACAGAGACAAGACACTTGAAGATTAATTTGGAGTCCAATAATTTGTGTTGGGATGAAAAATATGAGAAACGCCTTCACCACATGGTTTCGATTTTAGCCCAGTTTTTGTGTTCCATCCTCAGTTTACAGGGTCCTAATGGGAAATATTGCACGGTTGCTTTTATTTGCCGAATATCAAAACAAAGATTAAAATATTCCTCCGGAATTCCTAGAAGCAATAGCACGCAGGAACAATTTTCGCTAAACTCAAATTCCAAAACTGGGTCCAAACACATTCTGCATCTAATCCTGGGATTTTGAGTAGGACTTTGAAGGACCCCAATTACAAGAATAACTTGCTTGGTCCGAAAAAAGCTGAAAAAAGAAATTCTGAAGTTATTGTATATGGCAAAAAAAAGTATTATCCTGACTTTTCATGCCATTCGATGGGCAACACTATCTATCAGTATCTGTGGCGCTAAAGCAGCGCAGTGGATGAAGGACACCGCACACGTGAAGTGCCAGCAATGACCTCCAGTTCGTCAGATCCCATATTTATCAGTACAGTGACGAGACGAAGGGCATTCTACTGACCTTCGGGGGCACTTTGGAGCAAACTGGTAGTGTGTCTGGTTCCCCGCCGCCGCAGGCAAAACGCGGCCGCCGGGTTGAACTACACTACCCAGGATCCCCTGGGACGCCGACCTCCGTGGTCCCCGGACTTCCGCGCCTGGAGGCGCTTAAATTCCAGCTGTCCCTCCGGTGGAGCGGGGCATTCTACTGACCTTCGGGGGCACTTTGGAGCAAACTGGTAGTGTGTCTGGTTCCCCGCCGCCGCAGGCAAAACGCGGCCGCCGGGTTGAACTACACTACCCAGGATCCCCTGGGACGCCGACCTCCGTGGTCCCCGGACTTCCGCGCCTGGAGGCGCTTAAATTCCAGCTGTCCCTCCGGTGGAGCGGGGCATTCTACTGACCTTCGGGGGCACTTTGGAGCAAACTGGTAGTGTGTCTGGTTCCCCGCCGCCGCAGGCAAAACGCGGCCGCCGGGTTGAACTACACTACCCAGGATCCCCTGGGACGCCGACCTCCGTGGTCCCCGGACTTCCGCGCCTGGAGGCGCTTAAATTCCAGCTGTCCCTCCGGTGGAGCGGGGCATTCTACTGACCTTCGGGGGCACTTTGGAGCAAACTGGTAGTGTGTCTGGTTCCCCGCCGCCGCAGGCAAAACGCGGCCGCCGGGTTGAACTACACTACCCAGGATCCCCTGGGACGCCGACCTCCGTGGTCCCCGGACTTCCGCGCCTGGAGGCGCTTAAATTCCAGCTGTCCCTCCGGTGGAGCGGGGCATTCTACTGACCTTCGGGGGCACTTTGGAGCAAACTGGTAGTGTGTCTGGTTCCCCGCCGCCGCAGGCAAAACGCGGCCGCCGGGTTGAACTACACTACCCAGGATCCCCTGGGACGCCGACCTCCGTGGTCCCCGGACTTCCGCGCCTGGAGGCGCTTAAATTCCAGCTGTCCCTCCGGTGGAGCGGGGCATTCTACTGACCTTCGGGGGCACTTTGGAGCAAACTGGTAGTGTGTCTGGTTCCCCGCCGCCGCAGGCAAAACGCGGCCGCCGGGTTGAACTACACTACCCAGGATCCCCTGGGACGCCGACCTCCGTGGTCCCCGGACTTCCGCGCCTGGAGGCGCTTAAATTCCAGCTGTCCCTCCGGTGGAGCGGGGCATTCTACTGACCTTCGGGGGCACTTTGGAGCAAACTGGTAGTGTGTCTGGTTCCCCGCCGCCGCAGGCAAAACGCGGCCGCCGGGTTGAACTACACTACCCAGGATCCCCTGGGACGCCGACCTCCGTGGTC
The DNA here is from genome assembly GCF_964261635.1 of Lissotriton helveticus. Lineage (NCBI taxonomy): Eukaryota > Metazoa > Chordata > Amphibia > Caudata > Salamandridae > Lissotriton > Lissotriton helveticus. The sequence continues at coordinate 787,698,422 of NC_136068.1, forward strand.
CCCGGACTTCCGCGCCTGGAGGCGCTTAAATTCCAGCTGTCCCTCCGGTGGAGCGGGGCATTCTACTGACCTTCGGGGGCACTTTGGAGCAAACTGGTAGTGTGTCTGGTTCCCCGCCGCCGCAGGCAAAACGCGGCCGCCGGGTTGAACTACACTACCCAGGATCCCCTGGGACGCCGACCTCCGTGGTCCCCGGACTTCCGCGCCTGGAGGCGCTTAAATTCCAGCTGTCCCTCCGGTGGAGCGGGGCATTCTACTGACCTTCGGGGGCACTTTGGAGCAAACTGGTAGTGTGTCTGGTTCCCCGCCGCCGCAGGCAAAACGCGGCCGCCGGGTTGAACTACACTACCCAGGATCCCCTGGGACGCCGACCTCCGTGGTCCCCGGACTTCCGCGCCTGGAGGCGCTTAAATTCCAGCTGTCCCTCCGGTGGAGCGGGGCATTCTACTGACCTTCGGGGGCACTTTGGAGCAAACTGGTAGTGTGTCTGGTTCCCCGCCGCCGCAGGCAAAACGCGGCCGCCGGGTTGAACTACACTACCCAGGATCCCCTGGGACGCCGACCTCCGTGGTCCCCGGACTTCCGCGCCTGGAGGCGCTTAAATTCCAGCTGTCCCTCCCGCGTCGCGGGAGCGCGCGGGGTCGCGCCGGGCTAAGCCCGGGCAAAGGGCGGGCCCTCTGTGGCCCTCAGAGGCCTGAGGAGGACGGGACGGGGCCACTCCCTTTATATTTACCCGTTCATTACGACTTGAAGGTACTGTTCTTTGGTCCACCGGCCATTTCTCATTTGGGAACTGTGGGTACTGCTATCTTTTCCGGGACTATTTGCTATTATTATTTGTTTAACTATTGTGTTTGCTATGTGTCATTGACACCTGCATCTGCAGCCCTGCGCAACTACCCAAACCGTAGAACAGGGGTTAGTATTTGCCAGCATGTCCCCAAGAGGCACCCGCAGCAAAACTGCTGCCGCTGTGACTGGCCCCATTGACCTTTTTATATTTAAGGCCAATGATGCCATTAATCAGGGCATTAACCTATTAGAACGCAGGGTATCACAAGACCTGGCGCATGCCAGACGTTCCTCACTTGGCCTCATTGCTACCGCCACTACACCTGCACAAACTATGCCTAACAACATCAGACCCCTACTTGATGTTTGTGCTGACATACACACAATTCCCAGTGAGGTTAACCTCTCAGCCTCCATTCCTCTGTTAGACACAGACACCGACACCAGCACAGACCTGGAAAAAACGCCTGATTTACTAATTAACCCCTCTCCCAAAGTAAAACCTGCTGATAACACCAGGCATGTTAGAGGTAGGCGTGAGGGGGCAGTTCAAAAACTGAAGTTACACGCACCCAAGCCCCGGGTCACCACGACCAGGAAATATGGCCGGGCACAAAGGAAACCTGGGAAAAATACCAACTTTGTCCCTGACAACAATCATAATGCGACTAAGGTTATGGTAATTCCCCAGAGGGATGATAGTGAAACTGTACAGCAGGGTAGAACAACAAACACTAATGGAAACATAGACAAATCATATGACCCCCTGTTGGAAAGACTGGGGGATTTATTAAGTATTTACCTATCCCCAATCGAAAACAGACTTGCTCGATTAGAAAAACAGCTAGACGAATTGAGCAACCCTCTTAAGACTTTCCTAAAGGGAGGCCCTGCAGCTAGCACAAAAAATAGTAACCCTACCAATATAGCAGGTCCCAAAACAACTTTATTACAAGTACCCCCAGCTGCCCCAAATAATGTAGATAAAGTCGCACCTGCTCCGGCCAATGGCCCAATTACTAAACAAAAAACACCAATACCCCATACTTATAGCAAATCTACAGACAAAAGGAAGGATCCTGGCACCAAAACCACCACGAATATTACACTCCCAATTGCGAGCACCACAGGTCACCCTTCAGTTTCAACAAGCAATCCTATCCTGACCCAACCCACCCCAAAAACATCCAGACAAGTTCCTGCCCGCATTAATCTCCCCCCGGAATGCGGTGCATATGTACTAGTGTTAGTAAACGTTACCAAACTAAGAGAGGATCAGGATGAAAATCCCACATCACTCAAAAATAAAACCCTGCACTGGCTAATTACCAACTGCAATTACCCGATTGATGGTGCAAGGGAGATTATTAACACACAGAGGGTGGGTTGGATTGGACCACTCAGGAAAAAATTTGAGGGTGACTGTGTCACTATTAGTTTTAGAAAACCATACTGGGCAGAGAAGACATTAGCTAACGCCCCTTCACCATCGCTACGGGAATTTAACACCACGCTCCTTCCCTTGGGATATTTTTACCGACACCTGATACCCCCAGAACAAGCTACGGTTAACTTTCCCAACAACTTCCCCACTAATTCACACCCAGAGATGAATTTTGGTGCAAGGGTCAAATCACCCCTTTTTGCCCAAAACCAGAACTTAAATGTCGCCTCTCCCAACAACCTCAATTGGCACCCACAACCCCCAATGCCAATCCTTACCCCCAACCATCCGCAGTACTTTCAAGCCCCAACTATGCACTTGAGCAATCATAGGGATAGGTCCTACTTAACCCCCAACCCATTCCAGTTTGCACAGATGACACAAGCTAGGCCAATGTATAATATCCCAACTTTCAATCGGTTCGACTATTTACCATCATTAGACGAACAGGATTGACTGACTACACCCCTAAATAAAGAATTAAGCAACAATGTAAAAGCATGTAACCAAGAGGATGCCACAATTATAATTTCACCAGCATTGCTCCATGTTAAAACGGCAGTTCCAGAAATTATATTGTTGGATAGCATTCCAGCCATTTTAAACGAACCAACTATTCATGATAATGGCAATACTAGACGTACAATTATTAATCAGGGGTTCAAACACGGCCTATCAATATTAAGCTGGAATGTCGCAGGTCTAGAATCTAAGCTCTCTGACCCTGCATGGACCGAACTAATTAATGACATAGACATACTTATGTTCCAAGAGACTTGGGCTGTTGATAACCTGCATATTGAAGGCTACCACTGCTTCAGCCTGACATCTCCAAAACCTAGTTTTGGCCGAGCGGTGGGTGGACTCTTCACGGGGATTAGAATTTTGGCAGGCGGTATAATTAATGTTCTGAAGTTGGATAATTTTGCAAATTCCAACATTCAAATTCTGGAATATAAACTGAAATCAAAGACCACAATTTATTTAATTAATTTTTACAACAATGATTTTAATGGTGTACCGAACAAAAATTTTGTTGCTTTATCTAAGGTTTTAAACATGATTGATTGTTCTCTGTCAGTAGACACCAAGACTAGTATCCTGATCGGGGGAGATTTTAATGTGAAACTTATAGATAACTATGGATCTACTAATTTTGATCACTGTAATGACCGCAGGGGTTTGGAACTGATTAGCATACTCTCTGATTTTAATCTTGCTGATGTAATGAGTGTAGGGTATGATATGAATTTTCCCTATGCCCCTACGTTTAAGGGCAGGGATAACGGTTCAATTATCGACTACATTTTTACATCGCCTGCGCTAATGGACTGTTTAATCAAATCCACTGTGGTGCAAACGTCTTTCAGCGATCATAATCCTCTGTTTGCTATTTTTAACCTCGCACCCAGTCCGATTCTTATGAACTTAAATGGAGCAAGGGATATTACACCCTCAATTGACGGCCTTCGCCTTAAATGGAGAGGAATTGATTGTGGGGCCATCATAGATACGATTCGGGAGGCACATCCGGATTTATTGAAACGCCTCTCCTCCCCAAGTACAAATAATGAAGAACTGATTATTGATTTTGAAGCTTTATGCACCAATATAAAAAATCTCTTGTCAGTCCCACTCTCTGCTGTCCACAAAGAGCCACGGTGGTTTGACACATCCTGCTCCGTGGCCAATAGAGAGCTAAGAAAGGCTCTCTCTGCCAATCCCAGGTGTAAGGATGTTGTTCGAGCCGCCAGGAAAAATTATAAAGATAAAACATCGAAAAGGAAGGCAGATTTGCTCTGTGATCACTGGGATAAGCTGGTTATCAGCGCCAATCTGGGTGGCAGCGGCCCTTTTTGGACGGCAGTTAGGAGAACGAGGGAAATGGGCAAAGAGCTTACAAAAATTAGCTGCAATATAAGCAGCTCAGCCTGGGAGACCCATTTTTCTAATATTTATGCCGCCCCCTTTGATGAGCAACCTCTCCCTAATCTGAACCAAATAGAAGGCTTAGAGATTTCGGATTTAGAAGTCAGGAAAGCTATCAAAGAAAGCCTAGGTAATAAGGCTCCTGGGCCGGACGGCCTCCCTATTGATATTATCAAATTTAATGTTGATCTTTGGACACCAATACTTTTAAACATTTTTAACAGTCTACCACATGTAGCCATGCCCGCCACCTGGACTACAAGTATTATTGTCCCCATCTACAAAAAGGGAGACAGATCTGACCCAGTAAACTATCGTCCTATCTCCCTCCTGGATAATACTCTAAAAATACTAGGACGAATAATCTATAACAGGGTACTGGAATGGGCGTCTGATTCTGATCTTTTAGACCCCTGCCAGATGGGGTTTAGGAGTGGGGTAGGAACTGTCGAGCAATGCCTAAACTTAAAATTGATAATAGATAAATACTGCATTGCTCGCTCATCCCCCGTTTACCTAGCTTTTATGGATCTTTCATCCGCATTCGATCTTGTGAACAGATCCAAGCTATGGTTAACCCTCCTGTCAAACGGTCTCGATGCCGCTCTTGTTTACTTCTTAGCCTATCTCCACACTGACTCGAAAGCTCGGGTACGTGTTGGGATGGGCGGAGAGGTGTCGGGAGCCATCAAGATAGGGAGGGGGGTGAGACAGGGGTGCGTTTTAGCACCCCTGCTGTTTATTATCTATATTAATGGCTTGTCCAACTGTTTAAAGAAAGCTACCCCTGATGTCCCAACTATTTTAGGAAATCCCTTGCCCGCACTTTTATATGCAGACGACGCTGTCCTTATGGCACGTACACCTAATGCTCTACGTCTGCTTGTACATAGTTTTGTAAATTTTATGGAGGGACTGGATTTGAAAGTCAATTTTAAAAAGTCTTTTATCATGTCCTGTGGGCCGGGCAAAAGGAAACTCGGTACTATCCAAATTGGAACAGATAAACTGGAATCTGTCCATAAGTTCCCTTATCTGGGGTTGGTTTTCGCTGCGAACGGCTCTTGGAGTGGGCATGTGGCCCACGCCACGAGCAAGTTCTCGAAAGCCAACAACTCTGTCCTGAGTCTCCCCCGCCCAAAGAAAATCGGAGCCACTAAAGCTATTGTTAAAATTTTTAAACTACAGTGTTCCCCTGTTGCTACGTATGGAGCCGAAGTGTGGGGATTGGCCAGCAGCATTGGTATTCAAAGAGAGGAAAACCGTTTCTGCAGGAAATTGTTGGGAGCACCAATTTCCTCTTCCAATTTTATCTGTCATAACGAACTTAACCTCCCTTTTATAAACGACTTTATTAAAGCAAGACCAGCACTCTTCTGGATCAGAATCTGGAGGAATGAGGCTGCTGCCCTTACGCAAAACATCATTAGGGATTGCCTTAATAGTGAAAATGGCATGCAGATCCCCTGGTTTAAAGAAGTTTTTAAAATATTTAATGAAATTGGTAGAGGTATTTTGTTTACTGAGCCAACGGTTATTGAATCAAAGGACAAATATGAGGTCCAAAAGGCACTGTATGCACTTTACCGTAATGAACGGCTTGGAATTGAATTACAGAAATCAGGGGTTAAAAAATACATCGGTAATGGTCTTTGTATGCAAATCATGCCACCCTATTTATCACTGCCTATGTCAAATTGGGAACGATCTCTACTATTTCGTCTAAGGGCAGGAACTGTGAAATTTTTGCTTTCTTTTCCTCTGGGGTATCAACACCATACTGATTTTACCCCCTGCCCTTGTGACGGTACAAGTACTCAAGACGATTTGCACTTTTTGTTTTTTTGCAAATTTTATTTGAGATATACCAAATGGCTTTTAACCCCATATTTTAGAAAACTTAGACCTCTCACACTTCAGGATTCCTATTTGCTGCTGCTCACCCTGGACAATGATGAAGTGACATTTCGCACTAGCACTTTTCTAAGACTAGCCATACGTGCACGCAAGACTATGGAAAGTCCTTGAAATCAGATTTAGTCAAAAATACTACTGCTAAAACCTTTTAACTTAATGAAATTTATTGTCTAATTGCTGTATGATTTGCTTTGTTATTATGAAATGTAAATTATTTAACTGTTTTGTATTATGTGAATGTATATGTTCTTTGATGTGTTCGGTACTTTTATGAATTTTAACAAATTCGAATAAAGGTCTTTTGAAACTTGAAACTTGAAACAGTACAGTGATAATAGGCCTGCCATTCTCTGACTCGTCGATGTGTTCTCCAGACTAGATGCTGCATTCTCCTCTCTGGTGGTGATCTTTGGCGATTGTCCATTCTCAACTATTGTGGTGCCTCTTACTTCTTCAGTGGAGGATTCTCCTGGGGCCCAGACCAGGGTGGTTCATCCATATTGGCTCCACCGGCACGCCAGCGATTTGTGCCCTTTTGAACTTTGAGACATTTCAAGTAACCTTTCCCTGCCTCTAACTACAAAAACTATAGTCCCCTTTACCCCAGTTACTGTCCCTGGGCAGCATTCCAAAGGTGTTCAGATCTTTGTTCTGGTGTGGTGGCTTTGACGCACGCTTGGTACTCCAAGAAGATTTTCAGTTCTTTGGCAATTTCTTTCTCACTGGCTTTCTTGTTGTTTCTTCGCCTCCACTATTGGCTGCTTTTACGTCCAAAGTCAATGGCATCCATTTGAGGGCACATGTGATTGTCTTTCATGTAGTATGATTGAACCTGATAAATGCAAGGGAGGGGCAGGTTGTGTAATGGGGTGCTTTCCAGTATGTGCATGGAAAGTGGTTAGTGGCCACTCAACGTTTTCTCCTGGTTTCACCATGATGCATACAACCCTGTGGAGTGTGTACATGAAACCTTCAACTTCCTCATTTGCTTAGGGGCAGTGAGGAGTGATCATTAAATAGTGTCTTCTGAGTTTTTGCAGAGATTCTTGGAACTCACTCTTGTAGAAGGGAGCTCCATTGACTATTTTAGTCGCTTTAATCTGGAGGAAGAGACATGCATGTCCTCAACATTACCTCCAAAGTGTAAGGGAAGGAAACTTCCTCCTGACACTGGGAAAATCCTTCTAGTACTTGCACCAGAAGGACTTTCATTTTTAAAAAATAATTTAATGTTTTAAATTTTCTTGCAACATGAGGGAATAGCTTCCCTTGCATCACAAGATGTTTTTTTTAGCAGAGTGACAAGCAGCATGCAAAGTGAATCCCGTCAGGTCCTTTCACTTTGATTGGTGCTTGTGGGCACATCTCAGGACCCTGAACACTAATCAAAACAGATACACCAGTCTGCCCAATCAGGGACAATTATTGATTTCTTAACAAATTGGCCCTGGCATTGGGTACAACCCCCACCTATAAACGTCTCAACAGTCATATCTCAACCATAACATGTTCAATCGTCTTTTGGCTCCACACTGCAGGGAGATTGATGACTTTACACACAATTACATAGATACCAAATATGATATAACTTCCTAATAAAAGGGGAGTTTAAGGCTTGGCAAGGTGGTTTTAATGCCAAATCTACATGGCAGTTTAAAACTGCATTCAGGCTGCAATGGCAGGTCTAGGGCATGTTTAAGGTACTACTTAAGTGGGTGGTCCAATAGGTGCTGCAGGCCCACTGCTAGCATTTAATTTACAGGTCCTGGGTATAAGGTATACTATACTACAAGGGACTTAAAAGTAAATTAAATATTACAGTTGAGTACAAGCCATTTAACCACATTAAAATAATGGCAAAAAACGCTCGTTTTCATCGGAACTACTTAAGAAAAATGAAATCATTTTTAACGGAGATGGATCTAAAACTAGCAGTGCAATCACTGGTTATCTCGAGGATCGAATATGGGTGTACAACGCTAGCAGGACTACCAAAAATTTCCACAGCACCACTAAAAGCATGCCTCAATGCAGCGGCAAGACTTATTACAGGAACAAGGAAATTTGACCATATCTCCCCTCACCTGAAAGCTTTAAACTGGCTACCTTACGAAGCGAGAATACAGCTAAAAATGGCATGTATCATCCATAAAGCGATTTATTACAACATGCCGAGATACCTCGCCCAGAAAATAGAAATTTCAGGAGGAAACAGACCTGCCCGGAGTGCCAAAGATCTGTTGCTGAGACCACCTATCTTCAGGAAGAAAAAAACCTATGAGAGGGCGTTCTCAGGAGCGGCCCCCAGAATCTGGAACTCTCTTCCCCCGAGCATCAGAAAAATTACAAACATTGCAACATTTAAGAGGGAAACTAAGATCTTTCTTATGAGTAAGTTCCTTCCATAGGCAAGACTATTCACCATCTAAGACTTGGCACTGAGATGATTATTATTAGATAATACCTAGGGAAATATATAGAAATTCACCAACGATATGATGATACCAGCGATCGGCACGATGCCAACCCTGGGTCTGGAGAAGATAGTGACCTAAAGAAAAGTCACTAAAAACATTCATATTACGGAAAGAACTAATACATCTATATATTATAATTAGTCCCTAACAGACCGCAGAGCATTATATATTCATGTTTAAACAAGTACCGGTCCTTATTTATCCCATTATGGAAATAATCAGAACTAATTTCTTTACAGTCATATTTTATATTATATATGTTGTGTTTTTTAACCTGCTCCATTTGTTGTTAAGCGCTCTGATACCCAAGGGTCATGTTCGAGCTATAGAAAACTTTTTAATAAATAAATAAATAAATGAACCATGTTTTAGGGGACACACACAAGCACTTTAGTACAAGGTGAGTACAAGCTATTTAGCACTGGTTAGTAGTGGTAAAGTGCACAGAGTCCTAAGGCCAACAAAAATCAATTCAGCAATAAATTGGAGGGGCAAACGCAAAATGTTTGTGGTTGATCCTGCAGAGAGGCCCCGCCTCAACAGTATTAAAAAGAATGGTTTGTACCTGGCAAAAGGTTTATTTTGCCAGTTTGAACTGGCAGTTAAGAAACTGCACACACAGTCTGCATTGGCAGGCCTTAGACATGTTCAAATGGCTATGTAAGTGGGTGGCACAATAACTGCTGCAGGTCCACTTGTAGTATTTAATTTACAGGCCCTAGGAACAAGTAGAACACTTTACAAGGGACTTATAAGTAAATTGAATATGCCAATTGGAGATATGCCAATATTACCATGTTTAACCCCTACCGCGCTACCGCGTTTTCCCACTGTGCGCTGAAATTAAAAAAATGGCTTGTTTATGACAAAGCCAGCTCGTCATCCGCTTAGCGCAGGTAACGCCCATGACGAGCTGGCTTTGTCATCAGCGCCGAAGGGGTTCAAGAAGTAAGCACATGCAGTTTAGCACTGGTTAGCAGTGGTAAAGTGTGCAGAGTCCTAAGGCCAGCAATGCCGAAATCAGCAAAAATGCAGAAGTAAGGCATAAAAGTTTGTGGGAAGACCACCCTAAGGATGACTGGTTTAAGATAGTGTACTGCAATTAAGTATTTATGCTGTACCAAATCTGTAATAAAGTCAAAACCTCAAACAATAAAAAGCTGAATTAGAAAAATAGAAATATGGAGTCAAATTTAAACAAGTGACACAAAACAAAAAAAAGTCAAAGAGGATAATTGGAAAGTTGTAAGTAGGATTAGCGCCCCAAAGTGCAAAAGTCCAATAATAGTCGACACACTTCAAAACCGGGACCAAGACAGTGAATTGAGACCAACGACGGTGGAGCCCTAGTGAGATATGTAAAACAGCGGGGGCCCAGTGATACTCTTAAAGTCAAAAGGTTTCAAAAAGTTCTAAGTGCCACAGCAGAAAGAGACTTTGTCACTTTGCTGAAGAAAAACATTTAAATGTCTTCTAAGTGCCAAACAACCACAGAAGTGCACTTCTTAGGCATCCAGGACCAAAGGGGAGAGCACTTAGAGATTCTCAGCATATCAGGCAGAAGCCATGAGCAAAATTCAGTTGCCACTGATCAGTTAGGCACTTTGGAAAAACGGTCTCTCAAAGCTTTTTGTGTCCCCGGAGCCACACAGGAGTTCCACCAACAGACCCTTTCAATCCACTTCTTTATCATTGGTACAAGGGGGAGCAGGTCCAAATCTTTAGGGCTCCTCTCAGGTCACAGACAGCAGGTTCAATCCTCTTCTGTTCTTCTACAGGTTCAGAAAGTGTTCTGATGGTGTGCTTTCAGGTGTCACATTTATCCCAGGGACTAGTTAGTGGGTGGGGAATACTCTGAACTCCCTAACCAATGGGGTTAAAGTTTTTGGGGTGTTTTATGTGCATAGCTTTTATGTGGGCCTGAGCTCTACCCCTAGCCGACATCACTGCCAGATACCTTCCCACCAAAACTACAAAGGGGTGCCCTTCCTGTGTTGGCACCAAATATTTGGGCTTCCTTCTTTTTTCAGTGGATCTGGGTTGCCCCAACCCAGGTGCAGTGTGATGAAAACTAATTATTAGATGCATATTTTCCTCCCCTCCACCTCTTTCTCAAGAATTTAGTCCATTACTAATAATTGTTTGTTTTGTGTGGGAGGCCTTCGTTCCCTCGGCTGGAGGGCAGAATACGGAATTTGGCCCAGCAGAGGATCAAAGGGCCTGGAATCTGATAAAATTCTTGGCGACCCATAAGATGTATACTTATATTATTGGGACCTGCATATTCAAACACAGCGTGCATATTTCACCCCAGTTTGACACCTCACTGGACTATGCAGCCCTAAGGGAAGTGAAATGTCACTCTACAGTAGATTTTACGTTTGTGTATAAAACAGTCATACACTACAGATTTTCCAATTAACCCTATTGACCTATCTATGATTACCTACTAATATGACAAGGCATATCCCCAGGTCATCCTGTGTACCTGTGCACAATTACAGTGTTGCACACAATGGTAGCCTCACATGTACAGTCCACACATATGCGTCCACAACTGTGGAGATATGTTCATGTGTAACCAGTCCATTACTCCTTACTATAGAAGCGCTGCAGCAGTCTTTTTTTAAGAGGCAGACATTGGAGGGAAACACAGCTGGTCCAATTACTGGGAGATTATTGTGGGTGAGACGCAGGTAGGGAGATTCACCCCCAGTAAAGGTCCAAAAAATCAGGTGATTAAAAGTTAAACATCTGGGTGGACTGAATGGGTCGAACTTATTTTGGTACCAGTGGTAAAAGATCTTTTTATGATGAACAGAATTACTTAAACCAAAATTAGAATATTATCTGTTACAAGTTATATTTTCGTGCCACAGTAGGTTTTTGATGTATTGAAGTCAAAATCCCTTTATGAATCTGAAATAAGATTGCTACTTTTGGGGCCTCCTATAAAATGTAAATCCCCTGATCAATCTCCAACCATTTTTCAAGATTGGACCTCGTATTGATAAGGTAACATTCTACAGATGTTTGTCAAGATTCATCAAACTGGGCCAAGAATGTTGGTGACAAGAACACTGCACATACGAAATTCACAATAAGTTTTATGTTTAGTTCAACTGCCCTCTGCAATATGTGGGATTACTTCTATTTTAAGTTTACAAAAATAAAAGAGGAAATTCTAGATGTAATAGAAATCAAACAAAAAAAGTACATCTATGTGCTGCTGTGCTGTAATGCAAATATTTCAATATCCGTTTACAGGATATATATAATTTCTGCTGCTAGTGGCCTCCAAATAATTCAGCTAATGGGTTTGCCAAAAAAGATTTATGTATTTCATATATAATGTGTTTCCTATTGCCATGTTTTATAGTGGTAAGTTTAGCACTGTTTCTTTTACTTTTTGCAAGAAATTCAGAAAGCGTGTGAATTGTAGTGGTTGACGACATGTGTAACTGAAATCAGTAGATAGGTAGGCTCCTTCAATTAGATTACCGGTATTTTTTTGCTTGTTTCTCTTAACATTGTTGGTCAACTAAACAGTTGTACAAGTATAGCAGGGCAGCTGACCATTGTTTGTCAGAATGACTTTATCAAGGCTGGTATTCTTTTTCGATTGGCTGGAAAGTAGGGAGAACCCGCCATATCTCAGTTACAGCAGCTGTCTCTGGGCCAGATCCAGGATCAGGACAACCTAGTGAAGCATGCTGAATTTGTCCTGGCTGACAGATAACATGATAACAAGGGAATCTCTTGTACAAGGAAGATATTCTATGTACTTTGCTATAATTATTTGTCCAAATGAGTGACAACATTGAAAAAAACATAACTCAATGTAGCAAGTTGTTCGTAATTAAATAAATTCTCAGTAAAGAAAAGAACAAAGAGACAAAGAGGCGCACACTAGTGTGAATTCAAAAAATTTCATTATACTCAATAGAAATGATTCTAAAGGGTACAAATCATACATTTCCACAATGACATTCTTGCAAATCAAGTTTAAATTAAAAAAAAGTATGTAAAGATTGAATCACACATGTCCCTGTTGCCAATGTATTTGCAGCAGATGTTTTTAAAATAAATGCATGTTGATTGTCAGACTCTGCTTATTTTCAAGCTTCACCTCTTGTGACTCTGCTCACTTTACTCTGCCTCACCTTGACCTCCAACGTATGAGTTCCAGAAGTAAAATGTTCCCCATTCCAGTACTGTTTGTGATGCAAAAATGGTGATCTTTGTGTAGCAAATTATCTTGGCCCTGGCATTAACACTGACTTTGCAATTAGTCATGCCTGGCTTCTCCCTGAGACAGGCAGAGAATGAGTCCAACAATGTGCCTCAGAATAGTCAAATATAGACCATAAACAGCAAGGAAGGGTGGTTAGTCCCACTTAATTCAATTCTTCTCTGGGATCACATGGCAAATTTGTGTGGTCTTGGCTCGGAGCTAACCAATTGGAGGTGCACAGCAAACAATTGCCTTATAACATTTGGAATACAGTTAGGTTCCAAACTCTAGGTCCAGTGTAAGGTTGGGCGATAAATTCAGCTCCCCGGTGGAGGTGGTGGAGTTTGCTTCAGCCAAATTTCACCAACAGCGTGTGTTGGAGTTTTTACTCAAATGCAGCTTGTCAATGGTAAGTTGGTGAGTGAGAATTGGCAGCCCCAAGCATGATTTTCAGGTGCTAGGAGGTCACCAAGTGAGATGTTCCTATTGTAGGTGGCCACAACCGTTCGTGGTGAGAAAGCTGATGTTCAAGTAGAAATCTACTCGAGCGGCAGCAAAACTAATTTGAGAAGTAGCGCCCACTGGAGCGCCATGTGGTGTTGTTCGCTCTGATTTTTCAGTGTGGAACAAGTTCCCATTGCTAATAATCAGTGTGAGCAGCGTAACATAGTGATTTCCACCCATTCTCGGAACTCTGCATAATCTTGGAGAGTTTTAATGTAACGTCGTGAAGTTCCATGGAATGAAACTCCATGAGTTCCGCCCACCACAAGTGCTGTGAGGTATGTCGGTGTCAAGACATGCAAGAAATATTATTATAGTGTACAGGTGGTACTACCTATTTACTGGCTTGAGTTATGCTTGTCATCAACCACTTTAATGTGCTGTCCCAATGCATTAAAACAATTATGCCAATTAGGTTTTCTACATATTGGGGCTGGGTGGACTAAAGTTTGCAAATTAGTTACCTTTAAGCAATAGGTTCTCCTTGGGTTCAGCGCTTATAGTCAGGGCCACTGGAGCTTTGCAGCGGGGGAAGACCAAATTATGCCGCAGGTTTGACTAAATTATGCACTGCGGCTGTAAACTTGCAAAATTCTAGTGGCCCTGTTTACAGTACTCCTGTATTGTGTATCTATAACAGGACATCACAGCGGGTGCTCGACACATATTTCACGGCTACTTTTCTGTACTAGTAGTCAATATTATTTCCTTGCCTGGTCAATGAATTGTTTAGATTCAGAGACATTGTGTGCCGCACCGTATCTAGCATCACTTTACGGAGAGTCTGCATTTCATGTGGTGACGCAGACTGAGATGTAAGTCGATCTCTATAACTGCAGATGAATCCAGAGGGATTCAGACCCTGTTAGTGCTACTTTAAATTAATACAACTCAAAAACAGAAAGGTGTGGAATGAATTCCATTACATGAAAGCCGTTAAAGCCAATCTGAAATGTGCTTACCAGCCAGGTCACACTGGGGATGGCTGGCACCCAGCCTGCATTGGAAATAGGATTGTTTATAATGCCGCTGTCACTCCTCTGAAGGGTGTTATATTACTTGTCTGGAGTGTCACTTTGTCTCACTTAGCTCGGAATATAGTAGGTTTAACCACACTACACACAGTTCATGAAAAGGTTGCTTTTTAGCGTGCAAAGTGCCAGGGCGGATATGGAGTGCGTTTTACGCAATGCACCAAGTTCAGGCAGGAACAGGGGTTACTGGTAGGACAGGACCATGCTGCGATTTTGCACTAGAAACCAATGTTTTGTTGAATGTTTGATAGTTACAAAATAACTTGTGAGGGAAAATAGATATTGCTCATTTTTTTAAAATACAAATTTCCATGAAACAGATTTTGCACCATGCCTACTGGGTAACTAATAAGAAATAGATTAGTGCCTGTCCACTTTGTCTGAGAAGATTGCTAAGAAAAGTTGTCTCTTTTTACCCTAAACTAGTAGTTCAGGGAATAGGAGAATACCCATCATTAATTAGCTATTTGTTTTGTCAGCTTTCCCACATAAAATTGAGCCCTAACTTGTTTAAAGTGACAAAAACTCTTCTGTCCAATCAAAGGAGAAAGTACGTTTGGAGTGGTCAACCTTATTGGCTGCTGGCAACCCGCATCAAAACCTCAAGGCCTGGCCCTCTGCTGATTTTGGACTGCATGACTGCACATGATCTCCGCCCTTATCTGTGATCCCTTAAGGTGTACCCTCAGTGGAGACAATATAGATGGGATAAATCACTCCCAATCCTACAGTGTATTGATATTGCAAGTTATGGAAGAGCTCAGTGACCTCATAGAGGCATGATGCCCCAGGCTGAGCGCCTTCGTACGGCACAGAACATCCAAAGGAAATATCATTTTGATGCATGATTGGGGTATTTGTGTGCATGTTTGCTGCTATTCTGTGAAACTAGGTTGATTACATAAGTTCCTCAATTTAGGGAATTACAATATTACAAATGTAAATCCTAAGGAAGATTACGTTTTTTTTGTTATTTCTTCAAAGTAATTTTGATTTGTTATACATTGGACCCCATCTTCCCACTGTATTAAACCCGCCAAACTTGATATTTCAATCATTGAGCAGTGATTACATTTGAACAATGGAGAAAGAGCATCAAGATGGGGCCAAAGGAAGCTTCCAGGATGTAAAGGGGAGGAATTAAAATGGGGGCTATGTAGAGGGGTGAGAATGGGGGTGTTTTCAATTTTCTCTCTGTGATCCGTGGTAAGGCTATTAAAGTATCACACTCAGTATGAAAATGACAACTTGGATGTCCGAGTGCAAAGGCCCCTTCATCAGTCTCCCGGCTCATCACGTTGCTGCCCAACCAGTGACCCCACCCCAGCTGAAGAAGCTATCCGAATGAAGCTTCATCGTTGGATGAAAAAACACAGGTGACGCACAAGATATTAAAAACAACATGATGAATGCATGAAGGAATTAACCGTGACAAATACTTTGAATATTGGCAGGCCTGGACGTGACTACAAGTGATTCAAGAAGAATCAGGAAAAGGCTGACAATGTCTAACAGAAAAGCCGGCGCGCGTCATGGACAAGCAGCGAGGAGGGCCTGACATTTTCCGGACAAATCGATTTTTTTAACCTGATTGTGGTGCAGTTCAGCATGCCAAGAAAGACTCTCGGCAAAACTGTCATTTTAAATTAAAATATAGAACAGTTGTGTGATCATATTCTGCATGTCAAATCTCTTTTTGCCGATGAAAATATCAAGTCGCAGAAGCCCCTGTCAGACACTGAGGAAAAAAGATAAAAACCTGTTTTGTATGATACCACTTTAAAAAGAAACTACGAACCTTGTTGTTCAGAGCTATTGTATTTTTTTTTAACATTTGTGCTTAGGATTCTTACATTTAGGCCATAAAAATGCATGTTTGGTTTATTATGATGTGCATCCTTGTCAAATTTCCTTTTGTTTGTCACAACAGAGGAAGTGCACTTGCCAGTATCCTTGAAAGAAAGAGTGGGGGCAGATACAATAATGCATTTCACTTTTCATAAGTACTGTTTTAGAATTATACAGACTTCTCAGCTGCCTTCATAGGCGAATCTCACTTCTATTCACTGCAAACTGCCGTTGCTCATCCTTGACAAGGATACATGGGCTTAACACAGCCCCCTGCAGCGCTCTGGGACAGGGCGGGCCCAAGCATTTAGGGAACCCGCCCCCCTTTAGGAGCCCTAGTGCAGACCAAGGCCCTTGAATATCTGTACAATATGTAGACTCAGGGGTCCATCTTCATATTGTGCAGTGTTTCTTTGTGTGGGGGGGGGTCGCCATTTTGTGTCACCCCACTATATTGGTACTGATATCTGATCACAGCCACAACCCGTGAAATTTGCTCATCACCCACCGTCGGATATTTATGGAATTCTGAATAGTCGGATTTTTTGGAATTAATGGGATCGTGCCCGTCTGGTGACTCCGACGGGTGGACACATCAGGCATGTCTGACACGTGGCTTGCTGTGCCCCACCTCCACATCTCTCAGGTGCACTCGATTGCCGGGAACCCCTGACCGTTTCTGTAATCCCGTCAAACCCAGGGCTCATTGCTGTGATCTCAACTCCAGAGCTGCAACACATTTTCATGTTCCCGTTGCATGCACTAAATTGTTGTTGTGCCTCACACGTCTAGAAATAAGAACTCTAGGATCAACTGTCCCCTCGTGCCACAAGGCAGGCGCCAGGCAAGGGATGCTTAAGGCCTCATTATTCGTGGCCCTGTGGTCTGTGACCTCGGCACAATCTTTGGAATTACAAGTGACACAGAATGTATAACTCCCAGTAATACACAGCTTTGATAAAGTCCAAACCCCTGGATATCTTTCAGCAGGTCAAACATGCCAAAATATAGTGAATGAAATATGCCTGCTAATTAAAGTTCAGTGCATTAATGGCCCTTCTTCTTAGAGCTCCGTGCGGCCTATGTGTGCTTAACCCCAGTTTTGCTGCTCTGCAGGATAATGTCCCTGCTGTAGATCTTCTTTGCCTTCTGAAGGTCAAAGTCGTCACTCTACAAGAAACAGCTCAGTGAAATATTGTGCATACAATGGAGTCCATCCCTAACCTCCCAATCAAAGGTCTTTCAAAATCCGGTCCATCCGGATCAATCAGGCTTTATGCCGCAGAGGGGGACCCGCTTAAACCTACGGCGTCTGTACGGGGTGTTACACATGACCACTATGCCTCACACGTTGCAGGCTGGACTTATGTCCTTGGATGCCAGGATGGCATTCAATAGTATTGAATGGAACTACATCTTCATAACCCTTGTTAGGCTGGCCCTTGGTCCCAAATTCTGTGGCTGGGTGAATCTCTGGTATCAGGGCCCGCTAGCAAAAGTGTGAGTAAACAATGTTGTGGCCCAAGTTTTCACCCTTCAGAAGGGCACAAGGCATGGATGTTTCATGTCCCCTAGGATGATCTTGCATTGATCATACCTTTCTAGAGTGCTAACTCCACAAGATAGGGAGAGGGGTATCTGCATTATGGCTGTGGGCACGAGGGCACCTTTTTCCACAGCCTCTTTGGATGCCCGGTAATTCAACTGTACTGGGCCGAGGAACATTGCCCAGGTGGTGACCTAGTAGTTCCCTTAGGTGCGAAATGGCTCCCTTTGACTATTACAGGTGAGGCACATGGCCAAGGTACCAGAAGATTTGGCTGGTTTTTGAGGCAGGGGTTGGCCAAGCGTAACACGGCACACACGCTTGGAGCGCAGCGATGACCCCCCCCCCTAATTGAAGACTGGGAGGCTGACATGGATTGGTGCCAACGGGCATAGAAAGTGGTTTACCAAAGCTGGGGCTGCCCTAAGAAATGAGAAAAGGTGTGGGGCAACTGGCATACTTACCGAAGTTATTGAGCATGAGGGGATGGCCATGGGAAGAGAACAGAAGGGGAGGAACCAGACATTTCAGTGTCTTACCGGTGTGGGTTTGGGATTTCTGAATGTCGTGAAGGGTAAGTTTCTACTGACTATCCGTGTCACGTATTTGATCCTGTTTTCTCTGTTTAAAGTGTACACTGACCGATTTCTTTGACTACTGTATTCAATGTATGATGAGCAAAGTTTAATAAAAAAAAGTTTAAAATAAAGGTCTTTCAAAATCCAACTTTTTACAAAAAACAGTGGACCCTAGTAGTTTGGGTGATTTATAAAAAAGGGGTAACCCTGTGTCCCTCAGAACCTGGGTATATGCGATTAACAAACAAAGTGGTTCTGTTGGGTAGCAATAACAATTCCTTTGGTGGAAGCTGAAGACAGCTCCAAAACATACAACAAGCAAACACTCTCTGATAGGTAAAGTTTTTATATGTATTAAAAACAGAAAAAAGAAACAATATCCTGGAATTACTTCATTCCACTACATTACTAGTAAATACGTTAAATTCGTGAATAGTGACAATAGTGATTAAGGTGACAAGTGCAATGTCTATAGTGACACTTATATACACAACAATTATTTACAGTAAAACCACAAAGGGAAAGGACCAGGGGGGAAAAGGAAAACGAGGTATTTTCTGTCGTTTAGGAGGCCAGTCTTTTACAAGTAAATATTCCAAGGAAAACCAAATGGTTAATGTCCAAGTTCCTGGAGTTTAGCTTGGCCAAGATAATAGCGTCGACGTTTCGACCCTGGTGGCGCCCCAGTTGGTGGTCGCGGCGGGTCTTTATCAAGACAAAGGGGCTGAAAAGAAAAGGGGGAGGTGTCAGAGAGGTGCTTGTGAATTACGTAAATGAATGACCTGAGTGACTCAGGGTTACTTACAAAGGAAACGGTCAGATGATGAGTTATTCCAGAGGGTCGCCCGTTGGTCAACCTAAATGAAAGGAGAGCTTTTAGACACATGTGGTGTGGGATTTACGCAACCACATTTCAGTCTCTCATTGCGAGGCCTGGATGTTAACTTATAATACAAAATTACTGAGGACGTTTAAGTGCCTAAGTGAATTGGATCAAGGGGAGTGTCTAAGTGAGATTGAATTAATTTAATTTATTTTAAATTACCTCTTAGTACAATTCCGGGCTTGAAAGAGCACTTAGAGTCCTGAAAACGGGAATTAATTTAAGGCGAACAAACACTCAATCGGTAAGGCACCGAGATCAAAGTTCATTCGGGACGGACAAAGCGTGAGCTTACCCTCGAAGTGGTGTCAGCCGCGATCTGAAGCCGCGGTAAAGTTCAAGGATCTGAACAACGAACGCCAAAAACAAGCTGTCCGTGGGTAATGCTCGGACTAATGGGCTCAGACTGGAAATGCTAAATGCTCGTAACCAAGCAACCCAAACCGGGAATGAGGCTGGAGCTGTTTTAGCCAATCAAAAAAGGCGCAGCCTTGGACGACGTCAAGTCTGTCTCCTCGTGGACGCACTGTGCGTCAGTTACCAAGCAACGTGTCTGAAGTTATGACGAGCCGAAATATGCTCAATCATAGAGGGGGCGTGGTCCCTTGGATTGGTAAACGCCGTGGCGATACCGCATGTTTAACAGAACTTGAAAGCAATACAAAAAGCACAAAAGCTCGCAATGCTTCATGATTTCACGGAACTTGGAGCCATTTGCCAGGAGTACAAAGCACACAAAAGCTCGCATTGCATAGTCTTGGAAAACTGGTTGCCTTGATGTCAAATGGCAGTGCCACAAGTTTAAACAGAAGATATATATAAAGCATACAAATGTATAAAATTACATGCTCTATGGAAATCAGTAACAAACAGCCGCATTAGTATGTTGAAATATGAGGGAGCTCATTTTCCAAGGCACACAAAAATGTACACATTGCATGTTATATGTAAATACAGATAAACAGCGACATAAAAATATTGTCATATAGGAAATATTGGAAAAACAGGTTACAGTAAGGCCATCTGTTTGGAGATTTCCTCATGTTCATTCAATCCCTGACTCACAGAGTTCAAATTGTGGATCCATTTACACTCTTTTCTCCCCAGTGTAGCGGACACAGAACCACCTCTTGGATTCACATTGATTTTTTCTAGGATGCGCCAGCGCAAACTTACAGGGTCATGGTTCTAAGTGAGGAAATGGTCTACCATAGGTGCGCCCTGTACCTTACAACGAATCCTGCTCATGTGTTGCAATATGCGACATTTTACTTTTTGTGTAGTTTGTCCTACATAAGGTTTGTTACATGGACATAGGATGATATATACAACATTAGCAGTGTTGCAATTAGTCAGAGTAGGCAGGTTGTATGTCTTGTTGTTATGAGTAAAAGATGGACCATCTATGCACATGGGGCATGCCTTACAGGTTCCACATCTGACATGTCCTTTTATGGGTGGTAGACCCAGGTGGTCTCTGAGGGTTACTGGTTTGGGTGGTTCCAGGAAGGCTTTGACCACATTGTCCTTTATATTCCTGCCTCTTTTGAATGCAAAGAGTGGAGTTGCTTCAGTTTTTAGTTCAGATGCAACTAAGTTCCAATATTTCTTAACTGTGTTCTTCACCACATTGCTCTTTGTATGGAAGGTGGTGACGCAGACCAGGCCCACCGTGTCGGGATTTTTTGTTTTCGGGGTCAGTAGTTCTTCTCTCGGACAGTACCAAGCTCTTTTTTTGGCCCGTTTCAAGAGTCCCACTGGATAGCCACGTTCACGTGGGACTCTTGAAATGGGCCAAAAAAAGAGCTTGGTACTGTCCGAGAGAAGAACTACTGACCCCGAAAACAAAAAATCCCGACACGGTGGGCCTGGTCTGTGTCACCACCTTCCATACAAAGAGCAATGTGGTGAAGAACACAGTAAAGAAATATTGGAACTTAGTTGCATCTGAACTAAAAACTGAAGCAACTCCACTCTTTGCATTCAAAAGAGGCAGGAATATAAAGGACAATGTGGTCAAAGCCTTCCTGGAACCACCCAAACCAGTAACCCTCAGAGACCACCTGGGTCTACCACCCATAAAAGGACATGTCAGATGTGGAACCTGTAAGGCATGCCCCATGTGCATAGATGGTCCATCTTTTACTTATAACAACAAGACATACAACCTGCCTACTCTGACTAATTGCAACACTGCTAATGTTGTATATATCATCCTATGTCCATGTAACAAACCTTATGTAGGACAAACTACACAAAAAGTCAAATGTCGCATATTGCAACACATGAGCAGGATTCGTTGTAAGGTACAGGGCGCACCTATGGTAGACCATTTCCTCACTCAGAACCATGACCCTGTAAGTTTGCGCTGGCGCATCCTAGAAAAAATCAATGTGAATCCAAGAGGTGGTTCTGTGTCCGCTACACTGGGGAGAAAAGAGTGTAAATGGATCCACAATTTGAACTCTGTGAGTCAGGGATTGAATGAACATGAGGAAATCTCCAAACAGATGGCCTTACTGTAACCTGTTTTTCCAATATTTCCTATATGACAATATTTTTATGTCGCTGTTTATCTGTATTTACATATAACATGCAATGTGTACATTTTTGTGTGCCTTGGAAAATGAGCTCCCTCATATTTCAACATACTAATGCGGCTGTTTGTTACTGATTTCCATAGAGCATGTAATTTTATACATTTGTATGCTTTATATATATCTTCTGTTTAAACTTGTGGCACTGCCATTTGACATCAAGGCAACCAGTTTTCCAAGACTATGCAATGCGAGCTTTTGTGTGCTTTGTACTCCTGGCAAATGGCTCCAAGTTCCGTGAAATCATGAAGCATTGCGAGCTTTTGTGCTTTTTGTATTGCTTTCAAGTTCTGTTAAACATGCGGTATCGCCACGGCGTTTACCAATCCAAGGGACCACGCCCCCTCTATGATTGAGCATATTTCGGCTCGTCATAACTTCAGACACGTTGCTTGGTAACTGACGCACAGTGCGTCCACGAGGAGACAGACTTGACGTCGTCCAAGGCTGCGCCTTTTTTGATTGGCTAAAACAGCTCCAGCCTCATTCCCGGTTTGGGTTGCTTGGTTACGAGCATTTAGCATTTCCAGTCTGAGCCCATTAGTCCGAGCATTACCCACGGACAGCTTGTTTTTGGCGTTCGTTGTTCAGATCCTTGAACTTTACCGCGGATTCAGATCGCGGCTGACACCACTTCGAGGGTAAGCTCACGCTTTGTCCGTCCCGAATGAACTTTGATCTCGGAGCCTTACCGATTGAGTGTTTGTTCGCCTTAAATTAATTCCCGTTTTCAGGACTCTAAGTGCTCTTTCAAGCCCGGAATTGTACTAAGAGGTAATTTAAAATAAATTAAATTAATTCAATCTCACTTAGACACTCCCCTTGATCCAATTCACTTAGGCACTTAAACGTCCTCAGTAATTTTGTATTATAAGTTAACATCCAGGCCTCGCAATGAGAGACTGAAATGTGGTTGCGTAAATCCCACACCACATGTGTCTAAAAGCTCTCCTTTCATTTAGGTTGACCAACGGGCGACCCTCTGGAATAACTCATCATCTGACCGTTTCCTTTGTAAGTAACCCTGAGTCACTCAGGTCATTCATTTAAGTAATTCACAAGCACCTCTCTGACACCTCCCCCTTTTCTTTCCAGCCCCTTTGTCTTGATAAAGACCCGCCGCGACCACCAACTGGGGCGCCACCAGGGTCGAAACGTCGACGCTATTATCTTGGCCAAGTTAAACTCCAGGAACTTGGACATTAACCATTTGGTTTTCCTTGGAATATTTACTTGTAAAAGACTGGCCTCATAAACGACAGAAAATACCTCGTTTTCCTTTTCCCCCCCCCGGTCCTTTCCCTTTGTGGTTTTACTGTAAATAATTGTTGTGTATATAAGTGTCACTATATACATTGCACTTGTCACCTTAATCACTATTGTCACTATTCACGAATTTAACGTATTTACTAGTAATGTAGTGGAATGAAGTAATTCCAGGATATTGTTTCTTTTTTCTGTTTTTAATACATATAAAAACTTTACCTATCAGAGAGTGTTTGCTTGTTGTATGTTTTGGAGCTGTCTTCAGCTTCCACCAAAGGAATTGTTATTGCTACCCAACAGAACCACTTTGTTTGTTAATCTAGTAGTTTGGGTGATCAGGGTAAGAATAGACACAAACTGGAATAGTATTTATGTCCTTTGTCCAGCCGGACAGGAATTTATTTGGCGATGCACACAATCAGAAAGTAATGTCAAGTGGGCACAGCCCGTGACCCACAGTGAACAAGACAAAACAACAAGTATAGGCAAGAGCGAGCAAATCGGTCTGTATACTTATAATCAGTGAACAGACTTGATTGTAGTTTGAGTGACCGTTGTACATAGTATTCACAAGCATATTCAGTATATATGATCCTATTGTGTCGACGACGTTTCAATGCCGAAAAACAAGATAAATGGCATCATCTTCAGGACAAATATATAAATCATGTTTGACTTGGAATTATAAACAATGACCTTTCATGCAAGACAGATCCTTAGGCGGAAGGGTAGTACAGGTCGAGAAAAGTGCATCGATTTGGATCAATGATAGCGTGTATTTCAGATTATCTCGCTTTTTAGTCAATTAGACCGTCCAGATCACGGCTCGAGTTGTGCCGGTTGCAGAATCGCAGGACGCGGCATCTCTGGCGGGGATCGCCCCCCGCCAGAGATGCCGCGTCCTGCGATTCTGCAACCGGTACTACCTCCCCGCCTAAGGATCTGTCCGGCTGGACAAAGGACATAAATACTATTCCAGTTTGTGTCTATTCTTACCCTGATCACCCAAACTACTAGGGTCCACTGTTTTTTGTAATAAGTTAAACGCCCAAGGTCCTTAGTGTACTACCTTCGGGTTCCTTTCTTTCCTATAACTTTCAAAATCCAACAGCATACCCTAGGGCTTTTTTAAGGACCTTCTTTTGTGTGTTTGCATGGTCTAAAGTGTATACATACAGCTTGGAGATTCTCTGAGTAAAAGCGTGAACTGCAGACAACATGCTCAGCACTCAATAAACATCCAACAGCTTTATAACTGATTATCCAACACAGTGCTTGCCTTTATCAAAGAGAAGAACGTTAATGCACTGTAAAACATACTAGTACCCACTGTGTAGGTGCAGGGACACGCTACAACACTGATGGAGCAGGGTATTGAGAAAAGGAAACTTGCTCGGATTGACTCCCCAGTAACATTTACTAACAGTGTGCTGTGAAAATAATGTGCAAAAACACAAATTCACTGGGAAAATGCTTTCCGCATGCGTGCACTAATGCCTGAATTAATGCATGAAAGGAGTAGGCCGCATTTGTGTTTCGTAATAACTGATTATCCAACACAGTGCTTGCCTTTATCAAAGAGAAGAACTTTAATGCACTGTAAAACATACTACTACCCACTGTGTGGGTACTCGATGTCTCTGGTGCGGGGACACGCTACAACACTCCCCACCCTCTCTCTTGTTGATAGAGCAAATCTGGTTCGAGTCTCATGCACAGGTGCAATCTTCGCTCCCTCTCAGCAGAACCGTGGGTTTGGTGTCTCAGTCTTGTGTTTCTCACAACTGTGGCCATTGACGAATCCAGGGGGAGCCATAAGACAAAGGCGTAGTCTCAGTAGGCAAGTGCACCTGGCAGCTGGACTGTAAGAGGGTACATCTTTACATCACGTTGTCTCTCGCACTCACCCTGTGGCCATTGACGAGTCAGAGGGCAGCCATAAGACAATGGCGCAGTCTCAGTAGGCAAGTGCACCTGGCAGCTGGACTGTAAGAGGGTACATCTTTACAGCACTTTGTCTCTCGCACTCGCGCTGTGGCCATTGATGAGTCAGAGGGCAGCCATAAGACAATGGCACACTCTCAGTAGGCAAGTGCACCTCGCAGCTGGACTGTAAGAGGGTACATCTTTACAGCACTTTGTCTCTCGCACTCACGCTGTGGCCATTGACGAGTCAGAGGAGAGCCATAAGACAGTGGCACAGTTTCAGTAGGCAAGTGGAAAAGTTCCCAGGTCCAAACAGTGCAACCTGGTTCTGAGCTAGGCAACACTGTGCCTCCTGTGTCTTCCATTGAGAGTGTGGATAATGCTCCCTGATGATGCCGCCCGTGGCCACCTTGCTCTCCAAGAAGAAAGACTACCTTGTTTCTGGTCCCACATTTCCACCTCACTCAAGGTGTGCACTGTTATGGTTCATGAATATGATTCATATCAGAACATACAACAAGAGTGATGGATGTTACTCGAACTATCCGGGGGATCCCGCATTTGCAAACATTACAGCAGATTTCGAGACGCTGTTTTCTCAGCATGTCGATGTTAAAGTCCCTTTCAAATGAGTTTTATGTTTCTGAATAAACAGAGTTCTGGATTTCTAAAAAGAAAAATGGCTGCTGCTTACTCTTTGCTGCCTTTCGAGCGACACGACAATTAAAGTCAAAATACTTATTAATACATTTCCCTCACTTCGCCCTGCATGAAGCACACTGTGATGTTTATTTTAAATAATGTCTATATTTTGGTTTGCTTTCCAGCAACTTCAAGCCCACTGCTGATTTCTTCTCAGCTGCTCACTCATGAGGTTTCATATAAATACAATGTTGCAACAAAGGCAATTAATTATCTTGACAGAGAAGAAGAGTAGTGCGCAGTGCTGCAGACTGCTTATAGATGAGCCCAAGACTTTAGTAAATTTTATTACAAACATTGGAAAGAAAAGGGCATCTTTTATGTTTACCAATTGTTTATCAATGGTTTGATTCTACCTTTCCATAAATTGCAAGAGAATTTTAATCTACCTGATTCTTGTATTCATCAATATAATGTTTTAGTTACAACTCTTCAAACTTGTCTACAGAAGTTCAATTCTCAACCTCTCCCACTTTCATTTACACCTATCACTCCTCTATATGATGTTTTCTCTACCATTATACCTAGTGCATCATTCATATATAAAGCCTTATCTAATGTATCATGCCCTCACACTAAGTCTAAGGTTGAACTTGAATGGGAACAAGATTTATCCCTTACATTGTCTATTCCTCAATGGGACAAATTGTGGCAGAAACTGTTTCAAAGCTCCAAAGCTGCAAACATAACACAATCTCTATATTTCATCTATAATAGAGTTGTTATTACTCCTTCTCTCCTTCACAAATTCAGTCACTCAGTTCCGTCCTCTTGTTGGTCATGTCTTAATGCTGATGGTTTGTTATTACACTTACTTTATTATTGTCCTAAGGTTAATGCTTTTTGGAGAAGTATCTGGTCAAAGTGTGTACTGATTTTTTCATATAATCTTCCTTTTAATATCCATAATATATTTTTAGGCACTATGTCTCCAGATTTTTACCAGGTTTTCTCTAAATCTATTTTATCTGACTTATTTATTGCTGTCGCCTTTAAGGTCATATTAACTTGCTGGAAAGACAATTTTAAGTTATCCTTCTTGTTATGGTGGAATTTAATATGTGATGAACATAGAATTGCTTCAGTTTCTCATGTCTCCACTCATTTACAAATCAAATCTGATTTATTATGGTTACCATTTACTACTTATTTATCTTCGAACTTACCTTTTCCATAATTTTTCTCTTACCTATTCATTTCTCTTTTCTTCTCTTTCTTTTCCTATCTTTTTCTATTTCTTCTCCTATTTTTCTCATTCTTCCCCATTTCTATCTTTCTCTTTTTCCCTTTTTTATAATAAAAATCTCTTCTTGTACTTTCTTATATTTCAGTTCATACACAGATATGTTCTATTTTTTTTCTTGATGTTTAATCTTCCTTGGTATTAGTTGTTTTATTATAACCACTCTGCACAGGTTCATGTATTCTTCTGCTATCTTATTCTTACTTTCACCGTTATCATTTGCATTCATTATAAATTGTATACTTGTTTTACTTTTTGAACATGTTTTGTTCTTTGTTTATCTGTGTTTTATTCCTTAATAAAAAATGTTTAACTAAAAAATACATTAGTAAATGGGGTCCTGCCAGGTCACGTCCCCTTTTGGACCAAATCTCATGACATTCTTACCTTTCTCTGAAAGGAAATAGGTTTTATGGAATTCCAGTTAGAGAAGAGCAAAAACATAAATGTATTGAACTTACACCCACGAAGGTCCCCATTATGGGTCCCCATTATGGGTCCCTTAGGAATGCCACTTTGAGAGTCTTGCTCCCAAACTTCTAGGTAGCAATCATTTTGGGATGCAGAAATGCTGCCTGATTGGAGGTCTCCACCTAAAGGTCTGGGATATCAGGAATGACTGTGAAAATTGGGTATACTGCACCTGATTCATGCATTAATTTCACTTTTTTTCAGCCCATCCATACCTGGTAATTTCACCAGCTTTGGCCTCGTGGCATAGCTGGGTGTCGACGACCCCAGGAGTGCAGCATTTCGGTTTTCCTTCCTAGTTCAACTGAAAATGGAGTTTCCAGGTGAATCAAAAATTACACAGGGTCTACGATGCCTACTTGTGATAACGTGGGTTACTGGCTGTAGGGGGTGAAACCCTACTCAAGCAATAACCACAACCCTTGTCAGAGTGAAGTCACACGCAAACCTGTGCCCAACCCTCTGGTAGTCCTGCACAGAGCAGTCAGGCTTAACTTAGAGGCAATGTGTAAAGTACTTATGCAGCACTTCAAACAGTAATTAAGTGAATACACAACACGAGACAAATCTCATAGCAACTTAAAAGAATAGAGTAGACTTTAGTAAATAAATTAAAATCAAAAGAACAAAAATTCATTCAGTAGAATCCCAGACATGCAATTTTAAAGATTTCAGTTAAAATAGAGCTGAAAAGTGCAAAGTGCCAACTGTGGTTGCCTGGGCATGAAGTCACTGGCTCAGGTCAACCATCATAGAGCATGGTCCGGGTACAGGGACCCACTTTGGTTTGCTGAACACAGTACTATAATCCTGGCTGCTATGAGATGCAGAGTCCTGTGTTGAGGATGTCTCCACAGCAGAGGCAATGCGAGGACCAGGCAAGGAGGTGCATCATGCAACAGCGTTTCCAGGGAGCTGCGAAGTATGAGGTCCTTGCATGTAGATTTTTTTTTTTTAAAGCGCGAACAATCACCCGTAAGGGTCTCTAGGCGCCGGGGGCCGTCGGGAAGATTAAGCAAGCTATTGCCCAGAGTCACTTGGTGCTGGGCTAATCTGCCGCCGGCGCCCGAACCGTGATCCCCACATTCCGGAGTCAGTCGCCCTGGCCGCGGCATGTGTCACACAGAGATGGTTCTGATGGGCTGTGATGGGAGATGCAAAGTCCTTGCTTAGGGGAAGTCCGCTGAGCAGAGGTGATGCATCAGTTCCTAGGACTATACGTTGAGCAGTTGTGGCGATGCACCAGTTCTACAGAAGGTGTGGTGCAGAGGATATGTATCGGTTCTGCTGGATCGACAGATGGGCTGGAAGAGCATCACTTCCAGGGGTCGAGGACAGGGGTAGCTTTACTTGGGAGGGCAGGACTCACATATGGCAGAGTCCAAGTGCTGGATTCAAGGGTGTTGGAAGCCTGTTCTGTCACTGAGACTTCTGATTGGGAAGCCAGTTAACTAGCCCTTTGAGTCACTCTGGGGTCCTGGGTTTAGAGCTTCTGGTCCAGTCCTTTTCACCCAGGCAAGAAGGCACCAGGGCAGCAGGTCAGAACATCACTGCAGCAGTCTAGCAGAGTGGCAGCTTTTTCATCAGCAGAGCAGTCCTTCTTCCTGGAAGAGCCTTCCACAGGTCCAGAAGTGTACTGAAGAGTTGGGTCTCAGGGTCCAATATTTATACCTTGTGCCCACTTTGAAGTGGAGGAAGATTCTTGGGGTTTCCACCCCCGGAGGTGTCAGTAATCCCCTTCCTCCCTGTCCTGTTCCCAGCTTGTGTAGGGTCACAAAATACCAGTGTCAAATCCTTTGTGAGAGTACTCAGACAGAGCAATGGAGAAGTAGGTAGGAAGGAAACATAAAAACAAATTAGGACATGGGAAGGGGTGGGGGAATCAACGGATGAGTTGGTTGATGGGAACAGGAAGCAACACTGAGAGTCGGGCGGGGTTGCAGTGAAAGGGTAAGCAGCACATGTTGGAGAGAACACGAACAAACATAGAATTCCATTGAGTGCCTAAACCGGAATCAAAAAGTAGCTACCTGAAAACAAGCAATGCCAGCAGTGGAAGGATATAAGAGAGCCAATCATAACACTGTGAGTCCTACATGCTCCCGGTGTGGAAAATTAGTACGGTTTTGGTAATCATTATCTGCGCCATCTTGCCTTTTCCCCTGATGCCACACTTTTTGACGTGCGCACCCGCCATTTTAGGTGCCTCGATCAGAACCACCCTCTGCACGCTCCTGGCCCCCAGCACAGCCCTTCGCCCTCACAAGCCCCCCACGCACTGGCCACCCCCCCACTCTCACATGCCTTGGGTCATAAACCCCTCTTCAGCGCAGCTCTACCTCAGAACCCCATCCTGTTCCCAGCGCGACACCTCCCTTCATTCCTTTCATGGTCCCAGGCCCTTTGATACAAACCCCTTTCCTGTGTGCCCGTTTGTCTTCCTCGTTCCCAGGCCGCCACCTAGCTCTGCGGATACTGTTTATTGCCCCCCCCGTACAGTAGGAAGCTTCCCCCATTAAAGGACCCTCGAGTTGATCAAAGGCCCCACCCTATGAGATCCGATCAACCCCCCACATTCCGTGAATCGGCGGAATGTCCAGCTGCGCGAGAATCATCACCTATTGTGACCGGGGTGGGGACTTCAACTGTAAATGTGTGTGGGAACGGGCCTGAAGGGGAGATTCCGAGGATGTCCTTTCATACTTCAAAGCATTGCAAGAATGTGTTACCTGCAATAAAATTCATAAACTGTGTATAAGAGGCCAGGCCTCAGAGATGCGGTTAGAGCACCTCGTGACGATACTGGCTGTCCGAACTGATGTGTTCTCCTCCGGAGAGAATAAACCTTGTTTCCTGCCTTCCAGTCTCCAGCGCCTGCCTCTTGATTGATTAATATTTTGTGGGTTAAAGAGGCGATACCGCTGGGCAAATATTGATTGTCCCTGACCTGTTTTTACAATTGGCGTCCCAAGCGTGGGGCCCATCAGCGACACGTGGATCCAGTGGGAGAGGTCCTGACGACAGAGTGAACGACTGCAACGATCGGGAGAGCTCTTGCCCAATAGACCCTCGTCTGGCAGCCGATCATCCGAACTTCACTAGTTCCGAACAGACCTCTCTCGAGTGATCTACGGTCCTGACTGGGAACCATCAGGAGTGCCGTGAGGAATACGAGGAAAAGAGGACGATCGGGCGCTGGATTCGGAAGATAAGAAACTGTCCATACGGTCCGGGTAAGGTCGTGTAAACACGACGAATTGCGAAATGATTGTTTAATGGTTCGGAAAATACTAGTATTACTCTTTGTTGACCTATTTGGAGATTCACTGTCTGCAAACGGAGAAACAGTAGGCTCTTTCTCTTTGCAAACAGTGAAGGATAGGTAACGCAGCCAGCATGCCTATCTTTCTCCCCCACTGATTGATTATTTATTCGCGGATTGTTTTCGGGAGATTTCCCTCTCCCACACTGATTAATTGTTTTTTTCCCCGAACTACTGTTCGCGGATTGTTTTCTGGAGATTCTCTGTCTACAAACAGGAAAGAACAGGTTCCTCTTTGCAGATAGTGAAAGGGTAGAGGACGCAGACCTTTTGCGGGCCTACTTACTCTCCCCACTGGTTGTTTATTGACTATTTGATATTGGTTCATGAGGTATTCACTGCCTGCAAACAACGTAGAATAGAAATATTCTGTCTAGTCTTTGCACGCAGTGATAAGATAGGCAGTGCTGACTTTTTGTCCTCGTTGTGAGCCGTCATGTCTGTCTTCTCCCCACTGATTGGTAGTTGGTTCAGCCCGGACCGTTTATTGGAGGTGGACCATCTAGCTCCGCTGGAAGGCACCCCTAATAAAGACATGTTCACAAAGTATGGATTAGTTACCATAGCCTATAGTAAGCTGTGGCACAGGTATACCAAAGAAAATCAAGAGAAACAGTGGCCACTGATAGGATCCTTCGATCTTGATAAAATAGAAACGTTAGAAATAGCCCTTTGCAGTAATAAGACAACGCCTATTATGCTCGACAGTCTCGGTATGTGGCGAAAAGAAGCAATGCAACGAAAGAAAAGAGACGAAGTCAGAGTAGGTAAAGAAATATATCGACAGGACAACCCCAAGACACAACGACCCGAAAGTAATCCCCCGACACTACGCACAGGACGACCAGACTTAGGGCAAAACCAATGTGCTTTTTGTAAATGTTCCGGGCACTGGAAAGCCCAATGCCCGACTCTACTGAACGAGGGTAGGAGCAGAGGGCCGACAGGAATAACAGGCCGGCAGAAAGGGAAAAGGCGTGAGACAAAGATGAATCAGACTGACACGGACAGGCCAGATAGAACCACCACGTTTGATTATGCCCGATGGCACAGATTTCGCCAGACCAATTTCAGCGACATGTTTGAGTCCTCATAGATCAAACAACGCTAAGACGAGAAACCCAGTCTAGCTCTAAGTTACCCGGTGATGAACCCCGTACTACCGCTACTGTTCCCTAACACAAAAAGCCACCCTTTTCGGATAACCTACAGAAACAATACACAGAGTAGTCTCGGACAGATTAGTATACATTCCATTAATGAGCTCAAACTTCGAGTGCGATGGGACTGATTACTCTCTGCTGCCCCCCACTCTGTAAAAAAGGGGAGCAATTACAGGCCAGCATAGACAACCCCCCATTACCCAGACATGCCTGTCCAAACAAAATACCTACCCCCACTCCGGAAGTTCCCGAAATGCAGCAGGTCACCGGTCACGCCCATCCGGAAGGTGAAACACACAGCACGTGTGGGGCGGGGCCTGCTGACAGCCATCGATCGAATCGCCAGTGGGATGTCCAGGAGGCACCACGGGCCCGGCATGAAATGGCTGTCCCATCCTCTTCTTCGTGGGGTGGGCTGGGAGGGAGAGGCGACGCGGACGGGCCTCTCCCACCTCCTTGGATAGGAGGTTTCCCAGCCCCAGTCCGGCCATCACAAATACCTCCGCTGAAATTGGTCCAGGTTGGGCTGAGAGGGAGAGGCGACACGGACGGGCCTCTCCCACCTCCCTGCATAGGAGGTTTCCCAGCCCCCGGCCCGGCGCCGAAATCCTCCAGCCAGGCGGCGCCCATACTTGCGCAGCACAGAACATGCACAGCGGCGCCCATACTTGCGCAGCACCGGACATGCAACGGCGGCGCCCATACTTGCGCAGCACCGGACATGCACCGCCGGCCATACTTCCGCAGCTCAGGACATGGGATGGCGCCGGCCATACTTGCGCAGCACAAGACATACGATGGCCCTCAAGTGTACTTATGGAGCACGGGATGTGGAGTGGCCATCATGCATGCCCATGAAAGAGGGCAGCGTGGAGTGCACCGGGAGAGGGAGACGGCGCGAACGAGTCTCCCTCGCCCCTCCAGGTGGGGGCGCCACAGCTGCACCCTAGCCGAATGTCCTGCTCCTACGGCACGATGTTCCATTTTTCCACCCCAAAAGGTCTCTTCCACTCTTGCAGACTCGATGAAGGGCGGCTGCTGCAGGGCCTCAAAATGGCGTCTGGGCCCCCTGGAAGGCGGGTCTAGGCCGCTAGAGTAACTTTGACCAGCAATGTAACTCGGACGCTTGCCCACCGGGGCACGAGCCCCCACCTCCGACAGCATCCCCACAGCCTTGAAGATTCTACAAAAGTCCCCGGAGCCCTCGGCCCCTGCAGGCTTCCGGTGAGGAACAACTGCGTTGATCGCTAACGAAATAACCACGACATAGCCACCCCTTCTGTTAGCACGAGTTTTTTGAACTGCCGAAAAGGACTCTGGTCCAACCGCCGGTTGTAGGAAACGTTTTGTCCCTGATGCTATTCCGGACTAACCCGGCCCCGCCCAAAATGGCGCCGGTGTCAATGAGAACTTACGAACACCTCGTGGTGTTTTTTTTGCTAATAAGACTTGATGTTCTGAGATATGTATATGATCCTTTGTACACTTGACAAAAAAGAGGGAGGGTTCACTCGACGAACATGTAAAAGGACCCCGTGAAAAATGTTGTTTTCAATGTACGATTTATTATGATATTATTGTAACTAATACGTAACCTCGCTTGTGACACACGCCCACGGTATGCATATAGGAAATTTGATTGCAACTAGTCTGACTGTGCTTCCAATTATGAAATAAATGCCCCTTGATCCCTCACCTATTGATAGACCTTTTTAGTTTCCTGCAAATGACTAAATAAACCCTTTTTAATATTTTTAATACTGCAAAATAGCCCCCCCCTACTGTACGCACTTTAGCCATCGCCGTGTCCGGCCAAATACGATTGCACCCTCATATCTACATGCTGAACGATTGTGCAAATAAAGGTTTTCCAAACTATGAACAGGTATTGCATGTTTTTTTTAAAAAAATGTGGGATCAGCGGGAGAGTTTTTCTGTGCACCCTGCTTTGCTCTCTTTTTAAGGTTATTAGAAGATGGTTGCTCAGCCCCGGATGGAGGATCGAATCTAAGACACGATACTCTGCCCCCAAGTATGCGACTGGCTCAGGAACTAACGCATGGAGAAGGACCTCGACTTCTGAGGACGGGTAAAGTGAAGCGGTGTAAATGATAGAATGTTATAAAGGTACGGCACTCAAAGGTACTAGGGAACAGAGTTGGCCGAAGAGCTGATATGCCTTAGAACATCACAGCGTTGAAAAAGATTTAAGGACCCCGATAGCTAGATACATCTACAAACTAGATACCTCGCACTAAGCGCCTCTGACCGTCTCCCTCGTGAACAACCTATCGCCCGCCATCCTTGCCACACTGATGCCCCCCTGGCTTCAGAAACCAAGCCCCCAGGGATTATATCCCGAGGAGATAAGACGAGTAGGTGGTAAGTAAAGGACTTTCGTGCCCGTACATTTGATATGCTCGAATGTTCCGACAAAATGAGAGGAAAGGGCTGACCTGATGCCCCTGCTCGACGATCAACATGTGCCGAAAAGTCCCCGCTCTCTGAACTCGGTCATGGGCCCGCCTACCTAAAATTTTCCGTCCCCCTGGTCTGTTCCCGATCTGGCCCTGCTCCATCCCCTTTTCCTCCGACCTACCCTAAGGACTACTCACACGCCCTCTTCTTCCACCTGAACTCTTTGACAATCGACTCAAAAGGACACAGGGCGAAAAGGACCTTTTTGACCAGGAAAGCGAGGAAAAGGTCATGCCCTGCAACGCGGGACCTAGAATAGAGCTGGACACATAGCTCCACCGCCGGTGCTCCACAGTGCCAACAGAAGACGACAAAGAATGCTGAGAACTCACTAATAATGGTCCATGACAATAGGACTTCCCCTTCGAACAATGACACCCCTGATTATCGTTTTTACTACGTCTCTTTTCTCTCCCAGCCACCATTGTATTGATTATGTTCCAACCAAACATGAAAAGAACTTACATATGTAATAACCTATCAGTTCACATTCCGAATGACTATAAGCATCTATGAAATGTACTCAATGCTCTCACTACAGAATCGTTTTTGTCTGATATTGCATTACTATGACTTTCCTGCAAACGAGCTTATCAATAGACCCGCCTCCTAAGACGAAAGATTTTAAATGTTATGTTTATAGCTCCTTCACCTGGGTTCCTACTTCTTTACTTATTACCACCACAGTAGACATGGATAGGAAATAGGCCAGCAAGATGTCTTGGAAATGTTAAAGGGAGGACTGTGGAAAATTAGTACGGTTTTGGTAATCATTATCTGCGCCATCTTACCTTTTCCCCTGATGCCACACTTTTTGTCGTGCGCACCCGCCATTTTAGGTGCCTCGATCAGAACCACCCTCTGCACGCTCCTGGCCCCCAGCACAGCCCTTCGCCCTCACAAGCCCCCCACGCACTGGCCACCCCCCCCACTCTCACATGCCTTGGGTCATAAACCCCTCTTCAGCGCAGCTCTACCTCAGAACCCCATCCTGTTCCCAGCGCGACACCTCCCTTCATTCCTTTCATGGTCCCAGGCCCTTTGATACAAACCCCTTTCCTGTGTGCCCGTTTGTCTTCCTCGTTCCCAGGCCGCCACCTAGCTCTGCGGATACTGTTTATTGCCCCCCCCCCCGTACAGTAGGAAGCTTCCCCCATTAAAGGACCCTCGAGTTGATCAAAGCCCCCACCCTATGAGATCCGATCAACCCCCCACATTCCGTGAATCGGCGGAATGTCCAGCTGCGCGAGAATCATCACCTATTGTGACCGGGGTGGGGACTTCAACTGTAAATGTGTGTGGGAACGGGCCTGAAGGGGAGATTCCGAGGATGTCCTTTCATACTTCAAAGCATTGCAAGAATGTGTTACCTGCAATAAAATTCATAAACTGTGTATAAGAGGCCAGGCCTCAGAGATGCGGTTAGAGCACCTCGTGACGATACTGGCTGTCCGAACTGATGTGTTCTCCTCCGGAGAGAATAAACCTTGTTTCCTGCCTTCCAGTCTCCAGCGCCTGCCTCTTGATTGATTAATATTTTGTGGGTTAAAGAGGCGATACCGCCGGGCAAATATTGATTGTCCCTGACCTGTTTTTACACCGGCAGGACAAACTAGATAAAGGAGGAAATCCATTGAATCAAGAAGAGACAATTAATATAGAAAAAAAAGCCATCCAATCCTGAACAAAAGGCTGATCAAAAGTCTACTTTATGTATATTGCAAACAATAGGTCCAAATCATCCACAGCTGTTGCTTATATCTATATGCTGGACTGGCATGGAAACATGCTTCTCCGAATTTCACAGTACTTGAGGTATCCACCGCAGAGGGGTCAGCATTACAGACAGACTGTGGCAGCTGCTTGGTGTGAGGCCTCGGTGCTGTGATTCTTTCACTATGTGAACGAACAAATAGAGTCATGGCAAACGTTACGGTCCAGAATGGCACGGGACGATCACGAGGCTTGAAATGGTTCTGGCCATTTTGGATCCAGACAGAATACAATACACTCCTTGTCTTTCAGAGCTTTTCTTGCTGGCAATTGGGATACCTAGATGCTGCAGCCATAATCCTGTTGCCAGGAGATTGGAACTCATCAGGCTTTCATATGAAATTACCCAAAACATACTGGAATCAGAGAAGTACTCTGAATAACACTAGCAATCAAGTATTTAGACTCTGATTTGAACTTTACAACTGGAGTCATACTGTCTTGGATTACAAATCTTTTTCACTTGTAATTTTATCAGAGGAACCCTTAACTTGTGCATATGTTATTTATAGTATTTTGAATCACAAACAGGATTAGATTATTGCCAGTGGTGGGGTAGTTAATGTATATTTTCAGGAGTGAAGGCACAACCCTAACGTACATTCATTATGCTCCTGTAGTTGAGCTTGTTACATTGAGAATCATTTAGATTGCATACTTAATTTACAATTCACTTTAGGTCTAGGAAACTGCAGTGTTTTCACCGACTATAAAAATGGGTTATAAAGAGATTGTCATAAAATGTCAGCGTTTCTGCAGTGCAGGTTGAAACCAACAGTAAAAAGAGGTAGAGTGAAGATATACAGTGTCTCCATTTCTCGTGTCATGCCTTTTCCCCAAGTCTACTGCTAACCAACATCAATATCCTTTTCATGATCGTCAGTGTGCTCCAGCAAGTGTAGCTTTTACCATGTATGTCTTATTACAGAAAGTATGACATGGCCAATGGTGGCAAATCCAGCAGCAGCCAGCACTGATTGGAGGTACGGGGGTGGGGCACTGGATGTTGGCAGCTCGTACTCGGCCTCGGGCTCGTACTCGGCCCGAGGGTGTTTTAATTGTCAGCGAGCATTTGTAAAGCACTGGCACGACACTCATGAGTTGTGAGGCAGTGGTATCAAGCAAAAATGTCCAGGCATTGAAATGAATTGTCAATGTAAATGATTGATTTGCTGTGCTGGATGATAGAACAAGGTGGGGGAATTGGGTAAGAAAACAAAAACACGTACCCGGCCAACACCGTTCCTCCTGCGTCCTCTTCCTGGCTTCTTGGGCAAAACAGGATGCAGGAAGCACCAGGCCTCCCACACTCCCCGCAGCCAATCACAATCGCAAAGCAGCATTGTGATTGGTCTGAGCGCTGTGAGGGCTGGTAGGGTGGGCATGTTCTCCACACAGGCTGCAATACAGCCTGCATGGAGAACATGGAAGTGTGCATGACTGTTTTGGGTGGCCTGAGAGGGCCGGCCAAACAGTAATTGAACACTTATGAGTGTTCTACCACTACACCCCTGCTCTGCAGCCCTGCTACAACCCCTCATGCAAGCTGCTGCAGCAGGAGGACGAAATATAATTTTAATACCATTACACTATTATAATTTTATTTTTTCCTTTCTTTTCCTGTTGCTAGGCAGTGGGGCGACGCTACTTCACCTTAGTAGAGGAGCCGCCACTGGGTAAATTACCCTAATTTCCAAAAATATAACTGGAGGAAGATATAATTTTGTGCTTATGCCATGATTTTTACCAATCAGATAAATGTAGACAGGGG
The DNA here is from genome assembly GCF_964261635.1 of Lissotriton helveticus. NCBI lineage: Eukaryota > Metazoa > Chordata > Amphibia > Caudata > Salamandridae > Lissotriton > Lissotriton helveticus. Next base: position 787,736,320 of record NC_136068.1, read on the forward strand.
CAAAAATGTACTGCCAGCGGTAAAAGTCCCACATGCCCAGATATTATGTCTGACAGGAATCTTGCAGCCAAAATAATTTTTCATCATTATGTTTGTGTTTGGTAACAGCAACTGATCTGCTTCTCGGGTAGTGACAGCTGGTTCTGATTTTGCTTTTTTTGGTCTTGGCTACAGACCACTTTTGCCGTCTGTTACCCAGATGTTCTTGATGTGGTGAAAAAATCTAAACGTAGACATGATGTGGATCGTCTGTTAACACTAAGGGAGAATAGGTAGATCTGGTTGGCCAAAAGTGTTGAAAATGGGCTGAATCAATTTGTGGAATGGCATACACTAGCGACTCTCTAATGACTGTAGTGAATTAACCTGATTATATTCTAGGCACACAGTATAGACCAGTGTATATAATAAGTGATAGCACTATCCTGGGCTCAGGTTATGTGTACTGTGTAATTGAGTCGTTGAATATACTGTATGCATACAGCGGCCATGTATTATTTTGGGTATCCATGGAGCAAGAATATTATACATCTTTTGGTTTAACTGTCTCTTGATGATCCTAGGAGGGGACTCACTTAGCGATTTATAACGGGTTGAATTCGATATTGCATTGCTTTGAGTGTTACCCAGGGACGTCTAAGATGGCTGCCATGATATGTTGCACTGTAGTGAATCACTCCGACTAGGGTCTAGGCACACAATATAGACCAGTGTATACAGAGGAAGTGATAGCGTTATCCTGAGCTCAGGTTACGCTTATTGTCTAATTGAAGTATTGCATGCATATAGCGGCCGCGTATTATTTTCAGATTATTTTCAGATTATTTCCAGATGATTTTCGGCATCTATGTAGCAGGAATTTTTTATGGCGACTGGTTGTCTTAATTGTCTCGTAATATCTTAGTAGGGGATCTACTTAGTGGTCTTATTCAATTTTGAGTGCAACCCAGGGACGTCTAAAATGGCCGCCATGCTTCAGTGCGCGTCCATGACGCTGCGCGAGGTTAAAGGTCGGAGCGACAAGTCGCGGCTTCGCAGACACTGTGATGCAGAATGCCGGACGACCGACTACTTTGGAGTTGCCGCATTTAAGTAAGTTGTGGACATTTAGAAGCCCATAGAGCCTGAGAAGCAGGTAGGGAACACGAGGATGTTGATTCTAAGCATGAGGCTTTATGTGTTATGTTTTATAGAGTGGATTTTGACTACCCTTATCGTTGAAGTACTGAGGACTTTGGTGGCAAGTGGGCACTTGCTGGAGGTAAGAGTGAGGACTAACAGTGTTGGTAGTGGCCTCTTACCTCACTTGACTCGGATTGGGGTCTGATGGGGGTGTATTACATTTCAACCGTAGGATCGACTGATGAAGTTTCTGACTCGGTTGGTTGTAGTGAGTATCTACAGATGTGTGTTACACTTTTGTGGTGTTGGTTATGGTTAGTTTAAATTTGTGTGATTCTCATCACGTTTGTGGTTGTTGGATACACTTTTGGATTAATTTTGGTCCACTCTGTTTTTGGTTTGGTCTAAGCAGACGATCACTAGTGTACATAAGGGTAAGGTGGAGTACTGTATATAGTGAATGTATATATTGTGTTATATAATAGATTGGGAGCAACCTTTTCGTCCTGAGGATGGTCTCATTGAATTAAGTGTGTGGGAGACCGAAACGTCGACGCCACTACACCTTTTGTTGTTTCAAGAATACATTTATGAAAACTGAAGAAATCTAAAATACTTTGAATTGGTGATACTGTATGGCAATTTGCAGAGGGTGTACGATACTGGTGTGGACACAAAAATTATAACAACAGTTCTTTTGGTTGCCGGATATGAATTGTATATATATTTATGTTTTGCACTACAAACTTTGAAACTTGAAACAAAAAGAACAAGATTTTCGATAAAAGAAATATCATCGATACAACCTTGTCCTGTGTTATATTGAAGTATTCGTTCATGTCTATGACGATACATAAATAAGAAATGGTTTGTGATAAATGATTCCTCAAGGATTGCTGTCTATTGAACAGATTTCAAGGGGTGCAATAACATCTAAATTTCCTTCACCCCACTTACAACCATTCCAAGGCTATTGATGCCAGTCAGCAGTGGAGATGAAAAGTCAAGGGTTTACACATTCTACTAAAAGGCTGATATTTTTGAGTTGCACAAAATTTCAAAGGGAGTTTATTACCACAGGATGGGAGAGGAATCACTCTAAAAAGGTGAATCTTCAGTATGTGGGGAATGTCAAGTAGAGCACAGAGGAGCAGAGGGGTTTGACAGGAGAACAGAATACAAATGTTCTCCTTTGGGTAACAAGGCGTAATATTATTGACACCCGAAGTTCCATGCATAGGTCCTTAAAGGTCCTAATTCGTTTTTTGACTGGTAGCCAAGAACAATTATCTTCATAGATAAAAATGGGATCAGGGTTTTGCAGCCTGAGCAGTAACCAGAGTTCCACATTCTGGACAACCTGAAATCTCTTCAACGAAGAATTTCAAGCAGAATGATTGGCCATAGTCTAATCATATCAGCGTAACAGTATGAATTACTGTTCTATAGGTGGTAAAATCTAGGCAAGGCAGAAAAAGTTTTTGGGGAGTTTTAATCAGTAAGAAACAAGTGTAACTAACTTTAGAGATTTATGGCACAGAGGGAAGCTGATTTGAATATGAAATCTAAGTTAAAGGCCTGATCTTCGGATTCTGGAATAGGTCATGCTACCACAGAGAGGTCTACAGCACCAAACACCAGCACCTCTATTTTGTCAGACTTAAGCTTCAGTGTATTTGTTGTCATCTAATTCGTCACAGACACAAAGAAGGAGTGAAAGATGTTGGCATTATTGGCACATTAAACACTTGAGGCCGTATTACAGATGTTGCCCCGGGGGCGCAACGGGTGTTTGCGCCTACTTTGTGCCCCCCGGGGCACTTTGGTATTATAGAAGGGGACGCAGACGCTTGTGCGTCCCCATCTATAATACCAATAGTGCTGGCGCTATCCACAGAGGGTGTTCCCTCATTTGCATAAGGGCGTGCCCTATGCAAATGAGGGAATCCCTTTGACTCTGTGCCCACGCCAAACTACAGAGGCGGGCGCAGAGTCAAAGAAGCCCTCAAGAGGTGTACTGACAGTGCACCATTTAAAAGGTGGCACACTGTCAGTGCACCTCTTGACAACAGCCTGCTGCAGGGGGTAAAGAGGGTCCCATGGACCCCCCAGACATCCCCTTGCAGGAGGGTGCAGTCACTGACTGCACCCGCCTGCTAGGGGATCTCCAAACCCCTTTGAAAGTAAAGGCGGAAGCGGCCTGCACTGTGAAAACATGGAGCGGCTGCTCCATGTTTTCACATGAATGCTCTGCCCCAAGGGCAGTGCATACACTATAATGGGGCACATTATCACTGTTTGCGCCCAGTGCACCTTTTGCAAAGTGCGCCGGCCGAAAACAGTGATAATGTGTAATACAGGGATGTATGACATTACATCGCATGCTTTTACCACGCATGCCTTTTCAACACGGGTTTTACAACGAAAAATTTGACAACGCTTAGCGCTTTGGGGTGCTGGATAGTGAATAGTTTAATTTACTATTCCAACTCCAGTCCCCGTGGACACTAGGGAAGGTGTTGGATAGTAAATTCAACTTATTCCTTATCCTAGAGCGCCCCCCAGCGCAATGCGTTGTAATGGTTTGCGTTGTAAAAGTTGCGTCGTAAAGGCACTGCGTGGTAAAAGTTGCGTTGTAAAGGATGTTTCCCGTAATACAGCCCCTGATTGTACACAAAGTTGGGGATCTTCATCAGACTCAACTACTCCCATACCACAGAGACTCTATATCAGAGCTGGATGATAAACAGCCTTAAAACTATATACAAAAGGATCAATGTAGTAACACTGCATTCATCCAGTGCCATATCCTTCTCTAACAGATGCTCTAGATATATTGATATATGTCTCTCCACCTTAGTTCCTTTTGGATATATTCTCTACCTTTAACATGCATCACAGATTTTGAAGATCACTGGAGCTAGAACAATGTTGTTACAGATCATATTATCAAAACATAGCCCTCCTATGCTCTACAAATTTAGAAGATTGCCCTTTGTTTGGCCCAATTTAGCCTTAGCCTGGGGCTTCTCTCAGAGCCATTCTTCCTTTTGCATGCCCCCTGGAGAAGCAAACAAATCTGACTGCTTTTTCACATGGGCTATTTTCTCTTTATTGCCTTTGTATAGAGAGCATTCCATTGAAAATATGCTGCATTTGCGGCATATATCTTTCATAAGCTTGACGCTTAGGATATAAACTCACCAGTGCCTGTGCTGCAATATCAAGAAGCAAATGTGCTCCATGACTACAGTAAAACTTAATGCAGAAAAACCCAAAATTAATAATAGATTTCTCCTGCTCTACATCAAACGTTTGGAACACTGGAGAAACACATCCATGTTATATTTGTAAGAAGCAGGGTTATTAGTTTTGAAGGATGTGAGGTAATAAATCCACAATTGTCTTTTTAGTGGGAATCAAGTACCTCATTGAAGCACTTGACTGTCGCAGGGTAGTGAATCAAAGCAGTTCAAGGTCTACTCAGGGGAGGTGGTGTGGGCTACTAATCTCCATTTGCTGGCAGCCAACAACAGCACTAAATAAGTCATTAGGCAGTCAGGCTTTTTCTTCTAAAAAGGAAAAGCACACTTATTACACACAGTACTAATTATTTTACATTAAATTGAACATATGTTCATCAGGTAGCTATCTCAATATCACATCTCACACCAGTTGGTGCTGAACCCCATAATCACAATACCCCACCCCTCACCCATACAAGATGCAACATCAAAATATAAGGTTGTGTCATTTTAAATAGGGCAAGCCAATTGGCTTTTGCAAGGGGAAAGGGCATTATTAACAATAACCACATACAAGGTTCATCATTATACCTAATGGAACCAATAACCATATTCAAATGAATTAATTTTTAATTTTGCATTACTATTATTGTTAGACCATCTTTTTACACAGGTTTTAGACGACAATTATAGTACAATGGTAAAAGGTATATACCCATCTGTGCATCCTATTTCTTTTACAACAACTTGCATTGTATAGCGTTAAACATGTACCAAAGTGAAACATAAAGGAGACTAAGTTCATCCAAACATCAAGTGCAGTGCATTCTCCACCCCGTCTGTCTATCTTCCGTTCCTTCCGAAAACTGTATATGTTCCTAGTAAGTGTATTCATTATTAATATAAGCATTACAATGTTCATCAGTAATCATTATTATTAATAAATCACAATAAATAAAGCATTTTTAATTCAATCGGAAATGTGTGTCTGAGTCTTTCATTTAACATTTTCAGGCAACATATTGCAGACTCAAAACCAACCACAAGGGGACCCCGCTCAGCTAAGCTGAAGAACAAAAGAAACAAGTTTAGGATTCATTTAAATTCAGTAAAACCTCTTCTGAGGTGATACTCATAGGGTCCCAGGAGCCATAGGGTTAAAGTTTGTAAACCTTGCCTGGGTCGGGCTGCTGCACTGCTTGCAGCCACCACAATATAGTCGGTGCCCCTTCCCATCCATAGGGCATCACAAAAGCAAATGGGATATTAAACTTAACCCTCACAGGGCATTTTTAGGGTGCTCCTAGGCCGGGTTCATTGAATATTTGAACAGCATGTCTCCCACTGGCTTCATTTGCTGTTTTATTGTGCAGCCACGTCTTCTTTTGTTTTTGTTTCTTCTGTGTTCCTCAGTCACAGCCACAAATATGGACTTGCTGAGGGATCATGGTGGGAGCCCAAAGGCCCCTGCAACCCTCTGGCTCCTTGGCACAGTGCCCATCCTCAAGTACTATGTGGAGTGCGACACAGTTCTTATTGCTCCGGCTGGGCAGGAGCAGTATCTCTCTTTGACTCTAACAGTCTATCCCAGTCCAGGTGCAGTATGACAAGCTAATTCTCAGATGCAATTTTTCCTTCTCACCCCTTCCTTCCCAGGAACTGAGCCAATAACTGATAATTGCTACTTGTGTGTGGAGAGGCCTTTGTTCCCACTGCTGGAGAGTGATGTGCTCCTTCAAGTATTTCAGAATGTTGGAAGGTTTGTTTGTTGTCATCGGAGCAGCGACATTCCAGACTTTGACAGTTGTGAGGAGCTGGCAAAGAGGGAAGTCACACTTGATCTCTGTGCCTACCTAAATCTCTTTGAAGATCAACTACCTGCTGTGTAGTCCTTCACAACATATTTTAGCAACGAGGATGCCAGCGGATCCATTACATCTGTGAGAATGCACCCTGATATCCTAAAATTGACTTCAGCGAAGGAGACGGAGAGAAGTGAGCAGTACCAGCAGAGGGCGCAAAGCATTAATGATCAACTGTGATCAGGTGTAGTGCACTGTTAATGTTGTTTACCGAGCAGCTACAATGAGAAGAAGGTAAGCCCTGCACAGTGTGGCGCACACAAGACAGTAGAATAAACTGATTCTAAGGGATCTGATTAGGTCAATCCTTCATTAGCATGAAGCCACTGCACTCATTCTCTTTCTCATCACTCCTGACTTTGTATCCCTGCAAACCAAATGTTGCCACTCTCTTGCAAGTCCATCTTTCACCATGTTTAACACCACACGCCACTGATGAACTTCTTTTAACTCGAAATGCCCCCCCCCAAAAAATGTGCTCAATCATTTGACTGTCCACCCTGCTTTCACTTTCACCCAATCACCAGGCACAATCTTGCTTTCACTCTTTACTTAATTCTCTATTTTTCTCTTTGTCTCCTTCTTTCCTTCTTGTTCAATACTATGATCTTCCCTGGTCTTCTTACCCTTAATCAGATTTTTTAACCAGAATGATATCAGTGTGGTACTTGGCTTTCTACCCTGCATCAACGAAAAGGGTACAGTCCTTCACATCGCAAGCCCCTCTCTGATGGCATCCTCGATGACGACGTAGGACTTCGAATCACTACTTCAGAGCACCCAGGATTCACCACTGCTTGAGGCATCATCAACATGGGTCCCTGCATTGGTCTGCAATCAGGATTTAACACCTTGGACGCGGCTGGAATTCCGCCCTGGTGCTGGACATTCAGATCACGGGTGTGGTCATGACGGCTCCTGGCAGTCTTCAGCACACGCCCACCGTGACTCATGACGGCCGGGAGCCGTCATCAGCACCGAAGGGGTTAAGGGGTTAAGGTACTTTTGTTCAGTGGACCTAGTTCAGCGGACCTAACTGGGTCCCTGTAGCCAGTCTGCGCTCCATCGTGGTCAGTCTGTACAAATGATTTTGTCCCAGTCCGACATGACCAGATATCCATAATTAGCGCTTTGTGGCATTATTTTCACTTGCATCTTTTGAATTGCATATCTCCTGTTCTACTGATTACATTTTTGGCATTTGGTCTTAAATTATTTATTGCATTTTACATTATTTTTCTAAATTCGTGTGGGATTCTTCTTGGTTTGTGTTTCACTTTATGACTATTTGAAGCGCAGTATAAATACTTTACACATTGCCTTTAACTTAAGCCTAACTACTTTTAAGCCAATCTACCAGAGGGTTAAGCATAGTTAAAATTGGGGTCGCTGGTGTCTTCACCCTGACAATGATTGTGCTGCCTGAGTACGTGTTTGCCCCCTCAACCATTAATCCTAATCATTAAAGTGTTGTATTGTTATTTCACTTACCATTTAGTTCATAAAAGTTTCATGCCCCTCGCTTTTGTGTTTTTTTGGTTACTTTTGTCCTCTCTCGTTCACCCAGTTTCTGCCGGTTTGCCTGACTTTGCGTTCTGGACCTTGTTTTTGCTTTGCCATATTGCTGCACCCTTTTCATATTCCCTTCAGTTTGCAAATACGTCCTGGCTTCTTGTTTGACTGCTGACTTACTGGCTTTCTTGCAGCTGGGCTCAGGTTTGCAACAGCCCACCATCCTGAAGCTTATGAGTAATTGTGATATAACAACATCATTCTTGCCGAACACCTTGATTTCTCATGTGTATGGGCAAAGCCAGGTTCTGGGGCCTGGGGTAGATTGCCATCAGAACCTATCAGCTAACAATTGCAAATCCTGACAAGTCTAAGATGAAAATCCTTCGGTCAGTAGGGTACAGGATGTTGGCGGGTGCTCTTCATACTGAGGAAAAGAGCTACGATGACTTGCTGCTTTTGAAATTTTATATATAGCAGCGTGATGATGGAAGCACGGGAGCTCACAGCATGATCTGAGGGCAGGCGCGGTGTGTCCTTAGGGGCGTGGGGGCGTAGCCCCCCCGCCTGCTGCTCCCTCGGCGTCTCTGAACTTAAGTAAACTGAATCAGTTTACTTAAGTTCAAAGACGCCGAGGAAGAACTGACAATCATGTCAGTCAGCATGACGCCAGACCGCCCACCCCCTTCAGAGACTGAAGGGGGTGGGTGGTCTGGTATCATGTTGACTGACATGATTGTCAGACCGTCATCAGGGGCAGGCAGCAGCACAACACAAGTGCGCATGAGTGGGGACGGAGGTCAAATTTTTTGCCCGTGCCCAGTCGTGCGCACTTGTGTTTGCACTAGTTTGCGCATGGCCATTAGGAGCCCCTCGGTCTCCTAATGGGCAGGCGGCGGGCGAAGAGTAACCTGTGTCCCAAGCCAATCCTGGCGCTGCAGCAGGGCGGTTTTCCGAGAGACGCCTTAACGGGGTATATGTTTCCCACACTGCCCCATTCATTGTCGTTTAGTTGTGCAGTGTTTGTACATGCCTCGCACTGTGTTCGACGGTCCTTCGCAGAGTGCAGCATGCTGTGGGTATTTCCTTCTGTGATCTCATGCAAGGAGGGAGGACAGAGCTAGAGATTTTAGTTTGAGTGCTTAAAAACACCAATAGGAGCATGATAATTATATTTCATTGCTGGGACGGGTTCAAAGGGTGGTGGTGGTGGGGTAAAGTATGAGAGCAAAGCAGAATGACGTACAGAAGCCATGGGGTGTATAGCGGTGAGCAGTGTAGCAAGGGTTTCTCTGATACTGTTAATTTTGTGGGTGATGTAAGATGCTAATTCTTTTTCAGATAGTCAAGATTGTGAGACACGAGTAAATGATGGAGAGAGAATATTGTTGACTGTGCGTGCGACTGAAACAGGAGGATGGGGTTTTGGAAGTATTCTGATTCGTTGTTGTGTAGGGCTAAAACAATTTAGCTGATGCAATTCTATTTCTTCAGGATTTTCAGTGTTATACTTAATGTGATTTATGAGGATGTGTTTGCACCTTGGTTTTCAAAGAATGGAAGCTAGGTTGTTCGGCCTAGCTCGCTACGCTCGCTCGCCTAGGTGCAGAACCGCGATAATTTTATGCCCACCACTTTCAAATGTCACCAGCCACCACTGTCTGAGGGTATATCCCGCTCTAACTAGGACGCATCATCTGCCAAGGTGTGGTATTTAGTTGGCGATCTGCTTCTTGTTTGATAGACCCATGGGCTTCTCACTGAGTGTTTGCAGACTGGATTGCACCTATGATATAGGAGTTTTCTGAAAGGAATTTTGTGAGTTTTAACCATTTCCATTTCCCCAAGGGTTGCAATGTGTCAATGCACTGTAACATTGATCTCAGTTCAGAAACTTAGTCATAGTGCCACAACCTTTTACATAATCAGTTGAGTTAGTATATGGTAGGGACCCTCCATTTTTCACCTTTTTTTAAAAATATCATATAGTATGTTCTGCCAACTTTAAATGAATCAAAATATTCAACATGTACTGTGAAATCAACAAAAGTGATTTTTCAAACTAGGGCCAATTTATGCTTCCGGTTGATTATTGTTTCCTCTCTCGAAACATGTCAATCTGATATTGGAGCACATTATTGCACAAAATACATACCCGCCCTTATGCCTGTTAGTTTACAACTTGAAACCAATTTCTCTATAAATAGTTACGAAAATCCAATTTGTTTACAACTATTAATGGGAGTGAGATAAAGGTTCAATAACAGCAGCGGCTGCTACCTGTTAGCAGCAGTGGGGAGGTGTGGGGGGAAGGGGCGTGTGGGAATAGGTTAAAAAACAAACCACTTTCCTCCCGGCCGGCTGGCTGGCAGGCTGGCCATCGCCTCTCGTACGTCCTCCTCCTGGCTTCTTGGGGAGAGAGACAGGAAGCACAAGGGCTCCCAGACTCCCTGCTGCCAATCAGTGTTGTGCTTGGTCTTAGCGCTGTGACATGGTGGAGGTGTGGGTATGTTCTCCACATAGGCTGTAATGCAGCCTGTATGGAGGACACGGTATGTGTGCACGACTGTTTTGGGCAGCCTGAGAGGGCCAACCAAGCACTCATGATCACATAAGGAGTGCAAAACACTCCTCTCAGTGCTCTGAGAGCAGCCCTGCCCCACAAAACGCTACAATGAGGCAAGCAATAATGATAATAACCGCAGGTTATCATCATTTCATTTAATTTTTCCTTTTTATACACTGCAAAAAGCAGTGGGGTGACACTCCTCCGCCTTAGTGGAGGAGCCGCCACTGTTCAATTATCTTCCAAAACAACACAACGATTGGGGTGGGGCTGATATACACAAGACCATCAGTGAAGGTCCACTGCACCAACAAAATACATTACATGAGAGGAGAGCAGTTGTAATGGCATATTTGTACGCCCGCCAGAAGCCGGCTTTAGGTTTCTTTCCATCAGGATGAGTAATGTCCATGTTCAGCAGAGTTCTCCCAAAAGGACCGGAATACAGAATCAATCAGTACATAGCTCATTAAATAACCCGAATGGAGTGCTATGTGCTTGATTTACATCAAGCACAAATGATATCACATTCAAAAGGAACATTCATCTATAATCTTAAAAGATAGAATTATGTATCTTGCCAAATCTAATTTGCAACATACCAATACGTTTTTTATTTGTACTTATATTTAGATTAAAAACATAAAGACCAGATCAAGGCAACATTCGGGCATCATTGTTGACACAGTGGATACAATCACTCATTTTTCCATATTCAGAAAGTAAGAAACAAAGATGCTCTTCATGATTACTGTTGGTTTTAAACTGACCACCATAATCCTTGTCAAATGATAGTGTTTTTCCTTCTTAAACGAGAATACAGTAACTCGGTGGAAAACATTAATTTGGAAAAAACTGTTTATTCTTTTCGTTCGTATGCACAAGCAAACATTTCCAAAATGCATTGTTCTATTTTTGCGCCATTGCAAATCTTTGCTTTGTACACACTGTATTTGATCTCAAGTTTTTATATTCCTCTCTATCACTTTTTACCCAATACAATGGCAGCATTTGCATCTGGTTATAAATCCAAATGAACAATTAACTCGCGCTTTCTTACATCAATGACGTTATCTTGCTTAAATTATTTCCTTTAATTTGGAGGCACGCAGCAGTTTTGAGTTTGAATGCCACATTAGCTTTTACGCTGCTGAGCTGAGTCAAATTTCGGATGCATCGACAGACTAAACGAGGGAGATGTTATGTTTTTATAATTTTAGGAGAGTTCTATCAGCTCTCCTCGCGAGCGGGCTGTACCTTTGTCGTAGCTTTGAAGTGCACAATGTACCTTGTTTCCGCACGGTTTAAGCTGGTGTTGGAACGGCTTCAATGTAATTCCAACTTGTCTACTTCTGGTGACAATTAAATAGCAGAAAAGTGGAGCTTCTGAAAAAAAGAGGTGAGCGCAGCGTTCAAAAAGTTAACCAAAAGGCGTCATTTGTCTGTCGCTTCCGCATTATCTTTTCAACCCAATCTCTTGTCAGCTCTCACAGGTGCTGTTCGAGATAATTATGTAATCTCAGTAGTTATGGATCAGGAACCTCAAAGTGTTCAGCAATTAACACATTTTGTGGAGAGGCCATCCGAGCATGTTCTAAAAGTAATGATTCAGGCATCAGGCTGAGGCAGCTGTTTAATGTCAACAGCAATACAGGGAAAAACATTTACCTGCACCAGAAGGATGCTTATGCTGTACAGTAACTTAAAAGTATATATCTGAACTCAAATAGATAATTCTGAACTCAAATAGAGAATACTGTTATAAAAAGATGCCACACTGATTTCAAAGCCACACACATCTTTATTCCTTGTATTATTCATATTGGATGACATTGGCCATGTGGGTTGGAGAAGACCAAATCCCTTGATGCTGGAGCTGGAGACAGAAACCCTCATGTTTTAAGCCCAAAGTCAAAGGGTTAGATCACCAATCCAACCCAATATAGTCCCCTGGCCAGAACTCCAGTGCGCTGGTGCGGGCTGCAGAGACCGCATAATATGAATTACATTAGGTGGTTCTTATTCTAGCATTAGAAGGTTCAGGCACCACTCTGGGACTCAGAGAAAACTAATTACCCTGCAGAATGCTGAATGAGTGTCATCACTGTCTTTGATGATTTATAAATGACCCTACAGTCAACCATCCTTTAACACCGCCTTGCATTCGACAGTGACAGCTTTACAACCATATTGTCCTTAATAGACGGCAAGGACCCAGGATCAGCACGAGAAAGATCAGTAGTGATCAGGACACAATGGCACAGAGGGACTGGTTGGAGTTCACCCTGGAGGTTTTCAGAGGCCGAAGCCTGACCAGCTCCTCTTGGGGCCTCCATTGGGGACTGGTGTCATGCATACTAAACAAGCTTCCGTGTTATCCAAATTAGAGAAAAGTACAAGGGTAGGAGACTAGAAGTGTTGAGTTTGAAAGAGAGAAACAAAGTCACTCCAGGGTTGGCCATAGCAGGGACAGACGTAGCCTGACATCCTGACAGCCTTCTTTGTGCCTTCTTGGTCCATCAAAGACACTTGTGTTAGGTTCTTTGATGGGACTAAATCAGCAAATGCTGAGCTGGAGAGTCTGGCTAAAGACAGAGGTAGATGTATCCTTACAACATTACTTTTTCTTCAATGCCGAGAATCATGACTGACGGGATGAACGATTTAGGGTTTGGGTGTTACCATGCTGGAATTAAGTAAATGAGCAGTGTTCTATTGACTCTCGAATTTTTAATGTATAAATAGCCAAAACATGGCTTAGAACTTGGATATTATGAACCCCATATCAGCCACAGCAGTGAAACAGTAGCACCTGAACCCGCTTCTAATAGAGTAGAAAGTTACTTTCTCAGGAATACACATACCCAAAAACTGATAAATGACCATCTCATCTAGTAAAACTTTCAATCACTACTTGAATTTGCAGATCTTTCTCAACATGCAACAAATGCAAGGCAAAGCTTTCACAGAGCAGCATGTTGGTCCTATACAGTATCTGTGACAACATCATGGCTGTGAGGGAAAAGTTACTCCAAAAAAACAATCAATAGCATGCACCCATTGCAATCACTAAAGTTCACATATAAGTGTAGGTAGATGAATAGACTGATGTAATTATACTCATTACATATTCACCTTTAATAATGATTGTTTGCTTTCCATTGATATAATACTGTAACATGAATCCATTTTGATTCACGAGTTAACTTAGCTTGACACTAGGCCTTAGCTACAAATGTTTGCTTTAATCCTGCCAGAATTCTTGTTAGCTAGAGAAAGGCTAGTTGTGTATTAGATGCTGATAGATAGGTCTGGGAGAAGAAAGTTGACAACGAATGTGGATCTATGATGGCGAGAGAAAGCCTCCTGTTTACTGTGTACCAGGAGGATGCAACATCCAGGGACGACAGATATGTACATAATTGCGTGGAGTTGGGAACTTGGGGACCATGCCGAATCCCCTAAAATGCAGGTATGGGATTGACTGTCAGTGGTGGAAATGAGATATGGATGTTTTGACAATTGTTAGTTAGATTGTTTAATTGGTGTTTCATAACCAGTCAGTCAGACTTCATCCTAAGTTTGAGAAGGAGCAGATTGAGGAGATCTCTCTCTTCTGTACTTCCCCAGGAGTAAAGCTTCATTCTGAACGCTCTTTCAATTCCATTGACCTTCGACTTCAGTTGAAACTTATGCTGACACCTTCCATACTTCCCCATTACAAATCTCCTCTAGAGCGTCCTTATCTCAACATATGCCTAGACTAGAAAGGGAAGGTTTCCTGATTGCATCAAACTGTTTCCTCTGCACTGTGGCTGTTACTTTCTTTTATCTCATTTTATTATGACTTAACTTACTGGAATACTTTGATCTCCAGACCATATTGCTAGGTCTTTTAAAATCTGTTCCTGCTTTGCATATATGCTGGTTGGATTAATATTTTAAAATGGTTGAGATAACTGATTCTTGAACTTCATTGTGAAGTCGTAAGGGCTTCACAGAGATGGAATTGTATTTCTGATGTTAAATCCCTTGCAACACTTAAAGTCAACTTTCAAAGGTCCATAAGAACAACAGGGAAACTTGTTTGATGAATTCACTAAGAGATTGAGGTTCAGATGTCTACGCTCCATCACCTTCATGAAGTTTACAAAAGGAATGAGGGTTGTCATACTTTGCAATAATGGGAAGGAAACATAGCCAGTCTGAGTTGCCCTGTTGATTTATAAATGTAGCTTTCTCTAAACATTTTAAACAAACATATTTCCATTCAAACATATAACCGCTTAACCACAGCGCGAATTCCGCCGCGGTGCGGTGGTTTGATTAAGTGGGCGGGGCTGCGCCAGCCAACGGACGTGCGCAGCACTATGGAGGTAGTGCTTGCGACGGTCGTTGGCCGACAGGTGCAATGAAGGGGTCAAATAAATACACATACACATATTAATAAAACACACTGATTCTGTGAATTCTTTAAAGTTGGTGTACACGTAACAGAATAGATCTCTAAGAAGCAGCATCCAGAGGCCTGTGATGCAGAGACCATAATGACCTTGTGCTTTTAATTCCCATGACAGATGTTGTAAACAGTTTAAAATGTATGTGAAACATTTATAGACTTAACATTGAATGCATACCGGATTCACATGCATCTTTCATATACAGTAAAGAGTAATACATTTCAAAACCAATTTAAAGGTTGCTGGGGTCATTTGTTTACTAACTAGCTACCCTTCTTTTCATTCCAGCTGCACTTGATGACCAGGTCCTCAGTTTCTATGGAAACACCAATTTCCTCTCTTTTCTGACAATCCCAAAAGTGTAGCCATGGATCCTAACTTATAAAAAATTATCTTTTTATGAAATGCATGCATATACAAATGTACCTTGTCACTTGGTTTTGTATCCGTTTGCTAGCCCGATTGCCATTTTCTGTAGTCCGAGTTCCCTCAAACACTGCTGCTGAATCTATTGACGTATACTTTCCAATATCCATCTGTCTAGTTTCACCTCAATATATTTGCACTCATTTGCAGCGAGAGCAGGTCAGATAAGGAATTAGACTTGAGTATCCACACCTAAAGGCATTTGCCAATTATCCAAATACACTTTTACGAGATAGCTGAATTTATAGTAAGAAAATAAAACAGTTTATTTTCCTGTACATGTCTTTGAGAAATCTTTTAATCTCTATTCATTTCATGAACTTTGAGCACCTTTGATTTCTTAAAACATCTTGGCTCTGATTCCCTGCTAATAAAGTTCACATTTGATATACCTTTGTTAAATGGAATAGTTAGGGTATTTTTATATGAATACTGAGATTATGACACTTTGTGGGCTGTAATCCACTCACCTGTGCTTCTTTGCTAGAGCAATGCACATATAAAATATTAAACCAGTTGCTGAGGTTAACTCAAGCATTCCATCCATCAGTTTGATTTTTTGATTCCCTAAGTGTGATGGGTATGCCCAGATGTGGATCCAGTGCTCATTGTGCCACAGGAATAAAGCTATACTAGGCGGATGACCCCATAATAAGAGCAAAACCAGCCCAGAGTTGCTTGTACTCTGGTTCAGGCAGGACCTTGCCAGGCAGTTTTGCCTGCTCTGTTCCCATGAGGAGCAGGGTCAATGCCGATTTCCATATGTTTGGGTCCAAACTGAAGTGGCATGGTGGGTGAAAACAATGGATTGGGATGCAGCCTGAAGCAATCGCCAGTGCCTGAGCATTCCATCCATCACTTTATTTTTGATGCCCTAAGTGTGACAGGCATTTCTAGATTTAGGGTCCTGCGCTCACTGTGCCACTGGAAACAAGCTTTACTTGGCTGTTGAGCCCATAGTAAGGGTGAAACTGGCCATAAGTTGTTTGTACTCTGATTCGGAGAGAACCTGGCCTGGCAATGTGGGCTAGACTGTTCTCATGTGGTGCATGGTCAAGGTTGATTTGCATATGGCTGGGTACAAACTGATGTGGCATGGTGGGAAAAAAACAATGGATTAGGATGCGGCCCAGAGTGATCGACAGTGGCTGAGATTAATTCAAGCATTCCATCCATCACTCTATCTTTTGATACCCTATGCAGGACGGTAAAGCCCAAATGTGGGTCCAGTGCTCACTGTGCCACTTGAATCAAGTTATACCTGGCTGATGAACTCATAAAAAGGGTGAAATCAGTCCTGGGTTGCTTGTATCCCGGTTCAGGGAGGACGTGGCCTGGCAGCTTGGGCTGGACTGTTCCCATCAGGAGCAGGGTCAAGCCTGATTTGCAAATGGCTGGGACTGAACTGAGATGGCATGATGGGTGAAAAACAATGGATTGTGATGCAGCCCATAGCAATCGCCAGTGGGCAAGAATAATTCAAGCATCCATCCATAATTTTGATTTTTGAGACATATAAAATATTGTCAGAAATTAGGAGAAATGCCAAACAACATAACAAAATATTGCCCACAATTGTGGTCAACAAAGTGAACTTCGGTGTTTCACAGCTGTGTTCCATTTGTAAGGCAAAGGAAAGGACTCAAAGGCAGACTGCTGTAACATCTGCACTTTGCTATGTGCTCAATGAACAGTACATTTAGCAACATATTGAATGTGATGGTGATGGTAGGCAATCTAAATATGTGCTTGAAAAGAATCTAAATATCCAGATGTTGTTTATTTTGCAATTTTAAAGTCTGAGGTCCACATTTATAGTAACGTAACATGCATTTAAAAGAGACTTCAGTATACAGCACTCCTGACAGATAAGAGAAGTACAGCTCCCCATCTTTTACAATTTACTCCTCAGTTGCTGTTGACTTTCAAGGAGTGTATTCCCAAATGAAAATCAAGATCCACAGTAGTGAGAGCTGGACTGGTAGGAAGAAGGCATTCTGATTTTGCAAAACATTTAAACTTAAAGTCTGGTCAGCACTCACTAGGTCTCTGGTGTTAAATAGAATCAATGCCAATTCCCACTAAAGCAATAAAGAACCTGGGAACATTGTTAGACAGCCCTATCCTTTGTCCACCACATCGCCGCAGTTTTCACAAATATAAACATCTACATCATGATCTAAGGATCCTTCCAATGTCGCAATAATCACACTGCAGCAAATTCACCAGCACCATGGCTATAGCGAGATAGAACCATTGTAACATCACCTATGCTGGAACCTCAAAGAAAGATTTTGAAATTTAATAGACTACACAATCAAACAGTGACACTTTGCTTCAACTCAAAGATACTGTCACATATCGTCTAGGCCCTCATTGACTTGCAGTGGTTCTCAGTAGGGTAGGCAATGATTTTCAAACTTCTTTAATCTGTCTTCATAGAAGGAGGGGCACAGTCCAACAGTCCAAAAACAATTCCAGTCAATGTTCCTAAATTGCACACCCAACTGTAGTCTAAATTTATTCGTAAGTCTCTGGGAGGAAGAAGAAAAAGAAATGTATTAAGTGCATTTATTCCCATAGGGTGTCTTGGTTTTAAAAAGCTTCTAGGTACTGGAAGTAGATAGAACATTTTTGAAGTTGAGCAAAACTCAGAAAGAAAAAATCCAGGTTTTTAAGGTCTTTCCTAGAAAGGTGTGACTCTGAATAGATTTAATCTTTAACCCCTCGGCTGCGCCGCCGATTTTGCGGAAGTGCGGCACTTCCGCAAAACGGGCGGGCCGCTTCGGCCATTGGCCGACGGCAGCATTAGCGAGGTAGTGCTGCCGTCGGCCAATGGCCGACGGCATCATGGAAGGGGTTAAAGGAAAATTGTTCCATATTCTGACAGCTGTCCATGAGAAATATCTTTCAACCTGGGTTGATCAGGGCACTTCGTGAGTAACAACATTTTTTAGATAAAGAGGACTGGAGCGTTCCTGTGAGAACATTCCATGAAAATGTGTCTCTAATGCCAAAAGTGCCTACAGTATGTAAGGCTTTATGAGCCACACAAAGAGCTTTGAATGTAATACATGTCCTTACTAGGAGCCAGGGCAACTTAGATAATTCTCTGGAGACAGAATTAAATCCTGGTATATGCAGCATCAATCTGAATGAGGCATTTTCTACTGCTAAAAGGTTGTTTTTAAGAGCGATTGCTGCATGTTCAAATATAGGGCTTTCATATAATAAATTTGAGACAGGATCATAGCAATCATCACTGATTTTCGAAGCTCCAATGTGATAAACAGTAAAAACTTGAATAAAGAATTCTAAAGATATATAGAAACATGTGGAAGTGACCTGACAGACCCGAAAAGCTGGGCACATCCCTGAAGATTACTCCTAAATTTCTTATCATATTTGCAAGAGTGGGAGGGAAGCCCAACTCACTGGGCCGCTAAGTATGAGCCCAAAAACTTGCATTCTAACTCACTGGACCACCAAGCACAAGACCAAAAAGTTATATTTTTACCAAAGAGTAATATTTCCATTTTATCTGCGTTGAGCATTAACAAATTGTTCTTCATCCAAAGTTGTTTCTCTTGCGTACACTCAGAAAATTTAGAAGCAATCTCTTGGTCATTGCGGTATATTGAGACACTAAGTTGTGTGTCATATGCATATGGCACAAATGAAAAGCCAAAACTCCGGAAAAGCTTAGCAAGAGGTGAAACATAGAGGTTAAAAAGTGTAGAACTAAGGGATGACCCTTCAGGCACTCCACAAGGGAATGCATACGTTTCGGAAGAGACATTGTTATAGTGATATTTCGGTTCTTGATCTGAAAGAAAGGAACTCAAAAGGTGTAGTGCTTTATCTCTGATCACTAAATTATTGAGGTGGGTGATTAACACAGAATGGTTAACTATGTCAAATGCCACCAAGAGGTCCAACAAAGTAAGTGTTTCTTTCCCATCACTATATGCATTAGATCTAATTTAATCCATGGCAGTGATAGATTCGGGTGTTGGGAGCCCAGTTCTGGAACGCTACGGCCCAGCCAAGCGAAGATGAGGCACAAGGGCACCCGACTACTCAACGTATGCTGAACATGAAGCCTGGGTATTCACTCTCAAGCTAAGGCCACTGCTTTTTTGTGATTTACTTCATAGTTGGAGATAGATCCAAATTCCCATGCCAGTGACTTGAGCATTTGTTGTACATGATGTAGGTTTAGGGAAACCAGAAGCAGAGCATAGAATAAATAAAGAGCCCTGTGTATGACAATAGTTTGTGCAAATAGTCCAAGCTTTAAAAGACTAAAGCCTGATTCACAGTTTTGTGGATGGTTTACTCTGTCACAAATATGTTGGATATTCCATCCACCGTATTACAAGTCCATTATGCCCTATGGCACTTGTAATACAGTGGGTGGGATATCGATTATGTTTGTGACGGAGTAGCTCATCTGCCAAACTCTAAATCACGCTCTAAATCAGAAGGTATACAGCCTTTACAACGAAACTTTTACAACGCACTACCATTACAACGCAACTTTTACAACGCAAACCATTACAACGCATAGCGCTGGGGGGCGCTCTAGGATAGGGAATAGGTTTAATGTACTATCCAACACCTTCCCTACTATCCACGGGGACTGGAGTTGGAATAGTAAATTAAACTATTCACTATCCAGCACCCAAAAGCATTATGCGTTCTAATGGTATGCGTTGTAAAACTTGCGATGTAAAGGTAGGCATTGTAAAAGTATGCGTTGTAACGTCATACATCCAAATCAGAAAACAGTGGGCACGCCTTTCTCATTATACACTGGATGTGCATAATCTGTGAGAGGTGGATGCTGATGAGTATAAAGAGATCTGGTCACAGAATTGTTCCCACATTAGTTGATCACTCAGCAAGCCAAAGTCTCCAAATACAGCCCAAAGGTAATCTGTCCAACACAATCTATGTTTGCAATGGCTGCCACCATCCAATGGTAGAGGGTTGTACTGTTTGAAAATCAATGTAAAAAGGAACAAATGGTGAACGGAATGCTAAACAATGCAATCAATCACACGGTCACAAACATCTTTTTTTGCTCACCAGTTTGGACCCAGCCATATGCAACCCATTTTTGACCCTGCTCCTCATGGGAACAGTCCAGCCTGATCTGCCAAACCCGGTCCTCCCTGGTCCAGAAACAAGCATCCTGGGACCAATTTTGGGGTATCACCCATCATCAGCCAGGCTAGCTTGAATACATATCACTAATCATTGCGATTTTACACTGGTTAGACTAAGGCATGAAAAAAGAAATCATGGTGTGTGAAAGGAACTTCTCATTTTGACAACAGTAATGTACCTATACCTATTGCTTCCTATGGCGAAATTGCAAATTTGCATCTTGTTATTTCTAAAACTAAATTTTGTGAGTCACTTTTAATCACAACCATGCGTATGCATATTTGAAAGAAGTACTTTATGTTCCCTATAATGTAAATGTATAAATACATGTTATGGTACTTTGTCTATCTGAGTGTGTAGCAAATTTGTCGCAACCAAATTCATTCTCTTGCACGTGGAGCACCTGTAGACCCAAAGACATCCATCAAAGAACAGGGCCACACTAGAATGCACACATGACACTGATACAGCAGACTTCAGTTTACAAGAAGATGGAAGAATGATGTCATGACAAGGAGATGCAGAATTTATCAGATGGGATCGCCAGAGACTCTATATATTACTATAGAAGGAGCATTCTCCCAGCAGATAACGATCTAGGGGCAACATAATCCTCAAAGACTGAGCAAAGGAAGGAAGGATTCGAAACCATCGTAAGTAGGGAAATTAATAATGTAATGTACAACCAGGAAAGTTGCCCAAGTGAGTGCCAGAAGGATCCGCACAAGAAGAACACATTCATTTTTTGGCCTTCGGACTCAGCGCAGTGGAGGATGGTGCTTAAGTCAACTATGTGTGCCTAGTTTTGGGGCAAAGCGTGCATCTCATTGGCATATCCAATTGAGAGGTCATTAACAGAACAATCTGTGCCAGTAATGTAATGCAGCATACCCCTAATTGACAGAGAAGACATAAGTAGACTCATAGTTGCTAAAATGTACTGTATACTGCAAGTGAAATTCGAAGGTGAATCATTCTAAAGACGTGAAACAACTCATTTTATCACAAGGTTTGTGAATGAAGCCTAGACCTTGTGCCTCACAACAGCAAAAAAACAATACCGCCGGTATCCTGAGATCTAGAACTTGAGCATGCAGAGAAGTGAAGAAGCTAGAGATGTAGTTTGAGGTGGAGACCTCAACTAGTTTGTATATGACAGAAAACTTCGAGACATGGGCTGAGATAGTGAACTCTAGCACAGTATGATCTGGGAAATCTGGAGGTGCAACTTGAGATGAAAATTTACCAAATACATAATTTTTGCGATTTGCTTTTTGGTAATCGCAAACACACATGTACAAATGTGTGTAGTACACATTTTACGATTCCGAGAGGGTCACAAGTAGACCTACCTCATGAATATTAATAAAGTAGGTCTCGGTTTGCGACCTCTTGGGAATCACAACAATAACAGGTATGGTGGTCTGCAGGGGTTAGCAGACTACACCATATCTGTGACTGCTTTTCAAGAAAGCATTTTTTTTTGTAGAAATGCAGCCCGTTTTTTCTTAAAAGAAAATGGGACGTGTTTCAAAAAGAAAAATGAAAGCTTTTTAAAACAAAGTTAGGGATAGGCAGTGGTCTGTGGGATGCCTGCCTGCTCTCAAAAAATGCTTTTGCAAACATTCACAAAGGGGAAGGAATCCCTTGGGGGCCCCTTCCCATTTGAGAATGGGCTGGCACAACTTGTAGTTGGTGGCAAATTGAGAATGTCTTACGCCTGCATTTAGGTCGAAAAACAGTCATACATGCCACTGTGATTCGTTATTAGGAAGGGACACCCTAAACCCGCCCCTTCATTATACCAAATCGCTAACCCTAATTGTGATTCGGTAACATGTTACCATATCGCAATTGGGCGTTTATACATTTAAAAATTCCTTTCGCCTTCCATAATGGCCCAATTCTATGAATCAGGTTGTTGGAATATGTAAAAAAAAACTTTGTACACCTGGCCCACAGTGAGATGATAAACCCAAACACTCAGCCTGAAAAATCCAGACTTTCAACTGAAAAAATAGAGGAACAACAAGCTAGAACAGAGAAAAAGGCAATATGGAGAACTCCCAAGTGGAAGGAAGAATAGAAAGAATTCATTGTAACAAACATTGTTACACGCTAATGCATGATGCACAATCCATAATTAAGAACCATCCAAGAAACTTCTACTACTTGACAATGATTGAATTAAGAAAGAGAACTGTGGGATTGAGATTGTGTTACTATGAGATATATGTATATTGTGTAAATGATTCTGATGACGCAACTATCTTGTTTCTCTAAAGGGAAAGTAAGATATTGAAATTCTAACTACTTATGAGACTTTGAACTCTCATTTACAGTTTGTGATATCTCTTCAGAAGTCGAAGTGTCAAAAATCTCATTCTAATGTAAATTTATTGTGGTGTTGCTTTGTTTCCCACGCTTTTGCTATATTAATTTGATTTTACTAGGTTGTGTTGCTACATGTAGCTAAGAATATCAGACTTTCAAATAACCTCACCTTCACAAGGAGCATCAACTAGGGTGTTTGCATTTGATTCCACAAACACTCTCACATGCATATTGCACAGTCATATATATTCATATATATTATACTGATGTGAATATAAATAATAGGGTTGTCGGCTTGCCTGTCATGCTTCATAAGTGTGAATGAAAAACTCATCTGCAGATTCCGTAATGTACTATTTATAGCTTCGGTTCAGGAATTAGACCTATCATTTCTAATCATAATGTAGATTTGTGAATGTGCAATACCTTTCCATACGCCTTGTTAACATGCAGAACTAATAGCACTACAGGCCCTCGCACAGCCGAAACAAAACAGTTTAAATTCGAATTTATGTGACATAAGGGTTTTAGCAGGTTGGAAATGTTGACTTATTCAGTACTATTTGTGCAAATTGGCTGAAAGACACATGAAATTACCAGCTTCCCTTCTGCATATTCAAGTCATCTATAGCTACATCATCAGGTCGTTTTTTGTAATTGTATTTGAGATGTACTCTGTGTTTAATAAACTATATAGTAAAAGTCACATTAAAGCACATTTTACCTGCTGTTTGCTTAGGCTGCCAATGAATAACACTGCATGTTTGTAACACTTCAATTTCCTTTACTTGGTGTTATTCTGTAATTGCTATCATAAAGCTGCCCGGCACAAAATCTATTTGCATCAATGGTTATTCTTTTTTTAATCAATACGCTACAAAAATGCAGTGAGGCAATTATAAAGTACTCCTGTTTTTACTACAGCCAAAGGCTGTAAAAATCACCTGAAGCAAGCATTAAATCACTGTTAAGATAACACGCTGTCCTGTACCAGAATAATTCAACAAAAGGTAATGATTTCCCTGTCTGCAAATGTTCTTGTGCATATGATATAATGGGGGCTATGACATTCAAAATAACCTTTAACTACAGGCCAAGAAACCTGAACATTGTTTTTAGGTACTTTTATGTTAAGGGGCAATTGCCACGGGGCAGCTGAGCTTTTTTATTTTTTTACAAATAAGAGGATAAGACACTTGGACTGTACCAATCTGAGCTGTGAGTGAAAGCAGTAAGCCATTGAATAAATAGGCAAAGGAAAATGTCACCCCTTTTCAGCAGTACCCAACATACATATTTAGGTACTGCTGATTCCATGGAGAATATGCAATATCACATGGGTTTATTTCCGAAATTAACTAATAGGACAATATGTTGCAAGGTTTTAACCAGGCTATACAAAAATAAGAAGTCCTCAACAGGCGCGGCCGGCACAGGTATGAGCAGTGGGGCAGGGAAGGGGCTAGAGGGGGCAGTGGATGGGAAATCGACAGGCGACAGGATGGGTAAAATTCAATTAATAAAATTAATAAAACCACTTACCTTGTGCTCACTGCATTAAAAAGGAAGGGTTAGACCTGCCAAAAGGTTTATTTTGCCAGGTTGAAATGGTAGTTTAAAACTGCACACAGGCTGCAATGGCAGACCTGAGAAATGTTTAAATAGTCTACCTAAGTGGTTGGCACAATCAGTGCTACAGGCCCACTAGTATTTAAACTGAACGAACGCCAATACTGTTTCTTATGTTTTATGATCCAATCTATGCCGCCATATTGCAAAACAAGACAATATGCGCAAAAGACTGCTAGTTCTGTCTGAATTAATCACTTTTTAATTTCTTAATTCTCGGAAAAAAAAATCTTTTTTACAAATTATTTACATTTTTAAGAACACAACACATTAAGACATACATTTATATTAGTGACAATATAACCCATCAGAAATCACAGTCGCTCTCATTCCACTGTCATCCTCTTAGTCAATTTCTTAGACAAAACCCTCACACATTCACACATTCAAACCCCAAAGTATTTTTTCTATTTACAATACAATTCCACTTAGAACATTTGAAAACAGAGCCACAGAACCAAATAATATCCACATTTCATCGTTTTAGACATAATTCAATTTCGATTTGAACATTCTTATGGCATAAGAAGATGAAAGTGGAATGAGAGCGACTGTGATTTCTGATGGGGTATATTGTCACTGATATAAATGTATGTCTTAATGTGTTGTTATCTTAAAAATTTAAAAAATTTGTAAAAAATATTTTTTTTCCCCAAGAAATAAGAAATTAAAAAGTGATTAATTCAGACAGAACTAGCAGTCTTTTGCGCATATTGTCTTGTTTTGCAATATGGCTGTATAGATTGGATCATAAAACATAAGAAACAGTATTGGCGTTCATTCAGTTTAAATACAGGTCAGTGGCTTGGCCTTACTTACTGTTGGGAGCCCGAACTTAGTGGTGTTAACAGGCCCACTAGTAGCATTTAATTTACAGGCCCTTGCCAAACGTAGGACCACTTTACAATAGATGTGTCAATTGGGTGTAGGCAAATGTTACCACGTTTAAAGGAGAGAGGACAAGCACTATAGCACTGGTTAGAAACGGTAAAGTGCTCAGCATCCTAAAGCTAACAAAAACAAATTCAGCGAAATGGGAAGAGTGAAGGCAAAAGGTTTGATGGGTGACCCTGCAGAGAGGGCCAGGTCCATCAGCGGGCACTTTCACATTTTCCAAGGGGAAAATGATGGCATGGCTTGTACACATTTATAAAAAATAGGCAAAGAATCTGGTCAAGTTCTACTAGAAGTAGCTTGTAGCCCTTCAGAGATATCAATTTTGAAATATGTATATATATGTATTTATGTTTTTTTCAATAGCACAAACCTAACTAAATGGCTTAGAATATTCTAAGAAGGGGGTCTTTAATTAATATATTTAAAAGTTTCTTAACTATGCACCATTTACTTTTGTACAACCTTTATTTTTGAAATCATATTGTTGCTACTATCGCTGTTTCTAAATTAATATAAAATAAGATAATTTCTCTGATGCCTACTCGCAAAAAGAGAATAGAGAATTGAATGGTGTATCAAAATTCAGTGGCTGATAGGTCTCCATGGTTGGATGTGATGACTAAGAAAAAAAGGATACCAATAGCAATCCCCGTTAGAGCAATATCTGCAGGGCCAGTCTCTGCAGGGGCACCTGGGCATAAATCCTGTATGGAAGGGATGTGGATGGCCCCCACTCCAGGGTTGGAGCTTTCTAAAACACAAGCAGCAGCATGTGGACCTGGTTAGTTCTATTTGAGGGAAGGGTTTGACAGGATCAAAAAATGTTCCTGGGTCACTGCCCCGTGTATCCATTATTCCTACCTTGTAAGTTGTTCCCAATCATGTGCGAAGCGACCACATGACAGAGGAAGAATACGATCTTAACTAACACATGCAGAGTACAGTGCCCCTCCAGGAGCTAAGACAGTTCCATACTGAAGAGGAAATGATGCAAAAAGGAACAGTTTTACTTAACTTTAGCTGTGTCACTCTAACAATCCAATTTATACTTTGGGCTGTCCCCCATTGTTCTGTGTTGCACTGTTTATGAGTTAGGTTGGCACACAATAGGGAGCGTAAAATGCCTTCTCAATGAAAAGCAACAACTTCTTTTTTATAGATTCTACCTGAGGTTCAAGGAGTGCATTGGACTGTGAGTTAAAGCATTGGAGAAACCTGTTGTGGGACAGAATATAACACTGGATAAGAAAGGCACACAAAGTAAAATGCCAACAAGTCGCTCTTAGACACATACAGTTTGAACTAATGTCTAATAAGCAGCTTATTAGAAATGTGTCTTAAGCCCCCATTGAAGATCAGCTTCTTCACAGAACATACTATTTTCTAAATATATTACCAATGGCACTACTGAATTAAATAAACCATGCAACTTCTGCAATGGCACTAAAGCCTAACTCTATTTCCATGTCATTTGTACCTACTGAACTCTCACCATAGCCTGAGCTGGAAAGATGTCCTTTTAGATTAGGGGAACATATTCCTCCAATTTCAGACGTCAGTTTCACAATATATGAAATTACATATACAGTAGTCCAGATCAGCCACTTCCAGAAAAACGGAAAGAATACAGGTGCACTTAAACAAGAGATTAGTATTAAGCAGTTCAAGATTGCTGCTAACATTGCTATGGAACCACAAGAAGTAGAATCAGCTATAGCGCTTCTCTATGATCAGAGATTTATGGGTAAAGTCCTTTGTATATTTTGTTTATTCATGATGAGGTAACCATGAGTGTGAGAGATCGGCAACACTCTGGTATTCAGCCCACATTATGGCTTTTTTAACACTGATGTGATGACAAACTATAAAAAAGACCCTTACATGGGAGGGCCTTAATCACAGTTGAATAGTATGGTCATGTATTTAAGATCAGCAAGTGCGGTGAGAAACTTGATCACCAAGCCATGAGTCTTGGCAGTGTAACCAGATGAAACACATGTTGGCTAGCTGGTGTGACGAGAGAATAATAATAAAGGAACTTTTCTTTGATTTAATGTACAGCACTTTACTTGTGCTCCTTGATTATGCTCACGTGGAGAGGTGCACCACAATGTGGAACTGTTCATGAAAGTAAAATTTGCACTTTTGCATTAGTGACACAACTTTTCTTTCAATTTATAATACACATATTCTAAATACCGAAGGGCCAGATAACAGCCTGAAGACTCACACCACCTCATTCACATCACTTTCAATGACACATAGTAGAGTTTAAAGGTTAAAGGCCTAGTGAGATGTAGACTTGGCTCTTTCTGCAGGGTCATCCCCAAATGCTAAAGTGCTTGTGTACTCTCCTTAAACCATGGCAAAATTGGATTACACCCAACTGGCCTATTTAATTTACTTGTAATTCCCTGGTAAAGTGGTACTGCATGTAATCAGGGCCTGAAAGTTTACTTTTACTAGTGGGCCTGCAGCACTGATTGTGCAACCTACTTATGTAGCCCTTTAAACATGCCTTAGGTCTGCCATTGCAGCTTTTGTGTGCAGTTTTAAACTGCCATTTCAACTTCACAAGGTAAACCTTTTGCCAGGCCCAAACCTTCTTTTTAAATACATATACATCAGCACTACGTTAGGCCCTGGAAAGCCGAGAGTGCAGTGTATTGAAAAAGTGAGGCATGTACTCTTTAGTTTTACATGTCCTGGTAGCGAAAAACTCTTAAATGTGTTTTCCAAAACTGCAAGGCCTGACTCTCCAGTAGGATAACATTGGAGTTGCCTTATTGTATCTAACAAGTGATGAATTCCAAATGGGAGCTGGGAGCTGGTAACCATGTGATGTTTAGTTTCTTTGGAATCTTACTGAAAAATCCTCGGATTTTAAATTACAATTTTGAAAACGGCAGTCAGAAAGTGGTAATTTTCTTTCCTAATTAACTTAGTGCCAGCAATTAGTTTCTGGGTAAAATGACCTTGTGCAGCTGAATGTTAGGCTTTGCGTATTCCTACTAGACAGACACACACAATAGAAGGATTAGGTGTGCCTGAAGGCCATCACTGGCAGGATGGGAGTGTGGAGCTGGGCACAGCCCTACTTACACTAGAATAGGCAATATCCGGCCTCCACACAAAGCGCTGCATAACCCCTGTGGTTAGTCTGGAGCCAGGACAGGGAAGGCAGAATGCCTGTAGACTTCAAAGAGAACCCTCTAGAAACTTCTCCCATTTCACAGGCAGGCCCAAGTATAAATATTGGACCTCAGACACCAACTCTTCAGTGCACGTCTGGACCTGTGGCTTCTCTGCCAGGAAGAAGGACTGATGTGCCGTTAAAAGGACTGCCACTCTGCTGGACTGCTGGTCTAAAGGACTGCTGCCCTGGTGTGCTGCCTTCTTGCCAGGGTGAGGATGATTGGACAAGCATCTCCTGAGCCCAGAGCCCCAGAGTAACTCCAAAGGCTGGTTGGCTGGCCTCCTGACTAGAGCCTCAGGGACAGATGGTTCCAACCACCTTGAAGCCAGCACCTGGACTGTGTGAGTCCTACCCTGCCAAGTGGTGCCACCTCAGTCCTGGACCCTTGAAAGTGGGCCTGAAGGTGCTCTGCCAGCCATCTGTGGATACAGCAGAATCCCGGCATCACCTCTGCTGCGCGATTCTATTGCAAGCAGAACCGGTGCATTGCTTCTACTGCAAGGTTTTTCCCAGTGCAAGGCTCCACATCGACCTTGCAGCCGGCAGGCCCTCATATCACAATTCTTTCGCCAACAGCAACCACAACCACAATGCAAGCTCTCGTATCGCAGCCTTCCAGCTCGTTGGAACAGATGCATCACCTCGACTGTGCAACACATCCTCAACCCTAAATTTGCATCGCAAGCCCTAATCGATGGGATACTCAATGACGATGCAGGACCACTCATCACAGCAGCTCTTCAGAAGCAATGCTTCTTGATTGGCTGTGTGACGCATTCCTCGACGAGGGACCTCAAAACTCTCTGCAACCAGGATTTAAGGTACTCTTGTTCCGATGGACTAACTCGGTCCCTTTAGCCAACCACACTCCGTCACAGTCGGCCTGAACTTGTGACTTTGTCCCTGTGTGGTGCAACTAGATTTCACAGTTTGCGCTTATTTTGTTACTGTTAGAAGTGCTGCATAAATATAATACACATTGTCTTTCAGCTAAGCCTCTCTTCTCTGTGCCAAGCTTCCAGAGGGTCTAGCACAGGCTTATTTAGAGTTTGCCTGAACCTCATCCTGACAAGGAATGCGGTTGCTGCTTGAGTAGAGTTTCACTCCACCTCAACCAGTAACTTGATTTCTCACATTAAGCATGTCAAATGCTGCCATTTCTACTGCATGCTATGCAAAAAGAATGGATGATTTAGGAGACATAAATATTGATGTAGTGAACAATAATAGATTCAGATAGAAGGCAGAGGTAGTAGATGATTGTTGTGACCTTTAAATAAACAACTCAAAGTCAAACTCTAAAATAACTGATAAAGCAGTATATACAACCTTGAAATTACAGCTGGTGGTTATATCAGAGTGAGAAGAATCAGATTATTTTAAGATGTTGTTTTAATGGGTTTTATGTGCCTCTCCCTCCTTAAGGAGGAACACAAAGAGAATTACAGTAGATTACATACTCTGAATGCAGTTTATTTAACGAGTTTGGTGCCCCTTGACTCACTAAATTGATGGAGTTTATTTGACAGAAAGGTTGATAAATACATGTTACTACCCTGCCCAAAGGTCGAGAGTGACAATTCACACTAGAGGTGCTAAGTAAGGAAGCACACTAACAGGCCATTCAATGATGCAGATAAAAAGAGTGAATTACTGACAAGTCATGACCAAGAAATGCTGAAGTTTTATTATACTGGCACTAGCTTCTATAGGTTTGTTTCCAGTCTGGTAATATGTTGTTGAAAGAAACTGAACTATTTCATAAAAATGCTATTGTGTTCATACAACATAAATCAGGCCTCGAAAAATGTTTAAAATATTAGTAGACCTGCAGGTGTAGTGACTTGAACAATCTACTTGACCTAATTAGAATGCTCACAACCCAAAACTTGTTTCAAATTATGTGATCCTGGAAAAATATTTTAATTCACTGAGCTGCCATTTTCTTCTTTATCACAAATGAGAGCACCTCTAAATATGCTAGTTCAGTATGTCTGCTGTACAAAAAATACTTTTGGTTGATTTAGACTAAACGTTTGCTCCATATATAATACAAATGTAGCCTCATATAGGATACACATGACCACTGACTTGCCTCTTAGTTCATTAACTGCATTGTCATCAGTGCGGGGGAAGAAATGTTTCTCAAATCATGTTTAAAGCTATAATTTTTAATAAATACATACCTGAAGCATGAAGTGGTAGCACACTTATTTGTAATCAGCAGATTTTCCATTGAAATGGCCTCAACATTTCCCACTGTCATATGGTTTTACTGATAAAACTATATAGCGCATAATGTTTGGAAATCAAGTTTCTGCAAATATTTGTCATTTGCACATCACCAAGTAAAGTGTTCTGATTTGTTTTGCTCCTATTTAAGTCTGTGTTTGCATCACCCTTCTGAATTACCCCAAATAAATTATTTCTTAATTCCTGATATATTTTGAAATACTTCAACTATTAATTTACAAGCTGTTTAAATATTGTGTGTTAGAAATAACACCTGACATCTTACAGCCTTTTGTTTCACATTGATTGACAGACAGCTAACTTGAAAAAGCCCTCTAACTATAAAGAGAAAGAAAAGTAATCACCATTTTCCACGATAAAATAAGAAACAATTAGCAAAAAGACAACCTGACATTTTATCTCTGTCCTTGAGCAAATAAACAGCAAATGTGTTGTGATAGAAACAAAATTTAAAGACGTTTTTATTGCTCATTCACTTTATGAGTGAACGGAAAACCTGTTCCTTCCAGCTTAAGTTCCCTCACCAGAAAGAAGTAGTAGGTGTTAAAAATAGCTTGACCTGAAAAAATCTGACTCGCCATAGCAAGTGGGTGAGTACATTTTTTGAGGCCTGATGAATAGATAAAAATTGTGACTATCTGCAATGAGTTAAATTCACAGAAGATCTGAAGTCGTCATTGGGAATAATGTTCTTAAACTTAGTTGTATTCACAAGGATAAGTTGTTGTGAACATGAACAATGATGCACAGCATGTTGCCATTGCTAACAAGTATGGTACAATTATAGATGATGTCAGAACATCCACAGATTGTATTATAAAGCTAGTGAAATTTCTGTCACTTTTCATCAAGGAAGTAGTCTTTAACAAAGCCATTTGTACACTAGACAGAAGATCTGATTTTAGTTGTTGTGAACCATTTGAATAAGATGAATAATTTTATATCTCTGTCTGGTCTGCCCAAATCTAAAGAATTGTTGCAGTTTTTTTTCTCACAACAGGGCTATTTAGTTATATGGTGCTCCACAGGTATTGGTTACTGGCAGAAGATCCTAGCTCATTTCAAAATTCTGGACTGCCTTGTGTAAGACCTTAGAAATTAAGGTTAGTCTGTCTACCACTTATCGACCACAAAAAGATAGACAAATGGAAAGATTGCATACATGTTTTGTACTGTATTCAAGTATCATACCCTGGTAACAGAGAAATGATCGGAGTTAGACATTGTGGTTGGCAGAGTTAAAATAAAATAAAATATCAATGAACATTAATCTATTGTGATATTTACTTCGTTTTGTGTATACGGCTATCATCCTTGTTTATTTACTTTGGATCAAAATGTGTCAATCTCTGCTCTCTCTGTGCAAGAGCATTTAACTGAATGAATGAATATCCAGACTTTAATGCAAGGGACCTTGAAAAATGCTTATTAGTTTTATGATGAACATAAAAGATGCCCTGCACCTCTGTATGTTGTAGGTGAGAAATTGTGTCTGCTTACAAAGATTTTATGGGTGAAAAGTTTTATAAATAGTAGCAAAAATATTTGGTGCCATGTAAGACGGATCAGATTGTTGATCCATGTCTTTCAAGGCTGAATCTGCCTCAGTTGATGAAAATCCACCCAGTGTTTTGTGTATCCTTCCTACAGCTGTAAAACACCTCTTGCTTCAATTCGTATGCCAGTTTAGGTCATTTTAGAAAATGAGTATGAAGTACATAGGATCTTGGGTGCAGGTATAGGACATTATTTGGTGGGTTGGAAGAGTTTGGTCCTGGAGATCAATCATGGGAACTAGCTTCCAATCGTCATGCTCCTCTATTTTTGTTAAAATCTCTTTATTGGTATTTTTCTTTTTAACATGTCTATCAGCACAAATTGGTACAAAGATGTTGTTCATAACAGAAATACAAATCCCATATACAGAATAGCATTATCTACCTCGTCAATATATAATCAACACTGATGTGCCATTCACCTTTACAAACATCAGTATCGTTCATGAGGTCACAGTCTAGCATCTCTGCGTGACTTTGCCCACTGCTTAGCTATATCATTATTTGTAACTCAATGCAATTACTATCCGCATCTTGTTTGCACCATCTCTTATCTGAGCAGTCATAACAGACTCAGGCGTGTATATACCACATACTTGTACATCTTTACCAGTTAGGCCTATTCGTAAATTCACTGCATATGAGGAGAAAGGGTTTGAATGTTGATAGAGTGCAGATGATGGCCATCAGGCAATACCAATACATCTCATTTTCAAAAATATACATTACAAACTAAAACTTAAAAACATAAAAAGAACTTCCGCCATATATTACATGCAAACACTATCATTTAAGCATGATTAAGTACGAATTCGCACCATCCTTTTCGCACAACCGTATATCCAATGAGTGGTTGAAATAGCGCACCTATCAGGACATGATATCTTGTCAACAAAGAGGGTCTTTGTGTCTGAGGGCAGGTGTGGCATAGGTGGCTATCCACGGCAGACAAGGGGGGGGGAGCGACATATATTTACTCTGCATACTTTGAGACATGTCAGTTCCACCCATCTGAGTGACGGGGCCTGAAGAGTTTATCCCTGATTGACTATCGGGGCGGTGTCAACTGTGATGGAGTTGCCGGTCTGAAAAGCATTGAGCAATGAATTTCAGCTCTGCGCAATGGGAAATTTACGAAGCCCCGCAGCCTCTTCTCTATGTAGTGTCGTCCTTTCCGCCTGCGCTCATATTGTGAGTTTGCGCTTCAAGCTAGGTATCTCTGGTGGGACATTTTTCAATTTTTTGGTTATGAGACGTTTTGCAGTGACAAGGCACAGACCAAGGAACTTCAAGGTGACTTCATTTTTTTAGGATCTAGCGTAAAGCCCTAGAAAACAGACTTCCCATGACAACGGTAGCGCTGTATTCGTGCATGAAGCTAGGATCGTGACTACTTCTTTCCAATAATGCTGAGGGGATGCACAAGCCCACAGCATATGAAGCAGGTCTGCATCAGGATGCTGACAGTGTGGGCATGTAGAAGTGGCAATGTGGAAGTATCTATCTTGTCCGGCGAAAGATATGCCCCCTGTATAATATAGGAGAGAAGGGGAGACGCTGCGTTGTTGTTGTTGGAGCCGTGGAGCTCGGGGGTAACAGGGAGCATTACAAACCCCAGGAGACTGCTGGTGTGACGCGCATACCACCCACCCCTCACACCTGACACCGGGACTGTGAAATACCTCTTGCGCCTCCCGCTTCGTGGGAGATGCTGCGTTGTTGTTGCTGGAGCCGTGGAGCTCGGGGGTAACAGGGAGCACGACAAAGCCCAGGAGACTGCTGGTGTGACGCGCATACCACCCGCCCCTCACACCTGACACCGGGACTGTTAAATACCTCTTGCGCCTCCCGCTTCGTGGGAGACGCTGCGTTGTTGTTGCTGGAGCCGTGGAGCTCGGGGGTAACAGGCAGCACTACAAACCCCAGGAGACTGCTGGTGTGACGCGCATACCACCCGCCCCTCACACCTGACACCGGCACTGTGAAATACCTCTTGCGCCTCCCGCTTCGCGGGAGACGCTGCGTTGTTGTTGCTGGAGCCGTGGAGCTCGAGGGTAACAGGGAGCACTACAAACCCAAGGAGACTGCTGGTGTGACGCGCATACCAGCCGCCCCCTCACACCTGACACCGGGACTGTGAAATACCTCTTGCGCGTCCCGCAAGTATATCAGTGAGTACTTCCTCCCGCATCGCGGGACGCGCTTGTGGACAGTGCCGGGTTAAGCCCGGGCAAAGGGCGGGCCATCTGCGGCCATCAGAGGTCATCAGAGGTCGGGTCGGGCAACCTCTCTTGGTTTTGCGGGACAAAGGATACGACCCAAGGTATATGCACCTAGAGACTATCTACGAACTCTTTTGGTTTCTTTAAAGGGACTAAATACTGGTAATTAAGATACCCAGCTGACTATTTCAGGTGTATTGCACAATAGTTAGTTGCACCATGTCTTCTAAAGGGGCCGTCAAACAAATTTTGTCTCAGAACGGTTCAATCAAGGGGATTTTGGACCACTATCTAACCAGGGTATCATCGGCAATAGAGAGAGTAGAATATAGTCTTTCAAAGTCCAGATCACGTAGTACGTATGATGTTTAAGTAACAAGAATGGATATTAGCATCAGTATCGACCGTAACACACTCTTCAAGAATCGATAGTTCAAACTCTAGATGTACAGAATAATATCCAGGGTCGTCGTCGAGATAATGAATCGTAATTCCACAATCTTGGTCTTACTAGGTCTATGTTGTACCCGGGCGGAGAAAATGCTCGTGGAAGGGCGGATGAGCCCTGGTAGCCACGTGATAATAGCACCTAATAATTCTCTGTCTCCCTCTAGAGATGCCCGGCGCCGTTTTTCAAAGACGGACCGTCCAATTATTAGGTGCTATTATCACGTGGTTACCAGGGCTCATCCGCCCTTCCACGAGCATTATCTCGACGACGACCCTTGACTTTAGACACCGAATAGGTGCCTTCATTTAAACTAGTGATTTCCTTTAAAGCCCTGAAGATTCGCAGACTGTTCCCTGCGATGAAACACGTGTTGGCTTGTGTTAAGGAACAATAAGCAGAAGTATCTACACCAACGAACCTGGATATTATTCTGTACATCTAGAGTTTGAACTATCGATTCTTGAAGAGTGTGTTACGGTCGATACTGATGCTAATATCCATTCTTGTTACTTAAACATCATACGTACTACATGATCTGGACTTTGAATGTGTATATGTGCAGGGGCATAGTTGTTTATACTTTTCATTAGTGAAGATCAGTCCTCTGATCATCCTTTGGAGCGGTTCAGGGGGTAACACCGCTCGCCTCATTGCCGATACAACAACTATACTTGAATCCACCATCTAGTGGTAACCCGGGAGATGCGCCTACCTAATCTGGAAAATTTAAATACCCCTTAGCTGCTTTTAGAATATAGTCTTGCCACAGAAATTTCACCCAGTAAACTATCCCCCACGATGCCAACAGACTTAGCTAACTCCTCCTTATTGAGGGAACTAAATGAAATCTGTAGCAGCAGGTACACCTCAATAGAACAGGAAAAGGAGCAATCTGGTGCTCCAGCTAGCCCCATGGATAATAGAAGCCCCCAGTTTAGTGCATCACCTCAATTAAATAAAAGTCCTCTGGAAACCCACCTCCCAATAATAGACAAGGTTAACAATCAACCGATAGTACTCCCTCAGGTCCCTCTTGCCAACAGAAAGCGTAAAGGTTCGGAAGACATAGGGAGGCTAGCGAAACAACAGAAAATAAACTCAAGTCCCTCACTGGTAATTGCCACCACCCCAGATATATCCAAGGCATGTCTAACATTGGAGACTCCTGTATCTATTTTACCATCCAAACTATTGGCCCAGCTTGAAGAACTGGTTAAAACCTTAATATCCCCGCTGATAGTAAGGATGGATAGAATAGGGGAAAAGGTCATGATGCTAGAAGAATCCATCAAGGCAAACATGCTTACAAATAGAATGTCAGGGCACAAGCAAACTAAGAACTTAGCTGCCTCCAATATGCCGGAAACCACTGCGCCTAGCAAAATGGCCCAATACCGACCAGTCGCTACTAGATTACTAGCTTCAAAAGCCAAGGAAGTACCCAAAGAATCACCAAAAGTACTGAGTTCTGCTCCTAGAGCAGGGCTGATTAACGTACCCACATTTTCTGAGGGGTCTTTTGCTAATCAGGGTAACATGCAAAGAAAAATTAATTGCATTAACCTACCTCCAGAGGCAGCACCTTTTGTGTGTGTCCTTTCGGGAGTGCCGGAGCTTACAATCGGGAAAGTTGAAGGTTATCAGGACCTTAAAAACAAGGTATCATTTTGGTTAACGAAAAATAGACCCCTTCCACCTAATATTGATGGTAGTATCCTAAATGTTAGAAGGGTGGGGTGGGTAGGATCCCGTCCCAAGGACTTAGCTGGAGACCTGGTAATTGTACATTTTAGGGATAACCAGGTCGTCCCATTTCTTCGTAGGTGGCAGCCACAAACAGGAGACGGGCCAATAGCAACAAGGGAACTGTGCGATTTTTACCCCAGAATCACTCATCCGCCACCCTCAAGATGGAGTATAGAGGAAAACTACTTGAAGGGTAGGAGAGGTCCCGTATCGAGTAGTTACAGGATACCTACCTTCAACCGTTATGATTTACTCTATGGCTTACATATGCTGACCTGATAGGATAAGGATATCGTCCCAATTACTGTCCATAAAGCACAGTCACTTTTTCCCGTATGAAGTACTTTATTGTGATGCCAAATCAAATGAATTTGAATTCTAACTGATGTTGCCAAGTGTTCTTTTCTTTATAGATTAAATATAGCTTTACATGCCTTTCATACTTTTTATTGTTTTTAAATTGTTAAACCTATTTTGTTGGATCGACTTCTTATTGCCTGCTCACAAGGAAACCTGATTCGGATTGGGAATTATGTGTAAAACTATGTTGTATATGAAATTCTATGCTGTATGCTTTTATGGTTATTAATTTTTTAACCGAAAAAGTACTTTGAAGACTAATATATGATTGAATAGGCTTGAACCTCAAGTTCCTTGGTATATTCCTAGTGCTCGTTAATATGACATCCCATTCCTTGTCCGTCCAAGGCTGGCCTCTATCCACCTCCCATCTTGCTCTAAGTCATTGCATTGGCCTCAGTGTATGTGCGAGAAGTGCCTCCATTAACCAATGTACCACATGTGACCTTACTCCCATTACATGTAGATATTGTACTAACAAATGCGTTGGTGGCTCAATTGGCTGGAGGAGACTAAACGAGCAATCTTGGCAACAAAAACAGGATCACCTTTTGACCCATGCCCTATTAGACTCCTGCACCTCATTGTGGAAACCGTCAACCCAGTAATAAATGATATTGTCAATACCTCACTGTCTACGGCCAACGTCCCCCCAGAGTGGAAACTGGCAGCAGTGAAACCACTGCAAAAAAAACAACTTCCCGACCCCACCACACTGTCAAACCTACGACCCATCTCACTACTTCCGGCCCTGTGTAAAATCACAGAGTCGATGGTAAACAAACAGCTTACACGCTTTCTGGAAGATAGTGAAGCATGGCACCCCAACCAAGCAGGTTTTAGGTCTCAACATTCCACGGAATCGGTTCTCCTGTTCACTACTGAAACTATCCGCTCAGCCCTAGACCTAGGTAAGAAGGCCATCCTGATCTTATTAGATCTGTCGGCGGCCTTCGACACGGTCTCACATGTCATCTTAATAGACCGGCTAATAACATCTGGCATTACAGGCATAGTTCTGGAGTGGATAAAGAACTTTTTAAGTGACAGGAGACAAGTGGTGACCCTGGGGGAATTCTGTTCCAGTGAGAAACCACTGTTGACGGGAGTACCTCAGGGTTCAAGCTTGAGTCTGACACTATTTAATGTTTACACCGTACCCCTGATAAAGTTGATATCGTCATTTGGCATAGATGTAATAGCCTATGCTGACGACACACAACTGATCCTGGTAATGGATAAAGATAACCAGGTATGGGAGGAAAAACTCAAAGGTTGCCTAACGGCCACTTTTGAATGGATGCGGATAAATCATTTAAAATGCAACACAGGCAAAACTGAGATCATGCCAATAGTCCCAAAAAACGATTTAATTCCTAGACTATGGTGGCCAGAAAAGGCAGAAATACCGCCTCACACTACCAGCTCGGCCCGTAATCTGGGGGTACACTTCGACGCTGACCTCTCCTTCAAACAACAAGCGTCTAAAGTGGCAGGCATGTGCTTTGGGGTGATAAAGGGGTTGAGGAAGTTCTTTGACTTATTGCCCTTTGAAGCAAGAAAAACAGTTACGGTTACATTAGTAACATCACGCATCGACTACTGTAACAGCCTGTATGCTGGCACCAATAAAGTAGTCACCCACAAACTCCAGATGGTGCAACATGCAGCAGCAAGGCTGGTTCTGAATTGGCCAAAAAGATCATCAGCAACCAAAGCCCTTAATGCACTACATTGGCTACCCATAACAAAAAGGGTCCTGTTCAAATTGCTAATAATTACCTTTCGAGCGGTCCATGACCTAGGTCCACTATACCTAAGAAAAAAATTTCAGAGATACTGCCCTACTCGAGCATTACGATCCTCAACTGCCAAACTGCTTACCGTCCCAGGGTTTAGACTCAAAACCCGAGGGGGCAAGTCCCTGGCGGTATTGGGTGCAAAAGCGTGGAATACTCTCCCCCTACATCTGAGAGCATTGGACAAGGAAACAGATTTCCGTAAACACTTAAAAACCTGGATTTTTAATCTCCAAGACACAACTGCTAGAAGCCTAGTGTGATTTCGGATTTGGTCAAGTTAAGCAGAGAGGCAACATGACACCTGGTTGACCTTACATGGGCGCCTAGATGCTCCTTGGAGCGATTGTTGCACGATACAAATTGGCATTTACATTACATTACATTACAATTGCCAAATCTCCCCAGGCAGTTGACAGAGCCTTCAGGAGGGAGGTGTGTAAGAGAAATTGACCCGCTGGTAAGTCATTGTCATCAACTAGCTTCTCGAATATTAGTAATGCTCCATCTCGATATAAGTCACCCAATGTGTTGAGCTCTGCCGTGTGCCAGGTCACTAGAGCTGCCTCCGAGGTACCCAGTCTACCCCTTGGTGTCCCCAGCAGCGGTAAAATCAGGGTGTATGGTAATGTTTTTCAGGTAACATATAAACTTCTTTTATAGCATTTATGGGCTAATCCCAAATGCAACTGCAGTGGCTGTGTGGTTTTGGCAATGGGGCGGAACAATATGGGAGTGGGTCCAGGGCAGATGCATGGTCGCTGTGTCTTCCAGGCTCTTACCATTCAACCACTTCGTCACCCATTGAGGCTGGGCAGCTAAATAGTACAATTCCATGTCAGGGACTTGACAAGTAGGAGCGTGCAATATCCACAAAGCAACACGCGGTCTCCCCTTGTTCCATATCAAGTCCCGGAACAGTCCCACCAGGTCTTGAAATGTCTTAGGCGGGACATAGAGTGGGATATTTGAAAAAATATATAGTTGCTTAGGGAGTCCCATCATTTTCAGCAAAGTAATGCGTCTCATTACGTTTAAAGGAAGTGTCTTCCAGAATTGCATCTGGGTGCGTATGGCCAATATCGCACTCCTTAAATTACCTTCCAGCAAATCTTCATGTGATCGATATATAAAAACACTGAGGTATTCGAATGTGGTAGGATACCATGTGAGGGGCGTGCCAGTTAGTGATACGTCCACCTCTGGTGTGTTAGCGCTGAAAGAATAGATCCCTGATTTGGCCCAGTTGACCCAGAGTCCTGACTTCTCCTCAAAGGTTTTAAAAATATCCACAATGGACGTCGAGATTGCAGTGATATCATGAAGATACAATAACAAATCATCCGCATACAGGGAAATGGCATGCAGCTCATCTCCCAACAGTATCCCCCACTCCTCGCCATCTCTCCGGAGCAACATTGCCAAAGGCTCCATAGCTAGGGAGAACAATAGTTGAGATAGTGGGCACTCTTGACGAGTTCCCCGTCTCACTCTAATGCAGTCCAAGATTGACCTGCCAGTACAGACCCGAACAGTGGGCCGCTGGTACAATAGACGAACCATATTCAAGTAGTGTTCCCTGAGTTCGTATTTATCCAAAACAGCCGCCAGATAAGGCCATTCCAAGGAATCAAAAGCCTTCTCCAAATCCAGTACCAGACAGCCCGAATGAGGCCAGGCATGTATGACATACTGTTGCACTCTAAACAATCTGAGGATATTAAGGGAGGTGCAGCGCGCAGGAACAAAACCATTCTGATCGGGGTGTACCAATGTTTTTACGGGAGGCGAGAGGCGCCTAGCTAATAATGATGCAAACATTTTATAATCTGTATTAAGGAGCGCTAATGGATGATAGGAGCCTAAAAGGTCAGGATTCTTATCAGGTTTAATGAGGGCCTCATTCTGCGTGGCAGTGAGGGTAGAATCATCAAGTGCCGTCTCGTATACTTTTAGCAGTTGTGGCAACAAAATGTTTGCATACGCCTTATAAAATTCAGTAGGTAGGCCATCTGGCCCTGGCGACTTCCCATTAGACAGGGAGACTATACTATCTTGAAGG
Organism: Lissotriton helveticus; assembly: GCF_964261635.1. NCBI lineage: Eukaryota > Metazoa > Chordata > Amphibia > Caudata > Salamandridae > Lissotriton > Lissotriton helveticus. The sequence continues at coordinate 787,777,190 of NC_136068.1, forward strand.
TCTTTTGAGACCATGAAGCGGTCCAGGCGTACATGTAATCTATGGGCCCGTAATAGTATTAATACACCCTATCCAGTGAGTTTCTGTATTTCCAGGCAGCGGAGAAACGCCATTGTAGTGCCCAGTGCCCCAACGCTTTCACGGCTGTGTGTGTGGTGGTGCCTGGCAGTGGAGGGAAGGACCGGTCCAAGGAGACGTCCAGTACACAATTATAGTCTCCACCAAGGACCATAGGGAGATCATGCCATGTGGTCAATTTTCTCGATAAAAGATCTAAGAAGGCTGCCTGCTCAGTATTGGGTGCATAGAGTGATGCCAATACTATCGGCTTCCCATCAAGTACCCCTTCAACTGTAACATATCTACCCTCCTCGTCCACCAATGCATCCACCACCTTAAATGGAGTGCCCAGTCTCATCCATACTTGTACTCCCCGCATGTATGCAGAGTAGCCTGTCTTATACAGTTGCCCTCTCCAGCGTCTACGGAGTCATGCAACTTCTGTGTGAGCTAAATGTGTCCCCCGAAGGAGCGCTTTTTGTATGTGATGGCGTTTTAGGTAGGAGTACATGAGAAAGCGACGTTCCGGGCTGTGGATGCCATGAACGTTCCATGGGCCTATTTTAATGGGTGCCATAACCAGTGAGTGTCAAGGGTGCATCTAGGCCTGTTCAGCCAAATGCCAGGGGAGGGTGACAGTAACTGTAGAAAGACCATTCTAGTGTGTGCCGCACTGCACAGCCTTACTATACCATAATCATACCCTTGACTAAAAATGATGGCGGAAAAAACTAAAAAACAACTGACAACCAAAAATACCATGAGAGCAATTTTGCAACAGGCAATTGCCCAAACTTGAGATGCAACAGCACACAACGAACGCCTGGGGGAGGCTATAGCATATAGAAACCTACGAACCAAGGCAAATGAAGGATGGAACTGTCATATGTAGCTGAGCCTGTCCCCGGCCAGACCTTGTTTTGCTCCGGGACGCTGCCTGTGCATTATACATAAAATTCCCATATATTGCAAAGCTGACAAAAAGAGTGCGCCAACAATCCCAGGACCAGCCCCACAATGTTGACCGGCGTATAAATACAAGACTTAATGAATACAGTGTAGACACAGCATCCTGAGTCTATTATACAAGCATGCCCAATAGGTCCATGCGTCACTCAGAGTATGAAGGAAAAGAAAGGTGAGCGATACATGTGTACATAATCAGGAAATGTTTTCAGAGGTCTGCGGAGTGACATGTGACAATTCACAGGAGCCTTGGGATACAGGGAAAGTGCCCGATAGTTCCTCGTTGCTGTGTGGCCCCTGATGGTCAGAGTCTGAGTCGGATTCCCCCTCTGGAGATCCACTGATGTTCACCATGGCCTGCGCGGCCTCAAACTGTCCACTCAGTATCAACTATGGGGACAGACCAGATGCCTGATAGGGGGAGGATTGCGATTTTCTCCGTCTCCTTCTGCGGCGCCATAGAGTATTCCCAGGGGTTTCTCTCTGTGTCCAGTTTGTGATGGGATAAAAAAGTCCAGCCATTCCTCTGCGCCTTCCAGTGTGATGAAAAAATGAGTCTTTCCATTCACAACGACCCTCAATTTTGTGAGAAACAACAACAAGTATTTAAGATCACGTTGCCCCAGGCATCTCTTCACCACTAAATAAGAGTGGCACTGCTTTCTGGACTTGGAAAGTGTAGTCAGTGAAGATCATGTCCACTTGTATGTCCTGTAATATTCCAGTCTCTTGAAGAATTGCGTCCCTGTCCCTGTAATTTAATAAACGGATTAAGAACAGCCTTGGGTTCAAGCCCGGAGGTGGGGGTTTGGCAGGCACCCTGTGTACTCTTTCAACAATGAAGTGTGGGGACAGGGCCTCACCCGGCAGCAACGAACGGATGCAATCTTCCGCATAGGTTACTGCGTTCTTCCCTTCCGCACCCTCCGGAAGGCCCACAACGCGCACATTGTTGTGGCGAGCCCTTCCTTCAGCATCCTCCGCTCTATCTTCCAGGAATGCTACTCGGTTGAGCAGATCACAGATATTCTTCTCGGCAGTGACACTCTCGGTGAAACCTCCACAATTTCCCCTTCAGTAGCAGCAGCACGGTCTGCTAGTTTCCGATGGTCTGCATGCAACAGCATCAGATCAAGTGCCACTTTGTCGATTTTACCTTCTAGAGAAGTGTGGATTTGATTCATCGTCTCTCAGAGCTTCTCGACTGCCACGAGCACTGCATCCAGCTTAGGAGACATAGGGTCAATTGTCTACTCCTCCGCCATCTTGTCCGCCTACGCCCTGGTCTCTGGGTGAAGGCCAGTCGCACTTCCGGTGACAGTCTTCGTTCGGCCCCCTTGTGACATGAGGCAGCAGAGAGTGAGCGATGTGCTGGACGTATCACTCCTCAGTCACCTTTGAGGCAGTGCCTGAGATCCCCATCCACCATCCACCACAAAAAAATCCGGGCCGGCCTAAAGGGGCAGGTGCGTCCCGACTGCGCCGCACATGGCTATGCTGCTAGGCTGTGATATGAAGGCGGCTGTATGGGACCGCTGTTTCCTGGTCCAGGAGTATGATCCCATAAAGCAGGGCTTAGTTACTGGCAAGGTATGATATGTCACCATGTACTCATCTGTAACTACAGAAGTAGCCTGTTCAGTTCACTGCAAAATTGACCCTGAGGGCAAGGCACTATTGTGGCAGGTTTTTCAAGGCGGGGCGTTCAATAATGGGACATCCCCCATTTGGGGCCCTCTGGAACTTCTGAAATAACTCCGTACTTCCTGCTCATTACAATACGAGTGACAGCCCAGACCTCTCCGAGAGGCCACAGTTACGCCGCTCAGGCAGCACACGGAGATGTGGTGGCGTTACTCCTCAGCCACAACACATTGCCACAATAAGGAGCCTTCAATTCATCCGCCCAGGCTCTGGGGCAGAGTAGCCACTGACCCCATGCGCGCCGCGGGGCCCAATGTCCTCACCAATAAGATGGATTCTGGGAACTTCTTGGCTGTAGATAAGCCGGGAGGCAAATCAGAGCCGCAACGCAGAATGGGGCCTAGGGGGCAGAGCCAATCCCCAGCTACACGTACCTATACGTGCCCGATGTCCCAGAGCCGATCACAGCAACTGAGTAGGCGGAGGATCCCGTTTCGGCGTTGCACCGCTGCCAACCAATTACTCGCCCACCATAGCGGCAGGGCCATTGCAGGGAGAGCCTTGGCAGGCAGCGGCCCCCTCAACTCATGTATTATCGGATTATTGCTGCCAGGGAAGGGAGCTGTTGACAGAGCTCCGACGCTACACGTCTGACTTCATTGCTGGCCAAGCCACACCCTCATCGTCATGCTCCTCTATTGTTGCAAAACCTTTACACAAGATATCCTGACATACCAGGAGGCTTACTCCTGAGGCTGTGGCCTTTGGGCTGGGGGAATCCGTTGGCAAGTGTGTTTGGAGGTACCACTACTGTTATGTCTGGTCTGAGTGTGAGGAAGCAGTACCTTGGGAACAGAGAGCTTTTCAGTGAAGGAAAGATTGGGGGGAATTACAGAGGGCCGTAACAAACTTAATTTAAGCTGGGGGGATTGAGTACACATTGCATCACAGAACGCTGCCCATTAATTACTCAGTATGCCATAAACAATTGTGTATCTAAAGAGACAGAAGCCATTTTGCATTTTTAGGTACACATTTTCTTGTGGGGGCTGTTACTCATGCTACAATGTTGCTTTAGTCAGAAACTCACCAAATGGATGCTGGAGTTCAAGTGTCAGAACTCTTGCTTTCTAAAAGATTGTGTTTACAGAAAAGTATCATGAAATCCTCTGTGCAATAAAACAAACTTTTTAACTTCTAAACACTGGAATTGTAAGCTGCTAAGGATTCCTGTGAAGGAACAGAATGTATTGTTAAGAGTACATTTGCACATATGTATGTAGTAATACACATTGTCTAACACGTTTTTGATTTCCAGCCTGTGTATATATATATATATATATATATATATATATATATATATATATATATATATATATATATATATATATATATATATATATATATATATATATATATATATATATATATATATATATATATATATATATATATATATATATACAGCGTCCCACTCCCAAAAGAACAGGCGGAGGCCACACAGGAGAAGTCTCAGGAAATCTTTAATAGTTCAGCTATGCATAATGCATTTTAGCCTTGCGGCCTTCCTCAGATGCTGCTGAGTGCAAGGAAATACTTTCACCCCCACCTTTTTGAATGTCGAATGTCCCTCCCATTGACAGTAGTCCGCTGACCGTAGTCACGTGATGGCAACTCCTTTGCAGCTTGAAAACAAACTACAGCTCCTAGAATGCTATAAAACCGGGTGAGTGTTGCTGGGATGGACTGGTGATTAGACACAGTGTTTAATTTGAAAGTCCGTGTAAAATTGAACTGACAGATTTCCCTCGGGTCCCCTTTCGACGTTCTAACCTCGTAGTGCGAGTGCCTGCCAGGCTGTGAGACAGAGTAGCAGTGCATCTATCTCCTCGTTAATAACGAGCTGCACCTACAGCAACCCTGGCATGGCATGCATTCCAAGGTGGACCGGAGTCCAATCAATAACTTGATACGAACAAAACTGCAACAGCAGGGGTGCCAGTGATGCTCCGGCCTCTTGACAGAACAGGGCCTCCAACGAGCTTCTGGCTGGCGTGAAAACATCCACAGCGTCCCACTCCCAAGAGAACAGGCAGAGGCGACACAGGGGAAGCATCAGGAAATCTTTAATAGTTCAGCTATGCATAATGCATTTCAGCCTTGCGGCCTTCGTCAGATGCTGCTGAGTACAAGGAAATACTTTCACCCCCACCTTTTTGAATGTCCAGTGTCCCTCCCATTGGCAGTAGTCCGCTGACTGTAGTCACGTGATGGCAACTCCTCTGCAGCTTGAAAACACACTACAGCTCCCAGAATGCTATAAAACCGGGTGAATGTTGCTGGGATGAACTGGTGATTAGACACTGTGCGTATCTTAATCCTGCTGGAAAAGGCACGGTGTTTAATTTGAGTGTCCTTGTAAAATTGAATTGCCAGATTTCCCTTGGGTCCCCTTTCAACGTTCTAACCTCGTAGTGCGAGTGCCTGCCGGGCTGTGAGACAGAGTAGCAGTGCATCCATCTCCTCGTTAATAACGAGCTGCACCTACAGCAACCCTGGCATGGCATGCATTCCAAGGTGGGCCGGAGTTCAATCAATAACTTGATACGAACAAAGCTGCAACAGCAGGGGTGCCAGTGATGCTCCGGCCTCTTGACAGAACGGGGCCTCCAACGCGCTTCTGGCTGGCGCAAAAACATCCACAGCGTCCCACTCCCAAGAGAACAGGCGGAAGCCACACAGGGTAAGCGTCAGGAAATCTTTAATAGTTCAGCTATGCATAATGCATTTCAGCCTTGCGGCCTTCGTCAGATGCTGCTGAGTGCAAGGAAATACTTTCACCCCCACCTTTTTGAATGTCCAGTGTCCCTCCCATTGGTGGTAGTCCCCTGACCGTAGTCACATGATGGCAACTCCTCTGCAGCTGTGGGTATCTTAATCCTGCTCAAAAAGGCGTGGTGTTTAATTTGAAAGTCCTTGTAAAATTGAAATGCCAGATTTCCCTCTGGTCCCCTTTCGACGTTCTAACCTCGTAGTGCGAGTGCCTGCCGGGCTCTGAGACAGAGTAGCAGTGCATCCATCTCCTCGTTAATAACGAGCTGCACCTACAGCAACCCTGGCATGGCATGCATTCCAAGGTGGGCCGGAGTCCAATCAATAACTAGATACAAACAAAACTGTAACAGCAGGGGTGCCAGTGATGCTTCGGCCTCTTGACAGAACGGGGCCTCCAACGCGCTTCTGGCTGGCGCGAAAAAATCCACAGCGCGCCAACATCCAAGAGAACAGGCGGAGGCCACACAGGGGAAACGTCAGGAAATCTTTAATAGTTCAGCTATGCTCAGCTATGCATAATGCATTTCAGCCTTGCGACCTTCGTCAGATGCTGCTGAGTGCAAGGAAATACTTTCACCCCCACCTTTTTGAATGTCCAGTGTCCCTCCCATTGGTGGTAGTCCGCTGACCGTAGTCACGTGATGACAACTCCTCTGCAGCTTGAAAACAAACTACATATACATATAACGAGAGGTGTGAGTGTACATGTATTTTATAAAATATTTGTATTCGCTTGTCTCCAGCTTTCAGGAATATCCAGTGACCTATGGAAGCATGACTGCTGGTTATACAGACATATCTATAAAGTATATCTATTTACAATAATATTTATGTTTAGTATTCTAATGCCATATGACTTAAGGTATTTCTGTATCTTCTAATCTTCTAGAGATCCATTATAATCTGAAGTGAGGAGGCAGGTTGTGGACTTTCCCACTTCTATGACTGTCCCTCATATTTTAGCACAAGTGGCCTTTGGGGCAATATGCTGAGAGATGGAAAAGAACACCCCTTCCACTGGATCTTGTCCACGAGGTTAGTGCAAGCCTAACACTAAGGATAAGGAACTGCTTTATTTAAACATCACCAGAAGCAGTGAAAACATACAAAATATTCCTTTTGTAATTTTAGTAGGATACGTTAAGTGTGTAATGCTGGCTAAGTGGTATTGATGATGGTATTGATGAGCTAGAACATGCAACCATTTGGTTATAGTTTAGCTGTGCCCTGGTTTCGCTTATGTGGAAACATCTTTTTTTCAATCCCTTTCTGATGTATGGAGCCAGAGGATAAACATCTTTGTAAAGGTTGCATTAGTGCTTTGAAGTGTGGTCAAGACTGGGAACTTCTTTAAATTTTATATTTCTGAATAGCCTACATGCCAGAACATTAATTCTACAAACTGGATGTCAGAGCTCCTGGGACACAATATAATTAAATGTATAATATCAGTCGAAGAGTTTTCTTTTTAGTTTAATTACTTTGTATGACACATTTCTGCAGAGTTAGAGACCTTTCTCCTAATATATTCATTAAGTATTTATCTGTTGCAATTGTCAAGCCACTCAAATCTCAAGATGGCATTAATATTTACTATCAGACAGCAGTACTTTAATATTTTCTTCCTCTATTAAAATCGAGACATAATAGGTATGTAAAATATAAAAGAACACTGCTTACATACAGTGGAAAGAATAAAATAATAATGGCAACAATTTCCATTAAGGTCAATATTGAAAGATAATTAAATGATTCTGCATTTATCAGGGAACTTATGAAAAGGCCTTGCTATTTTAGGGTAAGGAGATATTGAAATGAGAAAAAAGAATTAGAACACAATTTGTCAACAAAACATGACGGAAATGCATGATGGAAACACTCCCATGTACAATAACTTGTAGCTTGGAAAAAAGTTATTCAGCCACGGATACTGCATGTGAACCTTTGCTGAGAAATTGATGAACGAACATACTGTTGGTCACCAAGCCGCAATTATGGGCACAAGTACCGTGTAAAAATTCCCCTGATCCTGGGAACCATGAGATTCTGCTGTATTTTCTGAAAGTGTCATCTGTACATGAATGAGCCCTGAAGAAGTCTCACTGTGAGACGAAATGCGTCGGCTATGATCTTTTGACATTTTAATGAAAATCTAATAAAGAACTTCCTTTGAACAAAAATAAAAAACAAGTACACTTTGGATCTCTCTTCATGTGCTCACTGCTTTGAACATTGTTGTGCGATTATATTGCAAAGTGCTGAACCTTTCGCTTATTTCAAAGGAATTTTTTATTTTAGGCATATATTTCATAACATCTGCATAAAAGAAGTAAATGTTCCATCATGAGGAGATTATGAAAGGTCACATACTGAAATACTTTGATGCAGAATTAAATACATACAATGTTGTGCTGGAAAACAATGTTTAGATAGAAGGACACTGAATAATTGCAGAAGTGTGCAATAATTTAGGGCTACAACAGAAGTCGGTCTATCAAATGTGATGCAGACCTACAAGTAAACTCTGCAAGGACTCAAAACACTATTTCGGAAATGGGGGGATAGCACTGCAATCACAAACTGTGAGAACCTTTCATACCATTCGGAAAGTGGTGATATGAGACAGCAATTGAATAATAAAAGAGAATAAGGCGCTAACAAAGAGACAGACAACAGATAGAAATTGGAGTGTAAATACACACTATACGACTCTGTGGTACCAATTAATAAGGAGAGAAAATAGCACTCTAAGAGAAATGTATGGGACCTGGAGCACCAATAGAACTAGACTTTGACCTGCAAGTAAACATTTTAAGAGAGAGACATCAACAGCAACAATCTGGTTTGCAGATTATTTAGATGATATTGACATCAACTTTTGAAGAACCTAAGGAACAAAAATGTGGAGTCTTGGAACTTGGAAGTGGGCTCACTACAGGGAATTGTTATAGTGTCTAGAGTGTGGATTGGGACAGTGCACACATCAAGACTGCACGGGAAGCTGATAATCTTTTGAATAGCTAGAATATGCCGAGAGTACACATATAGCATATTGTGTGATAAGATAGAGACCCAGGAATGTTGTAAGAGAATGGGAACAAGAGAAAAATACATTGTCTATCTCCCTGTGGTAGAAACACATGCACATGTTGTCATGTTGTTATGAGATAGAAATACAACATTTCTGCCAACCATTTCAAAACCTTGCGGAATCAACTAAAGAGCATGAGAAATTTTTACAAAGAAATGATGCTGGCAGTAAACACTGTGAAGCAATGAGAAACCAGTGGACAAAGCTACAAATATAAATACAAGAAAACAATGAGAGAACCAGAGCAACCAGCTTAAAAAGAGATGCATTCACTTAAAGCAAATATTGTGCCTACAACACCCACTGAGAATGATGGACATAGAAGTGCATGAAAAGTGAGAAATAGAGGGAGTGGTGAAAGAAAGAGAGACTGTCTGGCAAGTGTAGGATCCTGGGACACTAGCATACGGAGAAAGTGGTGAAGCAAGAGCATGTTACACAATAAAGGAGACAACTTTAAAAGAAAAAAATAATTGTGGTCACATGATCTAATTTTGACGCTCATCTATAATACACTACAGAAAACAAACTCCATGACTTTATGTAATAATTTAGAACATTAAACTGCTTTGCACTCTATGCATTATGCTCCCACTACATTTATTTTATGTGGAATCCAGCTAATGTGTTTTGATTTGCACTTAAAATAATAAGTCATAACATTATTTCACTGCCTTGTAAACAAAATATGGACTCTATAAATTAGACTCCTGTGTAGGAATGTGCACTTGGGAAATAATCCCTTCCAACAATAAAAATGACATATTCATACATTATTGTCATCAGAAAATGAAATTAATGGCTGTTTGCATAAAGAAGAAATTTAAAAGCCTACTTTGGGAAACGTGGCATTTTATGTCCATCCAATGGGTCTATTTATAGTCCATTTACTCAAACAAATTATTTTAAAAAAGATTAACAAAATCACAAGAGAGTCCATATCCTAAACATATACAAAACATAGCTTTTCTCATTTACATTGCAAACTATAGGCCAGATGTATAAAAATCCGGTCCCAAATAGTGACCAGTATTTTTGTAACCACTTAAGAACTTTATGAATCATATGATTCAACCTATTTACTAATAGGCTCATACATTTCCGAAATTTAGTAGATTGTAATCTGTCCTACCTCTTGAATATTAATGAGGTACGTTGCAAACTGTAGCTCAGTATGCCTACAGGCCTTTACAGGGAGGGTGGCCTGCCACGTTGGACCACCATGCTTTTTTCTGCTTTTTTAATAACAAAATATTTTTTCAATTCAGCATGCGTTCCTTCAAGGAAACAGGACTGCTTTTAAAAACAATGTTTACAGGGCATGGCTTGAGGCGCAGTCAAGATGGCGGCGTCTCTGTGAGGCTCCGTAGTACGGCACTTAAAGCACACCATATGGCGATAATTTGTAGCAGCTGCTGTACAAAGCTTTTTTTAGCGCTCAGGAGGGCGCTGTTCTTGAATTATAGACAGCACACTTAATTAACTCAGAAGCGGCCGCCATCTTGAATGCAGAACGAAACGCTGAGCATAGTGTTGCTACCATATATAGCAACAGCTTTCTGACTGGTGCTCAAGAATGAAACTCTTGCCGTACAAGCAGCTTTACAATCAGAGGTGGCCTCTTATGGGCACATTGGCGGACGTTCTTTAAATCTCCACTAATATTAAACCTGATAAAGAACAATTATATGACAAGCTATTTGCCTCATATTTTTAGATACTTTGGCTGACTTTGTGACCTCTCGCCTGCCCTAAGTGCTATTCACTCTATTCCATTCTGTTTTTGCACCTTTGCTGGCAGTGTTTTCAGCTTATGGGCAGATCAAAAGTACTTGAACTACCACTCTGGTCCTCTCCAGGTAAGGTGCTCAAACACTCTCAACATTTATCACAATAGAGGAATCTTCCTCAAATAAGGACTCTGCTTCCACTTCTTTCCCTGTCTCAACAGCTACAGCTACGCAACCTAATCCAGGCAAGACATCAATTAAGAGACTCAAAAAAGATCACCTTCTACAAAGACTCTCCCCACGGTCTCTTTGGACCTTTTGCTGGAAGCGATCAGGGCTTTGTGCCAGTTTATGGAACACACTAACTCCAAGTTACAGACTCTTGTTGACAGATGGTCACTTATGGAAGAACATTTATCTACTGCAGAGCAGCAAACTACTGACTTTAATGCAACTTGCTTCACTGTGAACTCCCTTCGGACGCAGGTTACCTCTTTACAGAAACAGGTTGAAGATCTTGAAAGCTGTAACAGAAGGAATAACCTTCATATTCACAGCCTTCCTGAAGGTCCAGAAGGGGTGAATCCCATATCTTCCTTCAAGACTTTTTTCCCGCAGCTAATGGATTTTCCAGTGGGACCACAACTCAATTTCCAGTGGACACATGTGTTAGGCCTCCCTTCCTTGTAGTTGACACCCTCAAAGAAGCCTAGAGGTGTTTTCCTGTGCTTTCTGGAATACACGGTATTACTGCAGGTTATCTACGCAGTCAAACATCTCAAACGTATCTGTTGGTCAGGTCACAACATATACTCCGCCCAAAACTATGCCGAGAGCACAGCAGATCTACAAAGAGATCTTTTGAGTATGAGACTTGCACTCCTTTTGATTGGAGCTCGATTTGGACTCTTCCACCCATGTCTCTTCAAAGGTATGTATAACAAAAAGACCACGTCCTATGAGGACCCCTCTCTTTTAAAGGCTTTTCTTGTAACTTGTAGAACAGAGACTATGGATGTTGCCACATCAGCCATTTAAGTGTAATAATGTCACGTTGATGAGTTCACATGCTCTGTGTCAGTAATTGAGAGATCTTATAGTTTTGTTCAATTCTTTAAATGGCCCTTGAATTTATTCTCAGGTTATTGTGATATTGCAACTTAGCATGTAATGTTCTTTCTTTGGTTAACTCACCCCATTGTTGTTTTCTATTACAAGAGTTATATCTTTATTGTGGTTGTCTTCGTTCCCTGTTCCACATCCTACTGCCCCTCCTGCACAATGTCTCCCCCAGAGGTTCGAACATCCTGTCTTCTTCATAAGGTCTCCCACCCACCCTCCTCAAACTATTGTTAGGTATGTTCCCCTTTTCCTCTATCATGTAAATATTTTGTGTATTTCCTCTTCTCACGCACTCAATTTATTCCTTTCTTTTATCTACTTTCCTCCCACTATTCTCTCCTTCTCTCCCTTCTCCTTTACCTTCATCACTTTAGATTTCTTATTTTATTTCTTCTCTCCTGTGGGGTTAATTCCCTCATTATCCACATGGCTATTTTTAATCTTTTTTCAATTGATGTCTGATTGTACTCTTCACTTTGCTCTATCTCAAAGGTTTTGACGATGGTTTCCTGGAATGTCAGAAGTATGAACTCCCCAATGAAAAAACAATGAGGGGGGAGGAGCCAAGCAGGCATCCGAAATGGTCGCATAGTCGCTCGGCTCCGCGAGCCCTCTCTCCCCACACGTTTATCCTGCCGCATATCCTGGCCCACGGAGGCATACTTTGATCAAGGAAAGACAACGAGCACATACCGTTTGCTCCCGGAGCTCCTGCATGTCGCCGATCCCGTGAATTCTCCCCGACTGCTTTGGGGCCCACGCGAGGGTGAGACCGGGGCGTTGATTAGGCGGGGCCTCCGGCCGCAACTGCAGCGCCAACGACCGTTGATGGCGGTGGGGAGCCTTGCCGGTGAGAGCCGCTGATCTGAAAGACCGCTGCCTGCGGTGAAACCCCGAACCGCTTGACGGAGGCCCCCGAGGGGCGGTGTGGTGGCGAGGATTCGGAGGGGGCGCTTGGCTCCTGCCCCCTCCCCAACTTTTGTTGCCCGGGTATAGCCAGAGATCGCCCCCGACATAGGCGGGCGGCTCCCGGGGTCCGGCGGGACTTTTACCCCTTTTGGTGGCTCTCCTTTCTGGACCCTGTCCCACAATCCGTTTGACCTGGGGACACATCTTGCGGTGCACTCGCAGTGAGGCCTGGTCCCTGAATATGTGAGGAGGGACGGTGTTGATTGGATTAAGATGGCGGCTGGTGCCCTTCTTCACGGCTCACGTCCAGACCGGGCGGCTGTTACAGAGATGGAGCCGAGATGCTTGCAACGCGCGACAGAGTTCACACCCCGGGGCGTGTTGGCTGCCATAACAGTTTTGCACGAAACCATTGATTTTCACGCCCACGATCTAGGTGTACGGCTTGACGCCATTGTTGTTTCGCTGTCTGTGGAGGCCGCGGTTCTACTTCAGGGGTTGGCCAATGAACTTGATACTGCCATCATGGAGGAGGTCTTGGATCTTCGAGTGCCCTCTGGGCCGTTTGGAGACTGGACTCCTGTGCCCGTGCGACCCGTCTTGACTGCTCGTATGGCTATTTCCCTGGGACACATCTCCGGCTGGCGGTTGGAGGTGGAGCGTTGCTTTCCTCCTTGGACTGGCCTGGATGTATCGCGGCAGTGGCCGGATTTTTGACTTTCATCTCCTGGATGTTGCTACTCCTTGCCAGCTTTGGGAAGTTTGTGGGACCGGCGTTGTTATTGCCTGATCTTCACTATCTATATTGGGATGGATTTAGATTATTATGCCTTTTTATGGCCTCGTCCCTTCCGGGCCCGCTCATCCTGTTTGGACCCTCAAGACTGTGCGCCACATTGATTACTGAGAGGACTTCAGGCAGTATCACCGACAGACAGGGTCAGGGATGAGATGGCTTACGACTTGTCTGCTCTATTACCGTTAAACGATGCAGTGGGTATCTTCGACTGATATTTCATTGTTTTTATGCTCGTGATTTGCTATTTTTCCTCGTGGTATTGCTTCCTTCGTGGGATTTCTGTAGTGTTGGGGTAATGGGCGGGGCCGGGCGGCGCGATGTGGGCCCTCCTCCGCTTATATTTTATTTTATTTTTCTTCTTCCCTTTTCTATCTTTCTATCTTTCGTGTTCTCTTAGGGCGACAGGCACGTGGCTGGGGGGTAGGCCATGGCCTTCTGCGGGTGTGCAGGGTGGGGGGTTGCGGGTTGGGTGTTAGATCAGTATTTGTTTCTATGGCCCTTTAGTCTTTCTTCTCTTTTAAGTGTCGTCGTTGCCCATTTTTCCTGCGGGGTGTCTGGAGCAGAAGGTTGGGGTTTAGACTCGTTGCATGATGGGGTTGTGTTTCCACTTCTCCTGCCATTTGTATTTTATCCCTTGATGGGGGCCCCCCCGTATTGTCATTGTTCTTAATATCCTGATTCGTGTACTATCGCGAGAGTGGGAGTAACTGTGCGACACCTTTTCTTAGTTCTTTATTTGAAAATGAACCTTCTCCATCCTGACTCGAGCTGCTGTGTTCACTTCCAACTTCTGTACTGTTTTGATATTACCTCACGCTCTGAACTGTTGCCACTGTACGTAATGCTTGCAATGTCTTATTTTTCTAGCGGCCGGCCGTGATGGTTGTAGGCCCATCCTTGTAATCGTATTTGCTACCAATAAAGGTTCACAATAAAAAAAAAAAAAAAAATGAGTACTAACTCATTTGTCAAAGTTAAATACTTATATAGCTTTCCTCCAAGGATCCCACCTTTCTGCTAATGAATCTGTGAAACTACTGAAAGGTTGGGTGGGCGATGTTTTCTTTTCCGATATGATTGGGAAAAAACATGGAGTTATGATTTTGTGTCACAAATCCTTACATGTTGAACTTGTGGCTCAAGAGAATGATGAAGGAAGATGGTTATTGCTCAAATTGTGCATTGATAAGATTACAGTTTTTCTATTTAATGTATATGGTCCTAATGCCCTGATTGTCAATTTTGGTCCTCTATTTTCCAGATGCTCTTACAGACAACCTGGTTCTCACAGGAGACTGCAACTTGCCTGCTGACCCATTTCTTGACAGACACTCCTCATCTCACTACATACTAAACAAATCACAAAAAAGCATTTGTGCATACTCTTCAATAACGTCATCTAACAGATGATTGGCGATTATGCAACCACACTCTATGGTAGTAAATTTCATCTCACATCATCTCACTCAATCCTTACACTCGGCTCCATTTTAGTCTCAGATCATGCTCCAGTCTCTGTACATTTAGACCTCTTACCTAAATCCACCTCTCTCAAAAGATAGAGATTTAATAATGCCTTACTGTTGGATACCAGTTTCTCCTCCTCTTTTACTACCTTCACTCATGAACTTTCTGTCTTTAACCAGATGGATGAAACTGCTTTTACATGGTTTGGGACACATTCAAAGCTTCAGCCCAAGATTTCATCATTAATTATGTTTCTAAGAAAATATGGCTTACTCAGTCACAGGCTAAACAAAGTTTTGAGGAAATTAAACACATTGAGCACTCGTATTACACCTCTCACTCACAACAGTCACTGCAACAACTCATTAACACTAAGCTTCAGTTTAGTAAGGTCTCTACTGAAAACGCGTTTTCTTACTTTCTCAAATCCAGTGCTAAGTATTGTGGGGAGCAAAATTAATCTGGAAAGTTACTGGCAAGTTATCTTAAAACTAGGCAGAATAAATTATTCATTGATTCAATTCTTAATTATACTGCCACAACCCATCATAATGACCTGACATTTTTGCTCA
This sequence comes from Lissotriton helveticus, assembly GCF_964261635.1. Lineage (NCBI taxonomy): Eukaryota > Metazoa > Chordata > Amphibia > Caudata > Salamandridae > Lissotriton > Lissotriton helveticus. The sequence goes on from NC_136068.1 coordinate 787,792,385, forward strand.
ATTTCAGACTTTTACAATTAACTAGACAAACCAGTATATCTCCCCTCGGAGCATGAAATTCTGCGGTACCTTTCTTCTGTTCAAAAAACAGATGCCTCCAAAATGATTTCTCATCTTTAGAAACTTCAAATTTGTAATACTCGCCCTGACAAAGGACAAATCGCCAGGACGTGACAGCTTAACAGCTGAGTTTTATCTACATTTTTCCAAATTACTTCTCCCCAAACTGTGTAATCTTATTCATTCCTTCACTAACTCATCCACTTCACCAGGCTCCTTTCTAGGCGCTCTCATTAGCCTCATCCCCAAGGAAGGAAACAACTCACATTATTGCAAGAACTTTAGACCTATTTCTCTAGATTGATTTATAGGCCCCCAGGTGCTAGTAACAGATTCTTAGAGTCGCTAACTGATCAAATATCCGCCTAACTATAGAAAAGACTTGATTGACAATTCTCTGTGATTTTAATCTTCATGTAGATAAGCACGATTCCAATCCTATTAGAGAGCTTCAAGGCGACATGGAAGCATTGCAATTTACCCAATTTGTAACTCTACCTACCCATGAGAAGGGCCATACTCTGGGCCTTATTTTCTCTAATGATCCGCAACTTGCAGTCTCTAAACCCTTGCCAGTACCTTGGTCAGGTCATTGCTTAATCACCTTCACCTTACCTCGGCCACTGCAAGGGCAAACTTCTCTAGTTCAAAGTCTCGCTAAGAGGAGTTGATCTAAAGTAGACTCTAAAACATGGCAAACCACCCTCAAGGAATATTCCCCTAGCCTTTCGGGGAACTTAGATGAAAAATACAAGCAGTGGGAACACTGGATTACTCAATCCGCCAATACCTGTGCACCAAAAAGAACCTTTAATAGCAAACCTTCCTCTAGAGTCACCCCATGGTATAATGAGCAGCTTCTTGAACTAAAAAAACAATGCAAAAAATTAGAGAGAGGTTGGAGGAAAAATTAGGACCCCTCCCTCAAATCTGACTACAAGCTGCTAATCAGATCATACCACAATGAAATTAAGGTAGCCCAATCCAAATTCTATGCAGAAAAAATAGCCCGGGCAGCAAACTCTCCTAAGGAATTGTTTAAGGAAGTAAAAACCTTGTCCAACCCACATGAAAACACAAATGCCCCCCTTACTTCTATTAAAAGATGCAATGACGGGTAAATCGCCCCAAACATCTTCCCTGGCCTGTTTTCCCAGATTAGAGGAAGAGAACGTCCTACAGCTGATTAGGACAATTAAATTGAGTTCTCCATTACACCCAGTGCCGCCTCGTCTACTACTATATGCTCTGGATATTCTCTCACCCTCGGTGACCGAACTTCTCAATCTCTCCCTAGATTCGGCGCTAGTTCCAAAAGCCTGGAAACATGATATCATCAAGCCACTCCAAAAGAAAGCCAATCTTGATCCAACAGTTTTGAATAATCTCCGTCCAATCTCCCTTTTACTATATCTCGGTAAACTCCTGGAGAAGCATGTTAACCATTCTTTGTCTAACTTCAAGGAGTCCAATGATATCTTCCATCCTACCCAGATGGGCCTCGGAGCCAGATACAGTACTATGTCAGCTTTACTGACAGTTACTGAAGAGCTAAAATCCACACTTGATGAGGGTCGGTCTGCCGCCATCCTCTTGCTAGATCTCAGTGCCGCTTTTGACACTGTGGATCATGTTATTTTAAAAGTGAGATTGAGGGAAGTGGGTATTCAGGGAAAAGCCTTAGAGTGGCTTGCCTCCTTCCTGGATAATAGATCTTTCCAGGTGATAGAAGGGGACTGCGCTTCAGAGCACCTCCCTACCATATGTGGCGTCCCGCAGGGTTCGTCTCTCAGTCCGACATTGTTTAATGTTTATGTCCATCAGTTGGCTGAGCTGGTACAGGAATTTGGAATATTGGTGGTGTCATAAGCCGATGACACCCAATTAGTGGTGGCCTTTTCTAATGGCTCTGAATCTAGTAACAATCAACTACCCATCTGTCTGGAGAGAGTGGTGAGTTGGATGTCCAACAGCTGTCTTAAGCTGAATGGGGGGGGAACACGGAGCTCATGTTGTTTGGAGAACCAGGTGTCCACTCACCTCTGATACATTGGCCCAAATGTACGGAAGATCCTCCTGTCGCTAAATCCACAATAAAAAACCTTGGTATTTGGCTGGAGGACTCCCTAACACTGGACTGTCAATCCTGGAAACTTTCAGGGATATGTTTTTCCCTGCTCAAAATGGTAAGGAAAATCATTAATGTAATCCCTGAGCAGCTGAGGAAAATGGTGATACAATTCCTCCTCATCTCACGTTTGGACTATGGAAACTCCCTCTATCTGTGTTCACCTAAATATGTCATTAGGAGGCTACAAGTGGTACAGAATGCGGCAGCTGTACTCTTGTTAAAGATCCTCAACCACATCTCTGCTAGAGAAGCACTTAAACAGCTCCACTGGCCACCCATTGAGGCTAGAGTTAAATTTAAATGTCTCTGCATTACTCGTAAAGCTATTAACAATTCTGGGCCAGAAAAACTGAGGAGCCCGATTTCCAGGTACATTCCTTTTAGACATCTCAGATCCGGCCAGCAGCAGCTCTTCAAAACTACCAGAGTAAAAAGAGCCAGATGGGAAGGTAGATCTTTCACCAATCTGGTACCTAAGTTGTGAAATGCCCTCCCACTGGAAATTTGTGCTGCCCCAAACGAATTAGCTTTCAGGAAAAATTTGAAAACCTGGCTTTTCCCACTTTAATTAGGCATTGGCTCAGCTTGTCCACTGTCAGACCTCTTTTAGCGCTAAGCCGCTCTTGGGTAGCCACGCGCTCTATAAATACAATAAATAGAAAATAGTCAACTTAGATTATAAGATCTTGTCTAAAGCACTGGCCTTCAGGTTAGAATTGCTTCTCCCTTACCTTTTGGGAAAGGAGCAATTGTCTTTTTTCAAGGCAGATACCTTTCAGACAACACTTGCTTGTTCTTTGATACCATATCCAAATCAACGGGAACATCTTAATCTTTGGCGGTCATTGCCTTGAATGCCGAGAAGGCTTTTGATCACTTAAATTGGGCATTCGTATTTCACACACTCGCCTGGTTTGGTTTTGGCCCAAAAATCACAATTTTAATTTCCCTTTTATATACTTTTCCTAGGGCTGTCATCTATGTTAACGGTCTGGCCTCCTTTTATTTCACTCTTCACAGAGATGTACGTCAAGGATGTCCCTTCTCCCAATTTCTTTTTAACTTAGATCTAGAAACATTCTTGTGTAAGATCCGGCAAAACACTGACATACCTGGTTTCACCCATAACACCAAACAAGTTAAACTAGCTGCATATGTTGATGATATCTTGCTATATATTTCTGAATTTAACTCCTCACTTCATGCTTTCACTTCAGAGGTTTCTTCTTATGATTCTGTTTCTGGATATAAATTGAACACCAACAAATGTGAAATTTTACCCCTAAACAAATTCTCTTTTAAACATGATTTCTCTCATTTTAAATGACAATCTAACCAACTTAAATATATTGGCCTCAAATTTTCGAATCTCTCACCACTTCCATCTCTATTAATATTGACACCTGCATCCCAGACCCTGTTGAACTTGTTCAGCTCAACCAGCAGATTTGCAGCACCTACTTTTCATGTGTCCCTCCTTTTCTGCTTTTTAGTCTTTAACCAGGTGGAGGACACTGCTTTTCATATTGTTTGGGACGCATTCAAAGCTTCAGCCCAAGATTTCATCATTAATTCTGTTTCTAAGAAAAAATGTCTTACTCAGTCACAGTCTAAACAAGGTTTTGAGGAAATTAAACACTTTGAGCACTCTTATTACACCTCTCACTAACAACAATCACTGCAACAACTCATTAACAATAAGCTTCAGTTTAGGAAGGTCTCTACTGAAAACGCGTTTTCTTACCTTCTCAAATCCAGTGGTAAGTATTATGCGGAGCAAAATAAACCTGGAAAGTTACTGGCAAGTTATCTTAAAACTAGGCAGAGTAAATTATTAATTGATTCAATTGTTGATTATACTGTCACAACCCGTCATAATAACCAGACATTTTAGCTCAATTTCAGAACTTTTACACTAATCTATACACACCAGAATATCTCCCCTCGGAGCATGAAATTCTTGAGCCAACCCCATTGTTTCCATACTCATGGTTGGCTCTTCAACAGCAATGCACATCAGCCTGAAGCAAACTGCTTAGTGCTGGAGTTCGTGAAAGGATGATGCTGAACAATTTCTGCACTGCCACTCTGTCTTAAAGGCAGCCATAAATAGTAGCAGATTTAAGTAAGTCCCACTGCTCTCCATGGTGGCATCCCACACTTCTTGGGGGTGGGGAATCTGGCTTTACCTCAGCAAAGCTGGGCGAAGCTGGAATATTTAGCAAACCTTTTTCAAGTATACTTTCAAAATGATATGGTTTTATGTCGACTACAGTTCAAAAGATATGGGATGTAGAAAATATCAGCGTGATATACTCTCATCATTAATACTTTAGCCACAGTAAACATACTGGTCCCAAAAATGAAGAAGATCAAAAAGCATGATACATGAATCATATCGGAGCAATGGAATGACCATAGAACCACCGATGTACTAATTTAAAAACAGGTTTGATATCCTGACAAAAAACAACTTAAAGGATGGTGTAAATGCACACTGCAGCCGACATATGATATTTCAGCTACACATCACAGTTGCATGTACTGTGGCAACTTACAATTACCCTGGCAGATTTCAATTAAACAATTGTTTAATTTGTACAGTACCATTTTAGGGTTAGAGCATACACTAGCAGGGAATGGCAGTGTCACAGTCATAGCAACAACAAAAATAGGGTCAATAAAAATATGAAAAATCCAGGGCAATCACATAGAAAAGGGGGAGCCCTCCATTCATTACATAGTGATTGACTAATAAATCAAAGTATTAGCCTGGCATGGATTACAGAAGATACACAATGTGTAACCTATCTCCATTGAATCTTGCGGGCTCATCCTAATATATGCACACAATGTGCAAAATCAAATGAAGTACAATGAAAAAAGTGTTATGAGAAGAAGTGACTGAAAGTATACACATATCCCAGCTTTGTAGACATTAGAATAAAATGATATAAGTTTATCAGAAACTTGAAGCTCAAAAAATACTTTGGAAAAAAAACAGAAGCCTGAAAAGAACACTCATATAAGGAAATGACCCTATTATTTTGAGAGCAGTCTATAATAAAGGGATTCTAACTTTGCATCAGATTGGTGCCTGACTGGCTAGCTTGAAAGAAGGTGGGCAGACAGATTGAATTTGCTGTTTACACCTGCACAGCCAGGCTACAGGTGGGAGGCCTGAAGTCATGCTTTGAGTTGTTCCTTAAGTGGTGTACAACATGTGCTGCAGTCCACTAGTGACATCTAACTTATTGGCCCTGGGTATGTTTTGTACCACATACTAGAGACTTATATGTAAGTTAAATGTGTCAATCAGGAGTATAGTCAATTACAACATGTTTTAGGTGTCTGGTTAGCAGAGTCCTATCATGTGCACAAAGTCAAAATAATTAACAGCATCAGGTAATAAAAGGCCAGACATTACAAGTATTTTACAAAAGACATACCAAATTAGTATCACCCTGTTGTATATTCTACAACACAATAATTAAACCTTAATTGAAGAACTGATTGATCTTACAACATGAGCAATACTATCCTCATTTACCTCCTTCTTGGGAATAATAAAATCCTTTCAGACTATATTAGGGCCTCCTGTAAACCTACGCTGAACTCATACTTAAGGGAAAACAACCTTATTCATCTATCACTTAACCTTACCCCGAACTACAACAGAGAATAACTCCAGCAACGTTGACTATGCTGACCACTACATTGTCCTTTTCACCAACATAAAACGGACTGTGAACCCCCAACTTACACTTAAATATGATTTTGTCAAGCACATCAAAAACATATTTATATAAACTGTAAATTGTACAGTCACTGCACTAACGTTTCTAAACTACAAGCAGGCTAATGTACCAATTCTAGAAAATTATAATTCCTCCATTCTTAGCATCATGGATAATCTAACTCCAGTATCCAGACAAAAATGATTAAGGCCAGCCAATAAAGGCTGACTCAATCCTCATTTAAACTTTGAGAAACTAATTGTGTGTTCTTGTTAATGCAAATAATAAATATGCCCTACAAATATCCTTTCAAAACAAACACTAAAAGCAATACAGTAGAAAATACAACAGTGACTTTTCTAACACCAAAGATACCTTCCTAAAAGTTCAAATTTTGTGACAAAAAATGAGCAAGGAATCTCTGGGATGCACTAAGATCAGATAACGCTAACATCTGTATTCTGCTCAACTGAGTAACGATGTGAGAATTAAAGCAATTATTCTGCCAATACCGTACACGGGAAACAACATTTACAATGCAACTTTTACAACGCACTACCATTACAACAAAACTTTTACAATGCAACATCCATTACAACGCATGCAATTACAACGCAACCATTACAACTCATGACACTACAACGCACACCACTACAACGCATGTCATTACAACGCAGTCATTACAACTCATACCATTACAACGCATAACATTACCATCCAACACTTACCCTACTGTTGCACCCCTTGGAGTTAGAATAGTAATTTTTACCCCTACACTATCCAACACTTACCCTACTGTTGCACCCCCCTGGAGTTAGAATAGTAATTTTTACCCCTACACTATCCAACACCTACCCTACTGTTGCACCCCCCTGGAGTTAAAATAGTAATTTTTACCCCTACACTATCCAATACTTACCAAACATGCAATGTAATGTTATGCGTTGTAATGGTATGCGTTGTAAAGGTATTATGCGTTGTAATGGAATGCGTTGTAAATGTAGTTTTTAAAATTTCGTTGTAATGGCATGCGTTGTAATGGAATGCGTTGTAATGGATGTTGCATTGTAAAAAATGCGTTGTAAAGGTATGCATTGTAAAAGTGTGCGTTGTAGTGACATACATCCCCATACACAGTAGGCTTGATAATTACAATGCAGGCAGCCCATCCCATAAAGACAGTTGCACATGTAAGCCCTAAATTAAAAGCAGATAGCTTATACAACTGAATTATTTTTTACTTTCAGGAAGGAAACACCCACTACAAAACCATCGAACTCCCAGCGGGATTTATCACCACCCAATCTTCTCTCTCCTCCATTTATCATAAGATACCATGAATGCTTATTATCAAGAAAGCACTATATCCACATCCTTAAAGAAAGACATAGCAAACCAAAACAAAGCCTAAGACTAACTCTGACTGTTACAATAAATACTATACTATAACTAGTCTACCTTTTCTCAGCAAAATCAAATATGCAGTTTAACAATAAAATCAATGTACTGATGAAAATAAATTGCTGAATATCTATCAATATGGTTATGGATAAGGGCACCCACAAATAAAATTGTGTTTTCAAATACAGAAAACATTTGCAAATCCTCCAAACCAGCACTCCAGATTCTGCCTGAGGGCAACCCAGTGAAGTGAAGCCAAATTTGTGTTTCTTTTTAAGCCATTCAGTATGAATTTCTGGTCAATTATATTCGAATTCATGATTGAGAAACACTTTATCAATTTTCAAGGTGCAAATGAGTATGTATCATATTCTTTCCTCAGCGCATGTTGAACCTCATATGGTTCTTCGTCGAAAGTTACAGCAATCTATTTGTGATTGTTTTTTTTTATATATTTAAAAAAAGGAAGAATTGGAGTAAATCTCCTTCAGCTTTGAGTTCAACTTTCAGATCATGCACACTTGAAATCCCTTGTTTGTGAGGTAATTTATAGAAAATATATAATAGAAGATAATTCTTCCAACGTTTTTTTTAAAAAGTTTCCTGAAGACAAATAAAGTAGGAACTGAGCGAATAGAGAAGAGAGGTTGTACGAAATGTTTGGTATAAGGAGCATAAACGATCGAAAGGAACAATGAGAGTGGGAGTCACAAAGACGGATTTGTGAACCAGAACAAAGACTGTGAGAAGGTGTGTGAGAAGACATGAATGAGCATAGATAATGTGGAGCCAGTGAGTGTAAAGGTAAAAAAATCTGAGCTGATTACTGATCGTAAGACACTGAAGCAGTGCTCAGTAAGAATGAGGATAGGTACGATAGTCAAGAGAAAATATATGATGGATTCAGGAGTCTAAATCAGAGTAAGAATATATTTAGGAAGAACATAAAATAGAGAGAAATATTTCATGTTTCAAAAACATGCTTTAAAGTAGCAGTTTGAGAGGAGAAAAATAAAGGAAGGATTCAATTTTATGGTTGGTAGACAAACGAAAGCAACAGTTCTTGACCACAGATAAGAGTTGTTCAGAGAAACTCATTGATGAGCTACGCTTTCTGTCTGAAAGAGAAATTAGACTAGGGTAAAGAGAAAAAACAGAATAGTGTTTGAAGAAAAGTCAATAAGACGCAGGGTGGTTACAGTTCAGGAAGCAGGAAAGAAGAGTATCAGTTTTCTTAGCGTTAAGTTTTAAGCAATGTAAAAAGAACCAGTTTTTGATCACAGAAACACAAGCAGTGATCTGATTACGAAAGGAATCAGTAGAGGAAGAGATTGTGTATCCTCAGCAAAGATTTACTAGTTAAAGGCTAGGAAGAGATGAGGAAAGCTAAATAAATCATATAAGCAGGAAAGTGTGAAGGATCAGTTTCTGAAATATAATTAGAATCATTTAAGAACAGTATCAGAAATCCCTGGTAGGAAGCGAGCAACTTAGAATACAGTAATCCACCATGTCTAAAGCACTTAACGTTCAAGGAGGATAGGAATTAAGAACTGCTATTTGTGACAAGTGTGAAGTAAAGTGTTATATATGGCAATAAGTACACACTCGAATATCCATCAGAAAAGCCAAATTGAACAAAAGAAAGTAGATCATTTGTCTGAAAAAAAGGAAACAAGCTATGAAGCAACAAAATATTCTAAGATTCTAGAAAAGAATGGAAGAAGAAAAACAGGGGAAAAGTTAGATAGATCATTAGGTTCTAGGGTAGGTTTTTTTGAGTAATGGAAAAACCCCAGCAGCATTAAAAGACAAAGGGAGGAACCAAGAGGAGAGAAAACTTTTGGGTATCAGATAAGGCTTTAGCAAAGTTCGCACAGTTTTCACCAGATGGATGGGTAACGGATCAAAGGGAGCTGCAGTAGATTTGGCTCTACGAAGTTAGAAATCAACATCTGATTCTGAGATGACCTTGAAATCTGACCAAGTAGATCACAATGAGGATGAAGAGGGTGTGTGAGGAAGGGAAGAAAGAGATTGAGAGCTGAAGAAAAAGTAGCATTGATATTAGAGGATTTTGAGGTAAAGTACATATCACACTGAAGTGCAGTGTGACAAGAACAAGAAGAGGGGCAGAAGAAGGAGAGCAATGCTTCTAAATAACATGACCAGCAACCATTAATGAAGATAGGATAGGAAAATTAACCCTGTGTTGAAGCCACACACATTCAAAATCCTTTGTTCAACCACACGGGAAGGGCACACTAGATAACAGAGTTGTTTCATTCATGAAGCCCTCTTCATCTGCTGATAAAATCAATGGTGAGATTTTAAGAACTTTTTTTTTTTTTTTTTTGGCAGCACAAAAATGTTTATACATTTTCCAAAGCACACTGATGGGATGTTATTTTTACCAGTTATTTTTACCAGTCTGGAAATCGTTTTACAAATGTAAGCTTTCCACTTGCTTGTGTTTTTCAACAGTCAGTTTTTTCATATCTCAGACTGCACGTAATTACTCCTTCCTCCAGATACATTAAGGGCCAGATGTACGACCATTTTTTGCGGTCGCAAACAGGAAATTGGCCCGTTTGCAACAGCAAAATCAGTCTGCCCTATTTGCAAACCCTGTTTTGCGCGTCAGTAACCTATTACCGACTCGCAAAATAGAATTTGCGACTCGCTATTAGGAAGGGGCATGCCAAGGACATTCCTTCCTAATATAAACTCACACTTCAATGCAAGATTGTTTTGTGGCCGCAATTGGAGCCACAAAACAATCGCAGTTTACCACCCATTTCAAAAGGGTTGCAAGCCACTCACAAACAAGAACGGGTCTCCAGGGAACCCCTTCCCCTTTGTGACTGTCACTGAAAATATTTTACAAGAGCAGGCACGGACCACTGCCTACTCTTAAAAATATGAAACAGTAAGGTTTCATTTTTCTTTTTTAAATGCATCCTATTTTCCTTTAAAGAAAATGGGCTACATTTAAAAAACAAAACAGCTTAATTTAAAAAGCAGTCACAGACATGGTGGTCTGCTTACCCCAGCAGGCCACCAACCCTGGGAGGGCTAGCCATTACTAATGGGGTCGCAAATTGCACCTGCCTCATGAATATTAATGAGGCAGGCCATTTGTGACCCAATTAGAAGTTGCAAATAATGTCTGAGACACTGTTGTACATTCCTATTTGCTGGTCACAAATTGCGAGTTGCAGAACGACGCAATGTGCGACTTGCAAAATGGTAGGGTCGTACATCTGGCCCTAAGACCTTGAGTACAATAAGCAAAGGAGTTTCTCTCCAACACCTGACACTCAATTATAGTAGGTTATCTGAAGTATTCACTAGAAGGGACAAAGCTGCAGAGACAATTCTTTAAAAAAAACATCTTAGTGATGTTGTACAGTAACAGGATTTGTGGCCTGAGATTTATTGGCAGTTTCACTCCTCTCACGATATTGACCAATGAGCACAATGTAACATAAAATGGGAGAATAGAACAACGGGGGCACGTCATATGCTGGTTGTGTTAAGTTAATGCCACTTCTAAAGGGTTTTCTTAGGATTTGAAAATCATACAAGCAATAAAGAGTGATGCCAAGCTATCAAACACTAAATACTTATGACCACTCTCTATTGCCTCCTAATGTGGCATCTTGATTAGCAGAGTACCTGCTTTAATGGATGTAGCTTCTAGGACTTGTACGTCTGTTTCATCATGTAATCAGGAGTTGTGTGCCTGCCTTACTATTGAGTCAAGTGCTTGAAGGACCACTGAGCTGTGCCTGGCATATGTGTGGGTCTCAGCCTGTCCAGTTAAGACAGGGCACACCTTTTTGATGTTAACAGATGATACCCAAAATGATGGTGGAGGTGGTAATTAGAACCAAACATGCTGATTCAAAGACAAGGACTGGCCAAATAAGAAGTCATAAATGGCGGTGTACATGAAAAAAGTGTGTGTCTATGCAATATGTATCCTTCAGCATCCATAGGAACTAGCTCTTAGTATTGTTCACACTGGAATTGAAATTCATGGTTTCAACACTACTGAAAATTGGATTGCAAAGAGCCCCACGAGCTTTCTGTTAGTCATTGTGAAATTATGGAACTTGATTCGAGAACCTGCTCGCGCTTTAATGAACTGAGCGTCACAAATGCTTGGAAATCTAGAGATACGCTTTTTACTGGGACAAATGTCAATCATCAAGGAGATCAGGTCAATTGCCTGTCTGGCCTACTTAATGGAAGGATAGGTTTTTATATAGCGCAATATCACCGCCAGGTCTCAAAGCGCTTTGCATTGGGAACCCGTCCTGGTTTTTCTCTGTGAGATAGCCCCTACTGGGTATCCCCAAGGTGTAAGCCAGGCATCACGCCGCAGGGGGCCGTAGTGGAGATTAAGCAAGCTATTGCCTAGAGTTGAAGAGTGTGAACCTGTGATTCGAGTAGGCACCGAAGCGAGAATTACCGAGTCCGTGGACATTTTGGGCTCAAGACCCTGCCGCGTTGGGAATTGAACCCTGGTCCCGGGTCTGGTCTCAGCGTCCGGGTCTGCCTCTTCTAACCAGTGAGCCACACTTCTCCACTTAATGAGTCCAATATTGCTGAAAAGACCATAAGGCCAGTTAGAAGACTATTTTAGCATTGCAATAATCTAATGAATTGGAATAGGCATTAAGTACAAAAGGCCACAATAGAATCATCAATCAACTAACCCAACAAGTTATTTAAGGATGTTGTTTTGGAATTTCTCCTTTTGAAATATGTTTGAAGCAGGATTGCATTGCGTGTGTTTATTCTTGGAGCACCTGGGGCACAGAAATGCTATCTTGCATCTTTGGTTCTTCATCTGCCAGGTAATAGTTGGATGTAGAGCTATACAGAACATATCACATCTTCCCACCCCATACCACTGTTGCAGTGCAGAGCTTCATTTAATAACCTACACACATATCTTTAAATGCCTTGCCTTTCTCGAACAGGGTAATGTCAAAATGGCTTATATCATGCTCATTTAGATTCAGCCTTCCTCAGAATGACAATGTTTAGCCTGAAGCTGCCTGAACTTTTTTTCAGGCTGTCTATGTCCAGGGCCATTCTTTCCTGGCTGCCAAATGTCAACTTTGAACCCAAACTCCATTGCTCCATTCATCAAAGGTTCTTTCTCTGAAAGTGCCTGTCATGATAAGGATGCGAGTCGGTTGATGCACATTCTCGCTGCAGATCATTCTCCAGGGGTAATGCATAAAATGATGCTGCACAAAGACCATGACCGCATGTTGGGAAATGGTCTTCTCTGATGGGTGATCCCAAACCTTTTGCCTCCTCCCACTATTTTTCTGACCCTTGTTGGATTTAGGACTATGAGCACTTTACCACTGATGACCAGTGCTAAAGTGCATGTGAGCTCTGCTCTAAACGTGTGTATTTGGTTTACACCTGTTTGACATGTTTAATTTGTGTTTAAGTCCCTTGAAAAGTGGTATACCATGTACCCAAGGCCAGTAAGTTTAAAGCTGCCAGTGGGCTGCAGCAATGATTGTGCCACTCACAAAAGTAGCCTTTCAAACGTGTCTCACGCCTGCCCCTGCAGGGCCCGTGTGTGCAGTTTGCTGCCACTGTGACTTGGCATTTAAAACTACTTGCCAAGGTTGAAACATCCCTTTCAGAGCACATGTCATCCCCTGAGGTAGGCCCTTGCTAGCCCTATGGGCAGAGTGCTGTGTAAATGAAAGGTAGGACATATAATGGTATGTTTTGCAGGTCCTGGTAGTGACAAACCGCATATTTCATTTTTAAGTACTGTGAGGCCTATTCCTCTCATGGGAATTCCTTAATAAACTTATAATTATATAGCCCAAAAGGCCGGAAGAGGTATCCTTCTCATGATGCCAGTTTGAAGTATGTTCATAATTTTGCGACGTCATATTGTTATTGATCTATGGTTTATGCACGTAGTGACATATAAAACTTTTTTAACGTTTCTTATGAAATTGCCATAAAATTCTAAACATTATTGTTTTGGAAGTGCCACATAGTTTTTCTCATAAAACAATAGGAATTTCGTTATTTTACAGGTCAGCTGAGGGTCTGCAGTGCCAAGTCCTCTAATGATTGCAGATCTACAAGTTTGAATTCCTCTGTCATTAAAAGCCTTTTTTAGTAGTACAATGCATTTCGTTTTTAGGCTGGGGCAGACACATATTAGATGGATAATGTCTTGCCAGGCTTCACCACATAAGCCACAGGATATGACGCCGGTATACTTCCATGATGGTTGTTCAGCCAGGCTTGGTAATACCCTAAATCTAGTTGCCATTAGCTTGCGTTTCAAGTGGGGCGAGTATGTTGCGCCGAGGTATTCTGACGGTCGGAGTGAAGTATAGGATTGTAGAACCATCCAGCCGTGGGATTTTTTTGCTAAGGTACCTTTATCTTCCAAAAATGATTGTAATTTTGCCGCCTTGTTTGTTAAGCAACGGAAAATTTAGAATGAAGGGTTCTTCGCCCATAGATCCCTCGTCTCGGTGTCATTTAACGCCATTTTCAAGAATTTGCCATAACTTGAGTTTGGATCCTCCTGGGCTTGCCACAAAGCGAAGAGTAGTTTTTTTTAGGTTTCATACGTTTGGAATGGTAATAGCAAAACCTCCTTACTGGTAAAGTATGATTTGGAATAAATCTGCAGCTGCCTGCTGCTCCCTGACTCTGCTAAATGAGAGCTGGACTCTGCCTTCTCTCCAATTGATCTCCGTGTTGGCATGCCTCCTGTTGCTTGAGACTCAGGGATCTCAAAATTTCAACCCCTGCTCCAGATCCTGGCTCACTGGAAGTGGCCCAGATACTTCCAACATGGATCTCAATGCATCTCCTGACTGCTAAGACCCCGTTGCAGGAGTAAAGTCACCACATCTGCCTCGGAACCAGAGCTTTTACTCCAGAGATCAATGCATTGGACAGCGTATGGCAGCAGCTGCAGCTTGGTGAGATCGATGCATCCCATCAACTGCATAGCAGAATCTGGTGCATCGCTCGATGCCTCTCGAATTAAGCACCCATCTTCCGAACTGACGCATCACCATCACTGTGTGGAAAAGATTAACACTTCCTGCACTGGCTGGCCTCGACATCGACGCATCTAGTGGTTTGCGACCAGGAAAGGTACTTTGTTCACTGGGGTCTCTGTGGGTCCTGTTGCCGGCCGGAGCTCCATCACGGTTGGTACAAACTTTTACTTTGCCCTGGTCCAGCGTTACCTAAAGCAACCTTTTTAGCTCTACTTGATCCTAAGCATTTAACTGCATTTAGTCCTTTAAAATTCCATATTTCAACATCTATACATTGCATTTTTGACTTTTTGGTCTTGTTTTGTTCAGAATATAATAATCTGTTTTTCTAAACCTGTGTGGAGTCTTTTTATGGTGTATTCATTTGGTTACTGTGTGAGTGTGTTGCACAAATACTTCATACATTGCCTCTGTAGATAAGACTGACTGCTCTGTGCCAAGCTGCCGGAGGATGAGCACGGGTTATCTTTTAACTTGTTTCGGGGTGCATACCTTAAGGAACCAGGAATCCCATTTTTAATACCCCATGACTGATCCAAGCAGGAATATTGCACACAGGATCTGACTAAAAAAAGTATACACATTTGCCCTGCTATCGGAGAATGCCCTCCCTTTACTCTTGACAGAGTTTACCTGTGCACAATATACTCTACCAGCATAGCCACTGGTATTAATCAACATTTAATGTAGGCGGTAAGGACATTGGGAATGGCTGAAGATCATGCCCTTGTACATAGCAGCAGAAAGGAAAGGCCAGAACCTTTGTGCTAATCACATAAGTTCTCATTTATATAATATTTTAATTAATAATGCTGAAAAAACTGTTGTTGAAGAACATTACGGTTCTCTATTAATGGCACATACTAACATGCGTTAATATAATATCTTACAAGCTCCTAAAGAATTCAGATGAATGGAAGTACCCCTACCTGCTTTTAGAATGCACAGGAAATAGCCTTTGGTCTTGCTCTGCAGATGCCAGGCACAGAGAAGGGGAAAAGCACGTGCCCGGCAATGCTGGCCTCCATACTAGCAGGGCAGAGCCTGTGGTCATTCCCGGTGGGGACTAACACTGGTTTAATATATGGTCACGCTGTAGGGTTCTGAACACTGGCCCCTATACTGCAAATTCTTATTTCCCAGTCCGTGTTTGCTCTAACTGTGAAAAGTCTGCCCTAATTCATACATCAAGTTTTGGAACAAGGACTATATTTCTGTTTTTTATTTTTTTGTATTTTGTGTGTCCTGGCCCTGAGCAGAAAGGTGTAGAATCTTTCCCTACACTTGGCCCCACAAGTGATCTTTTGCAGAATTGCTAAAAGATAGCACAATTGTTGCCATAACATACATTTACAGATGGTCAGTTTAGATATACATTTTGATTCACAAAGACAACTACCACTGCCTTTCCTTGTTATTACCATCTTTGTTTTGGAGTTTTCACAACATCTGTTGGATGGATTTTCAGCAAATCAACCCACCACTTTATATTCGATACGCTTTCTGTATTAGGCATGCCAGGTTTGGTGTTGTTCCATCTATTCTAGATTGTGTTCAATTCACCTACGCCTAAACGTTAATGATCCTGCTTTAATTTGCCCCACCACCACACTACCCAACGTTTTAAAAGTTTGTTTGGAAATCAAAACTAACCACTAGTAGGTTGTTTGAGAGTGCCTTAGGATCAGATACAAAGGTGGATAACGAGTCAACTAATGTGTCGACAATCAAATGAGGGGTGCATATTCCTTTTTTAAAGGTTTTGGGTGGGCTTAAGAGGGCCAATATCATATGGTATCCCAAAAACTTTTTTACATGAAATTTGTTCATCATAACATTCAATATTTCCCTGCCACATTCCTTAGGTCGCTATTGATTTACTATTTATGTAACATTCCAAGATTTTCGTTTCACAAAGAGCTACACAGACATGCAATGCATACAATGCAGTGTTCTGCATGTCATACACTGCTGCATGGATTTCACGCACAAAAAACACCTCAACGATTTTCTTGATGTAGAGTAGTGCAAAAACTTTGGGTATCAAGCTCCTTAACTGTATCTCGTGTACATACAGTGGCATGGGTATGCACTCACACAACTCTCTAAGGCAGATTACAAATGGTCCAAAAGTAATGGCAAAAAGGTATGAAAGGTATGTAAAATCAGCCATCAGTGGTAAAACTACATTTATTACACGTCGAAACAAACCAGTATAAGTGAGGTCAATGCACCCAAAAATCATTAACCTTCATAACATGCTGACAATCACAAAACGGTGTTTGACACGTATGGTGTTTTTCTTGCAACAGCTTCGAACCTGACGACTTGCTGATTCTATTACTGTTTACAGTCACCATGTTTCGCCTAATTCATCGTAATGCCCGAAGGGGTTGCTGGGATATAAAGTAATTGCCTTCTTGTACTCTCACTTTAAACCTGCAGACAAGCCTGTGTGTCCTGTGTGCGAGCGCAGCATATCAACTCTTCTGATTAGAATTCATTATTGATTTACGCCGCCATTTTCTCTTCTACGCATTTTAATTGCCTGCTACCTGGCGCCACATCAAACACCGCTCTAAAGGCGTGTTATTCTGCAGGAACCAAACAGCTCAACTCGGCAGCTATCAATGGCCAGCCATTTGCATAATATGACTTAAATACAAATCAGTCTTCTTTTCAATTAGATTCCTATGATTTATAAATGGGGAGAAAAAGGAACTCTTCTGTGCTTCGCCCAAATTTACCATCCGTAGCCTCTGGTGATATTCAGAATCTGCCCGCGCTTCAAAAGTATAATTGTAAATAGAGTTCTGTAAAATATGCACATATTTACAGTCACTAGTTAACTTTTTACGGGGTATTTTCCAGTTCACACACTATGAGCGCTTTGTTGTAAACGGCGGGTGTTGTGGTTGGGGAATCGTGCTACATTTCAATATTTTTAATCATTATTAAGCACAATGAACCCTCACAGGTCATGACCCGTATTTGCAAGCTTGCTATTTCATAGATTCAGTGGCGGCTACTCCACTAAGGCGGAGGAGCATCGCCCCACTGCCAGGAGCAGCAAAGTAAGGAAAAAATAAAATGATAATACGGAATGGTATTATCATTTTATTTTTTCCTCCTGCTGAGGCAGTGCGTTAGGGGGTGGGGGAAGCTGCAGGGGAGGAGGGGTACACTACTGTGTGCAATGACTGTGTGGTCGGCCCTCTAGGGCTACCCAAAAGAGTCATGAGCACTCCCCTGTTCTCCATGCCCACCCCTCCAGCCCCTGGCTGAGCACCAGATTTAACCCTTTCTATTCATCGGATGGCCCCCTGCTGTCCGATGTCACAGTGGGCGTGTGCATCTGATAGCCGGAGGCTGTCCGAACCGCGCACACGTGGAACTCGCCCGCACCGCGGGGGAATTCCAGCCACGTTCAAGGGGTTAAAAATTGTACTTAGGTAAATGACTCTGTGTCGCCTTAATGACCTTCGTCACAAAGGCAATTGTAAGAGACAATATTGCAAACAGGGAGCAATTAAGTGAAATCCTGAAAAATGCCAAATATATTTGTGTTTTATCATAGATTGGTCGCTGTTTGGAGTAAGTAGACTAATGCCTATCCTACTGACATAGGCACAGAAACACAAGCTTGTGTGTTTTTTTTGGTCTGCCAGATCGAGTCCATAACATTTACAAACGTGTTTGCCACTTTAAGAAATTTCATCTGTCCATTCTGCAGCGACACATTTGCTACCATGATTTCCTGGTACTTGACCTCTGCTTAAACCTGAGGGCTATAGAACAGTGTTAAGATCTATATGTTTTGCTTTTTAAATGGTGTGCACTTCCCTCCAGAACAATGCATGTTGTCTCACCATAATATTTACTATTAATTCAACATCTACATAACATGAAGGTATTTAGTATATATGTAGCTGTGCTAAGTGTACTATGTTATTTATTACTATTGTTGAGTGTGGAGTGGGGCCATGACTCATGAGAGGAGAGGACTTAAGTGGTTGTGATGCCTCTCCCATCCCTCAACAATAGTAAGAAATAGCATATTTTACTCTAACAGAGCTGAAAAACTGTGAAAACCTTTACGTGACGTGACACATGACCTGATTTTGAGACATGTGTTTAAAGTAACACATGAATAAACGTGAACCAACTATGTGTCAAAGAGACATGAGAAATAAACGTGAGTGAACTTAGTTACTGCATTGTAAACACATGTAGATGATTGTAGGATAGATGAAATTATATTCATTTGATTAATATAGGTTATATTTTATTAATCAGCCTTAGCATAATTATTTCAACGTGTAATAGAATGATGAAGTGATGGACTTATGTATTATAACATTTCTAACCATCCTTTTGGAAATAGTCAATTGCGTGAAGAATTAATGAAATCAAATATTTATTTAATAACTTTACATATGATATTGAGGGTCTCCGTTCTGACTCCATCTTTTGCATATGTGAATTTGTGCACAGAATGCGGAAAGCAAAAAGTGGTGATAGACAGTTATATTGAATGTAAATATCATGAAACCTTCAGATAATATACTTCTCATGTGTGCTAATAGAGAACACTTGAAATGAGATTAAGAGTTTATAATTTGGAATCATTTTATATGTTATTATTTTGAAATTGCAGTAAATGACATAGTTACATGAAACTAATGCAAACAGATTATTAACATCGCCGAAAGCTTATAAATTGAAATGGCTCATTAGAATATTGCAACCCAAAGAAAATCCCACCAAGGGCCAAAAACTAAAAAATAAGAATAATAATTCCAGCTGGAGCTGCTGATCAGTCTTTGCCCCCATGGTACTGTGCAAGCTTCTCTGAGGGAAGCATGCACAGTACCCCAGTACCATAAGGTTGAAAAAAATAATAAATGTAATGTGGGGTGAGGATCCACTGGGACATGTGGCCCCATGCTGCACATGGCCAAGGACGTGCACAGCTGGGGGTTGGCTGCCATCTGGGATTCCTACCAGGGGAGTAAAAACACATTTCCACATCCAAGTCTTTGTCTCTGCCCTGAGAGTATTCACAACACAGCGAGGCTAATCACTGGCTGGGCTGCAGTTGGAGGGCTAGTGCAAATTAGCCTCCAGGAGCTTTTGGAATGAAAAAGAAAACTTTCTCAAAGTTACTCTGCCTTAATATTTATTAAAAATCTAATTTCTCTATTGATCTGGTCTTTAATGAATATTAAGAAAAAAGATGTTTAATCATTTTTTATAGCTGGTCCCAGAAGTAATATTTAACATAATTTCCCAGTGTTTCTTTATTGGCCAGATAGCCTCATTACCGGGAAAATATCTTTTGGGTGCTAGTCGCTCTAAGGACATGTAAACTTTAACTTTTATATACCATACACCTTGCCTTGTACGCTACAAGGGCTGCACGTGCTGACTTACTATGGCTCGAAAAGAAATTTTTCTCCTGTCAAAAGAGGGCTAATTTTGACAGGTTGGGCTGCAGGTATAAAACTGCAGCAGCCAGGCCTCAATAGTAGACACAGTAGCTCTGCATACCACAGGTGACAACTTTTCATGCCATGGGTGTATTTGGGCACCATGGGCTACCACCAAATAGGAAAGTTAAATATGGCAATTGGGAGTAAGTCAATTTCAACATGTTTAGGGTGTACAGCACAGGTGCTGGGGCCGGGTTAATAGAGTCCCAGCCCAGTGCCTGGGCCAAAACACCAGCATCGTCAGTCCACAAAAAATGGGGAAGACCAACCACAAAGAGGCACATTTTCAGAAATAGATAATGTGATATTCTTTTTGAAAATGTAAATGTAGTCTCAGCTGACAGTTTCCTTCTGCCCCTTAATATTATTAGAAGCACATACAAAGATATATGCTGGCATGCTGACCAACAGGTAAAATAAACTGTAGGCAATTTGGGTACCATGTGACAACACAGGTTTATTTAATGCAGGGAGGGACACAATAGCTCATGCAAAATTTTGAGGTCTCTTACTGGGCAAAAGTATCAGGTCATTTAGTGTGTAATTGCTCTAGATGTAGCAAAGAACTTTGACTTGTGGTTCTGTAATTCTCAAACCTGACTATATTTTAGTTTTGCCCTCACGTAGGCCAGTGAAGTAGGCCCAAAACAAGTGGCCTTGCCTTCTGAGTTCGTGCATATATTAATTTGGGTTTCTCTGACTCTGAATGAACTGCAGAGAGAGTAACCCTTTTCACCTGAAACTGACCTTTTGCAAAATCAGTTTCACTAGCTGATCGTTGTCTGAGTTTTTCAATCACTGTTCAGGACCTCGTTAACCTTTAATTTCATTGCGCATATCTTATCTTAAACAATATCTAAATGGTTTCTTTCCTTAAAACTTTCTTTTCTGAAACATGGTTTTTTGCCATGTGTCGTGACTGCCATCTGGTGTTACTTTTCATGTAGGCCTCAGAAGTTAGTCTGTGAACAAAGCAGTCTGACTTATTGTGAATCATATATATATATATATATACATTAACCAAGGATTCCTTCGTGCATTGGAGTTAATTTCAGAAGCTGGCCTTTCACCTAGGAATTGACCCTGCCAAGCCAATTTCCCTGCAAGATCGTTATTTACTTTTCCAATCATCATCCAAGACATTTGTTAACTTTTAAGTTTCTTTACGTATCTGTTATCTTGCACATTATCTGAAACTACTTTTCTTGACTGTTTCTTCATTTCATGGGTTACGCTTTCAATTAAGGGTTTGTGCGGGCCTTCCAGATTATTATTTAGATATGCCTAAATATTAACTTGTGGGTTGGGACACTGTAAAATGAGCTTTACTGTATGATGCTGTGTGATGTCATGTATTTTCTATTGGTTGAATTTTGGTGCAGGGGCGTGCATTTCAAATGTACCTTTTTGTGTATAAATAGGGATGTCTCACCTTAGTAAAATTGAGCAGTTTCTTGAGTTGTACACCGTGTTGTATTACTGGGATTTCTGCTACTGGCTGCAGCGAATAAATTTGATCTCTGACGCCACCTAGAAGTTTCCGTGTCTCTGTATACCAAGGCAAGGGAACCTAGAGGACTTCGGGCGTGTCCCTGACGCCGCTGGGTACTTGAAAACCCGGTTCTTCAGTTGGCGCGGCCAACGCGGGCCGACTTCAGTGGTACCGGTCCAAGCCCGAAGATTGCGAGGAGCCACGTGAGGAAATTCTGGAGGAGGGCCCCCACTTCATCGACCCCTGCATGTCGACGTGGACCGAAGGTCTTTTCTGCGAGGCTTCCCGCTTTCCAACGGCTGCGAAGGACTGCTGCCCTGACTGTCGCCTTGTCTTGGACCCTTTGATTGATGTTTGTAAAGCGAGACGATAGACGGTCTTCTGGTGGCGTGACAGATATTTGGTTAAGTATAAGTGGGTCGCTCCCACGACTTTGTTTGATTCCTTGGTTTTGATTTGGTTGCTACAGTACCCAAAGCCGAAGGGCTTGTATATTTACGAGTGTATCATTTTTTGATTCCCTTTGAAGTTTGAAACCAGACTAGTGAGCAAGATGCCTGGTCTTGGTAAATTTGGTAATTGGTTTGTTTGTGGTAGTAACAGGGATTCCCGATTGGAGGATTCATGTCCGATACCTCCGGTTGGAACTCCGACTTATGAACTTTACTCAAAACACGGAGTGGGCCCTATTACTTATAATGAAGAAAGGTCCACTACACTAAAAAGGATGGTGTTTTGCAATGGCCCCCACATGGTAGTTTTGAAACAGAGATTTTAGACAATCTAGAAGTTAAGCTATTTGAGAAGAAAGCCCGGCCGGCAATGTTTGACTCTTTCCGCCTTTGGCGTAAAGAAGCCAAACAGAGAGAAATTAAGCAAGCAAAGAGAGATAGGAAAGATAAAAATATTTCAGTACTACAAGCTGCTAGACAGTTTAAGGAAGATGGAGAAGAGCGTGCGAGTGAAGTCTTAGATAGACAGCGTTGTATGGCCATAGATAAATGTTATCCGGCCTTGCTGTCTTCTCCTCCGAAAGTGATGGAAGACCCTGAAAAAGATCCTTTGATCTCTCATTTACTGAGATTGCCTCCTCCCTATGTGCAGGGTGCTACTGCGCCTCTATTACCCCCGGTTGTTCTGCCCTTTGTTGTTCAACCTCCTGCTGTTGTTCAGCCACCGGGTGCTCCACAGATGGTTTTGCCTTCTCCTGCGCAACTCATTCTAGGGTCGCCAGCCTTGCTATCAGCTTTGCCTCAAACTCCTTTGCCTTCTGCTTCTGCATCTTCGATTTCTACTGTTCTTGTTCCTACACCTTCCTTGCCTCAGAATACTTATTCTCCTGTTCTTATGTCTGCTTCTTCTCCTTCTGTTCGAAAACGAATGACAGAAACTGTTTCTAATTTATTGTCACCATTGTTTGGGTCACTGAATATGACCCCTGTTTCGGAACGTAAGCAGAGTCGTAGTCAGCTTCCTAGTTTTGAAGAACGGACAGTGTTGGATTTGTTGGCTCGTAGGTGGATTTTAAGTGCTCCGTGGTATAATTTACCAGCAGTTATGGATGTTTTCTTTCAGTGGGAACCGCCTAAGCAAAGGTATGTTTTTGATGTAATGTGTACTTTTCTGCGCCAGGAATGGGAAGATAATGAGTTGGGTCCGATTCCGCAGGATGTGCTCGTTGTTCAGTCAGATTTTGCTAAAGGGATGATAGTGGAATCTGATGTTACAGATGCCGTAGAGACGATACTTGCTTTCAGATCTACACTTTCGCCTCAGGCATTGTACGAACCTGATTCCTCTGTTAGGAGGAATGTGAAACAGTACCCTATGAGAGAAGTTCCTCCGGTATGGAAAGAAGCAGTTCAGGCTAATGTAAATCAGGGTATTCAGGCCGCTCCGGCTCATTTTCAGCGAGTATGGGTACATGTCCCTTGGAAGAGAGCAGAGGTCTTGGCTCTTAAGCAGACCTTACCTGACCCTCGTAAGAATCCTGCTGGTTATTACAAGGAGTTGTCCCAGACAGTTGAAGCGTGTATTATGAATTTAGCTGACATCGATATGTTGATGGGTAATGTAGTTCCTCAACCCTTGTGGGCGAAGATTCGTCATGAGAATCATGCTGCTGAATTAGGTGATACCTGGGCGAATATTGTTGCTGCAGATGGTAGACAGGAGGGAGGTGCTAAACCTGAACCTCTAGTTTCAGAATTACCAGGTAGAATTATTAATCTGATGAAAACGATGATGCCTGCTTTACGAGTAAATTGGGATAAGTTAGCAGCATGTAAGCAGAAGAAAGACGAGAGTGTATCTGATTTCTTCACTAGGTTTGAAGAGACGTTTATTGATCTTAGTGGTCAGGATATGAGTACGGAGGGTGGTCAAAGGTTGTTTGTGGATACATTTGTCTTTAATTTGCTTCCCGAACTTTCTAATAAGTTAAAGGACTCTGAGAGTTCATGGGCTGTCTCTTCATCGGCCCAGATATTGGCTACTGCACAATATTACGAGAATAGGGATAAAGATGAGAAGGATAAAGTGGAGAAGAAAACTAAAGAGTTAAAGACGAAAGTTATTTTGCAGCAAGCTTATCCGCCTCGTCAGAATCAGCCTCAGTTTCAGCAACCTCCACAATTTCAGAGACTGTTACAGAAGCCTGAGCCTTATGTTCAGCGATTCTTTCCTGGCCCTAATAAGTGTGCTTATTGCAGAGAGGAAGGTCATTACAAGAATAGTTGCCCGGCCTTGTTACAGCGTGCGAATGGTGTATCAGGTCAGAGAGGTCGTGGTAGTTTTCAGCAAGCTCCTAGGGGTAGGGGACATGGTGTGATCCCTCAGAATGAGCGTTCTTCTTCCCTACAGAATTCTGCAAATTATTTTGACAGACAGAATGTTCCGAGTGGTCAGTCTGCCCAGTATTATGTTGAGGATTACTATGTCGAAGGTGAGAGTTCTGGTTATAACGATAACTAGGACAGCCAAGGACAAAGTGAGGGAGTAGTGTCAGTTCCCGTAGACCAGAGTGGACCTTATGTTGAAGTGAATACATCAGGTGTGGTAGAACGTTTTCTTTTGGATACTGGTGCGATGAAGAGTTCTATTATGCACTCTAAACTTCCTGGCGCATCTTTGTCTGGCTTGACCAATGTTTCAGTAGGATTTTCAGGCGCCCCAGTTCGTAATCCGGTTTCTAGTCCTTTGTCCCTTTCGATTGGCCCTTGTGAATTGGAAGCTCCACTTATTTTAACGACTGGTTGTGGTGAGAATCTGTTGGGTTTGGACTTGCTGAAAAGATTGTATGCGACATTGCATTGTTCTCCTTCAGGAGTACATCTTACTCTTGGTAAGAAAGTGATTTCTCCAATGTATTTGTCTAAGGATTGTTTGCCACTGGAATTGCGTTAGCTTCCTGATACACTTTGGGCTACAGGTCCAAATGATGTTGGTCTTTTGCGGATTCCACCTTATGTTGTCACGCTTAAGTCGAATGCTAGGCTACCTCGTATTCCACAATACAAGATCTTGAGCGATGGTGAGAGAGCTCTTTTAGCGATTGTTTATGATCTGGTTGAGAAGGGTGTAGTTGAGGAAACGAGAGGTAATGTTTGTAACAGTCCTGTTTTGCCTATCCTTAAACGTACTGATGCTTCTCAGCCACCTGTGTACCGGTTTGCGATCGACCTTCGAGAGGTAAACAAGATAGTCGTGCCACAGTTTCCTGTGGTACCTGATATCACCGCTTTGTTGACTTGGATTCCTGCTTCGGCAGCTTGGTTTTCTGTCATCGATTTGAAGAATGCTTTCTTCAGTATTCCTATTGCTGAGGAGAGCACGAATATTTTTGGCTTCCCATTAGGAGGCCGAAGCTTCCGGTTTAAGAGAGCTCCCCAAGGTTATTGTGAAAGTCCCTCCATCTATAGTCAGGCGTTGAAAACTCAGCTTGACGGTTTTGTGTTACCTGTTGGTGCTACTCTTATTCAGTACGTCAATGATTTGTTGATTACTGCTGATGATGAAAAGATTTGTAAAGAGGCTACTCTTTCTTTGTTGCGGTATTTGTCTGACCTTCATCATAAAGTGTCACCTTCAAAGTTGCAATATTGTCGCCAAGAAGTGACCTACTTAGGTCATCTCTTGTCGAAGGAGGGAAGGAGATTGACCCCAGAACGAATTCAAGCAATTACGCAAATGAATGTACCATCCACACAGAGAGAAGTGCGTACCTTTTTAGGTATTACATCGTATTGTAGACAGTGGATCCCCAATTTTTCACTGTTGACGAAACCTCTGTTAGCATTGACTCTGAAAGATACTCCGCATCCTCTTCCTTGGTCTGACGAATGTCAGAAAAGTTTTTCTGAACTATGCGATGCATTGTGTTCGGCTCCTGTGTTGGGTACTCCAGACTATAGTAAGCCTTTCACGTTGTGCGTGCACGAGAGAGAAGGTTGTGCGTTGTCAGTGTTGACACAACCATTTGGGGACAAGCAGCGTCCATGTGCGTATTTCTCCTCTACGTTAGACCCAGTTGCTAAGGCGTTGCCGAGTTGTCTGAGAGCCACAGCTGCAGCGGCTGTTTCTATCCGACAGTCTGCTGGTTTGGTATTGGACAATACGTTGATTGTGATGGTCCCACATGCAGTGGATACCTTATTAAACAGGACTAAGACACAGCACCTTACTAGTGCACGTCTGTCAGGTAACGAGTTGACATTGTTGGCTAGTCATGTGCACATTAAAAGATGTAATGTGCTGAATCCAGCTACGTTGTTACCGATCTCTACAGAGACGGATCCTCAGGAACAGCATGATTGTTTTCTTCGTACAGAGGAAGAAACGAAAGCTAGAGTTGACCTTAGGGATACTCCCCTTAAGAATGTTGATGGTACGCTGTGGGTAGATGGTTCGTGTTTTAAGCTTCCGAATGGTGAAACGACTGCAGCGTATGCTATTACAACTTTACATACAGTTGTTGAGACAGCACGCATATCACAGAATTCTGCGCAAGCAGCAGAGTTGATTGCATTGACGAGAGCGTGTGTGTTGTCAGAAGGAAAGAGAGTGAATGTTTACACCGACAGTCAGTATGCGTTTGGAGTTGCCCATAGTTTTGGGCGTTTGTGGAGAGAGCATGGGTTCCTTACTTCACACGGAACCAAAATACAGCATGGGCAGTTGGTGAATGAACTTTTGGAATCTCTCACTCTCCCAAAGCAGATTGCAATTATGAAGTGTAGTGCGCATAAGAAAGTTGTGGACGATGTTGGTCGAGGGAATGCGTTTGCGGATGAAGTTGCGAAGGAAACGGCGAAAGATATGGTGAGTCGTATGTATGTTGCAGGCCCAGCTAATTGGGTTATGGCTGGTGGAATGTGTGAAGACACAATAGAAAGTGTGAAAATGATTCAGGCTGAAGCGACTGAGAAAGAAGTGAGTGTTTGGAAAGAAACTACGGGTATGTTGGATTCGACAGGTTGTTGGGTTGACTTGTCAGAACACCAGCGATGGCTGTTGCCAGATGCGTATGTGCTCCCAGTGGTTACAATGGCTCATGGAATGGCTCACATTAGTTCGAAGGGAATATGCAAGTTGTTGGCTCCAGTTTGGCAGAATGCTGGAATTCCGAAATGTGCAGAGAACGTGGTGAAACATTGTATGATTTGTTTGAAGTATAATCCTGGTAAGGGAACTCCAACTCCAGCTGGTCATTTTGCTCCTCCGACGTATCCGTTTGAGGTGATACAGCTAGATTATATACATATGGAGAGATGCAACAATTTGAAGTATGTCCTTGTGGTTGTTTGTGCCTTTTCCAGGTGGATAGAGGCCTACCCCCTAAAGGATAATACTGCCTTGTCTACAGCCAAGGTTTTGTTGAGAGAGTACTTCCCTAGGTAGGGTTTGCCGAGAATTGTATGGTCGGACAATGGGAGTGAATTTGTGGGTCAAATCATGAAGAAAGTGTGTGCTGGATTGGGAATAAATCAGAAGTTCCATGCAGCGAATCACCCCCAGTCTGCTGGACTTGTTGAATGTTACAATGGTACCTTGAAGCTGAAATTAGCTAAGGTACAAGTGAGCACTGGTCTTACATGGCCGGATGCCTTGCCGTTGGCTCTTTTGTCAACAAGGACGACTGTGCATTCTCGAGTGGGACTTAGTCCGTATGAAATCGTGTTTGGTCGTCATGCGAATGTTTGGGGTGTACCTCGTCCTAAAGAATACAGCAGTATTGAGTACCCTATGTTGGTGGATTACTTACATGAATTGACTGCTAAATTACGTGTTCTCCACCAACAGGTCTATGACAGTTTGCCGACAGCTACTACAGATCTAGGACATTCAATCCAACCTGGTCAATACGTCCTCATCAAGAACTTCCAGCGTACCAAGAATTTGGAGCCTAGATGGACTGGTCCCTATTTGGTATTGCTGGTCACTAGAACTGCTGTTAGAGTAGCTGGTAAAAAGAACTGGGTGCATGCCACCCATACGAAAAAGTTCCTTTGCCTTTACCGTATGATCAGTGGGTGAGGGATGGTATAGCTGATACAGATTGCGAGCGAGTCCCCACATTCGTGCCTTGTAGAGATGCTCCTTTGACATGGACACGGTCAGAACGCGAGGATGACAATGTGCTGCAAGAAGCTGTTCCTCCACGTTTGAGATTGAACACTACCGAACATGAACTTTTGTTTACGGACCAAACTGTGCCGACTAAATCACGTTACAACCTCCGATCTCGGAATAAATAAAGGGACTTTGAACATTATTTTTTTTTCCACACTGAGACCAAAAAGAGAAAATTTCTTCAAGTATTTTGCATTTGACTTTTTGTTTTTATTTTTCTCTTGCTTTTTTCTGAAATTGTATTATGGTTTTCTGTAAAATTTTTGATTGGTTACCATTTGCCAGTTGCAGGGTCACGTAGGAGTACCAACGGTTCAGTTTGTGACCTGAGTAGTGGCAGTAGGTCTGCAGGACTTGCAGTGTCCCTACGACCTGCTAATAATCACAGCTGAAGTACTCTGTCAAGATTGCAAGAGCGACATTAGAAAATGGAGATTGTATTGAGGAATGACGATAAAAGGCAAGAGATGAAAAAACGATATTATAGAATGTTGTTCTCCAAGTGTGGTATAGCTTTATCTATTTTAATACTTTTATGTATTCTATTAGCTACTATATTCTGGTTTGTTCCTTCTACACAATTGACGTCTGCACCAACTTCTCAACCTACTCTTTCTTTTTCTACTGTTTCTCCACATGAGTTTCGTACGTTACCTGAACATGAACAGACACGAAGATCAGAATTTGTGAACAATTTGTTTATACAGATGTTGCATCAGCATCAGCTAGTCATAAATACCACAAATTGTTGGGTGTGTGGTCTTATGCCACATACTACAGATAAGGGAATGCCATATTTGGTTTTGCCTTTTTCGCCTAATGGGTCAGTTTGGGCACTACAAGCAATGTTTATCTATGCGAATGAAGCCTCTCCTGTACGTTCCGTCAAAGACAATGCAAGTAATAATGCCTTGATACGGAGAATAGTTGATATGATTAGAGATATCGATGCATATAACGCTATCCCTAGAGATGAGGTACGAGCATATGTCGGTTGGAATAAGACGACATATAGTGCTAGCTTGATGGAGAAAGAAAGGCAGCAAAGGTCTCCTCCTATTTGGATTGTACCCCACCGAGGTCATCTTTGTTTGCAAGGTAATGGTCAGAATCCGAGAGCTCAGCTTGGTAAGAGTGTGTGTGTTCACACATACGTTTATACGTCCCAGAAATCTCCTCCGTTCGTGCCAGCTAAAGGCACGTATTTTGTCTGTCACGATAGAGTATACACATGGTTGCCATCTGATTTTTCTGGCACATGTTATGTGGCATTTTTGCTTCCCCCTACATACACTGCTGTTTTCGACTACCATAAGACAAGATATGGTAGAGGTGTAATCGATGCGAAATATACTGTCGCACAAGAAGCTGGGGACTTCTTTAAGGGTTTCCTACCCTTTTGGGGTCCTATGGCTAATAGTAGGAATATTCGTCAGCTTACGAGAGTGGTTGAGGCCCCTATAAATGAGACTGCAAGTGTCCTTAGCAACATTACAGCTGAGCTTCAAGCGGATCGCCTTATGACATTACAAAACCGTTTTGTTTTAGATATTATACTTGCAGATAGAGGTGGGGTATGCAAATTGATTAGATCTAGTTGCTGCGTTTTCATACCAGATAATGCCCCGACAGTGTACCAAGCCATCTCTAGACTACATAAGATCTCTGAGTCTATTCATGTGGACGAAGGAGACTGGTCGTTGATGGGATGGTTATGGGAGTCGTTGTCCAAATGGGGATGGAAGATTCTGACGTTTCTTGGTAAGGCGTTAGCTATCCTTTACTCGTGTTGTTTATGCATCCAGTGTGGTCCCGCCATTTGTAGTCTTTGTACTATGATCTGTGTGAGAAGACCAGTCCCGAGAGAAGTGAAGGATAATAAGATGATGTTACAGCAACACCTTGATGACCTGATGAGAATAGATATAGACCTAGATTCAGATTGACACGAGTTTAGGTTATTGCCTACGTAATGGCAAAAGGAGGGTCTGTGGTTCTGTAATTCTCAAACCTGACTGCATTTTAGTTTTGCCCTCACGTAGGCCAGTGAAGTAGGCCCAAAACAAGTGGCCTTGCCTTCTGAGTTCGTGCATATATTAATTTGGGTTTCTCTGACTCTGAATGAACTGCAGAGAGAGTAACCCTTTTCACCTGAAACTGAGCTTTTGCAAAATCAGTTTCACTAGCTGATCGTTGTCTGAGTTTTTCAATCACTGTTCAGGACCTCGTTAACCTTTAATTTCCTTGCGCATATCTTATCTTAAACAATATCTAAATGGTTTCTTTCCTTAAAACTTTCTTTTCTGAAACATGGGTTTTTGCCATGTGTCGTGACTGCCATCTGGTGTTACTTTTCATGTAGGCCTCAGAAGTTAGTCTGTGAACAAAGCAGTCTGACCTATTGTGAATCATATATATATATACATTAACCAAGGATTCCTTCGTGCATTGGAGTTAATTTTAGAAGCTGGCCTTTCACCTAGGAATTGACCCTGCCAAGCCAATTTCCCTGCAAGATCGTTATTTACTTTTCCAATCATCATCCAAGACATTTGTTAACTTTTAAGTTTCTTTACGTATCTGTTATCTTGCACATTATCTGAAACTACTTTTCTTGACTGTTTCTTCATTTCATGGGTTACGCTTTCAATTAAGGGTTTGTGCGGGCCTTCCAGATTATTATTTAGATATGCCTAAATATTAACTTGTGGGTTGGGACACTGTAAAATGAGCTTTACTGTATGATGCTGTGTGATGTTATGTATTTTCTATTGGTTGAAGTTTGGTGCAGGGGCGTGCATTTTAAATGTACCTTTTTGTGTATAAATAGGGATGTCTCACCTTAGTAAAATTGAGCAGTTTTTTGAGTTGTACACCGTGTTGTATTACTAGGATTTCTGCTACTGGCTGCAGCTAATAAATTTGATCTCTGATGCCACCTAGAAGTTTCCGTGTCTCTGTATACCAAGGCAAGGGAACCTAGAGGACTTCGGGCGTGTCCCTGACGCCGCTGGGTACTTGAAAACCAGGTTCTTCAGACTGCTTTGAGTGGACATTTCTTTGAGAGACATTGGGCAGGTGTGGTCAACTGATGCAATGATTTAATTTCATTGAAGATTCCAATTTTTGCATGCCTATTCTAGTTATTGAATATCTTTCCAGGAATATTACTTTTTTGCCAGACTCCAAGAAGGTGCCAGAGCTGCTTTATGGGGACTTTGAGTACTCGTCATTGGAAACAGTGATTCTGAGAGTAAACCGGTCCATAATTTTTTATCTACTTCAGGCTCTCCCATTGAATGCACCAAGAATGTATTTTTTATCAAACCAAACTTGATGCTATCTTCATTCATAAAATACATGCTGTAGATGGTACCTGCTATCTACTACCTTGAATGAAGCAGGGAAGACCGGCATTACCACTATTGAGTTTTTCTAATGGGTACCCTTATTTGCAAGATGATTCTCCCTATAAAATCCCGCCTTAGCTTCACTGTGCTGAATTTTATGGATATTGTTATGACTGCTATTTTATTTTACACTCAGTTTCGTCCAAATGCATGTTACGTTCAATATTTTAAAAACCCTCCATAGCATATTAATTACATACATCCTAACCTACCCAAATACTTGTATGATACAATGGTTTTTAGAACATTTAGTGACTAACAATACCTACAAAATAGTTCTTCGAGTGCTGCCACTTAGGAAGCTATGCCTATTTCATCTGTACTCAGCACTCTCAGCTGTTCATGGCAACACCCACCTACAAAGGTACACTATGCAAGCACTATGCAAGATGGCATACTTGAGTTGGCATCAAAATTGTCTATGTGGTTGGGAAACCCTGCTGTGGGGGGGAACATTTTGCTTATTCAGTATAGTTGATTCACCGGGTCTCAACCATTTAAAGTATAGGCTCTGGCATTATTGATCCCTCTTTGATTTCCATATTATCTCATACAAATTTTGAAATGGAGTACAGGAACTTAGACAGGCTGTGGGTGCCTGTTAGAAATAGTTTTTCTGGTTGGCTAGGGTTTGCACCTTAGCCAGGCAGAAACCACCGCTCTAGTCAGGATAAGGGGATTACACATCTAAAATAACCTCTGCTAACCTCCTTGGTAGCTTGGCACAAGCAGTCAAGCTTATCCCAGAGGCAGTGTGTAAAGCATTTGCTCATAAACCGCGGTAATACAGTGAAAATACACAATGAGACTACACCAATTTTGGAAAAATCTTGAATATTATCTGTGTAAAACAAGACCAAAATGATAAAAACCCAAAATACAGTGATCAAAATTTGAATAATGCAAAAATAGACTTTATATACAGTTTCTTGAAGTCGATAGCTCCGTCCAGGGTTTCGTGAGCAAACAAATCCTACAGTTCCAGCCAGTCGTGACATCGCAGGCCAGCTATGGTGTTGGGGAGACCCATGAAAAAGTACCTTTGGCAATGCAGAGTGTCGGACCTTGCGGTGAGCTCTGGAGGAACGGTGTCAACAGGCATTGGTTACAGAAGTTAGTGCTGGAGTTGTCGGGCCGTTGAAGTCACGCGCGTTGCAGGTTGAACTCCATGAGTTTGAAGTCAGGAGCGGCTGCGGTGTGAAGTGGAGCAGTGTGGCATGCGGTGCCCTCAGGTTGCTGTGCAGGCAGCAGTTCATGACCGTCGTCCAGCAGCATTGGTGAAACTAGGGTTGCATTGCAGGGCGGTGCTCGTTGCGGTGCTGACAAGTCACGGGGCAAGCATCAGCGTTGTCATTACTAAAGCACTGTCATCGGAAGTCCCAAGGCTGGGATGTGCGGGGGGGCAATGCAGTATGCAGGCCCACAGGTGGCGGTGCAGGCAGTGGTGTCGGTTGACGATTTGAAGTTGATGTTGGCGGTGGGCTACGGCTGCAGTGTGGGACGGGGAGCTGAGTCGAGTATCCTATGAGCAGTGCCCCCAAACTACAGTGCAGGCAGCAGCATCGATGTCAGCTTGGAGCAATGGTGAGACCAGGGCTGAGGTGTAAAGTGGGATGGAGCTCTGTGTTCTCCACGAGCAGTATCCACCGGTCATGTTGCAGGCATGCTACAGCAATGCAGCATCATCGAGGATACCTTGGCAGCGGTGTGAAGCAAGGCGGTGCGCAGTACAGTGCCCACAGATCACGGTGCAAGCAGCTGCTCGGTGGCGGTGTTGGATCGCGTTGTCAGTGAGATCAGGGCAGCAGCGCAAAGTGCAGAAGTGCCCTTTGTGGTGCCTTCAGGCCATGGAGCTGGCAGCGGTGTCGTAGACGGCATTGGGTTACCCTTTTCCTCTGTGGCAGCTGAAAGACCTAGCTCCAGAAGCCGGTACCCAGAAGATGTTGACGTTTTTGATTTCCCTGAGATGTCCAACAGTAGCTCTACAGAGACTTGGAATGCAGAAAGAACAGTTCAGTGCTTTCATTGCCCAAGACAGAAGTAGCAACTGCAGGCAAACACAGCAAATCATACAGCAAAGTGGTAGTCTCTCCTCACAGCTCTTCTTCGTGGCAAGTTCCTTGGTCCAGCAGTAATCTAAAGTTTGGAGATAAGGCCCCCTATATTTATGCCAAATTTTCCTTTGAAGTTGGTACAAAGTTCCTCTTGCCCACATAAATAATGTCATCCTGGTTAAGGCAGGTTCACGACAGGAGGTGGAGACCACTTTGTAAGAGGCAGCCAGAGTCTATTTAGATGCAAGGGACAACTTCTCCTACTACTCTAAATGTAACCAGGCCTATTATGCCTGGCTAGGAGTCATCCAGGAAAGGGAGAACACACCTCAACACCCCCTTGTGTCTGTCTAGTGTGAATGCACATCCCCTGCTCCCCCCACTCTGAACCCAGATGGGGAATACACAAATAGGCGTAGGCACACATGATGGCTAGACAAGAAAATATCCACTTTCTCAAAGTGGTATTTTCAAACACATAATATAAAAATCATCTTTACTAAAAGATGTGTGTTTAAATCCTAAGTTCAGGCATACTAAACTCTATATCTCTATCTAGTCCCAATGGATAGTTAGGCGTGTAAGATGTTACAAGGCAACCCCCATTTCAGCCTATGGAACAGATAGCCATTCAATAGTAAAAAACGCAATATTTCACTATCTGGATATGTCACACACACCAGTACATGTCCTACCTTTCACATACACTGCACCCTGCACACAGGGGTACCTTGGGCCTACCTCAGGGGTGTCTTCCATGTATGAAAAGGGGAGGTTAGTGGATGCACTTGCCAGATCGACAGGCAGTAGAAAACTGTGCACAGATACTGAAGTGGCAGGTCTGAGACACCTTTAAAAAGCTACTTGAGTGGGTGGCACAATCAGTGCTGCAGGCCCACTAGTAGCATTTGATTTACAGGCCCTGGGCACACCTGTGTACTGTACTAGGGAATTAGTAGTAAATAAAATAGGCCAATTATGAAAACACCAATCCATAAACACAATTTACATGGAGAGTCTATACACTTTAGCACTGAATAGCAGTGGTGAAGTGCCCAGAGTTTTGAACCCAACAAAAACAAGGTCAAAACCAGAAGGCCCAAAAGCAATAAGTCTCGGGGTGAACCTGCTGAAAAAGCAAAGTCTAATGGTGCCTAAAATGGGTGTCTTGCAGGGACCAACCAGTTCCTGCAACCCCGAGTTGAACCGATGCACTGCCTCTGCTGCGTGGACCTTCCTGTTGCAAGGACTTCGCATAGCCTTTGCAGGTGACAGCCTCATCGGAACCGGCAGTGTGCAATGTCTTCTCAACACAGGCCCTTGCATTGCAGCCTCTCAGTTCCTCAATACCAATGCATCACCTCGGCTGCACGATGCATCCTTAATGCCGGACATCATTTTGGGATCCTGGCTTGTTGTTTTATGATATCCTTTACACCAGGAGCTATCATGTTCGGTATGACAGAAAAAGGTGTAATCGCTCGTCATTAGAATGATTTTAGGTAGTACACAGGAGGAAATGGAACAATTTTTGAATATTCAATGTGTCTTTATCCAATTCAAAGACAGAACGATGTTCTATGTTCTGGTGGAATTTTGACAGTTTGTTCGTCTTTATTTATTCATTTACTAGGGTATTTATTTATTTATTTATTAACAGTTTTATATAGCGCGTACGTGACCCATGGGTATCAGAGCGCTTAACAGCATGTGATATAAATATAAAAAGAAATGTACAAACGAGCAGAAAACATGTTGACTTAGTACATGGCGATTTAGACATAGTAATTACTATAGCTTAAAAATCTTGATAAGCAACATCGAGGTATTGGTTCAATACCTGAGTTAATATCTTGCTCTCCTTTTCTCTGTTGTTTAATTTTGTAATATCATACACATGACTACGTGAACTTTATGTCACATACTATGAATTATATTTCCATGCTGTTAAAAATACGGGTTTATGTAAATGTCATTCAGCTGCAGAGTATACGCATTTTACCTGACTCAAGCGTACTGTGGATGTACAATACCCAAAGGGCAATCTAGATACAATCTTAAAGGAAATTGTTCAAGCAAGTCATGGTGACTTTGTAGAAGAAAACAGCAGCGCGCAGCTAAGGAATGATATGCGATCCCTAAGATGTGGTTGCTGAAGGTGAGGAATTGGACCAGAGAAGAGAAATGTCTGCCCAGTGCCGCGATGATTGCTAGGAGACAGGCCTCCCACGGCCTGCTGCACAGATGAGATTCTGCCACGGCCAATGAATAGAGTTGGCATGCTGTGAGCCACAACAGAAATTTCAATACACACACAGCAGAAGGTAGGAACAGGTCATCATGTAGTATACAGGCTCGAATGCAAACAATCACCTTTTTGGCCAATAACTATAGAACAGAGCAGACTGATTTCCTCCCACATTAACTACAATATTTTGTACGTGAAAAATGGAGCAACTGCAGTTTTTATGTCCATGCCCTTTCCAATAATCAGCTACTACAGAGGCATTGTTTAGCTTTTTGCGAATAGGACGAGAGAGGTGATGTGTGCTGATTTTTATATTGTCACCCACACCTGTGAAAAGGCATAAGAATTGAGGTTTGCTGTGTTTAATTATATAGAGTTGCTTTAATGTATTTATTTCACCTGCATGTATAGTGTAAAAAAGTATCAATCCACAAACCACCGAATTCTGAGTGCTTGGCAGAGTCGGACTGGGAAAAAAAAAAAAGTGGCCCCCATTAGTGAATTAGACGGATACAAAAGTGTCCCATGTTTGCAAACTGTGACACTTTTGAACTTGGAAAGACAGCTCTCTAAGGGCCATATGTATCAAAATGCGATTGTGATGTTTTGCAAATAATTATTGCCCCCCTGAAATGTGCATGTGTGCACATGTGGCACACATACCTGCCCTAAGGGCATGTATGTGTGCCACATGGCACTTTGAAAAATGCAGAAATGTGCATTTTTCAAAGAAATCGCAAATTACCACCAACTTGAAGTTGGTGGTAATTTTCAATTCCTTATGGCCAAATTGCACTTTTTCTGTGCTTCTTACGTTGCATTTAAGGAATCGTAATTTGCAATTCCTTAAATGCAATCGCAAAATAGGGAATCCCAAATTTTGCGATTCCTTTATTTGCGAGGCTGTTTTCCGTTCATACATCCCACTTAGCCCAATTTGGAATGATACATATGGCCCTAAGTGTTTTGCAAGGTATGGAAGGCTGCATGGATTTGAGTTTGCTGTTGGCAATGTTTGTTTTCATATCAGTAAAATCAACAGTAAAAACTGACCCAGAAGACCATAAAACAGGCCCACAAACTGACTGACCTGTCAGGCCAACCCATCGGGCACTGCCTGATTGCCCTGCAGGCCAGTCCAACACTGATGCTTTGACTGAAATAAAGGTATGTTATTGTGCACAACACTTCAGATATGGCACTTCAGAGCTTAATGTAAACGTGCGTCATGTGTATGAACTCTGAAGTCCATATTAAAGAGACAGATGAGCAATCCGTAGGAATGGGCATTATACAACCAGCCATGGTGTGTGTTCCGAGAAGTCCATCTGGCAGTGAATAAAAAAAAAAATGTAGTATACTTGTAAAGCGCACAGCTGCCCCAGCAACGGGGCGTCCCGGCGCTGTATAACTCTGGGGAACCCGTCCTGGCTTTCCCTGTGGGATGATCCCTTGCTGGGAGTCCCCAAGGTGGAGCCAGGCATCCCCGGAATTAGTGGGGCCGTTGTGGAGATTAGGCAAGCTAATGCCCAGAGTTGCCGAGTGGAACTCCTGATTATAGTAAGCACCGAAGCGAGAATTATCGAGTCCGCTGACCAAGGTCCACGACCCTGCCGCGTCGGGAATTGAACCCTGGTCCCGGGCTGACTTCTGCTCTCAGGCCTGCCGCCTCTAACCAGTGAGCCACACAGTGACATAGAGCAAACAAAGCAATGTGCATTACACAAAGCACCTTCATTTCTGCTCCGATGGGCCACAAAGAGTGACAGAGAAGCAATAATATGGCCAGGCCACCTAAAGTATTTAACTGATGAAGTCCCCCAAGATTGGGTAAAAGCAACCTATACAAGCCGGCATTATATGACTAGCCAATTATATGCTCTAAGGATTTCATCCAGTAGTAGAAAGTAGCAATCCAGGGAAATATTCCAGCCAGCCCCAGTATATAACACAATAGATCCATCTAGCAGCAAAAGAGAATAAATAATTTGACCAGTTATAGTATATGTAAGAATGGTCCACCCAGGTGTGTCAGGGATCAACCCATAAAAGGGGCTTTATATAAACAGCTGTGATATATGCTTTAAGGAATCCACACCGCAGTGGCAACAAGAAACCTATAGGAATATGCAGAATATAACTAGCCAGCATGCATGCTCTGATGTGTCAACTGTGGCACAACACAGGAGTAAAGGAGAAAGCCTTACACCGTGTAAGGTCAAACCTTGAGCACACCACAAAAAGTGAGCACAATCCCCCGATTGTGCTTACTTTATGTGAATTCTCAATCAGTTTGGACCTTCAAAAGATTGTTATATATAATTACTGACCCTAAGGATATTCAATCATATGCTAAAATAATATGATGATGACTCCACATGAAAATGTCATGAAAAAAAAAGAAAACGATTGGATTCCTGCACTGTTGTATCCTATCATTGTTTAACTAGACTCACGCGCTTGGACACCTGTGGTGTGCTCAAGGTTTGACCTTACATGGTGTAAGGCTTTCTCCTTTATTTAGATTTCGCACCTCATGGACTAGGAGGTGACCACCCTGAGCACCCTAAGCTAAGATACACAGCTTACCTTTGATTTTGAAACTTTGGATTATAAGAGAGTGCAGCGGTATTCACACTTATTGACAACACAGGAGTAATCATTATATGGCCAGCCAAAGTATATGCATAAGGAGTCCACTCAGGTTCAGGAGGGAAATACCCATTGGGATTGGCATTGTACTACCAGCCATGGAATGTGCTCTACGGAGATTATGCAGGAGTGGCAGGAGTTGCCATTATATAACTAGTCATTGCATGTGCTGTGAGAGTCCACACAAGAGCAGGAAAAGAACAATCAATAAGACTGTGAATTTTAAAAGCCGCCATAGTATGTGATGAGAGGGAATCCACTTGGAAGCGGAAAGTAGCAACCCAAAGGAATAGGATTTATGCAACCAGCTACAATACCTTGTCTGAGGAGTTCACACAGGAGCAATATTGAGGAGTTTTGTTGGATAACAAACTTTGGGCTAGGTGCCTAGACATTCTGGGCGCCCCCACAGGATATGTTGGCTTAGAGACCAGCTAGCTCGCAGTGCCACCACCACCCCCCTAACCCTACCAGGGAGTGAATGGTTCTGGCAACCACTGAACACGACAACACTGACCCTTCAGGGATCATGGAAACAGATCAGAACCTCTCATTTAGTCAATTGTGCTCTTTTGGTCTCAGAGAAATAGACAGAGAATACACACTGGGATGTTTGCAATATATTTATCGAACCAACATTATTCTTGTAACGAATACATGTGCTGCGATAATCAATCGGCAGAAGCAGATTAAAGTGATTACAAGCACCAAAAGAGTAAACAATAGCTACAGTTCTACCACAGTGGCTACAACAGTTTATGTATACTTGCATATAAAACAAGGTAGTAATCAGTCGTAGTCCTACTATGTGAACCCTACTCTGTGTTTGCCTAGAGTGTGTGTAGGTGTGAAGCCAAGAATCCCCCAAGGGACTATCCAACCCCATTACCTGATGGGAGAGAATGTAGGACCCCGTCTTAGTCACAAACTGGACACCCCTCACGGAGATGGCAGACTGCTGCTTAGTGAAGTTTCAGCATGCATGGACCCTCTGTGTTAGCTCAAGTGCCTCCTCTGCTAATTCTATGAGATGCTGATTATTTATAATAAAGTGCATCCTTGCGATGTACATATAGATTAGCAATGTTATGGATGTAGATAGCCCTGTAGCCTCGTGGATAAAAATAGAACATTTATACATTTGTGTGTAAAGGACTTGTACTTGGTATTCAAGGCATTGTGATACTTTTATGCGAGCCAGATATGTAAACAGAAGTAATTTCAGAGAAACTAATCCAACATCGTCACGCTCTCGAATATGTGCAAAAGGTCTCAGCAGTAATGTTATTGTTCAAAAGAGGACAATGTAAGAAATTAGCAGCTTTGCTGCATGGACCTAACCTGGGCACATAACAGTAAGAATGTCATGTTTACACCAAAGGAATTCTAATTTAACATTGTCATCAATGGTAAAATTGGATGTTAAGTCACAAATCTGAAAATTACACATTTATAAAGAGGGCATTTTCTTGTCCTTACTGTTTGCTGCCTGTGGCATGTGTCCCGGATCACATGACTCGGTGAAGCTGGCAGTTGGCCTTTGAGTATTCCTCCCACACAGTGAGACACAGGGTGCTAGGTGTTGACATGATGTGCCATCCTGCGAGGATGAGATGGGCAGAGGTGTGTCTTGACCCACTGATATTTAATAGGGGCCACCTCAGCACACTCACAAAGAACTTGCATCAGGGCATTGCCACCCTGGACCCCTTGGAGTCTAGGCACAGGAGGACGGATATTCCAGAGCCAGATGTGGTTGGGTAAATCTGGAAGTTTCTCCCATTTAAAAAGCTGGCCTCAGGTCTAAATATTGGACCCTCAGACCAACTATTCATCACACTCTGGGACCTGTGGAAGACTTCAGAACTGCCTTCTACTTCAGAGGACTACCCAGCTGCTTGAAGCCTGCTGCTATCATAGGACTGTTATGCTGCTTGAGGCCTGCCTTGGTGCATGAAGGAGAGAGGTCCATCTGGATTACAAGAATTAATCCCTCATTTGAACCAATGCTGGACAACCCTAAGCCTGGCAAAGCATTGCTGCACAGGCTTTGCGCCAATGACGTAAGTGGGCCAAACTTGGTCCTGTGCCTGGCCTGAACTCCTTTGTGGTCGACCTGAACTTGTAACATTATCCAGGTCCAACCCTAAGTTTGCGCTTTGCGTCTTTTGGTGCTACTTTATCTAAACCTTTAAAATTCAATATCTCTAGTTCTACAATTAGATTTTTTTTCATTTTGGTCCCAAATTATTTATTGCATTTTACACCATTTTTCTAAATTGGTGTAAGACTTTTCTTGTGTGATGTTTTCACTTTATTACTGTTTGAGTGCTGCATAAACACTTTACACATTGCCTCTAAATTAAGCCTGACTGCTTTTGTGCCAAACTACCAGACGGTTAAGCACAGGTTAATCCAGTGACTTTTGTGGTTCATCCTGACAAGGATTGGGGTTTTGTTTGAGAAGGGTAAACACCCCCTCAACCAAAACCCAATTTCTCACAGCAGACATTTGAAAACACAAGTGTACAGAGAGGGCATAGGTTTTCTTTAAAAGGGAAGCCATTTTTTCAGGTAGGTTGTGAACCCCTGTAGGGAGCTTTGCTGAATGACTGCATAAAGAAGCCATACATACTTGGATATTTGTTGGGTTATTGTTTTTGGCTGTGTATGATGCTGGCACCTTAATGGCATATTTCCTCCCTCACTATTTGGCCAATATTAGTCACCATTTTATGACACTATGCATTTTGATACATTTTATCAGAAACAGTGGTACTTTAACAAATTGACCATGACCCTGTTGCAAAACCCCTTTTCATTTGATATCAGGAAATTATTAGCATGTTCTTTTCAGTCATAAGTGCCAATGTGCACGTTTGTGAGCTTGTGCAGTGCAATTCCCATTGTAAAATTGGTAGTGATATTTTTACTTCACCTTTTTCACTTTCTTCTTCTGTAGTCTGGATTGTAGCCTATTACCAAGAACTATGTTCATATTAATTGAATCCCCCCTTTATTCTACAATTGCTTTGACACAATAAAACAGTCGTATCTTCGAGTTGTACAGTGAAGTGTTTTTTATTTCAATACACAATAGTAATAAAGCTATTGAACTCGGGACCTTTACATTTAGGTCGAATACTTGTTTAAAGAGACCTTATAATATTTGGTAAAGTATTTTTTTTAAAGTAATTACTAACTATTGTTTTCTCTATTTACTTATGAAAAGATGCGGCTGCCTTTTTTTAAGCACACATTATAAATATATGGTCATCAGATTCTCTTTCCATGGCTTCTGCATGATTTCATCAACACCGCTTCTGTGTGAAATGGAAGTCCAAGATAGCCTTGAAGCAATCATAAAGCAAAATGTCTGACTCTGTGCTCAATGGGGCTGAACATATCACATGAGCTTTCCCTGAGATAAGAGGCGGCACTAGATGGAAAAACGCAATGAAGTGGGGGACGCATAATTCAAGTAGCGCCATTTTGCTGATTCACTCTTCAGAGATAGGCTCCAAAAGCGCTGTGTGTTATCAGTCTAGGACAACTTTATATTAATCGATTCTATCACAGCAACCACATTTGCTTAAATTGGAGCACAAATACAAGAAAACACATTTATGATAGCATTTTCAGAATGAAAACCATTATGCTGGACCTTGTGCACATATAGTTATGTCCTAGACAC
Organism: Lissotriton helveticus; assembly: GCF_964261635.1. NCBI lineage: Eukaryota > Metazoa > Chordata > Amphibia > Caudata > Salamandridae > Lissotriton > Lissotriton helveticus. The sequence goes on from NC_136068.1 coordinate 787,834,462, forward strand.
TTTGGGTAATTTAGGAGCATTTATATGTATGAGAGCTGGTTTTCTAAATATGCTTACCCAGCTCCACCTCAATTTCTTCATTTGCTTAGGTACAAAGACTGGTTGTTTTCTAATACAATATCCAATACTCTTATAAATCAACTTTTCAAAGCTTCAATAACACAGCATTGAAAAATAAGCTTAAAAATAAAAGTGCCATGACTGTCCCGAATTTTAGAGTTTGCCCCAAAAGTAAATAGTGGACTGCTTTAACCACGATCAAGATTTTATATCCTGGAGCTGCAATAAATTCTGCAAACTCTTGGATAAATGGTGCATTATAGTGATTACCTTAAGCATCCTTATTGGATAGTATTCCTGTCAGAGTTCTACACGATTTATCTCAAACAGATAGGGGATGGAAAGAAAGCGAAATAGAGTCACACAAACTTCACGCGAATCAACCCAACATGCTCTTTACCCAGTGTTATCAAAAGAATATATAATAGTTGGGATCACTACTTTCAAACAATTTTGAGTTTATAGGCCAAAATCAAATATGAACCCTACAACGACAGAAAAATCAAAAAAACGTTCAGTATATCAGATCATAGAAGACAAATACCATTACATTCAAAATATTGACATACAATTAACAAATCTCTTATTTCCACACTATACCTGTGTATTGTGTTGCAGGTATCCATGACCATTGACTAGAATGTATAGATAAAATCCCACAGTGATAAAGAACATTGTGCCGCGTATTGAGGCATGACTATGTAAAACACACCTATATCATCAACATACAAAAAAGAGAACATAGAAGCCCACCCTCGCACTAACATCGAAGGACCTGTTCTTTGCTGGGAATATGTTGTCAAGGACTGTTGTCAATCATAGATGGAACTGCTAAACTGAGCGTGCTGGACAGCCGCAGCCTGTGCAGGTAAGAGCGGTGGGGCCGGTTGAGGGGGATTTCGAAGGACGAGGGAAAATTAAATATATTATTACTTTTCCCTCGTCATGGTCTGTCAAAATCACCCCCAATCCAGGACCACTGCCCCACTGCTCTTACCTGCACGGACTGCGGCTGGTGCTTGGCAATGACGAGGTGAGCTGAGCATAAAGAGGGATATTGACAGTCTCTCCCAAGGTCTGGTTGATTTAGATTTGGATGTTGGAGAAGGAAAGTGAATGTTGAAATATTTTATAGCATGATGAGTCCAAGTCACCTGATATGTGCCCACAACTGTATTGAGCTTCCTCGGTGCAGACATTGCGTCCTTTGTATGGCCAGGAGTATGGGTGGGGACTTTGAAAATTTAAACTAAATCTAGTAATTTCAAATTGGATAGCATTCATTTGGGAATGGATAGGTCATGTTAGCCAGGCAGAAAACGTAATTCGATTTAATCAATGCAAATCATAAAAGTGCAAATACATCTCATGCTAACATGAAAAATACAACAAAGTAAAACAACAGATAAAATAAGTAATTACATCTTAGCCCGTGGATCCTAAAAACCACGATAAATAAACATAAATTGGGACTAGATAAAAATTGTAAAAACAATAAAGCTGGTCACACCTGTCTAAGGTTCAATGGCAACAAAAGAGAATGTATTTATAGCGTGGTTTATTAAACCTAGGGCAAAACAGGACAGTATTGTAGTCAAACCAGTTACTGAAAACCCCCCAGCATGCCAAGCCTGCTAAATGCCTGTGTAATCTCAGTGACAATATCTATAGAGAGGTTTAGAGATGTAGTCTTGAAAGAGGGAGGTCTGCAGACGCAGAAAAATGAGGACGCGAAGGAGGGTCTGAGAGAACATTGAGTGGGCAGTGGTGCACATTCTGGTGCTGCAGATTAGAACGGGTTTGAGGGTACTGAGCTTCTATGGAGCACGGTTACTCCTTTCCTGGCCTATCTTGTGGTGAGATTTCACAAAAATCTAGCCTGCAAGTATGGCGTCGTGTAGAATTAGTCCTGAATCATCTGTAATCCATGTTTCTATAATGAAAACAGGTCAATGTCTGAGTCTGAAGGCCAAGAAGGCTGTATAAATGTTTTTATTCAAAGATCTTGTGCTATAGAGGACTCTTTATAGTCCTGATAGTGCCCTTCAATTGAAGGGGTCCAATTCTTTTAGATGCTGGGCAGAAAAATGGGGCATATGAATTTCTCTTAGTCCAGTACCCTGAGGAGTGTCATTACAAGACTGGAGGGCAGGGATGGAGCTGATGCTGAGTAGGGGTGTGTGAAATTCAAGCAATTTGCGTTAACATTATTAAGCACAATTTCAGCAAAGTTATGCGCGAATGCGAATCCATACTTTCAAACTATATTTTAGCACGAACTGCTTCCTTGTGTAAATTTTTAAACCATGTGCAACAAAAAAGCACTTTAAACAACAGTCACTCATGCTCTGTTTTCCCATGCATTCACAGTAGACTTTTTCTACAAATGTCGTGTAATTATACGAAGTGGCATCATTCTAGACATTTTACATAATGAGCATAATGTGAAATTCCAGAAATGAAGCTGGCCTCATTAAAATTTCACCGAAGCTTATTGCTGATGAAGGCAACGGTGGATAAAAGAGGGTGAATGCATGAATGAGTGTGAGGGAAGATGAATTAAAATGTTGACTGGGAGATTGCAGGTGCAAAGAAGGAGAACATGAAAACCTGATAAGAGGGGTTTGGACGATAAAGGAGGAAGATAAGTCAATCTGTGAGGATAGTCTTTGGGAAATGGTAGGGGTGTGTGAAACTTGCATAATTACCTGTAGCGTAATTGTGCAAAATTACTGCAAATTGATGTGAAATTATGCATAATTATACAAAATGCATCTCGCACTCCAAAAACTACCTAAAATATAATTTTGAGTTGATTTCGAATGGTGTGTATTCAAAACTGACACTTGCGTGCGGATTTCTAGATTTGCACTCACAAATTGCCCAAATGGTCTACTCTGGTAAAAAAAGGACCTGAAATATTTGTTGACCACCCACAGTAAAGAAACTGCTGCATGCGTTCAAAACACTACCACTCGCATTCTGATTCGTAGTTTCGGGCTCAACAATTACCCCAATGGTCTCTTTGGGTAAAAATAAATCTACCTGTAATGTTGCTCACATTCACAATTTCTCTAACCGTAATCTTGTGCAAAACTTTTGCACCAAATTTACGCAATGTGGCGTGATGCCATAATCTCAGTAATTTTGCGTTCATTTATTGATGCAAAATTACCAATTTTCGTCCAGGCCTAATAAGTGAGAGTACAATAAAGCATGGGCGTCCGCAGACATTTTTCCAGGGGGGGCAAAATGTTAACGTCATCAACATCCACCGACATGATGTGTGCCAGGTGGGGCACAAGAAACACTGGGGCGCAGAACTGGGATAGACTCAATTAAATGCCAGGAATCCAGGACATGTGACTGACCCTGCCACAGGCCAACAAACACCACCAATAGGCAAAACACTAAACTTTCTGACAAGGTGCTTTATCTCTGTCTGCTAGGTGTGCAGACTTCTGGGTCCTCGATCCAACACCAGTTAAGGCTGTCTTCAGCATGATTCGATTTTTATCAGAATACTTTAAAACAGCCTATGATTAAAGCACCAGATTAAATATACTGTATGCACAGTGTATGTTAGGGATTATTTGTAGCACACATATTTACCAATATTGGCTTCTTGGTGCTAGAATTCATGATAACTTTTATCCAAAGTTAAAGCACAACGTCAAAGTTAGTAATAAATAATGCAGCAATCACACACGCTAGTGATTCACCAATGGGTGCTCCCTTTATTAGAATTCCCTGGGCATTGCTAAATTTTACACACATTCAATTAATTTATACAAAATAAAATGTATAGGTCCAAATGTTAGCTATATTTTTTAAAAGGAACTTAGAGTCCCTCTACGTGTAGTCAATGTCAAAATGACAACGTGCCCACGTTTAGGGATACAATAATGGCCAGCTCCCTTATGCGGAAGCCCGGCACAGTAAATGTGTGGCACATGCGGCGCCTGCAGCGGCGGCACATCACAGGTCCAGGGATGCTGAGTCTTACACAGTGGTCGAAGTGGGGGAAAAAAGTAGGGGAACAGTGGGCGGAGAATCAGAGGGCGGGAATAACCCAAGGATTGGATCTGTGAGTGGAGCTAGAGGTGTGGCCAGAATACGCACACATTCCAATTTTTTGTATTTGTTTGGAATTTCACTGCCCAGTTTAATCAACCAATGGATACACATGAATATGTAAGGTTATAATGAGTTATTGACATTAAAATATATTCACAAAGTGGGATATGCTTCTAATCACAGAATGTACCAAATACGATAAAATGTGGAAACACAAGCCATTTGACTCCGACCCATGGAGTTTCTGTCATCAGCACTACGCCCCTTTTCCACAACAGCAGTTCAAAATATCCTAGTTTGCAAATGTTTTCTCTAAAATTATGGGTCTGCCATATTTGCCTCATAATGCAAGATCTGCTGCATGGTATGACCATTTAAACTAATAAATTGTTTGTAGCTCAAACATATCAAAAGTTAATATAAAATGTGACTTGTGTTGCTGCGAAGTGGATGACCTATTGTAAAGGTTGACTGGTCACCTTTCTCACTGCTGCGTTTGTATGTTACACTGGTACTAATAAGGCAAAATCTTTCCAGAGACTGTTAGCATGTGTACACAGGTCAAAATAATAAAATATCTGAAAATATACTGCATTACGCTGCAGCATTTTCTTTAATGCATAATTTAGTCAACACTACGGCACAATGTTGTCATCCTTCGCCCCATAATTAATTCCAGTGGCCCCACAGCAGGCAGCACATTTTAAAAGTGCTTGCGAATGAAGCAGGGAGACTGTAAGTTTGTGAACTTAGTTTTCTTGTGCGTGCAAATCCTGCATTGCCAATCCCTGGTGAGTTGCAGCTACTACTGCTGAAACAAGGCCAATGGAGGTACCTATGAGTGAGGCAGACTGGCCTCAAGGGCAGGCCAGCCATAGCACTGGTGGTGTCTTGTGCATTAATGTTTGTTAGTGCCCCCCAATGACCACCTCTGCCATGGATTCCCTCACTACCACCCGTTAACTGTGCCCCCCCCCAGTTTCCATAACCACTCTCTCTCAGATGTATTTAATTTGATTTACAGCGCCACTCATACCATTGTAGGGTGTCAGAGCACTTTATATCACAAACACTACACAGAGACAATCAATAGGTGTGTAAATCACTGTATAGAAAATGTTACATAAGATTAAGGACTACAAGGTGTAGGAGTCACAGGACAACCATACTAGTAGCCCGTATGGTTTTATAGTGATTGGTCTGGAGAAACACAATGCCCGGGATTTAAAACGTAATACCATGGTTGGGGGTTCTCCTTAATAATCAGAATTGATTTCTGTCCAAAAGAACACTTTTTGGGACATTAGGACAATCAAAAGTGGGGGGGTGAGTGGGGGGGGGACATAGCGCTCTAATTTATACCTTGCAGTTTGCATGTAGCTCTTAGATGACAGTTAATTGCTCACTGTTCTAAGTTAGGATTTTAATTTATAAACTGCAAGTAACAAAAGGATCTGACAAAAGCAGTAGCCCACACACCTATTTACATTATGTGCACTTTGTGATCTGCATGGCGCATGTTCTTTGCATCTGGTACATTAACCCTCTGAGCTACCTTTCCATGAGTTAAAACTTCCACTAGACAAAATTCTGATCTCTCTCTAGGAAGAACATTAATCAACAGAGTCATCGTGACATTTTTATTGTTGCCGAAAATTGCTGGAGGCCAGGAAGGATGCAGCAAGCGTTTTAAAAACCATAATATACTTGCAAACATGATGCCTCCACCTAAAGTCAGCACCCGGTGCGGTCACACTGGTAGCACCACCCTAGAGCTGGCCCTTCTCAAGGGTCCTGTGACCTCAGTGACTGTTGCTCTAGGGTGTGCTGATTCATAGGCCTGCCCGCAAGACTGGAGGTGAACTTCAGTATGGATAGTGGTGGACAAGCCTTGAAGGTTAACCTACACTTGACATGCTAGGGTCCACCTGCTGGTGTGAAGACACCAGGACTTCTAAGGTGTTGCGAAGCCTTCTAAGGTCTAGCATGTGATTGTGCTCTCGCAGGAGAGTGGTCTGGTGGACTGGTTATTAAGGCTGAACCTGGTTCCCAGTTCCAAATCCAGCACCTCTGACCATAGTACCACATCCTCTCCCCCACTGAACACTGTACTGCCCCACTGAGAAAAACTCCTACTGTCTTCAACTACAACGCAATTGTTGCCCACTATAAACACCTGGATGCAGCTCAATTTAAATTACGCACATATTTTTATCCTTTTATTCCCAATGCTGCACTTTGGAATTAAAATGTCAGAAAAATATGGCATTTCCAGCAAAAGCGTCTTTCTTGTTTGGATCCATTTCACAGGGAACCAAATAAAAAAAAGGAGAGGAAAGAGAGTGAGAACCCCGTCTTGAAGTCACGATTTTCATGGGCGTCCGCAGGGGGTGCAAGGAGGGTCGCTCCAGGGGGGGGCAAGCGCCCCTCCTTGCCACCCCCCTGCGGACGCAGGGGGGTGCCCATGCAATAAAGATTAGTATACATTGTAGTGGTGAAGGAGTGAGAGACAGAGGTAAGGGGGTGATAAAATGGGTAACAACGTGTATTTAAGTTGCCCATTGTAGCAAGAGGCTGCATTGTGAATGAATAGTCTAATTCTGTCTTGATGTTATAATGATTCATTCTGTTCCAAATGGCAGACAGGTCAGCTTTAAAGACCACATTTCAATAGACTTGAGGATGTTTCTGGAGCAGTGGAAACTCAATTGCCATGTTTATGTTAGAATATCCTGGTTAAATATAAGTTTGAAAATTGGATTAGTAAAAGGTCCTAGCCATAGGAAAGTAAACTGGAGTACTATTTTAGTAAAGGTTCCTCGGTTTGTGGCAGTGGGTGCCACACTACTCGAAGCAACTGGAGATCAATAAGGCAGTTGAGGTACTTTGAGTTTTTTATGTAATGATTTCAGTTTAGGGTGGATTGATCCTGCCTTGTAGATGGTCTGCAGGTGGTTATGGGTGTAAACTTTGAGCTGTGGTGATGTTGTTGAATCTGGATAAGGGGCAGCCAAAACCCAGAACCCTGGACCAAGGAATTTACCATGATAAGTGCAGTTGTTGAACAGAACATGAGAAGCTATTGATGGGCTAAGTAGTGTGGAAATGAGCCTTTTTAGGGGCTCACTGGTGCAGGGGTTCACCCTTATGTGTCCACTGGTTCTTAAACCAGCAAAGAAGAGATTGGCACGGAAATTGTAATATCAAACAAATAGATTTATTAAGCTCTCATGAGTGGGACTACGTCAATAAAGTACCCTCAGGCCACTGTAGGAGGTAGTCCATAGAATAAAGAGGCCATGGGCCTTATATTCACATATTTTTCATAGTCAGCATGGAGATTCAAATGGGAGGTACTGAAACATACGGGAATAGTTATTGACTAAAATGGGCATACAATATGTCTTGGTCAGCAAAGTGGGAGGGGAGACATTTCTGCTTACATCAGTTAAAACAGCCTGACAGTTACACTCTAAGACAGGTGCATTCTAGTAGCCACAGGCCTTTCTGGGCATGTGCAGTGCTCTAGCTCAGTACTGAAAGAGTTAACTATAGTTGATGACTCATGCAGAATAGAAAAGCAGGCAACAGTGAAGACGGAAAAAGCACATGGCTAACACATGGCTAACTAAAACGGATGCCACAAACAAAATGGCTTCTGCTTATGCTAATGGTAATTTCTGTGATTTCCACAGTAGGAAGCGGCTCAAGAGAACATGTCAATGATTTTAGGTAGAGAATAGGTGCCAATCAGATGTGAGAGTATGAGGGCTTTTATGGCAGTTCTGAAGTCACTGTCACTTTATTTAGTGGCGAGACCTAGTACCAAGCCACATGAGGTTTCTTACAGATGTGTTCCTTGAGAGATGAAGCCAATGCTCAGGGTAAATCTGAGTGGCTTGGCATCGGGTCACAAGCCATCTGTTGTTATGCTCGAATTAATCTCAGAGCCATGAGATACACGAGAGTCAAATACCCAACATCCATATCGCTCCAATCAGATGTTCTAGTTGTGGTAAAAACACAAACTGCAAAAATAGGCCAGTGAATGAAACCTTCTCTAATTACTTTGCAAAGTAACCTCCAGACACAGTTCTAAGCACGGCAATCGCTGATCTTCATTCTTTCAACATTGACTCATTGAGTACCAATGAGTTAAGTAATATTAACACTTGTTATATACAGAGAACACATTTGAAAAAGTAATGGCTAGAAGAAGGTATCTCAGTGAGCAGACCCCTACCATCAGAAGAGGAATGCAGAGGAACAATCATTTGCCATGCTGAAAAACAAACACACATCACTCTATGAGCAAAATTGGTAGCAAAGCGATCAGGCGAAATAGATCAGCTACTATGTGGCTACTACTAATGGAACTTTACTATTCTAGGGTGACAAAGAGTAGACCAACTCAACTGCCACAAGGAAATTCAGAATATGTGGGAGAGGTGTGGCGCCACGGCCAGGGCGACTGACACTGGAAGCTGGGGATCACGGTTCGATCGCCGGCTCCGGCGGCAGGTTAGCCCAGCACCGTGTGACTCTGGGCAATAGCTCGCTTAATCTTCCCGACGGCCCCCAGCGCCTAGAGACCCTTACGGGTGATTGTGTGCTTTACAAATGTGGATTATTAATATGAAGGAAGTCAATTAGCCTTGCACAAGTTCTTGGCCTCCTTCCCCTGTCACCTTCCCCACATAGTGAGAAATAGCAAAGTCGTAAATATACCAATCTAGTAGCTGGAACAGCAGGAACTGATTGGCATTAAGGGGCAGAGGTTCAGTGGGTGAAGAGAGACCACTGTCTCATTGCCAGGCTCTAGACAGAGTGTTATATTCTTGATAAATTACCAAGTCCCGACCATGATTCATTACATTCTCATCTCAAAGGGCATCAAACTTCACCAAAGCAAGAATAAATAGGGATTGCAAGTTAAGGGCATACCAATAATATATTTCCACTACACTAAGTGTTATGCTCAATGTTATATGTTGTACAAAGCCAGATGAACTGCAATCATTGTTAGCTCTATAGGGTCTGTAACAACAGTGACAGCTTACTTTTCTTTACAGACAGGAGTAGCACTGTTAGACCTGGCATCCTTGGCGTGGTATTCCTCCCAAAATGTTGCCTTCACTTCCCTGTTCTTGCTGAACTCATTTTGTGTGCACTTCATCCTGTTAACCAGTGGTAAAGTGATTGTTCCCTCTCGCTAAAACATGGTAAAATTAGCCTACACCTACTTGCTGCTTTTAATTTACTTATAGGTCCTTAGTAGATGCTACTACATATACTCAGGGCCTGTAAGTTAAATGCTGCTACTAGGCACCACATCTCAGGCCTGCCACTCCAACCCGAAGTGCAGTTTTAAACTTCCATTTCAACCTAGCAAAATAAACCTTTTGACAGGCCTAAACTTTTCTTTTTAATACTTATATGTCACCCCTAAGGAAGGCCTTAAGCAGCCCTAGGTGCAGGATGCATCGTATTTAAAAAGTAGGACATGTAAGTTTAAGTTTAACTTCTCCTGGAGGAGAAAAATCCCTAATGTTGTTTTTCACTGTTGTAAGGCTCTCTATACATAGACTAGCACAGAGTTACCTTGAAACCCTTAATAAGTGATAACTTCAGTTTGGGACCAAGCAGATAAATTATGTTTCCACTCAAATACATTTTAATTTAACTTTAATGGTAAAGTCGGATTCAACGTACTATTCTGAAAATGGAACTCATAGAAAGTATTTTGTGCGTTCTTACAGACATATAGACAAAAGAACCTTGAGTGTGAGGCAGTTTTCACTGCTTGAGCAGGATGTCCATGGGGGTGTAGTAAGCCTTCCTGAGCTTCAAAGAGGTAGCCTCAGGGCATGAGCACCCCCTTCCTGACTTCTTAGGGCTGCATTCCCTGCCACTGACAAATGCAGCTCGCAACTAGGCCTGCCTGACGTTTGTTACGCCAGACAGTTTGGAGTCAAACCCAGGAAAGGGATAAGGTTAGACTAAGGGGGCATCTGGGATAAAAGTGGCACCGTCAGAAAGTCTCATAAGAACACTTCTGAACTGGTGTAAGATTCAGGAGTGCCTTCCCATCTGAAAAAAGGAAGATTGGACCCAGGCTTCCCAGAACTTTAAAAGTCAGTTTACTGACCTCCAGTTTGACCTACATGGACACCACATGCTTCTAGAGGTCTTCCTGCAACTGCCCAGCTAACCCACACCAACAGGACCAGCCTGAACCTGCCTGAGCTCAGCTGTTGACCACCGCTGGAGTGAATCCTGATCTCCATGAGGTGCCCCTGGGACCCTGGGCTGGCATCAGCATATACTCCTCATGAACTCAGGTGAAAGTACAGATGTTGTGAGCTCCTCGTGACCATGAAGTGGCTTCTTTGTGCCAAGAAATTACTTCTAAATATAAGCTCCAGCTGAACCTGAACTTTGCGCCCACAGCAACCATCCACAATGACTACCAATGCGAAGTTCCAGTGAGATCTACACTTCATTCTGGCAACAGCAGCCCATGTCAATCACCAATGTGAAGTTCCAGCGATCACTGGCTCTTCTTATCAAAACAACGATCATACGCAATGCTCAACCTGCTCCTGACGCCGACAATGAACTTCTTGCTGCCCACAGGAACATGAACAGGAGCTCATTGCACAGAGTGGAGAAGGTAATTCTACTGCAGATTGAATCTGGTCCATGTATCCGACGAGCCCTCCATCCCGGTCGGCCTGAACTTGTGACTTTACCCTAGTGAAGCCCGACCAGATTACTGCAAGTGCTGCTTTGTTCTTTTTGGCGCTATTTTCACATAAAACATTACCAAGTCATACCTACAGATCTACTGATTTGATTTTTGTTGCTTTGGTGACATTGTGTTTATTAAAATACACTAAATTTTTCAAATTTTGTTTTTTTAACTTTATTGCTGTTTGAATGCTGCATACATACTTTTCACTGCGCCTCAAAGTGAAGCCTTACTGCTTTTGTGCCAAGCTACCAGAGGGTTGAGCATAGGTTTATTTAGTCACTTTTTTAATTCAACCTGACAAGGATTGTGTATGTTATTTCAGTGGGGGTTTCCACTCCTCTCAACTAATAACTTAATTTCTTACAAGCACCATTGCTTATTCTAATTTACTGCATTTGCAACTTAAATCAAAAGGTATGATAATAAGTTGAATATTCTGTGTATTTGAGTTCTATGTTTATGTTGATTCAGGAAATGCCCTCTGATATATAACAATAACACTAAAAAGAATTATTATTATAATCATTAAAGTATATTAGTTTAATTAGTCCACTGGATAATTAACTCTGATGAAATATTATGCCCCAAGCTGTCTTTCTCCAGCAGTTATCCTTTGTGGTACTGCTTCCAAATAATGTCTGTAGTGTGAACGTACCTCTTTTTGTGAGATATGTGTTTGTCAGAGTACACTAGCATATGTGGAGGCATACAACATTGAAACTGTGGCAGAGGCATTTACATGAGATTGAGAAGGAGGCATCACACATGCACAGTTAGAAATAAAGACACACAAACAAACATATTGTAGGTAAGTGGCACTGAGAAAGATTAGGAGTTGACAGAGAGGTAATGACAGATAAAGGTTCAAAGTTCCTTCCTCAATGTCATGAGTGTGGGGTCCAATCTCAGATGCAGGGGGACTCTGATCTGAAAGTTGTAGGCACAGGAGAAGGTGGTCTGTTTTATTAGCTTCTTACTCCTCACCTCGGGGATATCAACTTTCAGCTGGTGTGTACTGTGGTTTATGGGATACAACCAAAAAAATGATTTAACCTTGAAGTGAGAACCAATAAACATCCTTGAATTGGTGCTTAAATTGTTTGTTGATTTAATATGCTACTGCATCCAAAAGGGTCTTTATAGGAGCGGGGAAGGTTTCACCCGTGTTGATGTGGGAGAGGATGAGCACCTGCACTTTGAGTGTAATGAGCTAATTCTCCATCATATGGATCTTCTCATTTGAACACTCTTTTAGAAAAAGCAGAAACCAGTTAAAATAATTCAGGACATGGTGCTGCAGAGTGTGGGGGCAGAAGCCATCAAGTTTTATTTTGCTGGGCCATTCTTTTGAATGGGGCTGAAGTTTACCACTGTTAATAAGTTTAACCTCTGTTTTGATTGGATTGCGTGCGAAAGTGACATAGGAAAATTATGGATGGATGATGTCCAGCCACTGTTGGAGGCATTATAGAACTGCAAGGTATGACATAAGGATGCAGCTGCTTGTCACCATCTTACTAGATTAGACCATGTCTTGTGCATTACTGACCAAAGAGCAAAACTAAAGGGTCCATATAAAGGCAAAAAGTATTTTAGGAAGAAAGGAACCTTGAGGGATATTCAGTTTAACAGGAATAGAGGGCGATTTGGATGTTCTGTTGTCTGGACAGCAGATAGGAGGTGAAGCAGCTGGGCACTGTTCAAGAAATATCAGAGTAGACCAAGATTCTTCAGTAAGGCTTAAAGATCAGCAGTACTAAAATCTGTTTAGCCGGTGTTGAGTAGTAAGATGCGCGGTTGTGCACAACAATGATCTTCAAAGAGTTATCAGTGATCATACGTATAAAGAGGTGTGCACATCTGCGACATTTAGTCTCCACTTGTGGAATTCTTTGACCATATCCATTTCTTTCCCTTCAGCAACTGTATTTCATTATGGAATTTTAACCTGCTCTTCTTTCTCACCATTTTGGTCATGCTGGCTGTATTTCATTATGGGATTTTAACCTACCACTCTTACTCACCTCATTTTGTTCGTATTTTCAATTTCCGTTGGTGTAGACTTGCGGTTATTTTGGTAGGGAGGTGGTGGGAGGGCCACACACGCCCAGATGTATACTCACTCACTCACACCCATACTTGCTCAAATGCGCACACACACACCCATTCACAACAATCACTCACAACAAATTCACAAATTTTGACATACACACATGCATCAAACATTCAGAAATATAACACTTACCTGTCCTGCAGCTTTGGGAGAGGAAAGTTTGGAGGTCCCAGGAGAGTTAGGACTGCTGCTTTCCCTCATTGGATGACCTAAAGTCTAAGACTTTAGGTCAGCCAATGAGAGAAGGCAGCAGTCTCTCACTCGTCACAGAGTGGGATGGGTTTAGTGAGACTTGCTGACCCCACCCCCTCTGTGATGAGATGTCACTGATTGACGCACAGCCCTGGACACCTCAGGGCTTAAAAATGAAGTACCCAGATGCAAGGCAATCAGTAACGCTCCCCCTTGTCATCAGGGGGAGGGGCTTGAGGCACTTTTGCCTGGCTGAGGAGGTCATGCCCACAGGGCTGTGAAATCCTCAGCTAGGAGGCTGTGCATTTAGCACACTTCTTGCATCTGTCTGCCTGACCTGAACAAGAAGAGTGTGTTCTGTCAGGCTGACCTTTGTCAGCCTGACAGACATTCTTCTTCTCTGGTAAAAGATGACAGGGCTTTACCCCTTTGCCCATATCTATAGTCCGCCACTGCCTGAGGCTCCCACTGGTGTCAACAACACTTTGATACAACATGACACATAGCAGGAGAGTACGGGAATTAGAGAGAAATAAAAAGAGAGGGAGAGAATGATTGGGTTTTTATATGCACTTGTGCATGTTTACTTTGTTTCTTGCTACACCTTCCACAATAAAACCACCTCAAAAGTTGACTTAATATGGTCGATTGCACTTTAAACACATTTAAACTCGACATTATGTTTGCAAATTCCTGTCCTTGCACATGTTGTGATATATGTTTCCCTTTTTATGTTTACTTATTCCTAGACTTAACAATTGACTAGAGTTGGAATTTAAATAGAGCCACTGTCTGTATTCCACTATTGTACATCACATTCAGTTACACAATGTATTACTGGTTTAATAAAGGAGTCTAGCAATGGTGTCACAGTGGAGATTTTTCAGCCTTATTTGACTACCAAGACGTGCAATCTTCTAATTTACCAGACCAGATTATGCAATGGGTGGAGTGATTACATATTATCAAGAACAATAAGAGGGAGCGACTCGACAACCAAGGGGCTGGGTACTGACGTAATCAACAAAAGGGGAGCCCCTTAAGAGAAACACTGGTGAGCAAACAGGAACAGCAGCCTAGAGTCAAGAGGCAGGAATGGACTGTCTAGGAACATGTAATAGTCTTGCTGAACGAAATGGTCCGGTCACTACAAATATACACCAATGGACTATAATGATTTGGGACATCAGTTATTATGGATTCCTGAATTTAAAGCACCCTGACAAGAATACAGACTCTATTGTGTTAGTAATAAGAGGGGTAAATGGGGGATAGCCCCTTACAGGCCACTCCAAAGGGGCAACATAACGCCACAATTCTAATACCCAGAGGAGAAGGACAATCTGAGCAAGTAAAAATAAAAAAACAAAGTGCAAGCCTCAAGACAGCTGGAGCTGGCTGCCCACAGTTTTATCTCAGGCAGCAACGTGCAAAGATTGAATAGCACCTCAACCAGTTATCTCTAAATGGGACCACCTAACTATTTGCTCCTGTTACATAAGCGATCTGCAGGCACAAATCGAGCACACTATTATTGTACACTACTTAGGTGCATTTGATATTATAATGTTACAGAAGACCTGGGCCCAAGTCATTATCCCACCCATCAGATATTAGGAATTCAGTAAGCTGGCCTAGAAACGTACACTTTTGGAAGGGCAAAAGGTGGCCTGGTGATTTACTTTAACACCGACCTGTCTGCCGAGATCATAGAACCCACACAGATGAACCATATCGCTGGGCCCTGTGCATGGACGAATGGGCCAAGCACCTACATGAACCCCTTGTCCTCATTAATGTGTATATCAATACTAAGAAGTAGACTGTAACAGCAGATAAGCTTGCCGCACATATGCTTCATCTAAAAATACATACCTTTCACCATATTGGCTAGTCTCAGAAGATTTAAATCTCAATTTATTTCACCATCCAAATGAGGAAAACTCAGAGGTAGTTGGGCCTCTCCCAGCGAAAAAGATGCCACATTATAATCAAAAGCATAAGACTGGAGCTAGTTAAGGCATGCAAGCTATTTAGCCTGTTTGCTCTGAATAGTTGTAAGCAGGATGATATCCCTCCAGCATTGACCAGAGCATCAGTAAAATCAGTCTCCTTTTTAGATCATAAGCTGGTGACCTTTCACCATGAGGAGAGTGATCATCACCCGCTGATAATCACGGTAGAAACCTCTTTGTGCAAACACGAGGTTGCAACAGCTCCACATGGAGAAACCAACAGCTAAAATCTGAAACGCCTGGAGCGCATGCTCGATCAAAGATCAGGCAGTGGAAGCAGTGGTCAGCCTAGAGAATATGGCTGCAGAGGGTGCAAACATGATACCAGCATGGGAGGCATTTGCATAGGGAACTGATAACTAAATATCCTGCCAGTGAAGCGAATAAGGGAGACCCCTTTGGTCGCCCTAAGAGTATACTTATGCCATGATCTGTTCTCCTGAGAAGAGCCACTGTGTGCAGGCTTCTTAGGAAACTATGAGGTACCCTTGAGGGTGAGAACCTACTAAAAAGCCTGCGTAAGGAGAGAAGACTACTAAAAGGGAGCTATGGGCCTTCAAAAATCAATACAGGAAGAGCTGTGGGCCCAACTGTTATATACATCAAAGTCATATGACTCCCAAAAATTCTGGGAACTTATTACCAACATTGATAAAAGCCCAAGAGCAGCCCATAATGCAAATATAAGTGAGGGTGACAAGGTTGAACATCTAAAGTCCCACTTTAAAGGAAGCACCTATGATGTAACAAGTTTAGATCGGCCCCAGGAGGTCAACTGGGTTGTCAAACCTTCGCAACATCCAGCATTTACACCTGCAGAAATAACTAAGATCTTGGTCTGATTGTGCCCCTGACCCAAATGGGATACCACACGCGCTATTTAAATATTCGAGTTTGAGATGGGCAATCCTTCGGGAAGCAATGTTTAATTCAGTTTTGGCAAAAGGAATCGCCCGGGAAGTTGAAAAGCTTCGATAATCCACCCCACCTTTAAGGGAAGTGCTGTGTCCTCGCTCTTAGATGCAGATCTGAAGTACTTCTCTACACTGCTACTTCATGATCTGGAAGTATGGGCATCAGACACTAGCTGACTCCCATTCAAGCAAACATGATTTAAAAATAGCCAAGGACCTTAACAAACCTCTGTGCAGTGGGACTGATTCTCAGTAGAGCTAAGGCCACAAGCACCCCTCTTTTTATGTGCTTCGTTGACTTCAAAGAAGCATTTGACTGTGTCCTGCGTGGGAGGTTATGGGAAAGCTTCAGCAGATGCAATCCTGTCCAACATATTGAGAGAAATTATTCGGCTATACTTAGACATGTGGGTTCAGATTAAAATTGGGGATAATACCCACTTGTTAAAGGAAGTGAAAACATCAACCGGACTAAAACAAGGTTGCATTTTAGCACCTCTTCTCTTTAATTTACATATTGCAGACCTCTCCATGGAATTAGATGGGCAAATATTCATGCCCGAGCCTTGGTGGCCAGCAACTGTCAGACATTCTGTATGCAGTATTTCTGCTATTGCATAGTAACACTAGAATAGCCTTATTACCATTACTGAATTGCCTTGGATCATAGGCAGAGGGCAATGAGCTGGAAATAAATTGCAAAAAGACAAATGTCATCTCATTTAATCGCTGCATTTTAAATCAACACAAATGGCATGTTAGCTGAGACACATTTGATAAAACATCTGCACATATGTATCTAGTAGTCAAGATAGCTGCAAGAGATGCATATGCACCCCAAAGAAGGATGATGAAGGTAAAAGTGCAGGAACTCAACCATGCCTTTACCACGCTAGCAAGATCCATTGGGGGCACAATCTCAAACCATTGGTAGCAGTAATGAAGGCTAAACTGTTACCCACCCTCTCATATGGATCTGAAGTAATGATAGGCACAGAGGCCAGCCTCCTTGACAAAATCATGATAAGATCTTAAAAACAAGTCTTCTGACTCCCTAGATTAGCATCGCCCGCCCAAGACAGGCTGGAAATCTCACTGACAAAGCAGTCACTTGCCAGGCTTGCAGCATTTGTTAAATGCTGTCACAAATTATGGTTAGCCATCAAGGGTACACTCGCCAATCTAGTCTGGTCTGGAATCAACCTCCAAAGAGGCAATGGTGAATATAAGAAACACCATGAAAAAAGCATTGAAATGCTTGAGTTGGCTAACTTATGGGATCTTAATATATCCGGCCAAGCATTCAGAAGAGCAGTAAATATATCTATTAAATTGCAGAGCTTGATGCACGATAAAGATAAGGTGTCCAAGTGGTTACATGGGTGGTTGGTACTGGAATCACACGATGACCATAGAGAGTCTCCTCACCTAGAGGCCTCTTACCCCCTGAAGGTTAAAAGGAGATTATTGACATTACGATTCAGTGATATTCCAACTTTAGACTTTCTTCAAAAGTGGAGGAAAGATAGGCAAAGAGAAGACCAGCAATGCCACTTATGTCATCAGCCAGTCGAAGCAGTGCAGCATGCCACCTGTATCGGCCCTACTCTGGTCCCACAGTGAAAAAGCATGTTGAAAAAAGAACTCAATACACTAGGGATCAGATCCTGCAGATCATTAGATCCAAGGAATACAATGCTTAACAACTAATTGGTACAGTACTTCGACATTTTAAAATTACTGGCCAAGGCAGACCCATGGACTCTGTTGGGGGTCAAGACTGACAGCGAGGCAGGCATTTGACACTTTGAAATGAATATGTGACGTTACAACGCATGCGATACATCACATGCCATTACAACACGATCATTACAATGACCGCGTTGTTACTTTGCATACCATTACAACGCAAGTCGTTACAATGACTTGCTGTAGGGGGTGCTGGATGTTGGAACAGTATGATTTACAATTCCAACTCCAGTGTGTGCAACAGTAGGGAAGGTGTTGAATTTTAAATCCAAAACCTTCTGGACCCTACAGCAAGTCATTGTAACAACTTGAATTGTAATGCTTTGCGATGTAACCATGCGGTCTTTGTAACAACCGCGCTGTAATGGAATGCATTGTATCGCATTGGTTGTAAACAATTTCTCCCCTTTGAAATGCACTTACACCATGGGGGGTTGATAGGGTCCATGTAATCTTGTTGCTTCCTATCCCACCAGTTTTGATTTTAGTCCGACAAATGTTCTGATGATCAAATATTAAAGTTTTTCCATGTTGCACAAATTTGCATACTGCATAGGCCTCTGCCAGCTTTACATATCAAACATTAGCCTTTCTCTGCACTTTTAGTGGATTTTGTCTATTTTTACAGGCCACTGCCATATCTGTATCAGTGGCCACTGATCAAATAAGAAAGGTGATCTGCACTGTTAACATCAGAATCAGCCAACTGCTTTTTCTGCATACTTTTGCACATTATACATGCTCCCACGATTTCTGTATTAGTGCAGGCTTTTATGGGATGCTAGATAGAACTAGAGCAGTTCAGCTTGCCTCTAACGTTGTTATGATGAAATATTGGCATTCTTGCACATTTTGTAAAATTTCGCACACTGCATGGGCCTACGCCAGTTATACATATCAAACATTAGTATTTCTGTAAAATAATGCTCACTTGTATAGGCCCTTACCATTCCTGTATTAGTGGTCACTGACCAAATAAGAAAGAAGGTCTGCACGGCGCACTTTATATACTATTTTGCACATGCTGGTAATATTAGAACCAGCCAAAAGGTTCTCCTGCATAATTTTGCACATTGTAGAGCCTCCTGTCATTTTTGCATCAGTGCTGGCTGTAAAGGAATGCCTGATGAAACTAGAGTCCTTCAGCTTGCCCTTTGACCAAATAAGGAAGATGACCTGCACGGTTGCATTTTACGCACTATCTTGCACATGCTGGTAACACTAGGATTTAGCCAAACTGCATCTGTATGTACAGACTGCATATGATTGATTTCCTTCCTGCAATTTGTAGCTTATTTATTGTGTGTTGAATTGTAATTTTTAATGATGGTTATGTTTTCATGGACTAATAAATGAATAATGACCTATTTACCAGACTTTACTAATTATCTAAAAAGTATGTGTTTAAAATAATCCTTTGAAATCACAGAAACATTTTATCGGTAGATAATAAAGACTGCCAGGCACAATGCAGTATGCTAATTTCTCTATTTATTATTCACATCGGTGCCCTATAAAACCTGAGATATAAATCATTGCATTTCTTCTGTTCAGCATAGAAGACAGCTATTCCTGATTTACTGCCCATAAACTAACTTCATAGAGTCCTACCCTGTCATAGGCAATGTTAGCTGACACCTGGGCAGAGCCCTTCTTTGTTCCCACAGGCAAGCATACATCTGGGATGGGTACAAAGGCCCTGTACAAGAGAAGAGTTTCTCCATCTTGTATTTAGGCAGAAAGGAAAACTGTGGAATACTTTGCAATAGGGCACACAGGAAAGGCTGCAAAAGTGGGTAGGGTCACCTCTTGGAACTTTTACCCCATTGTTTGGGGAGTGGCCAGGTTCCCCTGCCTACAGTCTCGTGACAGGTATAAATGTGACAACCCCAGTACCATTCTAAAAGACCTTCTGGACCTGTGGAATAAAAGAAGATAACTGGGCCTGCTGAGACCTGAGAAGAGCGTTAAAAGGTTGGACCTGCTCTCCTTCTTGTATGATGGATAAAGAAGTGAACTCCAATCGTCAATAAGCTGACCTCTTGTTCAAGCTACAAGGACACAAGCTACAAGAGGAATTTACTGCAACTTCCCAGCTGACCACTTCCAATTGGACCTTCCCTGGACACTGCTGATGGCCTCTATTGTAATGAATCTTTTTCCAATGTCTTGGACTCTTGGTTGGTGTCAAAGAGTACACCTCTTAACTTTTCCTGAAACCTAGGACTTGAATATCTTTTGGATCCAAATACTTTCGGAGGACTGAGAGCCTTTTGGGAAGCCAACCCGATGATGGTGTGTTTCTGATGAGCCAAAGATTCATGTTGTTGGCACTCTTAGATTTTCCACATCAGCAAATGTGATTCAGTGGAACATAGCAGAGAAGGTATCTGGCCTCCAGAAGCCCACTTAGCTGTACCCTGCAGCTTTGCTCCACTGCAAGAATCTGAGCTAAAAAATGTGACTAAGTCCAAAGGTAAAAATCTGCAATGGGCAAAGGCATGAAAAGTATTCGTATCAAACAGTAATGAGGGAGAGCGAGGAAGAGATGAGGGATGTCCCTATCCCCAAGTAGAATCAGCAAACAATGTGGACATACCCAGAAGCTGAGTAAAGGAATATCGGACTCACTGTAGGTGCTTGCAGTGCCTGAAAACCAGTAGATTTTAATAAAAGACCCCTCACACACCAACCTGGTTGGTGTCATGCTTCATCATTGGGGTCCCAACCGGGTGGCCTAATGCCGCCGGGTTGTGCTACTACGCCTGATTACAGCGGAGCTGGTTTGGTGTAAAAGTGTGATGAAGTGATGTGCTGGTTGAATATACCTCTGGGATTCCTTGCCGGATGAGTTTATTCATGGTGGCCCAGGATATATTTTTTAACTTCACAAACTTTGTAATAGGGATAGCTTACAAGATTAAAAAAGTATGCAAAGTTACAAGTTAGCTGACTATAAAACTTCGTATAACACCAATTCGAATATGAGCTTTGCACATATTGCTGCATTTTGACGCACATCCATCAATAATATTTTCTTTAAGCAAAGTGGTTGATGCTTGGAAGTGGAATAAACACAAATGTGTGTGTATTTGATTTACAAATGTCTTGTACTGATGTTTGCTCGCTAGAATCAACTCCTAGAAATACAGACAAGTTAATGTTTTCGGAAAAGTAGTACAAATACGATGCACTTATCGTCCTGCGAGGAATTTGGAAAATCAATTAGAAGATGTAAAAAACCCAAATATATGATGTAGTACAACGTAGATGGAAAGCGACTGTGATCACATAAAACATTCTGGAACATCTTTGCTTATGGAGAAATGCAAACCATGAAACCTTAAGTCAAAGCCAGAGGAGGACTCCTACATTCTGTGTTAATTGACCTATATTTAGATTGCACGAAGAAAACATATTTTCACAAACTGAAGAAGTATCGTAATAGGATATGAATAGCCTCAGTGGTTAACAGCTTACACAAATTAGGACATAACCACATTCAAGAAGAACTATAAAGTGTAAAAAAAGAGTTAAAAAAAACTGGAAACAAATATCCCGTCTATATATACTGAATAAGGAATACCTTCCAACACATCGCATGTGTCCTATCACTCCTGCAATTCTAGAAATATTTCTAGGCACAGCCCTTCAAGGAATATGGAATCAATCAATATAGGCCACCACCACCTCCATTCACTGAATGATTAAGGTGTTCCTTGCTCAGCCCCTTTTTCAGCTATGCAAATGATCTTGAATCATCTCCAAGAGTACCTGCCCTCCAGTGTCTCATGAAGCAGAACTCTATTATGCTCCCCTGGGCTTGCATACCATAATAACCTCCACATTCACACATACACATACAAGACGTAGAGGTTGAAATTGAGTGGATGCGAACATCTATCAAAAGGGGCTGGATATCCTGTCCACAATATTAAAAGAGCGCTATTGTCAATGGTACTTTAAATGCTGCACTTTTTTGTGGATGTTCAGTTCTGTTAAATTCTAAATAAGCCCAATAGCCATGTCTACTACACAGTTGAGGAAAACTTTAAGGAGCAAGGGAAGCTGCTGCGAGGCCAGAGGAGTATGATTTGTTCCCCCTGCCATAGGAAAGGGTAAGGCAAAGCCAGGGTTCTGGACTGTGCTGCACTCACAGGCCAATCCTCATATGATTTTGCAGGCTGGATTTTCTGGCTGGTACATTTTGGTCCCAGTTTTCCTGCACCAGGATATTGGGCAGAGCGGCATCTCGCCCATGGATGTTTCTACGTCCAACTTGTAATTGTGGCCAAAGTATCCTACTTACAATGCTGAAGTTATAGCAACCTCATACCGATAGAGATATATAGTGATACACACTGCGTCTCAAGGTAAAATTACATATTCAACTAATGTATCAAAGAAAATCTGCCATAGATTTTCATCATGAAAAAGAGAATGGCCGAATCAAGTATGCCAGTATTATTGTGCTATTCACAAAATCTAATTCACGCAATACTGAAATGTTATTTATTTCCCTTGTCTTCCATTCCATAGCTGCTCAAGCTTGCACAATCAACCATTATACAGTAGAAGACATTAGCTTCCGAGTTTTCATCAAGATTAAGTTCACAAGTCACCATCTGGAAAAGACAAATGGGACGCTTAGCCCATCAGAAGAGTTGTTAAGGCGAATAAGAGGTGTCCAAATGTGACAATTCCAATGCAAGTGGCACATGAAAAGTTCCAGGCCTTTACCCAGGCATCTTTTTAATTTCATTTCTGGAAATTTGAAGTTGGAAATCATATTTAGTGCAAATGGTTGAATGCCTGCAGTGGTCTGAGCACATCTCTCATAACAACATTATCCAGTCAAGCTCATAAAGGATAATAGCAAAGTCCAGGGATCGGTGCAAGAGTTGATTTGTAGTGCACTGCGTGTGCCTCTGGGCAGCATCCTTCAAGTCTGAGAACACTGCAGGAGTAAAATGAACCAGCAGACAACCTCTGAACATGACTGTTTCAGCTCTACGTTATATTTAATGATTCTAGGCCTGATTCACAACTGGTGGTAAATTACAATTTCGGCCACTAAAAGATGGGTGATGGTCTGAATCCCCAAATCCCAGTTAAAAAAAATCTCAACTCAAAGAAAATCTCAGTTCAAAGAGGCACTTCGAATCTAATGCAGTGCTCGACTGTAATAGACGCTCCCAAACTACTAAAAAAAGTGCTAAGCCTAGAAGAGAATACATAAAACTTTAAAAAAAAAAGAATTTTGAAAGATCCGCTAGTGGATTCTCCTCTGGATAACCTCTGGGTTATTCAGAAATTGGAAGCTGTTCCATTAGGACCCATCTCGAAATCAGACCCTTCCTCTCACTCTGAAACTACCTGCAGCAAGCGAGAACCATCCGTAGATCCTACTTCTGAAGCACCAGAAGACCACTGCAGACAGAAATCGTGCATGAAGCATCTGGGATGAGATATTTGTGCACACGCGCTCAGGTTGTGTCTTCTTACAAACACCACTGCCTTTCGAGGATATTTGGGCCTAATGATTTTATTTCGCATATTTTAATACCCAGTTCCTGTGTCTTTGTTTAATGTGTACTCTATTAGTGTGAACCTTTTTTTTATTTTTTACTTTTGATGAACATTCATCATGAGAGTGCATTGCAGCAGAGAGCAGTGATAATGTAGTATTCTGTGTAAGTGTTTAAGTTATAGTATGTAAATTTCATGAAATATACATACTATAACTTAAACACTTACACAGAATACTACATTACCTTTCCTTCTTCAAAAAAACAAAAACAAAAAAAAAAGAAAGGTAATGTAGTATTCTGTGTAAGTGTTTAAGTAACAAAGTTGATGTCTTGAGATATATTTATTGGATTACATGGAAATGAGCCAGCCACAGCAGCAGCCAGCTCCAACTGTCATCAACTCAAGAAATGACATACCACACATTCTACTGTAACCAAGTTAATACAGAACATTCCAATAACATTAGCAAAGTTCTTTCATGAAATATACATACTATAACTTAAACACTTACACAGAATACTACATACTCCCTCCTCCCTTCATTGAGGGTTCAGGAAGGCTAGATAACATATTGTACGAGCTGTACTTCGGGTCTTCCAGCTTGAAGTATTAAATAGGATTCTCTGGTTCTTTCTCTATGAGTATTAAAAACAGGTATAGATAATCGAAAAGATATGCTCGTATATTGTTATTTTATTGTAAGGTACATCTCTGTAAAGAGCTGAATTAAAACGCTTTTCGCCACTCTGCTTCAACAATTTCTTTCTAGAGTCAGTTTGGATTTCTTGCAGTACAGATGGAGCAGGGTATGATGTTCATTTTAGGCTCATTTCAGGACATAAAAACACTTCACCTACTAGACTGGGACACTCTCAAAAGTCCACCTGAGAATATTGAGACAGTTTATGGAAGGTCTCATTTTTAAAAATGAGATACAGTCAGAGTCGTGCTGGCCTACAGGCAATCTGGCAGTGCCGAAGGTCTGGTCTGATAGGTCAGTTTGTGGGCCATTTTTTGGCTGTTTGTGGGCCTGTTTTATGATGTGGTGTGCTGATTTTTTCTCTGGTATTACTTCAAACATTGCCTTCAGCAAGCACAAATCCATACAGTCTCCCATATTTTGCAAAACAGATCTACAGCTTGTCTTTACAAGTTCAAAACTGTACTGATTTGCAAATGTGGACCACTTTTTAGCTATTTTATTTGCTAACGAGGGCAATTAAAATTTGGTATTTGTGTCTATTTTCTGTCCCTCTCTGGTTCTGAGCTGGTCTGATAGGTCAGTTTTTGGTTGGCCTGTTTTATGGTCCGGTGAGGCCTGTTTTATGGTCTGGTGAGACAGGTTTCACTGATGGTTTCCCTAATATTACCTCAAACAATGTCTCCCATACCCTGCAAAAAACATGTACAGAGTATTTTTACAAGTTGAAAATTACCCCGCTATGCAGATGTGGGGGGTCTGATTCGCACATGGGGCCATTTTTATGTTGGTGCTCACACCTATTTTCTGTCCTGGTACGATTCTGGATAAAGTATTTATGTAATTACCAACTTATATTGAAAGGCACCTTAAATACTATTATTCATAGCTTACATCATACATAGAAAGAATGTTCCCCGTTCTTAATAAGGTGTAGGGTACAAGTTCATATTGTTCACTCACATTCACTCTCTTTAGAATTAATAAAGAAACAGTATGTACTTTCTACCTATCTCTGTGGTTGTAACATCCATACACTGTACAATAATGATCTTTACGACAAACATCATATTTACTGATTAGCACAGTGTCGTGATTTTGATCTTTGAGACACCAATGCAGAGGCTTGCAAAAATGTCTCAATTTCCCTTATCCTCCATGCGTACATGGTGTGATTTACAATTCACACCACACATCATTGCCACACATATAACAGGTGATGCTTATCTTTCCACCCCTGCTAATTGCCACTAAAATTGAGATTCTTTAGAACTCAAAGACACCTCTGTTCTCACTTCCTCATCGCCAGCCTGAATGGCTGAGCAGGTTTTGTGTCCAACATCACATAACATGGAATATATTTAAACATGTCCTCCAGGCCATCCTAGCCTGGGTGTTTGAATTCAAGGGCTCATGAAAACAAAACAAGGCATTGTAATCCCTACGGTGGTGCTTGCGGAGGCACCGCCCCTATTGTAGGGATTGAGGTCCCACCACAGCCCGGATGGGCTCAAGAAGCCCGTTTGAAAAGCAGTGGTCTGTCCCTCCGCCCAATGCTTCTGACTGCCCTATCAGAATCTGGCAGTCGGGCCGCTTCTGATACTGCAGCACAGTCCCGTACACAACAAAGGAGACAGGCAATTAAAATAACACCCATATGGGAACATATATTTCAATAAATGCATAACACTGAAGAGTCAAAGACATTATTTAATAAAGAAAAAGCACATTATAACACCAGACGTATCCTAACAGCTAAAGATGATCGAATTAGGTACGAGACATGTACTAATTCACACGGAGTGGAAAGAATATGACCAAAATGATGGGAAGGCATATCAAAACCAGATAAAAAGCATTGTTCTGGCTTCTTAGGTGGAGGACCTAGAAAGTTTTGCAGCTGTTGCTTCCCTGTGATCTGCTTTCCTGCATGCCATTTCCACTCTTAGCTGTGCTGAAAATGTTCTGCTGTGGATAATGTTCCCTATTCAGAGCCAGGCTTCACTCTTGGCTACAAATCAGCACATCTACTGTATCGACTTAATGGCTGCAGACATCCTATTAGCCTTGCGGGTTGCTCATACAGCTTACTTATGAGCCATTGTTAGGATTAGAAGTCGAAGACTGTATAAATGGTACTGGATTGGATGAATTGACTTATTTTGCTGTTAGTTGCAGCGGAGATAATATTTGCTGATGAGAGATGCTTATCACAGGTTCAAAAAATACTTCACATTGGTTACCGTACTGCAGTGGTGGAGGTCTGCTTGCATTTAGTTTTGTCCAAGATGACGGGTTTGCGAAGGTAGTTTTTGACATGGGCAAGGTCAAGGCATCCTATTGCTAAGGCACACACTATATTACCAGAGGTGAATAATTATCTGCAAGTATACCCACAGTGGATAATATCGTTATCATTAACTGCTGTCATTTGTCAATACATAGGGACTTGGGCAGGTTAATTTGTCAAGTGTTTGAAATAACTATATCTCTTTTTTGTATTTTGCATTTTTAATGCATTGTGTAGGTCATTTCATAAAGTGTCTTAGGGTAATTTCATGTTTGTAATTGAACTCTTACCTGATCTCTTTATTATGCCCGAAAATTGGTTTGTACTAGATAGTGTGCTATTTACGAGATAGGTATTGCGCGTTGTAAATTGGGGGATTAAGTCCCTTTCAATCCTGAGGGTCCCTGGGGACCAAATAGTCCACCAGGTACCTCTAGTATGCCCCACAGAGCTGTGTTGGAGAGAGATGGTCCGAGGCCACGCCCCTTTTTACACCACTCTGCAAACAAACCTCTTGAGGCACTGGTGGTGGGGCAAAGAGGTCCTCTTGTGTCCTGAGGACCTCAGGACACAAGTGAACTTCATTCCCCGAGCAGCACGGCGCCAAGAGGCGCGTTTGCAGAGTGGTGTAAAAAAGGGCGTGGCCTCATACCACCTCTCTGCAATCCAGCTCTGTGGTGCATATTGGAGGTACCTGGTGAGCTAGTTGGCCCCCAGGGACTCTCAGTATTCAAGGGGAATTAATTCCCCAACTAACAACACACCACGGGGTGCGTTTGCAGATTGGTGGAGAAAGGGGGCGTGGCCTTTGTCTACCTCTCAGCAATCCCACTGTGTGGGGCTTACTGGAGGTTAGAGGTAGGCTAGTTGGCCCCTAAAGGACCCCCAGCAGCGAAGGGGACTTCAATCACCATCCAATAGCGCACCAGGGAGCGTGTTTGTAGAGTGGTGGGCAAAGGAGGTGTGGCCTGCTCTTTGAACTTAGTAATGCTGCTGTGTGGGACTTACTGGAGGCAATAGGGGGATAGTTGGCCCCCAAGGATGTCCTTGGGAGCCAACTATCCCTCTTGTTACCTCCAGTAAGTCCCGCACAGTAGGATTGCTAAGACGTCTTCAGAGGCCATGCCCCCCTTTTTCCACCATTATGCAAACGCGCCTCCTGGCAGACTACGGGATGGGAATGAAGTCCAATTTACTCCTGAGGGACTTTGGGGGCCAAGATGCCCTATTGGTACCTCATGTATTCCCTACGCACCGGAATTCCTGAGTGCTGGTCGTAGGCCTCAGGACACAAGTGAACTTCATTCCCCGAGCAGCACGGCGCCAAGAGGCGCGTTTGCAGAGTGGTGTAAAAAAGGGCGTGGCCTCATACCACCTCTCTGCAATCCAGCTCTGTGGTGCATATTGGAGGTACCTGGTGAGCTAGTTGGCCCCCAGGGACCCTCAGTATTCAAGGGGAATTAATTCCCCAACTAACAACACACCACGGGGTGCGTTTGCAGATTGGTGGAGAAAGGGGGCGTGGCCTTTGTCTACCCCTCAGCAATCCCACTGTGTGGGGCTTACTGGAGGTTAGAGGTAGGCTAGTTGGCCCCTAAAGGACCCCCAGCAGCGAAGGGGACTTCAATCACCATCCAATAGCGCACCAGGGAGCGTGTTTGTAGAGTGGTGGGCAAAGGAGGTGTGGCCTGCTCTTTGAACTTAGTAATGCTGCTGTGTGGGACTTACTGGAGGTAATAGGGGGATAGTTGGCCCCCAAGGATGTCCTTGGGAGCCAACTATCCCTCTTGTTACCTCCAGTAAGTCCCGCACAGTAGGATTGCTAAGACGTCTTCAGAGGCCATGCCCCCCTTTTTCCACCATTATGCAAACGCGCCTCCTGGCAGACTACGGGATGGGAATGAAGTCTAATTTACTCCTGAGGGACTTTGGGGGCCAAGATGCCCTATTGGTACCTCATGTATTCCCTACGCACCGGAATTCCTGAGTGCTGGTCGTAGGCCCAGCACCCTTTCTCCACCACTCTGCAAACGTGACTACTAGTTAAAGAAGTGTTTGCAATGCAACAGGTTTCGCATTTGCGAGAATTAGAGCTATTGGCGTTGTAAATGCAAACGTTTTTTTGCCTCTTTCTGCACTTTTCTTGGCTTTTCTGCACCTCTCTTCCCTCTTTCTGTATAGCTGTTGCCTCTTTCTGCACCTCAATTGCTTCTTTCTGTACCCCTGTTGTCTCTTTCTGCACTTGTCTTCCCTCTTTCTGTACCTTTTCTGCCTGTTTTTGCATCTCACTTGCCTCTTTCTGCACTTTTCCTGCTTCTTTCAACACCCCTTTGCTTCTTTCAGCAGTTCTCTTTCCTCTTTGTGCACTTCTCTTGCCTGTCTCTGGACCACTCTTGCCTCTTTGTGCACCTCTGTTGGCTCCTACTGCACCTCCTTTTCTCCTTTCTACACTTCTTTAGCCTCTTTCTGTAACCCTGTTGCTTCATTCAGCACTTTCTATGCTTCTTTCTGCACCTGTCTTGCTTCTTTCTGTACCCCTTTTGTCTCTTTCTGTACCTCTTTCTGCATTTTTCTTGCATTTTCCTGCACCTCTCGTCCCTCTTTCTGCCCGTCTGTTGCCTCTTTCTGCACCTCATTTGCTTCTTTCTGCACCCCTGGTGTCTCTTTAGGCACTCCTCTTCCCTCTTTCTGTACCTTTCTTGCCCTTTTTTGCATCTCACTTGCTTCTTTCTGTACTTTTCGTGCTTCTTTCTATACATCTGTTGCTTCTTTCAGCAATTCTCTTGCCTCTTTGTGTACTTATTTTGCCTGTTTCTTCACTTCTCTTCCCTCTTTCTGCATAACCTGAGGCTTCATTCTCGACTTTCCATGCTTTTTTCTGCACCTTTCTTGATTCTTTCTGCACCCCTGTTGTCTCTTTATTTACCTCTAGTGCCTCTTTCTGCACTTTTCTTGGCTTTTTCTGCACCTCTCTTCCCTCTTTTTGCATGTCTGTTGCCTCTTTCTGTACCTCATTTGCTTTTTTTCTGCAGCCCTGTTGTCTCATCCTGAACTTGTCTTCCCTCTTTCTGTACCTTTCCTGCCTCTTTCTGCACCTCATTTGCTTCTTTCTGCACCTGTGGTCTCTTTATGTACTTTCCTGTCTGTTTTTGCATCTCACTTGTCTCTTTCTGCACTTCTCTTCCCTCTTTCTGCACCCCTGTTGCTTCATTCTGCACTTTCTTGGCTTTTTCTGCACCTCTCTTCCCTCTTTCCGCACGTCTGTTGTATCTTTCTGCACCTCATTTGCGTTTGTCTGCAGCCCTGTTGTTTCTTTCTGCACTTGTCTTCCCTCTTTCTGTACTTTTTCTGCCAGTTTTTGCATCTCACTTCCCTCTTTCTGCACTTTGCTTGCTTCTTTCTACACCCCTGTTGCTTCTTTCAGCAATTCTCTTTCCTCTTTCCTCTTTGTGCACGTCTCTTACCTGTTTCTGCACCTCTGTTAGCTCTTTCTGCACCTCACGTTCTCCTTTCTACACTTCTCCTGCCTCTTTCTGCAACCCCATTTGCTTCATTCTGCACTTTCTATGCTTCTTTCTGTACCTGTCTTGCTTCTTTCTGCACCCCTGTTGTCTCTTTATGTACCTCTTTTGCCTCTTTCTGCACTTTTCTTGTGTTTTTCTGCACCCCTCTTCCCTCTTTCTGTACATCTGTTGCCTCTGTCTGCACGTAATTTTTTTCTTCCAGCACCCTTGTTGTCTCTTTCTGCACTTGTCCTCCCTCTTTGTGTACCTTTCCTGCCTGTTTTTGCATCTCACTTGCTTCTTTCTGTACTTTCTTGCTTCTTTGTATACCTGTTGCTTTTTTCAGCAATTCTCTTTCCCCTTTGTGCGCTTCTCTTGCTTGTTTCTGCACCTCTCTTGCCTCTTTTTGCACTTCTGTTGGCCCTTTCTGCACCTCACTTGCACCTTTCTACACT
Source organism: Lissotriton helveticus (assembly GCF_964261635.1). Lineage (NCBI taxonomy): Eukaryota > Metazoa > Chordata > Amphibia > Caudata > Salamandridae > Lissotriton > Lissotriton helveticus. Next base: position 787,864,816 of record NC_136068.1, read on the forward strand.
TCTCTTGCCTCTTTCTGAACCCCTGTTGATTCATTCTGCACTTTCCATGCTTCTTCCTGCACCCATGGTGTCTCTTTATGTACCTCCTTTGCCTCTTTCTGCACTTGTCTTGCCTTTTGCTGCAGTTCTCTTCCCTCTTTCTGAACGTCTTTTCCCTCTTTCTGCACCTCATTTACTTTTTTCTACACCCCTGTTGTCTCTTTAAGCACTTGTCTTCCCTCTTTATGTGTTTTTCCTGCCTGTTTTTACGTCTCACTTGCTTCTTTCTGCCCTTTTCTTGCTTCTTTTTCACCTCTGTTGCTTCTTTTAGAAATTCTCTTGCCTCTTTGTGCACTTCTCTTGCCTGTTTCTGCACTTCTCTTGCCACTGTTGCTTCATTCTGCACTTTCCATGCTTACAAATAGTTTATTTGATTTAGTTCTCTTACGAGAACAACTACATTTTTAACAATAAAAATTACAATTTTACTAATAAAATTATCTTTCTAATATAATTTTAAAAATGATTTTAAAAAGTTATACACGTTAATACACACAAATTCATTAGGTGGAGCATTACAAAGGGTAATCAAATTCTGAACAGAATTTATATTACATTTAGTTTTGATCGGTGTTATGTATCTGTTCCTAGCGGCAACAATAGACGGATTTGGACAGGCAAAGAGGACGTGTTCCAGATCTTCCACCCCACCTTTACATAAGTCACAGAGGTTAGACCCTCTTCCTTTTGGCAACCATTTAATTGTGTGTGATTTCATGGGTAATATCCCAAGTCGTAGTAGAATAATGCATCGCCTAACTCCTTGATTTAAATTAAAAAAGATATATTGCTGCGTATTCTTAAAAACTAATGTGTCCGCGTACTGTTTGTACGTTGAGAGTTCAGAGCAATGTTGCATGTCTAAGTTCATGCTTAACCTGGGGGTAAGGTGCTTTAAGCAGAGTTTCAGTTGGGCTGGTGACCAAGATTTTAACATATCCAAAGTAACAGTTGATAATTTGAAAGCTGTGCATAAGTTTTTATAAAATACATACTTCGGAGAGTCTGGCTCAAGTGTTTCGATTTTTAGCAGAGCTCTTAAAGTTCCTTGATCAGCGTGGACCAGGTTATATGCCCATCTAATTATATTTGTGATCCCTCTGTCAAAAGAGCTGACTATCGATAATTCTAGCCGAAGAGCTTGAACCGGCACAGCTTGCGGCATCCTGGTTAGTTTCCGGTGGATTTTCCCTTCTTTGATATCAATTTGTTTCCATTCTTTGATTGGAATATGTTCTATTGCATATGATAAAACAGCAGGAATTTTAGAGCTATACACCTGTAACAGAGAAGAGAAGTGTCTTTGACTGGTGGAGGAATACAATCTTTGGAGGGCCCCTAGGTGGACGTCTGCTTTTCGACCCATTTTTTGCAAGTGAGGCAGGTTGTGCAGGGACTGAGTGAAAATTCTCCCGAGATATATATATTCTTTTACAATTTCCAATGGTTTTCCCCCTAATGTCCAGTTATATTTTGCCGAACTCTTCTTTCCTGTAAATGGTACTATTTTTGTTTTGGTGACATTTGGGATTAAATGATTTTCTTCAGTATATTTGGTAAGTGCCAGCAGATTTCTTTGGAGCCCAAATGGGGTCAGGTCTAGAATTACTACATCATCTGCATACATCATACAGTGGATTTTAAAATTTGCAATCTTAGGTGGAAAGTTATTGACCTGGTTAAGGTTTTCCGGTAGGTCGCTCAGATATAAAGAAAACTATATGGGAGCTAAAAGGCACCCTTGACGCAGACCGTTTAGTTGGTAATGGGCTAGTAAGCCCCTTCTCTCTCCCCATTTGGATTTGGCACCATGTCCCAGAGTATAGTGATATTATTAGGTGAAGAAGATTTTGTGGGATTCCCAATTGCTGCAATTTTTTCCAAAGTTTGTCTCGGTCGACCCTATCGAAGGTGGTCGTGAAATCTACAAAGACTGCATACACTGCCTGCGACTTTCTGATCACATATTTTTCTAATAGTGTTTGGAGTACTGCGATGTTATATGTCACCGAGTATTTCTCCTTCTTGTTTCCGTACCTCTCTTGCCTCTTTTTGCACCTCTGTTGGCTAATTCTGCACCTCACTTGCTCCTTCCTGCACCACTTTCCATGCTTCTTTCTGCGCATGTGTTGCTTCTTTCTGCGCCCCGTTGTCTCTATGTACTTCTTTTGCCTCTTTCTGCTTTTTCTTGCCTTCTTCTGCACCTCTCTTCCCTCTTTCTGCATGTCTGTTGCCTCTTTCTGCACCTCATTTTCTTCTTTCCGAACCCCTGTCTCTTTCTGCACTTGTCTTCCATCTTTCAGTATGTTTCCTGCCTGTTTTGCTCCTCACTTGCCTCTTTCTGCACTTTTCTTGCTTCTTTCTACACCTCTGTTGCTTCTTTCAGCAATTCTCTTGCCTCTTTGTGCACCCCTGTTGCTTCATTCTACACTTCCCATGCTTTTTTCTGCAGCTGTCTTGCTTCTTTCTGCACCCTTGTTGTCTCTTTATGTACCACTTTTGCCTCTTTCTGCACTTTTCTTGCCTTTTTCACCACCTCTCGTCCCTCTTTCTGCACGTCTTTTTCCTCTATCTGCACCTCATTTTCTTCTTTCTGCACCCCTGTTGCCTTTTTATGCCCTCTTTCTGTACCTTTCCTGCCTTTTTATGCATCTCACTTGCCTCTTTCTGCACTTTTCTTGCTTCTTTCTGCACCTCTGTTGCTTCTTTCAGCACTTTCCCTTGCCTCTTTGTGCACTTCTCTTGCCTCTTTTTGCACCTTTGTTGACTCTTTCCGCACCTCACTTTCTCCTTTCTACACTTCTCTTGCCATCTTTCTGCACCCCTGGTGCTTCATTCTGCACTTTTCATGCTTCTTTTTGCACCAGTCTTGTTTGTTTATGCACACCTGTTGTCACTTTATGTACCTCTTTTGCCTCTTTCTGCACTTTTGCTTGCATTTTTCTGCACCTCTCTTCCCTCTTTCTGCATCTCCCTTGCCTCTTTCTGCACTTTTCTTGCTTCTTTCTACACCTCTGTTGCTTCTTTCAGCAACTCTCTTGCCTCTTTGTGCAAGTCTGTTGCCTCTTTCTGCACCTCATTTGCTTCTTTCTGCACCCCTGTTGTCTCTTTATGCTCTTGTCTTCCCTCTTTCTGTACCTTTCCTGCCTGTTTTTGCACCTCACTTGCTTCTTTCTGCACTTTTCTTGCTTCTTTCTACACCTCTGTTGCTTCTTTCAGCAATTCTCTTGCCGGTTTCTGCACTTCTCTTGCCTCTTACGGCACCCCTGTTACTTCATTCTGCACTTTCCATGCTTCGTTCTGCATCTGTGTTGCTTCTTTCTGTACCCCTGTTGTCTCTTTATACACCTCTTTTGCCTCTTTCTGCACTTTTCTTGGCTTTTTCTGCACCTCCCTTCCCTCTTTCTGCACATCTGTTGCCTCTTTCTGCACCTCATTTGCTTCTTTGTGCACCCCTGTTGTCTCTTTCAGCACTCGCCTTCCCTCTTTTGTACCTCTCCAGCCTATTTTTGCATCTCACTTGCCTCTTTCTGCACTTTTCTTGCTTCTTTGTACACCTCTGTTGCTTCTTTCAGAAAATCTCTTGCCTCTTTCTGCACTTCTCCTTCTTGTTTCTGTACCTCTCTTGCCTCTTTTTGCACCTCTGTTGGCTCTTTCTGCACCTCACTTGCTCTTTCCTGCACCTGTATTGCTTCTTTCTGCACCCCTGTTGTCTCTTATGTACCTCTTTTGCCTCTTTATGCACTTTTCTTGTCTTTTTTTACACTTCTCTTCCTTCTTTCTGCACCCCCCTGCCTTTTTCTGTACCTCTCATGACTCTTTGTGCAACCATCCTACCTTTTTCTGCACCCCTCTTGCCCCTCTCTCCACCCCTCTTCCATATTTCTGTACCTCTGTTGATTCTTTCTGCACTGCTCTTGCTTCTATCTGCACCTTACCTGCCTCTTTCTGCACTTCTCTTGCTTCTTTCTATTCCTCTATTGCTTCTTTCAGCAATTCTCTTGCCTATTTCTGCACTTCTCTTCCTTCTTTCTGCACCCCTTCTGCCTCTTTCTGTACCTCTTTTGCCTCTTTGTGCACCTCTCCTACCACTTTCTGCACCCCTTTTGCCTCTTTTTATATCTCCGTTGGTTCTTTCTGCACTGCTCTTGCTTCTTTTTGCACCTCACTTACCTCTTTCTGTACTCCACTTACTTTTTTCTGCACCTCTCTTGCCTCTTTCAGCACCTGTGCTGCTTCTTTTTATAGGGCCATACAAGGGAGGTCATGCCAATCACAGGGGTACACCAACCCATAATATACCCTAGTGTATGTAGGTGTTTCCACTGTATTCTAAGTGTCTTTCATCATAGAACTGGCTCAGGGCCTGGTTAGTCAGAGTCAGTTACCACCAGTACCCGTCAGCAAAAAATTGGGGGCACAGGAGGAATTTGCAACAAGGCCTCTTTCTGCTCCTCTATTGGTTCTTTATGCACATCTCTTGCTCCTTTCTGCACCTTTCTTCGACTTTCTGGACTTCTGTAGCCTCTTTCTGCATTTCTCTTGCTTCTTTCTGCTCCTTTCTTCCTCTTTCTGCACATGTCCTACCTTTGTAGGCATAGTTAGCAATTAGCATTTAAAAAACCTTAGGAATTCACTGAAAAACCACAGGTTTCAGGAACGGTATAGTTAGTTGGTCATTTCACTTGTAAAAAACAGAGAAATTCAGCTGTTATAGTTAGTTCAGCTAACTATAACTCACGCCCCCGCAATGCACTGCTGATGATGTCACATATGACATAATTCATGACATGGTCAGTGACATCACTGATGACATCACTGATTATATCTCTAGTATGCAAACTCTAGTATAATAGAAACAAAAAATACAGATAGCTATGTTACTTAGGGAAGTAAGCTCAGGCCCATAAGGTTTGCCTAACGACCGATTTAATATCAAGTATTATTGCAATGCAAATTATATTTACATCATAGATTAGTGAACATTCACACAAGTAGATGACAAATAACTGCCCAATAGCTTTTAACAATCTTAGCAAGAAAGCTGATCAATCTACTCACAAGAAAGAAATTGTTGAGAAAGAAAGGGACTAAAAGGCACAGTATCTATAAGCAGCTACAATGTGATGGCCTACAAGGCAAGCCACCCTTTCCTAGTGTTCTTTTGCTGGGGGGTGGAGAAAGGATGTCATCTAGCATAAGCATTTTTAACATAAATGCGGTCAAACAGAGTATTCTAAAGCACAATTTGCAAAACAAACCGAATACGAGGACAATTCCATAAATTCTTGTTATTCAATTCCACACTACACTTTCATTTTCCAAAAGTAGGAAGCATCACTTTCAATTCTGCCTTCAACTTCATATCATAGCGTCAACACCCTCAAGTGAAATGGATTATCTGTCAACTGTTATGACCAAGACTCTGCTAGAGGGGGGGGAAAGGAAAATTAAGCTTGCAAAGTTATTGCATCTTCTGGAATTAGACATCTAACCTGGCCCTAATGTTAGGCAGATTTTAGAAACTCATTGAACACACTGTCCATATCCGCTCAGGTCACAGGGAGGAGTTATAGTTACTGATAATTAGATCACAGGAAACATCTAGGGCCCAATTCGAAAAAAACTGCAGTTTGTCGTATGTAAAGTAGTACCACTCATGTACTACAAAATGAAGTATGCAAAGCTACAGCCGGACACCTCTGCCTCCACCCTTCCTATCTTTACTGTTTGGAGAGTTCTGTACAGTTAAGTAAACAGTGATTTCACGGACCATGTCATGAGTGATGTAATATGTGAGGTCATAAGCAGTGCATTGTGGGAGTGTAAGTTATAGCTCTTGCAACTATAACGTCTGAATTTCACTGGTTTTGTATGAGTGAAATCTGAGCCTAACTATAACGTCCCTGTAACCTATGTTTTTTTAGTGAATTTTAAAGTTTTATTCTATTTCCTAACTATAATGTCCCAACAATAATGTCCCTGTAACCTTTAGTTGTTTTCAGTACATTTCTATGTTTTTGAAAATTCTATTTCCTAACTATAACGTCCCTGTAAACTTTGTTTTTTTTCAGGTGAATTGTAAGGTTTTTTAAAATTTTTATTTCTTAACTGTAACCACTAACCTTTGACACTGAGTGAGTGCATGAGTGTCTCAGCGGGTGTATGAGTGTCTGAGTAGGCTTGTAATTGTGTGCGAGTGTCTGGGTGGGACTGTGAGTGGGTGTGTGAGTTTCTGAGAGGGCCTGTGAGACTCTGTGTGAGTCTCTGAGTAGATCTGCAAGTGGGTGAGAGAGAGTATGAGTGATTCTGTAAGTGTGTGCATGAGTTTCTGACTGTCTATGAGTGGACCTGAGTTCGTCTGTGAGTGTGCGCATGAGTCAATGGGTCATGAGTGGCGATTGTCTGAATTGTTCTGTGTGTGGGTGAATGAGTGGGTCTGTTCATTTTCTGCTCGTTTTCTGCCTTTTTTTCTACGTATTTCTGACTTTTGTTGTGCCTCTTTCTGCTCATTGCTTACCTTTAATTTTACTCTTTCTGCTTGCTTCTAACCTGTATTTTGCCTTTTTCTGCTTGTTTCTGACATTTATTTTGCATCTTTCTCCTCATTTCAGATCTTTATCTAGCATCTTTCTGCTCGTTATGGAGCTTTATTTTGCCTCTATTTTTGCTAGTTTCTGCCATTTATTTTGCCTCTTTCTGACCTTTATTTTGCCTCGTCCTGCTAGTTTCTGATCTCTATTTTGCCTCTTTTTGCTTGTTTCTGATCTCTATTTTGCCATATTCTGCTTGCTGCTGGGCTTCATTTTGCCTCTTTCTGCTCCTTGCTGGCCTTTATTTTGCATTTTTCTGCTTCTTTCTGATGTCTATTTTGCCTCTTTCTGTATAATTCTTACCTTTATTTTGCCTCTTTTTGTTAGTTTCTAATCTCTTTCTGATCATTGCTGGCTTTTTTTTGGCTCTTTCTCATCCTATATTTTCATTTGTATAAAGGAGGGGGCCACATGGCCCCCTCCCTGGGCCGATTTTTGCCTTAGGGACCCCATCCCCTGGGGCACGGCCATGCCTCTTGGGTGCCCCCAGGGCACCCAGTGTGCAATGGGACCAGAGGGGAAACTTCAAGGCCCCCAAGGGTCCAGCTGGCATCCCGACTCCTGCGGGACCCAGCATTGCTGCCACAAGCAGGGAGATATGTTAAATAGCAGCTGCCTGCTTTGGGGAGCAATGTTTTCATCTGTTTCCCTGCATACATATTTATGTGCAAGGAAACAGATGAAAATTCTGCATTCTGCAACAAGCCAGAGCTGTTTGATAGCTCTGGCTTGCTGCAAGTGGAGTTATGTTTGTTTTTGTTTGGTGGGAGCTGTCAGTACCACTGAGCAAAGGCAAACAGTTACCTCCAGAAGGTGGGCACCTCAGGAGGTAGCAGGAGTCGGCCCTGGAAGGGGAGGTGGGTCCTTTAGCCACAAATATCTCTACAAGGAGGACTTTGCTAGCGGCTGGGGGTCTGCAAAGGACCCTTTAAATTAATTTATTTCAGCCCAGAGGAGGTGGCCGACCCCGGGGCTGTGGAGGAGGCATCGTGGGGCCCCACATTAATTTTATATGTTTAGCCCAAGGGAGGTGGCAGTCCATGGGGCTGCGGGGGCCATGTGGGCCTCTCACATCAATTTTATATGTTTAACCCTGGGGAGGTGGCAGCCCACGGGGCAGTGGGGGGGCTGCATGGAATACATATACACATGTATATTTGCCTTTGTGAGTCAGTTCTCAAGTCTAAATCCTAAAATAACTGTTTATTTGACAAAGGAAATGAGGATTTAACAAACCAATACATGCCACACACTATTTGTCCTCTACAAAACACAGTTTTTATTAACAGGCAGTTTTTTATCAATCATTGATGCGCTATTTTCTTAAAACGCATTAGATTGTTCTCAAACATAAACTTTACATTTTGAGTGAATATTTATCTGTATCGAAAATGTCAGGACGTCATTTTGTAAAAAACACTAATTTTTACCCCAAATTAGCTCTCCGTCACATCATGTGATCAGGTATACAGCTGTATACAGCTGTATACGACTGCTACTGTCTATGGGTTAGCCACCAAATGTCAGCCAAGTAATGCCCCATTGACACATATAAAAACCAAACATTTTCTTTTTTATTGCTATTACTGCTGGTCTATGTTTATGGCAACTGATGTCTCTGGTAAAAGGTTGTAACATTTCTCAGTGATTTACATTCCTTATGATTCTCTGGCATAATTTTTGTTTCCATTTAAGGGTCCAAAAATGGTACAAATGTGGAATTCCAGACTTGTATCTGTAGTTCCTTCACTAGTGAATATTTACTAAATTTCTTGGACCTAGATAGAGGGGGCAGCAATCCTTCAAAGTCTACCATAAGCAGGTGGGTTTGTTTAATGATAGTGACTTTTCATACAACAGATTGCTAGTGGGTATTAGGGTCGCTCCTTTTACCCTGTCTTCTTCCTGGGCAGGGTTTCAGACAGCCTCCAATTGTATCACTAGCATGGCAACAATGTAGAAGGCCTCTGAACCCACAATTGCATCACATTTCGATAGTTCAGTGGCACAGGAATAACCCCTGCAGCCCCTGCGGTGCGAGGGGGTCCCCCCGGCATTGTGCATAGTGGCGGGCACTGACTTGCAAGCTCCTGTAGTTGAGAGAGAATTCACACAAGAGGGCATTTGCTCCACTGGGTTTCACCTTCTGGTCACAAGTATGTCCTTTTATTAGATGCTGTTAAAGTATTGGTCATTGTGTTTCAATAGGAGCTGGATGTGCTAAGAGCACAGGTTAAAACTGCAACGTCTTGCTGGGATAGATGTTCAGGTTTGCATGGACTCAAATGAGTGAAGAGATGGGGATGTGATGCATTGAATAAATATTGCCAGGACCAGCAAACTCATTCTGTATTCACCATCACAGTATTATTGCTTAGTCTTTCTTTCAAGGACATTCAGCATGGTACCAGTAGTCACAGAGGAAGAATATCATATACAAATGTGAATGACAACATTGGAATGTTGGAGCTCCGGGCTTCTACTGGCCATTAGAATCCCGGAGCACTCCATTGTTTTCAAAGGAGCTCCGAACATTCCAATGCTCTAATGAGAGCTATTTTAAGCAAAGAGTGTTAAAAATTCACCTGGTTTTGCTTCACCCTAGTTTCTGTTGCAAATTGTTCTTTAAAACACTTGTTTCTTAGTTACACATTCAAATTATCCATTGTGACACTTCGTCATGAACAAAGCACACAGTGCTGTTGTTTCTAGCATGCACAACCAATAGCAGTAGAAAGAGATCTCGCTTGGATGGAATAATTTTCAGGTAAATTAGTTTGACCCTCCGTTCTTTTGCAGGCGTCAGTTGGGGAAAGATGGACATCTGTAATTATACAGCTCTGTAGAGAATGAGACATACCATAATATCTACTAGTCCTAAAATGCTCTGGTGCACAGCTCAACAATCACAAGGTGACCTACTGACTCCTATTCATGAATTATTTTTATTTCAATTGATTCATTGCAATAATGTCTTATGTAGACGGAAGCACATTGTTCCACTGATCCAAATTAAAGCTTCAGTGCTATTATAATTCAATTTAAAACTTAATCACAATGGATAACTTGCTTTTTAGGATTGCTGGCTAAATGCTTAATAAAATTTGAATATTTAAAAAGTTAGAACAAACTTAAAAAATCACTGTCTGAGACCCCTTAAGATAACAACTCATAGCACTCTGGCACTCATAATGAATACACTTTTCATATATTACAATCTGCTACAGTTTTTGTAACGCATTGTGATGTTATGTGTATTTGTAGGGCACAAAATTCACCCAGGAGGATAGCCTGGCGCTGTAAGCAAGTGCGGCCTAGGATATGTCTATGCTGTGTCTAGGTGAAGAGCTAGGTCTTTTATTTTTTTCATAACTCAAATAAAGACAACATCCTTTACAACAACTGCATTACAATGCAGTCTATTACCCCGCAGTTTTTACTTTGCAAAATCTTTTACAACACAGGGCTCTCACCGCAAACCATACAACGCATTCCCCATTACAACGCCCAGGTGGAGTTAGAATAGTAAAGTGCGTCGTAATGAACAATGCATTGTAATGGGTTGCGTTGTAAAGCCCTGCATTGTAAAATATTTTGCAGAGTAAAAAACGCTGAATAATGGCTCGCATTCTAAACGTATGCGGAATAATGTGTCATATTCCTCAAAAACAGAGAAGACAGTTTGGATGTGAAGGGGCAGGTTGTTTCAGGCTTTTGGGAGCTAGATAGAAGGCACAACCTCTGATTCTGCATATGCAAGGTATGTGCGTCTGGCTGAGTATCTGTTGGGTGTGTGGAAATCGAAGCAATTGTTGAAGTAGGCACACCATAATTGTGCAGGGATTTGTATGTGTATGAGGAGTGCACATTTGTGGATGTGGAGCCAGTGGAGTTCTTTAGTTGCAGGGTGATATAGAAGAAGGGAGGAAGTGTAAGTCTGGCTGCTGAGCTTTGAATGGTCTGAATTCTTCTGTTTAGTTGGATGTTGATTTAAAAAGACAGAATGTTGCAGTAGTCCAGCTTGCTGGTGGTAAGAGCCCGGATGATGGTCCTGCATGTGTTAATTGGGAGCCATTTCAAAATGTTCTTGGATGTGGAAACAGAAATCTGATACTGCGTTCTCTTAGCTGGTCATGACGAGCTGTTCATCGATAATTATGTTGAGGTTCTTTGCCTGGGTTGCCAGGCAGGGGTAGGTCCGAGTTCTGCCTGCACCAGGTCATGTTCCATAGCAATGTGCCTATGATGAAGAGTACGACTTCCATTTTGTCTGTGTTGAGTTTTGAGACAGTTGGTTTTCAACCATCTGGTGACTTCGGGCATGCAGGAGGAGAAGCTGGTCAGGGTGCTTGGTGTTTTTATTGGAAAGGGAGAGGACGAGCTGGGTGTCGTCTGAGCAGGAGATGGCTTGATTCTGTGGGTATGGATGAAGCTAGGGAGTTATTCTAGAAAAGTAGGCGTTGGCATTGTGCTACAGTTTTTGAAGTCTGATCTCACTGAAAATAACAGGTATTTATATCACTCTACATTAAATGAATCCAGAAATAGGCAGAAGACAAATACACATTGACTACATACTTCTATGTATATTAGAGAAAAACATTTTTGTCAAAAAAATCACATCAAATGAGCACTAAAAATGGCGTAAGCATCAGTCCATCTGTGCCCATAAGAGATGGGACATAGCTACCAATAATGCAGCAGGTGCAGTGTCACTGGAGTTCAGGCCTTGGAGAGGTCCACTTTGTCCCAATTAGTGTAGTTTTTTACCATCAAACCAAGGGATCAGTGAGACCCAGTTTCCTTACTTGAATTAAAATAGCCCTACAACATCTCTTTATGAAATGGTGATGAATATTGACAATATTATCATTTTAAAGAACTGTTATTGATATACATTGACGAACATGTAAATAATACAAATGTTTTAAATAATACACATGTTGTTATTTATTCCTTAAATTATATTTATGTTTTTGGATTGTAATATCTGCATATCATTAATATTACTCAAATCGATACTGCAGATTTTTTTTTTTACTTTGAAGGGTAAATAATTAAAACCGCTGCCTTAAGGCTGCATGCAGATTTCAACCATTAGAGTTAATGTGGTAACCCTAACCCCCACATGCATCAAGCATTTTTGTAGTCGCAAACGGTGCGATTCCTTAAAATCGGCCGTTTGCGAATGCAAAAGTGCTTTTTGGGATGCATGAAGCAATTTTAGAATTCGTAACATGTGTGCGAATTCTAAAATTGCGGGTGCTTTTAAGAAGTCGCAGATTTGCGATTTCTTAAAAGCAATGCATCATTTTTTTTAAAAAGTGAAAATTCGCAAATAGGGTGCCAAATTTACCGAGTGGTTGAACCACTCGGTAAATTTGGAAAAAGTGTGTAAAATGTTGAAAATGTTTTTTTTTCAACATTCATGTTACGGACACACATGTCCTTAGGACATGTGTGTGTGCAACATGATGCGAAAAATACATTTCAGGGGTGCATGGGGGGGTCCTTTGGACCCCCCCATGCACCCATGAAGTTTTCTAAGTGCCACTCGCAATTTCCATTGACTCCTATGGGCCTTTTGGCCCATAGGAATCAATGGGAATTGCGAAAATTAAGTTAAGAAATCGGTATTTCTTTGGGATTCGGTAAAAATTGCGATTTTTACCAAATCCCAAAAGAATACCGAAAATATTGATGCATATCATTTTGCATTTCTTAATTTGCGATTCCTTATTTTTCGCAAATTAAGAAATGCAAAAAGTCACAATGATGCATGTGGGGGTAAGTCCTTTAGAACCTGGGTATAAATTATATAGTCTACAATGCCTTCTGTTGGATATCTACAGAGGAAACTTAATCAAATGAGACAGCACAGCTTATTTTCTAGCTGGCAGGTAAACAATGATTTGATAGAAAGAAAGAACCACTGATGCTGGTTGGTTTTGATCTCCCCACAGAACATTCTGCTTCCGTTTTTCAAAGACTTTCTAAACATATAGGGCCAGATGCATCAAGCTAAAAACCGGTCGCAAAGGGGCAGATTCTCAGAATCTGCCCCTTTGCGACCGGTATTTTTGCATTTGGGATGCATCATCCCAAATGCAAAAATCGCAAATAGAGAATTCGCTAAATTGCGATTGTTTACATTTAAGGAATCTCAAATTGAGATTACTTAAATGCAATGCATGAAAGTTTCTAAAATAGCGAATTCGCTAATAGGGCATGCAAATTACCACGAAGTACAACTTCATGGTAATTTGCAAAAACTTTGAAAAATGCACTTTTGTGCATATTTCAAAGTTTCATGTTGCGCACACACATGCCCTAAGGGCATGTGTGTGCGCAACATATGTGCACAGATCAAAATCAGGGGTGCAACAGGGTGTCCTTTGGACACCCCTGCACCCTTGAACTCGCAATCTCAATTTGCGAATCACTAATTGCGATTCGCAAATTGAGATTGTCTTCCCATTCATTCCTATGGGCCTCTGGGCCCATAGCAATTAATGGGGAGGTATTCATTAATTGCGACTCGCAATTTGCGAGTCGCAATTAAGGAATTCTAAGGAATCGCTATTTTTGTAGTGATTGCTTGATGCATTCCATTTTGCTATTCCTTATTAGCGATTCCTTATTTTTCGCTAATAAGGAATCGCAAAATGGATGCTTGATGCATCTGGCCCATAGAGATTGTGCTTAAATTCTTGAAGGGTACGCTTTTGCTTTGGAGACCCACAATTTGCAAAGTCAAACACAGAAAAAATGTGTTTCCAAGTTAAAGGTCATTTTTACTTGGCTCCTTGATTACATGTTTTATATGCACAAACCTCCCCACACTCGCACTTGTGGTTGTGTTTGTGAACCCCATCTCTTTGGCATTAAGGATGGCGCCACATGTCTCTTTGATTTTCATCGAATGCATGGTGGCATTTTCATGAGAGTATGGCTGCTGCCATGGCGTACTAAGAAACATGCCACTGGAAGAATTTCTCACTCACACATATTTAAGTCAACCCAGTGTGTGGTTTACAAAGTGAGTAAGCTGAGGTGACTATGACCTTGTACCTATCACCAATCAGAGCATTGATTTGCTTTGCCTCTATTTCATTTTTACATCAAAGCTGTAATAGTTAGGAGTACTATGGGGCATATTATCAAGGGGGTTTATCTCCGCTTTTTTTGGCTTTAAAAGCCAAAAAAGCGGAGATAAAATTATCTCCCTATTACCTAGCTGTCGCTAACACTAGTTAGCGACAGCTCGTAGGAGATAGCGACCATCATGGGCCCCGCTTTGCATGTCAGTGAAATTTATCACTAATGACATGCAAAGTGGGCGTGCCAAGATGTTAGCGACTGGAAACAGTCGCTAACATCGCTATCTCCCATTACCAACTTTTGGAGATATTCGCGCTAAGCGCAATTATCTCCAAAAGCTAACACCTGCCCCTGAGCAGTTCTTAGCCATGTTATCCAATGGTAGGTGGATAACATGGCTAAGAGCATTAGCTCGGTAATGCATGAATATCGCTGACTTTTCATGCATTTCGGCCGATTTTTATCGCTTAGGAGATAAACCTTGATAATAGCAAGGTTCCTAAGCGATAAAAATCACCGCAGCTCGGCGATAAAAATATTGCCGCTAAGCCAGCATAGCGATAATTATCGCTAGTTGTTGGTAATATGCCCCTATATTCTAAGTTCGAGGTAGGTTTTTAGATCTGGCGTAACATTTTAGATTAATCAATATACAATTCGATTATTTATAAATTAAAAATGATATCATAATTATGAGATTTTAATTATTTTGATAGTAGTTCAGGAGCATGAATAACTGGATACTGTATGTCTTCATGAAGAATACGTTGGTGAGTGTTGTGAGAGTCTCATGAGATGCTAAAGAATTCATTAACGGGTGATCAAGAGAATGTTCATCTGCTTTTCTTTATAATCTTTTAAACAAATCTCTTTTGCCAAAGATATGTTTCTTTTCTCTTTCATTGAATGATAGAGGAAACCCCACATTCTAAGTAAATATCAAATTTAGACCACCAGTCTGGACCTTAGCAAGAAACGACATCTGATTTTGGAGCACTAGTTTAGATAACCGTAGCACTAATAATCTGTTTGTGGCGCTCTTCCATGAAGGTGCTACTGATGCATGATCAATGGCCTGTCTTTCTGAGACAGCGCCATCAATAAAGTTTACAAGCAACTGCATCATATGTTTGGCAGACATGTCTTTTTTTTTTTTAAGTTTGAAGTTTATTGAAATATAAAGAACCAAAGACAGAAAAGACAGAAAATGAAGAAACAATCAAAAGTTATGCGAAAAAATGAGAGTAATCTTACATAATAGCGAATTACATTCAAGATAATGAAACACAAAATATGAAAATAGCAATGAGGGTGAGGAACATAGGAGGATGAGAAGATACCTTAAAATATGAAAACAGATTAAAAATATGATAAAACAGTTGCTATATATAATAATATGATAATCGAATAAATTAAGGTAATGCATTTATGGAGGTTTACAAACTTCAACCGTACGTAGGGAAGGTGGTGGATGAGGTTTAGCCACTGAGGAGAGATAGTCAGTGAGGGGGAGCCATAAGAGATCACGTTTAATTGCTAAGGATATAGGAGAGACAAAAGTAGTGTCAAGTCGGTGATTAAAGCAAACTGCATTCCACCATGCAGTAAAAGAAACATCCTTAGCTTGTTTCCAATGCGATGTGATATGGTGGAAAGCAATGGCTATGCATAAGTCAAGTAATTTGTGGTTGGAGTCAGATTCAACAAAGGTAGGGGATAGGGAACCTAAGAAAATGTGTGAAATGGAGAATGAAACCGTAAATTTGAAATTTTTTTGTAACTGGGACCAAACTAAGTGCCAAAAATGTAATATAGGGGGACATTCAAATAGCATGTGTTTCAAATCAGCTGAAAGGGATGTGCAGGACCAACAACTAGATGGAGTGTCTGGGGAAAAGGAGGACAGGAGCAATGGAGTGAATAATATACGATTATAAATAAAGAATAAGGTTTGTGTGGTATTAGCAGCTCTGGATGTACTGTGAACCTTGGACCAGATTTTGTCCCATAAAAGGATGGACCATGTGTGAGATAAATCTTTTTCCCAAGCCAACTCAACCTTAGATTTGGAACGATCAACAGAGGATTGTAAAGATTTATAAATAAATGACGCAGAGAGAGATTGATCGATAGCATTAGAAATCGAAAGATGTGTGGTAGGAATAAAGTTAGAGGCGGGGAGTGAAGAAAGATATTGAGTAAGGGACGGAAGTATCGATAAATATTGTTTACGGGATGAGGCAGGTAACGAGAATTGAGTTTGAAGATCTTGGAATGAAAGAGGCTGATTATCCGAAAGAAGTTGTGAGATCCATTTTAGACCAAGGGAATGCCAGGATTTCCAATATAAAGAACGATTGCGAATTTTGAGGAATTTATTATGCCAGATAGGTTGAGCGTGGGTGGAGGAGGCAGATGGGTAGGTGGATACTAAATATGGACGAAGAAGAGAGCAAGAGTGAGAAAAGATGGGGGAACTTATAGAGGACACCTTAGAGGTAAAGGACAGGACTTCTCGAAAATCGTAAGGATGCAGAAGAGAAGATTCTAATGTGAGCCATAATGGAGGAATGTGAGGAAGATCTGAAGAGAGCCATTTCATAGATTGTTTTAATGAAAATGCGTGATGATACGACTTAAAGTGGGGGAACTTGACACCACCAAGGGATTTGTCTTTTTTCAGGGAGGAGAGTGCAATCCGAGATTTTTTGCCTTTCCATAAAAATTTTATTAGAAGGGAGTCTATCGATTTAAAGTAATGATCTGGAATACGGATGGGAATCATGGAAACAGAATAGAGGACTAGGGGTGCTAACATCATTTTGATGGAATCAAGTCGACCCCACCAAGAAAGGAAGAGAGGATTCCATCGTGTTATAGATGTACTGATTTTGTTAGAAAGAGAATCGAAATTAAATTTAAGAGTGTCAGGAATACGGGGGGCAAACCAGATACCTAAGTATTTGATCTTTATGGGTTGCCAGGAAAAACCAGAAGAATCAAAGAGATGTTTTTGGCATAAGGGGTTTAAAGGTAAGATTTCGCATTTATCAATGTTAAGACGATATCCGGAGACGGTAGAGAAAGAAGAAACTTGACTAAGGAAAGAAGGGAGAGTCGTTTGAGGATTTGAGCAATAAAATAAAATGTCATCAGCGTATACAGATAGTTTAGCTTGTTGGTGAGTACCATATTGGAAACCAGTGATCGTGTCATCAAGTCTAATCTTTGTTAAAAAGGGTTCTAAGGCTATAATAAACAATAAAGGAGATAGTGGGCATCCTTGGCGAACCCCTCTTTGGAGAGGAAAGTAATCGGAAATCATACCGTTTGCAAAAATTGAAGCATGGGGGCTAGAGTATAGTAGAGAAATTAAAGATATGAATTTAGGGGGGAAGCCAAACCAATGGAGAGCTTGAAACATAAAGTCCCAGCCAATTCTGTCGAATGCTTTTTCAGCGTCAAGGGAGATAGCAGCAAGGGGGGAGGAAAGGGATGGAGCTTTACTCAAGATATTAAAGAAGACACGGGAATTATCTGATGATAGGCGACCCTTAACGAAACCGGATTGTTCAGGACCTATAAGATCAGGTAATAAGGGATCAAGTCGAAGAGCTATAATTTTAGCGAAAATTTTATAGTCAGTGTTAACTAGTGATATGGGGCGATAGTTCTTACAAAGGGTGTGATCTTTATCTGGCTTAGGTATTAAGCAAATCAATGCTTCTTGAAAGGTCCCTTGAGAGGATCCGGAGGCCGCAAAAGATTGGAATAGGGAGTGCAATTTTGGGAGAAGAAGGGAGGAGAAGTGATTATAGAATTCAATGGTAAAACCATCGGGCCCTGGGGCTTTACCTCGACGGAGAATAGAAATTGCATGAGAAATTTCCGATTGGCTAATGTCCATGTCTAGTGAGTGAAAGTCAAGATGGGAAGCTTCTGGAGGAGGGATGTTTTGAAAATATGAAAGAAGATCCTGAGGGTCGGGAATGGATTCCGGGGTGTAGAGAGTTTGGTAAAAAGAAACAAATTGAGCAAGTATGTCCTTATCTTTAAAGAAAGAAATTCCATTTGGGTTTTGCAAGGATTCAATTTTTGTACGTTCTTTACGTATCTTAAGGTAGTTAGCCAGTAGCCTGCCCATCTTGTTTTGTCCGCCGTAGTAGCGGGAATTGCATTTTAAAAGAGAGTTAGAGGCGGCGTTGGTTGTGAATTTATTGAAATCAAATTTGGCTGCGATCAATTCACGGAGAGAAGATTCAGAGTTTGAGTTATAGTATGTATATTCCAACTTCTTAATTTTATCCAAGAGTTGAGTAGACTTAGAGATTGATTGTTTTTTCTTTTGGGAAACAAAATCAATGATAAAACCTCGTGCAGCTGCCTTAAACGAGTCCCAAATCATAACAAAGGGGGAGTCAGGAAGATGGTTAAGTGTAAAAAATTCAGTGGAAAATTGTGTAAATTGGGTGCAAAACTTAGAATCAAGAAGTAAGGAATTATTAAATCTCCAACGGCCTGAATGAGGGGAGTAGGGAAGGAGATCAATGTCTACAAAAACAGGAGCGTGGTCCGAAATTAGGATGGAGCCTATATCTGAATGAATGGCAAGTTGAGCTAATGGTTTGCTAAGAAAAAGGTAATCAATACGCGATTGGGAGTGATGTGTAGGGGAGTAAAAAGAATATTCTCTGAGGTCAGGGTGACAAAGCCTCCAAATGTCAACTAATGCATTATTCTGTATAGAGGAGACAAACTGGGTGTGCATCTTGGAAGGAACAAATTTAACTTTTGAATTTCTATCAATAAAGGGGTCATAAACCTGGTTACATTTGGCAGACATGTCTGACACACCACACTGCCTTCTATGACAACTCTTTCAGTTCATGACAGTCACCTGTCAAGCACAAGGAAAGCTCTGAGCAGCCATAGCTTTGACCAATCACCACATGCAACAACATCATGTTTTTCTACACTTCTCTGAAAAAACAGTATCCACCGGTGCCAACTGTTTGCTTTGTTTTTGCTAGATCAGCCTACTAAAAAGAGATCACTTTCTTTTGAGATCATGGGGTGTCTTCTACCAAGCTTTGAGTGAGACTGGTCTTGTGTCTATTTGTTTTCTAAGTATGGCTGATAATATTTAAAACTTTTTCTTAATAAACAAAACAATGTTTTCAGACTGTTTGAACCTAATGGTATGTTATAAACTTTCCTTCTCCCTACTTGGTACTCTTACCATTATACTCAGCAGTTTATTTTGTAGAGCAAACAATTTATTTTAGACACATTATTAACTGCAGTATTTTCTTGAGAGATTCTTGGTAGGATTCATACCAGTAGCAGCAACAGCAACCAAATCATGCTTTAAGCACTACTTTATTTCAGTTACCCAAGGTTTTTTTAACATCTCTTTACTGGTTTTACATATATGCATACATGTCGGAGAAACAGGCAATAAAAAAGAAATAATAGCATGGTGTATTGCTGTACAGGTCATATAATCAATCGCCCTCATAACCAATAGAAACGTTTGCAATTATCAGCTTACTGTGCATTAGAACAATCGTATAATTGAGGCGTACACTGCATATTTATGGCCCATAGCATTTATGAGACACATAGTCCACAAATAGCAACAAAAACAATAGGAGATTTACATTTAGCATAATTCTACCAAAGTGGGTTAAAATAACATTCAAACCTGGGGATGGCCACTTTTCACATCAACATTTCATGCACTTTGGGCACTCTGGGTAGGCAAGGGGTATCGCTCCCGGTTGGCGTGTACACCCCTCCATCTCTGTTACTAGGGATTAGCCTGTGGAAACAGCAGAGCTTACCCCCACCCTCAAACAAAGCTATTGATAGCTAACACTTTTTCTGGTGGGAGTCATAGGTCGGAGTTAACAGGACATTCTCATGCCTACCTTTCAGGGTGACCTGTCATAGGGTTTGGTGCTAGAGCTGCAAGATAATAACTCTGCTGTTGCCCACCTGAAGAGGTCACTTAACCATTTTCACACTTTTGAAACTGTCGATGACTTCCATGCCATGGCAATCAGTCGCATAGCTAGGTCATAAACCAGAGCTATACATTTCATGGCATACTAAGGGCCTTATTGCAAGTTTGGTGGTCTTCCTCTGGGACTGCCACCGCGGTGGCCCCAGGAAGACTGCCTAGCCTGTGGCCAACTACTCATGGTGAACATAGGAGAGCCTAAACAGCATACTGCCGCTGTGAGAGAACCTGCAGCACGTACGTGCATGGTGTGGCTTGACCTATCTTGTTCATGCCACAGAATACACACACACAGGTGCAATTGTGAGGGGCACAACATGTGCCCCCAGCATGCACCCCTATGGCCAGTTTTGCCCAGGAGCCCTGTTAGGGCCCTCTTACCTGCATTTCCCCCACCCTTTTCATGGCGGGGTCCCCTCCATGAAATGGGCAGTGGAAATGCAGGTTGGAATATGCTTGGCAGTGCCCAGCATTGGCACCACCAGCATATTCAGCCTCTTTATTTTCTGAATGCCACCGCAGCAGGATCCTGGATCCTGGTGGAGGCAGCGGTCTTGTGGTGGTCCCACCGCCACCATCGTAACACGGTGGTCAGACCACACAAGGTGGAGGCGGTCAAACTGTCGTTGTAAGTATGGTGGTCCCAGGACTGCCATACTCGTAATAAGGTCTTTATTTTTTCCGAATGTAGTAACATCACCAAGAGGCACCATTTATTTGTCAGCTCCTGCCCCACAATAACATGTCTTCTGTCACGTATGGCATGGCCCCTATTGTGGTCACTCAATGGTCCTACCAGTGATTTGTGTCCTGATAAAGGGTTATTTCCTAAAATTCCTGGAGTGACCACAATAGTAGTGTCAGAGAACATGGCAGGAGAGGTGTCCCAGTAAACACATATTTGTTCCAACAGCATTTCAGCCAGTTTATTTACAGGAGTGTCCATGGCTTGTAGTTTCATCAACCAGTCTAGTAATGGGCTGTCCTGTGGCTCCCGCATTATTCTCTCCTTCTCAGAGCTAGGGGTGTCCAAGAATTTAGTGGTCACATAATACGACTCATGGGCTTCCAGTCCTCATCTATCCAGTGGTTATACAATTTACGCAGTGCTACCCTTCTCCTCCCAGTGCCGAAGACCAGATATTTGAGTACACTATCAAATTTCCTGAAAAAGGATTCTGCGTGTCGTACTGGAAGGGCCAGAAAATGGTACAACAACCACGGTAGCACCAGCATTTTAGCAATTGATATTCTACCCATAATAGACAAGGGGACGGTTTTCAATAATTGCACTGATTGCCTAATGCTAGTCACGACCATGGACAAATTTCCCTATCTGAGGTCTTTGTCTGTATGGTCAGAATTGACCCCAGGTATTTGATACTTTATTTGTGATTGCATATCTGCAACTGCGGGCCACACAGTTGCCAAAGGCAATTCCGCCGTGTACACTCGGTCTACAAGATCTTTATGATCCACTCGCTAAAGTCCCATCTCAATGATTAGTGCATCAATTATTAGGCTCCAGTGTCATTTTTAGATCTGTAATAGCTTGTAGGAGTGCACCAAATTTCCCCGTATAGGTGTGTGGCATCTGCTCCATCATGCTGCTTCCCAGCATGTATTCAGGGATGACGAAGCAGATAGAAGTTCCTGTTCCTGGTATAGTACCCATCTTAGGACCCTTCGGTTTCACCATCATTCATGTGCACTCTGCAATACATGCTCTACGATGATCTTACTCCTGGGTTGGAGGCAGGGGGCTCCGCCTGCAATGCAGTGATAACTCCAACTTGCACTTCAAAAATGCTCCTGGCAGCTGCCATGTCACCCAGTGCCATCATGGCCTTCTGTAATGTCTCTGCTGTATTACCTGTGCAATAGTGCTACGCAGAGTGGCTTTGTGGCTCCGGTGGTGCAGGTTACTCTGAGACCCTTCCCCTGCCTCCTGAAGTCAATGAGACTACTGCCCGCTCATCGTGGTCTGCCCAAACCGTGTCCACCAGCACATCTCTGTTGGGCCCAGAGGATCCGCACTGCAACCTAGCAGGGGACAAGCCGTAAGGTGGGTCCCCTCAGGCTGCTGGGGTGGCATGCGGAGCCAAGCAGCAGAAGGGTCCACCGTGCCCCAAGCTAGTGTGGTGATCCCATTTCCAACCACACTGTGCTGGGGCTCTGGAGTCCCTCCTTCTTGCCTCAGCTTCGGCTCTCAGTCTCACTCACCTAAGCCCGAGAATCATCAGGCAGCACAGGTCGCGTGTGTCTTCTCCTCATCGTGGTGACCCAGTGCAGTGTCTGTCCTCCCTCAGTCTGAACCGACACTGAAGAGGTGCGGGCGACGTCTGTCAACCAAAAGGGAGCTGCCCGTTTGCCTTCAGGATAACGTTTCTGTAGGCACAGCTCAGGAGCTCACTAATGTGCAGCTAGCAGTCACCATCTTGGCCACGTCACGTCTTAAAAGTAACATTCGAGACTGAAGATTACGGGTGCCGGGTTCTAAGACTTGGTTCTAGAGTAATTTTAAGTTATATGCTGCAGCAAATTACACTCGGCAACAACTCAGTAGAGGATGGAATTAAACATTAAAATTTCAGCATATAGGTCAATCTTGTGGCATTCAAGAAATCTTTGTATATTTCAAAGTTCTAAAAACAATTGATGTTGCAGTTCACAAGTACAATCTAATTTTCAGAACTAAATTTTGATTTTTCTTTGAAAAAAATATACATTTTGTAAAGGTATGCGAAAATGTGCTTCTAAATTGTAATTATTTATATAAGACGTTGTTTTTCTCAAATATTTAGCATGAATCTGTAGCATGAATCTGTACCTCGTGATTGACCTTTAGTCAACCCTGAAACAAAATGTTTTTTTTTTTACTGCATGACTTAGTTCTCGTATGTACGGTGCAAAAATGACATTTTTATTTATGGCCCGCCTTCTGAAATCAAGTAGATCTTTTTGACCCAATAAATATTCGAAAAACTGCAAATTCGACTCCATTTATACTTTGGCCATCTTTCAAATTCTATGAATTGTACCACAAAAGGATGCAAACCAACACACACATTCTTATTTTCCTTCATTATTCTTCTCTGTTAATAGGTGTAAGAATGCAGAGCTGTTTGGTAAATCTTGGAAGGCATAGAAATGAGAAGGCAACAAAAATTGGATTTGCAATCACAGTGACAGCTAGGAAATTAATGGTGCCATTCATGTCATGTTATTTGTAAAGCTTCAACTGGGTTCAATCCTTCTTGTGTATAATTTTAAGTCATTCAGCCTAAGTTAATGGAATGTATGGTTAATGCAGACTATATTCAATACACTGTTTTTCATATTGCTTCCTGTCAAAAATGAACAGATAATTATTTTTAGATGTAAATTGTTACTCTGCTGAGATTATTATTGGTTATCGCACTTATAACATGAACTTTTATAATCAATTGTATAGGCATTTATATAGCGCACTACTTACCCGTAGGGTCCCAAGGCGCTTCGACCGCTGCGAAACCCTTCCTGGCTTCCCTGAGAGATGGTCCCTTAATGGGTATCTCCAGGGTGAGACCAGGTATCCCCTGCGGTCTGGTGGGGCTGTTAGTGAAGATGAGGCAAGCTAATGCCCAGAGTTGCCGAGTGTGTACGCTGATCAGAGTGGGCACCGAGGCGAGAGAATTATCGAGTCCGCTGACCCTGGTCCAGAAACCTGCCGCACCGGGAATCGAACCCTGGTCCCGGGCCGTCCTCTGCTCTCGGGTCTGCCGCCTCTAACCAGTGAGCCACACTACTTCACAATTGAGTACTTATTTTCGGTAAGCAGTACACCTGTTACATTTTTGCAACAGCACATAAACAACCAGCATGGAAAGCAACACAGAATCATCATGTCGCTGGTAATATAAAATGGCAATTACATTTTGTATTTTATTTTCAAAATACAGCAAATATATTTGTGACAGCAGAATATTTTGGTGGATAGGACACACATGGAATGCAGGCACTTCAGTGTATGATTATCATGAAAAATATCATTATTTGCAGCCAATTGCAAATGGGAGTTATCTGGATATGTGTAGGGGCACGGAGTAGCTTAGGCATCTCTATTCCTGCCAGTTGAAGTTATAGACAGACGTGTGTATCTTTTCTTTGGATGGGTATTTTTCTCCAAACCGCTGAGGTAAATGGGCGAAGCTTACATTCTACCTCGGGTGCAGACTCCATGGCACGTCTTGACTGGCACAGCTGTTTTGTGGCCTTGGAGTTAAACCATTAGTTTAGGAGCTATTCAAAGTTACTTTAGCACTGGCACGAACTGTGATTTTTGTTAAATTGCCTAATGTGTACCAGCTTTTTCAATATGACTGGATCAGGGTTTCCTTTGTTGTTTGGGACGTGCCTGGCTCACTTGCCCAGAATCCAGCTTGTGCATTACCGCGCAGGAAGGAGGTGGGGCCTCCTGCCCCATGGGATTCTTTTGTTGATTTAGGAATCACTTAGCCAGAATTCAGCTTGGGCATTACCGTGCAGGAAGGAGGTGGGGCCTCCTGCCCCATGGAATTCTTTTGTTGATTTAGGAATCACTTGCCCAGAATTCAGCTTGGGCATTACTTTGCAGGAATGGGGTGGGTCCCCACAAACTCGGCGCTACATAAGGCGCTTGCACTTCCTGCTGTGGGTCTCAGCCCATCTGCACCCAGATGAGGCTGAGCCAACCCCCCTTGACTTAAGTTTTTTAAAATTTTACTACACTTCCGGTCTCCTACATTTCATCTATACAGTGGACATGTCTAAGAGGAAATCTTCAGCTATCTCCGGTAAGGAATGTCCCGCCGCCAACTCTATTGTAAATTTTTCTATGAATGCAATTGATACATTAGATCAGGAAATTGACTCAATTGAAGAACGTCTTTCCGTTGTCCAAAATACGTTTTGTAGGAAATCAGTTGGCATCGTTAAACCCAAAACCAATAGCGACTCTACTTCAACATTGCCAACCGATAAAGCCTTAAAGTCTGCAATAGGGGTCAATCCATGTGTTCATGACTCTTCATTGCTATTTGACCAGGTGGACAGTGCAGACTCTAGAATGAGTATTGACTCTGTGTGTGCTCCAGCACCAGCCAAGAAAAAGGAGGACATGAAGCACGTTCCACATAGAAAAGAGAAACATGCCGAAATCTGACGTGTTTCAAGCTTAAAATGATCCTACTGACACTGATAAGGAAGAGGGGAAGGTGGTGTATTATCTCTAATTCATCGCAAGCTACAAAAATCTACAGCGTCAAATTTCAACCTTCCTGACTGGCAGTAGTCGTCTAGACATAATAGATAAGCATATATCTGACCTGAAACCAACACCCAACTGCCATGGTATCAGCTATAAGGTGGATGTTTCCTGCATTACTCCTTCTGAGTGGGCTACATACGGTCTCCCTATTGGTACCCCCAAAGTGCCTTTTAGTTTACCTCTGCACCAGTTTCCTTGGGGCCCTATTCTGCTACAGCCACGCTTTCAGTGGCAGCATCACAACTGACAACCGAAACTGATTTTCAGCTGAGAAACACCCAGTTCTGCAGCTGCTGCCAGAAGCAACACCATATGTTATTGTTCTCAAGAGGATTCCTAAGCTCGGTTGCGGAAGTCTAAGGACCGCAATCGAATGGTTAACAAGGTCTCCACTGGATGAAATGGGGATCAGGTGACCGATAATCATTACACATTGAAATAGTCATTGTCAGGAGAGTTTTGTGGGATGGTAATTTGAAAAAATCTGATGTCAACGTCTATCTTGTCATCAACTCCAAGAATGAGTTCATTGTTCCTAACTTGCTTCCCAGGCTTACCCCTCCATTCCTGGGATACGACAGGATGGAGCCACTGCTGCTTGGTTATTTCTTTCCACCCAGATCTAAGACCTTGGTGTCCAAAAATGCAGATGATGTGCAGTGGGGATGAAACCTATCCCCATGTTTCTCCATTCCAGTCGTCAACAGATTTGCTGCATTATCACAGCCCAAGTCTTTAGGTTGACAAATATGCAGATTAGATACAACAGGGCTTATTTATGAGTCCTTGTGTCACTTTTTGTGACACACCAGCAGGGTAAAAAAATATGCCATGTTGCTTCATATTTACGAAGTGACGCATCTAGGTAGATGCGTCACTTTGTAAACCCCTGCGTAACATTATACCTGCGCCAGGTATAATGTATGCAGGGTGGGCGTTCTGATGCAAGTAAGTCTCGTAGAAGTGACGCATCTATGAGATTCCACTGCGTCACTTCTAGGACGCAAATGCATCAATATCTTAACCTGCCTCACAGCAGGCGTAAGTCTGACACAGGCACATTTTAAATCGGAATTGCCCATTTGAAATGACCCATTGATGGAGTTGTGTCACTTTCGTGACACACTCCAGCAATGCGTCATTTTTACGCCTACAGATACCTCAGAAATACTGGCGTATCTGTAACTCCTTGCGACATGATGTGTAAATATGGCGCATCATGTTTTCAGCAGCGATGCGTCACTTTTCATAAATGTAGCCCAACATGTATAACAGACCACGTGGGCAACACAACATCAGTTTTGTTGGAGATGGTCCCATAGCAACCACTGAATCTTGTTCGACATGCCAATTACTGATAATAAATGCATTTTAACCTCCATGCACAGATGTTCATTATCAACCAAGTCTCTTTATTTAGCCTCCTTCTGGAACTAATCGGGTTTAAGCACCAAGGTGAATAATCCTGTATGGTTGGATCTGATGAAAAATATTATATTATTTTCTACTAGGAAACCCAGGCTATTGGCCCTCAATATATAGGTGTGTTTATTTCATATTGTTACACAGCAGTCACTACACACTTAGGTAGAGCTAAGTGTGGATTGCTTACCTTGGTCTCCAAACTGTTTCCAAGGACTTTTGCTTGACCACACTTGTACTCCACAAACCTCCAATTGGTGTGGTTTGATTGCAGTTTTATGAAATTTCTTCTAATCAATTTTCATAATAATAATTATGACAAGAGCAACACTGATATTTTAAATTCAATGAGCAAGGAAATAGAGGGGTTTATAGGTAGACATCTTGTATCGAGGAATTTTAATGTTCAACCTTATGGTCTATCTACTGCAGATTTCTGTGGGATTGTGGGTTTGAATTGGCGAGCTTTAACACACTTTTGCCACACACTGTGAGGAGAGGTGCTCAATTTGCTTTTCATTAAATATCACCTGCACCTTGCTTTGGTTCCTTTTCTAGCACCCCGTACTAAAGCCCACATTACAGGTGGGTATAGCAGTAGCTTAATTGATTTCATATATATATATTTTTTTTACAGTTTTATATTGCGCAAACTTGACCCGGTATCGGGTATCAGAGCACTTTACATAGCACCAGTTAAGTTGCAAGAGGACACATTTATTTTAGTTAGGCGCGGGGAGATTACGTGAATTGCCCAGAATCACAGCATGTTCAGCGTCCTTGCCGAGACTCGAACCCAGTTCCCCATATTCAAGGTCGACAGCCCTAGCCCCTAGGCCAACTATTGTTTTCATCTGATATGTTGGGGGGTTTCTACAACTGCCCTGTTTAAGAAAACACGCCTAGCGACTGTGAGAAATTGGGTTATTGGTTGAGGAAGTGAGCCCTATTTAAGCAACAGCCACAGTCCTTGTTAGGGTGAATGACAAAAAGTCACTAAATTAATTTGTACTTTACCCTCTGGTAGCTTGACACAAAAGTAGTCAGGCTTAACTTAGAGGCAATGTGTAAAGTATGTTTGCAGCACAAACAGTAGTAGAGTGAAAACACAACACAAGAAAATCCTACACAATTTAGACAAATAGAGCAAAATGTAATGAATTATTGGAAATCAAAATGCAAAAAATCCAATCAGTAGGACTGGAGTTATGAAAGTTTAAAGTTTCTTATATAGGGGGGGGGGGGCACTAGAGAGCCCATGGAAAGATGGCTGCACTCTAGTGCAGCTTTGATGGACGGGAATCATAATCCACTAAATATCCTGCCATCACCTGTTGAGATGCCAGCAATGCAGACACTATGAGTGAGAGACGTAGGGGAGACCTGCTTGGCCCCCTAACGCAAACCCTGGAGCTCCCCCTTTATGTCACTGGAAGCCCGATACTGAAAACCACATGTGCTGCTTCACAGAGCTGGAGCGGAGGCTGCACTGTGTGGAGGGCAGGCCGTGAGGTGGTGATCTGCCATCCTGATGAAGTGACTATCAACAGTCCGAAGTCTCCATGGAGAGGAGTGCCGCTTGATATATGAGGCGGTGGGCACCTGTGGGATTTGGGAGAGACAAGAATACTGCTGGAGGAGAGAAGGTGTTCTTCCCAAGCAAAGACACCCAATCAGAGAGGTACGGCGGCGGTGGGCAGGCTGAGGGCGTCTGATGCCTCAGTGGGCCCTCACATCTGGGGCCCTTGCTAAGGTACAATGATTACTCCTTGGGAGATCCTGAGACAGATGGAGGAGCGGTGGTGCAGCTTTGCCTCCTGCAGACTTGGAGGCCCTGCTGAGCAGCATGACTCCACAGGCTCCACCGCAAGACAAACAAGGATGGTGCGTGCAGTCACACATCTCACAGACCCGTGTTCATTGCTCACATCGATTGATGGGACACTGGCAACATGCCTCAAGGCCCATGCCCTGTAATCCATCTTTAAGCCGCCACATATATCGCCATCTCTTGTAAGCTGGACATTGCTAGGAGACCCGGGCCTACACTTGCCCATTGCGCTGCAACTGGTTATTGACTATCAGTGGGAACAGAGCGGGCACACTGACTGTCCTCCATCTTTGAACTTGATGCTGATCTCCTTTGATGTAGTGACAACCCAGAATGTGGCCTGTCTCCTTGATGACATACTCTGATGTTTCGGTGAGAACACTCTCACTGCGTGAGACTGCTTACATCTGGAAAACACCTACTTGCTGATCCCTTGTGCTGCTTGGTGGCAGCGCGGATTATTCAGTGACCGAGACTGGAAAAATGGCGCCTTGGGGGTGGGGCGGAATCTTGCCTCCAGCACACTTCTGGATTCTGTGGCTCTCCTCACATCTGGTATTCTGTGTATGCTAAGCTATTGTAAGGACTCCAGTTCGGGGCCTATCTGTGTGGGCTCTCATGCCCTGGGAGTGACATGGCTGCTGGTAGGGTAGCCTTTGAACCTGTCTCTCCCCATTGTGCTCCTGTGCTGCCTGGGGACAACTCCCTATATGCAACACCCACCCCCAACCTGCAGACAGTGATTGATGGTGAGCCCCACAGGTCTTGCTGGACTACACATGCTGGTGACCATGGGAAAGCAGATCGCAGCCAAATGTGCATGAACATCGAATCTCTGTGATCTTCTAAGCCCTCACAGGAGGTGATGTATGATCAAGAACAGGAGGAGTGGTCCCGGGGTGTGACCGAGCTGGAGACCACTCTATTGGGAAGGCAATAAAGCCTAAAGTCCATCAATGGGAAAATTGACACACTGATCCTGCGTATAGACCACATGTCGGCAAAGCTTGATAAGCAAACTGCTTGTATCACAGCAGAAGGACAGCGGATATCTACAGCAGAGGATAACCTAAAATCTGTGAGCATGAAATGCTTAAACGTGGAGAAGGTGCTAGCAGTCATACAGGCTAAAAACGAAGATCTGGAAGCGCACTCAAACCAAAATAATTTGCTCACAAATGGCATCCCAGAATCCACTAACATGGGCAAAATGGAGGAGACCTATGTGGAGACGCTGCTCACCACACTTTTCGGCCCTGACAGCCTATCGCACCTGCTGGTGGTAGAATGAGATCATCGGTCCACATGATGTGGCCTCTGGTGCACCCCTACATCCAATCATAGCGAAATTGTTAAACTACCAAGTCGCGATCCAGTGCTCCCATTGGTGTATGAGAAAAAGGAACTTACATACCAGGGTAACCAGATAGCCTTCTTTCCCAACTTCACAATGGTGATTCAGGTGGCCCGCAGGTAGTTCCTACCCATCAAGCAGTAGCTGCAAAAGGCCCTCCCGGCGGTCCTCTGCATATTCTTTCGAGGAACTCCCAAAAAATGTGCCAACCCTAAGGCCTCCAAGAACTTTCTTAAGACCATCACACAGAAACGTTGAGACCAACCTACCGATGAAGTTGAAGAAGATGGCTCTTAATATTGTATCTGTAAAACATTTACTGTGCCTTTTCTAGTCATGAGATATGGGGCCTCTGCGGGGAGGATGGGAAACTTGTTCACCCCTGCAATGGGTGCTCCCTTGCCTCACGGATGGCTCACGGTGGTTGGCACTCTGATGCTCTTCCCAGCAACCTCTGAACACCTGGCGGAGTGCTGGGACTCTGGTGGCCCTGTTCAGGGAACACCCTGAATGGTCTGCATGTGTGGTAGTATGCAACCTGTTATGGTGTACACTGTCCTTTTTTTGCATTAGATTTTCTCATTTTATGTTTGTGGGACTGTATTTAACATGATTGGGATGCTGAGGTGGATGGTGGAGGATTGTTCAGTTGTTGTTGCAAATGATGACACTGTGCTGCTAGTTGTTATACTAACGTCATTAGAAAGTTTGGGATGCTGAAGTGGGTAGTGGAGGTCTTGCATGATTGTTGTTATCAATGTCACCACTTTGCGGCTTATTACTGTACTCCTGTTGTTTAATACACCCTGCTTGCTCATATATCTAATACTGAGATCAAAATGATGATGTTACTATGCCCCAGCCCAGGGGATACATAGCTCTACTGACATGGAATACACTGGAGCTCAATAACCCTTGCAAAACAGGACTAGTGCACCCCTATTGCGACCGACACCAAATCCAGATTGCATTTTTGCAAGAAACACATTTAACAAGTAGTACAGAACTAGCAATTGGTGCCTGCTGGGCGGTGTATAGACAGTCTTCTTCCTACTCCTTCATCTCTAGAGATGTCATAATCCTGGTGAAGCAGTGCTGTTTACAGTCACCCACTCCTTGGTGGACGTCCAGTGTCACATTGTGATAATGCAGGGTAGTCTATACGGTACTCCTATAACACTGGTCAATACATATGGGCCCAATATGGACGATCCTGGTTTTTATATGACTGTCTGATGTCACATCCATTCCTTTTCACCAATAGCTACTGTATGGGGGGGTGCCCTTAACACATACTTAGATATACTTAGACCAAGCTCTGGACAAGTTAGCTGTAACTGACAGGCATGGTAAGAAGTCCACCGATGTTGTAGGGAACCGTCTGGACGAATATGGTTTTGCGGACATATGGAGGCTTAGACAACCAGCGAGGCAGGAAGGCACATACACATTCTCTGCACATGGGTCATGGTCCCCTCTTGACTACTGGTTGGTGTCTCTGGAGGTTTTGACTGTACTGCGGATGTCACACATCTGCCCAACTGCAACCATGCATCATTGAAGTTTGTGATCTCAGTCTCTGCCATGTGTCAGTGATGTTAGTGATCTCAATCCCTAACCTTACCCCCACCCCATTCATGTGGAGGTTTCGGGGGATGGCATTCCTAGATTCTGTGTTTCAGGTTGGACTCCACTCAGCTATTGTTGAGTACTTTAAAAAAGAATGTTGGGAGGCCTTCAAGGTCACAATCAGGGGTGTATGCATTAGTATGCGGGTGGGAGTGTTAAAGGCAATACACACACAATTGCAAAGTACTGAAGAATAACTGAGGTCCCTGGACCATGATTATGAGATCAACCACCCTTGCTGGCATTAGGGAGACATTACCACTTTTAATGAATTAGGCACAGATGAACTGCACTTTTTATCTAAGAGACACATGGCTTGAACATATGGGGAGGGTGGTCGACCGGAACATAGTTTGACTGCGAAGATGTGATCACCTAGGGGCCAACAAGAACACATTGTGAAGATTCTTACCCCGGAAAACACTGTTCATTATGACACACCCTCTATCCTTACTGCTTTCCCGCAAATCTATGCCTGCCTCTATAGTACCCATCAGACTGCTACAGCGAGTGAGATAGGAGACTACTTGGAAGATGTGGCCCAGGCATGGCTGTCCCCCAGGCAACGTGAATATTTAGTTCAACCTACTATTCTTGATGAGGTTAAAGATGCCATATGTTCTCTCCCTAATAGCAAGGCTCTGGTACTAGGTGGTCCTATGGTGGAGTTCTAAAAACAATTCACAGACCTCCTGGCACCACATCTACATGCCCTGTATGAGGAAATGCTCACTGTGACGCCAGACAAAGTGCTGGAGTGCTGTGAGTCATGCAGACTGCTGTCCTTAATGGCTCCAGTCATTGCACCCCAGTCTGGTATTACCAGACAAGTCTGGTTTCATAACAGCCGAATCCACCTCGTATAAATTGCATCTCATTTTTGCCCTATTACACCAGATAAGCCCCTCCAGGCTGCTGCAGTCCTACTGGATGCCCCCAAAGCTTTCAATTCCATTGAATGGGTTTTATGTTTACGATATTGGCTCGTACATGTGTTCCGGAAGCATTCCTATGATCGATTCGCTTGCTCTACATGGCCCGGGTTTGTATTGATGGCAGCACTTCTAGGGATTCCCTATATTTAGAGGTACGCAACAGGGGTGCCCTCTAGCCCCACTATTATGTGCTATAGTATTGGAGCCAATAGTCTGCGTGAATCAGCAGCTGCACGCTATCTTTGCATTACAATTTCGTCTGCAACCCCTAAGTATCTCTTTATATGCGGACAATATGGTGTAGTATCTCAGGGACACTTCTGTACACTTGTCTTCTGTGGTTCGGGAGTATACCAGGTTTGAATGCTACTTGGGTCCGAGCATCAACAGGTCGAAGCCGGTCATATTCCCTTTGACACCCAGTACTCTAGGATACCCTCTAGATTTGCCTGTGGTGTGGGACCCGGACCCTGGTAAGTACCTGGGGGTATGGATCCATAGTGATCGAGCATTGATGATTAGACTAAACTATGGTAGGGTCGTCTCAAAACTAGAAGATCGCTTCTCCTTGGTATGTCTTTAGCAGACATAATCGGCGTCATAAAAATGGTGTTGCCCAAGTTTCTGTATCTTTTGATTAACATTCCCATTGTACTACTGCACCATTTTTCACTTCACAAACCGATAACTAGGGAGGGCTCAACATTGAGACTGCTTGATAATGCAGGGTTAAAAACCATGGGTGATGCATATGTTAACAGCACCTTTGTCGCCCTCAGCGATCTCTCATATGCACAATTGCACACCCCGTTAGTGGCATTCACATACAATTGCCTTAGAGCTGCCCTACGTGAATTCTACCCCCAATTTTCGGAAGAACCCCGCACACTCTACGCGCTACAAACCATGCGCAGAAACCTAATCACTAAACTCTATGATGCGGCGCAAACGGATAGGCCTAGGACCACAGATAAAGCATTAGAGAATTGGAATGGTGTCTTGGAGAGTCCGATGGCAGAGACTGATTGGGAATTTTTGCTGCGCGCACCTGAACATGTTCATGTGCATTTGCAACTTATGCATAATACACTTTAAGTATTTGCACTCAATGTATTACAGACTTGTTAAGTTATGCAAGTATAGCCTGGGAAGCGATGCACATTGTGTGAGATGTGGGATGTGAGATGCAGAATTTCTGCAGCTAGCTTGGCTGTGCACTCCTTTTAGAGGGTTCTGGACTCAAATTACATCGGCCACATTTATGTATAAGTGTCACTGGTAAACAAAATGTTGATGTCTTTTTTGTATGTTTTTAAAAGAAAAAAATGAATTTTAAAAATGTTTTTTTCATAAAATCTACAGCCAAAAAAAGATCAAAGCGCCAACTGTGCCATCAGATCATGCAAGAGTGGGGCAAAGTCGAAAGTTATGGCAGACCGCAACCGATCACATTTTGGATACACCAGGTGGATTGGGCCCAGACTGCGCTTAACTTTCGACTTAGAAGAAATTTGGAGAAAAAATGCCTTGAGAAGGTAAAGTTCAGAGGGACAAGGCAGCCGGCGGCATCCGGGGAGAAGGAGGAGTCGTCATCGGGGAACTGCTGGACAAAGTCACAGTGCAGATTTCTACGTTCGGACTTAGTCTGTTTTTGAAAGTCGAAAGCCTCTAACGGGAAGAGGCTGCATGCTGTAGGCAACAAGGGCTCCACAACGCCAGATACCTTTCCATATAGGTGCGACTGAACAGGATTTGCTGCTGCAGAGAAGAACGAAGTGGGAGCTACTACAAAGTCAGGTCGACCAGCAATGCACCTTGGGCGGATCGATGAGCAGGTTGGTCCAAATCTCCTATAAGTTCTCAGAGCACGTTTTGGCAGAACGTTTTTAAAGTCCCAAGTTTTGGATTAGGGACATATGGGCAACTTTAGTACCACCTCCAAAGGGTTCAGGATGGGAGTAGTTCCACTTGGGGCCGGAACTCACTTAGGCTGGGTCCAGGTGCGGGTTCAAGAGGGTTGGAGCCTTTTCTGTCCCTGCGGCGCTCATCAGGAGGCCAGCCAACTAGCCATTGGAGTCACTCGGGTAGTCCTGGTTCCAAGCAGAAACGTAGTTCTCAAGCAGCACGACAGTCCTCTGAGGGCACAAGGCTGGCTTCAGCCCCGGGGCAGTTCTTCTTGGTGCAGCAGGGCAGTCCTCTGAGAGTCCTTTATAGGTCCACAAGTGATCTGGTTAGTGGGTCTGAGAGTCCTGTTTTTATACCTGGTGCCAGCTTTGAAGTGAAAGAAAGTTCAAGTGTCCCCCCCTATGCTTTTGAAATGTTCCTCCCTGCCCAGGCTCAAATTAGTCTGGCTCACAAAAGGCTAGTGTGAAATTCTTTGTGTGAGTGTTGAGTCAGCTCCTTTGAAGTGTAAGTGGGGCTGTGCACAGCTCTGCCACACCATACTGCCAGAATGGCTCATCCTACCAACACCAGTCCCCCTATTATGTGGATGTTTAGGAGGAATACTCAATGCCAACTTCTAACTACATCTAGGACAAGAAGATGCCAACTTTCTAAATGGGATCTTTTCGGAATTGTGACTTAAAATTTTACTTCACCATTTACCAAGTTTTAAATTACAAGTCCTTAGACACCAAACATGACATTCCTA
This sequence comes from Lissotriton helveticus, assembly GCF_964261635.1. Taxonomy (NCBI): domain Eukaryota; kingdom Metazoa; phylum Chordata; class Amphibia; order Caudata; family Salamandridae; genus Lissotriton; species Lissotriton helveticus. The sequence goes on from NC_136068.1 coordinate 787,899,682, forward strand.
CTTGCTTCCAGAAAAACATTATCACATATTAAGTGTAATAAGGTAACTCAGGCCTAACAGCAGTGAAAATTTGGGAGTATTCACTACCAGTACATGTAAAACTTAAAATTACATGTTCATCTTTTTAAATACAATGAACCCTGAGCTGTTTAGGGCCTACCTTAGGGCTGAAGTACATGTACTAAAAGAGAGGTTTTAGGCCTGGCAAGGGATCTATTCTGCTAGATCTAAATGGCAGTTTAAAACTGCACACAGGCTCTAGTGCCAGACTTGAGACATGTTTATGGGGGTTACTTAAGTGGGTGGCGCACTTGGTGCTGCTGGCCCACTAGTACAAATGCCAATACTGATATTAATTTGCCACTTCATTCATCACAATCACACGTGACACTCATAATGATTGTAAAACAAATAAATGTTTCTTTTTCTTTTTGTATTTTTGTTTATCTTTTAGAGAATTATTTCAAAGTAGACCGGTCATGTTACTATTTTCATGAACATTCAATTGTTTTAGGACCATAATACAATACATTAACATCAGTATTGGCATTTGTATTGGTGTATACATTATAGATTGGTCCAACCTTACTGATTATGGGCCAGAACCCTTTATTGATTTGAAGCAGGCCCACTAGTAGCATTTAATTTACCTGCCCTGGGTTTTTGGTATACCACTTTACTTGGGATTTAAAAGTCAATTAAATATGCCAATCAGGTATAAGATAATTTTACCATGTTTGATGGAGAAAGCACAAGCACTTTAGCACTGGTTAGCAGTGGTAAAGTACACAAAGTCTTAAGGCCACCAAAAACAAATTCAGCAAAACTGGAGGGAGTAAGATAAATGCAAAAAGAACAATTGATGGACAGAAACATTGGGAGAAGACTACTCTAAGGCTGACTGGTAAAACAGGGACTATAAAATTTTGTCAATTTCCTATTGTGGTACATTGACTTTCTGTAGCATTAACTAGCGACTTACCAATATGTGTGGCAAAAAACAACGGGTTCCTAAAATGGTAGAATGGAATTGACAGGTTAAATTTACTAACTAATCTGATTTTGAAGAATAAGACACAGCTCTCCACAAGCATAGATGAATGTGCTAGATCAGAGCAATTATTGATTGTCATGCCACACTATACAGAACAATTAGAGAATTGCTACTTGTCCCTCAGTGGCCTTGTAAAGAAAAACCTGGAAGACAGTGTCCTATGCATTCCTCAAAGACCCACAGATATGTGATCACATCATTCAAAAAAAGACCCTAGGAATGATGAATATGTGTGCCACTTTATGTAATAATATGAATGGGTGGCGTTACACCTGTCAGCCTTGGAGTCGTCTTCCACCAGTTTTTTTTACTTCACCACTCCTATTCTTTCTGATCTATTTTTTCTGGCCTTGGGACTCTGTGCACTTTACCACTGCTGACCAATGCTAAGGTGCTTGTGCTCTCTCCCCAGAACATTGTAGAATAGGCTTACACCCAATTCGCATATGTAATGTACTTGTACGTTCCTAGCTAAGTGGTACCACAAGTACCCAGGGCCAGTAGATTAATTGCTACTAGTAGACCTGCAGCACTGATTGTGCCACCCACTTAAGTAGCCCTTCTAAACATGTCTCAGTCCTATCATATGCAGCCTGTGTGTACAATTTTAAACTTCCATTTTGATGTGGCAATATAAACCTCTTTTCAGACCTAAACTTTCCCTTTTAATACACATAATTCACCCCTAAGGTAGACCTCACACAACCCAAAGGGCAAGGTGCAATGTATTTAAAAAGTGAGACATGTACTTTTAAAAGGTTTACATGTTGTGGTAGTGAAGAACTCCTAAATTCATTCTTCACCACTGCAAAGCCTACCTCTCCCATAGGACAATATTGGGTTACCTTATTACATTTAATAATCAATAATAACTTTCAATTAGGAGCAGGTAGACAGTTCGAGTTTGATGTCTAAAGAATAGTAATTAAAAGCCCTCTTTAAGGGTAAAGTCAGATTTTTTGTTACAATTCTGAAAATGGCACTTTTAGAAAGTTGTCATTTTCTTATCCAAACCATTGGGTTTCTGCAGCCTCTTTCCTAGGTCACATGACTAGCTGTACTTGGCAGATAGTCTTTGTCTATTGTTCCCAGACAGTGAGACAACAGGAAGCTAGATGGTGGCAGGATGGACCACTCAGAGTTAATGAGAGGGAGGAGCTGTCACCTACTACACTTCAACATCACAAAGAACCTGTCTGAGCACTCTCAGAAAGGGGTTTGACACTAGTCATTTGGGACCCCAGAAATTCTTGGGCCAGGGCAGGGAGGCCAGAAGTTCCAAGTACCTCTGGGGGTGGAAACCTCTAGTAGCTTCTCCTACTTTAAAGATGGCACCAGGTGTGAATATTGGACCTCTGACCCAAACTCTTCAGTGCACATCTGAGCGTGTGGAAGACTCAGAAGAAGGACTGCTGTGCTGCTCGCCAAGAAAGACTGCCACTCTACTGTCCTGCTGCCCTGCTGCCAGAGTGAAAGACTGGACCTGCTTCTTGAACCCCGAAGCACCAGAGTGATTCCAAGGGCCATTTGGCTGGCCTCCTGCTCAGAAGCCTCGGGGACAGAAGAGGCTTCCAACATTTTGCACCTAGCACCAGGACTTTGCAAGCTGTAAGTCCTGCCCTCCCAAGTGGTGTCTCCCCAGTCCCAAACCCTTGGAAGTGGCTCTGGAAGGTTATCTGCCAGCCCAACTTTGCTCCAAGTAAGAACCAACAAATTGGAACCGAGGAACAACACAGTGCCGACCAAAAACTCGGCATCGGAAGTGTTGCACAATGCATTTCCTCACCAAACTCCGCATTGGACCTGCTACATGGTTCGTCTATGGGGCAGGACTTTTCATTGCCACCCTCTGCCTTCCAGGACCCGGTGCTGTGTGATGTATCCTTGATGCAGGCTTTCACATCACAAGCCCCTCATCAATGCCATCCTCAAGGACCACAACCCCGCATTGCACCTTTGCAGCTTCTAGAAAAAACTGCTGCACAATGTATCCTCGACACAGGACTCCACATTGCTTTGCAACCAGGATTTAAGATACTCATGTTCAGCAAGCCTAACTGGGTCAATGTAGCCTGCCCGCACTCCATCTCAGTCGGCATGAACTTATGAATTTTTCTAGGTCCGGTACGACCAGCTATTCACAGTTCATTCAATTAATTTGTTCAATATTTTTATTTCTTTGATACTGTGCCATTAAGGCAGCACAATATTTTACTAAATGTGGTATTGATGTGCCACACATTGACACCCACCCATACCCACTGATCTTAATGCTGATGATGCGGTGGTCCTAACTCAGACCCCGCTAAGGTTTCAGAAACTCCTGGATAACTTTTCTCTTTTCATGACAGATGAAAATCTAGCAATTAACCAGTTAAAGACACATATTATAGTTCACAAACTGAAAAAGTATAAATCTAGTACTTATTCCATTATTAATACTAAAATCAGTTTTGTTCCTATCTTTCTATACTTGTTTTTTTTATTTGACAACGTCGACAGCTGGAGCCCAGTGGATTCATTAAGATAGTTGACGTCATTAGAAACATGGAGACATTGTTTAAGTTTGCATCACAACTAGGCAGCAAACCCTTCCAAGTGCAGCTAGCAGAATACAAGTCAAAATGCTTCTCAATTGCCACCTGCGGTGTGCACTTTGGGGCACTCAGTACTACACATCCATTCAGATGGTGGAGAACGGTTTTGTGAGAAGAATGCGGCTGGTCCCTTAGAGCACCTCTACTTACCTCCGCCATTCTGAACTGGTGTTAGATTATATATTGGATTACAACAAGTTTCACCCACTTCTTTTATGGCTATCTAGAGGGACTAAAGAGCAAACCATTTTTAATCGTATGGTTTTGTCAGACTGTCTTAGGTCTGAGAATGCCTTAAAGATTTCTTGGTTGGCTTATATCAAGAGTTTCAGCATTTGAATATGCTAGAACTGTTTTGCAATCCGGAGGCTCAATCCTCCGGATTGCAAAACATTAAGAGAACGATTACTTGCCATATGTCACACGCTCAAGGAGCAAGCTGAGACTTAGAAATGTACAGTGATAAATCATATGGGAGCCATAGAAGTGTTGGATAGTACGCCTTTTATCACATGGGTTCAGAACGGGAAACGTCGTTTACAACGCGGTGTTTACACCGCACGACCTTTTCCACACAGCTATTACAATGCAAGTCGTTACTACGACTTGCGCTGGATGGCGCTGTGGGATAAGGAATGTTGTAATTTTATATTCCAACACCTTCCCTACTGTTACGGGGACTGGTGTTGGAATATAAAATTATAAAATTCCTAAATCCGCGCCCTCCAACGCAAGTCGTTGTAACGACTTGCGTTGTAAAATCTGCGATGTCAATAACCGCGATCTAAAAGATCGCGTTGTACTGACATACATCCGTTCAGAACAGCAAACACAAGTATTTCTTGACAGGAATGAGACTGAACACTGTACATCATTTGGTTGGTTTTTCTATGCTCAATTAGTCAGTCAGTTTAACTTTATTCAGTCATGTTAAAATAGACTACAAAAGTGCAGTGCAATCATCACAGAAGGCATGATATAACATAACAAATTCAACTTAAATCCTTGGATCAAGATATACAATAAAGGACATATAAAACACTGTCACCACATACATTGCATAAGATTGCATAAAACAGTGCTAATAGGATGATATCTCCGAATAGATGGCATAATATAACACCAATTAAAAAAACCTGCCGAGGTCGTTTTTTTTAACAGATAGGTGGGCCAGAGGACAATAATCATTAGTAATTTGTTACAACTCGCACTATAAGTTTATTCACGTCTAGAGTCATATTTTACTATTATTACAATGCTTCACTGCACAATCAAAATATCTGACCATCAGAAAATGACGTGTTTAGAGTCAATGCATACAATAGGGCACGACAGCACAAGAAACACAACATTTTAAAAACAATTCTATTTAGCATGCTGCTTATAAACCCTTTATTAATATGTTAATATTTCATTTTCTAAGCAGTCACACATCCCCTAAGTAGTTATCACAGACCCCCAGGGGTCCTCAACCAAAGGCTAAGAACAGCTGCCCTAAAATACATTAGATTTCGGACACACAGCTTATTTTAAACCTACTGTACACACATCATAGACCACATACTAAGACGACACACTGAACATTCAATCACAGGAGAACAAAATGACTACCTACCGTGAGCTCGACACAGGTACAGATGACACTTGGTACACAAAATGAAAACACACAACCCACTATGACCCATATAGAGGTTCAGATTATACTCACACACATAGACAATGGTTCCACTTTCGCACACCATTCATAACAAAACACCACACCTTGAGATGGGTTCTCAGATGATTGCTGACAGCATGACAGTCCAGAAATTACACACACTGCACCACTGTTGAGTTATACAGTGCGTCTTGATCATCAACACAAACCCTAAGACTGTCGACCCCATGTGCATAATCTAGTGCAGTAAAGCACAAATGCAACAGCCAAAAATACCTAGAGGCTAGGCAAATACCAGCTACTAAAGTTTACAAATGTTAACTATCATTATTATGACATAACAAAAAGAAAACCTATGTAAATGTGACAAAAGAGAGGTTTGTTAAGGTTCTCTTGTTAACTAGGTAGAGGTCTGCCACTGACCAGGCCTACAAAGTACCACTGTGTCACCCCCTCTTGATAATTGCACTATAGGGGTGGCTGTTGGACTTGGCCCTTTTGGCAGGTTCACCCCGAAACTTTTTGCGTTCTCCTAGCCTATTTCTGTAACCTGGTGTTGGTGATTTTAGGCCTCTGCGCACTTTTTCGCTGTGGTCCAGTGTAAAGTGTGTGCGCTCTCTATGTATGTGTGGTGAGATGGGCCTGCCCTCCCATAGGAATACATGGGGGATATTGTGTCCCTGGTAGTTCCTGATATGAGATGAGTGCAGGGGTGAGTTTAATATGTGCGAAGTCGTGAGAATAAATGCAGCACAATGGTGTGCGCAGATTTATTGTGACTAGTGGAGAAGTGGCATTTCTGTGTGCAGTGTCTGCCTGCCCGATGTGAATTGCATGTCTGGCTTGTGAGTGACAGGGGCTGGTTGGTGTGCTTGGCTCCAGGAGCCAGGATGGGACTGCCCGTTGGTGAATGGGTAGATCTGCATGTAGATGTGAGGGAGGAGTTGCACCTGGGACCTGAATAGGGCTGTGCCTTCCCTCCACAATGATGGCTCCACCCCCTGTGGTGCGTCTGATGTCCCTAGCCTGTCCTGTGAAAGGGAGAGAGTGGCTGAGCAAAACAAAGTGCTCAGGAGTTCCCCTGACCCAGTTGTAGCTGGTTCTCCCATTGCCTGCACCTTTTAGACAAAGGATTTAGGTGTATAAAAGAAGGGGCTGTGACCCCATGTTTCTGTTCTGCTTTTGGGTGCTGATCCTGCAGGGCATGCTGCTGCTGGGGCCCAGGAAGACTTGCCAGGTGGCTGCCTCCATGGGCCCAGCTATGCCCTGGAACCTTTTTGCTGGACTGCTTGTAGCCTTGGGACTTTGCGGCTGCCCGAGCACCTTGTGAGTGCTGGCTTTGTTTTTAGAATGCATCTGGCTCTCTCTGCGCACTGGAGCACTCTGCTCGAGTTCCCTGAGGTGCTGGAGCTTTGCTGCCCCGGGGCTGCATGGCGCTGCTGGGGGGAATCCACAGCGTAGGGATTACCCTGTGATGTTGGCCGGGAGCGGGTGCCCACCCCACATACTGGTTCCCTTATTGTGTGGCATATTTCGAGAGCAGGTGCCTACCCTGCATTATGACAGCTTGCGTTATTTAATAGTGCGCGGGTGCCCACCCCGCGACTTTGCCGTGGTTTTATTTAAAAATAGAGCGGGTGCCCACCCTTTAATGTGGTTTCAAATCCGAGGGAGCCTACCCCTCATTTCCCTGAGAACCAAGATCCCCGTCCCTGTCTGCGGGCCGCCTGACTGTGGGCGGGGCCGCCAGACGGAAGCGGAAGTGCGGCAGGAAGCTGGTTCTGGAGAGAGGAGGACGGGAGCCTAGCCCGCCTCCCTGAGGAGCCATGAAGAATCCCGGGTCCCAGGAGTGGGCCCGGGCGAAGGAGAGGTGCAGCCGCCAGCGAGGCTCCCATGAGGGAGAGGGAGAGCCCCGCCCGCTGCACCAGTGAAGCCGCCGAGGCTCCCGTGAGCAGTCGAGAGCCCCGGCAGACTGTGAAGATGACCCAGCGTCTCCCGCCACCTGAGAGCAGTCTGGTGAGTGGAGCTGCCTGGGGGGAGGAGGGCACGAGAGCGAGGCACAGCGCCAGAGTCCCTTTCCTGAGCAGATCTGCCATTGCGGGCCGCTCCAATGAAGGGGGGAGAAGCAGAGTTCCAGTCCCGCTGCAGAGCTAGATGGCTCCAACGTTGGGGCACATTTTGTTTAAGGGTCCCAGTGGGGGTTTCAACGGCCAGTGGTGCCCATGCTGCCACGTGGGGGGGATAGTTAGTTCCTAAGCCTGCGGGCTCCAACAATGGGCATGATTATTCCCTAGAGAGCCCCGAGGGGCCCATGTTTTTCCCTGTGGTGGGGCACAGTGGTGCCCACGTTTTGGCAGTTATGAAGAAAGTCCCTGAGAGGGACAGAAGCGGCACAGTGGTGCCATGCCTCATTTGAGTAATTACAGGTGCACCATTTAGGCTTAATTCTATGGGGGCAGGTCTGAGTTAGGAGTGAGTTGCCCTCCTTTGCTCCTGACACAGCTGTGCATCACTTAGTGCCAGCTGCACTGTTCAGGTTTGCCCAGTGGCGCAATCGGATTCCGCTGCTGCGACAGCGCGCCCTGACATTCTGGACACAGGGCATTTGAGCCCCTTTTTGGGATGGCCAGTGGGCCAGGGGGATTGGTAGATTTATAGGGCGCCAGGCCCTACTGTGATTTATGCGCTAGAGTGATGTGGTGCTAGGAAATGTAATGCATTTAGTATTGTTTACACACCCTGTTTGATACCTCTAAATATGGTTTATGATTATAAGGTTGTTTTGCATATCATGTGTTTATGCTAGTGAGATTATGTTTCACTGTGTGAGGTACGCCTCTAATGTGAGTTATGTTTAGGAGGTTTAGGTCTAATGTGTTTAGACTGGTGAGGAGATTGCATAAGGTGTTTATGTGGGTGAGGTTGGCGCAGAATGTAATTCGCGCCTGATTTGACTGTGCATAATGTAGTTTGTGTTACAGGCTAATGCTAAGTACAGTGATTACCAGTGTCTACTGGTGGTGCGTTTATGATCCGTTTGACCTTTTAGCAAGTTCACTTTGTGATGGTTCTGACAGTGGTCCATGTGGCCCTGTCATGTGTATATAATCCCTTGTGAATATTGCCTGTGCCAGTTGGCACAGTGTATATTATGTGTTTACTATTCTAATGTGTTATGAGAATACAAAGGCTATATTTATTTTAAAGGCTATGTTAGGCTATTTTCATATAACCTTGTGTGGAGTTCCTTTTGTAGTGTGCCTGGGATGTTGTTGCTGTGTGCGTGTGCAAATGCTTTACACATTGCCTCCGGAATAAGCCTGACTGCTCATGCCAAGCTACCACTGGGGTGAGCAGGGGTTATCTTTGGCGTGTAACTCCCTTGCCTTGACTAGAGTGGTGGTTCCTGCCTGGCTTTGGCGCAAGCCTTAGCCAACCAGAAATCCCATTTCTAACATTGGTGTGTATTGGGTGCCATTTTCTGCATTTATTACCATATCAAAAGCAAAGTCACAGTTTGACGGAAAACAATTGTAATGGAAGCTCACAATACCTGTGTGTTCACATTAAAATAACGGAAAATGTGTACATGCACTAGAAACAACGGGACTAAAGGAATTACAAACACCAAAGTCATCAGTAAAATTCAAGCGCCATCTGGAATCCTCTCATCCCGCCATATTTATCGAGAGCACATTCTTAATGGGTACTCCTGAATATTAATAACGTCTCACTAATGTAAGTAGTTTGCCAAAAGGAGTTGTATTTGTTTAGGAAACAAGACACATGGAAAAAACCTAAGGATAATATTTTCATATATCAGCAACAAGTAAAATAAAAATGTTCAAACATTTCATAAAAAAGGACGCAATGATTTTCCTACTGACACTAATCCCTTTTCTAAAATTCTGATTGCATTTTATGTAGAGGTATATTTTATTCCTGCCAAGTGGAAAATTACTAGCAAGATTTCTGACAAATATTGTGTGCATTTTGTGGATAATGACACTGGAGATGCCTTTTGTTACACACAAAGGAGCAGATTTCCTGCTTCTTTTGTTTACTCACTAAAACTAGGACATATTTGACACTAATCACCATTTCAGCTTCAATACTTTCTCAGAAGGCTGAAAACTGAATCATCACACATACACATAGTAAAATGTGCGTGTGGAATTTGTCTAGGGTAACAAATTCATACTCCGTGCGACACAGCACCTAGGGTTATTCCATTAAAGATAAAACATGTGGGTGCCTAAATCGAAAAATTCACTCTCACACTTTCTGCCTTTGCCTTGAATCTAAGGTGAAACTTCATGATAAATTCCGATACATAATATGACATGACCTGCGGGAACACCTAGGTCCTAGGGCCATATTATGCCGAGTGCACGTTTCCTGTTTGCGTTATGACACACCATCAAACAGGTGTGATGCGTGCAAACAGGGGCAGTGCATCCTATTATGTTGAATGCGCTGCCCTCAGGGACGCTGCAAACTTGTGCTGCCCTGGGGGCAGCACAATAAAGTGAAATATGGAGCAGTAGTTTAATAGCTGCTCTTACTCTTTCACAGTGCAGGCAGCAACCCACTAGCACTTTCAAGGGGGATTCTGACTTACTGCACCTGCCTGCAAGGGTCTGACTGGGGGTCCGTGGGTCCCCCTTTCTCACTCCCAGTAGGCTGCCTTTAGAAGGCACACTGAAAGTGTGCCACCTCTTTGTGGCACACTTTCAGTGCTCCTCCCATAGGCAAGTTTTGCTCTGTGCCCGTGTCGCAAATATGGCGCTGGCGCAGAGGCAAAGTGATTCCCTCATTTGCATGGGGCCACAAATCAATGCAAATGAGGATCACACTCTCATGACAGCACTGCCGCTACATGGGCGCAAGCTCTATCAGAATTACTGAAGGGGGTCACACAAGTGCCTGCAACCTCTTCTGTAATGCCAAAACGTCCCGGGGCGCACAAAGTGGCCCTGGGAACTTTAATGGAAAATGGCCCCAGATGAACTGTGCAGTTCCACCCAGAGATTGCAACTGCTCAAAGTAACCAAAATTTACAGATTAAACTCTGGAGAAATGAGGAATTACCAGGGAAAATATAAACCTGGGTCACAGATCCCACTGGTGGCAATTCCTCAATTCTAAAAAGACTCAAGTGGTCCCACTTTTAATCCCCAGTAACTCTGCACCACTTAAGTTACTAGTAACCTCAGTATTGGCAACTCCATGGGAGAGCAGAGGTACCAAAAGGACTACTGCACTACTTAAAATGAAGGACCTAAAGCCTGATTTGAAGAGAGTTTTTTACATTTTAAGAGAATAAGTCCGGTAAAAGGTGTAACTTTTTACAGTATGAGATGCACCATATTTATAAAATCATATGACAAATGGGAAAGTCTGTTAAATATTTGTGCATACACGACTCAAAAGCACAAGTGCACATTTGGAATTTTTCTCTAAATTACACCTACAAGGATTTATCAGAGAAATGGTCAGGACAGAGTCTTTGTGAGGTTTAGCTTCAGGAAAATAATTGAAATCCAAAATTGGATGAGATTGAGGTAGGATTTGAATGTGTGCATGAGAGACATTATTTTTAGATAATGTACTGCCCACTATTAATGTTGCTGAACTGAGATTTTCTCTTTAAAACTGAACATATTTTATTTACAAATCTACTTCACTTAAAATTCACACGAGATTAAGGCACTTGCCTATAGCCCGGAGAAGCTAAAATCATCAATACTTAAATCATAACTTAAAAAGAACTCCATTCTAAGCCATAGTAATTGGCTGGAGGTTCATGAAAACTGAATGTGCTGTAAGCTCCACTTTCAGTAACACAGTTTTTCAGCATCATGCCTCTCGAAATAAGTAAGCTTTCAAGTCTCACTTTTGGAATGTTTAGCAGTAAAATCATGTATTGCTGATGCAATAATCTTCTTCATTTACATCAAATAATGATGCAACTCGCTCTGATTTAAAAACGGGACAAATTAAAATGTGTAATATGAATTACCTTGATGTTGCTATTGATCTATGGCAATTTCTAGCTTTAAAAAGTAATTTGAAATTGGTTTTCAATAGAGGCACAAGATGTATTTTGATGACGTTTTTGCATATTGTTTTATAAGATTTATACCTCAAGAAGCTTAGTAGAAATATCAAAATGGTAAGAAATCAAAACTATTTGTTAAAATGGTTCAGTTCTCAGATAGCGCAATTTCCTTACCAAATGCTGAATAATGGTTTTGCAATCAACAAAAAGTGTTCGTATAACAGTATAAAAAAAAAAAATGTGTTGTGCGCACTGCATCACATTTGGCGATAGAGAGCGGGTAACAATTTTTTTTGTATTTTTTTTTGGTACTTACCTGACATCGTCCATATCCCCCATTTTACAACCCCCCACCCTGCCCCTCATCTGCCTGACGTCACCGCCCGGTGTAACGCCCTGCACGAGCCGTGGCTGGCACTGAGTGTGCCAGGGCCTGTAAATCAACTGCTACTAGTAGGCCTGCAGCACTGATGGTGCCACCCACGTGAGTAGCCCTAAAAAGGTAACTCAGATCTGCCATTGCAGAGTCTGCGCGCAATTTGTAACTGCCATGTCGACTTGGCCTGTGCACACACTTGCCAGTCCCTTTTCTTACATGTCAGGCACCCCTAAGGAAGGCCCAAGGTACCCCTGTAGGCAGGCTGCAGTGTATGTGGAAGGTAGGACATGCCCTGGTGTGTGTGGCATGTCCTGATAGGGAATTACAGCCCATTTCGTTTTTCACTATTGCAACGCTACGTGTTCCCCATACGACAGAATCGGAAGTTTGTTTATAATATCTTATAAACATAACTGGCCCTGGGAACTAGGTGGTAAAATACAGTTTAGTATGCCTGAACTCAGAATTTAAAGATGCATCTTTTAGTGAAGGCGATTTTTACATTCTGTGTTTGAAAATACCACTTTTAGAAAGTAGATATTTTCTTGCTCGGTCATCCTGTTTGCCTCTGCTGGAATGTGGATTGCCTGTCTGGGTTTTGGATGACAGAAGGCTGGGGAACAAGAGTGGCTCCATATAGTCTAGGTAGGGTCAGGAAAGGGCTGAATAGACCTGGGCTGCACTGGGGGAAAGGGGAGGAGATTTCCTTGCACCTCAAAGGGCCTGGTCTGCCTCTGACAATGCAGTCTCCACCTCCTGCCAGGAAATCACACCAGAGAAGGCAGAACTGGTTCTGGCTGGGCACAGACGCTCTCTGCCTAAGAGATCAAAGGATTTTGGGATATAAATACTGGGACCAGACCCCTGAACTTTAGAACTCTTTTGGATCAAGAAGACTGCCAAGAAGAAGAGCTGGAGAAGCTGTGAGGAGGGACTACCACTTTGCTGTGTGCTTTGCAGTGTTGGCCTGCAGTGGCTGCTTCTGTCTTGGGCAGTGAAAGGACTGGACTGATCTTTCTGCAATCTACTTTTGTGAGCTTCCAAGGGCTTGAGGTAGAGCTTGCCCCCTGTTCAAGAAGTCTCGGGTACAGCAAAGACTTCAAGCTCTTCTGCCCTCAGCAATGGGGACTGTGTGTTATATGCTGCAACAGAAGAAAAGCAACCCTACGACTTCTACGACGCGGCTGCCGACTCCGTGTCCTGAAGGCACCGCAGAGGGCACTGCTGCAACGCGACCCAGGTCTCAGCACTCCCGACTTCAACAGAGATGAGATGGACCTGCAACACCTGTGACTTCGAGGGCCCCGAGGACTCCTGCACGGACCTCCGGAACCAACGCCTGCAGACGCCGTGTTTTCGGAAGCTCAACGAGAGGTCGCCGATGCCCTGAATTTCTAAAAGGTGCTGTTTGCGGGTCTTCCCGACACCATAGCTGGCCTGCGACGCCGTGGTCAGCCAGAATTGCTTGGGTTTGTTTGCTCACGACGCTGTGATAGCCCCGGATGGAGCTATCGACATCAAGAAACTGTTTTTAAAGCGTATTTTGATAACTGTGGATTTTTGAGTACTGGATTGTGGATTTTTGTCATTTTTGGTCTTGTCTTAAGTATATAAAAATATTGGATATTTTTCTAAACTGGTATGGTGTCCTTTTGTAGTGCTTACACTGTATTACTGTTGGTTATGTGCAAATGCTTTATACACTGCCTCTAATATAAGCCTGACTGTTCGTGCCAAGCTATCAAGGGAGTGAACAGGGGTTATTTTAGGAGTGTAACTCCATTATCCTGACTAGAGTGGTGGTTTCTGCCTGGCTTTGGCACATGCTGGTCTTCAACACAGTTGTCTGAGCTTAAACTTTTAAGGGCCAACACAGACACTGCAATGCTATTAAAGTGTCTTAGATAGCTTGACAGTGCAATTGTCACTTGACATTTTAACCTGTGACAATCTTATTCTGTAGTTCTTTGCTTCCACACAAATACATATGATTCCCATGCTTCACTTAACCATACAACATTCCTTTAATTTCAGACCTATTGGTATTGCAACACTTGTTCTTTCTTTCTCCACTGCCCTCAAAACTAAATTAGATTGTGGGCAAAATGTTAAAGTTGGACGCAAGCGAACTTTGCCGCATCTGGGTAGACCTGACTACCCCACCTCATGTTTATGTGCAGCTTTACAAATAAACTCATGTTTTAGAATTAGGAATTTAATTGCTGCTGCACTAGGAAGTCTGTTATGCTTTCTTTGCTCCATGGGAGTGAAAAATTAGAAATTACCTCTGCATATGTTCTGCACTTTAAACAACATACGCCTGTGCTTCGTGTCAGTCTTATAATTTTACAAAGTAAAAGGAAAATATAATACAAAATATATATTTTTAATTATTAGACTGAAGTGCAAGATGCAGAGAGCATGCATGTATATCTTTATAGGAAACAAAACCATAATTTAGAAAGATTTATTGAACACTTTGGATTTTAAAACACAACATTTTAACTAAAAATCTTCTGAACAAATTTGCCTCTTAACTACTGCCTTTTTAGTGTGTTTAAAAAGGAACATCATTTGCGTGTGTCTTTCAATATTATTTAATGTGATGTCTACTATTCGTCTTCTTATTTCTTAAAAAATAATACTGTTAAACACAATATTTCGATGGTAAGAAATTCTGTTTAACCTTGGTGATTTCCCAGTTTGGTCGCTTCAGGTATCATTTTTTCTCACTTTTGGTCCGAGCAAACAGAAAAGAACACTTATTATTACCAGTCGCCAGCCGGTGACCAATCTGCAGACACTAAATGCTCTGTCTAAAATAAAGTTTCACTTCACTGCCAATGTGTAGTCTCTTTTGACATCCTACTAGCCTGACGTTGTCAGCTCACCAGAATCACCTTATTCATAACCAGCAAAAAATAATAGACATAAATGCTTGAATTCATCTGAACCACCATGGCAAGTGCATTCCATTCAATCGTTCTTAGCTCGTCTGTGGCATTTCGGAAGGGAGAAACCATCAGGAAATCATCCTTGTTACTACCCCAAAAGTAGCAGTTGAGCTCAAACTGCTAGGCCACAACCCCCATAATAAGGCACACAAACAACTTAAAAAAGGATTTACTGCATCCAGGTGGTACAGATTGACTTTGTGGCACAGCAAACTTGGAGCACGCAACATCTGTGCCGTAGGATTTCAAGATGCTCTTCAATGATGAGGCCCAATAAGAAACTAACAAAATATTTCTGAACTTGTTTGTGCTTTCATTCAGAGAGTAAGTGGCTTAGCATTTTGCACTGAACTGTGCTTTTGAACAGTGCCTGCATATATTGTGCACGGAGTAATAAACAATGGTTCAAATTCATTCATTTCCTTCCAAGGTGTACTGTCTAACTCAGTCACCTCAGGGGATATGGACATGCCTAAACATCGGTCATTTGATTGGGACTCTAGCTATACGTCACTAACAAGGCCCAATGAGACAGATGCAAGTCTGGGGTTGCTTGTCTATTTCAGGAGGGATGTGGAAGAAATTCTGCTAAACTGTCTAAAACAATGTAATGGAAAATACACAGAGTAATTATACAAAATCCATATTAATTGACACTTAGGGCCCGATTCCGATCTCGCTCGGTAAGCCCTATGGCCAACTCGGTCCCGAAGAGCTTTCTGGCGACTCGTACTCCTGGGCTCCGAGCGCCCGAGTAGGATGCAAGTATGCGCTGATGGACTCGGGTCTCTCGGAGCCCCATTGAAGTCAATGGGAGCCTGTTGAACGTTGCGTACATAGGCTTCCATTGTGAAAAAAGTATGTCGCGGAAAAGGGCACCCCCTGTCGTGGGTACTTGTTGGTGCCCCCGCACCGTACACGCATGTGTAAGGGGTCCCCCCAGTGACCGAGTCATAGGGCTATGGGGGAAGGTGGCCTGCTACGGTGGAGAAGCGTGGCTCAATGGTTAGTGGGGCAGACCCTGATGCAGAGGTCTGGCCCGGGACCAGGATTCCCGCCTTGACTGCTCTTGGACTCAATCTCCCCGGAGCTGATAATTCTCGCCTCAGTGCCTAGTCTAATCATGGGTCCCACTCTGTGACTCTGGGCAATAGCTTGCTTAATCTCCACAACGGCCCCAGCAGCGCTTGGATGCCTGGCTTCACCTTGGGGGTGCCCAGGAGTGGACATCTCACCGGAAAGCCAGGAAGGGTTCCACAGCGGTATGAATACAGCG
This sequence comes from Lissotriton helveticus, assembly GCF_964261635.1. NCBI lineage: Eukaryota > Metazoa > Chordata > Amphibia > Caudata > Salamandridae > Lissotriton > Lissotriton helveticus. The sequence continues at coordinate 787,915,660 of NC_136068.1, forward strand.
CTACGAGACCTCTGGGTAGAAGTGCGCTATATAAATGCAAACACATTTACATTTACATTCCCTTTCCTGGAGCTTTTTCGAGTTTGAGGTTTCGAGTCGATCCGGCTGCTCGATGCGTGCATCGTACTTGGTCGCTCGGAAATCGGACCTATTGTGCTGCACGAGTCGGCCATGTTGTAGTCGTCCAGAGGGCTTCACTGATGGGTACGAGTCGCTCGGCGAGCAAGGTGATATTCACATAAAACTCGCTCACTCGTACGGTGGGACAAATCGGTCAGAAATCGCACTCGCGCCTCGGACTCGCTCATGACGGATGCTGTTAGGAGCCCTTCTGAGTGAGATCGGAATCGGGCCCTTAGTATTGCCAGAAAAATGTGTTGGCTAAATATTAATCACTGTGGGAGTACAAGCCTCCCTGCTTTTTTACATATGTGCAAAGTTCTTATACTGTTGAGTGACATATTTCTACCTAAGACCTAATGTGATTTACAGGAATTGTGAGTCCCAGCGTTGCTAGCTGTTAGACCTGTATGCAGCAGTAACACTTATACAAAACCCTTAGCCTAAAAAGCTATTCAGCTCGTTTGTGAGCTGTAAAGATGATTATTGAAGGAATATGTAATTTGGGTCAACATTGCCAAACCCAAAAACAGATTTTTTTTGCAGAGTTTTTATATAGCGCGAACTAGACCCAAACCGAATCAGGTATCAGAGCGCTTTACCTATTTTTTCCAGTTACATTACATGAGGACACACTTTCATTTTTTTATGCACGGGGAGATTAAGTGATTTGCCCAGAATCACAGGAGGTTTTTGGCGTCGTTACCGAGACTCGAACCCAGATCCCCAGGTCCGAGGTGGAGCGCCCTAGCCGTTAGGCCAACTCCTCTCCCTGATTTCCTATACATCAGTTGGTTGAACTTTACCTTTCTTTTCAGATGAGGAGAGAAAGCTTAAATGTATGGCATATTGTTTATTTAATTCTTTTTTTTTATTTAATGCGATTTTATATAGCGCAAACTTTACCCGAAGGTGTCAGAGCACTTTACATAAGAACTAGTTGCAGAACATAAGGACTCAGGATTACATGCATTACATATAAGATACAAACAGAAAACAATTGCAAATGTACAAGATGTAAAGTCACACAAGGAAGATATACAACAGAAAGAAAAATGGCAAATGTACAAATAGTACACTCAAGGAAGAGATACGAGTGGATATACTCAAGAGTCACATAGGAAAGGTAGAGTGCACAAAGGTCTACTGCATATACTAGTGATTAGAGTTATCTCTATATACATAGGGAAGGGATACGAATGGGTATACTCTAAGAGACACATAGGAATGGTAGAGAGTACAAAGGAGTTCCATTAAGTGGGGTCGGAGGGGGGATGCAGTCACAGCACTAGGGAGGGTGGGAGGGATACAAGGGTATGGAGAAAAGGCAAATCAGAAAAGGGAAGAAACATTTGAGGATCGTCAACGGGAAACTAGGGGAAAGAGTTAAAGGACGAGGGAATGGACAAGATGGCGGGTCAGGGTCCAGAGAAAAGCGGCCGAGAGCAGCAGCAGAATGGCGGCCAGGACAAAAGAAAAAGTAAAGAAGTCCAGGCGCTGCCTGCATCTGGTGTTTTCTCGGCCCGCTGCTTTGTTTTGGGGAGGGGTGTGTGTGCCCCGAGGGCCGCTCCGCACGTGCCCTCTCTGCTGGCCCAGAATTGCGGGGGCTGCTGCAGACGTGGAGCTGCCGGGGAGTGCGGCCAGGGCTCACCTTTCTCGCCGGGGGCTGCATGGTAATCCTGCAGGTACGGGACTCTGCTCTCCGTACACGTCCACTCTCAGAACCCGGGGTTGTGCCTCTCCTTTTCCCCAGGTAACCGCGGGCCTGCGCCCGGCCGCGCTTCGAGGACATTGTCAACGAGCTGGGCAGCGTGCGGCAGGAGGCGGACGGGCTCACCGCCAATGTGGTCAATGTGAGCAGATACGGGGATTGCTGTCTGGAATGCCTTGAACTTGCTAGGGTTGTGAGTTACTAAGTGCTCCCTTTAATTGCCCACTGAAGCTGGTAGGTTGTGCCCCGCTGCTAGTTTGGAGAAGTTCCCTGGCACAAGATCCCAAATTCAGCCCGAGGCATGTCGACCACCGCGGGCGCCATTTTGGGGTCAGGCATCGCCAGTTCCCATTTTGCCTCAGGGGTTAATGGGGTAGATGTGAGACCCAGCGCCGCAGGTGTCTAGAGCATGCACTTTCCTCAAAGTGTGTCCCACACACTATCCACTGTGCGCAGCATTAGTCCTGGCAATGAAGGCCGCAAGTGCTTGATATCGCCGCCATTTAGATATTCGCTGCCGCCATTTTAAGGTCAGGCACGCATGGAGGTAATGAGGTACAGTCGGGCGCTGTAACTTCACAAGCTGCCGTGATTGACCCCAAGCCGCCGCTCACCTCAATGCCAAAGTGTAGATTCAATGATTGTTATCAGATGGCTTTTGTTTGTCTTGTTGTATTTTTTGTTATAAGAATATTAGGAGGACTCTTGCTTTGCAACTATAAATTAAATGTCAAAACCCTTCCACTCTGATCTATTCAACCCTGGTTACCCCATGGATGCTCTGTCTCCAGTCTCTGTGAAAGACATTCTCACTATTGGTTAGCAGAAAGGTGAAATATGTTTTTGTGTACAAGGGGTAAGGTTTAACTTTCAAATTGTGGTCAAGTGGACATGATGAGCTGTAAGCTTCTGTCAGAGGTCTTCATTTTCTTGGACTCTTCAAGAAATGATCAGGGTGATTTCCTCATTCAAAAAGGCAAATTTCACAAAATGGAATTACCTCACTCTGCTGAAAAGGGGGAGTGGGACACAAGAGCGGCAGCTATGTACTGTTTTAGATGCACACAGTAATCCGATCCTGGTTAGCACCCTTACAAAACCCAAGTTAGGCATACTGCTCCTATGTAAACATCTGAGAAAGAGAAAAGGAAAATAGAGGTTACCCACAGACTGCTGCCCTCCCCACATCTTGAAAGAGTGTTTCTCCACCTACCCGGCCCCTGCCCTCACACTCCTTAATGACTCTTTGATTTCCGGTATAGTCCCTTCATCGCTTAAAGAGGCCACGGTCATACCGCTTCTGAAGAAACCCGGGGCCGACCCAGCCTGTAAGGCTAATTACCGGCCCATTTCCTTACTGCCCTATTTGGCTAAAGTTCTGGAGGCCCATGTGGCCAAATGCCTCTAATTTCCTTGAGGACTCCTCCTGTTTTGATCCCCACCAGGCCGGTTTTCGACCAGCACACTCTACAGAGACAGTAGTCACCACAGTCCTGGACACGCTGCAAGACTGTGCGGACAAACGCTCCCCACAGGTCTTGGTGCTCCTGGACCTGTCGGCCGCGTTTGACACGGTCGACCACAACATCTTGGTTGAACGTGTCAGACAGGCCGGCATACGGGGCACGGCGGCTGGTTGGTTGAGTTCTTTTCCTGGAGAACCGCACGCAGACAGTACGTCTCGGAGATTTTACTGGCACCAGGCAACCCATCACATGTGGAGTGCCACAGGGCTCTTCCCTGTCACCCCACCTGTTCAATTTATACATACTCCCTCTGATCCAGAGTCTTAGAGATGAACAGGTGAGGGTCTATAACTATGCCGACGACCTACAGCTACTTTTCACTATCGACAACACTGAAAACTCTATCCTGCACTTCCAGTCAACCATGAGGTTCATAAAATCTTGGATGGACCAAAACCAGTTAAAGCTGAACCCAGGAAAAACTGAGCTGGTCCTTACCGGGGACAGCGTCAAGTACTGGGGCCCTCACTACTGGCCTCCGGATTTAGGTCAAGCCCCGACACCCTCCTCATCGGCTAAAACACTTGGAGTCATCGTGGACTGCGACCCCTCATTAAAAGCACAAGTGGGACAAGTAGTCTCCAAGTGCTTTTTCCAGTTAAAAAAAATCCGAAAGGTTCGGCGTCTACTCACGCCAGAGGCAATCACCCAGGTCGTGCTTGCCACTGTTCTGTCCCATCTGGACTATGCGAACGCCATCTATCTGGGTCTTCCCAACTACCTATCCAAACGCCTCCAGATGGTACAGAACTATGCCGGTAGGCTAATCTTGAATTAATCGAGGCGACAGGCAGCCACTCCCCTACTCAGGAAATTGCATTGGCTTCCAGTCACCCAGCGCTGTGCATTCAAAACTGGGTGTATGATATTTAAGTCTTTGCACTGCAAAAGCCCCAAATTCATCGATCTACTAATCACCAGATACATACCACCCCGCAACCTACGCTCACTCCATAAGGGCCTCCTTCAGACGCCTTCCTTCAAACCGCAGATTTGCAACACTCGCCCCCTGCTTATGGAACACCTTCCCTCTGGAGATTCGGAACTGCCAAGACCTTCTCTCTTTCCGGAAAGCCTTGAAGACCTGGCTCTTCAGACAAACACTGCAATAAACCTCTATTCCTCATCTATGTCTATGTCACTGTTGATTCTAGCGCCAAGAAACCAATCGGTGATAGTGCGCTCAACAAATATTTTAATAACATAACATAACATAGATTTCTAAAAGACAACAAAAACAGGTTCATCAAAGGAAGGCAGACAAAGGAAAAAATCCAGGGTGACCCTGCAGAGAGGGCCAGGTCCAACAGATATGAAGGTAGGAATAGATTCTGTTGGAGTCCAAATGATAAAATATTGATTTTTGTTGGTTGTATATAGTGTACAGCATGATTTTAATAATTGTATTAGTACCTTTTGTGTGTATATAACATTATAGCTATGAAAAGGTTCTCCGCAACAGACCACATTGACTTGGCTGAATTACATTTTTGGGATCAGTGAAATAAGAATGATTTATGAAAAAAGAATCACAAGTGTGGCAAGTACCCCTTTCTGAATTTGGACAAGCATTTGTTAGACATAATCAGGAGATGGAAAATAATATTGATGACAATAACCACTGAGAACATAGGGGTATATTATCAAGGACGGGTGTTAAAATTATCGCCGCTTTAGCGGCAGAAAACCTCCGCTAAAGTGGCGATAATGGGATTGATAATATGTCCTTGAGAATTCAAATAGAAGCCCATGTTCTGGTGCCAACATGGGGTTCTATTGGAATTCTCAAGGGCATATTATCAAGCCCATTATCACCGCTTTAGCAGTAGTTTTCTGCCGCTAAAGCGGCGATAATTTTATTGCCTTGCTTGATAATAGCCCCTTAGAGTACTAATATGATGATGTTAATTAGAGTGTGTTCCCCACTTAATGGACAATTCTGAAGATTCTGCTTTGCAAAGTGATAGAGGATATAGGTGGATAAAACTGGGGTAATAGCACCGAGATACAATGTAAATCTTGCACTAAAATGGGTATATGTGGTAACGCTTGCCTTTTGTAAATTAATATTTCTATCACATATTATAAGGTGATTTAAGCCAAAGTAAGCCATGATTCCTTAGATTTTCCTCCAGGAATCCGAGAGTAAATTGGTTTGTGGACTGACAGTTCGAGAGTATGCTATTGGAATATTAAGAAGTTAAAGAACATTTTGCTGACCGATTTTTATGGCTAAATTGTGAAATACTGTGTTGCTAAAACATTGAATAATAGAGATTATTACATTACAAGCATTTTGGTGTTTGACACAAAATTGGACAGGCAAATTGACTATATTGCGGCTATAATACAATAAGTTATTAAAAGCAGAGGACCTAAAGTTCATCCTGCAATCTAAGGCTTTTTATGTGAATTATGATTATCTCCAAGACTGGGCACTGGCCAACTGCACGGCTCAGACCCCATGCAAGAATTACAAGGGGAAATATGTAACCAGAAAGGGGAGACTCTTCCTTTCCCACAGAAATCTCTGCTTAGTGGATCCCTACTTTGCTAGCACTGCACGTGGTAATCTCCAAGCAGGGATCCCCCTCCACTAGACCACCAGGTCATTTTATTTTATACAGAGATTCTTCTGGTGCAGGGCCATATCATTCTTTCTGCCCCCATTTGCAGAAAACCCAGGAGACACCAGAGAATTATTTATAAATAATAAATGGGACAAGGAACACACTGGTCCATGCACCAGATCCGACCCAGCGACCCCTGGAGCCCAAGTAATTTTTCTGCCCTATGAGTGGGAGCATGGGTGGTTTACCTCCATTCTGCCCACCCCAGGGAAGCAGAAAGTCCTCTAGACATCAGGGATAGTTTTATAAGCACCAAATATACTGATTTTCCATGGAGGGTGTTGCTGTATTATTCGACTGAAGGAGAAACATAAGAAAAACTGTTTTTTAGGCATAGCTATGATGTTTGCAGAGCATTTTGGGTAGGAAAACTTACTGGGAATTATGCAAGACACAACGCCATTATTTTCCTTGGGTCTATAGTTTTCAGAAAAAAAGCTCAGGATTGGTAGTGTTTTGAGCCCCAAATACCACAGCTACCTACATCCTTAGACATGATGTAAGTTCAAACTGAAATTCTTGACAGTTTCCCTGTTTTTTTCTTGTCCTTGTCTGCCTCAGGCATTAGGCCCACCCAAACAAGGAGGGTACTATTTTCTATCAGAAATGTTTCATGTATTGGAGCATTCTGGGTGAAAAATGGTAGTGGAATGCACGTAAAACAGACCTTCCAGTATGTCCCTGGTTGATTGAAGTTCAAAAACATCTAGTACTCCAGAAATCAACACAGGCCTCAGAAGTGTTCTTTACAGGATTAAAAATGGAATGTAATTGTTTCTTTATAGAAGAAGCGGTTAAGAATTTAACTTTTCTATTTTCATGGTATGAAGGAATGGTCCTACTCTAGCATGTCAGTCATGAAAATTAAAGTAGAGTAAGCACCTTCACAAATAGCTTTGTGTGGCATACGGCAGGGGTCCCTTCTGGCTGAAAGACAACAAGAGAATCAGATTAAAATCACTTAGGGGCTAATTTAGAATGTAGCCATGCAGCAGCAGGACCGCTTTTCACCCACACCTCCAAACCTGTGTGAGAACCGCCCGCTGTATTATGACTTTTAAAATCATTGGCGGGCGACTGTTTGGTGTTCCCACGGTGGTGCCTAAAAAATAAGCACCACAATGGGAATGTCAAAGGACGTTCCAGCATAGCATGGACTGTGAAGTCTACAACGTGCTGGAACTGGGGGTGCAAACACAGGGGGGCACATGTTGTGCCCCCTGTGTGCATCCACAAGGAGTGAGACACAAGGGGACCCTGTAGGGCCCCCTTTCTTTCCTCACCAACACTGTTTTCTTTTTTTTTTTAAACAAACTTAATTAGGTTTTCCAATCATGACATTTACATTCTGCAAACGTAATGTAGCCTCCCTCCCCTGTTTAGGTGTACAATCATATGAACATAGGATCTGTGGCACAATAGTATAGCGACCCTAAGATATAAAAACCATGCAACAAAGGGAGTAATCTCTAACAATCAAAAAGTATGTATAAGTTGCATCGGTAACCCTAATAAATCTTAACCTAAATCTAAGTTCCCCCTCCCTCCTTCCAGACATGTCACATCCCATGCTACTCTATACTGATCAAGAACTATTAGCAGTACGCCATTGGTGGTCTCCAATACTTAAACAGTACAGACTGCCACTATAGACCCACTCAATGTATATATATTTAATGCGGTTCTATAATTACAGCTACTCAGTATATGGGGTTTACTCTGTTTCCGGCACTCCCGGATTAGTGTCCTCATCCCTCTCAGCATCTGGGGTTTTCAATAACCTCACCAAGTGTCCCCACTCCCTAGCCGCCTCAAGCACTCTCTCACTTCCCATTCTCTTTGCTAGTTGTAGTCTAACTATTCCATCACATTCTGCCCATTTGCTAAACTCTCTCTTCCATCGATCTAAGCTCGAGCCCCACTCGCTTTCCAATGCATCGTAATTTCCCTCTTAGCCAATACCAAACCCATATTTATGAACTTACTGGTGATCTTGGTCTTAGCAGTGTTGGGGAATCAATGCAATATACAAGTCTCCAATGCCAGCTCCAGCTCTCTGTCCGTCACCTCCTTCAATAGTTCAATTACTTGATTCCAATATTCAGCTAGAAGCGGACATCCCCAAATCATGCGGGGGAAGTCCGCTCCTTCTCCTCGACACCTTGGGCATTCGTGTGAGTCAGTGTTGAAATATGTTTTGATTTTCACTGGTGTGAGGTAGGCACGATGCAAAACATAGAAATGAAGCAACTGAAAGCGGGCATTTTTGGTGCCTTTCCATGCTCACTCCACCACTCCAGCCCAAGCCCTGTCCGGTATCTCTCCTCCCACATCTGCTTCCCACTTTCGCTTAAGTGCGTCCAAAGAGGGCAACTTCTCAAGAGTCATGCGCTTATACAGACCTTTGATCGCCTTGAATTTCCCCGCTGCTATCACTATATATTGACACCTTAATGAAATCTTGGGTTCTGCCCAATAGTAGTCAGCCCCCTCTCAGTCCAGTCATTCAACTCCCGCCAAGAGCCCCCATGGGGAAGCACCTCACACATAGAGAGCGGTATATCAGGGGCATACGCCACTTTCAAACCTGCTCCCTTGAGGCTCCTCCTCCAACATTGTCTTGCTGTTTTAAGATTCTCAGGGAGGGCTCCTATCCATGTAGGAAGGTCCAATACTATTTGGGAAAGCTGCTGCACCTTCTCCCCTCCTCCGGACCTCGTAGTCTCAGCGCCAATTGTTGCATCAGCCACTGCAACTGTGCAGCTAAGTAATAAGTTTTGAAGTCAGGCACCGCCCAACCACCCTCTGATCGTGAACGCATCAGCACTTTCAGGGAAACCCTCCGTCTCCCAGTACCTCATAAAAACCCTACGGCCAGGGACGTAAGTTGTTTGAATATCCGCGCAGGTATCCAAACCGGCAGGGTTCCAAAATAGTACAGCAGTCGGGGAAGCACCACCATTTTAAGTAAAGGCACCCGTCCAGCCATCGACAATGGCAGTGTTCCCCAAAAATCAAAACTGCCCGCCAATCCCCTTACCGCTCTAACAATGTTGCCCTCCAGTATATCTGATTTAGAATGATATACCTGGACCCCCAGATAGGGGAGGCACCTACATTCCCATCGCACTCCCGCTACATCCTGCAAGTCGCTTCTATTGCAATCTGTGGGAAACAGGCAGGATTTAGCCCAATTTACTCTAAGGCCAGACATCTCCCCTAGTTCATGCAGTACTGCCTTCGCTCCTAATATTTGCCTCTCTGTGTCTTCTAGGAACATAAGCAGGTCATCTGCGAATAGGGCTATATGATGAATTTGTTCCTGTACCCGCAGACCCTTAAAATATATCCCAGTCCTAACTTTCGCTGCCAATGGCTCCATAGCCAATGTAAACAGCATAGGGGAAAGGGGGCATCCCTGTCTTGTGCCCCCAGTCACTCCGCAAGCTTCAGATATCACCCCACACATCCGGACCCGCTATAGAGGACTTATAAAGCAATGCCGTCCATGCTATGAAATCTCCCTCCAACCCAAATCGGGCCATGACCTGAAAGAGTTAAGGCCATTCCAAGCAGTCAAAAGCCTTCTCTATATCAACAGCAAATATCGCAGCGGTGATCATGGGGTAAGAGTCCTCTTCGAGAACGTTTAGGGCTGTATTCTGAGTAGGAATAAAGCCAGATTGATCACAATGGACTATAGTTGACATGAAGGGCAAGAAATGGGTGGCGAGGACACGGCTCAATATGTTATAGTCCATGTTAAGCATGGATAACGGACAATACGCCATTCTGTCCCATGGCGGCTTATCGGGTTTCAGAAGCGGGATAATAACTGCCTCTCTCGTGGACACAGGGAGATGGCCCAGGTGTCTTGCCCCATTATATAAGGTCACCAACCTTGGCTCCAATTGCACAGAGTAGATAGCATAAAACTCGATTGGGAGCCCATCTGTTCCCGGCCTTTTGTCTGCGCCATGTGTTTAATAGCCGTCCGCACATCTCTTAGTTCAATATCCCCACCAAGTGCCTCAGCTTGATCAGCCTCCAGTTGTGGGAGCTGGAGTCCGCTCTTAAATCCCTCTAAATCGTCCCTGGTCTTGTATGTTTTGTTCTTGTACAACTCCTTATAGAAGGCATAAAATAGTTTCCTTATTCCTTCCTGAGTGAACCAGGTGCCTCCCTGGTTGTCACGGATCTCTAACATTGCCGAGCCCTGCACGATGGATTGGCCAACCAGGCCAGCAAGGCTCCTGACTTATCCCCCTTGACATGGGTGCGTGTAATATATGCCTTGTGATCAAAGCATCCTAGGCGCTCCACCTCTCTCGGCTCTACCAACTCCTGCTGTCTATCAGGTCTTTCGGGGCGTATTTTCTCAACATCTAGCAAGTGTTTTTCAGCCTCATCTACCTCCTCAACAGCACTTTGCGCACTCCCGCCATTTCAGATATGCAGCACCCTCGAAGTATCACCTTAAAGGCGTCCCATTCCACTAATGGCATGGAGGTAGTTCCCATCATTATCCCCGAAATATTGGGTGATGGATATACTCACCACATCCCTAAACACTTGGTCCTCCTATACCTCTGGGCGGAGCCGCCAGGTAGGTATCCGGGCCCGAGTCCGCGACCAGCGCATCCAAAGAAATACAGGAACATGGTCCGATATCGTCCTAGCAAAATATTCACTACTTTGCACACCAGCATGTACATCCGGAGTACGTAATAATGCGTCCAGGCGCACGTGAAGGTCGTGCAATGCCGAGAAACAGGAATAATCCCGGACATCTGAATGTTGGATCCTCCAGGTATCCACCAGGCCCCATCGGGCCTGCTAGTCCCACCTGGTTTCCGCAACCCTATGAGTGGGAGCATTAGGGAGCGGGAGTGGGAACGATCCAAAGCCACATCAGTTATACAATTAAAATCTCCACCCAACAACACCAAACTAGTAAGATACGGTGCCAATTTCGTGGACATCATATTGATCCGTATTGGGAGCATAGATACTACCTAGAGCAATGTCACTCCCATCTAGCTTCCCAAGTACCACGATAAACCTGCCCTCTGGATCAATGAGCTTTTCCCTGCATTGGAAAGGCACCATTGCCTTTATCCAAATCAACACTGCCCTGGCAAAGGCAGAATAGCTTGTGTAGTATAATTGACCCCACCAGTGCCGCAGCAATGCTGCCCCCTCTTGCGCCTGCAAATAAGTTTCCTGCAACAACCGATATGAATTCCTCTCCGCACTAGATACGCATGAAGCTTTTGTCACCGCCACATAGTGTGCATGCCCCGCACATTGCAGGAGATACACTTCAGATCATTTGTAAAACTCATTGCAACTGCGTCTGGAAAGCAACCCTGTGAGCTAGGCTAGTGACATGTCTGACCCTGTTAACCCCTAATACTAAAAAACAATCCCAAGTCCCCCACCCCGGGGCAGCTACTACAACACTTGTACCCATCCAAACCATGAAAACAACACACTCAAATGTCCTCTGACGGATTCAGAGGTGCTGGGGATTGCAACTGGCACAAAGAATACACATCAGCCTCAAATAATCTACATCAGTCGGGGTCTTCCATCACTCCCCCGCTAGCAGTACCACTCCGCAGGTTTCCAGCTCGCCCCAATTGTGCAGCCATCAGCTTCAGGCTATGTCATCCGCCATCTGCTGTGTCACCACTGGCATCTGCTCTTCGCCCATCAAAGAGGAGTCCGATTCCGGCCCAACAGAGCCGTCAGTGATATTGCCCTTCTCTACATCCGACGTAGGTGCTCAGGCTCGCGCCAGTTCCACCACTGCTTTCAGCACCGCAGCTCACTCACAAGCTGTCTGTGTAAGCATGGGTTTCTTCTGAGTCCTGTTGCGGGCTCGCCGACGTGGCTATGCAGGCCTATTGGGTCCTCGGTCTCGCATCTCCCCCAGGGCCTCGTCTCTCGCCATTTCCTTCCTATAGTTCTCTAGCCAGTCCCAAGCGTCCTGGGGAGAGTCAACATAGTGAGTATTCTCATCCAGAATAATACAGAACCAGGCTGGGAACATCAGGGAATACTGGAGACCCTTATCCCGCAAAGCCTTCTTGACTGCTAAGTAAGAGGCGCTCCTCCTTTGCACCTCCATCGTATAATCCAGAAACAGCGTGACTATGGCATTGTCCACTGTAAAGGGGCCATCTGCTCTTGCCTTCTGTAAGAGTAGGTCCCTATCCCTGAAATGAAGCAGGCGGGCCATCACCGGCCTCGGGGGCGTCCCCGGGGCCAATGGTCGGGCCGGCACTCTGTGGGCTCTCTCAAGCGTGTAAAAGGCTGTAAGTCCTTTCGGAGCGAATACACTTCTGAACCAAGCCCACGACCCTTATGTTGTTACTTCGATTGCGCCCTTCTGTGTCTTCAGCCCACGTTCCAGTGTTGATACCCTGTCCGTTAAGACTTTCACTTGCTGCACCACATCTTTATGCGCTTGCACCATTTCTGCGATGTCGAGTTCGGTTTTCTTGACCCTCTCAGATAGTTTCTTGTGCTTGTCCCGCAATAGGCCAAGCCCTACTGCAATGGTGCTAATGTCCTGATGAAGGGTCACCTTTATGTTTGCAGCCAGGATCTGCTGTAACTGCCTCTGCACTGGATCATCCGAGGTTCTGCTCATCGGCCCCTGTGAGTCTTCCTCCTGATCTTGGGGCACCCCAGCCTGGTGGCCTCTAGGTTTGCCCATACTTGCAAGGACCCCTCCCGCTTTTACCTTCACACTTCGCGTTCTACACTGAGTCCCCTGCAGGTTCTGTAGTAGTTCTCCCCTCCTCACCGTGAGTGCTGTTGCTTTGCTACCTGTGGAAAGTGTTCAACGTGATAGTCTCAAGCCTGTATCAGGGGCTATTGAACAGATCATATGTCAGTCCAGTCACCGATCACCCCTCATTCACAGTCCATCAACCAGAGGATCCTGCTCATCTCATTGCTGCCACTGGAGTACTAGCATATCCCTGTGCCCCTCCAAGCACTCAGTACTCTCTCTATTGCCAAGCCTGCCAACCCGCAGGCAAAATCGCATCGCTGCAGCGGGGGCCTCTCTGGGCTGTAGTCCAACAGGCCAGGCAGTGCAGAAAACCCCTGATTGACCCCAGGATTCACCCACACCCGGGTACCCCTACGGGGGGACGAGCGATCTCTACTGAGCCTCCTCTGAGCTGCCCAGCTTCTCCTTACTCTCAGCGGCCCATCTAAGCACTGGTCTCCTCTCCCTAATGCCTTCCAGGGGGGAGTGTTAGTCAACGCAGGAGGTTCCCCCACCAAAGCCGGTCCGGAGATTTCTGCCGTCACTCGGGGCCAGGGTCAGGGGGTCCCAGCCCAGCCCATAGATCTCCCTGCCCTGCGTACCTTCAGCAAGTCGCCGCTCGCCTTGCACCGCCAGTTCGCCATGGTGGTAATCGCCAACACAAAGCAATGTCAGTGCCCCTTTCAGGAGTGCAGGAGGCTCCCGCTGTCGTGCGAGTCATCTGCTTCTGTGCAGCACAGACTTCTCCCGCCGCCATCAGCAATCTGCTCTGCAACTCCCCCAGTTGGTAGAGAGTCCTCCTTGCTGCGCCAGGGGAGATGAGCTGGACCGCAGTCGCCAGCTGCTCTTCCAACAGTCTCTCACTCTATGAGACTCCTGCCCACCATCATTACACCACAGCGCCGGACCTTGATCATCCACAGGGCCTTCCGCTCGCTTAATCTGCGCTCAGAGCCCCGGGGATGCCGCCTCAGTCATCCCCTTCATCTCCACCACCATTTTGTGATCGCTCTCCATCTCAGGGCTATTGCTCAGCCGCCGCTGAAACTCGGGCAGTTGGACCTCTCTGCTCCTTCCAAACCTTTCCGCTAGGTCACAGCCCCCTTCAGAGGACTTTGGTGTCACGGGAGTCCATCTCAGACGCCCGTGGGTTCAGGATAAACGTGAGGCTTTTGCGGAACTCTCAGCTCACGGGTCCGCCATCGCTGCTTGCCAAGCTACGCCCCCCTCACCAATGCTGTTTTCCTGGAGGAAAGACTTTCATGAATTCAGTGGCGGTGAGGAGAGTCTTAATATGCTTAACGGGACCGTGACGGTCCTGCCAAGAATATTACTGCCTCAAGACTGCCGTACCACCACCAGGGAATGGTGGTTAATGGCAGCGTAGGTGGTTTCAGGGCAGCAAGACCACAAGGGTCATATTGTGGCAGTTGGAAGACCGCCACCCCTCCACGAGTCTGGTGGTCCACATTTTATACTGGATAAAGGAGAATTTTATCTGCCTAAACAGAGATTGAATCAAGAGTCGGTTAAAGTAAATATGCAACGTACTCACTGCCAACCACGTGACCCACAGAGCTTGGAACACCTCCTCCTAGATCTCTGAACTTGGGGAGATCCTCTTTGACTGAAAACTCTTGCTTGCTTTCCAAGTCAACACAGTGGTTAAGGTCCTCAACATGCGGAGTTAACCCACCACAGAAAATCCTCCATCTAATCCACCTTGAAAACAAGATCGAGCTCATCTGAACCCTGGTTATGCTGCAGCAAGGCTCCACCTAAGAAACTCTACTAAAGGCTGCAAATTAAAAAACAATGCTACCAGAAGGTGCTTGAATATCTGTAATTGAGACCACAACAAACCATCACTAAAAGGCCTTCATTGACTGCTGATGAGTGCTGCGACTATATTCCAGGGCCTTCCTATGTGCTATTCTCAAAATCTCACGGGGCGGAGACACAGAATGCTTGCAGAATCAGTCTCCCTATTATGTGCTAACTGGAATCTAAACTCAGCAAAGGCATATTTAGTCAATGGATAAACCTTCAAATGGCTGAAATGATGGCAACTTAGGAGTCCAGGGGCCTAGATGGTGGATTGAAATAAACTCAAAGTTGAAAGCCATATTATTTTAGAAGCAGTCCAGCAAACGTTTTTAAACAGAGCACCTCAATCTCACTTTAAATTGAACTTCATTCCATTTAAGAGTCATCATTGAAGAGTATTGGGATGCATTTCCACCTCATATAATGGGACAGCAACTTCCCCATTCCTGGCAAACAAGTAACTCACTCTGTTTTTCACAACAATCGGACCTTACAGAAGATTTAAAAAGTATGTCCTTGCCTGATGAGACATTGGATTGCTGGAAGAAGTGGTGCTGCAATGCTCATATTATTGTCGCCAGATTTACAGACATTCATTCACTGCTTTTTTATGAGAGCCCCACCAGTGAGGTGGGGAGAATGAAGTATTTACCTGCCCCAGAGAATACTATCACTGCAGGATGAAGTAATTACTGTGCTGATAATTACCTCCTATTCTGAATTTAAAGTCTGAAAACCCAAATAACGTTTAATTTGGTGCTTACATCACTACATCACTACATTCCACATGTCCCAGCCTCTACCAGGCATTGTACCATTGTACCACAAGTACATTTCAGAAGGCCGAGCCTACAAAACCATACACAACCTGTGGAAAGGTGTGGGGGTGTATAAGTTACTGCATCTGATCTGATGATAATTACCGGGCGCGGAATACTTCGCGTTACTTGAAAATACCACCCCTTGCACAAAGACAGGATCGAAATGTTTTGGCCCACTTGTAATTGAGGCTTAAATCTTCAGAAGAAAATGACAACTTTTATTTTAAGAGCTACTAACACAATCTTTAGGAAAGCAGGAACGGTTTTAGTCAACGAGCAGACGTATATAAATAATTGTTCATCCATCAGTACAATGTTCGTACTTTATAAACTATGCTATAAAGATTGTAAACATATACATTTAAAATAAGAATCAATCAGCCTGATTTTGTTTTAATATTCTCAGTATTCTTGTTTAACTGACTAATAACAATCACCACAAAATACATACGATAAAGATTGTTTTGTTGATATGTTTATATTTTACGTTACCCACTCTAGATTGCCCTTTTGACAGGTAGTTCGTTTTCCAAAGTTATTTAATGCACAATCAGCTAAGTTAAAGAACTGTCTTCCGAGATTCTTGCACCTGCAAGCTCAACAAAGAATTTCCTGACTCTTTTTTCTTTGCTGAAATAGGATAATTTAGATAGCAGAAGTAGTCACGCTGCGAAACACTGTCACTACTAAGCCAGTCAGCTGAGTTTAGTGCTGCTTGAAGCACACCTAAAAAGTCAATGTTTGCCTCTCTTTATTAGAGGAATGAATGACTATTAAATAGAGAATATTTGAGCAGTTTGGAGGAGTAACGCATTTCAGATTCTGTAATATTAAAAAGGAGCTCCCGTGGAACCAAGAAGAACGTTAAATGTAGCTTTAAAATGATCCGAAGCACTGCAGTGAAGCACAAAAATGTCTCTCTAGTGAGCCTTTTCTCCCACTGCACAGATGAGGACCAAAAAACGAGTTTGTGCATCTCCTTTCTCCCGCAGCAGCCCGAGACGTCCGTCCTGACCCAATGTTCTTCACCGAGGTGGTTCTCTTATTCTTCGTGTCCCCGTTGTGCACTGAAACAGCTCATCCATTTCTCATCGTCTTTGCAGTGCAATGAAATTGTTCTCTGAATGTCCTCTTTCTGCTGCGATGCAAACCTTAAGATTCCCCTGCATGTCTCCTGTTCCTTGTCTGTGGGCGAAATGGTTTCTTGTATGCTTTCTTTTGTTTGACCCTTTGCAATAAAGATGTGTGGCACGGTCATTATGAGAATTACTCTGTTCCAAGAGTTTATAAACCTGTGCATAGTATGTAATTGTCTTTTTACACTTAATAATGAATTAACTAAGTAATATAAAATTAAATACACGAATATTATCGTTGAACATACTTTCATTTTTTTCATTTTTCTCTTTCACATACACTCCGTGCCTAGTTCATTTGTACCTAATAAATATATTGTATTCTTAGATTGTACACACTGTTAGAAAATACTTAAGATTAGTTCTAGGTCTTTCTATATTGAATGTTGTTCCCCTGCCCGAGGTACTCATAGTATGTTGCAGGGGGTCCCTCTTCTTTACATTATATTACTGTGCAGTAGCATTTTTTTTTTTTGCTTGATGCCCAGAAACAGAACTAAGATTTCACTGAGCATCACCATATTGCAAAGCACATACCCTTGCACCATGGCAACATGCATTGAACCAGATCTGGTCACTTAGTATCATGATATTCCAATGCAGGAATCTTACACTAAAGCTGTTGCTAATTGCTTTGGAGGTTATGTGATTTAAATATATTTACAACCTCTGCCAACTGTATATTTGCATGAGCATAGCAATAAAAAAATGATTTGCTCTAAGCGTTTTATAGGTTTGAAAGTACATTTTACCTTAGTGTGTACATAGCAAGAAACATAGGGTGCGTGTTGGAAAATGGCCTCCTCTGCAGAGTCACCCCAAAACGTTTTGTCTTGCTCCTCCTACTTTTTGCTGAATTTGTTTTTGTTTGCCTTAGGACTATGAGCACTTCACCACTGCTAACCAGTGCTAAAGGTCTTGCGCTCTTTCCTCTAAACATGGCATACCCAATTAGTATAATTAACTTACTTATAAGTCCCTAGTAGAGTGCACTACATGCGCCCCATGCCGTCACATTAAAGGCTCTGCAGCACTGATTGTGCCAACCACTTAAGTAGCCCCTTTAACCTTGTCTTAGGCCTGCCATTACAGAGACTCTGTGTGCAGTTAGAACTGCCATTTCAACCTGCCAAAATAAACCTTTTCTAGAGTCCAAACCATCCTTTTCAATAAATATAAGTCACCAATAGGGAGGGCCCTGGACATACCGGAGTGCAGGATGTAATGTATGTAAAAAACAGGACATGTACATTTAAGATTTGCATGTCCTGGTAGTGAAAAACTCTTACATTTGTTTTTCACTACTGCACGGCCTATATCTCCCATTGGATAACATAGGGATTGCCTTATTACATGTTATAAGTGTAATTTCCAGATGGGAAGATATGACTGTTTCAAGTTTGGCCTAGCTGGAATCACAATTTAAAATCCAAACTTCTGGTGAAGTAGGAGTTTAAATTGCAATTCTCAAAATGCACCTTTAAAAAAGTTAATCAAAAAGCTTGTAATGTTCCCTGGCTGAAATTATTCAATCAACAATTTTTCATAAGATCAAGTAACTTAATTTTCTTAATCTTTTTATGATTTTTCTTCTCACTTTATATTTTTCATATACATTTAAAAAAACACATCTTCATATTAATTGGACCACATGTTTGTGTGAGGTACATTTCAGCAACACTCTGGCTACACATTACATTTCTAAAATGATTTTTTTTAAATGCTCAATTTATGCTGAAAACTATAGGTCAAAACATTCAACAACTTAAATATATATCCAACATGAACATAGATTCACATATCCATATTACATATATACAAGTCAAAGGATTTCATTGATAGTGAGATCGCTATTGTTAATCTGCTTTGTGACCTCTTTTATCAAGTCCAACTATAAGCACATTTTGTTAGTGTAGCCTCCCAATATCTTTTTTTCAGGATAACCCACATGCAATTGTCACAATGACTACAAGTCCCTCCCCAGGAATGGTCGTCGATGTACTGATTTTTAAAACTCACATTTCTTTTGAAGTTTTCATTAGGACCTGCCTGGTTGATTCTGTAAAATAATTTATGAACTAATGAATGAAATGAAATAATGAATGAAATAAATTGAATAAATGTTGGATGCCTGTCACTCTAAATATAAATGAACTGTCACATGCCAGGTCGACATGGCTGGAGGGACTACATGCAGACACTGCCGTGGAAGGTCTGAGATACATTTACAAGCTACTCATGTGGGTGGCACAATCAGTGCTGCAGGCCTACTAGTAGCATTTGATTTACAGGCGCTGGGCACACATAGTGCACAGTACTAGGGACTTAGTAGTAAATCATATACGCCAATCATGGAAACACCAGTCCATAATACCAATTTACACAGAGAGCATATGGTCTTTAGCACTGATTAGCAGTGGTAAAGTGCCCAAAGTCCTAACACCAAAACAAACAGGACCAAAAACAGGAGGCAAAAAGTCTGGGGGTAAACCCACTCAAAAGGCCAGGTCTAACAGGTTTTGTGTTGTTTTCCTAGACAGCCACACACAATAGGAGCATAGGTGTGTCTCCATGGGCAATCTCTTGCAGGATGGAAGGGAGGAGTTGGGCACAAGCTCACTTACAGCTGAACAGGCTGTGTCACATCCATACACAAAGGGCTGCATACCCCGCTGTAGTGAGCCTTGAGCAGTGCAGGGAGAGAGGTCATCTATGCGCTTCGAAGGCATGTCTTTAAAGTCTCCCCCACTTCAAAGGTACCACTGGGTATAAGTACTGGATCTCAAACACCACCACTTCAATACACTTCTGGACCTGTTGATACTCTACCAGGAAGAATGACTGCTGTGCTGCTGAAGGACTGTCACTTTGCAGAACTTCTACTCTGCTGTACTCCTGATTTGCTGTGCTGACCAGCTGACCTATGCCTTCCTGCACTCCTGCCTGGGTAAGAAGAACTGAACCTGCATCACATGCCCCCAGAATCCGGAGTGTCTACAAAGACTAGATGGCTGGCCTCCTGATCTGGAGCCTCAGGGACATAACAGGCTTCAAACCCCTGCACCTGGACTCCGTCATCGGTGAGTCTACCCGGCCAAATGGTGCCACCCCAGTCCTTGACCCTTGGAAGTGGGCCAAAGGTGCTTACCAGTGGAACAGATGCATCTTCTCTGCTGAGCAACACATCCCTGACCAGGACCGATGCATCTCCTCAGCTGTGCGGCACATCCCTTAGCATAACCAATTTATTGCTGCTGTTGCAGTGAGGCCTCAGGAGCTCTGCCATCAGAAACCCTTGATCACAGGGCCTATCTATCAATGGATCATCAGGTCACAGTGATAATTTCCACACTTTATTTATTTAGGTTGGCCTAACAGTCACTGGAATCTGGTCAGGTCTGCAAGGCATGGCGGTCCCAGACATGCAAATCAATGTCTCACATGGGAAAAACTCCTGCAAGTCAGGGCCACTGCTTTTTGTTTGATTTTCTTAAAACATACTCCTGCGTTGGAATTTTGTTTTGAAAAATCAAATATTTTGCTGAATGGGGCCAAAGAACATGACATGGTCAGCAAGCTGCTCTGTCAAAGTGCATCTGCTGTACCGATGGATGAACCAAAGGCAGTAAGATCAACAAGACAATCTAGGCTGACCTGAGAGCTGGTGGCCCTCACTTTGAATAACACTCTTACCTCTGAATATAAACAAAAAACACTTGTTGGAAGCACACAATGTGGGAGTGGTGGAAAAAACTAACCCTCCTTGAAAACACAGAAAAAAATATTAATACCAGTCACAAATGGTTTGTAAAATAATTAAGCAATACAACTGGATTCTGGAGTGCCTGCTACCCCATACGGGCGTGAAAGAAAATAGTAAAATTAGGACAGAAAACAGAAGTATTCCTGCACTGTGACAGGCTTCTGAAGAAGCCATTCCATTATCTCACAGTACATAATTGAACATAGTTTGTGTGCAGCTTTAGAACGAAAAAACGTCAAGTAACATATTTGCAAAGCATTGAAGAGAATGGATGCTTCTCTGGACCAAAATAAATTGAAAATGTGAAAGAAAAAAAAGAGCCATTGAATGAAAAGTGTGTACTGTTTTTCTGCACTTCTCCGTTTCTTGGTGAGATTACAGCTCTCTGTGAAACAAAAACAATTAGTGTGGGGAGGCTGCCGCATATGCTGATAGCAGTGAACTCTTGGAAGGAATACCAATTAATCTTCTTCAATTACATATTTTCTTCTCAAAGTTACACTGACAATTGCAGCAGGAAAGTTCCTATTGTCGCTACAACTTTAACTAGCATTGGCAAAGCCAATAAGTTTCGACTCTGCCAAATCTATTAGTTTCGTCAATGTTTTGTGCAGCACGGCTTACAGAGAAAAATTAGGTCGCTATGACACGGTTAACGCTGGCCATAGCATAGTGCTTTTTTTTAAGTTTAAGCCATGTTTATTAGCCTAGCCTTTAAGTGATGTTTATTTGGCAAGCCATTATTGTGAAATGGCTTGTGTTTCTTGTAAAACAATAGAGGTAAAACATTATAAATACATATATATCTTTTTACAAAAGAGCCTATTTACGAATATATATATATATATATATATATATATATATATATATATATATATATATATATATATATATATATATATATATATATATACATATAAACAGGTGTGGAAATATGTTTTGCTACCTTTTGACATTCATACTTGTAAAGAAAGAAGGTTTTCCCCTCTAAATATTTGGGCAGTTTAAAGAAAAGAAAAGGAAAAAAGGAGGTGCAATAAGCACCGGTGGGTGTGCAAATAGTGAAAACTAGACACCTGTTAACAGTCATAAAAACACAATTATGGTAACTAATGCCTGCAAACACTGGTATTACAGTATGTATTTAGTGTTTAACAAATTACTAAATAATTCTTATGCCACAATACTAAATTAACCGAATACAATGATTTTCAAAAGTCTATCATCCATGGCAAGAATTATTAAAGCATAACAAGAGGGCATGAAGCCATTCGAAAAGGAAATGAACCCTTGGGACATTAGTCTTCTACAATACATCCATTGATAAGGCTAGCTGTGGAAGCGCACCCTTGACGCCGTGTGGTGAAAGCATAATGGTGCCAGAAAAATGAAATGGTAGGACAACGAAGTCCAAGACATGGTTTACTAAACCAACAGATGCATGCAGCTACTGGAAGGACACTGGCCACCGGAAGCAGTACTTGGTCCAGGCTCCACAGCGATGGGGGTGAGGAGGAGTAGATGCTGACTAGCAAGGAAATGAGTGTGATTTGGGAGCCACGTGGGAGCAAGCAAATGGTAAGTAAAGTGACATGGGAGCCACTTGGGAGCCAGCCAATGGTAAGTAAAGGTAAGTAATAGGGGGATTCGAAGCCTCTTTTAAGATTTGTTTTTGTTTAAATACAAGAAATTTTGCAAGAACAGAGCAAGTACTGTGTAGGCAAAAGCTAAAAATGTGAGGCCCTAATTTGCACTTTGATGGTGTATTCTGCCTGGAGGTAGATGGGGCAATCATTGGGATGTTCATAGCACTCATTATAAAAGGCCCACCTATGCTACTAGGTGCAATCAGTTATCAGGATTTTTCCATGCAAACAAATTCCGACTAAAGGTATCTGTCGGTTCCAAATACCACTTTGGGAACACTGAGCCAGCAGAAAGTACAAAAACAGTCCAGGGCAAAACCTGCTTTTTCTGTTTAACCTGGCACTTTTTTCCCAACTAGCAGTTATAGGTTTCAGGAGAACCCTGTTCCTCCCAGAAAGCATGCAACAGAGGTATCAACTCCATACATACATCCAAATAGCCCTATTCTGTGAAGTAGATTTCTTTTTGTCAGACGGTGTATTGTAGACCCAGGCATAAACTGGGTGGTGAGCTGTACAATGGGCTTCTTGACCAGTTCCCGGACAAAAATGAAGGGTGCCTGGTAATTTTTGCTATCCCTCTCTGCTCTTGCCTTTCTACTAAGGGAAAATATTTAGACGAGCAGCGAACATGATGTAATATGGGCATTGAAGTTTATATTTTATGGAAGAAGCAGAAAAGAATAGAGTAGGAGTTTGTCACCATATTACTGGTACCGATTTTATGAAGAAATGTATAACTATTGCTGGTAAACAGCAAGTCAACCAATGTGTACAACATTTACGATTTATGTTTCACCTTATGAATACACTCAAGTGCGATATGTAGTTGACTTTAAATTGGGCTGCTACAAATGACCACGTGCCTGATTTAGAGTTTGACGGATGGGTTACTCTGTCACATACATGTCTGATATCCCATCTGCCTTATTACAAGGTGAACGGGATATCCGCCACATTGGTGATGGATTGACATGCCCGCCAAACTCTATAACAGGCCCTGAGTAAAATAATACATCATAATTATAATCATTTGGGCAATCCTACATAAAAATATGGTTACTTCATAGCTAGCAAGATAGACAAATAACCTGGACAAAAGGTGACAGAAAAAGAAAATATTTTGAAGAAAAGAACAGTCGTCAAATGAGAACTCTCCCCCAATTGACCCAGATGGAGAAGCTGAGTCTACTGGCTTGCAACATATCTTATTAATTGTGGTCATTCTTGACTGTAAGCAATCTGAGGATAGGATCTGAGTCTTGCTCTCATCTATGATACCTTGTATATTTCAATGTATCTAGCGGAAGTTGCATCCACTAAGGCTAACAGCCTATTTCTTCTCTGTGGGAGACACAGTAACTCAACCTAGTGAAAGCCATGCTTCTTCTTTTGCAGAAACTCCAAACAAAGTGTCAAATTGCTATCCCAACAGTTAAGCAAGCACAGTATACTATCTAAGCTGGAAATAGATACCAAGCATTAAATCAGCACACTTGATTTTCTAAGTACCCTAAATGCGGACTGTGCATCAAACTGGCAAAGCTGTTTAGTTCCTATCTACGAGCAAGAGAGGCCACAGCTTTGATGGGACCTCACACAGCTCCGACCTTGCATAAACAGCAGGGTCTATATGGGTAAACAAATTTCTCCCGAAGGGTACCCTTGATTCATGTTTGGAAGCATGGCTAGAACAGTAAGGCAAGCTTTCAGAGAAAAATGAATGAAACAACCCAAACAATACAGTCAAGAAAATTGAGACATGGTAACCTAAATGAGGTTAATTTACAAAGATTTATATGTAATAGGTATACTTCCTCAAGAATATAGAACATCAGATTAGTGGTTCAACTGTTAGTTTTTACATATCAAAATAATAATTGCAATAAAATACAGTGGGAGAATGCATTTTGGTATAGGCATGTGAGTGGTAGAAGTCTTACAAAATGGACATCAGATTGAGACCTAGATATGCTCACTCTGGGTCACATATAAGCTGAAGGTTCCATTTGGCAAAGTGTGCATTAACATAGAGTACTGTGTTTGATGGCTTGCTGAATGCAGTTTGAAGAGAGGCTAAATATTAGAACAGGATAAATCAATTATTTTTAATCTGCTAAGGTTGCCACCTCTACTGAAGACCCTCAGAACCATTTGAAAAGTGTTAATGTTGCCACACAATTCTATTTTTCCGGAGAAAAGCTCATATTTCTGACAAAATGGGGAAAGGTATTCTCCTTTGGTTTCTTTAATACTGGTTGCAGTTACCTTGGTTCATTTCAGGAAGATTGCAACAGGATCCCTCTAACCCATGACACATCCACAACTCTCTGTAGTCCTCCACAAGGTAACTCAGAATTCTCCAAATGGGCAACAGTTCTTCTGATCTATGAACCTAACAGAACAGCTGCCCCAGTCTTAGGAATCAGATTGCACTTCAAGGCAGACTAATGTCCATAGGATTTGGTTCAGGAGGTGAGCTTTCACAACCGTCTTACTCAGAGGCAAACATTCAAGTTGAAGTCCAGAGCAACTCTCATTGTATTTCCAACAGCACATGAAGCAGAGACTCTCTTATTCATGTAGTGGAGGACATATTTTCTTCTTCTACACCCAGCTTTATATGAAGATCAGGGGGTCGATTTAGCTCTTAAACTAGACAGAATAACATATCCTTGTTAATCGTCCTAAATCTACCCGAGATGTCAATAATGTATTCCCCTGCCTATTTCTCAGGAATATATGACGTTACAACGCATACAATTACAACGCATGCTTTTACAACGCAGTTTTTACATTGCAGGATTTACAATGCATGCCTTTACAACACATTTTTCTAAACTACCATTACAACCCATACCATTACAATGCATACCATTACAACACATAATACTTTTAGGGCAACAGTAGGGTAAGTGTTGAATAGTGTAGGCATAAAAATTACTATTCCCACTCCAGAGAGTGCAACAAGTAGGGTAAGTGTTAGATAGTGTAAGGGTAAAAATGAATATTCCCACCCCAGTGAGTGCAACAGTAGGGAAAGTATTGGATAGTGTAGGGGTAAAACTTACTATTCCCATCTACCCCAAAACCGATATTCACCCTAAAACTAAAACATCTCCATTACTTACCTTACAATGCTTTGTAATGGCATGCGTTGTAATGGTATGCGGTGTAATGGCATGTGTTGTAGTGGCATGCGTTGTAGTGACATGCGTTGTAATGACATGCGTTGTAATGGCATGCGTTGTAATGGCATGCGATGTAAAGGCAGTTGCGTTGTAACAGCTGCGTTGCAAAAGCAGTACGATGTAATGACTGTGTTGTAATGGATGTTTCCCATTTCGGAGCCACATATTGCAGTTGCAGATTGATGGGATTTATTTAGCATGAAGGGACTTTCCAGACCACTTGGTGAAAGTCTTTATCAAAGTGTCAATTATCTCCTTGTCAACTAAGATAACCACTTGCAAACTATAACAGTCTCCTCACATATGATTGTTATTCCTCTCAGTTCTGCTAAACAACAGGCAGAATGTCTCCGGCAGACAGTGGAAATAGAGGGTGTAATAAAATACCAGGTTAGGGTAGCGGACAGTGATCATTTCTAGATTTCCTTTCACCCAGGAAATCTCATCTAAATCTAATCTCGGCATTGCCCAGAAGGGTGATGCAAAGAGGACCAGTGAGCAGAGTCTTGCACCCTAAGTTCATATTCTAATTAGTTTATTTTGCTAACTTAGAGGTGTTATGAAGCTTTATTTTACCACAATTTAAAAAGTATCAAATATTATGTGTCTCAAAAAGGTGCATACAGTAGAAATTACTGAAATTTCTTTTCAGATGTAAGAATGTGTGACAAACAAATTACACAAACCATTTCACAATCCTTAGAAATCACAACCATCATTCCTTAAAATAGTAATTTATAATAAATATGCATTTTTTGTGAGAAGTTTATTTGCATGGCAAACAAATCCTCCTACAGATTGATATCACCCAAAGTATGTCAAATGGACAGAGAGCATGCACTACTAAAGATAACTATTAATGTGCTGGTCATTAATAACATTGCATTGAGATGTGACCCAGAGTGATTGCCAGTGGCTGGGATAAATTGAAGCATTCCATTTATCACCTTGTTATTTTTGCCGTTGATGCCCTCAGTGCAACAAATATGTCCAGACGTGGGTCCCATGCTCACTGTGCCATGAATCAAGCTATACCTGACTGATGAGTCCTTAGCAGGGCAAACTCAGATTTCTTGTATTTGGGTTTAGGGAGGACCCGGCTTGGTAGTTCAGTCTGGACTGTTCCTATTGGAGAAGGGTCAAGACTGATTGTATATGGCTGGTAGCAAACTGAGGTGGCATGATCGACATAAAACAATGGGTTGGGATGCGGCGCAAAGTGATTGCCAGTAGCTGAGCCTAATTCAAGCATTCCATCCATCACCTTATTTTAGTTGCACTCCAATAATATGTGACACCTCTCATAGTCATGCTAGTGGCAAACCCAGTGTAAGGCTAGCACCATTGTAATTGTAACTGTGAGGTAAGTGAAGCACAATATTAAAAAAGCACACATGTTTGAGGTCCGGTCTTCAAGCTCAAAGAACTACAGATAAAGAAATTCAGAGGTTAGAGAACAAACTAGATGAGTAGCTTCAGGATATGTAATTTATTTGACATCTTACGTTAACCTGTATCCTGATAAGGGATGTAATTATAGACCCATTTCTTCCTTGTTGTCCATTACATAAACCAAATATGGTTATAAAAAATATGTAAAAGACTGTTGTGAAATGAGAAACAATTATCACAGGTCAGCAAAGAGCAGATGAGTCTCCTACTGAAACAATATTCCAATGCTGTAGGTGAAGAATCAATGAGTAAAGAAATAGGGAGAAAGTAGCTGAGATTGGTCAATATAAGTATAGCCTCAGAAATACGGACATTTTGTGTGAGGTACTTGTCTGTCCATAACCTAACAGAAGCTAGTGTTCTGTGGGTTCTTTCAACACTAAAAATGAACACGAAAGCAATAGTGAGAAAATGTTCCACTGAGGTGTATAAACAAGAAAGAAGTAGCAAATGGCTCAGTACAAGACTTTTCTGAGGGCACCTCTCTATTACATGAAGGTCACAACTTCGAATCCTCCTGACCACCTCAGGCTACCCACCTCCTTATGTTGATACACTAACTGCTAATAGACCGTTCAACAGTAACAGCTGTTTATTATGCCAGTTTACAATACCAACATTATACTGGAAAAGACGGGACCACACCACCTCTTCGATGATAGCACTGCATTAGCTCCTAGAAACGGAACAGTAAAACTACAAACCTTGTGCACAACATATAAAGCACTTCCTAGACATCGCCCTTTGTACTTGACCAAATTGTTTTCATCATACCAAGCAATCAAATAGTTAAACTTTTCTTCCCATAAACAAGGAACACAAAGTAGGACTGGGCCTAGACAATGCTCCACACTCTAGAACTCCAACTTCATACCTTATTAGTGAAAACTGATACTTTACTTTGACATTAACATTTAAGGCTCTCCCAACACTGCTTGGAATCAGCCTCACTTCATTAGCAACACCACCTACATACATGTTGCAAATCCTGAAATTGTAATAGTGGATCTGCAAAGTATGTGATGTTGTAACAAAGCCCTCTCTGAAGGAAGTTGTGCAGGACTTAGATACAAATCAGTCACACAACTTTTTATTATCTATTGCCACTATCCAATGATATCTAGGGATCAAGGGCCACATGTATCAAACATTTTTTGCATTCGCAAATGGGCCGATTCTCAGAAGCGGCCCGTTTTGGGAACGCAAAAAATGTTTTTCACATGTGCCAAACCCTATTTTGTGTATTGCAAAATGGATTTGGGATTCGATATTTCGAAGGGGTGTGTTTTGGGCGTCCCTTCCAAATACCAATTGTAACAGTATGTATGAATATTTTGTGATCATGAATGCAGTCGCAAAACATTCACAATTTACCACCAACTTCAGGTTGGTGGTAACCCATTCACAAACGGGAAGGGGTCCTCAAGGGACCTCTTCCTCTTTGTGTATGTAAGCAAAAACTTTTTTTAAGAGCAGGCAGTGGTCCCTGGGATGTGAGGTAACATTTTCATTTTTCATTTTGTAAAGCATCCTGTTTCCTTTGAGGAAAACAGGATGCTTTTTTAAAAAACAAATTGCTTTATTTAGAAGCAATCATGGACATGGTGGTCTGCTGACCCCAGCAGGCCACCATCCCCATGATTTTAGCTATTCCTAGAGGGTCGCAACTTGCGACCTACCTCATTAATATTAATTAGGTAGATCGATTTGCGACCCCCCCAATGAATCACTAAATTAAACTGTTGGAGTTTCATACATTTGTATTAGTGATTACCTAATTGCTATTCCCTGAAAATTAGTTCGGTTTGTATATCTGCCTAATAATATTTGGTACTCGGCGCAGACGTCTGCCCATCTAACATGTCTCTGACTAGTGTCTGCTCACCTTTCTTACCATCGCACTACCCATCTGTCTTGTGTGCCATCTAGATCTCTGTTTCTCTGTCGGAATGCCGGCCTGCTGTCTGAGCATATGGCTGGTAGATTCTGTCAATCTCTCTAAATCTGCCTGTCTACGTATTTGTCTTCATGTCAATCTTCGCAATGCTCTTACCTTCACTGTTTTGGAGAGATACAAAACTGAAATTATTCTGCTACCGTGGGTCTGTCACCTGCATTTAAAGGTGGAGTAAAGAGCATGGCATTTGGAAAAACAGATTTTCCATTTTTAATCATTTTCTCAAAATGTGTCCCATGCAACAGTGAAATGAAATGTGAATATAAGAAAGCTAATTTTATTTTTTACCCTTTCTCGTTGACTGGGCACTCTTCTAAAAATAAAGACTACAAATGTTTTCTTTTATCTTAAATGTATATAACATCTGGTTGCTATAGTCCATAAAATAAAGTGGCTCTTCCTCACATTCAGTGGCAAAATAGGTCCATGGTGGCCATTTTTCAGGTTCAGGAAAAGCACTACCCCCCCACCCCATATGCTCTGTCAGAAATGTATAAACTACAGGTGTCTCTTATTGCTTATCCAGTCTCCTACAGTTGTGCAGGGCAGCAGGTTAAATCTTCCATTCAAGCTCTTGAGGAAGGTGCAGCGTTCCCCAAATATTCCAGGTGGTGCATTTATTGTTCGAACTCCAGTCCATGATTATGTTTGGAGAAAGTTAAATCTTCCCCAGGTGTTTCAAGACAGGGTTCAAAATTAGTAATAAACACTGTGCAGTGTTGCTCCAGGGGAAACATTAGGAATACCCAGGGCTTTAAGTGGGATGAAAAAACTAGGGGGTCTCTCAGAGGGGCGTGGCCAATGTAAATAAGGGTGTGGCATAAAAACACATAAACTAAAAATCTGTGCTTAGCATAGTGTGCTGCACGACTTGTATTTTGCTGTTTCTGTCATTGCATCCAGATGGGAAACAACCTTTACTACGCAACCATTACATCACACTACACTTACAACGCAGGCATTATATCACAACATCCTTTACAATGCATGTCACTACAACGCAGGCATTACAACTCATACTATCACAATGCATACCATTGGAGTTAGAATAGTAATTTTTAACCCCTACACTATCCAACACTTACCCTACAAAACAGAGCCCAATAGAGACCCGTTTCGAGGCCCCCTTTAAAAAACTGCCAGTGCTCAGCACCGTTGAGACCCGGCCCACTTAAAGCCCTGGGAATACCACATCTACCTGAGGCATGACCTCATGTAAATCTGCTCTCTGAGCGTCTTGTTTCCTTTTCTGAGTGTTCACGGAAGCCACGGCACACCAGGAATCTGCAATCCTCTGCTGTTGTTGGCCGTCCTGAAATTGTCAGTATGGAACTGTCAACTGCCTGTTGAGCCATAAATCCCTTTAGGAAGTCTAATCTTATGAATGCTACTTGACAACCAGCTAAACATGGGTTACCAATAAATCACCCCACACATATTAGCAAATGACAATCTTGAAAATTCAATTAAGTAGCAAGTTCAAAGTGACGAGAATAATATCCAAGTAATGCAAGTAACAGTGACAACAAACCAAACTCACCAAGCTTCACAAAATACTGCAAACACCCCCGTTTATCTAAGTGCAACCCTAAGCACTTGTTCCAAAAGATATCAGATAGCCATTCTGGAACAAAAACATCCAAGCTGCAAATTAAGTGAAAAACCAGTACATAAACACATAAGGATTTATATAATGTACAAACTGAATATGCATTACAAGGTTTAGAAGTTACATATGGAAATGTGTTGCCTTATTTTCGAGTTGAGGGAAAAAGAAATATATCTTACTAGTAAATGTGCATTTGCCTCCTGTGTGGTATAGGACTGATGTAAATAGCGATGCCCAGTGAGAAAAGAGAGGATGGTTTAGATGCATGACTGACATGTCAAAGAGAGCAGGTTGGTCAAGAAGTAAGGGATTAGATGAGAGGCAATGGCAATGATCAGATGTGATATGCTTTGCAACTTGTGCGGGTGTAGCTTCCATTGAGTGAAGGCTTCGGAAACTCACCTGCAGGGGGTTCAGTAAGTTGTTTGTGGATGGCAAGGTATGTCAGCTGGCGTAAAATAGAGAGTAAGCACCAAATGTAATAAGCGAGGTGAGAAAGGTAATCACTCTGGAGGTTAGAACAATAATTTTTGGACTGAAGCAAGAGCGCATACTGTACATTTATATTTAAAGTAACGTATTTCTTAAAAAAGAGGACATACTGTGAGAAACAAATGGCTTTGCCTTTTGACCCCTGTTTCTTTTTTTGAGCTCTTGAATTATGGATCTCTGATCTGAAGCCTGCCAAATAGGTCCCAGCACCATATTAAGCCATGGTTTCCTTGTTAGACTTGTTTTTTTCAGCAGGATTACCCCAATACTTTTTGCTTTTTGACCTCCTGTTTTTGACCGTTTTTGTTGGTTTTAGGACTTTGGGCACTTTACCACTGCTATTCAGTGCTAAGTGTATATGCTCTCGATGTAAATTGTGTTTATGGATTGGTGTTTCAATGATTGGCTTATTTGATTTACCTGTAATTCTTTAGTGCAATGCACTGTGTCCCCAGGGCCTGTAAATCAAATGCTGCTAGTGGGCCTGAAGGACTGTGTGTGCCACCCACACAAGCAACACTTCAAAGGGTTCTCAGATCTACCACTGCAGTGTCTTTGCACAGTTGTGACTGCCATGGTGACCTGGCAAGGGCACCAACTTGCCAGGCCCTAACCTTCCCTTTTCTTACATGTAAGACACCCCTTAGGTAGGCCCAAGGTACCCCTGTGGGTAGGGTGCAGAGTACGTGAAAGGTAGGAAATGTACTGGTCTTGTGTAGCATGTCCTAATAGTAAAATACAGTGTATTTAGTTTTTCACTATTAAAAGGCTATCAGTCCCATGGGATAGAATGGGGAATACTTTGTAACATCTTCCAAGTATAACTTCCCATTGGGACAAAATAGAAAGATGGAGTTTAGTATGCCTGACTCAGAATATAAAAATGCATCTTTTAGTAAAGATGATTTTTATATTGTGTGTTTAAAAATACCACTTCTAGAAAGTGGGTACTTTATTGCTTAGCCATCCTGTGTGCCTCTGCTGGTTTGTGTATTGGCTGTCTGGCTTTGCGGCTGGGGATGCGCATTCTCTCAGCCACTGGGGGGTTGAGGTGTGTCCTGCCTTTCCAGGGCAGCTGACTCTGGAGTGAGGGTTTCACGGTTCGATCCCCAGTGCCTGAGGCAGATCAGATCTGTATCTTGTGACTCTGGCCAATAGCTCACTTAATCTCCCCAACGGCCCCCAGTGCCTTGAGACCCTTACTGGTGATTAGTTCTCACTTTACAAATACCGGGTTACTTTACTTTACT
Organism: Lissotriton helveticus; assembly: GCF_964261635.1. NCBI lineage: Eukaryota > Metazoa > Chordata > Amphibia > Caudata > Salamandridae > Lissotriton > Lissotriton helveticus. The sequence goes on from NC_136068.1 coordinate 787,947,575, forward strand.
GTCTGGCTTTGGAGTGACAGGGGCTGGGGATTTGCATTCTCTCAGACAGCCACTGGGGGGGGGGCTGTTGATGTGTGTCCTGCCTTTCCTGAATGAGTCAGGGCTGGTCTGAATAGACCGGGCTGCATTCAGAGTAGGGGGGGGGGGGTTTCACTAGCACCTGAATAGGCCTGGTCTTCATTTAGAGTGGTGGGAGGAGATTTCTCTTGCACCTGAATGGGCCTGGCCTGCCTTAGACAATGCTGTTGCCACCTCCTGCTGGGAAGCTGGACCAGAGAGGACAGAGCTTGTTTGGGATGAGCACAGACACTCTCTGCCAAAAAGAACAGAGAGAAACTGAGTATATATATTGGGGCCCAGACCTCAGAACTTTAGATTACTGCTGTACTAAGGAACCTGCCAGGAAGAAGAGCTGGAAAATCTGTCAGGAGGAACTGCCACTTTGCTGTATGCTCTGTTGTGTGGGCCTGCAGCTTGCTGCTTCTGTCTTGGGCAGGAAAAGGACTGCATTGTACTTTCATCATCTTGCTGTAGAGTTTTCTCCAAGTGCTTGAAGTAGAGCTTGCCTCCTGTTGGCAGTCCCAAGGAGATACAAAAGTTCAGAGAACTTGCTGGAATCAAGGAACCTGCCAAGAAGAAGACCTGGAAAAACTGCTGGGAGGATCATTGCCCCTTTGTTGTGTTGTTGTTTTGCTGGGTTGGCCTGCAGTTGCTGTTTCTGCCTTGGGCAGTGAAAGGACTGGACTGAATATTCTTTACTTGTGCTGAGTATCTCCAAGAGCTTGAAGTAGAGCTTGCCTCCTGTTCTGAAGTCTAAGGGATCGCAAAGACTTCACTGACCTCTGGGTACAGCCCCTGGAACCACGGTTTCAGTTGCACAGCGAGGGCGGAAAGCAACCGACTCCGTCACTGACTCAGTCGCTGGTTCTGTATCCTGAAGGCACCTCAGAGGGCACCGTCAGCATCTCGCAATGCAACTCTGGTCTTACCGATGACGACAACCGCCGCCACCAAGCCCCTGGTTGCACCGTAACCTGTGGGCACCACACTCCACACGGCCTCGCTTCACTTTGCCATCCTGGTCTCATCTACGCCGTCGCTGCATGCTGACCACAACTTCCTTGTCAGCAAGTTGGATTGGGGGCACGCCTGTAAGTCTCATGATGCACTGCCCCATCCCACACCGCAGTCCAGACCGACTGATGCCATCTCTCTGCATCCGGCTCTGTCGCCTGTACAGTCAACTGTCGGCACCGCAACGAGCACTGCCTTCACTCCGCACCAAGGCCCTGGTCTCACTGACGCTACTGGACAACCGTCACCGAGCCGCTGCCTGCACAACACTTGAGGGCACAATACACTACATTTCGCATCGCAATCACAATGGTTGCACCGATGGCCCTCACCAAAGTGTCGGCCGCAGCGCAAAAGGTGTTGTTTCTGAATCTACCTACACCCCTGACCGACGCAGTCAGACGGAACTGTTGGATTCTGTTGTTTTCAGTACCGCTGTAGCACCGGACGGAGCTATCGACTTCAAGGAACTGTATGTTTAAAGTATTCTGGCACAGTGCATGCTTTTAAGTAACTATATAATGGATTTTTATCGTCTTGGTTTTGTTTTAAAATGTATAAAGTATTGGGTATTATTCTAAACTGGCGCGGTGTACTTTTGTAGTGTTTTCACTGTATTACTGTTGGTTATGTGCAAATGCTTTACACACTGCTTCTGAGATAAGCCTGAATGCTCATGCCAATCTACCAAGTGGGTCAGCAGGGGTTATTTTAGGAGCCTAACTCCCTTCCCCTGACTAGGAGGAAGGATCCCTACTTGGACAAAGGTGCAAACTATTGCCAACTAGAGACCCCCATTTCTAATATTCCTCAATAAAGCATTTTCTTTGGTATCACAGACTTCCTGTTAGGGCACCATGCTGTCACCGAGACTTCTCAAAGTTTGAATACGTAACACAAGAAAGTCAGCCTCATTAGTACAGGAAAAACTGTCTCCTCAGTGAAGCCTCATTATGAATACTGTAGTTGAAGATAAAGCATAGTCCCTTCACTATTTTCATTCGAATGACAAGCATCATATGCAATGGTACAGCAAGCAAAACATATCTCATTATTTAAACAATGCCAGAGATGGCTGACTTTGTGTACGCTCTGGGAGGTTGCATATACACAAAGAAAACCTGATTGATCCAACAGCACCTTTAAGGCCAGCAGGACAGAATCTGAATTCTTTATGAAAGCTCATATGGTCCAGTTTCTGGTCTGAGAGAGAGACCCATGGTAGTTTTTCATTTCCCCATATATCAAAGTAGTATCACGATGTCCAAAATCATTTAAAGCATCTTTCTAATCCCAATGCTTCAGAGATATCACAGTTTAAAAATGTGGTAGGGCTCTGCACTTAAATTTGTGTTCCAATCTCCAATTAGGGCCTGGTCGTCAGACTGATGCCCCATGTCCAGTAGGTGCCGGTGGCAACAAGACACTTAAATCATAATCAGCTATTCACAAGGTACAGTTGCCTAGAATTTGTAAACCCAGGGAGACCTGCTGTGGCTCTAGCCCATTATCTGCATCATTACTCCTGGCGAATAGGACTTTGGAGACCACTGTGAACGTCATCTGGTCTCACATTGAACTCTGCCCAGCCCTCCCCTTTTTTTGGCTAGCAGAGCATTGTGTCTTGGTGTCTGAACACTGGAAAGTTGACTAGTTCTTTGCCACTATTAAATCATACATTTGCTCTGTGGTAAATCATGTTAGTGCGTGACATTTTTTATATAAAGCCTCTTTCTGTTTTGTGACAGTTTTGGCAGATTATCATCTGATCCACAGAGTTCCACCGCCTGGCACCAAGGGCTACTGGTAAATTAGGGAAAAAGGACAATCAGTGTTTGTGTACTTGATGCATTGCACTATCTGTCTGAATCATTTGTGCTTGGGATTTGTACACAAGGCCATAATGGGAGAACTCAGATCCTAAGGTTTCAGACTATAGTTGATAACTCAAGGCTTGCATCGTATTCAAATTGTAGCATCATACCCCGCTAGTAGTAAATATCCATTTAGGGTCACATCTTGGTCCTAAAGATGAAGCACCATATTGACTATGATTTTACTACTTTATATTCCCTGTATACAAAAACCCTTTATTTGAAATCGACTTATGTGTGCAAAGGGCGTAAGTTGGTGACTCAAATGGAACAAACAGTGCTGGGTCCCTTGGACACAAATGGTAAACAGCTCCATATATGGATACTGCCCAGCTATGGATGGCTATCCTAGTACACACAGAAAAGACCCCACTAGCCTCCATCCTCTTCATATATCTGACGTCACAGTTGTCCATCTTGTGTCTCTTTGTGTACCTGGCTAGAAGAGAATGAACCGCTCTGAATCTATAGCTCTGGATTACTTGTCACTCATGCAGGTAGTATTACTACTCTTAGGAGACAACAGCCTTTAGTAGCTGAACCCATATTTGCCTAGCCTCCAGCACTGAGACACGTGTTCTGAGACACAATGGCGGAAGCATACCCATTGACCCATGCATATGCGCTTGACATGGCTTCTCTCACACATGTTCTTGATTTCCATCATGGGTTACCGTCTCCGAGTTAGATGAATCCTCGATAGTAAGATCTGCGACGAGGGAGTCGTGAAGACGAGGCAGTGCTGTGAGTGAGTCGAACTATCCACTGGACCCATAAAGATCTAGAAGTTGCTGCTAGCATATGCTCACTTATAAAAGTTACTCCTCAATTTTGAGAATTTCTTAACAAATCTCCCCCCTGCAATCACTTAATGAGAACAGCGGTTTATTTAAAGATTCAAAAATCCATCATGTTTGGCTCCGGCGCTTCCACGCATATTTACATGAACTGTAATGACTCCTCTTTGTCTAATTGCACTGCATTTTCCCTGACGTTAATTACCTCTGCATGTTCCATTAAGGTGCTAATAGTATATTCCAAACAGTCATTTATTGTGCCTTGATCAAGGCACAATTAGGAAGCCAAAAAAAAAACGTTTATATCATTAGGGAGAGGCTTGTGTCTACCGTCTTCTTTCATCCCGTTGTCTGTGAGTGGGATACAATTCAGAATCCAAGCGCCTGTGTTTATCCATTAGCAATTTTAATTGTAAAAAATCTTTTATACTGAGCCCTCTGCGTGACGTCATCTAATGGCTCAAAGACAAAGAGTTTTTCAAAGGCTGAGCCTCACGAGCTGTGATCAGCAAGAAAAACAGCCACACAAAGAGGGTTTTTATTCTTCCCTAATGTAGTGAGAGCAATTAAAATGTAATATTAGTTTAATTTTACGAAAAGTGAATGCATCACCACAAGAGTAGGAAAAAGACAAATAACCCTCCAGATATAGCACTTAATTGGGGATCAACTCGCCAGACACAGTCGTAAACAGTGGTCTAGCACCAATAACGTCCCACAGCCAGCATCAATTACTGTCCACTGAAGTGATAAGTGCTGTAATGTATTTATTGGGTTTCTTTTCGGTTGAATTGAACTCATAAAGAAAAACTCTCCAACAACTTCTTCATTATGGATTTCTGTGAAGGTTCCTTACTTTCTCAGAAAACAAGGCAATTGCTTTTTAAGGCAAGTGTGAGAAATATCAGCCTAGAAACATTTCTTCTCGCATTAGTAACCCTTCATCCTAATTACTTCTACAAGCTGAAATGCTGCAGTTAGGTAATTGTCTCGCTTTTTAGTCAGTTTTAGCACAGAGTGCCAGCGTCTTCACTGGGTACACGCAGTACATGAAGGTTTTCCAGCTCTTCGAGCTCAAGCATCCGTGAACAATATATCTATGCGCGCGCATAACTGCACCGACCCAACCGTCATCCAATGGGGAGTCTTCACACAAAATACACAGAATGACCTACAGAGATGGTGGAAAACCATAATACTACTATTACTGATTATGAGGGTGATTATTCTTATTATATCCATGGTATTCAATATTTATATTATTTACTATTGTTACTATCATTATTATGAGTTATTGATCCGTTATGGACATTATTGCCAGCTGCGGCCCATGCAGGTAAGAGTGGTGGAGCCAGCAATGAGGGAAAATTAATTCTTTATTTCATTTTCCCTCGTGGTTGACTGTCGAACCCCCCCAACCCGGCCTCACCAGTCTTACCTGCACAGGCCGCTCCTGGTTATTGCCCTCCAGCTAAGGGCAATATGATTGTAAGCCCCACATCACACTCTACTGAGCAATACATTCAACTAACACTCAGTCTAAGGTGCCAGTGCCCCTCTGACTTCTACATCTGTAGCTCTCTCCCCAGAATCTGCGTTCAGTTTCACTCTGTGCCGATCCCTTCTTTCTCAAAGCCCCTACGCTGCAGAACAGTAGAATCAAGCATTTGCAATGCAATCGGTCTCGCATTTGTGAAAGTTGGAGCTATTGGTGTTGTAAATTACACTATTGTTTTTTTGTTGGCAGTGGAGTGATTATATTTGCGCAGCGCTATTGTCATTTGTATGACCTTGCGGCGCTGGAGAACCAGAAGATGGACAATTGGTTACAAGGGAGGGGAGGTGGAAAATAAATGACATCAATAGAAAAATGAATCAAAAATATAGAGGAGTTGATGGAAAGGGTCGTGGATAATGTATGACAGGAGAGATTGGGATACCAGAGCAGGACATGTATGTGAGAGACAGAGAGCGAAATACTGTTTAGAGAGAAGTGTGTGTGAGTGACAGGGAGAAAGGGATGGTTAAAGAAGAATGGGGCTGGACCAAGGGAGAAGGAATGTCAGAGGGAGTGGGAAGCAGAGGGCGCTTGCGAGTTTGAGAGGAAGAGGCTAGAGCAGAATGGACAAAAGTGAAAGCTGATGGGAGTGTCATTGGGAAGAACCATGGTGAGAAAGAGGATGTTGATCTCACAAAAACAGTCCTTGTCCAGGAACCAGAGACAAAACAATTGATGTGAGTTGTGTTATATGTACAATACTGATAAACTGGTCCTGAAGCAACATTACAAGTGCACAATTACTTTAACTTCACGATCTGAAGCAAACTAAGCATGCCCTAAATAAGTTGAGAAGTTCATGTTTTGACATTTAATATAATAACTTTTTTGAAGTACGTAGCTTTTAGGCTTAACATGTACAGCTCCTGTGCCATATATAGGGACCATATTATGTGTAAATCTTGGCTTAAAAGTACACACAGCGGTCAGTTTTTTTGTCCAGCCTCCACTCTGTCACCGGCTTGGCCAAGTGGTACCCCGCATCTCCATAAGACCACAACGGGCACAGTGGACTCTTGCATGGACAAAGTACAGAACACGGGTTGAAGTAAATAAAAATATAAAGACTGCTCATGCGGACGTGACTGCAGTTTTATGCATTGGTTATCGAAACCTGGAACTTAAAGCCATGTACTTGCCTAAAGTTCACTATGCCATGTTTCCACAATAAATCTTTGTCAGTAAATAAGTAATTGATGTAGATTTATTCTTACATTAAATTGTGAAAGTGTTTTCTCTCAGCTCCTTGCGTTAATTGTGTCTCTAGTATTACAATTCGCACTTCAAGCCCGTTAAACACACAGACATACACTTTTCAGAGAAAGCTTATGTTTTTATGTATACACATCTTCCCAGCCAGTGCACAGAGAAGCGTATCGACCCCCATCATCCGCTATGGCAACTTCATAAAACTTGATTTACAAACCAAAGCCGGGTTTTTAAAAACAATCCTCTTGTTTGACAAACAGATGGGGATGCATGGTAAAATGAAAGGAATAATGTGTCTGATGGAAAAGGGCGGCGCCTCTCTGAGATCTTCGCTGTCCTAATGCAATCTTTAAACTGTTTGCATATAAAGAAACCGCCGGATTAAAGACGTGCACTCTACATTTTATTATGTGAGGTTATGATGCAAGACAATCTATATTTTTTAGTTGTGCATAAAAAGGCCACCCTGGGAAACACAATCTTGGCCCAATACGTGAATTACAGCAGAAGTGTACCTTGTCTATCATGTATCGAAGTACATTTTCATAACTGTCACGGACCCGCTGCTGCTGGCGGGAGGCCCCCATGTTATTCAGTCAAGCACAGACTGTTCGCGCATGCGGTTCTCCAAGGCCTCTGATTCATAATTAAATGTTTGTGCTCAGGACAACTCTTGCATCGTTTAACAGCAGCAAAAAACATCTTGCCCAAGATCACACCGAGTGTGCCACAGATCAGGGTCAAGATCATACAGTGTCCGCGAGAAGCAGGTGGGTGGTAGGGTTTTCTATGCCTAGGCGTTAGAGGGAAGCTGGTGGGTAGTGGATGATCTGCCCACGCTCGCAGCCGGCGGCGGTAGTGGGAGTACCGGCCGGGCGGTGACGTCGGGAGGGGAGGGGCAGGTTGGGGGGTAGTAATGTATGGATTACGGACTTTAACGGGTAAGTAAAAATAAAAATAAATGAAGCGAATTTCGTTGCGCGCACTGCATCGCAGTTGGTGATGCAGTGCAAGCATTCGTTTTATTTATCATTATGTTTATTTACCTGTTAAAGTCCGTAATCCATACATTACTACCCCCCACCCTGCCCCTCCCCCTCCCCACGTCACCGACCAGCCGGTTCTCCCACTACTGGCCACGGCTGCATGCTCGTATCAGCTCCAAGTCATCAGTGGGATAATGAGGGATTGCAGTACAATATCGCCCCGCCTACAAGAGAGGGAGATGGGGACGATGGGCGTAGTCTTACATGGTCCATGTGCCACAGAGGCGATGGTACTCCAGCAGAATGCTGCGGCAAGGAGCACTGCTTATATTGCCCCGTCTACCAGGGAGGTGCCAGGTTTCAGTCTAGTTGTTGTCCTGGAGTCTGTGATGAGGGAAAGGTGCGAGGGGATGACGGAAAGGCCTGAAGCCAAACACGCAAGGGAGGAGAGAGACGGGTAACAAACTACAATAGGGTAATAACGCGGGAGGGGTGCTGGCCGAGCAATGGCAGAGTGGGGGGAGAGGGAGAAGGAGGGGGTAGATCCGTCAAACAGCAAAGCAGGAGAGGGACAGTGCAAGCAGTGACACATGACGAAGAGTAGCTACAGACATATTTAAATTGCACAGGAATGGCAAATCGGAACAAAAAAAGGAGGACCTACAAACGAAAAAGGAGCAGCCAATACAGAACAAGCCAGGAGTGCTGCAGTGATGAGTGAGCGCTGTAGAGGCTGGATGCTGAACTTGCGTTCCACTTTGACGGGAGCATCTGTATCACTATTCTGAAGCTGAAAATGATCCAAACCGATAAAAAACAAGCAAGGTGCTGACGTGCACAGTAGCTGCTCTTATTTCAGGCAAGCAGGCAGCCACGCTGAGAGCAGGCAAACAGATATAAATAAATCAGGCCGGAGGGAGGAGAGAGGAGAGGCGATCAGACGCTTGTACATTGTGATGGCCAAACAAAACGATCTCTTAGTGAAATCGCCAGCGAGGGAGCTAAGCCCACAAAGGAGGGACATTTAAGCAAAGGCTCCAATAACAAGCCACCATTTTAAATGACCCAGATAACAGCCAATAGCAATTGGTGGGTGTGCCAAACCCCACAGTAGAGATATAAAAGGTTGATCAAGCTCGACCTAAAAATTAAACATGACACTTTCTTTACATTTTCCTATTTCTCTGAGGTTGGTAGATTCTACATTTCACCTTTCAAAGTGAAGGGGAAAGGCAGGCACAGAGAGAAAGCAAAACACAGTTTTTGAAGAGTGGTTTAGTGTAGCTTCAGCCTTTAGAGAAATGCTGCTGGCACCTTGGATGGAGGATGAGTTGTGACTCCTGGGGCAAGGCAGCCACAGAATGCCTCTTTTGCAGGCCTGCAATGGGAGCTCTAACCTCCAAAAGAGAGACTTCTGATTGGCACTAACTGATAATCTTATTGTTGTTGCTAGTACTGCTGCTGCTGCTGTTGTTGATATTATTATTATTATTATTATTATAACTAATATTTGTGTTGTTTTTGTTATGTTTATTGTTGTTGCCATTATTATTATTTGTATTAGTAATAATGATAACAATAATAAACATAACAAAACAACAAGAATAACACCAATTTAAAGAATAATATTAATACTATTAATCATAGTAATAATAATATGCAGAACGTGTGTTTACAGATCTTTATGTTACAATGTCCTAACCAGCATTTGTGTTTGGAAATGCCATAGGTTGTGTCATTCAGAGTGAGATGAAAATTGTCCTGCAATTTTGAATTGGCAGAGCTGAAGCATTTCTAGTTTGGCAGAATTCTGTCTGATGGGTTTCGGCTGAAATATTTAGAGTATTGATTGGACATCTGGCACTTTCAATCCAAATTTGGGGCAAGAGGTTTCCAGATTAATCACGTGCTTTTTTCCATTAAGCTATAACCAAACTGAAATATATTGGTGAAGAGCACCCCTGTGTTTTATGTAACTATATTGAAAATCCATCATCTATTATAGTTTTTCACAAACATTGGGCAGCCAGGGGATAGATGTACACGAGTGTTTCATGGGCACAGGACTCTACGGTAGATTAAATGTTTGTTGATAAGAGTCCAGGACTGCAAATGTTTCCAACACAAAAAGTAATTCTCTCAATTGTTTATTTCTCAATTGATCAACATCTCCTTTTCCTATTTCTGGATTCTCAGTTTTCGGTTTTGTTTGCTTCATATTGCGTTTATTTTTGGCATGTGACCTACCTGCCAGATATTTTTTTACTTACATATTTTTATCACAACTTTGGTTTTTATCTTTGAAATCCCCAACAATGCATTAACTATAGCTGCACTCAAGGAAGCTCTTGGAGCTTCTTCAGTGATGAATTGTGGTTATGTGTTGTATTCTGACTTTCTGAGCAACTATTCATACCTCTTATGGACCATTTCATTATAAGTAAGAAAGCTACATTGTCATCTGTGCAGTTCTGTGTAGTTTGCTTTGCTGCTGAGTTAAATTTAGGGCGAGACTTTACTTACACAAGTGAATCAGATTTTTCATTCTGTGTATTATCTGGGCCCAGTTCAACATTTCATTACAGGACAATCAAACAGGAGGCCAATATGAACAGTTATGACTGACATATGTGTGGACGTCTTTAAGCCATTAGTATTGGTGTTTCATGACTTTTTAATGCAACTTCGTTTTCTTACAAAAAGCAGCGATATTAAATTAACTGTATTCTGTAGAGAACAACAGAAAGAAAATTGACTAAAAAGCAAAAACTGAGTCTGAATCACCCCTGAACCGGATACATAAGCCAACATATAGTGCTCTCAATCATTGCAGGTATATTTCAGGACTTCTGTTGAACTTGCCATCACTCCCAAACGTTTTATCTTTACCCTCCACTTTTTGTTGAATTTAAATTTGATGGTAATTTGTGATTTCAAATTGCAAAAACACAATTGGCTAATGCATAATGCATCTGAGTTAGGGAACCACAATTTGCGATTCCCTAACTGCATTTGCAAAATAGGTAATCACATAAATTGCGATTACCTGTTTTGCGACTGCCTTTGTGCTTGATGCATCGCATTTTACCGGTCTCAAACAGGCCGATTCTGTGAATCGGCCCGCTTACGACCAGTAAAGTGCTTGATGCATATGCCCCTTAGTGCCTTTAGCCTGTCTTTGGTCATGTGACTGGGTTTAGTTGACAATTGGTCTTTGTAGATTGCCCCTAGACAGCCACATATAATAGGGAGCTTAAGTGTGTCTGGATGGGATATCACTGGCACAGTGGAAGGGAGGAGCTGGGCACACTCACACTTACACCTGAATGGGGTGTGCTCTCCCACCACACAAAGTTCTGCAGGCCACCTGTTGTTAGTCTGAAGCCAGGACAGGAAGGGTATGGTGTCTGGTGACTTCAAAAGGAAAACTATAGAAACTTTTCTCCCACTTCAAAGGCACAACTAGATATAAATACTGGACCTCAGATACCATCACTTCAGTACACTTCTGGACCTGTAGATTCTATGCCAGGAAGAAGGACTGCTGTGCTGTTGAAGGACTGCCACTCTGCTAGACTCCTGCTTTGCTTTGCTGACCTGCTTCCTACTGACCTCCTCACCTGAGAAGGACTGACGCATCGCCCCAACTACACGCCGCATTCAAAATGTCGGACTTTGCATTGCAAGCCCTGTTGACCGGATTCTCAATGTTGCAGGCCCTCACACCGCAGTCTTGTTGCACCTGCTGCATGATCCGTCTTAAACGCGGGTCCACGCAGCATGGCGGAAACTATGATTTAAGGTACTTTCTTCAGCAGGCCTAACTGGTTCCCTGTGGCCTGCCCACACTCCATCACGTTTGTCCTGAACTTGTGACTTTCTCCCGTTCGGCACGACCAGATATCCACAGTTGCCGCTTTGTGCTTTTTTGATTTTTTGCACTATTCTTACTTAAATCTTTTAAATAGTATATCCCCGATTCTACTAATTTGTTTTTTGTCATTTTGGTCTTGTTTTATTTATTTACGTTTGCTCTCTGGTTATGCATGAAAGCAGCATCAGCATTGGCCTGAGCGCCTGCAATTTGCACTCCCAGGCGGACTGGAAGCCTGTGCCTGCTCTCTACAGCCCCAGCAACGCAGCTGGGGTTGGAGAAAGCTTCACTGCACATAAGGGTTTGGCAGGTCTGAGACGGCTGGCCAAACCCTCATGCGCAGTGAAGGGGGTGCACTACCACTCCCCCACCAGCAGTGTCACCCCCCTTGAGCTGCCCCCCAAGCCTCGTCAGAGTCCTGAAGCGGGTCCAGAGGATTCAAATAAAACGGTAATAAAAGGTGTTTAAAACCTGTTTTATCATTGTTTTATTTAAGGGCTGGGGCAACGGGGAGCGCTCCTCCGCCATAATGGTGGGGCGGCAGCTGATTTCAGTAGCTGTTTTGTGTCAAGATGTTTCACAGTACTTTTTGACAGCCTTTCTCAATTTTGATTTGGTTTCTTCTTTATTTGCATTAGATTTATGATAGAAGATAGATAATATTGGGCTGCCCTCCAGCTCAGTTCAGTGGAGGATTTGGTGTTTGCTCTTCTGGCAGAGGACCTCACGCCAAATATAGAGATCCCGATCTGCCTGGAGGGGATTTCTAAACCTTCAGTATAGCTGCCAGTGAGGTAGTCACCCTGCAGGCTGAATCTGAATTATTTTGTCCTTCAAGAATAACTTCCCAAAGAGGGAGTTTGTTCTGGAAAAACAAAAGAAAATTCAATAAGGAAGTTTCCTTCCTGTCTGTGTGGGTACATCAATGAAATTCCCTGACCAGGATGGCCATGACTAGCACAGCAGTCCCAGGAAGTGAAATCTAGCAATGGTGGCCCATCTTACATAAAGCTGGCTGACTGACCTGATGCCCCTGTTGAGGAATTGCAATAGAGCAAAAAAGTATCTAGAGGCTGGAGCCCTGGCAATTTACAGCAGAGCACCAACTCTAAAAACAGCCCTTAGAATATTGCCACACTGTGATTTGCAACAACTTTTCTAGAGTCCTTTTAGTATGTATTATTCTGCTAAACTTGTGTCCTTTTTGACAACCCAAAACAATTGAACTTCTATTGCCTACATAACCCTATTGCTTGACTGCAATTACATCACAAAATAGATGCTAGGAAAATATACAGAGAATAACACTTTATGGAAAATATAAGATGTTAGATATTGTACCGCGCACAACAGTAGTATTTTGAGAATGTTTCAAGAGATATTAATTTGACACTTAATTCAGAATTTAAAGATAAATGCATAAACCCCTTCCTGGGTTCTGCCGCTGTGGTATATTAAATATCTTAAGTTGTTGTCACAGCTTTACTTACAGATTCTCGGTCATTGGATATTGATTTCTCACCTTGAACATAGAGAAGGCTACAGTCATTTCATTTATTTGAAGAGTTTGTGGTGTAAATATGTTTAATATTTAACATCATAACGTCATTTATTTGAATATTTTACATAAACCCTACATGTTACCTTGAGATTGTAATGCAGTTTATTGGATTGGAGTGATGCAGATGATCATCCTGGGGCTGGTGCGTAGTTGGGTATACCCTTTCCCTTCTTGTAGTGGGGTAGACGTCTATGAGAGAGTTTTAACAACACACCGAAAACCTTAAATTTCAGGTGATTCCTATGGATTTACCCCTCCATGCTTCTTGTTACACAAATTGCATTGAGTAATATGTTGCCTGTATTGAAGTTATTGACAAGGATGCTTTGTGGAGACATATGATGCATGCATTCAGCTTTTTTCTCTTAAAGGCTTTGTATCCTGCACAGGATGCTTTAAATTTGATTCTTTGTTCCACTGAGAGTCAAAGACACAGTTTCAAAGTCAGGATGATATGTGCAGGTTGTTCAGGCTGAAATTTAGACTGGCCATGTGATTCGGAAGTCATCATTAACATTGAGACGATGAGTCAGTGGGCAGACGCATCTGCAGCAGAAGTCTAAAGGTAACCTCAAGATGACCGGTTCAAATCCCAGGGTTTCTACTGAATTTCTACACTGAGAGGTCAGAAAGAAGGACTATTTAATTGTATGAGAGCAGTACTTGTTGTCTATTGACTAGCAAGGCCACATTAGATAAATATGACACTTACATCAAATCAGCAGTGTCGCTGCTCACAGTAGGGCAGTGAAGCAAAGCAATGAGATTTCAGACACTACTTGAGGTTCTTGTGACACATCTCCTATCAACCTGCAAAATCTGTTGCACTACTAATGTGTGTCTAAACTTGCTTCATAATTAATGCATTCTATTCTATTCTATAAGGCGCTTATAGAGCGCATAGCTACCAATAGGTATCTCAGTGCTGAACGTGTGGCACAGAATCATTACGGGAAGCATTAATGGGACCAACTCTGGATGAGCCAGGTTTTCAATGCTTTTCAAAAAGGAAGCTACTTTTTGATTGAGCAAAGGGAGAGAGTAAGGCTGTCCACAATTTAGCTACATTATATGTGAAGGAATGCCCCCCATGTTTTGCCCTTTAATGACAGGTACTTTAGCAATATGGGCATTCGACAAGTGTAAAGCTCTCCGAGGGATGTAAAAGGAGATAAGTGCATGTGAGATTATTGTACCTTTCTCCAGAAGAGCATATGAGCAATGCACAGTGATTTGAATGTAACTCTCTTTGCAACAGGGAGCCTACGGAGAAGTCAGAGAGCTTGTCGGGCAGATTGGTGTCTGGGAATATTGTGCAATATCCATGTAGCCGAATTTAGCACTACCTGCAATTTCTTTATCATGGCTTTCGATGCTACCAGATAGATAGAGTTGCCATAGTCCAGGCAAGAGAGAATGAGCACCTTAACTAGCAACCTCTTTGCAGTGGGGGGAGGAGAGGGAGAATTTTGAGAAGCTTCCTCAGAATGCCAAAACAGCTAGGAGTGAGCTTTACTACTTGGGAGTCAAATTTTTAAGTGATTCATCCAACCACATTCCCATACTCTTTATAACAGGTTTTGAGCCAGACTCCGAGAAGGATTCAGATTATGGCCCAGGACCATAAACTCGGTTTTGTCTCCATTTAATTTGAGACCTGAGCTGGTTGTCCACTTGGCAACTTATTCCAGGCAAGAGCTTAGAGAGGGAAATGCAAAATCTTCTCTATGCTTGAGGGAGAAGACCAGTTGTGTGTCACCTGCATAGGATATGATTGAGATTCCAACTGGAAGGACAACATCAGCAAGTGGTCTCATATACAAATTAAAAAGAGTAGAGCTCAACAAGGAGCTTTGGGGTTCTCCACAGTATACAGGGAAACTCGCCGTCAAATATCTAAAAAGCCCGATCTTTTAGAAAGGACTTAAGACATTTTAAGGTTGTTCCGGTGATTCTGGCACTGTAATCAGTTAGCCAATATATTATCGATTATGATATCAAAAGAAGAACTGAGATCGAGGAGAATAATCGCTGCCGATACACCTCAATTAAGCAGCCTTTTGGCTACTTCAACAACTGCCAAAAGAGTGGTGTCAGTGCCCGTCTGAATCGTATGCAGGATACTATGATTCTCTATGAATTCAGAGAGAGAGATATTACCATGTTTTTCTAAAACTTTGCTTACCCCAGGCAGGATAGAGATCAGGTGGTAATTTCCTAAATCAAGAGGCTCCAGGTTGGATTTTTTGAGGAGTGCTTTAACCATGGCATGTTTCTATGCCAACTGGACAAGACCCCTATTAAGGGAGAGCTTTAGCATTTCCAGCAGAGAGGGAAGGCTCACCTCTGCTACTTTGGTTAGAATGTGTGGAGGAACCAGATTCATTGGAGACCCTGATTTAATTTTACTAAAAATGTCAGAGAGTCTATTTGTTGTCAGAGCCGGAAAAGCGCTCACAAGGTCATTTTAGTGGTAACCTAGTTATCACTATAACTATTAGTACCAGATTGAGAGAAAAGATGAAATATGTCATAAATAATCTGGATTTTTCTCTGAAAATAATCCACCAGGTCATTACACCAAGCAGGTAAGGGTTCCAGGCTAGGACCAGTAGTGGACAGCTCGAGGAGTGTTTTCACAACATGAAACATTTCCCGTGAGGAGTTAACAACACCATTAGTTTCATCCTCAAAGTAAACAGCTTGTACTTTCTTAATTTCAGCATGATAGATTCTTATGGGTTTGCTGTATTTCTGCTTTGATATCTCTCCATAGAACTGTTGGACTTGGCCCTTTTTTCAGGGTCATCCCTAAACGTTTTGCCTTTCTCCTAGCCTTTTTTCTGACATGGTGTTGGTGGTTTTCGGACTCTGGGCACTTTAGCACTGCTGTTCAGCAGGGCCGGACTGGGAACCAAAAAGCCGGGGGAGGGGGGGGGGGGAATTTGCGGCCGAGCTCTTTGCAAGTGCCGCTTTTCGGACGATTTTGTTAAAATGGCCCTGTAACAAAAACGGTCCCCAGGGGCCCCAAACCGGACCCCCACACGTGCGGCGCACCGGGGAATTGCCCGGTGCCCACTACGGCCAGTCCGGCCCTGCTGTTCAGTGTAAAGGGATTGTGCTCTCTTTGTTAAATATGGTAAGATTGGTCTACACCTGTTTGGCCTATTTAATTTACCTGTCAGTCCCTTGTAAAGTGGTATCTCATACCTGTCAGTCCCTTGTGAAGTGGTATCTCATACCCAGGGCTGGTAAATTAAATGCTACTGGTGAGCTTGCAGCATTGATTGCGCCATCCACCAAAGTAGCCTTTCAAACCTATCCCAGGCCTCTCCGATTGCAGGGCCTGTGTGCGCAATGTTACTGCCGCTGTGGCATTTTAAATGTATGCCATGTCCGTGACCCCCCCTTTTACTACATGTCCGTCACCCCTAAGGTAGGTCTTAGCTAGCCGTATGGGCAGGGTGCATTGTAGGTAAAAGATAGGACATGTACCTTAAGTGTGTGACATGTCCTGGTAGTGACAAACAGCCATTGTGTGTTCTCACTACTTTGGGGCTGCCCTCCCATAGGAATGGATTGGGGATTCCCCAGTTTCAGTGGTAATTCCTGATATGAGAGGGGCAGCGTGGTCAAGTTTGGTATGTTTGAAACAGTAATAATAAATGTTACGCAATGGTGTGCGCAGATTTATTATAACTATTTTAGAAATACCACTTTTAGAAGTTGGCATTTCTGTGTGCTATGTGTCTGCCTGCCTGATGTGAATTGCATGTCTGGCTTTTGAGTGACAGGGGCTGGTGAGGTGTGTGTGGCTCCAGGAGGGGCAAGGTGAGTCAGCGCTGGGCTGAATGTGACATCTGCATTTGGAGTAGTGAGAGGAGAAGTCCCTGGTCCCTGAATAGGATTTTGCCTGCCCTAGTGAATGCTGGCTCAGACCCCCTGTGGCGTGTCTAATGACGAGCCCCCACCGAACAATGGAGAAGAGTGCTCCAAATCCCCCCTGAACCAGTTGCATCTGGTTCCCCCAAAAGCCCTGTCCTGCAGCCAAAGACATTCTGTGTATAAATACTGGGGCTGTGACCCCATGAAGTGTGTTCTTCCTGACTTTGTTGGGGCTTGCTGCTGCTAGGGGCCCAGGAGGAACCGCCACAAGGCTTTGCCTCCGTGCTGGAGGGTCCTGTGCACTGGCTTCCCTGGGCCCAACTATGCCCAAAGGACTTTTATCTCTGCCTGCCTTCTAGCGCCTCGGGAGCGCTCTATTTTAATTACCCATGAGAGGGAGAATGCTGGTGCCCTGCAGCACGAGGCTACCCCATGCAGCGAGGGAATCCCGGAGTGGGGATTCTCCCGTGTTGTGAGGAGGAGTGGGAGCCCACCCCGCATTTTAATGTATTTTATTGGTGGGAGCCCACCCCGCATTTTGTCGCTTTCCGCTGGAGCCTACCCTGCATTGTGGTTACTTTACGGCATTGAGCCTACCCCGCTCTTGCACGATCATGAATGCGGGTGCTCAGCCCTCGTCTGCCTTGAGTCTGGCCAGTGCCCATCCAGTATGGGAACGAGAGGAGAAGAGAAATTACCGCTGAGAAGAGGAGAAGCCGCCCGAAAGCCAGGCGGACGTGCCTGGTTGCGGGCGTGGCTTAGCTGGTCAGCCAATTACAGCTCAGCCAGAGAGGAAGTCAGGCAACGCGGTGCCTGACATGGGGCAGGGCTGTACGGAGTCCCGAAGTCAGGGCGTACCTTAGAGGGGCTCCCGCATTGGTGGAGAGAGCCCCGCATGCTGCCCAGCCTGCCTGGTGGCGAGGAGAAGAACCCGGTGAGCAGAGGCTCTTTATAGCATGGCAGGAGTCAGAAGCGGCCCAGAGGAGACCAGTGAGTCTCCAAAAAATCTCCAAAAGTGGTAAAGTTGAAGAGAGGTCCCCGGAGCGGACCTTTCGGGGCACATTGTCGGTGCCCAGAGATTGTTGTGCGGAGTCCCACCACAGAGCCCGGTAAGTGGGGCTCAGTTGTAACCTTGTTGGGGCGCGGGGGGTGTGTCAGGGCACATTGTCAGTACCCGCCCTCCGTGGCTACTCTGAGGGCCCCGTGAGTGCCTGTGTGGCTTTCACAGCTGCCCCACCTGACAGTGGGCAGCTGCAGCATTTGGGGACACTTTTGGTTATTCAGAGTCCCAGAGGGGCCTAAGGGGCATAGTTGTTTTGCAAAGTCCCAGAGTGGGGATCACCAGGCACAGTAGTGCCAGTGCCATTTTCGTTTGTTGGCCAGTTCTTTGGGAGTGAGAAAGGGGTGAGTTGCACCCCATGCCCCAATGCATTGCACACTTTTTGGTTTGCTGCATTGGCAGCCAGAGGGCTAGTAGACGGTCCTGTAGGAGCCCTGACTTTCTGAACATAGTGCATTCGAACCCCGGGGTAAGGCCAGTTGGCCTGGGGACAGGTTTAATGTTGGTAGGGCGCAAAGCCCTAATGTGATGCCCCTTTCATCATGTGTTTCTGCCTACAGATATTGCTATGAGGTCTATGCGTAATTTGATTTATGCATAATGTTTGCCTAATGTGATGTGATTTATGCCCACTGTTATTGCCTCAAGGTGGTACCTAATGTGTAATGTATTAATGCTTAGGAGGTTATGGCATAATGTGTTTATGCTGGTGAGGCCCAGTGCGCAATATGATTATGCTAATGAGGGTTGGGCCTAATGTGATTTATTGCCTAATGTCATATTACAATATTTTAGGATGGTGTCTAATGCTAATGTGATAATGCTTAGGTCCTTATGGTACCAGTGGTTACTGGTTGTGTTTTAGATTTACTTACCTGATCTGAGGGTTCTGACCATGGCCCGATTGGCTTGATCCTGTATATAATCCCCTGTGAATATTGCCTTGTGCCAGTTGGCACAGTGTAAATGTGTGATTATGTTTATAATGTGTTTATGATAATACAGAGGTTATTTTTGATATAACCTTGTGTGGAGTTTCTTTTGTAGTGTGCCTAGTGTGTTGCGCAAACACTTTACACATTGCCTCTTGGTTAAGCCTGACTGCTCGTGCCAAGCTACCAAGGGGGTGAGCAGGGATTATCTTCAGCCTGTAACTCCCTTGCCCTGACTAGAGTGGTGGTTTTTGCCTGGCTTTGGTGCATGCCTTTGCCAACCAGAAATCCCATTTCTAACAAGAACATTTCTGCTTTTAACATACTTATATATGTTTCCAGAGATTAGAGATATTCCAAGGAGTAGATTTACCTTTGGCTCATCGAGCAAGGGTTTCTTGGGGGATAACTTGCTCAAGCGTAAATGTAATCATGTAGGAATTTCTGTCATGTTCTAGGGTCGAGTCTGGCCCTCAAGTTGGTCCATATTTCATAAGCGCCTCTTCCCAAGCTTCGATGGGCAATTTAGACCATGGGCGGACCATCAAGTTGAAAGACTTACAGTTTAAAGATGGTTGAGAGGATTCCAATGTAAGCTCAATCAAGAAATGCTCTGACCAAGTGACAGGGAATGGTTCTGAGACCTTTAACAGATTATCATTAGAGAAAACAGGGTTCACTAAATGGCCTTTTTCGTGGGTGGGTCCAAACATTTGTGTAAACTGAATATCCATCAGGTCTTGTATAAGGCCTGACACTTAAACATTCCCTGTGTCTTCCAAATGAAGATTAAAGTCTCCTGAAATGGAGAAATTCTCTCTGGCACTAGAAAAATTGTATGGCACCTCAGGGAGGGATTATATAAATGTGCCACTTGGCCCCAGAGGTCTAGACAGTAACATCCCATAGTAAGTAGTAGAAGGGGGAAAGGTGATAGCAAAAGGCAGGCTTTCACAGTCTGGAATATTGGTGGATTCATTGAGACAGCTGAATTCTGCCTTGAGAACAATCGCCTCCACCCTTCTTAATTTC
This sequence comes from Lissotriton helveticus, assembly GCF_964261635.1. NCBI lineage: Eukaryota > Metazoa > Chordata > Amphibia > Caudata > Salamandridae > Lissotriton > Lissotriton helveticus. The sequence continues at coordinate 787,967,417 of NC_136068.1, forward strand.
CCAGTCTTTCCAAAAAATGTAATATCCCGGGGGCATGGACTGAACAAGGTCTGGCCCAGACTCCGCATGGTGCCAGGTTTCAGTTATGACTATCACGTCTGTTTTTTTTATCTTTAAACAGGACAAAGAGATCTAATTTGTGAGTCGGAGTGATCTAAAATTCATTAAAAATAATTGGTAACTATTTATACTATTAGATTGTTTCTTGGGATCCGTCAACGAAGAAAGGACCAAGGACAATGGTTGCAGGAGGTTTCTCCTCCACACGGGTCGATAGAGTGAAGACAGCTCTCAGTAATGGTCCCTTGGAAGTCTAGTGGTTGGAGTGGACATGCCAGCGGCACGCCCACTGCGAGTGTGTGCCACACATCTGCACGCAGGATATGCTGAATCCCCCAAGAAAACTGGAGCGCTAACCTGCGTGTGTCTTCTTAAGAAAAACAGTGCGAGAATAAAAGGTAATTGTTTTTAAAAGTATTTCTTAAAAATGATTAAAAAGCACCAACCAACACTTCTCCACTCTCCCTCCCAATAACAACAATACAGAAAAATTACCCACAGTTCGGAAGTGTGTGACAAGTTTTATTTGTAATTCCAAAGATTTGGACTATACAAGATACATTTGCGTCATATGACTGAAAGGATGAATCAGTGAACTGAGCTTCATCCCACAGAAATCTTGTACAACTGAGGTTAACTATGATATCGAAGGATGAATTTGTTTTTGTTTTTGATGAAAAAGAGTTATTTTATGGCAAAACATACTGCACATAAATTGGGTTCCTATTTACGCAAAGCTCTCCATCCTATAGTAAGCACAACATGCAGCAGTGCAGTAGTAACCATCACACCACACGTCACAGTGCCAAATTCTACTGAAAAAATAGTGGGCAAATTGACTCTCTCACCACACTTAAAGCTGCCCTGTAGAGTGCTGGCTGTATACTGATAGAGAAGCGGTATGGTATGCATGGCTGTGCTGCTTGTTATTAGACCTACTGCTCATTCAATGATATGTTGCAAGGAAGAGGGTCCTAGTACATGTATATTTCGAAGAAAAAACCTTACTTTGTATTGTTCTACGTGAAAATAATTACACAGTATATGAGAGATGTGGTTTATTCACATCCTCATGTATGCATATATATGTTCAAAACGTATTCAGACATAAATAAACAAAGTGCCCAGAGAGTGGTAGCAAAGGAGGTGGGGGGGGGGGGGGTGAGTGGTTTTGTGAGCGTTTGAGGTTAAGTGAATTATTTCAAAGAACAATGTGATCACAAAAATAAACAGTTGACATCACATAGGCATGGTTAAACCAAATAAATAATATTTGATAGCCTATCCCATCCAATCTAACACAGTAACAACAAGCTGTGGTTCATGGGTAGGTAATGGCGTAAAAAGTCGACGTTTCGACCCCCAGATGATGTAGGTATTGTTCCACCTTACTATGGGGTCTTCCTCAGGACTAGAGCGTGGAGTGGGGTGGGGAGGGCACCAAGGGTGCCTCCATGGGTCTGGGGCTGAGTGAATTGGAAGGGCGTAGGGTCCGTAGGCTCCTGTAGTCAGAGAGCGTGTTAACACCTGGTAACCAATGAAGACAGATAATGTCTCTGTGATCGCTCCATCTCTCATATACTGTGTAATTATTTTCATGTAGAACAATACTAGGTAAGGTTTTGTCTTCGAAATATACATGTACTAGGACCCTCTTCCTTGCAACATTTATTACCCAGGTCCTCGTACTTATTGGGTCAACCCTTATATGTAATGCATTCAATGATATGGGCCCTTGGCAGCGGTGGCTCTTCCGCTATGGCGGGTCACCCCACTGCTTTTCAGCAGAGCGAAAAAGGAAAAAGGAAATTATAATAACACGATGTTATTATAATTGTATTTTTCCATGATAAAGCTAGTTTTGGGTTGGGGCTTGGCTGTCGTCACAGCCAGCAGAGGGAGGATTGGTTAGTGCAAACCGTCATGTGCACTTAGCATGTTCTCCACCCGACTGCATTGCACAGCCTGGGTGGAGAACATGCACAGGGTCCCATTCCCTGTCTGAGCTCCGAACCAGGCCGCTCAGACAGTCACGAGGCTGTTGTTATGCTGGTAACAGCTGCTTCGTGATTGGCTAAGGGATTCTGGGAGCCTGCTTGCTTCCGGTTCACAGAATAGGAAGGAGGAGAGGTGAGGGTCAGCAGGTAGGTGATATTTTCTTTTTTTTTCTTTTTACTTTTTTTCAAACCACCCCTCTCCCTGCGCCACCACTAATGCCACCACTGCCCCTTGCCCCCCACCCCTTCCCCCCCACATCCAACAGGATATAAGAGGATCACCTGAGGAAACAGTGACGGCACACAAAGTCTGCAGAACCGCCATGAGTATGGGTGTCCCAAAGCATCGCGATGAACTGGTGTAGGCCTACCTGAGTCGTACAGACCATAACTGTGTTGCATATCATACCTGAAAGTTCAGAAACAGAAGAACACAAAAAGTCCACCACTGTAGCAGTGGCAGACATGCTGCACCTGTATCAAAGTAGCTTTCACAACGATGCATGTTCAATACCATGAATGTGCAAAAGCTTCAAGCACATTCCCCAATCAAATTCTGATATAAGAACTCACTTGTAATAAAATAAAATAGTGCCGCTAATGACATGTAATAACTTATTACAGGGATTTATGACATCACCATGGAAGACTTCACGAGCTCAATATCTCTATGACAGAAACTGAAACCATGGAAACAGCTTCTTGCTGAGAGTTCACCTGGCATCAAAGCAGTCCCCCTTGCTACAGAAAGGATACCCTGCTGCAATACGCAAACAAACTGAAAGTAAACAAGTATGGTGAGCAAACAGTCAGAACAGGGAGGAAACCAGCCCCACTCTGAGAATGTAATCTGGTTTCAGAAGTGCATGGTTTCAGAGAAGGAGACATGCTGTTCACGGCCACTGCAGGAGTACAAGCGAGGCTGGTTTCTTTCTTTTGTGTCAACAGGACTGAAAACATGAAGATCAAGTTAAAACACACCGCGTACTGGAAACCTCAGCATGCTGTGGAGAAAAGACGAAGAACGTTTGCAAAACACTCAATCAAAAGACACAGTACAGTGTTGGACTGGAATTTCGATCACTTTAGCACTGCCAGATGGGCCAGTTTGAAAGGGCAATTGTGTGGGCTGGGATTTTCGTCCTATCACAGTACATGGGAACCAAAAAAAAAACAGCACAGAAACTGTTCCTTGAAAGCTGGGCCATCTATATAGAACCAGACTGCCAGCCTTCCCAGCACAAACACTGAGTGCAGTCAAACTAGACTGGTTTCCTTCCGTCACTCTCCAAAATATCGGAATATCAACATTATAACACACATTCTACATACTACAGCCCGAAAACCCTCATTTTAATATGGGTAGAGCTCTGTACCTATATCATCTGTTGATGTTTTCATTATGGTATCAAACGTCAAAAAGCAGCACAAAACAAACTGAGTGGCAACACAATACAACGTATTTAGGACCATGACACCAGAGGTTAAAAATGGACGCAGGTGCCAGAACACCACACATATGGATTACAATATATTAGAAGGAAAAAATGACCCCGTCACTAACGGACAAAATATAAATATGAGATTTCTTCAGTGTCAGAAAACGGCACTATATGCAAATGTTGCTAATTATTTGCACTACCTTTACTATTTCCGCAATCTCAAATATCAAAGTGCCAATTTATAGGTTTGTTTATATTGCAAAATGTTTATAAATGCATTGGACTTTTTCTAAACTAACTCTCTATTAGTCTACCAACAAATTCTCAAAATGAGTGTAATTTTATCTGCCTCGGTTCAGGTGGAATTGCCTTTAGCTATGGTTACTCGGTGGCCATCGACTGTTTATTGCCTGACATGTCCAAACACTTGCATACTAATGACTGCTTTTACGTCAATTGACCCTAAAAACGACTTACCAGTCTTTTCAGGCTTGCGTTTCAGACTTTCATGTGCAGGCAGACAGGGACACGGGCCTCCACACCGCATTGAGATCATTTTGCCTGAAGTACAAGAATGGAAATCCAATTTGCACTGCAAAAATAAAAGGAAAACAAAAAAAAGTGACTTTTATTTACGTTTCATGTTCATTTATAAACCATAAAATAATTGTGATGTCTGGATTAAAGTTTACAATGATTGGCAAGCTATACCTCTAGACACCATGAACATGGAAACAGGGAGCTGTGGTTCACTCACAATGTCTGCTTGAGTCGCTCTAATCCCTCAGGGATTCCCTAAAGGTCCCCATGAGAGTTAGTGGAGTCCCACACTTACATACCCTCTACTTACTCCTTTGGCTCCTGCAGGACCCGATCAGGGGAACTAGCAAAAAACGGACAACTTGGCCCTGTAGCTCTGCCATGATTCCTCAACAGCAACCATGTCCTAACATCTAGTGGGTGCCATTGACCCCATATTGAGCAGATGTAGGTTGAGGCGGTATGCCACTGTGGGGAAAGCGAGTCCTGGAGCTCACTGGAACATTATGGGACCCATCCCAAATTACGTACAGGAAAGTACGCTAACTATGAATCCCCTCTATGTTTGCAACACTGTGCAGGAACTCGGGAAAATCCATTCTATCATGTGGTATTGAGACCACGGCCACATGCACTCATTGAACACTTAGGGGCTCATTAGGATGACAGTCCGCCCGCCATCCTGTCGGAATTCGGGACCGCCCGCCATTAGGGCGGGGTCCCGTGGGGGGTATTAGGATGTGCCTGCCACAGTGGCGGGCACATCCTGCATTTTTAGCATTGTGGCGGGCGGTGCTCTCTGCACCGCCCGCCACAATGCTATAAATGCATTAATGCAGTTGCATATACAAAGCGGCAGGCACCGCGCGGTACCTGCCGCTTTGTTTATGCACATGAAGGGGGGTACCACAGGTACCCCCCGTGTGCAGCCCCACCTCTCCTTCACTCTGGGTACCCGCAGGGGGCCCCCAGAGTGAAGACCGGGAAGGCATCTACACAAGCCCATCATAATATGGCTGGCAGTGTCTATTAGACACCGCCACCGTATTAAACCTTTTCCGCCCCGGTCGCAAGGCGGCAGGGCCGGAAAAGCGGCAGACGGTCCTTCCGTCCGCCGCGGTCCCCCCCGCTATCCTAATATGGCGGGGGGAATTTAGGTGCGGATGGCGGGCGGATTGCCCCCGCCAGGCTGGCGGTGGCTACCGCCTGCCTGGCGGGGGCAATCCACCCGCCATCCTAATGGGCCCCTAACTGTCACATTCACGCTAACCTTTTGTCTGCACAATGGATATTACAAATGTAGCATCACAAATGTTAACGTAGCCCGCTCAAGGAGGACAAACATAGGTGCAAACATCTAGTGTGCATCTGAGGCAGTTCCTAGCCTGGCCCTAGGTAGACAGTCATATCTGCACAGAAACGTCAAGAATATATTGGGGCCATAGTCAGGTACTATGAAAGAGATTTTATCGGTCGTAAGGTATGGAATTGTGTTTTTATGAGACTAAAACAGATCTTACAGTACATGAACCACAATTTAACGCCTCATTAAAGCAGATGAAATATCTACTCAGAGCTACATGAAACAATTTCCACTGCACACTAAATCAATACGCTAAGAATAAATATTTTGACAGGACATTATGCCATTATTGTAAATGTTTGAAAAATATTAGCAGGAAAGCCAGACATTCATCAAATACTTGTTTGCTGGTACAACATTCTGTTGGGCCGCCTGGGAAAGCACCTTTACATTTCTCACATTTGTTTCACCTGGCAATAAATAATGCCAGCATCTGTGGGGCCTAGTCATACAGTCATGTATTACAAACTGAAGTAGTTTAAAGATGTACTACCCTGCGTCCTCATGACTGCCTTTGTGAATCGGCCTGAAATGTCCAGCTTCCTTTTAGTAAAAGTGCAAAGGGGGCGCTTGTTGTGTTGTCTCTGATAGTCCCTGAATATTCACATTTTATTTCTATTTAAGATGACTTGGGACCAATCCACAAAGCCATCTAAGAGCACCCACAGTGGGACTACTACTTCACAGGCTCAGAAATACCTTTGAGATAAGTCCCTGTATTTAGAAAAAAAAGGAAACTATATTTCTTTATAAGGCACTTATTTATATGTCACAATACAGTGGCCTTTGTCTCGTAGCCCAAAAAAAGTGGTGAAGTTTCCCTCCACTGTGCTAATTTTAAAACCCTTTATTCATTTGTTTACATTGAGCCCTGTCTCCATATTTATATATTTGTAATTGAAAATGTAAACAGAATTGAGTAAAGTCATGTTGCTGCTTCTATAAACCCTTTGCTTAGAGACTCATGTTGCTGCATAGCTAGTTGTCTTGATCAAGATGTAATATTCGCACCGCCAGAAATGGCGGCAGATCCTTCTCACATCTCGCTCCCACTCTGTGGAATTCGCTCCCTCTGCAGCTACGTATGGAAACTGACCAGGGACAGTTTCGGAGAAATCGAAAAACCTGGCTGTTCTGATTTCTCTTCTTCCTCCTAGTTTTCTTCTCTTTCTTTTTCGCCCCTGGGTTTTGCCAACGCTTTGAGACCCACGGGTGATATGCGCGCTCAATAAAATCCTATGACTATGACATACCTGCATGCTCGTGATACAGCCTATCTCCACATTGGCCCTCATTACCAGTGGCATGGTACACTGCATGATATTTATTGCACCCAATAAAATCCAATCTCTCAGAATAGGACTTTATCGGGTGTGATAAATACCAGCCAATTCCAACTTTTTGGGGAATAACATGGGAATTTTGGTGCTCACAACAACAATATATGCATATATTTGTAGATACTGGGGCTTTTCCTCAAATAAACATGGGCAGATTTGACCTATTCGTATTCATCACAAATCCCAGAATTGCAATACGTTAGGTAAAAAGAGTTACTGCATATATTGCAAATAACCGAACTGCTCGTAATGAGGTTCATAGTGTACTCTTAGGTTATCTGCTTTCTGATTCGCAGGATTTTTTCCTCTGCTAGAGACTGGACCTGTTGGCTCAGATCCCATAGAATGGTGCCTTCATCCCAGCAGGTACAGCACCAATTAATATGAAGCTGGTGTGATACCTGACAGATTTCGTGGCTGGCAGTGGGCTGTGCGAATTCTGTTACAAGAATACCGCTAACTGCTCAGGTAACATGGTCACCGCTATGTCTGGTCATATGTGTTCGAATATTATGGAAGTTTGAGGAATACACATAAATCTATGTCTGATACAATGCTGTGTTTTTTCTAAAATCTATCCCTATTAAGTTCTAATGTTATGGAAGTGTTAGCTACTACCTTCCTTTTTGGGTGGATTGTGGATTGTGGGTATGGCAAAAACATTACCGAAGCATAAACTTCAATTGGAACATGTCCACTGGAAGAATAGGTTTTCTTTGCTATATACATTTGTATATTCTTTCCAGTCACTGTCTGTCTGAACAAAATGCAAACATCCTATCATAAAATACATACACATATGCACTTGTGTGGTAACATTGTGCATTAGTGCTCAGAATAGCATTTTCACAAAGGCAGGCTATGGGTATAGAGTCCAGCTAATATGTGGCCGTTTGCCAGGTGGTAGCAAGCACGTATTAAGATTTGTGATAAACAGCACTTTGTGATCCTCTAGTTAAGATCACTGACATCTAAGGGCCAGATGCACAAACATTAGGAATACCAATTTCTTAACTGATAATCTCTATTAGGAAATCGGTATTCCCAATGTCTAGAACTCATTGAGTTTCATTCAGGGATTCCTTGTTGGTCACAAATTGACCTACCTAATGAATATTAAGGAGGTAGGTCGCAGTTAGCGACCCATTAGGAATCACAGCCATCACAGAGAGGGTGACCTGCTGAGCTCACCAGAACACCATATCTGTGATTGCTTTTTAATAAAGCAATCTTTTTGTTTTCAACGCAGGACGGTTTCTTTAAAGGAAAATGTGATGCATTTAAAAAGAAAGAAAAACCTTTGAAGTTTCATTTTGTAAGAGTAGACAGTGGATTGTTGGACCACTGACTGCTCTTAAAAAATATTTTGGCAACCTTTCTCAAAGGGGAAGGGGGCCCTTGGTGACCCCTTCCCATTCGCAAATGGGTTACCAGCATTTTTTAAATGGGAGTAAATTGTGAATGTTTTGCGATCGCATTTCGGTCGCAAAACATTTGTACATACATTTCAATTCGGTATTCGGAAGGGACGCCCTCACCAGACCCCTTCCATATCCCCAATTGCAGAATCCAAATTGGAAATCAGTAACAAGTTACTGAATCGCAATTTAGACTTTGTACATCCCAAAAAGCATTTTTGCAGTCGCAAACAACAACAAAAATGCTTTGGGCCTCTAGCCCTAAGTCTCTTATTCTTCTTGTAGGTGCCTTCTACATCGACCAGGACAACAACAGACCTGGGTGAAGTTTCAGCCGTTAAAAGACTGACAAAGAGAATTGCTTTGTGCTCAAGGAGAGATCGATGCTATTGCACGGAAAGAGGAGTAGTCTGTGAGAGCTCCAATACATCAAAAGCCAAATCTTACAAGCTCTGGTGTCTGACATCACATAGTCCTGAACCGGATGTGAATCGCGCTTAGGACGTCTTGGGATTGGTTTAGGGATATCTAATATTCATGAATAGCGTTATGTTGTTTTGGGCCTAATTACCATTTACAAGCTTTTAAATTCGAACCTATTACTCTGCCCCTAATAAGGAACATTAGGAGACGTTTCCCTGCTACTGCTTGAGCCAGGGGCCTATGTTAGGCCGCTGCCCATGTACTATGTAGAGTTGGTGAGAATTGCAACATGGTCTGTATTTACCCACTACAACAGTGCCCTAGTGGACTGTATTAGACCCGATTCCAAAGGTCTACAAAAATGCATCTACGTAACGTTGTTTCTACAGTGCAAACCACTTTCCACTGAACATTAATAAAAAAAAATATTGGATGGAAGTTAGCATCTCCCATCCAGAAAGGATGAATTTCCCAATACAAAGAAACGTAAGCCTGAAAACCCTTCTAGCGAGAGCTCCCATGATTGTAATCTTGCTCACAGTGCCCTGCATGGACACAGCGCTCCAGCATTGTCTTCTGGGTATGAAGATGCTGCAAAGACTTGCAAGTAGGTAAACGTCCAAGGAAGGCACCATCAGTATCCATCTGCCTTGTCTGCAGCATTGGCAGTTGTAACATGATTTCTGAAACAAGGAGCTTTGGTCATCAGACTACCAGGCTTCTTTTCCTCTTGGGGTACCCTGAAGAGCATATCCAAATCCATGAAAGTCTCACCAGACACAGTCTTCAGTCTCATTCCACAGAACCAATGTTAGCTCCATCTTGAAGAGGTTTGTAGGTAAAACATCTTACTTGCTCTACTCCCTAGCGCTAGTTACCAAGGTTCAATTGAGTCATAAAGCCTGCGGGGTGAGGGGACTCGTATGATGCTCAGAGTTTCACAGTGCTCATTGTTATCAACCTCATTGGTTGTTTGTAAGTTTTCTAGGCTAGAATTTGATGGGTTTTTTTAAAAAACTTTTAATCAATACTTAAAATGTATAACGGTTTCTAGGTAGTAATTTAAAAAAATTAAAATTAGGGGCCAGCAAAGGAAGCAACTTTACCTGCAAATTCGTATGCCTATGAGTTATGCCCTGGTCAAGAAGAGACAACATTTCCTACCATTGCCAAGGCATAGATGGGCAACTTTGCAATCTGCAGGACGGCAATACAAGCTGGTAAAGAACATTAATATCAGAAGTTGGCATGGTTGAGACAGGGTTGGGGACAACAGGAGAAGCTCTGGAACCCGAGCATCTAGGATTATGGGTAGGGCTTCTGGGGTAGAAGACAAAGGTACCTTCCTGGCTAAAAAACTCTGTAAACCTAACAGTTTATAAAACTTGTGAAGTTGAAAAAATATTTCAAACATTACTAATTCAAGGACTTTGAATCTTGGCAATCTCAAAAGTAAAACTCGATGTGAATCTTTATGTTTGAACATCTCTTAACCTTATTTCTTCTGTGCACAGTGGTCACCTGGCTCTAATTTTGTACCTGGACGAGCTATCAACAAGTAAGCCAGAATATGCGTCAAGGGTAAGTGATTTATATTTAACTTGGTGAAATCCTCTTCATCATTGTGTGTGGCAGTTTTTCATAGCATACACTAGGTATTTGGCCTCCCTCTCCCGCAGACTGACAGTAAAGGTTTAGCACTTTTTTTTGCTCCTCCATAACTATGCATTTTTTGGGATCCTCCATTAATGTCATCAATGCCGTCCCAAAAATTAGAAAGCTCATCTTATGAGAGATTTCTCTGGTAGTAATGGATTGAGCCTTTGCTAAATGAATCCTTCTACTTCTTTACAAACAGTGGCCCTTTTTGCTACTCCACTATGCAAAACATGTCGCTTTGCTCAATGTGAAATTTGAGCTGGTGGTTGCTGGTGGGCACTCCTTCTTGGGCGCTCATTTTTAATCATCAGACTTTGAGCCAGAACAACAGAGAAACAAAGGAAGCAAAGAAGGAAGGGAGGAAGTGGATGATGCAAATACAGTGGCTAGGGAGGAAGCAGGGATGAAAAAAGACTTACGACATTGTTATACAGGGGCAGGGATAGTGTATTAATGGATAAAAGAGACAGTGGTTGAATTAAAGACTTGGCAATCTGGAATTCGACAGCACTGCCAGTGGTCTTCTTAGAAAAATGTAGGCCCAACACTTATTATTTTGCAAATCAGGCACTGTCTATGCCATTCGTCTGGGCAAACATTTACGGTTGATAGATTTAGACAGTGGCATTACATAGAGTTCTCTGGTACTTCACTGCTCGGTGAAGAGGATGTAAATATTAAAATACTTACTATAGTAATCCTTTGTCTTGCATGTAGCATGGGATATTGCCCCTGTGCTGCATCTCATTGCTTCATTAGAGCTGGCTATTGTCTGCCCTATAAAATATAAAGCACTAGATAGGCTTCATCAGAAAGGGCAGAGCTCACGACCCTAAATGGAATCAATGAGCGTGCATCGCTAAATCTTACTATTCTTTTATACATAGAGGATAAAGGAACATTCAAATAGATGTGATAGTAATGCCAGAAAGGTTACCTCACAAGGGACAGTTATATATATCCTTAGAATGACATGCCTTACCCTTTTCCACAAGGATCTATGGATGCTGAACTGTTAGGCCTTTAAATAAAGAAGAAACATGAGAAATGCATGTTGCAGGAGATTGTTTGATCACTCTAGCTCATGCATTCATTTTCTATATTTACTCTCTGACCACAGTAAAAAGTGACTGATCTGTCCTGCAGAAACAGGGAGTTGCAAGATGTGTTCAAGATCAGATGCAATGAGATCCAGTAGGGACTCGTCAGATCCCTGCACCTCAGCTCATGTGACATTTCACAAGGCATCAGAGAACTGAAGATCTTGGATATGAGAGAATGGATATATTTTGCAGTACCTGTGGCCGTGTGCCTCCAATTAATTAGATTCATATCGAAGTTCCTAATTCAAAATTAGTGATGGTCAGGCAAATAAGAAAGTTATTGGGTGTGCAGTCTTTTAGATATGAGGTGTAGGATGTATGATGTTTCAACGCATGCTTTTACAACGCATGCCATTACGACGCAGGTTTTACAACGCAAGTCGTTACACGACTTGCGTTTGGGGGGGCGCTGGATAGTGAATAGTTTAATTTACTATTCCAACTCCAGTCCCCATGTGTTGGACCTGGCCCTTTTCTGGCAGGTTCACCCCGAAACTTTTTGCTTTTTCCTAGCCTGTTGCTGGAACCTGGTGTTGGTGATTTTAGGCCTTTGCGCACTTTTTCACTGTGGTACAGTGTAAAGTGCGTGAGCTCTCTGTGTATGTGTGGTGAGTGACCTGCCCTCCCATAGGAATGCATGGGGAATATGTGTGACCATGGTAGTTCCTGATGTGTGGGGAGTGCAGGGTCGAGTTTGGTATGTGCGAACTCGTGAGATTGAATGCTGCGTAATGATGTATGCGGCATGAATGTGTCTAGTACGGAAGTGCCACTTCTAGACATGTGTGTGCATGTGTAGTGAGTCTGCTGGCACGTGATTGGCTGGAGCCTGACTCCAGGAGTGCCCGGGCCTGCTTGTGGATTGACTGTCTGGTTTGAGGGTGACAGGGGCTGGGGAGCCCCAGGAGGTTGTCTGAGTCAGCCCTTGGTTGAATGACTGCATCTGCAACTAGGGAAGTGGGAGGAGGTAGCACCTGGGAGTGAATAGGGCTGTGCCTGCCTGCCACAATGCTGGCTCCACCTCCTGCTGGGCGGCTGTCGCCTCTGCCCCTCACACTGAAAGGAGTTCCCTATAACCAGTTGTAGCTGGTTCTCGCACTGCCTGCACCCTTGAGACAAAGGATTTTGGGTATAAAAAGGGTGCTGTGACACTCTAAAAATGTTCTTGTTTTTGGACTTGAAACGACCAGGGGCGTGCTGCTGCTGAGGCCCAGGGGAAAGGTTTGCCTCCCTGGGCCCTTCCCAGCACCTGGATTCTGGAGGACTTTTCCTTGCTGGGAGCTCTGTTGCTCCATCCTTTGATCTCCAGGACGGCTGGTACCTTTTTGGATTGCTTTGATTTTGCCAAGGCTTAGTTGCAGCCTCCCTGAGCTCTATTTGTAGGCTGAGCGCTTTATTCTATTGAAATTTGCCTGGAACTTTATTGGGCTTATAGTGCCTGGGAGCGCTGTATTTGCTTCCTAGCGCTGAGAGCGCTGTACTTTTAGCCCCTAGCGCTTGGGAGCGCTTTGGTTGTTGAGGCCAGTGCCCACCTGGCATACTCCGTTTCGCGGCTGCCTACGCCGCTTTTTGGCTGATTTTAATGTCCCCTGGCAGGTGCCCACCCTGCCAGGGACATTGCGCTTTAATGTTTTCACTAGCGCTTTCGGAGCGCTTTATTGATCTTTACAGCCGGTGCCCACCCGGCATTGCCCCGCAAAATTGTCCCCGTCGCCGCCCGGCCGAACCGGAAGTCAGGCAGGCTGGGGCGGGACCTTAGGACACCAGGAAGCAGCTCGCTGGCCAATCCCTGCGTGGCCTGCCGGAAGAGCTCCGGCACGAGGAGAAGAAGCTGCCGTGCATGAGGGAAGAAGCATGGCGGGGCGAGCCCTGCTGGTGCCCAAAGGAAGCTGAGCGGCATGAGGAGAGGAGCATGGCGGCTACCGACATCGGCGGGGCTCTCATGAGTGAGAGAGCCCCGCTTGCTGCATCCATGGAGGGAGTTGCCGCCCGGAGAAGCCCCAGCCAGCAAACAGCCCGGTGAGTGAGGGGCTGCAGGGGGAAGCTCCGGGCGGGTGTTAAGGTCAGCGCAATGCCCCAGATGCTGTTGGTGCAAGCAGGGCGGCCCCAGTTGGCAGTGGGTCACCCCAACGTTGTAGAGCCCTGAGAAGGCACCAGAGGGGCATAGTTGTACCTGAGAGCCCGAGAGGCTCCCTGCCAGCATTTGTTGTAGAGCCCTGAGAAGGCTCCGGGGGCCATTTTAGTTAGAGGGGGCATCGGGGCACATTGCCGGTGCCCGCCCCCTCCTGCCTACGAGATGTTTGTTCACGAGCCCTGAGAGGCTCACAGCGCCCCTTTTGTCGAGGAGCCCACGAGGGGCTCAGGCGCCACAGTTTCTTGTAGAGAGCCCATGAGGGCTCAGGGGCCATTAGTAGTTCGAGCCCAGAGAGGTTCTTGAGTGCCACATTTGATTAGGAGCCCAGAGAGGCTTGTGGCCGCATTTCTTTGCTTGGAGCCCAGAGAGGCTCAGGGGCGACCAGTTGTTCAGAGCCTGCGTGGCTCCCACGTGGCCCCATCATTCTTGATTCCCAGCTGCCCATCAATTAGTTGGCAGCTGCCATGTTTAGGCCCCTGACTTTTGGACACAGGGCGTCCTAGCCCCAACAAGGCCAGTTGGCCTAGGGACTGCCACAGGTGGTGGCTTATGTAGGTTTGCACAATTGTGTGGTTTTATTGCACCTCTGAATGTTTTCAGGCATCATGTGTTTTTGCGCTATTGAGTTTTGTTCTGGCACCTCTAAATGTTTTTATGCATCAGGTGTCTTCCTTGTTCCTACACCTCTGAATGTTTTTATGCATCATGTGCTTTCTTTCCTTACACCTCTGAATGTGTTGTTTATACATCATGTGTTTTGTTCTTGCCTACACCCCTAAATGTATTTTATTCTTAGGTGGTTGTTCTTTCCAGTACAGGTGGTCCTAGTGAGGTCCTGGTTCCCTGCGTGACATTCTCCTAAGGTGGTTAGGGTTGCGTAGGTGGTACTTACCTGTTACCAGTAGTTACTGGTTGTGTGCTATACTTGCTAATTTGTGCTACAGTGATTTTTTATCCTATATTCTATGTTCTAGAAGTGCAAAGTGTTGATTCCTGACAGTGGTCCAGGTGGCCCTGTCTTGTACATGATCCCTTGTGAATATTGCCCGTGCCAGTTGGCACAATGTACATGTGTGATTTCTATCTGATGTGTTTTGACAATACAGAAGTTATTTTTATATAACCTTGTGTGGAGTTCCTTTTGTGGTGTGCCTAGGATGTTGTTGCTGTTGTGTGCATGCGCAAATGCTTTACACATTGCCTCCGGGATAAGCCTGTCTGCTCGTGCCAAGCTACCAAGGGGGTGAGCAGGGGTTATCTTGGCGTGTGACTCCCTTGCCCTGACTAGAATGGTGGTTTCTGCCTGGCTTTGGCGTCAGCCTTAGCCTACCAGAAATAGCCAGTTCTAACACCGTGGATAGTAGGGAAGGTGTTGGATAGTAATTAAACTATTCCCTGTCCTAGAGCGGCCCCCCAGCGCAATGCGTTGTAATAACTTGCGTTGTAGAAGTTGCATCGTAATGGTAGTGCGTTGTAAAAGTTGCGTTGTAAAGGATGTTCCCCGAGGTGTAGGACCACTACACATTTTACTTCACAATGTCTGGTGGAATCAGGGGACGGACCAGAGGATGGGGAATGTGTGACTGAAGGAGTTCCAAGGAGGAAAAAATAGATTCATTTATAAGTAAGTAGTCATACTTTTTTGTGCAGAAAAGTAGAAGTCATCTAACGATTCCTAGACTACAAATCCTCGTTAATCTGCTACAGTTTAGTAACTTTTACTGAATTTATGTCCTGAACTGGCCCTGGACTAGAATCTCCTTTCTTTGCATTTTAAATAGTTTGAATCCCTCAAACGTTTGTACCTTTTTGAAGGAGGTTTTTTTGGGGGAGTTTTATATAGCGCAAACTAGAACTGAAGGTATCAGAGCACTTTACATGAGCACCATCAATCAATCAATCAATCAACATATTTATAAAGCGCGCTACTCACCCGCAAGGGTCCCAAGGCGCTGGGAGGGGGTGGGGGGTGTACTGCTACTGCTCGAAGAGCCAAATCTTGAGTTGCCTCCTGAAGGAGAGATGGTCCTGGGTCAGTCGAAGGTGGGTGGGGAGGGAGTTCCACGTCTTGGCCGTCAGGTAGGAGAAAGATCTTCCTCCGGTGGTGATTATGAGAATCCGTGGGACGGTGGCGAGGGAGAGGCTGGTGGATCGGAGCTGTCGGGTGGGTGTGTAGAACGTGAGGCGGTTGTTGAGGTATTTGGGGCCCATGTCGTGGATGGCCTTGTGAGCGTGGGTGAGGAGCCTGAACGTGATCCTTTTGCTGACGGGGAGCCAGTGCAGGTCTCGCAGGTGGGCAGAGTAGTGGCTGTGTCGTGGGATGTCCAGGATGAGTCGTGCAGGAGCGTTCTGTATGCGCTGGAGTCTTTTCTGTAGTTTGGCTGTGGTACCAGCGTAGAGGGCATTCCTGTAGTCCAGTCGGCTGGTGACGAGGGCCTGGGTGACTGTCTTTCTGGTTTCGGTGGATGTCTGAACTGGGTGGCAGAGTGGGCTAAAGACAGGTGATGGATTAAACCCAGATCAATTGACTGGGGGTGAGTGCTTGTATTGTCAACGCTCCGTCCATCATTTCCTTTGGTTTTTCTTTGTTAGCCATAAGTTGGCAGGGTATGCTCAGACGTGAGTCCCTTGCTCACTTTGCCACTGGATCCAAGCAAGCCGTGCTGAAGAAGGCTGAAATGACAGAAACCGGTCCTCGGTAGCTTGTTTCCGGTCCAGGGAAGGCATGGCTTGGCAGCTCGGGCTGGACTGTTCCCATGAGGCACAGGGTCAGACTGATTTGCATATGGCCATGTCTGAACTGGAGTGGCAGAGTGGGCTAAAGAACGGTGATGGATTAAACCCAGATCAGTTGACTGGGGGTGAGTGCTTGTATTGTCAACGCTCCGTCCATCATTTCCTTTGGTTTGTCTTTGTTCGCCATAAGTTGGCAGGGTATGCTCAGACGTGAGTCCCTTGCTCACTTTGCCACTAGATTCAAGCAAGCCGGGCTGAAGAAGGCTGAAATGCCAGAAACCGGTCCTCGGTAGCTTGTTTCCGGTCCAGGGAAGGCATGGCTTGGCAGTTCGGGCTGGACTGTTCCCATGAGGCACAGGGTCAGACTGATCTGCATATGGCCATGTCTGAACTGGGGTGGCAGAGTGGGCTAAAGAACGGTGATGGATTAAACCCAGATCAGTTGACTCGGGGTGAGTGCTTGTATTGTCAGCGCTCCGTCCATCATTTCCTTTGGTTTTTCTTTGTTCGCCATAAGTTGGCAGGGTATGCTCAGACGTGAGTCCCTTGCTCACTTTGCCACTGGATTCAAGCAAGCCGGGCTGAAGAAGGCTGAAATGCCAGAAACCGGTCCTCAGTAGCTTGTTTCCGGTCCAGGGAAGGCATGGCTTGGCAGTTCGGGCTGGACTGTTCCCATGAGGCACAGGGTCAGACTGATCTGCATATGGCCATGTCTGAACTGGGGTGGCAGAGTGGGCTAAAGAACTGTGATGGATCAAACCCAGATCAGTTGACTGGGGGTGAGTGCTTGTATTGTCAACGCTCCGTCCATCATTTCCTTTGATTTTTCTTTGTTCGCCATAAGTTGGCAGGGTATGCTCAGACGTGAGTCCCTTGCTCACTTTGCCACTGGATTCAAGCAAGCCGGGCTGAAGAAGGCTGAAATGCCAGAAACCGGTCCTCGGTAGCTTGTTTCCGGTCCAGGGAAGGCATTGCTTGGCAGTTCGGGCTGGACTGTTCCCATGAGGCACAGGGTCAGACTGATTTGCATATGGCCATGTCTGAACTGGGGTGGCAGAGTGGTCTAAAGAACGGTGATGGATTAAACCCAGATCAGTTGACTGGGGGTGAGTGCTTGTATTGTCAACGCTCCGTCCATTATTTCCTTTGGTTTTTCTTTGGTGGGGATCCACCTGAAGATCTTTCGGAGCATGCGCAGGGTGTTGAAACATGATGACGAGACGGTGTTGACTTGCTTGGTCATCGTGAGGGAGGAGTCCAGGATGAAGCCCAGGTTGTGTGCGTGGTCCGTGGGCTTGGGGGTGGTGCCCAGTGCAGGGGGCCACCAGGAGTCGTCCCAGGCTGAGGGGGATAATCCGAGATAAGGACTTCGTCTTGTCTGAGTTGAGTTTCAGATGGCTGAGCTTCATCCATTCCGCTACGTCTTTCATTCCTTCCTGGAGGCTGGCTCTGGCGGTGGTGTGGTCGTTGGTGAGGGAGAGGATCAGCTGGGTGTCATCAGCGTAGGAAATGATGTTTAGGTTGTGTTGGCATGCGATGGCTGCGAAGGGGCTCATGTAGATGTTGAAGAGGGTGGGGCTGAGTGAGGAGACTTGGGGTACGCCGCAGATGATCTTGGCGGCCTCTGAGCGGAAGGGAGGGAGGCGGACTCTCTGAGTTCTATCGGAGAGGAAGGAGGTGATCCATTCAAGGGCCTTTCCTTGGATCCCGGCGGGGTGGAGGCGGTTTGCTAGGGTGCTGTGGCAGACTGTGTCGAATGCGGGCGATAGGTCGAGGAGGATGAAGGCAGCAGTTTCTCCGTTGTCGAGCAGGGACCTAATGTCGTCGGTGGCTGCAATGATGGCGGTCTCGGTGCTGTGGTTGGCTCGGAATCCGGACTGCGACAGGTCGAGAGAGCCGTTTGTCTCGAGGAAGGTGGTTAGCAGTTTGTTGACGGTCTTCTCGATGACTTTAGTGGGGAAAGGGAGGAGCGAGATGGGGGGAAGTTCTTGAGGTCCGTGGGGTCCGCTGTCGGTTTCTTCAGGAGGGCGATGATCTCCGCATGCTTCCAGCTCTCCGGGAAGGTGGCGGATGCAAAGGAGTTGTTAATGATGTTCTGGAGTTGGGGTGTGATGATCGAGGTGGCTTTGTTAAAGATGTGGTGTGGATAGGGGTCGGATGGGGACCCGGAGTGGATGGTGTTCATCACGTGGGTGGTGTCTTCAGTGCTGACGTGGTTCCAGGCACAGAGGGTGGTGGTGGTGCAGGTTCGGTGGTTGGGTGCGTGGTCTGGGCGCCGAAGCTGTTGTGTATGTTGGCGATTTTGTGGTGGAGGAACGAGGCGAGTGCGTCGCAGAGGTCTTGCGAGGGCATGATGTCGTTGTTGCTGGCGCTGGGGTTGGAGAGCCCTTTAACAATGCTGGAGAGTTCCTTGCTGTTGTGGGTATTGTTGTCTAGTCGTGTTTTGAATGCTGTCCTTTTGGTGGTGCGGATCAGCTGGTGGTGTTTGCGGATGGCCTTCTTGAGGGCTGTCATGTTCTCTGGTGACTGGTTGTGGCGCCATGCTTTCTCAAGGGTACGGCAGGATTTCTTGGAGTCTGTGAGGTTGTTGGTGAACCACGAGGCTTTCTTGCTGCCGGGTCTGCTGAGAGGGTTCTTCAGTGGTGCGAGGGCATCAGCGCAGTTGGTGATCCACTGTGTGATGTTGCGGGGTGCTTCGTTGGAGTCTGTAGTGTTGGTGGGAGGGTTTTGGCTCAGGGAAGTGGTGAGCTGGTCGGTGGTGAGCCTGTGAGATTCCTAACTTTTTAATTTGCAATAGTTTTTATTGTGCACTGTGGAATTTCTTTAGGAACTGTTGGAGGGCTTTTAAAATTGAAAACTGTACTATTGCTGCTATCTTTTGCCATGTACTCGGAGTGTGTTCTACTTCTTCCTTTTTAGAGGGACTCGCTTGGTCCCTGGCGGCCACTGTGGCTCGGCCTTGCGCTGCATGCGGTCAGCGCTCCAGTCGCTGCACGACATCCGGCCATAATCCCTACTTAATAGACTGGGATCGTTCGTGCATCGCCTGTAAGATTCCTAACTTTTTAATTTGCACTCGTTTTTATTGTGCACTGTGGGAATTTCTTTAAAATCTGTTGGGGGGCTTTGAGAATTGAAAACTGTACTATTGCTGTTATCTTTTGCTGTGTACTCGGAGTGTGTTATACTCCTTAGTTTTTAACGGGACTCGCTTGGTCCCTTGCGGCTATTTTGGTTCGGATACGTACTGCTTGCGGTCAGCGCTCCAGTCGCTGCACGCCGTCCAGCCATAATCCCTACTTAAAGTGCTGGGATCGAACATGCAGCGCCTGTAAGATTCCTAACTTTTTAATTTGCACTCATTTTTATTGTGCACTGTGGGAATTTCTTTAAGAACTGTTGGGGGGCTTTGAAAATTGAAAACTGTACTATTGCTGCTATCTTTTGCTGTGTACTCGGAGTGTGTTATACTCGTTAGTTTTTGACGGGACTCGCTTGGTCCCTGGTGGCCATTTTGGTACGGCCACCTGCTGCTTGCTGTCAGCGTTCCAGTCGCTACACGCCATCCGGCCATAATCCCTACTTAATGGCCATGGATCAGACTCGCAGCAGATGCTCGCAGCGGGCACACAATGGCGCGTCAAAGGCGCGCCTAAGGCAAGCCCGTCTGCGCCCATCCGCGCCAAACCGGGACCAGGTGCCACTACCCCTGCTCAAATCCAGGAAAGTCAGATTATTTACTCCGCTAAACAACTCTAAGAGGTCCGCAGCTGTCAACGCGATGATTGCGTGCATATGCGTCCTGCTACTACTGAGAATATGCTGCATAGTTGAGATAAGTGTGGCTGGAGACTGAAACTTCAGCCCCATAAAACTCAAAATGCCCTCTTCAATTCCCGACATCACAATAAAGCACAGAGCTTTAGAAGCACCAATACTACTAGCTCTGATTTTACGTTTTTTATCATCAACTGTCGCTCGCTTCCTAAACACAGAGCTGACATATTTGATCTTTTGACCAGTAGCACCCGGATGCCATTTTCGTAACTGAGACTTGGCTTCACAGGAGTTCTGGCCCTGATGTAGGGGCTGCGTTGCCAGCTGATTACTCCATTGTAAGAAGTGACCGTGAAGACAGACTGGGTGGCGATCTTGCAATAATTTTTAATAATCGGTACACATGTAAATCTGTTAAACTAGCTCTTAAGGGATGCAAGGTTATGCTTTTCCAACTAGCCCTGACCCCCCACTTTACCCTCTCAGGAATGCTAATCTACCGTCGGCCCGGGCCGTCTCAATGACAGACCTGGAGACGATTACAAATTGGATCTCTAACTCAGTTGATACCTGCCTCCCCCCTTTCACTCAGAAGGTGAAAAATCACTACCCTCCTGCCCCTTGGTTTTCATAAAACCTAAAAATAGAAAAAAGCAAATGTAAAGTGTTGGAAAGTCGATGGAGGAAGGACTATGCGTCTGAGTCGAAAATTGCTTATAAACAAGCAATTAGAGAATATCATTCTCTTTGTAATACTGCCCGGTCAGATTATGGGGCCGATTATGATGGCGGACGGACCTGAGTCCGTCCGCCATCATAGAGTAGGGGGGAACGTCCGCATGGGCAGCGGCGTTCCCCCCGTGAAGATTAGGATGTGACCGCCAGGGTGGCGGTCACATCCTCTATCCTTAGCATTGCGGCTGGTACAGCTTCAAGCTGCACCCGCCGCAATGTAAAAAATGCATACTTTGCATTTGTATGCAGAAAGCGGCAGGCACCACGCGGTGCCTGCCGATCTCTGCATACAAATGCAGGGGGGTACCATAGGTACCCCCCATGTGCACCCCCCACCCCCCTTCACCTAGGGGGCCCGCAACGGGCCCCGCAGTGAAGTTCCACATGCTTTTCCACGGCGGAAAATCCGCCGCGGAAAAGCATCTTTTCAAGCATTTTCTAATATGGTGGAGGGTGTCTGAGAGACACCGCCACCATATTAGAGCTTTTCCGCCGCGGTTGTAAGCCAACCGCGGCTGAATAGCTGCGGACGGAAACCAGGACCCACCAGCCATCCTAATGTGGCGGTGGGTCTCTGGTGGGTCCGCTGCGGTTTTTCCGCGTCCTCTGGGCCGGCGGTGGCTTCCGCCGGCCCGGAGGATGCGGAAAAACCGCAATCCTAATAGGCCCCTATGTGAGTTCCACCATCACTAATGCCCAAAACTGTCCTAAAACTCTTTTTAAATTGGTGAAGGAACTTTCCGGAGCAGGAAATCAAGCTTCCCCTCCGATTCTCACAGAACCGCAATGTGAGGATCTTGCACTGTTTTTTTTAAATACAGTAGAGAAAATTTAATCTGCTTTAAATACCCCAAATGCTACTACCACACAGCTCGTTTCAGCTAACACCGACTTTCAGATGGAGGTTAAACAGGAGACCTGTTTGAGTAAATTAGAGCATTGGCTTCCACTCAATATAATTTTTTTTAGTCTGATTTTAGGGAGCCTGAAATCTGGTTCTCCTTTAGACCCGCTTCCTGTCACTGTGTTACAGAAATTTGAATCACATGCCATGAGGTTGATCATGGAGCTACTGAATGAATCTTTGCAGGAAGCAGTGATTCCACCTGAGTGGAAACATGCTATGATTCTTTTGCTTTTAAAGAAAGCAAATGCTGATCCTACACAGCCATCTATTTGTTTTATTTATTTATTTATTAGAAAAGTTTTATATAGCGCTGGCTAGACCCGGAGGTATCAGAGCGCTTTACATGAGGATCAGTAAGTTACAGGTAACAAAATTAGATCAGTTACAGGAGCCACATATAGACATAGGAAGAAAACATGAGAATTACACAGAAATGTGAGTTAAAAGCACGTAGCATAGCCAAGACAAACATCTTGTTGGGAGTGACAGGTAGAGGGGGCATGTTAAACAGGTGTAAGGGATGCAGGTAGGAAACAAAACGGGGAGGCGAGGAAAACAATGTCCGATGTCTGGCTGGGTAGGTGTCGGCCAAGGGGTGAACAAAAGCCAAACTCCTCTATAGCTGCATAGGACAACTCCACAGGGCATCGGCCAACGTTGCTCGGGCACTGAGGTGAGTATATTTGAAAAGTATTAAATTGCGCTGGCTAGACCCGGGGGTATCAGAGCGCTTACCATGAGGAAGGCATACAGAGGGATTACAGGGTTACATAAGTTATTGGAGCATAAACATGGCATAGCGAAGAACAGTGATTTAAAAATTACATCAGTTACTAGTACATTAAATAACAATAGAGAACAAGTTCTATGGAGCATGGAGGGAGGTGGGGGAAAAGTAAAGGGGATAAGAAAGCAGAGCAGTTCTGGCAAACCTGCCCTGGAGGAAAGTACTTCACGATAGGGGAGCAGGCTCATTTGTATAAGCCAGCTGCATCTCAGCATTTTCATTGCTGCTTTTGTTGGAGGGAGGTAGAGTGCATTCTGTCCACTTCTGCCGCCATCTTAGGGTCAGGCGGTTATGAGTGAACGATTATCGCAAGGTTACAAGGAAACTGATCCTGTGAACAAAAGCTGTCCCGCCTTGTCGGGAGCTAGGGCCAGTTAAAAATCCCATGAGAGAGGCGTTCCGGCGGGGCAGCATGGCTGATGTCTCAGGACCTTCCGAGTAGGATATGAAAGTTTCTCGTCCTCCGCCTACCAGTGCTGGATGTACAGTCGCCTTCTCCGGTCTTCCCAGCCGGCAACCGGTCCTCCGCTTCACCCAGGGTACAAGCGCCCACAAATGTGGAGGCGCGATCCGGTCCCGGACCCACAGGTCCCGCGCACACCTCCATGGCCGGTCACAGCGGGGCTCCCGTTCGGCAGGATATTACCCCTGAAAGACCATAGTCCCTACCTTTCGGAAAGGCGTTTCAACAGAAACCACGCTTCTGGGAGTCACTGAGATGCTGATCAGTTGTTCAGATGCAGGTGACACTGTGGCACTCATACTATTAGACTTGAGTGCCGCCTTTGACATGGTATCTCACACTGTGCTATTGCAAGCTTTACGATCCATTGGCGTGGTTGTGCTTGCCTTGAAATGGCGGGTGGATTTTTTGGAGGATCATATGTATCAGGTCTTCTCTTCAGCCGCAACGTTCAAAACCCTATGTGAAACCTCTGGCTGACATCGCCACTGAGGCAGGGCTGGCTATATTTTTTTATGCTGATGACACCCAATGAATCTTCTCCCTTTCTGCTGAAGGATCGTCCAAGCCATCATCCCTTCAAGCAGAGCTACGCAAAAATGCATGGTGGATGCAAGCCAACTCACTAAAACTTAATGGGGAGAAGACTGAGGTGTTGATACTGGGGAATAATAAAGAGCTCTGGGGGTCCCCATGGATGATGAGCTTTCTATAAAACATTAGGCGGTAAAGGTGGCTGCAACCTGTTTTTGCATACTTAGATGGTTCAAGAAAATTCTGTGGATGCTGCCAATCTCTACTCAAAGAACTGTAATCCAGGCTCTTGTCATCTCAAACTTGGACTATGGCAACATCCTCTTTTTAGGAGCCAAAAAGGACGTGATACACAAGTGCAGGTTGTTCAAAATGCTGCAGCCCGCCTACTTTGCTACATTCCAAAATCTGACCCCATTGCAAGCTATTTACGCGAACTGCAATGGCTCAAGGTTGAAAAACGCATAAAATGTAAGGCTCTTACCTATATGTTCAAGATTAAAACTGGCAAGGCCCCTGAATACTTAAACACTATTGTCCACCAATATGCCCTGTCACGCTCTCTCCGCTTATCCACTCAAATTAAATTCATGGTTCCTAGGCATAGATTGTCACATATGGGGGGCAGATCCTTCTCTTGCCTGGGACACACCCTGTGGAATCCCCTTCCTCTGCCATTAAAGAAAGATAATACTTTTGTCCACTTTCGTAAGTCACTGAAAACATGGCTATTCAATCAATAAGCTTTCTCCTTCTTTCTCTCTCCTTGCTCCCTTCAGGTGGCGCCAGGGCACCCTTGGGTAGCTGTGCGCCTTACAAATTTGAAATAACATAACATAACACCAGTTGTGTTACAAACACATTCATTAGAAGAGTTAATCTGAAATTTGTAGAGAGGATCATGACTAGGATGAAATGTTTAATTTACTCATAGAAATGTTTGGTACACTAACAACTGACAACCACTTAACAATGGAAGCAAAATAACATGCAATTCCACAAACTACAAGTCTTGGCAAGGTGCACGTCACACCCTAACCAATAGTTGATTTATTAGATATTGGAATGCCCATTCTTTATCTCATTTCAGATTTCATATTTAGACATATGTTTTTTGCCGTTACAGATCTGCTCCTTAAATAAGTGTTGAAATTTAACAAACATGACCTCTTTGGTTTCTGTCAATAGACAGACAGGGTACCGAAAGGCACAATGGATTTCAGAATCAGGTTCCAAATTATATGTTGGTGGTTGTAAGATGTATGAAAGTACCCAGATAGCTATAATCAATAGAGCAGTAATACAAGCAACATGATGAAAATGTATTTGTTTTTTAAAATGAGTCTCAAAGGATCTCTGATATTTAATTTGTATGTCGTTATATGGACTTTACTCTATTCTGTCTGTGTTACTTTTTTTTTCGATATCGGAGTTCAAAATGTAATCCCGCCTATTAGTCAGATTCTTCACCTTGGTTGCTTGTATCCTAAATATCTTGATTCACTTTAGTGTACGGGCTATATACATCAAGCACACAAAAGGTGATGGGAGGAATGGTTGCAATACGTCTAACCACTGGCAATTGATCGAGGTAGAATTTCAAACAATCATTCTTTTGACTATCATGCCACCTCGGATTAGCTCTAGCCACATACAAATTTGTCTTGGTCGTGCTCCAGTAGAAACTGTCTAGTCCAAAACTCCAAGAATGGCCCTCTCTGAACTGGAACACTAGCAACCCAAGCCTGGTTTTGCCCTGACTGGGGCTCTTCAGTTGGGTGTGGCTTGGTTCCAGTGGTAGTGAGCATGGGACCTACATTTAGCCACACCCTTGCAACTTGGGGCATTACAGAAAACACTCAAAAGGTGGTGGGAGGAATGCTTCTAATAAGTATACCCTCTGGCTATCTCCGGAAGTAGCATCCCAACCGATTATTCTTTTATCCACCATGCCATCTCAGATTAGACCGCAGACATATGCAAATCAGTCTTGACCCTGCTCCAATGAGGGCTGTGCAAGAGGGTCTAGACTAATATACAAAGCAAATCAATGCCAAAAGTTTACCAAAAATGGAAGAGAGGCCCACAACAAGTAACATATAATGTGCAAAATTGACGACTCTTTCAGGGTCTGAAGTGTGGAGAATTCTTCTTTATTAGTATCATACGTTGTGAGATACACACAGCCTCAGCCAATGTGTTTCAGCCAAAAGGGCTTCCTCAGGGCTAAAATTCAAACACCTTATTTCATGGTCCAAGGATTGGTATCCAATCTCGAGTTTACAATAGCACTCCTCTTATCTTATTGTGTATTGAGACAAAGCTCCAGAATTATTTGGAGAAGTAATGCATCAAACGGACAGAGTTGCTGATTTCTGGAATAAACTTGGGCGCTCATCAATATGCACTGTCACCCGTGACTCCGTCCTTCGTTTCATACACCCCTAAAATTGCAGCGGACAGGGTAGGAAGAAGGCGGAAGGGAGGCAGAATTTAGCCGGAGGCTGCGCTTGGAGGTCAGGCCCCATCTCATAGCGTTTGCTGTTGCTATGCAATGGAGGCCATTCCAGTTGTTCCCTGCTTCCTCTTTACAATTAAAGCCTGAACACAGGAGTGGTTTAAAAGTCTGTGCTAATTAGTTTGATTTGGGTTAGAAATGTCCTAGAGCTGAGAGAAGAAAGCACTGAAAAGCAAACAAGACAAATGTGAATGTAATTAATTGGGAGCAAATGGTTAAGCCTCTGGAATATTGTCTCCTTTCATATATCACAACCAATCATACAACCATGTTTCCAAACTCTTGCAAGATTATAGTTGCACTCTTTAGGAAGACAATTAAAATCAATTGCTGTCGTTCAATCGGAATATATAATGCAACCCTCTAAAAACTTTCACAAAGCATAGGCGATGATATCACCAGATAAAAACCTTAACTCAGAAGACAAACAAAAGCATTTGCTTTCAGCTGCCTACAGCTAGATTACAATGGACACATTTAAATTAATGCTATGGCAGTGAAAATAAATGGGGCCCAATTACTCATTATTCAGGCCAAGTGTACTATTATGTACACATTTGCACATTTATTACTAAAGTGCAAGGATTAAAGTCCTTGTTCCTAAAAGAGTACAATAAAATTGACATTAAAGAAACACCGTTTACAGCCTTACAGATTGCATGTTACAATTACTTAATACATAAAAATCTCTCCTAACAGTCCACAGCTGCTTCAATGTGAGTCTACCTTGCGGCACACACTTAACCTTTCAGAGCCTGTTTTGCTTTAAAACAAATACACATGAAAAAATGCCACGGCATAAAGCATGTATGCAGATGAGGGACGGGAAGGACATAATTACCCACTCAAGTCTATGCCTTTCTTAAGTTAAGGCCTCTCCCCAAGAAAACTTATTACACTGTGCATCTGCAAGGAAAGTTTGGTGTTATGCATACCATATCTCCCTTTTCACTTACGCTTTCACTCCACTGGCATTGGGTTTTCAGAATCTTGAAGACATCTACTTTTGTGGTTGTGTTAAACTATTGGCTTAGAGGATCAAACAGCTCAGGTTTGCACATGAACAATATACATATTTGGCTGGTAATCATGCATCTACCTAGAAGTGTCATTCAACAAAAGCTGTTCTGGAGGTCCTCGGGCAAACATATGGGAAAAACTGTGTAATGATGACTGTCACTTGCTTTTTTTTTACTGCCCCTGTTAGAACTGGGGTCCCCAATTCCACCACAGTAGCTTGGCACGAGGCAGGTAGGCACCCGAAGGCAATGTGTAAAGCAGAAGTGCAGCACACACTCACACTGAGACAGGGAGGCACACGCAATAAAATGACACCACACCAGATAATTGTTTCAAACAAAACTCTTTTATCTAGACTTCTTCAATGCAGGTAAGTAACTCACTTTCAGATACTAGGCATCAATTCAGGTATTGAACATTTCTCAAACATCAGGCAAATAGTTCTGTAAATACCTTACTATTATTTAGAAGCAGGCTAGCTACTAACATTGCTCATAAGCAGTTCATGACAGACAACATTTCATAGGACTAGTTTCATTATATACAATTTCTTGTGAACGGGGTTCTTTAAAGCAGCTCAACAGGGGCCTAAGTGGTGTATCCACAACCTAAACAGTGTTTCAGGCCTCAAGGGCAGGCTAAAAGACCATCCCCCTAGCAAAAGGTTAATTTGGGCACAGTAACTAACCAAGGGGGGAGTCTGGTGTCCAGTTCCAGGGCCCTCAGCCCCTTCTCCTCCTCACCCTGGATCTTGACAGGTTAATCTGGGCCAACGGGCCCAACTACAGTCTCCCGCGGGGTGGGGCGGTCGCGGGGCTGCCTCTCTGTTCCCTCGGGGTTCTTGGCAGCCCCCTCTTCCACTCTGCACCTCCGCCCTCCCCCGGGGATGTTACCTCTGCACTGGGTCTCCGTAGGGCTCCCCCCCCTCAGTCCTGGTCGGGGGTGGCTCGGGGGGCTCTCGCTCTCCTGGGAGCCCCCTCGCCGGAGCTTTGTGGTGGTCCTGGACTTCCGTAGGACTTCTTCCGGCCCGGGACGCAGTTCGAAAGGGGTGCGGCGCTCAGGGCCAATCCGAGCACGACAGCCAGAGGGCGCGGCATTCAGGGCCAATCCAGGTGCGTCTGGCGGTGGCTTTGCCGATGACGCGGCCTGCGCCCCAGCCACGTGATACCACCCTTCCCGACCTCACAGACCCGGTGTGGCCTGTGGCAGTACCGCAGCGGCCCTCCCCAGGCTCAGGGGCCGCAGGCGGTGCAGGCAGATGGTGCGAAGTAGGTCAGGCAGCCAACGACTTCCACTGACAGCGCCTCGAGGCAGCGGTGGTGACAGCAGGCGCAGCGCTTCCTCAGCAACCAGGCAGGGGCCCGCGGCGGTGAGTTCAGCCCCGAAATAGCGCTTGGCGGTCCAGAGCGCCAGGGAACAGATACGGGGGCCAGTGCTCTCGCGCTACCAGCGCTTCACGAATCTCATCAATTAGGGGCCCAGCAGCAGCACAGCTGAGTCCGGGAAGGCGGTATTGACTACGGCATGCAGCGCTTGGATAGGCACAGTGCTTGGGGACACAGCAGGCCTTCCCCGTTAACCACAGGGCTCTGGAGGCTCGCATTTCAAGGGGGCAGACAGTCCTCCCAGCACCAGTCTCTCTAAGTCCTGGCCAAATAGCGCTTGGGATCAGTCACAGCTTAGGCAAGACAGCGCTGGGGCACAGTTCAGGCATTAAGTGCTGGTTACAAATTCAAAAAGGGAACCCAAGTGCACACCATGCTGATTCCACCTTTTATACTTTTCCACATTTAATCTCTACTACTCCTTTGGCGTGCAGCCCAGTTCCGTGGTCTGCCCATTTTCTCACGTGCAGTTAAACACTTCAAAAATTGGAGCAAGGTAACACTCCAGCCGGACGCACTGCAAGCTCTGTGATTCATTTCACAAAAATACTCCACATTATATCCTTGTTTCATCCAATTTTTATTCCATGTACTCTTTTACTTTTACTTTTTCTTCAACACTTTTTGTTCTGTCACATGTATGGCACTTTCATGTATACGAAAAGTTTCTTCTGCCACAAATATGCCAATCCAGGCCTTTCTTTTGAAGCATGATTACACATGAAACATCCTTAGTAGTGGTTCAATTTTACCCAATGCATTTCGGACATTACATTTCCCTTCCTCAGGGGTTCACTAAAAAGTTAAAAACACTGACATTAGTACTCATTCCCCAAACCCTCGCCATCATTTCAACAACCAAACAATTCAATGAACAATCCATGCCATATTTTACTAACAACTGACGTTTTTCCCTCTAATAACTTAACTGAACGCCATACACATTGTGCTCTGCGAGACCCCTCACACCCACCTTAAAAATCCCTCACTTAACCTTAGTACCCACCTGCCTTCCCACAAAAATGCATTGATAAATAATACGATGTGAAAGTTTAAATAGCATCTATTTTCTACACTTGACGTGGAAACAGCTAAGGGAGGGCGGGGCATTTAACAAAGTGTTTTGGGAAGATTCCGACATCGGAGGGTTGGGAATGAGATGCCTTGAGAAGTGCCTTATGGGATTTGAAGGCTTGTAGGAGGTTAAGAGAGGGATGTTTAAGGTGGGTTTGTTAGTAAAATATGGCATGGATTGTTCATTGAATTGTTTGGTAGTTGAAATGATGGCGAGTGTTTGGGAAATGAGTACTAATGTCAGTGTTTTAAACTTTTTAGTGACCCCATGAGGAAGGGCAATTAAATGCCCGAAATGCATTGGGTAAAATTGAAGAAGAAACTTTTCGTATACATGAAAGTGACATACATGTGACAGAAAAAAAAGTGTTGAAGAAAAAGTAAAAGTAAAAGAGTACATGGAATAAAAATTGGATGAAACAAGGATATAATGTGGAGTATTTTTGTGAAATGAATCACAGAGCATGCAGTGCGTCCGGCTGGAGTGTTACCTCGCTCCAATTTCTGAAGTGATTAAGTGCTGGTTACCTGGTTGATCCCCCAGCAGTGTTCACAACAGGCAGGTGCTTCCAAACAGCGCTTGATGATCCCAGCGCCCTTCTTGGGGGTAGATGGCAGGTCCTTGTGTAGGTTCTTGGGGGGAAGAAGGGGTGGGGTGAGTTGGTGGGCTCAGAGTCAGGATGGTTCCCTGCAGCACACTGGAGGTGTTTTCCTGGGTTCCCCCTCACTGGGCTAGATCAGCAGGCTGGCAGAGTCCCTCATCTAACTTGGAAAAGCAGTTCCTAGGCCCAGTCAGTCCCAGTGGTGTAGGTTCCTCCCCTAGGCCCAACCGCCTAAACTCCTGCAGAGGTTTCCCCAGGTCCAGTGATGCCCCAACTGACAGCCTGGTTTCCCTCCTTTTCCCTTATACCCCTAGGTCAGGAGGCCCTCCTCTAAAGGCGGCAAAGCGTAACCCCTGCTGGGGCTGGAAGGTTCCAGAAGCTTCCTCATTCTAGGCTATGGAACAAAAAGGCGGGATGGCAGTGATACTGTATCATGATGTCCCAGCCTGCTCCTGACTACTAGTGCGTGTCTATAAAGGCCACTCCGCAGTAGCAGGGGCCTGTGGCAGCCATGTTGTTGGGAAAGAGCACCTGCACCTCAGCACTGTTTGGCAGTGGTAAGGCGCCCAGAGACCTGGGTCCAACAAAATGATGGTGGTAAAAACAAGGAAAAAGGGCAAAAAAAACAGGGTAAGTCTAACATTCCCCAAAATAATGTGGAGGTATGCTGCAAGGTTCTGGTGTCACCTGTACTATTAAAAAAGATGCTTCTCCTCTACTGCGAGGAAGGCTAGGAACCTCATGAGGCACATGCAGTTTGATCGGGCACATTGATGGCATAAGGGACACCCTTCTTTAAGTCCTCTTTCACCATTAATTTCAGTTTTCTCATCATGCCTACCAAATATGCTGCGCAAGCCAAAAGTTGAGTCGAGTCTGGCTGTGAGACATTTAGGTAGCTACACTGTTAGGAAAACTGCGCTGTTCTACGAATAACCAAAGATAGTACTTTATTTTTTCAGACCCTCTAGCTTGTTACCAGGTAGAAAGGTCTTCAGTCTAGAATCGCTTTTTGGGAGGGGTTAGCTCGCTGAGCTATTCCAAAAAGAATACAAAGATTTAAAAACAGTTATATTGTAATACTATGCTTGCAGCAAAAAATTAAGCAATAAATGCAATTGTGTGTCGCAAAATGTCAATTTTTTTGACTCAAATCTTTTTAATGTCAATCCCGCAATATCCTGGGGTGGCAGCGGTATTTTCTAAATAATGGCCAATATTAAAAGGACTTTGAAATCTTCTACCAAACAATATAAGGTAACCCTTTATTTTCTAATATTTACAAAGTATACAGCTTCTGATGTTAATTAGCTTTGAAACTCAAGTTTAGAAAAACAAGTCATCACCGGTTCAACCAAAATCAGTTGTATTTTGGAGAAAATCAATTACACCTCCCAACGCAAGCAAACTAGGTAATCAACCCCCAGGCCATACTAAACTAAGCATGGAACATTCATTATCCTGGAAACGCACAATAAGCAGAACCCAGGCCTCATACTCAGACACATTAGGATAATAAGGGGCTCAGCCCTTGGCTAACGATGTGCTATATAAGAACCTGAGCAACGTACTGTGCAAACTAACATAATTGTAGTCATATTGTGGCAACCCCGCTGATTCCCTTTTCAGTGCTAAGAATGTTCATTGCACAGCATGAGGTATTAAATCTAAAAGTAATTTATTTTTCAGATGTCCTGTGTTTCGTGTTTTCAAATGCCTCCAAAACTAATGGCAACATTAAAGGCAACATTTCTATTTATTTTGTAGCAGAGCATCCTCCCAACCAGAACAGCGTGCTTAAGGTATTTCTTGCATCCCTCCTGGGGTAATTGTGGCAGGTCACTTTCTTTGTCAGCAGTGTTACAACTTTGTTGCTAGTGGTTGCCCAATTCATGCGGAAAAAGCAAGGTTGAACGCAAAACTAATATGGATTCCTGCTTACTAAAGGAGGGATAGAGTACGTCACCTGTTTATTGTAAAGATTGCAAGATAGTTCATCTGATACTTGGGGTACTATTTGCCTTTGCTTCATGCCAACTGGTCCCACTTACCATGGCTGCTAGTTCTTTGTCGCATATTGCATACTCTCTGAATATTAATTTGCAGGAAACAGATTCCACTTGTAAACTCCTTGACTGTCTCATGATTGTTGTTTTAAAGGTAATGCTGTTTAGCCAATCTAAAACAACTGTATAGGTCATTAAAATATTTAAGTTTTGAAACAGTAGATCTCTAGCATACGAAAAAAAAATATTTAAAAGCATACTCGTCCGGAGAGCAAGATATTCAGAATAAACACAGGCAGTAAACGTATTTCTCCAATTAACTGGTCACTGCACTACCTTGAACCTACACCTTGTCTTGCATGTATGTATCTGTCCTCTAGTAATAGTATAGTTCTACAAACTGCTAAGGATGCTATGGACATTCATTAGCAAGGATAAGGACGTCTAGGTACTGTGACCTAAGTAGCTTATATGCTTATTTTTATTTGTTTACTAATTTGTTATATTTATTTTTAAAGTCAAAACGTATGGAAAAGTTTCTTGGTGCTGAGGCTAAACATAACAAAGATAAACTCCCAGAGAAACCTGACAAAAATAATTACAAATTGAATAGTTGTGTTTTAGCAATCTTCTAAAAAAAAAGAGGTGATGCTGTTCTGTACAAAAGGCCAAAGGCAGATTATTGGACTAGCCAGCAGCAGCGCATGAGAAGAGATGGCCTTTAAAAGTAGCAGTACACACTCTGGTATTTTTTTAGAAGAGAATGATTGGCTGATCTGAGATTATGAATAGGAAGATTCATAGAGAATGTTTTGGCTAGAGAAGCTGGCGTTTCAGTATAGCCTGGTATGTGAACAATTGTCGTGGCCTTGAAAATAAGCCTTGATCATAAAGGGAGTCAGTGCAGAGAGCTTAACGCAGGTGCATGCATTGTCTTCTAGTTGTATTTGTAACCAAATGTGTGCCATGTTGTCAATGAGGTGAAATTGGTTAAATAATTTTGAAGGAGCTGCCAGGAAGATTCCATTGGCATAATCTAACCTGGACTGAAGTTAGACATTTTTACTGTGATATGAAGGCTGGCCTTGATAAATGGAAGGATCTTTTTAAAGCTTGTCTTCGACATTCTCTTGTCACTTCTGGTTCTAGTGAGAGGGCATTGTGTAGGAGAACCCTAAAATTGTGAAATACTTTGTCAGGGAAGGTGGAGTATTCGTTCTTTCTGGCCAACATGTTGGCTCCCAGTTGAATGTGATTTGTAGAACACAAAATTTTCTACTTAGTAAACCATCTCAACGTGGTTTCTGAGATAAATGACTGATTGGCAAATGTAGATTGATTCATTTTTTTCCAGAAACTAAATAAAAAGGTTGTTCCATGCTGTCCAGTGGAGCCGAATCCTGTAGTGATCTTAATTCAGATTAATTCAAAAGCAGAATAGTATACAGTCATTTGCGTATGCCAGGTGTTTTTCTCGAAACCCCTTCATGAATTTTTTAATAAAGTTCTCCTTTGGTGTAGGATACCTTAAGGGTATTCTGAAAGTCCTTCAATATTCTTGCAAATACTAAGGAAAGATGCAGAAAGTCAAAAGGTGCCCAGTAACTCAGTCCTGGTGCAATATATTGATAATCTATAGATCTCATCTAGGACTAAAGAAGACTGTAGATTAGATACAATTGCCTTATTCAACCATTTCGCCAAAAATGGGTGTAAAGTCTCCCTAACAAAAATAAAGTATTGAAAAACAGAAGTCATTTATCTTGGAAAGCATATTGAGAAAGGTGTAAGGAAAGTCTGCAAAGCATGCATTTCTGAAATTGAGCCACCCTAACCCCCAGGGGAAGGTTCGGATATGTTTGAGAATTGTTGGATATTGCTGTCAGTGGATTCCAAATTTCTCTCCGAATGCAAAGCCTTCGGTGAGATTGACATATAGCGATGTCCATGATCTAGTACTATTTGATGATTATTACATAGAAGCATTCAAAGTTTTGAAAGAAAGGTTGTGTTATGCACCAGTGCCGGATTATAATATGATATTTTATCTGTTTTGTCATGAGAAAGATAGATATTTTTCTGCATGTAACCGCAAAGTCAACATTCTAAACCAAGCTTTAAGTGCATTCTGCTCCTACACCTACATCACAGCTCTACGGACTCTGGTAGAAATCAAAAGGGTTCCGTGATTAATACTTATAAGACACTACATCTTCCTCTCCATTAAATAACAACATACTATTTTTTCCCATAGAAACTCAATATATATCTACACATACATTTATATCTCTTCAATTAGTCTTTTGGGCACTTTAATCATACATCCTGATCGGGTTACTGAAAGCTGGGAGCTGTTGTCTTCAATGTCAGAGATCTTCAAAGACAGTGAAGGGACAACAACAGCCATTGGTTTCTCAGTCTTTCGTTCACCACTTCAATCGGAGACCAATGAGTTAAATGCCTAAAGTTAGAAGAGTCTCAGGTTACAGACTTCCCAGGATGCTGGGCAGTAACCATATGTCCATTGGTGGATGCCACACGCAAGGTTTATTATTATTATCACATCATTAGGCTGGACAGGTCTCCTGGCAAGACGGGCGGGGGAATTGCATGCATTGTTAAGAGCAACCTCTCCGTTACTCAAGTCACCTCCCCCTCCCTTTCCTCCTGTGAACTCCTCTGCCTAGACATCATCAGTGAGGGCAAACAAGTATGTACTTTACATCTCATTTATCACCCGCCTGGTGACAATCTCATATTCACCCAACAAGTCATGGACCTGATCACTTCCAACGCCGGTCGGCAGACCACTCAAGTCTACCTGGGTGACTTCAATCTCCACTGGAACGATCAGAAAGACACTGCAGTGAATAGTCTAAAAACTTTCCTCAATGCGCTTGACCTCACCCAATTATGCGATAAACCAACACACGACAAAGGCGCGATACTCGATCTCATCATTGCCAAAGAGAACGCTATTCAACTGGAAGCGATTCTACCCTGCGATTGGTCAGATCACCACATTATCACCTTCTTTATCAACGAAAAAGTTAAACCTAACCCTACTCAACCAATCAAATCCAAAACATGGAAAAGGGATTTGAAGAATCTTAACCCCTCCACCCTACCTCCCCACATCGGCAACCTCCTCCTTCCCCCTTCAGGTGCCTCAGATGTTCAATCACTGACTGACCACTACCTTGACTCTATGAATACAATAGTCAATGAAGTCGCCCCTCTGCAACTGAAGAGAGTCTCCACCAAAATTTCTAACCCCTGGTATGATGACAGTCTCAATGACGAAAGGCGTAATATGCGAATGGCAGAGCGCACCTGGAGATCGGACCCTTCAGCACTGCATCTCAAAAAGCTCAAGAACAAGAGAAATGCCTACTTTAGGAAAATAAAGCGCACAAAGTCGGACTTCTTCAGCCGCCAGTTGGACCAAGCGAAGAATAGGCCAAGAAAACTGTTCGAGCTAATCAAGACCCAAACAAAGGCACAACCCACACAATCAAATAGCACAACAAATGACACTCCACACTGTGAAGCCTTCTCTGCTTTCTTTAAACATAAGACTGACAACATAAGAAATGACCTCATAATGGATGTAAATCGATACTCCAACTACACCAGAATGGCTGACACTCAACCTAAAAACAAGGCATCCTGGCAGTACTTCGACACCTACTCGGAAGAAGCTATACACAAACTGCTCTGCACTTTGAAGCCCTCTAATCACCTCACAGACCCTCTACCTGCTAATGCGGTAAAAGACTTTATCCCCTTGCTCCTCCCTCTCTGGACCAAGATCATTAACAGCTCTTTGCAACAAGGACACATTCCAGACTCCCTTAAGGTGGGGCAAGTCACGCCTATACTCAAGAAACCTACAGCTGATCCGTCTGACCTAAACAATTATCGGCCCATCACCAATATCCCCACCCTGGCCAAACTGTTGGAGAAATGTGTCCAACTCCAACTAACAAAACACATTGATAAATTTGACCTCCTCAACCCTCATCAATCAGGTTTCAGAGCGAAACATAGCACGGAAACAGCTATGACACACATAATTGATGACGCCCTCCAAATTCTGGATCGTAATGAGTCCTGCCTCCTCATCCTTCTTGATCTCTCGTCAGCATTTGACACGGTCAAACATGAGAACTTGTTGGAGCTGCTAAGTACTAGGATGGGGCTATCGGGAACTGTTCTCAAATGGTTTTCGTCTTTCCTTCACAACCGGTCTCAGAGGTTCAAGATCGACAATGTACTATCTACACCGGTGCCTGCAGATCTTGGGGTTCCACAAGGATCCACCCTCTCTCCTACACTGTTCAACCTCGTTATGGAACCCCTCGCCACCTTGCTTCAAGCATCTAATGTTCAATTCCATATGTACGCTGATGACACACAACTCTACCTAAAGTTACAGTCCCCGGAAGATATCAAACAGCTGAATTCCACGCTTATTAACACCCAATCCTGGCTGGCCGATAATCACCTCAAACTAAATGCTCTAAAAACTGAGTTCCTACTTATCTCACCTCCGGCGAAAATCTCCACCACCCAAACCTGGCTCAAAAACCTAACAGCACTCAATGTCCAACCTACCATCGTGGACTCGGCGAAATCCCTAGGCATCACACTCGACGCCATGCTCGACATGCAGCAGCACGTCAGCAAAGCCACAAAAGCAGCTAATTTCCAAATTAACACGCTGAGGAAAATTAAACCCTTCCTCCCGGCCAAAGACTTCCAAACTGCTGTACAAGCTCTAGTCATCCCTCGAATAGACTACGGAATTGCGACCCTCAGCGGTCTCCCGCTATCCACAACAGCACCCCTAAGAGCCTCCCTGAACGCTGCCGCGAGACTCATTACTGGCTCTAGAAAGCACTCGCACATATCCCCAGACCTAAAGTCTCTAAAATGGCTGCCTTTTGAAGCCAGAATACAGCTAAAAATTGCAACCATGACACACGCGGCCGTGCACCACAAGGCACCCAACTACCTCGCTCAAAAGCTGTCTATATCAGGAGGTTCGAGATCCAATAGGAGTACTAAAAATCTACTCCTGAAACCTCGTAGATTTCGGAAAGCGAAAACTTACAAACGCTCCTTCTCAGGAATGGCACCCAGAATCTGGAATGCGCTCCCTCCTGAAACAAGGCTAATCACCTCCACTGCACTCTTCAAGAAAGAGGTGAAAACAATGCTTCTGGCCAAGATCTCCTGATCGTTACAGATGTTGGGTCAGAGACTCTGCATTGCTTGTACCGCTGCTCTGCCTATCCCCTGGCACTATACTCGACTTGTTGGGGGCACTATTACGCTACTCTCCTACTACCGACCAAGATATGATACACGTTGGTTTACTGATCCACCTGTACGCCATTGTAGTGGGATCAATGACCTGTGCTGCTCTATACTACTCCCTTACCTGATCATATATGGATTGGTTTTATGTTTGTTTTTATCATCCATGTTATTACCATGTTACTTACCATGTTATTACCATGTTATTACCATGTTATTACCATGTTACCATGTTACTTACCTGATCATATATGGATTGGTTTTATGTTTGTTTTTATCATCCATGTTATTACCATGTCACTGACTATTATACTGTTCCCATTATCTCTGTTTACTCCTATTGCCCCTTCCCTGTCTTTGTGAAGCGCTCTGATATCTGTAAGGATCCTGTTCGCGCTATATAAAACTTTGAATAAATAAATAAATAAATAAGGTTTCAGCATCTAAGGGAGCATCAGACTTCCTTCTTCGAATCTGCCGGACGATCACAAGATGTCCTTTTTTTAACTTGAGGCTCTTTGCCCATCACCTCTTGTCTACATAGGCTTTCATTTTCTGCTTGTTAGCCAAGTTCTTTATGTGAGTGGCACTTTCACTGCTTTCTCATTGATTGGTCCATTGAGGCAAATTGGATGTCATTGCTCTCCCGAACATCAAATTTGTAGGACTTTCGCCTGTGGTCGAATGTGGTGTTGAACGATATGCTTGTAGGGTAGAATTTAGTTACGTTTTCAACTTCAGCCCTTCTGGAGTCACACACTGTACCACGTTCTTAGATGACATATAAAATGCTCAACAAGTCAAATGACCTACGGCCACAAAGGTACACTCTTCTGATGCTCTATGTTTAGATGCTGCAGAAAATTCTTTAATTCCCAACTATTCAAGGGCAGGTCATTGTTAGACTTCACATTGGCTTGAATGCCTCATATGCAAAAATTATTTCAAGTTTCTCAATAATTTGTTCATGAGAAGTGGATGAAGGATCCTCTGTGATGGGGAAGCAGGGATATTCATCCACAATTACTAGCAAATGATGTCCATTACAAAGTGGACCAAAGAAATCTATGGTTATGCTCTCCCAAGCATGATTCAGGATTTCCGACATATTCTATGTATGTTGAGTCATGTTTGAAAAAAGGCAGTTGCCTAGATGACAGGCCTTAAGTTC
This sequence comes from Lissotriton helveticus, assembly GCF_964261635.1. Classification (NCBI taxonomy): domain Eukaryota; kingdom Metazoa; phylum Chordata; class Amphibia; order Caudata; family Salamandridae; genus Lissotriton; species Lissotriton helveticus. The sequence goes on from NC_136068.1 coordinate 788,005,933, forward strand.
CTTTTCGATTCACTTATCTAGATATTGGAACCAAACTCAATCTCGAAGAGCTCTCTTTGTGGCAACTATACAATGATGTCCTTTGTGAGCCATTTCAATCATTCTTTGTAGCAAACTCTCCGAAATTAGAAATCTAGACCATCATAGTATGACTCCTTCCTGAGTTATGGATAGTTCATCTTTAACATTCTAGCATTTTTGATATTCACCATTGTTGATGAGGGGTCAAGTGTGTTGGTTCCTTGACTGATGTGTAATTATATCTTTCAATTTCAGCATGTCACTATCATGGCTTGTGGCAGTTATAATCTGGGCTAACGATATAGCAGCTGGTGCATTTGTTTTGACAATGACATTGATATAGGCCTCAGCCGTCTTGGATGGAGTACCATGACCCTGTATAGGCACACTGGAAGAACAGTCAGCAGGCTTCTCATCCTTTACTGGACAATGCACAATAGTCCTCTTTCAATCGTAATCCCCATCTTACAATGCGAGGAGGCATCTTGGCTTTTGGATTGCCAAAAAAAGAATTTCAACTTCGTCTTGTAGAACTCACAATTGTCTGCATTTAGTGTCAAACCTGCATCAGAAAGTAAACAATATACCTGGTTGAGAGCTTTATCATGTTTCTTCTGTGTAGCTCCGAAAACCAATGTCATCACTACAATTGAATGCATTCACAACAGGTTGTATAATACGTCGAATGACATCTTTGGAAAGTTCTGCAGCCAATGATAAACCAAAACTGAGTTTCTTGTAATGAAACAGAGCAACATGTGTAGAAAATGTCCTAATGTACCTACAAGCTTCTTTGAGTTCCAACTGATGAAAACCTTTGTTTAAATCAAGGCGATAGAACACGTTTGCACCGTTAAGCTGGAAAATCATGTCAGCAATATGTGGACCTGGATATTGTTCACTTTCAATGCCTTGTTTGCCTGACACATGTCAACACATATGAGTACAGCTCCTTCACTGTCCTCTTTACACACTACAAATCAGAGAAACCCATGGAGTCGGACCAGTAGAACGCTCAATAATGGCATTCTTTAGTAATAATTCAAGTTCTTTTTCAACAGCTTCTTGTAAGTAAAAAGCAATTTGTCTATGTCTCAGGGCAACAGGATGGACATCTTCATTAATATGGAATTACAGTTTCATAGTCTTAAGATTTTCTAACCTATGAAACAATGAAGGGAATTGAAGAGTATTTATATTATAATTCATGGAAATCAGTCCCATATTAGCAGCTGTGCTGATACTGAGTAAACGGGTACTTGACCCTGAACCTTGAAGCACATGGATGGGTGCTTGCACCTTTGTTTTCTGGGTTTCATCATTTCAGCAAACAACCTTGACTTTTCATGGGAGTCGATGCAGCTTATGTATACACTTCTGTTTTCGATTGTATAAGTTGCAGTACTGGAGACAGTTCATTAAGTTTCTCTTCAGGCATTATTTTTATTGAATCACCACTGTCAAGGTATCAAACATCCATTTATTTTCAATGTAAAATTTTCACAATGTTTATATGACTTTGGTGCTTTATCATGTCAATTTTTATGTGACTGACATCTCTTCACACATGTAGCCAGGCCAACAAGCGCACATTTCTCTGAGGTAACCAAAGACATGGCACAACCATCTTCATCCCTTTCACTCACTATTGAGAGAAATTAACAGTTTGATGCTGATTTAGATGATGATCAACTCTGTTCAGTGTCGATTTGCCTCAACTGATATCACCACTTGATCTTGTGGGAGCATGGCGAACATTGCTTCTAGAATGTTCCGGTGACCATTTTGTTTTCACGCTGTGACACATTTGCTTGTTTCTTCACTTTGCAAACTGCCACAAATGGTTCTCCTTCCCACAGTGTTTACATATCTTTTCAATGGCGGGACATTGACCTTAGTCAAAAAGAAAATCCACTTCTAAAGCATACATATAGAAACCACTTTATGTCCTTCTGTCTTTTTATTTGGCTTACTTTTTATGCTCATGACCAACTCACTCAAAGCACCTTCGGCCTCCATGTCAGCAGCTTGTCTTTCAACAAACTCTTCAGCTTTGCAACCATGAACACAAGCATCCATCTATAACTGTAAGACCTATAATTTCTTCATCATTGCATTCATTGAATTTACAGTGTTTGGTGAGGGTATCGAGTCTCTCCACAAAGTCATCAATGGTTTCACCAACTCTTTGTCGTTCTTAACTGAAAATATATCTTTCATAATCATAATTTAGCACAGGATTGAACCTGATATTCATCATTTCTTTAATTTAATCTGACAGTAAGTGATTTCTTCATTAGTTTGTGCCATTTCTTTATCACACCATCACCAGCAATATACTTTAGATACTTGATAAGCTTTTTGTTATCAGTCTCCTCAAGTGCATCAATAAAATCATCAAATGTCTCTAACCAAACAATCCATCTATTGCCAATATTTTGCTTTTTGACTGTATCAAAAGGTGGTGGTGGTTTCAAGAAGATGGCAGCATGGTAACTAGTTATGGGAGTGGCTGACATTGAGTGTGTATATATTCTCACAATGTCAACTCCTTTTCCACCTACGTGGACTGGGGTCAATGTACTTTATATACAAGACAGTGTCCACCGTGGGACTCTTTTTCAAAAGATGTGCTGGCAACCCTCGAGTATCAATCTGGGGAAGCCCACCTTTCAATGTTCCTACTCCAACCTACACAGGTGGTACCTACACACTCTGTTGTTGTATCATATGAACATGGATACAACCAATATTAGATCAATCTATATACAGACTGACACAAGGTTTCTATGGTAATATATCTTTTTTCTTATATATTTTAAATCACATATAGATTTTTTGATATAAAGGTGATAAACAAAATAGATCACATACGTGCAGACGATGTTGTGCTCAAGTGTGACAAACATATATCAAGACCTATACACATAAGAGGCAATATATATAGATTCACTGCTTTGTATCTTTTGGACTTATGGCCATAAGTTTTCATCTGGTTATTTTGAGTAATGATTGCTGCACATGCTGTAAGAGGCTATAAACATGTATTCTCTTTATAAAAATACAAAAACCAGTGAATCTGTATATATTGTCTCTTATGTGTATATTTTTTATATATGTTTGTCACACATGAGCACTGTATCGTCTGCACTTATGTGATCTATTTTGTTTCGTCAAAAATCTCCTCCCGGCAACATTTTTCCTTGTTCGCGATCGTCAACGTCAAGTTGGAGTGTGTGAGCATTGAAAATCAACCTCCCAGCGAGATTACCAACCACAATCCTCAGGTTTAGTGGAAAGCGAGAATGGCACTCTCAAGATTTGACTGGTAAAGGTGTATGCTTCGACTGACTTAAAGTGGCCTGGTGTACTTCCTATTGTTTTGATAAATATGAGAAGTGCTCCTTATAGAAAAATTATTCTATCTCCTCATGTAATAGTGATGGTAAGAGCAATGATACATGCACATGTGCTTTCAGCTGCATTATGCTCAATAACTGATGATATCATTTTAGATTATAGCAAAAACCTGTCTGATGTGGTGAAAACTATCTCTTACCAGGTGAATGTGGCAATAGAAGATTGTAAAAACATACTGTGTCATGGACAGAATGCAAGAGACGGGACAGTAATCTACAAACATGTTCAGAAAGGTTGTCTAGATGAATAATGTAAAGATCCTTTCCTGGTAGGACTAACAAACAATTCAGCTGTCAAGTGTGCAGGTGTTCCTCAGTTGATCTACGCTGCTTACACAAAGAGTTTGAGTAGATGAAGCAGTGGATGAGGCAAATGATCAAGAGTCACAGCCCATCCACCCAGTCCAGAGTAAAGTCCATAATCAAGCTCAAGTTCACAATGTGAATCCAGAGGGGGATATTATTTTTCTTAAACTGTTCAGGACAAAGACATGACACAAGAGAGCAGGAGTAAAGTTCAAGGTGAGTGATAGTTCTGACGCAGAACCTGAAATTCAAGAAGTCCAGTTTCAAAGTGATCTGAGGGAAGAGCTAATTCAAAGTAAACGGTCAAATCATGAGTGGCAGCAAGCCTCTGATCAAAATAATGACAAGTTGCAGTTGAGAATCAAGCTTACAAAGACCCCTCATCTTAGAAAGAAATTTGCTGTGAAAAGAGTAAACGATTACAGAACCGATCAAGATGCAAGTTCAAGTCACAGTTCAGGATTGAGTTCAAGCCAATGATCTTTGTAAATGCCTTTAAGTGAAAGAGAAATAGTTGCTACTCTGGAAAAAGAACTTGCAAGCAGAAGCATTGTGAACAAAAGAAAAACCCAGGGAGTTGATATGGTTCAGCGACAGGTGGAAGTGAATAGCTAGCGGCTAGGAGATCAAGCTGAAGGAGAGCTCCTAATTGAAAATATGCCTCACCTGAATGGGTATATCTATTTACAGTGTCTGAAGAAGAAAGAGATAAAATAGAGAACAATTTCTCTGTGATGCACAGGCACCAGTACACGTTTGAGTGAATCACAGAGTTTGAAATAGAGGAAGCACCACCTTGAAAGAAAAGAGATAAAACAGTTGGAAAAGAAAGAGAAATTAATGTATGTCCTAAAGAAAAAGAGAAGTGAGTCTAATGAGCTGAGTTTCATGGATTTTTGACAAAACAATTTTTGAGATTAATAAATAGCATTTTTGAATAGAGAAATGAAAAGGTTTGACTTTAATTTATTGTTTAAGGAAAGAAGAACATACCATTTAAAGAAATATTATCTTTGATTCTGATTTTAGGAGGTTTTAATTATTTATGTGTCAATAGAAATGGATAACAGCAAGTGCTGCAAAATTGTAGGAATGGCACAGTTGATTACAACATCAACAGTATTAGCAGGACTGTTGGTGTGATTACTGACTTCTGTGGGATATGTTTCAAATCATCTTAATAAAAATGTGGCAGTTGCGACTAATCATAATGGACCAAACACCATAGAGGTGCATAACAAGTATTTAGTAAGCTTTAGAGATAATATGTATATCAAAATGGTCAGAGAATATGTAGATATTATTAAGGTGAACAGATGCTATGTCTGTGCTTACATCCCAAAATCCACTTAGGAGGGCTTACCATATTCTCAAATATGGACTGCTTTGGAAGAAATGAAAGAAAAAGAAGAGTTTAGAATATTAGTTTAACATCCTAGGTTGAGAATGGAGCAAGACATCAGAGGCAAGTTATGCACAGATAAAACAGGTAAGGTAGAATTTGCAGGCAAAAGTGTGTGTGATTGGTCTTATATACCTAGAATTTGGGATGGTTCATGGTAGGTGGCTTTAGTTTTTCCTAGTGTTTATCATGTGGAAGAATGTGGAGATGACATTGGCATGAGAAGAACACAATGGAGTTTTGGACAGTTAGTTTTAGATATCTTAGGGGCTATTGTTCCTTTTATACGTGTGATGATGAATGATGTAAAGGTTAGGCAATTATCTACAGTAGTGCTATGATTGCTATGGATTCAGCAGTGTCATTTAAGTAAGTGAGTGAAAAAGCAATAAGGGCCCTATTAAAAATTGGCTTGATTTAGATATTCTTTTGTCAAAGGAAGGAGGAGTTTTCAAGGTAATTAAGGCTGAGAGGTGTTGTACTTATGTCCCTGATCATAGTGGAACTATTGATTATGTAATTACTCACATGACTGATCTAACTTATGAGATAAAATCCTTGGAAGAGCCTGGTTTGTGGGAGCTGTAGGAACCTGGTTTATTGAAACAGGAAAACGTTTTAGAAGAATTTGTGAGTGGTTAGGAATATATAAGTGGTAGTGTTTATAAATCGATTCTAATGCCTGTGATAATCATGATTTGTGCAGTTTTTCTATTAGTCTTGTTCAATTGCTAGAGCGTATGATTAGTAAGTGTTACAACAAACCAAGGAGTAATAATAGTAATCCAAGAAAGGGTAAATTTTCAATGGATTTGGAAATGGAGGATTACAAAGATAGATTGTATCAAAGTTTAAAGATGATGTAAGAGAATGCTCGATTAATTAAGAAAAGGAAAAGGTATAATGAATAATGCCTGATTAATAAAGATTATTTAAGTTTTATGATTGTGTAAAAATAATCAGAAGGAGGAAGTTAATAAAGCTTTTTCAGATTTGCAGTTTTAGGTGACAAACCTGTGTGTGAATTTAATAATTTTTATTTTGCAAATAGTTGTTACCTGATAAACTAATAAAGTTGCACTGCACTTAAAATGATAAAAATATATAGTTGGAAGAATATTTAAAGAGGAATATCGTTATGTCACACTTTCAGCAGCATTTCGAGATGCTCCAAAGCTTCATCACCCAGGATACGTTGCCGATCACATTGGAGTAAATTAACGGATAGGGCTAACGTACTTGTGCAATATTGGTCATTATCCTATTTTTAGCAAGTATTTCATCCTGATCACTTTTTCTGAAAGCTGGGAATTTACTATCAAGCTATGAAACCGATTGTCTTGCAGACAAATCCTTTTTTGCGACAGCTTGGACTACGATCACTCATAGGTTAGAATTGTAAGCACAGGCAGACTCTTTAAAAGCTAGACCAAACACTCCTGTCATTGTAGGAAATTGGTCTTTCTTTGTTAAATCGGATCTTAGTAAGGCCACCATGGATAGACGCTGGCAATTGCGTAAACTAATTGATCCGTTTAAATCTTTGGGCGCCCAAGTGTTCTTACAGGAGCCGGCTCGCCTAAAAGTTATCAAAGGAGGACATACATTTCTTTTTACGGATGTAAAGGAAGCCGAGTGGGTATTAAGCACATTTTCTTGAACTAAACAGCAAGATAGCTAGTGAGAAATGTATTGCCCTGTCTTATGTATGCTCTCGGGGGTTCTCTCTCCTTTCTCCTTTTTTTTGGGTTGTCTCCCTTTTTGTTTTTATTTGTTTAAGAAAGCTGGTTAAGGGTAGGTTGACCGATGCTGCTTCTCCAGTTAGCTGCCAATACTTCGGCAGCAGGACCTGGGAGGGTGCTCCTTCTCGAGGGAGGTGAGGGAGCTGGGTGTGAGGGTGGTGGGGTCGTGGGGGGGCGGAGCAGGGTGGTGGGGTTTACTTTGGAAAAAGCCTCTCAGGATGGAAGGTTCTTTTTTGAAAATGATTGAGGGAGGACTGTATGAAGGAATATTACAGAATGAAAAGATTAATTTGATTCCCAATTTTACATGTCACTACTACTAAAATGCCTCGCATGGAATGTTGCCGGACTTAACAATAAAAGTAAAAGACGTCTGGTTAGGGAAGAACTAGCATTGTATAAACCTCATTTTGCCTTTTTATCAGAAACTCATACTGCTTATAAGGATAAAAATATTTTGGGACAGTTGGGATATGAGGTTATAATCTGCTCTAACTATAATGCTTCTATAAGGGGGGGTCGCTATTCTTAAAGACACTCGTTTCAAGACTGAAATTTGTAAATCCATATGTGACAAGAAGGGCCGGTGGGCTATTACTCAATTAATAATAGAGAAACGTAAATTTGTTTTTTGTGTGGTTTACGGATCTAATACTGATGAAGCCTTTATTTTTGACCAACTGAATATAGAACTGCTGGGATGGGAGGGAGAATTAGTGATGATGGGTTATTTTAACTGCATTATGAATTACCAACTTGATACTACCAGGCGAGATGCCTTTCAACGTATGCGACGAACTCGGGCTGCCATCCTCAAAATAGGACGCATCCACGATGTTAAGGACGTCTGGCGTAGTGTCTATCCTGATGCACCCGGTTATACATACTATTCGGCCCCTCATAGACTTTGTTCACGTATTGATATGGTTTGGTCATCTAACACTCTTCTGAATTTTTGTTTTATAGAACTTCTCCCTCGTGTCACATCAGATCATAATCCTATCCTATTCTCATTTAATATTGAGCACAATCATCCTATACCTCGGGCATTTTCTTTCCCCAGACACTTGCTTACAAACACTTTATTTATATCTCAACTTAAAGCACATATTTTAGACTTTATTGAGCTCAACATTAACTCTACTACATGTATTACAGTGTGGGATGCCTGTAAGGCAAGTATACGGGGGTTTACTCAGCAATTTCTTTTTAGACAGAATTTCGAATCTCGGGAAAAGGATAAATTGCTGATTAGTGAGATTCTATCGGCTGAGCGTATGTTGGCTGAGGCACTTAGGTTATGCTCGTCTAATGCCCTTGAATTAGGATTACAACTAGGGAGGTTAATAACGACTCTTAAAACTATTTTTTGGGAAAAAAGCAGCATAAAACTGAATAAATATCATATTACTCATTATGAGAGTGGGGACAAAATTGGGAAACTATTAGCTTATAAGGTGGCGGATGAGAAAGCTAACACCTGGATTAAAAAACTGATTGGCCCAAATAATACTATATACGAAGAACCATCACAGATATTGGATCAATTCTCTAAATTTTACCAGAAATTATATACCCCTGAAACCTACCCGACATCGATTTGTATTCAGGAATATTTATCTGATAACACTCCAGGTAACTTAGATTTACCTGAGCTACACCAGTTATCTGATCATATTAACCAGCTAGAGATTAGGCAGGCAATTTGTGCTCTGCTTTCTGGAAAAGCATCTGGGGCAGACGCTATACCCCTTGAAATTTATAAGATCTGTATTGAAGAAATATTACCTCTCTTTCAACAAGTTGTTAACTTTATTGGTGATAACGGAAAAGCTCCCAGGTCTTGGAACGTGGTTAAACTGTTTTTGTTTTTTTAAAGAAAGATAAGCCAGCTCAGGACTGTGGTTCATACCGTCCTATCTAGTTAGTTAAATGCTGACGCTGAGGTTTTTGCCAAAGTCTTGGCTACTCGTTTGGCTCCGCTCATCCCTAAAATAGTCAACCCGCAACAACATGGGTTTGTAACAGGCAGAGACACTACAGCTCATATTAATATGGCCAATATCGCTTTTGATATTGCAGAGACAGAACCCACCCCGCTCGGTAAGATTTTGCTGGACGCAGAAAAGGCTTTTGACCGAGTGGGGTGGGATTACTTATGGCAAGTAATGACTAGATTTGGCTTTAGTGGAAAATTCTTAAGCTGGATGCAGTCATTGTATGATAATCCAACGGCGAAAGTATGCTATGCGGGTTTGACTTCTTCTAGCTTCTCCATATCACGGGGCACTCGTCAGGTGTGCCCTTTGTCACCACTTTTGTTTGCTTTATCCATGGAACCTTTTCTTTATGCTTTACAATCACAATCTGATATCATTCCCTTTAAACGGGGTCCTCATTTATTGAAGATTACGGCATATGCCGATGACATAGCCATATTCTCTACGGATGTTTTAAAGGCAGTGAAGGGAATCATTGGTGAAGCAAGCAGATTCGGAGATGTCTCTGGCTACGAACTAAATTTAAATAAAACCCAAATAATTGCCAACTACAAACCGGCGACAGTAATATCTGGACTGTGTAAGACAGCTACATACTTAGAGGTAAGAATCTCAGCCAAAATCAAAGATATAAAACAAATTATGATGCGCTAGTTAAAACTACGATAATGATGCTTAAAAATGGCATAAAATTCCCCTTAATATTATAGGCAAGATTAATGTGATTAAAATGAAAATACTACCTAAATTTCTTTATTTATTTCGCTCTATCCCTCTGTTACTGAGTAACTCTTTTTTCAAGAAGCTGGACGGAATTTTTAGCAGCTTCATCTGGGGTTATCGTAAAGCCCGGCGGTCTATGGAGCTGCTTAAGGCTGCCCCTGAGGACGGTGGGCTGAACTTCCCAGACTTTAAGCTATATTTTTGGGCAACTTTCTTAGGACGCTTGCGGGGCTTACTTGGTACTGATAATAAACCTTATTTTTTTATCTTCATGTTAAACACAGACTCTAATTTATTTTTGTTAAGAACTATTGACCCTAATTATTTTAAAAGAATGAAATTTAAGACGGTTAAGGATTTAGTCAAACTCTGCCGTAATATTTTGGTTTATTGTCACACCTCCTTTTATCATCCTAAACTCTTATTATGGGGGAATCCTGGTCTTCCTGGAATATTTAATGACGGGGGAACTAATAGTTGGGGCATATGTGGTATAAAAGCACTGGGGGACTTATATGGGGCTCAGGGTTTCTTGAGTTTTGAGTCACTAAAGGTTGTATATAAGGTCACAGAACTAATGAGGTTTAAATATATACAGATGTATGATTTTTTTATCCGAAAAATGAAACTTTTTGAGTTATCGGACTCAGATATTTGGGATTATCTGTATTCTGAAAAGAATAAATCTTTAATTAGCACTGGATATAAAGGTTTTGGGATGTATAAGGTAGCTGACTGCTCCAAGCTGGCGGTAAAGTGGAGCCAAATGTTGGGGACTAATATTACCCCAATTATGATTAGTCAATCTCTCCGGAATAGCATTAGCTCCACTTCTTCTTCTAGCTTGAGGCTTCAGCAATTTAAAACTACTTGCATGTTGTATCACACTCCCGAAAAGATCTCAAAATGGGCAACAAATGTCTCATATACTGAAGAAACTAAATGCCCCAAGTGCGGTTTGGCCGCAGCGAATTTGAAACATATGTTATTTTCTTGTCCTAAGTTATCTGAATTTTGGACGGCCTTAGACAAAGTAATGAAACAAAAATTAATATGTCCCCCGTCTCTCACTGCATCCTTAATCTTACTGGATATTAGTTCTGTTAACATGCTTCAGCAAACCTTAATCACGATTATGTTGTCATGTGCTAAGCTAACAATCGCCTGTGCATAGATTTCTCCCACTCCTCCACATATCATGGAATGGTTGTCTTTTCTTAACGAAATTTATATGATGGAATCTGCTCTGGACAAACAAAGAGGTACAAAATCGTTAATGAAATTTGAGAAAATTTGGGACTCCTTTTTGTAAATGGAATCTTGTAAGTGTCCTAATTGTTGTTATCATCTGTAACATCTGGTTTTGTTATTTGGCTTCTGTGTTCGGATTTATATTTATGAATTCTGTATCAAAAGTGCTTTCATTCTGTATCCCTTTTTTTGTGTTAATTCCCTTTTTGTTATAATGTGTATCTTCTGATCTATGAGATGCAAAAAAAAAAAAGAAAAAAAGAATTGTAAGCTAGACGTTTTCATATGTGTATTGTTTAAGAAACTTTCACTGTTTTCCTACTTTTCAATTTTGAAAGACTTCTGCTGGAAGTTCCGATTTAGGTTTACTGGAGAACATTTTTGTGCTGATTTTGTTTAGAATGTTTCATAGTTTCATATTGTATTCTGCATCTCCAGACTGTTCATGCTGAGGAAGTGAATGCTAGATTTCCTTATATATAAAAAATGGAATAGTGTTAAGTGATTTAAAACCTATGATAATATTTCTGATGCTTTTTCCAAAATAAACTAACCATGATGAGTTTGCAGGATTGTTAATTGATATGCATGAATTGTGTATAAAAAGCCCTAGTTTGGGGGATTGGGATACTTCTAATTTTCCTTCAGAGACTCTGTCGGATTTTATTGAGCCTTATTTCCTTACTCTGAAATGCTGCTTTGACTTTTTATTGGTCAGATGTTTCATTCTAAATGTAGTATTAGTATTCTGATTTCTGTACCTATGCATGAGTTTTAATGAGATTTAATGCATTTTTTGGTAATTACTTTATTGGGATTCCTGTAATAAATCTTTTAAACTTATTTCCCAACCCAAAGTCAGTTATTGAGTGGTCCCAGTTACTAACTGACTATGCTAATTTATACTCTGCTAATTCGGTGAACTTGGGGAAAATGGTGGTGTTTCTAGCCACTTGATCAACAGAGCAGTGGAGCTGAACCACTGAGGTAAAATCTGGGGTAATTCAACTATTGAGGTTCATTTGATTACTGGCGTTCGGTGCCCACAGAGGAGCAAGGCCAAGAGTAAGAGGTAATTGTGGAAAAGAAAGGGGTTCAGTTTGGATCCCTGGACCACACCACAGAATTAGATTTAATTCCTGCTGATAAAAGGGAGAGCACTACCTGTTGATGTCTGCTCATGGGGAAGGACTTGATACATTAAAGAAATAAGCACTGAAACAGGTTTTTCCAAGGTAGAAAATATAATATTATGATGAATGGTGTTCAAAGATGCCGACAGGTCAAATAGGATCAATATTTCTGCTACACCTGTATCAACAAGCTTCCTCAGATTCTCTAGTGCTGATAGTATCACCAGATTGGTACTATGCCCTGGGTGCAAACGTGCTTGCTGTCCATCAAACTAGGAGTTGGCTTCAGCAAACTGCTGCAGTTGTACTAAGACAAATTGTTCTAATAGCTTGTCTAGAAAGGAAAGCAAGAAAATAGGACAGAAATTACTCAAGTCTCAAGGATTAAGCTTGGACTTGTTCAACAGGGGCATCGCGATTGTATTTTTGAAAATACGAGGGAAGATACTTTTTGAGAAGGAACTTTTGTAGATATTCAAAAAAGCATCTGCATCATACAGAAGAAAATGCTTAATTTTTCATGCTGGAACAATACTCATGGGGAAACCAGAAGGCAGAACCTTTTTAATCATTTATATGAATTGGTCATGTGTACATGTGGCAGTAAAGATGGACCCATGATTCTTTGGGAAAAACGAAATATTATGTCAGGTTTAGGAATGTTCTGATTGGTGATAGAATCACTGATAGGTAGAATTGAAAAAGAAGGTAATAAGTTATTGTATTTGATTGGATGGGGTAAGATTGCACTCTGGAGCTTTTAGTTCTTTTAAATCTGAGGCAAAGTTAAAAGCTTCATGACTTGCTTGCATGTAGACATTCTATGAAGTAGGCAGAAATGTATAGTAGAGTAGGCAACTCTCCCTCTAAATTATAGATCGAGGTAGATGGTTATTCTAATAAATATATCTGAATGTCTTACAATGTCACAATGTAGATCAAAGTATGTTTCCTCTCTAATATATAAGTGCTGTGTTGGAAGATGAACATTTGGATAAAATAACGACATCACAAATAGGCATAGATATGCATTTTCTGTATTTAGCCTGAGATTTGCACAGGTTTTTTTCTTCTTTCTATATTTTGATGGTCGCTGTAAAATGGTTAATGGCATACCTTGAGGATGGGAATTAGGACTTAGAAAATTTGTAGTGCCTACACAGAGATTTTACGTGTGCAAGTTGGCTTCGAAGTAATTCTGAAGGTCCTTTTGGCTAGGATTATGAAAAACAAACTATTTGTAAGAAAGGGGTTATTAATTGGGTGCATGTGATTCTACTACAAGTAATAACATTACAAACTTTTCAGGGTAAAACACAAAGTTAATACTTTAAACCTGGGCTCAATTGCCTGGTACCAGTGTCACAGAGCTCTACAAATCTGCATAACATAATAGAGTAGATATGCTTAACTTAGGAACATATGTAAAGCATAGTGCAGAAACAAACAAACTAATGAGTCAAAACTTAACATGATAAAAATCCCACAACTAATTTGGTAACATAGTGAAATATTTAATGAGTATAATGACACCAAAAAGACATAAATCCAATAGGAGAACTAGAGATATGAATATTTAAAGATTTAAGGCAAAAAGTGTCAAAACAAAATAATGCAGCAGTCAGTAGTCAGTGTTATTGGTTGCCTGGGACCTAGGCATGATTTCAGGCCGACCAGGATGGAGAAGAGGTCAGATATACCAAGTGGGTTTATCCCAAACAAAACATTTGCATTCTGACTTAGTTTTTAAAGTGGAATCCGAGGGCCAAATGGAGGTAACCCAGATTTACCGATTCTAAAATACCGAATTTTACCGATTCGGTATTTTAGAATCGGTAAATGGGATGTAGGTATTCACTTGGTAAGTATTACCGAATCGGTAAGATTCGGTAAATACCGAATCAGTATTTACCGATTCGGTAATTCCCATTCATTCCTATGGGCCTGGAGGCCCATAGAAATGAATGGGAATTACCGAATCGGTAAATACCGATTCGGTAAAAGGGGGAGCACATTGAAGGGTGGCAGGGTGTCAATTTGACACCCTGTTGCACCCCGAATAGTGTATGGGTGCACATGTGGCACACATACATGCCCTAAGGGCATGTATGTCTGCCACATGGCACTGTAATAATTTCCAAACAATTGATAATTTTGGGGTTTTCAATATTTCCACCAACTACAGTAAATAACAAATCCTAAAATGGGAAAAGCACTCATTTGAGTGCTCCCTACATTTAGGATTCGGTAATTTACAGAATCGGTATTTAAGAATTCGGTAATTTACCGATTCCTTAAATTACCGATTCGGTAAATTACCGAATCCTTAATTTAGGCCCCTACATCTGAAAAGCCTAATACCGGTCAGTAACGGCCGAAATTCTGTAATTTCGGCCATTACCGAGCGGTATTAGGCTACCTACATCTGGTCCCTAATCCTTTAACAGGGCAAGGTTGTAAGGCTTTATCATCTGAAGTCCTCTTGTAACTGGATAGCTACTGGAGGACGTCTGCCTTAAACCTTTGATTTTGGCAGTATAGCTCAGAGTGGCAGAAATTCCTATTTTGCGGGCGCCAAAAACCTTGACATCGGGCAAATACATTTTGCAGCTTTGCTCTGCAAAGATTTTTTACTTTGGGCTTAGTCTTGTTAATGAAAGTCCAAATCCTCCTGACAGCGAAGCCTAACACTGTATCTGAAAATTTTGCCACAAGCCCCTCTGACGCTCCAAAGGTCTTGGAAGTCTTAACTTTTCAGATTTTCTGGAAAAGCTCCACTTGGTCACTTCTAAGGCTCCCAGGACCTCAGGGACAGAACTTAGGGGCTAAGACCTACTCCATCGAAGACCACCAGTAGGGGCTAGTCTTGTTCCAGTTCAACCAGCCAGCTGGCCACTTGAGTAAAAAGGCCTCTTACAGCTTGTTGTCTCCCTGCAGCCACACTTGGAGGTCAGCCAGCTGACTTTAGGAATCCACTTCTTAGTCATGGGTACAAATTTGACAGGTGCAGCCCTACAGCTCACCACACAGGTCTGAAACAGTAAGTCCATCCTCTTCTGGTCTTTTAATGGTCTATAGAGTGTTCTGAAGAGTTGTGGATGATGTGCCAGCTTTGTAGGTTTCACAAGGCAGTGCGTGGGGGTGACTACTGGATACTCCTGAAACACAAGGAAAAATGTTCCCAGGGACAACCCTTTCAACTTCTGCAGAACATCCAGTTTGCCTTACTGCAAACTAACCCACAGTGCACTATTCTGAGACAAATTCAATAGGCAGAATGTTTCTGCCCTTGAAGGAAGATTGTGTGATTATGGGATTGAGCTGGCCCCTCCTCCTCAGCAACACCATGTCGGTTCTGGGCCACCTCTCAATGCCACTAGGCTCCTGACAAACTGGGTACAGAGGGCCTAAGGAACAAAAGGTGTCTCTACCCAGATCTCCCTTAACATTTTCCTACAAGTTGGCAGACCTCTTCATAGTCTCTCTCAAGTTAATGAAATTCCGGAACTCTCCCCAGCTGCCCTTCCTGAGCCACATATCTAACACTAAGATCTTCCGCCAAAAGGCCGAAGACATTGTTTCTACTTTGGGAGCAGTTTTCACACACCATTAAGGGGAAACACTAGCCTGGCCACCTTCCACAGGACTAATGCCAATTAGCCTACCGGAGGCTCAAGGAGACTAAATCTAACTTTTCAAAAGTCACTTTTCCAACATATTTAATTTAAAAATTTTTACTTCACCATTGAATTGGATTTTAATAAACATTACAGTAGTGTTTAACCTGTTCAAGTTGCATGCCCAAAATGGGGGATAGCAGGTTTATGATTTTATTTTGAACTCTAGGATTTCTTACAGAACAGCCATGGACTTTTAAAGTGAAAATAGCGCTTCGGAGCTAGCCACTGCAGGTACATGCCAACATTTATATTATGCATGTACGAATTTCAAATACTAGGCACCCTACCTTGCGGGCGACAAGGCTGCCTAGGGGTGATTTATTAAATATTTAAAGCTGGTTTCTTTACTATCAAAAAAGGGTTATTATGACAGGTGTGCCTGCAGGTGTGAAGGCTGCTAGAGTTAGGCTACACAGGTAGTCCTGAAACCTTGTTTTCTTTGTATCTCTAGTGGGTGGCACAATAAGTGCAGCACTCTGCAGGTTACTATTACCTTTCCATGGCAGGGGTGTATCTTCCTGCACCATATATAGTAAAGGTAAATATATCAGCTGGCGATTAGCAAATGTTACCATGTTTTTGAGGTTAGAACACATGCTCTGAGGCATGGACAGCACTGTCCTAATGTGGACAGCTCATTAACCAGTAAGACCAGTCAGCAGAAAGTGGGAGTGGCCATGCAAAATGTCGATTTCTCACTTCCTTGAACACTGCATTAAAGCCTTTCAATTCCTGCTTTGCCTACCTCATTTGTTACATCGCGGGAAGCAAAAGGCAAATGAAATTAAAAAATAAATATAAATTGGAAAATATCAAAAGGCTACCCCTTATCGAACAAAGGATGCTGATTGGTGCCAGAAAGTGGGTAACTGCTCAATTATCATTACCCTACCCATCTTTTATGCCATTTTTTACTTTGAGTTCCAGTTCATGCTGCAAGTTAATTATACTACAAGTATGTCCTCACTCACCATGATCTTCTCAAGACCCTGTGGGCCTCATTTATGAAGGCCAGCGACACTTTTAAGACGCAGTAGGATCACTTTTGTGATGCTGGGGTGGTGTAAATAATGTGCCACGTTGCGCCATATTTACAAAGTGACGCATCTAAGCAGATGCTCACTTTGTAAAGGACTGTGCTAAGTTATACCTGCATCAGGTTTAATGTGTTCAGAGTGGGCGTTCCTCCGCAATGAAGGGTTGTAAAACTGGCGTAGTGAAATCTATGAGATTTCACTGCGACACTTCTAGGACGCTACTACGTCAATATCTTACCCCAGCCTCATGGGAGGTGTAAAGGTGAAGCAGGCTCTTTCACATGGTGCTTGCCCCATGTGAAAGGATACATTACTGGAGTTGCGTCTGTTTTTAGCCACACCCCACCAATGCACCACTATTGAGCCTATAGCTACGTCAGGAACACGGACGTATCTGTAAATCCTTGCGACATGGAGCGCCATACATTAAATACGGCGCAACCATCTTGTCGCAAGGAGGGCACAGTGAAAACTGTTGCATCACTGTTTCGTCGCAGCGATCCAACAGTTTTCCTGAATGAGGCCCTTAGTCTTCTATCCTAACTCGTGCTCTTGCCTCACCATGCATAATACAAACAGCATTGGAGGAGATCTGTGAACTAACACAATGCTATCCTCCAGTGCTCTCTTTTTCTGTCGCCATGCTGAAGACAAACGTCAGGAAGCAATATCGAGGTTTAACTTTTTCCCCAAGTATAAGAACTAGATTCATCAATCCAGTCTTCTCTGTTGTAAACCTACACCTCTTCTCTTTCTCAGAGTTCTCTGCATAGCTGCCAAAGTTCCAGATTGGCATGTGTGACATTTTCATAATAAAAGTGTAATTATGAGTGACATTTCAACGACTATGAGTGACACTTGTTCACGAGCAAAATCAAGCAATGAAGATGAGGGAAACAAATCATATATATACTATAGCACATAAACAGGTAAGAGCGATCAGCCAGACCATCAATCACGGAGAGAGAAGCAAAGAGAGCAGCACTTGAGAGACAGCGAGTTCAGGTACCTGCTGGTCTGTGGACTAATGCTGGGTGATAAAATATAATGGGCACTGTTTAAAATAGTTTCTTGTGCATGTATTTAGCAAGAATTACCTAATTATATTGCTAAAGGACTCTAATGCAGGTTACGATTTTCAGTGCTACGGTGCTTCAGGATTGAGAACGCAGAAGCAGAAGAGCTAATAAAATATAATACATATCTTGCTTTAAACGAATTTCAGAAACAGTCACTGTACTTGAGACCTCTATTCAGCAAAAACACCAACCTTTCCCTCGCAAAGCTCGAGGTTAGCACATCTCACTATACACGTCACAATATCAAGAAAACGATCCTACCATCATCCAGGTAATGCCTGTTAAATGCCTGCTCGAGAGACCCCTGGACACCTTTAGAAGCAGCAGATTGGTTCCGGGTCCTATAACTTCTTTAACCAATGCAGGCCCTGCGCGCTTTATAATTGCAGGTAGACTCTGGTCTACAGCTGGCTGAAGCCGGCATGCTGAAGCCACCGCGGGCCGTTGCAATTCCAGTCGGCCCCCAGGCCTGCCTCCAGTGAAAGACCATCCAGGTCACGGTCTCTGGTCTACAGCTGAAGGTAGACTCCGGCCTGAGCCACCGCGGGCCGTAGCAATTCCAGTAGGTCCCCAGGCCTGCCTCCAGTGAAATCTGGGTGACGGGTCCAGGCCGCTGTACTGTCCTGACTCAATCCTGTGAGTCCCGGGCAAGGCCATCCAGTCTTCGACCGTCGTAAAATATTGAATTCAGCAATGGGGGTAGGTTTGAGGGTAAAATAGCCAAGGCCTGTGCGAGCTTCTGCAGGAAGGAGCGCAGTGAGCATCACGGCTGGGTGCCATGAATTTCTGCAGCGCTCCGGCCGTGATTATTTGTAGCGCTCAGGCCATGGTTATTTGTAGCGCTCAGGCCACGGTTAGGAGCGTTCAGGCCACGGTTATTTGTAGCGCTCAGGCCACGGCTATTTGTAGCGCTCTGGCCATGGTATTATCCTGCGCTCAGTCGCCTACGGCCATGATAGGCAGCCCACTCCCTCCGGCCATGATAAACTAGCTAGCTGCCTTTTTTAGCTCTAAACTCCCCATGCTCCAGTAGTAGGAAGCGACGTGACGTTCCCCGTGATGACATTATGCTGACAGTGAGAGCGCGCAGCGGGATTAGATACTATGATACACTGTAACAGAGTTGAGTGAGGCTGCCAACAGCCTTAGCTCAGCTGAGAGCATCAAGCCTGCTGGAGCAGTGCGCCGAAGTCACGGGCAAGCCACAGACTCTAAGTTTTATTCAGTGCTTTCTGTGACAGCCACCACATAGCATATGCGTGACAATGCATTTCAGTGCGGTAATGCGGAGTACCACACTGAAATGCGTTAGTCTAACTCGTGATGAGTGATACTTGGCAGGCCTGTCACTGAAACCACTGAATGTATGTACAAGTGGCAAATAAAATCAACAAATAAAATAACAAATAATGCATATTCTTGTACTGTGTAACATGCTTACACGAGGCAAAGACAGCAGCAGTTCAGTGCTGATTGCCAGTCTTGACCGCTCTGTTTTAGGTGTAAAGACATCTAACTACATCCACTGATACATCCCCAGCAGATTTCTTTCAGGCAGGCAACACATGAAGCGCATGCGTTATGAAATCTTGAATCTCAATATTGCCAGTAAATCTTGAAGCAGTGTATTATATGCCCGTTGCTTATGTATTAGATCCACCAGCTGCAGCCTTACAACAAGCATTTATAATGCAATGGTTTTGCCTTTGTTAAAGTTAGAGCTATTGGCATTGCTCTTGACATTATTTTTATTTATGTTTTTTTAACATAAATAAATGGCATTGTCATTTACAATGCCACTAGCTTTATCTCTCGCAAATGACACACACAAACACACAGAGCCCCCCCCCCACACACACACAGAGCCCCCCACACACACAGCCACACAGAGCCCCCCACACACACAGCCACACAAAGCCCCCCCCACACACAGCCACACAAAGCTTCCTACACACACAGCCACACAAAGCTTCCCTATGAGCCTGATTTAGATCTTGACGGTGGCGAATACTCGGTCACAAGCGGGATGGATATCCCTTCTCATTATATCCTATGGAGATCATAATACGGCAGAGGGGATATCCGTCACGTTTGTGATGGATTATTCCATCAGCCAAGATCTAAATAAGGCTCTATGTCTTTATCAGCGAGGTTGTATAGATGGTGGAAGGGAAGGTGCTCTGTTTCGCAGAGGTCAAACTTCAGAAGGAGTGTAACAATTTAGAGGAGATTTTAGATAACTCAAAGAAGATCAAATAGGCCCAAGCTAATAAACTAAAATCCTTTTAAGTAAACCAAAAAAAAGATTACTTTGTTTGCCCTGTTATTGTTATTGTTTTATTGACATTCCTGGTTTCGTTAATCCACTAAAATGATTAAACAAAACAAATCACATGAAGCTACATGACCTTCATATGAGGAGGGATTTGGAGGGCAAGAGGTGATGCAAGTTAAGGGAAGAGGGCCGTCAAAACACCCCTCACACACAAACAGGGGAGGAATCTTAGCGCTTTGTAAAACTCATCTCCCGCCACCAAGCAGATCTGTGACAAGGCAAAGAATACGAGCATTTACTTAAATATCAAAGTTCATCTGCCCACACAAGGTAGTGAATTAAACTAAAGATTTCCACTGAAGGAGGCAGGAAAGGTTAGAGACCTACTGCTGAATACAAGGCAATGTAAGAGGGTGAAAGTGGGTGTGGTAGAGCATTAGGAGGAGAGAAGCAAAGAGCACAAATTACTGAACAGTCTAGGTACTGAATTGTTCACTGGTCAGATAGAAAGATCACTGGAGGCGCAGTGTGGAGGTGTTCTTAGGTGAGAGCCCATTGCAAGGGTCGGTCTCCAAAAAGCGAGGAGACCCCACCATGTGCTTCTCGCCCCAATGGCTGAGCTGAGAAAACACACCGCCAGCGGCCCGGGACCCGTGAGCAGCATCGGAGCGGCCGCGCTAGGATTGGCTCGCTCAGGGAGGCTCGTCTGAGAAGGACGCGCTGCCATTGGTCCACCGCCAGGGTCTACACGAAGGAGCTGAGCTCCTATTGGCCGAGGACCGGAGAGGCGTGCGGCGTCATCAGTGGCTCGTCCCGAGAGCCGCGCACGGATTGGACGCGCGCCTGTGCCCCTCGAGAAGAGGCGCTGCTGCCGTGGGAAGTCCTCCTGCCAGCCCCTGGGACCTCGCGTGACTGCTGCCTACCCCGCGTGTGGCGAACTCGTCACCAGAGATCCCCGACTGTTGTGGGGGCATAACAAGGAGCAAGGGGAAGGTGACCGGAAGCGCTGAGAGCGCAGGAGAGACGTGGCGGAAAAGCACTCACGCAAGCAGGAAGGCGGGTGCCGGCAATGCCGGACCAGATTCGGGGGCGTTCCCGGCTTTCGGCTGATGTCGCGTGACGTCGGCAAAAGCCAAAGAATCTCGGGAACGCCCCCGAATCTGGTCCGGCATTGACGGACAGGCCCCTCGTCCAATGGCTAGGCTCCATTTATGGAGCCAGCCAATGAATGACGAGGGCCGACCCAAAGCCACACTACAGTTCTCATCAGGTTTTCGCCTGCGCGAAAAAGATGCGCAGAGCGCATCTTTTCGCCAGGCAAAACCTAAAAAGGATTCCAAGGGGTAACAGGGAAAAGGGGCTGAAAAAACATTTTGCAGTCGCAGAAAATGAAGATAAAAGTTGACAGGAGTGGCCTGTGCAGGTTAGAGTGGTAGGGCGGTGGGGGCGGGATTAGACAGACGACGACAAGGGAAAATGTAATATTTATTTAATGTTCCCTCGCCGTTGTCTGTCGAATTCCCCCGGCCCCACCGTTCTTACCTGCGCGGGCCGCTCCTGAAAGTTGAATCTGCTAATGCCCTTGTGTGCAACCTTCAGTGTGGATCACTATCCTGGGAATAGTCTACATTGTTAAGTATCGGTGAGGATGACATTGTATACATTTCCATGGGCACTCCTGAGGAGTGTTGTAAATACACTAAAATGTAAAAATGTGCAATGCACAGGTTTTTAAAATTCAAATAATACAAGCTGGCTCACCAATTCGTCACATAAAGAAGCCTGGGTTAGAATCTGCATGTCTTGCTTCTATCGTCTACAATTTGGCAAATAGTCAGATCTTCCCTCTTGGGATGACTGATGTGGCACTTTCCTACACATACTGCAGCTCCTACTGCAAAATCCTGGATTGTTTTCTACTGGCAACTTCAAAATTCATAGCTGCTATTTAACTACATCCATATTCATGTAGGCAAACAGCCTGCATAGAGTTGCTAATAAAATATACACCTTTGTTCTCGAGCTACAAGTAATTATAATTCAAGCCTCATTTTGCTAATTTCACAATGCTTAGTCTGGTGTCAGTATCATTAGTTTTGCATTGCAGCGCATAATAACATCTCAAATGTAGCATCCAAGCCGGAATCCATCAATAAAGGAAACAATCAGGCAGCCGGTGGAGGGTACTGTTCTCAGGTGCTGGAATGGACACTCCTGAACAAAACAGATTTAATGCTTCATCACGGAATGAAAGGGAACATAAATCAGAAATGACATGCTTTGACCACCACCAGGGAAGTGGATTGTATAGCCGTCATCAATCAAGGGAAAGCTGGAGCTCCTTAAATACAGTGAATTATAAAGAAGGCTTGGCAGGTAATGATGACAAGACCTCATTCAAATTGACTGTTAACTCCTGGTTAGCCAAAGATGAGCCGAAAAATGGCATGTAAAAAATATAAGCGCTACGCGTAGACCGTGGAGAGTTCGATAAGTAGGCAATTCAGTCTGCAATTTAGTGACTTATTTTGATTATGTTGGAAAGGGTACAAGACTTTATGCTACAGACAATGAGTACAGGTGTGTTGAGACTCTCAAAGGAATAGGCTTGCTTGACAAAGGTTTTAGTGAAAATGTAGGCCTGGCTGATGTGCCCCTATGACTTTTAGACATTGCTGAAGGTGATCTTGAAAATCTGTGGAAGACACCGATTTCCATGTGTACTCTTGTACCTCTCAGATTGAGATTCGCCATACAACCTGCAAAAGTGCAAGATGGAAGTGTGCATATACCATTTCTTTTGCTACTTTATTCTCCAAAGTGAAAAGATGGTTCCTCAGTGAAGAAAAAGTTTTGCTTACACCATCATGGAATATGGGATTCACATCTATTTTCCACCCTAGACAGACACTTACAACCGTCTTTCATGTGAGTAGGTTTAGATGGGCTACAGGCTGGAAACTACCTAAAAGATTATTCTAGCCAATTGTTATAAATGGGGTCAACTGTTGGCAGTGGCTTGCACCATGTCCATAGGAACCCTCACTCTAGTCAGGGTAAGAGAGTCACACAGTTAAGATAAGCCCCGCTCACCCCTTTGTTAGCTTGGCACAAGCAGTCAGGCTTACCTCAGAGGCAATGTGTAAAGTATGTGTATATACACACACAGTACCAAAGTGAAAACACTTCAAAAGGAGCCAAAACCAGTTTAGACAGATAGCCAAAATGTATCTGAAAAAAACAAGACCAGTGACAAACATCCAACATACACAAGTAAAGATATCACTTTTTAAAGATTAAATCATTTCAGTCCATAGAAATCTATGGGTTTGTCACTCTTAGCACAAAGTACCTTAGATGCATCAAAATTCAATGACAAAACAGGCACAGGGGAGGTGAGGAACTGGAAAAGCAAAGTGATGCGTCGGTTCCTTAATGCCAGGGGAGGTGATGCGTTGGTTCCTTACTGCTGTGCAGGGGAGGTAATGCGTCAGTTCCTGACTGTCATGGGGAGTGATGCATTGGTTCCTTATTAGAAATTGGAAGGGGAGGTGATGCGTTGATCTCCTGACACGAGGGCTCGGTTCCTTGCGGCTGGGTAATGTCAATAAAGAAATCGGTGCTCAGGGATGATGCTTCAAAATTCCAGATGAAATGCGCCGATTTCATAGCAATGAAGCAGGCACTGCGTCAGAGTTGGAGCGGTGCATCAAGAACTTCGGTGACGTGGTGCTCAAAACTCATGCTGCGGCGGTTCTTCTGATGTGCTGTAATGGCAAGCTGGGGCCTATAGTGAAAGCCGTAGTTGACACGCCAATCAGGAAGCACGCTTCGGTGCTGGCAGTGGTGATGCGCCGAAGGTTGTAGCCATGCATCGATAAAAACAGACGCTGGGAGTTGATGCATGGATTGTCTCTTTCAGTTCACCAGATTTCACATCCAAGGCCCCAGGGACTGGATTTGGCACCACTTGGCAAGTCAGGACTCTCAGCAGAAGAGTCCAGGCACTGATAGGTGAAGTCTTTGATGGCCCTGATACTTCTGAACAGGAGAACCTTGGAAAGAAGGATACCAAAAGCAAAGTCCAGTCCTTTTAATCCCAGGACAGAAGCAGCAAGCAGCAAGCCAGCACAACCAAGGAACAGGCAGAGTGGCAGTCCTTCCTACAGCATCCAGCTCTTCTTCCTGACAGAATGTCCTGAGTCCAGAAGTGTTCTGATTCAAGAGTGTCAGAGTTCCAATACTAATACCCCTGTCTGCCTTTGAAGAAGGCATACATAAAAGGAAAGTCTTTGTAGAGCACAAGACCTTCGCTCTCCCTGACCAGGCTCCAGACACACTACAGTGGGGGAGGAGATAGCTTTGTGTGAGGATAGGCACAGCCCTATTCAGGTGTCAGTGACAACTTCTCCCATCACACTAGCTCTGGAAGGCCCATCACCTTGGGGATGGCCTATCAGGGTATGTTGTAAGGCACATCTCAGCTGCCTTTGTTTGACTGTCTACAGTGAATGCACAAGAGCCAAATTGTCAGACAACCCAGATGTGGATTCCACTGTCAGGCTGAGGCCCAGAATTGTTAAACAAGAAAATGCCCACTTTCTAAAAAGTGGCAGTTTCAAACTTGCAATTTAAAAACCAACTTCACCAAACGATGTACTTTTAAATCGTTAGTTCAGAGATCCCAAACTCCAAATTTCTATCAACTCCCAATGTGAAATTACACCTAAAAGATATTTCAAGGCGATTCTCATGTTACCCCATGGGAGATATTGCCCTTACAATAGTGGAAACCGAAATGAGCAATATCTCACTCTTAGGCCTTGTAAAACACACCAGTACATGTCCTACCTTTTAAATACCCTGCTCATGGGACTGCCTTGGGCCTGCCTACCTTAGAGGTGGCGTACATGTACTAAAAAGGTAAGGATTGGGCCTGGCAAGTGGGTGCAGTTGTCAGGTCGAAATGGCAGTTTAAAACGGCACTAACAGATAGTGCAGTGACAGGTCTGAGACATGCTTGAAGGGCTACTCATGTGGGTGGTGCTATCAGTGTGACAGGCCAACTAGTATAATTTGATTTACAGGCCCTGGACACACCTGATGCACTTTACTAGGGACTTACTAGTAAATCAGATATGCCAATCATGTATAAACCAATCACCAAACCATTTACACAGGGAGCACTTTCACTTTAGCACTTGCCAGCAGTGGTAAAGTGCCCATAGGCCTAAAACCAGCAACAACGAATTGCAGCACACAGTAAATAAAACAAGAGGTCAGAAGTAAAAAGATAGGAGAAATCACGTCAAACGTTGACTGTTCTAAACCTGATCATCTCAATATTCCTCGTTCAAATCAAATCTAGAGAGGACTTCCTATCTGCCTTCCATAGTATGCATCCTCATATTCATCGACTTACTTGATCTGAAACAACACTGTGTCTTTTGAGCTTCACGTTTTCCTCACTGGACAGTACCCTCCTTAGGACTTAGCCATGTTCCCACAAAAAAGTGCAATGAACCAAAGTCACAACAGTTGTGAATGGGGCCTGTGTTTTTAATACCCAACAATGCAAAGAATTTACAATACATTCAGTATTCAAAAACATTGCCTTCACTTATCAATGAATTGCACTTCTTATAGTCTGCATCTGCAACTCCATCTTATTAACAAACCTTAACCATTCTGGCATGCTTACCAAGCCCTGAATTACCCTAAAACATGCTTATTAAACTCTACATGTGCTTATTGCTGCACCTGCAAACAGCTTGAGTATCTGAAAATACACGTTTACAAACGATTTTTTTCACAGTTGTTTCTCCAAAACGTCCTGCGAACGCTGTGCAAAAACCTAAAAAAAAGTGGTGAATCTTATCACACTATCTGAGTCAATTCTCCCTGGTGCATTTGGTGTTAGTTATGTGCCCGGAGAAGTACATTAAATGAATCGATATGGTTTTGTGACTATCCCCTATCTCTTAACTTGTGTGTCTTTCTCTAATTTGCAATGAAGGACCCTGGTTGCTGCCTTCCTGGGAATTCCTACTTCAAAATATCACATGGAGTTTACAAGGGTGCTATTTTGTGGACTGTCTGGATTACCTAGCTGCATCAAGAGCAGAATATGGAAGTTTAGGCGTGTGAGCAGAACAAGTCAGATATACAGGGACAGAATGGCTTGGCTTGGGTACTAGATGTGCATGTCACACTTCAAATGGGTCGGGTGTAGGAGCACGTGGGAAGTTGCAGCACATTGGGGACATCTGATGGGTGGTACTAAGGAAGCAAAGCACACAGGGCCTCATTTATGTGTTTTTGCGGTAGGGCAGCGAAGCAGGCCTACCTGATGCACTGCCCAATGGAAAAAGAAAAGGGCAGGAATGCGCTGTATCTATTAGATACGGCGCATTTCTGTCCTTTTCTCCAGCACAGGCACACAATGGGCTACCGTACAGATTGCAGCACACATAGAAAGTAGAAAAATGAGGCGAAATAAAGATATTTCCCCTCTTGTGCCTCTGGTGAGCCATAGGTTTTTAGCACTGCCTCAGACTTACAATTTCTCGTAAATCTGGGGCAGTGTCAAAAATCCATGGATGTTGCTGGGAAAGCCTCTTGCAACACCTGATTCACACAGTTTTCTACGTGAAAGGAATACATATTGATAAGGCCATTAACCCCTCCCATGCTCGTGACGGAATTGTTCCGTCACGAGCCTCGGGTGGGCTGTGCTGGTGACGGAACGGTTCCGTCACATCCTGCTCGCCGCGCCTGCGCGGCGCGAATTCTGCGCCTGCGCTGACGTTCTAAAGAGCGGGCGGGGCCATGACGGAACCGTTCCGTCACAAGTACGGGAGCGCCGCGCGGCCCCGCCTCCCCCTTAGCGCTGCGGCGGAATAGATGCCGCAGCAAAGGGGTTAAAAGCCACATACCATGACTTTACGTAGCCTTCAAAATATGCCAGTGGCACATTGCGCTACTGCACATTAAAAAAAGTGACATTTCTGAGGCGCAATAGTGCCCGTAGGGCCTCATAAATGAGGTCCAGAATGAGCAGGAGGCACTCAGACTTGGAAGTGCGCCAAAGAGCAATTAGTGCAAGGGATCAGAGTATACAAGCCTACGTTTTATGAGCGTATGATGACATAGATTACTTTTGTCTTCATTTTTCTGCAACAACAGAAAATAGAGCATTACATACATTGTGAATATGCAGTGAAATAACAAGAACTCGCTACAATATTAGTCCACTGCACAAAGGTATCACTCAAGCCCGGATAATAGATATGTACAGGCTACAGATCACCCACCTCATATAGATAAAAACTCTAAGAGTAAATAAGAAAAATATTTTATAGTTAATGAAAATCCAATAAAATATTATTTAAAAAATAGAATACTATTTAAGTGACATTTTAACCTATATTATGTGCAAAGACTGCTCCAACTGTATGAGGTCTTCTTCTTAGCATACCAAAGAAAGGAAAGAGGAGCAGGCCTTTAAATCTAAGAACTACACAGAAATCTTCAGAATGCGAAGACCAAGTGCACTGATGTAGGCATCAGACGTGTCCCTGTGCACCTGTTCGGCTGTTCCCACTGAAACCTTAACTCATGGAAACTGGCCGTGAATGATGATGGGTTTTCAGTCACAATGCTGTGCGTCTTTAATTCATATTTAGAGACACGCTTCCACTCTGATCGGTATGGAACATCATGCCATTTATGCCATTTCACCCCAATCTCCTTGGAGTGTTTACCCGCCGCAGATGACAGAGTCAGTGTTAATAGTGTGTTTATGAAACACCTGTTGCACAGTGATAATAGCAGCAGCTGCCACGCATACAACGGCTGGCTGGATCTCATATGAAAGTGTTGTTTAGATATCGGTCCTATCAGACTCCAAAAATATTTATGTGCCAAAATACAAAAGGGAGTGGCATATGCGATTAATAGAATGTGACTGGGATGCCTAAAGCAGTCTCCTGATCTTGGGCTAATTAGTTCTGGGTCTCCTTGAACAACATATACATTTATATATATATATATATATATATATATATATATATATATATATATATATATATATATATATATATATATATATATATATATATATATATATATATATATACATATACTATGAGATGCAATAATCGTTGTAAAACAAACAGGCCTGTATGAGATGTTCACAGAGTGAGTGCACAGCACATCATTCTCCGTGGGTGGTCTGTCATGGCTGGCAGTGATGACTTAACAAGCAGAGTGGTATGCTTGTTCGCCGTACGTCATTTATGAGCAATAGAAGACACCGCCTTAATCTCCTTGCACAGGTCTGAAAATGAAATCTAAGATAACTAAAGTCTAATAGACAGCACCACGCATTTTTAAGATAGGTAAGAGAACTTGGTAATTAGAGTTTCTCCTGAGAAGTACCTCTTTCCCTATTTTTTACCTCACACCTTCACACCTCAACACCAATCTACTCCTTAACCGCATGCGCGCTAGCGGTTTTCCCGCTGCGCGCTGCGATTTTCAAAATACCGCGTTACGTGACGAGCTGAGATCGTCATCAGCGTAGCGCAGGTTACGCTCATGACGAGCTCAGCTCGTCATCAGCCCCGAAGGGGTTAAACCCCGACAGCCGCAGTTCACCAAACGGTGGACAAGAAGATTGTTGTATATTACTTTCTATCTATAACTCTATGGTTCTTGTTTTCCATGTTTTTATTTCTGTTTTAAGAGGGAAGATGTGGTGTATATTACTTTCTATCTATAACTCTATGGTTCTTGTTTTCCATGTTCTTACTATGCATTCCATATTCTAGATGGCTCTGACTCATGTAGAATGCTGTGAGAGTCAGTTCTGTGCCTGGCCAGATAGCGTTAGGGAGACTGTTGTTCGTGCTGTAATAAACTCCTACTATTTATTTACTGGAGCTTCTATACTTATTTACAACAAAGATCTCTGGCAAAGACCACCTATTGAGGGTGCCTGTCGGGCATTGCAGCGCCTGCCGGACGAGGAGCAAACGCACTATGATGAAGTATGACACCTATCCAGGTGTGGGAGGGCATATGATTCTTACAGGGTCACACCCACTGTGAACCCTACAGAATAGTTGTTGACCCACATAGACACTCATTCTTCTTCAGGAACTGCATACCCCACATACATTTATTAGGTCATTTGGAGCACTTATGCTGGACCTTGATGTGCTCTTGAGGGCTGTTGGACTTGTATTTGCTATAGGTTACTTCCAGAGATCGAATGTACAATAAGACATTATGATAATGGCATTAGTCATTTCACAGCAAGCCCTAAACAGATGAACAAATCTGAATGGGAAATGGGGGAAAGAGAGCGAAGGGAGATGGAGGGAAAGATATGGAGGCACAGAAGGAGCAAAAGAAAGAGAATGCTTGAAGAAGGGTATAGGAATCTCCTTTAATGCATCCTCTTTCTCAAATTGGAGCACAGGTTGTCATCATTGCTCTTGCTGAGAGCACAGTTTTGATTCCTAACAACTGCAGATGCTTTGTTTCTCTTTTGACAAAGTCATAGCCTGGTAAAAATTATTTTAGGTTATATTGCATAAGGTTTTTTTCTACTATCATTAAACAATCTTCACCTACATTACATGATCTCCTTGGATCCCCCCAATGCTCCTCTGAGTGAGCTGTAAGTAACAACCTAGGTATTTGTTTCCTCTCGGATGGCTCACTTGTTAGGATGTCATTGCTGAATCTTTAGCTTCCTTCAGTACAGACAAGATTAAATAATACAGCAGAGATTAAATCATGTACCAGAGTCATTGTTTCTACTAGACATTTCTTGGTTTAGGACCGCAGGATTGGAATAGTATTGAACAAGCCCAGCAATGCGGAATCTTCTAATGAATCGGATTTTAACCTGATCATTTCTTTCCTTTTTACTACCAATAAATATACCACAAATGTTGCTGTGGGTGCCTACAATCATAGTAGTGTTGTTACCTAGTAGGTATGTACCTTGCGAATAAAAGCTCTTGATCTCTTTCTGGTAGTGATTGCACATTTCCCAGTTCATCTGTTACAGAACACTTGCAGGTTTTTGGAATCAAAAATGCTAATGTCCCCATGTGTTACGACTATTTCAGATATTTATGTGTTTTCCCACATTTTGCTTCAAGGAACACGTGGGGGCAGATTTACAGGAAAGTGATGCATTTGTATAGATGCCTCACTTTCTCTGCGCCACCATTAGAAACTCTTGCGCCACTATGGATGCTCCGTATTTACAATACGGTGCACCATGGCGCAAGGATTGACGCATCTGTTGACGCAAAACTCACGCATTGCTGGAGTTGTGTCGCAAGCACGACGCAACTCCAGCAATGCAGGGGGAGGCCTAGCCTCATTGCACAGCGTCACTCCTAACGCCTGCTTCAAGCAAGCGTAAGAATTTGACGCAGTGGCATCCTAGAAGTGGCGCAGTCAAATCTTGTAGATTTCACTGCATCACTTCTACAAGGCTTTTTTGCGCTGGAACGCCCACCCTGCATACATAACATAACATAACTTATGCAGGTATAATGTGACGCAGGGCTTTACAACATGATGCACCTCCCTAGATGCATCACTTTGTAAATGGGCCGCATTTCTACGCTGCTGCTGCGTCACAAAAATTGACGCAATATTGTAAATCTGCCCCGTGGTTCCAATCTGTTGCTTGTGAGAAAATGTCTACAACACACTCATCACCTTTTGAAATCGCCCTTAATCTTAATAAAAATAATGTAGAAAGTCCAGTTTTCTATAAGTTTTTTGATACTCTGATAACTTCTGTGGATACCATTATTGTAAAAAGCAAATGCCACTTTTCCATTAATAAACCGAATAAATGCAAATCTCAAATAAGAATCATAAAGTGATTTAGAAGCTGACTGCAACCCAGTTATCTTGTTTCGGTGCCATTGTGAAAACAAGAATGTGATTTATTGCTCTTACACCTTAAACGACAAGAGACTATCCTGTCAGTCAAACACTTTTCCATAACACGCAATAATACCTGCACATATATTCAACATTGCAGATAAGAATATTATCTCTCCTTTTCCTCTCCTAAGATGCTGTACATAAAACTGTTGAATTACTTGGCTGAATAGCCTGCAGTTTTGCACACTCTTTCAGATTACTTTTAAATTAACTTTGAACTCAATATAATGGGAAGAAAAACAATCCCCTGCCAATTCCCAACAGACAGAAAATTATAGTCAGTAGTGTATTGTCTTAGAGCTGAAACTCAGAATGGAAAGTTTGATGTATCCAAGATTGCTCCCAGCTTGTTGCTGAACACCAGTGTAACGAGAAAGCAGCAGTAGCCTGAAAAGAGATTCAGAGTGCAGTTGAAAATAGGAGATTTTAACAATATTTCAGTAAACTGGTGAATGTTTTCCTTTCAATAATGTGCACAAGTTCTATGAATTCACAAAAGACGCCTCAAAGGCTTTGCAGCCCAAGCTTATGCTGTTGCTTGTATACTACCAAACATCAAGGAGCTCGTTCACATTTCGGTTATTAAGAAATTAAGAAATTTACCATCAGTCAGGAATTTCTTAGGTTGGGGCATGTCCCTGTATATTGTCAAATGGGTATGCAAGTGCAAACGCTCCACAAAATAAAGACATGGAGGAAACACTAATTAAATAATTAAATACATTAATTTAATTACACTGTGCATAACAATGTAACATGAGCTTTGACACCTCTTGCTTTGATACATATTAGGTCATCTTCCTTGTCACCAAATCAGATCGTGGTTTGTGTTGTTGTTGGAACCAAATTCGGTTTTCTGCAAGAAATGTTTTTTTTTAGCACAAATGGGCTAGTATTTTTAATTCTGTTCATTCTTTAAAAAAACACCTGATAGTCCAATTTCAAACTGTTGTTAAAGAGGGGGTGTTCTTGTAAAATGACCTTGATGCATGCTGAGTATTCTGCCCTGAAGCATGATTAAGGAGACGTGGGTCCCGTGCTCTCCATGCCACTGGAGTCAAGTGATCCTGGCTGATGAGCGGTGAAACCCCGAAAACCGGTCCAAGGATGCTTGTTATCAGTCCAGGGAGGACCTGGCCTGGCAGTTCGGGCTGGACTGTTCCCAATGGGCGCAGGGTCAAGACTGACTTGCATATGGCTGGGTGCAAACTGGAATGGCATGGTGAGCAAAAAAAACATGGATTGTGGCCCAGATCTTTGTACTGTGGTGAATGTATTACATTGTTCTGCATTCTGTCCATCAATTGTTCTTTTTGCATTTGTCACTCTGAGTAGGACTGGTAGGCCCAAACGTGGGTCCTGTGCTCTCCATTCCACTGGAGTCAAGCTATCCTGGCTGATGATGGGTGAATCCCCAAAACCGGTCCTAAGCTGCTTGTTTCCAGTCCAGGTAGGACCTGGCCTGGCAGTTCGGGCAGGACTGTTCCCCTTGGGCGCAGGGTCAAGACTGATTTGCAAATGGCTGGGTGCAAACTGAAATGGCATGATGAGCAAAAAAACGATGGACTGAGGCCCATATCTTTGTACTGGGGTGAATATATGGCATTGTTCTGCATTCTGTCCATCAATGGTTCTTTTTGAGTTTTGCACAGTCTGCAGCTTGGATAACAACCTTGTTTGCAAATTTAGATACTGTCCATTGCAGTAGTCTGAGCTAGAAAGAACCAACACAATGATTACTGTCTTCAATAAATCAAATAGAATCAGGTGACCAATGTTCTTTACAGTTTTTAAAGCAAAAGAAAGATGAGGAGATAACTGTATTAACCAGCTTTCTGTTGTTGAGTCTATCATCTAGAGTAACACCTACGTTTTTCACTTTCTTTTTTAGACTGGGAGAGTTCCTAGTTGTTTATGCCAACAGGAGGGAGATTAGAAGGATGTGTTGTGTCCGAACAGCATGACTTCTGTCTTGGCTTAATTTAATTTGAGGCAGTCTTTGCCCATCCAATCACTGTCTGCCGACATGCAGTTTTGGGAGGATTTGTCTATGCCATGATCGGTGTTGGAAAGAGAAACCACAATTTGGGTGTCATAAGCATAGGACACTAACAAGAACCCAAAGCATTTGATTGTTGAAGTGAGACTGGAAGGTCTCTGTCTTCCCCCACAAGCTTTCGCACTGATGGGGCATGAGCAGATCCTGCAGAGGTTGCTTATTCTGTCCTAACACTCTTGATAGTGACTGGATGGACAACATGAATGACTTTCCCCCTTCTCATACATCACTTGAAATCATGCCAATTTGGTCTCACCCTTTGAGGGCCCTGCGACCATTGCAGGGCACTGCCACGTGGCAGCGACTGGCTCATACATGACTCTGCACTTCATCAGGAACATCCTTCTGTTGCAGGTAGCAGTGCTGCCCACTAATTCCCGTCACCAGTGTCAGCATCCAGACCATGCTATCACTGACCGTGCATACAGGTCTGCAGTAGACTCACTCTGCACTCTAGACAACTCACATATTTACCTTCTTCATTGTCCAGCACTCCACGGCAGGAGAACCCTTTCATCAGAGCCACCTTGGATTTTTCTTTCACTGTTACACTGCTACTTGATCCTTCACAGAATAAAGACTAGAGAAATGAGCAACCAAATCTGCAGCGGGAACGTTGGGTCAACTGGGCAACATCCCTCCTGACATCCTGTTGACACTAAATTCCAGAATGCACGCTGATCTCCTTTCGTGACTGCATCCAGCAGACCTTCCCATATCCCCATTTCCCAAGCTTTTTTGCATTTTTTGATAGTCTTCCTAAAGGCCACCCGCAAGCTTTAATCACCCCCCTACCATGCGCGTTGATAGCTGACATAAGAGCTGCCCTTGCTTCCTTACAAGCTCGATTGTACTAGGACTTGTGTGTTCTCTTCCTTAGTGTCTGTTTTGTTGCTATATAAAGTCCTGCATACATTGTATTATTTCTGGTGCTGATTTTTTACAGACTATCCCCCTGATCTGGGGCCCTGCCCAATCAAAGAATCTCAATGATGCTATATGCAACTAAATTATATACTTCCCCTACAAACTTCTGTGAAAGAGCCATAGTGGATCAATTCAGTCTGCAAATGCATCCTACAATCAAATAGTTTGCTATCACTGGCCCTCTTATATCCGGCTGCGAGGTCAGCTACAAGAACCAGGGCATTGTGATCCTTGTTCTGTCTAGATAGCACAACCATATAAATAAAAAATTACCAGACCCTTACATCCATCAATACATAATAAGGTTGGTGCCAGGGATGAAGTTGAAAGTTTGTTTACTTTCCTTATCAGAGGCTGTTCTGCCATTCGCAGCTCATAGGCCCTAGTTCAAAGTTAAAGCATTAATTTGTATTAATAGGAGCTATTGCCAATTCAGTGTTGCACCAAACACTATCTTCATCCTGGGTGAGTGCCTCTACGCTATCGTCCAAGGGTTCAAATTGATAATTTAAATCCCCACCCATAAAATGTTATCACTTCCACAGGAGCAGTTGCCATGTGAAAATTCAACAGGTCTATGGTTAAGGAGTCTCAGTGATCTCCTCCTGGCCTTAAGTAAACATTATAGATGTAGGCTGTCAGAGATGGAAAAGTCAATGAGACGCACAAATTATCTGGGGAAGATATCTTTATTTCCTGCACCCTACAAGTTAACCTAGGGCTTACCCAAGTTATCAGTCCCCCTGAAGGTCTACCCTTGCCTTTAGTTATTGCCTACTTTCTGAAATCTGCATAGCCGGCACAATATACTGGCTTAATGTACCACATGTATGGGTATCAA
The DNA here is from genome assembly GCF_964261635.1 of Lissotriton helveticus. Classification (NCBI taxonomy): domain Eukaryota; kingdom Metazoa; phylum Chordata; class Amphibia; order Caudata; family Salamandridae; genus Lissotriton; species Lissotriton helveticus. Next base: position 788,040,808 of record NC_136068.1, read on the forward strand.
TACTCTCTGCCCACTCCGGGGGCTCGAGTTTTCATACTAGCCTAGGTATATTTCAAGACAACATCTTAACCAAGGTAGTAGGCTGCTAAATTGCTAGCTCGAAAACAACACTGGGTGTGGGCTTCCCACAGTAAGGCCAAGCCTCCTAAACGTAGAGCAACAACACAAATGCCAATACTGTCAAAAAACTTTCAAGAGGAGTAACTCAACACGAAGAACTAAACTTAGTGCGATGAGAGACTGGTTTGTCAAGAATGAATCTTCTTTATTGATCAAACTTTTTGAGATATCTGTTGGTTATAGTTCACCAAACACTTCACAATTTATCAAAAAAGACGAACATTACAAAAACATTAAGCATAAAATTGACATTACAAAAATCAGTGCACAATAATGGAAAAATAAAGCAATTAGAAAACAGCCATAATTCATAAACAATCTCATGCAAATCTCACTCTCTCTCACCAACCATACATACATACAGAAATATTTACAACTTTATAAAAATGAATTTTCATAAACACCATGGACATATATTTGAGTGATTAGTGTTTCAATCTATTATGGAGTAGCTATTTGATGAATAGCGTCCTTATGGTGTGCTTGGGCGGTCTACGCGTTTCGAACCCCTAATGGATGAAGGGGTTCTCATCAGGACCTCATAACTGTGGGGGGAAGAAATGAGATCGGGGTCACTATCATTGGAACATAACTTGCACAGAGAGCTGGCACCTTTCTGAATGCCTCTTACCTATGGTTGCGTGTGCACCAATTAAACTTTAGGGGGCGGAAGATGGGGCGCCGGACGATAGAACACTGTGGGACAAAGTGACAACAAATTCGAGATCACAGATCTGTTTAAAGTATTTTTGGAGCAAACTCAAACACTAGCCCAGTTACCATGAAAGACAGAGGAACTTACATGAGTTGTAAATATTTCTGTATGTATGTATGGTTGGTGAGAGAGAGTGAGATTTGCATGAGATTGGTTATGAATTATAGCTGTTTTCTAATTGCTTTATTTTTCCATTATTGTGCGCTGATTTTTGTAATGTCAATTTTATGCTTAATGTTTTTGTAATGTTCGTCTTTTTTGATAAATTGTGAAGTGTTTGGTGAACTATAACCAACAGATCTCTCAAAAAGTTTGATCAATAAAGAAGATTCATTCTTGACAAACCAGTCTCTCATCGCACTAAGTTTAGTTCTTCGTGTTGAGTTACTCCTCTTGAAAATTTTTTGACAGTATTGGCATTTGTGTTGTTGCTCTACGTTTAGGAGGCTTGGCCTTACTGTGGAAGCCCACACCCAGTGTTGTTTTCTCGCTGATTTCGCAGGCGGTTGCCTGTGTGGTTGCCCAAGTTGGTAACTGGTTGTTATTTGTTGTGAAATTGTCCCCTTCAGGTTCTGGTCCTGCGACGGGGTTTGTTGGGACCCTGGTTGAATTTATCCTAGCATTCTTGTTTGTCTGTCATATAGTGTTGTGTTTTAGGTCCCTCACATTTTGGTATGTCTGACACAGAAACATTTGCTTACAGTGAGGAACATATTAAAAATCTTCTTGCTGCCCCACCCCTTTTTGCCTCTGCCACACTAAGTGTTACAGCCCAAAATCAGAACGAGACTGATAATCTAGTTCGATTAAAGAAAAAACAGATCCTCACCGATCTTCACGGACATTTCCTTTTACAGCATCTTCGAGCAGGAACTATGCCTGCAGGACTTCAGATAAAAAACGTCCCAGTGATTTTCACAGAGGATCCTATTTATAAAAAAGGATATAGCTACATCGAAACCAAATGTAGCCGGGATTTAATGGTCTTAACGGTATGTATGGTTGGTGAGAGAGAGTAAGATTTGCATGAGATTGTTTATGAATTATGGCTGTTTTCTAATTGCTTTATTTTTCCATTATTGTGCACTGATTTTTGTAATGTCAATTTTATGCTTAATGTTTTTGTAATGTTCGTCTTTTTTGATAAATTGTGAAGTGTTTGGTGAACTATAACCAACAGATCTCTCAAAAAGTTTGATCAATAAAGAAGATTCATTCTTGACAAACCAGTCTCTCATCGCACTAAGTTTAGTTCTTCGTGTTGAGTTACTCCTCTTGAAAGTTTTTTGACAGTATTGGCATTTGTGTTGTTGCTCTACTAATTGCTAGCTCAGCATGATTAAAGGGTTTGAGTTGCTCAACCTGATTATCTGGAAGGGCTACTTGAGGATAGAATGCTGTGTGGGCTTGAGTGTCTTTATCCCTTGCCCTGCTTTTATGGTCAGAGTAAATCAAAGCAAATTGAGATCTGCAATTGGTCTGGCTTGTCTCACTATGAGCAGCTTGAAAGTCTTCACCCAATGCCTCCAAGTGTTTGCAATTCTTTGGAGGCATACTTAACTCTGTCTCCATGTTTTCCTTTGCCTCCACAAGATATTGTGTCCCAGCCAGATCCTGATTGCTATAACTTAGGGCCGTGGGTTTCTTGTGTAGTTTACATGCCGGGTCTGCGGAACCCATCCACACCCAGCTGCTTGGATACGCCCTTCCCCCTACCTGTGCTGCTACATAACAATCTAGTGTGAAACAATATGAGGTGGGGACTCTAAATATGCCCGGTCTACTTGTGAGATCATTAAAATCAATCGGCTTGCTAATGCTGACTGGGTGTTGGACTTATAAGTATTGCAAACAGACCCCATCACATAGCAAGGTTTATAGAAAAACCATAGCAGTAACAATTCAATCTCGGTCTCTCTTCAAGACTTACTAGGATTGCAAGAGAGCAAACTTCACACTACCTGTGGTGTCCTGAATTTTATAACAATGCAGTCCCCAGAGTGATCCACCAGCCCAGGCCCCAGCCAGCCCACCCTGCGTGTAAGTAGAATGTTACTGGCCTAAGAAAAGGGTACATTTCTGTACTGGACCAGCCAGCTTAGGCATATGTTAGTGAGCTCCTCTGAGTCCTGGCCCTCTCGCTGTTTCAAATGCAACTTTGGGACACTCGTTAAAATTGCCATGTATGGACAGGATCAAGTGGGAGGTCAATTACAGGATCTGATATGGATTGTGATCAATAGACAGGGATAAATGCTTTTCCCCCCCATGCTGCCCTTACGGCTCATTCAACTCCCAGCATCCTGAGTAGTGTTGTTTGTGCTTGTTGGCTGTGTAGCTCTTGTCTGGGTGACTTGAATATTTGGGGCATCTGAGTACTGGATATATAAATTTACGCAGTGTATATGGTCGGTTCGCTCACCAACCGATTAGTCAAGCTGATTGGAAGCATTGTCATAGGCACCTTGGGAAACTGTACTAGAAGCCTGGGGTACATTGCTATGCTATTCCCTGATGGACTCAAAGCCCTGTTCAGTAGCTTCCAAATGTGCTGGAATAGGAGAAAGATCCATTGACACAATTTTAACCATGCAATCCTCCATAAGTTTCTCTGCCCAAAGCGGTTTAGAAGCAATCTCCTCCGAACAGGGGCTGGAATGCTCAGGAACAACTGGTGCTGCAGGGGAGCTGGCATTAGTGAGTGTGGGTGTAACTTGTTTAGAAAACCAGCTGCCTAGTCCGCTTGGAGGTTCTAGAATTCTGCATGCAGACTTTGGGTTGTGCCCCTTTGGGATGGCGGGCAGGTAATTCACTCGGTGACAATACTTGATTGACAACCAGTTCATGGGATTCTACTCACATGATAGGGCAGGAGAGACTAGACGGAAGAAGAGGTACAACCACACAGGATGGAGAAGCACCTGCTCCCAGTGAGAGTCTCCTCTCAGTCAGTGGTATTTGGTGGAAAAAATGCCCATGTCCCTCAGCAGCATCTTGTCCATGCTGGTTGTTTTGGTAGGTGGGGGCAAATTAACAGGGCCCCCTTGAGATTTCCTTTTTCCCATGGTGCATCAATGTAGTGGTCAAATGTCAAATTGACACACAATAGCGATGATACTGAGAGGATAGTTGGACCAGACAGGCAAACACCTCCCTTAAGTAATTTATAAAAGGTAGAAAGCACTCACCCCAAAAGTACAATGTCAGAGAGTGGACCCGGTCCAGCCTCGTACGGCCGTGGATGGGTGCAGATGAGCTCACCCTTGGCCCGGGGTTTGCCCGGGCATAGCCCAAGTGCGTCAAGCACTGCAGGCATGCAAAGGCGCTTATCCATACTCTTCGGAGGAGGAGGCTCCTCCTCCTTGGCTGGTGTTAGGCTGCAAAGGTACATCCTGGTGCGGTGAAAGTTGGGGGATGAAGTTCACTGGGACCATAGAGGTCCAAAAAGTCCAGGCCCCCCAAATACATAAGAGAAGACTTCACATTCCTCCACAATCAACCCTTGCTGTATATGGCATAAGCCCCTTTATTTTTATTTTTTTATTTTTATGGGTATCAGTCTTATGTCAACACCACTAATAAAGATGTTGTAATTAATAATGTAACTTAAAATGTCATGAGCTATTATACACATCTGCATATGTGGTTTTTGCTATGGCATTTTTTCATGCGTGTTTGCTTAACAAAACCTTTTCAACAACAACCAAGATACAAGGTGTTACATTTGTGCAGCAATGTACATCACACTATAGAGATATTGTGACCATTAGTGGCATTGTGTGTGTTGCACCTGGCCCTTTCTGCGGGGTCATCCCCAAACATTTTGTCTTCCTCCTCCCTTTTTTCTAACCTTCTTTTTGTTGCCTTTAGGACTCTGGGCATTTACCACTGTTAACCGCTGCTCTATATCCTAAACATGGTATGACATACACACCAATTTTGATTTACTTGTACATAACGTTTACAGTTGTGTACCATATACCCAGGGCCTGTAAATTAAATGCTACTCTTGGGCCTGCAGGACTGATAGTACCACCCACAGAAGTAGCCTTTCAAACCTGTCTTAGGCCTGCCACTGCAGGGCATGAGCGCGCAGTTTAGTGCCACTTCAACTTGGAATTGAAAACTATTTGCACAGGCCTTTACCTCCCCTTTTATGACACATAGGTCACACTAAAGTAGGCCCTAGGCAGGGTGCTGTGTAAGTAAATGGTAGGACATGTATCTTAATGTTTTACATGTCCTGCAGTGACAAACAGTCTATTTCGTTTTCCAATGCTATGAGGCCTACTCCTCTCTTAGGTAAGCATTGGGAGTTCCAACTCCCCTTTTATGACACATAGGTCACACCTAAAGTAGGCCCTAGGCAGGGTGCTGTGTAAGGAAATGGTAGGAGATGTACTTTAATGTTTTACAAGTCCTGCAGTGACAAACAGTCTATTTTGTTTTTCAGTGCTATGAGGCCTACCCCTCTCTTAGGCAAACATTGGGAATTCTGTTATATACTTTCAGTGAGAATTCCTGATCATAAAGGAGTGGCATTGCACTGTTTGATTTGTTCAGAATGGTAGTGATAAATCCTACTTACTAATGAAGTTGGGTTTCACATTACTATTTTAAAATGTTCACTTTTTGTAAGTGTGCATGTTAGAAACGGGTAGCGTGGTGCAGAGTGGGAGGGCCAAACTCCGGAGGAAATGTGTAAAGCATCCACGCAGCACACACAGGCGACACTCCAGAAAGAGACCACATCGGTTTAGGTTAAAAACAGCATATGTATTATGCAGAACATGTTAGGATATCACCACAGGTATGAACACCGTGCCAACTGGCACCAGGTAACCATTTACACAAGGGGACTATTTAGCAAGCAAGGCCAATCGGGCCACTGCCAGAATCATCACATGGTACCACTAGGATAAAGGCAAGTGCAAGGAATAAATGTAGAGTCCATCAGCTTTAGCCTTAGGGGGAAAACATTATGAGCATAACTGCAACATCATTAGCACCACAAACCTGTGGCATAAATCATGGCATAAATCACATTAACCTGACGCATTAGGCAGGAACATCTGCAGTAGGCCTAAGTCCCATTAGATTACACATAAGCATAAACGCAACCTTAGGCATAACTGAAACATCAGGTTAGGCATAGGCAAAGTCACATTAGCGTGAGACATAAAAGAGGAACCAGGAATCAATACATTATGTATACCTTCTGGCATCGTCACTGGGGTATAAACCCATCTGCATAACTCACTTTAGTATGGGGCCTAAACACCTTAGGTCAGGCATGAACTACCTGAGATCATCCTAGTATGACCTTAGTCAAACTTGCATGAGGAGTCTCAATATGCATAAAAACACATTATGCGCAACCAGTAGGCATGGAAACATAGGGGATACTCTCATCAGGTGTAGTCCACCCTAGGCGGGGCATAAGCCACCTCAGCTCAGGTACAGCACTGTATACAGGATACCAGCAATGCACGCACTAGGGGATAAAAACATTCAGCATCCACCTTAGGCATCTAGACGCATTAAGCATCCGTTACATTGAGCATCAATCACAATCCCCCCATTAGGCCGGAATCCTGAGCAACCCCACATTAGCATGAAAACATGAACACCCCATTAGGTATAAGAGCATTAGGGGAAAAACCTTATCACTAACCACAGGCCCATTATGCTTAAAAACATTTGTTTAAGTCACATTGGCCTAAATCAGACCAGGCCTAAGCAACACTGGCATTGGCCACAGCCACATAAGCAGGAGTCACCTTATAACTGTCCCCAACGTTGTGGACGTGCAAAAATGAGGCCCACAAGCTACTGGCAGGGTATGAGTCCCTCTCCTGGACTCAACAACAGTATTGCCCCCTCAGTGCAGCTGTGATGAGCAAAAGCACACTGGCACCAAGGGGTGTAGTTGCGAGCCCCCACTCTGGGCAAGAGAATGAAGAAAAATATCCAATGTTGCAGTGGCCTGCAAACGCAGCGCCGCTGGGGGTCCCCAAAAGACTACTGGCACTACTGTGCTTACAGTGGCACCCCCCACACCAGGGCTGCGACAGTCAAGACTGCCCCCAACAGAACACCGGCATGTTGGAGCCCCTCTTCTGGGACTCTAAAAACAAAAGTGCCCCTTTGTTGCAGCCGCCCGCTTCTGCGGTGCAGCTGTGAGGGCAGGGGCTGGTGCAGGCGCTTGCTAGGCTTCGGGGGCCTCAGGTACCAACCCCGTACCTCGGCCGACCCCCGCCGGTCTCAGAACCCAGCCGCACTCACCGTCTCTCTCTCTCTGTCCTCATCGCTTCTCAGGACACGCGGGGCTCTCCTCCTGCAGGCTTGGACACGCGGGGCTCTCCTCAGCTCATGAGAGCCCAGCCACCTGCAGCGCCTCACTGAACTTCACCCGGGCTCCGTCCTGGGACCCGGGGTTTCAACGAGGATCCGCTTCCTCTCTGGCTTCAGGTGCAGCAACACGCGGGGCTCTCCTCACACACGAGAGTCCCGCCTGGTCTCCGGCAGCCTTTTCCCTCAGGCAGCAGCACTCGGGGCTCTCCTCCGCCTACGGGGAGCCCCCAACCACAGAGCGAAGTCTCCATCGACTCGTGGGTGCTGGGTCAGCGCGGGGTAGGCTCTTGCCTGGCTTCCGGGTCACTCCTTCCCCTTCTGGGTCGCAGCAGGTAGAGCGGCGGCCCACTTCTTGTCCCCAACACGGGCGGCGGTGGTGATTCCAGGCAGTTTTAAAGTGCGGCAATATGCGGGGTGGGCCCCCGCTCAATTTGAAGCACAAGACGGGGTGGGCACCCGCTCCTGGTGCGCTTGGCGGCTCGGGTCGCGGCGATGAGTTTGGGCCATTTTCTTCTTATGGGGGCAATATGTGGTAGGCTCCCATGTTCAAATACAGCCCCAGTACGGGGTAGGCTCCTGTTAAATCAGCATAAAAACCACGGGGTGGGCTCCCGCTGGTATGAAACACAGGTCCTCCTGGACTGCACTGTAGGCAGCAGTAACGCGGGGTAGGCACCCATGAAATTAGCATAAGGACTGCGGGGTGGGGTCCCGCTTTTAGCAAGCAGGCAGGAGGGAACCTCACACGCCGGGGTTTCCTTATAGCACTTTAGCAGCACTGCGCTGCAGGCGCTAGCTCCTCTCTTCCTGTCAACTGGCTGGAGACGTCCTGGGTAAAATATAACGCCCCAGGGACAGTCAAATAGCGCCTCCCACCTCCTGTGGAATGGAAATCTAGCGCTCCCGGGACAACACAACAGCTCCTCTCTCTCCTGGCACTCCACATGCAGCACTTACGAGGCGCTAGGGGGCCAGGGGCACACCGCCAATTCCAGTTTAGCGCTCCTTTCTTCTCCAGGCGCTAGCCAGCAGGCAGGGCACAGTTATAGCGCTCATGAGGCGCTAGGTAGGTGAGCAGCAGGCCCTACTGGGCAAGATCAGTGATCAGTGGGCACTCATCAGTACAGGGTCGGAGTTCTTAGGAACAACCATCCCCCATAAAGTGGCACTCCTCCTGGGTCAGCAGCCTTCACTCCAGCAGCGGGGCTCTCACCAGCCCCGTGGACAGCAGATGGGAACAGTTGGGCACAGGGGCCAGCACACAGGCCCATGCGGCAGTACCTCCTGGCAGAGTATCCCCTCTCATTCAGGTCCACGCTCAGTCTGAGCACATGGCCTCCCAGCTCCGCTATTTTTACGCCCCTCTCCCCACTTACCAGACAGTGCCAAAAGCTTCTAGAAGTGTCTGGGGAAACTGGTCCTAACTGGTCTAGGGGGAGGTGTCCAGCACCCTGTCTGCCAGGTTTCCCTCCAAAAGCTGGGGTTGCTGAGAAACAAACAACTAGACTGGTAACCCACCTCAGTCAGGTGGCACAAACACACAGCCAGGGCATCCATTTTAAAAGTAGCATTTCTTCACAACAGCACAAATAAATCTGCGCACACCATTGTGCAGCCAGGTATTTTCTCACACATGGTCATCGGCCAGGGGGAAAAGTGAAACACTTTAGGGAAAAAGGGCCAAGTCCAACAGTGGATTACACTGTGCTTATAACTATCTGAGCTTTGCATCCTGTCTCCAATACACATCTGTACTGGGAGACAGCTACACTTTGTGCATTCTCTCTAGACATCCATAACACAGAATGGGCTGGGTGTGACCAAGTATGCATCTACATTCATCTGCATACTAATAGTCTTCCTAGGCATGGAGGGGGAGAGGTTTTTCACACTGACATCTGAATAGGTTGTGTCCTGCCCTCAAACTAAGGGCTGATTTACCCCCTACTGATCGTCTGGAGCCAGAGCTGAAAGGGATCTGTGTGCTCTTCTGAGGGCTCTTTGAAGTCACCCCATACATCAAAGGCATTTTTGAGTATAAGTATTTGGATTCTGACCCCATCTAATCAGATACTGAATGGGACTTGTAACCTGATGCTGCTGGCTGTATATCTGCACATTTCCAGGAGGACTACTGTGCTGCCAGGAGAAACCACCTTGCTACTTGCTTTGCTGTGTTGGCCTGCTGATTGCTGGGCTGCAGGAAAGACTGGCATTTTGCAACCTGCCTTGATGTGCTGGCCTGCTGCTTGATACCCGCGTTTATGCCCTACTGGTGCTCTCCAAGGGCTTCTTGGCTTGCCCCCCTTCATGGAATCTCAGGGCCATTAAAGATTCCCCCTTTCTGCCCCCGCCGTGGAACTCAGCAAATGAGGAGTCCGGCACAGGGCTTTGACAAAATCAGTGCATGGCTGATCACTGTGTGGCTCGGGGAGCAATCCAGCACTACTCACTACTCAAGCCTGAGTGCCCATTGTGGAGAAAAAAGAGGGCCACCCTGAGGAACGATGTGCCACTTTTGTGCCTCGTTTTTCATCGGCAATGAATTCTGATTCAAGAGCCACAGTCCTTTCAAAGATGCATTGCAGAGGCAATGAGTAGGCTTCTGTTGACGTCAGACTTGTTTGAACCAACCCCCAGCTGTTGGACTTGGCCCTTTTTACAGGGTCATCCCTGAACGTTTTGCCTTCCTCCTGGATTTTGTCTGACCTGTTTTTGTTGGTTTTATGACTCTGGGCCCTTTACCACTGCTGATCAGTGCTAAATGCATATGCTCTCCCTATTGTATATTGATGTATGGATTAGTGACTCCATGATTGGCGTGTTTGGTTTACTTGTCAGACCCTAGTACAGTACACTGAGTGTGCCCAGGGCTTGAAAACCAAATGCTGCTGGTGGGCTTGCAGCACTGGCTGTGCCACCCTCAGAAGCAGCCTCTAAAAGTGTGTCTCAGGTCTGCCATTGCAGAGCCTGTGTGCAGTCTGGTACTGCCATGTTGACTGGGCACCTGCACCCACTTGCCAGTCCCTAAACCTTCCCTTTTCTTCATATCAGACACCCCTATGGTAGGCCCAAGGGCAGGGTGCATTGTAAGGATTAGGTAGGACACGCCCCGATGTGTGTGGCATGTCCTAATAGTGAAGTACAGCCATTTTCGTTTTTCACTATTGCAAGGCTACCTATTACCCATAGGCCAGAATGGGCAGTTAGATTATTACATTTTATAATCCTAACTGACTCGGGGAACATGGTAGAAATTCGAGTTTAGTATGCCTTAACTCAGAATGATAAAATACATCTTTTAGTGAAGTTCACTTTTAGAAAGTAGGTATTTTCTCATCTAACTATCCAAGCCTGCCTCTGCTAGGTTGTGTATTCCTTGTCTGGAGTTTGAGTGACAGGGGCTGGGGAATTCCAGGAGACAGGGTGAGTCAGCCAAGTGGTGAGTAGAGAGATCTGCATCTAGATGGAAGGGAGGAGTTGCACCTGGGACTTGAATAGGGCTGTGCCTTCCCTCCCCAATGCTGGCTCCACCTCCTGTGGTGCGTCTGATGTCTCTGCCCGGCACTATGAAAGAAAACAAAAAGGAGTCATGAGTGCTCCAGGACTGACCAGAACAGGGTTGGACTAGGCAAAGTCCTCTCTGCCTTCAGAGAACAAAGAGAAACTGTTTATAAAAGAGGGGTCCCAAACCCCACAGAATTATATCACTTTTGGACAACAACAAGAAACCTTCGCTGAGGAGTGGAACCAGAGAGACTATCCCTAAGCTGAAGTGCTGCTTGGGGGATTGGCCTGCAGTGGTTGCCTGACTGCCATAAAACGGAGAAGAGGAACTTTGTGTACTTTATTTCAACTTGTGAAGGATCTCCAAGGGCTTGAGAACAGAGCTTGCATCCTGCTGAAGTCTCAGGGACAACAGACTTCTCCCACCAGCTCCCCAAGAGTAATTTTGAAGTACCTGCTGTTGTGCTGGACTTTTTGAGGACTTGCGTGTGGCAAGGAGCTGGAAGCGTGACTCAAGATCAAGAAGCGTGTCGCCGAACTGCTGCTTCACAACACGAAGCGCCTCGCATCGCCGGAGGAGAGGATCGACGTAGCAGCAGACGCCGCCGCATCACTGGAAAGCGTGTCGCAGGAGAAGAGGATCTCCGTCATATCAGACGCCGACACATCTCCGATAAGCGTGTCACAGGACCTGTCGCAGCTCATCTCCGGAGAAGAGGATTGACATCGCAGCAGACACCACCGCATCACCGGGAAGAGTGTCGCAGGGACTGTCACGGCTCGCATCATTGTGTAAGCAACTCGCATCCCCAGGGGAGAGGATCGATGTCGCAGCAGACGCCGCCGCCTCACTGGGAAGCGTGTCGCAAGGCCAGTCGCGGCTCGCATCGTGTCAAGCATCTTGCATCGCCGGAGAAGAGGATCGACGTCGCAGTAGATGCCGCTGCATCACCGGGAAGCATGTCGCATCAAGGAGAAAGCGCCATCTTTGTTTCTTTGCACCAGATCTTCAGCGCATCACCGTCATTGTGTGTAAAGGACTACCGTATCACCTTTCTTGCAACACTTTCGTTGCCCTGCGAGTCACATCTTAAGGTAGATTGACTCAAAGTGTTGCATTTTAGGATCTTAAGAGAACTAAGCTAGTTCTACCATTTTAAGTACAGTCTTGTGGATTTTTGTCGTTTGTGGTCTTGTGTTAAATCTATATAAAGAATACATATTTTTAATATACAACTGTGTGATGTCCCTGTGTAGTGTTGTCACTGGGTTACAGTATGTGTTCACAAATGCTTCACATATTTATTGCCTCTGAGATAAGCCTGCCTGCTCATGCCGAGCTACCAAGGGGGTGAGCAGGGGTTATTTTAGGAGTGTATCCCCCTTACCCTGACTAGAGGCAAGGGTCCCTATTTGTCACAAGTACCTACCTGTGGCAACTTGAGACCCCCAAATCTAACACCAGGGAACACCTGGATTTGCCATCATAGGCCCCACTTCCCAGGCCGGCCAACATTTGGTCAGTGCAGAGGAGTTCCATTCCAGCCGACTCCCCCTGAAAAGACGCTCCGGCTAGAAAGAATTCTCTGATTTGGCGGAACCAATAGGTACTATGCTTCTGCAGCTGCACTGTGTGCCTTCAGGCAGCTGGATTTATAAGCTGGGAGTGAGGGACCAAGCAAGTTATCTCACTTGCCCTTCCAGCTTGTGCCCCCCTTCTCCTGTGGACTGAACTATGGGGGCAATGGTCAGTTTCATCATTGCTCCGCTTCTACCAGTGTAGAGGTAAAACCTCTGTAGGAGGAACTCGAAAGCGCCGTGGGGCCACCGGTAGAAGCTGACTGCTTAAGGTAACAGAAGTTACTGTATAGGTTCTAATAAAAGCACAGATGCTTCTGTCCCCAGTGTTCAATTGAAGCATCAAATGTTATACTTAAAAATGCATACCTTGTTAAGTACTTATGTGTTACATGAATTTATAGTTACATGTATTTAAAGTGGTATTAGCACATCTCCTACAGTATATGATTTTTCACAATTCGACTTTAATGTGGATCTAAATAGGAATATCTTTTTTTTAATGTATGGAGTCTTTTTGTAGTGTTGTCATATTGTTGTTGTGTGTGTGTGTGTTGCACAAATGCTTTACACATAGCCTCTGTGGATAAGGCAGCCTGCTCTGCGCCAAGCCACCCGAGGGTGAGCGCAGGTTATCTTAGCCTGACTAGAGTGGTGGGTTCTGCCTGGCTGGGGTGCATACTTCAGCCAACCAGTATAACCATTTCTAACAGTGGCCATGTGTAAAGTAATTGTTACATGCAAACTCAGAGGCAGTTATATGTTTTCACGTATCAGTTTTGCTGTACTGTGGTAAGAAACTCGAATTTGACTTTTGCACTGTAGTGATGACTTTGTGAATCGAATTGACTAGATTCTTGCTCTAGAAACGAGTGATTGGGCCACATGTATTGTCACTGCTGTGGCAAAAATGTACATTTATAAGCCTTCTTACGTGAATGGCTTTGATCTATGCCAGTGTAGGTACGAATGTAGTGGGCCTCTGTCAATCAAGCGCAAAATAAACTGCAGCCCTTGTTTCGAATTGGATGAGAGTTCCCTCCTTCTACCCAAACATAAATATAGCAAACGTTTTGATTCTCTAGATTCACAGACCTCCTGCCCTCTTGTGGCAACAGCTAGTTTGGAATTCTGCCCACCGTTTTCCTGCTTTTGCCCTGAAAGTAATGAGAATATGCCTAATTTATTGGATGTTAACTTTAATGGGATCTCTGTCTAATGTTGCATTGAGTAGGAAGGGTTTGTGCCTGGTGAATGTTCTCACGTGGTGTGCGCTCTATGACTCCAAATTCATTGGTGTCATCGGTGTGGCACACAGCTAAAAGGAAAACACAAGTGGATTCCAACACGTCACCAACGGTGCATGGTAATATTCCTGAAATTATCACATCTGATCACTTCAAATTACTGATTGTGTGTTGTGATAGACGACACTTTTTTAAATCATACCATATATTTTTTCTTTGATTCCCAAGCAGTTTAAAAAATAAAACCGTGAAACTCTTAAAAAATGGTTTGAGATCTTAAGATTTTACCTTTACCCCTTCACAAGTGCATCATTTACATTAAAAATGCCTTTTATACGAATTTGACATTTGGTGCATCATTTGCTGCTTTGCACATCTAAATCATGCTGAGCTACTGCCCTGGAATTCACATGCAAGCTTCCCTGGGAAGGGAGAAACATTGCTGTGTAGCTTTACGACAGGTAAGCGAATATTAGTACTTCATGAATTCCATTGGGGCAGATGTACTAAATACTGGTTGCAATTTCTGACCAGTATTTTTGATACCAGTACTGAATTTAGCAAACTGGTCTGTGTCTTTATAGGTCAATTCTTAAAATTCCAGACATATCATGATTGCTGATGAGCTAGGTTGCAAACCAGGACTCACTCAGATGGGGGGGGGGCATTGTGGTACTGAAAATTCTGACCCGTGTCATAAGCATTGTCGTACCATGACGATTTTAGTATCAATAGACCGAGAATGACGAATATGCTATGCACGAGTATTTTCGTCGTATTCGAGTCACGAGATCACCCTGAAAACAGAGATTCCGTCCTGAACCCTCGGGTTCCATTTTGTGAACGGCAGCCATTTTGTGATTGCCCTCACATAGGCCGGTGATTAAGGCCAAAAACGAATCTGAAGGACACCTACACCTTTGCTGACTCCTGCATGACCTGGGCAAGCTGACTCCACTGACCAAGGCCAAACCTGTTTGGTCAGTTCCTCTCCCAGTGGCCGATTGAGATAGTATCAAGGCACAACATGCCATAAACCTTTGATCACACACACACCACGCCTAATCTTACACACACCTGTCCCTGTTTCCTACTTTATGACCTGCTTTACGAGGAGGAGGTGCCCGAATTTATTGGGGGTCCGTCGATATCTGATGAAAATGTTGGGCCTTGCCAGGGGATTTATTTTGGGCCGGACAAACTGAAATGTGGGATTGTCATCATGACTCTGCTTTTTCTTTGTAGTGAAAATATGTGAATAGTCAACTGTAAAATAAGGAATGTTTGCCTGAAGCATAATATTTTGTATAAAAAGAGAAGACTGGCTTTGTAAGATTGAGCAGTCTCCTGAGAATATACACTGTGTTGTACTTCTAGGATACACTGTTACTGGCTGCAGCCAATAAATTCGATCTTTGACTTCACCTAGAAGACTCTGTGTTTCTGTAGTCTGAAACAGGAAGAACTCGAAGTCTTAGGGTGTGTTCCCTGGCACCACTGGGTTCCGAAAAACCCAGTACTTCAGTTGGCGCCCACGTGGGGCGATATCAGCGGTACCGGTCCAAGCCAGAGGTTCGTGAGGAGCTTCGTGTGAAAATTCTGGAGGAAGGCCGCCACTTCATCGACCCCTGCATGTCGACGTGGTCCGAAAGTCTTTGCTGCGAGGTTCCGCGCTTCCCAACGGCTACGAAGGACTGCTGCCCTGACTATCGCCCTGTTTTGGACCCTTGATGATTGGTAGAGCGAAACGATAGATGAGTCTTCTGGTGACGTCATCGATACCTCAGTTAAGTATAAGTGGAGCGTCTCCCAATCCTTAGTTTGGTTCTTAGTTTGGTATCCCCTTGGGATCTTTGATTTGGAACTTGCAAGTACCAAAGCCGAGGGACTCGTGTATTCACGAGATTATCGTTTTGATATTCCCTTGAAGTTTGAAGCTAGACTAGAGAGCGAAGATCCCTGGTCTTAGCAGACTTGGAAATTTGTTTTGTCTTGGTTGTAGTAGGGATTCCCGATTGGAGGACTCGTGCCCGGTTCCTCCGATTGGAACTCCAACCTATGAATTGTATGTGAAATATGGCGTAGGCCCCATCACATATAATGAAGTATGGATCCGATACACCAGAAAGGATGGTGTTTTAAAATGGCCACAATATGGTAGCTTTGACACGGAAATTTTAGACAATCTAGAGGTTAGACTTTTCAAGAAGAAAGCCCGGCCGGCGATGTTTGACTCTTTCCGCCTATGGCGTAAGGAAGCCAAACAGAAGGAAATTAAATTAGCGAAGAAAAATAAGAGAGAAAAGAGTATTTCAATAATGCAAGCTGCCATGCAGTTTAAAGATAATGAAGAAGAACAGATGAGTGAGCAGTTGCACAGGCAACGTAAAATGGTAGTCGATAAATGCTACCCTGTTTTGCCGCCTCTTCAGCAAGATGCAGCAAAAGAACTTGAAAAAGACCCCCTAATGTCACACTTATTGAGTTCACCACCCCCCGATGCGCAGAGTGCTACAGCACCTCCGCAACCTTTAGTTGTGCAACACCCGGTTGTTGTGCCTCCTGCTCCTGCACAACCGCCAGCACCTCTTCAGTTGGCTCCTACTCCTCTGGTTCAGCCTTCTCAAGGGCCACTGGGTCCGCTACCTGCTCCGCCTTCAGCTTCCATAACTTCTCCACCTGTTCTTACTACTTCTGCTACTGTTCCTACGTTGACCTTTTCTCAGTCTGCTTTATCTCCCGTCCTGTCGACTTCTCCTTCTGTTCGACAGAGAATGACTGACACCGTTGCTAGTCTTATATTTCCTCTCTTTGGGTCATCTGGCGTGACCCCTGATTCGGAGCATAAACAGTTGCGTAGTCAACTGCCTGATTCTCGAGAGAGAGAGAAATGTTTGACCGTATGGCACGTAAATGGGTTACCGATCCGACAAGATATGAGTTAGAATCTGTTATGGATGTTTTCCGACAATGGGAAGCACCGAAGCAGATATATGTTTTTGAGAAAATGTGTGCTTTTCTTTGTGAGGAATTGGAGGACAATGATTTGGAATCCAATCCGCCTGAGTTGTGCCGTGTACGGTTCAAGTTTGCGAACGGCACGATTGTGGGTTCTGATGTTGAGAAAGCGGTTGCGACATTATTATTGTTTAGGAGCGAAGTTATTTCCCAGCAGTTATTCGAGCCTGATTTGTCTGTTAGAAAGAAGGTGAGACAATATCCCATGAGAGAAGTTCCCCCACAATGGAGAGAAGGGGACCCACATGCTAATCCAGCCATTCCGCCACATTTTCAGCGGGTTTGGGTACATGTTCCATGGAAGCGAGCTGAAATCTTGTCTCTTAAACAGACATTGCCTGATCCACGTAAAAATCCTGCAGGGTATTACAAGGAATTGTCACAGACCGCAGGTTCTTGCATTATGAATTTAGCTGATATAGACATGTTGTTTGGAAACGTTGTTCCACAGCCTTTATGGGGAAAGATTCGTCATGCGGATCATGATCAGGAGTTAGGTGACTCATGGGCTAATATTAGTGCTGCAGATGACCGACAAGTTGGTGGTGCTAAACCCGAGCCTTTAGTAGCAGGCCTTCCTGGTAGGATTATTAATTACATGAAGACTTTAATGCCTGCTATGCGTGTGAATTGGGACAAATTGTCCGCGTGTAAGCAGAGGAAAGATGAAACAGTGTCTGATTTCTTCACTAGGTTTGAAGAGACGTTCGTCGACCACAGTGGTCAAGATATGAGTACGGAAGGTGGTCAACGGTTGTTCGTTGACAAGTTTGTGCATAATTTGATACCCCAGTTATGTAAGAAGTTAAAGGATTCAGAAAGTTCTTGGGCCGTTTCCTCTTCAGCACAGATATTGGCTACTGCACAGTATTATGAAAATCGAGATAAAGATGAGAAGGATAGAGCAGACAAGAAAACTAAAGAGTTAAAAACAAAATGCTTTTACAGCAGGCGTATCCGCCACGTGGTGGCCAGAATAACTATCAGCAACCTCAACAATTTCAGAGGAACTCGCAAAGGTTCGAGTATCCTCAACAGCGTGTTCCTGTAGGTCCTAATCAGTGTTCATATTGTAAAGAAGAGGGTCATTTCAAGTATAGTTGTCCTATTTTGTTACAGCGTATGAATGGTGCCTCCGGTGCAAGAGGTCGAGGTGTTCAACAAGCTCCTAGAGGTAGAGGACGTGGAAATTTCCCACAGAACGCGCGTTCCTTTCCGCCTCAAAATTCAATTAATAGTTTTGATCAGCAGAATAACGCATCTGGTAGGACAGCTCAGTACTATGCTGATGACTACTATACAGAAGATGAGAATATGGAAGGTAATGATTGCTAGGACAGCCATAGACAAAGAGGGTGAGTTGTTTCAGTTCCAGTAGATCAGAATGGACCTTATGTTGAGGTGATTACATCAGGTGTGTCAGAGCCTTTCCTGTTGGATACTGGTGCTACGAAGAGTTCTATAATGCACTCTAAACTCCCTGGCGCACCTTTGTCTGGCGAAATGAATGTTTCAGTAGGTTTTTCTGGCGCCCCGGTTAGAAACCCGATTTCTAGTCCTATGTCCCTTTCTGTTGGACCTTGTGAATTCGAAGCACCCCTTACTCTGACAACAGGTTGTGGTGAAAACCTGTTGGGATTGGATCTGTTGAAAAGATTGCATGCGACTTTGTACTGTTCTCCTTCGGGAGTACAACTTACACTGGGTAAGAAAGTGGTCTCTCCAATGTATTTGTCGAAGGATAAGCTTCCGACAGAATTGTCGTTTCTTCCTGAAATTCTTTGGGCTACTGGTCCTAATGATGTGGGTCTTTTGGAAATACCGCCATATGTTGTGACATTGAAAGCCCATGTTAAAATGCCACGCATTCCCCAATATAAAATTTCTAGCGAAGGTGAAAAAGCATTACTAGCGATCATTTACGACTTGATTGAAAAAGATGTGATTGTAGAGACAAGAGGCAATGTTTGCAATAGTCCTGTTCTGCCTGTTCTGAAGCGTACTGATCCTTCTCAGCCACCTGTTTACAGATTTGTGATTGATCTTAGAGAGGTGAACAAGATCGTTGTGCCACAATTTCCAGTTGTTCCTGATATCACTGCTCTATTGACTATTGTTCCAGCTTCCGCGACCTGGTTCTCGGTGATTGACTTGAAGAATGCTTTCTTCAGCATCCCGAATGCCGAGGAGAGTAGAGATATTTTCGGCTTCAGTTTAGGAGGCCGAAGTTTCCGCTTCAAACGCGCTCCTCAAGGCTACAGTGAAAGTCCATCGATATGTAGTCAGGCTTTAAAAACACAGCTTGATACGATTGTTTTACCTGACGGCGCTACCCTTATTCAGTACGTCGACGATTTGCTAATTGCTGCAGATACTGATGAAATCTGTAAAGAAGCCACGTTATCATTGTTGCGTCATTTGTCTGATTTGCACCACAAAGCGTCTCTTTCAAAATTGCAATATTGTCGACAAGTAGTGACCTACTTAGGTCATCTCTTGTCGAAGGAGGGAAGGAAACTGACCCCAGAAAGAATTCAGGCAATAGCGAAATTGAGTGTGCCACGGACACAGAGAGAAGTGCGTGCTTTCTTGGGTATTACATCATATTGCAGACAATGGATGCCGAATTTTTCTTTGTTGGCCAAACCTTTGGTGGCATTAACTTGTAAAGATACACCGAATCCCCTTCCATGGTCTGAAGAGTGTCAGAACAGTTTTTCCAAATTACGCAATGCATTATGTTCGGCTCCTGTGTTGGGTACCCCCGACTACAGTAAGCCCTTTACATTGTATGTCCATGAGAAAGAAGGTTGTGCATTATCAGTGTTAACACAGTTGTTCGGAAACAAGCAGCGTCCATGCGCGTATTTTTCATCGACTTTGGACCCGGTAGCTAAAGCGTTGCCGAGTTGCTTAAGAGCCACAGTGGCAGCAGCTGTTTCTATTCGGCAGTCTGCTGGTTTAGTGATGAATAATACATTTATTGTGATGGTTCCACATGCAGTGGACACTTTGTTAAACAGGACCAAGACACAGCACTTAACTAGTGCTCGATTGTCAGGTTACGAGTTGACACTGTTAGTGAGTCATGTGCACATAAAAAGATGCAACACGTTGAATCCAGCTACGTTGTTGCCGATTGTAGTAGAGAACAGATGCTTCTGAACAGCATGATTGTTTTTTCAGAACAGAAGAAAAAACGAAAGTGAGAATAGATCTTCAGGACACTCCTCTTGTGAAGTGTGATGGTACCTTATGGGTGGATGGTTCGTGCTTCAAGCTTCCGAATGGTGATACGACTGCAGCATATGCTGTCACGACTTTGCATACGATTGTTGAAGCTGCACGTATCCCACATAATTCAGCCCAAGCAGCAGAATTGATTGCACTTATAAGAGCGTGTGTGTTATCAAAAGGAATGAAAGTGAACATTTATACCGACAGCCAGTATGCATTTGGTGTGGCTCACAGTTTTGGACGATTGTGGAAAGAACGTGGGTTTCTGACTTCGCATGGAGCTAAGATACAACATGGTCAGTTGGTGAATGAGCTTCTCGAGTCACTTACCTTGCCGTTGCAAGTCGCGATAGTGAAATGCAGTGCGCACAAAAAGGTTACTGATGATGTTGGTCGTGGAAATGCTTTTGCTGATGAAGTCGCAAAAGAAACAGCAAGGGATGAGATGAGTCGAATGTATGTTGCAGGCCCTGCAAGATGGGTTGGTGACGTTGGAATGTGTAAAGACACGATAGAGAGTGTGGTGTCTATTCAAGCTGAAGCTACAGAGAAAGAGTTGAGTGTGTGGAGAGAGAGTAAGGGTAAATTGGATGCGAATGGTTGTTGGGTTGAATTGTCAGAGCATCAGAGATGGTTGTTACCCGATGTGTATGTGCTTGCAGTGGTTACAATGGCCCATGGAACGGCTCACATCAGTGTGAAAGGGATTTGTAAGTTGTTGGCCCCGGTATGGCAAAATGCTGGAATTCCTAAGTGTGCGGAGAATGTGGTCAAGAATTGCATGGTGTGTCTGAAATACAATCCTGGTAGGGGAACCCCAACTCCAGCTGGTCATTTTGCGCCTCCAACGTATCCGTTCGAGGTTTTGCAGCTAGATTTCATCCACATGGAAAGGTGCAACAATTTAAAATACGTACTCGTTGTTGTTTGTGCCTTTTCGAGATGGGTAGAAGCATATCCCCTGAAAGACAACGCTGCCTTATCCACAGCTAAAGCCCTTGTCAAAGAATTCTTCCCTAGGTTCGGTTTGCCGAGAATGGTCTGGAGTGACAATGGGAGTGAATTTGTGGGTCAAGTGATGAAGAAAGTATGCGAAGGGCTAGGTATCCAACAAAAATTTCACGCTGCAAATCACCCCCAATCAGCTGGACTAGTAGAATGCTACAATGGCACGTTAAAACTAAAATTGGCCAAAATTCAAGCAAGCTCTAGTCTTAAATGGCCTGACGCTCTGCCTTTAGCACTCCTATCAACAAGAATGACTGTGCATTCGCGAGTGGGACTTAGTCCGTATGAAATCGTGTTCGGCCGCCCGGCCAACATATGGGGAGTGCCAAGGCCGACAAAATTCAGTGAGATCGAACACCCTGTACTGCTTGACTATTTGTACGGTACGAATTGACGACTAAATTGTGAGTTTTACACCAACAGGTTCACGATACTCTGCCTCAGGTCTCTGAAGCTCCAGGACATCCGATCGATCCTGGATCCTGGGTGCTGGTCAAGAATTTCCAGCGAACAAAGAATGACCAGCCCCGCTGGACCGGCCCCCACCTAGTCCTTCTCTCAACGAGATCAGCTGTTCGAGTGGAAGGGAAAAAGAACTGGATCCACGGTGTACACTTCAAGAGGGTCCCTTTGCCTCTGCCGTATGACCGGTGCGTCCAGGAGGGTGTTGCTGACTCATAGACTGAAACTGTGCCTCGTTTCCTGCCTTTCAGCGATGCACGTATGAAAGGAACAATTTCTGAACGAGAAAGTAACAATCTTTTGCAGAAAGCTGTGCCACCGTCAATCCGATTGGACACTACAGAGCCTGAACTCCTGTTTCAAGACCAGACATTACCTGGAAAAAGACGCTATAACCTGAGGCCGAGAACTATGGACTAATAAAATTTTCCTTTTTCATTGCTATATTCAAAAGTGCAGCTCTCTCATCTGAGAAACTTTTTTTTAGTTTTGTTTTTCGAACCACCATCCGGGTTCAGCTGTAGGGTCGCGGTTGCCCAAGTCTTTGGGGTGCAGCGGAAGACGTTAGGTCGACGGTTCTGGTTGGTCTAAGGGAGTTGCCCTGGACTGACAGAAGCATTCCTTAGCATAGAACACCCTACCACCGTGAGCAGCAATTAGAGAGGATGGAGTTTTTCGAGATGGAGAGACCTGCCAACCAAATTAACTTTAAGACTACAATTTGCAGAATGATGACCAAGAAACGTTTTTTGATATTATGTATTTTTATGTTGTTCAGTGTAATGATGTTTTTAATAGGATATGTTTTATTCTCTTTTCGAGTGACATTTGCACCCACTACACAGCCCATACCTCCTCCTACTGTTTCCTCGCATTCTTTCCACCCTTTTTCTGAACATGAGTCTTTTAGGAGATTAGAGTTTATTAATAACTCCTTCGTTCAGCTTTTACACCAACACCAACTAGTAATGAACACGACACTGTTGGGTGTGTGGTCTTATGCCTCACACAACTGACAAAGGTATCCCTTATCTGATTCTGCCTTTTAGCCATAATGGTTCTGTGTGGGCATACAGGACAATGTTCATTTACGCACATGAAGTCTACCCCCTACATTCTGTGAAAGATAATCCTAAGAATAGTGCTCTAGTTAAGGGTATAGTAGACATGATTAGGGAAGATACTTCCTATGAGACTATCCCGAGAGATGAGACACTAGCATACATTGGATGGAACGTGACCGGATACGGAGTTACTCTGCGTGAAAAACAGCAAGCTAACAGATTCTCCCCGATTTGGATTGTACCCCATCAGGGTCACCTATGTCTGCAAGGTAATGGCAAGAATCCCTGAGCTCAGCTAGGGAAGAGTATCTTTCAACGAGACTTATGTTTTTGCGTCTCAGACTTCCCCTTCGTTCCTAGCAGCTAGGGGTACCTACTTCATCTGTCATGATAGAGCCTATACATGGTTGCCCCCTGACTTCTCGGGCACATGTTTTGTTTTGTTCCTGTTGCCTCCCACCTACACAGCTGCGGCAGATTACCATAAGACAAGGATAGTTAGAGGTGTCCTCAGTAAAGAAGACACTGCAGGACTAGAATTTGGAGACTTTGTGAAGGGTTTTCTGCCGTTCTGGGGACCCATGGTTAACAGCAGGAACATAAGGCAATTGACAAGGGTGGTTGAGTCCACCTTAGTTGAAACTGCTGGTGCCCTTAGTAACTTGACTGCTGAGCTCCAGTCGGATCGTCTTATGACCCTTCAGAACAGGGTCGCGTTAGACGTCATCCTTGCAGACCGAGGTGGGGTATGTAAAGTGATCCAATCGAGTTGCTGTATTTTCATTCCAGATAACGCTCCAACAGTGTACCAGGCCATTTCCAAACTGCACAAGATCTCCGACTCTATCCATGTGGATAAAGGAGACTGGTCGTTGATGGGATGGTTCTGAGAACTGTTATCTGCCTGGGGATGGAGGATTCTAATGGTCATTGGGATGGTCTTAGCCATTCTTTTCCTGTTCTGTCTATGCGTACAGTATGCTCCTGCTATATGTGGCCTCTGTGCTACATCGTGTGTAAAGAAACCTGTATCGAGGGACGAGCTAAGTAATAGGATGATGCTACAGCAACATCTCAATGACTTTACGAATATAGACCTGGACTCAGATTAGCGTGAGTATAGGTTAATTGCCTATGTAAGGGCAAAAGGAGGGTCTGTGGTACTGAAAATTCTGACTCGTGTCATAAGCATTGTCGTACCATGACGATTTTAGTATCAATAGACCGAGAATGACGAATATGCTATGCACGAGTATTTTCGTCATTCTCGGTCTAATAGTGGTACACTGTTGGAGCGTTATCTGGAATGAAAACACAGCAACTCGATTGGATCAATTTACATACCCCACCTCGGTCTGCAAGGATGACGTCTAACGCGACCCTGTTCTGAAGGGTCATAAAACGATCCGACTGGAGCTCAGCAGTCAAGTTCCTAAGTCCACCGTCGAGTCACGAGATCACCCTGAAAACAGAGATTCCGTCCTGAACCCTCGGGTTCCATTTTGTGAACGGCAGCCATTTTGTGATTGCCCTCACATAGGCCGGTGATTAAGGCCAAAAACGAATCTGAAGGACACGTACACCTTTGCTGACTCCTGCACGACCTGGGCAAGCTGACTCCACTGCCCAAGGCCAAACCTGTTCGGTCAGTTCCTCTCCCAGTGGCCGATTGAGATAGTATCAAGGCACAACATGCCATAAACCTTTGATCACACACACCACGCCTAGTCTTACACACACCTGTCCCTGTTTCCTACTTTATGACCTGCTTTACGAGGAGGAGGTGCCCGAATTTATTGGGGGTCCGTCGATATCTGATGAAAATGTTGGGCCTTGCCAAGTGATTTATTTTGGGCTGGACAAACTGAAATGTGGGATTGTCATCATGACTCTGCTTTTTCTTTGTAGTGAAAATATGTGAATGGTCAACTGTAAAATAAGGAATGTTTGCCTGAAGCATAATATTTTGTATAAAAAGAGAAGACTGGCTTTGTAAGATTGAGCAGTCTCCTGAGAATATACACCGTGTTGTACTTCTAGTATACATTGTTACTGGCTGCAGCCAATAAATTCGATCTTTGACTTCACCTAGAAGACTCTGTGTTTCTGTAGTCTGAAACAGGAAGAACTCGAATTCTTAGGTTGTGTTCCCTGGCACCGCTGGGTTCCGAAAAACCCAGTACTTCAACATCATAGAGATGGTAGCCTGCCCGGGTCAGTAAACAATCATGTTTGTCTTCGCCTTTAAATAAGGGAACCTTCCTTTATAAATGATGCATGATTTCCTAAAAGGACACAGTCCTGCATTTCAAAACAAAGCAAAACCAAAGGGGATGATGGACGGAGTGTTGAACATTGCAAGCACTCACCCCCAGTCAACTGATCTGGGTTTAATCCATCATCATTCTTTAGCTCACTCTGCCACCCCAGTTCAGAGACTGTTCATCATCCCCTTTGGTTTTGCTTTGTTCGCCCTAAGTTGGCAAGGTATGCCCAGATGTGGGTACCTTGCTCACTTTGCCACTGGATTCAAGCTAGCCTGGCTGATGATGGCTGATTAGCCAGAAACGGGTCCCAGGATGTTTATTTCAGGTCCAGGGAAGACATGGCTTGGCAGTTTGGGCTGGACTGTTCCCATGAGGCACAGGGTCAGACTGATTTGCATATGGCCATGCCTGAACTAGGGTGGCAGAGTGAGCTAAAAAATGATGACGGATTAAACCCAGATCAGTTGACTGGGGGTGAGTGCTTGCAATGTTTAACACTCCGTCCATCATCCCCTTTGGTTTTGCTTTGTTCGCCCTAAGGGGCCGATTATGATTGCGGGGAATCTGCATCCTCCTGGCCGCCGGAAGCCACCGCCGGCCCGGAGGATGCGGATTCACCGCTGCGGTGTTTGTAAAGACCCCCCGCCAGATTAGGATGGCTGGGGGGTCATCGGCGGACGGGGAGACCGTCCGCTGCTTTTCCGACGCGGTCGCCTTCAGACCGCGGCGGAAAGCTCTAATATGGTGGCGGTGTCTATCAGACACCGCCAGCCATATAAGGATTAGCCTTGGGACATGCCTTTCCATGGCGGCAATGACGCCACAAAAAGGCATACGGTCTTTTCTTTGGGGGCCTGCTGCGGGCCCCCAGGGTAAAGGGGGGGTGGGGGTGCACATGGGGGGTACCTATGGTACCCCCCTGCATTTGTTTGCACGTAGCGGCAGGCACCTCGCACGGAGGGACGGCCGCTGCCCCTGCGGACGGTCCCTTCACCTCTGGGGTGGCGGATGGACGCAGGTCCGTCCGCCATCCTAATAGGCCCCTAAGTTGGCAGGGTATGCCCCGACGTGGGTCCCTTGCTCACTTTGCCACAGGTTTCAAGCTAGCCTGGCTGATGACAGCTGATTAGCTAGAAACCGGTCCCAGGATGCTTGTTTCCGGTCCAGGGAAAACATGGCTTGGCAGTTCAAGCTGGACTGTTCCCATGAGGTGTTCCCAGGAGGCACAGGGTCAGACTGATTTGCTTATGACCATGTCTGAACTGGGGTGGCGATGTGAGCTAAAGAATGATGATGGATTAAACCCAGATCAGTTGACTGGGGGTGAGAGCTTGCAATGTTCAACACTCCGTCCATCATCCCCTTTGGTTTTGCTTTGTTCGCCCTAAGTTGGCAGGGTATGCCAAGATGTGGGTCCCTTGCTCACTTTGCCACTGAATTCAAGCTAGCCTGGCTGATGACGGCTGATTAGCCAGAAACCGGTTCCAGGATGCTTGTTTCCGGTCCAGGGAAGACATGGTACATGGTTTGGCAGTTCCGGCTGGACTGTTCCCATGAGACGCAGGTTCAGACTGATTTGCATATGACCATGTCTGAATTGGGGTGTCGGAGTGAGCAAAAGAATGATGATGGATTAAACCCAGATCAGTTGATTGGGGGTGAGTGCTTGCAATGTTCAACAGTCCGTTCATCAAACCCTTTGGTTTTGCTGAGTTTAACAACAAGACATTATTTTAAAAGTGTAGTTTTTTAACAGTTGATACTACTTCCAAATAATGAATCGGCATTGAGTTGCAAACCCATTTTAATGTAGGTGCATTTCTCCTGACTCCTAAAACGTTTTAAGTACAGGTTAAAAACGTTTTTGCAGTCACACAATGCTATTCAGACTGTTTACAACTGTAAAAACATTTAAGAACATCTAGCCCTAAATTTGATAATGTTGGCATACGTTTCTACTAGGTAGTCCTAGTAAACAATTCTATATTAGTAGCTCTTGTAAAGCTAAAGAATTAAATCGAGCCTGTCTACAGGAGGCAAGGAGAGAGAGAACCTTTATTGACAGGAAGGTTCTTATTTGGAAAAAACTTGAAAACACCTCAGAGGTGGAAGCATTGAAGTATGGTATTTGGAATTTGCAGTATAGCCTTTAGGTGGCAATGTAAATGCACTAGAGTCAGGAGTGATTGAGGTACATGAATACATTGTTTATGAACTATCTGCTGAAAAAAACACAGCTGGTAATATCCAAGTGTCTGATCACTTAGGTTTCATGCTATGCCTGTAGTGCATTTGTTGTCTGCAAAGTTGCGCTGTAATTGCACTCCTGATGTAGTCAGTAGCAGCCAGCACCATAAAAATATTGTGAGGCGCGATGCCCAAAAAACTCACCATATGTTCATTGCTGGCCACAGGCTCTGGTCGCCGTCTTTCATTCCGGCGCTCTCCTCGGATGCGGGCAGAAAGGAAGGGACTCCCTCCCTTGTGCCACGTGAATCCAACCAACAGGATTGGTTCAAGAAGGCTAACCCAGTGCTCATTTTGAGGCTGGGGGCCTGCAGCTTCAATTCCTCGGCTGGGCTCGTTTTTCAGCCCCGGGATTGCTGGTTTGAAGTGCGCATGACAGATTGGGCGGCTGCAGCCAGCCAGCCAATCTTTCATGTGCACTGGCAGGGAGCAGATGTAAGTGCAATTGCACTAATAAGCCCCGACCCCTGCCCTCACGCTGAAGCAGTGTGAGCCTGCCACACATAATAAAATGGTATTTATTACCATTTTATGAACGTGTGTGCCTGCTGGCGAAGCAACGCTCCTCCCCCATAACAGAGGTGCCGCCCCTGAATGTAGCGACTCCTGATGCTATATCAGTGATGCGATATACATACTTGCAATGTAGTGACTCACATCCCTGAAAGAATGTTTGGATGTACTTCAAAAACTCCGAAATAAGACTGAATGTTCTAAAGATCTACCTGAACGGTCTAAAAATAAAGCTTGCCAACCGAGCTCTGAAAGCAATCAACTGGAGTCGCACTGCTTCCCTATCAGGAGCCTTCGGCCAACAACATGCTCCCATCTCTCCCTGAAAGCTGCTTGAATCTGCAGTTGCCTAGCATCCACACTCTCTGCATCCATGCCCTAAACTGAGGATAGGCTAGGACCACCAGATCAAAGCGGACTTAAACTGCTCACCATTTCATGAAAGTCTTTAAAGGTAAACTATCCAAGAAAGCCCCTGTCTCAGACCATCTCCATAGAACCTGGGACTGAGAAATGCCTCAACCAGCTGGACTCTAGCGCCCTGCTATTGACCTCAGACATTGTTTTTTGTTAATTTTCAGTCCTCCTGCACTCCTTAGTACCCCAAAACATAGTCTAACATGGCAACTAGCACTTTACACATCACCTACATACATAGCATAACGTTTCACTGCAAGACATAACTTAAGGAGTAATGCGGGCCTGGGTCACATTACATCTCTTTTAAAGTTAATATTTTTTCAGATCTCAATTGAAGTGATTAGGTATGACCCGGAAGTTATTTTATAAAGATCGCTTGTATTGTTGTACCCCTAATAAAAGTTATCTTTGTTGACGTCTTTCTTTAGAGAGCTAAGAAAGGCCTCCGACTGAGCTAATGGCTCGTGCAGTCGGATGCAACAATCTCTTCTCTGAAACTTTTGAAACTAGCATATTACAAGACTCCTATTAAGCCAATTAAAGGGCTTTTCGACACTGAACCTGGGTAGCAATGTTTGCTTTTAGATTGATTTTCGTCTTACACGAAGGCAAAACCAGAAAAACTGTTTCTTTTCAAGCAAATTAAAGAAAAGATAGGTTTAGCAATCCTCACAAATTTGTAACAAGAAATTCTGTGTTACGCAGCAGATTTTTAATTATTTCTCACACATTCTAAAAGAAATGCATGCACTAGTAAAGCTGTTCCTCTCCAGGTATGTAAATGTAAAGCATTGGCAAGCCATGATTAAAATGATGCAATACTCAGATGAGTGAAAGTTCTAATTGGAAAAGCTACCGATAGTAATAAAAGGTGCTTCACCAACATAGACATAAGTCGATAACCACAAAGGCACCAACCAGTTAATATTATCTACAGCAGGTCAGGCAGTTGTTTGTCACAACATGAAGATCAAGAATATAAAGCCACAAAAATATCACATCCACCAAATTGCCTTCCAATACATCGACAAAGAAAGCCTTTATTTACTGTTCTGAACTCCACACTTACTTGGAGGAAAGTGGTAGTCGAAGTTTCATCATATGAAAAATCTCATTTTATATTGTGTCCCACCCCTGCCTTGTTAAATTCACTGTAAAGAAATAAACACCCGAAATACCAATTTCTTTAACTAGTGGTCACACCAGCATTCTTTTAACAGTGGGATATTCCAGAGTGATAATTCTCTGGTCAGATGATGACCCGCCCATGCAGGATGTGAGGAGGTCCCCCCTGCAGGATGTGATGCGGGCCCCAATGCTGGATGTAAGGAGGGGCCCCTGCAGGGTGTGACGTGGGCACCCCCTGTAGGATGGGATGAGGGCACCCCCTGTAGGATGGGATGAGGGCACCCCCGGCAGGATGTGATGAGGGACCTCCTGCCGGATGTGATGAAGGCCCCCACTGTAGAATGTGACGAGGGCACCCCCTGCAGGATGTGATGCGGGCACCCCCTGCAGGATGGGATGAGGGCCTCCAGTGCCGGGCGTGAGGAGGGGCCCCTGCAGGATGTGATGAGGACACCCCCTGCAGGATGTGATGAGGGAACCCTCGGCAGGATGTGATGCGGAACCCCCAACAGGATGTGATGGGACCCCCCTGCAGGAAGTGATGCCGACCCCCCTACAGGATGTGACAAGGGCACCCCTGCAAAATGTAATGAGGGCACCCCCGACAGGATGTGATGAGGGCACCCCTGGCAGGATGTGATGCGGGCCCCAATGCTGGATGTAAGGAGGGGCCCCAGCAGGGTGTGAAGTGGGCACCCCCTGCAGGATGTGACGAGGGCCCCCCTGCAGGGTGTGATGAGGGCCCCTCCTGCAGGATGTGATTAGGGCATCCCCTGCAGGATGTGATGAGGGCATCCCCTGCAGGATGTGATGAGGGCACCCACTGCCGGATGTGAGGATGGCCCCCTGGAGGATGTGATGTGGGCCCCTCCTGCAGGATGTGATGAGGGCACCCGCTGCCAGATGTGAAGAGGGGCCCCGGCAGGATGTGATTTGGGCCCCCCTACAGGATGTGATGAAGGCCCCCTGCAGGAACTGATGCAGGCTCCACTGCAAGATGTGACGAGGGCACCCTCTGCAGGATGTGATGAGGGCACCCCGGCAGGATGTGATGAGGGCACCCCATGCAGGATGTGATGAGGGCACCCCGGCAGGATGTGATGAGGGCACCCCATGCAGGATGTGAGGATGGCCCCCCTGGAGGATGTGATGAGGGCACCCCCTGCAGGATATGATGAGGGACCCCTAAAGGATATGATTTCTCATAGCAGGAGCATTTTATCTTTAAATAAGTCATCTTCGTTTTAAATATAGCATCACGTGTTATTTAAATGAGGTCAAAGAGGGCGCAGTGCAGCAGTAATGAGAGGAAAGACAGATCTATACGTTGGTATTGTTGTACCACAAACGCACGACCAGCTGCTGAGACATGGTCAATGGCTGAAAAGTGTCTCTACTAGGGTCTTTCGTATTTTCTGTCCTTAGGTGTTCATCTGGTTGACCTCCATGCTTCCAAAGAGTGCACACTATGCCAGAGTCAATGCCCCATCAAGGGAAAAATGTGCATATGGTTGTTCAGTATTTGGAAAGATGCATGTCTTTAGCTGACAATGTCACATTTAAAGTGAACCAGACTTTAGAATTTTGCATTATCCTGGGAATTATCTTAGAAACGTTAAGACGATATAGAGCATTCAATTTAAAAAATGTGGACGTCTGCAGTTTCTGCTAATCCCTCAATCTGTGGATTAAATTGCCCGGAAAAAATGCTCCCAGGGAGCAGCGTTTGTAAATCATCATGGTGAGTGCATCTGTCCTACTCTCTTTCTGAAGGGCAAAGATGTGGTTCACCGATTCCAGCTTGTGGCACGTGGCTGTGACTTGGTTTAGTCAACCACATTGTTACACATATCCTGCAGTCAGAAGCTAATGTAAAACTGAAAACAATATTGCCCTCAGCAATGTGAGTGCAAACAGGGGCACTGATGACCAATGAAGCAGAACACATCTTTTGAGTTCCTTTCACATGTATAGTACCCATACACAACCAGAACTCCTTGCGTATACATATTTTCATGATTCCATAAAGTCCTACTATCCACAGAGGATCTAAACTAGGGGCATTCAATGTTGGTCTATGAGGACTGGAGCTATGCAAGTATTAAAGGTTATCCACATTTGATACATTTGCATAGAATGCAACTAACTAAGAACTATTTACATGGTGAAATATAATCCTCAAGTTCTGGCATAGCGTTAGCTTTCACCAAACTCAATTGGCCATCTCCGATCTAAAGTTTGCTTTATCCAAGTTACTATGCTGTGTCATTATATATATTACCTACTGGCAGTTGCCAGCAGGTAGTTATAGTTAGGACTTTGTTTCCATAGGAACAGTGTTTTTTTTTGTTGGTAATAACTTTGGTGCAGTTTGCGACTTCATGACATTTCAAAACTAGTTCACCACTCAGTTCAGCTGCTGTTTGGAATGTTTCAGGGTGATTTATAAAGCAGTGGCCATGAAAAAGGGGGGTCCCAAAACACGTTTCCCAATGCAATTTCCCATGGGGAATTTAGACACGACTACATCCCGAACCGCTGGACCGAATTACACCAAATTTGGCAGAATGCTACATCATGGTCCCGAAAGATCTCTTTTTGTAATTTGGTGTAAATCTCTTCAGTAGTTTTGGAGTTATTAACACCTTAGGAGCTTCGTAAATATACCTCCCCAGTGCTGCGCTGTCCATTATCCAGTGCTGAATGGACGTCCAACGGTCGCACGCAGCACTGGGGAGGTAGTGCCCGTGACGACCGTTGGCCGACGGCAGCACTTAAAGGGTTAAAGAAAAAAGATTTAAGTATATCTAGAGAAGTGTATGGTCTGCGGATCTGACAGATCTCATAATGAGATCTGCTTGGCTGCCATCACTTCAACCAGGAAGTGGTGGTAGCCATCCTGGGGCTCAGACTCAGCCGAATCCCAAGAACAAATATAAAAGAAAAACTTAAGGGGGCAGGATAGGAGTACTCTGACCCCCTAAGCCTGGTGGTGGGGTCCCTGGGACCCCACCCATGGCCAAAACCCTTTTCTTTTTCATTTTGCCACTGATCTGCAAAGGATCCATAGATCTTGGCAACATATCTTTATAAGACAGAGCTTATTTTTTATACCCCCCTAGGTTGGCCAGGTCCTGAGGGGAGGAAATACATATAATTGGGGCTGGGTGGGGTGGTGCATGTGGCCCCCATTTCTTTTGACCACAGGGACCCATGCACGGATTGATATTATAAAGGTAGGGTACATGCAGCCCACCTCCCAGACTGATTTTGGCCCCAGGAACTCCATCTCCTAGGGCCCAGCCATAGGTTGAAAGGGGAAGAGAGTCACGTAGCCCCCTACCTCATTGATTTCAGCCCTTGGGACCCCATCCCCTGTGGCCCGGCAGCAATTCAAATGGGGGCGAGGGCCACGTGGCCCCCCTCCTTGAGCCATTAATGGCCCTGGGGACCCCATTCCACAGGGTTGGCTCCTGGTATTTCCCAGTGCCTGTGTTTACTCTTGTTTGGCAATTGCAAATCTTAGACCAGAAGAGAAAACACGAACTCCGCTCCCAATTGGTGGGAGCTTTAAAATGCTCCAGCCAGCTGGGAACAAACTTCAGATCGATTCACCTGCCCCCAGTTTAGGATTCACTTATGGTAATTAAATATTACTTATGTTAAAAAAAACTAGAAATTCACTGAACAAAACAAAGGTTATGGGGATCTCATAGTTATGAAATAGAATTAAAAAACATTAGAAATTCACTAAAAACAAAGGTTACAGGGACGTTATAGCTAGGTTCAGATTTTACACACACAAAAACATAGACATTCAGCAGTTATAGTTTGAGTTATCTCAAGTAACTATAACTCACACCCTCGCCATGCACTAATAATGACCCCACATATTACATCACTTCTAACATCTTCTATGGCATCGTTGATATCACTGCAACATTTGTCATAAAAATATTGATGAGAATACTGTGCATGGTGGGAGGGCCACAGTGTGCTTTGGTATGAGTTGCTTTGTTGCTGCTCTACAGGGCTCATGTTATCTTTAACTGATCCATTCTTTTCTTGTTATGATGGCCTGGGAGTAGTCAACTCTGGTAAACGGTATCTGAACAAAAGAACTCCACTGTAGCTCCCACATCTGAGAAGATTGTATTGCTACAGATCACCATAAGAAGGAGTATGCCATCATGCTTTAGGAGAACACATTTAGTGCAGCTACTGATGGGAACCAATTCAACAATAGGTAAAAGAGCACCAAAGTAACATGACTGTGAAAAATGACAAGCTACAGGGGGCAGGAAGGATTTCAAGCAACAAGTACAGAACAATTAACTGAAGGTGTACCATATTATTCGAGTGGTCTATATAGGCGATGGGTGAACTTTGAAAGTTGTGGGCCTAACTATGTACCACAAGTTGCACTGAGCGAGCGAGCAAAATGAGAATGATTAGTTTCTTTAGAAGGTCAAGGATTTTATTCTCCTAAAAATAGTTTGCCACATACCTCACATCCAGGTCTTCCTGTGAAAATCCCTGAGCTATTGTATCGGCTCTGGGAGCAGTTTCACACCTAATTAAGGGGAAGTACCTAAAGAGCCATCTGCAGCAGGCACTTGCCAACTAACCTACTGGACAAATTAATTGGATTTTTAACAAATATTAAAAATAAGGATTTCATTGCCTCTGTAGGTTATCAGAATTCAAAGTTAGCGGACATAGGGCCTTATATAGATCACGGCGGATGGAATACTCCACCACAAATGTGACAGATATCCTATCCTCCATATTACGATCTCCATAAGATATAACAGGATTGTAATAGGGTGGATGGGATATCTGTCACCTTTGTGACTGAGTATTCCCCTGTGCTAATATCTAAATCAGACCCTTATTATTTACCTGCACTTTAGTGTTTTTTGTACGACAACTACAACTCTACCTGTGAAAAGAGCTCTTGGAGGTAAATGGACAATATTCAATTTTTGCATGCCCCAATTTTAGTTATCTGCACCCTACTTTGTGGGCTACAAGGGCTATGTTTGGGTGCCTCATTTAATAATTGAAAGTAAGATTCTTTCCTGACAACAAAATAGTTATTTTGACAGTTTCACCTGCAGGCTTAAAAGCTACGGGGTTTCGCTAAACAGGTATGCCTGAAAGCATGTTTACTTCGCCACTCTCGTGCATGGAACAATACATGCTGCAGTCCACATGAGACATTTAAATGTCAATGCCATTGCTTTATTTTTTTGTACCTATGGCCTTACTGTAAAATTAAATATGTCAATTGGGGATTAGCCCATTTTACCACATTTTAGGCGTCAGAGCACTTACACCGGGGTCTGAACAGCAATGCCCCAATGTGCAGAGTTAAAAAACCAACAATACCAGTTAGAAAAAAAATGGGGATGGCAATGCAAAATGAGGCACTTTCTGACAGTGGCTAAAAAACAGCTTCTTGAGAGCCACAAATAAGAAATTGCAATGACCGTATAGTTTTCCTCCCCCACCCCATTTCCTTAAATGTTGACTAACCAGCTGTAGACATTGTAGCCAAATAACAAAACAATCTGTGTAGACAATTTCATATTTTTCAACATCAATACAGCATCTTTTGTCACTTCTATGGTGCATTTTATGCATACATTTCTTTACAAATAGATCTTCAACCATATATTTATGATTGAGAATCTACTTGGAAGGTGCACAGTATAAAACTACAAAGTTATACAAATCTCACAATCACATGCCATAGATTACAGAGCTGAACAAACTGTGCAGGCTTACACAGCAGTGCTCCAACTCAATTTGCAAAGAGCTTGGATGATCACAGAGGTAATACAAATGTAACAGGCTCATGCCTCAGACGATAATACTGATAATATCTTAAAAAACCTCAGCAATATAAATAATGACATGCCTCCATGTTGGTCATGAAATAACAGCAATTGCAGTAAGTTCCTTCTGGTACTAATCAGCAAAGTGAGAAGGGATGCTCTGTTGCAGCAAACCCACCACTTCTCCTCTAAGCGGATGACTGACTATGATAGAGTATCCGTAGAAAGGAGGGCAGAAGCCAAACCTCCAGTCCTCATTTGGATGGCTGTTCTGACTGTCATACTTTTGCCTTCCAATAAGGGGAGGAGGGGTTCCATAGAAATGGCTTAACCTGGACACATAGCTCTGACACACTTTGGGGCATATTTACAATGAGTGGTGAATCCCTTCATATCAGCAGGGATGCGCCACTTATTGTGCGCCATGCCTCCGCCACCATGGATGCGCCGCATTTACAATGCGGCGCACCATGTGGCAAAAATGGCACAGATGCGTCACGCATCTGTGCCGTAAAAACGACGCATTGTTGGAGTTTTGTCGCAAGCGCAACGCAGCTCCAGCAATGCCCTAGGGGGCCCTATCTTGTTAATGCTGCGTCAATCCGTACGCCTGCTTCAAGCAGGCGCAGGCTTTTGACGCAGCATGGGCCCCAAAGTGACTGAGTGAAATCTTGTAGATTTCACTCAGCCACTTTTAAAAGGCGTTCCTGCGCCGGAACGCCCCTCCCTGTGCAGGAACGCCTCCTTCTGGCGCAGGGCTTTACAACGTGGCGCATCTCCCAGATGCGTCACGTTGTTAATACCCCGCATCATGGCCCATCTTTTGCACCGCTGCTACGTCACAAAAGTGACGCAACGGCGGCGTAAATGACGTGCAAGGGGCTTGTAAATCTGCCCCTAGGCCTCTGGGTAAACAAGCTGACTCCTTGCTCTTACAGGTTTACTGTTTATGAGTAGGAAGATATCATGCCCAAAAGTCCAGCCAGATTCCTCACATATGGAGTGTACATCTCACAGAGAGTAACCAAATGGCCTAAATGTAGCCCAATCAGTTAGCTTGGCTACTTACTCTGTGGGCTCTAGCCCGTTCAGGACTAGTGGACAAGCAATGGTGGCCAAATTTGAATGCAGCCTTGGAAGACATGCCCTAAAGAACATTCTGTTGACCCGGCGCTTAGCACTATTTTTATGGGAATACAGGTCTCACTGGAAGAACAATCACCCAGGCAATGTGCAGTGCAGGTTGTGCCCATAATTTCCAAGAATCTGTGGGGCACATGGTATGTAGTTGTCCAGTATTGCTCTCCCTGAGGTGTGTTTCTCTAAGGCCAATTTTCCTGCAACAGGGCATAAGAGCATGCAAAGAGGCAATGCACCTTGAAAGAAATGTCTGTTTACAATCACTGTCAAATTATCACGTGACACTTTAGTGAACTTGCACTTTTGAGTGATTAGTTATGTCCTGACAACTTGGCACCTTATACCTTGAAAGAAATGCCTGTTTACAATCATTGTTGAATTAGCACGTGGCACTTTAGTGAATGACCTAACTGCTTGGCACCATGTATCATGAAATAAAAATCTGTTTATAATTGCTGAGTGATCACCATATGGCACCTTAGAAAATGTGCACTTTTATTACTATTGTTTCTGGTCTTTGTCAGGCTCTGCCTTGAGATAATTGACAAGTCTTCACTATTTGGTACCTTTCGAACGCAATGCATAGCTCTACTTGCTATCAGATTAAACTAACTTTTGTCTTGTATGTTGTTTGCCTTCACCCTGACACCTTGGATCGGTATTTTATTGCCATATTTCATTGCATTTGCGTTTTTGTTGGCATGGTAAAGATTTTAAGCAATTACACAATAAAGCATTTGAGACTCAGGTGGTCTATACAAACCTTTCCTATAACTAATGCGTGGGATGGAAGAATAGAAGTGGGTTTTATTTTCACATTTAGAAATTGACAATTCATAAGAGTTCATAAGAGGCTCCTGCTTTACTATTCCTGTTCTTAGATGAAGGTAATCCTGGCTAGGGTACCTAACTTGGAACCCAAAGAGAATGTACCATAGATGAAGATGAAAACTACAAAGTTGTTGCTAGAAAAAGGGAAGAAAGTGAGATCTGACAGTGATCAAGTACGTTTCTGTATTTTCTCCTAAAAATGTTTACCTAACATCAGTCACATTCTGAAGATGAGTTCTTCAACTTTGGAATTTAAACTCAAATATCTATGGCAGACCTCAAAAACTTAAGGGTGGTATTCGGAAAAAAAGATGTGGGGCCTGAACAAATGAGCTAACAATCTATCTGAGTAAAACATCATTCTATCTCTCAATGGTGGAATATCATAGCTGAGAGGGATTGCCTACAGGAATTACTTTCTACTTGTCTGGGGAGCATGGATGCAGAAACCATGTTTTAGCCTGTTGGACCCAGCCCGAAGGCGCGCCAAAGGCGCCCGTCCGTGCCTGGACCGCGCCCAGTGCCAGAACCCCTGGACCCCGGAGACACTACGACGCCCGACTGCACTACGACACTAGCACCTTCCACGCACTCAACCCCGGTCGAGAACACACCTGCTACTGGGTAACCCCGAAGCGCACCCAAGGACCCTTCACCTGCCGGATCTGCAACTTCTCCAGCATCCGGCCAGCCACACCGCCCACCAAGGAACCCAACTACCTCAGATGCATCCTCCTCAACACCTGCTGTGCCTGCAAACACGCCGTCGAGCTCTGGGACCTCCTCGACTCTACCTCCCCTGACGTCACTTTCCAGACAGAGACCTGGCTGAACCCTGCCTCCACACCCGACATCGCCATTGCCATTCCGGAAGGATACAAGATCACGTGCAGGGACCGCACCAACGAAACAGGAGGAGGAATCGCCATCGTCCACAGGAACACCCTCAGAGTTTCAACCAACACCGATGACACCCTCAGCACGGCCGAACACATGCACTTCCAGATCCACACCAATCCCAACACCACCCTCAGAGGAACCCTCATCTACAGACCCCCCGGAACCCGACCACAGTTCAGCGACTCCTTCAAAGACTTCATCAGCACACTTGCCCTCGCCTTCACGGACCACATCTTCCTAGGAGACCTGAACTTTCATCTCGAGAACATCAACGACACAAACTCCACCACCCTGCTCGCCAACCTCGGACTCAGACAGCTCATGACAACATCCACCCACACCGCGGGCCACACGCTCGACCCCATCTTCACTGCAAGCCCCCACGTCTCCTTCAACCGCACCACCGAACCCCACTGGACCGACCACTACTGCATCCACTTCCCTTCAGGAAGCCCACCAAGCACCGCCGCACCCAACTGCTGCCTCGACAATGCTGGAGCACAGTCACCGATGACCAACTCACCACCACCCTCGCCCAGAACCCACCCGCCTACACCACTGACCCCGACACCACTGCCCGCAACCTCAGACAATGGAGCGACAACTGCGCCAACACCCTCTCAAGACACCCTCCAACAGCCACACCAGCAAGAAAGCCTCCTGGTTCACCAAAGACCTCCAGGCCTCCAAAAGAACATGCCGAAAACTGGAGAAGAACTGCCTCCGCGAACGATCACCGGATAGGTACACCGCCCACAAGAACGGCACCCGCAGACATCAACATCTCATTAGAGCCGCCAAGAGGGCCTCATTCAAGGACCGCCTAAACAAAAACACACACAATTGCAAGGAGCTCTTCTACATCGTGAAGGACCTCTCCAACCCCAGCTCCAACGCCAACAACATCCTGCTGTCGCAAGACCTATGCCGACATCCACGACAGCTTCAATGCCACGACCGCCCCGACGACCACCACCCCCACCACCACCACACGCACCAACCATCTAATCTCCTGGACAAGCGTCAACGGCAAGGACACCAGCGATATCATGAAGACCATCCACTCCGGTTCACCGCTAGACCCATGCCCCCACTACATCTTCAACAAAGCCAGCGCATCCATCGCACCCCATATCAGCAAGGCCATCAACATCTCCTTCGAGACAGCAACCTTCCCGGAAAGCTGGAAACACGCCGAGATCAACGCCTTACTCAAGAAACCAAAGGCAGAACCCAAGGACCTCAAGAACTTCCGGCCCATCTCCCTGCTCCCATTTCCGGCTAAGGTCACAGAGGAAATAGTCAACAAACAGCTGACCCGCTACCTCAAAGACAACAACATCCTGGACCCATCCCAGTCCGGTTTCTGCAGCAACCACAGCACCTAAACCACCCTCATCGCCGCCACAGATGACATCAGGACCCTGCTAGACAATGGAGAAACAGCAGCCCTCATCCTCCTGGACCTGTCAGCCGCCTTCGACACAATCTGCCACTGCACCCTACGCACACGCCTACACAGCGCAGGAATCCAAGGGAAGGCCCTGGACTGGACCACATCTTTCCTCTCTGGCAGAACCCAGAGCGTCCGCCTACCCCCTTCCACTCCAATGCCACGAGATCATCTGCGGTGTACCCCAGGGCTCGTCCCTCAGCCCGACGCTGTTCAACATCTACATGGCACCCCTCGCCCACGTCGCCCGTCAACACAACCTCAACATCATCTCCTACACCGACAGCACCCAGCTGATCATCTCCCTCACCAAAGACCCTCACACAGCCAAAACCAATCTCCACGAAGGAATGAAGGCCATCGACGACTGGATGAGGATCAGCCGACTGAAGCTGAACTCGGACAAGACGGAGGTCCTCATCCTTGGGTCCACCCCTTCGGCCTGAAACGACT
Source organism: Lissotriton helveticus (assembly GCF_964261635.1). NCBI lineage: Eukaryota > Metazoa > Chordata > Amphibia > Caudata > Salamandridae > Lissotriton > Lissotriton helveticus. Next base: position 788,080,310 of record NC_136068.1, read on the forward strand.
CCTAGTGGCCGACCGCACTGGGAAACCGCTCCGACTCCCACAGAACATGCACGCAACCTGGGGGTCATCCATCTCCTCCTCCTGCTTCAACACCCTCAGAATGCTATGCAGGATCTTCAAATGGATCCCCACTGAAACAAGAAGAACAGTCACCCAGGCCCTCGTCACCAGCAGGCTGGACTACGGTAACACCCTCTACGCAGGAGCATTGGCCAAACTCCTAAGATGGCTGCAACGCATCCAAAACGCCTCGGCACATCTGATCCTCGACATCCCCCGCCGCAGCCACATCACTTCCCACTCCCCACCTGAGAGACCTACACTGGCTCCCCGTCAACAAGAGGATAACCTTCAAGCTCCTCATCCACGCACACAAAGCCATCTACGACACCGGCCCTGTGTACCTCAACATTTGACTCAGCTTCTACACCCCCACCCACAAGCTCCGCTCTGCCGACCTCGCTGCTGTCCCCCCCATCCGAAGAACGACAGCCCGAGGCAGATCCTTCTCCCACCTTGCTGCCAAGACCTGGAACACCCTCCCCACCAACCTACGGCAGACCCAAGAACTACTGGCCTTCAGAAGGCTACTCAAGACCTGGCTCTTCGATCAGTAGCTGCGTCCCTACCCCCCCTCAGCACTGAAACCCTCACTGGTATGTAGTGCGCTTTACAAGTGTCATGATTGATTGAGCCCTGTCTGCAGGGTCACCCTCAAATGTTTTGCCTTCAGCCTCCACTTTTTGCTGTATTCGTTTTTGTTGGCCTTAGGACTCTGTCCAATTTACCACTGCTAGCCAGTGTTAAAGTGTTTGTGCTCCCTCCTCTAAAACATGGTAAAATTGGCTTATATCCTAGTGACATATTTCATCTACTTATAAGACTCTTGTATATTGGTTTATCATATACCCGGAGTCTGTAAATTAAATGTTATCAGTGGGCCTACAGCACTCATTGTGCCAACTACTTAAGTAGCACTTTAAAACATGTCTGTGTAGTTTTAAACTGCCATGTCGACTTGGCATTTAAATCACCTCCCCAAGTCTTAAACTCCCTATTTAAGACATATAAGTCACCCTCTATAATAAGAAGGTTGGACATGTACTTTTAAGTTTTACATGTCCTGCTAGTGAAAAACTCCTACATTTGTTTCTCACTACTATGAAGTCTATCCTTCCCATAGGATAACTTTGGGGATTCCTTATAATATTTAATAAGCTGTGATTTTCAAATGGGAGCTGGTAGCTATGTCATGTTTGGTGTCTTTGGAATTGTAATAAAATCCCTGTTTAGTGGTAAAGTCAGGTTTTTTCTTACAATTTTCAAAATGCCACTTTTAGAAAGTTTATATTTTTCTGCCCTTTGCCGTTTGTGCCTGTTGCCTGGCCTGGGTCACATGAATGAATGTAACCGACAGTTAGACTTTGTGAATTCCTCCCAAACAGTCACACAATAGAGGGATTAGGTGTGTCTGAATGAGCCGTTTCCTGGCAGGATGGGGGGCAGAGGTGAGCACAGCCCCACTTGCAACCGAATAACCTGTGCTCTGCCTTCACACAAAGGGCCTAACAACCTCACATTGTCACTGCAACAAACTTAGAGCCGGTGCAGGGAAGACATAAAAATTGCATGCACTTCAAAGAAACTGTCTACAAGCTTCTCCCACCTTCGAGAACCACAGCAACAGGGTATAAAAAAGAGGAGTTCACATACTTACTCTTCAGTACACTCTGGATCTGTGGTTACCTGTCAGAAAGGACTGCTGTACTGCTGAAAGGGTTGCCACTCTGCTAAACCGCTGACTTGCTGCTGCCTTGCTAAATTGCTGCCTTTCAACCCTGCTGCCCTCTTTCCTTGGGAAACTTGATCCTTGAAACCCGAATACTAGAGTGACTCTAATGGCTAGTCTGCTGTCCTCCTGATATGAGCCTCAGGGACATAAAAGGGTCCCCAACACCTGGACCCAGCTAAAGTGTGTTTCTGACCCCCCAAGTGATGCCCCTCAGGTTCTGGACCCTTGCTGGGGCTCAGAGAGCTCCATTCAAGTTTATGGGCTCTTCATGACCAGGAACGGACCCATTCGCACTGAGACCACTCTGCGCCCACTGAAGTTCAACACAAAGCTCTGTCAGTAGAATCTTTCAAGCTACAGCATCGACCCCCTTGCATGGATCACCAATGTAAAGCTCCAGCAATGACTGTCCATGAGGCCTGGCTTTATATTTGCTGTATGCCAGCAACCTTCTGTGATGCTGTCCTCATAGCCCCCTCCACTGCAAACGTGACTCTTAGCACAGATTTGAGAAGGTAAAACTTCAGGTGTCCTAACCTGGTCACTGTAGTCAGCTTGGGCCTGGACTTGTGATTTTGACCCACGCTAGCATGACCAGTTATCGATGTTTGGCGCTTTGAGCTTGTTGGTGCTAATTTCTCCCAAATCTTTTACAATTCATAACTCCGGTTCTACGGATTGGATTATTGTCATTTTGGTGTCAAATGATTTGTTAATATTTGCTCCTTTTAGGTCTCGCCTGGCATGTCAGCGCAAAAGCGATGCTCGCTGGGTAAGACATATTGTAAGAGAGTAGATTTGAGAAGGGGATTTGAAGCCCCGCCCCTCATTTTCATTGGCTGGCATCACCGTTTATGCGTGGCCTGCCATTGGAAATGAGGTGTTTTTGTTTGCCGCCATTTCGCCTTTTTGTCCAGCCTATCCGGACTGTCTTGTCAGCTTTGCGGCTGTCGCAAAGCATTTTCTTATCTTTGTCAGGCCCTCTGTTTTCACTCAGCCGCGTGTTTATTTTTGCAGCGCGCTTTCACTTAAAGTGAAAGCGCAATGCAAATATAAACACGGCTGAGTGAAAACAGATGGCCCCCTGCCTACCCACAATGGTGAGCGCTTGTTTAATATTGCGCTTAACACTGCGTTTCGGTCGTTTCTGTGCACTACTGATAACCAAGGATATTTTTTCCCGATTCAGTAGTTCTTCTTTTTCGCGCTTTGCACAGCATCTTGTGGGTTTTCTGCAGGCACCACCGGTATTTTGTTATCCCCATTTGGTACAAAAATAATCAGAATGACACATGTATTTTAGGCCATACCTGTATAAACTTCAACAGTTAATACAAACAGAAAAACTTATAAAAGTGTTCTGGAGCTGCGTTAACGATCCCTAAATATCAAAGTAAATGAAGGCAGAAAAGTACAAATGAATACCTACGATTTCATTTAAACTTTTCATTTAATTTAAAGTCTCATTGAATATCAACTCAGGGCGTTTGCAGAAGCTCAAAATAACTACTAATGGCCGGTATTTCTGTCTTGGAAAGATGGCGACCCTGCCTGTAAGTGGTGTTAATTTGCTCTAACGTAGCGCTTGGCACCAATCATATGTCATTCTAAGCGTAAGGGTGTATCTAAGTGTTCCGCTGGAGACCTGTCAGTTTCGAGGTGTGCGCAGTGCACGCACTGACACGCACGCACCGATACGACCCTTCTCTGAGACCCTCTAAGTGCCCTGAGACCCCGACCCTCCTTAGTTCCCATCTGCCCTGCCCCTCTGTCTCTCTCTCCGCCGTTTACCACCATGCCCGAAAGGCGACCCTTTTTTAGATCACTGTTTTTTTTTTATATATATCGCAAACTCGGCCCAAAGGCATCCGATCGCTTTGTATGAGCACCAGTTGTATCACAGATGGACACATTCATTTTTAGGCAGTGGGAGATGAAGTGATTTGCCCAGAAATACAATATGCTTCAGCCTCCCACCAGACTCGAACTCGGTTCCCCGCCTTCAAAGTCGGCGCTCTAGGATGCCCCATGGTGGCAGACCGGTGCAATGACGCCTGCTTAGCTTGGCAAGTTGTTCATTCTGGAATACCAGAACAGGCAAGCTGTACCTTCTGGCCTTGCTTGATGTAGACAGTGTTTACATTATTAAACAGCTAGCGCTTAGAGCATGACAAGTGTTAAGGGCATGGGAGAACTTCCTGCTGCTACTGAGGTGGACACGCTGGGCTACCAAGGGGAGCCGATAACGCTGGGCGAGGTCACTGCTGCTATCTCTGGCCTAGCTTCCGGGAAGGCGCCGGGACTGGACTGTCTACCGGGGGACCTGTTTAAACAGGAGCCCACTGTCTGGGCGCCCTACCTCGCCACCCTTTTTAACAGTGTTCTTGGTGGGATGGAAATCCCTAGTACTTGGCTGGGGGCAGAGGTGGTCCCCATTTTCAAAAAGGGCTCCCCTCTCCTCCCAGCCAACTACAGACCGATTAGTCTAATAGACGTACCTCAGAAGCTGTTCGGTAGGGTTTTGCTGAACAGGCTTCAGGATTGGATGGAGGAGGTGGGAGCCCTCAGTCCGTATCAGGCGGGGTTCAGGAAGGGGGTATCCACAGTGGACCAGGTTTTTAGATTAAATCTAATCTATTGGAAGACAGCAAAGTTCGACGGCGGCAGTTTGTACACAATTTTTGTGGACTTACGGGCCGCCTTCGACCTGGTCCCCAGGGGGAAACTCTGGAGCGTCTTGGCAGAGATGGACGTCCCCGCAGACATCCTGTCAATCCTACAGAGGCTGCATTACAGCAACTATGCGCGTGTGAGGTGTGGGAGGTCGGGGGAACTGACCGATAGATTCCCCGTTGGCCGAGGGGTAAGACAGGGCTGTGTGCTGGCGCCGACCCTGTTTTGCCTTTTTGTCAACGGGGTAGTCGCCCATCTCAATGCCACCGATTACACGGACGCCCCCAAACTAAATGGCAGCAGGGTGCCCGCAATTATGTTTGCGGACGATACCCTGTTGCTATCTAAAACCCCTATGGGCATTCAAAGGATACTCGACTCCTTCATGGCCTTCTGCCATGACAGAGGGCTAGAAATAAATGCCGCAAAAACCAAGTTCATGGTTTTGAACCCAAACGCGAAACTGTGTCCGAATCCATTACTGGGGGCAGTGCGGCTTGAGCGAGTTGCCACCTTCGAATACCTAGGTGTGACCCTTAATGAAACTATGACCTGGGGATCCCATCAGAGTAGGGCAAACCTCAAACTTATACAAACCACTGGGGGTATTGCCCGGATAATGACTGGCTCGACGTATCGCCCATTGGGGGCTCTAATCCAGATTTACAAGGCCCAGGCTAGAGGAGCGATTATGTACGGGGCTGAACTCTGGGGTCATAGGCCTTGCCGCAGCCTGTCAGTAACAGAAAATAAGTTCATAAGACAGGTAGCCGCACTCCCCCCGAGTACCCCCCTTCTTCCCTTGAGGCTTGACTTAGGGTTACGACCATTAGCGGACGAGATAAGCCTGAGACCCATAGCCTTTTGGCGCAGGCTATGGAGTAGTGATGATCTCGCAGACTATAGGGCGGAACTGGCCGAACTACTGAACCACCCCAAGGCGCTTAGTATTCCCTGGGTTAAAAATATCCAAACTATTTGTATGGAATTGGGCCTCCCTGATCTATGGACTGAGCCGGCGACGGCAGCACCTAACATCTCCAAGAGGTCCCTGTCGAATCTGTACCACGAACACAAATTGGCATTGGCCAAAGCTACCCAGCCAGACGGGTCTCTATCATCCGTGTTCATGCAGAGCAAGGATCTTTATAGGTTTGAGAAGGCACTGGATCCTATCTATCCTATACTTGCCAGAAAGCTATTCCTCCAGTGGAGGTACGGCACATTGCCCTTTAGGTCCTTTACAAACTTGTGGTCATCGGCGTCCCACACAAAGTACTGTCCTGTATGTGCGGACAAGGAAGAAAATGATCTGCATGTGGTCTTCTTCTGCCCAGCCTACAAGGCAGCAAGAAAGTATTGGCTCCTTCCGTTGATAAGGAATATGGGTGGCAGGGAATATGCACCAATGTACAGGATTTTAAAATCAGATGTCACTGGCCCAACAGTTTTTGCGCTTTCAACGTTTTTTATTAATGTCTGGTACACGCGTAATCGCATTTTAAAAATGTTGGGTAGTATTTAGAAATGTTATCTTTGCCAAAGGCGTTTAACCCTGTACAGGAGCCTTTTATATATGTATCAAATGTTTTATTTGTTTGGACGAAGTTACATGTGTTTTCTTTCTGTATTGTGCATCTTTTATGACCAAATGGTCGAAATAAAGATTGGAAAGTAAAGTTAAGGGCATGTTTATACATCCCTGTGTACTAGGCGGGGGCTGGGTAGCCCCTGTGTCACAGCCCTCATTGTAATGCTTGTGTCTCATCCCACATTTCTAGGTGCAGTGCCCAGGTGCTGGCCATTTATAGTACACTTTGAACCCTGTTCCTTCTGGCTTGTGATGAGTGATGGAGAGAGAGTGCAGATGTGGACAGTGGGGCAGAGGGGTGCACCACCTCTTCTTTACAGAAGTCAGGTGCCCACGTGCTTTCACCGGACTCAAGATGCCACTGCCCTGATCTGGAAAGACAAGCATCTAGAAGCATCCGCATCAGCCTCTGTTTGGAATTCCATGTTTTTCATATGATATTAGTGTTTTCTGATTTTGCTATGTCAGATTTCACACACTGACCTGAGTTTGAATGTGGACTTTACAGGGACAAGATTGTGTTCTGAAACCCTGCAAACTGTGAATTCTGTTACACATTTATTATACGGAGAGGGTAGACATAAGGTGTATCTTGACTGTGATCATGGTAATGCCCTGCCTTCTCGCCTCCAGTGGCCTCTTTCATGTACGTTCCTCCCTGGTCAGCCTGTTTCTGTGTAAGTGAATATTGCACCTTAATGATGGGTGTATGCACGGCTCGCCACCCGTGACCACAGTAAAGCCTTGGCTGTGACTGCAGACGTGACCAGGGCTCCTATGTTTTCTCGCGAGCTTGCTAGGGGCTTGTGAGGAGGAGACAGTGAGGGGAAGGACGCTTACCGAATTGACCTCAAAGGGGGGGCCAACATCGCGGGTACTGCCTCCAAGACCCCGTCCATACTCCTCTCATCTATTTTCACAGGAGCGCGTCGACAGGCACAACCCGGAAGTACCGCCTACCCAAACCGGAACAGAAACCCAGGGACCAATAAGAGACAGGTGGTTGAGGAAAGAGGGGGCGGAAAGTATTCGGAAAGAAGAAAGAAGACGCCGAGGTGGTGTGGCCGAGAGCAGCGGAGAAGACGCGGGACCTGAGAGCAGCAAGGAAGACGCGGGACCCGAGAGCAGCAGGGAAGACGCGGGACCCGAGAAAGAAGACGCGGGACCCGAGAGCAGCAAGGAAGACGCGGGACCCGAGAGCAGCAGGGAAGACGCGGGACCCGAGAAAGAAGACGCGGGACCCGAGAAAGAAGAAGCGGGACCCGACCTACAAGAAGGCGAGGAAAGCTGGTTCGAGGACTGGTGGTGTCCGGAGGATGCTGGGGAGAGGCTGTGACTCAGGAGAGTTACGGCGGGAGCCGGTGAGTACATACGGCTCGGGGTTGCTAAGGAAGGGAGGGGAGGGAAAAACCGGGAGGGAGCACAAGTGAAATGGGAGGGTCACACGGACAAATATAATTCTGCACGTTAAGACCTAGCGAATACTGAAAGCGAGTACCTCTAAGTTGAGAATTGCACACTTTCCCTTTTCTTATATCCTAGGCACTAAAAGTCCTCTTTAACTACTCCTTTTATCCTCGGTTTTCTTTGGGGCTATGAGCCTATTCAGCTGATATGCGGGCACCAACGAACTAAATAGATCACCATGGTGTGGTGAAGGCAGACTTGGCCCCAATAGCAACAGAACCCTTTTCTGACGGCTCCTTTGTTTTCTTTTTCTCCTCCTATGAGCCTCCGGGCAAACCATCCCGGTCCAGAGGAATCAAAGAGCAAGACACCATCGTTGTCCTTATCGACTCCCTCCAGCTCACAGGAGTCCTCAGAAGAAGACGACCACCCGGGAACCTCAGTTCATACCCCTATCAACCCACTTCTTATTAATAAACCACTTTTTGTTAAACCCCTGATACAGCCTCCACGCCTGTTTATCAAACCCGCACTCCCACAGGGCTACGCAGAGCCGAGTTGCTGCTGACATTGGGTGGTTGCATTGCTACTCACAAAGTGCACATCAGCCTGGAGAGCGATGGACTTCTGTGCATGGCAGTGGGTTAAAGACGATTCAGGATCCTGTACAAAATCGAGGGGCGGCGGGAATTGATTCCATACATTCTGTGTACTTTGTAAACTCCCTGTAGTGGAATGATGGGGCATGTGACTCGTGGGGTTGTTCTGTTGAGCCTCACTCACCTCTGTCTGCTCTGCTGCTTTTTAAAGGGCGTGTGGTTCTCTTATGTCACACTCTTTCTCTCTTTTCTTTTTCATTCTTTGTTCTCTACCATCTCCCGCTCAGTGCTTTAAATGGAAAAAAATAAGTGCAGGTACTCATTAAATTGAGCTAGGGGCGTGGTAATGGGCGGGGTTAGAGGCGGGGTGAGACATGTTGATACAAAAGCACTACTGTTGAGTTTTCATTTTGCCTTTGATAGTGGTCTCAAACTTTTCATATGTGCAGTGAAGGGCATTTACACCAGTTGCAGGACATACCAAAACATGAGAGAAATGTCTGAAAAAAACCCAAAATGTGCTAACTCATTACACAAAATAAATGTCAAACACCACGTTAATATTTCCTTGTTTCATAATAGTTGCAGCTTTTTAATGTCATACTGTTCTTACTTGCATATGGTGCAATTCTTTTGTATTCAAGAGTGCACAACATACACACAAAAAGTATTCCACGCATTTCTTTTCAAATACCTCCTGAGTGTCCTGATTCTCTTCCACTCTGATTTAATTTCTCTCACACACAAAGAAGCAGACAAACACTCTCTACCAGTCTTCACATCCCTAAACTCTCCATCCCTCCCCCCTCACTTCTCTACCATTTGTATCTAACTCCGTCCCACTCTCTGTACCCTAATTGTATCTTATCATTCTCTCTATTTCTCCGTGCCTCTCTTACTCTTTCCATAGCTTTCTCATTTGCTTCCCCATCTCTATCTGCGCTTACCCCTTCTGCCTAGCTTCCCCCCCTTTAAACACGTCTCTGCTTCTTCTATATCTGTCCCTTTACTCTTCACCTTCTCTCACCCCATTATCCATCCTCTACCCTCAGCAGAAGGCCCCATGGTCAGGAAGCTTTTAGTGGCAGACTGTGAGCACTGCTGGGTCATGAGCATGAGCATGTGCAGAGTCCAGCAGGGTAGAGGTAAGGGGCAGAACAATACTGGCCTCTGATGGAAAGGTCAGTAGATCGCTTCTCACCTCACCTGGGTACGAGGGAGTCCGCATAGATAATCCCCACAATCTCATCCCCGCCCATTAAACACTCAATGTCACAGCAGGCGGGTGGGGTGGATTCCCAGGGGCAAGCGAGTCAGGGGAAAGACAGCCAGACCCCAGTGAGAGGCCAAGGGGTGAAAATGACCCTTGTTACCGGGTTCCTAAGAGGCCACACCTGAGCAGGTTCCCCCCACCCCCGCACGCACACACACTCATTCAGTCTGCACACATCACTGTGCTGCGCCCCAGGTAGAAAATGTCCCATACACCATCTAACAAGACGCCCAGCATGGAGGCTCGGCAGGGGGCTGTTGAGGAGAATGACAGCTTCCATCTGGGTGGGGAGAGAGGAAGCAGAGGCTCTCTTGCCGCAGCAGCAGGCCTCCAACAAGCCTCTAAGGCCCCATCGTGCCGCTTGTCACAGCTGAATGACACAGACAAACGGCAAACATACCGCTAAAACAAACCGGAACACAGCTGGCCCTCGGCATCGGCTGGTGCCCAACTTATCAATTCGACCTTGAGTACCCGTACTCGCCTTGGCAGTGGAGAAGTGCCGGTACTCAGCTCGGTAAAAATGAGAAGTGCCGGTACTCGGTACCGGTGAGTACCGGCCCATTTAAAGCACTGCTCCCACTCTTATCTCTCGCAAGTTCGCTGTCTCCCGCTCTTTCCCACGATTCGTTAGGTATGTCACGGACACCGTACTATGCAATGCAATAGGTGTTGCTTTTGGTATTGTAAATAACAATGCCTTTTAATTTTTTAAAGGCATTGCCATTTACAATGTCAATAGCTCAAAATAATGTAATTGTGAGACCTATTGCCTTGTAAATGCTTGTTTCTAAATTGGTTTGGGAATTTTCTTGTGTACTTTACACATTGCCTCCAAGCTAAGCCTGGCTGCTTTTTGTGCCACGTTACCCAGGGTTAAGCGTAGGTGAGTTTAGTGACTTTTTGGGATTTACCTTTCAAGGGATTGTGGCTGTTGCTTAACCAGGTCTCACACCCCAGTCAACCAACAACCCAATTTGTCACACAATCCTTTCCTTTTATTTAACAAGTCGTATGATTTGGGAACTTTGGTTTTCATATGTTTCAACTGAATCAATTTGAATGACGAAACTTGGGACTCAAGAACTATAAAAGCAAAGCTTGTTATTAAAAACCTGTTTTTCTACCATCAGTGATCTGTCAAAGGTGTCATAAGCCCAGGTTATTGCATCGGTTTGACCACAACAGCAGAAAACTGTTGGCCTTATTTGATGTAGAAACGGGTCTCTCTCTCTGAGAGGTCCTCATTCACCACACCACTTTGGCCAGAAATGAAAGTTCCAGTTTCTATGACTAATGGGCATATCTCCGCTCAGTGGTTACTTTGAAAATGAATGAGTGTTGGTGCCCAAAGCTCTGCTTAGAATGCCTGCAGTCAGCTGGCACTATTAAAAATGGGCACGCGAAATACCAAGGATGTGTTGTCTTGAATCCATCCTCTGCCACTTTAATTTACTATCAGACACTCCCTATTTATCTCACGGGTGCAGGTTTATGCTTTCTCCCTTTCTGAAGATTTTTATTTCTTTCTCCTTCTTTCCCCTGTGTGTGTGTTCCCTCTCTTGTTCTATGTAAATGTCTGATGACGAAAAATAAGTGCTGGTCCCCAATATTAGATGCTGGAGGGCCCTGCTGGCAACCACCAATGGCAACCACCAACTCAAATAAGAACACTCCTTAATGTTTTTCTTGAAGGAATCCCCCAAAATATTGGGCGCTGGCCCTTCTTCCTTAGTTTGACATGAGGACCGAGATTGGAGCTGTCATCTTTACAACGTAAGTAAGCAAATTAATACGGCTCTATATCTAATCAGCGCTATAACATGAAAACGCAAGAGACTAAATAGAACAACTTTGTAAAAGAAAAAGAGAAGGTAAATAGAAATACTTGGAGTTCAGATGTGCAATCTACGTGATTAGTCATCCACACATTCTATTTCATTCTATTCTCTGCACTTCTAAAGCGAATGGCTACCCAACAGACCTCCCAAAGCTCTGGATGTTGCCAGGCGTAACACTATACATGCTAGATTAACAAAAATGTAATGAGCTGTTTCCTGAAACTCCGTTTATTCTGGCAGTTCCACAGTGCTTTTGGTAGAGAGTTCCATAATATAGAAACCTCATACAACAATGAATGTCCTCTGCTCCTGTTTTTGTTAATCTTGTAAACAGATAGCAATTCTTGAATTGAAGAACATAGTAGTCGGCTGGAATAATAGGGACGTATAAGGAGTTGCGAAATGTGTGGTCCCTACCTACTCATCGCCTGATGTGCTATACATAGTGTCTTAAACTGTATCATTTTGTGTACTGGTAACCAATGTAAAGCAGCTAAAGAAGTAGAGGAAGAGTGAATTTTCAGTAGTCCCAGAAGAACCTTGGTCGCTGTGGTTTGGATCATCTGGAGATTTTTTATCGCTGATTGTGGGCTTCCCATATATAGAGAATTCCGTAGTCAAGGCATGGCAGCATTAGACCTTGTAGTACTACTCTTCATGCGGAAGATGTTAACCAGCCCAGCACTTTCCTAAGGGTTATCTACAGACTTTTAACTTCTGAATTAGGGGACAGGTGGTCCCAAAAGGAATTAGGCCAGCAGAATTCCTTCTGAATGCAAGGGTTAGTACCGAAAACGAATGCATCAGTTTTGACACCATTTAGTTTTAAACTGTTGGTGGGCATCCAATCACCAACTTGCCTTAAGCATCAATTGAGTTCACTAGATAGTGCTGCTGTGCTGGGCATAAGTGAAATATCAATCTGAATGTCATCTGCATATGACACCATAGAGAATCAATGGGAGAATATGATCTCTGAGAGAGGGCAGACATAAAGATTAAAAAGAGTGGGGCTTAAAGATGAGCTCTGAGGTACTCTCTGTTTTAAGGGAAGAGAGGTAGCAAAATAAGTCCCTCACACACTTGAAAGCCTCTGTTATCCAAGAACGAAGCAAACCATTTTAGGGCTGATGTGGAAATTCTGGTCTCTTCTAATCTGTGAATTGAAACTGGATGGGGTACTGTATCAAAGGCTGCACTTAGATCTAGCAGTACAAGTACCCCTCAATAGCCGTGGTAGAGACTTTTTTTTTAATCTTTAGTCGACCGCAAGTCGGGCTCTTTCTGTGCCTCTTCCTGGCCTTTAACCCATTGAGCGGCATGTCGTATTCCAGTCCTGCAAAAAACTCCTGGAATTAAGAAATGTGTTTATTAGGAAAGGTCTCCAACAACTTACATATTTGGTACTCTGCATAAATTTGACCCTTGTAGTTTAAGCTAAGCTGTTGTGGTAAAAGTGGTCTTTTCACTGCAGAGGACAAAAGCCATGAGCAGTTGGTATTAAATTCTGCAGAGCAGCAGCACATGGTACTGCCAGAGCAAGGGAGGCAAAGCCTCATTAACTGATCGAATATGGATAATTTCGCCTTAATTGCACTTTTGCTTAAAAGGCCATTATCTTCCACTTTTACGCATTGTAGCCTCTGCGTTTGTGCCCCGCAAGAGCAGACAGAGTGCTCATCAAAGAGTGCCCAGAGCACGCGTCCTAACACAAGAGCGCTCTTCATAAATGCACTCGAATTAAAGCCGCTACACTCTATTTAGGACATATTGTGAAACAAGCCATGTTCCAGTCTCTGTCCCTTCTGCCTACAAACATTTATCCTTCAGAGTATGAGAAAGAAAGCATCACAAGCCAAATGTGCCGTCAGAAATACCTAGTGTGCTGTGGAAGCCTGGCTCAAGAGAGACACGTTAGAGGTTTTTTTCTTTACCCAGAATATTCGGTGTTCTATCTCAGTGCAAGCCAATCAAACATGGTGGTTTTAGAAGCCGCCATGTTCTGCTATAGCTTCTGAAATGCAAGGCAGCCGGCAACACCAATGGAGCATCATTATCCCTGAGCCACTATAGCAAACAAGAGCAGACAGTACAGTAAAAATATCAAAAGATAAATCTCATTCCAGTAATATCAACAATTAAGCAATCAGATTAACCAGTGTAATTCATAGTCAATAAGAATGTTATTTCAGATTTTCGAGCAGCCAATTCTGCTGAGGCTCCACACTGTGGCAAAAGATGTTCCTCAAATAAAAACCTGCTCGACCAGCCCTGTGGCACATAGACATTGCCGTGTTACTGGACGTTACAGGACCTGGCGTTATCTTTTCGATATAGAGGGCAGAGAATAATTTTCTTTAGCGACAGGGCTTTTGTACAAACTGTTTCAATGTTTCTCATCCCCCAAATTACACGATCAGAGTGACCCTTATTTGTATTTTTTTTGTTTCTGAACGCTAAAACACGTGAAATACACGGTCTACACTTCACATAAGACTTCTCTTAGCTTCTGTTTGACTGCAAAATAGTTATTGAGCGCCAGCTGTAACAGGTCGCCTTAGTACCTGGAGAACACAGGGCCAGGAGTTTAATGTATAAAAGCAGGGAATTTCAAATTTCAAAGAACATATGTCCCTATAGTATGTTTGTATGCTAAAGAGGCATTTTTCAATGGGAAGGTCTTATAGGGATGGTCTAATTTTACAATTTTGCCTAATAAATCGTAGAAACTTGCTTTAAGACTCGGGTTACTCATTTATAAAAAAAAATTGCTTTAGTGGCTGTAGTAGATTGTTGCTATCAGCAGTGAAAAGTAGTTTAAAAAAAATCAAAGATTGTGAGGAAAATTGAATTTTGCCCTGTCATGTGTCCCTACGTGTTCCCCATCGTATGTTATATGTGCATGATTAATATGCATATTTACCCCTTGACCGAATAAAGACGCATTTACAGTTGTGTCCAGCATTAGTATGCCAGTTATCCAGTCCCCGTGAAAGCAACAAGTATTAGGCCTATGTTGCCAACGTCTTTACATTATGCACGTTAAATCATCGAGTTGTCCCCGTTTCCAGGCCTCACAGGGCCCGGACACCAGATTCAAGCCTCAAGTCTCCTGAACCACTCCGAGGAGAGATGCAGCCCCGCCCGCATCCCTGACCCTTCACTTACTTCCTGCCAAGCAGCGCGGTGCCCGGCCTGGCCTGCCTGCCTGTCTGCCAAGAATATGTTATGCCTACAGTTATCAGTTCAGCTCCCCAGCTTCACATTCCTAGCTAACGAACTGCATAAACATCTTCATCTATAGTCTAGTCTTCCTGTCTCCATGTGAGAGAATTACTGAATTAGTATCCATAGAAGATCCATAGCACACGCAATACATGACGAAATATATGCATGCACCAGCCTTAGTGACAAGTAGCCTTTGCCCTGATGACTTTTAGATTCTAGCAACATGTACTCCAAACACAAGATATCAGATATGCTATAGGTACAGGTCGTTCTGACATCCCAGACTTTAGTCTCCTCTTCTAGTGCTAGAAGTCAAAGCCCCCAGCTCTCCCCAGTTACACGTCATAGCCCGTTTGCGCGCACCAGTAGGTTAAAGGTTCCAGCTGCCCAGGTAGCCCCCTCCATGTATCCACCCATTTGTGACACTTCTGTGACGTTTACATCACATGTCTCCGTGCACGCCCTGTGCACGCCTTCTTTTTACTCCCATATGTTCTTATCTTCCGTTTGTCACTTATTACGCCTACTGTATTCAATGCAATTGTACTGTTTTACTATATATACTGTATGATGTTAATATGATGCTGCGCGACTTCCCTTTGTCCTGTGTCTGTCCCTTCCTGAACCTTTGCAGGTGATGGAACCCGATGGTCCATTGGCTCGAGCCATCTGATTAAAGCCCGTATGACTCAGATACCACGGATTCTGCCTCTTATTTATTGAGCTATCCTTTTCAGTTAATGCATAGAAAAATAGTACCGGTAATTATTTATTTATTTACCACATAATGGCGCCCGAATAGGGACGAGCCCCTTCCCCACGCGCTGGCGATGTAACGCAGGCCCCCTGACCCTTCCACAGCCGTGACGGACCCTTACTGTGCACTTGCAGATATTTCTGCTTCAAGGCTCCCTCAGGCCCAAGGAGGAGACGGAGACTGCGGTCCGGCATCCAGACGAGGCGGTGTGGAAGGCGGATCGTCCCGACCAGAGCCCAAGCCGAGAGAGCAAGGTCCGAGGTATCCGGAGGCCCACCTGTTTCCGAAGCCCGAGGCGCATGCATAGTGCGTAGCAGTAACCAGACGTCGTAGCAGTCCAGTCCAGTCCGAGGCCTTCAGTTTGCTTCCCGGTGAGTACCGTTGCTGGGAACGTATCCAGACGGGTTCATTAATTTGTGCCCGGTCCGACGGGTTTGGGTACACAGATCCGGTCCGACGTGTTCACCTAGGTGGATACGGTATGACGTGTCTCTTTAGGAGACCGGTATGTTCTGTACTGTTTTAGCAGTGCATCCAGTAATTCTAGTAAGTCTGTTCTCGAGAAATTCAAGTATTATGTTTTCAATGTATTAGGTACCTGTTCGAACTGTTATTAATATGTTTTTATGTCATGGTATGAGTGATTGTTTTGCTATTCATTACTGTGTTCATTGTGTATTGTGTTCAAGTTCAAGTACGGTTCAAATATGCCTTTGTTTTCGAAGTTACGTCAGATAAAAACCAGAAAAGGGTTACTCGAAGAATCAGTTCCTGACCCTCCCAGGGACAGTCCTGGACATTTCATGTATCATAAGCATGGCTTAGATGCCATACTGTATCTCGATTTATGGGTGGACTACACCAAAGATCTCGAAGAGAAATATAGATGGCCTGTTTCAGGAACATGGGATGCCGAGTGCATCATGAGAGTAGAAGAAGCATTATGGAAAAAGAAAGCCAGACAATCCCAGAAAGATGCCATAGAATTGTGGCGTAAAGAATCGCATAAAAGAACAGAAAAGGAATTCAGAAAAGCAGAACTAAGTAGGGAATTCTCAGAAAAAGCCCAAGAAAGGGAATTACTAGAAGAAGGTGAACGAGTTAGAGCAGAACAGTCAGACAGACAAAGAAATGCCCTTATTAAAGGTATGTATCCCCTTCTCGCCGAGGGTTCGCCTAAGGCGACCTCGGAAACACTCTGTAATTTACCGCCACCATTGGTCCCGACTAAGCTACGTCATAAACCGACCGCAGCCGAAATCTTCCTTTCTTCCTATTTAGACGACACTGTCCCAGAATATGCTAATACGAATCCTACTCCGCCAGTTCAACCTCAGCACCCTGTTAATAACGTGATTACTGTGCCTCCAGCCGTGGGTCCCGGGAATCCTGTTAATGTGCCAGTACCCCAGGACCAACCCACATTGCGTACACCTACTCTACCAGTCACGTTACCAGCAGCCGCACATTCAGTATTAATTGACGATTCTAGTTCAGGAGGAGCAGGGGGAGGTATTCCTATCACCCCACCTCAAACAAAACGACTGACGCTGAGAGACGCAGCATTACAGCGTACGCCAAAAGTGGCTACGTACGAAGCCCTCAAAAGGTACCTTACTGATTGTAGATATGACCCGGTGCCAGGCGAAGATCACATGATACTGTATTCCGTACGTTTACGACGAGTTGCAAACTTTTTGATTACCATATCAGATATGAAAGAACATTTAGACAGAATATATCACTTCATCCGAACAGGGGAGAAACCAGAAAGTATTCACGAAGCTATGGCACACAGGAAAGTCGAGATTCAAGGCATGATTTTGCAATTTCTAATAAATTGTTTAATAAGAGAACAGGACCGTCCTGATAAAGATCCAGAAGAGATGAAAGTCCTGATAAGATGGAGTGACAATATAGCAGACGGAAAACACAAGACACAAAATAGTATAGAAACCATGTACAGAAAGATTCGTAAAGAAATTATAGGCATACACGAGAGGGAGAAAGCAAGTAGAATAGCCGAGAAAGAGAATGACTCTTCAGACGAAGATGTAGACAACGAGAATCCCACCAGAATAGCGTATGTAGGTAGAACGAGACCTTTTGATACACACACACGCCTAGACTACAAGAAAGCTTTTCCTCCTCCCGTACCAGAACAGTGTTCTCTTGAACAATTATTCCAGGCTACCGATAAAGTTCTGAAACTACGAATAGGTTACAGTAAGCTTAGTACCATGCATGAACAGGAACTAGACCGATCAGCAGTTCGATGGACTAGTGATTCTACCACGTATTCAGACGAAGTAGTGGCTCAAATGTTTCTGAAGCTTCCCCCAGACGAACAGCGACTGGTGGGTATGTACATGATCCAGCACCTCATTACACTGTACGAGAGTCAGCATTCTGATCCAGGTCCTTTATATAATGTACTGAACGAGTTACTCCTAAACAGATGGAAAGGTCTAGGTACCGATCTGATTAGCATCATTTTAGAACAGCGCCACAAATACAGAACGTTCCTGACTCCACATTTTGTTCCTGTTTCACCCCCATTCTACATAGATAGACAGAATCCGTTGCGAGAAGTACATCCTGTTAAGGGAACGGGGGGTGAGCTCGAACGAGTATTTGTTTACACCCCTATTACGAAAATAGAACTACTAGAAATGAAAAAGTTAGTGCCCTGTCACGATAAAGATCCAGCAGGGTTCCACCGAGAATTAAAAGACATGCTCCGTATGGGAGAATACACGTATCCCGATATCATCAAAATGTTAAAGGTCCTGTTGCCTGCGGGCATATATGAAAAACTTAAAGAAAAAGAATGGGAGGTGGGAGAGAAAAAGATTGACTGGACCGCGTTAGAGAACGAAGATAACACACGAGTCCCAGGTACTGGTCTTGGGGATAAAGCCAAAGAGTTACCCGAATTGTTAATACAAGTCTTGCCAAGATTACTAGCCACGAAAAAGGAAGACTGGGATGCCATCTCAGCCTGTAAACAGAAACAAGACGAAGACACTAGTGATTTTTATTCCAGATTTGAGAAATGTTTCATTATTAATAGCGGTTTGAAAACAAGTAGTGAGTCGTATCCACATCTTTTTGTTACCAAACTAGTTGAGAATTCTTTACCACAAGTTAAAAATCGAGTACTAAAAGTCGAGAGTACCTGGCAAGCTAATAACCCGTCCCAAATGCTACAGATGTTACAGTATCACCAGAACCGAATCAGGGAAGAGCAAGAACACGAAAGGAGACGTATGAAAGACACGAAAATGAAAGTACTAGTTGCACAGTCTGTTCCAGCAGATAGTCAGAAGAGGGGTACGAATCAGACTAGTCATTCTGCAGCTCCCGTTAAAGGGACATGCAATTACTGTAAATAGCCAGGTCATTATATAAACGAATGTGCAGTTCTGAAACACAACATAGCTACAGGTAAGACGAAAGAGAGACCGCGTCCTCCTAGACAGGAACATGTTCCGCAGAATTCGCAGCCACCGCAGAACGCACAACAGACAGTTACAGTACCGCAGCCTATAGCTGCCACACAACACGTTACACAACAGATGTACCAGTACGCACAGTCAGATTATCCAGAATATCAGCAGTATTCATGAAACAGCCTAGAGAGGGAGGTTGGCTTGCCTCTCATCGAGGTTCCTGTAGATCAAGAGGGTCCCTATGTACACAGTCAAGTGTTAGGGAAAGACAGAAAGTTTCTGATTGATACAGGGGCAAGTAGGACTACCACCAGTCATGACGAGGTTCCAGGGGCTCCACTCTCAGGCTCAAGAAATGTTTCCCTGGGATTTTCAGGAAAGCCGATTGTTAATGAAATATCGAAACCAGTTTCCCTAGAAGTTGGTCCATTGTCCCGAACTACAGACTTGTTACTTACGAAATCATGTCCTGAAAACTTACTTGGTATTAAAACATTGAAAGAATTAGGAGCTGTGATTTGCTGTTCTCCGGAAGGAGTGAGATTGTTTTTACGTGATTTTAAAGGACATTATGTGTTACGAGATTTTGATACAAGATTACTGAATGTACCACAGCATTTATGGGCGCAAGGTCCAACTGATGTAGGTTGTATGCACATTACACCATATCGTGTTACTCTGAAACAAGGTGTTGTATTACCACGAATCCGACAGTACAAGTTACCCCCCGAGGCTGTATCAGCCTTATCGAAAATCAATGACGAGCTCATTGCTCAAGGAGTGGTTGTAGAAACTGACTCCAATATATGTAATTCTCCTATCATTCCGATTCTTAAACGTACAGACCCAAATGCACCTCCAGTTTATCGATTAGTGATTGACCTTCGAGAACTTAATAAATGTATCATACCCCAGTACCCAGTGGTTCCAGATATCTCTTCCCTATTGACTGCCATTGATTCTGAAGCTACGTTCTTTACTGTTATTGATCTCAAGAACGCATTCTTTAGTGTCCCCATTCATCCAGACAGCCAGTTTCTTTTCGGATTCTGTTTAAATGGAAGAAGCTATAAATTCACACGTGCTCCTCAAGGTTTCACAGAAAGTCCTAGTATTTACAGTCAAGCACTTAAGAGACAACTAGACAGTATTCACATGCCAACTGACACTGCCCTGCTCCAGTATGTCGATGATCTATTGATCACAGCCCGTACAGAACATGACTGCGAACGTGCGTCACTGACAGTCTTGTATTTTCTGGCAGAGATGGGGCACAAGGTGTCCCCTTCGAAACTGCAATTCTGTGAAAAAGCAAGTGGTATACCTTGGACACTTGCTGTCCAAGAGGGGTAGACAGTTGACACCTGACCGTATCCAGTTAATAGCACATCTTCCACAGCCCAAGACACAGAAGGAGGTACGAGCTTTTATCGGCCTCACTTCTTACTGCAGACAATGGATTCCTCAGTACGCATATCTAGCCAAGCCACTGATACAGTTGACAACACAGGAGGCAGCGACATCGACTGTCCTCCCTTGGACCCAGGAACATACACTTGTTTTCAATGAGTTAAAGAAAGCTTTATGTAATGCACCTGTGTTAGCGACACCAAACTACAGTAAACCTTTTACACTTTTTGTCACTGAACGTGATGGTACAGCATTATCTGTTCTCACACAAGATCAAGCGGGACAACACAAGCCTTGTGATTATTTTTCTAGCACATTAGATCCAGTAGCCCAGGCTCTGCCTGCGTGCCTCAAGTCAGTTGCAGCCACAGCTCTAGCCATCAGACAAAGTGATTCCATAGTGATAGGACACTCCCTGACAGTACAAGTTCCACACTCCGTGGAAGTTCTTTTAAACCGAACACAGACTCAGCATTTGACAATTGCACGTTTAACAGGATATGAACTGACACTGTTTCAGCCACACATAGAAATCAGACGCTGCAACATATTAAATCCTGCTACACTGTAACCTTTGATTACATCGAATCCTGCCACACATGACTGTGTGGAAGTTATTAACACCATGACAAAGCCAAGACAAGACTTGACGGACATTGCATTACCTGACCCAGACCTGACACTTTACGTGGATGGTTCATGTATGAGAACAAGTACAGGAGAATTAGTAGCCGCATATGCCGTGACTACTGAGACCGAAGTTATAGAAACACATCGTATTGACACCCTGTCTGCTCAAGCAGCAGAGCTCATCGCTCTGACCCAAGCCTGCATACGAGCCAAGAACCTGAAAGTAAACTTATACACAGATTCACGTTATGCATTCGGAGTCGTACACGACTTTGGAGTCCTCTGGCAAGAAAGAGGTTTCATGACCTCTCATGGAGCCAAGATTCAGCATGGCCCCCTCATTCAAGCTCTGTTAGAAGCAATACATTTGCCGACAGCCATTGCCATTATGAAGTGCAAAGCACATACGAAAGCCACTGACACCATTTCCCAGGGTAACGATCTGGCAGATCGAACAGCCAAGCTTACAGCTCAGACTCCAGACATTCCAGTTAACATGACAAAGACAGACGTTCCAGTCCAGACGACTTGTATGACAGTTAAGGACCCTACACAAGACGTACTAGACATACAGACACATGCTACCCCAGACGAAATCAAGAAATGGTCTGAACAAGGAGGGGTCCAGACAGATCAGGGATGGTTGACGAAGGGAAAAGCCACATGGTTTCTCCCCGACTCTATGGTTCAAGTCATTATTAATACAGCACATAGTCCAGCACATTTAGGAGAAAAAGCCATGTTAGACAGTATTCAGAACCTTTGGTTTAACAAGCATTTACGAACAGCAGCGAAGCAGAAAGTGCGTACCTGCATGATCTGTTGTCAGTTCAATCCAGGAAAAGGTGTTCCGGTGGAACAAGGTGGATTCCATCCTCCTGACCACCCTTTTGAAGTCCTCCAGATGGATTATATTCAGATGGATCGATGTCGAGGTTTCAAGTATGTCCTCGTAGTTGTATGCGCTTTGTCCAGATGGACAGAAGCATATCCAGTCCCAGATTACACTGCCGCGACCACTGCCAGGCAGTTGGTTCGTGAGTTTTTCCCACGCTATGGTTTGCCCAGGGTCGTGTATTCAGATAACGGACAGCCATTCTCATCCGAACTCATGAAACAAGTATCACTTCTGTTAGGGTACCAGTGGAAGTTCCACTGCGTACGACATCCCGAGGCAGCTGGCCTCGTCGAGAGACACAATCAAACTCTGAAAATACGTATAGCGAAGGTATGTGCCGAGAAAGGTGTAGATTGGATGGTAGCCCTGCCGGTTGCCCTTTTCTATATGAGAATGGTCGCTCACTCCCATTCTGGTCTGTCACCTTTTGAAGTTGTGTTTGGTCGTCCCCCAAACATGTGGGGTACACCTATGCCACGTAAAATTACCGATGTTGACAGTAATATGCTGACAGATTACCTAGCTTCCTTGATGTCTGCACTACTCTCTTGTCGTTCACAGGTCGCGGCTGCCTTTCCAGACAACACCCAGGTGAAACCGCACGAGGTCGTTCCAGGCGACCTAGTCCTCGTTAGGAATTTTGATCGTTCAAGCCCACTGGAGCCCCGCTGGAAGGAGCCGAAACTTGTTCTGATGACCACAAGGACCGCCGTGAAGCTGGAAGGCAGGAAGGGCTGGCTACACTCCAGCCACATCAAGCTTTTTCATGGACTGCGTCCAAAGACTTTTTTCAAGGACTGCCCCGATACTGACTCTAAACTTCCCCTGTTAGAGAAAACTCCGCAGCAGGAGTATAAACTCAAGTTAAGGTCTAGCAAGTCAGACAGTTTAATTGTTTAAGTCCCTCTCGGGTGAAGCGGTTAGACAGGTTCCTGACATGTATGAGATAGACCCACATAGTGAGAGAGTTAGACGAAACTCCAAGAAAATACGTTACTGTAAGAATCTGCGCAGCAGATGTGTTGTTACACTATTGTTTATGTTATTTCTGAGTCTTACGATCACATGTATAAGTTATGTTTTACATGTATTTTTTCCTCCTCTTGATTCGCATGTACCTCTTTCCTCTAATGATACAGTAGAGCACACATTTAGTGAATTACCTCCTCACGAGTTATCCTACCGACTTGCAATGCGCAACAATACTTTTATCCGTATGTTACACTATTCACACCAGACCAGCAATGCCACTAATTGTTGGGTGTGTGGTCGACTCCCCCCTTTCCAGACACCGAAGGGAGTTCTGCCACTCTTTCCCTATCCGTTTTCACACAATGGTTCGTGTGGAGCATGGTTTACGTTAACATCATCCTTAGACGATAAGTCCCTTCTGAATAGAACATGTTTTCCAGACAAGGAAGGTCTTTCCCATAGGACAGGGTTAGATCTAGAAAATGAAGTATACGATCTAGGTAATTTCTCCTCGAATTTCATGGTTTTGAATGTTCAGTCCGAGACTACTCCAGACTTGCCTTCTATAACAGTTCTACCAGTGAAAGGCGAATTATCGTGTAATATAGTGTTAGAAGGAATGGTTCAGTACATCTAGGACACAGTGATTGTAATACTGTGGTCGAGTATAGTGACAGTGGGAAATCTACTTTCAAAGCCTCACGTCATTCTTATTTTGTATGTGGTCAGACCGCATATGTACGTTTGCCCCTAGATTGGGGTGGAACATGTTACAATGCCTTCCTACTGCCACCAGTTTTCCTCGCCCCATCCGATTATCACCGAAATACACATCTAGTACACGTCAGACATAGAAGGGAGATCAAGTCCCCAATTGTCGATCAAACTGAAACTGCATTAGAACAGTATACAGATTTCAATAAAGGTTTCTTTTTCTTCATAGGACCTATCCAGAATAGTAAGCTAATACGTAGGTTAACCAGAACCCTTGAAGCAGTAGTGAATGAGACTACTTCTGCCCTAGGTAACTTAACAGAAGAGCAATCTGCTATGAGATTTGTTGTTCTTCAGAACCGCCTTGTTCTTGACGTCATACTGGCCGATAGGGGCGGAGCTTGTAGAGTCATCGGATCTAGTTGTTGCGTTTTCATTCCTAATAACGCACCGTCTGTGTATTCAGCAATAACAAGACTTCATAAGATAGCCCATCAGCTACACCAGAATCCAGGCACCTGGACATGGTCCGGTTGGCTCTGGAGTATAATATCTGCCTGGGGATGGAAAGTACTGTCATTCCTGGGTGTAGTAGTAATGATCATATTCAGTTGTTGTCTCTGTTTACAATGTGGCCCTGCGATTTGCGGCTTGTGCGCTACCTCTTGTATTCCAAGTCCAAAGTCCCATTCCCAAAAGATAAAAGACGAGAAAATGATGCTGTATGAACAGATAGATGGTATCATGAATATTGATGTCTCCTGAAGGAAACGTAGGGAACAAGGAGGGAATGAGGAAAATTGAATTTTGCCCTGTCATGTGTCCCTACGTGTTCCCCATCGTATGTTATATGTGCATGATTAATATGCATATTTACCCCTTGACCGAATAAAGACGCATTTACAGTTGTGTCCAGCATTAGTATGCCAGTTATCCAGTCCCCGTGAAAGCAACAAGTATTAGGCCTATGTTGCCAACGTCTTTACATTATGCACGTTAAATCATCGAGTTGTCCCCGTTTCCAGGCCTCACAGGGCCCGGACACCAGATTCAAGCCTCAAGTCTCCTGAACCACTCCGAGGAGAGATGCAGCCCCGCCCGCATCCCTGACCCTTCACTTACTTCCTGCCAAGCAGCGCGGTGCCCGGCCTGGCCTGCCTGCCTGTCTGCCAAGAATATGTTATGCCTACAGTTATCAGTTCAGCTCCCCGGCTTCACATTCCTAGCTAACGAACTGCATAAACATCTTCATCTATAGTCTAGTCTTCCTGTCTCCATGTAAGAGAATTACTGAATTAGTATCCATAGAAGATCCATAGCACACGCAATACATGACGAAATATATGCATGCACCAGCCTTAGTGACAAGTAGCCTTTGCCCTGATGACTTTTAGATTCTAGCAACATGTACTCCAAACACAAGATATCAGATATGCTATAGGTACAGGTCGTTCTGACATCCCAGACTTTAGTCTCCTCTTCTAGTGCTAGAAGTCAAAGCCCCCAGCTCTCCCCAGTTACACGTCATAGCCCGTTTGCGCGCACCAGTAGGTTAAAGGTTCCAGCTGCCCAGGTAGCCCCCTCCATGTATCCACCCATTTGTGACACTTCTGTGACGTTTACATCACATGTCTCCGTGCACGCCCTGTGCACGCCTTCTTTTTACGCCCATATGTTCTTATCTTCCGTTTGTCACTTGTTACGCCTACTGTATTCAATGCAATTGTACTGTTTTACTATATATACTGTATGATGTTAATATGATGCTGCGCGACTTCCCTTTGTCCTGTGTCTGTCCCTTCCTGAACCTATGCAGGTGATGGAACCCGATGGTCCATTGGCTCGAGCCATCTGATTAAAGCCTGTATGACTCAGATACCACGGATTCTGCCTCTTATTTATTGAGCTATCCTTTTCAGTTAATGCATAGAAAAATAGTACTGGTAATTATTTATTTATTTACCACAATTGTCCTCTCTGCATGACAAGCAGAGTTAACCCAACTCTACTGTTTTTCTTCCCTCACTGACAATAATGAACATCCCGAATCAGTATTAAGTGATGTACTGCCAGGAAACTATGCTTCAACTTCAAAAGGAATGAAAACTGTCAAGGGGCAACCATTGAAACAATTATCTGGGAAGGGAACTGCAACCCTAGCATGCCAACAACTAAAGCAACTTTTTTCTAAAGACAGTGGTCCCCAGACAATAAATAGATGAAAGACAATAAATAAAGACCCAATCAGTACTATATTGTAGAAAGCTGTCCAGCCGGACAGATATTTAATGTACAATCAATTCAATATTTACAAAGAGTAAACAAGAAGCAGTTTTAAGTGGGACACAAGCTTGTATACAACTTTAGCAAGAAAGACATACTATTGTCTTTAAACTATTTTTTGTCTGGGGACCACTGTCTTTAGAGAAAAGTTCAATTACCCAAAGGTCCCTGACCAATTACGAATTGGGTCTCCTTGTCCTTTTACAATAAAAACCACTAAAGCAACAGCCTTCCTTTTCTCATGAAGATGGCAGAAGGCGGTAAATGGAACAGAAAGCTTTCAAACAGAGAGGTTTCTCCGAATTTTTTTTTGTTTCAAGCCAAATTGGAAAAGGGGTGGTTCCTCGTTTCTACAGAGCTCACTTTGGAAAAAGGTGAGAGGCCGGTCACTTCTGCTATCTTGGATAGAGGTCTCTGGGAATGTTTACACTCAAGCACGACAAAGTGTTGAAATTCAAGGTTGGGTTTTGGTGGAAAGTCTTCAATCACCCCTAGTTTTCTGGAAAAAATGCCCCCTCCCCCCACCAGCTTTCAGAACATTGCTGTACTTGGAAGAAAACATCAGAAAAAGGAAGAATTCTGTCGTACTTGACTGTAAAAAAGCTTATAGTGATTCCTGATTGGCACTTGAATCTAGGAAGTAAAACTATTTTCCAATGGTCAGCGCTCTGGCTCAATTGCCTCAGGGACAAAAGAAGCAGACAAGGAGCTCCACCCTTTGTGGGTGAACTAGCTGTCCAAGGTGCGTTGAAACCTACCGGCTATCTTGAGGGCTCGGTATGAGAAGGGAGTCTTGTCGTTACAGTCCGGCATCAGAACGTTGAGGATCTGCATTTATCCGTGGAACTCCTAGCCGACTTCCTCTGACTGAGCACCTGGAATTTCGTGAACATGCTGTTCCCTGTCTAAACGGCTTGCACGTTGTTGCGGTCCCGTGCAGGAAGTCGCTGCATCTTCGGCCTGAATAAAATGTCCATCCTAAAGGAATAGTACTTCGGAAATCTTCACGAACTGGATGGGTGCCTGTAACTGCTCCGTTATGGTTGGGCCCCTGGCTACGAGCCTTGAGAATACTTCTGTTGAGGCTGAATCATAGACCCGGGACAAAGATTGGCCACGGGTGTGTTTCAATTGTGCTGTGTTTTTCCCACTCCCTCGGCGTGAGAGCCCTGATGAAGGTGCGGCCGTAGATCAGGCCGAGCACCGAAACGCGCGTTGGCGTTAGTCTTGGGGGTCCTGCCTTATCGACCTGGACTCCGCAGGATCCTACCTATGTGTCACTCTGGGGATTGCGTTGAGAAATTTGTATGAAGTGCTTTATGTTGAAGTGGACGTTTGTGTGTGGCTGGATGAGGGTAGGAGTATGTATGATGAGAGGTTAATGTGGGGTTTTATCTTAAATGTATTTATGGACCTATGTAATGCTTAAATGAATTTATGAACCTATGGGTTACTTTATCAATTGCCTTTGACAAAATGTGTGCGAAGAAACCCTAAAAAAGAAAATAAAGATTTTGTATATTTTTAACCTGGAGTTGGATCTATCTTGTGGCCTGCCCGTTGTCTGTTAGTGAGCTCAATGTTGCGTATTTAAATCCTCGGACTCCTTGTGGGCCATTTTCTTATATGAGTAGGGCGGACCTTTTCTAGTTTAGTAGTGTAATTTTCCCCTGCTGTCTGCCCTATATCTTCTTCAGGGGGCCCCGTTGTTATTTGCCCAGTTGGGAGTGGACTGCAATTGATACCATGGGAGGCATGGATCCTGGAGGCCTTACCTGAGGGTCTGGGAGCTGTTACACAGACAAGGAGTGACTTTTCCTGCATCAACAAGAATTGGGGCTTTGTTATTTTTCTGACTTCTAGAGGAAAATGACAAGGTGGCACAGGCTCAACAAGAAACGTACATCCGGGCTGGCAAAGGATTGTTACTAAGGGTCAGCTGTAGCATTTTCTGAGTTTATTTAAGGCTATAGTGGTACAGGTGCAAAGTAATGGATACTTAATTGTGTACAGTCCCTTGACTTGTTCCACAGGATATTAGAGAACTGAAAAACAGACTAAGACTGAATGTACAATTTGAGACCAGGATGAGTTTGACAAATTCATCCCATTGGGAGCTACGAAATGAAATCCAGATTTATAGAGATCTGAGCTTTTGACATGAAAATTGAAGGTTTCAGTGGGTGCTTGCTGATGAAACCAAATTGGGCTTTGAGGGACCTTGCTGGCTTCAGCACCCTGCATTTCCCCTCTGGGAAAAAACTAAGAATCATAAATGTTGCAACATCCTAAGTTAAGCCTTCATCTTGTGAGACCCCCAAAGTCTTGCTCGACCCCTGTACTAGTTTGGTTTGGCCTGAAATTACAACTAGGTCTTAGTCCACTTTGAATATTTTTTTGTGCTTTGGTATTTCTTAGTGTGCTCTTTAGTTTTTTTACTGGTTTGGGAAATCTATGTTGTATTCTTAGCTTTATTGTTGTTTAATAACACTTAAACACATCTCACATTTGTCCACGGAATAGCATGCTGCCACTACCCCATTAACTAAGCAGATCTTTCTCAATTAACTTTCTTGTAACCTAAAAACATTGTATTTTCTTAAGTTAGTCGAGACACCCTAACCAATTTATTACCCACTTTCCCACAGATGGCATGAGGGCTGACTGTTGGTGAAGATAGCTCTTCTTCCCATTGTGCCAACATGTTTCAGATCACTAGTAGAATGAGGTGGTATTCGCCCTATTCTCCTTCCTTAGACATAGTAAAGTGAGTTAGTATCCGAGTAACATCTCTAGCTTTTTATGTAAGAAATTGGGCTAGTGGTTGAGGGGGCTGAAACCTTTTCAAGTAGCAACCACAGTTCTTCTCAGGGTGAAGTCACGAGCAAACCCCAAATTAACCTGTGCTCAACCCTCAGTTAGCTTGGCACAGAGCAGTCAGGCTTAACTCAGAGACAATGTGTAAAATATTTGTGCAAAACTTGAAACAGTAACACAGGGCAACACACAATAGAATGAGTCTACAACATAATTGGAACAGTAGAGTATTTTTTAATTAATAAAACAAGACCAAAATGACAAACATACAATTGGTGGAACCAGAGCTTTCATTTTTAAAGATTTTAGTGAAAATAGGAGCTAAGGCATAAAGCACCAACGGTGGATATCTGGTCAAACTGGACTGGGATATAGTCATAAATTGAGGGGGACCACAATGGAGAGCAGGACGGCTACAGGGTCCCGGTTATGCCCACTGAACAGATTACCTTAAATCCTGGTTGCAAAGCATTATGAGACTCTGCATCAAAGATGCGTTGCGCGGCCGAAGTGATGCGTTGGTTCAGAGATGTGGCAAGGCTGCGATAGGAGGGGTCCTGCTGCATCGTCGAAGATCCAGTTGACGAGGGCTTGCATTGTGAAGTACGGAGTCGAGAATGTGCCCCGCAATCTAGGCAATGCATCTGTTCTGAGGAGCTGTGATGCTGCTATGCAGAGTCCGGTATCGTTGTTGTGGCTGCCATCAGTGAGGGATGTGAGGGTCTGCACTGAGGATGTGTCCCATAGCGGTGGTGCTGATGCAGTGATGGGCTGTGATGCAATGTGAATCTTTGCTCATCCTCTCGCTCTCAGAAGACCCATCCACTACCAGGACCAACTTCCACAACTGTGTGACTAGAATGAATGATGACCAACTGCCTGAAGCTCAACATGGACAAGGCTGAAGTGCTGATCTTTGAAAACATCACCTCCACATGAAACAACACCTGGTGGCCCACTGAACTCGTACCACAACGACAGGCCAAGTCTGCAGCCTTGGCATCATCCTGGACAACAAAGTCACCATGAATTGCCAGATCATCGCAGTGACCTCCGCTTGCTTCCACACCTATCACATGCTTGGAGAGGTGTTTCAGATAGCTTCCTATTGACACCAGAAAAAACGTGCTCTATGTAGGAATCTTACCTGACTCCTGAAGAGACTCCAGACAATACAGAACTCAGCTGCCAAACCCTTTCTCATCCACTCCAAACATCCTCCCCCACACCTCAAGAACAACCACTGGCTCCCTTTCCAGAAAAGAAGTCAATTGAAGATGCTGATATATGGCTCTCCACGACCAAGGGCCAGCATGCATCAACCACTGCCTGAATTACCACCAACCCTCAAGACACCTGTACTTCTCTCCCCTTGCCCTCACTAACACTCCCGGCATCCATCAAAGCCTCAGCGCAGGACACTCCTTCTCCTACCTCACTTCCAAGGCTTAGTACGACTATCCCTTCCACCTCCAAACAGCATCCTCTCTCACAGAATTCAGTAAAAGGACTCAAAACCTGGCTCTTTGACTGACAGCAGCAGGATCCTAGCGCCTGAATACCCTCATAGGTGATTTGCTGCATTCTACAAATCCTGATTGATTTGCGGCAGATCTGATCCAGCCAGCTGCAGTAATGCGTCGATTCTACTGGGGATTGAATTGTGCAGCAGAGGAGACACGTTGGTTTCGCTGGATCCACAAAAGCTGGCAGAGCACATTAGGCCCACTTCCAAGGCCTGAGGTGGCACCACTTGGCAGGGTAGACTGATAGATGGCAGACTCCAGGTGCTGGAGCAAGGTTGTAGGAGCCTTCTGTCTCTGAGGCTAAGGCAGGAGGCCAGCCAACTAGACCTTGGAGAGACTCTGGGGTTGTGGGTACAAGAGATGTAGGCCCAGTCCTGCTCACCCAGGCAAGAGTGCAGCAGGCCAGCACAGCAAGGCATCAGCACAGCAAGTCCGTAGTCCAGCAGAGTGGCAGTCATTCAGCAACTCAGCAGTCCTTCTTCCTGGCAGAGTTTTCACAGGTCAAGAAGTGTAGTGAAGTGATGGTGTCTGAGCCTTTGAAGCTCAAGAGAAGGTAATAGAGGATTCTTTTTGAAGTCCTCAGGCCGTAATGAAAAGCAAACATAAGTGTTTCTCACTACCAGGGCATGTAAAACTTAAAAGTACATGTCTAGCATATTAAATACACTGCACTCTGCCCTCTGGGCTATCCAGGACCTATCATAGGGGTGACATATGTTTTAAAAAGGAAGGTTGGGCCTGGAAAAGGGTTTATTTTGCCAAGTTGAAATGGCAGTTTTAAAACTGCATACACAGGCTGCAATGGAACACCTAAGTCATGTTTAAAGGGATGGTTAAGTGGATAGCACAATCAGTGCTTCAGTCCCACTAGTAGAATTCTATTTACAGGCCCTGGGCACGTGTGATGCCAATCTACTAGGGACTTACAAGCAAAAAGATATGTCAACCAGGTATAAGCCAATGTTACCATGTTTTAAGGAGTGGGTACATGCACTTTAATACTGGTTAGCAGTGGTAAAGTGTGCAGAGTCTTAAAGCCAGCCGAAATGAGGCCAGCAAAAGTGAAGGAGGAAGGCAAAAAGGTTTGAGGGAAGGCCACCTTAACGCTAACAGGTCTAACATGAAGTACTTATTCATCAGAATGAGAAATAATGAAACCAACCAACTTAGGCACATGTATTCAGGAAAAGGTGTTGTACATGTGGCTGGTTTATTTATGATGCTGATATGCATGATTGGTTGGTCAGTTGGTGAGAAGGGGCTGCTGCTATGGGCTGTGTTGTAGGTGTTGTCAATGACCCTGCCTTTCATATTGCCAAATGTGCACAAGTCTTCATTTGCGTTTTCTATGTATTTTGCAGTGTTATTAAAGGAAGGGAGTAAAATATAATAGGAACAATGTATAGTTCACTCTCTAACTATTATTACTCATCAATAATACACTTTATTCCTAATATTATTACCTATCTCCAAAAAGGTACTCTGGGATCTGCTTGGATTAAAACTATTACTATTAAGAGTAAGAAGATTAGCACTACTGGAAATAAAAACTATTGGCATAATAACAAACATAACAACAACAATAACAATAATAATAATAATACGAATAAGAATAATAAGAAAGTTTTACTTTCAAACACTTAATTGGTATTATGTTTAGTATTGTTAATATTATTATTGTTGATGCTGTTATCATTATCATTGTTATTAATATTTGTATGATCATTATTATGTTTTTATTATTGTTATCATTATCATTACTGGTGACCTTGTTGTTCAATTTTTTTTAATGCACCATTGAATTCTTTGCTACTAAATCTTGTTTTGAATACTTTGAACCAAAGCTGAAGAAAGCATGATGCGAGGCACTGTGAGGCGCCTTTTCCCTAGTTATTTGAGGCGCTTCTGGAGCTTGGTGATTAAACCTTTGTCTTCACCTCACACTATTGGATGGTTGACTTCAGTCTCCTTGGACCCTATCTGTGAGGCTGCTGCTGGCTTCAGCACTCCCACAGTCACACAGACAATCACCCTATGGTTTCCAGGAACAAAGGTGAAACATTCCCTGGTGCAGGCAGTGTTTACTGCCTCTTTACTCCGTGAAGCGCCACAAAAACAGATTGCAGAAGAAGGCATTGTTTCAAAAGGACACACAGATGTCTGCTCCTAATGAATAAATCTACAATACATCAATCAACCCGAGATGGGATATAAAGAGACTTCAGACAGCATAAAAAACAATTATTTGTCTATTGAACAGGAAAAATAAACACGACGAATTGTACTGAGATTAGAATAAAACCGCAGCAAGGTTTAATGAACATTTAATAAACAGGCACTGGTCCGTGTCCGAGTACTGTGCCTAAAAGTGAAACAGCCGCACATGCTTTTGCATCTGGAGCTGAGGGATAAGATGTCCGCTGCAATTTGCACTTCAAGTTTCAGGATAGCAGGCTGACATTTCAGTCACATTTTTAATATTTCATCCTCAAATGGCTTGTTTTTATGTAAAGCGTTATCGTTCTTTACACAATACCGCACGCCGCCGAAGGAGATGGAGAGAAATAGAGGGGGGAAGGGAGAAAGACAGAGTCCCCGTGTCTCCAACAGGCAAGTGCTTGTATGTGCGTGGTCGCTGTTCCCATGCAACTGGGGTAGCCAAAGACCAGGTGCCTATGGGATTAAGGGAGGGGGCGCGCCGCGGACAGCTTGGCCTCGACCAGTGTCAGGTAGTCCTGCCATTGTGCAGAGTTCAGTCGCGGGTGCGCTGTTGATTCGTGTGCTCTGACACCAGTGCCCTTCGAAGATCAAGTATCCACGTGTGAATGTTGGGACCCGTTTGCTCCTTCCATGACATGGCGTTTCTATGCTTGGCGAGGCCCAGGGCTAAATCCAGAATCTTATTCAGACCCTTATGGGTAGCGCGGCGCGCCACGCTTTGTGATACCCAAAAAGAAATGGACAGGCTGTTCTTCCACTCAGGCATCAGCTGCCTCTGTGAGTACAGTGGCCACTTCGGTCCAGTATGTTTGAATACATGAGCAGGTCTACACCATATGTGTAAATGTGGCCCCCAGGCCGTGGCATCCAGGACACTCATCAACAGTCATTGGGTACATACGCGCCAGCCTATGAGGTGTGATATACGTATGATGCAAGTAATTGAATTGGGTGTACTTCAACCTAGGGTTGGTTGAGATAGTTTTTGGGTGGTTGATACATTGCACCCGTTTGTCAGTAATATTGGTGGCCAGCTTGGTGTCCCAATACGCACATAGTGTTGTCAATGCAAGAGTATCATCTAGTCTAAAACAGATATAGATGGCCGTTACGGTGTGCCTGCCCCGTCCATTTGTCAGCAGCATTTGCAACAGGTGCGATGTGGGGGGTTTGGTACAATCATTATCCCATGTTTGTAGAAAGTGACACGTTGTAGTGTAGTTCCTATTATCCCAATAGGCTCTGCGCATTGGAATAATACCTTCAATAGCATAGGCCTAGACCAGACGTTAACTAGGTCTTCTATTGTCGATATTAGACTTAAAGTTTTGGGTTTGCCAGCTAGCTCAGAGTTCACTAGAAACTTTCTCGAATAGGCAAGGAGGAGTTGAACCTCCCTGGATAGACAAGAAGGGATTTAGTTTCTGACAACCATAGAACATGACAACTTTGCTCTCCCCTAATCAAGAGTGTATCTCTAGAGTCGTGTGAAAACAAAAGACAACTTATTTTACTCAGTCAGTACGTGCATTCTTAGTCTCACCAGATTGTAGAGAAAAGGAAGAGACGGGCGTGTTCAATAAAAGATGTTATTTTATTGATCAGTCTCTTTTCTCGTACAAGAGAAATGGATCGATATTATCGCAATACTTGTGGTTAAGTAAAGTGCATACAATAAAAGCAGAATTACGAAATAATACTGTAAAAGCATTGATATGGTTTCTAAGCCATATGCTAGTTAAAATGGATAAAATAGATACATACATATATACATTTGACTAATCGTACTCAACTGGTGCTTCTAACTACGCCTACCCCAGTGTACCTGACCTAAGCCTAATACGTGGGCGGGAATAGAAAGTAGCAGTTTAAGTTAAGTTTGTTTTGCCAAGTGACTGACTCAAGAATTCTCTGCAAGGGATTATTCAGTTCTGTACCTGAGATCTAGGATGGTAGAGGGATGGTATCTCTTGTCTTTGGTCTCGATATTCCAGGCTGCCTGCAAGGGCCGCTTGGAAGCGCCGGAGCTGGATTTCTCAGCAGGAGAAAGCAGCGTCTCGTTCTCAGCGCGTCAGGAAGGCGGGGCTGCGCCAGCGGGGTCCGCTCTGTGCTGGGCTCCTTCGGCAAGTCTCGCTGCTCCGATCTCGTCACCACCGCGTGTGTTTGCTTAAGGCAATATCGGTAATATTTATACCGGTAAGGTGCCGAGATTGACGTAAGGATGGACATAGATACGTCAATAAGGATGTCATACGAACTGGTCGTTAGCACATTCTTTTACTGAAGTTCTCGGTGAAATCAAAACAATGGCCGCAGGGATTTTCCCAGGTTGTCATAGGTTTGATTTGTTTTGAGAACTCCGTATGCCTTATCAGGGGCTGGAGGAATATTGCTTGCCTAATTAGATGGCAAGCGTTATGACCTAATCAGATAACGCGTTCCTGTGCCGTGGTGTGGCTTAATCAGATAACGGTTTCTGCATCATGGGATGGCTGCTGGTTAATTTGGTTAACCAGAACAGGGTCAGGAATAGGGGGATCGATACAGAACCTATAGGAATACATCACACCCACTCCACGCTAACTATGGCCATATTTACGAATCTAGGCATAGTAAAACATACTGTAGAGTATCGTGTATACCTTACCACCCCAAAATACATATAATGCATTTCGAAATTATGTAATATACGGAAAAAAATTAGTCACATGTACTATATGCACTCAAGCTGTAGAATAATGCTAAATTAATCACGCATATGTATACATTATTATTAATCGAATATGAGAATTTACACATGAAATGGCTCTTAATACAGAAGAAAAAAAAGGTTCGAGACCACTTCATCACAGATCAAAATATTTATGAACATACCAGCGGGCAGCTAATGTCTATGAAGTTTCTAAAAATAGAAATTTAGTTCTCTAAGAATAGTTTTTACTTTAAGCAGAAGATAAGTGTCCCGAAAAATTGTAAAAAATATTTTGGGGCTGCTGAAAAAATGCTGTCCGTGAACTGGAGGGAAAACTGTTCATGCTACTTTATTATTAAAGTTGAAGGCCAAATTCAGGGTGTTGGG
Source organism: Lissotriton helveticus (assembly GCF_964261635.1). NCBI lineage: Eukaryota > Metazoa > Chordata > Amphibia > Caudata > Salamandridae > Lissotriton > Lissotriton helveticus. Next base: position 788,115,472 of record NC_136068.1, read on the forward strand.
AACGCCGTGTGCTAGCTTGCTCAAAAGTCGTTATTTCTGCTCTGGAGAGAACATCATATCATTTAGACTGTCGAAAAAGCTGTCAACAGCTTCCTGTGAAAGTTCCACTAACTCGGAAAAAGATGTAACCATGCATTCATGTGCATGATTGTCTCCATTGACGTTTTGATTAGTATTGCTGACAGAAGGTCGTACCTGATCGATGCTGCTTTCATCTTGAACTTCACTACCCCTCAATCGTAGTGGTGAAGTTTCCACGAATGCCGTCATCAGGATTGGCAGCCGTTGAGGGCAGCACAATGCATGTGCCGTGACCGGACCCAACAAAGTTTCTGCATCCATTGGCGCATCCGATTGTAGCGTCAGACAGGTGTCCAACACGCATTCTTCTCCGCACAGCATGCACCTTAATACAGGTAAAACACATCGATGCCACATTGGTCGAAATGAAAGAAACCAAGTCATGTTTAGGTCTCTAAGCCGGGATAGTCCCAGGATTTTTGATATCCGGTCCCGGTATCCAATGGCTCGGATTGTTTCTTCCCTTGTCGCAGGTGTTTTGTCTGTGACATGGTTTGCCATAACGAAATATAAGGACCAAGAATAGGATTCCTGCAATTAGTCCCAAAATGAGGGGAAGTCCGCCAAAAATCGAATGGACAAAGTCGGGAAAAATACCCAGTATGGCTTTGAATGGTGTTAATGCCCCTCAAAACAATGTCTTAAATACATTTGAGACCCCACTGGTATCAGAAATATTTAAGATTTCATTCAGGATTTCTGCGAAATGTATGGGGGAATTAGTTGATAACAATGAGTGAATCTCTGCAGTCGTCCTTGCGACTAGGAGATCATACGTTTCTTTTGATGACGTGAGCCTGGTCGGTGTCTGAAGAAGCACTGTTTTCATTCTGCTTAAAGTATCAATTCGAATAGAAGTAATTTTCAAGTTGGGCCATGTCCTTGCCTCCCTGTCTGGAAAGGAGCTGGGGAGCAATAAGCGTCCACAGCACATGACCTTCGCAGTCGTAGTTACGAGATAAGGAACCCAGGGCAGTAAACTACAACATCTGCGATCCACAATTAGAATGTAACTCCCGTTATAGAGTCTTTTAAAGAATGGTTCTATCTGTGTTGCAGGTGTGCCTAGCTGGTGACATGAAAGGTTATTTGAGTTCCCTTCACAGGCTCCATGCAAACTAATTCCATTACACAGAAGTGTACCGCTTAGTGACATTGCACAATTATTGCCACTAAGAAACACTTTCTGTCCTTTATTACTGACACATGCATGTGAATAGGGCAAGTTCCATGTTGACTTAATGTACCCTTTTCCCAATTTTTCGTACATGCCAGCCTGTATATATTTTTGGCAGTATTGAAACCTGAAAGTAGATATTGGAATATTAATTATCCCATGTATTATCCATTCAATGACAGGTCGTTCTGACATTGTCAATGGTAATCTCTCGAGTTTCTCAATGCTCAGGATTGTATAATCAGCACCCTTCTGTGCCATACTGATTTGTTTATCAGTAAGGTTAAAGATATTGAATAGTGACGTTGTGTTGATTAAACGCCAAGGCACATAGCCTGAACGCAGATTTTGTAACGTCCAGCCAAGCTGTACAATAGAACGCAATTGAGACTGACCGTGTTGTAACAACAGTAAGTCTTGCGATATTATGTCGATTGCTGAAGACACAATGCTGTCCAATGAAAAGATTCTGGAGGACAGAGTCATTAACCCATTGTCCACTACAGAAAGTGATTTTTCCAAATTAATACGGTCAATTTCCCGTATACTTTCTGCTGTCTCAATTTGAGTTATCTTCCAGGCCTCGTTGTAAGCTGCATATATAGAGGCTGCTATGAAGCGTTTTTGACGCTGTTTGCGCGGTCCCATAATGAAATCACGCAAGTCAGCACCATCAGTAAGTAAAGTTAGGTGTTGCTTAATTTCTGTCAGTGTGGAAGTTTGTAGCCATTGAAGGCAGAGTTTTCCCACACTGTAGGTGGTAATTATCCCTGGGTGTTGTCTTTGGGAATATCTAGGGTCTGGCCTGGTCAATGTGAACCCCTGTGTTTTGTTCAGGAATCTGTCTTGACAGTTATTAGTATCTGTGGGCCAGATTAACCATTGTTTCCAATCAGGATGTGTTCTGTTTTGGTTTAATACATAGTTTACGTCTATCTCTTCATCTGTAGAGCTATTGCTGTTCATTGTTGGCTTTGGAATAGACGGTTTGTTTAAGTCTTTGATTTTGGCTAGGCCAAGACAGGTAGTTTGTTGAACAGTGTCATTCAAAAATATAATTTGTTCTGGGATCATGCAGGCTCTAAACAATGATTCTATACCTTGTACTTGCCATTCTTTTGTACCCCAAACACTTTTTACTTCAACATTTTTGTCCCAATAATCAAAACCAAATGTATTCATTTGTTCAAAAAATGAGTCCGAATATATCAATTTCGTGTTTGTAAGCATGGTTTTTGTTCCTGTCTTATTTGACAATTTGAAATCAAATGTTTCAGCATTACTTGTGTTGAACCCTGAAAAATATGAATATTTGTCATAAAAGGTTCTTGAGCTTCCTTTTGGAGGGGTTGCACAATGTTCCCATTGATTATAATTTAAAACATTTCTGGGTTGTGCCGATTTATGTAGAAAATGGTTACCATAGTGGTTGTAACAGTACATACTATCATAATTAGACGAACCCTGCAAATAATCTTGTTTGGTAAATTTAGCAGACATCACTAGGTCAGACATCATATCATTAATACTTTCAAAGTCCCAATCATCAGCAAATGAGCTTGGTTTCACAAAGTCACTCAACGAGATCTTGATTTGGTGTGGATATTTCAGGATTTCAACCGGACCATAAATTTCATAGTCAGCATTGTCCCATGCTACCCCACCCGGTATAGGATTGGCTGTGAAGTTGACTGAAGAAAGTTCTCTTTTCTTGACGTGTGAAGACGTGTGTGGCTTGAGGATAAAGTTGATTTTCTGGCTTGCTGTGTCCATTTTTGCATATTTTCCCTCAATGAAGCGTCCCAAGCATAGTACCATGATGAGCCAAAGTATGAGGATAAATACACCAAAGGCCACCCAAAATTCAATCCATGGAGAAATCAGATAGGTTTCTTTCAGTTGTTTCAAAAGTTCCTTAGCTTTATCTTTAAAGGTTTTTGTTGATGCCTGTGTCTTTGATTCACTGAGGTCTTCAGAGGAATCATTGAAGTTTATGAAGTAGCCGGATGCTGTTCTGTCAATTGTTCCAATTGCTTCAGGATTACTGTTTCTTGCGGCTTCAGCATATTCATTTGTTACTTCATTGTAGGTTGGTGTGTCTCTACTAAATGTTTTTATTTGGGTTTTTAGAGGTCTGAGTTCCAATGCATTGTTGCATAGTCCTTGTTGTTGTTCTGTAGGCGTTTCGAATGTGAGTAGCCTCTTAGTTAGGACCTCTGTATTTGTAGCAAACCTTGGTGTTCTACTACTTATCGGGAGTCCACTTGGCCTACTGTTTGTTATCGGCCACATGATTGTGGTTTTACCAGGTCGATGGATACAACTCGGTTCTCCTTTTTACCAGCAAGCGGCGGTAGTACTACTGATCTTGTCCCGTTGATAGACAAGACAGGAACTGCTTTTCTGTAAGAAGGCCCAAATTCCTTCTTTACCGCGATCTTTTCTCTGACTAGATCCCCGACTTTTGGAATCCAGACAGGTCTTGCTGGGACAGGTGGTGTTTCTTCAGTGGTTGTTGGCTGCTGTTTCAACTTTATGTTGCTCAGGTCTTTTCTTGTTTCGTTTAAGTCCTGCAAAATAGCCAAACGATCTTTGATATCAAAGCTTTTTTCTTTCACCACTGAAGTCTGACTGTCAAGATCTAAGACCATCATCCTAGTCCCAAACAACAATTCGTACGGACTGAATCCCTTCAGAGAATTTCTTGGCAGGTTGTTTAGACTACGTTGGACACTTATTAGATGTTCGACCCACCCAGCTCCCGAACCTAATATCCTTTCTGTTATAGATTGCTTTATGCCTTGGTTTTTTCTTTACACCATCCCGTATCCCTCAGGAAGGAAGTGAGAAGAATCCCGCTTCGCTATGCTCATTTGGCCATGTTTCCCCACAGGCTTGAGGGCTAAAGTGAAAACATTGGTCAAACGTAGCATGCTCCTAGCGTATATGCCATTTAGACTCGCAAATCTTTGTATAACAGTCCCGACGTCAGCCGAGTGCTGGGGTCTACATTATAAGTGGAAACTAGTCTTTGTTTGTTAATTGGACGCATTATTTACACTGGTCTTATTGATTATTGTTTAGCCCTTCTTGAGTGAAACGCCATGGTATTATACCGTTTCTCTCGCCGCTGAGATCTCTGTTGCAGTCCCTGCATTTTTTTACAAAAATGTGATGCTGCAGGCTCATGCCTGGCCACCAGTACACTGATTGTAGTTCTTCCAGAGAATCTTTTAGTTTGAGATGACTAAGACCCTCTCCTATATGTGCGTCTACAATTAACAAAGTTCTCCTGTCCATGTTTGGAATTACTCTATCCCCCACTCCAGGGATTCGAGCAAAAGGGACGGAGTTTGCATCGATTATGTATGTATAATTGAGTGGATAGTTGATCGGTAGCGCTGAGCAGTCGCCTTTTGATGACGTTTTCACCGCCAGCACTGTTTCACCGTCAATGTATTTCACTGTACGCTTTTTTCTAGCTACGGAAGCCGATTTACTTGCTACCGTTGTGGCTGTCTCAGCCAATGAATTCCCTGCAACGTGAACGCCATCACGCTGATGACTCAGTGAGTGTGTCACGTGAGTCTTTGGTAGTTCTTTCTGTAACAGAACTATTTGTTCCCAGAGCCTTTTATGCTTGATTGTGCCTCCTTTTGCATCCTTAAAACCATTCTGAAGCCAGATCTGCAAGTATTTATTGTAAGACTGAACGCAATAATACGAATCGCACACTATGAGTGTGGGGATTTCTCGATCGGTATTTTCAAGCGCCATATTGAATGCCAGTAGTTCAGCTCGCTGAGCTGTACAATCTCCTAGAGATTGTGTTTTAGTGATTGCTGGTTTAAATTTCCCTTCGTGCCAGCGACCTTTAACAATCGCGCACGCAGCACTGTAAGCTTGTTTACCCCCCACTGCGGGTTGTGCTGATCCGTCTGTATATATTATACAGCCGTAATGTTCTAGAGGCAGAATTTTGGTCGGCGGAGGACATTCGAATTCGTATTGGAGAAATTCTTGTGTTTTTAAGTTGGGATCAAATTCATATACCACGTCTGTAGCAGCAAGAGAATTAGCCCACTGTATCCACCTTGGATGTAGTGCTTTAGCATTCGGAATGCTTGCCTTTGTTACCGCCTCTAGGGCTGGTATCGGTGTCACGATTATTATTCGTTTACCTTGTGCCAGGGCTCGTTCTTTTGCTATAGCTGTCTGTGTTGCATTAAGAATTTTTTCAGTTGGGCTAAATTTCATTTCAGCTTTAGTGTACAAGTGTGATTTGAATGCAATTGGTACCTTTTCTCCCTCATTAGAGGTCAGGTATGTGAATCCGCATCTTCCTGGGATGACTCGAATCACAAGATTGCGTGTGTTATCACGTGTTTCTAATTTTGTTTTAATTAACATGTCTGTTTGTAAGGATCTCAGAATTTCTGTGTGTATTTGAGTCCAATTGGTTCTTTTAAAATCTGGTTTTATTAGATCATAAAGGGGTTTGACCCTTTCTGCGTAATTTGCAATGTATGTTCTTCCGAAATTTAGGAAGCCTAGAATTGACTGTAGGTTTTTTAGTGTTCTAGGTGCTTGGAGTACGGCACATTTCTCTAGGAAATTGTCAGCCAGGCTTTTGCCTTCACTTGATAATTCATATCCTAAGAACAGGACTGTTAGATGGGCAATTCTAGATTTTTTAAAGTTGAATTTGTAACCCTCTGCTGTGAACCCAAGTATTATGGTGTTCACTCTCTTCAAGTGAGTATCCAAGTCATCATCTGTTAGGTATATGTCGTCGACATAAGATAATGCTTCGTCATCATATGTTTGTAGTAACTCTGTTACTCTCGCTGAGAATAATCCTGGGCTGTTCTTGTACCCCTGGGGTAACCGACAGAATTGTTTTTGAGCGCCATTTATTGAGAACGCGGACAAGTATCTGCTCTCTGGTGCTATATTTTGACAAAAGAATCCATTAGAGATGTCTAATGTTGTTTTATATTTTTTGCGCACTATGTAATTCATTAGTGCAGCACTATGCGAGTTTTGCACTGCAAAAGTTTTGCAACATGAGTTAAGGTGTCTGTAATCCAAAACTAGACGATATGAATTGTCTGGTTTGGAGACCGGAAACAAAGGGTTGTTCATTTGTGAGGTGCAAGTTTCAATCACCCCCTGGTATTCTAGTTGATCTAGGATTTCTTTTACCTGTTTTTTAGCTTCTTGCTTAATTGGGTACTGTCTCTGTGCAGTAGGTTGTGATTTTAACTGGATTTTGGGAGGAGGAGAGTCCTCATCCCATCCTACATGATTTTTATATAAAGCTGGAGCTTGAGCTACTGCCCATTTTCTAGCAAGTGTGTATTTTTTATGAATTGGAATATTATTTGAGAAGGCAGGCATAATTATTTCTTCGCCATGTGGGCACTCCCTGACAAACTCTGGTGGCCAGTCTTTTTCAGCTAGAAGGATGTCATAGCCCTTGGAGAGATTATCCCAAAATAGGCCCCTTATTTTTCTAGTCTTATCCCCTTCTATACGTAAAGTTATTTCATATATTTTGTGAGGTTTGCTAACTCTGGTGTCTGCAGTTTCCACTTGAAGGTATTAATTCGTGTCCACTGTCTCCAGATGATTCATAAGGACTTTGCGAGCTATGCTCACTTCTGCTGCTCTGTCTAGCATTGTCTGAGCCCATTCTCCGTTTTTCAGTTGTGTCCTCAGTATTCTCGGCATTGTTGATTACTTTAATACTGGCTACCTTCTTTTTTGGAAATTGTAATTTCTTATTTAGATGAGCAGGTTCCTTGTCTTTGGACTTGACGTGCTCTTCCCTGTGTTCTGATCGTCCTCTTCTTTCCGATTTCTGCGAGGAAGTCTGAAAAGATTGAGAGGGACGTGTATCAATTTCTTGATATCTATCAGGCTTCTTTATATTATCCCTATTTCTAAGATTGTATTTTTTCCCAGAGGGCTCACTTTGGGGAGACCTGCGTCCTTGGTTCGGAGATCTTTCTCTCCGCCGAGGAGACCTTCCTCTGGACTGGAATTTCTTTTCTTTAGGATTGGATTGTTTGTTTCCATCCCAGCTCTTTTTTTGTGTTGTCAAATTATTTAAAAAAAATACTTTTTCAGGACTTTCAATCAGTTGGGGTTTTACTGGTATTCCACCTAAACTATCTCTACCTAGTTCCTCATAGGATTTTTCTATAATTCTGGCAATTTCAGCTGGTTGGTCTGCTATATCTGTCTCTTTTAACCTTTGGCGGATCGCCACGTTTGCTGCTTCTCCCTTTATGTTGGCTAATAGTATTGCCGAGACCTGCTTGAAGTCTTTTAGTAATTTCATACCGAGAGTTAAAGCGGGTTCTGGACCGTATTCATCTTGAATTTGTTTTAGCACATCTGGTATTACCGAGATGGATGGAACACCATGCGTTTTTGTGTAAATGGAAGCAAAGACTGTACCCCAAGTGTCACAGTCCTCCACGTGTGGTGCGATTCCCATTGGAAGACAGATAGTCAGAATCCTGTGTTTTTCTAACGGGGTGGTGTCTGGAAACACCGCCTCTATTTGGGTGATTTTTTGTGCTAACCAGAATGGTATTTGTTCCCGTTTAGCTGGTACTTTACCTAGGCAGGACTGTATGTTCTGTGGTGTAATTTTATTTGTGTTCCCCTGATGAGGGGTCAGCTGTGGAATTTTAATTGCTGGTTGGATTGTTGAAGTCCGCATTACATATTGGACTAATTGTCTATGTACTTTTATTAATTGTTTTAGTTGTATTAAAAGATCTGCTGCAGACATTCTTTCGATGTCTGGATGTGGTGTGTATCCGGCTAGGACCGGCCACGTTGCTCCTGGTCTACCTAATGGACCGAGCCTGGTGATGTGATTATTATGTTTTAGGGCGCCATTAAACAAGAGCAGGTGCTCTTGAAATTTGAGTGGTACTTCCACCTCCTCGAAAGGAATGTACTCATTAGGAGGTTCCTCTGTTTTGTAATAGTGGAAGTGCTTTGTTACAGCGTTTGCTGCTGGAAAGTGCATCCATGAATAGAATACCTCTGTCTGCCGATATTCGTTTGCCTCAATTACGAATATGACTGTGCCACCTCTCGGTGTCAGTCCATTTTCTATAAGTTTTAAAGTTATAGATTTTCTTATGTTGACCGGGATGAGTATTATATTCGGGTCTGCTTCTTGCATAGTATTATCAGCTGCTATGAGTTCAGCTGCCATTCTAGCTGCCTCTCTTTCTCCTTCGCTGTCTGACATTGTACTGTCCAGAAGGTTATTCCGTTTGTTTGCAGATCAGGTTTCTTATGGAAACAAAGATTAGATGCACAATATTTTGGAACAGTGTATCCTTCAACGTTGATTGAACCAAGAACCATACATAGGAGTTTCCTCCTGCGAGGTTTGGCTGATATGACCTTTCACCCACTCCAGACGTCTTTGGAGTATTATGGGAAAACAGGGGTTCTGTGTGAAAAAGCACGACTGAGTTACTCTAATGTCTTGCGTTAGTTTTATGGCCTTTCCAAACGTTTGGGCGCCATGTAGTGTAGTTCCTATTATCCCAATAGTCTCTGCGCATTGGAATAATACCTTCAATAGTATAGGCCTAGACCAGACGTTAACTAGGTCTTCTATTGTCGATATTAGACTTAAAGTTTTGGGTTTGCCAGCTAGCTCAGAGTTCACTAGAAACTTTCTCGAATAGGCAAGGAGGAGTTGAACCTCCCTGGATAGACAAGAAGGGATTTAGTTTCTGACAACCGTAGAACATGACAACTTTGCTCTCCCCTAATCAAGAGTGTATCTCTAGAGTCGTGTGAAAACAAAAGACAACTTATTTTACTCAGTCAGTACGTGCATTCTTAGTCTCACCAGATTGTAGAGAAAAGGAAGAGACGGGCGTGTTCAATAAAAGATGTTATTTTATTGATCAGTCTCTTTTCTCGTACAAGAGAAATGGATCGATATTATCGCAATACTTGTGGTTAAGTAAAGTGCATACAATAAAAGCAGAATTACGAAATAATACTGTAAAAGCATTGATATGGTTTCTAAGCCATATGCTAGTTAAAATGGATAAAATAGATACATACATATATACATTTCACTAATCGTACTCAACTGGTGCTTCTAACTACGCCTACCCCAGTGTACCTGACCTAAGCCTAATACGTGGGCGGGAATAGAAAGTAGCAGTTTAAGTTAAGTTTGTTTTGCCAAGTGACTGACTCAAGAATTCTCTGCAAGGGGTTATTCAGTTCTGTACCTGAGATCTAGGATGGTAGAGGGATGGTATCTCTCGTCTTTGGTCTCGATATTCCAGGCTGCCTGCAAGGGCCGCCTGGAAGCGCCGGAGCTGGATTTCTCGGCAGGAGAAAGCAGCGTCTCGTTCTCAGCGCGTCAGGAAGGCGGGGCTGTGCCAGCGGGGTCCGCTCTGTGCTGGGCTCCTTCGGCAAGTCTCGCTGCTCCGATCTCGTCACCACCGCGTGTGTTTGCTTAAGGCAATATCGGTAATATTTATACCTGTAAGGTGCCGAGATTGACGTAAGGATGGACATAGATACGTCAATAAGGATGTCATACGAACTGGTCGTTAGCACATTCTTTTACTGAAGTTCTCGGTGAAATCAAAACAATGGCCGCAGGGATTTTCCCAGGTTGTCATAGGTTTGATTTGTTTTGAGAACTCCGTATGCCTTATCAGGGGCTGGAGGAATATTGCTTGCCTAATTAGATGGCAAGCGTTATGACCTAATCAGATAACGCGTTCCTGTGCCGTGGTGTGGCTTAATCAGATAACGGTTTCTGCATCATGGGATGGCTGCTAGTTAATTTGTTAACCAGAACAGGGTCAGGAATAGTGGGATCGATACAGAACCTATAGGAATACATCACAGCGTTAGCAATGCATGCAACAGGAATGAGCCCTGCGGTACTTCATAAGTGTCCACTATTTCCGTGAATGTTTGCAACTGCGTGTCTACATACATATCTCCCCATGTGGTCAGTCCCTTTTTCCTCCAGTGCCGGAGCTCCATACGTCCGCGACATACGAACGTGCCCGGCAGTAAAACCAGTGGCAGGTCAGGGGCATATGGGGTAGTCGGGCCCCTGTGCAGCACATATCTGGAACAGCCACTCCTAGCTGTCATCACTAGAATGTTGCATTGATATTTTTGGGTCAAGGTAGTGGTGCCCAACAACCACTCTAATAATGTCGGTTGATCCCACGATATGGCAGCCGTGGTCAGTTCAGTGAGGTTATTCTTTGCCAACCATCTCATTGGCCATTGCAGCTGTGCCAAATTTTACACTTAGTGTGCGTTCTGTGTTTTATAGGTGTATATAGTGTAGTTCAGTGTATTTTGATATTGTTTAAATTGTTCTAAAAACATTTTTTAAGTACTCTTTATAACATTATATTTACCCTTATAACCCAAAACTCACACTTAGAACCTGATTACGAAGGTGGTCGGACGAGTGTCTGGCCTCCATCGCCGGTGGCAGGTGACCGTCGGACAACAAGTCGGCGGTCCCACCTGTCCTATCATGATAAGACCGCGGTGCAGGCTATCGGAAAGTGTCTTTTTTACTGCGGCTGATGCTGCGGCCCAGGAAAAGGGAAGCAGCATAAGCCGCAGTAGTAAAAGACACTTAGTGCACAACCATGCACCGTGTGCCCGACGCAATGTCGTGCCTGGCACACAGTGAATGGACATGTGGGCGGGGGTTGCCACTTAGTGGCCGATGGGACGGGGACCCTGCTTGGGGCCCCCAAAGTCCCTTTCCAGATGCCTTTCCATGGTGGTTTGACCGCCATGAAAAGGCAGTCAGAAATGCCATCCTAATCCCTATGGTGGTGCCTTCGCTGGCACCACCTTGATGGTAGGGATAGGAGTCCACTGGCTGCCCCATCGGGATCCTTGATCCTGTTGGAGGTGGTGGTCTGTCCCACAGACCGATGCAGTGTGACTGTCCACATCGTAATGCGGCAGTCAGACCTATGGCCTGGATGTCGGTAGAACTGCCGCCGAAGGCCTGCTGGTGGCGGTCCCACCGACATCATAATGAGGACCTAAGCATGGTCTTAACTATAATCCGCACTTTTCATTTTGGAAGGGTGGACTACTGTTTAGACCACTCTTACTTTGCGTTCTGGGTTTTTGGGGGAAATATAGTGTAGTACAGTGTACTTAAAAAATTGAAAAAATTATAATTTAAAGAATATAAAAAAATACTGTACTACACTATATATAACATTAAACCACAGAACGCAGACTAAGTGCTGCTGAAAGAATATGGCAGTACCGCGGTACTCCGTACACTTTAAAAAAATATATATATAAAGTAATAGAACAACTTTTACTAACCCTTTGCATATTTATATTAACTGACTCATCCCTTCATATACACTTATAAACAGTAGGACACTTTATTTACCCTTACAAGGCAGAATACAGCCAAAGTGTGGCCTTAACACAATATGTGTGCCTTTTACATTTGTAGGGACAGTAATTAGCCAATTGGATACTGTTTTGTTCTCAGCATGTACTACAGCATACTGCAAAAGTACAGTGGGATACCATGGCACATTTTATCGCAAACATTTGGTGCCCTATGGGCGTAAGTCACAAAGGTAAACCTACACTTTTCTGTAAGTCACTCCACCGTACCACATGACATTCTACTAAACGACATGCCGGTCCACACACTCTATGACAGCCGTTTCACTGTACCACATACCACTCCCCTGTACCACTCACTACTACATTCTACCCACACCCTTCTATGACAACCCACTTAACTCTATGCCACTCCATTTTATGCTATTCCCTCTTCACTATTCCACTCTATGCAACTCCACTCTGTGATATTCCACTTTATGCCAGCCTACTCTATCCCACTCCACTCTACACTATTCCACTCTATGCCACTGCATTTTACAGTATTCACTCTACAACACTATTCTCTACGGCACCCCACTCTATTCCCCTGTACACCACTCCATTGTATGCCACTCCAGTACGCGCCACTCCACTCCATGTTATTCCACTCTACACCACACCATGCTATTCTACTGTACGCCGCTCTACTCAAAGCCACTCAATAGTACGTCAATCCACTGCACTCAATGAAATTCCATCCTATGACACTCAACTCTATCCCACTGTACTTCACTGTACTCTATGCCATTCCACTCTTCCCCACTCCACTTTACGCTATTCGACTCTATGGCACTCCTATCAACTCTACACCACTGCACTCTATGCTATTGCACTGTACCCCACTCTACTCTAGGCCACTACATGCCACTACACTCTCTAGTATTCAACTCTGTGCCTCTCCACTAGATTACACTCTATGCCACTCCAATGCATGAATTATAGTTAATATACTACGACTAGTGAGTTGACAACACTGTGTGAGGAGGCGCATTAGTTATATTAATTTGAAGGTGGTCCGTAAATTAGAAATGTAAGGTATAACTATAACTTTAGAATTTCTAATATATGTGTAGTTTGAGTTTTGTTTGTAAAGAAATAATAACTAAAGTTATAGTGAATTGAAGGTCGTGTGTAAATTATAAATGTAAGGTACAACTGTAACTTTTTAACTTCTAATCTGTGTGTAGTTTTAGTTTGGTTTCCATACAATGAACAAATAAAGTTTTCCTAACTATAACTCATTTTTAACCTTTAGTTTTTTTTCTGAATATAGATGTACATACACACATACATAACAAGCTTAACCTTGAGACAGACATTGTGCTTCTGTTTGATGATTTGAGGTCAGTAATTTTATGTATGTGCACAGGTGAGAGGTGAGAGTGGCTGATGATGATGGTGATCAGTGGCATAGCACCTCTTCATGGACAGCCAAGCCTAGCAAAAATGTAACCCAAAGAACAAAATTAAAGCCATCATCTGACTGGAGATTATCCCAGAGCTATTAGGAAAATGAGCAGGAACTAGGGCACAGTATTTTATTAGAAATAATTGTGTCATTATGTGAGTAGCGGATCCAAGCAGTACATAGAACTCAGCCCGATTCATTCTCCAGGAAGGAATCTTGGCTAATCAAGTCTGAGTGTCCAGTGTGGATCACAACCAACAGAGCCCAAGGAAGTCCCTACAAGTCAGAGTAGGCACTTCTGCAATACGGTGGCTTAGATTAAGTGAAACTATCATTTTGTATGCACTTAAGCAGGAAAATGTCTTTGTCATGGCACTTTAGCCATAATATCTGCTATTTTGGATGATCTTTGTTGAATGGTACTGCTAATACGTCCCTGGTCCTGCTGCTGCTCTCTGCAACCTTCCACAACACTCAACAAACAATTCCCTCCGAGGCTTGGATACCGAGGGCTGTGAGAAATGGCATTGGCCTTGATGAAATGTTTCTTGAAGGTGGAACAAAGGTTCTGTCTCTTTCACCCTTCATCCCTGTCACTTGCCTGATGCACTATGAAGTCCACAAGGAATCTGCAGGTTTGTGTGCATTTTTTACATCCTCTCTCAACTCTGATGAAAATATTGCATGACTGGGAATTACTTTTCTTTAACTATGCTGATGATGCCCAGCTTTTAATACAGTTATGACCAACATCCCAAGTGACAATTAAACACTTTCCTTTGAGTATGTGTATCAATCAATCACTGGATAGGAGCCAACTGTTTAAATGTGAGATACCACGGTGGTGGGGGTTCCGCCTCACTAAGAGCATTTATAAAGTCCCACTACTCACATTTGTATCTTGACGCTGGTCTTGAACAAGTTTAGTAGAACAAACAAGCTTTCATATTTTTTCTTATTCTTAAAAATGAGGTTGAGTCTGACGTCAACTGGAAGTGAGCTACAATTAATGGAAGACTTACAGAGAAGGTTTGCTTCCTCGAGAGGACATAGTGAATCTAGGGACCATTAAGTGGGTTATGTCCATGCTGTTCAAGTTCTGTGTTGTAATATGGGGAGTGATTTTAGCAGACAAATATTGTGGCCTGCTGACAACTGGCCAAAGGAAGTTAGCCCATCATCAAAATCCTATGGCTAAAGGAACATACTGGGAAAAATGCAACTCCCAATTAACAATGGTTCACATCTTCTCTTTTTCAGCCACGGTTATCTCCCGGTATAAGTCAGATAACTCAATTATGATCATCAGATCGAAGTGATGATAGTGATAGCTCTGTTGTAATATTACACCGATTGTGTGTATTTGGACATGTCTAAATCCCTATTCACTATTTTACAGTGACTCCACTCTTTATCAACCCCATTATTGTTTCACTTGAGGTTACCCAGTCCTATAACTCTGGCTAGTCATGCATTTTACTTAGAGATACAACTTGAGTTGATGTGCCCTGTTCACAAAGCTTGAACTACACAACAACAAGAATACTGTATTTTTCATGGAACCAGTTGTTATCAGTTTTTAGATAAATTGGAAGTAGTGGCCAAGTTGTTTCATTCTTGGCAGTACAGGTACGGAATGCTTTGCTCATCCACATGGGGATACCGATTACTTTTCCTTTAGCTCTCTGCTCAAATGTATATTTTCCAACCACAGGTTAGTTTTCTGTAGCTTACAAGTTGTGTCTTGTTTTTCTTTTCTTGTGCCAGGATCTTTAAATGCTAGGAATGATTGTGCTGTATAAATTACTATAAATGGCTTTAATTGTAAGAACAAATCTTTGCAGTCTTACTACAAAAAAAGATTTTGCAACCAATGCTTCAACCTACACTTACAGTAAGCTTCGGGTTTGTCCTTTATTCAGGATTCAGTGTCCTCACAGTCAGTCTAAGCTCCCTGACTCTCATTTAATGGCAGAGGAATAACCTGTGACTAACAAACACTATTGATGTTTTAATGAATGCAGATTATCAATTAACATTATCTGTTTCCTTTTCAATAATGATTATAAAAACAGGAATAGGTGCAGGTAGAGAAGACTGATCAGAATAACTTTCAGTGCATCTGTTATTTGGGTTAGTGTTAAAAAAATCGCAAACATATCACCATATATCAGCTACTGTAAACAAGAAGACGGTAGATGGGAGCTACTCATAGGTAAACAAGCATAGACCTATCAGTCAGGTCTTCTCTCAGTTTTCTTTGTTTGCAAGCCTCATTTGAGATGAACACACAAAGTCCTCAACAGATCAGATCACTGCAGAGTGTCATGAAGATTCAATCCCCAGCAGTACATTTTGGGAGGTGAACAATGATTTAACCCAAAATCCCTTCTGTGGAGGGAAAAATCTGTCTCAACCTGGCAAGTTTGTTTTTTAAATCTTTAGAATGGATCTGACAGGTACTGGGCTGCTGCATAATTGCCAAGGATGGCCAGTACAGGCAGGAGCTCCCGTTCAGTTCCTTGAAGAGCTATATTCAC
Organism: Lissotriton helveticus; assembly: GCF_964261635.1. Classification (NCBI taxonomy): domain Eukaryota; kingdom Metazoa; phylum Chordata; class Amphibia; order Caudata; family Salamandridae; genus Lissotriton; species Lissotriton helveticus. The sequence continues at coordinate 788,131,142 of NC_136068.1, forward strand.
ACATAACAGTGTGGATCCGGCATAAGTGCCTCCAGGACGTATAGCTAATTGCTGCTTATGTTCTCAACATTTTTAAGAAAACAAGGACTACCATTATTCAATGAGTTCCAGGGCACAAAGTATTTTCAACAAACAGAAGTTCTCATTAATGATGTAGTTACAAGAAATACTGATGTTTCTGACTACATTAATGGCTATATACAAGTACCATGTTTATATTTAAATTCAAGAAAAAACAGGGCCAATTATAAAGATAGAGTCATTAATAAACCGTCATGAACATCATTACTTTGCAATATTATCAAGGCTTGGGCTAAGCCTGGTGCTTTTCTGGCACTATGTTGGCCAACCCTGCTAAAGACCGTGCCTATATAGAAACTCCTGAAAGCTCAAGGACCCCAGAGATGTGTATACAGGTAACCAAGTATTCCTCTCTTTCCCTCTCATTAGAGACCAGAAGAGTGGAGCCCAAATACCATCCTTCAGTAAGAGTAGATGAACGGATTGGTGACTGCTGATTAGCATACTCCTCCTTATATCAAAGCTTAATTTTTCATCAGACTTTGGCCTCCAGAGTCCATGTAGTTCAAATACGTACTGCCTGGTTTTGATGTAAACCATTATGCATGCAGGCTCAAACCTTGATCACTACTGTGAACCAAGCTACTATCTATCCCAGTCCCATACTAAGATATGTGTCCATTGCACATGATGCAATTACCTCGGATTTGTTAATATTCTTAAGTCCTGAGATAACTGTACTATCAGCTAAGAGATGAGCTGATTTTTGATTCCATAGTGCTTGCGTTTAAATAATGAGCATCTATTTCCACTGTGTAAGGATCTTGTTTTGCTCCCCTATATGTTACACCCTTATCAATCGGTGCTGTATTCTAGTGTTATCAGAGTGTTGCTAAGAGATCCTGACGTTTGGCCGACAGGGTTTAACCCCCTGGCTGCGGCCGGAATTCTGCGCCTGTGCGGCACATTCCGATCGCGGGCGTGGTCATGACGGCTCCCGGCCGTCATCAGCACACGCCCACCGTAACTGATGACGACCGGGAGCCGTCAACAGCACCGAAGGGGTTAATGGTCTGTGTTCTCATTTGTTATTGAAAACTATAGCAATCCATAATGTCGGATTGCACACAGTAAATTGTAGAACCTGGATGCCCACTATTGCATCTGCAATCTATTGTGTTATTTTGATTTTGATTTTTTTTTCTTTATTTACACTGTATGTTTACTATTTCTGACATGCATGTATAGAAAATATCCTCTGGTAATATGTTGCTTATTAGGTCTCGCCTACGCAGCGCACATGTGCTGCAAAGGAAAGAGACTTTTAGGAATCGGCACAGCTTTGCGGGCAAAAATGTGCACGTTTTGCATTGCTTCAATGGCAATGTGTTCACGTCTGGCGATTCCCTTGCGGGAGTAAGCTTTTTCACCGTGTGTTCTCAATTACCGCTCGCTCCCGCAAGAAAAACGCTTTCACTTTTGCCAACAGTTTTTTTTTTTACTTGAGGCGCGCATGCTTGTTTCTTCTTCTTCCGACATTTGGTTTTCTCCCTCCCAAGAAGGGAAGTTGGGACTGGGCTCTGCCTGTGCCACCTTGGCATTGCACCCCCCCACCCCTGGTCTCTTCAGCGGAGGGAAGCCAGCCCCATATTGCTTCAACCGCCCCCACCCGCTGTCTTAAAATTGCAACTTTATCTCTTCTCCACGGAAGAATCGGAAACTGATGTCTGTTTCCATTGGGCACTGGAAGCTGGACCTGCTGTCACGCACTTGGAAATGCTGGTTTTTTTTGTGTTGTTTTGTGTTTTGTTCAATTAAATCAAATAATTTCCTTCTTTTAAGCTTTTGCTCCCACTCCTTTTCTATTTCTTATTGGAATGCTTCTTTTTTAGGGTGTTGTGGTGCCCGTGTTCCTCTTTGTCGTTGTTATCCCCTCTCTTTTGTTTTAAAGGATATATAAAGCTTTTGGGGGTTATATTCATACAGTTCCATAGATGTCTGTCTAAAGACAGTAACAAGTGTATGCTTTTAATACATGGCCTCGCTGCCTTGTCTAATCGTCCCATCTTTCGCGGAACACTTTATCTCAGAACCACAAGGCATGCTTCCCTTTAAAGAGACACCGTCATTTTAACCTCAACAGGTTTTGAATGGGTTGGGGGTGACGGAAGGTATTGGTTACTGGTGCTTTGCCATAAGCGTTTCTCAGTGCGTCCATCCCAGAAATTAGTTGGTGTGTCATAACTTGTGATATCTCTTTTCGGACCAAGGTAATGAGCCGGAGCATGGTGTGGGTCAGAGGTGGGTCAGAGGTGGGCTGGCACTGTCACCGTGTGTAAGGTGACGGTGCGCCAGACCCTGCTCGGCATTTACTTTCGAGACTCGGTCACTTCTCTCGGTTCGTGTAGTTGGAACTAAGAAGCTCCCTTCAACCCTCCCCTCTGCTTTCAGATGCTCTTCCTTTGAGGCATCTTAGCTCAGACTTTAGCTAAAAGTGTGTTTCCTGTTGCTAACTTGTTCTCAACTAGTGCAGGAGTGCAAGGTGGTTTGGCACTTTTTCACAGCAATTACTAAAATAAAAGATATAAGTAGATGGATTACGTAAATAGAAAAATATAGACAGACAGACAGACAGACAGACAGATTGATAGATTGATTCCCTGGTTAGAAACAGACTCATCAAACCATCAAATCACAAACAAACATGAGTTCAGTTGTTCAGTCCAAATTGTATTGCTTTTAAGTACAATTTATAAAGTAGTAAAATACATCAAAACATAATTTGCAAACGGATACGGCAATCTATTCTTGTGGCATTCCTCTTCCTCCAGGCCCCCTGCGCTCTTAAAGAGTATTTTATTGTAATATTTGCATAGCGCTTCATGCCCCTGTTGTGGCCATGAAGCACTTAAAAGGAAGGGAGTAAAAAACCCCAGGAAAACAGGAGTGAAACTTAAGTTTTACCTTCTGGCTGTGCTGCGAATTTGATCTGCTGGCCATAAAAACAAGCACTGGCATATCCAATAGGTCTCGCCTTTGGGACCTTATAAGTGTTTAGTCATCAAGTGTTGCATGGCTAAACACTTATAAGGTCCCAAAAGCGAGACCTATTGGCTATGCCAATGCTTGTTAGAACTGTTGATAAGATATGGTATATTGCAATTGGTGAATCTGCATCCATAATTAAGTCATGCAGCCTATCTGCAAGAGTGCAGTGTGATAAAGTAGTAGCCACATGTAGTCAGTATGTTGGTCGCAACATGGAATTCAATTTTTCCTTGTAGTAATAAACGTGAACACAAGTTCCTTAATGAACTTTGTTAGACCTGGCATCTTTGGCAGATTTTTTGCCCCTGCCTCCTGTTTAGGTGCTCTGGGCACTTTACTACTGTTAATCATGCCAAAGTGCAAGTGCTCCCTGTGTAAATTGTCATTCTGAGTGGGATATTTGATTTACTGGTAAGTACCTAGTAAAGTGCACTGTGTGTGCCCAGGACCTGTCAATCAAATGCTACTAGTGGGCCTGAAGCTCTGAATGTGCTATCCACACAAGTAGACTTTTAAAGGAGTCTCCGACCTGCCACTGCAGTGTCTGCACGCGCAGTTTTTAACTGCCATGTAGACCTTGCAAGTGAACGCACTTGCCACACCCTAACCTTCCATTTTCGTTCATGTAAGGCACCCCTACATTAGGCCCAAGGTACCCCCATATGCAGGGTAAAGTGCGTGTGGAAGGTAGGACATGTACTGGTGTGTGCTACATGTCCTGATAGTGAAATAGTGTGCATTTCATTTTTCACTGTTGAAAAGCTGTTTAACTCATAGGTTAACATGGGAGCTGTACCTTTCCCTTGGGACAAGATCGAGAAATGGAGTTTAGGCTCTCTGAACTCAAAATGTAATAACGCACCTTTTAGTAAAGGTGGTTTCTAAATTATGTGTTTGGAAATGTCACTTTAAGAAAGTGGACATTTTCTTGCTTCACCATTCTGTGTGTCTCAACCTGTTTGTGTGTTTACCATCTGGTTCTGCAGTGACAAGACCTGGGGATGTGCATTCACTCTAGACAGTCACAAGGGGGGTTGAGTTGTGTATTGCCTTTCCTGGGTGACCCAGAGCCAGGTTGAATAGATCATTCTGCATTTCGAGTGGTGGTTGGAGTTTCCACTAGCACATGAATAAGCTGTGCCTACTCTGCACAATGCTGTTGTTGTTGTATAGCTTTATTTCGAAATATTTCATTTCATAAAAGCGTTACAGAAAAAACAGATGCAGAAATAAAAACAGTTATACAGTTTGGCCATCAAGACAGACAGATCGCTAAAAAAACAATGTAAAATATACAACAATGGTGAGAATCATCCATCTAAAAACATTTGTAGAGACACATAATTAATCATCCTTGGGGGAGGAAGAGGGACGCAGCAATAAACAACGGGGCCAATGGGATGTGGATTGGTACCCTTACTGGAGGATCATTTTCCTCGCAGATCTTATCCTCCAAGCCCACCCCAAGAATTTTGCCAGGCCACATGCAAGCAAGGGGTGAGGGTCTGATCTTAGCAACTGTAAGGCCTCCAAATATGACCGGGTGCCCAGCCTCAAACAGAGTGGTTTTAACCATCTGCGGCGAGGAGCAGCATATGCTGGGCACTCAAACATTAGATGGGAAATAGATTCATCCCTATTCGTACAAAAAGGGCAAGTTGCTATAGTTTGCCAAGGTGGTTTCCAATTTGCTGTCCATGTGCCAAGGGGCAGAACACCAACCCTGAATTTAAAATACAACGCCCTGTCTGTTGGGTTGGAGATCATGTCAAGGTAGGGTTCTCTGGAAGGGCAGCCTTTAGTGACCAAAAACTCCACAGCAGATCTACATAAGTTGGAGTGATTCGCTCTCTCATTTTCCACCCACGACCAGAATATTTTCTTTAACAATTGTTTGGGTGGTGATGATCTATTGGCCCAAGCGTCATCCAGACCCAGTTCACAAAGAAGGCGCTTTACTTCCGAGAGCCAGCTGATCTTACACCAACCCGGGGTTGAGAGAAGTTCGCGTAATGCATCCGCGTAACTTGAAAGTTCAGGGACATTCCATATACGGGCCCATAAAAGAAGGGGACGTAGCTTGGCCTGCTCGGCTATGGATCGTGTGCCTGTATCAAGTAGAAGAGGAAGAGTAGGGGAGCTATGAGGGAGCCTCATTAAGTCTTTGTGGAATTTGTTCTCAAGATGGGATAGAGTGTCAAATTTCTGGGTACCCCACAACTCAGCCCCATACAGTGCCGCACTCACAGCTTTTGCCCTATAGATATCTAATATCACCCCGATAGGTTTAAGGGAAGAGGCCCGATGTTCTTTTAATAGGGCGCCCGTGACCCTCCTATGAGTCAGGATGATTTTTTGGTGGTGCGCCTTCCAACTCATGGAGTCACAGAGTCGGATTCCTAAGTAATCGAATTCCCTTACCCTTTCTAATGGAACTGAGTCCAGGAATGGAGGGTGGACTGTCTTCCTGGGGGGATTCAGCACCAGGAACTTGGTTTTACTGATGTTGATAGCCAAGCCCCTGGCGTCACAGAAGCCCTGGAACCTCGTTAACAGGGTTTGGAGGCCCATCGGGGATTTCGAAATCAACAGGGTATCATCTGCAAACAGGAGTGTTGGTATCTTCCTGCCCGCCAGGGAGGGAGCATCTGCTGGTAGTTGGAGAAGATGCTCCACCACTCCGTTTAGATATAATGAAAACAGAGTGGGGGCTAGCACACACCCCTGGCGGACACCCCTGTCTACAGAGATGCGGGATGTTTTTTGGCCCTGCGCACCCCATCTGATTTGGGCAAAATTGCTTTCATGGAATTTAATGATTAATGCCAACAAATACGCGGGCATGCCCAGACCCTCAAGGACAGCCCACAATTGGTTGCGTGGGACTAGGTCAAAGGCAGTCCGCAGATCTATAAAGGCGAGGTACAGACTGCCTTTGCCCAGTTTAACCACTTTCCAATAAAGCATTAGGAAACGAAATGTCTGCTCGATCGTGCCGGTTCCTGGTCTGAAACCGGCCTGAAAGTCAGACAAAACCTGCATTTCCTCAGCCCACTGCAGAATCCTCCCTAAAACTACCTTCCCTGCTACCTTCTGGGTGGAATCAAGCAGACTTATAGGTCGGTAGTTGGCAGGGTCGTCCCTACACCCTTTCTTAAAAATAGGGATGACTTCCGCACCCCTCCATGAATCCGGGAAGCCTCCGCCCTCCAAGGCCTCATTCAGGAGTTTGGCAATGAATAAGCTCCACACCTCTATATTAATCCGGAGCAAGTCACCAGGGACGCCATCTGGGCCCGCCGCCTTATTGGGCACAATACACCTGATCGCTATTTCAACCTCCTTAGGTGAGAAAGTGGGGTCTAGGTGTAGGCTATTGTCCGGTGCTATATAACTGGGACCCCTATTCTGGCCCAAGGCCCCCAGGGAGTTGGAATAGAGTTTTGAAAAATGAGCCAGCCAGGCATCCCCTGTGATGTTGCATGTCAGCAGTGAATCGATAGGCCTATCCCTGCCTCTAAGCAAGGCCCAGAAAGCCCTTGAATCCTTTCTGGAGCCAGCATCCATTAGATCACTCCAGAAATTGGTTTCGTGAGTGTCCCTTGCCACTGCTTGGGCTTTTTTATATTTTTTCCTAGCGAGTGAAATCAGAGCGGGGTCTTTCATACCAACCGCCCGGATAAGATCGCTTTTAGCCAGGCGGCAGGCGGGGGAGTACCATTGGTCTCTACCCCTGGTCACAGTTCTCCGCTTAGCCCTGCCCCTCCCCTGAGGAACTATGAACAGGTTGCTAAGTGATGCGATGGTCTCCGTAAATGTCGTGAGAACGGCATTATCGGAATCCAACGTACCCAAGAAACACTTAGCTTCCATCATTATGGTCCTTGCTTGGGCCATTCTTGGTTCGTCCGAAGCAACTTTAGCCCATTTCAAGCGCCTCCCGCAATTAGATGAAACAACTTCATGGGATGATTTCCAAATGGACCGGGGCGAAACTGGATCCCCTGCCTCCCACGGGAGGGCAAGTGATAGGACCAAGGGATTATGGTCACTATCCGATGTTTGTTGGACATCCATGTCGAGAAGGTACTCCCACAAGTTGTGATTTAACAATATATAATCTATTCTCGAGGTGTGGCCCACCCTATTGAAGGTGTGCGCACCCCTAGTGTCTGATTTGGAACGGCCATTTGTGGCTCTGAGGGCATATTCCAAACAAAGAGAATTGATATCAATGGCATTCTGTGTCCATTTTTTGATGGGGTCAAGGACGAGCAAGGGGATGCCTCTCTTAGCATCATCCTCCCAGGTGTCCAAAATGTCTTCGCTGGCCAGCGGTTCGAAACAGCAATTAAAATCCCCAGCCAAGACAATGAGGGAGTCAATGTTGCAACCACTAAGCTCCTCTTCAACTCCAGTTGAAGATAGGGAAGAGGAGTTCCCCACCCTGGCCCCCCTGAGGTACAAGTTGAACAGTTCAAAGGACCTGCCCCCCGGACACTGGATAGTGAGTCTCATAAGATCTGGGGATTGGGTATTTATGTGTTTTATAGTGAGCCCCAGAGAGATACTGACCCAGATAAGAAGGCCACCAGAAGGGCGGCCTTTACTGCCTTTGGACCTGGAGGCTGGCACAGAGTATGTCGTGAAACCGACCCTGTGCAAAGGCTCCAAGCACCAGGTTTCTTGTAGAAGACAAATCCTGAAGGGCTCCACAAAGGAATTCCAATCTGGCTTATCGAAATTTCGAGCAAGCCCTGCCACATTCCAGCTTAGGATCTTGAGCTGGGAATTGCCTGCCGAACTTTCGCAGGACTGGGGGGCTGAAGCTGGGGAAGCAGCGTGAATGCCGCCAAGCCAGGAAGACTGGGGAGGAGCTATGGGTGGCGACAAATCAGGGGCTATCGTGCTCACGACTGTGAAAGTGCTGGTGGTACAGTCAGGTTTAGGAGGGTGCAGCAAGCCCTGTACAGAGGAAACCTGGGTCATAGGCTGGATCAAAGGGGCAGTACTAGTCACACCCAGGGTAGTCAACAGAGGGGAGATCTCAACTTCCAATTGAGAGGTATTGGATTTAATTAATGGTACCGGAGCTGGTGACATTAGGAGTCAATCAACATCCTCAAGGCTGCCAAACCTGTTTGAAGTTGTAATACCGAGCCAGCCTCTAGTTGGATTATGCTCCTTTGAAGGGTGCCCCCAGCTGGACTGTTGAGGGACCATAGACCAATTGCCCCCCTGTGAGTATGCAGCACGAGGTGGATAGAAGAATGACAAAGGCCTCGGGGCAATAGAAGAGCCCCCATCTTGGCTCACCCAGGAGCAGATATGATTAGCCGTGAGGACATCGTCAAACGTTACGACTATGCAGTCGCCGGGGGTGAGTTTCCTTGTAGTTCCCACCCACGGAACTCTGCGTACCACTGTAACTCTGCTCCTTCTACCATTAGGAATAGGTCTATAGGTGTTGAGCCAGTGCATGACCTTGTTGTGTAGGGAATGCTGGTGTTCGTAATGGCCATTCTCTATTTCTGGGACACCCGTCAAGACCACCACATAATCATTGGCTTCAGGAGGGAGATCAATATATCCCCCTCGGAAATTGCTCTTGGTACGAGGACCCCCAGAAGAACGAGTAAAGATTTTATTTTGAGAGACCTGGACAGGACGGAGGCTGGAGCTAGTGGGATTCTGTGATCTCGGGGCAGCCAAATTGGTACGAATATGTGATTGAATGGTGGGAGCGCTTGAGGTGTAGACCCTGGGCTGGGGTGCCGGGTTTGTGGTAACGGCTCTCTTAGTGCGTGGTTTAGGGATGGGCTAGGTGGAACAAGGCACAATAGGATTAGGCGGCAGGCCGGGCATAACTGTGGGAGAGGGGGTAGGAACCTGGGGAGCCATGTTATTATCTATCAAACCCTGGTGTTCAAGGCCTCTCAGGCCAAGAGTGGCCAAAGCGATAATGCTTTTCTCCATCTCTAGGAGGTTGTTCTCTATTCGAGAGAGCCTTAAATCCAGGGGAGATAGAAGACTTTTTAAGGTGTCCCAAACCACTCCTATGAATTCCCTTTCCCTCCCTTCCTGGTCATTTAAGACAAGGTCTGTTCTCTCAGTGAATAAGGTGCTTCCAGGTACCACAGGAGCTATCCCCGCGTTATTGTTGCGCCAAGGAGCCTGAGGGGAAGTATAAGGCGTTCCGGGGCTACCATCAGCTGTTGTGTTGCCAGCAATGGATAAGTTACCCCGCTGGTTCATGGTCTTTTTCTGTGGAGAAGTTGTACTAGGGGAACGTTTTCTCTTATTTGGATTGACCGGGATGCTATCTAATCCGCCATAAGAAGTGGAGGCAAGAGAAATATCTGAGGGATATGAAGTAGAAACAGGGGGATCGGGAGGGCTACCCACAGTAACGGGCGGGCCCTCAGGCGGAACGAGTGAACACAGAGGTGTGGAGGGGATGAGCGAAACTGGAATATCGTGAACATCAGCCATCGTTAGTAGTCCCTCAGAATTGTAAGCACGATTAGGGGTAGTGGCAGATGCGGGTAGCAAATTCGAGTGACAGCTTCCTAGCAGCTTCCAAGTCAAGGGACACTCTAGTTTGCAGTTTGTTGATTTCCTGGTCTATGGCAATGTTCGTACGTGTGATGAAATCATCCATAGGCCCATTTTGGACCAGCCCCCCCTTGGCCGCCCTATTGCGAGTTACACGGGTACACATGTGGGCAAACAGAAACTAGCAGCCGGGACAATGATGATGAGCAGTCACAGATACCAAATAGCGGGGAAAGGGCGAAAGAGGGGGGGCCCAGACCAGACCGCTCAGACCTCGAACGGCCTCAAACGGCCCAGTCTTTGCCCTGTCTTCGCCCGGGCTGCGTCCCGCGCTGCAGGAGGCGGAGATTATGATATAGGAGGCGTGGGGGGCGGGCCAGCAGGGAGAGCGGACCGGAAGCTCTTCCTTGGTCTTGCAGGGACTTCTGGGAAATGAAGTCCCCGCACACTCGCAGCCCCGCTGACACCTCGCGCCCACAGCCGCCTTACCGCCAGAAAGATTGCCCGGCAGTGTCTGTGTCCTCAGCTCCCGTCGATGCGGCACCCGCGGAGCGGGTGCGGCGAGGTGTGGGAGCGCTGCTGCTGGGAGCGCTGGTGTGCAGTTTAAAATAATGCAGTTAAAAATGATGCCGCTATGCCTCCGAAGTTGCCGCTAAAACAAGGTAAATGGCCCACACGTTGGAGGCCCAGGTCGCCTCTTAAAGGGTCTCGTGGGTGGGGGCGGGGGGCGGGCCAGCAGGGAGAGCGGACCGGAAGCTCTTCCTTGGTCTTGCAGGGACTTCTGGGAAATGAAGTCCCCGCACACTCGCAGCCCCGCTGACGCCTCGCGCCCACAGCCGCCTTACCGCCAGAAAGATTGCCCCGCAGTGTAGCGGCGAGGTGTGGGAGCGCTGCTGCTGGGAGCGCTGGTGTGCAGTTTAAAATAATGCAGTTAAAAATGATGCCGCTATGCCTCCGAAGTTGCCGCTAAAACAAGGTAAATGGCCCACACGTTGGAGGCCCAGGTCGCCTCTTAAAGGGTCTCGTGGGTGGGGGCGGGGGGCGGGCCAGCAGGGAGAGCGGACCGGAAGCTCTTCCTTGGTCTTGCAGGGACTTCTGGGAAATGAAGTCCCCGCACACTCGCAGCCCCGCTGACGCCTCGCGCCCACAGCCGCCTTACCGCCAGAAAGATTGCCCCGCAGTGTCTGTGTCCTCAGCTCCCGTCGATGCGGCACCCGCGGAGCGGGTGCGGCGAGGTGTGGGAGCCCTGCTGCTGGGAGCGCTGGTGTGCAGTTTAAAATAATGCAGTTAAAAATGATGCCGCTATGCCTCCGAAGTTGCCGCTAAAACAAGGTAAATGGCCCTGCACAATGCAGTATTCACCTTCTGTAGTGAAGCTGGACCAGGAAGGATAGAAATGTTTTTTCTGAGATCAGAGACTCTTGAAACAAGGACTACAAAGACAAAACGGAGTATACATAGTACACCTTAAACACCAGAACTTTAGATAACTTCTGGAATCAAGAAGAATGTCTGCCAAGGAGAAGAGCTGAAGAGTTGTGAGGAGGAGACTGTCCCTGTGCCCTGTGTTGCTTTGTTCAGTTGGCCTACAGTTGCTGCTTCTGCCAGGGAGAGGACAAAGACCGGACTTTGCTGTGAAACCTGCTTGAGAAGAATCTCCAAGGGCTTGTGTGTACTTGCCTGTTCTGAAGTCTCATGGACATAAAGACTTCACTTCCAGCTTTTCTGAAATCCACTGCTGGAAGTTCTTACCTGCCAGGTGGTGCCAATTCCAGTTCTGGTCCCTTGTAGGCTGTTCTTACTACTAGAAGCTGTGAAAGCCTGAGAATCGATGTTTCAATCTACTAGTGGATGTTTATTTCAAAGCAGCACCGCAGTGCCGGAGATATTGACTCAGCACCTGCCTACGGCCCTAAAACTGCAGCATGCCGTGTCTTGTGCACTGATCTCCGAAGTCCAAGGTCACTGCACCGACTCTGACGCAGTTGCTGCTGTGCAGCTAAAAGATTCAAAGCATCAGTGCACCTCAGCTGAAGACATTGGCGCAGCGGCTGAGTAACCGCCACTGCATCGACTTCCAGCACGTCGGATTTCCGCACATCACACCTGTGCGCCAAATCTACATCAATCGCTGGGGCTGCAGTAAGAAAACTACACATCACCTCCTCTCCATTAAAGAAGCGATGCATCACCACCCATGCATGGCCATAAGAAACTGACGCATCACCTCCCCTGGTGCAAGGAACCAATGCATTACCTTCCCTGCAGCTGGTTTTGCTTGTGATTTTGATACATCCCAGGTACTTTGCACTAAATGTGACGCATCCATAGTATCCTATGGACAAAAATGTTAAAACCGTCTAAAAATCATATTTTGATATCAGTATGTTGGATTTTTGTACTTTTGGTCTTGTTTGATTTAGATAAAGATACTTTATTTTTCTAATCTCCAATGACGTCCATTTGTGGTGTTTTCACTGTGTTACTGTGGGCTATATACAAATGCTCTACACAATCCCTCTGTAGGTTAGCCTGACTGCTCTGTGGCCAGCTACCGGAGGCTGAGCACACACAAACTTAGGTGTGTACTTTACTCATTCTGATAGAAGGGAGGGTCTCTACTTTGACAGGGTGTATACCATTGCTAACTAGAGACCCCCAATTCTAACACGCTTGCGTAAAAAAAATCAACATGTTTTAAAGGGGCACTTTGGTTTTAACTCACATGACAAATTTTCAAATCTAAAGTATTATAAAGGTATACTTTACTCTGGATAATAATTTTGGTTAGGCAGTCCATATTTATTCCATTTGTGTTAATTGTATTGTGCTGTGCTTAATATACACCTTCACACCGCCTCATTTGAGCTAGGCCCTGACTGCTCGACTAAGCTAGCATAGAGTGTCGAGGAGGCTTTACAGGGCAAGGTTCCATTCCAGACCGAATACCAATCTCACCTTTGATAGGGTATCACAGGGACTACAGGAATGAAGGAAAACAAGTGACATTGTGAAAAAATGGGAAATGGTCTGTGCAATGTGGGTACCTAGCTCTGCACCAGACAGAGGTAATTGTTGCTTCTTGTAGTAAAAGGTGCCTGTTGACCACTGAAGTGAAGGTTGTAGAAAAAATAAAATGTCATTGATATGCAAGGTTCACAGATTTTTGGACTGAGTGGAATTTTACAACAAACCTGGGTATATAATACATTTAATACGATACATTTGGTCAGAGAAACATAGAATGTGCTATCGGGCCCACTATAAACTGGTCAAAGGTTAATGAAATTAGGTTGCTAGATCTGGTCTTAACTAGCCAATAAAAAAAATAGAAGAGAGAGAGGTAAAGGGGCAAATCAACAACCTCATTAAAATGTGTTATACTGCAAGTGAAGTTTCGAAATTCCAAATTAGCGTGACACGTTGAAAACGTGTAACTAGTGCGATGGTGGCAGAAGATGAAAAAAGCACATTTGTACTTAGACGAATTTAGCCCTAAAGGCAGAGTTCTTGCTGCGGAAAGAGGGGAAAACCTTGGTGTCACTTGTTTAAGACATAAAAAATATATACTCAGCTGTCGGACATCTTTTTATATCGATGTGCAGTGTGGTCAGTGGACCATGTTGCAGTTTTTAGTAAGATTCTGATTGTTTTAACTTCTTGAATACAGACCTGCGCCATGATTGTAGAGCACTTGAACAAGTGGAAGCTGCTACAGATTTAGCAAGTGTCCGCCTGCGTGACTAGTAAATCCTCGAAACCGAGAGCGGCAGCCCGCGGCAGCGTCCCCCCGGCCCTCTCAATAATTCACAACGCCGTGGTGAACTTTGCAAGGCTCGAGCTGCTGTCTGAGCGCGTGGAGCCTTCACCGGAAGCCCGATGAAAGGAAGGCTTCCGCCGATGACCACTGGGGCCATCCGTACCACAGCCTGTGTTGCACAGATTCATGTCAGTCATTTGCAGACTTTGCTGCTCGACCTCCACGCCCGCACTCGGCCAGCTTTTAATAAATACAGGATTTTCAAGGTATTTTTGAGTGCATGGGTAGCACCAGAAAACTAAAACGTCTGAATGCCTTTAGCTACTGATGGAGTTATAGAATAATAAACACAAGCGATATATTCCCCTCGGAATTATGCAGACTGAAAGTACATCAAGACAAGAGTAAGTAAACTACTTCGCTTAATGTAATATCTGTATTGAAGAAGAGTGCCATTAACTAAAAATATACATTTTAGCTAGTACTAGTGGATGTGAGCATCTGGCAACAAGCCTCTTTATGAATAATTAATCATTAGAGGTGGGAAGGATGTATTTAGCTCCAGCCCTAATTATTTTTGTATTTGTGTAAAGTCCTGTGACTGTCAGGTTGGAATTCATTTTGTAGGCAATGGTTTGATAAGGTGCACTCATTCACCATGGTTATGATAGTTGTCACAATCTATACTACTATTATAAAGAGAGAAGTCTGTCCTTTGAGCCAGGTAAACTCGAAAAGTACACCACCAATCTAAACACCCAAGACATCTATGAAAACCTCCGGGCAAGCAGAAGGACATAGGCGATATAAAAATAAAAAATATACGTTATTTAAAACATTTACGAAAAAAAATAAAGTAGTCCCTAGGAAGTAGCGCCGGCCGCGACGTCTGCATGATGACATCGGGAGCGCGGGGAGGAGCGGCGTTCAGGAGCAACAGGAAGAACGGAGGACATGAGCGTGGGGAGGAGCGGCGCATGAGGTAGCGGACAAGCGGTAAGGAGCGGCGAGAAGCGGAGGAGCAGTGCAGCGGTGAACACAACATCGCGGGGAGGAGCGGCGGATGAGGTAAGTCAAGCAGCCGCGGGTGCGCAGCAAGGGACGGGCGGGGGCCATGAACAGTGAGTGATGGGACGTCGGGGGAAACAAAGCGTGGGCAGAAGCAGCCAGGACCAACAAAACGGCCGCTCTGCTGCGCCTCTCCTGCTGCGATGCTGCCCCCAGCCCCTTTCTGCCCCGGGCAAGGCCGGGGCGGGCTGCTAGTTGTACATAAAAAAGTGTATAATTCACAGCATTTAAAACGACGTGGCTGATCATGCACACGTATGACGAGGTGGCCATTTTGAGTGATTTTTTTTCTTAAAACAAAAGAAAAACCCTTTCAAAGGCGAAAGACTGAATTGTCCATGTAGGAATTATAACTCATATCTTGATGGTCAAACCAGATGTCAGCAGCAATAGATTACCTATTGGAGACATCTTGTTGGACATGAGCCATTGGTCAAGAGAAAATGCTCTCACAAATGATTGAAAATTAAATAGAAAAACTGGCAGCTTTAATCAGATCTAAGCTACTACAGGTAGTATCTTGGTGGTCTAATTTGGAATTTAATGGGGGATTATGGTCCTCTCATTGAACCCCATATAAATGTACATATGCCTTGAGACTTGTGCAGCACAAAGTCACAGTGAAGCAAGTAACAGCTGAACCTTCAGTTAAGGTCAATATTTTAAGTGCAGTTTCTGAGGAGAAAAGTCAGTTTCTCCTTTCACCTAATGTATGTATTCAATTTCTAAAGTATGTACCTAGCCATATGGCACTGGAGCGCTGTGCATAGTCTAAGACAAGCATAAAGTCAATGAGTTATAGGAGAGCAGGCTGGGTTGTGGAAAAAGAACGGATTGCGATGTGGTGTTCTATAAAGACGTGTGTCTGCAACTACTTTCTAAATTGGAGCGGCATTAGGGCGGGCTTGATGGATACAGTGAAGTTGTTATAGATCCTGGGTGAATAGATGGAAAAGGTGTGCTGTCTTTTTTACTTTTTTGACAGTTCATAGTCTGTAGTCTGATGATGTCCTGGCTGCAGGTGTGCCAAGAACCATCAGACATGGAGAGCTTGTCTGTAAGATAAGGGACGTTACTGGTAGTGATGGCTTTGTAAACATACAGCTGGTTTTGAAGATGGTGCGGGGAGCCAATGGATATCCATTGGAGAAGCCCTCTTATGATTTGTTAAACATCTAACCAATAGTGTAATGATTTTCTTCTGCTGACAAATCCTACCAGAATGTACAGGTCTTTAAATCATGGTCAACCAAATACTGGGCTTATTATTTTGTGATTCCATACATTAAATAGGTTCTTCATCAGGACAAAAATCATTGATCGCTTTATAAAGACACATAATTCTAAGTACATATGCTAAGTTGTGGTTTACATAAAACAGTAAGTTGCATCAAAAAACTAAAAGTAAACAAGGTAGGGAACATGTAATTGCTTCACAGTTCACAGAGGTAAAACAAATTACATGACGGATGAATGCATGGACGGATATACATCACTAGACAGGAATGTATACAGAAAAGTAGATAGAATGAAAGGTAGTTAGATCATTTTTAGGGTGCCCATGTGTCTTCTTTTCCTTTCTCTTGAAATCCTTTTGTGTCTCTCTATCATCCCATCCTTTTTTGTTGCTATCTTTCCCCCTCAAACTCTACCTCCAAATGTCTTCATGCCTCTCCATTTTGTTCACTCTTCGTGTTTCACTCTTCTCCAACTCTCGCTGCCTCTTCTTGTCTCTCACCTTACCTCACTTCCCTGGACCATTCTTAATGTCTCGGACAAACTACAAAGGCTCTGATGCTTTTAATGTTACATGATACCTGATTAGCTTCAGCTATAACATGCCATTAATGGCCTGGGTCCTGAGAGTGGCTATCAGTGGTGCAGAGGTTTGCAGCAGGACCCTCTGCACCATAATAATAGCTGGTTTTTACTGCCTAACGAGGCGCAGGAGGCCCAATGGGGTTCATGGTGGCTTTGCTACTCTACTGAAGGGGGCATAGAACTGCAAGGACTTGGGTGTTCTTCATTTATGCATTGCATGTAAACTGACAACAGGATGTGGGAGCACACCTCTGACCTTTCAGGCAAGGTTCGCCCCTGGCATTCTGGTAAATGCGGTCTCTTGTAGCTCACTCTGATATTTTTGAGTATTTCGCCAAGGTTGGCGCAGATAGCGCTTATCTCTAGACACGTGTTTCTGGTTTATTAACCGTCATCAGTAGAGAATACAGTCTTTATTTTGGGGTTTGCTGGCACTGGCGCGCAAGTGCTTCATCCACGAGCTCGTCAGCTCAATGACTCAAAGTCTCTCTCTATTTAAAGTACTCCCGTGAGTCATTGAGTCATTGAGCTGACGAGCTCGTGGATGAAGCACCTGCACGCCAGTGAGAGGTACCCGACTGATATAATGTTTGGCAGCCTACTCAGCAATCCACCCCAAAATAAAGACTGTATTCTCTACTGATGACGGTTAATAAATCAGAAACACGTGTCTAGAGATCAGCACTATCTGCGCCAACCTTGGCAAAATACTCGAAAATATTGGAGCGAGCTACAAGAGACTGCATTTACCAGAAGCCAGGGGCGAACCTTTCCTAAGAGGTCAGCAGTGTGCTCCCACATTCTGTTGTCTATTTAAAGTACTCCCGTGAGTCATTGAGCTGACGAGCTCGTGGATGAAGCACCTGCGCGCCAGTGAGAGGTACCGAACCTGATATAATGTTTGGCAGCCTACTTAGCAATCCCAAAATAAAGACTGTATTCTCTACTAATGATGGTTAAACCAGAAACACTTGTCTAGAGATCAGCACTATCTGCGCCAACTTTGGTGAAATACTCGAAAATATCGGAGCGAGCTACAAGAGACTGCATTTACCAGAATGCCAGGGGCAAACCTTGCCTGGGAGGTTAGCGGTGTGCTCCCACATCCTGTTGCATGTCAACTGAAAAGCCTAGGCCATACAATGTTGTGAATAGCCTTGGTAGTTCTTAATTATGCATGCCATATGTTTGTGTCATGTGGACAGAGAGAAACAAACGTTGCTCTCTGTTTCCGAGTGGGCTGTCTGTGGATCATGCGCCATTTCAGAGGAATTCTATGTTAAGCATATATACTGCAAACAGTGCAGTGGCATACAAACAGGTAAAGCTCTGCCCTATGCAAGCACACATGTTCATGACATGGCCCCTGGTGCACATTCACATATGCCTTGTGCAGGCGTGCACCATACACATGTCCTGCTGTCCCCTCTGTTCCAGACTTTTTCATCACATGCACTTGGCTGAAGCAATGCTGATGCCCAAGCTCAGAGCTGAGGGCTCTGCTGTATGTGTACCATTTATTTCTCCAGTGGTCCTTATAATCCCGCTTGCCATGCCATGGTGTTAGCCTTTGCAGTGCACATATGACTCCTACATATGTGCATTCCAACAAATGCCTATGGAGAAGCAGGCAATTTGTATAAACCAAGGGCCTCATTTAGAATTTGGTGGATGAGATACTGCGTAAAAATGGGACGTCCGCTGTATTACAAGTGCCATGGTCTATAATACGCTTGCAATATGGTGGACGGGATTTCTGCCATGTTTGTGATGGAGTACCTGCCCACCAAACTGTAAATAATGCCTTAAGTCTCAAACTCACATCCTGATATAGCCTAAGAAAAGAATTTGCTCAATAATCAACAGAGAAGATGTATTACCGGAAAAGGATACCATTTTAAAGGTTTTTTTACTAAAACCTCTTTACTTCTTGGGAGACAGGCGTCGACCGCAGAGAAACTTTTGGGAACGATAGAAGCGGTTTCAGATTTTGCTAAAGCCCAGAGTAGTATGAGTTAGCGCCCACTCAAGGAAAACTTATGGCCACCCGAAAATGGCATCCATGTACAGCGCAGTATTTCAGCAGTCCCAATTATAATGTGAAAATGCGTTATTCGCCCTTAATTTTTAGCAATCTGAAAGAGATATAAAGTAATGAAAGCAATCATGTCCCCAACCGAGGAATAAAGGGAGAAAACAATCAGTTCTCTTGGCAACATTATGCCTTTTAACATGATTATGCTTATGAACTGAATTTCAACCTCATGCATTGCGTTTTTATTGGAACAGTATTCTGAAACTCATTTGGCGCCTGCATCCTGCTCCGCTAACATGATGACGCCTGATCATCAAATTCAATGCAATTCAATTGTGTTTTTTTCTACCAGCTTGTGTTTGCAATGAACAAATATGACATGAAGATTAAACCGATGATTTGAAATGGACGAGAACAGAGCGCAAATTAAATGAAACAGCCCTGTACAAAATGCAATCGTTCTATAGACTACTTTTATTGATTTACCATTTGTTTAACCTTTTATCATTACTAACACAAATAGAATCTGGGCACAGTGCAAATAGCGCCTAACGGTTTTGTTCCACAAAAGGTCAGGAGTTAAAGTGTGAATAGAGAGATTGTTTCATGTCAGTAAATTCACGGAAGCACTTTCTACTGCAGTAAGCCTTAAATTAAAATGTGTGCATCTAACTCTTCTTTTATCTCTAATTTCCAGATTTTAATCATAATATTGAATTCACGTGCAAAGGTCTGCCCACTGAACAGCAAAACAAAACATACAAAACTGACATTATCTATCAAGAAGTGTTTTTTAAATATGAAGTTTGCAGGGGCGTAGCTTAGTCGGTGAGATTAAGGGGGTGTGAATCTCACATTTCCCAACTAAACAAGTAGGGAAAAAACAATACAGCCTTTGCAGACCCGATTCTGGGCACCCAGACCCAACTACCAAGCCAAGAATGCATTTATTTGAGGGAGGGGGTTGTTACACCCCAAACACCCCCCTGAAGCTACGCTCTGGAAGTTTGGTTTTGAGCCCAAGGGTGAAAACTGGTAATCAGCTACACCCATTGGGGGAGCATGGGGGTAAGTCTCACTAATATGCTTCTAGAGTATTCCCAAAGCGTATGCAGGATCCCCTGGAAAATAAGATGCCGACACTCTATCCAAATAAAAAAAGAAAAGGCATGCACTGCCATCACTGAAAGAGTTATATAATCAGCCCCCTACGTCATGAGCATTCTCTTGTGCCCTGTATACCATTTCACAACCTCCCCCCTTGCCCATATATTTTGTTTTTTTTGTTTTTTTGTTTTAATATTTATTTATTTTTTTATGAAATGTTCTTTAACCCCTTCAACGCTCATGACGAGCTGAGCTCGTCATGAGTTACTCCTCTCGTACGCTCATGGAACCGCGGGTTTTAGAAAAACGCAGCGCACATCGGGAAAACCGCTAGCGCGCATGCGGTTAACCTAATGACCACCTGAACCTGTTTTCAGGTTACCATACTGTCTTCTGTACAGTAAGTGCCAGTTCACTTGCCCATTTCCCTCCCACCCAAACTACAGGTGCCAAGCAACTATTGCTGCTTGTATCGTATGAGGGGCCCCGATTGCTCCACCATCACTGCACCCTCGACACATCTCCATGGCAACACTTGCAAAACGGCTGAGAGCCACCCTGTTTACAGAAGACCATGACATGCCTTTGCTTTTCCTACTGTAAGTGATCTTCTGATTGCCTCAGCAATTACACATTTCACAATCTCACAAATCGGAATGCCATGCAGTAGAATGTGTTCACACTGGCCCTGCTGCCATCGCTTACTTTTTACAGGATTAAGTCTCCTGCCAACTCTTGTACAGTAGGCGAAGCCCTTATTGGCTACCATACCTTCCATCCTATTCACAAGTGCCAATCTCATGCCCCCATTTGACAGTGTGTGGTGCTTTGACTGCCACCACCTTGCTCAGGGTTGACCATTATATTAAGAAAATCTGACAAAAGATGGTCTCTGGCTGCATGCCTCGTTCTATAACTCCTGCTCCGAAAAAAAATGGGATGTTTGAGATTCTGACTCATGAACAGATAGCATGTCTTTCTTCAGCGTAACTTGTACCATGTGCTACATGCACAATAGGTGGGTCTCTGATGCCCTTTTAAACACCCAGGTGATTATGCTTGTTGCTTCCGCCATCATTATTATTTTAAAAGATAAAAACTGGTAACAGACATTTACAATCACTCTCAAAGACCTCTTTTGCAAATGGCTGTAATATTGCAAACAATGGTCCTTAGAAAAAGGAATTTTTAGTACAATATCACATATAGACTCCAATAAGTACTATATCTCAAAGATTTTCAGTGCCCAGCCGGGCCTGAATTTTAATTACAAGTGTAAAAAGTATATACAGTGACCATGAGGTCTGATTTAGGAATTGATAGGGTACAAGCCTGCACCTATCCAAAGTACATTCGAACAGAGTTCGTGGAAAGAAAGATAAGGATAAACAAAGAGAAAGCAAAGAAGTTCAGGCAAAAAGAACATGGGAGCCAAATGTCCCTTGCATCATTGGTAACATTCACACGCAATTAAGGACAAACAATAACTGTAACAAATTTTGCATAATAGACAGGTTACAGAATTGTCAAAAAAGTGTCGACGGCGTTTCGATCCCCAGGCTCCTATAGAACTGGGATCATCATCAGGACTTTCTAATTTATTGCCTGTAAGAACTTTTGTCATAAGCCTGTTTAGAGTACAAGGTGGGAGGAAAGAAAGAAAATTCTTTTTACATATAGCGCACTTAGTTCAGGACTTTTTCATTTCAGACAATATTTCTTGTAATATATGTTAAGGGCTACAAACAAGTGGGCGGACCAATCATGAGGGCAACCCGTGGCGGGTGAGTAGTGGCCTCATGCAGACACACTGTGTGACAAATCGGCGCAATATTGTGAGTGTGAGTGAAGTATATACTTTGAGGTGTTACCGCTTGTGCATACCGGCAGTGAAGCCCTCGTGGCGAGTTCGTAATGTAGCTAACGTGCTACCGTATGACCATAATAATCGATTGTTGAACATACCTTATGGCGCAAGGATTACTCTGTTGTGCCGAGTTGGAGTGAGCAAAAGTGCACAATGTCTGAGGATCAAAGGACAGGGGTCAGTGCCGTGTTGAGCCGTTTGTGTCAAAATAAATAAGTGGACTAAGGTGCCTAAAATTACCTCCGTGAGGACTCGGTAAGCCTCAACCTTGCGGAGCGCGAATTGCTCCCTAGCAGCGAGGTGGTCCAGTGCCTGGGGATTTAAGGGAACAAATAAGTATCGTGGTGGGCCGTAAAGTCGTGCCTAATGGTGGTATAAATTGCTGGAAATTATATACCTCCGTATCCTGTTGACGGGCAAACTGGAATCCGTCTCTATATTTCGCCCATGCCACAGATATAAGAGATTTGGGTCTCGTGGGGCAGCGTAATAAACTGCGCACTCTGTAAAAAACAGGGATTACTTGTGGTAATCTATTAAGAAATGGTGCAGGCGGGGCCAGAGGGGGCATGAGTGCGCTCTTACCTTTCAGTAGCAGAGAATGCTGCTTTGCTCTCCAGTCGAGCAGAATCCTACTCGGCGTGCACAATGGCCGCGAGCCGACTTCACAGCAATCCGGAAGTGGAGTTGCAGTCGGTGTGAGACGTTTAAATAAATGAAGCCCGGCTCATGAAACCATGGCGGCCATCTTGGAGCGGTAAATTATGTGCTCGCGAAGTGTCTAAGTGCTCACCTCCATGCATGTCTCGTGACTTTTAAGGAACAATATCAAATTTACATTTACAATTATATCATTTGAATACCATTTTTACAGTCGGACCTGGAAAGAGGAGAGAGTAATAACATTTCAAATAATACTTTTTCTTTTCATGATTGTTGCCCGTTTTGACTCTGTGTCTAAAAGAGATGGTAATGGCATTTCCAGCCCAATTAGTAGTTTTTCATTTTGCCACAAGTTTGACTCTGTGTCTGATAAAAAGTTCAGAGGAACCAAGTCTATTTTTCAGAGTAAGCCAGCCCAATCCTCAGTGCGATTAAGTCCATTCTGGATCGTGTCCAAGAGGATGATGCATTTGAGTTCCTCATGGTTAAGCAGTTGGCTCATGTTGCCACCTCTCACTGGTAACTTCAATGCCTTTAGTACGGTCCAGCGGAATTCGTCTTCCCTGTGTTTAGCGTCATTGAAGTGTTCCACAAGTGGGGCATTAGGAGTTTGGCAACGGATGCGACTCCTGTGTTGGCAAATCCTTGTTTTTACCTTCTGCGAAGTCTGGCCAACATACATTTTGTTGCAGGGACATTGGATCAAATAAATTACATTACAAGTGTTGCAATTAGACAAAGAAGTACTAGTAAAAGTGATGTTATTAAATATTCTTGTTTTTCCTTCAATGGCCATGTCACACACACTGCAATTGCCACATTTCACATGCCCAACAACGGGGGGCATACCCCAAATAGCTTCAAGTGTAGACGCTGAAGGCGAACAAGGGACGTTCTAGTTCAAGTATGCCTGCATTCACCACTGGCCAATGTTGGAGTACCATTTTCCTTATTTTGTTTGATACAGGGGAGAAAGTGGTCACACAGGCTAGTCTGTCCTGAGGTGTCTTGTTTGACGGTGTCAGTAATGTTTCTCTGGGTCTGTACCATGCTCTCTTTAGGGCATTTTTGAATTGTCAATCCCCTGACAAACAAAATAAGGAAAATGGTACTCCAACATTGGCCAGTGGTGAATGCAGGCATACTTGAACTAGAACGTCCCTTGTTCGCCTTCAAGAAAAATAGGAATCTGAAGGACCATTTAGTTAGAGCAGCATTACCAAGTCCCACCCAAGCGTCTACACTTGAAGCTATTTGGGGTATGCCCCCCGTTGTTGGGCATGTGAAATGTGGCAATTGCAGTGTGTGTGACATGGCCATTGAAGGAAAAACAAGAATATTTAATAACATCACTTTTACTAGTACTTCTTTGTCTAATTGCAACACTTGTAATGTAATTTATTTGATCCAATGTCCCTGCAACAAAATGTATGTTGGCCAGACTTCGCAGAAGGTAAAAACAAGGATTTGCCAACACAGGAGTCGCATCCGTTGCCAAACTCCTAATGCCCCACTTGTGGAACACTTCAATGACGCTAAACACAGGGAAGACGAATTCCGCTGGACCGTACTAAAGGCATTGAAGTTACCAGTGAGAGGTGGCAACATGAGCCAACTGCTTAACCATGAGGAACTCAAATGCATCATCCTCTTGGACACGATCCAGAATGGACTTAATCGCACTGAGGATTGGGCTGGCTTACTCTGAAAAATAGACTTGGTTCCTCTGAACTTTTTATCAGACACAGAGTCAAACTTGTGGCAAAATGAAAAACTACTAATTGGGCTGGAAATGCCATTACCATCTCTTTTAGACACAGAGTCAAAACGGGCAACAATCATGAAAAGAAAAAGTATTATTTGAAATGTTATTACTCTCTCCTCTTTCCAGGTCCGACTGTAAAAATGGTATTCAAATGATATAATTGTAAATGTAAATTTGATATTGTTCCTTAAAAGTCACGAGACATGCATGGAGGTGAGCACTTAGACACTTCGCGAGCACATAATTTACCACTCCAAGATGGCCGCCATGGTTTCATGAGCCGGGCTTCATTTATTTAAACGTCTCACACCGACTGCAACTCCACTTCCGGATTGCTGTGAAGTCGGCTCGCGGCCATTGTGCACGCCGAGTAGGATTCTGCTCGACTGGAGAGCAAAGCAGCATTCTCTGCTACTGAAAGGTAAGAGCGCACTCATGCCCCCTCTGGCCCCGCCTGCACCATTTCTTAATAGATTACCACAAGTAATCCCTGTTTTTTACAGAGTGCGCAGTTTATTACGCTGCCCCACGAGACCCAAATCTCTTATATCTGTGGCATGGGCGAAATATAGAGACGGATTCCAGTTTGCCCGTCAACAGGATACGGAGGTATATAATTTCCAGCAATTTATACCACCATTAGGCACGACTTTACGGCCCACCACGATACTTATTTGTTCCCTTAAATCCCCAGGCACTGGACCACCTCGCTGCTAGGGAGCAATTCGCGCTCCGCAAGGTTGAGGCTTACCGAGTCCTCACGGAGGTAATTTTAGGCACCTTAGTCCACTTATTTATTTTGACACAAACGGCTCAACACGGCACTGACCCCTGTCCTTTGATCCTCAGACATTGTGCACTTTTGCTCACTCCAACTCGGCACAACAGAGTAATCCTTGCGCCATAAGGTATGTTCAACAATCGATTATTATGGTCATACGGTAGCACGTTAGCTACATTACGAACTCGCCACGAGGGCTTCACTGCCGGTATGCACAAGCGGTAACACCTCAAAGTATATACTTCACTCACACTCACAATATTGCGCCGATTTGTCACACAGTGTGTCTGCATGAGGCCACTACTCACCCGCCACGGGTTGCCCTCATGATTGGTCCGCCCACTTGTTTGTAGCCCTTAACATATATTACAAGAAATATTGTCTGAAATGAAAAAGTCCTGAACTAAGTGCGCTATATGTAAAAAGAATTTTCTTTCTTTCCTCCCACCTTGTACTCTAAACAGGCTTATGACAAAAGTTCTTACAGGCAATAAATTAGAAAGTCCTGATGATGATCCCAGTTCTATAGGAGCCGGGGGATCGAAACGCCGTCGACACTTTTTTGACAATTCTGTAACCTGTCTATTATGCAAAATTTGTTACAGTTATTGTTTGTCCTTAATTGCGTGTGAATGTTACCAATGATGCAAGGGACATTTGGCTCCCATGTTCTTTTTGCCTGAACTTCTTTGCTTTCTCTTTGTTTATCCTTATCTTTCTTTCCACGAACTCTGTTCGAATGTACTTTGGATAGGTGCAGGCTTGTACCCTATCAATTCCTAAATCAGACCTCATGGTCACTGTATATACTTTTTACACTTGTAATTAAAATTCAGGCCCGGCTGGGCACTGAAAATCTTTGAGATATAGTACTTATTGGAGTCTATATGTGATATTGTACTAAAAATTCCTTTTTCTAAGGACCATTGTTTTCCTGAATAATCTATTGCCCAAGGTCCTTGGTACTTATTTGGGTTCCCTTGTTTTTTGAAAAGTAATATTGCAAACAGCATTTTTGGTTGTCTATGCTTAATGTTCTAAAACATGCAAACACAAGCATGCATGAATGCTGCATGCATGCCTTTGCACACTAAATCCACACTTTGTGGCTTTTCCAAAGCTCGTTTAAAAATCTGTAAAATGTAGGCATAATTTTGACATCTGAGTAAATGAGACATGTTACACTAACACATTCAATGAAATGTTGAAAGTGAGACAGCAAATCAGATGTCCAAGCTTGCAGTTCATAACTCCTGGTCTTGGACTGCTCTGGAATATCCCCCAGAATGCAGAGTTAAGTCTAAATAGTGTAAACAAGCAGAGAGGGGTAGCTCGGTGACGCACAGGAAAGGAAGGAATAATATGTAATTGCATGTGTATTTGTCTGTTCTGGGTCACATTAGAGGCATGATAGCTGTTAATCTCATTATTTGCCCTTGCCGTCTCCCATGGCCAACTATAGAGTTATGTGGACAAACACCTTACAGACCACAAGCCTTACTCATTTTTCATTGCTTATGGATATCAGACCTGGCCCTCTCTGCGGGGTCACCCCCAATCATTTTCCCTTCTTCCTCCTACTTTTTGCTGAATTAATTGTTTTGGGGCTTTAGGACTCTGTGCTGTTTACCACTGCTAACCAATGCTGAAGTGATTGTGCTCTCTCTTTAAAACATGGTAGAATTGGCTTATACCTAATTGCCATATTTAATTTACTTGTCAGTCCCTAGAAAAGTGGCACTACATGTGCCCAGGGCCTGTAAATCAAATGCTACTACTCGGCCTGCAGCACTGATTGTGCCACCCACTTAAGTAGCCATTTAAACATGTTGCTGGCCTACCACTGCAGAGCCTGTATGTACAACTGCCATTTTCACCAGGCAAAATAAACCTTTCAACAGGCCTAAACCTTCCTTTTAACCCGCTCCATGCTGAGGACGGTCGCCGGCTGTCCCACGTGACGCTGGGCGTGTGCAGGGTACGGCCGGGGGCTGTCTAAACCCCGCCCACTGATTAAAATGCCTGCACTGCAGCAGAATTCGCGCCGCGGTCAACGGGTTAAATCCATATAACTCATCCCTATGGCTGGCCCAGGACAGCCTAGAGAACATGATGCACTGTATTTAAAAAGTTGAACATGTATTTTAAGTTTTACATGTCCTGTAGTGAAACACTCCTAAATTTGTTTTCCCCTACTGCAAGGCCTGTCTCTCCCATAAGATAACATTGGAGATACCTTATTATATTTTATAACATGTAATTTCCAAATGGGAAGAGATCACTGGTTCATCTTTGGTGTCTCTGGAATCACAATATAAAATCCAAACTTATGGTGAAGTCTGATTTTAAATTTCACTTCTGAAAATGGCACTTTAAAATGTTGGCATTTTCTTTCCTTAGCTCTTTGGTGCCAGCAGTCTGTCTCTGGTCATATGACTGGAAATTGTGGGCAGTTGGGCTTTTTGTATTCCTCCTAGGCAGCCACACACAATGGGAGCTTATGTGTGAATGGATGGGTCATCACTGGCAGGATGGGAGCCTTACTTACACCTGAATAGGCTGTGTCCTGTCTCCACACACAGTGCTTAAGGATTCTGCATTGTTACTTCTGCCAGC
The DNA here is from genome assembly GCF_964261635.1 of Lissotriton helveticus. NCBI lineage: Eukaryota > Metazoa > Chordata > Amphibia > Caudata > Salamandridae > Lissotriton > Lissotriton helveticus. The sequence continues at coordinate 788,158,249 of NC_136068.1, forward strand.
TTAGAGCTAGAGCAGGGGGCAGGGAATTCCATGCACTTCAAAGACACTGTCTAGAAACTGATTCCACCTACTCGAATCAAGGCACCAGTGTATAAAAGTCAGAGCTCAGACACCAACTCTTCAGTACACTTCTGGACCTGTAGATACTCTGCCAGGAAGGACTGCTTTGCTGCTGAAAGGCCTGCCACTCTGCTGGACTGCTACTCTGAAGAAGATGCTGCCTTTTTATGCTGGCCTGCTGCCCTCTTGCCTGGGGAGGAAGAACTGGACCTGCTACTCATCTTCAACCCCTGACCACAGAGTGACTCAAAGGATAGTCTGCTGACCACCTGATCTGAGCTCAGGGACATAAAAGGCTCATCAACAGCTCATGGACCTGTCTTCCGAAACTTCCTTACCCCTAAAGAGGTGCCTCTCAGGGCCTGAACACTTGGTGTGGCTCTAGACCTTTTAAATTCAAGCTTTTGGGTTGTTTGTGACTGCGAACATGCCCGTTCACACTGAAACCGCACTGCTCACACAGACAATCCGCTTGAGCCACCGCAAGCCCGTCTCTTCACCCAGCAAGCAACGATCGCCCATGGAGGACCACCAACACAAAGTTCCTGCCTGCCCTTCCAGCACCTTTCTTCAATCCAAACAAGACTCTTGGCACAAAACTTGAGAAGGTGAACCTTCAGCTGGACTAATCTGGGACTATATCTGACCGGCGCTCCATTGCGATCAGCCTGAACTTTTGACCTTGACCCAGTCCAGCACAACCAGATATCCCTGGTTGGCGCTTTTTTCATAACTACGGTTCTACTAATTGGAGTTTTGTCATTTTGACCTTGTTTTATTTATGTTCTCCTGCTCTATTTTTCTAATCTGGTGTGAGAACTTTTTGTGTGGGGTTTTCACTGTTTTACTGTTTGAAGTGTTGCACAAATACTTTACACATTGCCTCTAAGTTAAGCCTGACTACTCTGCGCAGAGTTAAATTTGCAGTTTGCTTGTGCAGTAGCCTGACTAAGATTGTGGTTGCTGCTTGACCAGTCAACCAGTAACTCAATTAAAAAAAAAATGGCAAATAACTGCAGGATGGGCAATTAATAGATATTTACACCTCCTTCAAGGGGGCATTAACTGTTAATGCTACAAGCAGAGGCCAGAAATGGTACCTTATAAACAATACACCATATATTTGTTTGGCCGTTTTGAGGTTTATCTTGTTTATGAGAGCTATTCTATAAATAGAAAAAGAAATAGCATAGGGCTGTAGTCATAGGTGGCACAAACATGTCCCCAAAGCTTAAATTATTAGATTGCTAGTGTTTTATGCCGCTCTACTCTTTAGTCGAACGTATAATCTGGTCACTTCTGTTCTCACACTCTCTCATCACATACCACTGATCTGCTACCACTTGACCACCCTAATGATTCACTCTCCTCTGGCCCTTCACTCTCTTCTCTCAGACCTCTCTTCTCTTCCTTCCAGCTTCTCTGTCCTCCCAGTCCGTCCGCCTCTGCCTTTCCTTACCCCTCGCCCAGTGACCTTCACTTCACCTCCTTCCATACTGCTCCATTCCATGCTCCCATACTTGGTTTCATCACTCTCTTGATCTCCCTTCTCTTCTTCTCCACATTCTGACTTTGGATTTTTTAACTCTCCTCCTCTTCCTCCTTTCTTCTCACTTCTCTCCTATTCCTTTCTCTTTCCGTCACCTTCTCCATCTCTACCCTCTCCATCCACCCCTTTCCTCTGTATGTTGCCCTCTCCTTCTTTCTTCCTTTCTTCCCCTACCTTCCTTCCACCCCATCCTCCCCATTAGCCTTTCATTTGTTTTCAGTTTATTGGAAGACCTTTGACTCGCTCTAACGCCTAATATGTAAATCACATCTATACCTCCTGGTATCCAGAGGCTACATCAAACATTTGAAAATAAATACAATTGCTGAAAATAAGTTACGTTTCTTAATTAAATGGCCAAAGTGACTGACAAGTAGCTTATGCATTTACCGTTACTCTCTTTTCATGAGAGAACACAGCGAACTATATAAAACCACAGCATTTTTGTGTATTCTTTGTTACCGTGTACAGTGTAGACAGTACAATGAAATGAATAAGAATTCTGACGACGGTGATGCCCCTATCAAGTAGTAAACGCGTCTTTCTGACGTAGCTGCGTGCTAACGGGACCAATATGACGTAGCTAATTGTAATATTAAGGATGCCTACCTTGCTGGAGTAGGTGTGCCCATCGGAAGCGCAGACAGGGCTGTTATGCGCCATGGGGCAAGGCTTACACTTTGCCAAGTTCGCTGCTCCTGCCCAGTGTTTGTGGGGCAGAGTTACTTTCTTCTGCCTCAGGCTGTGAAACAAAACGAGAGAGTGGTTAGAAAGAAGCAATCCAATGATCCTTGCTCGGTTTTAAATGCACTGAAGCTCTAATTTCCTTAAAGCTCGAAAGTTAAGCGCTCCCATTAGTCGTGGTTTCATTTAATTCTGGGCACAGGACTCAAGCTCAGGATGCTGCAGTTTAACAAACAATTTTGCACAAAGAGGCCCCAGAAGGGCCATTCCACAGTTTCACTTCACGGTGCAGCTCGCTGGGAGCCAGTTATTGGTTGGCGCCAGTGTACTGCAGTCATCCAGCAACACTCTGAGGATGTCTCCCTCCCTGCAGAAGGAAAGCGCCCTGCCAGCAAAAAAGTTTCTGCAGTTCGCTGACTGAACAAAAGATGCTACCATATGATCCTCTCCACATCCGCACATATGGTTAATGCCAGGCTATTTTGTCTTATGTACTTGTTTTGTTCTGAGATAAAAAACGAAAACAGGATGCAAGGGCTTAAATTTGGGCAGCATGGTAAAATCATAATGAAGAGACCTCGTGACTATTGGAAGAGCTGTTTGTCCATGTAAAGTAATTGTTAAATGCAATCTGTGAGGCAGTAAGAAGTAACATTCGCTGGTTAATTTTGCTGTACTTTTTAATAAAGTCAAATGTGATCGTTGTACTTTAGGAATAAACGCATTTATTAGTACAGTTGATCTAAATAACTAGGGTGGCCAGATTTTGAGAAGGAAAACCCGGGGCAGGCCAGACATAAAAGCAGGACTAAAGCCTTTAGTCTAGTTCTGTTTCTGGCCTGTCCCGATTTTTGTACAGCCTTGTCAATGTGTGTCTATATATACATACAGTGGCGGCTCCTCCGCTAAGGCGGAGGTGCGTTGCCCCACTGCTCAAAGGGAAAAATTAAATAATAACATATTGTTATTATCAGTTTATTTTCCCTATTGCAGTCAGTGGTGGGGCTGGCCAGAGCAGGGGAGGAGTGGTGTGCATTCCCTAAGTGAGCATTAACTATTTGTCCGGCCCTCTTGGGCCAACCAAACAGTTCATGCGCAGTTTACATGTTCCTACAAGGCTGCATTACACAGCCTGGTCAGGAACATGCACTGGCTCCCTGTCCCACTCTGAGCACTGATCCAAGGAGCTCAGACCAATCACAACATTGCATTGCTGTGTTGCAATTGGTTCAGGAGAGACTGTTTGCCCGGGTGCTTCCTGCTGCCGGCCGGGACTGGTAGATGAAGAGGATGAGGAGGGAGGAAGGAGGAGAGGCAGCGGCCAGCCATTAAGGGTAAGTCCTTTTTTATTACATTCCTCTCCCCACCCCCTGCTCCACCACCCCCATCCGGTAGCAGCCGCTACTGTATACATACACTACATCTACAATAAAGCTGATTTGGTGAGCATTTACGAGTGCTGCCTCTTCAATTGAACTGTTACTGCAGTTTTGTTTGCATTATAACAAGAGGTGTGTTTACTGCCTCAATCCCCCACCACCCCTCCAGGCATTCATCGAGGTGCTTTGCACACTAAACACATTGCAATCATGAATGCTCCCAGGGGCGTAGCTAGAGCTTGTGGCGCCCGGGGCTATCCCACAGGTTGCCGCCCCTGGGGGTGTGGGGAAAGGGGCACTGGGGAAAAAGTACGGCGAGCACTTGAAAGAGGTCAGAGAGACACGTAGTATCGCCAATAATAGTTACCTCGATCAATCTTGCAACTTACATGCACATACATGACACGGTCCAAGGCTACACAGTTGAATACACCAGTGACCGGCAGTACAAAGGAGAACACACTGACTGCATAATCTATCTGGGGACTCAGAAAAACCGCACGTGACATCCATCAGAGAGCCATCAATCAACACAGCCATGTGTTGGAGGCAACAGCAGTGTGTGCTTCCCTCACACAGAACAGGTAACACACAGACAGTAGCACAGCAACCTTCATTTATTTATTTGAGATTATTATGTAGCAATAGCTAGATCCAAAGTTATCAGAAAACTTTACAACAGCAAATGTTCACATGAAAGATGACAAGTCTATACAGAACATCTGATTAAGAGTGCTTTACTTATCATATAGCACTCAATCCTACTTTTACTATAAATGAACGCACTTCAATTTGTGCTTGCTTCTACATGCTGCGGCCAGGCCCCCCAAGTCCACGGCCACAGCAGCACAGGGCTGCACCACCAGGCCGGGTCTGACAGTCTGAGACTCAAGAGAAAAGTGACACAGTGCATAGCTGCCAAGGTTTCAGATTGCTAATGTGTGACATTTTCATAATTTCAGGGTAATTATGAGTAACATTCAACGACTAGGAGTGACACTTTCTCGCGAGCAAAGATCAAGCAACAAAGTTGAGGGAAACATATATAACAAATGACAGCCATTTCAGGAACGAGAAACTCTATGAAGATCTTAAAACTATTGCGAAGCACCAGAAATGGAAGGGCACTGTTAAACATGAAAACAGACGGCATAGTTGCCACGTTTTAAGAGTGCTTGTGTGTGACATTTTCAAGGTTTCAGAGTACTTATGATTGACATTCAACTGTTAAATGTAGGACACTAAGAGTGACACTTTTTTGCGAGCAAAATGAAGAAATTAAGTTTATGTACACAGATAAACATAAGAAATTACACTCATTTAAGCAAGGACAAGCTATGAAAAGAAAATGAAACTGATGTAAATCACCTGATCCTACTGACAAACGATTGTATATATACCCACAATCTAATCCTACATTATTTTAGACTTATGATCAACACTGCTGCTTTCAGAACCACCAAGAAATTGCATTGACAGTGAAAAATTGCTAGACCATGACTGGGTCACAAAGGGCAAATGCTAGCAGCAGTAAAACTTTAAAAAGTTTATTTTGCCTATGCCCTCCCTAAAAGGAATGCATCCTGGGACCTGGAAAGACTTGTAAAGAATGCACAGCTGAGTGTGCTGCGTGCGCAGAGTGGAGATAGCAAGGGACATCATAGTCAACTCTTTTCCCTCTTACCCACCACCTGCTCACCTTCGACTAGGCCGCACAGGAACTTGCGGGAGCCTGCAGTCTCTGTCTCGGTCTCGGTCTCCTCCCCGACAGTCTCTGGGGGATGAACCATGGCAGGCGGAGCAGCAGTGCACGGGCTGGGTGGTAGCTCTGCTTCCTCTCCTGCAGATTGCAGCTTCTCCCTCTGCACCATGGTGAGAGGGGCGCCGGGAATTGGGAGAGTGAATGCATAGCGTCTTGAAGGGGCCCCAGGCAGGGACACATCGCGCACCTCGTCCCCACTTAGCCAAAAGGAGATGGCAGCGTTGGTTCTCCCCGGAGACTTGCTTTCATTCTTTGTGTGCAGCGCAGGCACCGGTTACGGGCCTGGTACAGTGCGAGGCGGCGGCCTATCACCCTTTAAGGGCTATTGGATGGTGGCCGCGGGAGTAAAAGGAAGTGCGTCCTGGCGTTGCGCGCGCGAGAAGTGTGAGGCCGCAGCCTATCAACACACGTCTCGCACGCGCAACGCCAGGACGCACTTCCTTTTACTCCCGCGGCCGCTTCCAATAATCAAACAATACCACTACAGTACGGCCACCAGTGTCACGCGGCCGCGGCTTTCAATTACAGTTATACTTCTGTTTCTTCCTTTTTCGTGCTCTCTATCTTTTTTTCCACAGGCTCCTCTCTTAATTGCAACCCAATAAACCTCATCGGTGTAGGCAAACACCATTCTTTACCCCCGACACCTCTCAGTATCAGGAACGTGCGTGCTTCCGCCGGGCAGGCCGTGAGCAGGTCGCGTGCACTGTCTTTAGTCATCCTAGTCATGTGACTACAGCCGGGGCTAAAGAAACCAACTCGATGCTGTGGGCTTTGCCACTCACACAGGCACCAGGATGACAGGGGCCAAGGAGGGGCACATAGCGCGAATACAGCCCAGGGCTCTCCTCACCTGCAGTCTGGCGACTTGACAGCTCGCTCATAGTTGATCCAAGCAGCGGAACCCTTCCGTCCAGGCAGCAGCACGATCCTTCCAGCACACTGGCCAGTGGCCACCCCCAAATCAGTGCCGCCTGGGGCGGACCGCCCCCCCCGCACCCCCCTAGCTACGAGGTGGAATGCTCCTGTTCCACTCTAACTCGTGCGTTACTAAACAAAGCCGCATGTTTGCCAGTCTACATCAGCATAAGTGCATCGCAGCAGGATCATCTAATCCATGCCCCAATCAGGAGTTTTGAAATCCACCTCACAAGTTGGTCCTTCATTTCAGATAATGCACACCACCCTGGAGAGGAGGCAGGTCTACCTGCCACAAGTGCAATAGCGCCACCGCCACCCACCTTAACACCTTCGCTGCGGCGGCTATTCCGCCGCAGCGCTAAGGGGGCGGGGGGGCCGCGCGCCCATGCTGGTGACGGAACCGATCCGTCACCAGCCTCGGTTGAGCTGTGCTCATGACGGAGCGGTTCCGTAATGGCCCCGCCTGCTCAATAGAACGCGCCGCGCAGGCGCGAAATCAGCACCGCGCAGGCGCGTCGAGCGGGCCATGACGGAACCGCTCCGTCATCAGCACAGCGCTACCGTGGCTGATGACAGAGCGGTTCCGTCATCAGTGCGGAAGGGGTTAAGTAAACGTACAGGGTTTCTTTGCACTTAAGCAGACTATCTAGCCTCAGTTATGCAGCCTGGCTCTGAAGGATCCACTTGCATTCCTTTGAGATGCACCAGGTATCCACGAGATGTGAAATTTGCGATTTCGCACCCACGCCCCAGGAGGAGAGGTGACCTTCTCATTGTTAGCCTGCAGGGAGATTTACCCTTCTTACAGGATACAATACCATTTACCAGGTGCCACAGCCTAATGGTATGTTATAATCCTTTTCAATTTATAAGTGCCCTATGGCAAGCTACTGAACCTTGCTGCTGCAAAGACCAGTAAATGAGAACATGTAAGCATTCCTCTGCTGACCTTTTCACGGGCTTTCTGCTTAATACTGTGGCAGCCATTCATGTGACTCCAAAGAGCAATAGAGTGCAATGTGATCTGCATGCAGAGTGAAAAGCATCCACAGAAACTCCATCCTGACCTATTCCTATCTTAGTCGAACCTCTTCATTTTATGCTTGTATGGCTCAATATACTAATCAATGTGCATGAGCCAGGTAAGGGGTGCAATATGGTGCACTGTGTTAAAGGTCAGGAACCACTTTACTGGGCTTCTCTGCGTGACATGCCAGCAGAATCCCTGGACCTTAGATCAATGAGAACCATGGCACTGTGTAATAATTTCGCACCAGATCCTGGGAGGCACACAGTGAGGCCATTGATGGCCTTTTTACATGTGTGACTCTGTCTGAATTATGGCACACAATGATCTGCAAAGGCATCACCTAATTTGCATGGTGCCTCATCTCCATAGAAAACCTTTTTATATTGCACTAGAGCTATTTTGTGATTTTTTTATATTACAGAAGGGACCAAAATATTGTCTGCAAATTGATCCATACTATCAATGTATCCAAAAATTTAAAAAAGATGATACATATTGCAATGGTCTGGATTTTCTATAATCCATATCATGAAGAAGTATCAAGAACCCAATTCACCCCCTCAGGTTCCAAGCCACAGCCAAATTGACAGGAGTTTGCCTCCTTCTTCATGAAAAAGACAATAAAGATCAAAAACAAACTGGGGTCAGCTTCAGAGCACCTTCCTTGCACACCTCATTGTAGCACCCCCATACCCTTAACGGCTGAGATCCAGGTATCCCAGCTCACACCTCCAAAAACATAGCTAAGTGGAGTATAATCAAAACTTTTGATGAAAGTGACATCCTCAAAATCTTTACAACACTAAAACCAGCAACCCAATTAAGCGATTTTCTACCAACGAACATCTTTAGTGAGATCAAAATGTTCTAAGTCCCTGTCTGGACTAAAAAAGTCAATGCCTCATTACTTCAAGGATCGATCTCTAAGTGCCTTAAGGGGCAGGTTACCCCCATAAAAAAAAAAACTAACAGCGGACCTCTAACGCCTAACCAACTTTTGCCCAATCTCTACGATTCTGACACTAGCAAAGCTCCTTGAGAAATGTGTTCATGTTCAACTATGCAACCACATTGACCAATTCAGTCTCTTGGATCAATCAAATCTGGCCTCCGCCTCGGCCACAGCACCGAATCAGCTCTCACACACATTGTTGATGATGCACTTAAAATGTTGGACCAGAATAAATCCTGCCTTCTTATCCTTCTTGATTTCTTGTCTGCCTTCGATACTGTCAAACATGACAACCTCTGAAGCCTACATCACTTCTACCTTTGGTGCACCCCCCTATTGCTTCCAACAAACACAGAGATTTGGAACACATACCAACTGCCACACCTTCTTTTCATATATGGACATTGGCATGTATCTCATACATACATTCCCCCTACAACTGTGGACTGCCCCAGCTCCAGGTCCCTAAACGCTTTCATAGCCCACAGGACCCACCGCTATCCAGCCCATACTTCAGAATTACTCCCCCCCTCACCCGGACAGATGATTATTACCACCTGAGATATCCCCACCTGAATGTTTTCCACGCTATGGGCACACACTCCCCCCTATCATCTCCCCCTCCCTTCCCTCCCCCCTATACTTTATACATGATCTCTTGCTCACGAGATGCACATGCCACCCAAGTTTTCACTGTGTCGCTTTCTCTGGCCATTGTATTTATGTGTCTGTTGCTTCTTTTCTTTCCTCACTATGTACACCCCTAAGAAATGTTAATAAAGAATTAATACACAAAAGAAAATGATACACTGCAAAAACCACAAAATCGGCTGACTGGTAACCACTGTAAACTAAACGATCTCAAAACAGAATTCCTCCTAATTTTGACCCACCCAAACACTCACCGGACATCGCAGAATGCATGAAACAACTGGGAAACATCCTTTACGACGCAACTTTTACCATGCAGTGCCTTTACAACGCAGGTTTTTTAACAAAAGTCATTACAACGAATTGCGCTGGGAGGGCTCTAGGATAGGTAATAGTTTAATTTACTATCCATCACCTTCCCTACTATCCACAGGAAGTGGAGTTGGAATAGTAAATTCAACTATTCACTATCCAGGATCCAAGTTACAATGACTTGCGTTGAAAAACCTGCGTTGTAAAGGCATGCGTAGTAAAAGCATGCGTTGTAACAACGTACATCCGAAACAACTAACAGCACTGAATTACATACCTCCCATTATAGAGTCAATGAGATCTTTGGGAATAAAGCTGGACAAGAATCTGAACATGCAGGAGCACATCAACTCTGGCACCACAGCAACAAACTTCCACATGAGCATCTTAAAAATAAAACCCTTCCTTCCCCCAGATGACCTTGAGTCTGCTGTTCAAGCTCTAATCATTACCAAGTTGTACTATGGGAGTGAAACCCTATGCAGCCTCCCTAGAGCTAAACTGGTACCACTAAGGGCCTCTCTTAATGCTGCCACTAGGCTCATACCGGTTCAAAAAGAAACAATCACATCACTCCTGACCTGAAATCTCTTAACTGGCTGCCTTATGAGGTGAGTATTCATTAGAAAATTGTCTGCATGACCCATAAAGCCCACCATTTCAACACTCCGAGATACCTTGCACAAAAACTAGACCTGTCTGGTGGCAGCAGACCATCTAGACTCACAAGCTCCGTCCTACTGAAACCACAACATTTTATTAAAAAAAACTTACTAATGAGCCTTCTCAGGCATGTCCCTAAAACTGGAGCGCCCTTCCCCCTGAAATCAGAATGAATTCCTCAACTGCTACATTCAAGAAAGAAGTTAGAAGGATACTGACGAACAAATGTATGCTGTAGAATGCAACTATACTCCATGACATGGTTTATCCCGCAGCCTGCAAGCATGCTTATTTCTCACAGACTATGTTCTTATGCTGTTCTATGGGTTGTTGTCTGCCTGGAACCTGTTGTTTTCGCTCTAGGGCAGTGATACTCAAAGTACGGCCCGGGGGCCGTTTGCGGTCTTCTTGACCTCTACATACAGCACCCCAGGTGGACAGCAGCAGGATCTGCTGTTTAGTTGCTGAGAACTAATATTCAGAAAAAAAGTTATGCCTGTACATATTCTTTTTATGCATGAAGAAAATAGAAAGCATAAACGATAACCATGCAATCAAAACATTTGGATCTAAGTGGTCTAAAGTAACGTATATATGTCCTACTTGTGTTTGAGTTCGAGAGTACCAGGGCGACAGCACCCCTTCCATGCCAACGGGCAGCTGCACTGGAAACTATCCAATCAGTTAAATAAGGCTAGGCACTGGCATTCCAAAGTGGTTACCGCACCTCCTCAAAGAGTCGCCACAATGCCCACTAGGCAGCCAAGGCAGCTACTGTGGGAACAAGCCATCTACTATGCTACTGTTCAGTCTCCCTCCCTCGGACCTTGAGGGACTGGAAGAAAAGCCAGCCTTGTCATCCGGGGTCTCAAAGGCATTCAGCACTTCCGCCCATTAAGGCACTAAGGGCTGTATCCTCCCCTCCCTCGCTTCCACTCTCCAAAGTGCAAGTTCTTCCATTCTAGCCTATTTCTTCACAGCGGTCCCCCACTGTGACATCACTGGGCCCACCGCCAACTTCCACGTCATGGCAATCTGTCTCTTGCTCAATATCCGTGCCAGATCAATAAATCTATTTCTTACTTTCTTGGGCTTCAGCCTAGGAAAGAACCTCAAACTGGGGGAAACTGTTTCTAGTCACACACTGAAATTATACTGAAATCGGCAAAGCATACTTACACTTTTTGACGTTTTACACACGTTGAGCTGCAATCCTGTAAGTCACTCTAGTTGTAATGGGGTAGTCATCCATAAATGAAGGCGGCAGTGCAGATGTGCATCAGGCGTGTCATGGGTGTGCCAAAGGCACGCCAAAGGCAAACCCGTCTGTGCCTAGATGGGACCATGGGCCAGGCACTCTGCCATTCACAACCCTACTAAGGTAGCTTGCTCCTTCAGCCAACTGCGAGTTCTACCGGGTACACCCAATTTCCCCTGTCTCCACTCTGTCAACCTCACTCAATCAGTATTGTCCTGTAAAACCTGTGCAATATGCCCCCAGTTCTGGCAGGACAGGCTAGTTCAGATTTCAAGCAGACAGAATGGCGTATGTTCTTGGTGGCCCATAAATAGGATACATTCTGTCTCATTCATGACACTATGCCGGATGTGTTATTTTAAACTGAAACCTGGCTCCATGAGGGTTTCTCACCTGACATCATTCAAGCCTTACCACCCGGCTACCATATTAGCAGGGTAGATCAAACTGGTAAGGGAAGTGGTGGGGTAGACATCATTTACAGACTCTTTTAGGTGTTCTTTCACACCCCTCAGCTTCTTGAACTGTGAGAGTCTTCTCTTTTCTATTTCACTCACCTTCACCCTATCAGGATTCCCACTTTACAGGCCCCTTGGCCCTTATGCCACTTTCTACAGGCATTCCATGATCTGGTCACTAGTCTGGGCATAAATAAGGCTAATTTCATTTCACCCTGCGGAGTGACTTTAATATACATGTTGGTGACATCAACAGCGGTTCTTCAAGGATCTTTCTACATATCATTGCCTCTCTACAGTTCACTCTGTTGCTCGAGGGGCCTACTCATGAGATGGGTTACTCTATTGATTTAGTATTTAGTAAACCTCCTAACCTACAAGTGCAGGTTCCCCTGCCAGATCATCACCTATTACCCATTACCCTGCCTTCTCCCTTCCCCCTCACTCACCCTCTAATGGCCAGGTGGAAGGAACGATGCTGGCCTGAGCTAAACCTCAAGGAGTGGTCAGTTGCCTTGAATAATACAAGACCTGAACCACTTACTGTGTCTACTCACAAGTTTAATGAGTCAATCAACAACTCTTTAGATCTGGTTATACCAGTGAGATGGCACAATAATGCCCAACAAGGCAATTCATCTCCTTGGTTTAACCCTCATTTAATGTCTTCAAAAAAGAATGTATGCACCTAGAGAGGTATTGGATAAAGTCCTATGACAAGGCAAGAAAATCCTAATATAGGAAAGCTATCAGAAATTACCACTCTGAAATGAGAACATCCCAAGCCTCATTCTACGCTGCAAAGATAGACAACTCCTCCAACTCCCCATAAGAAATCTTTGAGATTCTAAAAACTATTACTTAGCCTAAATAAATCAGCTCTCTACAAGAAGCCTCAGTGGAGGAGAGTAACTACTTGGCATACTTTTTTCAAAAGAAGATAATGGATATATACACCTCCTTTCCTGACACGCTAAATTTGGATGATCCTCTGTATAGTAGGAACTATTTAGAGTGCCCTAAAGATAGCCTCTTGGCCTTCCCCGACCTCACAGTGAGTCTCTCTTCAGACCTAGTAAGTAAGGAGAAGTCAGATTCTCCTTTAGACCAGGCCACCCTCCGTATTCTTGGGCAAGGGTCAGAAAGTATCTTACCCGTTTTGTTAAATATGTTGAACATGTCTTAAACTAATTGGCTAGTCCCCCCTCAATGGAAGCATGCAGTGGTAAAACTATTATTTAAAAAAGCCCAGCCTAGATCCTCTATGTCTGGGCAACTACAGGCCAATTTTCCTGATGGCAGGAGTATCCAAGCTCCTGGAGAAACATGTCAACGAACATCTTTCTTGAATCAACAAAGTCCTCCACCCCACTTAAATGGGGCTTAGATCACAACATAGCACTGTTAGCTGTGGTGGAGGAAATGGGGTGGCTTCTGGACTAAGAAGGTTCAGCAGCTATTATTCTCTTAGATTTCAGTGCAGCATTTGACCCGCTATACTCACTCAGATTATCTAAGATGCAGACATTGACGTAGGGCATTGAAATGGCTCTCATCTTTCCTTAAAGACAGAACCTTTCAAGTGCTAGACCAGTTTACTCGGACAGTCTTCTGGTGAGTTGAGGGGTGCCCCAGGGCTCAACCTTGAGCCCTACCCTATTCAACCATTTTCCCAGAACAGAGCAAAAATAATTTCCAACTGGCCCCCTGCCTACAGGAAGTGGCCAGGTGGATGGCAAACTGTTGACTTAAACTGAATGAAGACAAGATAGAGGTCATGCTGCTGGGCGCCAGTATAAAAAATCAGACACTGACACTTTGGCCTAAATGTCTTGGGAGCTTTCTGAGACCAAAAAGCCAGATAAATAGCCTGGGCATTTGGCTTGATACAACCTTACAATGGACTATCAAGCTACAAAGCTTGCAGCAAGCTGCTATGGAATTCTTAGAATGCCCAGAAAGGTTTTAGACCTCCTCCCCTTCCCATCTAGAAGGCTGATTATTCAGTCACTGATAGTTTCACTCCTTGACTTTGACAACTTTCTGTATTGTGGTTCCCCGATATGTGCTAAAAATGCTGCAGGTTGTTCAAAATGCTGCTGCTCGTTTCCTTCTGAACATCCTGAGGCGCTTATTGAACTTCATTGGCTTATAGTGGAGCAGCAGGTGCAGTTTAAGGCACTGTGCATTTTGCACAGAGCACTTTACAACAAAAGCCCCATGTTGCTACAACTTTGAGCCACACCCTATATCCCTTGTAGATTACTTAGATCATCCTCTGCTTACCATCTGGCAGTTCCAAAGATTCTTAGATTGAGATGGGGAGGCCGCTCGATTGCTTACCTGGCTCCCAAACTTTGGAACTCTTTACCGATTGGATTATGCCTATTGGACCTAGAACTCACTTTTAGAAAGGCACTGAAAAACTTGTTGCTCATGAGTTAGTCCCCACCCATTCTATCGCATATTGGTTAGTGCTGTGTTGGTTCTAGCGCTGGAAAGTCTCTGGGTAGTCATGCACTTTTTAAGAATCGAATCAGGAATAAAAGAATCTACTCTCTGCACCACTGCTGCCAAAAACTCCTGTGTTTAGGCACAGGACCTTGCCATGTGTCAGAAATCTGCCTCCTCCAGTGCGCACCGAGGGCACCACTTGGTCTCCCCTCCTAATAATGCAGTACGTTTCTTCAGAGTAAGAAAGGTCTGGTGGAAGTAGTTAAATTGAATATATTTGAGGCATGTGTTACAGGATACCTTCTGTGGATAAGCTAACATCCTCACCCATTCTTGGTCATGTATAACCCTTCCGAGTAGCCTTTCCCATTTCCCTCTCAGGGCAAGCAACAGCTTCTTAACCATTCCACTAAGGGCACCATAAAACAATTTCACCAGCTTCCTCCCAGCTCCCATGGACAACACCAATTGAAGTACGGTATGTATCCATAGCTCATCCAGCCCCCCATCCCAAAGAGCTGTGAATATCCAAGCAAGCGCTTCTTAAGTAAGGAACTGTCCAAACTTCAAGCCCTGCATGTCGATTAGAACCTCTCATGGCCCCAATATGGAAGCCACATAATAATCACCTGCTGTGAACAGCCCCAAATCCGTTCAGACCACCAACTGGAAGAACGTTGGGGATTTGCTGTGTGGCAATTCCACCAATGGTAGGGCTGGAGTAAATAAAGAACAGCGCAGTGTTCGTTGGACACATTGCCGCCTGCATCTGAGTGCTGTGGAGAGTAACTGTCCATCCTCTCCTTTACCAGGTGTCTTCCACAGCAATCTCACCAGCAATGCCCCATGTTAGGCTCAGTCCCCTGACATCCGAGGTCCGTCATGTTCACTTCATCCAACCACTCAGTGATCCATTGCGACTGGGCTACTAGACAATATAACTCAAAGTCCGCCACCGCAAGCCCTTCTCCAGAATAGGTCATCAGAGGGCATCCAGGGACACCTCTGTCCTCTGTCCCGTGAAAGTTCCCAAAGGATCAAATACAATTGTCTAAACCACAGAGTTGGCACCCACTTGAGGAGATTGATGAAGTGAGAGCACAACCATGGCAACATTATCATTTTGGCGAGCACTATCCTTGCCATAAGGGAATGCCACAGCAAATGCCTGAAGACCACACAGACCCATAAGGAATGCAGTGCCACCCCTAAATTACCCTCCCATATATCCTCCCGCCTTGTGGTAAATTTGTATCACCAGGTAACGAAAGGTACAGGGACCCAGCAGATGTATTGTAGTAGGGGCTGTGGCTTATCCAACCCAGAGAGTAGAGGAAAAACATAGGACTTTGCTGGATTCACCTGCAGCCCCGAAACCGTTCCAAACTCCTGCAGCACCTGCAACATGAAGGGTACATCTGTCTCCATATTGGACACGTACAACAACAAGTCTTCCGCATACAGGAAAATTAGATGTTCAGCCCCAGTAAGCACGATGCCTTTTCAATGTCCCTGCCCCCTGCACAACTCCCCCAAGAGCTCAATGGCGAGCACAAACGGAAACAGGGATATCAGGCATCACTGTCAGGTTCCCTGGTGAATGTCATATGAGCTGGAGATCCTGCTAGCCATCTGGATCCTGGCAGTAGGGCCAGAGAACAATAGGCGCAGATAGCACACCCAGGGAGCACTCAGCCCCATTTTACACATGGCTAATTCCAAGGAAGATCAGCTAACCATATCAAATGCCTTTTCCAGGTCAACCAACACTATTCTAGTGTAGTGTGGTCCAATCCCTGCAATGACTTAGCATGCATAATCCTATACAAACGATCCAGACTGAGGGAAGTATTACGCTGCAGTAAAAATATGCATTGGTCAGGGTGTATCAGTGTCTGCATATGTGGAAGCAAGCACATCGGTAGAATTTTACTTAAAATCTTAAAGTTCATGTTCAACATGGACAATGGTCCATCGGGCATGGTAGACGCTTCCAGCATTTGCATCTTGGGGAAAGGGATAACCCTAGCATCCCTGGTGGTGACAGGAAGCTCTCCCTTTTCCAGTGCTGTAGCATACACATCAGCATCCCACTAAAAGTAGAGTAAAATTCCGCCAGTAGGCCATCCGGCCCCGGTGTCTTCCCTCGCACCAAATCCCGTATGGCACATTTAATTTCCTGCAGAGTGATTGGTCCTCCTACGTCCGCCACCCCCTCTGGGGCCAGTCTGTCCAATGGGAAGGGGTTAAGGAGGGCATCAGTGGCCTCCCGTGGTCCTTCATCCTGCCTCCCTAATAAAGTGGTATAATAGTCTCTAAAGGCGTTATTAATATCTACCTGAGAGTTCACCAGTCATTCGTCTGTCCCACGCAACTAGGTAATTAGGACCCCCCTGCATTATGGTTGCACCAGTCATGCCAGCAGTCTACCTCCCTACTCTCACTTTCGTGGGCTCAAGGGATTTACTCCAAATAGCTTTGGCAGAGGAGTCTCTCCAGGAGGGCGCTCTATTGTTCCCTGGCCTCCGTCAATTTGTCACTGCCGCCGGGTCTGCACCAATTTGGTTGTCTAGGTGGTGTATGACCTTGTCGAACCATATCAGATCTCAATCAAAATCTCTCTTGATCCCCACTGTTGCACCCAATCCATACCCCCGAGTCGCCACCCTGAAGGCTTCCCACTCGAAGTAATCCGAGAGGGCTTTCCAGAGGCTCTCTCTTGATAAGTAGCATCCTCCAATGCATTTGGGTGTAGGCGCCACATAGGGATTGCCGGTTTGACCTCCACCAGCTGCAGCCTCACCAGCAGTGACCCGAAACACCAAAGTAGAACAGTATTTTACAAGCAGACACCATTCTCAATCCAGTAGTGTGGCATCATAGCCCACTCTATTCATTCTGCAAATTGACCCACCCTTCCTGAAGGCTAAATCACAGTTGCTCTCATTCACCTCACACCCCACTAAGTAACCATCTCACCCATATACTGCCTTGATGTCGAAGCAAGTTTTACGCTGTTTACATGGTCATGCAGGACATGCACTGCTTGCTGGTGGTGGTGTCATCAGAAGCTGACCCCGCTTAGCACCCATCCGATCGGGTACCATTAATTGAGTCTGAAGGGTCCGTGTTGGTGCCATATCCCTAACTGCCTGTGGCTTCGTCGGCTTCTTGACTTGTCAAAGAACTCTATATCTTGTCTCCATCGTCGCAAGCAGCATGGTAGCTTGGGCCTTGTCCTTGTAACATCTCCACCTGTGCCTTCGGATTGGTATCTCTAGAAACATTCCCAGGCATCCCATGGGTTCAGGAAGGTGTGCATCATACGGTTGAATTAGTTTGTATAGCTCAACATCTAATATGTTAGACGGCACAATTAATTGTGAAGCATCTCACCAAGCTTACTGAAAAAGCTCAATATTCAAAATATCAAATCTTTAAATTTGGGGAGAAATTAGTGCAGCGCTAGTTGCAATGGCATGAGAGAAAAGCTTGATGGTGAATATGGTGCTGGACTCATGTGAAGTACCTTACTGTGAGAAGAGAATAGTCCATGTCTTTTATAAATACTGTTAAACTCACTACTCCGCTCCAGTGACGTTTGATAACCATAAAAGTCCTTCTTACTTGGCACCAATATGGTCTTCCAAACATATTCTTGCACCAGCATTGACAATGGTTGTTCCGGTTACATTACAGGAAATCCAAGATGCCACTCATCAAGCCCCTAATACTAAAGCTACAGGGCCAGATGCCCACCTAGTTGAAACAGATAAAGTATTCTCATATATCCTTGTTTCCGCTCCATGCTTCTGGATCAGATTACAGGAGATGGTTTCAGGGGGATCACCCTGGAATCTAGGACCTAGCTAAGACAATGATTTTCAAGAACCAGTGAAAACTTCCAAAGTCCTGAGGCTTATCATCTGATCGCTCTGCTTAATGGAGATGTCAGCATTTGTGCTAGTATTTTGACAAAGCTTTTAGCAAGTGATTATTACTTTTCGTCTGCTTTACAATATGTGTGTGTTCCTGGCAGGGCCACAGTAGAGATCAAAATAAGGTGGTGGCACTAATCAAATGGTAGATACAAATCACATGCAACAGCTTTACAGTGAATTGTGATCAGTTTATTATTAGAAAATACAAAGTTTTCGAGCTCCTGCTGGCCTATCATTGTTTTACTTCAAATACTCAACCTGCTTGAAGGACCAACATGCCATTATCCTTAGATGTGATTCCTCATATCTCTGAAATAGATATTACTTTTACGGATGGATAATTGAGGAAGTCACTAACAGATTCTAAGAATGCCATTGTATAAATGGCTGCATACACCAATCACTCTGAATATCGGGTAAAGAGATATTGTGATTGGTATGGTACCAACAAAAGTTCTAAATATAGAGTTTAACAATAAGGACATGTATTTGACTTCTATTTCACTTCGGCCAAGATACAATCATGGTCTAAGTTGACCAACCAGCAATATCTATGCCCCGGGTATCCGACCTTGGACATCAGTAGAATGCATATGCTTGCACCCCCCCAAAATGCAGGTATTTCGGTCCACAAGTGTTACATCCCTCAGGGAGTGTCTGGGTTGGAATCTGAATAAATCTGATATAACCAGGATTCTTGGTTTTTATGAGGATTACAGTAGTGGGGGATTTTCAGCATGACAGTGGCATGAATAACAATTTCTCCACCTTGGAATAATGACAAAACACTGCGAGAAAATACTTTGTAAGAATAAATATGCGAGTTTTACTACTGTGAAGCCTGGGCCAGGAAGGTGAGAGATGCAGTGTCTAATGCCAGTTCAGTTCATATTTAAAACAAATAAAGCTCTTTAAAGAGATTTGATTTTTATTACATAAAGTGCAACAATTACCCATACGCATCAAGGCGCTATAGTCGCAGTAATCTGCTACAAATCAGCAGCAATTCCAACGTTTAGGTACTAGTAGGGGACTGCCTAATTAGTATTTAACCAGGTCTTAAGTGCCTTTCTAATAGGCAGGTGTGCATTGATCACAGTCAAAAGCTGGAGGAGGGAATTCCAGAGTCATGGTACAACAACTGAAAGGCTGTTCCAGATCCTTGCCAGGGGAGGTCCATACGTCTGGGAACTGCGGTCATGCAGCATTGCTTTTAGTTTATTGAGGAGGATGGTTTGTTTGGTAAAAGTAATCTGCGTATTAGTTTAAATAAAATCACTGTTGCTGAAAATCCATTCACTTGCATTTTGTATGTGACAAAAATGTGTTGCTCTACTTCAAAACCAGAGCACAAGTCAGGGGTACACGGTGTCCACCCACTATGTTCACTGAGTATATGCCTATATCCTGCAAGAAGTGGGCCCCACTGAAATATGCTGCACGTGTCCCTGTGCAATTTTCTCACACCGTCACACATTTAGCAGCGCCTGCACATTGCCTGCTTTAGTTTCTAGCAGCAACAGGCAGGCCGGGAGGAGGCTTTCATATTTCAGACTACAGCTGGGTCCATAACACAGACTGAATATAAGGAGCCATCAGGGGGCCTTTTATTTGAGATCCTGGCTGGCAGCTATCTGAGCCTTACACCTAGATGCAAGTGCAGGGGAGGGGAAACACAGGCACACAGCTTCTAGTAATCACTTCACAAATACTTAGGAGAGGAATGGTTTTTACTTTGTTCAATCCATGTTTATAAGGGATATGGATGTACTTACTGTAAGAAAGTCAGTTGTGTTGGTCTGTTCCAGTATTTACAGAAATAACAATGTAAATACTTTTTTATAGCACTACTTATCCCAATGCAAGGTGTCAGAGTGCTTTACATATCACATACACATTATACTTGGACTATAAATGTGTATATCAATGTACAAGATGTGTTACATAAGATAATAAGGGTTGCAAGGTGTAGGAGTCACCTCCTTTATAGATTGATGTGCTCTATTAGAAGGATTACAATTTATGAACTGCAAGTAACAAAAGGATATCTGTGTTAAAAGCAGTAATTTACTTGCCAAGCTGCATTAAACAAATCTGTCATCTACATGTTAGATGATGTGCTTTGCAAGAGACACATTAATCATGTATGCTACTTTGATTCAAAACTGGTTACCCTCCAAAGTTATCTTACCATTATTATTGAACCCTGGGGTTTACTGGGCACGCAAAGATCTGTGCCGCAGGTACCTTATAACACAAGATGTGTTAAAATACTGACTTTGCAACCGATTAAGCAGAATAGATTTACAGCTTCCAGTTACGGCTGCCACCAATATGCAATGACAGGACAGCGGGGGGTGAGGGTTGATTTAATTTTTTTTAATTTAAAAACACCTACCGGATTCTGCAGCTGCCTCCCGCTCCGGTGCTCTTAAGTTCTTCTGCTTCTCCCAGCAGTACCTGGGACAGTCTCCCCATCCAATCCAAACGCTGCTCTCATACTATGAAAGCAGTGCCAGGATGGGCCGGAGTGCGCTGGTTTGATGCTCCACTCAGGCACAGGGAGGCACAGGGAGTCTGTGCTGTTTCTCCAACCGGCTGTAGAATACAGATGGGTGGAGAAAGCTAAATGCGCATGTCTGTTTGGCCGGCCTGAGATGACCGGCCAAACAGACATGTGCACTTAGAAGTGCAATAGCAATTCATTCCTACTCACTCTTATGGCCAGGCTACAGCCCTCCCCATGCACTCTGGCTTAGCCAGCAGCTAAAAAAATAAAACGATAACAAAATATTATTTTATTTTTCAGATGCAGGTTCTGAGTTAGTGGGGCGATGCTCCTCTGCCATTGCAGAGGAGCCAACGCAGACTGCTACGTTTCGCCTTGTTGCTAACTTCTATGTGGCAGAGTTAAAAAAGAATAAATGTATAAATAGAGACCCACATATTGCATCAGGCGCGTCACTTTTTTAGCACAACCCAGAAGCAAAATCTAATTTGTTAAATCTCATAATGCGCTCAAATGTACTCATAATAGACCCACGAAGAGTGTGTGAAGTGTTAAGATCTGATGTCACTTCTTGTTATGTCACTTCCTGTGAGGTCATGGGTTGTGGTGTTACTTCCTGTGATGCCCTGATGTCACACCGTGATGCCACACGCCATTATGTCATTTGCATACTGCCTAACTTGATTTGTCACCCCAGTTCTTTTCTTAGAACTTGTGCCCTGTTGAAAACAAAATTCTCAGTGATTTTTTTAGTTCAGTGGCTTTTCTCAAGGGATTTGATGATCTTTAGGGTAAATGTTAGAAGAGAATCATCAGTTTCACTGCTGGAGGTCTTCTCTTTAAATGTGAATCCTTATATCAGTTGGGGCTTTTGTTTCAAACCTTACCCAGCAAAAGTAGTAGCTGCCAAGTACAACAGCATCACCATGGGACTTTCAAATTCAATACAGCGACCACCAGCACTAGCAGCAGCAGCCCCTTACCACCATTACAATCAGGAGCAATGATATGATAACACACCATACCCTTCTGAATAAACCATCTTCTGGGGCATCATTTTTTTATATCTTCACTAGCAGCCCGTCCCGACGATGTCCGGGTATGAAATAGAATGTGTGTAATGTGTGTATTTGGCAAGGGCAATTTATTTTAAAATCTATTGGTAGACAACATTTTTTGTTTCATTAGAATAGGGATGGAGAAGGCCCAGCTGCAGCCCCGGTTGATGTTAGCAGGTACGTGTAATTGGTGTAGTGTTCCACCGCCTCAGCCCGGCTACAGCCCTGGTTGATGTTAGCAGGCGCGTGTAATGTCGTTGAATGAGAGAGTTATCAGCCGCGGGTAACTCCGTTTAATGAGAGAGTTGAGTGACAGCGAGTAGGAGAGGCTGCAGTAATTGTCCCCGCAGACACGCTCATTTGCGTGTTCCCCCGCTGGAGGCCCAGATGCAGGCCTGTTTGATGTTAGCAGGCGCATGTAATTAGTGTACTGATCCGCCGCCTGAGCCCGGCTAGAGCCCTGGTTGATGGTAGTAGGTGCGTGTAATTTCATTGAATGAGAGAGTTCAGTAACAGCATGCAGGAGAGGCTGCAGTATCGTTACTTACCAGGCCTCCAGGTGAACGCGTTTGTCACACCCCCAGCACACGGCCACAGCTGACGATCTTCTGATTAATGTACGACCCACATGGCATGAAGGGCGAAATGTAGCACACGCCCCCATCGTTTCTCACGCCCCCAGTGTGCCCCTTGATGCTGCGCAGCAACGTAATTGGTGCTTGTATGTACGACTCACATGGCATGAAGGGCGGACACAAGCCCCCAGCGTTTGTCACGCCCCCAGCACACACCCACAGCCTACGATGTGATGGCCGTACCACATGCCCCCAGCCCACGCCCACAACACAACGCAGACACGGCCACAAGGGACTACTTTGCTGGCACGGTTCTTTTACCTTTTAAATGTATAGAGGAGTTGGCCTAACGTCTAAGGCGCTCGACCTCGGACCTGGGGATCTGGGTTCGAGTCTTGGTAACGACGCCAAACATCCTGTGATTCTGGGCAAATCACTTAATCTCCCCGTGCCTAACAAAAATGAATGTGTGTCCTCATGTAACATAACTGGTGCTATGTAAAGCGCTCTGATACCTGATTCAGTTCGGGTCAAGTTCGCGCTATATAAAACTCTGCAAAAAATATATATATATGGTGGCCGTCTGCATAGCCTATGTCCTTCTGCTGCAACTGCCCTTTCCAATGCTGTATTGGGTGTTGTGATTGGTGCTGTGGTTACTGAGATTATCCGCCTCAAAGATTTGGGCTCTCTCTTTATAATATTAGTATGGATGGATAGTATGGATATTTTGCAATTTTTTTTATACATTTTTTTATCCGTCTGCATAACCTAGGTCATTCAGCTGCAACTGCCCTTTCCAACGCTGTATTGGGTGTTGTGATTGGTGCTGTGGTAACTGAGATTACCCGCCTCAAAGGTTTGGGCTCTCTCTTTATAATATTAGTATGGATAGTATAGAGTATAGTATGGATTTTTTACAATTTTTTTATACATTTTTTTATCCGTCTGCATAGCCTATGTCCTTCTGCTGCAACTGCCCTTTCCAACTCTATATTGGGTGTTGTGATTGGTGCTGTGGTTACTGAGATTACCCGCCTCAAAGATTTGGGCTCTCTCTTTATACTATTAGTATGGGTAGTATGGATTTTTTGCAATTTTCTTTATACATTTTTTTATCCGTCTGCACAGCCTATGTCCTTCTGCTGCAACTGCCCTTTCCAACGCTGTATTGAGTGTTGTGATTGGTGCTGTGGTTACTGAGATTACCCGCCTCAAAGGTTTGGGCTCTCTCTTTATAATATTAGTATGGATTGAGAGCGATGTCTCCCAATGAAAGAAAGTTTTTATTTCAACACTTGTTTTGTCTGGCAAGTGCAATCACTGAGAGGTATGTTTTTTGCACAGTTGTCAACATTTCTTTCATAAGGTTGAATTTTATGTTCCTCGGTCGGTGTGAAAATCTTTCAAATCGCTACTCTTTTAGCTTTGCGAGATGCGAAAAGCAGAATTAGATCTGAAACTTACAATGAGGTATGACATCTGGAATTAATTATGACTAAGGCTCCATGTTTTCCCTTTTTACAGATATTTATGGATAACTACAGAAAGAAAACCATTTATTTTTCCGGCTGCATTTAATTTTAGATGTGGATAAAAATGGAAATGAGGTTGTTTTTGAGTGATTCTAAATGCTGTCAGTCATGATTGCCAGGCCTATAGCTCAGCGAAATGACATGTAATGGGATTAAAACAGACAGAAATGTTAGTAATGAGACTTATACTGAGAGGAAGGGGTCCCAGTGTATATAAGAAGCAATTACATACAAATAAAGTGAGTTAATCAACAACAAATACTTTGATCCACAGAGTTTAATTCACAATGGGATGCAGTATATTGAATATACATCATGCAGAAAACAGTCAACTGTATTGGAAGTCATACAGTGCCCCAAGGAGGGAAAAGGGACGTGATGGTGAGAAGTTGGGGAAGTGATGGGATTAAGTGACAGTAAAATCAATCCTTTAAGCACTTATTCATGCTATAAATGGTGTAGCGACAACTTGCAATATGCATAGCGACATTATTTGGAAGAAAGGCATACAACACAAGGTACAGTGTATATACAAAATGTTGGCGTGAGGTTGCCACAATAAAAACAAACAGTCGACGTTTCGACCCTCTGAGGTTGCAGGATCGTTTAACCTTGCTGTGGGGTCTTCATCAGGACCAGGGGGGGGCAAAGGACCTATTGGAGGTATAATGAGTTTCAAATTAGAGGGTAATAGATCAGCCTCTACATTATCACATAGGTAGAGCCAAACATATTTCATGGTAGATTCATTAGATATGATCATATCATTAATTGGACACAGCTTGAAATGCGCGAGTCCAAAACTTGAAACAGGTTAATTACTCAATGAATTCAAAAAATTATATAGGAAGCCTAGGTAAAAAGACTGATACGGAGTGGAGAAGCGTGGCTCAGTGGTTAGAGGCGGCAGACCCGGAAGCTGAGATCGGCCGTGGACCAGGGTTCGATTCCCCGCCTCGGCGGGTCTCGGGCTCAAAAATTCCACGGACTTGACAATTCTCGCTCCGGTGCCTACTCGACTCACGGGGTCACACTCTGCGACTCTGGGCAATAGCTTGCTTAATCTCCACTACGGCCCCTCGCGGCGGGATGCCTGGCTTTCACCTTGTGGATACCCTGCCGGGGTATCTCACAGGGGAATACCAGGACGGGTTCCCTAAGCAAGCGCCTTGATACCTTCGGGTGATACGTGCGCTATATAAGTCGCGATACATTTACGTTGTAGCCGGCCATACACTTACTGTAGGCGGTCTATAAAGAGAACTAGTAGGTGAGGGTACATGATAGGCACAGGAATTTAAAGTTGCTGGAATATACCAATTAAAGATTAACCACATACCAAGAGGTAGGTAATCCACTGGGAGATCTCAAGTGGGGAATGGAGAGCCGTGCTGCCGCATCCAGAAGGATGAGCGAGCAGTAATTAAATCAGAATAAGAGGCAGTCAAGGGGTTATTGTTAATGGCAAGTCGAGGACGGTGAGAGCCATCTTACCGAGTGTTGGCGTCCTGTTGATCTCAGGATCAGTGATCGACTGGGTAAATTCGGATGAATGATGCTGCATCTGGAAGGATGAGCAGGCAATGCATGTAATTCAAGGATTGTAAAATTACAATGATGTCCAGGGCCGGGACTGTGAAAGAGTGCTTACCGAATACTGGCATCTTGTTGGATCTCAGGGATCAGTAATTTCAGGCATCATGTGGATTCGTGATGGGTCTGATGAACCAAGAAATGGGGATATTTAGTTAAAGGAACCCAACCCTATTGGGAGATTTTTAAAAAACGGGGAGTGGGCATCGAGCGCAGAAAATACTCACTCGGTAAAACTGAATTGGAAAGCTCTGTACGCGGGCCGCCAAACAATGCCGCGTTTCCTTGTTTGTGAAGGGAGTCATGGTGACGGGTCACGTGGTAGCCCGAGTTACCATAGAATTGGAAAAAAGACTAGATCGTCTGACACGATCGGTGGAGATGAGGAAAGCTGATGTGGGCTGGGGATGGTAATATGTTAGGAGCCCTTACAGTGCAATTCAAAAATCATACATAAATATCATAAAAAAATACAATAGGAAAGATTTAGAAAAATAAAGAAAAACGCTATAGTTGTAAAGCACAATGTCAGGTGCCCAAACAGCCCTTGCAGTACAATCCAATCACATACATAAATAATTACAAGTATCATGATAGAATAGAATTGGAAAGATTTGGAAAAATTAAAGAACCGCTATATTTGTAAAGCCCAATGTCGATGAGATATGAGCGTACCTCTCAAACATGAGGGTAAAGGCCCAATAATGCGTGCCTTGACAGATATAACCTCCTTGACAATAGTGTACCATAGCCACACATGATATGATTTTTGAATTGCACTAGTCTTTTTCAAAGACCAATTCAGTTTTACCGAGTGAGTATTTTCTGCGCTCGATGCCCACTCCCCGTTTTTTAAAAATCTCCCAATAGGGTTGGGTTCCTTTAACTAAATATCCCCATTTCTTGGTTCATCAGACCCATCACGAATCCACATGATGCCTGAAATTACTGATCCCTGAGATCCAACAAGACGCCAGTATTCGGTAAGCACTCTTTCACAGTCCCAGCCCTGGACATCATTGTAATTTTACAATCCTTGAATTACATGCATTGCCTGCTCATCCTTCCAGATGCAGCATCATTCATCCGAATTTACCCAGTCGATCACTGATCCTGAGATCAACAGGACGCCAACACTCGGTAAGATGGCTCTCACCGTCCTCGACTTGCCATTAACAATAACCCCTTGACTGCCTCTTATTCTGATTTAATTACTGCTCGCTCATCCTTCTGGATGCGGCAGCACGGCTCTCCATTCCCCACTTGAGATCTCCCAGTGGATTACCTACCTCTTGGTATGTGGTTAATCTTTAATTGGTATATTCCAGCAACTTTAAATTCCTGTGCCTATCATGTACCCTCACCTACTAGTTCTCTTTATAGACCGCCTACAGTAAGTGTATGGCCGGCTACAACCGTATCAGTCTTTTTACCTAGGCTTCCTATATAATTTTTTGAATTAATTGAGTAATTACCCTGTTTCAAGTATTGGACTCGCGCATTTCAAGCTGTGTCCAATTAATGATATGATCATATCTAATGAATCTACCATGAAATATGTTTGGCTCTACCTATGTGATAATGTAGAGGCTGATCTATTACCCTCTAATTTGAAACTCATTATACCTCCAATAGGTCCTTTGCCCCCCCCGGTCCTGATGAAGACCCCACAGCAAGGTTAAACGATCCTGCAACCTCAGAGGGTCGAAACGTCGACTGTTTGTTTTTATTGTGGCAACCTCACGCCAACATTTTGTATATACACTGTACCTTGTGTTGTATGCCTTTCTTCCAAATAATGTCGCTATGCATATTGCAAGTTGTTGCTACACCATTTATAGCATGAATAAGTGCTTAAAGGATTGATTTTACTGTCACTTAATCCCATCACTTCCCCAACTTCTCACCATCACGTCCCTTTTCCCTCCTTGGTGCACTGTATGACTTCCAATACAGTTGACTGTTTTCTGCATGATGTATATTCAATATACTGCATCCCATTGTGAATTAAACTCTGTGGATCAAAGTATTTGTTGTTGATTAACTCACTTTATTTGTATGTAATTGCTTCTTATATACACTGGGACCCCTTCCTCTCAGTATTAATCTAACCCAGGTCCCAGTGACTGTATATGGGTACAACCCCCCTGTCTATAAACTACAAAGTAATGAGACTTAAGCAGCAAGGAATGTGCACAATGTTGATACTAAAATGTGCATGTTTTATGTAAGTGGGTTGATTTATCATCTGTGGGGGTTCATGTCATTGAAACCTGTTCGGGGATTAACATGAGTGCACCTTCATCAATTAAATGTGGAAATACACTAGTATCAACTTTATTTTTGTACAAAACCAAATATAAATATGGATAGATACAGATAAAATTAGCAAAAAATAAATATGGATAAATACGGACGGAAATGTCAAAAAAATAAATGCCATTACACCGAGAGCCCTAATTATGAGATTTCCTTCTTTTACACATAGGGAAAAAGTGAGTAGATGTACAATTAATATGACGCCCCCCCCTTGTGATCATGTGGTGCACTAGTTACTGCAGTGCTCTCGTTGGACCCGGATGTTAGGCTTCATCACAGGCTTTCTATCACCATAGTCCTTCCCTGTGCAAACATCACTGAAGTCATGATTTTTATGAGTGGTTGCTCTGATGGTTGTGGTAGCAGCCAAAGACATGGCTCCTAAATGCGCCTGTTGCTGTCTCCTCTTTTGATTCCTCTCTCTTGTGGTAGTTTTTGACATTGTGCAGGTGGATCGTGAACGCAATAAATTTCCTCTGTGATGCTATTGATTTCGAAGCCGCCTTGAATTACATAAATCGTATTAGATTACAAAATAACGTACTTCATATGTTCTGGAAAGACTTTAGTAAAAATGGTTGCATCTACCCCAATTAAACAGAAACAGCATTAAAAACTGGTTCGGAGATCTGGACCCCATGGCATTATGCCCCGCCAAAAGACATGGACATATTGGGTGGTTTACAAGCCAACTGAGGATATTTGAGAAAAAGGGTTCCACCAGGCTTAAACATTGGCCCGTCTTTGGGACAAATCCACTTTATATTGAGACTAAGGATTTCTGTTCATATAAACACGCTACTTATAGTGCACGATTCGTTTTCATTTGTAGATATAATTTCTTAAGATTGAATTGGTTGACTTATGGAACTGAGGGTCTGCCCAGACATGTTTGCTTGTATTACTTGTCAAGCAATTTGATGCAAAATTTACTTCTGTTGGTTGTTGCTCTACATAGCAATAGTCAAAGTTCCAGGGTAGCATGCTACCCGCCAGCTGTAGTATGCGCTATATCAATGCAACTCCAACAACAAGACAATACAAAGCGCACTCAATCTCATGTCACAACAATTGGCTTGTGAAAGTCCCATGGTGACACGTAGGAGTTTTTTATGCCTTTTGTGGTTCATTTTGTGAGTAAGATGGTACACAGGGGACCGTGTCTATTTTTTACAAACACATTTGAGAATATTTTCTTTGAAAACACATAGCTTCATCCTCACGCCTTAGCGCAAGGTGAGATAGAGAGCATGTTGACGACTCCACAGCACCGTCTCAGTATATGTCAGATTGAATTTCACCTGAGTTCATCAACGGCAAGCCCCACTTTGTGAATCGTGTGCCACAGATCACATATTTGCTTTCAAAGCGCATCGGCGTCTGTGATTGCTTCTGAACGAGGTTCGAATCGTTGAAGCACAGTGCATAAGGACTTGGTTAGTTTGAAAGCAATTTCTCGAACTCCCCTACAAGACAAATCTCCTGATGCGGTGTCACATTCAGATATTGCCACATCAAGACCCCTTTCCTTTATTCCACTCCAGCTCTCCTCCTTTGTGCGCTTTGTCATATTGATAAATTGGGCTATTAGGAGGCGGAAAGCACCCCATTATGGCGGTAAACCGAGCGCATAAGTAATCCTGAAATGATCAGACGCATGTCCCGCCCACCCGGAAGTAGGACTCTGAATTGGTAAAGTCGGTTGACTTTGTAAAACTCCATTCTCTTTAGAATGTGTGATAAAGTTACAGCCTTGAACAGTATTAATGTTCATACTACATTCGCCATGTTTGTTTTGGCTTATGGCTGAATGATGAAACCAAGGTATTGTTTCTGACTTACTGACCCACACATTTCTCATCCGAATGCTGGTTGTAAAAGAGAAAAACAAAGCATATATCAAAGAACTAAAACATGAAAACAAACTAAAATATTGACAAGCACCAGATACTAATACAGCACTGCCGAGTGTAATGTGGCTGTTGCACCCTTCTGCAATGAGAAATGATTCAAAGACTAGCCAAGAACTCAGCAGTGCCCTTAAACACAATAACCACTACAAAGGGTCTAATACGCAACACTGTGCAGGCAACAAAACTCTAACAGTTTAGAGCCAGTTCTGTTTATAAAAATCTCTCTGTTCCCTTCCTTGGACTAAAAGCGACGACAGGTTTCAACTCAAATCTGCTCCATTACTGCCCCAAACCAGATAATTGAGGGGAGCAGTGAAAGTTTGAATCAAACAAACACTGGTTTTCATCAATTACTTGTCGCTGGATAGATTCATGGATGTGTTAAATGGTTGTAATTGTTGAGCCAGCTAACTCATTGGAAACTGCAGAAGACATGATAAAAGGGGATATTGACTGCTGCTGCCTTCCTAATAGGTGAAATGGAATTTCATCTTATGAAAAAGAACACAACATCGGATTCCCATGACCAATTAGCAAAATGTTGCACCAAAAGTTGTGGTGCATCAAATACTCGACTATTAAAATGGCCTGTACTGTGTATGGTCTAGTAAAGGAAGAATATTTCAATAATGCTGATATAAGATATCGCAGAATAAGCATGTAAATATACACCTGATCATTTGTTTTCTTAACACAGGCCTGTCCCCACTTGTTTGTAATACATTTTTACCAGTGAGTAGTGGTCAGTGGACTAACTGATCACACTTCCTATCGCTCCTACGTTTCAAGACTCTCACTTCCGCAGACTGCTGCAATGTTGTATACTTAAAGGAGATGAAATGTATAACCTAGAATCAACAAGATGGATGATATTCAGGTTTAATTTCTTATTACTGGGAGTCCATGAAATTGGAATCTCGAAATGTATAGGATTTCACGAGCAGGTGCAGTTGCAAATTGGAAACCACAACCTTTTCCAGTTGGTTAATCAGGAAGAATGTGTGAGGCTCAGGGAAATTTAAATTTAAATTTGCACTTACAGAAAGTCCCTTAGTCCTAAATAGAATTTAAAATGGATAGATAGATAATCCATTTGTGCCAAGATAGCACACTCTTGAATGATAATCAGACATTGTGGATTTGTGATCACATATATTTATTGGGATACAATAGTATAATGTATAGACCTCCTTCAAGGGAGAGCACACCTGCCCACCCTAACGAGCCATTTGCTTTCGAGGCTAGACATGGATGAGGAAATTACAAACTTGTAGACGACTTGTGCCTTGTATGTACAGGAGAAAGCATCCTGGAAGAGACCAACCAAGTTGTTGCAATCACTTTCAGTGTCACGTAACATGGTGACACTTCTCATGCGTCTCAAGGATGCTGCCGTTTTTTGAAGTCACACTTGTTTACGTACCTTTCACTGCATGTATACTTTAAGCTCTGGTTCTGCACATTATTTTTGTTGTTGTTTTGGTGTAATTGTATTTATTAAAATGTACTCTTTTTTTTCCGGATTTTTTTTGTGTTGTGTTTTCCCTTTATTCCTGTTCCACTGCTGCATAAATACTTTACACATTGCCTCTAAGTTAAGCTCGGATGATTCGGGGCCACGCTGCTGAAGGGTTAAGCATAGGTTTATTTTGTGTATTTTGTGGTTCATCCTGAAAAGAATTGTACCTAATAATACAATTTTCGACATTGTGTTGCACTTGCTCAAAGTTATGTGAACCTTTGGGCAGGGGATAAGGGACAAATGCAACAAGACAGAGAGGAAATATTAGGGGATCAAATGACTGCTGAGCATTAAACAAATTGCTGTCTGAAATTGGGTAGAAGAGGTTAGTGGGATCTGCAATGAATGTAGGTGTCATGCATAAAACAGGATTAGGGGAACAAGCAATTAATTTGAGCATTTAAAAGAGCTGTATAATCAATGCAAGGTATGATGTATTTTGAGTAGACTGTCGTAGACAAGTTGTTGAAGTTAGGTTGTATCTCAGGCTTATTATTGAATCTGCTGCCAAGATGACAACAGAAAACCTCCGTCTTTTTGTACTGCAAGTTCTTGTCGGAGTCCCACCCTCCATGAGGGTGTTACTTTTCACCAAATAAAACAAAAGTGTGAGACAAGAAGATCATATGGTGAACAAGATTCTATAGTGAAGACTTCTTTTATGCTGTGAAATTATTGGTAACTCAATGATGCAATCTTCCCTAATAGGTAGATGGTTTGGCAGAGTGATGGCTTCTAAAGCACTGAGAATGTATGGTATTGCTTGTAGTACAAAACAGGAAGGATGTCTTCCTGAGGTAAATACATTTACCTTTTTTTTTTACCAGAATAAGGAAACTGTCTTTACACCTTCTCTTCCAGAATCTCTGCATCTTTCTCAATCTCTGTCTTCTCTGTCCTCCAGAAGAGACTTGAGTTATGTCATTGACATTCATAACCTTAGTATATTATTAAATAATAGAGATCTGCCTTTTTTTATGTCTAGCTCTGCAGGGTACCATGCCCAACTCAGGGGCCTGATAAGACCTGTGGCAGAACAGGGATAGGGGATTTGTGAAACCAAGTTTTTCCATTCTTTCGGTCAGATCTTGTTCCAGTAGACCTCTGCTCTATGTGCATGATACTTACCTGGCACATCTAGGTGCAGGCAGAGCTTGATTTGTAAAATATTGAGTGCTGGTCAGTGGTGGCTGCTCTAATTTGGAACTTTTGGGGCAAAATGAACGTGCAGGAGGTGGAGGGTGAGGGGAAGAGGGGGAAATAATAAATTAACTCACTTACCTGCAGATGCGGCCGCTGACTTGGTGCTCCTCTTCAGATGGTCGGGCACTGCACAGGCTTCCAGCGGCCAATCATGGCATTGCTTTCATGCTGGTACCAACATTAGACCAGCGCCATGATTGGCCTGAGCCAGCTGACTTAACGCTCGCTCAAACACAGGGAGCCTGGGCCATTTCTCCACCCGGCTGTGAAATACAGCTGGGTTGGAGAAATGTAAGTGTACATGTTCGTTTGGCCATCCTAAGATGGCCGGCCAAACTAATATGTGCACTTACAGTGCCCCTCCTCTCTCCTGCTGATGCAGTGATGCTCCCATGATGCCACCACCCCCACCCCCACCCTAAGACTCGGCTGGCAATGGCAAGGTAAGAAAAATAAAATTATAATAAAACGGTTTAATTATCATTTTATTTTTCATGTTTGCCTCTGCAGGCTCTCAGTAGTGGGCGACCCTCCTCCACCATAACTGAGGAGCTGTCCATGGTGCTGCTGCTTGTATCTGAGAAGCCCATCTGGAGATGTTAAATGTCAGCACACCAAATACTGATGCTGCTAGTGCTGACTCCACCTCAAGTCTTTTTAATCCACTACCAGACACTGTCTGCCCCTTCATTTCACTCTTTTAGTTTTCTGCTTTCTCCTTTGGTGTCCGTTTTTACATCTTTCTCATCCTACTTCTTTCTCGCTTGTGTGTCTTTCCCTGTCTTGCACTCGGGAAATGTCCAATGAGGAAAAATAAGTTGCGATCCCCAAAAGTGAGTGATGGTGGCTCCCACCGGCTTAAATTAAGTACTGGTTGAAGCTTATGATAATATTGGTGGTTGGCAAGAACTATGTGGGCAGCTCCTAAAGATCTGTGTCACTGAAAATGGCATTGACGTCTGTGACTTTCAAGATCACCTCTGGGCTCCAAAATGGTAATGGGTCTTGAGACATCCAGCACCCTAAGAGATCTTTGGTTGCCAGAGTAACTGCAAAACAAGAAACTGGGATATAGAAATAAACTTCCAAACAGATTACAGCTTACTACATTCTGCTTTGGACAGTGGCAATTAGATGCTTTGCCACAATGAAAATGTCTTTAGAATGAACAGAGATAACTTTCTGGCTCTGTTCAAATGTTGCCTTAGAGGAGATGGAAAAAATAGACATTAGACCAGGAGGTGTCTTACGCTGTTCCACTACCTAAAGATATTAGATGACACTGTAGCCTCTTCCTGCTGTCCAGTGGTGGCTGAAGGCTCAGTGACCTAACAGCAGTGAGTTGTGGTGGTGCCAGGTCTCACTGTAGGTGCACGGACTGCAAGTCACTGTAGGGTGGAACTTGGTTAATCACAGTAGTGCTGAGAGACTCCAGTGACCTGCCCCTTACAATACTACAATCACAGTACTGGGGTGGCTGCGGCATAAGTTCATAGTTGGAAGAGGTATTCAAACGCTCACCAATCGCAGTGACGTGAAAAGATGACAGCAGCAGATATCCAATCAGGATAAGGCATTCACTTTTCTGGGCAATGGTCAGTCACATAACCCATACTACTCCATCTTCCTGATCAGGTACATATGCCAACAGGTGGTAAGGAAACAGTTAAATACACAATTAGAGATCAAGAAGCTCTTATCTATTAACTAATCTGTGTGAGCGAAAATGGGTAAACTCGACTTAATGTTTGGTCCTCAAACTTTGAAAGATGTGCATTGCTGTGGCAGTATCATTAATGGTAATGTTTTCATAAATCATATAATGATGCAGTCTGTGAGGTCTGTCAGCACCTGTGGCCATAGGAGTGGATGCTGGAAAAGAATGTTCGACTTTCTGTCCAGGGATCGATTACAATTACAGATGAAAATGCAAATCAGAGAATGACTAGAGGACTGGTGATTGAAAAAAGCGTATGTTCATTGTCACTAAATTTGAATTCCAGTCTTGAATGCTTACATTATAGATGTCACAAAGATGTATTTATTTATTTTTTTGCAGTTTTATATAGCGCGAACTCAACCCTAAGGTATCAGAGCTCTGTACATGAGCATCAGGTGCATTACAGACGGACACATTCATTTTTTTAGGCACAGGGAGATTACGTGATTTTCCCAGAATCACAGGATGTTTGAGCCTCCCCCCAAACTCCAATCTGGTTCCCCAGCTTCAGGGTTGGTCGCTCTGGCCGTTAAGCCACATCCTCTGTGCCATGTGATTGATACACCTTTAAAAAATATATGTATATATGTTTTTAAACTGTTGGAGCCAGGGACACCTGAGGTTTCTCATAGTGCTAACAGGCGTCAGCCAAGTGCCTCTGCACTCTCAGCGGCCCAGCACTTCATGCAATGTCCTCCTTATTGAGCGCTGCAGTGAAGCTTCCCTAGTCTGGGTCAGGGGATCTTTGAGGTGCACTGTTAGAGTCCTGTACAGTGTTTCACTGTGTTGAAATCTGACTCCCATTTTTGTTTATATTCCATCCTAGTGTAAGTACAAAGATGGCATGGATAGGACAGTAGCTGAGTAGAAACAGGATTTCTGGTAGTTTGCATTGATCTACGGATAGGCACATATTTGGTTTCTTACCTAGAACTAGTGAAACTTGAGAGTGAAAGCACTTGTTAGCTTTGTAACATAATTTCCAGTTTTACATACTTTCGCCGGCATAATGCGTGGCATTCTAATGGGGCCAGTACAGGCAGATTATGAGCTCTGCAGAAACATTTCAGAACTGAGTTGATTCCCTCATATCTTTCATTGGCTAAAGTTAACTGTAATCTCTCGGTGAAATGTAATAATTATAGGGAGGATCGTATCCAAAATTACCAATTCCCTTCGTTTTCACATGTCTAAGGGGAACTGAAGGTCGCACCTGTAATCCCAGAATGCCCCACTTCCCTTCCCCTGGAGTTACCCCGACACCTGGCACCAGACCGATTTAATGGGAGGATCACTGGGACACCCCTAGTTAGGACCTACAATGGTCAAACCTCCGTCATTACTTCCTGGTAGTGACATCTACTGTAGGATGTCAACAGGGAGTGTTTGAAGGCAGTAGAAGGAGGGATGAAAGGCTTTGTGGAAAAAGGGAAAGGCGTGAAGTTTCTTATAAAAGCAAGGGGTGATTACTGAGTTTGGACCCCGAAGCTAGGGCCATTCCAATTAGGCATAGTCAATTTGGAGAACATTTGAGCAAATGTGCGCTCCTTTTTTTGTTAAATATTCTTTATTAATTTTTCAACAGATTAGGCAACAATAATCACACGTCAGCAATCATATGCTTAGCATTACAATGACAGTTGCTCGAGGCTCCTTTTTTTGTTTAGGTATTTCAATATGATGTTTGTCCTCAATACAAATGGCAGAATTTCACCCAGCATGTCTGGGTGAAATTCTACCACTTTCAATTGCAAGTCTCTCTGGGCACAGAATGATTGGGTATGCAAACTAGGGCCACCATAATTTGGAGTACGAGGGCTCCGGGCCTGTCTTTACTACCTAAGGGGCATGAGGAAATGCCCGGATATCGCCTGCAGTATTACAAGGGGAGCAGACAGTGCTTCCCCTGACACACATAAGCCCAGCTTTACGCCCATCACTCTACCTGAACCCTGAGCAGCTCCACCTGCACAGATTAGGTGGTAAATCTCCGTGGCTCTCTCATCAGAGATGAGGAAAACCACACGGAAAATAACTAGTTACCTTGAGGACTATTTGGTTACTCCCCATTCCAGGAGGAAACTTGTATTCAGCAGATTTGGGTGCAGGATCATTAACTGTACCTACAGCATAGCTCCTATCTGCAATAACACTGACAGAAGGTCAACTAAACAGGCTAACTGGTACAATGAAGACCTTAGAACTGTTAAAGGACACAGTAAACAACTGGAAAGAAGATGGTGCACCAACAGGGGCACAACCCACAAGATCACTTTCAAGACAGCCTTCGACCTCTACCACAGACATGTGAGAGAATCCAAGAAAATAGCCTTAGCCTCATGCATTGAATCAAGCTCTAATAACATAAAAGAACTCTTTAACAGCATCAAAGAATATTCCAACCCCTCAGCTGCAACAAACAACAATACCCCCTCAAAGGAACTCTTACAAACGTCTTCCAATACAAGATCAGCAACATCTATAGAAACTTCAAACCCCAGTCCAAGGCCACAGACTTCTTCAAGCAGTACAACAACCCCGCTACCACCACAGACATCCGACTAACTGAATGGAGCCAGCTCACCACACAGGACACCGCCTATATCATGCACTCGGTACACTCAGGGGTCTCAACCAATTCATGCCCTCACCACAACTTCAACCTAGGGAAGCCAGAATCAGCCATGTACTCACCGCCTTATTCAACACCTCAATTGCCACAGCCACTATCCCCGAGGACTAGAGACACATGGAAGTTAGCGCCCTATTAAAGTGACCATTGGCAGACCCCAGCAAATTCAACAACTACTGACCAATCTCCTTTTCCGTTCCGGGCAAAAGTATTTGAAAAAGCTATCAAACCACAACTCTCCTCACATCTGGAACGGAACCTCCTACTCAACTCCTCTCAATCCGGATTCCACAGTAACACAGCACTGAGACAGCCCTCATCTCCACTACCGATGACATCCGAGCCCTACTCGACTGATGAGAGACTGCGGCTCTGATCCTCCTAGACCTCCTGGCAGCCTTCAACATGGTCTCCCACCATACACTCATCACAAGGCTGCACAACACTGGCCTCCAAGAAGCCATTCTTAGATGGATTACTCCTTTCCTCACCAGAAGAATGCAAAAAGTCTGCCTTCCCCCCTTCACCTCCAAACCCAAGGAAGTCATCTGTGGAGTACCCCAAGGATCCTCGTTCAGACCCACCCTCTTCAACAGTTATATGACACCTTTGGCAAGTATCGCTAAAACCCATGGACTCAATATCATATCCTACGCCGAAGACACACGTTATTCTCTCCCACTGTGAAGACACCACTAAAACCAAGACCAACTTCCATAACTGCATGACACACATCACCAACTGAATAAAGGACAGCTGCCTGAAGCTCAACACAGACAAGACAGAGGTACTGATTTCAGAAACCAAAGCTGCCCATGGGTCACAACCTGGTGGCCCACAGAACTCTGACCTACTCCTACTCCCAGAACCTAGGCATCATTCTGGACAACAAGCTAACCCAGATGACTCAGGTTAACTCTGTTTCCTCCTTCTGCTGTTTTATACTCCACATGCTTCTTAAGATATTTAAAGGGCTACTCCAAAGCTCAAAACGCACCATCACCCAGGTCATCCTCTCCTGCCAACTGGACTACGGTAATGCTCTCTATGTAGGTATAGCAGCTCACCTCCTTCTATGACTACAGACCATACAGACTGCCACAAACAGACTCGTCCTCGATCTCCCTAGACAAACCCAAATCACCCCTTATCCCAGGGAAATCCACTGGGGACCCTGCATAGAAAAAATTCCAGCTCAAGCTCATAACTCAGGCATACAAGGCCCTACACAACTGCAGACCCACCTACTTGAACCACTGCCTGAACTTCCATCAGCTCACCAGACGCCCCTGCTCTGCATCCCTTTCTCTAACCCTCACCCCCCTGCATCCAACGTAGCAGTTGTTGAGGTCTCTCCTTCTTCTACCTAGCAGTAAGGACATGGAATGAGCTACCCTTTCATATATGGACCTCTCCATCCCTTCCAGAGTTCCAAAAGTCCCTGAAGACCTGGCTATTTGGCTAATCAATTGGACCCACCCTGTTCGCGCCTTGATACCCTCATGGGTGACAAGTAGCGTTCTACAAGTCTACTCACTGATTAATTGATTGGTATACTAGCCAGAATTGTGAATTCTGGCCCTCTGGTATTCCTGTACCAAAAATCTGCTGAACTTGAATTTAATGTTTCTGTTTGTCTGGACAACCTAAATGCTCGGAAGCCAAACTAAGAATGAATGCTTTCAAGTGAGAAGCAAGCCTAATGATGAAGCCTGCCAGCTAGCCGGCTCAGGGTTCAGCATCTTAGTCTCTCAAGTGAGGCCCTCGCAATAACTCTCGCCAGAAGCACAAATGCCATTAGCAGTTCAGAAACACTGCTTTGTTTAATCCTGTCCTACCTTTGGTTGCAAGGGAGGAATTACCATCATCTGCCATCAGAATAAATGTTTTCGTTTTAATGTGGCATATAGTTACACCTGTATTTGCACCTTTATGAAGTATACTTATGTTACATATGCAGAATAAATGGCTTTTTAGGTGCAAGCCACGCATACACATGGAAAGGCCCCTTGTAAAGCATTCCACATATGTTAACATGGGATGATAGCCTCATGTTTAAGTTTTAGAAAATTTCATAATGTCATGAGGTCCTTAAAACATAAAACTGGCCAATCAAACCGCACACTTCCTAGAGGCAACGTGCTAGGAGTTTGTGGAACAAAGTAAGAATCCGGATTGACTTTGCACAAAGTAACATTCTATTTATGCAAACTGAGATTACAAAATGTACACGTTGTTCTGTCCAAAGATTAAACGTATCTGGAAATCTAAATTCAT
Organism: Lissotriton helveticus; assembly: GCF_964261635.1. Lineage (NCBI taxonomy): Eukaryota > Metazoa > Chordata > Amphibia > Caudata > Salamandridae > Lissotriton > Lissotriton helveticus. The sequence goes on from NC_136068.1 coordinate 788,197,179, forward strand.
CTTTCCGCTAGTGTTGCCTCAAGATGGACGACTTCGCATTACCTGTTTCTGTTGCACAGCTGCTTTCATCTTACAAGATAACACTTAAGGCATGGTCTGCCACGAAAACGAAAACAAAGCGCCAGACCCTTTCTGCTTCATACATTTACCAATTTTGGAATGTCATCTCTTGCAGGATGTGATGCATTAACTCTGGTGATATCATCTGTTCCGATGGAAGGGGCCTCAATACAAGGCTATCGTTTCTGTCACATTTCATACTAAACAGGCTTCTGCCTATAATGGGCTTAAATGGAATTCATATGCTGCAAAGCATCAGATTAAACAGTTGACACCTTTGTGAATTTCCAATTATGCGTCCTGATGTCCCACTCAGTCACATGATTCAAAAGGCATTGTCTGTCAAGAGATCACCAGCAAAACTAATGGACTCAGGAGACTGCTAAGCACAGGCTTCATTTATTCAACGTGGATGAAATAAAAAACTACAATTACAATAAAAACAGCAATGGGGGAAATGCTGAAGACACCAATATGCATATTTCTCTTCACTTTTAGACCCAGACTTGTCAAAAGTTGATATCATGCAAACAGTGGCTGATTCGCAAACGTCGCTGCATATAAGTCCTAATGGGGCTTTGCGGGGGTGGCCGACCGGAGGGAGGCTCGCCCCCCCGGGGATTTTGGGGCTCCGGGAGGAAGGGGAGGGGAGGAGAATAAACGGGACACAGCAAGGGACGTTGGGCTGGTTGGGCTGGGCGGCGGTTTTTGGGCTCCTTTTGGGCTGGGAGGGTTCATAAGCGGCCATTTTGGGTCACTGTGCACCATTTCATGGGACAGTGACCCAGCAGCCGGGGAGGTTCAGGGGGAATTTTGTTGGTAGCGGTTGGTGTAGTCAGAGGGCGATAGTGTGGTGTTAGGCTTATTGAGGGATCGAGGTTTTGCTAACTGTCACGCGGACTTGGGTGTCGGTGGCTGTGCGAGGTGACATGCGGTGGCGCGTAGAGGCGGCGGGCTGTCGCGAGGTACCTTGAAGATGGCGGCGGCCGCATTGTCGGATCCTCGGGTGAAGGAAACGCTGCGCCTTCTTGGGGAGGCGGGCAGGACAGACCTCCTTCGCAGCGATTTGAGGGTAAGGCCCCCGCGGCGCGCTGCAGATGGCGCCGCGGCGGCAGTTGCGGCGTGTGAACCGCAGTAATCACGTGCGCGGAAGGGGGAGGGGGCGGGAGGAGTGAAGAGGGCGGCGCGCGGAGGCGGCCGGCATGCGGCTGGGGCGGCAAAAAGGGGAGGGGGGCCGGGGAAGAAGCGCGGTGGACGGAGGAAGGCGCCCTTGGTTTTTGTGGTTGGTGACGAGGGTCTGGGGGGGCAGGGGGTGGCGGGGGGGCGGCGGGGAATGGTGCAGGAGGTGTAGGTGTGGCAGGGGAGGCGGGGATGACGCAACATGGTGACGCGCATGGAGGGGTGGGAGGGGGCACGTGGGAGGAGGGGAAGGGGGGCGGGGCCAGGTAGATGAAGCGGTGGGGGGGGTCCGGCCGGAGGGGGGGAGAGGGGCCTGGGGAAGGGGTTGATGGGGTAATCGAGGGAGAGGAGCATAGAGGGCTGGGCGGGGCAGGGGGGGAATCCCCGTTGATGATTGAGGATTCTGAAGGGGGGGAAGAGGAGGGGGCAGGGGGTGAGGGCGAGCAGGGGGGAGAGGAGTCTGAGGATGATGACATAATTCCGCCCAGCAGAGGGGGCTCGCCGCGGGGCGGGGGGTGCAGTGGGGAGGGGGTGCGAAGGGGGGCAGACGGGGGTGGACGAGGGGTCCAGGGATGCATCAGGTGTTGGGGGCGGACTGAGGAGGGGGGAGGTTTTTGGGGGTTCAGCGGGGGGGGTCGGGTTTGAGGGGGCGGTAAGGGGTAGCGGGGGGAGATGCGGGGATGGGGTGGGTGGTGGGGGGCGCGTGGGACGGTTCGGGCGGGGTGGGGAGCTGGGGGTGGGGGGAGAGTGGGTGGGGGGGTCGTCCGGCGTGGCGAGGAGGGCATTCTGCGGCAGGGGGGAGAGGTGGCTGGGGAGGTAGTGGAGAAGGTTTTGCCCCGGCATGCTGGACTTCCCCGTTTTTCTCTTGGCAGGAGCAGTGGAGTAGGGGCTCGGGTGAGCAGCATGCGGCTCCACCCCGCCGAGTGGATGGGCCGGCTCTGCCTAGCACGGGCGGTCGCGCTCCAACGAGGGACCTTGGGTGGTCGGAAGGAAGATGGACGGGACGTAGCTCTCCAACGCCCCCTCCCGATGGGTCGATCCGGCCGCCGGGGGACGGGGATGGAGCAACGAGACAGCGGGTTACTCTGATTACCAACAGGAGGGTAGAAGGAGTGTGAGTGTAGATTTAGGTACATTGATGACGGAGTGTAGGGACAAGGCGGGTTTGAGCAGGGTGTCCATAGGAAGGGTTTTGGCTGATGGAGCAGGGAGTGTTGAGCTGGAGTCGGAGGAGGAAGGGGAGCTGCGGGAGGCCCGGGGGGAGGTTTGTAACGTTGTTGGCAGTGTTTTACAGGAATGCCCCCGGCAAGTGGTGCCGCGAGTGACGGCCCCCCCAGCGGATCTGGTTAGGCGGCGGGATCCGGTGAGGACGCCAGCCTTGACGCCAGGTAAGACCAGTACGGGGTCGGGGAGCGGCTTGGGCACGCCTCATGGAGGCAAGGCGGGAGGAAGTGGTTTTGGTGGTCGACATGTGTCGGTGGGGACGGATGCTGTGGGAGGGGATGAGGTGAGACTGGTGTAGGGTAGGTATGTGATGGATGCCGGTATGTGTACAGAAGCGGAAAGCGCGGCGTCGGTGAGTAAGGGGACGGGCGTGGCGTCTGGCGGGTTGGCGGCGGCGAGCGCCGGGGCGAAGGGGAACTGCGAGGTACCGGCAGGGGGCGGCGTCGGGGAGTTCTGGGACGAACGTGGCGTCTGGCGGGTCGGCGGCGGCGAGTGCCGGGGCGAAGGAGAGCTGCGAGGTACCGGTCAAGAAGTTGCCGTACATGGGGGTGGCGAAGCCGCTGGGGGCGCATTTGTCGATGGCGACCAGGGAGAAAATCTGGAAAGGGGAGTATGTGGAGATTTTGAAGTTGCTGCACCGGGAATTGATGGCCAAGGAAGGGTCGAAAGAGGAAGAGCAGGAATTGGCGAGGCGGGCGAAAGTGCCGGTTACTATTGAGAATTGGTCGGCGGCTTTCTTGATATATGCGAGCGTGTACTGTGAAAAGCACCCGGACAGGGCAGTCGCGCTGTTCAAATACATGGACGTGGTGCGGCGGGCGCAAGTGACTTACGGGGGCAATGCTTGGTCGCATTACGATGAGGAGTTTCGGGCACGCATGGCGTCGGACCCGGAGGCTAAGTGGGGGGAGTTGGACGCGGACCTGTATCAACAAACGATGAGTGGAGCGAAATTTGGCCGCACTATCTACACGGCCAGTGGTTTGCCATTGGCTCCCCCCCTTTTCGGCCCGCCCCACCCGTGGGGGGGTGGGACCGGGGGGAGCCGGGAGCAACCACAGCGTGGGGGCCTGCTGGGACTTTAACAGGGGTTCCTGTCTCCGGCAGACGTGCAAATTTAGGCACGAGTGCTCCTCTTGTGGAAAACGCCACCCAGAGGCACGATGCTGGGGGCTTTGGGGAGGCCCCACGCAGGGGCAATACCCGGCTCCCGTGCCCGGCAGGGGGAGGGGGGGAAGGGGGGGAGCGAGTGCCCTGGGAAAAGGCTCATACACCAGTTAGGCTGGATCGGCTGGAACCTTTCTTGGAGGTTTATCCGCGGGCGGACGATGCGACGGTGCTGCGTCAGGGTTTCAGGGAGGGTTTCCGGTTGGGGTACGAGGGTCCGCGGATCGCTCGATGGGCGGAGAACCTGAAGTCCGTAAATGCACACAAGGGCATCGTCCGGGAGAAGCTCTTCAAGGAAGTGAAAGAGGGGAGGATGGTGGGACCTTTCGAGGTAGCGCCGTTGAAAGATCTGATCATTTCACCCATTGGAGTGGTCCCAAAGAAAGAGCAGGGTCAGTTCCGCCTGATTCAACATCTCTCATGGCCGGAGGGCGCGTCGGTGAACGATTTTATCTCAGCAGAATTGGCGTCGGTGTCGTACTCGTCAGTGGACGTCGCAAGGAGGTTGGTGACGTCGGCGGGGCGGGGGGCGCTCATGGCAAAATGCGATGTAAAATCGGCATTCAGGTTGCTGCCGGTTCACCCAGCTGATCATCAGTTGCTGGGGATACAGCTTGATGGGCTAATTTTTGTTGACAGAGCGCTTCCAATGGGGTGCTCCGTGTCGTGTGCCTTGTTCGAGCGATTCAGTTCTTTCTTGCAGTGGGCTTTTTCCTGGCACACAGGCTCTGAGGCGATTACGCATTACCTGGACGATTTCTTCCTGGTGGGCAGCCCCGGTTCGACGGACTGCCAGCAGCAGCTGAGCAGTTTTACGGACCTGATGCATTACCTGGGGGTTCCTTTGGCGCCAGAGAAGATGCAGGGGCCCAGCACGGTGCTGTCATTCCTCGGGATAGAGCTCGACTCAGCGGCCATGGAAGCACGCCTACCGGAAGCCAAGCGGTCGGCGATGGTGGATTTGGTGAAGGGCATGTTGGCCAAGCGGAAGGTGTTGGTGCGAGAGGTGCAGGTGTTGCTGGGGCACTTGAATTTCGCGTGCCGCGTGGTACGGGCGGGGCGGACCTTTTGTCGGCGGTTGGGATTGGCCTTGTCTGGTTTGTCGCTGCCTCATCATCACGTGCGGCTATCGGCGGGCGCGAGAGAGGATCTGTGCATGTGGTTGGCTTTTTTGGGGCGATTCAACGGTGTTCCCATGGCGCCTCCGGAGGAGTGGGAGTGGGACGTGACGATGTCATCGGATGCGGCGGGCGTCGGAGGTTTCGGACTCTACTGGGCGGGCCGGTGGCGCGCGGAACAATGGCCGGAGCAGTGGCAGGCGGGGGGGAGAAGCATTGCTTTCTTGGAATTGTTCCCGCTGGTGGTGGCTGTGACAGTGTGGGCGCGTGAGTTGGCGTACAGGCGCGTGTTGTTCAAGGTGGACAATATGTCGGTGGTGCAGGTGGTGAACCGGCAGTCTGCGAGGGAGCCTCAGGTGCTAAAGCTGATGCGCGTGTTCGTTTTGAGGTGCCTGGAACACAATATCTTGTTTCGGGCGCAGCATGTGCCGGGAGTGGACAATGACATTGCGGATGCTTTGTCTCGTCAACAGTGGCAGAGGTTCCATGGGCTAGCCACGGAGGCGGCGGCGGTCAAGACGGAGGTGCCGGAGGAGATGTGGTTGGTGGGAGAGCGCGGGTCGTTCAATTGGTGAGGTCGTCCATGGCAGTGTCCACGTGGAAGAGTTACGAACAGGCCTGGCTGGAGTTTCTGCGTTTTGGAGCGGTAAGGCAGCGGGAAGAGCAGGTGGTGCAATTCATGCTGGGGTTAATGGACAAAGGTCTGGCGAGAGTGACCATTGCGGGTAAACTGGCAGGCTTGGCATTCATGGGCAAGCTTTGGTGGGGTTATGCCCCTTCGGCGGGGGAATTGGGGGGACGTCTTTTGGAGGGTTGGGAGAGAGAGAGAGGGGGGCTCGGGTGCGGCAGAGACGGCCAATTACGGAGGCAATGTTGGAGGGACTGATGGGTCGTTTACCGGTGGTGTGCAGAGATCAGGAGGAGACGGTGCGGTTTTCCACATTGATGTCGTGGATGTATTTCGGGGCCTTTCGGGTGTCGGAGTTGGTGGGTTTGAAGGGGCGGGCGGGGCTGACGTGGGGGGAAGTGGAGTTCCGGGGAAGGGAGGTCGCGTGCGGCTCCAACGTTCCAAGACTGATCAGCGAGGGAGGGGCACTTGGCTGTTACTGGGTCCTGGGGGAACAGAGGCGGTGTGTCCAGTGGAGTGGGGGAGACGGCTGGCGGCCGGAGGGGTGCGGGCTGGTGCAGAGGTTTTTGGCAGGAGAGAGGCGGGACGCGTGACGGCTGCGCAGTTGTTATGGGTCCTGCGGCACGCCCTGCGGTCAATGGGTGAGGATCCTAAAGAATTCGCGACGCATTCATTTCGCATCGGGGCGGCGACGGAGGCGGCGCGACGAGGTTGGGGGAAGGAGGACATAAAACGGTTAGGGCGCTGGAAATCGGATTGTTATAAGACGTACGTCAGGTTACGAGGGGTAGTGGTGGACTAAGCTGGTATGTGGACTTGCTGCTTACATGTGTCTCTTTGCAGGTGCAGTGGCGTGGCCTACAGCGGCAGCAGTGTCCATATACGTGGTGGGCCATTCTTTTGTAAAGAGAGCAGAGAAGGCCGAATGGGAAAAATACAGGAACCTTAACCTTGAATTGGATGAGCAATTGTTTCGGTGTCATTGGAGAGGCAAAGGGGGTATGCGTTGGCACGAGTTGGTGCCGGTTTTGAATAACGTTGTACGGGGAGGGGTGTGCCCGGATGTTTTGGTGGTTCATCTGGGAGAAAACGACCTGGTGCAGTGTAAGGGATTGGCTCTGGTGAAACAGATGAGGAGGGATTTATTGGAGATTAAGAGGCAGTGGGCAGGGTGTTACGTCATCTGGTCGGAGTTTATACCTAGGAGATGTTGGAGGGGGGCAGAGAGGCCAGGGGCGATTGACAGAACTAGGAGGAAGATTAACAGGGAGATGCGGGTTTTTTGTGAGAAAGAAGGGGTGGGTAGAATGGAGCACCCTGAACTGAAGTATGGAGCGGTATATTTTTTCTTGCAGGATGGGGTACATTTGTCCAGATATGGGATGGAGCTTTATGTAGTACAGTTGAAGGAAGCGTTGGACCGGGCGATAGGGGTGAAAAGGTATCCGAAGGTGCAAAGGTCCTAGGGGGGGGTCGAAAGTGGTAAGGGCTTTCGAGTGGCGCTTTTCCCTAGTTATAATGGGGGGGGTAGGATAGGAGGAAGGAGCTTTACTGGTTGAAGGGGAGGGAGTGTACATATGGCAGATGTTAAAACTGTTGAGGCAGGCGCTTGGGTAACTGATAAGGATGTTTATGATGTTGTCGGGGAATTGTTTAGGGGTGGGGGTGGGGGGATTGGCAGGTATGTGTATATTTAGTTAGGCCTAGTTTGGTACGGCAAAGGCCAAGGTTGGGGTATGTTTTCAGGATGCACCTGTTTTCCAATAAAAGCGGCCTTTATCACACCTTATACCTGTGTCCGGTCGGTTCTTCCCCTCCCCGTCTCCCGATGGGCCCCAATGGGGCTTTGCGGGGGGAGGCCGACCGGAGGGAGGCTCGCCCCCCCGGGGATTTTGGGGCTCCGGGAGGAAGGGGAGGGGAGGAGAATAAACGGGACACAGGAAGGGGCGTTGGGCTGGTTGGGCTGGGCGGCGGTTTTTGGGCTCCTTTTGGGCTGGGAGGGTTCATAAGCGGCCATTTTGGGTCACTGTGCACCATTTCATGGGACAGTGACCCAGCAGCCGGGGAGGTTCAGGGGAATTTTGTCCCACCCGCCCTCCCTTGTGATGGGGGGGGAGGGGTCCCCCCCCTTTTTTCTGCTAGCTAAGGTTGGGGGAATTCAAAAGGGTTTTTGTTGGTCGCAGGTGCTTTCTGTGGTAGGGTTGAAAAAGTGTGTCGCTGGGAGCAGGTGCAGGAGTGTTTTTTATGTGGGATGGCGCTTTTCCCTAGTTATAATGGGGGGGTAGGATAGGAGGAAGGAGCTTTACTGGTTGAAGGGGAGGGAGTGTACATATGGCAGATGTTAAAACTGTTGAGGCAGGCGTTTGGGTAACTGATAAGGATGTTTATGATGTTGTCGGGGAATTGTTTAGGGGTGGGGGTGGGGGGATTGGCAGGTATGTGTATATTTAGTTAGGCCTAGTTCTGTACGGCAAAGGCCAAGGTTGGGGTATGTTTTCAGGATGCACCTGTTTTCCAATAAATGCGGCCTTTATCACACCTTATACCTGTGTCCGGTCGGTTCTTCCCCTCCCCGTCTCCCGATGGGCCCCAATTTGCTCCCGCGGGCTTGTTTATATATTTGGAGCAACTTTCGGACGTTTCAGTGCTTCACAAAGAACCCAAGAAGTGCTCATAGATACCTATGAAAATATGAGTTTTCAGACACGTACATTTGGCTAAATCTTTACCAAGTAAAACATTTTACATTTCGAAATACGAGGCCAATGTTTATTTGCTGTTAATTTGTATTTGTTTCTAACAGGAAAAAGGTTTTGGCCATAGAAAAAGCACTGCTTAATATACCTCTATTAACTACTTAATTATCTATAAGGAATTAAAGCAGGAGGAGTGTTTTTAAATTTATTCAGAGCACTGTTGATAAAGGAAAGAACGCATCAGATTGAATGGAAGGCGGATTAATTGGACATGTCATATATCTTGTCCAATATTCTTCCTTTTCAGTCCCTATTCTGAACTGACTTCCATAAAAGGCGAGTAATTATGCGTACAGTGGCTTTTGTAAGTGTTCTGAAACACATGTCGTAGGGCTTAGATCTCAGGGTGGGCCTGGGGGAGGTCCATAGACTAAACCTTTGCAAAAACGGATAATCTAGCACTGTGTTTCCTCCTCACAAGTGACCATTTGTGATCAGATGGGCTGAAGTTGAGTAAAGCGTGCAGGCTCAGGCCCTCTCCAGGAAAGATGCACCTTTGCACCAGTATACTTCATGAGCGGTGCTCAAGACCTTAAATTGAATATTTGGATTGCATGGTAGGGAGCGCAGTACTTCGGATCAAGAGTGGGCTTTATGTAGTCTTGCTTACAGAGTCTAAGATACAAACTGGTTGCCTGGCTCTGAAATCTTTGGAATCAGGCAGTGAGTTTTTAGGGATGTCTAGGTAGATGTAGTTGCAGAAGTTGAGATATGCAAGGATGAAGATTCTCACCAGTTCCACACTGCGGTCAGTATTGAGCAGAGGGATAATTTTGTGAAACAGTGAGCACTGCATTTTCACAATTGTAGCCTGTTAGGCACTGCATTGACCTAAAGAGCATATAATAAATTGCCAACAAGCCAAATCTCAAGGTTCTTCAGGTCTGCAAAGTTAGCGGGGTAAGATCTCGGACATGGTCAGCCACAGGAATCTCTCATTCATTCAATAGAATATGTGATCTGAGATGTTTTACAGGCAGAGGTGGAATTATGTTCACCAGCATGAATTTGGATGTTCATGTTACTGCTGAAGCCAGGAGGCGTAGGCAGATATGGAACAGGAGGTACAAGCATGGACGTCATTTAGGGGTTGCAGCTGTGACTCTGTCCTTGTGACCCCCTATCCTCAGATGTTGTGAGGGCAGTGTCAGCAAAATAAATTAAATTAAACAGGGCTCTCATGTGCCTTGTTTACTTTCTGTGCCCGTCAACTTCCAGGTTTGCGCACCCCAGTTAAAAGGCCTCTCGGTGACACCTGCTGCCCCTGACCACGTGAAGGGACCAAGAAATACATGTGAGAGATGTGCGGGGGGTAGACTACAAAAGAAGGAGCAGGAAGAAGATACTACAGAGAGACAGGCTGGAGATCGAGAGACAGTGTGTTTGTGTGATAGAGACAAAGAGAGGGATTAAAGCGACATTAGATGAAGTTGATGAGTGTGATAGAAGCATAGACAGGTGTGAAAGAGAGTAAGACAGGTGGGAGCAATAAGTGATAGCTACATAGACAGGTCACAGACAGTCAACAGTCAGAGAGAGGGGGGAAGGCCGGTGAGATGGAATAACAGGATAAGGCGTGTGAGACAGACTACAACGAGATAGCTAAGAATGACCGAGAACAGAGACAGGTATGAGAAAATGGATAGAGAGCGACAGAAGGGTGGAGTATGTACAGAGAGACGCTGTGGCAGAAGGTGTTGGGGGAGATAGTTAAGCGATGTAATAGAGACAGCTGAGAGGGAAGGGAAGACAGGTGTGGGAGAGAGGCTTGATAAAGAGGCAGGTAAGAAAAGGATCTGTGAGAGATGGAAAGGTGGACAGCTGAGAAAGTGACAGCTGAAATAAGGGAGACAGTTGAGAAAGTGGTGATAAAATGGCTGAATGACATAGAGGAGTTATAAAGTTTAGAGAGCAAGAGAGAGAGAGAGCGAAAGTGGTGATAGAGACAGATTAGAAAAAAGCAACTGCAGGAGAGGTGAGAAGAAGGAAAGGTAAGATATATGGAGATGATGTTGAGACACAAAGGTGAGAAATAGACAGATAAGGGCGTAGGAGAGTTGAGAGGCAGATGGAAGAGAGGTAAAAAAAGAAATAGAATAGGTGACAGAGTCAGATGAAAAAGGGAAATTCCTTTGAGATATCAAAAGGAGATGAGTGTGAATGACCATTTCAGATAGCAGAGACATGAGCGGTTGGAAAGACAGATGAGAGAGATAACAATAAAACCTGAAACAACTAAGAAATGGGCAGGTGTGGGGAAGTGGTCAAAGGCAATTTGATGTCACTTCCTATGATGACGCTAGGGCCAAATGACATATGATGTCACTTTCGCTATCCCAGGCCTTTTGGTGAATCGACACCCAGGGGTCCAAGTGGAACTATCTTTGAGGAATACCAGCCAACAGTGGGTGTGAGATAATGTAAATACAGTCCTGGCATTTGGCTGCAGTGGGTGAGGAATTATTAGACCCAATGAAACAGGGAACAGGATATGTCATGTCCATTTTTCAACTCTTTACAGCAAGATGCTGTTGTCACCAATTTTATAGATAGCAGAGAGGTCAAGGATTGTCCAATCAAAGAAGGACCAATTCCTTCGTGGTGGTCAGGGTAGTTAAGGTGACCCTTGATGGACAGACTCCAGACTGATGGTCACGGAGGAGTTACATACACTTGAAGTTGTCCTATCACCTCTTTCTCCATGATCTTGCTGATGAAGGAAAGGTGGAGATAGGCCAGCAGTTGACTAGAATTTTTGGATCTGCAGAAGATTTTTTCAGAAGTGTGGTGATGACAGTGTGCTTCTGGGGTCTGGGAACTGTGCTTCAAAGAAGGGAGGCACTGATTAAGTTACTAGTATTTACCATGAAAGGTGGAAGGAATTCTTAATTTTAAGGCATTCTACCTAGCTAGGCACCAGAGAGTTTGGATGCTTTTGTTTTGAGAACTGAGTTTAAGACATCAGTATTTTCCCTTTATGAAAGGGAGGAGAAAGAGGATTTGGAAAAGTACTAAGAGGGTAAGTGGGCATATCCTTAATGATGACAATGGACTCACAGGTATTAGCAATTTTATCTTGAAGAACATGAGAATATCTTCACATTGCTGCTGAGAAACACAGAGGTCAAATTTTAGGACATCACATTTGACACACCCTGGAAGATTGTAATGTTTTTTATTTGTTGATTTGGAACCTTGAGATTTTATTCTCTCCCATTCCTTTGTTGTATCATTACCATTCCAGGTTGTGGTTGTAATTTTTTACCTGAATCTTATGTTGGTGGATTTGAGGCCTACCTTAAGGTTTCAGCATTTGTGGGTGATAGTGTAGGTGTGTGGGCTGGATGTTACATTGTGTTAGAGGTCATCTAGCATTACTTACGGGTCACGTGATAAAGGGAAGTTGTTTTTGGTAGCACTGAAGGATGAGTTAAACACTTTTGTACTTATGTTTCTGACGAGGCTGGTGTGTATGGGACAGATTTGTATATTTGTGAGATGGAACAGGTAGTTGGAGAAAAAGGAGTGACTTGACTTAGCCTGAGTTTGGACTCTTAGCCTATATATTGCAAGGTTTTATGTGAACATCAGATACAGCGTGCATCGAGCTATGCGTTTTGGACCACTGACCACTTGATTGGAACTAACAACCTAAATAATGATGAAGAGGTTAATAAAAGGTTTGGTATTTGGCCTGTCTACCCACAGACTGAAGCCTCCCATAGGCAGAGTTCTTTTGTTGTTGGTTTGCAGGTACAGAGTGCATTCAAGGAATGTCTCTAGGCAGGTGGGGTGGTAGACCACTACTGAAATAAAGAACATGTTAAGAATAATGTTGCAGCACTCAGAAGGTAGTATTGGGCACTGTGGAGTAGGACTGGTTCGTCATGTAGTTTATGTAATACTCTCCCTCACACACCTTTAGCGTCTTTGTAATTATTTTGTGGTAGGAGTAAGACTTTCACCAAAAGGAGCTATTGCATTGTTTTCAAACCATGTCTCCACGAGGCCAACTATGCGATATCTGTATTCCCCCAGAATGTTGTGGGTGTCATATAATCGCCTCATGGCTGCTCCTTTATTTATTAGGCTGAGTTGCAAGAGGGGGCACAGTAGTGAGAGTGTTAGCTGTATGGAGTGTTTTCCTTTCCCATTTCCACACTTAAAATGCAACTGTTTCTACACTTGATAGAATCAAATTTGAATCCCTTTCCTGGTAAGAAATCTACCTGCAAGGAGTATGAGAATACCTTTAAGTCAACACATTCATAGATGTTTACGTTCCTTCACAGTTGGAACCACCAACAATTACACAGCCAGCTCTTAAACCTACATTTTAATTGTTGAAATACCCCCATCTTGGGAACTTTTACACAATTTGAAATGCTTTTGCGAAGACAAATGTATGCCCACGGTGATTCTGTGATAGTATTGCACGTGCCAGATTGCTAGTTGGAGTAGAGTGGACGATCGAGTACTGATGATGAATAAGTAAGTGTCTGTCCTGAATGTTGGGTGGAACCGTGCCAAATTACATTTGAAAGTTTTTATGGGGTGGGCATAAGTCACGTAATTCTGTGTAGAGTAATCATGCAGAATTACCTAAGAATTCTGCAATATTACACTTAAATTATGCAAGAAGAGTAATTCTGCGGTTCGCACTGTTTCTTAGTACATAAATGCCCCCGTTCCAAAATGGATGTGAGGATGCACTTTACTCCAAGAAATAGTGCTAAAAACAACAGAATATGAATAGCGAGTGTAAACAGCCGCTCGCACTCACTAAATGTGCTTTTAGAGAAGGATTATGCCGAAGTAAATCTGGTAATTCCACATTACTCTTTGATGCAGAATTACCGATAATTATGCGATTACAGCTGCTCATGTAAGTAGAAGTAATCTGGGCGTAAAAAATCCTAAATCGAAAGCACATTCATCCAGCGCAACCAGCTGCTCGCTCTTGCTATTAGTGTATGGCCAATTTTAGGGTGACCAAAGAGGTGCCGGCTGTCTCAATAAGCCATGAATTTACCAGGAACTATTTTTAATATTTAACTTTCATAAAATCAATTCCAATTATTGTTAATTACTGCTAACATGCCCATACTTTACACAATATTTCCTTGCGGCAGAAACCACAAATGGTGTTTCAATCCTGCACAGTTTTGAGATAAAATACATAGTAATGGATCATCTACCAGTAGCTGGAAATACTTTGATGGAAAACTTATCCCCAAACTCTTTGTTAAGTGCTTTGTATATACTTACTAGTGTACTCAAAATATACAGTCCGCTATTTCACTGAGGGAGAACTCCAAGCCCTGCTCTAAAGAACTTTTCAAACCCAACCCGTTGTTAACTAATGTCATTGCCATCATGTGCTAAAGTGAATCATTTGGTGCTAAATCTACCAAAATCCCATTGAAGAAACCCCCACAAAAGCCTCCTGTGCAGAGTGTTGAGTTATGATGAATATTGCTGCTCTAATTTGGTTAACATTGCACCACTTTCCAGTGCGTTTCTAAACCTCTCTTGAACTCGAATCCCCACATGTCCCTTGTCAGTTCCTGTATTCTGAATTTCTGATATGTTATGAGGAGGTGTGCCATTTTCACATCTTCAAATGTTGTCCTAAATGTAAGCAGGGACCGTGTTTTTGGGTTTATTCTTGAAGTATAGGTGGGCTAAAAAAAGACAGACTATGGATTTAGCTGAGGCTGGCGGGCTGGGAGTGAGGGTCGTAATACTGACTCACTCTTAGATGAGGGGCTCAAGGGTTCCTCCTTCATACAGACACACTCAGTCCTTCCTGGGTTCAGTTGTAGATCCACAGCAAACATTCAGATGTAATGCCATAAAGATTTTACCTGAGTTAATGGATATAGATAGCTGACAACACTTGAAAGTTGTGTGTCATCAGCATTTTGATGGATGGCGGTGTCTGTCTGTCTCAGTAGTGCTCCCAGTGGCTTCATGAACATGTAGGGAAGCATGAATATAATAATGTCAGTGCATTGAGGTGACAGGATTTGGTGCAGGGTCTAAGGGTTTGCTTTGTACAATCGTTTTTGTCCAGCGATCCATTAGAATGGCATTGGGGGGCACTAAGAGAGCCAGTTTAAGATAGTCTAAGGTTGGCAGGGTTGGAGAAGGCTATGCATAACAAGGTGCTCTGTTTGTCAGCTAATGTCCTTATGCAGTTTCCCTAAAAGAAAAAGGCATGAGATTGGGGTGGGAGGTGGCACTTCCAGAGCTCACCTGGCTCAGTGCTTAATTTGAGACACAATAAGTGCCGGTGGCCAAACCTCTGCTTAGAAGCCCGCCTCCGGCACTATTAAATGCTGCACTCCGAATACTAAGGCTTCGTAGTTTTGAATGCCTCTTAAATCCACTACATAACGCCCGCCTTCTTCTTCATCTTACTCTTGCAGGTTTTTCTATTCTCTCTTTACGGCGCTTTTTCCATCTTTCTATTCTTCCTCATTTCCTCTTTGTGTGTTTTTCTCTCAGTAAATGTCCGATAAGAAATTGGTGGCCTCCACTGACAACCACCGGCTCAAATGAAGCACTGTCTAGGCTCCATTTTTTTTAGAAGACGAGGACTTGTCCAATTTTCATAAAGGATGGGATAAGAATAGAGGTGTTGATTCCTAAGATTGATGAGGTCCACTGGAGGCATAGATTTAATGATACATTATGGAATGACATCATCACCAGAGAAGATTGCATTTAAAGAATGCTGGATCACAATCAAGGAACTCCTTCAGGGGTATGTCAGAAGGAGGTGTAAGATTTTGAAACGGGATTGTGGAGTATCAATGCAGAGTCTGATTGTGTCATTTTTAATAAAATATTAATTAATGGCAATGGTTTCCTCCATGAATGGGTAAAAGTGGGGTTAAGTGGGTTGAAGCAACGTTTGACTGCATTGAAAAAAACTTAGCTTCATTGTTAGCCTTGATGATGGCTTCTAAACGTGAAAGGTTTTACTGGTAGAAATGTTATGCTCGCAAGTGAGGCATGCTATTTTGAAGGGCTGATGTCATCTAGGGTCATGAATCGTGTATTTTCAAGTTTACAGATATTTTTGCTGTTTGCATTCAGTTTCTGCAAATACCAAGGTGTGCATGGTTTCACTTTTTCTAATGCAAAATGCCTGGATTGTCTACCAAGGACTGAAGGGAATAGTTCAATGTGGAGAATGTATGTAGGTGGAGGGAATAGGATTAGTGGTTTGCTGAGAGAGTTTAACGTGTTTAAATGGGATAGTACTAATGCCAACTGAACCTTTTTCCCTGTCCTCAAGAGCTATTTAAAGGGATCTCTTCTCAAAGAAGTTGTTATAAAATGTTCATTTTCAACAATTGTTACTTATAGATATTTTCTCACAACGGGAATTACAAGGCAGAGCCACGTTGCCTGGTACATTAAGTCTTAAGATGCTATGCTATTTAATTCTTCGGACAGTGCCAGATCTTATACTGGCAGTATACACCAGAACAGACAAGCACCAAGGGGATCTACACACCACACTGTCACTCATGACCACTAACCTGAGGATTTCACTCAAGACTCAAAGCACAGAAGCACGGATGTGTGTGAAAGAATTTTAAGAATCAAATTTCGACTTGCAACTGCTGCAGAAATGGCTTGACATGGAAAATGACACATGGGAAAATGTGCTTGCTTTTTAATGTGAAAGAATCATTCATACTGCATTATTAATAATCACAAAATAATTCATAAATATATAACATGTAGGGAAAACTGACTTTTTTTGTACTAGGCTATCATCCTTAAATGTGCCCCTTAGGGTAGGCCCAAAAGCCTTTTCTTTCTACTCTTGCTCATAGTTGTTAAACATTTATTTAGAAAATGTTTGCCTAGCACCAGCATCTTGCTTAACAATGTGCTGACTTCAAGCTAGTGTTTCTTTAAGCCTCATCATGCCATGTTAGTTCATCTGTATTAAACAATGGACTATGCTGTGGCTGTTAAAATAATGATGATTTAGATATAGTTTATGTATGCCTTACCAGAACATTATTGCTAGTTTTGTCTCAGCATATTCAACCTGCTTTGTATTAACAATGGACATAGAGCGCATCTTTTAGCTTAGGTAAGAAGGTTCTCATGAGCACTTTCCTCCATGTTGATTATGAATGATACATTTTACTGTACATCAATGTGAATGTCTACCGTGGGTATCGAGAGGAAAAGCAATGGAATTTAACAACACCATCAGATGACCGGTTTCCATTGGAGGAGAATTACTAATCATTTCCAAGTTGGAAACATTATTGTGTAATTTCATATTCCTGATCAATGCAACTGCAATGATCATTCATCATGTATTGATATGTTAATGGTTGCTACTGCAACTTGGGGAACTTGGCTGGGTTTCCAGAATTACTCTTTACTGGTATTTCTATTTTGCTCTTTTCCAGAAAAGGGAACTCTTCATGGGTTATCTTGTAAGGTAGATCAGGATGTTAGTTCATTCAGTGACAATTCTCAATTTTGGGATACTCTGTTTTAATATATGCTTGTCACTAATCAATCTTTATTTGATATTTCTGTAAACCAAACTAATCAGAATAAAGATGAGCAGAAATCATACTACTCATTTAAGATAAATAAAGGTTTTGAAAACTTTACTGACCTCTCATCATTGAGGGAATCTTAAGAATCTGACAGTTGATGATATATGCGTAATCTGTATTCTTGTTCCAGCTCTATTCTATTACGGCGGCAAAGGTCCATTGACCTAAATGGGAGCCATCTGGATATCCAGAAGATGAAAACCTGTACGTTGGTGGTGTTAGATTCTAATGTCAACTGTGAACCATCCGGAGATTACCCACAGATGCAAAGCTCACTACACCAGAATTTGAATAATGCCATTTAGAAGCTCAGAATGTACCCATAATGCTAAAGCAGTGCCACTAGATGCCCCATTCTGTCCCGGAAACATATGCATCTCGCGAAGAGACTGAACAATCATGTTTTGGTACATATAGGGCTCAGCACTATAAGTATGCATTGTTCTTTACATAGCAAAAACCAAGCTGGGGAGCAACTGAGCACTGCACAGGACCGTATACACCAATTAGAGGTTTATATCTGTGAATTAGATTACAGTCCACCTCTCACAACTGTATTGGACATTTTTAGGTGAAGTGATAATAAGTGATTTACTCAGAATCACAATAATTGGAACCCAGGCCCCAGGTCTCAAAGTGGCATCTCAGTCACTGAAGTACATCTGTTCTGAAACCAAGTGAGCTCAAAAGTGGCTAATATTAAGCCGTCTTTGCTATGAAAAGTGAAGATGCTGACAAGCTATAAGTGTGGTGACAGGAGTGTAGATTTCAATAATGCAGCGGTTGAAGTGGCACAGGCAGAGCTGGCCTTTGCTCAGAGAGCCCCATGTGCAAAATCTAAATTGAGCACCTCCTCTCACTCATCCTCTTTAATTGTCTATGGATTGAAAATTTAGGAGGAGCAGCAAGGAGGTGAGGGCAGGAAACAATAAAAAGCCCCATGACAAGAAAACAAAAAAAAAACAACGCCATCAGCAGCATTCAGGGAAACTGTTCAAACATGCTTTTTGTTGGACATAAGTCATAGCCAGATTGCTGCATGGAGCTCCATTATCCCTATGGAGGTTAGCTGCCAGGTGCGAGCCCAGCTCTCACATGCTAAAGGCTGGATCTGAGCACAGGGGCTCATCGGTGTAAGGGGCCCCCTATTTTACCCCATTAGTAGATGCTTTTTTAATACCAAGGGATTGAGGCCCTATTTGCGTGCTTGAATTCGGACCACCCATGATGTCCTTGCTACGCTACCGCGAGTGGATGATTTCTACTTGTGCCCAGATTCATGGTTGAAGCCCTTTGATAAATCACTGTACACAGAGTTTCAAAATGGTCACAGGGTATTACTATTTTAAGCGCATAATACTGCACCCTTTACTTTCTCCCAATAACATTGGCTTTTTATGTGATCTGTTAAAAGATATCTAATGAGACCTCACATAATGCTGGTTAATAAATAGATTGCATTTTTATAAAGGGTAAAGATTTTCTTCTAAAAGGATGCCTTTTTAAAGACAAGATGAAAAAATGTAATAAAATAAAAAATGACTGGAATGTGTCTGAACTGAAACTGTATAGCATTGGTGGGACTGAAAAGTCCCTCACACAGTGATGGATGTGCACCCTTTCCCTGAGTGCCCGACCTGTAATGATGTCTGGATCCCTGATGGATCCCTGATGCTGATTTTTGTTGTCATGAGTGAACACGGATCATGTGTATGTGCCAGGGTGTGGGCGTGTCTCACGAATAACAGTCTTTTGGACCGGTAGCGGTGTCCAAAGTCCTGCCCTCATAGTGGTGAAAAACTACTGCTAGAAGTTAAACAGCACGAGTGCAGCAGTGGCAGCATTCCATGTAGTGATCAGTAGGAGTGAACAGGTCCTTTTACCTGTCTCACTGGAGTGAGGCCTACTGCTGCTGTATGCTTAACTCACATTTGGCCAACATTGGGTTGGTGTTTAGTGCTGCACAGTGAGTGTGAGTTATTCATATGCTGAGTATATGTGTGCCTGTGAATGGTACAATACAGGGACGGTGCAGTGCTGGGCAGTGCGTGTATATTGAATGCATGTGTTGGGTGTATTTGTGCCTGTGAATGGTACAATACATGGAAGACTCTGGGTTCCATTTTGGGAGACCCAGGGCTAACTGGAGATTTATGGATTTCTGTGAGTTGGGTGAGACATACTGGAGGAAGTGAGAGCCAGGCTCTTCAGTACACTTCAAAGGATGCTCTTTGATTAAGAGAGAGGTTACAGGGAAGGGGACAGGGCATATTTCAGGAAGAAAATGGGGCTGATAAAAAGAATCATAAAGAGTAAGGCTAAGGCCCTGAAGTACCCTTTTGATACCTATACCACTGACATCCAGATTTGAACCTCTAGACACTACTATGACCTTTGCTGTGGGGCTATCAGATTTTGAGTCGATCCTGCTGTGACAGACTTCTTTCTGGAGGAAAGGCAGGGCAGAGTAGAAGGCACTTCAAAAGGAAATAGACCCTTCAACATAAATTACTCAGTCTTAAAATCACATTTGGTGTCTGGAAATGGGCTATAAGTAGGGGAGCTCAAGGTTCACAAAAATGGTCTACTTCCAAGCAGCCAGTTGGGCTGTGTGAGAAGGAGAAGCTCTGCAAGATTCCTGCCTGTGATGAGGACTCAGTACCAAGGCCTGACAGTCTCCTATCTGTCTGAGGTAAAATCACACAGGGAATCAGAGATCCCCTGCCACTGGAGCCTGAAGGGAGAGGAGAGTGTGAAGGGAGCGAGGTCCAGTGGGAGTTCCTGGCGATTGGATCCCTGTAGGGTGGTATGAGGAGACTACTGCTGCACTGATCAGGCCATTTCCAATGTGCAGGGAAAATTCAGGGAGTCTGGGTTCCCTGTGTGGCCGCTGAGAAGATTGCTGCAATGCCAATCGGGCCATAAATCGGTGACCCTCTATGCCAGATGATGCAACCATGAAGACTACTTCCATGCCAATCAGGATGTAGCCTGTAGGCAGAGTGAACTTGGTGACCCCGTAAGTAAGGTGGGGTCATCATGAAAATTGCTGCTGTGCTGATCAGGGCGTAGCCTTGTACAGAGTACAGTGAGCCCGTATGCTGGGTAGGGGGGCACTGGGACAAGGCAAGGAGTGTGGTCTGGTCGAGACTGTTGTCGTGAGGAGGAGACCACCATGGTTAACCGAGTGGGCCCAAGCCATGAGTGAGGACTAGCAGCAGGATCGTCATGCCCCCCTCCAGTGGGGAGGATCTCAAGAAACTAAACAGCATTACAGGAGCATCAAGAACCATCAAGTTGCAACCTCCGCAGGACCGAGGACACTTGACCACGAGAAACAATAGCCTCCTGGGCAGTGTGTGTGGGACATACCGGAGACTGCTGCAGAAGCTTCAGGCCCTGTGAAGAGATTGAGCTCAGAGACACCTGCCGTTCACATCCTGGTAGTGCAGGTAAGACTGATTTAAAGGCCTGGCGGCCCTGTGGGAGCTTGCCTGCCATGTACTGCTTGAGTGCTGGAACACATTTAACTTTATTAAAGAGTCAGAGTGGAACTCTTGAGACTTGCACTTCTAGTGGTAACATGAATATCGCCTGTAGGTAATGGG
This sequence comes from Lissotriton helveticus, assembly GCF_964261635.1. NCBI lineage: Eukaryota > Metazoa > Chordata > Amphibia > Caudata > Salamandridae > Lissotriton > Lissotriton helveticus. Next base: position 788,217,522 of record NC_136068.1, read on the forward strand.
CAATAATCACTACAACTAGCAAGAGGGGAGTGGGACGCAGGAACTCACCTATTAACCACCGGCACCCTGACCTCAGGGAACTATGTGTATTGTTTGTAAATGTGTATTTTACTTTGTGTTTGAATATTCCTTTTTTTCATTAAAGCAAGTATTTTACTGAGCAATCCTTTTTTGCTGCTGCTGAAAATATTTTTAGATGTGAGCCTGTGTTCACCCCCTGTATCTATCCATCTCCTCCTGAGAAGTCTTGGACTGCTCAAACCCTGCTACCACTGAGAGTCAAGTGCTGAAGGGTAGTTGGCCCAGTTGCTTAGGACTCATATTAGGGCGGGCCTCGGAACATCAGGAGTAAGCGGCCTAATCCCCAACAGTTTAGCCCAGTAGCTCCTGCTTGCCCCATGGACATCTGAATGGGGTTCTGCTAAGCATTTAAAAAAAGACTACCATATTTCAAACACTATACTGTACAAAACAATTGAAAAAATTATTGTAGACAACTTATATCATGGTCATTGAATTTAGCACTCAGACTCGGAAGCCTAGTTAGCTGTGATTACATTACAGTTTGCAATTTTGAGGTTCAATGAGATCATTGAGCCACCCCTCCTCACAACAGACTTCGCCTCCATCACCCGCCCCCCTTCACAATTTTAAGAAAGGTCTGAGCAGCACTGTCTGTGAGGTGTTTCAGAGTAATCACTGCCATTACTGGTGATAAGGTGCTACTGCATTGTTGTTTTCAATGTCATCAATAAACATTGGCCGAGTTAATGTCGTGCAGCCCTTTAACTATTGCATTTTCTGATTAATTGTTGCGTGCATGAGAGGCACCATTAATATTACTTGCATTATGTCAGCTCCTTATTGAGCACAATGAGCCAGCGTCCATATCATTTGCTTGCCTTCAGCTACTTACATACACACACACACTACCAACTACAATGAATACTGTAATGTGGGTGTTGGAAATGGCCCATTACCTCAGTGCTTTCCCTTGACTTTTTGCTTTTCTTCTTCCCAGTTTTATGCGGATCTGGATGCTAGATTTAGGACTTTGAGTGTATTTGCCACTGCCATTCAGTGCCAAAATGCTGTGCTCGTCATTTATGAGTAAGCTGGAAGTCCCTTGTCAAGGGGTAAGACATATACCCAGGGCATGTATCTCAAATGGTCCTTCATGGGCCTGCAACACTGGTTGTGCATCGGCAGAGGTGGCTCATCAATTGTGCCACAGGTTTTTCCTGGTGGAGCCTGTGTGCACATGCTACTGTTACTCAGTTCTGCATGTCTCCTGCTAGATCTCCCTGGTGACGGGGTTCAGTGTTGGGAAGAGGTAGAGCATGTGCTTGTGTGCATTACATACAAGGGTCGTAAATGGCACAGGTGGTGTGTTCGGTACGACAGGGCCTGCTTTCACATTGGATTACCATGGGGGAATGTATGGAATACTATCAAGCAGTATTTCCTATGGACATAGTAGTAGGAGCATTGGGTTTGAAAACGATGAGTTCGTATTGGCGAATCCTCGCCTGTAGTGTGAGTGGATTAGACATTATGTCTGTGGAAATGTCACTTTTGGGAATGTGGGCATTTTGAAGCTCGTGGCCTTGTGTGCCTGTCGGCCTGTCTCCAATTCATATCTGGGAGCTAGGGGGACAGTTAAATATGCACATTACGGATTGAAGGCCATAAACTAGGGTCTCAAGGGAAACTGAAGACCTCTGACTCTGAGGGGGCTTCTGGGATGGTTATGTGGGTGTGGAATTGGCACCTAGATTGCAAGGGGCAGGATCTTCGCCCCACTAAGATAGGGATCTAACCTCCTGGAGTAGGATGGTAGACAGGGCAGAATTTAGAGAGGGCCGGTGCATTTCAAAGGTGGCCTCTTGACCTGAAAGCAACATCAAAGGCCATCATGGGTATAACTACTGGGACTCAGGCCACAGCAGCCAGAGAAACCTTTCGATTTGGAATCATACTACGCTGGTTTGATGCTGGAACATTGACATGAGGCATCTTTAGGGCAGGAGGGTCAGTTTTGAAGGCACATAAGAGTATGTAAAAGAGTACTACAGGAGTACTCCATCAAATACACAGAGAAGCCCTTGTGAATGGGCCCCAGTGTCTTTACAGTCAGATATCTAGACATCTATACCCTTTTTCAGTTAAGCTGACCTAATAGTTTCAACAATGAAGTATGAGCCAACAAGAATGTGATAACTATTCTATAATTAATGTACTTAATTGACAAGGAAACAATGCAAGCAAACATGGAGCTATAGAAATAGTACAGCAATATTTTATTTGTTCGAACCTTAAATGTACACATTGTGAGCTCAGAAATGGAGAATGCATGCTTGCATCTCCTCTTTATTAGAAAAAAAGTCTACTGGTCAGAAGAGGAGAAGGAATGTAATACTGGAAACTCTGTTCTGAAGCAGTAACAATATCAACCATGTTTGGTAAAACTGGGACATCCGCTGTGGGACCTGTTCCGACAGCCACCTAAATGCTTACGCGGTATAATTTGAATGTGATAAATGAGCAGAGGGTATATTTTTTCCTCACTAACATTATAAGGAATTCCATGTCTATTCAGGGCTGTTTTATGAAAAGAAACTCGATGCCCCCAAGAGGGTTGTTTGAAATATATTTGTGAATTTAGATTTGACTATTCTTTATTATATCACAATTGTTTCTGTTGCAAACCACTATAATTCACAAAAGTGATGATGGTGTTTTAGGCGGTATTTACCTTGGATGCCAGTGCTCCCATCTCTAAATGTATGCAGATTATAATTGGCCTGTCCGCTTATTCTTTACTATCTTATCTGTAATGGCTTTGTACTCACAAGCTCCATATGAGATGACAACTACATTGAAATGAAGAGATTTTGTATAAAAAATAGACAAATTCTTCGCACCATGCAAATCAGATCTATAATACACAGAAAGGAATTTGACCTTTAGTCAACACTACTGCATTCAGTGAACTACTTTGTTACAACATTTTGACATTGGTTTAAAACGTAATAGGAAGGGGAAATGCCATTAGCTTCCTCTGGCTGTAATTGATAGGAGTTCAGGCTAAGGAAGGTGAGGAGAAAAAGAGCTACCCCCACCTTCCACCTACCGTCCCTCCACGGTTGCCTGAGGTGGTAAAATGCTCTTTCCTGAACTGACAAGTGGGTCAGCTCAGCTGCTCATCTGCCTTGTGGAAACAAGTTGGCCGGGCTGGCCCAATCTTTAAATGACTTGCCTCCATAGCTGCTTCTAAGTTTGCATAAGTTAATTAAAACCATTGCATTACAATAATATAGCATTTTAAAAGAAACCATTGTTCATGAAGATTAAAAGTTCTGATAAGGTGCAATTGTTATGTGCCATCATTTGAGTCAACCTTATTTTCATGTTTGCAATTGACCATTTCTCTGCGACCGGCCCCGTAGGGGAGAGTCACCCTTCTGGCTCTTCAAATTATCAGGTCTTCTTTCCTTTCCGTTCTCCTCATTGTTACTTTTTCTCTTATAAAGTGTTTGTGCTTTGCGATCTGTTAAAGTGCAAATGTTATGTACCATCATGTGACTCAGGAGCTTATTCTCATGTTTACTTTTGTCCGTTGCACAGCGTCCGGCCGCCGGTGAAGGAGGTCACCCATCTGGCTCGTCAGTTGTCCCAATCTTTCTTCCTTTCTGATCTTCTCAGGTACCACTTTTGCTGTTGTTGGTCCGATGTCTCTTATGAAGTGTTTGTGCATACGCACTGCAGTTTTATGACAATTTAGAGCTGACTTTTCTTTGGGTGAAACAGTTGAAGGTCTCTGGTCTCAATGGCGTCATCCCTGACAGGGTCTGCGTTCTTTCAGTGTCCTGTATTTAAAGTAATCCAGGATCAGCATTTGGACTATCCAAGGGCTAAGTCGAGAGCCAGTGCAGGGCTGAATAGCGTCCCTGATAGATTGTACAAATCTTCCACAGCGGGCCAGGATGTAGGGTTCCTTTTATGTGATACATACTGCAGAGGCATTGAGGCAGGTGCTTGCTTTTTTACTCGGGCATAGTTCCCTAAGGTGGATTCTCCTTTCGGTTGCTAAGGCCTGGTAACATCACAGAAGGTGTAGCCATGATTCTCTTTTGTAATCACATAGTTGACATGCTCCTCCTGTATTTTGGTGTGCCCAGGCCCAGCTGAATTCCGCAATTGGCAGTGCCAGGAGTCGCATGCACATAATCTCTCTTCTGATTTTGGGGTTCAGCTGGACGGAGAGGTAAGGCTAAGGTTTGTTTACCAAATATGAGTCATTCATCGGGGCCAGGAAAGGTAGCGTTTTTAATGTTGCCTGTTCTTGCAGGAACGAAGCTAGTTGGACTTGTTTGTTGATACGCGTCTTCCAAATAGCATATGAGATGCAAGGCAAAGCAAGTGCTGATTATTTCAGTGAAGACCAGGGCTCTCTTAAGCTATGTATTCCATGGGGAGCCAGTTTTTTCAAATATGTCTCTGAGACAGCTCTTTAAAAAAAATTGAAAAAATGGGAGCAACTCATTTTCTTTTGCCCAAGTTTCCATTTTTTCCAATAGGATTCGGGCGTATGCTTATGCTTCCATGTCCAACAGAGCTATTGGGCTGTAGTTGCTTGGATTTAGGAGGTCTCCTTTTACGTGGATCAGACATAGTATTGAGCCTCTCCAAGATACAGGTGTCTTGCCCAGAATATGCGCGGTTTTGAATAATGGGGTTAGTAGCGCTGCCCTGCCCTCTTGGGCGGATTGGAAAATCCCTGCAGGGAGCCTGTTTGGGTCCAGCGCCCAGCTGGCCTTCATAGATTTTTATTAATTTTACTGTTTCCCTAGGTGAAATCGAGGCTGAGGTTCTTCTGCTTTCAATGGGACAGTGGCCGTGATGATTGTGAGGTTGTTTGCATGGAACTGGCCCTTCATGTGGTTCTCCCACACTGATGCAGGAACTCCATTTGCTCTTGGAGGTCCAAGGGATTTTAGAGTGTTCACATACTTCCAGAATCCGTCTGGCGATTCTTCTTTGGGCATTTTAAAAACAATTCCATTCCTCCTCTTGCTGAGCTTGTGATAAGGCCCAGACGTATTTTTTGTGGGCATTCCATACTTCTTTTATCACCGATAGGTTTTCAGTTGTTGGGTTAAGTTTGAGCAGGTGGGTTTTCTTTCTCAAGTTCTTCCGTGTGAGGTAAATGCTCCGTGGCAACAAAGGTTTGTTTAAGTGACTCGGTAACTGCTTATTTCGCTTTGGGGGAACCTTGTGATCCTGGAGTGATACTGCCAGATTTCTGTTCATGAGGTCCCATTTATTTAAGAGAAGGTCCCCTGGTTGATCCTGTAACCGAGGGCTCACGTCATCGAGCCATTTGGCCACCGGGAACGAGTGATAAGGTTGCCACTTGATTCTCCTTACCAAGGTATTTAATTAATCTCCTGTAGAGTAGCCTATCTAAGGGCCTGTATCAGCTATCTGGTGGTTTAAATTCATACTTATGACCACAGAATTATGGTGCTTTCTGTGAGAGCTGCTGTATCAAAACTCTGGAGCTGATTGGTTAAACCACTTGTCATACAAATGTAATCAGTTATGGAGATTTTCCTAAACATGGGACAGCCCACCCTCTCTGCCTCCATTGGAATCTGGTCTGCTGATTTTAGATCAAATGTGATGAGTAGGTCTTGTATTGGTCTTGTTCGCTACTCGTCTGCGCGGCGTTGTGGCAATGACCCAGGTATTTGGTGTTAAAGTCCCCTACAAACACAATTTCATGTGTAGGATAAGATTTGATGATTGCCTTTATCATCAAGCACAAGGAACCTATTGCACATACTTTTGAAATTTTTATGGGGTTCAAATAGTAACTAATGAGGAGCAAGGAGAAGGTCATCTGGCTGCTTTTTAGGCCTTCAATGGATAGAGCTTCTACATTCTTGTAGAGTTGTGTGGGTAAGGAGATTGATACTATCGCATATTGTTTTAAGAAGATCGAGAGGACCCCCCGAAGGCTGCATGAATAAGCTTGTATGCATTGCCGGTTGAAAGACTTCATAGAACCCATAAATTGCCGTGGGGTTCAATGACCACATCTCCTGAAAGCAAATGATATTGTTACTGTTTAGAAAGTTGTGCCCCTGTTTAGAACAAAGCATTTAGGCCAGCCTGCCACATTCCAGGAGATGATGGAAAGTTCATCTTTTAATGCTAGTTTACCGGTCTGAGTGGGTACAAGCTCCCTTCAGTATGCATCCTCTGGGAGGAGTTCTGTGGTCCTCAATTAGGACTTGAGGATATTTATGTGGCCCGGTGGGCTCTAGCTCTATGCCACATTCATCGAAGATAGAGGTCTCTTTGAGGATAGGGTCTCTGGTGGCTACTAAGTCGAGTTTGTAATTGTAGATTTGGATGCCCTTGTCAGAGATATTGGCGAAGTATACCAATTGGAGTTCCGCTGTTGTTAGATGATTCAGAGATGGTATGTGTTGGAATAATCTTAAAAGGTTCCCGCTGTTCAAGATGTCCACAGGTCCAATGGAAGCGTAATGGGGGATGAATATTAGGATGGCCGTGTTTTCTTTACCCTCTTTCGCCCGTCACCTTTGGTGCAGGGATATATAGATTTTCCTGGTTGCTGGGTTGGAAGTACTGGGCTTTCACTTTCTGATGGGCCTACTTGCTTTGAGTCCCTAAGTACTGAGGTCCTTGGCATATGATTCTAGCTGTTCCTCCCATGTTCATAGTGAGGGGAGCTACGACTGTACTCCCATGTAACCTTTTTCTCTGCAGAAAGTTTACTGGATTGAGGTGGACTGGATGTTCGTTCATTCTTGGTACTGGGCCCTGTAGAATGTTGCTTGTAAAGTTCCCAATGATTGTGCTCTCCATTAACAAGTTATTCATCCCTCGTATATTCGACCATGGTGTTCTTTAGGGTTCCCTGTGAAAATTCAGTTTGAATAGGCATCACCGATGTGCTGGTGGAAGGGAGGGCAGGGTGGTGATGGTATGTTCTCCGTTTGTGTGAGGCCGGGGTTTCGGCACTGGAGGAAAGGGCGGAAACCATGGTTTGGGCGTTGCACTGGCACCTGCTTGAAAGGTGGTGTTCACTCTGGTTAATTATTAGGTTTCTAATACTGGCCTGGCGCCTCAGTGGCATTTCCACCCTGCGTCCTAGTGTTGCTGTTGTTAGAGAGAAAGCCAGCTGCAAATCGTGTAAGTTGCTGTGTTCTAATTTATTTATGTTTGGCATTATTTGAGTGATCTGTATGTCTCCTGGTATGGAAAGCTGTTCCTTTTTCCTGTTACAGACCCCTGTGTCCTTTATGACTGAGTTATTTGTGTTAAGGCTGGTGACTAGTTTAGGACTCTTGTTGAAGACTGGGAAAATTTGACTGGCTTTCCTTGTTGTTTGAAAGGGCCTGTTCTGGAACCTAGGTCTGTTGTCACCTGGTGCCTTTTTTGTAGGCGCTGTTTTTTAGAAAGTTTTTTCAGTTTCTTTTTTACTCTTCTGGAGAGAAGAGGCTCTTCAGAGGTGTGAGCGTTAGGGGCTAGCTGAGTGGAAAGGAGAGGCTCTTCAGAGACGTGGGCATTAAGGGCTTGCTGAGCAGAGCTCACGGGTAACTGGGGATTTGTGTAAAAACTTAAGATTGTGTCGGTATAGGCATTTGCAGCCTTGCATTCACTGCGGCAAAGGATTACCAACTGATGTACTGTTACCCCTGATCACATGGGGGTACTAGTTGCCGCCTCTTCGATATCTTTTTCAGTATTTGCGCATGAGCAGTTCTTCTTGACATCAGGATGACAACAAGGAAGGCAAAAACAAGGATCAGTGACCATCGCAGTATGATCTGGTGATGGAAAACCAACACCAAATTGACGAGATTGTTGGTGCGGGACGATCCGGTCATATGACCTAGACTTGTTCCACGCATGCGCAGTAGCCACGTATGGAAGCAATGAATTCACAAACTTTGCTCCGGCCCTCCGGGTACAACTGGTGAGAGCGCATGCGTGCAGCTAGAAAATTAACAGCCTTAATCATGTAGCCAATAGCGCTCGCAAAAGGGCCAGATTCTGAGAATCTGGCCCTTTGCGAGTGCGATTTTTGCATTTGGTATTCATGAACCCAAATGCAAAAATCGCTATTTAAGAATTCGCAAATATGCGAGGAATAGCATTTAAGGAATCTCTATTAGAGATTCCTCAAATGCTATTCATGACACATCAAGAAATTGCGATTTAGCACTTTTGGGGCCGCTATTTACCGAGAGGTCAGACCTCTCGGTAAATAGCAAAAACTCAGAGAAATGCTTTTAAAAGCATTTTTCTAAGTTGCATGTTGCACACACACATGTCCTTTGGACATGTGTGTGCGCAACACCTGTTCAAATGTGCTTTTTAGGGGTGCTACAGGGTGTCCTTTGGACACCCCTGGCACCCTTAAAATCGCTATCTTATTTGCGAGTAGCAAATTGCTACTCGCAAATAAGGGATACTCCCCATTCATTCCTATGGGCCTCTTGGCCCATAGGAATGAATGGGGAGTTTTTGCGAGTAGCAAATTGCTACTCGCAAATAAAGAACATGTAGGAATGGCTATTTAATTAACAATTCCTACATGAATGCCGTTTTGCGTGTCCTCAATAGCGAGTCGCTATGATTCGCTATTAGGGACACGCAAAACGGCCCGTACATGAATCAGGCTGTATGTTCCGCGCACAGATAGAAGCGGTCACAAGGTTTCTCCACAAAAGCGTAATGGCTCTAGTCACTCAAGTGCAACCATTTAGAGCGCATTCGCGCACTGAGAATACTAAACTCCGCGCACATTTCACTGTACCACCAATGAGTGAGGGCAAATATAGGCACACCACGTAATGGCTCTAGTCTCTCGAGTGCAACCATTTAGAGCGCAAGCGCGCACTGAGAATACTGAACTTCGTGCACATTTCACTGCGCCACCAACGAGTGAGGGTAAATACAGGCACGTCCCAAACCAGGTGACCAGGCGCGGTTCCAGCGAGACACAGGAAATGTAGGGGTTTCCATTTACAAACTAATTAGCGACTCATCAGCCACTTAACCACAGTATTAAAACCGGCTCCAAACTCACCAGAACTCAACGGCGGGTAGGCAGAGCGGATGATCGTAGGTGGAACTGCTGGAAGCGCTGAAGTAGACAGTAAGAGTGTGACTGCCATGGATGATTGTGAAGATGTAATTTGGTTTCACCTTCAGATGATTGTGCATGTTTTGCCTTTACTGAGCAGACATTTTTTAAGCAGCATACCTGTGTGTTTTTTATTTGGAGTCACAGACCTGTACTCGCATCAACAGGCTTTGACCCTATGTACTTCTCCATTACAGAATATCAAAGTAGGCCCTTCCACCCACGACCTCCCATGGAGAAAGTAGGATAGTATACCAAGGTAAGGCGTGGACTCCAGCCATTTCATTTAGTCGAATAGACTACATCACACGCGCAGTAAACGTGATGACGAATGAAAAGCAACTTTGCTATTAAATATGTACTTACACTTTTGGTATGTATGTCTTTTCTTTGTTTGTTTCCTTTTTTTCCCTACAGAATCACTCACACTAGTACTACACTGACCGGGGAGCCTGATACCCACCACCCCCAACCCTCTAGTGGTAGTTCCATTTCACACTGCGTGTATAAATGCAGCACCCATATTTATATATATAAAAAAACGCTGGTCCTGAAGAATGCTATGTACCCTACGGGGACATTTAAGCAGAAACATGTTGACCACATTTAATACATGGAGGGAAAATAATGTCCCATATTACCGGTCACTTCTTTTAATACCATGCAAATGTAATGGTTTTTAGATCACCTCTCACTATTTCACGGGCCACCACTTAGTTTTAGAAGTGCATCCCTGTCTCCAGGTGTATGCCCACCCTCTATCAAACAAAGTTTTTAGAGGGCGAGGACAGCCTATGATGAAGCATGACACCGGGAGGTGTGTGAGGCCAGTGCGTCACTTTTTATGAGATGCCCCCACAGTTGAGGCATCTCGGGGAAACTCTGTAGGATTTCGTAGGAACCCAAACTAGGGGCAGCCTATTTTGTGTATACGGATTGTCTAGTAGATCCCACAGGATTCCCGGTTATGAAGTCAGTTTGTCCATTAATTGGATGCACAATCAGAATTGGCCCACCTATGTCTGATCAAGTTTGTGTTCGATCATAGTTCGCCTATTTCCGAAGACCACTAAGCTTGTTGCTATTGACTGCCAGAGTAGGGCTTTGGCTATCTTATCCTGTTTATAAAAGGAGAAGTCCTCCTGGTTAGAAGTTTAGACTTACCGGGCTGGCTTGACCAGTGCTCCCCTCATGCGACTGGAACGACGAGTGATTGTTACTGTTTGTAGCTCGTGTGATTACTGGCGTTTGGGCCAAGGATGGTTCCATTTTTGCATCTATTTGGGCTTCTAGGGTTGTTAAGAATCCCAGTGATAGGGGCCTCTGGTTAGGATCGAATGTGCTCCGTCAGGTTCACTCCCATTGTGGAGATTGTGTCAACGGAGGGGCTAATAGGCTTGGTTGAGTAACAGTTCCCTGTGCTGAGTGTCCTGTGTGGACTTGTACTGTTGTTATGATGGGGATATTTTGCACCACCAATCTATTTGTGTCACAAACTTGATGGAGTGTGAGATGGGAGTTTAATCTCCTTAGGTCACCCCCGTAGGCTTGTGCAGCTCTGGGCTCAGTGAAGCTAAAAGCCACTGAAAATTACATGGTCTTCTCTCCATTATAATCTAAGGGCGGATGTGTTAAAGTTCCAGTGTTGTTGAACACCATAAAAAGCTGGTTTGACTTTTACATATCTCAACTATAAAAACTCTTCATGTTGATTTTGCTAATTGTATATCTTTTGAAGCTGTGAAACACTTTAGAGCTTGATAACATCCTTATGGCGATATATTGTTGCATCATGGATTATTGTGAACAGACTGTAAAAAAACAAATCATGATCACAAATATTGTATTTTGGTTACATGGATAACAGGTGATTACAATCCTTATGTTTGTTTTTATTGCAACATTCTTCAGAACTGAAGAATAGTAAAATAATAAGATAGTGATATGCTCTCTTGACACGGCCCCAGGCATTTTTATTGTCCAGCACTGGGTTCGCAGGTCATTTGCAGACCCCACAATGCCAACGGTCCCATCAGCCAATCAGACTTTAATGTGTATGGGGACACGCAATGTGGGTCTGTTAACGGGTCAGTTTAAAAAATATATATAAAACTGGGATTGGGTGTTCTAACTGTTAATCTATTTAAACAATGAAACCTTTCCAGCTTGAGTTGTTATTTTTTACATTTACAATATCTCAAAAACCTCTGAACCACAACAAAATTACACACAAACAGGCAAGACACATGCTCTGTTCTTGAACTGCTACTGCTAGGTAATTGCCATCAAGGGTAATTCATTTTACAAGTGAAACATTGTAAAGGTGTAGCTTCTAAGCTGAAAACGTATAACAATTCTAGACATTAATTCATAAAAGTGGATTCCACATATGTATACCCCTAAAAAATGTTATTTTACTTTTCCTAGCAATTCAATGACTGAAGATCCTTCAAATCTAAATGCGATCAAAACACCCACTGAATTCCAGGATGACCGTATCTTCACAAAACAATTAACCTGTGTGCCTCATGTAGAATACTGATGATACCAGCGAAGGTAATGCATTTTCATGAGTAAACCGCACATTAAGAAACATCTGCTGCACAGATATGTCAGGCTCAAGTCCATACAGCCTGTTAAAAAGATCATTTGCGCGTGGGCTCACAGGGATGCTTTGAAAAGCGTCCTTTAGAATGTATTTACATGATAGGAAATGATTTGCGTTGTGTGGGTCTTCAGAAGTAAACAATTTCCAGCTCATGAATGTCTTCAGGGCGGTGAGATGTAAATGTCGCAGATGATAAGTACATGTGATAAACATTTATTGCACATGAACTGTGTTCTGTGGGCTAGTAAGTGCTACCTGGGGAGCCTTTTTCTCCTGTTTGGAGGAATCTTAATAGTACAGCATTGTTTATTGTGGTTACACTGAACAACCTTCCACCGAGACGTATCCTTCAATGCTGGATTATAAAAATGAATGTATTGGTTTTAGCACTGGTAATTGCGTCATAGGTTAGGGCAGAAAGTAAATCATACAACACTATGTCACCCCACAGTGTGGCTGACAAAGAGTAGGGACCCGTGCTGCTGCAGGAAAAGCTCACACTTGAACCAGAAAACATGCGTTACGATTGTGAATACGTGCGTTCTTCAAGGAATTGTAGACCAGATGTGTCTTGGGCATTTTCTCATTGTATCATTTAGCAACTGCAATGGATCCTGAATTAAATACTCCTCACTAAAAAAATTGCTGAATGACCCAAAAATTTGAATCCGATGATTTTTTAGAATAACTAGCGAACCTGCAAATAATTTTCATTGAAATTCATTAGATGTGATTTGGGGGCATATGTATCATCAACCTGATTTGCGATTCTCAAATAGCGATTTTTTAGAAATCGCTATTTGAGAATCGCAAATATCGTTATTTGAGAATCGCAAATATGGATGTTTGTACAAAATCGCAATTTTTTTGCGATTTCTTAGTATTTCCTAATTGCGATTAGCAAATTGTGAATCGCAATTAAGGAATACTTTCCCATTCATTTCTATGGGCCAGAAGGCCCATACGAATGAATGGGATGTTATTCTCAATTTGCGATTCGCAATTTGAGAGTCGCAAATTGAGAATAATTTCAAGGGTGCAGGGGTGTCCAAAGGACACCCTGTTGCACCCCTGAAATCAGCATGGGTGCACATGTGGCGCACATACATGCACTAAGGGCATGTATGTGCCTCACATTGCACTTTGAAAAATGCAAAAAAGTTAATTTTTCAAGGAATTCGCAAATTACCACCAACGCGAAGTTGGTGGTAATTTGCGATTCCTTAAGGCCAATTAGCATTTTTTTTATGCTTCATACATTGCATTTAAGGAATCGCAAAATTTGCGATTCCTTAAATGCAATTGCAAAATAAGGAATCACAAATTTTGCATTTCCTTATTTTGCACGCAGATTTCTTTGATACATACCATTTTGCACTAATGCGTTCGCAAATGCGCCGTTTGCAAACACATTAGTGCTTGATACATATGGCCCTCGGTCTCATATATTCCTTGGGGCTATTGTGCAAATGCAACAGGATCTTCCTGGTCACCAGACTGTAGTTCAAAACTGCCTCAGGTTTGCGCCCCAACAACTGACAGATTGTGCTGAGATTACACTGCTAATCACTGACCAATAGCCCTGGCCTAGCTGTTGTGATCGATCATTGGCGCAATGCTATTTTCTTTTGAAACATATTAATGGAGGCACTTTTCCCTACAAGTGTTGCTGGCAAATAAAAAGTTGTCTAGGCAATAGGTTTATCATTAGCACCTAGCTTTTTCAATGGCTATTTTGTTACTTCATTTTTTTAAATTTAATTTAATGGTGAGGCAGCTACCGGGACCGCACAAATATTTTGTGTCTCAAAAAGCACACATTGCTATAGTAGTCCTTGCCACTGGATGGAACTAATTTGGGGGGATGTGCTCTTGTGAAAGAGCAGAATGGTGTCACTCAGTGTGAAGTTAGCAATAACAGGAGTAGGCTAACTCATCGCCCCATGCTGTATGTTGTAACAAATTGAAGAAACATGTGAATGACCAGGGGAAACCAGTGAATTACTAAAATCTAGCGGTCTTGGCTAATGCCAGACCTAAAGAGGATAAATGGATGCTTTTCTTAAGAAAATGTGATCTCACATTTTTAAGGAAAGTCCTAAATTTATTTAACACAAAAATGATACATGTTTTAATCAATTTAATAATAGCAATTTTAATTTCTGCTTGGAAATAGATTAGCATTATGAAGTAGGATTGAACAAACACACACTATTCTGTGCTGTTGAACATGTCCACCTCAAGAGCATTGAGGGACTCAGCAAAGGCACACGTAAAAGTAGTAAAATATCTGAATATCAAATCTCAAGGTCTTCACTGAGTCCTCTTCCAATAAATGTGGCATGCCAACTAATGATATATATTTAACAATCCAACTTCAGTACTGAATAGAAATGACGAAGGCAATCATTCAGGTCCTCGGGCTGAACTGGCCATAGTGGGCATTGGGTTTTGGAATGATTGGGGCTGGTTTGTTATTGGGGGCTGGTATTGCAGCAGTGCTGCAATATCGACCCTCAGTAACAAAAGAAGCAATGCTGGGGGTCAGTTTGGGTAAGCAGCAGTGCTTCACACTTGCACCATTGTTCACCTTCTGCCTCCTCTTCTACTACCCCCAGGGGCCAGTCCGATACATTTTCCAGGGCTGCTTTGTGTTCTCAGACCAGCCCTGTATGGCCCTTACCTGGAGCTATGGTTTTGCAAAATCTTGTGTTGCTAATGTGGTCAGAATGCAGCACACATAGAAAGTGGAAAAACCGAGTAAAACTAACGTTATTTCTCCTTGTTACGCATCACCTGGGGGAGGCATATCTTTTTAGTGTTCGAAATATAATAATGAACTTTATAATATGAATAACAGACAATACAAAAACAGAGAACCAAAAGAGGTACAAAGAAGAATACAAAATAATATAGAAATGGGAAATCTACCTATTTAATCACAATTGGAAAATACAATTTAAAAGAAAATGATTAAACAGAAATGCCATTGCATGAAAATCTTAATAGAGCTACTTCAACTTCAAACTCTTGAATAACAATACATTGTGTGTATGTTAGTATAGCTTTATCTATAAATATAGTACAATATATTCATCAATTGGGTTCCAAAATGGGTGCTAAGTTGATGAGTTATGGACTACACACAACAGAGTCAATTTGGCTCCTCTTCTAGTAGAAATGATCCATAACGACCATGCATGAATTGATAGTAATGAACGATTTTTCCGATGAGTCGTAATTCATTTTAAAGCAAGCGATATTAGAAAGTCTAAAAGTTTAATATTTAAATCAAACAAATTTGTATACGGTGAAAGAGATTAGCAAATCAACATATCATATGAAATATTATCTGAAATGTTAAGAATGTTTGTGGTAACATCCCAAGCTTCCTTCCAATACGTAAAGACAACATTGCATTCATAAAGCACCTGTCTTAATGAGCCTGGATTCAAATTACATTGCCAACAATTAGGAGGATTTGAAACTTTTGCATTGTATATCTTGAAAGGAGTCCAAAAAATTAAATGAAAGGAAATAATTAGTTTGGTATAAAGAAGAAGGCAACCAGCCAGAATTAAGTGACATATTTTCTTCCATAAATCTTTAGAGAGAGATAAACCTAGTTCTTTATTCCAAAAAGTAGAGAGAGAGAGATAATAGTATCTCCTGCAGAATTGTTCAGTCTGTTTATAAAACTGTGACATAGCATGTGAAAAAGCAGCTATTGTTTGAATATAAATCTCCAAATCTGATGTGACCTTTGAAGGAACATTGTTTGGAAATGAATAAAAGAGGGAGTTACACAACAGTTCATATTTAGAAATATCTGTGGAAGGCAAATGAAATTTTTGTTGAAATACACTAAAAGGTAGAAAGCATTATTATTAAAAAATATCAGCTTTTATCCAAGACTGCCAAAGTTTTGCAGTATGCTCAAGTTTTGGTAAAGGGTTATAACATAACCACATTTTTGTTGTATGTGAAATAGGATATTGAAAAGGGGAGCCAGGGTCGTGTAATATTAGTTTTGTAGATTTGAATACGGTGGATCTTTTTAGTAATGTGGTAGAATTAGACATAGTCAGTAAAAAGGTAAAGGAAAATCGATATCAAACTTCATTCAATGAGAAGCCATGAAGATAAATTGGCAAACTCTGCTTGATTGAACGAAAAAGAACCTTGCTTTAAAATGAATGCTTTATGATAAATGAGAAAATCAGGCAAACCATTACAATGTAACACATTTTATAACTACTACGACGGGTTTTGGTATTGCAAATACATTTTGGTAAAAGTTCAGCCACATCTTTATAAAAGTTAAGAAGACGGTGTGTATGTGTCATAGAAAGGAGGAAAAATATTTTTGGAGCAATAACCATTTTAACAGAATTAACTTTACACCACCATGATAGATATAAGGCAGACCACTTATGAAATTTGTCTTTAATATGATTAAGAATGTATTCACGATTCAATACAATGATTGTTTTGTGGTTTGAGTAGGCAGAATACCAAGATATTGAAGTTTTTCATTTTGCCATATTATCTCATTGTCAGGGAGCACATCATTATATTCAATGAACATTAAGATGAAAAAAATATGTTTTATTAGTGTATAAAGTGTAACCTGAAATCAAGGAGTATTTGTTAATTAAATGTAATAAAGGAGTAATGGAAGAGTCAGCATTACTAATATAAAGTAGAACATCAGCATATGCTGAACTTTTTATACCAACATCATTTAGAACTTCAATTTAAATTGAGTTTTTAATGACATTAAGTAATGGCTCAATAGCAAGGAGAAAAAGTAAAGGAGATGAAGGGCACCCTTACCTAGTACCTCTTAAAAGACAAAAAGGTCCTAGAGATTTTACCATTAATAAAGATTCTGGCAGACGGTCCAGAATTGAGTGCTGAAATCATGAAAATAAATTGACTGCCAAAACTAAATGTGGATTGGGTACGAAATAGATACGATCAAGGACCTTTATCAAAAGATTTTTCAGCATCTAATGCACGGACTCCTGAGGTATACGTAAGGAAGAACCAGCTTCAATAGCATGGAATAATAGTATTGTGTTATTCACAGAATGTCTATGTTTCATGAAACCAGATTGATCAATATGAATAAGAGAGTCAAGCACAGAGGCCAACCTGGTTGCAAGAGTTTTTGCATACAGCTTACAATCTTAATTAATTAAAGATATATGGTGATATTTAGAACCAATAGTAGGACCTTTATTAGGTTTTGGGAGAAGTATAATCAAAGCTTCATTGAAGGACCCTGAAGTTGCTCCTAACGTACTAAAATGAGTAAATATCTAAAGCAGATGAGGTAGAAGGTGAGGAGAAAATTATTTATAAAATTAAGGAGGAATATCATTCAAACCAGGGGATTTACGCAATGTAAGGGATATAATGGCTGACATAACCTCTTCTACGGAAATTGGTACATCCAATTCTTATTTAACTGAAATTTTAGGTAAGCCACACAACTCAAAAAAATTATCAATATGAGGAGCTGAATAATAAGTTACAAATTTAGTGACGATATATTCATGAGATAATGTAATTTTAATATCTGGACCATGAATTGCATTCATTTGAATTATATCATTTTTGATACAAAGATAATTTGCTAAAAGTCTTCCAGACCTCTTAGCACTAAAGGAAAATGTGTCCTTAGTATTAGAAATCTGTATGCCTGCCCTCCTACTTAATATGGAATTTAATTTGTAACAGAGTTTTTGTAATTGTAGTTTATTTTTGATATCACTAGATGTGATAAAAAGATGTTCATATTTGTTCCTTGCTTATCCAAATCTTACATTTTCAAGTTAAATGACTTATTATCCTGTGTCATAATGGATATAGTTACAGCTCTGACATACGCCTTAAAAGCATCCCAGCAATTTACAATTGACATAGAACCTTCAGGATTAAAAGCAAAAAAGTCATTAATTTTATTGTCAAACAGTTTGGTTTATTTTTCCATTACTGACAGCATTTGTATTCATATGCTACCTATGCATAGATTGTGTGTTAAGGTGAGTTAAAAAACACAAGAAAGTAGCGCTTGATCGGAAATATCAATATTATGAATAATAGGGTCAGAAATTGATTGAATTAAATGATGGGATTCTAAGAAAGAAACAATCTATTTGAGAATAGGACTTATGAGGGGTAGAAAAATACACACAATCTGTTGGGTGGTGTACGTGCCAAATATCCACCATTTTAGTATTTAAAAAACAGGTTTTGAGAGTAAAAAAAGCTTTGGGAGGACAATATTTGGTTAAAGATATTCTGCCTAACAAAGGGTCATGTATTAAATTAAAATCATCTTCAATAATAAGTGAAACATTACCTGATTTAAGCACTTCAGATGTAAAAGGAGAGCAGGAATCAGGGGTATCATTTGTTGGAGCATAAACACTAATAAAGTGTTGAACAGTATAATCAATTTTAAATATAAGGTAACTGCCATCCGCATCAGAACATTTGTTTAATAATTGAATCTATAACTTTTTTGTAACCAGAATAGCAACCCCAAATTTTTGTTGACTGCATGAGAAGAGACAACATTACCAACTCATTTTGTCTTCATATAAGTAAAACTGTAGACTCCATATAAATCTCATGGAGTAAACAAATATCAGCTTTCTGTCTCACCAAGTAATGTAACACTTTAACACGCTTAACAGGGTGTTGTAACCCTTTATTAAGAGAAATATTTTAAATTCTAGTATCATTATCCATTTTCATAACAGAGAATGAAAGTAAGAAATAGGAAAAGATAAAATTGCACGAGTAAAAAGTAGCTCTTTGAATTAAGAGAAAAAGGAAAAAAAGACAAACACATAAGAAAAACAACATAGAAACATAAATAACATTTCTGAATCACACACAAGCAAGTGCACAAATGAATGTCAAACCAATGCCCTAGCGGCGAAAATGGTAGAAAAATGCTAGCTACAAAATATATTAGAACAAAGGATTTTGGTAATAATCTTGTTTGTATCCATGGTGAGTGGGGAATGCTGGTCTAAAATGGAATGAAGATCATCAGGCGGTGAAAGGACCGGGAAAAACAGTTTTCCAGATTTTCATAATGGACAGGTCAAATAGGCCATATTTAAAACCTCACTTCGTAGTCGAGGTCGAAGATTTGTGAACTCTTTATGGATTTTAACTGGTTCCTTGGTGAAGTCTTGATGGACAAAGATTTTGTTACCCTTGACCATCAAAGATGAGATCTAGCTTACCTCTTTCCAAATCATGACTAAATAATGGTGATGCAGTATTTTAAAGATCATTTGGCGAGGTTTGGTTTGACTTGGGTTAGGATGCAAAGGAATTCTGTGTGCCTTATCAATTTCAAATGTTTCCATTAATTTAAATTGCAATAAAACCAGGTAATAAGTTCTCCAAAAACCTTCTGCGATCATTGGCTGCAACATCTTCTGGCAAATTAAAGATGCGCAAGTTGTATTGCCGATTGCGATTTTTTAGTTCCAGTAAAAGAGTATTCATTCATCAGCTTAATTTTTGCTGTAATGGGCATAAGACTGTCAATTTTGGTTTTGTTATCCTGAATTCTAATTGAATTGTCAGAGACTTTCACAGAGAGACTTGTCATGTCTTTACAAATATTTTTGATCAATGGTGCAATATTGTCTGCAGTAGCACGTACTGCTTGTAATTCTTCTAATAAAGTGGATACCAAAGGTTCATTAGAATCAGCAATTTCGTGTTCAGTTGGAAAAGGGTAAAATTGATTGTTTACGTTTGTTATTTGTTACATGTATATTTTCCCCTCCACAGTAATAAATTAGAAAATGCTGTAATATATAAGCAAACGAAAAATAAAATATTAAGAAAAGGAAAATGAAGGTCACCACAAAAGCAGGCTGTGCTCCAGCTAAAACGAACTGTGGGAGTGTTCTAGGCCTCAGTCGTGCCTTTTGCTTGAATCCTGGAAGTAGCTCTGCCCTCCTGACAGGAACGTTGGCAGCAGAATGTAGGAGAGACCGGGAAGAGGAACCCGAGGCAGCCTTATGTAAAAATCCAAAGAAATGCTGCAAAAAAGGTATTTTCTTGGAGTGCTGGCAGTATTGAGTCGATTGATGGCCAAAACATAAAAGTAATGCCTGCCTTATAGTGAATTAGTTTTGGCAATATTCAGGGCATCAGGAGAGAGCTAACGTGAGGCGGCCATCGAGTGTGAATCCTTGTGTGAATCCTGGAGGCATATCTTTTTGATGCAGACCCAGGAAAATCTGGGAATGCATCTAACCATGGGATTTGTGTGCCCATGAACGCTGCATTGCCTTACTCCAGATTCATGAAGCCATTCAAAGCTGTGCAATATTGCTTTGTGTGGCTCCATTAATCTGACGTTCAGGCGTTTGCAATGTGATGCAAGCCGCTCATAAATACAGCCCAAAATATTTAAGATCCATTCAAAGATGGTGCATGCAAAGTAGTCTGCTTTCAATGATTCTTGTTATTTATGGAAAAAAATATTTAAAAATGCCCACTTGTGTGGGAAAATGTAAGCACGAGCATGCAAAAACGGCCACATTTGAATAGTTTCTAAAGCACTTTTACATTATTAAATAATGGAAACTCCTATTTCCGGATGGCCTCCACTTGCAGTGCCCAAGGGTGATGTGACACATTCCAAGCAACAGTGAGGGCCCAGTAGCAATATCTAAGGAGCTGCCGGACAATAATAGAAAAATATATTTTTTTTAAAATACATAAAAAGTGTATTAAAATATAAAGCAGACCGTCTCTCTGGAGCCCTGGCACTGATGTGGACTTTTTCTATGATAGATGTGTACATTGTACACAAGAACAATGCTATCACTCACATAGAAGGAAGCCAATGCGGAAGTGGGCTGACCTGTTCCAAGTGCTATAGAGAGTTGAAATGTGAATGCCAATTTAACAGACCAATGGATGAAGACCACTGATCAGAAGTTCCTACAAATATGCATATCTGTGGTCATTCTGTTTTTTGTTGAACCATGGACAAGAACAATAAAAATAAAATATCGAAGATTTTTAAGTTGAGCGTTTTTTTTCCCATGCATGTGGAACCAAAGCACTCTCTAAGTAAATTGTAACGAACTAGT
This sequence comes from Lissotriton helveticus, assembly GCF_964261635.1. Lineage (NCBI taxonomy): Eukaryota > Metazoa > Chordata > Amphibia > Caudata > Salamandridae > Lissotriton > Lissotriton helveticus. The sequence continues at coordinate 788,238,460 of NC_136068.1, forward strand.
ACCGATAGGTCCACAGACATTGCACTGTCAAGACAGACCTAAAAGTAGCGCAAGATCCAATCCTCTTAGTGATAGAATGTTAAGGTTGGAATTAATGCACTTTCCAGGGATACTTTTGGTTTCTAGCCCAGTCCTAGATACAGCTATTGGAAATTACAATTTCTTTCTGATTAGTAGATATGTGTTTGCATTGTTGTTCCTTAATTTCACATTTTGGAATCTTCGAATCAGATCTATGACATATAGCACTCAGCACTTGCAGCATTGACCACTAATTTGTTATTCAATACAGGCATTTAGAGTTAACCACGATCAGAAGAGTGAGCGCAGAGATTGCGGGGTGGGGGGGGGGGGGGGGTTGCAGACTAACCAGTTAGGGTAAAAAGCCGAGTTTTCAGATGGTTCCATATTGCTGCAAAAAGACAGAAAATTGATCTTTTTTCAGTGTATGGGGAGCTCTACAGAATGCTACTCTGCCTGGAGCACAAAAAAACTGCCTACTGTGCATGGAGTCATTCCAAACCTGCTGTTGCTGGCTTTGTAGCCTGTTGAGAAAATGTAGTCTCTATACACAAAGACTCTGCAGATCATGAACGAAATGAACGCAATAAGCTCATAAAGCATATATTTTATCATAAATCAACAGCGCCATTCATTTGATTTGTTACAAACAACAGTGTGCATTTGTGTGTACGAAGGGTTAAAACATTAAAGTTTCAACACCATCGGTGCCCGCTGGTGTCCACATGAAGGGTTGATCAATTAAACATGATCCCACATGCGACCAGAGCTGTGGCCGTGAGGTGGAAATAGAATAGAAAATGCAGCGCTTGTTTGGCAATGCCAATCTTCCTGGCTGGGCAGGCAAGCACTGCTGATTCTGAAGGAAAACTGAAATGCTCACTGAAGGCAGAAGCACAGAAAACGTGGCTCGATATTTGCATATTATTCATGAGAACAAGACAAGTAGTCAGTACGTGTTGGGCCAGACGGGCCATTAATTCCATCGGGCATTTTCCCAGAAGGCTGGAGGACCGATTTTTGAAGTACTGTGCCCGCTGTTAGTGCCTCTGTCAGTTCCACAAGCATAATTACAACGGGCGGGAGTGGGGATGGGGCATTCAGGAGAGAGGGAAAGAGAGAGAGACAGAGCGAGAGAGAAAAGAAATAAATAAATAACAAGCATTTACAATGCAACGGTTTCGCCTTTGCCAAAGTTAGAGCTATTGGCATTGTAAATGACAAATTGTTTATTTATGTGTTGGTTTTGAAAACAGATAAATAAATGGCATTGTCATTTACAATGTCAATAGCTTAATCTTGCGCAAATGCGAGACCTATTGCATTTGCACCCACACACACACACACACACAGCCACACGCACACACACAGAGCCACACACACACACAGAGCCCCCCCACACACACAGCCCCACACACACACAGCCACACACACACCCACACACACAGCCACACACACACAGCCACACACACAACACACAGCCACACACACACAACACACAGCCCCACACACAACACACAGCCCCACACACACAGAGCCCCCCCACATACACACAGAGCCACACACAGAGCCCCCCCACACACACACACAGCCCCCCCCATAGCCCCCCCCACACACACAGAGCCCCCCACACACACAACACACAGAGCCCCGATTACATCTGAGAGAAGGATTTGGGAGTCTGCGGGCGGCTGCGCCGCAGATCAAAGGCTAGGAGAGCGCCCCGGCCCAGAGGCCATGGAAATGACAGGGGAGCGAGTCTTCCAATGAATATGACCCCCCCCCTCCAAATTTCACTGACAAAAAAAACGTCTAGGCAACGGCAGGCAGACGGGCAGCTCCCCATTCAGGGTTCGGAAACAGTGACATCATCACAGGGCAAGCGCGGAGACACAAACATGCTGTCAGACACACGTCCATGCAATCACACCAAGGCCAACGCAAGTAGAAATGCCTGCACAACCGCAGGTAGGGGCAAAACTACACCAAAGGTAACAGCACGAAAACACGACCATATCTAAACATACCTAACCTCACTCCCACAGATTACACAAACACACAATCAGAGGCGCAACTAGAGCCAAATTTCTGGGGGGGCTAAGAAAAAATTGCGGGGGGGGGCTGAACCTTTAATCAGTAGGCAGAGTGGAGCTGCAGGGGCTCTTAGAAGGAGTGAAACAACTGCAAGGCCTAATTAACAGTCAAATGGTCTTTAAAAGACCTGTGAAACGTTCGGGTGCGGCTCTGTGTGTGCCCGGGACCTGTCTCATCCCGGGCTGCCACACACGACGGGGGGGCTGAAGCCCAGTGAGTCCAATGGGTGTTGCCCGCCTGCACACAATGCACACATGCACGTATCCAAACTTAGGCACACAACCACACGCGTGCGCACAATTGCAAAGACGTCTTTGCCACTTTCACCTAGCAGCCCGGCCATGGATGATGGAAGAATACGTCACCGTGAACATCCATTAGTCTCGAGTAAGGATATCATTCCCCAGTATAATGACCCCCCCCCCCCACACACACACTCTTTCACTCGGGACTGATGTCCTGGCCAGCCCTTCCTCTCCACCATCCCCCTGCGTCCGGACGGGTGCACTGCCCAGTCACCTGAACCTGTGGCTGTAGGATGCTGGGTGCCAGGCTGGCAGTGAGAGAGGTGGGGCCACGTCCGCCCCCACACTTGTGAGCTCGCCGCCCACGCCCTGGGGTGTTTTCACACCACTAGTGGAAGTGGGCTGCAGAGCTGCTTCCCGCTCTGCAGGGTGGTCTCCAGCCATCCTTCTGTCCACCCTTCGGCATCGTGTAAAGCAAACACGTGGTGGCACCGTGCTTGATGACTAAACCGGCCAGAGGCTGCTACCCCTGCATGGTCGGTGCTTACATCATGTTGTGTTCAGACAGGCACGGGCACACTCCCCAGGTGTTTCACGAGAGCATGTGCTTGTGCAAGAATGATGGCTTCCCCTGCAGATCCGAGGGAACTGATGCCACAATGGATTAAATGCGACTTTCATACCTCTCTTTTCTCCCCTTTCCTCGTCTCTCTTGCTGCTCCAGGTGTGAACTTCACTGTTCTCCCCCCTTCAATTCTTTTCATCTGCCCCCCCTATCCTCCAGGCGGGGCCACGAGTGAGGAACTGGTCTAATGCGGCCACAAGTGAGGGACTGACCTGCAGCGGCCACGAGTGAGGGACTGGCCAGGCGCACCGATGAGTGAGGAACTGGCCAGGTGCAGCCACGAGTGAGGGACTGGCCAGGCGCAGCCACGAGTGAGGGACTGCCCAGGCGCGGCCACGAGTGAGGGGCTGGCCAGGCGCGGCCACGAGTGAGGGGCTTGCCAGGCGCGGCCACGAGTGATGGGCTGGCCAGGTGTGGCCACGAGTGAGGGACTGGCCAGGCGCGGCCACGAGTGAGGGACTGGCCTGCAAGCGGCCCCGAGTGAGGGACTGGCCTGCAAGCGGCCCCGGGTGAGGGACTGGCCTGCAAGCGGCCCCGGGTGAGGGACTGGCCTGCAAGCGGCCCCGGGTGAGGGACTAGCCTGCAAGCGGCCCCGGGTGAGGGACTGGCCTGCAAGCGGCCCCGGGTGAGGGACTGGCCTGCAAGCGGCCCGAGTGAGGGACTGGCCTGCTGCGGCACTAGTGAGGGACTGGCCTGGCGCGGCCACGAGTGAGGGATTAGCCTGGCGCTGCCGGCCGGTCCCCCTGCAGCAGTCCTCAGTGGGCCTGGGCGGGTCCAGCCCCCACAGCCCTGCAGCCATGGCGGGGGAGAGTGGTTCGGGCGGCTTAAAGACAGAAACTGCAGAACACACGCCGCCAATCTCTCAAAGATTGAGAGTTGAGGGCTGCAGCGAGCTCATCAGCCGGAGACACACACCCTTGCAGTCTGAAGCGGAAGCACCATTAAGGTTCAGTGGAGATCCTTTTCCAGATGCCTTTGTGCTGCATTTGAGGATCCCCTCTCCATAGCAACTGTGAAAACCGCGGAGGCTTTCTCCGGCCCAATCACGACCACTGCCATTCCACAATTTCGGGTCACGTTTGCAGATGTTTTGCCAGACTGAGAAGATACTTTTTCGGTTATCTTTCTACCCATGCTCATCGCCTTGCCTCACGCTTTCGGCAAAGGAGGTTCAGACAAACAAACACCGGCCTCCTAAAGACAGATCTGCAGGAATGCAGAGCAAGGGACAAAAGACTCATCGGGAGCACCTAACTAACAACTGATGGGATGGGTGAGGAGTTGTGTTATGGTAAGGTACTGCTAATGCTCACCCATTCACTGCCTTACTTTGAAGTAAGGCAGTCTGTGATAGAATGAAGCCAATGCCATAAAATGCATAGTCGGCATGCTACAAAATAACATACCGAGCTGTACTCATCGTAACTCGTAACTGTGTGATCGTTTGCGTCCTTGTGCAACGCCAAAGACCGTGCTGCCAATGCTGCAACGTCAAACACATGCCACGGAAACCCCAAACAGGACCACATGACTACAAAGCTAGCAGCAACACACCGGTGCTGTCTCCCGTTTTGAAGGCCTGCCATTACACTGAATTTGTGGCATAGGTAGCCTGGGGGGTTCTGCTGGTCTCTTCGAACGTAACACTCTAAGGGAGCTCCCTGGCCTCGGACTTCCACACACACCCTGAGAAGGGTTGGGTTCTTCCGACGCCCCCCCTTGTCGGATACTTAGGCACTGGCGTTGTCCCTATGCCACCCGTCTTGCCTCCGTACGTACATAGATAGATGAAGTCACTGTCGGGAAATGGAAGTAGGAGTCCAAAACAGCAACAGGTCAGGCGGGCCTGGCGGAGGAGGCACCGACTTACCCAGGGGGGCAGCTCCGCTGTGGAGATGCGGAGCTTCACCGACTTCTCCTCATCCTCCAGGAAGGCCAGGGCCCGCGAGAGCCGGGAGCCCTTGGCCAGCTTGTTCTTCGGGCGCCATCTTCGGAGGAATGCCAAAAACAAACCTTGGCGGAAAAAAAAAAATAACATCCGCCCACCGCCGCAATGACGATCGCAAGGGGGCGGAGAGGGAAAAAATTTACGGAACGCCCATGAATCGCCTCGGACAATGACGGAAGCCTCTCTCTTCCAATGGCTAGCCTCCATTTATGGAGCTAGCCAATGGAAAAGAGAGGCGGGACAAAGCCACATACTGTTCTCAAAAGATTTCGCCTGCACGAACGCTGCTGCGCTGCGGATCGCCAGGCGAAACCTAAAAAGGAATTGGCGGATGGAAGGAGAGAGAGTTAAAGAGGAGGAAGGGAGCAGACCTGGTTTCTATGTTTTTGCCAGGTATCTTTTTGGTTCCTATTTCAGCGGAGTTCCTGAAAACAAAACTTGAAATACAATTTCGAGCACAGTGACTATTTTACAAAAGTTTTCTCCAGTAGTACGTAATATGACCAGGAAGAACAAGAATATGCAAAAACATACTATATGTATTTATGGTATTCCCATCATATCTTAATAATTTTTTGGTACTATATTGGATATGTAAGGACTTCAATCGAAGTAAACAATGAAAAAAGAGCAAAAGGTCTATCTATTTTTTTGTAAATAACGCACAAAGCCATATGCATGAACACATTTTACCATAGACACAGAATGGGCAACACCCTTTGATGAATCTGGCCCAAAATTTGTGCTGCAAAAAAATAGTACTACAATTGAGTGTTTACTAAGTTAATGAAAATGAAACTTTACGAATATTACTTTATATTGGGCCTGCTTTTAAGTGTGAAATGGCCAGGCACTGCACCATATTCCAAATGCAGCAATAGCTTTCTCCTTCACAATTAAACTTTCTCACTTTTTTTTGCGTGAATGTCAGCACAATCCTCACTCATGCTAGTCTCTTCTCTGGCTAATCAGTAAGCGCATGCGATGAAGCAATGGCCAATAACAGGCCTTTTTACAGTACTGAGAAAGATGAAAAAAAACTAGTTCAAGCTAGGGCGAGTGACTACTCTCCAGTGCTTTAAATGGACAGGTACTATCCGGTACTGAGTATCTGCATTTCTTTAATTTGAAAAGGAGAGTACCTGCACTTCTCAGCACTGCTTCCACACACTTAATGGGAAAGTACTGGCACTTCTAAGGAGAAAACAGGTACTCTAAAATGGTCAGTACCTGCTCTTTCAATATTTCCATTTATATCACTGGTATTCTCCAAAGAGTGACATCGGCAGTGGTATAGTAAGGGTACTACGTTAAAATCCAGTCTAATTAAGGACAAATGGCACCACTCTCTCTTCATCTTATAGTAAGGAAAAAAGACAGCCATGTTGGGGGTTAGTTGACATCTATGAATGAAGATGGTGGGGCAGCCGTCCCCTGGCATCCCTTGGTCCTGGAGCCATCGCACTTGCTGCATCAATAGGAGCAATGCCTCGAGCACTCAAAAGCATCACATTCTTCACACAAATGTGCTGAGGCTCACTGCAGAAATGTGTGCGCAACTCTCATGTAAAAAGAAATTGCAATATTGTGGATTCTGCCTGTCATCCTTCTGATGCCAACACATTGAAGATTTTTTAATTATGTGATAGTAACGCATGTAATACTTTGTGCTTTCAGAACCAACAAAGCACCTTTGCTAAGAGTGGAAATGCATCACAAGATGGCTCATTGATGTGGGTATTCACTGCTGCCATCTGGGGCCATAATATAGAAAGTGTTCAGGGGTGGAACAAGCATTTGACCCTTTCGTTTTACAGAATGGACCACAGATGCTTGTCTACCACCTTCTATAATCATATAGTTTTGGACCCGTGGGATCCAACTGAGGCGTCTCGTCCTTACAGTTGAACTGCTAATTTAAGCAAGCATTTGCAATGCAATGGGTCTCACATTTGTAAAGTTAGAGCTATTGGTGTTATAAATGACACCGTTTTTATTTATGTTGTTTTATTTGCAGTGGAGTGTTTTTTTAAAGCAAAAAAGTGTATTCTATAAAGGATGGAAGCATATGTGTCGGCAGGAGGCGCCGAGGCAGGGAAATTGGATGTAGGACAGGTGTGGGAAAGAAGAGAAGTGGTGTGGTGATACTGCAAGTGTCTCATGGCCCTGCTGTTGTTAATAAATACAAAATGTTGCTGTTATGCACGCTACCTTGATCTTGGACTCAAAAATACATCTTTCACACATTAGTATGGAGATGTGCTTTAAAATCAGCTGAAGATACATAAAAATATGCATGTGCTACATGTATGTCCCTTTTTATTTCACCGTTTTTGTCAAACCAGCATTGTGAAAGCCAACATATCTGTCTTTAGTATACTGATATGTATTTTTCCGGGCCTGCTTCTGCATGCTTTATTCACAAAACTGCAAAGAAAAAAAAAAGATATGCGCCTGCTGCACACATCTTATATGAGATCCCTGCTTTACACGCTCATTTTAAATCAGTCTGTACATTATGCACATGCAAACCGTCACAAAGGGGCTGGGTAAAACATGTGGTCCTACAATGGCGGTAGGGACTATAGAGAAAATCTGAGCTGCTGCCTGGTGACAGCAAAGTCCTGCCAGAGAGGAGGGAAACGTGAAAACAGCGAATTAAGAGACGCGCAAACCATCCCACAAAACACATTGTTATGTGTTTCCTGTGCCGCACAAAAAGACATATGTAAATTGGCATGTTTGCAACCCGTAGCGCAGATCGGCGCCGACCTACGCAGGCTGGGCATGGTGCGGCCTGCAGCCTCGAGCAATGCCTGGGACTGGAGTTGTGCGCTGGCTGGAGCTGGGGTGAGGATTGATGGGGCTGCAGCCCTTCACGCAATAACCACTCCACGCATCAGTTTAGCGTAAAAGGCCATTTATTAGGACAGGCATGACAGACCATAATCAAACATAAACATCTTTAACCGTTAACAATCCCCCCAACATCCTGCCTTTCAACCATCATCCACGCACATATTCCACTGGGCACTCCCAATTCACACCACGACCTCTCCACGTATACCATTCAGATCCCTTTTCCTGTAACCCCCTCCCCAGAAGGGTGATTCTGCCCGTCATGGACTCCCCAACTCTCCCAGGTCCCGCAAACACCCTTCACATCAACCTGTCCTAAACTGGCACTCCAAACAACTTGTCCCAAAACACCCGCACCTCACTCCTGAACCATTTGTAGGGTGGGCGGGCGGACAAAAACTACACCTAATCCCTGAGGCACCGGGGACAGGAAGAGGAAGTCCTTCCCCTCCTGTTCCCTTAAGTAACCTCCTAACCCCACCCCCTAAAACCCACCCCCTGACCTAACCATCTGCCTGCCGTCCTCTCGCGCGAACACCCCGGGGAAAAGACTGGTCTGCCGACCTGCTTTCCCCGGGGGCCGCATTTTGAGGTGAGCTGTCGCGATGGGGTCTGGTAACGATTAGGACACTGGTAGCAGGACACAGACACTCCCTGGAAGCCCTGCAGTGTCTGGGGCAGTGGGTGAGCTTGCGGGCCGGCTGACCTGCCCGGAGCTGTGTTACCCGCAAGGGCTGCTCCCACGCGTCCGCGACCTCTCACTGGATGTGGGAGTGAGGCCCCCCTCACCTCCCCCCCATTTAGCTGGAGGCTGGAGGACTATGGCAGTACCCATTTGGGCTGAATTGAGCTGTGCTGCATGAGCACATTGGGGGTAGGACCAGGCGCGTGCCCCCCCCTTTGTGTGACCTGAGCCTCACCAGTGATGTCATGCTGGAGGCCTGAGAGAGGCCCGTGTGTTGCAGCTGGAGGGCTGATATCCCACTCTGGCCCACCACACTCACCAGACGGCAAGGCCCTGTTCGGATTGCAACCCATACGGGGCACGTGGGCGGTAAATGGGATGTCATGCTGAGTCCACTGCGTCTAAATAGGTGAAGTGAGTGGACAGCGTGATTGAGCAGAATGGCATTGTGGAGCGATTCCTTCCCATGACCGGGGCCCACCCATCATTGTCCTTCCCTAGGCTACAAAGAGACAGCTGTCAGAAAATAGACTACTGCAGTTGAACAGTGTGGGGTGTGGGGCATAAGGACTCTAAGCAAAACACCCTCTCCTTCAAAGCACCGGCTACCAGTACTGCGACGCAACAGATCAGCATGGTGGCGGGGGGAGTGACACACGCAACTGAGGCAGCTGGGCCTGACAACTTGTTGTTGGAATTGAGAGCAGGCTTCAGGGCACTGGACACTCACTTTGGTGCCCTCAATAAGAGGTTGGAATCTATGGGGGCCCGGCTGCATCTGCAGGAAGGGCGTCTGACCACAGCAGAGGAGAGAATCTCTGACCTAGAAGATGGCGCTGCCCAGACGACCAAGAAATATGAAAGAATGGAGAAGCTCCTCCAAGCTGTAACAATTAAGAATGAGGATTTGGAGGCACGCGGGCAGAGGAACATCATTTGCATTATGGGAGTACCTGAGTCTACCAACACCGGGGGACTGGACCGATATGCTCCTCACAGATTTATTTGGGGGTGAGTCCTTTACAACTACATTGGTAATTGAACGTGCACATTGCATTCTGGGACCACAACCTAAACCAGGATGCCCACCTAGAATGATCATAGCCCGGTTACTGAACTTTAGAGACAGGGATACCGCCCTACTGATGGCGCACGAGAAGGGCCAACTTGAATGGCAGGGCTCGACCATATCCATGTACCCAGACTTTACTCTTATGGTTCAGGAAGCACGTAGAAAGTATGCAGGGGTAAAGGCAACCCTACGGAAGATGTGGCTATGGTAAGAAATGCTATATCCAGCATGGTTGAAGGTTGATGTTAACAGTCGATCCCGAGTTTTTGACTCTCCCCATGATACCCAAGAGTTCTGCCAGAAATATTACAATCCTGGAAAGAAGCATTGTACATCATCACCCACCGCAGCAGTCGGATGTATGGCGTTACAACGCAGGCTATTACAACGCCTGCCTTTACAACGCGGTTTTTACATCGCATACCATTACAACGCATAGTGCTTTTAGGCGCTGGATAGTGATTTATTTAATTTACTATTCCAACTCCAGTCCCCGTGGATAGTAGGGAAGGTGTTGGATAGTAAATTAAATATATTCCCTATCCTAGAGCGCCCCCCAGCGGAATGCGTTGTAATGGTTTGCATTGTAATGACCGCGTTGTAATGGTAGAGCGTTGTAAAAGTTTCGTTGTAAAGGTTGTTCACCGCAGCGGTCACAGGACATACCAGACTCCGGAGCAAGTGCTGATATTTTCCCTGCCAATTAATTGCATGAAGTTCCAGTTCAAGAGCAATGGCCAATGGACAGGTTCCGATGGGTTTAATAACATTCAAGCTGCCTTACCGAAAACCAGAGCTGGTGGCGTGCAGGGATACCACAATGGATGAATAACATGCACCTATGCAGGCACCGAGTGCCAAGATTAGGGGAAGTGGCGGGGTGTTGCCACACCTCAAGTGCGGATGCACCTCTTTAAGTTTTTGCAGGTTTATAGTACAATTTGATTATGTCTGTATAATCATTCAATCAAGGCCATAAGGGATGGTGATTTCCCCCTGGAGTTAGGTAAGGGGGATGGGTGGTGAGAGGAGGGGAACTCGGTAGGTATGCTAAAGTTCGTAGGTTTTCTTAGCAGTTGTCCATTACAGTGCAGCACTAATGGTCCAGGTGTCAGTGGGTTGGAAATTCAAAGATATAGATCATGGTTAATAAGGTAATGGCAGAGGCCAGTGTTGTACCGATGTCCTGGATTGTCTGGGGCCTAAATAATACCATAAGTGTATGCAGGTGACCAATTACATGCAACGCCACTAGGTGGACATTGTCTTTCTACAAGAGACTTATCTCGCAACAAATGCTAAGACGCCGCTGATATCGAGCTGGGGGGCACATACATATTTTTCAGGACTTAGGGGTCAATTAGGATGGCGGACGGATCGCCACCGCCATGCAGACGGTTTCGATCTGTCCGCCATCCTTGCCCGTCCGCAACCTATTTCCCCCCGCCATATTACAATGGCGGGGGAGACCGTAGCAGGCGGGAAGACCGTCCGCCGCTTTTACAAGCTCTAATATGGTGGCGGTGTCTATCAGACACCGCCAGCCATATTAGGATGTGCTGGGGGCTATTCCTTTCCGTGGCGGCAATGCCGCCACGAAAAGGCATACGGTCCTTGCATTGGGGGCCCGTTGCAGGCCCCCAGGGTGAAGGGGGTGGTGGGGGGGCACATGGGGGGTACCTATGGTACCCCCCTGTAGTTGCATGCACAATGCGGCAGGCACCGCGCGGTGCCTGCCGCTTTATGCATGCAAATGCACAGCATGCATTTTTAACTTTGTAGCGGGTGCTGCTTAAACTAGCACCCGCTGCAATGTTAAATATATGGGATGTGACCGTCAGGGTGGCGGTCACATCCTAATTCCAATGGAGGGAACGCCACTGCCCCTATGGACGGTCCCTCCACCTCGGGGGTGGTGGACGTACGCAGGTCCGTCCGCCATCATAATTGACAACATAGTTCCTATGCCAGAGGGGTTAAAGTGTTGATAACTAAACGGGTGCCGTTCCGGGAGGAGGAGGTCTGTCGGGATGCATCCTGGTTGGGGGCTGTATTCCGGGCCGGGCTTTGCTCCGCTCTTCCACTGGCCGGGCCTGGCTCCGGCCAAATACTCTGACTACACCTCCCAGCAATCCCGCAAAACGCCAGTACCAAGCGCCAGGAGGCGTACAAAGGAGAATTTGGGGCCGAGTTCCCTGTGTACTGCTTTACTACTGCTTCTGGCCTCGCCTGGCTCCGCTGAGTCCCCTGTGCATTGTATTCTGATTTGGGATTGTGCTCTGGGCTGGGTCTCGCTCCGCTGCTTCCCTGGCTGGGCTTGGCTCCGCCGAGTGACTGCATCCTGGTTGGGGGCTGTATTCCGGGCCGGGCTTTGCTCAGCTCTTCAACTGGCCGGGCCTGGCTCCGCCAAACACTCTGACTACACCTCCCAGCAATCCCGCAAAACGCCAGTACCAAGCGCCAGGAGGCGTATAAAGGAGAAATTGGATCCTCGCCACACGAGATGCGCGCGGGATGCGCCGGGAGAAGCCCGGGACAAGGGCGGGGCCGTCTGCGGCCGTCAGAGGCAAGAAGAGGCTGGGTTGGGCCACTCCCTTAACATCTCTTCTATTTCCCCTGGAACTAATTCATACCCAAAGGTACTTTTAAAAATCACTCCATCTTGGACATTTCATTTAATTACTCTAAAACTTTTCGCCGCAGGACCGTTAATGCAAATATTTTTTCTCGTTATCAGTCCTTTTTTGAATATTGTGGGGCGGAAGTATTAAGTATTGTGCATTGTGGGATTTGTCCGCCCGGTTGTAAGAATGAGCCACAAGGGTAAAAATACTAAGCCTACCACCTCTGACTAGGCACCAGGCTGCCACGGCACAACCTCTCCCAAACCTCACTGCCATTGATAAGATGCTACAGAAGATGATCGGGGTAGTGGCATCTGCTTTAGAGAATACTGAGAGGCGATTATCAATTACTCCGGCCATCCCCCCTCTCCAGTCTGTAGGGGATTTTTCAGCTGTTACTGTTAATCCCCCTGACTTTAGTTCTTCCCTTATGTACTCTTTTGCAGAGCTCCCCTGTTCACATATTGTTCTTGATGTAAATGATACCCCAGAGGTTGCAAATTCCCCTCCACACCCTGTAGCCAGAAAGGCCCCCAAACCCCACCCGAAAAGTAAGAAAATTAAACTTGTAAAAGAAAAATTAGCTAAAAGATCCACAACCCTACCTGACTGTGCACAGGTTGCTGTTGGTCCTTATCTGTTCTCTGTGGGAACTCCTGTTTGGGTCACTCATCTATTATCTGATTTCGGAGCTCATATGGAACAGATTATTGGTTCACATTTTAAATCGCTGACATCTAGGCTTGATAGATTAGTTTCCATCATCAACAATATAGGTCTAGGGAGAACCCAGCCGATTAGTCTATCGGGGAATCCTAGAACTATTAAGCCCACTTCCACTTCCAACCCTAAAATTCTACCAGCCAGTAAAAATATACCAGCTGTACTGGCTCGGGTAACTGGCAATTTTACCCCTGACACTATTCTACCTCTGCCCAGGGTTGGAAAAGTAGACACTGGAAATACCACAGTGCCGAGGGGGGCCACTGAAGTCAGAGCAAACTCATTGGACCAACAAGCCCAAGCTATCAGAAATACTTCGACACTATTCTACCTCTGCCCAGGGTTGGAAAAGTAGACACTGGAAATACCACAGTGCCGAGGGGGGCCACTGAAGTCAGAGCAAACTCATTGGACCAACAAGCCCAAGCTATCAGAAATACTTCAGAGGGGGGGGTCTCTAGCTGTCCTGCCCTCTCTTGATCTCCCTCCTGAGTCTCTACCGTATGTTGTGGTCCTTGCTGGGGTTCTTCCTTTAAGCCAGGGAAAAAGTGAGGATCATTTTGAATTGAAAAACAAATGTATACAATGGCTTAACTCCAACAGGCCTCTCTCCCTAACGTCTCTGGCGAAATATTGTGTGTTAGAAGAGTAGACTGGATTGGGACTGGACCTAAAACTATTGCGGGAAACTGTGTTGTGATTAACTTAAGGAACACACGCTCTGTAGAATACATATGCAGCAGGTCGCCATCCTGGTCTAACACCCAAATTTTCCCTCTACATTTGTCATATTTCTATCCCACTCCCCAGCGGAGGACTGGACAGAATAGAGGTATGCGACAAGAGGGGGGCCAGAACATCTTACCACCCAGAATCCAACAGGGAACAACATCCTGGGAGGGCTGTCAGCCTTATATCCCCTTACTTTCACTATTCCTTCAAAGAAATAGGTTTAGCATTTTGGAACAGGTCGACTGACGCCCTGTGAGGCAGAGTCCCTTACCCCAAATATGTAGCAGTCTGGGCATCCAAACATCGATACTGGTGGGTAATGGTGACAGTAGTATCCCTGAGAACCTAACAACATATAACAACATCACAGAGGGTGGGATGGAATCGCGGGCAGGTACCAAGCATGTGGGGGTCTGTTCTTCCTCCGAGGAAATGCTGAGAGGTGCGGTAAGGGAAAAGACACCAGAGCCCAAGATATTATTGTGTAGTACTGGGCCTGACCAAAGTAAGGGTGAACCATCAATTAACATCAGGCCAGTTGACAGAGGTATACAAATATTGTCCTGGAATGTGACCGGGATGACAAATAAACTGGCTTTACCTGAATGGGGCTCTTTTATGGCAATGCACGACATTTGCCTGATGCAGGAAAAATGGGCACTGGAGGAGAGTGTAAGGGCCGGCTTTGCCACTTTTGATATCCTGGCGACAACTAGGGGTAGGGGGAGACCCTCGGGTGGCCTGTCAATATGGGTGGGCACGCATTTGGGCATCCAGGCAGTACAAATACCAACTAACTCTCCTGATGTCCAATGAGTACTTTTAACACCTCAAGATAGGCCCCAGGTGGCCATATTAAACATCTATTCAAGACCTCTTAAGCGTGGTCAAGAATCCGATACTATTGAAACATTAAAGCAGGTTAAACAGTCACTCGACCCTTTAGTCACCCTAATAGTTGGAGGCGACTTCAACTGCCAGTTTGAGCCCCTCGTGATTTTAGATATGGGAGAGTGGACGATGAGGACCGGTTCTGGCATGTTCCCGATCCGCAGATCCTTACTGTCAGAGCATGGACCCCATTGGCCCTTCAAATTAAGTCTTTCTCCCTCTCAACGTCTCTGCGGGCGTGTAATGGGAGATTGGAGCCCGACAGACCGGAATCAGTCACGTTTTACAGACTGGGGCAAACTTCGATCATCGACTATATAATGATGGAAGCCAGACATTGGGATAAATTGTTGAAATTTAGGGTCTACCCACGACAAGATAGTGACCACAATGCCCTTGTCTTAACACTCAAACCTGGGAGTTTTGGGCTAACAAACCCTGCTCCTGATTCTAACGGTCCGCTGTTGCCACTTTTGATTTCTAACAACATGCGGAGGGTTAAATGGCCCTCCCTCCAGGACTCCCCCATTAAACTAGCTGAAATATACCAGATAGCAATACCACTGCTAACAGATATGGGGGTATAGGCATTGACAATTTGGATCTAGACTCCCAGGGTAGAGCTGTGGAAATTCACAAACAGCTCACTGTCAGGCTTGTGGATGTGTTTAGTCCTGTGGGAAGGGAAACATCCCGCCAGGCCAGGACACATCCCTGGTATGACGCTGCCTGCAGGAAAGCAAAAAAAGATTTGCTTTCTGCAATAAAAAATAAAGATAGAATTAACATTAGGAAATTCCGCCTGGACTATAAAAAGGCCGTTATCAGGGGAAAGAACCAATGGGAGGGGAACAGATGGGAGGAGCTTAGATCTGCACTCTCACGAAAGGACTCCAAGTTGTTTTGGACTATTGTGAGTTCTCATGTGAGCGGGGGAGGAATGGCTACAACCCTGAATATAGCACCCGCAGTGTGGGTAGCGCACTTCGGTGCACTATATGCCAATTCGGGCAAAGAGATCATACTCCCTCCCAATCCGGATCCTCTCCAGGAGCATACACCGGTGGGGACGGCAGATTTGGTCTTAAGGGAAACTGTGGCATGTCCCCTGTTGGCCGTCCCGGGGCCCAGCCACGAGTATCGACTGGTGGGGTCCTTGGATGGTGATCGGAGGCAGGATTCCCGGCTTGTTGGGGACGTGTATGATCTAGAATGGCCTGAAGAAATTACTCTGAAGGAGGTCGAGTCTGCAATAGCAAGACTATTACCTAACAAGGCCCCCGGCCTAGAGAAAATCCCCGGGGATTTATTCCGATCCCAACCCAAAATATGGACACCGTATCTGGTGGTTTTGTTTAATGCAATTCTTAGGGGGATTGACCCGCCAGATACTTGGCTTGGAGCCGAGATCGTCCCTATCTTTAAGAAAGGCTGCCCATTAACCCCATCAAACTATAGGCCTATTAGTCTCATAGACACCGCACAGAATCTAATGGGCAGGATCATCCTAGATAGGATCCAGGGGTGGATGGAAGAAAATGAGATACTGACCACACTCCAGGCCGGGTTTAGGACGGGTATTTCAACTTTGGATCAAATATTTCGGCTGCAGGTCTTATTTTGGAAAACGGTGAGAGTGGAGGGTGGCAGCCTCTATCTCACCCTCGTTGACCTGCGGGCCGCTTTCGACCTAGTTCCAAGGGAAAAATTGTGGAAAGTCTTAGCAGAACTGGGTCTACCCATCCTATCTATTGAACATCCTAATTAGGCTACACACTAGCAACTATGCCCAAGTTAGGTGTGGGAGGCACGGGGATCTCTCGGCACGTTTCCCCATTTCGAAGGGTGTACGCCAGGGTGCGTCTTGGTGCCAACGTTATTTTGTCTTTACATCAATGGCCTTGTGGACCATTTAATTGGTGTAATTGACAATGACGCCCCTAGGCTGGCCACCGGGTGGGTGCCCGCTCTGATGTTTGCGGATGACACCTTGTTGTTATCTAAAACATAATCGGACATCCAGCGCACCCTGGGCGCCTTTGCAGCATTCTGTGCTTCATGAGGATTGGAGATAAACTTGGACAAGACCAAGTTTATGATTTTCAATCCCCCAAAGCAGACTCGCCCAAACCCCATTCTCAATGGTTCTGCCTTAGAAAGAGTTAAGACTTTTGTCTATCTGGGCATTACCTTGATGGAAAATTTTGACTGGGGTTGTCAAATTTCCAAATCAGCTCTTAGGTTATCCCAAGTAATGGGGGGCATTAGCACAGTCCACAGAATTTCGGATTTCAAGCCGGCAGCCCCTGTCATTGAAATATATCGACTCCAGGCTAGAATGGCCTCGACGTATGGTGCAGAACTTTGGGGCCATAAAAATACATCTAACCTCCTGAGGGTTGAGCAGTGCTTTATGAGGAGCCTTTCGGGCTTGCCACCAAGCACACCACTCATTCCTCTACGACTTGACCTGGGGCTGGAATCAATAGAAGAACTAGTAGCAGCACGGCCCATGCTCTACTGGAAGAGACTTTGGTCAGTGCCTGAACTGGCTCCATATAGAGAGGACTTTTTAGAGGTCTGGGCTCTTCTAAAAGGCAAGAACATTCCGTGGCTGCACCACATCAAGACTCTTAGCATCCGGATTGGTTTGTCTGAGCTCTGGGAGACCCCGGACGTGTGTTGCCCGGGGATATCCAAATTGGAACTCAAAAGCCAGCTGAGGCAGCAGAACTCATTAGACTTACAGAGATCATGTTCCCTAGGAAGACTTTCAGCACAGTTCCTCCTGGTGAAAACTGAATTGCGAGCGGAGGAATTCTTAGATGCAATCTATCCATGCCTTGCAAGGAAGCTTTACATCCAGTTAAGGCATAGCAGTCTACCACTCAGAGCATTCACCTGTAAATGGGTAAAATCAGAAAATATAGCCGGCCCGGCATGTAACTATAAGTGCGAAGATGTTTGCCATGTTATGTTTTTTTGCCCTGCGTATGAAACTATAAGGAAATGCTGGCTGATTCCGTTATGCAGGAATCTAAGGTTCAGATATTGTATTCAGGCATGTAGGGTCTTAACCTATGATACTCACCCCCCCATCGTTTTTGCTGTATCTCATTTTTTATTTGTCATGTGGCGTAGAAGGAAAAGTTTTGGATACATTCTTGTGTTTAATTGTGTCCAATTATGAATTTTAAACTTTCAGGTCTTGATAACTATCTAGTTTAATCTATTTTTAATATTGACCTGTTTTCTATTTATTGTTTTACTGACTTGTGCTCTCTTGTATGTATTTTACTTGCACTTTTATGGTCTTTGACCGAAATAAAGTTATCTATGATGATGACTTGATCTGGTGCATGATAGCACAGCACATACGATAGCCACAAAACCAAGAGCACAGCGTATGGTTTTGAACATTATAGAAAAGTTTGGGCTAGTGGATGCATGGCGATACCACTGTGCAGAACACAAGGGGTATACCCATTACTCTGCACCTCATAATACCTGGACGCTCTTGGATTACTGGTGCCTATCTGCTGGGGTGGTGATATAGATTGACGCAGATACCCACCTGCAATGCACACTGTCCGACTATTCTCCTGTGTTAGTAAACTTGAGGATTCCTAGGGCACGGGGAGTAGAGTGACCATGGAGGTTCCCGGATATGGCCCTGAGGGATGCTGTTTTTGCAACAGACCTGGGGGAAGCGATCACTGAGTATTTCGCAATAAATGTAAGGTTGGTGGAATACAAGGACACTCTATGGGAAGCCTTTAAGGCCTATGCGAGGGGGGGGGTGTATGTCGGAAAATGCTAGGTTCTCAGGGATTTGCGTCATACGGTTGCGCAGATAGAATAATTTTTGTGCCCCCATTAGTTCAGTTGTTTCTGCTTGCTTTTTGATTCTGCGAGTCTTAAGAAAAATAAAACCTTATCTTTCGCACAGCAATTTTAGGACGGTAGTCATAGTCCTTGTACTGTCATGCCTTGATTATTGCAATAGCATATTTCTGAATGCCCGGAAACAACTTCTTAATAGGCTTCATATAGTTCAAAATGCTGCGGCTAGACTACTGTCAGGTATACCCAAATTTGTCTCAGTCCGAACATAACTAACTCGTTTACACTGGCTCCCGGTGAAACAGAGGGTTAATTTTAAGGACCTCTGTATAGTCTTCAAGGCCCTTAATGGTATTGGCCCTTACTACTTGAGGCAGAGGTTTAAATGGTATATCCCCGGTAGGGCGCTTTGATCCCTGGGTGCTAAACTTGTCCAATCACCGACCTTCAAGAAAGCCGGCTGGGGAGGGAGGAGCTTTATCACCTGCACATCCAAGGCGTGGAACGAGGAATGCTTCCAATCTGCTCTCCTTCAGAAGAGGCCTGAAGACCTGGCTGTTCTCTCTCTGATCGTATCGACTTATGTTTAGGCCTAGCTCAGCGCCAGGACACCCACGGGTAATCGTGCGCTTCTTATTAATTCCAATAACATAACATAACATCGAGATAGATAGTAGATTAGATGACAATACAGGCCCCCCTATTTACATAGACGTGCAACGCTGATGGCAGAATTTCAGCAAGCCGGGGAACTCAAGGCACACTTTTTAGGCAAATATGCCGTGGCTAGGCGGTATGGGGAGGGTGAGAGGCCCGGTAGAACGTTAGCTATCTGATGCAACAGTCACTCAGGCCCAACTACATAGCTGAACTATTTGGACAGGATAAAGAGCGGATAACCGGTAATGTTGGGATCCTAGAAGAGGTACTTAAGTATTACACAGCATTATATAGTTTGAGAGCCTCTGAACTCCCTTCAGACTACCATGATTACCTCAATGAGGTCTCACTTGTTGGGATGTGAAAGGCTCACAAGGAGTTTCTGGCCAAGCCCATCTCAGAAGATGAAGTAACTAAGGCCATTAATGCACTGGATGATTCCAAAGCACAAGGGCTGAATGGGTTTAAGGGTTGGTTTTATAAAAAATATAAGGGCCTCCTTACACCCCATCTTAGACATGTTTCAGGGGGCAGTAGAGGTAAGAGAATTTCCACCCACTTTGAGGGAAGCCATTATAATTTTGCTGCCTAAGCCCGGAAAGGATGTACAGAAATTTAGCTCATACCGACCTCTTTCTCTCTTAGATTTTGCTAATAAAATTCTTGCTAAAATACTGGCAACAAGACTAGTATTAATTGTA
Organism: Lissotriton helveticus; assembly: GCF_964261635.1. Taxonomy (NCBI): domain Eukaryota; kingdom Metazoa; phylum Chordata; class Amphibia; order Caudata; family Salamandridae; genus Lissotriton; species Lissotriton helveticus. The sequence continues at coordinate 788,258,183 of NC_136068.1, forward strand.
GAGAAACTGATCTCTCCAGCGCAATCGGGTTTCATTCCCCACAAATCAACAGCCCTTAATATTTGTATGTTATTTGCCACATTGCACAGGATATCACAGTCGGTCCCAGCAGCCGATGTCCTCCTCGATGCCGAGAAAGCTTTTGACTGTCTCAAGTGGCCCTTTTTATATGCCACTATGGAGCGACTGGGGATGCCGGAACGGTTCCTGGCAGTAGTAGGGTTATTGTACACCTTATCCACAGCACAAGTTTGACATAATGGTACCTGACTAATGGATTTCAACTCTCTTGTGGGACGCCACAGGGGTGCCTACTATCTCCCTTGGTATTTGTAATAGCGTCCAATCCACTGGGCGGCATCTGCTAGAAAAGCATTGTCATCGGGGATTACAATTTAATACTGGTCCCTTATTACTCACACTTTATGCGACGGTATTATTCTATATGTAGGGCACCCAGACGATAACTTAACACTATTACTCCGGGAAGTGACAAGATATGGTACCAAGTCGGGCTTATGTGTAAACTGGGAGAAGTTGGAAGTATTCCAATTGACTGAAGCAAATTGTGACAGAACGGAGGACTACCCGCTGGCCTGGTGTGATGACTCTGTGAGATATCTAGGAGTCCACATCCATAGAGAAAAAGATTGTATCCTCCAGTTGCATTATGGCCCGGTGAAGGAGAAATTGGGACATAACGTCGATCGTTGGCTTAAACTGCCCTTATCAATGGCTGGAAGCATAGCTATAATTATGATGGTGGTACTTCTGCAATTTTTACACCTCTTTCAAAACATTCTCATACCATTATATAACAGCTTCATCACAAGCCTGCATATGTTGTTGATACAACTGGTGTCGGGTGGTAAAGAACCCTGCATTGGTTGGGATACCTTAGTGCTGCATATGAGAGGGGTTGGTTTGGGGTACCAAATTTTCAGATTTACTAGGCAAGCGTTGCCCGACACGGTACCATGCAGACATTAGGATCCTATAATATAGACCTGAGGCAGACCAGGCGCTTCCGCCATCACTCAATTCCCTGCTGTCCTGAGGGTTCCCACATGACCCGCAAGACATCCAGACACTGTCCACAACAAGCTGGGCATGGCATAAGTTACTACGAGTAACAGGTTATTGTATATTATACTCATCCGCACTGCCTCTTGCTGGGAATGGCTGGGTTCCCTTTTTGCAGGAGAATTCAGTGAAGCGTACGTTGGCCAAATACTAACTAACAACATTTGGTGACCTGTTCCCTGGCGAATATATATTTTTGCATACAGAGGACCCCCGTTTCAGAAATACCACTATAATGGACCTGTTGCAAAGATTACAGAGGGCATTGCGCGCCTGCATGTATTGTTACCCTTGGAGCCTCCTGAATTTCCAATCCTGACAGGGGTAATCAAGGATGGGGATAGGAGCCACTTGATGGCACGGATGTATAAGGCAGCGGTGGTACTGCTTCTGTGTCATGACATGGGTGTGCAGGTGGCATGGGAACATGATCTTGGTTACCCGCTGGTGGACGTACAGTGGGGTTGGTGCTCTGTGCAAATACGCCGAGTATCCCCTAATCATCGGCACAAGTTGCTGCACTTGAATTTCTGTTGAGGGTATACATGAAACTCAGCAAATTACATGGTATGGACCCATCTCGTCAGCATGCCTACTCGTGGTGCCGTTCCCCAGAGGCCGACTTTGCACACATGACCTGGACCTGCATTAGGATGGAGAGCTTTTGGAGGTTGGGCTTTGGGGAAATATCCAAGATGGTAGAAATGGAGGTTGAACCCTCGCCCTTGATAGCGTTGTTGGGATACATGCATGATCTTCCCAAATCCAAGGGTTGATTTGTTGACATTGCGCTTCTTCTCGCTAAACGCGAACTGGCTATTAGTTGGGCATTCCCCCACACTTCATGCGTGGCTCCACAGTATGACATACTGCAATACCACAAGTGATATCTATGCACAACCGCAACCACTGGCTGCTAGGCCCTTAGACATCTGGCAACCATTACAATCCCACCTCCTGGCGATACAGGATGGTAAAAACACTCCTACACAGGGGCAGCCCACACCTACTGGAATTGAAGTAAAAAGAGACTTATTTGGAGTAAACATACCATTGTATAGATCGCTGTGTACATAACTGGTTGTTCTGCCTTATTAATTGCAGTACAGATTGTGTATCTATTGTTAAATGGGTCTCGCCATGTATACACTTGGGCATTTGACCATGTAAGATGCTGTTATAATTTTTGTTCTTTTTGATTGCTGCACTGTAATGCTATGCTCTCCTTTCTTTTTTTGTTGTAATTGAATGAAACTCAATAAAAAAAAAAAAAAATAAGAAAAATTAGGAAAAAGGAGATATGTTATTTTAAAGATTTTGTAGAAATCGAGCACGAAGAAGCAAAAGTACCAACCGTGGTCATCGGGTCACAGTAGACCCGGTTCAAGTCACAAGCTAAGGCCAATCCATGACCAAGCATGAGCCAGATAAAGTACTGAGTTCAGTCCCATGACAAAGTACCTTGTGGTCCTTGCATCGAGGTGCATGGGTTGGCATTGAAGAGCTGTTGATGAGCAGCTGCAATGGGATGTCTGGCGTTGAGATGCACAGAGATGCACAGCAGTGGAGTTGATGATCATCGATGAAGCTTGCGATGCGAGGTCCTGAGTCCTCATCAAGGATGGCAGTGGGGCTAGCGGAGACGTGCACTGTTAGGCGTTAGTGCAGGGGACAAGATGTGTCACGCTGGGCTGGTGTCGACGTCAGGCTGAGCCAGCATAGAAGAAGCCGCCGGGGCCTGCTGAGGCTTGGTAGGACTTGCACTGATATGCATCAGGCTTCGAGGATGAGCTGCGTTACAATGGGCTGGAGATGATGGCTGGCTGCATCAAGATATGTGGAGATGTGTCAATGTTGAAGAATCTTGTTATGTCCCTGTGGATTGAACAGACTTGGAGGCTTGGAGATTCCTTGTAATCCTGGGTCCATACAGGCAGGCTGCATTCAGCAGAGCAGCTCACAGCAGCAGAATACTCCTGGTGCAGCAACAGCAGGCCTTGGGAAGCATAGCAGTCCTTTATAAGCAAGCAGATCAGTGGGGCAGACTTTACAGCTGGACATTCCTTCTGCATAGCAGAGTCCGCAGGTCCAGAAGTGATCTGAAGAGTTAGGCCCGATTATGCCTGGTGCCCACTTGACGTGGGAGAAGCTTCTAGAGTCCTTCTCTTACATAGGTGTTCCTTCCTGCCCTGACCCCAGCTTGTCTGGGGGCACTAAAGTCTCGTGTGAAACCATTTGTGAGTGTGCTGAGGTAGAGTCTTTGTGGTGTGCAAGTGTGGTCGGTGACAGCTCCTCCCCCCTCATCCTGACACAGATGGCTCATCCTGACAACACATATTTTCTCTTTGTTTCACCGTCTAGGAGTAATGCACAAAGACCAACTGGCAGCTACATCTAGTCATGTGACCCAGGATACAAGCTGCCGGCACCAAATGGCTAGGACAAGGAAATACCAGCTTTTCTAAAAGTGGCATTTTCAGAATTCTGACTTAAAATCCAACTTTACCTTTAAAGAGGGTTTTAAATTACAGTTCTTTAGAGACCAAACTCAACTTTTCTACATGCTCCCAAATGAAAATGATCATTTATTAAGTGTAATAAGGTATCCCAATGTTATCCTATGGGAGAGGCAGGCCTTACAGTAGTGAAAAACAAATGTAAGAGTTTTGCAATACCAAGAGACTTAAAAGGTAAACGTGCATGTCCAACTATTAAACACACTGCACCCTGTCATATGGGCTGTTTACAGCCTACTCTAGGGGTGAATTATATGTATTAAAGATTTAGACCTAGCAAAAGGTTTATGTGGATAGGTCGAAATGGCTCACATGGGCTGCAATGGCAGGCCTGAGACTTGTTTAAATGGCTACCTAAGTGGGTGGCACAATCAGTGCTGCAGGCCCACTAGGAGCATTTAATTGACAGGCTCTGAATACATGCAGTATCACTTTACTAGGCACTTTCTGGTAAATTAAATGTGCCAATTGGGTGTTATCCAATTTTTCAATGTTTAAATGAGAGACACAAGCACAGGAGGAGTACGGCGAAAGATTTGGGGGGAAGACCACCCTAAGGCTGACAGGTCTATCGCAAATCATGTGCTAACACCCGACTGAATGGTAGTTTATGCACCCCAAAGAAACCCAAACATAGTGGAGCAATGTTGTGTGGATCATAAACATCCAAATTACATTAATATATATATATATGTTGGGGCACCAGTCCCAATGATTTAGTTTACACATGTGTTGAAACAAAATCAATGAACTTATCGGTAACTGCACTATGAATGTATAGTTGGGAAATGCTTGGCCAGTAAAATGAAAGAGGGCCCAGCAACTCAGCACTCTTGCCCGTTCATCAAAGTGCTTCCAAGGGAATTATGAAGTCCAAATTCCTTGGCCCAGATATTGTCGATGAGGTTGTTACCAAGAGGATGCCCTAAAAAACTCCTAAAGAATTCTTTAGAGAATGTATCACTCCAAAAGTTGCTTTCTTTTGTTTGACCACAAAGCAGTTTAAGAGCACTATCCGACAAAATTGGCATATACTATCAACATTACAGGCCACATTGTTTCCACCTATTTTTGATTTGAAGACAAAACATTAGGGACTTGGGGCCAGATGTACAAAGATTGTTTTTGATCTGCAAATGGACCAATTTCCAGAATCAGGCCTTATGCGACAGGAAAAGTGTTTTTTTAAATCTACAGAATGCAATTCAGTAACATGTGACTGAATCAAGTTTGACATTTGCAGTTTGGTATTAGGATGGGCCTGTGTAGGTCGTCCCTTCCAAATACCGAATCAGTATGGTACCAAATTTTAGGCGTAAAACTGTAATACTTTACCACCAGTTTAAAACTGGCGGTAACCAAATCACAAAGGGGGAAGGGGTCAGCAAAGGACCCCCTTCCCCTTTGTGATTATGAATAATAAAACATTTTAAGAGCTCTAAAAATGTTTAACTTCAAGGATTCATTTCTTTCGTTTTAAATACATCCTGTTTTCCTCTGAGGAAAATGGGCTTCACTTAAAACAAATTATTGCTTTAATAAAAAACAATCACAGACATGGCACTCTGCTGACCTCAGCAGGCCACCATCCCTTTGATATCTGTGATTCCTAATGGGTTGCAAACTGTGTCCTACCTCATTAATATTAATGAGGCATGTCGATTTGCAACCCACAAGGAATCCCTAAATAAACACAATGAGTTTCATACTGTAGGAATACCAATTTCCTAATGTATGAACATCTGGTCCCAAATCATCTGAGCCTACACCCCACCCAAAGAACCGTAGAACAATATCATCAGAGATGTTTGAAATGTACAACCTATTACTGGTCACCACCATTGTGGGGAGCGTTCTTGTTGTGCCCAAATGATTGAGGGCTCCATAGTTGATGCTCATGGCATAAAACTAACACCTAAAACAAATTTCAAACTGTAAAACAAAAAAGTGTTGTATGTTGTAATTTGTCCCTGTGACCTAATTTATAAAGGGTAAAGCAGCAAGGAAGTACACATATGCATAATCCAACACAAGTCCAGAATTCGCTGCAAGGTGATGACATTGGCTCTTGTTGAACATTATGATGAACACCAAATTAAGAAAACCGTGGTCCTCATCCTCGGACCCTGCACCTCTGCCTGGGACAACACTTGGTGGCCCTCCGTCCTCGGGAATCCACCCACCCCTACAGACCATGCACGAAACCTCAGCATCACCCTCGACTCCTCACTCTCCATGAAACGCCAGATTAACCCTGTCGCTTCCACCAGTTTCAACTGCCTGCGCATCCTCAGCAAGACCTTCAAATGGATCTCCCTGACTGCAGAAGGGCCGTCACCCACCCACTCATAACCAGGAGACTGGACAACGGCAATGCCCGACATGCCGGACTCAACAAAACTCTTCCACACAAACTTCAAACTATCCAGAAAGCCGCAGCCAGACTGGTACTCTGGACACCACATCACAAACACATGACCCACCACCTATGAGACCTCCACTGACTCCCCGTTGAGAAGAGGGTCACCTTCAAACTCCTCAACCACGCCTACAAATCCCTCAACAACATCGGACCCAAATATGAGAGAGTCTCCTTCCACGTACTTTCTGTCTCTCTGCGGCACAAAACATATGAAATAAGTTGGGCGCTTTCTGCACAGCACACAAATATAGTCTGGATTTAGGGTGAAAACTATTTAAACAGCTCTGAAGGAAAATATGAGGCTCCAGCAGGGATGTTTGGGTTCCTTTGGGATGCATGCACTGCTATTCACTTGGGTATAAGATAAGCACAGGGATTGTCATTGATTAACAACATATGCTTATAAAACATTTGTTTCCTAAGTATTAAAAATGATGTTCAGTTCTACGTTTTTCATAATTATGCTATGAAAAAGGAAAATCTGCTGATTGTTAGTTTGAAATTTATTTAGCAGGAAATGTCTAAACTTCCAGTTACTTCTCCTTAATATTTCATAAAGTTAGTTGGCAAAGCATTCTCTTTGTTGTACATATTTTATTGTGGCCCAGGCTTGCTTCCACTCTATAAGGGCCCAACCCCCATCACTTGTCTCCCTCATATTTCTCCCATAGATACTGAAGAAGGTTCTACATTCTCCTTATAATACTTCTGGACTGGTGGAAATGGTGGACTGGTGGGTCTTCTGCCTTGAGGAAATTGCAGCCTATGGGTCAGGCCTCACTGAGTAGCTAGTGATCTTTGAAATGGCAACCATTTACCACTGACTCTAGTAATTTAACTGGTTGCTGCTTATTAATCACTAATACTAAGGTATGATTTTTTCTAGCACATCTCTCCTCCAAGAGTTTTAGAAATGCAGAAACTCCATCAACTGTGTCGCTGGGATACCCATTTTGATGATTCATTGCCTTTTCAAATCTAATACCTTTACCCATAAGAGTCACACAACTTTCATGACATTAACTATATATTACATATGTCCTCTTGTTTGCTGCACAAAGTCTCACTTTCATTTGATTCCCATGCAAACTGATTTTTACAGACTCACCCATTTAGGGGGCTCCTCATGCACTTTCCTCACACGCAATTACTCTTAGACAATTGTATTATATTATGTTTCACCAAACGTTTTCCATTACAAGATTATGGCAAAGATCATGGTCTCCACCCTCCATCGCCTCACCGGTGTCCCTTCTCTGACATTTTAAATGTTCCTTTTCAGAGGTACAATCTTGATTGGAAGTTACCACTCCTTTACTGTTATGTTGTATTCACTTTATTTGCATTGTCTTCATTGAGGCTAAAAGTAAGCCATGGTGCTCTTTAATGTTACTTCCTTCTACAGTCTTAATATTCTCATAAAAAACCCTCTTCTCAGTGCTTTCAGTTCTAACATTTCATTCTGCCCACCTCCTAGACTACTATTGGCTTGTGTCTACCCAAAGTGACAGTTATGAGACTTTGCTGGCACTTAGAGCGAAGAGGATATATATTGTCTTTCAAAGTCACAGGCCTTGAACTCTGAGCCTGTGTTGGCAGCGACCCAGTTTTCCTGTATCAGCACAGCGTGATTAAAATTAGGGCTGAGGCACTAGTCCTTTGGTGAGCTTTTGTCTTCAATTGGGCCCCTATGTGTGAGGGGGACTGCGATGGACATAGATGTCTCTTGCTAGAAGTTGGGTGGATACAACTAAATAGCATCTGCTACCATGCATGCCAAAACTGAGCCTGGCTTTATAACTCAGTCAATACCATGACTGTGTTGTTACCACAAGTTCCATTACAATGCAAGTAATTACAGCGCTTTGCTTTAGGGAAGCGCTGGACTTTGGAATAGTTTAAATTACTATTCCAACTCCAGTCAGGGTATCAGTAGGGAAGGTGTTGGACTTAAAATCCAACAGCAGTCAAACACTGCATTCCCTAAAGCAAGTCGTTGTAATGGAACTCATGGTAACGTCACAGTCGGGGTACTGACTTTGTTGTAAGGACACTATGATGTAATGCCTGCATTGTAATAGATGTTTCCTGATACAACCATGTGGGTGAACTATTTCTTAACAATTCATTTGCCATATTTACTGAGGCCCGGTCTTTTTTTAACATGCATAATGGGCATCTGTTGCACTATGACAGAATTCTCAAGGGTGCAAGGGATTAGTAATCGCTCCTTTCCTCAAGTCTACTCCCACTATGTCCTATCCAAACACACTTGACTGAACTACTGACAGCAAGGCTATAACTACCTTATACAAAGCAATCTAAAATGGCATCTCAATGAAGATCCTCCTGATAAAGATTAATTTGTGGGTGGAAGATGGTGGTGACAAAAATGTCTCTAGGGAGTGGAATACATTATTTGACCAAGTCAAGTCCTCCAAGACAACTACAAGGCTACGCTGGATACAACTCAAGTGACTCAACATACTCCAACGTACCAGCATGACTCTCAGTACACTGCTTAAAATAGGCCCATAGAGGAGCAATAAATACCTCAGAGATTAAAGCCCTGAAGGCAGGATCTTTGCATTGTGTTAGACCTGGCATCCTTGGTGTGGTTTTCCAGTAACTTTTTGCCTTCAGACCTCCTGTTTTTGCTGACTTTGGTTTTTCTCGCTGTAGGACTCTACACACTTTACCACTGTTACCCAGTGCAAAGGTGCTTGTGCTCTTTCCTTTAAACCTGGTAACATTGATGTAGCATCTTCCCCAGCCTGGGTACCCGCAAATGACTATGCCACACATAGAGCTTAGTATTAACATATCTTTTTTCTTCTGCATGTAATTGTGAACTCAACATTCTAAAACAGTCTACATTGCATTCCATTACGTCATAGCTCTGAGGAGTCTATTACGAGCCAAAAAGGTTCTTTCATTGCAAGCTCTCAAGACACTACATCTCCCCTCTTTTTAATTTTTCTTTTTTAAAGTGCAAAATATAGGTGAGAAAAAGAGTTCTCCCAGTATAGTTTTAGGTCCAGAGGAGGGAGAAAAGAAAACCAAAGCTAGGGGGGGTACCTCTGATTAGACCTATATTACTTTTTCAAAGACATTTTTCTCAAACATTTTAAGAGAAGGATGCTATGAGTAAGAAAAAGTCATGTAGTTTCTTCAAAACATTATTTTATTATTTTTCCTTTTTTTTGTTTTGCAGTTTGTCTGTTGATACATACATACAAATTACTTTGTGACACGCAAAAATAATTTTAAATAACAGATTACCTAAATACATTTAAACTACACAAAATACAATTGAAGCAAGACCCCAAACAGTTTATCTTATCCTATTGTCATTTATTCATCATGCATACCTCTACATTCATTACCTAGTCTAAAAAGACAGATATCAACATAATAACATAACCTCACATTAGACCAACAAAAAATATTTAGGATAGACCTCTACCAATTAGTCACTTTCTGATCTGTACAATATTTACAAAAAAATCCTTCTTTCTCTATATGTGTAACAAATTCATAGTATATATGAAGGTCTTTGGTGCGTACGGCCTACGTACGTTTCGGTGACTGCTAACATTTAAATCACCTTCTTCAGGGCCAAAATATAGAACAAACAGATTGGACAAAAAACAAATACAACGATTAAAATACGGGGGGTTCTCCAATTTCTGTTTTTAATATTAACAGCAGTGGGTCCACAGTCTCCTACTTTGTGGATTTTATTAAAGACACCGCTTGTCACAGTTACAGCTGTATCTGTAAGGTGATATCTCATGTCTTTATCTTAATTTCTATGAGTTGAAGGAGGGCCAGATATGCGCAGAATTCACAGAAGAGTGATTCTCAATATGGTTCTTCTGATGTTTCTATCTGATGGTTGTTCTTGCTTTATCGAGGGGGGCAGGGTATAACTTTACTTTTTGTCCCAGTATAGTAGGTGGCTGATGATGACAAATCACATCACCGTCTTTCTTATTTAGAATGTATTCTGCTGCTGGGGGTCCTCCGGCACGCATGTCGGAGGACCCCCAGCAGTAATAAAATCCCCAAGGCGCTGGGCAGTCACCATGTGTCCCTTGGTAGACACCACATAAAAAGGTCCTGCATCGAAGTTAGCTTCATATTTTCTTTTCACATCTGGCGGACAAGCACTCGATCTCTTCTCCTAAAGATGATGTTCTTCGCATACCGTCTCTTGTCAGTATAAGCTTTTATCTTTTGTTTCTGAACCAAGTCCTTCTTATGAGTTACATTCTTATTTCTCTCTGATTGGTCCACTAAGGTATCTTGGTTGTCATCGCTCTCAAGGTAGAATTTTTAACACATTCTTTAAATCAATCTTTTCAAGGGTAGCACGCTGCACTGCTTTCTTTTGCACACTTGTAAAACGCTCAACTAGTCCGTTAGCCTGCAAACATAGAGGTATGCTCTTCTGATGCTTCATAGTCAGATGCTTCAAGAAATCTTTAAACTGATGACTGTTAAAAAGTGGGATATTGTCAGATTTCAACACGACTAAATCACTCTATGTTGCAAAGATGACATTAAGTCTCTCAATAGCTGATTTGCCTCAAGATGGCCGCGGCTTTGTGAAGCTAGGCGCCTCGACCGGGACCAGAGCATACTCTGAGCAGCAGTACGCGTAGCTGAACAAAATAAAGTAGAGGCTCTAAACACACAGGTATTTCTCCTTTTAGGCTTCAAATAAGCAGTTTTTCGATGCTGTTTTCCCTGCATCGCAGGCTTGCTGGTTGTTTCCTTACCACGGTATGTGCCGGTGAACGGCTCCTTCCCGCGCTATCGCATTTCAAGTACCTACCATGCATTGACTGCATTTTGGATTGATTTTAACCTATTTTTTTGGGTAGTGAACATTTCTCATTAATTACCACTACAGGCTCCTAGCTTTTTAATGCCACTTGGCTCACCAGCATTGCTGCTCAGTTGGGATCCTTCTGCTTTCCTTTGCATCACCTATGTTTTTAATTCATTGCTTCAACACAGGGGCTGTCATGTTGGTTCCCAGCTGAAAATATAGTGGAGCTTTTTCTTTACCCTTTCTTTACCGGCATTGGATTTCCTTTGGTGCTCTGTGAATACAGGTTTGCTCCTCATAACTGTGCGTTATTTGTGGCTTCGGTTTACTAGGTGGCATATTTTCCCTCCTTATATGGAGCCCTACATATCATTTGGTCAAAAGACTATATCCACGAACATGTCTTCTGTCCGTAAAGACTCCACTACTGCTTGAAAAGGCCAAAAGAAGGAGCCCTGCTCCCCTACTAATGCTCCATTGCCTTTAACTCGATATGACTTTATGGAGAAAATAAAGCTTTTGAAACCCTTTGTTATTGACACTAATGCTACTATTCAAAGATTAGAGGAGAAATCGTCTAGTTTAGAATCTAGAGTGTTGGTGGTGAAGCAAAAGATTAGTGATGTTCAGGATGCGGCCACTAAAATTGACGCTATGTCCAAAGAAATAGTTCTTCTTAAACAACAAACGGAGGACTTGGAGAATCACAACACATGCAATAACCTCAGAATTTATGGATTTCCTGAAGGGGCAGAGGGATCTGATATGCTTGCCTTTCTAAAGATTCATATTCCCAAAATAGTTGGTCTTAAGGAGGGTATGAATCTTAATTTACAGCGTGCGCACCGCATTATTCCCAAATCTGGGGAGTCATCTTCTTCAACATCAGCCAGTCACTCTAGAGGGATAATTGTCCTCTTTTTGGAATATACTGAACTGTTAATGGCACTGCCCGCGGCTAAGCAGAGAAGGCAAATGTTGTGGTCTGGCCAAAAAGTTTTTTTCTCCCAGGAAGTGGCTCGTGCTACTGCTGCTCGTCGTCAGGAGTTCCTTTCTTTTTGTCTTGCTCTTCATTCCATGAATGCTAGATAGGGTCTAGTACATACTTGTTTTTTCAAAGTCACCTACAAGTAAAGGACCCTTTCATTTGACTGCCCATCGGATTTAAGACAGATTATTTTTCGCCACAAAGGTGAAGAGATGCACTTCAGGAAATCCTGAAAATTTACCTTTCTATTGTGTTTCAGTTTTTATGCCATAACATATCTTTAATTTTCAGGAACTGATAGTCATTGCCTTTATTCTCTTGTTTAACTTGGTGTTTATTGCTTGTTTACCTTTTTCAGGTTGTTCTGCCTAAATAACTGTGGTTTCTTCTTTACAAATGTCTTGTGTCTTGCATAGGTTCCCTTCCTCGATGTGTCCTCTTCCCTGTTCTTCCCTTCCTAGTCCTAGGGTTTATAGTTGCTCTTCATTTGTTGGTAAGTGCTATTCCCTTTGTAAGATATGCACATTTCCTATTCTTTTGTACCAAGTCTTTCTGGCTTACCTCCATATATTATCTTATTTTTAACTGCTGTTCCTTATTCTATTTATATTTATTGGTTCCCTTTGTGGTCTCTTTCGTTCCTCTTTGACTTTGGTGACTTTGCTGTCCTTCTCGCATATCCCCGCCTCTCCATGTCATTTCTTTTACACTGGATGTGTATGTTGTTTACTTTGACTGAAGTCTTGTCTTTTTGTCAACTTTTCTATTGTTCATACCGTCCTTTCTTTCCTCCTTTGTTTTATTTTATCTTTGGTCTTTTTTTCTCATTTAAATTCTGACTTGTGGTCCCTTTCTTTACCTTTTTTTTCTATTTATGTATCCCTGCTCCTTAATATTTATTTTTATTTCCTTGTTTTTTTCCTTTCAAAAATCTGTTTCCTGTACTTATTTTTATTGCACTTTTTTTATACGATGACTTGGTATTTCTGCATATTGAATTCATATTGTTATCAATTTTAGAATGCTCATGGTTGTCCCTAATGTTTTTCGCTTCTCCCTATTACTGGTAATGTTCGGAATGTGATGGGTCTATGCAACCCTATTGAGAAACAAACGGCCACATGCATCATTGCACCCGTTTGCGATTCTTAAATTGCGAAAATTAAGGAATCGCAATTTAGAAATCGCAAACTGCAATGGATGAAAAATTCACATTTTTTTTGCGATTCAGGATTTTTTCCTTAATTGCGATTCACAATTTGCGAATCGCAATTAAGGAAAACCCTTCCCATTGATTTCTATGGGCCAAAAGGCCCATAGGAATGAATGGTAAGGCATTCACATTTTGCGAATTTCAAATTGAGATTCGCAAAATGTGAATGCAATTTCAAGGGTGCAGGGGGGGTCCAAAGAACCCCTCCCTGCACCCCTGAAATGTAACTTCAAATGCAATTTACACATACACATGCCCCAAGGGCATGTGTGTGTGTAAATTAATACTTTCAAAAATGCAATTTGTGCATATTTGAACGTTTTCGGTAAATTAGTATGAAGGTCACCTTCATGCTATTTTACCTCTTTCAAATTGCGAATTCGCAATTAAAAAATGATCATGCATTGCATTTAAGTAATCTGAAATTGCGATTTCTTAAATGCAATCGCAATTTTAGAAATCGCACCATGGTTGCGATTCCTAAAATTGCGAAAAGCATGATGCATTCCAAATTAGTCAATTGCATTCGCAAACGGACGAAAATTGCGATTCGCACTGTTTGTGAATGCAATTGACTTTGATGCATGTGGGCAAAAGAGTGTTTACTAATCTATCTAGATTACAATGTAATATTGCAATACTACAGGGAACTCATCTCACTGAAAATTATATTAGCTCTCTTAAAAAGCATTGGGTGGGCCATGTTTATTGCTCTCCTGCTATGGAGAGAAAGAATGGAGTGGTGACACTATTTTCACAAGTCTCTTTCTTTAACTATAGAAAAGGAGGAGAGGGACGCTGATGGTAGATGGCTTCTTCTCCACCTCGTTATTAATGGTACCCATTTTTCCCTCCTCAAAGTTTATGGTTCCACTGGTTTAGATGCACAGTTTCATCCACACAGAGTAATCCATGTCTGATATCCTACATTCCTGTTCTAACGTTAGTCTCCGGGTGGGTGGTTACTGTAATCAGATTGTGGGCTCTTTCATTGACAGGAAATATTCCTCTAGATATATCCCCAATAAAATGCAAAAAACCTTTACAAGCACTATCCATTCAAGAGGTTTGATAGATGCTTGGAGGATCTATAACCCCGATAATTTGGAATGTACCTTTTACTTTCCCGCACACAATTTTGTGACTCCCCAACTTCTCACAAACCTAACCCATGCTGAAATGTGATCAATACTTATATCTGATCACACGCTGGTCTTTATTGATATAGGTCTCTCATTTGAATCCTCTAAACCCCTCAGGTGGCGTTTTAACAATTATTTACTTAAAGATCCTATTTTTGTGGCGCACTTCAAATGTTTTCTATCAAACTATTTTCATACCAATACTAGCCCAAATATACCATTTCACACTGTATGGGATGCTTTTAAAGTGATGGCCAGAGGTATTTTCGTTAATTATGTGGCTGTCAAGAGGAAAAAACTTCTCAAGGAGTCTTCATCCTTATTATCATCTATTAAACAACTCGAGCATGCTTACTATACTTCCAATAATGATGATACTTTTAGGCAACTAGTACAGGCTAAAAAGAATTTTAACAAGAATCGTTTGAGGAGACCGCTTGGATGTTACTAAAGATCAATTCTAAATTTTACGGTGGACGCAATAGAGCTGGTAAACTGCTAGCAAACTATTTGCTAGTCAAATCCCATAAATCCAAAATAGTTAACATCATAGATGATAAAGGTACTAATCATTTCCAAGGTGAGGAGATTTTACGTGTTTCACAGATTTTTATAAAAATGTATATGCCCCTGAGTCCTCTCCTTCAGACATTGCCTTGGATTTGTTTTTTGACTCTCTACCTAACCGTTCTTCCCCCTTTCTTGATTGTTCCTTTCTAGAGCAAGACTTATCCCTTTCCGAGATTGAGGTAGTTTCAGCTTAGTTACCAAAGAATAAAGCTCCTGGCCCTGATGGCTTTACAGCCAAGTTTTATTCTTGCTTTTCGCAGATTCTTCTCCCACATCTCCTCTTTCTTTTTCAGCACTTCATCTCTCATAACGAGGCCTGTGGCACCTTTTTGGAAGCAATGATCTGTTTGATTCCAAAGAAGGGCAAAGACCCTTCCTATTGTGCTAACTTTTGCCCTATTTCTCTAATAAATCTAGATTACAAAATCTTTGCTAAAGTGTTGGCCCTCCGCCTTAATCACGTGATTCCCGATCTGATCGGTTTTGAACAAGATGGGCTAGAATTTTGTCTGATAACTCCAGAACATTTTTGAACATTATACATCTTGCCTCTAAGATTTCTTCTCCTTTAGCAACCATTACCCTAGATGCTGAAGAAGCCTTTGATAGCCTCCATTGACTTTTTATGATGCGGTCCCTTAAATGGCATGGTTTTGGCCCTGCTATTATGTCCTTTATAAGTCTGCTTTATTCCTCCTCCACTACCTCGGCTTTTGTTAATAGATCCCAATCCTCATACTTTACTCTTCAAACGGGCACACGTCAAGGTTGTCCTCTTTCTCCTTTACATTTTATATTATCCCTTGAACCTTTTCTTCACTCTTTACAACACTCTCCCCTTATTCAGGGTTTTATTCACAAAACCACTGAAATCAAATTCACAGCATATGCTGCTGATGACATTTTGTTATACCTTTCTGATCCCTTAGTTTGCCTACCTGATTTTACTGACCTTTTATCTTCTTATGCTACCTTATCGGGCCATAAGTTGAACTTTACAAAATCTGAAGTTCTCCCACTAAACAAATATTGCTTAAAAGACATGTTTGTTGATGAGGGTTTCAAATGGAACACTAAATACATTACTTGTTTGGTGGTTAAATACTCATCCTCAATTGCTAAAATGGTTCAACTTAATTTGGATGATACCCTACTGAAAGTGCTTAACATGTCAGGGAAGTGGTCCCCCTCATATTTATCTTGGTGGGATAGGCTGGACACACTTAAAATGATGATGCTCCCTGTTATCAACTTGTATCTGTCAATGTTACCAGAGAAGCTCCCATTAACATTTTTTAAACTCTTAATAGTACCCCAAGTAAGCTTCTATGGAATAATCAGAAAGTTCATATATTTTTGTCA
Source organism: Lissotriton helveticus (assembly GCF_964261635.1). Taxonomy (NCBI): domain Eukaryota; kingdom Metazoa; phylum Chordata; class Amphibia; order Caudata; family Salamandridae; genus Lissotriton; species Lissotriton helveticus. Next base: position 788,274,316 of record NC_136068.1, read on the forward strand.
TCTCTATCTGCACCTAAGGATAGGGGTAGTGTTCATTTTCCGAACTTTCAACAGTACCATTCTTCTTTCCTAGTATGTCAAGTTTTACCACATCTTTCTCCCTCTGAGGATACTCCTATATCAGTTTGACCTAACTTGGGGGTTTCCGTGATTCACCCTTCCCTTTTTTATTAATAAGCTAATTTTCCCTCCTAGTTCATTTAAATCTCCCACCATTTCACAGTTTAAATCGATTATTTACCCTGTGCTCAACAAGTCCCTTTCATCTCTGCAAGTATTTCTTGATTCTTCTTTATGGCATAATAAATCCATTAAACTTTCAAACCATACTATTTTTGGGAAGGATTGGGTAACCAAGGGGATAGTCCAAGTTAAACATTTGTTTCAAGGAACGCAACTTCTCTCTTCTTATGAAGTCCAATCCAAATTTGTCTTGTCCGCTACCTCTCTTCTTAAGTATGATTCTTTATAAATGTTCTAAACTAAACAGTATTCCCTTCTTTCTTGATCTTCTTCTCCTTCACTGAATCCCTCATTAGAGCCGTTGTCTGCCTCCTCCTTTCGGGCCTCCCATATCTACTAATATCTTCATTTTTCTCTTCCAAATCACCCCAAGAGTAAGGTTGAACTTTTATGGGAGTTAGATTTGCAGTACACTTTCTCTGTACACACTTGGAACTCTATCTCGTAACAAATACATCACATGTCCTGTAATGCTAGCACTACTCAAACTTTATATTACTTCTATCGGAGGCTGTATTTAACCCAATCGTCTATCTCTAAATACAGTCCTGACTTACCACCTGATTGTTGGACCTGCACAAACTCTCCTGGCACATACTTACATTCCTTTTTTCTCTGTCCCAACATTACCTCTTTTTGAATAAAGGTTTGTAAATTAATCTCTTCCATTTGTTCTATTACTTTTCATTTTGAGAATCACCCTATAATTTTGGGAATTACTCCTGCGAAATGGTTTGGTGCTCATAAGTTTTTTTTTTGTGGATTTATCACTTGCGATTGGCTTTCAAGTTTTTACATCTAACTGGAAGGATGCCACTAAGGTCACCTTTTCTGGCTGGTGTAACCTTCTCTGTTATCATCATAGGCTGGATAAAGCTTCTGCCACTACCACTCACCAACTTCTCCGAAAGGAGGCTTTTTGGTCTCTGCTTATGAACTATTTTTCCTCAACTGTAATACATATCAAGGACAGTACCTTTGTTTTTCAGTCACCATAACTTTTTCGATTTACTCTTTCTATATTGTTCATATTAGGATAGTATACTATTACCATTCTGTTGTTTGAACACTTATGGTGCAAGTTATTGGATTTCAATATTGATTATTTCTGGGTTAGATGTTGATTTTTCTTTTTTTTCTTTTCTCTTCTCTTTCTCTGTTTATTCATAAAACAAAAAACGCTGTTTCATTAAGGTACCTTAACTTTTATTATTGATCCTATTTTCTTGTTTAATAATTGTTATTGTATCAGGTGTTACTTTATTTTGGACATATATATTATGTACTATTTTGGTTGTGTTCGTCCAATTGTTGTTGTAGGTTGTAACCTTTGTTCCTATTTATTCAATAAAGCTCTCTTAAACTCCAAAAAGTCTCTCAATTAAGGCAAGTCATGAGTATTTGTCCACAATCACCGTCAGGTGATGTTCATTGTCAAGTGGACCAAAACCGTCAAAGGCTACGTTCTCCCAGGAATGCTTCAGGAGTTAGGACATGTTTAAGGTGTGTTGAATAGGTTAAGAAGAAAGGCTGCTGCACAGATGACAGGCCTTTAATTTCTTCTCAACTTGCTCATCGAGATACCCAACCCGACTCGGTCTCAGGGAGTTCGTCTTGTGGCAACGATTTCACAATGTCTTTCGTGGGCTACTTCAAACATCTTCCGCCTCAGACTCTCTAGATCATAATTCTCAACACTCACAATATAACTCCTTCCTGAGTTATGGACAGTTCATCTTTGATATTTTTGTATTTTTGATATTCACCCTCACTGGTGAGAGGTCAAGGGTGTTGGTTCCATGACTAATGTGTCATTATATCTTTTAGCTTTAGCATGGCACTATCATGGCTCATGGCAGGGATAATGTGGGCTTACAAAATGGTAGCTGGCATGTTTACTTTTACAATGAAATTGATATAGGCATCAGCCATCTTGGATGGAGTACCATGGCCTTGTATAGGCACTCTGGAAAAGTAGTCAGCAGGGTTCTGATCTTTCACTGGATGGCGCGCAATGTTTTAATTGTACTCTTGTAGTCGTGGTCTCCATCATTTATTGCGAGGCAGCATCTTGACCTTTGGATTGCTAAACATAGTTAAGCTTGATGTTCATTTACCAGTGTAAAAGCCTTTTGATATAGGAATACAGGGAAATGTTCACAAGCCGATACCAAAGATAAACTTTTTTTTTCAGTTTCGCAATAAGCGTGTTGTGTTTGTAAAAACTCCTACTTGCATGTGCCACAATATGCCTTCAAGCATTTGGGTATCTGCTGTGTTATGCAAGGATGGCGCCTAACCCGACTGGGCTAGCATTGACAACATCATCTGTATGAAACTTGAAATACGCCATTTCAGTAACATTCTCAATGGCCTAATTGATTTTCTTAAAACTTTTCTCACATTCATGTGATCAATGTAATGAAACATTTTTTTTTGTCAACTCTCTCAATAGCGATCTTACAGTGGCAAAGTCTTGTATATCTGGAACAGTAGCTGACCATGCCAAGAAATGAACATACCATTGAAACATCATGTGGTGAATCAGCCTTTGACAGTGCTTGTACTTTAGCAGGATCAGATGTCCTACATTCATGGAAAAGATATGGCCAAATAATTTTAACTTGGTCTTGTGGAACTCACATTTATCTTCATTCAAAGTCAAACCTCCATCCACAAGTAAACAAACTATAGCCTCGTGTGAGAGCTTTATCGTGCTCTTTTTGGGTATCTCCGAAAATTAATATGTCATTGCTATAATGGAATGCATTCATGACATGCGTATTGATATGTCGAATGACGTCTTGAAAAACTTCTGCAAACTATGTCACACCAAAAATGTGTCTTTTGTATTGAAACAAACCAACATGTGTAAAAAAGGTTGTAATGTACCTGCAATTTTCTTCGAGTTACAACTGATGATAACCTTTATTTAAATCAAGGCGAGAAAAAGCTTAGCACCATTTAACCCCTTGGCTGCGCCGCCGATTTTGAGGAAGTGCGGCACTTCCGCAAAATCGGCGGGGCCGCGACAGCCATTGGCCGACGGCAGCACCAGCGAGATAGTGCAGCCGTCGGCCAATGGCCGACGGCAGCATGGAAGGGGTTAATTGTGTTATCATGTAACCAAAATGTGGACCTGGATGTTGCTCTCGTTCAATTGCCTTCTTTGCATGTCACATGTCAATGCATATGCATACAGGTCCTTCACAGAACTTTTTGGGTACTACCACTATGGGAGAAACCCATGGTGTGGGATCAGTAGAACGTATAATGATATCATGCTTAAGTAACACTTCGATTTCTTTTTCAACAGCATCTTGCAAATGAAAAATTATGTATCTGTCTTTGAGCAACAGGATGGACATTCTCATTAATATGCAGCTTTACTTACATAGTCTTAAGCTTTCCTAAACCATGAAACAATGAAGGGAATTGACTTACAATTTAATGGTGAGCATTCATTTTGTAGTTTACGGAAATCAGTCCCATATGAGCAGCTGTGTTGAAACTGAGCAGACGGGCATGTTAGGCTGCACCTTGAAGAACGTGGATGGGTGCTTGAACCTTTGTTTTCTTGTGTTTCATCATCGTTATAAATGCACCTTGACTTTTTAAGGGTGTCGATGCAGCCCAGCTATAAACTATGATTTTTTTAGGTCGTCAGTCGCCGTAATGGAGAAAATGTATTATATATCTCTTAAGGCATAATGTTTATTGAAGCGCCACTGCAGATGATGAAAGGTATCGAACATCCATTTATTTTCAGTGTAATCTTTCGACAATGTTTGAATGACTTCGATGCCGTAGCATATCGACTTTTCTTTGACTTAAATCTTTCTTCACATGCGGCCAGTCCGACATGCGCACACTTTTCTGAGGTAAACATCGACATTGAATAACCATCTTCCTCCCTTTCACTTGATAGTGAATTAGAAGAACTGCTTGATGATGACAATGAACTTTGTTCAGTGTCGATTTGTCTTCACTGATGTTGCTGCTTGGCCTTGTAGCTGCGTGTCAAACATAGTTTCTGGAACATTCTGGATGGCCATTTTGTCTTCTGCCGTGATGCAGTTGCTTTTCCCTTTGCTCTACAGACTGTCACAAAATGATTCTCCTTCTCACAGCCTTTATATATTTTTTTAGTGGCAGGACATTTACCTTCGTGTGGAAACGAAAATCGACATCTGAAACACAACTTCATTTTGCATGTAGACATCACTTTGTGTCCTTCAGTTTTTTGGTTTTGCCGTACTTTTCACACACATGACTGATTCATTTTGGGCACCTCCGGCCTCCATGCCTGCAGCTTGTCTATCCATCATGCACTTCAGCTCGGGCAGCCTTTAACACTCGCTCCAGACTGAGAGTTTCTCTCAGCATTCAACATCTGAATGAATCTGACAAGCATCTATGAATAACTCAAAGATGTATAGCTTCTTCATCAGTAAATTCATTGAAATTACAGTGTTTGATGAGTGTGTTGAGTCTGTGTACAAATTCATTGACACCATCACAGCAAGTGTTTTGAGGCCATTTGATCACCTTTTTGTTATACGTTTCTTCAAGTGCATCAATAAAATCTTCAAGTGTCTCTATCCACACAATCCATCTATTGCCAATGAATATGCCAAGTTAACCTTCATGCTTTTTTTACGCATGTCATTACAACGCGGCCATTACAATGACTGCATTGTAACAACACATGCCATTACCCCACAAGTCAGAACAACAACTTGCATTGGGGGGCACTGGATGTTGGAATAGAAACATTTACTATTCCAACTCCAGTCTGTGCAACAGTAGGGAAGGTATAGATTTTAAATCCAACACCTTCTGACCCCTAGAGCAAGTCGTTGTTCCAACTTGCAGAGTAATGGCATGAGTTGAAACAACGGGGTCATTGTAATGACCACATTGTATTGGCATACAGTATTCCGGTTCTGTGGTAAACAATGTTTACCATTGCCAATATTTTGCTTTTTGGTGGTATTGAAAGATGGTGGTGTTTTTAGGAAGGTGGCAGCGTTGTAGACCAGTGTGGCGCTTACTGACATCACTACTGGATCACTATGACTTGATTTAGGCAACTCATCTGTGAGGCCTTGTGATGTGTTGGCCTTGAGATCATCTTTAATGATAGCTGTAAAAGTGACTTTCTTTGCTGCCATCTGATGATTTTTCTCAGCTCTTTGTTTTTCGAAGACCTGTGAAGTTGTACTGAGTCACACTCAGCAGTTTTGGTGACTGGCCACTTCAGGTATGGATGACTCATTAAACACAACTTTTGGAACTTCTCCTTGAGCCACTTCACTGAGTGAAGCAGTACGATTGCTCACTGTAATGGGTTTGGTATGTCAATTACTTCTTCTTTTCTAAAAGTCAATTTGGACTTTTTGACACCAAGTTGGTCTGTGCCAGGCAGCATTTCTGTTTGCAGCGTTACTTAGCAATTTCTGATTATCAATGACTGCTCCTTGAAAACCTGCTTGTATCGGCTTTCAGCATAGACACTACATAAACTGTATGACTTTATCTTGCCTGGCAGTACGGTACCTTTGTGTATGGCCTGACCAGCAGGTTCGTGGCCAAAGATATGAGATTCTCTGTAATGCTTTCTTTAGCATCACTGCTTCACAGCAGCTGGAGCTCTGTGACTCCACATGCATTAAACGTTGATTACGTACTTTGCTGAAAGCACACGTAGCACAAACAAGCACTTTGCTTGCCCTACAGAAAACTCTGGGAGAGCACTGTTGAATTTCACGTTACTTATCCCCTATCTCATCGCTATTTGTAGCATCTTCCCCAGCCTGGGTACCCGCCAATGACTACACCACACACGGAGCTTAGTATTACTCATCTTTATTCTTCTGTGTGTAACTGCAAACTCAACATTCTAAAACAGACTTCATCGCATTCCGCTCTAACACCAATGTCATAACTCTACTTAGTCCACCAGGAGCCAAAAAGGTTCCGTCTTTGCGAAATTGGAAGACACTACAATTGGCTTATTCCCAACTGCCATATTTCACCACTACAAGAGGAGTTGGGGGGGGGGGTTCTCCTCTCAAGAAAATTCGGGAAAAAAGGCAGCAATTGTGCATTTTACAACACATATTTCATTATATATTTAATTGTATTAGATTTTAAAGAATCGTAAAGGATGACCTTACAGTACACCAGCATACAGCAATTTTTATTAGGGCTCTTCATTGATTCCCTTACTATCCCCCTCAACAGTGCCTCTCATCTTTCCATAGCGCCTCTCTCACATGTATTTCATTTGTTTTATAGTGCCTCTCTTACAAGTGTAGGCTTTCGGAGCATTTTACATCACAAACACATACAAAGACAATGAATCATAGGTGTGTAAAGCAGTGTACAGAATATATTACACAGAAAAAGAGGAACTATAATGTTTACGATTCACATGCCATCCACTCTGGTAGGCATGTATTTAAGAGTGCGTGGTCCGGGGAAGCACAAACTGAGGATTCAGAATGTAAAATAGTGGTTGACTTTACAAATAATAATTTATTTCTACCCCACCAAACCCTTTTTTAGCAACATTAGTATAGTGAAAGATGGGCAAAAAATATGACTTTCTAACCTAGATTATGATTGTAACTTATGAACTGCACAGCAGCAAAAGGATCTCTGTGCAAAAATCAGTAACCCACTTGTGGATTTGGGGGTCTTTTGGCAGACCACCAAAGGTGTCAGGGTCACCCTATAGTCCACGGGGGTCCGGAATACAAACTACACTGGAGCCAGAGAGAAAGGATATTTATTACAATCTCATGAGATGGAGAGGCCTCGGCAACAGACACCCATAGCTGTCTGAGGAGGCAGTCTGCCTTAGTGCTTTGGTTCTGCACCTTATATACCCTCTATCCTGCCCCAGGCATGTAAGGGAGTTGTATCAATAATCTTTTATTGCATTCCTAAACAAATAGTACATCTGGAGAAACAGCAGGTGAGTAGCCTTTGGGGTTTTTCGCAGGATATGGGCAAAACATTATAATTACATAGTACACAGAGGTCACTCTGATTAATTGGTACTGCAGGGCATAGCGTGATTACATGTCAAACAAAGGTTAATCTGATAGGCACAGGTAACAGGGAGGCCCCTGTAGGGTGTAGGAGAAAAGCATGTTTATATAATGGAGTCCACAAATATTTAGCTGTTTACCACTGCAGGGCACAGGTGAGAGGTATGATTACACAGCAAGCAGGGATAGGCCTGTTGATGGACGCCTGCAGGGCGCAATGTACAGGGTGAGGACGATAAGCATCTGAGAAATTCCCTGTCCGACTGGTTGTGCACTAGCTGGTCAGTTTGTGGCAGGCCAAAACACGAACAGGGTGTGAGTGTCCGTGCAGGAATGTAACAGGTCAAAAGTGGAGCTTCAAAGTGTTCGTGATACGGAAAGAAAGTCAGTCACAAGGGCACAGCACAAAATGGTGGAGTGAATCACAAAATGGCGAAGTGAATGGCAAGACAATAGACCCACTTTTCCACACACTGAGCTTTGCACATAAAATACTGTTCTGGGATCTGCATAGTACATGCTCTTTGTAGCAGGCATATTAACCCTCTGCTGTTCCTTAGATGAGTCTAAACTGCTACTAGACAAAACTCTGAGCTCTCTCCAGCAGGTTCATTAGTCACCACGGTCACCTTGCCACTTTTATTGTTGCCTAAACACTGTTGAATATACAAGAAACTCTGCAGTGCTTTTAAAACTGCTGCACTGACACAAAACTGACCCCCAGTAACAAACGTGTCCCCACCCCACGCTTTCAGCCTCCCGTAAAATGCCTGATGCGTACAGCCAGTTCGGCCTTGTGGGTAGTAGGAGCTGGGCCCAGCCCCACTTACGCTTGAGTAGGCTGTTTAGTCTCCACACTAAGGGCTGCCTATCCCGTATAGTTAGTCTGGAACCTGGGCCAGTACAACAGGGCATCTGATGCTTCTCCCCACTTCAAAGGCACAACTGTGTGTAAAAGAAGGACTTCAGACATCAATCCTTCAGTTCACTTCTGGACCTGTGGATACTGTGGCAGGAAGAAGGACTGCTGTGCTGCTACATTGACTGCCACTCTGCTGGCATGCTGACATAAAGAAACTGCTGCCCTGCTGCACTGACCTGCTGTCTGCTGCCCTTTTGCCTGTCAAAGAAGAGCTGGACCTGCAACTTCATCTTGAACCCTGGACCCCATAGTAACTCCAAGGTCTATTCTGCTGGTCGACCTGATCTGAGTCTCAGGAAAACAAAAGGCTCCCCAACCAGCTCCTGGGCCCATCTTCAGTGTGTTCCTGACTCCCAAGTGGTTCTCCTTAGGTCCTGGACCCTTGGTGTGGCACACAGATGCTGAAATCAAGCTTTCGGGTGCTTCATGAGCAGGTATGTTTGCACTGATACAGCATCGCTATCACTGAAAATCAGCGCGATCCGTCGCCAGCTCGTGTCTTCGCCTGCAGCATCAACAGCTCACTGGGGACTGCCAGTGTGAAACTCCATCTCGCACGTTCACGACACCCGGCCTGCTCTTTGCACCATGCTGAAAGTCTCCCGCGATGCTCGTCTTGGTCCTCGTGACCCTCTCCAACGCAACCAGGACTCTAGGCACAAAACTTTGGAAGGTAAAACTTCAGCATGTCTAAGCTGGGACTGTATCCGACCTGTGCTCCATCGTGGCCTGCCTGAACGTTTGAGGTTGACCCGATAGCCACAGTTCTCGCTTTATGCTTTCATGTGCAATGTTTTACTTTATTCTTTAAAAATTCATAACTCCGGTTCTACTGATTGGATTTCTGTAGTTTTGGTCTTATTTATTAAATACAGCCCTATTTGTCTAGCCTAATGTGAGATATTTGTGTGTGGTGTTTTAACTGTTCAACTATTTGAAGTGCTGTATAAATACTTTACTCCTTGCCTCTAAGTTAAGCCTGACTGCTCTGTGCCAAGCTACCAGTGAATGAGCACAGGTTAATTTGGGGTTTGCTTGTGCTTTACGCTGACTAGGCTTGTGGTTGCTACTTGACCAAGGTTCACACCCCAGTCAACAAGTAACTCAATTTCTCACACATTGCTTCTGGGAATGCCCATAAATTGCCTCATATTGGTAGGTGGTCTCAGACTGATACTCCACCACCACAGGCCTATCAATAAAATAGAATGTCTTTTCAAAGAAAGAACAAAACATGGAAATGATGACCTTGCTAAAATTATTTCTGTCTAGAAAAGGCGTTGCTAATAAAGGAGGTGCAGCATTAGTACATGAAGATCTAATTAAGCCGGATTTTCAGGAAATCATATGATATAAGTTTGCTCACAATTCACTTAAATGAGAAATGTACAGTCAGAGTTTACCCTGAAAACGTATCATAGATCCGTCCCTTCAGGACCAATACTGGACACCCTGGCACTACAGCGTAACATGTACTTTGAGGAACGAAAGGTGCCTGTCCAAAGGATAGGCCTTGCTTCTGACTCAGCTCTCTGGTTACATTCAGCTGCTTTTACACATACAATTGTAATCGCCTTTCGTTGGAAGCAAAAAGATTGTGCAGCAACCCTTTTTCTGTATTTACTCAAAGCAGAAATAGAAAAGGAGGATTTTACATGGGGAATTGTATTTTTGATAGTGTGCTGTAGCAGATAATACATTTGTGCACCAGTATTTCTGCATCTACTCTGAGCTGCAGTGGAGAAGAGGACATGCTCATCGGGCGTTTTACCTATAAAATAGTGATGCAACAGATAATACAATCTGCTGTATGCCAATGCACTATAATAAACAAGGCCCAACTATAATCATTTCAGCAAGGACCCATGTACTTAAGTACAACATAAATAACACAGCTAAGTGAGTCATCATTGCTGGGAGTTGCTGAAAAACACTACTTCAATGTGAAGAAAAACATATCACAAGCCGCCAGATCTTGCGTTCCAAAGCTATGTGTACTAAAAACACAATGTTCTGCAGAAGCCAGGAACTGGCAACTGGTCAAGTACATGAACACAGAGTTATGTACATCAACATTTATATTGATGTATGGAATAGTAACTTGATTGCGCTGTCGGCCAGTTGCCCAAAACCAGCAGAGCACACAACAATACACGCTTCTACATCTAAAATTCACAAATTGAAACAGTTTGCTCATTCGTGCACAACTTTCATGGAAGTGTTTCAAACGCCATCAACAGGCATCTCCAATGCAGCTCCTGCAGTTATTAATTAGTAATAGAGAAGTATAATAAAAGCGGTTATTTGGGCTATATTCAAAGACATTATGAAGCAATCTAAAGTTCAGATCGAAAGTAATTATGTGCCTGCCGTAGAGTCCCTTTGTTAATTGCACATGTGAAGCGGCGCCAAGGAAAAGAGAACACAATTTATCTGTTGTCTGTGAAAGTCATCGTTATCTAACTAACACCTTTAGAAAGAAAGTGTATTGTAGGCCTGGGAAGGACAGCACTGTACGACATTTTTAATTATGGACATGTCAGTTTCCCTCCAGGCGCAAGACCCGTCTGGGCATAACAAGAAGTCACTAACAGCTTTTTTTTCGTCCTCACTGGTCAGTTAGACTGTTTAGCATTCTACTGGGTTCCATCGCCGGACAGCCATTGTGTCACGCTTGTATTTTTCGGTCGAAACCCCCACAGCCTCATTCTAGCCTCAGCCTCCTTCAGCGTGGGGCTAGTTTGAACATTTTTTATCAGGATTGATTGTGAATTTCCAGCACATCCTGACTTCAGATTTTAAAAAAAACAACAACAAAAAACTGAGATTGGCTCTTGTTGCACACATGGAAGTAATGAGTAGACAAAAATAACTCATTTAGGACTGTGTTTCGATTAAAGGTACGCCGCATTGAAACAAACACGCAGCGTGCGTAGGGCTGGTAACAATAGCAGCAGAAAAATATCCCACGATTACTTTTGCAGTTAGTTTCCTAAATTATCTAAGTCTGCTTCATATGACGAGGCACACAGTTCAAACCCGACCATATGCATTTATCACGTTGGGTGGAACTAATATGATTGTTATAATGCCTCCAATTTATGTAAACAAAAAGTCTAGCGCACTAGATGCAAAAGGATAATCTGTCTATGAACGTTCTGAAAAGGAAACCCAGATAGAGGATTCAGGGCATCACACTACTATTCAATGTGACGGAAACCTGCCCTAGACATCTGCAAGGAGCTATGTCTGTAGCAATTTTTATAACAAGCATTGCAAAGCCAATAGGTCTGCTTTTGGCTGCCAGTCTTTTGGCTTTGCCAATGTGTGTTTTGTCTTGACATGGTTTTTGCAAAAGGTTACTGTTGTGGAAGTTACTAGGCCCTCTTATATTATTGGCCTAAATACAAAACAATACAATGTTGGTCCCAAAAAGCGCACAGGGAGCTACTTTTGTGTGAATGTGTTCCTTGTGAAATGGCAGAATGACATCACTCACCACGAAGTTAGCCAATGGCTGAACTTTTGCCCTATGCTGCATGATGTAGAGGACGGAAGAAAAATGGGAATGCAACAGTAACAAACTAATTGATAAAGAGGGCTGGCTGGAATCCCCTAAGTATATTATACATCTAATTTTAGTAAAATCAAAAGATCTTGGCAAATGCCAGATTTAAGAAGGAGATTATGGAAATTCAGGCCACAATTGTTCACGCTCAATGCTTGGCTTCCTAGGTGAATCACTTTTCTAAAATCGTTCTCGATGAACTAAAAAAATTTATTGAAATTAATACGATACTACATCCTACAATAATGGAATTTAGCAATTTTCTGTCTTCTGTGCACAAAGGGGTCTAATAATGAATCACACTTTGGCACATAGTACTGGTCTGCTCTACTATGCTGTCATCAGCTTTTCCAGAGATTTCGATTTGATAGATGCAGTATAGTTATGGACTAAATAACTTTAATTATGGCTTTCGACTGGGGGGTCCAATATGCATCAAACTACCTAAGTATATCCTTCAAATGCTATGAAGGCTAAACGTGCCTACGGGAACCCCTTTCCTGCTGATGTGCTAAGGGAAGTATGTTGGCACCAACTTTATTAAATATCCACATATGTGACCTAAACCACAAACATTTGGAAGTGTCTTGCAAGATTAGCGAAATGTATTAAGTAGATGGTCTGATCCTATATTATTCTATTGCTATTAGACCTCAATGCATTTTGGGCCTACTATGGGTCAGATATGCCTAATTAAATTCTTTTAAATTTAATAAAATTAAGATCCGGGTTCTGGTATTCGGGTATACTACATTTTTAACCACTGATTGAATGGTATAAGTACTTGGGCATTCCCCTCAGCACATAGCTCTGTTGGAAAACTCTAATTATTGCAATACCCAGTTCTATAGAGAGCCCTCTGAGTAATCTTCATACTCCATGTTGTACTTAATTGGGTCATTTAGTGCAGCCATTCATTAATGCTCACCATTCCAATCACTTCTTTGCTTTCATGTTTCCCCAATTTGGTTCCCAACATTGAAACAATCCACCGACCTACTTGAAACCCTTAATCTTCAGACATTAAAACAGCAATCCTCCTGCGATTATACATTTAGAATTCGAGATCAAGTTGGTTGGTGGTACTCTCTCTGACACTTATTTGGCTACTTACAATTAGTAGAGCTGTTAAATACCCTTTCGTTTATGTTATTTTACAAGGAAGTTGCTACTTCCACTAAGGTTCTTCATGTGATCTTATTGTGTAAAATGGCTTGATACATTGATTTAAAAGATTGCTTTTAATTAAATATTTGTGTTCCAATCGTTACAAGGATAAATAGAAATTCTATCAACACACCTACTAAGATATCAGATCTCGGGTCATTGAGTAATGCAATTGCCTACTGTGGGTATATTAATCATTCGCCGGTAACCCCACTATGCAACAATATAAGTTAATAATATATCCTATCAAAATCCACAAATGAATATTAATCATTTACCAATGCAGGAGGAGCAAGAACATGGTTGGGGTGACCCAGGAGCTTTGGCTCTGCCAGTTTTGTAATGGTGAAATAGGCACATTTGTTGATTCACTGCCACAAACTGTGTTTGAGCTCTGGAAGTCTTCTTGACATTGATTCTGATAAGGGCTAATGCAATGATATTTAGCTCTCTACTGAATTTGTTTATTGAGATGTCCTTCAGATGACCTTGATGGTTTAATTTTAATTTTAATCTTAGGTCTTTAAGAGACCAATTCATTTTTATATGTTTATATTTTATAAGCTGATATTAAGTATAAACAAACACACGAAAATTAACTAGGGTTTCGCATTTCGGGAACAACATCCTTATCATTTCCAGTTTCAAACTATTATAACAGCTTAAGAGAGATCACCTCAGCAGACGACAACGTAAAAAATATTGTATGACTTTATGCATTGGTGTACTTAAGGACAATATGTAGGACCTCAGCAGTCGACTCATACTGCTTGTGTGGCTCTGCCCATCAATCATATTGCATAAAGGTGTTCCATTAAACGGACAAGCTGTTCTCTCTTTGTCGCAATTAGTGAGAGAACACTTAACCACATGATGGTGAAAAGATGCAATTAGCAAACTTTGGAGATATGGGGACTGTCCTATACGTTGTTTTTACGTGGGTTTCGTTGTTGACGTAACAGATTTGATTTCAGTCTGCGAATGAATACTCACACCATCAGTGTGTTACCGTAGCACTGATATGGTAACATTTCTAGTCATGGGACTGTGTTTTGGGCATGTGTTTATCCCCCCTCCATGCTCTGCACCTGCCGATATTGACTGTATATCAAAGGTGCATTTCTACATCATCGAACTATGTGTGCAGTAAAGAATTACACATAACTGTCCCCATGACAGGTTATCAATGGGAATATGTGCTATTGTCGCCTGACTTTGGAGTGTAAGAGATCTTTCACTATCACACATGAACTTTAAATAGAGCAAGTCGGGAACAATAGGCAGAATTCTTCCCTCTGCTTCTGACTTGTTCTGTCTTGGAAGAAAAACCCAGGGCCTCATTCATGAGGCCACTTGCGCCATCGGAACGTCACTTTTTGTGACGTTCCATGGCGCAGAAGCCTGCATGATATTTATCAGGCAGTACTAAGCTTAACGCTGCCTGATCAATATCAGCCCCTTTAACGTGTTAAAGGGGCGTGCAATAGGTATTGCTGGGGCATTCCTAGCAAAATCCATGGCCTTTTGACACTGTCCCAGATTTACGAGAAATCGTAAATCCGAGGGAGTGCCAAAAGCTTACGCCTCCCCAGGGGAGGCGTAAGGGAGGCGCAACGGGGAGAAATATCTTTATTTCTTATCGTTTTTCCTTTTTTTATGTGTGCTGCAGAGGAAAAGCCTCTTGTGATTATTTTTGTATAGAAAGGTTTCCCTTCCTGTACAAAAATGATCATCTCCGCAACGCAGGCACCCTTGCACCATGGTGCAAAGGTGCCTGCGATGGCGCAGGCAGCCCATTGTGCGCAGGCGCAGGTGAAAAGCACCGGAATGCGCCATATCTAATAGATACGGTGCATTCCTGCCCTTTTCTTCTGCCGTAGGGAAGCGCAGCAGGAAGGCCTGCGCTTCCCTACGGCAAACCTCATAAGTGAGGCCCCCAGAGTTTAACCCCTTCGATGCGCCCGTCGGCCATTGTCCGTCGCGAGCACTATCTCCATAGTGCTGCGCACATCCGTTGGCCGGCGCGGCCCCACCCACTCAATAAAACCGCCGCACCACGGGGGAATTGCCACCGCGGTTAAGCGGTTAACTGCCATTTGTGTTACTATTTACTTCTCTAAAACATGGTGAAATTAAATATCAGGTTTAATTCTAAAATGTTTAAACCACACCCAGAATGCGAAGGGATATGATTATTTGCAGTATTGCCAACAGAATTCTATAAACAAATACAGTCATTTCAATTAGGCACATTAAATTACAATCACCGGCTCAATCAACAATATCATTCAAAACACTGCAAACCAACAAGACACGATAACACATGTTAATAGCCACACACAGAAAAACTTCACACAACGTTTAACATCCCACAAGTGGAAGCCTGCCACGAGCTACAAGTGCCTACAAGATGTCCGTAAATAATGTCATTCATGGTTCGTTTGCTGAATTAGTCTGATTGGAAATAACGACATTGAAAATCCGCACGTCGTGCGTCTGACGAGCTCTGGCAGGCCAGTAAGCAGGCAATCACAGCCTCATTAATGAAAAACGAGAAATATGGAAATTAAAAAATTAGAGCAGGCGCAAGTGAGAGATAAAAATTACATTTCAGGTTCTAACACAAAATAAACACATATCTAAAAGTTTGACAATGGAGCAAGCGTTTTCAGACTCTGACTGGAATCAGGAAGTAATAATCAGTACAAACAAAGGCTGTGAAAAATGTTCACATAAGGCATCCAGTTGAGGCATATTGAAAAGAATCCGAAAATATTGGTTCATCATAACTTTTTAACCATTTCTTTCACCCTAGTTTTAGTTCAGGCAAACGTCTGCCTTTTTTGGTATGCAACTATTTGTAGTTCCACAGGGGCCTGGAATATTCACGCCAAGCCTGTCACCTGTGGATGGATTGGGAAACTTTAGCAAAATTATTTCAGTATTTCTAAGGTTTTTAATCTAGTCAGTAGCTCAGCCCTGCAGGGAAGGGAAGGCCTCCACAGGGAAAAAGGAACATGTATCCTCCCTACACTATAAAAATGTGGTGATATAATAGGCCGAGATTAAACATACTATTGCAGTGTTTCCCAAACTGTAGGTCGTGGCTCACTGGTTGAACAGATTTTTGATATTTGATGGGTCGGGAAAGTCCCAGCAATAAATAAAGATGCCTTTAAATTCTGTGTTTATCTTGTCATATTTGCAGAGCTTTCACTGCAGAGGTCAAATGACAGGCTATGGAGTCTAGCAAGTTACTGCTTCTTTTTTAACCTGGGATTGGTGTTTGCTTTTCGTTTCTGGCTGCAAAGTGAAAGCAGCTTTTACATTGAATTATGTGACAATCTTAGGATGTCTTTTTTTTGCACCACACAAAATTTAAATACCAGTAAATTACCTGTATGCATTCAACAGTTAGGAAAGCAAAAATGAAGCACAAGTATTATGTAATTCTGAAGTGTGCTGGAAACAGATTTTCATAGGACTAAAAAGATAAAGCCACTTTAACTGGTGATGCACACAGTTGCGGCTCGTCGAGGGAGTGCTGCGGGGTGGTGGGGCGGGGCGGAGAGGGGCAGGGTGTGGGGTAGTAAACTCCGGCATACGGCTGACCGGAGTTCAGTACATAAATAAAACAAATTACATTGCGCGCGCTTCAATGCCATTGGCTTTGCAGCGCACGCAATGTAATTTGTTTTTATTTATCACAGAGTGGTGTGGGGTCAGCAGTCTCAACGATTCCATCCCACTCTGGGACAAGTGAGGGACTGCTGCCTTCCCTCACTGGCTGACCCTATGTCAGTCAATGAGGGAAGGCAGCAGTCCAAGCTAACCTGGGACATCGGGGGCTTCCTTTCGAGAGAGCTGCAGTGAAGGTAAGTTTTGTTTTTTTATGTTTGGTGTGTGCATGTATATATGATTGTATGTATGTATGTATGTATGTGTATTTTAGTGAGTGAGGAATGGGTGTGTGTGTCCACTTGTGTGTGTGCATGGGTGTGTGTGGATGTGTGTGTGTGTGGCCCCACACCCTCCCTGCTAAAATTAGCGGCCGTCACTGCTGAACGCAATTCACAAAAGTATATGAAAAGGGGGGGCCCTCGGCCCCCCCGCACGCATGGCGGCGCGGCGACCGCCTCACCCCTTCTCCCCTCGGGTCCTTCGACGGTGGGGGCGTGCCCTGGGGGCGCGGCCCACCGCCGATTGGCCGGCGCCCCTCCTGACCCGGAATCAATGGACTGGTTCCGGGTCGGGGGGGGCGGGCGTGAGGAGGGGCCACCTGGCCCCTCGGGAATAAGAAGTAGGGAGCGCCCAGGAGACTCCCTTGTCCCTGGACGCTCCCTCGCTGAACGTTGTGCCCCGCGTTCGGGGCTTCTTTGTTTTTTAACGGTTTTACTTTATTTTCACAGGGATTCCGGATCACAGGCTGGAGGGAGCGGTTTGCGGCGATCCTGGTTGGCGGATCAAGACTCTGCGGGCTTTGGTCGTTCGGCGTTTTCCGAGGGGTAGCCCGAGTCCGCGCTGAGCAAGCCGCGTGGAGTCCTTCACCTGCCCGACGGTCCACGGCGTTTGAAGACCCTTTTTGAGGCGTGGTACAGGCCGCTGTGGCCGAGTGAGGTATTGTGCGGGATTGGGGAGGGCTCGCGGAAGCAGGCGCATGAGGTGCCGCCTAAAGCTCGCCTAACCGCTAATTGTTTGAACCGCTTACCAGTTGTAACGCGGCGGGGAAAGAGCGCGCCTGACCGTGTGATTGTTGAACGGCTGACTCAGTTGTAACGCGGCGGGGTAGGAGCTCGCTTGACCGTCCAGCCGGCTTTACGGGGACTGTGCGCTTGGCGAAGGGGGATTATAGAAGCGCTGTATGGTGACGCTCACTTTGTGAACTGTGCTCAATTTTATAACTGTTCAGGGCAACTTTGCAAAGGCCTTATGATTGTTTTTAACTCTTTAAGTCGACGCTACTTTTAAAACAATTGTTGACCGCTCGCGAGCACAATTTACTAAAGGGCGCGAAGCAGGGTCGACCAGGGCAGCACCTGGATGGGGGACCTCACGTGGAAGGTGTACAGAGTGTAAGAAAAGCGAGGTGACTGTGTAGAACACAAGGGGCGATTTATTACATGGTTATTACTTTCCCTATGAAGCAATTTTGATTGAAAGCATTGCATAGGTGCATCTATCTAATCGTTTTCACGCCACTCTGCAGTGTTTGATTTATAATCCTTTGTACTGGAGTGGGACACAAAGCGTGCAATTTACTGGAAACTAGGTGACATTTTGGAAAGTGTTTAGTACAGTGCATGTACAGGTTGCATTATTTGCCTGTCTACTTTAGGTGGGGCCGTTTTTTAAGAGGGATACTGTGGTGATTTGTGCTGATATTACTGGTTTTGGGGTGCACAGCAACAGGGAGGTAACAGGGGGATTCAATTGTCTCCTTGTATTCTAACTTGGTTTCCCTAAATCTGCCCCTGTTTCATTACACTGTACTAATACATGTCTCAATTCCAGGCAATTTAACGACGTTTTTGGGGCCATTCACTAGCGGACAGGACGTGAGAGCATCCAACACCCAAAGTGGTGTGGACCAGAGCTACAGAACATTATCGCGGGCTGGGACAAAGGACTGGTCGGTAAGAGGGGTACGGGGGGCTAGCATTCATCGCTCCTGGTGGCCGCCGGGTGGGTCTACATTAGGTTTACTCACCCCTTACATAAGCGGACAAGCCGCTAGTGTTGCGGTCGCCGTTGCATGGTGCTGAAAGCCCCCTGGTGACCCTCCATCTGAAAGGTACACACAGTTGACCTGTTGGGAATTAAGTAGGCAGCGGGTGTTTTGTTGGGTTTGTAAGGTTAAGCATCATGCCAGGTCCAAGGGGTGGAAAAAGGGGGTCCAACATGGAGGCTATGATGCGGGCTATGATGCGGGAGATGAGCGACATTAAACAACAGCTGGGACAAATTAAGGAGCGGGAAGCCCGGTTGGAGGATAGAGATGGCGAGGCACCAGGCCCGTCCGGGAGACCAGTGCGCAAGAGGGTGGCACCAGTGCCAAGAGGTGAATTTGTCACCCCACAAGGGAAACCTAGGTCCAAAAGACCCAAGGAGGCGGTACATACCCCAGTCCCAGGGGATGCGTTTCCCACCGCACCGCCCGCGGTGGTCCCACCCCCGCAGGTGCCCACACCCATTGCCCCTGTGGTGCCGGTGCCGACAGGTCTACCAGTAGACGCTGGGGCTGCTTCCGCACCGGTGCCCGCAATCCCGGGGGCAGGCGGGCCACACCCGATACCCGCTCTGCCAGCGGTGCCAGGACCAATGGGCATAACCCCTGTGGTACCTGTTGTCCCGGGGGGTAACGTAGATTCAATGCCACCCGAATTCTTATCTCACTTGACAGCCATGATGCCATGGCTCCAAAAAGGAGGAGCCTTCCCGAATTCAGCAGATTATGCGGCAGAGGCAGCAAGGTTCATGGAAAAAATAAGATCGGCACCGATCGCCGACAGTGTTGCATTGCCAGTTTCTTCTCCCCTTGCAGGTTCAAGTGTTCCCCAGCTGGACGGAGTACAAGGGCAGCCGCCCCCGGTGCCCGCACTCGGTAAGGAAGTGGCATTGCCGCTCTTGGGGGACGGCGTAGTACCTTCCAGGAGCGAAAATCTAGCTCAACATGTGTCTTTAGCTGTCAAAGAAATGATTTGGGCTGATAAATATGTGTACATTTATTCTTTATTATTGGATAATAGGGAAATGGAGCAAGCGAAAGCACTGAAAGAGTGGATGCTCCCGAGTGAATGGAGGGCACAGTGTACTAGATTCAGGGTCGAAGAAAATCTCAATAATTGGATGCAAGCATGGGCCGTTTTCACTGCAGTTAAGGCTGAGCGTCCTCCAGATCTGCAGGCTGCTTTGGCCTGCTATTCAAGCAGGATTGTGGGGTGGAGTCAACAGTATTCTGGGGAAGCATGGAAGGGTTATGATGTGAATTTTAGAAAGGCGTTGGAATTCAATAGAGCATTACCATGGGACACGGTAGATTCCATGGCCTGGCATAAACAGTTCTCTGACACTGCACCTCCCCCTCAGTTCGGTGCGGGCAGGGTGTTCACTAGACCACAGCAGCCCTTTCGGCCCCCCCAAACGAGTGAAGTGCCTGGGAAATTTAGGGCAGGTGGGCCAGAAAAGAAAGGGGTGTGCTGGGATTTTAATAAGCGTACCTGCACAAGGGCCGCGTGTAAGTTTAGGCATGCATGTGCCTCCTGTGGGCACCCCTCTCACCCAGAATCTACCTGTAGGTCCAAGCAAGGTAACACAGGACAGAGGGGCAGGGGAAGGCCACTATAAGTCAGACACGGCACGCCCCCCCACTCCAGTGGATGTGGTGGCGATGATCCCATTCTTGAACAGATACCCTGACCACAAAGCGGCCACCCTACTTCAGGAAGGTTTTTCCCAAGGTTTTAGGATCCCGGCCGGGGGATACACAGGCAGTGCGCACTGTAGGAATCAATTATCAGTCACACACAATCCTGCTGTTGTGGCCGCCAAAATTGACAAGGAGCTTTCCTTAGGTAGGATATCTGGCCCTTTTTCTACAGTGCCTGTACACAATTTTGTGTGTTCCCCACTGGGAGTTGTCCCCAAGAAAGAGAAGGGGCAATTCAGATTGATTCATAACCTGTCAGCGCCGAAGGGGGCCTCACTGAATGATGCCATTGACGAAGGTATCTGTAGTGTTAAGTACGCCTCTTTTGATCAGGCTGTGACCTTATTACAGGCCACGGGCCCCGGGGCGTTGATGGCGAAATCAGACATAGAGTCCGCCTTCCGCCTCCTCCCAGTCCACCCGGCGGACCAACATCTTTTAGGTTTCGCCTTTAGGGATAGGTTTTACATGGACAAATGCATGCCTATGGGTTGTTCTATTTCTTGCGCCTACTTTGAGATGTTTAGTTCATTTCTTGAATGGGCCATGAGACAGGTGACAGGCCATCAAAGGGTCATGCATTACTTAGATGATTTCCTCTTTCTCGGTACAGCGGGTTCTCAGGAGTGCGCACTAGCATTGCAGGAATTTTGCGTGCTCATGCGGGCTTTTGGGGTCCCGCTTGCGCCTGGGAAGACAGTGGGCCCGACCACCTGCTTGGAATTTCTGGGCATTGAGATTGACTCATGTGAGAAATGTTTTCGACTACCTAAGGACAAGGTGCGCAAATTCAAAACGTCGCTACAGTTATGCCTCCGGAAGGAGAAGGTTACTTTGCAGCAATTACAGGAGGTGGTAGGGCAACTGAATTTCGCACTAAGAATCATCCCAATGGCTCGCCCCTTCTCTCGCTCCATCGCGCACGCGATGCAGGGGCTGAGGGAAAAGCACCACCGCACGCGCCTATCGTCTGAAATTCGCCAGGATATGCTTATTTGGATGGCATTCCTGGAGGATTTTAACGGTAGGGTGGTCTGGCCCGGCCCGCTCACTACATCAGCGGAGTTGGGATTATGGACTGATGCGGCCGGTAGTGTGGGCTTTGGTGCCATCCTAGGGAATAGGTGGGTCGCTCAACAATGGCCAGAAGAATGGAACACATGGGGTTTGCTCGGCAACATTGGCTTCCTGGAACTGTTTCCAATATGGGTGGCACTGATGGTTTGGCCCGAACACCTATGTAATCAATCAGTGGTGTTTTGGTCGGATAACATGACGGTGGTGGAATGTATCAATCAGCAGGGGGCGCGGTGTCCTTTCATACTTCGCCTGATCAAAGAGATTGTTCTGCGGTGCCTTAAACTGAATGCTAATTTTAGAGCCAAACATGTCCCTGGTGTTTTAAACAATGCTGCTGACTCCCTTTCTCGCTTCAAAATGCAGGTTTTCAGGGAACATCTCCCCACAGCAGACCCCTCGCCAGCACACTTCCCAGCGGTACTTTGGCAGATTGGTGCCCCAGATTACAGGACATCGTGGTCGCTAGCTTAGCCCCCAGGACCAAGACGGCGTACGAAGGGGCGTTTCTGTCTTATTGTTCTTTCTTGGGGCCGCAGTGGGAAGTGCTTTGGGCGAAGGAGGATGGGTTTGCAGCCTACTTAGAATGGATGCACAAAGAGGGGCGCTCAGTGGCAGCGGCAACCAGACATAGGGCAGCTGTGTCATTCTTCGCGCAAGCTAGGGGCTTTCGGGATCCCACCAATACATTTATGATACGCAAGGCTTTAAGGGGATGGCGCCGTATTCAGGGACACCAAAAGGATAAGAGGAAACCCATGGGGTTGGCCCGACTAACAGCCTTACTGGGCACGCTGGAGATGGTTTGTAACTCGGAGTGGGAAGTGCTTCTTTTTAGGGCGGCATTCTCTCTGGCATTTTATGGGGCACTGAGAATTAGTGAACTTGTGGCAGGATCTAAAACTGACATACTTGGTGGCTTGCAGAAGGCTGGGGTGACGATAAGGGGTGACACCATGTGGGTAGTCATCCAGAAATCAAAGACCGATCAAGAAGCTAGGGGTCACACCATAGTTCTGCAACGGGCCCCCGCCAACCCGTGCTGCCCGGTGAGGCACGTGGAGTCACTCATGGGACGATTGGTCGGTTCAGCACGCAGGGCGTTGCTCTGTCACGCCGACGGGAGCCCCTTGACCAGGTATCAATTCAGGAGAGTGTTCGAAATAGGGGTCACAAAAGCTGGTCTTGATCCTAGAGATTTTGGGTCTCATTCCTTCAGGATTGGGGCAGCAACTGAGGCGGTGGCGGGGGGCCTCCCAGTGGAAAGAGTGAAGACAATTGGGAGGTGGTCGTCAGACTGCTATAAACGTTATGTTCGGATTGACATGCTATGATTACCTGTCACTCACGCTTGGTCTCTTTTCCGCTCTTTTACAGTTTCTCAGACCTGTTACGCAGGGGAGGAATTTGTCGTCGGGCATCGCCAATATTCATCAGCACGGAGCAGCGACCAAGAAACAACTAAGAACAATGTCTGGATTGTTGGTCATTCATATGTGAAGCGAGCGGAATGTGTCTTCCTGTCAGGTGACAAGAAGGAAAGGGCGGCGCAACTAGGCTTGAATATCACGTTCTTTGGCAGAGGAGGGTTGTGTCTTCACGAGTTTAGGGGATTCTTCCAGGGGCTGTTAGCGCGCCAGCGGGCTCCACCGTCAGTGGTGATACTTCACCTTGGGGAGAACGATTTGGCAACACTGGGCAGGCGCATCTTGATTGAGGAGATTATCTCGACAGCGGGTTGGATAGCTAGGACCTGCCCCGGGTGCACACTAGTATGGTCACAACTAATACCTCGGCTTCAGTGGCGGGGGGGCGATTCAGTCAGGGCGTTGAATCACTCGGTAAAGAGGATCAACACACGGTTGGATAGGTTGTTCCGAACCCCCTTGTTACAGTCAATACCTCATGGGTGCATTTGGGGTCAAAAGTTTTACTTGAAGGACGGGGTTCACCTAACAGATGAGGGTAATGTCCTATGGGCTGACAATATCTGGGCTTGGCTAGAGGGCTGGGGTAGGAGGATGGGTCCTTAGATAGGGGGCTAGAGGGGGAGGCCAGATCGTCGGTTAACAATACTGGCCTGTGGCGGTAAGGTCATTATCGGTGAGCACATATTTGAGGTCTGAGGGGGCGGGCATCATCCTATGGAGGTTCCCGCCCAGGGGGAGGAGCCTGCGGGCCACTCCCAGTACTCCAGGGGCAAGGTAATATGCAAAGGAGCGCGGGTAGGAGTAGTTCACGCTTTCCTTAGGCTGGTAGCCACCCCGCGCGCGTGGACTCATGACGCCACCGGCGCAGAGTAAGGGCCCTCCTTTAGTGGGTAAATGGAGTTTGGGGCGTAGACCGGGCAATTCCCGGGGTAACACTGCGCATGCGCACTTCTAGGGGGAAGGCGCCGCTTGTAGGACCTGACACCGGTAGTGACCCTGCCATATGGCCAGAAATGTACAAAAATCAAGATAGGATGTTTAGTTAAGCTAGTAACAACTTGTATTAGAGTTTTGTTAAGGTCAGGCTCTCAAACTTGTTGATAATGATTGTATAATTGAATGTCCTGCTGATTTTTGTATTTCATTGTTGATTATGCAATTAAAACCCTTTTTTAATTTCATACTTTAATAAATACGGCCGGGCGACTAGCGCCCGCCTTCCAAAGAGTAAACACGTCTCGTGTCCACGTTCCTTGGTGTTGGGTGCCGGATTGGGGGGGGGGCGGCAGCTAGTCGCTGACCATGTGAAAAGGGGGGGCCCTCGGCCCCCCCGCACGCATGGCGGCGCGGCGACCGCCTCACCCCTTCTCCCCTCGGGTCCTTCGACGGTGGGGGCGTGCCCTGGGGGCGCGGCCCACCGCCGATTGGCCGGCGCCCCTCCTGACCCGGAATCAATGGACTGGTTCCGGGTCGGGGGGGGCGGGCGTGAGGAGGGGCCACCTGGCCCCTCGGGAATAAGAAGTAGGGAGCGCCCAGGAGACTCCCTTGTCCCTGGACGCTCCCTCGCTGAACGTTGTGCCCCGCGTTCGGGGCTTCTTTGTTTCCCACCCACCATCCCTTGGTACAAAAGTTTAAGCAGCGTTATGTCCGGTCTAAGGGTAAGTTTCATAGGTATAGACCGCGGGGGAGAGTAGGTTGTTGTGTTATTTGGTGATCTGTTGTCAGGCCTTTTTTCCCTTTGTAGAAGATGATGCAGGAAGTGAACTATATTTGGAGATGTGTGTCTTTAGGCCTTTCTTCCTTTGTAGATATACGTAGTTATGGTGATTATGAGCAACATGCGTGAACCGAATTGTAATTTTATGCCATGTGTCGTTAGGCCTTTTTTCCCTTTTTAGCTATGCGTGAATACTGTTCTTTATTAGCCAGTGTAGTTGTCCTTTAGCAATTTTTCCATAGGTCGTCGTATTTATTAGGTATGGGGCATGCGGTAAGGTCATTATCGGTGAGCACATATTTGAGGTCTGAGGGGGCGGGCATCATCCTATGGAGGTTCCCGCCCAGGGGGAGGAGCCTGCGGGCCACTCCCAGTACTCCAGGGGCAAGGTAATATGCAAAGGAGCGCGGGTAGGAGTAGTTCACGCTTTCCTTAGGCTGGTAGCCACCCCGCGCGCGTGGACTCATGACGCCACCGGCGCAGAGTAAGGGCCCTCCTTTAGTGGGTAAATGGAGTTTGGGGCGTAGACCGGGCAATTCCCGGGGTAACACTGCGCATGCGCACTTCTAGGGGGAAGGCGCCGCTTGTAGGACCTGACACCGGTAGTGACCCTGCCATATGGCCAGAAATGTACAAAAATCAAGATAGGATGTTTAGTTAAGCTAGTAACAACTTGTATTAGAGTTTTGTTAAGGTCAGGCTCTCAAACTTGTTGATAATGATTGTATAATTGAATGTCCTGCTGATTTTTGTATTTCATTGTTGATTATGCAATTAAAACCCTTTTTTAATTTCATACTTTAATAAATACGGCCGGGCGACTAGCGCCCGCCTTCCAAAGAGTAAACACGTCTCGTGTCCACGTTCCTTGGTGTTGGGTGCCGGATTGGGGGGGGGGCGGCAGCTAGTCGCTGACCATGTCCATCAGCACTAAATGGTCTCCTTACTGTATTCAATTACCCAGTAGTGAAGATCACCTAAAAGGTGGGAAGTGGAAGGTTCAAAGTGTGGATTGCCTTGAAAGTTTTTAAAAGTCCACAAACTTGTGAGTTTGTTTGCATTTGCAAACTCACCTATGATCCCTTCCACCTTGAAACTGTCAGAGATTTACCAAAGCAAAAGACTGAAGTAACACCTCTTGTAAGGTTGGAAGCAGATCATAACACCCCCAAATTTTGCGTGGGTGTAGGGAAAGGTTTCATCACTGGGACGATTGTTTCTTCATGGAGAAAAATACAAGGAAAAATTGTGCATGCGCACATCGGGCTGCCTTTCCCCAGTGCGAAGTTGTATACCATGTACAGTTATGCATCATGGAACTAGTAGTCTTAAAAAACACATACATGACTGACTAAGTCCTGGTAAGTTGTGCCTGGCACAGACCTCCATGCGTACTATGGCTGAGTTTTTGAAAAAGGGAACATATTTAATCTTCACCTATGAGGAATAGCACTCCTGCAAGTGCAGATTACCTTTGTGAATTGGACACACAATCTACAGAAACTGTCAGGTCCCACCATTTTCCTTGCCCCTCACTGATATTCTGAATTCTGCCTGAAATCTCATAGATGTCCTTTGTAATTTAAACACATTGAGTTCCATTAGGCATACTTGAAATTGGATACTCTTTGAGTTCTGGACATGTAAATGGGCCGAGGACTGAGTGTGAAGAGCTGCTAATCCACTTTATTGTGGTAATTAAAGTGACCTAGGAAATATTAGCTAATATAATACCAGCGTTTTTGTATGTTTACTGGTAGTTTCCCAATTTCAATCAAAATCATTTTGTGAATGAAAAATAAATAACCACTCCAGGATAATAGAGTGTTGCCCACATAGAAACAAAACTCACAAAATAAAATGCAATATATTCACAAAATGCAATATATTCACCTCTAAATAATCAATGTAAAAACAATGTAGCTTGCAGTGAGACACAGAAAGCAGGTGCACATCTTACAACAGAAATATAGGAATATGGCTACAGCAATTCACAGACCCACAGTCTCAAATCCAACTGGAACTGGTGGCACACCCACTATATCAGTTGTAACCAATCATAGCTACGGACCAAGGGCCAACAGACAAGCAATCACTGTGCATCAAACATATCTTTCTCACCCTCCTCTTGTGAATACAAGTAATCAACCTCATCTAAGAGGTGCTACAGGTCATAAGCTGGGCAAATCATGCAGGCATGTAATATAAGCAAAATCTTCAGATGATCTGTTATAATTAGAACAATAGTTAAGGTACATCTGTTCATAGTTTGGTAGAGCCCGGAGCATATGCGTAATTTAGCAGTGAAACCATGAGAAAAGTAACTCCATTCCTGTTTACAACCTTGTTACCTTCTAGAGGATAGACTCAACAGTCTCCAGTCATCCATCTGCAAGGCAGTTTCACAGGTAACCAAAAGCCACTTAATATCCTGAAACTGCATGTCACATAGTACTTCACATTTATAAATATGCAAGAGGATGCTATAAGAGATGCCTTTATGGAATGTATGGTCTCCAATTGCAACACAGCAGACAGGACATGCTAGTCTTGTATTTCAGTTGCATATGACGTATCACCATTGTTCACTAGCTACTGAAAGGAGTTGTGGTGCTCTTGGCATCAAGCTGCCATATTGAATGGCAGCCATTGGTGGATGCAAATGCAGAAATTGCCCTACAGGTTGTATGTTTTACTCATTATGTATACACTTCAATTGAAAGCCACTCAAACATGCATTTCACTTTAAACAGATATCTTTAACCCACAACAGACAGAACATTAAGGGGCATATTTACATGGAAGCAGCGGATCGCGCATCAGCCTCCTTGGCTTAACGCCACACTCCCCCATTTCTCAAACGCAGGGCTGCACCGTTATTATAAGAATATGGTTCAGCCTTGTGATTTCCCCTGTGCTGGTACTAATTTAGCTGCCTAGCACCAAACCAGGCACCCCTGCACCATAGTGCAAGGATGCCTGCGTTGAGGGGAATGATTGACGGGCGGTCGTAATCCGTCTCGGCTCCCGGCTCCAGCGCTGCTCGTGAGCTTAATTTGGCGGTTCCCCAGTGGCCCGGGGGCTGTTTCCAGCACGCCTCAGAAGCGGAAGGTGCCGCGCTCAGCTGTAGAGCGCTTAGATGCTTCTGGAGATACAGGATCATCCCTGGAGGGACCTCGGGGGATCTCGTGCTTGTGAGGCAAAATGGCAGCTGCCGGGCGGCTTTGTTCACCGGATCCTGTCGTGCCAGCGGAGGTTGTCACCTGAAGACCTTGGCCTCCCATGTTACACCAGCACTAGAGGTGAGCCGGGCCCCACCGCAACTAATGGGGCACCCTCGCTGCTCTCCTCAGAGAAGCGCTCCAGTCTGCTCTGCCCCGGGGCTTGCCTGACCCCAAAATGGCGGCGCCTTAGGGACATCAGTGCCAATGACTCCCCGGACAGACTTTCAAGCTCGCGATCTGCTGCTGCCTAAGCATAGCCTGAAGAGCTCTCCTCCTGATCCCTCCTCCTGTGCCCATCCAGCGTCGGCGTTGCTGAGGCTCCTCCAGTTGGCCCCAGATGATGTGGGTCGGCTTTGTGGCGTGTTATCCCCTCCTGCCGGGACTGCCTCCCATTCTGCCAACAGCTGTTTTGGCGCCTGTGGTCTTTCTTCCCTGACTCCTGGTATCCGGATCGAACACCTCTGCCCCAGCTCCTCATGGACGATGAGGCTGTGACTTTGCCGCGGACTGCCTTTCTCCCCCCGGACTTGCTGGCTATGGCAGCCCTCTTCCTGGACTTTCGGACCTGGACCTCTGAGTTTCCCGCCATTTTCTTTTTATGACTCTCTTCTTCTTCTACCTTTCTCCTCCGCAACTTTAGCGATCTCTGACCTCCCCCTCTGTCCTAACGGCCTTTCTATTGTCTCTCCTGCTGCCTCTGACACACTCCTCGCTGTCTTACTCGTTACTATCTGCTTCCCTCGCTGGTTTGTCTCACTTTCCTGCCCTTCTCTGTCCCTCCCTTGGTGCTATGACTGCATACCCCCTCCGACCCCACCTAATGGAACTCTGCTTTTCTGTATATAGAGATAACTCTAATCACTAGTATATGCAGTAGACCTTTGTACTCTCTACCATTCCTATGGACCCTTAGAGTATATCCATTTGTATCCCTTCCTTATGTATATAGAGA
The DNA here is from genome assembly GCF_964261635.1 of Lissotriton helveticus. NCBI lineage: Eukaryota > Metazoa > Chordata > Amphibia > Caudata > Salamandridae > Lissotriton > Lissotriton helveticus. Next base: position 788,303,100 of record NC_136068.1, read on the forward strand.
TAACTCTAATCACTAATACATGCAGTAGACCTGTATACTCTCTACCATTCCTATGTGACTCTTAGAGTATATCCATTTGTATCCCTTCCTTATGTATATAGAGATAACTCTAATCACTAGTATATGCGGTAGACCTATATACTCTCTACCATTCCTATGTGACTATTAGAGTATATCCATTTGTATCCCTTCCTTATGTATATAGAGATAACTTTAATCACTAGTATATGCAGTAGACCTTTGTACTCTCTACCATTCCTATGTGACTCTTAGAGTATATCCAGGCATATCCCTTCCCTATGTATATAGAGATAACTCTAATCACTAGTATATGCAGTAGACCGCTGTGCTCTCTACCATTCCTATGTGACCCTTAGAGTATATCCATTTGTATCCCTTCCTTATGTATATAGAGATAACTCTAATCACTAATACATGCAGTAGACCTGTATACTCTCTACCATTCCTATGTGACTCTTAGAGTATATCCATTTGTATCCCTTCCTTATGTATATAGAGATAACTCTAATCACTAGTATATGCGGTAGACCTATATACTCTCTACCATTCCTATGTGACTATTAGAGTATATCCATTTGTATCCCTTCCTTATGTATATAGAGATAACTCTAATCACTAGTATATGCAGTAGACCTTTGTACTCTCTACCATTCCTATGTGACTCTTAGACTATATCCACTTGTATCCCTTTCCTATGTATATAGAGATAACTCTAATCACTAGTATATGCAGTAGGCCTTTGTACTATCTACCATTCCTATGTGACTCTTAGAGTATATCCATTTGTATCTCCTCCTTGTGTGACTTTACATCTTGTACAATTGCATTTTTTTCTGTTTGTATCCTTTATGTAACGCATGTAATCCTAAGTCCTTATGTTTCTCAACTGGTTCTTATGTAAAGCGCTCTGACACCTTCGGGTAAAGTTTGTGCTATATAAAATCGCATAAATAAATAAATAAATAAATAAATAAATAAAATACCTTCCTGCACATAAACAATCTGAAATGGCATTTTGAAACTTCTATGCGTGAAGCTTAATACAGCACACATAGAAGTTGCTAAACTTAATTTTTTTGAATGATTGTTTATGTGTAGGAATGGACACCATCCTGCACATAAACAATCAATGGAATTTTGCTGTTTATATGTGGGCTGCACAACGCAGCACACATGGACACAGCAAAAACGGGGAAAAATTAAACATTTCTCCTCACTGCACCAGTGTAAGACAATGTTTTCCCTGGTCTTAATTTTGGCACTGCCTTATATTTACGGCACACTTGTAAATATGGGGCAGCGTCAAATTCAATGGGTGTTGCATTGGAACACCCACCACAACACCCATTGCCTACCCCTTTCATGCTAAGTATGGCGTGAAATGGTACCTTATTCACAACAAGGCATTTAGCCATGTTAAATAGCTTAACGCCTTCTTGTGAATAAGACAAAGCCTCTATCGCCACCACAATGTCGAGAAAAGTGACATTGTGGTGACAATAGGGGATTCTAAATAACTCTTGAAGACCTACTTGTATACCCTCTAGTTTCCAGCTTCTCACTAGCATCTGCCTCTCTCTCCACAGCGCGGGGACACGCCGGGATGGCGTCACCATGCGCTTTATAAACCCCTTTATTAATATTATTATTAAATATGCCCTTAGGTTCTAAGATTGAAGATCTTTAGGAGTATGCTCTTTCACAAAGACCGCAAAAGACCAGAGTTGTTCCAAACCAAAACATACTTCAGGTCCTTCTCCATCGTCACAAATGCAGTGCCTCCTTTAACATATTAATATCAGCTTTAATAAAATGCAGTTGTTGCGCGTAGGGGAGTAGGTTACATGTGTGTTCATGATGCACATTTTTGCAGTGCATGGAAGTCCATCTACCATTGCTGACCATGGTCAGTCAGAAAACAGGACTTGCACTACAAATCCTAGTGCTATATGGAGCACAAATCAAGAGACAACACAACTGCAGTTGACTGCATGATTGAATAATCTGCATTACCTAAAAAGCCAAGTCCAAGAGAAGTACAAACAACCTTTAAAAAGAATAGGGAAATGGTTCAATCATAAGCAGGGTCTGCTTCATGTACTGAGCAGCTCAAGCCAGAGGCAAACCATTTTCCACAGTTCTACTCGCACTACAGAACTCATATTGACCCATGTTGTAAGTTGTTCCTGACCGAGCAAGTGCAGGGTATAGATGCATGCACAGGGCTCTTGGAAATACTGTCTGGAGGCTCATTTGTCATTGATGTAGCAGTTTTTGGATGGGAGAGTCCCACATGTGGTGGGATGCCTACAATAGCGCCTGTGGGTGCCAACATGTCAACCCCAACCCCAACTGTTACATTACATTTGGCAACAGAGCTTGTACCTTAAAGTCATTGGCAAAAGTACAGTGACTTACAGTACTGATCTGTAACTGGACCTTCCCGTGTGCCAAATGCCACTAATGCCACACAGTGGTACTGGATTCTGACAACATGGCTTGAAAGTACCAGAATTCATCTTGAACATCCGATGTCATGCGAAACAAGTAGCATGGCGATGAATGCCAAATTTATTACATACATATGGTGGTTACACAGATTGCAAATTTCCCGCAGTTTTAAAATAGTTAACACTTCCTAGTCTTTCAAATAATTAATTTCTTTTAGCAGCTTTATGAATCACAAACAACGAACACTAACTGTACGCACACGACACATGGCAGTCATTCACAATATGCATGAAGTGATGTAGTCACCTCAAATCTATATATTTTCTTTGCAGCCCATTCTGCTGACAGAAAATCGCAGATCATACCCATTATTTACATTTTTATATAATTGGCTGTGCTGCAAATCACCCTCTACTGCTCACACATGTCATTCACTTAGATCTGCCTCAGACGACCATAGATTTATATCATCTATCAAGCCTATACCATATGACAGTCAGCATTTGTGTGCCTGTCTAAGGTTTCTGGAAACGGCCATTACAATGAATTGTGTTGACATCTCTGACATCTAGCCGAGAAATAGAAGGAAATTCCTAAAAAAAAGTTTTGCTTTCAGGGCAACTCCGTACAATTTGTGGAGGCAACTGAAGAGAATATTAGAGAACGTACTCAACCAGCCCCACTGAGGTCTAACTGCCCCTCTTGACACTTACCTGTTTTAATGTGTTCGCTGTCAACGCCCTGAAGTAACAAAAAAGAGTCACATTGTAGTTTACTAAAAATGTTAATTAAATAATTTAAAAAGGTCCCTTCCCTGTGCGACAAACTCTAACAAGTTTGGAAAAGCACTGTAGAAAATGCCTCATTCAGTTTAAGGAATAAAAGCAGAATGAAAGCAGACTCAGTTTCCAATCGTGCCCTTGAAGGGAGAGTACAGGAACTACGTCATAAAGGATTATGGTGGTCTTCCTACTATGTCTACTTCAATCCTTCGTGAAAAGTACCTGGCAGTCAGGGAAAGGCAAAAACTCAGAGGAGAAGTGGGGGAGTTGACAGAAGAGGTAAAGCAAGGTGACTAACAGGAAATATGGGCAAGAAAAACGCAAATAAAAGTGTTTGACAGCCACCCCATCAATCCTCCCAAGAAGGCAAGATAGGAGAAGTTAATGGATAACAAGCATTGGCAAAAATAATAAATCCAGTATCTGTTATGAGAAGCGTTTATTAATTGGGTGACTTTAGGTGTGCGTTGCCTCATCTGTCCCATAAAGAATATCACATAATTAAGGAAAGGTCATGGGCTACAACAATATTCTTTGCTGAGCAGACTGAGAGTGTTATGAAAAGGAGTCAGAAGATGATATTTGTAGCGTGAGTTGAGAAATTAGAAGGCATACACGAAAAATATTACATTGCAGATTTTTTTGACAAAGGGGCAGTATATTGTTTGCATTTTTAAGAAACTCAATGTATGCACAGCCTTTAGTTTATGAACAAAAAAGCGATGAACATGCAAGTGAGATTAGTATATGGGCTAAAGGATTCAAACAGCACGCATGTGATACTCAAAAAGTCACTTTTCTGTAAAGTAATTATATCTAAGACTAAATATATTATTCACTTATTTCAGATGTATATATTGATCATGCCAATCATGTATTCTACATTTCAGACATTTTGATGTTAAACTACATTAAACTGGGCAGTCGGCAGGGAGACACAGTGATGCAGGACGCAGGAGTTGGGGCAGGCCAGTGAGTCAGCAGGTCGGCAAGCCACATACTTCCATCTCAATTGAAGATACTACCAAGACTGCACCCGACCCCGACTCTGACTCCGACTCCATTCCCCAGCCCTGACCCCCAATCCCACCTGCCCGCTATCACCAGATCGGCAACTGCAGCTGCTGAGAGAGGCCCCAGGTGTCCCGCGGAGGTGGCCTGGTGCGTCAGGGCGCAGCTTGTGGGTTCCCCAGGTGGCCCCACTCACCATTTGCTTTGCTTGACCTCAGCTCAACTCTGTATGTCCGCCTCAACACCCCCCCACCACAGCCACAGGTGCGCGAGGGGGTTAAACCTCTGCCAACTCTACCACCTCTTTCCAGTACCTCATTAGCAATCCACTCCATGCCAGCACTCTGCACCTACCAGCTTAGCGGGCGAACCAGAACAACAAACCAGGAACACGGGGAGCTGGAGGATAGAGGTAGGGAGAGAGTGGAAAGGAGGCTGGTTGAGAATGGTTGCTGTGGGATGGGAATAGGATTGAAGGGCATGTCTAGTTCACTGACCAAGACATTCAGAGGAAACTCTGGAGCTGGGGTCAAGCCCGTCAGGAGACTCATGGACCCCATCAAGCCCCAGTTAAGCACCACACCAAGACTGCAGGCAACTCTGTCACAACCCTGCTACATAAGCTCTGGTGGTTGAGCCCAACAGGCAGAGATCTACAGACCCCATCAAGCCCTAATTAAGCCCTACACAAAGACACCAGGAAACCCTGCTCAAAAACAGACCTGACCCCGGCCTTAGAGGGCCACTGGACCACAGGGGGAGAGCATAACAGCAGAACAGAAACGGGTCAGAGCAGAGGCAAGGCAACCAGGTGCAAGGCCTGAGGGCGCTAGTATTCCTACAGCCAGGAAAGAGCATGGTGGGAAAAAGCACCTTAAGTTCTAGAAGGACAAGGGCCAACTCCGTGGACACTACAGAACATAAGCGCCGGAAGAGCAGGATGACCCAGTCTGACTCTGACACAGATGCAAACCAGTTGAAGCAATTAGACTCGGCTTTCCCCTGCTCCCCAGAGGCTTCGGCCATGTGCCAAGGCAACCCAGCAGAAAATGCTCTGCTTGTCTGCAGAACAAGGATCACATACTTCTTCCAGCGCTCTACAAACCAATCTCTAGACGGAAGCTCAAAGTCTAAAACTCCAGGTCCCGCAGAAAACACCATATCAGCAATCACACAGACCCGGGGGCTTGTGGCCCCAGAAGCCCCCATACAGCTTAATGCCAGTACCAGCTCATGAACAAATCGACCCTTCAGTGTTCGGACTTCCAATCACACGAAGTGGTATACTTTCTAAACCATCAGAGCAAGGCTCAAGTACACTTGCATACTTGGCTAACTGTACCTACGTCAAACTCTCTGTCTAGTGCAGAGGACTGGCTGCCACTAACTGACTTCCGGGGCCCTATGGGAACACCATCCGTAGAACCCATAGCTCCTTCAGATGACTCAAACAGAAGCCGCTCACTGAACATTCATGGACCAACAAGCCCCAAAGCTGGCCTCACTTCTCTGTCACACTACTCGTCTTGAATCACTTTGATTATAGATTAAATGCAACAAAACCACCATGCCAAGCCAGGTTAGCCCAGCTGTTCCAGGCAAATGCAAAGTCAGAACCCTCAATGAGTTGAAACTTAGACCTGGGCTCTATAGGAGGACGTGCAAATACCCACAAGATACTAGAGCGGACAGGAGCAAGCACATATGAGACACAAAAGGGGACAATCCACAATCATTCTCAGGAGCCCTTAGCTCATCTCATCGTTCATACTTATTAGGGTCCCCTTTATCTGCATGAAGCCTTCTTGACCAAGCTGTGTTTGAAATAGGCTCTGGAAGCCAAGACCAACAAATTCCAAGAACCAATGGACCTTTAATAAGGTCAGCCACCACCGTCAAAAAATCATCGCTCCATATCAGCCAATATATCAACTGCATCCCCACAAGTAAGCGGATTATGGACCTCCTTGCTGAGCATGATTCACACCATATCTCAGGCATTATCCTATCACTCAGACAAGTTAGACACCCAAGTGGATATTCTTGGCTCCCTAGCAACACTTATCATAGGCATAGATAACAAATTAGACACCCTGAACAATTTGCTGAAGCGAGCACAAAATGCAGCAGATTCTTCTACCCCTATCACTATATTGGAGGGGGGGCTGCCTATATTCTCCTGTTATAAACAAGCTGGCCTCCCTACCACAAGCCATGGAAAGTTAACTGCGAGATCTTAAATTGCAATTCCCCGCCATCAATGGCCCTGAGAACGTTCACATCCTGCAGTCCTGTGCCATGAAACCGGATAAAGTGCAAGGAGAAACAAATTACCCAGCTACATCTCCATAACAGATTGTAATGCTCAAGACTCAGGCAGAGTGGCTGGCTGACCTGCCGAGGTGACACGACTGCTGCTGCACCCTAATTTTACTGACCTTACTCCACCACTAAATCTTGCACAGCCGGTCAAACTAAGCAAAAGCTCCTGTAAATCATTAAGGAAGCAAAGGAATACAATCCAAAAAGTGCCTCTATTAGCAAATCAGGAACAGCTATATTCCATCTTCACCAAAACAAAACCAGACCATGGACTTCAACTACAGTATGAAAAGACAATCATAACAGACTCGTCCTCAAACTCTCAACTACTGGACCAGTCTGTGCAGAATCAACAACTACAGCAAGTAGAAGTGGCTGACCATGGCAGTAACCAGCACCCAAAATCAAATACCAAGCAGCTCAAGGGTCAAACTCCATCAAAGTCTCAAGTAGAGCCATCTCCCCTGTCCATGCCTGCGTCAACCTACACAGACCGACCAACTAACTTAAAGCCTGGCATTAATCATCTGGCAAACCTAATGTCACTGGCAGCAAAATTGGAACTAACTTTCCAATGGACCCGATTCCTTCAATGGGGCATGCAGCAGCAAAACAAATAAATGTCTCATCTGAACCTGAGTCCCAAATGCATGGCAAGAGCAGAGACCTCGGCAGCAGGGAATGCAGGGACTCCAGTGAATTACATGATCAACCAGCGCAAACCCTTGATAGAGAGAAATACGGGCCCTAAATCAATCACAAGGCCCCTGATAATAAACAGGGGGACCCAAAGCCCAACCTCCAGCATAACAGCCTCCTCGGGCTGACTACGTTGGTTTTGATTTCAGAGTATCAATCAAGGGTGCCTCATGACATCCTAAACAGGGGGAATCTGATTCTCCTACTTCAGTCAATCTCGAATCTAAAGGATATAACATCAGCAGACATTTTGCTACCACATCGAGCACAAGAACCAGAAGCTACCCAGGTCTCTTAACTTTCGCCCTCATGGGTAGGGAAACTCATGACCAACCAATCAGACTTTGAAAGCTGTGGTATAAAATTGGACGAGCATGGACTAAGGGATACCCAACATGCTTTCTGCAACAGCTACCCCCCAGCCAACCTTCTTTATCCTAAAAAGTGCCCAGGGCTCTCAAAGCCCAAAAATCTCCACTGCTTTCACCCATACTGTTCTCCAAGGGAAGCGACCACCAAGAACTGTACATGACTTTAGCAGGACAATGTCACCCCATGCCAATTGGGGGTGGCTTTCAACCACCCTAAAAACCAGATCGGGCATCTGACAAAGCATCACGACAGTAGATCGTCAACGGCATGTAAGGCTAATCTTACTCGAAGCTCCTGGAATATCCAGGGGCTCCAACCAAAAATCGACTATGATGAACCCCTGACACCTTGGAAGGACTTGGATATGTTATAACTGCAAGAAACCTGGGCAAGATCAACAGTCCCTCTGAGAGGCTTTGTAGAGTTCCAAAAACCGGCAATAAATACCAGCAGGTATGTCTCATCATCACTACAATATACAGCAGAAGAAATTGAACTCAAAGCCCCTTGGGCCCAAACACTCCGTCTAAATATTCTTGATTGCTGTAAAGCCCGTCTGCGCCTGGTCATCAATGTTTACATCAACCCTTGCACGTCAAGGAAGAAAGAGGCTTTGAAAGACCTTACATTAATGTTAACTGATGTTAAACTAGAAAATCTACCCGCAAACATCATATTAACCAGCGACTTCAATACAAATCTTTTTGGGGGTCTATTAGTTGCAAGCTCAGCATCCTGGACACTGAGTACGACATGCCAATGAAAAATCTTCCCCAGAACCCACAATGTAATGCCATTGCAGAAAGCTTCCTAAATGAATGCTACACTTTGTGTTTGAGGCTTATCAATGGGCGATTTCACAGTGACTCCCCACCATCGGGGTCAGTTTACAAGAGGGATTGTGCAGGTACCAAGCGGGTGCCTAGCAGTGAAGGCGGTGTGCCATTTTTCTACCACCCCCCCTCCTGAGACCCATGGTGTAATTAGTGATTACGCCCCATTGTAAACTTGGTTCCTCTCAACACGAGGTTCACTAAACTAATATTGTTTTTACTATTTTTCACATTGATAACCTCAGGTTAGGCTGGGCCTTAGTGCGCCCACACCGCCGAGGTTTATGATATATATATATATTATTTTTTTCTAGTCCTGACTAAATGCCTTATTAATCATTACACATAGGCAGAAACATGTTGACCACACACTAGTGGATATTGCTGAACAATTTAGTCAGTATCTATATCCCACACCCTGTTTTGTTATAGATGTCTGATTGGCTATTAATAAAAATTTTTTTTGACATAATCAAGAAATTTTTAAATCACTCTCACTCATCACTGAACACACACAATACCAGCTCTGCAGTAATTCTGGCGTTGAAGCACACCAGGGTGGAATTTGGCCTCTCCTGGTGGGGCCCGATGATGAAGCATGTCACCAACCAGGTTGGTGAGTGAGGGCTTTATTAAGAACCTAGTTGTATTCTTCACTTGTGCTCTACTCTAAAAAAGGCACACTCTTTCGTTGTTATGATTTTTCCCCACCCGGTTAGACAAGACCATGGGCAAGTCAATCTCCTACGTAGATTTTAGTCTCTGCTCAGCTAGTCTTTTTAAGTACATCAGAGATTTATTCATAAGTGAGCGCTTGGACAGTGACCATCAGCCACAGCAAATCAACCTCAACATATCTTCCCTAAACCAGGAAGCAGCCCCACCCACCAGTGATGGTGTAGTGACATAAAATCTAAAACGGCTGAAATGGGATAATGAAATTGGCCAAGAAAAATCATCACAGATAAAAGATCTACTAAAGAAGGCAACACCCGAAGGCAGTACATCCATCTCGCAGTGGACAGACCATATAGAACAATTATTGTGGGACTTCCGAGGCAAACCACCAATAGGCTCCAATCTATGCAACCAATTTTTAACCAAACTTACACTGACAGAAAACCTGAAGCCGCTGAAAAGAAACGTTAACCAAAAATTACGAGCCTTTGTAAAGCAACCAATTTTAGCAAGACACAGCCTACAAGATCAATGTTCAGGGATGCTATTTGGTGCGCCGGAAGGGAAAAAATTAGCTCTTCTGGACACAATTGTTAACAGCTAGCAAAGAAAAAAATGCAAAACAATTCTGGTCATTAATCAACCGAGCCACAATTGGTCCCAGAAGAAGCATCAGCGCAAACATCTCTGAAACTATGTGGGCTTCATTACTTACGGCTCACTTCTCAGTGCATCTGTCATGTCGGTCACCGCTTAGCTCACTGTCAATTAAACCACCCTTGACTCAGAACGTATGCCATGCACCAGGACACATCAACTTCTGTCACAACCAACAGCAACATGGAAGAACGCTGCACAATTGAACTGAGACAACTACGGAAAGACAGTGCCCCTGGCTCTAATGGACTACCCACTGCCCTATTTACTTCCTAACCTGTACTATGGTACGAGATACTAACTCCGCTATTCAAACACTGTCTAACATCTCACACCATTCTGGACTCCTGGAGAGGCACTACTATTCAACCAATTGTTATTGGAGGCTCCAAATAAGGCTACACCTTGACAACCTTAGATCATGGGTGAAAGAACAGAAGATCATTCACATGAATCAATGCTGCTTCAGAGACAGTTATTTGTAAGCAAAACTATTGTCATAGGTTTGATGGGCACCCTAAACCATCAATTAGAGGGTGCCTCAGCTTTATTCAGCTCAAGTTTTTAATATTTTCTATGGAAAAACAATTACACTCAATTGTGCACGTCGTGAAAGGGATAACACTTAATTAACACAGTGACATACAGTATTCATTTGAACAAATACTCAATTACAATATATACAACACAGCAGGTTTGTGCAATAGTGACAAAAGAGAATACAAATTAAAAAAAATCATGCAACAAAAGTGTATAAACGCAATACTGTTTGACCAGTCCTAATTCTGCAGATAAGCACTAGGCAGACATTCTCTTTTTGTAGGAGTTACTGTTATTCGTCCTGCCTGTGAACAAGAGATGGGGTTACACAAATGTATATGGGTGTTGCCAGGACAGGGAAAGAATTAAGCTAATTCCCTTATGGCGCACCCCTGATTGAAATGCCTATGCTTAAAGAAGTGAACGCGTTTCGTACCTGTCGTGATTGCAGGGTTCTCCTCAGGACATGGACTAGGCCGTCAGTTCTATAGTAATAACAAACAATATTTTACTGTGTAACCCAAGCCTGTTTGCTGTCACAATAACTGCCTATGATACCAATAACTATGTTTCAATATGTACCTTGATTTATCAGTGGAATGTCAGCAACTGGGGGAGGGTGGCGTTCCTCATACTGTAGAGGTTCTGGCAAATCAAAGTTACAAACAACAACGTTAGAATACTGGCACTATTGGAGCCGCTGAATGAGCTACCACCAATTAAAAAGGTTTAGCATCCTTCCTTTCTCTCTAATTAGAGCAAACTCTGTGTTGCGTTTGTATCCGGAACCTCGCGGACTTGATTTCTGTAAAAACATATTTGAAACAACTTCAGTGGTTTATCTAACATTGATTGTCTGAGCATAGCGAGAAGCAGAATGTATGGTACCTCGTTAGGCGACTACGCGTTTCAGAGGATCGTCAAAGTCACCCTCGCTCTGCTACATGAGCATGTTTCAAAAGCCTGCAAATAAAATAAAAAAGCTTGTTTTAGCTTCTAACTCAACCTGTAATGACAGGTTTGATTGTGTCTCAAATGTCTCACTTGCCTGTTATTGCTGGAATGGGCGACAGTGTGCAGGAAACCATCGTGCTGGAAAGCTTTCCTCACGTTATGTGCTCTCGAAAGCAACTACGTAAGTGACCTGGTTCTGATCTCAGTGGTCACATGACCTCAGTACATTGTGGGTCATGTAATTTTGGCAAGTTAAGATATTCGATTGTGTCTTCAGAATTGGCAAGAAACTGTCATGGAGCCAGCTTAGCTGCTACCCTTGTAGGATAGTAGGTCAGATGGACCACTTGCAGTCTGTTTCAGAAGTTTTTTTGGATACCCCACCGTCCATGAGTTTGCTGACCAGTGCCTCTGCGTGTAGCTCATAGTCTTCACATCTTGAACAGTTGCGCAGAATGCGCAAAAATTGCCCATATGGCAAACTGTTCTTAAGTTTCGAAGGATGGTAACTCCCGTAATGGAGGGCATTATTTTTATCCGTAGGTTTTGTATGGAGCGTGGTGAATAATTCATTCAGTGATGTTCTGACATTGACATCCAAGAATGGAAGGTTCTTGTTACTGAACTCAAAACTGAACTTGATATCTGGACTCCGGTCATTCAACCATGTGTGGAATTCTTTTAAAGTTGTTTTGGGTCCCTCCCATAGGCACCACACATCGTCGATGTATCGGTACCATTGTTTTATGTGAGCGATATAAGGTTTGTCTGATACACAAATAGTTGTTCATATTTGGCCATGTACAGCACCGCCATTTCTGGCGCAAAAGGACAGCCCATGGCGGTACTTTTGATTTGAAAAAGTTCCACCGATATTGAAGCCAGTTTCACAATGAAGTCTGTAGGTACCCGATATAGTCTACGTCTTGAGTCCAAAAATGACTCTATGGCCTCTAATCTGTCTTCCTGAGGGATCTGCGTATATAATAACGGCACATCCATCGTAACTAGTAGATGTACTACTGGATCAAATGGAAAGCCTGCAATCTTGTTTACAAACTCCATGGTGTCATGTAGGTAAGATGGAACTTCTTGGAGAAAAGGTTTTAAAACACATCTACATATTTGGATACTAGTTCCGAGATGGAATCGCAACTGGACACTATGGACCATTACTGGAGTTACCATCCTTCAAAACATAAGAACAATTTGCTCTATGGGCAATTTCTGCGCATTCAGTGCAACTGTTCGAGACGTGAAGACTATGAGCTACACACAGAGGCACTGGTCAGCAAACTCATGGAAGGTGGGGTATCCAAAAAAACTTCTGAAACATTCAGCAAAAAGAGCTTGGTTCACTCCGAGTTTATGCAATCACATGTCCATGCAGAAAGATATACCTCTATGATACTGCATATAGCACGAACTGAAATTGTACCCGCTATTTTCTTAGCATTTGTTGTATTTTAGTCCTATGTTCAGGCATCTCTAGGGCGCCGATGTATTTTAAAATGTGCTTTTTTAAAATTTGAACAATTATACTGTGTTTGCTGCACTGAAGTAGCGCTTACTTGCACTCCTTCTCCGCACTTACCTATCCACAATAGAGGAGGGAATAGGCATTAGAAACCGGACTCGTCCTCGAGTATCAGCCGCCATCTTGGGGCTGCCTCGGGACGCGTTCTAGCTCCTCTCCACTTCCGGGAGCCAGCTATTTAGACCGAGCGAGCTTGAGGCTCGGTGATACCTCCATGATACTGCATATAGCACGAACTGAAATTGTACCCGCTATTTTCTTAGCATTTGTTGTATTTTAGTCCTATGTTCAGGCATCTCTAGGGCGCCGATGTATTTTAAAATGTGCTTTTTTAAAATTTGAACAATTATACTGTGTTTGCTGCACTGAAGTAGCGCTTACTTGCACTCCTTCTCCGCACTTACCTATCCACAATAGAGGAGGGAATAGGCATTAGAAACCGGACTCGTCCTCGAGTATCAGCCGCCATCTTGGGGCTGCCTCGGGACGCGTTCTAGCTCCTCTCCACTTCCAGGAGACAGCTATTTAGGCCTCTCTCGTTAGGATGCGCAGCGGACGTGCGCAGCGGGCGCGCGCCGAAGACGCGCCTAAGACTAGCCCGTCTGCGCCCGTCCGAGCCAGTTCCGGGCCCAGGGCCACCCCCCCTGTCCTAGCTGCCATCCAAGAAATTACTCCATCTTTATACTACACCTCCGGTCAGCTGAGAGGGATGAACCCAGGATTAGGTAGGTCCTGTCGGATGATACCGCCTCCTAACGATCTAACTCCCATATGCTCATCTTGTGTAGGTTGTCAATATACCCTCCCGCCGCCATTACCTGCAGTTACTCATACATTTTATTCTCCTCCAATTACCAGCGCTCAATCTCGAACTGAACAGTACTTTAGAGCAGCACTGATCAATTCTCGCTCCCTCCCCAAACATAGTTTATCTATTAGGGACTGTATTATCAACCAGGATTTGGATATTCTTTTTATTACGGAATCCTGGGGAGATGAGGCCTCAGGCCCTGATTTCGTCTCGGCTACCCCCGAAGGCTATTGCGTCGCTAGACAAGATAGAACTTCTGGGAGAGGTGGTGGCTTAGCCATCATCCATAAAGATGCTTATCGCACAAAATTTGAGCATATTCCAACTCTAAACTGCGAAGCTATCGCGTTTGTTATTAATCTCACGCAGAAGCAAGCTTTTAAAGGGACATTGGTTTATAGGCCACCGGGTCCTCGAACAAATTTTTTAGCTGCACTTGCTGAAATCACCGAAGCTGTATTAGGATCTTTGGACTATACAATCCTTGGGGATTTTAATTTTCCGCTGGAAGATATGGAAAATAAGGATACAGCTCAACTTACTACAGACATGCAAGCAATAGGAATGCAACAGTTGGTAAGGGGTCTTACGCATGAAGCTGGGCATACACTTGATGGTCTGTTTACAAACAACCCAGGCATTGATCTGGTAGCAGTACTACCATTGGTATGGTCTGACCATCAAGCTATCATCTTTAGAATTCGAGCATTACAATCTAACCCCCCCCAGACCAAAGCCCGGTCGTCACTGGGCATACGAGCTTGGAAAAATGCCGATGTTCCTCATCTTTCAAATCTCCTAAGAACTTCGGTCCCGGAAAGCTCTTATGATCCCGAAATCTTGTCCACTAACTTTCAGGGCTGGTTATTAAAGGCAGCCAATCAGGTGGCACCTGAGAAATCTTATCGCCCAAACAGAGCTACCCCATCGGCCCAATGGTTTACAGAAGAATTGCGTCTCCAGCGTCAGTACTGTAGAAGCTTAGAAAGACACTGGAGAAAGCACTACAGTCCCTCCGCTAAGCAAACCTATAAAGATGCTTTAGCGATCTATAAGAAAGCTATCACCACTCAAAAAAATATATTTTTTACTGGTCAAATTGAACAGGCCCAGAATTCAGCGAGGATGCTATTCCAGGTGGTTAATTCTCTTTCTATTCCACCTACTGGACCTGTGACTGAGCAATCACAGGAATTCTGTAACTCGTTAGCCACTTTCTTTACTACTAAGGTAATGGACATTTATTCCATTTTTCCACAGCAACCGGCGGTAGTCAGGACTGATTCTTCCTCTCGTCTGGCTGTGACCTATCCTTCTTTCTCTGGTTTTAAGCCAGTGACAGAAGATCAGGTCAGCATACTAGTTGCCAAGATCAAATCGGGTTCTCCGCTCGATCCATGCCCTCCTGATATAATGAATCAACTTTACAATACCATTTCTCTGCCGCTCGCCACTATCTGTAACGCCATCTTCAAAACAGGTGTCTACCCAGAGATTTGGAAGAAAGCTATCGGTAAACCTTTGCTCAAAAAGCCTACCTTAGACCCCACGATCACGGCCAACTACAGACCCATTGCTTGCCTTCCCTTTCCCGCTAAAATCGTTGAGGCCATCATGAACCAGCAGCTCTCAGAGTTCATTGACCAACATGAACTCTTGGATGACACGCAGTTCGGCTTCCGGAGGGCACACGGAACGGAGACAGCACTGATAAAGGCCTCCGATGAAATTAGAAACATCTTGGATTCGGGAGGAGCAGCAGTGCTTATTCTGCTGGATCTCTCGGCGGCCTTCGACACGGTCGACCATGCCATCTTGGTCGACCGTGTCGCCGCCCTGGGGATTAACCATCTGGCCAAAGATCTCATAGCTTCCTTTCTAGCTAACCGCAAACAGGCAGTTAAATTGGGCAATCATTATTCACCGACCTCTGAACTGCCATGCGGAGTCCCCCAAGGATCCTCATTAAGTCCTGCGCTTTTTAACATTTATGTCGCAGACTTAGCAAGGGTCATAAAATCTCATGGGATGCGTCTAACTTCCTACGCTGACGACACCCAACTTGTGCTGGCAGTGCATAAGAACGGCCCGATGGTGGCAGCTAAGTTTCAGGAGGGGATACTGGAGGTACAAGCATGGATGCATAGTAATTGCTTAAAATTGAACGCAGAGAAGACGGAGGTTATGACCTTTGGTAACATCTCTCCAGAATGGTCCCAGTCCTGGTGACCTACTCTGATGGGTCCTCCTCCGGTCCCTGTCGCAAAGGTCAGGAATCTTGGAGTGATCTTTGATAAACAGCTATCTTTCAAACATCATGTAAATAAGGTTGTTTCAGCTGCCTTTTTTACGTTGAAAAAGATAAAAAAACTATTACCGTACTTACCAGCATCTGCTGGAAAAACCCTAATCACCACCTTGGTGTTTTCCAAGCTGGATTACGGAAATGCCCTCTTTTTCAACACTTATAAATATATTTTGAATAAGCTCCAATCTATTCAAAATATGGCAGCCAGAATCCTCCTCAATATTCCTAGGCGCCAGTCCACCTCGGCAGCTATACGCCATCTTCATTGGCTAAGAGTGGAGAGTAGGATAACATTCAAAGCCTTATGTATTGCCTATAAGGCCATTCATCATACTGGCCCGAAGTTCCTAAGACAGGCATTTCAGATATATACCCCTAAAAGGAACCTAAGATCAGCAGCCAGTTGTCTACTATCTGTTCCCCGAACAAGAACTGCCACCTGGGGTGACAGACGATTCCTGGTAGCAACTCCCAGATTGTGGAATTCTCTCCCTCCACATATCAAAACTGCCCCTACTCTCATTTGCTTCCGTAGGGCCTTGAAGACGTGGCTCTTCAACCAATAAGTTTGTGTACTGATTACTGTATCCTAGAGGATCTTACTGCGCCTAGACACCCTTGGGTATTAGTCGCGCACTAAAAATTCCATAAATAAATAAATAAATAAATAAATAAAGATCTACATTGGCAAAACCACCCAAGAAGCAGCCAAAAAGGAGGTGACCCTGATGTTCTTTTAGCCCAGAGAGAAGCTTTCCTTATCATGAAATTTGACACATTATTACAAGGATTAAATAAACTTTCTGAAATTGCTAAACTTTCACCACACAGTTTGCCACAATCATGTGACCAAGACTGCAAGTGGTCCATTTGACCTACTATCCTACAGGGGTAGCGGCTCAGCCGGCTCCATGACAGTTTCTTGCCAATTCTGAAGACATAATCAAATATCCTAACTTGCCAAAACTACATGACCCATAATGCACTGAGGTCATGGGACCATCGAGATCAGAACCGGGTCACTTACGTAGTTGTTTTCGATAGCGCATAACGCGAGGAAAGCTTTCCAGCATTCCTGCGCGCTGTCTCGCCCATTCCAGCAATAACAGGTAAGTGAGACATTTGAGACACAATCAAACCTGTTATTAAAGGTCGAATTAAAAGCTAAAACAAGCTTTCTTACTTTCATTTGCAGGCTTTTAAAACTTGCTCATGGAGCAGAGCGAGATTGACTTTGACGATCCTCTGAGACGCGTAGTCGCCTAACGAGGTACCATAAATTCTGCTTCACGCTTATGCTCAGGCTATCAATGTTAGATAAACCACCGAAGTTGTTTCAAATATGTTTTTACAGAAATCAAGCCCACAAGGTTTCCGATACAAACGCTACACAGAGTTTGCCCTAATTAGAGCGAAAGATAGGATGCTAAACCTTTTTAATTGGTGGCAGCTCATTTAGGGGCTCAACTAGTGCCAGTATTCTGACGTTGTTGTTTTTAACTTTGATTTACCAGAACCTGTTCAATATGGGGAACGCCGCCCTCCCCCAGTTGATGGCATTCCACTGATAAATCAAGGTACATATAGAAACATAGTTATTGATATCATAGGCAATTATTGTGACAAGAAACAGGCTTGGGTTACACAGTAAATATATTGCTTGTTCTTATTATAGAACTGACGGCCAAGTCGAAGTCCTGAGGAGAACCCTACCTTCGCAACGGGTTCGAAACGCGTTGGCTTCATTGTGGAAAGGAAATCTCAACACCTGTTTCGTGGATTTTAAGGACGTATTCAACAGCATCTCTAGAAGACAGCTATGGTGCAAGCTACTGGACTGGAGCCTGCCAGACACCCTTCCGATGGCAATAATAGAACTACACTTGAATACCTTAGTGCGGATCATGCTGGGGGATGGGCACGGCATCTCAAGGAGGATTCAAACAAATTCCGGCCTGAAGCAAGGCTGTGCGCTCGCACCCCTGCTATTCAACCTTTCCTTAGCAGAAATGTCCAAACACCTTGATGAAGCAAACTATTCCCCCCAAGCTTGGAGGGCAAAGTCTGACTCATCTGCAATACGCAGACGATATAGTGCTCTTCAGTCAGTCAGTCAGACAAAGGTCTGCAATAGCTACCATCAACACTTCAAGAATATACAACAGTAAATATGCTTGCAATAAACCAATTCAAAACAAAAATGGTAGTCTTCAGCCTAAAATCTGGTATGCAAATAGGTGGTAACTTAATGGCAAAACCCTAAAACACAGCAAAATATACAAGTATCAGGGAATCCTCCTAGCTAGCAAATGGTTCTTACTGATCATGTTCAGTCGATCAACACTAAGGGTTCCAGCCTACGGTTTGCTCTTACATCCATTGCTCAGAAACTAAAAGGCCCCAGCCTTGACCCGCTTCTCAAGGTAATGAAGGCAAAAATCAGCCCCACTCTAACTTACAGCTGTAAAGTCTCTCAAGGGAAGGAAGCTGGGCCAGTGGACAAACTATTGGTAAGAATCTATAAATCCATCCTACGCCTGCCAAAAAGAGCATTTCCTGCACAAGTGTGACTAGAATACGCCATCACCAAACAGCGCTGGGCATCCGGTAGTTGTTTTCACAACTTTTGCCACCGGCACAGACTGGCGACGCCTGATTCTATGCACGCTTTAATCTGGCTCAAACTGGAGCATTCTGGACGATGATCTTCCCATAAGATCCAATTAGACACCTTATTGAGGGACTTCTCATTATTTGAAACCTGGAGAAAAAACCTTTCACAGCAAGTATTCAAGAAGCTGACCTCTTCCACGGCACAACCAAGTTTGACACTAGAGGACAAGACAGCTTTGTGTAAACACATGCACGCATGTTCAGGGTTGAATTTGTATTCGTCAACAAAGCAACAGAGCTACATATTCAACACCTCTCCATTGTGTATTAATACCAGGCTGGTGGCACTAAAAATGGGGGAGTGGAACTTTTTGGACCACCTTCCAGCCTGGCGTCGCTCTGCTGACTTCAAGACAAGCTGGTGCCTTTGTGGGCTCAGAAAATAAAGCCTAATCCATGTGTTATGCAAATGCCCTCAGCTCCTATCGCAGAGGAAATTGTTACTTCATGCCAACTTTAATAGCCTCAGTGTATGCTCACGCCTGAATCTGCAAAATTGTCAAATTGACCTAAAAAAATCAAATTTCTTAAAATTGTAGCCACCAAATTAGGTGCAGCCAATACAACAACAAGTAGAATGCAAAAGACGCACCTGGACACTAAGTGGATGGAATACAGCTAGGCTAGGGGGGGAGTAAAACTGCCCACGGCTAGCCTCCCGTAGACTAAGCCCTGCTTGCTTCTTTAGGCTGAAGCACATCGGACCGGACATTTCAAATCGTGCTACCCGAACGTCCGGGGGAAGGCCGGTGAAATGGTACCAGTTACCCACCTGTACAACTAACTCTATGGACCTGGACTGCTCGAAATTACTCTTTCAGACGGTCAGACTGAACTATGCTTCTGTACTCCTAGTGATACGAGGAATGCCGGTTATTGCTAGTCTTACCACGGACTAAGTATAACATCTTTAGCAGCATATAGTACTTTTACTTGAAAATGTTTTCAATAGTACTCAGCATTTTCTATATCTGCTTTTTGTAAAGGTTTTTATTGACTATACAATAAATATGACTATGACTAAATATGACTTTTGCCACCATATTTAAAAGTAGAGACATTTACATTTTTAGTATAAAAAAAGCAACATTTATTTAAACATCTTAAAAAAATAAACCTTGGCATAAAATTAAACTCTGAGTAATGCTGTTTTGTGATAACTATTTTTCAAGATATGGTGTGTTGTGTAGATGTCACATTTTTTAAACCTTGGACCTTTATGAATCACTGTAATAAGGCTTTCATTTGTTTTTTGACTTTGCAGCATTTTTGCATCTTTTGGTTTCATACAATGACCACTGCATTGCAGCAAAGTTGCTTGGCTGCTATTTTACCCTGAAACTCTGGTGTAATCTCAATTTTGGAGGGGATTTCCAAATTACGGAATGTACCTGCAATACTCTGTGATTTATCTGCCTAAATCTGTTAAATGTGTGAACAATCAGTACTTCAATAGAACCAATAACCATGTAAATATTACAATGGCAACATATTAAGCTCCCCACTTACTGCTTGCTAAAATAATTGAATAACTACTGTTATATATAAAGTAAAATGATGTATAGGGACAGTTAAATCTAGCTCACAAAAGTTCCATATGAATTCTTCATTTTCTAGATCTGCCAAATAATTCCACAAAAATATTATCCATGCATGTCCTTACTGACAACCTGGGAACATACACTAACACACACAAACACTGTAAGCCTGATTTAGAGTTTGAAGGACAGGTTACTCCTTCACAAACAGGCCCCATATTCTATCCACTGTAGTATAAGGGCCATAGGATAAAATGCTCGAGTACTATGGCAGATGGGCTAGCTGTCAACGTTTGTAGCAGGGCTTCTTTTTTTGCCAAACTCGAAATCAAGCCTGTCCCTCTATCTCAAATACCCCTATCAACTGACAAAGAAGAGTGGAATTTACAAACCCAGGTCAAAACATGCATAGTTTATTTTGTAGAAATTACAGAAAATGCCTAAAAATTATGGGAAATAAAGTTTGTTATGCAAAAGGCTATTACGGTATAATGCCTTCAAAATGGACAACAGGATGCATCACACACTGAAAAAAAGCAAAAACTTTAACATGAACCAATGCATGTGAGTGGCCACTTATTGCATACGTCAGTGCTACACCCTAAGTGCAACTGTAAGTCCAGCTGTGAGTCCCATGTTCACTGTACCACTGGAAGCAAGCTACACCTGACTGAAGAGACTCAATCAGGGTGAAACCAGTTTTGGGTTGCCACTGTTCCAGTTCAGAGAGAACCTGGCATGGCAGTTTGAGCTGGACTCTTCCTATTGGAGCAGGACCAAGACTGGTTTGTATACGGCAGGGTCTAATCTGAGGTGGCATGATGGGCCAAAGAACTATGGATTGGAATGCTACCCTGCGAGAGTGCCGTGGTTCGACTTATTGCAAGCACTCCTCTGATCACCTTTTGTGTGTTTGATCTACATCTCATAGAGGCAAATGATTTCTCAAGGCTTTCTTGATATTTCTTTTGGCGGTTCACCATGTGATAATTGTGTGAATTACGGTCTTTAACATCACAACTAAATCCCTAAACAATTATAAAATGAAGTACATAACAGTATATACTAAGTTTATGTAAAACTGTAAAGAAAGATACAACAAAATGAAAGGATGAACGAAAATGTCCAAGGAGGTAAAAAATTCTAATGTAAATATTGTATTACTAGCAGCCCGTCCCGACGTTGTCCGGGTATGAAATAGAATGTGTGTAATGTGTGTATTTGGCAAGGGCAATTTATTTTAAAATCTCGCGATAGACAACATTTTTTGTTTCATTAGAATAGGGACGGAGAAGGCCCAGTTGCAGCCCTGGTTGATGTTAGCAGGCACGTGTAATGTCGTTGAATGAGAGAGTTATCTGCCGCGGGTAAATCCGTTTAATGAGAGAGTTGAGTGACAGCGAGTAGGAGAGGCTGCAGTAATTGTCCCCGCAGACACGCTCATTTGCTTGTTCCCCCGCTGGAGGCCCTGATGCAGGCCTGTTTGATGTTAGCAGGCGCGTGTTCCCCCGCTTGAGGCCCAGCTGCAGCCCTGGTTGATGTTAACAGGCGCATGTAATTAGTGTACTGATCCGTCGCCTGAGCCCGGCTAGAGCCCTGGTTGATGGTAGTAGGCGCGTGTAATTTCATTGAATGAGAGAGTTCAGTAACAGTGCGCAGGAGAGGCTGCAGTATTGTTACTCCAGGTGAAGGCGTTTGTCACACACCCAGCACACGGCCACATCAGACGATCTTCTGATTAATGTACGACCCACATGGCATGAAGGGCGGAACGTAGCACATGCCCCCATTGTTTTTCACGCCCCCAGCGTGCCCCTGGGTGCGGCGCAATTGCGTTCATATGGCATGAAGGTCGGACACACGCCCCCAGCGTTTCTCACGCCCCCAGCGTGTCACACCCCCAGCGTGTCACGCCCCCAGCGTGCCCCTTGATGCTGCGCAACAACATAATTGGTGCTTGTATGTACGACTCACATGGCATGAAGGGCAGACACACGGCCCCAGCGTTTGTCACGCCCCCAGCATTTGTCACACTCACAGCACACGCCCACAGCCTACGATGTGATGGCCGTACCACACGCACCCAGCCCACGCCCACAGCACAACGCAGACATGCCCACAAGGGACTACTTTGCTGGCACGGTTCTTTTACCTTTTAAATGTATAGAGGAGTTGGCCTAATGGCTAAGGCGCTCGACCTCGGACCTGGGGATCTGGGTTCGAGTCCTGGTAACGACGCCAAACATCCTGAGATTCTGGGCAAATCACTTAATCTCCCCGTGCCTAACAAAAATGAATGTGTGTCCTCATGTAACATAACTGGTGCTATGTAAAGCGCTCTGAATCCTGATTCAGTTTGGGTCAAGTTCGCGCTATATAAAACTCTGCAAAAAAAAAAATTATTATGGTGGCCGTCTGCATAGCCTATGTCCTTCTGCTGCAACTGCCCTTTCCAACGCTGTATTGGGTGTTGTGATTGGTGCTGTGGTTACTGAGATTACCCGCTTTAAAGGTTTGGGCTCTCTCTTTATAATATTAGTATGGATAGTATATAGTATAGTATGGATTTTTTTCAATTTTTTTAATACATTTTTTAATCCGTCTGCATAGCCTATGTCCTTCTGCTGCAATTGCCCTTTACAGCGCTGTATTGGGTGTTGTGATTGGTGCTGTGGTTACTGAGATTACCCGCCTCAAAGGTTTGGGCTTCATCTTTATAATATTAGTATGGATTTCCACAAAAATAAAAGGGACAAAATCTGCCCAACATTAATCAAGGTACTTTCTCTACATTGGTACTGTTTGGACCTGATACAGCAGGTCAAGCAATGGTAGCTGACGAGCTGCCGTCAAATCCAGATAAGAATGGATTAAAGATGGAGTGACCATGACTCACAGGAGGTTGAACCTCCAGCTTGAAATTATCATATGTTTGGTTTCAATTCGTTTATTGTTCCAGTGGGAAGAAGTCAAATAGCGAAGGTTCTAATGGGTTAAACTACAATGTGATTGTCGTTGGCTGGAGGTTTTGAAATAAGCCTAATCACAGACAGCAGCACTCAATCAAAGATTTTGAATTTATGGTTTGAAGATTTTGAGGACTCGTTGCAACTGTGACGGGTGAGGGAGCTACCTGACCTCTTAGTTTGATGCTGGTTTAGTGACAGGCCTTTAATATTTTTCTCTGGCGTGGCATTGAGGCTGGTGAAGGTTTGAAGACTAGAAGTAATAAAAGCATAAAAGTAATAAAAGCATCTTAACATATTCAAATCCGGATACAATTTCTAGCGACTGGTTCTACATCACCCTGTATTATTTCTCTAGGTTTTCAGTAGTAAGCTACTTCTTCTAGTATCATGACTATCTCTTTTTCAAGGAATTGAGGCTTTTCAAGCTGGTTCCCCTGGCAGAAACTCTTCTCACAGGGGCAGGTTCAATTAGCCTAGTGGATCGGGACAGGAAACTGGTTTGCCCTGTTCTGGAGTAAAACCTTTAACATTTGCAGAACAAAATATTTCCAGAGGTGCTAGCATGGCATAGTTAGGTTAATCTAGTTCCATTTCTATTACAGTTTCATTACCAAACAGTCCTACTTGTATTACGCAGATGTATCGAACTTCCTGTGCTAGTGTTACCAAAATTGTGATACATCGTTTGCAGGCTAAAATCCAAGATTTTGATGGACAGCTTTGTGGCTATGGAGGAATGAAACAATACATATTAACACAGGTGCTTTGCTTGATTCCTATATGTGGAGACCCATAATGCAAGCACATTTTGTTCATATTCATTTAAACATTACCTCTGCGTAACTACAGTGTCATTTCCATTTTCACACTACAGTTCACACCTTCAGAATCACACCTCAGAAGGAGAATGCAATGCCTGCCTTATCAGACTGTGAATGAGGGATGCACATGGACCTCTGCCACCCTTTTTGACCACATGCAGATTAAAATATGTTTTGCATATCTATTCTAGTATATCTGAAATTCAGTGGATTTTAGTAACAAAAGATAATAATGATATTTGTGATGAGTATACAAGAACATTTCTAAATGTGACTGGTTTATTATTTAAACTGCATCACTGTAGGTGATATGTAGTATATATGTTAAAATAGGATTTCGCAAGAAATGCTTATGCGCGGAAGAGGGAGCCCCGGGACGCCGCATCTCATGTAAGCCGTTTTCATTAGTTTTAGAATGTTTTAAATGATTTTTAGGGCATTTAGAAGAGGGCGGGAGGGAGGCGGGTGGCAGGCAACTTCGCTCCTCCATGGCGTGTGCGTAGTGTTGCCTACTACGCCTACTTTGCGAATCGCGAAGTAGGCAACACTACGCACACTCTGTGGACGGAGCGGAGCACTACGCCCACCCCTAGTATATGTATGTATATAGATCTACTGTTTTTAACCAAGGGTAAAACCTCCGGGTGGAGGATGCATAACCACCAAACCCAATGATTATGCACACACGTGTTAAGAATAGCGGAGAATCAAGATATAACGCTAAATTTACCGACCCTACACGTGTATGAGGGTTTTTTATTGGGACTAGCTAGAACGAAACCTGCATACCCTGGTTATGCAGGACAAGTGATCCTTCTCTCTTGATAATTTGTTATATTTATATAATACACCACTCATTTTTTGATTTCATATGTGTTTATCAGAAAATACATTAATAACTGGTTTTATTTTTAACAATTTTGTAAGTCGGCACAACATTGTTTCATTTACTGTGGAGATTCTGATATCAGTAAATTTATTTCACAGATTGAAAAATACACTTAAAGACATTTTTTCAATAAAGATTAACTCTAAATATTTAGTAAAATTTTGTTTTAACTTTTCTTTCTGTGATCAATTTAGAAGAAAGCCACTTTTACAAAAAAAAATTGCATTTGCGACTACCGACGTCACCACGATGACGCTGATAGTCGTGAATAGCTTGTGGTTTAGAAAAAGTGTAATATATATAGATATATTCTACAGTATATTTAACAGTAGCGCTTTGTTAATGTACTTTTCAAACTCATATTTTTGTAGTGAGTTTACAGAACAATCGCCTTCAAACACTATTTTCAGTTTCTGCGAAGATAGTGGAAGTCGGGTTAATGTCGGTAATCGCGATCCCCACGGACACGTCGCAAAAACAGAAAACAAAAGCAGACATGCAATGGCCACCGATATATCCAAAAATATAATGTAAAAAAAAATCCATTCTGAACATTGCCCTACACATATTACTATATACATACTGCTTTCAAAGCATGAATAAACTCATATTTTTGTGCTAAGTTTCTTTATATAGCACCTATCAGACCTATTTTCTGTTTTCGCGATTATTCAGGACGTCGCGATGACATCGTGAATCGCGACGACCACACTTTTTAGATGAAGTGAAAACACAAATATATACTCATAGTACGGTATTTTATACACTAGGGGTCTATTACTGTACACTTCAAACACATGTTTTTCTAGTATATATCTGGAACAACCATCTCTAAAACCTATTTTCCATTTTTGCGGTGATGCCGGAGATCCCGAAGATGTTGGTAATCGCGATCCCCACGTTTGACAAGGAAATGTTCAGCGACTATCGTGCTAGGGAGAGAGGTACTCACGAGTATCCCCAACTGGAGGAAACAGTGACACAAATCAAGACAGAGAGCAGAAAGAACTAAGAGAAAAGGAGGCATGGCAAAAACAAAAGATTAAGGAATATGCAAACAAGCGCCAGAGGGCTAGCAAGCCAAATCTCAAAGAAGGGGACTGGGATCTTGTCAAACAGGAGCAGAAAAAGAAAACAGATGTTTAAAGAAAATGTTTTTATTAGTCCTCATATATGACAAATGCTTGGCCACAGCTTGGGAGAGGAACCTGGTTTCCCAGTTCTGAGCGCCACATACCTCCATGCTCCTGCCATCCATAAACCACCCTTTTCAATTTACCTGAGGCAGATCTTAGTGGTATTTCCACCAAACACCTTATCCAGTTGAGTTTCTATTAATCCTTGAATTTTGTTTCTAACAGGATTCCCACTTTAGCCCACCCACGTCTATTGATCTTGCGATCTACCTTTAAGAAACTGTCCCACATTTTCTCTCTTTTGGCCAAACCTGCTTGACAAGTCGGTGGTTGTTCAGAGACCCAATGTTTTGCTGCGTGCAAAAGCAATTAATATGAAAAGTAAAGTAGTCGTGTCTGGTAGGGGCACAAACCTCACATCTGCATTCAGGAAGTCAATGTGGGATGAGTGTGGTGTAATGTTAGACCTGTCAGCCTTAGGGTGATCTTTCCCCCAACTTTGTGCCTTCTTCTATTTTTTCTGACCTTGCTTTTGCTGTTATTAGGACTCCAAGCACTTTACCACTGCTAACCAGTGCTAAGATACATATGCTCTCTCGTCTTAACATGATAATAATTGGCTTATCAGCAACTGGCATATTTAATTTACTTATAAGTCCGTAGTAAAGTGCACTACATGTGCCCTCTATATGTTAAATGCTACCGGTGGGCCTGCAGCACTTGTTGCACCCATTTATATAGCCCTTTAAATGTGGCTCAGTTCTTCCATTGCAGAGCCTGTATGTACAGTTTTAAACTTCCATTTTCATCTAGCAAAATAATCCTTTTGCCAGGCCTAAACTTTCCTTTATAATACAAATAAGACACACCTAGGGTAGGTCGTGGACAGCCCAAAGGGCAGGGCGCAACGTATTAAAAAAGCAGGACATGTACTCTTAAGTTTTATATATCCTGGTAGTGAAAAACTCTTTAATTCGTTTTTCACTACTTTAAGGTCTATATCTCCCATAGGATGAGATTAGGATTACCTTATTACATGCTTTTAAGTGTAATTTCCTAAAGGGAAGATATAACTGGTTCCAGTTTGCTGTCTCTGGAATCCTAATTTCAAATCCTAACTTATGGTGAAGCCGGATTTTAAATTACAACCCTGAAAATGGCACTTTTAGAAAGTTGGCATTTTCTTTCCTTAGCATTTGGTGCCTGTAGCCTGTCTTTGGTCACATGACTGGGTATAGATTGGGTATGTATTCCTCTTAGAAAGCCACGCACAGCGGGAGCTTAGGTGTGACTGAGTGGGCTGTCGCTGGCAGGATGGGAGGGAGTAGCTGGACCCAGCCTCACACCTGAAATGGCTGTGTCATGTCCCCACTCAAAGGGGTAGTTAGCTTGAGCATGTGCGCACTTCAAAGGCTTGCCTCTAGACGTTTCTACCCCCAAAGAAAGTACTGAACAGTACTGACTATGTTTCTTGGGTCAGAGAGATTACAACACCCCTGGTTTTTCAGGTTAAGTTTGAACAAGGCTCAAACTTTTGTTCTACGGCATGAGATGTTAGAGACCTCAGTTAGTTGATTTTAAGGTTTCATTTACTGTTAGTTAAAGAAAGACGCAGGTCACTGTATTATGGTTTTACAATGCTTAATTCAAAGGTGTTGTTATCGCTGATTGTAATTATATTTTAAAAGAGACTGCAATGGTTCATTAATTATGAGGGGAGGCAGATGACTGCAGTGCTTTATTAAGTATAATGATTGTAAATGGATTATGGTTACTGAAGTCAGTGGTAGAGTGATGCATCATAATGTGATTCTGGCATTTAAGAGTGGTAACATTGATAAAGCAAATAGGCCTGCTTGAAGTGAAGTGAAATGGTATTTATATAGCGCTCGTTCACTCCAAGGAGCATCTTGGCGCTTAGACTCAATGTCAGCTGAGTTGATCTTCCGCAGCTGTACTGATTCCACCTGAGGGAGTAAGGGATTCAACCCAGTACAGGCTTGCTCCGACAAGCCATAAATCCAAGTTTTAAGGGCTTTCCTAAAGCCCTCTTCAGTTGTGATCCGGCGCAGATAGTCGGGTAGTTTGTTCCATGCCCTCGCGCCATTCACTGCCAGGGATTTCCTTCCCTTTGAAGAGAGTCTGAATTTAGGGACCGTCAGTAGATTTGCTGTAGCTGATCTAAGGTTTCTGGAAGGGTAATATCTCACAAAATATTTGCAGAGATATAGCGGCCCTTGGGTGTAAAAGGCCCTATGGGTGATAGTTAGGACCTTAAATAGAATTCTCTTGTGGATAGGAAGCCAATGAAGGGCCTCCAGCGCTGCCGAGACTGAGGACCTTCTAGGCCACCTGAGCACCAGTCGTGCGGCCGCGTGCTGGACCATCTGGAGCCTGTGAAGGGACACTTTCTGGGCACCTGCATACAGGCTATTGCAGTAATCCAGTCTGGATGTAATCAATGCTACAGCTACCGTTCGCCTGGCGGTCAGAGGAAGCAAATCAAAAAACTTCCTTAGGCCCTTTATGATGGTAAAATAGGAGCCTGCTACCGCCCCCATTTGCTGTTTGAAAGAAAGGGTATCATCAAATTTGATCCCCAAGTTTCGTGCCGCACTAATTGTGCTTGGTGGTGCTTCCGTGTCCTCCGGCCACCATTTTTGTGGATCGAAGGAGTTATTAAGTCCAAACTGTAGAATTTCCGTTTTGACAGAATTGCACTTCAGGTGGTTACTTTTCATCCAGTTAAATGTGGCTGCTAAACAGTTTTTAAGATTAAGTTCTGCCTTCGCCATGTCTTTATCCAGAGTTAGGATCTGCTGCGTATCATCAGCGTACGCTATTGTGCTGATACCAAAGGAGGCGATTAACTTAATCAGCGGGGCCATATAAAGATTAAACAGAGTAGGGCTCAAACTTGAGCCCTGTGGTACCCCCGTCTTCAGTACCTTTTCCTCTGAGCAGAATTGCCCTAACGAAATAATTTGGCGTCTATACACAAGAAAGTTTTTTAACCATTTTAATACGGTTCCTGCTATGCCTGCTGATGCCAGGCGGTTCACAAGAATAGCATGGGACACCGTATCAAAGGCCGACGATAAATTTAAGAGGATCAGGACCGCCTTCTTACCCTGGTCCATGGCCGCTCTTATGGTTTCCGTTGTAAACAGGAGAGATGTCTCTGTGGAGTGCAGAGCTCTAAAACCTGCTTGATTAATGTGAAATAAGTTGTTCCCTTCAAAAAAAACTGTAAGCTGTCTGTTTACAAAAATTTCTGCTAATTTGCCAAGTATAGGAAGAAGTGAAATAAACAAGGTCGTGGGGTACTGTAGTGTCTTTTTCTGGAGTGGTCTTACTGCTGCCACTTTCCATTGAGCTGGAATCACACCCGTCAGGAGTGATGAATTAATGAAATCATTTTTTACCGGGTTAGCCTCCTCTATCATGGCTTGTAGCAGCTTTGGTGGATACGGGTCAAAAGGGGATCCTGACTTGATTAGAGATATGGCCTGGTAGGACTCCTCTAAAGCAATCAGGGAGAAAACCTTCAGATAGGTCCTCTCCATGTCTTTCTCCACCTTTTTCTCAGGGTCCGCTAGTTCAGCTAAAGGGAAATCCTTAGTGAGATTACATATTTTTTGTTCAAAGTAGTTGGCTATGGAATCACAGAGAGTCTGGGAGGGAGGTATCTCCTTTGTAAGAAATGTTGGGTTTCTAAAACTGTTCACAATTTCAAAAAGTTCCTTCTGTTTGTTATTCGTCAGTTCAATAGCGGCCGTATAATAATCAGCCTTTGCATGCTTAATCTGGTTATGGTACTTCCTCCTTGCTGTTTTATACAAATCATGTTCCTTACTATCATAGTTGCAATGCCACCTACGCTCTGAGTTTCTCACTTCCCTATGTATTTCTTTTAATTTGTCTGAGTACCAGGGCGCGGATTTCTTCTTTGGGCAAGATCTAGATTCTGCCCCCACGGGTTTCATTCTATTTCCTATTTCACTAATCCATTCCTCAAACTGTAGATAATCTCTGGCAGTGTCTCCTGTCAAGATGGGTTTACTCTCCTTCACCCATCTGAGGAAGTCCGGGTGATATGCAATTTTTCCCCAACATGGCGTGCTCCTCCCTTTATATATAGCGTGCATTTTTGTCGCGAAGCAACTATCTACTAAGATGCTGAACGCTATAAATTTATGGTCCGACCAATGTTGTGTCAGAGGGGATTCTGCCTTCAGAGTCTCTAGGTTGGAGCTGATGCAATCTAATATATGACCTGCATTATGGGTAGGGTCTAGACTTCTCATGGTTAAACCAAGGACCTGTAATATATCTTTAAAATACAGTACATTCGGATCAATAGTGTTATCCAAATGAAGATTCAGGTATCTCAATAGAGTAAAATTAGAGAACTTAAGGATCAAATTACTCAGCACTTCTCCTACACTTTATAAAAATTGAGTGGGCTGGCCTGGTGGGCGGTATACCAATGCTCCCGCAAATGAGAAAGAATCGTGGACCTTGAGGCAGAACCCAAGGCTTTCAGCTACTTTGATATCCCCAAGCTCTAAAACTGTACAGGTCATAGAGTCTCTGAAAATAATCGCCAGACCTCCTCCTCGTTGCACAGGTCTGTCCAGCCTCTGAATTAAGAACCCATGGGGGAGGGCATGTACGATTTCCGGATTAGACCATTCTTTCAGCCACGTCTCGGTAATAAACAGACAATCGAGCTCCCCCTCCACTATCAGGTCATATATATGTAAGGCATTCTTGCACATAGAGCGTGCGTTTATAAGTCCACCCCTTATCGTCCGTGGTGCCCCTTTCCCTTTAGGACTTTGGAAGGGTTCTATCGTCTGCTTACATTCACGGCAGGTAGTGGGACCTGTCCAAGTATCCACGTTAATGGTCTGATGACATTGCTTATGCTGATTATTCAGAGAGACTAAATAGTCTCTAGACATATAATTAGTATTTGTTATCTGTGCGCTATGTCTAGCTCCTAGCTCGACTTCGGCGCGACGGAGGTGCGCCCGCTGCACGCGTCCGCTGCGCGGAAACATGTCCTACTACCTTTATACTGGCGCCTATCTTGGCTGAGTGAAGGGTGCAGGGTGCAGGCTCGAAGCAAAATCATGCGAGGGTGCACAGTTTAAAATGCGTTGCAAAACAAAATAATCAGGTATTTAAAAGTTACACTCACAAGCAGTCTATCTCCTGGCTTTCTGCCTCAGGAGGAATCGTAGAGTCTCGCGACACCTCGCGATCTCTACCTTTATACTGGTGACTTAAAGCGCTAGAGCGCTGTACCTTCTACCTCCCTTAAGATGGCCGCTATTTCTATTTCGGCGTCAATGTCTCCTTCCACTTAGCGCCTATCTTGGCTGAGTGAAAGGTGCAGGGTGCAGGCTGGAAGCAAAATCATGCGAGGGTGCACAGTTTAAAATGCGTTGCAAAACAAAATAATCAGGTATTTAAAAGTTACACACACAAGCAGTCTATCTCCCGGCTTTCCGCCTCAGGAGGAATCGTAGAGTCTCGCGACACCTCGCGATCTCTACCTTTATACTGGTGACTTAAAGCGCTAGAGCGCTGTACTTTCTACCTCCCCTAAGATGGCCGCTATTTCTATTTCGGCGTCAATGTCTCCTTCCACTCAGCGCCTATCTCGGCTGAGTGAAGGGTGCAGGCTGGAAGCAAAATCATGCGAGGGTGCACAGTTTAAAATGCGTCGCAAAACAAAATAATCAGGTATTTAAAAGTTACACACACAAGCAGTCTATCTCCCGGCTTTCCGCCTCAGGAGGAATCGTAGAGTCTCGCGACACCTCGCGATCTCTACCTTTATACTGGTGACTTAAAGCGCTAGAGCGCTGTACCTTCAACCTCCCTTAAGATGGCCGCTATTTCTATTTCGGCGTCTATGTCTCCTTCCACTCAGCGCCTATCCTCGGCTGAGTGAAGGGTGCAGGGTGCAGGCTGGAAGCAAAATCATGCGAGGGTGCACAGTTTAAAATGCGTCGCAAAACAAAATAATCAGGTATTTACAAGTTACACACACAAGCAGTCTATCTCCCGACTTTCCGCCTCAGGAGGAATCGTAGAGTCTTGCGACACCTCGCGATCTCTACCTTTATACTGGTGACTTAAAGCGCTAGAGCGCTGTACCTTCTACCCCCCCTAAGATGGCCGCTATTTCTATTTCGGCGTCTATGTCTCCTTCCACTCAGCGCCTATCTCAGCTGAGTGAAGGGTGCAGGGCGCAGGCTGGAAGCAAAATCATGCGAGGGTGCACAGTTTAAAATGCGTCGCAAAACAAAATAATCAGGTATTTACAAGTTACACACACAAGCACTCTATCTCCCGACTTTCCGCCTCAGGAGGAATCGTAGAGTCCGATTTAAAGTTCCGATTTAAAGTTCCAACCTCCTATATGGTTATGGTCATAAGGTAGTGGAGGGCGGTACTGTGATTTTTGGGGCCACGACCCTTTAGTGGTCAAATGTAAAGTCCTTCAAGGTATTTCCATCAGTCTTACTGTATATTTCTAAATAACTGCACAGTATTAAGTAATGTGTGTGTAATGGATGTATGATGTTACAACGCATACTTTTACAACGCATTTTTTACAACGCAACATCCATTACAACGCATTCCATTACAACGCATGCCATAACAATGAATTTTTAAAAACTACCTTTACAACGCATTCCATTACAACGCATACTACCTTTACAACACATACCATTACAACGCATACCATTACATTGCATGTATGGTAAGTATTGGATAGTGTAGGGGTAAAAATTACTATTCTAACTCCAGGGGGGTGCAACAGTAGGGTAAGTGTTGGATAGTGTAGGGGTAAAAATTAGTATTCTAACTCCAGGGGGGTGCAACAGTAGGGTAAGTGTTGGTAGTGTAGGGGTAAAAAATACTATTCTAACTCCAGGGGGTGCAACAGTAGGGTAAGTGTTGGATAGTGTAAGGGTACTATGCGTTGTAATGTTATGCGTTGTAATGGTATGCATTGTAATGACATGCGTTGTAGTGGTATGCGTTGTAGTGTCATGCATTGTAATGGTTGCGTTGTAATGGCATGCGATGTAATGGATGTTGCATTGCAAAAGTTTTGTTGTAATGGTAGTGCGTTGTAAAGTTTGTTTCCTGTGCGTAATACATGAATTTTTCCTTTTCTAAAGAGAACGTGCAGACAGGACAATCATTTATTGAGTGTTATTGCTGCCTGCCAGCAAATAGTGAGTACTAGCCGACATCAACTCCCCTGAGTATGCGATGTTCTGCATAGCTACCCTGAGACTTTAAAGTGCTACAATAGGGTGTTTGGTTCCCAGTGAGGGGGGTAATTGTGGATCTATTACTTGTGAAGCCTTCATATCCTGTACATGAGGGCTGCACAAGATTCATTACTGTGGGATGGAGCTGTTCCTTGCACCAATTACATTTCAATGGGGCTGCTTCCAGCACCTTCACAAGGAACTTGACACCAGCCTTTTGTCACCTTAGAGCTATTGGGCCTGGGCATGGGAAGGGGGAAATTTTACAGAAACCAGATGTAGAAGCATCTCGATGTTTCTCCCAGTTCATAGGCTGCCACAGGTACAAATAGTATACCTTCAGACCAACTATTTAGTTCAATAGTGGTCCTGTGAAGGACCACATAAGGCTGCGTTGGACTTCAGAAGACTGCCCTGCTGCTTGAGGCCTTCTTTGTTCTGAGAGGATTGTCCATCTGCTACCAGAGGACTACCCAGCTGCTTGAAGCATGCATTGCACCCTTGGAGGAATGCTCCGCTGCTTGAGGACTGCTTTGCTGCTTGATCCCAGGACTACCAGAGTTGCTTCAAAGGCTTGTTGGACAGTTCTGTTCTAAGCTACAGGGGTACAATAAGTTCCCAAACAACCTTGAAGCCACCCCTGGACCCTTCCTAAAGTGAGTTCTGCCCTCCAGTTGGTGTCCACCCAGTCCTGAACCCTAGGAAGTGCTGCTAATAGTGGCGAAACAGCAACAAACCTGGGACTTGCACTAAAAAGTGGTCTGAGACCCAGCGGAAGAATGGCACCTACCTGCACCCCGATCTGCCCAAGGTGCATCAACGGTGGACCTAACTTCATGGACGCTCTGGCTACATTCTTCTCTGAAGCAGCAAATTCTGTTCAGTGGCTCTTTGTCAGAAGGGTATCCAGCCTCATGGATCCCTCACTGTCTACAACCTGCAGCTTTGTCCCTTTGGAGATTTTCGACTTCCAAGGGCTACCCTCTGACAACACCTCTTCCTCCTCTTTGGACACCCCCACCTACTTTCCTTGCTGAACGTTACCTTCTCAGACATTTTTGTTCAGAATTTCTATGTCCGCAGGTGAGCCAAGACCGGGTCCAATCCACCTCATACATCTAAATTGTGCTCCATCACAGTCGCAATAAATTTGACTTTTCCCCTGTCTTGCATGACTAGTTCTGACCTCAGTATTTGGAAACATCAATTTTTCAATGGAAGTTTGTGCAGCGGGCGGAAAAGGCAAGCAGGACAAGCTTCCATTGAAAAATTGATGTTTGCAAACATCCCTACACCGTGAGGCAGGCACAATGCTGTCCTTCCTCATTGTGCAGAGATGTTAGACTCCATAGAGGAGGGACAGGGGGAAAAGGGGCCTTGCTAAGGGCCCCCCAAGACACTTTCTGCCTTTCCATGTCGGAAAAGCCGACATGAAAAGACTGTCATAAAGTGCCATCATAATCCCGATGGCGGTGCTCAGCCTGTCTCCATCGTCATTATGGGATTTTGGTGCCTTTTGACACACCGACAGATGAAGCACCGCAGACAGTCCTTCCACCCAATGCCTCTGCCCGCTGCATCATAATTAGGGCTCCCAGTTTTCTGTTTTTATGGATTTTTACATATAAATACAGACGGAAATCTATATTTCCTTTGTCTGTATTTATATGTAGAAACGGAAAAATACTAGCAAGTTTTGCAGCGCTGCCATTGGGTACTTTGCTACCGACATTCCATAGAAACAATTCTGCTGTCCTGTGTACAAAAGGCAGCTCTCACAGGGAGGTCCTGTAACACTGCCCGCAGTCTGATAAGAAGGGGTGAGAAAAATAACAAAGCCTCGTTAACAAGTGAATGGTCTTTTTAAAGACCTCGAAGTACTTGGGTGCGGCTTGTCAGCTTTACCTCACGCAGCAAGAAACCCCAACTGATTTGAAGCATAATCTTTTGGAATGTCACGCCTCCTTTAGGAGTAAGGGATGCATAGTCAAGCAGGAAGGAGAACCTGTGAGGTAGTCAGTCTACGTTCCCTCCTCCATGAATTATTAACATTTTGCTTCTCAGCTCTTTATTACAGATGCTGTTAAAATTCGACAAAAACTGCATTGATGCAATTTTGCATTAACATTTGCCCCGACGTTTGGACTACCGTTTTTGCACTGTTATTTCACGGTCCAATTTTGCGCCTGTCGGGCTTTGCAAATGTTAGATTTAAAGTTGCACCTGCGCACTCTGAGTCTTCCTCCATCTTGCACTTTAACCATATAACCTTCTTGGTGGTGGTAGCAGGTTAAAGTACCGTATGCATACACAGCACTCTAACGTGACTTAATAGGTGCCATGTCAGTCCGTGCACACACACTGACTGCATTTAGTCAAAATAATTCTGTTTCCATTGACTCTGGAGTGATGCACTTTTGGCTCAACAAGGAAAGAAATTACGTGGGTATTCCAACAGTTGTCATTAGATATTATTTCTGAGTGACTGCTGCAGCGTTGATACCACTCAGAATGTATGCTCCCGCCATGGTTTGCCTCATTATATGCTCTTCTGCTCGTTAATTAATTCACGCTTGGCGGTGAGATAGTCGAGTGTTGCTGGTGCAGGCCGGCCTCTGCGTATATTCACTAAGTGTTTTATTACGTCCTTGCTGTGGTCACTTTGCCTTCTATTTGAGATGACTAGAGGTAAACCTCGAGAAGTTTCACAGTGTGGCTAAGTGTTGCTTACTATGTAGCCCATTTCTAACCTTCCTGTTTTGGTTCATAAGGAATTTGTGTCGCAGTGGGATTAAGGCAATTGTGTTGGATCACACAGTTGTCGAGTGGGGAAGCCAGGAGGTAGAAATTCGATCATCCCCATTTCCATAGCAAACTATTTGCGGAGGAACTCAACCATTTATGGTTTCAATTTTAATATGGAAGCCTCTGTTTCTGTTATACAGTATTTATATGTTTTTGATATTTTGTTTATTATTTTGCTGGAAACATAATCGGTTTATGCTTGACCCCATGTTATCTCCGTAAGCATTGTGTAAAATAATTTCAAATAAAGGCAGCTGTTGCATGGCTGCATCCTCCAAGCCTCAAAAATTCGGCAATCAAAATAATGTCCTTTTTGCAATTTTTATAATTCCTTTAAAGTGTCTGTGCTCTGCGGTCGTGAGTTGCAAGCTTATGACATTACCGTATTTTTGTCTTCTCATGGTTTAATTTTTGAAACTACTGTGTATTTAATTACACAATTTCACTTTTTGAACGTGCATTTATTAATAATTAACTGCACATTTTATTACTGTTTCCAGTGTGTTCTTGTTTTTCTTTGTGGCACTTTTGTAATCTGTTTTATTCCCGCTCTCTAATTCGTCATTTTCTTTTTAAAGTGGTTTGTCTTTTCAGCGGAGCTTTTATCAGAAGATACAGTAGCTTCCAAGACCTCAGATTATATTTTATATATTGTTTTTATCAGATGCGTCTGTATGAAACAGTTTTCCTTTTGTACACTTTTCCTTGTATTTGTTGGTGGGGACATAGTTTAGCAGGTTCTGCATTCCTTGTGGAGAACTAACACCACATGCATTTTGCACATTGACATTAAAGCTCGCCCTGTTCTGTTTTTCAGTCCTGAGGCTTGCTTATTACACACAACTCTGTAAGAGGTGCACTAACACACAGTAACCAGGTAAGCCTGTGCCCGCTGACCAACATGAAGTGGGAGTGCCCCACAATGTGTGAGGTATACACTGCCACCTCCTACACAATAAAACAGACTCTTAACTGTAGACGTTGTAGAACCCAGGATAATGTGCTGCCTGGCCAAAGACTTAAAAGGTCCCAAAGGCAAGACCAATTGGCTATGCCAATGCTTGTTGTTAGAAGCCCCCGGGGTACCAAACACCAAAGGCTCTATAGTTATGCTTCCACCTCGCGCTCCTCTCTCCACCCTACACTTCCTGCCCTTTTTTTATTAAGCAATTTTTTTATTTGTTTTCACAATATAGCCTATAATGTACTAGAAAACGAATAAAATTGTCAATTTAAATAAATGTGGAAAAATACTAGCTGTAGCGTCGTCTTTTGCTTGTGGCAAAAATAAATGTGTATAAATACAGAGAAAATGCCCAAAAAATAAATATGGATAAATACAGACAGAAATGGCAAAAAAATAAATACCATAAAACCGGGAGCCCTAATCATAATCCAGCAGGCGGACCGCAGGGGCAGATGTCAGTGGGACCGACACCAATGTGCCGTCGATGTCGGTCCTACCGACATCACAATTAGCTCCATAGTGGTCTGCTGACCCCAGCAGGCCCCCATCCATGTGATGGCTGCGATTCGTATTGGGTTACAAATTGCGACCTACCTCATTAATATTCATGAGGCAGTTTGATTTGTGACTCATTAGGAATCAATATGATGAAAATAAAATTGTCATACATTAGGAAATGCGATTTCCAAATTGCAATTCGGTAAGAATCGCAATTTGGAAATTGGGATTTCTAATGTGGATACATTTGACCCTCTGCCTTTTCTGATATCTCTGCTTCATATTCATGTGTTTAGGGTTAGGATGATAATTTAAAAAACTTGTTGTTATCACACTGTTGATTTGGGTAAAAGTTTTGACAAGCAGATGGTGGGTGTGAACCTGCTGTTGGAAGAACATCTCCATTTTAGTTAATACCAAACCAGTTATACTGTTACTCAGGCCGTGTTTAAACGTTCAGGGTTGAATTCCTATCCTTGTACATACTCTTCGGAATTAGTGTGATTGCAGTTGTTCCCTGATAGAATACAGGTGGTCAAACCTGCTGACATTTGTCAGAGTTACAGGCCAGAGAAAGGGCACAACTTATAGAACTGGATGTTCAAATATTGATTTACATGCTATGCCTCATTTTAAAGTTGAAAACTTTAAATGGGAGAAATTCCCACAGCTATTTAATAACGCACCCAGGGGTAATGTATTTACCGGAGTGGCAAATACTTCACCCTATTCCACACATTTTGTAATCATGGTCTTATTGTTGTGCTAAGAAAGAAAGTCGGTCATGTCATACGATGAAAATAAGTCCCATTTGAGTTTAGATGGTAAAGACATGTGAGACCAGCTCTCTTTGCCTTACCACAGGGTAAAACTTATTGTTATGAACCCTTACCCTAGCTCTTCTTACACCCAGACCATTTCAGACACAGAGCTGTATGAAACTAACATGCACACTACAGTTTTGTCAATGAACACAGGACCTGTTGCTACCAGTTCTATAAAATATGCATAGAGTGTACTTTTGCTCCATCCAGAGGATCCGTTCTCTCTCTTCTCGTTGCTATTGTCTGGCAGGTGTTTCTTTATGGCTTCTACAAAGGGCTTCATATTGA
Source organism: Lissotriton helveticus (assembly GCF_964261635.1). NCBI lineage: Eukaryota > Metazoa > Chordata > Amphibia > Caudata > Salamandridae > Lissotriton > Lissotriton helveticus. Next base: position 788,341,785 of record NC_136068.1, read on the forward strand.
ATGCATAAAGGACTATTTTATATCTGAAAAGTATACTCAAACATCACACTACCACATTCAGTTCCTTAACTCCTATATGTATTTTATACTGAAAGGGAGAATGTTTGCTTCTTTTTTGAAAAGCACTGGCAAAGCCAATTTGTTTGGCTTCAATGTGGTAAACAGCCTTTTTGAATAAACACGTGAACATATAATTTGTGAATGTCTGTTTTTTATACACATTGCACCTTAAAGCCAGGTCTATTGGCATTGCCAAGGTTTTTTTTAACAAGACACAAGGGTTTAGGTTAGTCATGAACACCACAGTGCGGCTTCTATTTTCAACTTTTTTTTATTTGCATTTACGAGAATAAATGAGGACAGGTCCAATGACAAAAATAGTAAAAACACTTGCCACTGCGAACAAAACTGTGACATTCACACACTGTGACACAAATAAATCCAGATTGTAGTTGCAGCATACAATTCAGGCATATAGAAGACTATGAACAAAGACTAAAGCAAGACATTTACTGAGGAGTAACAAAGCATTTAGATGTAACCAGCAACAACTGCACAGCACTCCCAACTGGTAAGCGGCAAGAGAAACAGGAAGCAGGAGGACAGGATAGTCTACAGAGAAAGAGGAGAAAGATGCACGGTGCAGAGGGACAAAGACTAGAGATGTTCAAGAGAGAACAAGGTGTGGATTAAGAGTGGAAACACCGGTGTAGCTAGAGCTTGTGGCGCCCGGGGCTATCCCTCAGATTGCCGCCCCTGGGGGGGTGGGAAGGACGGCGAGCACTTGAAAGAGGTCCGAGAGACACGTAGTTTTGCCGCTAATGGTTACCTCAAGACTCCAACGTGCAGCACCACAGGAGATGGCAAGCTGCTCTCTGCAATTCTCACTCAACACGGCGAATGATGTGGCAGCGCGCCCCCTCTCACCGGCACCGAGGGTGCTACCACCTCTATTGGTTCCGTGTTCACTCGAGGTGCCCCGCTCATCCCGCTGCTAGTCACCGCAGCCAGCAGCCCCCAGCTCAGGAGGTGGACCCAGGAAGGGTTCCTTGCTATAATAACTTTTGTTGATATACGTTTTATCACTCCATTGTTCCATCTTATGTTTATCTGTTAACTTTGCTACTTTATTGTTATACCAATAAAAATTATTTAAAAAAAAAACAGTGTAGACCTGGTAGTGAGTCTTGAAATGGTGAGTAGAAATAGCAGTATGCCAAGGCACTCTGCCCCATGCTAGTATGTAAACCAGTCAGAGCATGATGAATTTGCGGAAGAGCTGCGCAACATAAAGGGAGCAGAGCTGGTAAGAACTAGTAATACCTGTGCTGGGGAACACCTCTGCAATATTATCTCAGATGGGGAAGAGCTGGGCAGTGTACATTGAGGAGTGGAGCTGGTATTACCTGAGCTGGGGTGGGGGGTGGTAAGCTCTAATTACTTATCTCCGATTTGGGTAGAGCTGGGCAATATTCATTTGAAAGTGGAGCTGGAATAGAGGCGGGCAATGTAAACTCTGCGGTATGAACTATTATTAGGTGAGCTAGAGAGGAAGCTGGGATGTCAAAGGGCCGGTAGATATGGGCAGTAGAAGCTGAGCTGGCAGAGTTGCATAAATGTGGTGCACAGTTGACGATGACTGTAAGGAGTAGAGCTGTGAGAGGTAGAGTTGTGCCATGAGTAGTACACCTTATGAGCCAGGCTGGTGGGCAGAGCGGGCATGTGATCTGAGATGGAATGGGGGCAAATGGAGATTGGTAAGTATGAGCAGACATGGGGTAGGAAGGACAGCGATGGGTGGAGCAGGGCAGTATGTGCGAGATGGGTCAGAAGTTATAACTTACTTTTCTATGCAGCTCTAAATAAAGCATATGACGTCTGTAGGCACTGTAAATAACTCAAGTTCCCAGATCACTATTTACGGTAGTAGGGTATTGTTGTATGATTTGAAGAATATCTTAAAAGAGGAGGGTGTACTTTAACGATCTTTCCCCTCCCCGAAGAAGGATGTATGGGAACATGGGGTGAGGGTCCTGCGGCTGTCACACTGCCATAGCCCCCCATTCCCCCGGCCATAAACTAGACTCACCGCAAGCGAGCAGTAGCAGGCCGCAGCTCCCCAGTGTTCAGTGTTAGTTCCGTAGATGTTTCAGCAGCACAGTTTGGTGTAAAAAATGCAAATAAGCTCATAACCCGTTAGCGGCTAAATACACATTATCAGAATGCTGCTCTGTTACTAACTATCAGAAACTATCAAACAGCAACCTTTCTGCGGTTTTCCCCATGGCATCGTTACCATCCCACTGTGACGAAAACTGAGGGCAGTCAATTGCCTAGATTGCTTTCTAACGAAAGCACACACCATGGCTCTGGGAAGGGCTAAGGAAGGGCGTCTGTCCGAAAAGGAACGGATGGTTAGCACGAACTGCACTGCCCATTTGAGGATATTCTCACCATGTTTGCAAACAGTGCTGGAGGTCCAAGCCAGGTAACAGCCCGCGTCCAGCCCCGGGACAGAATAATGCTAACAGTCACGTGAGAAGCACGTCATTCATTTAGCCGCGTGCGCAATGTCTCTACTCTCAAGCCCGCCCCGCCTTACGCCTCTGATATTTGCAGCGCGTTTGTCTGGTCTGCAGAAAGATGGAAGCTGCAGCAAATTTGAAAGTCGCGCGGCGCTGGTGGCCCGTGTTTGCGGCGGACTCTAAAATTTATTTGGGGACACTAACACTACTGTAATGACTGACAGTAGTGTCAGTGAGTGTCCCCAAATAAATTATAAAGGCAGTTGCAAGCAGTGCCGCACGGCTTCCGCCCCATAAATGGTGCCGCCTGGTGCTGACTGCCCCCACCGCACCCCCCTAGCTACGCGCCTGAGTGGAAGGACCGTGATGGTCAACCAGGGGCAGCCGGCACAGGTAGGAGTGATGGGGGGGGAGTCGACAGACGACGGGATAGGTAAAATTAATTAATTAATAAATAAAACCACTTGCCTTGCGCTCGGCGATGCAGCGAGCACAAGGTAAGTTGTTTTATTTATTTGTATATTTCATTTTACCTATTCCGTTGTCTGTCGACTTCCCCCCACCACCGCCCGCCTCACTGCTCTTACCTCTGCCAACCGTGCCTGGTGTCACGGTCACCCCACACCTGATTCAACTGCCTATAGTGCAAGAGAGCATTACATTTAGCTACACTTGTTGCACACAGTTTTCTACTTTTAAGCACACACTGACAGGCTGAAATACTGGCCTACAGCATACTTTGTCCACTTGTCTTTTATTGCTCTTACACAACACCATTGAGTAGCTGCTCAAAGTGAGTCTGCACAGAGCCTAAGAGGCCAAACAGCCGGTGAATGGTGCACTAAACGGAGACTTCGAAACATAACCACACGAGCAGTAAATAACCGGTAAGGAGTCAAAGCATAAAAGGAGCCTGCTCTTACCTGTGTACTAGCTGCTTGCGACTGACGCAAATGGCGGTCTGGTAGTCATGCGTCACGCATACTTTATGGAGACTGCATTTTACGTTCAGGCACGGGTCTTTAGATGGATCGAGAGCTGTGTAAGACAAACAAAAACAAAAGAGTTAAAACTATACCAAGATCAAGTTAAGTAATTTCAACAGATACAGATGTTTTGAGCTAAGAAATTAAATCTGCGTGTGCTTATCCTGGCGAATCTTCATCAGAGACAACCACCATCCCTTCAGGAAAGCAATTGTGTCTGCCTTTGCAGCTGTGCAGATATTTTACATATTCCAGCCCTTAAGATACTGAACGAGTTCGTCGTGCTTTTCAAAACGTTATAATCCACTTTTATTTTTATGCATGGAGGCGTTTTAGAAGGAATTGCTTTTGGATGATTGCAGTTTAGAGAATGTAGTTGCTTCCAATGACTCACAAAAATATATGCCCTGTGATGACATATGTTGTGCCCCGAGGGAAATAACTTAAAAATGCTAGACTTCAGACCTCGGGCTCGCATTATGAAGACATATTTGCCTTTTAATGTTCCTATTTCCATAATAGAACTTTTAGCAGATGTGTTGAAAGCATAGTTTTAATTTTAGCTTGTATTACTCCTCTACCACACGAGACATCTGAACTTCTTTAAAATGAAAGGCTTCCTATACTGAAAAGTACCAATTTAGAACAGAAAATGTGTGTCAAATACCCTTATTTGGACTCCCCAAATTAGCTAGATCCATTTGTACTGCATCGGCCAGTCTCTTTCTAATTCCAAGAATGACATAGCATTTGTAAAACCATGTAAAACAATTAGAACAAAAAGTGTGCCTAGTTTTTCCGTCCCTGGGGGCGCCCCATCATTGGGCAAAAAATCGGGGCCCTTTCCCAGATCCAGTCCCCAAGGTCAAGAACCTGAGGTTCCTGCTCGACTATAAGTTGTCATTGAAGCCTCAGGTGATAAAGATGGCAGCCGCATGCTTTGCTGTTTTGAAATGATTGTGGAAGATCATTTAGTTACGTCCATTTTCAGCCCAACGGACGGTGGTGCAGGCACTTATCAAGACGAGATTGGACTACGGCAAAGTGCTCTCTTTTGGGGTGGATAAATCCTCCATGAGATGGTTAACCCCTCCCACGCTCATGACGAGCTGAGCTCGTCATGAGCCACGGTGCTCGTGTGCTCATGACTAGCTGCATAAGGGGCTGAGCTGAGCTCGTCATGAGCACTGGGGCACTGTGCGCCCCCGCCCCCCAGCACAGCGGGGGAATTAGCCCCGCAGGCAAAGGGTTAAAGGTGGTCCAAAACTCTGCAGCAAGGATGCTCTATAAGCTTCCGGAGCTGACCTCAGCGGCGGGTCTACTAAGGGAGCTGCACTGGCTCTCAATTGAGAAGCAAATTCAGTTAAAAAAATTGTGTTATGTGTACAGAGCAAAAGCTAGGGCAAGTCCTAGCTACCGGCAGGATTTTGTTAAATCGTACTATCCGACACGGTCAATTCATTCTAGTGGCGAGTTCCTGTATGTGGTCTCAACGGTAAAGCGAAAATGCATTGCAGGCTGTTTGTTTGCTTATCAGGGCCCCAAGCTATGGAACTATCTCCCAGAACAGTTGAGACAATGCTCCTCATTAACAATCTTTCAAAGACAGCTGAAACGTGATATAGCTAATAATGAGATAATGGAAGGGCTCTTTCAGTAAGACAGTGTATGGCAGACCTTATCACAATTCTAGAAATTAACAGTAATATTTTATGGATGCCCATATTTTTTTTGCTATTTTGTTTTAAAGATCCTTCAAAACATTCAACATTTTACCAATTGATAGAAACAAGATTAATTTGGGGATCAATTTTACATGTTTACTTTCCAATTATTAGAAATGCATTTACAGTGGAAGGAAGTAAAACTGAAAATAGCTGAACTCTAATTATTTAAGCTTTCATACTTTGAATTAGCCAATACCATAGCTACAATGATTGAATGCAAAGGAGCTACCAATGTGCACCGTGAATGGCAGTTCATAAACAGCTTTCTACTTATGTAGCACGTCTCCAACAGTCTCTTGTGTTACGAGACATGCAGCAAATGCAAGCCTGTAACACTTGATCCAGGTCCACTTGCCTGCACTGACAGAGGCACAAGATTTTTTAATGCAGAACAAAACACCTTCTGTCGATCAAGTTATCTGTCAATGCATCCCAAGCAAGTCCTAAACACCACTCCGCCATGATAGTCTTTAGTAAATCTCACCATAGAATAACCCCTGATGTATCTACACAATTAGTGAATCACTGCGAGAAATATTTGGCTTATAACTTAGGGCCTGATTTAGATCTTGGCAGGCGGGTTATACAAAAGGTAATGTGTGGAAATTGGGTTCCAACAAACACTTGTCATTTGAGCAATACTAAAGAAAGTATCTTGATTTGATCATATTACCGCTTCCCTGCGGCCGCAATTCACCCACGGTGTGGAAGAATTCCACGCATGCGCGGTTCAGACAGCCCCCTGGCCGTCCTCCGCACACGCCCACCGTGACATCAGACTGCGGGGACCGTCCGACGTATGGAAGCAGTTAAAATCTTGTTCCCACCACTATTTAGAATTACGAAAAAGGAGCTTCAACAGTCCTTCCGTAATTACTGATATATTTGAAGCATCTGTACAGTTCATTTTACAGTTATTTATATTTTGTTGCGTGTTGGAAAGAAATTACATCCTACAGTCTTCCTTTCATACTCCCTGTGTCCCAGCAAGATTGTCATATAGTTCACTATACTATATTCTCACAATTTGCAGTCAGAGATAGAAAAGTAAACACCAATCTCTATTTTAAAAGAATAGGCAGCAATTTGTCAGAAGACTAGAGTCACATTTGACCTCTGTCTTTGAATGCACACCAAATGTGGCAAGATAAAAACATGTTAAGTCCTCTTTATTGTTCATTCATCATCGAACTCCAGCATTTTTATTTTGGAGTGCTGCAGCACCCCCGCACCCCAACTTCCAAAGTCTACAATGCAAGTACCTTAAATAATGCTTCAATTTTACACCAGCGGTGACGCAACTTTAGCAGCTACATTATATACATTATTTATTGGTCCTGCTTGCAGCAGTTGGCGCCAAATCACAGCGATTCAGTGGGTCCTTGAAAAACTAGGAGCCGTATTTACAATATGGAAGACAGTAGACTCTGTCAAAACATGACAAATATCCCCTCTGCCATAATACGAGAACATAGGCTGTAATTCACTTGAAATATGACGGACCAGAAATCCCCCAAACACACGAGGGAGTGTCCTATCTGCCAAACCGTAAATGAGGCCGAACATCCTATGGTAAGTCTTGACTGGAGCAACCTGCTAGTTTTAGCTGACCCTTGTAATTTCATGATTGACATGCAATCTGGTATGGGCCATTGTCCACCCCTCTCAGTGACACTTTATACTTTATAGGTACTTTTTAACTCACACATTGAAAACATTAATTCCTCAGGTTCCATTTATACTATTTTGACAATGTTTTTCTCTTTCTTTTTGCCTGTGAACTGACAACGAATTTTCACTACAAAGAGACAGCTGACAAAGAAGGGAGGTACTGTAGCAAAGGAGAAGCCCTGTACAATGCAGCTTCAGAGGCACCTTCAACTAGGAAGAAGAATATCCAGCCAACTGCTTATAAACGGCCCTGAATACGCGAATGACAAACCGTACTGGTGACCTATTTTGGGAGTATGTCCTTGGTGTTCACTTTGTGTAGCAGATCCAAGACTGTCACATATTGTTTCTTGCTGCTAAGGCTGCACATTTACTACCAAATTGCATATTGTGGAATATACCATAAGACTATACTTCTTCCCTCCCCCCGATAATATCCAGTCAATTTGTATAGTCACACACCTAGTAGAAGCTTTTACACTGAGTCTAAATACTCACAGTCTAGGCCAAAGGAAAGCAGAGGAATATGTTCAAAAAGTGATTGTCCAAGAGCATACAATTTGCCCAAATGGGAGACAGGGATTAAAAAACATGTCTCCTTGTTCCATGTTTCCAGCTAGTCCAAGAAACAACAGGGATGGCAGGGACTCTAGTGGCAATATTTTGAACAAAAAAGGGGGGACCAAGGAGCTATAAAGGTCCAGTGTCCATGCTCCTAATATAAGTCTATTAATCAACAGGAGGACAAAGTTCCTAGATCAGGGTGCAAAAGTCACCCATGGATCAAGGTGCAAATTGTCACCGGCAAGGGTGCAAAAGTCATCCATGTGTCAAGGTGCAAAAAGTCAACAACAGGGGTGCAAAAGTCACCCATGTATCAGGGTGCTGACAGTCACCCATTTTTTTAAAAACAAAGAAAAGAGGTAGATTAAAGTAATCCTAGGTGTAAAAAAGTCCTAATGTGAGGGGGAAATAATTCTACATCCTCTGTTGCCCTCACACACCCCGGGGGGTGTCATGCTTCATCATCGGGCGTTTGCTCCTCGTAGGGCCGGCGCTGCAATTCCCTACGGGTCCCCCGAAGGGTCACTTTGTCGGAGATCTTTTTTTGGATTGCCGGATGATGCATGCAGGTGTGTGGGGATTGGGTAAAAGGAGGGTAAATCAATTTATGTGCACGTGATACTTATAAAAAATGACTGACCCAAAAGGGCCCATTCGGCCTAGGTATCAAAAGTCAAGGCCAACATGTTTCGCGCCTCTGTTGCCCGGAGGTCATTGGCGCTTCTTCAGGACCACAGTAATAAAAAAAAAAAAGTGTAGTGTACGTGCTATATTAGGTAAAGATTAAAATGAGAACGCTCTTAACTCAGCCAGGGCGGGTCTGTATACCCTCAGAGTGGTTACAGCTGCTACATGGAAGCCGCTCCTGGGTAACACCTAGGAAAAGGAAAAACAAAGTAAACCACAAGTGCGCATCAATGACATCTTAAGCTTCACAGAATGTCATTTTTATGCACACATCCTTCCAAACAGAAAATATAAGCAGACACACGGGACCAGTCCAAAAAGGGGCGGGGGTCGCTGTTCAAAAAAGCCATAGGCTAGATTGATATTTTAAGTGGTAAAGTACAGCACCTAGACTAAGCTTAGGGATTTTGATAGCGGATGGCAACAATATGACAGTAATGTAATGTACTGAAATCGGCAGCACTATCTACATGTGGAATAAGTATATAACCATCAGCATGCTTACCAAGGACTCGTTACGAGTGCTCATCCGATCGTAAAGTCAGAAGGACACCCACGTATGGTCGGGCTATGGAAACAAGCCAGGACATATAACAGGACGTGAACCTCAAGGGCCCCATATAGTCAATAGGTAAAGGTTGTTGGCTTTTAACAAGTATCTAGAATGTACTTACAATTTTATATGGGTGCTGCCTCTTGTGCACCTAACCCTGACTCGACCGGAGGCTTGCCGAAAAGAAATACAGGCGGCAAACCGCAACAATTAAAGGTTCGGGTCAGGAGAACGGCGGTTTAAATAACTGGTGAAACCTCTCAGCATTATGACTCAATGCGCATGTGCAGCATGGCGGCGCCACCGCGCATGTGTATCAATTGGGCATACTAATCCCTCGCTCATGCGCACTCGCTTGATGAAGGTAAAAGGATATCGTTGCCGGTAATGATGTGCAATAGCCATCAACACTAAGAAAACATATTCCGGTCAGACACCCTCTGCCGTCTCGAGTATCACCGTTATGGCCAATGTCCCAAATTCATTCCTGTGTTACACTGGGTGTAACAGTACCATAACTCAGAGTCAATAAACCCAACTCCTAAACCTTCCATACCCCGGGTCAGAAAATTGCACTGCAAGGATAGGGAGTTGGATCTCCTAAATAAAGGGACTAAAGTGTATGTCCTAACAACCGTGACTACAGGGAATTAGTCAGAAGGAACATTACTATGAATAATAAGGCTGGGTATACTGGAATGTCAACTCCCACACAACCCAAGGACCAGCCCCATGTGCCTGCCAGGAAAAGAGCAACAAAGAATGGAATTAGGTCCCACGGCCAATCAGCCGTGCAAAATATATTGAACAAAAAAGGGGGGACCAAGGAGCTATAAAGGTCCAGTGTCCATGCTCCTAATATAAGTCTATTAATCAACAGGAGGACAAAGTTCCTAGATCAGGGTGCAAAAGTCACCCATGGATCAAGGTGCAAATTGTCACCTTGATCCATGGGTGACTTTTGCACCCTGATCTAGGAACTTTGTCCTCCTGTTGATTAATAGACTTATATTAGGAGCATGGACACTGGACCTTTATAGCTCCTTGGTCCCCCCTTTTTTGTTCAATATATTTTGCACGGCTGATTGGCCGTGGGACCTAATTCCATTCTTTGTTGCTCTTTTCCTGGCAGGCACATGGGGCTGGTCCTTGGGTTGTGTGGGAGTTGACATTCCAGTATACCCAGCCTTATTATTCATAGTAATGTTCCTTCTGACTAATTCCCTGTAGTCACGGTTGTTAGGACATACACTTTAGTCCCTTTATTTAGGAGATCCAACTCCCTATCCTTGCAGTGCAATTTTCTGACCCGGGGTATGGAAGGTTTAGGAGTTGGGTTTATTGACTCTGAGTTATGGTACTGTTACACCCAGTGTAACACAGGAATGAATTTGGGACATTGGCCATAACGGTGATACTCGAGACGGCAGAGGGTGTCTGACCGGAATATGTTTTCTTAGTGTTGATGGCTATTGCACATCATTACCGGCAACGATATCCTTTTACCTTCATCAAGCGAGTGCGCATGAGCGAGGGATTAGTATGCCCAATTGATACACATGCGCGGTGGCGCCGCCATGCTGCACATGCGCATTGAGTCATAATGCTGAGAGGTTTCACCAGTTATTTAAACCGCCGTTCTCCTGACCCGAACCTTTAATTGTTGCGGTTTGCCGCCTGTATTTCTTTTCGGCAAGCCTCCGGTCGAGTCAGGGTTAGGTGCACAAGAGGCAGCACCCATATAAAATTGTAAGTACATTCTAGATACTTGTTAAAAGCCAACAACCTTTACCTATTGACTATATGGGGCCCTTGAGGTTCACGTCCTGTTATATGTCCTGGCTTGTTTCCATAGCCCGACCATACGTGGGTGTCCTTCTGACTTTACGATCGGATGAGCACTCGTAACGAGTCCTTGGTAAGCATGCTGATGGTTATATACTTATTCCACATGTAGATAGTGCTGCCGATTTCAGTACATTACATTACTGTCATATTGTTGCCATCCGCTATCAAAATCCCTAAGCTTAGTCTAGGTGCTGTACTTTACCACTTAAAATATCAATCTAGCCTATGGCTTTTTTGAACAGCGACCCCCGCCCCTTTTTGGACTGGTCCCGTGTGTCTGCTTATATTTTCTGTTTGGAAGGATGTGTGCATAAAAATGACATTCTGTGAAGCTTAAGATGTCATTGATGCGCACTTGTGGTTTACTTTGTTTTTCCTTTTCCTAGGTGTTACCCAGGAGCGGCTTCCATGTAGCAGCTGTAACCACTCTGAGGGTATACAGACCCGCCCTGGCTGAGTTAAGAGCGTTCTCATTTTAATCTTTACCTAATATAGCACGTACACTACACTTTTTTTTTTTATTACTGTGGTCCTGAAGAAGCGCCAATGACCTCCGGGCAACAGAGGCGCGAAACATGTTGGCCTTGACTTTTGATACCTAGGCCGAATGGGCCCTTTTGGGTCAGTCATTTTTTATAAGTATCACGTGCACATAAATTGATTTACCCTCCTTTTACCCAATCCCCACACACCTGCATGCATCATCCGGCAATCCAAAAAAAGATCTCCGACAAAGTGACCCTTCGGGGGACCCGTAGGGAATTGCAGCGCCGGCCCTACGAGGAGCAAACGCCCGATGATGAAGCATGACACCCCCCGGGGTGTGTGAGGGCAACAGAGGATGTAGAATTATTTCCCCCTCACATTAGGACTTTTTTACACCTAGGATTACTTTAATCTACCTCTTTTCTTTGTTTTTAAAAAAATGGGTGACTGTCAGCACCCTGATACATGGGTGACTTTAGCACCCCTGTTGGTGACTTTTTGCACCTTGACACATGGATGACTCTAGTGGCAATGCCATGGGGTTGCCCTCCCCATGGAAATGTCACTGTGTTGCGGGCCTTTAGAATACAGAGTTTATTTCCAGCATATTTAGGGGAAGTGTTTTTTTGCATGTGGAAACTTCCTTTTACATGCATCATCTTAAAAATAGATCTGTAGTAAGGAATTTCCAACATATTCAACCACTTGCGATTGTTTGATTCAGGTACCGGTTTGGTAGTGCAGATAAGTCAGGGAATGGCATTGCAATAGCTCATAAATACCCACAAGTACATGTCTCTGCTGGTGTTTGCCATATTTGTAATAAGCACTCACCTGACACCTCCCAGGGAATACCTATTTCCCCTGCCCTAGTTATCAATCCCAACAGAGGAAAATTCCACAGGCTTTGCATAAATGACATCTTCACTAGGACAAATCAGCATCCCTGACGTGAATTCGGATTAATCTTTTACACGTAAAGAAGCAGGTTTTTGCACATGCAAATTATGCCTAGGAGTGGAAAAGGTGACGGATATCCCATCCACGAAATATAAGTTATTAAGTGGGACCCACGGATGCCAGTATGCTCATTCTTTCTACCCAAGGTTAGCTTTAGGGAGCCAGTTCTAGGGCCCATTACAAACAACAGAATTCTTTAGATGTATGTACATAGGTAGTATTCCTATAGTGCGAACGTGGCCAATAGGCAGCAAAGTGCTTATATGATTTTTTATTATTAAGAGATTTACCCAAGAACAATACCCACTTATAAATTTAAGAAGGACATTTTAGTGGCAGTTCTGATATCTAATACATTTTAAAATGCATTTATACTCAGAAGAAATATCCAATTATTAGTGAACAATATAAAATAGTTGAGCAGGGCCCCTAAATAGGTTCTATAGCCCCATGGTAACGGAACGTTGAGGGTCTAAAACTGATCAGGTAATGGCTCGTTTAATAAGTACTAATCCAAGTATAGCATCAATAAATTCTGATGCAGTTTATTCATTCTGATCAAAACTATTCCAGAGATCAACTTTCTACAGCTCCCCATGCCTATTAGCACTTTTTACATACTCTTATATACCTAATCATTATTTAGCTGCAGACTATATAATACGATTCACTTCTAGGACTCCGTATTATGTTTAATGGTTTTATTTCACTAACTGAAAGCCAACCATATATGCTGACTGACACATCCCGCATGTCTGGATGATCAAGATAATATATTTCTTGTGAACTAGCAACTGAGCATGCTTCTTTCTGATCTGATAAACGTAAAAAAATGTATTGTGAGCATCAGTGGAGAGTGGCCGGGAATAAGCTTTATTAAAATAAAAATAATGTCAATGTCAGTCAGACATATCTGGCCTTTAGGAACACCCGTCATCCCCCAGCACACACTTGGCAGATTGTTTCCAGAGATGAATTTGGTTCTAGCCATGAAGGAATTAATCAAGATCAACACTGAAAGCATGAAATTACAACTCACACACAGTTGGCACGAGGCATATTTGGTTTGTATCTCCTTCTCTATCTAACTCGGAACAGAAGAAAGGCAAGAAGGTTTGTTGCAATAAACCATCTCCCTGCTGCTTGTAACCCATAATTGTTCGACTAACTGAAAACATAGGTAAGTGCCATTTTTTTGGGAACAAAATAATGAGGCTGGAGAGTGTGACAGGTGAAACAAATATTATTTCTTTCGTTCAAAGAAATACAAAGACCGATTGTGATAACGCTCTGTTAAGTAAACCAAAAGAAGGCTGAATAATAATCTATATGGTGCAGAAGTGATAAACATTAATTAGGAGCCCAAATAGCGGTTATATGGATGTCACTGAGAGTGAGCTGCAGCCCAATGATATCGTTTAGTGATCTTGTGCTCCAGTTATTTAATTAGGAGCTAGATTCAGGTATCTTTTCTGACTTCAAGAATGCATGAAATATCAAGTGTTATACCTTGTGCTAGGCAGGGTGTTCATTTTAATTTCAGAAACCTTTTTAACCCCTTCGTTGCAAATTTCGCCACGGAGCGGGAGGGATAGGAGGGAGCGCGGTGCTGTGGTGCTCATGACAGAACCACGCTGTAATAAGTAGCATGAGCGTGTGCTCATGATGGCGGTGTTCCGTCACGGCCCCGCCCGCTCATTAATTCGCCCGCACAGGCGGGAAATTAATGCTGCGTGGGCGGAGCGGCAGCTGCATGACGGAACCACGCCGTCATGAGTACACGCCACCCATGACTCATGATGGCGTGGTTCTGTCATAAGCACGCTACGGGTTAATATTGTTTTTTCATAACAACTAGTGCGAAGCAGGGGCTGCTCCTCCGCTAAGGCGGAGGAGTGTCACCCCACTAGGTGTAAAAAGAAAAGGATAATAATACAACGGATATAACGTTACATTATTATAATTTTCTTCTTCTAGAAGGAGTGAGCCAGGTTGGGGTGGGCAGGGCTCGTCATAGGGAGAGGGACTGTAGTTAGAGGAGTGGCTGCTTCTGCACCATAATTGTGCATGACAGTTTGGCTGGTCGTGTCAGGCAGCCAAACCGTCACGCACACTTTGCATGTTCTCCACAGGGTGTATTGTACAGAGTGGGTGGAGAACATACACTTACACAGCCTCCTAGTCCCTGTCTGAGCACTGAACCATGGTGCTCAGACCAATCACAATGCTGCTGACATTGTGATAGCAGCGTCATGATTGGCTTAAGGGAGCCTGGGTGGTGCCGGGAGCCAGAACAGTGAGAACGTAGAAGAGGCTGGCGGCGACGACAAGGTAAGTTTTCTTTTTTTTTCTAAATGCCCTCCCCTACATTGAAAGTCTGTAGGATGCCATTTTGTGTAACACAACAAACGTAAATACCTGTATATGAACTGTATGCATTCAAGACACTTTAATTGGGGATACACAAATGATAAATATGAACTGAAACCCAATTTTCACATATTACCATTGATGTTCATTACAGAGTTATCAGTAACACTATATGTTTTTGCAAATATAGTAGCCATTTCAATAGAAAATGTGCTGTCTGTAAATTAGAGAACTCCACCACAGTATGCTTTAGTTCCATAAAAAAATTGCCCGTCTTATATCCATTAAAGCAAGGAAGTTAGTGAAAGTTTGTCAGTCTGAAAAGTGGCTCAAAAACGTTTGTGAAGAACTACTCTAGGTAGGTCTAGGACTAGAGATACATCCTGCTGTGATGAAAGCTCTTGACCAAGCATTGGCCCTTCAATAGGCTGAAACATGTTTGTATCACTGAGGATTAATGGGCCACCATTATACCCAATTTTCATCCATCTTCATTTAATAATACCCGGAATATCCACCAATAAAGGTATTTGCTTTAGGTTTGCCTCAAGGTATATCTATTTAATAATCTGAATGCCCCCATCATCTAGTATGCCTTTTATAAAAAACGACCTCATACTGAGGTGGAGTCTGCACTAATATCAACTTATCAGGATATGATGAGTTAGCCTATGATGAAAAAAGCCACAGAATTGTGTGGTGAGGCTTCCTCCTCCAGCATGTGCTGCATAATGTAGGGTATCAGGTTACCGTCTGCATATTCAACAATCCTGTGCACTTTCGCACTTTTGTGCTTCGTAATAGCGGACATTCTGGTAGTCACGTTGAACTAAGAAGTAATGCTATCTGACATTTTGTTAAATAATAGGGGCCTCATTTTTGAAAAGTGAAACATCGCTGCGTCAAAACAGGGATGCGTCACTTTTCACTGCGCCCTCCTTGCGACACCAATGATGCGTCATATTTACAGTATGACGCATCATGGCGCAAGGAGTTACAGATACGTCAGTATTTCTGATGTATCTGCATGGCGCAAAAGTGACGCATTGCTAGAGTGTGTCACAAAAGTGACGCAACTCCAGCAATGTGTCCTTTCACATGGGGCAAGCCCCATGTGAAAGGGCCTGCGTCAATCTTACGCCTGCTGTGAGGCAGGCGTAAGAAATTGACGCATTTGTGTCCTAGAAGTGGCGCCGTGAAATCTTATAGATTTCACTGCGTAACTTCTATGACCCTTTCTTGCGTCAGAACGCCCCCCCCCGCATACATTATACCTGGCGTAGGTATAATGTAGCGCAGGGGTTTACAAAGTGACACATCTACCTAGATGCATCACTTTGTAAATATGGTGCAACAAGGCACATTTTTTACGCTACTGGTGCGTCACAAAAAGTGATGCACCAGCAGCGTAAAAGTGACGCACAGCCTTATAATTGAGGCCCTAGAAATCTCCAGCCACCTCAGGACATATTGACATAACTGGGACTATCTTGCTGATATACTTCATGCCTGCTTTCTTCCTGGAGCTCTCGGCACATGCCCCTCCCTTCCGCCTACACATTTTAAACTTGTGTAATTGTCATAAGGACCTGAGGGGTAAGTTCCACCTGAGAAATGAAAATTTGACTTCCATCACAAAGGATAAGGCTGATGATTTCAAGATCGCTTAGTTTCAGAGAACATCAATCCCTTCACTGACACTGTCATTTCACAAGCAGCAGAAGAACTGTTCAGAGAAGTCAAAGGGCCTCATTAGGTGGCGCCATTTAATTCAGGTTTGGCTGATAATGGCATTTACCAGCCCCATTCCACTTATGAGGTCTGCAGGAACACCATTGAATTGTTTACTTTCACTCACTGAAGTTTCTATGTAAATGTCTGGGGGAAAATTATGAATTGTGGGGAATTAGACCCGGAATTACTGATTTTCCCAGTGTCTCCCCCTTTATCAGAGGATTCTCAGGGTTTAAATCAGAATTCCAATAATTTCACACCCTCAGAGTTAATGGAGACTGACAGTAATGTTAACTTCAGGGTAATGTAATTAACACTACTGCATCTGGGACACTCACAAAGATACCTTGAAGACTTTGCAATGGAGAGCACATGAAGCGGGTCATCTCTTATGTTGTTCTGTAAGTGCTTGCCACACACTCTATTGCAACCACTTAATCCCCACTAGTGTTTTACATCTGTACAGATGCGGTGTGTGAGGCTACCTTGATACATTGCTTCGTAACAGAAATTAAGAATGATATAAACTTGTTTTTGCACATCAGGATGCACAATTCTTGACAAATTGTGGTGTAAAGTAACAAAATTGTCCAGCATTCCTCTCTTGCAAAATATTCCCTCTTTCGCTGTTGTTGTCAATATTGCAAATGTTTTCCCTCAAACATGAGGCCCCACAGATCCACTAGGAACATAGGGGCTCATTAGGATCGCGGACGGACTTGAGTCCGTCCGCGACCCCAGAGTAGGAGGGAACGTCCGCATGGGCAGCGCCATTCCCACCGTGAAGATTAGGATGTGACCGCCAGGGTGGCGGTCACATCCTCTATCTTTAACATTGCAGCGGGTGCAGCTTCAAGCTGCACCCGCCGCAATGTTAAAAATGCATACATTGCATTTGTATGCAGAAAGCGGCAGGCACCGCGCGGTGCCTGACGATTTCTGCATACAAATGCAGGGGGGTACCATAGGTACACCCCATGTGCACCCCCCTTCACCCAGGGGGCCCGCAACGGGCCCCCGAAGTCAAAGTCCGTATGCTTTTCCACGGCGGAAAAGCCGCTGTGGAAAAGCATCTCTTTTACACTATCCTAATATGGCTGGCGGTGTCTGATAGACACCGCCAGCCATGTTACAGCTTTTCCACCGCGGTTGTAAGTCAACCGCGGCGGAAAAGCGGCGGACTGAAACCAGGACCCACCAGCCATCCTAATGTGGCGGTGGGTCTTTGGTGGGTCCGCAGAGGATTTTCCGTATCCTCCGGGCCGGCGGTGGCTTCCGCCGGCCCGGAGGATGCGGAAAATTCTCCATCCTAATGAGCCCCATAGTTTCTATTTCAATTTATTTAAAATAATTTCCAGCGCTCTAGTCTTTGATGCTTGGGTGGGGCCAGTGCAGGGACGGTTCCTCTGCTAAGGTGGAGGAGTGCCCCCCCACTGCTTTTAAGCAGTGTAACTAAAGGAATATAAAATGATAATAACTCGAAGTTATTATCAGTTTATATTTTCCTTGTTGCTGCAGCTTTTTGGCCAGAGAAGGGCTGCTCTGCTGATAGAGCAGGATGGGGAGGAGCGATTTGTACTATCTAAAGTGTGCATGAATGGTTGGCCGGCCCTCTCAGGCCAGCCAAACATTCATGCACACTTTGCATGTTCTCCACCCAGGCTGCATTACAGCCGGGTTGGAGAACAGGCCCAGGCTCCCAGTCCCCTCTGAGCCCTGAACCATGGCACTCAGACCAATCACAATGCTGCATTACAGAATTGGGATTGGCTCAGGGGAGTATGGATGAAGCCTGGGTGCTTCCTGTGTGCTCTGGTCCTGTTCCAGAGATCATGATGGAGAGAGCAGCGAGACGTGGCAAGGAGGTAAACATTTTTTCTTCAGCCCCTCTACTGATCCCCCCTCCGACCCAAACCTCCGCCTCCCCATCCCCAATCTGAGCCAGCTGCCACTGGGCCAGTGACCACACTGAACACAGACTGAGCTTTTAGTCACGCCCCCCTCTCTTTCCAAAAGATGGTAGATTTCTCAACATCCGTGTTGGAGTCACCAAGCAGCCAACTCTGATGCTGCCAAACATAAAAGCAGGTAGCGCTCGCGGTGGGCACTTGTCTTTGAAAGTAAATGATAAATGCAAATGATACTGGTTTGTCAATTGTACTTAACATTAAATGGAAATTAACATTTGATTACCATAATGATTAATACTGTTTGATAATGCTATTGCTGGAGCTGTGTGAATTCACAAGGTAATACTTGATAATTCTGCTTCACAGAACGAGCAGTGACTGAAGACCGGCCTGTCTAGTGTGTATGGAAAGCAAAACCACTCGTAGGTGCGCTTGTGCATTATTAAGGCTGGCATATTACAAAGGTGTTCGAAAGCGGGCCTTCTTGGAGAAATAAATCGCATTTCTTCTTACAAGCAGGCCAGCACAGTGGACGGCCTTGCATAAAGCGGACCCTGCATCGGCTGTATCTTCTCTGGGGTCTGGTGTGTATTTCACCCCCAACCTCCACCTTCATCCCTGTGCTTCATTCTGATCTGTAGTGCGCATATTTGTATTTCATTGTGTATTCATGTGTATCGATGTGTCTGCATGTGCATGTGTACCTGTATGTGTCGTGGTCTTGTATGTGCTCCCCGAACTATATTCACGCTTAGATGTTTGCTGTCTATGATCACATACATTTGCCTATAGCGTTGCTAAGAAACCCAGTATATGTGTTGACATGCATTTCATTAATATGTTTATGTGCGATATTTTTAGCTTCTGCACTTTGGACAAAAGCACTGCAATCATTTCATATAAATGATCACATAAATAAATATCCAAATACCCCGAGTTCGGTGTACATGCCTTAATGGCAATTCTCTACATTGTGCCCTGCTATTCTTGGGGGCTCTTAATCACTGTGTGTTTACAAATGCATTTCCTGTCACATTTATCATGCTGGTAATGTGTGTTTTATCTGGTCAAATACAGTTAGAACAAAAGTCTGACAGTGATTTATGGTTGTAGAAAACAAGTGCTTAGCATATGCAGTTGAAAGCTCATTATAAGTCCTTTTATGGCATGGCATGATTTATGATATTTAAAGGTTAACACATTTGCTGCTGTAGTTATTAATCTGATTTCTATGAAATGTTGTTTCAGCAAAAAAATGTGGAGGTGCAATCAATTAATTTGAAGCCAATGAACAACACTAAACCAACAGACTCCTAGTTATTGTCAGAAGGCCTCTTTGAAATTAAGGCATTAAATGCAGGTTTTAACATGTTCTCCAAATATATATATATTTTTTTATTTTTATTTTTTTGGTTAAAAACTTTTATTGAGCAACAAAATCATGTGTACAGAGATGGGCCCACAACCGCACGGGCTGGCCGCTAAGATCAAAGCAGAATGTGGTATAAAACAGTGGTCGCCACTCCGGCGGTCAGGCACAAACTGGACACAAAATGTCGCCCACAGTATGGAACAGGATAAGACAATTTTCTTATTTTAAAGCACACCAAAACGACAAACATAAAAACAAGGCGGAGGAGTAATACACAGAGAGTCAGCCCTGGAGGGGAGGGAAACCCACTAATCAGGAATACGAAGCCATAATCAGTAGGACAAGTTAAGGCGGGGGGACAGCGGGGAGGTCAATCAAGCCAAAGAACAGTACATGAAATTTCAGGAACATCAACCTAGGGTGATAAGGGAACATCAGGAGCCTCCACCAGGGGAGGAGCACAAATATCTCCGCGATAGGCGTTCCACTGACACCAGATCTTCGTCCATGCCCTAGGTCTGCCCCTAGCTGTGTAGACGGTCTTTTCGCGGAACATAGACCAGTCCATGTTTTCTTCCCACACAGAAACAGTGGGGGGCCTGTGGGAGCCCCAAAGTTGCGCTATGTCCCGCTTCGCGACCATATACCCCAGGGTCGCCCATCTGGTTTGGGCCACCGAACAGTCGGTAGGTTCCCACACGTTCAACAAGCATCTCCGGGCCTCCGGCACCAGTGCAATTCCAGTCACGTCAGCCATCACCGCAAGCACCGCAATCCAATAGGCAGCCACCCTCGGACACTCCCAAATAATGTGAAGGAACGTAGCACTCATCCCACATCCACGCTTGCATAGGCCATCCGGGGAAAAACCCATCGCAACCAAACGAGGACCAGTAACATACACCCGGTGGAGGATCTTGAGTTGAACCAGACGGAGACGGGCAGGAATGGCAACCTCTTTCGGAGAAGATAACGCCGATTGCCAATCCTCATCATCTAATTCCAGCCCGTCGCCGACCCACGCTTCTCTAAGTCGAACGAGCAAGTCAGCGCGATTGTGAATCAGCTTCTTATAAATCAAGAAGATAGTGCTATCAGGGAGATAGCCATCCAGGGTACGATCCTCGAGGGGGGAGGACTCAGGGATGGCGGCACCGGAAGTCAGAACAGAAGTGAGGGCATGACGGACCTGTAGATATCTAAAAAATTCCCTATCACTCAGGTCATAATCATTTCGAAGGGCCTCGAAGGACTTCACCGCCCCATTCGCACACACGTCACCCACTCTACAGATTCCAATCATGTCCCAACGGTCAAACCCTTTCGTTGTCCAAAGACATCCCAGACGCTGAGATGCAAAAAGCGGAGTTGCCAGCGTCACTCGTTCATCCCACCCCAAGCTCACATTCGCAGCGCGCCACACACTAACCGCAATCCTAGTTGGTCCCGTTAGGTGGAGCCCAGCCGACCTAGAGTAAAGCGCTCTATTAAAGTTACCACCCGGCAGTTGGAGTCTGTCCATTTCAAAGGCCGGATCCGGACCCGGGGAGTACATCGAGTGGTTAATGGCAGACAGTTGAGTAGCCCAATAATATCTCTTGATATCAGGAAGTGCTATGCCCCCGTCATACCAAGGGATTGTGAGCTTCGCAAGTGCGATACGTGGGAGCCCGTCCCAAATCAGTTGCCTTTGTAGACTCTCGATCTCTCGGAAATAAGTAGCGGGGATATCATCATAGGAATTCTGGAGTGCGTAAAGGAATCGCGGTAAGGACATCATCTTGAAAAGGGCAGCCCTGCCCAGCGGCGACAAGGGTAATTTACGCCAGCGAGCCACGTCTAGCCGCAATCTATGAAGCGGGGGAAGGAGATTACGTTCAAACCGGAGCGACGAATCCAATGTAATAAAAAAAAACAAATATTTGAAGCCGGATTGAACAACCTGGATGGGAAATCTATTCGGCAATGGGGGCAGGTCACCCGAAATAACATAGACACAGGATTTAGCCCAGTTTATAATCAAACCAGAATTCTTACCAAACGAGGCGAGAACGTCAAATAAGACATTCAAGGATTTACGCGGGGAAGTAAGATAAAGAAGAATGTCGTCCGCGTAAAGCGAAACACGGTCCTCAAAATCTGGGGACCAACGTATACCCTTGAGGGAAGGCTCCCAGCGAATCCACGCAGCTAGCGGCTCTAATGCGAGAGCAAAAAGTAGTGGAGACAAGGGGCACCCCTGTCTGGTCCCCCTACCAAGGGGAAAAGGAGCCGACACTCGACCATTAACCACGACCTGTGCCAGGGGGTCGGTATACAGTAGCTTCACCCATCCGATGAACCCCGGGCCAAAACCAAACTTCTCAAGAGCCGCCCAAAGGTAGGGCCACTCTATCGTGTCGAAGGCCATCGAGGCGTCCAACGAGGCCAAAATGGCCGGCTCCGTCAGAAGCCCCGCCCTCGCGATGGCTCCATGAAGGCGACGTAGATTAAGGGCTGTGTTACGGTGCGGGATAAATCCGGATTGGTCCGGATGAATCAAGTCACTAACGACCGTGAGGAGGCGAGTAGCCAAGAGTTTGGCAAGAACCTTAGGCTCGACATTTAACAGGGAGATGGGTCTATAAGACGAACAAAGATCCCGGGGCTTACCATCTTTAGGAATTACCACAATCGTAGCCAGGCGCTGGTCATAAGGGAGAACACCCCGCTCCCGGGACTCCGAAAACATTGTTCGAAGATAGGGCGCTATCTTATCAGGACGCAGTTTGTATAACTCGATTGGCAAACCGTTCGGGCCCAAAGCCTTGCCCGAACGGAGAGAGCGAATTGCAGTCGCGATTTCGTCCGTAGAGAACGGGGCCTCCATAAAGGACCGCTCCAAATCGGAGAGGCATGGCAAAGCTATGTCGCGCAGCAAGAGGCGAGAGTCGTCTTCATCCCTTTCCGACACTGGGGAGTAAACCGCACGAAAATAGTCCGCAAAACATTCCATTATTTCAACCGGGTCTGTCACTCTCACACCATTCAAAGTCTGAATCACAGGCACCACTCGATCCGCCCTCTCCCTCTTGTCCAACCAGGCAAGCAACTTCCCCGCTTTGTCTCCAACATCATACAGACGACCCTGTTGCTCTCTAAACATAATTTTGGCCGCATCTGTGACCAGAGACTTATAGGCCAATTGCTTCAGACCCAGGGCATGGAGTTTGTCACGAGTGACACTCGATTCCAGGTCAGCCTCCATCTCAAGGATTTCCATCTCAAGCTCCACCACCTCCCGATTCCTTGCCTTTTTGGTTTCAGCAATAAGAGACAGGGCCTGCCCACGAATCACAGTCTTAAAAGCCTCCCATAGGGACACCGCAGAAGAGACAGACCCCTCGTTCTCCAGAAAGTAGTTGTCCAAGGACGTAACCAATTAACCACGGGTCTCAGGGGAGGTCAGGTACCAAGGGTTAATAGGAGCGACCCGGCCCGCCGCCTCCACCCCCACATCAAACCAGAGCCAGAGAGGAGAATGGTCTGAGATGCCCCGTGGGAGGTGCCTAATCTCGCGGACAGCCGATGACTGTTCAGCTGGCATGAGGAAGTAATCTAGTCGAGACAAACTCCCATGGGCCCCAGAGTGGAAAGTATATTGAAGTTGAGTGGGGTGCATAAGTCTCCAGCAGTCCACCAAACCAAAAGTATCCAAAAAGCCACCCAGCCATAATTGGGTCGAAGGAGTATCCCTAGGGGGGTAACGATCACTTAGACCAGAGAGAACAGAATTAAAGTCACCAGCCATAAAGAGAGCACCATCAGGGAGGCCCAACAGAACTCGGCCCAAATCAGAGAAGGTAGAGGTCCGCAAGCCGGGAGGCACATAGACGGTAAACAGGGAAAGGGTTTTGCCCTCATATCGTCCCACGAGGACGGCATAGCGCCCCCGATCTTCAGGGATTACATCATCTATCGCAAGGGGAAGGGAAGCCCGGACCAGGATGCCCACCCCCTGGAACCCGTTGTAAACCCTGAGTGCGCAACAAGACGATAGCCCCACCTATTCATCGTGTGACAAGTATTGCCCACTAGATGCGTCTCCTGCAGAAAGACAATATCGGGAGACAAACGTCGCAGGCATCGCAACACCACCCCCCGCTTTATACGATCCCCTAGACCATTGACATTCCATGAAATAAACCTCAACCCGCTACCCCCCATCCCACGAAGTAATGCAGGAACCCTCCCCCAATGAGCATGACACTGAAAGTACAATTATCAAAATAGAATCGCCTTGAAAGAACAAAACACAAACTACAAACTCCCCAACAACCCACCCCCCAACACCCAAGGAAACACCCCCCACCCTGCACCCCTGCAGTAGACAAAGAAGCCACCCCAACATGCAGTGTGCCTGTCGCCCAAAAAACCCCGTTCTACAAAAAGACCCCAGAGGAGGAAAAGGCTCTGTCCCACCCGCCACCCCGACAGAAGAAAGGGAGAAGAGAATACATAGAAAAAGGATGCGCTCAAGTACAGAACCCAGGAAGAGATAACATGATACGGAAACAGGGGCCCAGATAACGAGTTCAGCTCTCCACGCCACCCTCGGCACCACCCGGGTGCTCGGTGGGATCAGTCAAAGTAGGCCGGTCCGGCAGAGAGTCCAGCCAGTCATTCACCGAATCAGGTCGATCAAAGAAAAGGGTCCGTTAATTGTACTCCACTCGTAGCCTGGTAGGAAAAAGCATGGCGTATCTCAGACCCAGGTCCCGAAGACGCTTCTTAACTCCACGGAAGCCCATTCGCTGTCTCTGCACAAGCTGTGAGAAGTCCGGGTAAAAGTTCACCGTGGCATTTTCGAAGGCCACCGGGCCCTTAACTCTCGAGGCCTGCAGGATAGCGTCTCGGTCCCTATAATGAAAAAGTTTTGCGACAATGGGCCTCGGCGGGGCGCCCGGCTTGCCCTGGCCACCCGGAACACGTGTTCTCCAAATATTAATTGCAGAACGTCTCTGTATTGAAGAGGTTTTGCTTTACTCTGGGGGAAGCCTTGGTTATTTTGTGATAGTCTAACCTGCTTATTGTTGTGTCAGGTTTTAGGTTAAGGCAGGCACCAGCTTCCTTTAAATGATGCCGTATAATGTTGGCATGTGTCCACATCCATCTCTTTCAGCAGAGCTTCAGTCATACTGCGTCCAGTGGCAGACATTTTAGAGAGTCTCCAACACTCTGTGAGCGTGTCATTTACGAGTAGATCACCTTCCATACAATTCCTTCATTTCATAGAGTCGATGCACTGTCCTGTGGAAGCTATTTTGCGGAAATCCCTATTTTATTCCAACTAAACCATATTAGAATAGTCAACATCTGGTTTTGTTCAAAGTGTACTAAGGAGTTCACACCATGTCAAAGCTATGCACTTACTGTCTTTTCACACCTGCGCCCCACCATAAAAAATACAGACACTAATGGAAATGTTTATATGTATGACTGTGTTGTAGAGTGGAACATGTGTTAAACTCTGAGGATCATGGAATACAAATTCAGAAAAGGTATATCTTTTTAGTAGGGGTTGGGCAGTGAAGCAGAATTTCAGAGTTTTGTCAGCTCCGCACTCCGCTGGGAGGACGGTGTTCAGCAAAAAACTCAGACTCTGCCGCGTGGCAGAGTTTTACCGAAGCTCACCCTAAGAATTGCTGTTCACACATAAACAGACTCAAAACCAGGAAAAGTCCCACGTAACAAACTGAAAACTTGGCAGCTATCCGTTACGTATCTAGAAATCAACAGGTGAGCTGCCTTTTGTGTAAATTGTGCCAATCCCTCTTTTAACTCACAGCCACTTAGAATTGCTGGCGAAATATAAAGATCTTACCGAACAGCAACAGACATTAATTCAGGTACTTCGAGCAGCTTTTCGTTAAAATGGAAACACAATGCAGCCATCTTTCTATTGAACTATTGTTGCACTAATGTAAACAAACCACCAGAGCATAATTTTGTGAAACCGTCGCTGTTACAATATTCTTTAGCGCCGTTGTATTGCGTTTACCTTTGACATTCGATTAGATATTAAAAAAATGATGGGGCAGATTTACAAGGTCTGGCGCATCTCTGCAATTCAGCAGGGATGCGTCAGAACAATTGCGACACGCAAAACCACCTGTGCGCCACCACTGATGCGCTGCATTTACAATGCGGCACGCCATGGAGCACGGATGGGCAGATGCGTGGCGCATCCTCCGGCGTAAAGGTGGCGCATTGCTGGAGGCGCGTCGCAAGCATGACACGCCTAACATGCTGCGTCACTCCTAAACGCCTGCTTCAAGCAGGCGCAGGGTTTTGACGTAGCATGGCCGTAAAAGTGACTCCGTGAAATCTTGTAGAATTTCACTGTGTCACTTTTACAAGGCATACCTGTGAGGGAACGCCGACCCTGCGCCAGAACGCCCACATGAAACGTGACGCAGGTTTCATGTGGCGCAGGGCTTCACAACGTGACGCAGCTCCCCAGATGCATCACGTTGTAAATAGGGCACAACACGGCGTATGGTTTATGCCGCCGCTGCATCACAGAAGTGATGCAACGGCGGCGTAAATGTGTCGCAAGGGGCTGGTAAATCTGCCCCAATATGTGTAAAAAAAATCCCTATGTTGATTTGAGTTGAAATCGATAACTTCAAACCCATATACTTCTCACCTAAAAATGAAATGCTGTAAACTCTCAAATATATTATTACGGCCTGGTCCTGCTCTGTTTCCATCTGTAGTATGGATCGCAGAGATGGCTGAAATGAGGCTCACCTCCCAGTTTCCTAAGCTTAGCTCAGCACTCGTGAGTTGACTACGGATGTATGACGTTACAACGCATACTTTTACAACGCCTACCTTTACAACGCAGGATCCATTACAACGAACTACCATTACAACGCATGTTTTTACATCGCAGATGCCTTTACAACGCATACCATTACAACGTAAGTATTGGTAAGTATGTAATATTTTTAAAAATGTAATTAATTAAATTTAATATAATTTAATTTAATGTCATTTTAATTTTACTTTATTTTTACCCTGTACCCCTGTACCCCAAAACCCAAACCTAGCCCTGAACCCTAAAAATACCCCTGTACCCAAAAACCCAAACCTAGCCCTGAACCCTAAAAATACCCCTGTACCCAAAAACCCCAACCTAGCCCTGAACCCTAAAAATAGCCCTGTACCCAAAAACCCAAACCTAGCCCTGAACCCTAAAAATACCCCTGTACCCAAAAACCCAAACCTAGCCCTGAACCCTAAAATACCCCTGTACCCAAAAACCCAAACCTAGCCCTGAACCCTAAAATACCCCTATACCCAAAAACCCAAACCTAGCCCTGAACCCTAAAAATACCCCTGTACCCAAAAACCCAAACCGAGCCCTGAACCCTAAAATACCCCTGTACCCAAAAACCCAAACCTAGCCCTGAACCCTAAAATACCCCTGTACCCAAAAACCCAAACCTAGCCCTGAACCCTAAAAATACCCCTGTACCCAAAAACCCAAACCTAGCCCTGAACCCTAAAAATACCCCTGTACCCAAAAACCCAAACCTAGCCCTGAACCCTAAAATACCCCTGTACCCAAAAACCCAAACCTAGCCCTGAACCCTAAAAATACCCCTGTACCCAAAAACCCAAACCTAGCCCTGAACCCTTAAAATACCCCTGTACCCAAAAACCCAAACCTAGCCCTGAACCCTAAAATACCCCTGTACCCAAAAACCCAAACCTATAACATTTTTAATAAAATTATATACTTACCAATACTTACGTTGTAATGGCATGCGCTGTAAAGGCATCTGCGATGTAAAAACATGCGTTGTAATGGTAGTTCGTTGTAATGGATCCTGCGTTGTAAAAGTTGCGTTGTAAAAGTAGTCCGTTGTAAAAGTTGCGTTGTAACGGTTGTATACCGTTGACTACACTTCCCTGAGTGCCACCATTATGCCAGGGATGCACACCATGATTTCCCTGGCACCATGAATTGCCATCATTATGCCAGGGTGCACCTCATAGAGTCAGACATGGCACCAGACTAGCTGGAGCCAAGCTTGAGAGACCAATGATCACTAAAAGAAGACGTTGCCATGTGGAGAGACAGGCAAACACACTTTACCTTGGCTTGCACACACACGCATGTGCTGATCACACTGCCCTGGTATGGTGCCCCACCCAGGATTTGAAAGTGGAGCACCTCTCAGCACTGCCAGCTTCCGAGTATCCTTGCAGACACCTTGAAGCCCGAGGTGAGAGTGTGAGGCAGGCCTGGTGCCATGCCTCAGATTCCTACAAAACGGAGGAGCTAATCTCAGCACTTTCAGGTCTCATAATAACTGATATTCCGCCTCAATATGTACTGAACATGCTCTGGAAGTTGGAGTGGAACTGGTAATGTGAAAGGTAACCTATGATAAGAAGGTTTGCCAACACCTCAGCCAATCATATTACGGAGAATAGGATTCTGAAGTATTGCCTGGTTAATGTGTTGCTCGAGCCTCTGTCTAAGTCGGGCTATGATTTGTTTGCCATTAAAATGCCATGCTGGCAGGTGCATGAGTGAAGGGAGAAGGGCATATCATTTTTCAGAATGACAGGGGAGAAGAATGGCACTGGCAGAGTATACAAACTTCTTTATTTGTTTCAGCAGCAAGTGTGTTGTTTTGCTACATGGAGGTTGTGTAAAAACTTATTATTAAAGGCAGCAACCTTCACCGAGTTACCTTACTTTAAGAACCGGCAACAGAGACCGTCTTGCATTAGTCTTCTTCTGCAAGACAGACTGTGTGGCGCTGTTAGAACTGGGGGTCTCTAGTTGGCTGAAGTAGGTACCTCCGGCCAAATTGCGATCCTTGCTTCTCAGTCAGGGAAAGGAAGGACACCTTCTCAGATAGCCCCTGCTCCACCCCTCGGTAGCTTGGCATGAGCAGCCAAGCTTATCTCCAAGGCAAATGTGTAAAGTATTTGCAACCCCGCTCTCAGTAACCCAATGATGACACCACAAATGGACTCCACACGAGTTTCATAAAAAACAAATATATGTTTATATAAAAAGATATACAATGAGACCACACGATAAAAATCCAATATATGCGTATTTGTAATATTTCACCTGGCTGGTTATTAGGCCAGCCAGCCCTTCTAGGTTCTTGCAGTATTAATGAGCAATTCTAGATGATCCCATGCAGTTCTAATGCAAAGATATATGCAGTTTGTAATGCAAGAATCAGGCACTTTGCAATGTAAAAATAATGCTGTCTGTTATGCAACAATCAGGCAGTTTGTAATGCCAAAATAATGCAAATCGTTATGCAACAATCAGGCAGTTCGTTATGCAAAATAATGCAATGCATAATGCAACAATCAGGTAGTATGTTATGCAGAAATAATGC
The DNA here is from genome assembly GCF_964261635.1 of Lissotriton helveticus. Taxonomy (NCBI): domain Eukaryota; kingdom Metazoa; phylum Chordata; class Amphibia; order Caudata; family Salamandridae; genus Lissotriton; species Lissotriton helveticus. The sequence goes on from NC_136068.1 coordinate 788,370,597, forward strand.
AACGGGTAATACAACAATCAGGCAGTTCGTTATGCAGAAATAATGCAATGCGTAATGCACAATCAGGCAGTTCGTAATACCAAAATGATGTAATCCGGCAATGGTCACGGTGCTCCGGGCGGGCTTTATACCACTCCCGCTAACTTGTGGTCAGCTGCTGCCAAAATATGCCCCCCAACATGGGTATGGTGTAAATCAAAGTGTAGCTCCACGCTCCGGCCCCGGTACTGCCACTCCTCGGCAAGTACGGCCGCAGTATGGACTTCAGAGGAGGCTTGCGCTGCAAAGTGAGGAAAGGCTGAAAGTGTCTCTCTCGTAGCCCGCACCCCGCACCAGGCGCGACACACGCACGCTCGTTGAGTGTTACCTCGGGGGTGGGATCTCACTTTCCTCCCTTCTTCTCACGACTTGGGCCTCCGATGCGACTTCGTTGATCGTGGGCAATGGTTCGAGGTCCCTCCTTGGCAAGGACAGGCTCGGACCGGCGGCACAGCTCCTCTGGGGATGCAGGTCCGGGCCGATGGCAATGACACATGTCTCAGGCTGCAACAGGGGACACACACACAGGGTCCCTGAGATTCACAAAAGTTCCGGGTGCCGACGATCACAGGACAATCCTCATGAAGGTCTCAGGCTGCACAAAGAACACACCCATAGCGTCGCTGAGACTCACTTGAGCTTTGGGGGTACACGATCACAGGGCAATCCTCATGAAGGTCTCAGGCCGCACAAAGCACACGCACACAGCGTCACCGAGACTCACTTGGATTCCAGGTGCATACGATCACAGAGCAATCCTCACAAAGGTCTCACGATGCACAAAGCACACACACACAGCATTGGATACTGGGTGCACTCGATCATGGAGCAGTTCTTACGAAGGTCTCAGGCTGCAAAAAGTACCTTCACACAGTGCCGCTGAGACACCTCTGGAAACTTTTATGTTCCTGAGTTTCCAAAACAGGGAGCCAGCTCTCCTCGGGCCCTTGGGGACAAGTTACTTCAGGACACAGCACACAGCAAAGTCCTTTCAGGCAGGGGGACACACCACACAGCCAAGTCCCTTAGCCTCTCCTTGTTTAAAGCAGCAAACTGCAGGCCAGCCCCAGAACACACAGCAAGGGTCAGTCATTTCCTTCAGTCTCTTCAGCTGTTTCTTCCTTGGCAGAGGTTCCTCTTGACCACGAAGTAGTTCCAATCCTTGTCAGTCTTGAACAATCCATTCCAATGTTCAGGGGTTTCAGCTCTCATAGTTATACCCCTAAATGTCTTTGAAGTCTTTGTGTTCAGGGGGGCACAGACCCATGTCCAAACCAGTTCTTGGTGTCTCCCTGCCAGTGACACCTTCTTCCTTTGATTAGTGGGGTCTGGATTCTCAATCAGTCAGAAGGAGATGGAGCCGTTGTTTTACGGAGGCAGCCCAGGCCTCTTCACCTCCAGGGGCTACTCCTCCCCCCTACACTCCAGATGCAGGTTAGCCTGTTCCTGTCTCACCTCCTCCCCTGGGTGAAGACATTCCCCAGATCCTATCACAAAAATGTTAGAACACAAAAAAAACAGCCACTTCTAAATGTGTGGTTTCTAAACACACAATGCAAAAACCACCTTCACAAAAAGGTGTGTTAATAAATTGTGAGTTCAAGCATACTAAACATCACCTATCCATCTTAAGCCTATGGGAAAATACGCTGGACACATATTAGACAGCTTCTCCATTCTGTCCTGTGGGCAAGATGGCCTTTCAACACTGAAAAACGAAATGGAGTGTATTTCACTGTCAGGACATGGAAAACACCTCAGTACATGTCCTACCTTTCACATACAATGCACCCTGCCCAGGGAGGTACCCTGGACCGACCATAGGGGTTTATGATATACATAAAAAGGGAAGGGTACGGCCTAGCAAGTGGTTGCACTTGTCAGGACAACATGGCAGTTTAACAAACTGCGTGCAGGCACTGCAGTGGCATGCCTGAGTTCTCTCTTTAAGGTTACTGGTGTGGGTGGCACAATTAGTGCTGCGGGGGCACTAGTAGTATTTGCATTACCAGCCCTGGCACACATAGTGCACTTTACTAGGGACTTTACCAGTAAAACAAATATATCAATCATGGACAACCAATTACCATTACACTTTACACAGGGAGTACTTGCACTTTGACACTAAACAGCAGTAGCAAATGCCCAAGGCATCTAAGCCAGTAAAACGAAATCCATCATAGCATCAAAAATAGAGGCGGTAGAGGCAAAAAGTCAGGGGTAATCACGCCAATCATGCCAGGTCTAACAGGCGCCATCTGCAGCAGAGAGACACCAAGACCACATTGCATCACTGGTTGCTTACGTTACGACTGAGCCCCCTGTTTGCCTCCAGTCTGTGTCGGGCGGCCTCCAGGAATCTGGATACGCAGTAAGCTTTGTAATGCTTGTATACTATATCTCTTATACAAACCCTAAAAGGAGCCTCTTAGGAGGTAACTAGCCATTCACGTTTCCATGTGCAGCTCTTAGAATCTTTTGAGTAACTTTGCCCAAATGCCAGCAAGGTCTTAGCAGCCAAGTGGCACCAGGGATGTCGTCAGGGCGACTACTCCGCCTGCTCATGGAACTCTGTGGTACTTGGTGTTTCCTGGTACCTCTGTGGAATTCCGCGGAGTGACACTCCGTGAGCTCTGCCCAGGCCTGGGTAGTGCATGCCCTGCTCTGCAAGGCATGCTGGTATGGACTTGAAGCTATGCCCACTCTCGGACAATATGTTTCATTGGTTTGTGTCATCGTCCTTTATAAATGTTGGCTTCTGATTCGTTAATTGGCTTGCTAATCCCTCTGTAGTACCTCTTGTCTACATCTGTAACCTCCCATGAGAACTGGCCCTTTTACTTTTGTAGTTACACATATGATTTCTTTACAGTCTGTCAGCACTATTTTCTGTAATGATTTTCTCAAACAGCGCAACACAGGCAGCATGCTGCACTGTGTACTTGAATCTTCCAATATTATACATCAACATTGAAAAAATTGACTTTGGCAAGCTGCGACTTTCTTTTTCTTCATGGCAGCTCACGAAGTCTATTTTTTTCACTATTGTTAGCTTTTAGTGCACTGTGCCACAGGCAGCATGCTGCACTGCTAACCAAAATCGTACAATAATAAAAAAATAGACTTCGCGAGCCGTGCCTTTCTTTCAATCGGCGCGACTCACTGCAGCGGACTTCTCCTCCTCCCCGTTCGCTCCCTCTCTTCAACTGCAACAGGAAGCAATGCATTAGGTCTCGCATTTGCAAGAGTTTAACCTATTGGCATTGTAAATGATAATGATTTTTATTTATCTGTTTTAAAAACAAACACATAAATAAAAATCATTGCCATTTACAATCCAATACCATAAACTCTCGCGAGACCCATTGCATTGCAAATGCTTGTTTTGGAATGTTAGGAGTTAGTGCTCACAGGGTACTTCCCTCTAACTGTTTGTTCTGAGTTTTCTGGGGTAGTAGCTCAAAGATCCTCATGAGCCAGTGCTGAGACAGAGAATGTGGGAGAAGGGTCTATACCAGGACTCCAACACAGTGAAAGCAGTCTTTACAGCTTTCTTCATGATCAGGAATATGCTAGACTGTAATGTTCCGAGAAACAGTCAGCGCGTACCTTAATTTATTGAGATCCAATATTTGTCTGAACTTACAACAAGGAATTTAGGACGTTCGATGTTTTTTTCCCCTGATTTCTATTCTGTGCCTTACTGCACTACCTAATAGCCATTTTCTTATTTGGAATGCTGTCATTTTCTCATGTCCCCATAGTCCTGATTTACGACGCACTATTTCCATTCAAGTTACATTAGCAGCCTGCTTATCTTCACATCTTGAAGTTAGTCAGTGGACCAATCTCATGTTGAAGTTACATCTAGAGTACTCCCCCCATCCCTTAGCTACTGTTCTTGGCCCTTGGGGGGCAGTGTTGGAAAGGGGGGGCTTGTGTTCATTCAATGAAAGGATTAGTAATCTGTAATCCTTTGTCTCACAGTTTCCGGATTCTGTGTTGGCTATTTTTCTACTCATGATTAGTCAACACTGCCCACCTTTGATGCATTAGCATGACTGTTAATTTACCTAAAAAGTAGGGCAAAAGTATCTTTAGTCTGGCCCTGAGATTTCTTCTGCTTTCAAACATTGCCACCACAACATTTGTACACACATACATTCTTTACAAACATGGAATTATACATTACTTACCCAAATAGTCACACATCTTGAACAGACATCTGCAGAAATATGTAGCCACTGCCATCATCTTTCTTTTAAGTTTGTTTTGAAACTGATTGTTTTAAAAATACCCAATGTAAGCCAATATCTCACAACTCTACATATATCTCACCATTGGTGACCACCAAAGAAAATTGGATATCAAAACCAAAATCTCAAAATGTACAGCAAAACCCCTGGATTATGAGCAAACATGTTAGATATTAAGCCTAGAATTTTCATAAATAAAGATGCACCCTGCTATGAACACAATATTAACATAAGATGTAAAGATACCATTGGTGGCTCCTTCGCTAAGATAGAGAAGTGCCGCCCCACTGCTCTCTGAACAGTGCAAAAAAATAAAATGATAACACAATGTTATTATCATGGTATTTTTTTGTACTGAGCCAAATTTGGGGCTGGTGAGGCCGGGCTGTTGTCACATCCCAGCAGGGGAAGGAGTGTTATGTGTGCACTTAAGTGTGCATGACGGTTTGGCTGCTTGTCTTGGGCCAGCCAGTCATGTGCACTTAGCACGTTCTTAACCTGGCTGTATTGCACAGCCTAGTTACAGAACATGCACAGGCTCTCAGTCCCTGTCTAAACTCCAAACCAGGCAGCTCAGATCAATCACTACACTGCTGTCATGCTGTTGACAGCAGCGTCTTGATTAGCTAGGGGGAGTCTGGGAGCCTGTATCCTTCCCCGAGTCGAAGAAGACGGAGGAGAGGCAGCTGCGGTACAGAGGTGCTTATTTTTTTTCATCCCACCTACTCCCTTCCCCTCTGCCCCACCACCCCCATTAAGTAGCAGTTGCCAATGCAACATACAACAAGCATTAGAAATGCAATCGGGCTCGGATTTATTTGAGTTTGAGCTAATGGCATTGTAAATGCCAATGTCTTTTTGCCATGTGTTATGGAGTGTGTGCATGTGGTGTGTAGTGGAAGTATCTTGGTTGAATTGTAATTTTACCAATGGTGGCATGCTGTGCTTTATATGAATATGTTTAAAAGTAAAGTGTACCATACTGCGATTGCTTGGTGGAAGGGTGCACTGACGGCTGGTGGGTGTGTGCTTGGTAAACACCACACACTTGTCACCACTCAACACAACACACTCACCACCACACTCACTCCCCAGGCTCACCCCCACAGACTCACCACCACACACTCACCAGCACACAGAAAACAACACACACAACAACACACCCCCAGCCGTCAATGAATGCGTTCACCATGCACAAACACCAACAACCATCATCCATCTGTGCACGCTTTTACCAAGCACACACCCACCAGCCGTCAGTGCACCCTTCCACCAGGCACAGACACCTCCAGCCGGTAGTGCACTTTTCCACCAAGCAATCGCAGTATGGTACACTTTACTTTTAAACATATTCATATAAAGCACAGCATGCCACCATTGGTAAAATTACAATTCTACTACACACCACATGCACACACTCCATTCACATGGCAAAAAGACATTGGCATTTACAATGCCATTAGCTCAAACTCAAATAAATCCGAGCCCGATTGCATTTCCACCGTTTCTGGCCATGCTGACAGATCTTGAGTCTAAAAATATAAGCTTGAATATTTTCGTTGAAGATTGCTGTAGAGGAAGATTTGGCAGTACAAGGCCCGACTTTGTAACGTAGAGGACCATGGCAGCCACGAACAAGATCAAGACCGATACCCATTCTTCAATCCCTTTAAGCAGGCACACTGTTCAATTTCTCTAGTTCCGCTAAAGAGATAGGTTAATGAAACAGGTGTTGCTTTGAATAAATGAAGTTTTGAATCTTGAGGAGGCTACCTTATACAAATGTATCCCCAACACAACCAAATTTGAAACTGTCCCTTGACATATCCATCCAATGATCTACTCCTAAAACTGATGGCAGACACTGTTCATAGACGATTTGGCATTTCCACCTTACAATGTGACTTTACTTTATCTTGTGTTCTAACCTACTCTGCTCCCCTCTTCACGCAGTGGTAGATGTCTGTCATAAATGTGGAGAGAGATGAGTTATTTGCCTCGCTAGCAAAATTGTTGCTCCTTACTTTATTCTTCAATTGAATGTGCTTCCTTTTTTTAGCCCACAAAAGAAGTCCTAACCCACCATGGTTGCTATTTCTACCTTCGTCTTTTGTTTTCTATAGCGCAAATTCGACCCGAAGGTATCAGAGTGCTTTACATGAGCACCGGTTGTGTTACAGACAGCCACATTCATTTTATTCAGGCACTTGTAGATTAAGTGATTTACTCAGAAACACAGGATGTTGAGCTTACCTGCTGAAACTCGAATCCGGATCCCCAGCTTCGAGGTCGGCTCCTCTAGTCGTTATCCATTTCTATTTTTTAATAATGTTTCACCATTTTAACACAAGTATTTAGGCGCTATTAATGTTAATCTCCAGCAGTAACAATGTTCGACCAAATGCAAATAGAATTCAAATTCAGACTCCATACGGTTGCGGGAAGAGCAAGACAAGTGCTACACTAACCACTCTGTCTTTTGACACACCACAAGAGGGTGCCACATTGCAATAAACAGCCTCCAAAATGACCTTTTTGTTAGAGGAAGACCCACGTGGCAAACTCTTATTTCTGCCTTGGGATCTGCAGATCTTGTTGACAAATTATGGAAATGTCATAATGAATAAGGGTAGAGACAACCAGTGGAAAACACAAAATTATTTTAGCATTGTACTAGTCTTTGACAAAACCTCTGAGTAAGGCATCGAGTGCTGGAGGACACTTTTTTAGAATGATAAATACAAGTTAAAGTCAGCTCAAGGTATAACTATTAAAATAGTGGGCCCCCAGTATTGGTAACTTTATCAAATGTGATGCAAGAGCTTTAATATGCATCGTTCAGAAGTGAAGAAACAGAGCAGCTAAGAGACCGAAAATCGTCTCAAGGAGGAAAAATATTTTGATTTGACTTGGGCCCTCTTCCTCTGATTGGCGAACGAACTGAAGCACCTTCTGTGTGCAAACCAGTAAATTGACAAGATCTACAAGATGATTAAAGTAACTATAGATTTAGCAGACAAATTAGAGTTCAATTATATGTGACAAATTTCAACTAGAATACCTCAAATTACATTAGCTGATTTTATGTACCTAAACGTTTCCCAGTTGATCCCTTTTATGCTCTCATGTCGTAAGTATCCACCACATGTTATGCAGTTGCAAATCAGGGCATGTTCTGTTGACATGATTAATTCAACGTATAATCTAAGAGATTACCACTTCACTGTTTTAGCGAAATGTAGGAGATTGCTGTTATTCGAAATTTTATAGAAAATCTGGCTCTCTGATTAGTGATCAGCACTGAAAAGGCATCTTGGGAAGTGTAAGACTGCAAGGACGCACACATAAGTGTGCTTTCCATGAGGAGTGGTCGGGCATGCCATTACCGAGGAGAGAGTGACTGAAACAGACATGCGGGACTAAAAGCATCAGGAAAGAAGTCCGGAGCTTGATACCCGTGCTCGGTATCCAGCAGGATCGGCAGTTTACAGTACTTCTGGAAATGTGAAAACCAGTGAGCCTGCCGATCATTAGGCGACATTGACTGAGGCTTCGACACACCTGCATAGTTTAACAAGGACACTTGATAAAAACGATTTCTAAACAACGACTCAATAATGACTGTCACAGGTCAAAGGGGGAATACTTCGTAAAAGCATTAGACCCTACAAATATATTTATGAAAGTGTAAAAGTGTTTCAGTGAAATCAGATAATTGAAGTTAGTTTGGTTGTGAGCCGCATAGCTAAAGAGACCGCCTTCTTTGGCTTTTGCAGGTCGTGAAGTTCAATGTAGTGCTGCAGAATAGACCTGGTTGTGAGCGCTGCCCCGTAGACACTGGGCCTCGACAGAGCCTGGGAGGCATCGGGCAGGAAGCCGCGGCTCAGGGGAAGGCCACGACAGGCGAGTGTGTGTCACTACTGTCTTACTGCCCAGGGGAAGCCTGCTGGCAGGAGCTGCGGCCCGATGAGCAGACGTTCTAACTGTCTTGGAGGAAATGCTCGGCCCAGTTATCTTCCGGAAGGAAGAGGCTCTGCTCTGAGATTAGAGAGCTGAAAGGCAGAAATATTTCAAACCTGACATCGCTGAGAACTATTGCAAGGCTGAGAACGTGCGCTGCTATTGCTGGGCCTGTAGCCCCCCTCACCGAGAACACAGAGCACAGGGCCAGCAGGGCAGAAACAGAAATGCAGGCTGAAGTTAGCTTAAGCACAATGCTCGCTGGTGCTGCCCAGCTCAAGTCTGGAGCGCTGAGCGCTGCTGAATGGTGAACGCGCCCGGCCATCTGGATTCACTTACGGAGGCACCCTGACAGCTCCTAATTATAATTAATGTACTTCTTTGCGCGAGCACGAACGAAATATGCCCAAAATGGCGGAACAAAACTACATTTACCCTATCACTTTAAGCCTATTAAAACGACAACACAACGAAGACGAATCACTGGCCAGATGACAGAACACGCTAAGGAATGTGTGGAATTTGTCTCGGCCAAAGCCCTAGGAGATACTTCTTTTTTTTTCTTGTAACATTAGGATCTCGAAACTCCTCCCCCACTTACAGTGGGGAGGAGTCCGAGCCCTAAAAATGAAGCAGTGATTCCAAGCTTATTAAACCAAAGCCGTTCCCATTTTCATCGTATAGGGGGTTACAGCTTAGCTAGACATCCAGTCACTTACATACAGGTAGCCTAATGGGCTTGGTTACAGTTTGGTAGTAACTGAAAATACTCTGGAAGAAATGCTAAACAAATAGGAAAATCCACAGACTTCATATCATCAGTCATAGGGATTGTAGATCCGAGTTAATAAATTATTCTTGGAGGACTTCTAATTACTATTGAACACTAAATCAGGCCTAGGAGCCTGATTTGGAGGTTGGAGGATGGGTATATGTCCATCAGGGTGACAGAGTAAATCACTCAGTGGTTCCTTTCAAACAGGAAGGCCATCCGATAATTTTACATAGTTTCACTTTTTTTCAAATTCAAACTCACAAGTGGGGCTTTGTTTTTTGAAAAAAGTAAAACTAATTGTCATTTTTTATAATAAAAGAATGCTGGAACTCTTTTGGTTCCTACTGTATACCATAGGTCTGTGATGTAAGCATTGGAGCGATGAGTTAAAGGCGAGCTTAGAATGTTGAGTTCTGACTTTCACGCTGCAGAATAAAGATGTGTAAAATTACTCTCTATTTGTGGCGTACTTATCAGAGATTGCATAGGCTGCCAGGATGCTACACTAATGAACCCCAACACCATGGAAATGTTGTTATGGTATGTGTTAGATCTGGGGGTCTCTAGTTGGCAATGGTTATCACCTTTGTCCAAATAGGGACCCTTACTTCTAAGTCAGGGCAAGGCGATTACTCCCTTTAATAACCCCTGCTCACCCCCTTTGGTTGCTTGGCACGAGCAGACAGGCTTATCTCAGAGGCAGTGTGTTAAGCATTTATGAATATACACAGTAATACAGTGATAACACTACAGATGGACACAACACAGGTTTTATATAAATAAGTATTCTTTATAGAGACTTAAACACAAGACCACAAACAAAAAAAATCCACAATACTGTACTAAAGGTTACTTAAAAGATGATAAAAGTCTCTTAATTCAAGTTGATGGTAAATGCGACAAAGTTCTCAACAAAGTTTTTGGATGCGGCACGCAAAGTGAACAAAAGGCTCGCAAAAGGGGAGATGCGTCTGTTCCGTGACCCGGGGGAACGGTTGCGTCCTTCCTCAATGCTTGCGCAGAGTAGGGGACTCGTCGTGAGCCTTTACCGGTGCGGAGGTGATGTGTAGATTCTAGACCTGTTCCGGTGCGCAAGATGGCGCCTTGAGGTGATGCGATGATGATGATCAAGTTGCGATGTGAGAAGATGGCGCCCTTGATGCGGCGATGCGATGATGATGCGATGACGCCCTGGCAGCCTTGCGACGACTCTGTACTTTGGAGCCGCGACAGGCCCTGCGATGCGCTCCTCCGGCAATGCGATGACAGCTCTCTCGATGCGTCGCGCTTCTCTGGCGATGCAACAGCAGACAGCTTCGATGAACACACGCTTCCAGGGAGATGCGGCGAACTCTCGCTTCTCCGGCGTTGCGATGATTTCAGCTGCGGCGGCGACACGCTTCTTCTCGATGTGTCGCGCTTCCAGCTCCCAGCGGCACGCAAGTGACTGGAGTCAGAATTCCCAGCAAGGAAATTCAGGAGGGAGCTGGAGATGAAGTCTTTTGGCCCTGAGACTTCAGCAGGAGGCAAGCACAGTTCAGGCCCTTGGAGAATATTCTGTAGATGAAAGTCCTTACAAAGTTCCTTCTCCTTTCCCTTGGCAATGAAGCAACCACTGCAGGCCAACTCAGCAAACAGCACACTGGCAGAGGGGCAGTCTAAGCTCCTGCAGCTTCCTTGGTTCTTCTCCTTGGCAGAAAGGTTTCTTGTTCCAGAAGTGATCTAAAGTCTGTGGGACTGGGTCCCAATATTTATACCAAAAAATCCTTTGTTCTCTGAAGGCAGAGAGGCCTCTGCCTAGTTTAAACCAGTTCCTGAGCACTGTGTTTACATGACTCTTCTCTTCCTTTCACTGTGCAGGGCAGAAACAACAGACGCCCCACAGGAGGTGGAGCCAGCACAGGGGAGGGAAGATGCAGCTCTGGAGTACTCTGTTGACAAGATTCCCCTTCTCCTTTCACTGTGCAGGGCAGAGACATCAGACAAGCCACAGGGTGTGGAGCCAGCATTGAGGAGGGAAGGCCCAGCCCTATTCAGGTCCCAGGTGCACTCTCCCCCTCCCATCTGGAGGTAAATCTCCCTATTCACCACTGGGCTGTCCCAGACTGTCTCCTGGAATTTCCCCAGCCCTGTCACACACAAACCCAGACAAGAAAAAGCAAGTCAGCAGAGGCGGGCTCAAATGGTTAGGCAAGCAAATACCTACTTTCTAAAACACAGAATATTAAAATAAACTTCACTAAAAGATGTATTTTAATATTCTGAGTTCAGGCATACTAAACTCGAATTTCTACCATGTTCCCTGAGTCAGTTAGGATTGTAGGGATGTAACAATCTTCACTGCCATTCTAATCTATGAGAACAGGTAGCCTTCAATAGTGAAAAACGAAAATGGCTGTAATTCACTACTAGAACATGCTACACACATCAGAGCATGTCCTACCATATACTTACAATGCACCCGGCCCTTGGGCCTACAATAGGGGTGTCTAATATGAAATAAAGGGAAGGTTTAGGGACTGGCAAGTGGGTGCACTTGGCCAAGTCGACATGGTAGTCACAGACTACACACAGGCCTTGCAATGGCAGGCCTGAGACACACTTTACAAGCTGCTTCTGTGGGTGGCACAAGCCCACCAGCAGCATTTGCTCTACAAGCCCTGGGCACACATGGTGCACTGTACTAGGGGCTGACAGCAGATCAAATAAGCCAATCATGGAATCCAATCAGTATCTTAATTTAACATAGGGAGCACTTGCATTGTGGCACTGATTAGCAGTGGCACAGGGCCCAAAACATACAACCAGCAAAAATGTGTCAAAACAGAGGAGGCAATCCGTCAAAAATGGAAGGGAGACTCACGCCAATGATGTAAGGTCTAACAGTATGGTATTTGGTCTTCCTGCAAAAATGGTAGCCCCAATATTGGTATAGGTCATCACAAAATGGGGGTTTCTGGGCTGGCATGTGGCCTCTTGAAAAAATGGCCATTCCTGTATTGATGTGAGGCCATTTAGAAAATGTTAGGCTTGTTGATGATGTGGCCTCTTTTGTTGGTGCTACTGCGTATAAAATACAGAATTTTTTGTTTTGTTAGGCGACTTTGAAAATATTGTTCTGAAGCATAACCCTAGTTAGATCACAGCACTGCATAATTATGTAAAGTTTGACCAAGTAGTTGACTTCTATGTCCTGTTTAGCTCACAGCAACAGAGCTACATCAAATAGAACAGTAAATGAGTACCTCTTAATAGAGGCTCTGGGATAGGGTACTCTCTGTGTACCTTGGGGGGAAACACTTGAACCATCCATTCTTGGAACAAGAGAGCCCTATGAACTCTAGTCTTAACCAATGTGGTATAATGTTTCAAGGCTTCCTCTAAGCTATAGAAGAGGGTCCTGCTATGGTCTATTTTAGCACTTCCATTAATTATTAAAGAAGTGCCAGTTTTAGGACATTTGGTGCCTGGGGCAAGTGAAAATTTGGCCAATTATCACAAATGAAGATCTAGATTGCTTGTGGGCGCAAACTGGTGCCCTGCATGTAGCACCCAGTGCACCCTTTAGTTTTGCCTTACTCTAGGACTAGCCCAGAAAAATAATCAATAACCTTGCATCACATCACAGTAAATAGGTTAATCAATGTAGCACAATCGTTATATGCGGATTTTGAGATGCAAACCCTTAAAAAATCATAGTTCTGGTTCAGTGCTCCAGAATAGTACATCTCAGATACATTCTCAATAAAAATTCAGTATAACATTCACTTAGATAATATCTTCAGAGCAGAATTCCACTTTAGAGATCATTCAGATTTCTTTCTACAGATGTATAAACATGCTGTACACTGCTGTACATAGAGAGTGAAGATGAATTTCCCAAAAACGTTCTGCAGTAGAAAGCGTTTACAGAGACCTGCTAAAGAGCTTGCCAATTATCACCAATTTGCTTTAGGTCAATCATGGTACATATCATTAATGTCATACTTTGTATGCATCATTGTCACTGCACATTTTCATAAATGCACAACAGTGTATTGCTCTTAATCTCCATTCACAAAGCATTCATCTGTTCTATGACATTAGTACAACAGTAGGGCGCCGGTTATCAAGTGGAGTAGTGTGGCTCACTGGTTAGAGGCGGCAGGCCTGAGAGCAGAAGTCAGCCTGGGACCAGGGTTCAATTCCCGACGCGGCAGGGTCGTGGACCTTGGTCAGTGGACTTGATAATTCTCGCTTCGCTGCTTACTCTAATCAGGGGTTCCACTCGGCAACTCTGGGCATTAGCTTGCCTAATCTCCACAACGGCCCCACCAATTCCGGGGATGCCTGGCTCCACCTTGGGGACTCCCAGCAAGGGACCATCCCACAGGGAAAGCCAGGGCGGGTTCCCCAGAGTTATACAGCGCTGGGACGCCCCGTTGCTGGGGCAGCTGTGCGCTTTACAAGTATACTACATTTACATTTACAAATGTAAGGCTTATATCACATCTGCTCATCATATGTTCAAATGACTATAAATTCAAACACAAAGCAAATATTTTACATTTAGAGGCAAACTGAATGCAGCCATTTCATGAGGAGTTACACCATTTCATTACTTCTGCTTAGTTTTCTCATTTAACAAAATATTTTTGTTTGATTTTTGATTTTGTTTACTTGTACACCTACAGTTTATTTTTAATATGTTAAAAAAATAATACGTATGGTTCGTGATACTGTTAAGCTTCTGCATGTTGAAACTTTATTTCCATTTAATATTTTTGTTTTAGTCCCCGAGGCATACCAAATGATTCATAAGCACTGATGTTGTCAATCAATAATTGCATAACTGCATAATTATGACCCAAGTATAGACTTTTGGGAAGGATTCACAACCTGCAAATTGGGTGACCAATCAGATAACGTTTGCGGTTTAACTTTTTCAATGTTTTCATACATTTGTATATGTTTCGAAAAGTTACCTTAAAGTGAATATTCTTACAAAATTGTTTCAGTAGAGGATTTTTTTCTGAAACGTTTTTTGCAAGATAATTCTGTATATCGACATGGGCTTTTGCTTACACCCCCCCCGAAAAAAAAATATACTTAATTACTTCATTTCTGCAGTGACTTTGCAATTGCCCCCAGGTCCCTCCAGTCCTAGTCCATTCATTACATACAGAGATAACCATCTCCCTGACAGAAAAAAAGAACAGAGGTATGCTGGGACCCCTCCCCCCTCCCACTGGGAGTACTTAACCAGTACCTACCCAAGATGTTGCGCGCTCTTTTTTTCTGTCGACAGAATGGGACAAGTGTGCAGGGTGCTGTTCCTATTGTGGTCTTCTGCAGGATCCCGTTGGGCTGCTGGGCTGTCCTCGACGTGCTGCATGGGGCCTCCTGGCCTGCTGGGCTTGCAGAAGGTAGTTGCCAGCCGGCCCTTTGCTGCTGGTGCGCTGGCCCTCCCGATCAATTTTGAGTTCCACGGTGCATCTTCTTGGTGGCTGGGACGGGTGGAAGACACACTGCGGAGGCTGGATGGCGGCTCGGGCTGAGCTCTTGATGCCCATGGAGTGCCTGGCAGCCGGTGTGGTGGATTGTCTGTTGCCCTAACACTGGGGTTGTGCAGCGTGCCTGGGTAGGTTGGTGGGGGCAGACGATGTGGTGAGGAGTCTTCCTGCCCCGGAAGTGAGTACCACGTTGTAGTTTTTCTCTCCTTTTTCTGTTGCTTTTCTTGGAGCCATGGCCATTTGGAGTTCCAGGCCCCCATGCTACAATGGTTAATTTACCACTGGTGGGGGCTAGGTGTGGTAAGGTCATCCTTTCGCATCTGCCTCTACAGCTCCTTATTTTTCATAGCATCTAATAATGGAACATGATCACAAAGCTAATTGCACAATCTTTAGGCCATGGCTTTCCCTTTTCACTGTGTTGTGCCTCCTATGTGGCCTTGCGTGGTGGCTGCCCTTGGGTAGCTGGGTAGCTGGTGGATCAGGGTGTGTGCTGATAGTGCCCCTGGAGTGTTGGCGGCCAATGTGTTTATTTGCCGGCTGCCTAGACACTGTGGCTAGTATTGCATGCCTGGGCTGGCTGATGAGGGTACTGATGAGGGTACTGGTATAGCCAACAGTGTGGTCAGGAGTTTGCTGGCCCCACGGTGAGTTCTGCATGGCAGTTTTCCTCTGCTTTCTTGGATGTAATGTACACATGTGTCTTTCAGTTCCCCGTTTCCTTCTCTGGCCTTTCTTGTGTCTAGCCTTGGGGGCTTTGCTAAGGGTGTCCCTTGTGTACCTGGTTGCTGGTGGTATGGTTTTGCATGTTGCCCTAGCGTTCTGGCATTGAGGAACGTTGGGGCAGGCTGTTTGGGCCATTTTCTTGGTAGGCAGTGCAGTCAGTAGTCTACCGGTCCCGGGGGTGTTCCCAAAGTGTTTTTTCTTCCCTCTTCTTTTCTGTGGTGTGCAGCTTTTGGAACCAGGCCTGTGGTGTACGGTATGTCCTGGGGTCCCAGGATTCCGTTATTTGTGTTTTTCAGTGGTGTGGTCTCAGCCTGCAGTGGGACTGGTTTCTCTGTGGTCAGGTTCGGGTCCCTGCGGGGGTGGCAGGGTCATGATGATTTCTGCCTGGGGCCGGGTCTTGCCATCTAGGCTCTGTCCATTGGGTTTTCTTGTCCACCTTCCTGATGGTTTTTCCGCACAGGGTATTGCGGGTCAAGGGCAAGGTTTGTGCCTCTGGTGTCTCAGGTCACAGCTCTTCCCGAGCTTTTGTTTGCCCTGCTGTTGATGAGTCTGTGTTGGTCCAGTTTCTCTATTGGCCTGTGCCGGGTTGGGTTAGCAATGCTTTGTCTGCCCTTGTCTCCTGGTTAGGGGCTTCCTGGTCAAGGGGGGGCTTTCCTCCTGGGGGTGTTTGGCGCTGGCATTGGTGCCTTGGTACCTCTGGGTTCGCCTTTTGGGTATCTGCCTGTGGGCCTTCCTGACTCTCCTTTGTTTTCTTGGCACATTGGTTGGAGGTGGGTCTACCAGGCCCCCTGGGCGGTCCAGCAGTCCCACGCCTGACATGGCTGGGGACCAAGCCATCCTCCCAGCCCTTCTTTTGGACTCTCCTCTGTGCCTATTGTTCCCAGGTGCAGGTTGGGCTGTGGTGTTGGCTTGCCAGTGCGGGCTGCTTTGGCTTTCACTCTGGTATCACGGTTGCTATTTGTTGCCTCTGTGGCTTGGTTGTGGCTGGTTCCGACAGCTTTCTCTATGCCCTCGATGGTTGGGGGATTCTTATTTTTGGCTGTTATGGACTGTGCCTTTCTTTCCGGGCCTGTGAGGGGGCTGGGTTGGTGGCCTCCTGTCTCTGCTCCTGGGCCTATGGTTTAGTCAGCTGGCTTCTCTGGTGCCTGTGGGGACGTTGGCGGGGTTGGGCTGTGGGCCTCCCTGCTTGTATTTCTTGTTCTTATGGTCCTGACGTGGTGCTTGTATTCCTGCCATGTTTGACCTGGGGCTTTGGAGACGGTGGCAGTCAGCACCTCCAGTTGCTCTGGGGATGTCATGGGGTTTTGTCTTGGCCCTTCTGTAGCTGGCATTGGGACTCACTTGGGTTCGTTCCTTGGTGTTGTACTTTGACTTCCGATCCAATTGGCAGGTTGGATGATCAATTGGTGGCTTCCTCTCTCCCAGTTTACGGGGTGCCTCGGTGTCCTGTCCCATGGCCCTTTTCCTGAATGTTGGTTCTGTGGCATGTGGTGGCTGGTCTCTGTTGTTTGTCTGTTTTCTTCATAGCTGTTTTTTCCGCCTTCCGTCGACCCCCGGGCTGGTGGTTGGGGGGGTCTTCCTTGGTGTATGTTGCTTGGGTCTTACCTATTGTACCTGCTTTGCCTTTGAGTTCCCCTGGGCTTTGTGGCCTTGGTGGTTTGCCTGGCAACGCTCTTGGCTGGTTGTTGTATCCACGTCCGGTTCAGGGTGTGGTGAGCTCGCCCCTTGGCTTCCTTGAGTGGGGCCCTGTTGTTTGCCTAGTTCCTGGTGTGGTGTTGTACTTCGCTGGGTTCTGGCCCCTAGCTCTCCCCTGTATTTTTCCTGTCAGGGTGGATATGGTATTTCTGGCTGTCTGGTCCTTCTGGTTCGTCTTCAGGTGCTCTGTTCTGGTGCTGGTCTGGTCTGCCTCCTTCTGTCCATTGCAGTGTCATTGTGGAGCGGGGTTCCAGGAGTTGTGTCTTAGTGTCCCCTGCATTCTTTACGAGTGCCTTTGTCTTGGCCTGTGGTCCTGTCTCTGTGCCCTGGCTCCGGCCCCAATTTCCGGTATGGGCGCCTTGGTGGTCATCCTGTGTCAACGCTGGTGGTTGGTGCTGGATGTTCGTGCTCTGGGGCCTAGTCCTCCCCTGGGGGTTTCTGTGGAGGTGTCCTCTGGGCTTTCTGGTGGCCAGGTCAGGCAGGTGGGGTCTTGCTTTTGGTTGGGGCTTCCTACCTTCCTGGTTGGTCTGTGTGGCCCTGGGTAGGCCTACGTCCTGTTGCCTGACCCTCTCCTTTTTTGGGCAGGTCTGTTGTGGGACTTCCTGGTATTGTTGGGGTTTTTCCTAGTGTGGGCCCTGTTTCCCTTTGTTTACTGGTTGGGACAGGGGCTGTTGGGTCTCCCTTGCTTCCCCTTGGCTCTCATTCGGGGTTGGTTGGGTACCTTTTTGACATTGTTGGGCATTCCTACCATTGCTTGCTTGGACATGCTCTCTGTTGAGTATGCTGCCGGGTCCGTGGGGCTGCTTGGTGGTACTGGGCGTGGCGACCTTCCGGCCCGGTGGGCGCCCTTCCTGGCTTTTCATGTCCTGTGGAGTGCTACATCTGTTCTGATCCTCCTTGTGCCGGTTGTTCCTGGTGGTGTGCTTGCTTCGTCCCCTTTCCCTTCTGGGGCTTGGCATTGGGCTTGGGGTCCCTGTGGTGTGCCTCCTTTCCGGCCTTGGTTTTGTTTGTCCTTGCTTTGTCGCCTTCGTGGATAGCTCCCTTCCACTTAGCGATTTCAGGGGCTAGGTTCGCTTTAGGGCTGGATGTCCTGCTTGCCCTTTTTTTCTGTGGTTGGCTCCCTCTTGGTGCCGTTGGTGCCTTCTCTTTTCTGAAGTCCTGGTTCTCTGAACCTTGGCTGTGTCCCTGTTCGTCAGTCCTTGGCTTGTTGGTGTGTCTGGACGCTTTGGGTCTTCTTCAGTGTGTGGCCTCCTCACTGTCCTTCTGATGATGGTGGCCTCAGATGCTTCCTTACATGGTACTCCTCCTTCTTTGTTGATTCTGGGGTTCCTGGTGTGGGTTGGCTGCCCTCTGGGTAGCAGCGCCGTGGGTTTGCTGCTTTTCTGTTCGCATTGGTCATCTCCTGCTTGTACTGGGAGGTGCGGCCCTGTGGTTTAGTTGGGAGCTTTGTGGGCTGTGTGCTCCTGCCTGTTATTTCCAGTGGTTCTCCCTTTTGCTTAGCTTAGGATACTGCTTTGGTTGTGGTGTCCTAGGTGTTCTTTAGGGCTCCGGAAGGCTGGGTTTCTGGCGATGCTATGCTCCATATGTAATGAATGGGACGAGGACTTGAGGGACCGGGGGGAATTGCCCTATTACTTACTGGTGATCTTCATTACTCCTGGTCCTGTTGTCCTCGTCCCATTCATTACACCCCTCCCTCCCTCCTGGCAGGCCATCCTGTTGGTGGCTTGGTAGTTCAGGCTGACTGCTGGGTAGGTACCAGTTAAGTACTCCCAGTGGGAGGGGTGTGGAATGGGGGTCCCAACATTCCTCTATTCTTTTTTCTGTCAGGGAGATGGTCATCTCCATATGTAATGAAAGGGATGAGGACAACAGTACCAGGAGTAATGAAGATTACCGGTCATTAATAGGGCATTAGTGAAGCTTGCTAGGTTCCATGAACATTTCCCATAAGTTTGCACACAAAAACGTTTTACAATTTTCCACACCCATCAATACCAAGCTGACAGGCTCCCAAAAGTAAGGCTTGCGGAGAAACTCTACTGTCTCCAAATCCCTTCATAAATGTATCAGTTAGATTATATTTACACAGGTGGAATTAAGGTGGAAACATGGAAAAAGGAGTAGGGGGAAAAAACAAAATTGGACTCCCCCTCTTGGTGGATTTGTCTCAATCATTAGAGCTGCCTGAGGACTTTCATATAAGGTAATGTCTGGAACTTCAAGGTATTATGGACTGACTACAATCCAATAGTTAAAAATATTAAACATGGGCTAACGATGAGACCAGAAGCACTAGTAAGATTGACAAAATGAGGCTTACATGTCATACTGGAGGTGCTATAACAAGGTCCCATCAGACCAGGATATTAAATAGAAACCTGAAGATGACAGAAGGCAGCCTAGACACAAACTACGAATGATGGAAACAAAAGAACCCAAGCACTAACAGACGTCCTCCATCTTCATCAAGTTGCCAGTCAAACATCTACTGCGCTTGATTGTCATCACACATTTCAACCATAAATTCTAAATTCCGGGACACAAGCAATGCAAGATTTGCTACCCAATTTTTGGTGATGCATTCTGATGGGATTTTTGTTGTTTTGTCATCATGCCATTTCAGGACTATCTTAAGCTTTTTCAAATTTCTTCTGTACTACATATAGCTTTTCATATCATTGTTGACATCTTTGATGAGTCCAGGAAAAAGGAGTTGCAGATCTAAGATACCATTAATGTACAGCTCTGGTAGAGCAATAATATAAATTTAACAAAGCACAAGTTCATATACACCTTAAAATTCCTACTGTTTAACATCTTCTGAATTTCCCATTTAAAACCATTTCTAATACATATTTATTTTTATGATCCATCTAGTTAAGTTCCTTGCCCTTCTATAAAAGTGGCAGTGGAACAGGAGGGAAGCACAGTTGAAATTCTATTACAGCAATGATTGTGTGCCATAACAAGATGCATTTTTCTTCTCTCTCCACCATCACTTTGTGATAGGCATGAAAGATTCGGTAGTGCAAAAGAGTATAAAAGCATTTTTGTTGATCGGTCATAATGGGTTAATCAATCAATCAATCAATCAATCAATCAATCAATCAATCACATAATTTGTAGAGCGTGCTACATACCCATGAGAGTCTCAAGGCACAGAGGGGGTTGGGTGGGGGCGCTGCTACTGTTTGAAGAGCCAGGTCTTGAGGAGTCTTCTGAAGGTCAGTAAGTCTTGGGTCTGCCGTAGGTGGGCCGGGAGGGGATTCCATGTCTTGGCAGCTAGGTGGGAGAGTGATCTGTCGTCGGCTGTCGCTCTTCGGATGCGGGAGACCATAGCAAGGTCGGCTGAGCGGAGCTGGCGGGTGGGGGTGTAGAAGCTGAGTCGGCTGTTGAGGTATGCTGGTCCGGTGTTGTGGAGTGCCTTGTGTGTGTGGGTGAGGAGCTTGACTCTAGTTGCATTGACTGGATTTTTCTAGAACAACCAATGTTTTATGTAAGTGTATAGCAGCATCCTTCATGGTCCATATTTCTCGGTAGTCATGTTTTCTAGTTGAATTTTCGGTTAAATGTATGGCATTGATGTATGGCATTGCAAACAGAGGAAGGGCACCATTTTTTTGCAATAGAAGGAGAATTCCAGTGCAAGTTCACATTTGCGGTGAAATGCTTTCATGATTGTGGTCTAGTCATACCTTAATATATTAAAACTTAGGGGTTCATTATGATGGCAGTCAGACATGGATCCGGCCGCCATCAAATCTGTATTGAGACCAGCTGACAAAGAGTTGGCGGTCCCACCCACAATAGTTTGATCAGACCAAAGTGAAGGTGGTCGTAAAATGCCTTTTTCTACTACGACCCAGAAAAGGTCTGCAGCACAAGCAGTAGTAGAAAAAGGCATTTTTAAATATGTGGTGCCTGACACAGGGTGCATGGATGTTTGGGAGGGAGACCAAATGCCCCCCCCCTGGCCACCTAGCAGTGGCCCCCAAAGTCCGTTTCTGACAGCCTTTTCACGTCAGTGGAACTGCCATGAAAAGGCTGTGGGAAATGGACATTGAGATCCTCAAGGCGGTTCCTGAGCAGGCACCACCTCCATTCAAGATCACGATTCCGACCACCACCAAGGACTGCCTGCAACATAATGCGGCGGTCAGTCCAAAGGGCTGTGTGTCGGTGGGACTGCCACCGATAGCCCGCCGGTGGCGTTCCCACTAGCATCGTGATGTTCCCCTAAGTTGGCAATGGTTCTGTGCCTAATGATTTTGAATTGGATGGGATATAACCATTTGCACATTTTAGCATATGCTCATATGTGGGTGAATGTGGAGAAAAGAGATTGTAACAGAGTTAGTTATGATCCATTTAACCAATAAAATATTTATATATTTTTTTTAATGGACAATAAGTTATAATTTATATAATGCCTTCTGGTTCACTTGGCCCTGGTGCGGGTTATGACATTTTACAAATACACAACAGGTACCAGTTCCAATTTTGCACAGTCATGCAATTGGCATTGCAATCCCAAAATACTTCTGCAGCAGACAATTTAACAGCTGGTTTGCAGACTTGGAACACCAATAAAAAGACTACTCTGACCGCAAATAACTGC
Organism: Lissotriton helveticus; assembly: GCF_964261635.1. Lineage (NCBI taxonomy): Eukaryota > Metazoa > Chordata > Amphibia > Caudata > Salamandridae > Lissotriton > Lissotriton helveticus. The sequence goes on from NC_136068.1 coordinate 788,392,161, forward strand.
AAGCTATTATCGACAAGTTAGTTTGGCCCAAGATCAAGGTCTAGCGCACTAATAAAAATGTGCAGTTTTTTATTTGACATTAAAGGTGATTTGGCATAAAAATGTTTTATCTTTGTCAGTCCTTGCTTGCCAAATGTGAAACTGTGACGGACATGGTACATATAAAATGTGTCTCACAAGCAAATACCGGTCTTCTTGCAAAGCTGCAGGGAGTCTGTTTTGACAAGTGTCCTTTCGAAAGTGCCACATTCTGACGGTGATGATAGCGTTTAACAAAACATACAAGAATGACTTCATGATGAAAGTAGCTGTCACAGAACTCCACGGGTGGGACTGGGTTAGTTTGTAGTAACCACAGGAGTTTACATAATTTCTAAAAAGGGGGGAACCCCTCCTTAGCAAGGAAAAAAGCTGCAGTTAAAATTTCAAGAGCAAATGTATTGTCTATTAGACAAAACATAAGCATTTCCACTAAGTATTTATTGCTCTATTAGATCATTCAAAATATATGCATGATGTTTTTTCGGCATACCTCATCACTCTTGCTTCCTTGGCACTATCATGTAGCTTAGGGGCCTTTGGGCCATATTCTCAAGGAGGTGGCAGACAGAGGCGTTAGCCTTCTTGGCTTAACGCCTCTCTCCGCCACTTTGGAAATGCGAGGCTGCACCCTATTCTCAAGGATATGGTGCATCCTCGCGTTTCCCCCCACGATGGCACTAAGTTTCACAATTTAGCACCAAAGCAGGCACCCTAGCACCACAGTGCAAGGTTGTCTTCAAGCAGGGAGGTTTGTTTATGTACAGGTGTCCCTTCCTGCCCATAAACAAACCTTAAATGCCAGTTTGTAATGTACATGTGTGCTGCTTTATGCAGCACACATGTATGTTACAAAAAGGCATTTGAAAAAAGTTTGTTTATGTACAGGAAGGGACACCTTCCTGTACATAAACAAACCATGGCATTTTGCTTTTTCCATGTGTGCTGCACAAGGCAGCACACATGGAAAAAGCAAAAACGAAGAGAAATAAAGCATTTCTCCTTGTTTTGCCACCTTAAGACCAGAATTTTCCTGGTCTTAAGTTTGGCGCTACCTCCTATTACGCTACCCTTGTAAATAGGAGGTAGCGTCAAACTCAGTTCCATTGCAACACCCACTGTACGCCCCTTTCACGCTAAAAACAGTGTGAAGGGGACCCTATTCACAAGGCAGCGTTAAGTCACGTTAAGCCACTTAATGTGGCTTAGTGCTGCCTTGTGAATAGGGATATGCCCCTATAGCCACAACAACGTCACTGAAAGTGACGTTGTGGTGGTGATGGGGGTTTGAGACTATGCCCCTTTGTGGGAAGAGGGTGTGGGGCATGGTGCTGGCTCCGACTCTGGATAATACGTTGCGTGAAGGGCCAGGCATCTTTTGCCCAGGCACCCTGCATTTCTGAAAGTCGTGAAGCTCCTGTTAATACCTCCTTGTGTGGTCAGCCAGAGAGGATTGAGAAAGTGACCGGTTCAGGACTCTCAGGCAGAGTTGTACCATTTTTTCATGCAGCCCACTGCAGCACCCGCAAATGCTGCGCTGCCTGAAAAGGAGAGAGGAGGAGAACGCCCAATTTACTTAAATAGGGCACTCTCCTCCCCTCTCCCTTGCGACGCGCTGAAAGCAGCTGCCGTGCGCCCTGGAGGGTAAATATCACTTACAACGCAACTTTTACGTCGTAATGCTGTTACAACGCAGCTATTACAACGCAGGATCCATTACAACGCATGGCATTACAACGCATGGCATTACATCGCAGATACTATTACAACGCATACCATTACATCGTAAGTATTGGTAAGTATATAATTTATTTTAATTTTATTTAATATTATATAAATGATTTAATTAATATTAATTATAAATAAAAATAAATAAAAATATTTATTTATGTTTTTAAATATTATAAATTAATATTTATTATTTTAAGTATTATAAATTAATATTTATTATTTTAAGTAATTTTTTTAATAAATATGAGTATAGGAGTATATGTATAGGTGTTTGGGGGTACAGGGTGTTTTTAGGTTTCAAGGTAGGGTTTGGGTTTTGGGGTACAGGGGTGTTTTTAGGTTTCAGGGCAGGGTTTGGGTTTTGGGGTACAGGGGTGTTTTTAGGTTTCAGGGCAGGGTTTGGGTTTTGGGGTACAGGGGTGTTTTTAGGTTTCAGGGCAGGGTGTGGGTTTTGGGGTACAGGGGTGTTTTTAGTTTTCAGGGTAGGGTTTGGGTTTTGGGGTACAGGGGTGTTTTTAGGTTTCAGGGTAGGGTTTGGGTTTTGGGATACAGGGGTGTTTTTAGGTTTCAGGGCAGGGTTTGGGTTTTGGGGTACAGGGGTGTTTTTAGGTTTCAGGGCAGGGTTTGTGTTTTGGGGTACAGGGGTGTTTTTAGGTTTCAGGGCAGGGTTTGGGTTTTGGGGTACAGGGGTGTTTTTAGGTTTCAGGGCAGGGTTTGGGTTTTGGGGTACAGGGGTGTTTTTAGGTTTCAGGGCAGGGTTTGGGTTTTGGGGTACAGGGGTGTTTTTAGGTTTCAGGGCAGGGTTTGGGTTTTGGGGTACAGGGGTGTTTTTAGGTTTCAGGGTAGGGTTTGGGTTTTGGGGTACAGGGGTGTTTTTAGGTTTCAGGGCAGGGTTTGGGTTTTGGGGTACAGGGGTGTTTTTAGGTTTCAGGGCAGGGTTTGGGTTTTGGGGTACAGGGGTGTTTTTAGGTTTCAGGGTAGGGTTTGGGTTTTGGGGTACAGGGGTGTTTTTAGGTTTTAGGGCAGGGTTTGGCTTTAGGGATAATTAAATTATATTTACCATTTTTAAATTAAATGAAATATATTTAATAAAGTAAATTAATTATTTTACATTAATTACATTTTTTAATTAAATTAAATTAATTACAATTTTTATTATATTTACATTTATTAAATAGATATTATTTTATTAAATTAAATTAATGACAATTTTTAAATGTCTTTTAATTAAATTATTTAAAAAAATTTAATTACAATAAACTAAATAACATTTTTAAAAAAAAGTCAACTTACCTATATTTACGATGTAATGCCATGCGTTGTAATAGCACCTGCGATGTAATGCCATGCATTGTAATGACATCCGTTGTAATGGATCCCGCGTTGTAAAATCTGCGTTGTAACGGAACGCGTTGTAAAATAACGCGTTGTAACATCATAGATCCGCCATGGAGACATGTTTGCGCCAAGGTGCAAGGGTGTCTCCATGAGTCTAGCATAGGTTTTGTACTAGAAGGAACCCTTTCAGTGCAAAATACTATGCTTAAACTAACTTGAAGCCAATTCCCACTTTGTATGTGTGCTGTACAGTGCAGCACACATGCAAAGTTGGAAAAGGAATGCAAAATGAAAGCATTTCTCCTTCCTTGTGCCTACTGAAAGGGCGCAGTTTTCTCATGCTAAACACTGTTTACTTTGTTTGGTAAATTGTGCTTAGCGAGAGAAACCTTGGGTGGTTGCATGAGAATGCCCATGCTCTACCTATGATCCACCCCCGTGGCTCTAAGTAATGCTAAGTAGAGCTATGGGCTGCTTTTCATTACGTTCCCGTTATTTCCAGTACTAACCAAGTTAAGCACTGGAAAGTAAATCGGGAAAAAAGATTTTGTGCCGATTTGCGTCACTTTTGTAACACAAAAACGGTGTACAATATCTTAGTAAATCTCCCCCTTAGAGTCCAGGCAAAAGAAGACGAAGCGGTTCATTTTTCTACACCACGTGGTTTGTTGTGCTGAGTTCCCATAAGCATATAGATACTGAAGACAGTGAGATCTGCATGCTGAATATTTAGATTTTCAGTGAATTAGTAGTGTAGCATTAATGAGGCACACCAAATCAGCGAGGGACGCACCTTGAGGCAAGTGTGACTTCAGGGGTCCCTGAACCCTCCTCCCAAGGGGCATTATAGACCCTACGTTGGGGTATCTCAGAACTACAACGTTAGGTTACAGACAAACACAGGTTGCCCTAAAAAACCAATATCTAGTGTCATATTGAAAAACCAGGAGCCTGACTTTCGTCATGAAGATTGCCGTGGACTCAACAGAGCCATGAGCAGAAACATGTCGACGACGAAAACAGTGGTGATGAGGTAATAGTTCCCCTAATCCCCACATTCCAGCCTTTTAATACCAAGTAATAAACCTTACGATTAAATGTGATTTGGGGTACAACATTGGTTTTTAAGTCACTATTTTCATGGGCCCCTACCTTAATAATTAGAAGTGCCTCCCTGTCTTCAGGTGTGGGCCGCTCTCTATCAAACCGAGTTTTTAGAGAGCGAGGGCTGCCTATGATGAAGCATGACACATTGTGGTGTGTGAGGGCAGCCCTTCACAATTTTTGATATGCCCAACACTCTTATTATAAAGTGCTTGTAGGGACACGGTAACGTGATGTAAATAACTACAACTTTGGGGTTGCTTCTACAGTGTGTACAAACCAAAACATTACCATGTGTCAATATATTAACACAATGGGGCTGAGTAACAAAAGCAGTTATGAATACAGAAAGTGGTACTACAGGAATACTCCTTTACAAACCTGTGCACGCTTTGTAAATTAGCCCAAAGTGTCTAACTCCCTATTACTGAAAGAGCAAAGAGGCGAATATCCTTTTGATCTGTACTAAATGTGTATGAATATTAATGAGTATTTCCATTTTAGATGTTTTTTAGCCAATTTGCAAAAGATGTAGGAAAAGATTAAAATGTAGCTCAGGAGTTCTACTTTAATAGGCCTTTGTGAACAGGCTCCAGTCTATTGGTGACATGTTATCAGGCTTTCACCAGTTGTGCCACATGGAGTTAATAATCGTCTGACAGTGAAAACCATCACCGGAGAATTCAGAGAAAAGAATAACATATCACTCTTGCCTCAACTCCCACAGCATGTAGACTCACTCACTCTCCCACAAACCTGTTCCAAGTTTAGAAATATCAGAATAAGAGAAAAGCAAGAAGCAAGGGAGAAAATGGTGTGAGACATATTGCATTCAAAGGCAGGAGGAAGATGAAAGATGTATGTTTTTTAGGTTTTACAGAGCGCAAACGTTGCCTATTCTCATTATTCCACTTTACAAGACAGCAAGGAGTCACATGGGAATGATTACTATATAAAAACAGTTCCTACTCCAATAGGAGCGATAAGACCGTGTCAGTCAAAAACAGATAGGTGAAATTAAAGAAGATATATGTGTTTTATCCAACTAGTCTATAAAATGAAAGGATTTTGTGTCTGCTCTTGAAGGTGTCATGATTCGCTGACATAGCTAGGCAATTCTTAAATGGAGCAGACAGTAATACAGCAACATTTCTTGAGCTGATTGTAGGATTAAATTTAAAAAAAACAATTACAGAAGAATGAAGGGGTCTACGCTAGTCATTTTCAGACATATACATACGTTTATAGAGAACATGTCATTGTGAATCACGTCACAGACCATACTTAGGTATATTTACACATATTTCTGTTTCCCGATTCATAAATGTAAAACTAAAGTTATTTATTTCTTAATATCATTAATTTAATATGAATCCTAAAACTCTTGATCCTGAAAGCGAAAATGTGATGAATTAAACATAAAAAAATACAAAGCTCCGTGAGAAATCCGTGAGAAATCCGCCCAAAGACATCTTCCTTCAGTGTAACCAAGGTTTATTGAGGTTTGAAGGTTTGCTTTGAATCCAGAGCCTTCCGTACCTTTCATATCTAGCGCTACAACCTGTAATACTGCTTTCACCAATACTTGACTTTTCTATGCCGACCACACGAACCTAAAGGTTGTACCTCTCAGATAAGGGTTTGTGTGATTACGGTGCCTTTTCAGCTTTTTAAAATAGAAAAGCCACTAAAAATGTGTTCCTTTCTACCAATGGCAAATTACGTGCTCAAGAGTGCTTCTCTTTGCAGCTGTCATCCTTACCCATTTGTGTTATGCCGCTTATCAGCGCGGGGCAGTGTTAAGCAGCACGTGTTGCACAGAAGAGAAAATTGTGCAAGCTCAGCGGGCCTCGTACTGCATGCAGTGAAGAGCAGGGGGACACGTCTGCCCTGAAGGCATGTCAGGAAATGGCGGCATTAGCATTTCCTTTCAAGCTTTCCATTGCTTATTAAACCATAATGTATGGTGGGCTTCGTGTAGCACCCAATCAACTCAAATAGTGTCCTACTGGAATATATTACCGCCCTTGTCCAGATAAAATTACATATTTGCAAAAAGGTTATTCATTACCTTTCTCACTGGAACTTTCTGGTTGTGAAATATTGGAATTCTTTGCAACAATGCTAACATATTGCTGATTTGACAATGATTTGGCACATACATGGTCTATTCTTTTGAACTAGATGTAATTACTGTATCTAATTATACAGGAGTAACTCCCACGAAAGGGGTTAGGGGTAGTGAACAAAACAAGATGAGGGTAGGCTCGTAAGTTTGCAAACGCCAACAAGCACATCGGTTTGTGGCCATTTACAAACTCCTCCTCAATCTCCGGCTCGTCTCATCTAGGTGGGCTTGTACTGTCTCTTCGAGACATGCTGTATTCAGGATATGGCCATGCAGCTCCGCCCATTTTCCAGCCATCTTTTTAATTGGGGCCTGTCACTGTCCTTTGTAAATGGTGGCTTTTCATTGATCAATAGTTTCAGTAGTCCCTCCTTAGTACTGTCTTTTCTTTTCTTGTAACCTCCCATAAGAACTGCCCGTTACATGTGCTGTTACTCGGTTTGTTTTAATTACAGTTTTGGAGCACTATTTTCTTAAATTGTTTTCTCTTGCCTGCTGTTGGAAACACTCTCCTGCAATGCTTTTAAAAAAAAATGTAACCAGCAAGGCATGCTTCAGCTGTAATATTGGCAGCTGCGCCTTTCTTTTGTTAGTTGCGATTGCCGAACTTGGCCGCATGCATTTTGTTTTTCTGTTTCTTTACTTTTCTTACAATGGTGGCACGCCCCGATTCAGCTTTAAACATCTTAAGCTTAAGCGCGGGTGCTGCGATTACTTCAAAAGTAAAGACTTAGAAAAAAATGCCTCCCCATGCCTTTTTTTTTCTTTTTCTCAACCTTTTAAGCAATTGCGGCACCCGCGCATTAGCTTAAGATGTTTAAAACTAAACGCGAGTACCGTGATTGATTTGCAATGCAATAGCTCTCGCATTATTGAAGGTTTGAGCTATTGAAGTTGTATTATTATTAGCTAAACCAGTAGCTAACATTTTCAGTAATGTGATACCTATTGCATTGCAAATGCTTGTTCCCTTTGGAAAGGGTAGGAGAGTTGCTCTTTCATAGGGCTGGGATCAATCTCATTCCAGGATGAACAATGGAAGGCAGCATCCCAAAAGTTCCTGAGGTTCAGGGACAAGGGTAGCTCTACAATGAAAATCCGTTCTCTCTTGGATTATCAGGAAGAGTAGAAGGCCCTCCTGTGCACCTCGTGGCTGCTGGGCAGTTAGAGACAGTTGCTTCCTCTATGCAGGCCCTCGGGCACACAGACCTGAAGGGAGGGATGTGAAAGAGGCAAAAAGGAGGTAACCTGAGGAGAAACCCAGGAGGAGACCGTGGAGCCACTAGAGCAGGCCTGTGCCAAGTGTTAGACAGGCAGGTCCAAAAGAGAACAGTAATTCAGGGCTTGAGAAACTTGATGAGGGAGTGATAAAACATGATATTGTTTCTCATTCTGTTTCGCATGGGACTCAGGTGACAAAAGTTGAGGAGATGCTACCCCTCTCTTAATAACAAGTCAGACATGGGCTTCTCTTTGAGGAGGGTAAAATTGTATCAACAGGTTATTTCTAGGTATCATCTCAGTGGTGGGATAATATTTTCAATAAATTACAGAAAACAAAGGAGGTGATATAAGCTATCTCTTACCATTGAGATTTAACCTCTAAAATCTCATGTACTTATGTGGCACCACAGCCAAATTCTTCTACCTTGTTAGTGTCACATCAGATGCAAAACTGTGGTGGCAAAAAAAGAAAGAAAGGCCTTGAAGAAATGGAAAATGCTGGCACCGGCGCACCACACCAAGAGATTAAGAAGAATTTAGCTATTGTTGAGGATGGGAAAATATCAATTTTGGACCTTAGTTGCTCAGCTTTCTACTTTTGTGAAAAGCCAATGCCTGCTCAGAAATTCATTCCAGAGAGCACTCCAATTACAGGAACAGCTCATGTGCAAGAGAGTTCTGTTCTTTTGTTTTGAATGTTTTTTCTTTTAAATCTGTTTTTATAAAATTGGTATTTCTTGTGTGAATGGCAGCCAGTGTATTCCGAAAGCACCTATAAAAATAAACTAAAAAGAATGCAGGTGCAAGACAGAATTCAAAGGAGAGTGAAAACAAGTTCTCAGAAATGAGAGAGAATGCAAGAAGAAAAGAGGCATATCAAAGGCGATATCTGGTAATGATGGCTTCCTTGAGCAAGCAATGAAGGTCATGAAAAATCTCTTAGGAGAACAGGTGTCCAACAAACAGCAAATTTGGAGGAAAGGTTGAAAGAAAACACTTCAGCAATTGCATTAACACTTTAGAGTAGTGTCAAATGTGATTTGTATAGTGCTGCTTATCACCCGTGAGGGTATCCAAGTCCTGGGGGTTTCTGCTGTTGGGTGGGATCAGTCAAACAACCAGGTCTTCATGATCCACCTTGAAATCGTGCAGGGAATGGGGAGGTCCGGAGGAGGTGGGTGGAGGCTATTCCAGGCTTTGGTGGCCAGGTAGGAGAAAGAGCGTCTGCCGCTCTTGCTTCAGCGGATGCAGGGGGTGTGGGCAAGAGAGAGAGAGAGAGAGGCAGAATGCAGGTGTCTGGAGCGCTGTTGGAAATTCAGACTGTGATTAATGCAGGCTGGTCCCTGATCATGCAGGGCCTTGTAGGCATGTGTGAGCATCTTGAATTTGCTCCTCTTGTGGATGGGCAGGCAGTGGAGATTCCTGAGGTGTGGGATGATGTGGGCTCATCTCGATAGATCAAGGACGAGTTTGGAGGCTGTATGGTCTGTAGTTTTTTTAGTAGGTGTGAGGTGATATACATGTAGAGAGTGTTGCTGCAGTTCAGGCAGCAGGTGACGAGGGCCTGGGTAACAGTGCGTCTGATGCTGGCTGGGAGTCACTTCAAGACTTTCTTAGCATTCAGAGAGTGAGGAAGCAGGCTGAGGATACTATGTTGATCTGCTTTCTCATGGTGAGTTTGCTGTCTAGTCCGATACTGAGGTTTCTGGTGTGTTCTGTGGGAGTGAGAAAGGGTCCTAGTTCTGCAGGTCTGCAGGAGTCGTTTCATGGGCATGTGCTGTTTCCGAAGATGAGTATATCCGTTTTGTCGGTGTTGAGTTTGAGGCAGTTGGTTTGCATCCAGTGGGTGATGCTGGCCATGCCCGGATGGAAGTTGGCCTTGGTGGTAGAGGATCGATATATGCATAGGGTCCCAGACCAGACATAGAATTATTTATAAAGACATTTTACAGTATTAATAGAAAATTAATCCAAAACTGTGAACATGTACAGTGTTTTTATTTTCACTGCACACTCGTTAACATTCAATGATTAGTAGATATGTATCAAAGCATTTATATATACAAAATTGATTACGCCCACATGGGGAAGGGAAAAGGGGGTGCAAGGAAGAATTTAAGATAGTTGTACATCACTAGTCAAAATTTTTTTTTCATATACACACAGATTCACGAATACAGTTAATAAGTGCTGATTGGTCCCCACACGAGAAGCCAAACAAAGAATGAGAATAAATCAGAACATTTTCATAGCAAACAGACTCCTAATCAGCTGTATAAATCATGCTATTGTTAGGAGTTGATGGTGTAGATAGCAGCCTACGTTTCGACCCAGAAGGTGTAGGATAGTGGATCCTTACTGCACAGGTCTTCGTCAGGACGTGAGGAGGGGGGTGGGGCAGGGGCTGATTCCTGTTCAATAGGCGGGGGCGAGTATTGTCGAGTGCGGCCAGAAAAAACGTGGTCCGTGGAAAATCTGTAGTATTGATAGGTAATCACTCCACTGTCCGCATCTCGTCATTCAGGATGTCGGGATTAAAGAAAGGGAACGTAACAGTCGTCCTCCATTCCTCCGTCATTGGGAAGGGGTGTAAGCATTTAAGGCTCAGCACTGGAGCGATCTGTAGTCATTATCCGAAGGGATCAGGATTACTATTTTTCGAAGGGTTCTTGGCGGCGTCTCTGCGCGTATCCCGTAACCAGGTTACGGGATACGCGCAGAGACGCCGCCAAGAACCCTTCGAAAAATAGTAATCCTGATCCCTTCGGATAATGACTACAGATCGCTCCAGTGCTGAGCCTTAAATGCTTACACCCCTTCCCAATGACGGAGGAATGGAGGACGACTGTTACGTTCCCTTTCTTTAATCCCAACATCCTGAATGACGAGATGCGGACAGTGGAGTGATTACCTATCAATACAACAGATTTTCCATGGACCACGTTTTTTCTGGCCGCACTCGACAATACTCGCCCCCGCCTATTGAACAGGAATCAGCCCCTGCCCCACCCCCCTCCTCACGTCCTGACGAAGACCCGTGCAGTAAGGATCCACTATCCTACACCTTCTGGGTCGAAACGTAGACTGCTATCTACACCATCAACTCCTAACAATAGCATGATTTATACAGCTGATTAGGAGTCTGTTTGCTATGAAAATTTTCTGATTTATTCTCATTCTTTGTTTGGCCTCTCGTGTGGGGACCAATCAGCACTTATTAACTGTATTCGTGAATCTGTGTGTATATGAATTTTTTTTTGAGACTAGTGATGTACATCTATCTTAAATTCTTCCTTGCACCCGCTTTTCCCTTCCCCATGTGGGTGTAATCAATTTTGTATATATAAATGCTTTGATACATATCTACTAATCATTGAATGTTAACGAGTGTGCAGTGAAAATAAAAACACTGTACATGTTCACAGTTTTGGATTAATTTTCTATTAATACTGTAAAATGTCTTTATAAATAATTCTATGTCTGGTCTGGGACCCTATGCATATATCGATTACTTACCCAGGTCCCACTGACTGAATGGGTGTAACCCAATTACCTACAACATTGGTGGTAGAGGGGTCTGTGAATAGAGAAAGGTTGAGCTGGGTGTCATCAGCATATGATATTATATTCAGTACATGGGTTTGCCAGTGGGGTTATGTAGGCATTAAACAGGGCAGGGCTGAGAGATTGCCTTTGGGGGATGCCGCAGATGATGTTCTTGGGGTCAAAGATGTATGGTGGGAGGCGGGATCTCTTGGTTCTTCTGGTGAGGAAGGATGCGATCCATTTGAGACTTTTTAAGAAGTTGTAGTAAGACGTGGTGTCAAAGCCTGCGGAGAGGTCAAGAAGGATCAGTGCTGCGGTTTCTCGCCAGTCTAGAAAGTCCTGATGTTGTTGGTGGCAGGGAGCGTAGCTTGGTCAAGAAGATTGGAGGGGTGAGCTTCAGATTTTCCATCTATCCCGCTGGGTCATCTTGTTAAAACACATTATACGAGAAACACAATATGATGGGGACTTAACGGGTAGTGGAAAAAGAGAGGAGGGCAGATGGTTAGGGCACTGAAAACACACCATTTTCCAACTAATCAGGATTTTGAAGGCCTGCAAACAGTTTGTGTGGTTTTTGTCAGTGTGGGCATGTAAAAATCCAAGGTGTAATCCGATGGGCACTTCAACATACCCGACTAAAACCACTTGTACCCAACTATTTACAGAAAAATATATTTTTTAGGGGGGTGTAACACCCCAAACACCCCCCTCAATCTACACCCAGGTTGGTGGTTACGATTAGGGTGGTTTCTGTGCTATGGTTCAATTGGAACCCATATTGGGATGGGTCTAGGAGGTCGCTATTTTCTAGGTAGTTTGTGAGTCAGCAGTTAATTGCCTTTTCCAGGACTTTGGCAGGAAAAGGGAGCAGAGAGATGTGCCGGTACTTCTAGAGATCTTTCGGGTCTAAGGAAGGTTTTTTGAGGAGTGGTTGACTTTGATATGTTTCCATTCCTCTGGTAAGGATGCAGAGATGATTAAAACATTGAAGATGGTGGTGAGTTCTTTGCTGATGAAGTTGTTACTGTGTAAGGCTGTTGTAGAGAGCACCTGTCAGAAAATAATTATGTGATGGACAAAGCTGTACAAATGGTACCAGCTAAGAGAACTAGTCCAGGCAGAACAACTTACTATGGTTTGAGCTGCCCAATGAGATTGAAAAGAGGTATTTGCTTGTCCTTGCCATATATGATCTAATTTTGAAATTATTCCTGGATAAAGAGACAGCAAATGATTGATCTATAGCTCCAGCTCATTATGTCCCAGGTATCACACCAAAGCGAAAGTGAAATCAGAGACAGTCATAGCAAATTTCTAGGATTTTCTAAGTAATGAAAGTGTCTTATGAGTTGCTATATAAAAATTTCATTCAGAACTGAGAAGTCTTTCCTTTCAGACTAACAAGAGGCTGAGACACTTCTGTGTATGAATCACTAAGTTTAAGGAGAGAAGTGTCCAAGCCAATACTGTTTACATTTCTAACTTATATGCTATGAACAAGGGCAAATACTTGATTTTTTTTCAGAACTCAGGCATCTAATGAATATTATGAAAAAAAGAAGAGAAGCAGTGGGAATGGAATAGGTGGCTAAGAGGAGGAAGGAAAGGAAGCCAAGGGGAATTCATTTAGCAAAACGTAGAGTTGGCAAGTAGTAGTGGTGATAACTGTTATGTGCCATGTGTAGTAAACGGAATGCCTGAAACTGCTGCAGAGGAGTAGCTGCTCATTCTCCACATTTCATCTGAGGACCCCTGCTTGATTGGTACAGTCTCAAAATAAAATGGACGAAAAGAGTAGGATAAATGTAAGAAATTGGGTTACTGGTTGAGGTGGGTGAAACCCTTCTGAAGCTGCAACCACAATTCTTACCATGGTGAAGTCACAAGCAAACCCTAAATGAACCTGAGCTTACCCCTCGGGTTGCTTGGCACAGAGCAGTCAAGCTTAACTTAGGGGCAATGTGTAAAGTATTTGTGCAACACTTCAAATAGTAACACAGGGAAAACATACCACAACAGATTTAGAAAACTAGGATCATTTTTATAAATAAAACAAGACCAAAATGACGAACATCCTATCAGTAAAAACTGAGATTTGCACTTTTAAAGGCTTTAGTAAAAATAGAACCAAGAGGCACAAAGTGGCAACTGCAAATATCTGGTTGCGGCGGACCGAGACAAAGTTAAAAGTTCAGGCATACCGCGATGGAGCATAGGCCGGCTACATGGACATAAGCACTGAGGATACCATTGATAAGAGCTTGGGATGCGAAGTCTGGCATCGAGGATGCGTTGCACAGTTGAGGTGATGCATTGTTTCTGACTAGCTGTTAGGTTTCGATGCAGAGCCTGGTGTCATTGTCGAGGATGGCGTCAACAAGAGATGCGAGGGCCTGCACAGAGGATTTTTTTACACAGCAGCGTTTCAATGCGACAATGGGCTGTGATGTGATGTAGGTTTTTGTGATGGTTCTGATCCAAGCAGCGGCAGAGATTTTTCAGTTCTGGTCGGGGTTGCACCGCACAGCAGAGGAGAAGCATCTGTTACGCTGGATCCATAAAGTTTGGCAGAGGCTGGTAGAGCACATTAGGCCTTTAAAAGGGTCCAGTAGTAGGGTGGCACCACTTGGCAGGGTAGTCCATTTGCTGTGTTCAAAGTTATTGGAGCCTTCTGTCCCTGAGGGTCTAGTCAGGAGGCCAGCCGACTAGCCCTTGGAGTCACTTTTTAGTCCTGGGTTCAACAGATGCAGGCCCGGTCCGTCTCACCCAGGCAAGAGGGCAGCAGGTCAGCACAACAAGGCAGCAGTCCAGCAAGACAGTAGTCCAACAGGGCAGCAGTCCAGCAGAGTGGCAGTCATCCAGGAGCACAACAGTCCTTCTTCCTGGCAGAGTATCCACAGGTGCAGAAGTATCCTGAAAAGGCTGTGTCTGAGGTCCAATATTTATACCTGGTACCCTTCCTCTGGTGGGTGAGATAGGCTTCAAAGGCAACAGAAACAGTTTATTGACCTTACAGTAGAACAATAAGGCAACCCCAGCTGAGGAGTCTCAGTAGGAAAATGGTTATGAGAAAAACGAGCACTGAGCTCTCAGGAGCCATTAAGGAGGCATGTTAAGGAAGGAGCAATATGGCAAAGCAGGTAGGCAGCTGTGAGCAATCAGTCAAGTGCTGAAGATCACTGCTTTTCTGAGAGAGTGAAGGCTGTGTAGGGGTTGGAAGGGTGAAAGGTTACAAAAGGCATAACAATGGAAACTAGGAAACCAGGAATGGAGTACTGACTGGTGCAGTGGAAATTCAGGAAATCATATACATATTAGTTGGTGTAGTTGTAGGGCAAGGAAAAAAAGGGGAAAACATAGATACACATCCAGCACATGACCTTGGCTAGGTTAAAGGAAGAAAGGACAACATGGACTAAGATACATCAGAATGGTAGCTTGGAAACTAGGCCTGGCATAAAACATGTGGCAAAGCACGCAGTGTGTCTAAAGTAAACAGCCAGTGGCAGCATCACATTGTACAGAGACAGCAGAATCCAGACAGTGCTCAGTATTTAATTTTTCGTCGATGAACTGTTACGTTCCTGTGCATGACAATGCAAATGTAATCAACATTAATTAATGTATAACCAGTTGACATTTCAGCTCTTATACATTTGGGAAGTGATTTTAATGTGGCAATGGTCATGGTAGATCCAAATTCGGGTACCGAATGCATTGCAAAGATTAATAAAATAACTATCGCTCACCGGTTACTGATCCATGGGCTTATTGAAAATTATTCCCGTCAGGACATTTGGCAACTATTTTCTCATTTCTGAAAATCTACATTACAAAGAATCTGTAACTATACCTTCCATAATTTCAGAACAGTTCCTTGTGGGAGTTTATTGAGAGAACACATAGGAATGCCATTGTAAATTGACAAAAACATTTCCATAAAAATTGTGAGTCATTGAGGAAAAGCTATTTTTAAAGGGTCATCTATAAAATATGCTGTCGAAACAGGATGACTAGAGGAGCATAAGTGCACAGGCTTTGGTAACTATCATTCTGTCTGCTCTCTATATAGCAACACTGACGACTATAGCTGCAAAACTGAGGGCAAATATTTAGAGGTCAACACCCTCCACCACCCCAGCGATACAAAAAACTTCACGCAAAACAAGAAGCACAAGAAGTTAGCTGGAGTGACTCACCGCCCAGAAAAAAAGACGCAAACAAACTTAGAGCTATGCTTGTGAGATAATTCAACCAAATAGTGGGCACATAGAGTATGAAAAAAGGAGCCCGAGGGAATCATTTTGCAAATGCTATACAACACAGATCTTGAGACTGTCCCTAATACTGTGACAACACTGATAGAATTCTTCTTCAGGGTTCTCCTTGCCTCCATCACTGACCCGGAGGCGGATTACCTAATGGCTGAAATGTCAGCCTAAGTTTGGGAGGTCATGAAATATATGTTGAATAGGATGCTGGTGTGTCCCAACTGTCCCATGAGTATTATAAGACATTTTAGATTAGTTTAATACCAATACCCCACGATCCTCTTCAATATTATCCTGAGGGAATTCACTACTTTGTTTAAAACAGAAAACGTGGACACTTATTCAGAAAGACATTCTGGAACATTGGCCCCAAAATATCTAAAATGGGACTAAAATATGATTTTTTAACAACCATTCATATACAATTATACAAATAAGAAGGATGATGCCCATTTCACACTTTTACTCTTAGGGAGGTGGACCTTTCAGGATTGATTCACAAAAGCATGTAAGAGCATGTAAAAGAGTACCTCTGTAGTACTTCCTATATTTAGAAATGCTTTCGTGAATGGACAAGGAGGTATTTGTTTCCTACACTTGGGAAGGATAAGACTTGGTGTACCACTTATTAGCAATTTATTTTGCTCATTTCAGAGACTATATTCTCTTGACCCTTGTAGTGCCCTGGCCTGGCAATGCTGATCAAATATGAGCACTATCAGAACCGTATACTCTAGGAGACCAATTAATGATGATGGGGGCATTACCACTGACGTGCACATTTCATTCCTATCTTGAAGTGGGATTTAGAAATGAAATCCTTCTCATTCCTCTAGATGGACTGTTTGTGGCAACTTCAAGATAATATAAATTAGACTTGCCTACATATAACTTGTGGAGGCAATAATAATAATGCATTGGGCGCTTCTTTCTCATGCAAGGAAGTACAAGTTGCAAAATGCTGTGTAACATTTGCACAGCAAGCCTGACCTTCATGAATGGTCACATGGACAATAAGAGTGCAGAGGACATGAGTTCCCTACCCATATCAAGCATTAACAGTCTTGCTTAAAGGGGCTATTCTTATTACATTTCTCATAGATGAAGACATTGCACGGCGTAAGATCATCAGTACAGGAGCAGTGGTGGGATGTCAGTAAAGTATTTGTCTGCGGCTTATTGATGTACTGTAATTTGAAAATCAAAGCCCTGGGAAGAAGACAGAGCACATTGTGTTCCAACCATCATTTGGTGAAGATTATCGCTGATTCTGAATTTTTGTCAGCAGTTTCTAAGTTCCAGTTGCTTGATAAACAATGATCCAACACCACAGAGATAATTCTTAATGTGTGTAGGAGAGAGTGGTCTTGCCATCAGTATGCAACGGCAGTCGAAGATGTGAAATGTTAGAAAAACTTATTGTTCACTGCTCTATTAAACCAGTCAACAGTTAGAAGAGATTCTGAGAAAAAGGTCACTGCATACTCTAAGTGTGAAAATTCAGCACTGTAAACTTGAGATACTCACATCAGAGTGAATAAATAAAACCAGCATTAAAGTATTAACTCAGAAAACTGAAGTCCAGTATAAGACAAGCTGAGGACACCATTTTCTACACCAACTCCCTCTTAGAGAAACTTCTACTTTTATTTTCCCATACACAGGGAAGAAGAAGATATCTGATCAGGGGATTAGTTCAATTCTGATGTCTATTCTCTAGACAAGTGACCATGTGTTAATTATCCATGGTGCTAATCTCCCTCATTGGCTAGCTGTGGTCCCTTTCAGTCTGGCTCGGCTGTATAGCCTTGTCCTTCTATAGAGTTACATAAACAGTCAGAGGAATTTCAAACTCACAATCAAAATACCATTGAATAACCAGGAGGGACCTTCTTTGGATATTTTCAGACCCAGATCAGGCTTGGAGGATTTTTCTCCAGGGAGACTGTCTCAAAGTACCTTTGTGCTATTTTCCTGACCAGTGCTGCTTGTTTTCTGAGTTCACTTACTACCTACCGCAGACCAAGCACATTGCTATGCCATGGAATCCCAGCAGTGCTTAATACGAGCTGGTGGTTTCCGGTACTTGCCACGTCATTTACTTGTCAAAACCGCCACTTATGACAGTCTGTCATATGGAGGTGCTGTTTGTCTAAATTATAGATTAACACAACAGTTGTTCATTAATTCAATATACATTAAAATGACTAATACCTGCTGCCCAAGCCATTCTTATACGTTTAGTGGTCTGGAATAGTCTGAATTGCCACATGTGTAGGATGTGGTGGTTAGTGGTTGTGTTGGTTTGGTCACTGGTGACGTTGGCAGGGCAATAGGTGGTGTAAGCTGTAGTGGCCTCCTGAGAAGGGCCGTGACACATATTTCTTTACAAACTAAGTACTGAATCCCAGAAATATACCACACCTCATTTGGAGCTGGAATCAGAAAGATATATCATCAGCTATATCCAACATAGATGCGTTTTGTATTTTTTAAAAATACATTTTCACATGATATGTAATTTGCTCATTTATCATTTTACACCAAGTTGTTTTACATTACGTCAGAGTTAATCACCTCTCTGGGACAGGTGTTCTGGGTGGGAACATCAACAACTTGGTTGACTAGCCACAATTTGACAAGCCTGTGGCTATTTCTAAACCTGTGCAGGCAGCTACCTGGTACCAATACCTTCCTAAATACTCCTCTGAAGTAACAGGGTATTTGGGATGTAAAAAGGAAGGGTTTATTGTATGGGAATAAATGGTTGAAAAAGACAAATTAAGTTTAGCATTAAATGAATCCATGCATAAAATTACACATTATACATTAACACATGCAAACATAGTAACATATACCATGAAATTCACAAAAACAATCCACAACTACGGATGCAGATTCCGGCAAGGAGCTGTAGAACTTTTGCAAATTCCACGTTAGACAGAAATGTAGTTCAAATGCAGGAGGATACCTATAAGAATACATTTCGTGCTTAGTTTTTTGTATCAGCACACCATGACCAGCCACATTTGGTTTTTATGGTAAAACTAACTCTGTAAGGCAGCAATACTCCATTGAGGCGAGCAAAATAGGAATTTGGCTAACCATGCAGTAAAGTACTTTTTGCAGCTTATTACACATTTATGAGCAGGATTCTAATCCAAATTCCCTATGGTCCATCGTTTAAATTTGAGTTGAAAATAATTTTAGCTTTATTTCATCCTAGCGCATTAAGTATTAATGCAATCTCAATATTGAGAGATTATGAATTGTATTTTTTTCAGATTTGCACTAAATTAGTAACCATACATCTTGCTACGTTAAAACACTGTTTTAATTAGAAAATCTGGCATTAATTTGTTTTAGCAAGGGCGCAAACATTAGTGTTTCCCAATCTGAGTAAAGATGGAACAAGAAAATCTACAGAGCCAATGTAAGTCAATGGCTGTGGTTAACTGGGATCTATTCATGATTTCATGCTGACTACAATGGAATGGAATTGGGTTGGATTACAGGAAACACATGTCAAAGGTTTTTATGAGCTCAATCTCCTCCAGAAGGGCATCTCAGGATAGAGTAACCAACAAGGGTTCCTCAGACTGTACCCCCTTTGGACCCTTCCGTTTTGGCATTAAACGTTCCAAGCAGGTCAGCAACACCATGTGCCAGTCCTCCAAAGGTCCAACAGTGACTAAATCTCAGCTTTTTGCAGATACTGGTAAACCTCCTCCTGGCAACTTTCAGAGCTAGCTCAAAACATCTAGGAAAGTCTTCAAGGGTCCAGATTTAAGTTCAAGGGTGGGAAACAGGCTCAACCTCACACTTCAGCCATGGATCCAGCATGTCCCTGTCTAGACCACTTTGAAATGGTTTGCTAATCATTCCACTCACAGAGAGCTTTCTGCAACCTTTTGCATTCAGGAAGGCAGCTAAACCAACACTTACAGCACTTCCAAAGCAAGCGTAGAAGGAGAAACACATTTTGCTTAGTACTTCTAAGAGAAGGCCAGCAGTCAATGGCAGATGATGTCTTCTAATTCTTCCAGTCTCTCCTACATTTACTGATTAGTCACCACTCCTATCCAGTCTTAACAGGATTCATTTAGTCTAGTCTTCCCTCTTCTGAGGAACTTCCTGTAAATCAGCTTCAGAAAACCCACTTTACACATGCATAATACCAAACATGCTGTGTCAGAGACCGGAGCTCCTAATCCCCACCCAGGGACTCATCTAATCGAATTGGAAACCATCTCTTGAAAACCCAGGCTCCTCCCTAATAGACGCAAATGGTCTGAGAGTAACCGGCTTCCAATGCTCCTTTACTTTGCAGCACTGTTTAGTATGCACATGCTACCCTGGGATGCTCAGGGTAGTTCTTTGTCAGGACTATCTGCTATACCTGTCCACTCCTCTCTCTCCCTTTCCAAGGTCAGTGGCCAGCAATTATGCTTTCAGCCCTCTTGCCGTCAGGAAGTAGGCTCACAGTTCTCTCCCAGAAAAAGCTTTTTCCTCCACATCAAGATGGAAATTACAGCCCAGGAGGGAAGAGAGAGTGCGGAACACCGGCATTGGCTAAATGCCTAAAGTTCAGACAGAGGCAAACCAGTTTCATAAGATCATTATGCTTTTTTATGATATATATAAAAAAGTCTACGCTCACCACATTTACATATTTGATAAATAATATACCCGTACTGGAATGATCTCTG
Source organism: Lissotriton helveticus (assembly GCF_964261635.1). Lineage (NCBI taxonomy): Eukaryota > Metazoa > Chordata > Amphibia > Caudata > Salamandridae > Lissotriton > Lissotriton helveticus. The sequence continues at coordinate 788,412,254 of NC_136068.1, forward strand.
TAGAATTTTCATAGCCTGACTCATTGAAAATGTTATTCTAGAGGAGGCATTTACCGTAAGAATAGCTACTTTAGCCTATACAGTGAAAAGTGATGTGTTTTGCCACTGCAGTGGACACATCTAACTTAATGTTAGGCAAGTCCCAATTTTTAACATTATGCACCCAGGCCTTCTGGGCACGAAGGCACACATAATTAATGTGTGACTTAGCTATTGCTAAAAGTAGGCTGTAGCTTTTAACACATGTAAAAGTTTCCTTCTAAACTACTCGAAGCTTTGCTCAGTAGTTCAGGGCTGCAGGTCTGAAAGGAATAATTGTACAGACACGCATACCGATTATTTAAATGTTGACTTTAGTCCAAATGCAACATTCAAATATTATACATTGGACGCACTTCTTGTGCCATTTTACTGTGGTCTAACTTACAAGTGAACTGTGCTAAAAGGGGTCAACCAGTTTTACTCCATGTCATGGATCAGAGCGCAAGTCTGGGCACTAGAAAGCAGTCTTCCATCCTCAATGCTTGCAGAACGTGGACGAAAATAATGCAGCGACGACGATGAAAGATGACTTGGGAGCACAACATGTTTTCTTAGTTTTTTATGTGACACTTTAACAGAATGCCACTATGTGACCTAAAACCGCCAGCATGGCTTGTTTTACTAAGGTCTTCAATAACAGTACACAGCATTCACACACGTCCACATATTTCATTTTTTGAAGTTGCAGTGCATCTTTTTCCACCTAATTTTATTAATTTATCATTTAACACTTTTAAATTGCACTTTCCATGTAAATTCTGGGTAGATTCACGTGAATAGATATCACGTAACAAATTATCCACTTCAAGAGTGTATCGTATATCCATTGTTTGAAAACCAACACCTAAAATGCAGATATGATATATCAGAAAACATCTTAAAGTGTAATGCTAAATATCACCCCCAGTATTTTAATACCAAATCCAGATTCAAGAAATTAAATAATGAAAAAAGCACCGTCATCAGCTTCACACAAAATACGCAGGATGCAGTAAATAAAAGAGGAATAAGATTCAGATTCAATAGGTAAATTGAGAAGTTGAATAACAAGGAAATTGGTCAGGTTTGTTGTATAATATATTGCTACATTTTTAGTTAGGTAGCACAATATATATTATCATTATAAACCCAACCTCCTGGGGAAACCAGATTGCTATTTCCCTCTCAGAAAGTACAAATATTTCGGCTTATTCAGTTCCCGAGGGTGAAATTTCCACAGGTTTGTGACCTGAGCAGTGGGGAATAACAATGGGACTTGATGTTTCAAACTGATTCCCGCATTTTTCTCCTTTTTGTGGTGGATTCTTTTGAGCTGTGAAATTAGTCTGTGCACATTGTAAAGTAGAGTATTCACTTTATACCAGACAGCACAATGACCACCCTCAGATCCAGCTGTCATCAGGCAACTGACAATCCTGGAACCCCGTACCAGAACCCATTCCAACCCTGCCATTCCAAAGAGATCACTGAATAGGCAATAAACACAACAAATCATCTCTTTTATAACACAACCACAAAAGGAAACTTAACCCCATGCTATCAAAAGGCCCCCCCCCCCCCCAGGAAACAACTTGACTCCAAACAAAAGCTAATACAACGCAACCGCAAATCCCCATGGAAAGTAAGTGTAGCAATAGGTAGATGACAGGCGCGCAGGAACAAGTGTCCGAAGAAGGAGCCACTAATTCCAACATATAACCTTTCAAATATTGAGGAGGACATACCTTTCAACGATTTTCCCTTGACATTACTGGGCCTTCTAGGCTCCTATGCTTCCCTTCTTTCAAAGTTCCACCAGATGCATCCCCATCACCCAAACCACGCATATGGTTCTCACCCAAGTGATCTTGGATAGGCATAGCATCTCCTTCACCTGCATTCAGTATACGGTACTCACCCAAACTATTCTCGACAGGTACGCCAGAAACACTCTGTTTAAACACGTGTCACTCTTCTATCCATGACCCTTCACAGCCATCATCAACTGGACTTAATTCCCCACTAGACCCGCACTATTTTTGCTCCACCATTTCCCATTCTCCACAAAAACTGCATGTTTGGATACCTTAACAATGCACGTCTTGGGAAAAAAACTTGGAATTGTTCTTCTTGGTTCCCATCAGTCTTTTCAATTTCACAATATCTCCCACATGAAATTGAACTTCCTTTACCTTCTTGTCAGTATCATAATTTAGCTTAGCTTTCAATTGAGCTTTTTCTAACTTGTCACACACTTGCTCCAGATCAGGCATCCTGTTGGCACTTTGCATGTGCTCCAACACCCAGCTGAGACTCAACTTGCATGAACCATATCATTCCTTTAACAGCACAAAAAGTGAGACACCAGCGAGAGAGTGTGGAGTATTGTGGTAACTCCACAACCTTTCCTGCTAAGCTTCAGAAACCCTTGCCCCGCCATAGTAGAGATCTGAATCATCTCCTTAAATGTCCTGTTCACTCTCTCCACCATACTGTTGCCTTGACGACTATACAAAGCTATTGTCAAGTGCTTGACACGGATGTATGACGTTACAACGCATACTTTTACAACGCCTACCTTTACAACGCATTTTTTACAACGCAACATCCATTACAACGCATTCCTTTACAATGCATGCATTTACAACGAATTTTTAAAAACTACCTTTACAACGCATACCATTACAAGGCATAACATTACTTTGCATGTAAGGTAAGTATTAGATAGTGTAGGGGTAATAATTACTATTCTAACTCCAGGGGGTGCAACAGTAGGGTAAATGTTGGATAGTGTAGGGGTAAAAATTACTATTCTAACTCCAGGGGGTGCAACAGTAGGGTAAGTGTAGGATAGTGTAAGGGTACTATGTGTTGTAATGCTATGCGTTGTAATGGTATGCGTTGTAATGACTGCGTTGTAATGACATGCGTTGTAGTGGTGTGCGTTGTAGTGTCATGCGTTGTAATGGTTGCGTTGTAAATGCATGCGTTGTAATGGATGTTGCATTGTAAAAGTTTCGTTGTAATGGTATTGCGTTGTAAAAGTTGTGTTGTAAAGGTTGTTTCCCGCTTGACACCCATCATTTTCAAGAATGATTGAATCACTGGTGACTTAAACTGGATACCATTGTCCTAGACCAAAACTTTGGGAACTCCTTCTCTGCGAAACATATCATTCAACAGTTCTACCACAAAGAAATATTGGATGCAGGTAGATCCACCAAAGAAATTGGACACGCCATGCATGGTCTTAAAACCATTCCAAATTTCCCTTGATCTTTCCATCCTAGAATGTTGCAACCTTCCTTTGCCACATATGCTTTAGTAACAATTGATCTATCTTTAAATGTAAGTCTTTACCTCATGGCTGATGTAATGTAAGTCTCGTGAAACATGGCCTGGCTGCTTCAAAACCACTCAGTGTTTCTCTATTCAGGGGGGCAATCCATCTGCACTTTGAAGAGGGGAGAGAGACATACCCTCTCAGGCAGGTGCAGTGAATACCTACGCCCGCCTGTAAGGGGATGTCTAAGGGGTCCATGAGGCCCCTTTTCCCCCTGCAAAGAGCAGCCTTTAGAAGGCCACACTGTGGTACACTGTGAGTGCGCCTCCTAATGGCCTGTTTGCATCTGTGCTCACGTCTATAATACGGAGCCAAGCAGAGGGAAAGTAAGTCCCTCATTTGTATTCGGTCACACCCTCATGCAAATGTGGGAACACCCTCTCATGATATCACTAGGGCTACAAATGCACCAGAGCTATCAGAATTTCCGAAGGGGGCACTCACTGTTTGCTGTCACATGTTTGTTTGGGCACAAAAAGCGGGTGCACACACCAGTTGCGCCCTTGAGGCACAGCTTATTATACTGCTCAAGATATTCGTTAAAAGCATATTCCAAGCCATGAAGTTCCATTAACGTACAAAATAACTTTGTGGTATCTTGCAACATACTTATACTATACCGTATTGGTAACTATGGCACATGCAGTTGAGCTGAAGTAAAACGGAGGACTTTTTTTGTTGCTCAGACTAAGGCAAAGGTGCACACTAGTGATGGACATCACCTAAAAGGATAGTTTCACACAGGGATGTTTCTGATTTTAATAAATAAATTAATTAAATAAGAAAAGACATCAAACATTATGGCACCCCAGCCAAAGAGACCAAAATGCTCCAAACGGTTATTGCAGCCAAAAATCATATGAAAACCACCAAAATACGTACCTTTCATTTCCAGTTGCATCATGCAGATTTACTTCATCGCAAATATTGTCAAGAGGTTGTTTTGAAATCAAACGGGCATCAGAGACTGATGAAAAGTATGTTAATTCCATTTTGTACATTCACACCCACATGTGTATGCACTGATATGGAATATAAACAAAATTTGTATTATCTATTTCTGATCTCTACACATTATGACTTTTGGAGGGCATGAGTTACAACAAGTTCACAGCATAGGCTATCCTAATAGAAGAGCAGCAAATACATCACTAGAAATTATTACATAAGACTTAGAGACAGATCACACCATGATTCGATTCTAAAGAAATCCTCTTGCTCACTGAACATACATATCCTGTGGTGACTCTATTTTAATGTCTGATTTTCAACCATTGTTTTTCCCCTTGCTGCCTAGAAGAATGAACTATGTGTGGAAGGAGTGCATAAATTGTGTTTTTGCTGCATAATTTAGGTAATCTTGCCGCATAGTACGGTTCTGTATGCCAAATAATCCTAGGAGGCCTGACAATAGTAAAGTTCTGTAGAGTGGTTATGAGGGCTGCCATTATGATTAAAAAAACATATTCTACAGGGAACTGAAAAATATTTCTCACATTTCATGGTTCCCTTTGACATAAGGACCTTTTTAGCACTGCATTTTGTGCAATAAAAGCACTGGAACACATAATATACACAGATAAATAAATAGATTGTAAGGTCATAGTTTTCATTGAAAATTGATGTTTTGCTTTCTTCATAACCTTGTTTCCATTTAAAAGGTTAAAGGCAAGTTTCATGCAGATTTATCAAGCAGGGAACAAACAATTTGAGAGGTCGTAAAAGTGACTTTTTACGTGTTAATTCCGATAGCATTTTTTGCTCTTTGAAACAAAAAGAAAATACTCTGCATGGCATTGAAGTCAACTTTGCACAAAAGTGAAACTTTACTAAAGCAAGTGCCTTTGGTATGAATCTGTTCTGTAGGTTGGGAAATTTGCTTTTCAAAAGATTATTTTGGATGAGCATGAAAGAGTTAATTTTTAATGAGATCAGGACCATTCATTCTTGGAGCTCTGTGAACCTGGTTTTGCGAATGTATGCTGATTCAAATTAAAAAACAAACCTAAACCCTGACTGGACAAGGGAGACTTTTGCCCTGTTGTCCATTTGAGCCCCGTAATCCCACACCCAGCCATATGTACAGGAAACTGTCTGAATGACTGACCTCAGCTTGAAGAAAGATTTTCTGCTCTGACCTCATGGCCAGGAAAAAATGAAGTGGCCCTAAAGTAGGCAGGGTGAGTGCTTCCTAACTCCCACGCCATGTAAGTGGGCCCAAAAGGACTACCCCTGTGAATAAATAAACAACTATCAAAATGCTGATTTTGCTGTGGGGTTTGCAACACCTGTGGTTGCATTTGCAAACACCCAGCTGAGGGGAGATCAGTAAATCCAGGCCAAGGGCTGCAAATCCAGGGCAGGCTTGGTGAGGTTGGATCCGAAGATGGACTGGGAGCTTGGACTGGACAAACAAAACACACAATAAGTCATGCTGCTCATCAATACCGAACTTTGACAATGGCACAAGGAAAAAGTGGTCTACCTAGAGCAAAACATGACAGATGCTGTAGGTTATGGTGTGCATTGAGTGCTGCTCTCAGAAAGCATGCTGGATGGCATGGATTATAGCTTATGGTTCGGCATTGTACTCCAAACCCCTGAGTTAATTTCAAGAAGGAACGACTGGCACGGTTCAAGAGTATGGGTGCCACCTGGTGTGTTCTGAAAATCAAGTCTTGTTGGAAAACAAACGTTGAACTTATCAACAATAGATTCGGTCTTGTTAAAGACTTTTCGAAATTGCTTACATTTGACCTTTGGGTTTTCCCTTGTAGGAACGAATAGAATCTTGCACTTATGCCATGACTGCTCATCTTCGGAATGTAAGATTAGGTGTTAAATAGCAAGTGGTACATTGAATGCTAGAGCATGATTCTCACGGTATTAATGACCTACCTTTTCCCTTTCAGTTATACAAGAGACAAGTTAGATCTCAAGCATATCTGTCTTCAAGAGTGTGCATTTATGAAGCTAGAGGTAGCTGTCTTGTCATTAGAGGAGGAGGGTTGTGAACCATATCTAAAGCTATTCAGTTATTTCTATGCTTCATTTTCAGAAATGTCAGCTTTGTAAGGAACATAACATTAGGTGCATGGTGAAAATTTTAAAATATACCAGTTCCAATGTTAAAATGAACAGCAGAACATTGTGGCAGAGTAGCTTTAGGTATCCAAAGTGGCACGCAGATGTCAGTGCCCAGCAGAGTGACTAGTCAGAGAGGTGATATCCAATGTCTCTTTTTTATATATTATTCCATTCCTCTTTCCCCTTTCTACTGTTGACCTACATATTTTTATTGTGTGTGGCTAGTGGTGGATGCAGTGAGGGCACAGGAGTGCATCACTCCTAGTCGATCGATACTGAGTGCTGGTCGATGGATTCTGAGTGCAGGTTTATTGCTTTTTTACAGTTGCACACCATAACTGGTAAATTTCAGGGCTTTTTCAAGTATGGGTTTGCTGCACAATAACGATAACACAGACCATGTTTTCTATGGAATAAATAAAACAACACGCAAGTGCTTGATTGTTTCTGTGTTTAGGACTTTTTCATTAACAGACGGATGCTTAAACCTGCTTCGCAGAACAATCCCATGAGGGATGGGACAGAACTGAATATATATGAGCAACTTTTATGTATGTTTGAATTCGTGTTTAAGTTGCAGTCCTTCCCACCTGCCTTTGTGATATGAACATATGGAGCTTGTATTTTGATCTTCCAGCTGCCTTTCAAGCATAATTCAGAACTGTTCTGGTAAGTGTAGAACAAAGGACCTATTCTGGCATCAGAGAAGAAAGATGTTTAGAGCAATGGTACTGGACTGTTTGAACATTGTTAGTTATTGGCTTTAAACAGGCATTTGAAACACATAGAGAAGGCTGAAGCCTTAGTAGATATTTCAGGATTAGAGACTGAAAGTATGATTGATTAACAAGTGCCAATTACAACTACATACACAGAACAGAAATTGGAGAAATTGAACATTACAGAACTAATCGAGTGGGGAGAGACCACATCGCTACAACACTAAGTGGACGTAGGGAAGGTGCTTAAGGGCTTAAGAATCCATAATATTCCTTTACATTTAATCACAGATCCCCAGCTGCTGGAAAGAAAGGCTAGAAATGTGTGTGAGTGTTCAAAAATAATGCTTCTGATAACAATATAGTACTCTTGAGAGGATTATTATGAGATTTTGTTGGCAATAGAAAGAAAAGAAAAAAATTTATGAGGCCTAAGCCCTCTGTTTAAATATTAATAAGCAACCTCTAGGTATGCCCTAATGCCCAATAAGTCAGGCTGCAAGGTACTTAAAAGTAGGACCTGTAAATGTTTAATGTAAAACATGTCCTTATAGTGACAAGGCCTCAAAAGGTATTTTTACTGTAGCAGGGTAAGATGTTTCATTGGATAGCTTTGTGATATAATAGAAAAATTAAATAATGTTATCTTCGCTTGGGAAACCGCTAAAAACGTTCATATTTGGACATTTTAAAATATGTATTACAAGCCTACTTTGTCAAGCTGTATAGTTTTACCACTGTGTCGTACGCCGATACTCAACTAATAGTCACTCTCTACAACCCTGCAGCACTGCTCCGCTCCTGCCTGACAGAGGCAGCAGAATGGGTGAGTATCACCTGTCTCAGGCTCAATGCAGGTAAAACGGAGGTTCTTATCCTTGGTAAACAGCCATCTATTTGGTCTATGGATTGGTATTGGTTTGAGTGTATATTGTTATTTAATTACATTGCACTTTCAGATGCTGTTTCTTATTGGTGTAAATAGACTGTGGTCATAAGCACTCCATTTGTGAACCAAGCTCATTCTTCTTTTCATAAGCTACAGATCTTTAACTCTTGCTGCATTTTAGACTCTCTCTCACAGCTAACTAACCCGACCTTAGACTACTCTTGAATTCATACTTGCGAAGCTATCTGTCCAGGGCTTGATCTCAAACTATCCATATCTAAAGGGCTTCCTGAGAGTATAGCATGGTAATTAATATCAAAATGTGCAGTAACCATAAATATGCATATGAAACATAGAACCAATTACAAAATAATTATACTACGGTAACTGCAAGTTGCCTTGTAATAAAATTCGGTTGTTGTTCTTCATGCACAATCCACTTCTGTTTCCTGAATTCAAATACAGAACTTCATAGGTAATTAACAATAAACACCAGTCAACGTTTTCTTATGACAAACAGTAAAGGTCAGGATTTCATAAATAGAAAAGTCAGTTTTACATTTCTACTCTGCAATTACTGTACAAACTCTTGGTAGTCACGGCTATCCAATCACAAGAAAGTACATCTTGTTCCAAACATGACCCCTCCTCATCCCCAGCCACCCTCAGAAATGTTTGCAATTTGTAATTAAATAAGCAAAATGTCAGACAGTGGTTCATTACAAAGAGTGAGTTGTCTCATTTCAGTGTTGGGAAATGAAACAAGATTTCACAGGAGCTGCAATTAAGCAAAAACAAAAGTATCCTGGCGCAACCAGCAATTTTCACTATGTCAGGTTTACCTCAAAAATACATAATTCAGAATAGTTTTTCTTCAACCCTTCAAATCTGTTGTTTGAATATAATTTCTGTACAAAAGAGGAAAAACATTTCGCTCAACTGCCAGAATATGTCCTTCTTATCTGTAATCTCCTCGTTAAAGCCACTTTTCTAACTTAGAAGCTGCGTGTACTGTTGTCATGTAGACTGCACCTTCCTGCATAGCCGCCACTAAATGGAATTAGCTATCGAGGAAGCTTCGCAGAACAGTATCCTACTTAAACCTATAACATATCAAATACTTTGCCATTTCTTGCAAATTCCACAGGACTTTTTGTCATGTAGCGATAGATACCCTAATAACACGGGACAAAACACGTTCGCAAAGGACAGCTTCTATTAATTAAGGAAATATACCCACTCTGACTTCTAGTTGCCACTTAGTACATTCTTCATCTACCTACTTTGAGTTTGAATACCATGGCTATGTTTTTGCAGAACCAAAGGCACAAAATGTTTACATTGTTTAAAAAACAGTTCACAACTGGTTATCAGTGGTCGTTTAAAGATTATCTTTATGTTAGGATATACATCGTCAAATAAACACGTGCATTGACTTTACATATATGCAGTGACAGCTGCTCCACAATGGCAGAGGTGCGTCGCCCCACTGCCTGGCTCAGAGCCAGTAAATTAAAAATAAAACAATATCATTGTTATATTTTTTATTTTCCTGCTCTGAGGCAGCTTGCGAAGGCAGGGACGAGGCACTGGGAGGAGGAGTGCGATGTGCACTCCACTCACTAAGTGCGCATATGTGTTTTGGCCGCCCATCTCAGACTGGTCAAAACACACATACGCATTTAGGTTTTCTCCAGCCCAGCTCATAAGCTGTAATACTGTGCCTGGAGTGGTAAAAGGCGTTGGACATTTTACAGCTCAGCAAGAATAGCACTGTGCTAATCCTATGCTTAAAAACTTTGCTGTAGAAATGGTAATAGACTTTATCCCTTTCTATCTCGGAGTGGATGGCACTGTCCTAATCCTACGCTTAAAGACTTTGATAGAAAAGCAGACATTTGAGGTGAGCAAACTTAGAGTGCTGCTTGTGTTGAGAGTGCTCTATACTGGAGCTGCTTTCCACCTAAACTTGAGGACTACCCAGAGTTCTCTGCTTCTTGTTTTTCATAATTTATGCGTCACTCTATGTCTGAAAGGGAATTGTTTTGACTTATATTGGGTGCCCCCTTGTGTCTGAACAAAGCTGTACCTCTCTGAAAACCTCTAATGAGAGTGAAACATGTGTCAGAAGTTGCTTTTATTCACTTCAGGTTGGCTTGGATGGTATTTAATTTGGCCATTTTACAGCTCGGAAAAGTGCTAATACTATGCTTCAAAACTTTGCTGTAGAAATGGTAAAATACTTTGTCCCTTTCTATGTCAGCATGGATGGCACTGTTCTAATCCTACGCAGGTGTAAATTCAGGACTGCTGGACCATTCTTGAAGTGGGTCACTGGGCTCTTGATGTCAATCAGTGGCTGCTAGGCTTTGGACTCTTCGATGCCGGACTTGGTTATAGGGCATCCGTCTTGTGCCCCGGGGATTTGGGACAGCATGGCTCTGGTCATTCTGGTACCTCCACACTCGGTGGGGAGACAGATCTGACCTACGACAACATGAGTACCTCTTCCTAATCGGTTGCTGTGCCAGTCGGGCTGGGGGGCTGCAAGACAGTGGATCGGACTCTGTGGTTTCGGTGGCTGCGGACTACAAGGGAGTAGCTCCTCTTTTCCAAATGAGTTTTTTGGGCAATTTGTGAAGGCTGGTAGTCCTCTGGGGTTCTTAAGGGCCACACAGTGGCAGGACAAGAAAGTTCACCTTGATTGTTGAGTCTTGAAGCAGCAGGCACTCAGTTCTCGGGCACAGCAACTCTTTTTGTCCTCTTCATCTTTAGGTCTGTTGAATCTGAAGTTCAGGGTCGAGGGATGCCACCTAAATACTCAATTTAGGGATATTGAAGGGAGCACTGGTTAGTAGCCAATGGGTTACATGACTTAAGGGTGACTACACCCTCTATATGACCATGACCTGTGAGGAGGGGGCATAATCCAATAGGCTAATTCTCTCCAGCTCAAATGATGACTCTAAAAAGTGGGGTCCATGCCAGCTGCCCCACCTTAGGGGTCATGCTGGATAGGTGAGGGAGCACATCCTAATCTAACTAATTTCCCCACCTGTCCTCCAGTCAAAAAGTGGGGACAGGAAAGGGGTGTTGACATCTTCCCCTAGCTGGAGAAGCCTGGGTGGCATTTCAAAGGCAGCATGGCTTTCAAAGCTTCTCGCCCTGAAAAGCAATTCCTGCTTGGAAGAGGTATGGACACTTCTGCCAAGAACAGGCTTTGTTTCCTGCCTTTGAAAGTGAAGGCTCTCATCCCAGAAGGCCAGAAACATGTCTTGTGGTGGAAGGCTGGCCACATCTAGTCAGTAACCACACTAGTAGCTGGTAGGTTTTCAGGGGGAACTTTTCATGTGCCCTCTGTGTCCAATTAATAATAAATTCAGCACTGGCATCAGTGTGGGGTATTAAGATGATATCCACTCTTGCATATATGCCCTCACATGGGTATAGTGCACCCAGCCTTAGGGCTGTAAGGCCTGCCGCAGGGGTGACTTACCTATACCACATGTAGTGCAGACAGACATAGCATACAAGTATGTGTGCCATGTTGACTCCTCGGTTTTCTCTGCACCAAGACATGCAGATTGCAATAGCAGTTTACATGAGCGTAGTGAGGGGTCCCTTAGGATGGCACAATCAGTGCTGCAGCCCTTTGGGACCCTCGTTGGTTTCAATGCCCTAGGTACCAGGGGTACCATTTACTGGAGACTTACAATGGATCTAAATGGTGTATGAGTTGTGGAACAAAATTGTACAGTTTAGGGAAAGAAAACTGTTGCTGGGGACCTAGTTGCCAGAAACCTAGCACAGTTTCAATCGAAATTGCACCCGATACCAGGCAAAAAGTGGTGTGTACTGCAACAAAAACCCTGTTTCCTACAGGACCCATTCAGAAATTTTGAAAAGTATTTGAAAAAAAACATTACATTGTTTACAGTCATAATGGCTTGAATTCAAAACAATAGGACATGCACAACATTTAACTGCAGTCCCGAAACACAAAACACCCACCTAATCATTTTAATCTGTCCATTAATGTAATTGCTTTGATTTCTATTACAATGGTTTTAGGGAAATTTTCACATAAGGTAGCAATAAATATATGAAAGTCAAGTCCCCAAACTGAATAAAAAAGTACAGAAGAAATAAAATTTTCTTAACTACTTTAGTCCATGGATAAGCTAGTTGGCATGTCCAGCTTGGGTGTACATCAGATGTCACTCCCACAAAAGTGAACTGCCCACCTTATCCAGGCATAGGCCACTTGAATTCCAAGAAAACCCACCTTTCCTTCACCTGGTAACCATAATTTTGGGTTTAATGTAATTTCTCTTTACATGCTTACAATTTGATTACAACACTGATGTATTCAAAGATTGCTGGAAAGTCTAAGAAAGAATTATGAAATCATCTACATAAAGCGTAAGAGGGGAAATGCAAACTTCTGAATTTCAGGGTAAATTAGTAGGCCTGGGCAAAATTTAAATTGTCCGATGGTAATTCACATAATTTTAAGAATTTCAAAGTGCTAATTTTATTCCAAATTCCCGAAATGGTGCCATTACACCACTTTGAGTAATTACGCGCAACTAGTGGTAAAAATGTACTGTGAACTCACACAAACAACAGAACGCTAACAGCTGTTTTTGGAGAGCTTTATTTAAATGTTTCCCAAAGCCAAAAAATAGATACAAGGATGAATGGTATGCTAAAATAGAGTGTGAAATGACAGATTTGTATTTTGTATAATTGCATGCAGTTTTGCGAAACATTGTTGAAATTTTGTACAATTACACAAAAGCAAATTAAGCGATTTTCACAAACTTCCATAAATGAGTGAACTTGGTTAAAGCTTCCGAAGTATATGCTGTAAAGCTATTATATACTGTAGGGATGGGCAGAATTTTGCGCTACGCAAAGCTCTGCGAAACGGTAAAAACTTTTGCGAATACGCAGAATTGCATGTTCCGCCCGTTCGCGATGCTTTTTTCCAGTTCGCGAACACTGTTTGCATGCTCGAGGAGAAATAACTCGCCAACGCGCATTTTGAAAGCGTGAACAAGCAAAGAATTTGGCGAAGCTGCGGATCGCGGAATTTTTAGCAATTTCAATTACCCAAATTCCGCAAATTCTGCGAGCGAAACTGAATTTACCACCCAGGCCTTTTACATAGTAGAGGAGCAAATATAAACCTCTGCCATAAGCCATTTAGAGTTTACATTCTTTCTGACCACCACTTTAAATTATGTGTCTATATAAAACAAATACATCGAAGATAAAGGCGAAAGCCAATAATGTGATTCTACAGTAGCAGCAGTTTCACCATAATTATAGAGTTAATATGCATGCCACACACTCAGTTTTCTGCTGCGTAATTTCCAGATTTCAGAAATTAAAAGTTTCTGCTTAAAGCAAAACAAACATTACAAAAAGTGACAAATCTGTACTGTGTAGTGGCTGACCCATTCCAATGGATAACTGCTCACCTTTCACTTGCAGACTGCTGTTCTCAGGTGTTATGCTGGTATTGACAAAATCGAAGATTTGCCCAACACTTCCAACTTAAAAAAATCAAAATAGAGAAACAATACTGCATAATGTATAATTAATATCCATTTTATCATAATTCCATTGGCCCTGATAATAACCCAAAGGTGTTTACCCAAATCTTGGCTGTAATACATTGTGGTCAAATAAGGCAAAAGCTAACAGATTATTTTCACATGGGCAAAATGTGAAATGGTTAGGTAGCATTACAGCTCTGTGTGCTAAAATGGGGAAAGATTATTAACTGGCATTGCCTGACACCACTGCAATAAAACCAGTTAGACTCCTTTATCATTTCAATTTTCCCATAAACAATTTACACATACATTGTATAAAAAAACTTACATTTCAATAAGTTACAATTGTAAAGAGAACATGATAATAAAGTATACTTCAGAATGTCCAAAATACCAACTTTGCTAGATATTCTTTCCAAGCACCACTGACCAGCGTTCAATGAAATATATCACATGGTGAGTGTTAGAAATGGGATTTCTGGTTGGCTAGGGCATGTGCCTAAGTCAGTCAGAACCCACCACTCTAGTCAGGGCAAGCGAGTTACACACCAAAGATAACCCCTGCTCACCCCTTTGGTAGCTTGACAGAGCAATCAGGCTTATCTCAGAGGTGATGTGTAAAGCATTTGCACAACCCACTCACACAGCAGCGACACACTAGGCACACCACAAAAGAAATTCCACACAAGGTTATATAAAAATAGCCTTTGCATCATGCCTCATCATTTATTTACTCCTGATGTATACTTAATATCCATTTTATCATAATTCTATTGGCCCTGATAATAACCCAGAGGTATTTACCCAATTCCTGACTGTAATAAATTGTGGTCAAATAAGGCAAAAGCTAACAGATTATCTTCACATGGGCAAAATGTGAAATGGTTAGGTAGCATTATAGCTCTGTGTGCTAATATGGCGAAAGATTATTAACTGGGATTGCCTGACACCACTGCAATAAAGCCAGTTAGACTCCTTTACCATTTCAATTTTCCCATAAACAATTTACAGACACATTGTATAAAAAAAGCTTACATTTTAATACGTTACAATTCTAAAGAGAACATGATAATAAAGTAGACTTCAGAATGTCCAACATACCAACTTTGCTAGAAATTCCTTCCAAGCACCACTGACCAGCGTTCAATGAAATATATCACATGGTGAGTGTTAGAAATGGGATTTCTGGTTATCTAGGGCATGCACCTAAGCAAGGCAGAAACCACCACTTACACACCGAAGATAACCCCTGCTCACCCCCTTGGTAGCTTGACAGAGCATTAAGGCTTATCTCCGAGGTGATGTGTAAAGCGTTTGCGCAACACACTCACACAGCAGCGACACACTAGGCACACAACAAAAGAAACTCCACACAAGGTTATATAAAAATAGCCTTTGTATTATCCATAAAAACACATTAGGACGTAATCACATATATATACTGTGCCATCAGGCACTTGTCATGACTTCACAGGGGTTACATAAATCACTGAACATCAGTTAGCACAACTCAGTAATTACTGGTAGGAACTTCACTTAGCATAACTCATTAGACATAGCCATCAGCAGCAGTGCACCATAGTTAGCACTGGTCACAGTGCACATATCAGGAGTACATTATGCCCACCTTAGGTGGATGCATTTCCCCCTTTACTGGACATATGGGTGCTGTCCCTGCCAATAGCAGGTTAGGAGCCACATCATCACCTCAGGTGGCTTCCTGAAATAATAAGCCATATCCGGATACTGGGATGCCATTTGTACCTAAATCTCAGTATCGTGTTGTGACAACTTAGCACTGCACTCCTGTGCTCCTTGTACACCACCTCTGATCATAGAATCAGGCCCCAAAGGTGGAGAGACCTCACACAGTCCTTTTCTACCTGAACAATGACCCCAGACAGTCCCGCGGGCATGCGAGTGACTGCCAATAACACATGCGGCGGTCCGATAACGGTGGGGCCTATGCGGATTCACCACACTTGAGACCTTCCCTGTCTCCACCACACCCCGCTGACCTGGCAATGCCGTTCCTTCTCTGCCGTCGGCCATGATGATGCTGCCTGTGGGACTTGCTCCCCTCTCCACAAGGCCAGGTTTGTTACTCTCCCTCCTTAGAGGAACAACGCTGATGCGGGTGGCCGTGCTTCGGGGTAGGTGACCCGAGCCGGCTTCTCCTCCCTCACTCTTGTGGTAGTGGGCCCCACCCTTAACCAGGCCTGTTCACGCCTGGCTTCCAGTGGCCTTCCTTTGGCAGCAGGCTCTGCCCAAACAGCCCTCGAAAACACACGGTGCTCTCCTCCTGCCTCTATCAGCTTTAGCAGATACGTGGGACTCTCCACGTCGTCACAGGAGCCCTGCCCACAAACATGCTGCACCTCTGCCTGACTGCCGGAAGCTCTCCTCATTCTCCCGAGAGCACCACCCACAACCAGGCAATCTTTGCCTGTCTTCCTGTTTTGGCGCGGCTTCCTCCCAGGTCAGGCTCTACTCGCATGACTCCCTTTTGCAGTGGAAGCTTCTTGCAGAGTTTCAACAAGCCGCGGCTCCTGCCTTTTTAGCACCTCAGGTCTCCCTCAAACAGCAAGGCAGACCTCCCTCACCACTGCAACACGAGCCCGGGGCTGCAGGACACCAGGGCAGGAATCCCGTAGGGTCCCCAGGTCAAGGGCAAAAAGGCAAATCTGCAGCGCCCTGCCAGTCTCCCACTTGAAGACCGGACAGGGAGCAAGCAGTGCTCTTAGCCTTCCCTGGCAGAAAGCGCTTCTCCTGTGCTTGAGCCTTCCTCAAGGTCAGGGACACCAGCAAGGTGCCAGGTGGTAGGCCAGCACGCAGGGCCTCCCAGCAGTATCTTCTGGTCCAAGTAAGCGCCAACAGCTCAATCTTTTCATGGGATCACAGCCCCAATATTTATATGGTGAATGTCTTTGCTCTACCCCCTGGCACAGGCCTAAGCCCAGTCCAAACTAGTTCTGGGGGCATTTAGAAACATCTTTACAGTGCACAAACACCCTTATAGTTAGTGTAGGCTCTGGCCCCAGACACACCACAGAAGGGCAGGGCCAGCATTGTGGAAGGCAGGCACAGTCCCATTCAGACCCAGGTGCTAGGGCTCCCACTACTCCAAATGCAGATCAGGCCTATTCAGCCTATCACTGAATCACCCAGGCCCTCTAGGGCCACTGCACCTCCCCAGTCTCTGTCACTCCAGAGCCAGACATGCAATACACAACAGGCAGGCACAAAGACTTAAAGCACACAGATATGTCCACTTCTAAAAGTGGTATTTCTAAAATAGTGATAATAAATCTGCGAACACCATTGCGTAGCATTTATTACCACTATTCCAAACATACCAAACTTGATCACGCTACTCCTCTTATGTCAGGAATTACCACTGAAACACATTTCAGGGAATCCTCAATGCATTCCTATGAGAGGGCAGCCTCACAGTAGTGAGAAACCAAAATGGCTGTTTTCACTACCAGGACATGCCACACAGTTAAGGCACATGTCCTACCTTTTACCTACAGCGGACCCTGGCCGTAGGGCTGGCTAGGGCCTACATTAGGGGTGACGGAAATGTAGTAAAAGGGGAGTCACAGACGTGGCACCTGCTTTAAGTGCCATGTCACAGCGGCAGGAAAATGTGCGTGCAGGCCCTGCAAGGGCAGAGGCCTGAAAAAGGTTTGAAAGGCTACTTTGGTGGGTGGTTCAAGCAGAGCTGCATGCCCACCAGTAGCATTTCATTTACAGGCCCTGGGTATATGAGATACCCTTTTACAAGGGACTGATTAGTACATTAAATACGTCAAACAGGTGCAGACCAACCTTACCAAGTTTACCATAGAGTAGAGAGCACATGCACTGGACAGCAGTGATAAAGTGCTCAGAGTCCTACAACCACCAATACCAGGTCAGAAAAAGTACCAAGAGGAAGGCAAAAAGTTCAGGGATGACTGCAAAAAGGGCCAAGTCCAACAGTGAGTAAATGTCCTTCATATTAGCAACCTCTATCAACATGGATTATGGTTTCAGAAATTCTTCTGGTGTTTAAAACCCACCCAACCAAATACAAATTTCTGCAGTCAATATCCATTCCGTTTTAATATCAACCAAACTATGCAGTTCAAAAAAGTCATTTGGCAAAGATCTAGTAAACAACCTCCGGTAAATGTATGAGTCAATATTTGGCTGGATTTCTGTGATCATTTTTTAAAAAATGGACTGGGAATACTTTCTTACCAGGAATCCAAAATTCACCAATTATCAAATGTATCGAGATATTACCAGTGATTTAGAAGGGCATCATTATGGTTTATTTTATGTCTAGTTTAAATATAATGTAAATTGATAATGAGGTGGGCCATTCTATTTCAGTGAAAAAATATTCTGGTTTGCTTGATTATTCATTTACCTCATGTCCAAAAACACCAAATGTTTATCTTTCATAACTAGGGCAAGTGTAGACTCAAAAGCCATCCAGGATTCAAATGTTTGAATAAATATTTACATTTCGATTTCATTTTAGCAACTGCTTTACTTTTTGTCCATATCCTAACCACAGTCTATACACAGATCACAATCCAACCAGATATATTTTCTTATAATTTAATAACTCAGTTTCCATACTCCCTAGTGAGGTTCATTGCAACTACGAGTATTACATTTACATTTCAGAGGCGTTCATAGCACCATGTGTATAATTACATTAATTAGTGAGACTTATAGAGAAGAAAGACCACGATTCCTTTTTTCAGGGCGAAAGAACTTGGCAACAGCTTGCTAATGATGTTGTTTCGCTTAATAGTGCATCCTTTTCCATATTGATACTCTTGGATATGGAAATAATTTATTGCAGCAAAACCAATACTTATAAAAGATTATTTGGAATTACACTGATTGCTTGACATAATTGTATCATGAATAATCCCCTTTTAGTTGAAGTGGAGTTCCATCACCCCTCAATCAGCCATGTAAATAATATATTTTTCTTTAGTTTCGCCTGTTTCCTGAACAAAATTGGGCATAGGAATATTATAGGTATCACCCATACCTCTATCAGACTGCAAAGGAGTTGAATTGAGATTTAACGTGACACTTAAACATTGTGTTAGCACAACCGAATCAATGGATAACTGAACCTGCTTGAGAATTTTTGTCTTCAAGTGCCAAATACCAGTCTGTCAAGGAACTTTTGAGTAGATATTAAGAAAAACCAATTCGTTTTTTCCACTACATAAATTTCTTCCAACACTTTTCTTTCCTCCCCAGCTCTTTTTTTATCTATCTGTCAGACTTCCAGATATTTTTTGTTAATATATATTAAGGTGATATTATCATTAATACCATTTGATATTCAGAGAAATACTTTGCACAGTTTTTTTTAGCTGAACGTTTGTTTTTAATTATACAATTTTAATATGTTAAAAAAAACGCACGAGTCATCAAGCTCAAAACACTGTTCTTAATCACAATATCTCTGGAACCCAGAAACGTAATCAATAAGGTTTTTTGAAATCAGTTATTGATGGAAAAACAGAACAGTGTTGCATCCCTAAAGCACCCTGCTTTAATGATTATCCGCCCAATATTATTGCACAATGAAAGAGGACACTTGCCTTCCCTGGCAACGCCAGAAATTACTCATGTACTGTTAATTATCTAGTAAGCTGTTCATCCATTAAGAAAGCAGCTGCTATTTAATCACAAAATATTCGTGTTGCAGTAGTGTCAAACACTGAGATGGAGACTTTCAATATATTAAAACAGATCGCGATTTAAACAACCATTGATAAAGCCAAAATGTTGGACTCCAATGAAGAAAAAGCAATTACTTTTTATTTTTTTTAAGATTGCTTTCTGCATGCGATTCATGGATGGATACATAATTAAACACACCATGAAAGAGTATACTTTTCAGAGATAAGAGACCCTCGTGTTTTGAAATGGAGCAGAAGGATTAACCCAAGCAACCAATAGAAAAAAAGATGAGACTAAAACACGCCTCTGGGCTGTATGAAGATGTGAATGACAATGTCTCAAGCCAATGGCTGAAGGTTCCTGAGTCAAATAGGCTAAACTGGACAATGCTGACCCAAAGCCCTAGGTTATCTAAGGGACATGTATAGACAACAACATGTTTGCCATTCCATTACACGTCATACTCAAAAATGTTTCAGCAACATAACCAGTTAGGGCCTTGACGCTATTAATTGTGGGCCTTCTTGTGTAAACAGAATGGCACTTCGGAGTTTTTGTATGGTGTTTTACAGCTATATGGCGGGTGCACGTCAGACTCCCTGCTGTTTATTTGCCTCCAGTGAATAGAAAGATATGTCTAAGTAATGGCTGACCGCAGCAGGCTTTCTATTTTGGGAAGAAAATATCCTACTCACCTCACCGTTTACTTTTCCTAACAGCTTTGCCTCTGAACATGTACATTGCAGCAGGGGATCATTAGCCGGCGACAACCTGTTGTTCGGTTGACAGCATCTTGCATTTTCCAAGCACAGCAACTATGATATTATTAATGCCCTTGTTTTAACATTATGCAGAACAAAGCAGCAGCCGGCAAGCGGCACACCATTTCCTTGGAAATAATTGCTTATTGTTTTACATTTGCTCTTGCAAGTCGGAAAATAAATCATTTCACTTCATTAAACTTGACAGGGCAATGCCACCTCCTCGTTTTCAGTAAAACACATACATAAACATATTAAACAAAATGCACCTCACAATGTAACTCATTACATATAGGAAAAGGCATCTGCATAGGGAAATTAAATCTAGTAAAATTAACTGCCACGGGTCTGAGCGCCTCACATTTGGTTGCCAATTATTTCAAGTAAATTAATCCAAACAAAAAGAAAATAGACAAATATTAAACTGCCAGGGGCTGTTTAGTCAGTATTGTGAGCTTTTGTGAACAAGACATTTTAGTTAGGCTTGAGGTAAGTGATGGTTGATTGCCTTTTAATGTGCCAGATATGTTCTCATTATAAATAAGAACACCATCTTTTCCCTTCAGCTGCAATATCAAGCGGAATCAACTGGGATATCCTTTCCAAAGTCTAATCCAAAAGCAGCGACATCATTTATGGCACATAGGTACTCTTGGTATAATCATACACCAGGGATGTACAGTGCAAGTCCAGGAGGGCCAGATTTGTAGCAGATTTTCAGGTTAGTCGTGTGGTAAAAAAAGAGTACATTTAGATTCAATCTATGTAATTTAATTTTAATGTACATTGTAAAAATCTGGCCAGAGTGAGGGCAAAAAAAATCAGATTGTGTGTGATTCATTGAAGGTACATTTCCTGGTTTAAGTTCCTGCTTCTTGGCACATGAAATGAACAAACTTCACATAAAATCGCGAACTACCACCTTCACAAGTTCTCACACCCATGAACAACATTTGGCCCTCGACCAACGTTGTATATGTCTGGAGTAAACCATACATCTTAAATGTAGTCTTCAACTCTAGTGAATCTTTATTTGGGCATAAGAATTGTACAAAGTTCTTTCCAACAGAATCTCAGTTAAATACCTACTCTTACCATCACAAAGAGACAGGGTCAGGCAGAATAGTTGTATCTGGAATGGGGTCTATGAGAAATTACGTTGTTGGTTGAGGGGGAGGGGTTATAAGACACTCTCAAGCATCAACCACAGTCCTGGTGAGAGTGAACCACATAAAGTCCCTGAATAAACATGTGCCAAACTCTCTGGTAGGTTTTCACAAAAGAAGTCAGGCTTAACTTAGAGGCAATGTGTAAAGTAATTTTGCAGGACAAACACAAATAAAAAAGAGAAAAAATACAACACAAGAAAAATCCTGTACCAATGCAGAAAAAGAGAGCACATTTTAATAAATGGTTTGAAACCAACATGATGACATCCAAGCAGTAGAACTGGAGCTATGCAATTTCAAAGAGTTAAGGTAAGTATAGTGACTAAAAGCACAAAGTGCCACTCACCGTTATCTGGCAGTGCAAGTCTGGGTGAAAGTCACAAGTGCAGGCCGACCATGATGAAGAATGGGCCAGATAGAGGGACCAGGTTAGTCCCACTGAAAAAGTTAGCTTCTAAAGTCCAGCATGAAGACTTCCATTCGCAGTGAAAGAGGCTGCGAGGTGCAGGGAGG
Source organism: Lissotriton helveticus (assembly GCF_964261635.1). Taxonomy (NCBI): domain Eukaryota; kingdom Metazoa; phylum Chordata; class Amphibia; order Caudata; family Salamandridae; genus Lissotriton; species Lissotriton helveticus. The sequence goes on from NC_136068.1 coordinate 788,434,023, forward strand.
GTGCCATGGATGGTCATCATTGTAACACGAAGATTCTGTTGGGCATCACAGAAGTTTGTTGCTAGAGTTTCACTTTGGAGGTCACTGCAGGCTGTCGATGCGATAGAACGAAGCGCAGGCCTTGTGTGCCGGTTGTTGCTAGTGGTCACTGTATTTGTTCCCCGGATCTTCGCACTTTCGGTCAGTGCAGGGGGCAAGATCATGGTGCATACGGGCCTGTTCTCGATTGCAAAGGACCCAAAACTTCAGGATTTTTCCCTTTCTTTTAAGAGGAGATCAGCTGATGCCACACCAAGTAGCCAAGACCTGAAGGGCACACAAGAGGATCCGGAACTCAGTCCTGCAGAGGCCAGCAGGGCTCAGGCAGCACCAGTTTCAGGTTCAGGGAGGTCCAGTGCAGCAGGCCAGCTGGGCAGTTGCAAGTAGACCTCTGGCACTTGTTTTGTCTCAGTAGCTCAGAAGAGGAAGTCAGTCAGCTGACCCTTGGAGTCACTTCAGTATGGGATGAAGGGTGCAAGTCCAGTCTTCCTTCTTAAACAGCAGTTCTGGCCTCAAGCAGCGAGGCTGTCGTCTGTCAGTAGGACAGTCCTTCTTCTGTAGTATCCACAGGTTCAGGAGCATAGTGAAGTGTGGATCTGATGGTTCCCTTTCTATACCTGGTGCCCACTTTGATCTAGAAGAAACGTCTGTAGTCTTCCCCCTACAGAAGTATCTGAAACTTAGTTGTATGGTAGAGGCATGCATGGCTAAACCACGTGTGCCTCTACCATGCAGCCTAAACCACAAATGCGTCTTTACCAAGCATTTGTTTATCATGCATGCATTTACCAGGTAATTTTGTGGTAAAGGCGTGAATGGTAAAGGGGTATGCGTCACTAAGGTTGCGAACCATTCCCAAGCCAAAGCTAAAAACGTCCGCCTTCCCCCCTCCTGCCCTGTCCCTACCCCTTAAACACTACCTCATTCCTCTCCCACCTCCTTGTGCTGTCCCTAAAACTACCCCAACCCCTTCAACTGCCCTTAGGCCTAAAACCCTAAACTCTATTTTAATAAACTACCCCGGCTCCCCAGAGCCCTAAAAACTACCCTGCCCTTCTTTAAGCTCTTAAAACGACCCTGACTACCCATTCCCCTCCCCTGCCTCGAGGCCTAAAACCCTGTCCCTTAAAAAACACTATCCCAACCCTCTTCCACCCCTGCACTGTCCCTAAAAGTACCCCAACCCCTTCCACTTCCCCTAGGCCTAATACCCTAACCCCTAATTAAAAAAAATACCTGACTCTCCCCCAGCCCTGAAAACTACTCCGACCCTCCCTAGCGCTGAAAACTACCCGACCCCCCAGCCCTGAAAACTACCCCGACTCCCCAGCCCTGAAAACTTTCTCCAACCCTCCCTACCCTGAAAACTACCTCTGACCCCAAGCCCTGAAAACCATCTCTGTCCCCCAGCCCTGAAAACTAGCCCGAACCCCATCCCAGAAAACGACCCTTGACCCCCCAGCATGGAAAACTACCCCAAACCCCACCACTCAGAAAACGACCCTGGAAACCCACCACCCTTAAAACTACCTCAAACCCCCCAGCCCAGAAAACGACCCCAACCTCACAGCCCAGAAAACTACCCCAACCCCACAGCCCAGAAAACTACCCCAACCCCATGCCAGAAAACTATACCTGACCCCTCAGCCCAGAAAACTGTCCCCAACCCTCGCCCAGAAAACTACCCTGACCCTCCTAGCCCAGAAATCTACCCCAGCCCAGAAAACTACCCAGGCAGCCCCACTTACCTTAGCACCGCTTTATTCCTGGCGAGGTCTTCCTGCTTCCGTCCCTGCTGCCTGCATTAGCCAGCTAGACTGCACACTGCCTTAACCACGTATATGTGTGTTTAAGGCATATGCGTGGGTAAGGCAAGCGTGGTTAAGACTGCGGTGTTCCAAAATTTTCCCCTGAAATTTTCTGCTGCCCTGTACTTGTCCAAATGTGTTTACAGGCACAATAGTCTAGTGTCAAGTCCTTTGTGTATGAGCTGAGACAGTGTCTCTGAAGTGCAAGTGTGACAGGTGAAATCTCCGACCCCCTCATCTAGTCAGAGATGGTCCACCCTGCCAACACCCAGACTCCCAATTGTGTAGCTGTCTGGGAGGACTATACAAAGGCCAACTGCCAACTACGCCTAGTCATGTGAACCAGGAACAGGCTGCAGTCAACAAACATTTAGGACAAGAAAATAACAAGTTTATAAAAGTGGCATTTTCAAAATGGTTACTTAAAATCTGTCTTTACCATTAAAGATGGTTTGAATTTCAACTCCTCAGACACCAACACAATATTCCTAGCTGCTCCCAAACAAAGGTTATCACTTCCTAAATATAATAAGGCAACTAAATGTTATCCTATGGGTGTGGTAGGCATTGCAGGTGTGAAAAACTAATTTGAGAGTTTTTCACTAACAGTACATGTACAAATTAAAAGTACATTTCCAACTTTTTAAATGCCATACACCTTGCTGTTTAGGGCTTACCTTAGAGGTGACTTATGTGTATAAAAAAGGTAGGTTTAGGCCTGGCAAAATAATGCCGTTTAAACCAGCATGCAAGCCGCAATGGCAGACCTGAAGCATGTTTAGAAAGGCTACTTAAGTGGGTGGCACAGTAAGAGATGCAGGCCCACTAGTAGCATTTAATCTACAGGCACTCGGTACATATAGTACCAATTTACTAGTGTCTTATAAGTAAATTAAATAAGCCAATTGGGTGTAAGCAGATTTAGATAAAGGAGAGAACAAAATCACTTTAGCACTGGTTAGCAGTGGTAAAGTGTACACAGTTCTAAAGCCAAAAGAAAACTGGTTCAGAATACAAAAAAAGGTGAAGGCAAATAATTTGGAGGTGACCCTGCAGAGAGGGCCAGGTCCAACAGAGCCATATTTAATCAAAACAAAATATTTAAATGCCTACAGCGCAAATGTAAAACAATTAAAGACTAAATATTATGACATTGTGAATGTTGAAAACAGGCTTTGCTGCTACCAAATTTGCTAAAACTTAAAATGGTTAGGGTTACTCCTAAAGCCAGGTGTTAGACTTAGCATGGTTTATCTGGACATGTTTACTTTCAGACCTCCTGTTTTTGCTGAGATTGTTTTCATTACATTAGGACTGTGCACACTTTACCACTGCTAGTCAGTGCTAAAATGCTTGTGCTCTCTGCTCAGATCAATGTAACATTGGCTTATACCCACTTGGCATATTTAATTTACTGATATGTTCTTAGTAAAGGGAACTACATGTGCCCAGGGTGCGTAGATTAAATGTTACTAGCGGGTCTGCAGCACTGATTGTGCCATCCACTTAAAAACATGTCTCAAGCCTGCCATGGTAGAGTCTGCATGGGCAGTTTTAACCTGTCATTTCGACCTGGCCAAATAAACCATTTGCCAAGCACAAGCCTTCCTTTTAAATACATATAAGTCACCACTAAGGTAGGCCCGGGACAGCCCCCAGGGCAGGGTGAAGTGCATTAAAAAAGTTGGCCATGTACTTTTAAGTTTTAGATGTCCTAGTAGTGAAAAACTCTTAAATTTGCTTTTACTCTACTGCATGGCCTATTAATTAAAATCAGCTTTATTTCGGCACAAAGGCATAAAAGCAAGGTAAAACATGAATAAAATGGAATTAAAAAAAATATCCTAATAAATATACCCCTAAGCCTTTACTTAGACATGCCGTACAATCTCTTGGTCACTAGGGAATATCTTTGTGTGATGAGAACATCATGAATATACAATATCCCATAGATGGGATCCTCAATGATGTAGGCCCACGCATCGCAGCCTCACCACATCTCTGACTGATGCATCATTTCATCTGAGTGACGCATCTTTGACATGGCGTTTCACAAACCAGGATTTAACATACTCTGCTCAGTGGACCTAACTGGGTCCTTGTAGACAGCCCATTCTCCATCACATTCAGCCTGAAGTTGTGACTTTGACCCGGACCGGTGCAACCTGATATCTACAGTTGGGGCCTTACACCTTTTGGCACCATTTACTGTAAAAGCTTTAAAATTCAATGTCTCCAGTCCTACTAATTGGATTTTTGTCATTCTGGTCCTGTTTTTTAAATGAGTTTTTGCTCTATTTTTCTATCTGGTGTTGGACCTTTTGTGTGGTGCTATTACTGTCATAATGTTTGAAGTGTTGCACAACTACTTTACAATTACTACTAAGTTAAGCCTTTCTGCTCAGTTTCAAGCTACCATGGGGCTGAGCACAGGTTATTTGGGGTTTGCCTATGCCTTACCCTTACTAGGATTGTGGTTGCTGCTTGACCACAGCTCACACCCAGTCAACCAGTAACCCAATTTCTAACACCAGGTCAAAGACTTATGGTTGCGTTTAGGCTGTGACTCAGTTCTGGAGTTAAGTACAGAGTTAGTGTTAGACTTGGACATAAGGCAACTCCTAGGTTTAATGTCCTCATCAGGTTCATGGATTAGTGTTATCTGTAGTTTCAGAGTCATAACACAATGTCATGGTTAGCTATAAGATTACCATTACAATGGAGGTTGGAGCTAGAGACAGCTTTAGGATGTGCTTCAACACTACAGTTAAGCTCATGAATGAGGTTAGCATTAGGCTTATGATTAGGGTAATACCTTAAAGACATTTACCCACATCAATTCAATTTTGACGGACCTACAATTACTCCCCCTCCAATCGTACATAATCTTCAACCGCATTTTCTATAGAGCCATTGTAAATGCATCCTGTATACCTAGCTGAGAAAATTATCACCTCTTGTGTACAGCATAAAACCATAAGCCTTGTCTTGACCTTAAGAAATGCAAGGCGAAAACTAGAGAGCAGGCCTTCCCCATATATGCACAGATGATATGGAATGGCATCTCCATCAGCATCAGGACAGATCAGAGCTATCACGCTGCAATTTAGAAGGGGACTGATTAGAATTATTCATTTTCGTTTTTTTCCAGTATTTCTGGATGCCATTTTTAGTTGTAAACATTGTAATCCTGTTCTTAAGCATAATGACCTTGCATGGGTTTCAGTGTGATATAGAAATATCTTCAGCATGGATTGTGGTATTTTGTTTTACAATAATTGTTTTCAGGCATTAAACTGAGCATTGCACACTCCCCTTCTTCAAAGCGACAGTGGCAGCTCCTCCAAAATGGCGGAGAAGGGTGTACAACCTTTACAACGCAACTTTTACCACGCAGTGCCTTTACGACGCAACTTTTACAACGCAAACCATTACAACGCATTGCGCTGGGGGGCGCTCTAGGATAGGGAATATATTTAATTTACTATCCAACACCTTCCCTACTATCCACGGGGACTGGAGTTGGAATAGTAAATTAAATAATTCACTATCCAACACCCAAAAGCACTATGCGTTGTAATGGTATTCGTTGTAAGTACCGCGTTGTAAAGGCATGCAATGTAAAAGTATGCGTTGTAACGTCATACATCCGCGGAGAAGTGTTGCCCTACTGCCTGTCTCAGAGCCAGCAGGTGAAAAATAAACCGATGTCCTATCATCATTTTATTTTTCATTTGCCAGGTCTGAGCCAGCACGTGCAGGGAGGGGTGGGGCAATGCATGAGAGGGGAAGGAGTAAGTGCTCATGTGTGTTTTGACGGCTGTCTCAGACGGCCAAACACACATGCACCTTTTGATTTCACCAACCTGGCTGCATTGAACAGCCGGATTGGAGAAACCCCACAGACTCCCTGTCGTGAGCGGAGCAACTTTTCAGCCTGCTCAGGCCAATGCCTGTGCTGCTCTCATTACATGAGAACAGCGCAGGGATTGCACAGGGAGTCTGTCCCAGGGGCTACTGGGACCAGGAAGAGCACCAGAGCCTCAACACAGGAGGTGGCTGGCAGCATAAGGTAAGTTCTTTATTTTAATTATTATTATTTATTAACACCCCCCTGCACTTTCCCCCGCGCTCCCTCTACCTCCCTACCCCTTCCATGTTCCCTCCAACCACCTCACCACCTTTTGTTTGTGGCAGCCGCCACTGTCTATGACCAACAACATAAAAACACAACTACCTTGTGCATAAAGGAACAAAGCCTACATGACCATTTATACTCAGGCAACTCTGTCTACCTTAACAAACGATGGGGGTCATTGTGCAAAGAGGAGAAATGGAAATTAATCAAATTCTCAGCCTTCAAAATTGCAGACTTGTTCAAAACACGGTATGGTTGCAAAATGCTAAACACACTGGGGGTTATTTATCAGACCCATGCGTCACTTTTGCACCACGTAAAGTGGTACATGAATGATGCAGGGCTCTGAATCAGATTTATGAAGCCACGCAAAGCTACCTTGATCCCATAAATCTTGAGTAAGGCAGCTCAGATTGCTGCGTCGCCTTACTCTGCATTCGGGAGGAGTTCCATAGTTGCCACGGTGGGCGTTTCCACACAACACCCATGGATTTTGACGCTGCCCAAGATATATAAAATTATGTAAACCTGGGGAAGCGCCAAATCCTTATGCTTCCCAAGGTGAAGCATAACGAGATGAAATATCTTAATGTCTCCTAATTCTTTTCCTCCTTCTATGTGTGTTGTATTCTGCAGCACACATAGAAAGAAAAAAACACCTCAGTCACTTGTTATTGTGCAGGAAGGTGCCCCTTCCTGCACAAAACAATACTGCATGCAACGGAGGCACCCTTGCACCATGCTGCACTGGGGCCTACTTTGGTGCTAGACTGCTAAAATGACACCAGTGCAGGGAGAAAGGACAGGAAGGCACTGTATTGAATAAACACAGGTCATTACTGCTCTTTCACTTTGGCATAGGTCAGCGCAGCACGATGCCTTGCTGGTCTGCTCTATGCCAAAATCCAGTAAATTAAGGCCTCTGTGTGCTGTATCGCTTGGTGCACTCCTCTACATTGTGCTCACCCAGAGTTAAGGCATGTGGTCCATATCCTTGAACTTGAATCTCTACCTCTCATCTGTCAGTGGTGTATCAAATAACTTTTCACATCCTGTCACAAGGATCCTTGTTATGTTATATTAGAGATTTATAGAGCGCCTGTTTACTCCAGTTCGGAGTGTCCCCACGTTAGATTCTGACAGGGAGCCTAGTAAAGAGCCAGCTAAAAAAACTAGTGGTCAAAGGATTTTATGAAAAAACATGTTTTCAGATGTTTCCTGAAGGGAACCTTTGTAGGTTCTATTCTGAGATTTAGGGTAGCAGATTCTAGAGTTTGGCCGCCAAGAAGCTGAAAGAGCAGCCACCTAGGTGCATTCTATGAATTGTGGGGATCACTGCCCTGACAGTTCCTGAGTATCTCAGACATTGTCTTGGGAGATGAAGTTTAATCAGGGGAAAAAGATAATGAGGCTCTTTCTGATTGAGGATTCTATGTACAAAGCATAGAGCTTTGAAAAAGATTTACTCCTCAACAACAGGGAGCCAATGAAGTTTAGCAAGAGCTGTACCAGTAGAGGAGCTTCTAGGGATGTTCAGAGGTAGACGTGCCATGGCTGTTTGCACCTTTGCACCCTTATATATATGAGACTGGCATAAATAAAATATATATTAGCAGGCTTACTTGCATACATCTTTCTTTTGCTAGGAATAGTTGTTTGCAGATCTTTTAATATAGAGTCATCAGTCAACAATGTTTCACGTATTCTGCCACCATGCACACTTCCTTCCTGGAGATCCTCTACTAAACAATCTTGTTCATATAGTGCTTAGTTTTTTCAATACAGAGGGGGACCCCACATCAATCTAAGGCAGGTAGACGGGGAAAGAAACATCAAAAACAGAACGGGTACCTGCCCTATGAATTTGGACAGAAAGGCCTAGGAGAGGTCCAAGTGTATTAATACAAAGACACCTAAGCCCAGGCAAATTACACCACACAGACAGATTTATTCATTTTGTATCAAAATTTATTTTTCAGGAAAGAATTTATTTTAGAGACTGCTTTTTTTGCTGATACATAAATATGTTTCGTGGGTTAACCTACACCGTACTAAATAAACACAATAATAAAAATAAGTATAAATAGTGGTTCAGATTCCGCTCTAGTGTATCATCAACATTCATACAGCATTCATTCTCAGGTCAAACAGCACCAAGCGATGATGGTTGTTATCCACAACCATCATCGCTTGGTGCTGTTTGAAGTTAGAAGTTCTCTGGTAACTCTGGAGTAAGTGAGAATTTCACAACGGCACTTCAACAGCGGAAACTAGGTGAAGTGTGCCAGCGAAATGCTGGGCAAAAACATGCTGGAATCAGTGCAGAAACTCCCCAAATCCCTGTCATCAGGAATATTTTAGCTCAGTCAGACTGGGAACCGAAACCGGCCTTGGCATAGAGCTATGCTGCAAAACCAGCCCTGTAACAAAAACAGCCACCCCAGGGGTCTAAAACCAACCCCCACCCTAGCGGCCCGCCGGGGAAATGCAGGGTGCCCGCTATGGCCAGTCCGGCACTGATTTGAGCCCCCACGGAGTTACTGGTGCTCCTGATGTTAGTAAGTCCAGAGGCGTGTGTTTGCAATACAGGGACAAATAGGCCAGTCTCATCATGGAGTCCTTAGCATAACACCTTGACAGAGTACCTCTATCATGACAAGAAGGGAGTCCTGCAGGGCTGAGTGGAATGCATGGCCTTGCATTGGGCAAGGCAGTACTTGGTCCAGTAGACGAAGTAACGATTGCTATTGGCAAGGGTGTGCAATGGAGATACCGGCAAAAATGCTTTCTTAGAGGAGTTGCATTTACTTTAAATAGAGGCTGAAAAGGCGGAAAACGACTATTTTATTGAAATTGCTATAACAATGTGCTAATCAAATACAGCATGTAATTAAATTATTGGCACATCGTAAATTGGCAGAGAACTAGAAGTGCAAACAAAGCATTTTATTAATCTGCTCCACCACAGTTGTCAGGACCGTGAGATTTAGCATTTAATTTAATAATGGTCCAATTTTTTTTATGTCGGTATTACTTTCACCACAAGGAATATCTATCTAAGCTTGTGTAAACTACTGGGCAGATAGAACTGTAATTAGGAAGAAATACCTAAGGCTAATGTGCAATTTGATTTTGCAGCAAGCTTGGCAATGCATCCCACGTGGGCTTGACATTCTATTTACAGATGCCTGGTAACTATTCTCCATCATCCTTTTCATCATCCTTGGCTAAGCAAACATCATTTGGATATTCAAATAGTACTTCTTTTATATGTTTGTTTTTCATTAAAATCCATATTGCACAAAAGACCCATTAGAGGTTTCTATTGATTTCACTTACGTATGAATTGTCAGGCTTTTATCCTCATGCGTCTTGTGCATAGTAGATGCCCGAGACATGGTAAGGTGTGTCGATAAGGCTAGTTAGTGTCATTGCTATGTCATAAAAATACTACTGTTCCAGTTGCATGGCAGCATGGCTCCAAATAGCTACACCCTGTCTGAATAGTTCCTTGACCAGCGCATTTCTAAAGTGTTCTGGTATTTGTAGGTCAGACCTTATTTTACAGATTTTGATTTTAATACACTTATCAAGTGATATACTTACTTATATGGGTTTTCAGCTAGTCCTCTTCATCGATTGGTCTGTGGTTGTATCATTCACATTTTTATTCTGTAAACTAAAGCATTCAGTATGGGGCAATGGGCAGAAGTGGCTTTTCAGGGAGAGCAGCGGAGCTTTGCCCAGTAAAGAGGAGTGATGGAGCGTAAAAGCTCAATGGCGTTTGCCTCTATCAATTCTCATCTTCAAATGCGATTTATGACAGTAATTGTTTTAAAACGGTAAAAGATGAAAAATGTGTGGTTTTCTACTGCATCCTAAAAGCATGCAGAAATCTTTTGAAATGTGAAAATGTGAAAGATGTAAATAAAGAGAGAGAAAAAGTTATTTGCTTATGCAATATAATCACGTGATTAAGAATCCAAACATAGTTAACCTACAAAGTGTTCAAGTACAACTCTTCGGCTCTTGTTTCTCTGACTCACTGCGCTTCGATTCAGCTTATTTGGTTTGTCTAACCTAAATGTTGAAACATGATTTTCCCAATGTTCTCTCTTTATTCCTGTTCTAGGTAACCAGTAAATGTTTATCCTGTTGATTATGTAGGACATTGTGTGACTAGCTGTACTAAATTGTTTCTATTAAATCTGATTATAATGTGATTTCTGTTCCCGACCCTTTAAATTGAGGCTTAGATAAATAGGTTACCTCAGCAAATATATTGTATTTGAGTCGTTCTTGCTGTGAACCTTTTTGTTGTAAGTTCCATGACTATAAATATTTGAAGTAAAGGATATATGTTGTTAGCATGATTCTTGGCATTTTCTTATTCCAGGTCTTCCTAAGGATTTGCCTCACATTCTCTAATATCGAAGTCCCTGTTAGCTCACGTAAAAGATCCATTGGAGGACCAATGGCAGTTTAGTGGTATGTCATGGGCTCAGAGAAGAAATCGATGTTAGATGAATTATATATCAAGTGAAAAGTTGCCCAGCTTTCCACTGCATCAGCAGCTGAAAATTAAAATGGTAATAAAGATTATCATTACCATCTTATTTTTAAGTAACCCATCCTGTACTGAGTGACAGGACGGGGCAGAGCCATCGTCGCAAGTGGCTGCAGGGAGCTATGCACTTATGTTTCAAGTGCGCATATCCCTTTGGCCGGCCGTTTTACGAAGACCAGCCAGACAATGGGGATCTTAAACTTCTCTAACCCAGCTGTACAAGACAGCAAGGTTAGAGAAAGCACAGGCCTCCAGTGCTCTTAGGAGCGCTGCACAGGGACGCTCCCTCCAATCCTGATGCATCCCTCATGCTGAGAGACGTGCCAGGAATGACGATTGCAGTTTCCTGGCCCGGAGCTTCCTGGAGCAAAGACACCCGAGAGTGGAGGACGTCTTGTGTCAGGTTTGCAAAGTGAGTGCCTATTTTTTATTATCTTTTTGCCACCCATATGTGCCCGTGTCACCACCCTAAATATATGCCAGCAGTCACTGGCAATGGGTTAGTCCACTTTAGCCAATGCTAATTTCACGGTGAGCGAGGACCAAACCCACATGCAAAGTAGTTCTCTTCAGTGCTGGAGACAACAATGGCAATTATTCCTATTTGAGACCACTCTTTTTTTCCAGATTCACAAGGGCGCAGCAGCATCCCCAACAATAAAGTAATGCAAAAACTCTAACAGAAAAGCATTAACAAAGTCAGAAAGGCCGACAGCCAACACTAGATCTACTGGTTTTACCAATGCTAGTTTTAATTCGAATGCAAGTGACATGAGCGTCAGATGCGTGGTCTCACACGTGTGCTTTCTCTGGTATCATCAATGCCTCTTTAAGTGAAGTTGCCATACGTACTGCACTCATGCATTGTTTACACCACTCCTAAAATAAACCTCCCTGAGGAGAAACAGCCAACAACCAGCATATTCTTACCATAATCATAAATGTCAAGCAGAGAAAAGAGCGCAAGGCTGCAATTTCAGCTACATCCCAAGACCAGTGACTGATTGAAAGAGACTCAAACAAGCACCAGCCCAGCACGGGGCACTAAGCATTCTATTAGAGGTTAAGAGGCAAGCTACTGAAAATTGCCAGCGCAGGAAGCTCAACAGCTTTAATCCTGAAAGTTCTCTCTACTGCATTTTTACTGTCAATCAATAATTAACCCCACACCACCTTGCCATAGTTGCAAGCATTTTGCTGACTCCAGAAAAGCGGTTGCTTTCACTACTGCAAAGAAAAAAAAAGGAATTAATACTTTTGGGTATCCTCCCCAGAATCAATTCAATTCAAAAGTCTTTATTTCGATATTTTTCAATCATAAAAGACAGTTACAATTTAATATTTTAAAATTACCCTTCATTGACAGCTAGTAAAATCCACAATTCATCACTTCAGCTCTCAATTAACAATTATTGGCTTGCCGCCATACATAAAACCCATAAATTACAGTCAATAAATAAATTATGTTAAAAAGGAAGAAAAAAGCAGGAAAATGGATATGTAATTCATTTCATTCATTAAAAAGAGAAATATTTTTAAATTTTTAAAATTGATCACTAGATACATCCTCCCCAGAATCAAGATGGAGGCTGTCTGAGGTCAACCTTGTTCAAGATTTACCTTACATCGCTGGAATGATTGATTTAAGTTTTCACACTCAGGCTATCATGTACACTATGTATACTATGACAACTCTCTAACCCTGTGGTTCCCAAACGTTTTGGAACCACGACCTACTTTTATTAGAACAAACTTTCACGAACCCGCATGAGGAGGGGCGATTTTTTTAATGTAAAGTTTCATGTGGTATTGCATTTTCTATTATAACGAGCATATTTTCCGTTGAAATCGCTTGTTATTTTGCACAGACATACAGTTTTACTAATAAAACTGTACAGCATACAAATAATCATTTGCTGAAATCAGATTTTTGTGAATAGGTATTATTTGTGTATCACCAAGTAAAGTGCCGTGATCTGTTATGATACTATTAAAGTCTGTTTCCAGCACACTTCAAATTTACAAAAACATAAGCTTCATCTTTGTTTTCCTAACTGCTGAATGCATACAGTTCATTTACAGGTATTTTCATTTTGGTGTATGTTGCAATATAATGAAACCCTTTAGTCTTTTCTTTCCTTTCACACTCACTGTACTCCAGCAAGATTGTTAAATAATTACATTTAAAAAGTCGTCTCACTTTGCAGTCAGAGAAAATAAGGCAAACTCCAGTTCCTTGTTAAAAACTATGAAATCATTTGCCAAAAGACGTTGGGCCTGATTACGAGTTTGGCAGATGGAATACTTCGTCACAAATGTGACGGACATTCCGTCTGCCAAATTAAAAGTTCGATAATAACGGAATAGTAATTTGACGGATGAGATATCCGTCACATCTGTGATGGAGTAACCCCGTCCACCAAACTCATAATCAGGCCCATAGCCTGACATTTGACCTCTATCTTTGAAGAACCAGCAAATGTGACAAAATAATCACAGAACTTAACCCCTTCGACGCTCATGACGAGCTGGGCTCGTCATGAGGTAGCCTCCTCGCACGCTCATGACGAGCCCAGCTCGTCATGTAAAGTGCGCTTTCGCAAAATCCAGCGTACGTGGGGAAATCATGCCGCACGCATGCGGTTAAAGACATTTTTAGGTCTCGCCTGTCAATGCGCATGCGCATTGAGCAGAGTGAGACTATGGGGGCTTAAACAAAGCTTACCTACACTGGCGATTCACTGGCGATTTGATGAAGTGCATGTGCACTTTTAACTCAATGCGCAAGCGCAATTAGTTAAAATGCGCGTGCACAGCATCAAATCGTCAGCTTAGTGCCGCCAGCAGCTCTTCCCGCTCCGCCCCCTGCTGCATCAAAGGCTTGGCGCTCTGCCTCAGCCCAGCCATTCTCCTCCCCTAATTACCCCCTGCTGCATCAAAGGCTTTTTCACGGCCGGCCGGCCGTGCTTTCAGTTTCACGGCTGGCCGGCCGTGTCTCCTTTTCTTTTTTTTTTTTTAATCCGATGTTGATAATAACGATATCTGCTTGCTTTGCTTTATAACACTAATTTTATTTTAGCTCATCGCAGTGTGTTCACACTTCTATCGATGTTTCACAAAGTGTGATTTTGCAACTAAATGTAATTTTTGCACCTCTATGTGCTGGGGATGTCATACGAATACACATTTTTCACAACTCATTCATCATCAAACTAAATTTTCTCTCTATGCAGAGTGATTTTACACCTATAAGAAATGCCACACACTTGGTTACTTTGCTGCATTAGAGACTGTTCACCTAAGTTAGATTTTTGATTTTTGCTGCTACATGTGTTTTTGGAACGAAAAGTGATTCATGTTGATTTTGCACTAGGGATTGGACTAAATCTGACATGCCACACTAAGGAAAGGATTTCATGCAATGCAATTCACTGTCCACATGCGCTTAATTAAACATATGCTTGCTATCATAGTTTTGCCGTTTCTAAGTTCTATCAATCACAGGCTTTATAACCGCATCCACCACCACATCCACCACCACCACATCCACCACCACCACATCCACCACCACATCCACCACCACATCCACCACCACATCCACCACCACATCCACCACCACATCCACCACTACATCCACCACCACCACATCCACCACCACATCCACCGCCACATCCACCACCACCACATCCACCGCCACATCCACCACCACCACATCCACCACCACTACATCCACCACGCATCCACCACCACTACATCCACCACCGCATCCACCACCACTACATCCACCACCGCATCCACCACCACCACATCCACCGCATCCACCATCACATCCACCATGACATCCACCGCCACATCCACCGCATCCACCATCACATCCACCATGACATCCACCATCACATCCACCATCACATCCACCGCCACATCCACTACCATCGCATCCACCACCACATCCACCACCATCGCATCCACCACCATCGCATTCACCACCACATCCACCACCACATCCACCACCACCACATCCACCACCACATCCACCACCACCACCACATCCACCACCACTACATCCACCACCACATCCACCGCCACATCCACCACCACTACATCCACCACCACATCCACCGCCACATCCACCACCACCACATCCACCACCACTACATCCACCACCACATCCACCACCACATCCAACACCACTACATCCACCACCGCATCCACCACCACTACATCCACCACCGTATCCACCACCACTACATCCACCACCGCATCCACCACCACCACATCCACCGCATCCACCATCACATCCACCATGACATCCACCGCCACATCCACCGCCACATCCACCGCATCCACCATCACATCCACCATGACATCCACCGCATCCACCATCACATCCACCATCACATCCACCGCCACATCCACCACCATCGCATCCACCACCACATCCACCACCATCGCATCCACCACCACATCCACCACCATCGCATCCACCACCATCGCATTCACATCCACCACCACCACCACCACATCCACCACCACTATATCCACCACCACTACATCCACCACCACTACATCCACCACCACCACATCCACCACCACATCCACCGCCACATCCACAACCACCACATCCACCGCCACATCCACCACCACCACATCCAGCACCACTACATCCACCACCGCATCCACCACTACTACATCCACCACCGCATCCACCACCACTACATCCACCACCGCATCCACCACCACCACATCCACCATCACATCCACCATCACATCCACCATGACATCCACCATGACATCCACCGCCACATCCACCGCCACATCCACCATCACATCCACCATCACATCCACCATCACATCCACCATCACATCCACCGCCACATCCACCACCATCGCATCCACCACCACATCCACCACCATCGCATCCACCACCATCGCATTCACCACCACATCCACCACCACATCCACCACCACCACCACCACATCCACCACCACCACATCCACCACCACCACATCCACCACCACCACATCCACCACCACCACATCCACCACCACTACATCCACCACCACCACATCCACCACCACATCCACTGCCACATCCACCACCACCACATCCACCGCCACATCCACCACCACCACATCCACCACCACTACATCCACCACCGCATCCACCACCACTACATCCACCACCGCATCCACCACCACTACATCCACCACCGCATCCACCACCACCACATCCACCGCATTCACCATCACATCCACCATGACATCCACCGCCACATCCACCGCCACATCCACCGCATCCACCATCACATCCACCATCACATCCACCGCATCCACCATCACATCCACCATCACATCCACCGCCACCGCCACATCCACCAACATCGCATCCACCACCACATCCACCACCATCGCATCCACCACCATCGCATTCACCACCACATCCACCACCACATCCACCTGACAAAGGTATTAATTTTGCTATTTTCAAAACCAACACATAAATAAAAAATAAAAAAACTTTCCTAATGCGAGACCTATTGCATTTTCAATGCTTGTTATTGATTGCCTCTACTGTCCTAACCCACCCAAAATTGGCTTGCGACTCACAATTGTGCCACAACCCCAATGTTTGGGAAACACTGCTCCATCCTAGGGACTGATAAGTACTGAAACAAGCCAATGCTGTACATGGATAAAAGCATTTGAAGGGTGCAGATGTAGCACCTGAGAGGCAGCAGACTGAGGTATTTCATCACGGGAGGTACTTGGGACAAATGGCAGCGGGGGTAGCTCGATTGTGCCTTATTTTATTCTTAATCTGAACGTTTTTTCAGCATTCTTGCTTGTGTAATGTGCCTTGATAAACACATTACCTTTGGAGTGTTTTCTGCATGACTTCTTTGTGTGTGCTCTCAGAGAAAATGGGCTAGGAACAGTCCTTTGGAGTGTTTTCTGCATGACTTCTTTTTGTGTGCTCTCAGAGAAAATGGGCTAGGAACAGTCCTTTGGAGTGTTTTCTGCATGACTTCTTTTTGTGTGCTCTCAGAGAAAATGGGCTAGGAACAGTCCTTTGGAGTGTTTTCTGCATGACTTCTTTTTGTGTGCTCTCAGAGAAAATGGGCTAGGAACAGTCCTAGCCGAGTCATGCTTTGATGCCAATGGTGGAACATTGGATGTTTATGGTCCCGACCGAAATGCTTAGCCAGTGAGTGACACTGGAGAATGGGATTGATGCCTGAAATCATCAGCTAATCAGTTGCTCTTAAAGAAGACTTCTCAAATGTAGTCACAGGGAAGAGTTTCTTTGAGGGGCCTTTTGTGTTGGTGTTTGTGTCAGTTTGAAGTGCGCATGTCGGTTTAGCCGGCTATCTTGCTACGGCCAGTCCAGCATGCATAATTCAAATCTCTCCAACCGACCTGTCTTAGACAGCTGGGTGGAGAGCATGCACAGGCCTCCAGTGCATTTAGGAGTGCTGAGTAAGCCTGCTCCAGCCAATCCAGCTGCTCCACATGCTGCTTAACAGCATGAGTCCCCGGTAGCTTGTCTCCTTTCTGGTGAAGAATTGGCTTTGTAGTTTGGTCTGCCCTGTTCCCATGATGCACTGGGCCAGGGACAGACTAATTTGCATATAGCCAGGTTCTGAGCTGGGATGGGGCAGTGAGATAAATAACGGTGATGGATCAAGCCCTGATCTTTGGACTGGGTAAGAGTGGTCTGCTTAATTCAGACACTCTGTTCATCACCACCCCCTTTTCTGTATCGCTTAACAGCATGAGAGCAGCTTCTGGATTGGATAAGGGAGTTGGCGGTGGGACCTCGCACTCAGACGAGTCTGGAGCCAGGGACCGGAGAACATTGTGGACGTGCTACAGGCTAAGGCAGGTTGCATTTTCATTTTACTGATAAATGTTTTTTTCTAATGTATACTTGAATAGCGCTTCACCATTTTCATATGTCACCAACCACCACTGAAAATGAAACAGGGGTAGAAAGACGCAGAAATATAAAATATAAGTGGGAGCGTGGCAGGGCAATGGAAAGTCTACAGTTTTAAAACAAAGTAGTAAAAAGGAAAGAAATTGAGATAAAAAAGCCTTCCATTGGAAATCATTTGCCATACGAAAAACAATATACCATGAGGTCTTAATATCAACATTTTCACATGTAATCTCTGGATCATCATATCTCCACTGTGTGATGACTTGGGTGAAAATTATCACATATTTATCAAAGTCCAGCACCTAGCTCCTAAGGCTCCACTATATCAAATGCATTTGCCTTTAAATATTTTGTTATAGCAAAACATTTGAAACATGCTTGAAAAATATTCACATTTGCTCCTTTCTTCAATATGTGCCACCTGCTTTCATTCTTTTTCCCAAAGTGGCTTGGTAAATCAAAGTGATCTAAAATGTTACCTACCCTGCATTATTTAATCTTTAATATTTAAACAAGCAAATCTCTTTACACCTACACCTTCTAGAGTGTGACTGTCTACTGTGGACTGGTATTACGTGTGAGATCTGTACACAAGCTTTCTGTCATAACAAAAGTCACACGGAATTACCCACTTTGCACACTCAAAAATAACTTACATCTACATGTTTAAATTGATCTCCCACACACCAATATAAGTTGAGTCACTTATGTCCATTCTATTGAAAAGTCTGTCCTTTGGCGTTGAAAGCTTCCTGTACATTACATAGACTACACATAAGTTGCAGGTCGTAAGCATGGCCTCGAGGGGAGCTTATCATACTTGGCTGCCTTAGATGGAAAAAAGCTCCAATCTGAAACGGGCTCTAAAACATACGAAATGGATGCCCAGGAGTGCTCACTAGAAGCGTTGTCTCAGCCGCGGAGGAGGAGGGAACGAGGACACTCACACTTTCAATGATGCCCTCAGACATCATTATTTCAAAGGCCTGTGATTCAGTGAGCAGCTAAGGGTTCTCCCAAAACTATTTTTGAAGGGGGAGGGAGGGGGAAGCTGACTTATTGCAAGGCTTCAAAGTACAGTTCAGGGCCCTACAGAGCCGACTGAGTGGTTGATCCTGGAGACACGCCCACTAGCTGGCTCCCTTGACAACACAGGGCAGTGAATTGGTGCCGATGGGAGGAGGGCGGGGGCTACACCTGTAATAGAAGTAGAGAGAATCCCATTGATGGTCCCAGAGGGGTGATGGGTGTTACAACTCTCATGTAGCAGATGGCTGGTGTGGAAAAGCTGCAGAGGCAAGTGGAGAGTGCCCAGGAGGTGGCATGAGTAGCAAGGACAACGAAATGTGATTTCGGGAAATACCAACTTACATAACAATGGTACTGAAATCTTAAGTATCATATGCATCCTACTGCACATGGAAATATCAATTAGAAAATAATTGGCTAAGTTCTCCAGAAAAGTAGGCAAGGGTTAAGGTCACATAATTCAAATGTACATGAATATACACTTGAATGTCAGATGTTTCATTAACTACTACTCTGTGTAAAACAGACAGTGAACATAACTTGCAGCCCTTTGTATTTTTTATTGGAAATATGTTTGACTTAACTATGTAAATAAACTGTATAGGGTGAGTGAGTGTTGGAAATGGCCCTTTTTTCAGGGTTATCCCCAAACTTTTTGCTTCTTCCTCCGATTTTATCCTGACCCGTCTTTGTTGGCTATAG
The DNA here is from genome assembly GCF_964261635.1 of Lissotriton helveticus. Classification (NCBI taxonomy): domain Eukaryota; kingdom Metazoa; phylum Chordata; class Amphibia; order Caudata; family Salamandridae; genus Lissotriton; species Lissotriton helveticus. The sequence goes on from NC_136068.1 coordinate 788,453,246, forward strand.
GACTCTGGGCACTTTACCACTGCTGATCAGTGCTAAAGTGCATATGCTCTCTGTGTAAATTGGTATTATGATTTATTATCCATGATTGGCATATTTATTTTACCAGTAGGTCCCTAGTAAAGTGCACTGAGTGTGCCAGGGCTTTTATATATATGATAAATAAACCCATAAATGTGCCCTGTGAGCTCATATGGCTGGGTGCTTATTATATGAAAATAAGGAATACTTCACAGTGACCAAACGGGACCAGGGGCCACATCCCCTGGGTCCCACACATCCCACGTCAGGACTTATAGCTCAGCAGCCATCCACAACATCGGAAATACAGCTGTTGCATGCTGCACACACATCTACTCACCAGCCGAACTCCCTCCCCGCTGCTTTGGCTGCAAACATCCCTTCCACAACACTATGTTGCCAGCTACAACGCAGGAATATTGTATGTATCTGCTAAACTGTAGGTCACTACCGAGACACAGCACGCAAATTGCCTTGCTGCTAGAAGAGTGCAAGCCAGATGCCGTCTTTCTGACGGAAACATGGCTTACATCCCAATCTGAGCCCTACCTAGTCTCAGCCTTACCCCCTGGTTTTCAAATATACAGATTAGATCGGACAGAGGGGAGAGGAGGAGGCTTGGCTATTATACTAAAAGACCAGTACCGATGTCGCACTACAGCTGAAACAATCCCTGAGTGCGAGAGCCTAGCATTCAGCATTGATTTCACTGCTAATAGCTCCTTTTCCGGCACTCTGATATACCGTCCCCCAGAGCCGGCAAAAATGTTCCACAGATCGCTTCCAAACATTATCGCCGAACGAATCATGTCCACAGCCAACTACACGGTTCTGGGAGATCTTAACCTTCATTTTAATACTCCCACAGATCACACTGCCATGGAATTAACAGACGATCTAGCAGCCTTACAACTAACCCAGCTTGTCACAGCTCCTACACATGAAAAAGGCAACCTACTTGACCCGATTTTTAGTAACTGCACCGATCTGGTGGTGAGCCAACCCATTCCCCTCCCCTGGTCTGATCACTCCTTAATCCCGTTTACTTGGCACACCTGTAAAGCCCCTCAGCCCACCCCCCAAGTCAAAACTAAGAGGAACTGGGTTAAACTACCCATGGAGGCTTGGCTAAGCAATTTAGACTCCACTTGCCCATCCCTCCGCACAGACCCCAACTTGGCAAATAAGGAATACGAGAGCTGGATCACGAAATCCCTGGATACTATTCTCCCCTTCCGGAGTTCCTTATCAAAGAGACTGCATAAATCAGCACCCTGGTTCTCAGATACCCTAAGAGAAAAAAAACGCCTCTGTAGGAAACGAGAGAGAGTGTGGCGTTTAGACTTCCTACCCGAGAAAAAGCTCCAATATAGAGAGGCAATTAAGGCCTATAAAGAGGAGGTCAGGTCGGCTCAAGCTGCCTACTTTGCGGATAAAATCATGGAAGCCAAATCCAAACCCAAGGAAATCTTTCACTTGGTAAAAAAACTCACTAAAGTCAATAACACAGCCCCACCCTTGGCAAAAACGCAAGCACAGTGTAATGAGCTAGCGGAATTTTTCCATAGCAAGGTTACCCAGATCTATTCCTCTTTCCCGACAGTAGCCACAAATCCAGGAGTAGTCGACCAAATACCTCTGAAACATCCTACTCTCCGTGACCGGCCAATTCTTGAACACTTTTCCCCTTTAGATCTTGAAATTCTGAATCAATTGGCCCGCTAAGTCAAATCTGGCTCTCCACTCGATCCAGCACCTCCGGAGATTATGTTGCAGGCAAGCCAGGCCACCCTACCCGTAATTCTGGATCTGTTAAACTCTTCCATCTTATCTTGTACAGTGCCCACTGCATGGAAGAGAGCCATGGTGCGGGCACTGCTAAAAAAAAACAACCTTGACCCAGAAGATCACTCCAGCTACCGCCCAATCTCACTGCTCCCCTGGGTAAGCAAGATCTTGGAGAAATATATAAACATCCAGCTAATTCAATTTCTCGAGAACAACTTGCTACTGGATACCACTCAAACAGGCTTTAGACCTAAGCACGGAACTGAAACCGCTTTGTTAGCGGTTACCGAAGAGTCACGCAGGATACTGGACCAAGGAGGATCAGTGGCAGTGATCCTCCTTGACCTAAGCGCAGCCTTCGACACGGTCAGCTATACCACTCTGCTGAACCGTCTATTTAGCATCGGAGTAACAGGCAAGGCACTTAGGTGGCTTGACTCTTTCCTGAGCAATAGATCCTTTCAGATCTTTGACGGGGACACAGTGTCAGCCAGCAAACCACTGAGTTGTGGGGTTCCGCAGGGCTCCTCCTTGAGCCCTGCGTTGTTCAACATATATATGAAACCACTGGCTGGGGTCGTCGAACCGCACGGTATCAAGATCATATCGTATGCGGACGATACCCAGCTAGTGGTTTCCTTGGCTCAGGATGGTAACAGGCAAACCGCGGAAGGCCTGATGAAATGTCTAGAGGATGTCAAGGAATGGATGACAGCCTCCTCTTTAAAACTTAATGGAGATAAAACAGAGCTCATGCTCCTGGGCCCAGTATCACCAGTGCCATTTATCTCCCTCTGGCCTCCCTGCCTGGGCACCCCCCCTACCCCCAAGGAAAGTGTAAAAAGCCTGGGAGTATGGCTGGATAAAAATCTCTCTTTTACCATCCAGGCCACCAAACTGTCTGCCACGTGCTTCGGCTTACTCAGAACATTGAGGAAAGTTCTGCCTCTTTTGCCAATGGAAGCCAAACAGGTGGCAGTACAGGGCTTGATACAGTCCCGGCTAGATTTTAATAATGCCCTTTATGTGGGTGCCCCAGAACTGACATTGTGGAAGCTGCAGGTTGTACAGAACTGTGCAGCCCGTACCCTGCTACAGATCCCCCGCACTCAGTCAGCCAGGCCCGGACTAAAAAGATTGCACTGGCTGCCGGTGAAGCAGAGAGTCGCATTTAAGGCATTGTGCATCGCCCACCGGGCATTCTGGAAGACGGGCCCAGCAATTAATGACAACCTAGTCACCCGCTACCACCCAAGCAGGAATCTTCGCTCTACGGAGGCTTTCTTGGCCGTAGTGCCCAAAGGTAAAAGAGCTAGAACCGGAGGCAGGATGTTCTCCCTAAATGCCTCCAAGTTGTTGAACTTACTTCCAGCACAACTTCGCTCCAACCCTAATCTGCTCTCATTCCGCAAACAATTAAAGACCCTTTTGTTTGCAGAGTCCACCGAGGCCTAGCTTCTTCCTCATCGCCCAGTTCTGTCTAGAGACTCAGCGCTTGGACGCCCGTGGGGCAGCAATCGCGCTCTATAAATCGACATACAATACAATACAATACAATAATACTCTCTCATAGTAAACAATTGCCTAATATATAGGTAGAGCGACTTTCAAATGAACAGGCAGGGACATAAAAAATATATATTTTCTAACTTCACCTGGGTAAATGCTAGCAAAATGATTCAAATTTATATTTCCCATAGATTCAAAAATCTAGTTCAATGGTGAAATTTGATTTTTGGTAACTTTAGTGGAAAAGTTACTTAATGGTAGTGTATTTTGGGCCGCATGAGAAAAACTGGTTTAGAGCCAATTTATCGCTCAGCACTACTCTAGAGACGCAAAACACATTCATGACTGGGTATTAATGACCATCCACATAGAAGAAAGTTACTTGGCCTCTAGGTCCAATATTGCTGGCGTCTTGTCAAGCTCTGGTCACGTCATAGGGAGTCGCCCTCTGAGAGGCAACATGAAAGATGGCAGAACAAAGGACAGCCATTAATGCTATTTTCACTTGGTAATGCCAATTGAGACTGGCACATATTGCTCCGAAACATTTCCCTTGGGGATCTACTCACTGATGACAGCATCAAAAGCTCCCAATATGCTGATGATACACAATTCTACTTGAGAGTTGACTTCCACTCCAGGCACACAATGCCTCAAACACTTTCTGAACCTCATCCGGACGTGGATGTCCATTGTCTACCTGAAGTTTAACCCAAGAGGAATTACGGTCGTTTGCCAAGTACAGCAAGTAATAATAGTGCAAGTCTCTCTCAATGGAAGGAACTGTGATGGTTTGAAACCCCAACTTTCACTGAATACCAAGTCACTTTCATTCACTTTGGAATCAACCTCGTCCTCAAGAAAGACATTGCCAAAAAACACAAAGATGGCATGATACCAGCTCTCTCTTGTAAAACAAAAAATGAAACTATTTCAGAAAACAACTTTAGGAAATGCTGTTCAAACCTTTGTACTCTTTCATCTAGATTTTGGCAATGCCCTGCTTCATTGCTTCCCAGACTCCACATTCCCCCCCCCCCCATTTCTCCCTCGTATGCACCTTACATTTTTGCGTCTCATCCAGGGCCTGAAGAGATATGATCACATCACAACCAGCTGTGATTAAGCTTTTCAGCATAATTCAGAGGAGGAGAGATAATGTAAAATTTGCTATTGGAGTATGGATTAGGGAAGCTTTCACTGTGTCCAACTGTTGGGACTCCATGCAAGCTTAAAGCACCTAAGCAACTTAGAATGCCAAATGAATCTAAATGGAATGGAAATTGTGTTGTGAGAGGAATAACATTTGTAGGAGGCACAAGCTAAATAAAAATTGGATAGGACGTGCTCTACATTTACTCTTGTACCATTTTCTTCTCCTTATCTAGAACTTTGCTTACTTACCTGGGGACTTCTGATCTTATAAGAGGATAATGCTCAAGAAAATAAGGACAAGTGTCAACATATTATCGGTAAGAATGGCTCAGTGATAACATATAATACTTGTGGGTAGTTCCCTTTATGCCCTAAAAATAAAGAAAGGTGTGTAAGGACTTGATCTAAATGGTTTGAATTAACTACTTATAATAGCCACACTATACAAGTATTAAAGCTTGAAGAATGACATTTTTTGGAGTGTTGTATTAAACGTATAAATAGTGTTTTTATCTTCACTTTTTCAGCCCTTAAGATGCGGCGTGGAGAGCTGTAAAACATGTGTTGGCTGAAAACTAATTGCTGAACCCAACTTTGTTTGAATAACAATTTTTGTGGAAATACTTTGTTAATTTTGGGTCTCATTTTGTTCAGACAACAATATATGGAATAATTTTCTTGAAATATCAGATTGCATGGCATAATGTTTTGAAGGACCAGATGTGAATTTAAGGATCTGACAATTGTGTATGAGAAGCAAGTTTTGAAAATACCTGGCTGCTGATATCTGATGTAAGAAGCTTGGAATATAATTTCAATAGAAAGGTATCTTTTTGGAGTGGAATGTATTTTATACTTAAGATTGTTTGGTTATTATAGCTCCCTACAAAACCTGAATGTTTACCTTTGAAAACATTCCTGTATCACCTTTTACCCCAATCGGTCATGAACCCTTAATCACAGTAGCCAGAACCTGAAAACAAGCTGCAAATTCACAATTTGAAGGGGTTTCTTTTCATACATAGCAAGGCTATTGGCTTTGTCTAGGCGGCATCACATTAGTATATTAGGCAGCCTTTTGGCTTTCTCAAGCAATAACTACATTGAAATATACAGGCAAGTCTATTGGTTTTGTCAAGTGGTCAACACCTTAAAATATAAGCCAAGCCTATTGTCATTGACAAGGGGTCACCAACTTATAAGAGCATTAACCACAGGTTATAAGTCACAATTACATCAATGCAATCATTCATTAATAAAGGTATTGCAATGTTTATCAACAATAACTGTAAATAAAGTACTTGAAATAAAGCATTGCAAATCACAATAACATGTCAGAGCATTTCGTTAATCACTTCAAGTCACATTATATACAGCCATAGGACCAACCACTAGGAGTTCCTGCATTCCTGAGCTGAAGAAATCCAGCCCCAGCTCCAGAAATACTTAAAAACCATGAAAGCTTTTCCTGGGGTCTTAATTTTTAGGCCTAATGAGTCATAGGGTTACGTTTAAAAAAAAAAATTGGGGTTTCTGCACTCCCTGAAGCTCCACACAACCCTTGACAAATACCTTGGTTGTACCCCTGCCTCTCCTTGTGGCATCACAAATAAGAAATCAAGCCAAAATAAACCCTTTGCAGGGCACTATGAAGTGCTCCCAGCCTTGAGTGGTAAATGTTAACGAGCAACTGTGGTTGGCTACTTTTACTTCTATGCAAGCTTGTGGCAAGGGCTGTTTCTCTTGTTTCCTTTATCATTTGTGAGAGGCCCTGCCCATTGGAAGCAAAGGTGCAGGTAGGAATAAAAGGGGGGCAGCATTGGTAGCCATTTCTTCCTGTCCAGCTGGCTCCCCTGCTCGGAGGCACACCTTGAATGCAGCACATGGGAGCCGTCACTGCCTTGGCTCCTCCAGTAGTGTCAGAAGCTTATCTCCTTCTCACCTTTAGTGTCTTCTGGTCGTTCTCGCCCCTACCTTTTTTTTTAGTAAACAGATCTTATACAGCAAATTTCAAGTACACAAGTAAGACAGTGGGATTAGAGCATACATCGTGTGACCAATAACAGATATTGATAAGTATGGCTGCTGGGAGCTTATTTCCCGGTGCAGATTCCACCATGTGTGGCCCATGTGGAAAGTGTTAACAAAGTATAGTGTTCGAGGTCTGGTGTCGTTCTCAGCCCCATGACCTTGCACCGCTCCAGAGGACATAAGGGCTACCGGAGGTCATCAGCATTCAGGGGACAGGGCCCCACACACGACTGCTCGCCTCAATCACTACATATCAATATGCTTGACTCCCGGACCCTGGCCATCCATGGTGTTGTTTTGTGGAATAGCAGTAGAGGGCCACCAGCTCACTTTTCGTGTTGGGCATGTTCTTCTCTGCCTGACTGACACCCCCCCCCCCCAATTCCTACGTCATCCTTGCAGAGCACTCAGGGTGCTAGTGGATTCCAGGTCTTCTCCCAACTTATCTTTAGGGGGCATAAGTGAGACTGCACAACTAGTCCAGGAATGACTCATCTAGTCCTGGGGGTCAGCTGTAGACAACGTCTTTGGTCTATCAGGGATTTCAGGTGGCTTCCCCTTCCTGCTGTCCATGATTCCGTGTTGTTGCCAACGAGGCACAGGGTCTTGCTCACTATTTACTTCTTTTGCAGGGGTTTGTTAGTGTGGGTGGAAATTTCTAGATGGCAGGTATCCACCCCTCTCCCAACCCCCCGCACAGCATTCTGGGGCAATTCAATATGGCAGAACCCTTCTACTCCAGACAAGAACTCCCTATGTCTACACAGAGATGTGATTATAGTAATTGGAAAAACTCTCCCTTGTAGTAATTCCAAAGAGGTTCTGGTGCAGTTCCTCCACCCACTGGTTTTGGAACCAACTTTGCAGGAAGGACAAAGAAAGGGAGCAGGCCTGGTCAGGTTCATTTGCTTGTGACAGGGTAGACCCATTTGAAGTGTAATTAGTCTGTAGGCACAGCCCATAGGATATCATGTCAAGGGAAGGCCATCATCTCCACACACCCACGCCTTATGTCCTCTGGAAGAAATCTGGATCTCACCACAGGGGAGCCACCCAGCTTCCAGTGTATTTGGTTCAATTGGTAGATAAGATTCAGTTGCACCATTAAAATGGATTTTGGATAACTATAAAAAGAAGTCCTTCAATTATTTTGCTAGCTACTATCAATCTGAATTTAGCCATTTAATAAATAATATCTTGTTGCCCTCTAGGTGAACACTGCTCCTGGTACCTGTTTTCCTACTTTAAAAAAGTCTTTAAAATTCTTGAGATTGGTTCCTGAATTCGCTAGCTATTAAACAACTCTTTGATCACTTCTCTCCTTGATTATGTGAATAGTTTGTATCTTGGCCTTCCAGATTACCTCTTGTAATGCCTTCAGTTGATTCAGAATGCTACTGCATGACTTCTGTTTAAAATTCTCAGACACAAAACTGTTTACGGCCTCTTAAAATCCTTACATTAGCTTTCAGTCTGTCAGCCCAAATTATTTAAATGCTCGCTGCTTACTTTCTGTGCTTTCCATCACAAAGGTCCTGGCTGTTCAAAGAATAGAATTCACGCCTGCACTCCCTCAAGATCTTTCAGATCCTCTAACTAGCTGTTGCTTGTGGTCCCTACTATGTGCCATGTTCGCTTGGGAGGGTCAGTCTTTTTCTTTCTCAGCCCCCAAATTCTGCAACGCCCTTCCATTTAACATGTGCTTCTCCCAATGAATTTTCATTTAAAAAACAGTTGAAAACTTGGCTATTGCAGTCTTTTTAATCCAGATTACTTTCTAGTCTTCAGTCAGCAGCAGCGAGATGTCTTTTAGACAGCTGTGTGCTTTACAATAGCATATTCATTAATTCAGTGCCTGTGTGCCCACACCAGAGATATAACCAGGGAAATGAGCAATCTCTCTTCTGTGGTCACTCCAAACCAGTTCTGTGGGCAACCCTCTCTTATTGGGATTGGTGCCTGCCTGACTCGGTGAACAAAGAAGGGTCCTGAGGTTGAGCAGGGATAGTTAAGGCCGCTATGGAAGTGCATCCCAACTTCAAAGGAAATGTAGTTGCTAGTAAATTTAGAAAGGGACTAGAAAATGGTGGCCGGACCCAGAGAAAACATAAATATTGGGGTACAATTCTAAACAAATAACAGGAAGAATTTGTAGAGCAGTGGACGATGAGAACTGAGTTTTTCTCAAGTATCTTTAAATGAGGCAGTGTTGTGTCATGTGGCATAGATGTGGTTCTAGCGTGCACTGTGCGTGCATATAACCGCTTTCTAACAAACCTCTTTATTAATTTGTTCGGCAAGATTCCACTTGAGACCATTACATTATATCGAATGGAAATACATAGGGTAGTTCACGGGTGACACGTAGTAGACAATTTTCTTGTCGCGACATCTTGAAACTGATGCACACAACCGAAGCGTACACTTTATATATATAAACATTACTCGAGATTTTAAAATCGCCATCCCTTGTTACTGTGTGATTTTTCTATTGTTAAACCAGTCAGCCTTTAGTAATAAAAGTAGCACTCGTCTAAAGTGGAGCACGGAATGAATAGCCAATGGTCTCACCGGATTACAATAATCAGTCAGCAGCTGGGCCTCCAACCGCAGGTGGCCCCGGAAGATTGCCCACACGGCACACAACATGAGCACTGAACAGCCAACCTGTCTGCAAGCGAGCCTCTCTGGGGTTGTTGTATTAAATTACTCATCCCGGAGAAGCAATTGTCTATTCCGGGGCAACAGGGAGGCTTTTGGAACGCCGTGGGTTTGAAATTAAGAATATAAAGCAGGCTCAGGAAGCAGATATGTCTCACGTGACAATTGCATTCGAGTCTTGATAAATTCAAGACCTGTGGTTTTATTAGTGCAGCGTGTTTAATGTTTGTGTTTGCATTCTTTTGTGTTTCGGCATCTCATGCTGCTTCCCTCCAGCATTACTACAATAAGGCGCTGCATGCAACAGAATAAACTGAAATATTCAAGATTCTTTAAAGTCAAACAAATTTATGTTAATATCCACCTTACACTCTGAAGAGACCTCTCGGCGAGCTATGCATGATTGGCAAACTCCTACATCTCGTTTCTTACCTTGTCTGAAAAAAGCTGCATTTATCACCTATCCAAAAGGAATTCAAAAAAGATTGCACAGCTTATTTTTTTTAATTATGAACGTAAACTTCATCGTAACCAGAAGTATTAAGCAGATCCCACCACAAATCTTGTTTCATACAAACTCAATAGTGGGCATATATCACGTGCCATTCATCCTCCACACTTTGATCACCCTCCCCCACAAAGACACTTTACAAGGGAATGGTGTTCACCGCTTAGCGTTTATTACTTGACAAATAACACCATCCTTATTTGTTGATAAAACCTTCAACATTGACCATTTTATTAAATCAATCAACCAACCACCCATTATTGAACATGATGAGGCGCATTATACATATGCGCCACAGGTTACCATGTATTTACAATTCGGCATCTCTTGAGGCGTGTTGTACCAGCAGGACACAACCCAACCCCTTTTCCACTATTTCCATTAGAGGTAACTATCCGTTGTCTACCCTTTAGATGCGGCCAACAGAGCACTGATTGCCTGGCGAAGCTGTGTTCAATGCTCGCCAGGTAAGATTTTGCACTGTGTTTGACATTTTAAAAAACTGTGTGTTTGGGAATATTTTACTCGGGACTCGCACCATTTGGGGACTGGTCTCTTTTAAATAGATTTACTTATAGCGGCTTTGCACTGTTAGAAGTCCGATCTCGGACTCTGTTGGGGGCGTGAACTTCCGGACCGGTTAGCGGTCTAGTGGTGCTTCAGGCTGGCCTATTTAGCATTCAGGCTGATTCGAGCGCGCTGTACTGATTGCCTGGCAAAGCTGTGTTCAATGCTCGCCAGGTAGGAATTTGCACTGTATTTGACATTTAAAAAAACTGTGTGTTTGGGCAATATTTTACTCGGGACTCGCACCATTTAGGGACTGGTCTCTTTTAAATAGATTTACATATAGCGGCTTTGCACTGTTAGAAGTCCGATCTTGGACTTTGTTGGGGGCGTGCACTTCTAGACCGGTTAGCGGTTTAGTGGTGCTTCAGGCTGGCCTATTTAGCGCGCACGCTGATGCGAGCGCGCAGTGGACGCGCGCAGCGGACACGCGCAGAGGGCATGCCGCTGGTGCGCCAAAGGCAAGCCCGTCTGCGCCCGTCCACGCTCAGGCCGGGCACAGGGCCCATCCCCCAGGCGGTTTGTTTCCAACTACTCTGCAATACACAAGTAAGGAATTGCATGATTTAAATGCTGGAGAAATTTTACCCCTGTGTCCCAGGTTATGTATGGACCGTAGTTTTGACATAACTAAGGGGTCTGTGTGTGCCTACTGCCGATTGCGTCATCCGGCTATTTTGTATCTGCCAATTAACTACCGGAAGGAAGCCTTACAGAACAATTTGAAGACTCAGGATAGTAAAGAGCCTTTGAAATGTATTTTATTTAACACAAGATCACTGGTGAAATATATTGTAGAATGCGCCCTCCTACTAGAGGATAATAACGTAAAGATAGCATTTATTACCGAGACATGGACAGATAGTTCATCAGGTCCAGACTTGGTAAAGGCTACACCGCCTGATTTTTACTGCCACACGCTCGACCAACCACTAAGAAAAGGAGGAGGGCATGCTAATATTTACCACAAGTCTCTCAGCCACAATTTTGTTGGAGTCTCTAATTCAGGGTGTGAGGCATTAGCTTTTAACATTTATTCCACTATGTAAAAACCTTTTAAAGGTATACTACAATACCGGCCTCCGGGTCCTAAAAATGGGTTTTTAGACTCTATGGGCTCGTTGGTAGAAGAGGTGTTGTGCCTAGAAGCCTTCACGGTATTTGGGGACTTTAATTTCCATCGCGAAATTGTTGATGACACCGATACGTCCAGGTTGGAGCAAACCATGGGACTGGGAGGTCTCAAACAACTGGTGATACCCCCTACTCATGACAAAGGTCTTCCGATTTTATGGTCAGATCGCTTTGAGATTAAATTTGAACTGAGTAACTGCTTAGTACACCCTGCGGGCCTGACACAGGCTAAAGATATCACTACCAGAGCATGGGGTAAGCTGGATGTAGAGAGCCTTGAATCTATCCTTAAGAGTTCTATGTACCATCCTTCGGTAGATGTGGAGGAAGCCACGATTTCATATAACAACTGGCTTTCTAGTGCATGTGATCAGCTAGTTCCTCGCAAAAAATGGATACCTAGATGAACCGCTCCTATGGCTCCTTGGTATTCAGCCAAGCTTAGGACCAAGAAACTAGCGTGTAAACATGTTGAAAGGACATGGCGTAAACATTACTTGGAATCCGATAGAGAAGAATTTAAAATATGTATTTCTGGTTATAAAGAAATGCTTTTAGCAGCAAAAAAGGAGTATTTTTCTCTGCAAATATCTAAGGCTGTATCTAACTCAAAGGAACTCTTTAAGACCATTATTAAACTATCCAGCCCCAATACTGCTAAAATCCATGGAGATCTGGAATTCTGCAACAAGATTGCAGGGTTTTTCAGAGAAAAAGTAGAAATTATTTTTTCCTCTCTAGTTGATTTGATCAATAATAATCAGAATATTTCCAATTGGAATGATGGTGACTGCAGTTCAGCCTCTGCGATATTATTGGATTCATTCTCCCGTCTAGAAAGACTAGACACTATCAAACTGCTTAGTGCAATTCTAACGTCTGGTATCTTTCCCAAATTATGGAAAACTGCTTCTGTGTTGCCACTTTTGAAGAAACAGTCATTAGACCCTAAGGACCCTAACAACTATAGACCTATCTCTAGGCTCCTGCTGCCAGCCAAGCTGCTAGAAAAAGAAATGAATAGACAACTGAGCGATTTCCTGCTGACTAATAACATCTTATACCCATCACAGTATGGGTTAAGATCTTTTCATAGCACTGAGCTGGCTTTACTGAAGTCAACGGAGGAAATAGGAGAGGCAGTAGATGAAGGAGGAAATGCCATACTAATCCTATTGGACCTATCTGCGTCCTTTGATACTGTGCACCATAAGGTTCTACTAAACCGGCTATCAGATATAGGAGTAAAGGGTTCAGCATGGGAATTGTTGCGATCATTCCTATCAGATAGGTCCCAAACAGTTGACCTTGACGGAAACATCTCAGAACCCTTTACCCTTCCATGTGGGGTGCCACAGGGCTCGGCACTCAGCCCAACACTTTTTAATATCTATGTGGCACCTTTGGCCGGTATCATTAGATCCTTCGGCTTCCAGCTCACCTCCTATGCTGGCGACACTCAAATTGTGCTGTCGCTAACGGAGGGAGCGGAGAAGTAGCCGAGTGAGCGCTTCCATGCGTGTATGGGTTCTATTTCAGCCTGGATGTCCTCAAACTGCTTAAAATTAAACTCGGGTACGACCGAGGTTTTGAAATTTGGTAACAACCCTTTGGTCTGGACACCGGATTGGTGGCCGGAGGATTTGGGTTTGTAACCTGAACCTTCTATGAAAGCCAAGAATCTGGGGATCATCGTGGATAATAAACTCAAAATGGCAGATCAAGTTAACATGGTGAACTCAGCATGCTTTATGGTCCTCAGAATTATTAAGAAAATAAAGGTCTTCCTGACCAAAGATAATCTCAGGACTGTGGTGACAGCACTCATAATTTTGCGTCTCGACTACTGCAACAGTTTATATCTTAATGTTCAAAATCAACATTTGAACAGGGTGCAATTGGTCCAGAACGCGGCAGCTAGAGTGCTGACCGGAACATCAAGGTTCACTTCGGTCAAGGGAGACCTTAAAAAACTTCACTGGCTTCCAATTCCGTTAAGATCTTGCTTTAAAGCACTGTCCATTGTCTTTAAGGCAGTCAACGGTATTGGTCCGGATTTCATGCAGAAGAAATTTTCTTGGTATACTCCAGGGAGGACTTTGAGATCCTCTGGATCTAAATTCATTCAGACCCCCCCCTACCCCCCTTTTTAAAAAAAAAACTTATTGGGGAGGGAGAAGTTTTGTTCATTGTGCAGTTAAAGCCTGGAATGAACTCCCGTTCCAACTCAGAAATGCCCCAGATCTAATTTCCTTTCGCAAAGGCCTTAAAACATGGCTTTTCAATTACTGTTAGGTTTATGTTATGTTTCCTAGGCAATCAGTACTTAGCGCCAGGACACCCTAGGGTAATCACGCGCTCTATAAGTATTAATAACATAACACTGTTTAGTACCTTCCTGGCACAAAACGCTCTCCCCATATTGCTTCCTCCAAGCACGGGCTACTAGGGTAGGGCCGGAGAGTCCAGGACCACCAGCAGGATGGCCCCCTCTCCCGCCAGCCCAGAGCCCCAATGACTGCCTCCCTGCTGCAGGGGCATCCAGTTTCCGTTCAAAATAGAGCCCCCAGCCTTTTTCTCCTGTCTGGGACCCCGCCAATTCTACTAATAAACTTAGGGATGGGTGGGTGGGCAACTGCTCCAGCTGCGCCTCCCCGGCAATCTACAGAGGCAAGAGGACAAAGAGGGCTGTTCCCTCGAGACCGGCATTTTTATTACCTTCGGGGAGGGATCGCAGACACACCTCCCTGTCATCTCGCATTACCTTGCGACCCTCTCCATGACTAATTTCAGGGAAATGAAACAGTTCCCTCAGGCCTAAAATTCCCACTAACGGCCCCCCTCCCCTAGGCGCGGGGGTGCCTCTCATTCTTCTTCTTACATTTTCGTTGCTAGGCATACCTAAGTGAAAATTCTCCGTTTTAAGATATGGCTCTCTCACAGCCCCAATGCATCTATTATGATCTAAATAAAAAAGAACTCTGCTGCTCTTTGAAGCATAGTAGGCCTTTCATTTATCCATTGCCTTGCAGCTTTCTGATCGCTAGGTCTGGGTGCTGCACTGCGTGTGACTGGATTGCATATGCCTGCTAGAAAACGTCCATGACCAGTGCGTGTTAGACACGTTAGGGTCAGGCAGAGAATGTAAACAAGCTGCAGTCATTTGGGTTGTTTTGGGCTTGTCCATGTGCCTGATATTGAAATGACTGGCAGTTTGAAATGGTGCGCATAACCAAAGGACCAATGAAGAGGCTCATTTCAATGAGGAGCTGAACTTCACTACACAGTGAGTGGGAGAGAGAAAGGAGGGCACATATTAATTTTCTAATGGCTGAAATCACCACCCCGTCGACTTGGATCATTCCTGCTACATCCTATTTATTTATTTAATATTCACATTCTCGGTATGGCACTTGTGGGTTTCGAGCCTTTCCTCTTTACATGATTGTTGCTCATCCTGTTGAGGCACTGCACACAAGCCTAGAAACCTTAAAGATGGCCGGCAGTTTCTAGAGATGAACTTGCATTGAGGACAAGGATCAAAAATCAAGAGTGTGATTCTGCCTCTGCAGATTAAAATAACAGGACGGGTATTCACAAGAAAAGCTTGCAGAGTAACAGTAGGGATTTTTAATGGTACCATCGTGCATGAAGTAGGGGACTACATACAATTTCCCATAAAATGTTTGAAAAGCAACCAGTGATATTGCCTTCAAATCTTGAAGCACCTTAGATAGGTTCTTCCTTGAACATGAGCTTCTCTCCAGAAAGCTCACTGTTCCAACACCATCTAATGGCTTCAGTTGGATACTGTCTAGATGTTGTCACACTTCAGCCTCTGTCATTAAGCCTCTTCTGAGTCAGCAAGAATGTTAGGTCCCTAACCAGCCCCTGCAACAGCCATTGTGGCAATAAAGTGCACATGTGCCATAGGAGCTGCATACTCCTGTGGTATCCGTAAAGGGGGCAAGAGTAGAGAGAAGCATCAACCTAACGTACAATTTAACATATAATTCGCATTATGTTGTTGACAAGCGAGGAAAGCGTCAAGTGAATGTATGGTGGCCGGGTTGCCATGTGCTGATACTGTCCCTTTAAAGTGTAAACTGTTTGTGAGAAGAGATAGTATTGCTGCATTAAAAGAAAAGCACACCAGCTGAAGGGTGCTTAGGTCATTAAATTTAAAACAGCTGTAGAAATGTGCCAGTTGAGACATGTTGATTCCTGTAGTACATTCATTACCATGGACAGTGAAAGACTGAACCATTAAATAAAGACATATAAACATATTTAACCTGGCCATCACTATTTGCCACTTCTACCAAAGGTGAGTGACTTGAAAACATATGTATCATTCCAGGAATACTATGGAGTGTGTGCCCTTTGCATGGCATGCTTGGGGCAGAGTCAGTAAGTAGGGATGTTGCTAATATGGATTTAGCATCCCGGTAATGGCTTGGACAGGGATGTAATATTTTGTTTGATGCATTACTGTTCAGTAAATAGTGCCAACGAATCTCAATGTGATGGTGCAACTAACTCAATAAATGTGCAATCACAAGCAAGTCCCGTGAGATTGACTGGCATAGTGCATCATGGTCTTTTTGTTTCAGTTAGGGAAACCCTCTTCTATGGTTAGAAACTGTTGGAGTGTTTTCCATGCCCTGATAGTGAAATACTGCCAATTTCGTTTTTCACTATTGAAAAGCTATATGCCCCATAGGCTAACATGGGAATTACTTTGTAAAATCTTTCAAATAAAACCTTCCATTGGGACAAGGTAGAAGAATGGAGTTTAGGCTCCCCGAACTCAGAATGTATTAACATATCTTTTTAGGAAGATGGTTTTTAAATTGTGTGTTTAAAAATGGCACTTTTAGAAAGTAGGCATTTTCTTATTCAACCATTTAGTGGGCCTCTGTGTTGGACTTGGCCCATTTTGCAGGGTCATCCCTGAACTTTTTGCCATCCTCCTAGCCATTTGTCTGACATGGCATTGGTGGTTCTAGGACTCGGGGCACTTTAGCACTGCTGTCCAGTGTAAAGTGGATGTACTCTCTGTGGTAAACATGGTAAGATTGGTCTACACCTGTTTGGCATATTTAATTTACCTGTCAGTCCCTTTTAAAGTGGTATCTCAGATACCCGGGGCTAAATATAAATGCTACTGGTGGACTTGTAGCACTGATTGCGCCACCCACTAAAGTAGCCTTTCAAACCTGTCTCAGGCCTCTGTCATTTTAGGACCTGTGTGCACAGTGTTACTGCCGCTGTGTCATGACACCTAAAGTGTGTGCCATGTCTGTGACCCCCCTTTTACTGCATGCCAGTCACCCCTAAGGTAGGCCCTAGTTAGCCCTATGGCAGGGTGCACTGTAGGTAAAATGTAGGACATGTGCCTTAAGTATGTGACATGTCCTGGTAGTGACAAACAGCCATTTTGGTTCCTCACTGCTGTGAGGCTGCCCTCCCATAGGAATGCATTGGGGATTCCCTGATAAGTGTTTCAGTGGTAATTCCTGATATGAGAGGAGCAGCGTGGTCACGTTTGGTATGGTTGGAATAGGAATAATAAATGCTGCACAATTGTGTGCGCAGATTTATTATCACTATTTTAAAAATGCCACTTTTAGAAGTTGGCATTTCTGTGTGCTATGTGTTTGCTGGCCTGATGTGCATTGCATGTCTGGCTCTGTAGTAACGGGGGCTGGTGATGTGTGTGTGGCTCCAGGGAGGGGAGGGTGAGTCAGCGCTAGGCTGAATGGTGGATCAGCATTTGGAGTAGTGGGAGGAGTAGTCCACTGACGCTGAATAGGTCTGTACCTACCTGAGTGAATGCTGGCTCTGCCCCCCTGTGGTGGTCTGAGGACCGAGCCCCCATTTGACAAACGAGGGCATGAGCAATGTACACAGAGTGCTTCAACACCGCCCAGAAGCAGTTGAAACTAGTTCCCCCCAGCCAGGCCAGAACAAAGAAGAAATGTACTAAAATTATTGGGGGCTGTGACCCCATGAAGGGTGCTACTTTGTGCCTGTTTGGGACTGGAAGGACTGCTGGACAAGGAGGAACCGCTGTGGGACCCAGCTGCTGCTTCCTGGGGGTCCCCATGTGTTGACCTACCTGTTTTTGGGACTTGGGGTGCAGCAGGAGTCCTAGGGGTTGAGCCCCTGGTGTGGGCTTGACCTGCAGCAACGCGTTGTGAGCGCTGTGCTTGATGCATCCCTCTGGAGCGTGAGGAGCACTTTGCCTTACTGTAACCCTCAGCGATGTGCCCGCACACCTGGAGCGCGTGGTGGGCACTTCGTAATTATACTCCCAGAGCCCTACACAGGGGTTCCAACTTTGTCCAATTGCGAGCGCTGTGGCCGGGAAGCCGCCGGAAGTCAGGCAGCATTGGAGTCTGGCTGTGGGCGGGACTACGCTCAAGAAAGAGGAAGATGGAGGCTCCCAGACGAAAGGGATCCGGCCCTCTGAATGCGCATTGTGAGTGCTTTTCTTTTACCTACCCCCACTTCGAGGAGAGGGGGCCCTGGTGACCAGCACCTCGAGCGCGCTTCACTAACAATCACTGGAAGCCAGGCGGCATCCATCTGGTTGTGGGCGGGGAGAGGAGAGCCACACGTGATCGCACCAGGTAGTCAGAGGCGTGGCCACTTAACCAAGAGGATGAGAGCCCCACAAATCCTCTGAGACTGGAGTTGGGCGGAGACCCACAGGACCATTTTTCCCGAAAGTGAGCCGGATTTGAGGAGAGATGCCGCCGAGCTTCCACAGCGGGGGAGGAGTCCCCAGAAGGAGGCCAGAGAAGGCACGTAACTGGCCTTGCGGTGAGGAGCCCTGGGACTGTTCTACTTTGTTTCGGCTTTTTTTTGTTGTCGGCAGGGTGGCCGGAGGAGGTCACCCCGCCAGAGTGGACAGTGTGTGTCCTGCGTGCCCTGAGGAGTATTGATACCATGGAGCTGGCAGGAGAGCACTAGGGAACGGGCTCCCAGGGGCTTTAATTGGCGCCCCATGGTTTTGTGTCTGATTCCTGCACCGCAAGGAGTCCCAGTGACAGGGACTCATAAGAGGCATGGGTGGTGTCTAAAGGGTTGCCGTTTTCTTCTCCAGGGCCACAGTGGTGCCAAGGCTCATTTTCCCAGCTGCCCCACAGGAGAGCGGGCAGGTGCAATGTTGGGGCATTTTCCTTCTTGATGAGCAGGGAGGGGGTGAGACGACTCCCGCGCCCCTGTGCATGATGCACAGTGGTTTTGCTGCAAGGCAGCCAGAGGGCTTCTTGAGAGGCCCTACAATTCCGCCCTGACATTCTGGACAGAGGGCATTTGAGCCTGAGTGGAAGGCCAGTTGGCCTGGGGTCAGGTTTGGTACATGTGTGTATCAGGAGGGTGCAAGGCCCTAAAGGAAGGTGATGTATGCACCTAGGGAGTGTCACTAAGGTGCCCTCCTGATTGTGATTTATGCATAATGGGTTTATGCTTGTGATGCCTATTGCATAATTTATGCTTATGACGTTTATGTATAATGTGTTTGTGCCTATATGATGCAGACATAATGCGTTTATATTGCAGGTGCTAATGCTATGTACAGTATTTTACCAGTCACTTGTGTGCTACTAGTGCTTTCTAAAGGTTCTGACAGTGACCCGATGGCCCTGTCATGTATATAATCCCCTGTAAATCATGGCCTGGTGCCAGTTTGCACAGTGTGTGTGTGTGTGATTATGATTCTAATGTATTTTGGATAATACAAAGGTTATTTTTAAATAACCTTGTGTGGAGTTTCTTTTGTGGTGTGCCTAGTGTGTTGCTGTTGTGTGTGTGTTGCACAAATGCTTTATAAATTGCCTCTGGGATAAACCTGACTGCTCGTGCCAAGCTACCAAGGGGGTGTGCAGGGGTTATGTTCAGCGTGTAACTCCCTCTCCCTGAGCAGAGTGGTGGTTTCTGCCTGGCTTAGGCGTCAGCCCTAGCCAAGCTGAAATCCCATTTCCGACACTCTGCCTGTCTGTGGATGGATTGCCTGGTTTCGGAGTGACAGGGGTTGGAGATGTGCATTCACTGTAGACAACCACAAGGGGGGGTTGAGGTGTGTCCTGCATTTCCTGGGTGACTCCGAACTGAGCTGAATAGACCACAGCTGCATTTAGAGTGTTGGGAGGAGTTTAACTTACATCAGAATAGGCAGTGTCTCCTCTGCCCAATGCTGTCTCCACCTCCTGTAGTGAAGCTGCATTAGAGAGGACAGAACTGTTTAGACTGGGCTCAGAGACTCTTGCCACAAAGAAGACCAAAGACAAATTGGGGTATAAGTATTGGACCTTAAACCCCAAAGAATTAGATCACTTCTGGACTCAGGAGTAACCTCTGCCAAAGAGAAGAGCTGGAGGGCTGTAAGGAGGAGTACTGCCCCTCTGCTGCATGATGTGTGGGGTTGGCCTGGAGTTGCTACTTCTGCCAAGTAAAGGGCAAAGACTAGAAATT
The DNA here is from genome assembly GCF_964261635.1 of Lissotriton helveticus. NCBI lineage: Eukaryota > Metazoa > Chordata > Amphibia > Caudata > Salamandridae > Lissotriton > Lissotriton helveticus. Next base: position 788,473,098 of record NC_136068.1, read on the forward strand.
AGCTGAGAAACCTGCTTGAAAAATAATCGCCAAGGGCTTGTGTTTTCTGGCCTCCTGTTCTGAATTCTCAGGGACACAAATACTTCCCCACCAGCTCCCCTGAACTCCATTGCTGGGAGTTTCAGACCTGCCAGGAGGTGCCTGTTCCAGCTGTGGGCCTCTGGAGGTTGTTCCAGGTGTTGGTAGCTGAGAGAAACCTAAGAGAAGCAAGAAGAAAATCTCCAACACTGTCAGCGATCCTGCCATGACGCTGGGACCTGCACCAAGGCCAGGGGCACCTCTCGTGAAGTGCACGATGCACCGCTCCGCATGCACCCCGGCTCCAACACCCTTCGCCGCCTTGTGACTCCTGCAGTTATTGGCTTTTCTGACTACACATTGAGGCTGTCACCGCCCGTTATCATGGAGCCAATAACCGCAGAGGGTGACTCCACAAGTCTTCGGCTTTGCATTGCCTCACTAGAACCGATGCCTCACCACCAACGCAACCAACTTCCCCTGTCTGGACTCGACACGTCGCCTCCTCATGGAAACAATGCCTCGCCTCACCCATGGCAGCTAGGGAATCAGCGTCGACCTCAGCACCAACTCCTCAGCTCCAAGATGTCTGTTCCTCTTCCAACAACTTTGTTCCAAGGTACTGTGGTTTGGGGGTCCAAGTGACTAAATGCTCGACCCCAAGCACCTCGCGGTGGGTGCCATACTTTGGATTATTTCCTGTCAGGACGTTGTAATAGCCCTAGGTGGATTTATTTGTTTGCTAAAAGTTCTGTTTTTGAATTAACTGTTCTAAAGTCATATTTAGCTACCTGTATGCTGGAATTTTGTTGTTTTGGTCTTGTTTGGTTTAGATAAAGATACCTTATTTTCCTAAACTGGTGTGGTTTCCATTTGTGGTGTTTTCACTGTATTACTGTGTGTTTTGAGTACAAATACTTTACACATTGCCTTTGGGATAAGCCTGTCCACATTGGGGTTATCTAAAGTGTGTATCCCCTTATCCTGACCGGAAGCAAGTGTCCTTACTTGGAAAAAGGTACCTACCTCTGCCAATAGAGACCCCCAGTTCTAATAGAAACTAAAATATATCCTCAGTGACAATCTATGCACGTCAAACCAATTATTGTCAGCTCTCAAACACGCATTTCCTAAAAATTGAAGACTCCTAATGAACACCTATGTCCTTTATTCCTAGGATTGTGAAAGCCTCCCCCATGCACCCCCACAGGAAACCTCGCTGAAAGGCCTCTGACTTGCATGCAGCTCCAGCACTGACAACCTCCATGCTTGAGGTCTCCTCTGTACAGAAATGTACACTGACGTGCCCTTGGGCAGCCTTTCACTGCATCCCCCAAATGGCCAGCCCATAAGCATAGCCTAAACTAGATACTCACACTGGTAGCCTCTCTACACAGCCTTTCACTGACAGCATAGACTCCTGAGGAACTCCACACTTCTGTAGATGTTATGCATAGGCAAAAGGCTTCAAGAACACAGAATGACAATACAAGGATGTACAGCAGTTAAGAACAACAGGTGACAGATGCAGAGGCAGAAACGGAAGCAGTGCTGGTTTTTGCTGACCCTCTTAGTCTTTGACACCCAGGTCCGAAAGAGAGCACTGCTGGTGTGCTGCTGGAGCCAATGCCTTGTGGCAAGAGCTTCAATGAGCTGGGAAGATGGGCAAATGTTAAATCAATCTTCACCAACCATGTGCCTGCAGGAGCCTCTGAATGCACACAGGTTGCCACATACTACAAAAGCAAGGATTGGAGTAGCAAACTGAAAACCGGCCCAGTGGACCAGGAGGTGCATGAGGAGAGGTAGCTGGGTAGCAGTACTAGTGGTTAAGGAAGCAAGCCCAAGGTTGATTCTGTGAAAGCAAAACACAAAATCGTGACACCCCTAAATTTAATTTGGACATTTCTCCCACATTTATCTGGATCGTAAACGGTGTTAAGCCTCAATTTCATGACAAACCATCAAAATTAGAAAAAAAAATTCAATAACAAAATTAAATTTAAAATCATTTTGGGCCACTCAATAACTGAGTTCAATGAAAAGTTAAAGGGTTTTATTACACAATTCAAAAGTAAATCAATGCAAAGTCCTCAACTCAATGCAGCACCTTGGAGTCGATAATGTGAATCAATCAGTTTCCATTCGAAACAATCTCTACAACAAGACAGTGTCATGAATGCTCCTTTAAAGTATGAAGCCTTCCATTTTTGCTGATCCTTCATCCGATTTGATAGTCAGAGGCCTAAATAGCATTACCGTTCCATCAGCACATAATACAGACATGACCAATGCTGGATTGTACCCTCCTTCTACTCCAAAACCTCAGTTAGTTTAACAACTTAGCTTCTAAAGCAGTGAAGTGGACTGTAAATCTTTCCTCTAGTACCATGACTAGGGATCGTCCCATCATAAAGTTTTCGCAGTTTCGCCTCTCTTCCTTTTTTATCTGTCTCCTTCCCTAACACTTTGAGGTGACTGCTTAGTAGCATCAAGATCTTTAAAAAACTCAGAATAAATTTGCTACGGCAGTAGACTGCCCCTAGCAATTTCATTCAACTCAATATATAACATTTCTGTTTTATTTTTAATTTTGAAGTTTTCGTTTTTAAATTTATTCAAAAATTGCTGTGTTATAATCGATGTACAGGAAACTGCTGAAATGTCATTATTGCACTCCTCAGTCAAAAATTAACCTCAACTCTAATTACATTTTGAGAAAACAAAGTAGAACAGGAAATTCTTCAGTCACTGTCTATTCGTGTTTTGGCATCCACGTCTTGCTTTGGGGAAAGCAAATAATTCTATGGAGAGGAGCACCTTAACCAACATGAGATATTTTGAGAACGTGAAAATGTGTAGCCCAAATCCATAAAGCAGCCCGTGAATCCTGGCAACCCCTGGCTGCCAATTTTAATCCCCTTACTATAGAAGTGACTGAAAATCATTATCACCCGACAGCTGCTCTGTGGCTTGTACGAAATTTCTATTTGTTCAGTACTCGAGCAACAGTCTCAATCTGAGCTTCGAAAATAGGGACGTTCGCTGTGCAGAGTGGAAAGTAATGGGAAAGGCAATTGCATTGATGAATATGGGTGGGAGAAACATGAACCTGACCCTCAATGAGATGAAAAAGAAATTAAACCAGTGAATGTTTGCAGAGGATGGACAGTGTGTGGCACTGGTCGACATACTGTATATCTGCAGAAAGGAATAAAGATGTAGCCATGTTTGAAAAGAAGAGTACATTAAATTAAAAGTGGTATTTAGAGAGGAAAATATCATAAGCCTTACCCACTCTTTAGGCCATGAAAAACAAAATGGTTAAACTCTCATCGCACAAAGGGCTGGACAGAACATTACAATCTTGGACCTTTAAACACCAGGCTGTGCAATCTATCATTGTGTGGCTTTAAAAGCAATTGTAAGAAAATAACCATTTCATTTAAATCTAACTGTTAGGTAGGATCTTGTACCAAGTGGAGCAACAGAATGCCAAACGCAACCCGTCCCTATGGGCCACATCCCCCACTTTTTACCGACAAGAAGAGTGTTTTTCAGGCTGAACAAAGGCAGCCGCGGTCGGTAGGGGAGTACCCGCCGGGCGGTGACGTGGGGAGGGAGAGGGGCAGGGTGGGGGTTAGTAATGTATGGATAATAGAGGTTTGCAGGTAAGTAAACATTTAAATAAATCAAACTAATTTCGTTGTGCGCACTGCATCGCATTTGGGGATGCAGTGCATGCACCCAAATTCGTTTCATTTATTTAAATGATTACTTACCTGCAAACCTCCATTATCCATACATTACTAACCCCCACCCTGCCCCTCCCCCTCCCCACGTCACCACCCCGGCAGGTACTCCTCTACCGACCGCGGCTGAACAAAGGCCAGCCTGGCAGACACTCTACTTGTTCAGGTGAAGCAGCCAGGAGCTAGACATGCGCTAAATGTGCAGGCTCCTGGCTCCCTGAGCTGAACTTTTCCAAGCTGAAGATGTCACAGCTCCTGAGGGCATAACCTCTTTAGTCTGGCAAAGCCCCTCGAGGCCTTCCCACTTGTGATGAGGGGGAGCGTCACTGTTAGGCGAGGATCTGGGCATTTCAATTTTAAGCCTTGAAGTGCACACGGCTGAGTGTCAATCAGTTACACCTCATCACAGAGAGAGGTGGGGTCATCGGTCTTACTGACCCCATCCCACTCTGTGACGAATGAGGAACTGCCGCCTTCCTTAGGTCAGCCAATAAGTGAAGGCAGCAGTCCCAACCCTCCTGGGACCTCTGAAGCTTTCCTCCCTGAGAGCTGCAGTGAAGGTAAGTTTTGTTTTTTGATGTTTAGTGCGTGCATGCATGCATGTATGAATGTATGTATGTATGTATCTGCATTTGAGTGAGTGAGTGCTGTGAATGTGTGTGAATGCATAGGTGTGAGTGAGTGTACATGTGTGCCCCCCTCACCCCCTCTCTGCTAAAATTACCAGCCTCCACTGCAGAGCGCTGTATAAAATAAGCAAGATAAAAAGTAACAGGCAAACATTGTATACCTAGGTATACCATTGTATACGTGGGTTTACATTCATATTTAGCATCCACTGGCATTACAGGTATAACACATTAGTAAAAGGATCACAAAGGTTACACAATTTCCCAACATTTATTAAATGCATGCTTCCCTTATTCCCCAACTTGTGTTCACGAGTCAATGGATGTATAGGTTTCATGTTGGGTGGTAGGGGTAAACTTTGTAAGCAAAGTTCCCAAATATTTATCCTTTCTGACTGTTAGAAATTGAGTTATTAGTTGAGCGGGTAAGTACCCACCTCAAGTAATAATCTCAGTCTTTGTCAGGGTGAGCCATCACAGACACTACTTTAACATGAGCTCAACCCCTGGTAGCTATGGCACAGAGAAAAGAGATATAACTTAGGACAATAAGTAAAGTTTGGATTCAGTACCAAAACAGTAATAAAGTAAAAATGTAAAAAAATACAAATACCAAAATTAATTGGAAAAATAAAGTAAAATATAACAAACAAAATGATACCCAAATTACAAACATCCAATAAGGGGAATGAGAGATATGATTTTTTACGTTTTAAGTAAAAGAAATAGTACCAAGAAGCACAAAGGTTCAATAGAACAGGACATATGCACAATGTCATGCTGACTACAATATAGTATGGATCGGATACACTAGCACCAGGCTTATCCTAGCCAAAGATTTTACATTCTAACTTCAGCCTTTTAAGTTCCAATCTACCACAGGAGTAAACTTCTAAAGTCCCCCAGGTCCTCAGGAGAAGCACTAAGAGACTTTCAGGAAGTGAGACATAGGTCAACACCAAAGTCCAGTTGAGGTCCAGTTACCACTGGTCAGCTAGCAGCTGCAGGAAAAAGCCTGGTGTAGCTTGTTGTGTTTCTGTAATTTGAACAGGACATTGGCCTTATAACCCTTGAAGTTCACTTCTTTGTCTTGGGTAGAAGAGAGATGGCATGCCCAATCTTCTAGGCTTTTAGGCTCTTCTCAGGACTCAGGCATCAGGTAAAGTATTTGCCTGATGTTTCACAGGTCCAGGAGTGTTCTGAAGTGGGTACCTGTAGATGTCACATTTAAGCCTGACACAAGCTACTAACTAGGGATGGCCCCTGGCAATACCCTAACCAATGCGGTAAATGTTCTTAGGGCTAACACTACAACCTTTGAGCATTTTCAAGATGGTCAAAGTCTCTAGCTACAATAAACATGGGCTGTGAGAGCTGGTGATGTGTATGTGTGCATAGGGTATATCCTGAGCTCAAATTCCAAGTAAAAAGTTCATAGAGACAAGATGATCTTCACAAATTTCTTCTTTATTCCAACGATTATGTACTGTTATGTACGTGTTGGCTAGTGTTGCCACTAGCCAACACGTGTTTCGTCTTGTGTTCAATCAACCACGGACTTCCTCAGGGCTAGAATTTATTAAAGAGTCTAATTACTGTTTAAGACAACGTATGCGACTGTATTGTGAGATGTAACAGTATTACAGTCATCAAAAACAATGTCTCAGAACATTCTAGTAAAAGACTAAAGATCAGAGAAAGTGCTTACAAGAAAGGAATGGGGAGTCATTCCTTATTTGCGATTAGCAATTTGCTAATCGCAAATAATAATAATAATAATAATAATAATAATACAGCATTTTATAAAGCGCGAGGTGTCCCGGCGCTGATAAGAACACAGCTGACCCAGAGGGTAGGAGTAGGGGAAATTATCTTGGTTGGGTAAAGAGCCAAGTCTTTAGCAACCTCCTGAAGCAAGGTTCAGAGGGGGCTTGCTGGATTGCTGGGGGCAGGGAGTTCCATAGCATTGCAACATTTTCCGAAAAAGAACGACCTCCCAGTCGAGCCTTTTTAGCTCGTGGGACAATAAGTTGAACTCGGCTATTGGAACGGAGCACACGGGCCTGGAAATATCTCGGGAGACGGGTTTTCAGATACTTCGGGCAGGTGCCATACAGAGACCTAAAGGCCAACGTGAGTGCCTTAAATTTGATTCTGCTGGCAACTGGTAGCCAGTGCAGTGATCGCAGATGCGGAGAGACTGGGTGCTTAAAAGGAATACGCAATAGCAGTCTCGCAGCCGCATTCTGAACCAGCTGAAGCCTGTGGGTCAGATATTTAGGTAAGCCCAGATATAGTCCGTTGGCGTAATCCAGCCGAGATGTTACTGTGGCATGGATTACAGTTTTCCGACAGCTCTCCGGGAGGAGTCTCAGAATCTTGCGGAGATTCCTCAGCTTGCTCAAACAGCAACCGACTACTTGTTGCATATGCGAGGTAAAGGACAAGCTGTCATCCCACCGCACTCCAAGATTTTTTGCCGTAAGGCTAGGTGAGGGGGCTAGACCCATCTCCGCAGGCCACCATAACTCTGAGGGAGGCGGGGGGCCTTTGCCAAAAAAGATTACTTCAGTCTTATTGGCGTTTAGTTTTAATTTGTTCGTATTCATCCAACAGGCTACATCCTGAGACAGCCCTTAAAGTTCGAGAAGGACTCCTGCGACACCTTTGAATACGGAAATACCAACTGGGTGTCATCGGCATAAGAAATTGCCTTGACACCCCAGTTGGCAATCAACGTAAAGAGAGGGGCGAGATAGATGTTGAACAAGAGGGGGCTGAGTTCCGATCCTTGTGGAACTCCACAACTAAGGACTTTGGGTGTTGAGGAGACAGTCCCTAGAGCCACCTTCTGTGTTCTCTGGGTTAGATAAGAGTGTATCCATCCCAGTGCTTTGTCACGGATACCTAGGTCGGCCATTCGCATCAGGAGTCTAGCATGATCCACTGTGTCGAAGGCGGCCGACAGATCCAGGAGTACCAGCATCGCTGAGTCTCCTGCATCCATCGACCACCTTACTGACTCTGCCACCTCAATTAGTGCTGTCTCCGTGCTGAAGCCGGGACGGAAGCCCGATTGCGTCTCATGAAGTATCTTATTTGCTTCGATGAATTCGCTCAGCTGACGCTGTATTATTTTCTCGAGCATTTTCCCCGGGGCGGCTAACAGGGAGATTGCGCGAAGATTGTTGAGGTCTTCTGGGTCCCCATTGGGTTTTTTTTTCAGTGGGAGGAGGATTGCATGTTTCCAGATGTTAGGGAAAACCCCCGAGGCAGTGGACGAGTTCCAGATTTGTTGTACTGTGGGGGCCACAAAATCAGCTATGATGCCCCACAGCGTGGGTGGACAAGGGTCGTCCGGTGAACCGAATTTACAACGGATAAGTTCTTGTCTCACCACACTCAGCGGTATCATTTGGAATTGAGTTAGGGTTTCACCCACTACATTATTCGTGGCAAGGTCCGATTTCAACATTGTTGTTTCTGGTTTAAAGGATTCGTAGACTAATTTGATTTTTTGGTCAAAGAACTCCGAGATGTTTTCGCATAAAATAATTGACGGGGTGATCTCCCTCTCGATACATTTGGATTTAAAAAAGGACTGAACCACTTTGAAAATCTGCTTGCTCGACTGCTCTGCCTGCAGGATAGAGTCCGCATAAAACTGTTTTTTTGTTTTTCTGATAGCTTTCTGGAGTTTTTTTAGATGCTTCCTTATATTTGGCCTTTTCTATGAGCCAGTAGTTCGCTCTCCACAGTCTCTCCAACTTCTTACAGGCTGCAAATAAGGATGCGATTTCAAGGGTGCCAGGGGTGTCCAAAGGACACCCTGTAGCACCCTTGAAATGTAAATGTAGACTGATGTTGCGCACACACATGTCCAAAGGACATGTGTGTGTGTAACATGCCACTTAGAAAAATGTTTTCGCTATTTACCACGAAGTCAGACTTCGCGGTAAATAGAGGCCAAAAACAGCAATTTCGCAATTCAAAAATGGTTAATGAGCTCAATTTAAGGAATCTCAAATAGAGATTCCTTAAATGCAATTCCTCGCAATTTAGCGATTTCGCTATTTGCAATTTTTGCATTTGGGATGATGAATCCCAAATGCAAAAATTGCGCTCGCAAAGGGCCAGATTCTGAGAATCTGGCCCTTTGCGAGCCTATTTTCCGTTCATGAATCTGGCTGTCTGTTTTAAAAGCCCCGAGGGTCTAGTTTTTCCGAAATGGGCTCGACCTTCATAGAACAAATTAAATACAAACTAATGACCAGCTAGATGATCCTGTTAAACCTTCAGAGCACTTAGACGCTGGGCACTAGCGAAAGGCATTGTTAAACAAAAATTAACATGGGAGTGTGTGCATCATTGGTGAGAACGGCATCACATGGCTCAAGTTCCAACATAAGTATTGGGGGATGTATGTCGTTACAACGCATGCTTTTTCCACGCACGCCTTTACAACGCAGGTTTTACAATGCAAGTCGTTACAACGACTTGCGTTGGGGGGCGCTGGATAGTGAACAGTTTAATTTACTATTCCAACTCCAGTCCCCGTGGATAGTAAGGAAGGTTTTGGATAGTAAATTAAACTATTCCCTATCCTACAGCGCCCTCCAGCGCAAGTCGTTGTAACGACTTGCGTTGTAATTCCTGCGTTGTAAAGGTACTGCGTGGAAAAAGTTTCGTTGTAAAGGATGTTTACCGTATTGGGGAATAATGGGAGTGTTAGCTAGTGCTACAATCTTAACTGAGGATGCGCTTGCTAGTGTAGACAATAAGGGCCCTATTATTAAAAAAATGTGCCTATGGGGCACAAGGGGTGGGTGTGCCTGCATTTTGCAATCAGCAGTGGCCCCTGCTTTTTTTTTGGGGGGGGGGGGCATCTGGCAGACAACAATGAGGGAAAATTAAATAAATAATTAATTTCCCCTCGTCTGTCGACCCCCCACACACACACACACACACACTACACTCAGGGACGCTTCTGTTTGCAATCCTGAGGCACCTCAGTGTTGCAGAGAAGGTCACTGGCATTTGACCAGCCCCTTCTATGATATGGATTGTGCTGGCACTAAATGAGCACCAGTGTGACGTTGAGGGGGCATTTCCTTGTTTGCATGGCTGTGTGACCCAATGGAAATGAGGAAGCCTTTGCCTTTGTGCCTGGTCTAAATTACAGATGTGGGCAAAGAGGCTGTCAGCCAGTGCACTGACTGTGTGCCATATAGAAGCAGCACACTGTCAGTTTGCCACCTGATGATTCCCCTTGGGAGCGGGCACAGGGGTCACAGAGACCCCGTGGGCAGGTCCCCGTAGCAGGTGCAGTCCCTCACTGTTTCGCAGATGGATTTTTTTACCCCCCTTAAAAGCGAATTTGCTGCTTTCAGAATAGGGTGGACTGGCAGAATCTGCCTTTTACCAATGCACTGTACCCTGTGGAGGCACAACTCCACGTCTGGACTTGAAACAGTGCATTACTACAAGGGCGCTCTGCCCTTGTCTGCGCCTGGCACACACACCAGTGAGTGCGTCGCAGTGCAAAGTGGGACAGTGCACCCTTTTATCTGTAATACGGCCCTGTTGGAAATGGGATCCCTGGCTGGCCAGGGCTTTCGCCAAAGTCAGTCAGAGACCACCACTCCCAAGTCAGGGCAAGGGAGTTACACGCCAAGATAACCCCTACTCACCCTCTAGGTAACGTGGCGCGAGCAGCAAGGCTAAACTTGGAGGCGATGTAAGTTAAGTATTTGCGCATGCACCCCAGCAACAACAACCAAAGGCCCACCACAAAGGAAAACTCCACACAAGGTTATATAAAAATAGCCTTTGTATTATAATAAATATACATCAGATAAAACACACATATTGTTACACTGTGCCAACAGGCACGGGCAGAATTTACAAGGGGTATTGTACAGGACAGGGCCAACTGGGCCACTGTCAAGGGTATGCACTTTTAAAACTTAGTAGAAATAAAAATCACTGTAGCACACAATATAAAAATCGAGCACACAACCAGTAATCACTGGTAACAGGACCTTACTAGCACCACCTGTACTAAGGAGAAAACAACCACCTACATATCATAATACCTGTAGGGGTGTAAGAACAAAACTCATGATGCATTAACATTCAGCGGTGTAGGGAAATAAAACACATGATGTATCAACATTCATAGGTGTAAAAGCACACAATTGCGCCAAACTTAGATAAGTCACCACCTGTGACAGTCCCTGTGTCCCAATGTCAGGGCCTAAACGTGGCAGCTGCCCACAAAGTGCTGGGCAGCTGAATCATCAATAATGGGCCAACGCTGGAGCCTCGCAGGCTCTGCCCAACTGACTGTCTCTCAGGAGCCTCACTGGGCTCTGAATATCATTTATGCCCCTGAGCCTCTCAGGGCTCAAAACGAAGCAAGGCAGCCCCTCTGGGCTCTGAATATCATTTGGCACCCTCAGAGCCTCTCTGGGCTCAAGAACAGGAAATGCCCTAAGCCTCTCAGGGCTCGTCACGAATGTGGGCAGGGGGGGGCCCTCTCGGGGGACCCCAGAACAACTGGAGAGCCACTCGGGGCTCAAAGAACAATGGGCACGTTGGAGTCCCTCTCGGGGGACTCGGAGCAAGGACAAATGCCCCCCAAGAGCCTCGCAGGCTCACAAACGAAATGGCCCCTCAGAGCCTCGGGGCTCTTAACTCGACATAGGCCCCTAGAGCCTCGGGGCTCGCGAACAAAGAACTGGCCCCTCTCGTTGGAGCGGCCCTCCCTCAACGGGGGCCGCTCTCAGGACAACACAGAACCCGCCCCCGCACTCACCGGACTTCACTGGAGCTGCGGGAGGCGGGAAACACGGCCGGCTTCTCCTCGGCTGGGCAGCGCGGGTCTGCACGAGAGTTCCCGCTCCTCGGGGGCTCTCTCCACACTTCTCCTGGGCTTTCCTGCTCCTCGCTGGGCTCCGGGGCTCTCCCTCGTCCTCGGGAGACCCAGGGGCGGGACGCCGGCAGCAAGGCGGGACTTCCGGTCGGCCTCTCCCGGGCCGCGCTGTGATTGGTCGGGCGCCCAACCACTTCCGGGTCGCCGCGGGCAGCGCGGCGGCTCGCTTTAGGCAGGCAGGCGGGCTCCCATCATCCGAGGGGTGGGCTCCCTCGTGATTCAAATAAATCACGGACCTGGGCAATTTACAAGGCGGCAATGAGCGGGGTGGCACCCGCGCCGCCAAATCACCACACGGGGCGATCAGATGCCGGGTGGGCACCGGCTGTGCACACCAAGCGCTAGCAGCGCTAGCAACGAAGGGCAGGCGCTCCCAAGCGCCTACAGGACAAAACACAGCGCTCACAGCGCTATGGCCTAAATAAAGCGCTTCCAAGCGCTAGGTAGGAGATTTCAGCGCTCCCCAGCGCTGAAGGGCAGAGAGCAGCGCTCGCAGAGCTGCAGACAAGGAATCCTCAGTGCTCCCCAGCACTGGAGGACAGGACAAGGCTCCAGCAGGGGCTGGAGGCAGGCAGGGGGGAAAGGCTGGGCCAGAGCCAGCACACTGGGTCTCCAGGCAGGGAGACAGTCCAAGTGGCGGTCCTCCTGGCCCCAGCAGCAGCAACAGCCCCCTCTGGCAGGATCCAAACGCAGAACATTTTCTAAGGGGACACAGCCCCTTCTTATACTAACAAATCCTTTGTTTCAAGGTGCAGGGTGGGGGAAAACCAGTTGCAGCTGGCTCTGGAGCACTCTTGATGGCCCAACCACCCATTTCATTCACTGGGGAGGCTAGGGTCGTTAGACACACCACAGGGGGGCGGAGCCAGCATTGTGTGGGGAAAACCCAGCCCATCCAGGACACAGGTACAATCCTCCCACACATCACTCATGCTAATCTCACACTCACCACCGGGCAGACCCATCCAGACTTCCTGGAGCCTGGCATGCCAGCCAGCTCCAGTCAATCACGCCCCAGCACCCTCACTGCACACGCACATCAATGTCCAGAAGTAGCACTTCCCTTCTAGACACATACATGCCGCAGACACCATCTCGCAGCATTCACTCTCACGAGTTTACACATACTAAACTCGAGCCTGCACTCCCCACGCCTCAGGAACTACCAGGGACACACACATTCCCCATGCATTCCTATGGGAGGGCAGGCCAGCCATACTACACGCACGCACTTTTACTCTGGGACCCAGGGAGAAAGTGCGCCAAGCCAGAAATCATGAACGCCATCAAAAGCAAAAAGTTCAGGGGTGAACCAGCCATAAAGGCCCGGGTCCAACACAACCCCCTTCCAGCCAAAACGCAGGGTAGACCGATCACCACCGTGATGGGCTTCCCTGCTTTGGGCGATAGAACACGGACACGGGCCCGCCACTGCCGGACACCAGAACCACTGGAACACTATTTAAAGATACTCCAGGTTCTCTAGACACTAGGAGATCCCCCTCAAGGGGCCTAACAGGACAGCCTAGGCCCCCAACCTGGTGTTCCCTCAAGAAACCATCCAAGTTCTGAGACTGGGTTTCGGGCACCTGGGAACACTCAGTCCCCCACTCACTCTTACTCCACTGAGACAAGACGTGAGCCCCTACACCCCTCTCGCTACACTGGGACCTAGCTGGGCTACTCTGAGCCTCTTCCACCACACTGGTCTGGAAGATACCTGACCCACTACTCTCGGGTTCACTCACCCATGACGTGTCAGAACCTCCGGCACCTTCCCAGCGGTCTGCTTCCTCTGCAAGCTTCCAAGGACTAACATAGTCACCTCTTGACAGGTATTTGCGCAACTCTGGCACAAAACAATTGAACAGCTGCTCTCTGATAACCAGGTTGAGCAGACCCTCAAAATCAGGTTCCCCATGAACCTCTAGCCAATCAAGCAGGGCATCATGACAATCATCCACATAGTCCGCCCAATCCTGGTGAGGCAATCTCCTACTGCCCCTGAACTTCAATCTGTACCTGTCCTCTCGGGAACAAGGTACCACTCTTTGGAAACGGGGCATGGCACTTCCCGCACCAAACTCTCTAATGCTGCCACCACTGGATCCAACCCTCCCTGGGGAATCCAGAAAACTAGGACTGCGGTCAGGGGATAACCTACACTCTAGGGCTATCTTCTCCCTGGCCAAGGCCCTCTCAGTCTCTGCAATCCGCTCATTCACACCCAGCTGCGCCATCTCTCTGGCATGCTCTAACCTGAGCTTCTCCATGGCCAGCTGGTGCTCCCTCTCTTCTCTCCTATCCAACGACTCCTCTGGGGACAGGGAAAGGGATGGGGTGCTACATCTGACACTGGACCCAGCAAGGGACTCCCTATCTAGGGGGTACTCGCTCTCTGCTGGCGCCCATCCACTGTCAAACTCACTCTCCACATCAGACTCTTCAGGGCTCCCCTCAGACCCACCACCCTCCTGGTGTGCGGCCCGGGCCCTCTCTCTCTCACTGTGCTCACGCTCCCAGTCACTCTTCTGCCACAGGATCATGTTATCCCTAAGCTTGGACTGGGTGTCTGACTCACTCACTGGGATGTCTCTCTCCTTACATAACCATACCAACTCATGCACACTGTACTTAAACAGGCCACAAAGGTTAAAAGGAGATTCCATCTTGACAGGATGCTCACAGACACATGCAACACAAGGGACCTTGCAATCTGAAGTAAGAGTACACAATTCCAAAATTTCAACAATCTCCTTATCAAAGAGAACTCACTCATGCGTCCAGGAAAACACACCATTCATCCACACACACCCTCCCCTCGGATCGGTAAGGCAGTTTTACCACCCCTGACTTCTCAACCTGACCACAAGTGACACAGGTACCAAACTCTGGAAGCAGGGCGGGGGACAAATGTACAGGACACAATTATAAAATGACACTCTTCAGGAGAAGAAACAATGGAATTTTACCAACAACAATAATCCCCAAAATGTGGTTGTCTAAAAATGTAGAGCTTTGAAGTGCGGCCAGCCGCTACTGTGGTACAACGCAAACACAAATCCTTATCCTCACCACTTGCCGCCAATGTTGGAAATGGGATCCCTGGCTGGCCAGGGCTTTCGCCAAAGTCAGTCAGAGACCACCACTCCCAAGTCAGGGCAAGGGAGTTACACGCCAAGATAACCCCTACTCACCCTCTAGGTAACGTGGCGCGAGCAGCAAGGCTAAACTTGGAGGCGATGTAAGTTAAGTATTTGCGCATGCACCCCAGCAACAACAACCAAAGGCCCACCACAAAGGAAAACTCCACACAAGGTTATATAAAAATAGCCTTTGTATTATAATAAATATACATCAGATAAAACACACATATTGTTACACTGTGCCAACAGGCACGGGCAGAATTTACAAGGGGTATTGTACAGGACAGGGCCAACTGGGCCACTGTCAAGGGTATGCACTTTTAGAACTTTGTAGAAATAAAAATCACTGTAGCACACAATATAAAAATCGAGCACACAACCAGTAATCACTGGTAACAGGACCTCACTAGCACCACCTGTACTAGGGAGAAAACAACCACCTACATATCATAATACCTGTAGGGGTGTAAGAACAAAACTCATGATGCATTAACATTCAGCGGTGTAGGGAAATAAAACACATGATGTATCAACATTCATAGGTGTAAAAGCACACAATTGCGCCAAACTTAGATAAGTCACCACCTGTGACAGTCCCTGTGTCCCAATGTCAGGGCCTAAACGTGGCAGCTGCCCACAAAGTGCTGGGCAGCTGAATCATCAATAATGGGCCAACGCTGGAGCCTCGCAGGCTCTGCCCAACTGACTGTCTCTCAGGAGCCTCACTGGGCTCTGAATATCATTTATGCCCCTGAGCCTCTCAGGGCTCAAAACGAAGCAAGGCAGCCCCTCTGGGCTCTGAATATCATTTGGCACCCTCAGAGCCTCTCTGGGCTCAAGAACAGGAAATGCCCTGAGCCTCTCAGGGCTCGTCACGAATGTGGGCAGGGGGGGCCCCTCTCGGGGGACCCCAGAACAACTGGAGAGCCACTCGGGGCTCAAAGAACAATGGGCACGTTGGAGTCCCTCTCGGGGGACTCGGAGCAAGGACAAATGCCCCCCAAGAGCCTCGCAGGCTCACAAACGAAATGGCCCCTCAGAGCCTCGGGGCTCTTAACTCGACATAGGCCCCTCGAGCCTCGGGGATCGCGAACAAAGAACTGGCCCCTCTCGTTGGAGCGGCCCTCCCTCAACGAGGGCCGCTCTCAGGACAACACAGAACCCGCCCCCGCACTCACCGGACTTCACTGGAGCTGCGGGAGGCGGGAAACACGGCCGGCTTCTCCTCGGCTGGGCAGCGCGGGTCTGCACGAGAGCTCCCTCTCCTCGGGGGCTCTCTCCACACTTCTCCTGGGCTTTCCTGCTCCTCGCTGGGCTCCGGGGCTCTCCCTCGTCCTCGGGAGACCCGGGGGTGGGACGCCGGCAGCAAGGCGGGACTTCCGGTCGGCCTCTCCCGGGCCGCGCTGTGATTGGTCGGGCACCCAACCACTTCCGGGTCGCCGCGGGCAGCGCGGCGGCTCGCTTTAGGCAGGCAGGCGGGCTCCCATCATCCGAGGGGTGGGCTCCCTCGTGATTCAAATAAATCACGGACCTGGGCAATTTACAAGGCGGCAATGAGCGGGGTGGCACGCCAAATCACCACACGGGGCGATCAGATGCCAGGTGGGCACCGGCTGTGCACACCAAGCGCTAGCAGCGCTAGCAACGAAGGGCAGGCACTCCCAAGCGCCTACAGGACAAAACACAGCGCTCACAGCGCTATGGCCAAAATAAAGCGCTTCCAATCGCTAGGTAGGAGATTTCAGCGCTCCCCAGCGCTGAAGGGCAGAGAGCAGCGCTCTCAGAGCTGCAGACAAGGAATCCTCAGTGCTCCCCAGCACTGGAGGACAGGACAAGGCTCCAGCAGGGGCTGGAGGCAGGCAGGGGGGCAAGGCTGGGCCAGAGCCAGCACACTGGGTCTCCAGGCAGGGAGACAGTCCAAGTGGCGGTCCTCCTGGCCCCAGCAGCAGCAACAGCCCCCTCTGGCAGGATCCAAACGCAGAACATTTTCTAAGGGGACACAGCCCCTTCTTATACTAACAAATCCTTTGTTTCAAGGTGCAGGGTGGGGGGAAAACCAGTTGCAGCTGGCTCTGGAGCACTCTTGATGGCCCAACCCCCCATTTCATTCACTGGGGAGGCTAGGGTCGTTAGACACACCACAGGGGGGCGGAGCCAGCATTGTGTGGGGAAAACCCAGCCCATCCAGGACACAGGTACACTCCTCCCACACATCACTCATGCTAATCTCACACTCACCACCGGGCAGACCCATCCAGACTTCCTGGAGCCTTGCATGCCAGCCAGCTCCAGTCAATCACGCCCCAGCACCCTCACTGCACACGCACATCAATGTCCAGAAGTAGCACTTCCCTTCTAGACACATACATGCCGCAGACACCATCTCGCAGTATTCACTCTCACGAGTTTACACATACTAAGCTTGAGCCTGCACTCCCCACGCCTCAGGAACTACCAGGGACACACACATTCCCCATGCATTCCTATGGGAGGGCAGGCCAGCCATACTACACGCACGCACTTTTACTCTGGGACCCAGGGAGAAAGTGCGCCAAGCCAGAAATCATGAACGCCATCAAAAGCAAAAAGTTCAGGGGTGAACCAGCCATAAAGGCCCGGGTCCAACAGGCCCTAAATGATTTTGATGTTCACACTAAACCAGTGAAAGCTTTCTAATAGTATTTTCATGAAGGCCAGTTTCCATATGCAACAATTCAGTCGAAAAATCTGTTCAACAGCAAGAGTTATTTGTAGCTTTCTGTGGTCTTGTTGGAAAGCAAATGCATTAAGGACAAGTCACAGTGCTCGTTGAACCGTTGTGCAAAAGGAAGAAAACACGTATATATCACCCAGGTTGTAAAAGGGTTTCACAGGGAGAACAGTGCAAGCTCAAAGTCTGGCATATCATTGATAACTACAAGAGGCAAATATTGCTTTGAAATTGTCCTTAAAGACATGGATACCAGTTTAAGATTGGCAAAGGCCGCTGTTGCCACCCACGTCATCGCTTGGCATAAAAAAGGTCCTGAGATACTCAGAATTCAGAAGACTCATATGGTGAGTTCCAAGCACCTATGTGAAGCACCTATGTGATCAGCTATTTGCACCAACCCTCCCGCTGGAACCAGCGTGGGAAAATTTTGGCACACCTGAATTTAGAGTAAACAGAGGCTGCAACTGTGACCCCTTTGTCACCCTTTGAGTCTTTGACTCCTATTTGTTTTTGCAGCTTCCATGAGTTTTTGGAACTGTGTTAGATATTGTGGGGCTTATTTACAAGCCCCTTGCGCCACGGGTACGTACCTTTTTGCCATTTTAACAGGGTGGCACAGGCGGCGCACGGGACTTGTAAATAAGCCCCTGTATTTTTAAACAGGTTGAAAAACAGTTTGATCTTGCTTTCTTCGATGTCTTCAAGGGCGCCGAAGTGTTTGTGATTCCAACTCTGCCAACTCTATGGCTTTGGTGATCCAGTGCTACTGCCTTCTATTACTGGAGAAAGTCCATGGATTGTCCTATTGGATGTTAAAGCAATCCCACATTGGCCTCGTGAGAAGTGTCGGTGTCCATTCAACTAGACACATTTGGTGGCTCTTTTAAGGACAGCAGTGGTGCATTTTAATGCACCAAGTGGTGATAATCTAACTCACAGTGCACTGAGCCAGCATGCTTGCCCTTCTAAGGTGCTCAATGCTGGACACCATTGGCCTCCATCATAAAACGTATACCGCTTAGTAGGTGTGTCTGCCTCCTGTAAATTAAGCAGTAAGTGACATGTGAGTAAATCACGCCCAAGTCGAATGTGCTGGACAACTGCTTGCAGAAAAAAACCTTCAAATGTGGCCATCAAGTAGTTGTTTGAGAGGGTGCGAAGACTGCTCAAATGCACTCTGAAGGGAGAGTTGGTGCAGGTTAATTTTTGTGTCTAACATGTTTCAGTGGGCCTGAGTGTGTAAAGGCAGCTTAGTGTGTCGTTCGAGTTCATCCTTGGGCTTGAAGAGGTCAGTGCGGACCCGATGTCCTTGTCCTTTGGGATTAGGAGCATTTCATCGGTGCCTTTGTTAGGTCACGCAGAGTACAACGACATAAATATTGCTCAAAATGAGTTTATTTTTTTTGTTCAAAGCTCCTTTCGCCACGTGTAGTGCCTTACTTTGCTGCCAATGTTCACATACTGATCGAGACACAATAAACAGTATTTCGAGTCTGTTTCCACTTGATGTAGCTATTGTGAACCTGCTATTAGTTGCTACTTACTGTCGGCTTCGTGCACGCGCTGCATGGTAAATTAAGTTAAATCATGTGCATGCATACACCATAGAAACAGGTGTGCATAGAAAACGGGTACAGTGGCGTTGCAATTGTGCTGTGGGCGTTGGCGCACGAAGAAAATTGGCCCCGATCCCCTGCCAGAGCAGTAAAATACAGCCACCATTTTAGTGCATTAAACCCTTAGACTACATCGCACCGGTGCCACTGCACCTCCTGCACTATTGATAGCATGTCTCGGTACGGGTATAGGCATGCACTTAATCTGTAAACAAAATCTGAGCAGCATATATTATACCAGAGAATAATACCATCAAATAAGAAGGGTGGCGGCACATGTGTGTGATGGGGGTTGACTACCCACAGGGCACAAGCTGTATTGAAGATAGGAGCGATTATTTTGCCTTGAAAACTCGCAACTCACGCTAGCACGAGGCAAAGCTTATTAACAGGTTACACACATATCTCTTTTGACTTGAATGTTTTCAAAACGAGATGTCAGACACCTCTGGCAAAGGGCATCTGCCTTGAATTATAATGCGTGATGTTGGCAGGTATCAAGGAACGCAATTAACACGCGAAACCCAATGAAAGCTTTTCGCGCAGTGCAGCGGGATCTCTCCATGGTGCTGAACACTCAGCCCACGGAGCAGTTGGCAAAAGGCCAAACCTAGCACAGCTGATCCCTGAAAAGCTAAGTCTGTGAAATATAATATTCTGGTGTAAAATGCTTAGGTGGATTAAATGTACAAAGAAAAATAATACTGACCCAGGGAACCCCAGTTCTCACTGTCGAATTCTGACTCACTAGCTCTTCCCATCTAAGCACACGCAAAAACTCCTCCCCAACCCCCAAGCCCAATCCCCGCAAAAGGCTGGTGCAATGCACTTTGTAGTCTCCATTTACACGCATAGCTGTGAAAAGCCCTATTTGAACTACACAAACACCTGGCTTAAACGGTTGTACTTGCATTTCATTACAATCACATATTTGACCTAGTGTTTCTTTACCGTTGCCTTATGTTTCTCTCCCTTCCTCCAACTCATCCCATTGCTAAATTCCTTGTTCGCTTCACCCCTAAAGTGCATCATAATATACACTAACGCTAACTATATGCTACAGTGGAGAAGCATCACCCCACTGTTCTTAGAGCAGGAAAAATAAGATGACAAAAACGTAGTTATTATCTTTTAATGTTTCCCAGGTTTGGGGCTGGGTTAGGGCGGGGCGGGGGTGGAGGCACAAGGGAGGGAGTGGCTTGCTCATTCCAAGTGAGCATGACTGCTTGGCCAGTCGTCTTGGCCCGGCCAAACAGCCAGGCACACTTTGCATGTTCCCCACCAGACTGCATTACACAGATTACACCGGCTGGTGAGGAACATGCCCAGACCCCAGGCCTCATATTAGTGCCGATCCACGGCGCTCAGACCAATCACAATGTTACTGGTCAGGGGGCCTTTTGTCTTCTGTATTGGACACCCCTTACAGCTGCCTTTGACACACAAAGCACTTGTCAAAGAAATAGAGAGAGGGAAGTCAAGAGACATTGGTGGACCCCCACAAGGAAGAAACTTTGAAGCATATCTCAGAAAATTAGAAAAATATGAAGAAAAGATAATTCCTATGAAATTGATACAATCTAACACATGGCAATTGTAGTGCAATAAAGTACTAAGACCTGACAGACTGTTCAACTGGCTTCTCCAAAACAAACAACTAGATAGAGGTTAGTTAGCTACTGAAGGCTGAAGCCAGATGCTTGGATCTGGCTCAGCTCCAGGTCTCCTTGGGCCCTAGAGCAGTGGCGGTTCCTCCGCAATGGCGAAGGAGAGTTGCCTTGCTGCCTGGCTCAGAGCCTGCAAATGAAAAATAAAACCAATGTTCTAGCATTGTTTTATTTGTCATTTGCTGGCTCTGAGCCAGCGCTGTAGGGAGGGGAGGGATTGAGGCATGGGAGGGGGAGGAGGAGTGCTATGTACCCTCCCTAAGTAGACATATGCGTCTGGCCGCCAGTCTCGGGCTGGCCAAAACACACATGCACACTTAGGTTCTCCAGCCCAGGTGCATTGAACAGCCAGGCTCAAGAAACCCCACAGACTCCCTCGTCTGAGCAGAGTATCTTTCCACCCAGCTCAGGTCAATCCCCGCGCTTCTCTGCAGCACTGGAATTGGATGGAAGTCTGTCCCATGGCCTGCAGGGACCATAAACAGGAGAGGAGGAGTGACGCAGGAGGCGGCCGGCGGCTTGGCTTCAGAGAAGTAAAAAAAAAACTATATACATATACATTATTACCTCCCCCCACGTGAACCCCCCACCAGTGACCCCTTGCACATTCCCTCCACATGCCCCACCACCCTGTGTTTGTGATGGCCATTACTGCCCTAGAGCCTAAAATGAGCTGAGCCTACAATGGCTTCTACTTGCCGCCCACGCTCTAAGCTCATGTGCCAAGGACGGTGAGAGAGGATATGGTCTAACGGCTAGAGCGGTCGACCTCTAAACTGGGCAATCAGGTTCATATCTCACCAGGGATGCTCAACATCCTGTGATTCTGGGCAAATTACGTAATCTCACCGTGCCTAACAAAAGGAACTCTGTAATGCAACTGGTACTCACGTAAAACACACTGATAACTTCGGGTCGAGTTTGCACTATATAAAACTCCCCCCAAAGAAGTCAAACATTAATTGCTGCTGTGAATGGGAGAGAGAAAGAGGTACCAATCTAGTGGCTGCATTGCATAATGTGAAACTAGAAAAACTGGTCCCAATCCTGGCATTCCAACTTGGCCAACTTGTGTGATCATGGGCTATACATTTATTTCACCTTGCCTCCTTTTTCTACACTATCACATAAGAGGGCACCTTGTAAAATGAGTTATTATGTGCACTGTACAAATCGTCTCTTTTGAGTTTGATTGAATAATTTAATATACTATAACATTGCTCCATGTTGAACAACAACCTAAGGCATATATAGTGTGCACATCACATCTGACTTGCCTCTCATTTCACTATTGGCATTGTCATCAGTGCCAGGGAAGAGCCAAGCACACATCCTTCCAAGTTCATGATTAGAAACTATCACTTTAATAAACGTCTCTCAATGCAGTCATGCCTTTTTGGATTTTGAAAAGACTTTATCATATTATCACATGATGATTGTTGCACAATTTGCATGCCAACACATTCCAAGACTCAGTTGTGCACAGACTCTTAGAGCGGAGCCTGTACGCAATGTTGCTGAGAAATGTTTTAAGAATTCTGAAACGCTACAGTGTTGGCTGGGTTGTGCTTTTATTGTGTCATAAACAGACTTCGGTTGTCCCCTGCTGTACAAAAGACACAATAAAAGCAGTAATAGGCCATAAAATGAATCCCTCACGCAAGAAAGATTTCTCACCTAAAAGTGTTCTGAAGCTGGAACTATGAAGCGAATGAATTGTGGCTTGAGCATCGGTTTGTTTACTCAGGAATTCAACCTTCCAAGGTAAATAAAACGAGCCCTACGAAGCTGGGTAATGAAAAGACCAGTTTTAAACCCCCGGATTGTATCAGTAGCCTTTTTTTACGATGATCATGTTGAAATCCGTCTCAGCATATGTTTCTCTTTGGTCCTCATGGCCTGAGAGAGTCTACTGAATACAGCGTCTATCTTCAAAACCACTATCCAAGCACACTGTATGGTTTCTATGTATTAAATAGCTCAGTGTACATCCTCAGGCCCTGGTTTGGTATCACACGAGGCATAATCCAATAAAACTTGTGGCCCATGCAAACAATATCCTTCCTCTATTGAAAAGCTACATATCAATCACTCATTGCTTAACTATGGCCTGCAAAGTGGCCCAGCAGGCCTCAGTGTGAAGCATTCTGCAAGGCATGTCAGGCCCTGCAATGAGGAAGCAGCCTCCTGGTGAAGCTTGGGGAAAATCAGAACAGTGAAGACAGAGGGGCATATTACCAAGGGGGGCGATAGACAATTATCGCCGATTTAGCGGCCGTTTTCGGCCGCTAAGCTGCGATAATTCTATCGCCCCATTAGCAAGCTGTTGCTAACTGATGTTAGCGACAGCTTTTAGGCGATAGCGAGCGGTTTGGGGCCCGCTTTGCATGTCAGCGATGTTTATCGCTAATGACATGCAAAGTGGGCGTACCCAACCCGGTAGCGACTGAAAGCAGTCGATAACGTCGCTATCGCCTATTACCAAGGCAGGCGTAGCGTTGGAAATATTCGCGCTAAGCGCGAATATCTCCAAAAACTAACGCCTGCTCAGACCAGTTCTTAGCCATGTTATCCAATGGGAGGTGGATAACATGGCTAAGAGCATTTTGTCACTAATGCGTGAATATCGCTGTATTCTCAGCGATATTCACGCTATCGCCGGAAAATGTATCGCTTTAGAGATAAACGTTGCTAATAGCACGTTATCTCAGCGATAATTTCCGGCGATGCGTAGCCTTAAAAAATTCGTTGCTAAGCCTAGTTAGCGATAAATATCGCTAATCGTTGGTAATATGCCCCAGAATTCCTTGCAGTGTCAAATGCATGTTAAGGTGTTAGGTCACACTCAATTCTGCAGAGGGGCTGAAACAGACACACATTTATTTAAGAATGTATTTATCTAAAGGTTAATTTGTCACGGATTAGACCAGATGAATGTCAGAGTTAGAATTCATAAGAAAACTTTCTTTGCTACATTAAAGTTTGCCACAGACAAGTGTGAAGCTACAAGATATAAAGAATGAAGAAGCAGTTCTTGAGGGCGCCATACATATAAACTGCCCCTTCCCTAGGCACCATGGAGCCTCCACCAGTCTGGTCCAGGTCCACCTGCCGTCCGTGATTCCAGGCATGAGATGACCCAATCAGGGGCCAGAGGAGTTGCATCCACATCACCTCACTACAGAATCCATACTTTCTTGCAGAATCGTGTGAAAATAAAGTCTCTTTCATTTGACTCTTTTACCTTGTGGAAATCCATGTTGTCCAAATCAGTGCTGGTTAAATGGGTTTGCAGATATTATGGAGTTGTCATCAGATGTAAATGTAGCTAAATAAAGTTAGGTGAAGTGCTCATTCCTACCTTTTTTCTGCTTGGAAGGCAGTGAAATGGGCAAGGCACTATGGATCAGTTTCTAATATTGCGCAGCATTTAGGGTGAGAACTTATAATAAGTATTTTTTTGGATGGTGACAGTCTAGTTCGATACTAATGCCCAGACCATAAACTCTGCTCTTTCTTGAACGGGTAGCAAAAAATACTAGATGATAATTTGTGAGATGTCCTTGCATGTAGATATACCACAAAAACTGAGGTGTCGTTTTGTACGGATTCTGGCATTTCTAGATGACTGGCGCAAAACAGCCCACAGATGACATGCACTGAATAATTTAATCTAGGGACCACTGGAATTTCAGGAGCACATTTTTGATATGCCACACATTATGAAGGAAATGTATTCATGTTCAACCATCTGCGTGCTACACATTTCATTCCATGGCGAAAGGCTTAGCTAACTGGAGATGGAGTCTTAAGTAAAAATTGCACAGCAGCAGAAAATATAGGAAGTTGTATTCAAGGTTCACCAGAAAGTGTCTACCCAACAGAAATGAATGGGTCTGGCAGGGGAGGGGCAGATAAAAACGAGACACTAGACAACTATAGCCGAACCTATCATTGGTAGTCAATGCATAAGCCTTAATGGCATGACTGCTGTAAAACATTAAGTAGTTTACTCATAAGTGTGGGTATGAAGTCTCAAGTTTCTGAGTTGAGCATGCAATAATCTCCTTTATTTTTACTTTTAACCAATCCATAAACCACACATTGAGTATGTAAATTAAACACTTACTTCTTTACAGTCAAAATGCGACGCAGCGCGGGCTATGAAATTTGTTTTAATAATTAAATTGTTTACTTACCTCCAATTATCCATATTCCGGTTTTTAGCACACCCCACCCTGCCCATCCCCCGCCCCGCCTTTCTGCCCCATCGGAACTCCCTTCAATGGCCGCGGATGCTTCTTTAGCTTATATGTTAAACATTTTAAGCAGGTCAAAAGAATCCCAAAAGTTAGATGCTTCGCAGCATCCAATTGCTGAGATAGAATTACCAAAATATTAACCCAACGTATCATTCACACTCTAATTGGTACTAGAGATGGAGCAGCAACAGGATACAGTAAATAAGAGAATGTGCTTGGAGAAGAGGGGATAAAGAAAGGATGGACTGTGTTACTGTTTATCCAACCCTCAATCAGGGTTAAAATATGATCTACTTGAAAGCAAGCCATTTTGAATAGGGTCATTTTCAGAAATGATCCAATTATACAAACAACTGAGGAATGAAGGCGGAATTTATTATTATTTTTTTGATGTACATCTCCTGTGCAAACAAGTCATTTTATAAAGTTTAATCTACTGAAGATCTGGCGGTAGAAAAGGAGAGCGCAAAACAATAAAGACCCACTCCCTCGGCGTACGACCAAATCAGTGACTAAAGAGGGGTGTTCCAAACGTCCTGCTCCCTACAAATCTCTTACTAATATTGTAAGAGACACTATGCACTGTTCTCCGCCAACGTATAAAAACCTGTTCTCCCGGGCCACACACCAGAACCCACACATAAGGTGTACCCGAATTCCAGGAATTACCACTGCATCCACACCCAACGTTGGACACTGCTCTTGTTAGAGCAAAAAATGTGAAAGACACAAGTGACACCTCACGGAAACACCACCGTCGGGGTAACTGGTATCAAATTTCCAGACAGGCCCCTGTCTCATCATCGGTTGTCACATGCGTCTTAAAGAAAAATAAGATGAAAGGCTGAGGAAAGGCGCCTTCCGAGCACGGCACGATTTCATACTGGAGCAATAAGGTACAGACTTACGGGAGAAGTGTTTATTGCCCTTAAAGAAACAGGAGCGGCCGGTATGAATGGCCTGGCTGCCCCCTGCACACTACAGAACTAGTGTCCAAAACAGTGAAGTGACATTCCCAGAGTGCAGCCCTGAAGAAACTGCTTTAATATAACATAGCAGTGAAACATGTCGGCACTGGCAGTAGGTTGTGGTAGACATGATTAACTACCAGCCTTTTTATACAAGCACACAATCTCCGCCCTATGAATAAAGTTGGGTAAGGGACGGATTATTGTGTGTGTGTTTTTATGCACTTTGTTACGTTATTTTCACTTTGTTTGTATATGTTGGTCACTAGCAGATATTTCTGCGCCTTCACTAGTTTGTCACTATATATGTTGGTTGTTTTAGACACTCCTTTCCTTTCATCTTATTTTTCTTTAAGACGCATGTGACAACCGATGATGAGACAGGGGCCTGTCTGGAAATTTGATACCAGTTACCCCGACGGTGGTGTTTCCGTGAGGTGTCACTTGTGTCTTTCACATTTTTTGCTCTAACAAGAGCAGTGTCCAACGTTGGGTGTGGATGCAGTGGTAATTCCCGGAATTCGGGTACACCTTATGTGTGGGTTCTGGTGTGTGGCCCGGGGGAGAACAGGTTTTTATACGTTGGCGGAGAACAGTGCATAGTGTCTCTTACAATATTGGTAAGAGATTTGTAGGGAGCAGGACGTTTGGAACACCCCTCTTTAGTCACTGATTTGGTCGTACGCCGAGGGAGTGGGTCTTTATTGTATTGCTGAATTTGAGTGGAGGGCGACCCGCTCCAGTATCCCTCTGTGCTCCTATAATTGTTTAAAGGTAGAAAAGGAGAGACTGATCAAATATTTTCATACCAGACTGTCCCTCAAGCAAAGAGATGCCATGTGGTGTGCTTCCTTTGCGATGTGTTTACTATGAGAAAAGGCAGGACATTTGTTCATGCGTAGGCCTGGGTAGTGAACTTCGCTCCGTTCGCGGAGTTTGCGGACTTTCTCTGCACTCCGTACTCCGCGGAGCTTGCGGAGTGCAGAAAACTTCGCGAAGTGCAGCAGAGTTTTTTTCCCACTGGAGATCGCAAAGCATAAGTTTGCGAGTGCGAGCTGCTGCTCGGGTAGAATTTTTATCCGCGCTGCAGGAATACCAGCACAAACTGCAGTTTGCACTGCACTCCGCCACTCGCGGAAATTTGCTGAATTTTTTTGTAACTTTGTGGAGTTCCACTTAGCAAAACTCAGCGAACTACGCCCAGGCCTATTCATGCGGTTAAAAGCGATCACCTTCCTTCTGAAACAAGAAGCTTGGCCTGCCCTGTAAGCTCAAATTCTTTCAATGAATTCATCCAGTCTTCTGATACCTTGCTGAATATAGCATGTTACATCTTATGCTATTACATTACATTCCTTTACAACGCAGTTGCCACAACAACCGCATTGTTAGAACTCGATACCTTTACAATGCAAGTCATTAGATCGACTTGCTGTAGGGGGCGCGCTGGACTTAGGAAGAGTATAATTTACTATTCCAACTCCAGCCTGCGCAACAGTAGGGAAGGTGTTGGAATAGGAAATTATACTATTCCTTAGGTAAGAGTGCCCCCTTCAGCAAGTCGATCTAATGATGTAAAGGCATCGCGTTGTAACAACGTGGTCGTTGTAACAACTGCGTTGTAAAGGAAGTCAATGTAATTTATTTATTTTATTTTATTGATTTATTTATGCAATTTATAAAGCGAGCAAATACCCATGGATGTCTCGGCGCTGAGGACTGGACCAAGGGGGTGTTAACACGACAGCTTAATAATTAAAGAGCCAAGTCTTTAGTTGCTTCCTGAAGGTGAGCAGGGAAGGGCTGGTCTTGATGTGGAGGGGGAGCCTGTTCCAGAGTATGGTGGTGGCGAACATGAAGGATCTGTCACCCCAGGATGCTTTTTTTGTACGGGGACGATGAGAAGATTAGCTGTGGAGGAACGTAGTCATCTGGGGGGTTGTATGGGCAAAGGGATTGCTTGAGGTAGTCAGGTCCGATGAAATGAATAGCCTTGTTAGCAATGCAAAGAGCCTTGAACTTGGATCTGATTCTGAAAGGCAGCCAGTGGAGTTGACGAACCACATTAGAGATAGGTTTAAATTTGGGAGTGCCTGTCAGAAGCCTGGCCGCTGCGCTTTGTACCAGTTGGAGTTCGTTAAGAACTCTTTCTTGAGCATTAACCACTTCCATGCTCATGACAAGGTCAGCTCGTAATGCAGTACACTGTTCCTGTGCTAATGACGAGCTGACCTTGTCATGAACAATGGGAATCCAAGCTTATCAGCACCCAGCGGGAATTGCCTTAGCACCAA
Organism: Lissotriton helveticus; assembly: GCF_964261635.1. Taxonomy (NCBI): domain Eukaryota; kingdom Metazoa; phylum Chordata; class Amphibia; order Caudata; family Salamandridae; genus Lissotriton; species Lissotriton helveticus. The sequence goes on from NC_136068.1 coordinate 788,501,097, forward strand.
TGTGGTTAATGAATAGGCTATTACAATAATCTACTTTCACATGACTAGTGTGCTGACTAGGGTCTTAGCGACTGTAGTTGGAAGATATGGGAGAAGTTTCTGTATGATTTTGATGGTGTAAAAGGATGAGGAAACTACTGCATTTGCGCGGTGCATAAACGACAACTTTGTGTCGCTGTTTCCCAGCATGCCAGTCAGTAAGAGCACCATTTTGTTTCTTAAGGAGCCTTAATAATGCAGGATGTTTGTGTGTTAATCAACTTTCTTTACTTGGAAGAAATCTAGATAAATTCTCTGAAGGTAGCCACAGCAGCAACCACTCTGAGCAAACTGTTTTTTAAAGCTAGTTTTGGAAAACAAATTTAACAATATTTCTAAAAAATCATCCTTGTGATATTCATAATAGAAATTAAAGTTGCCAAAAACATATAATTAATTTAATGAGTACACTTTGATTAAAACAGCGTTTTTAGCTACTTCCTTGCCGTATTGTCAAAATGGCTTTGAAAGCAGTGACCAAACTTTACTAAAATTAAAGTTGCGAAAGACCGAGAGGTAATGGCCCGATTACATTTTGAGATATGCCAATAGGCTCAACTTACCTGTTTTAAATTTGAACATAATACATGTGCACTTCAGCACATAATTGCAGCTAGCTTAATGTCAGAATTTGTAATTAAATGCATATTATGGATCGGTTTGACACTCCAGCACTGAGGAATTGTCTGCAATATTGATAGGTATCAAAACCGTTGTCTCACATGTGGGTGGCCAACAGGTCTGCTGTGGCATACATGGAGCAATTGACTTTTATGCTGATTGAACAGTCTTTACACAGATTTTGTTTCATATGACTTACATGAAATTCAAACCCGTCAATCTAGTTTTCAAAATGCGTTCTATGTTTTAGTGAAGATGCAGATGCAGTAAAAGCTGATTGGCGGCCTCTTGCTGTCCAGAAGTAGACAATGCCTGCTATCTATGTTCATAAAAGTAAAACCTGTGCATAGCACATTGAAATTGATGAAATAATAATATTATTATGAATTGCACAAGAATGAGTCTCCACTTGATATGGTCTTGGGATGCCATACATGAGTGTAGGTAATTGGAAAAGTATTTGGGCTAGATGACTACCCAACTGAATAAATGATCTGAACCCTTGTCAGGGTGAACCACCAAAGACACTAAATTTCCCTAAGATCAACCCCCTGCTAGCTGCAACAAATATCAGGCAATCTTAATTTAGGCCAAGGTGTGAAGTAATTTTGCAGTACTTTTAGACCTGCCATCCATGGCATGGCTTACACTGACTTTTTGCCTTTGGATTTCCTATTTTGCTGACTCTGTTTTTGCTGACTTTAGGACTCTAGGCCCTTTACCACTGCTAGCCAGTGCTAAAGTGCATGTGCTCTCTGCTTAAAACATGGCAACATTTGTTTATCCAGAATTTGCACATTTAATTTACTATTAAGTCTCTAGTAAAGTGCACTAGGTGTGCCCAGGGCCTACGAATTAAATACTACTACTGGACCTGCAGCGCAGATTTTGCTGCCCACTTCAGAAGTCCTTTAAACATGGCTCAGGTTTCCAATGCAGAGCCTTTGGGTGTAGTTTTAAACTGCCATGTTGACATAACAAGTTAACAATCTTGCCAGGCCAAACCTTCCTTTTCAATACATATTAGCCAAACCGAAATAACACAAGGGCAGGGTGCAGTGCATCCAAAAAGTTGAACATGTACTTTTAAGTTTTACATGCCCTGATAGTGAAAAACTCTTGCATTATTTTTTCACTACTGTGAGGCCTATCTCTCCCAAAGGATAATATTGGGATTACCATATTACATTTGTACAAGTGTAATTTTGAATTGGGAAGTAATTGAATCCCTAAGCTTGGTGTCTCTGGAATCAGAATTTAAAATCACAACTTATAGTGAAGTCGAATTTTAAATTTTAATTCAGAAAATGCATCCTTTTAGAAAGTTGCCATTTTCTTACTCTAGCCATTTGGTGACTTCTGTCAGTCTCTGAATGCATACATGAATACAGTTAGGCTTTGTGCATTCCCTCCAGACAGTCACATACAAAGTGAATGTAGGTGTGACTGATGGACCCTTCACATCCCGATGGGCCATCCTGGGCAGGATAGAAGTGAGGAGCTGACAATTACACCTAAATAGTTTGTGTCCTGTCCCCACAAAAAAGGCTGCATACCCCTTTATTTTGAGTCTGGAGCCAGGACAGGACAGGAAGGGTAGGGACCCAGTGCACTTCAAAGGATGCTCTTTGAATTCTCCCCCACTTCAACGGCACAATTTGTTATAAGTAGTGGACCTCTGACACCACCAAGTCAGTATATTTCTGGGCCTGTGGATACTCTGCCAGTAAGAAGGACTGCTGTGCTGTTACAGGGACTACCAATCTGCTGGACTCCTGCTTTTTTGTGCTGCCTGGGAGTGAGAACGATTGAACTGAATCATCAACACAGCTGCAAGGATCGATAACATTGCATCGTCGATGGCGCATTGCCTCAATTCCCGATGCATCTCTGACTTTGCACAGCTTGCGCCCAACACATTGCCTACACCCTAAGTATCAATGCATCACCTCCTTTGCTTCTCGCATCGCGCCCTAAACATCAATGCAATTGCGAACCAAGGTACTGTTGCAGCGTACCAAGGCTGATCCCTGTTTATGACCTGGGCTCCATCGAGATCGACCTGATCTTTTGAATTTGACCTGTTCTTGCGTGACTAGACAGCCCCGTTTGGTGCTTTATGCTTTTAAGCACTATATTTCCGTTTATTCTTCAAAAAGTCTTAACTCCAGTTATACCTATTGGATTTTTGGTGATTTGGTCTTGTTTTGTTCATTAAATGAAGATTTATCTTTCTAATTAGTTCTGATATCTTTTTGTGTCATGTTTTCACTGATTTACTGTTTGATGTGTTACACAAATACTTTACGCATTGGATTTTAAGTTTAGCCTGAGTGCTCCATGCCAACTTACCAGAGGTCGAGCACAGGTTAATTTAGGGTGTGTATTTGACTTACCCTGACTAGGATTGTGGTTCCTGCTTGGACCAGATGCATACCTCTACCAACCAGAAAGCCAATTTCTAACAAGTATCAAAACACTAATAATACTAAAATGCAAAACAATATCAAGTCCACACTGAATTGTAAAAATAGAGTACAATGAAATAAAATGACACAAATCCCATAATGGGCACAAGAGATATGTATTTTAAAAATTCCACATAGAAATAGCACCGAAAACCACAAAGCTCCAAAGATGATCAAAGATCCCAGTAGACCGGGACCTAGGTGAGCTTGAGGCAGACCGCAGGACAACCAGTTTTTTCCTCGTCAAAGATTTCACCTTCCAACTTCGTATTTTAAGTCCTAATCATACACAGGGGTATATTTCTAATGCCTTGTGACATCTGAATAGTACACTTGAAAATAGTCAGGGTATCAGGCAAGACAGCAAGTTCAATCCTCTTCTGATCCTTCACAGTTATGGAAAGTGTTCTGCAAAGGGTGCCTGGGAAAGCCTAATTTATGCCTGGCACAAGTGTTTAGGATGTGTGTGACTCCTGGCTGCTCCCTAACCAATGGAGTAATTATTCTCAAGGACAACCCTAACTAATTTTTCAGTGATTCCTGTTTGCCTTATTGCAAACAGGCCCAGAATGTAATTTGCCAGGGCAATCAAAGATGGCAACAGTCTTCAGTCACACTAAACTTGGGCTTTGAGGGCTGGGGGTGTGCCTAGGAAGCATATTATGGTAATCCTAGTGTCTTCACACATTTAAATCCAATTTAAAGCAGACACTGTCCCCACAACAAACTCGCAGACAGAGTTCTGGTAGGGCAAAAGCAGGGTCCCACATCAACCAAAGAGGGATCCACAAGAATTGTCTTGGCATCCTGTTACATCCCTTTCAAGTGTGCACCAAATACTGCATGTGGCTTGGCAGACTTGTCACTGTAGTGTCAAAAACAATGACCACGGTCCACACTCTACATATTCTGGGGAGTCAGCTCAGCCCATTCAGGCCAGCCTATTGTTTGCTTCTGGGAGGCATTCTACACCCTTTCCAAACCTATTAAATGCTAATAACTGGTTGAGAGCTGGCAGAGGTGTATACTAATGAGCTTTTTCATAGTTCAGGAAGGTTTAAGGGTAACTTTCTAAAAGTTGTTTGTCCTCAATAGCTATTCAAATTTCGACTTCAGCCCTGAAATGATTTTTTTTAGCTATTAAAAATAGCGGTTTCATGATTTTTACAGCTGGCTCCTTTCTCAGTTTAGTTGCATTATATTTTTTATCTGCACCCTGGATTTCTACAAATGACATCCAGGCCTGCCACAGTGAAAATTTGGACCTTGTCACTATAGAAACATGATAATATTAATTTTCACATGCCTTACTTTTAAATACCTTACACCCTCTCTTGTGGTCTACAAGGCCTATGGAGGGAACTTATTGTTATTTAAAAGGAATGGTTTTACTTGTCCAATAGGGCTATTTAAACAGGTCATACTAAAGATTTAAACTGCAGAAGTAAGGCTACAATGGTAGACCTGAAGAAATGGTTTCCTTTTCACACTATTGAATGGCCCAATATGTGCTACAGTTTACAGGTGACATTTTTCTTCCAGGCCTTGTTTGCACTTTTTACACCAAAGGCTGGGGACCTAGAGGCACGTTCAAAATAACAATTAGGAATAGGCTAATTCAACCATTTTTAATGGGGAAGAACGGGCACTTTACTACTGGTTAGCAAGGGTAAAGTGAACACAGTTCTAAAGCCAGCAAATTAAAATGGTATGGATTTACCATGCAGAAACATGGTATTTTCTACAATGTGTGCACATTAAAATAAATATACTGAGTGAGACTATAATAAAAAATATATTGTGATAAGTGAACAACAATTATATGGTGCTGAAGGTAGAGGCAGACTTCTTGAGGAAAGAAATTGATGAAATGAAAACTAAGAAGTGAAAAATAGGCCCACAATATGACAGGTCTCAAACATTAATACTGAAGAAAGCCCACACTAGCCTGAAGTATGAAGTAACTACAGATAAAAGAAAATGTAGTGAAACTGAAATCTTGTTAGTTTCAACGCCACTAGTAAAGCACTTTGAGAGGGATCCGGTAGAGGACATAGAAGAAAGAGATAAAATAGAAAGGGGTAAATAAATGAGATGCAGCAAAATCCATAAAAAGTAACTGCACCTCCCCTGTGCTAAAGACTCAGAAACGTAGTCAGTTTTCCCATTCCCATCGTGATTCACTAACTACGAGCAAAGTTATTGGCCTCTGGTGAAGTTTTGGTTGCCCCACAAATCAACAAAGTGCAAGACCTAGCCCATAGGGCATGTGTAAGCTTAATAACAATAAGCGCAGTAATGTGCTCTAAACTGCATGCCTTCCGAAAGTGTACCCAGATAGTTACCAATGACTGCACTTTAGCTATGTGGCTGCACTACTGTAAGAAATTAGGTTTTTGGTTGAGAGTGGTGGAAACCCTTCTCAAGTAACAACCATAATCCCTGTCAGGTTGAACCACAAAAAGTAATTACATTTACCAAAGCTTAACCCTCTGGTAGCTTGGCGCATAAGTAGTCAGGTTTAACTTAGAGGCAATGTGTAGAGTATTTATGCAACAGTAATAAAGTGAAAACACAACACAAGAAAACTCCCAGCCCAGGTTAGAAAAATAGTTTTTGTAAATAACATGACATCAAAATGAATTAAATCCAATGAGTAGAATGGGAGTTATGATTTTTTTCAAATGTTTTGTGAAAAACAGTACCAAAAGAACAAAGTGCCAACTGCGGGTGTCTGATCATGCCAGACCAGGACAAAGTCACAAGTCAAGGCTGACGGTGATGAAGCGCCGAACGGATACAGTGACCAAGTATGCCACAACCAAGAGTTACCTTCAGACTTAGAAGAAATTCTGTAAAGTTCCTGGAAAGGGCAGTGCCCTCAAAGGGCCTAGGCAGCAGGCCATAGCCAACAGGTGGTTGTTAACAACGCGGACTCACTGGATGACTTCTTGGAAAAGCTGCCAAAGGATGGTGGAAAAAGCTGGATTTTGAGATCGAGGACATCATTGTCATTGATTGGTTGCTGGTCACCATCGAACCCAGTGAAGATTTCTACCTTTGGACTTAGAAGTTTTTTTGGAGCTTGAAATACCCCAGCAGGATGAAGCTGCAGGCGCTAGTAAAGGAGGACTCCAGAAGGATAGATACCATCCTTGAGAAGTGTAGCTGAAAGGGATTGGATGCTATGGAGAAGAACAAAGGGGGAGTTGAGGCGGAGTCAATCACATCAGCAGATTGGTTTGCAGATAGGTCTTTGTCTCCTGTCAGTTCTCAGAGCCTTTTTTGCTGAAGTACCAGGTTTTCTGTTTTGGTAGGAGGAAACCGGGTCTGGCGGCACAGTGGACTAATGCATCCACTGCAGGGGCCTGTGTTCGACCTCATGGTCACAGGTTCACTATTTTAGGACACAAATGTACTGCAGTGCATACTCCTCAGCGCCCTTGGACACTCTCCTGTGTTTAATGCAGAGTATGTTACGTAAGGGCGTAAGAGTATGCACGCCAGTGCCAAATACCAAAAGCAATAATGGAGCATTCTTCTTGGTGCCCTCACATACTCTGAAGCAATTAGGGATATGCACTGCAGTACATTTAGCATTTGGCAGTGCTATTTCTTAGTGCAAAAAGCATCCTTATGTCCATATTTGGACCGAATCGTGCATTTTGCACTAAGAAAATAGCTCTAAATGCCACTCCACCCCGTTACGGAATTATGTGGAATCGCATGGAATTTCAATGTAAGTGTGCGGAATTCCACAGAATCAAATTCCACCAATTCCGTCCACCCCCTAATTGGATTCTACTAAAGTAAGTCCATAAATAAACTACGGGAGCAGCCCTGTTAACCTGGGTTGAAAGTTTCTACCAAAAATAATGTTTACACAGGATATTCAAATGCAGAAGATAACTGAAACAATAAGGAGGGATATTCAATAAACCGCAATACTAATTAAAGAAAAAAATGATAAACAGTAGTTGAATTCATGCCCTATAATGAAATAAAAGTTCAATGAACCAAACATTGTAATGTAGTGTACAAGTGCTCATTGCCAAAAGTGAACACAAGGTGAAATAATAATAAAGTAGTGCCCAAGTGAGAGAAAACAGTGACAGATTAAATAACTAAAAATCTAAGAGCTTCACAGCATAAAAGGGTTTCAGTGCCCATATCGGTATTTTTCAAATCTACTCTGCAGTACATTATTTAGGTCAGTCTTTATTGCTGCGAACATCGACAGTGTCAAAATGTTCAGGCCATCATCAGGGTGAAGAATAAGTGTCTGAGGACAAGGGAAATCTTCGAACAGGAGTTTGTGGCGACGGGACCCAGGATCTGAATAACATGGAGCAGAGGATCCATTTTCAACATTAAGAGTTACCCAGTGGCTCAATGCCTGGTGTGATCAAGGAAAGTTTAAAAACTAGAGATAACAGCCTTCTGAAATCAATTGAATAAAATCTTTATGGGAAGGTGATTTTATCACGAAATAAAACCCTAATAACAGCAGTATAAATGGTATATGGTATGTGCTGAGACTTCAGCAACCAAGGTCAACAGGGGCATCCGAGGAAGCAGCAAATATCCCATCAGAAGAGGAGTGGTTCGTGGTGAGTGTGAATCATGGTGAGTACATGCTGAGAGAGGGGAAAACATGCAAGAAGTTCAGATGGCACAGTGAGAAGGGGCCTCATTGGTTGGTGACTGCCACAATCCCAATACCCACAATACCCACCTGAAGAAAAGCCCCAATTTTTACAACAGCTTCTTAGAAAGTCAGGATTTACAATTATATCACTTCACCATTGTTTAACCAAGTGTGAGAGAAGGCCTCCCTAATTTTAATAGTGTGATGCCAGAGTCGAATGTGATATTTTTCTTTAAAAAAGCATTGGCATAGCCAATACGTCTCGCCTTTGGGACCTTATAAGTGTTTAGCTAGAACTATTGGTTTTGCCAATTGTTGTAATGCTTGTTTGTTACATATTTTTTTGCTATGGTGTGGGGACATAATCAATGGGAGTTTGGACTTTGGTAACTAGTTATTAAGTTCTAATGTGAGCAGCGGACGGACATTAGGTGAGAAAAAATAGATGCCATATGCCGAGGGCAGATTGAGATAGTGCATAGTAATGCAGAGGTTATGTTGCGCTGTTGCAGAGGAGATGCATAGGTTATGCGGAATGATACTTAGGTGGTGTTGAGTGATGTTGAGGTGGTGCTGAGTGATGCCAAGTGATGCTGAGGTCGTACTGAGTGATGCACAGGAGAAGTTGAGTTATGCTGAGGTGGTGCTAAATTCTGTTGAGGTTGGGGTGTTGTGTGGTTGCTTAGGTGATGCCTGTATATTTTGCACATCACTATCCATTTCCAAGTGATATAATTTGTGTTATTGTGCCAAACAAACACAATACTTGTGTTTGTATTATGCTTAAAGCAATAGAGTTAACCTAAATATAACCTTGGATGTTAAAGCAGCTACTGTGCCCAAAGCGGAACCTCAGGAAACAAATTTAGTTTCACAAGCAACAAAGTAAGAGGCCCATATGTTTTCATTGTTTATTGCTTACCATAAAATATTTTAAAATTCAACAAAACATATCAGCAAAATATCATGTGGAATAACTTAACATCTATTTCGGGCACACTTCCTATGGACCTGTGAAGAAGATTGATGCAGCCTTTTTTTTTACAGAAACTTTTCTTGTGAATGAATTTTAAATCGGTAGTCCTTTTGAACTTTAAAGGAAATTAAGGATGTAGCACACCTGTTTTAATGGCACTAAAGTGAGAATTCATCCCTTACAGAACATATAGTAGTTTTAATTAATTTCTCAGTGTCTCTCCCCTTCTTTGTCAAAACCTGTGCTAGGATTGTGTCACACATGGCCTAGGAAAGTAGAAAATCTATTGACTTTCTTTTGAAATGTTCCAGGTGGAACAGATGAGCCACAAGATTAGCATGGCTGTAACGTGTGTTATCTCCTTTACTAGCTGCATGTTTTGTCGTCACACAACACACGATTTGAAACCAGCAACCGAGACAAGGACCCTGGTTCCCAAAACTAAACGTCTACAGCACTAGCAAGAAAGGCACATCTGTTTATTTCTGTGTAACGTAAACAGTATACATTTCCACTGCACTATCACACCAGGAAACAGCATCTTGTACTAACCTGGTGTACTCAACTTTGGATTGCATAGAGGTAAAAGTGCAAGATCGCTGCTGCTGTCGTTGCAGTATCCACCCCTTAGAAGGGTCTCAAAGGTGCATTCTTTGTGCCTGTCCCTCATCTTTTACTTTTAACACATTTCACAACTATGCCTTGCTAAGCCAGCAACTATCGGCCAATGCAGTTTAAAACTCAATAACACAGGAGATGAAGCATAATGGTAAAGCGTCTGCTGCAGTCATAGTGCCCAAAAAACAAACACACTTTGAGGGAAGTACATGTACTCGGTGCATGTTCAATTAATTGCATGAACGTGTTACACACTTGGAAATACTCAACCACCAGCAGCTCACAACTACATGCCTAAATCAAAACCACAATGCCCGACCATTGACAGTAATGAAACACAGATGATGCACGGTGTCTGTGTTCATCAAGCCCCCAAATACACACATGGTTAAGGGAAGTGCTTGTTCACAATGTTGCACAGCTAAAGGGCCAAATGAAGCACAGCAACCATCAGGCGAGTGCCACCAGGGCCAGACTGGCTACCAGGCATTTTGGTGTGCTGCCAAGCTCGGGGCTGATTTCACCGCGGTGGGGGCTGATTTCGTTGATGGGGACTTGCGTGTGCTTCTAAATAAACAAAGCAAAACAAATGCTTTTAAGCACATGCAGATCATGACAGCACACCAAAGCGCCCGGTAGCCAGTCCGACCTTGAGTGCCACATGAACCATGTGAAAGAGTAAAGTCGCATTTACAATGTAAACAAGCATGGCAAACAAGGTGGCTGGTGCACGCAGGAAAGGAAAGATTAAAAACACAGATGATGAACGGTGTCTGTGAAGCGGGTGCCATGCTCAGTGTTCCCCCAAAAACTCACACAGTTAAAGGAAGTGCTCGGTACTTGTTCACAATGCCTTTTCTTTTTAAATCACGAGATGAAGCGAGGTGTCCATGAAGCGGGTGCCACACTGATCCTTCGCAAAAAAACACACACATTTGAAGGAAGCGCTTAGTGGTCTTTCACAATGCCTCGCTAGGTGTAGAAACCCTCAGCTGGGGCAGTTTTAAGCATAATAACCCAGGAGAAAAAGTGCGGTGCTGAAGCGGCTGATGCAGTCATACTGGCTCAACAAAAAAAAAACACTTTGAGGACAGTGCACGTTCTCGACCATCTGTGTTTTTAATCTTTCCTGGGCCACTTTGTTTGCCATGCTTGTTTACATTCTAAATGCTCTTTCAGAAGGCACGCTGATGAAGTCAACAGACTAGTTTACAATTCAAATGCAACATCCATCATGCGGGTGCCACATGAACTATATGAAAGAGTACAGGCTGTATTTAGAATGTAAACTAGCACTGCAAATGAAGTGGACAACGCATGCACAAAAGATAACTAGTCAGCGTGAAGCAGGTTTGTGCTAATGCACTGATCTTTCGGCACTCTTGCCACATATGTATCCAAGACACAAACCTTATACGGCCGGGTGTGATCGGCTTGTGTCATTTGTGCACTAAACTCAAGGAGCAGAGCAAGGATCTGAGCAGAGTGTGGACACACAGGAAACGGTGACAGGGTTCAAATGATCCCAGATACTAACTTCCTACTGTGGCTGAGAGGGGAGCCGCGACTGGGTTCACCGGTTCCGCTGTACCCTGGTGGACGCCAGGAAAGCAGTACCGAGCTGTTGCTATTCTGTACATCCCTTTCCTGAGTCCTTTGTGTATTTGTGATGGAAATGAGGCCTGCTCAGCAAGTAAAAATGTCCATCACTTTCGTAATAGGGCTACTAGATTGCATTGAAAAGTTTTGCTGTCAGTGCACCTTAGCTGATTCTGCGGGGAGGGAGTGCACTTGTTGAGAGAACCTCTCTTTTGTTTTGAGTGGTTTGCAGCACTGGACGGCATTAGTTAGGAGGAAGCTGCAGCACAAGGTAACCACAACTGGAACATCAGTGCCGAGACGCAGCCCCAGGCCTACGTTTGCTGCTGATGGGGGCTGGTGGCAAGAAGGGGGTGGGGGCTCAGGATTTTGAAGCAGAAGGGATAGGAACTCAGCTGTAGAAGCTACAGCTAGAAAAACATAAGAGGCAGCAGGCTGCTCATCTGACTGAGCAAGGGAAACGGTTGCAGGGGGAGGAGAGTGCGTGCCTGTGTGAATTAAAGCACGGTGTCCATGAATCTGGCATAAAGCTAAGCCAGGGAAATGCTCATTCAATGTCTTTTTTTAAGTCCCCGAACAGAAAGTAAGAACGACAAAGCCAAAGCTTCAAAATCCTGCAGCGATACTCCAGGGAAGTGAACAACTTGGAGAAAGTAGGGACTAGGAAGCCAGAGTACTGATTAGCAAGCAAGGATTTTATTTTGTTAAAAGTCAAACAAACTGCACCTCCCCACACAAGATAAAAGCCACTAAGGATTGATGCGAAGAAATCCCCAGCTTCTTCACAGACTAAGTCACAAAAATTGAGCAATCCTTCAGCCAAACCTCAAATCCTCCTTCCTCTCAACCTGCCCCCCTGTAATCACCATTGACCAAACAGAACAAAATCAAACCACGGACAACCAGGTCCGCCTCCAACTGAAGAATGATGCTAATTGGTCGAACTTCAAACTCATGTCGGAAAACTAAGTCTTTAATATAGTTGCAAGCTGAACGACTCCTTCCCACTCTATGGACTTTCTCCCATCCACAATAGTAAAAAAACTCAACCACATCATTGCCCCTTTCTGGACAAAAATCATCTACTCCTCTCTCACATCAGGCTGTGTCCCAGACTCCCTTCAACTAGGACAAATCACACCCATATTCAAGAAACCAGGGCCCGACTCTAACAAACTCAACAACCTCACACCTATCTCCAACCTACCGTTCCTAGCTAAAACATTGGAGAAGTGCATTCTCCAACAACTGAACAAACATATTGGTGACTTCAACCTCCTCGACACCTTTCACTAGGGATTCAGGAAAGGTTGTAGCACCGAAACAGCGATGCTCAATATTTCAGACGATATCCACAGAGCCTTAGACGAAGGTGAAGCCTGTCTCCTCATCCTTATTGACTTATCAGTGGCGTTCAACACAATAAATAATCTAGCTTTACTTGAGACTTTGTAGAGGCGCTCTGGCATTAATGGCATGGTACTAAAATGGTTCACTTCCTTCCTTCAGAACCTTTCGCAACAAATTAAAATCAAATCCTGTCTCTCTTTGCCAACACGTGTCACTCTTGGGGTCCCACAAGGCTCGATCCTCTCACCATCCCTCTTCAATCTCTTCATGGAACCCCTTACAATTATTCTGAAACAAGCAGGAGTTAAACACCATCCATATGCAGATGACAGAAAATCTACTACAAAATAAAATCACCCAGTGACATCGGACACCTCAATGTCACGCTAACCAAGATCCAAACTTGGTTTAATGCAAACCACTTAAAGTTGAACCTGGACAAAACGGAATTAATACTGTTCGCCCGAAAAGTAACCACCGACCAATCCAAGACAGGCTCAAGCATCTTGATGCCCTAAACTGCTCCCTCGTCCTATCCAACTCGGTAAAGTCACTAGGCATTACCCTAGATAAGAACTTATCAATGAAGGACCACATCAAAAACTCAGCAAAAGTTGTGTTTTACTCACTAAAACACCTCAAGAAAATCAAACCTTTCATTCCCCAGGATTATCTCATGACAATAGTACAATCTCTAGTCCTTTCTAAACTGGACTATGGGAATGCCATCTTAACAGGGACTCCAAAAGCTCACCTAGCCCCACTAAGGTCAGTCCTTAACATGGCAGCTTGACTCATAACTGGTGTAAAAAGATTTGAACACTTCACACCAACCTTCAACGCCCTCAACTGGCTTCCCATGGAAGGTAGATGTATTTACAAATTGTCCTGCATCACACACAAAGCCCTTCACACACATTCCCCCAACTACCTAAACAGCAAACTGGTAAAAGCAGGAAAATCCAGAACTCTGAGAAGCACCAACTCACTTTTCTCATCCCTCGGAAATTGAAAAGGAAAATGACTCAATGCCGATCCTTTTCTGGTAACATACCCAGGATGTGGAATGCAGTCCCTAAAGACCTCAGATGCAACCCCTCCTTCTCCCGCTTCAAAAGGGACCTGTAACTCCTTATCCTCAACAATTACTTTACCGGCCAAGTCAGGTAACCTACACTTCAATAACCTAGTGGACTCCCCCCTCACTTGACCATCAAGGATGAGTGGTTATTTAACTGTTTCAACCACCTATGTTTTCTCCCCTTCACTGTATGCCTAAGTATTATGTTTTGCTTATATCTTTAAGCATCCTTATGTCCTGCGATGTATTGCAATTTTTCTTTCCTCTGTGTATGTAAAGTGCTCCGATCCCCCCGGGTCAAGCTAGCGCTATATAAAACTTATAAAATAAAAATAAAAATTACAGGACAACTGACTAGACCAATCCCAAGTGATGGGAGAAGTCAAACCCCACACAGTAACTACAGCAGATCATCCAGCAAGGTAAGCACTGTAGGCCTAACCTAAAAAGGGCTATTTACATCTTTACCTATCCTGCCCCTGTTCTGCAATTAAGACTTGGAAATTAAAGCAAAACTGATCTCTCTTGGATAAGGAGCATATTTTACGTGACAGTGGGGTGAATAATAAAGATAACCATGAGGCCAAGCTCCAAACACACAGTGCCTTTTTCTGTCTATTTTATTGGCACTGTTTGTGTATGTTCCGGCTGACATTAAGCAAAGAAGGTATATCTCTCGAAACCTTAGCACAGTTCCTTTTCAAAATGTGCTCCAAAAAATGTGGTTGCAAAAAATGAAGAGCTCGTACAACCACAGGTTCTGGTATGAGAAAACAAAGCCTCTAACAAACCTTTGAAAACTGTCAATCTTTAAGTGTCCTGGGGTGCGGGGAGAGTTTAATATATGTTGAGGGCCGTGTTTCACTAGCCAGGATAAGACAGGATGTTCTGGTTAGATATCCTTCTCAAACTTACTATGTGTGTGCCACTGGATCTCTCCATTCCCAGGGGAAATAAACTACTGGAGGTGTGGAGAAACAGCAGTAGATTCCAATCAAACAAAATTACCTGGTGTCTTCTATTTCTTCCCTATCTCACGTTCTCCTTGAATCTCTCATCCCAAGCATCAACCCTTCAGTTTTTTGAGGTGTCATTTGATAATTGGATGAGTTTAAAGTTGGAGGCAGTTTTGGCACTTATTTAGATCTGTAAGTGTTCAGCAAAATGTTATCCACACTGCTAGCGCAGCCCATGCACGTGGTCTTTGATACAAGCATTCATCAATGGCTCTAACCACAACCAGATTAAACTGCCCAAAGCCAGCAATGGTGAATCACACACCCCAGTAGAATGAAACGGATGACAATGTCCTTCATCACAAGAATCCACACATGCAGTGTTTCACACACAAATTTTGCAGGATCTAACAAGCCACTGTCCCATATATTCAGTCACTAACCAATGTATGTGTCTACTTCAACCATCCAGCCTTCTATCCAACAGTACTTGCATCAAACAATATAAAATACAATCAGAGATAATTTCAACAGACGACTCTAACTTCAATCATGAGAACCCAGACTATAAAAAAAAGACCTCCCTTGATGCAGCTGTAAGGTGTAAAACACTGACCAGCATTTTCAGAGCACCTGAATGTAATGTCACATTTGGCTAGTTTTTTTTAAGGAAAACGTATTGCAACCAACCCGATGAAAACAGCGGTGGGAGCGTTGTGAAGACCTCCACCCATGGTATTTTCCAGCGAGAAAAGAAAAGAGCTGTATTTCTTTAAATATACCCACAGAATGAAAACACGTTTGCACTGTCTGTCAATTTATTTTATATATATTTATTATTAATAAATCATCCACATACTCAAATGGATGCAGCCCGTGCAGCTCCTGTGTCGCTCACTTTTATCTGCAGTGCAGAATGACAAAAGGATGCTGTTGAGAGCCTGGTGAGCAGTCTCTACTGCTGCTCTGATACATTCTGGCACCTCCCCGGCAGCGGTAAGGAAGGAAAAACACACATCACTTTGAAAAACACAAATGTCTCTTATCGTAAATGGACTTCCTGGAGATAAATAATCTTTTCCTACAGACTGAGCATAATGCTCCTTCTCCTTTGGTAGATTGCAGTTCATTTTGTTCTATAGTAATTTAACAGTTGCATACCAATCTTCCTGCAACATTGATGAAATAAAAAAGCTAAAGATGATTACAACATCACCACATAGCAGCAATTGTGGGTACACAAATGCCCACATCTAAAGATGTTGATCATCAGACACCAGTTGTGAAAGGAAATTAGCCTCCAATTTGCATTAGATCAATATTGCCCAGGGACATTTCTCATTTGAATAGAAAGGCCCAAGGTAGTACTTTGTTATGCTCCTGGTGAGTTGAACAATACATTGTCTCTGTTGAACTCAACTTACATTTTAGAACATGTTGCTTAGCTACAGAGAGGGGAGAGTGTTGTTGCTCAGATATGAATTTACCTAAACAAATGAAAAGACAAGAGGCGGTTGGCAAAACAGGGATATATGACGTTACCACGCGTTCTTTTACCACGCAGACCATTACCACGCATTTTTTACAACGCAGGACCCTTTACCACGAATACCTTTACAACGCAATACACTACAACGCAGGTACTATTACAACGCATACCATTACAACGTAAGTATAGGTAAGTAAATAATAGGGTAAAATAATGTAATTATTAATAATATTTTTTTTAATTAATAAATTATTATTTTAATATTTAATATTTTAATTATTTATATTAATATTCATTTATTAATTTTTAAATATATATGTTAAAAATACCCCTGTACCCCAAAACCCAAACCCAGCCTAAAACCTAAAAATACCCCTGAACCCCAAAACCCAAACCCAGCCCTGAACCCTAAAAATACCCCTGTACCCCAAAACCCAAACCCAACCCTGAAACCTAAAAATACCCCTGTACCCCAAAACCCAAACCCAGCCCTGAACCCTAAAAATACCCCTGTACCCCAAAAACTGAAAACTGACCCTGAACCCTAAAAATACCCCTGTACCCCAAAAACTGAAAACTGACCCTGAACCCTAAAAATACCCCTTTACCCAAAAACTGAAAACTGACCCTGAACCCTAAAAATACCCCTTTACCCAAAAACTTAAAACTGACCCTGAACCCTAAAAATACCCCTTTACCCAAAACTGAAAACTGACCCTGAACCCTAAAAATACCCCTTTACCCAAAAACTGAAAACTGACCCTGAACCCTAAAAATACCCCTTTACCCAAAAACTGAAAACTGACCCTGAACCCTAAAAATACCCCTTTACCCAAAACTGAAAACTGACCCTGAACCCTAAAAATACCCATTTACCCAAAACCCAAACCTAAAATATTTTAAATAAAATTATATACTTACCAATACTTACGTTGTAATGGTATGCGTTGTAAAGGTATGCGTGGTAAAGGGTCCTGCGTTGTAAAAGTTGTGTGGTAAAGGTAGGTCGTGGTAAAAGGTGCGTGGTAAAGGTTGTATACCGCAAAAGGGGAACCAGTTGGTTTAATTAAAGGCAGCAGCCTAGAGAGTATTAACAGAGTAGCATCTGAAGAAAGTCTCACATTGTACAGAAGTTTTGGCCATCCATTTATACAGTTTATGAGGTACAATAAACCGATCTGTTAATTTTTGGCTTAGTCATAAACAACAAGGACGACCATCTGATAAAGAGGACACAGATGGCACTCGAACTCGGGAGAGATAGTGTGGGCCACTATGTATGTGTCCAGATGTCCGGGGTGGGGAGCACGTGATCATAACTTGTGTTTTGTATGCTTTTTCCTGATTGGCTGAGTGTTCCTAACTGTATGTGGTATCTATGTGGTATTTTGGGAATGTGCGCCTTTGGCCAAAATTTATTTTATTGGGGCCAATTTGCTCAGATCTGTTTCTAGTGTAACTGCCTATCTGTGGGAACGAACAGGGATTTCCCTGGGTGTGCGTTTGTCTTTGGGCTAAGTGTAACCCCACCTGTAGCCTGTCAATCAGTAAGCTTGGGTTTGGGTTACAGGGCCTGTCGGAACATGTATCTCTGACTCGGGGGTTGAAGGGGAGGACACCTTGGGTGATCCAAAAGCAATGACATGTTAATGTGTACAACTAACATGGCGATCATTATTATCATTTTTACCAACATCCTCAGTTTTGTGCATACAATTGTTATAGCGTACATTGATATTGTCTTTAATGATATTGTTATGCATGCATGGATTATTCCATACATTGACATTGTTTCTACTGGTATCGGCATTGTTATGCGAGCACATTTTATGGCATACATCGACATTGCATTTATTGGTTTTGCTGTGGTTGGGCTTTCATGTATCATGGTGTCTAATGACACTGCAGTCACCAATATTAACAGTGTTTTGTAAGGATTCTTGGAGATATGGAGATAAAAGATAGGCCTGGTCCCCTCCTCACACTGAATAGGGAAAAGCAACCAGGCTCTCACATAACCTACGAGTGGACAAAGGATCTTTAAGTGAGGAAAGGATCTACAATTGGGCAAAGGTCCTCCAGTGAAAATACACATATGCAAATGCTTCTCATGCATATGGATATTCTGAAACCAGGGCTAGATTTTTCTAGTCAGTAGGTCAGATATTAAAATGCTAGGAAAAATGACAACAATATCTGGACCAAAATAAATACAAATATTCAATTGGAGCCATTAACACCTTAAGTGCTGCCGTCGGCCAACGGTCGTCACGGGCACTACCTCCCCAGTGCTGCGTGCGACCGCTGGACGTCCAGTTCAGCACTGGATAATGGACAGCGCAGCACTGGGGAGGTCTATTTACGAAGCTCCCAAGGTGTTAATCTTCAGCATGACAACAAGGGAGCAGATGGTCGAAGCTAGATTCCAAGCACAGAAAATGAGGTGCAACAATGTAGGCTAGAATTTTAATTAATGGAGTTCTCGTTTTGTAATCCAAAAATTAAGAAATGATAAATTAGAACTGAATGCCTCATTTTATTACACTATAAATCCATTGCTAAAATAGCTTTATGAACAGAGTTGGCAAATTGTTTCCTTTTTTTGTATGGGATTTCTTTAGCCTGAAACTACAGTAAAAACATATGCACACTGTCCAGTTCAATGAGTCATTTGGTAAACTATAGTGTACTATCCATTGTGATTTCTTTCCTGATTCCAAAAAAGGGGGATCTTCTCTGTGCAAAAGGTATGGGCCACGTGCCTCTATCCTCACTTAAGCATCACTTATCAGTTTCCCTTTCTGTGACATGATAGTTCTAGTTATTCTTCTGTATGGTCAATTTCAAGAACAACTACCATTCTTATGTGAATTTAGAGTTTATCTGTTTGTATCTTTTCCTGATGATTTTACTTGCAACAATCTGTATAAATTCTTTGGAAGTTTTTTTAAATTGGTTTAATGTCGGAATAATATAATTGTTTTACCATTTTAACTATGTATTTGTTAACCTCAGTTGAGGTCTAAATCAAATCAAATAAAATCTTGAAATCTATCTTTTCTTGAGTTTATTGGCAACTTTTATATATGTAACTCTAACCGCTAGTATCTGTAGTAGACTTTGGTACTTACAACCATTCTTATGTGAATTTAGGGTTTTTCTGTTTGTATCTTTTATGTGACTCATATACTCTGAAGTCCTTATGCAATGTAACTGGTCCTTTTGTAAGGCACTCTGACACCTTTGGGTGAAGTTTGCACTATATAAAAACACATTAAATAAATATATCAAAAAGTATCAAAAATGAAAATGGCAATATCTCAAACATACTATGTAGTCCCTATAGTCCTTTGAGGCCTCATGAGAGACAGGGAAGCTCTCTAGAAATGCTGAAACAGAATACAACACACCACGAAGCAGGGAAATCACTCATGCCATTGAAGAAATGTTAGATTTCAAGGTTATCATATATCACTGGCAGCAAAAGGATTAGTTTTAAGATTACATCAAATGTTCAAATGTGACTACCGCTGTTCAGAGCACAATCATGAGTATTATCAGTTTGAAATGATCAATTGTGTATTATGTTCACGGCTGTTGTATATCGCATATGTGATAAACTACCAGCTCCAGATTTCAGATTACTTGTGCTCTTGCTACAACCTGAAAGTCAGCAGATCAAACCAGGGTCAGGATGGCTGTAGTGGGCATCAGGCATTTCCCAGGGAGGCTGGAAGAGTGTTTCTGATTTTGCAGTGGTGGGGGCCGGTTTTGTTACTGAGGGATGGATTTGCAACGCTGCTGCTACAACGCCCCCAGTAACAAAAGCTGAATGGGGGCTGGTCCGTCACTATTGTCAGGGCTGCTTTGGGTTCGCGTACAAGCACTTGATCGAACCATTCTCCTACAAGATCAAATTTAATGGACCTGTCATGTCAGTATGTTTCGTAATTGCTGTACCTGAGATTTAATTTCCTATTGACTTCATCATTGGAGTCTTCAATATTCTGACAAGAGTGAACTTACAGAGGTTCTGACTTGGATATTTATTTGTTTTAAGCATTTAAAACCCCACCATTTTCTGCGCTGTTTCCACATTTCTGTCTCTTGCTTTGCTTCGAAGAGTAAAAGTGACACCCCCAGTTGAGGTAAGCATTTGGAAATAAAAAGGTGTGGAGCATGTCTCTATTTTTCTGTAAACTCCTAGACCCTTGCGTTACTATGGCACCATGCATTCCCGGTTTCCCCTGAGGTGCTTCGCCCTTTATTTATACACCTCTGCCCAGTGGCCGGGCATTTTTCAAGCCCTGTAACACGTAACAGCAAATAGTCCCTCAACAACAATGCCGCTCACACTTTGGAATGGAAGCTCTTTCTGTGGTGGGCTAACTCCCCCCCAATCACAGAGTAACAGCAAGACAATGAGAATAAGAATCCTCCTTTGGGTTGATTCAGCAGAGTGAGTGGCAGTTTATTCAAGGCTAGAAGGGTTTGCCCTACACAAATGAATGCCTGAATGGGTGTATCAAAAGCCCTTTTTCGTACATTTTTTCTACATGTTGATGAGAAAATTTATTGGCTATGACCAGATCTAAAAAAGTAATGTGGAAAGAAATAGTTAAAACAAAATTTGTTTCAATATTTTTCGATGACTTATAAAATTGTGTCCTGATTAATGTGCCAATGAAGCTATTTGTTATTATTTCAATACTAGAATGCTGCACGAAAGGCCTTAAAGATACAGTATCGATGCATGTACTTAACTCGGCCACAATTGCCAAATGTAGAATACTACAATGTGACATGTCACTGTAGGCGTACATTGAAGTTTCGCAAAATGACTACATTTGATCTTTTTAACCAGCAATTGGATCGCCCGGCTTCAATCCTCCGTCTACTTTCACGTCTCCTTCACTACATTTGAGACAGAGTGTACGTGATGCTGCGGTTAAACATGGCATATGGCTCACAGGTTCAGCACTGGAACACTTAAGTTGTAAAATGTCCAATTCTAAATCAAACGTGAGCCTTTAATTAAAAGGTTAAAGCGTAAAATGCCCTAGCAAGTACATATGTGTTTCCATTCCATCTGGTGTCTGATATTTTTCCTATAAGTTCTTTTTTCGCTTTGAATAAGTGGTGTGACATGATACGCATGCTGACAACCATCCTTCACCAAGCTATTCAAAAGATTATCTGAACTTCCGAATTGTGTTATATTTATTTAGAGTAAGCGAATGATTATCGGAACTCGCACTTGCCAAGCAAAGCAGACTTATATAGCTTTGAACCAAACCTCGCATGATAGCAAGTTGAGGAAAAAAAGACTTAAAAAAGACATTTGCACACCAGTGATAAAAACAGACCAATCTGAATTCACAATACTTTCCCCTTTTTTAAATAATACAAAACAGAGCACATACATGTTCTCCTCTTTTCACCATTCCAAGAAGGGACTGAGGGCCAAACTTAGAGTTTATCAAATGTGGAACATTGCCATAAACCTGCTGCTGTCCTGTTCGCGCTAAATAGAGTGCTTAGAGGCCCTAGGTATTGCACATATGACAGTTAAGACATATGTTGCTTTTTGGCGGATATCCTGTATTTACCAAACTCAGAATAAGATCCTACATTTAAGGCAAAGCATAGGTTGTTCCATTTCTTATTACCTGAATAGCAAATAAGCACTGGCAATTCAATCAGTCTTTCCTGCAATATACAGATGACGAGCTAGTGCCTTTGCCAGTGCTTTTGTGATTTGGCTCTACACAAAGCGTAAATAAATCCATATGGTTGATGGTGCATTCGCACAAATGGAAAGCCATGTGAATGCACTATCAGCTATTTTTAAATAGCTTTTCTTTTACCTTTGACAACAACATTCAAAGAGATGCTGGTGATTCAGCACACATGCAAATACATGGGGCTACTTAGTAATGGTTTCATCAAAGAAAACGCATTGACAAATGGCTGCCAATGTATACACCTGCATGCTGAGGCACAAGAGACCACCCTGGATATTTTTAGTATAGGTTATTATTAATTTGCCATTTCAAATAGCTACCGATGGAATAAAGAGGCCCATTATTAATGGGTCCTTGCAAAATCTGTACTAATAGGACACGCTTGGGGCTGGAGAAAACAGAAGATAGAGAACAGGGTACAGTCGAGAACAGGAAAGAGCAGGGAAAGCCACAAGCAGACTTGGGAGTGGTCAAACAAAAAAAAAAACTCATTTTGAAGAGGAAAATGTCCAAAGGCAGAATTAACACAAGAATAGGGAAGCAATATTTGAACAAGTAGAATGTAACTGAGATGAGATAAGCAAAAAGATCATCCAATCGTGAGCAAGGGGCTGACCCAAAGCCAAATCTGTGCCTGTGTTAAAGTGGGGGATGCAATGCTTTCTATGACAGATATAGCTAAAGCCTCGGAGAAAGGCCACTAACATGGCAAATTCAGAGCCCACACTTTTAATGAAGGTTATTTATCATAAAATTAACACTAAGCAATCAAGATGTCAACTAACCATCACTTTAAAATAAATGATCCCCATTTCTTACCGGATACAAAACATTTTAGAATAAAGGCTGCAGCAAAAGTGGAGTAAAATTGATTTGTAATGTGTTTGTTTTGCACCAGTATATTTTTTTAATTATTTGGCATGTAGTTTTGCTAGTTTGAGCAAAATAAGCACCGTTAAAGCTATTAAACAGATTATTTTTTTGAGTAAGTGTAAAAAACCTTAAAACAGTGTATTATTAAACAGCCGCGGTCGGCAGTAGGAGTTCCTGCAGGGCGGTGACGTGGGGAGGGGGAGGGGCAGGATGGGGGGTAGTAATGTATGGATTAGGGAGTTTAACAGGTAAGTAAATATATAAAGAAATAAAACGAATTTTGTTGCGCACACTGCATCGCATTTAGTGATGCAGTGCACGCAACAAAATTTGTTTTGTTTATTTATATGTTTACTTACCTGTTAAACTCCGTAATCCATACATTACTACCCCCCCACCCTGCCCCTCCCCCTCCCCACATCACCGCCCTGCAGGAACTCCTACTGCCGACCGCAGCTGTCATTAAATGCTTTCACGACCACCCGCTCTGGCAGAACATTGCCTTTTTATGTGAAAAGTAACTTGTTTCCTTCTTAAGAAGTTTCAAGTAATGACAGGGCATCACTCACACATTGTATCCTATTATATCGATAGTTTGACTCGCATATTAAATGACAGGACCAAATAGTTAATATCAGGAGATTTTCTCTTTCTCAATTAATCATAAAATGTTGCCAAGGTTTGACAAGAGCGACTAGATCATTACTCAGAAATCTATTTTAATAAGGAAATTTCATTTATTGGTGACCATGTCTAGGTTTTCCAGGATACACTCAACGATATGACCACGGGAATATTTGCACACAGGAGTGTACTCGCTCTAGGAATGGATAGGATTTTTCATACCACTAGAGGAGACCGCAGTCAGTTTGGTCTTATTCCTGATACTAGGGCTTAACTACTCTGGCTCTACATGCTCACTTGTGAGAGGACATTATAATATTTGACCAGCTGGGTTGGAAGTAGAACCGGCAGAGAAGTGAGAGGAATTGAGAGATTGGCGAGCCTACAGCCCTGAAGAAGTCGCGGGATATTCCCCTATCGACGAAACACATGTTGACTGGACAAAAAGAATTAAAGATGAATATCTAAAAATAACACATTGTTCTTTTTTGTACAACCATTGAAATTCTATGTTACTATTGATGCAGGCGTGTGCCAAGGATTGTTGTCTCATGTCTAGGTTTATGATCAAAAACGTACAAATCTGTCTAGATAGCAACCCAATTGGGCTCATTCACAGAGCTGTGTTCTATTTGGAAATGGACACGTGCACAGAGAAAATGAACATGAAGTACAAAACAAAAACATACACTCAACATAATGTGTATTGAAGATGTGTGTATAAAAGTGGGAAACACGCTTTATGTGCATTACTTATGCACACACAAAATGAACTTCTTTAGCAAAAAATGGGGAGCGAATAAGTTTGAATGTCTAAGGGGCATATGTAGGTAATTTCCATTTTGCGATTCCCAAATAGCGATTTTTAAGGAATCGCTATTTGAGAATAGCAAAATGGAATGTAGGTAAAAATTCGCAATTTTTTTGCAAATCTTTAACATTCCTTATTTGCGATTCGCAAATTGCGAATCGCAATTAAGGAATGAGTGTCCCATTCATTCCTATGGGCCAAAAGGATACATTCTCAAATTGCGATTTTTTGTGTGAAAATCGCAATTTGAGAATCGCAATTCCAAGGGTGCCAGGGTGTCCAAAGGACACCTGTTGCACCCCTGGAATGTGCCTGTAAGTACATGTGGCGCACATAAGGGCATGTCTGTGCGCCACATGGCACTTTGAATTTTTTTAAAAAATGCATTTTTGAAGGAAATCGCAAAATACCATCTACTTGAAGTAGGTGGTATTTTGCGATTCCTTATGCAAAAATCGCAATTTTTAAAGCACCCCTACATAGCATTTAAGGAATCGCAAAATTGCGATTCCCTAAATGCTATCAGCAAACTAAGGAATCGCAATTTTTGCGATTCCTTATTTTGCTAAGTGGCACCTACATATAAAAACGCCATTTGCGATTCGCAAACGTCGAAATTCGCTGAATTTCGGCGTTTGCGAATTGCAAAGGGCTACCTACATATGCCCCCTAATCACCTCATCAATATATTCAAAGTGTCATGAAAAAATTGATAAACCCACCCTTTCTCTAATGCAAGTGGCTAGAAACAAGATCTCTGGTTGTGGCTTGAATCCAAGTCTGTGCGTAAACACTTTTTTTCATGTCAGTAACAAGCACAGTGTGAACATGGTGCAAATTACTATGCCGTTTGACCTAGTTGATAGAAACAGACCCTGCAAAAATCTAAAAGGGTAGAATATGCCTACTATCCCATTAACTGTAATTATGGAGCTCTACAAGGCCTCTTTAACAGGGTCCATTTAGGAAGAAATTGAGCCTCTCGCAGATAATAAATCCATTTAATGACATGAAACAAGGATGCCTTTTGGCCTCATTGATGTTAATCTTCTATATTACTGAACCAGCTAGACATAGTACATCTTTTTGCATCAAAGCGACATCTGTATACCTTCCAGGGGTTGCCTTTGCGGATGAGTGGTTGATGACAACATGGGCAGGGTCTTTTCAAAGTGTAAACTTTGTATTAGGTTTAGCTGCCAAACAGAAGTGTGATGTGCAGTCTTATGCTAAATAAACTGGTCCCACAAGGTAGCACAGCAGCACATGCTCTTCCCATAAGAAAAGACTCCATCCACCAGATGACTCCAGATGAGACATAAGCTGTTCAGGTTAGAATGTCAGTTGTTGCTTATTCACAAGCAAAGATGCAATGGACTACAGCTGAGGAATCCAGGACACAGCTAGACGCTGACCCAGGGTACCAGACAACTTTGTTCCCCATTTCATTCTGCTTATTGTCAGTATGCCCACGTGCAACAGAAACTAGCTCAGAGCCTCAACTCTGAATAGACCAAACTCTTAATCATATAACCAAAAGATTAAAACTTGCCTCTTACAGGTGACAACCTTTCTGCCACATTCATCACAATAGTCTTAAAATGGGTTAAAATTTAAGGTAATTGACTGCTGATTCACACTAAATTAGGTCTATATTTTCTGGTAATCCTTCTGAATTTTCATGATCTAATTCAGTTCAGAATAAGAGAGTGAAGATTTAAAAAGTACTATTCTTAAAAATTCACCCTGAACTTCTGCAATTCAGATAGAATCATTGGTAAAAAAAACATGTTAAAGCATTTTCGTACATAACTGACCAGTAATAATCAGTTGGTCACACACACAAACTATTGAAAGACCTGCCTAATAGAAACTGCTAAACCTTCAGTATATTGTTCCTGTCACAATCACATCCTTGCACAAGCAAATGTTCTTCAAGAAACAACTGAATGGTGCTGTCAGAAACATCATCAATAGATGATTCTGGCCATTAACAGATAGCAACACACAGCAGATAAGTGTGCTTATGCTTTATGCTTTGATCTCAGACATCAACATTGCCTAGTTCTTTACCAAACTCTAGATAGGGCAGCTGCACAGAATATGATGCACAATGGGAGGCACTGAGCACTTCTCGAAATAATAAACACCATAAGCCTGGATGTTTTCCTTTTCCCTTGGGTGTCATGCCACTAGTGTTCACATACCTCTCCATCTCAAATGACCATGCGATACGGGCCTGAAGCACCTATGACATGTGTATGATTGTGTTTTGTATTTATTTTAGAATGAAAAGAACATGAAAAATTCAACGAGGCCCCTTGTCATCTGTAGAAAGACGTCATCATATACACAGAAGACCAGTGGGAAGGAACAGTAAACACTTGAAATCGCAGTGACATGCAGCTCAAAAGCCTCAGACCCGGCTGTCAACCTCATGTAAAAGAACAAGTACACTTATGACCCCAAATACCCAGCTGGGGCACAACAACCACACAACGTGTCTTATAACAGCTCAGAAAATGATTGCGTAAAATAAGTATAAAGAGGTGATGTTTTCCACCCCGACCACCGATCGAGGACACTACCCTCGTCCAGTTACCCCGCCCCCCTGAACCTGATACCGCTGATCTCCCCGCAGACGATTGGACATCACATGTAATAGTTCCTCATCACTCCGTATCTATATAGTCAGACTCCCCCCGGGAACCCACTCCAGACCCCCCCATAGTCGAAATCAACTTAAATCAAAAGGTTAGGAGGCAAGAAGGGTGTGTTGTCGACGTTTCAGTCTTTCAAGGCCACCAGGGTCCGCAAGACCATCCTCAGGACTCAGCGTTGCAAAATAGGGAAACTCCTGTGGATACTTGCTTTGAATCTCAATCCCATATTTTGAAAGTTCTACCAGAAGTTTTTTTGACACCGGACTATCACCACTCGATCAGGATAACAACTTATTTGCAAAAAATGAATAAATCTACAGACAAACAGTGTCCAGCTACTCCGTGAGTCAGGCCAGGTCTCCATTCAGCTATATCTATATCTTTGAAGTCAATCAAAACCTAAATGGGACACAACAGTCTTAGACATAGAAGATCACACACTGAAATTCTTGCCAAAGGCCCACAACACCTCTTCAAGCAAAGGAACAAGCAGGTATCACAGTGATGGCCCTTCCACCACTACAACAACCTTTCCTCGTGCACCCACAATGCTCTATCCATTATCCTATTCTGGCAGAAACTAAACACACAACTATTCCAACGTTAGAACATCTTGATGTTCCTACCATTGCCAACCTCTGAAGAGATGCCCCCACACAAGACATACGTGTCTCTTAGCCTCATGAGCCTACACTAAATATGTCACCTTGAATTCACTGGAACTGTAGAACTTCTACTCTGGCCATGAACATAAGTGCTGTATCTGTCCATGTCTTCTGTGACTGCTGCTTTTGATTAACCCTTAATCAAGTGGCTCAACGTGTTTTAGGCAGTACAATGCAATAAATTAACCGTCATGATGTTCTTCTCTCCATCCAGACCTGGAGCAGTCATCCCAACTTCGACCTCTAACCACGTGTAGAATCAACTTTGCTGCGCAGAGTGCACCATACAAAGAAATAAACAAACACATAATGGGTTGCAGGCTTCTCTTGGGGACATTGAGATCCGCCTCAAGGTGGCGCTAGAGCAGTGGTATGCTGCCACATAGAGATCAGCTGAACTCTTTTTAAGAAGGGAACACAAGGATTGTAATGATAGGTACATCAATATTTAGTATTGTAGAATAAGCAATGGATCCAGCAATTTGTGGTGCACAGGGGCTGTTCTGTTGTGATTTAACCTCTTCCGTGCTAGTGACGGAACCACTCCGTCACAAGCCACGGGCATGCTGTGCTCATGACGGAGTGGTTCTGTCACGCCGCGGCAGCTCCGCCCACGCGGCACTGATTCCCCGCCTGTGCGGGTGAATTAGTGAGTGGGTGGAGCCGTTACGGTACCACTCCGTCATAAGCACACCGCGCCCGAAGCTCGTGAAAGAGTGGTTCCGTCACAAGCATGGCGTCGCCGCGAGACCCCCCCTCCCCACCAGCGCCGCGACGGAATTACCACCGCGGCCAAGGGGTTAAGCCTGCATCTGTTTGATTGATGGCATGCATGTCGCAGATGGCACACAGTCTTGTTCAAGGCAATGGGCAATTAAAAGCACATAGTGGAGTTTCTAATTATAAAATACCAGATTAGGCACAGTTCCCTCACTGGAAAAGGGAAACGCTTTACTGTGTCAGGCATCCCTTCCTACTTCCTGTTGGGTGTGGGGTCTTCCTGACTAAAAGTGAGCATCTATCAACAAATAAAACACGCCATAATGTCACGGGAGCTACGTTGCTCTCATTGCTATTCCAGCAGCTTGTCTTCTTATATCACACCTGCTCCCCCTTCAGGGATTCGATGACGTGCTTAATTTTCCTATTTCGATTCATAGCAGTAATGCCTGCAAAGCTTGTTTCTGATGCATAAATTCACCCTGAATGGAATCTGCATTACGGGATGAGATGTGTCTGGTTCACAGGGAGGAAGGATAATTCAGCAAAACGCCATTCTAGGAGATTGACATAATTCACGGCTGCGAAACGAGGCACTTTGAGAACGGAAGGCCGCCATATTTCACTTACCTCAGTGACTATCCAGCTGCGCGAGCTTGCTTCAGAATATTTTGATATAAAGTGGAAGCGGGGTATTGCTTTAATATCTCACAACTGAGAGATAAAAGTGTTGTTCAGGGTTCAACAGCATTGCAGAAATACACAGCCACCGGGGTATGGGTTCCTCTCGGTGAGATTGTTAAGTAAAAGGACGGGGATAGAGGGAATACTATGGAAGAGAGAGTTTAATGATAGCTGGCACCGTGATGGTCCGAATTGTATACCATCCACAATGTATTTGTTTATTCTTAGTGCTTTTTTTTTTTAATTATAAACCCTGTGGATTTTGTTTTGCACTTTATATGTGCACAACAAAATGTGTTCAGTAATTTTGTGATCTTGACAAACCATTTCACCTAATAAAGTTAAATGTTGAAAAAAAACAGCTGCGAGTGCGAGTTTCCACTTTGTAGGGGCCCATCTAAAATATTTTTCTAGATCCATGCTCGTATTCAGAATATACATATTCTTTTTTAGATACTTTGTTTCAAAGAGATGAAAAAAATGCAAGCCCACAAACAAATATAAGGAGAACAATTCCTAATGAGTAAGTAGTATAAAGATTTATTGTAGAGGGCCAGGGGCAATTCCATATTTATTGGAAATCAGACGCGCAGAAGAGCATCTGCTCGGAATAACTGAGAAGCTGGTAAGCGTGGGTGAAACTGCCCTCCACAAAGTGAAAATGATGAATTAGAGCTCCCTCGTTCCCGGGGGCAAAGGAGGATTTCTCACTGCAAACCTACTCTTGCTACCGAATTTCGAAGCGCTAAATAGGTTTGAATTTCATATTAGAGTTAATTCTCAGGCAGGATTTGGCTGTTAGAATAATCATCCGCAGTGCGAGGCGTGTAGATTTTTTGATAGCATTCATTTCCCCTGTGTATGGTAGATATGTCTGCAAGTGTCTCTGGAGGCCTTTCGTTTTTGTTGCGGGGATTTGTGAAAAAGAAGTTTTGCGCACTTAGTAAATGAACAGAAATGATCCAGTAACCTTGGTTTCAGAGAGAACTTTTTAGCTGAAACGAGGTTACACGCAGCCTTTTTGTGGCGGGCAGACATTCACCTGCAAAAAGTTGCTGGAAATGTTCCCAGAAAATAGGCCGGAATTCGGAGAGGATGAAAACCAGGGACTTAACACAGGCCCCCGCATCCCCCGCAGTGCGGGGGGGCCCTAAGCTCCAGAGGGCCCCCTTGGCACTGCACTCTGCCCAGAGAGCTCCTGATTGAGCCTGGAGGGCTTCAATTTTCGTTACGCCAGTGACGAAAACACTGAGGTAACAATGCTGTCCCCTCCTGGTTTTCCGTTCCTGATGTTGGAATTCTTATTCGCCAGGTAAGGGAGCGGTAGGTAACAAGATCTTACACCTTGGCAGCATTAGCAGGCCTTATAACCAGGAACCTCAGAATTATGTCCCTTCGACCACCGTTCAGAGCCTAGACCTCTCAATGGTGGAATCAAAACTTTTGTGAAATGTACTAATTCCAGCTATGTTAAAAATCATGCCATCACCAGGGCTACTGGAGAAGCCATGGTCAGACTGGCCTAGAGGACAATCAGGCGCTGCCCGATAGGCTGATCAGACAGATCAGCGTGTAGGCCATTTTTTTTTGTCTGCTTGTGGGCCTGTTTTATGGTCTGGTGCTCAGTCTTTTACCATTCATCTCCTAGTTATTACCACAAACATTACCTGCAGCAAGCACAAATTCATTCAGTCTCCCATACCCTGCAAAACAACTACAAGGCATGTTTTTACAAGTTGAAAACTACCCTGCTATGCAAATGTGGGCCACTTTTTGAGTTTTCTGATTAAAACATTTGTGTCAATTTTAATTTTGGTGCCTGTGTCTATTTTATTTCCCAGTCCAACCTGGGGAGAAGCTACAACAGGGAACACATTTTGCCAGTATGACTGGCTTAGGCTGCAAGAATTTTTGCTTTTTTCAATGCTTATTCTGATAATGTTTTGAAAAATGCTATTCTTAGGGGAGCTGATATTGTGTGAGTTAGCAATGACTGAATCCTTTTGGTTCCTGATGGAGTCCGTAGAACTGTAACAGAATTAATAAAGAGTAGTGAAGTGAAAGCAGGTTTAGAATGTTGAGTTTGGTGTTACAAATAAAGACGTGTCATACCAAGCTCTGTGTGTGACGTAGTCATTGGCAGGTATCCAGGCTGGGGATTGATGCTACAACTGGCAATGAGATAGGATAAGTGAGATAAGTAACCCGAAGATCGACAGTGCTCTCCCAGAGAGCTTGTTATGGTTCAGCAAACTTCTTGTGTGTGCCACATGTGCAGAATCGATGTTTAATTAACAACAAGGGGTGGTGATGGACAGAGTCTCTGAATTAAGCAGAAAACTCTCACCCAGTCAAGAGATCAGGGCTAGATCCAACACCGTTTTTTAGCTCACTGCATCATCCCAGTTTCAGAACCTGGCTGTATGCAAATTAGTCTGTTCCTGTCCCAGTGCATGATGGGAACAGGGCAAACCAAACTACAAAGCCAATTCTTACACTGGAAAGGAAACAAGCTACCGGGGACCGGTTTCTGGCATTTCAGCCTCTTCGGCCCGGCTTGCTTGAATCCTGATGGTGCAGTGAGCAAGGGACTCATGTCTGAGCATACCCTTCCACGCTTAGGGTGGACAAAATAATTAACAACAAGGGGTGGTGATGGACAGAGTCTCTGAATTAAGCAGAAAACTCTCACCCAGTCAAGAGATCAGGGCTAGATCCAACACCGTTTTTTAGCTCACTGCATCATCCCAGTTTCAGAACCTGGCTGTATGCAAATTAGTCTGTTCCTGTCCCAGTGCATGATGGGAACAGGGCAAACCAAACTACAAAGCCAATTCTTACACTGGAAAGGAAACAAGCTACCGGGGACCGGTTTCTGGCATTTCAGCCTCTTCGGCCCGGCTTGCTTGAATCCTGATGGTGCAGTGAGCAAGGGACTCATGTCTGAGCATACCCTTCCACGCTTAGGGTGGACAAAATAATTAACAACAAGGGGTGGTGATGGACAGAGTCTCTGAATTAAGCAGAAAACTCTCACCCAGTCAAGAGATCAGGGCTAGATCCAACACCGTTTTTTAGCTCACTGCATCATCCCAGTTTCAGAACCTGGCTGTATGCAAATTAGTCTGTTCCTGTCCCAGTGCATGATGGGAACAGGGCAAACCAAACTACAAAGCCAATTCTTACACTGGAAAGGAAACAAGCTACCGGGGACCGGTTTCTGGCATTTCAGCCTCTTCGGCCCGGCTTGCTTGAATCCTGATGGTGCAGTGAGCAAGGGACTCATGTCTGAGCATACCCTTCCACGCTTAGGGTGGACAAAATAATTAACAACAAGGGGTGGTGATGGACAGAGTCTCTGAATTAAGCAGAAAACTCTCACCCAGTCAAGAGATCAGGGCTAGATCCAACACCGTTTTTTAGCTCACTGCATCATCCCAGTTTCAGAACCTGGCTGTATGCAAATTAGTCTGTTCCTGTCCCAGTGCATGATGGGAACAGGGCAAACCAAACTACAAAGCCAATTCTTACACTGGAAAGGAAACAAGCTACCGGGGACCGGTTTCTGGCATTTCAGCCTCTTCGGCCCGGCTTGCTTGAATCCTGATGGTGCAGTGAGCAAGGGACTCATGTCTGAGCATACCCTTCCACGCTTAGGGTGGACAAAATAATTAACAACAAGGGGTGGTGATGGACAGAGTCTCTGAATTAAGCAGAAAACTCTCACCCAGTCAAGAGATCAGGGCTAGATCCAACACCGTTTTTTAGCTCACTGCATCATCCCAGTTTCAGAACCTGGCTGTATGCAAATTAGTCTGTTCCTGTCCCAGTGCATGATGGGAACAGGGCAAACCAAACTACAAAGCCAATTCTTACACTGGAAAGGAAACAAGCTACCGGGGACCGGTTTCTGGCATTTCAGCCTCTTCGGCCCGGCTTGCTTGAATCCTGATGGTGCAGTGAGCAAGGGACTCATGTCTGAGCATACCCTTCCACGCTTAGGGTGGACAAAATAATTAACAACAAGGGGTGGTGATGGACAGAGTCTCTGAATTAAGCAGAAAACTCTCACCCAGTCAAGAGATCAGGGCTAGATCCAACACCGTTTTTTAGCTCACTGCATCATCCCAGTTTCAGAACCTGGCTGTATGCAAATTAGTCTGTTCCTGTCCCAGTGCATGATGGGAACAGGGCAAACCAAACTACAAAGCCAATTCTTACACTGGAAAGGAAACAAGCTACCGGGGACCGGTTTCTGGCATTTCAGCCTCTTCGGCCCGGCTTGCTTGAATCCTGATGGTGCAGTGAGCAAGGGACTCATGTCTGAGCATACCCTTCCACGCTTAGGGTGGACAAAATAATTAACAACAAGGGGTGGTGATGGACAGAGTCTCTGAATTAAGCAGAAAACTCTCACCCAGTCAAGAGATCAGGGCTAGATCCAACACCGTTTTTTAGCTCACTGCATCATCCCAGTTTCAGAACCTGGCTGTATGCAAATTAGTCTGTTCCTGTCCCAGTGCATGATGGGAACAGGGCAAACCAAACTACAAAGCCAATTCTTACACTGGAAAGGAAACAAGCTACCGGGGACCGGTTTCTGGCATTTCAGCCTCTTCGGCCCGGCTTGCTTGAATCCTGATGGTGCAGTGAGCAAGGGACTCATGTCTGAGCATACCCTTCCACGCTTAGGGTGGACAAAATAATTAACAACAAGGGGTGGTGATGGACAGAGTCTCTGAATTAAGCAGAAAACTCTCACCCAGTCAAGAGATCAGGGCTAGATCCAACACGGTTTTTTAGCTCACTGCATCATCCCAGTTTCAGAACCTGGCTGTATGCAAATTAGTCTGTTCCTGTCCCAGTGCATGATGGGAACAGGGCAAACCAAACTACAAAGCCAATTCTTACACTGGAAAGGAAACAAGCTACCGGGGACCGGTTTCTGGCATTTCAGCCTCTTCGGCCCGGCTTGCTTGAATCCTGATGGTGCAGTGAGCAAGGGACTCATGTCTGAGCATACCCTTCCACGCTTAGGGTGGACAAAATAATTAACAACAAGGGGTGGTGATGGACAGAGTCTCTGAATTAAGCAGAAAACTCTCACCCAGTCAAGAGATCAGGGCTAGATCCAACACCGTTTTTTAGCTCACTGCATCATCCCAGTTTCAGAACCTGGCTGTATGCAAATTAGTCTGTTCCTGTCCCAGTGCATGATGGGAACAGGGCAAACCAAACTACAAAGCCAATTCTTACACTGGAAAGGAAACAAGCTACCGGGGACCGGTTTCTGGCATTTCAGCCTCTTCGGCCCGGCTTGCTTGAATCCTGATGGTGCAGTGAGCAAGGGACTCATGTCTGAGCATACCCTTCCACGCTTAGGGTGGACAAAATAATTAACAACAAGGGGTGGTGATGGACAGAGTCTCTGAATTAAGCAGAAAACTCTCACCCAGTCAAGAGATCAGGGCTAGATCCAACACCGTTTTTTAGCTCACTGCATCATCCCAGTTTCAGAACCTGGCTGTATGCAAGTTAGTCTGTTCCTGTCCCAGTGCATGATGGGAACAGGGCAAACCAAACTACAAAGCCAATTCTTACACTGGAAAGGAAACAAGATACCGGGGACCGGTTACTGGCATTTCAGCCTCTTCGGCCCGGCTTGCTTGAATCCTGATGGTGCAGTGAGCAAGGGACTCATGTCTGAGCATACCCTTCCACGCTTAGGGTGGACAAAATAATTAACAACAAGGGGTGGTGATGGACAGAGTCTCTGAATTAAGCAGAAAACTCTCACCCAGTCAAGAGATCAGGGCTAGATCCAACACCGTTTTTTAGCTCACTGCATCATCCCAGTTTCAGAACCTGGCTGTATGCAAGTTAGTCTGTTCCTGTCCCAGTGCATGATGGGAACAGGGCAAACCAAACTACAAAGCCAATTCTTACACTGGAAAGGAAACAAGATACCGGGGACCGGTTACTGGCATTTCAGCCTCTTCGGCCCGGCTTGCTTGAATCCTGATGGTGCAGTGAGCAAGGGACTCATGTCTGAGCATACCCTTCCACGCTTAGGGTGGACAAAATAATTAACAACAATCGATGTTTGGCATATGTGGAGTCAAAGCACAACTCCAGCCAGGTGATGCATTTGAAGATAAAGAAAGCGTCATTGAGAAGTCTACGCATGGTTGGCCAGAAACCTGATGGTAGGCGGTAAAGAGAGGCACCGTGCTACCACGCATGCTAAAGCTACACATCATACTCACTGATAATGTTAAAGGTGCACACAGCCAGGTTGTGAAAGAGTAGCAAATAGTGCCAGCAAATTGCAAGATAATGCTGCAGTCAGAAATGCTGCGAGGCAGAGATCAGCCAGGTGTCAGGCAGTACAGAGAGACACTTGAAAACAAAACAATCCGGATACAAGAAATGTCATCTGCTTACCAGAACCGATTAATGAGAGTCATCATACCACAGCGCTGGGTGAAGAAGGGCTGGAGGTTATGATGACAGAGCTATCCATACTCGAAGCCGAACACCATCATAGCTGCCAGGTGACGGCTCAGAACCAATTCAAAGGATTTCAATGGAGATCAACAAAGAGACCACATTTCAAGTGATTATTAAAGATGACCCAGAGGCCAGCACATAGGAGGGCCTCAGAGATGGTTTGCATAAACAAGATCACCTGGCAGCATCAGAAAGAACACTTTTCACATCAGTAATTTTCTCAAAAGATTATAGTGCCTCCACTGTACTGAAACCACCACCACCATCATTCCATACCACCGAAATGCAGAATATTGATGACAGATAGATTGCTTGGATAGAGACCTTTGATGAATTCACTGAAGTGCTGGAAGAAACAGATAACAACCAGATTATCAAATACCTTAAGAATCTTGCTGGTGATTGGGTAAAAGAAGCCATATAAAAATGCAACGAGTCCCGCCATTGGACAGATTTGCAAAGGCAGTGGGAAGGAGAACCATTTTGTAACAGTTTGCAGGGTGAAATAAAAAGTATGTGTGTCACCGAACGAAGAAAAAATGCTGTCCGAATGTTCCAGAAACAACGTTCAACACACACCCACAAGGCCAGGCGACAACACCAGCTGAGGCAAGTCGACACAAAACGAAGTTGATCGTCATCTAAATCATCAACAAAAAGTTCTTCAGTATCAGTATCAATTGAAAGTGAAGAAGATGGTTGTGCAATGTCGATGTTTACTTCAGAAAAATGTACGCTTGTTGGACTGACCACATGTGAAGAAAAATACAGGTCAAAGAAAAGTTGAAATGAAAAAACACCAAAGTCATTCAAACATTGTCCGGAGATAACACCCGGAGTAAACGATTGCTCAATACCTTTTATTATGGACAATGGTACATCGATAAATGTAAAGGTTGGGGAGAAATACAATGAAATATCTCCATTTCCCCAACTTACACCATTGAAAAATAAAGTGTATACATGGGCTGCATTGACATCATTAGAACGTCTAGGTTCTTTTGTAGCAACGGTGAAATGCAAAACAGAAGTACAAGCACCCATTTATGTACTTCAAGGTATGGCATCAAGTGCCTGTTTACTTAGCTTCAGCACAGTTGCAGATATAGGACTGATATCCGTGAACTATAACATGAACGCTCATCACAAAATAGTAAGTTAATTCCCTTTGTTGTTTCATGGGTTAGGAAAACTCACAACTATGAAAGTACAGTTACACATAAATGAGGATGTTCATCCTGTTGCTCAAAGGCACAGACAAACTTCATTTCATTTACAGGAAGGTGTTGAAAAAAGAACTTGAATCATTACTCAAACATGATATAATTGAGCGTTACACTGGTCCAACGCCATAGGTTTCTTCCATAGTGGTAGTACCCAAAAAGGACAGTGAAGGAGCTATATGCATGTGTGTTGACATGCACCAAGCGAGTAAGGCAACTGAAAGAGAACGACATTCAGGTCTGCATATTGCCTACATGATAACACAATTGTATGGTGTGAAGGTCTTCTCTCGCTTTCACTTGAATAACCAATATCATCAGTTGGAATTCAAAGAGAATTGCAGGTACATTACAAGCTCTTCTACACATATTAGTCTGTCCCGATATTCTGAGTTTCGGTGTATCATCAGCTGCAGAGCTTTTTCAAGATGTAATTTGACGTATCATACAGCCTGTCATGAATTATTTCAATTATAGTGATGACATATTGGTTTTCAGAGCTACACAGAGGGAGCACCATAAAGCTCTCACACAAGTGTGTCATTTACTTGTTGATGCAGGTTTAATTTTGAATGCTGAAAAAATGTGAGTTCTGCAAGACAAAGGTAAAATTCTTTGGCCTTATCTATTCTGATGGGTGTATGACACCCAATCCAGCAAAAGTGCAAGCATTGCCAACTGCAAGTTCTCCACAAGATGTTTCCATGTTATGTTTATTCCTTGGCATGGCCAGCTACTGTTCTAGATACATATAAGACTTTGTCACCGTAAGTGCTCCGTTGAGTGACTTGATGAAAAAGAATGTTTCATTTCATTGGTCACATGAAAGCAAGCACAGCTTCAAGAAGATCAAACAAGCTATTGAAAACACTTCTGAAATAGCATACTTTGATCCAAAGCTTCATACTAAGGTTGTTGTTGATGCTAGCCCAGTCAGGTTAGGCGCAATCCTTGCACCGCACAGCGGACACCCAAATGCTCGACGACATATTGTGGCATATGCAAGCAGAAGTTTGCCCAATACTGAAAGTATTTCTTAACAACCTATAAAAGAAATTTTGGTGGTGGTGTGGCTCATGAACATTTCCATGTATTTGTACATGGAATGCCTTTCACGCTTGTGTTAGATCATTAAGCATTTTTAACCATCTCTGTCAATCCAAAGACCAATATGCCTCCTCACATTGAACGTTGGGGTATGTCATTACAGGAGTACAACTACACAATTGTGCACCATCCAGGGAAATATCAAAACCTTGCTGACAACTACTCACAAATGCCTCTGCTGTGCCCTGGCAACCCTTCCAAGATGACTGAAGCCTACATCATCTTCATTGTGAAATCAAGCACACCGCTGCCATTTCATTGGGATAAATTGTCACTGCCATGATTCAAGATGGTAAAATGTTAAAATTAAAAGACATTATTACACATTAGTCTTGGAACCAACAACCTCAACCTCTTAACAGTAACAGTGAATATCAGACCTTTAAAAATGTCAAAGATGAATTGTCTGTTACTCAAGAAGGCATTATCCTGAGAGGTTTGAGAATTGTTATTCTGGAGAGTCTGCAACAACAGGAAATTGAAGTGGCCCATAAAAGACATCATGGAATCGGTGCCACAAAATGAGCTTTATGAGACTGAGTCTGGTTTCCTCATCTCGATGAGAGAGTGGAAAGAGAATTGATCTATGCAACTGTCTTTCATCGAAGACCAATCACTACACCTTAAACATGTCAGAGTTTCCAAAGCCCGTATGGGAAAGCATTACCATTGACTTCTTCAGTCCAATTGACAAGGGACATCACCTAATGGTGATTGTTGAAGAATATGCCCGTTTTCCTTTGATAAAAGATCGCTCATCAATCATTCAAGAAAGAATCATTGAGCAATTACATGGCATCTTTGCAACATGGGTTGTTACTGTGATCCTAAAATCTGTCTCACCTTTCAAAAGACGAGAATTCAGAGACTTGTTCAGTCATCTTATTATGAAGAATCAGAAAAGCACACCTCTTTGGCTACAGGCCAAGGACCTTGTCGAACATTTCACGAGTACTTTAAATAAAGATGTTTAGCGTGCTGTATTGGAAAAGCTCAACCTTGTAACTATCTTGAATTCTACTCTTCGAGCTTACCGTTCAACCCTCACTCAACCACAGGTGAAAACCATGCAACCCTGATGTTGAGGTGAGCCATGATGACCAAATTACCTTAATGGACCAACAGAAGATCCCATATAAAAGATTGGGATTTTAAAAGGAAAATGAAAGCCTATGCAGACAAGAGCCGACATGCATAAGACATTACTCTCAATAGAGGAGCTCAAGTGCTTGTCCATCAGTCTAGGATACGAAAATCTGATGGTCCATTTGATGCTGAGCCATTTCATGTTGTGACCAGCAAAGGACTCGTGGTGACTGCCTAATATCCTGGAAGTCCATTACGCTTATCGCTTGTCAGGCAGTGATGTCAATGTAGAGAAAGGGTCTGAAAGAACAATTTAAAACCCCCTGACTGCTGTTGTTACTTCATCACCAACGCAGATCACAGACATTTCTACTGACTGTCACCAGTTTCCAAAGACACGATCGGGACGTGTGATCAGAGCACCATGAAGAATCATCTAAGAGCTATGATTGTATTTGTTTTTTTGTATTTAGGGTTAGATGTAGTGTCATGGGAGTTAGCATTCCTGATGGATTCTACAGAACTGTGACGTAACTGTTAAAGCGTAGTGAAGTGAATGCAGGTTTAGATTTTTAAGTTTGTGGTTACATGCAGATGAATAAAAAGACGTGTAATACCAATCTCTACGTGTGGGGTAGTCATTGACGGGTACACAGGCTGAGGAAGATTCTACACATGGCTACCACCAATATAAAATAAAGGAAAACATTGGCTAAAGTAAAACATACTTTTTTGGTCTCTACTAAAACATATTGCCAGATCAGTCCCTAATATGGAAATGAACTATTTTGTGAGTGAATGTGCTCCTTGCCAAATAACAGAATCCCATCCCTCACAGTGAAGATAGCGGATGACTGAAGTGGGCTGAGACATTAACCTATGCATTGTGCTGTAGTAGGAGGAAGAAACATGTAAAATACAACAACAGACCAATGGATGAAGACGGCTGGCTGAAAACCACAGGAAGGTAGAATATTTTATATATAATTCATGGAAAATACAAGGTTTGGCTAACACCAGCCCTAAAACAATAACCCAGCAGTGCACAGTGGTAGCTGACTGTGGAGCTCTTTTTACAAGTGCTGCAGTTCTTGAACATTGAATAGGAGAATATTGTCCACCAAGGCATCCACAAATTCTATGCTGTGAAATACTGTTTGCTAAGTAACAGCTCAACCCAATAGAAAATCCCTTAATTAGGTTTTTTGAGAAGGTTTAAAGAAGTTATTTTCACTCCATCCCAAACCTGATAGAGCATGGCTGCCGAGAAGCATTTTGTCCAAAGAAGCAATAGTCTGAGCCCCTAAAGAGCAAACAGGGGGTTGAAAACAGCAGTCGCTGAGGAAACAAGTGAAGACCTGTTCTCATAGCATCTTGTCTTTCTGTGTTGCATGTTGAACATTTCTGCAATTTCTTTTTCTTTTGGCAAGGTAAAGCAGTTGTTTGTTGCCCTGGTGGCCAATGCTGTGCTGTATAAAAACTGCAAATAAATAAAATCATTAGAAGCAGCTCTGTGTTCTCCAACTGATAGAGGACTACGCTTAAGGTTTGACAACCTTTAGAGGGAAAAGTGGCACATTGCCTAATATTCATTCAGTTGTAATGTTTTCAGACACAATAAGTGGGGGCTTATACCAATAGCATATTTTGATCATTATTCTTGTTGTACTTTGATTTCACTTCATAACTCTTGTCACAGTCATATTTTTAGACCAAAACGATGTTTACATTTTATTGCATTTGTGAAAATTGCATTGGGTTCTAATATACCTAAGTAGCATAATTCATAGACAATATGCTGTGGAAAGAATAACATAAACACATAATTAAATAGGATTGGTTGTCATTCATGTTCACTTAGGGCCTGATGTAGATTTCGGTGGGTGGGTTACTCCATCACAATGGAGACGGATATCCCGTCGGTCAAAATATAAATCCCATAGGATATTATGGAGTTTATATTTCAGCAGGCTGTATATTTGTCACTATTGTGATAAAGTAACCCATCCGCTGAACTCTAAATCAGGCCCTTAGATGCTAAATGAAACTTGTCATCTATAATTCACAAACTGTAATTGGGAGTTGCTGATAAAACAAAAAGTACAGAGGGTCTCAGTACCTGTGATTTCAAGTGATATATTACATATGCAGAATTACTTGTTATTGAGCTTCTAGTGTGTTAAATGACTCTGTTAGAAATTTGGACTGGTAGAGGTATGCTCCCTGTCTAAGAAGGGACTGCAATTTTAGTCAGGGTTAGCTAGATATACACTAAAAGATAACCTGTTCTCACCCTCTGGTAGCTTGTCACAGAGCATTCAGGTGTATTTAAAGAAGCAATGTGTAAAGTATTTGTGCAACACATACACCCACACAGTAACACAATGAAAATACCACAAAAACATTCCACACACGTTTTGAAAAATACAGAATATTTATCTGTGTAAAACACGACCAAAGCCACAAAAAATCAAATGAGTAGAACTGCAGATATGAATTTTTCAAGAATGTACCAAAAGAAGGGCTCAGAAGTCAATAGCGCTAAGGGGTTACTTGAGGTCATGATAGACCAAGGATTTTTAAAAAGTTTTTCCTTAAGAGTTTTATATAGCGCGAACTAGACCCGAGACATCGGGTATCAAAGCGCTTTACATGAGCACCAGTTTCGTAACAGTGATGGAGGGCAGACAGGTTACAGGCCTTGAGGAGTCAGAGAGGTGCTGGTTTTGAAGCGTAGGCGCCAATCCAAGCAGTCAATGAAGGCTTCGGCGTTGAACCCCTTTATGATGCTGGCGCTGTGTCAATGTCGAGCCATGCTGTCCGTCAGCCTTGAGCTGTGCAGTTCATTTAGGCAATGTTGTAGATCAGCTCATGTGTCATCATCGAATGGCAATGCGTCAGTTCCAATCAGCACAAAATCTTCACTGGGTCGATTTTGAAGCAAAAACAGCAGCAGAAACTACTTCTGAGGCCCAGGACTGAATTGACACCTCAGGCAAGGGAGGACTCACCGACGGGAGAGCCCAGCGGCAGGTTTGCAGGAAGTCTTTGATGGCCCTGAGATTTCAGAACAGGGGGAAAGATAGCAAACCCTTGGAGTCACTCTGGGTTCCAGTGAGATGGGTCTGTTCCTTGTCCTTGGCAGGGCAGAGATCAGCAGGGCAGCTTATCAAATCAGAGAAGCAGTTCCATCAGGACAGTCAGTCAAGCAGAGTGGCAATCCTTGTAGCAGAGCAGTATTTACTCCTGGCAGAGTTCTTCACAGGTCCATTAGAGCACTGTCTTGGTAGTGTCAGAGTCCCAGTACTTACCCAAATGTGCCTTTGAAGCAGTGCTGACTCCAAAGTTGCCCCCTGAAGTCCACAGAAACAGATTTAGCTGTTTGTACAACCAGGACATGTACAACTTAAAAGTACATGCCCTACCTTTTAGTTACACAGCACCCTCTCCTTAGGGCTACTTAGGGCCTAATTTAGGGGTGACGTATGTGTAATAAAAGAAGTGTTTAAGGCCTGGCAAGCAGTTTTGAATGCCAAGTCTAAGTGGCAGTAAACTGCACACACAGGCCTTGCAATGGTAGGCCTGAGACAGATTGGAAAGACTACTTGTGTGTTTTGCACAACGAGTACTGCAGGCCCACTAGTAGCATTTAGATCACAAGCCCTGGGTATACTGTATAACACTTGCAAGGAACGTATAAGTATCCTAAATATGCCAATGAGGTATATATCAATGTCACCATGTTTAGGGGAGTAGCACAAGCACTTTAGCATGGGTCAGCAGTGGTAAAGTGCTTCAGAATCCTAAGGCCAACAAGTTCTGGAGGAAGACCACCCTAAGGATGACAAGTCTAACAACTCCAGATATTATAAACTGTTTCTAATGCTATGAGGAGGGGGCAACAAAACCTATTTGAATGTGGTCTGAATCCCTGCAAGTATTGTTTGTAGCAGTAAGCAGGTGATTGATCTTTTTAGCTGCTAAGGTGCTGACTACTGTGGTAGAGGTATTTGAAAATTGTTAAGTGAATTAATTACTTTTAGCTCAAAATGAATCCCTTGAAATTTCCACATGCCAAACTGGTTACATGACTCTATCCAGTGCTTGGTGGCATTCACATAAGCTTAGTATATAATCCAGAAGCATCCATAGCTAACTCTGAATCCAGGACATATGACAATACCTAAAGTCAAAATGGAGTTGATTCATACACTTGAAAAGGTGAGTTTAGAGGCAGGAGAGGAAAAAAAACAGTCTACTGTGCCAATTTGATACATTTTCTTTTCATAACAAAGTGACTATTAGATTATTCTTTTGTTCAGTAAACCTATGTGTAAGAAAGTGGATTATTATTTAGGGTGAGCTACCGCTGACCTCAGGGAATAATAACACTAACTTGTCAGGGTTAACCCCAATGTCACTAAATTAACCTGAGTTCAACCCCCTTGTAACTTTGCACCATAGCAAACAGGATTAACTTAAGGTAATGTGTAAGGAATTTATGAAATTCCAAAACAGTAATTAGGTAAACGTTTGAGTCAAAACACCAAACAACTAGAATTAGAAAAACTAAAGAAGAATTAAACAAAAAAAATGACACCAATCCAATAAAGGGAACTGCAGGTATGAATTGTTAAAGGTTTAAGCAAAAATAGCACCGACAAGCATTGAGCGTCAATGATAGTCTGTGGAAGCAAAGACCAGTACCGAGGCATGATTTGAGTCTGACTGCAAATTATCCCTGTTCAGGTTAGGCCAAGTGTATTGGCCCCAATGAAAGTTGGGAAAACAAAAAGTTTGAAAAAGGTTTAAGACCCACTTTAGAAAGGGACTTTGAAACTTTTTAGAAGAAAATAATTGATATTTCTTTTAAGTCCCAAAGCAGAGTGGGACTTTGTCATTTATGAGGATGATTACTCCTCTCCAAGTGGGCTGCTGCTGATAGTAGCTGCCACCATGGAACAAAAGTCTGAATACTTCAAGCAGCGTGGTCATTCTGGAGCTTTAAAGATTTCACAGTGAAAATTTCCGAAGACC
Source organism: Lissotriton helveticus (assembly GCF_964261635.1). Classification (NCBI taxonomy): domain Eukaryota; kingdom Metazoa; phylum Chordata; class Amphibia; order Caudata; family Salamandridae; genus Lissotriton; species Lissotriton helveticus. The sequence goes on from NC_136068.1 coordinate 788,544,689, forward strand.
CAATGCAGCATGGGACTGATCATTTTTTCAGATGTGCGGGTACTTTTGAATGGGATGAGTCTGAAATCCAAACTGATCCTGTGGCACTGCTGATAGGCACCTTTTCGTGGGTCTCGCTGAAGTTCTGGAGGAAAAGTATGAACGTTTTTCCAAACTTCCTTCTGCTGTCCTAACTACCAACACAACTACACTTCAAAGGACCCCAGGACCTCAGGGGAACACACATAGAGACTCTCAGGGTGTCAGGCAGAGGCCAACAGCAAAGTCCAGTCCTGGTCCAGTTGATACTTGTCAGCTGGGCACTTCAGGTAAAAGGCCTCTGCAGCTTGTTGTGTCCAGGTAGCAAAACAAGAAGTCAGCTAGCTGACCCGTGAAGTCCACTACTTTGTCATGGGTACAACAGAAAACACGTTCAGTACTCTTCTATTCTTTCACAGGTCCAGTAAGGGTTCTGAAGAGGGTGCTTTGGAGTGCCACATTTATTGCTGGCATCAGCTACTGGAAGGGAGTGACTCCGGGACAAATTGGGTAAAAGACCATGGGGGCAATATTACCCGCTTCTGCAACAGGTCCTGTTTGCCCTACAGAAAACAATCTCACTGTGCACCTTCTTTCTAAAATTCAAGATGCAAAAAGCCCTGTGCAGAGTCTATGTGACCACTCAGACATGAGGCCAGGGTTAAGAGCAGTCCCCTCATCTTTGGTCACTCAAAACCGGTTCTGGGGTTAGGTTTCCTCTCACTGTGATATAGTCCAGACCAACTGTCGGGACAAACAGTAAAGTTACATTTCTAATATATTTAATACAAATCCAAATTCTCCAATTATATTGGGCTATTATTAAAAATAAAAATAAGTTTTTAAATGACTTTTCTATGTGCCAGATACAATGCTGTTTTGGCCCTAGTATCTGGGGTAAAATGCTATTTCTATTGTCACACATGTTCCACTCTTAAATATTATACACCCTACATAGTCGGTAGCAAGGTCCATTTAGGGGTGACCTACTTACTTATTTAAAATCAGACTTTCCTACCTGTTAAAGGATGAATTTGATAGGCGTTTGCAGCAAGGTTCAGTTTGCTGCTGTGAGGCTACACAGGATAGGCCTGAAGCTATGTTTGTAATACCACTGTAGTGGATGGCACAGTAGGTGCTGCAGGCCACAGGTGGCATTTAGTTTTTTCTTGCCAGGGCTGTATTTCTGCACTAAAAACTAGAGGCTTATAAGAAAGTCAATCGTGCCAATCTGGTTTAAGCTAATTTCGACATGTTTAAAGGTGGAGTGCAATAGCTTACTCCAGTTTAGCATGGGTGTAGTGTACCGATGTTTAAAGCAAGCAACACACATAGCACAACAATTCAAAGGACATCATACAAAAGATGGCCACTTCCTAAACGTCGTTACTGTGCAAAATGGTAATTTGCTTTCTTCCCATTTGGTCTTTTAGACTTTTGATTTGGAGTTTCTGCTTGGGGTTAAACTTTATCCTTGAATTTAACAAACATAATCCTCCCAAGCCTAGACTGAATGCTGTGGGAACGAATTACTAAAAGATGAGAAAAACCTTACATGAAAAGTGTGTTGTTCACTAATTAAGTTCCCTTTCTGGCTGTGCTCTTAATAAAACTGTGTGGAAATTCTGTCACTTTGCTCCTAAAGTGAGTGAGGTAATACATCCTAGAGATGATCAATATTTATTTTACAGCTATTTTGTGAATAACTAACTAAAAGGCAGTCCTACCCTGACCCCATATATCTTTTGTTTTAGAAATTCGGGACAGGGGACTAAGGGCTCGATGTAGGTGGCCCAAATACTGGTCGTAACGGTGAAAATCAGTAAATTTCACCATTACTGACCGGTATTTAGGCATTCGTGATGTAGGGAAGGATTCGTTAATACCGATTCCTAATTGGCCTTGCATTTAAGGAATCTGTAATACCGATTCCTTAAATGCAATGTAGAAAGCACATAAAAGAGTGCTTTTGGGCCTTAAGGAACCGGTAATTACCACCAACTTCAAGTTTGTGGTAATTACCGAATTCCTTTAAAAAAGCACTTTCTTGCTTTTTTTAAGTGCCATGTAGCACACATCCATGCCCTTAGGGCATGCATGTGTGCCACATGTGCACGCATGCACATTTCAGGGGTGCAACAGGCTGTCCTTTGGACACCCTGGCACCCTTGAAATACCTCCCGGTAGTGCAGATTCGGTAATACCGAATCGGTAATACCGAATGTCTTCACATTCATTCCTATGGGCCTCCAAGCCCATAGGACTGAATGGGTAGGTATTCTTTATTACTGGATCTCAATTACCGATTCGGTAATAACGAATATTAAGAATTTTTTTACCGAATTCTTACCTACATCTGAAATACCGATTTCTAAATACTGAATCGGTAAGATTCGGTATTTAGAATTCGGTATTTCACTATTAACTACATCGGGCTCCCTAGTCTCAGAGTCCTGTAATGGCTGCCAGCAACACCTGGACTAATCAGAGCACTCTATATTAAAATGATATTACAAATATTTTAAAACCTGTCCAAATATGTATTTTTTTTTTTACCCATAAAATCTAAAAACTACTGAGTGGATTCACACCAAAAGTATAAAATGCACAATTTGTGGATCAAGATCTAGCTTCCTCTCAAATTTGGTCTAACCCGGTTCAGCAGTTTTTGCTGTATCCTTGTCTAAATAAGTCTATGGAAAATGCATGGTGATTTTGTGTTTTAGGACCCCATTTTTTTCTTAGCCCCGATTTGACGGATCACCCCAAAACATTCCTGGAAGGAGCTGAGCTGAGGTGAATGAACATTTTTGGGGGAAAGTTTTTTGAAGATTCGTCAAACAGGGTCAGAGTTATTAGCAAACCAATAAACGCTCTGCCTATGGAAAAGCGCGTCTAACTATAACTACCTAGTAGGTGACACATATATATATTTACAATCTCTTTCTTCTTTGACTGTATACTCAATAATAATGAACTATATACCATGTGTAATCAAGCATAGGAAATAGGACCTTCAGAGACATGAGCCTGTCTGATGGCCAGTCATACCTCACATTTTATATTCCTTGGTGTACTTTAAACTGGATTTTTCCCTTGTTTTTGGAGAGACAGACAGAGTTGAAATTGAATCTTCTGGTTTCATAGGAGTTCCTCATTGTGAAAAGAAGATTTGTCATTAATTTGAGTTAGTTGGTTTTATTTAATGTTGTGTTTTTCTAAGGAAAAAACAGTGCACAAGGATAGCTGTAATGTTTTGCCATGAGTGGAACTCAGGCCTGGGGACTTTTCACGGCATGAAAGGTTCGGCCGTAGGAGCAATTCAGAAAATAGGTCAAGGAAATGGGCTCATAGCATGTGTGCTACACAAAAAGACATGTGTAATCCAAGCAAGGGAGCTCAAACCGTTGGAGCGTGAAGCTCCAGACGTGTTGAGACAATCAAGGTTAACTTTAAAGTCAAAACTGGTTGGAAGATTTGGACGAGTCACTGTGGTCAGCAGGCACTCCGTTTGGAACTTGTTTTCACTGCCTCAAGACATTAGGCTCTTACAGAGGAACAATTCACACCTTGAAGCAGCCCCAAGCTCATGTGCCACTGGAAGCAAAACATGAGTTAACTGTCAATGTGTACAGTTTATGCTTAGGAAAGCACAACATTAAATAAAATCAACTAAACCCAAATTAATGACCAGTCGCCCTTTTCCCATTGGAAAACTCCTATATAACAAGATTCATTTCCAGCTCTGTCCTCCTCTCTAAAAACAAATCTCTTTTTCCACATGGGGAAGGGGTTCTCCCATTTAGGACATTTGGAAAGGCGGAGACTCCCAAAGACTACAACCAATCCCTTCTCAAGTTAGATTTTTACCTTGTTTATGTCTGATCATAGAGAAATGTATATAATGTCCAATAAGAATAGGAAACTTGACTTTCACAGAACTATGATTGCCTCATGGCTTTGTTGTGCTATGCTCAACATCCTTTTATTTATTCATTGTTTGTGATTAGATGTATTTGTTTATTATAGCCTTTTGACCGCATAATATTTTCTTAATGATGATTGATATATATTTATAAAACCTGCTGGCGGTCACCAGTAGGTAGTTATTATCAGGATGTAGTTTCTATAGGAAGAGCATTTTTTCATTTGCCAATAACTTTGGTGTCATTTGTTGAATCGTTGCAACATTTTCCAAACTAATTTGCCACTCACTACAGCTGCTGGCTTGAAAGTTTCAGTGTGATTTGTCAAGCAGGGGCCGGGAAACAGGGGGATCCCAAAACACACTTCGCCCATTTTAATTTTCAAAGGAAATATAGATACAGCTATAGCCCGAACTGCTGAACGTAATTACACCAACTTTGGAAGAAAGGTAGCTGTTGGTCCCAAAGCGTCATTTTTGTAAATGGGTGTAAATCTGTTAACTAGTTGTGGAATTATTTAAAGAAATTTCCAATTGTGTATAGATGGATGTGGAGGATCTGTGACCCCTCCTGATCTTGTGCTGAGATCTGATTGGCTGCCAACATTTCAAATCAGGAAGTGTTAGCAGCCATCATGGGACTTGGCTTAAGCTGAGTCCCAGAAAAAGCATTTAAGAAAAAGAAAAAGGGCAGGGTAGAAAAACCTTGACCCCCTAGGCCTCTTGGAGGAGTCCAAAAGGGACCCTCAGGGCCCAAAAACCATATTTAAAAATAAAATCATTTGTCAGAGTCAAGCTACATCCACGGATCCTGGCAGCATTTTTTGTTAAAAAGAAAGCACGGACTCCTGAGCTTTGTTATTAATCGCCCCCGGATAGGCTACGTCCAGGGGCATTTGCATAATAAGGTGGGGGTGCATGGGCCTTGCCTCCTGGAGCTTGTTAATGCCCTGGGGACTGCCACCTCCCCGGTGCCACATACCAAAATTAAAATGGGGGGCCTCTTGGACCTCCCATGCCAGGGGGACCACCACTTTCCCCAGAGCCAATTAATTGTTATGGGGACCTCTCTGACCTCCCCTGGACCTGGGGACCACCAGCTTCCCAGGGCTGTGATCAATTTGTATAAGGGGACCTCAGGAACTCCCCCTGGGCCCCGGTGACCGCCACCACCCCAGGGTCCTAATCTTTGAAAGTTTTGGGAGAGGGCCATGGCCGTTCTTGACCCCTGGGACTACCACCTCCTCGGGCAGGTCCTACAATTAGAAAGGAGGGGGGTTTTGCAGCCCCCTCCTGGAACCATATATGGCCCTGCGGACCGCCACCCCCAGGGCTGGCTCCTGCTATGTCCCAGAGTGCCCTCCCCAGGACATAGCTGTTTGCTGTGGCTTGGCAGGAGCTTTACCACTCCCACCAAGCAACAGCGAACACTCCAATTTTAGTGAGTACAATCATTAAAAATGCTCTCTCTGGCTGGAAGCAGAGCAGAATTGTTTTCACACAGAGGGAGCGAAAGGCAGCTCCCTCTGTGTGAAAGCAATGCCAGCTCCCGTAGGAGACGCAGAGCCAGCAGGGACCATGTGGGGCTTGACAAACACTTAAATACCCATTCACAAACCAATACCAGTACTCACACACCAGTCACTCCTCCATAGAGGCATTCACACACCAGTCACTCCTCCATAGAGGCATTCACACATCCACTCACTCGTGCAACCACCCACACAACCATTCACTCACCCATACAGCCAGTCACATAGTCACACACTAACCCATACAGTTACTCACACACCCACTTATTTACCTACAGTTAATCACACACCCACTAACTCACCCATACAGCCTCTCAACACAGCCACTCACTGACCCATACAAGCACTCACACACTCTCTCCCACACAACCACTTACCCATTCACACAACCATACAAGCACCTACACATTCGCTCACTCACCCATACACCCATTCACACAGACACTCTCCAATATAGCACTCACGCACCAACTCACATAACCAAACACCCTCGCAAACAGCTACGCATTCAACCATACAGCCATCTACACATCCAGTCACTCACTCATACAGCCATTCATACACCCACTAATTGACCCATACAGTCATTACAGACCCACCTTCCCACCCATAGAGCCACTCGCACTGCCCCTCACTCGCCCATTCAGCCAAACTCACACAGCATTTTACTCACCCACACATCTACTCACACACCCCTACAACCACTTACACACTCATACAGACAAGATACACAGTCACACATCCACTCACAGAGGTAGTATCACTCAGTGGTAGTATACCTAGTACACTAATTTAACTTTTTTAGTAGGTTATTATATATGTTTGACACCCATATACTCTTAAAAACACTTACACTCACTTTATGAAGTCATCCCCTTCCCCTGGGATCAATAAGGGCCTCCCATACATACCCCCTCAGTTTGAAAAACTATGTACTAGAAGTACCCAGGTCCTATAATTTAAATGCTACAAGTGGGTCAGCAGCATTTATTGTGCCACTCGCTTAAGTAGCCCTTTAAAACCATTCTTAGGCCTGTCATTGCAGCCTTTGTGCAGTTTTAAAATGCCATTTCAACCTGGATTTTTTTTTTATTTACCACGCCTAAAACTTTCCTTTTGATACATATAGGCAAACCCTATAAAAGGCCCTGAGCAGCGTGTAGGGCACGCTTTGATATATTTTAAATATTAGACCTGTAATTTAAGTTTCATATGTCCTGGTAGTGAAACAAATAAAGGTTCAGCTCTCCCATTGGATAACATTGGGTTACCTTATTGCAGAAAATAAGTGTTAACTTTTGTTTGGGAGCAGGTAGGAATTTCATGTTTGGTGTCTGGTGAATTGTACTTTAAACCCCTCTTGAATGGTAAAGTCAGATTTTATGTCACAATTCTGAAAATGCCACATTTAGAAAGTTGCCCTTTTCTTCCCTTAACAATTTGGAGTCTGAAGCCTGTTCTTGGGTCACATGATGAGGTGTAGCTGGCAGTTGGCCTTTGTATATTCCTCCCATACAGCCGTATTATAGAGGGTCTGGGTGTTGACAGATAGGGCTATCCTCACTTGATGAGGGGTCAGAGCTGTCACATGTCACACTTGCGCTTCAAAGGTACTCCCTCAGCTCATACACATAGGATTTCACACTAGCCTATTGTGCCTGCAGACAAACTAGGGCCAGGACAGGGAGGCAGGGAATGCCAGACACCTTTGTAGGCTGAAGATACCAGACATTTCTTCCACTTCAAAGTGGGCACCACATATAAAAATGGGACTCCCAGACCCAATCCTGGATCTGTGGATACTACAGAATGAGGACAGTCCTGCTACCTTCCAGAGGACTACCTTTGCTGCATAAGGCATGTCCTTCAGTCTGAGAATGAAGATTGGGCCTGCATCCTTCATCTCAGTGGCTCCAAGAGTCAGCTGACTGATCGCCTGTTCTGAGCTACAGGGACACAACAACCTCTAGAGGTCTCCCTGCAATTGCCCAGCTGGCCGGCTGTACTGGACCTCTCTGGACCTGCAACTAGACCTGCCTGAGCCCTGCCGGCATCTGCTGAAGTGAATTCCTAATCCCCAAGAGATGCCTCTTAGGTTCTGGACCCTTGGTGTAGTATTAGTTGACCTACTCCTGAAATAAAAGGAAAAATCCTGATGTTTTGGGCTGTTCACAACTGCGAAAGGTCCAGTTCACACCAAGAACTTGCCACCCTTGCCAACCACCAACGCAAACCTCTGGTGAACCCGACTCCTCACACTACAGTAACTGCTGACGATGACCAATCTGCACTTTGCGCTACAGCACTGACAGCCCATGGTGACCACAATGTGAAGCTCCAGCTATGACCATCTGTGATGCCTGACAGAACCTTCGAGCTACAGTGATGACCATCTGCGTAGCTAGGCCTGTTCCCTGTGCTACAGCGAAGACACTCCATTCTTCATGCTCCTCGCGGCCTCCTCTATCGCAACCATAACTCTTCGTACTGGACTTCAGATGGTAACTTTTTCATCAGGACTAACCTGCTCCCTGTATCAGGCCTGTACTCCATTGCAGTCTGCCTGAACTTGTATCTTTCACTCAGTCTCCCATAATCATATAACCGATATTGGTGCTTTGTGCTCTACACTTACTATAAATCTTTGAAATAGGATACCAACAGTTCTACTGATTGGATTTTTGTCATTTTTATGTCAAATTATATATTAAATTTTACCCTGTTTTTCTAAATTAGTGTGAAGTTTTTGTTGTATTGTCTTTTCAAATTTTTACTGTTTGTGTGCTGCATAAATACTGTACACATTGCCTCTAAGTTAAGCCTGACTGCCTTTGTGCCAAGTTACCACAGGGTTAAGCACATGCCAATTTAGTGAATTTTGTGGTTCACCGTAACAAGGATTGTGGCTGGTGCTTACAGCCACAAACCCAATTTCTCACATTCATTATTACTTTTTTTGAGTGCATAGTTATAACAAATCACCACAATCTATTTTAGCACCTATGTTTGCATTCGCAAAATTGTCACACCTGGTGTTTCAGGAGAAGTGTCCTCTTGGTGTCACCTGCTTATTTTTCTCCCTCACAGTCACATGTAGTTGCATGCCAAGCTTAATTGTTTTTGTATAAATGAGATGCACGCGGTTCTGCGAAGGACTAGAGATCCAGGATTGCATGTTTTAGTTCCTTTGGGCCAGATGTAGGTACAAGCAGTTTTGCGAGTCCTTAATAGAGAGTTTTAGGGAATCGCTATTAAAGACTCGCAAAATGCCATGTAGGTAAGAATCGCAATATTTTTTGTGATTCCTTTATATTCCTTGATTGCGAATTGCAAATTGCAAATTGCGATTCGCAATCAAGGAATACCTTCCCATTCATTCCTATGGGCCTAGAGGCCCATAGGAATGAATGGGAATTGAGCACGCAATTTGCTAGTGCCCAATAGGTACACGCAAATTGCGTGCGCAATTTCAAGGGTGCAAGGGTTCCAAAGGGACACCCAGTTGCACCCCTGAAATGTGCATGTATGCACATGTGGCGCACATGCATGCCCTAAGGGCATGAATGTGTGCCAAATGGCACTTTTAAAGAAGCAAAAAAGTGCTTTTTTAAAGCAAATCGCAAATTACCACCAACTTGAAGTTGGTGGTAATTTGCAATTCCTTAAAGGCAATAGGACAATTTGTGATGCCTACTAGCATAACATTTAGGGAATCGCAAATTGGGATTCTCTAAATGCTTGCGCAAAATAAGGAATCGCAATTTTAGCGAGTCCTTATTTTGCGAGTAGGTATTTGCCTTCCTACATAGCCCACAGCTGAAATGCGATCGCAAACGCCGAAATTCGCTGAATTTCAGCGTTTGCGATCGCAATTTGGCATGCTACATCTGGCCCTATATGTGATATTTTCCAATGGATAGGAGGTGAATGTATTTTTTTATCAAGCAACGACCCGTTCACTGCAATTAATTGTTTGATAAGTAGGAGTGGACGTTTAATACTGGATGCACGAATAATATGCTAATTTATCGTTTTAAACACAGAGCTGCTTGTATTAATTGGAATTATTAAAGTCCACATCAAAGTTATACAACAAAGGGTGAAAACCTTCACAGACACATGCATGGATAATAAAGAGAACACGGGTCCCTGCAGCATGTAAGCTAACGGCATTACTCTAACGGAGAATGCACATTTGCCAGGAATAGCTGGTTAAGAATTAGGGAGTGCACTGGAGTACTAATGAGGAGGGTTAGAAGCTAATTAGGTTCACGGCAGTAGAAATCAAAGGAGGACACGACTGACCGTGAATCATCACATGACATGAATTCTCCAAAACATATAAATTCTGTGGTGAGGGATACCTATATCCCTCGTAAGTCACACTGAGCGCACAGCAACCAATTATATAAAGGGAAAAATAACTTCATTGCACATTCGCATTTATTTATTTATTTATTTATTTCGCATACTTTTAGAGCGCAGACCTGTCACCCAGAGGGCATCCTGGCGCTTTGATCAGAAAACCCCCACACAAGACCAGAGCAAACGCGCAGCCATTACTTGGGAAAAAGATAAGTCTTTAAGGCCTTCCTGCATATATTCAAAGTCCCAGAATAATCGATTCAAAGAAACAGGGCCACGGAAGTACATTTGAAAATTAAAACATTATTTGTGCAAATGTGCGTAGTTCAAGTTTATTTGAAAGAGAAAGAAGGGGCCCAGAAAATAATGAGGTGGTATATCGGGCGTCCTTGCAGAGTTAAGTAATTTTTTACCTCTAGTGACTGAACGAGTTGCATAGGTGTGTTTAGTGTATAACGCTACTGCTAATGATGCCCCTTGTGTACCAAAATGAATGAACATTGATTTATCGATTAATGCTTGTCCTTTTCGTGGTATGGATTTTTGCAGACTTCAATATCATTGCAAGGATTAATGGGGTTATTACCTTCTAGTTCAATATGAGGCGAGGCACACTTCTAGAGGAATCTATTTGCAAGAGAGTGCGCACTATTTCTTAATGTGGATTCATGCATGCTTGGGGTGAGACTGTTATGTTGCTATCTTTAGCACTAACCATGAAATTCTTGTTCAGATTCTTTGCATGTACTGTGCTGTCCTCGTGAAACACATGTGCGACATTATATTGCTTTCAAATTAGACTAATGAACCGCATAGGTCAATATGCAACGCTGCGTATTGATGAGGTGAGACAATGACAGCGATAGACATCGTTATGACTGCAAAGAGACATCTTCATGAACTATTGTAGGACCAGGAGGTCGTGTACGCTGGGGATCAACCAATGACCAATGGCCTCGACCTACCAAGTGAAAGGCGACATTCACTCCTCACACAACAGCGTTTACAAGTTCTTAAATGTTATTTCAGATAACATCTAAGGAGGGCGTGAAGGAGCACAGGCCTCAAAGGTGCTCAGGTTTGCATTCTAGTGTTTAAGAACAAAGAAGAATCAGTGGAGTAGGGCTATCTCAGGGATATAGTAAATACTAGAAGATTTAAGCCTATATTTGTAAATTATTAAAAGTACAGCAGAAGCTAAAATGCCTTTTTTAAAGCCATAAAGTGTGCATTTTCTAGCTTTTTTGTCCAAGGCCTGGCTGCCTGCTTGTTAAATTGCTTTTGGGATCACTATTCAGTTATATATCTTTCTGGGGGCTGTGGGATCGATTTAATCAGTCATAGTTTCTTCACAGGGTCTTTACAAGTAAAAAAGGCATCTGAATTCTAGGAGCCAGTTTCAAAAAGCCATTTCTACGTGTAGTTTCAACATAATGCATTTCACTTAGGACTAATTCTGGAAAGGAGGGCCTAGAGGAATATTTAAGACAGGTTTTTACAAGCGAAAAAAGGCATCTGAGTTCTAGGAGCCCGCTTCAAAGAGCCATTTCTGACTGTAATTTCAACACAATGTATTTCACTTAGCACTGATTCTGGAAAGGAGGGAGCTGAAGGAACATTTGAGATCCCGGTCATTGGCAAATAAGGTATAGAGTCTTATGGCTGATAGGCTGCTTGAAGTAACAAGCATTTGCAATGTAATAGGTCTCGCATTCACGCAAGTTTGAGCTATTGGCATTGTAAATTACAATGCCTTATATTTATGTTTTGGGTTTTAAAACATAAATAAAAGGCATTGTCATTTACAATACCAAAAGCTTAAACCCTCGCAAATGCGAGACCTATTCCATTGCAATAAAGGACCTTCTCCACCGCTTGTTAGATTGTAAATATCATTGGAAGATCCCGGCCTGCGACGTCTTCAAAGTAGTGATAAATAGTGCAGTGAAGAAGATGTGTAAGTGTTGTAAATTACACAGACACAAAGTGTGAAATGAGAGTTGCATATGAACCCAGCTATAAACACTACCAAAGCGCTTCAACACCTTTCGCTCTGTGATTACTCTGTTGCAGCTCAGGAGAAAGAGCAGGAGGAGGGGCTTTTCCCTGTCCTCTCCGTGGTTTGAGTGTGCAGTGTGGCATTGCAAACTGTCATTGCTATCTTTGGCCTAATAAAAAACACTCCAGCTGTAGTAGGGCACTGGCTTCACCTCCTGGAGCATCGAGACTGTGGTTTATGGCAGGCATGGAGGGTGAGAGGGATGGTCTCGGCTGCAGCTCCGGCCTCGTGCAGTGCCCCTGCTATTGCGCCAGAGGCGCTGAGTTGGTAGTATTGGTATTGGTGGTGGTGGTAATGGTGGTGGTGGTATTGGTATGGGTGGTGGTGGTATTGGTGGTGCTGTCATTGGTGGTATTGGTGGTGGTGGTATTGGTTGTGGTGGCATTGGTGGTATTGGTGGAGGTGGTAGTATTGGTGGTGCACCTGGTATTGGTGGTGGTGGTATTAGTATTGGTGGTACTGGTGGTGGTGATATTGGTGGTATTAGTGGTGGTGGTTTTAGTGGTGGTGGTGGTATTGGTCATGGTGGTGGTAGTATTGGTGGTAAGGGTATTGCTGGTGGTGGTATGATAGTATTGGTGGTGGTGGTATTGGTGAGGGTCTTGGTGGTGGTATTGATGGTGGTGGTATTGGTGGTGGTATTGGTTGTGGTGGTATTGGTGGTGATGGTGCTGGTGGTGGTTGGGGTGGTGGTGGTGCTGGTGGTGGTGGTATTGGTGTATTCATGATGGTATTGATGGTGATGGTATTGGTGGTGCTATTGGTGGTGGAATTTGTGGTGGTATTGGTGGTGGGTGATATTGGTGGTGTGGTATTGGTGGTGGTATTGGTGGTGGTGGAGGTGGTGGTATTGGTGGTGGTGGTATTGTGGGATTGGTGATAATGACTGTGGTATTGGTGGTGTTGTTATTGGTGGTGGTGGTATTGGTGTTGTTGTTAATGAAATAGGCTTTTGAAAACAACCCGTCAGGTGGCTTTAGTGAAGATTACAAGTAATAGAGATGTGCTGTTGTCAGCTTCAGCCCAGTATCACACAATGATATGCTACCTGGAATTCACATGGCTTAATTTGCTAATCATTTCTAAATCATTCTACTTGGGGGGGTTGAAACAGACACAAGATAAAATGTGGGGTTAAAGTGATTGAAAGCGGTTACCCGTGTTAAGGGGGTGGCTGTGCTGCTTAAAAAGGCTGTACTAAGGTGGGACTAACAAGCCTATTAACGAATCCGAAGGCAGCATTTACCAAAGACAATGACACAAGCCAATGCAAAAATATGGGCTGCCACTAGGCTCAACCTAGATAGTGAGGTAAAGTAATGTATGATCATTTCATGTCAAGCTCCAGATTACCCTGACAGCGTAATCGAACACAGGTTGAAGTTTCTGTGAAATGCTCTTGACACAATTTGAACCATGTTTAGTGGTGAGATGATAGGACAAAACTGAATGAAATGTACGACATTCCCTCATCAACTCTTTACCATACCCGAAGCTGCTTTAGCAAAAAACAAAACACAAAATAAAATAACTGAATTAAATTTGAGCGTGTTAAAGTAATATAATATAATTAGAACTACTTCGCATCAGTGCATAAACCTGCCTGGAAAAGGAGACTAACAAATAGCCCCACAATATAAGCCTCTTGACTGGAGATGGCAGATTTCAAAAGCTTTAAGGCTATATGAAAAGTAAGCACTGTTCAGTCAAATCACACAGCAACACCACATGTCACATATCAGTTTGCCCACAGTGGGCCCGATTCTCAGAACTAACTTAAGACAAAATCCTAAACGTACTACCATTTTGGTATTCACAGAAGGTACTTACTCATTTTGGTATTCATAGAAGGCACTTACTCATTTTGTTATTCACAGAAGACACTTACTCATCAATGAGTAAGTGCCTTCTATGAATAACAAAATGAGGAAGTGCCTTCTGTGAATACCAAAATGAGTAAATGGTAGTAAGTTTAGGATTTTGTCTTAAGTTAGTTCTGTGAATCAGGCCCACTGAGCTGGAAAGCATTGCACAGATTGGTTCCCAGCTCATGTGTGGAGGTGCTGCACAGTGCAAACCAAGTATGGATTTTTCAGCATGCCCAAGACACATTTTCAAAAACTTAGGTCTGGCAAAGTTCTACCCTTTTTAATCCTCATTCCTCTGCCACTCTGTGGTGCTCAGGAATTGATGGCCAGAAAGGCCCACCCTTTCCACGTGTCACCTACTCACATTGAGCAAATTTAAAATTTCCAAAATTGGTAGGTCTTTAAGCACATATAAGACATTATGTATATATAGCACTTTTCCCGCCGACAGTGGCTATTGCCATGGACGCGGAAAAGGCATTTGACAAAGTCTAATGGCCATATCTTGAAGCCGTCCTCTTGAGACATGCCTTCGGGGAGGGTTTCATTAAAATGACCATGGCTCTTTACTCCAACCCTTCAGCAAGGATTAGAATGAACCGATCCCTGTCTCAATCCTTTAATCTACATCAGGATACACATCAAGGAAGCCCTCTATCCCCATTATTGTTTTCAAAACCATTGATCCCCTCTTACTAATGCTAAATGAATCATGTGAAATTCCAGGCATCCCCTATATTAATACTCCGTATAAAACAGCTGATCAAGCAGACAAAATCCTAATTTTCACTTAGTCCCCAGAGTCAGCAATTGCCGCAACGCTATCTTGCATTGATACCTTTTCTAAGGTTGTGGGATAGTCCCTCAATAGAGATAAAACTGAAATTCTGCAGCTCCTTATCCACTATCGTCCTGAAATTGGTGGCTCATCTAACTTCCGTAGGAAGTCTACTCTCAAATACCTTGGTATATGGTTCTCCAGGGACCTCAGAGAATCTGCCTCTATCAATGAAGATAAAACTCTAAACATAATGAAAGACCTATTAGCATCATGGTCTCTGAAAAACATATCTTAGTGGGGCAGATTTGAAAACATTAAGATGATGTTGTCACAGTTTGTTAACTTCGTATCAAGCTTGTTACCCACCCATCTTTCCCCAGAGCTCTTTCTCAATATTAATAAGGCTATTTTAATCTTAATCTGGGATAATAAAAACACGCAAATTAGCCTCAAGAAATTGAGGATGACCAAGAATGCTGGAGGCTGCATATTTCCGGATTGGGCATCCTACCAAAAGGCTTATTTGGCCTCCCAGGGCACTCAGTGGTTTGAAACTAATCCTCTACTTAAGCCCACTTCACTCGACCTTCAGTCCGCTAAATATTACCTCTTTCCACTCTCATCAACACTGGCATTAACACAGCACCCCTATTCCCAATCACACACAGTCTTTAGAGACACTGTCGCAGCCATACTTTCCATGGATATTGTACTGAAAACCAACATCCATAACTCAACTATGTAATCCTTATGGTGTAATAAGAAACTAATCCTCAATAGTGTAATCAATGGTACATTGATGACATCCCTTGGGCACTCAAATAGGTGAATTCCTCCTCAAATGATAAATTAGAAGGTAAGTATTTTCAACTGTAGTTAATTTATTTCTGTAAATGGTATTCATTTCATATCCATTTTCAAAATTTCAAAAACAATCCAACTTCGAATATGCATGTTATTGTATCTTGCTCCAATGCATTTCGGGCTACCGCCCTTCATCGAGGAGCCTCTAAAATAAAGACGAATATAGATGTAACCATCATATAAAAATGATAAAAAGTAACTGAAGACGAAAGGTTCCTTAACCCAATGGAAACACCGAGGTGTGAGTTAGCATGGTTTGGTCCTTAATAAAAAGTGCGGTAGTTAAACAGTGGCTGGATTTATGGTATATGACATATCGACTTATGATCAAGTGGAAAGGTAACGTGTGAGATAGCGTTATGTTAAAAGGTAGTGAGTTTACCGTGAATATTTAGCAAAGCTAGAACGAGTAAAAATCCAAATTAATCGAGCTGGTGGCGGAATGCTTATATTTAAACGAGGGTAAAAAGCGCACGAAAAGCGGTGATCAAGATTAGTAGTTACTTACAGTGTTGGAAGTCGGAAAAGGTTCCGGACGCCGACATGAACCGGCAAAGGTTTAACCGGAAGCGTGAGTGCGCGCTTAATAAACAGAAAGTGTAAAGGTGAAAGAATCACGTGATCGGGAAGTGTGAAGCTAGAAAAGGGACCATTGTACACATTAGAATAGGAAAGGAAGTGAGTAAACGGAATGTCTTGAATCTAAATATACATATTTCTAGGGCAGGGAGTAATTGAAAACAATCACAATATTCAAACAATCACAATATTCAAAATATTCAAAACTATATTGTGCATTCAAATGTACAAAAAGTAATAAACAAATATATGTGGATAAGATGGTTACCCACAGGTAGGAGGCAGAGTCAGAACTAAGTGGCACTAAAAAAGTGCTGTCAATCATGGTTGTGATACAGTTATAGGTAGCATGAAAACTCAATGCATTCATGTAAGCCATGCGGCTTAATTGAATTAAGTTTATAAATCCAATAATTCTCCCGTTGTAATAACATCCTGTTATTATCTCTTCCTTCAGTCTTTTTAATGATTTCCAATGCCATGAACTTGAGTTGAGTAATAAGAAACTACTCAGTCCTAACTCTCACAAGAATGGACCTATGTGGGAAGCCAAAGCAGTAGCAAAGACT
Source organism: Lissotriton helveticus (assembly GCF_964261635.1). NCBI lineage: Eukaryota > Metazoa > Chordata > Amphibia > Caudata > Salamandridae > Lissotriton > Lissotriton helveticus. The sequence continues at coordinate 788,561,249 of NC_136068.1, forward strand.
TCTGACCTATACGATAACTCTGCTCTACTACCATTCCCTGCCTTACATCATAAACACAACCTTTCTATCTAGAGTTCTATGACTTTCTCAAACTTAAGGCAAAGATCTCTAAATTGGGCTCTCTCCTCAATTCTCAACTAGTACGGTAATCCAACTGCTTTTCTTACAAAGTTGCACTGCCTCAAAACTCTATCAATTGCACACCGCCTCAAAATTTCCACACCATTCCACCTCTAGTACAAAAGTGGTACTCTATGTCGCCTCTAATAAACTTGTCCCGTGCGGCACGGACACCTGGTCTAAGGTAGGTTCACAACTACTTCAACACATACTGATTCTGTTGCTAATCCCGACCAGATGTTTTGCAGCTCACTGCATGTACTGGACCCCCGCAAAACTGTTCTGGTTAAATTTGAAGGACGCTAATACATGTTGGGCCTCTGACTCATCCCTTGGTGACAGGGAACATATGTTCTTCACTTGAACTCATCTACAACCCTACTGGCGGGATGTATCCTCGCAGCTTCAAAAGATTTTTGGAATGTGTATCCCATTATCCCTCCCGATCATCCTCCTAGACCCCGGGCTGGCAGATCCCTCAATTGACCCCTGTGCCTTAGACATTTTGCTCCTTGATCTTTTGCTCACCATCGGTATTAAAGGTATACTACTTGACTAGAAATCCACCAATAACTTTACTATCATAGCTGGTGGGCCTGGGTAACCTATCTATGAAGCACGCACATGACCCAATCTCATACAAGAGGTTGTCCTGCTCCCTCCAGGAGTATTGGGATATTTGGAACACACTTGATCTTTTTAGATGTGACACCCCGCCCCCCCAAAAGGGAAATCCCTCAGTCTCCTCCTGGCCACTAATCTCATTCTTGCTAGCATATTGAAATCATCAATACTTCCTGTACACAGTATCACATGATTCCTCCTCTCTTCCCTGCCCCTTCTACCCCTCTTCTTCTTTAACACCACTACAGGACACTCGTGAAAGGTATACAATTTGCAGTTTCAATTGCTTCAGCTCAACCAGTTCTATTTTCTGCCCATGGCTCAGTGCCAAATACCTTTGTTACATCCCGATTACTGGACTATGTTGTTATTTCATGTACTTAACACCAACAATTGTATGTATAACGTTCATGTACACATCAGACAACTGTCAGGTGTTTTATTCAATTCACCCCCCCCCATTTCCTATGTGTTTCTTTTTCATTATTAAAAAAACGAAATAAGCTTATTGAACAAAAAAAGGATCTTCTGTATATCTAAAAGTTAAGTTAAGGTAAGTTTGTTAAAATTTAAGCATTCAAATTGTCATATACAAACATGTTAATAATCCCACCTCACTCGCCCTCCTGTTTCTTCTCCAGCTAAAAGTGGATATGGATTTAATGAGCATATGTCTAGAAGACAACCAAACAGAGCATCCATGATATTTACGAAGACCCAATGTAAACCTTCAAAAGAAACTGTGAAAATACTGCTCTTGTGGTGGTGATCCTGCAGTGCAGCTCTGATAAGCTTTCATCTTAGCTTTTGAAGCTCTGCAGATGTTTTACAAAGCTGGTACTTTTCTAGCAGTCTGCAGGAAAAGGACACATTGTGTGGACTATATTTCAATGAAAACGTAAAACAAAAATCTTCGCAATTACAAGTTTCTTGTCACACAATCATTCAAACCTCATTCACACTCTATACTTGGCTCTCCTTTCATTAAAAAAGAAAGAACATGCTGCTGTTGTTGTTTCACACATTTAGTTCAGGAAGCGTGAATATCAAAACTGCCAAACGCCGGCGAATGAAAGAACACAACATGCTGAATAAACACCTCCCGTTAAAAGGGGAATTTGGCTTTATGCCTTTTAACACCCCTAGTAATATTTCTTTGTTATTGGCGTCAAAAAATATTTTCAGACGTTTGCATCGTGCAATGATACGGCAGAGATTAGGCATTTTAAGTGGAAGGTGGGTATCAGTTTCAAGGGTTGCAAATAGTGTTCATAAGTATCTTTGCACGTTATCTCGTCCAATCACACATTGAGGAGTCCTGTTGAACACGGGTGGGTGGAAGTGATTGACAGTGGAATATTAAAGCAAGTCATAGTCAACTGCACATGAGCTGCAGCTTTCAAACACAGGTAATTTTTGAATGACAAGCAATGACGACCCCATATACACCAAGGAGAGTTCATCACTTTTTCTGTGATCCTTAAAGAATTATTGGATACATTGTGTCATTGGATCATGTGGGCTGCAACACTCTTTTTGCATTGAGGCTTTCATACATACCTTGTTTGTTCTTGACACTGTAAGAATTGTATATATTGAAATTATGAATATATGACAATATATTGCATTTATAATATCAGTATGTCTGTTGTTTGAATCATTGTGAGAAATATTATTTAAATACATGCAAAATCACCATTTTTATATTAGTTACATTATTGGATTCATGGACCAAAAAGATGCAGAAGAGTTACTGAAATAATCCCTCGAAGGACAATTTTTGCTGTATACTAATAATCCAGTACCCTGGGGGAACATTGGGTTGCCCTAGTGTGTATATAAATACTTTCTAAAAGTGGCATTTCTGAAACAGTAATGTGAAATCCAACTTCACCAGTAAGGAGGATTTATAATACCATTCTAAGCATAGCAAACATGAAAAAGCTACTTTTTTTCTGATCAAGAATTGCCGCTTAAAAGTGTGCAAAGGAATTCCCAATGCTAACCTATGAGAGGAGTAGACCTCACGGTAGTGAAAAACAAAATTGGCTATTTGTCACTATCAGGACATGCAAAACATAAAAGTACATGTCCTACCTTTCACCTGCATCACACCCTGCCCTTAGGGCTACCTAAGGCCTACCTAGGGGTAACTTATATTTAATAAAATGGGGAGTTGAAGACTTGGCAAGTAGCTTTAAATACAAAGTCGATGTGGCAGTAAACTACACACACAGGCCGTGCAGTGGCAGGCCTGAGACAGGTTTGAAAGGCTACTTCTGTGGGTGGCAAAATCAGTGCTGCAGGCCCACTAATAGCATTTAATTTACAGGCCCTGGGTACATGGTACACCCCTTTACAAAGGACTTACAAGTAAATCAAATATACCAAACATGTGTAAACCAAGACTACCATATTTAGAGAGAGCACATGCACTGGTCAGCAGTGATAAAGTGCCCAGAGTCTTAAAGCCAACAAAAAGGATGTCAGAAAACTAGGAAGAGGAAGGCAAAGTGTTTGAGGTGACCCTTCAGAGAGGGACATTTTCCAACTACTGGACTCTAAGATGCAAAACAAAGTTGAGCATTCAGGATACTTCAGTCTGTCATATGAGTTGGTAAGATGTTTCAGTAGGTTGAACCACCTGAGGCAGTGTTTTGCCTTGACCTGCATTTTCCCTGTTTTGAATGCTGATAAGGCACACTCAACCTTCCAGGATCCATTAAAGGAGAAGCAGTTAAACAACACTAACACCTATTATTTAAACATTGAAGGATGTGTAGCAGGTTATACAAATGACTAATAATAACACTATTATTGTGATGTCAATTTGAACATTTCAATTGCAATTTCATTTGCAGTGGTCTGGCAACGTTAGAGCTATATCTTTGTACTGGGGTGCTGTTTTAGATGTGAAACATCTGGGTGAGGCTGCATGTTACATCTGCAGACCTGTATTACAGCAAAGTCAGCTTTGAGAAATTATAAGATAAATGACCCAGCTGGAAAGGAAAATAGGTCTCCTTAATGGGAGCCATTTTTAGCACATCTCACAATTTCACTTGACAAATAAAAAAGGATATGGAGAAAATCACTACAGAAAAACAATTGACATTTCATCAGGGAGAAGACTCAATGTATTGGCTGAGTCTCACACAGAGGAACAATAAAATGATTGGTCAAACAAGGGCAACGTAGACACATTCCTCATGAGAGGAAGTGAAAGGGCGATCTCAGTGTAAAAGCCCAAAAGAGTGTTTAAGAAGTCGAGGAAGAAGCTTTTTTATTGAAATACTGTTATAATATACTAACAAGATGTACAGGTGCTTTGTGTCTTTGGTTAAATATCAATGATACACAATGCAGGAGAGTGAACACAATCTTAAAGGGGGAAGAAAAACTCCAGGTAGAACTACAAAGAGTATAGGAGTAATATGACTAGATGAGATGGGGTAAATCTGTGGCCATAGAGTGAGTTTTGGAGAGCATCAGCGCGTCTTAAATTGGGTCTGAGAAAAGGAGGTAGTGTAGAAGATGAGAAGAGAAAGCGTGGAAGAGGCAAAACCTATGGCACAGAAAACTATATTTGGAGTCCCCCTCTACAAGAAGGGAGCCCGTGACGTGCCACAAAATTACCGCCAAATTGCCCTTTTGGATGCCATAGGCAAGGTTTTTACAAAATGCCTCCTTAAATTGATTAACGATTGGGTGTCCAAGGATGAAATTTTGCCCTTTGAGCAGACTGGGTTTAGGCAAAGACATAGTACTTTAGACAAATTGACGGCATTGCAGGTTATAACAGAGAAATATGTCAGGGTTCGTGGAGGGAGAGTTTATGGCGCCTTCATAGATTTCTCCACAGCATTTGATAAAGTAGATCGATATTTGCTGTGTAGGAAGTTATTAAATCTAGGTATGCCGTCCACTCTCCTGGAGTTAATACGAGCTTTGCATTTGGATACCTGGTGCAGAGTACTGTTAGGTGGGGAAAGAGGTCTTTCGCAAGTAATTACTACAGCTAATGGGTTAAAACAAGGCTGTTTATTGGCCCCTCTATTGTTTTCCCTCTACATAGCTGATCTTCCCCATGTTTTGTCTGCAAGTGAAGGAATAGCTCCGGTCTTGGGGGTATCCCAATTGTTTGTTTATTGTATGCAGACGATATATTAATCCTAGATTTAACACCTAAAAGTCTAAATAATCGTCTGCAGGCTCTTTATAAATATGCGGAGGCACACCATCTGAAGATAAATGTTTCAAAAAGCAAAGTAATGTGCATGACGGGTAGGAAAAAGTTGAAATATGTGAACTTCCCATGGTCCGTGGGAGGACAAAGATTGGAAGTGGTACAATCTTATGTCTTCCTCGGAAAAGTTGTTACTGGTAACTTAAGCGAGAAGGCTCACATAGCTAACAACACCCGGAAAGCAATTGTCCAAGGTAAAAGCCTAGTCTCACTCTATAAGGCTACTGGCAGAAGGCACTTTGCTATTTTGTTAGAGGTATATCGCGCTAAAATTCCAGCATCACTACTTTATGGCACGGAAATAGTTGATACAAAAACATGGGTTTTTTAAAACTCTACGGAAGGCAAAATTCTGCGCAGTCTAACCACGGTTAATACTGCGAACTCCACAGCCGCATTTAGACTGGAATTCGGCCTACGTAGTAGTTGGGTTCAGGGTTTAGCGGGGATAGTGCGCTGGGTTTTTAATCTTGCAAGGGGAGATCCAGGTACTTTAAGATATCTTATAAAAACTGAGTTGTTAGGAAATTTTAAAGAATACTCGTTAATTGTAAAAAAATTTAGAACTGCAGTTGATCTTTTGCAACTTGATGAATCGGTTCTATTTACTTTAATTACATATCAGCTGAAGTCCATCTTGAAGTTGGCCTCTTGGGAATTAAGCTTTAGGTTGGATAGGGAAGCACGTACCTTGAAGAAAGGCGTCTATCTGGCTATTGATACCTTCCTAATGAGAAGAGCCCAACCATACGTCACCTGGAAACCGCATGGAGTACGGCGATTCTTGTTTTTATTGAGGCAGGATTTACTTCCCCTGAACTTTCTTGTGTCCAGATGGTATGGCTCCTCAGCTTTATGTGATCTTTGTAACAATTCAACTCAAGCTATTAATCATGTCCTCTTTGTGTGCCCGGCTCTACTTGCGCATAGGCGCAAGTGGTTGAGACCTATTTGTCTCCAATTAAGCATTTTCTCTGCCACTTCTTTCTTAGCTGCCATTTATAACCCCCCCAATGAAATGTTTTGTTATAACATTTTTAACTTTTTCAAACGTTTCTTAGCTTTATACTAAAAGGTTGAAAATGTTAATTTTTATTCTGTATTTTATCTATGATTGTATGTAATTGTATTTAATTTGTCAATCTTTTATGTGGATCTCATTTGAGTTCCGAAATCATAAATAAATAAACTTGACTTAAACTTGACTTATATTTGGTGATCGAAAATCTGAGAGAAAAAATGCATTATAAAGATTTGTGGAATATCGTGAACCTATTACATTTCAAGGCAAAATGTAGGATCCTCTCATCAGTAGGAAGCTGCAAGCAAACATGCGTTTTACCAGCACAGTAGTAACAAACTGTGCAAGAGTGTGACAAAGAACTGTATAGGAGTTTAACAATTCTAAACATGCAATTTGTATACACTATAATCAGATAAATGTTTGAGTTTACCATTATTTTACGGCACAGTGTTATCCTAGATTTTAGAATGGGCATCCATGCACATTCTAAAATGTTCACATATTCCAACGAGTAAAGTATGTATTTTGTGTTTACTATATGTGAATATCGTCTAATGGGTGGAGAACAATTGAGTGGCTAAAAGAGAAGGGAAAGGGCACCTTTAGGCCAATACACATGAAAGGACATTAATAACGTGAATCCACCTAATAGATTATGCCTGGTTCTGACAAAGAGTAACAACACTTTATTAATACAGAGTTCCTGCATTCCATGATAAACAGAACAACTTGGACTGTGAAGCAGTATTTGATAAATAAATTTTTACAACAGAATGTGGTAGTGGGTGTGAGCCTTTCATAATATCCTGGGGAACTTTCTAATTTACTGGCTATAAGTAGGGTTCATGGGAAATTATCAACTAAACACAGCAGGCTACTGAAGCATATTAAAAGGCATTAAACAAAGCATCACTCACAATCACATCTTTGGGGCCCTTTTATGAGGCATCTAGGGGTGGGATCCACTGCTCTGGCAGAGTTCATGGAGTTTTGCAACTCTGTGCTCCGATTAGAGTGCGGAGTTTGGCAAAAAATTCTGCCAACCGCAGGATGAGCAGAGTTTACCGGCACACATTAGACATCGAGCTATGTCATGTAGATTAACTGTGCTTATTGAAGCAGCCTTGTGTCTCACCACACTGTGGCACCATGCTCACATGAGTTACAGGACCGGACACAGGTCACACGAATGGGGGGTTGCCAGAAGTCAAAAGTCCTTAAATTTTATAGTGTGTGGCAGTTTCTCAAAACATGAAGAATAAACCTTCTGAGCTCAGAAATAATAATTCTGCAATCTGAAACATGCCCACATTTTAATCATGCTGACATCATGCCTCTTGTCAGCAGGAAAACAATCAACATGTTTTTGAATTATTTTTAGAAACCTTGTGACAGCAGAGTTAAATGTGTAGACCATGCATTCTACCGCGTTGCCATCATCATTTGTGTCTGTGTTTTAGTCTGTACTGTGTTGTTTTCTATTTGTATTCACAATATATAATGAGATCAAAATGTCTGATATAAATGTCTAATAATACTTTTTCTATTATGCAACAATACATTGAAATAAGATTTAAAATTTGCAGTTTTCAAGTATATCCTATTTAGGCAATAGATGTATGACAGAGTATATGGGTTTCTCCTCAGAACCGTACAGCCATTTTGTCTAAGCTATAGGCCGTTCCCTACCAGATTTCCTACCCTATGTATAGCTAGTCTATTAACTATATAGGGGTCCCCTGCTTTCCAAAAAGACCGTGCATTCCAGCAGAGTTACGAAGCCCTGATTTCTAGGACTTGGTTACATTTTGCAGAATTATGAGATTTCCAGGCATATGATGGGTTATGGGTCCAGCTGGAACCGGGTGTGATGCATCTGTGTAAGATATGCCCCATGTCTGGGTTCCGCAAGCTGCAGCCATGTGTCAGCCGGGGCTCCATTGAGATCTCCCTGCAGGATATGATATTACAGATGAGGTAAGATGGGGGAGCGAATGGATCGAGTTTCTTTCTGCCAACAAATGCTCCCTTTACAGTCCCTATTTTTAGGCGGCTGTTTGTGTGCTTGAACATGATATGCTGTGTTGCTTATAACTTCACTAACAAAGTCATTACTGCTGGTCAATATGTCGTATAAAAGAAGACTGAACCCCTTTCCATGCTGTGATTTTGGAAGTACTCCACGCAGAGCTGTATTCTTCAATTTGTCCTAATGAATGATGTAATTCCATTCCAAATGTGAATTTCATTCACTCTCCTTCGTCGAGCATTTGCTTAGTTGCGACCCCATCTGGAAAAAAAATGTGCCCACCTTGCTGGGGCTAATAGGAAGAAAATTAAGCAGCGCCACGAGGTTGTAATGTAGGTGCTTATAATAATATGCACGAGGCTGTATTTGTGAGTATAAGCACTTTATTTTCTTAATTGTAATCTCTGCTGAGGAGCGCCGGCCGGCGCTTCCTGCGGTGCTAGTTCTCAGCGCGCAATGAGGCTGCGCGCGCAGCTTGCCGCTGAGGCCGTCGCACGTCACGCCTACGTGACGTGCAACAACTAGAGTGCGTCCGCTACATATCTCCCCCTTTTTATCAAACAAGAAGAGTCACTTACAGTTCATTGTCCATTTCAAAATCTCGATACCTGGAAGGTCTTACCACCTGCCTTCCGCTCCTCGTGACCCTAACTGGGTTCTCCATTGTCTCTTGACTCTGCAACTCATTGCTTACTGTTCCTTCGTTCAGAGCTCCCTCTTCATGCGTGCTTCTCTCCAATCTGTCCCATTCCATTCCTTGACTTCCATCTTCTCCTTCCTCTTCACTTTCCGTTCCTGCTCTCACTCCGCCTCGCTGCTCCGCGGTCTCTTGACTCCTTTCCACTTCAGAACCTTCATTGTCTTCCCAATCGGTGCCCTGTTGCTCCCAGCCCAAAACCTTATTGCACCTGGCCATGCGGTCTTGGGACCACACGTTTCCGTCGCTTAATAGGGCTGCCCGATCATACACCTCTACCACTTGCAACGGCTTGCTGTACTTGCTGTCTCCCTTCTTCTGCAGGGTGGCCAATCTTACTCTTACCCACTCTCCTTGCTCCAGACCTGTGCTTTTGACATTCCTTCGTCTGTTGTAGTGGTTGCTGTAAACTGTCTGTGCTTTTTCCAGGTTGGCCCTCACCACTGCAGGGGACCATTCACTAGTGATAAGCTTTTCCTTCCACACTCTGTTATCGTGGGTAAAGGGTTCACGTCCTCTCAGTATTTGGAATGGACTATACCCCGTACCAGTGGGTGTTATTCTATAGGCCCATACCATGTTCTCTAGCGCCTTCTCCCAGTTCTGTTCACTTGATATAGCTGCTTGTATGGCTCCCATCACCACCCTGTTAAATCTCTCCACTAAACCGTTTCCAGCCGGATGGTAGATTGCAGTATGCTTGACCGTGACGCCATTTCTTTGCATGAACTTGTTCCACTTTTCTGACGTGAACTGGGGTCCGTTGTCACTCAAGATCGCTTTAGGTATTCCTTCCCTCGTGAAAGTCTCTGACAGAAATTTAAGGATGTTCTCTGTGTCCATAGATTCATCTATTCTCAACTCTGGCCACTTCGAATATCGATCCATGAGTACACACACGTATTTCTGTGTGCCTTGGTCATCTAGGACCGGTCCCAAAATGTCTATGGATAGTTCCTCCCACGGATTAGAAGGGGGGTCAAACTTTCCTATCGCTGGCCTCAATGGTTTTAATGTCTTGTCCGCCCGTTGACATTGGGGACACTCTCTGACATGTCTTTCAGCCCTTATGTCCATGCCTGGCCACCAGGAATTTTGTTTGGCACGTGCTTTGAGTTTCCCTATGCCCAGGTGTCCCTCATGTAGCAAGTCCATCAGTTTTGAAGTGAGGTTCCTTGGGGGAATCACCTTGTCCCCTCTGTATATGAAGATTCCTTTGTCTCCTAACGACAGTTCTTCCCGCACTTCGAAGTACGGCTTGAGACTTGTCCTCACGTTCCTTTTGTCCGGCCATCCCTGTACGATGTACCCCTTCACTTCCTTTATGTCAGTGTCCTCTTCATATGACTCTGTCCATTCTTGTAGGCTGATTAGTTTCTCTTGATCCTCTATTAGCGCTACCAACTCCCCACTGCCAACATGGTCTTCCTCTCCTGGCTCCATGGCAGCTGCCCTGCTCAGATAATCCGCCACTCGGTTCCGGCTCCCCGGAATGTACTCGACATCGTACCTGAACTCGAGCAACTTTAGAGACATTTTGGATATCCGGGGGGTGGCACTGGCATGTCTACTCGACGTCAGCACCTTCACCAACGGTTTGTGGTCTGTCCTGAGTAGGAAGCGTGTTCCCCACAGAAATTGCCGGAATCTCGTCATGGCCCATACGACCGCCAGCATTTCTTTCTCAATCACGCTGTATTTGCTTTCCGTGTCTGACAAGGCTCTGGACGCAAAGCTGATGGTCTCCATTTCCCCTCTGCCTCTGTCTTGCATGAGTACAGCACCCAGGCCCTTGTCGCTGGCATCTGTCGTCAGTAGAGTGGTGCCTTGTGGGTCGTACCCTTTGCGGGGAACAGCTCCAGTGACATCCCTTTTGATCAGCTCGAACTCTGCTTGGGCTTCTGGTGTCCACTGGAACACTGTGCTGTCTCTGGTCAACAACCTCAAGTTGTGGGTCTTGGAAGCGAAGTGTACCACGAACTTGCTGTAGTACTCCGCCATCCCCAGGAACGACCTGACTTCTTCCTTGTTCCTGGGCGGCGGTGCTTCAGCGATGGCTTTGACATTTTCCGATTTGGGGGTAATGCCCTGTCGTCCGATCTCGTGACCTAGGTACGTTACTGACTGCAGTCCCAACCGACACTTCGACCACTCCGCCGTGAAGCCTTTGTTCTCTAGTGTTTTCAACACCTTTCCCAGCTTCTGATCATGATCCTGCTGGTCTCGGCCCATCACCAAGATGTCATCCTGGAAATACTGGACATCCTTGCAGTCTCTGAACAGTTGGTGCATCATTTTCTGGAAGACAGCGGCTGCGGAGGCCAGCCCAAAAGGCATCCGACAAAATTGGTAACATCCAAACGGGGTGATGAAGGATGTGAGCCGTTTGCTGTCCGGGTGAAGTGCAATTTGATGATAGGCTGAGGTCAAGTCGATGGTGGAGTACCACTGCACCCCCCTGGTCTTAGTCAACATTTCCTCGATCCTGGGGAGGGGAAATTTCTCCACAACAATATTCTTATTCAGTTCTCTTAGGTCCACACAGAGCCGGACCTTCCCATTTGGCTTCATTACGACCACCAGGGGCGCCAACCATTCTGCACAGGTTATCGGCTCTATTATTCCTTTCTTTTCCAGTTCCTGGAGTTCAGTTTGGACTGCTTCTCACACCGCAATCGGCACATTCCTCACCTTGTGGGCTACCGGAATGGCCCCTTCCTTGAGCACAATCCTGTGTTGGAAGTTTTCCATCCGTCCCACTGTGCCACCAAACACTTTCGGGTAGTTCTCCTTCCATTTGTTCATGTCTGGCCATTCTTCTTGCTCTGTGAGTAATATTTGTTCTTTTCCTCCTGGGTCCAGTTTTATTCCTAGGTCCCCTTGGTCTAGCCATCCCAGGACCGAGGGTCCTTTCTCCGCAATGTACAGCTTGCACCATGCTGACCGGCCCCTGAATTCGAACAGTAGGCGGCGGAACCCCAACATTGGAATGCGGTCGCCATTGTAGGTGACCGGTCGGATGTCTAACTTTTCCAACTCCGGTCCCAACTTGGGTCTGAATGTTTCTTCCCATACTGCCTGTTGGATGATGGTGAAGGGGGATCCTGTGTCCGCCACCACGGTGATGGTGATACCTCCCATTGACATGTCCAGGATGGGTTTTGTGGATTTCCTCCCTTCTATGCTCATTACCTGGTCATAAATGCACAGGACGGTGACCACCTCTTCCTCTGCAACCTCTTCCAAATCTTCTTCCCCTTGCTCGACGCATTTCACTGTCTCCTTAGAGTGTTTCTTCCTACACACCTTTTCGTAGTGGCCCAGGATGCCGCAGTGTAGGCACTTGGCTCGGAATGCGGGACATCTTCTGTCGCGTGCGTCGTGGGACCAACTGCCACATCTGTAGCACGATTTCTTGCTGTCGCTCCCTGTTTGTTTTCCTTGCCATCTACTGGTTCCTTTGGTTGGTGGGTCTCTTCCTCTTTGGTCCTTACGATGGTCTCCCTCTTGTATCCTGTTCACCATTGTTGGGGTGACCACTTCTTTCTTGGTCGCTGCCGCGCACCTCCTGGCAAGCTCCGCCCTTTTTACGATGACCATTACTTCTTTGAGCGTGGTGTCGCCGCTCGCCCACAACTTGTCTTGGACCTGTGTACTCGTCGTGTGCATCACGATCTGGTCTTTTATGAATTCATCCTCCCACAGTGCGTATTTACACGGGGCCGCTAGTTTCCTCAAGGCCCCTACATATTCCTCTATGGTTTCTCCAGCCCGTTGTTTCCTTTGCTGGAAGTTAAACCTATCCACAGACACACATATGGTGGGGCGGTACCTCTCATCCAGGTCTTCTACTGCATGGGCATAGACGTCCGTGTCGTTATCCTCTCTCTTCTTGGGCACCAGGCTCTTGTAAATCCTGAGACCCTCCGGTCCCAGGTTCAGCAGCAGGATACGTTTCTTTCTTTGGGGGGTGAACTTCTCTTCATTTTCATCCTCTAGGACCCCTATGAAATTATCAATATATTCCTTCCAATCTTCCCACTTCATCAGGGGTTCGCCAGGTTTCGGTAGGAACTGCACCGGCGCAATTGCATAGCCTGCCGGTGTGCTCATCTTCACCTCCCTGACCTCAGTCGCCTTGCTGGTGGGGCTCCCTGGGGCACTGTCCTGCACTTCTGTATGCGCGTCCTCCTGGGGACTCCTAGTTCTGGTCCCCTCTTCCTCCCTTTTGGTAGCCAGCTCTGTTCCTACCTTCCCCGTTGCGATGGTAAGGTATTTGCGATTATTGGTCTTCTGCAGGTTGCGGTGTTGCCTCTCCGGCCACTGCGCCGCCCCTCCGGTTGCTGTGGCACTGCCACGCTCCTCAGCCTGTCGTCCTCGGTGGGCTCAGTCTTGCCCCCTTGTGCTCTCCACACTCTGGCCTGTTAGCGCCGCTCTGCGCTGTGTTCCAGTGATCAGGGGGTTGCCTGTTGTGCTGCTGCCCACGTGGTGGGGGTTCGATTTTTTTTTTTTTCTTACTTGGTGCCAGGTGGATCCCACCCTCGTCGCCAATGTAATGTAGGTGCTTATAATAGTATGCACGACGCTGTATTTGTGAGTATAAGCACTTTATTTTCTTAATTGTAATCTCTGCTGAGGAGCGCCGGCCGGCGCTTCCTGCGGTGCTAGTTCTCAACGCGCAATGAGGCTGCGCGCGCAGCTTGCCGCCGAGGCCGTCGCACGTCACGCCTACGTGACGTGCAACAACTAGAGTGCGTCCGCTACAGAGGTGACACTTTCTTCACATTTCTCTTGCTGCACTTTTTACTTTGACTGCAGATAATGAGCCCAGTGCAGACAGCTTCGAGATTAAGCAAAGAAAATGAGGCTTTTCGTGGAATGTAGCAAGAGGGCCCAGTCCCTGCGGCCTAGGAAGTGATGAGATTCAAAAACAAAGGCTGTGAGGCAGAGAATGAGAGAAGCATTACTTCGGGTCTGAGCATGAAAGTTCCTTGCAGCAGTGACAAATCACCCTCTTCACACTGGCCTCTAGTCTTAGCACAATCCAGAACTTGCATATATGCTAGGAGCGCTGGCGTTCCTTATTTCAGAATAATGAGATACAATAGTCTGCTAAACTCTAATGGCCCTAGTCTGGGGGATGTGGATACTCCGCCCGCTTGCGGAACTATGCGGAAAGTGGCAGAGTTTTTTGGGAACTTCACAGAGCTCCAAGGAGTAGAGCTCCGTGAACTCACATCACGCTTGGACAGATGAGATTTCTTTTGCAACATTTCTTGGTAAAGGCAACGTTTTTCTGTTGATATTCTTCTCCTGAAAATGCTAAGGTAGAATAAGCCTCTTTTCATGACAGGTGTATGCCGCTGGAGTTAATATAGAGAACAATTGAAAAGATGTAACTGGATCAAGTGGCATGTATAAAATAAGGCAAATCTTGGCAACAATGCAAGAAATGTGTCCCTGAAATGTCATTGACTTGTGTAAAAGTTGAGAACTGTTGCTCCTCTTAGCAGGAATTTTATTAATCTATCAGCTCTTTCGTTTTAAAGCCCTTGCTTCGAAGAACCTGTAAGTAACTTCCTGTCTGACGATCACCATCCAGTAATATCAGTAAATTGAATATTAAACAGACACAGCTTTTAAAAACATACAGGGATACAGTACTTCAGAACTCAAGAGTTCCCCTGGGTAAGGCAGCCTTTGTTAGAATCCATATAGGACTAAGCATGGGCGGATTTTGTGGATTTGCAATCCGCGAATTTGCGGATTTGCGAATTTGCGGATTGCGAAAATCTGCAAAATCCGCGAATTCTCGCGGATTTTGCGGAATTTTTTGGGATGTGTGTTCGCACGGGTTTCTGCAAGTTCGCGAGGGTTTTGTACAATTTCGCAAATTGCGAACTTACTTGTCGGGTCGCCAGTTTTGCGAACTTGTTGTTTCTACGTGCCCAGCCTGTTTGCAAGGCTTTCTTCATCACTGCCACCCTCTGTCACCACTGGCACTCTCTTTGTTCACCCATGCCACCTTCTGGCTCACCCATGTCACCCTCTGTGTCATCACAGCACCCTCTGGTTCACCAGTGTACATTATTGGGGCAAAGCAAAGCACTGCCATCCTCTGTCAACACTGGCACTCTGGTTCACCCATGCCACCCTCTGGCTGGCACACCCATGCCACCCTCGGTGTCATCACAGCACCCTCTGGTTGACCAGTGAGTGTACATTATTGTGGCAAAGCAAAGCACACCTGGTAAGTGCTTTAAGTTTTGCAAACAACAACACCTGCCCTGCCCCAATTGACATTAAAGAAGGCTGGCACCTGCTTGTCTGCTCCCTTTCCTTTTTGTTGCAATGTAAAACATTTTTAACAGGATGCAATGGCATACTTCTAACTATTCTGTGACTGTCAAAGCAGGGTCACACAATAGTTGCAAGTAAGATGTTCATTCTCCGACCCTGTCTCTCGCACTGCTTCAATTTCGGCGTCTGACGTCAGTTTGTGTTGCTTGAAGCAGGCGTAAGGACTGATGCGGTATGTTGAGTATTGGGCAGCCCTGAGCATTGCTAGAGTTGCATCGCGCCTGCGACGCGACTCTAGAGATGCGCCCCTCTTTCGTCACGAGATGCGTCACGCATCTGCCTACCCTTGCGCCAGGGTTTGCCGCATTGTAATTGCGGCGCATCTGCCGTGACGCAAGGTTAGTTTTGCGTTACGCATTTGTTCTGGTGCACCTCTGGAGGTGTGCAGCCCAGAACTCGTAAGTATGCCCCTAAGTGTAGGATTAGCAATTACCTGCGCATCCTTGCAAAGTGTGCGGCATGCCAGCACCACCCATGGTGCGCCGTATTTACAATGCTAAGACAACAAAAAAGCAATTGGCCAAATAGGTTATTTGACGACAAAGTTTAGTCCCACTTACCAAATTAATCTAAGTGGACACACTCGTGATTTAGTATTTTTACTTATTTTTTTCATTTTTTTAGAAATTCATTCATATATGGCTGGAGAAAGGAACAATCAAGTAGCAAAAGATTGTTCACATCAAGTTTACACTTTTCAAACATAAAATGTACAATCACCGTGAATGAGACATATTTACAAATATACAATTGGTACAAACAAGAACAGTAGAAAACGAGAAATGCCTATACTCATTAAATGTTCAAGGCACCAGTCCTAGTATACAACCTACAAGCAAGCAGGAGACTTTTTAGATGTAATTACTAGCCTGCTCGCTTGCCTATACTGGAAATAGACAATTACTAGGGTCAAAAAATCAGGTTAGATTAATCTATAATAAAGCCCCAGATATGCCCTTCCTGAAACTTCTTCCAGTATTGTGCCAACGCGTTTCGAACCCACACGATATTCAGGGGTTCTCCTCAGGACCTGGACTGGAAACTTGTCCTGTACTGAACTGTGGCGTGTTTTGAGCGACAATGTTCTCTTTCTTGTCAGGGAGACTGTAACTCTCAAGGCGGGATTTTTCGGTCTTCAAGCTTGTTTTGGTGTCTCCTCGCAGAGGTCACTCGCGTATAAATCAGCGTCGTCTCTCTCCTGAGCCTGCCGATCGGATGTTCATTCTCCGACCCTGTCTCTCGCACTGCTTCAATTTCGGCGTCTGACGTCAGTTTGTGTTGCTTGAAGCAGGCGTAAGGACTGATGCGGTATGTTGAGTATTGGGCAGCCCTGAGCATTGCTAGAGTTGCATCGCGCCTGCGACGCGACTCTAGAGATGCGCCCCTCTTTCGTCACGAGATGCGTCACGCATCTGCCTACCCTTGCGCCAGGGTTTGCCGCATTGTAATTGCGGCGCATCTGCCGTGACGCAAGGTTAGTTTTGCGTTACGCATTTGTTCTGGTGCACCTCTGGAGGTGTGCAGCCCAGAACTCGTAAGTATGCCCCTCAGTGTAGGATTAGCAATTACCTGCCCATCCTTGCAAAGTGTGCGGCATGCCAGCACCACCCATGGTGCGCCGTATTTACAATGCGGCACACCATGGTCCCAAAACGTCACCGAAGCGTTACGCATCGGTGCCGTAAAGGCGTCTCATTGATGGAGTTGCGTTGCAACGATGGCGCAGCTCCAGCAATGCTGCGTCAAGCCGTACGTCTGCTTCATGCAGGCGCAGGGTTTCAGTGACGCATCATTGTCCTAAATGACTGATTTAAATTTTATATATTCCCCATAGCCACTTTTAGCATGCATTCCTGCGCAAGAACGCCCTCCCTTGCGCTGGAACGCTCCCTTATGGCGCAGGGCTTTAGAATGGGATGCATCTCCCATATGCGTCACGTTGTTAATATACGCCACACCATGGCGCCTCTCTTGTTGTGGCGCTGCGTCACAAAAGTGACGCAAGAACGGAGCAAAAGAGCTGCAAGGGGCTTGTAAATCTGCCCCTAGAGTAGAGGCTCAGGTGCAGTCCTTCCTTTGTAGCCCTCTTTTTGGCTGAAATAGTTGGTTCTTGTTCTTTCTAAATGTTTGATTTGGTTGACAAGGACATCGACAAGCAGCAATCATCAATGTTTTCTGTTCTTTCTTTTATGTTGTACGTCAGGTCCGCCCAGGGGCAAGCGGACGGAAAAGGAGGATGCTGTGGCTCCAAAGGAGGAGGATGCAGGCCAGGGCGGCGAGTGCTCCTTTGCTGGCCCCAGTAAGTTTTCATTTAAATATAGAGGACCTATTGTTGTCCAAGCGTTCCTAATTAAATTTTTTCGAAATAGTGTTTAGATAGGAGCAAAATCCATAATACTGCTGTTGCAGGGACAATTCTCCACAAACCGAACTATGGACACCAAAGACCAGAGTAATAATATTTCAGAGTGGCGTGTTTGGCACACTGTATAAACCTGGTAGTGTCAGCGGCACGGACTCATCCTTGCAAAAATTGCAAAACTTTTCGCTCAGTCACTCTAGTCTGGAGGACCAAAAACCACATAGTCTATTCAAGTTTAAAAGCTTTATTAAAAGTAAAAGTAAACACATATATTAAAATAAAGTTAGCTGGAAATGGAAAAGTGCTTGGTGCTGAGTTGATGAGTAATGGAACACATTTCTTGTGGTCGAGCCGAGCTTTCACCTGGTTTGAAGTTGATGTTGCTCTTGTCCTTAGAAGTCCAGCTTCTGTCTGTTCAGAGAAAAATGGTGTGTGTTAAAATTAAGCAAGCATTCATCAATTGTGACAAAAAAGTGCAGCAAGACAACAGCCTTCCCTGGAAGGAGGGACATTTTTACTTTAGACTAGAGTAGACAGTCAATTACTTTTTCTGTTGTTTTCACATTTCTTCATTCCTAGACCAAATACTAGTGAGTGGTGTAATCTAACATTCTTAAATCTACTTTGTAGGTGGAACATCTGGTGGCGGGGCCAGCTCAGATGTGGTGGTGGTGATCGACTCCGAGTCCGAGGACGATTCTGGGGAGGATGCGGCGCAAATGGCCCAAGAACAGACTGTGAGGAAGCAGACAGTGGTGGTGGCGGGTACAGGTAAGCTGGATCATGGTACTTTCTGACTCTTAGATAGCATATGATGTGTATCTACAGAGAGTAGACGGTCACTGGATGAACTACGAAAATACTATGAAATGTTTCCAGGGGGGGGGGTGCAACATCATCACCATCTCCTGAGTCCTACTCCTGACATGATTGAGCACAGGTATTAAATATATATTTTTTAAATATAACACGACATAGAGCTTAAATAAACAAAGAACCCCATAGGGGAGGGGGGTGGATCTAGAGCAACAAAAAAAACTATGACCATGAAGTTGAACTCATGCCCCTGCAGCGGATGCCTTCGTCCACTGAGCCACCAGACCTGGCATACACATTACACACATCTTTCTTTCTCTCTCTCTCTCTGTCTCTCTCTCTGTCTCTCTCTCTGTCTCCCTCCCTCTCTCTCTATCTCCCTCCCTCTCTCTGTTTCCTTCTCTCTCTTGCTCTCTGTCTCCCTCTTTCTGTCTCCCTCTACCTCGCTGTCTCTCTCTCTGTCTCCCTCCCTCACCCTCCCTCTGTCACCCTCTGGCTCCATCCCTCTCTCTCTCTCCTTCTGTCTTCCTCTCTCTCTGTCCCTGTCTCTGCCTCTATCTGTCTGTCGGTCCCAGCCTGCTGTAATTACCATATTGTAATTTGTCACTGGGCCAGCACTGGATGGACCTGCGATCCAGGGGGGGGGCAAGCGCCCCCCCTTGCCCCTCCCTGCGGACGCCCATGATACTGGCCTGAATAGTTTTGTACTGCGCTGGCTAGTTGCTAGTTGTACTGTGACACAACTTCCTGCTGAATCATTTTGTGTTAATCCTATTCTTAAAGAGCATTGGTTACAGATTATGTCTTTCTTTCTTCATATAGTTGGTCATACTAAAACATCAAAACCAACATGGAGTATGCTAGCTGTACTGGCCCGGCAACGGAGGCTGGATGCTACTGTTGCCCAATATCGGAGGCTGGTGGAACTGGAGGACACGCAGTCCAGTACATCGAATGGGACATCTGCATCCTCCTCCGTGACCCCACGTTCTGCCGGTCAGCGCAGTGCTCCGGCGAAACGGAGCCGTGCTGGCAGACGCCACCGCCGAGCAGCAAAGGCTGCCCCTCACAGCACTAAAGGCTCGCTTGCGCCGTGCAATCCACAGAGTGTCAGACCTGGAGGCGGAGGTCCGGAAATTGAAAGAATATCAAAATTTGTTGGAGGGTCTCCGCTTAGATCACGCCACCCTCCGGGAGCAGTACAATGCCCTGGCCCTAAGGCATGATGCCCTGGAGGCCAAAGTCAACACCATGCATCCCTAGAGTGTCCCTTGCCCCTTTTTTAGAGACTTTTGGGGGGTGGGAATTGGGAGTTGGGGTTTTTGGGGACTTTTGAAGGACTATTTATTTGTTGGGGTTAGGGAGGGTCTTGCGGGAGTTTATTTTGTTAGGGATATAAAAATGCACTTTTTCAAACATTATCTGAGCATACCTGTTTTTTACTACTTTTGAGCCTGGTGGGTGGTGGTTTAGCAGTAATTTCATTTTACTGAACACTGTCATCGTGTTGGTTCACGTGTAATTGGCCAAATGTTTTCCAAAGTAAATGCCTTTCACAGAGTTTGTTAATTCAAGAGTCCTAGGACTTTACTACTAGTACCACTGTCACTCTCTCGCCTCTTCTAATACTCCATTATACTACCTCCCGTCCAAACGCTTATCTTACCTGTAATTTGTGTTTGAGGGCTGGCTCCACCTGGAATTCACATTGTCCTAAAGCGTTCTGTAGCAGGGCCCCAACTGAAGTTTCCCGGCGTGGATTTTCTGCAAAACAAAAGCAATCAACATTATAAATATAGCGGCGGTGCTCACAGACCCCAAAAACCTAGAAGCCCCACAGACAGCACCCCTAAGACAGGCAAGCGAGCAATAATAACGCCTAAACGTTCACGTGTAAATGACCAAATGTTTTCCAAAGTAAATGCCTAACCAAATTCATCCCTTAATAGACCTTGCCAGCAATGGCCCAGCCAAGACCCGTAAACCCAAGCGCAAACAAGTTTGACACCCCCCAAACAGCCAAAAAGCAAATCGGGGAAAAAAAGTCACACTTAGCAAAATGTATTTAAATGAGGACTCACTACTTCCAGTCCCTCTTTAGGGGACTCGCCAACGTAAGTTTCTTCATTGTGCAGAATCCAGGCATCAGCATTACGGGAAATGGATAGGGTGAGTCTGGAGAAGGAGGATAGACGACCAGGACTGAGTTCTTGTCAACTAACTGTTGTGAACCTGAGGAATGCTGCGGCATCAAAATCAAGACAGTTCTGCTGATGGGCTTGTTGTTTGATTGGGTGATTACAGTTTTGTTGTGAATGTGATGAAGCACTTGCTAAAGAAAGAAAGACAGACACACAGGAATAAAAGTGAATAAGGACGAACAATAAAGTTAATGAATCATTGACTCATTTTCAGAACTCGCTGTCAGGGAAGCAGAGCTCGTCCTCAAACTCTGCAAATTGAGTCGGTAGTACTTCTGGTAACTGAGGAAAACTTCCCTCAGGTAGGTCGGTGTCCTCTTCTTCCTGCGTGCATTCTCGTACTTTGTAATCTGGTGGTATGAAGTGCTGGTTCATCTTTATCATGGTGAGCCGCTCCACATTTGCGGGCAAGAGGCGGGACCTTTTGCAAGTCACAATGCCACCAGCAGAACTAAAAACACGTTCTGAAGACACGCTTGCGAGTGGTCAAGACAAGTAATTGATAGCCAGGTTGGTGAGCTCTCGCCATATGTTTCTTTTCCCATGCCAATACGCCAATGGGTCCTCAGTAATATTGACCGCTGTTAAGTCATCCAGATAGGCCTGCACCATTGAAACAATGTTCTCCCGGATTCCTGTACTTTGCACTTCTGTGTCCTTTCTGGGACAAGGAAACCCTAGCTCACTTAGCCAATCCGCTTCAGACATATCGCCTGGGCCTGGTGCAGATGATACGGTTGCTGGTGTGGTTAACGGCTCAGAGGAAAAGTCACTCACTTCTGCCACAGGCACAGATGCAGAAGTGTTTTTTTTGGGACGCCTGATGGCCTGCTGATTCACTAGTAGTACTGTCTTCTCCTACAGTTTCCTTCCGCTCTCTTTCAAAACGAATGGCTGACTGAGCTAGCCAACCTTTGTACTCTGTAACATCTGATGTTTCAAAAGGAATTATTACTTTGCCAAACAATGGCTTTTTGTAACGTGGATCCAGAATAGTAGCACAAATGTAGTGCTGTTGTTTCTTGATATTTACAAGCCGTTTATTGCTAACTAGGCGTTGTAATAATCTCTGCGCCAACTCATATGCTTCATTCTTTCCAGCATCTTTTAATTCTGAAGACACCACCTTGACTTGGTGCTCGAGCTTCAGCAACAATGGGATAGCTTTGCTCAAAGAACAGTCCTCCCTGCTGACTTCACGCATGAAGACCTCAAAAGGACGAAGCATGTCTGTCAGGCTTTTAACTAGCTGCCATTGCTCCACCGCTAGCATCATTTCTGTCGTATCACCACCCAGGTTGTAGAAATACTCATTGACTACTGGAAACAGCTCATGCAGACGCTCAAGCATGTAGAAGGTTGAGTTCCAACGTGTTGCCACCTCCTGGATAAGTGCTTTCACTGGCATTCTACGTACATTTTGCTGGCGCCTCAGCTCCTTCCGGGCCTTAAAAGAATGGTTGAAATGTGTGCATATTCTTCTGCAGATGATCAGTATTTTGTCGACTGCAAGTTCTTTTTTCAAGAACTTTTGCACAACAAGGTTCATACAGTGCGCCAAACACGGCACTCTGAAATAGTAACCGTTCTCCATGGCCTTAACTACATTGCTGCCATTATCAGTAGAAACATAACCAACCTTGCAATTTCTTGGGGGCAGCCATTGCGAGACCTTTTTGTTAAAGTCATCCAAAATGTTGGCTGCAGTATGAGTTTTCTCCATGCCAAACATGGCTAATGTTGCATGTTTACGAGCACCCTTAAAAATCTCGACCAAGTCGCCACCTGGATTTATCTGTTTTGCAACCCCTGAAAAAGAGACCCAGTGTGCAGTGATGCACATGTAATCAAGGGCTTGGCAACTGGTCCACATGTCTGTTGTCAGGTGTATAGTGTGAACAGCACTCTTCTGCAAAGCTGCCCCAACCAACTCAAGCACCTCTTTATGTAGTGCTGGAACAGCAACCCTGGCAAAATAGAACCGGCTAGGAACCTTCCATTTAGGGGCCAGTGTTGCCACGAGTTCAAGAAAACCCACATTTTCGACAAACGAAAAAGGGAGAAGGTCCACCGCTAGCATTTTAGCCAGCTTAGTGTTATACAGGTGTACAATTGGGTGGTTGCGTTCAAATTGCGCATCTGAGGAGAACATGTTTGTAATGGTGCGCTGGACAAATTTACTGGATGATGCTGATGCCTTCTTCGACCCACTTCTGCTCAGTGTTGACATTTTCCGCATTGGTGTGTCTCCCAGACTCTCAGTGAGCCTCCTATGTGTTCTGGAGGGTGTGGTGCTGCCAGGGGTACTGGGTGCAACCGGACAAATGTCTGACGCTTCTTCTACCTCCCCGTCATCTTCAGATGAAACACCTAGTATGGGTATATTTTGGCCACTTGCCCTTTGGGATTGCTTTCCCTTGATGTTTGCTAGGTGCGCAAACCATTCGACAGCGTGCCTTCTTTGAAGATGACCTATCTGGCCTCCGGTTCCATAGTTGGCACCAGTCTTACCACGCCTAACTCTAGTCTTACAAATGCAACAAACGGCTATGTTATCATACTTTGCATGGACACTAAAAAAGTTCCAAACTGGGGACTGGAAACTTCTGGTTTTGCCCCACGAGATGATACTGCCAATGCCAGATGAAGCAGTGGTGGATGAGCCTTGCAGACATCTACTGGGTTGTGCAATTATTGCAGCAACCCTACTTGAGGGAGTCGAGCTGGATGGAGTCCCCCTCTGGGGAGAAAATATGGGAGCTGTAGGTTTTGTTGAACTTGTTGTACTACTTGACTGCGTTGGTGGTGCTACCAGTGCCACGTCGCCAGGGTCACACTCAGCATGACGTCGGGATAGGGTATAAATGTCTGTCTGCTGCATGGCCGGTGTGGCTGGAATGACGTGTGTGATGACTAGGTCATTGCTGTCATCCTGTTCAATAACATCAGAATGCACCACTTCATCAAGTCCGACGTTCGGATCCATAAGTATGAGCTTTCCGGGGCCCTTCCTTTTAACATTTGATACCTTTCGCAGCTCATGGTGTGCCTCCCTCTCAGACGTCGGAGATGGTTGCCAATCTAGATCCAGATCATCTGATGGAGCGGGGCTTGAAGAGGAACTTCTACACACACTCCTTGATCTTTTCCTTGCTGGGGAGCTGGGAGAAAATGAATCATCAGGAGGAGTGCCTTCGTCTTCCTGACATGATACCCCGGCTCCAAAGTCAATTTCCTCCTGTGCCCCTACTTCTGGAAGAACAACCATTGTGGGCACTTGCACCGCTCCATGCGCCGCTACATGGGCCTCTTCACTGACCTCTACTTGCAACTCTCCATGGACCTCTCCTTCTAGGCCCTCTCCTTCTCGGCCCTCTCCTTCTCGGCCTTCTCCTTCTCGGCCTTCTCCTTCTCGGACAGCTCCTTCTCGGACAGCTCCTTCTCGGACAGCTCCTTCTCGGACAGCTCCTTCTCGGACAGCTCCTTGCGCCTGTACTTGTGCTTGTACTAGTAGCCCATGCAGTTGTTGTTGCGGCTTTGGTTGTTGAATAGTACTTGTGAGAGGAGTTACAACTTGTGTTGATGGTGTGCTGCTACTTTCTTGCGATGAGCCAACATCACTGGTCGTTGGTGATTGAACCACTAAACAGGCTGCCTGTGCAGCACTCATGATGGGCCTTTGTTTGTTCCACAAAAATTTAGTGGTTGAGCCACCAGTCTCCTTGGTAAGTGGTGCCACTTGCTTCTTCTTCTCCTTAGTAGAGACATTTTTCTTGCAAGAGGAGCTACGGGCACCTCTTTTTGGAGCCATCTTCTTCAGATGTCGGAACAGCAGGCCGCAGCAGGACTTCTTCCTGGCACTGATGCTCAACGATGATGCGGAGTTATTGACTTTGTGCACCTAAAAGCAAACAAAGACAGAGGAACATCAGTAAATATATGTTGCATATGTAGCGCTTCAATAAATAGTTTGCAAGTAGGCATTTATGAATACACACGTGCACACCACACAATATGGAAATTTAAAAATTAAAAATTGCTACATTTTTGGGAAACAGGAATTTAACATTGATCCAAGAGAGCACACACAGAGAGGGTTATAGTTTCATGTACCACTGACTCCCCCTGAGCACGATGGGTGAAAGCAAGGTAAAATGGGTGCAGGCCTATGGCACAAAGCTCACTGCCTGCCTTCAAAATGGCCGCTTGACCCCCATCCACATGGCCAGGACCATGCCTCAAAATGGCCCCCACCAACATAGCCAGCCCCCAACCCCTACCCAACCCCTACTCCAAAAAGTCAAAAAACACAACACCAATCAAATCACCACAATCCAATGCCATCCATCAAGTTTCAGAAGGTTTATGCTGCCTGCTGGTGGTTTTCTGGTGCAGAATTGCAATTTTTGCAATTTCGCGAGTGCGAGATTGTTGCTTAACGACGCGAACATGGCGAAAAACCAGCAAAATCCGCGAACAGACCGATTCTGGGCCCCCTGGGCATGATAAAATCACAGCACACTGGGTGCAGGCCTATGGCACAAAGCACATAAACTGGCTTAAAAATGGCCCCTAGACCCCCACCCACACGGGACCAGGCAATAAAATGGCCCCCACCCACATAGCAAGCCCCCAACACCACCCCAAAAAGTCGTAAAACACACAAAAATCACCACAATCCAATGCCATCCATGCCCTGGCCAGAATCATGTTAAAATTCAACAAAACAGTTGTATCATGCATGCACCCATAACTAAGCCTGGTAGTTTTCAACTCATGTGCAGAATTGTAATTTTTACAATTTCGCGAGTGCGAGATTGTTGCTGCGCGGGACGCGAGCAGTGCGAACACAGGCACATTTTTTTTTAAAAATCCGATTTTCGGGTAATCCGCGGGAGTTCTAGGCCCCCTGGGCATAATGAAAGAAATCAGAGCAGACTGGGTGGGCCTAGGGCACAAAGCATCCACATGGCCAGGACCTGCAGGACCATGCCTCAAACTGGCCTCCCACCAACATAGCCAGCCCCCAACCCCACCCCAAAAAGTCGAAAAACACACACAAAAATCACCACAAACAAACAACATCAACTTATCAACTTACTTGTGAAATCAAATTTCGAATCCAAAAGTAATCCAAAAGGCCTCAAAGCCAAATCTCCAGCAGCATCCACAAAAAGTAATCCTTCCCAGTCAAGATCGAATTCAAAGTGGCCAGGAAATGGACTAAGCAAAGGGAGGAGCTTGCTGGACAGGAACAGGAAGTTGGAGACTGGGTCACTTCCTTCACCCCTCCCCAATTGTAATTTTTGTAATTTCGCGAGTGCGAGATTGTTGCTGCCCGCGCCGCGGACCGCGAGCAGTGCGAACACAAGCAAAAAATCCGCAGCGCGCGGGTCTGCGTATTTTCGCTACATCCGCGAGAGTTCGCGGATTGCGGATTTACCGAAAATCCGAAAAATCCGCGAGCGGAACGGATTTTACGCCCATGCTTATATAGGACAAGTGCAGTCAGGAATAGAGAGCTACTTAGTTGTTATTCAATGGGTTCTGCACGCAGTTAAAAAGAAATCTATTTTCTAACAGGTTGCTTTGCCTCTCCGTTATAATGCTATATGAAGCCAGCGTTAGGACTCATTTAAGTGGATGTCACATTGGGTGGATATAAGTAGTCGGTGAATGACCATTTGTAGCAAAATGCAAGATGAAATATCAATTGCTCCACAAACTAGACATGCATAGGGGTTGTTACTGAGCTGTAGTTTGGGCGATATATGGATGGCACCATGGCATGATGACACTGACATTATATCTCAATAAATTACTGATTACCAGTTCTTATACTAATGGCCGAATTGAGAAAATGTTTGTTTAAATTCTTTTGTGTATTGTACGTCTACAAAGTGACACTATTAAAACAACATAGATTTTTTCTATGCTTGGTACATGAACATATTCTGACAGGTAACAGTACAGGTGCCCCTATAGAGGTCTTCCTCTAACAGAAAAAGAACACTCCAATGCGTGCAAAATAAAGCTGCCAACAAAATCCACTATATATTGCGCCTTTACACAGACCGTAAGAAACTAATTTGTATTGATATATTTACCACATATAGAGTACACTCTGTGGACTTAATTGCATCAAAGTGCCAGCAGAGTAGTGTTAAGATGGGCAAAGAGCAGAGTCAGGTAAAGAGAAGAACCAGGTTTACAGAAAGACAAAAATGTTTGCCGCTCCAATGAGCAAAGCTAATTGATTCTAGAGCTTGGTTTCTAGAACCAGAATCTCAGAATTCCTCAGGGATTATACTTTGTTTGAGAGATCTCTTAGAAGCAGTGGCTTGTGAAAGTATGTGATCACTGTGGCAGATAGTAAAATATGTTCTTGTTGCGTTGTACTTCCCTTTTCCCCTTCTTGTCCCCTTTAGGTTTCCGTCCCTCCACTTGCGTCCCTGTCCTCGAGCATGCATTGTTGTGTCATCAGCTGGCATTCTAGAATGCCTGCTTATAATACCTGCTCTGACAGTTTACAGTTGACAGGTATTCAGTTCTGCCAGCAACCTGTGCGAAGCGTTCCTGTTGTGCTGGTGTGTTGTACCTTATACTTAATAAAGTATATTTTCAAGATAATATCGGTTGATTAGTCTACTTAACATTTATGGCAACGAGCTGAACTGGACAACACACCAAGGAGCCCACGTGTATCCTAAGTGTAAGCATCTATAACTGGAGGATATGTTACCTGATGTTGGGGCACAGCACTAGATTATAGGGCGTCGGAAGAATCCTCGGATTGACGATCTTCTAGAAGATAGATGTGCCTGTGAGTGAATAACTCGTTATTTAAAACCTCAAACAGATGGATCTCCAAATTGAGACCTGGTTCATGGTTGACGTATGCTCTGAGTTAATAGAACACAACAGGAGAGTACTAAGCGAGTGATGAAACGAAGAAGTAAGTTCTGATGTTTTCCACCTGTGAGAGACGTTAAATACAGTGAGGAGCCAAGGCTAAACAAATATTGAAGGGGAAGTAATTTCACCTCAAAAGCTGGCAGCGTGGTCACAAGCCAAGTGTCGTGCTCACGTAGAACGTTTATGGGCGCCATCTTAAAAGGAATTTTTCAGCGGTCGAGTCTTTCATTCGAAGCACAGGAAATGTGCGTGCGGCCATTTTGAAACAAGCTTCAAAGCTGAATTAACACAAAGTTGCCAGCAAAGAATCTCAATGACATTTGACAGCTTCATATTAAGCTGCTTGTGGCTGCGCCAGAAAACAATAAAAAGCAGGAATATCGTACAAGTGAGATTTCATTGAATATTGAGGAAAATTTTGCGAAAACATTGGGGATAACTTTAATGTAGAAGCAATATACTTGTTTAAAGAGAAAAAAAGAGAGAACACTTGAAAAGCTTTTTACTCCTCTATAAATTGCTAAAGGAAAAACTGCAGTATAGCCATTTGTATAAACATCATTTTCGAATCCTTGAAAATCTTGGGGCGGTGTTTTAAAAAGTAACATGACATCTGCTAACAAGTACAATTTACAACCTCCACAATCATTTTTGGCAGGATCAGGTGAACCACGAGTTAAATGGGAAGAATAGAGGGAGTACTTTAATAACTATATCTCTACCTTTGTTAGTACAGATGAACCACTTTCAGCTGATGAAAAGAAAAAAATACTACTACATTGCTTAGGAGCACGTGGATTAAGAGTGTATAACAGCATTACCAAGAAGGTGAGGGTAGGAGAACAGGGAGATGTATTTAATTATACCATGGATGACTTGAATAGTTTTTATGAACCCACGGTCTGCGTTGCTGTAAACAGATATACATTTTATCGACATAAACAGAGGAAGAAGGAGAGTATAACGAATTTTGTGTCTGTTCTTAAGAACTTAGTGCTCACATAGAAAATTTGAGAACATGCACGACGATTTCATAAGAGATCAAATAGTAATGTGGGCAGCTAACCCCAGCATACAGGACGTGTTGTGGGTCAAAGGTGCGAGACTCCTCCAGGAAGTGATTGAGATTGTTAAAAGAGCAGAAATGACAGGAAGATGTGCTAAAGCAGTAATAAATGAGAATAAAAGTAAACCTAATGAACAAAATGTAGGGGCAAAAATAAATGGAAGCAAAAAAAACACATAGATAATAAAAGCAGAGTCGCTGAAGAGACTGGATATAAAGGGGGAGTAAAAACATTTTCACAATTGAAATGTTATCGCTGTGGAAGCAATCGACATTTAGCAAATGACTGGAAATGTCCTGCACGGAACAGTAAATGTACACAATGTGGACTCGTGGGGCATTTTCAAAAACCATGTCAAGAGGAAAGTGAAAGCGAAAGTAAAATTGGTAGAGGAGAATGAAGAAAATGAGCAGGATTCATCTGACGAATTGGAGTACAACTTGTGTGTGCTCAATGTGACTGAAGCATCAGAAAATGACACAGAAAGGAAAAGTAACAAGAAGAAACACATGTGCATGGTTGCCATTGGAGGTGTGAGAATTGAGATAGTCGCAGATTCTGGATCGCCTTGTACTATCATCAACAGAAATGTGTGGAGGTAGAAATTCCAACAAACACTTGGCAAGGTCATGGAAACACCTGATATCAGCCTAAGAACATTCATTGGGGAACCAATTGAGCTGCTGGGTTGCAGAGAACTTAAATTTGCATTCAAGGACAGAGCAACCATCAGCAAATTATACATCTCTGCCATGGGTCCCTCTGTACTAGGATGGAAGGACCAGGGAAAATTAGGTGTTACTCTCAATCCCGACAGTTCGGAACCTGTACTTGTATTGCAACAGGACAATGCTTGTGGGTCCACCATTTCTTCTAGGTTCCCCAAAGTCTTCAACTGCACCATAGGGAAGTTGAAAGGATTTCAACATATAATAAAGGTAAAAGAAAACACTGTCCCTAGCATACACAAGGTTAGACACATTCCGTTCTCACTCAAGGAAGAGGTGAAGATGCAAATTAGCAATTTACAAGATGCATGCATCATTGAACCCACAGAATCATCTGACTGGGTCGCACCTTTGGTCGTTGCCCGTAAGCCCAACGGCAAATTGAGATTGTGCATGGACTTGCGCAGCCTCAACAAAAATATTCTAGTAGACCAGTACCCCTCCCCAAAATAAACGAGATGCTCTCATTCCCAAAAGGTATGAAGGTTTTCTCTACAATAGACCTTGCTGCGGCATACCACCAGGTCCTTCTGCACCCTGATAGCAGGCACCTCACACCCTTCATTTCACCATTTGGGTGCTACAAGTTCAAGAGGGTACCCTTTGGGTTAGCTTCAGCGGCAGCATTATTTCAGAGACTCATGCAAAACTTTCTAAAGGGGCCAAAAAGGTTCTTATTTTTCAAGACGACATTCTTGTAATGGGCAAAGACAAGGCGGACCATGATCAAAGATTGCTACAAGTTCTAAATATCTTGGAAAAGTGTGGCTTGACAGCTGAGCACAGAAAATGCAGATATGCAGATAGAACTGTCACGTTCCAGGGACATGAAATTACACCTGAGGCAATAAAGCCAAAAAAAGAGTTACTCAATGCCATCAAAGGTGATCCAAATCCACAGAACAAAGAAGAACTAAGAGCATTTTTGTGCCTAGTGGAATTCTATTCAAATTTCGTGAGAAACGTTTCAACAAAAAATATAACATATAACATAAGACAGCTTTTAAAATCAAGGAACACGTTTGAGTGGTCTTCCCTGCAAGGCTTTGACACAAATTTGAACAGTATCATCACCACGGATGCAAGCGGAAGAGGAATAGGAGCAGTCCTTACTCAGGCTGATGGCACAGGAAAGGAGCTTACCATCGCATTTGCATCACGCTCACTAACCCCCACTGAAGAAAGATACTCAGTTGTTGAGCGAGAAGCATTGGCTTGTGTGTGAGGACTAGAGCACTTCCGCCAGTACCTTTGGGGAAAAAGGGTCACGTTAAGGTGCGACCACAAATCCCTCACAAAGGTACTCACTGTAAAAGGATTATATAACGAGTCACCAAGATTGGTACGTTTATCTGTGAGACAACTAGATTACAATTATGATGTACAGTACCTGCCTGGTGCCAAAAACGGTGTTGCTGACTTCCTAAGTAGACTACCCCTACCAGATAGGGGAGATTTAGGGGAAAGGGAGGAAGGATTTTGTGTGGCAAACATCAATGAGCAGTTCCCCAGCACACAAAGAGAGGTTTGGGAGATTGCTTACCAAAAAGATTAAAAACTACAGGAAGTGCACAAACACATTGTTGATGGCTGGCCCAGCAAGAAGAGTATAAAAAAGACCTAAGACCATTCTGGGAACTCAGAAATGAATTGTCAGTAGAAGGGGAACTCATTCTGAGACAGGATAAGGTAATAACACCGGTTTCGCTAAGGAACAGAATCATGGAAATTTGCCATGAAGGACACCTGGGCATCAACAAAACAAAACACAGGATTAAATACTGGTACTGGTGGCCAGGCTGCGATTTAGAAATAGAAAGAACAGTAAGGGACTGTGTACAGTGTGAGAATTCGGACAAAACTCAAGTCACTCTCAAACCCCCTCTGCAACCATTTCACTATCCTTGGATGCCCTGGGAGAGAGTGGGCATAGACATTATGGTACCCATATGGTACCAAGAGGAACAAGTGATATATTGGTTATGGTGGACCATTTTTCAAAGTGGCCTGAGGTAAAGGTAAGCCACAAAGTGGATACACACAACAAAGTCACGTTCCTTGACAGAGTTTTCACTCTGCAAGGCATACCAAAAACTATTGTTAGCGACAACGGGAGCCAGTTCACCTCTATAAATTTCAAGAAGTTCCTGGAAAGGAATGGAATAAAACACAAACAACTTTGGTGTACCATCCCAAAGGGAATGGTGCTGTAGAGCGCTTTAACTGGGTAATAAAAGGCACCATACAACTAGCAAATAACAACGGACTATCTTGGAAGAAGGAAGTCAACAAAATGATTTGGGCATACAGTATAACACCAGGTGGGATTACACACTACAGCCCTTTCAAACTAATGAGAGGAAGGACACCCTTTTCGAAAGACAATGTTGCATGGCTCAAGACAGCTAGGAGAGCAGAGTGGTCCGCTGATCTGGTAAGGAAGAGCATTCAAGAGGCACAAGATGCATGTAAGGAGAGATTTGATGAAAAACATAAGTGCAAACAAATTAACATCAAAGAAGGAGACAGGGTAAGGGTGAAAAGAAGGGGCTTCATTGAAAAAGGACAGAATAGGGTTACTACGCCATTGGTGGTGGAGAAAGTATTTTGTAATTCTGCCCTTATCAGCGATGGGAGAGTGTGGCATGCCTCCAAACTTTCTGCTTGTACCAGATCTGATGGGAGTATAAGCGAAGTTGTAAACAGGCTTGGCACAACCAGACCACCACAATATGAGACACATGAAAACACTAGCAAGATGGATAATATGGATTGGTTGCTAAATGAAGGATTAGAGTCATATGTTGAGGTGAATAGAACACCCATAACTACACAAACCAGTGGCACTAATGCTTATTCAGACAAGCTACACATTGAGTCGATCGGAGAATACAGGGACCTTAACTATAGTAGCCTGGTAGAATCACCTGGTGCAGAGAGTACCTACCAGTCAGAGGAAGAACAAAATCCAGAGGAAGTAACTATGGAAGAAGGAGAACTCATCACTAAGTGTAGGAAGGTGGCTACCTGACTATGGTTACCCCGGATTTTTTGCCTGTGTTTAGCTGGTTTTTGACTTAGTTGACCTGGTTCCCTGCTAATCAGGGCCCCAGACCATCTGCTCTCTCTGTAAAATGGATTCCATGTACCCTAGGTACATACCACAAATTGGAAATGGACTCCTTGTCAGCCCCTGTATAATGCACTATAGGTGCCCAGGGCATAGGAGCCACCAAGGCCTACCAGGGGCTGCAGCATATCTTTTGCCACCCCTGGCTGGTTCTTAAATTGACACAACTGGCTGATCACTCAGCTGGGGTAAGGTGGTGTACACACCCCTTGCTTAGATATAGTATACCTATGTCTAAACCTATATCTGGACACATGTAAACCTGTGAGCCACTCCTATAGACAGGCCTCACCAATCCTGGAGGCTGGGTGCATGGTTTTTATGTGAGATGGAGCTCTAGCATGAGCTGAGCCTGTCTGCAGCCGTCGGGAACAAATCCCTAAGCTGTTTCAGGATAATGCCATACCATATACTATTAAGTGCCTTATAATCCTCGCGGTTATTTAGCAACTCTGGTTTGGCTTTATCAAAACATGTCGTGTAAGGTGTCATACGCTTTGGAATACCATCCCCTCGCCAGTTCTGGCGACGGGGATGGCATTCCACCCCTCTAGAGGGGTAAGACATGTTACTTCACT
This sequence comes from Lissotriton helveticus, assembly GCF_964261635.1. NCBI lineage: Eukaryota > Metazoa > Chordata > Amphibia > Caudata > Salamandridae > Lissotriton > Lissotriton helveticus. The sequence continues at coordinate 788,594,146 of NC_136068.1, forward strand.
TTAATGCGGTTGATTTCTCCAAAGGCCTTAAGATCCACAAAATGGATGCCTCTGCCACAGACAAATGTCTGGACCCCTGGAGCTGACCGAAACCCAGTCAAGGGGGTCCTGGACAAAGGGTTTCCTGTCACAGGAGGGTGTCACCGCCCTCCAGACAGGAGATAGTGTATTGTAGCAGGGAGGTTTGAAAGAAACCAGACACTGCCTGGGGCGCACAAGGCTGCCCCTTGCATAATCCGGCCAAACCGGTTCTGGGGCACTCCAGCCCTCGTGCCAGGGCGGCCTGGATCAAAGGAAGGGGGTGTATCCACCCACTTCCTGGGTCCCACCCATAGGAGGGGACCTAGCAGGTAATCACGCCCACCAGATTCGAATAAGAGTGGGAGCAGTGCCAATGCACATCAGATTTCCTGGAAGAAACATTTGAAACGATATTCTGGACCCTTCGCCCTCCATCTCAACGTGGAAGCCCGAAGAATCTCCCTTGTGGTCAAGGAGTGACCACCCTGCAGCAGCAGGCACCATCCAGCCCTCGACGTCTACTTAGTTGCAGTTCCCGCCGGAACTCGAGCGACTGAGATCGACGAGATCAAGCCTGCCCAGCTTCTAACAGCCCGATCCACAGTCCATGCAAAGCTGAGACCCGTGGAGGCGACCGGAAGCGTGGGGCACGCCATCTTGAAGTGACCACGAGACGCTGACCGTGCAGCCCACGAGTGACCCTCGAAGCTGTACACCGGGGTTTGAGAAGCCCCCACCCTGAGCTACTCCTGAGCCGAAGTTCAGCCCTCCACACTCGACGAGTGCTGCGTGGGGCCCTTTGGCACGATTTGGCTCAACGCGTTGGCCCGGTCACTTGCCAGCTGGCTTGTGGTCCCTGTGCCGACGAACTACAAAAGAAGACTCGTGATTCTGGTTGCTCCAGATCCACACCAGCTCCCCTGAAAGGGAGCCCCGACTCTGACCTTCCTGGTCCGAGTAAGACGCCATCTTCCAATCCCGCGTGGATTGCTCTTACCAAGGCTTGTTTGCTCCAAACCGGAAGCCGACTGCACCGACGGTGAGAGCCTGCGTGGGACCGATCGTGACCTGCTCCTGGACGTCGCAGATGCCCCAGAGCCCACGTGACAGCGAAGAGAAGCGCCTCGACGACCACCTGATTGCGCCCGACATTGCCTGGTTCCGTCCTGGTTCCACCCTGGTCACTGCTGAGTGACCCAGACTCTGTCCCCTCTGCTTTCAGGTACTCTACAACTTGAGTCCACCCTTGGACTCCACCGGACACTTCGTCTTCACCCTGCCTGCAGCCCTTTCAGCTTCAAGCACCCAAGAGCCTGCGTGTCAAAACCCGACGCCACTTCGACCCTGTGCACCCACTTCCTGTGGGTGAGGTAACTTTGCTCCGCCGGTGTTCCCACACTGGTGCACACCTCTAGGGTCTGTGTGTTAAGTTTTGTTCCTCTAGGTTCAGCGGAAGTGTCCTTAAACTTTAACTATTTGACTTTTACGCACCATTGGTTAACATTGGTGCATGCGTGCGCTTTCCGCACATCTCCCGAATCCCGAGGGCCATTCCCGACTTCAGCATTGCTTGTCCTGACTGCTCCCAGCGATTCCCTAGGCCCTAGGCCTAACCACTGTTCGAGTGGCCTCTCTTATACCACTTGTTTAGTATATGGTTTGAGTGGCCCCCCGCCCTCATCCATAATTGTGCAACTTGTATGTTTAAACAGTGCTTTTTGATTTAACGCTTGTGCCCCTTTATTCATAAAGAATACTGGGGATTGTTTTTAGTAATAAACACATATATTTTTATAATATATACTTGTGTGGTGTCCTTTCATTTGGTATTACAGGATTGTATGTGGTAAAACAGCTCGCTTAACACGACCTCTTAAGTTAAGCCTTTAGGCTGCTTAGTCCATGCTACCCCTAGGATAGCTTGTCTAATAAGGTTGACTTACAACCAGACACCATAAGGGGATTGTTTGGTCAGGTAGTAGGTGGTTCCAGAGTTGGAAACATCCCCTACCAGGCCAACTTCTCACATTGGTGAGCAGCGGTGCGGATTTGAGCTTGCTGTTGTTTTACCATTGCAATCTTTATATCAAATTGAAAGATCACATCAAGTACCTCTAGGTACATATAAAATCAAAAGCTTAGCATATTAAGTTCTACTGAACTTAGTAGTTGTAGGTTGAAGGGATTAGCACACCCTGACTACAACTAACTAGCAAGGTACAGTAGGAAAACACTTAGTGTAGGTAAGTGCACCACTTACACCTCACTAGTAACCATGTCTGACACAGGAAAAGCCTCAGGGTCTGCTCCTGTGACAGTTGACCCTACCCAGGCAACTTTTGGATATGACAAACTAACCCGCAGAGACTTGATTGCCTTGTGCAAAGCAAGAGGGTTAAAAAGGGGCAGAAGCCCCACCTGCCTAACCCTGGTAGAAATCCTAGAACAGGATGACTTAGAGAAGGCTAAAGCAGCTTCCCTAGACACAGGAAATGGAGAGAACCCCCCTGTAGTTGATCCCCCTGAAGAGGAGGATGATGATGACTTGGATGAGGACTCAGATGTTGGGGACTTAGAAGTACAGGATCAGGGTAGCCAGGTTCCAGTTGGTAGGCTTAGCCAGGCCAACTTGGACCTACTGGGGAATGGAGAGGGCCAGCACCTCCCCAGAACCCAACATGTGATTCTCCCAGGCAACAGAAGAGTGAGATCTCCCTCAGGGGACTCTCATCTTTCTAGTGCCTCCAGAGAATCAGAGAGAGGCATGAGTGCTTCTCAGAAAGCTGAGCATAGGGCTAGAATGAGGGCTGTCAGACTCCAGATAGAGAGAGAGGAGGTAGCCCTGAGTCAAGCTAAGCTTACCTTAGCCCAAGCTAAACTTGCCTTGGCAAGAGAGCAAAAATTGTGTGGCTTAGATGCCACTGGTGGCAGCAATATTCCTAAAGAGAAACCCAGGTCCTATGATAGTAGAAACCTGACAAAGATTGTGCCCCCCTACAAGGAAGGGGATGATATCCACAAATGGATAACTGCTCTTGAGAGAGCCTGCATGGTACAGCAGGTTCCTGAGGAACAGTGGGCAGCAATCTTATGGTACTCCTTTTCAGAGAAAGGGAGAGATAAGCTCCTCACTGTTAGACATGAGGATGCAAACAATTACAAAGTCCTGAAGAGTGTTCTGATAGATGGGTTTGGCTTAACCACTGAACAGTACAGGTTGAAGTTCAGAGACGCCCAGAAGACACAGACTCAGGACTGGACTGATTTTGTTGATTGTGCAACTAAGGCTCTGGAGGGTTGGCTACATGGCAGCAAAGTACATGACTTTACAGGATTGTATAATTTGATTATGAGGGAGCAGATCCTAAGTAATTGTCAGAACCAGCTCTTACACCAGCACCTGGTAGACTCTGATCTGACCTCTCCCCAAGAATTGGGAAAGAAGGCAGACAAATGGGTCAGAACCAGGATTAGGCCTAAGAATCAGGACAGTAACCAGAAGAAGGAGTCTACCAAGCCTCAAGATAAGGGTGGGGATAAAAGTAAAGAAAAGACTTCCCCAGGGCCCCAAAACTCCAAGGATGGGGGTGGGTCCCAAGACACTTCTTCAACTGAGAAAAAGCCCTATTGTTATCCCTGTAAACAGGTGGGGCATTACAAAACAGACAGCTGTTGTCCCAAGAATAACAATAAAGAAAATATACCTCCAAAGCCAGCTTCAACACCTCCTATTACTGTCAGCAGTAATCCCCCAGGAAGTGGAAGCACACCCAGGAATCTGGGTGGGTTTACTTTTGGAAATCAGGTGGACCCTGGCCTATCCAGGTCCCCATCACCCAATGATCTTGTTTATGAGGCTGGCATGGGGTTTGCCAACTTCTCTGCTTGCCCAAATACTTTGAGCAAGTATAGACAAGAACCCATCATCAATGGTTTAAGAGTTGAAGCTTTTAGAGACACAGGGGCTAGCATCACCATGGTGGCTGATGGCATAGTCCCCTCTAAGCAACTTTTACCTGGTGCCACATACCAGGTAATAAACATTGATGGCATCCAAACAAATCATCCCATGGCAGTAGTAAGTCTCAGCTGGGGAGGTGTCACTGGCCCAAAGAGAGTGGCAGTGTCCCCAAACTTGCCTGTAGACTGTCTACTGGGGAATGATTTAGAAATCTCAGCCTGGGCTGAGGTTGAACAGGAAACCCATTCTAGAATGGTGAATTCCCATGGAAAGGTTAGTGAGGCTGTACTGGCTACAGCCCCAATCCAAGATGTCCTTCCTGAAAAGGTTGGTAGGGCTGAGAAACTCTCTGCCCCATCTTTAGTAAAAGCTCTTCCTGAACAGAATAGCAAAGCTGTTATGATAACAGCAGAAACCCAAACTGAGTCTCCTCCTGAAAAGGGTGGTGGGGCTGTGATGGCCACAGCCCAAACTCAAACTGACATGTGTGTTGTGAAACCTGAAATGATGGATAACTCCACACAAACTGAGAGCATGGAGGAGGAAGAGAAATCTCCCCCTCACCAGACTTTAGGACAGGATCAGCCTCCTCAGGGAACTGATCTTACCCCTGATGAAGGAGCTGCCCCAGAGGTGGTTGGGCCTAGCCTGACCGAACCTCTGATGTCAGTGGACCCTTCTCAGGTGGGACCCAGTCTGGAGCAGGTAACCTGCCCCTCTCTACCTTGCCTTAGCCAGCCCAGGGCTGCAGAGGACAAGAAGGACAGTGAGACCCAGAGGGCCCCCTGTCAAATAAAGCACCCCCATCAAAAGATTAGGTGCACCAAAACTAGTAGCCCTAGTAAGGTGAAAACTTTAAAAACTCCTAAGGGAGCCCCCTTAAAAACAGTTAGGGACCTCCCACAGATGGATTCTGTTGGGCACAGCCAAACCTGGGACCCAAAGGGCCCAAACCTGAACTGTCCCTCCAGCAAGCCAAACAGAGGGACCCAGCCTCCAGCTTTAGGTAGCCAGAGGTTGACCCTGAGAGCACAGTGCAACTCAGTTAAAGAAAGAAAGGCACACATGGTGGAAGATAATTGGAGGAAGCCAAGCCCTAACTTAGTAGAGCCTCACTTCAAAACTCCATATCCAAACCAGCCTTTAACTTTGCATAAACACACCCAAGGTAGTGATTCCCTATGGTGGAGACCCTCTAATACCCAAAGGGTGAGGGACTGCTTAGTGGACCATGAGACAGGGGGTACCCATGCTAGTGCAGGTACTTCCTTATATGGCCACTCAGGCAATATAGGCTTACCTGGCCAAGGATAGCCTTATCTCCTTTCGTTTGGGGGGGGGTTATGTAGGAAGGTGGCTACCTGACTATGGTTACCCCGGATTTTTTGCCTGTGTTTAGCTGGTTTTTGACTTAGTTGACCTGGTTCCCTGCTAATCAGGGCCCCAGACCATCTGCTCTCTCTGTAAAATGGATTCCATGTACCCTAGGTACATACCACAAATTGGAAATGGACTCCTTGTCAGCCCCTGTATAATGCACTATAGGTGCCCAGGGCATAGGAGCCACCAAGGCCTACCAGGGGCTGCAGCATATCTTTTGCCACCCCTGGCTGGTTCTTAAATTGACACAACTGGCTGATCACTCAGCTGGGGTAAGGTGGTGTACACACCCCTTGCTTAGATATAGTATACCTATGTCTAAACCTATATCTGGACACATGTAAACCTGTGAGCCACTCCTATAGACAGGCCTCACCAATCCTGGAGGCTGGGTGCATGGTTTTTATGTGAGATGGAGCTCTAGCATGAGCTGAGCCTGTCTGCAGCCGTCGGGAACAAATCCCTAAGCTGTTTCAGGATAATGCCATACCATATACTATTAAGTGCCTTATAATCCTCGCGGTTATTTAGCAACTCTGGTTTGGCTTTATCAAAACATGTCGTGTAAGGTGTCATACGCTTTGGAATACCATCCCCTCGCCAGTTCTGGCGACGGGGATGGCATTCCACCCCTCTAGAGGGGTAAGACATGTTACTTCACTTTAATGCGGTTGATTTCTCCAAAGGCCTTAAGATCCACAAAATGGATGCCTCTGCCACAGACAAATGTCTGGACCCCTGGAGCTGACCGAAACCCAGTCAAGGGGGTCCTGGACAAAGGGTTTCCTGTCACAGGAGGGTGTCACCGCCCTCCAGACAGGAGATAGTGTATTGTAGCAGGGAGGTTTGAAAGAAACCAGACACTGCCTGGGGCGCACAAGGCTGCCCCTTGCATAATCCGGCCAAACCGGTTCTGGGGCACTCCAGCCCTCGTGCCAGGGCGGCCTGGATCAAAGGAAGGGGGTGTATCCACCCACTTCCTGGGTCCCACCCATAGGAGGGGACCTAGCAGGTAATCACGCCCACCAGATTCGAATAAGAGTGGGAGCAGTGCCAATGCACATCAGATTTCCTGGAAGAAACATTTGAAACGATATTCTGGACCCTTCGCCCTCCATCTCAACGTGGAAGCCCGAAGAATCTCCCTTGTGGTCAAGGAGTGACCACCCTGCAGCAGCAGGCACCATCCAGCCCTCGACGTCTACTTAGTTGCAGTTCCCGCCGGAACTCGAGCGACTGAGATCGACGAGATCAAGCCTGCCCAGCTTCTAACAGCCCGATCCACAGTCCATGCAAAGCTGAGACCCGTGGAGGCGACCGGAAGCGTGGGGCACGCCATCTTGAAGTGACCACGAGACGCTGACCGTGCAGCCCACGAGTGACCCTCGAAGCTGTACACCGGGGTTTGAGAAGCCCCCACCCTGAGCTACTCCTGAGCCGAAGTTCAGCCCTCCACACTCGACGAGTGCTGCGTGGGGCCCTTTGGCACGATTTGGCTCAACGCGTTGGCCCGGTCACTTGCCAGCTGGCTTGTGGTCCCTGTGCCGACGAACTACAAAAGAAGACTCGTGATTCTGGTTGCTCCAGATCCACACCAGCTCCCCTGAAAGGGAGCCCCGACTCTGACCTTCCTGGTCCGAGTAAGACGCCATCTTCCAATCCCGCGTGGATTGCTCTTACCAAGGCTTGTTTGCTCCAAACCGGAAGCCGACTGCACCGACGGTGAGAGCCTGCGTGGGACCGATCGTGACCTGCTCCTGGACGTCGCAGATGCCCCAGAGCCCACGTGACAGCGAAGAGAAGCGCCTCGACGACCACCTGATTGCGCCCGACATTGCCTGGTTCCGTCCTGGTTCCACCCTGGTCACTGCTGAGTGACCCAGACTCTGTCCCCTCTGCTTTCAGGTACTCTACAACTTGAGTCCACCCTTGGACTCCACCGGACACTTCGTCTTCACCCTGCCTGCAGCCCTTTCAGCTTCAAGCACCCAAGAGCCTGCGTGTCAAAACCCGACGCCACTTCGACCCTGTGCACCCACTTCCTGTGGGTGAGGTAACTTTGCTCCGCCGGTGTTCCCACACTGGTGCACACCTCTAGGGTCTGTGTGTTAAGTTTTGTTCCTCTAGGTTCAGCGGAAGTGTCCTTAAACTTTAACTATTTGACTTTTACGCACCATTGGTTAACATTGGTGCATGCGTGCGCTTTCCGCACATCTCCCGAATCCCGAGGGCCATTCCCGACTTCAGCATTGCTTGTCCTGACTGCTCCCAGCGATTCCCTAGGCCCTAGGCCTAACCACTGTTCGAGTGGCCTCTCTTATACCACTTGTTTAGTATATGGTTTGAGTGGCCCCCCGCCCTCATCCATAATTGTGCAACTTGTATGTTTAAACAGTGCTTTTTGATTTAACGCTTGTGCCCCTTTATTCATAAAGAATACTGGGGATTGTTTTTAGTAATAAACACATATATTTTTATAATATATACTTGTGTGGTGTCCTTTCATTTGGTATTACAGGATTGTATGTGGTAAAACAGCTCGCTTAACACGACCTCTTAAGTTAAGCCTTTAGGCTGCTTAGTCCATGCTACCCCTAGGATAGCTTGTCTAATAAGGTTGACTTACAACCAGACACCATAAGGGGATTGTTTGGTCAGGTAGTAGGTGGTTCCAGAGTTGGAAACATCCCCTACCAGGCCAACTTCTCACACTAAGCATACGCATCATTCACCTGGTGCAGAGAGTACCATCAAGTCAGAGGTAAAACTTGATCCGGAGGAATTTATAGTCAAGGAAGAAGGATGCACCAGTAGATATGGTTGCAGCGTTGTAAAACCTAGCAAGTACAAGGATTTTGTTTGTGAATGACAAACTCTGCCCTAGTGCGCATCATCTTCCTTACTCTAGACTTTTACCCCTTATTGGTTTCCTTCCAAGGCACCACCTACTCCATAGAAGAAGCTTGTTGCAGCCTGCTACAGCCGCTACATCTCGCCGGACCCACTTCGCGGGTCCCGCTTCGCGGCTTGTAGCGGTTTTCAGGACAGAGAAGGGGCGCTTACCTGGACTGACCGGCAGGGCTGCGAGCGACAGCGGTGGACTCCGAGGACCAGGAGTCCCCGCGCGCCCTTAGTCCAGCTGGGCTGCTCTCCCTGCCGGCCCCGCCCTCCCGGTAGCCTATTGGACAGCTACATAGAGGACCTACCGTTCCCGCTGCGCGGGAGCGCGCGGGAGGGCGCCGGGAGAAGCCCGGGACAAGGGCGGGACCGTCTGTGGCCGTCCGGGGCCGATAGCGGCCGGGCCGGGCTCACTCTCTTTGCCCTTGCAGATTGTAAGTTAGACTTCCCGAATTTTGTTATATATTTTTTTTTTTTTTGGTAGCTGACCTCCTGGTAGAACTGTGCTTTTTCTATTTTAGTGCCTTTTTCTTGTCAATCAGACTAGTGTTTCCCAATCCTGCCTCTTGCCTTACACGTCCCCATACGTCCTCAGTGATGTCTACCTCTGAGGTTACCCAGGCGCCGGCCATACAAGGGTCTCCCTTGCTTGGACCTTTGGACAAATTTTTTGCCAAAATCAAGACTGATGTAGACCGGGAGCTCACTCTGGCAGAGAAACGAGCGGGTCGACGTCTCTCCATTGAAAAATTAAAACTAAGTCCTCTTCAGCCCCTGGATGCAACCATAACAACTCTATCGTCCCCCATGGATCTTACCACACCAGTAGATCACGTTAATACTTCCCCTTCTATAGAAGGCATTCCCCTCATTTTCCAGACTAGTCCCCCGGTACAGAAGGACATTATTACTATTTCTGACTTCATTCATTCCCAGGTACCTGACACCCAGATCATTGATCTAAGCACTCCTTCTGCAGAATCAGCTCTCCTTTATGATATAGGCATACCTTCCCCTGTGTTTACACCAATTGGACCTGACCATCATGCCAAAAGTATTCCCGAGGGCCAGTCTCTAATATCATCGCTTAGGGACTCCACTAAGAGTCTTAAAACCCCCTCTGGTATAATCCCCTCTGGCTCTCCACCAAGGAAGAGAAGAAAGAAGCTTATAATTAAAAGGAGAACCGCTCCTCCCATTCAAGTGCCACACATTCCATTCACTATCCCAGACAAGGTAGGGACTGTAGATCTCGCGAAAGAGATGACCGCCAACTCAATCTCGGTACCCAGTTACGCAGGGTTACTGAATGACATCGACCGCCTCATTAAGGCGTTGATCCTTCCCCTTACTGAAAGGATCAAAAGATTAGGGGAGACCGTCGACAAAATCTTACAAGAACAAAAGGGGATTTCTTGCCCTAAATCGAACGTCACGAGAGACTTACCACAGCCCACTAAAGAATCTAAACCACCTAAGACGGTGACCGGTATCCCTAAGGCAATTGCACCATCTATAGCTGGGTCACAAAATTCCCCCAGAACGGTAACCCCAATGCCAAAAATAGTAATAATAGTAACATCAATACCACTGTATTGGAAAAATCCTTGATCGTAGGAAAACTTCATACCACTACAAGGCTCCATAGTACGCATTCCAATAATAGCATTAATTCAAAACCCCCTTTTACAGTAACACATCAATCTAATAGAAGATCAAGGAATACTGCTGATCTACCACCTGAGTGCATAAACTATGTTATAGCACTTACAGGAGTTCCGCCCCCGCCAGAAGGTAACCCTGAACATCAGGCCAATTTAAAAAACAAGGTTATCTATTGGTTGAGGAGAAACAGACCACTTCCGCCACATTTAAATGGCGATATCGTCTCGGCCAGGCGATGCCACTGGGTAGGTAGCAGACCCAAGGATATTGAAGGCGATGTGATCTTAGTTAACTTCACAGATCACAGATTGGTCACATACATCAGTGACTGGTATCCCGGAACGGGAGAGGGGGGAATCTCAACCCATAACTTAAGCTACTTCTATCCCAAGGCCATGCTGAGACAACCACCAGCTCGGTCTAGATTTTACCACTCTGATAGCTATGGTCGCTAAAAAGCCCCCGGTGGCCCTACTATTTCTACATCTCATAAACATCATACGGGCCACAACACTCCCTTCCCCTACCCTTTGCACACCTCTGCCCCAATCTCGCATAGATTATTTGCCCCACATAGTATGGATGGCATGCGAACACCAAGGGGTCGGAATCACTACGATAATACCAATGATTTCTGGTTGCAGCCCAGTCAGGCACCCCTACCACCGAGAAATTTTCATAACCCCAGCGTGCACTGGGGCGATCCAAAACATCATAACCCTAAAGATTTCTGGAATATACCCCTGTCCAATTTTTACCATCCGCTCTCAGGCTTAGATGACAATGAATGACTTTATAAGTCGATTAATAAAGTTGAGCCTTCTGTGGGCTCGCAGTATAGTCAGTGCGTATCGGCCCACTTCTTGTCATCTAGCCCGTTTAAAAAGCAGCCTAAGAGCCATCAGGGCAGTAATGGTGGCGGGGATGGATTCTTCTGGTGAACCCTTGCTACTTGGCTCCACACAATACTTGCCCCAACTGTCCACGCTCAATTGTTCCACTTTCAATCCTTCAATTCTTTCCCTTACCCGAATCACTCCTACTCAGCAATTAGATATACCTTGTGTGAATGCTGGCCGCACACGTGGGGTCATTAGTAATGTACCCGTTTCTAATTCACTCCTCTCATGGAATGTTGCGGGGCTAGCCAGTAAAGTTCACAACAAAGCCTGGTTAGATGTTATTCACATGCACAACATCATATGTTTCCAAGAAACTTGGTGTTGTGAAGAAGTTCATCTTCTGGGGTACCAAACTTTTCACTCCTCGGCCACGCTGTCAGCTCAGGGTCATAATAAGGGGGGTCTCTGTGTTTATGTTTCAACAACAGCAAAGGTTAAGATCCACAAATTCTTCTCCAGTACCCACTTCCAAATTTTATCTTTTAAGTGGGGTATGTCAGAGAATATTGTACTGGTGAACTTTTACAATAATATGTCTGATATTGAACTGGAGTCCACCATGTCATATATGTCACGTCTGATGTTGCATTCTGTGGATCACTTTAAGGGGGCAATAATAATTTGGGTAGGGGACTTTAACTGTACGATTTGCCCACAGTCCGATTCTCCTTTGTGTGGTCTTGCAGATTTTGGTGAGGAAATCCCAACTCATTTTGTTCACACAAAGAGGAGGATGCTGTTAAACACTTTTGTTTTTAATTTTGATCTTGGTTTTGCCAACCATATCTGTCCCGCACCTGTGCAGTTTGAGCCAACCTTCTTTGGTAGAGGTTGCAACTCAACTATTGACTTTATACTAACCACTGCCAAGCTTGGGTTTTTGATCTCGTGGGTGGTTGGCAAGGATGTATTTAGCGACCACTACCCTCTTTCCATCAGTGTAAAAGTAAAGGAGCGAAATGTTAAAAATCCCACCCATCGCATGTATCCTTATAGGATAGAACTATCTAAAACTAATGGCTACGTGGTGAAATGGGAGAAGATTGTCCCTAGTGTGTTTCTGAAAAAGCTACTCTACGAGTCTGTAAATGATGTTAATGTTTGCCTTGGGGAAGATGCGGACCCCTCTTCTGTCATGACAGCTTTTGCCAATATCCAATTAAAAATTTGCTGACCCGGGCAGCGAATAATAATAATACACCTAGAGAAGGGTGGTTTGATGGGAAGTGCACGAAAGCATTAAAAGCCCTTAAAAAAGTTTTGGCCCTTAAACCGAGGGACCCTCACATAATCCGCAGTGCTAGGCAAGCATATAAACGCGTATTAAAAGAAAGAACCCTGGCCTTAAAAAAGCAAGCCTGGGCCACACTAAGAGAAGCATCCTCCCAGAAAAATACCACTAAATTTTGGAGATTGGTCAAATCTTTGTACCAACCGAATCATAGTGGAAATAAAATAGATCTGGCAATAATGGGCGATAGATGGCTCACACATTTTAGGCAATTATATAAGCACACAAAGCCAGCCGACGTTACCATCTCGATAGGGCGGACTCCAATATCTCCCCAAACTACAGAAAGCAGGTCGGACACCCATCTCCCAGTCTCCCCATTCCCGATTGATGTTATTTTTTCAGTAGGTGAAGTGCAGGATGCAATTAGGGCCAGTGCAGCAGGTAAAGCTCCAGGGCCAGACTGTACCCCGGTAGACGTGTACAAAGCTGAACCACACTTCTGGGCCCCTCTGCTTACAAATGTGCTGAACAAGGGCAATCAAAAGGGGTTTATTGAAACTTGGTCGGACGCAATAGTGGTCCCCATTTTTAAAAAGGGCAGGCGAGACGACCCGACCTGCTACAGGCCAATATCCTTATTGGATGGCCTCATGAAATTAGCAGGGAGGATTATTTTAAAGAGACTTCAGGAGTGGGAGGAAGAGCACAATGTTGTCTCACACTACCAATATGGATTTAGGAAGGGCCTAGGGACTGCCGAGCAGTGTCTAAACCTGGCCCTTTTATGTGCTAAATACACTCAGGCTAGAGGTGGGTCACTTTTTATAACTTTTGTTGATTTAAGTTGCGCTTTTGACTGCGTGGACCATATCTTTTTATGGTCAACATTGGCCGAGATGGGCATTGATGCACGCATAATCACCTTCATTAGAGAGCTGTATCATAACTGCGGGGCAAGAGTAAGATATGGCAAGCAGGGCGAATGTACCGATAAATTTGCCCTGTCAAGAGGGGTTAGACAAGGGTGTATTTTGGCCCCAAGGCTATTTACTTATTATATAAATTCAGTGGGCCAATACCTCTCTCTTTTTCAAAATGATTACCCTACCGTGAAAGGTTCACCGGTGCCAATCCTCTTGTACGCCGATGATGCGGCAATAATGTCCCAGACTCAAGTGGGACTGCAGAGGGCGGTGACTAAATTTGCAGGCTTTATGCAGGATAGAGGGCTGAAAGTGAATATTTCAAAAACATATACCATGCCATGTACCAACAAGCGTAGGAGGGTGCCTTGTAATGTGTCCCTGGACAAACAGAATATAGCCACTGTAGATAAGTTCTGCTACTTGGGCATACTGTTTGACAGGCGATGCCGTTGGAAGCAGGCGATCGAAGCGAGAAAACTGGCCTTCATTCGCACCATAGGCGCTTTACGCGCTTTTTCTAACAGAGTGGGTGGTAAACCCATCAAGGAGCTGGTACAGATATACCGGGCGAAGTGTGTGTCCACAGCCACCTACGGGGCGGGACTTTGGGGCATTGAGAAGGATCAATCTTTGCAGGGCTGTGAGAATCAATTCATCAGTTATCTTCTAGGTGTAGCAAAAACCTCATCTTCATTTATGACGCACATAGAGACAGGAGTTAAGTACCTGAGCGACATAATTAAGATGGCCCCAATTCTTTTATGGCACAAGGTATGGACCACAAGGGAAGCCAGTTTCAACAGGGACCTCTTGGAGGATTGCCTGGCCCTAGATGGGGTTGCAAGTTTCCGATGGTTGTTGTATGTAAGATCTTTACTTAATGACCTGGGTCTCCCAGATTATTTTGTAAAACCTAGAACCTTGGAGGGTATATCTAGATCAGTTCTTAGAAAACCATTAACCACCCATCTGGAAACTTTGAGATGGAATGCTGAAAAGAATAAACAAACCATCTTAAATTTTCAAGAAGTCACTCCCAACGAAGGCATGCAAAAGTACCTATATGTGGATCCCAGCCCGTATCACAGAATGCTTTTGTCCCGTCTTCGCCTTGGGTCCTTCTTTCGTATGGTATCTGTACCGGAGATGAATAATTGGTCTACCTCTAAACTGTCCTGCACATGCGATAATACCGCTCTGCAATCTAACCTGCATATAATGTTCTTTTGCACTTTCTATTCCACCCCCAGAAAACTTTATCTAAAACCTCTTTTAAATCGGTGGGGTGTAAGAAATTGTAGGCCTGCCTTCTTAAGATTATTAAAACTCGAAGACGAGCATGTGATTTTTGCGGTATCTTGTTTTTTAAGATCTGTCATGTTGTTGCGGAAAACCATGCGGTAAAACATTTTTTGCCTGGGCCCCTCCATGCTCATTGTGTTGGACAGTACAAATTGCACTTTAAATTGAATCGCACTTGAACGAATTTTTTAATGATTTGATTATTACATTTGCTGTTTTTAACTCTTAACGCATACGTAAACATTTATTAATTGTGATTATATTCTGAAGTATGTGTTGTGCTTTTATGATTTTTTATGAAAATCGAATAAAGCTTATTATTATTATTATTATTATTATTATTATAGGGAAGGAGATGTGTTGCGTTGTACTTCCCTTTTTTCCTTCTAGTCTCTTTTAGGTTTCCGTCCCTCCACGAGCGTCCCTGCATGCATTGTTGTGTCAGTAGCTGGCATTCTAGAAGGCCTGCTGATTCTGAGGACCAATGAGAACCGTTACGATGCTAGCGAGTGTGGTATCTATGAACCGTAAATGACGAGATTAATAGGTGTACGCATTTTCGCTACGCTACATAGAAGGGTTCGTCTTATTTACAGGTTCTTCATTTTGAACCCTCGGGTTCCATTTTAGATACGGCATCCATTTTGTTTCTTGCCCTCACGTAGTCAGCGAACAGGCAAATGTCCGCCTCATGATCCTGTGATTCCCAAGACTGGGGGATGGCACGGCAAAGACAGATGGCTCCGCAGCTGGGTAATCTTCCCACGTTGGCCTTTTGTTTCAGCTCCGCATGCGCTCGGCTCAAATCCTTTGATCCTGGGATTGCGCTTCCGATATTTCCTCCACACTCCTTCTTCTTCTGTTGTCTGACTTCCTTGCACCTGTTCCTGTCTCTTACTCTCGTCCTTTTACAACCAGAGTGGAATGTGCATAGCAGCAGGATAATGTGCTTTTACAGTTGGGAACCGACAAATGTTACTATGATTGTGTTCCGGGTTTCCGACACCATGAATGAAGCCCATTTAAGTTTATTGTGGGAACTGAGTTGTAACCTCTTGTTCGTTACGTTATTGAATGCTGAAAATGTGTATAAAAGGAGCGAGTTTGAAGCAGACTCTTGGAACCTACACTCTGTTGTACTTCCCATGACTTTTGCATCCCTGCAGTAATAAACGCTGATCTTTGACGCCGAAGGAAGTGTCCCGTGTCTCTGTCACTTGTGCGCCGAACAAGTATCCTACGAAGGTTTCAGGTGTTGTTCCCTGGCACCGCTGGTTCTTAAAAGTCCAGTCCTTCAGTTGGCGCCCAACGTGGGGCGACATCAGCGGTACCGGTCCAAACCCTGACGATTGCGTGGAACTTCGTGTGAAATCTCCGAGGAAAAGGTGCACCCCGCTTCATCGATCCTGTTGTCGAAATAAGTGGTCCAAAGATTTTTCCCGCGAAGATTCCCGCCTCCTGACGGCTGCAACGGATCGATGCTCTGACTGTCGACCTGTTTTGGTGCCTGGCGTAGTCCTTTGTATGGCGAGACGATAGACGGGCCTTCCTGGTGATGCCATCGAGCTCTCAGTTAAGTATTTGTGGGTCGCTCCCAGTCCTTAGTTGTTGGTGCTTAGTTGTTTGCATGGTTCCATTGCATTTGTGGTGCTTAGTTGTTGGTCCTTAGTTGTTATTTGACAGTTGCAATTGCCAAAAACCGAGGGTTTTGTCTTTCACGAAGATTTAGTACTTTGGTAACCCTTGAAGTTTGATACTTGGTTAGTGTGCATGATGCCTAGCCGTAGTGGTTTCATTGGTTTCTTCAAATGTTGCAACAAGGATTCCCGGTTGGAGGACTCGTGTCCGATACCTCCAGTTGGAACTCCGATATATGAGCTCTATAGTCGACATGGTGTGGGCCCTATTATATATAATGACTGTTGAGTCCGTTACACGAGAAAGGATGGTATCCTTAGTTGGCCACCACACGGAAGTTTTGGAATGGAGATTTTAGATAATCTAGAAACTAAATTATTTAAGAAGAAAGCTAGGCCAGCTATGTTTGATTCCCTTCGGTTGTGGCGTAAAGAGGCCAAACAGAAAGAAATCAAACAGCTTAAAAAGAATCGTAAAGAAGGTAGTCGTCCCGATAATGCAAGTTGTACAACAATGTCAGCGAGATAAAGAAGAAAAAGAAATAGAAGTTTCCACTAGACTACATCACATGAGGATAGACAAATGTTATCCGGTATTATCAACTAGTCTTGATAAGACAGAAGAGGACTCGAAGGAGGATCCTCTGTTAGCGTATTTGATGAAATCGCCACCTCCTTATGCACAGGGTGCTACAGCCCC
This sequence comes from Lissotriton helveticus, assembly GCF_964261635.1. Classification (NCBI taxonomy): domain Eukaryota; kingdom Metazoa; phylum Chordata; class Amphibia; order Caudata; family Salamandridae; genus Lissotriton; species Lissotriton helveticus. The sequence continues at coordinate 788,610,772 of NC_136068.1, forward strand.
TGTAGTTCCTCCTGTAGTTCCTCCTGTAGTTCCAGTGGCTGCTGGTCAGCCTGTTGTTGGTCCTGCGTTTGTCCTACCACCTGATCCTATCCCTACTGCTCCTTTGCCTGTACCTCCTCAGTCAATTGTTCCTGTTACCTCAGCCGTCCCGGCTACCTCTGCTGTCCCTACGTTCACTTCTAATGTTGTTGCTCCTGTTCTTTTTTCTCCTTCTGTTCGTAATCGTATCCCTAATACTGTCGCTACTCTTTACTCCCCACTTTCTGGATCGTTACTTCGATCCGAAGTCTCTGAAACTCCTCAGAGGCGCAGTCAAATCCCTGGTGGAAGGGAGAGTGCCACGTTGGTAACTATGGCGCGTAGATGGATAAGACACCCTGCTAACTACCCGCCGCGCGTGGTCTTTGATACGTTTTCTCAGTTTAATGAGCCCACTCAGAGATTTGTGTTTGAAGAAATGTGTAACTTTTTGAGAGAAGAATGGTATAATGATGATTTAGATAATGTACTGCCCGATATGACTGAACTTCAGAGTCAATTTTCGAACGGCATGATTGTAGGTGGAGATGTACGACGTGCATTAGAGCGATTATTAGCCTTACGGTGCACAGTGTTTTCTCGAGTGTCGTTTGATGACGATTCCGATACTCAGAAAACGAACTCTGGTCAGTATCCTATGAGAGAGGTTCCGCCAGTATACATGCCAGGTGATCCGCAAGCTAATCCTGTGATTCTGCCATACTTTCAGAGAGTTTGGATACACCTCCCATGGAAGCGATCAGAAGTTTTGCAGGTGAAACAATCTTTACCTGATCCACGCAAGAATCCGGCAGGTTATTATAAGGAGTTGTCTCAACAGGTAGACGCTACTATTATGAATCTTGCGGACATCGACATGCTGTTTGGCAATGTCGTACCACAACCGATTTGGGCGAAAATTCGCCAAGAGAATCATTTAGTTGAGTTGGGTGGTGACTGGGCTACACTGGTAGCGGCAGATGGACGACAAGTTGGTGGGGCTAAGCCTGAGACGTTGATTACGGATCTGCCTCAGAAAATTATTACGCTTATGAAAACGCTCATGCCAGCGATGAAGGTAAATTGGGATAAATTATCGGCTTGTAAGCAAAAGAAAGACGAGAGTGTCTCCGATTTCTTTACTAGATTTGAGGAGGCATTTGTCGATCATAGTGGTCAGGACATGAGCACCGAAGGTGGTCAACGGTTATTTGTTGATAAGTTTGTGTTAAATTTGTTGCCTGAGCTGTGCAACAAATTGAAGAATTCAGAAAGTGCATGGGCTGTTTCAACCACTGCACAGATATTAGCTACGGCTCAATATTATGAGAATAGGGAAAAAGAAGAAAGTGATCGTTCAGATAAGAAAACGAAGGAGCTCAAAACAAAGGTTTTGTTACAGCAGGCATATCCTCCACGTTCGAATCAAAATGATTCGCAACAGCAGTATCGACCACGAGACCAGTCCACTAGAATGCAGTCACGATCTGACTTCTCCGACTTTAGATCTACGCTTGGGTATAATCAGTGTGCATATTGTAGAAGAGAGGGCCATATAAAATATGATTGTCCAGCTTTGCGTGACCGGTTTAACGGTGTGTCGGCACGAGGGGGTCGTGGTGGTCCTCAACAAGCACCCCGAGGTAGAGGCCGCGGTGCCCCTCAAAATCAAAATCATGAGCGCCCTCATACCCCATCAGACGCGAATAATTATTTTGACCAACGAAATATGAGGTCCGATAAATCAGCACAGTATCATGTGGACGATTATTACGTCGAACATGAGATTGATGCAGGTAACCACTACTTGGACAGCCACCGACAGAGAGAGGGAGTAGTATCAGTTCCGGTTGATCAGAGTGGGCCTTACGTCGCAGTTGCTACATCTGGCGTAGTTGAGCCTTTTCTGTTAGACACTGGTGTGACGAAAAGTTCCATCATGCACTCGAAACTCCCTGGCGCACCTTTGTCCGGCTTAACAAATGTTTCCATTGGATTCTCTGGCGCCCCTGTTAGCAATCCTGTCTCTAGCCCTTTGTCCCTTACGATTGGTCCTCATGAGCTAGAGGCCCCATTGATTTTATCTACTGGTTGTGGTGAGAATCTTTTGGGCTTGGATTTGTTAAAACGGTTATATGCGACTTTGTACTGCTCTCCTGCGGGAGTGGAGCTTACATTAGGTCAGAGAGCGATCTCTCCTATGTACTTATCAATTGATAAGTTCCCACCGGAATTGAGTTCCCTTCCTGCGTCGTTATGGGCTACGGGTCCCAACGATGTAGGCTTATTGAACATCCCACCTTATGTGGTTCAGTTGAAATCGAATGTGCGTTTCCCACGTATACCACAGTATCGTATCTCTTTTGATGGTGAGCGAGCACTATTAGCAATCATTTATGACCTGATCGAAAAGAATGTCATTGAAGAAACTCGAGGCAATGTGTGTAATAGTCCTGTGTTACCGATTTTGAAACGCACAGATCCAACTAAACCTCCTGTGTACCGCTTTGTAATTGATTTGCGAGAAGTAAATAAAATCGTGATTCCCCAGTTTCCTGTGGTGCCTGACATCACGGCTTTGTTGACCCTGATTCCGGCTTCTGCCTCCTGGTTCACGGTAATTGATCTGAAGAATGCTTTCTTTAGTATTCCGATCGCTGAGGAAAGCAGAGACATATTCGGATTTTCACTAGGTGGTCGCAGTTTTAGATTTAAAAGCGCACCACAGGGCTACTGTGAGAGTCCATTGATCTATAGCCAAGCACTTAAAAGTCAGCTTGATGCGTTTGTGTTGCCGACAGGCGCAGCCTTAGTTCAATACGTTGACGACCTATTAGTGGCAGCTGATACAGAGGCTATTTGCAAAACCGCTACAGTATCATTGTTGCAGCACCTATGTGACTTACATCACAAGGTGTCACCTTCTAAGCTACAATATTGTTGTCAAGAAGTAACCTACTTAGGTCACTTACTGTCAAAGGATGGGAGAAGGTTGACCCCAGAGAGAATTGCAGCGATTGCTCGAATGACTGTGCCAAAGACTCAGAGAGATGTACGTGCCTTTCTAGGTATTACGTCATACTGCAGACAATGGATTCCAAATTTTTCATTGTTGGCGAAACCATTGATAGCCCTTACGTGCAAGGATGTTTCATCTCCTTTGCCATGGACTGAAGAGTGTCAGAAAAGTTTTTCTGAATTGCGTGATGCGCTGTGTTCGGCTCCTGTGTTGGGTACTCCTGATTACAATAAGCCGTTCACACTTTATGTTCACGAGAGGGACGGTTGTGCGTTGAGTGTTCTGACACAACAATTTGGCGACAAACAACGTCCATGCGCATATTTTTCTTCGACCTTAGACCCAGTAGCTAGAGCCTTGCCGAGTTGTTTGAGAGCAACAGCGGCAGCTGCGGCGTCCATTCGACAGTCCGCAGGTCTGGTCATGGATAATATGTTCACGGTGATGGTCCCGCATGCAGTCGACACTCTCTTGAACCGAACGAAAACTCAACATTTGACGAGCGCAAGGTTGTCTGGATATGAGTTGACGTTATTGGCAAGTCACATACGGATAAAACGGTGTAATGTGTTGAATCCAGCAACGTTGTTGCCGATCGACATGGAATTAAGTGATGTAACACCACATGATTGCTATTTGAGAACTGAAGAGGAGACGAAGGGTCGTATTGACCTGAAAAACACTCCATTGGTAGATCCCGATGGTACTTTGTATGTGGATGGTTCATGTTCTAAGTTACCAAATGGTGATGTGACGACTGCGTATGCTGTAGTAACATTGAGTACGGTTGTGGAATCTGCGAGATTGAGTCAGAATTCGGCCCAAGCGGCTGAGTTGATCGCCTTGACGAGAGCGTGTGTGTTGTCCAGAGGGAAGCGGGTGAATGTGTTTACAGACAGCCAGTATGCTTTTGGTGTGGCGCATAGTTTTGGTCGATTGTGGAGAGAAAGAGGATTTTTGACGTTGCATGGTACGAAGATTCAGCACGGACAGCTTGTGAATGACCTTTTGGACGCACTTACATTGCCTAAAGAGGTGGCAATAATCAAATGTAGTGCGCATCGGAAGGTGACGGATGATGTTGGTCGCGGTAATGCGTTTGCGGATGAGATTGCGAAGGAGACGGCTAGAGATTTGACAAATCGAGTGTACGTTGCGAGTTCAGTAAGATGGCCAGCGGAGACTAGTATGTGTGAGGACACAGTTGAGAGTGTGAAGAAGATACAGAATGAAGCTACTGAGATGGAAAAGACTCAGTGGAAAGAGAGTACGGGAAAGTTAGACGAGAATGGATGTTGGGTTGATTTGTCGGAAAAGCAGAGATGGATGTTACCAGATGCATACGTGCTTGCTGTTGTTACTATGGCTCATGGTACATCACACATTAGTATGAAAGGCATATGTAAGTTGCTGTCGCCCGTATGGAAGAATGATGGAATTACTAAATGTGCAGAGAGAGTGGTTAAAAATTGCATGGTATGTTTGATGTATAATCCTGGTAAGGGCACCCCCACTCCACGTGGTCATTTTGCTCCTTCCACATGTCCCTTTGAAATTATTCAGTTAGACTTTATCCACATGGAGAGATGCAATAATTTGAAGTTCGTCTTGGTTGTAGTTTGTGCGTTCTCCAGATGGATTGAGGCTTACCCCCTAAAGGATAATACTGCCCTGTCCACAGCAAAGCTTCTACTCAAAGAATATTTCCCCAGGTATGGAATGCCTCGGATTGTATGGTCAGATAACGGAAGTGAGTTTGTGGGAAGTGTAATGAAGAGTGTATGTCGTGGTCTTGGCATAAATCAGAAGTTTCATAGTGCTAATCATCCTCAGTCTGCGGGCTTAGTGGAAAGATATAATGGCACTCTGAAACTGAAACTTGCCAAAATCCAGGCAACGACTGGTCTATCATGGCCCGACGCTTTGCCTTTAGCTCTCTTATCGACCAGGGCGACTGTGCACTCTCGAGTAGGGCTCAGCCCATATGAGATTGTGTTCGGCCGTCCTGCGAACATTTGGGGAGTTCCGAGGCCTAAAGAATTTGACAGACTTGAATATCCAATGTTAATTGACTATCTCTATGATCTGACTGCTAAATTGAGTTTGATTCATCAACAGGTCTTTGAGGCTCTACCGGCACAAACAGAGGGTCCTGGTCATCGGCTCCAACCAGGTGATTGGGTTCTTACCCGCAACTTTGGACGAAAACGAAATCTTGAGCCAAGGTTCGTGGGACCTTACCAGGTGTTGCTGGCAACGAGGACTGCGGTTCGGCTGGAAGGGAAAAAACATTGGGTGCATGCCACCCACACCAAGAAAGTTCCGCTCCCATTGCCAGCAGACAGTTGGATCAGAAAAGGATTCTGCTCGTCTGAAACTCACGTCCCTCTAAGTTACGTGCCGTTTAGTGACGCGCAGCTTGTAGGAGATAACACAGTAAGACCCGACACCCCTGTTGAACCATCCGGAGTTAACCCTCTTTCAGCAGCATTGGAGAATTCAAGTTCTGAATTGCGTGGACAATCGAACACTCTTTTGTCGTCTGATCCACTGTTTGAAGAGCAGACTCGCCCCGGAAGAAGTCGATACTTTCTTCGACCGCGCTAACAGACTAATAAATTCTTTTTTTTTTTTTTTTTTTTTTTTAATCTACATCACCTCTATTGTTGCCATAAAATTGTGGACATTACATATATATAAATATATATTGTGTACCTTTTTCCTTACAGCTAGGAGGCGTATATTGAATTCAATGAACTCTGGATTAAAAACCTTTTCATCTGGGTTAACCGTAAGGCCGTGCGGGTACTTCCTCCTGTCTAGCAGGTATCTGACACTAGGTCGATTACTTTTGTCGATTTCTGGGAACTCCTGGGGATTGATAATCGCTACTCAGAACGAAGTGCGTCAAGAACGTCACAGACGGTTTTTAGAAGATGGAGTCTTCTAAGCTGTTGGAAATTGAGAAAATGGTGGCGCAAAGATCCAAATTGCACAAGACATTTCGAAAAAAATGTTTTTTGTTACAGGTTTTCATGTTGTTCCTAACTGTTTCTATGCTGCTGGTGGGTGGAGTATATTTTGGTTTTCAATCATTGCTACCTTCTACTTTACCTACTCCTCCTTCTCATGATTTAAATTCTGTTTCCACTATGTCTCCACATTCCTTTCATCTTCTGCCCCAACATGAACAGGTCAGACGTGCGGAATTTATGAACAATTCTTTTGTTCAACTTCTACATCAGCATCAATTGGTGATGAACACTACCAATTGTTGGGTATGTGGGTTAATGCCACATACCATGGATAAGGGTATTCCGTATTTTGTCCTTCCTTATAGCCCCCAGGGGTCAGCTCGAGCATTCCAGACCATGTTCCGTAGTGCACTAGATTCCTACCCCCATCGAGAGCCTCGCTCTGCAGACCTTGGTCCTGGCCCGTACCACAAGTCTTTGACGATAGCAATTGCAGATTTAAATAGAGATATTTTTGACGCAACACTTATCCCAGAGGAAGAGGTGCGAGCTTATAAGGATCTGAGTGAGGTCGAGTATAGTACATCAGTGAAAAATAGGCAGTTTAAAAGCTCATCTCCAATCTGGATCGTACCTCATCTCGGTCATTTCTGTCTGCAAGGTCTTGGTCGCAATCCGAGAGCTCAGCTTGGGAAGAGTGCTTGCGTTGATACTTACGTTTTACCAATGCTCTCTTCCCCTGTCTTTCTGACTGCCAAGGGTACCTATTTTGTATGTTATGATCGCGCATATACGTGGTTACCTCATGACTTCTCGGGTACCTGCTATATCGCAAATCTTTTGCCTCCAACTTTCACTGTTGCCTCAGATTATCACAAAACTAGAGTTGTGAGAGGTGTCATTAGTAAAGAAGATGCTGCCGGTCAAGAAGCAGGAGATTTCTTTAAGGGTTTCCTACCGTTTTGGGGCCCTATGGTCAATAGCAGGAATCTGAGACAGTTAACTCGTGTAGTGGAAGCAACTGCTAACATAACTGCAAGCGCCCTTGGTAATCTGACAGCAGAGCTTCAAGCGGATAGGCTTATGACGCTACAGAACCGTATGGTTCTAGACGTAGTACTAGCAGACAGAGGTGGTGTGTGTAAGGTCATCCATTCGAGCTGCTGCATTTTCATACCTGATAACGCTCCAACGGTTTATCAAGCCATCTCAAAGTTGCATAAAATCTCGGAGTCCATACACGTGGACGAGGGAGATTGGACACTTCTAGGATGGTGTTGGGGTCTGATGTCAACTTGGGGTTGGAAAATTCTGATGATTATAGGGGTTGTTGTGACGTTTCTGTTCACGTGTTGTCTTTGTGTGCAGTGTGGTCCTGCCTTATGTGGCCTTTGTGCTACAGCGTGTATAGGAAGGCCATCTGTTACCGGCGAGACATTGATGAATAAGATGATGTTCCAACAACACTTGAATGATCTGATGAATATCGACATTGATTATGATTCCGACTAGTGCTTGCCTACATGAGGGCAAAAGGAGCGTCTGAGGACCAATGAGAACCGTTACGATGCTAGCGAGTGTGGTATCTATGAACTGTAAATGACGAGATTAATAGGTGTACGCATTTTCGCTACGCTACTTAGAAGGGTTCGTCTTATTTACAGGTTCTTCATTTTGAACCCTCGGGTTCCATTTTAGATACGGCATCCATTTTGTTTCTTGCCCTCACGTAGTCAGCGAACAGGCAAATGTCCGCCTCATGATCCTGTGATTCCCAAGACTGGGGGATGGCACGGCAAAGACAGATGGCTTCGCAGCTGGGTAATCTTCCCACGTTGGCCTTTTGTTTCAGCTCCGCATGCGCTCGGCTCGAATCCTTTGATCCTGGGATTGCGCTTCCGATATTTCCTCCACACTCCTTCTTCTTCTGTTGTCTGACTTCCTTGCACCTGTTCCTGTCTCTTACTCTCGTCCTTTTACAACCAGAGTGGAATGTGCATAGCAGCAGGATAATGTGCTTTTACAGTTGGGAACCGACAAATGTTACTATGATTGTGTTCCGGGTTTCCGACACCATGAATGAAGCCCTTTTAAGTTTATTGTGGGAACTGAGTTGTAACCTCTTGTTCGTTACGTTATTGAATGCTGAAAATGTGTATAAAAGGAGCGAGTTTGAAGCAGACTCTTGGAACCTACACTCTGTTGTACTTCCCATGACTTTTGCATCCCTGCAGTAATAAACGCTGATCTTTGACGCCGAAGGAAGTGTCCCGTGTCTCTGTCACTTGTGCGCCGAACAGGTATCCTACGAAGGTTTCAGGTGTTGTTCCCTGGCACCGCTGGTTCTTAAAAGTCCAGTCCTTCAATAATACCTGCTCTGACAGGTTACAGTTATTCAGTTCTGCCAGCAACCTGTCCGCCGAAGCGTTCCTATCGTGCTGGTGTTTTGTACCTTATACTTAATATAGTATGCTTTCAAGATAATATCGGTTGAGTAGTCTACTTAACTGTTCTGTGTGAATGGTTGGCGAGTCAAGCTTAGAAAGACATTTGATATGGCATTTCGTTTTGGCCTTACCACAAACCTTTTAAGGTGTAAAACATGATACATTTTAGCGTAGAAGTCTAAAGAATAGATGGAGAGTTCACAGTAGTCACTTTAGCTGTCCTTCTAGAATTCCTCCGAATGCACGTCCTTAGTAGAAGGCAAGTTACCATGAAAAGTGCCACATCTTGGACAGGAGTCCTTCATGATGATGCCTTTGATGGCGATTGGGGTGGATATATGCATCCCCAGTAAAGTCAATATTCTTCACATTGTGCGAGGGAACCACACACAATTTCAAGTTGAAGGCATGTCAAAAATAGAGTTAATATGTTTTGGGCCAAGTACTGTGACCTATGATTGTCAAGCCTCTGACTTCCCTCATTTTAGCAATCTTTTTGAGTTTTACCCTCTCGAAAGTGCTGCTGAACTCTTCACCCACACGCATATTTGAGTGTCACATATATGGGAACGACAGTTCAGGCTTTCAATATGAACCATACAGAGTGGGGGACACATAAAGTAAACATTAAATGCCAGTGGAGACAAGACTGAACCGTGCTGCACCCTACAGCTGAGAGACATGGGTCACAAACAAAAAAAACCTGGCACGACACATTGCTTGCTATCTTCCAAGAAGAGGACCTAAAAGGGAAAATTGCAACCTGTCCTCCAAGAAGGAGGTGAGCCATCTTAGAGCCAGGAAACACTCACTGATCACTGGCTTCATGCATTAGGGAATGAAGGACAGATTTGAACACAACAAAAAATTCCAAGTTAAGAGAAAGTATGGCCATACTTAATGACACACCTGTATGTTCACCCAATGAAATGAGCAAGTGTATTTTATGATTTTTGTATTCAAAAGGCATAAATCATAAAATGTGCAGGCAGACAAAAACATTTGTGTAATTCGCACAATCCACACAATTTTGCAAAAATTACACAGATTATGGAGAAAAAATATGCTATTTCTATAACGTTTTGTTAGAGAGTGGATATTGAACAAGGGTTACAAGGCATGCGGTTTCATGACTTACCAAGCAAGAGATAACTGACAGCACACATTCTATGTAACTGATGTAAAATGGCCAAATAAGAAAAGGCAGTTCAAAACTTGATTATAACATCCAGTGGATGCCAGCAGGACAGTGATACAAAGTTGCTGACAATATTATATTCTTAGACTGGAGGGTCACTAGTAATGCTGTTAGGGCCAGCAAAATATCTATTAAAGTAACACAGACCATAACGTGTTAGATAAAGGGGTCAGACCGGGGTAAGATATGAAACAAAAATGTACTTTGAGCACAGATATGTAAGCGCAATCTAGAGTTTAGTGGGTGAGTGCAAATACAGTAACAATACTCTGGGTTACCCAATGAGATTAAAATAATTAGCCTATTGAGATATATTATTTGCTAGAATATTCGGAGTGGGGAAGATCCATTCCCACATCTAATGAATTTTACTTAAGATCTGACCAAATTTATCCCAAAATTCGGGGTTTTTGGGAAATAATGTTAAAACATATTTTGTGTGAAAGAACCCCTTTAACTGTTATAATCATAAAAATTTTAGGGTTGTAAGGCCAATGTGCCTTACATTTTCTTATCTGCCTTCAATTAGCTACATTTTCTACTCATTTTTTCCCAAAGTAAACCAGACTCTCAGCATAGTGGGCTCTGTTAGTCTTTAAATATTGAACACAACTATTTATTTTATTTATTCATTTTGAAGTTTTTTTTATATATTGCTGCTGCTCCCGAAAGAATGACACACAGCTTTACATCAAAAGGTAATAGGATAAGACTTTGCACAGCATCTGCAAGTTTAAGAGAAACGACATAATAAAAAGAGTGAGGCAAATGAGAGCTATATATATTTTTGATTAGCATCTCTCTTGGTCATTTGAAAGATATATATACATTTATAGTCAGCAGTGAATACATATATATGGAGAGCAGCATACTATAAAACGGTATGCAAGATATATATTTTTGTCATAAGCAGCAGTCGTGCGAAAGAGTTTAGCACAAGAAGGAAACATGGAGCTCACCAGAACCTCTTCATGGTGTAAACAATTTGACACATTGTGTCTATTTGTGGTACAACTGACAGGCATTATACATTTAATAATAGCAGTAGTACAAAATTGGGAAGTTCTATGTCATCTTCAGAGAAAGGTTACTGGCATGAACAAAGTGAGCAATTATAGGGCATATTTAATGTGTGATTCTTTAGTTTGGCCTTCAGGAATTTTAATGGGCGGTTCCTCCTAAAGGATGGAGGAGCTCGGCCCCGCCTGCTGCTAGCGCTGCAGGTAAACACAAATAAATAAAATGGCATGACAATGCCATTTTATTTTGCCCCCGGCTTGTTCTGTGTACAGCACGAGTGTGAGGGCAGGGGAGCGGCTGAATCCGATGACTGTTGCCCCTGCCATGGCACATGTCAGATTGGCTGGCTGTTTTGCGATGGCCAGCCTGACATGTGCAGTGGAAAACCAGCAATTCCAGCGCTGTGGAACACAGGCCCCCAACCTCAAAATGAGTGCTAGGTTTGCCTTCTTCAACCAGTCCTGGGGCTGCTCCCATGCTGAAAACAGCATGAGAGCAGCTTCACGATTGGTTGTATTCGCCCTTCACTGGGCAGGAAGGAAATCCTTCCCTTTTTTGCTCATGGTCACTAGGATCCCACCGGGAGAGACGTCCCACACCAGATGGGATGCAGCCTTTATGGTGTTTTCCACCATCACGTCTCACCATATGTTCATATTGCTAGCCACCAATGTGTAAGAGTGTGCTTGATAGTGACCATTTTTTTATAAACATGTTTTGATAAGTAGTTTCTGTAGGTTATAGTTTTTATTGTACAGTTCTAGTTTTTGTTTGGGGTAGGAGTAAAAGTATATCACTTTATAAGTCACATCAACAGTTTTATAAATAGAGTGAGAACCAAGTGCTCAACGTGGACTTTTGAACAGGAGTAATAGTGTTGAACTTTCTTATGTAGATAATCAGCCTGGCTGCAGACTAGAGAATAGTTTTTAGAGGTTTAAGGATGGACATATGTAGCTCGGTTATTAGAGAGATCCTGTATTTTATGCAAGATATCACTAGTCCCAGAATCTTTGACATCAAGCCTGGGATGAAAGGTCTGATGTTACAGAGCAGCCTCAGTTGAAATCTAGTGCACTGAGAAATGTCTTTGATATGGAGATCATGATTGAAGACATGATCCAGTGTGAACCAATGGATTTGGCAGATTTCATCATCTCGAGGAAAATGTCTTGGACCTGCAGCTTTGAGGTCTAGTCAGGTCAGAGGGCCTTAGACCAGTTAGGTGATAATAAGGTACATTTCTGTTTTTTAGAGCAATGTTTAAGTTTAATCCAGGACATCCATGAGAATATGTTGGGATAGGGATTGGGCTCAATAGTAACATCTTATGTGCTACTTGCTTTGAGGCAAAGCTGTGTATCATCCTCATACTAGTGGAAGTTAATACTTGCCCAGTAAAATATCTCAGCCAGAGATGCAACATTTAAGTTGAATAATAGTGGTGCTATGTTAGATCTTTGTGGTGATCCAAATGTAACAACTGGGTGAGTGGAAAGAAAATGCCCTGCTTTAGTACAATGTGTTCCGTTAAACAGGTAGGCTTTGAACCAGTACAGTGCCTTGCCTTCAATACCCATCTTATTGCATAAGTGTGTGGGAGAATGTGGGTTTGATGATACTGAAACCTGTAGACAGGTCAACCCATCATCACAGATCCACACGGTATCATCTATGATCTTGAGCATGAATGTTTCTGTGTTGTGACCAGATCTAACAGCAGACTGATAGAGTGACAGTAATTGTTTTTTGATGTATGTTTCTCCAAATGGATAGCTTCATGTTCCTCTTTGGCTTTAGCCAGGAAGGGTAACTGTGTCATAAATCTGTACTTTTTAAGGTTGTCATGGTCAACGTTAGATTACTTTAAAAATGAGGGAACTTGGCCTACTTTTAGCACATATGGAAAAGTGCATTGGGCAAAAGTAGAATTTTATATTTCCAGCCATATAGATAAAAGGGCGCCAGCATATTCCTTGGCAAGGGAAGGCTGCAGCGAGTCAGTGGAGTATGCCAAAGCCTTAGTGCTGGCAATTGATTTTTTCAAATCAAGTTCTGGAGCAGAGTAATGGAGGACTGATGTGGACAGTGCTTTTCTCGTGAGAGGAATTTGTTCAGGCTCAGGTTGAAGGGCAAAGTGGCTAATGCGATCACAGCTCTTCTGCAATTTTGGTGTGTACAGTGTTAGGCAGGTAATTGCAGTAAGGAACTGAAGATGAGGGAAGGTTGGATCTTAATGTGTCTGGTCATTTTAAAAAGCTTTCTTGGCCTGTTTTTGGCATTCAGAAATGTGAGGCTGGTAAATGAGGCAAAGGAAAAAGGTTTGTTTAACTTTTTCATTTCTTAAGTAAGGATGCAAGTTTCCTTTCATGTGCCTGTTGTATCTTTCTAGGTCTGCTAATCTCATTGGAACCAGAGAGTTGACTTTTACTTGTACTTACTCTTGGCTGGAGTGAATGTATTAAATATTGTGGATATTTTATAATTCTATTGTTTGACTATTGCAGTGGTTTCAAATGATGGAAGTCTATCCAGTGTACTAGAGTGGATCATAGAGTCTAATTTGATATCATTGATTTACCTTACATCTTTGACTGTTGTTATTTCCTTCTCATGCTTATCTCAGAAGAGATAACCAAATAATGTTAAAAAAAAGATGAGGTAGTGGTATAAACAGTCAATTAGTATTGGGTTAAGCAGACAGAAAATTCTGGTTCAGAAATCATTAAAGTCAGGGTAACACCTTTTTGTGGGTGATAAAACGTCAGTGTAGTGTTATACCATTTACTTGGAGGATAGAATTGAGTGGCTTAGTGTGAGTGTCTGTCAGTTTGTTCCAAGTGATGTTAAAATCTCTGAGAATTATGTGCTTACAGAGGGATACTAGCAGAGTTGTCATGAAGCAATTACATTTTTCTACAAATAGGGTATGCCTGCAAGGGGGGGGGGCTGATTAAAGATCTGCATTTTAGCTCTAGAGGGTGGGACACAACTAAATTCAACAATAAGAGATTGCTTAGCTGAGAGGCCATCTATGAGTGTGCATGATAATGATTCTTTGGAAATACTTGTTACCCCCACTACGTTTGACCGCATATAACTTTGCTAAAACTTGTTCAAAACATCACTGTTAAAATTTACTAATAAACGATTTCTCATTGGGATTCACATTGATGTTGAAACTAAACAGTTGTTTGCACATAAGCACTTATGCCAAGGGGCCTCTCACAATATTCAGTACTAGCCTATCATTTTAGGTTCTGCTTCAATGCAATTACCACAATTTAAATGACAAATCAATGAATCTTCCGCTAAATTCATACATTGCACAACAACGATGTGTCTCTATATGTCTCTATATATTTCTTTAGATTTAGATCATGATGAATATAATATGAGTTTAATCACATCTTTGATTTCCAAATAATACAAAAAAAATCCATTCACAGGAAGCACATAATGCCATTTTATAAGCATTTTAATTGTATAAAAAAGTTTATCAATAGTATTTAATCAAAAATTATTCCAATTTTCAAGAACGTAATATATGTAGGTAAGGCAGATTGGTTAGTCCTACGGATTTGAGGTCTTTGATGAAAGTTGAAGGGCTGCGTTCTTTGAAGACATAAAGCTATGGAATTCTGTGACTTTTGATGAAATCTACAAATAGTCTCAGGAAAAGTTTTTGCCGGGTGATATCAGCAGTGCAGTATATAAATGAATGCCTGTGTGTTGTAGGGGGGGACTTTCCTTGAAGAGGAGTGTAGTGTGCAGGAAGGACCTAGTGCATTTCAGGAGTGACATGTGTATCTGAGTTCTAGAGTGTCTGAACGAGTACTTGCATTGCCTCATTTGGTGAATCCATTTGTGCTATTTTTGATGAACACTTCTGTGCTTTTAAGTACAGAAAGAGCCCTGCCACACCTCTCATTTATTCTTCCCATCATGGTAACTGAGCTCTATTTCTTTTATGGCCCATCCATACCTACGCGTTCACCTCTTTTTGTGTTCTCCAGTTCTACTGCTTACATGGCCTCTTTTTTTCAACCACCACTTCTTCCTCTTTCAACTCCTCTCTTCTGCTCCTATCTTACGAGTCATTTCTGAGGGTGTTCCTAAATTAATGCTTTCTCTCACCATTACTGCTCTCATGGAACTCAGGTCTGTCACAACTATACTTCTGAACCTTTCCAGTGCCTTGGCCATTTCCACTCACCTGGGGTTTTCTGTTCCCTCCGTAATCTTTGTCCAGCCTCAGCTTCTGGGTCACAGAACATTTAGAAAAAAGACTACTACGACCCTTTTTAATGTATATACATTCTTATGCCCTTATTGCTGTGTGTTTTCTTTCTTGATTAATAATTCTTACACTTTTTCATAATTTACTTTTTAAAGGAACTATTTGTGTGTGTGTTTTTTTTCGGGGCCAGCATTTGATTCCAAGAAAGCCCAAGAATGTAGGGAAAGAATACAAAGCTAGAAACAAAAATATGTTTGTTTTTAAACAACCAGTAAATAGCCATGTTGCATACTTTGTCAACTCTTGCACCTGCACACAAGCAGCAGGAACTGAAAGTTTTCTTTACTGCAAATTGCCGGACCCAGTCGCAAAGAACTGAAGCAAAAAACATGAGGCAACTGCTGATGACAAGCCCATAAAACAGGAAAGACTTGGTGACATGCACGAGTGATTCAATTATTAATGGGTAAGAGAGCAGCCTCTGCAGAGCAGTCATGACAAATGTCTGATTCGTATTGATCCAGAAGAGAAGTGATGGCTAGATAATGAGTGCCTTGGGACTACCTCAGCCAATCCATTATCTTCTAAAACAAGAAGGCAATGAATCTTAACAATCATGTTTAACTTCATAGTTAAAATACTTGTTTTAATTTAAAATGCGCCAGAGGTGCAGCAGCATATTTTGAGACACATTTAAAGAGGAAGCTATTCAGTGTTGCACTTCTTTGCACTTTATTTTGATATGAACAAAATTGATACAGTTAGACAAAGGCGAAGCAGAGGAAGAGGGAGGCAGAAAGAGAGACAGAAAAAGAGAGAGGGGTGGGGGAGAAAAAAAAAACTAAGCACGTGTAACAGGAGCGGGACAGAGAGCGAGACAGAAAGTGAAAATAATCAAACTGACGACAGAATTCATATTAGTAAATACATTATAAACGTAGGTGCAATTCTAATTAAAACACTAGCAATTTTGAACGAACAGCACAAAATCCCTCCTTTATGAAATTGACCAGTCAGGGAAGACCAGGGATGGTTTTTATCTTCCTATTTCACAAATATTCCCAGGTGTATCCTTGGAAATGTGTGGCTTGTGCATATTTGTGGGACACCTACTGGGAATGTTATGACACATCACACACGGGCTCCTAATCTCTGTGCAGAAAAACACATCATTTTGGCCCATATGCATCAACATGAGGAATTGCGATTCCTAAATAGCGATTTTTAAGGAGTCGCTATTTAGGAAATCGCAATTGCTTATGCATGTAGGGATCGCAAAATAAATTGCGATTCCTAAACATTACCTAATAGCGAATAGCAAATTGAGATTTGCTATTAGGGAATGCATTCCTATTCATACCTATGGCCTTCTAGGCCCATAGGAATGAATGGGAATGCATTCAATGCATTTGCAATTTGCGATTACCAAATTGGTAATAGCAAACTCGAAGTTGATGGTAATTTGTGATTCCTAAATGCAAAGTGGCATTTTTGAAATGCTACTTGAATCGCATTTAGGGAATTGCAAATTGTGATTCCCAAAATGCATTCGCAATTTAGGTAGTCGCAAAAAATTGCCTTTGATGCATTGCGAATCAGCCCATTTGTGACCAGAAAAATGCTTGATGCACGTCGCCCTTAGATCTGTAAAAAAAATCCTTATGTGGATTCCAAGCAGGCATAAGTGAGGAATTTCTGGTCATCCACCTATGGTTACGACTGGAAATACCTTCGTAAATATGGCACTTTGTAACTGAAATCATCTTACTTTCTCATTATATCAAGATGCCTGAATCACGTGCATCAACCTATTTGCTTTTTAAACCAAGAAAACCTAATTACTCTTAGCATATACTATCTAAAAGTAACAAAATAAAGGATCCTGAAAGAATTTTTCGCTGCATCTCCCAAAACCTCAATTATTTATACATTTAGTGATTAAACCGTGTTAGAAATTGGATCTCTAGTTGGCAGAGATTTGCACCCTGTGCAATTAGGTACCACAATCCTAGTCAGGGTAAGTCAGATACAAAACCTAACTTAATCTGTGCTCACCCCCTCGTAGCTTGGCATAGAGCAGTTAAGGTTAACTTAAGAGGCAATGTGTAAAGTATTTGTGCAAGACACAAATTACAGTTGTTAGAAATGGGATTGACTGGTTGGCTAAGGCTTGCACCAAAGCTAGGCAGAAACCACTACTCTAGTCAGGGCAAGGGGGTTTCACGCCAAAGATAACCCCTGCTCACCCCCTTGGTAGCTTGGCACGAGCAGTCAGGCTTATCACGGAGGCCATGTGTAAAGCATTTGCACATGCACACAGCAACAACATCCCAGGCACACTACAAAAGGAACTCCGCACAAGGTTATATCAAAAATAGCCTTTGTATTCTCATAACACATTAGAATATTAAACATATATTATACACTGTGCCAACTTGCATGGGCAATATTTACAAAGGATTATATACACATGACAGGGCCACATGGACCACTGTCAGAACCATCACAAAGCGAACTTGGTGAAAGTAAAACAGATCATAAACGTACAACCAGTAACCATTGGTAATCACTGTACTTAGCATCAGCCTGTAACATAAAGTACATTATGCACAGTATCCCACCAGGCGCCAATTACACTCTGCGCCAACCTCACCAGCATAAACACATTATGCAATTCTCTCACAAGTCTAACGCATTAGACCCTAACCTCCTAGCAAAATGCGATGCAGTTTACTTACCTGCAATCATCCATATTCCGGTGTTTATCACCCCCACCCTACCCCTCCCCTGCCCCGCCTGTCTGCCCTACCCGAACTCTCTCCACGGGCCGCGGCTGCTCCTGGGCCCCACCAGCAGCAATCCCCCCTCTGTCAGGATCCAAAAGAGAACATTTTTCATGGAATCACAGCCCCTCCTTTTATACAGCATTTCCTTTGTCTAAAAGTTGCAGGGTCTGGGGGGACCAGATACAACTGGTTCAGGGGAGCTGTTGAGCACTTTGTTTTGCTCAGCTCCTCTCTTCTATTCACAGGACAGGCCAGGGATATCAGACGCACCACAGGGGGGTGGGGCCAGCATTGTGGAGAGAAGGCACAGCCATATTCAGGTCCCAGGTGCAACTCCTCCCTCCCATGCAAATCTCCCTATTCACCACAGGCAGACCCATCCTGGCTCCTGGAGCCACCCACATCATCCAGCACCTGTCCCTCACAAGCCAGACAGGCAATTCACATCACACAGCACACAGAAATGCCAACTTCTAAAAGTGGCACATCTCTACCAGTCACAATAAATCTGGAACACCATGGCGCAGCATTTATTCACACGAGTTCGCACATACCAAACTCGCCCCTGCACTCCTCTCATATCAGGAACTACAAGGGACACACATATATCCCCCATGCATTCCTATGGGAGGGCAGGCCCATCTCACCACACATACACAGAGAGCGCACGCACTTTACACTGGACCACAGTGCTAAAGTGCGCAGAGGCCTAAAATAACCAACACCAGGTTACAGAAAAAGGCTAGGAGAACACTAAAATTTTCGGGGTGAACCTGCCAAAAGGGCCAAGCCCAACAACAGTACACATTGACAAACATCACAAAAAAGACTCCACACCAGTTTAGAAAAATAGAGAATATTTATCTGAGTAAAGGAAGACCAAAATGACAAGAACTTGATAAGTAGAAGTCGAGATATGAATTTATAAGATTAAAATAAAACACAGTGCTTAGAAGTCAATTGCACTAAAAGGTTACTTGAGGTCATTCTATACCGGGGTAAATCCAAAGTTCAGCATGACTACAATGGGAAGGCCAGTTACAGGACTCAGACAGAATCCACTTAAAAAAGTACCTTGGATGGAGCAAGTGTTGATGTGGAGTGACCGATGCGTTGTCGATGAGCACTGCAAAGGGGAGCTGCATCGCCTTCAAGCCCAATTGAGATGCAGGTGCTTCATTACCCTTGACTTGCGCAGACCAATGTAGTTGAGCCACATCAGTAGTAGGCGTTCTGTCATTGGCGAGCCACACGTCGGCGATAGAATCATAGTCAAGCAGCCACTGCATCAGTATAGAAGGGCGCGGCATCGGTGTGGAATGGCACAAAGCTATAAAAAGGCACTTCCAAGCAGATAGCAGAGTTGAAGGAAGTCTTTGAGGGCCCTGAGACTTCAAAAACAGGGGGCAAGCCAGCAAGCCGTTGGGGAAACTTGTGTTCAAGTATGTAGAGAGCAGGTCCAGACCTTCTCACTCCCAGGCAAGAAGCAGCACGCCAACAAAGCAAAGCAGGTACCAAGGTGGCAGTCCCTCCTGCAGCACAGCAGCTCTTCTTTCTGACAGAATATCCTTGGTTCTAGTAAAGTTCTGATTTGGTGATGTCAGGGTTCTAGTACTTTTACCCAGTTGTGCCTTTGAAGTGGGGGAGACTTCAAAAAGGCTTTTGAAGATCACAAGTTCCCTAACTTTCCTACCTTGGCTCCAGACACACTAAAGAAGGGGGTGGGGGGTTTACACTCTTTGTTAGCGGACAGGCACAGCCCTATTCAGGTGCAAGTGTCAGATCTTCCCTCCCAACCTACTTCAGGAAGGCCCACCAGCCTGGTGATGGGCCATCAAGATGCATGTCATACTCCGGTTCCCTTTATGTGTGACTGTCTAGATGTGTATTCAGTGATAGGGAGAGGCACAGAATGGTTAAAGTAAGGATATGCCAACTTTCTAAAAGTGGCCTTTTCACACTTACAATTAAAAATCCAACTCCCCTATGATTTGTGATTTTAAATTGTGAGTCCAGCGACACCAAACTACAAAATCTCTATCTTTTCACTATTGGAAATTACACTTTAATATGTTTTAAGACAATCACAATGTTAAGCTATGGGAGATAGATCTTGCAGTGGCGAAAAACAAATTTAGCAGTTTTTCACTACCAGGCCATGTCCTACCTTTAAAATACTCTGCACCCTGCCCATTGTGCTGTCTAGGATCTACCTTAAGGGTGACATGAAATAAAAGGCAAGGTTTGAGCCTGGCAAGTAGGTTAACTTGCCAGGTGGAAATGGCAGTTTAAGCTGCGCACACATGCTCTGCAGTGGCCTGATTTGCTTGCCTACTACAGCAGCTGTAGTTTCAACCTCTGGGGAATTTTTTTTATACCGCTGTTAGAATTGGGGGTCTCTAATTGGCAATGGTTTGCACTGTTGTTCAAGTAGGGACCCTTCTTCCTAGTCAGCGTAAGGGGGATACACTTCTAAAATAATCCCTGCTCACACACTTGGTAGCTTGGCACGCGAAGACAGGCTTTTCTCAGAGGCAGAGTGTAAAGCATTTGTGCACACATACAGTAATACAGTGAAATCACTACAAATGGACACCACACCAGTTTAGAAAAAGAAATAATCTTTATCTAAACCAAACAAGATAAAAACGACAAAAGTCCACAATACAGTAAGAAAAATATGACTTTTAAAAGGTAGAAACAGTTCTGTGCAAAGCAAATTACAGATGCGACACTTTCAGCACTAGGTACCTTGGATGCGTCTAAAGCAAGAACAGCTGCAGGGAAGGTGAAGTGTATGTTCCTTACTCCAGGGGAGGTGATGTGTTGGTTCCTAATTGAAGGGAAGGTGATGCGTCGGTTTATTACTGCGTGGGGAGGTGATGCGTCAGTTTCTTACTGTGGCCCCGGTGTCCTTGTAGACTTGGTGCCCTGGTGCTATGCGTGAGGCTCGGGGATGCGTTGGTTCTCGATGCGGCCGTGGAAACTGCACTTGTGTCGGTTTCTTTAGCTACGGTCCCATAATGTGTTGTTTCTTGCAGCCGCACAGTAGGGTCAGCATCAGAATCGGTGTGGTGATCTCGGCCTTCATAGATCGTGCACTCGATGTGGCGTGCAGCGATTTCTTAAGCTGTGGGCAGGCGCTGTATAGGTATCATCTACGATGCATCTGAAACAGGTAAGGATGTGTTGTGCTTCTCTTCATTGCATTACTTTTCCAGCGTCCAACAGCAGAAACAACCTCCGGAGGCCCAGAACAGCAGCAAGCACCTCTTGGCAGGTCACAACTCTCAGCAAGGGAGAGCAGGGGACCAGGGGGTGAAGTCTTTGTCTCCCTGAGATTTCAAAACAGGAGGCAAGCCCTACGTCAAGCCATTGGAGATCTTCCTCAAGCAGGGGACCCAGCTAAGTTCTTGTCCTTTCCTCATCAGAAACAGCCACTACAGGCCAATTCTAGACAGCACACAGCAAATGGGCAGTACTTCTCCTCAGTTTCTCCAGTTTCTTCTCATTGGCAAAGGTCCCTCTTGAATTCCAGAAGTAATCTAAATTTCAGGAGTCTGAGACCCAATATTTATACAGCAATTCTCCTTGTTATCTGGTGACAGGGAAGCCCTGTGCTCAATCAAAACCAGTTCTGTCCTCTCTGGTGCGGCTTCCTGGCAGGAGGTGGAGACAGCATTGTATAAGGCAGACCAGGCCCATTCAGGTGAAAGGAAATCTTCTCCCCTACTCAAACTGCAGCCCAGATCTATTCAGGCCAGCCCTGACTCATCCAGGAAAGGCAGGACACACCTCAACCCCCGTGGCTGTCTACTATGAATGCACATCCCCAGCCCATGTCACTCCAAAACCAGACAGTCAATACATAACCCATCAGAGGCACCAGGATGGCTAAGCAAGAAAATACATACTTTCTGAAAGTGGTATTTTCAAACACAAAATGTAAAAATCATCCTTACTAAAAGATACATCTTTAGATTCTGAGTTCAGGCATACTAAACGTTCACTTCCTATCTCGTCCAAATGGCAAGTTATATTTATAAGATGTTATGAACAAACTCTCATTCTATCCTATGGGATAGATGGTTTTTCACTAGTGAAAAACAAAATTGGCAGTATTTCCTTATAAGGACATGTTACACACACCACAACATGTCCTACCGTTCACAGACACTGCACCCTGCCCACAGGGGTACCTTGGGCCTACCTTAGGGTTGACTCAAATGTAAGAAAAGGGAAAGTTAGGGCCTGGCAAGTAGATGCACTTGCCAGTTTGACAAAACAGTACCAAACTGCGAACAAACACTGCAGTGGCAGGTCTGAGTTGAATTTACAGACTGTTTGTGTGCGTGGCACAATCAGTGCTGCAGGCCCACTGCCAGCATTTGGTTTATAGGTCCTGGGCACACACAGTGCACTATACTAGGTGCTTAACAGTAGACCAAATAAGCCAATTATGGAAACACCAATCCATATGCACAATTTACAAAGGGAGCACTTCACTTTTGCAATGAACAGCAGTGGCAAAGTGCCCAAAGCATCTAGTCCAGCAAAAATTAAGTCCAAATCTTCAATTGACTTGGCAGGTAACAATTTGGAGATTGACATGTCTCCCATTCGGATTGATGACAGCACCCTGGTGATTTACGAAAGTGATAAGACCAGTTGTGGGCTGGTTGGGATTGAGAGCTGTTCGTTTAGTTGTTTACCTGGAATGACATCTTAATTACATCAATTTCGAAGAAACAAGCGGAGGAGTACAAAGGATTGGCACAGTCCGAGTTCTGAATGATGTTAGATTTGTTGTGAATAGGGAAACATCTTGGTTGGTTCAAAGTCAGGATTTGAAATTTTTAAGTTTCTAAATACAGACTTTGGATTATGTTTTAGGTTACTGATGGTCAAGGTTAAGAAGTCCAACAGAGAAGTAAAGCATTTGCGGTCATTGGAGAGAATGTCATTATGCCAGTTAGTGAGACTTCAACAGTGACTCTCTGTCTCAAATCAGACAATTGTCATCTATGGATGGATTGGAGGTACTCACATGAGGTAGAATTAAATAAGGACTATTTGATGGAGTTGTACTGGTGGTTAGAAAATTTGAAGTCCTGGAATGGGAGAGCAATTCTGGAGATTTACTGGTAACAGAGATAGAGTAAGATGCCACTTTGAAGGTTGGGGAACAAGATGTGGTCTGATGTCAACAAGAGGGAAATGGTCATAGTTAGAGAGAAGTTTGGATATAAATTCTTCAGAACCCCTGGCAGGTCCTTTTGCAATAAGAAGTCTGACAAAAATCAAGTGAATTGTTTAATTTTGCTTAAGGACAGTGTTTCAGCAGTGAGATATGTAAACAAGTTGAGGGGACCAAGGATTTTTAGTGAGAGAATTTGGGGAGTTCTGTCTGGAGAGGAAGAATGTGGCCCAGGCTCAACACTTTCTGTGCATGAAGAATGTGCTGACATATGGGAGCTTAAGGTGTATGAAGGATTCAAGTGAAAGGGTATTGAATAAGGGTGTCTTTTGGAATTTGGAGAGGATATAGGGTCCATTCAACATAATATTGTTTGCAAACATGTTGAATGCTCAGATACTGATATTGTGCAGTTGGAGACCGGACCTGGAGGCAAAAAGGGTGGATGCTTCACAATGATTCCAAGGGTGCTGTTGAAAATGAAGAGAGACAAAGCGAATGCTTTAGTAGTTTTAGAATGTGTTGGTTGCCTCATTGTGGAAGACTCAGTCATGGTTCCTGGATTTGATACATTTATTGAGCGATGATCCACTGATTTTGTTTCATATTGTCTGGATCTTTTAAAGAGTCTAACAGGCCAGTGGCATGTGTTATCAGTGAGCAGGCAATTGCAGCTCATGGCTTGGAGGATTTCAGGGGAGTTTAGTATATGCCAGGATTATCTTCAGAGGTTACCAATAAAATATTCCCGGGCACCGGGTACATCAAAGGCATATAGGCTGGCTTGGCAAAAGTGTGCTTGTTGATGCTCTGAAAGGGGTTGGATCCCACTTCAGCCCCTGTAGTAAGTTATTAATTTACTGACTGAGAGTTTTAAGGAAGGTTTGTGTTATAGTTCTGTGAAACTGTACCGATCACAAATCAGCAATTTTGGCAGGTCATGCTCTCTTGGATGGAGTTCCAGTGGGATAGAATGACCTTGTTAAGAGGTTTATTAGAAATGTACATATAGAGAGCTACCTGTGGCAATGCATTCCTCTTTGTTGGATGTCAATGTTGTGTTAAGGAAGATATATGCGTGGAGTAGAAATTAATCTTTAACATTAAAGGCATTGTCCATGAAGTTAGCAATGCTACTTTGCCTAATTTCTTTTAGACTGGTTTCAGATGTTAGAGCCTTATAAGTGTAATTTATAAATTATTAACCTTAAGTTATATGCTTCTACTTAAGGAATAGGACTAAGACAATTTCTAAGACTATATTGTATCTAGATTTGAATGATCATCAGAATTTGTGTGTGGTGCCATATTTAAAGAGAACTAAGGATTTGAGAAGAGCTGGGGAGACTTGGTTACTGGTATCTTTCAAGTTTGCTCATCAAGATGTTTCTTAATCCACTTTAGCTAGACAAGTTAAGGAAGTGATTAAAAAATCTGGTGCTGAAGTTCACTTTTTGGCACGCATTAGCTTAGGTGCTATGACTAGTAAAGCAGTATTTAGTGGTGGGAATTTGATTGATGTGCTGAAATCAGCTGATTGGGTTGGTTATTCAGTGTTTTAAAAACTTCTATTTTAAGCCTATTGATTATGCTGTGGGTAATGTTGTGGCAAAGCTTCTAACATCTCATAATGTTACTCTCTGTGCCTTGCCATTAAATGCACATTTTCCACAGCACTGGTGTGAAGAAAATCATGATTACATTAGAGACCCAGAGGCTAATGTTATCCCTACCATATTCTTCCCACCCTCTAATCTTGTTGATTTGTTTGTGTTTTTCTCTACAGGACAAACTTGAGAAGTGATTTCTGAAGGAGGAAATGGATTATCTGAGAAAGGAGAGTTTCTAGATACAAGATGGAGAAAATGTTTAGGGATGGAGAACTTTTCTGACAAGATTAACGTTTGAAGATTAATTTCTTCGCAGCTCAAAAAGATGGACAATTGCTGAGGTTCTGTGGGTTTATATAGATTCTATAATGTTGATATTGGTTTTAAATTCTTGCCAAAAGAATAAAAGAGGACTGCATTATATTAGCCTCTGTGTCTTTATTATGATTTTCTTCCCAGCTGGACTGTAGAAAATCGACAACACCCTCCACTTATTAAAATTGGAAGAAACACACTTGCCTGCCTTATCACTGACACTAATTGTATTTGATTGGCACGGGCATTCCAGAAAACATCCCGATTTTAGTGCTACCTATCTCAAAGTTGTTTCATTATATGAAGCACTGGAGAATAAAACCAATGCATAGTTGATATTTTCAAACTCTTCCCCAGCCTTAAAGACTCTTGCATGTTACCAGCCAAGAAAACTGGCCATCCTATTAGCTAAAAATATTATATTCATCATACCAACCTTAGAGAGGGGAGAGTTGATTCAGCTTAGAAGCACACATAACTTTTTGCAACCATTAAAATGGGGAATAACATACACCATTGACACCTTCTTCCTCATTTCAAGTCGACAAACGCATAATCAGATGAAGATTGTGGCCCTACTAATTTGCAAACATCTCACAATCACAAGTTAGAGGATGTAAAATTAGCACCTAGATCCTCTGATGCAAAGTCTGACAGCAGTAATACATCCATCATGGTCCATTAGCCTGCCGTCAGAGATTCACAGTTTTGAATCACGGTTAGAGCAAAATACTAAGCCATAATGTGTTATCCAACAGTGCCCATCAAATAGAACCAACAAGCTTATTTTCTTTTGAAGAGAGTGATTACAGGATGTGCCTCAGGTCTACCAGTGTGCAATGGCTCACATGAAGAGTGTGCAATTTTGCTAGAAATTGTCGCTTTCACAACGGAGTGCCTATCATAATGCCGACTAGAATTCTCTCCCTTTGTAAATCTCCTTTGCTCTCCCAGTTGGAAAGTTGATGGCATCTGTACGGCTTGCAGTTTTGCTGACCTCTGTCTGTAATGTCATTATTTCAAAATAACGCCCCCTGCAGTCACACAGTTACATTGCATGAGTGCATTAGGTGGGCTTTCCATCCAAACACAAAGTATGAAACAACATGGCAGGGCGTTTGCTGTCACCTTTTGTGTCTCTCCTTAAAATAATTGACCAGTGTGCAATGTCACACACGAGCCAGAAACAACATATATATCTGAACTGATAATCAAACGTTTCGATATGTTTTTGTGCTTCGCCTGATATACTCCTGGAGACTTGTGTTCAGCCATTTCCGCACACTACTGCTGACGTAATTAACCTATCCACTCCTGTTGTGATGCTTTCTTTGCCTAGGCAGACGAATGTAACGTGGAATTTGTAAATTTAGGTGAGTAGATTTATCCACAAAATAGCCAAACTTTAAGGAGGAAAGCAAAACATTAACCGAATGGAAACACAGACAAAGAGTAAAATAATGCATAGAGTTGCGAATATAGTACAAAACAAAACACTTGCAAAATGGAACTTTTGAGCCAATTTGCAGCATAATGACAGCAGGTTCGTTCGAACTGCACAATCTGTTAAAAAGAACAGCAAGCCAGCCTCTTGGGAGATACACAATTGTTATGGTTTAGATTTCCCCATTTCTGGTTCAGATGTTGCACATTCCACCAGGCAATCACGAGAACTAAGTGCTGATGAGCGAGAAGGATCAAGAGATCAGGAGGAAGGTTATTGGCGGCAAAAAACTATTTTCACAAACTGTGTATTAATCAAAATCTGTGAAACATATCTGAATGTTGTACTTTCAGAAAGTCTCACAAGAGGTGCTTTCTTTCTAAAGAATCGAAATCTAACTTCAATGCTAAATCAATAAACCAAAAAATAGTAATTTGTTCTTATTGTTGTTAATAATACACTATTACCGTTTCTAAGCACTGTACATTACAGATGTAATTTCCCAAATACATGGTTCTGAGTTTTCTGACCTTGTAGGGCTGTTTCTGCTTCGCTTGGATTCGTATTCGAATCACTACAGACAGCATCAGCGTTCCTTACATTTCTCAGCCACCTTCCTGGCAAAAAGCTTTAGCATCCTCCATAACTTCACCACTCGAGCCCTGATTATGGGCTGGGCAGAGAGGCATGGTTGAGTGGAATACCACTCGGCTGGAGAGTAATTGCCCTGGTGTTCTGGCTTTTAGATTTCCTGAGTGAGGAAACACCAGGCTAGGTTTTACTGGCTGGCTCCAGCAGGGTGTCAGGCAAAAGCACAGCCACGCCCCCTCTTCCCACCTTTATATCTCCCCCATGATCAATACGAGCAGAATTGTACATGGAACGGAGACTTCACACATGGAAAAGGACCTGCAAATTCCAAATATGCATATTCTATCGTATTGCACAGTGAAGCGTTGCAATAACCAGCGGGAACATATTATTCCAAACCGTGTCATTTTCTGCGCCCCTTCACCATCCAATTCATAATGTAATCTCAAATATAGGAAACATGTTCGCCCTCAGACATTCTTGACCATTGCTTAACCTGTCCTTGGGCGAGGTTTGACATTGAAATGGAATTTAACATTAAATGACATACTCTACCAGTGAGTTATTTGTTCGTAATTTCATTTTTATGTCTGCATAGTGTCTTCCAGATTTAAAAAAAAGAGACAGATTCAGAACGATATTTTGCATATAAGTTTAACCTATGTGTAAAAATACCTAATCCCGGGGGTGTGGCTAGCAGACGAGGAGAATGGCGGATTACTAGCGAGGCTCCCAAACCCTCGCCACTAATCCTGCAATTATCCCCAGTAGTTATGGTATATTGACCCTGATCTGAAGGGGTCTACAGGTCCCCGTTGGTCGCAAGAACTGTGGGGCAAAGCTCCGTGGTGCACAGAAAAGCGGAGAAGTCGGACGGCCGTGGTTGCAAGGCAATAAATATGGCGGCATCACCGTGAAATGTGGAGGAGGTTCCGGAGCCCTTGCGGCAGACGCTGATTCCCCGAATCACCTGGGAGGAGCCCAAAGTGCAAGCGGGAAGGTAGAGCGACCTGATCGCAGCACTAGGGCTTATTACAGACACTGCTGTGAGTGGACGGAGGCAGAGCTGGGAACGGGACGCTGCGGAAAGTGAAAATTGAGGCTCCAGCGGGAGAGGTCTGCTAGGCCCACCGAGGTGGATCTCTGCCTGTGGTTCCTGAAATAGGCAGCGCCGGCCAGACGCACAGCCACCCCCTGCTACTAGACTGGTCCCAAAGCACCTGGCAACGACTCAAGGCAACACAAGGCGCGCCGCTGCATTCTGGATATGCTGCAGTCTTTGGCGGCAACTCGCATTTGCTCCCAGGTATAGGGCGTTTCCATAGTCCAGCCTGGACGTGACCAAGGCATGGACCAGGGCCCTCCTAGCTGACACAGGGAGCAGGTTGAGTGTCTTTCTCAGACTGCGAAGAATACCAAAGCATGTCCCTGCAACGCGCCGAGTGTGATAGTCAAAAGACATTTTGGAATCAATCCAAATGCCTAGATTCTTCACATGGTCCTTCGGAACGGTTTATCGGTCCCAGTGCCTGTGGCCACCAGGCAGATGTCCAGACCGAGGGGGACCTACCAACGATAAGCACCTCCGTTTTGTCCCCGTTCAATCTGAGACAGTTGTTGGCCATCCAGCCTGCCAGATAGTGTAGGCAGGATGTGAAATTGCTGGCTGTGTGCTCAGCCGGTTGTGTCAGAGCCACAACCAACTGGGTATCGTCGGCGTAAGTTACCACCTCTACCCCATACTGCTCAGTAATCGAAGCCACCGGCGCCACATAGAGATTGAACAGGGTGGGACTAAGACTGGAGCCCTGGGGGACTCCCTGCTTTAGGTCAAAAGCCTCTGACCTATAAACACCCTGCTCAACATAGAAGCTGCGGTCGCGAAGGAAGGATTCCAACCAGGACCAAGCCCTCCCAGTCACTGCACCTCTCCTTAGACACTGCAGCAAGGTGTGACGTGCCACAGTGTCGAATGCGGCACTGAGATCGAGAAGAATCAGTGCCGCTGTCTGACCCTCATCTACATGTTTCCTCAGAGCCTCTGTGGAAAAGAGCAGGGCAGACTCAGTGGAGTGACAGGCACGGAAACCGGACTGGGAGGGATGGAGAAGCCCATGCGCTTCAATATGTGCCGTCAATTGTTGATTAACCAGTTTTTCGGCTACCTTGGAGAAGTAGGGGAGGAGAGAGATAGGCCGTAAATTGCTAAGTTGTGTTATGCTAATTTGTGGCTTTTTCTTGAGTGGAAGCACAACAGCCCGCTTCCATGTGCTCGGCACCCTGCCAGACTCAAATGACAGAGCTAACAGGTGCTTAACATAGGGAGCCAACAGTTCCATGCTGCCACTCAAGATCTTAGCAGGGGCCGGATCTATAGGAGATCCTGATTTTATTCCCCTAGCTACCGCAATCAGCGTCTCCTCGTCCGGAACTGAGAATGCCCTAATGCTGTCCTTCTCCGGAAAACCCCCTTCCAGTGGTGTATCGCCACTGAGGCCAGTCCTGGCCTCGTTAGGAAAGGTGGTGTAAATATCCTGCACTTTCTTATAGAAAAATTAAGCAATCTAGTTACAGGATTGCACAGAGGAACCAACCTGTTCGCCTACTGAAGCCAGCGAGGATATCTCTTTATAAACCACAAAGATTACATTAGAGACACAGAGGCTAATATTATCCCTACCATATTCTTCCCACCCTCTAATCTTGTTGATTTGTTTGTGTTTTTCTCTACAGGACAAACTGGAGAAGTGATTTCTGAAGGAGGAAATGGATTATCTGAGAAAGGAGAGTTTCTAGATACAAGATGGAGAAAATGTTTAGGGATGGAGAACTTTTCTGACAAGATTAACGTTTGAAGATTAATTTCTTCGCAGCTCAAAAAGATGAACAATTGCTGAGGTTCTGTGGTTTTATATAGATTCTATAATGTTGATATTGGTTTTAAATTCTTGCCATGAGAATAAAAAAGGATTGCATTATGTTAGCCTCTGTGTCTTTATTATGATTTTCTTCCCAGCTGGACTGTAGAAAATAGGCAACACCCTCCACTTATTAAAATTGGAAGAAACACACTTGCCTGCCTTATCACTGACACTAATTGTATTTGATTGGCACGGGCATTCCAGAAAACATCCCGATTTTAGTGCTACCTATCTCAAAGTTGTTTCATTATATGGAGCACTGGAGAATAAAACCAATGCATAGTTGATATTTTTAAACTCTTCCCCAGCCTTACAGACGCTTACATGTTACCAGCCAAGAAAACTGGCCATCTTATTAGCTAAACATATGATATTCATCATACCAACCTTAGAGAGGGGAGAGTTGGTTCAGCTTAGAAGCAGACATAACCTTTTACAACCATTAACATGGGGAATAACATACACCATTGACACCTTCTTCCTCTTTTCAAGTGGACAAACGCATAATTAGATGCAGATTGTGGCCCTACTAATTTGAAAACATCTCACAATCACAAGTTGGAGGATGTAAAATTAGCACCTAGATCCTCTGATGCAAAGTCTGACAGCAGTAATACATCCATCATGGTCCATTAGCCTGCCGTCAGAGATTCACAGTTTTGAATCACGGTTAGAGCAAAATACTAAGCCATAATGTGTTATCCAACAGTGCCCATCAAATAGAACCAACAAGCTTATTTTCTTTTGAAGAGAGTGATTACAGGATGTGCCTCAGGTCTACCAGTGTGCAATGGCTCACATGAAGAGTGTGCAATTTTGCTAGAAATTGTCGCTTTCACAACGGAGTGCCTATCATAATGCCGACTAGAATTCTCTCCCTTTGTAAATCTCCTTTGCTCTCCCAGTTGGAAAGTTGATGGCATCTGTACGGCTTGCAGTTTTGCTGACCTCTGTCTGTAATGTCATTATTTCAAAATAACGCCCCCTGCAGTCACACAGTTACATTGCATGAGTGCATTAGGTGGGCTTTCCATCCAAACACAAAGTATGAAACAACATGGCAGGGCGTTTGCTGTCACCTTTTGTGTCTCTCCTTAAAATAATTGACCAGTGTGCAATGTCACACACGAGCCAGAAACAACATATATATCTGAACTGATAATCAAACGTTTCGATATGTTTTTGTGCTTCGCCTGATATACTCCTGGAGACTTGTGTTCAGCCATTTCCGCACACTACTGCTGACGTAATTAACCTATCCACTCCTGTTGTGATGCTTTCTTTGCCTAGGCAGACGAATGTAACGTGGAATTTGTAAATTTAGGTGAGTAGATTCATCCACAAAATAGCCAAACTTTAAGGAGGAAAGCAAAACATTAACCGAATGGAAACACAGACAAAGAGTAAAATAATGCATAGAGTTGCGAATATAGTACAAAACAAAACACTTGCAAAATGGAACTTTTGAGTCAATTTGCAGCATAATGACAGCAGGTTCGTTCGAACTGCACAATCTGTTAAAAAGAACAGCAAGCCAACCTCTTGGGAGGCACTCAATTGTTATGGTTTAGATTGACCCATTTCTGGTTCAGATGTTGCCCATTCCACCAGGCAATCACGAGAACTAAGTGCTGATGAGCGAGAAGGATCAAGAGATCAGGAGGAAGGTTATTGGCGGCAAAAAACTATTTTCACAAACTGTGTATTAATGAAAATCTGTGAAACATATCTGAATGTTGTACTTTCAGAAATCTCACAATAATTGCTTTCTTTCTAAAGAATCGAAATCTAACTTCAATGCTAAATCAATTAACCAAAAAATAGTAATTTGTTCTTATTGTTGTTAATAATGCAATATTACCATTTCTAAGCACTGTACATAACAGATGTAATTTCCCAAATAAATGGTTCTGAGGTTTCTGACCTTGAAGGGCTGTTTCTGCTTCGCTTGGATTCGTATTCGAATCACTACAGACAGCATCAGCGTTCCTTACATTTCTCAGCCACCTTCCTGGCAAAAAGCTTTAGCATCCTCCATAACTTCACCACTCGAGCCCTGATTATGGGCTGGGCAGAGAGGCATGGTTGAGTGGAATACCACTCGGCTGGAGAGTAATTTCCCTGGTGTTCTGGCTTTTAGATTTCCTGAGTGAGGAAACACCAGGCTAGGTTTTACTGGCTGGCTCCAGCAGGGTGTCAGTCAAAAGCACAGCCACGCCCCCTCTGCCCACCTTTATATCTCCCTCATGATCAATATGAGCAGAATTGTACATGGAACGGAGACTTCACCCATGGAACGGACCTGCAAATTCCAAATATGCATATTCTATCGTATTGCACAGTGAAGCGTTGCAATAACCAGCGGGAACATATTATTCCAAACCGTGTCACTTTCTGCGCCCCTTCACCATCCAATTCATAATATAATGTCAAATATAGGAAACATGTTCGCCCTCAGACATTCTTGACCATTGCTTAACCTGTCCCTGGGCGAGGTTTGACATTGAGATGGAATTTGACATTAAGTGACATACTCTACCAGTGAGTTATTTGTTCGTAATTTCATTTTTATGTCTGCATAGTGTCTTCCAGATTTTAAAAAAAGAGACAGATTCAGAACGATATTTTGCATATAAGTTTAACCTATGTGTAAAAATACCTAATCCCGGGGGCGTGGCTAGCAGACGAGGAGAATGGCGGCTCACTAGCGAGGCTCCCAAACCCTCGCCACTCAGGGGCGCAACTAGATCTTAATTTCGGGGGGGGGCTAACATGGCAAATGAAGGGGCATGGCTAATGTTAATCAATGGGGCGGAGCTAAAATGGCAGATAATCAGGATCGGTTAATGCTCAGGTCAAGCTGAGAGAAAATGTGGTGAATTCTGCATTTGCAACTGGACAACAATTAGAGAACACTTTTTTTTGTTAATTTGATGCATTTATATGCTATTGTCTTATGAAAAAGGAACAGAATGTACTGAATTAAAAGGCAAATTTAATATATTTTACTACAAAGCACTTTAGGAACACAATATAACCAATTTTCACAATGCCATTTCAAGGCGACGACCCTTTTTCGCCAGTTCATTAACAATTGCTTCTATAGGAGGACAATGTGCTCGTGAAATCCATAGACAGGTGTGTGGGAATGTCCTAGCTCCACCCATGGAACAACTTTCCAACGCAAGGTAACTCAAGGCAGCTCAATGCTCTGCCTCATTACTCTGGAGTTCCTAAACCACGCAAAACCACACAAAGTGGCCTTTGTGTGGGTTAGGTAAATCCCAATTAAATGGGTAAAATGATGGCAGCGTAAAAGAAAATCAGAATGGATGGATACAAGGGTGAAAGTATAGTATATGTAAATGTGAGAGGATGGATGCGTTGGTGAAGGGGTGGTAGAGTAAATAAATATCTGAGATGATGGCTAAAAGGATGGGTGTAAGGTTGGCACAGTAAATTGAAATCAGAAAGGATGGATGGTTGGATTGATGGATGAAAGGATAGCAGCTTCAGCATCGCACAAATGTATGACATTACAACACATGCCATCACAATGCATGACTTTACAACGCGGTTGTAACAACTCAAGTGCTGTTACAACACATTACCATTACAATGCAAACTTTTACCATGCATATGCCTTTACAACAAAGGCATATGCGTGGTAAACGTTTCGTTTTAAAATATATCTATTTTACAGGTAAGTATAAACGCTATATACATATATATATATATATATATATATATATATATATATATATATATATATATATATATATCCCTGTAAATGGCTTATTTTTTTTAGTAAAGTGTGTGTGTATATATATTATATATATATATACACACACACACACATATACATATACATACACACACACACACACCCAGATTTCCTTAAAACCCTACAACCCTTCAACCCATACCAACCCTAAAATTGCCCCCCTGGCACCCCAAAGCCCATACCCACCCTGAACCCTTAAATTAACCCAAAACCCATAACCACACTGAACCCGAAAATTACTCCAGGCACCCAAAAACCCATTACCAGCCTGAACTCTGAAATTAACCCCCTGGCACCCCAAAACCCATATCCGCCCTGAACTCTAAAATCACCCCTGGCACCCCAAAACCCATACCCACCCTGAACCCTAAAATTACCCTTGGCACCCCAAAACCCATACCTGCACTGATCCCTAAAATTACACCCTTGCACCCCAAAACCCACTCCCACCCTGAACCTTAAAATGACCCCTGGCACCCCAAAACCCATACCCATTCTGAACCATAAATTCCTATCGGCACCCCATAACCCATACCCAACCGGAACCATAAATTCCCCCCTGGCACCCCATAAACCATACCCACCCTGAACCATAAATTCCCCCCTGGCACCCCATAACCCATACCCACCCTGAACCATAAAATTGCCCCCGGATGCCCCAAAACCCACACCTGCCCTGAATCCTAAAATTACCCCAGGCTCACCAAAACACATACCCACGCTGAACCCTAAAATTCACCCCCTCACACCCTAAAACCCATACCCGCCCTGAACCCTAAAATTAACCCCATGGCACCCCAAAACCCATTACCACCCTGAACCCTAAATTCATCCCCCTGGAGCCCCAAAACCCATACCCGCGCTGATCCCTAAAATTACACCCTTGCCTCCCAAAACCCGTACCCACCCTGAACCTTAAAATTACCCTTGGCACCCCAAAACCCATAACCATGCTGAACCATAAATTCCCCCCTGGCACCCCATAACCCATACCCACCCTGAACCCTAAAATAGCCCCCTGACACCCCAAAACCCACACCTGCCCTGAACCCTAAAATTCCCCCTGGCACACCAAACCCATACCCACGCTGAACACTAAAATTACCTTGTGGCACCCCAAAACTCATACCCACCCTGAACCCTAAAATTGCCCCCCTGACACCCCAAAACCCACACCCACTCTGAACCCTAAAATGACCCCTGGTACCCCAAAACCCAAACCCGCCATGATACCTAAAATTACCCCCCTGGAACCCCAAAACCCATACCCACTCAGAACCCTAAAATTACCCCCTGGCAGCCCAATTCGTAACCCACCCTGAACCCTAAAATGACTCCCTGGCACACTAAAACCCACACCTACCCTGAACCCTAAAGTTACCCACTAGCACCCCAAAAAAATGAACACTATATTTGCATATTCGGAGGGGACTGTCCTCTTTGACGTTTCCATGTATGTAAGTCAAGAACAACATTCACAGTAACCTAGATATGCAGGCAGTAGGTAATGATGTGCTGAAAAATGCATTAAAGTTACTGGAACTTACATAAAAAAACTGCTGCCTGCTCTTCTGATGCTATACTGTGGAGTCTGGCTGATGAGCAGCACTGCGTCCTGGCATCCAGCCCCTCCCGAAGCACTCACAGAGTAGATAGGTGTGAGTCAAAAGTTTCCTGGTTTCTCCTTGCCTGGGCCTCCTCTGCTTCTTTGTGGGTGCCCTCAGATGCAAAAATAGAAAGATCCTTGGCCCTGTTCACCATTCATCTGGTGAGCAGCACAGTGGATGTGAATTCCATCCAAGTGCACAGACAGCAGGGGCAAAGGGATGGCAGTGCAGGTGATGCTTTTCCATTGTAAATTAATTTCTGCTGGCGTCATAGCCCAGGGTTTGCTGTCTGTGCACTTGTATGGAATACACATCTATACAAGTGCACAGACAGCACACCCTGGGGTATGATGCCAGCAGAAATTCCTTTACAAAGGAAAAGTGTCACCTGCACTGGCCAGCCCTTTCCCCCTGCTGTGCACTTCACACCCCATGCTCACTATACATCAAGTGCTTAGGTGAAATCCCTGCTTTCAGGCAAGGATTTCACCTCAGTGCCACTCTAAAGGAAAACAAGAGGTGGTGGCAGGGGAGTTTCACTCGCTGAAACTGTTCAGAGGCTGGCTGTCTGGCTCGGGCTGCTGGGCCTCTCAGAAAGCATAAAAGAAATCACATTCTCGGATCGGATGTGCAGCGTTAGTTAATTATTTCAGTGCATGTCATCTTAGCCCGGGCAGAGGAGGCGACGGGGGGGGCTGAAGCCTGGTGAGCCCAATGGGTGTTGCGCGCCTGTCGCCACTAATCCTGTAATTATCCCAAGTAGTTATGGTATATTGACCCTGATCTGAAGGGGTCTACAGGTCCCCGTCGGTCGCAAGAACTGTGGGGCAAAGCTCTGTGGTGCACAGAAAAGCGGAGAAGTCGGACGGCCGTGGTGGGCAATAAATATGGCAGCATCACCGTGAAATGTGGAGGAGGTTCCGGAGCCCTTGCGGCAGACGCTGATTCCCCGAATCACCTGGGAGGAGCCCAAAGTGCAAGCGGGAAGGTAGAGCGACCTGATCGCAGCACGGGGGCTTATTACAGACACTGCTCTGAGTGGACGGAGGCAGAGCTGGGAACGGGACGCTGTGGAAAGTGAAAATTGAGGCTCCAGCGGTAGAGGTCTGCTAGGCCCACCGAGGTGGATCTCTGCCTGTGGATCCTGCAATAGGCAGCGCCGGCCAGACGCACAGCCACCCCCTGCTACTAGACTGGTCCCAAAGCACCTGGCAACAACTCTGCGACATGCCCCCACCCCCACGACCACTCATCTCCCGTGTCTTTAACTATAGGGACTGTGACATGATATTACAAATAGCACAAACTAATCCTCCGCTCAAACTGGACAATAGTGTTGTCACATTCTTCCCTGACTTTACGGCCAAGGTCCAGGCCCAACGATGCAGCTTTCTGGCAGTAAAGAAGAAGCTCTGAGATCCTGAAGTGAAGTATGCCATGCTGTTTCCAGCAAAGCTCCGCATAGAATCGGAGGGTAAGACGTGGTTCTTCTCCTCACCGGAAGAAGCATGGGACTGGTTGGAAGGTAGGCGCAGAGTTGGTGGCCAGCGCAGACAACGGAATGGAGGACACCGGTCGAACAAATCTAATCACGGGACGGAGCTGGGCAAAGGTTCCTCCCTGGTGGAAAGGGGAGAGACAACGCGCAGTTGAGTGGAGTGCTCCTTGGGACTGGGACAGACATGTATTGACCACAGATAAGTGGTCTGCAGGGGGTGGGATGGAAGGGGAGAAATCTGAGAGTTTCTCCTGACAGAGGGGCAATTGCAGGCTATGATGGGGGATTGAACCGATTGCATGTATGTAGCTGTGCGCCGTGGAGATGGGCGGGGCCTAGGTGAGGCCGGAGACCAAGCCTCACATATATTTTGAGTAACGTAGAATTTCCTTAAGATGAGGGAGGGAGGGCTGCCAGCCAGCACCTACGAGTAGTCTGGGGGGTGGAAGAGGCACTCTGCCTAGTTGGGGTGTGGGTAGTTCTAAATCCACTGGCAGGGGGGAAGGGAGGAGGGAGGGGTGGGAGTTTGGGGAGGTGGGTTGGGGGATTCAAGGTTGTTTGAGTTTGCAAATCTCAGATCATATAATGTCGTGTTTGATTTCCATCATGGACACTTGCCTTAGAGGTAAGATAGTCGCGAACCGTGTTGTTGTATATGTGTACATTTGTGTTGGCAAAGGGGAACACGGTAGATCACGCCTGCAAGCTGCGGGCACTGAGCCCTAAGGAGAGTCAGAGTGTTCCGGTCCATCTGACCTGGCCTCAGATGATGGAGGTTAAAATGGAAACGTCACTCTCTGTGCTCAATTGGAATGTAAATGGTATGGGGACAAAATCAAACAGTTAATAGTGCAACAGTATCTAAAACGTCAGGCCCCTGATTTGGTGTTATTACAGGAGACACATATGGTGGGTAACAAATGCAAAGCCCTTACACGGTGGGGATATAAACTACTGATACAGGCTGAATACACTTCGGGATCCCGTGGGACCGGTATCCTGGTTAAAAAGAACTTGGCGCTCACATCGATGTGCACATGGGCGGACCTAAGGGGTACATTTGCAGTCTTAGAGGCGCAATGGGAGGAGGAGGGCGCTCAATGTGGTTTCAGTATACCTCCAGCCAGCACAGGGTAAGGAGGCACTGGTAGACCTGGGCAAGATATTAGCAGACCTTCCTGTGGGCACCATGATTTGGGGGGGGATTCTAACAGGACTATAGATGATCGGAGGGATAGATATCCACAACGGCCACTGTCACAACCCCATACATATATGGAGGAATTCACCACAGCTATGGGACTGACTGACGAGTAGGGTACATTACAGCCGGATGGAGTTCAATTCACCTACTATTCTAATGCGTATAAGAGCTCATCCCGCATCGATTATTTCCTAACACATTCGGCATCCAATGGCCACTTCCGTAATCCCCACACCCTCCGAGGAGTATTTTAGATCACTCCCCAGTGAGGGTTGAACTTACGAACTTTAACCACCAACCGCAGGCCTCAATAATCCTTAGCCCTTGGTTGCTCAAAATCCCTGATATTAAAGAGGAACTATTCACACAGACTGTCAACTATTTCAATGATAACGTGGGGTCAGTGGACTCGGCACAGACCAGATGGGAAGCCTTTAAGGTGGTATTGAAGGGATAGGCCTTGGCCCTCAAGGTGGGGAATACAAAAAAAAGACAGCAACAGCTGGTCCAACTAGAATGTGAACTCCAGCAGCTAGAGGACGAAAGTATCAATTCTCCCTCAGTGGAGGCCATGAACTGCCTCACGCTTAAACAAGAGGAATATAAGATCCTGGCGAGGGAACAGATGAGGGCCAAACTCTTCCGCACTCAACATAAGATGTATGAACTGGGGGATAGGGCGGGTAAACTCCTGGCATGGTTGGAGCAGAGGGAACAAGGTGAGAGATGGGTGCCCAGGTTGACTCTTAGAGACGGAACGCAGGTCACACACCCAAAAGAAATAGCGGATGCAATCGCCGCCCACCTGGAACAAATCTACTCCCCCTCCACCATGTATACAGCGGATGACTCCCGCCAGCTCCTCTAAGATAGTGACCTGCCGACACTCTCTGATAGTGACAAAGACGCCCTTGACGAGGACTTGACGGACGACGAGATCCAAAAAGTCAAAAGTAAAATCCAGTCAGGGAAGGCGATGTGGCCCAATGGGATTTCCATGGAATGCCTGAAAATGGCGGCGCGTCATTTGTGGGCCATGTATGATGAGAGTTACAAGAAAGGGATTCTGACGGAAGATCAGCGACTAGCATCAATAGTTGTGATTCGTAAGCCGGGGAAGCCCGGTGGCGATTGCGGCTCCTACCGGCCAATTTCTTTAATCAACACTGAAGCTAAAATCCTTGTGAAATTACTAACCTTACGCTTGGTCACAGTCATTTCTTCACTGGTCCATCCAGCCCAATCTGGCTTCATGCCAGGGAGAAATACGGCACTTAATATCCAGCGTCTTCACAACGTGCTCTCGCGCCGAGAGTTTATAGAGGAAGACGCAGTGGTGTTATTCCTTGATGCCTCTATGGCATTTGATTCTATTGAGTAGTCATACCTATTCGAAGTCCTGAGGCGCATGGGCTTTGGCCCAAAATTCCTGGGCTGGTTGAGGCTGCTCTATACAGGTGTACGGGGCCAAGTGCGAGTAAATAACTATACGTCTTGAATATTCTCATTAAAAAGGGGCACTAGACAGGGCTGTCCTCTATCCCCCCTAATTTTCTCCTTAATGTTGGACCCGCTAGCCTCCTGGGTCAGACGCGACGTTATGGTGAGAGGGTTGAAATGGGTGGAAGGGCATAAAGACAGAATATTGTGATATGCTTATGACATACTGTTATATCTCGCCTCCCCATATAGATCCATACATGGGGTATTAAATATATTTAAAACTTTGGGAAATACTCGGGATATGCTAATAATTGGAGCAAGTTGGTGCTGTTTGTTCTTCGGGGCCTGGTTCCCCGGCTCCCCCGGGCTTCAGAGTAGAGGTGGCCACAGGGGGTTTTCGTTTCTGTGAATCTTTATAACCCCAGACTCCCAACTACTTTATGCTCATAATCTTGCCGCTCCACTGTCCCGGCTGCACACGGATGTAAAGCACTGGAGTCCCGGCCCCTTTCTCTGGTGGGCCGGGTGGCTCTTTTTAAGATGCTGGCCCTTCCACGGTTCCTCTATATACTTCAGAACTGTCCCCACCGGGTCCCAGGTGCATACTTCTCAGGGGACAGTGGATCCTCTCGCATAGCCATGAGCAAGCTAATTAATGGATGGTATCACAGGGCATTGCCCTTCCGGATATTAGACTCTACTGTTGGGCATTGCAACTGATGATGGTGAATCACTGGATATATCGCTTCCCTATTGATACAGCCTATTTGCTGGACAAATATCAAACTGGGACTTCGGGGCACTTGGGGGCGCTGTACTCAAAGGTTCACAAAGGACAGTATTTCAGCCCCACAGCCCATACAATTGCAATGTGGCAACAAGCGAACTCCCATCTCGGGTGGTCGAATGTCCTCACCAAAGCCGCACCACTGTGGTATACCCAAAGACTGGGACTTCTGTGTCACAAGCCCGATTTGACAAGTGAGATATCATTGGGATCTCAACTATAGGGGACTTGGTTAAGAAGGGCTCAATCCTTAAGTTTGGAGAATTGAGAGAGAAATATGACATGGCCCATGGAGAGGTATTTAGGTACCTACAAATTAGACATGCCCTTACCACAGCTCTTCCTGACGTGAGTGACATACCAGAGTCGTCCCCCTTGGAGGATCGGCTACTTGATGGACCGCTGCTCACTAAAGCCATAACATTGACTTACAAAAAACTATGTAACAACCTATTTAACACGTTCAGCAAACTTCGAGGGACAGCGGAGATAGATCTCAGGCCCATTGATGATGAGGACTGGCATGCGGCACTAATGTCCCCTAGGGAAGCTGCCATCACCCTTCGCTTTCGATTAATTAAACTCAAAATTTTACATAGATCTTATCTGACCGGGGTAACCCTAGCAAAGACAGGCTCAAGGGCGGATGCGCTCTGCCTCCGGGGCTACCAGCAAGATGCAATCTTCTATCATATGTTTTGGGACTGCCCAGTGGTGCGACCAATATGGGAGGGGGCCATTAGTCACATCCAGGATGCCCTGGGAAAAAGAGTTCAGCCTTACGACCTAACAGAGGTAGAACAACAACTGACCACATTGGGCTACACCTTAGTCAAACGTGAGATTGCGAAATAGTTGGGGTGGTGGACAGGCCCTCTCCCCGAATGTGGGTTAGAGAGTTTGATGAATGAATGGTTGCGGAAAAGGAGGTATTTAAAACAAGAGGGTATCCAAAGAAATGCGACAAGAAATGGGCAAGTGGAATACCCACCGTGGTAACCTATGCGTTTCCCCATTGGTGGAAATGGAACTGCAGCGCACTGGAGAGCGACATATGGACATACCATGATTGTAACTAATTTACCTTTCCTAATGGCTTTAAAATATTGTATAAATTGCCAAACTGTAGATCAGAAAATGTATGTGACCTTTATCAATGTGAAAATTAATAC
This sequence comes from Lissotriton helveticus, assembly GCF_964261635.1. Lineage (NCBI taxonomy): Eukaryota > Metazoa > Chordata > Amphibia > Caudata > Salamandridae > Lissotriton > Lissotriton helveticus. The sequence continues at coordinate 788,652,048 of NC_136068.1, forward strand.
AAATATATATATTTTTTTAAATACCTAATCCCCTGGTGGAAATTCTAAGACCATGAGTCCCAGAACAATACACAGCAGACATTTATGTTCACAGTTAGGAATTACTTCTATAGGCAAGCTGACAGTTTCTTGTTCGTAAACTGAAATACATTTTCAACCAAGGGTGAAAAAAGGGATGTTCACATGGTGATCGCTTTACAAATTTGATGGCCACCCTCGAAGTGGTACAAATGTGGATATTCGCAAATGTTCTGCAATTCCTTTGAGCCTCTACACAGTTAAATCTGCAAATAGCCGAAATATGTTCATTTTCAGGGCTGGCAAAAAAAGTGTTGCTGTAGAGGAAGAATTTTCTCTGGAGGTAAACATTGTTTCCCAATGGAGAAAAAAATGTGTTTGCACATTTTCGCTATGCATGCTTAAGGGGATTGTCTACAATGCAAACAATCTACTGAAGCACTTTCCGTGAATCCTACCCCAATTATATATATATCTATATATATGTGTGTGTGTGTGTGTGTGTGAAAACTTACTCACATTAATGCCATGGTCCTTTATAGAGTCATGTGTACACAAGTAGCTTGGATGATATCATCACTGATATCATCAATGATGGAAGTCAATTGAGATATCAGGAATGATGTCATAAATTATGTCATGGAACATGTCAAGAGTGATGTAATATGTGAGGTCATTATCTCTGGTAAATATAACTGGTGAATTTCTGTTTTTTTTAGTTCAAAAGATAACATCTTCTTCCAACATTCTCCCACTTACCTAAAATCCATAAGGGCCCTGTTAATCCCCCCGGTAGGCCCATTGTGGCCTCAATCAATAGCCTCTTGGAGAATACATCACTGTATATAGATTCTTTTCTAAGCCGCTAGTCAAAGATCTGGCATCATGTGTCAGAGATACACAAGATATTTTACGACTGACGGAGGGTATTGTGTGGGAGCCGGATATGCTTTTTATTACTCTTGATATTACAGGCCTTTATACCTGCATTTGCCACCAAGATGGCTTGAAAGCAGTGAAATGGATTTTAAACAAAGGGGCTCCAAAGTTTCACACACACAACACCATGCTTTTAGAAATGATTGATTTTTGTTTGCACAACAATATGTTTTTTTTCTCTGGCAAATTGTATCAGCAACAACGCGGTACCGCCATGGGCACGTGCTTCATCCCAGCTACATGAATTTATTCATGGGCTGGTGGGAGAAGCACGTGGCCTGGGGGGAGACAAAAGAAATCTGGCTAGATATTATTATACTATGGGCCAGGTACATCGACAACCTATTTGTTGTTTGGAGGGGAAGTCGCTCCTCGGCTGAGGAGTACATATCCTCCTTAAACGACAATGGGCTAAATCTGGAATTTACAGGCCAAATAAGTGAGGTCTCGATAAACTACTTAGATTTGGAAGTTTTTATCGAGAACGACACTTTACAAACTAGACTCTTTCGAAAACCAACCACTGGAAACGCGGTATTACGCGCAGCCAGTTATCATCTGAGAAGCTTGATCAGGAACTATTGCATATTAAACGCAATTGTTCCAACCAAAAAGATTTTGAGTTAGCTAAACACGCAGCTATAGAAAGATTTAAGAGGAGTGGATATGGTAATTTCATCCTAAAACAAGCTGAGGTTAAAGTGGAGAATCTGGAACGCAGGAGTCTATTGATGGCCAAAACAAAAGTACCTGGCACCCAGGATAACAACGTACGAATGATCACTACTTACAATAGTAGATCTAGTGCAGTGGTGCGCATTATTCAAATAAATTGGCACATTTTACAGACGGACAATATTTTAAAACATAATTTATCGTCTCGTCCGTTGATAACGGATAAACGCTGCCAATCTTTAAGTGATCATTTAACACATAGCCATTTTGATCCCACTATGACAATCAAAAACAAGATCAATGTTTTAGGTTTTTATCCGTGTTTACGCTGTAAAGCATGTAAATTTAGCAACATAAAAACACTACATACGTGGGAAGGTCAGGGGATCCTAGACCGACCAGAAAAATAAAAAAGTTTCTCAATTGCAACTCAGAATATGTGGTATACTGTTTATAATGCCCATGTCACAAACGCTACATTGGCAGTACGATCAATCCAGCAAAGAAGCGTATCCTTGAGTATATGCGTGCAATAACAAACAAAGATGCGAGCTATGCAGTGGCACGTCACTTTGAACAATTCCACCACAGTGACTGAGACATCCTAAAATACTACTGTATAGATCAGGTAGAGAGAGGGGCAAGAGGGAGCGATAGAACCAAAAGGCTACGTATACTGGAGGCCAGGTACATCGTAGATCTTCAAACAAAGGCCCCGATTAGGCTTAACAATGACGAAGAACTTTGGGTGCATCTGGAAATATAGGACATGGGACAGGAATTGAGTATGAATACCACTGCTGAAGAGATATATATATATTTTTGTAGGACAAAAATGTGGCTTATGATCATGTGTTTTGCAGAATATTACGCCCATTAGGGCTATATTGAAACGTGGGTAACTCAAATGCACTGTGGAATGAAACCGCTGCTTGGTGAATGCTCATTGAGGGCAAAATTATGACGCAATTGGGATTGTTGAAAGAATGCTTTGCTATATTGTTTACAAAGCAATAGTTTGATTTATTTGCCAGAAGTCTAGAATTGCATAATGAATTATTCATTTAGACACAACTTGGTAATGTAATTAACTGGGTGCCTGTATGAAATAATATTGATCCCAATGCATAACGATTTTAAAAGTTTTATTAATTCTTTTTTACACTTACTCACTACTTTGCTCGAAATATGCAGTATGGGATAAACACACAGAATACCACATTACAAGATGGCCACCAATTGCTTAGCCTGTGGTATGAGAATGATAGTGCATCATTTGGGTCAAGGAAAAATCATGTGACACTTTGTTGTGTGAAATACTGCCGAGCAGGCACAGGGAAACTGACAATAAAAAAGCTACGGCAAAATGCACCAGGGGGGTCTGCACTAATAAAATATTAGATACTTTAACTTACTGTATCAGTATCGAAGAATATATATAAATATGTATATATACACATATATATATATATTTTACCTCCCCACAGTTGCCAGTAGGTAGTTATAGTTACAACCATGTTTCCATAGGAAAAGCGTTTTTAGACTTGCTTATATATTTCTTACAACAAATAAATTCAATCAAAAAAAGAAGAATTACCCTGCCGAAGTATTTGCACGCCATGGATGTGCATCTATTTTGGACCACTTATTTGTCCCTGCAATTGCTCCTTCTTGAATTGGCGGTTATATCCTGCATTGTACTGAAGACCCATCGCTGCAAGGGTCACAATTGGATTATTTCAAAATATGCCGCAATATACGGATAATTTAGTGTACTACCCAATTAGGTGGTTTACTCATTTTTTGTACGACATTCCTGAGAAGGCACTAAATGTGTAAGGGGGGTTGCTTTCTAAATTACAGATTGATGTTTAAATCAGGTGCTTCATGTAATATACCAATTAGTATCATGCCAGGCAACTGATCCTCAGTCCTGATGATGACCCCATATTCTCATGGGGTTGAAACGGTATCAACACACACTCTGACCCGTTACACTATACTTTGTATTTTTTCTGTTTTGGATGCAGCAGTATTTTTTTTCATAATAAGTGACCTAAGGGTTACATACTAATGTTGGTCACTGTCTTCTTGCCTGTATATGTTCATATGTCTTGTGCTGTCAGCTATTAACACCTGATTTGTTTGCTCTTTGGTTCCCGAAATTACTCCAGCAGGGATAATTCTTAATTTTTTGGTCGAATCACTTGTTGTTATAAAAATTCAAAACTTCTGATCATGAATCCGTTTATGGTACTCATTTCTGTATCCATAATGACTGGTTTAATTACTTTATTAAGGGGCCGTTGTTCCTATAATCACTCAAACACCCTTGGTCCCTTACGATCCAAGGGTCTCACTTGTGTATACATACTTGCTAATATCTTTGGCGTCATTTGACTAATCTTCACAAATTTCCCCCAGAAAAGTGCTCCAGTGAATCTTGCTGTAGATGGAAAGTTTTGGCGCGATCATTGAAGCAGGGACCAAGAAAAAGGAAGGGGGGGGGGGTGGGGGGGGGGCAAAAAATGTACATTTCCCATTTGAAATTCCATAGAATTTTAGACACAACTACAGCCCGAACTGCTGAACGGAGTTACACCACATTTGGCAGAAATGTAGCTGTTGGTCCAGAAAGCGACCTATTGGTGAAAATTAGTTCAGTAGATTTTGATATTTTAAAGCCCATGCAGAGCTTCGCTCACCTTCACTCCACGAGATGTATTGTGATTGGCTGGCCGCAATCTGCCATTGCGCCCACCATTTTGTTAACCGGGACTATGTCCCCGGGGATGTAAATTAAGATTTAAAACTATAAAATGGGTCATGGTATGGGGTACTCTGCCTCCATGGGTTCATTTATACGGGAGTGTGAGGGACCCTTTATGAGTTAGAAAATGCCACAAACAGTTTTCTTCCTCATGTGCGGGGAGGCGCAGCGCTGTACCAACGCTCAGTGCGGCCCCTGTTTAACATTGCAACGGAGTCATGAACCTTGCCAAAATAAAAAAACATTCATATTCTCACTCATAAACTAATACACACACTCACAGATCCCTGCAATGCACCCATGGGGCCAGGGTACCCCAACCCTGATCCCTTCTATAGTTTTAAATCTTTATTTTAATCTCCCAGGACATGGTCTAGTCTAGAAAGTTGCATCTGCCATTTTGTGCCCTGACTCCATGGGTGGTTTGTAGAGGTGTGTGAGGAATCCCTTATGAATTAGAAAAAGCTTCAAACTGTTTTTTCCCCTACGTGTGAGGAGTCGCAAAACCATTGCGATGCTCAGCGCAGCCCCCATGTAATGTTGTGACAGAGTTGCAAACCTTAGTGATTTTTTTGTAAAAAAGTAAACATTCACACACTCACTCATAGACACTCACAGATCCACTTAGCCAATCGTTCACTAACTCACTCACCCACCCAGAAGCTCATGAACCCACTCACACACCCACTCAGAGACTCATGCACCCACTCACAGACCCAGTCATACTTTCCAACACACCCATTTACAAACCTACTCAGACACTCATACACCCACTGAGACACTCATGAACTCATTCACACACTCAGTGTCAAAGGTTAGTGGTTACAGTTAGGAAATATTTTGTTTTTAAACCTAACACTTAAGACACCTAAGCTTACAGAGACATTATATTCAGGAAATACAATCACTTGAATGCTAATGACAAGGGTAACTCGTCATGGAGTTTCCATTGATTTCAATGGAAATTTAATGGAGGATTATCAGGGACCTTAGCATCCAAGTGGTTATTAAAAAACTGTAGAAATTCACTGGAAAACAAAAGGTTACATGGACATTATGGATAGTAAATAGAATATATAAAAAAAACTTGGAAATTCACTGAAAAAACAAAGGTTATAGGGACGTTATAGTTAGGCTCAGTTTTCACTCGTACAAAACCAGTGAAATTCAGCTGTTATAGTTACCTGAGCTAACTATAACTTACGCCCCAGTAATGCACTGCTTATGACCTTACATATTACATCACTCATGAAATGGTAAGTGACATCACTGATGACATCACTGATTCACAAAAAGGAAGAAAACAAATTTACTGGGTGGTTACACCAGTGAAACTTTGAATTTGCTCATCTCAAATGTCTGCTTTTCTATCAAAGTTTTTAAGCATAGGATTAGCACAGTGCCATCCACACTGAGCTGTAAAATGAAAGAAGCATTTTACCATTCCAGGCACAATATTACAGATTTGGATTAGTAAAATACCATCCAAGTCAACCACTAAGGTGCGAATCCCTCTCCAAACGCAATCCACTCTAACCCCTCAGATCTGGATTAAGCCCCCGTCCATTATAACCAGTCCAACATCTGTTCTTTTTTTTGAAAATGGAAATCAGGCGAAGGGCATCTTCTCTGCAAAAGGGCCACGGCATCAGAAAACAATGGTCACATTCAGGATAGTAAAGCATCCACCCACTGTGCAGGTATGAACCTCCACTGTAGACTGCTGTGCATACAAGCTTGAAAAAGAACCATTTAAATCTACCCCAGTGCTGTTTGAGTTAAAACCCTTCCATACAGATGTCTCATTAAACTATGAGCATCACTGAAAGTTCTCATTAACGAATTATTTCCTTCAATAAGTCTCAATGACCATGAGCTGTCTGACAGATTGCTCATTAGCCATGTCATTGCCAGGTAGGGCTCACGAACCATTCCATTTCAAGAGTTGCCATAAATCACTGGATAAGCTTCATTAACCCATTCATCACTCAGAGACATCTCATAGCCCACTGATTGCCTAGAGATGTGTCATTAAAGAACTAAATATCCTGAACAAACTCAGCGTGAGATCCCCTACCTCAAAATAATGACAACACACATTACACCTGCCTGCACAATGCATATTCTGGCATGCACCAGACAAAAGACAAAATGCTGGGGACTACCACTGACCAAACAGGGGAAGATAAACACATTTATTTACCTGTCTACACAGTGCCCCAAGTGATCCACCCAGTTCCATCGTCCTTCCCTATCATTTGCTTGTAAAAACGTCAACCACATTGTGTCTCAGCGGTTTCTAGAAGTAGAACACTTGTGTATTAAAGATACCAAAAGACCTGTTATTTTACAAGAAAATCTACGCCACCATTCTAGTAAAGTTTTAATAAATCCTGACCCTTTACAAGGAAATCTAATATTAATAAACCCTGTCTATTTTGGGTCCACGTGTTATTCCTGCAGTTTTTATAGACCTTGCTAGGGAAAGGCATTCCAGAAGTCCAATAAAGTGTTTATGAGCACTGTTACCTTTATCAAAAACCTATACCATTTGTCTCCTAAACCTGCTATAGACACACGTTTAAGGTACTAACCACTCTAGATAGCTTAGTAAAACTACCACAGCTTATTATTAAACATGATAAACTGCCAAATCTATAGAAAAACTACCAATGACCATGTGAGCTCTCTTACACAAGTATGGAATCCGAGGTTTACAGGCTCTGTGCAATAAAAGCACATCTCTCTGCAAAATGTGTAGAATCAAATGTTCACTTGAACAACATATCTTTATTTTTAAACATGTATAGGTGTTTTTGATTAAAAGACTATAATCATGAATTGTGGCTTAAAGTTTGCCATTAAAGTAGACGTGGTACTGGAGTGCACGTTTTAACAACAAGGCTAAACTGGCTGCAATTTCTCTCTTTCTCTCTTTATATCACTATCTTATCTTCCAATTGGGAACTTGATGACATCTGAGTGGCTTGCAGTTATTCTAAACTGGGTGAAATGTCATTATTTCAAAGTGGGGCCCCCTGCAGTCAGACGGTTACAATGTGTGAGGTGTTGTGGTCACTTTTCAATAGAAGCATAAGCGAATCACCCGATGTCAGTGTTCCCTGTCACTTCCATTGTCTCTAAATACTCAACAGGGTGGAATTCCAGAATTTAAACGGAGTAATACTTTTAGGACCAGGACATATAATAAAAATAATAGGATATATACGCTGAAACTTAAAGAATGTTTCTGTTTTGCGTGGTGACATTGTGAGGGCTTGTTAGCCGATTCTTGCACTCTTTACTCCAGCTGCTCTCTGCTCTCTTTGATTATTATGTCATCGCCTTTGTTCAAGTGCTTTCTCTGGTGGGCTTTTGGCCTGTATAAATGTAGTTACTTGAGTAGATTCAGGTAAAAGTACACAAATACTGAAGAGGAAAACATAATGTACACAAGTATACAGGTAAAATAGGGGAGAATATATAATAAAATATAGATAACTTGGATATTATAACTTGCGAGGGGAAATGCTGTATAATAGCAGCAAATTGAGTAAATTTGCACCCTTTATTGACAACAAAGGCAAAGAAAGCAAGGTATATGAGAGTGAAGGGACACCAGAGGAGCCTTTTCTAATTTACCAGGGGCCACTTGTATCCACCTATTTTGCATTCACAAACGATGAAAATCGCTAAAGGCCATATGTACATAAGCATTTTCCCATTGACACAGAATGGGTAAAACACTTTGATACATCTGGCCTTAAATTTGCCCTTTTGCGAATGCAAAATAGCCTTTCAAGATTTATGAAAGGCTTTGACATTGCAGCGCTGGGATGCCCCCGGGTAAATATGCGCTTAACAAATGCTACCCAATAGACAATAGACAATTTTAGGTAATCGCAATTTTTTGCAATAACCTAAAATTGGGACTCTAAATAGGGAATCACAATTTGCAATTCCCTAAGCACATGTACCAAGCATTTCCTAAATGCAAACAGGGCATTTAGGAAATGCTATTCCCATTGACACCAATGCAATTTTTGAAAACGCACAAAAAAAACATTTTTCAAAGTGCCATGTAGCGTGTTTGCTACATGGGCACTTTTTTGGGGGGTGCTTCAGGGGCGCCTTAGGCCCCCAGGCACCATTAGTTTTTTGCGATTACCAATTAGGTAATCACAAATTAGGTAATCCAAAACCATTCGCATCCATGGACCTTTCGGCCCAAAGGAATGAATGGAGTAGCATTTCTCAATAGCGATTCCCAATTTGCGATAACAACTTTGTAGGAATCCCTATTAGCTAATCCCTATTTTCTTACATACCATATAGCATTCCCTAAATAGTAAATACCTAAAATTCGCTATTTAGGGAATGCAAAATGGAACGTTGATATATGTGGCCCTATATGTTTCACAGTTAAGCTGATGAGCATTAAGTGCTAAACCTTAATGAAGCAAGTGGCGCATAGCAAGACCAAAATTAGGGATAGTGAAAAAGGCTACCTATCAAACTGCTCTGAAACAAATTTTGTGAGACGTCACATTTTTGTAATCAAAAACCCAACAAGGGATGCTTTTGAAAACTGGCATCCAAGCACAATGTTTTTTCACTAATCACCCCAAATGATGTGATTTCACAGCAAATGATCATCCTTACATCATCATTAAATATCAAATATAGGAAACATGCTCCTCTCCATGAACACTACAAGCGGCATTACACAAAGTGACTGGATGGTCTAATGTGCACCACAAATTTAACATCATAATGCATAATGCAAAGGTGCACAATTTTGCATCAGCCAGCATAATTTTGCCACAATAAAATTCAATGAGCCTAATGTATGAAGTTTTATCCACAAGTTAGTCTGACTTACGGGTGCACAAATCTAATTTGTGCCTAAATAGTCTTTAATTCACATGGTTACAAGATCAGCACACATTTCCACCTACAATCAGATTTCATCCTGCAGATAAACTACCCTTTTTGAGGTTCTTCCACTGGACGAAAATATCTCTTTGGGAATGGCTGTGGATAATTGACCAGCAAAAAGTTGGCAAGGACCCACACACTTGTACATTTATCGGTATTTTCAAACGTTTTACAAGGCCTTTCACACTCTGGAAAGTTAGTCCTTCAAAGAGCAGGGACAAGTTTCTTTATAGAATGAGCAAAGAATTGATAAACTTGAATACGTTATGCAGGTGTTAGAGGAAGAATTACTTCACAGAAATACATGATTTCTCAGCAGAAGAGAATAAAAGAAAAATATGCGAATGCATTTCTACCCTTTGTACGCCTGCCAATTCTATTCTATGTTGACAAGCCACTGGAGAATGCATATTGAATCTTGGGCACACTACCCTGGTCTGTGCCACACAGCCTACTTTTACCTGACTATTCCAGAAGTGATCAGTTATCATAATAAATATGCTGACCGCAGTGGAGCTGCAAACTTGCACTTGCATTGGGTGCAGAGCATTAGTGAAAGGCGGGCCAGATGTTTGAAGCCAACAGTTCATCTTTCACTTTGGAGGAGTCAACCAGGCCTGCATTTGAAAGAGGGACAAAGATTCCCATGCAAGGTGGATTAGTGAACGTCTACCAGGGTCCACCTTTAAATCGTACGCCAACTGCATGCCACGTCTCTGCCCACATTTATAATACAGAACACATGCAGAGGCAAACGTTTCCTCTTTTTATCACGCCATGCCTCCATGTACCCTACATGTGCACCAGAACAATCTGTATTACAAAAGGAACATGGAAGATTCTGTATTCCTTTCTTGGACAACCTTAATTATTAATCTAATATTAAGTCAATTGTGAGAAAATTTCCCTTTTTGATTGGTCACCCTCATTTTACGCTGAATTCTATTGCAGGTTTTTAGACTTCACACTAAGGCACCCCTGTCCTTTGCCCAGTGTATGTGCTCTGACACTTAAAACAGTCATTAAATGACTACTTCCTGATTGTCACGTTTAACTCTCCTTTAAGGCCATAATATATATATATATCATGGAAACTATACATATGGCAAAAGAAAGTAAAATGTAACTTGTGGACTGTAGCACTCATTGCATTGTGCTATCTACTAGAGTGACATGTGAAAACATGGCTTCATGCGGATCCTGTTTAGCCTGATGGCAGCAGCTTCAACCTTGCTGTACAGACAAGTGAACAGCTCCCTATTAACAGGTAGGAAAACATAATTCTAAACATTAATAAAGTCATTCCTAAACATATCTTGCTGCCTCACAAGGTATATTTAAGAGTGGGAAACGCGTAGCATTAGAAATGGCATGTTCCCCTAGTTACTAGGCCCAAAATTATATTGTACTGGCCAGGCTGTAAGTTTCACATAGGAAAAGCACAGATTACACTTTAATCTATAACTTTTGACCTGTACCAGCTACAGACTCCATTCAAAGACTTATTTTTATATTTTATAACAATCCAAACTAAGGCCAAATGTGGATTTATATTAAGCTTATAGGAAATGTAACTTTAAAAAAGTTACCTTTACCCGGCATGATGCTGCTGGAGGCTAATTCTTATTTGCTCTCCAGCCACTGCTCAGACTGTACTTGGCCTGAATGAGGTGTGAAAGGGGTGTGAAAACTACTCCTAGAATAGGGACAATGGCCTGGGATGAGTTTTGTTCCCCCAGTAGGAAGACGACCAGGGGTGCCCACAAACGTAATTTACTTCAAGGAGCCTGCCCTATCCCAAGTAAACGCTAGATGACACATGGAAAGGTTCTAGTGTTAGTCTCCCTAGTCAGACTGGCATCAAATACAGTTGGAGGGAAGCTACCCAGAGTACTGGTTTTGAGTGACCGCAGAGGACTGCTCCTAACTCTGACCATACCTCTGAGTCGGCTTAGGGGCTCTGCTCAAAAGGAGAAGGTGTACCCTTATCTTGGGATTGTATGTGGTAGGGCAGAGACTGCTGGAAAGGTGGGTAGGGTTGCCTTCAGGAACTTTTACTCCATTGTTCAGGGAGTGCCCTAGAGTCACCCTTAACCAGTAGCTTGTACCATGCATAAATGTGGTAACCCAAGACACTCCTCAGAACACCTGGACATATGGAAGAACAGAAGGACTGCACCTGCTAATTGAGACCTATGAGGGGGCTGAAGGGCTGGGCCTGCCCCCATTTGTATCCAGGACAAAGAAGTAGACTCCAAGGGCTGATTGGCCGACCTCCTATGTGGCTACAGGTACACACCAACTTACAAAAGGCCTTTTTCCTGTTCCGACCAGCTGACCAGTAGCAACTGGACCTGGACTGGACCCTGACACCCTTTGAATCTCTAAATGCCTCTCCTGAGGTTTTAGGGGTCTTTGAAGTGCACTCTTGTGGCACCAGACAAAATCTAGTCATCTTATAAAAATATTTCCTCCAGATCACTAGTGGGACCCTCAAGAAAAAGTATATGACTGGCAGTTCCCTGGCATCAAACTGAATTTCAATTTGGTCCCACTCAAGGTTCTCAGCACCTCCCAAAAAACGACCAAGTCCCATTCTGTGTAGGGACTTGGAAAGTATTCAGCAATACATTTCTAACACTCCAGAACGCTAATCATACCAATCTGCTTCAAATATCCGGCCTTCAGTTCCACAGTGGTGGGTACAATTTCAGCATTGCCCCACTCAGGGACCATTTTTTATCTAAAACAACGACAAAGTCCCTTTGTGGGGCTTAGTAACATTTTTGTCCTCTTAACTTTCAACAGACCCAATCCACTTGGTGCATCCAATCTTAGACTCCATTATGGTCACCCTGAAATTGCACCTTGGTCCCAGTCTACTGAGTTCATTGACTTACAATAGGAGCTTATTTTCACTTAAAGTCTTTAAAAAATCATATCTCCGGTCCCTGTATTGGATTTTTGTCATTTTGTCGTCACTTTGAAATAACATTGTCTCTGTTTTTATAAACTGGAGATGGACTTTTATTGTGTTGTGCCTTTGACCTTTTACCTGTTTTGATACTTCTAAATGCTTTATACATTTGCTCAAATGTAAGCCTGTCTGCTTTGTGCCATAGCTAATAGGAGCTGAGCTCAGGATTAAGTTACTGAAACCTCAGACTGTACCTAACAGGTTAGTGACTTTATTTCTTGTGGTGGACCACTGTCCACTCCAGTTACTAATTCACATTCTTACATTGATCATTTAGTTAAAATAAGCAATCGCGCACGAAAGTTCAGATCTCCTATTTAACATATTCACCAGAAACCTCCCTCAGTTGCCTTATTTCAAAATTGATCACTGTCTCCAAATTCTAGCTGCAGAATAAAAAAGATCATTTGTTTCTCGTGAGAATGCAATAATTGATGCACATTTTAAGTCAGCATATTAAATATAATCATATTCCTTGCATTTCAAAACTGCTCTCTTTTTAACAATTGCCTACACACATTCTTCCAGTCTTTTGATTGGCCCCACGTTGGCTGTGGACAGTGATTTCATTAAAAAATAAGTTCAAACATTCCATTGCCTCTCATTAGTTGTAAAGGTTATTCTCTCCCAGACCTCCTTCAATGAAAGCAGATATGCACAATCAAACATTAATGTCTTAATTTTCTCCGGAAAGACTCAGGGAAAAGTGTGTACTTTTTTTTATTACAGCCAATACATTTGCCAGTAATATCACATAATGGTGATCCTGACAGGAGTAAGGCTTTGTCGTTTTCTATTACACGTTTTCAAAGACAATGGCAAAATCATTTTCTCTATTTGTTAAAGTAACACCAACAAATACCTAAAACATTTATGAGTGGGATGGTTTTTGGCCAGTAATCTGCCCCTGGAATTACCAGCGGGGGGAGGTAGTTTGGGGTGAATTACTTCATAGTATGGGATACTGAGGAATAACATGCTGGAATCAGTGCTTTTTGCACCAAAATCCATGCAAATTTCACCTGAATTTATGGCCGACTTCCAGCATGGCGAAAGGTGAGGAGGAGGGGGTACCTCAGAACGTGCAGGGTTTCAATGTTACTGGTAATCTCAGAGGAGATAGAACCTGCATTTATCAGCCCCACTGGAAGTTATAGGGCACTTGTAATTTGCCCCTTCAAATCCTAAACTCGTTATGCAATGATCACTGCAAAAGAGGTGTAGGTTCCATTCAATAATATATGGCATATGAGTGTAGGTTATGGGCACAGAAAGACCTCCTTTGCTCAAATGCATTTGCGTACATAAGGAATTCCGAGCACAGCGTATATGATCTATAAGTCCGCGCATTACAAATAATCATTCATTCATTCATTCATATCCGGTCAAGTCAGGAGGAAGTAAACAGCGATGTGGCATATATCATACCTGCACCACAGAAAATGCATGAGTACAGAACCTACAAATGCCTAATGAGCAACTTAACTTCATTATATCAGGTAAACAGCAAGCATCTGAATTTCCTGTCCTTTGCATCCTTTTCATTTTCCTGGAATACTTCACAAGATACAGACGAGACATTTAGACTCATGAACTGTCCACGTGCACCTCCCTCTCATGAAAGAGGATCATGATGGCTTAGTGAGATCATTGTTCACCACTGACAAGAGCAATGATCTGGAAGTCACAAGTCCACACCTCACAAGTGATACTGAGACATCCTATCCCTTCAAGGCTGGTACATATAATGCCATCATTTTTTTAATAGTTCTGTGAATTTTATAGTGTGTGGAAATGGCAGAAATGTATTCAGCGATTGCAAAGCCAGAAATTTGCTACACCACACTGTTTGCACCTGTTCAAAAGTTATTTGCATGAAGTAAAACCATTTTGCAATTTGGTAACAGGTTACTGAATCACAAAATTGTTTTAGAAAGGCATAGCTTATTGCAATTTGGAAGGAAAAAATTTAGGACACCCTTTCAAATCTGTGATTTATAGTGCTATGTATCAACCGCAATTTAAGTAAAAAACCATTGATAAGTTACAGACTCCTCAAAGTATGGGGTAACACATTTGCAAAGAGAAAAAGTACCTCTTCTTTCTATGAAGGTTAAAAAAAAGTCCAAAAACCATTGCTGACACTTAAACTTAAACAGTTTTTTTTAAAACAGTCATAAACATGACAGCCTGCAGACCCTAGCAGACTACGTCCTTGTGATAGTCACCAATGATAGTGGGTAACAATTTGAGACCTACCTCATAAATGTCGATGAGGTAGGTTGGATTGCGACACACTGCAGATGTTTATTTTATATTGTGATCTATTATTACATAGGTCAGTTGGAAAAATCAGAATCAATTTGCAAAAAGTCGGGACTTAATTAGTAACCACATTTTACAAATTGATTCTTTGTCCATCTGGCTCTTAATGTGGCACCATTCGCCATAGGCCAGCCAATCCTGCCCCTGAAGTCAGGAGCCTTAAGGGACAAAACGTCTTTCTGCCTAGGATTCAAGGAACATATTTTACCAAATCCCACATCCTCCATCTTTAGACAGCTATAGGGAGACAACCTGCCACCTAGTACTGTGCCACAGTGCATTTTGACGCAGGTCTAAGCCCTCACTGCAGACTGCTATATATACTATATTTATTCATTGCAAATTCGATAGCCCCTAGAAATCAAATAACCTCTATCAACTACAGTGCTCCTTACTCTGAAAGCCCTCAATAAAGAGGTCTAATTAAACAAAGGGTTGATCAACCACCAATCATAATGAAGATTCCCTTCCAATTAAGTGTTACCGGCCATGTGCTTTGAGACAGATGACTCAATATCCATTTCATTGCCAAGGAGGAATTCCTAAACCTATTATTTCAAGAGGTGTCTGTTGGAACTGGCACTTTCTGGTTGGATGAGGTGGGACCACAGCCAGGCAGAACATGCCACTCCCGTCAAGGGTGGGTGATTACATTCACTGTATAACCTGCGCTTACCCTTGGGTAGCTTGGCACTGAGCAGTCAGGCTTATCACAGAGACAATGCGTAAAGCATTGGCACAAAACTCACCATAAATACACTGAGCGTCACAAAAGAGACTTCACATGTGATGTATGTAAATGACATGTGTATTCAACACAGTCAATAATCAACACAACATGAACATCATGTGTTTCGGGGCATAGATCATACTTGGACATATTACTAGTAGTACTAGGCCCAATCATGTTGAAATTTCATTAATAATATGCACACTTGGGAAAGATCCTATTATACCACCCGCCCCCCCAAGCATCCTTATGCGGTGCAACATGTTGTCAAACCCAGGCCCACCCTAGCAATTCTTATAATTCAATGCCACACAGTTATAGGGTGCACCCCAGACCACAACAATATCAGAAATATGTTCATGAAAATAATTATGACACTTTTTAGAAGCACTGCAGACCGAGGCCACAAGGATAAAAACCAATGTCAAAAGTAGTGTTCTCTGGGCAAGCAATCAATGCGTAAGGCAACACCGCCGGCCAGTGTCGTGAATCACAGGTGGTCCGTAGACTGTCACTCGCACAACCAGACTCACTCCACAACAATATGTGGTGCAACGGATATCCGGCAAGGCTATATGGAACAGACATATGGACACAGCACCGTAACACAGTGCAACTGATACCCAGGAGGTCAATTGATAGCACATGGTCCAAGCATCCTTCTACCATCCAGCTAACGCCAATTATCCTATGCCCACAGATAGAAGATAACCAGATCTCCTCCCGGGTACTAGGCTACATGTGGCCAAAGTCAAACATATTCAGGGTCCCAGGGAAGTAGGTGGGTGTAGGTAGGAAGACTAATTAAGAGGCAAATTGGGGTTTGGCAGCCACTGGGGAAGTTCACAGACAGGATGCTGAGCAGAAGCTGGCTGAGGCAATAGTAGGTCACTCAAAAAAGGTTCTGCCAGGGCCTTCCGGCACAGCCCAGTTCTGTAAAGCACAGGAGGGGTCACACAGTATTTTGACCCACTCTCAGAAGCATTCCCTCAGTCCAGCCAATATCTCTCATTGCCCAAGCGGGCGATACTACCTGGCGACAAAATGTCGTTGGGCCTGGGTGAGGAGAGGGCAGTTGGTCGCCACACTGAAGGCCATTAGAGTCGTACCCAGGCAATCTGGGCACAACCTCTAGTGCACGTTGATGTAGGTCGCACTAGACCATTCCTGTCATACACAACAAAAAGTTGCAAAGTCCGTACTATCCTGAAAATGAGGCACAATACCTGGTGCACATTGGTACTGGTCACACCAGGCAGTTCTGATCACACCGGCACAAGTTAAGCAGTGCCACAGGAGGTAGAATAAGGCACTATTACATTTATGCCCCCTCCTCCGAGGGTTGCAACCTGTGAATCGGATACCAGATGCAATCAGCATGCAGTCAGCATGTCGTTCAAGAGAGATGCAGCATGATCAAAGAAGCGGGCCACGCTGGATCTGGCAACTGGTGAATCCACTCACCACCAATACGATGCTTATGCGTGTTGAGGTCCCCACAATTCAGGGGCTACACGCCTTAGAAGCAGGGAAGACTTATGGGGCTCTGCACTAGGCAATCCAGTCTCTAGGCACAAGTCTTAGTTCCACGCTCACGCCGCGCTACCCGTTGGGCTCCATCAGGGGATGGGGGCACTTAAGAGTCCACCGCTACATATGTGTCGCAAATAGATGGTGTAGGTCCAACATAGGAGATCTTGATGTGCCCTTGGAGACCACACTTCAGTGTGCCACACTGCAGCAGGTAGTCAGCCCAGGCAAGCCACTGTTCAGGAAGGGCGCACAGTCCCTTTCAATGGAAGTAATCCACCATGTGCACAACAGATTCCTCTGGCAGTGTGCACCATGCAGTTCTAGGTTCTCCTGTCCCACATCCCGACAAGTGTATCTCTCCCCTGCTGAAGTATGTCACCAGTAGTAATACTGTAGTGTGCCTTTGAAGTGGGGGTGGTTAAGAGGGTCTCCATTTGAACCACAGATGTCTCCCCTAAATTTCAGACCTGTCTTCCATGAGGCTGCGGAATGCCGATCTTAATCTTTAGTGGGCCCAAGACCTGGTTCCCAGAGGCCAAGTGTCAAAACCTTTCCCTCCAATCTATCCAACTAGACCCTCAAATAGCAGGGGTCTGTCGGTCCAGTTGCATGCGCAACGTTTTATAGCTGTCGCTGGGGAATGCCCAGATGTGCTCCCCTAGCCTCCAGTGTGGACGGGAGTCAAGCTAAAAGGCATACGCAGAGTTTTAGAGCAGAGAAATACTCACTTTCTAAAAGTGGTATTTCTAAACTAGTAATGACAAAACAACATTTACCAGAGAACGAGGTTTGTCATTGTGAATCCACTGGTAGGAAACATGATAAGGCTGCGTCACTTCAATCCACTATTGCAGCATGGAGTACTTTCATCCATTTCCTCATGTAAGCCTATGGGAAGAGCAAACCTCATAAGCAGTGAAAACACACATGAGTATTCGTCACTACCTGGGTGGGGACACACATGTGTCTCTGTCTAGCCTTTCACCTATCACTCACTTCACCCCTTAAGACATACCCTCAGGGTGCTCTAGTGGTCGTGAAAGGTCCTCTCAGGATAACTAGTGATTTAGAAAGGCCAGCCTGAGCAGATGCACAATTATACACACACAGACCTGCAATGACAGGCTGGACACATGTTTAAAAAACACCATAGTTGCAAGTGAGCACACCGGCCTGCAATGGCAGACTGGACACATGTTTAAGCACATAATTGGTGCAAGTGCACGTAACGGCTTGCAATGGCATGCTGTACACAGGTTTATTAACAGCAGGTAAACACCACTTCCTAACATGTGCAGGAAGGGCACATACAGTTTCATGCTGTTTTTAGAGTGGAAAGTGCCCAAAGCCCGAGGCCACTACAAGAGAACAAGCAAAATCCTGGGGGGAGAAGCAAAGGTTTAGGGAAACACTGCCTGAAGAGTATCAGGTCTAACAGTGTCATTAATCATTTGATACATTCCATTAACCCATTCACTTATTACTCTGAGATGCCTTTTTGTCAACTGATTGCCTCCAGGGGTCTCATTAACTATCTACGAGTTCAAAGCATGTTCCATCAAGCAAGATAATGATATAAGCCATACTAACATATGCCTCCACAATAACACACAAAGCCAGCCATGCATAGTGAAAATGCAAGAGAAACAATACCAGCCACTAGTACTAACATCACTAAAAAAGATAAATACATTTATTTATAAGCTTCACAATCCAACCAAAGAAAATTATAAAAGCTAAATATTGGACTGCCTGCACAACAACATGCGGATTGTAATGCACTAACTAAATAGGGAACAATCACTGGCAAAACAAATAGATTGTGGCTGTAAATGTCCAACCTAATGGCCTTGTCAATGCATTTTGCCACTTGCATGTGAATTTATACATCAGGACATATTTGCATATGTTGCTGAAAATTTGCAATGAGTTTTCAATTAAAGAAAACCATTCCAAGATGGTTAATCATTCATTCATCCACAGGTTGTGGCAAATGTACCTCTAATTTTATTCCTGTATTCACAGCAACAAAGTTGTTCCATGTACTGCAGCCAAGACTGAATGCACTGAAGATATGCACAAAACGTGATACCCAAGCATGTGCAATGTGCAATCTATCTATCCTTCTTGTCTCTTCGATATCTCCATACCTTACTTTTCTCCTCCTTGCACCTATTCTCATCCCTTTCCACCTCCAGGCTCTCTGTCTCACTTGTCCTCATCTCCTTAATTTTTGGCTTCTTTTTTGCTCCACTTAGCCTCCCCACTTTTCTGTCTCTCTTTCCCCTCTCCTCTGCTCCTCATACTGCCTCATCTCTCTTCAATCTATGTTTTACCCGTCTCTATCTATCAACTTCCCTCTAATTACCTTGTGCTTTCCACGTTTCTGCTATTAAATGTGCATCTTCACTATGATTCTCTCCCACTCATAGTATTCCTCTCCTTGTCTCTGAACTGCTTGCTTATCAGAGGTTTGTCTCACTAGCCCCTTTTGTTTATTTTAACATCTTTGTCATCCTCCTTCCTTCCCCTCCATTTTTCCTTTCCTTGCTTTGTTTTACTTCCCATTCTTTCTTTTTCTCTCCATTTCTTACTTATTCATTTCTTTCTATTTTTGTCTCACTTCCATTGCTCATCCTCCCCAATATGCCTTTATTCTCTAAACTCAAATCTTCCCATTCTCTTGCCTTCTTCTCCAAATCTCCTTTCTTGTGCTCCATTGTTCTTTCTAGTATTTAAATAATCCACTATTTTTCTACTTTGCTATCCTGTTCCAAATGGGTAACTGGGGCAGAGTGAATTCGTTTTGGGCATCAGGGTGTTCCTCTTTCCAGATGTTCATGGCTGTCACAGTCCAAGGGTCCAGCAGCAAAAAGCACAAAGACACCAATCAAGAGAGTGTCTCCCATTGTGCAAGAGTGATGTCAGTGAGGAGCTCTGCTCCTAACTGACATCACTGACAGGGACTTTGTTGTCTTCAGTTGACTGGGCTTCCTCTTTTGCTCACTAGGCCTGGGCAATGCTTCCTCTCTTGCTCAGTGGGACTTGCCAGTTCCCAGCCCTGTTGCAGTGCAACAGGTAACTAACAGATGCAGATTTTCTATCCCACCTTCCACTCCTCAGGAGCTGCAGGAAGCACTTTTAATTATTCCTTTTTGAGGGCCTTTGTTCCTGCGGTGGGAGAGACATGACATTAACTTGGCACAGTGACAAAAGGGCTGGGCTCCCATCCTGAGCTGAGCTATAGAAATATGACAGTTCTGGACCAACCATACATTATACAGATATCATCTTGGAACTTGCAGATTTGATTTTCTTGCACAGGTTCCACCCCATTTTGATATGTCACTGGACTTGAAAAAGGAAAGCAAAACTGCAGTCTGTAGCAGTTTTCCCTCTATGTGTATAATGAAGTGTCACTACAGACAAAACCATAAATCACACTAACTTTCCCTTTGAGTGTACACTATTATAAAGCTTACCCCAGGTCAATATCGAATCCTGCATAGTCCCCTCCATGCCTGGCTACATGTGCGCAGTCATCGGGCTGTGCATGATAGTAGTCTAACACACAGACATGTGCCCACGCATGTGCATATGTGTAATGATCCATGTCCTCTTTATCCTAACTGTGTTCCCGCAACCTTATCTTAAAAGGCAGACAATGGCAGTAAACATGCATAGTCCATTTGCCATGTGATTACTGTGGGTACCATATAGTGACTCACACACAGTAAAAAGATCTAAAACCATGTGATTTAAAAGTTTAAAAACATCCAGGCATACTGAATGGGCGGAACCCATTGCAACACAAGTAAACAGTACTATACATACTAGGTACTATAAATTAAATACTAATAGTAGGCCTGCAGCGCTGGTTGTGCCACCCACTGAAGTAGGATTTTTAAAGATGTGTCAGGCATGCCCCTACAGTCTGTGTTGCAGTTTTAAACTGACATTTAGACCTGGCAAAATAAAACATTAACCTATACCTTATTTACACATATCCATGAGGGAAAGGATAGAGATTCTCTACATGTTAAGTTGAATAGCAGGATACTGCTTCCCTAACACATTAATCTAACACTAAGGTATTCTGCCACTCTTAAGAGTCCATTTTGTCCTATTTCGTCTGGAAAACAGAACAACGAAAAAGGTTTTTAGGGACCCTCACACACCATCTAGCATACATGTCACACTGTCACATGCTAAACATTTCCAGGGGACAAACTTTCTCTGCATCCTAGGACAGACAGCATAAAAACCTTCCAAAACGTGTATCCATAAAGCTGTGAGACATACTGCAAGCTAGACATTGCGTAGTGGATCACGGCAACAATTAGTGCTCCGGAACGGAGGCATGGTTGAGTGATTACATGCTCATCCTGACGTGACGCGCACATGTCAAATGGCCTGATAGGGTGCTAGGAATCACAGTTTCCTAACAGTTGAGAGGGCAAAATGGCCACTTTCTTTGGTATTCATATGAGGTTGCATATTAGTTTACATTATTTTATTAATTAAGGAATGTTACATTTATTAGTATTGTTAGAAATGGGGGTCTCTAGTTGGCAGAGGTAGGTACCTTTGTCCAAGTAGGGACCCTTCTTCTTAGTCAGGGCAAGGGAGTTACAACCCCTGCTCACACCCTTGCTAGCTTGGCATGAGAAGTCAGGCTTAACTCAGAGGCAGTGTGTAAAGCATTTGTACATAATCAAAATAAATACAGTGAAAACACCTCTAAATGACACCACTACAGTTTAGAAAAATATCCAATTTTTTATATATCTAAAACAAGACCAAAACAACAAACATCCAACATACAGTACTTTACAAATATGCACTTTGCAAGAATACTTTAAAAGCACATTTCCTTGAAGTCGGTAGCACCGTTCGGTGCTATTGTGGTGCTGTAAACAACAGAATCTAACAGTTCGGTCTGACTGCATCAGCAGAGACATCGACAGACTCTTAAACTGTACCTTTTGTGTTGTGGCCGACAGTTTGGTGTGGGCCAGTCATGGCAAATGTCGCAGTTGTGGTTTGCAGCATAGCGGTGCAGTGTGCAGTGCCCTCAAGTCGCAGTGCAGGCAGCGGCTCCGTGACGGTCATCCAACGGCGTCGGTGAGACCAGGCCTGCAGTGCACAGTGAAGGTGGTGCTCGTGGTGGTGTTGACAGTTCACGGTGCAGGAAGCTGGCATTGGTTGGTCTGGATTGTGTTGTGGGATGGAGAGGTGCATCGTGTGACTTACGAGCGGTGCCCCCAAGCCCCGATGCGGTCATGGAAGTCACCGTCAGCGTGCAGCAATGGCATCAGTGAGCCCGGGGCGGCGAAGTGAAGCGAGGCACTGCAGAGTGCGATGCCCACAGGCCATGGTCCAAGTAGCGGCTCGGTGGTGGTGGTGGCAGTGGTCATCGTCGGTGAGACCAGGGTTGTGATGCAAGAAGGGAACGGTGCCCTCTGTGGTGACTTCAGGACACGGAGCTGGCAATGGACACGGTCACAGAGTCAGTTACTTTTTCTCCCTCTGTGGCGGCTGAAAGAATGTTCAATCCAGTTCTTTCACTGACCAATGCAGAAGCAGCAACTGCAGGCCAACCCAACAAAGAAACACCACAGAAAAGGGGCAGTACTCCTCCTGGCATCTCTTCCAGCTCTTCTTCTCAGCAGGTTCCTTGATTCCAGCAAATTCAAACGTTCTGGGGTTTGGGCACCAATATTTATACTCAGTTTCTCTTTGTTCTCTTAGGCAGAGAGGGTCTGTACCTAGTCCAAACCAGTTTCGTCCTTTCTGGCCCAGCTTCTTGGCAGGAGGTGAAGACATCATTGTCTAAAGCAGACCAGGCCCATTCTGGTGCAAGGAAATCTCCTCCCACTACTCTAAATGCAGCCCAGGGCTATTCAGCCCAGCCCTGACTCATCCAGGAAAGGCAGGACACACCTCAACCCCCCCAGCGGCTGTCAGAAGAGAATGCCCATCCCCGGCCCCAGTCACTACAAAGCCAGACAGTCAATCCACAAACCCAGTAGATACACACAGGATGGCTAAGTAAGAAAATACCTTCTTTCTAAAACACAAACACAGAACATAAAAATCATATTTACTAAAATATGCATTTTTACATTCTGAGGGGCCAACTACGATGGCGGGCGGACATCGTTGATGGAAAAGGGACCGCCCGCCATAGGTGCGGCTGTCCCGCAAAACGAATTAGGATGCATCCGCCACACTGACGGGCGCATCCTGTATGTTTACAATGTTGCTGGTGGCAGCACCCGCCACAATGTAAAAATCCATGCGGTGCCTGCCACCTTCTACATGCAAATGCAGGGGGGTACCATAGGTACCCTCACGTGCAGCACCCCACGCCCCACCCCCCTTGGGGCCTGCAATGGGCCCCCAAAGGCATTTTCCTCCTGTCTTTTTGCGGCGGGAACTCCGCCGCAAAAGACAGGCATCATAATGCCCATGGCGGTGCCTGCACGGCACTGCCGTCATTGCCTCATGATACCGGGTCCCGCAAGGTGGGCGGAAAAGGACCGCCTTGCGGGACCACGGCGGATGGTCTTTCCGTCCGCCGCGGTAACATTCGCATTCCCACGACCATCCTAATTTGGTGGTGGGAATTTTAAGGGTGATGGTGGGAAGTTCGCCGGGCCGGCGGTACTCACTGCCGGCCCAGCAGTGGCGGACTTCCCATCATCGTAATTGGGCCCTGAGCCCAGGCATACTAAACTCCTTTTCCCGATCTGGTCCCAATGGGAAGTTATGCTTCTAAGATGTTATAAGTTAACTCCCAAGCCTTTCTATAGTGAAAAATGAAATACACTGTAATTCACTACCATGACATGTCACACACACCAGTACATGTCCTACCTTCAACATACACAGTACCCTGCCCACAGGGGTCCCTTCGGCCTACCTTAGGGGTGACTTACATGCAAGAAAAAGAAGGTTTAGGGCCAAGGCAAGTGAGTGCACTTGCCAGGACGACATGGCAGCTACAAACTGCATGCAGACACTGCAGTGGCACGTCTGAGAACCCTTTTCAGGGCTGCTTGTGTGGGTGGCACAACCAGTGCCACAGGCCCATCAGTAACATTTGCTTTACAGGCCCTGGCACTCTCAGTGTACTTTACAAGGGAGTTAGTATTAAATCAAATATGCCAATCATGGAAACACCAACCCATAACATAATTTACAACAGGAGCACTTGCACTTTAAAACTGAACGCCGGTTAGTAAGTGAGAAAGTGCGCAGAGACATTAGGCCAGCAAAAACACAGTCAAAACTGGGAGGACAGAAAGCAAAAAGACAGGGGAAACACGCCAAAAATAGCCAGGTCTAACAAGTTTTGGTTGACTTTTAGTCCTCCCAAAATGCAACAGGGGCAGCAGGTCTGCAAAGTTTCCCACACATTCATCAAATGGGTGCAAAATTATTAACTTACAAAGATCAAAAAAATCCCCTTCTCTCGTCTGGTATAACTACAGAGTGGATACTGAATCTCTGTAATTAATACATATATGGGTTATTAGTTGGTTTTTTGAGTATCAGTATGAGTGCCTGAGTGACTGTATGGTTCGTTGGGGGGTATTACTTAGTGCATAGATGCATGAATGAGTGACTCACTGTTTGTATGTGTTGAAGACAGCCTGTATGCAGGATTGTATGGGTGGATGAGTGTGTGTATGAGTGAATGACTGTCTCAATAGTGTCTCTATGAGTGACTACATATGTTTTAAACTAGTATATGTGAGTATTGGTGTATGTGAGAGTAAGAGATTGGAAGAGTTCCTGGATAAGTAAGTATGTGTTTCTATAAGTGATTGTTTACGAGAGTAAGTATGTGTAAGTTTCAGTAGAAGTAAGTGTGGTGGTCTGTGTATAACTGTAAATATAACGAAATGGAAGTTTGATACTTTGTTTGCATGCATGACTATGTGTGTGAGTAACTCTATGGATGAGTGTCAGTGTGTAACAGGATGTATAGATGTGTGAGTACATATGATGAGTGAGTACATGTATGAGTGACTCTATAGAACTATTGGTGTGTGTAGATCTTGGAATTACTGGATAGGTGTGTTGTAACTGGTATTGGTAACTCAATTTAAAAAAAAATGTTAGTTTCTATTTTTGAGTGTGTGTATCAAAGGTTATATTAGGGTGAGAGGAGGTCTGCCACTCCATCACAAGGATGATGTAATCAGTGATGTCATGAGTGATGTCATTTGAGATGTCATCAGTGATGTCATGAGGGATGTCACTGACCATGTCATGAGTGATGTAATATGTGACGTCATCAGCAGTGCATTTGCGGGCGGGCAAGTTCAATGGTTTTGTACGAGTGAAATTTCCACTGAAACCTATGGTTTTTTCGGTGAATTTCAAAGGTTTTTTAAATGCTAATTTGTAACTATAACACGACTGAAACCTATTTCTTTCAGTTTATTTCAAATGTTATTTAAATGCTCGTTTCTAACTGTTGGACTTGGCCCTTTTCCCCCAAATGTATTCGCTTTTTTGCCCCCCTAATTCAGGATGTCTCCCCCATGGTAAAGGTTACTGTATAGGCCATGTGTGGTGTGAGACGCCATGTTAATGTGATAAGGGGATGCAATAGTGTGCACTCATTTCCCCCCATTGTGTAAAATGTACCCTGATGGAATGCTGCATTTAAAATGGATGCCATGGCTGTACGTTGTGCCACCTGACTGCAGTAGGTTAGCGGTCTAGATGTTAGGTACCCAGCCACCCCAGCATTTGGAGGGAAAGCCTGGCACCCAGGGTGCTCTACTCCTCCCCCTGAGCCAGTTTAAACCAGTTTGCCTGGGAATTCTAGAAGGCTCTGGCACTGCCTGGAAGGTGGGGTGAGGGGGTTATAAATAAGGGGGATGTGCCACCATGTGCAGAGATACAGAGCTGGGACTGGAATGTGAGGGGACCCGCTGCCAGGGGATACCGCCACTTGGGCCTGTGTGCTGGACCCTGCACCCATCCATCACCCCTCTACTGACCCCAGGGCTAGTGGAAACCCCACTTCAGGAGTTCAGGCTGCTGTTCAGGAGGAGGGCCACGCTGCAGTGGAGGATGGTGTCAGCATACCGCCCTGTTTTGATAAAGCCCCCACTGGCTGTTGACCTGGCCCAGTAGTGCCTACTGCTCTGTCCCCCGGGCCCTTGAAGAAGGAGGGCCCTCCTAGGTCCCTGAAGCTGCCGGGACCCTGCGCCACACAAGCGCTACGCCCAGGAGCACCTTGGACCCGCCCCCAGGAGGGGAGGAGTGTTACCCTGGGGCTTGCTGCTGGGACTGTCCGCCCCCCTTGCACTGCAAACCTAAAGCGCTGTACCTGACTGCTCCCTAGTGCCTCGGGAAGGCTCTCTGCCCCTGCCCTTGAAGAAAAGCGCTGTACCGGTGCTGGCCAGAAGAAGAGAAGCACTGTCTTTGGCCCCTGAAGCTGGTGGGGCTGCCCAGCACCTGTTAAGCGCTAAATCTCTAGACCAAGAGGAGGTGAGGAGCGTGGGGAGGCTGGGGAGAGTTGGGCCTGGAAGACCTGTTTGCCCATCTGAAGCGCTGTGTGTACAGGGAAGGGCTGCTGTCCCCTGAGCGCTGCATGCCCACACGGTGCTGTGCCTTCTAAGCGCTACAGCGCTACGCCCTGTCCCCCTGGTGGCCAGTTGAAACAAAGCGGGTGCCTACCCCGCGTGGTTGCGCCCTACTGCTCACCTAAATACCAGCGGGTGCCTACCCTGTATCCTTGCTGTCTGGACATCACCGCCGCGGCACGGCGCTAAGTTGAGGAGAACACCGCGGCTGAGTGTGCTGTTGAAGCGGGCCCCGGAACCTGGGGAGGGTCGCCGCAAAGTTGAAAGAGCCGTCGGAGCCAGTGAGGGAGTCGTCATGTGGTCGGGGAGCCGGCTACGTCACCAGCCGCACCCCGCCTGACGCGCTCCGATTGGTGCCCTGCAACTGCGCCCCTGCAGGCCGCACTGCCATTGGCGGCAGCGAGCGCTCCCTGACCTTCCTGGCTGGCTCAAAGGAGTGTGGAGGCCCGGAGGTAGCGGGGAGGAGCCGCGGGGAACATTCACAGCCTGCGCGGGCTCTTGCTGGAAACCGAAGGCCTGACTGCGAAGGAAGCCAAGGACTGAGGTAACACCCTGGCGGAGGGCGGAGGAGATAGGCCTTTATATCACATTTAATTAAAAGGTATTGTGAGGTCAGTATTGGGATATTTTTAAGTTTTAGGACAGGTAT
The DNA here is from genome assembly GCF_964261635.1 of Lissotriton helveticus. Lineage (NCBI taxonomy): Eukaryota > Metazoa > Chordata > Amphibia > Caudata > Salamandridae > Lissotriton > Lissotriton helveticus. Next base: position 788,679,210 of record NC_136068.1, read on the forward strand.
GGCTTTCGGGTGTCGGTGATGAAATTTGGGGGATATTATGGGGGACAATTTGAAATTTGGGATGTGTTTTGGGTGAGTTATGATTTGGGGTGTGCATTTGGGTCAAATATAATTTTTAAGGTGTGTTTTGGGGGCTCAAAAATGAATTTTAGGGTTCGGTTTTGCTTTGGGGTGCAAGGGTTAGTTTTAGGGTAGCACTTGCTGAAGTGGGAATAGTAATATTTACATCTCCGCTATCCAACACCTTCCCTACTGTTGCAATGTGCCTAATATTAGTATGCATAGTAATGGAATGTGATGTAATAGTATGCTTCGTAACTTCATATATACCTTTGGCACACCAGTGGTACACCCACTGTGCATGGCCACACAGCGGGCGCCATTAAGAAGTGCTGCAGGGGGACTGGACAGCTGGGAGGTGGGAAATGCCAGAAAAGACACTAGATGGGGCTTGGACGTGGGGGTATGTGTGTGAGCGGGTGTTGTAAATATTTAAATGTTACATCGAGCCAGGGTCCCGTGTCTTCGTTGCTCTTGCTCTCCTGAGTCTGCTTTCAGGAACAGGAAGTAGGCAGCCAGGCTCCCTCCCCTAAGCCAATCACAACCCTGAAATGTGGCATTGGGATTGATCATTGGTGCTGGGAGAAGGCGTTCAGCCAGGGGCTGGAGGGGTGGGCATATTCTCTATGCAGGCTGTAATGCAGCCTGCATTTCGAACAGGACAGTGCGCATGACTTCTTTGGGCGGCCTGAGTGGGCCGACCAAACAGTCATTGCACACCTGAGTGGGCATGCCACTCCGCCACTGCCCTGCTCCATGAGTGGAGCAGCCCTACCCATCCTCCCTCCCACAAAGGAAACATAGCACGATTACATAAAGAAGTTATCATCCTGTGATAATTTTTCCTCTTCTTTCCCTGCTTGGAAGCAGTGGGGCGATGCTCTTCTGCCATAGCGGATGAGCCGCCACTGGGGTTTGTGTCATCCACAGGTGCTAGGACTGGGCAACCCAGCCCCCGGGGCTCCTCTGCTACGCGTTCCACCTTCTCCTTACCTGGACATTGTCACTGTGGCGCAATCCACTGCACTCTCTCCAAATCTGTCTCAGCTAAAAGGAGACTCAGTCAGGTGGGATTTCACTAGCATGGGTACAGCAGTCGCTGACAAGTCAGCTGGAGAACCTCCTGATGCAGTTGATGCAGCAGGGCTCCCTTAGGCGTGAAGTTGCAGCACTCCCGCCACAGAAGTTTGGTGCAGCTCAGGGACCTCACCCTCCACAGGGTCCGGCCAGCGCAACATCATCCGGCCTGTGATGCAGAGAGGCACTGACCACCATTGGTAATCCCCTTCGTGCACCCCGGTGTAGTGGTGGATCATAGTATGCGATGCAGACCTCCCTACATTGGTGTGCAGGAGCGCCTCTAACATTCACAGCTCCAAGGGGCTCAAGGCAGTCTTCTCACACAGGTCATCAACGAGTCTCCATGTGACCTGCCAGACTTCACCACCAGGTACAGGCGATCACTGCGCCTCAATGTGTACCGCCATGGCTCATCGACTCCACATCTCCTCCGCATCCTACTCCAGGCCCCAGACGCAGGTCCAGTGAGGTCTCCAGGATCCAGACGCAGGTCGGCCAAGGCGTCCAGGCTCCAAACGCAGGCCCAGCGAGGTATCCAGGCAGCAGACGCTGGTCCTGTGAGGCATCCAGGCTCCAGGCGCAGGTCCTACGAGGCATCCAGGCTCTCATCCAGGTCTTCCTGGTTGTTGGGTGGCTTGAGGGGGTTGTTGATGTGCGGGGGCCATTCCTGCGGGTTACTATATCCTCCACTCTAATAGAAACTCCGGCAGACCTGGCGGCGGAGTCGCCGCCATTATTCGCTCTCATTTACAATTCACTACCCTCTCCACTCCACCCATAGCCAATACGGACATTCTTATATTGAAATTTACTTCTCCCAACTCTTCATTTATTTGTATACTAGTTTACCGCCCCCCTGTTAACATGCCCCTTTTCCCATCCCTATTTAGCAGTATGATCTCGCAAATAGCCATCAACTCCGCTAGGGTTTTAGTGGTAGGCGACTTTAATTATTGGCCATCAGACCCCCAAGAATCCTCCCACTCCTGTGAGTTCACTGACTCACTGCTTGGCTTAAACTTCTCTAAACATATTTCTGTGGCCACACACAATAAAGGCCATACATTAGACCAGATCTGGTCTACCAACTCTGACATTTCCCCTCCCTTGGTTTATCCCTGCCCTTGGTCCGATCATTTTTTCATTTCCTTTTCCTTACACCTATTTTTGTCTACCTGCCTTCCGGCCCCCCATAACTTTCAGGCCCGAAACTGGAAACATGCCGACATTCCTCATTTTCATTCAATTCTTGCTTCAACATCTCTCCCTGACTATTCCGATTTGAATTCCCAAGCAACTTCTCTCGATCAGTGGCTGTCCTCTGCCTGTGACGTCGTTGCCCCCATCAAAACTGTTAAGTCTAAACGCCCCCACGACGCTCAGCGCTGGTTTACTTCCACTCTGAAGGCGGACAAACTTCGCCTTAGACAGGCTGAGCGCCGCTGGCGGCGGAATTATGACCCTTTACTTAAAATCAGTTACACTGATCTATTAAAAACTTATAAAAAATCGATCATTTCGGCCAAACTTTCCTATTTTTCTCAGAAGGTCTTGACCTCGGCATCCAAGACCAAAGACATTTTTTCTATCGTAGCTGAGCTCTCCCTTCCTGACCGGGTCACCCCCCAGCCCCTACCTTCACAAGCCCTGTGTAATTCTCTCAACTCTTTTTTTTCTGACAAGATTTCCGTGATCAAAAACAATATTCCCTCTACTACTCTGTCTCATGATTCTGTTCTCCCTTCCTCGAACCCCCACTCTTTTTCTAAATTTCCCCCTATCTCCTTGGATATTTTTCTTTCACTACTTCAGACTGTGAGCTCTGGCTCGCCTAATGATTGTTGTCCCACGTCTATTTTAAGAGCTGCCTTCGTGGCCTGCCCCGGCCCCCCTCTTGATCTCTTAAACCAATCTCTCTTGTCAGGCTCTGTCCCTAATGCTTTCAAAAGTGCTGTGGTGGTCCCCATTTTAAAAAAAACGGGTCTTGACCCTACCACGTTGGCTAACTATCGCCCCATCTCCCTCCTCCCTTATCTGGGAAAGGTCTTGGAGACTTATGTCACCCGCTGCCTCAGTGCCTTTATCGAGGAAACACACTTCCTCGATGACCGACAGGCTGGTTTCAGACCTGCTCATTCCACTGAGGCAGTTGTGGTGGCAGTTATGGACACGCTGAAACAGGGAGCTGACAAGAACCTGGCCCAGGCCCTTGTACTCTTAGACCTTTCAGCCGCATTTGACACGGTCGACCATGGTATCTTGGTCGACCGTGTCAGAAATGCTGGCATTTCTGGCCTGGCCCTGTCATGGGTGGTATCCTTTCTCCATTCCCGCTCTCAATCCGTTCGCCTTTCCTCCTTCTCTGCTCCCCTATCTTCTCTTTCTTGTGGTGTTCCCCAGGGTTCTGCTTTGTCCCCGCTTTTGTTTAATCTTTATATGCAGCCCCTTCTTGTCTCTCTTCGTCAGTTTTCACTTACTGCTTTCAACTACGCAGATGATCTGCAGCTTATTTTTCCTCTCAATTCTTCTCCTTCCTCTTGTTCCAATTTTCAAAATGCCATGCTCTTTATCTATGAGTGGATGAACCTTAGCCAACTCAAGCTCAATCCAAGCAAAACGGAGCTGGTGGTGACCGGCGGCTCTCTTACTCCCTGGTCTCCCAACTTCTGGCCTACAGCTCTGGGTTCCCCTCCTTGTCCAGTGAATACTGTGAAGAGCCTGGGGGTCACCATTTCTAGTGACCTCTCAATGCGGCCACACATTAACACCGTCACCTCGGCTTGTTTCTTTCATCTCTGCCGAATCGGGAAGATTTGCAGGTTTCTATCCCAAGAGGCCCTTATTCTTGTCATCCTCGCCCTCATCACCTCACGTCTAGACTATGCCAACTGTCTATACGTGGGGGTTCCTGCCTGTCACCTTTCCCGACTCCAACTGGTCCAGAACCAGGCAGCCAGATTAATCTTTCAGCAACCTAAACATCAGCATGTCACCCCTTTGCTGAAAACTTTACACTGGCTCCCAGTCGCGGTGTGTTTTTAAAATGGCTTGCACCATCTTTAAATCCTTGTTTACCTGTGCCCCTGCCTTTATCTCTTCCTGTTTGCACGCCTATGTCCCTTCCCGTCACCTCAGATCTTCGGCTCATAATCTTCTGATCACTCCCAGGTTCAATCGCAAGAAACATGGGGGTGCTTGTTTCTCCTTTCTTGCTCCTGCTACCTGGAACTCCCTTCCTCTTGTCATTCGTTTGTCCACCGACTATCGTTGTTTTCGCAATTCCTTGAAAACCTACCTGTTCCGTCTGGCGCACGGTTAGCTGCCCTGACCCTGAATGTTCTCCTTCCACCTGGTCTCGAGCGCCAAGAAACCAATTGGTGTATGTGCGCAGTACCAAATCTTTTTTAATAATAATAATAATAATTAATAATAATAATTGATGTGTGCTGCACTTGGCCTTGGCTGCTCCATTCCGCATTTCAATGGTTTTTTGACCTATTTTATATTGGAAGTTGACTGATAGGCTATTTTTTCCATTAGAGCAAAAAAAACTCATGTTGGGTTGACTTTTTGCCGCTAATGGGGCTATCGTTGGTTTTCACCCGATAATGCCGGAATTCCTATCGCCATCATGCTAATGTTAGCTGCAGTTTTCGCCGCTGATCCCTGAAGCTATCGCCATGTAGCAACGGCTTGTAAATATGTCGCTAAATGGCGATAGTTTTCAGCGGTACACAGCAGTAAGAAAACTGCCGCTAAGTAACGTTAGCGATAGTTTTCACCAGTCCTTGTACATATACCCCATAGTGTCTTCCCCTACAATGGAGCAATTAAAACTGGAGAGTAGACTGCAGAAATACTAGAAGGACTAAAATAAAAAAGTTATGGACACATCGAAGTCTGGTGACTCTTAAGATACTACTGTGGTTGTTCCACGCATTCAGAAGTTGTGCATTCAAAATTGCAATCAGCATATTAAAACTTTCCTGAATGTGCAAATATCTATGTGCCAGCTACCAGGCTCTTCGGTCATTAGTAAATTCACACCAAAACACCAATTTAGAACTACAATAATTATAGCATACATTGGTATTCTCAATGTTCAGCTAAAGCTTATTCCAACAATTGTGCGCATGTAATAACAAAATGCCACACAAAGATCACAGATATAAATAGAAGCAAGTGGAATAAACATAGTTTAATGGTCTAAAAAAAATACATGGTTAGAAAAATAAAATGTACACAGGTCTGTTAAATTAGAAGGCTACATCTATGAGCCTGGTTTACGGAATAGCATCCATTTCTGGGAGCGAATTCCCTTTTAGCACACAAAATACTTGCCTAGTGCAATTTAGCAATTAAAAGCAGAGATTGACCCTCTGTAGTAGGAGGAGGGCCCCCCACATCCTTACATGAGGGGTTAGTACACAAATTTCTCAAATAAGACAAAACGGAACTGCTAGCAAATATACAGGTATATTTTATGTGTAAATCTGCCCAAATGTAGTTCTACTTAGTGTAGCCAAAGAATTACACAGAGGTTACTTAGGACTACAAATCGAAAAGAATAGGGAACTATACACCTAACATGCAATATTAATAAGAGCAGGGCACGAGTCGGGGTACACGTGGGTACACACATCCACCCACTATTTTCACAGGGTGAAGACGTTAGGCCCCACAGAAATATGTAGAACTTGTCCCAATGTAATTTTCAGATACCGGGACACTTTCAGCAGCTCCTGCATGATGTCTGCTTTCCATTCCCAGCAGCAACGTGCAGGCAATGGGGGGGGGGGGGGGGGGGGGGGGGGGTCACCTCAAGCTGTGCTAAACTTAAAGGCAGACGTTAAGGGACCTTCAGGCCTCCTTTTGATTGATTGACTGGAGGCAGCCTGGAACCTCACACTTACATGCAAATGCAAGGGAGAGGAAACAAAAGCATACAGTTTGTGATCTCTTCACATGCTTTTTACTTTGTTCAGTCCCTGTATATAAATGCATGCACTGAAATAATGTCAGATTGGTTTGTCTGTCCCAGTATTTACACAAATAACAATTTAAATAACACTATTTATTTCTTTTATAGCGCTACTTATCCCAATGCAGAGTGTTGAAGTGCTTTACATAACATACACATTATCCATTCAAAATAAATCACGTAAGTGTGCAAATCACTATACAAGATGTGTTACATGAGACAGTCAGGGCTACAAGGTGTAGGAGTCAAATGCCCTTCATAGCAGACTGTGGCCTACTTGAAGGATTACAACTTATGAATTGCAAGTAACAAAAGGATCTCTATGTTCAAAGCAGTAATCCATTTACATATCTACTATAAATACGAATCTGTGATCTGCATGTTACATGATGTGCTTTGCTGGACACAACTTTTTGTTAAACATATATTACTGTATTTTCAGTTGGCAAATGTTACATCATACACATATCAGAGCACTATTTCATAATTATGTGGTACATTTATGCTCATAACATTGTATAAGATGCACACCATGTGTGTTGCGATATCATGAATAACAAACCAGAAAGTAGCAACACAATACAGGTTCAACATTCCCAAAACGCCCCATGCCCCTCCCCCAAGAACAGTAGTTGATTATATTTTGCAGGAGACAACTTAATAGTCTATACTATTTTGATTCAAATTTGGGAATACACAAAACACAGATCTCTCCAGCAAATACATTAACCTCCAGAGTTATCTCACCATTATAATTATTCCCTTAAATTTATTGGGCATCTCTGCAGCAGATGCCTAAACCCCATAACATATTTTAAAATGCAGATTTTGCAACCAATTAAGCAGAACAGATCTACTATCATGCTGTTTTTTTGCATCAGGATTGCACCACTTTTTTGACACAGCCCGACTCCCAATTTCATGTGTTAGATATCATAATGCACTTAAATTTGTTCATGATCCACTTGAAAAACATATGTGTGAGATCTTAGTATCTTATGTCACTTCTTGTGATGTCACTTCCAGTGAGGTCACTTACTGTGATGCCACGTGGAATGTCACAATTCATGATGTTACTTGCTGCTGCCTAAGTTGGTCAGTTCCCACACTTCTTTTTATAGGACTTGTGCCCTGAATAAGGGTACACAGTATGCACATGTTCTGATCTCTTTCCCTTTTGCTACATGACATTGTGGAGCCAGCTATCATCTACAGTTGTGTTGTGTGTCACTGCATGTCCATGAATTTGTGTTTGGGCCATGCAATGTGTTATGACGTATTTGAATATGGGTATAGTAGTGTGAAACGGGAGCTGAGTCATTGTTCTATAATTCATTAACAATTTACATATGTGCCATTTTCATTGTATGTACATCTATTATTTATTTTTTTATGCAGCGTTTTGCGTAGGAGGCTGCAATGAATACAAAATAATTCAAACATTGGTACAATGTGGTGTGTATGTGGGTATGCAATGTTTAAAGTCTATGAACATTTACTTACTTTTCATTTATTCATTTAAGGGGTTGGGCATTGTGCTGATTGTGTCACTGCCTGCCTCCATTGATTTATATGTAATTCCCTAGCAGTATCTCAGTGGTCATGTGTGTTCTGGGACTTACTCTGCGGCTAGGCTGGCAGAGATTTGAGCATTGTTGTGCTATAGTATTAGTCGAGTAGATATGGGTTAGTGTGCCAAAAGTAACTCCAGTTTTTGATGAATATGAAAAACCCTAAACACAGGTACAAATTAAATGATTAAGGTTCAAGATATAAAAGAAACTCATGTCCTGTACCGCATACTCACAATGTGCAGCTGCTGACTGTGTTCATTTGGGCCTGTCGGTAATTTAATAGACAAAGAGCAACACTTCAATGCAAATTCTGTCTGTTGGTCATGCCGACATTTTTAACTACCTTAGCTATAAGCCAGAGCAGAATTTCAATTATGCCGGAGTAATCGGAGTAATTTTGGTAATTCCATTTGACTCTTTGATGCGATTATGCCTGCTTGCATAATTAAGAGTAATTTGTGGGAACAAATTCTACCGCAAGAGCACATGTAGCAAGCACAAGAGGCCACTCCCTATTTGTGTTCTGTTGGATTTCAATCAATCAATCATTGGATTTGTAAAGCGCACTACTTACCCGTGAGGGTCTCAAGGCGCTGAGAGGAGGGGGTGCTGCTACTTCTCAAAGAGCCCGGTCTTGAGGAGCTTCCTGAAGGTAAGCAGGTCCTGGGTCCGCCGCAGATGGGTGGGGAGGGTGTTCCAGGTCTTGGCGGCGAGGAAGGAGAAGGATCTGCCGCCGGAGGTTGTTTGTTGGATGCGAGGAACGGCGGCGAGGGCGAGGCTGGTGGAGCGGAGTTTTCGTGCGGGGGTGTGGAAGTTGAGTCTGTTGTTCAGGTAGGCTGGTCCGGTGTTGTGGATTGCTTTGTGTGCATGGGTGAGGAGCTTGAAGGTGATCTTTTTGTTGACGGGGAGCCAGTGCAGGTCTCTTAGGTGGGAGGTGATGCGGCTGCGTCGAGGGATGTTGAGGGTCAGGCGGGCGGAGGCGTTCTTTATGTGTTGCAGCCGTTGTAAGTGTTTGGTCGGGATTCCTACATAGAGTGGGTTGCCGAAGTCCAGCCTGCTGCTGATGAGGGCTTGGGTCACCGTTCTTCTGGTTTCGGTCGGGATCCACTTGTAGATCCTGCGAAGCATGCGGAGGGTGTTGTAGCAGGAGGAGGAGACGGTGTTCACCTACTTCACATGGAGAGGGAGGAGTTGAGGATGAATCCTAGGTTGCGTGCGTGGTCTGTGGGTGTCGGCGCTGTTCCCAGTGCGGTCGGCCACCAGGAGTCGTCCCAGGCAGAGGGGGTGCGCTATATCTTAGCTCAAAGTGCATCCTTGCATCCATTTTGGACACAACATTGCATTGTGTGCTAAGAAAGTAGTGCTAAATGCTGGCAGTAGTTGGGGAAGTCCTACCCCAAGGGCACATTTAGTGACTGTGAGTGGCTGGTAGTTCCCGCTGTTCAAGGTCTCTTGCATTTAGCGATATTTTTAGTGCAAAGAAAATAGTGCTAAATGCCTTATGGTGCAGTTGTACTATAGAAACATGTATATACATATACATTTAAAAAATATATAACTCGCCCATCTATGTTTCTTAATATTATATTTCTTATTTAACTCAGTGACATATCCCATGTTGCAAGTATCCCTATTAAATCTCTGTTTTTAGAAACATTCTAGCACTCTCGAGCCGCCATGTTATTTTAAAGATAAGATGTATCTAAAGCAAGTGACCATCTAAAGGTTTAGAGTGATCCGAATAGTGGCTTGGCTCATGGCCACTATTGTGAGCCTCACTCCATTTATGGAGCAATCTTAATAATCAGCAGCGATAACGTTCAATGGTGTAGAAAGTATAATTTTGCACCTTGGCTACTCAAGGTATACATGGTGAAATATAAAGAATAATTCATCATAGATGTGACACAACTTTTTTGAATATGTTTAAAACTATTCTGTAAAGATTTGATTGAAGCTATTGCTGAGTGGAAGATGAGAAGAGGAAAAGCTCATGTCCTTTCATTCTAAGGCCCCACATGATAATACCAGAAGTGGTGGCGGAACAGCCTGCTAGCACTACCTATAAAAAGAAAACAAAGTGGACTGGGATGTGTCATGAAGTCTGTGTATTGTGTGAAATGTGCCTCTTGCACAGCCCTTGAACGCAAAGCTACTGAATTAATTAAGCGATATATATTTTTCAGATGGCTACATATGTTGCTAGAACAGGGGCCCACTCTCCCATCTAAACGAGAATAAGGGAATACAAGAAATAGCATTTGTTAGCAGTGAGGTACTGTACAGAAAGCAACATTGGGAAACTAATGAGGAGTGATTCGTAATTATCAGGCCCTTTGCTACCAGTAATCTTTTCACTTTCTAGACAAATCACTATTCCTCTCAATAGCAGATGAACATGAAGCGTAAAACTATACATTTCTCTGATGAATAATCTGATTGCATAGGTTCTAATTGACTGCGGCTTAATACCCGATCTAGACACTGGACTGCTACTAGGATGATGAGACCCCAGGAAATACTACACTCCTCCTAGGGACTTATTATTTTCAAGTCAATCATGTCTAGTTGGAAGGACTGGGACTAGCTGTCCATCATCTCACCATATTTTATTTATTAAGTTCTTCATTTTTTATTTGTACATCCACACGGTGCGGATAGAATAACACGAACGGCAAGGTATCTGTTTAGTGCTGTCTTTCATTCTAAATAATAATGGGATTATGGCCCTGATCTGATAGCACCACTCTTCCAATCCCACCATTTTAGTTACACCCATGGTTGGTCATCCAGGCCCCCCATATTTTGTTCTATTTCTTGGTACAACATCTCCCAGTACTAAGCAGTCTTTCTGCAGCCATGCAAAAGTCCATGTTTCAACTCATCTCCTCAACTGTCCACATCTCTCAGCTATGTCTCCCTTGGCCACAATCAGATCTTGACTAATGTACAGTTTCTGAGATCTAGACCCATCTTACTCTCCATATATTCCCTCGGCTGTGGTGGGTGCATCTATTCTTTGATATGCCCCGCGTAACCTTTATTACTCTGTAGTTCTCTATGACCAGGCAATGTGAATGAATGTGCCTCCTTGTACACAACCATTGTACACAGCTCCACAAGTAAATGCCACTTTTGACCAACCCAAAATAGTTTTAACTGAGCGCTTATGTAGTCTAGCCTATGAAACATTTTCAGTTTAACCACTCTGACTACAGATCTCACTAAGACCTCAAGAGGGTGCACTCAAGCTCGAGCTTTTTCCATGATCCTTTTTCCATTTCACATAGACCTTGCTCTCAATGGGCTTTCGGAGTTTGCAGTTCCATATGTGTATGCACCATTGGGACTACATATTTACAGGAACCAGCCTTTTTTGTCATTCTATCTCCAAAGAGTCTTCCCTCAAGTGGGGGACTATTCCATCAACTTTTATATGTGCGAGTGCAGTGCATTTTAGAGTTGTAAATACCTAAATGTGTGGGAACCATCTAACATACTCACTCTGCAGTTGCAGAAATTGTCTAACACCTAAGATGCACCTGGCACCTCCCAAATTGGAGCTACTGATATTGTCCTAAAGTAAACCTACTAAGTCGGTGTATCCCAGACCACATCCACATTGTTGTTTTGGGTGTCAAAATCTTTATATTTCATCCCGTTTCTCTGGGGACAATCGTCCAGATCTTTGCCGCCAAGGCTGAAGATGGGTTTAAATTATCACTACTTTGCCTACATTTATTGGACGTGTTTCTTGACTTAAGTATTTAAAATGTACTATGAATGCGTCAATGGTTCTTTGTAACTAACACCGCTATTAACACTCGCATTTCTTTTCTGTAGTAAAAACATGTTTGCACCTTGATTAGCATGATGTGTGACCTCGTTTCTTTAGTCACTGAATAGATCTTGTTCATATAACATGAACGATAAGACACAGATAATACATTCATCCATTTCACTGTCCATATGAAAGTGACGGAGGGTTCCCAGCTGCACTTACACATCTTCTAATCTTTCAACACAGTGGTAGCCCCCCTTCTCCACCACTGGTTGGCTCATATCCAGGTCCCAGGTAAACATGAGCATTCATCCACATTCCTTTTGGGAAAATATTGGGCCAAACCAGGGATTCATTTCCTGAGATAATTTAGATAAGGAACCAGAGGACTACTAGGCACTGTGCTAGATATTTTGCGTGGATATCCACTCTGATGTGGGGTGCATTACTTGTTTAGATGAATGAAGGACCTAAAGAGAGGTAGGAGCTTTAGGGTGAAATCTGCAGGTCAAGTACGTGGTCAAGCAACACTTTGGCTTAATAAAAAACTTACAGAGTTTATTTCTCTCACAGCAAGAAATACTGGACATGCATTTAATACACTACGGACTGCAGTGTTGTGTGAAAGTCCAACTTCAGGCATTGACTCTTTTCACCAAGAGATTATTGGTGCGCACAGGCTGCTTGCCTTTGGTGAAGTGAGGAGTGCTCCCCAAGGAACAGGTCTGGATGTGGCGGATGGAGCAATGCTTGTAGGGGTAAGAAGATCATTGTTTTCCAGTTTCCCACCCAACCTAACTTGTCGCTGAGTACTGCAGGAGCAGCCCTCGAGGTGGAGTAGTTGTCTTGCAGTGAGCGTTGGCCGTGGGCCTCCGGGGAGCTGTGTGGTCTCCAGGCTGTTTTACTGATGAGGGGAAGCAGAGGCAGACTGATGCAAGGGGCATTGACATGTGTCTCATCCCAATGTTACCCTCTGCTACAGGTGTTTGGGGTTCATGCAGTTGGTGTCCCTAAAACTCACAGTTATGGCAAACAGCTTGGTAGTCCTTGTCTCCGGCCAGCGAACACGAAATAAATTGAAGGACTCGTGCAGTTTCAGGCCCCTTAGGTGACTTTCAGGAATCCAGCAACTTGCCACTGGTATGGGGATTCTCTTGACCACTAAAGTCCTAAGGGGCCTCCCCGAGATCGCGTGCCACCAACCCTCGGGTTTCAACGTACACTCCTTCCAGAACCTTTCTTGGAGAGTCCGAAATGAGCTCAGTGGAGAACACCTGACCATACAAGGTAATGTGAGACAGTGGGTTCTCCTCTTACTATGCATGCCCGGTCTTTTCTGAGGACTCCACACAGCCAGAGCCTCAGGCTCCCCAGAAATGCTCAGACGTTGTATGGAAAAAACCAGGAGGCTCGGGGTGCACGGATTGGGGAGAACTGTGGGAGCTCAAATCCCTCTCTCCAGTACCATAGACAGACCTCTCACATCTCCAGCGCTGAGCAGTGTCAGTCCATACATCCAATGATCTGTGCCACACAGCAGCCCTAACACAGCCTGCAAGCCAAAGCAAGGCACCCTACATGCAACCTAGGCCAGAGGTGCAGATGAGTCAGTCACAAACAGCCCCCATTTTATTCGAATAATATGTTTGTTCTGAGATGAAGACTGGGTAGGTAAGGTCAGCAGATTGATAAACGTTAGCCAGCAACCGGTTCGACTATGAACATTCTTCCAAAACATGCTGTTTTGAAAACCTTTATTTTTTCCTGTTTTCATTTAAAAACAGAAAAAACAACCATCTTTATTCGAAAGAACATTTTACAATATGAAGTACAGAATCTAGCACAAAATGAAACCCACATCAGCAAATCAAGTGCACGACATCTTTCGAACTGTTGAGTGGTGTGTTTGGCTGGTATTCATCACAATTTAATCCTCTGACATTTTATTTTCTCATTTACACTGACAGATTTTTAGAGACAGATGATGCTGTGGCTAAGTTTGCCTAGATGAGAAAGGGCAATCGCAGTCCTAATGCATGACTGCAGAGTGCAGACATTTCAAAATGTCACTGTTTGTTTTCAGCGTTATTGGAAGTGCAGTGTCTTTATTAAGCGGTGAAGTTCAAACGATTCCCCCTACACACGAGCACTTTGTCTAAGGCTTTGCCACTTCACAAAAACCCATGCTGTCGGACGTCTGTGTACGAATAAAAAAGAATTACAAAAATGATTGACTAGATTGCAGTGTGCATGTGTTCATGTTTCTTTGGGATTTCATATCTGTTCACTTCTACAAGTGCAAGAAGGTGCTAACCTTAATTGGCATAATGTGTGGCCTTGTACTTCTGGCATTAAAGGGATGGTGTCTGACCTCACATAAGATCAACGACCTGCTGCAAAGTCACTGGAAAACTGCAGCTGCACTTAAAAGTGTTTTAAATACTTACCACTTCCATGACATCCAGGTTCAGCAGCATATATTGAAAGAAGGTTTGCTTCATTTCTTTGATTTACAGGGCCGTTTCTAGGTGTTTTGCCGCCCTAGGCGAGAATTGAAAAATGCCGCCCCCTCCCTTTTACTAACATCACTCTCTCCCCCTGTCATCCAGGCAAGAGAGGCACACCCTCTACTGCCGTACCCTTCTATGTAACTCTCATTTACTATCAGGAAACACAATCACAACAGTCAGTCGTGCAAACTACCTCAATGAAAGGCCCAGGCCAGACCGTTACGGTAGCCATACACTCATGGAACTATGTACACGCATGCCCAATAGAGCCTTGTGTTTAAATACCACTGAGGCGTCAAGTGCACCTCGTGTTCAAAACCAGAAACAGCAAAAATAGTAGCTTGCACCACCTTTCAAGGCCAGACCTATTGGTTTTGCCAACACTTCTTTTTTCACTGAGGCACCATAAATAGGGAGATTATAGTCATGATGCTCAAATCTGCGCTAATCAGAGACTATGGGCAAAATGTTAATACAGTTTGGCGTACAACATAGAATGAACTGCTTCTTGGCGCTGTAAATAGAAGTTTTTGACAAGCTGTGAGAGTAATCCTGACCAGAATTTGAGCCAGTGCAAGGCAGAATGAGCACTTCACCATAGTTGACAAGTGGTTCCATGTTGTGGAACACCTTCAACCAATCCCAGGTTTGCGGCCACCTGTGCATTGTATTCTGGGATTTGTAGTCTTACTTTTAACAGGGTAAGCACTGGCTAAAAAATCCCAGCGTGGACATTGACGTTGGCCTAAACAGTCACTACCAGATGACAGTATTGGGCATAACACTAGGCTAGTGGTCAGTTCTTTTTACGGAGTTTTATATAGCACTATCTTCAACAGAAGGACCCAAAACAAATGACAGGCTTCGCAGACGCGGACCCATGGTTTACCGAAGTGTACCTTTGCTCAGTCTCTTCTCCTGGCAGTCGGGCGCAGCTGGAAGGGGCGATGCAGTTAGGTGTTGTCAGAAGAGTCCAGCCGCAAGCTTCATGGGCCACAAGTTTCTCCTTGCCCGCTGCTGTTCTCCCAGCCTCTGGGTGCCGGAGATCCCAGCTCACTGGGGGAGCTCACTCGGTCTGTCCCTGGCACAGGACTCTTTCAGAGCAAGGTGTGTCCCGGCGCTCCAGTGGGATTGGAGAAGAGAACTGGGAAGCATGCGGGTAAATAAAAGTCCCAAGCGAGGGAAGGACGTGCCAGACATACAGCTGTCTGCAGTGTCATTTGGTTTGACACTTGTTTATAGGGAAGTTTAGGTAGCTGCTCTCCTCTCGGGACTTGAGGGGAGTTGTGTGTGTTTGGGAGCGGCGTGGTGCCTGCAGCGGGTTCTTCCCCGTGTCTTTGCACTCCTCGCTGTCTGTCTTGCCCTGCCAGAATGAAGTGCCGGACTCGGGGGCTGGACCAGCTCACCCGAGAGAACACAGAGAGACGTGATTGGACACTGCAGAAGAAGAGTGGTTGAGGTGCTGTACGCTGACTAAACCGTTATTTTCTTTTTGAATGGCCTGCCTGTGCTGCTCAATTCGCGTCACCTGTAAGTGGAGATCAAAGACGAACATACAATACTGCCAGCGGACGCCATAGGCAGCCAGGGAAATAGCCAAAACAACCCATGTGTAAGGCAGGGAGCGAGCGGCACAGTGAGACCTGTACCGTGGAGCATCAGTGTTTTGTTACATGGGTACTTTAAAACATGCTTTTTGACAGGGCTGTTTCTACCAATAGGCAAAACTAGGCAGCCGCCCAGCTTTACTTTCGTAGGTTCAAATAAAAAAAATTCCCTTTTTGCCGCCCCAGCCATTTTGCCGCCCTGGGCGGCCGCCTAGTCTTGCCTAATGGTAGAAACGGAAGATGAAATGAAATAACATTACACTTCCCTTTAGTTAGCGCGCCTTGAATAAACCATTTCAGTGAGCAGACGGGTGAGTGGCTAGTGAATAACGCCAGCACCATTCTGTTGTAGTACTAGATACAAAGTTATACCTTTTATCGAGCTGTAAAATGTTTTTATTTGTGATTACAAAATCTTCAGCGATTTCTGCTGTCTTTTCAAACTGCTGATCTGCTTCCTTCCCTCAGCAGAGTCAGAGGAGGGTCACCTGCAGAGTCTCTGGGCCACGACGAAAAGTTGAGAGGGTGAAGAAATTGACGGTGGGAATGTGTTTATGTCTGCATGTGTGTACAGAAGTGTGAATGGATATGAGTGCATGTATGTGTGTGTTTGAGGGGATCTTGGTCGTAAGAGGTGGTCGGGTGGTGGGTCAGGAGGGTGAAAGTATGTTCATCAGAGTGAGTGGTTCACACTGGGTTAATGACTTAAATACATATTGTGGACATTACAAATGGCATTCTGTCAATCAGTGGCATAGTTGTATCCCATTCTTGATGTATTGGGATCAATATGGCTTACCTCGGTGTAATAGTGTCCAATTCTGCATATTTTGGACATGTTCTTGACAACATTTTGCCTATCCTTCCCATAATAGTCGCTCATCCTGCACTACATTATGATTGATAATACGCTGGCTAATATTACTATTATTGTTATTGTCATTATTACTATCAGAGTCATCAAGGCTTTTATGAAAGAAAGCTGAGCTTCCTCATGAAAATCACTCTGACACTAAGAATAACTGGTATAAAGAAGAACAATAGATAACATTTTCAAATTCAGAAATACCCAGAATCCGATTTATATCACTCTGCAGATAGACAGAAAAGAAATTAAATGCATGCCCATCAAATCTGACGTGCCTTTACACCCCTCCCTTCTATTTTACTCCATGTAGAAGAGTAGACTGGGTGGGAAATAGATTTAAATCGACTGAGGGTGATTGTATAGTGGTAACCCTTAGGGATAGTCGTGCTGCCAGTTTTATAAGTAGCTGGAAAAGCGGTGTGACAAACAGCTTGATCCGTACCATGGCCTTAAGTTACTTTTATCCAAATAACCATGGTCATTGTCGTACACAAGTGCAGTCAACTTACGGACAGGAGGGGCTGCTTGAGCCAATAGCTGATAATTCATTAGGGGCCTATACATTGCCCATGGGTCCATTTACCCGAACAAATCATACCGACTATAGGCATGAACAGCCATGGCAGAGCAGACCTAGCAATCATCCTAGTAGATATCAGGAGAGAAGCGAGCTTTTTACCCGTCCCCAGCAGCAGCTTTTCTCACATCCCCAATACTTAGATACACAATATGGGGTACCTATTTCTAATAGGTTTGATGCTTTTCATAATATCGACTACTTAGACGAGATCGATTGACAAATCGTATCTCTATCCTCCTACTCTATTCCTGTTGAGCCCCCAACTAAGGCAGCTTCCCTTTATAGAGCATTAAGCATCTGCCCAGAGTGCATAAGTGTTTCCTCCCCGGAGGCCAGTGAAGCGTCTAGGGCAGCTCCTTCAGTACAACTCCACGAAAATACATTGAATGTGAGTGGGCGCAGTCACTCAGGTTCCACCCACTTAACTCAACGCATAGTGCCCAGTGGAGTAAAAAACCCTCTAACCACTAGTAATGCATTGCAAGAACACTTAATAATGGATCACGGGGTTCAAGCAATCTCTCCTCCCGCAGATCAGGCCCAGACAGCTGGCTTGGGTCTTACTGAACAACGCTCCATACATCTTTTATCTTGGAATATAGCCGGCTTAGCCGTTAAGGTTAATGATCCAGCGTGGTTAGCCTATGTAAAAAATTATACCATTCTATGTTTTCAAGAAACCTGGCTAGCAGATGAAAATGCACACATTGAGGGCTTTCAAAGCTTCTACCTACCAGCAACCCCATCAAATAGCGGAAGATCCAAAGGGGGCCTGGTAACTTACATAAGCCTCGCACTCAGCTGCCAGGTCACAAACAGAGCATCGGACAACAAACATATTCAAATCTTAGTGCTCAGGAATGGTAAAAAGGCACTGACACTTATTAACTTTTACAATGCCGTGTTATCGAATAAGGAGTGTAATATTCTCAAATTACAAAACCTCTTAGAAACAAAAGCGGATAGTCTACCTCAAAATATCCTTATCGCTGGAGACTTTAACGCTTACCCCTGTGGCAACCCTGAAACGACACCTATTGGCCTCTTAGGCTGCAACAGGAGGTCTGGCTTCCATTTTGATCACTCGCCCCGAGGCACCTGTATTAATAACTTAATAGATGGTAGGAATCTAACCGTTGCAATGACCACACTGGAGGACTCACACCAGTTCAACGTCCCCACGTACAAAGGCCACGGTAAAGGCTCCTACATAGACCACATGTTTCTTTCTAGAGATCTAGTTGATTTAGCCACTGACTTTGAAATTCTAACAAGCATCTTCAGCGACCATAACCCTTTGTCGATCAGGATTGGAGGTGACCTTTTTGATCACAGGAAGCCTCGACCTGATCATGGTGTCTTAAAACCCATCAACGGAAATCGTCGCCTGAAGTGGTCAAAGGTCAACAGCGATTCCTTGTATGATTCAATTACTACTAGCTGTGGTAATGACCTAGATCTTTGTGTTTCTCCATCTACTTTGCCCGAAGCGACTTTGACTGCCTTTGCCGCTGTTGTTGAGAAAATCGGCCAAATGTTGTCAGTACCAATAAAGGGACATCATGAACACCAAACAGGGTGGTTCGATCAAGCCTGCTCAAAGGCCGGACGAGACTTAAAAAAAGCACTTAAGGCTACCCCAAGAGATCCTGCCCTTGTCAAGTCACTGCGTTCTAATTACAAGACAGTCCTGGCAGCCCGGAAAAAAGAAGTAAAAGCCGGTGTTTGGGAGAAGCTATGTGATCCTGCAATTCTGGGTAATAGCTCCAAGTTCTGGAGCATTGTAAACAAACCTATGTTTGACGTCCCCTTAAATTCCATGGTCGGGACTAATATACCTGAGGAAGAGTGGATGTCACATTACAGCACAATTTTTAAAAGTGATAATTCGCAAGCAGACTTTGTTTTTAAATCCTCTGATGATAATGTGTTGTGTTTCACAGTGGGAGAGGTAGAAAAGGGGATACAAGGATTAACCTGTAACAAAGCACCTGGCCCCGACGGTATACCACCCGACCTATTCAAATCAAACATTCTCTTATGGGCTCCAGTCATCACAGCAGTTGTAAATGCAGGAATCTTGGCTGGTTGCCCAAAAGCCTGGGGGTCTTCTACCATTGTCCCTGTTTTCAAGAAGGGTGATCGTGGTAGTGTTACATGTTACAGACCCATATCCCTGATCAACTCAGTCACAAAGGTGGTGGGGGGTATTATCCTAAACAGATTAACAGCCTGGGCCAACGATAATAATATACTGTCTCCAATACAATATGGGTTCAGACCAGGCCACTCCACGATAACCCAATGTCTGAATCTATATTTAATAAACAGCAAATACACTCTAGCAAGAAAAGGGACGATCCATATGGCCTTTATGGATTTATCGTCCGCGTTTGACTGTGTAGACAGAGGCAGGCTATGGGAGGTACTGTTAAAAATGGGGGTGGAACAAAACCTGGTCAATCTCCTTGTTGACCTCCACTCGGACACAAGAGCAAACGTCCGTTACACCCATGACTTGAAGGTAACCAGAGATTTTAGAATAACCCGAGGTGTCAGACAAGGGTGCATCCTTGCCCCTTTTCTTTTTAATCTTTATATTAATGAGCTGGAGGAGCACTTATTAAAAACTGGTACAGATTTTCCTTACATTGGCAAGAAGGGCATACCTGTCCTATTATATGCGGACAATGCCGTTTTAATATCCAGAACGGCGCTCGGTCTCCAAATTTTGCTAGATACTTTTAATGACTTCATGAACTCCCGTGGCCTGAGTATTAATAATTCGAAATCCTTTACAATGACGACAGGCGTATCCCCCAAAAAAATATATCCTCACTTTGTAAATGGAGATAAAATACCCACTACAAAGACCTTCTCGTACCTTGGTGTTCTTTTTGACCACAAATTAACTTGGGCACCAGCAATACAAAAGAAAAAGGGCGAGGTAGTGCGGGCCAATGCGGCAATACCGGACTTCACCAGGAAAATGGGCAATAGTCCGGTGGCTGCTGTCTTGAAGTTATATCAAGCCAAAAGCACCGCAATTGCACGTTACGGAAGTGAAATATGGGGATCAGAATCACTAGGTGCCCTTGAAGTTACTGAGAACAACTTCTTAAAACAGGTTCTAAGGTTACCTAGGGGGACGGCCAACTTCCCGGTACACGAGGAACTTGGCATCCCACATCTAAGTGATAAGCTGGCCGTGAATCCTTTGTTATGCTGGCTGAATAGCTGGCTAAACCCAGCCGTACCCCTTACCAGAAATATTCTTCAAGAGGCACTACAGTGGGATGGTAGACTCAAGATCCCATGGTTAAAATACGTAAGAATGTGGCTTTTTGAATTAGGCCGACCAGATTTATTTTTATCCCCCGAAACAATAACCAAAACTGATGTAATCTTTGTCAGGAACACTTTTATGCTGTCCAGGTGCATGACACGGGAGGAAAATGAATACAAGAAAAGCAGTGTGAGACAGTATGCCTTAACCAAAACCTGTTTATATATGGAACCCTACCTGTCCTGGCCCATGTCTGGTTATGACCGTTTTTTATTAACAAGGTTCCGATTTAACATGTTCCATTTTTTATTAGCTGTACCAAGTGGAGCGCATAGAGGACAAGTGCTGCCAGCTTGCGGCTGCGACAATAAGTCTCTGCAAGACCTGGCACACTTTTTATTTTTCTGTCAGTTTTATACACTCCCCCGTAACCTGTTTTTAAAACCTTTACTTAAGCACCTGAATTTTGTACAATTCAGACCTGCACTGTGTCACCTTCAAATGCTAAATAGTGAATGTACCATGTTTATATGTAGTTTCCTAAAACTTGCAGTTAAACATAGAAAAAGCATGGAAGGGTAATTAACTCTGCTGCTGATTGTACTCCCACTTTTAATGTATTTTATCCTTTTTAACTATATTACTGTGTAGATGCTTGTGAATATCTAGTTGTACTTCTATTCTCCCCATTTCATTATTACTGTATGGATTAACTTTTATGAAATGTTCTTTTATGATTGTTATATGCAAACAATCGAATAAAGATATTCTATTACTCCATGTATTTCAAACCCTAATGACAAAATTACAATGATTGCACTACTCTGACAGCTAACCAGTGCTATTCAAGAAAAGGGAGGCAGTCAGGTCTTCTTTACTACCGTGAATGTGATGAAGCAAAGCTTCGCATATTTTGCGGCTTGCCGAAGTCAAGAACCTCGTTTATGTGTAATAAGGTAACAAAATGTATGTTTTACTAACATTTATTCTGTTTAGGCAAAGTTCCCGAAGCTTGCCTATGTGTATTTCTAATGAATTTAATCCGTGTCCTCTAATATGGCCGCCGCTTGTATTTTAGTTACTGCGCATGCGTCAGCCACACTCACGTGTCCTGACGCGTCTGCAGAAGTGGAGGGAAAGTTATGCGCATGCGTAATTCATAGCTGTGCTTATCGTGTGGTACTGCTCGTGCCACTGCTCTTGTGATTGTGTCAATGTAGCTAACATTTAATGCAAATAACTTTATTTCTTGATGATGAGTTAAAAGTACAAACCGTGTGGTGTGTTTTCATAATGACATTATTATGTATTAATTTGTTTTCGCTTACTTTTCATGTACCGCGGGGAATGGGGGTCCAAACTGATTGGGAGCCATATTGACGGTCTCTTCTGCGCATGACCAGGGAGCATTGAAAGGTGGCCACTTTGGACAGTGGAACTCAGCCAGCTGGCAGCCACAGTCAAGATGCGCCTGGGAAAGCCACCTCTGCGCTACGAGAACGGCGAATGTTGCTCCTCATGTGTTACAATGTTAATTTCCTGCACAGTTCTCATGAGAACCCCAAACCTGCTAGGCGGTACCCAAATATGTTAATGAAGGCTTCAAATCGTGTATTGTGATTGGTGTGTTACCCAAATCCTACCTTAGGACCAATCCAAATTGAGGGATTTTGACACTTTGCAACATTGGGGGGTGGTACACTGTCCCCAAACTGTATATCTACCCTGGGTTCACCTAGTGAACCGTCCGACTTGTCTGGTTTAGCTGACCTGTCACTGACCCAACGCACTCAATAGGTGACTGAAGATACAGAGCGCTGCGAAGCACTCTGTCCGAATTTGACCATAGACTGAGGTTCTACTGAACCTTAAAGTGCTGGCAAGGCACTTAGCTGGGAGTTCGCTGACCCAATCGGGGTCTTGATCGATAGCTGCAGAACGGGTGGAGCGCAGGCGTTGCTTCCGAGCTGTGGGTTCCGGTCCTGTCCTGAAGAGGGTCCTGTCCTGAGGGTTTGCTGTCCTGTCCTGAGGGTCCTGTCCTGATTCCTATTCCGAGGGTATCCTGTCCTATCCTGGGTGTCCATTCTGCACCTGCTGTCCTTTGAGGGGTATCCTTCCTTGAGGGTTTCCTGTCCTTAACTGACCCGTGGCCAGGGTTTGGTTTCCACACCTTTCTAGGTAAATATTGCTCTGAAAACTCTTTAAATCTTGCACCTTCTAAATTTCTGACTTTTGCTTTAATAAAGTTCATCATTGCATATGTTATATTTTCCATGCCTTTCCGCAACCATTGAAAGCTAAATACATATTTTTCCGTGAGGTTTTGTTCTTATGTCTTCTCACTGGTTAGAAATTATATTTTGCATAGCAGTGTGTCATTTCCTGATATGGTCTAGAACTTCGTTGCCTAGATTGTTCAAAGGCCCCTTCACCTTAAGTGAAGCGTGTTATTCATTATAAGCTCTCCTATAGTCACTCACACTTAGGCTATCCCTGTTTTAGATAATACTGACTTGCATAGTATCTTTTCTCGTTACATTTTATTAGTACTTTGATGATTACTCTGTCATTATTTCTTTATGCATATATAATTTACGTTATCTTGGTTATTGATTGCCTTGTTTTATTGTACCTCATGCAAGAAAATAATGAACTTTAGATAAACATTTAAAAACTTCCAGTTGTCCGTGGTCATTTAAACAGTACTTGAATGTTATTGGTTGGGTTTGTATTTTGCTGCCTTTCCTTTACAGCTAGCTCCCTGATTCATTGTGGTCATTAGGCACCCGCATCGGTGGATGGTAAGTCGGGTGCACCGAAAATTGGTAGCAGGGAACACACACACACCAACTTGGTAGAGCTCGTGAAGTCACCTGATCGATGTATATGGTGATTTGAAAAGTATATGGGCCCTGAAGCCGGAAACGGCGAAAACTATTGGTCGGGTGGCCTCGCGCGCTCTATCAGTTTTCTGGTAGCAAGAGGATGGTTAGGGACTAGTTGAGAGTAAGGCAGGGATTAGTTGGACTAGTTAAGTCGGAAGCTGCTATTATATTAATGCTGCTATAAGAGCGGCTGTTCTGAGGGAACTGATCACTCTCTTGTGAATACGCTGCTGAAATTCATGAATTACTGTATTGCCATTATTCTTGTTCTTATATTGTTATATGTACTAATCCATGCAATTGTCAATCGTCTAGTTGTATGTTGTCCGAACTCCCCGGGGAATTGAAAGGGCAAGTGGTGAATAGAATCCATTGTCCTGAGGTCACAGGTTCGAGGAAAGTTAGGTGCAGGTTAGGATAACCGGGAAGCACTAACTAGGGTTTTCTGAATACATGTGTGAATAAATGACAGTAACGGGGTTCATTGGCAAAATTCCCATAGTGGCGTAACCTAGTAAGGGTCACATCGGAAGAGTAGCAGGTTCCTCGGAGCTAGCGTGAAAGCAGAGGGGTCCGCTGAGAAACCTTAAACTCTGAATATATCCCGGAAAGAAGTGGATGAGGTTAGGGGAATAACAGGTTCACCGATGCTAGAGTGAAGGGTAGGCGGAAGAGATCTGCCCGCAGCGCGTGAAAAGTAAATGGAAGTAGTTTACTTGCAGTAAAACAATTCTTTCTCTGTCTAGACACTTGAGCACTGTGGCGAATGTGTATTTGTTGTAAAATAACCAAGCACTGAGCACTTTAAAAGAAAGAAAGTTTCCGTTACCTTGTGAAGGGAGGGAGTCAGTCGCGAAGCGCCTCTGACGTCACTCTGTGCCGCGCTGGGATTGGTAGAAGCAGCGGGCGGGTAGCGGAGCTGGAATTGTAAAGGAGGGGTGAGCGCCGGAGCGTGGGAATTGTCTCACGAAGGGGCCGCGCACCCATTGGCGGAGCTTATTTAGTGTCGCGCACCCATTGGTTGCACGAATTTCTGAAGCGCGTTCTGATTGGAGGTAGTTTGTAAACAAAGTTAGCGCAGAAGTCGTATGTGGCACTCGCAGACTACAGGAACTCGACCTGATCCAAGGCACCTAGGGTTTGAAAGGGATCAGTGGAAGACTAATAGATACGATATTATGTACGGAACCAAGAGAAAAATGTCCCTTGTAAGTAAGGTGAAAAATTATTTTAAAACGGACAAACCGATTAAATCTAGGGAAGGTGTTCTTGTCCCAGCACCCAATACTCCCGCCTCATTCATGATGTTTGACCGAGGGTACAATACCTGTGTGTGGTTGGAGAATTGGGTGAAGTACACAAAAGATGACGGAGTATTGGCTTTTCCGTTAGATGGTACTTTCAACGGTAGGATCTTATTTAATTTAAGAACCCGAATGAATGAACTGCATCCCAGACCGAGACTAACGCAGTATGAGGCATTAGAGGAATGGGAGATTGAGGCTTTTGAAAGAGAAAGACCCCGAATGGACAAGGGTTTGACCAAGTGGTACCCCAGGCAGAAACAGGAGTCCAGGGATAAAAGGATGAAACAGTGGAGGCAGAGCATGATTGTTGAGGGTCTGTTTCCCATGATGCCGGCATGTCATAACATTGGAGCGGGTGAGAAAAGTACTGAAAAATGTAAGCATTGGGGGGGGGGGGATTCAGATGATGAACTAATAGATGACATCTGTACCAGAAGTCCGCCACCTTACAATGAGGGAACCCGACCTTCCAGTGTAGGAGATGTTCCCCGACGCCACTTCCTAAAGGAAGAAGACAGGTCCCTGGGACTGGGAGGGGGTGGTCAAGTATTGCCCTATCCTGAAAAACCCGAACCGACGGAAACAAGGGATATATATCCCAAAGTGCCCGCAAGCCAGGAAGAAAAATATTCACGTACGAAAATCTTTTTTCCCAGACCCTTGTATGAAAGCGAAGAGAAACCATCGAATTCAGGACTGCCTTTTGTTCAACCTCCATATGGGGAAGAGCGCAGGTCCTTTAATACTGGAACTTTATTCCCGAAACCAAATTATGGGGGAGGACCAAGTGAAACGCATCCTACTGCCCCGAGTTTTACTCCTCCGTTGACCCCACAGATATTACATGACACAACTTTAAGAAGGGTACTAGTGGAAAAGGAGCAAGAGGCTCTAGCTAGACAAAGAACAGAAATAATTCAGAAAATTTCCCAGTTAAATACCAGTCCTGAGGCATTGACTATTCCAGTAACTATTGGACCGGTGGTCCCGTTATACGGAAATGGTCAGGGAAATCCGATTACTCCAGTTATGACCCCAGGCATGGCAACCCCGAGACAGGAACCGATCATCATAGATGATCAGTCCAGTGAGTGCGAGTCTGAAGTTGCGTTTTTGGAATTGCCAAACAAACAGACTGGAAAGGGAATACAGCAGAGGCATAACCCTTTTAATACAAAAGAAATTAAATTAGAGACAGCAACAGGTACTAGGAATGTCTCTCTGGTAACTCCGGATGAAATTGAGAGTTGGAGTCGTGAATTAGAGAAGCAGACTCCGCAAACAAAACCTTTAGACCTCTACAAGCTGAGGGTCGAAATAGAAGAATTAATGGTAGGAAATGTGGGGTTGGATCGATTGAATACCTACTCTGAAGAAGAATTGTCGTTCATATGTAAAAGCTTTACAAGGAACACCAGAGTGCTCCACGAAAAACTGACCGAAACAGCAGTTAGTATGGGGGTAGATATCTCAAAATCCAAGCCCTTACAGAAACCGTACAGAGCAGACTTCTCAGACAAAGATATAGAACACCTGAATGTGGCAGGGAAGAAGTTGCAGATTAAAGAATTAATGGGGGTACTGCAGAAATGGGGAGATGTGGAAAGATGGAGAAGCAGGTGGGCGAAAAAGAGGGAAGAGGTTCGCTCCCGACAAGTGACTCCCGAGTTTGCTTTAAGAGAGGTAGAAAAACCTGAGCAGTTATGCCCCATGCGCGAAGTTCCAGGAGGGAAATATGTGCATGTCCCCTGGTCTAGGCAGGATATTGTGTCCTTCACGAACGATTTTCCAAAATTACGAGAGAAACCAGTTGACTGGTACAGGCAGGTGGAAAGGTTCGTGAAGGTACAGAAATGTCTGTGGAAAGACCTGGATGGGTTTTTCGACATTGTGGTTCCAGTAGATTTATGGACCCAGTGTAAAATAAACATAGACTGGCCGAGTGAGGAGTACCCCAGAAACAAGGAAACTGGAGAGCCATCAAAGGATGTCATGCGAAAATATGAGCAGGTAATTCAGCATTTGAAAGAAAAGGTGCCCGCAAAGGAAACTGATTGGACAAAAATAGATAGAACAACACAGGAAAGGGACGAGACAGTGCACTCCTTCTATGAGAGGTTATTGCAGGTATTTAAAACATACAGTGGTATTGATAACATCGACCTGAAGGATATGACGCACTTTATTTACAGGTTTGTAAATGGTTTAAGACCTGAAATTTGTCAGTGGATAAAAGATAATAAAATCTGTTGGCATACAAAAAAAATGGATGAGGTCCTGCGGTACGCTAAGTACTGCGAGGATGAGATGGCAGAAAAGAAAAAGGCCCTCAAGGAAAAGGTGATGTGGGCTCAGGTGAAGCTCGCAGAACAGCAGGAAAAACAATTGAGTAACATGGTTAAAAATGCTGAGAACAAAGGTCCTGGGGGAGGGGGTGGAGGAAAGCCCCGGCCCAAATTTAGCAGGGAAGAGGCTATGAAAAAATTTCCCTGCCATCAGTGCGGCGAAATTGGACACTGGCGAAACGAGTGTCCTCAATTAGTCGATGTTAATGAAAAAACTCCTGATTTAACTCCACAGACGCAGAAAGAAAGACCAAGAAAGACTCAACCCCAGGTAAAAACAGTTCAGGTGCCTCGAGCACCCAAGCAGGTATACAGGGGAAGACAGGCAGAAAATGAAGAGATAGAGGTTTGGGAAAGCGGGGATAACAGAAATACAGCAACTTCGCAGTATCTGCTAAATGATACCTTCCTTTGTAATGATCAGGACTGACGGGGCCTGAGAGGGGAGGACGAGGAGTGCGTACTTGGCGCTTCCTTGCCGGTAGACCAGTCTGGACCATATATTGAAGGAAAGGTTGACGGAAATGATGTCACCTTTCTGTTGGACACTGGCGCTACCCGTTCTACTGTAAGAACAGTGGACGTTCCAAACCTACCCCTCTCGGGAGAAAATATCCAAGTAGTGGGTGTATCTAATCAATTGATTAGTACTCCTGTTACCGAACCAATGGAGATTTCAATTGGAAATTTTAAACAGATGCATAGATTTGTCGTCTGTGACACCAGTCCAGTGAATCTACTGGGTCGTGATTTGCTGTGCAAAATGAACTGTACCATCTTTTGCACACCAAAAGGTGTGGAAATACAGACCCCAGATGAAGATGGCATTTATAAATTATTGTTACTTAGACCTGACTCAGAAATTAAAAGATTGACCCTGCAGGACTTGCCCCAAGAACTACAGGAAGCCGTAAAGCCAGAGGTGTGGGATTTCACTGGAAAGGATGTGGGGTTGATGAAAGATGTGGACCCCATACAGATAGCCATCAAGGACAATGCAGTATATCCTAACACTAGGCCCTACCGAATGAATGCTGAAGTGAAAGCAGGTGTCATTCTGGAAATACAAAAATTATTAGAAGGAGACATCATACAGGAAGTGATGAGCAGCCCATGCAACTCACCGATTATGGGCATCAAAAAGCCTAGTGGCAAGTATAGGGTAGTGCAGGACCTGAGAAAGGTTAACAAAATTGTAGTTCCTTGCTGCCCTATTGTCCCAAACCCTGCAGTGATATTGTACCAGATCCCTTGGGATGCTGAATGGTTCACTGTGATTGATTTATGTCATGCATTCTTTTCGATACCCCTGCACCCCGACAGCAAATTTCTTTTCTCATTTGCCTTCGAGGGTCACGTGTATTGTTGGAACCGGGTCCCTCAAGGGTATACAGAGAGCCCCTCTATCTTTAATCAGATCTTGAAAAAATGTCTAGAGACTTTGATCTTACCTGGGAACTCTGTGTTAGTACAGTACATAGACGACCTTCTACTGGCGTCTAAAAGTCACAGGGACTGTGTAGTTGACACCATTGCCCTCCTAAATCATCTGTGTGAGAAAGGGCATAAAGTGGCCCCTGACAAACTACAGTTCTGTGCGAAATCAGTAAAATATCTAGGACACCAGATAGAAAAGGGTGTCAGAAAAGTCACATCAGAAAGAGTGAGAATAATTCAAAAGATGCAGTTGCCCCGTACTCAAAAAGATGTCAGAATGTTCCTGGGGGTATTAGGGTACTGCAGACAGTGGATTCTGGGATTTGCAGCTTTAGCCAGGCCTTGATAAAAATGACCACGAGAGGAATGCCAGATGTTGTAGAGTGGGACGATGAAAGTCTAATGGCTTTCACAAGACTGAAAAACTGTCTGTGTACAGCCCCTGCGTTGGGAATGCCAGATTATTCCAAAGAGTTTGCCCTTTTCTGTGACACTCGCGATAATTGCGCATTGTCAGTCCTGACTCAAGAACATGGCACGACCAGAAGGCCTGTGGCTTATTTCTCTGCCACATTGGACCCAGTAGCTGCTGGGTTACCAGGCTGTCTGAAAGCAGTAGCTGCTACCTGTGCAAGTTTGGAACAGAGTGAGTCCATTGTCATGGGACATCCTGTGACCGTGTATGTTTCACATGGAGTGGTAATTCTATTGACCAGAACTAAAACACAGTATCTCACCCCTAGTCGGCTGACTAAATACGAGAGGATTCTTGTGGGTGCAGCAAATGTAAGCATTGTTAGGTGCGGTATTCTGAACCCTGCCACCTTACTCCCCGACCCCTTGGAAATAGAAGGTGGGGATGATGATGAACATGATTGTATTGACCTGACAGAGTTCAGTACTAAGCCACGCCCAGACATAAAAGAAGTACCATTGCCTGAGCATGATAAAGAACTATTTGTGGATGGTTCCTGTCTAAGACATGAACTAGGAGGCTTGAGTGCTGCTTATGCAGTAGTGTCTTTCACCAAAATTGAAGAAGCAGGTTACCTATATAACATCAAGTCTGCACAAGTAGCCGAATTGATAGCCATGATAAAGGCTTGCAAAATTGGGAAGGACTTACGCATAACAGTGTATACTGACAGTCAGTACTGTTATGGAGTTGTGCATGACTTTGGCCAATTATGGCTACAAAGGGAATTCATGACTTCCTCAGGTACTCCCATTCGGAATGCAAAGGTTGTTCATGACCTTTTAGAGGCCATCCAGTTGCCCAAAGAACTGGCAGTGGTAAAATGTGCTGCTCATCAAAGGAGCATGGACAGAGTATCACTGGGAAACGATTATGCTGATCGAGTGGCCCAATGGTGTGCCAAAGATCGGTATATTGTAAATCCAAAACGAGGGGGGGCCAGGAACCAGCTGCCAGCTTCAGGTGTTTGAAGAAGTGCCTACGTGGGATGAAGTGAGAGAGTGGCAGGAATCGGCTCCTTGGCAAGAAAGAGAGAAATGGAAGGAGGATGGGTGTAGACCGAGACGTGTGGATGGTGTGATTTTGGGCCCAACTGGTATGCCTGTGTTATCCCGACACTTGCTTGGCACAATGGCAAGATTAATACATGAAGGATCACACATTGGTAGGGATGCCATGATTCTGGTATTTCAACAGACTTGGTACAGTAAAAAGTTCAGGAAGGTAGCAGAGTCCCTCTGCCAGAGGTGCCTGTCATGTCAACAGATGAACCCAGGCAAGAGGACAATGGTTGAACTGAGCAGGATTGGGAGATCAGGGGGTCCCTTTATAAGGATACAGATTGATTTCATCACCATGCCCCGTTGTGAAGGGAAACGATATGTCCTTGTCATTGTTTGCGTATTTTCAAAATGGGTAGAAGCTTACCCTACTCCTCAAAGTGACGCACTGACAGTAGCGAAGTGTTTACTAAAAGAACTGATACCTAGATTCGGAATACCATACATTATTGAATCAGATAAGGGTGGACATTTCCAGAATGAAATACTGGCTGAACTGTGTAAGGCCTTTGGAATAAGGCAGAAACTCCATTGTGCATACCACCCAGAGGCTTCTGGAATAGTGGAACAAGTAAATGGAACTATCAAAAACAGACTAGCAAAGCTGACTGATGCAACTGGCATGACCTGGGTGAAGGCCCTGCCCCTGGTCCTGATGGGACTGAGAAGTGTTCCCGACCGCAAGACAGGCCTAAGTCCCCATGAAATCATTATGGGAAGAGTGATGAGACAAGCATGGGTGCCAGGAAGCAAACTGTTGAGTATTACTGATGATTTGGTGCTTGAATACTGCAGAAGATTGGGTGACCAAGTGCGTTCTATCTCTCGCCAGATTGGAGACGACGGCATCCTCAATCCAACGACTCCTCTCCACAGCTTGGTTCCAGGAGACTGGGTCAAAATAAAGAAGCACACTCGATCAAGCTGTCTGGCACCAAGGTGGGGAAAGAAACGCCAAGTAATCCTGGTAACAACCACTGCAGTGAAAGTCGCAGGTGTTCCCCAGTGGATCCACGCTGGACACACCCAGAAGGTATTGCCAGACAAAGGATTTGAAGAAGAAGGGCAACCAGCAGAGGACCCTGAAGGAGCCAGACCAGAAGCAACTGACAACGAGCAGCCCAGCACCAGTCAGGTTGCAGGAACAGCAGACGTTGGCCCAGGAGTAGTTGACTACGAACTGCCAAGAAACCAGCCTGTGGAAGAGGTCCAGGAAACTGAGCCAGGAGTAGCTGAAGACGAGCTGCCAAGCATATGGCCAGAAGAATGGATACCGATGATTGATCTGACCGAAGATCCTATCAGAACAAGAGAACGACTTAGTGAAGGTAGAGAGTGGACTAGTCAGGAAAAGCAAGGCACAGGCGAAGAACCTCAGCCGCTTGAGATTCACATCAAAACTGAGGAAGGAGAAGGTCAGACAGGGACAGAGCAGGTATTCGATACACCACCGCTAACACCTGATGCAGATAAGGGAGCGACTAGAAATAGAGTGATAGTTCGAGCAGAAGAAAATCAAGAGATCGAAGTGCTTGAACAGGATCAGAGAGGGTTAAAAGAACGGGTTCAGGAAACAGAAACAGAAACAGAGACAATCGAAAGCCAAAAACAAAATATTCCTGAACAAGGCCAGATTAGCAACCAGGCAGAAGAATTTGATGCTAGCCCTGGAACTAGCCAGATAAGGGAAGTAGGAGAAGAAAGTGGAGAAGAATTACCACAAGATAAAGAGAACAAGAGAATAAGAAAAGAAAGTGAAGTCCAAGTACCGACTAAGAGACTAAAGAAAAGAAACAACCTTGAGCCTAGGTTTGTAAAAAGATTGAGACTTAGGATAAAGACAGTGGAAGAAAAACGTGCAGAAGCAAGAAGAAGTGCTCGGATAGCAGAGCAAGAAGAAGACTCTTCCAAAAGAAGGAGTGAGCGAATAAAAAGACAAAACAAAAAGTACAAGTCTCCTGAATGGACACTGGTTTTGGAGGAGCTTGAAGATCTTGATATAACTGACGTGAGCGACGGAGAACCCGTCCCAGAGTACTCAGCTGAAGAGGAAGACGAACCACCGTGAATTTGCACAAAGTAAGCTAGTTGTGTAAAAAGCAAAAAAGAGGGGTGAGAACACTCCTTCTGAGCCAAAATGTCTGATTCAACAGTGAATGGTAGACCTAGTTGCAGCCGTTTTAAGACGTGTTGCAAGGTGTGTATATGTAGTGTAGTAGTACTGATAGTTATCTGGATAGGATTAACAATTTTCATTCCCTTTGCTGTAAGTAAAGATACTAACATTGTCCCTACTGAAGTTGTAAATACTGACAATGAGGAGCTAACAACACAGAGTGTAGCACGACATGAAAGAGCTTTGAGACAAACAAAACAGAACTTAGAAGCATCAGATGAGGGAGGACTACATTATCATGGAATGAAGAACAGGACACACTTAAATGTTTTCGCAAACTTGTTAATACACTATGTAGAAACTATGGAAATTGAAGATTGCTATGTCTGCATGAAGCTACCTACTTCGGTGGCTGAGGGCGTGACATACCATCATCTGCCATTGACATATGGAATCTCCTGTAGCATTTTAGCTAGTTTATTTTACAAAAGAGGACCGTTACAGTACTATTACTCTAACAATGACGTGATCTTTTCTGAACTTCCTATACGTGGGAACTTGAATCCTGTACATACCAAAACTGACACCATAAGATATATGGGAGACTACTTTCTGACTATAGGTAACATTGACATAGCAGACGCACACAGAGATAACTTGACTTGTTCTTTGCGTGAGCAGGAAAAGATGTTCCTGAACATGGCAGAGAAAAGGAGAATTAAAATTCAAAAGAAGGCTAATGACGAAAGTCAGAAAAAGCCAAAGTGGGCAGAGAACATGGAAGGCACCTCATCTGGTGGAGCCGGTCCTGCTCTGTTGCTGGATTTTGAAAAGAAAGGCAAGCTATGTCTTCACCGCGAGAAGACTAGCTATTATAATAATGTTTTCATTGGTTCCAGTGAATGCGAACATAATTACAAGGTAATTGGAGGTTGGGGTTTCAAAAATGGGTCAGAGCCTGTGTTTCCTGGAATTTATTATATTTGTGGGGACAAGGCTTATTTCAAATTGCCGGATCACTGGTATGGAAGCTGCTACTTTGGCATTGTCTTCCCGAAAATATACCATGTGAATGGAAAAGCTGGAAGCAATGAAGATACTAATGGCTTAGTGCGTAGTAAAAGAGAAAGTATAGGTGAAATTATGGGTAGTATTTTCAGTGCACTGATACCTGGAGTGGGAGTGGTTCTGAACACTCACAGAATTTGCAAATTGTCTACTATAGTAGATGTGCTGTCTACTGAAACAGCTCATGGATTTCTGCTGGTCAATACCGAAATGGTTGCGATCAGATCAATGGTTTTACAAAATCGACTTGCTCTTGACACCTTATTAGCGAAAGAGGGCGGAGTCTGCCGGATGTTGAAGGCGCAACATTGTTGCACTTATATTCCGGATAAAAGTGTACAGATCAAAAGATATGTGAAAAACATTACTAATTTGGCAAAGGAACTCAAACCACTCGAGGTTGATAGTGCCTGGAAGAGACTGGTAGATGGTCTCTCAAATGTAGGTCATTGGCTTGCTAGCATAGGTAAAAGCTTATTATTCAAAATTCTGATGCCAATTGGTATTATAGGTCTTATTATACTTTCCATTTTCTTATGCTGTAAATACCGCAAGCGTACCAAAAAGCACGAGGTAAATGCAAGAGGAGTGAAACGAAGTGTGGATGAGATTGAATTAGAGGAGGTGAATGGTCAGATATACAAAAAGGTGAAGACTTCTCACCCTGCTAAAACTGAAAGAGAAAAGTTAGAACGGCTGCTGGAAGAAATAGAACTTTATAAAGTATGAAAGAAAGTTGGCATCTGGTTCCATTATAATTTGTGATGATAGTAAATATCATCAAAGAGGGGATTGATGAAGCAAAGCTTCGCATATTTTGCGGCTTGCCGAAGTCAAGAACCTCGTTTATGTGTAATAAGGTAACAAAATGTATGTTTTACTAACATTTATTCTGTTTAGGCAAAGTTCCCGAAGCTTGCCTATGTGTATTTCTAATGAATTTAATCCGTGTCCTCTAATATGGCCGCCGCTTGTATTTTAGTTACTGCGCATGCGTCAGCCACACTCACGTGTCCTGACGCGTCTGCAGAAGTGGAGGGAAAGTTATGCGCATGCGTAATTCATAGCTGTGCTTATCGTGTGGTACTGCTCGTGCCACTGCTCTTGTGATTGTGTCAATGTAGCTAACATTTAATGCAAATAACTTTATTTCTTGATGATGAGTTAAAAGTACAAACCGTGTGGTGTGTTTTCATAATGACATTATTATGTATTAATTTGTTTTCGCTTACTTTTCATGTACCGCGGGGAATGGGGGTCCAAACTGATTGGGAGCCATATTGACGGTCTCTTCTGCGCATGACCAGGGAGCATTGAAAGGTGGCCACTTTGGACAGTGGAACTCAGCCAGCTGGCAGCCACAGTCAAGATGCGCCTGGGAAAGCCACCTCTGCGCTACGAGAACGGCGAATGTTGCTCCTCATGTGTTACAATGTTAATTTCCTGCACAGTTCTCATGAGAACCCCAAACCTGCTAGGCGGTACCCAAATATGTTAATGAAGGCTTCAAATCGTGTATTGTGATTGGTGTGTTACCCAAATCCTACCTTAGGACCAATCCAAATTGAGGGATTTTGACACTTTGCAACATTGGGGGGTGGTACACTGTCCCCAAACTGTATATCTACCCTGGGTTCACCTAGTGAACCGTCCGACTTGTCTGGTTTAGCTGACCTGTCACTGACCCAACGCACTCAATAGGTGACTGAAGATACAGAGCGCTGCGAAGCACTCTGTCCGAATTTGACCATAGACTGAGGTTCTACTGAACCTTAAAGTGCTGGCAAGGCACTTAGCTGGGAGTTCGCTGACCCAATCGGGGTCTTGATCGATAGCTGCAGAACGGGTGGAGCGCAGGCGTTGCTTCCGAGCTGTGGGTTCCGGTCCTGTCCTGAAGAGGGTCCTGTCCTGAGGGTTTGCTGTCCTGTCCTGAGGGTCCTGTCCTGATTCCTATTCCGAGGGTATCCTGTCCTATCCTGGGTGTCCATTCTGCACCTGCTGTCCTTTGAGGGGTATCCTTCCTTGAGGGTTTCCTGTCCTTAACTGACCCGTGGCCAGGGTTTGGTTTCCACACCTTTCTAGGTAAATATTGCTCTGAAAACTCTTTAAATCTTGCACCTTCTAAATTTCTGACTTTTGCTTTAATAAAGTTCATCATTGCATATGTTATATTTTCCATGCCTTTCCGCAACCATTGAAAGCTAAATACATATTTTTCCGTGAGGTTTTGTTCTTATGTCTTCTCACTGGTTAGAAATTATATTTTGCATAGCAGTGTGTCATTTCCTGATATGGTCTAGAACTTCGTTGCCTAGATTGTTCAAAGGCCCCTTCACCTTAAGTGAAGCGTGTTATTCATTATAAGCTCTCCTATAGTCACTCACACTTAGGCTATCCCTGTTTTAGATAATACTGACTTGCATAGTATCTTTTCTCGTTACATTTTATTAGTACTTTGATGATTACTCTGTCA
Source organism: Lissotriton helveticus (assembly GCF_964261635.1). Lineage (NCBI taxonomy): Eukaryota > Metazoa > Chordata > Amphibia > Caudata > Salamandridae > Lissotriton > Lissotriton helveticus. The sequence goes on from NC_136068.1 coordinate 788,714,704, forward strand.
TTATTTCTTTATGCATATATAATTTACGTTATCTTGGTTATTGATTGCCTTGTTTTATTGTACCTCATGCAAGAAAATAATGAACTTTAGATAAACATTTAAAAACTTCCAGTTGTCCGTGGTCATTTAAACAGTACTTGAATGTTATTGGTTGGGTTTGTATTTTGCTGCCTTTCCTTTACAGCTAGCTCCCTGATTCATTGTGGTCATTAGGCACCCGCATCGGTGGATGGTAAGTCGGGTGCACCGAAAATTGGTAGCAGGGAACACACACACACCAACTTGGTAGAGCTCGTGAAGTCACCTGATCGATGTATATGGTGATTTGAAAAGTATATGGGCCCTGAAGCCGGAAACGGCGAAAACTATTGGTCGGGTGGCCTCGCGCGCTCTATCAAATGTGTCCAACACCTTTTTCCAAGTATCCAATGCTCTTAATTTATTTAACCTGAGCTATTCTTCTTATAGCATAATTGCCTCCATAAACATGGTTAACCTCATCTTCTTTAGCCACTTGTGAAAAGAGGAGGTTCTGGATTCTTCAACATTTCAGCTATCAAAGACCTAGCAAATAATGAGCTAAAAATAAAAAAAGGTGCTTTATTCCTTGGCGTAAAGCTAAAGTTATCTTCTTCATCACCTCCACATATCATGGTGGTTGCCTTCAGGTCCTGCAGAATGTCTGGCACAATGTTCTCCAACATCCCAAGGCCAACCCTAGGTTCTGAACAAATCTTGCCCAGAAGTGTTGTTGTGTGGGACAGTAAACCATCATATGATCCCAAAACCTTTTCTTCACTTGGACATCTAGGCCACAGAGGAAAGTCCTCGAAATCCAAGCGGAAGTATCCTATACATCCAAAACAGTGACAATGACCAATATTGGCATGTATCACCTACCTATGAGTATATCTATGTACCTTTTAGCACTCCTCTTCTAATATCATCACTTGACTCTTCTCCTTACGTGAACAGAAAACATCCTTATGATCTGGCAGCTGGCTGATAAGCAGCCTTTAATGAGGAAAAAAAAGATATTGGCTCTGCCCTCCTATCTCTTCCAATTAACCCAACCTATCTCAATCTGCGTAAAACTTTTGCCCATAGGTTTGTCACATATAATTGCTTGAGGGTACACCTTGGAGATAAACCAAACTCTTGCTCATTCTTAACTCTTGCATATTCTTGCTGGAGAGATACATTGGTGGAAATATTATGTTAATTAACTTTTATTGAGGTGAAGGAAGGTAAAATAACAATTTGTAACACAAACGTATTCCTCCTACCAAGGTCTAGAGTGTTGGCACATATGAATAAGACACGTATGGCCCTGTTTCTAGTTTGCCAGAAAAGCTACTCCGTCATGACATGGCGGTTGTCCCTTCCAACATATTTAAAGTGTCACAGGCTATCATGCACGTGTATTATGGCAGACGGGACATTTGCTAAGGTTTTGGCTAATTCCCCTGGTCTGCCAAACTCAAAAGAATGTATTTAGTCATTTTAGTATTACATTTTGGATTTTCAAGGATTCATTTCAGTGTGGTACCTTTCCATGTCATATAATATTTTTTTTTTTAATTAGTGGATTTCTTTAACATATTAGTTTGTTTATCATTTTTAATTAAATTGGCTCATTAAGTGTTTTGTCTCGTTGCAGTATTATACTTTGTTTGGTTTGTTACACATAAAATCTCACACATTTTCTCTAGGTATTGAATGGCCAATCCACCAGAGGTGAGCCTCAGTTGAGCCCACTGAAACCTGTGTACCTTAGTGTGGCGCTCTGTGATGTAATGTGTGGTAATGACCACAGCTCGCGTCCAGTGGCGTAACGAAAAGTGAGGGGGCCTCCCTGCACGGTACTTAGTGGGGCCCCTCCGGGCTCAATCAGGAGCTCTCCCGGCCAGAGTTCAGTGCCGAGGAGGCCCCTTGGAGCTAGGGGCCCCCCGCACCGCGTGGGCTGCGGGGGCCTGTGTTACGCCCCTGCTCGCGTCATGACTATGATTGTCCTCCTGCCTGCCAATCGAATTTCCTATTCCATCTCTAACCTCAACCGTTGAGTTTTGGAAACTCTACAGTACTTTTGGATTATCCAAGAACATAAGTGGGATTTAGGGTTAGAAAATATTAAATGCGGGCTAGACATAAGTGGGATTTAGGGTTAGAATATATGAAATGCAGGCTAGATGAACTACATTGAAATCAAATGTCATAGAGCAGTAAATCTAAAGTACTTTCAAAAACTGTTTTATTAATAGGACCCATTTAGCTCAGTTAACAAAGCACCACCCGTCTCCAAGGGTTACTTCTGTTGTACCAATAAAATGGGATATCATATCCCAAATTCAGAAACTATGTTAGTAGGCAGTTTATGCGTTCTGCTGAAAACATCCATTCAAGCGCACTGAAGGCGATTACAGAGTCGTCTGGTGCTATACACGTTAGACCAAACCTCCTGAGAGACTAACCCTGTTCTTATATGTTTTATGCATTAGCAACTGCTGGCTAGCAATGTAAAAAAGAATCTTTGAGGGACTGAGTGAAAACAATATCTCTGAGGCCTGGTAGTTATTTGAATACATCAGTAACCCTCAGCTAACATTTCAATGAAGCAATTAATAATGACTCTGCGGTATTGTCTGCAGAGGTGACCTTCACTAATGAGTTGATAACAGCAATATGCCAGCCAAGTCCCTGAACTTCTTCACTAACAATGTTATTTCAAAAACCTTACAAGAATGAGCGGCATGATAATATGTTTTCCTAATAATGTCAAAGTAGTATGGCCTTGGTTGCTAACATGCTGAAAATAAGATTATAGCTAGTTAAACTAGAGGTCCACATGTAATCAGAATTATTTTGCCCTGGTACATCTTATGCAGTTGATGCCCATTAAGGGTGCTGTGATTTGCATACATTACCATAATTAAATATTTTATTCTTGGAAGTGCAGGTTGTCATATTAACGAGAATATAAGTTGCTATTGACAATTATTTTTTATCAGGGAAGTCCAGTGTGGGTACTGTGGTGATGGATCCATGGCAGATTTGTTGGCTATTAACATAAAATTAATATTTATTCAATAAATATAAATTGAATTAATGTGCTTGGTCAGTGGTTATCCTGAAAACGAGCCGATCTTCCTGAATTTACCTTGGAATCAGCTGCTTACGGGCTTCCTTTGCCTGCAGGCCTGCAAACAAAATGCTCATAACTGTCAGTGTTAAGGTAACCCACGACAAATGGTAGATGGGTGTGGGTTGATGGGCATTATGAAGGATGTATAGAAGTATTAATGATAGGAAAGTAAGTATGCGAGATAAACTAAGAAAGAAAAAGTATGGATGGCAAAAAAAAGATGAGTAGGTAAAAAGGGGACCGAAAGAACGGGGAGAGGAAAGAAGGGTGAACAGAAAGAAGGAAATGTTAAAGAAAAGGTGAAAGTTATAATGGAGGAGTGAAAGAAAGGGTGAAAGAATGAATGATTCCAGGGTGAAAGTCTGAAAAATTGAATGGTAAAAGGATGGATGAGTGATTCATGGATATATTCATGGGTGGACTGGCGAAAGGATGGCTGTACTTTTGAAAGGGTAAAAGGATGGTTGGGTGAATGGGAGGATGGAAGAAATAATGGATGGATGGATGGGTGGGTTGAAGGGTGGGTGGCTGGCTGGATGGGTGATTGGAACGGTGAAGCAATGGACAGACGGGTGGATGAATAGATGGAAATGAGTTAATGGAAGGGTCAAATGATGGATGGAGGGAGGGAGGATGAAAGGGTGAAGGAAATTCTTCTATGGGGGGTTGTGCTTGCTTGCTTCATGTCGTCTCTGTGTTTAGAGGTATGTTTCAAGGGGGGTATTTACATTTTCTGGCTCCCTTCACCTCATTCTTAATAGTATCAGTGCTGAATTATTTCACTCGGTTCATCAACTCAAATGAATTGTGAAATACTGAAACACTACTTCATGGCACTCATTTATGCACAACAGATATTCAGGTAAGTGTACTAGAAGAGCACATCATATTCCCGTAAAAATTTTGAAAACGCTATACTATCATGCAGAATATATAAAGGAAGGAATGAATACTAGAAGGAATGAGGACACTTGTGTAGCGCTCTCCTACAAAACATGTCTCCATGCTCTGGACTGTGATAGAAGGACAAGGGCCTACAAGAGAAAGTTTTAAAGAATGAACATCATTGTTTAAAAGATCACAATAGTCTTTAATTATTAACTATTCTAATCTTTGCAAAATCACATTCATCCTTAGGGGAGATAATTCAAGCGACCCCCCCCCTCCCCCGAGGAGCTGGATGCCTTCTCTCCAGTGAGGCTAGCTTTATCAAACCTCAAATAAGCTGATTCTTAGCCATAGACCAGAGAGGTGGGGGAAGGGGCCTCTAGGGAGAGGCACGTGGGAAAACGTAAAGGGTATGCCTGTAGCGCTCTTTAACGGACTCGCACACACCTTTGTAAATATGCCTCAACCTGTTTAAAAAGGAAATGAAATTGGAATATTCAGTGAATTTTCAAATAAAATTAGGACCAGTAGAAAGTATTGTGCCCACTTCCTTTTCGCTGTTATGGAGATGGAAGCTTCAGGCTAGAGTCGCTGCAGTTGATAATGATTTTTCCTTGAGTATTTCAGGAGCCTTGCCACGTCCACAGCTGTTCCTCTTTTTAACGTGTTTTAGATTATTGGACTATACAGTCGTTCCATTAATTACTGCATATAATAACTATGTTGCCCAAGCCCTGGACTGCACTGTTCATGTAATACATATTTACTGCCAAAAATTTGGGAGCGGATTAATACCTTTTCCCCATGTTCAGGAAAAAAAATTAAATAAATAAAAAACCTACTCGACCTGTATTTCTTCTATATTACATTTCCATTAGCCTTGTCCCTAAGTTATTTTTTAATAAAGCTGTAACAGATTAAACCATTTATCTAAATGAACATACAGGCATTAAAAGTGGCTACCTAACATGCATGACATGTCGTGTTACATAAGATACTATTAGCTATCCATACTTTGTGACGAGTAATCAAAAAATATGTCACGGAAAATTGCAAGGCATCTATACAATCTTGAACAGCTACTACAGAAGTGTTGAGCAGTTCTATCAATGGATTTGATGGCCTGTCAAGCAAAACAGGTATGTAACAGCACTAACATTTCGTAAGGATAACTATGACAATGTTTGTTTATAAGTTAAACTGAGCTATATGTGTTTATTTAGACTTTTTTGAATATCATAAGCCAATCTCCAGTTTTTCCCTAAAATTTTTTTTTTCGTACAATCATCAATTGAAAATCATGTAATCGAACAGGGAGCCAGGGAAATACTATTAGTTAAGTGCACTCTCATTTGTGATGAGATTTATCCTTTGAAGTACCTTCTAAAGGTCTATATATTATTATGACTCCAATCGATGCACATTCTGCCCAACATTACAAACACGGGAAGCATTATGAGGGAACATGAAATTCCCAGCGGACACCAGTTGGGCTAGATTCACCATACCTTGCACCTATAATAGCATGAGAACATGGAGAGTGCCATTATGGAGAAATAATATATAGATCGTTTTGATGCACTATGACATGTGGGACAGAGAATTGTTTGGCAAGATTAAGTAATTGGCCTAATACTAATTCTTCCTAGGTGCAGTTTCTCCTCTAGGATCACCCCCTACCACAGATTTTACATCATGGCATTTTATCTGGGGGTGTCCAAAACTTAGCCTCCTCAATGTGAGACATTAACAGTAATACAAATATTTAAAAAAAATTCAGACTCTCATCTATGGTCTTCCAATATTCATAGTTCCAGATTAAATATTTGGCACCGTTACCCCAGCTTCTGATGTTTAGCTCCTATATTCTGGATCCTGAAGAAGGTGGTAGCAAGTATAAAAAAGCCAGAGGGTAGGTGAAGGGCTACTCACCACGCCACAACTAGTCGTGAGTGAGCGACTTGCTCTGAAAAATCATTCCTGTATGCTTTTGACCTACTACCTATCGGGTCGCACCAAGATACAATGTGAAGAAAACCTGGTAAGTCACAGCATGGCTGGTTCCTCTTTTAACCTGCACACTTGAAGAACCAGCTATGCAGATACTTAGAAAAACACTAGACCTCGGTCCTGATAAATTGCCATTAGAACCCTTACAGGCACATGCATCAATGTTGGCTTTTGCAATTCCTTAATTGAGATTTTTAAGGAATCAATTAAGGAATCGCAAAAGCCTATGCATGAAGAAATCGTTTAAAAAATAGCGATTTCTAAAACATTCCTTAATTGCGACTCGCAAATTGCGGCTTGCAATTAAGGAATACCTCCCCATTCATTGCTATGGACCTAGAGGCCCATAGGAATGAACAGGAAGGCATTCTTAATTAGCGATTCTCAATTAGAGAATCGCAAATTGAGAATGCAATTTCAAGGGTGCCAGGGTGTCAAAAGGACACCCTGTTGCACCCCTGAAATTGATCTGTGCACATATGTTGCGCACACACATGATCTAAGGGCATGTGTGTGCGCAACATGAAACTTTGAAAAATGCACAAAAGGGCATTTTTCAAAGTTTTCGCAAATTACCTTGAAGTTTAACTTCATGGTAATTTGCTCCCCCTATTAGCGAAATCGCTGATCTTTTTAGTTTAATGCATTGCATTTAAGGAATCGCAAAATGCGATTCCTTAAATGCAATTGTAATTTAAGAACTCGCAATTAATTGTGAATTCTCAAATTGCGAGGGCCTTATTTGGTGTTTTCTGAAAGCCAATATACCAGCTTTATGGCATTCTTGTAGCACTACGCAATACAATTCTGAATAGTGTAGGTAAATATAAAAAAGTTGCTATTCACCACTTAGAAAGGTTAATGACATTATGCAGCCTCTCTCATCTGCAATACATCTTCTCGCCTTATGCAAGAGGAGCCTGAATATCCTCGAAAACTACAGTATAGAAAGGCTTCTCACACTTACTTAAAATATAAACTGATGCTGTATTGTTTGATTAGTTTAACGCCTCTGATTGGCCATGGTATACAGTCACTTAGGTAGATAATGAAGACAATTCTGAAGGCATATCATTTTTAGGTGCTTTTTTTAATTATCCGATGCCACATAAAACTTAACCCTAAGAGTGACATTTAAAACATTTGAAAAGACTGGCTCGTGATTTCAGAATGATATTTCTGATTGTTTGAAAAACACCTGAATTTTGGTATGGCTCTGTGGTAATGACTTCACTGTCATTTGCTCCGATTGTCACAAACGTTCACCCATTTGGTCATTTTTTACAAATAATTTAAGATGATAATTAATGTCTGGTCATTTCGGAATACTTTTTAATTCACAAACAATACTATCGTAGAATATTGCTAAAATGTATTTAAAGCAACCAAAAATAGTAGCGTTACAGTCAAATTTAAGTTCTCTCTCATGTTTTCTTAAAAGTTGCATTAATTCTTGTTGATTGAAGCACGCATGGTTGACAAATTGTGCGTTTTAAGACTTAAGCAAAGGTTTTTTGTAAATATTCTTCCTTCTACAAAGGTAACATATGTAAAAAAGTCCAATGAAAAGACAACTCTGTTTTTACACAAGATGGGAAATTAGCTCATTTCACTGGGAGCTGAAAATTCACCTTCAGAAAAATTGTCTTTACAACAGGTCCTGCACTTTATCTGCAATATGTTTTTCACAAGAAAAACCTCATATTAGTATTTAATGTCGCAGCTGGGATTTTAATTTTAATGTTCTCAATCGGAAGGATCAAAGTTGTTGATATCCAGTACTGAGCGAACAGGAGAAGTGTGGCTCACTGGTTAGAGGAGGCAGACCTGGAAGCAGAGGACAGCCCGGGACCAGGGTTCAATTCCCGGCTCGGCGGGGTCTTGAGTCCTAAAAATGTCCATGGACTCGACAATTCTCGCTCCGGTGCCTACTTGATTCACGGGTTCACACTCTGCGACTCTGGGCAATAGCTTGCTTAATCTCCACAACGGCCCCTCGCGGCGGGATGCCTGGCTTTCACCTTGCAGATACCCTGCTGGGGTTTTCTCACAGGGGTATACCAGGACGGGTTCCCTAAGCAACCGCTTGGTGATTTGCGCTATATAAATTCCTGTACATTTACATTTACAGGAAAAACCTAGCGTTAACCCTCAGCACAAATATGTTCGCTGGGAGAAACGGGAAGGCAGACTACAGAGAAAATATATTGATTCTTATGTTTAAGAAACCAAGAAAAAACAATTAAGAAATAAAGAAACCTTTTCCAGCTTTAATTTTAATAATGAAATAAGCACAATCGAAAATGCCTCAAAAAGAGAAATGGATGAGGGAATGCTCATTCTCGACCCATCGTGAAAAAAATGCATATTATACCAACGACAAAAGGTACTTGAAGAACTGTGGAAAATAGTGATACAATTTCTAAATATTTTTTAGGGCGTTTACTAGAACCTGACTGTTGGCAAACAATGCATTAGTTGTGAGGCCTAAACAAATAATGGATCTACATTTGTCCTTCACTGCGAACAAAACACCCCGTTATAGCACTTGACTCTGAGGATAGCGTTGCAGAGCAGTCCAAGGCTTACTCAAGGGAGGTGGTTTGGATTAGTAATCACCAATTACAGGTACGCAGAAATCACACTCAATAATTGACTGTCCAGTCTGTGTTTTTCTTTATCAAAAGGGAGGGTACATGTATTACACACACACTACTCATTACTATGCATCAATTTACTAATATACATAAGCTGATGGAAATACTTCTTGACATTGAGTAAACATTCCCACCCCTCCAGTAGGAGGGGGGTCTGGTACCACCACTCACATGTATGAACATAATCTTTCTCCCAAATGCCAATGGTTGACCATGACCTGGAGAAAGGACCCTTACCACTGGCACCGCCCCAGTGGCTGCCCAACCCATTATTTCAAACAGCATTTATAATGGAAACACCTCCCATAGTGACACATAACTCTGACTGAGAGCACCTAATACTGACTATACAGTATACACACTTAAATTACAGTGGCTGCCAGTCTGGTTGTTCAACTAATGCAGTAGCAAGAATACATGTCTAAACATAACTTAGAAGAGAGGGGTACTTATCATATATGGTAACATGTACAATGCAAGTCAATCACAGCCCTTAAAACGCGTCACATCTAAAATCACATGGCTATGCAATCATAACCCAGCTCTCTGGCAAGGGTGCTGGCAACATATTTCCAATTCACCTTTAACTGGCACGCATTACATATGAACTCTAGTCTCAAAAGGACCACAATTACATAAATGCACCTCCTGCATTTACCACCTTCCATTCCTAGAAAGGGACTTTCAATGCAGTCACCATCCTTGTACTTAGGAGAGTGGTTCTCCCTCACTGAAGAACAAATGTTCTAGCGTCAGGCAGGCTTGAAAACATAGATGTACCCTTAAGGGATTATTTCTTTACAGTCCCCAGAGACTTAGGATGGGGACTTTCCAATTCTGTCCTGGGGAGTCTGCGCTGCTCCTGCAGCTCCCCCTGCGCCTTTGGTGGTGAACCCATCTTCCTGGGGTAACCACACTCCGAAAACAAGCTCGTTTTGATAACAGCCTGACCAAGCCCTGCTAGGCATTTTGGGGTGCTCTAGAGCATGCATATTTGAGCAGGGGCTCTCCTGCTGCTCCGGGGAGAGTCGCGCTGACTACACTGGTGGCCTCGTGCCGCATTCTGGTCTTCCTCAGGGTCCCGGTCCCACCCGGGCACAGCGAGTACAGGTAAATTGGAGAGCAGCTAGGGGAGACCACCCCCTGGTGCTCTCGCCGGCTCCCCACCTGACCAGCACCCTTGTATGTGGTCGCGGGAGCCGGCCCATCATTCTGGTCTGCCCACTCCTGTGGGCAGACATGGGCGCTGCAGCCAGCTGGGCAGGGCCTTGGGATAGTACAAAAGCAATCCCCCTCCTCTCTGGCAGCACTCGAGAGACCAGGGATAGGGTACTGAGACCCCACCCAGCTTCACTGGGAGCACAACACCACGCCCGACTTCCTCTTCGGTGGGGCCTGGGGATGGTATCCTGGGCCCCTGAGACCTCTTCACGGGGGAGGGGGCGCGACGGCGCTCCCCAATATCACTTTTTTCTGGGGCGGCAGCGGAGCCCCACGTGCTTTGTCATCAGTCTGATCCAAAGGTCAAAGGTCGCCTATCTTCTGGGCGGCCTATCTTGGCCCCCAGTGGACCGATTTCACCGATCTTGGTCTCGTTTCGCTCCAGGTGACAAGCCCTTGCCACCGTGAGCACTTTTTGCCACCCGCCTGGCGAACTCAGCAAGCAGCAGTCTTCACTGGCTCCTTGCGCCAGACTTCCACCTGGTTCTCCTTCTGGACCTCTGCTCTCCTTGCGCAGAAACCCAGGCTACCTCTCCCTGGTTCTGGACTCCCTTAGAGGCACAGTCCAGAGTCCTGGAGTACCTCCTTCCAACTGCCCACGGCACCAGTTTCCAGCACTGGTCTTCCTCAGCAAGCCCACATCCCAGAGAGAGCTCTCTTCCTGTGAAAGACCTTCTAGGAGAAAAATGAAGAGAACTGGCAGGAATGCACCACTGCCCTATCCTGCAATAACACATCATGTCTCTGCCCATTATCCCTTCTTCCTGCCCAAGCCTCTGGGACATTTCAAGATGGTGTCGTCCAGGCGTCTCATGCCAGATGGTCTCTGAAAAGCCCCCTTCCCCCAGTTTGACATCATGACCCGGCTGGTGGCAGGCCTGGTGCCTGACACCGGGTGACAGCTGCTGATTGATGCCCTGCAGCTTCACCCCATCTCTTCCTCTTAGAGAGAAAGCCCTTCCACTCTGGAGAATGCTTGTAGTGAAGGGCTAGGCCTCTGATGCTATGGCTTGGGGAGGAAGGTAATTCATCCAGCCTGGCAGGGTCTCCTTGGTAGTCAGAGAGATATATAATTTCACCAGCTCTGCACGGTTCTGCACAGAGTTGTTGGAGAATTAATAAATGCAAAAGCTAGGTGGGAATTTTATACTATGTTTGTGTATAGGTGACTAGGGATTTTTTACAAGCACCCAAGGGCTTCCTTTTAAATATAATCTCAAAGCTTGATCTGAGGAACAGGGTCAGGGAAGAGAAGTCTAAAGCAAACTCCTGGTATACAGTCCATTGGGATGTTCAGCCTTATTCTTCAAATGTTATCAGAAACCTGCCATTTTCTAAAATGTGGTGCAGTTAAGGTTTCTAGAATGTGCCCTGTGGCAGCCGCATCTCTGAGAACCTGTTTTTAAAGAGAAATCCAACCCAGTTGACTTTCCGAAGAGTGGTGAAGGGCTCCACCCTTCCACGGAGACCAAGATTCACCATCTTATTGCTAATCAGCCGGCGAGGAATTCCACATTACACTGTTGACAGAACAAGGGCAATAGGGCCTTTTCAGATGCACCGCCCAACAACAAAACAAAGGAACACCTAAACCCTCTGGGCTATCTTCTTGCGTTTTGTCCAATGAAGCTTTTAAGCAATTGAACTGACAGATCTCACAGTGCAATCACTAGAATAAACTAATGGAGTTCTCCTCCAGCCCAGGAGATGGATTATGCTTGCAATGTGCCTCTGGCTACAACAATATACACATTTTTCTCTCTAAAATTTCAAAAACAGAAGACATATCAAAATGTGCCCTCATGCTTGCCTATTTTAAGCGAACATATATATAATGTGATAATGAGCTGTCAAATCACTGTCACCTAATCTAGGTTACGAATTTAAGTTTTACTGTAGTTTGGCGTATATGGGAGAAGCCTTGCTCCAGGATACATATATTTAAAAACAATATGTAATCCAAATATAAATCACTAAACAGAGCAATTTGTACATACTCTTGTATAGTTACCTTATATACCATAGCTATTAATAATACACTTTCAGTGTCCATCCACTGTTCTGAGTTCAGATTGTGCATGCCTGCATTAGCAGGGACTGCACACAACCTGAAGTAAATTGCTATTTGTGACATTATACAGAACCTTGGAAAGGCAGCCTATAAATTAATTTTATCATGGGATGGCACAGGGGAAACATTCAGTAACATGCTGTTTTTCTCTATTGAATCAAGGGTATTACACCTGCGTACCAGGCTTTGTTTTGTTTAATGACTGAGACACTTCACTAAAGTTTCGCCCAAGGATATGCACTTGGAAATTTACTAGTGGAATCAGGGAGAAGACGACAGCAACATGAATTTACCGGCTGCAGGAGCTCTTATTATGAGGCAAGCGGAAACATTTAAGATGTAACAACACAAATGGTAAAACATGAGGGGAACGTAGCTTTTTATTTTTATTAAAAGACTGGTACATTTACGTAATATGGGGGTTAGTTCGCCTGTTATTTCCTTTATCCGGATAGATAAAGGCAGCTGGGATAGCTGCAGAGACTGGACTTAGGGAGGCAGAACTGTGGGCTTCTGTTGTGAATAGTTCTGGCACTGAAGAATAGTGAGGGCTCTGATGCGACCAAAGCAACAATGTAGTATTAGGCTCCAAATGAGAATTCAAATAGCATTTTATTTTATTGCAGAGAGTGATGATACAATGGTAGATTAGAAGAACTTTACAGGAAGTTTAGGAATATTATTATTTGCAAGTTGTGTTTTCAGTGTTCTGAGGGTGATGAGCTAAAGTTCAGCTCAATGCAGCTACTACAAGAGCCAAACCAGCAATTCTGGGTATGTTTCAGTTTATTAACATGCAAGCAGGTAGCTTGCTAAAACCAGTTTTGAAGGTGGTTCAGCGGAAAAGGATAGCGTGTCATATGGATTTTCAGCCTGGGTTTTGAAGGTCAGGGACATGAACACATTCAATGTTTGCTTATTAATGCTATAATCTACCAGGAGTGCAATTTCAAATATTTTTAGAATACCAATGGTCTGGACATTTTTTAGGTAGTTTGCAGTTAGGCCGACATATCATTTTTCACACATAGGGTATCCACACCAAATTTGTGTCCTTTTCTTCCAAGATATTGAGGATTCTCAAGATGCCCAGGGTTTGTGGATTCCCCTAAAAGGAACTAATAAATTAGGCAAAATACAGCTAAATTAGTTTTTTTCAGGGGAAAAATAGGAAAAAGAGCTGAAGAAAAAAGTGTCTGTTTTATTTCCTGCAAATTGTATCAACAAAGGGTTTATGATCCTAAAATGACCATCTTCCCAGCTTTTAGGAAGAGGCAGACTGTTGTCAGAAAACCAAACATTTTAAAACAGTTTTGGCATTTTGCTGGGACATAGCCTATGTGTCCTAATTTCTGTGCTTTCAACCTCCTTCCAGTTAGTGGTAGAAATGGGTGTGAAACCAATAATGGATCCTGGAGAGCTATATATTTCTGAAAATTAGACAAAGGTCTGAATTCAGCAAAGGGTCATTTGTGTAGATCCTTCAAGGTTTTCCTATAGCAAAAAATACTTGAAATAACATAATATGAAATTTAGTTGAAAAAATAGCCATTTGTGCATCCATTTTCACCTGTAACTTCTTCTAAATATAGTAGATTTTTGAAAGCAATATACTGTTACGTCCGCCGGATCCTTCTCGTTGCGGGGATGTATGAGGCTTTTAGGTTCAGCAAGGACCAGAGGTACCCAGAGCCAGTAACTGAGCAATGGTTTTTCATTGTGTGCTGGATATTCAGCAATTCATTTGGTAAAATATAAATAGTAAAAAATAGGAATCAAGGAAACCTATGTATTTCTGAAATGGGAACAAGATATGGAGTTGAGAAGCAGTGGTTATTTGTGAATCTCATTAGTAGGTACCCATATTAGCATGTGAATTAGAGGGTATTGTTCAAATGTACTTATTTTTACACACTGTTTTACATTTGGAAAGTAGTTCCCCTAAGTCTCCCAATAAAACTGGTACCTCACTTGTGTGTTTTGGACCTTCTGTCTGCGACAGGAAACAGTCCAAAATGCAACATGGACACATCACATTTTGCCAACTGACCCTTTTTTCGCAATGTGCCTAGCCGTGGATTTTGGGCTCAAGCTCAGCCGGCTCCTAAGGAAACTTAGAAAACCTGTAAATTTTTAAAAACTAGATGCCAAGAGGAATCCAGGATTGGGCGACTTGTGTGGCTCTCAGCAGGTTCTGTTACCCAGGATCCCTTGCAAACCTCAAACTGTATTAAAAAAACAAATTTTCCTCACATTTCTGTTCAAATGGTACCTCACTTGTGTGCGTAGTTCTCGTGTCCGCAACAGAAATAGGCCCAAAACGCAACATGGACACCACAATTTCCCACTGAAAACTGACCCATTTATTCCAATGTGCTTAGCTGTGGATTTTGGACCCTAGATCAGCCAGCACCTAGAGTAACCTAGCCAACCTGTAAATTTTTGAAAACTAGACATCCAGGGGAATCAAGGATGGAGTGAAATGTCTGGCTTTCACCATGTTTTGTTACGCACAATCCCTTGCAAACCTCGACCTTTTTCAAACAAAATACATTTTCCTCACATTTCGGTGATGGAAAGTTCTGGAATCCTTGGGGAGCCAGAAACTTCAACCCACCGATCATTCCCCAAAGTCTTATGATAAAAATGATACCTCATATGTGTGGGTAGGCTTAATTCCTGTGGCAGGAAACGGCCCAAAACACACCATGGACACATCAAATTTTTCCAGTGAAAACTGACCATTTTTTGGAATGTGCCTAGCCGTGGATTGTGGGCCCTAGCTCCGCCGGCACTTAGGGAAAACTAGCAAACCTGTACATTTGTGAAAACTAGATACCCAGGAGAACCCATGACTTGGTGGCATGTCTAGATTTCACCAGGTTTTGTTATGCAGAATCCCTTGCAAACCTCAAACTTTGTCATACAAAACACATTTTCCTCACATTTCCTTGATGGAAAGTTCTGGAATCTGCAGGGAGCCACAAACTTCCACCCACCCAGCATCTCCCCAATTCTGCCGATAAAAACGGCACCTCACTTGTGTGGGTAGGACAAAAGCTTATTGTGGAGACATCAAAATTATTTATCACGAAACAACCTGGTTTTGCAAGGGAGTCACCTGCGTTTTTTGTCCTGGGCTCGACAGCCTTCTAGGGAAACCTACCAAGCCCAGACATATGTGAAAACTAGACACCTGGGTGTGTCCAGGGAGGTGTAGCTTGTGTGGATCCCCCAATGTTTTCCTACCTAGAATCCCCTACAAACGTAAAATTTAGCTTAAAAATCAAATTTTCCTCAAATTTCTGTGTGGGAAAGTTTCGGGATCACTGGGCCAACACAAATTTTCTACCACCCAGCATTTACCCAGGTCTCCAGATAAAAATGGTACCTCACTTGTGTGAGTGGGCCAAGTACCCATGACAGGGAGGGCCCAAATGTATTGTGGAGACAGCAAAATTATGTTCACAAGACAAACTGGTTTTGGAAGTGAGCACTTGCATTTTTGGTCTCTGGTTAGGCGGCCATCTAGGGAAACCTACCAAACCCAGACATTTCTGAAAACTAGACACCCTGGGGAGTCGAGGGGGGGTGTGACTTGCATGGATTCCTTAAAGCTTTCCTACCCAGAATCCTCTGCAAACCTCAAAATGACAAAGACTGTGGCTATTTTTTGGGGGTGAGGCATTGGCAAGCCATACAATTACATTAAAATGTAATCCCTGTATCCTGGTGGGCTTCCTCCCCCTAGAAAGACTGTCCCTTTAGTGTTTGGTGTGGTGGGGTAGGGGCATTGGCATGCCCATTTTGGGCAGCCCTCACCCCTACATATTCAAAACAAAAAATCCCTGATGCCTAGTGTGCTTTCTGTCCTCCCCCGGGGGGCATATTGGGGCCTGCTGCCTCATCTGACCCCAAGGGGCAGAAGAAAGACTGTTTACAATCTAATTTGGGTGGGCTCATAGTCTTGCCCATTGTGGTCAGCCCCACATCTCTTTTATAATAAAATAAATCCCTGGTGTCTAGTGGGCTTTCTTCCTCCCCTGGGGTATATCAGGGGTAATACCCACATCTACCACCTGAGGGGGAGATGTGTGTCTGATTTGTTTGGGAGGGGTGGGGGCATTGGCATTCTCATTTTGGGCAGCCCCTACCCCTATGTATAGGTATAAAAATATTCCCTGGTGCCTAGTGTGCTTTATGCCCTACAGAGGGCAGATCAGGGTTTATTGCCCCCATAGACCCCCCAGGGGGGGCAGAAAGACTGAACATGCCCCAAATAAATTGGGGAGAGCAAAACCCTGGCCTTAGGGTGCACCTCCCTCCAGGAGTCTAAAGGTGGATACTTGCTTAGGGATCGCCCTCCTGCGCCAATCCCCAAGCAGGAATCCACTAGGGAAAGGCACCAGTGGAAAGTAGAGAGTCACCCCTTTCCAATGACACCTCTCCCATCTGCCAACATGCTCGGGGGGATAAGGTAGCACCACAAGTATGTAGGCAGTGAAAGTGAAATGAGTCGATTGGCTCATTTCACTTTCACTTTCATTGTAATGACGTTGGTACGCCATGCGCGCCAGTCGTCATTACTCTGAAAAAAAAATGCCTCAGGCAGCTGGAGAAGCTCTCCCCAGCTCCCAAGGCTGAAAAAGAGATACATAAATCCTTCTGCTGTTTACAGCAGAGGGATTTCTGACTGCTGTGCCAAGGAAATAATGGTTACATCCTTGGCACAGCAGCTCCGAAGCCGAGGACTTAACCATTATGTCGTTGGATTGCAAAGGGTTAATAAAACTATGGAATTGTGGTTGAGAGATTCTTTATGGAGACTTGGTTAACCTCAGTCAAAGTTCAATGACAATATCGACCCCCAAAATATCCCTATCTGAAAATATTGTGTCAAAAATATTGTTATCCTCTGCTTATAGTGGTAAGTACAAAAATATTTAAACAAAATATTGTTGTAATGAATACCATTGTATTAAATATAGTTTTTTAAATAACATTTAAATAATAACAAATAAATATATATTTAGATATATATATACCAATAACATACAATCTTTAAAAACAAACCATTTCAATTAAATAAAAAATTAAACAAGTTAAAATGTTGTTAAAATCATTTAAACATTAAAACATAATAATAAAAATTATAACTATATTAAACAAATAATAAAATATAAAATATAATACAAATACTATGCCAACTACAATGTATACACACTTTGGTAAACTATCCTAATAAATATATAAAATATTTACTACTCCCACTTCACGCACATGAAAATAATAAAACTGGGTAACATTTACAAATCTCCCTCCAGTAAATGTAACAGTAGGAAAAATGTTGGATAGCGGAGGGGTAATATTTACTATTTCCACTCCACGCAGTACAGCAGTAGGGATATGTTGGATAGCGGAGGGGTAAAACGTACTATTCCCACTTTAGTCAATACAACAGTAGGGAAAGTGTTGGAGGGCAGAGGGGTAACATTTTCTGTTCCCATTCCAGTCAATACAACAGTAGGGAAAGTGTTGAATAGCGGAGGGGTAAAATTTCCTATTCCGAGTCCAGTCAGTACAACAGTTGGGAAAGTGTTGGATTGAAGAGGGGTAAAATTTAATATTCCCAGTCCAGTCAGTACAACAGTTTGTAAAGTGTTGGATTGCAGAAGGGTAAAATGTTCTATTCCCACTCCAGTCAGCACATCAGTAGGGAAAGTGTTAGATAGCAGAGGGGTAAAATTGACTATTACCATTCCAGTCAGCACAACAGTAGGGAAAGTGTTGAATAGTGAAGGGGTAACATTTACTATTCCCAGTACAACATTAAAAACAAGCAAAACACTATGAACAAAATTAAAAAAAATCAAAAACAAAGTTAATAAAGAAAAATATAAATATGTCAAAAAATACAAATATATTTAATATTAAAAATAAAAAAATGAAAACCTCTTCCAATGTTAAATAGATATCACAAATAACTGCAAATATTATTATACATAAAACAAAAATAATTTTCATAGAAATAAATATTTTTATTTAGACATTTATTAACCAAAAAATATGTATTACATACATTTAATTTAGTTAATTCCCTCCCTATAACCCCACAAAACTTACAGCCTGCACCTAAAACTTAACTTTAAAGAGCAAAATATTTACAATATCAATATAAATATGTATTAACAATCCTAATTATCATTAATTAAATATTAATTATTAATTCATTCTATTAATTTACTTTTTACAATATGTCCCCACAAAACACACAACACACACATAGGGGCCGATTCCGATTCGGGAAACCAATCCGTACGATGATTCGTATTCATAGTCGTACAGATCAGTCCGAATCGCGTAGTACGATCCGTAGGTAAAAAATACGTCCGAATCATTGCAAACCGTACGAAACACGAGGTGAAATCCGTACGACATGGACCCTCACAGTGAACCGTACGAATCCTAAACATGCCGTACGACCCGACAAGTACAATCCGGACCGGGGATTGAGTACGCGATTCGTACGGAAAACATCGCGTAGAAGCAATTCGTACGGTGAGCCACACATTCACATACGCACTATACCCCTAAACTCAAGGGGTGTATGCACGGGGTGTACGCATCGTACACCTACGACCTTGGGGGGTAGGAACTGTACCCCAACGCACCGTACACACACAATCATGGGGTGTACGTACGGGACATACGCACTATACCCCTGAAATCCAGGGGTGTACGCACCGTACCCCGGTGCACCTTACCCCTGCAATCATGGGGTGTACGTATCGTACGCATTTTGAGTCGAAATCTGCTTTTCAGGATGTTTTCAGCTCCCGTATCAAGAAAGTCGCACGGAGTGTTGTCCAGACGATTCATACTTGCATGGTCGGAAAATGATGCTTTGATCCGTACGGACATCGCGTACTGCATGATCCGAATACGATCCGTACGGATTCTTGAGTCGTACGGTCCTTGGTACGATTTGTAGGGAGAACTGCTTTGGGTGCACATCGTACTACATCGTACGTACGCGAGGTTCGGGATATGATTCGTACGGGGAAAATGCTCCGTATGGCGATTCGGACAGGATTTTACCGAATCAGAATCGGCCCCATAATGTTTAAAAAAATATAGTATTTACCCAATTAATATAATAATCAATTTAATAATTAATATTACTTTAAAAATTACTTAATAATTAGTTAAAATGTATTTACTCCTCACCCCATATCCCTACAAACCCACACGCTACATCTAAACTCTTTACAATTGTTTTCACAATTAACATAATTAATTATCAATTGAACAAATATTGGGGCCGATTAGGATTGCGGTGAATCCGCATCCTCCGGGCCCCCAGGGGGTGGGGGGTGCACATGGGGGGTACCTATGGTACCCCCCAGCATTTACATGCACAAAGCGGCAGGCACCGCGCGGTGCCTGCCGCTTTGGTCATGAAAATGTGAAGCATGCATTTTTAACCTTGCGGCGGGTGCTGCTTCAAGCAAACTGGCACATTTTGAATACGGTGAGGGAGCGAGTAAACTGCTGTTTTGGAAAACAAAGGCTGAGTTAGTGCGTAATAATATCAACTCAATTATGACGGGAGGAATCGCACTATCAACTGATGTCGAAATTAGGAGAACGCTTCGGGACTTCTTTAGTGAAATTTATTGTGAGGATAATAACGGTGAGTCAAAGCAGGTCGAAGATTGGTTGGTGGGCGTTCTCTCCCTGTCTTGACTCTAGAACAAAGCAATAGGCTGGACGATCCGATCTCACAAGAAGAAGTCAGGACAGCTATTGCCAGTAGCAAAAAAGGTAGGGCATCAGGCCCCGATGGATTGCCATCTGAAATTTATAAGGTTTTGATTTCAACTATTACTCCTTTTCTGACCGAGGTGTTTAACACGATCCTCCTGGAAGAGATGCCCCCTCCTAAATCATGGGATAATGCATCAATCACACTGATTTTAAAACCAGGGAAATCACCATCAAATTGCGGGTCTTACAGACCAATTTCCATATTGAACACAGATTATAAAATCTTTACATCTATATTGGCAAATAGGTTGGGGGCAGTAGCAACAAACACCTTGCACATAGATCAAAAAGGGTTTGTAAGAGAGCGCCAGTTGTATGAGCTGACCTATGATCTCATAGGTGCAATTGACATGGCAACGACAACATCACTCCCTCTAGCAGTAATGACCTTGGATGCCACCAAGGCCTTCAATAGGGCGAACTGGGTTTACCTATCGGAGTTCTTAGCAAAATTTAATCTGGGGAAAAAATTCAGACATGCAGTTAAAATTCTGTATATGAACCCGTCAGCATCCGTACTTGTTAATGGAGAACTATCGGACCCATTTAATATCACTAGGAGTACCCGCCAAGGCTGCCTCCTTTCCCCCCTCTTATTCGATCTGTATATAGAGCCTTTTGCTCAGAAGATAAGAGATAATAACAACATTAAGCCTTTTGTCTTTGAGGGATGGGAAAGGAAGGCAGCTTTATATGCGGATGATGTTCTTATCTATACATCAGAATTACGGTTGGCGTTTCCGGCTGTAATCAAGTTGGCTAAAGAGTTCGGAGCCAATAATGGTCTGGAACGACCCGGAGCCCGTGGTGGGGGCTCAGGTGAGTTCGGTCCTACGCTATCTGGGTCTGAATATATATAAAGACATAGACAAGATAGTCCCAGCAAACTTTGCGATTATAGCTAAAGAATGCCGTAGACTAATGAAATCATGGTCTACACTCCCATTATCTTTGCTGGGTAGATCTAACCTAGTCAAAATTACGATTCTACCTAAGGTAACATTTTTATTTAATACTATTCCTCTTTTTTTTATCCTATTATGATAACTAAACTTCAAAGTGATATTCGCTCTTTTATCTGGAACAACCGCAATCCGAGAATCGCCTGGAAGAAGATCAGGCGACGTAGAGAGAAGGGAGGTTTGGCGGCCCCAGATTTACAGCTTTACGGGTGGGCCTTCCAGATGTCTCACGTTAGAATGTTGTTAAAATCTCCAACAAATATAGGTTGTGGGCATATGTTTGATGCGTTACTCAGAGGTGAAAAAATGGCTGGTCGAGGATTTTTATTTAAGTTCGGGGATCCCAAGTTTTAAAAAAAAATAAAACTGAAGGTGCTTAGAGATATGTGTAGAACATGGGCTAAACTGAGGGCACCATCAAAATAGACTACTACTCAGGTAAGGCTCCATTATGGAACTCTCCAGGTTCCCCGACCTGGCTGCTTGATAGCCTAGCTACACCGCTGCGCGAGTCGGGTCTGATAGCTTGGGGAGATATTTTTGTGGAGGGTTCATTACTGCCATGGGAGGTATTGAGTCTAAAAGTGGGGTCTCGGCTTTCTAGATTTAAATACCTTCAGATGCAAAGTTGGGCACATTCTCATTCACAGTCTTCTAATAAAGGTAGATTCCAGCTGGGAGGCGATAGTACACTGGTGACTCTACTAACAGATAAGCCTCAGTTTAATAAAGAGGTCTCATTCTGGTATAACCTTATTCTAGATGAGGCAGAGGGTGAGTCACATCTACCAGAGCAGTTGTGGTCTGCACACATGATAGATATTAGTGTGGAAAATATATGGTATGATTCTTTTAAGATTATGTGGAGTATTGTAAAACCCTCTTGGTTACGGCGTAACCACCTGTTTACGCTACACAGGGCATACTATTCGCCCCAACGTTTATCAAAGTTTTCAGATAGTCCGCCAGTTCTATGCCCAAAGTGTGGTTTGGCAGAGGCTTCGGACTTGCACATGTTTTTCGATTGCCCGCTACTATCACCATTTTGGACCTCAGTTACTACTTTTATATCTACCTCTTTGGGATCCCGATTAACTCTTTGTTCTGCCTTGGTTATCTTTGGTATTTCTCCAGAGTTTCATGGTCCAGCAAAAGATCTAATCTTTTACTGTATGTTGTTGGCAAGGAGAGAGATATGTAAGAGATGGAAAGACCCCATATCTCCTACCTTGCTGGATTGGCAATCATCAGTGCTACAAGTATCAAAGATGGACCTCTTAAGATCAGGAAATAAAAATAAGAGAAACTTCTGGAGGCTACTAAATTGGTGATATATTTTGGATTGATCTTGTTTTTTTTTTGTTTTGTTTTTTTCCCCCAAGGTCCAATGATTACGCTGCTTGGTATTTTACCTTCTATTTTAACTATACCCTACAAAGTTGGAATCGATGCAAGATCGGGTATATGAACACAGCATGTGTCCCATATGGTTGTTCTAAAGTGGCTTAAGTGGATTATGACAATATTACTGTGGAGCAATCAGGGTGATTTCTCTTCGGCTCCTTCCAGATTATCTGAGACAGTAAGGTTATTCTCCACATGCTACTAGTTGATCACCAAGGGCGAAAGATGAGGACAAAAAAAAAAAGATTACATTTTTAAAACTACAACTGAACTCAAAGCTGATTCATTTTTGGGTTTTGCCTGCACAGCGATTGCGTTTGTCTTTTGTGTTTAAAAAAAGTAAATCTTCAAAGATGCTTAGAACCAATACTTATCTGAAAGTACCATTCGTTGATTCCAACATCGCTCTAATTTACTTGTTTCCCATTGGCCAGCACATCCTCTGCTTTCACTTCCTGCTCTTCCTGCATCGCTTTTGCTGTCCATGAAGTCGCGTGGAGCTTGGACTAAATACACCTTCCGGTCACTGGCCACTGGCTAATGGCCAGTGTCCTTTCACTGTCTACTTCACTCCACGGGCGCTTTTTTATGTATTTATGAATGAGCGGTCCATCTACACTCCCACCCCTCTCCCACTCTTGGTTGTGTTTTTACTTCTAGAAATGCACCCCTGTACTTGTGGGCTTCGTTGGTTTCTACGCTCCAAGAATAATGACTAAAATGTTGCTTCCATGATATCTGGTTTACCATTGCTAAGTTTGTGTTACTGTAGTCTCTACTTGAGCAGCCTATTGAAAGCAGGAGCGGTGCGTCCAGCCTCTCTATGCCTGTGTGCATTGTTAGGTCTTAGATTATCTTCAGTCGCTTTTAAATCTCCCTTTGGAGTTTTAAGTTGCCTTGGCAGCAGTGCTAATAGAGGACATGGGTTCCGTGACAAGAACTCTTCGTCAACAGGCGCAGTCTATATAAAGTCCTCTACTGAGAAAAGTGAGTGCATTGCACGGTTACCTTCTCCCTCCTCCCCTGATGAACAGCCCTGAATACAGCTTCCTGTAGCCAACTCCGCGAGTACAGGATGTTCCGAATACATCGTTTAACAAAGAATTCATTTAAAACTATTTTATTTTTCCAAATATTGCAATTAGGTTTCTATTTTAACACATTCATGTATATTAACACCGTTCATTACATGTGTGACAGCCTTCTGAAATCATTTCTAACAATACACATTGCATGATTGGTGTTGGCAGGGGAAACATCCTTTACAACGAAACTTTTTCCACGCGGTACCTTTACAACGCAACTTTTACAACGAAAGCGTTACAACGACTTGCACTGGGGGGGGCACTGTAGGATAGGGAATAGTTTAATTTACTATCTAACTCCTTCCCTACTATCCACGGGGACTGGAGTTGGAATAGTAAATTAAACTATTCACTATCCAGCGCCCCCCAACGCAAGTCTTTGTAACGACTTGCGTTCTAAAAGTTGCGTTGTAAAAGCATGCGTGGAAAAAGCATGCGTTGTACTGACATACATCCGTTGGCAGCTGTGCTTGGGTTAGGAAATGCCAGCTATCTGACCAGTGGTGTCCTCAGTGCACTTTCTTGAGAATGCTGTGTTTGGGCAGGCTCCCAACGACATCCTCTTTGTGGGCACTGCCATCTGCAGACTTAGGGCCTGATCACGATGTCGGTTCGGCCTATCTGTTGCGATCTGACCGACATCTGCCCCTGCATTCCGCCCGCCGCATTATGTGGAGGGGCCAACTACTACTGTCAGAATGTAATCCCTACAGGCACTGCTGTAGGGATTCTGATGTCTCTTTCGGTCTGCCTTTCTATGGCTGTCCGACCGTAATTAGGGCTTTAGTGGTCAAATTGAAGCCATGCATTGAAGTATTTGTGCATTGCACTGACATCTTTACAGAAAGTTCTTTGAGTACAAGTCGTGATTAGGAAATCAAAAGGGAGCTTGATTTATAGTATGAGTACTTGTGAGCTGCCACTCATGCTTTGTTCATGCCAGCCATTTGTTCCTGGGCTTTTCACATGCCACACTTCTGCCTTCCTGTTTGCACACTCGCTAGCTGCCTCTCAAAGAGGTTCCTTATAAGAATACTGCACCTCTGCCCGTCCCACACACAGCCTGTTGGATGTAAAGGGCGTAACACTGAGGAAGGTATAGCTACCAAGGTGCCGAAGCACTGGGATGTTAGATACTCTTTTTCATTTTTTCCATGCACACACGGAGTCCAGGTGCCTGCAGTGCCTCTGCCTCACCCCACCTTTCTGCCCTTGTTAGGTCTCAGCTACACGGCGCGTGTGCTGTCTCTTCAAAACATGTTATATATACTTTGTGGGTTTACAGCCCATCCATTGCTTTTCATGTGTTACTTTGAGTGTCCTTTGAAAAGCCTTCTTTGCAAGAATTTAATCTTCCCTTTATATCCCTCCTTTTCGTTGTTTGTTCTCTCCCACAGAGCAAAGCCCAATTACGTCTTACCTTAAACCTTTGTGCTTGTATGTTGCTTTTTGGGCACTATTCTTTATGTTGAGTCACTATGCAGAGAGCATGCGTTGTAGCTTATTCTGTCGTCTGCTCCCTCCAACCATCTGTTTGCTTCTTTCCTCTGTGTTGCCCAGCGCTCCCTTTGCCATGTTGGCCTCCCACCTGGCACAATAAATAACCCAGAGGCCAGATGCCTTTGTCCAGTCCTGCTTCATGAAAGTCTTTGACTTTGACTGGTCAGTGTCTGACATCTTATCTCAGCTGCGTTGGAGTATTTCACAGGGCTTTAAAAGATCTTTTGCATTCCTTTGTGAACTGGTTAACAAGGCTTTGTTTGTTTCCTTCACTGTTTTCTTTTTCTCCAGACAGCCCTTGCACGTTTTTCCTTCTTGTTGTTAGGTTCTTGTTTCCCTCTTATTTTGCCCTGTTTATGTCTGGAGGTAACTCATGACTCACTGTAGTATTATATTTGTTGTTGGTTTGTAGTATTTAAGCTATATTTGCTGCCTTTGGTCTCGATACACCGACTAAGGACATTTACATGGCATTGTTCTAGAGTTTGAAAGACTGGCAGTTTGTAACCAGAAGCTTTTTATGTATTTGTTTGTATATTTATTGTTGTCGCTGAACTATTCAGTCTGACAACACTTATAGGGCCATATGTACAAACTCATTTTGCATTTCTTAATGGTTTGAACCACTATTTTGGGCTGTTAAGAAATGCAAAATTGCCTCTAAGTATGTCTGAAAGGTATACGCGGCATAGCAAAATGCGACTGCTACTCATTAGAAATCACATTTTGCGATTGGCAAAATAGGAACTCGCAAATAGGGATTTCCTATTTGTGATTCGGTACTGCATGTACATAGCATTTCCTAATTGTGACTAGTCGGAAAATGGGCATTTAGGAAATGTAAATTACCATCTAATCTGATGGTAACCAGGTACAAACATCAACAAGTCACCCAAAGTGCTCCATAGGGGCTTTAAGTGGGCAAGGCTGCACATTTTTAACAAGGCCCCTTCATTCATTTGTGTGGATTTTTTACCGCAAAGCATAATTAAAAAAACAATAGAGATGGTTACTATTGCTAGCTGTTTTTAGAGTTTGTTTGGTTCATAAAACTGCAGTATATTATAATCATGTCCTTACTGTGCCAATAATATAAGATGGTGTGGAAATATATACTTCAGTGTTCCTTATTTTTTAATTAAAAAGGTTTAAGGGACTCCCCCAGCCAAGGCATTCACTTTTAAAACAAAAAACAAGGCTAATGGGTTAGGATTTGTTTAGATAGCACATGGATGTTTTTTTGACCACCCATTATTACTTTTGGTGATTGGCCTATTTCAGACTACAACTCTCGAGGGCATTTCCAAGTGCATATGAGCAGAGTGCAATGACCTAAGAGATACCTTTCTGCTCGCTGCAGTCTCAGTCACTCAGTGCAAAGAGGCTCAGCTGATAACCTTTTGTCACAGTGAGTTTATGTTTGTTTTGGAGTTTTATATAACACGGACTCTGCCCAGAGGCTCTGGAGCACTCTACATGAGACAACGTTCAACAGGGTCAGGTTTAATTGTTTCTTCTATTCTGGTACACAGACGTTCTCCAGCTCTCTGGTCATTAGGTCATATCTTTCGCTTTTCTCTTAAGCAGGAATGCCAGAACAGTGTTTAGATGCTATTAACATTTAGCACCACTGCGTGACAAGTCACACAATATCAGGTCTGGCCTCTTGAGGGAAATTCTTAGTTCTACTTTTGTATTTACATTGCTAAAGGGGATCCTGGTGGAAAGCCTTGATTCCAGTGTAAAGGCTTCATGAGCTTGCTCTGTGGCTGTTCTCCAGACGGTAAATCTATTCTAAACAATTAGATGTAAAGGTTCTTTCTGAGATCTAGGGACTCCCGCTACCTACACAGCTCACTTGAGTGCCCACATATGAACAGCCATTTTCACTTGTTAAATAATGGTATCCCTAACTCATTAATATAGCCCTTCTCAAACTTATTCTATTGCCTATTTTCTGTGATTCTCTCCAGAACTCTCATGTTTCCCAGGCCAATTGTTAGTACCGTATCAAGTTCAAGGTTTATCTTTACACTCTGGGATTTAAAGTTCTGAATTTATAATTGAATGATCAGGACTACTAATCCCAGAATGCACAGAAATGACCTGGACTTGAAGTGTGATTTTCACATGGAACTGGGAAACTCGAGCACTCTCTGTCGTCCTCACCTGCATACACTGCTCTTCTATCACTACTCTGTCCTGTTCTATTTCTCTGCCCTTATTGTTCTGTCCCCCTCACTCTCTTCATCTTCCTCTTTTTTTCATTCATTCTCCCCTTCTCTATTATCTATTGGCTGCAACAGCAGCCAGTAGTGTAAGCAGAGGTCAGACCACACATAGTCAGCTGTAGAAATTACTTTATGTTAATGTGTCAGTGAGGGAGGGAGAATAGACCACTTATAACATGCTATCCATACATGGTATTCAGGGTACCAGTGAGTGCAAGTTGTTTTTTGTTTTTTTTAAACAGATTTTTATTAGCAGTTTTCATGTTATACAATACCAGAACTGTTATGCATTAGACATATGTGACAGTATCCACAACATTGCAGACATAGCAATATTGACACGTGTAAGCAACGGTCGTATATCCGACATGGGTATCATTAGCAGTTGTACCTGCTATCCAAAACAATACTTGAATAATGCATCCTAGCAAGGAACAAATACCTCTACATTATTGACTAGGTACTCACTTCTAACTCATGAGTGCAAGTTGTGACTACATCACTGTGGTAATATGGCTTCACAGTTAGACTTGTGCAGTAAGTAAGCAAGTAAGGTAAATATGTATCAACAACCTGATTTGCGATTCCCAAATAGCGATTTTTTAGAAATCGCTATTTGAGAATCGCAAATGGGGATGTATGTACAAAATCGCTATTTTTTAGCGATTTCTTAGTATTCCTTGTTGCGATTAGAAAATTGCGAATCGCTATTAAGGAATACTTTCCCATTCATTTTTATGGGCCAGGAGGCCCATAGGAATGAATGGGAAGTTATTCTCAATTTACGATTCGCAATTTGAGAATCGCAAATTGAGAATAATTTCAAGGGTGCCTGGGTGTCCAAAGGACACCCTGTTGCACCCCTGAAATTAGCATGGGTGCACATGTGGCGCACATAAATGTCCCAAGGGCATGTATGTGCTTCACATTGCACTTAGAAAAATGCAAAAAAGTTTATTTTTCAAAGAATTCGCAAATTACCACCAACTTGAAGTTGGTGGTAATTTGCGATTCCTTAAGGCCAATTTGCATTTTTTTTTGCTTCTTACATTGCATTTAAGGAATCGCAAATTTTGGGATTCCTTAGTTTGCATGCAGATTTGCTTAATACATACCATTTGGCCAAATTGCATTCGCAAACGACGAAATTCTGCGAATTTCAGTGTTTGCGAATGCAATTTGGCTTTATACATATGGCCCCAAGTAATCTTTTTTGTATAGAGTTAATTAATACCATCACAACGTACGAAGCAATAAAACGATTCAATTTTTTAAATGCAGATTAGATACTAGGGCATTATAACAATCAAATATTTTTTTTATAAATACATAGTTACAAAAATAATCAAATAACCCTCTGTTGTTTCTAAAACCATCACTCTCCTCCCACTTGCCCTTGTTTCTGATCCATCCTCAGTTTCACCCACCACCCCCATATTAAAAAAATACATATAAATAAATAGATATTGCATCGGTGAAAACTATTGGCTTTGCCAATGCTTGAACATTTTTCATGTATTAGCTTTATATTGCTGTCATGTACCAACTACAGTGGTGAAGTACATTAGAACAGAATAGATAAATGGTAACACAATGATAGAAAGAGAGGATTAAGAAGGAAAGTCTCTTCTCTAGATGACATTAAAATTTTTAATTAGGCTCTTTCGCAAATGCAACAATGGTTAGCCCAGAACCATATTCTACTGAATACCCTCAAAACTGAATTCCTGCTGATTGCCACACACAATCACTCTGCATCTATCCTGGACTGGGTTAAGCAAATCACAGCCCTGAACTGCACCCCTCACGTGGTTGATTCAGCTAAATCGTTAGGCATAACTTTGGACAAATTCCTGAATATGCAAGCTCATATCAGGGCCACTATCAGGGAAGCCAACTTTCATCTTAACACCCTCAAACCTTTCCTTCCGACCGATGACATACAGCCTGCAATAAAATCCCTGGTTATCTTTCATCTTGAATATGGTCTGATGAACCTTGCAGGACTGCCTAAAGCAAGATTGGTCCCTCTCAGATCCACTCTCATCGCATAGGCCAGGCTCATCACAGGCTCCAAAAAATACGATCACGCGAGGTTATGGGTAGTTTACCAGTCATGCACATTGTTCTTTGACTCGCCCAAAGACATCTTCAATTGGATAGATGAAACCGTAAGGGTGCGATCACACACACCGCCCAGGCTGGAGTTGGACTCCTCGATTAGTGAATCTGTCCGCAAACCGCCTTAGCTCAAATTCAAGGGAATCAGATGATCAAGATCCAGACTCTGCTCACAGTCCTATAGCGATGCCAGCAGATCAGCTTGGTGCCCCTCTCAGGTAAGACGTCCCCGTAACCTAATAGGAACTCTCTCAGATGGTGAACTTTCGCACATATCCGATCTGACTGACGAAGCAACCATCCCCGTTTGGCCCTTGCGATCCGGGGGGAAGCCCGTGCACTATGGGTGGATTCTAGGGGATCCATTAGTGGAGAGGGCCGTTGGGGTCCCCGTTCCGCTTTCATCGCAACAGATACTTCAGTAGTTTAGAGGTATTGGGGTGGGGGTGGGGGTTTTGGTGGAACGTTTCTGTTTTACTGTTTTTTGCTTGCACTGGATTATTATTAAGTAGAGCTTTTCCCTGCTCTCTCGATGTTGCTTGCTTCAAGTGCCACGTTCAATTTTTTTTTCATTATTTCACCGCACTGTCTTACTGCTACTATGTACTGCTGTTTCATTACAGGTTGCCACATGTCCTGCTCATTGATGCTGCTGATTCTAAAGATGTCTGCCCCGGTAGTTAGTTTGCAGCTCCTTGTTGGGGCCCTTCGGATTGGGAGTTGGAATGTCAGGGGGCGCAAGACAAAGTGAAGAGGGGGGGCCATCCTTCATCAGGCCAAATTCAGGCTGATGTCCTTACGTTGCAAGAGAGGCATCTGTTGGGGACTAAGACCCTCTGCTTTCTTAGGTATGGCTATTTGCAGGTTTTCCATTCTGGGCTCACGGGGGTCGCCATTCTTATTCATCGTAGGGTGTACCCATTCCAGGATGTGTGTAGATATGCAGGGGAGGTATGTCTTTATTCAGGGGTCTATTTATGAGGAACAGATAGTGCTGGGTAGTGTCTACGCCCCCGCTCTATCTTGGACATTGGTTTAGCACATTATGACTTTGGGTTGGTGGTCATCGTGGGCGACTGGAATGATGTGATGGATATGGATAGGGACAGATGGCGACTGGGGGACGCTAGCAACCTGCCAAACCACTAAATTATTTTCCATGCTGTCGGGACTTGACTGGGTGGACTCCTGGCGTCAGTTGCATAAGAAGGAACAGGGTTATACATATCTTTCTACCGTACACAAATTGTTCTCAAGGTTGGAGTATATATTCGTACCTTCTGCTGGTGCTGGCAGAGTGAGGGATGCAGAAATTCTCCCGAGGGGTCTTTCGGACTATTCCCCGGTTGCGCTTATGTTACATTTTGATCCTGCAAAGTCATCTTTTCGTTGGTGTCTCCCCCCCTGGCATCTACAGGATGAACAGTATAGGGACCACATAGGTCAGGCCATCAATCAGTATCTGGAACTTAATGTCAGCTCGGTGGCAGCAGCCGAACCCCTATGGGAGGCCATGAAGTCGACCAGACAAGGTGTGGATATCTCCAATTGCTCCGCAGCACGCCAGGTTAAGAAAGAGTCAGTGTTACTGTTGGATGATCATATAATGGAGCTAGAATGAGCTGGCAGGGGGTGCCCTGGTGCGTCGACAGTTGATGGTGGCAAGACAAACACATCCCGATGTGTTGATGAACGAGGCTCGACTGGCATGGCTGGCATCTCGTAGCAGGATTTACCAGTGGGGGGATAAATCTAGTAAACAACTCCATCGTCTGTGTCAGGGAGTCATGCACCCCCTGGTTCTTCCTGGGATTTTGCGGCCCAATGGGAGGACTCTGGGGGATCCTTCGGCCATGGCAGAGAGCTTCGCACAATACTATGTAGAACTTTATACCCCAAGGGAATCCCTATCAGAGGATATGGCCCGCCATTTTATAGGGGACCTCCCGCCCCAGACACTCTCCGATGAGGCTTGGGCAGAGCTTGATCTCCCACTCATGGCAGAAGAGCTGGGGTCAGCTTGAGGGGATCTTAATTCTGGGAAGGCCCCGGGTCATAATGGGTACCCATGTGAGCTCTTTAAGAGATACTCCACGAAATTGGGACCTCCTCTCCTTTGGTTGGTGGAGGAGGCGCGGGAACTTGGGTACCTCCCGCAAGACTGAAGACATGCCAAGGTGGTCGTGTTCCATAAGCCGGGCCGACCCCTGGACCAGCATGCATCATATCGCCCCATTTCTCTACTTAACATTGAGGCTAAGATCTTGGCCAAGGCCTTGGCCAACTGCCTCCATTCCCATATTGCCTCGTTGGTCCACTCGGCCAGGCGGGTTTTATGCCTCAGAGGGCAACGCGACATAATATCCGATGGGAACACATTGCCATAGATACAGTTCGAGGGCTAGAGGTGCCATTGGCACTCCAGTTAGCAGACATGGACAGGGCATTTCATTCCCTTAGCTGGACATATTTATTAGCCCTTTTGGATCACTTGAATATGGGTCCATGCTTATTGTCCTAATTAAAATGACTATATACGCATATGACAGCGTCTGTCTGCGTCGCGGGGTCTGTTTCCTTCGCTTTTGCTGTTGGACGGGGTACCCGTCAGGGGTGCCTGCTGTCGCCATTTCTTTTTGCCTTTGTGATGGAGCCTTTGGCGGCATGGGTGCGGATTGATGCACAGGTAACTGGCTTTGAGTGGGCCCAGGGACTATCGGATCGCATTGCGTTATACTCAAACCATGTCCTGTTTTTCTTGACTGACGTCAATAGAACGGGACCAAGGTTGCTGCACATCATGGAAATCTTTGGGGAAACATCTGTTTTGTTTATGAACCCGAGTAAATCCGTTCTGTGGACACTTGGGCAACAGGTGGAACTGGGTGCTTGGGCCTCTACGGTGCAGGTCACCGCGGTAGGCATAAAGTATCTGGAGGTTTTCTTGTCTGACTCGTCGGGGGTGTCTTGGGAACGTAACATTGTACCGGTTTGGGCGCGTGTTCGTGACAAGTTGAGGGCATGGTCCCATATGCCCCTTTCTCTCCCTGGTCGGTCGGCCACGTTCAAGATGGTCCGCTGCCTCATCTGCTCTACCAACTACAGAATTATCCGTTCCCTCCTCGTGGTTTTGCCAGGTTAACTCTGCTCTAGGGCAGTTTCTGTGGGCGGGGAGGGCACCCAGAGTGTCGCTACGGACATGTTTTCAGTCCACCTATTGCGACGGGTTGGCCGCTTTGGATGTCCACTCCTACTATATGGCCTAGCAACTCCTGATATTGAATGACTGGTGGTATGGGGATAGATCTTACCGCGCTTATGCAGTGGAGCGGAGGCACTATACACACTATTTTATATTCGGCTCCCATATGCAGGACACTGCCATCCGCCACAAGTGTGGTTTTTCAGGTGTAGAAGCAGGCCCGGGATGGTGGAGCAGGCAGACAAAAGAGACTCCCCTTCGGTCTAATGGGAGGTTGCCGCAACTGGCCATTTTGGCGGGTTCCTGAGACTGGGATAACATTGAGATCTCTACATGAGGAGACGTAATGCGAGGCATGGTTCTAAAGTCTTTGCAGGATCTCCAGCATGAATTTCAGATGCCAAAAACACAATTTTACAAATACCTGCAGTTTAGGCCTGTTGTCCTTCCCAGTGTTGAAGATTTGGAGT
Organism: Lissotriton helveticus; assembly: GCF_964261635.1. NCBI lineage: Eukaryota > Metazoa > Chordata > Amphibia > Caudata > Salamandridae > Lissotriton > Lissotriton helveticus. The sequence continues at coordinate 788,747,495 of NC_136068.1, forward strand.
CCCTCCCTGATTTCAGTCTCATCGAAGCTAAGCTGTTTATGGGTGACCTTCAGGACCATAAGCCATAACATTTCCAAGATTTACCAATCCCTAGTGATGAACTGCCCCACTACACTAGATAAGCTTAGGGAGACATGGGAGGAAGACTTTGGTCCTCTGGACGGAGACGACTGGACGGAAGCACTGGTTTCTCCTTGGGGGGGCAATAGCAATGCGCCTCCGGCTGATACAATTCAATTACCTTATTATACTCGCGTTAGGCTGTGGAGGGCGGGTTTGATAGCGTCCCCGCATTGTTTGCGGTGTGGTCAGGAGGATGGCACCCTGTTTCACACGATTTGGCAGTGTACGGTGCTTGTGAGGTTCTGGCAGGGGGTACTGGTCTGTCTTGCTGAAGTTTTGGGGTGGGAGGTCCCCTATTCCCCAAAATTGTGGCTGCTACATATAATGGAAGGGGTGGGGGGAAATATTTATAACCGCCACCTGATGCTATTGGGATTTATGCTTCCCAAACAAGACATTGCACGGAGGTGAAAGGCAGAGACCCCGCCCTCATTGTCAGCACGGAGAAATGGTCTTGATTTTAATATGGGGCTGGAGGCTCCTATTTTTAAAGCTTGAGGGTGTCCGCAAAAGCACTTTAAGATCTGGAAGAGGAGGGCAAATTATAGAGGCCTACTCCTGAGTCCCTCTCCGCGGGGGATGTTGCGGTTCTGGGTTAATTGGGCAGGAATGTGGTACAGGGATCTAAAAGGTCCAGCGGGATATGTCATCTATGGGCAGGAGAATACCTGCTGCTTATTATGAGGTGCAAGGACAGTGCATTGGGGGGGGGGAGTTTTGTTTCTTTATTATTTCATATTTGTAAAATGCATATATTAAAATTCAACACAATATTCATATTGTACTATGTATCAGTCCGCCTCTGGGTTACAGAGCTCTGCATTGTATTTGACAATTGACACAATAAACATTTTTTATAAAAATTAAAAATAAATCAAAATCACATTACACCTGACCTTGTGCATCTTAACTGGCTGTCTATTGAAGCGAGGATTAGTTTAAAATTGCTTGCATCACGCATAAAGCCTTGCATCACAATACTCTGGCCTCTCTGGAAAACAAGCGTGTTCTTTCTGGCTAGGGTCGGAACTTAAGAAGTACATCCAAACTTCTCTTGAAACCACCCAAATTCAAGAAGAAAAGTACATACAAAAGTGCTTACTCCGGTCTTGCGCCAAGAATCTGGAACGCTCTTCCTACTGAGATTAGAGCCAATCCTTCCGCTGCCTTCTTCAAGAAACAGGCCAAATTGATTTTCCTGAGTGATCACTAACTACATCATCATGATCTTTTTTACGTGTCCCCATGTTGACAAACTTGACATTTATCTCATATCTTTCTACATTTATTTCATACTTGTTTGTCAACTGTTATTTAACCCTAGTGCCCTCACCCTACAGTTTTGTTACCTATTTTACTATGCTGTAAAAATGTTGTGGAGCTCACTTTTGTTTGTTTTACTGAATGGTACAGGAAGTCTTTTACAGCCTAGGAGAACTTATTCTAGTGTGGCCCTATACCAAGTCCCTGATTTTGATTGTATACTCCTTGTTGTTTCACGGTGTTGACCTCTACTGTACAGAGTTTATTCATGCTTTTGCCTTTTGAACAGCGCTCTGATACCTGCAAGGGTCATGTTCACGCTTTATAAAACTTTCTAAATCAGAAGGATGCACATTTCGGAAATATCAAAGTAAATATATATTTTTTTTCATTTGTAATAAAAATGGTGGCCTTCTATATGTAATTTCGAAGATAGATGTGATGGTTTGGTTCTAAGATCTTCAGGATAAGAGTCCCGGTCAGATAGGATTGATGAATCCCATTGCAACGTGTAGTCATGGGGAACAGGAAGTTCTCTTGATAAGACCGTTAAGCACTTCCAGGTAACTGGTAAGGTACAGAGTTGTGAAATGCTAAGGTGACTAAAACAAGATGGCCCTTGGTTAGAAAGAGAAGAAGACTCTAGGCAGTGAGAAAATGACTGTACAAGAAGAGCCTGATACTCATTCTCTCATTGCTGCATGTGGCAATTTTTTTCAGGCTTCACATTTAGTTTATCCCTGTGCAGACTTATACCTGGCATTTGTGTGTGTGTAATCACTGCAAAACCAAGTGTCTCTCTTTCTCGCTGGATCCAGAGTCACATGATCAACCAACATATGAGTTTTCACAAGAAATTCAAAACCTGGCTTTTATTCACAGTGTTTAGTATTATTCTGTATTCTATCCTAACACATTCTTTTTGCAAAAAATAATAGTTCTAGCATCATGCAAGAGGATGTAACCTGCAGAAGTGTGAGGAGTAAAATCTTGATTAGTGATATGTTTTGATATTTTTAGCAGCATCTGATGTGTTGAATTTGTGATCGAGGACAGGGAACAATAGTAAACTTGTTTTTTGTAAGTAATGGAAGTCATTACAATGATCACTAATGGAATTCTATGGAACTATAGGGTCAAATGGTGCAACACTGTGGAACAGATTATGCCACGAGACCAGTCATATTCACCGGGACTGTGCTGCACACTCTTTGGCAGTATAATTTAGTTTATCATTATAACACAATCATACTAAAGGTAATATAAAGCAATGAAAAATACAAAGTTTTCTTAATAGAAGGGGATACACAGTCACCAGATTCTATTCTAAAGATAAAAAAAGTGTATGTATAACATACAATGTTGTAGAATACAAGCTTACACGTGCACACTTTAGGTAACATAAAATGTGCCGCTTTTGTGCTGAATAACCAAGTTTTGAGATGTCCTTTAGCTCTGTGTTCTCACTACTGCTATACTGTAAGATCTGTTTCTCTTACCTTCCCTCCTCCTATCTTTTAACAGCAGCCTTCGAAAGCTGCAGAGGGATAACTTTTTCGGCTGCTTTAAAATACCTTTCTTCAGTAACGAGATCTAAATTCAAATATATTTCTAAAAAATTAATCTTTCAGAGTCATGCTGTGTTTATCTTTACAATCTCACTTTAGACAAAAAGAAGCCTATGCCCAAAGGAGCTGACTGCATTTCCATCCCGTGCATTTCCAATGCTAATCTGCCAATATTGTAAAATAAATAATTAGTTTCACTTTGAATTCTCCTATTCCAATTACTGCCTTATCACTAAGCTACATATTCTGACATCCTGAACGTAATGCTCTTAAATGTTCAGACTTGCTAATGAGAAAAAATGTGATCAGGTGTGATAGTGTCTTTCCCTTCTCTTTCATTGTCAGGTACCCAGCACAGAGCCAATTTACAAAGTCACACGGGCCTAAAATAAGGTCAGGGCATCATCACTGCATGCTCGCCAATATGCTAGCACGTTAGCCTATATTTTCAGTGCGCTTTATCATGAATTAGTCAACAGAATGCTCGCCTACCGCCTGTTTTAGTATGATGTTGGGCAGGCAGCTTGCAGAAAGATTTTACTCAGCGTCGGTTGCTCTGGGGCAATATTGGGGGGGGGGAGGATAGGGGTTAAAAAAAAGAAAAGGAAATATCAAGATGGCCGGCCAAACTGTCATACGCACTTAAGTGCACCAATCACTCCTCCCACTGATGGCTGTGATTACAGCTAAGCCCCACCCGCTAAAACACCGGCTTTAGCATGGAAAAATAAAGTGATAATAACATTGTGTTTTGCACTGCTGAAAAACAGTGGGGTGAGGCTCCGCCTACTTAGCGGAGGAGCCGCTGCTGATTTTAATTGAGTCATAAATATGGAGTTCTCCATAGTTTGGGATGGCTTTTATCACATGATGCACTGACAAAAATCTTTTTGCTCACTACGTATAACTAAAGGAATATAAATATGTTAAAATGTTATGTTATGTTGGGTTAATTTGTATTTATTTGGGTTTTGTAGAAGCACAACCTTTCACCTGCGGGCACGTTCAAAAGTTAAGGTCTTTATAAATTTCAGAAGGTTGTGATCTCACTCTAGTGTCACATTCGAGACACTGTTACCAGGAGGGCATTTCTGTCCACACATAACTGGTTAAAATTACAGCCGGAAAAAGTAGTTGATCTCAACACCTCAAGGTTAGGCAAGGGTAAAAGTGTAAAAGGGTACTTGTGGAGCTCAAACTGCCCTACAGTGGGGCAGCAATTGCAGCAACTTTCGGGGAGGTTGGAGGTCATAATGGTCAAGCTTTGTGGCTAAAAGAATAGCATTTTGCATGGGCATTGTCATCAATTGCCATTAGGGCAAAAGCTATTGTTTTGTATAAAGGGGTCAATTAATGAATCAACTAAGACCATAAACGCCATAAAGAAAGAACCATTTATACATAAATAGTATATTAACAAAAAAGTAGCTTAAGAAAAAGCAAAATATGCTTATATAGCCATTCGTCTACTCTAACAAAGGCAAATGGTGCTACAAAAATAATAAGTGATCTTCTTTGTGATCAACATTTGTGAGCTATATATGTGTTGAGTGATGTTTTGGACTGTTTTGTTATTGTGAAACAGACGTTGACAGCCACAACATCCTATTCTTTTATTTATCTTGTTTTATAATTATTTTTCACATGGTCACAATAAACAAGATTTGGAAGCCTACAGATGTAGTACCTGTTACAAGGAGAGTAAAAATCCATCTATTTGCAAAGCATGGAACCAATTCTCAAGCTGGTTTTGTAATCGACCTTCACTGATAATGGTGAGAGCGCCTGGATACCTTCCTGGGTGAGAAGCAGCGCTCTACAAATCCATCTTACAGTACAAACTCGATTTTAGTGCTGTTCCATTCAAGTATATGATGGCTATGCAGGACAGACATGCAACAATATAGTTTGTGCACCCTTAGATGCATGATCTAGGAAAAAACCTAATAGACAGTTGACAGTCATAACAGTTGACAGTTGTGAGAGTTGATTTTCTGTCAATAAAGAGGATTACAAACAGAGTTTTCCTAACATTAGATTGTGTTTAAATCATCCTTCATTTTGCCACAACATCATAATATATCATGGGATAACTACTGCTGTTTCTTGTTCTAAATAAAGTATGTCTATATCCACTTGAGTAAGCAGAGAGCGTTCTCAGGAAATTGTTCTCATTGTACTGAATCAAGGATGCTTCTCGTCATCCCAGGCTCATGCTAAAGCAATGTATCGCGTTAATTGTACAGCTAAGACTGTGAGAATAACTGAATCTCAATGTATTGCTATCCTGAGAGAGTCGTTGAATGTATTCTGTAGTAAAATGTTTCTTCTAACTTGTTTCTTATTGGTCTAAACCCTGAGATCTATGTACAAGCCCTATAAAATTATGTGGATTTTTGTTACTAGAGAGATCCCCTTTGTCCCCCCTCAGAAGCCAAATCTATGCCAGACTTTATTTATAACTGTATTGAGTTCTTTTGACTTATGATTCATATGCTTTGCTGCTAAACTTGCTCATGGCACCTTTATGTAAATTGCCGATTAATTTTTTATCCAAAGTATTCAACTGGAAATCGTTGTTTTTAACTCTTATGAAAATATTTCAGCCTGATTATATGTATGCACCTTGAGGCTAAGAGAAGGTAATGCCCCATGGAAGTGGCATGCGGATGGGATGTGCTAGTGGGAGAATTGCATGCTGACATACAAGGTTCAGATACGGCCTTTGTTTTTGACACCCACGGAGTGGATAAACCTTAAACACCTCATGGGCCTCCACCATGGACACCTGTTCTTTGTGTGTACTGCCCCTGGGAGGGGGGTGTGCATGGGAAGGATCACAACTCCCTCCGATGAGCTCTCTTGGAATTCTTGACGGTAGACATAGCGAAGGGGATCGGGGTGGGTATGACTGTCTTAAGGTTTGAGAGTTGGTTATTCATGATAATTGATTGCACAACAGAAAGTGTTGTTGGTTACATTCACTTATTGCAGGGATAAATGTCATGACAGTTCACCCTCCTTTCCTGTTGAGGAGTTCCCAGTCATTAGCATAATGAGGTTATGTACAATGTATGTGATCTAAAAATCAATAAAATATGTTGGTGAAAAAATTATTCCCAGTGGGATAAGGAAACATTGGGGCCCCCCTGTAAGGGATGAATAGGGCACCAGGCAATACCAATACACTTGAGCAGACAACCTGAGCCCCCCGCACTACAGGGCTTTAAGGGGTGTCTGTTACACTAATGTGTATTCCCGTTACCCAGGAGAGTGACGGGTCCTGTTGGGGGCACCAAAGTAGGGCACTAAACCGCTCCCGGTCCTAGCAGTTAGCACGCTCCAGGAGTTAGAATTTAAGACCAATTTGTGCACTGAAACGGTCATAAGCCTATTAATAGAGTTCAAAAATGTGGTTGTTCAAGTTCTCCTTAACAAAATGGATGCAGGCAACATAAGTATACAAAAGTCGGGTCATTTCAAAATATCAGTTTCATTAAAAGGGCGAAACAGGTTTTAACGTATATGATTATTTAGTGTATTTGAGTTTGAATGTAATATATCTGCTCTGCATATAATTAATAAACAGAAAGAAACAGAAACAATGTGTATGCAGTCACACCTTGCCTGCGAGGCATAAGGACACAATATGAAAGGGAGAGATTCCCCCTGAATAAATAACGGGTAGGTTGTAGGAATGAAGGATATTTAGAGTACAGTGATGTAAAGTGGATACTCAGATAACTGTATTTTAGAATATGTATTTGCAGTTGCTAGCAGTTTATTTGATACCCTATTCTTGGCTTTCCCATAAGAGTGGGACTCCCCTGAGCCAAACAGATTCTAAATCATCATGCCTTTAGAGATTTAATGTAATCCCTGCCCCTTCCTGAGCTACATGCATCAATTAACTAATAGCGTCAACTCACTACAACCCCACTACACCACCCCAACAACTCACCCTAACTACTGCTCCACAACTATTCAAAACTAAATCTTAGCCACCTCTGTTCCCCCATATTTTCAACAATATTCCAAAACGTTGTAGATTGACTTGTGCTATAAAAATACACTTTACTTCTCGTACTATATCACTGATGACGTTCTATGAAATCATTGACAACATTAATACAACATCTCATATTACATCACTGATGACAACACTGTGTATGGTGGCTGCTTGAGCTCCTATACTTACTATAATTACTTTAGGGCATGCATTATAGTGTCTTGAGATAACTATAACTGGTGAGTTCAGTGATGATTTTGTGATTTTAAACAGTTATGTTTTAACTGACATTTTTCCCCTAACTATAACATCCCTTTAACCAGCGGTCTACGGCAAACCATCCTCTGTTGCCCAATCCCTCGTTGGTGTGAAACAACCCGCCATGCATGGACTTTGGCTGTGCAAGGCGTGGGGTTTGGCACAGGGACAGGGTTTTGACCAAGGCTCACTATGTGATATTACAATATAAAAAGTGTTGTTTTAAGTAACCCCGGGTGCAGCTGACATTGTGCCACTACGCGGAGGTCCACGTAGTTTGGGAAAAACTGAGGGGAACTCTGCTCCGCCACCCCCCTCCACCTCCCCTAATAGGAAATATTTAAAAATTTATTAATAAATATACAAGATATATGTAAACGTAGGGGGCTTGCAGGAGAGAGACAGCGAGGAGAGGAGGGCAGCCCGGAGATGCCGCAGTACAGGTAAGTGTGTTTATTTCTTTTTAAATTAGTTTTAAGATATTTTTAATTAAGGGGGTGGAGATGGGGAGCCTATTTAGCAGGGGTGGTTGCCTAACTTCGCTCCGCTGTGAAGTCGGAGTTTTGCCCTATACTCCAAGCTCTGATCAGAGCACGGAGTAGGCAAATCTCCGCACACTCTGCTGGCAGAGCGGAGTTCTCTGCCTGCCCTTAATTTTAAGTAAGGCCGACCTACTGACTTTGTAAAAGTGTCAAGACATTAAAATATAAAAATTGGGCCTAATGGATTTATCAAGGAGTCAGCATATTATTAGTAAATATAAAGCAAAACTATTGTCTTTGTCAAAATGTCACCAAATGATTAATATATAAATTCACACATTGCAATCCTTAATAAAGGTGATTGTCATATTTTCTTTTTAATGAAGCTATATCCACATCCACATGTTTTTGAGTCTTTCTTTTAACATTTTTCAGGCCACAAAGTGCAGCCACAGAACCACCCACACAGAGTCTCTGCACTCCAGCTAATGAGCATACAGCTCCAGCTTTAAAAGAATATGGTAAGCTCTCCTGGGGACATGGATATAATGACCCAGGAGACTTAGGGGTCCATTAGGATGACGGGCGGACTTTGTTCGGCCGTCATCCTAGCGTGGATTGGGACCGCCCGCCATTAGGGCGGGGGTCCCGTGGGTGGAATTAGGATGCGGCTGCCACAGTGGCGGCCGCATCCTGCATTCATAACATTGTGACGGGCGTTGCACTCTGCACCGCCCGACACAATGCTATGAACGCTTGCATGCATTTGCATACGCAATGCGGCAGGCACCATGCGGTGCCTACCGCATTGCATATGCAAATGCGGGGTGTGCACCCCCCACCCCTCCTTCACTTTGGGGGCCCACAGGGGGCCCCCAAAGTGAAGACTACATGCCTTTCTGCCGCCACGGAAAGGCATCTGTTTCCCCCCATCGTAATATGGCTGGCGGTGTCTGTTAGACACCGCCACCATATTATTCCTTTTCCGCCCCGGCCGCAAGGCGACCGGGGCGGAAAAGCGGCGGACGGTCTTTCCGTCCACCGCGGTCCCCCCGCCATACTAATATGGCGGGGGAAATTCGGGAAACGGTGTCGGGCGGATTGCCTCCGCCAGACCGGCGGTGGCTACCGCAAGCCTGGCGGAGGCAATCCGCCTGACATCGTAATGGGCCCCTAACTGTTCTTTTTTAATGTTTCTGGGGAGCTGCTGAACTTCTTGCAGCCTCCCAGAACATTTGAAAAAAGGCTCTGCAGTGCCCCTGCTCCTTCGAGAGGCCACAACTTGGATACAAAAATCTAAACATAAAAGCTCTCACAGACTTCTTTTCTTTAGTAGAAAATAAAAAATTAGTGGCTCCTGACGCTGATTTATTATTCCTTTTTTACTCTCTTATTTTATTTTCTGGGTGCCCGCCCGAGGTACGCACAGCTTATTTTAATTTTGGGGGGGCACTGGGGAGCCCCAAGGCCCCCACAGCTCCTGCCGGCTCCCCAGCACTGCAGGTGGAAGCCAGTGATTCTTTGATTCTGGGTGCCTATGCGCACCTAGGGCAGCCACAACTTGTCCAGATTTGGGGCACCATGGGTGAGCACCAAGGCACCTGTGACTCTTCCGTCTCCCTAACCAGCACCCATCATGGTGGCGGCAGGAGCCAGCTGTTACATTACTGGGGGCACCCACATCAGCACTCACGGACCCTGCTGGCTCTCCAGCTAGCACATATTGTAGTGCTGGTGGGAATTGGCTCCATTTCTTTGCTCCCACCTGGGTGGGTGCAGCTCTTTTCCGTGCTCTGGTCTGGGCAAGAGCAAAGTTGTGATTCCTGCCTGGGAGAGTTCTGACATCGTTTCTCCACACTCTCCCAGGCAGAAAACAGCAGTATCCCCAAGACACTGCTTTGATCGGGCCCCAGGGAATGGGGTCCCCATAGCAGATCTCAGCTCGGGCGGAGGAGGCGGCTGCTCTCATCCCCTTCCCTATAAAAAACACTGGCCCCAGGGGATTAGGCTCCATGGGGCCTTAATGTGGCTTGGGGGACAACATGCCTCCTCCCTAAATAATAATACCCTTCCTAGGCGTTGAGGTCCCCGGGCCTCTGAAAGGCTCAGGGAGGGCACCAGCACCCTCTCTGTAAAAATGTAAAATGACCCGAGAGGGGATGGGGCTCCTAGGGTCTCAAAGATGCTCAGGGATGGGGCTGAGGCACCCCTCTCCCCTAAGTATGAAAACAGGGGGGCACAAGCCCCCCTCCCCGTTAAACTAAACTGCGTCAATCCAATGGGCCCTGGCCCACCTCAGGGGCAAAGATTTAAGATGGGAGTGGCCCTGAATATTTTTTTATTGGAGGCAAATATTCTCCACAGATCTGCATCACAAATCAAAAAAATCCCTCTCAGACAGACTCATCTTCCATAGGGAGGCAGGGTACCCTTTCCTTGCCCCCTTAATGTTTTTTAAAACGTTTTAAGGACAGGGGACTGAGTCCCTGAGTCTTAAAATGGCTGATGCAACATCTTTGCTGATGTGGTGGCAAACAATCAGATCATTTCTTTGGACCCATGGATCCTTGGCAGTGTGAAATAGGTTTACATTTTGTACCTTAGTGTCTCAAACACTACTTAACAGATTTACACCAAATTACAAAAAGCATACTTTCTGGACCAAGCTCTAGCTTTCTGGTTTCATTCCATTCAGCAGTTTTTGCAGTATCGCTGTCCAATTTTCCTATGGAAAACTGAATTGTGAAAATACATTGTGGGACAACCCCCTTTTTCTTGTCTCTTGCTTGACAGATCATCCCAAATCTTTCCAGGAAAGAGCTGAGGTGGATGAGACTTTTTTGGGATTGTTTTGTGAAGGTTACGGAAACTGCGCCATAGTTATTAGCAAACCAAAAAATCTATTTTTAATGGAAGCTTGGTCCTAACTATTGCTAGCCAGTGGTGACCACAACTTGTTAATATATTGTCTTGGTGGTATTCTAGGTTTAATAGATAGCTTTTGGGGCTGTCTTAAAAGCAGGTAATGAGTGAATCATTTTAGGATTGATGGGGAGGGTTTTCCAGCAAAGGGACTTAGCCGGCAATGTGACCAAAAACTTTATGAGAGCAGTGAGATTTTCATAACAAGAAAAAGTTAACACTAGCAACTTTTTACACCTGACTGGAGAATAGCACAAAAGGGTATTAATGAGCTCAGTTGGCTCATACCATAGATAACTCCGAAAATAGGTGTAAGGAGTTCAAGTTTGCTTAGCCAATGCTAGGGAGCTAATAAGATTTTAGGCTTTAATGAAGAAGTTGTTTATATTGACTCACTTCACAACAGATTGGGGTAGAAAGGGGTGAAAGCATATTTGTGCCATGGTTTGACTGCTCTGCAGAATTGTTTCCTTTTGTTCAAAACTTCTGCAATGGTGTTTTAATAATTTCACCTTGCAGTCTTGATTATGCTTGTTATAATGGAGTGCTAGTTTTAGGGCTAGAAGGAGCTGTGGAGATGTTGAATATATCCAGATCTTCTTGTGCTTCCTGATACTGTGCCTGGAGACATTAAGGTCACAGACCTACGGGGAAGAATTGGCCTTTGGTCTGACCTACATTTGAAGGAAGGGGTACTTGGCAGATGAAAAAAGGCTTCAGAGTTTGTGTGTTGCGGAGAGTCACCAGAAAGTGTTTGAAGGTTTTGATTGGTATGCTCTTGACTGACCTGGATATGGTTGTGCATTGTTTGTATTGAACCGTGAGAGAAGAGTGTGGGAGAGTGAAATCGGGGATACGGTGCACGGTTCAGTTATATCAAGTGATGAGTAGCAAGGCTTCAATATGTATTTTTAATTTTACAAACAATCCAAATCTGGCTGGATGCTAATATCATTACAGTTTGTGTATTTATACAGCCAGCATGGATGGTGCAAGCATGGGGCCTAAAAAGCAGACTGACTCCTTTCTGCCTTATGCAATGAATAAAGTGTGTGTGTGTGTGTGTGTGTGTGTGTGTGTGTCCGTGTGAGTGATTTGCCTCTTTTTCTGAGGCTCATATTAACAGTTGAGAGAAGGAAATGTCCATTCTCTGAAGCTCTTTATGAACATGGCTGCTGGATTGTAGGTATAAGGAGAGACAATCTTGCAAAATTTCATTTGGAAAGACGAAGGAAAAAGTATCATTATGCTTTCATACACTTCTTGCATTTTGAACAAAAAGTATTGTTCACGCTTCTGTATAGCAAAACAGGGGAGCAGGAGTTGAGCATTACTTGTGCCACAAACACAGCAAATATGATATGTATATAAGTTAAAAGTGTATAAGCTCCTCTAGGTTATTTCTAAGGCTTCCAATGCCTTAGGGGCCTGCAGCCAGGGGTTTTCAGCATAGGGCAACAACAGGTTCCAGTCCAGGTCCAGTTGGTAGTAGTCAACTGGTGTCTTCATGAAAAAGACCTACCCACACAGGTAGACACCCAACCGACCCCGTGAATCCAATCCTTTGTCCTGGGTACAAGAGATAGCAGGTCCATCCCTTCAAGGTTCCTCTCAGGTTACAGAACGAAGGGTTCAGTCCTCTTCCAATCTTCTGCCGGTCCAAAAAGTGTTCTTAGGGAGGTTGCCTGGAATGCCACTTGATGTGGTGTACTAGCCAGTGGGAGGGGGTGACTCCTGCCCACTCCCTAACCAATGCAGTAAAGGTTCCCAGGGGTAACAAAATCTACTTTTTCAGCACATCCTGTTTGCCCTCATGCAAACAATTCCACAGTGCACCTTCCTTGTAAAATTCAAGATGGAAACTCTCCCCCCTTGTGCAGAGCCCTTGTGTCCACCCAGACATGTGGCCAGGGAAATGAGCAGGCCCCAATAATGTTTCCACTCCAAACTAGTTCTAGGAAACTAGCTTTGCTTCCACTGGATTTGAAGCCATCCTGGTTAGTGTGGGCCTTGGGAACAAAGTCTTTGCCTTCTTTAGATCTCTATTTACATTAAAATATGAATAGCAGGCTTCACCTCTGCTGTCCTTTTCAAGTTAATTTTCATTTTGGGCCATCCCCTACTGTCTTTCCTGAGCTGATAGGTATCACATGCTCCACACCAAGCCTATCCTGTCACCAGCCCTAGGCCAATGCAAACTATCCTCCAGGAGACGCAGGCAAGGAAAAGGTAACTTTCGGAAACTTATATTTCCTAAATATTCATAAAAAAACAACTTCACCAATGAATTGGATTTTATTAAATATGAAGAATGGACTTTGAATGACTATTCCAGACGTTTCCTGTCAAATATACAGATTAAAGTTTGTAATCTGTAATTTGCAATTTTCTAGGCTCCAGCTAGCGCGCTGCCAGTGAAAATAGCTGTTGAGGGCTGGTCAATGAAGGAATATGCCAACTTTAATTTCACAGAGGTTCCGGTTTTAAATATGAGGCACCTTACTTTGTGGGTAACAAGGGGTGCTTAGGGGTAAATTATTCATATTTATAAGCAGGATTTCCAAGTTGTCACAAAGGATTATTGTGACAGGTTTGACAGCAGGTGTTTTTGGCTGCTGAAGTCGTTACACATGGTAGGCCTGTGGCCATGTTTTACAGGGCCACTGGATGGCACAATATATGTTGTAGTTAACATGTGGCATTTACTTTCCAAGCCCTGGGTGTTTTTTTCTGCTCCATATAGGGTCTCGTAAGCACGTTAAATATGTCAGTCAGGGATAAACCAATGTAACCATGCTTAAAGAGGAAGCACACACACTTTACCCCTGTTTACCAGGTTTAAAATGCACAGAATGGGGCGTGGCCAAGATGGCGAGCTGAGTGGTCGCACTCGAAGTGAGCTCCGCCGTCCTGAAGCCCTAATCCTACCGTACATGAGCTGATTCTCCCCCCCGGAATGCTCAGATTCGTGGAGCGGGGGTGTTCGAACATGGAGTGGCGGCGGTGAGCTTGTGGCCGCATTCCGTGGTGCTTTTACGGTCCGAGGTGCGGCGCCATCTCGGAGAGCAGATCGGGCCTGGTGCACGGCCTGGGAGGGAGGCGGACCCTGCCCGGGTCTGGAAGCCGATCTAGGTCCACGCGACGGAGCCCCGCTCTACCCGCTGGGCTCGGACTTCATCACCGGTGCCTGCGGTGCGCACAGTGGGCCTGCCCTTGGAGACGGAGAGGGTCCGGTGCCGCGATTGCTGCCGGCAGCTACGGGAGGCCGCGGCTTGGGCCTAGTCCCGGACGCGGACCTCTTGGATAGCCGCCTCGAGGTTCCGGGAGGAGCTGTGGTCCCTCCGCGCCTGTCCCGGGCAACTGTGCTCAGCCCGGAGGGGGTCTTCTTGGCGGACCCGGTTCTTGAAGCGGTCCGGTGAGCGGCGAGGGCGGAGCTGAATTGGAGGCCTTGCGCTAATCGGGGCCGTGGCTTTGGCCTATTTCCTGGTTCTCGGCGGCTCTGTGTGGCAGAGGACTTGCAACCCGCCGGTCTGGAGTGAGGGCCCTGGTCGGGTCTGCGGATTCATCTGTGGGCCCCGTTGTGAGCTTTGTGGCAGGAGGGCGCTGAGATGAAGCGCTGAGGCCGACTCCCCCGGGTGACGAGTGTAGAGGACTGCTGCCTTAGACCCGCCATTGCGCCCGCACATTGGCGCGAAGCAGAACTGGTTCCTTTGGCTTAGCCTGCCTCGTGGCGGCCGAAGTACGCACTCTTGTATAGATCTGTAAAGAGCGGCGACAGCTGCCAAGGCATTGCTGCGGGATCCGTGTGACCCGGTGGTCCCGCCGCGACTTGGCTCGAAGGGGAGTCCATAGTGGTGCCCGGGCCGGTCGGCTTGAGACAGCGGAGCCCGTGGAGCTGAGAGGAGTGTGGGATCGGGCCCTGTGGGCCTACGGACACAGACAGACAGCTGGTCACTGGAGGTGCAGGCCGTGGGCCCCATTGCGGTTCTTGCTTTGGCGGTGAAGTGACCCAGCCCTTGGGTCATTGGAGAGACCCCGTGTGGGACCGCTAGCCCGGTCCTGGGATCATACCGGGGGCTGAGACATTGGACTCCCGGGGGAAGCATCTCGACGGCCATTATGGCGCAGAATAAAGGAACGCGGAAAGGAGATCGCACATTGCCTGAGATGTTGAATAGGAACAATGCAAGACATGATCGGGGTCAGCCGTCCCCATCTCCTCCGGGTGGCTCCCAGGGAGCAGGCGGGGGGGAGCCGCCGGTTACGAGGTCCTTCCTGGAATCACTCTTCAGCTCGCTGAGAGACGACTTCCAAACGCTCAAGCAGGAGGTGGCGGGTGAGGTCCGTGAAATACGAAGGGACGTGGACGGCCTAGGTGACAGGGTGGCTACGGTGGAAGAAGCGGGCCACAACAGAGACGAAGAAATTGCGCAACTTCAGCAGGAGGTCATTCGTCTTCGGGAGCAACAGCTGGACCTGCAGTCACACACGGAGGACCTCGAAAATCGCTCCAGGCGGAACAACATCCGTGTCCGAGGCATTCCGTCTCGGGAGGAGGGGGAGGACGTCGCATCGTACCTTGGGGATCTGTTCCGAGAGGTGCTGGGTGAGTCGGCTGACTTTCCCATCCGGATTGATAGGGCGCACCGAGTGGGTCTGCAGCGCCGGACTTCGGCACCTCCTCCGGACATCTTGGCCTTCTTGCCGGACTATCCCCTGAAGGAGCGGATACTGCGGGAGGCCCGAAAGAGATCTTCCCTAGAATTCAGGGGCCATCGAGTAGCCCTTTATCAGGACCTGGCCGCGTCCACCCTCCAGAAGCGCAAGGCTTTTAAAATTGCGACCGACTTTCTTAGGGGACATGGCACGCAGTACTCCTGGGGACACCCTTTCCGTCTCATCTTTCGATGGAATGGTACCCTACATCAGCTGCGTTCCCTTCAGGATACCTGTGGGGTGCTCGGGATCACTGCTACTGAAGACGGATCTCCCACGCCCCGCCGGAATCGTTTCACCAGAGATGGTTGGCAGACAGTCCCCGGCCGGCAGTCATCCGCTTCTTCGACAAGGCCGGACTCCCCTGCGGCTGGGTTGGGGCCGGATCCCGAGTTGCGGGATGGAGCCGCTGATCCTATAAGGCCTGGAGTGGCTCTGACAGCCTGAATGAACTCCGGGGGGAGATCGACATCGCACCTATGGATATGCAGGTTTGGGGGTCTAGGGGGGGCGGGGGGCACGGAGAGGTGCGTGGTGGCTGGACGTCCACTGGTTTGACTTTCCGCAGGCTTGTCCGATAAGGACCGGACTGGGACACTGGGTTTGCGGGGTTTCTGGAAGGGGGGTGGGGGGGAGTTCGGGGTAGTTGTACCAGTTCCAGTTGAGGGGAGGGACTGGGGTGGGGGCGGGACGGGGTCACATGGAGAAGTTTGGGAGGGTTGGGGTCGGGGTAGGAGGGGGGGATCCGGGTGTTGGCAGTGGGGAGGGGGGGTCGTCCAGTGCACAGAGGGGTTTCTAGTTATCTTGGCAGTGTCTGTACTTTTTGGGTTGCTTCTACTGAGCTATAACGACTGTGGTCTGGCTTGTCTTCATGCTTTGCGGGTGAATTGGAGGGGCGAGGAGCGGTTGGTGCGAGACATTCTGAGGGCAGTGGGTTGGCGGCTGGGTGGTAAGCTCATTGGTTTGCATGACACGGTTTGCTTCTCCTGTCCCTGTTCGTTGCTTTGCGCTTTGCTGCGCCCCTTGCCATGTTTAGCCTCTGTCCTCCCAATCTTGCTGACGGGGGATCTTGCTGCTTTCTGCTCCACTGTTGTCCATGCCTCCCACCACATGTAAGGTGGTGACCCTGAATGTTCGGGGTTTGAATAATCCTGTAAAGAGGCGGGCAGTCCTCTCGCTCTTAGAGAACACACAGGCAGACATTTGTCTCCTACAGGAGACGCACTTGCTATCACAGGACACACACAGACTCAAGTCCCACAAGTTCCCTACACAATTCTTTTCCTCATGCACCACTAAAACGGCCGGGGTGGCGATTCTGGTGGCGCGCCACTTCAGGGGGGAAATTCTTCACAAATTCACTGAACAAAAAGGTAGACTACTGGCTTACCGGTTTAGAATAGGGGGTCTCCTGTTTACGATCGGGTCTTTATACGGTCCCAATGAGCAGCAGGACCGCTTTCTGCAGGCGGCGTTCGAAGAGGTCTCGGCTACTCAAGATAGACATATCGTACTCGGGGGGGACTTTAATATTGTCTTTGATTCCGCACTAGATAGATCGGCGCAGCGCTCCCCTCAGGTCGGGTAACTCTCTGCGGATCGAAGAGCTCACCTTGCAGAGGTGGACCTCCTTGACTTATGGAGACAGCTACACCCGACTGATAGGGATTATTCGTATTACTCCCACGCGCACAAGACGTATGCACGGTTAGATTACCTTCTGGTTACCTCCCCGGTAAAGGCACTGGCCTCGGGTGCGGAGATGGGGGTGATCTCCCTTTCGGACCATGCTCCTGTTGAGGTTCTGCTGAGTGTGCCTCCGGCGGCCCCTCGCCCTCGGACATGGCGCCTTCGTGACACGCTGTTGCACAGGAAGGAGGTAGTGACTCGCATTGAGACAGTGATTAGAGAATTTCAGTCTCATAATGACAATGCGGACACTAGTCGGGCTACACAATGGGCGGCCCTGAAGGCTGTTGTCAGAGGGGAATTCATTGCGATCTCTTCGGCGGATAATAAGGCACGGCAGGCCAAAAGAGAGGAACTTACGGATCGGGTGAGAGAGCTGGAACAGATCCACTGCAGGACGGGGGCTCCTCGCATTTGGCGGCAGCTCAAGGAGGCTCGGAAGCTTTTAGCAGCCCTGGACCTTGACCGGGCTGAGTATGCGGCGTTGCGGTTGCGGCACGCCTTTTACACCGGTGGAGACCGGTGTGGCCGGTTGTTGGCACATAGGCTCCGGGTGGCGCGGCAATCCCAGCTTGTTAAAGAAATCGCTGACCCGTCGGGGCGCCTGGAGACTGATGACGCGCAGATAGCGGCTGTCTTCCGCAGGTTTTATGAAGACCTCTATACGGGAGATCCCCCGAATGAGGAGGCCCTGGAAGCGTATTTGGGCTCGGTTGTCTTGCCTTCACTGGAGCCGGAACAGGCGGACCACTTAGACAGAGACATCCGGGTTGAGGAGGTGATATCTGCTATTGCCAGACTTAAACATGGTAAGGCACCGGGGCCGGATGGCTACATCGCACTATTCTACAAAACATTCTGCACGACGTTGGCTCCCATCCTGACGCGTCTTTTTAACTCCTTTGCGGACCCTGGGGCCATTCCGCCTGATCTGCTTCGAGCCACCATCTCGGTAATCCCTAAGCCCGGTAAAGATCCGACGCAGTGCGGATCATATAGGCCGATCTCCCTTTTGGACATCGATCTGAAGTTGTATACGGGGATCCTGGCTGCTAGACTGGTTCTCCACCTACCCGGTCTGGTCGACCCCGATCAGGCGGGCTTCGTCCCTGGACGGCAGACGGTGGACAATACGAAACGTGTAGTCCATTTGCTTGAAAAGGCCTCCAGGATTCCTGGGGAACGGATGCTGTTGGCGGTGGATGCGGAGAAGGCATTTGACCGTGTCCACTGGCCGTACTTGGAACGAGTGCTGATGAAGGCAGGTATTGGAGAGAAATTCCGCTCCATGATCCTTAATTGTTACAACCGCCCGTCGGCGGTGGTCCGGGTCAACGGATGTGCCTCGGTCTCTTTTGGTATTGAACGGGGCACCAGGCAGGGCTGTCCGCTCTCGCCCCTGCTTTTCGCGCTGTACATGGAGCCGTTGGCCCAGCGGATGCGGGATAACCCGATGGTGACTGGCATCCGAATGGGGGGCTTTGAACACGCTATTAGCCTCTACGCTGATGATGTTATTTTGACCATTGACAGGCCCCGCGTGGCTCTCCCCGCGTGCATGGAGGAATTGGCCTCCTTTGGCACTGTGTCGGGGTTTAAGATGAACATGGGGAAATCGGTGGCGCTGGATGTCTCGCTCGAATCGGACACTAGGACGTATTTGCAGCAACGGTTCCCCATGCTCTGGTCTTCGGGAGCGGTGCCGTATCTGGGGATCCAGATTGCCCCTACCTTGCCGGCCATGGTGTCGGCGAACTACCGGATTCTAGGTGCCAAGATTAGGGAGGAGTTCGGCCGGTGGAACCGAGGCATTTTTTCCTGGCTTGGCAGAATAGCTGCCGTCAAGATGACGGTGTTGCCTCAGGTACTATACCTCTTTCGGGCCCTGCCGCTCCAACCGCCGGTAGGATGGATCTCGCAGCTCCAAGCGGACGTTTCTCGGTTTGTCTGGCAGGGTAAGAAACCTAGGATGCGTAGGGCCCTCTCATTGTTGGCCCCGGAAGCTGGCGGGTTAGGTATTCCTGACTTCCGCAAGTACTTTCAAGCTACTCAATTGCGCTACCTTGTAGAGTGGAGTAAATGGGAGTCTGATAAGCACTGGCTCTTTCAAGATCAGTCGGTGGCTGGGAGGCCCTTACAGGAGATCCCCTTCCTGCGTCGCCCGCACCGGCCTAACAACCTCTACGCCTCCTTTGTCACGAGAGTGCCTCTGCGAGTGTGGGATGCTACTGGCGTTCTGCGCGGTCTTACCACGTTCCCGTCTCCGCTCACCCCGCTGGTGGACAACCCGGACTTTACCCCGGGGATGGAAACGGGGGCCTTTGCGAGATGGCGTCAAGCGGGATGTAGGGCCTTATGTCACCTGTATGGCCCGGAAGGGGTTATCCCCTTTCCCCAACTCCGTCAAGAGTTTTCGCTTCCGGAGACTGAGCGACTTCGCTATATGCAGGCTCGCCACTGGGCTCTTCAGCCGCAGGTGAGAGGGACGGCCGACCGGCCTTTTCTCCCCTATGAACATTGGCTCATGACGCGGACTTCGGACTCCAAACTGATCACTGATTTGTATAAACTCCTGCAGCCACCAGCAACACACCTTTATCACCCTGGGAGGGAGCGGTGGGAACGGGAATTGGGGAGGACACTAAGCCATAAAGAGTGGGAACACATATCGTACAGAGCGAGGCACTCAGCTTACCACATGGGGCTCACTGATACACTAACTAAAGTTTCTACCTACTGGTATTACACGCCTGAACGAGTGCGTGAGTTTGATCGTGGTAAAGATGATACATGCTGGAGAGGATGTGGGCATCGAGGTACTCTCACTCACATACTTTGGGACTGCCCGCTTCTGGAGCCTTACTGGAAGGAAGTGTTGGATGAAATTGATTCTAGCTTCGAAATTGAACTGCCCCGCTTCCCTGCCTATACTCTGTTGGGGCTCCCGAATGATCTAATGTATCCCCTTCGATCTCGCAGGGGTAGGCAGATAGCGATAGCTCTAGGTTCCGCTGTCCAGAACATTTTAATTCACTGGCACACGGCCACGATACCGTCTATCACTGGCTGGATTCACAGGTTATGGCATGTGTTGGGAATGGAGAAAATGTCTCTTACGGTGGCGGGTGATGTGGATCAGTTTAGAGAACTCTGGCAACCCTTTCACTCCCTGTTGCTTACTGAATTTCGAGAGCTCACCTGTCCCAAGTATCTCCGCCTTCTCAGGCTCCCGACCCCGGAGGGCTCTGCCCCATGATCTCCCTATGGCCTAGTCATCCTTGACGCTGAAGCTCTGATGTGTGTCGCTCTTAGGAACTGTGCACTGGACGAGGGGGGGGGGAAGGGGGGGGGTGAAGGGTGGTTGGGAGTTGGGGGGGCTGTTGGGGGGGGGGGTTTTGTTGAAAAGTTCTGACACATTGAGGCGACATTTGTCTTCTGCTCTTGAGCGCTCGAGACCCACAGGATGTTACCTGTTGCTGCCGCTTTTGAACTTTGGCTTTCCGCCCTGCTGTGTCTTTGTTATTATTTGTCTGTCCTTGTGTGTCGTGCTGAATAAAATACTTTAAACTTAAAATGCACAGAATGCTAATGCCAGCAATCAGATAAGACAAAATCTAGGGGGAATCTCTCCAACGATGGTAATTTCCTTTATACAGTATGAGTTTTGTGGCTGCAGCAACCCCCTAAATGTTTAGAATGTATTTAAAATTAAGGAGTAGCTTCATACCATGATGTGAAACAATGAGTTGATGCACCTTCTGCTGCATTAATATTCCGTCTATTTACAAAAAATAACATTTCACATTACCAACTATGGGAGCTCATGATGTTGAAGTACAAATGGTAGCATGGGTTAATGAGCCGCATGACATATGTTGGGATGGAGAGCCCCTCAAAATTAGAGGAAGTGTTTAATCAAATGCAATGTCATTTTGCCGAATTGGTGAAAGGCTTGTTGTAAGTTATCCAGGTGCAAAGTGCTACGTGTTCACCATCAAGTTAGGAATGTTGTATAGCCAGAATACATTCCTGCTTTGTCATGATGGCGATTCAAGTCAGGCATAAGCGCATTAATGGAGATTAAAACAGACATAAACACACTATCAGTGACTTTATTGATTGCTGCTGTGCTTTTAAACAAAGAACTGTTTCCTTTCACTTGCTTTAATCTCTTTACAGTTTCAAAGTGGCAGCAATTATTATTCAATGTGTTGTGAGGAATCAGTCTACTCCATGCAATCCTCCACATTTTTCTGTATAACCTTTTTTCACCTCTCGCGAGACCTGTTTTTTAGGGTTGGCCTCGTGTGCTCCTGGATGATACTTTCAGCCCATTTACAGCCTCCCTGGTAAAGTGAGGGAAGCATGCATATCCAGATCTAATAATACTGTCATAGATGTGGACACATATAATGTACTCCATCCCATAATTAGTCCCCTATAAGTACCACTTGAGGTTTTATTTTTACAGAATACATCTGGTGACCTGCATCATGATAGGCAATTGCATTTCAATAGAGTGAGCATTGAAAAACATAGGGATTATGTCAGCAGTGGAGTCAAGAAAAATTGTGAACAAGGACACTGCCTAGGCGACAATGACATTATGTGGAATAGATAGATCTTCCAGGCAACATCAAACAATGTGCAAGGATTTAGAAGTATGTAAATAATATTTAGACTCAGTTTTGTTGTGGGGTCCAGTCTGCTCATAGAGCGAAAATCTAAATTCTTGCATTTTTTTTAGAGAAGATTAAGGCTTGCAGTAGTACAAGTACTTTTCAGCCACTGAATGTTTATATGTATGCATTCTTTGAAGCTGATCAACAGATATATGCAGCAAGGGACTGTGACTTTGAAGGGAGGACAAGGCCTTTGATTGAGATGAATTTATTGTACTATATTATTATAAGCCAGAAAAGATCCAACATCCAGTCATGGGCTCTTTAAAATACTTTAAGCCTGAAACAAAATAAGGATATGTGTCAAAGTAGCGACTAAGTAACACATTGTATTTTGTATGCACTTTGCAAAGAAAGAGAAAGATAATTAGACGATTCTCCAAAAATTTGGAAAATTCTTGTCTTTTTTTTTTTTTTAGAGAAGATTAAGGCTTGCAGTAGTACAAGTAATTTTCAGCCACTGAATGTTTATATGTATGCATTCTTTGAAGCTGGTCAACTGATATATGCAGCAATGGGCTGTGACTTTGAAGTGAGGGCAAGGCCTTTGATTGAGATTAATTCATTGTACTATATTAATATAAGCCAGAAAAGATTCAACATCCAGTCATGGGCACTTTCTAATACTTTAAGCCTGAAAAAAAATAAGGATATGTGTCCAAGTAACGACTAAGTAACACATTGGATTTTTTATGCACTATGCAAAGAAAGATAATTAGAAGATGCTCCAAAAATGTGGAAAATCCATTCTACAGCAATTGTCTTATCGATGCTCATTTTCTTTATTCGAGAACATATGTTCACCAATTGGTCTCCTTATACACAGTGCATTAAAGTTAACATTTGCTCGGACTACACTGCAACACATTTAGCATATACTCAATAAGAACTTGCTTTCAGGGAACATTTGTCACCATAGTCCTACAGATGCAAAGTGATGTAATAATAGAAATAAATATTGAACAACTCTGTAGCTCAATTATTGACCTCCGACTTATAAAAATGATAAACTAGTTTATCAGAAAACAATCTTTGACTTTCTAGTTCAGGTGAAAATTTCAATGATCTAGTTCAACAGTTAGGTAATAAAGTAAATGTGAAACTGCCAGTAGCTACTACTAAGTACTCTTATTTTTCAAATTAAAGACCAGATCGCTACATGCCAGATGATCGTAGAAGCACAAGTGTTTGGATGCACCAGGAGCTTCTCAGTGACTAAACTAAAAATATGGCCGAAGCACACCAGGTGCTCTTGGAATTCACCACCACTTGAGTGAGCATTCATTTGTCCTTGCCAGACTTGACACAGCTCAACAACAGTATGCCTCTTATTCCAAATCAAGATCACTCTACACAACAAAATCAAGCACTTCTAAGAAGAGGCACAATGTGAATTAAAGCATATCATAAATGTAAAGTTTGCTGGCGGTGAATAAAGAGATGATCCAATGTTCAGATGCCGTTGTTGAGGAAAACGTTGTATCGTTACTTTTATTTCTAGGGGATATTTACAATAAAAATGGATGAAAAAAATGACACCAGTGACTCTCTTTTGTAATATTGAGTGCCACACTTTCAAGAGGTGTTCCTTTATTTGCATGGGACGTGAACACCTGTACCTGAGAAAGAAGCATGCTCCTGGCCTCCTTTCAAAGGAGTGCATGTGCCTGTGCATGTGGGCAGACCCTGAAAAGGTGGGACCACAGAGGATCCCTCTGCCCGGGTCCTTGAGGAATACTATAAAATACAGAGATGTAGGTGATCAGCCACTCTACGTTTGCTGTCTGTGCAAGCATTATTATAATTGTGGATCTCTGCATGGGCACAGGATGTGAGCAAACTGTAGGTGTGTGTCAAATGTGTTCCTCCGAACCATGTCGTTTTGCAAGCTTGAGGAATCACTAAAGGAAAATTGACATTATGGGTTTTAAGAAGAGGGAAAACACAATCTATTGTAAATGTGGACATAGGCCATACAATACAAGGAATAAAATACTGCTAACTGCAAATAATAAAGGGTTTGTAGGTCACCTCATTGGTTTGGGATTCAGAATGTTACCTTGTGTCACATAAAATGGGATCCATTTTTTTTAATGCCCTTTAATAGAACAGTTGTTTATGTTATCCCACATTTTAACACAGTTTACATTCCTATATAGCACGATTCCCATAAAGTAAGCGCACCATGCTAGAAAAACATCAAAGGAATGACAAATGAAAAATGGCCTACACTGTATGTATGAGACTTAAAACTGGCTGAAATCAAGCAGCAACTATTCTTCACAATGCTCTTCTTTGCAAAATTATACCAGAGACTGTATTACACATAGGTTCCCAGGGGCACAAAGGGTGTGAGTGCCCCCTTTTTGCAACCTGGGGCACTGTGGTATTACAAAAGGGGTCACAGAGGCTTGAGCAACCCATTCTGTAATACTGATAGTGCTGGTGCATATGCAGGGCCAGCGGTTTTTTTCAGAGGACATTCCCTCATTTGCATGGGGGCTACATGCAAATGAGGGAATTACTTTGCCTTTTTGCCCACACTGTATTCAGACTCAGATCCCAAGGCAAACATGCCTATAGGAAGTGCACTATAAAAGGGGGGGGGCAGAGTCAGTGCCCCCCCCTGGGGGCAGCCATTTGGAGGGGTGAACGGGGGCTATGGAGCATCCAGACATCCTTCTGCAGGCTGGGGAAGTCACCAACTGCATCTACCTGCAGGGGGATCTCTCTACCTTCTTGCAAGTGCAGGTAGGTGCGGCCTGCACTGTGAGACATAGAACGGCTTTGAAGCTCTGTATTTCATTGAATGTGCTGCCTCCAGGGCAACATGAATTTTCAGCTGCCCTGGGGCCAGCTTGTTCAATGTGAAGAAAAAAACCCACACTGTCTTTATTCTGCCTGGAGCACCTGCTTAAAGATGCACCATGGTACAAACAAGGAAAGTGCGCTCTATGTGTAATATGGGCCCAGGTCGGGAGACTGAGCACATCAAAGCTTCATCATTTTACGAATACAAAATAGGATAGTAATTCCTTGGAAAGGTTTATGCATGTATTTCCGATTTAGTGGGTGTTCAAATACCATGGTTTCCTGGTGCCACCATGCTACAAAAGGGAAGTAAGTGATTGAATAATTAAGTTTTTTTGGAATACAATCAATAGCTCACAATGTATTGCAAGAAAGAGTTGGAGCAAATTTAAGCTAGATATTTTTCCCTCAAAAGTAAAGACAATAGAAGGGACATGCTCTGAATGTCTAATAAATATTTGCATCTGTCTTCAACATGCAACATATTGTATTGTATTGTATTGTAATTGCATTTATATAGCGCTTACTACCCCTGACGAGGCTTCGAAGCGCTTTTTCGATGAGTAGCACGCTACTCCGGGACCCAAAGAGGATAAGTGTTGAATTAGTATAGTGAAAGATGCAAGTACATTTTAAGTGGTGTATAGGTTAGTCAGTTATTTGGATTGGGAATGACAGCAGAAGGATAGAGGAGGAAAAAAGGTTTGTATTCATATAGCGCTTGTTACCCCTGATGGGGTGTTGAAGCACGCTACTCCGGAAGTCCATAACGGATTAGTGGTGAATTAGTATGGTGAAATATGAAAGTAATTTCAGTGGTGGATATTAGTCAGTTATTTGGCGTGAGAAGAATAGCGGAGGGATAAAAGGGAAGAAAGGTTTGCATTCATATAGCACTAGTTACCCCTGATGGATGTTGAAGCGCTTTTCTGGCGAGTAGCACGCCACTCCGGAACCCATAAAGGATTTGTGTTGAAAATTAGTATAGTAAAATATGAAGTAATTTCAGTAGTGGATATGTTATTCAGTTATTTGGGTAGAGAAGGGTAGGTGGCGGGATAGTGAAGGGAAAGAGGTTTGTATTTATATAGCGCTTGCTACCCCTGATGGGGTTTTGAAGCGCAAGTAGCACGCTACTCTGGAACCCATCATGATTAGTGTTGAATTAGTATGTTGAAACATGAAAGTAATTTTAGGGGGGGATATGTTAGTCAGTTATTTGGATTGATCAGGGTTCGGGAGGGGTAGAAAAGAGGGAAGAGTTTAGAAAGGTTTGTTTTGGGGGTTTGGTATAGTAAAAGAGGTGTCAGACGATGCAATGAGGGGTAGTGTAGGGGAGAATCTACTAAGGGTTATTTTGGGGATCATAGTAGTGGTATGGGTTTTGGGATAAATGAAAGAGTGCATGTAGAGCATATATTGATAGATGTATAGGATGTGAGAGAGGGTAGTGCACTGGCAAGATTAGTAGAAAGAAGTTTGAGATTAGTCAGAAGGTTGGGCTAGAAGATATATTGAGCGAAGTATAGGCTGAGAAATAGGGAAGTGCATTGCAAATGCGAAATTAGAAGAAAGTGATAAATATATTGATCCATGAGTACATTGAAAATATATACATACATAAAGGAGGTATGTATATTGGGCAGCATTTCTGGCCCTAGTCTCGACCAGTCTTGAACAGGCTCAAACAGGAAACTGCCCTTGTCCTCTCTGCCCTTAGCCTCGACGCCCGGGCTGAGAGGCCCTAAGCCTGGCCTTTTTTTATAGCCCTAGTAATCAAGTGACCCCTTCAGCCAATGAGAACCCTAACACTATCCAATCACAACACTAGGCCTAAAATCTAGAACCAATAGGAGACCAGGGCCTTACAGCCAATCTTAGCCCTAGTCCAAGCACCCAATCAGTTCAAAAACCCTGACCTCTACGTCCAATAAAGGCTCTAGCCCTGCCAGTAGTCCCAAAACAACTCCATGCAACCAATGGCACAGGTAGCCCTAGTCCCTACTTCCAATAGAAAGCCTAACCCTACTCTAAGTCCCACACCTAGTCCAGCAACCAATCACACCAGAAGCCCTAATCTCTACTTCCAATTAAAGGTCTAACCCTAGCCCTAGTCCCACCCTACTCCCAACAACCAATAACATAGGAAGCCCAAGTCCCTACTTGCAATAGAAATGCTAACCCTAGCCCTAGTCCCAACCCTACAATGATTGAATCACAGACCCAGAAACCAATCAGAACCCTCAAATACCCAACCAAGGAGGACATTAACCCTAATCTAATAGAAACACCAGATACAACCACTAATCAGTGTAGACATGTACCAACCACTAACAGACCATATAAGGTCCCAGCGACCTCAGACAAGGTTTGCTGGCCAGGGAGTTGGAAGCTGCTTCTCCTGTTCAGAATCTCCTAGGAGACAGACAGGCTCAATCCACACTTTGGACTTCAGCAGGTAAAGGGCCTCACTAACTTGAAATCTAACAATACTGTTTGAATAAAGCTTTAATCCCCCTGCTGGTCAAAAAACGAAGTTCACAGGCCCTGATGTAGAAAAATCCCTGTTGCTGGGGGGGGGGGGGAAGGCAGGGGGGCTGGTTTCACTGGCTTGTGAACACAAAATGGTGGCTGGGAGTGCACTGTTTTAACATACGGGTCTTAGCACAGGGCAAAGGAGAAATTTGGAAGGAAAACAGAATTGTCACCAAGGAATGAGAGGGACAAACTACAGAGTTTGGACTGCACATCCCACAATTCAACACACTAAATGGAGGCAATCATGGGCAACATCCCCCCACTACACACCAAATGACATTTACGCTTTCTTCAAGGCTCATAGTTTGGTTTAGCTGTTCTGTTCTTTACATTTGAACCACCATGGCATGATGTACAAGTGTTTGTAAGTACTGATTCATGTGACACTACACTTGCAATACTACTGTTTTTAATTTGTTTGAAGATGACGCCTATTGTACTGTACTAGCTAAAATCTCAATGAAGATGGTTACAAAAATAAATCTGTCTTCAATTTGCAAAAAGAAAAAAGTTTCTCTTTTCGGCACCTCGTCAGTAATCTCTTTTCATTATATAGCATTATCAAGCTGTCCTGTCATAACTGAATAATCAATAGTATTTGTCCCCCAAAGGCATTTTAGACGCTGAAGCATCATCAAAGACCTGCAGAAATATGACCATATCATGCCACCCTCACTATGCCGTCCTGCATAGTCCTCAAAATCAGCTTTCACTTTCCATATGTAGCTGACAAGCTCACCATCACCTGTGGCTCTCAATACACCTGCAGCCCAGACACCATCAGAGTGGAGACATAGAAATTCAAAAAGAAAAAAACACAAAGCACCAGGCCTTCTCCATCTTTGGTGCCAGGATCTGGAACGGCTTCCTCCTTTCTATCTGTACCTTTCCAGCACTGGAGCACTGGAGCATCCCAGGCACAGGCCACCTCCACTCCCAGGCCTCAACTATCCCTTCAATCACTTGTTGGCTTTATCTTTGCCTTTGCCCACGTGCAGCGCTCTGCTGCCTTCTGGCTACCAGTGAACTGTATAAAGACCAAGCACATACAAACATTTTCATTATTCTCCACCATAATTGATATTGTTCTCATTTTCGTCTTATCTAGTGGTATTTGTGACCTTCCCCATAAATCATAAAGTGGATATGACTGACAGCATACACAAACAACCCCATGCCCCCTACAACCGAAGCATACCTTCCAATCTCCCCTCCCTCTAATTGACATTGCTAGGGCACCTTTGGTCGTAATGCAAGCAAATAAAATGGCCACCCTATCCATTTCATGACTGCAACATAGAGCCATAAAAGAGGTGAAGAGGGCCCTTCATGATCTTGGACTCCGGTGCCACTGCACCTGCTGCAATATTGATCCATTCCCTGGCTCCTAAGGGAAGCTTGTCCTTTGTCAGCACACAACTCTGGCATGAGCTCGTTCCACCCACTCTAATACCACCACAGGCAGACATCACAGTATGTTTACTGAATAATACAAAGACGAGAGGAAGCACTGAATGTAAGTCTATGAATAAAAACTGAAAAATGCACATGAAAATATAAGCTAGCGTGAAAAGAAGCTGCATGAAAAATGATGAGGATTTCCTGAGACAAAGCTATCAGTTGATTGCACACATTTCCTCTCAATTATGGCACCTTTCCTCAATGCTAATATAATTCTACAAAATAATGCTTCTTTATGGTGATTGATGGGTATGACTCATGTTTTTTCTTTCAGGAGGAACTAAGCCATTATTTGCCGTTTCATGAAATAGAGGATGACAGACATCCCAGCAAAAATGTCACTGCACGCCTTTAAATGCCACTAAGAAGCATATCGAATCAAACTATTTACAGTATAAGTCAATGCCTCCTGACCTTGCCTGAGGAGTAAGTAGGCACAGAGCACACAGAACAACATTTTTATCGAGATGCGTCTTGTGCGTTGTTATGTAAAATATCATATCTGAGACAAATTTACATACAGAGTAGATATGGCTGACGAAAATAACATAGTTGGTGGAATAGAGATTTGTGAGCCGTTGGGAATGATTTAAAAATATAATTTTAAAAGTCGTAATTTTGCTTCCCGGCAGCATCCTGAAACCATTATTTTCTTAGAATAGTGGGACGGAAATTCTTATTTAAACCAGTATAAAACCAGGCCTACAAGTCCCAGTATTCTAAGGAAACACCAGGACTGTGCTAACTAGTCACACACGGATCTGGGAAATGTGACAGTTATGCCGAGTGATAGCACACAAATCTTCCAATTCTTTTTAAATGTCTCCAGCAGATATTTTCTGAATATTGTTAGAATGGTTGTCAGTACTTCTAATATCGAATAAGCCATTTCTGAAATATTTTCTGGAAATGTGCTTACTCAAGAGACCATGATGGTATTCTTGAATATCCCAATGCATACAAAACTATATGGATGAAAGTTGAAGATTGATGTGTGTACTGAAAAACGTACAAGAGAGGGTTTTTTGTCTGTGGAAAATCCAGCTGATTATGATCCTTTTTTGGGTGTTTTATTTTTTTCTCATGAACAAGAGTTTGTCTTGTGAAGAAACTAGTTCACTTATAACCCTCCTGTTAGACCTGGCATATTTTGCTGTGTTTTCCCTGGCTTTTTGATTTCTGACCTCCTGGTTTTGACTGGTTTTGTGTCTTTGTGCACTTTATCACTGCTGATCAGTGTTAAAATGCAAGTGCTCCTATGGTAAATTACGTTTATGTGTTGAATTTTTCATGTGTAGCTTATTTGATTTACTACTAAGTTCCTAGTATAGTGCACTGTGTGTGCCCAGGACCTATAAATCAAATGCTGCTAGTGGGCCTGCAGCACTGGTTGTGCTATCCACACAAGCAGCCCTTCAAAGGGTTATCAGACCTGCCACTGCAGTGTCTGTGCACAGTTGTAATTGCCATGTCGACCTGGCAAGTGCACATGTAAGGGATCCCTCAGGTAGGTCCATGGTATTCCCATGGGCAAGGTGCAGTGCAGGTGAAAGGTAGGGTATGTGCTGGTGTGTGTGACATGTCCTGATAGTGAAATACAGTGTATTTCGTTTTTCACTATTGAAAGGCTATCTGTCCCATAGTATAGGATGGGAGATACTTTGTAACATCTTACAAGTATACCTTTCCATTGGAACAAGATGGAGAAATAGAGTTCGGCTACAGTTCGGACTCTCTGAACTCAGAATTTAATCACACATCTTTTAGTAAAGATGTTTTTTAAATTATGTGTTTGAAAATGCAACTTTAGAAAGAAGGCTTGCTTAACCATTCTGTGTGCCTCTGCTAGGTTGTGGATGGATTGACTGTCTGGCTTTGGAGTGAAAGGGGCTGGGGATGTGCTTTCACTGTAGACAGCCACTGAGGGGGTTGGGGTGTGACCATAAACTACAGCTACCAAGAGAAGGGAACCTCCTCCAGAACCTCAAGGGCAGAGAGGATACTCCTGGTGGGGATACGTCCTCCCGTACTAAATCTTCTGCCACACATAGTACCGCATGGGCTTATAGACACAGTCTAAAAGCTCCAAGAATGAAATGGGAAAAATGAAAGTGACCGTTCAACTGTTGCCCACTAGGTTGTGAGAAAGGAAGCAATTCCTTTTGTTTAGCTATGCCAACCTACCACGGGGGTGAGCTCGCGGTTATTTTAGGAGTGTTACTACCTTACCCTGACTAGGAAGAAGGGTCTCTACTTGGACATGATAGCATCCTCCCAACCCGAGACCCCCATTTCCTACACCTCCTGAATATAAACATTTCTCTCACCTTATGTATGTACCTTTGAAGGGATTTTAGGTGTTTAACTGATTTACTTATATAGCATAGTGCATCATGCGGCAGACTCCCGCATTAGATCACATTGGGTTGGGTGGGCATGTGATTGCAGTGGTGCTATAAGAGCAATTCCAAAGCTAAGGAGTTTCAGGAAAGAAGCCTCTGTCAAGGAAACAGCTGCAAAATCTTTAAATAGGACCAGCGAGAACCAAAGTTGGTAATGTGATCTATGTGCAATATTAGTTATTGGGATCGTGTAGGTGTTGAAGAGTATAACTGAAAGAGGTGATCAATTTTTCAATGCAGTCAATTGTAGTCATTTCAGAAAGGTGAGATCAATAATTGTCATACCAGGTGATATTCATCAAGAAGAATATGAGCGAGGATAAAGTAAGTCCATTGACACAGGTGTGTGATGGCAAGCATTTGAGCTACACTATGTGGTTGAATGTGCCAAAAGCCACAGGAAGAGCCAGAGAAAGCAGTTAGCTGGGCAGTCTGGAAGCACTGGGGGCTTCAGATTCCTCTCTGATGTTTTGAAATGATGCCTCTCCCTCAGATAATGGCAGACAACTGATTGGCAGTCTTGGGACACTTAACAGCTTATTGTTACAGAGCGATGAGAGTTCTTTGGTCACCATTATTTTCCGTGCCATTGCAAGGGAAAGAAGGCACAATTTGTTGGATAGGATTTCTGGATCTGAGTTAATTCTTTTCAGGAGTGGTGTATTAATAGTCGTTTGTGAGAGAGATTAGGAGTATTAGAGTTGGAATATTAAGAAGAAGGAACAGCTTGTGAAGGATATTACATGGGAGAAGTTAGGTGCTAATAAAGCTGCTAATAAAGGGGGCAGGATGGGAAAGGCATAAATTAAGGAGTTTCGCTTTACAGATGCCGGTAATGTAGCAATCTTGAAATAAAATAAAATCAAGCTGGTATAATTTTCGTGGAACAAAGAGAAGCTATGAAGGCAGATTTTGTATTCAAGCTGATCTCTGCTGTTTTGCTTTGAGTGTAGATAAAAGAGTGTAATTTTTTTTCTCATGATTAGTATTAAGTTGCAGAAAAAGTAAAGTATCCTCATATAAAGCTCTGGAGAAGGAACAACTGCACATTCCATTCGTTTAGAAGACACTAGGTCATTATAGATTCAGAATATGTATGTACACCTGTATGTGTTATTTACATAGCATAATCCTAGCTGAACAGGGTCAAATGCAGAGATCCTATCAGAGGCTTATGCTGCTCAGGTCTGATGTTGGAAGTGGATTGTTTACACGGTTGTGATGGAGAGTTTTTTTAAAGAGATGCTTTTTAGGAGAGAGTTCTCTTGAAGGATTTACTGAGTTAGATAGGAGTGCATAGAGAAATGTTTATCGGCCCTGATGCACGCTACATACAACCCTGAAGAGAGCAGCTAGCAAAGATGTGCTTAGTGGTCATATCCATTTGTTACATGTGATTGAAATCAATGTTTTCTAACCTTGGATTTTCAGAAGTTCTGTTCACTCACCATGTGGGAAACTACCTGATTTAGTGCTACGTGACTTTACTTTGACAGCGAGTGTCAGCATTGGAATTAGAGTTTGGAAGGCTGAGGCTCAGAGAGGGACATGTCAGCACAGGGGCAGGGGATGAAGGACGTATAGATTGGCTTGCAGGGATCTCAGAGAAGAAGCTTGGATTGAGTTACTGTCTGTGTTGAGGGGGAGCTTGGCACATAGGTCTTGAAGGCTGATTTGCACTCCTACATACTACTATCACGTAATCCATCTCGTGAAATGCATGGCATGCATATGCCTGCAGTGAGGCTTACTCAGGGAGAGGTACCTTCTGAGGCCTGGCACATGCTGAGGGTGCCTACAGATGTTTTGTGGCCAATGGAAACTGGCTTGCAACCTAGGCCACATATATCTACAATGGTTGGAAGTTGGCAACCTGGGATCAGGAGGTGCAAGAGTCTGGGCCATGCCATATAAGAGTGACTACTCAGACTGGAGGAAGTCATCCATGATTATGGTTCTCACAGCGACTGCAAAGGCCAACTAGTGGGCAACTACAGAGGAGTAAAATAAAGGAGGGACATAGAAGGGCAAATGAGAATGGGGTATGAGGTGGAGAGAAAAAATGGCAGGGGAGTCACAGTGTTAGAAAGTGGACAAAGGATTTAGGGAAGACAGAATGAAAGTAAAGATCAGAGAGTAGAGAAAAGGAGAAAATATGAGGAAGGGGAATTGAAAAATAGAAAAGGTGCAGGGTAGGAAAGCAGAATAATAGGAAGGACAGAAATAATAGAAAGCTGGAGAGAGAAGACGATTTGGAGGAGAAGGTGAGGGAAAGGGGAGATTTATGTGTAGAAAGAAAATTCAGAATGTATGGAGAGGATGCACTAAGAGAGTGAGATAGCAAAAAGGAAAACATGAATAATCAAGGAAAATGAAACAGAAAGGAGAGAAAAAGGGAAGGAAAGAGGGAAGGAAGGATGATAAGAACATATATATAAAGAGACAGGTAACAGGGGGGAGGGAAAAGGACTAATAGGGCAACATCAGACAGCCTAAGTCAATAAGTGAATCTCTTAGGGAATGAAATTCATTAGTACAGTAGTTAGGTGGCTTTACACATGATTGCTCAGTGTGCCACTGGATACAAGCTAGCCTGGCTGATTAGGGGTGATTCCCCGAAACCTGTCCTAAGATGCTAAGAGGACCTGGCCTGGCAGTTCAGGCTGGACTGTTCCCATAAAGAGCAGGATCAAGACTGGTTTGCATATGGCTGGGTCCAAACTGGGGTGGCTTAGTGAGCAAAAGAATGAGGGATTCAAATGAGATCTCTTGACTGGGGTGAGGGATTGTAAAGTTTCAGCACTTGTCCATCATCGTGTTGTGTTTGCTGCCAGGTAAGAGGTGTCATCCGAGGGGGGTGGGGTTTGTTTTGTAGCTGTGGGCTTCAAATGTAACAAATTGAGAACTTGAATAAAAATGATTTTCAAAAAAAGGGGATAGGTAGACAAAGGTGACTACCAAGGAGGTCAGAGATAATGAACGAGATGAGTAGGAGAAAGGCAAAGTCAAGATATAGATTTTGTTTGAGAAAGGGTAGAATTAGAGAGTGGACAGGGAGAAGGGAGAGAAGACAAGGATATTAAAGAGAGGATGGGAAGAGAAAATTTTAGTATGTAGATTGAAGATAGGAGGGTGAATGAGAATGTAGTAAGATGGTGAATAATAGTAGCCGCACCAGGAGCAGCCTCCCTGCTGCTCAGCCTCTCATCTTCAACTGACACTCTGATCAAGACCACATAGCAACATTCCGTGACGTCATCCTACATTCTACAGTCATTCAGGCTGAACAGAAAGGAGAGTATTGGTGCAAAGAAAGAAGAGAAGAAATCACACTATAACACATGACTGATGAAGGAATCAATTTTTCTGCTGTAGATGAAAATAGATTTTGCATCTTTGGTACAGGACAATCAACTTAGATGGATTCGAGAGCAGAGACCATCATGGGCGGCCTTAGTGAAAATGGTGACAGTTGGGTTGACCAGTGGTGCAATCAGTCATCAGCAAGCAATAAGTCTGACAAGACTTGAATGTTTGAGGGCCCAGTTGCTTAGTGTTTGATATGTAGGGTTTGGATTGATGATTCTGTGTATGAAGCATCAAGGGCCTCGGTGGTAAATTTTCTAATCTTTATTGGATGTTTGCCAAACAAGTCCACGACTGGCCGTGTTGTAGAAGGATGTATGACGTTACAACGCATGCTATTACAACGCATGCCTTTACGACGCAAGTTTTACAACGCAAGTCGTTACAACGACTTGTGTTGGGGGGCGCTGGATAGTGAATAGTTTAATTTACTATTCGAACTCCAGTCCCCGTGGATAGTAGGGAAGGTGTTGGAAACTATTCCCTATCCTAGAGCGCCCCCCAGCGCAAGTCGTTGTAAAAGTTGCGTTGTAATGGTTGCGTCGTAAAGGTACTTCGTTGTAACAGTTGCGTTGTAAAGGATGTTCCCCATTGTAGGATAGCCAGTATTCATCAGAAGGGTGCCAATGACATGAGGAGAAATGAGAGAGTTGGGTGCTACTGACCGAATATAGTTAGATGGGTTATTTGATGTAGTGCCTTTGTCCAGTGTCAGCACATGAAGGTGATCAGAGTAGGGTCACCGAAAATGCCTCTGTCATTGTTCATGGTCTTTGACAAGTACCTGAGGCCAATGAGACAAAGTTCCTCTGGAAGTCACCAAAGAGATATAGACATGCCATTGCAAACATTCTAAAGGGCATATGGGATATGATGAGACCATGACGAGTTCCTAAACACTGCTGGAGAATGTAGTACAATGTAGACAAGACTGGAGCAAGGTGACCTGTGAGGGCAAAGGACCACACCAAACTGGCAGCAGGCAACTCAGGTCAGCTGGAGGAAGTCAGCAGCAAACAATGTGCAGGATGTTGAATAAAGGTGTGAGAGGGCCCCTAGAAAGAGCCTGGTGAGTGGTAGATGGGAGTTTCAAAATCGGGGGGGGGGGGGGTGCTATAGGCAGTGAACACAGTCAATTTAATTTAATTAAGGGAGGAGGACTAAATATGATGGATATTTAGTTGTGGACCTCTCAGTGTAAAAGTGATACGAAGAACTCTGTGGAAGTGTTTCCAAACCTTTTTGCCATGTTGATGCTGGTAAATACACACAGAGGTGGAATTTTGTGAGTGTTTTTGATAGTTCCAATGGCTCCCCCGATTTCCCCCAGGGATACCCACTTTCCCAACACTCGCATTAATCAACAAAGGCAAAGCATCCACTGTACTGCAGGTTACCCGCCGTCATAAGTGAAATTTGCATTTGCAGCTACATCTATGACTGTGAATGCACGTTTGCGCATTTTGTGTTGTGTAAAAATGTTTGTGAATAGGGCCTCATGTATTGAATGTGGATGCGACGAACTTCAAACAAGGTGATTTTCCCAGCCAGATTCCAATTTAAAACTTATTTCACTGTGACAGTAAACGTAAATGATTTTTACGGTTTGATTTAGTTATCACCAGCATACATTGTTTTTCTATTCATCTCCCCCCTTTCTTGAGCGGTTTTGTTCCATCAGTTCGCTTTTCTTTCTTCTCCCCTTTCTTCTTGCAACGATAATACACTTCGCTGCTAAATAAATGATGAGCACATGCCGGAGGCGGCGATGCTTGAGATGTAACTCGTGCACACTTGTCAGCCAGAGCTAAAACCCATCCAAGCTGCATGTTTACATCTTTGACATCACAAATGACTAAAATGCTGATCTGCAATAACGCCATGACACAATGTCGACAAGGAAGTCTCACTGGGACTTCATGGTGTAAGACATTCTTTTGTCATCACAATCACCAAAAACACTTTTTGCAAGATGCCTGCAGTTATCCTACGAAACGTAGATGTTTGAGGGCTGGAACTTTACTCAATAACACATTTTATTGTTTAGAACATATATTCAAGCATGGTAGTTAAAGGAATGTACGTGCAATAGCGGCTAATAATGAAATAACACCGATAGATAATGAAATAACACCAATAGACTATTTTGTGGTTTCGTTGGCACGTGTGTTCCGTAGTAAAAAATCTAGCAGGGAGTAATTACAATTCTTGACTATACACTGTTCAGTTTATTACCTTAAAAAGATGTATCTAATTGAAAAAGCGGCACATAGTTTCATAATAAATGATTTAGTACAATAAACACATATTCAATAGGCATCTTGATTTTTTCAATTGATGATAAATTAATTAAATGTCCATCATGTGTGTCAGGGTCTCTCACAGTGCATTACTTCAGGGGTTGTTTTAAAACAAGGGCGTCCCGGTCCTGCAGTTGGCACACATCTGTGTTACCAAAGAGGTGGAACGGCACTCATTTGAATGTAGACATCCCTTCATCGACAGAGAGGTTACAGGCATGTGTTGAACAGTGTAGGGGACTTGAAGGTGGACATGACTCAAACTATGGGGCCAACAGCATGCAGGTCACTCACACAAAGAGGGGACATACACATGGAGTCACGTGCAACTCCCATCCCTTTATTTATAGCCTTCTGGCCACGCCGGGCCAGAAGGTCATACATTGTGTGGAGGTGCTTCCGGGCCTCAGCCGAGACCCGCGAAGCACTAGACCGCTACATCCCTTTCCAACTTGGTATTTTAAATCAAACAGGTTCAAAAGTCAACATGCAAAGTCTGCCAGTCTCTGACTCGGCCGGGGGTTCGGCCTGAGGTTGTGAAGGTTCCTGCCTCTGGCTGGCAAGGGCTCTGGATCTCTTGACACCGGGGAAGACGGCACGATGACTGAAGCATCCATCGGTGACTCACCGGTCGTATTCACAGACTGATCAGCGTCCTCCTCCATGGACTCCTCAACAACTACGGGGACCTCAGGTACTGATGGGATGCGCTTGAACCACGACAGGTTCCGGGTTACTTCTTCTCCGTTCCGCTGCGCTGTCACTGCAGTGCCATTGGTCGTCTTGATTATCCAGTGTTCCGCTTCAAACAGGGTCCTAAATTTTCCGCCCGGTCTTCGTGCTCAGATCAGCACCGCGTCTCCTGGGACTAGCTCCCACTCTCGTGCACGCCTCTTCCGTCTCGCCCTATCATTCGTCCTCTTCCTTCTCTCTTGGGTGGCCGCAGGCACATAGGGTTCCGGCGTCCAGGTCTCTGCCAGTGGGACTAAATCTCTCCGGGGCCCCGCTAGCATTAGTGACCAGGGGGATCTTTGTGTGGTGCTGTGCGGTGTGCTCCGGTATTCCCTCAGGAAGTGTTGCAATGCTCCTTCCGGGTCAGCTCCATCCACCACGGCTATTCTCAGGATCTTATTCACAGTCCTCATAAACCGCTCTGCCTCTCCGTTGGCCTGAGGCCATTGTGGCGTGATCCTATGGTGCTTCACTCCCAAATTCTGAAGGAACTCTTTAAACTCGCTTCCTTG
Source organism: Lissotriton helveticus (assembly GCF_964261635.1). Classification (NCBI taxonomy): domain Eukaryota; kingdom Metazoa; phylum Chordata; class Amphibia; order Caudata; family Salamandridae; genus Lissotriton; species Lissotriton helveticus. Next base: position 788,785,329 of record NC_136068.1, read on the forward strand.
AAACGGTGGTCCATTGTCGGTCTTAATCACTCGTGGAATACCGAACATTGCAAATGCCTTGCTGAGAACCGGCTGCACGTTCGCGAAGCTGGTGGACGGCGCCTCTTCGACCACCGGGTATTTGGTGTAACTGTCTATCAACACCACCGTCACTCTTCTATCAGGAAAACTACCAAAGTCTAAGCTGACCCAGGCCCACGGGGATGGGGCAGGTTCCTCAGTAATGACTGGCGCCGGGGCATCCGGCATGCTGGTCAGCTGGTACGCTCGGCAGTTCCGTACAACCATGTCCACCTTGTCTTCCATGTTGGGAAACCACACCTTTTCCCGCATTCTGGCCTTCATCCTTCTGGTCCCCTGGTGTCCTTCGTGGGCCAGGACGGTCGCTTGGTCTTGAAGACTCACGGGAATGACTACCCGGGATCCTCGAAGTATGAGGCCATTGTCCGCTCTGCTGAGTTCATTGTAGATCTTCCAGAACTGCGCTAATCGTCCACGATCCGCCTCGTGCCATCCACTGACATTGCGCAGGAAATTCTCCCATGAGCCCGCTTCTATCGCCTCTTTTACTCTTTGAACCACTACATCATTGTCGTACTGGGCTACGATAATCCCTGCTGCTAGCGCCTGGGGGCAGGCCAACTGCGACACCATGTTTACAAACTCCTCTGTATGCATCTCCCGTTCCAGCACTGGATGTTCCTCTAATGGCGGATGTCGCGAAAAAAAGTCTGCTGGGTTCTTTGGCCCTGGCCTGTACACCAGGTCCATTTGGTAGTGTTGGATTTGGATAGCTCATCGTTCAATCCGTGGCGGTGGATGTGGTGCCATGCCTTTAAATAACGGTATCAACGGTTGATGATCCGTTACCATCCGGAAGGGATGTCCGGTGATATAGAGGTGAAAGTGGTTACAGGCCCATTTCACCGCTAACGCCTCTCTTTCAATCTGTGAATACCTCGCCTCTGTCGCAGTGAGGGCCTTACTCGCGAAGGCTAAGGGAACCCACACTCCCGGTTCCGCTTCTTCGTAAGCAGTGCACCTAGACCTACTGGGCTAGCATCCACTAGTATTTCTGTTTGCCTTGCTTTGTCGAAGTACGCCATTGTCGTACCATCCAATAAAGCTGTCTTTACTTTGTAAAGTGCTTCTGCCTCCACTTTGGACCACTTCCAGGGGTTTTCTTTTTTCATGAAATTCCGTAATGGCTCTGCAATAGTCGCCAGCTGAGGAATAAATCTGGCACAATACTGGGCCATGACCATGAAGCTTCTAACCTCTGACGCTGTTGTCGGGGCCGGAGCATGTTTGATGGCTGATGACGTCCGGGGGTCCACTTTAACTTCGTCTGAGTCAAATACGTATCAAAAGAATTCTATGGACTTCTTGAAAAACTGGCATTTCTCTTTGTGCAACGTTACTCCGTACTCCGCCAGTCTCCGCAGCGTGGCTCTCAGTCTCCTATGGTGTTCTTCACTGGTCTTTGCATGTATGAGAATGTCATCGCTGACATTTAGCACCCCTTGTAAGCCTGACAATATCTCTTTGATGCTATTTTGAAATATTTCGGCGGCCAATGTTATGCCAAAATTGAGTCTCTTATACCTCCTCAATCCTAGGTGCGTTGAAAACGTCGTGATATAACGACTTTCTTCTGCCAGCTTCAGCTGGTGGTACCCCGCATTAAGATCTAACTTGGAGAACCACTGTGCTCCATTCAGGTCCGTTAAAATATCATCCACGGTAGGCGTGAGATGCCTCTCCATTTTTATCGCCTTGTTGGGCATCCGCATGTCAATACAGATCCGTATTTTACCTGGCTGTCAGGTTTTTCGGCGATCACCATTGGCGAAACCCATGGTGTCGGGCCCGTTACTTTCTCTATCACCCCTTGTTCTTCTAGCTGCTTGAACTCCTGTTCGACTGCTGCTCGGAGGTGAAACGGAATCCTTCGATGCCTAAGTGCTATAGGTTGTATGGCCTTGTCAATGTGTAATTTCACTGGTGGTCTTTTGATGGTACCCAATCCTTTAAATAGCGACGGAAACATCTGAAGTTTTTCTTCCGTTTGGAGGGCTCTGACCGCGTTGGCAAATGCGATCAGCTTGAGATCTTCCGCAGTGTGACTTCCTACTAGCAAATCTGCCTCTTTCTCGACCACATGAAACGTTGTCGTCACCTCTTCATCTTCAGCTTTTACTTGTACTGTCATTTTTCCTCGCAAGGGCCATATGTTAGAATACGAACCTTGGACGGTACTAGCTGTGGGCGTGGTTTTTGAGCTTTGTAGTGTTGAATGCCCATTACATTTATGGTGGCACCTGTATCTATGACTCCAGTCACTGTCGACCCATCAATCTGAATTTGACACTTTGGTTGCGGCCTTCTTCTTCTCTTCAGCTCATTCGTAAAAGAGACATAATAGCATTCCTCGTCGTCCTCAGTGGAGGAGCCGTCTAGCCGTGCCAGATGACGGGATTGTACTTTGTCCAGTCTTGGCTGTTGTACGTCATCTAAGGCGAGCTGCCTGATGGCTTTGGTCACGGCTTCCTTCCTGCTGTGCCCTGTCCTCTAAAACCTCCTCGAGAACCACCTCTGCAGACACTGGCAAAATGGTTTTGTCCTCCACATTTGGCGCACGTCTTGCCACGTGCCGGGCAGCCATCTTGGTTGTGTTCGTCATATCCGCAGTATCCGCATGGCGTCTGATGCGGTGTTCTGGTCAGCCATCTTCCTCGTCCTCCTCGGCCACTGCTACGTACCGCGTCCACTCTCTCTGTCTTTACCGTGACTCCTGCGTTTGCTTGAGGGTTGAAAGCAGCCTCCATCGCTGTGGCTCGAACATCTGACAACTCATGTGACCTCGCTAGTATCAATATCTCGTCTAAAGTGATCCGGGGTTGCCTCAATATCAGCGTTCTTAGGTGTTTGTTCCGACACCCTTGAATTAACTGCGCCGTCACTTCTTTTGTTTGGTCATCTTCTGGGCACGTGCTTATCAACTCCCTTAGACGTGCATGGAAGGCATCCATTGTTTCCCCTTCCCTTTGTCTTGACTGCCTAAACTTGAAACACTCATAGTGGGGATTCAATTGTGGGTCAAAATGAGCATTTAGCGCCTGTACCGCTGCATTATAATCTGTCGCTGCTCCGGTGTTTGGCAGGTGTGTAAACAATTTGTAAAGTTCATCCCCTCCAAAGTGCAATAACAATGACCTTTTTACTTCCTCATTCGTTTCTCTGGTCGCAGTAAAATAATTATTCAATCGGCCCAACCACACTGTCCATCTTGGTGCTGCCGTTCCCGGATCAATTAGCTCGCTGAATGGCGGTATCGGGTGAATCTGCGAATGTGGTGACTGCTGTATCGCAGGCTGTACTAGCGGTGCTGGGGCCGCTGCCTGCTGCGCCCCTCCTACCACGGCATTATTCGGTGGGTTTGACATTGTTTTCTCCCTCTTGTTCTGTTCTGCGCCTGATACTGTTTACTCCTTAATAACTTGCTCACTGCGCTCATAACCTGTGTGATTTATTGTTTTGGGCCAATGCTTGTTGGTTTTTTTTCTTTTCACTTGCTGTGTCAGTTCTTAATATTTTCCGTGTGCAGCTGATGCGCACGTGTGCCTCGGGGCTCTCTCTCACACCCCTCGCTGCTGTCTCTGCCTCCGCGTCGCTGGGCTCTTCGTGCGTCTCCAACACTGGGGATGGCCTCGCGCTCACTCGTGCATGTGCGCTCCTCACATCCAGTCAGCCGGGCCTCTCCGTCACTGGGCCTGCTTTTCCCCGCGTCTTCTTCCTGTCTCGGCCTCACACTCGCCGGTTCCTCATGCAGCTCTTGCTCACGCTACTTACCGACGCTACTCGTCGCGGCCACGGCTTCCGCTAGAGCGTTCACCAGCCCTGATCCCTCAACAGCCTTTTAAGTACCGGTCGCCGCACTGCAGACGGTCGTGGTAAGGCTTTCTTCTTTCTTCTGCTGGATCTCCCGATGTGATCCCACCCTCTGTCGTCAGTGTAGGGGACTTGAAGGTGGACGTGACTCAAACTATGGGGGCCAACAGCATGCGGGTCACTCACACAAAGAGGGGACATACACATGGATTACTGGTACGGACTGGGAGTCACGTGCAACTCCCATCCCTTTATTTATAGCCTTCTGGCCACGCCTGGCCAGAAGGTGATACATTGTGTGGAGGTGCTTCCGGGCCTCAGCTGAGACCCGCGAAGCACTAGACCGCTACAAACAGCAGACAAAGGAAGGGGGGCATTTAGTTTGCTCCCAGAATCCCTTGGGAGAAGGGGAGAAGGGACGGTCCAGAGACCTGCTGGATGACCCCCAAAGGGTTGGTGCAGGCATATACGATAATCCCTGCTAGTGGGTTATCCTTTCAAAGTGAATCTGAGGGTGCACATACCCCCGATTTACAAGCGATGCTAGGGCCTTGCCAAGAGAAGGTGTTGCAGAATCAGGACACCATAAAAGTCAATATAATGGGCTAAGAGGGTAGTACTAGGAGAAACGAGGTTGGGCTTGGCGGTACGACTGTGCAACATTTTCCCAACTGAAGGCTCCCAATTCTCTCCTAGGTACATTAAGAGGTGTGACACATTTTGGAATAGAGCTATTGATGCCAATCTTCAATAAGCATTGGCAAAACCAGTAGGTCTGACTTGTATTTTGAATACTGACTGAACCATTAAAGCCTGCAGCAGAAAAAGAAGAAAGCGGCTTTCTTTCTGGTTACAATAAAGAGATAAAGAGATTAATGTGTGGAGAGTTTTGGACTTTTGAGAAGTCAAATACTCTCTCATGCACTGAAATAAAAGCACTCCAAACGAAGCAGATTGACACACCAAACAGACAATAGCATAAGGTAAGAAAGAGATACCTCTCGAGGAAGAGGCAAAGTCCACTCTATATATATTATGAAGAATTGTAGCAAAGGTTCTTGCACACAACTGAGCTGTCAAGCCAGACCTAAAGAGGATGAGATGTACATTCCTTCCAAATATTGCCTTCTGGCTAAATCCTCAATTAGGATTTTGGCCCATGTGCTTTTAAATGCCCTTCAAAGGTGTACTGAAGAAAACAACATCAACCCATTCTCCCAATCAACGTTTAGAAGAGCCAGTCTAATTTCTGTTAAAATGCTTGTGCTAACTAATCATGCTTTGAAGGCATTTCTGAAGGTTGAACAGCCACCGTATGGCACCTTTATAGGTTTGAAAGGTATATTTGATACCATTAATTGAACTCTGTTTAATTTATTTTTACAGAACCTGGGCTTCTATTCATCAGTAGTTCTACAGCCCAGCGCAGCTTCTCACAATACATCACTGGTAAGCACAGGGCTTCTCCAAACTTTAGAGCCTAAAACATAAGACCTAAGTTCATACATCATTCCACCTCATTTTCTTTCACCGTCCTCTTGACACTTTGTGCACTCTCTTCAAGCCAAGTACGGTGCGTATCTGCAATTTGACCCAGCAATCTGTGTACTCCAATTAGAACTGCTGCAATGGAGGACTGTGGAGGGGGAAAAAAGGGCAGCAGGACCTGCTGAATATCATCCCTCCATGTAGGGTGTCTTCATTTCATTTCCTTTTCATTCCCCTGCTTCCCTAATTAAATCCATCAGTGGCGATGTGGCTATTTCTTTTTGATTCTGTGATGAGCCTTGCAACAGAGTTAAGGGACGTCCTAATGGAGTGTTTTTGGATCTAGGCAAGGTACAGAGGGTAGGACCTTCATAGTCCAACCTGGGATTCTCTAGGGCCTGGACAGCATACTTGAAGTCATTGGAGGGGAGGAAGAGTTTTAGTTTTCTTAAGATGTTCATTTGGAAGTTTGCTCCTTTAGTGGCAGCACTAATATATTTCTGCATGTTAAGGTTCTTGCAGAGAGTTATTACCCGTGATCTTGGCAAGACAATACCTTGTGGTAAGCGGTCTTAGTTGCTTCATACATTCATTAATGATGGATGACTGATCGATGGGCGATTAGAAGGAATTCAGTTTAGAGAGTATTAAGTTTGAGGTAGTTGCATGAGAGCCAATTTCCTAGAGCTAAGTTGAGGGATCTGATGTCTTCAGGGCAGGAGACTTTCAGGTAAAGTTGGATATCATCGCCGTATATGTGATAGTAGATATTGGTTGAACTCAGAATTTCTGTAAGTGGCTCCATTAACAAGTTAAAGAGACTGGACGAGAGGGAGAAGCCCTGTGGGATGCCTAATGTGATTCAAATGGTCTTAGACAGGGACTGATTAACCTTGGCTTTTTTTTTGTTCAGTTTTGGAGAAACTAAGTGAACCAATCTATGTTGGACCCTGAGATTCCCATCCTATGTTCCAATAATTCTAGTAGATAGTCATGCTTAACTGTATCAAATGCTGAAGATAGGTCAAGGAGGATTAGAAGGCATGATTTTTTCTGATCCAAAATTTTTAGTCCATCATCCACTATGTGTGTAAGGAACGATTCGGTGCTATGCACCGGGCAGGAGACAGGTTGGAATTGATCAAGAAGATGGGATTGTTCAATGTGTATACATAGTTGGATGTGTACACATATTTCAGTGAGCTTCGCCAGAGTTGGAATGTTGTAGATGGGGCTGTAGTTATTTAGGTCAGTGTGATCTGCTGGTGTTTTGTTTTAGGGTAGGCATTACCTGCACAGATTTTAGGCAGTCAGGGATTGTGTCTTGAAGTAGAGAGGCATTTACAATCTTGGTCCAAAGTGAGAGTATCCATTTTTTGATCTCATTGAAGAAGTTGTGGGGTAGTGGGTCATTGCAGTGGTTTTGAGGTTTTCAAACCTACTAGAATTTCGGGAAGGGCATTTTCCTCCAAGGTTTTGAAAGAGTTCCATGAGGCGTTATTTTTGGGGGTGTGCACTGGTGGACATGAGGGCACAAATATCCTGACGGGGGAAAGGCTGGAGTTAGGTAAAAAAAGGATGATGTTCCAATGCCATCTGCAGGTCTGTCTTCTCAAGGAATAAGGAGGCACGTTCTTTGCAGTTTGGTAGTGGAATGGCTCCATCTGGGGAAGTGTTGGGATGGCAATTTGATTGGAGTTTAACAAGCTCAAATAGTTTATTTGGTCAGTTTCTAGCTTGATGAAGTTGGTTTCTGAAGAAATTTGCTTTAGAGTTTCTGATGCTTTTGTAATATGTATTCCTCAGTGAACTCAATTGTTGTAGGTGTTCAAGGGAAGGTGAGGATCTTTACCTTCTTTCAGCTAGACTCAAATTATTTCTTTCGGTGTTAAGGCTACCATTGTACCATGGTTTAGAATCTTCAGTGGACAATCTTTTTAGCTGTTGGGGGTGCGGTTGAGTCTAAAATATTCTTCATAGGGCTAGTCAAGTGGCTTGTGAGATCTTAGACTTCTGACATGTCTCCAGGAGTTGGGAGGATGTTATTACTGAGGGATGTTATGGAAGAGGTGTGGTGCAGCGGCCAGGGTGCCTGACTCCGGACCACGGGGTTCATGGTTCGATCCCCAGCACTGGCGACAGGTCAACCCAGCACCATGTGACTCTGGGCAATAGCTTGCTTAATTTTCCTGAGACCCCCCAGCGCTGGGAAACCACTTCAGAGGTAGCTGTGCGCTTTACAAATTCAAGGTTAATGTTAGTTCATAAAGTTAATGTTTCACATGCTTCTTTTGCCATATTTTGGCTTTTGTTGCTTGAGTAGTATTTGTTGTCAGATGTTCACAGATGAGGAAGTGAAGCAGCAGTGATCGGACCAGTTACAGGAGAGGATAGATTGCAGTTCGATAGAGTTAGCCATTGCGATGATAAGATCTAGGGTCTCTCCCTTGTTATGAGTGGCACTGTCACAGATTTGTATCAGGTTGAGGTCAGTAAGAAAGCAGTTGGATCTATCTAATCTAGTGATGTTGAAACTAAGAGGGACTAGAATGTCAAGGATAAATGCAGAGGATGCATTTAGCCAAGTTTCAGTCAAGATAAGGATGTCGAGGTCATGTGTGAGTATAAGGTCAGCAAGGTCAACCGCATGTCTTGCAACCAATCTGCAATTGAGTAGCGTATATTTCAGATGTGATTTGGCGATCTGAGGAAGTCTGAGTACGGGTATCTTGCTTAAGGTCGTGCATCTTTATTGCTCTGTGGTAGGCTTGGATTCTTTGCATGCGCTCGCAAAGATGGATTGAATTTGCCCCTGATTATCTATGATCTCAGAGTGTGATGAGTTATCTGATAGGAGGATGGAATGGATATCTTTGTCAGATAGTGGATCTAATAGTCTAATAGTCTAATGGGCTAAGAGGATGCATGGTAGAGATGCAAGGTAGAGTTTTTAAGTGTGGGCAATTAAAAAAATACAAGATGAGGTTGGTTGGGAGATGTGTTGGAGGCAAGGTGAGGTGGTTTGTGTTTTTTTTTTTTTGCAGAGTTTTATATAGCGCGAACTTGAACCGAACCGAATCAGTTATCAGAGCGCTTTACATAGCACCAGTTACGTTACATGAGGACACACTTTCATTTTTTAGGCACGGGGAGATTAAGTGATTTGCCCAGAATCACCGGGGGTTTTTGGGGTCGTTACCGAGACTCGAACCAAGTTCCCCAGGTCCGAGGTCGAGCGCCTTAGCCGTTAGGCCAACCCCTCTCCCTCTGGTAATGATTATGATTAATCGTACTCTGGTTCTTAATTGGTCATTGGTTATTAGTAGAGTTAATGAGGATGTGGATAATGGTTTGTAAGTTTGCCTTGAGATGTTCTGTGTAATCTCATCCAATATGGATGCTAGTGAGGTGTGGGAAGAAGTTGTTGGGTCTTGGAGCAGGGGAGAGGAGTTGAGGGTGTTGGTGCCTGTGGTAATGGAGTACTGTTGACCAGAGTGGTGAATTCATCTGACAAGGGCAGCACCTTGCCAAGTGGACTACAACCTTCTTTGAAGAATACATAAACTACCGCAAGCATTGGAGTGACAAGAGCAACAGAAAACTTAAAAAAGGCCCGCCAATCATTCCAAGGAGACAGATGACTGATGGGGTCCATTTATGTAAATATTCTAGGGCTACTTCAAACAAATTCTCAAAACATGTATGTGAAAAGACCAATAGTGACACTAATAGTTAAGAAAGTATAAAAATATATTTATTCAATTTTTTTTATAATCTTTGTGCATATAAAACATGTATAATGGAAAAATAAGAGAAATAGGTCTTACAGAGACTGTCAAAAAAACAACATCCTAACCACATTCATTCATGCCACACTCATACTACATTCAACAAATCATATTGATGTATATGATCATCATAACATTAAGGAGTTTAATTTGCAATTAATATAGCAAAAAAATCATTGAATTGATGAACGTATAATATTTCAAGGTGGTTTCCGAAAAAAAGACTCATGGGGTCCAGATAGAGGAAACCACAGTCGGACCAAGTGTCGTGGCCACAGAAGAGTCTAACAGCAAAATTAATGAACCACCATCTGAATGAATGGTGAGGGGAAATTCACTTGACAAAAAATCACAGAAAAAGACAGCATGGTCCAGTAGGCACCAAAAACAACATCAATTGAAACACCCCTCAGTCTGGAAGCACATGAAACATCTCACAAGCAATAGCTATTCAGTCATTCTCAACCAATACAAAGTCAGAGATCAACTTTAACAAAGGGACCTCAGTACCCGTCTGGTCTGGGCTGGACAGATAGACCTGGCCCCCTTCCCTGGACTGCTGTGGTGCACCAGCACACTGCACCGTATGCAGGAATTTCTGATCATGCTCCAAATACTGTAGGGGTAGGAACTTGGCCCAGAAAGCCAATCCTGGACATTCCACAAGCCCTGCTGAGCAAGCTTCCTAACAGCAGGAAGCAGAGAGTCTGGAGGTGACTCTCATAGTCCACCCGCATATAACTCCAGCAGTCATGAAGATATCTTGAACAGATGTAATTTACACAAACTCCTCTCACCCTCCCCAGTTTGGGGTCCCTGGAACCCAAAGATCTAGTCTACATTGCATTCATTCCTAGGAACAAGGATCGCCCTAAGGAGGCAACCAAAGTGCGGTTCCGAGATGCGGATATCGCATGGTGGGTGGAGGGGTGCTCTATGACATTGGCAGAAAGGGGAATTAGCATCAGCAAAGTGAAAATGCCAAAATACCCTTGCCCTCTGGCAAAAACTAGCCACCATCATCACCAGCGAGACTCGGGCCTGATTACATGTTTTGCATATAGGATTACTCTGTCACAAATGTGATGGATATTCCATCCGTCAAATTGCAATCCCATTATATCCTATGGCATTTGTAATATGGTGGACTGGATATCCGTCACATTTGTGACTGAGTATCCCATCCACCAAACTTGTAATCAGGCCCTCTGTCCTCTGCTGCTTCAAGGGCTCACAAAACCCGCAATCTGTAGTAGATCCGACTTTAAACACAATAGAACATGTCACCAATAATTGAGTGTGCTGGATGGCCCCCAAATTTTATTGGAGATCAACTAATTGCAAAGTCAAGCAACAAAACCTTCACTGTAACATTACCATTGCCCACATGCACGACTGCGACTTGCAATTTTGTTCTTGGAACATCCATGGTCAAATCAACCTCTTGGCACACATCGATGCGATGAAAGAAATCTGTAAAAAGGACATAATCTGTCTAGAAGAAACTTGGCAGTTGGCTACCACAACTTGGCAGGACCATCATGAATTGTCATCAGCTGCTGAACCTTTGACCAAAACAAGATACTCCTCTGAAGGAATCTCCACACATACACAAATCTTTTCAATTCGAAGCGATAGTCCTCACAAGTGGCATGGAGACATACATCTTTGTGAAAGTAACATCATCAAACACAGTGCATGATTGGAAGACACCTTTACTCATCATTGGCAATATTTACATAAATCCCATACAGCCTAAGAAGAAAATAGTAATATTAGAAATCTTAAAATCCATAAAACTCCTAAGGCAACAACACCATGCAAACATGTGGGTCCTGGAGGAATACTTTAACATGTTTTTGCTAGAAACAGCAGAGCCTCCCAGATGGCAACAAGAAGAACACAATGCTTGGGACATCCTAGAAATTGTCCTGGGGAAAACAAAGAAGGACAAGGCCGGTGAAAGATTTGCCACCACTCCCAACACTCTAGGCCTCAGAATTCTAAATGGAAGTGGGGCCCTGGATCAACCAGGCAGGTAACTTCCAAGTCCAGCGCACCCTAACCAGCAATCACAAAAGGTTAATTTGTACCCCCTAGAGGTTAACTACCAGGCCCCGATAAATCCAAACAATTGGTATTGAGGAGGGTGTCAGTGAGCTTTGAAGAAAAAAATAGTCAACAGCTCCTTCAGCTGTAAACACGGAAGTACTGAGGAAAGACCTACAACAAGGGACTCGGGACCCGTCACCATCACCTTTAAATTGGTCCCTGTTCTAGTTAGAGTTAATTAACAAGTTCATCGACATGGATTGTGCAGCAGAAAGTGCGCAAACAGGTACTGAGCGCTCTCAAATTAAAATTGAACAAGTTCCTGAGATCAGCTCACAACAACAGAGGCAACCCCCCCAAGAGCTGAGGAAATTCAGAATGCAAGGAAGTCCTACCGAGCAAAAGTATAGGAAACTGCCCGGCAAAACAAAGAAACATAGAGGATTGAACTCTATAAGGCCAAGAAAACCAAAAAACACAGCAGCATTTTTTAGACTAGTTCAGAAAGGATCAGGCAAAAGAAACTCAGAAATTACATCCTCCATTTCTGCCACTGAGTGGACGAATTATATATACATATATACACTGCTGAAGAAGGGCCCAGCCTTGATATCCCACCGGCTGAGAAAACTGACTGCCTTAATGAAAACCATGTGCAATGGGGCAAATTATTGGCCAGTAAAAATACGATCACTTGAACACTGGCTTCTTTTTCGAGCAGCAGGGCCCCGGGGACCAAACAACCTTCCTACTAGAATATTCAAATCAGCACCAGTGGAATGGACCTCCCTCCTAAGTCCCAGGGCTGGATTGAGAACCAAAACCGGTCCTGGCAAAGTGCTCGGCCGGCCCGGGGGGATTGGGGGGTTGGGGGGTTGGGGAGGTGACCGAGCCAGGGACGCTTTTCAGACGATTTTGTTACAGGGCCGATTTTGCAGCTATGCTCCAAAAATGACCATGTAACAAAAACGGCCCCCAGGGGCCCAAAACCAGCCCCCACCCTTGCAGCCCACTGGGGGATTGGCCGGTGCCTGCAACAGCCAGCCCGGGCCTGCTAAGTCCTCTCTTAAAGAACTGCATTTGGTGAAACAAACTGGCAGACGGCTGGAGGGTCTCCCTATTAACCCCAATCCTTAAAAAAGGTGCAATTGACAAATAGCCACCTTTAGACTCATTGCCCTCCTCGCCATTGAGGGCAAATGCTTCACAAAAATCTTGAACAAGGAGCTAAAAGAATGGTCTAATACGAAGGACTTAATATCCATCACCCAATCAGGCTTTAGATGTGGCCATGGCACCGAGGATAACCTGTTCATCTTTTCCTCTCTGATCAAAGCCCCAATCACCAAAGCTACCCCTCCTCTGTATGTCGCATCCATCGACTTCCCCATTACATTTGATAAAGTGGATAGACTGAGACTCTGGCAGAAGTTGTCCAACTAGGGACTTCCAGAAAACTTAATGAGAGCCATTAGGAGCCTTTACACCAGGGCTAGGATGATAGTGAAAATTTCGGCCAACAGAGTCTCACCCCATAGGATCCGGACTAAAACCGATGAAAAACAAAGATGCATTTTAGCCCCACTGCTGTTCAACCTTTATCTGGCAGACAAAAATGACACACTAGCTTCAGCCCCCACCTTCCCACCCAAATTTCCGGCCGTACATATTAATTGCCTTCAGTACGCAAGCAACCAGTAATTATTTCATCACACAGCAGTAGGTCTTCAGGGATCTTTGGAATCACTCACGTTGTATTGCTAGGAAACAAACTAGCAGTTAATCACTCATAAACAAAAACTATTTGTGACATGAGCAATTGCGGCTCTGGAGAGAGGCCCCGGGGGCACTGGAGAGACACGCTCTAGTGGACCGCACTATCCCGACCCGGAAGCGGATATATGGAGAGCGGAGAAAGGTGACGCGACAACAAACAGCGAGGAGGTGACAGAGGAGCCTAGTCGGGAGGAGAGGGTGAGAGGATTGAGAGCAGTGGAGGACGGCAACAGGACCGCGGTGGACGACGCAATGGACGGAGCGGTAGTATGCAAGACAGAGCCCAGGACAGGAGGAGTAGACGTATCTACAGGCCATGGTGGAAAGAACCAGAGTGAAGGCGTGACGGACGGGGCAGTCGTGACCTCAATCTGGAGTCACGGCACAAGCCAAGTACAAGTATTATCTCAAGGCGAGATAGTAAAGTGTGTGAGGCTCATCCCATGGGTGGTAGCCAGGGTCTGTCCTAGACAAACAATGGTGGGGAGGAGAGACAGCAGGGATATAAAGGCAATCACCTATCTTTTCTTCCTTTAAGTCACCCAATTACCTATTCACTACCAATCTTGGGAAAGTCACAACTTTTTATAAACCACGGACTGGGTGTGGTGTTCAGTGTACAAGCGGTGGTTGGTGAAGGGGTTCCATTATCAAGAAACGGATAATTAATTGCCGCCTACCCATTTATGTTTCCCGATGGTATTGCGGAGACCAAGGAAGAAGGATGAAGAAAGGAATAAGAAGAAAAGAAGAGTGAGAATAGCTCTGCAGGTCACTTGAGAGACTTATTGGATACAAAACCAAGAAGGATTTAGAGAAAAGAATAAGTAATCCCTTCCTTATCAAACATATATTGGCTCTGCCTACTCCTTGTTCTATCACACCATGGTATGTGGAGCCTAAAACAACAACGCCATCAAATTCAAATTTTCTATGAACAACGTAGTTTTGGAGCAAGTATCAAGCCTAAAATATCTAAGCATTTAATTTAACCAGATGGTTCCCATGTAACACAGCTCTCTAGCCTAAAAGCAACTGCCTTAGCCATGAAAATGAGCTCTAAAAAACTGGCAAAAAGATTTGTACACCATATTTATTGGCATCTGTAAAGAAATTGATGCCAAGTTCATGACAACTCTTACATATGACTCATTGATATTTAAAGACCACAGCCCCACATGGCTGGGTAAAGCCCAAACTCGATGATACAGATAGCTGTTCAACGTTCCCAATGCCATGCCATTGTCCCAAATACAGCTGGACATCTGACTCTGTAAACAATCATATATACTGAAAGTTCGGATATTGGGATACTTTGCGCAGCTCAAGGAGGCCCCTTCAGGGTCCATCAAAGAAACGATAGAGCACGCATCAGAGACAAAAAAACTCCAGTGGGAGCCCTACGGGAGGAATTCAGTCGACCTTCCTGGAGGCCAGAGTATCATTGATCATAAACTGGCTTCAAGATTAACTGCCTAAATGCTAGCCAAGATCGCAACAATAAAATCTGGAGATGAAGACAGGCAAGAGCTATCACGAAAGATCCATGCTGACCTTTGCTGGACATTTTACCAAGAACATGGAAAAGCCTTGTATCTATCCAGCCCTATGAAACTGCCCTTCAAAAAAGAGCTTATGAGACTGCGATGAGGGCTAATTCCTCTAATATTATACAAATGTGGACGTTGAAAAGGCTCTGCTGGATACAAATGCTGATTGTTTAATTTTAGTAAGGAATCATTGATGCATGTGATCTGCATTTCCCCCTGTTTAAAAAGTTTACGGTGCAACTGGTTAAAGCCGATATTTTGGCACTTGGGCATAACACAATGCAATAATGTCATTACTGCATATCTGAGTGGAGCTGACCCACAGCTTTCAGACAGATTTGCGAAATTCCTCACGGAAGCTCTCAAGTTATTGAACTTGTGTTCTCCAGGCTGCTAAAAGTGGTGGTCTATCTCTATCTGCTTTACAGTAACACAAAGTAGCACAATTCATGGTGAGCCTATCAGGGTCTAGGCATGTCCATCATAAAAGAATCCTGCTAATTGAATAGGAACCACCCGGGCTTGTGAAGTCAAATGAAATTGCTCTGCACAATTCACCAATTGACCTATGAACTGTCTGCTCCAGGACAGCTAGGCCCAGAGTGAGCCAAACACCAATAGGTCACAGGACATTGCAATATGCACTTTATTAAATTCAATGTGTTTGAGGCCTGCACTTTACTCTCTGGCCTGTGTCCACCTATCACTCGACGGGATCACCAGTTCCTCCTGTGACCTAACGTGCCCGTGTTTTTAGCAGTGCATTTTAGGAATTAAGATTTTAAGGATTGATTTTAAAGATATAAAGTATAAGTATTTTTATGATGTACTAAAATCGATAAGTGTATGCATGACGAGACTAAATGAGATATCATCGGGCTTTGTTTTAACTGTTTTTCATATGTTTTTTCTCTACTGTCTTTCTTTGAACACATATTAGTATATGTTTTACAGTTTGTCAGATCGCCTGCACCATGGCACAGAAAACATTTGTGTTGCTCAAACGCAGACGCATCTATGGACTTCTTTGGAAGTTCACACCTACTGTAAGCAAAACATATTGCTTAATATTTCAATAATCTTTATCAAAATAAGACTTGTTTTGTTGTCTAAATTAAACTGCATGAAACGTGATGCAATTAGTTTTGAAATGAAGCAGCTAAACAGAAACTGCAGTGTTGTTCGTGTCCTAGTGGGAGGAGCAGGTACTGCACGATTATAAACAGCCTGTGTGCTTGCTAATGTTAGGAGTACTGTTTCTCTCACAGTGAAAGCAGAATTGACCTAATGTTTTCTGCATTTTTGCACATTTTCACCCCCTGACTACAGGTCAGGCTCGATTTTTAAATCGTTATGTTTTCTGATGCAATGAAGTAAGGCAGTGGCTCATGGAAGAAATCTAATTTTTCAAGACCCACCAGTGAATTTTCTGGCTGGCAGAATGATGGATAATTGTATCCACTGGGGTATAACACTCTTAAGAGCTGCTGTTAAAATGCTTTCATTGCTGCTTTGAAGAAACGTGTGAATTATGATGCTTGGTTTATTATAATGGCCCCCTGCATTAGCGTTTCTTTGAACTAATGCGTTGACTGAGTATAGGACCTATCTTAATGCTCCCTCCCACCACACTGGAAAGTACATTCCTATCACACATCTTAGCTGCTGGCCATTACATTGGAAAATGTAAAACAACATTTTAAACATATTCAGCCCAAGGGTTATGGGTAAGCAGAATGCAGCGTGAAGTTAGTGTTAAAAGTGGGCAAAATGTATTTAAACATGGCTTGGTGACTCACTTTAAAGGATATGTTAACAAGTCTGTTCATGGTGTGTGTTATGAAAGCTTGCTCTAAACATACAGTAAGGGAAGGAAGCTTGCCATATTGGTGCACCTGCTACGGTGAAAAAAAGTTGCCCAAATGCCCTTTGTGCAGTTCATGGAGTTGCTCACACGATACACTGGAAACACCTCCGACCCAGTCTCCAAACGGTGATTCTCCGCTGTGTGGCACAACACAAGCGGGCCTTACTCTTGCTCATGCTATGGGGTGGAAGCTTGCAGGTCGACAGCTACTCACGCTGTCTGAATGAGAGCTGACCCTACAGCTCCTCTTTATATGTGAAACACGAGTTCTCTGTTCCTACTTATTCTATGTGTGAACAATATATGTCTGCTTAGGTATTCATTATGTTATATGTGAAAGAAGCTTGTCCTACTGGGATGCCGGTATAAGAGCTTCTACCCATTTGACCAAAAGATGATCACAGTATCACTTCTGAAGGAAAGGAGGGATAAACTGTATATGGATCATAGGATACGCCTCGCAGCGTTCAACAATGACTTTAAAGCTATTGAGAGTGATGGGAGTGAGAAAGTGGATTCACTTTTCTATTTTGCAGTGTTTTGTGCTGGGTGGATGGGTGGGTGACAGACCTATCGGATTTTATTTGCTAGTAGTTATGTTTGGTTTGCAATGGATGGATGCTAGCCATGATGGGTGGGAAGTGGGGGGGGGGGCTTGGTGATAAGGTTTGTTGTCTTATTTTATTGTTGTTTTGTTAGATGGGAGAGGCAGATTCAGTTGTGGGCGGGTTGTGTTTTTTAATGTTTTTATTGATTGTTGCGTAGAGATACTGACACAATTGACTATCTACAGAATTAGAGGGATACACCCAAACACATAGTACACTACCTTCACAGTATGCACAGTTCAGTCCCCTAGAGGACTCACGTTTCTCGGTCCTAATCTGGTTTGTCAATGGTCTGGGTAACAAAGTTAAGCGAGGCATAGTGGGAAATATATTATACGACTACAGCATGATGGGGTCCTCCTCCAGTAGACCCACCTACAGGGGGATACTGCCGATTCTTGGGGAGAGGGTCATATACTATACTGGCCCACGCGAGATTCACTACAGAGTTTAGGGGGATTGCCATATTGATTAGGAAGAACCCTCGTTTCGGGTGACCACAACATGGGCAGACTCCAATTGCAGGTTTGTAGGGGTGCAGGGTCACTGGGGGCGGACTTGGATGACCCTATTGAGCATACATGCACCTCCTTGAGTGCAAACACCTACCCTGGCCAAAGTTACAGACATACTCCTTGAGCTGACTTATTACATGTCTTGGGTGGAGATTTTAACAACGCCATGACCATAAATATTGACCGTTCTGGGGTCCCCGTGGTGCACTCCTAGATGACTGCATTGGCACGATTTGCTAAATCGATGTGTTTGTCTGATTTGTAGGGGTGCACACATCCATTGGATAGAAGGAATTCATATTTTTCAGGGGCCCACAAGGTTTATTCTATACTGGATTATGTGTTTACCCCCATGGGGGAGGTAGGGCAAATTGTGCAGGCAGAATACTTGGCAAGGGGTTTGTCAGATCTTTCTCGCTTATTAGGCAAGATGGGGCAATTTAGGAGCAGGGGGATCCTCTGGGTGGAAATTAAGCACCCGAAACATGAGCAATTGGGGAGTTGCTCAGGGCCTCCAGGTGGTCACTGAATTATACTTTGCAGAAAAAGAGGCCTTCCTCTAAGACCTTATTATGGGAGGCTTACAAGACCGTGCTTTGTGGTAGTGCTCAAAACTTGATCATGCAGAAGAAAAGGAGAGAAGTGGCGGAACTTGAATATGTGGAGACCCAGATCCTGCAACTGGAGAGGGAGCCAGGATCCATGACTGACCCCTCATTCTTAGATAGACTGCATCCAAGCAAACTGGATACCGGGACCTGGCACAGAAGGCCAAGTGCACCACTTGTATGAGACCAGTAAGCTCCGAGCATGGAGTAGAAGGAGACTGGACAACCACTGGGTGGGAACCCTAATAAATCAAGCACGGGATCCCTGCAACACCAATGTGCAAATAGCGGCAGAGTTCGCCCTCTAATATAATCGGCATTATAGGGTCTAACCCCTATATAGTTCTGCCAGCATTACACAGTATCTGCCTGCCATCCCCACTCTTGTGCTTGCTGCTGAGTCACGGGAAACCCTAGAATGGGATTTGCCAATGAGTGAGGTCCAGGCGGGTATTGCAAGATAAAGGCCAGGCAATAATAATAATAATAATAAGCATTTATTGAGCGCCTGGCTACACAAGGCTGTGTGTCCCCGCGCTGACTGCAAAATGCAAAACCCATCAAGAAGAGCTTGAACCACAAGATGACAGAGGTTAGTGTTTAGGGAAGAGGTGGGTTTTTAATTTGGCTCTGAATCTCATTTCTGAGGGCTCCATCCGCAATTGGATTGGCAGAGCATTCCAGTACTTAGTGGCCAGATAGCGAAAGGATTTACCTCCCATTTTAGCTTTTGTGATGCGGGGGACTTTAAATAGCATCATGCCCGACGATCTTAGATCTCTGATCGGCCGGTGAATGGTAATGAGACCTTTTAGGTAGCTGGGGCCTTTATTTTGAGCAATGCGATGAGCATAGCAGAGAGTCTTAAATATGATTCTCTCTTTGATAGGGAGCCAGTGAAGTTTAGCAAGCGCGTTTTTGGTAGATGTTTTCCGAGGGAGACCAAGCACCAGTCGTGCTGCTGAGTTCTGTATACATTGTAATTGGTGCAGTCCCTTCTGATTTAGACCTAGTAAGAGCCATAGTCCAAATGAGGAGATATTAAAGCAGGAACTATGGTTTTTCTCGCTTCGGTCGGCAGGAGGTCAAGTACTTTACGAAGTACTTTTAAAGTGCCAAAGCATTTGCTTGTCACCTTATTCACATGGGCTTTGCCTGAGAGGTCGGCGTCCAGCATGACGCCAAGATTTTTCACTTTCTCCACAGGCATGGGTAATTCTCCTAGTTCGCTAGGCCACCATGCATGGGACCAAACAGAAACAGCTTTACCTACTATCAATACCTCTGTTTTGTCTCCGTTTAAGCGGAGGCAATTAGTATTCATCCAAGTCGCTATCGCTGACATACAGTCAGAGAAGTTGGTAGCTAAGTCTTTGCTGTCTGGATTTAGTTTGAACACCAACTGAGTGTCGTCAGCGTAGCTGACAATGCCCACCCCAAATTCCTCCGCAATGTGTGCCAGGGGTTCCATGTAGATGTTAAATAAAGTTGGGCTCAAACTGGAGCCCTGTGGAACCCCATGGCTAACACTGCGAGGCGAAGACTTAAAGGGTGGGCAATAGAGTTGGAATGTTCTATCAGTGAGATAGGACTGGAACCAGGCGAGAGCTAGGCCTTTTACTCCCATGTCTGAGAGTCGAGACAGCAGCGTTGAGTGCAGTACGGTATCAAACGCTGCACTTAAGTCCAGTAGGACCAACGCTGCTGTCTCACCCTCATCCACCATCTTCCGGATCTGTTCAGTAGAAAACAGAACTGCTGATTCGGTTGAATGGCCTGATCTAAACCCTGACTGAGAGGGGTGGAGGAGGGATTCACTCTCCAAAAACTCCATGAGTTGTAGATTAGCCACTTTTTCTATGATTTTAGCACAGAAGGGGAGAAGCGAGATCGGCCTTAAATTTTGGAGCTGAGAAATTGGGATATTTGGTTTCTTCTTTAATGGTATTACTTGGGCAGATTTCCAGTTTTTCAGGACGTGGCCTTCCTGGAACGATAAGGTGATCATGTTACTAATTTGATCTAGTAATATGTTTTCCATGACTGCTTTACATTGTTCCGGGGGACAGGCATCCATAGGGGAGCCTGAGCAAATTCCATTAATTATTTTCATTAAGTCTTGTTTGTTAGGAGTCCTGAAGTTGGTAAGGAGGGGTTTATAGGAGGAAGAGCCTATATTATCTACATTATTTTTAACCATCTTAGTGCTACTTAAAAAAGTAGCATGGATTTTTTCTACCTTCTCCACGAAGAAATCCGCTATCTGGTTGCATATCTCTGTGGAGTAGGTGTCTTTAGTATCCAGACGTGAAGGGATGGTGATTTCTCTGTAGATACTAAATAGCTCCTTCGTGGGGTTCTTAGATTCTACAATTCTGCTTTTGTAATAGTAACTTTTTTCTAATCTTACCAATTTTTGATACTTTTTCAGTTCGCTTCTGTAGTTTTCTTTGAGTTCCGGGGTATAGTTTTTCCTCCACTTACGTTCTATGGATTTGCATAGGGCTTTAGCAATTTTAAGTTTCTCTGAGAACCAGGGGGCGTTTTTGGTTTGTCTGGCTGGAGGTTTGATGGTCCATGGAGCAATTTTGTCTAAAGCTTTGGTTATGTAAATATGAGCCCTGGGTAACCCAGGGCTGCTAGTCGCACAGCTAGTGGGCGGAACGCCTTTGCAATTTCAATGGAATTTTAACACATGTATTCAAATACTCAAGTTAACATTTATTTTTTCAAAAAATAGTATAGTATTTTTTACTCCTAAACAGTATACATCAAAAGTATTTATGTACGTTCGTATTCATCAAGCTTTTCATAATCAAAACATGTGGCATTTGAAAATATTATCACAACATATTTTCAATACAAATAATGTAGTAATGACGATTCATCAAGTGTTGAAATTCAAAAAAACAAAAACCCAATGCATTTCGGGTGCATAAAGCACCCTTCTTCAGGGGATTAAATGTGTCCAAACAGAATTCAAAATTCGAATTTCAAAGGTCCATAAGTGCTTTGGTTCTTTCAAATTGCTGATTCAACAGGATCTAAAATACAACAACATGCCAAATTCTAATGAGTAATTACATATGTACAAAATATCATATCGCAACAAAACGTGCTGAAGTGAACACTGAGGGGAAACAACCAAAAGTACACGCCACCACGATCCACCCGTGTTGTGTGACTCCATCAAAAAAGTGAGAAGTAAGTGAAAACCGGCCCTTAATATAAAAGAAATTAAGAGAAAGGGTATTTACATTCTCTAGGGTGAAAAGAAGAAAGCTCCCTGCCGTGCCGTTCTGAAAAAACGTGTTAGTGTCAGTCTCACCTAATTAGTAGCTGTGCTCAACTATTGACCCTTAATCCAAAAAATACTACCAAGTAAAAAATACGTACGGTCCTATGAGCAACTTCTTCTACTCTTGTTACGAATCCAACGGAAGTCTCCCTCTTTTTGCCAACACCTGAACGGTAAACAAGTACCAATCTGTTACCACTACCTTACTATATGCTAAAAGCCACAGCTTCATTCCTACTGCGTAACAAGTCTTACCGCCACTTGTAGATGCGGGTCCACTCAGCGTTCAAAGAAAGTCGCCCTGCTGCATTCTATTTAAAGAAAAACTCATGGTGAGTAGAGTGTTTACGCGGCAGCCTTGCCTGAAATCTATGTCATTTCTCCTTTCGCGCTCTAACCTGGCGCCTCCAACGTCGACGTCCTGAATGGTTTCTCGGTGCGAGTCCGCCCTGTCTGTCACATGGTGCGGAACTCGCCCGGTGTTTGTTGCCTCATCAAACACAAAGAAGGGACTACCTCCATACGACTGGGATACTCCTCATTTCTAATGGCAGACTACGTCTTACTTCCTACCGCATACTAAAGACTATTACTACATTTATCGAAATAGTCTTTCAACAATCCTATCTGCAGTGTTGCTTGTTGTTTAATTTTTGCCTCGATCTTGAGTCCAAGAAACAGTTTCAAATCTGGCCTCATGTGTATTATTATACTGACGAGTAAAAACTGTCACCTAATGTCGAAAAATCCCACTGTACGCTGATACTAGATATAAGAGAATCCAAAGTGAAAAACTGTGTGTGCAAGAATTGTATGAGCTAAAAATTAAAAGGTAAAAAACGCCTAATTATTACAGAATCATCCATTCTTTATTTAACTTAATCATGTGCAACCCGAGATGGAAATTAGAGAAAGATAGGAAAAATAAGACAGGGGAACATAAATAAATTTTAAGGCTCAGTGTTCCTTCTTACAATCTGACATACGTTCTGTATAGTGATTTAAAGAAAACACACAAGTTCATAATGGTCATTTAAACCATTCGGATGAATTGTTCCTGAGAATTTTATCCAGTGTGTTTCCCTTCTGGCTAGAAGTGTGTGCAAATCCAATCCTGGGGAGCGCTCTATACATTCTAGGACTGTGTACCTTAGTTGAGGAATTGTATGGCTTGCTTCTACCCAGTGTCTGGCCAATGGGGAAGTTGTGGTGCGATTCCTAATTCTGCTTTTGTGCTCTACCATACGAGTCTTTACTTTACGAGTTGTGCGTCCTACGTAAACTAGTCCGCAGGGACACTTAATCGCATATACAACTCCTTCTGTGTTGCAGTCTGCATTGTGTCTTAATTTGATGCTCACCCCTGTTTGCGGGTGGGGAAATTGATCACCTGTGATGACGTTGCCACATTGTCCGCAGTTGTAACATTTCATCATGCCCCTCTCTCTTTGTCGGGTGGTTTTCTTCTGAGGTTTCAAGAATTCCCTTAAATTCTTGGTTCTAGTATGTGCAAAAAGGGGGCTGCCATGAAAAACTGTTTTAAAATCAGGTTCATTTTCAATAAGTTCCCAACGGTTCCTGATTGCAGTTTTAATTTGTGTTGCTTGCGTGGAATTTTTGAGAACAAATACCTCACGTTGCATGGGAATTTTTTCTTTAGGCGTTAAAAGTTCATCCCGTGTTTTCATTGATGTGACCTGTGCAGCTTGACTAAGTATTTTTTCTGGGTAACCTCGCTCTTTATATTGTTGTATCTGTCTTGTAATTTCTTCCTTAGTCCGTGAATCATCTGATGTTATTCTCTTGATTCGCATCATCTGCGAAATCGGAAGATGTTTTTTCAAACTATATGGGTGAGCACTCGAGAAGAGCAATGCATTATTCACATCAGTTGGCTTCCTGTATACGGACGTCGATAAGCCTGTGGGTGTTTTGCTCAATTCAATGTCCAAAAAATGAATCTTCTGTTTTTCAATATTGTGTGTGAATTGAATGCGAGGGTTCCGTTCATTCAGTTTGCTAATACTCTCTTCCAATTCATCTCTGGTTCTTCTTTTCACCCTAGAGAATGTAAATACCCTTTCTCTTAATTTCTTTTATATTAAGGGCCGGTTTTCACTTACTTCTCACTTTTTTGATGGAGTCACATAACACGGGTGGATCGTGGTGGCGTGTACTTTTGGTTGTTTCCCCTCAGTGTTCACTTCAGCACGTTTTGTTGCGATATGATATTTTGTACATATGTAATTACTCATTAGAATTTGGCATGTTGTTGTATTTTAGATCCTGTTGAATCAGCAATTTGAAAGAACCAAAGCACTTATGGACCTTTGAAATTCGAATTTTGAATTCTGTTTGGACACATTTAATCCCCTGAAGAAGGGTGCTTTATGCACCCGAAATGCATTGGGTTTTTGTTTTTTTGAATTTCAACAATTGATGAATCGTCATTACTACATTATTTGTATTGAAAATATGTTGTGATAATATTTTCAAATGCCACATGTTTTGATTATGAAAAGCTTGATGAATACGAACGTACATAAATACTTTTGATGTATACTGTTTAGGAGTAAAAAATACTATACTATTTTTTGAAAAAATAAATGTTAACTTGAGTATTTGAATACATGTGTTAAAATTCCATTGAAATTGCAAAGGCGTTCCGCCCACTAGCTGTGCGACTAGCAGCCCTGGGTTACCCAGGGCTCATATTTACACAACTGTTACTCGGGAGGGAGTTTGGCACATAACCCTCACACTAGTAAGCACGCGAAAACTATTAGCCTCCACATAACCTACTTTTAAAAAAAGAGTATAGGAGTGCGGTTCCACCCCATCTAAGCAATTTATACCCACAGTGCCAATCAGTGGACCAGCACCCAAGAATAATCATGTCCTGGCAAGACATTTCAAATTTGACCACGAATCAGGCAGAAACGAAAGTCTATTCACCAGAAGAAGCGGAAATAATCTACGCTTTAGTGAAGGAAGTGAGGGAATACGGACCATCAACAGGAACTACTACGCAGCAACTCAAACAACTAGAATATTTAATGAAGAAAGAAGTGAATCAAAGATTACACGCGACAACGTTGATCGAATATCACAAAGTCAAGCGTATACCTCGAGGCTTAAGGGTGGCTCTACGCCCAATGCTCTTTAAATACAATAAATCATTTATGGCCCGTTGGAACGCTATTTTGAACAAATGTTCGCTTGATTTAATTCTGCTTATTATAGAAGAGATATCGACACTGCTAAGCGAATTAAGCTTTGACATCAATAAATTAAAAAATGAAATAAGTAGTAGGATGGAGAACGAGAATTGGAATCAAGTACTCGAGAAGATAAACAAGAACCTTGATATACATGCAAAGGAGGTACATGAGAGGAAGATCCGCAAGTTCCGAAGGGACACGATCGATTACAAGTTGGACGAGGTCTATACTTGGGCTGAAAAATATGCACAGAAGAGGGTTTTTAAAAAACCAGATACAGCATCCTCAGAGGAGAGTATAGTACAAGATGAGGACTTAACAATGCAGAGGCCCCCTGCTACCTTGACACATTTCACAGCACCAAACTTGGAGACTTCTGCTACCACCTCCAAAGGAAGTGGACCTTTTTTAGGGGAGGGCCCCTTGATCAGAATTCCACCAGACAAAATACCCCCACAGCAAGACGAAACACAAGGCGTGGAAAAACCAAAGGCGCACAAGGAACAAGGCAGACCGCAGCGCACTGTGAAGAAGTGAACTCTTTGGTAATCAACATCTCATCAAGACAGTTAACCTCGGATGAGATCAAGGTACTTAACAAAGGAACCTCTTTTGTTCCGTCTTACACATCTAATGCACTAGAAACGGAGGTGGCCCTTTTCAAATTCATGCGTAAGTTGAGATTAAGGTGGTTCTTCACAACCAATCCTAGTCAACAAGAATTTACGTTTGAACAGAAGAAATTCAGACCCAAAAGCAAATTTTTATCGCCTATTTCCCACAAGACCCTTGATATCTTTGAATCCCTGGTCAAAAAGGATTTAGAATCGATACAGTATGGTTCACAACAACACCAGAACTTGAGTCCGAAAGAACGACGCACTCTCAATAAGCTGAGACAAGACTCCTCAGTAACATTCCATCCAGCAGACAAAGGAGGAGCTCTAGTGGTGCTTGACACCGATTTTTACAACAAGAGTGTGATGGAACATATTCAAGATAAGGACACCTACCTTCCTTTGGAACAAGACCCTACAAATGAATTGCTGAGAATACTGGACGAGTTTCTGTCCAGAGCTTTAGAATCCGGCATCATAGATGTAAATACAAGGAAATTTCTCTACAACTCTGCACCTAAGATTCCGACCCTGTACATGCTACCGAAGGTGCACAAGCACAGAACTCAACCACCTTTCCGACCGATAGTAGCAGGGTGCGGATCCATCCACGAACCTCTTGGATACTATCTTGACTTTTACCTACAACCGTTGGTCCAATCCTGGAAGACATACGTTAAAGACACTACAGACTGTCTACTGAAACTGGAATCCCAAAAACATCTCTTTGCTAATGACATCTGGCTCTGCACAATTGATGTAGTCGCACTATACACCTCTATCGCACACAAAGAAGGAATGGAGGCAATAGAATGGCGATTGTTAAATTCTGAAATTGATCATGAGAAAGCAGTGTTCTTACTAGAACTACTACATTTTGCACTTTACAACAACTATTTTGTCTGGAAGGATAACTTTTTTATACAGCGTACAGGAACAGCGATGGGTTTTCCCGGAGCCCCATCGTACGCCAACACCTACATGGCCCATTTCGAGGAACAATATATACTTTCTAATGAGATGTGGAAACAACATGCAGCAGTTTTCTTAAGGTACATAGACGACATTTTAGTTATTTGGACAGGTACCAGAGATGAATTGGAAGAGAGTATTAGCAAACTGAATGAACGGAACCCTCGCATTCAATTCACACACAATATTGAAAAACAGAAGATTCATTTTTTGGACATTGAATTGAGCAAAACACCCACAGGCTTATCGACGTCCGTATACAGGAAGCCAACTGATGTGAATAATGCATTGCTCTTCTCGAGTGCTCACCCATATAGTTTGAAAAAACATCTTCCGATTTCGCAGATGATGCGAATCAAGAGAATAACATCAGATGATTCACGGACTAAGGAAGAAATTACAAGACAGATACAACAATATAAAGAGCGAGGTTACCCAGAAAAAATACTTAGTCAAGCTGCACAGGTCACATCAATGAAAACACGGGATGAACTTTTAACGCCTAAAGAAAAAATTCCCATGCAACGTGAGGTATTTGTTCTCAAAAATTCCACGCAAGCAACACAAATTAAAACTGCAATCAGGAACCGTTGGGAACTTATTGAAAATGAACCTGATTTTAAAACAGTTTTTCATGGCAGCCCCCTTTTTGCACATACTAGAACCAAGAATTTAAGGGAATTCTTGAAACCTCAGAAGAAAACCACCCGACAAAGAGAGAGGGGCATGATGAAATGTTACAACTGCGGACAATGTGGCAACGTCATCACAGGTGATCAATTTCCCCACCCGCAAACAGGGGTGAGCATCAAATTAAGACACAATGCAGACTGCAACACAGAAGGAGTTGTATATGCGATTAAGTGTCCCTGCGGACTAGTTTACGTAGGACGCACAACTCGTAAAGTAAAGACTCGTATGGTAGAGCACAAAAGCAGAATTAGGAATCGCACCACAACTTCCCCATTGGCCAGACACTGGGTAGAAGCAAGCCATACAATTCCTCAACTAAGGTACACAGTCCTAGAATGTATAGAGCGCTCCCCAGGATTGGATTTGCACACACTTCTAGCCAGAAGGGAAACACACTGGATAAAATTCTTAGGAACAATTCATCCGAATGGTTTAAATGACCATTATGAACTTGTGTGTTTTCTTTAAATCACTATACAGAACGTATGTCAGATTGTAAGAAGGAACACTGAGCCTTAAAATTTATTTATGTTCCCCTGTCTTATTTTTCCTATCTTTCTCTAATTTCCATCTCGGGTTGCACATGATTAAGTTAAATAAAGAATGGATGATTCTGTAATAATTAGGCGTTTTTTACCTTTTAATTTTTAGCTCATACAATTCTTGCACACACAGTTTTTCACTTTGGATTCTCTTATATCTAGTATCAGCGTACAGTGGGATTTTTCGACATTAGGTGACAGTTTTTACTCGTCAGTATAATAATACACATGAGGCCAGATTTGAAACTGTTTCTTGGACTCAAGATCGAGGCAAAAATTAAACAACAAGCAACACTGCAGATAGGATTGTTGAAAGACTATTTCGATAAATGTAGTAATAGTCTTTAGTATGCGGTAGGAAGTAAGACGTAGTCTGCCATTAGAAATGAGGAGTATCCCAGTCGTATGGAGGTAGTCCCTTCTTTGTGTTTGATGAGGCAACAAACACCGGGCGAGTTCCGCACCATGTGACAGACAGGGCGGACTCGCACCGAGAAACCATTCAGGACGTCGACGTTGGAGGCGCCAGGTTAGAGCGCGAAAGGAGAAATGACATAGATTTCAG
Organism: Lissotriton helveticus; assembly: GCF_964261635.1. Taxonomy (NCBI): domain Eukaryota; kingdom Metazoa; phylum Chordata; class Amphibia; order Caudata; family Salamandridae; genus Lissotriton; species Lissotriton helveticus. The sequence continues at coordinate 788,813,380 of NC_136068.1, forward strand.
GCAAGGCTGCCGCGTAAACACTCTACTCACCATGAGTTTTTCTTTAAATAGAATGCAGCAGGGCGACTTTCTTTGAACGCTGAGTGGACCCGCATCTACAAGTGGCGGTAAGACTTGTTACGCAGTAGGAATGAAGCTGTGGCTTTTAGCATATAGTAAGGTAGTGGTAACAGATTGGTACTTGTTTACCGTTCAGGTGTTGGCAAAAAGAGGGAGACTTCCGTTGGATTCGTAACAAGAGTAGAAGAAGTTGCTCATAGGACCGTACGTATTTTTTACTTGGTAGTATTTTTTGGATTAAGGGTCAATAGTTGAGCACAGCTACTAATTAGGTGAGACTGACACTAACACGTTTTTTCAGAACGGCACGGCAGGGAGCTTTCTTCTTTTCACCCTAGAGAATGTAAATACCCTTTCTCTTAATTTCTTTTATATTAAGGGCCGGTTTTCACTTACTTCTCACTTTTTTGATGGAGTCACATAACACGGGTGGATCGTGGTGGCGTGTACTTTTGGTTGTTTCCCCTCAGTGTTCACTTCAGCACGTTTTGTTGCGATATGATATTTTGTACATATGAAATTACTCATTAGAATTTGGCATGTTGTTGTATTTTAGATCCTGTTGAATCAGCAATTTGAAAGAACCAAAGCACTTATGGACCTTTGAAATTCGAATTTTGAATTCTGTTTGGACACATTTAATCCCCTGAAGAAGGGTGCTTTATGCACCCGAAATGCATTGGGTTTTTGTTTTTTTGAATTTCAACAATTGATGAATCGTCATTACTACATTATTTGTATTGAAAATATGTTGTGATAATATTTTCAAATGCCACATGTTTTGATTATGAAAAGCTTGATGAATACGAACGTACATAAATACTTTTGATGTATACTGTTTAGGAGTAAAAAATACTATACTATTTTTTGAAAAAATAAATGTTAACTTGAGTATTTGAATACATGTGTTAAAATTCCATTGAAATTGCAAAGGCGTTCCGCCCACTAGCTGTGCGACTAGCAGCCCTGGGTTACCCAGGGCTCATATTTACACAACTGTTACTCGGGAGGGAGTTTGGCACATAACCCTCACACTAGTAAGCACGCGAAAACTATTAGCCTCCACATAACCTACTTTTAAAAAAAGAGTATAGGAGTGCGGTTCCACCCCATCTAAGCAATTTAAAGCTTTGGTTAGCCATGATTCAAAGTTATCCCATACCTCCTGTAAGGAGTTTCCTGTTAAAGGGGGATGCTCAATTAGTTCATGTGAGAAGAGTTCAGGAGTACATTTTTTGAAATTACGGCGTCTGTAAGGTGGCAGTTTGGCATGGGTATTATTGATATGTTTTCTAGCTATCTTAAACGGCACCATACTATGGTCAGACCATATTAGTGGAATGGGTGGCGAGGTGTTAATGCCTTCCCAGTTAGCAAAGATAGGGTCTAATAAATGCCCTTGTTGATGGGTGGGCAAAGTTGAGAGAAGTTTGAGATCAACCGAGTTAAAAGCATTCAGTAAAAGTTGAGCTTCCTTGGAGTGGCTATCCTCTAGATGTATGTTGAGGTCGCCAAGGATGATGACATTTTTGTGTCTGATGGGGAGCTGAGTGGCCAATTCAATGAGTTGGCTGCAGAAGGACACCGCTGCTCCAGGGGGTCTATATATTAGTAAGCCAATGATTGTGTTGGTAGCATCTAGTTTAATGGTAAATCTACCACACTCACTATCAGTGATATTTAATACGGTAAATGTACACTCTAGTTCTTCTTTGCAAATCATTGCCAGTCCCCCCCCCCGTTGTCTTTGACGATCGATTCTTAGGAGACTGTAGTTGTTAGGTATAGCCTCTAAGATATCCGGGGAGGAGGCTTCGTCTAGCCATGTTTCAGTAAGAAACATGGCGTCCAGGTCTTCATTAATCAAGAGGTCATGAATTTCGGTTTTATGTTTGGGCATGGACCTACAATTGAGTAATAGCAATTTGAGATTCATCGTTTTATTAGGAGTCGAAGTAAACTTGGGGAGCGGTTGATAGCATATGTTGCACTGCGCGGGTAAAGACTCCGGGTCTATAGAGTGCATACAGTTGCGGGACATTGACTTACCAAGTTTCAAGAGGTCAAATTTAGTATAGTGGCAGCGATGTATCTTATTAGTGAGTGTCTCTGTAGGTAATGAGGAGCAAGGTCTATGGAGTCCTGCCCCGCGCCCCGATCGTTCGCGGACGGGCGCAGACGGGCTGGACTCTGGCTTGACTCCGGCGCGCGATCGGCACGCCCGCAATGCGCGTCCGCTGCGCGGAGCCATATACGTATGTTTTAATATCGGCGTCCGAGCGACGTTCCCAGCGAGCCCACACTAAGATGGCCGCTGTCCTAAATCACCCAGTCCCCGCAGATGACGGCCCTTAGATCGGCCCCACCCACAGAGAAGATCCGAGCAAGTAAGCTGCTCGTTGTCTGGGGAACGGAATGAATCGCAAGGTACACACACCTTTCCTCCTAAATAGCTATGGGCATAGTTCAATGGCAGAGTCTAAGATGTAAAATGCCAGAGTAACGATATCGCGTTTTGCAGCTTCAGCGCGAAGGGAGGGGGTAGGACACACAGGAAAATTCAAACAGTTTTAAAAATCAGCGAGGATTAAAAAGCATAACCTCCCGGCTCAAGCCTCAGGAGAGAAAGCAAGCAGTCTGCAGAATTGTATCTTGGCCTGTTTTTATATCGTCGTCCGAGCGACGTTCCCAGCGAGCCCACACTAAGATGGCCGCTGTCCTAAATCACCCAGTCCCCGCAGATGACGGCCCTTAGATCAGCCCCACCCACAGAGAAGATCTGAGCAAGTAAGCTGCTCGTTGTCTGGGGAACGGAATGAATCGCAAGGTACACACACCTTTCCTCCTAAATAGCTATGGGCATAGTTCAATGGCAGAGTCTAAGATGTAAAATGCCAGAGTAACGATATCGCGTTTTGCAGCGTCAGCGCGAAGGGAGGGGGTAGGACACACAGGAAAATTCAAACAGTTTTAAAACACCTGGACCCAATGGCATAAAGTCTGGGTTTTATAAATGGCACGACAGACTACTGGGAGTTACTTGTTGAATTTGTTCAGAGAGGTGGAGAAACCAGGGGTACTTCCCCCCTGGATCTCCGCAGAGCTACCAACACAGTGATCCCTAGGAATTGGAAGCCCAAGCAGCAGTGCGATTCATATTGCCCGATATTTCTGCTAAATTTTAAAGTCAAAATCCTGCCCATGATATTAGCCATATTTACAACAAGGGGTGGTGAGGGACAGAATCTCTGAATTAAGCAGAATACTCTCACCCAGTCAAGTGATCAGGGCTAGATCCAACACCGTTTTTTAGCTCATTGCACCATCCCAGTTTCAGAACCTGGCTGTATGCAAATTAGTCTGTCCCTGGCCCAGTGCATCATGGGAACAGGGCAGACCAGACTACAAAAGCCAATTCTTACACTGGGAAGGAAACAAGCTTCCGGGGACCGGTTTCTGGCATTACAGCCGTCTTCGGCCCGGCTTGCTTGAATCCTGATGGTGCAATGAGCAAGGGACTCATGTCTGAGTATACCCTTCCACGCTTAGGGTGGACAAAAATATTTACAACAAGGGGTGGTGAGGGACAGAGTCTCTGAATTAAGCAGAATACTCTCACCCAGTCAAGTGATCAGGGCTAGATCCAACACCGTTTTTTAGCTCATTGCACCATCCCAGTTTCAGAACCTGGCTGTATGCAAATTAGTCTGTCCCTGGCCCAGTGCATCATGGGAACAGGGCAGACCAGACTACAAAAGCCAATTCTTACACTGGGAAGGAAACAAGCTTCCGGGGACCGGTTTCTGGCATTACAGCCGTCTTCGGCCCGGCTTGCTTGAATCCTGATGGTGCAATGAGCAAGGGACTCATGTCTGAGTATACCCTTCCACGCTTAGGGTGGACAAAAATATTTACAACAAGGGGTGGTGAGGGACAGAGTCTCTGAATTAAGCAGAATACTCTCACCCAGTCAAGTGATCAGGGCTAGATCCAACACCGTATTAGCCAGGCACCTTCTACAGGTTATCACACCTTTAATACACAGAGATCAATCAAGATTCATGCCCGATAAGTCAAGGTGGCTCAACCTGCGGCACACACATATTTGGTTGGCAACAGTATAGGGCCAGCAGGCTTTACATGTTTTCTCTCTTTAGATGCTGAAAAGGGATGTACGTCGTTACAACTCATGCTTTTACCACGCATGCCTTTACGACGCAACTTTTACAACGCAAACCATTAAAACGCATAGTGCTTAGGGATGCTGGATAGTGAATAGTTTAATTTACTATTCCAACTCCAGTCTACGTGGACACTAGGGAAGGTGTTGGATAGTAAATTAAATCTATTCCCTATCCTAGAGCGCCCCCCCAGCGCAATGCGTTGTAATGGTTTTTGTAGAAATTGTTGCGTCGTAAAGGCACTGCGTTGTAAAAGTTGCGTTGTAAAGGATGTTTCCTGCTGAAAAGGCATACACAAAGGCAATCTGAAACAAAAGTCTAACTTTACGACTTTTGCCATTCACAGAGTTGATTCACGAGTCTATCTTTACTTCTGCAGTCGGGCCAAAATCTCTGGCTTGGGCCGTACTCTTCGCACCCGGGCCGTACTCTCTGCCTCGGGCCGGATGAAGTGTAATCAATGGGCTGCAATACAATTTTTACAAAAAGGAATATTAGGAACGTGTGATAAATGGTAGAGGAGGTCATGAAAATCAGTTTGGGTAGAGAAAATAGTGTGGCCAGACACTACATCATATAGTGAAAAGTTTGCTCATTTGACAGTCAGCAATGAGGGGAGCTCAAATTGTGGACTGCATGTACCATAATACAAAATTCAAAACAGACTGGACAGGATTTTACAAAAGTTATTGTCTCAAGCATTAATTGTAAGTAATATTATCCATTTTCATTGTGTGAATTACAATTTGCAGAGTAGCTGCGGCATTTTAATTAAGTTGCTACAAATTGTCTCTGCTACCAGACAGTGGACAAAAGGCCTGGGTGTGGAGAGGTGTTTTTCTTACTTGAGCAGTGTGGTAAAGGGGGTCATGCCAATACTTTCCTGAGCTTCAAAGGGTGCCTACCTTGTCACTGGCATCTGTAGCTCACAACGAGGCTGTCTCCTTTGTCTTCCTAGTCAGTTTTGCTTCAAACCTAGTGGGGGTGAAGCTTCCCTAGAACTTTATTGGAGTGACAACACAGGAGGGTTTGTCCATTATAATAGCCACATATCTTGGTGTACACAGGGAGCTCTGACCAGAGTTCTGCCATGATGAATTTAGACAGAGACAGGCAGTGTGAGATAGTTTACAGTAAGCACACTGGAAATGCTGCAATACTCCAGTAGTTAGGAAGTGGCCAGGAGTTTCTCTCGCCCACAGGCTGGCACTGGGCATAAAAGTGTCATCCTTAGTACCCCTCTCTGAACACTGCTGGACCAGTAGAGAATCAGAAGGACTGACCTGATGTTTGACGAATCTGAAGGAAAACTGTGTCTGCATGCTTTAAACCCCGGACCTCAGAATGGACTTCATGGGTCAGTTGGCTGACCTCCTATAGGAACTATAGTAACACAATAAGCTTCTAGAGGTCTCTTTCCCTGCAGTTGTCTAGCTGACCAAATCCACCTGGACACGTCCTAGACCCTGCTGCTTTCCTATGCTTGATTGAGTCCTAACCCTGAAGTGTTCCCTCCCAGGTCCGGGACCCTTAGCCGGTGTTAGAGTGTACTACTCTTGACCAAACTGAAAACACTTGGACTTTGCCAACTTTTCCACCAGAGAACAGGTGGTAGACATCATCAAGCTAAAGCTATTGGATTGCCGGTTATATTCAAATTGCTGGTTTGCCCCACTGAAGGAGTTCCATGAAATTTTAAGTCTGAATGTAAAAGACTTCATCAGGACTGATACAGAGGAGCAACCTGTTGAGGCCTTCCTAGGCACAAATTGAGGACTTTACCTACTCAGAACATCACCTCTGTTATCATATACTGCACTGGGACACCACTCTTCAGCAACATGCCGTCATTGACCCCTCCTTTGTATCCAGCTTGCAGCTGTCCGGCCAGTGACTTGTCAACTGCCACTTTTTCTCCAAAAACGTTTATAAATCAGAAAGCAAACGTTCAACTGGGATGAATCTGGTCTCTGTATCTGACCCATGCTCCATTGCAAAAGTCTTAACTTTTTTTTGACTTGCTCTAGTGTGACCAGATATATGTAGCTGGCGCTTTGTGCTTCATAGCACTACCTTTGATCCGAACTTTTCAAAGAAATCATACCTCCACTTATACTTTAATTCTACTTGGAGTTTTAGCATTTTGATTGTGATTTTATTTATTAGAATGTACTCTATTTTTCTAAATTAAAGGTTTCTCTTGTGTTATGTTGTCAGATAATTACTGTTTGATTTCTGCATAAATAGGTTACATATTGCCTCTAAGTTAAGCCTGACTACTTTCTGCCAAGTTACCAGAGGGTAAGGACAGGTTTATTCAGGAACATTTGTGGTTCATCTTTCTCAGCTAAAACTCCCATTTCTTGCAGTCTACTTCTTGGGCTGTAGGTGATTCTTCGTTGTCCCGGGACGGATGTTTAGGGTTATCACCAAGGGTAACTGAAGGTGATTGAACCTGGCACGGTCCACAAGACCCATCCGAGAGGTGGAAAAATGGTTACCAACTCCCAGAGTTTGCAGCTAGCATTCAGTACTTGGGAGGATTCAGCTACATCAAGGAAGAACAGGGCAATGATCATCTGAGAAAGTGCTGGTGTTGCCTTGTCACCTCAACCCTAGTCCAGAAGGTTGTCCTTTTCTGGGTGAGACCGGTTCCCAAATACTATATAAAACATACCACATGTTATCACAAAAAGATGAAACATATTTCAAGTGAGAGAAAAGTTGTACATTTAAAAATATATGCATTTGTTGAATACAAACTATGTCTGCTTCCACTGTACTATGAGTCTTTGCTTGGCTCTTTCCTGCCAACTAGTTGTCTGGTAGGTAATATCTAACATTGGTGTGTTGTTACTTTACTACAGTATATGGAGAAAAGCCTAATTATATTATTACACCATGCGAATGCTGAACACCCACTTTGATTCTTCAAACAACTATTTCATCACATCTTCCATATTAGCACTTAACAAGTGCGGGGCTGTAGGTGTGACTACTTTATGTTGAACATTTAGCCTCACACAATGTATTAAAATTATTAGAAAAAAAGAAAAAATATTAGAACTTAACGGGGACTCTGTTGTTCAGCCCCCCCAGGAAAACTGAACACTTACAGCATTTTGTTTCATATGTTGATGAATCTCTGTCATGTGATCTTCTATGGCTCGAGGCCTTTGATATTTATTATCTGATTTTAATCTCACATCTCCGCGTGTATCTTAGAGACTGCGTTGCATATGCTTCCACATTGCGTTTTAAGATTTATTTTGTCTGGAATCTAATTTTCCTTGAAACAGAATGCATACTATTTTTAGCCTGATAAAAAAAAACAAGCCTAAGATTGTGCACGGCAGTAAACAACAAGAGTTACCTACCTACAAACGTGAATCTGCATGCCCGATTTCAATTTTACGTGTAACTATATTTTGTATTAATGCAGAGGAAAACATTTCAAACCATAAACAAGAGTACACAGCGAGATATCAAAATATTTTCGCATGGGTGATGTAGGGCAGAAATGGTGGGACATAAGATTCTTCAGAAATGGTACAAAGAGAGTGGTAATATACATTTTTACACAGTGGTGCAGGGATTACCCAGGGTAGGGGTCGAAGGGGGTAGCTGGTCGTTAGCAGTGCTTAAAAGTATGCCTGGAGAGGTGGGCTCTGAGTGCAGACTGGTGGGAAGGGCATTCCCTTGAATTCAAGGGAGAAGGTCCGGGTAAGGTGATGGACTTGAACAAGGGTTGAAGCAGGGTGGTGTAGGCACGCACTGGAGAGTGTGACTGGTTACTGTCGGCTACATTAAGCGAATATATTGTGAAAGGTGCTGATATGATGATGAGGGTATGGAGCACAAGTAGGGCTGGGCTCTAAGCTTGTCTGATAGCCAGACTGCTTGTCATGGGTCATGAAATGAATTCCCATGGAATATGTCCTTATCTTATCCATGGAATCAAAGGAATGCTGAAGGAGTCCGACTCGGAGATGATGCGGCAATCCAGTTGCGCAAGACCAGGATCATATTAATGGATTAGACACTCTGTCAAGAGAGGTGTAAGTAGACTGTGGGGGTCTGATGTTTAAGTGGACTGGAAGCTGAAACCTGCAGCAACGGGGTTGCTACATATCTCCATCCACCAGCCAGAGTTTAATTTAAGCCAGGGTTTGTAGCTGAGGTTGGCGGTATCAACACCTTATGCAGCAATCTGCAGCAGTGGAGGGTGGGCACTACATTGCAAGTTTTCGGGCACTTTGTTTTTGAGGGGGGTAGGGACATCTAGGCAATGACATTTGGGTGGCCCTGAAAGGTTAGTTCCATTATCTGCAGATTGGAAACTTTCAAAGACACGGATGCAAGCGTCCAAACAAAGAAGTTTGCATTGAGCTCCTTCGGAGCTTTCATTCCAGTGAAAGTTTTTTCAACAAACTGCTTCAAACAGTAGAGGGTGGCAGTGGTTAGGATGTGGCAGGATTGGTTGGAGAAATTGCATATAAAGATATCTCTCTAGGATTTCTCATTTTACATATATTGGATGGGTAAATGTATTTCAAGTGTTTCTGAGTCATAAAATGAGGAGATGCTATACTGAATTATTTTAAAACACACATCGGCTGATATTTTTTTCTACAGGAGACAGTCCATGTTTGTGTAGTGGTTCTCGCTGTGTGAAATCTGTGTGCTTTAATGAAACAGTAGAAGGCTCAGCCAAGCAAAAGTAGGTGGTGTTCAATATATGAGTAAATAACAATTAAATTACTCGACTATGTATTTAAACTGGGTAAAATGCATGACTCTCGTCTAGATTGTGGGTCATATACTCTAAAAAAACCAAAGCTTCATATTTGTAAGGGCCATTTTACCCCCACAAATGGGGGTCTGTACTTTCAGCAATGCAGGCCCCAGTATGCACTGGCATGGTGGTGTATATGGAGCTTTTCTATTCCTCATATAGTGGTGTCTGAAACTTTGATAATTATGTGCATCCATTATTAAAGGACAAATTAAAGAAGTTGCTATCTTGTCTAAACTTCTCTGTGTGATCAAAGTCCTACTCTGGAGCACATATTTAACATTAAACACATTGAATGTGCCTTACATCAGAGGTTTATATTCCATCATGCTAAATCAAGCGGTTCATAGGGTCTTTAAGGAGGCCAGACAATGATATATTGCCCGAAATACGTAACACTTGAAAACCTGAAATGTTTTGAATGGCATCCTACCTGGTTATTCAAAAGAATGCAAATTCTAAAAAGGCCATGCCAAAAATTACCTTGAGGGATCTTACTGGGTTGTGAGGGTAGTGATAGGGAATACCCACTTTTTTTAGGATGAAGCAAAACTGTAAATCAGATATTTCCTCATAATCCAATAACTTCCCAACTCCCTTTCTAAAGTAAAAAAACAATTATTCAATACGATGGTGAGTTCACAAAGCCCTTTTAGATGCCAGTATGGTGAAATTAATGTCTTTCAGCCTCTTTTGATTACCATCATGGGCATATGATCTGAGAAACTGTGATTTATCAAATCAGACACTGACAAAATATTGTAGTAAATAGAGTATAATTGCCCTTATAAGGATAGCAATAGAAACTATGCCACCAGTTTCCTTTTTGTACAATTTCAGTAGGCGTTTTTTGGTTCTGCAATAAAGAACCATAACTGTATCAAAAGAAAGCCTGAAACACATAACAAGGCTGAATGTTCAAGTCGAGTACCATGTATGCAGGCAACACACATAATTACTAACCACTTTATATAAGCCAAATCAAGAAGAGGGAAGCTGGCCTTTAGTATTAGGCTGTTATATATTTATAAATTCCGTGTTGTTAATTGTAAAAAACACTTTATTTGAAGTAGGAGTAGAATGTGTATTTTTGTTGGTGGACAGACTACACTGGCCTGATAAGCATAATTTTATTGCAAAATATGAAATCTTTGTTTCAGTTTTTAATTACTTGACATAAAATATCTTGCTTACTTTTGGTACTCTAGTAATAGCGGCATGAGCCTGCATCCTGAGATGCCACCCAACTGGTGTGATGCTGTCCGAAATTACTTCAGGGATAAAACAGAATGCGTTTTCTCTAGGATCAAGGTGTCTGAGAGAAAGTTAAAGACTGAAGCTAACTGTGCCTATTGTGGTTTTCATGAACGATTGCAACCTCCCTACAAACATAGCCTCAATGGACAACTCCCTGAGGGAACCATTTCAGAAATCTCTGTGAGATCTCTGTCCAGCCTGGTTGAACAATACCCCCTCACAAGTGGTCGAACAGTGTCACATGGAGCTAACCCCATATAGACAGTAGACTGTGAACAACTCATTAAAGGAGGGCCGACAGGTAGCTAGCTTCATTAGGCTTGGATTACGCCTCTTTTGTACGAAGAGGCTAAAGAAGCCAGGATGCCCACCAACCATCAATCCATTTCTAGCATCGGATTCTTAAAGTTTTGGAAAAAGCAAAAACATTGCAACTCTAGAGAGATAGCTAGCATTCTTGAGGACAGTCAAACACATTTTAATCCACATCGGGTCACAGAGTCTGCAATGATCAATGTTTAGTGAACTGTACACGGTTTAGAACTCCCGATTCCACTGGATCTCGCACCAGTCTTAACCACCTTTGACAACTTCCGATTTTAGTTAAGACTGGATTTGGTAGAGCGTGTTGGGTAGAGGTAGCTGGAATCATTCCTATCTGATCAAAGAAAGCAGAAAGGGACTCTACTAACCCAATGGGACAGGGCCCCATATAAGAATATCCAGTCAGAGAAAAAACTCCCAATAGGTTTTATTTATACAGTTTCAGACGCGGTCAACACATTCTCTCCACTTCGATTCAATATAGCATATGCATCCCCGATAGCATTAAGGTATAACACCACGCTTGTATTATCGTATAAGAAAAGAGAATATTCTCTCGACCTTTTATTCATATATCGAATCTCATTTTAAAATCCATAAACAAGTCGAGTTTCTGTACACATTCCTAAAATATAAAAAATAGATTAAAACTCTATGCTTGCACAACCCTTTCTGAAAGGTAGGAAAGGTGCTATTTTACAATAAGAAAACAATACACTACATAGCACAAAGACAAATTGGGAGGACACAATAAACAACAATATAATCTTCTTGGGTCATTGTTTGCATCACAAAGTATCACCTAGTCATTAATGTCTACAATGCTCTTTCAATGCCCTTTAGGTCTAGTATCAAGTTCTACATCAACGCGTTTCCATGGATATCCTAATTTGTAGGCTATCTTTTTCAAGATAATTACATTTTCTCCCATGCTGCATGATAATAACCAATACGCTTTTCCAGCATGCCGATATGCCATACAGTCACGTGTTTTCCTTTTTATTTTCACTTCAGTGTAGGCTCAGTTCAAACCAGATAGTGTTAAAACCAATGAAATATCTTTCCGTTAGATCGATTGAGGAGTAGACGAGTATATTCTGGGAAATGGGTTGGTTTGCACTATATTTTGCTGTTTGATCAATTTCCGTCCTGTACTTAAGCTCTAGACTGAAGACAAGGATCTTTCATATAACCTTGTTCTTTTCAGGGCTTGTGTGTCCTCCTCTCACCGCCTATTGGGTCATTCGTTCATTTTATCTGACCAGAAGGCTAGAGTTGCAGTAGATCAGAGTCTTGCAGAAACTATGAAGATTAACTACGGGGTCCCCCGGGCCGATACCAACCTCCAATTCTTTGCAATATCTATTTACACCAGTAATAAGAGGTACTGATTAACTTAGGGGTACATTTAGAAAGCTAGAACGATGATACCTGAGCCGTGCTCCATCAGTCAAATGGTTACAATTGAGAAGCTGATTAGCTTCAGATCCTTCAAATACTGAATTTCTGGGGGTTGGTACTGACCATTGCTTTAAGAATCATAGAGTAAAATAGCACTCTTACCATGTCGAAACATGCAATGGTAGGGTAAAAACAGAAGGAGAGTACTCCAATGAACGGATGCCAATTTATGGTTACATCAATCAGATCATGCGATCGCTGATTATATTCATCCTGCAACCATAACAAGATCAACTATATGCTCAAAAATTGATTAGCGCACTGACTAGGTGGCAGGTTACTGGAAAGCTTTCAAGGTCTTGCACAACTGTACTGGAAGAGCAGTACTCAATCCTCCCTATATAATGCATACTTCTGAGTCGCAATGTAAGATGCATAGGCTTCTAAAGGCATCCAAGATTAATTTTGAGCTCCTCACATTGATGCATAGTGCTTTATATAGGGAGGTCCCAGCCAATCTGAAACAGAGTTTTACTCATTGTTTCATGAAAGTCATAGATAAACTGGGAAACATCTTTTAATAGAACTTAATAGTCTCAAGAAGAAAAACAAAGGAAAGCTGCCCCGGCCATTGCAAGTACCTTGTGGCACTGCTACCAGATAGCCTCAGACATATCCATGGGTTTCTCCCATTCAAGAGAGTGCCAGGCTTACATATTTGAAGAAGTGTTCGGTCTTCCGCAGCACAGCAGCGCCTATATAGATTTGATTCACGCATAAAGCACACTCACACATATAGAAACTGAACGGAAAAGCAACTGCTGAGCTTCTTTCCTCTTCTGTAGCATCTTTAAATGAAGAATTCATAGCGTTGAACATTTGTGTATTGGTGTTTGTGTTAAAGAGCCCTCAATCAAATTTAGTGTATTGTCATAATGAAGCTCGGGCTCTATTCTTACACTATCCCATTTTCTGTTATTACAGCGTGGAAACAGTTCACAATTTAAATACAAGTTATGCTGATAGGCTCTATTTAACATTACGAGATTTAAAAATAAACAGTAAACAGAAAAGTACTATTTTAACATGAACCACCTATTTATATCTGGTTGTACTTTCATTTTGGGTGCTATCCATCAGAAACGTAGGTTTTCGTGCCTTTTTGCTGCTTTTCCTCAGAGTTGATCGTTGTTGGCAATGCTGCTTGGATGGAACGCCTTGTCCAGTCAAGAGCCAGAGACTTGGCTACACTGCATTCTACTAATAGGAGATGAAAAGAGCAGTAGAGGAGAAATCACCAAACAAAAGCAAGCTGTTCTGGCAAAAGCCTACAGTGGAATTGGCCAAACATGTAAAGCCAACCATCTGGATGGTCCACACATCCACTTACAAAACATGTTTATGAACAATTACACAGCAAAGGAAGACCTCATTTGCTGTAATTGGAACAAAGTCAATTCAAATAATAATGGCACAAACAATGCGGAATATTCACTGTAAAATTCAATGCAGCAGTCTATCAGTGATATTATATTGGTATTATAAGAACAAACCTGCGACAATGTGCCTCGTACAAAGCTGAAATGAAAAGTACATTACATGCTGCTCAAGCGAGCCCAGCAGGCATAAGCCAAACTGCAGAGCTTGTCAAAAAAAGAACTGGCACATCTCACCCAGTTGCTAAAAACATTGGAAATGTAACAGGGCATACAGGCCACCTTAAAAGGCAAAACGTATTTAGTATGGACAACCAAACACTGGGGGAAACAGAAGGTACAATAAGGGGCTCGTTATGATGTTGGCGGAATCACTTCCGTCCGACACTGACTCGGTCATTGGACCGACCAACACCCGGTCGGCAGTCCCAACCGCTCCATTAGGATACTACCGAACATTGTTTGGTTGCATTCCTATATTTCTCTATGGGAGTATGCATTACGGCCGTAAATCGGCCGCGATGTGTCCTCCCATAGTGAAATGGGAGCTGCGGTACATCCCTGGACCCCGTGGCAGGATCCTCAAGGTGCCTACCACAAGGTGCAGGGATCTACAAGGGGGTACCGTGGGTGCCCACTCGGCCTCCAGCCAGAGGCAGTCACTAAAGATGGCCCTGCCGGAGCCCCCCAAACACGGTTTCTGACATGGTTTCCATGTTGGATAGGCCAGCATGCAAACTATGTCGGAAATCACAATCGTAATCTCAAGGGCGGAAAGAGCCACCCTTGAGATTACAGGCCGGATTCCGACTGGCGAACAGGCTCTCTGAGCCCATCGGAAGCCAGGCGGAATGACAGGCCAGTTTCCTTTTCTAATGTCTCATCATGATGAAGCGGTGGGAAAGGAAACTGATCGGCCCATTACAATGTGGTGCTAAAGGCTCTGACCGAAAGCCGGACCCTTTACGGGCTGTAGCCTAATCGGCCGCTTAGTCCAATTCTCAGAAACAACAACAGTAAAGTCAAAAAGTGTCTTACTCCTTGATCCCCTGTCACCCCCACATTTGTGTGAGTGGGACTTCTGAGGAGATCAATAGGGTATTGTTGATAAGTCAACCCCTCATCAGCTGAGATGCGAGATGTTACTGAAAATGGTATTACTTATATGTATTTAAAAAGCAAAACTTGTGGCTAGAAGCCATCTACGCTCGATACCAATTAAAGCAGATGCCACTGCCCTGAAGCAGGCACAACATTTCTTTAATTTGCATCGAAATAATATTTCGTCCTGAATTCTGTTGGCTTTAAACAAAACCATGCATCAGCTTTTCACTTCTTTCTCCCCCTGTATATCAGGCACTCATAACAATGCTATCGACATATTAATGAGAACCACAAAAGAGATCATTTTCAAGAAAATATTAAAGTTCAGGAGGTCAACTAATAATCATTCTTAAGATCAAATTAAAAATCCCCCTCAGCATTAAGAACACTTCACCTTAACAGTACTTGCTTCAAAGGTCAAAGGCGCAGTTTTTCCGGCCGCACCTAAATGCACTTTAAATACTGTATGAAACTTTCTCTGCATCATCATACCGATGTGTTGTGGATGTCTGTGGCCCAAGGGCGTTGCACTCTGTTATCTGTGTTAGGCGCCTACAGGAATGGGGCATGTATTGCTCAGCAGTGATTGTCAGTGCACTCAGTGACTGACAGCTTCTCCCGACGGCACCGCTCAGCTGTGACTTTCAGGAGACACGGCTTATCACTACACGTTGCAAACGACAGTGTGTGCCATAAGACCACAGGACAGCATACCGCAGGCCAGTACATGACTCATTTACATATTATAATCCTGTATGATGACAACATTGCTGTCTGTCTGAGACGCTTCTCCAGCCCTTTGAGAGACATAGGGCCAGATGTATTAAAGGGATTTGGCCCATTTTGTGTATATGGGTAAATGTGTTGATACATATGGCCCTTACCCCCAAATTCATCAAAGTCCCGTTTTGCGAGTCCTTAATAGCGATTATTAAGGAATCGCTATTAAAGACTCGCAAAACGGGATTCATCTAGAAATCGCAATAAATATAGCTATTTCTACTGCCTCCTTATTTGCGATTCGCTATTTGCTAATCGCAAATAAGGAATGGCATTCCCATTCATTCCTATGGGCCTAAAGGTCCATAGGAATGAATGGGGAGTAATTCCTTATTTGCGATTAGCAATTAGCGAATCGCAAATAAGGAAGCGATTTCAAGGGTGCCAGGGTGTCCACAGGACACCCTGTAGCACCCCTGAAATGCTCATGTACACTGGTGTTGCGCACACACATGTCCAAAGGACATGTGTGTGTGTAACATACAACTTAGAAAAATGCAAAAAAGTGCATTTTTCTAAGTTTTCGCTATTTACCACGAAGTCAGACTTCGCGGTAAATAGCAGCCCCAGATTGCGAAATCGCAATTTTTAAATGGTTCATGAATTGCATTTAAGGAACCTCTAATTGAGATTCCTTAAATGCAATTATTCGCAAATTTGCGATTTTTACAAATGCGATTTTTGCATTTGGGATGATGAATCCCAAATGCAAAAATAGTGCTTGCAAAGGGCCAGATTCTCAGCAACTGGCCCTTTGCGAGCCGATTTGCCTTTGATGAATCTGGCTGTCAGTGCCTTAAGGCTTCCAAAGCTACAATTTTTTTTTAAATTAGAATGAAAAGTCAAATTTCATGAATGTAGTTCATCAACATCTTGCAAGATAAGTATTATGTAAGTCTTTCTTTCCACTGCTGACCCAGTGCTTAATTTACTCCCAAAATTTGACTCGGAAGCCGCGGCCGGTGCTATAAATGGTTGAGGTGACAGATACCTAAGCTGACTAGTGTTGATTCCAGTGCTTAATTTGTAAAATAATTAAATGCCACGGCCCTGGTCAGGAGGCCACTGCAGCTTGCACTACCCATTGCCACTGCAAGCTCTGCCAATGATAGCACCAACACAACTACTAAAAATCACACTCCTACAAGTGTGACAATTCAGACTATTCCAGACCCCAAACGCTATAGGAATGGCTTGGGTGGCAGCTTTTAGTAATTTTTTATGTGTATTGAATTGATGAACAACTGTTGTTGTGCTCATCTCTAGACTAGAAACAAAGAGCGCAACCATGTGGCTGTCGTAAATGCCAGTCTTGACAATTAAGTGCTGGTGCTGAGCAGTGGAAACCACTGGTTCAAACTAAGCACTGACCATCTCATGATTCTTCAATCTTCAACGAGACATTCCCTCTGGCAGGTTCTTTTGTATCCCTGCCTTTTCTCTTTGTCACAGTTGTTCCATCTTCCTCTTCCTCCTCCTTTGCCCCTTATCTGTTTTTCTCTCTCTTGCTCTGGGTCAGTCTGATGTGGAAAAATAAGTGTTGGTCCCCAAAATGAGTACCACTGGCCCCACCTGTCACCACTGCCTCAAATTAAGCACTGCGACTGACAGGAGAGTAGCTTGGTCAGTAGGGTTGAGCGGGTGTGAACTTCAGATTTTCCTACAATCACGCTGGCATATAATGTGAAAATACATTATACGACAAGCAAGGCATATGAGAGCGGCTAAAAGGGCAGTGGAAAGTGAGGCGAATGTGGATTGGATAGGAACTATGTGAGAGAAAACAATATTTTGTTAAATAATCTACATTTGTTAACACTTTCAATACAAAGAGGGGGAGAGTGTGTGGGTTTTTGCCTGTGTTTATGAATAAATTCCTCGTGAAATCCAACAGAAACCTTGCCATACATGACTGAAACTCACCTGAACCCAACTATTTATGAGAAAATACATTTACAAGAGGGGTGTAACACCTCAAACACCTCTCTGAAGCTATGCCCCTATGCACTGATCTCTCTCAGCTGCGCGTAGCTTTCTTAACAACTATTTCAGATATCCATCAAGGTTTTTATCATTGCGTTTTGAGGCCTCATTCCTCAGCTCTGCCTGGTGGTGTTAATTCACATATTTTAAACTAATGCTCAAAATGTATTCCCAACACCAACTCTCAATGGTGCTGTATTTATCATTTTCCATGTTATTTCACTGTCTAATTAGTCTAATGTTTCAACTATTCATCTAGCCATTGATTAGTATTCTGGAAGAAAGCAAGAGCACAAAATGAATCATCAAGCATAACAGTACAAGGAAATAAGACACTGGGAATAAAATGTTACATGTGGAGATTGTTTACAACCCCAGCTAGGGGGATGTGTCCACACTGGTGTCTAGTTTGATTCCCATGTTTGATTTTTAAGGATTTTGGCTCAAGCTTGAAGTTTACTTTGTGTATAGGGCCTGATCTGCAGCAAGGAAGTATGACAGCTCTAGGGTCAGAAGCTTTGAGATCAGT
The DNA here is from genome assembly GCF_964261635.1 of Lissotriton helveticus. Lineage (NCBI taxonomy): Eukaryota > Metazoa > Chordata > Amphibia > Caudata > Salamandridae > Lissotriton > Lissotriton helveticus. The sequence goes on from NC_136068.1 coordinate 788,831,230, forward strand.
CCTTAATGTGTAAACTATTAAGAACCAGGCCCCTGACCAGGAGGCCACTGCAGCTTGCACCACTCATTGCCCCTGTCATCACTGCCAGACCAAAATAACTACTCACCGTCTCTATCACGGGCAAGCGCAACAGTTCAGATTATTCCAGGTCCCCAAAGCTAAGCGAATGGCTGGGGAGGCAGGTATCAGTAATTTTTAATGTATATTGTATTCATGAATAACTGCCATTCTGCTCATCTCTAAATTACAATTAAGTGTGGGTGTAGAGCACCAGGAACAAATTGAGTGCCAGTGCCGAGCACCGGAAACCACTGGCTCACATTAAGCACTGTTTGTGATGTCAGAAGGAAAAGAAGGTTAAGAAGTCCATGAGTCTCTGGAGGCAGATCTCTACAGCAGAGAATGGCCTCTGGTCAACAGAGTCCCACAAGCAAATTGCAAACAATGTTTTTCTAAGCACTTGTAATCGTCTGGGATCTGGCTCCAAAAGGAGGAAGAAGGCCCATGTCTTTTTGGAATACAGTCTACCTGCATCAGACAAATAAATGTTAGAAGTTTTGACAGAGACTGCAGTAGAATAACTCAATATTGCGATTTTTTTCTTTTCCAGTATTCAGCTTTTTGAGCTTGTTCTTTGAAATAGGCTCGAAGGAGCACTCTGGGATGTTACTGTCATTCTAAAACAGCTTCATGAAAGGCATACTGTGTACTTTACCTGGGAATTTTTTTTGCATCCACTTCTTCAGAACTTAAATCAAAGGCATGCTCAAGGTTGCAAAAATCTAAAGATCTTTCATATGAAAGCTTAGGTTTTCTCCACCAGCGACAGTCTGTGGAAGAGCAAAGTCAAAGGTTTGCGGCTCTTCCGCGCACTATAAGGCAGGCCGCAACGCCTACTAATTAAGCCTGACCTGTTTCTTGGGCTTGATGTCAGCACTGAAGGGGTCATTACAGTGGTGCCGGAACAATTTACAGAGCAGGGGTGCTGCCATTAATGTTATCACACTGAAGTCATAGGGACTGTGAAAAATCCATGAGTCACACAAAAATTAACAAGAGTAGCAAATGTGACACGCCCATTCAGCAGGAGAGTGGGAAGGGTGTGGAATGCAGCTGGGGTGCATTTTGGAGCACTGGTGACGTAGCACACTGTCTTTACAGATAGCATATGTTCTGTTGAAATGGCCACTACATTTGCAGAAACGAGCAGGTTTACTGGTAAAATTGTATAACACAAGAAACAATAATGCTTGGAACTTTGATTTTTGCAAATATTTACTATTTGTTCATCACCAAGCAAAGTGCCTTGATTTGTTTTGATCAGATTAAAATCTTAGTTTCCATCACATTTCAGAATTACCAAAAATGTGCTTTATTTGTGCTTTCCTAATTTTGGATATAATTTGAAATATGTGTATAGTTCATTTACAAGTATGTAAATCTTGTTGTGACGAAAAACTGACATTCTACAGCCTTTCCTTTCATCTCCCCAGCAGGATTGTCACCTAGATCACTTTGAAAAAATCCTCTCATTTTGCAATCAAAGAAATAAAAGTCTACTCCAGTTTAGGAGGATACCCGTTTGTTGTTGAAGGGACAGCCAATGTGGAAAGAGAAACACAAAACCTAAAGGCATCTTCATTGCTCATTCATCTTCTGAACTCCAGCATGAATATGTATGTGTGCTGTGGCACACCCTCCCTCTCCCCCACCCATACTTCCAGCGCCAATGGGTCAGTGAGCAGGTGTGGTGTAATCTATTTGTGCTTTTGCACATTTATTGGCTGTGGAAGACAGACTGTCAGCCGGAGGTGGGGGAAGGGGGGAAAACACTATTTCTGTCCATGAAACAGGCACAGTACAGGTAGTAGCAGGGAAGCTCCTCTCCCTACCTGCACTAACAATGTGCTCCAATAACTCCCTTGTCGCGCCTTAGCCCGCCCAAATCAAACACAGCACACAGAGCTCGGCTGAGGGTAACCTTCTTTATTCCCTGCCAGGAAGCTACTGGCTTACAGGCTACTTGCTCCTCCTTTTCCTGTGTGTCCATTTCCTGTTCCTCATTGCCTGACCTGTCTCTCTCTGGGAGGTCAGGCATAACGACATGACATCTCCCCCTTTTGTACAAAGAAATGGTACTACATTTCTTCAACAAGTCGCCGTGGTTTCCTCACCTGGCGTCTGGGGCGAGTCTCTCTCTCTGGTGTTTGGCTGCGTCGCTCAGGACTGGTAGTCATTCTTGGACGTTGATGATGTTGAATCTCGGCGTGGTCGCTCTGACCAGTGGAGTCACTTGAGGTGTGTCCAGAGGATGATTCATGCCTGTTCACAGGATGGTGTCTTCTGAAATGAGATATATTTCTCGTTATTTGCTTGTGATCAGCTTTGGCTGTAATCATGGTTCCTTTCCTCTTGTGGACTTGTAGGGGAAGGTTCAGGTATCGGCTGTCTGCTTTCGTTCGCCGGTCTCCTCTCACTATGACCCAGTCGCCTTCGCGGATATCAGCTTCTTTGGCGTGTCGGCGATTGTCTGCATATGTTTTCATTTTCTGTTTCTGTCTCTTATCAATATCGACAAGTGTTTCGTGGTCAACGGTGACAGTCTTTGAGTGAGGCGTGGTGCTTATCATGGGCACTCTTGTCCTCGGTGTCCTTCCCAGCATTAATGTGGCCGGGCACTGATTCGTGGTGTTGTGAGGAGTGGTCCGGTAGGCCCTCAGTACTTCGTTCAAGGTTTGCTGGACATCTCGACGTGTTATCTCTGCTTGTTGGATGGCTCTCTTTAATGTTCCCATGAACCTCTCCACCATGCCATTGGCTTGTGGCCACAGTGGAGTTATCTTGTGATGTTTGAAGTCGAGATGCTTCGCGAATTCCGCGAACTCATGGCCATTGAACGGGGGCCCGTTATCGGATTTGACTCTTGCGGGAACACCCCATGCTGCAAAGATGTCATCCAGTACGGGAATGACGGCTGTTGCTCTGGTGGATGCTATCATGTGTGCAAAGGGAAATCTTGAATATTCATCCATGACAACCATGATGTACTGTCCTGATTGGAGTGGTCCAAAGAAGTCAACTGCTACTTGCTTCCACACCTCATCTGGCAATTCAGACATTTGAAGAGGTGCTGGGGGTTCTTCACGGCTCACTAGTTGGCACGTCATACAGTCTTTTAGCGTTGTCTCCACCATGGAGTCAAGAGAGGGGAACCAGACTCGTTCTCTCAAAGTCTTCTTTGTGGCGTTCAGGCCCCTGTGGCCTTCGTGGGCTAGATTGATGATGCCTTGGCGCAGGTTGTGAGGAATCACGATCCTTCCCCCTCGCAAGAGAAGTCCAGTGTCACTGATGGACAGTTCCTCATGATCACGATGAAACGCTGCGAGGTCGTGCAGGGGAGGAGCCGATCCAGGCGCGGTGTTCATGGCGTGTCGCCAGGAGTTGTTGCGAACGTGGGTCATGACCGTTTGAATCAGCGGGTCAGAAGCAGATGCAGTCTGGATGGATTCCAGGGGAACTGCAGGGGGACATGCAGCATCAATGACGAAGTGGATGTAGTCGTCCGCTAGAGATTCAGGTTTCGTGACGATCGGCAAAGGGTGCCGGGACATATAGTCCGCAGGGTTCTCGGCTTTGCCTGGCTTGTGGACAATCGTGTACACATAGTCTTGGAGTCTCAGACCCCATCGTTCGATGCGAGGTGGCATCTTTGCGTTGGGATTGCCAAAGATTGTGAGTAGGGCTTGATGATCAGTAATGATGGTAAAATGTTTCCCATACACGAACAAGTGAAAGTGTTCGCACGCCCACACTACAGCTAGGCTTTCCTTCTCCGGCTGGGAGTACGCCCTCTCCGTGTCCGTGAGGCTACGGCTCGCGTAAGCGATGATGTGTCGCTGGTCAGAGTGTTCACGGTATTGGGCTAGAATGGCACCCAAACCCACCGGACTGGCGTCGACAGTGATTTCTGTCCTTTTGTTTGTATCAAAGTATGCCAGGTTGATGGCAGACCCAACAGCTTGTTTTATTTCTGTGAAAGCTTTGGCACACGCTCGTGACCACTCAAAGGGTTGTCCTTGACGTGTCAGTTCTCGGAGCGGGTAGCTGATGGTGGCGTAATCACGAATGTATCGCGCGCAGTAACTTGCCATCCCCAGGAAGGAGCGGCGGTCGCTTACGTCCTTGGGTGTCGGAGTGTCAGCAAGTGCGGCCACCTTGTCGGGGTCAGGCGTCATGCCTTCACTGGAGAAAGTATGTCCATAGAATTTGAGGGTGTTTTTGTGGAATTCGCACTTATTCGCATTCAGTGTCAGGTTGGCCTGCAGCAGTGCATGGCACACTCTATCCAGCGCGGTGTCATGTTCAACTTGATCTTTGCCGAAGACTAACAGGTCGTCGCTGTAGTTGAAGGAATTCGGGATCCCTTGTATGACCTTCCGGATGGTTTCCTGGAAGATTTCGGCGGCAGATGAAATGCCGAAATTCAGGCGCTTGTATCGGAATAGGCCTTGATGCGTGGTGAAAGTCGTGATATAACGTGACTGTTCGTGGAGCTCTAGTTGGTGGTAACCTTTGTTCAGGTCGAGTTTGGAGAATATTGTGGCCCCGTTCAGTTTTGTGATCATATCACTGATGTGCGGCCCTGGGTGGCGCTCAAGTTCGATGGCGGTGTTGGGCGCTCTCATGTCCACACACAGCCGGACTTTGTTGTCTTGTCCTTTCTTCGGGACCACCACCACCGGTGATACCCATGGGGTGGGTCCGAACGTGCGCTCTATGATGTCGGATTGTAACAGGTCTTGTAGTTCATCATCAACGGCTTGTTGCAGGTGGAAGGGCACTTTCCTGTGGTGCTGGGCAACAGGTGTGATGTTCTCATTGATGTGGAGCTTTACTTTGAAGTAGTTCAGCTTGCCCAATCCTTTGAAGAGTTTCGGAACTTTGCCACGATGTCAGGGGCATCTTCCGTCATGTACAGCAGTTCCACCAGCTTCAGTCGTTCCGCCGTTGGCAGACTGAGCAAGCAGTCGGCGAAGTCGGGTCCTTCCACGACATGGACATATGCAGGAATTTTCCTATTCTTGAAAGTCAGTGTGGTATGGAATCGACCAAGGCAAGGCAGAGGTTTCCGGCACATCCACGTGAAGATGCGGACTGCCGCTGGCTCTAGTTTGGGTCTGTTCTTCATTTTCTGGTACTCCAGTGCACATATATAGTTCAACGAGGCACCTGAGTCCAGGACAAATTTCGCTGGGTGTTCTCCTATCAGAATGTCTAGCTTCGGATATCGTTTGAGTCGGTCCGGGTCGGCCACCATGCATATATATTCATCACTGTCCTGCATCGTTGTCGATGAGTCAAACACTCTGCAGACGTACTCATCACTGTCTTGTGACACTGTGGTGAGTGCCGATGAGCTGTTGGATGAGGAACGGTGAGCCTGGCGTGACCTCGTGGAGTGATGACGAGAGCGAGGCGTACTTGTGGATCGGCTGTGCCGTTGGTAGGAGTATGTCGAGCGGGTGCTGGAACCTGAGGAGTCTGAGGAGTGGCTCTCTTTTCTCGTCACGGCTCGGGCATGGTGCCGGGTGCTAGATCGTGGAGTGGGTGACCTTCGGGTAGATTGTCTGGCTTGGCAAGCTATCTCAAAATGATTGTCCTTTCCGCACCGGTGACATCGTTGACCGATGGCCGGACACTGCCCTGAGTGGGGGTAATCTTGGCCACATCGATAACAGGCAGGTGCAGGTTTAGTGTGTTTTGTCTGTCGTGAGTCTCGCCGGGGTGATGATCTCCGGGGGCTGCGGTGGTGCTTGCCTGTTCTCTGTGCACTCGACCTTGGGCGGATGCTTGTACGCGATTGTATTCGAAAAACCTGCTCTTTATGGTCTTTGTCTTTGTGTTCAGGCTTGTGTGTTTCCATCCTCTTGGCATGATCTTCTGCCTGGTCGTTAATCCTTGTAAGTTCTTCGATTTGCTCTAGTGTGTAGGATTTCTTTAGGAGGCGTCTGCGTAGTGATTCTGAACGGCAGCCATCGATGATGCGGAGCCGCAGTGCGTCTTCCGTCTTGAAGTTTTCGAAGTCGCAGTGACGCGTCATCCTCTTGATGCGTGTGATGAAATCGCCCATGCACTCCCCTTTTTCTTGAGATGCTAGGTTGAACACATAGCGCTCGTAATCGACATTGTGCTTGTGTAGGTATCGCCGATCAAGGGCAGCCTTTACTTCATCATAAGTGGCCGTGGCGACATTGGGCATTTCTTTGATTATTTGTGCTATTTCTTGGCCAGCAAGATTTCGCAGCGCAACCAGTTTGCGCTTAGAGTCTTGTACAAGGGACCCTTCCATGTAGTCTTCAAAGTCCTCACTCCAGGTTTTCCACGCAGGCCCCATGGTGTTGCCAGGCGTCAGCACCAGCGGCTGCGGTTGTCGCATGAAGGGTGCTCCTATGGACGCAACTTGAGGCATCATCGTCGTGTTGGGTTGCGTGGGTGCGCCTCCAGTCGAGGACGTGCTTTGAACATCGTTGTCCGACATGGTGTTTCTGTATTCTGTTACAGTAGCTTGTAATCCCTTTTTGCTGAGTGTTGGCAGTCTTTGCTTGTTCCTGCACTCTTTGCGTTAGCTTGTGGTTATAATGTTATTTTGTTGTTAGTGGCAGTCTTTTGGGCTTGTTACAGCTTTATCGTGCTTGAGTGGGAGGTTAGAGGCGAAATTCCCGCTTTTTTTTTCATTCACGGTCCTCTCCTGACTCTAAGATGGCCGCCGTGGTGGAAGCGTGGGTTTACTGGGGGCTGGCGCCTGACTTAAAGATGGCCGCCATGTTCTCCGGCCCCGGCAGCCTCTGTCACGCGTGCAGGCCGCGCTTTCACTTCTCTGACGGCCGCCTACGCTGCGGGACTCACCCTCGTGGTCCTCTGACCTCGGCGGTGATGGAGCACTCGCGCTCACCTTGCTGCCGCTCTACAGGGCTCTTCGCGTCTTCGGCGGGGTGGAGCACTCGCGCTCACCTCACTGTCACTCTGCCGGGCTCCTCACTTCTTCTGCAGCTGGGCGCTGTCGCGCGAGCACTTTCTTGTGTGCTCTCTTGCACTCCGCTCCAGCGGTGAGCCAGGATGGCGCTGTAAGCGTCGGTCCGTTTCGCGCTCTTTCTTGTGGAGCGGCGCTTTTGGAGCTGCTGGCTGGTCGTTGGGGCCGTTCCTTGGCTGGGCTGCGCGACGTTGTGTGTGGGGTCATCTATCCCACCCTCGTCGCCATTGTCGCGCCTTAGCCTGCCCAAATCAAACACAGCACACAGAGCTCGGCTGAGGGTAACCTTCTTTATTCCCTGCCAGGAAGCTACTGGCTTACAGGCTACTTGCTCCTCCTTTTCCTGTGTGTCCATTTCCTGTTCCTCATTGCCTGACCTGTCTCTCTCTGGGAGGTCAGGCATAACGACATGACATCCCTGGAGGGAGCTTACATTCAGTGCTAGTTTTACGTAAGTGCTTGCTTCAGCTTAATTTTCTGAGAGTAGTTTTATTTTAAACGACGGGCAGTCCCTGGGGAAAGAATCACAGCATCCTACCAAAAAGGGAAAAACTCGTTTCAAATGGATATATATTTCCACAGATCCCGTGGGCACGTGGAAGAAGGCACCTTTAAAATGGCGGCCGTGATGAGTTTGCCAATTTGAATCAGCAAATGGCATTATGCCTCCTTAGAATTAAGAGAAAATTAAAAACAATTTGATGGCGTTCTGAATGGTACTGAAATAGTGATTTGCAATTGTAAGTCGGATAATATCCTCCGTTTGTATCCCAATTGGGAAATTAAATCTGCTGAAATTATTAAACAATAAGAGGTACTGAGGATAGATATATTATCATAAAGTCAAGGGTGTAAACACATTGGTAAAAGATCATCACGCGGCTATTCTCATGGAGGTAAATGCAAAGCTATTTAATGTCTTTGCTTTATAGTTTCTTAAGAACTAAACCAGCCTACAGTTGTTTATAATCAATCAATAGGCTTGACTTGTGTAAGTGAATAAAGCAATGCACTTCCCAACACCATTGCACTCTGTCTGTAATAAGATTGCTTATCAGTCTGTCACAGATACACCTCACTGAGGTGGCCTTTTGAGAAATCTGTTATCCTCTTGATAAGCAACATTTTTGAGATCCCAATCACAATAGATTTTCTTTCTGAATGCATATTCGGTAGCCGTGAAATCCTATTCATTACTGGCAATTAATTGCAAACCTCGAGCTACAAAGAGGCCAATTGATAACAGGGACATTTCCTGTGGGAGGCGCAGAAAGAGCAGGCATTTGATTAGCCTGCGCCTGCCTTTGTATCTGATTGCAGTGCCAACAATACAAGTAATTCGAGTTCAGAAAGGGGCGGGGTTCACATTTGCCATCTCGGATATCACATAATTAGCAACGCTCTCTGCACTGCTCATCGCTTTCCCACTCATCCGTTACGAGATAATTATCTGACCTTTCAGAAATGCATTTGTTGTTTTTCTGTTAAGCAATAATCCAATGTTGTCTCATTAACCCATTTAGCACCACAGACATAGATTTTGAAGTTACCAGGTTGGCGGCCATGTCAGGTGTCAATATACCAGGCATTAGAGCTAAATGAATTATTTCACAGACAGATGCCACATGCAACAAGCAAGGAGATGAGCTGAGTCATAAGTGGGATGTCAGGTCAACTGGCCGGGTGTGGCTGCTACTCTGGGGTCGCCAGATATTAACAGATGTAATATATTACTACCCATATACAATCGTTTCAGGAGCATCCATCTGATTAGAGTACATTAGATCACCTCATCAGTGGCACAATATGACATCCACATACATTCTTTAAACATATGACATTCTGTTATTCAAAACAAGTCCAAAGTTTAATCCCAAAAAGTCCCTATTGAAATGCAACATCCAACTAATAACAAAGTCCTCAAGGAGAGTGCCACATACTTATCAATACAAATGATGCCTTCTTTTAAGGTGTGCTTGATATCCACATGCACATTTCAAGGCTCCGGTAATGTATGGAAGTGATTATAATCAGAGATTAAGTCATCGTTTTCCAATCAGGTTCTTACATGGCAACCCTTCTGGCATTGTCTCACTGGACAAGACAAACTGAAACAAAAAGTATATCCTGGGCAGTCAGTTCAGGAGTGATGCCCATGGTGGGACATAGTATGGAGAGAAACACACTCGGGTCTAAGCGCTGTGAAAGAATTTCAACAGTGGTTACATCACTCCAGAACAGATGCCTCGCCCATATATTGTGCTCCATATGAAGAACCTACTCCTGAGGCTGTTGGTCTCCATGTCAAATGGTGTTTGACCTCCTGGGAGCACCAGAACACACGTTGGGCTCTTCCTTGTAAGATGTACTTTCTTAGTGTGTGTCAGTGGGGCCAGCATGGCTCAGTTAGAGCATACTTCCTTAGGCCCAGGCATACAGGCGCATCATAAGGCTATAGTTTCAGATGACATTCCTCTCAATTAAACTGATACAGCACTAACCTTCTTAGAAGTGCGAATGCTCAGATCTCGAGCTCTCAAGCTAATAGAGGTTTCAATGAACAGCAAGTAACAGTGCAGCTCTAGCTTGCATATATTAATAGTTAGGATGGAGTTGGCAATTATTCTCCTGAAATCTGGGGCATTTTCAAACAATTGATTTTAGCAAATAAGCTTTACTCTTCGGTTAGTTAAGCATTTGAAGCTTTTCAAAAAAGAAAGACTGTCTTTCATTATTAGTGTGGCTTCATAATGACTAAAGTCAGGATTTAAAGGACGACGGTGAAGAAAACCTCAGGCATTTCTGGAAAAACACTAAAGCAGCAAGGGTTGCAGAAGAGCAAGGCATTTACATAGTGCCACGCTAGTTCTTTTTCGAAGTAATTACATTCGAAGGAATCCCCTGACAATGTTTCAACAGTCTACAGCATTCCAAGAGGGCCTTCAGGTCTGCAGTTCATACCAGGAGAATGCCAATATGTATCTGTTAGACTGCACTGGCTGGAAGGTGGACAGAACTACCCCTCCCCATGGATGAGGTAATGAGAGACAGTCATCCGTGGCATTTAACATTATATTTTCTGCACACACTATAGGAAAAACTTCGTGGCATCGGTTGTAATTGGTGTTCCTACTTTAAGAAAACAATTATTTACTTTCTTCAGTTTTGTGCAGTGCTAAACACACTAGTGATGCAAAGCATCAAAGAGCTTACAATCGTGCCACGTTCAGTTTCACAGTCACATCCACAGCACTTTCTATTTGGGGTTCATGTGAGCTGTAGGGGCCATGTTATGTTATGTTATATTTTTGATTAAGCACAACAGCTGCCCCAGCAACGAGGCATCCCGGCGCTGAAGAACCACAGAAGCTATACTAAAAAGACAAGGGGAGGGGAAGAAGGGAACCTAGGAAGAAGGGAACAGATGGGTCTTGATAGCCTTCCGGAAAGCAGACATATTTTCCAGGGAACGGATGTTTAGTGGCAAGGAGTTCCAGAGCATAGCTCCCAGAACCCTGAAGGAACGACTACCAATACGGCAGAGCTTAATCCGGGGAACAGTCACAAGGTGCTGACCTGAAGAGCGCAAGTTGCGCTGTGGCGCATAAGGTGTTAGGAGCGGGCGCAGGAATTCTGGACATTCAGATTTGAGGATCTTGAATGCCATGGTGAGGGTTTTGAATTGAATGCGAGATTCAATGGGTAGCCAATGCAGTCTCCGAATGGTGGCTCTAACGGAACACCTGCGGGGGAGACCCACGAAAGCTCTCGCCGCTGAGTTCTGTATGCGTTGCAATCATGCTATCTCTGCTTTATTGGCGCCCAAAAGTAGGACACTGGCATAGTCCAATTGGGAAAGGATGATAGATTGAACAATGAGCTGGCGAGTTTTCGAGTAAAAAAAAACGAGTATCGGGTTAAGGCTCCTCAGCAGGCCCACGCAGGTAGCAGCCACTTTTTTCGTGTGGGTCTGGAAGCTGAGTGAGGAGTCCAGCCAGACGCCCAAATTTCTGACCAAGGATTTCGGTGGTGGAATGGGACCCAACGAAGAGGGCCACCAGTGCTCATTCCAATAGCTGGAATTTTTCCCGAGGAGCAGCACCTCCGTCTTTCCTGCATTAAGCTGCAGGCAGTTGGCCGTCATCCACTGGGCTACTGCAGCCGGGCCCTCCATAAATCTCGTGGCCGAGATGGAGGGGCCTTTGGTGAGAGTGATGACTAGCTGCGTGTCGTCTGCATACCACACCAGCATTAGGTCCCACTCCTTGGCCACTGCCGCAAGTGGCTGCACATAAAGATTAAAGAGGGATGGACTAAGTGCAGAGCCCTGAGGAACTCCCTGGCCGATGGAGTGGAACCGGGAGAGAAACGGGGGAGCTGAAACTCGGAAGGATCTGTCCTTCAGAAAAGAGCGGAACCACTCAAGGGCAAGACCGGTAATCCCTATTGTCCCTAGGCGTTTTAACAAGATGTTATGGGAGACCGTATCAAAGGCTGCGCTGAGATCTAGCAAAATCAGCGCAGCACTCTGACCGGCATCGAGTATAGTCCGGAGGTGTTCAGTAGTGGACAGAAGGGCAGACTCGGTCCTGTGTCCCGGCCTGAACCCATTTTGAGATGGGTCCAAGATGTTGTTTTGAACCACGTGGTGGGACAGCACATTGTTTACATGGGCTTCTGCCAGTTTAGACACCCAGGGAAGCAACGAGATGGGTCTAAAGTTTTCTAGCTTCGTGGGGTCTAGAGTGGGCTTTTTAATAATGGGGGAGACCCATGCTTGTTTCCAACCAGTTGGGACCTCAGCCGAGGAAAAGGAAAGATTAAGTATCGAGGTCAGGGAAGGGATGAAGAATTCCAAGGAATTAAGCCGGCCTCATGGGATCTGCTGGAGAGCCAGACTTAACCTTCCTCAGAGTTTAGCTAGGTCTTCCTGAGAAATTTCAGGTATGAGTGTCAGCATAGTGCCATTAATGGTTGAGTTAGTGGGGTTAGGTGGGTCGGGGAAGTGCAGCGGGAATGGACTATACATTTTTTTCACTTTTTCTATAAAGAAGATGGCGAGATCCTCACACTGCTGTGTAGAGGTGATACAGGAAGCAGGGTTTCTACTGCTCTGTAGTTCTTGAACCAATTTAAAGAAGGTTTTGGTAGGATTCAAGCTGGAATTAATTTCTGCTGCGTAGAAGGACGCGCGCGCGGAGCGAATAGCTTTGTGGTAGAGTTTTAATTTGGACAGGTAGGATGCTTTAGCCCTGTCTTTGTACTCCCTTCTCCAGCTTCGCTCGGCTTTTTTACAATCTTTCCGCATGGATTTAAGAGTTTCGTTGTACCATGGGTTAGAGGGGGAGCAGCGCCTTTTAGTCCATTTGGCTGGTATGAGGGTATCAAGTCCTCTCGTAATCCAGTCATGGAAAGCAGCATATAACCTATTTATATCCAGATTTGCCTCATGGTGGAATTCTCCTAGGATAGAGTGGAGGTCACTAGTTAAAAGTTTATGCCATGGTCTTTTTAGGCGTCGAGTTGACTCGTCTTTGTTGGGCGATTCTCTCACTGTCAGAGTGAATTTGATGAGAAAGTGATCTGTCCAGCCCATAGGTTTGGGTGGGTCTGTCCTAACCTCCGGGATGTTAGTCAAGACGGGGTCAAGTAAATGTCCAGCTGAATGTGTGGCGGTATGAATTAGAGGGTTTAATTGTAAAGCTGTAAAGTCCGCCACAAGGTTTTTGATGGTAGGGTCTAGTATGGAGTCGAAGTGGAGATTGAGATCTCCCAGTATGGTAAAGTTTGCCGAAGTCACCACCAAGGAGTTAGCCACCTCTAGAAGTGTCTCGATGAACTTGGAGGGAGATCCCGGGGGTCGATAGATGTAGAGCCCTGTCAGGGCAAAGTGAGGTCCCGTCGTGATCTTAAAACAAGCACTTTCACAGCCCCAGATATCTTCCTTAGTAAAGGAGCAAGTATATTGCTTTTTATAGATGACTGCTATGCCACCACCTCTAGAATCTCGATTGAGAGTTTTCATTAAGAAGCCTTCTGGCAGCGTGAGGCTGGGAACACTGGTCAGATCATCACGGAGCCAGGTTTCACATAGAAATAGAATGTCAGGGCTCTCGTCAGTTAAGAGAGTGTTTACTTCAAGGTGGTGTTTTACGAGCGACCTAACATTCAATTGGAGGACCGTAAGAGAAGTATATTTAGGCGAGCTTACTCTGTGCCCAGATAGGCAGGGGCTGGGTGTTACGAAGTTACATGACTTACATTGTAGGCATGTCTGTCCAAGGCAGCCTGAAATCTCGTCACAGCTCTGGGCCGGATTAAGGGCAAGGAGAAGCTCTCTATCATAATGATGGAATTTCTGTAGAGTTTGGCCAGGGGGACAGGCGAGCGGCGATGTCTTGGCGATGACGGGCGCAGACGGGCTTGCCTTAGGCGCGCCCGCTGCGCTCGCCCGCTGCGCGTCCGGAAGATGCACATGGTTTATAGGGAGAGGGAGGACGCTAGGGGGGTGTGGCCTCGAAGGGGCGTGGCCTCGGTGCACGCCGGTAATGGCGGCAACAAGTGTGTATATTTACAAGTCCGCGGCAGCGCTAAAATCCGCTGTGCGGGTTGTCCAGATGTAGGCTTCTGCCCCAAGATGTCAGCAGAAAGCAAGGTGGGTTAAAAACTACAGTTACACACAAATAGGTGACTCTCAAGTGTTTTAAAAAAGATAATCAAGACGTGCTCTCGGCTTCCGCCTCAGGAGAAATGGTTCTGGTCAAACGCTAGCACTCAGCGTCTTTTAAGGCTTGGGTGGGGGGCGTGGCCTCGAAGGGGCGTGGCCTCGGTGCACGCCGGTAATGGCAGCAACAAGTGTGTGTATTTACAAGTCTGCGGCAGCGCTAAAATCCGCTGCGCGGGTTGTCCAGATGTAGGCTTCTGCCCCAAGATGTCAGCAGAAAGCAAGGTGGGTTAAAAACTAGTTGCACACAAATAGGTGACTCTCAAGTGTTTTAAAAAAGATAATCAAGACACGCTCCCGGCTTCCGCCTCAGGAGAAATGGTTCTGGTCAAAGGCTAGCACTCAGTGTCTTTTAAGGCTTGGGCGGGGGGCGTGGCCTCGAAGGGGCGTGGCCGCGGTGCACGCCGGTAATGGCGGCAACAAGTGTGTGTATTTACAAGTCCGCGGCAGCGCTAAAATCCGCTGAGCAGGTTGTCCAGATGTAGGCTTCTGCCCCAAGATGTCAGCAGAAAGCAAGGTGGGTTAAAAACTACAGTTACACACAAATAGGTGACTCTCAAGTGTTTTAAAAAAGATAATCAAGACCCGCTCCCGGCTTCCGCCTCAGGAGAAATGGTTCTGGTCAAACGCTAGCACTCAGCGTCTTTTAAGGCTTGAGCGGGGGCGTGGCCTCGGAGGGGCGTGGCCTCGGTGCACGCCGGTAATGGCGGCAACAAGTGTGTGTATTTACAAGTCCGCGGCAGCGCTAAAATCCGCTGCGCGGGTTGTCCAGATGTAGGCTTCTGCCCCAAGATGTCAGCAGAAAGCAAGGTGGGTTAAAAACTACAGTTACACACAAATAGGTGACTCTCAAGTGTTTTAAAAAAGATAATCAAGACGCGCTCCCGGCTTCCGCCTCAGGAGAAATGGTTCTCCATAAAGACACAGGGTTCTGTCTTGGCAGAGAAAGTGATTAACATGACTTCTAATCCTGGCTTCAAGTTGACCAAACAGTGCGCTATGGAGGGATAAACACAAGTGCCTCAGTCCTTGACTTTGCCACAACGGAATGTGCTTAGAAGGCAGATGAATACCAATATGAAGCACGGTATATAAATGCAGAAAGAGTGATAACCACACATTTTGAAACAAGGCTTTGCCATTTCCTATTTTGGGCCATAAAAAATGAATTCTTAGTTGCGAGTCTCTACAAAGAAACATGAGACCAGAGTACAAATCACAGCTACCTCCCTTCATTAAAGTTATATAATGCCTGGGGTCCACACCTCTGTTTGTCAAAATTTGTAGCGTTTAGAAACCCGTGTTGTCCAAAATAAAATGCTATGATGAAAAACTAAAAATTCTTGTTATATCCTGCTTAGGTATTCATGCATCTCCTCTCTTACCTGGCTCCTATCTGTTCAGCCAGTGTGAGTGTTCTGAGTGAAATGTTGGTGTGATGGAGATGACTGGAATGTTTGGGTGCCTGTGGGGTGAGGTGTGACAGTTGGAGTATTGGCTGAGCAGCAGGCAGGCTGCTCCTGCTGGGGCTGCTGTGGATGGATACCATCCTGGGACTAAGTCTAATAAAGACTCTTCAAAGGTACTCCTAGGCTACTTGTCATACATCACAACAACTCTGTTCAGCATAGAGGAATCCCAGTGCTCAAACAATGTGTCATACTCACTCCCTTTGAGTAAGATAAGATTTCTCATTGAGTAACGCCACCCTTTGCACAGACTTCTGTGCCCTCTGCAGTGCACAAGGTTAAATCTTAAACCAAATGCAAGCTATGAGCCGGCACCTGCCACATGTCTTACTTGCCTAAACAAACTCTGCAGGATTGCGATGCAAATAAATGTCAAGCTGTAGAAAACCATGAAAAAGGGTCACACTGGACCTATAAAGGCAGGATTACTTACGGCCAGTTCTACAAATGCTCTTCTGGTGGCCCATCAGGGAAAGAATGAAGTTCAAAGTACTCTACCTCAACCACTGCTGATATGGGGCAAAGACACCCCAGCTGTCCAGGCTCTAGGCAGTTTACCTGCCAACAAATGCAGTCTTAGGGGATCAAAACATGCTGTTGTGCTGTCTTGGTACTCTAAAGTGTGGTTATGTAGTAAAAAAGTTTGTTTTTGTTACTATTAAAGCATGCCTGGGAGCAAAAGATACTTCAAAACACATTCAAATTATTTGTTAACAAACAAAAAAAGAAACAAAGAGGCTTTTTGAAGCACATATTGAAGGTTAAAGTAAATGCACAGACAAAGACTAATACAAAAGTAAACATAACTGAACCTAGTGAACATGGTGACTCTTGATGCATGGTTATCATAGGTTCCGTCCAGAACAGCCAGCATTTACACCTATGCGTGGGACAGATGGGCTGCAAGCTTCAAAGGCACTCCATAGAGAATAGAGGGATCGTTTTAGAGGAAAGAGTAATGGCGCATGCCTTCCTTTTTTCAAATTGTTTACCTCATTTCATAAAGCCGATTTTGGGCCAGGCTTTCAGCATACTAATTCCTTACTTGTACTCATGGAACCTTCATGCTTAAACAATTAGCTTCTATAGTAACCCCAAAAGCAGTTCTTGCCAGGGCCATGGGGGATGCTCCCTGCAATGATGGCCCAGGGCCACCCTGACAACCCTGGTGTCCCTCTTTATAATCAACAGCAGCTCTGGACTAGTTACGTTAGGTCTGGTCATTGAGCTCCAACCCAGCCGTGGTGTCTGCTCCGCAGGCTCTTGGATACAGTGCAGGCAGGGGCGCAATACAGGCCTCTGCAGCACAGGGGGCCTCCAGCCATCCATCGAGCCTCCAAACCCTTCATCACCGGGGGCCCCTATTCAGCCAAAACTAGTCTAAAAGATATGAGACTCCCCCCCAAAAAAAGCCTTCGCCTCCTTCTGTAGGAGATGCTACAGACTTCAACTGAGCTCCATCATGAAAGGGGACTTAGCATCCAGGACCCGGGTGTCAGAAAGGTGTCGCTAGTTTGCTGCAAGGAGGGAAGAGGAGGTGGGGGGGCTATATTTACAGGGTACCCGTGCTGCCTTGCCCTCGTGTTAAGATATGCTAAGGCAGGGCTTTGAGTGGGATGAAAAAACCGGGGGGTCTCTCAAAGGGGTGTGGCCTAAGTAATTAAGGGCGTGGTTTAAAAACACATAAACTAAAAATCTGTGCTTCGCATAGTGTGCAGCCACATTGGCATTCTTATGCATTCTTATGCTTCTGTCATTGCATCCAGATACATAATACAACAAGTAACATTACACCTGCAACAAGCCAGTTCAATTGGCTTTGCCCATGGTTGTTAGTTGCATAAAATAAATATGCAACGACTATGGCTTTGTTGTATATAATATTGAAAAATGCTTCAGTTCTGAAATGATGAGGCTTTGAAAGAACTAAAATGAGTCGCTTTGAAGTTACATCAAAGTCTTCGAGTAGTGGTACTGCCGCAGAGTTAAGATTTTCTTGTCCATCCTGAGTGTGAGGGCACAAATGGAGAGCCTGATAGTCACCTGCCTTAGCACCGTTAGGACCCGGCCCACTTAAAGCCCTGAGCTAAAGACAGCGCGGGAGAGTAAAAGTCATGAATACCCCCACCTCCTCCCACTGCAACCACCTCTTCCACCATGTAAGGAAAAAGTAAAAGACCTTGTTTGTTCCATTTTGTAATTCTTTGTTGATAGACCAAAAATGGACAAATCAGTTAATCAAAGTAGGTAGAGCTTGGTAATCATCAAGCCATTCTCTGGTTTAAAAATGTCTTTCAGATGCTTATAAATACAAAAAATATATGCAGAGATATGATAGACTCAAAATGTGGATTTAGACGTGAGTTTGGCAATCTGATAGGTGAAATATGGCAAGCAAACAACTGTGATTCACAAGTCTGCTTTGTGTACAACTAATGCACCATAAAAGTTGCAAAAAGTATTGAGTAATTTGAACCTGCAACTGTATTATTTTCAGAATAGTTGGATATTGTACAGTTTAATTTTCAGTACAAAATGAATCGTCACAGGCATCGGTATTACACCAGCAGAGAAAAGTCAACGATCAAAGAAGTTTTCTGTACATGAAAAAAATGTCTTTGCTCAGGGAAGAGCAGATTATTTGATGAGCGTCTTTCTCTGTCACTACATTGATCCTTACACCCAATGTGACCTCTATAGTTCTGAGATGTTGGGGCTGTTCTTCTTAAAGACATTTTGACAGCGAATTAGAGCACATTAGACCTTTCACTTCAGAGTGTCAGATTCCCTAGGAAAGGCGGCCATTTTACTATGACTAGTGCTGCATAAAGCATAAGTAGGCAGATTTTGGGAGCTCCACAGCAAGATGTAGAAGTGACTGAAATATTTCCTCATTAAATGTCCTGCTGAAGACGGATGAATGGGATGTTTAACTGCACCATTCCCAGTTAATATAGCCATTCCTACAGAATGCACACTATGACCCTCACAGTGTTGTATTAAAATGTAAAACCCCTCTTCCCTAAGTGTGATGTTTCCTATTTTAGTACTGATACACCGAGAGATGCAGAATCCAAAAAAAGATTCGATAGTTGTGGCATTTGTCAATTGGAATCTCTTTTTCAAACAACCTATTTGCAAGCTGCTAGACACAATTTGTGGCCTTTTCAAACTGTAGCCCATAGTACGTTTTAAAGCTGAGCTGCATTATCTACATCAAATGAGTTCTATAATTAAAGGTCAAGGGTGGTCTGCATAAAAGAGAGAGTTTAATAGGAGTGAAGAGAGGATGTCGGGTAATGACTGAGCAATTGCACCTAACTGATCTGAAGGAATTGAACTGTAGGTCACAGAAACTATGAGAATACCGCCATGCATGCTCAGTAGATGTTTCATAGATGTCTAGGTATGCAATATATGTATTTATATTTGTAGAGGAAACGAATGTGGGAACAACATCGGTTTTCCACAGCTCCCAAAAACTCCAGCCAGTGTATTCTGCAGTGTATTGTACAGACCCACTTGTGAAGTGATCAGTCTATTTGAGAGCCCCTTCCATTTATTTGCGTATTTTTTTAAAACTCTGCTCACTGGAGCCCTGCTGTCCAGTTCCCACTGTATGTGCTTTGACACTAAAAACATGGTACAATCGGCAAATTCAGAACTGGAATATTTAACTTCCTATTAATGCTATAGTATATGGTGCAGAAAATACCCCAGTGGCATGGAGAGTTAATTGTCACCTTTGGACTGCAATACATGTTGTGCCTTCCTCTCGTCTGACAAAGGAAACATGGCTTTAGGCCTACCACTTTAGCCTGACTGCAGCAGCTGTTAAACCTCCCGGAAACCTTACAAAATAGCACTTTTTGACAGAGAAGTTCAATAATAAACTAAGTAGGCCTTGTAGCCCACAAGGCAGGGTACCTAGCATTTAAAAGTGGTACATGTAAGAATTTAGGGTTGGTATGTACCTACAGTAAATAGCCGCCATAATTGATTTTCAGACTTAAAGCCTGTAACTGCCCCATGAGGAAAAACTAAACTTCAGACCAAAATGCTATTTCTGCTATCTCAGATTTTGAATACTAGCCCCATTAAACCACTATTTAAATAATTAAAATCCAATTCACTGGTGAAGTAAAAATTTAGATAAATATTTAAGAAAATTAATATTTAAAAGTTAGAACTTGTCTGCTTGTACCTTGAGACAGCGAATTAGCATTAGTCTCCCAGTACCTGGCCCGTGTATTTGCTTCCCCTTAGTGAGATGGGAAAAATGCTCACAAGCATAGAAGCAATGGCTTAGGCGTTTTAGTAGGAAGACCTGGGTGTGAGGCTTGTGACTTCTCTCAGCCGAGGAATGGCTGCTGGGGATGGTTCAGGAACTTCAATAACTTGAAAGGGGCCAGGATGAGACCTGCTCATATTAGATAAGTGCAAAGCAAGGCGAAGGGAATAAAAGACTTTGCTCCCTGAATCAACTGTAGCCAGCTTGGCAACCAGTCCAGGAGGAGGTAGAGCAAGTCTCAGAACCAGTTTGGTTAGGTTGAAGAGAAGGAGGATGCTCATTTCACTAAATACACCCCTGACCAGGGTCAGACTATCCTTTGATCTCAACTGCCATTTTTCCAGTGGGATGGAGCCATTGGATGTCAGTTTTAAAAAGCCAAGGGCTGCTGCTGTAGCTTCAGGCATTTACACAATTTTTGGGAGACTAACTGCAGCATGCCCAGGGAGGCTTCCAAGAGAGAGAAATAGAGATCAGAGGGGTGTAGGTGTGGATAAATATCTAGGAAAGTGCAAGAAATTGGTTTACTGGTTGAGGGGGGTGAAACCCTTCTTAAGCAGCAACAACAATCCTTGCAGGGTGAGGAACAACCCTAAATTTACCTGTGCTCAACCCTCGGGTACCTTGGCACAGAGCAGGCAGACTTAAGTAAAAGACAATGTGTAAAGTATTTGTGCAACACATCAAACAGTAACACAGTAAAAACACCCCACAAAAGAACTTAACAGCAGTATTAGACAAATAAAGTGATTTTTTATAAATAAAACAAGACCAAAATGACAAAAATCCAAATGAGAAGAACCGGAGATTTTGAAGTTTAAAGTGTTTAGAGAAAAAAGTGCCTAAATGCATCAACTGTAGATATCTGGTCATGCTGGATTGGGAGAAAGTCACAAGTTCAGGCCAACCACGATGGAGAGTGGGCCAGCTACGTGAGCCGTTAGGCCCGATGAACAGAGTACCTTAAATCCTGGTTTGTGGAGCATTTCATGCATCCGAGTCCAAGGTGTGTTTTGAACACAAAGCGATGTGTCGGTTCTGAGATGCAGCGAGCCTGGGGTGAGAGGTCCTGTTGCATCGATTTCGAGGATCCCATTGATGGGGCTTGCTGTTAGACCTCGCATCTTTTAGCATAGTTTTACCTGTCTTTTTGCCCCGTGAGCTCCTGTTTTTGACTATGTTCTGTTTTTTGTTTTTGCTGGCTCTAGGACTCTGAACACTTTAGCACTGCTAACCAGTGATAAAGTGCAAGTGCACCCTGTCTAAATTGTAATGGTATTTGGTTTCTCCATGATTGGCCTATTTGATTTACTACTAGGTCCCTAGAACAGTGCACCAGGTGTGCCCAGGGCCTGTAAGTCAAATGCTGCTAGTGAGCCTGCAGCACTGATTGTGCCAACCATAGAAGTAACCCTACAGCCATGTCTCAGGCCTGCCACTGCAGTGTCAGTGTGTGCAGTTCTAAACTGCCATTTTGACCTGGCAAGTGTACCCACCTGCCAGGCTCAAACCTTCCCTTTTATTACAAGTAAGGCATCCTTAAGGTAGGCCCTGGATAGCCTCATGGGCAGGGTGCTGTGTATTTAAAAGGTAGGATATGTTCTTGTGAGTTTTACACGTCCTGGTATTAAAAAACAGCTAAATTTGTTGTTCACTACTGCAAGGCCTATCTCTCCCATAGGTTAACATGGGGTTTGCCTTAAAACATCTTTTAAATGTAATTTCCCATTGAGAGCAGATACAAATTGGAGTTTGGTGTCTCTGGATTCACAATTTTAGAACACATCTTTTAGTGAAGTTGGTTTTAAAATTGCAGGTCTGAAAATGCCACTTTTAGAAAGTTGGCGCATTTTAAATGTAAATGGTCTGTGCCTCTGTCTGTCTCAGAATACATTTCTGGGTTAGGGTGACAGCTGGTCTTAGTGCATTCCCTTTATACATTCACACATGGGAACTGGGTTGTGACATTAATATTCAGATGGCCCATCACCAGGCTGAGGTGGATTGGGAAGGAGGAGCTGACAGATGCATCTGAATAGGGCTGTGCCTGTCCCCACAGAGAGAGTTGCATACTGCTCTGTAGTGTGTGTCTGGAGCAAGGGCAGGAAAGGCAGGAACCCTGTGATCTTTAAAGGCTTCTTTTATATCTACCCCAATTCAAATGAACATTTGGGTATAAATACTGCATCACATCTGAACTCTACTGGAACCAAGGACCTTTTGCCTGGAAGAAGAGCTGTTGTGCTGTAGGAGGACCTGCCTTGTTGCTACTGCCTCTGCTGTGTTGGCCTGCGGCCTGCTGATTGCTGTTTTACATCAGGGACTGCCATTTTGCCACTTGCTCTGCTGTGTTGGCCTGCTTCTTCTTGCCTGTGAGTGACAGGGACTGGACCTGCTCTCTACATCCTTGAACCCAAATTTCTCCAAGGGCTTGCTGGCTTGTCTCCTGCTTTCAAGAAGTCTCAGGGTCACAAAATACTTCCTGCAATTTTCCTGGTGCTCCTGGGCTTTGCAACCTATAAGTCCTACCCTTTGCCTTAGGCTCCCCAGCCAGTCCTGGGCCTCATAAGTGGGTTCTGCAGCTGTTTTCTGCAAAAACAAACGCATTTCCTCGATTGCGTGAGAATTTCCACTGCATCATCCTTTGACCCCAATGCAGAGGCTGCTCAACGATGAAGAATCCAAAACCTGCATAGCTCGACGACGACGCAGAGGCAGCTCGATGAAAAGGCATTGCATTCACTTCAATGGAGCATGACGACGACGACGGACCCTCAATGCGTGGCTCAACAATGACGCAGTAGACTCTCAACATTGACAAAAGCTCCATCCAAGGTATTTCTTCAGTGGGACCTGTCTGGCTCCTGTAGCTGGCCTGCCGTCAATTGTGATCAGCCTTAAATTTGACTTTGAATCAGTCCCTCACAACCTCAAGTAACCTTTTGGCTGAGAGTGACATCTAAGAACTCTTTTCACATTTAATCTTTAAAAATTCCTCTCTTGAGTTCTACTTATTGGATTTTTGTCATTTGGGGTTTATTTTAATCAGATAAATATTCTCTATTTTCTACAGTGGTGTGTAGTCTTTTTGTGGTGCTTTCACTGTGTTACTTTAACTAAAGTGTGCACAAGTACTTTACACATTGCCTCATAAGTTAAGCCTGTAGTGCTTTTCCAAACTACCAGAGGGTGAGCACAGGTTAATTTATGTTGTGTATCTGACTTACCCTGACTAGGATTGTGGTTCTTGCTATGACAGGGTGTTTACTCTGCCAACCAGAATCCTCAGTTTCTAACATACAAAATCAATTCATAATAATGTAATTTAATTGTTTGTGGTGCCTCCCCCTTGGCCTTATACACAAACCTTAATGTTCTGTTTTAATTATATGTGAACATTCAT
The DNA here is from genome assembly GCF_964261635.1 of Lissotriton helveticus. Classification (NCBI taxonomy): domain Eukaryota; kingdom Metazoa; phylum Chordata; class Amphibia; order Caudata; family Salamandridae; genus Lissotriton; species Lissotriton helveticus. The sequence goes on from NC_136068.1 coordinate 788,854,147, forward strand.
GTCTTTTATTTTTATTGCACATACATACTCCCTTTGATCTGGTCAAAGAGCTTAGGCACTCATGTAGCACCTCAGTTGATCCTATGGACCAAGAGGCTGGGGGTACTCACCTAAACCATGCTCTGCTTTTCTCTAAAGATTACTTAAACAGAGAATGTTTTCTATAATAAAAATAAAAATGTCGATCCTCACTTTCGGTCAAAACTGAATTAGTGATGATACTTCCCATGCCCTTATCTAAAAACCATAAGGCAAGAGTGCATAAAAGTGTGATTGTGCACATATCTGGCTCTGGTACATCTGCAACTCCACAGTCGTTTGTAACATCACTCTAATTTTCCAGGGAATCAATCCAAAAGCAATTAAACCAGTAGCAACATGAACATTTCCTCCCCCACCCCCCAACATAAAAAGTGGTATTTTGAAGGTCTGGTTGAAATGTAAGTTATGCCAGTGTAATTTGAAGAATATAAAAAATTTTATGTTATGCTTACTTCTTGATATTTCAGAAATTATGTTGCATTACATTACTACGTTACTATTTGACGCAAAATTATATCATTGAAAATAAACACATAACCAGGTTGGAGTTTTTAATGGAGATCGTGTTTTTGTGATATTTTTAAAAGTGATATGCATCCTCACATCATACATTTTACGCGAAGATGCATTTCACGATAAAACAGAGGGCTAAATTATGGGTTTTGTATTTTGCATAATTATGCCTAATTTTCATGAAATTTTATGCAATTATGTGAAAGCACATTATGTGATTTTCGCACACCCATAGTATTTTGTGGTTTTGTTACAATGGCTGAATTTACTGTTTCCTATCTCTCTTGGGGTCATGAGCACCATGAAGGCCATGCAATCCTTCCTGTCCACAAGGAAAGCAGTAGAGCTTTTAAAACCTGCTGCTCATGTTCGTATCCTGCTTATACCGCGCCAGATATGTATTTTCGGGAATACTTTAGTGTTGGACCTTGCCCTCTAGGCAGGGTTACCCCAAACCTTTTGCCTTCACTCCTTTATTTTGCTGAAACCAATTTTGTCGGCTTTTAGGACTCTGTGCACTTTACCACTGTTAACCACTGCTAAAGAGCTCTCTCCCTAAAACATGGCAAAATTGGCCTACACTTGATTGGTACATTTCATTTGATTGTAAGTCCTTAGTATATGGTACCACAGGAACCTAGGGCCTATTAATTAAATACTACTAATGGGCAGCAACACTCACTGTGGCACCCACTAAAATAGCATTGTGTAACATGTCTCAGACCTACCTCTTCAGTGTGTAGTGCAGTTTTAAACTGTCATTTCGACCTGGCAAAATAAACCTTTTGTCAGACCTAAACCTCCCTTTTTAATACTTCTAAGTCACCTCTAAAATAGGCCCTAAAGCCTCATAGACTACGGTACACAGTATTTAAGAACATAGGACATAAGTACTTAATTTTTACATGTCCTGGCAATTAAAACATTCTAAAGTCATTTTCCACTGTTGTAAGGTCTATCTCTCCTATTGGCTAATACTGGGTTATCTTATTACATTTACTAAGTAATAACTTTGGAGTGGAAGCAGATTGAAATATGCTGTTTACACTCAAATGAATTGTAATTTGTATCCTTCTTTAATGGTGAAGTAATTATTTAAGTTACAACTCTGAAAATGGCCCTTTTACAAAGTTGCCATTTTCTTTTTCTAACTATTTGTGCATTCTGCCAGTGTCCTGGATCACATGACTGTGAATGGCTCTGCTGTTGAGGTTTGTGTATTGTTTCCAGTCAGTAACACAAGGGGGCTTAGGTGTGGACAGGATCGGCTATCCTGGCAGGATGGCTGGGGGAGGACTTGTGCCCAACTTCACATACACTTGAAAGGACTTTGCCTCCTACACACTCAAAGGAATCAGACGCCAGGTCTGCCTGCCTTTTGTCACCACTGGACAGATTGGGGCCTTGATAGAGGAAGGGAGAAGAACTTCCAGGACCAGAAGTGGGGTCTTATAGGACTTCCCCACACATACACACTAAGGCTGGTACTAGGTATAAATATTGGACCTTCAGAACCACTCTTCAGAACACTCCTGGACCTGCTTACCTTCCTCCCAAACTAACCCAGAGTGTTTCCAGGGGTCAGTTGACTGACTTCATGTTTGATCTACATGAACGAGCTCCAGATGCCTCCCTCCAACTGCCCAGATGAATTGCTGCAAATGGATCAGCCTGGACCTGCAACTGAGCCCTGCTGGCCTATGCTGTAGTGAGTCCCTGATGCCCAAGAGGTGCCTCTCCTGGTCTTGGATTCTTGGCTGGCATCAGAGTGTACTCCTTTGCAAGAAAAGATAAAAATCCTTTAGTTTGGGGCTGCTCACAACCAAGCCGCTTCTCACCAAGACTCTGCACCCTACGACAACCCCCAATGGTGAGACCTGTGCTTTGCACTACAGTGACTGCCAACCACAACTGGCAACACGAGAGCTGCACTTCATGCTACAGCAATGACAGCCTGCGATGACCGCCAATGCGAAGCTATAGCACTGATCGTCCACGACACCCAACTGGCTTTGTGCAGAGTTTTATATAGCGCGAACTAGACCCGAACTGAACCGGGTATCAGAGCGCTTTACATAGCACCAGTTACGTTCCACACTACAGCGATGACAATCCGTGACACTCTACCTGTTCCCCGCGGTCATCTTCACTGCGAACAGAACATTGCATGCTGGACTCAGAATGTAACTCTTCAACAGGACTAACCTGGTGCCTGTAGAATAGAAACGGAGGAAACCCTGCCAGGGTCAATTTTAAGGTCCCACTAGGGGATCCTCATATTCGAACGAATGGTGACGGAAGTTTACATATCAGAGACAACATAGAATAACGTAGGTCCATACAATTCTCTAGGAAAAATAAATATATTTTATTTGTAGTTAATCAGAATAAGTTTTACCTGTACAATATGTCATAAGGGTCAGCGAGGGATAGGCACCTACTCTGATGTTGACTGAGTATAATAGAAAACACACCATAGCGGTCAGAGTCCCTCGCTTTTTTAAAATAAGGTAAACAGATTTTCGGCGCCTGGGCGACAACCTAATGTGGCGCACTGTGTACTACGTATTCGATCAGCGCTTACCGAAGGCGGCAATATGTTTTACAGGACCGGTCTGAACCCTTATCCTCCCCGGATATGTATTGCCAGAACTGAGGACGCTGCTGTGCTAACTGTGCTTAGCTTCCCCTAACAAGGTAATTAGATAATCCCTATGAGGATTACTCTCTACCGCTTGTCTGAGTAGTACCGATATGAGATTATTCCTTATTTTACAGGATTGTCTCTGGGATATCCGTCTGTCTTCTGCCTGTATTCGTTTGCACAGAGAACGCCACTTGGCGATTTGTACCCCTTCTTCTTCCAATCAGGTATTTAGAAACACTCGTGTTTTGAAATGACCTCCACGAGCATCATTTTAAATTAAAATCATAAGTATAGATTATGTATACTGAACGTTTCTGTATACCATACAGGACCAGTGGGGTGACTCTTCGTCAATCTGTTTAGAATCACTGGAATACAACCCTTTGGAATAAGAGGCTGTGTGTCCCACACCCTCCAAGGTAGATTCTCCAATTACTAGATATTGGCCTAATCAGCCATCCTAGACGGTGATTCACCTTTTAGCCCCTGTATCCCCTATATTCCTTACCTGAATTGCACTTTGTTCTGCTCTATCCAGGAGTACACTTTGTATGAAGGACGCCCCCTATACTCAAACTATGACCGTCTTGAAGTAGAATCAGATCAACCTGGGACTCCAAGCATACATCCTACGTCTCTCTCAGTGTTAAAAGAGGTAAGCTGGCAGTTAACCACCATGAAACTAAATACACTTTTCCCTGGTCAACCCCAGCTTTGTCCTTTCTCTAATGGTCTACCTACCCCATCCCTGTTAGGGACCCGTAAGCCTGGGCCTTTTGTCCTACATAGATAGATACCCGTTTATGAGTGAATGGCTATGTGAAAAATTGTTGTTTGAACTTGTGAGCACACACCCCCTTGAGGATCCTTTAAATACCATGAGTGGCGCTTACCTATCAGAGCACTGATCCGTACACAAAACTATCTGCCCGTCAGAAACTATGAGCGTTTTTTAAAAAACGTTATCCTAATTGTATATAAATTGTGTATTTAGAAACCCGATTCACCATGATCCACTATGAGAAATGTTTATTAATAAATTGTATATAAATTGTGTATTCAGAAACCCGATTCACCATGATCCATTATGAGTAATGTTTATTTATGTTTTTTTAACAATAACCATGTTGAACAATGTTATATGATCAATATACATGAATGCGTGTCTCTAAACCAAATCCTTTCTCATCCACAGTGTACCCGTTTGTTGTCTTGCCCCCTCCCATGGCCCTCCTCGCCCTGACGAAGGTGCAGCCTAAATAGGCAGAGCATCGAAACGCGCGTTGGCGTGACTTACTTGGATGGCACCATTGCAGTACAAGCTTTTCCACCTTATTTATTGCACCCTGCCTCCATGTTATAGCTTCAGTCCTAGAGGCTATTAAAATATCTTTTCCCGGACTGCTATGCATCCACCCTATGGTCCCTGTATGAATGTGTCAATACTGTGATGTTTGAGGTTATGAATGTGAATATATGTTTTGGATGCCTGTGGGAGTTAGTGGAATATAAAGAAATGTTTGAGATGTATAAACCCTTATGACATATTGTACAGTTAAAACTTATTCTGATTAACTACAAATAAAATATATTTATTTTTCCTAGAGAATTGTATGGATCTACGTTATTCTATGTTGTCTCTGATATGTAAACTTCCGTCACCATTCGTTCGAATATGAGGATCCCCTAGTGGGACCTTAAAATTGACCCTGTCAGGGTTTCCTCCGTTTCTATTCTGCTGTTATTCCCCCTTCTTCCTGCCAGTATCCTGAGAGCCCCCCCGGGAAACCCCCTTCTATTTCGTAACCTGGTGCCTGTATCTGACCCACGCTCCATCACAGTCGGTCTGAACTTGTCTTGTGTGAACAGATGACAGCAAGTGAATTTTTTTGCAATATGATGCTATTATAACTCAAAATTTGAAAACGAAATATCTCTGGTTCTACGGACTAGATTTTTGTCACTCTGGTATCATTCTATATATTAAAATGTACTCTCTGTTTCGAAATGGGTTTGCCCATTACCTCTAAGTTTAGCCTGACTGCTTCTGTGCCATGCTAACAGAGTTAAGTGTGGGTTCATCTAAAGACGTTTGTGGTTCATGTTAACAAAGATTGTGGTTGTTGCCTGGATTGAGCTTCCACCCCTCTCAACCCATCCCAACCAATAACCCAACTTCTTACATTTAGTGAAAAAAATTACACTTGCTGTGGGTTATTTTTCAGGTGCTAAAGTCCTCTTTCCTGTACATTACTGAAAGCTATTCTACAATCATGTATCCTTAAAGATGTATCACTATTGAAGGCTTTCTTGTAGTTGGAAGGGCGTAATTATGTGCAGATCACAGTTATTGTTATTCATATGAATAGTGTCGCGCAGTCTTGAGCACACTTAACATTGAAGCTCCTAGCTATCTCACATGTATGTTTCACCAAAACTATCTTTATGGTTGGAGAGGGGAAATAGAAGAACTTGCAACATGGCTACCAATTAAAACATTTTGAAAACTGACTGTTATTTTGGGTGGGTCACGGGTGTAGAATGAACTACAGCTACAGCTACAAAATATACTATATTTTATGTAACTTACATTAAAATATGTTTGTTAAGCAGTTCCCATTTTTAAAGCAGAGCTCTTTGTAGAATGCCATGTAAGAAAGGGCAAGATGTTTGTTGCTGCGCGCTCTCCCCATTTTTGTGTCTCTGGTTTTGCTGGCATTAGAACTTTGTGTGCTAGGACACTGCAAAACAGTGTTACAGATATGTGTTAGCCACTAAAGCATGTATTATACATTGGTTTCACCTACGTTGCCCAGGGAACCTTCTAGTAAATCCAAGATATATATTACATAGAAAGTGCAGCAGTGGTTTGGAGGCTAAATGTTATATGTGAAGTGCAGTGTGCATGTATACAGCCCTTTTATATGCCAAAATGATATGCCTACAGAGAAGATCATTGTGCTCCGAATTGGCTTCAGTTTAAAAGTATTGAAGTGTCACATGGCAAGGAAAAGTGCTTGTGCCATGCAGAAAATCCTTCATACATGTAGTAGCTACATCAACCTTAAAATGTGCCTTGTAAGCTTAAAGGGCTCAGTGCTTAATATATAAAAGTGTGGCTTGATATACAAAGAGGAATAACACCCCTCTCACTGAAAAGTTAAAATAAGCTGTTTTCACTATGAAGATAAAGAAAAAATTTCCAGAAACATTCCTGATTAAGAATAACATTGTTTTTCTATCATTTGTGAAATGATAGAGCAGCCAATAAAATTAATTTTTCAAGTATTTTTACAAATACAAAATCAATAGTGCAAGTATATTTAGTTGCTAAATAACTAAATACCTTAATAAAACTGTACTTTGTGCTGTCTCAGGGTAAACCGATTTAGAACTGGCTTGACTTACACTCCTGCTCCAGAGACTGAATACAAATTCCAGGCTTACTAATAACAGTCCCACCTGGAAGATAATGGCTTAACATCTGGTAGTAGGTAGGTGGGACTAGTGATACGAGTGGCCAATTGGGATAAAGTAGCCATTTTCGGGAGTGGGACAGAAACTGTTAGTAACACAAAAGTAGGTTGCACAGCTGTTCCATTGAAGTGGAAATTCCAAATGGGGTGATCAGAAACTGCAACCGAAAACTTCAAGAGCCACCCTGGACAAGCTATCTCTATCCCAGCAGAAGGAAACTCTAGCACTGATGGGGTGGGGGTAAGGGAGGACAACTAATCTCCATAGCGGAGTATCTAAAGAAGGAGTATGGTCCTGCAGAGGGAAACAGGCTTTGCCTATGAGGAATTCTGGGAGGATTTGCAGCAAATTGAGAAAGTAAGTGCTGACAAAGGAGGTGGAAAGTCTGCATAAATATATCCAGGACTGGGTGTATGGCACTATCCAATAACCAGATATGGAACATGACAATGCTGGCACCTCACCACCATCTTTTCAGAACAGTACACAACCTGGAAGAAAACCCAAGGATTTCTGACTCTGAATGATACCCAGGGACTGGAGCGGCTCTCCAAGAGTCAATAGATTACTATTCGGTTATCTGCTATAGTGACACAAAAAGTAGAGGCACTGCTGATTCCAAGAAGGCACAGCAGACAGCTATGGACTAAACCCAGTAGGAACCTTGGCTTGAAAGGTAATTGTTGCTTAAAACCCTGCCATGAGTACCTGGGGGCTGCAGTCGGGACCAGCAGACACTTCCCAGCAGTTGTAGAAATTTGAGACGTAAGAATTTTTTTCCACCTCTGAAGGGCACACCCTCAGCAGACAAGAAATCCAGGTGCGTTCTGCTTGAATATCTTTGGCATGAAGAAGGTGGCTTTAGTGAGAACTATGTGTAAAAAAGAGGTCTCCAGCCTTGTGGAGTCCTGTCCAGCTACAGCTTCCACCCATGCCCCCACTGGCGGATTTTGAGAACTAAAAAGTGACCGAGTCTGAAGGTAAAACCTTGGACCAGGGCAAGCAGGCAAATCTACCACATTGGTGAAGCTACTCTGACCACATCCCTCTTGATCTGTGAGGTTTGGTGATTCAACAGGAGCTTGACTATGATGTATCCAACTTTGAGGGACTTTGTCAGTTTTAGTGTGTTGCCTTGCAATGGGGGTGGACTTGTATTTTCAGAAAATAAACTGTCAGATGGTAAAATCTTTGACTGGGGAGACCTGCTTGGCTTACTCAATATCAGCGTATTCATGTTCAGCCTGAATCCATGCTTAGAGCCCAATCAACCAGGCACTATAACTTCTGACTAGCACTTTGCAACTTCTTGCCACTTTTTAGCTGAAACTTTTAAACATTCATATCAGTTTTTCCTTTTTGATGTTGTTTAGTTTGGTGTATTTGGTGCCAATTAAATCTTTTCTGTATTGCTGCATGAACCTAACACACATTTCTCTGGAGAATTTCAGGATGCATGTGCCGCTAATGCCGGAGATTGAGCAGAGATTCTCATACATCTCTGTTGTGACTTCACTAGATTATGTTTGTTAAGTTGGTAGTGGGATTGCCCATACCCCACTCTTGGTCAGATCATTATGCGGTCCCTTTTAAACTCCAGTTTTCAGTATTAAACACTGTCTCAGCTGGCAAAAGGGTAGGCGAGGAAAAGAGAAATTTCAGCTGTATTAGTAAGGATGATCTGGCTAATTATTTTATGAATTTCCAGTTTTCTGATCACTTGGATGCTAACCTAGCAGCAGATGAACTCTCTAGATGGTTGTTAGGAGCCATAGATACTCTGGCTTCTATTGGAAATCATTATGTCGCAAGGAAAAAACCCTCTGCCCCATGGTATTCTGATAATCTCAGAAAGCTAAGACAATCCTGCCGTAAACTGGAAAGGATCTGGCGCATAGATCTAGCGTCGGTGGGTAGAGAGCTACATAAGCAGAGCTTGAGGGTTTTTGAAGCGGCCATTATGGAGGAAAAAATAATGTATTATTCTAAGATCACTGAGTCAACCAAATCTTCTAGAGAGCTTTTCAAGGTTATCAACTCTCTTATTTCCTCCCCTGTTGCTGATTCATCTGATTTTTCTCAAGAACTCTGTGATAGAATGGCACAATTTTTCGGCACTAAGATCACGGATATATATTCCACCCTGGAGGACTACAATGCTGGAAAGGCTATATCTGTTCCTCCTATAATTGACTGTAATGTTTTAATATCCATGGAAGATGAACCGAAGCTACTCACCTTCCCTTGCATTTCACATAAAATGATGGATCTTTTACTAGAAGGAGTTACCTCTGGGTCACCTTTGGATGCATGCCCCTTAAGGGTTTTAAAACTTGGAAGGGATGTTATTGTTCCCCACCTCACTTTAGTACTTAATATAGCTATTACTAAGGGGCAGTATCCCATCCTTGGGAAAACTGATGTGGTTAAAACACTTTAAAAAAACTGTCTTTGGATCCTATGGAATTGAAAAACTATTGCCTAATTTTTTTGCTACCAGTTCCAGCTAAGATTATGGAAAGATATTTGAATTCTCATGTTAGCGTCTATCTATTGGACCATCAGCTGCTTGATGGCTCACTGCACAGCTTTAGAAGCCATCATAGCACTGAGTCAGCGCTAACAGCGTTTTTTGAAAACATCCGAGTCAAGGTTGATGGTCAAGGTTGATGCAGGGTATACTACCATGCTGGTCCTGCTTGACTTCACCGAAGCGTTTGACACCCTGTCTCCTCTAAGGCTAGTAAAACGCCTCAAGGAGAATGGGGTCGGGGGCACGGCTCTTGGGGTTATAGTCGACACATCTTTGTGCATGAACCTACAGATTAGCAGAACTGTGTCCACCTGCTTTGGGATAATCAGGCTTCTTAGGAAAATTTCCCAGTTCCTTTAGTTTGCCTCACAAAAGCAGGCAGTGATTGCCTTGGTAATGTCCAGACTCGATTACTGCAAAGCCCTCTACTTGGGCATGATCAAGGGCCTGGTGTGTCATCTACAGTTAGTGCAGAATGCGGCAGCAAGGCTGGTGATGGACTTGCCAAAGTACCACTCAGTCACGGCCTCCCTCATTTTGTTGCCCTGGCTACCTTTGGATCGAAGAATTCTCTTCAAGACTATTTGCCTGACCCATAATGCCTATTATGGCTTAGCCCATGATGCTATTAAAGCAATATTTCAGTGCTATGTCCCTACCAAGAAGCTTAGGTCTGCTAGCAAGAATCTGCTAGTAGTTCTCAGGTATAAAAAGGTTAGATGGGGAAGCAGGGCCTTCTCCAATGCCGCTGCTAGGTTGTGGAACTCTCTCCCTGATACGGTATCAGGTCTTGTGTCACATTCTCTTTCTCCTAGGGCCTTGAAAACCTGTCTCTTTACACAAACTTTGATGTGAGCATTTCTATTCGGCTATGCATTAGTCCTCTGAAGCTCCTTGATGCCCTTGGGCTAAGTTTAGCGCATTATAAATCTAATATTAATTCATTCATTCATTCAGTGGAAAGAGTGCAAAGAGTACAGAAGATAATACACTGCAACATAATGATGGAAAGCTTCTAAATAAATGGAAACAATATACAAATACCAAATATTTAAAGAAAATCACATGCAACTGCCATTGCAACTCTATTGTTACAAATACTTTGCTTTGTTTCAAACTATGTTCTATATTTCTCACATTGTATGTGTGGAAATAGTTTTGGGTTTTTGTGCATCAATAATGACAATTATTATTCCTTTTTATACATGAATATGCATCCCATAATGTATCCAGTTGTATGCGGTCCTCAGTTTAAATGGCTGGTAAAGGTCCTACTCACATTTAACCTGCACACCAGGAGTGACTTACAGCAAGTACTATATACACACACACACAAGGTCGAATGGCACATAGGAACCGTCAGGCCACGAGGGAGGGCAGGGGGTGGAGGGGTTGTATGTTAATGAGGTTGTTTAGGGATATATTGCATATTGTACCGAATGGTACTTGCATCTTATGTATGCACTAATTTTTTCTTTGTTGTAGTCACAAGAATATCATATTTTATTCCGGCATATGCAAGCAGATCTTTAATCTCCACGAAGGAAAGTTGTGTTACGATTAGGAAAAAAGAAAATGCCATGTTGTACTTGCTATGACAACTTGAAATCACTTTGTGGTGCTTAATAAAGTTTGTTAAAAAAGAAATACATGAATATATATACGTCAGGATTTACCAGAGTCAGGGACAACTGTGTACCACTCTATACAGAAAGGACACTGCTGGCAATTTAACTTTACATGCCAGCAGTGCACATCCTAAACATTTGACCCACAATATCCCTTATGGTGAATTCTTGCGACGTAAAAGAATATGCAATAACAATGAGGACTTAAACAGGTGCACTGAGGAGGCCTATCAATGATTCAGGCAAAGGGGCTACAGTGAGAGGATCCTAAATGCGGCCATTAATAAAAACAAGGACCGATCAAGAGAATCCTTACTCGCGAACACCGTAGATTTAAAAACTAATGATAATTCTGCCCTGAGTCTGATCACTGCCTTTAGCAAGCAAGAAAGAAAAGTATGTGCTATTGTTAAACATCACTGGCCGATTGTATTGACAGATGGGGTGCTATCTGCAAGATTACTATCCTAACTAATTGGCATTTACAGGAAGGGCATTTATATGCACACGGAGATTGGGAAATCCTACCCGGAGTTGTCAGCCACTAAAACTTGGTTACAACCTAAAAATGGCTTTACTAAATGCTCTACTTGTAGAGCTTGCAAGTTTGGGAAGAATACTTCACACTATTCTTCACAGTTCAGCCCAGACAAAATAGCCGTTAGATATAACTTTTCATGTAGGACAGAGTTTGCGGTATATATTCTGCCATGCACCTGCGGACTGAGATATGTGGGCAGCACTAAGTTGCAGGTGCATGTCAGGATATTGCAACACTTGTGTGCCATAGTGAATAACGATCCTTCCTATCCTGTGGCTCGCCACTTTAAACAAACACATAACAATGATCTTAGTTGTTTGAGTTAGTTTGCGGTGGCAGCCATTCCTAAATTACGTTTTAGAGCTAGACACTAAATTTCAGTATGGCTTGAACAACACGGAAGATCTGCATAACTTTTTATAGAAATCGGTTGGGATCAACCGACACTATGTTTTAGGAGTAGTAATCATGATGATCCCCCAACACACATAGTGAAATTCCTGTATCCATTTGTAAATAGGTATTTTTCTGAGCAGCCGCCATTTCTACTTGGGTGCAAGCAAAATTGGATTGTATTCAGTTTTGGTTGAATTCAAATACTATAGGCCCACAAATTGTAAACGTTTTTAGAATTTTTAAGCATCTTTTGGTTAGAACACTTATTGCATTTGCACTTTAGTATTGTATGAGATTTGCACATTGAACAAGCACTGTATACATTTGTTGCATTTTAAGCCAAGTATGTTGGGTGGTACTGTTGAGTTCCTATATATAATTATGATTGAGGATGGAGTAGGTTCTGTAAGGGGTTGTGACATACCAGCATTTAAGCAGGAATTGGAGGCAGTTCCAGGATAATAACATATGTCGCTTTTAATTCAGCAGAGATTTTAAATGAATATTTTCGTCTAGGAGAATCCATACACATATATATCTTGGTGTAGTATGTGATATTGTTGTAATCTTAGATATGTTGGTGATGTTATGCACTAAATGTGATTTGATGAATTTTTTTATGTTTGTATATATTTATATATCTATTTATTCATATATATTATATTTATATTGTCCTATATGATAGATGGAGTTAGAAATATTTATTGAAATTATATATTGAAACTGCCAAAGGACTCGGTGGGACCTATCACCTCTATATGGACAATGAAAAGAGAAGATTAAATGTATCAATTCGACACAACAGAGAGAAAGAAAAAAAGAGGAAAAAAGAAAGACTATCAGCCTGATTCATCAAGGTACCGTTTTGCGAGTCTCTAATAGAGATTCATAAGGAATCGCTATTAGAGACTCGCAAAACGGTATTCATGTAGGAATTGCTAAATAAATAGCGATTCCTACACATTCCTTATTTGCGAGTAGCAAATTGCTACTCGCAAATAAGGAATAACTCCCCATTCATTCCTATGGGCCAAAAGGCCCATAGGAATGAATGGGGAGTATTCCTTATTTGCGAGTAGCAATTTGCTACTCGCAAATAAGATAGCGATTTAAAGGGTGCCAGGGGTGTCCAAAGGACACCCTGTAGCACCCCTTAAATGCAAATTGGAACAGGTGTTGCGCACACACATGTTCAAAGGACATGTGTGTGTGCAACATGCAACTTAGAAAAATGCTTTTAAAAGCATTTTTCTACGTTTTTGCTATTTACCGAGAGGTCTGACCTCTCGGTAAATAGCGGCCAGAAATTGCGAATTAGCAATTTAAAATTGGTTGATGAATTGCATTTAAGGAATCTCTAATAGAGATTCCTTAAATGCTAATCCTCGCACAATAGCGAATTCTTTAATAGCGAATTTTGCATTTAGGATGATGAATCCCAAATGCAAAATTTGCATTCGCAAAGGGCCAGATTCTCAGAATCTGGCCCTTTTGCGAGCGCATTTCGCTTGATGAATCAGGCTGTATGTATCTTGGTAGATGTGTGATTCTTCACTATGTTTACTTGTGGTGTTTTATCACGTTGTTCAAGCATTTAAAAAATGTTGTTTTCACTCTTTGTTTGTGTGATCAAGGGCAAGTGGTGCCCGAAACATGAAATCAAGAGGAGACAGCAATAAAAAGTTAAATTGCCTGCATTTTGGTGGTTGGTGGTTCATTTGCGGCGGATGCGAGCGCTGACAACGCTACGAGCTGACAGAGGATCCCTTGTGTATATATATATATATATATTAGTTTGAGACTCCAACACGCTCTGGGTTGCTCATGTTGAGTATTTATATCAGCCACATACTATAGGTAATGCGTTTCAACCGCGCAAGCGGTCTTTTTCAAACCTAAAGTCGCTGCCAATTTTATACCAATTTATACTGGTGCAACACTTAAAGTGACAGTGCATTTGAAACAATAAAGTTTTAGAAACAAAGTGAAATTGACAGTGCAACAATGTATCTTATAGAGCGACATTTGCAGGCATTGCAACCAACTTATCAACACTACATTAATACAGATAAACATTCTGAATTTCCCTAAAAAATTATAAAACCGTGCTGCAATATCGCAAGTTCATACACCTTGGAATATTCTAAATGCAATCTGAAACACAATTGACAGATGACAGGCAAGTGCCTTTTGATGCCTCATGCAACGTACCCCATTCTTCCGGTTTCTAAGCAACCTCAGCCGTAACATATGTGCAAATGTTACTATTTCTTAAAGTGAATTGTGCCTTGCGGAAAAATCGCATCATTACTTATAAATAAAATAAATAAATAAATAACATGAGAATAATCCTTTGAGAGAGGTATGTAAATACCAAGGAAAGGTCAACCATTTTTTGCGCTTTCCTTCATCATTGTGGGCAAGTGTCCCTCTTTCCTCAACTAATCAAGGCTATTTACTTCCTTACTAATCTAAACTGCTTTGTGCAAATACCAGGTGCAACCACATTATTAAAATCTTCATGGAATCGCTAACAAATCAGAAGTTCATAAAAACCATCAGTTGTTCATTTAAAAAAGGAAATTATATTCACTGAGCCCTAAACTGTTACTTTTCTTCTAATACATAAATTATTACAGGATGTTCTTTCTATTCACAAGTTTACATGCAGATCTTCCTCAGTGTTGTGCCCATATGGAATCTTGATATTGAACCAAAGAATATATCTTGATTCGAGCTGTCTCAGACAACTTTCCCTTTTCCCCCCTCTCAATCTTTGCAGAACTTGGTCAATTACAAAGTATTTCAGTCCCTCCAAATTGTTGTCATGTGCCTCGTGGCAGTGTCTGGCCATGGGGTAAGTCTGATCATTATTGTTTATTGCCCTAATGTGCTGCAAGATCTGTTGGTGCACTGGTAAAATCCTACTCCCTATGTACAATTTAAAACAACTACACTTTAAAGCATACACTGCAAATGGCCTCTTGCATGTTAGAGGCTACATGATTTGCCATGTTTTGTTTGAAAATAGTACGGAAACCTCTGTCGGTTTCTCTCCATACCTGCACGCCTTACATTTGTGGCATCTCCTGAAGCCACTACTTTCAATGAACCATGTATTCTGTTGTGGGATGCCTGGACTATTGGTGACCAATGCCTGTCTCAATGATCTTGCTTTATGAAAAGTAACTAGCATCCCGTCCCGACGTTGTCCGGGTATGAAATAGAACGTGTGTAATGTGTGTGTTTGGCAAGGGCAATTTATTTTAAAATCTCGCAGTAGACAACATTTTTTGTTTCATTAGAGTAGGGACGGAGAAGGCCCAGCTGCAGCCCTGGTTGATGTTAGCAGGCAAGTGTAATTGGTGTAGTGATCCGCCGCCTGAGCCCGGCTACAGCCCTGGTTGATGTTAGCAGGCGCGTGTAATGTCGTTGAATAGGAGAGTTATCAGCGACGGGTAAATCCTTTTAGTGAGAGAGTTGAGTGACAGCGAGTAAGAGAGGCTGCAGTAATTGTCCCCGCAGACACGCTCATTTGCGTGTTCCCCCGCTTGAGGCCCAGATGCAGGCCTGTTTGATGTTAGCAGGCGCGTGTTCCCCCGCTTGAGGCCCAGGTGCATTCCTGGTTAATGTTATCAGGTGCATGTAATTAGTGTACTGATCCGCCGCCTGAGCCAGGCTAGAGCCCTGGTTGATGGTAGTATGCGCATGTAATTTCGTTGAATAAGAGAGTTCAGTAACAGTGCGCAGGAGAGGCTGCAGTATCGTTACTTACCAGGCCTCCATGTGAACGCGTTTGTCACACCCCCAGCACATGGCCACAGCAGACGATCTTCTGATTAACGTACGACCCACATGGCATGAAGGGCGGAACGTAGTACACGCCCCAGCGTTTCTCACGCCTCCAGCGTGTCACGCCCCCCAGCGTGCCCCTTGATGCGGCGCAATTGCGATCACATGGCATGAAGGACAGACACACGCCCCCAGCGTTTCTCACGCCCCCAGCGTGTCACGCCCCCCAGCGTGTCACGCCCCCAGCGTGTCACGCCCCCAGCGTGCCCCCTGATGCTGTGCAGCAACGTAATTGGTGCTTGTATGTACAACTCACATGGCATAAAGGGCGGACACATGCCCCCAGCGTTTGTCACGCCCCCAGCGTTTGTCACGCCCCAAGCACACACCCAGAGCCTATGATGTGATTGCCATACAACACGCCCCCAGCCCACGCCCACAGCACAACGCAGATACGAACACAAGGGACTATTCTGCTGGCACGGTTCTTTTACCTTTTAAATGTATAGAGGAGTTGGCCTAACGGCTAAGGCGCTCGACCTCGGACCTGGAGAACTGTGTTGGAGTCTTGGTAATGACGCCAAACATTCTGTGATTCTGGGCAAATCACTTAATCTCCCCGTGCCTAACAAAAATGAATGTGTGTCCTCATGTAATGTAACTGGTGCTATGTAAAGCGCTCTGATACCTGATTCAGTTTGGGTCAAGTTTGCGCTATATAAAACTCTGCAAAAAAATATATATATATGGTGGCCGTCTGCATAGCCTATGTCCTTCTGCTGCAACTGCCCTTTCCAACTCTGTATTGGGTGTTGTGATTGGTGCTGTGGTTACTGAGATTACCCGCCTCAAAGGTTTGGGCTCTCTCTTTATAATATTAGTATGGATGAGTGGCCCACTTCCCAACTTTTGACGTAAAAAGGCATCTCCATGCAGTATATGCCAATGCTTCTGCATTATACATCTAATGGCTTTGTGCTGTTTATTATAACCTGTAATAAAATAGAATTGTGGCTTGACTTCATCAGGCTCTCTGTTATCAGCAGTTTTAACAAAGATCAGCTGATCCTAGGCTTAGCGTCTGCCCTGACTCTGGCTGCCCTCAGAACTGATGTGCTATATCCCCACTGTTTAACCCCTTCGCCGTGGGGGTAATTCCCCTGCGGTGCGGGGGGAGGAGCCGTGTGGGGGCCGCGGTGCTCATGACGAGCCCAGCTCATCATGAGGCACAATGGAGCTAAGCTCATGACGAGCTGGGCTTGCCACGACTCCGCCAACTCATTGATTCTCTGGCACAGACGGGGAATCAATTTCCCGCGGGCGGGCCGCAGCCGTTATGACAAGCCCAGCTCATCATGAGCCCAGCTCCACTGTGCCTCATAACGAGCTGGGCTCGTCATAAGCAGGCAAGGGGTTAAACCTCACATCCAGCTCGTCTTGTGCTTGATGCAATTGCTTAGGGCATCTACAATTCCTCTTCATCCTCACATTCTCAGCATAGGGGATGCTGTTCACCAGTTTTGGAGGATGGAAGCTCTGGGCATCAAGAATGGTATTGCCCGCCGTGCTTTTACGAAAAGTTTTCGTATTGATTTCTCCATCCTTAATGTACACTGTTAAGTCCAATAATTGGACCTCATCTCTGCTAATGTGCGATGTGAACTTTAAATTCAAGTCATTTGTATTGATACAATCTATGAATGGCTCTGCAGAAGTTAGGTCACCTCGCCAAATAATGAAGAGCTCATCAATATAACGGGTCCATAAGACCTCATTATTTGACAACTCTTTTTCAAACTCAACGGCAAGCACCTGCTCCTCCCAACAGCAGCCCATATGCAAATTAGCATAGCTGTGGGTGAAGCAGATGCCCATTGCCGGCCCTTGTAGCTGTTGGTCAAGGTACTTGCCATATAGGACGATGTTACTTTTAAGACACCATTGTAGCATGTCTACCAACATCTCAGTGTGCCTATATAACGTGAGTGGGCGTGCTTTTAAGTAATGACGCACCGCCCTTACTCCGTCATCATGTGTGATGCTGGTATAGAGGAAGGAGACATCTAGTCTTATCATGATGTAATTCTCGTCCCACATGATGTCATACATTTTCTTTCTGTATCTTTAATGTGAGATGTCAGGTTCCTCACATACTCCTGCAGAAAAAAATCTAAAAACCTCGAAGTGTTCTCAAATACACTTCCAATTGCCGAGTTATAGATCAGCCTGGCCATTTGTTCACCTCTTTATGTGTACCTTCGGTATCAAATTTAATACCGGTGTCTCCGGTGAATCATTTTTGAGGAACTTATGTTTTGCCTGTGATATAAGATCAACCGATCTCCATTGGTCTAACTGACGGTGGAACCTGGTGGTGGTGGGCAATAGAATACTAACATCGACAATCCGATAACTGTGTCTATCTCTGAGTTGCATATATATGGTACATAGGGAGTACCGTTCACCTTACCAAGAAGAGAATCTTAGAACATCACGTGGCTATAACACATGTAGACCAGCAATACCTGGTGGCATGACCCTTTAACACTCAATACAACAGGGACACAGCCAAATTGCAATTTCTTGTCATTGATAGGATACCTGTCCTGAAGAGGGGTGGTGACAGGATCCAAGCCCCCAGATATCTTGAATCTGAATATATTATTATATGGCTGTCATATTATGCATGAATGCATGGGACCTGCAAGTCCTTTTTCACTTTTCACTGCAATTTCGTTACTTAGTATGCAAAGTAATCAGGCCCGTCACCCGTGATCAAAGCATTTGAAATGCCAAAACTTGTAGGGTGCTTTTGTCCACTGCTGAGACAGATATGATTTGTATGCAATAAACCACTTTATTCATCACACCACAGTGAGTGCGCATTTTACTCAGGTTCATCTGGGGCCAGAGCTGTGCTGACTATATTAACAGGGTGCCTTTCCTGAATGCGCACCAATAGCGTAAAGATTCAAGGGGCAACAAGGTCCAAAGAAATGCAGATATATGTATTCCTATACATACATTTATATACATAATGATGTACCTTAATTGCACTGGAAACAATTTTCCAATGATGTATAGAAGTGTGTTTATTAATGGATTTTATTTATGACACTTTTCTGTGTAAAACACCATTTTATACAAGATGGCTGTTATCTCTGTTACTCACTTCTCTTTACCCCTGCATACATCCTCTCTTCACATGCTTTGCAGTACGCAGTCAAACTGAGGTCATATTAGTTTATTTTGATTGTTGTATTGGTTTGTTCACGTTGAGCTTTCTATGGTGTGGATTTAAGATTGCAACAGGTATATCTCGCATTCATTCCTTAACTGGATCTATTTACTAAGAGAACATTTTAGTTTTACATGTTTCATATTTGTTCAAACATCTCCTGATGGCATTAGCAATTTAGCTTAGAGGATGTTGAATACTTTTTTTTAAGAATTGGGACAGTGCTTTTGTGTGAAGGTAATTCTTGACTTCTGATTTGCTATAACAATTACACATTTTCACACACCATGATGAGTATGCAAAATTACTAATTTCTTATGCAAGAATTGTGTATACGAACCCCTTGACTTTGCGGTTGAGACAGGGATTTGACTGAGCTTTCCTATGTTAGTAGGTGATGCTGTCCCATTTTCCAATGATTCTGCTGCCGATTACTTCGAATACTTTCTGATTTCACATACTCTTTATATCTTTGCATTGGAGAGCCTTCATCTCATTTGACTCTGCACCGCTTATTTTTGAATTTTTGTAATAAAACCTTATAACTTTTGATTGATCTAGAACTTAGCCATTCAATGGGCCCCATTTTGGGGGGGCTGTGGCCGTGCTGAGGCTCCGCACACGGGCACAAAATTTGTAATTTCCACTGCGTCATACTGGCCAAAAACTGGACGAAAAGGGGTCCGAAAGCTAGGAGAACCTAGCGCTTGCTGATAAATCCTACTCCTGAGTGGTTTTCCAATGGATAGAAGCCTTTTATTGGATAAAGGCTCCGGAGACAAGATGGCAACCACCGGCTCCCGGAGCCCGTTCCGGCTTGGTTGAGCCCACAACTGCATGCGGGGCTCCCGAAACAGTGACTGCAGGGATCATGACTCACCTCGCAGCTGGCACCCCAGAAACGGCAGTAAGCGAAATCTCACAGGGCACGAAAGCGAATTGGACCGGGATGACAGCCTGACCTCTACCTTCCCCCGTGGAAAGCCTCGGAGGATGACGACAGTCCAGACTCTGGTCTGATGGTGCATTTGCGTTGAGGAGAGAACCAACACCACACAGCAGAGGTCAGCGGGCCCCTCCCTCTATAGGCATGAGCTGAAACAACAACTTACCTGATCTTAAAATGGTCAGAGTCAGAAGCTTGCTCCAGAGAGAGAGCGCCTTGAGCCCCAGCGCCAGTCTTCATTATGGTATAGGAGTAGGGGGCTGAAGAATTGCGGACCAGCCGGCATGGGCGATGAGAGGTACGCCACTGCACGGCAAATTAAACAAGCTGCCCCTTCTCCTCTGCTCGCGCATTAACTACCACCAGCAGATCCTTGCTAAAGAGGAGACCGCCGCAGAGAGGGGGTCCACACGACGCACCCTGAAAACTCAGCACTACCCAGAGAAACCCCAGCGGGAGTCGCGAAGTACCATGAGGCAGAGAGAGCCTGACTCCAAAATGACAGCCGGTAACCTCCCTTGAATCACTTCAGCAGAGGTAGTACTGGGAAAACTGCGACACAGGGACACAACAGCAGAGCCCCAGGACCTGAAGTCCGTGCGGCAATCTAACCCAGGAGTGCACCAACTACGGGACCCCCGCATCTGCGGGGTGGTGGCAGAGGAGCTTGCGCAGAGCAGTGAGAACAAATAATAAGGGCATAAGAAGGCAGTGCGACATGGCGCACAGCAGGTGCGGCGTACCAGGAAGCTCGATCATGGCAATAACGCTACGCTTACAGCCTCAGCACTATACGTGCATCACGATAGGTGCAGCATCTTGGGAAGCTGACCACCTGGCTACCAGAGGGCGCCATCAATACAATTTGTTAGACAAGAAGGGTCAGAAGATACACATACTACCTGCACCCGTAACTGGAGCACACTGGCGCCGGCCTCTGGGAGCGCCCAGAACATTACGAGCAAGCGGCTCCAGGACTCGGGGGTCCCCTTCACCTCAAACGTACCCCACGAACACAGACGGCTGTAATCCCACTGTAATTACCCAGTAAGCCAACAGAACATCACGCAGATCAGTGAACCAAAGCACATCCTTACGCCAGCTGACCGCACAAAGGCACCCTGAGTACATCACAACATCTCGGACAGCAGAATGGGAAAACTGCTGATCACAACAAGCACAGTTTTGTTGGAGACTCCACAAGACAACTCCATGGGCACCAGACCACCATCCAAAGAAGGTGCAGCTCCACCAGATCAATCCCTCTCGGAAAAATTGGACAAAGTGCTTGCAGCAATCGAACACTCCAGGGTATCCATGGAGAAAGGCTGGACACCCTAACTACAGACATCAGTCTGCTCAGGGATGACCACCGAAAGCTAGCAGACAAAGTGTTGGATGGGGAGAAACTGATAGCCACCATGAAGACATCGATCAATGCGCACCAATAGACATTGCAAACCCTACTAGGCCACATGACCACCATGGAGGAGCGTATAGATGACCTGGAAGGCTGCTCGCAGCGCTGCAATATTCGAGTGCCGGGGCTCTCGGAGGGCATTGAAGGCATTAACCCCATGGAGTACATGGAAAATCCTTCACTCCAAGTAAGGACCATACGCCATTCTTCTCCATTGAAAGAGCCCACCAGGTCCCGGCCAGCAGGCCCCAGCCTGACGCTCCGCTCCGGCCGATGTTAGCTAACTTTCTGTATTTCAGAGGCTGCAACACGGTACTCAGAGCAGCCAGACAATATGTTCCCATTCAAGTTGAGAATAAACAAATAGTACTCTTCCCAGACTATTCCTGGGCAGTACAGCATCAGAGATCATCGTTCCTGGAGGTGAAACGCCGCCTGCTGTTAGAGAACATAAAATACTCCCTACTGTTCCTGGCTCATCTCAAAATCATACACGAGGGCTCCACCATCTTCTTCACGGATGCAGAAGAGGCCCACGATTGGGCAGACCAACATTGCAAACAACACCCCAGCGCAAAGACCAAATATGTACGGCACCCAAAGACACGACGCTCCAACAGACGCCGCCCAAGATAGCAAAACCAAAAGAATGGTACAGAGGCGCTCCCCCGATCCATGGGGTCACCCGACAGGAATGTCGTTAAGCCCTGCAGGCTGTGGCAGAGCTCAGGCCCTCCTCACCCAAAACCGACATAGACAGGGGTCCGCACATCTTTTTGTCTGACGAGGAGGACAGAAGTGAGGAGACGCAATGAAGAGTTGGCTCAATGACACCACCGCTGGTCACACCACAGACAGCCAACACTCTGAACTAGTCACCAGCACATTATACACAGCTCTATGGAATCCCATTAGATGTAGAGCGATTCTCCAGGTTCCTGGACAGCATCCCCTACCTTGCATAGCGTGCAGTGCCAGACGGCCCTAAACGAGCCCATAACCATGACCGAGGCCCATAACCATGACCGAGACCAAGCAAGCACTACAGGCATTGGCCACATGTAAGGCCCCCGGACTAGATGGCCTTCTGCTAGAATTTTTCTGTACCTTAGTTCCTCAATTAGTAAAGCAGTTCCAGGCCACTGTAGATGACAGTGGGCTACTGCAATCTATGTGTGAATCGGTAATTGTTGCGTTCCTCAAACCGGACCTAGATCCACAGCTCATGGGTTCATACCGGCCCATAGCTCTCTCAACGGTGGACTATAAAATATATGGGAAAATATTGGCGGACAAATACGCCACAGTCCTCCCAAAGTTAATTCACCCGGATCAGTGTGGATTTGTGCCGGGCAGAAACACCTCCTACAACATAAGATGCCTGTTCCACATCCAAGACCAGATCTGAGACCGCTTTCCTTGGGCGGCGTGTCTGGTCCTGGACCTGGAGAAGGCCTTCGATACCCTCCTTTGGCCCTACCTACTTCAGGTCCTACGGCAGATGGGAGAGGGACCCCGCTTACTTGCAAATATCAAGTTAGTATACTCTACACCAACATCTAGGGTGAAACTCAGGCACCATATGTCGCCATCATTCCCAATACTTAGGGGTACACGCCAGGGTTGCCCATTCTCCCCTCTGCTTTTCGCCATGGCCATGGAGCCGCTGGCGATCCGTCTCCATAAGGAGGGTGTGAGCTGGGATAGTCCTATTGCAGACACTGTGCATGCAGTGTCATTATACGTGGATGACGTGATCCTTTACATCCGGGACATCACATCAAATCTTACCCTCATACTTAACGCTCTACAAGAACTTAAAGCAGTGGCAGGTGTCAGTGTGAACTGGTCTAAGTCCACAATGTATCCTCTCACAAACGATCTTCCTCCTCGGGTAGTGCAACTAGGCGGAGTAAACATATCGTGGAGACCCCAAGCAGTACGATACCCAGGCATTCGCTTGTATCACAATGGCCAGAATCAGATCTTCCATGAACTTCTGGAAGGATGTCCCCCTGGCCACCATCGGTAAAATTGCAGTTGCCAAGATGATATTAGTCCCGAGATTACTATACTTTTTAGCTAACCTTCCATTGGTGCCCCCATGCTCCTTCTTCCGGGAATTGGACACCATTCTTGGAACCCTTATCTGGGGATCGGGCGCAGATGAATTGCCCTTGCCAAACTGCAGATGCCTATTGATCAGGGGGAACTGGGCGCCCCATCCTTTGAGGCGTATTTCCTCACGGCTCCACTTCAATGGGTGTCAATATAGACAGCGGGCAGGGCGCTGGGGGAAACAACCACAGATACCGGGTTAATTCCGACCCCTGTCATGCTGTGCATGCTACTGCCTGGAGCAGCACCGATACTGGAGTGTCCAGTCCAGGTAGCAGGGGTGCGTACCTGCCTGAAACGTGTACACAGAATGAATCGTGAAGCTCCCACCGCTGGTGGGATTCCCAAGAGGCCACACTCACTACACAGAGCGGGAACTACGTGAGTGGACGGAACACTCGGTCATGGAGGCAGGCTCCCTTTATGCAAATGGGCAACTGCAGACATTTGCAGAACTTGGAGACGACATGGATCTTCCCAGAGGGCAATTTATTTAGCATAAGCAATTCTTGGTAGACTGCCAACGAAGGTGGCACGTAATAGACACTGAGCCCCCCATGCATGCTGTGATACACAAAATCCTACAGATGGGCCCAGGGCGCCACTTCATAACATAGATATACAAAGCGGTGCGAGCACTGAACCCAACCACCCTCGCGCCACTCCAAGCGAAATGGGAAGCTGAGATCCAGAGACCACTCCACGACAAAGAATGGGAGCGCACACTGGTGTGCCCCAAAAAAGTGTCCCACAACTATCGTTTTAAGAACATACAACTGCACATCTTACACCGCGCCTTCCTGACCCCCGAGAAGCTCCAACATTACTATCTAGACACATTCTTTACATGTTCAAGATGCCCAGAACCCAATGCATCCTTTTTTCATATGTTTTGGGACTGCCCGGTGCTCTGAGTATACTGGACCAAAATCCACACCACCCTCATAGCAGTTACAGGGCTTACTTATATTAACACATGGGAGGCCTGCGAAGTGGGCATAGCCAAACGCTATAGGCACCAGAAAGTAGAGTCACGTTTCATGTCCCTGGTGCTTCTGTTAGCTAAACGATGTATAGCAATGCACTGGAGGACACCTGAGGGGCCGCCGCTAGCGGCCTGGATGTGGGAGGTCAACAAATGGGGTGCCTCAGAGGAGGCGGTGCTTCGAGTGGAAGAAATAAAGGGTTTCCGCAAACACCCTATCTCCATGCAATGGGCCATCCTACTGCACTCCTTTAAGCAGGAAACAACAGAGGCGCCATTGTCTCAAAACCCTTGAACCCCCATAGCAGAGGCGTGAAACAGCACTGCCCGAGGTAGTGCCATCATGGTAGTGGAGGTACAGTGAGGTGGGGCTTACAACTAAGGATATGCAGCACTTGTAATACCTCTGGATTGGCACACCCCCCAAACCGCACACACAGTCTACGGTCCAGTTAGAACACATCAGCTTACCGGTCCCTATTGAACGACATTCTCCCAGATACAGAGTACCCCAGTTAAAGTCACCACGGTTGAAGAGTTCCGTTTGCTATCACAAACAACAAGATGTTAATCACAGTGCTAGAGCCACAGGCTAGCGATTAGCTCATAGTACATACTATAGGCACTGACCTACAGAGACATGTTTCTCACCAGTATGCTTTCACATGTTGACAGTGACAATTAAGTAAATGATGTAAGTGTCAAAAACTGAAATATAGCTTCACAAAATGACATGGATTACAATTTGTAAAATGACTAATCCCGAAGTAAATGCAATGTATGCACTGTGGGAAAATTAAGAAATGGCAATAAAAAGGATTTTGCAAAAAAAATAAAAAAATAAAATGGGTCCCATTTCTTAATGAGCTGTTTTACTCTTCTAATTTAATGTTCTGGGATGTGCCTTAATGCTTTGACACATTGCCTTATAAAATTTAGATGTAACACTGTCTCTGTTCCAGTAAACTGTGAGAGAACGGAATAAGTTACATTTTGTTGTATGGTTTAGCACCAACATATGTAATAACACTGTTATGAAACCATGTTAAAATAACATGCAAAAAATGTTTGCTGTGGTCCTCCTCCCAGATTAATACCTCAATTGCTGACATGCATTATGTGAATTAAGTTACTTTTTATACTATATGTTTTCGAAAATGCTCCAAGATTGTCTAAAATACAACAATCATTGAAAGGCTACAGTACATTAAACAGGACAAAACTGGCCATAATGAGCAGTTTTGCCATGAAATCTTTCATTTGAGAGCACAGTAGATTATTTATAGACAGAACCCAAAGTTTCCCATTAACCTGCATTGAAGTGGAGGTATCTTTGGAATAGAGGCAGCTAAAATATTTTAATTTTCTGGGTAGTCATCAGGAGCTTCCCGCCTATATGGGGAGTACTGACGTGTGGTTTGCACCTATGTATAGAGGATACAAAGGAGTTTGCATACGAGGATATTCGATAATGTCCAAATGCTGTAAGGATGTTCGATCATGCCCAAATGCGGTGCTGCCTTTACCAGAGAAAAAGTTGATTTCTATCTTTCATAGCACATTCACTGTCAGGGGCACCAATAGTCCCTTTTACTAGCCCTCAGATAAAAGAGAAAATGGTCCACTCATAATTTAGCCTCACTAACCTCTTGACTTCTCTACCAATACAATATATATGCTCCAACTTTTACCATTTTAAACACCATCTAGTTCCAGGGGCTAGTACTGTAGAGTCTTCTCACAACTAATAATTCTTTCTAAGATTGATAAAACCATGTACTTAAAATAGATGGATCATCATTATAGACTTTCCTACCTTCATAAGAGTTTAAATACTAGTCAAACATAAGCATGTGAAAAAGTCCAAAATAAATCTTGTAGTTGAATATATAGAGAGCAAATTCTCTAGAGTACTTCAAGTGCCGGGTGCACCCATGTGTCACTCTTCTTAACCGTGACAACTATAACATATTCACTTATTCAGCTGTGAGCTCTGTCTGATTTTTTTTGGGTCAAAATTCTTTTTATTGAGCATCAAAGAAAGTCACAGTGACAGCATGAGTACAGCAGGGTGAGCAGGCCCCGGGGTTGCAAAACATTCAGCTATTTGGATCTCAGTTTCATACAGCCCTAAGGTCATACCACTCCCCATGGTCAAAGTATAAGATGCTAGATTTGAAACATTCAGCTATTTGGAACTCAGTTTCATACAGCCCCAAGGTCATTCCACTCCCCATGGTCAAAGTCTAAGATGCTAGATATGAAACAACAACCCCCTGAGGAAGGTCTTCAGAACCTAGCCTCCAATCATCTCTCTCCCCCCCAACACCCACCTCCCCGTCCCGCTAGTGATCGTGGTGCATAGTGAAATAATATTAAGCAGAAGCGATGTCGTAAGTCAGAGTAACTGAAGCCAGGCTCCCTCTAATCAAGTAGAATGGGTTATCCCTACTACAGGCCAGTTTGAAGTAGATTAGATTTGGAAGAGCTGCATAGCCCTCACGGAAGGCGGACAAACTGCAGAGGGCAAGCCTCGGGATAAGTAGGCGACTAGTGGGCCCCGTTTATGTTCAAAAGCCTTGTAATTATCCCTAAAGATGTCTGCCAGACGCTCCATTGAGAGGATTCTCCACAAGCAGGCATGCCACATCGATGTTGCTGGTGTGTCTTTCTTTTTCCATGCAGCCGCTATTGTGAGTTTTGCCGCCCATAGTCCCGTCCACATGATTGCCTTTCTGGCTTTCGTTTGGTGCTCAAATGCCAGGTCCCTGATACCCAGAAGAGTCCTCTCTATGGTAGTTGGGATGGGGTAACCCAGCATATCTTTGAGGTGTGAGAGGATTTCTTCCCAAAAAGGGCAAATACTCGGGCAGTCCCATCAAATGTGGCAAAAATCCCCTGAAGACCACATCCCCACCAGCAGAGATCAGAGGTGTCAGGGAAAATTCATCAGAGTTTAGTAGGATAGAGATACCAGTCGAGCAGTGTCTTGTAGTGGGCTCCCCTTAGGGCCACTGATTTATTGTGCTTAGTGATATTGCCGCAAATGTGTCTCCTCCTCCTCGGTGACGTTCCGACCCAAGATCCGCTCCCAGAAGAACATGTAGCATGCCCGGTGCACTTGCAATGTAGTCAGTCGCATGTCGTAGAGTGAGGAGATGGCGCCTCTCATGGTGCCTGCCTTGTGGATCGCCAGCCTCTCCTTGGCCGTTAGCTCTCTAGTGGCCGCCTCGCTGACATGTGGGAGTGAACCCAGTGTTTAAGATGGAGGTAATGATAGTGTTCGCTGTGAGGGATCATAAATTCTCTTTTACAACTGTCAAATGTTAGAACATCGCAGTTATGAAACAGATCTGAAAGTTTTAGGCATCCCCCCTCCCTTCAGCAGGCAAAGGGTCCTTCACGTAAGCCTGGTGGAACAGACGGGTTAAAATGGTTTGGAGTGAAACGGGAGGGGAATAAGGTCCAACCCTTCCTCCTAGTGACCTGATCCCAGATTGTCAGAGTGGTGCGTGTGGGGGTGCTAATGTGGGCGTTTGCATGTCGGTCCCTTTTGGGTTTCCATAGGACATTCCAGATAGATCTTCCCACAACCGAGCGGTCAATGTGTAGCCAATGCTTGTCAGACTCCCACACAGACCATTCCGTCACCACTCTTAACTGTGCGGCCTGATAATATAGTGCGAAGTCTGGTAGTGCCAATCCCCCCCTGCTCCTTGGACGTCTCAGTACATGAAAAGGAAGGCAAGCCCTCCCTCCTTGCCAAATGAATTTGGTGACTAGTGAGTGCAGGCGCAGCAATATATCTCAGTCAAGTTCATTGGGCAGGGCTTGAAAAAGATATAAATATTTTGGTAAGACTGACATTTTAACAGCGTTAATCCGTCCAAGCCAGGAGATGTAGAGGGGAGTCCATCTCTTGAAATCTTGTTGTAGTTGTGTTACCAAAGATATGTAGTTGGCCTTGTAGAGGTCCCCAATATTGGCCATAAAATGGCCATAAAATGGACCCCCAAATAAAGTAGAGGTTACTAGGAGGAAGGGTTGGACCTCATTCCCCTCCCCTTTCACTCCAATCCATTTCAACCCGGCTGTTCCACCAGGCTTCTGTGAAGGACCCTTTGACTGCTGGAGGGAGGGAGGATGCCTAAAACTTCAGCGGCTGATGAATATATAGTCAATCCTGGAGTACGTCTGATGAACGTGAGAATAGTATGTGTAGTCTTTGGTGGTAGTGTGGAGTGCCCGCCAAGCGTCGCATAGGCCTAGTGTGAGCATTTTCTGTTTAACCCCTTTGGAGAAGGTACTAATTGATGCCCGGTTACAGTGTGAGCTGTCCAACGTCTCGTGCCATGCCAAGTCAAATTAAAGTCACCCAGTAGTATCATGAGACCCTCCGCAAATCCACCCAACAAATCGAGTGCATTAGAAAGGAATGTGGACTGGCCTGAGTTGGGAGCATAGAGAGAAATAAATGTGCAGAGTGTGCCTCTCAGCCTCCACTTGACCATTATTAGCCTCCCTTCCCGGTCTGACTTAGTGGCTTCAGGTTGAAACTTAGTTGTGCTATGAAAGAGTAACGCCACTCCATTATGTTTAGTATTAGCAGAGGACTTGTATATTAAGGGGTACGCTTTATGTCGGAGCCTAGTGTCCTCAGATTTTTTGAGGTGGGTCTCCCGGAGGGCCACCAAGTCAGATCTGTGGTCTGTGAGATACTTCTATATTTTGTGACACTTCTGGGGGGAGTTCAGCCCCTTAACATTCCTAGATGTTACTGAAACCTGTAGAGTGATTGACCCTTCCCTCTCCCCATGTGGACCATGTCCCTCCTATGTGTGTATTTGTAGCCAACCCTGGTAAGGTGAGACCTCCCTCACTGGAAATCACAAGGTACACAGCCCCTCCCCAAGCTGCGCTGCTGAACTTAAAAGAGTCAGAAAGATCAAACATTAAAACCCATTGATCATCACCACCAGCACCCTGACCTCCAACTAAAAAAAATCCCCAACAACCCCAAAACTGGGAGCTGCAAGACCAACACGTCTGCGGCTTGAAATTCTTCCAAAAAAAGAAGAATTGTGGGTAGCACAGACAAGGCCCGTAACCCTTGTTCAATGGGAAGAAAAATAAAAACCTCAGTGTCCACAGTAGTCAATCCCAGTGCCATGTGTTCTGGGCCTGATAGCCCGTCGTGCCGGGTCCTCCGCTGCACGCCACCGCACCGCTTCCTGGGAGAGTGTCCAAGTCGGGGATCCTGGAGGGCGGGTGGTTATGAAGAACAGGTTTCTTTGTAAGGACCATTCGTGGATCATCAGGATTTCACGACTGTGTTCCAGGGCCTGGAGCCCCTCCTGGGCATTTCCGCATACCCCGAGGAGCCTGCTGTGGTTTCCCCTTCGGAGAGGGGGAGGCCTAAAATGCGAAGGCCATCGGAGAGATCTGTCGCATGATGCGTCTTGTTTTGGTAATTG
The DNA here is from genome assembly GCF_964261635.1 of Lissotriton helveticus. Taxonomy (NCBI): domain Eukaryota; kingdom Metazoa; phylum Chordata; class Amphibia; order Caudata; family Salamandridae; genus Lissotriton; species Lissotriton helveticus. The sequence goes on from NC_136068.1 coordinate 788,883,897, forward strand.
AACGTGAGACCAAAGGGAAATGTCCTGCGATAGCGGATATTTTTAGCTCGCAACTTGGAGGTGATCGGTCTCAGCGTTTGATGTTGTGTCAAGATGGAGGGAGCTGGATCTTGATAGAGGGTACATGTGTAGTCCTGAAAGGATGTTTCCTTCCTTTTCCTTGCCCCAGTCAGGATGGCCTCCTTCGTTTTAAACGAGTGCAACTTGACCAAGACATCTCACGGCCTTTTGCGCTCTCCGACCTGCAGGCTCCCCACGCGGAGGACCCGGTCCAGTTTAAGCTTCAGTTGCTGAGGGGCCAGGAGCTCTGCAAATAGGCCCATCACGAACGCCTCCAGGTCCGGCCCTTCCACGCCCTCCTCCAAATCCCAAATCTGTATGTTCTCCCGTCAGGTTCTGTTTTCAAGATCTTTTGCTTACAGTATGACCTGCTGGAGAAGGGCCAGGAGGGCTTGCTGGGAGTCTTGCATTTTGGCGGAGCGAGTCGTTAGGTCGTGTATCTGTTCCTCCACCTCCAACATTCTGGTGCCCAGAGCGTCCACATCCTGGTGCACGGTCATCATTTTTCCGGTGAGATCAGCTTTCAGTTGGTCCATGGAGGGCTGTAAGTCCTATTTGATTTCTAGGCATAGTATGGCTTTGAAGTCACATAGGGTGGCTACCAGGTCCTCCCATGTAAGTGTCATGTTTTGCAGGTGGTAGGTCTCCGATGGAGGTGTGTCCTTTTCCGATGCTGCAAAGTAAAGGGAAACTTTGTTTGGGGCTTACTTAGGAGACATAAGGGCAATACCCAGCACGGCGTGCGATCAGATGTCTCAGGATCACTCTAGTGTGTGGGTGCCAGGAACCGGGTATTGAGTATTGACCATGTGATCGCCCCACGTGTTGATGTCAGGCCTCTGCTGGGTGGTGGGGTCTGGTCGCCATATTGGAGTCAGGCAGGGAGAAGCATGATCTAGCAGGAAAGTAGCCACCTCAAGGTGGTCTGGCCCCAAAGAAGTTCATTCATCTTCAGGTGGAGCTGCCTCACTGGGTCCCGTCTATCCCCATGTCATGGCATAAGGCAGGCAGTAAACTCCGATGTTTCCAGCTGCTTCACTGTCATCTTATCGGCTTGCAGGCCGCCTCCCTCCAGTCCCTCCACATGCAAAACCGATATTGGGGAAAAGACTGACCCGCTTGAGGCGTTCGTTTCAAGCTGGCCACTCGCAGTCTGCCGTTACCACATTCAGTTCATTGAGTGCTCTGCAGCTCCTCCGGTCCGCTGTGATTCAGCCACAGGCATTCCAGACCTCATCCACGAGTCTGCCGAGGTCGCGGGATGAGGTAGGTGGTTTCAGAGTCCTCCCGCAGCAGGGCCGGCTCTAGGCTCACGGAGGCCCTGAGCAGGGAGTGTAGGTAGGGGGCCCGAGGCCGCCAAATCCCTGCCAGGGGCCGCCACGCAAATATGTATCTAAGGATATATATTGGCGTGGCGGCCCCTGCGGTTTGGCGGCCCTGTGCAGGTGCACAGCTTGCACATGCCTTAGGCCGGCCCTGCCCGCAGCTCCGAAAGTTCAGGGGGGTCTCTGTGCCATTCGCGGTGAAGCTCAATTCCGCTGACACCGATCTCTCTCCAGTAGAAAGGCCTGTAGGGCATCCAGTTTGCGCCGCTATGCCATTTTGAAGACAGCCTCGGAGCTCAAGCACGTCAGATTCAGGGGGCATTTACCAGTCACGGCCCTTCACGATCAGGCATTTTCAAGGTTCCTGATGAATCCCTGGACAGTGCTGGCTGCAGGCATGTAGAGTAGAGCTAACTACATACTGTGAAATCACTATGTGGCAGTCGTCGGGGTCTGGAGCTGAAGCGGCCACGCCCCCGCTCTGTCAGATTTTAACTTATAACTTATAAGATGAATGGAATACTCACCATCAGAATATGTGTTTATATTATAAACCTTCTAGAAATCAAGCAATTTCACCCATAATAATGGCCAACCCTGTCCACCCCTTGCCGGGAGTAGCAAACGACTTACTGAAAATAATCCTAGGTAAGACTCCTCCTCCTCTCCATCCAATCTCAACAGACATAGTTGACCACAAATCTCAAGTCCGCAAACAGCTAAGGAAAGTGTGCATGTTAGCAACGGATGTATGACGTTACAACGCATACTTTTACAACGCCTAGCTTTACAACGCGGTTTTTACAACACATACCATTACAACGCATAATGCTTTTAGGCGCTGGATAGTGAATAGTTTAATTTACTATTCCAACTCCAGTCCCCGTGGATAGTAGGGAAGGTTATTGGATAGTAAATTAACCTATTCCCTATCCTAGAGCGCCCCCCAGAGCAATGCGTTGTAATAGTTTGCGTTGTAAAAGTTGCGTTGTAATGGTAGGTCGTTGTAAAAGTTTCGTTGTAAAGGTTGTTTACCGTTAGCAACCTACTGCTGCACATGGAGAAAATGAAAGAGAAGGAAAGCTATAATTACTGCTACTTCTGTTTTCAAACGCCAAGAGCCACTCTTCTGCTTTGATTAATTATGGCAGATATTTGGGGGGGATTTTATAAACAGGGTGTTTATCCTTCCCATAATGTTGTAAAATGTATATTAGAGATATTTATTTGTGCTATTTTTTCTGGTATCCTTTAGTTTAGCAGTTTATTAGTTCAACTGAAGTTCTGGTTTCTAAGTTATACTATTTTTTCTTGCCTTCTTTTTTGTAGGAAAAATAACATCGGGACTAGCTACAGGGACGTCTCTCGTGTTTCTCCCCTTGGAGTGAACGCCAGCGAGTCGCTGTTCTAGTTGTTGCTGCTGCTGCCTTAGGGGATGTTCCCAACAGTGATATTTTGTAATATGTTTCAATTTCTGAAAGTTTCAGAAGTAGATGTACCATCTCTTAGCAAAACAATTCCTTAGTGGAAGGAATGATATTTTTATAGTGCATTTTGGGGACATAATGAGATCAGATGTACCATGCCGGGCTCAGGTTGTTCTCGAAAACATCACTTTGTTTCTTGAGGCTGAGATTCAGGAGCACACGCCAGCCGCAACTGATATAACCACAGATCTCAAGAAATCTGTCAAATAAAATCTCTTTTATGCAGGGAACAGCGTTGTTAACGTAAGCATGTTTCAGTGCTTCGCTGGTCAACCTCTCGCTCACTGATTTAAGAAACAACTTTGCACAACAAAATATTTTGGAAGGAGTTAAAGAATATATTTTTAACACTTTTTCTTACTTTTATGAAGGAGAGCCAGTTTAAGAGCGTAAAATAAATGTCTTCTCTTTTTTTTATATGCCAATGCTTTGATAAACGCTCATTAGCCCTAAGAAATAAAGACAGGATCTATCTGATAGAAAAAGCAGTGTGTGAATTATTTATTTTCAGTCTGAAAAGGGGGATGTGTTTAGGTGCACGCTGCCTGCGACTGGTAAATATTACTGATGTCATAACACAGGTGCTTAGTTTGTCAAATAAAAAGTGCCAATGCCCTTTTGATGAGGCTGCTGCAGCTTCCACAACCCATAGACCCTGCTAGCAGTACTAATATTAGTCCCCTCCAAATGCTAACCATTACATGCCTACAAGTGTGACAATTCAGACTATTTCAGGCCCCAAACGCTATAGAATTTGGCTGGGGTGTCAGGTTTTAGTTATTTTTAGTGTTTATGAAATTGATGAACAATTGTTGTTGTTTTAATTTCTAGACTAGAGCACCACCATGTGGCAGACTGTCCTAAGTGGAAGTGCTGACAATTAAGTGCTGGTGCTGAGCACTGGAAACCACCTGCTCAAACTAAGCACTAAATGACACTCTTAGATGTGGTTATGTTGCTTCGAGGCCACAAGCTTCCATTACAACACTTTGGGGTCGATTACAATGTCATCCGGAAAGGCTCCGGAAAGGCTTTCGATTTGTCCGAATCCAATTCGGAACCTGCCTTTCCAATCGACTCGGCCATGTTTCCCAACGACTGATTACGATGGCTGGAAAGTGTTCTGCTTGTCTGACTCGGTTCTGAAAGGCATTGGGAGTAACCGAGTCGTTCAGAGCTGAATGGTAGCAGTCTATGGAGCGCGTTATCAGCCGAGCGATTAGGATGGCAGATTTGTACAGTGTTTACAAATCGGTTGTTCCTAAACAAATTGGCTGTTGTAATCTGACTTTGGGGGCCCGCAGCAGGCCCCCCTTCACCTGGGGGCCTATGAATCAGGCACATGGGGGTACCCATGGGTCCCCCGTACCCATGCATGCACATAGTGGCAGGCACCATGGGGTGCCCACCACAGGGTATAAGGTTTTCTCCAACAACTCCTTTTATCAATGGGAGCCTGTGTTCTGGTTCAGTACGCAGGCTCCCATTGAAGTCAATGGGAGTCCGACCGAATTGTATCCGGAAGCATCCGGATGCATCATAATCGTTCGGTAGGACTCCCCGGATCTGAGTCGTTCGGAAAGCCTTCCGGAACCAAATCGGTTGGAATGCCTTCCGGACGAGATCCTAATTGGCCCCTTAGTCCTGTTTGTAGGCTTGTATGGGGCTGAGGTCACCGTGTTCTGAGTGAAGGATAGTCTGCGATAGTCTTTGAGCGCTGGTTACGCCTGTATATATAACAGTTCCAGTACCTCGTCTCATCAAAACAAAGGAAGGCACTCGCAGGGTGAGTTCTTAGAAATGTATTATGAGCTCTTGCAGAATCAGCAACAAACGTGTTTCGGCAGGCGCCTTTCTCAATGTCATCTGGCGCGCCACAATGGACAGAACTTAACGTGAAAATATATCAGCATAAATGAAGGACTTTTAAATGCATACCACAATACATGTTGTCTCCAGCTTGGTATCATTTGTCAACAATCCTATTAAAACAATGATAGTAAAACAATATCACACCAATGTATCTTGCATTACTGTATGGTAAAAAACCTTCTTAATCTATGTGATACAGACATCCAATTATGAAACGTCTACGCATGATATTAACCAAATTCATTGTGCGTAATACAGCGTAGCACACCAACAACCAGGTGTGCTTGTGTCTTCACCAGGCCTGGGCAAAGTTTGCTGAGTTTTGCTACGCGGAACTTAGTTGCTAAACAACTCCGCAAAGTTCTGCGTGTAGCGGAGTGCTGTGCGAATTGCAGTTTGTGCTGGTATTCCTGGCACTCTGGGAGACATTCTACCTTAGCGGCAGCTCGCACTCGCGAGCTTACCATTCGCGATCGCAAACTTACCATTAGCGATCGCGAGCGGGGAACAAACTCCGCTGCACATCGCGAAGCAAAGTGTGGAGTACAGAAAACTCTGCAAACTCTGCGAATGGAACGAAGTTCACCGCCCAGGCCTAGTCTTCACATTGAATACCTCATTACGCCCTGTATGGGCTCATGTAAAGTGCACTGTGCTTGTATGCGTGTGTTGCAGTATATATTGTGTGAAACTCAGCCTAATACTCCTTAGACAATCTAAGATTTCATGTTGATCGAGTCTAATATCTCTCCCTGAATAGGCCCCGTATTACCCATAGGTATAAACTCGAATAGGAAGGTTAAAAGAAAAAAAAAATTACAAAAAGAGATATTATGCGTGCCCTATACAGTTGGCAGAGTATGCCTAGACATGGGTCTCTTTCTCACTTTGCCACTGGATTCAAGCTATCCCAGGACGATTTTTTCTGGTCCAGGGAAGACATGGCTTGGCAGTTCGGGCTGGACTGTTACCATGAGGCACAGGGTCAAGACTGATTTGCATATAGCTGTGCCTGAACTGGGGTGGCAAGTGAGCTAAAGAACGATGATGGATTCAACCCAGATCTGTGGCTGGGGGTGAGTGTCTGAAAAGTTTCAGCGCTTCGTCCATCATCTCCTTGTGTTTGCTTTCTTTGCCCTAAGTTGGCAGGGTATGCCCAGACGTGGGTCCCTTGCTCACTTTCCCACTGGATTCAAGCTAGCCTGGCTGATGTGGGCTGTTAACCCAAAACCGGTCCCAGGATGCTTGTTTCTGGTCCAGGGAAGATATGGCTCGGCAGTTCAGGCTGGACTGTTCCCATGAGGCACAGACCAAGACTGATTTGTATATAGCTGTGTCTGAACTGGAGTGGCAAAGTGAGCTAAAGAACATTGATGCATTCAGCCCAGATCCTTGACTGGGGGTGAGTGTCTGAGAAGTTTCAGCGCTCCGTCCATCATCTCCTTGTGTTTGCTATATTCAATGTGAAGACACGAGCACAACTGCTCATCAGTATGCTACACCATATTAAGCACAATGAATTTGGTTCATATCATGCATAGACATTTCGTAATTGGATGTCTGTATCACACAGATTAAGATTTTTTTTTACCTTGCGGTATTGCAAGATACATTGGTGTGATAATAATGTTTAACTATCATAGTTTTAGTACGATTGTTGACAAATTATACCATGTCAAGATGGCGACAACATGTATTGTGGTATGCGTTTAAAAGTCCTTCATATATGAATATGTATTTTCGCGCAAAGTACTGCCTGCTTCCGGCATGCCCGATGACATTAATAAAGGCGACTGCAGAAACATGCCTATTGATGTTTCTGCAAGAGTTCATAGTAAATGTCTAAGAACTCACCCCCACGAGTGCCTTCCCTTGTTTTGATGAGACGAATTAACAGAACTGTTATGTGAAAACGCAGGTACACAACCCTGCGACAAAACGACACCCATCCGTGAGTGCACAGGCAAAGGTGGTAGGAGCAATATATATATATATATATATATATATATATATATATATATATATATATATATATATATATATATATATATATATATATATTCAAAACTACCAGTTAGCGAAGCTGTCACAGGGCTGTCTGGTTCGGGTTACCGGACAACCCAAACCAATCCTTACCCTCCGCCTGGGACGACTCCTGGTGGCCCCCCGCCCTAGGCAGCGCACCCAAACCAACAGACCACGCACGCAACCTAGGCTTCATCCTGGACTCCTCCCTCTCCATGACCAGACAAGTCAACGCCGTCTCCTCGTCGTGCTTCAACATCCTGCGCATGCTACGTAATATCTTCCGGTGGATCCCCACCGAGACCAGGAAGACGGTCACCCAGGCCCTCGTCACCAGCCGTCTGGACTATGGCAACTCCCTCTACGCCGGAACCACCGCCAAGCTCCAGAAGAAACTCCAGCGGATCCAGAACGCCTCAGCACGTCTCATCCTGGACATCCCCCGCCGCAGCCACATCTCCGGACACCTGAGAGACCTGCACTGGCTCCCGGTCAACAAGAGAATCACCTTCCGACTCCTCACCCACGCACACAAAGCCCTACACAACCAAGGCCCAGGATACCTCAACAGCCGCCTCAACTTCTACGCTCCCAAACGCCAGCTTCGATCGACCGGCCACGCCCTCGCCGCCGTCCCCCGTATCCGAAGAGCCACCGCAGGGGGACGGTCCTTCTCCTACCTCGCCGCCAAGACATGGAACTCCCTCCCGACCCACCTCCGCCTGACCCAGGACCACCTCGCCTTCAGGAAGCAACTCAAGACCTGGCTGTTCGAGCAGTAGCGGACCCCCCTCCCCCAGCGCCTTGAGACCCTCTGGGTGAGTAGTGCGCTATATAAATGCCTTAATTGATTGATTGATTGAAACAATTTTCGATTAAAATACAATACTTACAAATGTTTATGTATTGTATTTCAATCGAAAATTGAGTATGGATGTTTGTTCGTGAAGAAGGAGAAATCCGAAACGCGTCGTTTGTGCCATTAAAACTTTATTTTTGCAGCACCTTACTGACAAGGAGGGAGTACTATTTTCAAATATATGTATATATATATATATATATATATATGAAGCTCCAAACTCCTTTCAGGTAATGAGCACCTGCAAAAGACGACAGCACTCTTTGGGGTAGGTTTCCAATCAGTTTATTTCGAGAGGAGAAAACCTCGGCACATCAGGACGCGTTTCGGCACACAGCCTTTGTCAATTGTGGCACAAAGGGCGCTGCGGCCGCCATCATTAAATCACAATTTTCACTCACGTGTGTTTTCGGCCAAAAACATAGAAAGAGGACTATTTGTTATTACTCGTCGTGATGTCGCCATCTTTAAGTGTGTGAATAACGGCAAGATGTCATCACATACGGTTAAATATACCATGCAATGACCCGGTACTCCACTTTAGTAAACATTTCCAAAAATATATCAAGTGATGCACAGAAACTATATCTTTGGAAATGCCCACATATATCCACATATTATACACAGATCAATCTCGCCCTGGATGGGCATGTGCCTCTTCCATATTATTCCGAAAACAATGATAATTACAAGCATGATTCACCAAATTCATTATAAAGAGAGAATGTATCCTACATAATCACTGAACAATAATTAATAACAATCCATATGTACTCTTCTGGACACATTGCAAATCAAACATTTCAAATTTGCTCAATACGTACAAAATCAGTTCATTAGCCTAGATGTATCGCTAATTCTTCGCTACTGTTAAGGCCTAACTGAGTCTTACACTGTAAATCAATAATATATCGAGATTCCAAGTGTCTGAGTCTCAATAGACGGTCCCCTCCTCTAGGATTGACTGGGACACTGTCCAAACAAAAGTACGTTAATAGATCCCTATTGTGATTATGTACTTTATTATAGTGTCTTGGTGCGGGTATGCCTCGTCTATGTTATTGATAGCTCTCATGTGTTCTAATATACGTATCTTGACAGGATTGTTGGTACTGCCAACGTATCTCAGCCCGCAAGGACATATTAAACAGCAGATTGCATAGGCAGTGGAACACGTAAGAAATGTCGTTATATTCTTGGGTGTCTGCAAACCAGGCACGTTGTAAGTTAATGTATGTTTACTGTTTTTACAGGCTTTGCACTGACCACAAGGATAAAAACCATTAAGTGGTCTAAGAGAGGAAAGAGCAGGTTTAACATCATGATGGCTATGTACTAGATGATCTCGTAAAGCTCTAGCTTTCTTGAAGATGACTAATGGGTTGGCAGGTAAGTCATCTTTAATGACATTGTCAGTCAAAAGGATATTCCAATTTTTTCGCAATATCCGTTTGAGTTGACCTGCATCATCTGAGAAAGTCGTGATAATTCTGAAGGTACCTTTGTCAAGTTCTTTCTTGACTTTAGTAACTAACAGATCCTTTCTCTCAATAGCTATCACTCTTGATAAAGCATGTGATAAGACTACCTGACTGTATCCTCTCACTTCAAAACGTAGTATGCTGGACATAGCGGCTGCCTCAAATTCCCTGACATTCAAGCAGTTCCTTTTAAGCCTCAAAAGTTCTCCGTAAGGAATACTATTGATAAGCTTCCTGGGATGATTGCTGGTGGCGAACAGAGTTGAATTACCTTCAGTTGTTTTTCTGAATAATTTAGTGCAGATCTGTCCCTCTTCGATGTATACTGTGAGATCTAGGTAATTAACAGTGGAAATGCTAATATCTCCTGAGAATCTCAAATTGACCTCATTCTCATTTAGCCTCTCAACATAGGCAGCAGCCATTTCTAGCGGGCCATCAAATATAATAAACAAATCATCGATGTACCGATGCCACACTATGATTCTCACATTCCATTCACGATTGGAGTCAGCCCATGCGATCCGCTCCTTCCACCAGCCAACAAAGAGATTCGCATAACTGGGGGAGGAGCAAGATCCCATGGCCACTCCTGACATTTGCTTGAATAATTGATTGTGGAACAAAAAAATATTGTTCGTCAAGCAAAACATCATGAATTCAAGTACCATCTTGTTGTGTTCATAGAAACTCACTTCGCGCGTGTCTAGAAAACTTTTTACAGCTACAAGTCCATCCTTGTGCGCAATGCACGTGTAGAGACTGGTAATGTCTAATACCATCATGCAATAACCCTCTTTCCACTCAACGTTATTGAAGCAATTTAAGAAATGCGTAGTGTCTTTCAGATATGATTTTAATGTGGGTACATGTTGGAAGAGAAAAAAGTCTATGTACATGGACAGATGTTCTGTTAGGCCTCCCTGTGAGGCCACAATGGGCCTCCCTGGTGGATTAACAATGTCTTTATGTACCTTCGGAAGGTAATAGAAAGTAGGAGTTGTGGGATTCACGCATCTTAAAAATAAATGTTCTTCAGAACTAAGCATGTTCTCTTTGTACCAGTTGGAAATCATAGAATGATAATCTGTGATGCTTTGATTGTATATTTTGTCATTGATTTTAGTGTAGCAAGTCTCATCATTTAACTGTCTATATGCCTCTGTTTCATATTGAGTTTGAGTAAGTAAAACGATATTTCCACCTTTGTCAGATGGTTTGCAGACAATGGAGGAATCTTGGCATAATAGATCTAGAGCTGTTTGTTGTTCTTTAGAGAAACTCTTCATTTTGTTTTGATACTTCTTATTGTTCCTTAAGCGTATCAAATCTTTGACAACAGCATCTGAAAATATATCAATGGCATCCACTGCCATTTGTGGTACAAATCCAGATGTAGGCTTGAATGTACTCAGTCCTCCTTTGTGATGGCCTCCCGTTAAAGCCACAGCTTGTGTATTCGTAATATCCATATTCTCTACTCCCATTGATTCTAATCGCAAACTTTTCAGCGTTTTGAGAGCGGTAATGTTTCTTCATGTTAATGTCTCCGTCTCCATGTTACTTTTACCAGTTCCTTTAAGTTTGGATGAGGTAGGTTTGAGTTTAAAGAATTTATGTAGCTTTAGTTTGCGCGTGAATTTGAACAGATCGATACGGGTTGGGCAAATTCCAAGTTTCTGAGAGGACAGAAGGAGAGACCCAATTTAAGTACAGATTCCTCTACTTTGGTTAATTCCTTAGGTGTTAGATTAATGATCGTTAGATTATCTTCTTCTAATTTCTTTTCTTGAAGAAGTTGTTCTTGCTTCGGGTTACTGGGGGTGAGCCTATGGTTTTTCTTGCCCCCGCTCCCCCTCCTTGTTTTCCTCTTGTTGCTCTTTCCGGTGGCTTGCCTCGGCCCCCCTCTAGTTGTTGTTTCCTCATTAACTTGAACTCCTGGTGAAAAGGAGAGGGATCACATAGTGCATTATCTCCCGACCATTCATCACCTGTCACTTCCGACTCTGAGGTTTCTGGAGCCACGGTCGCTGGTTGTGCCACCACTCTCCTGAGTTCTTTCCTTGGATTGTCATATTTTTTAGCAAATGTCAATACTCTGCCCAATCTGTAATCTCGTTCATCTCTGTCAAATTTCTCTTCCTTCCGCTGTTTTATTTTTTGTTCATATGTTTTCAATCGTTTCTTCATTAACTTCCAATTTACTTTGATCCTCCTCTTTAAGTAATTCCTTCTCTACTTCTTTGATTGATGTTAAGGATTTGTCTCAGTCACTCCAAGCGAATTTAACAAAAATCTCAAGCATTCCTTTACACGACTGGGCTGTGTGTTCTGCCCATGCATCTAATAATAAAGGATCTGGATTTTCGTAGGCAGGAATAGTGTATATTCTTAAGCCTCTTGGAACTCGATTCGCTTCTATATAATTTTGTAGGGAGGTTGCCTCCCACCACTTTCTAATCTCCCGTTCGTATAGACGTTCCAAAGTGGTTAGTTTTGTGTTCAATTTGGGTGACCCTGTGCCTTCCTTGCTGTTATTCGTTTTGTCAGTTCCATCATGCTTTTTACTCCACTTTGATAAACATTTGATCTGTGTATAATATGTGGATATATTTGGGCATTTCCAAAGATATAGTTTCTGTGCATCACTGGATATATTTTTGGAAATGTTTACCAAAGTGGAGTAACGGGTCATTGCATGGTATATTTAACCGTATGTAATGACATCTTGCCGTTATTCACACACTTAAAGATGGCGACATCACGTCGAGTAATAACAAATAGTCCTCTTTCTGTTTTTTTGGCCGAAAACACACGTGAGTGAAAATTGTGATTTAATGATGGCGGCCGCAGCGCCCTTTGTGCCACAATTGACAAAGGCTGTGTGCCAAAACGCGTCCTGATGTGCCGAAGTTTCCTCCTCTCAAAATAAACTGATTGGAAACCTACCCCAAAGAGTGCTGTCGTCTTTTGCAGGTACTCATTACCTGAAAGGAGTTTGGCGCTTCATTTATAGACAGGAACTCCCCCGTTCGACAAGCACCCGCTTGTGTGTGCGGCAGGCTGGTGTTCTGGGAGCTGTATATATAATGTGAACAAGGCTCCTCGGAGCCGAAACGTCATGCGGCTAACTTGCACTAAATAAAAGAGATTAGCACCTCAATTGGTCCGTGTCTGCGTGATCTGTAGCGTGGAGGATTCCTAGCGCATGAAGAAGAAACGCTGGTACTTTGATTGATATATATATATATATATATACTTAATATACACACACACACACACACACATACACATATATATATATTTTTATCTGTGATAAACATTTGGCATAACTGTTTAGGACAACTTCAGTGATGTAAGCAGGGGTTGGGGCAACTGAGTTCAAGAGGATTGCCTTGTTGCATCAACTGGAGGACTTTGTCGAAATTTCTTGTTTCTAGGGGTAGTTACATATATAGCATCCCTCTTCAAGTTCTTCTTCTCTGAATCACTCGCGTGGCAATAGATGTGAAATTGAGACATGCCTTTCTGGAGGGACACGATCCATTATGTTGTATCTCAGAGGTTTTTACATTTAATTCTCAACCCCAAAGTACAACATTTTATTTTATGGTGTGTATTTTTGTATCTGAATAATTTTTCTGGGTGTATGTCCTTCAGAACCCTCTTAGAACCGTGTATATTGTGCAGAAACATATGGGGTCTGATTAATGATTTATACAATCAAACTAAAATAAAGATATTTAAATTAATTCCATGGTAATTCTGTTGCAATACTGCTTTATCAAAGTGCAAAAGCCACTCGGAAGCCTGACTAATCACTTTGGATGAGGGACTGACTGCAACCATTATTTCATTTGTGCAGGACGTGATAACATACATTTATCAATATCCATGGACTACTGATCCACCTACATTACATGATGATGGTGTCTGAAGGAGATAATATTCCAGGAAAATCACATAAACAGCATAATTACTGGAAAAGTAGGTGCTACATGTACATACTTAAAATGTGCTTTCATGACACTTCTTGTAACATTTGTTTTATATATGTATTAGTCGAATTACACATAAACGACAAAGATTAATATGCAATCTTTTATATGTATAATGTTGACACTTAACAAAATGTTATGACTATCCTATACTTACATTTATTAATTATGATCACATTGAAATGTTTTTTAATATATTCTGAAGTTAAGTGTTAGTTTCCTATTAACGTGTGATTCACAACTAAACCTAATCTTGTCATATATTAGCCAAATTTCATGTAGCCCTCATTTTTATTTTTTTAACTTCCTTTTCAGTGAAGTTATGAACTGAATATTTCTAACGCGTATGGGAATTTCTTGTGATATAATAAGTTATATTTAAATAATAACTGTTTCTTTGTACTGAATAGTGCACTTGCAACAATTATTGGCACTCTGGAACAGCTGCAAGGGAACTGAATTTTCCATCCGCCATGTCATCCTCTTCAATGTCTCGTTGTTCAATGTGTCTTTAACTTGCATAACATGAGAAACTGCGTGATTGATCCACCTATTGTTTGGTATTTGTACCTTCTTTCCTGCTACATCACCCTATTTTGGACTGACTAATGAAACTGAGTGGCCTGACAATGCGGTGATACCATGGGGTGCCACCCCAGAAACTTATCAAGTATAATTGCTCAATTTTGGGAGAACTGCTGTGGCTGCCTTTCATGATATGGGTTTCTGATTTTTGATTCAGATTCCAATTCTACTGGTGGGTCTAAGACTCGTTGCTGCTGACCGGTGTACTGCCGCAGATTGAACCTTTCGGATGAAGGGTTCTTGTCATGATACTGTGACTCTTGTTGTTACATACAAAGATTGATACAGGTCACTGTCTTGATGAACTGGACTGGCTACTTGGAACTTTGTGGAACTTTCTTAAGAGTCTTTTCAGAAGGCTTACCTGGCTACCTATTCTTATTGATACATACGCTGTATGTGGTCAGAATCTAGCTCAGCTGAGGAAGATTGCCCCATATTTGGCAATCTTATTCTCCCAGAATACATGAGCCTTGGTATATTTTATTAGATTCTTTACTAATTCATTTCTATTCATTAGTAAATAATTTAATAAAATATATGCATGTGACTTTATGTGAATACAATGCTCTATACCTTTTAGACTGAATAACTGAACTTTAAATTCCTAATCTGATTCTGCTGTTCTGACTCATCATTCCTTGTGAATGATTTATTTGTTTTGGGTTACCTATGATAATAGTCACTTAGGGAGCTGTACCTAATTGTAATGTATTTGAGTTGAAGATAGAGTTATCCTATTCCTGGGCCTCACTGGGTAACTGTCCATCCTCCGGATATCCAACCCCTATCAACATAGAGCAAGATCCATCAGAGGACCAACTGTAGGTATAAGGTAGCGAGAGGTTAAGAGTAAACATGCACTGAGAACAGGGCCCAGTAAATGCTACAGCATTACCAATGAAAAGGACAGTAATGAAATTATGTATTTCTAGAAAGCCAAGACAGTGATATTTCTTTGGACACAATACTGTGTCCACAGTGCAAAACTATCGCTCAGAAAAGTTGATGGGATGAAAATAGTTTACATTGTTCTGTGTGAGTAAGTAGTTCATCCAAGATTAAAAGCATAGTAATAATCTTGGCAGGGAGTAACTTTGGAATGTAAGAATAGTTTAATATTTAAGTGCAATGTACTGAAGAATTATATTTAGATCAGATGAGTAAAAGTGGAAGATCGGAGAGAAGATTGTAATGTGTACATAAACTTTAGACACATTTTTTTGTTAGGAAGCAAAAAAGAGATTTATGAAAATATGTGCAGTGAGAGCAAGAAAAGTCACAGATTTCAGTTTTATATGGGGTTGACAGCATATTTGTGAATGAAGTCCCATTTAGAAACTGTAATTGGTACAATAAATACATTTTTGCTGCTGTTTTGTTTCCTTAATTTGCCAGTTTTGGATGACCTTTAGTAAGCTACCCTAACCTGGTTTCTGAGTCAGTGTGCATTTTTTGTGTCCCATCTCTGTACTGAATATGGTTGACAGTTGCACTACCTTCATGGTACTTTCTAACATTTTCTTAAATTGGGTTAGCGTGCCTCATTACTGAAAGTATTTTTTCAGTTGTTTGTTTTCTTATGAAACTTTTTGTTGCATAGGGATTTGAAAAACCATAAATTACCTAAAATGAAATATATAATATTCACAATTATAATAGCAATATGTCTATATGTTATATTCAGCGTCACTTGAGTGAGATACACGAGTACGCTTGATTGATGCCATTTGATAAATCTTCACAAAATTCATGTGTGTCAGTCACTCCAGCTGCTGCCTGCAAACTTTTGGGCTGAACGTGAAGTGAGGGTCGGGAAAAAGGGGGGTCCCAAAACTTGATTTTTCCGGTGAAATTTTCTATAGGGATTTTAGACACAACTACAGTCCGAACCGCTGAACGGAATTTGGCAGAAAGACAGACCTTGGTCCAGAAAGAGTGCTTTTTATAGTTTGGTGTAAATCTGTACAATAGTTTTGGTGTAATTAAAGTAAAAAGATTTAGGTTTATCTAGAGATGCTGATCCATCGTGGCGAATCCTCGAATCCCTGAACCAACAGCAATGCTGTGATTGGCTGGCCACAACCCGAGCGGAAAGTTATGTATTTGTATTTGTATTTTGTATTTGTATTAGGTATTCATAAAGCGCGAACTGTCGCTCCGGAAGGAGCATCCTGGCGCTAAGGGCAATCGGAGGCACAATAGTGAGAACTAAATGGCGGCCATTACATAGGCATCAGGCAAATTGAAAATCCAGGTTTTTAGTTGTCTCCTGAAAGAGCTCTCTAAATCCAGGAGTCTAAGTTCTTTAGGCATGGCATTCCAAGCTTTAGAGGCCAGGACAGTGAGAGTTTTTCCCCCCTTGGTTTTGTAGTGGAATTTGGGGATGGTGATTAAGTTACACCCTACTGATCTCAAAACTCTGGTAGGATTATAACGGGTGTATCTTCTTGAAAGATACCTTGGGCCGATGTTGCTGAGAGCTCGGAAGGTGGTCAGAAGGATTTTAAACAGGATCCTTTTATGAAGGGGCAGCCAGTACAGAGTCCTAAGGGCTGTGGATGCGGAGGATTTTCTAGGTAATTTTAGTACCAGTCTTGCAGCAGCGTGTTGCACGCTCTGCAGTTTTTTAACGTGACCTTTTTAACACCTGCCATAAGACCGTTGCAATAATCAAGACGGGAGAGTATGAGGGCCACTGCCACCGCCTTTCTCGATTCAGTGGGGAGGAAATCAAAAAATTTCTTTAGAGATTTTATAATGCTAAAGCAACTTGCCGCAACGTTCCTTACATGATGGTCAAAGGACAGTGAGGAATCAAAAAGGACACCCAGATTTCTGGCTATTTCCACCGAACTAGGCGACGCGGTGGTACCCTCTGGCCACCATTTACTTGGGCTGAAATTGACATTTTACCGATGGGCAGTATTTCTGTCTTGTTAGCGTTACATTTCAGGTGGTTATTTTCCATCCACAAAAAAACGTCCGTCAGGCAATTCTGAAAGTTCTGTTCAGCATTTGTGGAGTTCTTATCTAAGGATACAATCAATTGAGTATCATTGGCGTACGATGTTACTAGTATCCCATATGATTCAATTAAAGTGATAAGGGCCACCATGTAAATATTAAATAGCAACGGACTCAAAATAGAGCCTTGCGGAACTCCAGATGTGACCTTTTTTTCGTTAGAGAGGAAAGGTCCCAATGAAATGGTTTGTGTTCTCTCAGATAAGAAAGAGCTTATCCAGTCGAGGGCAACCTCTGTAATACCTTTTTCTCTCAGCCGACCAATCAGTATTTTGTGGGAGATGGTATCGAACGCCGCCGTTGGATCTAATAATATCAGGACAGCGTTTTTACCTTCATCCTGTAAAAGTTTGATCGATGCGGTGAGTTCGATGAGGGCCGTTTCAGTGGAATGCCTTGGGCGAAAGCCCAACTGCTGAGGATGTAGAATATTATGCATTTCGACAAAGTTCTTGAGTTCTTGGTGGACCATGTATTCTGTTATCTTCCCAAGAACTGGGAGGAGAGATATTGATCGTAGATTCGAAAGGTCAGTTGTATTTTTATTTTGTTTTTTGCATTTTGTGCATCGGGACACAGTTCCCGAGAGGAAAAATAAAATCTAAAAGTGATAGGACCGATGGAGGGGTCTGTGAATTACCTTTCAAGGGCAAGAAATTGTCCAAAATTGTGTTATTTTAAAACACGAGGATCAGCATATCCACTTGGATCTGCCTGGAACCTCACAGATTCAAGCGGATTCCATGAATCCAGACTCCAATTTAAAAAAAACATACACACACACTGCCAGACTCACACATCCAGTCACACACTCACCCACATATACACCCACTCACTCACCCATACAGTCACTCACACACACAATCACAGACCCACAAAACCACTCACAGGCCCACACAGCCATTCTCACAACCTCTTACAAACCCACACAACCACTCATACACTCATACAGCCACTCACACACACACTCACAGACCCACAAAACCACTCACACAGACCCATACAGCCACTCACACAGCCTCTTACAACCCCACACAACTACTTCATACCCACTCACATACTCATTTAGTCACTCACAAACCTACAAAACAACGTACACATCCACTCACACACATACTCACACACCGACACAGACACTTAAACAGCCATGCAAACACCCACACACAGGCAATGATATACGTATAGCCTTTGCATTAAATGTGTGGTTTTAGTATTTAATGTGTGCAGTATAACCAGCAGGATTCAAAATGATCCATGGATCCATACAATTAATTTAAAAAAAGAAAGACTTGGTGCACTGTATTTATGGAAAGACTACATAAGTTAGCTTAATTTTTTTATTTTTAGTTTTCCAATATGTAATATCAATGAATGTGTGAATAAAATATTATACATATACTATAAAACTTTATAGTTAGGTTAAAATTTTACACGAACAAAACCATAGAAATTCAGCAGTAATAGCTAAAGGTATCTCTGGTAACTATAACTCGTGCCCTATAGTAACTATAACTCGTGCCATCACCATGCAATATCACTGCAACATTTGGATTGAAATTATTGATGAGATAACTATGCATGGCAGGGCGTGAGTTATAGTTACCCTAGGGCAATGCAACAATAATATTTTTTTCTTGATGTTATCTGATATCAAAATAATAGTTGAGCTGCTGTGGTTAGTTATCTTCACAAGCCACATCACATTAATTTATGAAGTTTCTGAAATTACAAACCCGGGCTGTTTCTTTAAAAAAAACAACAATGCAACTTTAGGGAATTTGACTGGAATAAAATAGTATTCTTACTTGGACGATGAATATGAATAGAGGAAAGTAAGCAAATGACAATTGGATAAATTTTCACACATCAGTATGCTTTACACAAATACTACTTACCTGCATTTCTACTCGTGTCAGCAGGGCGCAATGAGTGTGCCGCTGGCACACTGAAGGCGTGTCAAAGGCGTGGCACAACCCCTGGCCCTCACGCCCTTGAAGATACACCATTATCGAGCTCTACAACCTCAACCACAGACGCTGCAACAAACACTGCCACCATGCTGACCCATGCTCCACGGTATCAACTTTCAACTGCCCCCACTGCCTCTTCAACTGCCACTGCACACACACCAGCCCATTGACCAGCCCCACATCGAACACACCACAGACACCACCTGAACGAAAGCACAAACTTGCATGAACCCTTCTCAACACATGCTCAATAAGCAAGCATTCCACTGAATTATGGGACCTCATCAATACCCTCGCACCCGGCATCGTGTTCCTCACTGAGACCTGGCTCAATTGCAACATCTGCCCCAGACATTACCACAGTGATCCCTGTCGGATATCAAATCACTCACCGCGACTGCACCCACAAGCAGGGACAAGGAACAGTCATCAGCCACAAAGAGACCATACAGTGTACCACCACCAACAACACCACCACCCCCATGGAACATCTCAACTTCAAGCACCACACGGATGACAAGACAACCATCAGAGGCTCCGTTGAACCCCAGACCCATGCTCCAGCTTCTGCAACACCATCACAGACTTCATTGCGCCCCTAGACATAGACTCAAAGCACTACATCTTCCTGTGACCTAAATTTCTACAACGACAACACTGCACACCTCTTCAACAGTAGACGCAGCCTCGGATTGACCTAGATCATTCACAACTCTACACACATTGCAGAACACACGCTGGACGCAATTTTCACCTCCAGCAACCTCATCAAATAGAGCCATATCACAGACCTCACATGGAGAGTTCACGTCATCGGCCACTTCAGCATCTATTGTCCCTACACCACTACCCCCAAGTTGACCAATGCCCCCACCAGCGGTGGAACAAAATCTCAGATACCAGCTGGGTGCACACCTTCAACACCTTCAACTCTGCTACCACCACCTAACTTGAACAGGCAGTGAAAAACCTCAACACCTGGATCACCAATTGCGCAGACTCCACATCCCCATTAAGAGTAATACTTAGAGAAAATTCTCAAAAAAAGCCAGCTGGTACACCCAAGAACTTAAAACAGTAAAACGAGACAGCAAACAGTTGGAGAAGAGATGGTGCACCAGAAAAGGCACCTCCAACAGGGCAAGACAAGACCTCCCTTAACATCTTTCACTGCCTGCTGAGGGTAACAAACAACACATCCCTTGCTGGACGCATCAAAACCAGCACCAACAGCATCAAGGAACATTTCAACATCGTAAGGAATTCTCCAAACTGGCTGCCAGCGAAAACAACATCTCACTTTCACAGGAACTGTGCGACAACCTCACCCACTTCTTCCCCGACAAGACATCTTCAACCTCAGAAACCAAAGGATTGGCCAAGAACTCACCACCCTACTCAACACCTCTATCACCACCGCAACTTTCTCGACACCTGGAAACATATTGAAGTCAGACCACTACTCATAAAACTCTCCACCAAACCCAGTAAACTCAAAAACGTCCAGCCAATCTCCCTACTCCCATTCCCAGCGAAGGTACTGGAAAAGATCATCAACACCAATTCATACATTACAATAGAGTACTATAGCCATTTATAAAGTGCACAGCTACCTGAAACAGAGGTTTCTCGGCGCAACGCAGACTGCATCAATAACCTAGCAACAGATAGATATTATCCCAGCTTAAAGAACCAGGTGTCCCCTCGGCCAAGACCCATGCTCTTCAATGCATATATGACCCCGCCGGCTAACATCATCAGATACCATGGTCCCAACATAATTTTCTATGCAGATGACACCCAACTCAACGGCAATAATGAGGAGCCGTTAAATTTTAAACTCTTGAAATTTTTGCAATTACATGACAAATTATTCAAATAGGGCATCAAGGGACAGCGCCAGAAGGAAATAGTGGGTTAGTATAGCAATTAAACAACCAGATGTCTGAAGACAGAAGATAGATATAGGATTCTTTGTACTCTGGTACCCTGTATAAACAGAAACAAAAATCCAACTTGGACTTTCATGCACAATGACACCTTACAATAACTTAGCTGAGAGACAATGACTATTGAAGAATAATGAAATAACACCTGAGTTGTTAAATGGGGTTTTAGTGTATTTTATATCATTGAAGGAACAAAGTGAACTTTTTAGAAATTAACAAACCAGAAAAGTAACTATGAAGTTTTTTTTAATGGTTTTATTATATTGTACTATTTTGATGGTTTTTATTAACTTTCAACAATGAAATCGAATTGAATTGAATTGACACCCAACTAATCCTCTCTCTCACCGATGACCCCACCACCACCAGCAGAATCAAAACTTCCACAGATGCGTGACAAATGTCACCGACTTGATGAAGAACAGTTGTCTGCAGCCGAACACAGACAAGACAGAAGTAGTGATCTTTGGCAACAGAAGCAACACATGGAATGATTCCTGTTAGCCATCAGACCAAGGACCAATGCCCACCCACTCCAACTTTGCCAGAATATTTGGAATCATCACTGATAACAAGCTCTCCAAGAAATCACAAATCAACGCCATCTCCTCTGCCTGCTTCCTCACTCTGTGCATGGCTCGTAAGATCTTCAAGTGGCTACCCCAACACATGCGACACACCATGACAAAAGCCCTCATCACCAGCTAACTGGACTATGGAAATGCCCACTACGTATGAATCGCTGCACACCTTCTACAGAGACTTCAAACCATACAGAAGCCGCAGCCAGACTCATCCTCCTTGCGCGACCGTGTGCAGTCAGTGTGGACGTTGGGAGGACGAGCATTTGGAGAGGGAAAGATGGCGTCTACCGAGACCCTGGTTGTTTGTTTGCCTGCTGCCTGCTGCCGTTTTCCAGCGGACCTTGCCGGATTATTAACAGCCCATTAATAGCCCTTCACGACTAGCCCTTCACCCTTCACCCTTCACGACTTGCGGAACCCGCTTCGCGGGTCCCGCTGCGCCCCAGAGACCGTGGGCAAATCATTCTACAGCTGCGTGGGAGACCAGGGCTGCGAGCGTGCGGGGCAGGACTTCCAATCCCAGAAGCCCCTGCACACCGCGCCTCTGACCATCGGGCCGCTCTCCCTGGCCACCCCGCCCCGCCTGGAACCCTTTAAGGGCGGTAGTTGAGTTTGTAACGCGGGAGACCCTGGTTGTTTGTTTGCCTGCTGCCTGCTGCCGTTTTCCAGCGGACCTTGCCGGATTATTAACAGCCCATTAATAGCCCTTCACGACTTGCGGAACCCGCTTCGCGGGTCCCGCTGCGCCCCAGAGACCGTGGGCAAATCATTCTACAGCTGCGTGGGAGACCAGGGCTGCGAGCGTGCGGGGCAGGACTTCCAATCCCAGAAGCCCCTGCACACCGCGCCTCTGACCATCGGGCCGCTCTCCCTGGCCACCACGCCCCGCCTGCAATCGTTTGGACTTCCTATTTAAGTGAAGGTTACTACCCGCTACGCGGGAGCGTGCGGGAGCGTCCCGGGAGAAGCCCGGGACAAGGGCGGGACCGTCTGTGGCCGTCCGGGGCCGAAGGAGGCCGGGCTGGGCCTCCCCTCTTGGCAGTGCCATATACCACCTACCTCAGTAAGTGATATAGACTACCTTGCAGCAACTTGCACTATTTGTAATTGATATGGCGATGTCTGAAAACATAAGCCCTGTAATTGGCCACTTGACGAATCTATTAACGGAGCCTGGTCCTTTGGCCATTGGTCCCTTGGACAAATTCTTTTTTAATCGATCATTGACTATAGATAAGGAATTAACTTTGGCTGAGAAGCGTGCAGAGCGTAGGCTATCCATTGAAATTCTTAAGAACTCTACGGACAAGTCTTTAACTGTAGCCTACCCCACTTTGGTAACCCCTCTATCATCAGTGAACCTACCAGTTACACACGAACACTCTGAGGTCCAGGGTGATAAAGCAAATATGGGTTTCGTGGCAGATCCAAATCATCCTTGTGGTGGTAACTCCAATTTATCACCGCAGCCTGATCTAGGTTCTCGGGTTACATCGGCCAATTCGAAAATTGGGTCCAAAAGGAAACAACCAACTTCCGTAAATAAATCTAAAAAGGCGGCTAGACCTCCACAAAAATTCAGGAAGTTACATAAACTTGTGAACATTGGAAAGGCAGGTAATGAACAAGTCCAAAGTTCTGGAAGTATAATATCAATTATTTCTGTATCCCAGGATAACCAAGATATAGCGGACAATTCTTGCACTGTTTCCAATTTATCAAGTAAAGAAAACACTGTATTATTTGCAAACGTGCTCCCAGAATTTGAAAAAATGTTTAGACAATTACTTACCCCTATCGAGGATAGAATTGCTAAGCTCGTAGATAGGTTAAACCATTTTGAACAGACAACTTTAGACAATTTCTATTCTACAAAATCCCTAATTAAAGCAAATAGGGTGGAAGTAAACACAAACTCCCAGGTCGCAAATAACCACCATGTACAGGACAAGGGTAGAATTCCCCAGAATGCCTCCCCTTTACCTCCAAAACAAAACAAACCCCCAGCTAAAGGCGCTACAAAAACTTTAGATAGGGCGGAGAGAGAGGCTGCCGGTTTTGAACCATTGCAGTCGACTTCAACACAGCCTACACAGTCTATACTAGCCCAGATACAAAATCCACCGGCTGTTGCAAACGTTGAGGTTACTCTGTGCCAAAAAATGGGTAAAGTGTTAGCCTCTGCAAACGTAACCAATAGCATACGTATACCTCCAAACATCTCGGGGGGAGGAAACGGGGCTAATATATGCCAGTTGACTGGTAAATCTTTAGCAACGTCCCAAGCAAATAATAAACCACAGGTGCAGAAACCTGCCCTTCAACTTGTCCCCCAAATTCCCAAATCTATTCCACCGCCCTTGCAAAAGCCACCCTATAGGAAACCCCCAATTAATCTTACTCCAGACTCCTTCCCCTATGTGGCAGTTCTTATCAATGTACCACCTTTACCCCCAGGTCAGAGAGAAAATTTCCAGATGCTTAAAAACAAGACCATGCACTGGTTAAAGGAAAACCGTCCTCTGCCGGGTGATATTGATGGGCTAATAATAGGGGCAAGGAGAATTGACTGGATGGGTTACACACCAAAAACCCTGGGGGGGGACTGTATAGTGGTTAATTTCCAAGATCCTAGGGTAGCGGGATGGATAACAAGGCAGGGATGGGGAACAAACAAGGGTGGTATTGGTATTGTGGACCTTACCTTTTTCTACCCCCGACCCTCAAGTGTTACAACAAGTTTATTCAATGAGCCCTTAATTCCCCCTACTGTCCCATGGCCAGTTATTCCTTTACCACCTCCCCCTGCTGGTCATATTCATACCTCACATATACATTACAATCCTTATGTAGGATGGCAGGATCCGAGCTGGGGGTACTGACATACTGGTATTGATAGTATGGGTGGAATTATAAAAGAGGCAGGAGGGCTACGTGAAGTTAGTAGTAATACCATTGCTATAAATCTATTGGTGAGTAACAGTGAGGCTGGGTGTGTGGCTGAAGAAGGTGACTTAAGACTGGGAACTTCAAACACAAATGTCTTATACCCTGTAATAGACGATTTAATTGTGGATCCAATAGTCGATCTAGAAAGCCAGGCTAGCCTAATGGAAAGTCCAATGTCAGCCCATGTATTTTCACTTGTTAAAGATCGGGATGGGACAAATACAGATATTGGTACCCTTCTATCTTGGAATGTTGCCGGGTTGGCCAGCAAGTTGGATTCCCAACTCTGGGTGGATTTCATAAGTGGTTTTGACATTTGTTGTTTCCAAGAAACCTGGGCTTGTGATCCACTCTTTTGCCTAGGTTACTTGAACTATTGTATACCAGCTTCAAAAGGAGGAAGAGGGCGGCCCAAGGGTGGCCTAACTGTTTGGGTTAGGCAGGATTTGCACATAAACATAAAAATCCTAGACGTGGGAAATATTGATCTACAAGCACTAAGAATCCCTGTTGCTAAGGGCCAATCAATTGATTTATATAATGTTTATGTGAGAGGAGACAAAGCAACAAATCTATCCACTCTTGAGTTGTTGTCTGATGCAATAGAGGCTAATTCCCAGGAAAATGCAAAGATAGTTGTTGGGGATTTAAATAGGACTTTTGAACCCTTGAACTGCACAAATGACCCCATGGAGAGTGAAGTGGATAATCTCTGGGGAGTACCATCTCTTAACTTAAAACCTGTGAAGCGATGGACCAAGGAGATTTTATTGCTAAATGGAATCTGTTTGGAACATGGACTTAGAGCTCTTAATGGCAGGACACCTGGTGACATGGAGGGCAGCTACACTTTTGATAATGGTATTAATAGGAGTCGAATTGACTATATATTGTGTAGCCTCCAGTTGTGGAGTGGGGTTGTTGACATGGCTGTTAGGCCTCGGGTTGAAAGTGACCACAACCCCCTATGTGTGTCCCACAGGTGGTGGAATACCAGTCCAGGAAACCCATTTGAGACACACGATGAAACCCCTTTTTTAAGTAACGATGAGCGTAGGTTAAAATGGCCCAGGGTACTAGCGAATGAGGCCACTATGATATATATCACCAATAAGGTTGATTGTGCAATTTCCGCGATTGAAGCAGCCGTCCAAGTAGTTCCAGGGGATAACGGTATCACTGAAATTCATAATAAGTTATTCTCCCTTATAAGACCATGCTTTTTCATTAAGAAAAGAAAAGGGAAGAAAACTAAGGAAGTGGGCAGGTGGTTTGATAACCACTGCAGAAAAGCACGTTTAGACCTGGGACATGCAATAAGGAACAGGGACCGTGCCGCAGTGGTAAAGAATAGGAAACTGTACAAATTGGCCATTTATCGTGCTAAAAAGAAATGGGACGAAGACCATTGGGCCCAATTACAAGAAGCCTCCGATAATAAAGACTCAATGTTGTTTTGGAAAATCATTAAGTGGGGTAGTGGTGCGGGCCCAGTAAAACCTGACAGCAATGTACCAGTGGAAGCCTGGGTTGATTATTTCGGGCCACAGTACGCGGAAAGTAACAAATCCGTGGTAGCAGATAATATAATACCGGTTTATGCAACTAAAGATTTATTTTCCCTTAGTGAAGCAGAAATTGCCATTTGTTCGGCGAAGTGTGGGAGGGCGCCTGGTCCAGACGGTATCCCACCCGATATTTTCAAACATGATGTGACTAGATGGGCTAGATACATCCATCTTGTAGTAAATGCCCTAGCAAAGGGGGCAGTGGTCCCAGACATTTGGAAGGGTGCAACCATCATCCCCATTCACAAGAAAGGCGATCGCTCATTGCCTGCTAATTACAGGCCTATAAGTTTAATAGCCACCATGCAGAAAATTGTTGGGAGAATGGTAACAAATCAGCTAATGGACTGGGTAGAAGATAATAGCGCCCTCTCCCCATACCAAGCGGGATTTAGGCAAGCAACTAGTACCATTGACCAGGTCTTCCGCTTCACTATATTGCGGTGGAAGACCGTTGAGTTGGGAAGGGGTAGCCTGTACGTCGCGTTTGTCGACCTACGGGCGGCGTTTGATTTAGTCCCCCGGTATAAGCTATGGTCGGTCCTCCAAAAGCTAGGTATCCCTCCTGAACTGTTAACATTAATCATGCGATTACATGAATCCAACTCTGCTAGAGTCCAATGGGGTGGAAGTAGGGAAACAACATTGGACTTCCCTGTGGAAAGGGGGGTTAGGCAAGGCTGTTCCATGGCCCCTCTACTTTTCTCGTTATTCATTAATGGGATAGTAGAGAGAATGTTGAAGGCTAGTGTAGATGCCCCATCGTTAGCGGACACCAGGGTTCCAATCCTGATGTTCGCTGACGACACTCTTATTTTGTCTAAGACCCCCATGGGGTTGCAGCGTGCATTAAGCATTTTCGATGCTTTCTGCTTGGAGCACGGGTTGGAGGTAAATGTAGGAAAAACCAAATTAATGGTCTTTTCTGCAGGACGTAGGAGTAATCCAAAGATAACCCTAAATAATAGCAGGCTTGATATAGTTAAGGAATTTACGTATCTGGGAGTGCAGATCGCGGGGGGGAATGGCTGGACGCATCATGTGAATAAAGTAGTCCTAAAGCACCAGCAGCTTTCAGGTGCCCTAAGGGGGGAACATCGTAAATCAAAAACAAAACCTATAAAACTGCAATGACAGTTTACGATGCGAAGGTTCTGGGTGCTACTTTATATGGCGCGGAACTGTGGGCTTGGAATAGTCTGGTGGCTCTCCAGACTTCCGAGAACAAGTTCATGCGCGGGATTACTGGACTTCCACAGAGTACCCCCCTAATCCCATTGTTCTTGGAGCTAGGCAGACGTACGATTGTCGACAGAGCCCGATTGCGACCAGTTCTTTACTGGAGACGCCTCTGGACGACTCCAGAAATAAGACAGTACGCGGAGGGCTTTCTGTGGATAATCAAGGAAGATATCTTCCACAAGATAAAATGGTTAAAACACCTGAAGACCATGTTGGTAAACTTAGGGTTTTCGAAACTTTGGAATAACCCCGAGGGAGAAACCTTCCCAAGTAAAGAAGCCATCAAGGAGCAATATTGGGATTGGGTGGGAGGTAAGATGCTGAATGACACCAGGGCAGATTCTATGTCTGGTCGCTTCCTGGAGACTAAAATTTTACCTGTCCTAGAAAAATACTGGGTCAATATTACTGTACCTATGGACAGGAAACTTGTCTTTCAGCTAAGGGCAGGATCTATCCCCCTTAAGAAATTGACATCTGGCTGGCACAGTCCTACTAATAACCTATGTCCCGTCTGTGAGAACGCCGAGGAGAGCATAGGCCATTTTCTCTTCGCATGTCAAGCTTATGTAAATCCGAGGAGAAAATGGCTCTCGCCGGTATGCAGAAATTTGGGGACACGAGATAGTGCAGTGGCCCTAAGAATCCTGTGCACAACAAACCAGGATTCGATAGTTATGGGGGTAGCTAAATATATGGGTTGGGCTTGGGCGATAAGACGACGGTCTTTGGAGGGCAGCTGGTAACCAGGGACTCTCTTTCTTACAGATTTTTATGTAAATGGTACAAATTGTTTTACGTATAACGTAGTATGAGCTCCACTGTGTTTAATGACTTTTTATTCTGACTATGTATTTCTGTGTAATTGTTCTGCTTTTATGTGTTTTTATGAGAATTCTCTCGACTTTTTATTCAGACTATGTATATCTGTGTAATTGTTCTGATTTTATGTGCTTTTATGAGAATTCTCTCGAATAAAGCTTATACAACAACGAAATCACAAATCAACGCCATCTCCTCTGCCTGCTTCCTCACTCTGTGCATGGCTCGTAAGATCTTCAAGTGGCTACCCCAACACATGCGACACACCATGACAAAAGCCCTCATCACCAGCTAACTGGACTATGGAAATGCCCACTACGTATGAATCGCTGCACACCTTCTACAGAGACTTCAAACCATACAGAAGCCGCAGCCAGACTCATCCTCTGCCTTCCCTAATGAACCTACATCAAATTCCCACCTTAGGAAACTCCCCTGGTTCTCCATACAGAAGAAATGCCAATTCAAGTTTCAGATACACGCACACAAGGCCCAACACAACCAAGGACCAGCCTACCCTAACCACCACCTGAACTTCCATCAGCCATCGAGAAGACTACGCTCCACCTCCCTTTCACTTGCCCATACTCCCCACATCTATCGAAGCAGAAGTGGAGGACGTCCCTTCTCCCACATTGCAGTAAAGACCTGGAACAGCCTCCCCACGCATCTCCATACCATCACCTCACTTCCGGAATTCTGAATGGCCCTTAAGTACTGGCTGTTCGAATGAGCTTCCTGAACCTGCAAGCACCTGGAAACCCTATTGGGTGATTAGCTGTCCTTTATAAATCCTGATTGATTGATTGATTTTAATAGTAAATCAGTGAGTATCCAATTAACCTCACCCATATTGCCCTCAGGCCAATGTACATTTAGAGAATACTCTAATATAGCACAAAAATGCATATGCAGTTCATATTTCCCCCTAGCAACTCTTAAAAGGCAATTCATTCATCTAAAATTCAAATAGTACTTTATCTTCTCCCAATGACTTGGATGGGTTCTCGACCAATCGTCCCTTTACAGCTCATAACCCCTCATGAGTTTTGTAATTAACTGAAAGGCTTGAGGACCTAACGTGTTACTCTTGGTATGCTATAATGTATTGAATAATTTGACACAGAAGCATTCTTGGTCACAGTAGGCAGACAAATAGGAGCTCAAGCTGTCTCTGTTCTGATTTGAAGCAGTATGAGGCAATGCAGTGTTTTGCTCTTGAAGATTTTCGTATTCGTTAAAGGAATATTTGGTCCTGAGGTTACACTCTCTCTCTGGGTAGATGAAAACCCCACACAGATTAACCTGATTATGGCTGCCAGCTCTCAGGAATGTCTGGAAACGCTATACAAATTTGACAGCTATGAAAGCTGGCGATATCTGCCATTGTTGAAGTCTCTGGAAAATCAAAACAAGCATGTTACTTTACATAAATTCCTTTTCTTACTCTTTCTATATTTGCTCATATGCACAGATTTCTTGGTATATACCGACCATCAGGAATAGCTTAACGTTTCAATACCAATTTACAAAAATAAGGTTATTTCCAAAATACATCTCTGCTATTTTGTATTCAAGTTTTGTGTATTTAAGGATGCATGTATGTGCTTTAGATTTTCGCCTGATAACATTTTATTTTCACCATTTGGAGAGTGCACAACTAACCTTGCTTCTATCCTCGTGCCAGAAAAGTACAGTCCATAAGACTAATAACTGAGGGTTCCACCTTTATAAATGATCACGTTTTTGGAAGTGGTCTCGGAAACCATAAAAGAAAGATAAGAACGTTCTATTTTTTAACCAACATGAAAAAGAAAGAATACATCCGCCCTTTCTGTTTCCTGATACTTATTAATTCAAGGTGCATTGACATTTCTCAGAAACCATACGATTCTTTGACTGACAAAGGGTAAGTAGTCATGAAATAACCTACACATTCTATATTCTAGTAGTTCTGATTCTTCCGAACAGAACTGTATCCTGTTGCCATCTTCATTTTTTTATACATTAGTGGAACTTATAACAAAAATTAGAAAAGGCCACATTGCCTATTTAGCCTCAATGATAAAGTATTTTGAATTTATACTCCAACGGAAATGGCGATCATCTTATTTGAAAATAAAATAAAAGTCAAACAGAAATAATACAAATGTATTTTGTGCTCAGTAGTTACAGAATAACACATATATACACAAGTTGAAGAAAGCAATCTAATTCCTGCTTACTTATGAAACTGCCATATGATGTGTAGCTGTTAGAAATTGGGTTTCTGGTTGGCAGAGTTATACACCCTGTCCTAGCAGAAACCACAACCCTAGTCAGGGTAAGTCACAAACACACTCTAAATTAACCTGGGCTCACCCTCTGGTAGCTTGGCACAGGGCAGTCAGGCTTAACCTAAAAGGCAATGTGTAAAGTACTTGTGCAACACTTCAAACAGTAAAAAAGTGAAAAAAAAACACATAAAAAGATTTCACTCCCGGTTAGAACTTAATTTTAGAAATAATACAAGTCCAAAATGACAAACATCCAATAAGTGGAAATCAAGATATGAATTTTTAAATAATAAACTGTAAAATAGCACTGTAGACCTGGCTGGTGGGTCAGGGATGAGAGAAACGCTATGTTGTTGAGGTAATGCTGGTTTTATTGTGATTACACGTTTTGTGTTTAACATTAAAGTCCTCCTGGTTCTGAATGTCAATCTTTCCCTGGCAAACTGACTCGGATCCGTTTTGGCGTTCTGTTGGTTTCCTGTTTGGTTTTCGGTGTGCGGTTCTGCTCTGCGAGGTCTGGTCTGTACGTCGACGTCCCAGGCTCCGGTTTCCCATGTAAAAGAAGACCAACAGAGAGGGGGGCCGTTAGTTCTATTGTCGTCTGGGGGTGTGCACCTCGGGGCCGGGTGTAGTGAGACTGGGGATCACCGGTGACAACGTGCATCTAGCGGTAGTCGGTGTGGTGAGTCGTGGTTACAGACAGTGAGGGAATAAACGCGGGGTAAGGGAACGGGAGGAAGGGAAAGACGAGGGAGAACGATTATGGGGCTATGTACACTTTTTACACACGCTTGCTTCCCACCCAAGCCGCCATATGCTGCCGTACCTGGGAAAGCCACACTCCTCCCCTGGGAGCGTGGCACGGCGGCTCACGGGGTCGTTGGCCTCCTGGCTCTTCGTGGGACTCTTCTCCGCTTCCTCCTGGATGTTCTTCGGGCTCTCTCCGTATTCCTTTGCTGCAATCTTCAACTCGCTCTCCAACTCCGCTCCTCGCCTTCTCCACCGGGGTGATGTCACACGCCACCAACAACACTTCCTGGGGTTTATCCAATCCGGCTTTGCTGACGTGTATGGAAGGAGGGTTCTCCTCCTCAGTGAATGCCCAATTAAAGGCGCAGTGTTCCTTTCCCTCAAGTTCGTCCTGCTCTGGCTCCCAGGGGTCCGTCTGAAAGGAAGGAGGCATCACGGGGTCAGTTCCGGGTGTCCACCACTCCTCGTTACAAGCACGTAAAAGCAATAAGTGCTTATTTGGGATATCTGGTCGGATGTATGACGTTACAACGCATACTTTTACCACGCCTACCATTACCACGCAATTTTTACAACGCAGGATCCATTACAACGAAGTACCATTACCACGCATGTATTTACAACGCATATACCTTTACAACGCATACAAATACAACGTAAGTATTGGTAAGTATATAATATTTTTTTTAATTTAATTTAATTAAAATTAATATAATGTAATTTAATGTAATTTCATTTCATTAATTTAATTTAATTTAATTTAATTTCATGTAATTTAATTTAATTTAATTTAATTTAATCAATTTAATTTAATTTAAATTTAATTATATTTAATTTTTACCCTGTACCCTTTTACCCAAAAACCCCAAACTGACCCTGAACCCTAAAAATACCCCTTTACCCAAAAACCCCAAACTGACCCTGAACCCTAAAAATACCCCTTTACCCAAAAACCCAAAACTGACCCTGAACCCTAAAAATACCCTTTTACCCAAAAACCCAAAACTGACCCTGAACCCTAAAAATACCCCTTTACCCAAAAACCCAAAACTGACCCTGAACCCTAAAAATACCCCTTTACCCAAAAACCCAAAACTGACCCTGAACCCTAAAAATACCCCTTTACCCAAAAACTGAAAACTGACCCTAAACCCTAAAAATACCCCTTTACCCAAAAACTGAAAACTGACCCTGAACCCTAAAAATACCCCTTTACCCAAAAACTGAAAACTGACCCTGAACCCTAAAAATACCCCTTTACCCAAAAACTGAAAACTGACCCTGAACCCTAAAAATACCCCTTTACCCAAAAACTGAAAACTGACCCTGAACCCTAAAAATACCCCTTTACCCAAAAACTGAAAACTGACCCTGAACCCTAAAAATACCCCTTTACCCAAAAACTGAAAACTGACCCTACCCCCTAAAAATACCCCTTTACCCAAAAACTGAAAACTGACCCTGAACCCTAAAAATACCCCTTTACCCAAAAACTGAAAACTGACCCTAAACCCTAAAAATACCCCTTTACCCAAAAACTGAAAACTGACCCTAAACCCTAAAAATACCCCTTTACCCAAAAACTGAAAACTGACCCTAAACCCTAAAAATACCCCTTTACCCAAAAACTGAAAACTGACCCTAAACCCTAAAAATACCCCTTTACCCAAAAACTGAAAACTGACCCTGAACCCTAAAAATACCCCTTTACCCAAAAACTGAAAACTGACCCTGAACCCTAAAAATACCCCTTTACCTAAAAACCCAAAACTGACCCTGAACCCTAAAAATACCCCTTAACCCAAAAACCCAAAACTGACCCTGAACCCTAAAAATACCCCTTTACCCAAAAACCCAAAACTGACCCTGAACCCTAAAAATACCCTTTTACCCAAAAACCCAAAACTGACCCTGAACCCTAAAAATATCCCTTTACCCAAAAACCCAAAACCGACCCTGAACCCTAAAAATACCCCTTTACCCAAAAACTGAAAACCGACCCTAAACCCTAAAAATACCCCTTTACCCAAAAACTGAAAACTGACCCTGAACCCTAAAAATACCCCTTTACCCAAAAACTGAAAACTGACCCTGAACCCTAAAAATACCCCTTTACCCAAAAACTGAAAACTGACCCTGAACCCTAAAAATACCCCTTTACCCAAAAACTGAAAACTGACCCTGAACCCTAAAAATACCCCTTTACCCAAAAACTGAAAACTGACCCTACCCCCTAAAAATACCCCTTTACCCAAAAACTGAAAACTGACCCTGAACCCTAAAAATACCCCTTTACCCAAAAACTGACCCTAAACCCTAAAAATACCCCTTTACCCAAAAACTGAAAACTGACCCTAAACCCTAAAAATACCCCTTTACCCAAAAACTGAAAACTGACCCTAAACCCTAAAAATACCCCTTTACCCAAAAACTGAAAACTGACCCTGAACCCTAAAAATACCCCTTTACCCAAAAACTGAAAACTGACCCTGAACCCTAAAAATACCCCTTTACCCAAAAACTGAAAACTGACCCTGAACCCTAAAAATACCCCTTTACCTAAAAACCCAAAACTGACCCTGAACCCTAAAAATACCCCTTTACCAAAAAACCCAAATAATATTTTTAATAAAATAATATACTTACCAATACTTACGTTGTAATGGTATGCGTTGTAAAAGTACCTGCGTTGTAAATACATGCGTGGTAATGGTATGCGTTGTAATGGATCCTGCGTTGTAAAAAATGCGTGGTAATGGTAGGTCGTGGTAAAAGTTGCGTTGTAAAGGTTGTATACCATCTGGTCGGGTCAGACCGGGACAAACTCAAAAGTTCAGGCCAAATGCAATAGAGCGAGGACTGGATACAGGGATACAGTGAGGCCTGCTGAGAAAAGTTCCATAATCCTGGCTGCATCGACAAAGATGCGGGGTACAGCCGAGGAATGCGTCTGTGTTCCCTGTGCATTCAAGGTGATGTGTCGATTTTCTACACGGAACAGCAGCGATGCATTGGTTGCTGAGGGCAATGCACTGGTTCCGAAATGCAGCGGTTCCAAAGCAATGCAGCGGGAATTCTCCATGCGACAGAGGTGATGCATCAATGTTATCCACTCAGTGGCGGCAGTGTGTTGCTTTGGAAACAGTGGTTCTGGGGATGATGGGCTGCTTCAGAGTGTGATGTGCCGATCCTGTTCTCGTGACACCGGCGATGCATCGATTGTGCTCTTGCATCAGAGGATGCGTCTGTTCGACTGGAGTAAAACATCTTAGGCCCACTTCCGAGGGTCCTGGACTGTGGTGGCAGCACTTGGTAGGGCAGTCTCACAGATCGCAGAGTCCAGGTGCAGGAGCAGGATGATCGGAAGTCTATTATTTCTCAAAGAGTTCAATCAGGTGGAAATCCAGTAAACCCTCGGAGTCACTCTGGTTCTGGGTTGTGGAGCTGCAGGTAGATTCCTTCACACTTCTCAGGCAAGAGGGAAGCAGGCAGCAGGATAGCACAGCAAAACAGGAGTCCAGCAGACTAGCAGTCCAGCAGAGTAGCAGTCCTTGTAGCAGCACAGCAGTGCGTCTTCGTGACAGAGTAGCCACAGGTCCAGAAGTGTACTGTAGTGGTGGTGTCTGAGGTCCAGTACTTATAATCAGTTGGGCCTTTAAACTGGGGTAGACTTAAAAGAGATGCCTTTGAAGTACTCCGAGCTGCCATTCCTACCCTGGCTCAAGACTCACTACAGGGGTGTATGAAGTTCTTTGTGTATAGACAGGACACAGCCTATTCAGGTGTAATTGTGAGGCTGTTTCCAGCTCCTCCCACCCATCCTGCCCAGGATGGCCCATCAGCATGTGGATGGGCCAGCAAGTCACACCTAAGCTCCCTTTGTGTGGCTGCCTAGAGGGAATGCACACAGCCCAGCTGTCACCCACCCCAGACGTTTATTCACAGACAGGCAGCAGACACTAAATCACTAAAGAAAGACAAAGCCAACTTGCTAAAAGTTGCAACTTAGAAAGTCCCGTCAAAATTGTTTTAACATTTGTTTTAAGTTGGTCATAGGATCCAACAGTGTTATAAAAAAACACATAAGAAACTCATATCAGAGAAAGCATACTGTTGTATACAGATTGCATTACACAGAACCACATATTTTTTAATTATATTATAGAAAATAAAACAATGCCATGAACATAGACACCCTCTAGAATATGATGCCACAAAGACAAAGTTCCTAAGGAGTTAATACCAGGATCTTGGAGAGCCAAATATTTCTCTTAACTCTAAATCTCCCAGATATATATGTTCAGCCATATCGGATAAGCTATACCGTCCCCTAGGGATAGCCTGCCCTCCCTGTTCCCCTTTTATATGTATATGTACATTCATTTGGTTTAGCTTGCACGTTGGTGATGGTAATTTTATTTTTTCACATGTATGGCCTGATGTGGGCACGTGTTTTTTAATTGTGCTCTGTTTTCTAATTGTTTTTTAATCATATTTACCCAGATGAGGCACTGTTATAGTAGTAAGGTGTATAAGTCTAGTGACTAACATTATCCACTGTCATGATGGCCATCACAATCCCATGCTGGATAATGTGACCCACGCTGAGGCGTCTGCATCCTTGCACGTCCTAAGCATGTTCCGCGTCTTTTGTGCAGTTGACAACAAACGTATTGCGTCTCTAAGCAGATGACTGGAGCATCCAATGTAAGGACTATAATGACCTTCCCATATACGGAGTGTTATCTGTTCTGAGTCTTCCTGTGGCTGACCATAACACAGGATAGAAGTACTGACCAGTGTTTTTTGATGCCTCATTGTAGATACAAAATTATGCTGATCGTGGCATATT
Source organism: Lissotriton helveticus (assembly GCF_964261635.1). NCBI lineage: Eukaryota > Metazoa > Chordata > Amphibia > Caudata > Salamandridae > Lissotriton > Lissotriton helveticus. The sequence continues at coordinate 788,919,578 of NC_136068.1, forward strand.
GATTTAGTAAGACGGTTCAGCTGATACTTTTTCATTTAAGTGGTGAGTGATCAACCACTTTCCTTGTTGCTAAGTAATACTTTGCCCCCGTCTTCTTTGTCTTTGACTAGAGAGGTGTTAATGATGTAACTTTCTCTCTCTGGTAAGTTTGTTGTATTTTACATTTAGTTTGGTGTACGCTTTTGGCTGTGGTTATTTGCACGGCTAAGGTTTTCGCACTTAGGAGTCTGTATTTGGTTAATTTGTCATGAGTGACACTACACAGGGTGTCTTTTGTTGTTGGCAAGCAATGAACATTGTAGGTTTACATGTTCTCTAGGCTTACTTACATAGACTTAATTCCTTTTGTGTTTATTTAGGTTTATAGAGACCAAAACGTAGATGGTTCCTCCTTCTTGACCTTAGTTATGGTATTATGTGCAACTTGAGTCCATAATATTGTAAAACATTGGATACTTACATTTGGATCATGAACCTTTGTACATTAAGAGGAATCTAAGTCTCTCAAAGATCCTGTGATTAACTCCTTATGAACGTTGCATATGTGGGATCTTATTCTAGAGGTGTGTTAGTGACATCGATTTATTTTCTATAAAATTATTGTTTCCTACGTGTTTTTTTATAACACTGTTGGATCCTATGACCAACTTAAAAGAAATGTTATCAAATAAAATCCAGCAGGAACATTGTTAGTGCAACTGGTTTACCTAGTTCCCTGCGGGAATACTGGGTTGCCCTGTGTATGTTTAAAAACTTTCTAAAAGTGCCACTTTCAGAATTACAACTTAAAATCCGACTTCACCATAAGTTAGGATTTTAAATTGTGATTCCAGAGACACCAAACTTGGGAGTCCAATCTATTTCCATGTGGAAATAACACTAAAAATAGGATAAGGTAAACACAATGGGGTATATTATCAACAACTAGCGATAATTTTTGTCTCTAACTTGTTTAGAGACAAAAATTATCGCCGCACATCGGCGATTTTTATCGCAGATAAACCTTGCTATTAGGAAGGTTTATCGCAAATGCGATAAAAAACGCCCGCAATGCATGAATATCGCTGAAAAGTCAGCGATATTCATGCATTATCGAGCAAATGCTCTTAGCCATGTTATCCACCTCCCATTGGATAACATGGCTAAGAACTGCTCAGGGCAGGTGTTAGCTTTTGGAGATATTCGCCCTTAGCGCAAATATCTCCAAAAGTTGGTAATAGGAGATAGCGATGTTAGCGACTGTTTCCAGTCGCTAACATCTTGGCACGCCCACTTTGCATATCATTAGTGATAAATATCACTGACATGCAAAGTGGGGCCCATGATGGTCGCTATCTCCTATTAGCTGTCGCTAACTGGTGTTAGCGACAGCTTGGTAATAGGGAGATAATTTTATCTCCGCTTTCTTGGCTTTTAAAGCCAAAAAAGCGGAGATAAAACCCCTTGATAATATACCCCAATGTTACCCCATGGGAGAGATAGGCCTTGCAGTAGTGAGAAACCAATTTAAGTATTTTTCACTCCTAGGACATATAAATCTTACAATACATGTCCTACATTTTAAATACATTGCACCCTGCCCTTGGCCCGTCCAGACCTTGCCTTAGGGCCAACTTATACATATTAAAAAAAGACGGTTTGGCCCTGGGAAGAGGTTAACTTCCCAGGTCTACAGGGCAGTTTAAACTGCACACACAGGCTCTGCAGTGGCAGACCTTAGACGTTTAAAGGGCTGCTTAAGTGGGTGGCACAATCAGTGCTGCAAGCCCACTAGTAGCATTTAATCTAAGGGTCCTGGGCACATGTAGTACACTTTACTGGGGACTTAAGTAAATTAAATATAATAATTGAATTGAGAATGAACCAATGTTACCATGTTTCAAGCAGACAACACATGCACTTTAGCACTGGTTAGCAGTGTTAATGTGCCCAGAGTCCTAAAGCCAACAAAAACTAATTCAGCAAAAAAGGTAGGAGGAAGTCAAAAGGTGTGGAGAGACCCTACAGAAAGGGTAATTTCCAACAATAGGAAAGCAAAATGATGCAAGAAATAGGAGAGGGAGAAAAGATTTAAAGAAAAAGGTATGGAGAAAACACATTACGGGAATAGTACTTCAAAAAAGCCCATTTGAAACAGTGTGTCTGATGCACTTTTAATATGAAGTTTCAATGAGAATCTTTCATTTAATTTGGCTACTAAATAATAAATGAACACATTTGACACAAATGGGGAAGGCCAGAACATTCGGCCACTGGAAGCGTAGATGGAAAAGGTGATGGGAATCAAAGTGCCAAGACGCCTCTGGGCATTAGTTTGCACTTAAAAAATCGGCTCATTTATTCATTCAATGAAGGGAATCTCAGCTTTCTGTCCATGAAATTATACTGCTCGTCCAACAATAATTTCCTGAGGCAGTGAAGGAGCACCTGGAATAGAGACCTGAACCTGTTTTGTGTTCTTGTTTTAGATTGTTCAAAGTGTTCCAACAGCTTTGTGCCTTGGTCAACATATACATTGCCAGGAAGGTTATATCACATAGGTGACAAATATATAAGTGTAGGAATGTTTCTCCGACAAAATATAATCTACCAGTTCATTTTATTGTAGGGATTCATCCCAAGGGTTACACTGACCAAGTCAGTGAAGTAATATGTTATAACATGCATAGGATCTAAATATAATAAATACTGGGGGTGAGCTACAGCTTGGGGGAAGGGTTATTCCATCACATTGGTCTCCACCAAATTCTAAATGAGGCTCTAGATCTTTTATCAATAGTTGTGTATGCATAAAAAATGCAGATACATCCCCAGTGAGGCACTCATGGATCAAACAATGATTCAAACAGGCTTTCCAAATGTTCTGGTTTATTCAAACAAAGTTCATCGTAGATACTGTGATGATATTACTTCATATCAATCAAACGTTGTGTCATATACATCTTTAGATAGGGATTGTCAGCGAGGACTACTCCGATGCATTTCGGGCGGAGCCCTTTATCAAGGAGTGCTGTAAGGAAGACAGGTGGAAATGTGGGTAAGAATGGTGGAATGGGGTGGGTGAGTTAAGTGCCGATCAATGAAAGTGATTAGTGATAGTTAAAAAAGGAAACGGAGTGCATATAGTGGTGCCTATATGTGAACTAAAGGTGTGTACCCATAGCGATAAATGGGAACGGGGTGGTTGACTGGGAAATGCGGGAGCATGGGTAGGGAGAAAGACTTACTTCTAATCCGTAGTAACGCGACGCGCTACTCCAACAGTTCTAACGCATCACAGGGACGCTGCGGAGGAGTGAGGGAGGAGGGTGAAGACGACTCAGGAAAATGGGAAATAGACGAAGGGCTGCAAAAATGTGACGGGAGTAGAGGGGGTGGCCATCTTGGAATGGTGTAAGGGAAGGAGACAAGGTGTGAGAAGTGAGGTTCAAAAAAGTGACAGTCGGAAACATGACAGAGCATAAAGAGGCAATGTACATCATAAAAGTGTAACAGGCTACAAATAACAACTATATTCTGTACGATCATTGAGACCGAAAGGTTTCTGTGTCTGCAAACGGAACATCCATTCGAGTTCTCTTTTAAGAAGCAATTTGTTATTGTCGGTTCCCTCTCTTTTGGTCACAATTTCAAGGACAATAAATTGCAATTGTGCAATGGTGTGGCGAGCTTCCAGAAAGTGCATGGCGATATTGGATTTCTCATGCTTCAAGCGTATGTTAGATTTGTGCTCATTCAAGCGTGTCTTGATTTTTCTTTCTGTCTTTCCGAAGTACAACTTGCCGCAAGGGCATTTCAAAGCATAGATCAGATTGGTCGAATCACATGTGGCGTTAACATGGAGTTTAATTGCATTGCCCCTCATGGGGTGTCTGATGGTATTGCCTTTTATAATGCAATTACAATGATTACAATTTAAGCATGGTTGGTTGCCTTTGTATGGTTGGTTGGTGGAGGTGGATTTTGACAATATTTATTTGATGTTTTTATTTCTGGTGTAGGCAAACAAGGGGGGGTTTTGAAACATGTCCCGAAAATCAGGTTCATTTGAAGAATTTGCCAATGTTTAAGTATGATCTTTTTGTAGATCTGGCTTGCTGTGGAGTATTTAGAAACAAGAACCATGCGTTGCTGTTCTTTAATGGGCTTTTTTGTGAGGCACTCCTGTCTGGTGATTTGCGCCACTCGTATTTGAGCCTCGGTGAGGATCTGTGTGGGGTAACCTCTGTCGAGAAAGCGATCATACATTTCCTTGGTCCTGGTGATCATCATCTGTTCATCTGAGACTATGCGTTTGACACGCAGCATTTGAGAAAACGGCAAATGTCTTTTAAGTGATCCTTGGTGAAAACTTCCATAGTGTAATGTGTTGTTGCGGTCGGTTGTTTTTCTGTGGAGGTCGTGGTGAAGCCGTTTTTGGTGATTTTAATGTTGACATCAAGAAATGAGATTTCAGTGTCACTGATTAGCCATGTCAGTTTGATTCGTTCGTCCTTGGTATTGAGTTCATGGAGAGACTGGTTTAGAGATTCTTTGGAGTCCGTCCAGATTAGAAATAAGTTGTCAATGTATCTGACATACATTTTTATTTTGTCGTTGAAGCTGGTGTTGTCATATATATTCACTTTTTCAAAGTTTTCCATATAGATGTTCGCATATGATGGGGCAGCGCAGTTTCCCATAGCCATTCCAGATAGCTGGAGGTACCATTCATTGTCGACTTGGAAATAACTGTGGTATAGGGTGTATACCATAAGTTCCAAGCGTCACATCAATCAGAAGCTCCATGCGAGCACTTTACTCAAATATCACCGGGCGCTCAGAATCCCTCGCGGATTACGGATCGCTTTGAAGCCCTCCCTCTGCAAAAACTCTAAAACCTTCAAAGAAAAATGGGATGGGATACTCAATAAATGCAGCCTTGACCTGATTCTTTAAATTGTCGAAGAATTATCCGGCATTTTAAAAGAACTCGAGCATGAAATTAAAGACATTGATAAAGAATTGAAAAATATGTTAACACCAGAGGAACTTTCTACTACTTTAGAGGACCTCAAAACCACTCTTGATAAACATCAAAAAGAAATAAATGAGCGGAAAATTCGAAAATTTCGCAGAGACACGCTTGATTACAAGCTTGATGAGGTTTATTCTTGGGCCGACATCTATGCCCAACGACGACGCAACAGACCTTCCAACATGCAATCTGATACCTCATCCTCTGACAGTGACAATACAATTCGACCACCTCGCAAAATCATGGCCTCGAGATCCACGAGTGGCCAAGCTACCACATCTACAACAGCACAAGATCAACCCGCTGCGGTTAATTTTTTAGAATCAGGCCCGGACACCATCGAAGACCCAGGAGGAGCCAGAACAAAAGAAAAGGAAACAACTGTCCCAAATACACGGAGTACAGTAACCAAGAAGGATTTAAAAGGAAAAAAGAACACCTAGTTATTAACATCTCAAAAACCACCATCACACCACATCAAATAAACTTACTTGAGAAAGGCACGTCTTTTATCCCGACGGCACACACCAATCTACTAGAACTCGAAGTGAGTACCTTCAAGTTCATAAGGAAACTCAAGTTACGTCATTTTTTTGAAAATGTTCTGCCACCCACTCCAGGTACCACACCTGATGAACTCATAGGTTTAAGACCACCCAGCACTTATCAGGCTCCAAGCAGCCATAAGTGCATCGACTTATTTGAAAAGCTCGTTCGCAACGACGTGTCCAAAATCAACTTCAACAAAAGATTCACACATCAAAATCTAACCACCAAGGATCGTGACACTCTTAAATCCTTGGCTAACAACGAGCAAATCAGATGTGTAAAAGCCGACAAGGGCGGCGCATTGGTAATCCTTGATACGACCATGTACACACAACGGCTCCATGAACATATACGAGACACCACGATCTATATGCATCTTGCTAACAACCCTACGAGGGAGTTCCAGAACACCTTGAAAGACTTGGTCATGAAAGCACTACAAAACAAAATAATTCAAGAACGCACCAAAAACTACTTACTTCAGGAACATCCCAAGAGTCCTACCATACACATGAGTCCCAAAATACACAAGGATCTCCAGAATCCCCCTTTTAGACCCATTGTTTCCACTAAAGGATCTATTCACGAACCAATCGGCAAATTCATAGACAAATATTTGCAACCGCTTGTTATCAAAGCCACCAGTTACATTAAAGACACTACTGAGTTCTTGCTCAAATTGGCGAACATTCAGATTGATGAAAATATTCAATACATACTATGTACAGCTGACGTCAGTTCTTTATATACATCGATTCCCCACCAGGGAGGTATCGATGCCGTCGAACAAGCCCTCCTCAACAGCCACATCGATGTATCTATGCAATCCTTTTTGATGGAACTTATGGTATACACCCTATACCACAGTTATTTCCAAGTCGACAATGAATGGTACCTCCAGCTATCTGGAATGGCTACGGGAAACTGCGCTGCCCCATCATATGCGAACATCTATATGGAAAACTTTGAAAAAGTGAATATATATGACAACACCAGCTTCAACGACAAAATAAAAATGTATGTCAGATACATTGACGACTTATTTCTAAACTGGACGGACTCCAAAGAATCTCTAAACCAGTCTCTCCATGAACTCAATACCAAGGACGAACGAATCAAACTGACATGGCTAATCAGTGACACTGAAATCTCATTTCTTGATGTCAACATTAAAATCACCAAAAACGGCTTCACCACCGACCTCCACAGAAAAACAACCGACCGCAACAACACATTACACTATGGAAGTTTTCACCAAGGATCACTTAAAAGACATTTGCCGTTTTCTCAAATGCTGCGTGTCAAACGCATAGTCTCAGATGAACAGATGATGATCACCAGGACCAAGGAAATGTATGATCGCTTTCTCGACAGAGGTTACCCCACACAGATCCTCACCGAGGCTCAAATACGAGTGGCGCAAATCACCTGACAGGAGTGCCTCACAAAAAAGCCCATTAAAGAACAGCAACGCATGGTTCTTGTTTCTAAATACTCCACAGTAAGCCAGATCTACAAAAAGATCATACTTAAACATTGGCAAATTCTTCAAATGGAACCTGATTTTCGGGACATGTTTCAAAACCCCCCCTTGTTTGCCTACACCAGAAATAAAAACATCAAAGAAATATTGTCAAAATCCACCTCCACCAACCAACCATACAAAGGCAACCAACCATGCTTAAATTGTAATCATTGTAATTGCATTATAAAAGGCAATACCATCAGACACCCCATGAGGGGCAATGCAATTAAACTCCATGTTAACGCCACATGTGATTCGACCAATCTGATCTATGCTTTGAAATGCCCTTGCGGCAAGTTGTACGTCGGAAAGACAGAAAGAAAAATCAAGACACGCTTGAACGAGCACAAATCTAACATACGCTTGAAGCATGAGAAATCCAATATCGCCATGCACTTTCTGGAAGCTCGCCACACCATTGCACAATTGCAATTTATTGTCCTTGAAATTGTGACCAAAAGAGAGGGAACCGACAATAACAAATTGCTTCTTCTTAACCGCATGCGTGCGGGCGGAATTCCGCCCGTACGCTGAGTTTTTCGTAATCGCACTTTACGTGACGAGCTGGGCTCGTCATGAGCGTGCGAGGAGGCTACGCCATGACGAGCCCAGCTCGTCATGAGCGTCGAAGGGGTTAAAAGAGAACTCGAATGGATGTTCCGTTTGCAGACACAGAAACCTTTCGGTCTCAATGATCGTACAGAATATAGTTGTTATTTGTAGCCTGTTACACTTTTATGATGTACATTGCCTCTTTATGCTCTGTCATGTTTCCGACTGTCACTTTTTTGAACCTCACTTCTCACACCTTGTCTCCTTCCCTTACACCATTCCAAGATGGCCACCCCCTCTACTCCCGTCACATTTTTGCAGCCCTTCGTCTATTTCCCATTTTCCTGAGTCGTCTTCACCCTCCTCCCTCACTCCTCCGCAGTGTCCCTGTGATGCGTTAGAACTGTTGTAGTAGCGCGTCGCGTTACTACGGATTAGAAGTAAGTCTTTCTCCCTACCCATGCTCCCGCATTTCCCAGTCAACCACCCCGTTCCCATTTATCGCTATGGGCACACCCCTTTAGTTCACATATAGGCACCACTATATGCACTCCGTTTCCTTTTTTAACTATCACTAATCACTTTCATTGATCGGCACTTAACTCACCCACCCCATTCCACCATTCTTACCCACATTTCCACCTGTCTTCCTTACAGCACTCCTTGATAAAGGGCTCCGCCCGAAATGCATCGGAGTAGTCCTCTCTGACAATCCCTATCTAAAGATGTATATGACACAACGTTTGATTGATATGAAGTAATATCATCACAGTATCTACGATGAACTTTGTTTGAATAAACCAGAACATTTGGAAAGCCTGTTTGAATCATTGTTTGATCCATGAGTGCCTCACTGGGGATGTATCTGCATTTTTTATGCATACACAACTATTGATGATTTAATGAGTGTTTTGGCTGGAAACACTACCCACGAGAGCACCTTAAAACGTTTACCCACCGCATGGTCTGAGAACCGTCTTCAAACCAGCAGTGCACCCCCCTCCACCCTTTGCTCTAGATCTTTTAGACATCTGACAACATGACAGATGTTTGCAAACATGCAACAGTATAACATGCATCTCAATATTGGTAGCATTAAAATGGTTGTTTTATATTTATTGTCCTTGAGAAGTATACAATTTTGCTCTTCATATCTTTACTAAAAGAGAATTAACATTATTGCATCACAAAAAAATAACAGGAAAAATAGGTTAATCTCTCTTTCTGTATCTCTCATTATATGCAAAAGAAAATTCTTATCTTCAATAGCAAAATAGACAACACCTTGAAATATTGGGACAGGCTCTGGGACTTCCTGGTTCCTGGGCTCTACCTGAAGAGAATCCACTTATCCACCTTTTTTCCTTACTATGACGACCAATACCTTCATGCAACCCTTATTCCCCCACCTCAGCATTTATTCTCCTTCATCCAGTTGTTCTGCAACCACTTGGTGCGTCCATGTCCTCTATGAAAAGCAATTACTGTTGTGCAGCAGTTCATTGCTTGGTAGCTACACATGTGCAACTTAAACTACATACATGCATGCAGAAATCAAAATGTCATGAGTAAGGAATTAGTTTCCTCCACAAACATAAACATTATATGGACATTTTTGATGAAGCCACAAAAAAAGAAATCGTATTTAATTACAAATTCATTTAAATGCAAAGACATCTTTTGTACACAGAAACAAATATTGACCTTTGCTTCAGAGTCTTCTGTTCCAGGCAAGTTGCCTTCCAGTTTTTCTCTATTCTTAATTTGTTAATTTTACAATGTAATTACAACCTTGCTTTGCAATGTCACAGTGCCATAGAGTGAATGAAAGCAAAAGAAAAAGCAACGAATATCTGCTTAACTTTTTTCAGCGATGGTAGTAAAGAGAGGTGTATATCTACCGAACCATGGAAAGGGGTCACAAAGAGCAAGACAATTTATTACGGTTAGTAATTTCTAGAACAATCATTTCGAAGTATATTTTGTCTTATCACGGAATAGATCTTAGCTTTGCATTCTGTTCAAACTTTCTTGTCACTGATCAGTCAAAGATCTATAGTGGCCACAGTTTGCCCCCCTAGTAACATGTATATCAATATAGAAGCCATTTTGAAATCGCACTACCTGTGATTTCACTTAAATAACTTATGTGGGCAGTTAATGATTTTAGCCTCCAAAAATGGCATTAATTTGAAACTGCTTGATTTTGAGTATTCATGTTTCTATAGATGGGTGTCTCAAGATAACACAGAGGCACAATTTGGAAGATAGTTTTGTTTTATTATGCACTTGGTGCATTGTGCACTCCCACACTACCGAACGGCAAAGACAGGTGTGTCATAGGAAGGCTTGGTTAATATCTGGTTGCCTACAGTGCAATTTGCCTTTACACTCGCTCTCTTGAATACCAAGGCTATGTGTTACTGTCAAAATATTTCTCAACATGTCATTTCAACTTGTTAATGCTAATGTATCTATTTACATGTTCAGTGAAGTAGTATTTTCACCATTTGAAATAGAATTTCAAAGGGAATTTATAGTTAAAGTATCACTGCCACTTTAATTGATTCAACACTGCATAGTGGTGGACAGTTAACTACTATAGAAAAGTTCAAAATTAAAAAAAAAAATGTTTAAAATGCTGCAGTTATAATCTTCGGAGCAGGAGGCCAAGCAGTTTGTATGGCATGACACTCAATTCTAAAATCTGAATGCATTTCCCTAATAAAGAACAAGAAGTTCACCAGCTACAATTAAGTAACACCTGTGTTAGCTCATTATAGTTAAATACTGGAACATATTGTTTATTCGTTCCAATTAGTTTGCTGGAGCAAACCCATGGGGAAAGTGTTTTGTACAGTTTTTGTACAGATGCTACCGTATGTATCATTTAAAAGACAGCAAACTCTTAAAAAAATATTCATAGAAAATTCCTTATGGTTATTTCATAAATAAGTCAAATGAAATTAACTCATTTAAAGGCTGCACTTTGGATTTGAATATCTCATAGGGTTTTTCATGCACATTTCTTCAAGTTAATCGTTTTACAATTACGCGGGAAACCTAATAACATTTCAATGTATGTTACTAATGAATTTGACTCTCTTTCCAGGGTCATCCCCAAACTTTCTGCCTTTAACCTCCTCTTTCTGCTGAATACGTTGTTCTTGGCCTTAGGACTTTATGCACTTTATCACTGCTAGCCAGCGCCTAAGTCCTTGTGCTCACACCCTAAAACATGATAAAATTGACTTACTCCTGTTTGGCATTTTTAATTTACTTATAAGTCACTAGTAAAGTATTATATCATATACCAGAGGCGTGTAAATTAAATGATACGATTGTGCCTGCAGCACTTATTGTGCCACCCACTCATATAGCACCTTAAAACATGTATCAGGTCTGCCATGGTAACCTGGATGCAGGTAAAAACTGCCAATTCGACATGGCAATATAACACCCCTGCCAAGCCTTAAACCTCCCTTTAATGCATATGAGTCATCATATGAATCACCCCTAAGGTAGTCCCTTGGTAGCCCACAGGACAGGGTGAGTTAATTGTAATTAAAAGGTTAGACATGCACTTTTAAGTTTTACATGTGCTGGTAGTGAACTCCTACCTTTGCTTTTCACTACAGTGAGGCCTACCTCTTCCATAGGATAACATCGAGTTATATTATTCCATTTAATAAGTGATCACTTTTGAATGGGTACGGCACAAATTTCATGTTTTATGTCTGAGAAGTTGTAATTTTAAACTTTTATGATAAAGTCAGATTTTAAATTACAATTTTAAAAATACCACTTTCAGAAAATAGGCATTTTCCTGCCCTAACTATTTGGTGCCTGCAGCCTGTTCCTTGCGCAAATGACTGGGTGTAGTCAGCTTTGTTTTTTAAGTCCTTGCAGACAGCCACACAATAGGGGGATTAAGTGTGCCTGGGTGGGACATCACTGGCAGGATGGGGGCGAAGTTAGGTAGAGTCCCACTTAAAATCAAAAAGCTGTGCCTTCACACAAAGGACTTGTCACCACTGCGTTGTTGAAGCAGCCAGCTTGTAGTAAGGGTACAGGAGGTAGAAAAAATCAAGCACTTATAAGGAAATTCTCTAGAAACTTCTGCTACTTCAAATAAGGAACCTGGTATTAAAAATAGGACCCTCAGACCCATTCTTTAGTTCACCTTAACAAACCTTTGGAAGGACTCTCAAAGGACTCCCTGCTGTGTACTTCAGAAAACTGCTTTGCTGCATCTGAAAGGACTGCTTTGCTGCCTGATGTGTGCCTTCAAACCTCAGCGGCCTGTCCTGCTGTTTCAGCCTTCTTCCATTTCTTCATCTCAGGATTACCAGAGTGACTCCATGGGCTACTTAGGCTGTCTTCCTGATCAGAGCCTACAAAACAGAAAATGCTCTACCCATCTTGAATCCACACTTGACAAGCCTGAGTGAGTTCCAGTTCTTCAAACGGTGCCCCTCCAGTTCTAGACCCTTGGTGGTGGTGTTAAAGGTGTCCAGGTAGTCAAAACCCAAAATGTGGGACTTAGACATTGTTTTGCTAAAAACTGAGAGCTGAGAGGAGACCAGGACCAACCTGCTCTTCTGTCCGCCCAAGGTGGATTGGAGGTCAGCCTGACTTTGCAGCAGCCCCACTTTGCTCTTCTACGCAGCAGCAAATCCTGTTTGGCAGACCTTCCCCAAAGGAGACTCTGGGCTCATGCAGATCTCGCCAGCTACAGCCATCAGCCACATCCCACTGGAGATTTTTGACTTCTGAAAACTAGACTCAGTCAGAACATACAAATCCCCACCATGACTTCGGGCAGTAGCTCTCTGATGACAACGCATTCTCCTCAGACACCACCTGTAGCCTCTACCTTCTCAGAGCCTTTTTCTTCAAATGTCCTCTAAATCCAAAGATAAGCGGCCCAATCCACTTTTTGTATCTGACTCATGGTCAGCCATAGTTTTTTACTATGACCCAGTCACGTACAACTAGATGGCAGCACCAGGCCCGTTCTTTGCACTACAGCAACGACCATCTCAGATGTTCGCGACCTCCTCCACCGCAAACTGAACTTTTCAGGCCAGATTTTGAAGGTAACTCTTCAGGGGGACTAAAATGGTCTCAGGTCAGATTTTGAAGGTAACTCTTCTGGGGGGACTAAAATGGTCTCATATCCGACCCAGGCTCATCCTGATTTGTGACTTTCCCTCAGTCTAGTGCGATGAGAGGACCGCAAGTGGTGCTGGGTACTTTTAAGTGCTAATTCCACTGAAAACCTTAATATTGCATTTCGCTGGTTCTACTGATTGGAATTTTGTAATTCTGTAATCATTTTATATATTAACACTTGCTCTTTTTCTAGAATGGTTTAGGATTTTTCTTGTGTCGTGTTTTTACTTTGTTATCTGTTTGTGTGATGCATACATAGTTCACACACTGCCTCTAAGTTAAGCCTGACTGCTTTTGTGCCAGAGGGTTCAGTTTTGGTTAATTTAGGGACGTTTGTGGTTCACCCTGACAGGGATTGTGGCTGCTGCTTGAGCAAAGTTAACACCCCAGTCAACCAACAAACCAATTTCTCTGTTACATTATCATTAAATCAGCTCAATGCGAGACAATGTTTCAAACTGAAATAAAGATGCAGGATAGAGATCTATACTGGAGTCAGGTTTTTGTTTTCTTTCTACCCTTTTACTTGAAGCAACTATTGAAAACTGACCTCTACAAGCAAGTCTTTAATGACTCTTAAGGGGCAAGTGGGTTTGTTGCCTGAGAATCTCCAGGTAAGCATCTTATTCTCACGATCTGGCCAAATCCTCACTTTAGTATATTGCTAACAATATTTGCTGTTCTATGTATAAGGCACAACTGTACATGATCATGACATTAGATTATTATAACAGACTTAGAACTTAGTTATTGAGGGCCCAATTCACAAACGCAATCAGAATTCAAAGAACCCAATTCACAACATTTTATGTGCTCTAACCTAAACATATGTGCATGACAAAATCATTACCACATGCAATTGTTTTATTTTCATCCTGATTCCTGCAGCTGGGATTTGCAGTCATTTGTATGTGTAAATGTATTAGTATGGTTGATTTTCCACAGTACTAAGATGAAGATTAGAGGCTTCACAATATCTGTGACTGGGGCTAAGGAAATATATAATGTCTATAGAACACCAACAAACAAGGTTCTATGTAGGTATACACAAACATTTCGAATGGCTATTCTCTATAAGGAACCACATGCAAATCTATTTCTGCAAAAGGCAAGAATGGATATGTTGGGAAAGGAAAAATCACTTTACATCAAGGATGTATTGAACAAGGGGGTTCTCAAAAGTGGAATGCCAGTTGTTATATTGCTACTTTTTACATCAGGAGTCATTACATGGTTGTCATTACATTGCAAGTACCTTTACATGACTGTACTTTACATCAGAAGATTACTTTACTTTGCAGGTAAGATAGTAAGTCCTAGTTTTCAATGTATATATGTTTTTGTATATCTATTTTTATATATACATATATGTGTATATTTCTATATATAATCATACCCATATATACACACATGTATAAATATAAACACATTTCAAATATATATAAAACATTCAATTAATTTTAAATACCTTCACATACATTCTGTTTAATGAAATATATTTTATTTAGAACTAATTAACCTTATATTAATACATAGTTGTAATCAATACTTATAGTTAATAACAATTTAAATGTAATTTTATAAAATACCCAACCGTGGGACTTTAAAATACATATTGCGACCTCTACCCATTACTCATTCCTGAACCCCTAAAATACACATTACTACCCAATACACTTCCTATCATCCCAGAAACCTCATTACCAACTACTTACTTTTTAGGGCTTATACCTGAGCCCTAAAATACCTTTCTTCCCCTATACCCCGCCCATACCTTAGGACAAAACTCTTTATTACCCCATCCACTACTCACCCGTAACTCCTAAAATAACATTGCTACTCATTTTATACACAAAACAATTAAATTATTAACCCATATTTTATTCTATTTTTTAAACTGAATTACTTATTATTTTTAAATGAATTACCACAGGTAACTTCACATTAAATTAATTTAACTTCATTAGTTACTTGTAATTATTTTCATCTAATTTTGAAAACTGAATTACTTATTTATTCAGTTTACATTATGTAATGTAGTGCTAAATAACTGTTACTTAATTACATTTATTTAAAATAGATTTAAATTATTATTACAATTTTGAGTCTCCTAATCATAACAATATTTTAATATAACTGTATGTTTATGTTAATATATATATGTATGTATATATATTTCTAACCCAAAGGATTTTTTATTTGTTAACAGGTCCCAAAATACATTTTCTTATGCAATTATCCATAGGAAAATTTTACAATGATACTGCAAAAATGGCTGAACAGAATTACACCAGTGTTTGCAGAATGCTAGATCTTGACGCAGAAAGGGTGCTTTTTGTGATTTCGAATAAATCTGTTCAGTAGTTTCTGAAAATTAACGTTTAAAGTTTATGTATCTATCACACTGCAGAGGATAAGTGAACCCAACAGATCTAAGGATAAGATATTATTGGTTGATATCACATTAACTAAGATGTGGCAACAAACATTTTAGGACTCATGGGTTCAATCCCCTGTTTCAAAAAAGGGTAAACAAATCGATGGGGGGCAGGATAGGTGACACCCTGATCTTCTAAGGCATGGTGGGGGGTATCAAAGGGACCCTCAGTGGCCAAAACAGCTTTTATTTTTACATGGCCACAAATTCACTAAGCTGAAAAAAACAAAATAAACGGAGGCTCCTGCCCTTTTTCAGTTTTAATCTCCCCCCGGTGGGCGAGCTTGGGGGGTTACATTATTTCATAGGATGGGGAGTGCAGCCCTCCACCCTAAGCTTTTTAGGAGGCCCTGGGGACCCCCATCTCCTGGGGCTGCATGGCAATAATAAAGAGGAGAAGTTGTGTGGCATCAACAAATGGAAAAATGATGTAGGTTTTCCAGTCTCACCTGGGACACCCACAGCAAATGCAGGCCCGCTTCCCTGCATGTACAGGGGCGCAGTGGATTCCGGCTGCATTGATGTACTCATGCCTGTGAGAGCACTTTTTGCTTTCTGCTCCCGCCAGGTAGGAGCAAACCTTTGTACCGTGGCCACAAGAGCGTGGGCAGGGAGTTGTCCCTGACGATGCTCTTCCAAGTAGGGAGCAGCAGTGTCACAGGAGATGGGGTCCCTGGCCCTATAACTGCTGAATTTCATAGGTTTTAAATATCCCTGTGCATTTTCTGCAAACCCCAAGCTCCAAAATGTCTTGAAAGGCCACAGTGTACCACTTGTGTTTGAACAAAACATTTGTATGATCAATTGCTGGTCTCCATTAATTTCTCTCTATTTTCTCCCACACTTACTCACTTGGAAATATTTGGCTACTTGCGTGACTAGTGAGTTAAATTCCACTTGAAAATCCTGAATCATTGAATCAACATTTTGCAATCTTTAATATAAATGTCTTTTTTTACACTTGCAAGTGGCACCAACAGGTATAAAAATGTTAGTGAAACAGGCTGTATGAGCTGTCTTTGGGCTTCTTTCTATTTTGTAGGTGCATCTCTGATTCTGAATAGACATTAAAGAAGTATGCACCTATCAATAATGATCACAACCATCATGAGTTATATTTAAATATCTTCAAAATAAAAGTATTACTGACCTGTCTAAGAAGATTCCTAAGTGGTATTGATGCACCAGATGTGTCTACATTTTTGTCTACATTTAATTTAAAAAACACATAATGTGCAATAAGTAATGACATTTCAAATATGTAGAAATGTCTTGTTTGGCTACACAGTGAGCTACAAATCACATTCTGTGAAGATCTAATATGATTATGTTTTGTATGATTTTTGAAATATCACAATTGAGAGATTATAATTTACAATCAAACTTTTGTAAGGACTTTCATTATCAGTCTTATGAAATCACCAATTAGTCAGCTAAAACATTTAGAAAACGAGACAAAACAATTTAGCAGAATACTTAACAAACAGTACAGGACACCAATGCTTATACAACAAAAAGGTTATTGAAATCCATATGCAAAGTGGAAATATTCACATTTAAACTGCAAATGCTAATTTTCTCACTTCTATATAAAGGTTCTTCTATTGGTGGATGGGGAGGGAAGTCCAGGCAAACAGATATGTTACCTTTTGTCAGAATAGACTAATTGACAAAATAGCACTGTCAAAATAGCAATCACAAATTCCTGATATTCTTCTGCAGTGTGCACCTGAAGAATATTTTCTCTCAGTTTTGATGGTAATATAAAGTCATACATTTGGATTATAGCAATTATTCATTAGCAGGTGCTTTACAGTGACAAAGCTGATATCTTCTAAAAAAATGCCGGTCAATATCACAGCACAGTTTGCACATATTTAACATGATATAATGTATGCATAGGTGTAATTTAAAATATCTCTCAATAAAAGCAAGCCCTACCTTGATCAAAAGGTTTGCTTGGGTTCCAACTTCTGAGATAATCTTCCTATAATCAAATAAAACATATGTTACAATTTTATATTGCTACATTTCAACATATATCTGTCTAAAAAAACAAAATAATTGACAGTAAAGTCATCACAGGTCTTCAAATGATATTAAAAGCTACTTTCTTGACATCAGAACAATGTACAAATTTGATGTAGAGATTGGGTATGGGTGGTATTTCATTTGCATGCACTATTTCAAGTGATACTGTGGTTCAACATCTACAATTGGTATAAGTTTTTGATTGGTTGGAGATTCACAACAAAATCTCAGGAGTGCACCTGTAAATCTTCTACCATAGCAGAGCTCAAGGAGCACTCCAATTTGCTTCCACTAGGTTAACAAGTAAATTGTGCATATACATACTTTCATATCAGATTGGAGCGACAGGATTTTAACTCAGCAAACATAAATATATCATTTCTATCTAAGAAATGTAGGAATCCATTTACCCTCCAAACTGATAGAAAGAGGGCAGCCTAAAATATTGATCAGATAATCTAGAAAAAAAGCAAATTTTACCTCTAGAGAAATATTACTCACTTAGAATGAAAAGGATAGAAACAGTTTGTGTTACTAGTAAAGGGCGGTGCGGCAATGAAATCAAGAAATATATTTAATTCTACATTAGTTGTTTGCACTAAAGAGAGGGACCAGTTTGAGAGTTGATTAGAGTGAAGAACATAGCCAACCGGGATCTAGATTGCTGTTATAAGAAGGGGCCTTCCAAGGATTCCATCTCCACCTTTACAATGAAACCGACCCGGGACCAGGGTTCAATTCCCGATGTGGCATGGTCTTGAGCTCAAAATGTCCACGGACTCGATAATTCTCGCCTCGTGCCTACTTGAATCATGGGTTCACACTCTGCAACTCTTGGCAATAGCTTGCTTAATCTCCACTACGGCCTCACTGCAATGGGATGCCTGGTCTTCACCTTGGGGATGCCCAGTAGGGGTTATCTCACAGGGAAAGCCAGGACGGGTTCCCAAAGCAAGCGCTAAGAGACCTGTCGGTGATTTGGCGCTATATAAATCGAAATTAACTAACTAACTAACTAACAATGAAACCAGAGGATGGAGAGTAGCCCTCCTGTAACCCTCAAGAATCTGAAATTGTGTTTGTGGATGGCCCAATTGCAGGTCATTAATGATTGGGCATTTATAATGCAGAAGGAACCTTCAACAAATGAAGACAGGAGATTAACCCCGTGGATACCCCCATTGGCTGTACAGGACAGCTAGGGGGAATCAACTGCTAAGTCCAATCAACTGGTGGTGAAGTTATGGCGGGAGGTGCCGGGATCAATGGGCTGGATGAGGCAGGTGATGCTTGAGACACCACTATGGGAATCCACCCTGCTAACATGACTGAAGCATGTGGAGGACCTCAAAACGTGGAACTTGCTAGAAATCTCAAAAGTGGGAAAGGTCTGAAGGGAGGGAGAGGTGATTCGGATTCCTGAACTCCAGTCACAATTCAAGCTGATCAGGGGCCAATATCTCCGATATCAACAGGTGAAACATAGCCTATTGGGATATAGGGACCTCCTCTGCGATATTGAGGAAACGCCTCTGGAGTATCATATATTGGGACCCCACTCAATAAGCACGCAGTCTTGCACAAGCATAGCTGGCCTCCCTTGGATGCTCTATGAAGAAATGGGAGTGTGACTTAGGGAGACTGGAGGACGACGCCTGGTTGAGGCCTGCAGATACCCCAGAGAGGTAGCTATCCAAGGGGAATTTCGGTTGGTACAGTGGAAGCTATTCCTTAGGCAATACTACTGGAGAACCCACTTCCACAAGAGGGGGAAGATAGACAGCAACCAGTGCCTCAGGGTATGTTGACAGAGAGGGACCTTGAGCCACACCTTGTGGGAATGCTGAGGATACTGGGAGATGGTGAGAGGCAGGATCCCTTCAGTCCTAGATTGTTATCGAACGCTAACTCCCCAATTTGTAACTGTGGGCCTCTGGGGGGAGCAGACATTGGACAGGTATTCACACCTTTTTTGCAATGTGATCTTGATGATGGTTAGGAGGCATATATTGCAATAAATGACCTCAAACATGAACTGGTGCATGAGGGCGGAAGAGGTAGTCTACCAACCTAGAGCGTGCCCGTATACATTTGTGAGGGTATGGGGCCCATGGAAAGTGACGAGGTGGTCTTGGAGCAGGATGAGTCATGGGGGTGGGTCAAGGTAGGCAGTGAGGCAGCTGCAGGGGTCCCCAGGCGGGTGATGAGATGAGTGAGTTTAAAGAGGTCACAGGACACTGTTACGAATAGCCGTGGTGGCTGCACTGAAGTGGGGATCTGCCAGATGGTGACAATGTCTAGTGCTGTAATGCGAATACTGCATTGTTGTACATTATTGAGAAACCTAATGAAAAGATTTTTTTTAAACACACAGCCAAACAAATGTAACCATGAAAATACCCAATTGTCGCCATGAAATATTGCAACAACAATGGTCCATAATATATGTGACATCTGGTTCATATACCTTGCACACATTTCAGTAACATTAAGACCAAAAACACAATATACACAGTCCAGTGCACATGACCCTACATACTTAAATAGAGCATTCCCGAAAGTGAGTAAAACCAGCAGCGTGCTTCACCCTGCCCGCTCCATAAGGACAGGGTGTCTTCCTCATGGTGGCAGTGGTGCTCCCCATTGGTTTTCCTTTTTGGGAGCCCAGAGATGGCATCCTGGAGCCCCCATCCTCGTGTTGGGTGGGCTAGACGACACTCCCCCATTTCCTTACTGTGTCAGCCCCTCACATCGACCCTTGCACCCCATTGACTGGTCTGACCATCACCTTATACTGTTCCCCATTGCTACCACTACAACTTTCCCCGCCTCCAAAATTAACAGACCTAAGAAATTGACCAGAAATCTAAAATGTATCCCCCTGGGCGTTCTTCAGTCTAAACTCCAAGTTCAACTTCTTCTCATTCAGCCCCCCCCCACAAAATGCTAATGAGCTCACTGAACACTTTAACAATACTGTCACCGGTATTCTTGAACAATTGGACCCGCCTAAATTCAAAAACCAAAGAAACAACCCCTCAAACTCTTGGTTTAATACCGAGCTTAATAACGAAAGACGGTCACTCAGACTATCAGAAAGAACCTGGAGACACCATTCCTCGCCCTCCTATCTTGCAATCCTCAGACGTGCTAGATCCACGTACAAAAAACAAATTTTCAAGGAAAAGGCATCCTTCTTCCGCACTCAACTTGATCGTGCTAAAAACAGACCATGGGAACTCTTCAAAATCATTCGAAACCAAACTTCCCCTGCACCTCCAAATCTGATTGCCTCCTCAGCTAGATGTGAAGAAATGTCCCACTTCTATTTGGAACAAATAGCCAAAATTGATCAATCCTTCCTTCCCACACACCTCCCCTCCAACTCCAAATGCAAACCTGTCCTCACCTCTAATGCCTACTCCACATACCCTCGACCAGTTGACCCCTTCTCTCTTCCACCCACTATCCTCACCCATCTACTTCCTTACCGCCCCTAACCACTCCCCACACCTATCCCCCACCACATCTCCAGAAACCAACTCCCCCAACTCACAATTAAAGAACAATGCCTCCTTGCTCAACCTCCTCCCCGTGACTAAGCTAGAAGTCCTTAAAATAATCGGTAATCTTAAACTGGCCTCCCACACAAAAGACCCCTTACTCTCTAACCTTGTCCCTGCCCTTAAGCACATCACACCCCATACTGGACCACAATCATCAATACCTCTCTGTCCACTGGCTGTGTCCCCACCTCCCTTCAACTTGGACAAATCTCTCCCATAATCAAAAACCCCAATGCTGACCCCAATGACCTAAACAATCTCTGCCCCATCACTAATCCCCCCCCCCCCCCTTCTCCCAAAGGTCCTTGAAAAATGTGTCCTACTACAACTAGACAGACACATAGAAAACTTCAACCTACTCGACCCCTTATAATCAGGCTTCAGGAAAGGCTGCAGCACCAAAACGGCAATGCTCAATGGCGTCGATGACATCCACCAATCACTTGATAATGGCGAGACCTGCCTTCAAGTCCTCTTTAATGGTAATGCCTACAAATGGTTTGTCTCCTACCTACAACACCGAACTCAGCAAATCAAAATTCAAAACTGTCTCTCTAACCCCACTCCTGTCTCCCTTGGAATCCCCCAAGGATCTAGTCTCTCTGCCTCCCTCTTTAAAGAACCCCTCATCCTCATTCTTAAACAAGCAGACCACCTCTACGCCGATGACACCCAAATCTATTACAATATTAAAACTCATACTGACATCCTACACCTGAACAACACCCTCACCAAGATCCAAACCTGGTTCCATTCCAATCATCTCAAACTTAACCCTATCAAAACCGAAATCATTTCCTTCTCCCCTAAAAATAACCCTCTCCCCATTCAATCGTGACCTTAACTGCTCACTCACCATTTCTAACTCCGTCAAATCTCTTAGTATTTCTATCGACAACACCTTAACCCTTAACGTCCACATCAAAAACTCTGCTAAAGGAGCCCTCTTCATTCTCCGTCACCTCAAGAAAATCAAACCCTATATACCCACCAATGACTTTAAACTTGTAGTTCAGTCACTTGTTCTTTCAAGTATTGATTATGGTAACACCATCCTCAATGGAATCCCCAAGGTCCACCTTGCTCCAATCAAAGCTGTGCTCAACCTTGCAGCCAGGCTCATCACAGACTGCAAACGCTTCGATCATATATCCCCGGCTCTCAAATGGCTCCCTATTGAATGCAGATCTGCCTACAATACTGCCTGCTTTACTCATAAAGTCCTCCACCAAAACAGTCCACAGTACCTCTCAAAGAAACTCCTCATTGCGGGCACAACACGACCTCTGAGAAGCACCAACACACTCCTCCTAATCCCACCACTGCATAAAAAGAAAGCCACACAATCACGCTCCTTCTCTGGCAATGCCCCTATTATCTGGAATGCCCTCCAAAAAAACCTGCGCAGTAACCCCTCCTATTTCAGCTTAAAAAAGACCTAAAAATCCACTCCACCTCCTCAATTTTTATTGGGGATCCTAACTTGTGACCTGCACCTGATCTCCAATCACCATGTTATATTTCACCAGTCATTTTTGTCCATTTCCCGAACATCATCTACCTAATTACTTGAAGTGTATAGATCTTGCACCTGTATATGTTTTTATTTGCATATTTCACATGATGTTTCATTATCTTTTTATCTATTTGTATGCCAAGTTTGCTTTTTATCATCCTCTCATGTAAAGCGCTCTGATACTTCTGGGTCTAGCCAGCGCTATATAAAACTTTCTAAATAATAAAATAAAACGCGCATGACGCGCTGATTGTTACAAGAAAGCATATCGTGCCTGCATTAGGAGAAACTCATGAAAGAAAATAGTTCTTACAGACTAAATAAGACATACCCTGTAACAACAGAAGTAAAAAATCCAGTCCTCATGGGAGGTCATTGGCTGTGCATCTCTGCAATGCAGACATTAACCCCATAACATATTTTAAAATGCAGTCCTTGCAGCTAATTTAGCAGACCAGAGATCCTGATTTCTCTCCTTGCTGCCAATTTCTTTGTGGCTAAGTTCAAAAACAAAATAAATGTCTTAGTTGTGGCCCAGATTTTGCATCAGGGATGCTCCACTTTATTGGCACAACCCCGATGCAAAATCTAATTAGTTAATTCTCGTAGTGCGCTTAAATGTACTCATGATAGACCTGATACACATATGTGAGCGGTGTGAATATCTTATGGCACTTCGTTTCATGTCACTTCATGCCACGTGTGATGATGCGCTGTGACGTCAGGCACAATGATGTCACTTGCATACTGACTAACTTGGTTAGTCTCCCCACTTATATTTTTGGGGACTACTGCAGGAGCAATCACTGCATGTAACGCCTTCCCTGCATTGCTCACCTCACCTGATCTATGTACTTCCGAATGCGCCTTCTCAACCTCTGCAGATCCATGCTGTCTTGCTCTGCTGTCTGTGTGGCAGGGGCGGCTCTGGGCAGGGAGCATAGGTAGGAAGCCCTGGAAGAGGGGGTCTGGGAGAGGCAGAGCGCGGAGGTCAGTGAAGAGGGGAGGGTGAGAGGGGTCAGGGTGTTTGGAAGTGGAACAGAGCCGGAGGCCGCCAAATCCCTGCCAGGGGCCGCCACGCAAATATGTATCCATTCTCAGAGGATTATTATATTAAAAATATATATTGGCGTGGTGGCCCCTGGGGTTTGGTGGCCCTGTGCAGGTGCACAGCTTGCACATGCCTAAGGCAGCCCCTGCATGTGGGAAGGACAGAGAGGCAAAGCCGACTTTAGCAACCGGTTTGCAACCCTGCTATGGGTCTGGAAAGGGGCTCGAACACAGAAGCAGCTCTCTTAGAAGAACACCGGGAAGGAAAGAGAGCGGCTCTACCGCGGCAATCTTAACAAGCATTGGCATAGCCAGTAAGTCTCGCCCTTGGGACCTTATAAGTGTTTAGCTATACAGCACAAAATCCTTGGTGCAACAACATCTACTGTTGCATGGCTAATCACTTATAAGGTCCCAAAGGCGAGACCTATTGGCTATGCCAATGCTTGCTTAACATGCCAGGGACAATTTCTAATCCCAATCCAACTCTGTGCTGTACCATCCCCAGCTGCGCTTACAGTAAGCTTTTATTGGATTTTGATGCAAGGGGGCGGGGAGTGCATGACACACATCGGAAACACACGGTCCTTCTTTCTGAAGCCCACCCCTCTATCTGTTATCAACCCACTCTGGTTTCCTACTAACAAACCGTGAGCGATTGGCACAGGAGAAGAGGGGCATTGGAGGGGGCTCTGCTGCTTAGGCCCCAGGCATAACGTGTACATCAGCAAACTTCAGATGGGTTAAAGAGTTGTTCCCGCCATCCTCGTTTCTGTGAGCATCTCCTTCCAAAGTGTGTGTGTTTAATGCTGGGGAGGGGCCAGCAAGGGGAAGGGTGCCTATGGTCGAGAGGTCGGTGTGTAGACAAGATGTGTACACAATCTCGTTGAATTTGCACATCGACGCTCGGCTCGGATGCGAGTTAAGAGCGCCTCCTTCAGGCTGTTTCTAGGCCATGTTTAGGTTCATGATGAAGCCGTCCACCTCCACGCATCGGTTTGTGAACTTCTGGATTTTGGAAGTACTTTCTGAACTCCCAAACAGCTAGAAGTGTTCTTTAGCCTCGTGTATGTAGCCTGCACACAAAGCAACTCTGAAGCTAAAATAACAACAATGCACATTTCTTACTGCTCCACTTGTACCTTGTTTAATTGGTCTTGTCGGTCTTTGATTTTTTATTGGATGTTTTATGTGTTGTCGATCTAATATTTGCAGTTTGTGTCTCACATTTAGTGCAGGTAAGCTTGTTTAACCCCGAGATGTATTATTTATGTACTTGTGCAAAATACCCTTTGTAGATT
Source organism: Lissotriton helveticus (assembly GCF_964261635.1). Lineage (NCBI taxonomy): Eukaryota > Metazoa > Chordata > Amphibia > Caudata > Salamandridae > Lissotriton > Lissotriton helveticus. The sequence continues at coordinate 788,944,297 of NC_136068.1, forward strand.
GAACCATGTGTCTCCTCTTACCGCTCACTCTGCCTTCCCAAGTCCCTCCACCGTCCCTCCTGGCATGGGGGATCTCCGAACTCTTTAATGAACGTTGACTTTCAGTCCTTGGTTCAACGGAGTGGCTTGTCACTGACCCAGGCGTCATACATGGGTTTCCCCGGGTGGCAGCCGCAAGTATTGGGAGGGCGGTCAGTGCGGGTGAGCCTGAGCGATCAAGGGCAGGATGACCAGAGACAGAGTGCGGCAGGAAGGTGGTCAGCGCAGGTGTGCCCGAGGGATCAAGGCCAGGACCAGAGTACGGCAGGAGCAGACAGCAACAGCAGGTGTCAGCGCAGTGAGCCCGAGGGGTCAAGGGCAGCATGACAAGGGACAAAGTGCTGCAGAAGCAGGCAGCAACTGCGGGTGGTCGGCGCGGGTAAGCCTGCGGGGTCAAGGGCAGGATGACAAGAACAAAGTGTGGCAGGAGGGTGGCTAGCACGGGTGAGACCAAGGGGTCAAGGGAAGGATGACCAGAGATGGGGTGAAGCAGGAGGGTGAGCCAAAGGGATCAAGGCATGACCAAGGACAGGGTGCGGCAGGAGGGTGGTCAGCGCGGGTGAGCCCGAGGGATCAAGGCCAGGACCAGAGTGCAACAGGAGCAGGCAGCAACAGCGGGTGAGTCCCGGGAGAGAAAGGCCAGGATGAGGTGGGTTAGGATAGTGCTGACCATGCAGCACTACAGCATGTGGCCTCAATTGCCTCCTTACACTGGAGCAGTGCCCGTGCACCTTAGCGGGCCTGCACCTTCCAGGAGCACTAACTCAGCTCCCTGGGGTCTTCACTCCAGTAGTTCACCGCCCGCATGCTCTCACAGCTCAAGCTATCTATCACTCATGGAAGAGTGAGGGATCGTGAACTTTACTCCCCCTTTGAGTCGCACCGCGATTGTTTACCTCCACCCCTCAACATACAGGGAGCTGCGCGTGTGTCCAACTGCAGCAGAAGAGCACTCAGGTTTCAAACGGGGGCAAGACTTGCACAGCGTTTCCCTTGCGGGAGCGAGCAGGGGTGCCATCTGTTTTGCGATAATTGCAAGCAGATGGTGCTGCTGCTTGCTCCCGCAAGGGAAATGCCAAACGTGCACAAGTGCCCACAGAGAGCAGTGCAAAACATGCACGAGTTCTAACAAAAGTGCTGAGCGATTCCAAGAGGTCCCTCTAAGCAGCACTTGCGCGCTGCGTAGGCGAGCCTTAAAAAAAACGCTTAGTGAGTCTGCTAATCGGGGACCCATTTGCCTACAAACTGCAGTGGACGCACATTTATAAATAATTATGTATCAGAAAAAAATCGCAATCTCCTGTTTTAAAAACTACAAATAGTTTGCGTTTCTATAAAGACATACCTTTTATTATTAAAACAAAATATCTTATATCGGTAACGATCTTAATACTTACATCAAAGCTCTAATATTTTAAATGGAGTTTCAAAAAATAATGTTCAATGTAATCAATAAAGTATTTTACCCAGACAGCTGTCTAAAAAACACCTTAGCGACAACAGGTATGTACCGCTCTTAGCTGCACTGAACTAGATGAAAGGCGGACCAACAAATTAGTTACATTTTACTTCATTTATAAACATTTAAAGTGGCCATGTTGATGTGCAAATCTTCCTTAGCATTTGAGAAAAAAAAACGAGTTTGTAGTTAAGTGTGCAGTATTACTTATTTCAAATAATACTTCAAATGGCCAAAATATAACTGATATTATGAATGAAATTTGAAATACAGCGTAATTAGGTATTTTCTTTGTTTTGTAACCAACTTGTATTTACATACTTTTTAATCATTATTATAATAAAAAAATATTTTAAATAGCTTCTTCACTGTGCAATATCATGTCACGAATGATGCGATTGATGTCTAGATCAAAAATACTAGGATGGCTGCCTTTATTTTCTGTTTAAAAGAACCGAGTTTGTGGTTCCGATCTATGCCTTTAGTGGCAAGACTCTACACAGAATCAACTTCCAGCACATGTTCATCTCAAAAAGCGGGAAGGAAAGTATTTTACAAAACTGAAGTAGTGTCCCACTTTACCTCGGAGGATGCCCTGAAGAAACAAGGTAAATCCTTTAGATGTCAGTCGCTTAGTCTGCCGGCCTTCCCCACTAAAAATGATCACGTACTAAATTGATTTCAGTATAGGGGTGTCAAGAATTTAAACAAGCATTTGCAATGCAATAGGACTCGCATTTACGCGAGACCTATTGCATTGCGGGCGGGCGGCTGGGCGGGGGGCAGGGAGGCACGAACAACGGGAGTGCTAAGGGGGAGAAGGCATGGCAGAAAATACTACTTGAAGTAAAGGGGCCAGTAGCCATGTAAGGATACAAATGATGACATGACTGTCGTAGGGAGGGACTAACAGGCCTATAAACCAATGGAAGGCAGCATTTAGTAAAGAACAAAGACATAAGCCAAAGAAAAAGATGGGCGTACACAACTACCCCAGATGAATGAATGAATGAAATAAGTCTTGTAATGCGCAAACTTAACCACAAGGGCATCAAGGCGCAAACAACAAACCAAACAAGATACAGACAAGGGAAACAAAAAGGCTGCTGCCACAGGGTTTACAACGACTTTAGTAGGCCTGGGAGAAGAGCCAAGTCTTCAGAAGTTTACGGAAAATCGCCAAAGAAGGTTGGCTGGAGAGTTCCTGAGGGAGCGAGTTCCATAACTTAGGAGCCAAGGTGGAAAAAGCTCTTCCTCCCCATTTCGTCCTCTTAAATCTGGGGACAGTGAGTAGATTTCTGGAGGCTGAACGGAGAGTTCTGATAGGGGTATAGAGGCTAATTAGGGACCTAATCCCTTCCGAGCCTAGGCCATGGACTGCCCTGTGAGCCAGACATAGGAGTTTAAATGAAATCCTAGCCTGAATCGGCAACCAATGAAGATCTTTTCTGGCCTTTGTTGCCGAAGAACGTCTAGGCAAGTTTAAGACCATCCTAGCTGCGGCATTTTGGACCACCTGGAGGCGCTGAAGTGACTTCTTGTTAATGCCTGCATATAATGCATTACAGTAGTCAAGTCTGGACCCCACCAGAGCAACCGTTGATTGTCTACGAGCATCAGGTGATAGGTAGGGGGCAATCTTTTTTAGCGTCCAAATGATGGCACAGCATGTGGACACCGTTTTGTTGATTTGGAGATCAAAAGAGAGGTCAGGATCTATAAGAACTCCCAGGTTCCTGGCCAGGCGGGTTGGCTGGGGACAGTCCCCCAAGGATGTAGGCCACTAGTCCCCAGACCAAAGATCGGAACCCCCTCCAAAGACCAAGACCTCCATTTTTTCTCCATTCAACTTCAAGTAGTTGCGGATCATCCAATGTCCAACTGCTTCCATACAGGCTCTAAATTTAGGGGCAGAATCATTTATTGAATCGGTGGTAGAGACGATGATCTGTGTATCGTCAGCATACGACAGGATCTGATACCCAAAAGATGGTATAATTTCGGCAAGTGGGGTCACATAGATGCTAAATAGAAGAGGGCTCAACGCGGAGCCCTGTGGGACCCCACATTGCACCGCCTGGGAAGATGACAAAAATTTGCCCAGTTTAACTCTCTGCCTTCTCTGATGTAAAAAGGAGGAAAGCAGATTCAGGGCAGTGCCCTCCACCCCAATCCCCATTAGCCGGTCAACCAGAATTGAGGGGGAGAGGGTGTCGAAAGCTACCGTTAGGTCCAGCAGCACCAAAAGCGTAGTCTGTCCTCTGTCAACCTCTGATCTGATATTATTGATCACGACAGTGAGGGCAGACTCGGTGCTGTGTGCAGCACGAAACCCATGTTGGGAACGATCAAGCAAGTTCGCACTTTCCAGATATGAGGCTAAATGGCGATTTAGGTGGGCCGCAAGCATTTTAGCCGGGGCTGGGAGCAGGGAGATGGGTCGGAAATTTTTTACGATTTCCGGATTCAGAGAGGGTTTTTTTAAAAGAGGTTTCACCACTGCTGTCTTCCAGGACTCTGGAAAGATCCCTTCTGAAATGGCCTTGTTCATAACCAGCATAGGGGGGAGGATCACCTCTCTGCATGCCTTGAGCGTTTTTAGAGGGCAGGTATCGAGGGACGAACAGGACTTAGTATCGTCAAGAAGACAGTTAATATCTTCATGTGACAACCGAGGGAAGCTTACAAAACAGGAGGGGGAGCCCAGTTCAGAAGTCTCCGGGGCAGAGACTGACAGTTGGGGCGGAGAAACCTGAAAGGCATCCAACTCAAGGTTTAGAGATTCCAGGGAGCTGTGGATATCCTCAATTTTGTTGAGAAAAAAGCTCGCAATCTTATTGCACAGCTCCTGAGTCTCGACAACAGAGTTAGCCGCTTTGGCAATTGACAGAGTGTTAATAATTTTAAACAGCTCTCTAGATGATTTCAGTGAGACGGTGATGTTACTAAAATAGCCCATCTTTTCCTCAGCTATGGCCTTTTTATATTCCTTTAATGCCTGTTTATGATGCATTTTCCTGGAGATGTCAGGGTTAGCTATCCAGGATCTTTCCATTTGTCTACATTTACGTCTTAGAAGTCTCAAGTGTTCAGAGTACCACGGTGAGGAGGGACGCTTCCTGGCAGAGTAAAATTTTTTAGGTGGTGCAAGAGTATCTATAGCATTACCAAGGGCTTTGGACAGGCAACATGCTGCAGCATTGATTTTTAACGGTAAGGAAAAGTTGGTCTCATCTAAATAGGGAGATAGGGAGCTGTTGCAGACTGCACTATAGTTTCTCCTAGTGTCCCATGTGTCTCTACTAGCTAGGTTAGGGGCAGGCGAGATGATGATGTTAAGATGGAAGGGGACTGCCCGGTGATCTGACCAAGATAGAGGAATCGAGGTTCCGGTCACTAATCTGGAATCGTTAGAAAAGATGCCATCCAGCGTATGTCCAGCTAGATGTGTAGGGCCAACCACCAGTTGGCTAAATCCATAGGCAGACAGACCATCGACCAACGCCGTCATATCTCTGTCATCTGTCGCTTCCAGATGGAAGTTAAAATCACCAAGAAGGGTTAAATTGGGCATATTAATAAAAGGCTCTAACGTTACAAGTAGATCCTGAAGGAAGGAGGCCCTAGGTCCCGGGGGCCTATAGCAGAGTATGCCAGAGAAGGAAGCAGTAGGGGTACACTGTCTAGAGAAATGGAGTGCCTCAAATTTATCATAAGGTGAGGAGAGGGGGTCAATACGACATGACAAGTGCTCTCTACACAGAATTCCCAACCCTCCCCCTCTGCGCCCAACTCGATCCAGTCTAGCCAGGGCATAGCCCTCGGGGACAGAGTCGACCAAATCCGGGCCAGCGGACTCCGATCCCCAGGTCTCTGTTATGAAGACCCAGGGGGGACTTCTCTGTAATACAAAATCGTTGAGGGCCACGTTGTTCTTAATCATTGACCTCGCGTTAATAAGAAACCCGCGCTGGCTCAGGGCTCGACCTAAAAATTAAAATGGTCAAGTACCAGGCTTCAATTTTGGTGTTATTTAGAATTGATTAGCCAATTACAAAACTAATGTTAAAAAGATAGCGTTTAACATAAAATAAATTTACAACAAAATATGTATATGTTTGGCTTTACTTCATGGCTACTATACACCCTGTAAACAAAGTTTACTTTTTAATACAAATTCATGAGTCCCATAATAAAAGTATAGCAAATATAGCTTACATTAAGTGATGCACAAACCAAAAAATACAAATTGCTGTATAATAAAATAGAGAAACATATTGAGAAAGCGTATTTCTAAGGTTTGCTAGTAAGTTCTAACAAAAAAACTGGTTTTTTCATCAAACTGCTAAATGTATGCTAAAACTGAACATACTGCTGTTTACATTTCCTGGGTACATAAATATTGTACGAAGACAGTTCACCTACTGAAATTTTTATATTGATTTCAAGGTTGCAGATATAGTTTGAATAAACGATACACTGACAATGATTTCACAACTTTCTCCTTTCCTGCTTTCTTTCCTTCTAGAGTCCTGGTTCCCGTGCTCTAATCCTGGTCCATTGCCTGCCTTCAATAACTCTTATCTGTCTCCCCAAGGCATATGCCAATTTTTTATATGTAAAGAAATGAGATGCTGACCCCAATCAAATAAACTGTAATTGGGAATACATACAAGTTCCTTATTTGGACCCATTTTATTAGACGACATGAAAAGTATGTCATGATTTTATACAATGGGTATGTCCTGTGGTTTTACTTAGAGATAGATACTGACCTTGAAAGCTAGTGTTAGCATAGCTGTTCAACATTTGGTTAAAACTATGATACAGATAAATGGAAAAATGAGGCATAACTGCTAATCTGAGCAATGTGATATGTAATAAATGGGGTTTGCTTGTGTGATTTCTGTGGTATAAAGTGTTTTGACACAAAGTGAGATTAACAATGGAGAAATCAAAAACATACCTCAACTTCCTGTAAATGAAAGCATTTTAAAAGAAAAAATAATCTTAATGTATGACATAAAGAAATCAAAAGTTCCTTAACATTTCAAAATACTTTCTACACCTAACTGATTGGTAGTTTGTTAAACACACCAAATATTAGCAATACTTTTAGTAATAACAGAACATATGGCATGTGCTCTAATGGGTAAGGCAGTAATGCACTACAATGGCAATGTGAACTTTTCTACACTCTTAGTGTAAAAGAAAAGTAATGGAAACAGGTTCAATGCAGTGGCATCAGGGTAGTGGTAAAACACATTTAGAAGGGCAAATCAGTATAGCGGTGAAAGAGGTAGATACATCCATGTATTGTTATATAGATGTAGTTACCATTAAGAAAGTAACACATAAACATATTAGGGCAACCCCTCTACATTGATAGCACAACTTAGACACAGCACTACATCAATGTCACCACATTGATAACAATAACAAAAAAGGACTCAACCACTATATCAACAGGATTGACAACAGCGATACAGCTATTTATTTAGACAAATATTATAGTGTCGATACTTTTAAAAATATATTTTAGAAAACATTTAGCTGTTTCAATATTTACATTATTATTCACATTAATAAAAGTAAAATACAATAACTAACATTGTTAAGTTAAAACAACACGTGGATGGTTATCTTGTAATTCCAGTCAATACAAAGTGCAGAACAACTGTTTGAATAAATATGTGTTTTTGTAAGTTTATAAGTAACTTTGCATATTCTCTAAATGCAAAGAAATATATGTATACGTAAAAATAGTACATGAAATGCAAAAGTGTTTTTCATTTGATTACAATGCTATTTACTCTCACCATTTGTGTTGATGTAACATTTTGCTATGCTTGGTTCTAGAGCCAATTGCATGATTACCAGATTATGAATCTGGTCATTTACTGCTGCAAAGTCACAGGAGTGGGAAAGAGAGGGGCTGTTTCTCCCTGCTGTAACATTACAAGGGAGAGTGCGGGTTTCCCTGATCTAATTGTGACTTTTTTTTAATCAATGTTGATCCCAGACCCACACTGACAGAAAAAAGTTCAAACCCTTGCCAACACTACTCTCAGAGACACTGTCTGTGTAGTGCCTGTGTTGCTATCCGTGCCCTGGAGATCAGAGAGCAGAGCTTTGGTAGGGTAGAGGGCAGGAGGGAAGGCACAGAGGTTGGTGGGGTTGGGTAGCAGGAAGACGTTTTTGTAAATATTTAGAGGAGAGAGTTGAAGAGAGGGTGGTGTGCGTCGGTGGGTGTCAATGCACCATTTTTGTTTCAATTTAGGTTGGAGGAGGAGGTTAAATGCTTAGGGTAAAGAGGTGATAAACTTAAAAGAGTGTGGCAGAATAGGAGCTCTTTTTATCAACTTGTGTGTGGGCAACTTGCAATTGCAGAGTGTGCAGTGTAGGTGTTAGGAGGCCATGTTCTTTTTATATATTTGGCCACGAGGGAAAGGTATTGAAGAGAGATTGATGTGGGTGAATTGCAAGTTTATATAGCGCTAGGATCGACTCCCGGAGGAGTATCTCCGCGCTTCGACCGCTGCGAAACCCTTCCTGGCTTCCCTGAGAGATGGTCCCTTAATGGGTACCTCCAGGGTGAGACCAGGCATCCCCGGCGGTCTGGTGGGGCCGTTAGTGAAGATGAGGCAAGCTAATGCCCAGAGTTGCCGAGTGTGATCGCTGATCCGAGTGGGCACCGAGGCGAGAGAATTATCGAGTCCGCTGACCCTGGTCCAGAAACCTGCCGCGTCGGGAATCGAACCCTGGTCCCGGGCCGTCCTCTGCTGAATGAAAGGACACCAGGTATTTTACCATTTTGGCAGGGGGAGTCTAACCGGAGAGGGTGGGGGTGTTGAGTGGCAGAAGGCAAGGTATTTTTTTTATGTATTTGCTAGAGGGGATGTAATGATGATAGTGATGTGGGAGACTTTCAGGTCATCAGGTACCTTTTGCAATGGTCAGGATGCAGTTGTATGGGTGGCAGCATATCAGATTTAATAAAGGGTAGAGGGCACAAGCCGGTGCGGTCGAGTGCTGTATGGCTCCTCCATGATTCCAGTGGCATTAAATGGAGGGGCCGGCCTTAACATAAAATAATAGATTGATAACCATGAATAAAGGGGATGTTTTTCACTCGAGGGTACTGAGTGACAACAGCAGCTTGAGCCCTGCTCTTGTTAATTTGATGTCACTTCGAACCCCCTCAATGCAAAACATCCTTGATATCATTTACCAATCAATTAGTGTTTTTTCCCATAGAAGTTCATGGACTGGAACATTTTGGTGCAGAATGGGAAGACCACAAATCATCATTTTGCAGGCAAGTGTTCTTTATTCTTAAAGTGTTTTGTGTGAAATACCAAAACAAAATAACGTTTGGAGAGTGTGCGTGTTGCTTTTTATTGTTCTTTGACAGATTTGTTTTTAGGTTTGCCATATGACAGGTGTTCTCTGGTAGGGGTGTTTGGAAAGATACAGGATTGTAGTGTTAATTCCATATTATTTTCAGTACCTAAAGCTTAATTAAATATTTAAATATGTTATTTCTTAATTCTATATTATTTTCAGTACCTAAAGCTTAATTAAATAATTAAATATGTTCTTTCTTAATTCTTTAAGCATTTTCATGTTAATATTTTGCACAGTTTAAGACACTTATATTAAGCTAAATTTTGCTGGTCTATCAATCACATGGAACTTCAATTATCTGGAATTCTAAATGGGCTTGGAGGGTGTCAGATTTTTTTTAATGTTTTTTAGCAAGCCTTATTAGGGTTAATGCACAGCACAACAGAGCTTTCAAATTATACTTAGATTACAGAGCTTAGATTTAGAGGCTTCCACACTATTTTTAAATGGTTTGACGTGAAATAAGCAGTAGGGTAGAAGTTGTTCAGGGCATTGCCAATTTAGTCGTGGCCATACTTTTGCTTTGTCTTCAAATGTTATTTTGTTTTGGAAGGCCTTGGCCTTAATGATGTTAAAATCTTTTGAAATAGGCAGGGCAGGGAGGTCCAGAGTTATTTGGTGATTCTCAGTTTCAAAGCTCTCAAAGTTTCCAAGGAGTTTTCTGCTTCTTTAACCCATTCGGCGCTCATGACGAGCTCAGCTTGTCATGAAGTACACCTCTTGTACGCTCATGACGAGCTGAGCTTGTCATGAACCGCGGGATTCTGCAATCTTTAGCGCACAGCGGGAAAATGCGCCGCACCGATGCGGTTAAGTATGGTTCCTACCACAAATCTTAATCTTTCTTACTTAATATTTGAGAAAGATTTTGTATCATCAGTATATCCGTCGCCAGATTAATTGAAGCAAGCCGAATACCAACAGCCAGGTTCCATCGAATACACAAGACTTCTAATGAAATGTTGTCCTCGTCCAAAAGATGCCCCACCCCTCAGACATAGCCAAAAGGGGTAGGAGCACATGGGCATGGTCTTCCTCTTCAGTCCAGGAAAACTGGAGGCTCCTAAGCACCAGCTGCAATAGTAGCACAGTATCTCTCTGTGTTGAGCATCTACTGTGCAGGGGAAGTGGGCGACCCAGAGACAATTCTCATTTAGTTAGGCCTAGGGAGGCGGGGTCGCGAGGGTCAAGTTTCTTTCTGGGGATAGGGTCCCAGGCACACACCCTCCCAAGTAAAACTTGAAAGAAGAGTTTGTGTCAACCCCTGAGAGTTTGCACCCCTGCCCCCCAAAGAGAAATATGAGAAACATGTTGTGGAGTATTACTCTATCTGGACTCTGCCTTGTTCCCCATGGAGGACGATCTTCAAATACTGTTTTATTTGGCTTCATAGGGCTGACCTCCTGACTTTTGTATCGTTTTGGTCTCAGAGATGAGCTCTAGCCACCAAAAGCCTTTTCTTCAGGCTACCTGGCCTCTAAAGTTATTTTGGGTGGGGAGCTTGACTCTGCTACTTTTTTGCCAGACTTGCCCTCTGCCTGAGCTACTAATGCTCTCTCTTGCATGTGAGGCACCTTCCATAGCCCCTTCACAGCCAGCAAGCCGAACATGCTCCCAGCCACACTACCAGGTTCCACAGCCTCCTGACTACTTGTAGGGTACCTGTGTGTCAGCAGAGTCACAGGCCAGTCCACAGACGTCCCAGGGGAACCATACCTGGTCCCCCAGCAGGGTCGTTCCCCGAACTGTTCTTAAGGAACTGTTTCTTGCAGAACCCCATCAAGTTTTGAGTACCAGTTGGAGTCAAAGTCCTTCAGTCCATCTTTTAAGTGGTATCAGAGGTATTCTCTCTCCAGTCGAGAATTATTTTGCCATTGCAGCCACAAGTCCTGTGTCTCCTCAGGAGTCTCTCCCCTGTTCATGGGTTATTAAGTTGGGGTGAAATGTTTTAGAAGCCAGGCATCCCAAGCAAATCCTAAGGTGCTACATTATCACACCACCCCTGCCCCAACTCTCGTTCAAAGCATTCTGGGATATTTAAAGATGGCGTCTTCAAGAAGTCTGCGAAAAATATGCTCCCTGCAAGCCTTCACTTTGTCTCTAACTGGCACAGCTACCTGAGCCCTTCCAGAGTTTTGCTCAAGAGATCTGGTCTTATTTCTGAGGGTTTGTCCAGACCATGCAGTGTGAAAGGCTAACTAGCGGTTGCAGATTTCCTCCCAACCACTTCCTTTTCCAGGAACCAGGCCAAGCACTGTTAATGGCTTTCTTTTGGGGGGAGGCAATGATCCTCCTGTTGATTGATTGATTGATTGTGGGTTTCTAAAGCGCTAGAATTGACTCCCGAAGGAGTATCTCTGCGCTGTAGACCGCTGGGGAACCCGTCCTGGCTTTCCCTGTGAGATGGTCCCTATTGGGTATCTCCAAGGTGAAACCAGGCATCCCCGGCGTATATGGGGGGCCGTTGTGGAGATGAGGCAAGCTAATGCCCAGAGTTGCCGAGTGGGATCCCTAGTTAGAGTAGGCACCGAGGCGAGAATTATCGAGTCCGTTGACCCTGGTCCAAGACCCTGCCGCGTCGGGAATTGAACCCTGGTCTCGGGCCATCCTCTGCTCCCGGGTCTGCCGCCTCTAACCAGTGAGCCACACCACTCCACCAGCAGAGTAAATAACTTGGCCCAGAAAGGGGGGGGACAAAGGCCTGGAATCTGAATATGGATAAGCCACAGAAATATGACCATTTTTAAAATGAAATAAGGAGTATAATTATCAAAAAATGACAGTGGATCTGCACTTTGTGGGCATTTGCATCTTAAAATTGATACATGATTGGCATCTGTAGGTCTAAGTATAGGAAAACTGTGGTGCATAAGGTATAATGCAGTAAGCACACAACCTTTTCAGTCAGCACTACCAACTTACACTATTAATTCCCACTCAGAGTCTAAGGGCTATACCAGGTCAACAGCAAACCCTGAAGGGTTCCTTCTGCGAGAGGCTATCTGTGTGCAGATACTGGCATGAGCCTGACGGTAGTTTCATTAGCTCAGGCCGCTGATGTATGTAATCCCATGTTATCAGCCCAGAGCATCCTACCCTAGATGCACAGCAGTGGCCTTACCTTGAAAGGTAGACACTGGCAGTGAATACTCCCAGTCCTTTTACCCAGAATTTACAGTGAAAGAGACTTAATTAGTATGACTCCCTCACATTAAACGTCCAAAAAAGAAAAATCTAGGGGGGTTAAATGTGATGAACCATTATCAACAGGTGCCAAACGATATATATTTTTAATTTGAGCTCTTTAGGGTTTTCTGTATTGTTTTCTTAACTTACCCTGGTCTCCACTGTAAGAAAACTTTGAAGTGGGGATGTAAAGCTTGACATTTAGCACAACCGCCTGTTACTTTGCATTGGACAAATAAAAGAATGAAAGATCACTAAGGAACATTTTATTCTAAGGTATGCAGATGCATTAATGCAGACTGGGGCTTCGTGGCTAGATTTTCTATCGGACCATATGTTCATAGCTAAATTTCAAAGGCCATTAAATTCTTCCTAGTGAGATGGCTAACCACATTTCTTCATAACTACACATATGAAAAACTCCACGTTTTCATAAGAGCCATGAGCAAAATTCAGAACATCAAAATCTGCAGGTGTCCACACAGAAATATCACATTTGAGTGTAGAACTAGAAAGGTGGCGATATTGGTATTTACAGGAGCATATCCCAAGAGTGGCCGCGTGAAGCGGTATGACCAATAGCAGTGACAGTTCCCGGATTACACACTAGCATTAACTAGGCTTCAAGGGTGAATGAGTGTTGGAAAGAGGAAGCAATACTTGATTTTAGTTACGTTTGTAGAGTAGGGGATTTATTCTCAAGGAAACATAATTTGCAAGAACAATCTTACCTTTACATCGTTTTGTTGTACAGACAATTCAGACATATGGTTAGGACTGGCAGGCATGCTTCAGGTTAACAAACAAAGACATAGTTGTCTCCGGAGTACAACTTAAACTTTCCTAAATCACTAAAAATAGAGAAGCGTATTCAAATCATAGATATACTCTTTTGAATATGCGGATGTTTGCATTTCTTATGCACTAGTTTCTGTGTCTTAAAGGAATTAATTCACAGCGGGAGTAATACGTTGATCTGTTTCTATTTCAGAAAAGCTTTGGATACAACTTGACGAGTATGAATTATAGACATGCTAAGTACAACTGCATGGGACCATGAATAGTGAACGTTTTGTAAAACAGATGAGCAACTGGAGAAAATAACTGACTACAAATATCATCATGTCTGATGACATGGTTGTAGGTACAGTGGCGCTCAAGACAGTACTATGTGATATTTTGAAAACTTTTATAAGCAACATTTCAGAGTCAACCGTGAGAAAGACTAATACATTTTCACAGAACCATTTGGTCTGCAATTAGCTTGAATTATTATAAAGAAGGGGAGGAATACAGGAATACAATTTAAGAAACTCTAAAATGAACACAGAGGTGTGGAATACACCTCAATGCAGGCAATTGGGGCAGGTGTGATGGGTGAAAAGTTATGCATGTGTGTATCTATTCCGGAATGTAAATACAAAGATAGATCAGATTAAATGAAAATTACAATCAATGTATCACCACAGCGGGAAGACCTAGAGGTCTGTATTTATACTTGCACAGCTGTTTTATACCAGCAGTGATTAATCACACCCTACGTGCCTTATGATCAGAAAATTAACTACAACCCGAGTCAGACCAGAATGCCATAAATAATTCCAAGTTCGAACGTGCCTTAGGAGAGGATGAAATACTTAAATAGGGATGCCCTGAAGTAAAAATACTAATGGAAACGTGATCATGGGCATAGCTTGCAATAATGCGGCATGAGAATTGGCACTGGGGCCTACGGTTCAAAGGAGACCATTTTACCTCTATAACAGCTGTTTTTGCTTCAAAACCTGGGAATGGTGAACCTGAATTCCTTGGAGCTCTTGTTACGCTACCAAGGGCTAGATGTATGAAACTTTCTTGCATTCGCAAATGGCCCGATTGGCAGAATAGGGGCTGTCTGTGAACTCAAAAACGCGCTTTCTGATGTACAAAGCACAAATTGCAATTTGGTATCCTGTTACCGAAACGCAATTTGGGACTGCGAATCGGTATTCGGAAGGGGCGTGTTTGAGGCGTCCCTTCCAAATACCGAACCGCCAGCCGCGGTCCGTGCAGGTAACAGAGGTGGGGCCATGCACAAGGGCATTTCGAGGGATGATGCCGAGGGAAAATTAAATAAACAATTAATTTTCCTTCTGCATCGTCCCTCAAAATACCCCCTTACAAGGCCCCACCGCCCACGCTGTTACCTGCACGGACCGCGGCTGCGAACCGCATTGGTATGTACAAAAGATTTGTAGCCAAAAAACATTTGCACTTTAGCCCATTAGAAATCAGCTGCTAATCTGCTGTTACGGAAACGAGCCTCGCATACGTGCAGCGCTGCTTACAAAACACATATTTAAACAAGGCTTTAATCATTCTATTCACGTTTACTAGTATACCCGGCTTGTTTTCTTAGAATATACTAGCGCGGGTCAGTTTTAACATGCTTATATGCGCAGGAATGGTTTATCTTTACAAGGCTTTAATCATTTTGCTTAAGTTTCCTAGTTAACGACAATTCATTCAGTAAATTGACTTCATAATAAAAATGCGTGAGAAAAGTCCTTAACTTGGACTCTGCTTTTGGTTAGCATTGGAACAAACTGTGTTGTGGCTTTTGATCTCTCTGAGAAAGGGGCTACGAGTGATCTATTGTAGTGTTTGATGCACCTGAACACCACTGATGCTGAAATTCGTTCACCCCCTATGAGGAGGAGTTGGAATACAGTATCTACACTGTAGATTCTACAGTGAACCGTAGCAGGCGCACAATGAGTGTAGGGTTGGAAGTTTACCTGCACTAGCATCATTATTGATTATGGTTACAGCTGCTCTTTATATTTGCTAACTATTGCATATCCTGTTTTCTCTTTCAAATTAATGTCATGCTGTTTTTCTATTTTACAATTTTAAAACAGAAAGCTTTTACTTTTTAAAGGGCAACATGCAGCACTTTTACTTAAACAATGTCTGCTGTGTGCCTTTCCTAATGCGTGGCTCGCTGTATTCACTTTTCAAAACATGAAGTCTTAACTAAAGGTACCGCTTTCACTTTAAGTTTGCCATTATTTGTTCAGAATCGGCGCCGCTTGCAGAGATAAGCACAGCCCTTTAACACACGTGCCTTTACTTCTACACGGTACCATGCAACTTCTCCCTTGTTGTTGGTTGCTTCCCGTTCCTGAGTTTGCTAGCACGCTGCAGCAGGGCTCCATATCTCTCTACTTTGGATGCTTGCAGAGGGGCATGTGGCAAGGGACTGTTCGGGAATCCACTGCTGTTTATGAAAAGCAAGGTTGGTTTTTCGCACACACCACCCGTCCAAGGTCGGGGCTCTTTTTTTATTTGGTTTTATTAAAATTGCATGAAGCTTTTTATTTTTTTACAGAATGTTATATAGGGCAAATTTGACCCGAAGGTATCAGAGCACTTTACATGAGCACCAGTTGTGTTACAGATGGACACATTTATTTTTTGCTAGGTACATGGATATTAAGTGATTTGCCCAGAATCACAGGATGTTGAGCGTCCCTGCCGAGACTTGAACCCGGTTCCCCAGCATCGAGTTCTACTGCTCTAGCCCATCTGACATCCAGGGCACAAGTCGTAAAAAAAGAAGTGGGGGGACGCTGTCACCGAAAGTGACGTCACGACAAGAAGTGACGTCACGAAAGGTGGTGTTTTCGTTATGCGCCTTCAAAAGCAAATGAGTCAATATGATGCAAAGGTTTCACGAGTGGACTGTGCAGGGGTATTAGACGTTTATGTGTACTGCTATCGGGTAAAATCTTAAAAAGCACCTCAATCTGAAAACTATGAATAACAGTTCACAAGAAGACTCCCGTTTTAAAATCTTAATTATTGTAAGACGAAGTTCAATTAAAGGAAACGTAAGGAGGCAAGTACCTACCAGATACTGGGAATTCTGGTAGTCTGTCAAAATGTATCTCTAAATCTGAAACCAAGTTACATTTCTCTACATATCAATTCTGTATAATATTACTCTGTACTTCTAGCCTGCCTTGGTTCTTGAAAAATTGTCAGTTCATGCCTGCTCGCGCCTCCCCCACCCCTATTAGCTCCCAAGCGTGCTGAAACTAAATTCCTGCATTTGCTGCAAGATCATGTGTGTTTCTGATTCAGCCTGCCCACGGTTTTTGCTAATTTTATAGGTTCCATTTCTTTTCGGCTGCCTTTTCACTGAAGTAACACTTCTCAGCCGAACAAAACCGGCCCAGCATCCGTCGAGTCTCCGAGGCAGCAGGAGGCCTGTGTCAGCATCGCGCTCGAGAAAACATGGCGTCCTACCCCTCATCCCTGGAGCTGCCTTGGAGCTGTGAGCTCCGATCTCGTCCCTAAGAGGCCAATGAGTGAGGTCCAGCTGTTTGCCAGGGGGGATGGCGTCCACCCGGTAAAATAAGTGGGGGGACGCCATCCACCCGCGTGGTACCCCGACTCGAGCCCTGCTGACATCACTGCTTTTAAATGTTCCCTTCTGCCACATAGTCTCCTGCATCTTCTAATTATCACTGAAAATGTTCAGGCTCCCCTTGCATGTCTCCTCCCCTCTCCCTGTGCGCACCCTCCTTTTCTTTCAGCCCGTAAATTCCTTCTCCAAAGTCTCTACACTACCCTCCTCCTTTTCATCTCTCCTCCCCCTGTGTGCTGTGTGTTTATTTGCACAGCAGGATTGCGGTTCTTGCTTAGCACCGTTGGACCAAGGGGGCTGCACTTTTAAAGCCACATTCACAAACTGCAACAGGACTCGTATCTTCCCCTAACCTGCTTTCAATTAACCCTCAAGTACCGGATGCTCACTTCTACCAAAACATTAACAAACATATGGTTCACTGCCAATCTGGGAGCCGGGAGACATTACTTAAGGGCACTTAAAGGTGCTAGAAACAAAAATCTTCATGAGTAACAAACATTTCCATTAAAGCGCCAATAACTCGAACTCTAAAACAATGCCAGACCTATTGCATTGTAAAGGCTTGTTACATTAGTATTAGTCGGCAGAATCGGAGATTACTGCCTGGGACTGTTGGAATTGGGGGTCTCTGGTTGGCGCAGTGCAGCACTGGCGGCAAGCAGGGACCCTCTCTTCCAAGTCAGGGCAAAGGATTACTCCCAGAAATAACCCCTGCTCACCCTCTAGGTAGTGTGGCGCAAGCAGTCTAGGCTAAACTCTGGAGTACATAGGGTTAAACATTTGCAGGATCACAACAATCACCACTAACCCACCACACAATGACACCAAACTGTACTTTAGTAAAAATATATCTTTATATATATAGATTTAAGCAGGCTTGTAAATACAGTCTTATCAGTTACCACGGGTTCCAGTTACTTTCAATAGACCATATATACCCTTCCAGCAGTGCCTTGTAAATACAGTCTCTTCACTTTCAAGGTATGGTTCCAGTTACTTTCAATAGACCATATATACTCTTCCAGCAGTGCCTTGTAAACACAGTCTTTTTACTTTCTAAAAGTGGTTCCAGTTACTCTCTGATCATGTCACAGGTCTTTATAGCAATATTTAGGGCCTTCTGCCCACTTTCCTGAAGGTATGGTGCTCCTTAGTCCTTCTATGCGCTTCGTAGCGCTCTAGCTCGCTTTGTGCTGCTTCGCGGTAGATGCCCTGCTAAACCTCACGCATCTCGCCTGAGACGGCGTTCGGCGCGAACACTGAGAATGGCTGGTACAAGGCTAAAAGCAATCCCACTGCCAGCGCACTGCTCTCAGCGCGTTCTATGCCTCTGGGGCGCCCAGCCTCAATGCTCACACGAGGGGGGCAGAGGCAGGAGGGGTGTATGCTGCACCCAAGGCGCTCGGGGGCCAATCACTCAGACAGAGGCTTAGAGCCGGCAGTGCGAGGCGTCAGGACTTCAAGGCGCACACTGCAGGCTCCGTTCAAGTACATATCATGACGTGCACACTTCAGCTACTTTGATGTGCACACTTCTTGGGTGAACCTTAAAAGCAGACAGTCAAAGGCAAGTTTCAAGCGCCCAGTTCTTTTCAGAGTGCAGCCGTGCGCTGCGTGTGAGGCACAGTACCTTGACTTTCCTTGGCGGTTCGGGTCGGACGGCTCTAGGCTGTCGTCCAGCGGGGCGGTGCTGTCCTGGAGGGCGGGGTGACGTGGGGGCCACGGGGTTGCTTTCCTCCAGGCGGGCGGTGCTCCGGGGGACACAGGCTCACAAGGGCAGAGTCCTGGAGTCCTGGAGAGGGGGGCAGCAGATTGGATGATCGCTTACAGCAGGGCTTCTCATGGAAGGCGAGCCCACGCTTCTGGTCCGTCTTTTCTGTACTTTCCACCGGCGGGGGCCAGCAGATCGTGGTGATTGGACCGGACGGATCCTCTGCTTTGCGTTGGGAGCTTCGGCCCAGGGAGGCAGTCACGGTGCTGGGGTCAGACAGCGCTGACCTTTGCGGTGCGAGCTGCGGCTCGGCGGCAGGAGCTCACGGTGCTTGGCAGGACAGGGGCAGCGCAGGCTTCTCAGAGGGCACGATGGGGGCAAAGCGCACTCAGCTTTCCGGGGCAGCGATGCAGGGACACAATCCTCAGCAGCAGTTCCTCTTCCAGGGGGGGGGTAGCGCCCACTGTTCCTGGGGCGCAGTTCAGGGGGCAAGTTCCACAGCAAGCCCTTGGAGATCTTGGTAAAAGTTTGGCACAAGTTGAAATTAAAGCAAAGTCTTTCAGTCTTTCTTCTCCTGCTCTCCTTCAGCAGCAAGGCACCCACCACAGGCCAGTCTCTTGGGGTCAGAGGCAGTACTTCTCCATGCAGCTTCCAGGGTCCTTCTCTTCAGGCAGAGCTTCTTCTTTGCGCAAACAGGATCTGATCTACAAGGAGCAGGGCTCCTACTTTTATACACAGTTTCTTTTGTTCTTACAGGCCAGGGGGGCCTTTGCATAACTGCTCTCAGCCCCTGAGCACTTGTTGTGGGTACTTCTGGCTTCTGCATTCAGTGTGAGGGCAGGCACATCAGACGCTCCACAGGGGGGCGGAGCCAGCATTGTGTGGACAGGGGCAGCCAGGAGTACTTTGTTGACAAGCTTCGCCCTTCCTGGGCCAGGTGCAGCCTGAGTCATCAGTCACTCCCCAGGGGGGCGGAGCCAGCATTGTGGTGGCAGAGCACAGCCTGATGAAGAGCTCAGGGAAACTCCCACCTCCCACTAAGGTGTAATCCTCCCATTCACCACCTGTCATCCCCCAGCCCTGTCACTCACACAACCCAGACAGTCAGATACACATCCAAGCAGAGGCGGGCTGAAATGGTTAGGCGAGCAAATGCTAACTTTCTAAAAGTAGCATTTGCAAACACAGTATATTAAAATAAACTTTACTAAAAGAAGTATTTTATTATTCTGAGTTCAGGCATACTAAACATTATTTTCTACCAGGTTCCCTGAGCCTGCTGGGATTATAGAGTGTAATAATTCCAGCAGCCCATCTGGCCTAAAGGGAACAGGTAGCCTTACAATAGTGAAAAACGAATTTGGCAGTAATTCACTATTAGGACATGCCACACACACCAGAGCATGTCCTACCTTACACTTACAATGCACCCTGCCCTCAGGCCTACCATAGGGGTGACTAATATGAAGTTAAGGGAAGGTTTAGGGGCTGGCAAGTGTGTGCACTTGCCCAGCCAGCATGACAGTACCAGACTGCACGCAGGTTCTGCAGTGGCAGACCCTAGACACATTTTAAGGCTGCTTCTGTGGGTGGCGCAACCAGCGCTGCAGGCCCACTAGCAGTATTGGCATTCACAAGCCCTGGCACTCCTGGTGCACTTTACTGGGGACTGACAGTAAATCCAATGAACCAATCATGGAAATCAATCACATATACATTTTGCACAGGGAGAGCATATGCACTTTGGCACTGGTCAGCAGTGGCAAAGTGCCCAGAGTCATTAAACCAACACAAATAGGTCAGAGAGAGTATTGGAGGAAGGCAAAAAGTTTAGGGATGACCCTGCCAAGAGGGCCAGGTCCAACACAACCCCCTTCCAGCCAAAACGCAGGGTAGACCAATCACTACCTTGATGGTCTTCACTGCTTTGGGCGATAGAACAAGGACCTGGCCCGCAACTGCAGGGGCAGACTCCAGTTCTACGCCAAACTGAACCTTTTTAAATTCCTCTGGGTATGCTCTCAGGGTCCACAAAGCCAACCCATGTGGAACCCTTCTCTTCACCCGTGGACACCACCTGGGCAGCACACAGCCTTAATTCGCTCACAGGTGTGTCCCAACAGGCAGACAGAAAAATGTCACAGTGGCCACTGACAGTAGTCAGGAATGAGACCCAGGGCTTATGCCTCTCAGGGCTCTCAAACCTCTGTGGCCTTAAAGAGCGGGGGGCATTAGCCCCAGGTGCTTGGCACCCTTGGTCCACTCTCCCTCCTGTCAGGTCAGGTATGACATCCTGGCACTGACCCACCAGTCCCAGGTCTGTACCTGGCGGCTGTACCAAAGACTGGGGTGGCCTCTCCCACACCCGGTCCTCCTCCTTGGGGCTCTGTACCCTCCCACCTGGAGTGGTATCCCCTTCCAGAATTGTCAGGGCACCTGGGGCAGGTGACCTGCACAATTCCCCCACCAGTTCAGGGGTGCTATCCTGCAACTGGGGCACCAGGTCAGGGGGGACACCCTGCACCTGGCCCTTAAACCTAGGGTCTAAACCCTCAAGCCGCACCGGGGTCAGAGGCAAGGACTCCCTCCCTCTGCCCCCCCTTCCAGAGTACTGCCCACTCCCCACTGGAGTGGTACCCCTAGAAGTGACATGGGGCAAGACACTGATTACAGTGGTCCCACCCTCCAGGTCAGACAACACCTGAACCTGGCTTCTCCAACTCAGGGACCCAACCCTGCAGTTGAACAATTGCCTGGCGCACCAGGACTTCCCGGGGAGCACGCATGCCCCCCTGAGGGTGGCACATAGCTCATGTGCCGTGCGACAGTCTGCCTGGCGCAGATCTCCCAACCCCTGTCCCTCTGACAGTGTGGGAAGATCCCCCTGGACAGAAGTGGTGTCCCCATGGTCATTCACTGGGGGCGCAGCCCTGCTGGCTGGCCCCTGACCCACTGGTTCTTCCACTGGGGACTCTTTCCCCCTCTCGCCCCTCCTTCTGGACTTCTGCATCCTCCCAACTGGAGGGGTACTGCCAGACACCAGAACTACTGGAGCTCTGTTTACAGAGCCTCCACGTTCTCTAGCCACCGGGGGATCCCCCTCAGCGGGTGACTCATCCGGACAGCCTAGGCTCCCCACCTGGTGTTCCCTTAAAGAACCATCCAGGCTCTGAGACTGAGGTTGGGCACTACCGGGACAAAACCCATTCTCACTCCTTCCCCTTAAGGACAGGACGTGAGGCCCTACACCCCTCTCACTACTACAGGACCGAGCTGGGCTACTCTGCGCCACTCCCACCACTCTGGGCTGGAAGATACCTGAGCCACTCCCCACAGGATCACACCCCAATGCCTCTCCAGACCCTCTGGAATCCACCACAAGGTCTGCCTCCAACGTGAGCTCCCTGGGGTCTGAGAACTCACTCTCAAACAGGTGTTGGCATAGCTCTGGAAAACTGGGACTTATAATATGCTCTCCCACAATTGGATTACACAGCCCCCTAGCAGGGTTAACCAAACTATTCTTCACCTCACCATCCAGTGCCTCACACACATACTCCACACCATTCTTCTGAGACTGGCCAGACAGTAGCGAACTGTCTCTGTCACACAACCCACACTCTTCTGGGCGGTCCTTACACTCACCCACCAGGACCTCAACCATGGGGGAATCCCTCCCACCACTTGGACCATGAACTCCTACGCCAGCCACCCTATTCCCTTCAGGGACGCTGCGCACTACTGGAGCTACCTCATGCCCTTGAACCTCCTGGTGTAAGTTAACCCCCTCCAAGTCAGGTGCCATATCTCTAGGTGCGCGCGCTATGCTGTCAGCACTAGATACCTGAATGTTGCTGCCACCAGCTGAGCTGGACTCCACCTCCAACTCAGCAAAGCTCAATCTCTGCGCTACACACATTTCTTGTTGCTGGGCTGAAGCCCTCCTGGCCTCACGCCCCTCGAGCTCCAAGTCAAGTTTCCTCATTCTTAAGTCATGCGCAAGCTCCATTTTCATTTCTTCCAGGGCTAACTTCCTAGATTCTAGCTCCAGTTGGCAATTCAATTTCAGCTCCGCCAACTTCATTTCATGTATTCTGGCCTCCTTCCTGTCCGTCAACTCCTCTGGCGACAGGGCTCTACCAAAATCCATGATGCTTCCTGCTGGTTCAATTTCCATTCTGACTGATCCAGGCATGACTTCACAACAAATGGGGATTCTCTCAGTAAAACATAAATCAAAAAAAAGTCTGTGGCTTAGTTACTGGACTGTCATCACTGTGCAATGGTCAATAGTTAATGTATGAATACTGCAAATGTAAATTTGCGATCCTCACCGCTGCGTCCAATGTTGGAATTGGGGGTCTCTGGTTGGCGCAGTGCAGCACTGGCGGCAAGCAGGGACCCTCTCTTCCAAGTCAGGGCAAAGGATTACTCCCAGAAATAACCCCTGCTCACCCTCTAGGTAGTGTGGCGCAAGCAGTCTAGGCTAAACTCTGGAGTACATAGGGTTAAACATTTGCAGGATCACAACAATCACCACTAACCCACCACACAATGACACCAAACTGTATTTTAGTAAAAATATATCTTTATATATATAGATTTAAGCAGGCTTGTAAATACAGTCTTATCAGTTACCACGGGTTCCAGTTACTTTCAATAGACCATATATACCCTTCCAGCAGTGCCTTGTAAATACAGTCTCTTCACTTTCAAGAAATGGTTCCAGTTACTTTCAATAGACCATATATACTCTTCCAGCAGTGCCTTGTAAACACAGTCTTTTTACTTTCTAAAAGTGGTTCCAGTTACTCTCTGATCATGTCACAGGTCTTTATAGCAATATTTAGGGCCTTCTGCCCACTTTCCTGAAGGTATGGTGCTCCTTAGTCCTTCTATGCGCTTCGTAGCGCTCTAGCTCGCTTTGTGCTGCTTCGCGGTAGATGCCCTGCTAAACCTCACGCATCTCGCGTGAGACGGCGTTCGGCGCGAACACTGAGAATGGCTGGTACAAGGCTAAAAGCAATCCCACTGCCAGCGCACTGCTCTCAGCGCATTCTATGCCTCTGGGGCGCCCAGCCTCAATGCTCACACGAGGGGGGCAGAGGCAGGAGGGGTGTATGCTGCACCCAAGGCGCTCGGGGCCAATCACTCAGACAGAGGCTTAAAGCTGGCAGTGCGAGGCGTCAGGACTTCAAGGCGCACACTGCAGGCTCCGTTCAAGTACATATCATGACGTCCACACTTCAGCTACTTTGATGTGCACACTTCTTGGGTGAACCTTAAAAGCGGACAGTCAAAGTCAAGTTTCAAGCGCCCAGTTCTTTTCAGAGTGCAGCCGTGCGCTGCGTGTGAGGCACAGTACCTTGAATTCCTTGGCGGTTCGGGTCGGACGGCTCTAGGCTGTCGTCCAGCGGGGCGGTGCTGTCCTGGAGGGCGGGGTGACGCGGGGGCCACGGGGTTGCTTTCCTCCAGGCGGGCGGTGCTCCGGGGGACACAGGCTCACAAGGGCAGAGTCCTGGAGTCCTGGAGAGGGGGGCAGCAGATTGGATGATCGCTTACAGCAGGGCTTCTCATGGAAGGCGAGCCCACGCTTCTGGTCCGTCTTTTCTGTACTTTCCACCGGCGGGGGCCAGCAGATCATGGTGATTGGACCGGACGGATCCTCTGCTTTGCGTTGGGAGCTTCGGCCCAGGGAGGCAGTCACGGTGCTGGGGTCAGACAGCGCTGACCTTTGCGGTGCGAGCTGCGGCTCGGCGGCAGGAGCTCAAGGTGCTTGGCAGGACAGGGGCAGCGCAGGCTTCTCAGAGGGCACGATGGGGGCAAAGTGCACTCAGCTTTCCGGGGCAGCGATGCAGGGACACAATCCTCAGCAGCAGTTCCTCTTCCAGGGGGGGGGGGGGGTAGCGCCCACTGTTCCTGGGGCGCAGTTCAGGGGGCAAGTTCCACAGCAAGCCCTTGGAGATCTTGGTAAAAGTTTGGCACAAGTTGAAATTAAAGCAAAGTCTTTCAGTCTTTCTTCTGCTCTCCTTCAGCAGCAAGGCACCCACCACAGGCCAGTCTCTTGGGGTCAGAGGCAGTACTTCTCCATGCAGCTTCCAGGGTCCTTCTCTTCAGGCAGAGCTTCTTCTTTGCGCAAACAGGATCTGATCTACAAGGAGCAGGGCTCCTACTTTTATACACAGTTTCTTTTGTTCTTACAGGCCAGGGGGGCCTTTGCATAACTGCTCTCAGCCCCTGAGCACTTGTTGTGGGTACTTAGGGCTTCTGCATTCAGTGTGAGGGCAGGCACATCAGACGCTCCACAGGGGGGCGGAGCCAGCATTGTGTGGACAGGGGCAGCCAGGAGTACTTTGTTGACAAGCTTCGCCCTTCCTGGGCCAGGTGCAGCCTGAGTCATCAGTCGCTCCCCAGGGGGGCGGAGCCAGCATTGTGGTGGCAGAGCACAGCCTGGTGAAGAGCTCAGGGAAACTCCCACCTCCCACTAAGGTGTAATCCTCCCATTCACCACCTGTCATCCCCCAGCCCTGTCACTCACACAACCCAGACAGTCAGATACACATCCAAGCAGAGGCGGGCTGAAATGGTTAGGCGAGCAAATGCTAACTTTCTAAATGTAGCATTTGCAAACACAGTATATTAAAATAAACTTTACTAAAAGAAGTATTTTATTATTCTGAGTTCAGGCATACTAAACATTATTTTCTACCAGGTTCCCTGAGCCTGCTGGGATTATAGAGTGTAATAATTCCAGCAGCCCATCTGGCCTAAAGGGAACAGGTAGCCTTACAATAGTGAAAAACGAATTTGGCAGTAATTCACTATTAGGACATGCCACACACACCAGAGCATGTCCTACCTTACACTTACAATGCACCCTGCCCTCAGGCCTACCATAGGGGTGACTAATATGAAGTTAAGGGAAGGTTTAGGGGCTGGCAAGTGTGTGCACTTGCCCAGCCAGCATGACAGTACCAGACTGCACGCAGGTTCTGCAGTGGCAGACCCTAGACACATTTTAAGGCTGCTTCTGTGGGTGGCGCAACCAGCGCTGCAGGCCCACTAGCAGTATTGGCATTCACAAGCCCTGGCACTCCAGGTGCACTTTACTGGGGACTGACAGTAAATCCAATGAACCAATCATGGAAATCAATCACATATACATTTTGCACAGGGAGAGCATATGCACTTTGGCACTGGTCAGCAGTGGCAAAGTGCCCAGAGTCATTAAACCAACAAAAATAGGTCAGAGAGAGTATTGGAGGAAGACAAAAAGTTTAGGGATGACCCTGCCAAGAGGGCCAGGTCCAACAGGGACCCCTTGACCCTTTCTACATTACATGACATAGTTAAAAGCATCAAATCCGGTTCCCCTCTGGATACCTTCCCTCCCCAAATTCTGCTAACCCTAGACTCCTCTTCTCTAAAGCTCATCCTGGAGTTACTGAATACATCACTCAGGGAGGCCAAGGTCCCCAATTCGTGGAAACACGCAATGGTCATACCATTGCTGAAAAAGGCCAATGCAGATCCAAATAACCCCGCCAACTTCCGCCCAATTTCACTTCTTCCAGTTTATTCTAAGATTCTGGAAAAGCATGTAAATAAACAACTCACCAGCTACATTGAATCTGATAATATTCTACATTATTCACAATCTGGCTTTCGCTCAGGCTTTTCTACGGAATCCACACTTCTGGGAGTCTCTGAAACCATTCGCCACCTGGTGGACAGAGGGGAGACCGTGGCACTTATTCTATTAGATTTAAGTGCCGCATTTGATACGGTCTCCCACCCCATTCTGGTTAACATTCTAAAGACGTCTGGCATTACTCACTCTGCCCTTGGATGGCTTACCAGTTTCTTGTCCGACCGGACGTTTCAAGTCTTCTCGGCTACCTCTGCGTCCAAAATCCACAAATCTACATACAGTGTTCCTCAAGGTTCCATCTTGAGCCCCCTTCTCTTTAATTTGTACGTCAGACCCTTGGCTGCTATTGCGGAGCAAGCGGGGCTCTCTATATATATTCATATGCAGATGATACACAGATCATCTTCTCACTCTCCACCAGCCATCACTCCACTACATCCTCCCTCTGCTACGGTCTCAACAACATTGCCTCCTGGATGCATGACAACAAGTTAAAATTGAACGGAGGGAAAACTGAACTTCTCCTATTTGGCAATAATCCCGCCTTATGGGGACCCTCTCATTGGCCCGCTCAAATGGGCACCCCTCCTAACCCTTCGAAAACAGCTCGCAACTTGGGCATAATTTTTGATGACCAGTTGTCCATGAAGCAACATGCTGTTAAAGTCTCTTCCATTTGTATAACCATTCTCAAATGGTTGAAGAAAATTACATGGATGCTTCCTTTGGACACCCAGAAAACCGTAGTCCAGGTGCTAATAACATCTCGCCTGGACTATGGTAATGTTCTTTTTCTGGGAGCGGGCAAAGAGGTAATCCGTAAATTACAGACGGTCCAGAACATGGCAGTTCGTCTGCTGTGTAAACTACCCTACAAGTCCTCCACGTCTCTGTACCGCCGTAGCCTTCACTGGTTATGCATTGACAGCCGCTGTAAATTTAAGGCTCTCTGTCTTATACATAAAATTAATACTGGCAAGGCCCCTCAATATTTGAGATCTTTAATTCACCCGTACTTTCCCTTCCGCACTCATCGTTCATCCTATCAACACAAACTCCAGATTCCTAGGACGAGGAGAGCCAGAATGGGTGGTCGATCTTTTGCTTTTCTGGCACCATCCCTGTGGAACTCTCTCCTTCTACCCATTCGGATTGAACCCAATTATCTAAAGTTCCGCAGAGATGTAAAAACTTGGCTATTCAATCAATAATCTTTTGCGGCAGGCACACCTCCCTTGTTGGTTTAGCACCGGGAAACCTCCGGGTAGCTGCGCGCTCTATAAAATTAAATATAAAATAAATAAATAAATAAATTAGCGATTACCAAAAAGTGATCTGAAAAAAGTGGCTATTTGGTCATTGCTTTTACTATTGTTCATACATCTGGCACTAAATGAGGTAAATACTTTCAATATGCCCAGTGTAATAAATGCAGAGCAGGACTTTCAAAGGTATGCTTTGGAATAATGGGACCCAGAGAAAGTGTGAAGCAGCACTAAGAAGTCAGAAAACGAAGTTCTTCTGTCCCTAGATTCAGTCACTACATGTAACTATTTCCGAGAACAAGCATTGCCATAGCCAATAGGTCTTGGCTTTGGGACCTTATAAGTGTGTGGCCAGAGCTATTGGCTTCGCCAATGTGTTTAAGCTATTTTGTAGAGTAGTTTGGCTGCTGCGGAGCATGTTGAAAAGTTATAATAAAGTGATATAAGCATCTTTTTTTTACCTTATCTATAACCAAGCAGACATAATGTACAAATGAACGACCATATTAAAAAAAAAGAATTAAAATATACACAGTTTTCTAGTTTTTCTGTCCTTGTAATGCTGAAGCTGCGAGCCAGCATGGCAATTTGGGTTGCCGCCCGCCTCCTCAGCGAGTCCTGTCCACTGACAGTGGTCAGTTCATGTCCCCCACCAATTAAATTTGCCGTGGCGGTCATTGATTCACTGCAGCTGACTGAGCCACGGTGCGAGCAGGCAGCACTGGCTGCATGCGCCATGATTTTCCACTAACCTCCAACAACTCCGGCAACAGGACGTGACATCCCCATGGCGCAGATTGTAAGCATAAGTAACAATAATCATAAGAGCCTCGAGGTGAGCATGGTTCTTGGTGCTATGTGACTCATTATTCCGATTAGACAAGCAAGGCCCTTTGAGGGAATGGGGTGGGTGGATCCAAGGGGCCCTTGTTGGCATGGTCAGGACAGATTAGGGGGCAACACTGGTGGGATTAGTAACAAAGGTGCCCGGAGGTTGGGTCTGGTTCTTAGACGACAGCAGCTGCACTAGGGTCGCCAAGAGCTGCTCTGAGGCACCAGAAATAACAGAGAATGACTCAGCGGACCTCACTTGAAGTTAACTTGGTGATCAGAGCATTCAAAATGGATCTGGAATAGACAGCCTGAAATTGATGATGCTGTGCACATTATATTTTTTCACCATTTACTGACCTAGTCCTGAAATACGACTGGTCTACTTTAGAAGTTCCAGTAAATTTTCCCATTCTTGTTTGCATTTCTGTTTTTAGGTTTTAGTACACTAGTTAACAATTATGCTCTAAGATTTTCATGTTGTAAAAACTTTAACTAGTTCGAGCCAAAGAAACGGAAAACTGATAGGGTATAAAAAAAATATAAGCTGCCTTCAAGTAAATTCTATTCTAAATGTTGCCCTTTGAAACAAAAACTGGACAAGAAGCGAAAATAAACAATGGAAAACGAACGAGAGGCAAGCAAGAACTAAACTCAGAGCAATAACCACTGTGGTTGCAGAATATAGAAAAGTAAACACCTTGAGGAAAGCCTACTTGAGAATATTGCATGAAAATCTGGGATCCACCTAGCAGCATTCAGTGGCTACTCAAGAATGACTAATGGATGTCTGGCACTGAACTACTGCTAGTAATGAGTGCTCAAAGCACTTAAAGAGGTTATGCGGAGAGTGTTTATATATATATATATATATATATATATATATATAAATATATATATATTTTTTTTTTTTCCCCACCAAGAAAAAGATTAATGTCCGCACTCGCTCAATCCATTAAATCAGGTTTATTTAACAAGAGACTGCAAACAATCCCCTACACCTACGCGTTTCGACCGCAGGTCTTGATCACAGTGTTACCACTAGTCCATCATCACTTTCTAGTTTATATACCTTCATATCCAATTGCATATAATGGTGCATTATGGGTGAGGTAGTTTTTAAGGTTACAAACGGAAAAATAAAGCATTTGTGTTCCAGAGAAGACCATACATAGTATCCAGTTACAGCTGTCAACATTAGAATGATTAATAATTCTCAATTGTACAGTTTATAACCTTATTATTATAGTCGCTTATCACTGTAGGAATTTCCTATTTTAACTGTTGTATGGGTTGTAAGGCGACTAAAACAAAGAATAATACATTTATCAGTAAAAAATGCTCTCACTTATTCATTTGTAATATAAACTTTAGTATAGGCATAGTGCCCAAGGTTATAATTTTGTACAAATAGGTTGTTACTTCTTAGTAATGGCTAAGTGCCTTTCCAATTCATGAACTTATCACACTTCAGCAGCTGTTCTGGTACCAGTGGTTATTTGAGCTGTCTAGTTGCAATATTTACAATATTCAATCATATACAGTTTACAAGTGGACATGCATCTCTTCGTCCATATTCAGTCCCCTCGGCATTTTAGTTTGAAATCTAATGATTAGGCGCGACTCCAGTCGTCTAAGTAGTTGTTTCCTATTCCCTCCTCTCTCATGTTGAGGGATGGTGGCGAGTCCGCTGTAGCGAACATCTTTCCATGTTTTTCCAATATGTTTGGACATGTGTTTGGCAATAGCGTACGACATGTCACCATTCTGAATGGCCCTAATGTGTTCCAGGATCCTTTTATGCAGTGGACAGGTAGTCATTCCAATATAGTTTTTACCACATGCACATGTTAACATGTATACCACATGGGTTGTTTTACATGTGATAATATCCTCCACATTAAAGAGCTTGCCTTGCGGGTCTTTCAAGGATTTTAAAGACTGGCCAATAGTACATGCCTTGCATTGATAACATTTATTGAAGCCATTTTGTTTCAATGTTAACCAGTCCTTTTTCTTTTTCAATTGGAAATGGCTTCTCACCAGTCTGTCTTGTAACGATTGTGGTCTCCTATAGGTCATTTGTGGATGATCTCCAAGTTGTCCACCAATATCCGGGTCCTTCTTTATGACATTCCAGTATTTGTTTAATATTCTTCTCACATTTTGACTTTCTTTGCTGTAGGTTGTTATCATACGAATGGGTTCAGTTCCTTTTTTTGTTGTCATATTCAATTTTGCTTTGTTGATCAATGTTTCAGTTCTATTCAAAGCTCTAGCTTTAAGTTCTCCTTTTTTTTACATCATTGTAGCTGTACCCTCTTTTAAGGAATCTCTTGGCAGTTTCTTTGTATTTGCAATTCATTTCTTTCAGATTAGAACAATTTCTCTTCATCCTAATAAATTCCCCGTAGGGGATACTTTTTTTCAGATTTGTAGGATGAAAGCTTTCTCCATGCAGTATACTATTAGTTGCAGTGGATTTACGGTGGACTGTTGTTTCAATTTGTCCATTTGCCACATAGACCCTAGTATCTAGAAAAACGATTTCCTTGTCACTTATTGTGGATGTAAATTTTAATCCTAGTTCGTTGTTGTTCAATTCATCTAGATACATGTTAAATTCCGTTGTGGTACCATTCCAGATCAGGAAAAGGTCATCAATAAATCGGAGCCAGAGTACGACCTTAGATGTATACTGGTCATACTCTTCTCCCCAAGCTGTTGTTCTCTCCCACCAACCCATTGCAAGGTTGGCGTAGCTTGGGGAAAATGCAACTCCAATGGCTGTTCCGCAGCATTGAGCATAGTATGTTTTGTTAAAGAGAAAAATGTTATTGTTCAAACAAAGCTCTGTCATTTCCTTGATCATAGACCAATGCTGTAACTCTTCAAGCGGTTTCTGTCTGAAGAAAGATTCCATAGCTGTAAGACCCATGTTGTGAGTTATGGAAGTATATAGGGATACTGAATCGATGGTAGCTAGTTGATATCCTTCCATCCAGGCAATGTTCATCAAATTGCGTAAAAAGTCTCCCGTGTCCTTAATATATGACGTTAAGGTAGGGACTATCGGTGCCAGAAAGGAATCTACATAAATTGAAAGGTTTTCATATATTGAGCCACAACTGGCAATGATGGGTCTGCCAGGAGGTTTGATTAGTGTTTTATGCACTTTTAGCAGGAAGTACATCGTTGGCATGATAGGATCTTCATTGGTTAGAAATTGAACTTCTTGGTCTGTGAGTAGTCCTTGATTATGCCATTTAGCCAACTTCATATTTAATTCAGCAATCAATTCATTGATTGGATTTTTCTTCAATTTCTCATAGTTTTTTGTATCACTTAATTGGCGCATAGCTTCCTGCATGTAATCAGTTTTCTCCATAATGACAGTGTTACCGCCTTTGTCCGCGGGTTTGATTTCTAACAAGTCATTTTCCATCCGTGCTTTAAGGGCTTTGCGTTCCGAAATTGACATATTTTCTTTTTTTCCTTTTTGTAAATTTGTTTTCATTTTTTCCAGATCTCCATTTACTAAATCAAAGAATATATCTATTTTATTACCTGGTTGTAATGCAGGGCAGAATCTTGACTGTTTTTTAAAATTTGTTTTTTGATGTTTGTCTATACTCTGTCCCATAGTTTGTAGCATTTGGCTATCAGTCAACGTGGAATCCTCCACCTCATTTGCAAGCTCAAATGCTGTGCGCATCGCTGGTATTTCCCCAATCGTGATCCGCATATCAGTATTTTCAGAAATGTCAATATTCAAGTCTTCAGTGTCAGTTTGTGTTTCTCTTTTTTTAAAGAATTTTGCCAATTTCAGTTTATGCGTATATTTATACAAATCAATTTTTGTTTCCACTGGATCAAAATGTGTTTCCGGGCAGAAAGTTAGTTCTTTATTCAGTAAATTTTCTTCCGCCCTGGTTAGTACGTGTTTTGATAGGTTGATAATCAAGTATGGATCAGGTTCATTGTTTTCCAAAGTTAGTTGGTTACTCGATTTCTTAAGTGATACACGTTTGTTTTTGCCGGAGCCTCTTCTGGTTTTCCTTGTTTTTTTGTCGGATTTGGTAGACCTCTTCCCTTTGCGTTTGCTCTCTGTTGTCCCCGGCCTCTTCCTCTCCCTCGTCCTCTTCCTCTTGATCGTTGTTGGTCTAAATATACCAACTTGACCTCTTCTAAAAAAGGGGGTCTGGTTCCTGGATTTTCTAGTTCTCCACCGCCACTCCAATCTGTGTCAGATTCGCTCAATGATGTATTGGGGGTTTCTGCTTGCGGTTGCGTCTTCATTTGCTGTTTGAGATTTTCAAATCTTTTTGCAAAAGTTAATATTTTTCCACAGGAGTAGTCTTGTTCATCTCTCCTATATTTTCGTTCTTGACGCTCTTCTATTTCTGTCTCATGTTTGTCCAATGCGGCTTCCATATCTTTCCTGTGTTTTTTAGCCTCATCTTCTTTTCCATGAGATAGTATGAGAGATTCCACTTCAGCTATTTTCTCATGCAGTTCATCAACATCGATTTTAGAATGTTTAACAATGATTCTGATCATATTTGTTGAGCATTGCATATTATTGTTGCCCCAGTCAATGAGCATTTCAGGACGTGTGTCTGGATGGTTTGGGAGGGTATATATTCTGAGACCTCTCGGGACCATTTTACATTCGAGGTACTTTTCCATTGTGATTATTTCCCAGCTTTTGGAAATTTCCTTTTTCAGTAATCTTTCCAATTTTACAAATAGCTGTTTCAATGTCATTACTCCAGGGTCAGATGGTTCAAGTTCTTTACCCGTACTGTTGGTGATGCTTTCTGCCTGTTTACCTTTTTGGAATATCGTTTGAGCACGCATTGCTCGTTTACTTGCTCTTTCTTCCATTTTGTAATAAATGTTTGCTTCTCTGCACAAATTCTTTTAATTTCCACAAAATACTGTTCTTGTGGTTGGGGAAACGTTAATTTAAGTCTCTTAAAACCTTTCAGGATTGAGCGCGTTTATTTTTGCTGTACCGGTCGCTGAATATTATTTTGTATTCTGCCGGTTAACTTTCATTCAACAGCTTCGCACGCCGAGACCCTGCTGGGCATTTCCGTCGACAATAACAAACACACGCTAAGCGCTCTCACCTTCTTTTTCACTCGCGAGGCGCCGCGTCTTGTGTTTTCTTATCTTCTTTCCTTAGTGGCGGAATGCCTCTGGCAGTTTCCTCGGTTACAAGTATCCAGATGCCCAAATGCTTGGCTTCTCACTTTCGTTACCTCGTCACGATGAATCCGTGGCGCTGCACTTACTCTGCCAGGCGTGTCAGTTTCACTTCTTCCAAGCTGGGTTTTTCCGAAGACGGTCTGGAGCAACTTGCATTTTCATAAATTAACCACCAAATTGTTCACTTACAAGTGCACACTTTGCACGGCCGGTGCAGGACAGCGGAGATGAACGTCCCCACAATTAATTTTTCACCAAGAAAAAGATTAATGTCCGCACTCGCTCAATCCATTAAATCGGGTTTATTTAACAAGAGACTGCAAACAATCCCCTACACCTACGCGTTTCGACCGCAGGTCTTGATCACAGTGTTACCACTAGTCCATCATCACTTTCTAGTTTATATACCTTCATATCCAATTGCATATACTGGTGCATTATGGGTGAGGTAGTTTTTAAGGTTACAAACGGAAAAATAAAGCATTTGTGTTCCAGAGAAGACCATACATAGTATCCAGTTACAGCTGTCAACATTAGAATGATTAATAATTCTCAATTGTACAGTTTATAACCTTATTATTAAAGTCGCTTATCACTACAGGAATTTCCTATTTTAACCGTTGTATGGGTTGTAAGGCGACTAAAACAAAGAATAATACATTTATCAGTAAAAAAGGCTCTCACTTATTCATTTGTAATATAAACTTTAGTATAGGCATAGTGCCCAAGGTTATAATTTTGTACAAATAGGTTGTTACTTCTTAGTAATGGCTAAGTGCCTTTCCAATTCATGAACTTATCACTTCAGCAGCTGTTCTGGTACCAGTGGTTATTTGAGCTGTCTAGTTGCAATATTTACAATATTCAGTCATATACAGTTTACAAGTGGACATGCATCTCTTCGTCCATATTCAGTCCCCTCGGGATTTTAGTTTGAAATCTAATGATTAGGCGCGACTCCAATCGTCTAAGTAGTTGTTTCCTATTCCCTCCTCTCTCATGTTGAGGGATGGTGGCGAGTCCGCTGTAGCGAACATCTTTTCATGTTTTTCCAATATGTTTGGGCATGTGTTTGGCAATAGCGTACGACATGTCACCATTCTGAATGGCCCTAATGTGTTCCAGGATCCTTTTATGCAGTGGACAGGTAGTCATTCCAATATAGTTTTTACCACATGCACATGTTAACATGTATACCACATGGGTTGTTTTACATGTGATAATATCCTCCACATTAAAGATCTTGCCTTGCGGGTCTTTCAAGGATTTTAAAGACTGGCCAATAGTACATGCCTTGCATTGATAACATTTATTGAAGCCATTTTGTTTCAATGTTAACCAGTCCTTTTTCTTTTTCAATTGGAAATGGCTTCTCACCAGTCTGTCTTGTAACGATTGTGGTCTCCTATAGGTCATTTGTGGATGATCTCCAAGTTGTCCACCAATGTCCGGGTCCTTCTTTAGGACATTCCAGTATTTGTTTAATATTCTTCTCACATTTTGACTTTCTTTGCTGTAGGTTGTTATCATACGAATGGGTTCAGTTCCTTTTTTTGTTGTCATATTCAATTTTGCTTTGTTGATCAATGTTTCAGTTCTATTCAAAGCTCTAGCCAATCCAAAATTCTTTATTTCGGTCTATGAGACCATAAAAGATACATAGAATACATTTAACAACAATTTTGGAAACACATTACATAAAATAAAGTAATTACATGCCGTTCAAACAAAAATGGGGAAAAAGATAAAACATTTCATATCAAAGGGGGAGCATACAAAAATTGTTAAAAAGATCACAGTCCATATTTAAAAACAAAATCATGATTTGAGGTATTAAGTATTTAACAGTTTTCCCCTAATGCGCCACATAGCCATAATAAATTTGGCCATGGCAAAGACTATGTGGGGCAGAGTACTAGTTCTCAAAACTCTATATGCTTCTATGTGACTCCTGAAACCCAAGTTCCTGCATAGGGGGACCAGCCAATGTTTCCTTGGTCTATAATATGCAGGACAAAAGAAAAGAAGATGGGTTTCTTCCTCATCATGGGAGTTACAACCCGGGCAGGTCTTGTCTTCCCCTGGGAGCCACTTTGAAGTAAAGATTTTAATAGGTAAGGTACCCAGCCTCCACTGAACAAACAGTTTTCTAGCTTGTATTGGGAAAATAATATCCATAAAAGCCTCAAATTCATAAGAATTTTTGGATTGCAAAAAGCGTTCAGTAAGGGCGCCGTTAGTAGTCGAGGTCATAAGTGACTCAAGGCTTTTTTCCTTATAGGTTTGGGCTAAGCGTTTCCGGGATACCCTCTGACAACCCAGTTCTGGAGTCTCCCAGAGCTCAGGCAGCTTTAAACGATATAATTCCTTCTTAACGAAGGCCAGCCATGGGATTCTATCTCCATGGTTCACGGCCATTACGTGGGTGAGATCATTCCTATAATGTTCAAGCTCGCTGGTGGACCAGAGCCTGTGCCAGAATTTTACTGGCTTAGACTCCAGCTCAGCAGCGATAGGGACCAAACCCACGTCCAGCCTAAGGGGAGTCAGAGGAGTGCTACGAGGGAGGGCTAGAAGGCGTCTAAGAAAGGTGTTTTCTACTTTGGCAAGATCTGGTCCAGCTCTGTACCCCCATAGCTCGCTGCCATACATTGCAGCTGCTTTGGCTTGCGTTTCATAGAGTTCAAGGGCCGGGCTTATTGGTTTGTAGGTTGAGGTATTTATAACCTTCAGGATTGCACCGGAAAGTTGGGTCAGTTTTAACCTTGATTTCAGTATCTGGGGGTCCCACGACAGATTCTCATGCAGAGTTACTCCCAGATACTGGAAAGTTGCAACCCTTTCCAGGCTGGCTGTCCCCAAAGTGGGATTGGGTCTACTCCTTGATGATGGATTGAAAATCATGATTTTGGTCTTCTCTGTATTGATCTCTAGACCATGTTGTCTACAGAAAAGACCAAATCCATCCAAAATCCTTTGGATCCCCATTGGACTTTTGGAAAGCAGGAGGGTGTCGTCAGCAAACATAATGGCTGGCACCCTCCTGCCTGCCAGAAGCGGAGCGTCGTTGTTTTCGACGTCACCAAGGTAGGATATAACGCTGTTGACAAAGAGGCAAAACAGGGTCGGCGACAAGACGCAACCCTGCCTCACCCCTCTGAGAACAGGAAACCTCGATGAAAGCGCTCCGTCCCTCCCACACCTAACCTGCGCATAATTGCCATCGTGAAGCCTGATTATGGCATGCAGCAGCTGGGTAGGAACACCCAACTCCCTTAGAACCTCCCATAGTTGTTTCCGTGGGACCAGGTCAAAGGCTGACTTCAGATCCACGAACACCATGTATAGCCTCCCCCCCTCAATCCTCACCGTTTTCCAATACAGGAGGATGAGGCGGAAGATCTGGTCCATGGTGGAGGTGTTTTTTCTGAAGCCAGCCTGGAGAGGACTAAGGATATCGTTTGCCTCCATCCAATCAAGGAGCTGGTCCAATAGGAGACGGGAGAAGAGTTTTTGGGGGACGTCTATGAGACTGATCGGCCTGTAATTGGCAGGGAGGAGAGGAGAGCCCTTTTTATAAATTGGGACTATCTCTGCTCCCAGCCAAGTACAGGGGATTTCCATACCTCCCAGAATGGCATTAAACAAAATAAGGAGATACGGACCCCAGACCTCAGGATTTTGTCTAAAGAGATCCCCAGGCAGCCTGTCCAAACCCGGAGCCTTTCCCATTGACAGTCTCTGTACTGCACCGATCACCTCACCAAGAGTGAATTCCAAGCCGACTGTAGAGGTGAGTGTAACGTCAGTGGCCACTTCATTGGTGGGCAATGCAGTATCCTGATAGAGTTTACCAAAGTGGGCTTCCCAGACAGATGGTGCAATATTTGGCTCCACGGCAGCTCTGGCCTCTCCTGTGCCATTATTTACCAGGGACCAGAATTTTTTTGAGTCCCTGGTTTCTAGTGCAGAGGAGAGATCATGCCAATGATTCCAGTCCCACTCCTTTTTTGCCAAAGCAATGGCATCCTTGTAATCCCGTCTAACTCTTCTCCCCAAGCTGTTGTTCTCTCCCACCAACCCATTGCAAGGTTGGCGTAGCTTGGGGAAAATGCAACTCCCATGGCTGTTCCGCAGCGTTGAGCATAGTATATTTTGTTAAAGAGAAAAATGTTATTGTTCAAACAAAGCTCTGTCATTTCCTTGATCATAGACCAATGCTGTAACTCTTCAAGCGGTTTCTGTCTGAAGAAAGATTCCATAGCTGTAAGACCCATGTTGTGAGTTATGGAAGTATATAGGGATACTGCATCGATGGTAGCTAGTCCAGGCAATGTTCATCAAGTTGCGTAAAAAGTCTCCTGTGTCCTTAATATATGACGTTAAGGTAGGGACTATCGGTGCCAGAAAGGAGTCTACATAAATTGAAAGGTTTTCATATATTGAGCCACAACTGGCAATGATGGGTCTGCCAGGAGGTTTGATTAGTGTTTTATGCACTTTTGGCAGGAAGTACATCGTTGGCATGATAGGATCTTCATTGGTTAGAAATTGAACTTCTTGGTCTGTGAGTAGTACTTGATTATGCCATTTAGCCAACTTCATATTTAATTCAGCAATCAATTCATTGATTGGATTTTTCTTCAATTTCTCATAGTTTTTTGTATCACTTAATTGGCGCATAGCTTCCTGCATGTAATCAGTTTTCTCCATAATGACAGTGTTGCCGCCTTTGTCCGCGGGTTTGATTTCTAACAAGTCATTTTCCATAAGTGCTTTAAGGGCTTTGCGTTCCGAAATTGACATATTTTCTTTTTTTCCGTTTTGTAATTTTTTTTTCTTTTTTTCCAGATCTCCATTTACTAAATCAAAGAATATATCTATTTTATTACCTGGATGTAATGCAGGGCAGAATCTTGACTGTTTTTTAAAATTTGTTTTTTGATGTTTGTCTATACTCTGTCCCATAGTTTGTAGCATTTGGCTATCAGTCAACGTGGAATCCTCCTATATATTCTACGAGTTAGCCTAGGTTTTTACACTATTGTTAATTATCACAGCTCTCTAATTAGTGCCCACAATGTCTTGTACCTATGATACAAGGAAGCATTTTGCCAAGCACCAAGCACAGCTAGCAGAAAGCGGACTGCACTCGCCAAAAAGTAACTGAAATCATTCATGCACGTACCTGTGGGGCAAAGGAGGTCTGACTTTAATCGCTAGTGAGTTCTGTACCACTGCAGCTAGTTAATCACACACTGCCTGGATGTGTAATTTAATTCACATATACACTTGGGTTTCTGCACTCACCACTGCAGGCTGTCTCTCTAACTTTTCAACTCGCAGAGATTCGACTATGCGAGGCAGAATCAGGCTGCGAGACAGCACTGCAATTTGGGTTGCCTCCCGCCTCCTCAGAGAGTCCTGTCCCTCTCCAGTTTAATTTGCTGTGGCCGTTGACTCACTGCAGCTAACTGAGCCACAGTGCAAGCAGGCAGCACTGGCTGCGAGCACCATGATTTCTCACAAACCAGTAGCTAACCTCCCACAACTCTGGTAACAGGACTCAAAGTGCCTGTGGCGCAGGCTGTAAGCAGGAGTAACAATATTTATAAGAGCCTCGAGGTGAGCATGGTTCTCGTTGCTATCAAGATTATGGACACTACTCAACACTAACACAACAGAAATTATATTTTTATTTACAAGTGTGTACAATCAATTGCATCACTATACCAGCTTGGAATTATCAACGCTGTCTCACGCCACCGTGCTCGCCATGTGACGCAAACATGCTGTGTATTTTTAAGATAAATTGGGGTACCGCACTGATAAAGGGAAACACACAAACTTGCATGAAGACATGTTTACAATTAACAAGGTAACAGAAAGATAAAAGAAGTCCAACGCCCTAATGAAATAAAACTGAGGAGATATTCTACAAGTAGCAGGGCCAGTCGCCAGGGACGGGAACCACCCACGGAAAGGTGGAACAAATGATAAAATGAGCCACTGAAAGGAAGGGACTTTCTAATAGCACACAAAGAAACCAATGGGAAGCCAAGGGTGTGATCAATGCCCATAGAGGGAATAAGGCATGCGTCACAGAGCAACGCGTGCGCGCTGACTCTAGGCTCGACCTAAAAAGCACAGTAGCCGGAAACAAACACAAGCTGAAATACTAGTGTGAACGGAAATACTGAACCAGAGACACAGAAAATGGTGCATTATTAAAATAGGAGAAACATTAATGCAGAGTGCCCATGTCTCTAATCATTTCTTTGCATCTGTGTTGTTTTTAGTATTCCATGTATTTCCAGTAATAAAAGACTTTTCAATTTTTCAAACAAACTTTTTTTTTTTTTAAACAAACGTAGCAATTAACATGGTCAGAGTGGTCAGACTGGTTTCTCATTCACGTTTACGCTAACAGGCAATTATGTTTATATGCAAACAACATTGAGAGTTTGCTGAATTGGATGCAACTTCGTGCCATTAATATCTGGGACGTTTTTGCTGTAAGGTCCTCAAATGGAAGCATAAAAGGAGTTGTTGTCTTTGAGATTTAGCTACAGACCTTGTACACAAACTAAAGAGGCTTCAAGGCAAAAGCGGTCATTTGAACTTCTTGACAAAATACATTTACTTTGAACAATGTTCTATTTGCTGTAGATTATCCAGCTTTAATAAATGTGGAAAATCAAAATCCAACTGAACGTCTCATGTACTTCTTCAAAGGAGCAGAACCATTTAACCTTTGTAAAGTGCTTGTATTCAACATCGTTGCCAATGATGAAAGAACCTTTCAAAATTCAGCAAGAACTCCAATATGGCAGCAGACAATTCAATCATTCTTTTCATGGCAAACACATTAAACAATTTCACACTGGAAGTGGCACGGCAGGTCACGAACGGGGAAGAAAAGATAATAGAGTTTCTATTAATCTAAATCCAAAAATAGTGTACACGGTGACCCTGAAAAGAACTACAGTCGTTGAATGGAGTGAAAGAAGCAATCATAACCCTGTCCCCTTGACCTGCCATTGTTCTGGAGATTTGTGAATGAACAGAATGCACCGTCATGTATCTGACCAGGGAGAGTTTGCTCCACTGCATAAGAAGTGTACATGTGGCTGCCTCCACAGTCCACCCCCAACCTCCGCAATTGTCTACAATGAACTGCCCTAGCCTTCCAAAGGTTTTGGTGTCTATGTCTCTATGTGAACCCTAATGAGGCTCTCGCCAGCACCTGGCGCTGCAGGGCACAAGCAATGCCCTGTAAAATTCTGTCAACAGGTTTGGTTAATGGCACGTCAGCGATTATTTTCCAATGGGTGATCACATTAATGTGCATCGATTGCCATCACAGCGTTCGGGATGGTTGGGGAAATTTCTCTTCAACAATGACTGTATACTACCTGTGCTCAAAGAGCTATTCATTTTAAGGACAGAACAAAGAACTTGGCACTTATACAAGGAGCCATGGCTGATCCAGAGCCTTTATGTTTTTTCAAAGTCCATTGTAAGAATAACTACTTGGGACCATTTTCCTCGCTTTCCCTCTTAATTTTCTTGGAGCTTTCTCCTTTGTCCACAGTGGAACAGCAACATTACATCGAAGTTCTGACACCTGTAATAGAGCTACAAAAAAAACACTGACACTTTGGTCCTTCTAGGAGTAAACTTTAATCTGGGGGATCCAGTGCTGGCCTCTTTTAATGTCTCATCTGCAGGTGTTTGCTGTTTTGAAAGACTCCAGTACTTACACCATACAACACACATACCCATGCAGATACAGAAAGGGCCAACTGGTGAGCCCCTTCGTCATCTTCTGGTTTGAGCCAATACACTTTAAGCATTGGCCTGCTCAGTTGTCCTTCACGTTTTGGGATAACATATGGCATTTTTCAATTGTTAACTATTTTGCCATTTAAAACTGCCATGGATGATGCAAGCAAGAAAGAACTTCATCTCAAATCATGCTACTCCTGATATTTGGGCTCCCAATGCACACAAGCATGAATAGACAAAAAATAATGAAACCCCACAGAGTACGCATCCTTGGAGTTGGTTTGGCTTGTTTTTATTCTAATTTGTGCATTACAGTAGGGTTAGCCGCATGCGCAAGCTCTTGACTATATGGAATATAGTCATAATTTGGTGGACAATATTTCTCCTCGTTTTTGCAGTGTCTGTGTGCTGCATTGTGCAGCACACATAGAAACAGCAAATTGCCATGAATGATTGTTTGTGTGCAGGCAGATGCCCCTTCCTGCACATAAACAATCATTAAATAAATTACAATTTACAACTTCTGTGTGTGCTGCACAATGCAGCACATATCGAAGTTAAAAATCGCCATTCCGGATTATGTGCAGGAAGGGACACCTTTCTGCAAATAAACAATCATTACCACAACGCAGACACCCTTGCACTAAAGTGCTTTGGCGCGAGGCAGTTGAATTTAGCGCCAGTGCAGGGAGAAACACAGGGGTGCACCATATTATTGTAAATACGGTGCACCCCTGTGTTTCTAAAGTGACGGAGCATGGCATTAGCAATTTTGGAGCTAACACGCGCTCCGCCACTTTCTCATACATATGTCCCTTGGTCTCTTTGGACATACCCCAAAAGTGACTGGCCTCTCTGCAACGGAATAACACCCACATCCCATGACATCTTTATCTGCGGAAGCCCAATACTGCCTTCTTTTGCTCCCCTAACAAAAGCCCTCTTCTTTCCATATCAATTTTAAAGCAGCAGCATGTACCCAGAAGCAAAGCTGACCGTGACCTTGGATCTAATTTGACTGTTATCCTCTCAGGTATGCTTGAAACATGTTTAAACTATCCAGATGCACGGATGCAAATTCACTATACTAAGTGTATTTGATTAATTGTAGTATTAGTAGCTGTGCATATGGTACTTTGGTGTTCTATAAACGCTTCCGTGTTAGTGCTTCAAGAACAGAACATCTGTGGCAGGTAACGTAACTGCACAGAAATTCGTATTTACACTCCAGAATTAATCTAGCAATGTATTTTATGAAAATACAGGGCCGGACTGGGAACGCAAACCGGCCCTGGCAAGTAAGTCGGACCGGCCAGGGGGTGTGTATGAAGAAAAATAACGCGTTATGTATGGTAACTCTTATAAAAGTCAACATGTATTGGTCTGGTTATATCACCCACATACGAGTTTTTGCATTTACACTTCTATTGCTTTGTCACAGCATGACTGGAGTCAGAAGGCACAGAATTGCACGGTTTAAATTTGTTTTAGGTCTCACCAAGACAGTGCTCTGGCTGTCATCAGTCTCATGTAATAAAAAAACAAAACTAAAAACACATACTCAATAAAGAGATGCCTTCGAACAGCTCTCTTCTGATCAATTGGCTTTCACTTTATTCTTTTTTCAACTACAGCACCCAGCATGGAAAAGCGATCCAATCTAGCGCAAAAAAAGAAAACAATCTTTCCATTTTTTTTTAATCCCTTTTGTGTTTCCCAGTGTGTTTAAACTGTAGCTGCAGGTTATAGTAAATTACATCTAACACTACCTATTCTTTGCACCACTAAGAAATGTATTTCCTGTGCTATGCCTTGAAAATAAAAAAAGATTTCTATACCTATTCTAAATACACCACTATTATGAACCACCTGTTCTTTTCCATGAAAATGATGTGCAAGGTGTTTTTTAATTTCATAGTTTTACTTTAAGACTATGGCAACAATATTTGATGGTAGCATGTTTTTTTTCTTATTTTTACTTTTGTAATGTATACTTGCAATACAAAAAAATAAAGTCAAAAAGCATGCCAGGCCTATCGGCTTTTCTAATATTTGCCGTTCTTTTTAGTCAACATGCTGTGCCTTCTTAGGTCACTTTTTGCATCTGAAATTATCCTGAGCATGCGGACTACACTGAAAAATGCAAACATTCTCTGTCTAATAAAGGTGACCACATGACGGACAGGAAGCTTGTTCTTGATCTGAGGTAGCAGACTCTCTTTCGCTCAAGCTGTACTATTTAGCGGCTGCTGATTCTCAATCAGCATCCTAAGTAGAAGTAAATGGAGGATCATTAGTCTTCGCAGGTGCCTACAGTTATTTTTTTAGAGTTTTATATAGCGCAAACTAGACCCAAAGATATCAGAGCTCTTTCCATGAGTACTAGTTTCTTTACACAAGGACATACTCATTTTTTGTAGGCCGGGGGAAATGAAGTGATTTGACCAGAATCACAGGAAGTTGAGCGTCGTTGCTGAGCCTAGAACCGGGTTCCTCAGCTTCGAGGTCAACTGTTCTAGCTGTAAGGCTACATCCTCTCTACGTGCCTCATTGTCTCCCCTCCTTGCTGGACTCAAAGAAAAGTAAAAACATAAACAACATGAAAAGTGAACAGTTGCACTGTTGTTCTTAAATTGGCACTGTCCCTGCTGAAGGGCAGAAGTACATCCCAAGTCATCCCTAGTTAAGTCCATGCAACTAACATTAATTAAGTCTGATGCAGACCGTGCTTAAAAGCTAGAGTTTGGTCAAATCTCCCTACAAATTCACAACTCTCCTCAAATGTCCTTAGAAAAAGATTGGGAATGGGATATATATATTGTGGATTGATCAAGTGAAACCACTCGAGCTTCTCTTGAAGCTCTGTCATCACCTTTGTTTATACATTCGCATAGTCCCATAAAATATCCCAGGTTCCTCTTACACCTCAAATCTCTGCTGTCCACTCTTAATAGCTTATGTACCCACATTAACCCCTTCTGTGCTCAGGACGAGCTCAGCTTGTCATGAGGCACGGTTGCCATGTGCTCATGACGAGCTGAGCTCGTCATGACACGCGCGGGGCTAATTCCCCCGCGGTGCTGAGCGTTCTAAGAAACGGGCGTGGTCATGACGAGCTCAGATCGTCATGAGCACAGCGCCACCGTGCAGCGTGACGAGCCGAGCTCGTCACGAGCAGCGTGGCGCTGCGCGTGCCCCCAGCCTAGCGGGGGAATTAGCCACGCAGCGAAGGTGTTAAAGATCTCACTAAAATCGTTTGACATAGTTTTCCGCACACTTGTACAATTCAATGTAACACGCTTTTCTAAATCAGTCCTCTACCTTACATCTCTAGGTTGTAATCTGCGTCCTAATTGAGTAATATCTAGAGCCAATTCCTTATTTTTCAGAACAGATGTGCTTATTTTCTAGCGCAGTTGGGTTCATTTATCCAAGTGGGTCTTGGATCTTTCCTCAAGCTCATCTTAACTTGGTCACTACTGTAGTTGTACTTCTACTCTTATAAGGCAGATTGACGTTTGGTTTTTGCACATAACACAGGAACATATCCTGCCACTATCTCAAGAAAAATCAAGACACACACTAAAGAGCATTACAAATTTACATTAGCACGGGTGATCTATATGTTTTGTTGCAGGAAATAACCTTGCAGTGCGATTTTGAAATCTTTAGAGAGTCAATGGTACAAATAACTGTCAGTAGAGGGTTCCAGTGAAGTATGCATAAAAGGTAAATGGCTTGAAAATTTGCTTCGATGTTGCTAAAAGGTGGAAATTGGTGGCCTACGATTCTAAGCTCATGTGTAGCTTGATAAGGTGTTGGAGAGATAGCTGGGGAGCAAGTTGCTTATTGTTTTGAATAATAATATAAGTAATTTCCGTAAGGCAATATACTTTGTGGTGTGTCAATACACCTGGGGTGGACA
The DNA here is from genome assembly GCF_964261635.1 of Lissotriton helveticus. NCBI lineage: Eukaryota > Metazoa > Chordata > Amphibia > Caudata > Salamandridae > Lissotriton > Lissotriton helveticus. The sequence continues at coordinate 788,989,187 of NC_136068.1, forward strand.
GCCAAAGGTAGGGGATTTGCTTAGAAGCACTGAACAGAAACAGGGTAGCAAAGTTTATAACCGAGGGGCACAAATGGATTCATTTTTCAGTGGTAAAGTCAACTGAAGGCTAGTGACTCAGGGAGGGTTTTGGGTGGATCAAATACAACCAGTGAGTGGATATTGTATGTTAAGTAATTGAAACTGTGCTGGCTGTATTGATATTAAAAGACTCCATTTTCAAAGATGCGCTGAAGCGAACATAGGTTTCTAGGTGAAGGAGTGTGTGCAGGGGAGCAGGGGACATAGAACTTCAGGTTTGAGGCTTTCATTAGGAGCAACCATAGTGCCATCCAGAGTCCGATAGAGGTGAGAAAGTCAAATAAGCATGCCTGTAGATATAGGCTTAGGCGATATCAAGATAATGACTTGGGTGTTGTATGCGTAGAGCGGATAAGAGAAGCAGAAGGAGATCTCACGGAGGGAGAAGGTGTTTGGTGAGAAAACAAAAATTCCAAGAAATTATCTTGTGGGATACACACTTTAAGTGGCCTGGGATCAGATATCATAATCCCAGACATCAGTACATGATCGACTGAAAGGTATTACGTGAACCAGGTGTCAGCAAAACCAATGATGCCCAGTAACAAAAAGAGGAAAGGAGCATGTTGGTAAGGGAGGAGGCTGAATCAACAGTGTTAGACAGCAGTTAATTCCAAGAGTACAGCTTGGCCTTCAGAAGAAGCAACCTGCTGGCTTTGCTAATGCTTGAATGGCTATTCAGAGCGGTTCATACTGAAGCCTTAATAATTGCTTTCCTCGAAAGATATCCAGGCTAAATTTGCATCTTTTTCCCCTTCATATCATGTGGGATTCTAATAGTGAGCAAGTATTGCAGATTTCCCTCGAGGGCCCCAATAATATGAAAAAACATAATAAAATGTGTTTTTCTGGAAAAGTGTACTGAGTTAAATAACTCACTCTAGTTTTTGTAATTTTGAGCGGTAGTAAGGAGTTCCTATTGTGCAGTTTCTACCTGTTCGCATTTTTTTTACTGCACAGAGATATGCAACCTATGGATGAATCCAGAAAGCTGTACTTTTCTTCAAACCAGGCAAAATTCAGAATTCATAGAGAGATCTTTGGTGTAGGTAACTCATGGTGTAACACCCAAAAATAAGAAAGAATAGAAAGAGGCAACAATGAGTTCAGCTGTCTTTTTTCACCCAGATAGCTGAACTACATAACATACAGATATATCAGTTTTACTCTTCCTGTTGCAAGTTATTTAGTGAATATTGGTTATCCAAAATCAAGCAATACACAGAGCCAAAAATGCTACAGCATATGAGAATGTTTCTTTGTGTGTTCATCATGCATCAAATCATATGGTGATATCTTATGACTGAAAATGGGGATGAAGGAAAAGATGAGCATTATAGAAATTTGCCCAAAAATATACGTTGAGGAATAGTGATTATTTCTAGGACTTGGGGGTATTGTGTGCCAGAGAGCATTTTGCAAAATAAGTCATCTGCACCCTGAATTACATCTAGAATTCAAAAATACAGAAGTTGGGTAGATACTAAATGTTCCACTATTCTGTTTACTCACACTTTCCTTGATAAAAAAGGTACTCCACTTCTGTGAATGAGCTTTTCACCAGAGAAAGGGCCCAACACGTGACATGGAGAAGACAAGATTTTTTTCTACGAAAAATCTTTTGGTATTTGGGTCTGGCGACGTTCGCACCCAGGGAAACCTACCAACCCCAAACATTTCTGAAAACGAAATACCCAGGAGCATCCAGGGTGATTGCATGCATGCATCCCACCCTTTTTTTTGGCCTAGATTGCTCTGCAAAAAACCAAACTTTGGATAAAAATCACAGGATTCCCTAAATTTTCTGAGGGAAAGTTCCAAACTCTATGAAGAATAAAATATAGTATTTCCAAATCTTTCCCAAAAAAAGCAGTAGCTCAGCTGTGTGAGTGGGCCTATCACCTAAAACAAGAAAGACACCTAAATGCTATGTTGAAACTCCAAGATTTTGCCATCTAATTTTAATCTCTCTGTAGCAGCTGTATTTGAACAGAGAGTGAGCCAGCACCTAGGAACACCTAGCAAGTCAGACTTTCTGCAAAGTAGACAACCTGGGCAGTCTATGGTAAAGTGGTTTGATAGGATTACATGACTTTCTTATCCAGGATGACTTACAAACTTCAAATTCTGGCCTAAAACCACAGAGTTTTCTCAGGTTTATCCAACAAAAGTCCTACCACCCAGCGTTTCCACATTTCTTATGAATAGAAACAGTCCCTCAACTATGTGGGTAGTCCTATAACCAGTGACAGGAACTGCTCCAAACTTGGACCAAGTGAAGTTAATGTGACGTCTATGTGGTCTTAATATGGTTACAGTATTTGTATAACATGCAGTAGGTTAAACGCAACATTATTATTGGGAGAAATATTGCAACACATGGTGTGAGACTTTGACCACTGGCTGGAAGTGTTCAAGATTTCTGTGGCATAAATATGGAAAAGAGGTGTTTTTTGACTCATACTTTAAATTTTACAGGTCTTTCTGGGTAAGTAAAAGTGTTGGTATCCAAGCAAATCTCACCCACTTGGATTCCTCTGGAGCTCTCGGTTTCAGATGAGACCAGGGGTGGTACATTGCCATTCCACTGCTTTCACATGGTAGTCTGCTGGACCTGAATGACAAGATTGGATAATTCATTCAATATTTGTTCATCCCTGGAGGTGGGGATTAGAAACCCCACCAGGCCATCAGGGGATAAAACTAGCATGTGGGGCACAGGGCTTACCCGTTCTGGCACTGGACTACAGCCACCAGCATTTATGCACCATTAGGTGAAGATAGGAGAGTTCACCACTTATCTTCCTGGTCCACGGGGCAGAAAGCTCACAAAACACCAGGGATTGGTGCCCAAAACAATAATGGCTTGGGACATTAGCCTGTTATGGCATCAGCAAGCCAATATTCTTTCTGCAACCTGGGTGAAGCAGAATGGGGAAGCCCCCTCTCTGCCAGCCCAAATGTCAAAACTACAAAAAAGGAATGCAAATGTACTTGTTTATTCGGGCCCCAGGGGAAGAGAGAGACTGTTTATGTTCCAGAGGTGATTACAGAGTGTGGCATGATATCAGGAGAGAAAACAATCGGGGCCCTAATTAACACATCAGATGCACTGTCCTTGTTGAAACCATGGCTCCGTCTTTCACTGAAGGTGGCCCTGCCCTTCTTTGCAGAGGATGATGCCTGATTGAGTCTGTGGGGCCCTTATGTACCCCTTACGAAGGATGCCTTATAGAGCTGTTCTGACAACATAAGTCAATGTGCCTCTTGTGAGGTTTTTTGCCTTTGTGCCAGGGTCTGTAATATGGTGCAGAAGAAAAAACAAAATGTTATTATATTTGTGTGGAGTGTAACCCCCATGTAAATAAGGGAATGTCCCATTGTGATTACACTTTGGTAAGATGTGCAACTGTGGCATCCATATAGTAGAAGGGGCTGCAAAACCATGTACAGTCACTGCTACGATACCAGGTACAATGTGGAGGATGGAAGGATCAGTGCACCCAGGAGTGCTTTTTCCTGTAAAACAGCCCATAGCATCCGGGGTTGTCTGTTTTCCTAGTCAGGGATGGTAGACTGTAGATAGAGGAGGCAAGAAATACTTTGGGGGCTTTGGGGTAGGGCTGTAGACCGATGCCCGCAAGGTACCGGCTTTCATCCCATTATTTGCTTCCTTTAAACTGTATTTCTGGCATCTAGTTTACTTTCTCACACCCTCCTCTCGCAGAAAGGCTACTTGCCCTTTAGGGGTGGGGTACATCACTGGGTGCTAGTATTGGCTGGTCGCCACCATATTATATTAATTATAAAAAAATACAGCCCATAGGCCTAGGATTCTTTTTGTTGCCTTTGGGATGCCAAACGGCAGAAAAACTGTTTGCGACCTGAGTGAGGGCATTCCCTTACCTTTCAAATTCCTGGTGTCTAAATGGGTGGTTACCTGACCAATAAATTGCCTTTCTAGAGGGATCCCCAAGCAGAAATCCTCTAAGCAGAAGTTTCAATGGAAATTGGAGATTCCCTCATTTTCAACAGAACCAACCCTGTTGCGATTGGTACTCGGGCTGAGTGATGCTGCTGAGCATCCATCACACTGAAAGCTTCGGCTGCTTTCAGTTTCACAAGCTGTCATGTCAGTGGACATGACAGACTAAAACAAAACATCACAGGCTGTGAGGTAAGCTCTTCCTTTGCAGCCTAAATTGGTTGTTACAAAGGGAAAGCTTTGTGATGTGAGCAGCAAATTAATTGTTTCTCTTTAGTAGGAGGACGTAAGGTTCAAATCTTCCACACTAGGGAAATAGTGCTGACGATTTGAACATCAAATACACTGCACATGAGTTATATAATAGCACCCAGGCCTCATGTATCGTTTAGTTACTCAATTTTACTCACATTTCCAAACCAATCAACATGGAAAATGTATCACCATGTAGTACGTTAATGCAGTTTAATATCCAAAGTATATCAGTGTACTGTAAAATACCCTCTAGGCTATAATATGAAATGCCTGCAACCCAAAACATCAATATTTCCCAAAAGGAACATTACGCATTTTTATGAAACACAAAACACTTTAAATGGCAGGAAGAAAATTCAGCATAAAGCATTCTCTCCACAGCTGAAATTCAATAAGATCTGTGGCAAATCCTAATGTATGAGCTACAAATATTTCCCTCAATTATTCAAAGACAAAAAAGGAGGTGAGCTTTCAACAGGCAACCATGGATTTGAAACCTGTATTACTTCTCAACAAGATTATCACAAGTGATCATGATCTGAAATTCACTTATTTTCCCGCAACTCCATGGCCCAAATATCTAGAAAATCACTAAGAAAGTGATCAGAGACTTACATAAATAAGAGTGATCTGTAGCTTTGTATATAAGCTGTTCTATTTTACAATAGAGGAACAACTTTGAGACCATCGCTTTTTTACTGTAAAATAGTTCATAGATCATCTAACACTGGGGCAATCCCTAAGCTCCGTCTCCCTCATGTTTCCAATAGTCAACCCTCATGCCAAATACCGCCAAAATGTTCTAAATGTTTAAGACAAATGCACAATTTTATAACATCTTGAGGCCATAACTGATATATAATACGTGGGAGTCTACTATCCCCCTATAAAAGAACATCTCTATGTTTCTTATTTATTCATTGCAGGCAACCTATGAAGTACCTAATCGCTTGTGGGAAAGAAATGACGTAGACGCTCAACTGTCATAACTTATTATAGGTGAATTTGAACATTACATTGGCTGATGCAAAAGCCAGCAACCATGGGGAAAGGCAGGTCATGGAGCATATTAAAGCTGCAGTTTAAAAACTAAAGCGAAATGTGGCTTTTTCTTCGGTTCCTCTTTTTCTAAATCAATAGTGATAAGCAACATGTTTAGTTCAAGATATTTACCGTAACATGTTTACTTCTTCCATGCTTTAGACTGGGATTACATGAAAGAAAATATTCCTTCATGTTTCCACGTAGTCTGAGTGACAGATGTTTTTTAAGAAAAACCTGATTTGTATTTAACTGATTCTATTATCTAACTGCGTTTTGGTGTGTTTAGTTTTGCACTTGAGATTCCAATTTTACTTTTCATGTTTACAAACATCCTCTTTCATATAAAAGAACATCACAACAAGGATTTGTGTGGTTTGTGGAACATCCACCCTGCCATACATTGTAAGGATACTGAAAGTCATCTTGGAGTTGCATGACAAAGAAATTCATAAGAGACTTGCAAAATCCTTGTAATGTAAGGCAGGATGGTATGGATGCCCCATATATCTGCACTTTGAAAAGATGATTACGTCTTCAAAACCAATACATTCCTGTGTAGGAGATTACTATTTCAACAGAAAGCATTTTCTAAAACACATCCGACAGCTGTTCCTTCAATTGTTTGCTGACGGACAGCGTTTTCTAAGGAGGCATTTTTATAAATTCATACCAGCAGTGCGATTTTTCAAAACTCTGTACATAAAAGGATTCACTTTCTAGGTTATGGTCACCCTATCCTGTTATTTAGGTTTAGGATAATACATTCAGCTGCATACTCTACCAACACAAGTCCATATTACTGTTAAAGCCAAATAAAGGAAATGGCAGAATAAAGTAGGGAATGTCGAACACACAAATGCGGACGTCTATACAAAGTAAGTTATGATGAACAAGAAAATAAACACATCATGTTCACTCCTTTAGAGGTAATTATATAATTAATGATTTATATTTGTATTATTAACTTTAGCATGCCATCATATTAATTAATCAGTTAGCTGCATTTGTGAAATTCAGGCTTGCCATTTGTAGTGTCTGGGAATGTCAATAGAGCATATTTTTGCATGAACACTGGCTTTCTTGCTAACCACATGGGCATACTGTCCATGTAGTATGGACAGTATGCCCAAGTGCATTTATTTTGTTTCCACTGTAAAGTTCTTACTGAGGGGGTGAAGTGGTCACTTGCTTTGCAGAGTATTACTGTGTGGCTTTATTTAAACTTATGTATTACTTTTTGTAAATGTCTAATTTGTCTGAGTGTGTGGTTTGTAGCACTACTCTGCCCCCACCCAACATGAACATTCAGTTGCTATGGGTAATGCGTAGCTGTACTGGTGGAAAGGATCACTGCCACTTATAAGAATTTGGTGAAGCCTTTTCTGTGTAGAATAAGAAGGGTGGAGTCTGTTTTCTGTTGGACACTGAAAGTTATGTACATCTTCTACGCCTTGTATCTTTGGTAGGTATTGTGTTGTCTACATATGTTTGGAGATACGTTGTTTATGTGTAAAGGTGGTTGTACACTTCAGGAGTACTGCATTATCCACTACAGGGTTCTGGTGTTTTTGTGTGCAAGACAGTCTAGTGTTCTGTTGAATGTGAATTATTATGGTGGCAATTTGCAAAAGCTATTTATTAGGAGTAACTGAATTTGGCTTACTTTGTGAATTTATTTTTTGTAATATGCTACTTATAAGATTTGTTTCTAAGTTGTTACCATACGGGTCTGGATGGTCTATATAATGTGTTCTTCCAGACCTGCTAGAATTCCTTTAGAAGTTAGAGATAGTGTTTAGATTCGGTATTGGTAGCCTCACTCTAACATTAGGAAGGTTTTGGAGGCTTTTTTATTAGACGAGGTGTTGGCTGGTTTGCTTGGGATGGTCTACCTAGTGTGCTGAAGGATCTAATTTTACCGTGGCCTCTGAAGTGTTCATGGGCATGTCGCTGGAAACCTTACTGTTTTGTATATTTTGCCCGACATATAATTTTTGTTGTAATGCTGGAAGCCTAGAAAAGTGCAAGTGCTGCATCTGGTGTTTTTCAGAACATACTAAACTGAATGTTTAGCCATGTTTCACTTTTTGGGTTGATGAAACCTGAATGTTTATTGTGCGCCACACATACACACTATCTTAACTAGATTGAGAAAATAGAAAAACTTAACCTTTAAACCTGTAGGATCCACCATTTTAGACTGTAATAAAAAGAATTCCACTGCATACTTCTTGTTGCAAAGTCTATGCCAGTTCATACTACGTTTATTATCTTAAACCCCATTACTTTGGGCTGAGAAAAGATTATTAGAGGACAGTCCAGCATGTTTTTTTTGCTACCGAGTAGTATCAATTAAAAACAATCAAACAGTGTTATTGTAAATTATGCACAGAAGATATATTTGGTGGGCATTCTTCCATTAAAACTGGCTCGGAGGACTGTTCCGCAACATGGTCTTAAAGGATTCAGTCTCCAACTGAATTCATTTTCACCGCCGGGGAGAGGGTGTACATATACATCAAGAGCGCAGGACAGAGAAAATATTCGTAACTTGTAACTTTGTATATAGGCCTAGATTGCCATTGAGGGGTTCAGGTGGAATGTATCAACCATGAAAGCCTCATGGTTTATTAACGTCATCTGAATGCCTGTTGCTATGAGCAGAAGGCCTGCTAGGGAGAGAATGAGGATTAGCAAAATCTTGTCATCTGTTTCTTAATTACTAGTGAGAGCTAAGCTAATTCAAAAAAAAAAAAAATCACAGAAAGGGAAGTAATTCAATCATTGGGGCAAGACAGAACTGTAGACCAAGTGGAGTCTGAAATTGTTCCAGAAGGAAAGGAAACAAGTGATTGGTTTTCAAGGGGCCATATAATCGATATTTAAAACTATGCATACAACGTTTTAAAATTAATTGCTATCCAAAGTTAATGTTCAAATTAAAAAAGCATATTTCTTGCCTAAAATCTAGAAGGCGTCATTTCAAGTTGCACATGTTAGAGAGTTTCTAAATACAATCAAAATACATTGCAGTAAACCCACGTTATGCAGCTGACCACCAACCTTGTGCAAATTCCCTGAAAGAAAAAAGTCAACAATATAATTTCAAAGATGTTTTATTTTCAAAATACAAGAGTGTTTGAAAAGTGGTGTATTATAAAAAAAATACGAAACATATATAAAGGTCAAGGGGGGGTCATCTACTTTACCACACTAAAATTGAACTACCACAAAATGTTATTTCCTCATGAAATGTCCAGAAGAAAACTATATTAAGGCAGCAGCTCTTGGCCAGTCTAGGATTATGGCCACAGAGGCAAATCAATGTTGTGACAAAAGGAACATTATATCAAAAATAAAATAAACAATGCCTTCTGAAACCTAAATCAAATACTTTGCAAAGATATTCATTAAAAGCGTAGGCTCAGTTTTTTAGTTATCCCCGATTCTACTACCAAGACATTTCATTCATAAGAGGTCTGATACAATTTCACTATTGTGTTTTCAATGGCACTCGTACTGATGCATCTACATGCTAGGGGATGATTGTGCAGGGGCCCCAGGTGGAGTTTGGCGAGGTAGAGTATACATAGCACCTAAAAACTGATCTGCAATTCGACCAGCTTCTCTCAATCCACTCAAAAGAGCCCCATGGACAGTTGCCGGATAGTTACGAATTGTGTGTTCTCCAGCAAAAAATAAGCGAGGAACAGGCTGTGGGGCTCCAGGGACGGATGGGCCTGGAGTAATCGGCTGTGCCATCAAGTCATAGTCATTCCCTGAAGATCCAGCAGCTACATATGAATAGGATCCCCTTGCCCAAGGATCGGCACGCCAACGGGTCACCACAGTCTCTTTAGGCTGAGGAACAGCACTGCTCCCAAATATTCCTTTCAGGATTGCAAGACAGCGTCCAACAATAACATCGTCACTGATATTTTCCATTATCCCTGCTGCTTCTCCTGCTACCAATGCCAAAAGAATTGGTGCTTTATAAAGATTCCAGAAAAGGAAGAGCTCCCCCCTGCTTGCAGTGGTACTGCCAACATGGCCAAACAAATTTACAGAAGGATCCCAAAACACGCGATCAAAACACAATACTACCTTATTTAGGTTACCAAATCCCATTCTCTGTACAGCAGATGTTTTCCACTCTGGAAGAGGAGGCACAAACTGCACAGCTGGAGGTTGTTGCTTTAATACTCCTAGAGGAAGAGTACAAAGTACAGCATCACATTTGTAAATAAAAGTCTGACTAGTGGAACGAGTGTTAACAGCTAGTACTTCACAACCAGAACTTGTGTATCGAACTTGTCGAACTGCTGTATTTAACTTGATATCTAAGCCTTCTGCCAAGGCTACAGGTACACATGAATATCCATTCCGTACAGTCAGGTGACTGCCAGTAAACTCAAAATCATCATCTTGGTCCCAGTGCTTCAAAGAAAGGGTAGAGAGAGGTGTTGCATTTGCAAATTCTAAATTTGCAAAATGCCAATCAAGTATTTGTCTGTCACGTGATGACAAATAAACATCACTTGGAGGATTGGCTTCAAGCTCTTGGAGTTTCTCTTCAAGCTTTCCCTGGGCTTCTGCTAAGTCGTCATATTCCTTGCAGAGCACTGTCAAATCTCTATGTTTGCTTTTCACCAAGAACTCTGCAGTGATATCTCGCGCTGGTTTAACTTCCGAGGCCTCCTTATACTGTTGGTGAAGTTCTTTAATTTTCTCTTTTAAAGTGACCATTTTATTGAGAACTTCTTTTAACTCTTCTTGAGTTTTAACAATTTTGCTCCAGTGCTCAATCTGCTCATCTTTCACATGTTTCTCCTGCAACTGTATGACTACCTCCAGTGCCTGGCCAAGGGACACCGGTTTATTATTTAAAACATTAAAATCCAACTGATGGCTAAGGTAGGAAGTAGCTTCCAGCAAACGATTAAACTCTTGTTCAACCATCTCATCTTTTTCCTTTGGAATTTGAACAGCTTGTCCATTGGCCTCATAAAGAGGACATTTCTGCTTGATCTTTGCTAGCTCCATATTTACCTGCTTACTGATTACTGCCATTGGATTACCACCGAGGCCAGTGACTACCATAGCCCCGAGATCAGCAACATATTGGCCCTTGCGAAACGTAGCCACCCTCCCTCCCACACGGTCCCTTGATTCCAGGATTGTGACATCCATGCCGAAACTTTGCAACTGGCGGGCGGCCGCCAAACCCGAGACCCCGGCGCCTATGATGATCACCTTCCCGGTCTTTTGGGTTGGCAATGGCTTTACCCTCTTGTAGACACCAAAGTTGATGAGACCGTGTCTCTCCAGGTAATTGTGTATGCGGTGGGCCAGCACGGTGTCGCTGTTGTAGGGCGCCTCCATCTGCTGTAGGGTGGCCTCGAAGGTCAGCTGAATGCGTGGATTCTCCAGCCACAGCTGCAGCGTGCGGTTGCGGATGTATAGAAAGGCCTTCTGCGCGGTCTGAGGGGCATTCATGATGTCGGGGAAGGCAGCTGCTTCTCGGGAAGTCATGCGCTCGTGGGGCAGCCGGCTCTGCAGCGCTGCCCCCTCGGACGGTTCCTCGGGCTCACTTTCGTGCTCTTCCTCGGCCGGAGGTTGCACGGGGGGGTCCTTCTCACGCTCGGCCCTTGCATGTCGCTCCTCCTCCGAGTAATACTCGTCCTCGGACAGGTTGGCCAGGCTCTCGTCCATTTCCCGGTACTGAACCTTAGGCTTCTTGCGGCGGCTGCTGCGGCGGCCCTCCGGGGTGCCAGGGTGGCTGCCATCCATGCCGCTCCCTTCCGCGCCCCCCAGCTCCGAGGCCGGGGAGATGCGCTCCTTCTTGCGCGGTGTGCGCTCGCTCGAGGAGCTGCTGTCACCGCTGGGCGGCTGAGGGTCCTGGGGCTTTTCAACACCGCCAAGCTCGACCTTCTTTCCGGACAGCATGGTTCTGGCGGCTGTAAGCAAATGGCTGCGGAAGGCAACGTACCTCAGGGAGGGGGGGCGGTGAGGGCAGGTGAAGTCAGCCCCGGCACCGGGATCGGTACCTTCAGGACTCGCAGGGCAGGGAGAACAACGGATGCACTTCCCAGTGTCGAGCGCTTGACGTCACGGCGTTGAGTACAGAGCACGTCCCTTGCAATGCCAAAATGTACGTAATGACGCTCCTTTGTAAACACTAGACCGCGTACCTATTTTACAGAAACTGAAACCTTGTATGGTATAAAACGAGAACATTTTAAATATCCCGAACTCGAATACACAGTTTTATTAATATACCTATGCCTCCTTTACCTCTCGTGTTCACCCGCGTAGTTAGAAATCAGCCTTTATTTACATTTACTTCCTTGCTGTTACAAAACAACACTTGTTCTTTTCCGGTCAAACGAGACGTTCCTTTAAAGACAGAGACTGTTCGCCTGGGGGTAGAATATAATAAAGCAAAATCCATAGCTGCCAAGGTTTCAGAGTGCCATGTGTGACATTTTTAAAATTTCAGTCAAATTATGAGTGACATTCCAACGACTATGAGTAGCACACTTTCTCACGAGCAAAAAACATGCAATTAAGACTAGGGAAACTTCTAAATATAAGAAATTACAGACATTTGAGCAACAAGAACTTATTGAAACTGCTGCAGAGCATCAGAAATGGAAGAACACTAACCCCAGTCCTAACGGACCCCTCCCTCACCCGAACCCCCTCCCCCTGGCCTAGCCCCAGTGCCAAGAGAGCAGCGAGAGCCAGCCAGGCTGGTAAAACTGTCACGCACTGGCCCGTAGTCTGTGAAGATACACAGTTAGTCAGGGCGCCCATGATAAGGATGAGGAGACAGAGCAGCCCTGCGACAGGGCCTGCAGATTAAATCAGATCTGCAGATAAACCAGGGGCACTCAGAAGAATGATGAGACTAAAATGATTGTGTGTGACTGAAATAATTTATTAAAGATCATGTTCAGACTGTGCGTGCCGCTCCGCGGTGGCGCTGACACAAGCACTAATTATTAAACTGTGTTATGTACACTTTGTCTGCCTGGCTCGCAGCGCTTGACGTTGGTCAAAAACACTTAATTAATGAACTAGAGTTCAGACTGCTGCGGTCTCTGCGTTCAGGTCCGTCCGGCGGCCGCTGCATGAACTGGACAGGAACCCGCGACCACACAGCACACTGCATGATCATACACTCTGCACTCTTCTTCTCCCAGCAGAGTGACTCCCTGACTCGTCCCCAACCCGGCCGCACTTTGCACCCGCGATGCCTCTGATGCCCGGCGCTGGCAGCCATTAGTATCCTGTCGGTAATCAGTCACTCACTGCAGTGCTCGCGGTGTTTTATTGAATTTGCGGCAAACAGCAGCGGCAGCGCATAGAGGAGCGCCCGCGATGCCTTTGATGCCTGGCGCGGGCGGCCATGACGCGGCCGGCCCTCAACGCAGAATGGGAGGCAGTTAACATCACTGTCTGACTGCCGTATGCTCGCGCTACGTGGCCGTGCAGCTTGTCTTTTAAACTCGTCCTCTCTTCAGTGAATACCGCGGCGGGCGAGAGAGAATACGTTGGCGCCCCTGGTTAGTGCCTAGCAGTGTCAGCCAGCATCGTGCTGAGAGGGCGGCCCCGCCCGTCGTAAATAATTACAGTGTGTCAAATTTAAGCCGTGGCACGGCAGGAACTTACAGCGCCAGCCTGGAGCCAGCACCGTCGAGGATCGTTAATTTGTAGCCGCCTAGCGCTACCGCGCTCTCACTCAGCCCACAAGCGGAGAGCTGCCATTATTACAACATACATGATTATTTATGAACTAAGAGCAGCTGCTAGCACTGGCTGCTGCACATCTCTCGGACTCGGAGTGGCGCGAGCTGGCGAGTCGGCAAAATGCATGACATTGCATTTCAGTGCGGTGAACGCACTGAAATGCGTGAGTGTCACACCTGATGAGTGACACTTGGCAGGACTGAAAATCATAGTTCAAGTCGATTAACTTGAGCTAATGTGTGGAATTCATTTTTTTCGCACATTCGCCATAGGAAGGGGCTTTTATTAGGGTCACAGAAGTCCCAGATTTCCCTGGACAGTCCTGTTCTTTTTTTGAAGACTGTGCCAGTGTCCCAACACTTTTCTCAATGTTAGGCAAATGTCCCGGTTTTTGGAACAAAGGTCAGGTCATTCTGCAAAGCAGATTTGATAGTTATACCTCCATTCACAGGTGCCTCTGAAGATTAAAATGTTAAGTAATTTATCTGTTTATGGCTGCCTTTTTCCAGAAGAGACAAAGTGGAGCGGAGGGCAGGGGGAGTTCAGGGTGGAGGGATCCTGCCACTGACATATACAAACACAGTTACGTATGTGCATATATATATATATATATATATATATATATATATATATATATATATATATATATATATATATATATATATATATATCCACGAGCAAATGTCCCGAGCGGGGGGAGCACTTTACAGCTGGTGCTAGCGGCGAGGATTGGGACGACCTCGCTATAAATGCCAGAGCAAGAAATCCTTCAGAAAATGAAGACGCTGCACACCACTTCCAACTGTCAGCTTCAGTTATTTATTCAAGTTGGTTCCTTCACCTACGCGTTTCGGACATTAACTGTCCCTGGTCACGGTTAACAAACAGTTGTCCTTTGTTTGTGTTACCTATTTATACTATGACTCCACGTGGCAATTTATGATGCATTGTGGGCATAGTGGTTTTGAACTGTTACTTCGTTTCGAAGTTTATCCTTGAGCCATGGATGGTTGGAGTCCGGCATGAAATCAAATGCGAGGATGTTACTACACATCATTAATCATTCAGATGTGCATTAAGTGCATGATAAAGGGGGGTTTTGATTCACATTAGTAGCGAATCATCTGGCCCTTCATTGACACGTTAGTGTCTATGAGGTCAATCACGGCTGAGTGCCTTATTATTTAATAAATAATAAGGCACTCAATGCACTTAATGCATGCGCCTGTCCTGCACTCCTAAAGACCGGAGCTGTTGCTGCCCCCGGAGGGGCTCTAAATTGAGGGGACATTGCCTGACATCGCTGTGGGGGCTGAAAGTGCAAAGCTGCTCGCCGTTCGTCGCACGGGACTCAAGTGACCAGGAGTCCGTGTGTGCTTGCAGCTGCGAGTAGCCCCGGCCCCCCGCTCACCGGGGCTACATTACAGCTTGCCGGACCCGCTGGCGCGGGTCCCGCTGCACCTGTCCTGCACTCCTAAAGACCAGAGCTGTTGCTGCCCCCGGAGGGGCTCTAAATTGAGGGGACATTGCCTGACATCGCTGTGGAGGCTGAAAGTGCAAAGCTGCTCGCCACACACGACTCGAGTGACCAGGAGTCCGTGCGTGCCTGCAGCTGCGAGTAGCCCCGGCCCCCCGCTCACCGGGGCTACATTACAGCTTGCCGGACCCGCTGGCGCGGGTCCCGCTGCGCCTGTCCTGCACTCCTAAAGACCAGAGCTGTTGCTGCCCCCGGAGGGGCTCTAAATTGAGGGGACATTGCCTGACATCGCTGTGGGGGCTGAAAGTGCAAAGCTGCTCACCGCATGGGACTCGAGTGACCAGGAGTCCGTGCGTGCTTGCAGCTGCCCCCTCGCACACCGGAACATATAGTTATTTCCGACTGTCGGTGCGCGGGACGCACGCGGGACGTGCCGGACGAAGCCCGGACAAAGGGCGGACAGTCTGTGACAGTCCGGGACAGAACGAGGCTGGGCCACAGACCCTGGACCTCATACGCCTCTTTACAGTGAGACCATATAACTTATTAGGTCCATGTATAAACCTTGTGTTTCATTTAAAGACCAGTGCCACTAGCTAGTGGTTTGTTTCATTCTGTGCAACTCATGAGAGCTTTATTTCGGTATTTTATTTTAAATAAATTTGTGACCAATTAGTTTTAAGTATGTCTAAACAAAAGGCTCTTCCTACGCCATGCACCCTGGACAACTATTTAATTAAGGTTGTCAATAAAATTAAAAATGAAAGGCGACAGTCGCTAGGATTAAGCAGTTCCTCTTTATCTCCTACAACCTGCCCTGTCCCTGTTTCACTGGCGCTGGATGATAGTATTAGTCTTAATAATCCCGACGTTTCCGTCAGGGAAACGCCTGTGCAGTCCACTTCCACTCAAGTTGTCTTGGATGACCCCACAGACTCTAAAACACAGTATCCGCTGACTCCTGTGAAAAGATTAGTTAGAGCACGCAGGAAAGCACAGACCAAACGTGGGGGCTCACGTACCATAAGAAAAAGAGCTGCCACCCCTCCTAAAAATATAGATAAGGACGATGGTGATACGGCCGAGGATGAGGCTATTAAATTGGATGCTGAACAACTCAAAAACCTAGTCAGTATCATCGATTCGAAGATTAAGGGTATTATTAAACCTTTAGGTCCAGATGTAGGAGCCCTAATACCGGTCGGAAACGGCCGATTTTGGCAGTTTCCGACCGGTATTAGGGTTTTCAGATGTAGGGCATGCATTTACAGAATCGGTAAAATTACCGAATCGGTAAATACAGACTCGGTAAAATACCGATTCTGTAAATGCAGATGTAGCTGGCACATGTCAGAGTGCCACAGGGCTTTAAGAATCGGTATTTTACCACCCAATCCAATTGGGTGGTAAAATACCGAATCCAGGTGTGCATGCACATGTGTGCATGCACACCTGTGCCATGTGTCACACAGACATGCCCTTAGGGCATGTCTGTGTGCCACATGGCGCACATGCCTATTTTTGGGGTGCCAGAGGGTGTCAAAGTGACACCCCCTGCACCCTTGCTGAAATCGGTATTTATCGAATCTGTAAATACCGATTCGGTAATGCCCATTGTTTCCTATGGGCTTCAATGCCCATAGGAATCAATGGGCATTACCGATTCGGTATTTACAGAATCGGTAAATACCGAATCTTAACGATTCGGTATTTACCGAATCTGAAATACCTACATCTCCCCTCCTCTTTTTTACCACTTCTTAAATACCGATTCGGTATGAATCGGTATTTAAGAAGTGGTAAAAAAGATTTACCTACATCGGGCCCTTAGTGGCCAAACTGGACCAGCTGGCCGCAGAAGTTAATAGATTAGGTGAACTCCTTAACAAGTATGGGGAGGAAGTAGGTAATTTACCAGCCATAACTATGAGTAAGACTGATCAACAGGATGCTTCTCCCGGGGGGGGGGGGTACATGTGGTAGTGAGAAAGATGTTCGGACCACCCCGCCCGTCCCGCCCCCAATCTGTCATGATAGGCATGATGTAACAGTCGTAGAAAGGAAAGAAGGCTGGACTGAAGTAAGACGAAAGCATACTACTAACCTCCCTCCTGACTGTGCACCATACGTGGTAGTCTTAACTAATGTACCCCCCCTTGATAATGAGAATCACCAGGAAACACACGATTCATTAAAAAATAAAACAGTATCCTGGTTGCATAGACTCTGCGGTTTCCCGACTGCTTATTCGGACCAAGTTTTGACTACAGGAAGGGTCAACTGGATAGGGAGTTCCAGGAAGCGCTACAGGGGAGATTGTATTATTGTTAACTTTAAATACCCTCAACATGCTGCCACTGTACTCCTGAGAGCTGCTTCCCTACCTATTAGTGATAACAACGTGTGTGCCCGCTCGCTTGGTTTCTTCTATAGCCACCTTAACACTGCCCCTCATGAGAGTAAAAGAAGCGGATTCTGCCCTGTTACCCATAGGCCATACCCTGATATCACAATGCCAAACCGCTTTCAGGTCTTAAACTCCTTGGATGTAAATGATTGACTTGTCCTGGTAGGACAGCCCCAACCCAAGGAGACTATTAGCCCTCGTATGGTTGTCCCCGAAGATAATATTTTTGCCCCAGAGTTAATAGTTATACCAGAGTCAAACCTGGTGGGGGATCCAGGGGAGATTATGGAATGTGAGGATGCAAGTAATATAAATCTGAATGAGAGGGCGAGTGTCCTCATGTTAGATAGGGGTGGTACTCGAGGTAAAGGTATCACAATCGTCAGTTGGAATGTGGCAGGACTGAAATCTAAGGAGAGGGATTTGGGATGGTTAAATTTTATCGATGCGCATGACATCTTATGTTTCCAGGAAACATGGTGCAGAGATGATGTCAGTTATGAGGGATATGTCTCCTGAAATTTCTGAAAACCTGGATTTATTCTCAGTCTGACTCCTCAGTCCTCGCAGCCATTTGAACCATGCCCCCCTAGACGACCTTCCATGTGCTCAGCGCCAAGATGCTCCCTCCGGAGCGAAAGTTAGCGCTTTACAAATGTCAATAAATATCAAATATCAAATATAACCTACCGGCGGTGGGTGTGGGACCAGGTAGAGCCAAAGGTGGTCTTTTGACACTTGTATCGATTCTTCGCCCAATTGTTGTTAAAAAGTATATACCAGTGGGCGATCTTGTGCAGATACTTTGGCTCACTGAGGACAAAGACCATAATATTTTATTGATTAACTATTACAATAATATTTTTGATGGCACAAGGGTCAAAATAGTACTAGATTTGGCCAGTGCCATTGAAGATTTATGTTCGGGAGTGAATGTGGTTTTTGATTTTATTTGGGTAGGGGATTTTAATACTACACTATGTAAACTGTCATCACTAAAGGTTTGCGGGGTTACAAATAATGCCGGGTGGGATGTACTGCATTTTGGGCATAGCAGCTATGGGGAAGTACTGAATAAGCTCATGGGCTGTTATGACATGGAAATACTGGAGTGTTGTAAAGATGTAAATGGTTTACCCATTCCCACCTTTAAAAACCGGCATTTTAGCTCCGTAATTGATCATGTGATTGTCTCCTCCAATATCATCTCTTGCTGTGCCCCCCCTAGAGTCGATGTAACCCTATTAAGTGACCATAATCGTATCATCTTGGACACTACTCTTTGGGCAGGTAGCGCAGTTAGTATAGGGAGTACAATCACTAATATAGAACCACATAGGATTAACGGAGTAAGGCTTAGATGGGCAGGGGAAAAGGCTCAAGAATTAACCAGCTCTATTATTAAGGAGAACCTGCTGGACATCGTTTCTATTTTGGAAAATGGAACAGATCATGAGAAGGTTCTATGCTCTTTCAATGGAATCAATAATGCTATTGACGCTAAGTTCACTGGACATAGTAGCGGGAAACGTAAGAACGGACCTGGATGGTTCGACCATTCCTGTACCACTGCATTAACTGATCTCAAGCAGGCATTAGCAAAAAAGCCAAGGGATGAAAATGTAGTTATTAATTTGAGACTGGAATACAAATGTGCGCTCAAAAAGAGGAAGAGGGAATTGCAGCAACAGGCCTGGGATTCCCTTAACCAAGCAGCAGAACAATCAAATTGCACCTTATTTTGGGCCACGGTTAATCCTTCTTTCCTTAAGGATGAAAAGAAACCCGAATTAACCTCTAACGTCTCGAGTGACGGTTGGATAGCTCATTTTTCTAATATTTTTAACTCCAACAGAATTATTGATGCCAGCTACAATGGATGGCCTGTTTTGCCGCTGGATATCTCAGTTAGCGAGGGGGAAACCGGCATATGTGCAAGCAAGGGAGGGAAAGCCCATGGCCCGGATGGGGTGCCTATAGATGTCTACAAAGCTGCACCAGAGGTCTGGAGACCTCTTTTGACCACCCTTTTTAATGCAGCCGTGTGTTCTGAGGCCCCTGCAACCTGGGGAGAATCGATTATAGTGCCCATCTACAAAAAGGGAAGTAGGTCTGACGCCAAAAATTATCGCCCCATTTCTCTCCTTGACTCCTCAGTTAAAATCATGAGTAGAGTCATGTTGGTGAGATTAGAGGAATGGGTCGAGCATACGGCATTCTGGCTGATAGCCAGTATGGATTCAGGAAGGGTCGGGGTACACTCGACCAGTGCATCAATCTTGATCTACTGATCGGGAAATATACAGAAGCTAAACCGGGCTCCCTGTACCTCTGCTTTGCTGACCTGAGTAGTGCATTCGACATGGTTGACCATTCTATTTTATGGCCAACCCTGTTGAAGTTAGGGGCACCCGAAGGTATAATTTTCTTTCTCGCTAGGCTATACGAGATACTGAAAACTAGTGTGCGCTTTGGAACTAAAGGAGAATGCACCCCAACATTTTGTGTCAAAAGAGGAATTAGGCAGGGCAGTGTATTGGCCCCCCTCCTTTTATTTTATTTATTAATGGAATTGATGCTATTTTAAAAAAGGTTAATGCAGATGCCCCACAGATTAAAGGGGTCCCTGTACCGGTGTTATTATACGCCGATGACGCCGTTTTCCTCTCTAGAACCCCTATGGGATTACAGCGATTAATGGATAGTTTTTCTTCCTTTATTAAAGATAGAAAGTTAGTAATTAATAAAGGGAAAACACACACTATGATCTGTGGGGCCAAAAGTAAACTGTCAAATGGCTTTTTTATAGACAGTGAAAAAGGTGCAGCAGGTTGACAAATTTTGTTACCTAGGTATAACCTTCTCTAAAGACAGGAAATGGACTAACAAATGTAATAATATTCGGAATAAAATGGCAAAGAATGCCTATGGTATCTATAGATTTGCTGCGAATGTTGGGGATCGTCGCACAAGTGATATGCTCACGATTTACCAGGCTAGATGTGTCACTATAGCGCTGTATGGGGCAGGAGTATGGGGCCACAGCTGCGTTCATAATTTACAGCTGGAGGAAAATCTATTTCTAAAAAAGCTCCTATTTTTGCCCGCTTCAGCTCCAACTGAATTGAGTCATCGAGAACTAGCCACCAATTATTTAACTGATCTGTTATCCCTTAGGCCATTGATGATTTGGCGGTCAATATGGCTGAAGGATGAGAAGGCATTTAACAGATCTATTATTGAGGGCTGTTTACATTTGGATACATTTCGAGAGATACCTTGGGTTAAATATGCCGTTGCCTGTTTTTCAGACATTTTTAATTTAAACATTTTAATTGATCACAGCGCAGCATCAAGGATCCCCAAAGCCGAAATGAAAAGTATTTTCTTGCCATATGCGGGGAGCAAGCGGGCTTTTGCCATAGGATCTATGTCCACTGTCATGTTTTACAACAGATATAGCTCAGTGGAAGGTTTTCCTTCGTATTTAACCATGGTAACTAGGCTCTCACATAAATTTGTGCTAACCAGACTTAGATTTGGTATGGCACATTATTTAGTGGCCCACCCAAATATCAAGAAACATCCAACTGGGCCATGTATGTGTGATGGTGTATCCACTCAGAGAACCCTGCACTTTTTGCTGTTTTGTACACTGTACACAAATTTTCGTATTACCTTCCTGAAACCTATGTTTGTCAAATATGGTGTACGATCAGTTAATCATGCTATGACCTTAATTTTTAACTTGCAATCGGCAGACATATGTTTTTATACTGCAACGTTTTTAAACCAATGCGTCAACTACAGGAAAAGTATGTGTTTTTAACGTATTTGGATTGTTAATATAAATTGCAGAACTAGTTTGTGTGTTTTCAATGGATTGTTATATCTTGTTTTGTGCTTTTATGCTCATATCTATGCACCGAATAAAGCTTCATGAAATGAAATGAATGAAAGGCTACTGTCTGGAAGTTCATTGATAAACCGGCTGCTAGACATGGAAAGCTGGAACTAAAACGTGACTATTCTCTCCATCTGCCCAGGGAGATTTGAAGCCCTCTTCAACATAGTTAATATTCTCTTCTTCAAGCACTATCATGAATGTGAAGTGAGCCAGTCAATCCTGGGCGTTTAACTAGCAGCACTCTTCATACTGTGTTTTTCAGCCAATGCTATGCCTACAAAGATAAAATTAATTCAGCGTTCTGTAGACTGATTAGCCAGAACTGATTGAAAGGTGTCACACATGACATGGAGCCATTTGGTAGCTTTCCCAGTATAGAAAAACGAAAAGGACCAAATGTGACAAAAACATGCAAATGATCGTTTAGCCACAAACCAGATTTTGGCCGGCGCCTGCCTCTTTGTGTCCAATGAAGCAGTATGAAAGTCACAGCTGTGCATATTGTTCTCTAGATCCACCCCAGACTGTGCTAGTCAGATACCTCTCTCCAACAGCCCAAGGTTCACCTCCTCCACTGATGCTTTCTCCACTCTGGACAGCAGGCCTGTAGGCACTCAGCTCTCCATATGAGCCAAAACATCAGTCTCTCACACATGGAGGTCTGGTAAATTAAGCAATTATACATCCCCGCTCAGTGCCTGTAGACTGGACCTCATGATCAGACTAAGAAGTCACTCTAGAGTCATGCTCCTGGACATGACTTAGGGGCATCACAGTGGACTGCTAGAGCTGTAACTCGAGCTGCAAGACACTATCTGGCGTGACCAAGTGACCAGTAAGGCCTTGCGATCTTGGGACTGCCGAGCTTCGAGAGGAATGTGAAGCTTTGTGAAGGAATGCATTGCATGTGAGTCTATCACCACTAAGGTGATAGTGTACTTCTGTGCCGATCAATGAGGAAGATTGCCTTGCATTCACAACAATGACGATCCTTTGGGTAAGCTACATATATCAGTGCGGGTTGTGTTGAACTTCAAGGCACATATAGAGCATAATTTCATAAGGACACAACTAGCAGCGCTGCAAGAGATCATTGAATAAGCCTTACTCTTACCAGAGATGTTTAGCACTTGACAAGACTGGCTATGTCAGTCCAGCACCACCACAGAAGGTTTGAAATGTGACCAAAGTTTCTTCCGGTTGTTGGTAAACTCCAAAACGTCCAACTTAACTCCATGTCTGCTGTTATAGAGCTCTCTGACTCTGTCTCTGATTCAGAGGCAGGCATTCCGTATCCTGCAGGCACCGCGGGTGCACACTCAGGAGTCAGGTATGTCTGCTCGCTCAGACCAGACTGAACAAGGCAATATTTTACATTTTACTTTATCCGGATACAAAAAGGTTGTTCCATTACCTTTAGGTAGGTATCAGCACTCAGCAGGAACTTCTATTGTTTGCTGGTCACTGTGTCGAGCCTGCTGGTTTTGCTAGAGAGTAGACTGCCCTCGATGCATAACGGTCTGCTCTCTGAGTCCTCCTTCACCCCACGGAGGCTATAGCACATGTGGAGGTGGAGGCTTTGAAATTTTGCAAAGTGTCAGGATATTCGTTAAACACTTCCAAGACGCAAATAATAAAGAACCAAAAGGTTGATTGCCTTGACCAAAGGGTGGTGCACTCAGGAGTATACTTAGGGGTCACGATTTCCTCTGACTTAGATAATCTGGTGCAAGCAAATATAACCCCATAATTACCAAAGTAAGAAAGGACTTGGATTGGTTACAGAATCTACACTTATCCATAGTTGGCCGTACTAAGATTGTGAAAATGATGATACTCCCTACGTTTTTATATATTTTTAGGGCAGTCCCACTGTTCTTCGAAACTAAATGGTTTAAGATCTTAGAGCATATATGATCAACAGGTTTGTGTGGGCCAAGGGAAAGACTAGAAGGGCATTAAGATTTATGGCACTCCCAAGAGACAGGGGAGGTTGGGCGCTCCCGGATCTAAAACTATACTACTGGGCAGCAGCCCTTCAGTACATGACAGGCTTGTTAGGGGGAGCACAGATAGAGGACGAGGATGAGCTGGGCACAATAGCAATATAAGCTTTGGTTTTGGGCGATGAGGCGGAAAACGTGCTTCTTAAGCATTCCGACTCGAGTTACTTTAAGAGGACCCGGTTTAAGACGATTATGGTAGCACATAATATCTGGAAGGCTTTTACGAGGAGATTTGGCCTAGGGAAGTATAACGCATACACGAGATTGCTTAATAATTCTACACTTCCCCAAGATATCTTTGCCGATTCCGTTTTTAAAGAATGGCGAAGACAGGGTTGTAGTGTAGTTCCTATAGTCCCAATAGGCTCTGCGCATTGGAATAATATCTTCAGTAGTGTAGACGTAGGACTGAGGTTAACTAGGTCTCTACTGACTATATTAGACTTAAGTTTTTTGCCAGCTAGCTCAGAGTTCACTAGAAACTTTCTCGAATAAGCGAGGAGGAGCTTAACCTCCCTGGATAGACAAGAAGGGATTTAGTTTCTGACAACCATAAAACATGACAACTTTGCTCTCCCTGAATAAGAGTGTATCTCTAGAGTCATGTGAAAACAAAAGACAGCTATTTCACTCAGTCAATAAGTGCATACTTAGTTTCACCAGATTGCAGAGAAAAAGAGAGACGGGCGTTTTCAATAAAAGGTGTTATTTATTGAGCAGTCTCTTTCCTCATACAAGAGAAATGAATTGCTACAATTGCAATACTTATAGTTAAGTAAAGTGCATACAGTAAAAGCAGGATTATGAAATAATACTGTAAAAGCATTGATATGGTTTCTTAGCCATATGATACTTTAAAATGGATAAAATAGATACATACATATATACACTGACTAATCGTACTCAACTGGTGCTTCTAACTACGCCTACCCCGGTGTACCTGACCTAAGCCTAATACGTGGGAAGGAGTAAGTAAGTGGCAGTTTAAGTTAAGTTTGGTTTGCCAAGAATCTGACTCAAGAATTCTCTGTAAGGGTTTAGTCAGTTCAGTACCTGGGTATTAGAAGGCAGGAGGGCTGGTATCTCTCTCTCAGGACTTGGTATCCCAGTCACCCGCAAGGGTAAGCTGGAAACGCCGGAGGCTGGATTTCTCGGCAAGAGAAAAGACAGCGTCTTTCTCAGCGCGTCAAAAGGGAGGGGCAGCGTCCGTGGGCTCTCGCATCAGCTGGGCTCTCGGGCAAGTAGTAGCTGCTCCAGATTCATCACCACCGTGTGTTTGCTTAAGGCAACGTTGGTATATTTATACCTGAAAGGTGCCGGTTTTGACGTAAGGCTGGACATAAGACGTCAATAAAGATGTCACTAAGAAGTGGTTGTTCTTACAGTGCTTTACAGGAGTTCTCGGACGAAATCAAAACAAAGCAGCGGGGATTTCCCAGGTTGCTGGAGGCTTGGATTTGTTTAAGAACTCGGTGTGCTTTCTAGGGGGCTGGAGGAGTAGGCTTGCTTAATGTGACAGCATGCGCTATGACTGAATTATGAAAAGGGTTTCTATGCCGTTGTAGGGATATTATTGATTTATAACCGGACAAGGGCAAAGAATAGAAATATATCGATTCAGGTACCTAGATAAACACACTACACCCACTCCACGAATTCATGTCCATAATTACTAAACTAAGCAATAGTAAACATATCTAACGGTGCATGTGTATACCGATCCACCCCAAAATAAATTTTTTGCATCTGAAATGTCATATGCGAAATACACGAAAAATGAGTATAGGTACAGTATTTCAAGCAGAGTAATCATTCATAAAATAGGATGCATATATATCAGCGGAACGATTTTGCGAAAATTACACATGAAATGGCTCTTAATACAGAAAAGAAAAGTGCGAAACCATTTCATCACATATAAATACAGTTATTTGTAAATATGCAAGAGGCTGAGGTACTATATTGTCTCTAGAGAGAGAAAAAATAGAAGCTCTGTTCTCTAAGAATAGTTCTACTTTAAGCAGAGGATGAGTGCCAAAAAAAAGTAAATATTTTGGAATCGGGGAAAAAAAATAATTTTGTTTTTCAGGGGAAGAAGCCAAAACAGTTCCAAATATTTCCAGAAGCTTTTGTTTTTCACAGCTGAAGGCCAAATTCAGAGTTCAGGGAACGCTGAGTGCTCGTTTGCTTAAAAGTTATTCTTTTTGTTCAGGGGAGAACATAATTTCAGACAGACTTTCAAAAAAGCAGTTTACCGCTTCAGGTGAAAGTTCGACCAAGTTGGAAAATGCCGCAACTGTGCAGTCGTGAGAATGATTGCTATCATCGATGTATTGATCAGCATTGCTCACAGAAGGTCGTACCTGGTTGATGCTGCTCTCATCTTGCACTTCACTACCCTTTAATCGCAGTGGTGAAGTTTCCACGAATGCCGTCATCAGGATAGGTAACCGCTGGGGACAACACGATGCATGAGCCTTTACGGGACTTAGCAAAGTATCTGTATCCAATGGTGCTTCTGATTGTAGTGTGAGACAGACGTCTAACAAGCATTCTTCTCCGCACAGCATACCTCTTAACACAGGTAAGATACAATTCTGCCAGATGGGTCTGAATGAAAGAAACCAGGTCATATTCAGATCTCTTAGCCGGGCTAATCCAAGGACTTTAGTTATGCGGTCCCGATAGCGTATAGCTAGGATCGTTTCTTCCATTGTTGCTGGAGTCTTGTCTGTGACATGGCTTGCCATAACGAAGCAGGAGTATCAAAAATAAAATGCCTGCTACGAGTCCCAACAGGAGTGGAAGGCCGCCAAAGATCGAATGGACAAAATTAGGAAAGATGCCCAGGACTGCTTTAAAAGGTGTCAACAGTCCCGAAAAAATTGTCTTAAATACACTCGGGATACCATTCGTATCTGAAATGTTTAAGATTTGGTTTAGCATTTCTGCGAAGTGTAAGGGGCAATTTGTTGATAAAAGGTTATGTATCTCTGCCGTTGTCCTTGCAACTTGGAGATCATACGTTTCTTTTGATGACGTCAAGGGCACAGGCGTCTGTAGAAGAACAGACTTCATTCTGCTTAAAGTATCAATTCGAATAGAAGAGATTTTCAAACTGGGCCAAATTTTTCCCTCCCTGTCTGGAGTGTCGTTCGGATACAATACTTGCATACAACAAGTGACCATGGACGAAACGCTTACTAGATAAGCTTTTCCTGGCACCAAGCCACAACATCTGTGGTCCACTATTAGAATGTAGCTCCCGTTCGAAAGCCGTCTAAAGAATGGCTCTATTCGAGTTGCAGGTGTGCCAAGCTGGTGACATGAAAGGTTATTTGAAGTCCCCTCATAGGCCCCATGTAGATTTATACCCTGACACAGAAGTATACCACTTAGTGATTTTTCACAATTATTACCACTAAGAAATACATTCTGTCCTTTTTCACTATAATATGTGTGTGTGTAAGGTAATTTCCATGATGACTTAATGTATCCTTTACCCAACCTTTCATACTTGCCTGCCTGTATATACTTTTGGCAGTATCGAAATTGGAAAGTTGTTATCGGAATAGTTATTATTCCGTGTATTATCCATTCAATGACAGGTCGTTCTGACATTGTCAATGGTAATCTCTCAAGTTTTTCAATGCTCAGAATTGTATATTCTGCTCCTTTTTGTGCCAAGCTGATTTGTGTATCAGTAAGGTTAAAGATAGAGAACAATGACGTTGTGTTGATTAAACGCCAAGGCACGTAGCCTGAACGCAGATTTTGTAACGTCCAGCCAAGCTGTACAATAGAACGCAATTGGGACTGACCATGTTGTAACATTAGTAAGTCCTGCTCTATTATATCGATTGCAGATGATACAATACTGTCCAGTGAATATATTCTGGAAGACAGAGTCATTAACCCATTGTCCACAACAGAAAGTGATTTTTCCAAATTAATACGGTCAATTTCCCGTATTTTTTCTGCTGTTTCAATTTGAGTTTCTTTCCAAGCTTCGTTATAAGCTGCATATATAGAGGCCGCTATGAAACGTTTTTGACGCTGTTTGCGTGGTCCCATAATGAAATAACGCAAGTCAGCACCTTCTTTAAGTAAAGTCAAGTGTTGCTTAATTTCTGCCAGTGTGGATGTCTGTAGCCATTCGAGGCAGAGTTTTCCTACACTGTATGTTGTTACTATCCCTGGATGTTGTCTCTGGGAGTATCTAGGGTCTGGTCTGGTCAATTTGAACCCCTGTATTTTGTTCAGGAATCTATCTTGACAGTTATTTGTGTCTGTGGGCCAGATCAACCATTTTTTCCAATCAGGATGTGTTCTGTTTTGGTTTAAAATATGGGATACGTCTATCTAAACATCTGTAGTGCTATTACTGTCAGGTGTTGGCTTTGGAATAGACGGTTTGTTTAAGTCTTTAATTTTGGCTAGGCCAAGACAGGTTGTTTGTTGAATTGTGTCATTCAAAAATATAATTGTTCTGGGATCATGCAGGCTCTGAATAATAATTCTATACCTTGGATTTGCCAATCTTTGGTACCCCAGATGGTTTTTGTTTCAATGTTATTTTTCCAAAAATCAAAACCAAATGTATTCATTTTTTCAAAAAATGTTTCTGAATAGATTAATTTTGTATTTGTCAGCATGGTTTTCATTCCTGTCTTATTTAACAGTTTGAAATAAAACGTTTCTGCTTCACTTGTGTTAAACCCTGAGAAGTATGGGAATTTCTCATAAAATGTTTTTGAACTACCTTTTGGTGGAGTTTGCACAATGTTCCCATTGATTATAATTTAAAACATTTCTAGGTTGAGCAGATTTATGCAAATAATGGTTAGCATAGTGATTGTAGCAGTACATCTGGTCATAATTTGATGAACCTTGTAAATAATCATGTTCTGTAAATTTTGCTGACATAACTAAGTCTGACATCATATCATTAATACCAATCATCAGAGAATGTGCTCGGTTTTACAAAGTCACTTAATGAAACCTTAAATTGATGAGGACACTTCAAGAGCTCGACCGGGCCATATATTTCGTAATCTGTTTTGTCCCATGCTACCCCACCGGGTATCGGATTGGCTGTGAAGTTTGCTGAAGAAAGTTCTCTTTTCTCGATGTGTGAAGACTTGTGTGGCTTTAGGACCAGGTTGATATTCTGGCTTGCTGTGTCCATTGTAATATATTTTCCCTCAATGAAGTGTCCCAAGCATAGCACCATGATGAGCCAAAGCAGGAGGAAAAGTACACCTAGCATCACCCAAAATTCAATCCATGGGGACATCAGATAGGTTTCTTGTAGTTGATGAAAGAGTTCTTTAGCTTTGTCTTTAAAAGTTTTTGTTGTTGTTGGCTGTTCCTCAGGTTCGCTCGGATCCTCAGAAAAGTAATCGAAATTGATGAAGTAGCCTGATGCAGTTCTGTCAATTGTTGGAATTGCTTCTGGATTTTTCTTTGTTTCATTAGCATAGTCTGTGGCTACATCGTTGTAGACAGGTGTTTCTTGACGAATTGTTGCAATTTGGGTTTTAAGAGGCATAGGTTCCATGGCTTTGTTGCATAGTCCTTGTTGATTCACTGTAGGTTTATCAAATGTGATTAGTCTCTCAGTTTGAACCTCTTGATTTGTAGCAAACTTTGGTGTTCTGCTATTTCTTGGGAGTCCACTTGGCCTACTACTTATTATTGGCCACATGATTGTGGTTTAACCAGGTCGATGGATACAACTCGGTTCTCCTTTTTACCAGCAATGGGCGGTAGTACAACTGATCTTGTTCCGTTGAAAGCTAAGACAGGTACTGCTTTTCTGTAAGAAGGCCCAAATTCCTTCTTCACCGCGATTTTCTCTCTGACCAGATCCCCAATCTTTGGAATCCAGACAGGCCTTGCTGGGACAGGTGGTTTCTCTTCAGTGGCTGTTGGCTGTTGTTTCAAATTTATGTTGCTCAGGTCTTTTCTTGTTTCATTTAAGTCCTGTAAAATAGCCAAACGATCTTTGATATCAAAGCATTTTCTTTCAACCACTGAAGTCTGACTATCGAGGTCCTGGATATGCATTCTAGTCCCGAACAATAGTTCGTACGGACTGAAACCTTTTAGAGAATTTCTTGGCAGATTGTTAAGACTACGTGGGACACTTATTAAATGTTTGACCCACCCAACCCCCGAACCTAATACCTTTGCCGTTATAGATTGCTTTATGTCTCGGTTTTTTCTTTCCACCATCCCATTTCCCTCAGGAAGGAAGTGATAAGATTACCGCAATGCAATGCCCATGCTGGTCATGGCCTCCTTATGAGCTTGAGAGCTAAAAGCAGGACCCTGGTCAGAATGTAGCATGCCAATTGCGTCTATGCCGCTATAGACTCGCAAATCTTTTATAACAGTTCAGACGTCAGCCGAGAGCTGGGGTCTACATTTTAAGTGAAACTAGTCTCTTTATGTTAATTTGACGCATTATTTCTACTGGGTTTTGCATATAGATAGCATTGTCCTATCTAAGCGAAGGGCCATGGCAATCTGCCGGCCGGTTCGCCACTGCGATCTCTGTTGTAGTCTGGGCAGTTTATTGCGAATTTGTGATGTTGCAGGCTCATTCCTGGCCACCAGTATATTGATTGTAGTTCTTTCAGAGATTCCTTAATCTTAAGGTGTCTGAGAACCTCACCCATGTGTGCGTCTGCTATTAACAATACTCTCCTGTTCGTGTTTGGAATTACCCTATCCCCCACTCCAGGGATTTGAGCAAAAGGAACAGAGTTTGCATCGATTACATATGTATAATTGAGTGGATAGTTGATGGGTAGCGATGCACAGTCGCCTTTTGATGACGTTTTTACTGCCAGCATCGTTTCCCCGTCTATGTATTTTTCTGAACGCTTTTTTGTAGCTACGGAAGCCGGTTTAGTTGCTTCCGCTGTGGCTGTCTCAGCCAATTAATTCCCTGAAATGTGAACGCCATCACGTTCATGACTCAGTGAATGTATCACGTGAGTCTTTGGTAGTTCTTTCTGTAAAAGAACTACTTGTTCCCAAAGCGATTTTTGCTTTATTGTGGCACCTGTGTCATCTTTGTAACCGTTTTGAACCCATTTCTGCAAGTCGTTATTGTATGATTTGACACAGTAATATGAATCGCACACTATTAGTGTCGGGAATTCGCGATCGGCATTATCTAGCGCCATTTTTAAAGCTATTACTTCAGTTTGTTGTTCTGAATTGTTCTCTACAGAGTGTGATATTGTTACCAGAGGTCTCAATTTACCTCCGCGCCACACGTATTTAACAATCTCGCATGTGGCGTTATAGGCTTGTTTTACCCAAACTGAGGGTTGTGCATATCCGTCTGTATATATTACACAGGCGTACTGTTGTATGGGCAGAATGTCGATTGGCAGAGGATATTCTCTTTCATATTCTAGATGTTTTAATCTTTTCATGTTTGGGCCAAAATAGTATTTCACTTTGTCTGTAGCAAGAGAATTTTCCCATTGTATCCATTTTGGATTTAATGCCACGGTAGTTAAATTACATGGGCTTGTTAATGCCTCAAAGGCTGATTCTGCTGTTATAACAGTAATCCGTCTGCCTTCGGCTTGGTCTCTTTATTTTGCTACAGCTGTTTGAACCGCATTTACAATGTTTTCCTTAATACTGAATGTTTTTTCAGCTTCTGTGTACAAATGTGATTTGTATGCTATTGGTACCGTTTCTCCCTCATTAGAGGTTAGGTATGTGAATCCGCATCTTCCTGGGATGACCCGGATTACAAGGTTGCGTGTGTTATCGCGTGTTTGCAATTTTGTTTTAGCTAACATGTCTGTTTGCAATGATCTTAAAATCTCTGTGTGTTTTTGAGTCCAATTGATTGTTTTAAAATCTGGTTTGATTAGTTCATAGAGAGGTTTAACCCTCTCTGCATAGTTTAGAATGTAAGTTCTTCCGAAATTCAGGAAACCTAGAATTGATTGTAAGTTTTTCAGCGTTCTTGGTGCTTGGATTACAGCACATTTCTCTAAAAAATTGTCTGCCAGGCTTTTTCCTTCACTTGATAATTCATATCCTAAAAACAGGACAGTTAGATGGGCAATTCGTGACTTTTTAAAGTTGAATTTGTAACCCTCTGCTGCGAACCCAAGTATTATGGTGTTCATTCTTTCAAGTGAGTATCCAAGTCATCATCTGTTAGATAGATGTCATCGACATAAGATAATGCCTCATCATCATACATTTGTAGTAACTCTGTTACTCTTGCTGAGAATAATCCTGGGCTGTTCTTGAACCCTTGTGGGAGTCGACAGAATTTTCCTGCGAGCCCATTATTGAGAAAGCGGTCAAATACCTGCTTTCAGGTGCTATGTTTTGACAAAAGAATCCATTAGAGATGTCTAATGTTGTTTTGTATTTTTTGCGCACGATGTTATTCATTAGTGCTGCACTATGTGAGTTTTGTACTGCAAAAGTTTTGCAACATGAGTTTAGATGTCTGTAGTCCAAAACTAGACGATATGAATCGTCTGGCTTGGAGACAGGAAACAAAGGATTGTTCATTTGTGAGGTGCAAGTTTCAATCACCCCCTGGTATTCAAGTTGATCTAAGATCTCCCTGACCTGTTTTTTAGCTTCTTGCTTAATTGGGTACTGCCTCTGTGCAGTTGGTTGACTTTTTAACTGGATTTTGTGAGGAGGAGAGTCCTCATCCCATCCAACATGGTTTTTATAGAATGCAGGAGCTTGGGCTACTGCCCACTTTCTTGCAAGTGTATATTTTTTATGAATTGGAATATGATTCGAGAAGGCAGGCATAATCATTTCTTCGCCATGAGGGCACTCCCTGACAAACTCCGGTGGCCAGTCTTTTTCAGCTAAAAGGATGTCATAGCCTTTTGAGAGGTTATCCCAAAATAGACCCCTTATTTTCCTAGTCTTATCTCCCTCTATACGTAATGTTATTTCGTATATTTTATGAGGTTTGCTAACTCTGGTATCTGCAGTTTCCACCTGAATGTATTCATTCGTGTCCACTGTCTCCAGATGATTCATCAGGATCTTGCGAGCTATGCTCACTTCTGCTGCGCTGTCTAGCATTGTCTGAGCCCACTCTCCGTTTTTCAGCTGTGTCCTCAGGATCCTCGGCATGTTTGATTATTTTAATACTGGCTACCTTCTTTTTTGGAAATTGTAATTTTTTACTTTGATGAGCAGGTTCCTTGTCTTTGGACTTGACGTGCTCTTCCCTGTGTTCTGACCGTCCTCTTCTTTCCGATTTCTGCGAGGAAGTCTGAAAAGATCGAGAGGGACGTGTATCAATATCTTGATATCTATCAGGTTTCTTCAAATTATCCCTATTTCTAAGGTTGTATCTTTTCTCAGAGGGCTCCCTCTGGGGAGACTTGTGTCCTGGGTCCGGAGATCTTTCTCTCCGCCAAGGAGACCTTCCTCTGGACTGGAATCTTTTTTCTTTGGGAGTGGATTGTTTATTTCCATCCCAGCTCTTTTTTGGAGTGTTTAGATTATTTTTAATAAATATCTTTTCAGGATTTTCAGTTAGTTGTTTTTTTTTTTTACTGGTTTCCCACCCAAACTATCTCTTCCTAGCTCTTCATAGGATTTTTCTATGATTCTGGCAAGTTCAAATGGTTGTTCTGCTATATCTGTTTCTTTCAATTTCTGGCGGATCGCCACAGATGCTGCTTCTCCTTTTATGTTGAATAATAATAAAGCTGAGACCTGCTTGAAGTCTTTCAGTAATTTCATACCCAGAGTTAAAGCAGGTTCTGGACTGTATTCATTTTGAATCTGTCTTAGCACATCGGGTATTACCGCCATGGACGGAATACCATGTGTTTTTGTGTAAATGGAAGCCAAGACTGTGCCCCAAGTGTCACAGTCCTCCACATGTGGTGCGATCCCCATTGGAAGACAGATAGTCAGAATTCTGTGTTTCTCAACAGGGGTAGTATCCGGAAATACTGCCTCTATTTGAGTTATTTTTTGTGCTAACCAGAATGGAATTTGTTCCCGTTTTATGGGTACTTTACCCAGACATGACTGTATGTACTGTGGTGTAATTTTATTTGTGTTCCCCTGATGAGGGGTCAGCTGTGGAATGTTAATAGCTGGTTGAACTGTTGAAGTCCGCATTACATATTGGACTAATTGTCTATGTATTTTAATTAGTACTTTTAGTTGGACTACAAGTTCTGGTATCGACATTTTTTCGATGTCTGGATGTGGTGTGTAGCTGGCTAGAACCGGCCATGTTGCTCCTGGTCTACCTAGTGGACCGAGCCTGGTGATGTGATTATTATGTTTTAGGGCGCCTTTAAACCAGAGCAGGTGCTCTTGGTATTTTAATGGGATTTCAACCTCCTCAAAAGAAGTGTATTCATCCGGAGGTTCCTCTATTTTGTAATAGTGGAAGTCGTGGGTGACAGCGTTTGCTGCTGGAAAGTTTATCCATGAATAGAATACCTCTGTCTGCCGATATTCATGTGCCTCAATTACGAATATGATTGTCCCACCTCTCGATGTTAGTCCATTTTCTATAAGTTTAATAGTTATAGTTTTTCTTATGTCGACCGGGATGAGTATTGCATCCGGGTCAGTCTGCAGGAGACTTGTGTCATCCGCTAGGAGTTGAGCTGCTATTCTAGCTGCCTCCCTTTCTTCTTCACTTTCCCCCATTTTACTGGCAGAAAGGTTTTTCTTGCAGATCAAGTTTTAAGGAAACAAAGATTAGGTGCACAATATTTTGGAACACTGTATCCTTCAACGTTGAATAAACCAAAAACTATACATAGAAATCTCTTCCTACTAAGTTCCGGCGGATTTTAACCTTTGACCCACTCCAGACGTCTTTGGAGTATTTACGGGAAAAAGGGTCTGTGTGAAAAAGCACGACTGAGTTACTCTAACGTCTTGCGTTAGATTTATCGCCTTACCAAACGTTGGGCGCCATGTAGTGTAGTTCCTATAGTCCCAATAGGCTCTGCGCATTGGAATAATATCTTCAGTAGTGTAGACGTAGGACTGAGGTTAACTAGGTCTCTACTGACTATATTAGACTTAAGTTTTTTGCCAGCTAGCTCAGAGTTCACTAGAAACTTTCTCTAATAAGCGAGGAGGAGTTTAACCTCCCTGGATAGACAAGAAGGGATTTAGTTTCTGACAACCATAAAACATGACAACTTTGCTCTCCCTGAATAAGAGTGTATCTCTAAAGTCGTGTGAAAACAAAAGACAGCTATTTCACTCAGTCAATAAGTGCGTACTTAGTTTCACCAGATTGCAGAGAAAAAGAGAGACGGGCGTTTTCAATAAAAGGTGTTATTTATTGAGCAGTCTCTTTCCTCATACAAGAGAAATGAATTGCTACAATTGCAATACTTATAGTTAAGTAAAGTGCATACAGTAAAAGCAGGATTATGAAATAATACTGTAAAAGCATTGATATGGTTTCGTAGCCATATGATACTTTAAAATGGATAAAATAGATACATACATATATACATTGACTTATCGTACTCAACTGGTGCTTCTAACTACGCCTACCCCGGTGTACCTAACCTAAGCCTAATACGTGGGAAGGAGTAAGTAAGTGGCAGTTTAAGTTAAGTTTGTTTTGCCAAGAATCTGACTCAAGAATTCTCTGTAAGGGTTTAGTCAGTTCAGTACCTGGGTATTAGAAGGCAGGAGGGCTGGTATCTCTCTCTCAGGACTCGGTATCCCACTCACCCGCAAGGGTAAGCTGGAAACGCCGGAGGCTGGATTTCTCAGCAAGAGAAAAGACAACATCTTTCTCAGCGCGTCAAAAGGGAGGGGCAGCGTCCGTGGGCTCTCGCATCAGCTGGGCTCTCGGGCAAGTAGTAGCTGCTCCAGATTCATCACCACCGTGTGTTTGCTTAAGGCAACGTTGGTATATTTATACCTGAAAGGTGCCGGGTTTGACGTAAGGCTGGACATAAGACGTCAATAAAGATGTCACTAAGAACTGGTCGTTCTTACAGTGCTTTACAGGAGTTCTCGGACGAAATCAAAACAAAGCAGCGGGGATTTCCCAGGTTGCTGGAGGCTTGGATTTGTTTAAGAACTCGGTGTGCTTTCTAGGGGCTGGAGGAGTAGGCTTGCTTAATGTGACAGCATGCGCTATGACTGAATTATGAAAAGGGTTTCTATGCCGTTGTAGGGATATTATTGATTTATAACAAGACAAGGGCAAAGAATAGAAATATCGATTCAGGTACCTAGATAAACACACTACAGGGTATTACAAAGATTAGTGATGTCATGGGTATGCAGGGAATGATGCAATTCTCGGAGATCCAAAGGAAATACGGATTAGAGCCAAGACAATTATTTAAATACCTGCAAGTGAGAAGTTTTTTAGCAAATAAAGTGGGGGGCCCGGCGGGATTCGAGAAGAACTCAATCATGGAAATTGTTCAGGGTGGGGCAGACAATTAAAAGGTTTTATTCTGAGTTAACACAAAGCAAGCAAGATGATTTAAAAAAATGGGGGGATAAATGGGCACTGAAGTTAGGGGTAGGAAGGGAGTGTTTTAACTTGTCATTAGATATGGGATAGAACATCTTGTGCTCAGCAGCTCTCCAGGCACAGCACTACAAAACAATGTATCAGTTGTATTATACACCTGCAAGAATTGCACAATGGGGGGGCTCAACTGGAATTAACTGCCCAAGATGTGGAAGTATGGAGGCCGACATTGTGCATATATTTGCGACTTGCACTCACCTGCACACAACATTAAAAGATATTGAGTTGTTTTTACAAAAATCATTAGGAATACAGATCTCTCTAGCTCCTTCAATAATACTGCTGGGAGTGAATGATGATGATACGCAGATGGAAGATAGATATTTTATCTTTGTGGCAATGGCAGTATTTAGGTTATGCATCGCTTCAGCGTGGCTTGACCCACTACCACCGTCATATCACCAATGGCTAGCTAGGTTATTGACGATTTATAATTTAGAAAA
Organism: Lissotriton helveticus; assembly: GCF_964261635.1. NCBI lineage: Eukaryota > Metazoa > Chordata > Amphibia > Caudata > Salamandridae > Lissotriton > Lissotriton helveticus. The sequence goes on from NC_136068.1 coordinate 789,025,112, forward strand.
GGCAATATATGCAAGGAACGGGAAAAAGGGAAGGAAACTGGGTACACAAATTTGGGATCCTATAACTAGATGGAAGGATGAGAACAGTGATTAGAATGCTTCAAAATGCTTAGATATGTGTAGCTATTGTGGGTTGCTCAGTATATATGGTGTAATATGTATGAGAAACACCCATGGAAAAATGTGATTGTAATATGTACTTTAAGATTATTGTTTTTTTCTTTTTTTTGCTATTTTGCTTTGTCTGTGCCCTGTGCATATATAAATGGGAAACAATCTTAATTAAAAAAAAAGAGAAAAAACTGAGTCCTCCTTCACTGCTCACAGGTTGTTGCTGGTAATTCTATGACTGGCCTAGCTGTCTGGGTGCAAAATTATGTCAGGGGGTCACTACCGGCTGCCTTGGGGGCTTTCAGGATTTGCGACACAGGGGAAACAACACCCTGCCAGCAATCAGCACCACTCAAGCACGGCAACACAGTAACAAACATACAGAGCTTCCTGCCACCATCTGCAATCATCATCTGCTCTATGTGGCGACCACTGTCTGGGGTGCCTTGCTGGAATGTAAAACAATTACAGAAGGTAAGGAACCATCAGATCAATGGGAACGCTGCAGACAGTGCCCCATCCGGGAAAACTATTGAGGTGTTGTTCTCCTTCACCCGACCATGCATCTCTGACCATGTAGTTTGCCCAGAAAGTCTGATAAACGGCCCAGCAGTGGGTCTGATTGATGGAAGTACTGCCCTGACCTTCCTGTAAAACAAAACAACGTTAACTTGCCATCGGTCACCCCTAACAGCAGGGCCGGTTCTAATCTGTGTCAAGATCTGTCAGACGCTCTGCAGCACTAGTCCCTACTCCAGAGTAAGCCTAAAGTGCACTGCCTGCTTTTGTGGAATGCAGTCAGCCTTGTTGAGCGTATCATATTGGGTGGTGCCTGGATTGCTGTCATGTGTGGCTAATGCATGTTACTGCGGTGAAGCGGACTCCAGCATTAAAATGTCTTAGTCTAACTTCTGATGTGTGGTACTTGGCAGGGCTGCTATCATGAGCCTAGTTCTGAAATATCCTGAGATCTCTGACAGGGCACCTGCACCAAACACTGCTATCCTGGTAGTGAGATGCATGCATGTATGTATTTATATGGAACTCCCATAGTGCAAACCTAGCCAAAAGCCATTGGAAGGTGTATGGCCACCGTGATCGAAGACGAGCGTAAAGTCAATGAGTAAGAGGAGCAAAAGCTGAGTTGAGGATGGTTAATAGATTTCCTGAGAACACCAACAGAGCACATCTGTCCTGATCGACAAACCTGCTACTATCCCAGTCTTGAGGCATTCTAAGATTTCGGACAATGCATCTCTATGTTGGCCTGTAATGCCCATTACTGTTGCAATAATTAGGCACTCTGAGCTTTCTGACGTGCTTCCACCCAAGTCTTTGACAGCCTAAGAACTCTGGTGGTGCACTTCTATCCCGACCTGCATCCTGAACCTTTATATCAGCACTGAGATATCCTAAAAGCTGCAACAGTGCACATTTACCCCAACCTGAACAATGAGCTCTTATCCTAGCACTGAGACACCCTGAGCAGTTTTACAGTGCATCTTCATTCTGATCTGCAGCATGCACTATTAACTCCATACTGAGAAGTGATGAGAGTACTGAAGGTACACGTCTACCCTGACCTCCAGCATGAATGGTTATCCTGGAAATGAGAATGAACATCGATTATGCTTTGTATCATGAGCTGCTATCTAAGTCCTGAGAAATTAGTATCACTTGAGGAGTGTGGCGTATAGCTATGATTTCCCCTTTAGGCTGCAGGAATCAAACCTTGTTCTAGGTAAAAGAGGTTAAAGTGCCTGTAGCAAAGATCTGCATTGAATCTGCAGGAAAGGAAGTATACATCTATCCCAGTGAGATAGCGCAGTGTTTTAAGGACTCTTGCTGCAGAGATCTATTGGTATCTTGTAGATTAGATTTTTGGTGCAATAAACTAGTGTATTTTTAGACCACGGCAAATTGGTATCTGGGGGAAAAATTGGTTTATTTTCCAATTTAATTTTGTACTCAAATATGCAGGCTTAAGACAAAATAAGTACCTTTACTAAAAATATAAACTAGTATTTCAGTGATATAGTTCATGTCAATTTAGGGGCGGTTTATTGATGATGCAAAGGCCTTATTTGTGACTGGGCCATTATTACCAACTCAGGGTAATGTAAAAAGATAACATAACATGACATTTGTAAAGCTCATGTTCACCCAAAAGGGTATCTTGGTGCTGTACAACAGATGTTTATTGTTACCCAACTCAATGGTACTTAAAGATCCCTTGCCGTTAACTAGTAAACTCCTGAATTATGGCCATTTATTTACAAGTGTTGCTGGCCTGCTTCAAAATGTGCCCTTTGCCAGTTTTCATGAAAAGTAGCTAGTCTCTATAAAATTGACTTTCAATCTTATTCATTTTTTGTCAATGTTAATGTCTCAGTGTCCTTTACAATACCCTTGTTTTGATACTAGTGTCTGCTAAAATGTATTCAGAGAGAAGACCCAACTTCCACGTAAAGCTTCTTTTAATAATAAATACAAATTTGACTGACATCAGCTTTCCAGTATACTTCATATAGTACCATGTGACACAACTTTAAATGCGCCTTTAAACTATGTTACAGTTTCAACAAAATTTATGTTTGACCCAAATGCTTTAAAAAACATAAATGCCGCAAATCCCCCCCCCCCCAAAAAAAAATCTACAGGAGAGGTCAGTAAGGGACAGGAAATAACTTCAACGTTTTCTAGATATTTCTTGAGTGAGAATCTTTAAGCCCTCTATCTTCTTACCATAAGATAATTAGCATCAATGTTATCAAATGCCTTATTGACCTCTCATTGCTCAACAGAATCATTGGAGAAGAAAAATAAGCCCACCAGCAAAACGCTTTTACATTTTAGCAAACTAAAAGCCCAACATCATTGCCTGCCAAATCACATTTGGTCATAGCCCAATCAGTTACAAATTCCTGCCTATGCCATGGGCACAGGCTGTGGTTTATTTACCTTTTGCAATTAAGCTCAATTCCCAATAAGGTGTACACATGGGGGAAGGAGCATAGACTAAATCCCACATTCAGGCTAATTCTGTCCCAAAGGAAGTGAGTTGTACTGGGTGCATGCAACATACGTACAGTGCAGCAAAAATGTATAACGAAGTATAATAAAATGAACCATGAGAAGAAGGGTGTGTTGGGTTGAGGGACACATGCCAAAAATACATATAAGGTCCCATTGGCGAGAGCGATTGCATTGCAAATGCTTGTTCGTTTTGATTGCCCCTGACGAGCCTGGTGATGGTGAAACAGTTTTGTCTTCTGGTGCTGAGCATTATTATTTACAACACTTGTGCTGATAGCTGTGTGGGGTCTGCTGTACCCCCAACCTGTACCTAGTCAAGAGCCTGCAAGTTCTTTATCTTGCCACCATTTTAAAGCAATATTTCGCTACAGATTTGCAGTCACGTGCCCTCTGTTTACAGATCTTAATCTCTACACTGCTGCTTATGTGACTACATCCTGAACCTCTTACACTTATGCCGTGCTGGGAAACTGCAGTGAGGGTCTGTGCGCACACTGTGACGGGATCAGCCCTAGGGTTTAATAATCCCACGCAACCTTGTAGGAATACTGCTTCAAATCTCAATGCGGCCATCCCTGCCACAATGCAAGAACACAAGTGGAGAAGTGTGGCAAAATGGTTAGAGCGGCAGACCCTGATGCAGAGGTCTAGCCCGGGACCAGGGTTCAATTCCCCGCCTCGGCGGGTCTTGGGCTCAAAATTCCACAGACCTGATAATTCTCGCCTCGGTGCCTAGTCTAATCATGGGTCCCACTCTGTGACTCTGGGCAATAGCTTGCTTAATCTCCACAACGGCCCCCACAACGCTAAGGATGCCTGGCCTCCACCTTGGGGGTGCCCAGGAGTGGACACCTCACAGGGAAAGCCAGGATGGGTTCCACAGCGGTATTCGTACAAGCGCCTTGAGACCCTTGCGGGTGAGTAGTGCGCTATACAAGTATCAATTTACATTACATTTACATTTACAAGTAAAACAAGTTGCTTTTATCTTCCACATACTGCGCTGTAGAGGATAGAGCACAGCGGCAGCAGCGTTGTTCTTCACCAGGCTGCCTCCTCGTGTACTCTTGTGCTATGGAAGAGACAGCAAGGCAGTGGGGATCCCAGTGGCAACTTTACTTTCTCTTTTTCATGGTATCTGAGGTTGGACTATCCAGTCTCGTTTTGACTGTCTGAGCTCTGCTTCTGCATGTTGCTGAACATCTGCAGAGGACTGCGTCTAACTGCCACTTCCTCATTGAAAGAAGATTTCAGAGAACATATAAAAAGATGGCTGGCTGTGATGCTGTTGTATTTTTTGAACATTCTTATTGCTGGCTTAGGCACTATTCATTCGTACATTTAAATCCTTTCATAGTACTGCAGCACTTGTTGTGCACCGCGTTGCATTTTTTCCACAATCTGTTAATTCTGATCAACTGCTCCAAACACAAAACTGGTTTAACATAGCAACAGGGCTTCATTCTCAGACATACCTTTAGCCACCACTTTATCTTTCTTTTTTCTTGAAGTATTATTTATCTTCATATTTTCCATTTTACTGTGGCGCCATCAAACATGCCCCCCCCACTCTTTCTCTAATGGCATTGGAGAACTCACCCTCCCCTGGAAACTATGGACAACATTTATTGAACCCTTCCAAATAACAATTGGTAGAGAAAAACGCACACCATTGGGGAAGCAGCATATTTGTGGAAAATTGGGTTGTTGATTGAGGGGGTTGAAACCCTGCTCCAGCAACAACCACAATCCTTGTGAGGGTGAACTACAGAAAGTCACGAAATGAACCTGTACTCTAGTCTCAATAGCTGCAGTATTCCGAAGCGTAATGTGAGACGTCATGGATGAAGTGTCTCCTGTCCTCGGTTTCCAGGACAATTCATTGGTATTTGGCGCATCTGAAAAAGAAAATGAGCTTACCCTGAGACACGCTCAGGGTGGACTTAGGTCAGTAAGACTCACTATGAAAATAAGAGTACCGCATTGGGGAGGGGTTAGTTGAGTACCTCAGCCATACTATTTCACACAATATGATGAGGCCCATTTTGGACCTGGTGGAAGCTATAGAAAAGGCTCCTGCCCCATCCAACAAAAATGAACAGAAGTTTTTTCTAGGACTGTGGAATTTTATTCCAGATTTGTCAAAAACATTACCAACTTTTTAACCACTTGGATGCTGAGCCCCTGGTACCACTTCAATGTAATTTCCATTGAAATCAATGGAAACTCCATGACGAGCTGAGCTCGTCATGAGCGTCGAAGGGGTTAAAGAAAATATGTTTGGTTTTTGTGAAAGATAAATCGTCAAACTGCATTCAAACAAGTCAATTTGGGTAGTGTAGAATCCCATCCTTGGGAAAATTAAACCTAAAGAGACTGATCGTGCTCAGCATAGGCACCATCAAATAAAGGTTGAGCTAGAGATAGAAACAAGCAAAATATTACTTTCACTTCCTGTGTCTTGTGGTGACCAGAAAATCACTATTAGCGAAGTCTTAGGGTGCAACTGAGTGGTTTGGCATTTCATTTTGTGTTACTATTGAGAAATGCCATTTGTGATTAGGATTAACTACAGACCCTTGGTGTTTGCCTTCACTTTTAAGGGGCCCTGATGTAATACTTTGAGGATCTCCCATTGTATTCTGGGTCTGGAGGCGTATAAAATCTGAATGCAATATTTACCAGACACAAAAAAATATCAAGGCTCACTGTCTGCCCTGAATGTCAGTGGAATCCAAATTGGTTGTTGAGGCACAGTTGGTTGTTGAGAAAGGCACAGTTGATGAGATGGCCTTTTCAGTGAAGCTCACTGGATTAGGTAAAGATGAAAGGGCAGAGTGCATAAAGGGACATGTCCAAGAACTAAAATGACACCGTTCTGTGTGAGAATTGGGCCCCATTAGATGTAAACAGGAAAGAGGCAATGGAAAACACTGAATCTCACCAATCCATACTAATATTATAAAGAGAGAGCCCAAACCTTTGAGGCTGGTAATCTCAGTAACCACAGCACCAATCACAACACCCAATACAGCGTTGGAAAGGGCAGTTGCAGCAGAAGGACATAGGCTATGCAGAAGGAGAAAAAAAGGTATAAGAAAATTTGCAAAAAATCCATACTATCCATACTAATATTATAAAGAGAGAGCCCAAACCTTTGAGGCGGGTAATCTCAGTAACCACAGCACCAATCACAACACCCAATACAGCGTTGGAAAGGGCAGTTGCAGCAGAAGGACATAGGCTATGCAGACGGATACAAAAATGCATATAAAAAATTGCAAAAAAATCCATACTATACTATCCATACTAATATTATAAAGAAAGAGCCCAAACCTTTGAGGCGGGTAATCTCAGTAACCACAGCACCAATCACAACACCCAATACAGTGTTGGAAAGGGCAGTTGCAGCAGAAGGACATAGGCTATGCAGACGGCCACCATATTTATTTATTTATTTATTTATTTTTGCAGAGTTTTATATAGCGCAAACTTGACCCGAACTGAATTAGGTATCAGAGTGCTTTACATAGCACCAGTTACGTTACATGAGGACACACATTCATTTTTGTTAGGCACGGGGAGATTACGTGATTTGCCCAGAATCACAGGATGTTTGGCGTCGTTGCCTCAAACCCAGATCCCCAGGTCCGAGGTCGAGCGCCTTAGCCATTAGGCCAACTCCTCTATACATTGAAAAGGTAAAAGAACCGTGCCAGCAAAGTAGTCCCTTGTGGGCGTGTCTGTGTTGTGCCGTGGGCGTGGGCTGGGGTCGTGACTAACGCTGGGGGCGTGTGATACGGCCATCACATCGTGGGCTATGGGCGTGTGCTGGGGCCGTGACAAATGCTGGGGGCGTGACAAACGCTGGGGGCGTGTGTCCGCCCTTCATGCCATGTGAGTCGTACATACAAGCGCCAATTACATTGCTACGCAGCATCAAGGGGCACGCTAGGGCTTGACACGCTGGGGGCGTGAGAAACGCTGGGAGCGTGTGTCCGGCCTTCATGCCATGTGAACGCAATTGCGCCGCATCAAGGGGCACGCTGGGGGCGTGAGAAACGCTGGAGGCATGTGCTACATTCCGCCCTTCATGCCATGTGGGTTGTACATTAATCAGACGATCGTCTGCTGTGGCCGTGTGCTGGGGGCGTGGCAAACGCGTTCACCTGGAGGCCTGGTAAGTAACATTACTGCAGCCTCTCCTGCGCGCTGTTACTGAACTCTCTCATTCAACAAAATTACACACGCCTGCTACCATCAACCAGGGCTCTAGCCGGGCTCAGGCGGCGGACCAGTACACTAATTACATGCACCTGATAACATCAACCAGGGCTGCAGCTGGGCCTCAAGCGAAGGGAACACACGCCTGCTAACATCAAACAGGCCTGCATCTGGGCCTCTAGCGGGGGAACGAGCAAATGAGCGTGTCTGCGGGGACAATTACTGCAGCCTCTCCTACTCGCTGTCACTCAACTCTCTCATTAAACGGATTTACCCGCGGCTGATAACTCTCTCATTCAACGCCATTACACGCGCCTGCTAACATCAACCAGGGATGTAGCCGGGCTCAGGCGGCGGATCATTACACCAATTATACGCGCCTGCTAACATCAACCAGGGCTGCAGCTGGGCCTTCTCCGTCCCTATTCTAATGAAACAAAAAATGTTGTCTACCGCAAGATTTTAAAATAAATTGCCCTTCCCAAATACACACATTACACACATTCTATTTCATACCCGGACAACGTCGGGACGGGCTGCTAGTAAAAGTATAAACAAAGATATGATTACTTGAGCTGTGTGCAAAGTCTATTTTTTTGTGTGGGAGAGTGGATACAAGTAAAGTTACCTACTTTCTGAAAGTGTAATGGTAGTAGGTTTCTCCTTCTCAGAGAATATAGGTTGAATTGTACTCGTCCTTGAGAATGGACAAAACTGGAGTCTGGGCAAAGAGGCAAAAGACAGCCCAGTGTGTTGTTTCCCTCAGACGCACTATAGACCGCGAGTCAGCCTTTTCGAAGGAAGGGAGGAAAGCAACACTGAGGGACGTGCATACTATTGCATAATTGGCCGAATGGTCATGTCATGACATAATCTCCTTGTTCTCTTGATGTGTATTTTTTCTATATTGAAATGGTTTTTCTTCGCCAATTGCATTAACATTCTATCCTTGTATTGCTTTATTTAGATGGCTATGCACTTCATTTCTGTACTTTCCTTACCTCAGGATATTTATGGTATTCCCCTATGCCTCCTTCACAATTGCTATCTTCACTCACATGTCCCCAACTGTATTCCCTCCAAACCTGGAACATTCCTTTGCTCCAGGTGTCAACTACAACTGTCATTTGTTCCGTCTGCATATGACTAACCTGGTGATGGTGAATAAACCTCACCATTATTTTCTGGTGTAAAGCGTTATTAATTGCAACAATCCGCCTCATCCAAAGGACTGAACATTAGGCCTCCAGCCATCTCTCCAATAACAGCCAGAAAATCATACTGTGTCCTTGACAAACAAGGTGGCACAAAATGAATCTCGATTCCGAGAAGATCCTATTTATGGTCAGCCTCTTATATCTGTGGGCTTCTATTAGGGGACTCTAATCTTGGGTTATGTCTTCTACAGCAATAAGCACATGTCTGCAATGATCGCTGTGAAGGCAATATGATGTGGGAAACTAGATTTTATTGAAAAAATAAACTCTAACTGCAAAGTTCATTCTAAAAGGAAGCTCTAATTTTTCAAGTAAGCACATGTAATCCTATGATCCATGGGAATGCAGAGATTGTGAAATAAGGAATCCTGTAATGAATATGCCAACAGCTCATGAACACAAAGAAAATATAACAAAATAAACATTGCTGAGCAGCAGGATTGTATGGGCTCAATGGAAGCACCAGTTTTCTTGTTGGAAAGAAAGAAGGCTAAAAAAAGTCTTGGTCAACATGGGCATTTGCCTAATGTCCAGGGACCTCATCTCACCTTGGGATGTGGGCCTCTTGCCCCCACAAGTCAAACAGTCTTGAACATAACAGTACAAGGTACACTGGCAGCATTGGTCTTTATCAAATTTCCTCCAGTTGTTAACACTGTGATCAACTCATATCAAATCTGTAGACACTTTGGCTGCTTAACCCTTTGGGACATGGTGCAGTAGGCATGATCAGACAGCCTCCCTGTTCTGTTCCCGATTCCTTCCCACTTGAGCCGATACAATATTTTCCTCATTTATGATGGAAGTCATCTCAACAAGGTTGATATGGGCTACCTACTTCAACTCTGCCCCTAACTACATATTATTTAGAAGCACATGATTATAATGCTACAACCCAGTATGTAAAGGATATATTTTCTCACCACTCACAACCCTCATTACAGTTTTCCACATTAGTTGCGTAAATACAAATCTACTGATTTTGTATGTAACATGTACACAGCATTTTATATTAGACATGTACGAAGAATCAGGTAACATTATTCATTTTTAAATTGTGCAATTTATAGATAAGTGGTATTCTTGAATTCCGTTTTTAAAATACAAAAGATGTAGCAAATATAGTTCGCTTACAACTTCTTTAGTAGGCTGAGATCACATTGCACCTACCCCAAAGGGTCCGAGGTAGCTACTTTGGGTGACAGAAAGCTACTACATAGAAAATATGTTAAAGAAGAATCAGAAGTCCAAGGCAATGAAAGCCAGTCCAAGAATAAATTGTAAACAAAAACTCCAATTTGAAATGAATGTCGAACTAATATCCCAGTTATAGTAATTTCAGGATCTTAGCCTTGGATTTAATAATGAGAAGGAGGATTGATCCTCTTACACCGAGTTTATTGACAAAGTACAAATGGCTAAAAGCACCATTTAAAGCAATGGCCTATAACCCAGTAGAGTATACGAACAGTGCAAACAATGCAAAGATTGGAGGCCTCATAGCATATGACTGATAACTGTTGGAAAAGGAGCAAACAGCAGATGAATCTAAAATAGGAGGAAAATGTGGAAAAGTCCTCAGTTATCTACAGCAATGCCAAATGTAATAATCCATGCAGATCTGGCATATAGAACAACAAAGATTAACTGGCATGATCTACACCATAAAGAAACATTTCAGTCAAGAGAATCTGGTGGTAGATAGATGCAGGATGGCGTTTCTCCTGGCTAAGTCTGAATTCTTCATGAGGACGTAATTGGAAATGACAGCTATATGATTAGACTTAGGATAAATCTTAACTCTCACAATAGTAAAGGCGACTTCAAAAGCTAAAAGAAAGAGGGACATAACAGTGGCCTCGGTAAGAAATATTTGATTTAGTAAATAACTTTCAATAATAGGTCAGGAATTTAATTTCCACATAGGAAACAAGACTGTTAAATGTAGTGCCCTGCAGGACACGTTACACTGTTCAGCAGGACGTTGAATCCCCAGCCACTCCCTAGAGGGTTGGACACACTGCACCCCACACCCATCCATCACGGGTGTCACGATTGACGTGGCCCTGCCAATAAAAGGGCCCGTGTGCATGTGATCGAGGCCAGTTATCACACCATACTTTCCAGGGTCTGTGTCCCTTCATTCCTCACCATGTGGGTCTGAGGCTCGACACTACAGTGGCGACGAGCTGGTCGACACCCGTGTATGCGCTGGCAGCTCCTTCACTCGCCTGAATGAGAGACAGTAACCCCATTTACTGAATGCGGGGTAAGGAAGAAAAGTGTCGCAGCACACACAGCGTTTGAGGAGCCCCCTGCTGACCCTCTCTGAAAAGGACAAGGATCCTACTCCCGGAGGTCCTCCAGTGCCCACGTGGGGCAGAGCCTACACCAAGAGTTGAGCGGCTACAGTGCCTGCAGGTGAGCAGAACATAAGCCAGCACGGAGGCGAGCCATATGACAATCAGCCACTCCAGCCGTATTCATAGCGCCTACAAAGCCATGCGCAGCTTGCAGCGCCAGGAAAACTCCTGTGGCCTGCACGTGAAGCGGCAGCTCCTACGAGGCGAACTTCAGGGGAGGCGAGCCGCCCTGCCGCAGTTTGCAAGTTAAACCCCCAAGGTGCACTCCTGAAATACCCTCGCGGGTGATGGGACTCCTACATTTGCAATCAATCGGCCACAGTCCCTGCCGGTACAGTCCCCGCAGGCAGAGACTGAGCCTGCCCCAGGGAAAAAGAAGCCTGCAGTGGTATGGTGAACTCTGCTCTGCTGGTCAATCACCCCACCCCCAGGCCAATGTGGGCTGCACAAGAAGACTGGCAGCATCAGCGGGCAGAAACACACGTGCAAGCCCCGCAACCGTATCCCCTGTGCCCACGCATGCAGGAGAAGTACAGGTGGCGTCTGTTGTGCGCACCCCCACAACCTCCAAGCACGACCCGACTGGCATCCTCCCTGAGGCAAAGAGGAGGCAGCACTGACCCCAAAGTGGGAAGTTACAAAGACTGCTCCCTACGCGATCAAGCACCTGATATGCCCAGTGCAGCGTGCTGCCATTAGTAGGCCTTGGTCTCCACCGCGTGGAAAAAGTCAGCAGCCCTGTCTCCCCTGGCCTCAGGCAAACCACGAGGTGCGGCGGAAAGGAACAGGCCCCCATGGCAGAAGACGCCTAACACATGTATGGGACTCATGGTGGCTTGCGCGGAGCAACTGCGGGGGAGTCAGACAGTTTTCAAGAAAAGACGCCCAGCACACCGCAGCCCAGTCGCAGAACTCAACTCAACAGGAATCAGCCAATCTCACTAGCTCAGGGTGTTCCTCCCTCTGCATTCTCAGTGTTTTCCCACACTGTGCCTGCCTGAACTCCTGGGGCACCAGCAAAGCCATTGTAGCTGCAGCGCCACCTACCTACGGGGTCGGGGCGCAGCGCCACAGCAGCACACAGCCCAGCACCGACGTCTCTATCAGCAGAGGCCTGCAGCTCCTGGAAAGACTGCCAGGGCCTGTAAACTGAAATGCTACCCTGCCATCTAGTGGCCAACAATGGCACTGCGCCCCCACAAAGGAAACAAAGGGCCGATGCCTGTATGTCTCAAGCACAGATGAACAAGTGTGGCAGCCACGTTCCCCACCACTGACTGAGCAGCACCCTCCTGCCCCAACACTGGTTCCACTTCAGCACAGAGACCAGAAAAGCGAGGACAGGCCAGAGGGGCTCAAGACACAATTCACCCATCTATCCAACACCACTGCACCAGCCTGCGAGATGCGACAGCTGCAGTGATACCTGCTGACTGGCAATCTGCACCTGCGTCAGAGGTACCCTCACGGTAAAGGCCTCCCTGCCCCAACACTTAGCACCGGGTACAAGGGACGTTTGAGGCAGCAGAAAGAGAGAGAGCGCAGCCCCGGCAAAAAGGGCGCCTCAGAACAAAGAGCTACCAGAGGCCCAGAGCTGCCCCACAGGAAACACAAGAAGACTAGGTGCATTGCGCGCCGCCCCAGGCACAGCAAGACGGGCCCTGAGAGAGTGGCCCTCCACACGCTGCACATGACAGCAGCAAGGACACCCTTAAAGACACCAAAGTCTCCAGGTAGCGACCACACTTTGAGACACAAGGAAAACTGGGGCCAAGCGCACACCACCAGTGGCTGTTTAACTCTACCTCAAACTAGGACACTGCGACACAAGCCCCCACTAGCAAGAGTGGACGACTAGACAGAACAGCAACATCGCAAGGTAACTGTCTCCCCCAACAGCTCAAGAGAGACTGGCGCAGAACGCGCACTACACGTGGCTTCCCAAGCACCACAGCTGGAGAAGAGATCGCATCACTTGCTCCTCCTGGCATCCAGGAATAACCTCAAGCAACACCACAGGCACACCAAGTGCCATAAGATAGCACCCAAGCTGAAGACGGAGCGCACTAAGTCAGAGATGCGCAGGAGGCCGCACAAGCGAATCTGACAGCACGGGCAGGTGCACGGGAGATAGAGGCATCTCCACAAGGAAGCACTGCTGAACGCAGCACAGAGAGCAACTACATCTCTACTGCACCAGCGAAGCCCCGCAGTGGGCCGAAGGCAACACAGAGTGTCCTCCTTCACATTGCCTCAAGATGGAGTCGGCGGTGACCCACGACAGGCAAGAGAGGAGTTGCACACTTCACTTGGCAGGCCGCCACAGCGACATGCGCTCCAACAACCAGCGGTACGTGACCGGACGTCACATCACCCAGCAAGCAAGGAGCATGTCTCCCCAACTGACCAGTCCGGACAAGCACCCTGAAACAAAGGCAGAAGCAGACACCGCCTCGAGGTCCAAGCGCAACGCCTTCAAAGAAAGAATAGAGTGACTATCACCCCGAAGACCGGATGAACACAGGTTGGCCGAACAGACCAACAATGGGAGAAGACGGAGGACTCACACAGCAAGCCAAGAACACACCCTGACACACCAGACAGCCACCAAGGCGGACCGACGTCCCTGGATACAGCCTCACGGGTGAACCGAACATAAGACGCAGCAAGCGTGAACTGCGTCTCATCCCAATGCTTCCCCAGGCGACCGTCCATCCCCAAGCGTCGGCAGTCTAAGTCAAGCGGCATCCCTGCTCCTGTCTGCAGATGCCATGGGGTGAAGATCAGCAGTGAGTGTCCGCCCTCACACCGCCTCAAGATGGAGTCGACAGTGGCCCCAAGCCAGGCAAGAGAGGATCCACACAGGAGGCACATCGCTGCCAAGTACCTCCTGACAGCCAACTCTCCCAGCAAGTCACCACCACCTGTCATCCCAAATCACCACATGGCTGGCAACCGCCATCATGCTAGCACTCAGCACATGCGTCAAACACCACTACCAGAGTACCAATGGATGGGAGTCCTACACCGTTGCTACACAAGCCAACTAAAGAAATCAGAAGCTACCTATGAACCTGCCCTACACCTGAAGCGTGGCAGCGAGAGCAAGTCTTAGCCAAGACTCATCCACCTGTGAGAGTTGTGCGTGCGACTGAGTAATGGCTCCTCGGCGGTCCTGCAGCTGCCCCCAGTTGGCACACAAGCGGCCCCAGCGCAGCCCTCCTGCAGTCCCGCAGCAACCCCGACTACGGGCCTTCCCAGGCTGGAGAGGGAGAAGAGATATTGCCCCACTGACAGGTTATCGGTTACAGCCAAGCGGGTCAACAGAGGCATTTGATCAGGCAACACTTCTGTGAACTATCACCTGGGACTCCATCCATGTCCATGACGCAACCCACTATAAGGAACTGTCAGAACTCACCACAGACCATCACCGAAATCAGCAAGGTGGGAGCCAGGCAAGACCGCAAGACATGTCATCATCAGTGAATTGACGGTATGCAGCGGACGTCCCCAAGCCAACGGTTGTGTCCTGAACCCCTCAGGTTAAACTACGGGTGCCCGCCGGGAAGGTCCTGCTGCAAGCAAATTCACCAGCTCATGTCTGACGTCGTCCTGCCACCTGACTCAGAAGACTGATGGACCCTGTGGTATTTAGTTAAATGTTTGTTTTGTCCCCACAGGTTGGACTAACGTTTTGTTTGTTCTTCAATAAAGTTGGTGAGGAATGTAGTGTCCTGCAGGACACGTTCTAGTGCTCAGCAGGAAGTTGTATCCCCAGCCACTCCCTCGAGGGCTGGACACACTGCAATCCGATAAGCATACATCACGGGTGTCCCGAGTGATGGGCCCCCGCCAATAAAAGGGCCTGCGTGCACGTGCTTGAGGCCAGTTGTCAGACCATACTGTCCAGCGTCTGTGTCCCTTCATTCCTCACTATGTGGGCCTGAGGCCCGACACTACATTAATGAAACCAGAAGTAACATGCCCTCTTAGGAAAAATAAAATGGGAGAAGGGGGTGCTGTCCTGGCTGGGGCCTATAGAAAGAGCCAGATTTTCAGGGTTTTTTCAGAATTTTAGGACTAAGCTGCTGGCGCTACTGTCCCAGAGGAGGTCGTTCCTGGGTTTAGGAGCCAGGAACGAGAAAGCGGGGCCACTGACTCTGGCTCTATGGTTGCGGGGGACATGAGGGAGCAGTTTATTCAAGGCTGCTCATCAAAAAAAGACTTATTCTTATGTACACTTATCTCATAGAATACGCCTTTTTGTTGGTTTATATTCTAATGACATATATATCTTACAGTAACTCAACTTAGTTCATTCAAACGTTAATTGTTATTGGACTTTATACTTTTTAACTTGTTATTTATTCTTATTTTGAATTGTATCTCTCTGTAAAGCACAAAACAGATGATGGCTGAAGAACTAAAAATTCCGGTGAAGCAAATCGGTTTTCTGGTGGAATTAATTATGAGTGCCCCCATCTGATAATATATAATCTAATTTACCAAACCTTTACAGAACTGTGTTGTACTGAGACTGCAGTACAAGCAGAGGAAATTGTAACCACTGGTCTCTAAGCCACGTAAAATACTCTCCGGATATCTATTGCAGATCAGATAGTGATTTGTGTATTCAGCTGCTTCCATTGCTTAATTTGAGCCGGTTGCAGCTGAGGCCCAAAAGCACCCATTTCGCATTATCAGACTTTGACCCAAAACAAATGAGAGAAAGGCAGAAAAGGGTGAAATAAAGAGAAAGATATTGAAAACAGTAAGCGTTTATGTAAAAGAACCTGCAGGATTGAGATAAAGAGGCAGAGAGATAATGGTGGTGGATGATAGAGGAATGTGGTGGAATCAAAACTAGAGAGCCTTGATATTCTGCAGAGCGCCAACCGGCCAACAGGCTTCTGAGCTAAACTTCGGACCCTGGCACTTCTTCCTTTACAAATTAAGCACGGCTGCTTCCCCTCATACCCGCCCCAATTAGTTTACTTGCTTAGACATGTTTTCACAAGCATAGAGGGCCATAGGACTGAATACAATGTACACATTACTGTCAATTAACCTTTTACACCTTAGACCCTATTCTTTCAGATGACCCACCCAGACCCCCTCTCTGAAGTCCACGGGTAGAGAGGGGTAGACAGTCGGAGAGGGCAGTGGAGTCTGGAACAGCTTCACTTTCCTCACTTTTAAGTGTGTTCTTGCAGTGCAACAAATGCTGCATTTATTTTTCAGCTTAACTGCGCGAAATAGTGACTGAAGACGGGGGGGGGCATATTATCAAGACAGGCGATAAAATTATCGCCGCTTTATCGGCAGAAAACTGCCGATAAAGCGGCGATAATGGGCTTGATAATATGCTCTATGGAATTCCAATCGAAGCCCATGTTAGATGTCTTCACATCTAACATGGGCTTCGATTGGAATTCCATATAGCATATTATCAAGCCCATTATCGCCGCTTTATCTGCAGTTTTCTGCCGATAAAGCAGCGATAATTTTATCGCCTGTCTTGAGAATATGCCCCGAGGAGTATAAGAGAGATTACTTTTTAGTATTGAGCAACGCAAGTCTTTAAATGACAAGCAACTTTATTCACTTACATAAATTATAAAAGAGACTACAATAAAACGTGAAAATTGATGTAGTCTTGCTTCAATTCAGAAGTTGTCCGTATACCCCTCTGCACACTGACAATATAGAACTGAATCACATCAGGTGAAAATATTTTTGCTTTTTTATCTGATCAAGTCAGTTATTCAGAACACGTATTTTCTACTGCACTACATGTGCTCATATTTTTTTGTTGTTGTAATCTACTGATATAGACCGCTCATTTTATAATTTTTTTGCCAACAGTGTAGTTGATGATTCTTACGTTAAAAAAACATTCCCTGAAGCAAGACTTGTCAAGTTGTTCATTACCACGTAAACGTGCAATTTTAAACGGTAGCAGCCGCCTTTTAAATGGCACTTGAAAAATGAGTCCACAAATGCTTACTTTTATCCTGCTAGGAGGTGTTACAAAGAAAACTAAAATTGGCATGACGATCTGGGAATATATTTCGCAGCAGAAAATTGGGGACAGATTGTACAGAACAGTTGATTTCCCATTTTGTAATATGGCACACAGGCTGTTTGCTTCTTGTTGGGTCTCTATATCCAAGTTATGTGAATTTTGCAAGTTGTTTTCAGCTATCAAAAATATTCCCTAGACACCACCTTTCGTTTCACACTGCTGTTTAGAATGTATTAGCCAGATGTGTTTGCAAATATTTGAGTTTCTCGCTGTTTTTACAATGATCAGCATGCTGCCTCGCAGGATCCCACCTGAATAATCAGTTTCATGAGGAAAGGTCAGGACTCCCCTATTAAAGATGACTGTATGCAAATGCATCCGTGAAACCATCAAATAACATAACATACGTGCCCAAAGTGCTTTTATTTCTGTGATTCATAATTCTATGATATTAAATGATACGGTAGCAGATGTTTTAACACTTACCCTCTGGGAAACTGTCTTGCAGGTGGAAGGTGTTGCACATGAAAGAAAAGTCAGAAAAGCAAGGCACATACTCCTGACGGGCATGGCCAGTAGTTGAGCTGGAGCTAATTTGCATAGAGGCATCCCCATGCAAATCAGGCCATCTCGTCAAAATATTAGCTGTATCTACTAGTTTTGTACAGTTCAGCCAATACTGAGAGCTATTTTGTGTGTGGGTGGATCACAACCTGGTTTGTCTGACACGGTCGCCGTAAGGAACTTGGGGAGATCCAGGGAATCCACTACCTCTTGGAAGGAGGCACACATCTCTGCCTCTTATCATGAAGAGTACTCGCCCTCCTTCATGCAGCAGTAGAATTTCCTTCTGGTGCCCTGAGCTGTAGGACTTGGTGGAAATTTCTGGGCACTCGAAAAATAGATTGCTCCTTTGTGTACTGCTTTCTTGCCACAATTAAATTGTATGCCTTTCACTTCACTTACACTGAAAATACCCAAATTCTACTTATTCCGGACATTGCCCTGGAATCATCAGCAACACTGTATGATTATTTGACCGAAGCACACTACAGGATGTTACTAAACATGGATACCAGCAAAACTGAGGTGATTATGTCCGAGCAAATATGAGTGAAGTGTCCCCTCCTATGGTTAGATTGATGGGGACATTTGGTGGTCTGCCCCCGGTGAATGCGGATCTCTTTTACCTCCTGAATCTGCAATTGATGCACAGTTAGTGTGGAGATAGCGAGCGGACGGCAGGACCCTGCAGAGGTGGCAGTGCAGGGCTAACTTTGTCATCAGGCTCTGGGGCTGTCTTGGCGGTTTTAGTGTGCAGAGGGCGTTGCTTGGGCGACCAATCCAGCTTGTGGCAATTATTGTTGATTTATTGCAGTCCGAGAAAGCCTCAGAATTTGGCTGTGAAAATGATGGAAATATCCTAAGAAGGTGGACTACCACCGAATGCTATCAAACCCTGAGGAATGAATGGGGAGTATTCAGAACACAGCAACAGATAAAGAATTCCAAGGAGAGAGGCACCATTATAAATAATATACAATCCAGCCAATCCAGAGAATGGGGGATGGGGACATCCACTGATTGGGCATTTCAGAGACAAAGGGCAATGAAAGGGTTGGGTTCCCTGGGTAGTAGTGAAAAGGAAGCCTAAGCTTGAGGTGGAGACAGGTGTGAACTTATGACTCTTCTTTCCTTAAGGTAAAATCTACCAGGCATCTGGATTTATATTGTTGGAACCACACCTCTATGTAGCATCTATCAAGAATCAGAGATCTACCTGAAATGTAATCAGCCAGGACATTACTTACACGTTGATGCCAACCGTCAAATAGTTACAGTAAGGAGAATCCCAGAGTGTGCCTCTTAACTTAAGTAAGGTAATAACACAAACCATCATTTCCCAATTTAGAAGTGCCCAATTTTCGCCGCAAAAATCTGAAAGGTTGAGTTGGCCCAGCAACAATAAGAACTCTTGACTTGCAGGTGTTGCATCAATGTCAAAAGTGAACACTTAACTCACCAAGCTATCTTATCTCCTTGAGCAGACTGTTCATTTTTAGGTTGAGCAAAGGCAGCAGGCATGTGCTGTCTCTCAAAATGCTGTATCTACTTCTGTGGGGTTTTACCACGCCCATCACTTTCAGTGGTTTCTGTAGCATCGCGCTACAAATAATCACAGACACTCATTGTGATTTCTACTAGAGCCTTTATTATATATGTCCAGCTCTCATCCTGTCCCTACTCCAACTGCCCACCAGCCAGTCCCGGCTCCTCCTGTTCCCCTTCCTGGCTCCGCCCTCCCAAACACTAGACTGCACAGAACAATGCTACATCTCCCCCTTTCTTAACAAAATGAAATTAACTTCTACCAAGTTCGCAATTGTCCACTCAGCCCCATGAGTCGGCAGACAGTCTGTTTGGGCCACAGGAAGGTGGCTCCATGCATGAGCTCAGACTCAGTTCTGTCCTCAAACATCAGCAGGGTCGAATCAGTGATGGGTCCGTCTTTGGTCGATCTTTCGGTCGTCTCACCACAAACATCTTTGACCACAGGAGCGCGTTCTTGAAAGTGTGAGACATTGTGCGTGAACGGCTTGTTCTCAGATTCCACAGTTGTTATGGTTTCGTTCTGCTGTGTGACTACTGACGTCTCGGTGTGGCAGTGACAGTCCGTTCTCCATCGTGACACATGTCTTCCTGAGCATCCGCTTGTGCGTTCACTTCCTACACCCCTTCGGTTAAGGGCATCAATGTTCTCGTGCTCACGTTCCAGCATATTGGAGGATAGAGTGCTGGGTGTCGTGGTTCGGTTTTGGGACTCATGTGCAGGTTTTGTTGATCCTCTCAGTTCCCACCCGCATTCGTAAATGTTGAGCTCATTGAGCACGGAGTTATCAGGCTCTTTTGATCCTCTCTGCTCCCACTCGCGTTTGAAGATGTTGAACTCTTCGAGTATGGGAGTATGGACATGTTCCGTTCTCGCCCCTTCTTGTCTCCGCGATGTGGACCCATTTTCGCCAACACACCTTGTCTCCTTGACGGAGTGATGAGATAGTCCTTTCCCACGCCAATGTGTAGTGCCCCATATGGCCGCCTCTTTTCTGACAACTCTTGGAGTTAGCCTTGCAAACCCCGTCAGGGGTGATGGTATCCTCCTCAAGTCCGGATATGATCGCGATAGACCGGACAAGTTGCTTGGCGGGGTAATCAAATGATCCGAGACACCTACGTGCATTATGCTGTTTTGGATGAGTGAAGTAGTCTCTGAGTTCAAGGTCCGTTCAGGTGATCGGTGCCATGAATGTTGTCTTGAACTTGATCCTGTTGACCTCAGTGATTGTACCGACCTGTCCTCTGAATCGGAGAGATCTCTCGCTGCTTTTCTATGAGACCCTTCTTCCAAATGTGTTTGGACTGATGCACTTCTTGCACTGGTAGGCTGTGACAAACGGCTCTCAGGTTTAGAGTTGTCTGTGGGACACTTCTTGGGGTATGTGTCTCGCCCTGTCTTCCATGCTGTTTCAGTGAAATGATTATCTGAAAGCCAAGCGCGTATTTCTTTTGTTCGATCCCGAGGTTTTTCGTTGCTGCCCTTCTCGTATGATGTCACTGGTCTCATCCCAGTTCTCTCACTTTCCTGGGTGTCCTGAGTGTACTTGCCTCTCACTTTCTGGTGTCGGAGTGAATCACCCAATTTTGTGATGTCTCTTTCGTCTTCTGGCTCACTGGGAGCCCTGGTGTCTGTGTCCGGGGGGTGGTATTTTCTCCGATTGCATGTTTCTCTGTGAAAGTCGGTGACACGCAGATTGCTCGGGTGTGCTCGTGTACCGGCTCCCAGAGTTGACATGACTGGTCCGATATCCTATAGCTTGTCTTTTCGTCATGCTCGTTGAGTAGGCTGACATCGGTTCCATCCCCGTGAGCTATCTCACTTGACTCTTCTTCAGAATAGCTTGTGTCAATTGCTGATTGACTCCTTGAAGTTGAGTAACTCCCCGAGGTCATGTCTGTGCGGCTGTTATGATTTTGGGTCATCCCAGTCTTTTGTCTTCGCGTTGTTGACTCAGAGTGTTTTGTGTCACTTTGCCTCTCCCACTGTCTTGTCTCTAGTCTACATTCGCCCTTCCGTTTTCTGGTTTCAGTTGCCTCTTGAATCTTATGCTCAGACCTGAGGGAGGTCTCCTTTCGCTTATCTTCTCTTCTGGTGTTGATGTGCAACTCTCTTGACAATTCTCTTGTTTCGGCTCGCTCTCAAGCTTTGGCCCTCCTGACGATTTCCTTCAACGAGAATTGCCGTTGAAGTATCTTGCGCTGTGCGTCCAGTTCTGAGCAGCTCTCAATCACCCGTAGGTGGATAGCTTCCTCATTTGTGAATGTGTTGAATTGACAGTATCGTACCAACTTGTGTAACCGCGTCGCAAAGTTTGATAAGGATTCTCCTGGTTCCCGCCGTGCTGCATTGAAAGCAATGCGTTCATGATCGACATCTTCCTTCGTGATAAAATGAGCACATAACGCCCTTTTGAGTTTCATATATGTTCCGGTATCTTTCGCTGAGAAGGTTCTGATCAGGCGTCGGCCTTCGTGGCCTACCAATTGGAGTAGTAGTAGTAGACGTTTACTATCTCTTCGCTCTCCGATAACATCCAGAAATGCATCCAGTGACTCCAGCCACCGGTCCCATTCCGGACCCAGACTCTGGTCGCTGGTTTGTGTCACTGGGGGTGGCACTCCAATGCAGGGGCTCGATGTATGTGTTTCTTCTCTCACCGACATGATGGTGGAATGTGCTGGCATGCCGAGGTCACGGGACGGTTTCCTCACTTTCTTCTTGTCGTCTTTTGAATTGTGGTAAGGTTCGCCGCTCCCGGGTGACTACTGTATGTAGTCAGTCTTAGGCGCGACTGCCTCGGTATGCTTCCGTGAGTTGGATTGGGGTTTCCTGAGGGCAACTGGCCACCATTCAGCTGTACTATACGTGGCTCATGGCTCTGCGAATTCCCGCTTTCCTTGATGTTGCGTGCCGACTGCAGGTGGTCGGTGGTGCCTCCGTAATGATACGTGGCAACGTTGTCAGTGTTCTTGCGTTTCGTTCCAAGCTAATGCAGATTATCCAGTCACTCAGTTGATGAGAGACGACTTTTTTTATACTTGTCTGCTCCCGCTTCTGGATCATTTGTTTTCTTGACTTCTTCCACTTTTGCAACTATTTGTCTTCCCGTGGTGCTGAGGTTTTCTTTGGTACTTGTCTTTGCTCGTGCTTGCTCGTGTTGTTAGCTCTTGTGTTTGCTCGGGCTTGTTTGTTTGACATCCCTTTGTATTGATCAATGTTTGTCTACTTCTTCTTGCCAATGCGTGTTTATTTGCTCTTGTCAATGCTTGGTTTCTTAGACTGCTTCTTATATTTGCACGTGCTTGTTTGTATGTGTTAATGTTTGTTTTGTTATGGTCACCACTGCTTGTTTATTTACTCTCGCCAATGCTTGTTTGTTTCTTCTTGCCAATGCTTGTTTATTTGTTCTGGTCAATGTTTGTTTGTTACTGTGTGCCTGACTTCTAAATGGCCGCCCTACACGAGGCTTTCTCTCTGAGTCCACCCGGTCTCCTTTCACGCTGGACTCACCGGCTGACAGCTCCAGAGGGCAGCACACGTCAAGATCGACTTTTCTCCCCTTGTGGCTACTATCAGGTGAGGTTGGGTTGGGCTCCCGCTTCGCTGCGCTAGGTGCCACGTCCACGCGGCGACAGCATGCCAAAACTCACGCATCGGGCGTGAGATTTTCCGATGCCGGCCACTTTGGACGCTCCGGTTTCACCACGCTCGGCTTCACTCACCGCCGGGCTTCTCGGAGGTCACGTTCCTCACTCGGGGCAATGTTCCTGCACTTCTTGGGGCACTGGACAGAGTCGGAGTGGGCTCCCGACCTCTGTTCTCTTCTCACACGCCGGATCACACGCATCCGACGGGGTTAAATTTCGGCGCGAACTGCTCTTTCCCTTCGAGCGTTCCAGCGCTTGCTTCTGTGCTTCATTCAAACGTTTCAGCGCTTGTTACCACGGCTCCCCTTCGCTCCCTGACCACTCCTGGATGGACGGGGTCACCGGCTGCTGGCCTCTCTCTCAGGCGGCAGGTACACTCGGCGGCGTTTTCTTTTCTTTAGCGCCACCACGGGACAGGGCACTATTGTGGGGCTCTGCACACAGTGGGCTTGGCTATCCCACCCTCGTCGCCAGTTGTAGCATCGCGCTACAAATAATCACAGACACTCATTGTGATTTCTACTAGAGCCTTTATTATATATGTACAGCTCTCATCCTGTCCCTACTCCAACTGCCCACCAGCCAGTCCCGGCTCCTCCTGTTCCCCTTCCTGGCTCCGCCCTCCCAAACACTAGACTGCACAGAACAATGCTACAGTTTCCTAGCCTACCTTTCAAAATTCTTTAGTTTTTCTTGGTAAAAGCTTTACATTTGTCCCACCTTTTGGCTGTTGTATTGCTGTCCGGGAGGCTGCCCCTGTTACATGGATCAGTTCACTTCTGGGCATTTATTTTGATTTGGTGCACTACTTTTTCTTTTGCTGTGGCTCGTGTTTATAGTTTGTATTCATGCTCAGAGCGATGCACGCTTCACGTTTGCCGCTCTTCATCTCACAGTATGGCTGCTGTGTACCTTTCATTTTTTCAGCATGGAGCCCACAGCCTCTAACACCTATTGCACTGAAGATCTCTCCCCGCAGCCCAGGCTTTAGAGTTGCGACTGCAAAACTCCAAACAGAGCAGGCTACCTAAAATGGCTTCCGTCTGCTATTGGAAACAGATTAAGCGCTTTCACTTTAACAACCGCTTTCACTTTAAGTTTTCAGCATGGTGCACGCAGCCTCTTACACCTATGACAGTGACAGTCTCTCTCCACGGCCAGGACTTTAGAGTCGCTGTCTCGAACCCCCCAGCAAACAGAGCAGGCTGCCTAAAATGGCTTCCGTTCGTTGCTGGCAACAAAACAAGAGCTTTCACTTTAACAAGTGCTTTCACTATAAATTAGCAGAGCCTCGGAACGGCAGGGCTGAGCGTTGAACACGAGAAGCGAGAGCTCGCACTGCTTTCTATGGGTCTCTTTTTTGCAGTAGCAGCACTCAGTGCCATGTTTTGACACTTGCAGCCAGCTCAGGGGAGAGCAGAGGCGCTTGGCAAACACTTGCCGCTTTCTCAGGAGGAGCTACAAAGTGTTTTACTCTAAGCACACAGACTTCAGTCATACAGCAGGAAGCCTGACTCATCCTGCTTCTGACACACAATGGGAGGAGTCCTTTTATAAGATATTTGTTGGGTTTGTCGCGCCAATATCCAACTATATGAGCCTGTCTCTAATCAGTCCAGCAGGGCACTGAAAGGACGGGGTACTGTGCCCCTCGATGGTAGTGTTTCCAATAGAACCGTGAGGTTGGTGCAGTGAACCTCCATTGAGGAGGTATGTGGGCACCGCACAGGACATGGACTGGGGCCACGGCAGAGCACACACAACCCGTTATCCTTCAAGGTAGACAAACAAGAAGACTGTCCAAATATTTAAGAAGTGTGGCTCAATGGGTAGAGCGGCAGACCCTGATGCAGAGGTCTAGCCCGGGACCAGGGTTCAATTCCCCGCCTCGGCGGGTCTTGGGCTCAAAATTCCACGGACCTGATAATTCTCGCCTCGGTGCCTATTCCAATCATGGAGTCCCACTCTGCAACTCTGGGCAATAGCTTGCTTAATCTCCACAACGGCCCCCACAACGCTAAGGATGCCTGGCCTCCACCTTGTGGGTGCCCAGGAGTGGACACCTCACAGGGAAAGCCAGGATGGGTTCCACAGCGGTATTCGTACAAGCGCCTTGAGACCCTTGCGGGTGAGTAGTGCGCTATACAAGTATCAATTTACATTACACCCTGACATGTTCCCCAGGTGCATATTCAGTCCAGGTACTGCAGATGCTTTAAACACATAGCACCTACCTTTCAATGACATGGAAACCACAATCCATACAGCCACAAAGCGCCTGGAAGTTAGCTTGCGGTGGAAGATACTCGAGAAATTTAAGTCCCCAGTCCTCAGCTTACTCATTCCCTCATTTATTAACTCTTTCTTTCAGTCACAGTGAATCCTTCACTTATTCTCTGAAATGGTGACCTTCAGCCGCTCAATTAATTGAATTCCATTCTTCCGTGCACCACTTATTCAGACATTCAACCATTTCGCTGACGCACACATAGTCAACAGTAGACTATTATTTCATACCTTCATTCACCTACATTCACTCACTGGGCGTCAGTCACATGTTGTTTCAGCCAGTTATTCCCATGCCTCTCTTTATTTATTGATTCTGCATCATATTAAAAATATATGTTCGCGATGTGACTTGAATTTAATGTTTATAGCTTGTTCATATGTTTTCAGTGCCTCTTATTGTAAGGCGCCTAGAAGCTGTGCTCCTAGCGCTAACTCTGTGTTGTGTGTGCTACAGTCACTATGTCCAAAGCTGCCCTTAGGCACACGAAACACAAGTATACATGAGCGCACACACATGTAGCATACATAATATATATGCACGCATGCATATCTATACATGAAAACATAAATATATTACATCCTATGTAGGTACATACAAAAACATATCATACTCACATAGACACTCACACACCCTTACCTATAGATACGTCTCATATATGCACACTCACAAATTGTCATACACAAGATAAACACATACACAGGCTGGTATAGGCTCACAGAGACACACACACACAGAGGTACGCACTTTTAGGTACCAAGGTTCTGCCGCTAGGCACAGACGGACACAGACATTCTGCTAAAATATAAGATTTACTTTTCAACTTGGGGACAGGGACGCCTAGATACCCACGCTCTGTACACACGAGTGCCCTAGCTACTCACACTGAAAACCCCAGCGCATTTTATATAGAGCCGGTCAAGCTCAGATCAGTCTCTTAGGCACGGAGGAGTCATTTACAGATAATTTTTATTGCAGCAGGAGTATCTGAAGCATAAGGGGTTGTTCATAGAACAGCGTGATGCAAGGGTTCGGATGTCACCCAGTTTATGTATTAACTTTACATATCATGACCCTTTTCAAAGGACCAGATGGAAGACAAAGAACAATGGAGGTCAGAAAGCCTCTGACCTCTTGTTGGAGGCTTTTTGACCCACATTGTCGGTTTCAATTCCGACTGGCTGATTATGTATCAGCTGATGGCAATTGAAACCAGCCGGTTATTCTGGCTGGCTTCCGACGGTCTCAAGGAGCCCGTCAGCCAGTCTGAACTGGCTCGTAATCCTAAAGAGCTGGCCTTTCCGCCCTTGATATTACAAAGCACTGTTTCTGGCATGGTTTCTATGCCAGCCTGTCTTACATGGAAACCATGTAAGAAAGCATGTTTGGGGCCCCCAGCAGGGCCCTCTTGTGTGTGCAGCCTCCGGTTGGGGTCCGAGGAGGCACCTATGGTGCCCCCTATTGATCCCTGCACACCGTGTCAGCCACCAAGAGGTGCCTGCCACGGCATGCAGGGATGAACAACACGTTCCATTTCCCTATAGGAGCATGTATTACAGCCGGTTTGAGACCGTAATGCATGCCCCCATAGGGAAATGTCAGAATGCGACCGAACAGTGTATGGTCGCATCCTAGTGAGGCAGGTGGGACCACCAACCGGAGGTCGGTCGGTCCCGTTTATGAGACGACATTGTAATTGCCCTGATAGTGTTATAATATTTAATTGTCTATTCCATACTTCAGCCATTGCTATAGCTCCATAGTACCCTCAAAATCTGGCATATGTTAATTCTCCCCTAATATCCGTCCGCTACTCAAATTATAATTCACATACTATTTCCTGACATTTTGTTCCCGTTATATATATCTCTTCAACCCAATACATAAAAAAACTTATAACAACCATTAGAACAGGCAGGAAAAAGTTGCCAGGATTAAAAAAAAAGAAACCCACTAAACACTTGTATATGAATTATTTTTTCAATAAGGTTGTTCAGTTATATATAATCTTATCTTAATTATAGATAAGGTAACAAAAATGCTTATGCCACTTTTTTATTTGAAATTTGCAACACGCTGCACACAAGCCACATTACCTTAAAACATAGCTTAAACACATTAGCACAGCCAGTAGCTCTGGCAAAACACTTATAAGGTCCCAAAGACGTGACGTCTTGGTTTTGCCAATGCTTGTTCAGTTAAGCTCACCTAATTGCTGAAGCAATAGTTATCAACAGCGGAATCTCATCTATGTTAAACTATGATGAAGCCTTCTACTTGAGAATGCACAATGATCTATTATTAAGGTTGTAGATAATATCCCACTGAATTAATTATTTTTTCCCCTGAGCACGTTCAAACAAGCCTTAGCACAAGCTTTCCATTTTGCTTTTTTATGTTACTACAACCAGCATGGAAAAAAGAGGATGTTCTTTCACATCCTCTAGTCCACAGACATATACACACAAAACATACTAGCTGATGACAACATAATATTGTCTAACTTCACAACAGCACATGAGTACAACTTAACATGATAACTTAATATAATACCACTGCTTAACAATATGATACTACTTAACACCATAAAACAGAACAAATAACAGAACAACAATAGCAACTCAACAGAACAACACAAAAACACAACATAACACTAACAACACACTAAAACACAACACAAAACACCCAATAGAAAATAACACAGCAAAGCAACACCACAAGAAAACACTGCGTAACAGCACAATGCAGCAATAGCAAACTATTGTACTGGTGACCCGTCCACTTTCATCACCCCTAGCATTGCATAAAGTGGGCATTTAGTATTGTGTAATTCATGTACTCCAGAATGTAAGAATTTTGATATGAAAATGTACTTGTGGGGTTTTGTCAGAAAATGGATTACAGGTTGAGGGGGGTAAAACCCTACTCAAGCAACAACCACAATCCTTGTCAGGGTGAGACACAAGCAAATCCTAAATTAACCTTTGACAAACCCTCAGGTAGCTTGGTATTGAGCAGTCAAGCTTAACTTTGAGGCAATATGTAAAGTACTTATGCAGCACCCAAACAGTACAAAAGTAAAAACACAATGCAGGAAAACTTCCACACCAATTTAGACAAATAGAGTACATAATAATAAATAAGACAAGAACAAAATGACAAAAATCCAATCAGTAGAACTGGAGATATGCAATTTGAAAGATTTCAGTGAAAACAGCACCACAAAGCAGAAACACCAGTTGTGGATATCTGGTCACACCGGACCAGGACAAAGTCACAAGTTCCAGCCCACCGCCATGGAGCAGATGCTGGCTACAGGGATCCAGTTAGGTCAGTTGAACAATAGTATCTTAAATCCTGATTGCAGAGCATTGAGAGGTCTCACGTCGAGATTGCGTCACACAGCCGGAGTTATGCATTGGTTCCGAGGAGCTGAGGTGCAAAGTCCTGCGACGACTTTAAGGATCCTATCGACAAGGGCTTGCGATGTGAAGTCCTGCATCTAGGAACTGTCATCCAGTCGAGGCAATGCTTTGGTCCTGAAGAACTGTAAGGCTGATACATGAACCAGCGTCATCGCAGAGGCTGCCTTCATCAAGAGATTTGCAATTTGAGAGCCTGCGTCTGTGAAACTTCACACAGCAGTGGTTTGTATATGGGGTACAAGGTTGATGTGGAGTCCTTGTGCTGGGAGAACCCTCACAGCAGAGGTGATGAGTCATAAAACAGGATTCCGCTCGCGACAGAGCACGGAAAGTGCTTTGTTAGCTATGGTAGAAGAAAGCGGAACGATTCTAGATTCAGAAGGGTCCTCAGCCATTATACTCCTTTACCTGAGCGCAGCATTTGACATGGTGAACCATTGCATCCTGATTCACAGTCTCAGAAGCATAGGAGTATCTGGCACTGCACTGCAATGGCTGTGTTCCTTTTTGGAGGGAAGATTTTTTCAGGTATTCGAGGATGACACCATCTCTAAAACCACCTCTTTACTGTGCAGAGTCCCTCAGGGCTCATCGGTTAGCCCAACTCTTTTTAATGTGTATATGGCCCAGCTGGCGACTATCGTAGCCCCCTTTGGGATCCGTATGATGACCTACGCCGATGATACTCAATTGGTGGTAGCACTAAACCAAGCAAATCAGAGGTTGAAAGGCCTCTATTCTTGTCTCGAGGAAGTATCTAACTGGATGGATGCATCCCACCTTAAGCTTAATGGTGGAAAAACTGAGCTCATGATATTGGGCAATCCCCTAAGCTTTAAATCCAGCACCATGTGACCAGCTTGTATGGGCCCCATACCAGTCCCTAAGACCGAGATGAGGAGCCTGAGCATCTGGTTGGACCAGGACTTGACCTTCAAGGTACAGGCCTACTCAGAATGGCCCATAAAGTGCTCCCTCTCCTCCCTCTCCAAGCCCAAAAAATATTAGTCCAATCGCTCATGCTTTTCAGAATAGATTATGGAAACGTCTTATATCTGGGTGCCCCAATTGCAGTAGTCACGAAACTCCAGACCGTACAAAATTGTGCAGCCAGACTGTTGATGGGAGTTTCTAATCGAAACTCGGCTAAACCTGCACTTCTCCCCCTTCATTTTCTACTGGTGCAGGAAAGAATCAGCTTTAAGGCTTTGTGCGTTGTCCATAAATCCATGCAAGGGAACTCAGCCATGATCCATCCCTACAAAGCCAATAGGAAATTACGCTTGGACAAGTTGCATTTGGCTGAAGTCCCTAGGATTAAGAAGGCCAGAAGCAGTGGGCGGCTTTTCTCATACAACACTGCCAAACTCTGGAACTCCCTGCAGCGGTATCTTCGCAGTGAACCCAGTCATCTTGTCTTTCGGAAACAACTGAAGACACTACTGTTCCCGTAAGTTCAGACTTCCTCTCTAGTGTTTGGCCCAGTGTTGGGATGCTCTCAGGTAGCAATGCGCTATATAAATGTTTCTTTCATTTCATTTCATTTCATTTCTACTTGGGAAAGTGCCGCACAGCAGAGGTTATGCATTGGTTCTGCTGGGTCACCTTCAGAACCACTTCCAAGGGCCTGACTGAGGTGGCACCACATAGCAGTATAGGACAGACAGATGGTAGAGTTCAGGTGCTAGGTTCAAGGTTGTTGGAGCTTTCTGCTCCTGAGCCTCTAGTCAAGAGGCCACCCTTGGAGTCACTGTTGGATCTTGGGTTCAACAGATGCAGATTCAACCCTTCTCACCAAGGCAAGAGAGCAGCAGGTCAGAACAGTAGGGCAGCAGTCCTTCAGAGCAGCAGTCCAGCAGAGTGGCATTCCTTTCAACAACACAGCAGTCCTTCTTCCTGGCAGAGTATCCACAGGTCCAGAAGTGTACTGAAAAGTTGGTGTCTGTGGTCCAATATTTATACCTGGGCATTCATTTGAAATGGGAGAAGCTTCTATAGGTTTCCCTTTGAAATCCACAGGCATTTTGCCTTCCCTGACCTGGCTCCAGTCTAACTACAGGGGATATACAGCCCTTTGCCTGGAGGCAGGACACAGCCTTTTAAAGTGTATAATAAGGATGTACCCAGCACCACCCTCCGGTGTGCCAGTGATGGCCCATCCTGGCACACCTAAGCTTTCTACTGTGTGGCCCTCTAAGAGGAATACAGAAAGCCTAACTGCCAGCTACACTGTCATGTGACACATAGGCTACATGTACTAGATAGCAAAGACAGAAAAAATCAAACTTTCTAAAAGCAGCATTTTCAAAATTTTAATTTAAATTCTGACTTCACCATGAGAGAGGATTTTTAGTGAAAAACAAATGTTTTCACTAAAAGGACATGTAAAATGAAAAAAAACACATGCCCCACATTTCACAAACACTGCACCCTGCTCTCTGGCTTGTCCAGGGCCTACCTTATATGCATCAAAAAGGAAAATGTAGGAGTAGCAAACGTTTTGATTTGCCAGGGAGACATGGCATTTTAAAAACTGCACACAGACTACAATGGCAAACCTGAGATTTGAAGTGCTACTTAAGTGGTTGGCACAATCAGTGATGCAGGCCCACTAGTAGAGTTTAATTTACCGGCCCTGGGCACAAGTAGTGCCACTTTACTAGGGGGCATACAAGTAAATTAAATATACCAATTGGGTATTGGGCAATTTTACCAGGTTTTAAGGAGAGAAAACAAGTGCGTTAGCACTGGTTTATTTTTATTTTATTTATTTATTTACCGGATTTCTAGAGCGCATGGCTTCCCGTGAGCGTCCCAGCGCTGAATAAGTACAGGCAGAGTTGGAAAAGGGAGGCTCATGGGAACAGCCAAGTCTTCAGGGAGCTACGAAAGGCCAGAAGGTTGGGTTGTACACGGAGATCAGGAGGAAGGGAGTTCCACAGTCTGGAGGCGTTGTACGAGAAGCGTCGACCTCCTGATCGTGCTCTTCTGATCTTAGGGGGCAGAGTTAAATGGGCGTTGGTAGATCGGAGGGGTCTGGCAGTGGTATATGGAGTCACCAGATCTCTGAGAATGGGAGGGGCTTTCCCATTGAGGATTTTGTGCGTTAGGCAAAGCGCCTTAAACTGCACTCTGTCCGCCACAGGCAGCCAGTGGAGCGCTCTAATGGCGGGCTTAGCTGAACACCGGCTCTTGGTATTAGTCAAGATCCGTGCGGCCGCATTCTGCATTACCTGGAGTTTCGCAACGACTTTCCGAGGGGACCCCAGATACAGTGCGTTGCCGTAGTCCAGCCGAGACAGAATGAGGCCTTGGATAAGGAGTTTCCTTGATGGGAAAGGGAGCAGGGGTAGGATTTTCCGAGTGGAACGCAGTTAGCAGTGGTAAAGTGCTCCGAGTCCTAAAGCTAGCAAAAATAAAGTCAGAAAACCAGAGGGTTGAAGGTAAAAAGTTGGGGGGAAAAGAATACTAAAGAATGTCAGTTCTAACAGTTTTCATATATGAAATGTTCTGGGTGAACAGCATATGTCTGTGAACAGTGCTCACATAGGCCTCAGCCTGGGGCTCTATAAGTAGGGCCTCTTGCATGGCTGGTAAACGTACACTATTTATCTCAACTACATTCGATACGTAATATAGGCGTATTTCACCTCAGTCCAAGTACCATAATGGTAGCCCATAAAAGGGTAATCGCTCAAACATCACAAGAGATAATTTCCTAATAACACAATTGTTAGTGTAACTATGTCTGCTGCAGTATTTTGCTTCTCAAAGAGGAAGATAATTTAGAACCCCAAAGCAGCGATCTCTTCCACTGCCATATGCAATAGCATAGCACTCTTTCTTGTGCATTTGCACAGCAGCACTGTATTGGTAAATTGAAGGTTTTGAAACACTATGGCAGGAAAGGGTTGATTTTCCATAATTAGAAATAGCCCGCTTATAAGTCAATCAGAAAAACACGAACACCAAGAATGCCTGATTTAGGTTTCTTAAACAGCAGACATAGAAACTTCCTTACCTGCAAGGATTTAGCCATTAGAAGTAAGAAATGACGCACAGATTCCTCATCTCCTTTCACACACCAGCAAAGAACTGAGCAGGTCTGAGCACCAGACCTTATTTTGCATCTCCGATCTTTGACCTGATGTACAATATCCTTTTAACATTTGGAAAGATACAATCCGTATAGATTTCATAGGGGCTTTCGGGCTCTGTTCCTAAGAAGGCTGCCTCCTTTTTTGTTGTATTTGACCAGGGTCTGCTCCCAATATTGCCTTTTAATAATTTCCACGCTTGATCTATTTATTAACTTGGGTTTCTCCCGGTATGCAGCGCGTCCCATTTCATTTGGCATTTAAACAATGTGGTTAAGCCAAGGCAGCTTCAGGGTTCTTTTCTAGATCGTAATATCAAGGAGAGCTTTTAGATCAATGTCCAGCTTCCGGTTAGTCCACAACAGGACCCAATAGTGCATAGGTCGTAAGGCAATCTAGGCTTCAGCACTGCATAGGCCCAACTCTGCACTTAATGCCACCATTGGGGTTTGTGGGCTCAGGCGCAGCAGATGCCTTCAGGAATAAGTTCTCCTTTTTAGGTCTCACCTACGCAATGCGCATGCGTTGCATAGGACAGAGACCTGTAGCCATCGCCACAGCTTTGGGGGCAAAGACGTGCACGGGTTGCATTGCTTTCAATGCAACGCGTGCACATCTTGGCGATTCCTTTCGGGAGCGCGCGGCACCATAAGGTGGTGCCATATGGTCGCACGCTCGCGAAAGGAAATCGCCCATGCCCCTCCCCCTGCTGCCACTTTCACTGCCGCGCGGCTTTACTGCCACACGGTCAATGCTTGTTTTTTTTCTTTGTTGCGGTCACCGGCTCCAAGAAATATCACCCACCCCTGAGGGAACACCACAGACTCATTTGTTAATTAGCATCAATGGCCTTAAGTAGATTGGGTAGATAGTGATACCTTATTCAGTACACGATTTTAAAATAAGCCCCCTCCCCCTGCTGCCACTTTCACTGCCACCCGGCTTTACTGCCGCGCGGCCAATGCTTGTTGTGACTGCTTTTGACGTGATGCTCTTTACTACTCTTAGTATATATGTTTGGGGTGTTCACATTCCTGAGCACATGGCCCGAGGTACCTATGTATCCTTTTGGAGTGTGGGGGTCTAGCAAGCGTCGCAGGTAGCCGGCCCATTCTAGCTATGTGCGTGCTGTGCAATGTTATACACATCATTGAGGGGCTGCTCAGGACCTGCGCAAGGCCCACACCGTCACCTCCTACACTTTGAATACAATGCAGCATGTGACCTCTGTGCTAACCCCACAGCTCCTGTCTTAAATATGTGGAACTCTGATAAAGGAAGGGACTTGCGCGTGCCAAAACAATAATCTGTCTCACTACACTCATTGCATAGAACAGTAAAATGCGCAATTATTATCACTCACTCGTAATTGATATCCATTCTGCCAACCTTGGAAGGATGAACCTTTGAAACGTCTTCACCAGGATTCAATAGGAGATCTTCACATCACACATATTAGCAAAAGCTGCTGACCCTGCTGAGGCGAGCAGCTAACCGCACCAAGCAGAATAGGAGGCATCCCCTCATCTCAGTACTCCAGGCAGACAGAACCCATTCTCCTGATCCCACCACACCGGGAGGACGAGAGCCATTCTCCTCATCTCACTACATCGCCTATTATCTTCTGGCTTCTCTATAAATATTTTTGTTCTCTTCCCTGGGTGATTTATCTCTCCCTCTTCACCTCCAATTTGGGACAAAGGCTGGCCCTCCTACCGATTGGCAGCCACCTCCAGGCGCCATGAATGAGGGCCTCTATTGCAACAATTTCAGACCCCCTCGAAGCCAGAGCCTCACCTGATGTGGAGGAATCCTTGGGTGCACGGGAAGGAACAGGGCCACATAACTTAGGGTTAACACCTGGACGGTTTTTTGTTGGCATGGCTAGTGTCCCGGCTGGCACAAAACTTAGGAAAATCACTTAAAGCTGGTATTTTGCTCCCTTACCATTGCACAATTAAAACAGCAAATATGAGAAGAAAGCGCCTTAAAATGTTTCGAGCCTTATTGACTATTCCTGACCGATGACTAAATTAAATAAAGACAGAAAAGTCAAGATAACAAGCATCAACAAGCATTGGCATAGCCAATAGGTCTTGCTCTTGGGACCTTAGAAGTGTTTAGCCAGGCAACACTTGATGTTGGTGCACCAAGGATATTGTGCTGCATAACTAAACACTTATAAGGTCCCAAAGGCGAGACCTATTGGCTATGCCAATGCTTATTTTTGTAGTCGTGAGACATTCCTGAAACCCTGAAGATCAGCTCCATTTGAACCAGCAGCCAAGGCTTTCGTTTTGGACACTTGGAGAGCAGACATTCAGTCTTCTACCACAACTGCTGTAAACACATATGACTGCTCCAGCGGAGTGGCTCGTAATGGAGTCGCCTATCACAACCTGTTCTGCCTAGGAACGTGTGTCAACACATATTCGTAGAGTCATTTGTAAGTCCACTGGATATAATAATTTTGAGATCATGCGCAAGTCTTGCAGTAAACCCACAGCCAGTTGAGAAATGGCGAGGCCCAATATATAGTCTTATATATAATATTTATTTCTATACATTTCTCTACGCAGTTGGCCTTGTAAATACCAGCAGTATACTTTTGCGAGGGCTGTTTAAAGGAAGAATTAGAAACCGTTTGGAGGGAAGTCTTTACATTTATAATTCTATTTCTAAATTATTTTTACATTTTCCAAAAACAAGCACATTATAGAGCCTCACATCTGGAAGGTTTTATTTACTTCACAGCTCAAGATTTTGAATCATCCTCCCTGAGCTTATGTCTGTAAAAGGAGCAACCTATAGAAAACAAGGGGTAAATAAGGGTAATGTAGAAGACCAAGCAGGGCTTGTGATGCTCTATTGATTCGAGTTTGCATTTCCTTTGCCCTCTTCTTAAAAGGAGGGTAGACTTGAAAGTCGCTATGTCACTGTTGATCTTGGATCAGTGTTTATTGACAGCTGAATTCTAGTAGTGCTCACTCAGAGTTTCAGGACACAGGTGTGACAGTATTCTGCAAACCGGAATCACTCTGTGCCTTCACAGCACCGTCATTAGAACAAATGCGTCTTTAGTACGAGTTCGTTCAGCACGCAAGACGTTATATCGTCTTGCCTTAGGTGTGCGCTGGATTTTGGAATAGGTTAATGTACTATTCCAACTCCATTATGCGCAGCAGTAGGGAAGGTGTTGGACTTTAAATCCAACATCATTCCACCAATGCACCCCCTAAGGTAAGTCGTTCTAACGACTTGCGTGCTAAACAAATGCCTACTAAAGACATGTTCATTTTTTTGCTAGCGCTGTAAAGGCACAGCGGGATTGTGGCTTCGGTCTGAAGGACGTTTCCCTTCAGGACAGTTAAGTCCTGTGGATTGTGCTGTACAAGTGTCATTTAAATGCAGTGCAGGGTGTCGGTGTCACTAGCTTCCACTGTGGGGTGGAAGGTCACTGATAGTGTGATGGTTACTCACATGGTTTTAAGTGCAATGAAAAAACTGGGGGGTCTCCCAAAGGGGTGTGGCCTATGTAATTATGGGCATGGCTTAAAAAACACGTAAGCTAAAAATCTGTGCTTCACTGCTTAGTATAGTGTGCTGCCCGACTTGTATTTTGCTGTTTCTGTCATTGCATCCAGATATATGATGCAAGTAACATCGTATCTACAAAAAAGTCATGACTATTGGCTTTGCCAATGGTTGTTAGTTGCATAAGATAACTAAGCAGCAACTATAGCTCGTATATAATATTGAAAAAGCTTCCACTTAAAGCCATGGTGACACCACAATAATGTTGCTTCTCCTGAGTTTTAAAAAGAGAAGGGAAACCCAGATAGAACATGACTCTCATTCGAGGATTTCCCTTCCCCCTACAACGCTTCCCTGGCATGGCGTCATGCCATAACTCCTCCACTAGTGAGAAGTGTGCAGTGTGAGCAGCACACATCGATGTGCCTGCTGTCACTGATGTGCCAGCTGTCACTGCAGTCCGGAAAAAAAGGGACCGCCTGTGACAGGGCACAAAACAGAGCCCAACAGAGACCCGTTTTGAGGGCCCCTTTACAAACCTGCAGGTGCTCAGGCCCGGTGAGACCCAGCCCCAAGGCTCTAGTCGGGGTACCACGCGGATGGACGGCGTCCCCCCACTTATTTTACCTGGGGACG
Organism: Lissotriton helveticus; assembly: GCF_964261635.1. Classification (NCBI taxonomy): domain Eukaryota; kingdom Metazoa; phylum Chordata; class Amphibia; order Caudata; family Salamandridae; genus Lissotriton; species Lissotriton helveticus. The sequence goes on from NC_136068.1 coordinate 789,061,833, forward strand.
CTGTCCCCCCTGCCAATCAGCTGGCCTTCACTCTTTGACCTCTCTGGGACGAGGAGCTCGCCACCTTTCGTGACGTCACTTCCTGTCGTGACGTCACTACCGGTGACAGCGTCCCCCCCACATCTTTTTTTAGGACTTGTGCCCTGCCCGGCCTACTTAAAGCCCTGGTTACACCTCTATGGTACAAGGCTGTGTAGCGAGATGGTTTCTCTAAGATCCAATCTGGTGAGTTACTATTTCTTAGCTGCGCTGCAGTGCGGTTGATTGGGGTCCCTCAAGTTTACTCTGGGCAGTGGTGTCCATAGGATGCATTGCACTGCAATCTGTTATTGTCAATAAGCTTCCGTGCATTGGGTTAGTGCTTGTGGATTCAGTGCTGCATATGAGGCAATGCAGTAGGCCAGTGACACTTTTCACAAGGTGGAAGTACTAATGAAATGATTATATGCTGTGAAACTTTATCAACGCCGAGACCGGCGAGTCAGGAACGTACATCAATCAAGATCCCCAGAACAACTCTCTTTTCTCATTTGCATATGGATTTTCTTTGAGCTTGCTGCTCGTGCATTACAATGACGGCGTGAGCGAAAGCAATCCTAGTCATAGCAAATAGCCACAATTCCCCATAGAAACATTTTAGTCCGTTCCAAGGTCTTTCTTTTTCCACACGTTGTCACTTTCTAAACCCTTTGTCCCATTTTAGTGTCAATGGATGTTTTTTTGCAAGAGAAAATACCTGAATATTTGTGTGAGAGAAAACTGGAAATGCAACAGATGAACTTGAATAACAGAAGTGAAGAAGCACGTATGCTATTGAATAGGAACTTGCAAAATACCCAAACAACAAATGAATAATGAATATTATGGGCCGCAAAGATCTCCTATTCACAGACGTTCCCTTTGAAACGCGCCACACTGTGAAGCTGACACTTTGCATCACATATTAGCGCGGGCTATCATCGGAGGTCACCCTCGATGTGCAGGATTGCTGTCACCGGACGGCAGCCAATTAAAACGATTGCACCCACTGGAAACCGTTTGCCATTTCCTCTAAAAGTCTTTCTTTATGCAATTACAATGCACAGTGTGGGATAACGAGTGTGCTGGAAAAGATCAACTGGAACTCATGCCAGTGTTCTTACTAAAGGACTATGAGGCTCAAAGAACAACACAAAGAAATTATATCTACAGTGTGGAATATCCTGCTCTTTGTTAAAGGATGAAATTGTTCACAATTATTTTCTTCTCTCACCAAAGGAAGACATGACTTATGATTGCAGATGCATGCACAGACCAGATATAATTATAGATGGCAAACTGTGAATAGACATGTTTTTCACTGAGGCATTCAATCAATCAATCAATCAATCAATCAGGGGGTTTATATAGCACGCTACTCACCCCGAGGGTCTCAAGGCGCGAGGGGGATGGGGGACGGCGGCTCTGGGTCAATCGAAGAGCCAGGTCTTGAGGTCCTTCCTGAATGTGTGCAGGGTGGGGGTGCGTCTGATGTTCACAGGGACCTCTTTCCAGGTTTTTGCTGCGATGTAGGAAAAGGCTTTCCCGCCGGTTCTCTTTCTGCGGAGGCGGAGAACCTCTGCCAGGGCGAGGTCGGCAGAGCGGAGGTTCCTCTTGGGTACGTGGAAGGATAGTCTTTGGTTGAGGTAATTGGGTCCGATGTTATTGGCGGATTTGTAGGCATGAAGCTTGAGTTTGTGACTTGTCACTCAGGACACAGAGGTGACAAAGATACCCTTATTCACAGTTACACATCAAAAGTTTTATGTTATGAACTGCCTCACCATTTAACATAAGCACATGTTCACCCAAGGGTATCTTGGCGCTGAATAACAGATGTTTATTGTTACCCAACTCAATGGTACTCATTTTATTGGCCTCAGAAGGATGAGTAGACCTGCTGGGATTTGAACCTGTGACCATGAGGTCAAACACTGGCCCCTACAGTGGACGCATTAGTCCACTAAACTACCTGACCAGTCAGGGTGTTCTGAAATTGTGCAGTGATTACATCAAGGACTAGTTTCCTCATCACGTGGTCTACAGCAGGACAAGTTTGTATTCTACCATTACTCAAGGACTCATCCATGCTCTTTGGCTTCTCCTTCTTCCCTGAATATTTTTTTTTTTTTTTTTAAGGTTTCAAAAACCTTTATTCTCTCGCAAAATATTGTACATGGCGTGTAGCCTACAACCCAGGGGCCGGCAGCTGATGTTCAACAATTACATTCGATCGTACCAGTAACTTCTCACACAGCCAATTAGCCGACATCCCGGAGGCTCGGCGGCGTTCAGTTCGTGTGTGTCGTAAATAGTCTCCAAGTATGTCAACAGTGCCATGGCAGTAAAATCGTCGCACACCGCCTTCAACTGTACGTTCACTTGCATACAAACAATTAGCACGCCAAGCCCAGCAGATCGCAGGACCAACACATCTTCAATATGTAAACGAAATTCCTAAGTCCTACCCCAACAACCCCCCCACCCACAACTTGCCAGCAGTTCGCTTGCCCACTCCACATCCCAGATAAGTAATTTCAAGCCACCCTTCTTTAAGTAGGGGAGTGGAAGACCAGCACCCCTCAAAGACTCTAGCCCTCCACCCCTTCCCACATAACCTCACACAACACCCCTCGTAGGTATCTCTTTGTTACTGTTAGAGAGTTCTGCGTACTCCGCCCCCGGACTCCTAGCTGACTCATATCACCCCCAGCCTGACTCGAGCTTACTCTGTGCCCTCCCCATTCCCAGGATCAGTCTTCTTCCCTGAATACTTGAAACTCAAGATAAAGGCTTGATGGAAATGAGTGCATCAACTCATAAATTACATTTGTAGATTTATATAGCGTGGCTTATCACCCATGAGGGTATCCTGGCGCTGTCCATGGGCACAGGGAGATTAAGTGATTTGCCCAGAATCACAGGGTGTTGAGCCGACACCGAGACTTGAACCCAGATCCCCAGCTCCCGATTGGGTAGCTCTGCCAGCTGCCCCACAAATTTTTATACCATTTCCTTAACTAACAGGGCTGTTTCTTATGCTTTTGAGGAATCAATAATGTATTTTGGAGTACATTTTATTATAGCTGTTAGGTGAAACTTCATCATGTATTGACAAGAGGAGTTTTACCTTAGGAGTGATTTTTTTGAATGGTTTCAGTTTGAGAAATGTAATGAGGAATGACGAGATGTTTTGATGTCACTGGGGAAGAATGTATGATGCATTTGGGGGCTTTTCATTGTAACTGTGTCATTATCCAGACTCTTGCAGGGCAGTAAAGATGCTGGTTGACCTGCAAGCACCTGTAAGATAAATCTATTGGAGAGCTATGGGTGTAGGACTAAAATAAGGTCACAATGTGCCATGGTGTTGCTGGGTAGAGACTGCAAAGGAGAATGAGAAAGGCAGATGAAGCACCCTTCTGTGGTTCAACTTTGGGAGATGGATGCCAGTGGAAAAAAATCTATTTTATATCAACAGCTGGAAATACTTGTACCATTCCTGTATCTAAACCTAAAACGTCTTTTAACTTGGATGACTTTTCCATTTGATTAAGTTGAAATCTTCTCGGAGATCATTGTAGTTATCTTTATGAGAATTTAAATTTTGGATCGAAAAATATACGTTTTGGCATTTGTATGAAAAACCTACAGACTTAGACCAGAAGTTCTTATGTGAAGCTACAGACCTGTAGGTTGCTTTAGGTATGGCAAGTAGCGGGATACAGTGGTCCTCATTATCAGGCCTTGCTTTGACACCATTAATTGACACGTTTACTGATGTTTTTGGACTGTAACTAAATGACAAAAGAGATAAAAAAAATTAATCCACTGGGATCATTGTCCTATTATTTATCTCAAAATAAATGTGGCCAAGACAGTAGTTTTAAGACTGGGTTCTGGTCGTAGATTACAACCTGTTGACACTATCCCTAAATAGCCGAAAATATTTGATGTTCGCCCAATATTTTGCTGTTGAAGCAAAAAGTCCCAAGGAGATCAGCGATAATGAACTCACTCTGCCGCACATTTTTCATTGGTTTAGTTGAGTGGCTAGGTTTTTTCAGCATAAGGTTGTTTAAGGAATTCCTTCCATTTATTGACCACCACCCTCACAAAGCAATTGTAGGGGCCCTGATTACAAATAAATTAGGCAATGCTGATACATTAATTGAGGATGGGGACTCAAACTTTCAGCTTGACCAGCTTCAGGAATTACAGGATGCGCCTGCACATCTGATCTTAAATCTCTGAAAGTGTTGCATTAGGGTCGTTGACAATGCACGGACATGCATAATACTTTCAGAATATAATGCCTGGTGTTTGTTTGTTTCCGAACCAGCCCTAGTATACCTATGCCTACTACGCTATAACAAACTGGTGTATCCACACACGCGCATCAGAGGTAAGGCAGATCAGTGTTTCTCAGGGCTAACACTTCGATTTTGTAACTGCCCTTGAAAATCAAAGAGAAGCCAATATTACCTAACATTAGGAAAGCAGCAAAACCTCTTTAAAAAATGGTCAAGCCTATCTGCCCTCTCAGCTGTTATTCTCTTTCTGTCACCCTTAAGCGGGCGTGTTATGGTTTAAGCTGTGTATTTTTAGCTGTTGCACAATCAAGCCACCTAAAACCAGGTGTGGGGTTTGAGTAAAGGTTGGTGCTGTCTGGCTAGAAAGCAATGGCCACTGGATAGGAAAACACAGTCTATTGTGGAGGAAAGGCAAATGAAAAGCTCTCCCATCTGTGTAGGAAAGCTTTGTGGTACACATTTTCCCAACATTTTAGGCATTCTTAAGTAGATGCGTCTGTGGGACACATATTTTTTGGGGACGCATCACTTGCCCTTTTGTCTTTCTGCAGAGAAGCATACTCATAAAGCCCAAACTCTCACTATGGGCCTGATTTCGATTGCGCTGGCAGGTTACTCCATCACAACGGTGACGGATATGCTATACGCTGAAATATAAATCCCGTAGGATGTTATGGGATTTACATTTCGGCAGGCGGGAAATCCGGTGTTCAGACAAAATATCAAGTCAGTAATATCGACTGGCACAAATATCGAGTTGGCAATATCGTGAGACAGAAATATTGTGGACAACAATATCAATTTTAAGGTAAGTAATATCGATGTTAAAAATATTGTTATTAATAATATCGTTTCTTTAAATTATTTTTGTGTATTTTAATATACATCTTAATTTTATATGTTTTAAAATGTATTTTTAAATATTGTTCGCTTTTTTATTTTGGCTTGTAAATTAATAGTAGTCTTTAAATTTAATACAATAGTTTTTTGTTATTTTTAGTACCGTAGCGGATTGTGGGGTTAATAGGGAAATAGGGTGGGAAGTAAATAATAAAAAATAATAAATCAACTTTTTAAATATATATTATTTTATTTAATTAATTTTATTTAATTTATAATTATTTATGTTAATTGTATAATTTTTTTTTAAATTAAGCTTTAGGTGCAGGTTGTGGGTTTTTAAGGGGTAAAGGGTAGAAAGTACATTAATTAATAAATATTTTTAAATTAATAATATTTAATTGAGAATTATTTATGGTAATTGTATAATTAATATTTTTTTGTTTTTAAGTGTGGGTTGTGGATTTTGTAACGGGATAGGGTGGGAATTAATTAAATTATAATTAAGTTACAATACATTTTTAATTACTGTTAATTATTTAAAAGATAATTATTTATGGAAATACTATATATCATTTTAAGTTTGACTTATTTATAATTATTTAATTGATAATTATTTATGTTAATTGGATAAATATTATTTTGAAGTTAAATGTAATGTGTGGGTTGTGTGTTTTCTATGGGTATAAGGTAGGAAGTAAATTAATAACAATGATTTATTATTATAAATATTTATTACATTGATAATTAATTATTTAAATTGTGTAATATATATACTTTTGGGGGGGGTGTTGTGGTTTTTGAATGGGTAAGCAATGTTTAGGAAATTATAATACTTAATAAATATTGTTAATTTAAAATAATTGTTTAAATGATAATTAATTATGTAAATATGAAATTAAAATGTTGAGGTTATATGTGTGAGCTGTATTTGTAGGAGTAAAGGGTGGGAAGTTAATTTAATATAATTAATTTGTTACTAGTTCATTTGTAAAATTAATTGCTTAACTGATTATTAATTATGTAAATTCAATAATTGATGTTTTTTTAATTTATATGTTAGGTGTGGGTTGTTTGGTTTGTATAGATAGAGGGTGGAAAGGTAATTAAATATAATTGCTTTATTAGTAGTTAATTAGTATTAATATTTGAATAGATATTTACTTCTGTAAAATTTGTAAGCATTATAAATGTAAATATACATTTTAGATGTGTGGTGTGTAGCTTGTAGTGGTACAGGGTTTGAAAGTTATGTAAGTAATAAAATAAAAAAAGAGTAACATTGTTTTTTTAATTGTAATTTATTATTCTATGTGTTAATTGCATTATGCTTTTTAATTGTAAATAATATAGTATTTATTGGTTCTTAATATTTTGACAATAGATTTTGGTATGTTGACAATATTTGTAATAATTTATAAAATACATTAAATATTGTAATAAATATTTAATTTGTTAATGTAAAAAAAAATAATTTTTTAATATTTAAATATTTAGGGCCTCATTATGATATTGGTCAGAAGCATTCCGACCGACTCCTTGTCGAAATTGGTCCTGACCGGAGAGTCTGACCTATTACAATATTTCCGAACACTGTTCAGAAAGTCTCCCATTTACTTCAATAGTAGCTTGGTTCCGACAACATAGGATCCCATTGAAAAAAGGGGTGGTTGCAGAAAACCTTGCACCCTCGAGTGGACACACCATGGTGCCTGCAACACTGTGTATGGTTGCAAAGAGGGGTCCCATGGATTTCCCCACGGGCCCCAACCGGAAGCCTCCTGGTGAAGGGGGGCATGCTACGGGCCCTCAAAGTCATTTTCCGACAGCCACACAGATTCGGAGTCTAGTTGAAAACATTTATTGATATATTTTTGATCTACTTCTTCTTACTATTTCTTTTTCTTTCTTTGATTCTTTTTTCACGAAGTCTGAATGATGTATACATATGTATATGAATGAAGTTTCACGAGTGAATGTTTGTTTGAATGGTAGTCATAAAAGAGTGTAAATATCTCCAAGAAGGATTCTTTCCTTTTTCTCTCCTGTGTTTTTATTGCTAAGTTTTGATAAAAGGAAAAAGCTGTGTATAAATAATGTGATATTACTGTGTATTTGAAATAAATTGATTAACTCAAATGAATAATTGTTTTGAAGAACTAGTTTGACTTCTGTTCTTCATGGAGTATTTTTTGTGATGAGTAATTGCAGTACTGGCAATTGGTTGTTGTTTCTTAGAGTTTAACGCTTGGCCTTACTGCAAATTAGCCAAACCCTTGCCTTGGTTCATGCTGTTCATCCTAATGAGGCGGTCGGAAAGGAATCTGACTGACATATTACGATGTGGTCGGAAAGGCTCTGCCCGACAGTCGAAGCCTTTTCTGACCACAATGTAATCGACCCCATAGTGCAGTCAGAAACCGCCCGCAGCACAAGCTCCCATAGAGAAATGGAAGTTTGTGAACATCCCTGCATCCCTACTCCTCAAGGTGATGGCAACCTATGCAGGGATGTACAGGGGGTACCATAGGTGCCTATCAGTCTCAGATTCAGAGGCACCAATGTCACTTTCCTACAGCCTTTCCAGGTCGGAAAGGCCTACATGGAATGGCTGTCGGAAACTGGCATCGTAATGCCAACGGCGGAAATTCCATCCTTAAGGGATTATGGTGAGTTTCTGACCAACCAACGGGCTCCATGAGCCTGTCATAAAGCACCAATTGGTCCCTCTGTCTGCTGCCTCCGACCACTCACATTGTAATGCATTGGTAGGACCACAGCAGTAGATGCTGGTTGAACTGCAACCGACGAGTCTTTGGTTGCGGTCTGACATGCATCGTAATTAGGCCCTAAATATTTTGCATTTGTAGCATCAGTTCCCTAATAATGTTTGATCCTACTTCAGGTACTGGAAACATCTAGTTAGATTTACTTAACCCAAAGTAGAAGACACTTGGCAGCCTATTATCATAATCACTGGATTGTGTTTTTATGCCCTTTTTCCAGTGAAAAAACATTTCCAGTAGGAAGCTTGGAAAGCTTCTACAGGAGCAGATTTACTGCTGGGGATGTTATGTGATACGTCCCAAGGTGCCCTCTCTGTCCTGTGCAGAGTTCCACATAACGTGGAATTCCACCCAGTGGTGCGCCTTGTGAAAATATACTTCTTTTTTCTCTGTGGTAAAACACTTTTCCCCACGAATAAAGGCCTCGGGCAAATCTGGGGATGATCCAAAGCCCCTGGAAGAGAAGTTACTCCAGCCACAGGCTGTAATACTTTTCCAACCCTTTCCAGGGTGGGAACAAGTCTGATCTAAGTTTGGGGATGACCACAACACCTTGGAATTACCTCTTCCCACTGTTCAAATGAAATTACTGCTGCAGATTGTATTACACCCATGTCAGGGAAATCCGCAGTAGAAAATGCATTTGTCCCTGCTAGGAATTCCTCATGAATTATTGGCAGGCATACATGAGATATCGACAGCTATAAACTTATATTTATGGCTAAAAACACCTTTGCCCCTCAGTGAATCGCTCTGCCAAGCACTAAAGCTCGCGTGGCAGCAGTGGGCATTGCCTCATATTACTGATACTACTTTTCTACCCTACTGACCCGATTGAAATTACATTACATAACATAAGTCGCTGTTTGAGAAGAGAAAGGTGTGGATGGTCGATTGAGGGGGCTTCTGGGTGAGTATGTGTGTGTTTGGGGATGGAAACATGAGAGTATACAACATACACTCATGAAGCATCGCCATTCGCCTTAATGATACACATGTGTACTTTAAAGGGAATCACTTGTTTGTACAATGTTAACAATTTTCAAAATACTGTCAAGGAGCAAAACAATGACAGATTGTCTTAATCGATTTTAGGGAAATATGCACGAGTTGAAACAGATAACAAATCAATGTTATCACCAGTACACTAATCTTCTGCAATTTCGGGTAAGCAGTAAATGACTCAGGCTAGGCCTTGGAGCTACACATTCATTTTAAGATCAATTTGAAAAACCAGAGTACAGGGATTCAGACTGATGAGAAGTTGAAAAGTTAACCTATTTCTTTGATGTATGTTCTTGGAATTAATTAAAGTTGAACTGCCACACAGTCAGTCTGATTTACAATATTTCAGATCGATCTCAAGGTAGTGTGCCAGGGCAGAGAGGCATTCCTATTTGTAAGCAGCTGATCTTTTTTCTTACCTAGTTTCATGCACATCAGTTACGAAATTACAAGCCATTCTTTCTTTGGTACGAAAAATGTGAATATGTCTCAGTAATTAAAAATAATTTCGTTCGGGCCTGATTACGAGTCTGGCGATCTTTTGACCGCCAGACTTCCGGTGTCCCAGCAGTGGTGGTCTACCGTCGTGCCGATTATGACTTCTAAAGTCATTCCGGCGGTGGGCCGCCAGCTGCACCATGGAACTGTCATTACCTGGCGGTGACGCAGCTTTGCCACAGCGCAATATGCTGAGCAGCAACAGGTACAGTCCCGCTCAGCATATTACAAGTTCTTCCCCCACCAGCATTTCATGGCGGGAGTCCCTCCTTGAAAAGGCTGGCGGTGGAGGAACCAAGGGAGCCCTACAGGGCCCCCATGTGGCCCCCACCATGGAGGGGCCATATGGGGGCACATGGGGGCACAGGGCCCCCATGTGGCCCCCACCATGGAGGGGCCATATGGGGGCACATGGGGGCACAGGGGGCACATGTGGCCCCCCACCATGGGGGGCCACATGTGCCCCCTGTCTATTCCCACAAAGTTTCCGCACGGCATGGACATTACCGTCCATGCCATGCTGGAACTTTTTACTGTTCCCATTGCGGTGCCTGTTTTCCAGGCACTGGGGTGGGAAAGGTAAAACACTGCCAGCAGTATTATAAGTTGCACATTTTTAACACAGAATACTGCCGGCGGGCTGTAGCGGAGCTGGCGTTGAGCTGGGGCCATTGCGCCAAAGTCGTAATCGGGCCCTTAAGTGTACTTTCTCTATGATTTGTTCATCTATTTTCAAGTCAGAAATACACTATCCAGATTGTTAAGGTCCGTTGCTAAATGTGTAAAAGCCTGAATCAGAACATGCTAGTAAATTTGCCAGAAGTGGCCGGGCCAGTAGTAAGATTACTGGCAGGAGCATACAGAAGATATGCTTTCTCCCTGAGCGAAGGAAGGAGTTAAGCCAATGTGGAGTTACTTGAAAAAAAACCAGTAATAAAACAGTAGAGGTTGCAACTCAGTCCAATGCTGTGACTGTCATCAGCACACCGACAACATCGAAATAATTGCTGAGCAGGCTGATAACAGTAGTTACAGTCAGAAAATACAGCATTCTGATTGGCTGTCCAGCGTCCAATATTTCACTTTGAGTGCTAATTAGCTCTATAGCTTCATATTCAATTAGATACGTTTCTTGAAGTAGAGCATATCTGCTCTGACATATCTTAAATGGTAAAAAAACATTTTTCTGTTCATTAAAATATACTTTAATTGTTTATTTTGTTCTTCTAGCCCGAGTTTCATGTGTGCTCTACCATTTACCTGGGCATCTTGAGTATTTTTTAATAAACATTTAAATCTTGCCTACTGGGCAGCTTTTTTTAACTCTGATGGCCATGTACGTATGCCATTTTGGTCATCCCTGGGCAGGCACACGTTCTATTCTGTGTCATGAGATCACCAGCGGGTGGATTCCTGTTGCATATGTTTTCACAGAAAATGTCATCCATTTTGTTTTGCATTATCCTCTCTGTGGATCTCTCCAAACACAAGGATTGTTTCATTGTCCTTAGTTAGTGTGGTTCGCTGCACACACAAGGATAGTTTTCCCTGTTACTAGCTTGTGTGGCTTGTGATTTCCGCCCTGTGCCCAACTCAGAGGGTGCATTTTAGTTAAGTTAAGCTTATGCTTTGTATTATTCTTTTTGCCATTGTTTGTTGTTGGATCATTCATATTTGTGTCTTGTATGGTTAACTGGATCATTGTTATCTGTTGTGGTGCATGTATTTTCCCCACTGTGTTCTTTGTAAGAGGTGTGGTGCATTGTGCCTGTGTGTTCCTGTGGGTGCTGCTGTAGTAGTTGTAGAATGCAGTAAGCAATATCATGTGATTTTGAGTTCTGAACAGAGTCAGATTGGCTCCTGACTTAATGTGTGCTGCAGAACATTGCTATATCTTGTTTCCAGTCGATTTTCCACCTACAGATGTCTAAGTGAACTATTAACATGAGTCCAATTCAACAAGGTACATTTTCAGTAACTACCTGCCTTCAGTCTTTAGCTGGTATGCTTCCAATCATCTTCATAGGTCCCGCTGCAGCCCAACCATTAACAAACATGGTTAAAGTTATGAGTTTTGAAACAGCTAAAAATGAGTGCTAAGGAGAATTTTATTTGCAAACAAAAATGTTTTTGTTAATAATATGCATCATCCTATCTTTAAATAGAACATATCAAAAAGAATTATCATATTTAGTAGGTAGTCATACTTAAATATCATAGGCCTATAACAGAAATAAATAAGTGCTGATTTAAGTTGGCTTCATTGTAGTTGCCATATTACCTGACAATAATGCTTTACATTCCAATGTCTGTTTTCTCATTAAGATTTTTATTTGCACAAACTTTCTAGTTCTTTTCTTCTCAGTGTTGCAGGTGTTGTAACTTTCCAGAAGCCTTCTGTTAGTTAGTGAATAGGCACTTATTTTGCATTAGATGACTGATAGTCAAGTTCTCAGTGGGAGGACTAGACTACAGGAAGAATCAGTCACGAGAAGAAAAGTCTGGACCAAAGAATGCAAACAATGCAACTTTTCAAGGTCACAGGAGTTTACTCAAAGCCTAATGGATGACGCAGGAGACGAAAGAAAAAATTGTTATAACATAGAATATTGTATGTTTATATTAGTGTGTTGTCCTAGAGTAGCAGCAAGATTATTTCCGCGACTCTCTGACAGGGCTCATCTTTGAGTTTCTAATACTTCTGTACAGGAGAGTTTGCCTAGTCTATTTTTTGTGGATTGTCTGCTGATTTAGAGATGAGAATACTGTCCAGCTGCAAATTGGGAGATAGATGGACTCAATTATTTGCTTAATGCTTTAAAAAATATATATTTAGCACTTTATACTATGTGCTGTCTTGGCGTGTTCTCTGTCCAAATGAGCACCAATACTATTGTAGCATCGTTGGTAGCAGGAACTGCTGCCCAGTCCCAAGAAGCACTGACACGAGAAGTCCCACAGGCTCAATCTATTTAATACTCATTTACTAAATTGAGGTAGGTAGTAGTGGTCCCTATAAGGGAAATACAGCACAATCAAAAGATGCTAAGTATCCTAATAAAATGATCTGGTGTGAAACAATCGACTTTCGCAAACAATTTGACCGGGGTGCTATTGTGGCTCAATTCCACCTACTACCAGAGGTGCTACTTAAACATTAGAACCTAACATGTATACAATAATGAAAACATAGAGCTCTATTCAGCACTCCCCTTAGTAATTCCAATAATCCAAAGAGTCCTGGATGACTATAACCATCATAAATTATGTATTCTGACTCAATTTATCTGAACAATATTACAGAGAAAGCCAATGATAACTTCACACAGAATACAAAGAGTCAGGGGGTGAGTGTCTGAAAGGTTTCAGCACTCCACCCATCATCTCCTTGTGTTTGTTTTGTTCGCCCTGAGTTGGCAGGGTATGCCCAAACGTGGGTCCCTTGCTCACTTTGCCATGAACGGAAAGTGCATGGTTAGGGGTGAATAAGAGGAGAAAGTAAACAAGCGCTGAGCAGGCAAAAGCTAATAAATGGAGAGGCATGTAAATATAAGAAAAGGAACTGCCAGATATGTAGCATAGGGAACAGGTAAAGCGCAGCCTGAGGAAATGTGTTGGGAAACGTGGCAGTACACCAGCAGAGTCACTGAGGACAGCACCTTCCACCTTCTCAGTGACTCCCAAGCAGCAGGCAAAAATGGATGGCAGGAGGCAGATGGGGATCGAGTATGTTGAGAAACAGATGGTAGGAGGATGGAAATGACTATGGAGAGAAGAGTACCCAAACTACTGACATAGGAGGAGGGACGGGTGATAAAACAATGAAGGGGAGGGCGGGTAAACAACTCACATTAGAGGAGGGCGGGAAGACAACAGATAGCTCGGGTGAGGGAAGAAGAGGCAGAAGTAAACAAGAAATATATTATGTGCAGACATCTGTAGCCAGTGGAAGGACACTGATCACCGGAAGCAGTACTTGGTCCAGGCTCCATGGCAGGATGATACCGCGAAGCCCAGTAGGAAGACAGAGGCAAAGAGGAGGCACTGACCAGTAGGAAGCAAGGAAATGAGAATGAGGCAGGAGCACCATGGGAGCCAGCCAATGGTAAGTAAAGGGGAGTGGGAGCCACACAGTGGGAGGTAAAAGTAAGTAATGGGTGGTTTCCAAACCCCTTTTAAGATTTATTTCTTTTTTATAAATATAAGAACTTTTGCAAGCACAGCGCAAGCGCTGTGCAGTTGAAACCTAATAAAGTGAATACATGATTTCTAATATTCCTTCCTTAAATCGTGCGACTAGTAGAAGGCAATTACAGTATAGTGTTATAAGCTTGCCGGCCTCATCACTTTCTTTTCTATGAAGTTGGCCCTATTGGATGTATTGCCTCATGTACAATACAGAGTGAATTTAAGGTTCTTTTTCTACTGAAAGCCAGAACAGGCAGTTAATGATTCGGTTATGTAGGAAATATGTTTGCTTCACTGACGGGACTTTAGAGAGCAAATTATATTCTGCGAAGTGCACATTTTGGCATTCTTGTCGGTAGAGAACTTGAATAGTTCGCTTTTAACTGTACCCGCACCATAATGCAGACTTTCTTGGAAGCTTTCATTTTTGGGTATGAATACAAACGGCTTTAGCTGACTGGAGAACGTCATCATCAACACTTCAAGAAAGTATAAATATGTAGAGAGAGTGGGTTTTGGATTAGCCCCGTCAGACATAAACTTTCATGTGTTTTCAATGGTTCGCCATTGGTTGGATGAGCTATCCGTCAAGGCCACGACATTGTATGAATGGTTACATTAACAAATTCCTGTTTCCATTAAGGCTTGGTAATGAGGCATCAAGTAGTCATTGTGTTAGACTTCAGATACGACATGACTCGAAGTTTGTATTTGCAAGCAAATATGTTCTTATATGTATTTAACATAGCTGGGAAATAAAATCCAGTTTGCATCTGTTGATGTATTTACTTTGCTTATAAGATGCCATTTCCTTTTCTGATTTATGGCTTTATGTATGAGAAGTACATACAGTTCCAATGCCATAGCCTCTCATATAGACACAGTGCTCCTCATAAATTGCCCTGCAAATTCATTTTCTTTCCATTGCTGCCATGATAACATTATGATGGATTTATGTATGCACACAGGCTTTCTTAAAAGAGAAACAGAAATAAGGCAGCTTGAAAAAAGTATGTACTATGCAATGTTTTGCTGTGTATGGTTTTTAAGTTTATCACTTAGAATTCAACCTTCATCTTATGACACAATTCCAAACACTCTTCTTTGACGGTACTGCTTATCTTTGCGCATACAGTCTATTTAGCTAAGGGCCCTTCTCCCATCTTCCATTTCATTGTAGCTTAAGATGTTGGTTCATTATAGGATTTTCTTTCTATTACAGCTGGGGGAAAACACACAGTCACCCAACTATTACCAAACACTTTCCTCTAACAAACAGCCAAACCTATTATCTTTGCTAATGCTATTTTCTATTGTTCCTGAGGTTTCTCATTAGCCTGAGCTTGAAGACCTACTGATTGGAACCCTCCACTAATTGGAAATGTAGTGCTTCCTTTAGAGGGACATTGAATTGGTCCCTTATCCTTGTAATCTTGAGGCAGTCCACCTCTGTCCAGAGACTCCACAGATGTGTAAAGAGTACCCTCTCAAGAGAATAGAGGAGGTTTTTTCCTGAACCATCTAACACGTGCAGGGATGCAGAGTGGAGATGATGCCTGGTGAGCACATCTCCTCCCCTTTTCAACACTTGTTTGGATTGTTTACCTTTGTGGACTGCCACCTCAATTGTTCTTTAATGTACCCCGAACTCTCCATCTGGCGTGACACTATAACGGACCAAAACCCATAGCTGGTAGCCTTAGTGCTCATAGAAATGTCTCCAAGTCAGACTTGGGTGTACCTTGCTGTCCAGAGGTCGAGGCCACTGCTGGAGTCTGCACTAGCTGGATCCAGAAGCCACACATGGTCTTGCATGATCCTTGTGTGCACCCATGAGTGCACACATACACATTACGCCATAGGGTTAGATCCCTTATCTTTCCCCTTTGGTACCATGGTCTGTCCTCTCAGAATATCGAGGCATTTATTGGGTATCAATGACAACTTTGGGTTGAGCTGATGTTTGAGTTTCAGGGTACCAAAAATCCTAACCTTAAACCAAGAGAAAAAAGGGGTTTCAGTCCCATAACTCTTTACCATGAATATGGAGACCCTTAATTGTAATGCCCTCGCATCTGGTATTCCCTCTTCACAGTTTGCATCATACGTACTTTGTCTTTAGTGCCATCTCCAAGTGATGCTGTTCGTTTAGAGATCGTAAACAGCATTCTTGGAAGTGCTTTTTAAGGAAAGGGTCACAATCCCCTGGCCCTCATTACAAGGGGCACGTTAAACGAGTGACTTGGAAGCATCAATTGCCTGGCCCATAGGAATGTTACGTTTTGTGAGTTGAGTGGTATTCAATTTGGAGACTTCACCTTTTGCAATAGGTGAAGACTGGCCGGAATACAAGGAAAACACGTGCAGGATTTCACAGGCTAAATCTGATTTCCACATTGTATTCCCTAAAATATATAATCCCTGTTATGTCTGTGTTCTGAAATGTCCAGTGCTTCTTACTAACAGTTATTTTGTGGAAGTAAAGTTCCAGGGCGTCTATTAGAAGAAGGGCATCTTGATTCTAAATTGAATTATGAATAGCACACTATTTGTAAACGGTTCAAGATTAGGAACAGTTTATATTATGTGTGATTTGCAGATATTTTCACTGCGGGACAAACCCCGATGCTCTCTGGACACCACTGGACACTAGTGTTTTCCCTGTGGTGACAACAGTTTTTTTTCTTTTTACGGGGGTGCCCCCTCCCCCCATGACCCTGCTGCCGGTATCCCTTCTGTCTCCACAGGCCTTTCACCACCTACAACTTAAACACTGTTTAATTAAGCACTGCAGTGTAGGCGGCGAAATGTCCAACGGCATAATAAACAGGGGCCAAAGTCCACATGCCGTTGAGTGCAACTTAGGTGCTCACTGTTGCTACTGAAATTCTTCTGTGGTATTTGTTTGATTTACCAACTTCTGTTACTTATATTGTTTGGCCTGGATGTATCCCATCAAATATTTATGCAAAGTCATTATCACCCACGGTAAAATTCATCTAGCTGTAGACATCTAGCTAGTGTAACTGCATAAGATTTTTTATGGTATCTGATGAATCCCCAGATGGTTTGCCTTCTCAATGTCCATTTCATCTCTGCAAATAATATGTCCATTTGCTCTTTATCTGAATGCTATGTGGTTTGTGTAAATGATAAAACGTTATACGTGTGTCTACCTCAAATGCAAACACGTTTTTGAGCGCAGACCCTGCCACAGGATGAAACGTTGCCCCATGATTATGAGCATGCTAGAGGATACTGAGTATGCCTTTAGACATTGCCTTTGGATGGTGTAGCAAAAACAAAGAAGCACGATCCATCATGGACGCCATTCACCAAAATGCTAGCGTTAGCAGAAGTGACATCATATGATATTATTCACTATGACTGTAATTCTTTTTGGGTCACAACAAGGGAAGGAGAACTTCATCTGACATCCATAAGGATGAGCTTCCCCTGTGTTCTTGGAGCTGGTTTTGCCACCTCTAAGGACAGGAGTTTCAAAGGCAGTACCAGGGTTCACAAGGGGCAAGTCAGGGGTTGCAGATGCGACCCCTAAATGACGTCCATGGGACCCAAATGTCACCAACTGTGCTGGCTGGACTAACAATATTGTGTAAAACTGTCATTTGATGCCATAATCAATTAATTAAGCCTTATTTAAAAAAGAAATCATAAAGAACCATGAGTGTGTCTCAGCATAGCTTTCCAAGCATCGCATACAGTACCCCATACATCTTCTTTATATGCAACTTTTGTCAAACTCAGTAGAAGTGGAAAGGGAAGAATGCCACATCAGTCTGAGGACATCACATGTTGTTCGACCTCCAGCAGTGTCCTTGTTTGGACCATTCCCATAAACACTAATGTATGGCACTAAAATCCAGTTTTAGCCTCCATCCGCTGTGTCTTTAAACTGAACTCAATCATCAATCTGAGACTTCATCCAAGACTTCCTGTCATTCTGATTCGAGTTCTTGAACCCTAGGTTTTTGAGCTCTACAATTTCTTCTGCGACCGACAATATAACAATCCTTTGTTACAGAATTCAAAATCCTAGTACTTTGTGAAATCTATTTAGATCAGCGTTGCTCCTGTTCTAATCCTCAATTTTCCACTGATATTTAGATAAAAATCTAGTTTTACTACTCTCAAAGTTCCTTATTTGTGCTGTGCTATGAATTGTGATTGTTTGAGTTCTGTTTAAAAAAATATATATTTCTGGACCTATTTTTGTTTTTATGACTTGAACTTAGCTTTGCTACCTAAAGTAACACAAATACATATCCTACAATGTTTTTGAATAGCTTCTGTGTGTCATAGCTGGGTCCAGATGTTGTGACAAGCCCTTCTTTATGTGGTTAAAATATGTGGCTGTGAAGATGTTAACATTGGTAGTAGGTGAATTCATAGAAAAACGAAAACTTAGAAACCAGATTGCAGCAAACCATATCATGGAGAAACAATTTTAAGGAAAGACGATTTTAAGGAAATACAAAAAAAGTAGAAAAATTAAAGGTAACCTTTTGCATTTTAAAAGAAAGACATTTTTAAATCCAAAATTGCATTAAACCTGGGTGGAGTCTAGGGCTACTGTGGGATGTTTGGGCTCAAGGATGGATCATGTTTAGGGGGATGAGGGTGTTGTTAGAGGTCAGGAATAATTGGCGTTAGGGCTGGTGAGGGCTTTTCAGGGTTCATGGATGAGTGGGGTATTGGTGTGTGAGGTGTTTTAAGTTTTAGGGGCAAGTAAAGTGCATGCATGTCGAGAGATTTTAGGGTTAATGGATGGGTGGCGTTTAGGGCTCGTGAGGGTTGTTAAGGTTTAATTATGGGTAGCGGCTGGTGTGGTGAAGAGTCTTTAGGGTTCAAGATGGGGTCGAGTTTTAGGACAGTGAGGGGTTTTAAGGATTCAGGGATGGGTGGAGATTAGATGTAGAAAGGGTTTTTTAGGCTTCAGGGATTGGTAGTTTAGGGTAATGAGTTCTTATGGGTCATGGCTGGCTGGTGTTTAAGGGTGGTGAGGGTTTTTTAGAGTTCAAAGAAGGGTGAAGTTTGAGTGTGCTGAGATGGCATGAAAGGGGTACAGGTGTAGAAAGGGGTTCTAGGGTTCAGGAATGGGTGAGGTTAGGGGTAACGAGTGATTTTAGTGATGAGGATTTGTGGGGTAGAAAGGGCTTTTAGGCTTCAGGGATGAGTTAAAGTGGTGTAGGGGACAGAGATTGATATAATTTAGGGGTTGTGAGGGGTCAGTGATGGATGTTGTTTACAGGTGGTGATGGCTCGGAGAATTAAAAGCATCTGAAGCAGTTGTTTGACAATGTAGACAATATAAATATGAAATAATGTCCACTGAAGTAAGGCACAGAAATAAATATATCCAACAAACATATTTCTGAAATTAAGACCTGCAACAATTGCATTTACAAATAATAAATAAGCATTCAAAAGTCAATTTCAACCAAAAAGCCTTTCTGGGAATTGGTTTGTACGAAAAGGTAAATGCCATTCATTCTGAATATTTCCATTAAACAGTTAAGTTGAAATGGTTTCTCTCAGTAATGGTATTCCATGAAATTGTTGTTCTATGGAATCATGTACAACCGTTAACATTGTCTTAGAAAACAAGGATGTTAAGATTAATAGAGGCAACTTCTGATTGAATTCAGATTACATCTCACTTGGTAAACTAGGCGTTAAGCTTCAGCTTCATATATGTTGTACAAATGAGCAGTCAGTGTACTGAGTACCATTGTGGACTATTGCCATCCACACCTGGTTTTACAGGACGTAAGGTAATCAGAAAAGGCGGGCATAGTGTCATGCCTGAAATGTCTATAGGCTGGTATGGCAATACTTTACCAACAGGTATATTTGATATCATTGGTTGTGAAAACTAAACTTATGGTCTACCATATCACAGCAATAATGGTAATTAAAATAGACCGTTGACGTCTAATTGGCTCCATAAAGTTCAGAATGAGCAGATCAATGCCTATTTCAGATCAATAGGTCTGCTAATGAAAAACCTCTGACCCAGTTCTCCATTCATGTGTTCGTCACTGCCACATTAACTGGAAAATCTCAGTGGTGTACTTTTCAATAATTTAATGACACTTTGAGGGTAACAGGGATGATAAAGTTAACATATCCTCCTCTTTCTTATTCACATATAAAAACTTAAAAAAAAGATGATTTCTCATCTAAAACTCTAACTTAACCAACCTTAGGCGGTAAATTCAGCCTAAATCTAGTATCCTCAAACATAGTTCCAAATGGTATATCTGCTGGATTTAGGATCCAGTTTAAGAAAGAGCTGAAGACACACTTCTTTGCAGAGCATTACATCGCAAAGCAGGAACGGCGCACTTGTGCTCCCACTACGCAGCAACCTTTTCAGTCGTTTTTTGACTGCACGTTTGATTTTGTACAGCACTCTGCTGCTCTTTAGGCTAGGCTTCCACTTTACAAATAACACGCACAAACATGAGGAATAACCCATGGCAAGAAGAACTGCTTGTGCGTTCTGCATCCTTTCGATGTTCTCTGCACACCAGGTTTTGGCTTGTTGTCATCTGTGACAGAATTGTTGCATGTGGCTGCTGTAGTAATGGCTATCATGTTTGGAAAGTCAGTTATGGCATAATATTACCATTCTGCAGCCTTACCACAGGACCAGTTAAGGGCGCCAGCAAAGTTTTTGTGTCACTAATCCTGCACAACTTTTGTACCCTGAGTCCACAAACTCTCACTTAAAGAGGGCAGTCTAACTCTAGTCACTGCCTTCCATGAGGCACCTGAATGTGAAGAAATGTTTCTTAATATTAAAAGTTGAAGAGCATATTTTTTTAAGCTGCATCTTTCACGTGGGAATGAGGTGTATGATAAGTCAGACTGGCATAGACTTTCTTGACTTGCATTATACTGCGGGGAAGGAGTGGACTATCACAGTGTCATGCCTACCAAGCACTACCAGCGACACCTGAAGCTGTGAGATATCTCTCCGCCGCATCATCTTAGAAACACATGAAGGTTACATTTCCTTCTGTAGCTATCCAAGATCTTAGAATCACGAATCAATGGCATTTAGAATGGATCTGTTGTAAATTGATTGCACCTATTAATATTTAGCTTTCATGTGGAGGGGAGGGAAATTATAAGGTGAAAAAACAATTTAGTGCCTTCCATTTTTATTCAGCTAATCAACGGTAGCTCACGGCAAAGCACAGAGATGATTAATATCCAATTAAACAATAGATTCATTAGCTGGCTAGGATTTTTAAATAATTTATTGGATTGATTTTGCTGACTGAGGCTAGGCAGAGCAATACACTTTCTCAGCCTGGTCTTAGACTGTGAGTGAGTGTGAGGTGCCTACTTTGATTTTCTATAAATTGCGTACTGCGATACATTTTTCTTCACTTTATTATCCATTCATCCTCATTCATGCACTAGTTTCAAAGGGCATCAGGGGCGGCTCTGGGCTCATGGCGGCCCTGGGCAGGGAACGTAGGTGGGGATCCCCGGAAGAGGGGGTCCGGGCAGGGCGGAGCACGAGAGGAGAGGTGAAGAGGGGGGGTGGGGGGGTGCAGGGTGTTTGGAAGTGGAACAGAGCCGGAGGCCGCCAATTCCCTGCCAGGGGCCACCACGCAAATATGTATCCATCCTCAGAGGATTATTATATTAAGGATATATATTGGCTTGGTGGCCCCTGGGGTGTGGTAGCCCTGTGCAAGTGCACAGCTTGCACATGCCTAAGGCCGCCCCTGAGGGCATTCCAATTTTCGTAACTCCCTCAGACCCAGGAGCAACATGTTTGGAGAAGGTTGTACTTGATAGTTTGGTTGCAGCGTGTGGTCAGTGGCAGCTAGGACACATCAGTCAAGCAGAATGCCTAAGGCCCAAGCACTGGAATTTTTTTTTACTAATGCAGCTTTTTAAGAGATGGTGTCGTTTTTTATGATACATTCAAATTCAGTGGCACAGTGGGAAAGTTTCAGAATGAGACCAATGAAACAGTCTGACTGACCTCTGCAGAGCATAGAGGAAATTGAAGTCAAGGTCAAGCCTGCTTTATGAGCAGAAACATTTTGGAATTGGGGGAGGATCAAAACTAAGAAGGTTTCTAAAAGTTATCCCACTTAAAGTCCACGAATCAGCTAGATACAAGTAAACTGTAATTATTTGTGGGGCCCATCTAAAGCATTGAAAGAAAGGATGTTATTAGATAAATTGGAAGCATTCGAAAGGTAACTTGCACATTTTATTTTGTATTCTACTTTATTATACAGACAATTAAAACAACAGTAGTGCAAAATGCTGCAGCCTGTTTCTCAAAGGTCAGTCGTGTCATGTGTGCAGCAATCTGCAAAGCAGAAGGTGCCCACTACATATGCCCACCTCTGTTGCTTGGCACATGTGGCTGAAGAGTGGAGCCCCTATCTCTCCACATGTGTGGGTGAAGGAGGCCAAGAAATACTTTGCACATGCCCAATGTTTAGTGAGTTCGAGAGAGGGATTGAGAGCAGTACCTATGTAGTGGTTGCAATCACCTCCAGCACATTCTGCCTTTTTTTGTAATGCAACAAATAGGTCCATTAGTGAATTGAGGATATGTAGATTGTGTGGCTCACTGAGCAGGCTGCTATGTGCATTGTTTACATCACATCCTGGACTTTGTATCCCTCGTGAATCAAGCCATCAATATTCAATAATAAAGTACTAAGTGACACGTCTTTAATTGGTAGATTGATGACAATGGAAACTTAGAAACAGAAATGCATTTTTCTTTTTGGGGAAACTGCATAATATGTAGCGTTTTCCACACTGTGCACATCACGTCAATACGTTTTTGATCAGCGCATGATAAGAGGACAAACGTCAGTACATTGTTTGCAATTTCCTAGGTCTAGAATTGAAATCTATTATCAGATTTACCCAAGTTGAATTATTTTATGTTTTGTGGATGCTATATATTTTTCCAAGATTCCCAATAATTAAATTGCTCTTGAACTGCTGCCTGGCTGGATGCAGCTCATTCCTCCTAAGCCAGCAAATCAAAAACCCATAGAACAATAGGTCTATTGTTGAAGGGATTATCTTTCTTTTAGGGGACTGGAACAGGATTGTGAATGTCAGATGAAAGTAATAAGAATCAAGAGGGATTCCCATCATTATAAAATAAACAGAGCACTTCTTTCAATTGTGATGCAAACTATTTACAATATCCTACCAACAGACCTCCATTGCTGTCCACCTTCCCTTTAATAAGGCTAGATTAACATAGGTAGTAATTCAGCATGTGAAATTAGATTGGTCAACATTTGAATTTGCTTAAATGACATTATGGAAATGGGTCATTGATACAAATAGTGTAAAATTTGAGTTTTAGAGGCTCTACTTTCTGCTTGATAGAATTATAATGGCTAAAAAAGATTTTGCCCATGTTTCGTCATAGATTAGTTGTAGAGTAACAGGATATATAATTACCTTGATGAAATTGTGATTAGAGGAGACATTTGCAGCCCAAACTAACATTTTACCAATATAGGTGGTGTGGGATAGTAATCGCTAGTAAACACACACTACTAAACACTACACATTCATTTACAAATATATACATAAGGCAGATTGAAAATTCCTCAGATGACTGTGAAATCACATTTGACCCCTAAGGGTCATGACCCCCAACATAACAGAAACCCCTTCCACCCCCATCTGTGCCTGATTTCATGGTGCATCTTAACATCAAATTGTTTTTCCATCTTGATATCATTACTCCATATTGACTAATCTGATTCGAAATCTTTAGACAAAAGCTGGGCACCAAAGCTTACTTTCTTCCATCAAGCTCTGCACCACACCCACACATTTCATGTACCATGTTCACATCACTCTGTTAGACACTTACACATTACTTCTGACCAATCGGATCCAGGAATCTCTGCATCTTTGGTTCTGGTAAATGCATAAAATTGTCAGTTAAATGCACTATCTGCACTGCTTGTTGGACAATAGTAGCTTGTGTCCCAGCCCTTGTAAAGAGTGGGATCATGATCTTACGTGCTTTTCACCCTAGTGTTGTTTATTTGAAAGTCAAATTCATTTTGAACCAAATATATATTTAGTCATGCCCTTATTCAGTATCTATTCTTTGATTCGATGGTCGGGAAAGTGGTAGGGCAGAGATCTGGACTGGTCTTGCTGCCACTCCGCCACCACTGGCCACTTCCACAATCCCGGAATGGCAATGTGCCAGAGCTCTGCTGAAGCCCCGCAGAGGGCTGGAAAACCTTCTGACTGCTTCAATGCCCCATCCCTTTTCTTTGTGTTTCAGGCTGGTGGTGCTGACTTTTTCCCAGTTGGGGACAGGCCTCAGCAGCAGCCCGAGCCGATCAGAAGCACAGAGAAGCAAGGCAAGCTGTTATCATCAAGTAATCGTGCCAATTCATGCCAAGCTAATCCAGGGTGAGACAGAATATAAAGCTCGTTTGCAATCCCATGTTTTTTAAAAAGGCTCCAGGCTTTTGTCTCTGAGATTATCTATTCATGAACGTAGTGGCTACTATAACTCATGGCGCTGTGAATGGTGTAAATACTCCTACATTGTGTGTGGGTTCTGTCACACACACAGACTGTGGGATTCAGTGAGATGGGGGTTGCAGTTTGCTACAGTTTCTACTAATTACAGAAGCCACAGCAAGCTTCCATAGACCTCGCACCTCTGCTGCACAAGTGTTGAGCTGCCTGGAGCACCTGGTGCTGACTTGTGAAGATCTGATTCAAACATCCCAGTAAGTGAGACAATGTACTCGGGGAGTGAGTCACACTAACTTGCTGCTATTCGGGGAAGGAGCGCTGCTATGCTAGTTCTAATTGTGCGCCTCTTCGCCTTTTCCTTTACAAGGTAAAGTAAGAAGCAAACATCTGTGGTAATGATGTGGGACTGACATTGACTTGATCCTATTAGGTTCCAGATACTCACAACCGACCTATACAATCATCAGTAACGCTGCTGAGAATGCATTGTGGATGCAACAAAATTGAGACGTGTCAATGTCTCATTTCTCTTAAAAAAGGTTTAATAGAAGAAGTGACCTGGTGCCTTAGCGACTTGGTTGTCATGGAAAAAAATTTGACCCGACCGCGGATAACAGTGACTTGAGGGCACTTTTTAAAAATTCATTATTTCTTTTTGCTTGCTACACATCTTGTTCTTGTAGCTTACTGCTCCCTCAGTCAGGGGCTAGTGCAAGTGAGAACTGCCCTTTTTGCAGCAGATCACTCTGGACCCGGGCCGCGAAAAGGAAGCCGGACCCGATAGGGGCCTGGGTAGAATGCCGGACGGAGGCGGGAGCCCTCCCCCGCCCCCTATTAGCATTCCATCAGCGCCAGTGGGGGCTAGGATTGGCACTATTGACAAAGAGGGCCCCCCCCAATCAGGGGGCGAGTTAGGAGGTGCAAGGGGGGATAAGAAGGGACCAACGGCCTGAGGTGAACATAATTCCCCCACCTCGCAAGAGTGAAGACGAGAATGCCACCCACCCACCAACACCAAAAACACAGGTGTCTCAGCCGTAAGGGAAAGAGGGTAGCGGAACAAACACAAAGAAGCTAGTAGAAAGAGAAAATTACTAGAAGGTAGATGGAAGGCTGTCACAGTGTCCTTGGGATGATTCACGGCAGGGGCACTGAGGGAGCCTAGGGGCGGTGTACCGCCGTAGAAAGAGTAGATGTTATGCTCTCGCAGGACCCTCTGGAAGCCTTTCGGCAGGGGTATTGAGGGAGAAGATGGCAAGGACTCAGTCGCAGGAAAGGCAGATGCTCAGGTAAGGTCTTTGGGATGCCATACGGCAGGGACCTCTGTGAGAAGGGAGGGCCCCCGAAAGGATTGCAGGGCAAGCGGGATGGCACTTGCAGCCCGGGCAGGTCCAGAGCTCCAGACGAACACCCTCCAAATCGGTAGCAAGCTGAAGTCTAGACCCGTGAATCGAAGCCCAGAAAAAGGGTCCCCTCCGCTCCCAGGAAAATTGAGGAGGCTTGGTCCGTAATGCAAGACAAATAATTGCAATGAGCAATA
This sequence comes from Lissotriton helveticus, assembly GCF_964261635.1. Taxonomy (NCBI): domain Eukaryota; kingdom Metazoa; phylum Chordata; class Amphibia; order Caudata; family Salamandridae; genus Lissotriton; species Lissotriton helveticus. Next base: position 789,087,560 of record NC_136068.1, read on the forward strand.
TAGGAAAAGATAGAACATGGTCATTGAATGTGGTTATAACCATGAACGTTTGAAATTATAACATTTTATGTAAAAGAAATTTTTTTATGTTGATGAATAAACTGCGACCTTTTCAGGCACCAAAAAATGTTTTCAGTGGTTATTTAAGGTAAAAGCGCACAGTTGGTGAAAACAGTGGAGGGGAGCGGGGCAGGACGACTCGCCGTATGGAAGGGGTTTGATCACGAGTCTCCATTTGAAGTCTCGTGATTTCATCTCAAAGGCCCCTGAGTGCTCAGCTGAGGGATGCAGCGCCTGGCCTGACAGAGGCGCTCTGGCGGGCACACCTGCCTTTTACATGACTTGGTGTCACCCTGACTCACAAAGAGCAGCTGCGCCTGGGAGTGTATTGATTGTAGGACCATTTGAATTCATAAAAATATTTGCCTATCAGAAAATAAAATGCTTAAGTCAGACTATTAGACTCCATACTTTTATGCCACATTGTAAAAGACTCGTGGCTAAATTGTCAGTTTTTCAAAATGGTGCTTTTCGGGTATGTATGCTTGGCAATAAACTCGAGGCAACGTAAACGTTCTATCTATCTATCTATCTATCTATCTATCTATCTATCTATCTATCTATCTATCTATCTATCTATCTATCTATCTATCTATCTATCTATCTATCTATCTATCTATCTATCTATCTATCTATCGATCTATCTACCTATCTAACTTTATATCCTCTTATTCTTAATATCATATCACTAAACTATAGCAGATTCTGTCTAGTCATGAATAGAGGCACCAGAAGCAAAACGGCGTTAAGCACTGCACAGGTAACAGGCCCTATAGATCTCTTTATCACCCGGACTAACGAGGTGATAGACCAGAGTATAGTTCTGCTCGAGCGTCGAGTATCCCATGAATTGGAAATAGCTAGAAGATCTTCCATGGGGCTCCTTGCTTCTGCCCAAACCCCCATCCACCAGGGGCCGATTACCCCCTTACTACTTCCACCAGAAACTACTGTAAAGATACATACGGTTCCTAGTGTAGTGGATCTCTCTGCTACCCAGTTGTCTCTTGATTCGCAATCAAGTGAAGACTTGGAAAAAAACCCCGATCTACATCTGATACACTCCCATGCAGAAACCCCAACTAAAAACGCTAAGGGTAAAAGGGAGGGAGCGATTGCAAAAAGGGCTGGGGGGAAAAAGAATACTTCCATTTCTAATACACCTATACCCCCTAAGAACATTCAAAAAATTGCTCTAAATCCTTCTCTTCAAAGCTCCAGAAATGACAACAACAACCCCCTATTTAACACCACTGGAGCAGTCGAGAATATAACTGGTATGGGAGCAACGGGGGGAATATGCAACACATGTAACTCATGCACAGTTAACAACCAATTGCTTTTAAAGAGTGTGGGGGAACTCTTTAAACGTTATCTACATCCAGTTGAAAAAAGTCTCATGAACATCGAGAAACAATTAGCAAAATTGAATACTCCACCGTTTTTCCAGAAATCACTAGGCCCGCTCACTACAGGGGGGGTGGGGGGGGGGGGGGGGGGGAACTAATGCTATCTGTACATTAGCTCAACCAGCACAACCCGACACTCGAGTAAAACCTATACCAACCCCAAAAACTGTAAACAGGGAGCAGACACCCGCACAAGACACATCACAAATTATTACAGGAGACGGGATGGCAAAATCAAACCACGCTTTACAGACCCCTCAGGCATCCACGGGTTTATCCAAATGTCCAACTCAGGTTGCCAAGCCGAAAGTGACATCACCCATTCCTCCGAAGGGGTTGGCCCCGAAACCATTGGGTGCAGGGAGAAAGGGAGGGAGGCCCAGGCGTCCGACACACTTGCCACCTGAGGCGACCCCATATACTGTCATCCTTACCGGGGTCCCAGAGCTGTCGGACAACATAGACGAACGTCCCTGGTCCCTTCGTAATAAGGTTCTGCAGTGGTTGAGCCAGAATAGACCTCTTCAATCAGATAATACTAGCAGAATCTCTACAGTACGTAGAGTACCATGGATTGGAGAATCCAAAAAAAGCATACAGGGCGATTGCATTATAGTCAATTTCGACGATCCTTCCACGGTTGACTATATTTGCTCCTGGCCTGCTCTGGATAAGAAGGGTGGGATTGACACACATCGCCTGTCCTTCTTTTACCCACCCTCGAATTTATATGATTATGGAGAACCTCCGAATTGGGAAGAGGGCCCCGACTGGTCTTGGAACCAGGTGGGCCATTGGAATAGACATAGAAACAGAAACTGGTCTAGAGACTGGGAACCACGATCTTAGTTCCCCAGAAGAGAACACTTTAACCTGGAAGGATGGGGAGGATTCCCTACAAAAAATAGAGACGACTGTTTAGAAATGGTCGATTGACCAACAGTGTATACACAAGGGGTTTACCAGGCACCTAGTATCTCTCCCGCTTTCTTGGCCCCAGACTTAGTACACTACTCTCTTAATAATAACCAGACTCCCTTCTATACTAGCTCCACATTGACAAACATTACCACCATTCCGAGTCAAACATCAGCATCTCAGACCCAGTTACCCCCTCAACATTTAGCCATAGATCCAACTGTGGAGGGTCTCCCCACCATTGACATCAATGAGTATACTGACACATTGCTCTGTGATAACATAATCATCGATACTCTGGACAAGTCACGGCAAAATGCACCTACCATCACGAGCTCATCTCAATTGAAAGATGGTCCATCTCAGATCAAGAGGAGAGTCAGCCTGACATTAACATCGTGGAACATCGCAGGTCTCTCCAATAAATCCAAGGACCAAACCTTCTTAGCCTTTGTAGATAAATATGATATAATATGTCTACAGGAGTGTTGGGACCGAGAGGCGACTCATGTACAGGGCTTTAGTACCTTTTATACCCCCGCCACTCAGGGAAATCGAGGTAGAGGATCCGGAGGCCTGTGCACGTATATTTCCAACTTGACTAATTTGGCAGTGAAGACATATGAAATAGAGGGGTTTAAAAACAGAGAGTGCAAACCACTGCAGGGTTTTTTGTTAAAAGGGAAAGGGCGGTGTACTCTTTTGATCAATCTATACAATAACGTCAAGAAAGAGGACGCCAAAGTACTTATAAGCGAGCTGACCTCTATCCTAAATAAAGGAGTAGGGGAAACTGATTGTATCCTTATAGTTGGAGACTTTAATTGCCATTTATGCCCCCATGGTGATTCAAAAATTTGCGGTATAACAAATTTAAAAGGGGAACCTTGCACGCATTTCGAACACACTGTATTTGGCAACTTGTTCAACCAACTTATTCATGACTGGGATCTAGGATACGCTAATGAACTGAGCGAGCCTATGGTCGCATTCCAACCTACATTTCACGGCCGAGGGGCAGGTACCGTGATAGATTTTGTGCTGATGTTCAATAATAACCAGGGCATCGTAAAAGGGTTTAAAACTGAAGAACTAGCCATGAGTGACCATTTCCCAATAGGCGTCAGCCTTGTTGCTGGCAGTCCTGACAGCCATGAAACTAGTACATCTGAAAGACTACATCTCCCTGTCTAGAAAAAACGGCTATGCTATCAAATGGGCCAAGGTCGACCCCAAAAAATTCCTAGAAGAGGTTATCAGCAAAAATCGAGAGCACTTTATAACATGCTTAGAGCAAAATCCTAACCCCCATTTGATCAGAGTGGCATATGATAAGATTGCTGCCACTATAATTGATAAATTAACGAGGAAACAAAAAGTCGGAGAGAAACCCAGATTAGCCGGATGGTTTGATTCGGCCTGCACTAAAGCCCATAAAGCTCTTTTACAGGCAATAAAGATCTTACCGAAAGATACCAGCCTAGTTAGAGCTGCGAGATCATTCTATAAAAAGACATTACAATATAGGAAGAATGAACTCAAAACCTTAGCTTGGGAGGCCCTAATCAAGGCCAGTGCCCTTAGGGACAACATCTCTTTTTGGAGAGAAGTCAATGCCCCTTTCTTTGTGGAGAATAAGACCGATTCCCTGGAGATCGCCATACCCGAAGTCGTATGGGTTAGTCACTTCACGGCTCTGTATAAAAAAAATGGTGATCTAGCGACGTCAAACTATCATGTGACTTCGCAACTTTCTGATATACCACTACAGTCTGAAGTACCAACCACCACGAGCTCCTTTCCCTTGAATATTGCTTTCTCTCCATTAGAGGTTGAGCAAGCCATTCGAGAGAGTGCCAACTTAAAAGCCCCAGGGCCAGATGGAATACCTATTGATATATTCAAAGAAAACCTAGAACTCTGGGCCCCACTTTTGACAAACGTACTGAATATTTACAGTCAAACAGGTTTTCCTGCCACATGGCACGAAGCCATTGTAATCCCTATCTATAAAAAAGGTGATAGGCAGGACCCAAAATCTTACTGACCCATTTCACTCCTTGATTCCCTGATGAAGGTAGCAGGCAGGGTATTATTGATAAAATTGCAAACCTGGGCCAAACGTAAAGGGATTCTTTCTAAACTCCAATACAGTTTCAAGAGCGGCCTGGGCACGGTCGAGCAGGGCCTAAATCTGACATTGATTATGAATAAATACATGACTGTCAAAAAAGGGAATCTGTTTTTGATGTTTGTCGATCTAAGCCCGGCTTTTGACTGCTTAGATCACAATCTGTTATGGAACACACTGACTAAGATGGGGATACATTCACATGTTTTGAACTTCATTAAGGAACTCTATAGAGATGCAGGAGCCACGGTACGATATGGCAAAAATGGAGAACGAACTAAAAAGTTTCCCATAGAAAAGGGCGTAAGGCAGGGCTGTATTCTTGCCCCCTTTCTTTTTAATCTATATATAAACGAAGTAGCAGATTTTTGAACAAATTTGGAAGTTGATTATCCTAAAATCAACGGCGAATCGGTACCATTACTTTTATATGCCGATGACGCCGTTATTATGTCACGAACCCAGATAGGCCTTCAGAAGGCTCTAACTGGTTTTTCAACCTTCATGAGTAATAGAGGGTTGAAGATCAACGTGGGTAAAACTTTCACCATGTGTTGTACTTCAACAAATAACTCTAAAACTGACTGCAAAACCTTCGTGAATGAAACAAAGATAGGCTTGACAAAAACATTCTCATACTTAGGCATTACTTTTAACAACAGGGGAACATGGTCCACAGCCATCACCACTCGCAGTCTGGCTTTCACCCGCACCATAGGCGCACTAAAACAATTCGCCAAGAGACTGGGTGGGAAACCAGTCGACTCTCTGCTTAAGATCTACGCAGCGAAGTGCGTCTCAACCGCAACATACGGTGCAGGCATATGGGGCACACAAATTCAAATAGTGGAAAACGCTTTTTTTAGGTTTCTGCTTGCGGTCCCAAGATCTGTCTCCACGACCATATGTCACAAAGAATTAGATCGAGTCCACATCACAGACATTATAAAGATAACCCCAGTCATGTTGTGGCACAAGATATGGTCTTCAAAGGACACAGCTTTTAGTAGGGAAGTTATTCAAGACTGCATGAATCAATCAGCTGCTAGTTAGTTCACCTGGCTTTCCTATGTCAAAAAATTTCTATATTCTATTGGCCATCCAGATTTGTATATAACACCAAGTACTTGCACGCAAATGCCCAAGAAAGTTCTAAAGGAAATCTGTCTCACGCTATTAGAAGACAGGCGGTGGTTTACGGATGGTAATAAATCTACGGTCATCTCCCACCGTCTCATTTCTCATGGGCCAGGCTTACATCCTTACCTGGACCCGGCATTCTCTAGCTATTACAGAATGCTATTGACACGGATGAGAACAGATTGTTTTTATAGGCTGATATCTTTCCCCGCTACAAATGACTGGTCTGCTTCCCTAATTGAATGTCCTTGTGACCGACATATCAACCCAGTCAAACATTCATTGCATTTTCTTTTGCAAATATTATGAGTGGGGTAGAAAGCGCTATCTGCTACCCATTCTTAAGATGTGGGGATTGAGGCAATGTAAACCAGCCTTGATTAGACTTTATCTATTGCAAGATGAACTTACCATATACGCAGCTATTACATTTTTGAAATACGCAGTAAGATGCAGAGGGACGATGGTTTAATGTTAATAAATTGTTTGTATGTTTGTATTATACTGTACCTTATTACACTCTATAGTACATTTCAAACAACCTAGGTCCCTTTTGCTTAACTTTTTTAACTTTTTTAACTGTCTTAAGAAGAATTGTCTTTTTGTATGTTTTACCAAACTTTTGAAATATTTTTAATACCAGGAAGTTGATAGTAATAATGAGCTTAATGTATGATATGGATGTAGTGTTTTTATATCTAATGTGCTTTTATGGTTTTTTCTACAAATACCGAATAAAGCTATCTTTGATTTGATTTGATTTGAACTTTATATTGAATAATCAATGTCCTAAGCATGTTATTTTAATTGTAATTATTCTGTTCTTATAGAAATTACAGTTTTTAAATGAAAGTATTTCTAAATGAGACATGGTATGCAAGATATTCCCCACACCTGGCTAATTCTGAACTCCTTGGGTTCACAGTTGTAATATCCCAGTTTCATCTAGAAGCAGATCAACTTTCTGATCCACGACTTTTTACTTTTCATTCAAATTATTGCAGCAGGGTATGGGGGATGTCCCACTTCTATGTCCGCTTTTGAGTGTAAGGTTTGTAATGAGGCAACATATCAGACGATTGTTCACGCTGTGCCAAGTGTGCCAGGCTTTATCTGGGAATTTCGTCAGAGAAGGAGCTGTTCTGATTAAGATGCATAGAGTCCAGAGTGTATAGAATAAGTGCATCAGAGAGGATCATTTTTTTTAATGAATTTTTTTTAGGAAACAAGTCTTCAGTTTCCCCGCAGGCCTATTATTTTATCGTAGGCATTGAGAGCGTTGGGTTTCTGTCATGTCTTCAGCTAATGGTACTTTAAACCACACTCGGATCTCGGATTCATCCAGAGATAATTGCGAGTTGTGACAATGTTGTAAAACCCACGGTCGCCCTTCATTAATCACTGCTGCCCCTTGTTTGATCATTTTTATGTAAAACTTATCAGGAACTTTTTGGGATTGTGGAAAAGTTTACTTTTCGCATGTTGAAAGGAGTGCTTTCAAGCACACGTGTAGTTTTTTTTTATAAAATGCAATGCGGACACAAAAACAGACTTTCATTGTATTTTTATCTTTTACAAATAATAACAAAGATGAAAAACATGACAGTCAGATCGTGCATTTCTGCAACCCAAGACTAAACGAGGTTTCTTGTAACATCATGTCTAACCCTCCTGTTTCCTCTTGCACTTCCACGCGAGATATATGTAAGAATGTAAAGATGAAGAAATACATTTTCGAGGCGCAAAAGACAGATTTGGGGGAGAGATAAATTCTCCCTGACAGTTCCCTTTCAGAGGTGTGTAGAAGACACACAGATGGTCGTTTAGGCAGATAATTTCCCGCTGTGTGTGTTAGAATCATGGCTAGGTTTAGCAATGTTTACGCCCAATGGAACAATCTCTTTTGGCGCCTCCTCACGCACAAATAATGCATTTTGTGCTTTTGTTGCTGTCAGTATTTCCACAGCTGTGTACCCGCTTCACTTTACATTAAATCATCATTTCAATTGGCTCCTATGTGACCATTGGTCTGTCTCCAGAGTTCACGGCCAAGAGGTTGGTTTGTGCTCCTAGCAGGGAGGGCAGTGGGGGTGGGTTGGATTAGAGTGCAGGACGAGGAGGGAACACACAGGGAAGGGGCAGTGGTGGGAGAGCCCTTGAAGGCTCGAGCCAGATGCCTCATACTGACTCAATTCGGGGTTATCTTGGCCCCTCAAGCCCAGAGCTGGCCCATCCTGCCCCCCTCCCCCCATGGTAAATAAACAAAAAGCTGCGACCCATCATCCCCTTTGGTCAACTACTGTGTCTTCCCAGTGATGTATACATTATGTACTATTGTTTTGAAGTTAACAATGATGGTATTGGTCATACCAAGTTCAAACACAGGTGATCACAGGAAGGAGGAGACAACCTTGTGGGCAGGGCTGCTGAATTTAGAACCGGGGAACCAGGTTCAAATCCCTGCCTCGGCTCTACATCCCGTGCTTCTGGGAAAACCACTTTCTCTCTCTGTGCATAAGAAACATGTGTAACAGTGTGGTGCTGATTTATAGCGCTCTAATGCCCTCAGGCGTAGGGAAAACCATTTATGGACAAGATCACATACTGCATCAAGGCGACCAGAGAGGTCTGTAATGGGGATTCTCATTGATAACTTGGATGTGACGTGTGTGGTCGCGGGCAGAGCTGACACATCGTGTCATCATCTCTTGGCAGAGCAGCTGCACAACATGTGTCGAGGTTTCTGACAAGGCGTCACGAATGGTTAAGTATGAGCTGAAAACCTGCACTTTGCCTTTGCATAGCTTTTTTCTTTTTTACTACAGCCTCATTTGCATTCAGCACAAGTTATTCAGGCCCCCTTAGCCTCGCAGCCATGAATGAATGCAGAACAGACACTAACTTCTGATAATTAGATATCTTCTGGCTGGCTAGGAATGTATTAATACATCATGTGCTAATGTTTTGAAGGAAACGATTGTTATTGTGGTAGTGCCAACAGCGCATGCTTTTCAAGTCCAGGAGCAAATAGCAATGCTCCCCCCCCCCCACCCCCCCCGCCCACCGAGCTTGGAGACCTGTGCGGTGGCACCGCCAATCCAGCATGACTGTGCATTGTCGAGTGCATTAGTGCACAATTATAGAAGAAGGAAAGCCTAGAATTCACTTACAAATCAAAAATATGAAACACAACATTGATTAGCATGTCTTATGCAAGCTTTTGAAAAGATGGGAGATGAGTTAAAGGTACCTTTACCCACTCTAAAATTATTTTTTAAGTGAAGCAATCTTACTACATTCATCATTCATGAAGGGAACTTGCAGTGCAGCGAACATCACTGAAATTGGATAAACTAGCTGTAAAGTGAAAATAAGAATGAGAATTCGTAACTCCCCCATATTGCGCCCTCCTCTTATCTTTGTAGACTGAAGAGATGTAACTTCTCAAGAAATATTAAGTACCAGAGGGACGAATTACCCATTAACATGGCATGTACTACCCCTTTAACATGAAATTACAGAGCTCCTAGTCATTACCTGCCAGGTAACCATGATCATAGTTGGCTGTTGTGTAAAATCAATGGCTGATGGAACTCTGTGAACACAGACTGTCAGAGGGATAAATACCCCATCACCAAGTGGTGTCACTGGATAAAATAAAAAAAGCATAGACCCTCAGAAAGAGACTTTTATATGAGCGAAGAGACAGATAAATTCTGTTGGTGTGTGAAATCAGAGTTCAAAATCTGCCTTAAGATTGAATGTCCATTGATAGATACTTGGTCAGTCATAGACATAAATCTCCAACCAGTCACGAGTATACTTACCATAAAATGTAACATGGACAAACATCCCTTGAAAGAGAAAGTCACATGAACAGGAAATAGGAAATCACACGAACGAGAAGAGTCAGAAGTTCATAGTTCTGTATCTGGACTATTAGGGCAAAGAATTGCTTACAATTGCGGCTCGCCAGAGTGATAATGTGCTGCTGAATGTAGATTTTCCTAGTATTCATGACGGAAAGTCTTAATTTTATTAAAGACACGGAGGCGAGTATTATGCTTTCTAATCTTGCTTTATTAGAATAGCAGCCAAGATAAGCAATAAGAACTACAGTTCCCAGAGGGCCAGGAGAACTGGGCCATGGGAATGTGAAAAAACGCGAGAGTACAGTAGCCAATGATGTAGGACCTAACAGATAAAGACACTAACTGACTGCGCAGCTTCCTCTTTTCGCTGTGAGCAAGTCATAAAGGGTCAGTGAACAAAGGATAAATTAACAAAATCAAGGACAGAGCCAAAGACCAGGAACATAAGTCTTGCATCAGAGGAATCCAAGGGAGAAGATCGAACAGAACACCAGGAGAAGGATCCGGAAGCACTGGAAGTGGAAGGCATGGAGGCAATGACCTCAGCAGTCGAAGAGTAGAACTCCTAGGACGAAGCCGGTGGCAAGGCTGGATTTGCTGTAGGGAGGGAGAAACAAATGTCAGTAATGTTGCGGCGGGATAATACTCGCCTCCGTGTCTTTAATAAAATTAAGACTTTCCGTCATGAATACTAGGAAAATCTACATTTTATGACAAGACCGGAGGCTCCTATTATGCTTGTTCAAAGCATATTAACAACATCAGAAGCCACAGTATGAATAGGTTTACAATAGAACATGCGAAAGATACTGTCATTGGACCAATCTGCCGATCTGAGAATGTCCTCCAACCGGGAGCCAGACCAAAAGGCTTTAGAAGCCATGGCTCCCCTGGCCGAATGAGCTCCAAAAATGGAGACATCAATTCCGGCAAGAGACATGACCCAACGAACCCAACGGGCGAGGGAAGGGGAGGAGACAGGGAGATGGGGTTTGCGAAAGGAAATGAGAAGTTGAGAATGAGAGGGCGTTCTGAGATCAGCGGTCCTTTGCTCATACACTTTTAGGCATTGTCCAACACACAGTTTGGGCTGAGCAGGGAAGTAAGGGTAAAACACTGAATCCAAATTAGTTTTAGTGCGTCTGCGTATGTGAAACAGTACACCTGTAGGGGAAAATTGGCGAGCAGAAACATCTAGAGCTTTAACATCAGAAACTCTCTTAATGGAAATCAAACACAGTAACATGGTAAGTTTGGCAGATAACATTTTTAGTGAAAGAACAGAATTGTCAGGCCAATTCGTAAACAATTTAAGAACAACTGTAACATCCCATAAAGAAGTATACTTAGCCAACGGTGGTTTTGCACATCGAACTCCTTTCAATAAACGACAAATGAGAGGGTGAGCACCGACTGGTTTTCCATCAACTTGGGAGTGGTTAAGGGAAATAGCTGAACGATAGAGATTTACAGTGCGATAAGCCTTACCTGCGCTTGCCTCAGAAGCGAGGAAATTAATGACAAAATTCAGAGGGGCTGAAATGGGATTGAGGTCCCTTTCCAAACACCAGCTTGCCCAAAGAGACCAGGCGGATTTGTACGCCTTTGAGGTGCCAGGGGCCCAAGCCTGGCTGATAAAGAGCGAAGCCTCTTGTGAAATGAGGACGTTAGAAGGGGAAGGCCGGAAACTTTCCAGGCCGACAAGGTCAGAGTGTTGTCTAGAATGAGACTGTGTCGTTCGCCTTGAGGATTGAGTAGGAGATCCTGGAAGGAGGGAAGAAGGACTGGGAAGTCCACTGCCATTTCTAGAAGGGACGGAAACCAAACCTGTGCCTGCCAGAAAGGAGCTACAAGAACCAGGGACGAAGACTGGCGACGAATTTGAGAAAGAACCCTGTTGATCATCAGAAAGGGGGGAAAGGCGTAATGCAGATGACGAGACCAATCCTGGAGGAAAGCGTCCGTCGCCAAGGCCATAGGGTCCGGACGCCAACTGTAGAACTGGGGCAATTGGGAGGTGAGACGGGACGCGAAAAGGTCGATAGAGAAAGGGCCCCAAAGATGGGAGAGGGAGAGGAAAACGGATGGACAGAGCTTCCAGTCGCTGGAATCTCGAAGGAACCTCGAGTGCCAATCGGCCACAAAATTGAGATCCCCTGGAAGGTACTCCGCTGACAAAGAAAGGTGATGGGCGAGGCAGTATTCCCACAGGCTTTTCGCTAAATCCGCCAGAGGCTTGGACCTGGTTTCGCCTAAATGGTTGATATAGCGGACCGCAGAAACATTGTCCATGCGTAGGAGGATAGAACAGCGAATCCTGTTCTTTGAAAGGCTTTTGATCGCAAAGGAACCTGCAAGCATCTCTAAACAGTTGATGTGCAGCTTGGACTCCTCGGCGGACCATGAACCTCCAGTCGAGATTGGTCCACATCGGGCGCCCCAACCCGATAGGCTTGCATCGGATTCTAAGACAAGATCTGGGGCCATGGCGAAGATAGTCCGGCCGTTCCACGCATCTAAATGGTCTATCCACCATTGGAGCTTGGTGCGGGATTCGGGATCTAGGGAAACGAGATCCGAATAAGCAAGACCTTGTCTGAGGTGTTTTATCTTCAGACGCTGAAGAGCGCGATAATGGAGAGGACCGGGGAAAATGGCTTGAATGGAGGAGGATAGGAGACCGACGATCCTCGCCAAGGACCGGAGAGATAAGAGAGAGGACTGAAGAACGGAAACAATTTCCGCTTTGATTTTGGAAACTTTGGAAAGGGGGAGGCGAAGAGACGCCGCTGCAGAGTCCACCAGGAAACCCAAGAATTCCATGGTCTGAGATGGAATGAGAGAGGACTTGTCCGTGTTGATGAGGAAACCCAGGTCGGAAAGGAGAGATTGTGTCAAGAGCAAATCGGAAAGAAGAAGATTCCTGTCGGAGTTCATGAGGAGGATGTCGTCCAAGTAAATTATCAATCTGATGCCAAGGGATCTCAGATAAGCGACCACGGGTTTCAGGAGTTTTGTGAAGCACCATGGCGCGGAAGATAAGCCAAAGGGAAGAGAAGTGAAGCAGTAATTGACACCTGCCCATTGGAATTGAAGAAATTTCCATTGGGATTGATGAATAGGAACCGTGAGGTAAGCGTCCTGAAGGTCCAGGCGGACCATCCAATCGTGTGGGCGAAGGGTGTCTCGTAGGTGTAAAATCGTTTCCATTTTGAAATGACGATAAACCACAAATTGGTTGAACCACTTCAGGTTGATGACAGCGCGGAGTTTCTTGTTTTTCTTTTGAACAAGAAAAATGGAGCTTAGAAAGCCGGAGGAGTCGAATGGAAAAATTTGAACTGCCTGTTTTTGAAGAAGAACCTCGATTTCGGTTGAAATCAGAGAGGCCATGAGAGTGGAAAAAACGAGGGGGGGGGGAAAGGAAGTTTGAACGGGGGGGGAGAGAAATTCGATCAGGTAGCCTTGTACGGTGTTTAAGACCCAGGGATCCGAACTGAGAGCACACCATTTTGGAAGAAACAGTCTTAAGCGACCCCCCACAGGAGGGGAAGAAGAAAGGCTTACCATGTTGTCTGGGGTTGTTGTGACGATAGTTTCCTTGACCTCTGCCTCTGAAGCCACGGCCACGTTGGGGATAGAATTGTGGCTTGTAGTCTTGATTGGCGTGGGACAAACCTCTGGAGCCTTGATTGTAGGGACGGCCGGAAGAGCGGCCCCTGCCTCTGCCGGCCCGTCCAAAAACCCGAGGGGCGAAAACCTTTTTGACAGTTTGTTGGGCTTTATCCAAAGAGGCGAAAGTGGAGACAAATCTGCTGAGGTCACGGACCAAGTTGTCTCCGAACAGGAGACCATTAGCTTTGGGACCAGGATCCATAGGGGCGAGGTTGGAGAGCTTAGGATCCAGCTTGATAAGGAGACCTTTGCAGCGCTCATGGGTAATGGCGGAATTTGCATTGCCTAGGAGACAAAAGGCGCGTTGAGCCCACATGGATATCTCTTCAGCCGAGAGTTCCGAGCCTTCCAAATGTGCGGCCTCTGCCAAATCAAAGATGCGGGCGAGAGGGCCCACGACATCCAGCAACTTGTCTTGACAAGTGGTACCAAGCTTTGTCGACCCCTCTGCGAGGGTCCTTGCCAAATTTAGAAAAGAAAGTGAGAAGAGGTTGATCTATGGAAGGGACCAGGGTGATTTTGTCGGGAAGAGCTGGCTTGGGACACTCCGATTTGAGTCTGGATCTCACTGAGGTCTCCAGAGGAAGACGTAATCTGGCCGTAATATATTCTCCAACATGATGGGAAGGGAACCATTCAGTAGAATTTGGATGACGGATAGTGGAGGGATCAAACATGGGAAAACCCTCAGAGTCAAAGACTGGTTCGAAAGAAAAAGAATCTAATTTAGCAGATTTGGAAGGAGGAGAAGAAGGATCAACTGCGTCATATAAATCAAACAATTTATCAGCGTCATCCATATCGCCATCGTCATCATCATCGTCAGTGTCCATTATGGTGGAAATGACCAGTTTTCTCTTAGGAGACTCTGCGTGTTTATCTTTTTGTTTTCGCTTGCCCTCTGAACCAACAAGCCCCTCCTTGGTAGGAGGCCTGGGAGGCACAAAGTCCTCAGTCAAGAGCGAGGAAGACTCGCCAACCAATGACGCAGTTTTTGAGGCACGACCATTAGCAAAGTGGTCCACCATTTTCTTTCTGCTTTCCCCCGCAGAATGGGCCAGTAATTTGGACATGACACTTAACATAGAGTTTTCCATATTTTTGGACATGCGTTTCATGGATACTTCGACTGCAGACTCAACAGAGTTATTAATAAATGTGTTCAAATGTTTTTTAAAATTAAGGGAGTCCTCAACAGGGACTTCCTCTGAGGAACTATCATGCTCCATGTCCAGAAGGGCGCAAAAACGAGCAAAAACGAGCAGGGCAATGGGGAGATACTGAGAGAGGCAGGCGAGGGTTAATACAGCCAGCAGGGGCGTGACCGGAGGCGGGCCGAGCAGCGAGCGTCAGCCGGGACCCAGAGCCGACGAAGGAGTTGTACCAGGAAGCACTGGGGAGTCGAGGACGGTGGAAGCCTCAGAAAAGGGTGAGAGGCGGTCAGGAAAGGGCGCGTGAAGACGCGCGAAGGAAGGGGAAGCAGCGCGAAGGCGCGCGAGCAAGGGAGCTCCGAGGGGAGGGGGGGAGCGCTTGTGTAACACCAGGAAACACGCTGGAAGCGTGAAAACAGTAGCGCGAAGACGCGCAAAAGGCAAATAATATCAAGCAAAACGGGCACAGAAGTAATATCAAATATATATCAACAATACTTCAAGAAACAGCTGAGAGCAATGATAAAGGCACTTATCTGACTGCGAGCAGCAAGAAAAGAGGAAGCTGCGCAGTCAGTTAGTGTCTTTATCTGTTAGGTCCTACATCATTGGCTACTGTACTCTCGCGTTTTTTCACATTCCCATGGCCCAGTTCTCCTGGCCCTCTGGGAACTGTAGTTCTTATTGCTTATCTTGGCTGCTATTCTAATAAAGCAAGATTAGAAAGCATAATAGGAGCCTCCGGTCTTGTCATAAAATTTGGGATAAAGAGGAAGAACATTCCAAAGAAAGACAACAGCAAAACCTTCACGTGGGCCATAAATATATCAAGAATGTGTGGTACCCAGAATGTTATACACGTTATAAGGTATACATTACAGGGCAATCTTCACTCAATTCGTTTTGGTTGAACCCAGATGTTCCTTATAAAACACATATAGACATGCTAGAAACACCCGGGACCAATGCTACTACATGGAAATGCAAGATAGCAGGTTTATGGCATTACCTAGTGATTATGTAAAATGAGAGGAAAGTCTAAAAATGGCTTTTTTTCATTGTCTATGGAGTACTCGAGGTGGCACACAGGCGTAACCATCCTTGCACCATTCCAAGAATTTCAATGTGTTTCCTGTCTCAGTGCCCAACTATGTCTGGCTAGAGATCTCTAAATTAGTCTGATCAGCCATTTCAGCAGGATGAAAAGCCCTCTCAAGTCAGTCAAGCTACATGCTACCACTATTTAAGGTGGTCTCAAAATCCCAGAGTTTCAGCTGTACGTCATTGCCAATGAACTCTCACAAATGATGTAACAGGGAAGTGAACTATCTACTTGCTGGTACCTAGAAGAGAGACTAATGGAGATACCCAAGATTGCTGGCCTGCGGTATGGTATTAATAAGGCACCAACAAAATCTTTCAACCCAATCATTCCCACGATGTGGTGCACTCGGTCCCTTGCACATCAGAGGCTTAAGGTATGCAGATTGATACATTCAGCTGCCAGTGTTTGGAACAATGGCACAATACAGATTGTGAACAGTTGACTCTCTTGGTAGCAGTGGATCAAAGCAAATATTATGACCTTCAGTGACATGTTCACGGACAGTTGTGATAAACTGTACATGGAGAGTTCTCTGAGCGAGTCCCATAATGATATTAATTTCAAATGCCCGAGGAACATCCTTGGGCCTCCTCTTTGTAATTTCCAGACCGCATCAATACTCACCTAGTTAAACGTCTGAGTTAGTCATACAGCTGTTCCATCCAGGCTATATTATTAATTGCTACCTTGTATATTGATACATTAACTGATTAACTGTATTCTAAAGCAGTAGAGCACATCACAAGACTTCATAGATACCTTTCTTGTGAAATAGTGGAGATTACCAGTTTCCCTGCTATTTAATCCCAGCAAAGGCCTCTCTGAAGTACCTTAAAAAATCTGTGACTTCAAAATCTCGCATGTCTAGTATTGGACGCCTACATGTCTGCAGACTGATGGCCTTCTCTCGGACAGCCCTGCTTGAGATGTGACATTAAAAAATGTGATTTGAATCACGCTCCCTGATTCCATTCCCCCCCAAAATTGACCCTTATTGGCCCTCTATTTGTAATTTATGTCGAATACTAGCAGATGCAATTCCAATTAGGCCTTGTATAGGAAGTAGCGGATCACCAGCATACCCCCTGACTGCACAGATATACCGCCACGGCATTCGTTGCAGCTAAATCATGCATAATGAGGTACTAGAAATAACCTCAGGTCCCTGCTTGTTGTGAATCGTTCTTAGAAATGATAATGGAAACTCATTAGAAGTTGCTTTATGGTCTACAGCAGAGGTTCCCAAACTTGTGACTCCTGAGGACCCCCATTGAGTCACCACTGGAAGCCGGGGACCCCCAAGCAATTTGTAGGAGTTAAATTTCAAACATTAAAACAGTAATTCGAAAAAAATACACATGTGTGCACACAAAACAAATACTCAAAGTACTAAGGATTTTGGGGCCAGATGTACGACCATTTCTTTTAGCGCCTCGCAATTGGCGACACATTGCGAGTGGCAAATTGCGAGTTGCTAAATGAAATGTACAACAGTGTGGTTAACACTGTTTGGGATTCCCAATGGGGTCGCAAATTACGAGGTTCATTAATATTAATGAGCCTCTCGCAATTTGCGAGCCCATTGGGAATGCCAGCCGTCCCAGCGATGGTGGCCTGCTGGGCTCTGCAGGCCACCATGTCTCTGACTGCTTTTAAATAAAGCAGTTTAAAAAAAAAATGCAGCCTGTTTATCATGCATTTTAAAAAAAAGGAAAATTAAACATTTTAGTTTCATTTTCTAAGGGCAGGCAGAGGTCCCTGGGACCACTGCCTGCCCTTAAAAAATAATTTTGCATGCATTTGCAAAGGCGAAGGGGTCCCCTGGGGACCCCTTCCCATTTGCAAATGCATTACCATCTACTTGAAGTAGGTGGTAATTGTGACTGTTTTGCGACCGCAAAACATTTGTACATAGTTTTGAGACTCGCTATTTGGAAGGGAATGTCCCTTCCAAATAGCAAGTTACAAAACCTATTCAGAGAGTCACAAACAAATTGTGACACGGGAAATAGGCTATGTACATGGCCCAATAGGTTTTTGCATGCGCAAACAGGTTCGCGAACCCGTTCGCGCATATAAAAACAGATCGTACATCTGGCCCTTAGTATTTTATATTGAAGTAATAGCCCCTCTGTCACATGTATTTCATTTGTTTTATAGCATCTCTCATACCATTGTAGGATGTCAGAGCACTTTACATCACACACATATAGAGACTTTGAATCATACATGTAAATCAGTGTGTATATAAAATGTTTGAAGAGTGCTTGGTCTGGAAAAGCACAAACTCAGGATTCAGAACATAACGCAGTGGCTAGCATTGACTTTAACATTAACAATGTATTTCCACCCAAATATATCTTTTTAGCAGCATCAGGATAATGAATAACTGGGACAAAATATAAGTTACTAACTGGTACCATTCAGTTTGCAAGCAGCTCTTTGATGACAGTTTATAGGTCCCTCTGCTAGATTACGATTGTCACTTATGAAGTGCACAGTAACAAAAGAATCTCTGTGACAAAAGCAGTAACCACGAACCTAGGCACATAAAATACTTCTTTTTAAGATGCATGTTACACGTTCTTTGCAGTAGGCACATTAACCCTCTGTGCTATATTAGTTAAATCAAAGCTGCCACTGAACAAAACTCTCCTCACTCTTCAGTAGGTACATTAATCACTGGCATTCTCTTGACACTTTTATTGTTGCTGGAAAGCTATACAAGAAACGTTTCTGTGCTTTTAAAACTGTTGCCTACGGACCCCCTGGGAATGTGCCACGGACCCCTGGGGGTCCGCGGACCACAGTTTGGGAAACACTGGTCTACAGGATCAACTCCCTAAGCTTCCTCGGATATTGTCCAAATACCTTGAATCTGAGGATTGAATGGACTACTAGTGCAATATGAGCAAAGTACCCTCTTCACTAGTCTAGAATATTGCCCTTCTTGGTTACAAAATAATCTGCTGACACTATTGAACAGCCTTTATTTGAGTGAAATATTAGATGTTATAGTTTTATTAAAGACTATTTTCTTAAGCATGCAACTTTCTGCACACACCCTCCCCCCACTTCCTCGCCTCATCCTTGCTGTGATGGGAACATGTAGAGCTCCATATCCTCATTTTGTGAGGTTAGGCAGAACATGGCTTGTTTCTTCCTCACATTTATCTGTAGAGGCTGTTGACATTATACTATTTGATGATTTGGTTGGATTGAAATTACACATGTATACTGGTTATGATCTTTATCATTAAAAATTGCTTCAAAAAAGGATACCTTACAAAGTAGAAATTTAGATTGCAGACAAAAAAACACATTAAAATAACATTGATAGCCGTTAAAAAAACCAAAAGCAATATTAGCTAAGTGACCCGAAAATCCGCGTAGAAATGAAAAATTAAAATAAGTTATCATACTTCAATTATTTTTTAACTTAGATCACAAAGTAAAAAAAAACAACACCAAGCTGTCTAGTGCGAAGTAGAGATGTAAGTTGCATGTGAAGTTACTTATGTTTTTGCCCGCACATGAGCATTTATATATCTCGCGATTATAAATATTTTGTAACAGTATAATCCCTTTTAGACATCAGGACAATTAATGAACTTAAATCTTCTTTCCAATGAAGGTGGAATCGACATTAAACTAACAACAGAAATACCACTGAAAATGAATAAACTGTTAAATAATTATTCTTCATTCAAAGCCTCTCATTTTTTAAATGCTCTCTGCAGACTTCTAAAGTTATGTCTTCCTAAGAGTACTCCTAAAATCGTTAATTGCAAGAACGTTGGGATAGGCTCTAAATAGTAATTATACAGGATCAATTTCAAACTTTCTTTGAGAATTGGGCCAATAATGATTTGCATATTGATTGATCAATTTAACAGCCTAGTTATATTTTACTATTTACAATTTGGTGGGTCATTCATTTCAGATCTGTCCAACTATGACCCATAAAGAATGTACCACTTGGGTGCGGTTTCATAATAGTATGCATCACTTTAAGTGATTTATCTACAGATTCTCTTTTCATTTAGATTTTTTAAAAATATTATAGACATTATGGGCCTCATTACGATGTTGGCGAACAGACCCACGAGAGACCGTCGGTGGCGGTCCAGTTGGCGACAGCCCTTTGGTTCGACTGCTGTATAATGATGATGGTGGTCAGACCCACAGCTGTCGGATGCAAGACCGGCACCTCTGCCAGGATCATAGATCACACTGGGCGGCAGTCGGAGCAGCGTCCCTGAATGGCGGCGGTGCCGAGGCAGGCACCTCTGTCAGGTTTTCGATATCCCTTTCCAACAACCTTTTCATGGCAGGAACCCTGTCATGAAAAGGTTGTCAGAAAGGGTACAAAGGGGCCCCAAACAGTACCCCTTGCCATTACAGGTCAATGCACAGTGCCCCTGGGGTCTCATGTAGTGCCCCCACTACCGCCGTGCACCTTATGCCATGCACATCATGGTGCATGGCATATGGTTCACAGACGTGCAGAAGGCACTGCGTAGCCAGGGCATGTGCTACGGCCCATTTCAATGGCCGAGCCATGCCGCTGAGGTGGGACTGCCGACTTTCCGACCGCTAGCACGGCAGTCAAATCCGAACGGGATGGCCACCCTGCCGCATAATCTTCAGGAGATTTCCTGACTGCCACAATAGCAGCAGAAGGTCCGACTGCCCTGCAGGGAAGAGATCACTGGTTCTGGTGGCAACTGATTGTTTAAATCAGCTCCTATTAAATACTCCAACAGTGTGCACTTGATCTTCCCCCACAATACCTGTGGCTTGCTTGCAAGCAATTTCAGTGAGAATCCCGTGGAAAAACTGGCAATAGAGCCCAATTCACTTAACTTGGCCAACCTTGCAATGAGGGCACTGTAAACCTAGCAAACTATTTCTCACACTACATTAGAATCATTTCTTTTCACTCACCGCTGTAGACGTATTTTTAAAAACGTTTAAAAATTATTTTTAAGTCACGTGGTTTACATGGAATGACGGACTGTCAAACATCAAACAAACATTTCTAAGTAGGCTGTATTTATTTTCACTGTGGCATCGCGGTTCTTTTATCATAAACAGTTATGTACAAAACGACCACACATTCAATCTCATATTATTCTTTTTTATCCGCTCGTTCAGAACACTGTGCTATCTGGCAACTGTGGGCATTATGATAAGGAAGACTATATGATATGCTTGTTTGCATTACCAATACATCGTGTATTGCTCATGCAGTGCAGTACATCATTTGTTTGGTTATGGTTTTCATTCTCTTCGGGTCACTATGTACTTATAATGATCAGACTGTGACTTACAAGGTGAAATAAACTCACTTGTTTACATGACAAACTCTGCAGGCATATATTTTGCTACATTCGTTGTTTTCAGTTATTGAGCTGTACTATTGATACCTATTGATAACTATTTCGAATGAGTTCCATGTGAGCCACTGTATATGTTATGTGCTAATTCGGGAACGGCTGATGGCAGCCAGTTGCAGAGTCTCACAGTTTGTGTCCATGTTTTGGATACCACTTCGTGGGAGTCAGCATTAGCACTAGCTGCAGTGAGCTCACTGGTTAGAGGCGGCAGGCCTGAGAGCAGAAGTCAGCCTGGGACCAGGGTTCAATTCCCGACGCGGCAGGGTCGTGGACCTTGGTCAGCGGACTCGATAATTCTCGCTTCGGTGCTTACTCTAATCAGGGGTTCCACTCGGCAACTCTGGGCATTAGCTTGCCTAATCTCCACAACGGCCCCACCAATTCCGGGGATGCCTGGCTCCACCTTGGGGACTCCCAGTAAGGGACCATCCCACAGGGAAAGCCAGGACGGGTTCCCCAGAGTTATACAGCGCCGGGACGCCCCGTTGCTGGGGCAGCTGTGCGCTTTACAAGTATACTACATTTACATTTACATTTACATTTCACAAAGGTGGTGACTGCGCGGCAGCCAGAAAATAAAATTTGAAAATGAACCATCTGAAACCAGTTCCTGGACTTTAGACAGTGCATTACCTCCCCCTATCTGGAAAATGAGTATAAAGATGGAACCCAAAGCATCCCACTTTGTCCAGCTCCAGATTCTTCTTAACCAAGGAAGGGAGTGCTCTGCAGAGTACTCAGTCAGTCAGTCAAACCACTTTTATTCGATTATTTAAAATCACAAAAAGTACAATACACATTAAAAATGTTAGGACAATCATATCAAATTAAAAAAAAACATAATGGGCGTAAGTAAATATTTCATTAAAGTTAAAAACAGTCAAGTACATATCAAATTCAATCCATGGAAAGATAGATGATTTCAGACAGGATTTAACAGAGAAAGTCTATTTTTTTAAGTCGTACAGCTGCAACAAGAAAGCTAGCGATGTTAAAATGTCCCAGGTGTTGCTAAGCATTTGTGAATAAAGAAGAGCTGGCTTGACCTGTAAGAAACCCTTGTCCCTCAAAAGAGGGACTAGAAACCTCCATCGTATTTCTGCATAAAAGTCGCAAAACATTATAAAATGCAGTGTATCCTGTGTAAAAAATTATCACACTGACATGGATCTATATTCTCAGGTTAGGACCAGCCCGAGATCGTAAACCAATACAAAAGGGGCCCCCAGAAACGGATAAGGGCAGACGTCAGGGGAAAATACACACTTCCTGGAACGAGATCGCACCAACTCTGACTGCCTTGTGTGCATTACGAAACACTCGGCGATGAATAACAAAATCCGACAAGCAGTCAATTCTCTGTGGCACATCCTTAACGCGAGTGATTCGGAAAAACAGCTTCCGAAACCGATCTTCGCCTTTCGGCACATTCAAAAACCTGTGCAACCACTTGGTAAGAGGGACTGTAGGAACCACGATGGTATGCAAACAAATTGGAGTGTTTGATCTTCCCCCTGTGGTTGGGAATCACCGGGAATTGTCATGCATGCCCGCAAGCGTTGACGGGCAGCACGCTGCAGATTGGCAATCGGACCATAAAACTAAATGGCATGAGCAACTGCCGGATCACAAACATTGTGTATATTATCGTCTGCCCCTGTGGGCTCCCCTATGTGGGAGAGACTGGACGTGAGTGCAGATCCAGGATTGGCGAGCACAAGTCCAATATCCGAAATCTCAAGAGCGGGGCTCCGCTCGTAGCCCACTGGAACACAGCCAACCATCACGAGTCTGACCTTAGATAGTCCATACTTGAGAAGATTCGCAGCATCCCAGGCAAAGATGTTACTGGCATAAGGAAAAAGAGAGAAGTTTTCTGGATCTTTCTCCTGGATGCAGCTAAGACCGGCCTGAACGATTGTTGTCCTTGGGAAAATGCCATTCAATGAAACCCCTTTGATCTTATCCCGCATGGTCCGGAATCTCCGGATTACTTTTGTCTACGCTGTGCCAAACCCCCCCCCGGGCTGACCTTGATACGGCTGTTCCTATTCCTGATTAAATCGTAGTTGATCTCTGGTATAGACGATCTATTTCCTTTTAACAAAGAGTTGAGAGAGGACTTGCCCAGCTGAGTGAATCCAAGATTAACCAATGTTAAAGGTCTGTGGCGTGCTGCCAGAGATGACGCTGTCTGTACCTGTCAGCGTGAACAATAGAAGACTACTACATAGGTTCCCCCACTTGGAGGAAGACTCCCCGGTGCTCTGCACAAAATTGACTATGTAGTCTGAAGTTTTATATACAGTTCATCCAAAAGTTAAATCCACAAGGTAGAGAGGTTCCTAAATTTTTTAATCCATACTCATTAGTTTCATGAGTAGTTCATCAATGCTTGAAGATGCATAAAGCAAACATAATCCAAATGAGATGTCATCCAATCATTAATAATCCCAATGCATACCTTTTGCCAAATAATTATTTGGTCTTTTTGTTTTTCGCCTTAAGCATCCATATCTTTATCTCAGGGGTATCTCAGGGGTGTCCCAAAACAGAGATCTTCTTAGAATCAGTTTATGAGCCCCAGGGCCCGAGCTCTAGTGGCTCTCTCTGGGAGGAAATGTCGTTTTTCTCTATCTATTAGGGTGTGAACTGTGAGGGGATGGGGTGCTACCTCTAGATGATTCTGGTACGCTGTAGCCATTGGTATGCGCTCAGGAACGTTTAACTGTCGGATATTCTGTACCCGAGGTTGCGCCGATTATAGGATTTATTTGGACCCGGTTTTTAGCCCCTTCAATATTTGATTGTGGCCACGCGTTTGAGTATCTGTCAAAAAAGCTCTGCCTGTTCATTAGCGGCGGATTAACATTCCTTGCTTACCTCTGAATCTGTTTCATTTGTGGACAGATCGGCGGTGTGTGCTTGCGATCCAGTAGGTAATTGTATCCTTGCCAGGTCTTACCGAGGGCCGAGTGAACTTTCAAATGGCCAGCCCTGTGTATACAGTTAGTAATTGGAGGCGGGCCCGTAATCCTTTTTAAACGGCGGGAGGATGCGAGTCGAGGTTGTTTGAAACACGCCGACCTGCCGTTAGGACCCGATCACGAGAGGAGAGTTCTACCGTTTACCACTTGACCCTAGGTAAGGAGGACTCTCTCACTGCTGGTGGAGAACCTTTTCGCTGTAGTCGTCGATGCGACTAGTTAAAGATCGTTTGGATATAGCAGAAAGCACGCAAGACTGTTTTTCAAGACTGTTTTTACGAAGGGGTTTCTCTCGGTTCTGATTTAATTCTTTGTGTGATTGGCTATACTGCGATCGAATCATAATATCTGTGTTCGCAGTTTATTTATTCATACTATGTCCCATGATTTTTATTGACTTTTTTCATGTTCTCCCTATTCTTCACAGAACACGGGACATGTAAAACTATATGCGAAAGCGCGTGGTGACTCTCCATTATCGTGGGCCCGAGTTTGCGATTTATCTCCGTGTTGATCGATCTTCGGTATGTGTATATGGGTACTTTTCTCTTATGTAGTTCCGAGAATCTTTATGTAGAAATTTTCGCTAGTGAACGAAATTTTCAACTGTTTGTTTAAAATAAGTCTAATAACCTGGTTCTAGTCCCAGTCTAACATCGATAATATACTTGAATTAACGGCCGCTAGTGAATGAAATTTTCTTTCGTCTGTTTAGAGTTATATTTAGAACTAGGCTATTTTGCAGCTTATCTAAATATGCTATCGAGTTTAATGAATTCTCTATCTGGCGAACCTCTAATCTCAGTGCATCATGTGTCGATATATATCTTTTGTTCAAATATTTACTCTCGGGCCGTCCAAAGCAGGAAGTGATGATCTTTGTGAGACCGATGTAAGACGCCTTAGTGAAAATAACTTCTTTAGCGGGTAAGCGCCTAACGAAATGCTGTCTATGGTGGCTTCTTGAATGAGTTGTGTTCTGTCTTCCGTAGTGAACCTTGTGGAAATGACTTCATTTTTACCCAATTGGCCACAGGTTCCTATTGGATTAGGGTGTTGTCGACCTTAATTTTTGCCTGACTAGTGATTATTCAATTTCGACTCTTGGACCCAGAAACCAGTGGCAGAGGTAATAAAACTATTAAAATTGAACCGAGGCTGTACTCGGTAGAGGTATAGGTTCACTTCCTCTAGCAAGATCGTTAGTCATTGTTTTACTGTGAAGTATGAGCAAACTTCATGGATGGCTGCCACCTGACCACTCTAATATGGATGAATAGTAGGAAACTTTTTAATAATTGGGATGAATGAAATGTTTGATATTTCTTGCATCTAGGGATTCCAATGTGGGCTCTTGTTGGGTGTCTTCAGCTCCTCTATCCATTATCCTTTAAGCAGCATTGGGGCTCACCGTGAATGGGGCTATCTCAAAATGAAATATAACATATAAAGTCCATAAAATGTAGAACTGTATATGCTATCTAAATGCAATTTATGTGATTGATTTTTGAAATTGTGGATCTAATGAACAGTAGTAGGCCCTGCCTAGATGGTTGGTATTTGGAATATAAATTTGAAAAGTTTGAACTGTCCATTAGGTTATTGATTCTAAATCTAGTTTTTGTTTGTAATAGATTGGCCACGGATGTACTACATATATGCTGTGTTTCCCCCACTCCCTCGACATGAAAGCCCTGATGAAGGGGCACCCGTAGATCTGGGCCTCGCACCGAAACGCGCGTTGGCATTACATTTTGTGGATCCTGCCTCATCGATCTGGACTCTCTGGCAGTGTGCCACGAAGACTCCGCAGTATTCCATTTTTGTGTGTCACTCTGGGAAATACGTTGAGGAATTTGTATTGAGTATCTGGTGTATTAGTGGATGTTTGTGTGTGATTGAATGAGAAGATATTGTATGTATGTTGCGAGGCTGATGTGGGGTTTTTCTTATTATGTATATTAATGAATGGATGTTTTATTAGCCTATTTAATTATATATCATATTATTTAATGTGTTTGATAAAATATGTGCAAACTAAATATGAAAAAAAGAAAATAAAGATTTTGCACCAATTAACTTGAACTTCTTTTCACCCTGTGACCCTTTTGCCGCCCCTTGGTGAGTCCCTTGTTGTGTTGTGAAATTATTGGACTCTTTATGAGGCATTGTTTGATTCTTTTGGGTGGACTTTTTTCCTTGCAGCAGCCCGAGATTGTACCCAGGGAGAAGTGAATTAACTTAAAACGGAATCTGGTCAGGAGCCACCAATGAAAAGGCTTAGTTACTATTCTCAAGTAGGGCTCAAGGAGCTGCTGTGATCCAGAAATCCTTTCTGTTTGACAGTCAGTCTCCAAACCTGCCTAACTCGCTGGTCTTTATTTGTCTAGCACCTATACGCATGCCTGTCTGCTCATATAGCTAAGGAGAATGTAAGGCCTTGCCACAAGAGAGACGGTCCAGGATGTTGAAGAACAAATACATTCCCGGTGTAGGGAGCACCCAGAGAGTTGATTTGCACCAGGAGTGGAACCGGAGCTGAACGAGCTGTAAGGGGGTCACCCAACCTCCCTGCGTGGGGCATGTGGTGAACTGCACGAAGTGTCAATAACTCAGAGTTGCAGCATGACATCAGACATCCAGGCAGTGTGGTTTGAAGGGACATGTTCTTCTGCTGCCTTTACATGCTGTTGAAACTTGTAAGGCCCAACAACGCTGCTGTCACCGAAGAACTTCCCAAAGACCTGGAAGTCGCAAATGCCAAAGGAGTATTGACTCTGCTGTTCATTCTAGGGGGCAAGATCGAAGAGGTGGAGCTGCTGCCCACAATCCTGCAACCACTGAGAAATATGCTGAGAGTGTGACTACAAAGAGCACACCAACAACCTCTGCACTAGTCTTAGCAAAGAAGTAACAAGGGGCCTAGAGTTAAAGACTGAGAGACTGAATTCGTAAAGATAAGCCTGCTCACTGGGAGAAAACTTATCGCTAGTGGGAACTTTTTGGCTCAAAATATGAACAATGAAATCTATGTTTTCCCAACATGGTAGTTGCTGGCACAGCCTGATAGTGAGTTTGTACCTGCCCCAGATTCTGCCTATGATCTTTTACCTCTGCTTAGCAGTGTAGCTACTGTGGGCACCACAGGAGTTTTGTTAGGCCACTCTGGTGTGTGTGAGAAATGCCTTACTTGACTAGAGCAATGTAGGTGTGATTGCAGGATCATGTAGCTGAACTCCCAATAATGTGTGCAGCATTTTAGTGTGCTGTGTTGTTAAAGTACTTCTCATATTATTAAGAAAGGCATTAGTCTGGACAGTAAATTATTTTGTCTGTTGTTTAATTATTTGAGGCCCCCCGCACTACCCCCTTTAGAAGCCTTGGACCACTCAGCATAGTTACCCTGCGAGTCGAGTGTGGAAAGGGTGCACTTGGCCCAGTTTGCAGAGCTACAGAAGGATGGACCACTGGACTCAGTGTGGTCTAGTAGCCCCTGGTGGCCCTGTGGCCCCTGAAGGGGATCTAACGACCTCTAAAAGGCAATCAGCATCGGCCAGAGGTAAAGGTCTCTTCCCTCTTGACCAAATAAATGCTAATTCCTCAACCAATGGTGGATTTCTCTTAATTTTGTCAAACCTGAATCCAGTTAAAATGGAGGTGTTTCTCACCCCCTCCAGTGTAGCCAATCGAAAAGAAGATGCATGGCCACCATTGGCGATAGAACGGCCACCTAGTTCAGTAAAAAAGCATTTTAAATCTCTGAATTTATATAAACAATAATTTGCTGCCAATAAACCCACTGACAAATGTAGTATATGTTTGCTTTCTATAATTGAAAACCTTGAAAATCATCTGCTTTTTAAATCAACCTTTGCTATTCGGTCACACGTGGATTAAAGGGGACTTTGTTTAACTTGCAGCCTCTGTAAAGCTATTGAGACATTTGCAAGTGGAGCAAAACGCAGCGGCTCGTCTGGTGATTACAGGGTATTCTCTGCTCAAGCACATTTCAAACACATTTCTTTCACACTGCTTCTTCACAATGTTTACCTTTCATTAAATGCATTTTGTTCAAAGTACACGGTCATAAAGCAACATGTATATCAAGTCACCAAAATTCATGGCTCAAACATTTCAGTGCTACATCCCAGTATGCACACTTCACACTTCACTCTGCACATTTTGCATTTATCTGTGTGCACAAATGCCAACTTACACGGTGGGAGACAGCATCTTCTTGGCCTCTGCTAAGGCTTGGGACGCTCTCCCAATGCTCTTAGAGACTAACAGGTAGATTCATCAAGCATTTTTGCGAGCGCAAACGGTGCGAATTGCAAAATTCGGCCGTTTGCGCCCGCAAAAATGGCATTTGAGATTCATCAATCGTTCATGAACTCGCAATTTGAAAAATCGCAAATAATTGCGATTTATCAAATTGCGATCGCATTTAAGGAATCTCAATTTGAGATTCCTTAAATGCTATTCATGAACCTTTTAAAAATTGCGAAATTGCTATTTTTGGCCGCTATTTACCGCGAAGTCTGACTTCGTGGTAAATAGCGAAAACTTAGAAAAATGCACTTTAGTGCATTTTTCTAAGTTGTATGTTACACACACACGTCCTTTGGACATGTGTGTGCGCAACATCAGTCTACATTTACATTTCAGGGGTGCTATAGGGTGTCCTTTGGGCACCCCTGGCACCCTTGAAATCGCATCCTTATTTGCGATTAGCAAATTGCTAATCGCGCAATTTGCTAATCGCAAATAAGGAAGCTGTAGAAATCGCAAATAAAATTGTGATTTCTACATGAACCCCGTTTTGCGAGTCTTTAATAGCGATTCCTTAATAATCGCTATTAAGGACTCGCAAAACGGGACAATGATGAATCTGGGGGATAATCCTCTTTTCTAACAACACACAAGAGACTTAAAACGTAGTCGAGGTCTCTTAATCTTTACAGTTTTTTCCTCACTTCAAGTTACATTTGCCATGCTGAGTGCCAATAACCCTCAATGAAAGTGTATTGTGCATACAATTTTAAAATAACATTAACATACCATTTGTAATTTTCTTTCTAATGTCGGGTTCATTATCGGGTCCATTTTCGAGTCTTGCTTTTTATAATCTTAGGTGTTTGCATCCCTGCCAAGATGGCGATAACTTGTTATCCAGTTACACTGCTTCCAAACCCAGGATGAAGTGTTTGGTGGTTTTGATGTCTGCATATTTCACTACTTCAGCTAAGGACTTTACAGGAGGTAGTGCTCAGTAACAATATAATAATTATATTCTGATTGTTCTGGAGGCTATGTCGAAATGACAGTTGGCCAAGTACAGTACAGTACTAAATCTCATTTGGAAGGCAATTTTCTGTGCAAGTGCTGCTTTAACTTTTCTTCAAAGCATCCTGTGACAGGTGTAAGTGAATAAAAACCTAAACAGGGACCCAGCACCGTGGAACACTGCAGAGACTGCCAGGCGACTGGTTATTTTGAAAAATGACCCAAGTTAAACTATTTGAGGCGCAGAGACAACAAAGCAAATGATTAATGCTTTCATAGACCGACCAGCTTCTGTACCTCGACTGAATTTGCAGGATATTGAAATAATAAAGAACGTATTTATACTACATAGAGGCTGGGAATAACCTTATACAAACAAGTCTCTCGTTTTTGTTTAATTATGGTCTAATTGTGATGTCACCATGTAGTTGTAATGTGGAACAACACTAATTCTGTGCGGTTATATACAATTACAGGTCAGCTTTTACATTAGAATATTTGCAGTTATTGTCAGCAGGTAGTGTGAAAGGCAGGTCCCTGGGCAGATTTGCAAGTGCTGCGTATGCAGCCAAAGGGAAAATTAACCTTTCAACTCTCTTTTCAACATTTTTCACTGAAAATACACTTTATGTAGCTATCTAAGGAGAGGTGACATATATACCTTCAACTGGGCAATATCTTTCATAAGATACAGCAATCACCCAAGAATGAAAGAGGGTGCTATTGAGATGGTTATAACATGGTTGGCCATGTATTACAAGAAATACACCCTTAACATGTAATTTTTAAAGAGGGGTGGCACTTCTCTACTGAGCAGTCCGATGTAGTGGCTGATGGAGAAGTTCTCCACTTCTCCCTTATTATCAATCCTCACTTCACCTTGGGAGGATCATTGATCTACAGGCCTCCAGGCCACGTTCGCCACTTCCTTGATACTCTGGAGGAGTGCATAGTGCCACGGGCTCTGAGCTTCCCGAAATTCCTTCTGGTTGGCGACCTCAACATCCATGTGGATGTCTCTGACTCTACGGAGGCCCGCCGATTGAAGGAAGTTCTCGATTTGGCTCAGCTTAAACAGTGGGTGGTTTCTCCGACCCATGTTGGAGGTCACCTCCTGGACCTAGTCTGCTCTAATTTCCCTATCAAGGCATTAAGCTTAGAGAAAGTGACGTGGTCTGATCACGATCTCATTAGGTTTTCATGGGAGGTGGAGGGTGCAGATAGATTAGCTGCTGCATTGCTCATTAGCCATCCCCAGAAGGTCAACCTGGGTGCGTTCGGCCAGGCTCTATCTAGAGCTCGCCCGCGCTTCTCCCGGAGATAGGTGAAGCGGTCAATGGCTTTAATGGGTGGGTGCTGCAGGCGGCCAATGTCTCTACGAAACATACTACCATGTTCAGGCTCCGTCGCACCCCTTCTCAACCCTGGTTCTCCCCCGAGTTGAGGGAGCTGAAATTGGGATGTAAAAAGCTGGAGCGGGCATGGAGACTCGAGTATAGTTTGGAGACAAAGTCCGCCCTACGCACAGCCCAAAAGGACTACTATACCGCTATTAAGACAGCCAAAGGAAATTAATGCAGGGAGAATCGCCAAAGCGGATAATAACAGTAGAGAGATTTTTTCTATTGTTAAAAGCTTCCTATCCCCTGCTGCCGACTCAACCATACTCCCCTCTTCCATGCAACGGTGTGAGGAATTGTCTGATTTCTTTATTAACAAAATAGCCAAGATTCAGAAGGACCTGCTCTCTGCGCTGCCAATGGCCAGCTCAGCGGCTGCCCCCCCCTTTATGCCATGCCACTGCGACATCCAGCAGTTCACTGACTTTTCGCTAGCTGCGGAATGCGACATACTGCCTCTTCTCCAGTCCCTTAAATCGGGCTTACCTTCAGACCCTTGCCCTGCCTGGGTACTTGCAGAAGTGGCTAGTACTGTCTGCAGTGAGGTCACCCAGATAGTGAATCTCTCCCTATCCTCAGCAGAGGTTCCTATAGGTTGGAAACAGGCAAAGCTTTTGCCGCTATTAAAAAAAACAGGGATGGATGCTGCTGTTCCTGGGAACTACCGTCCCATATCCCTTTTGCCAGCATTGGCCAAAATATGTGAGAAAGTGGTTTTTCGTCAACTCGAGAACTTTGTCGAGACCTCTAATGCTTTACATCCAGCTCAATCAGGTTTCAGGGCGGCCTACAGCACGGAGACAGCTCTGGTTGAAATGGCGGAGTCAATCCGGAAGTGTTTGGACGGTGGCGGCAGAGCGGTCCTGATTTTGTTGGACCTCTCTGCCGCGTTTGAAACCGTTCCGTACGAACTCCTCCTCGCCAGGCTGTCTGCAATTGGCATCGGTGGGTGCACCCTGGCCTGGTTGTCCTCATTTCTATCAGACAGGTCACAACAGGTCTGGATGCCGCCTTATGCCTCAGAGCCCAAACCACTCCTCACCGGGGTCCCCCAGGGATCCACTCTTAGTCCTCTACTGTTCAATATTTACATCACTCCCCTGGTATATCTGGCGGAATAGTACGGGGCTAAGATTATCGGATATGCTGACGATACACAGCTGTTGTTTACCTGGCCAGATGATCATCTGGATACCACAACAGTCCAGCTCTGTTTGTCCTCAGTCTTTCGCTGGCTGACTATGGCCCAGCTGAAATGCAATGAGGACAAATCTGTGGTCCTCTTCTATGGTTCTTTCCCCTCCAGCTTTAAAAACTCGCTGTGGCCACCTAACATTCCCAGTCCCAAGGTGATGGGAGGTCCCGCAAAAAATCTCGGCATATGGTTTGGTGAGGACTTAAGATTCGAGGACCATATAAAGAAACTATCTGGGACATGTTTTGCTACTCTGAGAATGCTACGAAGATTTTTTCCACTGCTTCCCAGAGAAGCAAAAGAGACTGTTGCTCGAGCTCTCATCCTAGCAAGGCTGGACTATGCGAACGCTCTGTTTAGCGGAATCCCTGCCTATTTGGTTAATCGCCTGCAGGTTATCCAGAACGCCGCTGTCCGCCTCCTGTTTAACGTCCCGAGATGGAAGAGCGTTCGCTCTCACATGCGCTGCCTTCATTGGCTGCCAGTGCCACTACGCATCCTGTTCAAATCCCTAGTGCTCCTGTTTAGAGCAACCCATGACCAAGGGCCTGCCTATCTGAAGAAACGGTTCATCCTCTATGCCCCCACATGAGCTCTTAGATCGTCCTCCTTGTTCAAGATGACTCTCCCTCGCTTCAAGCGATCTAGACTTGGGGGTCAGTCCATATCCGTGGTTGCTGCCCGAGCTTGGAACGCCCTCCCCCTCCATCTGCGCTCCATCCAGTGTGTAGCCCAGTTTAAGAAAAATCTAAAAACTCATCTATTCACTAGCCTGACCTAAGCTGGTCTCTCCCCTGTCTTCTTCTGCTTTTCCCCATCGCGCCAGGACACTCCCAAGTAACAGAGCGCGTTATAAAACGGTTTATACATATACATACATACATGTCTAATAAGCATATATTCACCTCAGAGTTCAATCTCCTTAGAAAGGAACTTGGCCTGAGCCTCATTCCTCGATATGGTAAAAGGGCTCATTGAAGACAGTATTCTTAGACCTTGTTGTTGGGGCATTATATCATAGACAGTATTTTTGTATTATCCTTTAAACCACAGCTTTTACTGTTTGTAGGCTCTCTAAATGAAAGCTGGTACCATTACCCATTAAAGGTTATTCTGCAATGGAGACTT
Organism: Lissotriton helveticus; assembly: GCF_964261635.1. Taxonomy (NCBI): domain Eukaryota; kingdom Metazoa; phylum Chordata; class Amphibia; order Caudata; family Salamandridae; genus Lissotriton; species Lissotriton helveticus. The sequence goes on from NC_136068.1 coordinate 789,120,416, forward strand.
CCCTTGTATTGTCCAAGCAAAAGAAGTCGATAGAATCCGCTTCAAATCTGAGCAGTTCTCCATATCTTCTAATGCCGATGAAAAATACAAAGGTGCAACACAACCCGAGCAGGCACAGAGACATCCTGCAAGTCTTGTGTAGCTCTCACAATGACCATGTATTCACCACACACATTCCCTGAACACTGCCTCGCACAGTCACTCACCTCATAAAAGTGGCAGTGCCAGGGGCTGCAAGGGCCCGTTGGAGCTGGCAACATCGACCACCATTCTGCTGCCAACCTAGTTACATGTCAATATTGAGAACCCCGTGGGAGAAGGGGTGCAGTAATCCTCAAGGCAAGGAACCAGCCTCCATTTTAATTGCATGTGGAGGGAACTGGCTAGTTAGTGATGTCAGCAAGCCAGGGTAGGTGGGATCGACTGATAGAAGTGACTCAAAATAACATTAAAAACTGCGGTGGAAGGGCACTGGCCACTGGAAACAGTACTTGGTGGTCCAGGTTCCACGGTACGATGAAGACTCGAAGCCCGGGAGGAAGATGGAGGTGAGGAGGCTCTAACTAATAGGAAATAAGGAAACGAGAGTGATGTGAGAGCCACATGGGAGCATTGAGGGAGCCTTACACTGGTAAGTAAGGTGATGTGGGAGCCAGCCAATGGTAAGCAGAGAGAGGTGGGAACCACTTGTTGTCGTGACCCGACAGTGTGGGCAATGGACAGTGGGGCATTAGGACCCTGTGGGGCCTCAGGCAGAGTGACCAAGTCACCGGACACCAGATACGGTGACGGGGACAGGAAGGGGACACACAATGGCTAGGAGGCAGATGGGGACGGACGTGCTGACCAGCAGCTGACCAGATGATAACCCTCTGTAATACGCAATGTAAATAAAGGAGTATAAGAAGAAACTGTGTCCCGTGTACGATGTATCTCTCGGCGCACAGACAGAACATGACAACTGGCGACGAAGGGTGGGATGAAAGAAACCCCAAGCGTGTCTGGAGGCTTGAGTGCGCTGCGGAAAACGCCCACCGAGTGCCCACCTCGGCGGCGGAATAGCGTTAAACAAAGCGCCTACCGAGTGTCCACCTCGGCGGCGGAAGCGTGTGGCCAAAGAAAACGCCTACCGAGTGCCCACCTCGGCGGCAGAAGCGTGTGGCCAAAGAAAACGCCTACCGAGTGCCCACCTCGGCGGCAGAAGTGAAGGAAATTGCCCTACCTTGATGGGTGACTCAAGCGGTGGACCACGACTCTGGTGAGTGAAATCGCCGCCTAACTGGCCCCCCCCTGCCGAAGAAACGAGCAGAAACGACCGAAATCTCGCTGAAAACGAGATTCCCGGCGGCCATCTTGAAGTCAGGCAATATTGACCAATCCCCTGCGAGGGATCATCGGCGGCCATTTTGAAGTCAGGCAAAGAGCCTGAAACAGCAAGTAAGCACTGACAAGCAACAAACAAACATTGGCAAATACAACGGCTGTAACAAAAAAAGCATTGGCAAATGCAACAGGAAAAAAAAGCATTGGCAAATGCAACAGATAGACAATAATGGAGCGGCCGTTTTAGGGCCAAATAACGTCGAAAAAGAAGGAAATGAGAAAGGAAAGACGACGAGAAGTAGAAATAAATAAAACAAAAAGCCGGAAATAAGGAGAATAAAGGGGCATATCAAGGACAAGAAAGGACAAAGACGACCAAAGGGACATTTTGAAGGGGACATTCAAGGAAAGGCCATAGGAAAAAGGAGAGCAGCCATTTCAAAGCCAGGCAAAGGGCAAAGAAGAAGAAGAACATAAGACAAGGTGAATAAAGGAGAACGCGAGCAAGAAGAAAAGACGGGAAGAAAAAGAAGATAAAGAAGAATAAAGGATAAATAACGAAAAAAAAAAAAAGAGCGCACAAGTGGAAAAAGAGCAATAAGGCAAAGGAAGATGATGGTGCAATAAGAAAAGAGATTACGAGAGAATAACAAAATGACAAATAGAGAAAGAGAAAGAAAGAAAGAATATATACACATATAAGAAAAAAGAACAAGAGAGTGGAAGAAGTCGGAGAAGGCTAATTAAAAGACAGAAAAGAGACACAACAATATAAAGAAAGAAACAAAAGGAGAGAAAGTAGAACAACAAAGAGAAATAAAAGGACAAAGATCGCACAAGGACGAAGAAAGAGCAAAGGAGAAGTTACAAGGCAATAAAGAAAAGAAGAAAGAGGAGTAAAATAACGAGGAAAGAAGGGACCAAAGAAACAGGAAAGAGAAAAGGAGAACATAAAAGAAAAAGAGAGAAAAAGGAGACACAAAGACAACAAAAAAGGGACACAAAAGAGACACAAGAGAAAAGACAAGGAGAGCCTAGAAAAGGCTAAAAGAAAAGGAGAATAACAAAAGAAGAAGAAGAAAAAAAGGACACAAAAGGGACACAAGAGAAAAGGACAAGGAGAGCCTAGAAAAGGCTAAAAGAAAAGGAGAATACCAGAAGAAGAAGAAGGAAAAAAAGGACACAAAAGGGACACAAGAGAAAAGGACAAGGAGAGCCTAGAAAAGGCTAAAAGAAAAGGAGAATAACAGAAGAAGAAGAAGACAAAAGGGACACAAGAGAAAGGGACAAGGAGAGCCTAGAAAAGGCTAAAAGGACAAGGAGAGCCCAGAAAAGGCTAAAAGGACAAGGAGAATAACAGAAGAAGAAGAAGGAAAAAGACACAAAAGGGACACAAGAGAAAAGGACAAGGAGAGCCTAGAAAAGGCCAAAAGGACAAGGAGAGCCTAGAAAAAGGGGTAAAAAGGAGCAACACGGAAAGACATACCGCAGGAGAAAGAGCAGCAAGGAAAAAAAAAAAAAAAAAAAGAAGAAGAAAGGACAAAGACATGCAATGAGCAGAGCGGACAAGCGCCACCAAGGAAACAAAGGCAAGAGGCACCTCAGGGCCAGGACCAAAGGTGTTGAGACAGAATGAATATAGAGACAAGACAACAAGTTCTCCAAAGAGTCACTGGCGGTGACGAAAGTGAAAGGATAGATGATAACGGCTGCCGACGAACAACAACGAATAAAACAAGAAATAGATAGCATTTCAAGGACAAAGAAGGCAGAGGAAGAAGAAATGGCAGCGACAACGGCAGCCACATGGACGGTGGAAGATAGAGGACAAGGAAGCGATGGAGACATTAGATTCATGAAGAAATGTAGAATGACAAGTACTCTCTCTCTCTCTCTCTCTCTCTCTCTCTCTCTCTCTCTCTCTCTCTCTCTCTCTCTCTCGTTCGTTCACCCCTTCCATATAATTGTGAATGAGGACTATGGTAAATGTGTCACGAACTTTTTTTTGCAACAAGGGGGGAGGTGTCGTGACCCGACAGTGTGGGCAATGGACAGTGGGGCATTAGGACCCTGTGGGGCCTCAGGCAGAGTGACCAAGTCACCGGACACCAGATCCGGTGACGGGGACAGGAAGGGGACACACAATGGCTAGGAGGCAGATGGGGACGGACGTGCTGACCAGCAGCTGACCAGATGATAACCCGCTGTAATACGCAATGTAAATAAAGGAGTATAAGAAGAAACTGTGTCCCGTGTACGATGTATCTCTCGGCGCACAGACAGAACATGACACTTGTGAGCCAGATAATGGTAAGTAAGGTAAGCAATGGACGGGCTCTAGTCTCCTTTTAAGATTTGTGTTTTTTTATATGCAAGATATTTTGCAAGCACAGAGCAAGCGCTGTGCAGGCAAAACCTAATTAGTTTGGCACTCTCCAACAGTATACTTATAACAGTGACACCCAGAACACTCCACTGCGGGTGCTACATTACTAAAGGTAACAGTACAGAAAATTGTGCGTGTGTTTGGCATATGGATTAGAGGGACAGACATTTCTGACTTAGGTGGCTGGTTTGTTGTAGCTGGAAGCGAGGAAGCAATTAGAGGCGAGAAATAGAAGTATCTGAACATCTATAGGATGTGTGGGAGAGAATCCTGTGCACGGTTAGAGGTGAGCATGCAGTCTGTTTCCACAGCTGTCAATCTTTGAAAAAGTAAGACACATAAATGCATGAGCCAATGCTTCAAAATGATACCCAGACTTGTAAAAACATCCCCAGTTCAGCAAAATAAAGTAATACGGTGTCCAAATTCCAGACAAGCAATGTATTCATAGAAAGTCTGAAACACAATCATCTGTGACATTTCAGAATCAGGTTCCGCAGACGTACAACATGACTGGAGGCATTAAAGTCAGAGCATATGCAATAAAACGCCTCGACAGACTGAGACAGTTTCAACCGCGGCCTTTCATGCTGCCTGTCTATCAAAGCGGTATATCTCTCTTTAAAGTACCGCCTCGGGCTGCCAGCAGCTATGTTTTTCTTTTTGGTATCTGCAAGGATTCTGTGAATCTGTAAGTCTATTTCAAGCTAACTCCTCTCAAACCGAAACATGATGGGGGAGAGGTCATTTCCTACTTATTAAGATTTTTTTTATTCTCAAATGCACATGTTGGTGATGAAACTGTGTTTGGGGTCATAAAAAGTGAATATCTTCCGTCTACAAAGTTAGTAATATGCCTGCTCTGTGTATGTTCACTATTACTAAATGCTTTTCTCGGATGTATGTCAGTACAACGCGATCTTTTAGATCGCGGTACTTGACATCGCAGATTTTACAACGCAAGTCGTTACAACGACTTGCGTTGGAGGGCGCGGATTTAGGAATTTTTTAATTTTATATTCCAACACCAGTCCCCGTAACAGTAGGGAAGGTGTTGGACTATAAAATTAAAACATTCCTTATCCCACAGCGCCATCCAGCGCAAGTCGTAGTAACGACTTGCGTTGTAATAGCTGCGGGGAAAAGGTCGTGCGGTGTAAACACCGCGTTGTAAACTACGTTTCCCGCTTTTCTCCTATCACTGGTCTGAAGGCGGGTTTGTAAGGCAGGTATATTCAGACAGAGCAGAGCCGCAGGTATCACTGGTGGGGGCTTTCTTGGGTTTGACTGCCTCTAACAAATCTACAGCTCACACACTGGTCATTCTTTCCCCTGCTTTCCACAAGACATCGGGCAGTCTAAGGGTAACAGGTTACTGCTCTATCCTTTCGCTGAAGCCTCTCTCCAGGCCCACAGTCCCCACCCACACGGACCCTTCATGGACCTTTAGCTCTGGCGTCAGCTAACAGATTTTGATTTTACTAAAATGATAGGCATAATATACATAATTAAAGGAGCTTCCAGCCAGCTCACTTCACACATCGGCTTGTTGTGGTGTCATTCACATTCTGCTTGCTCCCACTACAGCATACATCCTGGGCGGTAGTTCAGCCTACTCCAGCCACTGGCTAACTTCACTTTGAGTGACTGCATTTTGCTCTTCTATCTGCTGTGTTTGAGATGAATAAATGGCACATTTCATCTTTATCTGTTTCGGTCTTTTGTTAATGCTGTTTCAGAGCATACTCCATGGTGTCCATTTGAAACTGTTCTTTATGAAGTTATCCTCTTTGTAATATGCACACAATGATATGCATTTATAACTGCACTCTTGTATGTCATGATGCTATGCATTTTAATTGAGGACTACCTGAATGCGTTTAAATCAATTTAGTCTGTATGTCTTGCTTGTACGGCTTTCTAGTTTGCTTTCAGTGCTCTTGTATACCATGCCTATAGAGAAAATTAAATATTTAATTACTAATTGAAGCTGTGACATTTATTCCAATTTTGTGTCCTCTCTATCTTTAGAACTCTATCTATTGGTTTGTCTGTCTACCTAAATACCTTTGCTTCTATCTGTCTATCTATCTACCAGTTTTCTGTATGTCTGCGTGTCTAGCGACCTTTTTATCTACTTATCTATCTACCTGTCTATTAACCTGTCTCTCTATCTACTTTTCTATCTGCCAGTCTATCTCTCTATCAACCTGTCTATGCACCTGTCTATTTACCTCTCTGTCTATCTTCAGACCAGTCTATTGATCTATCTAGCGCTCTATCTTTGCAACTCTATCTCTCGCTCTCTTTTGAAACCTATCTATGCAACACAATCTTTATCTTTATCTCTCTAGGTAACTCCATCTAGCTATGCAACCTTCTCCATGAACACATCTACCTAGCTATCTTTCTATGCAGCTGTCTCTATCTGTGCAAACTATCTATCTGTCTCTATCTTTACGAGCTCATCTATTGATATATGTGTCTACGTATCTACTAGTCTATCTGTTTGTATTTCTACATGTCTATTAACCAGTATCTATCTAGCTAGCTACCTATCTATCTATCTATCTATCTATCTATCTATCTATCTATCTATCTATCTTTGCATATCTGTCTATCTATTTCCATAACTTATGAATGTGTCCTATATTTGTCCTGTGGAAGCCTTGAAAATGATAATTTTGGCTACAGGTATTTCTCATCTAAATTAAGCTAATACGTTCTACCAATCTTGAGGTTCCACTTTATCCAAATTAAAGCAGCCAGCCTCATAGTTAGAGTTCTGAGGCATGACCATGTGACTTGTACACTAAAACAACTACACTGGTTACCTGTAAAGTAAAGGGTCCAGTCTAAAGTTTATTGTACAATTTTCAAAGCTCCAGAAGTCTCATCCCCGCATATTTTAGCAAAGAGACTAACTAAATACATTCCCCCATGCAGATTAAGATTTTCCAGTGCCTACCTTCGTTAGGTTCCCACATTTTTTTGAAAATTTGTTTATTTGCATAGCAGGTAGAGGATCAATGTGTTACAGTCTACATAGAATGACAACCACATAGGGGCGTGCTCCTCGCTGTACAGTAACAACAACCGTAATGTAAATTTTCAATTTTGTTGCATTGTGATTAACTCAACGAAACCCCCATAGACCTTCCACCCACCACCCCTAATATACCCACCCACGGCATTCTTATTTGTGACTGCGGTTATCAAGCGGCATGTGGCTGCTCCCATACATAGCTCCTTCCTATTACATCGCCCCTTACAAGCAGCTAGAGGTACAAATAACAAAAAGCACGGAATCCTGGTTAACATATTTCAATGTTTCAATGTGCACCCATTAGTATCGAGGCAAGTTATGATGCAGCGAGGGTAGATCACAGTTCAAGCAGTAGAGAGCGAGACGTCAGATCCCTCCTCCCCGGCCATTTCAAAGGCACCTAGTATGGTGAACCAATCCAGCGATATCGGTGTCTTCCTATGGCCCTTGAGTTCTTCTCGCTGTAGTGCCTCACCTTCTGCCTTACCCCACCGTATAACTTCTGCTTTCCATGTGTCAGGTTCTGGCGGTTTGGGTGATTTCCACCGCATGGTTATCGCGCGCTTCGCTAGTAGCATGGCCATATCAGTGAAGCGTGTCGACACACTTCGTTTACGCGCGCCCGGTCCTAGCCCTAGTATTGAGTGTTCTAGAGTGCGGGGTAATAAGGAAGTTCCTGCTTTAGCGAGTGAGTCGTGTACGTTCGTCCAGTAATAGCCCAGTTTCGGGCAGTCCCATAGCATGTGTATTAGCGTGGCAACATCAGCTCTACATCTGGGGCAGGTATCAGCAGCATCAGGGAACATTGCATGTATACGGCGTGGCGTGAGGTAAGCCCGATACAGGACCATCAGTTCTATGAACTTGAACTTCGGGCTTCTGGCCACTCTTTTGGGAAATTGCAGAATTCTCTCCCATTCCTTCTCCTCAAGTGGTCGTCTTATGTCGCCCTCCCACTTGGCCTTAAGGGGTAGTAAGGGGATCGTCCTCCCGGTTCTGATACTTGCAGTAAGCCATCGGGTGAGGTGGCTTCCCGCTCCCATGAGGTATTGCATGGACAGTAGTGGGTTTGTGGGTGGCTCTATGCCCTCTCCCGCCCATTTCTCCGTCACATAGTGACGTATACTAGCATGTAGGAGGAATGAGCCTCCTGGGACGTTATGTGTGGCCCTGAAAACCTCAAAGGATAATATGCGTCCGTCTGCGAATAGGTCTCCCACGTGCATGACCCCTGCGTCATGCCATGGGGCTAGCTTGTAGGTTGTGAGCAGGCCGGACTCAAGTGGGATACCGAGTAGTGGGGTCGTGGGGGCGTAGGAAGTCGTGGGGGACGTGTACTTCACTGCCTTCCGCCAATATTGAATGGCAAGGCGGAGAAGAGGGGGAGCATCCCTAGGTAGGTCCGAGTGGGGCAGAAGTAAGGTGTGGAGTTTCCCTTTGGACCGGTCGTCCTCCGTCATGTCAATCTCATGGAGGTTCCTGCCCGCCAGCCAGTAAGCCGGCCATTGCAACTGACAGGCGAAGTTGTAGGCCCTGAAGTCCGGTGCTCCCATACCCCCAGCCCCAGAGGCAAGTCGCAATTTAGCCAGGCCAATGCGTCTCCGCCCCGACCTCCATATAAGCTCCGTCAGCAATGTGTCCAGTGTCTTGAAAGTAGAGGCTGGAATCAGGAATGGCAGGTTAGTGAAATAGTAAATGAGTCGGGGAAGTACCACCATCTTGGAGATTGCTACTCTACCAGCGACTGATAACGGTAGCGACAGCCAGAATTGTACCTGTGATTTGAGTGCTCTTATTGCTCTGCCCAAGTTGCCGTTTAACATTTCCTCTGCTCCCCTCTTGATTTGGATCCCGAGGTAGCGGAAAGTGGTATCCGCCATTTGGAAGGTGTATGGCGGAAATGGTAGTGGCGTAGATGGATCAGTGTCAGTAAAGCAGTGACCAAATGACTTGGATTTGCTTTTCGTGAGGCCCGACAGCAACCTGTAGTCCTCAAAAAGAGTGGGTATAGGATGTAAGTCACTCCTCAAATCATGAAGGTACAGGATGATGTCATCAGCATAGGCAGACACCACATGTGTCATCCCACCCCTCTGAATGCCAAGGTGATGAGCTTCCTTACGGTGCTTACAAAGCAACGGTTCGAGTGCCAGAATAAATAAGAGTGGGGAGAGCGGGCACCCTTGTCTGGTACCCTTTGCAATGGTTAGGGGTTCAGAGATGCATCTGGACGTCCGAACCCGCGCCGTGGGGTGATGGTAGAGCAGTCTGACCCACGCAACATATTCCGGGGGCAGCCCGAATTTCTCAAATGTGGCAAACATGAAGTCCCATACAGATCAAAGAGAGAGAGAGGACTAGGTACGCTAGCCCGTATCCCCTGGGTTATATGTAAATATCAATGTGGACTAGCTTAGTTTAAGGGGAGGGGGGATTTAAGTGACTCTGGTACGTCAGACAATAGAAAGGAAAAAAGCAATGTTTTCCTTATAAAGCCCTCACCCACCGACCTAGTCGGTGGCATGCTTCATCATCGGGCCCACCACAGTGGCACCGAATGTGCCCCGGGTGTGCTGCAACGCCAGGTGACTGCGGAGCTGGTATATTGCTGCGTGTGCAGTGAAGGAGTGAGAAGTGAAAGTTTAAAAAGCTATACAGGAGGTCCCAGCACCCGAGGGTTAACAAGTATTTAATAAACTGGGCCTCTGTTAGCTGTTTAAAAAGGCAAAAGGACAAAGTGGAGTATATGATGACCTCCCGTGTCCAGTGTGGTCTACACGTTTCTGCCAGTGCCTTTTATATTATAAGCTGGCTTTCCTCAGGACCAAAGTGTAACGTGATAAGTGCAGGTTAAATAATAATAAACTAGATTAAGTGTTTGTGTCAATTCTTGACTATGTGTCGCGCTCGCTAAGGCGCTGTAGCTGTTAGAGGGGGATTCCCTCAAGCTTTTCTACATAGAACACATAGGACAAGGACAAGACGTACAGGGAAGAGTCATATTAGGATGGCATGTCTTAAAAACCATGGTGGCCGGCTTTTAGGGTGGTGTACGGCTTAAATCCGGCTAGGGTGAGCTCATGACAATTGTATGAGACTGGTGAAAGTTTAGATACAACCGTTAGTGGGTGGTGGTGGGCTAAAAAACGAAATCACAAGGTGAGGTGCAGGAAAGTACTAGTACTGGGTCCTCACTCTGTTATTTCTTGGTAAAAAGCCTCATGGGTCGCCTGGCAGAGAAAGAGACCCTGTGGAGATAAACGAGGTTCACAAGGCTATCTAACCTGTAGGGAGAAAAGAGTTCTGGCTTACCCCATTTTGCAGGACAAGTGATGTGGTTTACTCACGAGTAGTTCGGTCTGGTTCCTCCTTGGACCTATTCGTCCTTCTGCGGCGCCCGGTATGAGGTGAGTGGGCCGCCTGGCTTGGTTTTTATATTGTTTGTTAAACTCGATGCACCTGTTCGGGTTAGAAAGAGGGAGGGGGGCGCGGTAAACGCTGCCTCATGGTGGCTCTGTCTGCGCATGTGCAGAAGAGTAGTGCGCGTTTCAGGCGCATGCGCGATGTGATGCCGTAGCGTTCTGTGTTGAGCGCATGCGCAGGTGAATACGTGCGTGTGAACTTGTTCTCAAGTTGCCGGTGATCTGCTGTTTGACTAGGCATGGGTGTATTACATGAACAATGGGCTGAGAATACATGGTGTAGCTCAGGGTTCACGTAAAGATGTCAGCATTGGTGCGTTCTGCCGCATTGGGCGAACATGAAGGGAGTTGAAGGGACAGGGAAGAGGGCGCTCATGCAGGAGTGCGATGGCACAGCTACCTGTAGTGTATAGCAAGGGTGTCTACATGGCCAGACTGTTCCATGGAATGGAATCGTTTAGGCCATGGGTATGGGTGGAAAGGCGATAAATCCAGCGTTGTTCTTTTTGCAGTAGGAGTTTCTCATCTCTGAGGTTGTCAAATTTCTCAATGACGGTCCACGTGAAGTCATTGGGTGTGTGGTTATGGGTCAGAAAGTGGTCTGTAAGTTTACTGATGTTTTTCCCACATCTTATGGTACTTCTGTGCTCTGTCATTCTTGTGCGTACTCTTCTGGTTGTCATTCCGACGTACCTGAGGCCACATCTGCAGGTAATCAAGTATACTAGATTGGAGGAGTTGCAGTTTGTGAACTGTCGTTGTGTCCAGGTCTTGCCTGGTTCCAAACTTAGTGTTTTTGACGGGGATGTTAGGTGGCATACACTGCAATTGCTACAGGGTTGGTGGCCAGTGATTTTTGGCAAGCCCCATGCGTTGACGATGGTATTGTCTTTGTCTTGATTTTTTGGCCGGGGTCTGGTGTTCACCAGTTGGTCTCTTAAATTGGTGGCCCTTCTGTAGGCGAAGCGGGGCTTTTCCCACTGTCTGGTACCAGAGTTTATGATTTTCCAGTTGCGGTGAATGATGTTAGACACTTGGTTAGACGCTGTGTTGTACGTCGTTACGCAAGTTAGGACAGGATCTTCTTCCGGTTTTTCGACTGTCTCGAGGAGAGCCTCCCTGTTTTGATTCCTGGCTCTTTTGCAGGTTTTATTGATTATCCTGGAGGGATAGCCACGGTCCCTCAGTTTGTGCACCAGCTCGCTGGATTGTTGTTTGTAGTCTTTTATGCTGCTGCAGTTACGCCTGATGCGTAGGAATTGCCAGTAGGGCAGGTTTTCCCTCAGGTGTCGGGGGTGAAAACTATCAAACCTAAGCAAGGAGTTTCTTGCTGTGGGTTTGTAGAAGGTAGTGGTCGAGAGTCCTCCATTATCTGGTCTGATGTTCAGGTCTAGGAAGGGTAGCTCAGTGGGACTACTAGTGCATGTGAAGCGCAAGTACGGGTCTAGTTGGTTGATCCATAGCATGAATTTGTCAAGTGATTCCTGATTGCCCTTCCATATTACGAGAATGTCGTCGATGTAGCGACGCCACATTCTTATGCTGGTGGAGAAAGGGTTGGTTGGTTGTTGTATGTATGTCTCCTCGAAATGGGCCACATACAATCCTGCCACACTGGGAGCACTGGGAGCAAAAACACTGCCCATAGATGTACCGTTCGTCTGAAGGTAATAGGTGCCCTCGTATTCAAAATAGTTCTCTTTGAGAGCTAGAGCTGCGCAGTCTAAGATAAAGCTGCGGGGGGTGTTGTAAGTCCAAGTGTTGGTCATGAGGACATCGTGCAGTACCTTAAGCGTGGCGTCTTGTGGGAGGCTAGTGTATAGGGATAGTAGACCGTGGCTATCCCTCCAGGATAATCAATAAAACCTGCAAAAGAGCCAGGAATCAAAACAGGGAGGCTCTCCTCGAGACAGTCGAAAAACCGGAAGAAGATCCTGTCCTAACTTGCGTAACGACGTACAACACAGCGTCTAACCAAGTGTCTAACATCATTCACCGCAACGGGAAAATCATAAACTCTGGTACCAGACAGTGGGAAAAGCCCCGCTTCGCCTACAGAAGGGCCACCAATTTAAGAGACCAACTGGTGAACACCAGACCCCGGCCAAAAAATCAAGACAAAGACAATACCATCGTCAACGCATGGGGCTTGCCAAAAATCACTGGCCACCAACCCTGTAGCAATTGCAGTGTATGCCACCTAACATCCCCGTCAAAAACACTAAGTTTGGAACCAGGCAAGACCTGGACACAACGACAGTTCACAAACTGCAACTCCTCCAATCTAGTATACTTGATTACCTGCAGATGTGGCCTCAGGTACGTCGGAATGACAACCAGAAGAGTACGCACAAGAATGACAGAGCACAGAAGTACCATAAGATGTGGGAAAAACATCAGTAAACTTACAGACCACTTTCTGACCCATAACCACACACCCAATGACTTCACGTGGACCGTCATTGAGAAATTTGACAACCTCAGAGATGAGAAACTCCTACTGCAAAAAGAACAACGCTGGATTTATCGCCTTTCCACCCATACCCATGGCCTAAACAATTCCATTCCATGGAACAGTCTGGCCATGTAGACACCCTTGCTATACACTACAGGTAGCTGTGCCATCGCACTCCTGCATGAGCGCCCTCTTCCCTGTCCCTTCAACTCCCTTCATGTTCGCCCAATGCGGCAGAACGCACCAATGCTGACATCTTTACGTGAACCCTGAGCTACACCATGTATTCTCAGCCCATTGTTCATGTAATACACCCATGCCTAGTCAAACAGCAGATCACCGGCAACTTGAGAACAAGTTCACACGCACGTATTCACCTGCGCATGCGCTCAACACAGAACGCTACGGCATCACATCGCGCATGCGCCTGAAACGCGCACTACTCTTCTGCACATGCGCAGACAGAGCCACCATGAGGCAGCGTTTACCGCGCCCCCCTCCCTCTTTCTAACCCGAACAAGTGCATCGAGTTTAACAAACAATATAAAAACCAAGCCAGGCGGCCCACTCACCTCATACCGGGCGCCGCAGAAGGACGAATAGGTCCAAGGAGGAACCAGACCGAACTACTCGTGAGTAAACCACATCACTTGTCCTGCAAAATGGGGTAAGCCAGAACTCTTTTCTCCCTACAGGTTAGATAGCCTTGTGAACCTCGTTTATCTCCACAGGGTCTCTGTCATGCACGCACCTTTAGTCTCAGAAGAGTCCTGGATCCACGACGTTAGACCCCCTGATTCCCCTAATCACCCTCCAGGCGTCAGGATAAAACACTAACGTCCAAAGAGTGACCCAGGGAACACAGGGGAACAAAACAAGGGTAGGAAGGGGAAGATAAGACAGACACACCAAGGTCTTCGTCAGCGTAGAATTAGTAGGCTTCACTGCTGTGGAACTGCAGAAACATAAAATAAACAATAATGAAAAACCAACCCCTCCCCGTGTCTCTTTGGTATGTTATATGCTGATTCTCTGTAATACCTTAATGCAGAAGAACAAGAACCGTGTATCACAGGAAAAGAAAACGACAGGAACTCTGTACTGCGCTGACTGTAGGCTTTTAGTGTCTGATCCCTTGAATACAAAAACAACTCCCATTAGCTGCTATACTACGAGTTACTGTTCTTACTAAGCCTCGAAGCACTCACTCACCCTGAGCACCGGATAGGTGCACCGTAGTAAATCCAGAGTCAAGACCGGTAACAATGAAGGGACATAAAAGAACCCGATCGACTTATTCAATAAAGGAAAACACCATAAGCAACCAAGACGACAACCGCTAACCGCGGGTAAATGAAAGTTCAAACGGATAACAAAAACAAAAGGGACGAAGTGAATGGAAGCTATAAGCTTCACCACTGTAAGCAAGACGCTGAACGGTACCTGAACGCCAAACTCCTAACTCCTCTCTCCTCGGACGCCAAATAACCCGGAACGACAAACTCAGGCTAGCTAAACGCAAAGCAATTTCCTGTGCGCGTAGGGCGGGTTTTTGTCTTCACCGCTACTCTCCCGCGCATGCGCATTCTGCTCTTCACGGTTTTTGCCAACCACTGCCAACCACCGCTCACTTCTCTCAATGCGGACGGAATCTTGATGGTCCGCCATGTGTACATGACAGGCATGACAGTCTCTTTCTCTGCCAGGCGACCCATGAGGCTTTTTACCAAGTAATAACAGAGTGAGGACCCAGTACTAGTACTTTCCTGCACCTCACCTTGTGATTTCGTTTTTTAGCCCACCACCACCCACTAACGGTTGTATCTAAACTTTCACCAGTCTCATACAATTGTCATGAGCTCACCCTAGCCGGATTTAAGCCGTACACCACCCTAAAAGCCGGCCACCATGGTTTTTAAGACATGCCATCCTAATATGACTCTTCCCTGTACGTCTTGTCCTTGTCCTATGTGTTCTATGTAGAAAAGCTTGAGGGAATCCCCCTCTAACAGCTACAGCGCCTTAGCGAGCGCGACACATAGTCAAGAATTGACACAAACACTTAATCTAGTTTATTATTATTTAACCTGCACTTATCACGTTACACTTTGGTCCTGAGGAAAGCCAGCTTATAATATAAAAGGCACTGGCAGAAACATGTAGACCACACTGGACACGGGAGGTCATCATATACTCCACTTTGTCCTTTTGCCTTTTTAAACAGCTAACAGAGGCCCAGTTTATTAAATACTTGTTAACCCTCGGGTGCTGGGACCTCCTGTATAGCTTTTTAAACTTTCACTTCTCACTCCTTCACTGCACACGCAGCAATATACCAGCTCCGCAGTCACCTGGCGTTGCAGCACACCCGGGGCACATTCGGTGCCACTGTGGTGGGCCCGATGATGAAGCATGCCACCGACTAGGTCGGTGGGTGAGGGCTTTATAAGGAAAACATTGCTTTTTTCCTTTCTATTGTCTGACATACCAGAGTCACTTAAATCCCCCCTCCCCTTAAACTAAGCTAGTCCACATTGATATTTACAAACATGAAGTCCCACCTGAGGGAGTCGAAGGCCTGTTTAAGATCTAGCGTAATGCAGCCCTCAGTGTTCCCGGTCGCCCGGTCTTGCAACATCAGCTGGGCTAGCCTACGGAGGTTCAAGGCCGTGCTCCTACCAGGAACAAACCCGCACTGGTCGGGATGGATCAGTTGGGGAATGTAACGTGTCAGTCTAGTTGCCAGCACTTTGCTCAGTATTTTGTAGTCAGTATTAAGGAGGGACAAGGGTCTGTAGTTAGCTAAGTGCGTTCCGTCCCTGCCCGGCTTCAACAGTGAAGTTATCAAAGCCTGCAGGGAGGATGGTGGCAGGGAATCAGTCTGTAGCGCCTCGTGGTAGATGATTTGTAACCGCGGGGCGAGAAGTTCGATAAACGTCTCGTAAAATTCTGCAGGCAAGCCGTCCGTCCCTGGAGTTTTATTCTTCGGCAGGGCGCGTATCGCCTGTTTAATCTCTGACGTGGAGATAGTACGTTTCAAATCCTCTCGCTGGCTATCAATAAGCCACGGTAGAGCCAGGCCCTCCATGAATGTCTCGAAAGCTGTATGCGAGAGGGGCTGGTGCGGGCCGTACAGTGTGGTGTAGTAGTCTTTGTACGCCTTGTTGACTCCTAGTTGAGTCGAGGCTATGGAGCCGCCCTGGTCTGTAACTTCAAGGATTGGGAGGTGCGTCGGGGCGTCCCGTATTATGCGGGCTAACAGTCCGCATAATACGGTAATAATAACCGGTCAGCTTGAGTGTGTTGTCTGTTAGTGTATTCTCGGTAGTCCAATAACCTCAATTCTTCTAGGAGCTCAGCATGTCTTATGTGCGCATCCTGCAGTGGCGTAAAGTGTAGGTGCGTGCCTACCGCTTCTTTTTCTAGCATTGCCAGTTTACCTTCTACTTCCTTAAGGCCGTCCAATACCACCCTCTTCATGCCCACCCGGGTGGCCATTGCCTCGCCCCTCATGTAGACTTTGAATGTGTCCCACTCCAGCTGTCTGGAGCTAGCGGTGCCAGTGTTCGTGGTAAAGTAAGCCTCAATGGTGTCCGCCATGGACGATTTGAAGGCAATGTCTTCCAACAGGTCCGTGGGTAGCCTCCACGTCGGTATAGGCGTCAGAAGCCTACCCCCTTGTATCGTCAGTTCTACAGGGTTATGGTCCGAGAGTGTCTTACCCATGTGTTGTGCTGTGAGGATCGTCCCCAGTAAGGAGCGGGAGCAGAACACTCGGTCTATTCTGGTGTGCAGTTGGTGAGGTGGGGAGAAAAAGGTGTATTCTTTGTCTAGCAAGTGTTTGCTGCGCCATGCGTCCGCTAAGTCCCACCCTTCCGCCCATTGTGTCAGTGCGGTCACCTGTTTCCTGCTGTCGGTGGCGTGTAGTGGTGGGTGCGACCTGTCCAACATGACATCCAGCACAGCATTAAAATTCCCTCCAATAACCCACTGAAAGCCCACCCAGTCCGCCAAGACACCATTGAGTCCAGTTAAAAAGATTGATTGGCCCGAATTTGGGGCATACACACAGCCAAGCACAATAGTAGCACCATCCAGTTCGCCCCGCACAAACACATATCGTCCCTCCTTGTCAATCCTCTGCTCTACTGGTTTGAAGGGCACAGAGTTACGAACCCAGATAGCCGCCCCCCTTGAAAATGCAGAGTAGGACGTAGCGAAGAGCTGGCCTCTCCATTTCTTAGTCAGTTTCAAGTTCTCGGCACTGCTTAAATGTGTCTCTTGGAGGCAGGCTATCACAATCCCTCTGCGGTTAAGTTGGGCCAGTATTCTGTGCCGTTTGTGGATCGAACCAATGCCTCGCACGTTCCAGGTGCACATGTTATATAAATTAAGTGACCCCATGACTGTACGCATTATGCGGAAGTGTTGCGTTCGTAGGTGAGCAAGCCAAGTTTACTCTATGTTGGTGATAGAATGCCATTTGCAATAACAACCCTTGAACTTTAAGGTCCCCAAGAAAACGGACTCGGGGTCCAAACCATGCTACCCAACTCGGGTAACTGTCAAACTCAACCATGTTCATTCGATGGGGGGGGCAGTCTGTCCGGTCCTGGTATGTGCCGACCCGCGTTGACCTGGCAAGCCCTAGCACATACAATCCCCATGCCACCCACCTATGTGTGACTAGTCGTGCTGTTTATACATTACCACTCGTGCATCGATCAAGGCGCCGTTGTCAAAATTCCCCAGCCATTTGCGCCGTGATCTTGGGGAAGAGCTGCAAACTATCCGCAGAC
Organism: Lissotriton helveticus; assembly: GCF_964261635.1. Taxonomy (NCBI): domain Eukaryota; kingdom Metazoa; phylum Chordata; class Amphibia; order Caudata; family Salamandridae; genus Lissotriton; species Lissotriton helveticus. The sequence continues at coordinate 789,137,847 of NC_136068.1, forward strand.
CCCGATACCTCTGTGCGTGTGTCCGAGGTGCTGGCCAATTCCCTCGCCGTGTCCGCATCATGAGCGGCTAGTGCTGCCTCTGTCAGCTGTGTCACCTTCGCCCGTTCCGTTGAGCGGTTTGTCGCATCCTGTCCTTTCGGTGGGGTTCGTGTCGAGGGACCTTGGCCATTATCAGAGGTAGGGCGACGTCGGTCTGGTTGATTCCGGTGGCCGTTGCTGGTGCCTTCGGCAAATGGATCTTGTGACGCCGGTGGGGTGAGTGTCACTTCCATCCATTCCTCTGCTTCTTCCGGGGAATCAAAGAAGTGTGATCTGTTGCCGTGCAGGATCTTGAGGTGGGCTGGGAAGAGGAGGGCATATTTCAGTTCTCGTTCGCGCAGTTTGCGTTTAACCCCCAGGAAGGTGGATCTGGCTCGTTGTACTGCTGGTGTGAAGTCCGGGTACACAGATATAGTCTTGTCTTCGTACCTGATGGGCGCCTTCTCCCTTGCTGCACGCAGCACCGTGTCGCGATCTTTATAATGAAGGAGGCGTGCGATCAGAGGGCGCGGCGGGGCTCCTGGTTGAGGCGGCTTCGAGGGCATCCTGTGCGCTCTCTCCTTGCTGTATAGGGCAGTAAGATCTTCCGGGCCTACCATCTGTTTGAGCCAGTCTTCTACGAATTGAGTGGGATTCCTCCCTTCACTCCGCTCTGGAATGCCCAAAATTCGGACGTTGTTGCGGCGGGCCCGCCCCTCCTCGTCGTCCACCTTGTCCCATAGCTGATGGAGCTGTTTTTCCCTGCCTTCCAGCTTCGTGGAGTGTTCCGTCTGTTGGGGGATCAGATCATTGAGTGCAAGTTTCTGCTCCGACACTCTCTCAGCCAGTTTGTTGTGATCTGCTCTGAGCAATGAGAGGCCCGTTGCCATATTATCCATGCGTGATTCGAGCGCTTCTCTTGTCGCCCGGATCTCGTTCAGGATGAGGTCCAGTTTGGCGTCTTGAGTCCCCTTTCCGGTTGGCGGGATGACATCCGCGTTGGAGGAGGCCAGAGGGTCTTCAGAGCCGGTAGACTGCATGTCTGTTGTTGCGCCCTGGTCTTGAGTTTTGCCCCGGTTTCTCCCCATGGATCTAGTGTGCAGGGCGACGCTGCGTTGGTCACGCGCCCCTTTCGCCGGCTCCACTTTGTAATAGCTCGTAACTTCCCGTGCCCTGGTAAGCGTCGAGGGATGGAATCCGGGAGCAGAGAGAGCGCCTATGGCCCGGCGGTCCACAAGGGGTCTGGAGAATCAGCCGCCAAAACATCTCTCCCAGAGCCTGCGAGGGATGCTGTGGCGTTGTGAGCAATGTTCTCAGCGGAGCATATTCGGGGACAGGCAGTGATGGTTAGGGTCGATCACTGAGTGGCACAAGAGGTTTCACAGTGGGGGGTCAAAGTCACCGCATAGTGGCATCGATTAGGAGTAGCCTCAGGTATGGCGCCCTCGTTCTCGTGCCTCCGCCCACGGGAGCGTCAGGGTCGTCTCTCGCTGGGATAGGAGTGGGGTTTCCACCAGTGCCACAGCGCTCCTCCTGAGTCCGGTGAACCTGGTCCCGGTGCGGGGCTCCGTTGGGTGCAATTCGCCATGTGGTGAGCTTGGCGTATTCTGTAACCCTGGAGGGAGACAAAATGGCGGCCGCCGATGTTGCCCCCACAGCTGCCCGCTAAGCAAAGTCAATATCCGTCCCTGCCTGGGGAGACGATCCGCTGGTCACCGCCGCTGAGGTCGGGGTGCCGCAGTCCGCACTCCGCGCTCAGGCGCTCTGGTGCGCGCGGGCCGTAGCGGTGGAGCTCCAAGCGCGGTTCCTTCCTGCTCGCGTGATTAGTCCCGACCGCGGCCGGGAGGGTAGGGTCGGGTTCACAGGGTGTCCCAGCGGAGATGCACTCAGGCTGAAGAGGCAGGGTAGAGGGGTATGGGTGCGGTCGCGCACAGAGTTCTGGCGTACCTCTTGTGCCCCTGTTGATCTCCGCCGCCAGGAGGTAGCCCACCAGGCCGTCCGCCAAATCCAGACCGCGGCTGCACACGAGGTTGCAGGCCGCAGCAGGCGCCGTGACTCTTCCCCGGTTTCAGACCGTGTCGGGGGTCGGCAGGTCCTCGTCGCCGCTTCTCCGTTCCTCGCCGAAGCTCCGAAAGGCAGTTTCAGGTGGGTGGCGTACTGGGGGAGCAGGATATGCAGCAAGTGTTGTGGGCTAAGGACGGAGCTCAGAGACTACGCGTCCACCATTGCCGGCTCGTAGCCACGCCCCCCTAGGTTCCCACATATAAGAAGAAATGGATGGGAGGTCACAGTTGTTCAGTCCAGGCCCCTTTATTGTGGAACTCCTTAGCTGATTACTTGATGCTAGAAAATAGCTATCTAACCTTCAGAAAATGCTTAAAACCTGGTTATTCAGGCATGCCTATATGTGCTAGTTGATTTTCAGGTCCTATTTTGTCTTTTAGTTTTGCTGATTCTTGCTAGTTGTGTCTTAGGGTATTTTTCTTGTTTTCGTTCGTATAGTCTTCAGACCCAAAAACCACTGGTGTAATTGCATTTTAACTAGTATTATTAACATAACAAAACATAATTCTATCAATCTATCTGTTTGTATATCTAGCAATATAGTTCTATCTATTTATCGAATTTCGAACCCTATCTCTGTCTCTATCTTTACAACTGCATATATCTATCTATGCAACATCTATCTATGCAACCTTCTCTTTGAAAGTAAATGTCTTTATTCAGGCATCGTTCTCTTTGCATGCAACACTCTTAAGTTATCTGTATATGCAAACAACTCTATCTGTGTATCTAGCTACATATTTATGCAGCACTATCCATCAATTTGTGAAAATCTATCCGCCTTTTTCAAGGCTTTCTATTTATCTAACTTTTTAACCTACTCTGTAATAACGATTTACAAAAAAGGCATTAGCAAAGGGAAGAGGCTGGCAGCAAATACCAGACTGAATGGCTTTTTTAGGCAGCACTTTTTGCTAGAATGATTTATATAACAGAAGTCATAGGGATTTTCAGCTAAGCATCATCCTGTTGTGTCATTCAGATTTTTCTTCTACCCACACCACACTTCTTGAAATACCTTTGCAGACAGCCTTTTTGCAAGGTTAGAGTGTTTTGGTGGAAAAACAAATGGACACATTATTTGTGCCGCTCGTTAACGCAAAACTGCCCCTGCAGCAAAAGGCTTCTGGAGGCAGAGCAGACATCTCAGAAATAAAGGCGAGATGTGGGACAATTCCACCTTTTCTGGAAATGTTAGTAAAGCTTTTGAGAGGGAAATACACCCAGCACTGCAGTTACCGGATGCATTTTGTGGATATGTATTTTGCTTTTTTACTGTGGGATTTTCTAATTCTCGGCTGCTCTGCATTAATCATTAACTGCAGACAATCCTGTCTCAAAAAATGACCGCACTATGGACAACTTGACAGAAATGGCAGAATTAATGAATTCACTCAGAGGGCCTTAGAAACCACAATTAACCATTATGCCCTGTGAATCAATAAACATCTGAATTGCACCGGTCGAACACGTGATCCTGACGGCTGCGGCTCGCACGTCACATCCAGTCTAAAGCGCCGTCCTCAAAATGAGAGGCCCTGCAAAACCATCGCGTCTTAGACACCCAATACTAAAATAAGGTGAGGTGTAGAAATACAGGGTTTATTTCAATCAGGCTTGAGAGCGAGAAAGGAGGACGTACGAGTAAAGGGAATAAATAGGAGGGAAAAAAATCAAAATAAGGCAGCGAAGATTATGGTGTTGGGTATGAAGAGTTATATGAAGACGAGGCTCAATATCATGGAGCGCGTCATGTCCAGAGGCCTATCATTCACAATATGTACCTGTGCAAAAAGTGTTTTTTCCGCACCTCTGGTGGTAATTGCTCAAACTTTCTGTGATTTATGCGCCTAATCATCACCAATTACAATGTACTTCAAATAGGACATCTACAGCAATTTTATGAAGTTATTTCTACCTCAGAATATGGTTTTAACAATATCCTCTAAAGCAAAAACTTCGCAAAATGTGCACTAACTGATTGAGCGTGTAATCAGCACATCTCTGGTAATCACAACAAACGACCTGTGATTGGGTGCATAAGTTGCCGAAATGTGTCTACATCTGAGTAAACGGAAGTGCGCAAACAATGTTTTTACACAGCTGTGCATGGTTATGATTGGGCTCCCGTTGGTGTGATATGAAGTTGCCATCTGAGGTGCATTATTTGATAATCTATTATAAAAAGAGTGTGCTAGTGATTCATTTTTGTATGAATGCACGCGTCAGAATCTGTGATACAAAACCCTGGGCATCTAGAGAAAATTTGAAGTTGAAAGTACTGTAGGTGAACCTTTATTATGTTGCAAAGATCATTGTTAACAAATCCAAGTTACTAAATGTAAAACATGGATTTTAATGTGATTACTGTTTGTATCCTATGAGAAAAATCAATATAGTGTCTATCAGGACTGAGGTTAGATTTACTGCGTGTTCATCACAAGGGCTGAGGGACAGAGAAATCACGTCTTACTTGGGAAATCAGGTACGATATCCCATCAGGGTATGGCGAAAAGATCCGGATGCTCACCACGGGGAGGACCACTCTACGTATCTGAGTAAAGGGAACATCATTCATGGATTGAATATTCACTATCAATTCTATCAAGTGTTTATCCACGAACACTGATACATTCAGGTATGTGGATCTCACAATGTGAATACCCTGATACTAATTGTGATTTGGTCAGTCTTAATAATGATAATGACACCTTGACCTAATGTACTTATTTAAATTTAGGTTGTCTGCCCCACTACTACCTCCGTCCTGATGAAGACCCACCTGCAAGGACCCCACTAATTCCTGCGTCCCTTGGGTCGAAACGTCGACTTCCTCACTCTGAAACACAGCCTCCTCCTACCCATAATTTTTGCATAGTATGGACATTGGGGCATGTGTATTGTGAATTTTTATGTTGATTTATGATCTTTCCATTGTCTGCTCGACATTGAACTCATATGATTGTGTGAATAATACATGTTTTTATTATCACTGTCCCTTCCTACACTACCCTCACGACTGCACGTCCCCCCTTACCCCCAGGGGCACTAATACAACTGTAATTTATGTAATTGATTACCTGTTTTCCTATAATGTGAATTAAACATTATAGTTGCATTTACTTTTTATTTGCTTTATTCAAATTGTCTCTACTCGAACGCCTACTTTACTGGGACCCCTTTTTCTTAACGTCCCAAACAGCTCAGACTGCACTCTATGCCACTCCACTCTGCACCACTGCACTCTACTATGCACCAGTCTAATATGTGCCACTGCATTCTATGAAGCTGCTTTGTATGCTACTGGACTCTACCCCACTATACTATGCACCAGCCCACTCTACTCCACTCTACTCTCCACCACTGTACTCAACGCCACTACACTCTGTGCTGTTTAACACCACTCTACTCTATGACACTGCACTCTATGATACTCTACTTTGCAACACTGCACTCTCCGCCACTGAACTCTATTGCGCTCAACTCTGCATTATTGCAATCAATGAAAGGCACTCTATGCTACTCTACTTCACTCCACGCCACTGCACTCTGCGGCACTCCACTCTACGCCACCCCATGGCACTGAATTCTACTCTGCAACACTCGATGCCACTCTACTCTGCACCACCTCACTCTATTCCACTCTACTCTACACCACTTTACTCTATGCCACTGCACTCTACAATGCAACACTCTAATCTAAGCCACTACATTCTAAAATGCTGCATTGTACGCTGCTGAGTTCTATGCCACTGCACTCTATACCACTATACACTGCAACACTATACGCCAATGCATCTACACCTGTTCACACTACTCTACGCCACTCCACATGACTTAACACTTTGCCATTCCAAAACATGACACTCAATGCCTCTCCACTCTGCTCCACACTTCACCATTTCACTGTACAGCCCTCCATGCTACTCTCCTCTATTCTACTAACATTTAGTCTTGCTGAACAGCAGCCATGCTGGTGTACAACATGGCAAAACCACATTGACAAAGTCAATAGCTCTTGCGTATGTGACACCTATTGGCTTTGCCAATGCTTGCTTTCAATTATCGTGATGTAATTATTTTATGAGTAGCTATAATGTGGAAATATGAAGCGAAGAATGTATATGTAATGCAAATTGGTGGGGCAAATACTTTGACGTTAATATATTAAATTCCATATCTATTGAGCTTCAAACAGGGTTATTAACGGTGAAATTTTTTTTTTTTTCTGAGACCATCCTGCTTTCTGATACTCATTTTTGTATTTAAGTATTTTTCACATTGACTTTAAGCGAACTTTTTAGGCACTTTTTGGGTCATTACCAATCTTCAGAGGAGCTCCGTTTTTCGGTAGTTGCTCTGCCATGAATGATTCACAGTCTAATCTCTCCTTGCATAGTCTTTAAATTAGTCAGGTGTTTACTGGCATGTGCATTTTTTATATATAACACTGATAGTCATGTCTTGGTGTGCAGTGAGATCCCAGGCTGTTCTATTAAGGTATAATGCGTGGCAGTATAAAGTGCAACACAGAAAAACGTTTGGGTCACTATTGAGAGCAATCATGCATTACCGCACATTTATTACCTTGGAAGTATTTTGGGGTGCACCCATCAGTCCTGGGAATTCACAGTACTATCCTAATGCTAGTATGAACAAGCATTGGCAAAGCCAAGAGGTATGCCTTTCAAAAGGCAAAAGCCATCCCTCTGGCTTCACCACTGTTTGTTGCAGATACAGAGTCAAAATGCCCACCACAACATGATGTCCATGCGTGCATGCATCATCAGGCATGAGTGTGAATAAGGCAGGATGCTTTGATGGCCATTTCGGCTTTTTCAGAATGACTGTTCAAGTCGGTGGTCACTTGTCTTGGAGCTGTAAATTAAAATAAACACAACAAAAGCCGTTCAAAAGAGCATTCTGAAGAAAGGAAGAACCAAGCAGCACCTAGTACTCAAAAAAGTACAACAACTTTTTTGAAAAGTTTGAATTTCGGAAAATGAGACTGGAAGGGTGGGGGAGCAATTGAACTCCAGACCACAAAACCCAGAAAGAAGGCGCTCGGGAACAACAACAGACCTTTGTGTGTGTGTGTGTGTGGGGGGGGGGGCGGGGATGTATGTTCAATTAGGGAGAATGCAGATTAAAAACAAATATATATATATATATATGAGTGGGACAGGAAGCAGCGCTTACGATGTGGTTAGGTGAAGAGCAACATGGAGACGTGAGGGGGAGGTAGCACTGGATGTGTGAGTGTCAAGCACCACGAGAGAGAAAGCAAGAAAACACATTCGAGTGTTGAAAGAGAAAAAGTTGGTTCCCATGTATCCCTCATTTTTCCCAACGCCTAACACCTCTTTTGTCAGCCTCTTCTTCTTGTATCTATTTCAGTGGGTACCCTGATATCGTGGCTGTGACCTAAAAGAAATGCCATGAAAAGCCAATGACTGAATCTGCCCCTGGAGAATCATACGGATGTATGACGTTACAACGCATACTTTTACAATGCCTACCTTTACAACGCATTTTTTACAACACAACATCCATTACAACGCATTCCATTACAACGCATGCATGTACAGCGAATATTTAAAAACTACCTTTGCAACGCATTCCATTACTTCGCATACTACCTTTACAACGCATACCATTACAACGCATAACATTACATTGCATGTAAGGTAAGTATTGGATAGTGTAGGGGTAAAAATTACTATTCTAACTCCAGGGGGTGCAACAGTAGGGTAAGTGTTGGATAGTGTAGGGGTAAAAATTACTATTAACTCCAGGGGGTGCAACAGTAGGGTAAGTGTTGGATAGTGTAGGGGTAAAAATTACTGTTCTAACTCCAGGGGGTGAAACAGTAGGGTAAGTTTGGATAGTGTAGGGGTAAACATTAATGTTCTAACTCCAGGGGGTGCAACAGTAGGGTAAGTGTTGGATAGTGTAGGGGTAAAAATTAATATTATAACTCCAGGGGGTGCAACAGTAGGGTAAGTGTTGGATAGTGTTGGGGTAAAAATTACTATTCTAACTACAGGGGGTGCAACAGTAGGGTAAGTGTTGGATAGTGTAGGGGTACTATGTGTTGTAATGCTATGCGTTGTAATGGTATGCGTTGTAATGACTGTGTTGTAATGACATGCGTTGTAGTGGTGTGCATTGTAGTGTCATGTGTTGTAATGGTTGCGTTGTAAATGCATGCGTTGTAATGGATGTTGCTTTGTAAAAGTTTCGTTGTAATGGTAGTGCGTTGTAAAAGTTGCGTTGTAAAGGTTGTTTCCCGAATCATACAATCAACAGCAGAAGGCCCAATTCACAAAAACATTGCCTCAACTTCTTCTTGCTGTACCCCAGATCACTTTTGGAATTCAGGTGCCATCTAGGAGTACTATAAGAGTGAGTCACACTTTTCATGGAGAAATGTTTGTGAATTGGGTTGAATTTATCTGTATTTTTTTGATGTGACAGAGAAAGCCAGATTGCCTTGCATCACTTACTAAATGGGGAAGTTTGAAGTTTAAGTTTATCGTCGGACTAATTTAAATCATTGCAATTTAAACAAATGAATAAAATGATCTTTCAAACTGCTATACATATATGATAACTCAACATTAGGCATGTGCAAATCATTCTCAAATATCTGTGCAAAAAAATATGGTAAAGTGCTAAGTAGTGATTGTTCGCCCTTTAACTTCTGGTTTGTGCAGCTCAATTCTCACAAAAGTAAATTATCACTAGGAACTGTGCTGGGCACTCAGGTACGGGCTATGTTGCCCCATGATGTGGACCGAGATACCCTACCCAGAGCACTAACTTGGACTGACTGCATTTGGCACTGCCGCAGTTTACACTACAACATGGTGCCTGAGAAACCACTCAGAGGAAAAGGGTGGACTGATATAAGAGACAAATGGGAGGATGAACTATGGTAATGCATGAATGCTGTACAATATTTGAAAGCGCCAAAATACATGATGCAGAAGACGCTTCGAAGGAACAGCCCAGTAAGGTGCATGTCTAAAGCTAATTGCGCTATGAAGGTCTAATAACACACACCATCCTGAAGGTGCAGTGAAAGGAACACAGCCTATGTTAAGGAAATATGATTGTGTGCTGACAAGAGCATGTGTGTCACAGAAAAGTGATTGTATGCTAAGAAGCAGGAGTGAATGCCCAGGACTGAAGAGCTGTGGTGGGTAATAGCGCATGAATGTCAGTGTGAACTCAGTTGTCCACAATGGTGTGCGGCAAATCCAATACCTAAGCATCAGACGGCGTGACACCTAGTAGTCTCATCGGTCATTTTAGGTGACGGAGGGTACTTAAACCACCCCCATCGACACGCCCTTGCTAAGCAATCAAGCTTGTAAAGGAAGATGGTCTCGTTCAGCCAGAGCTACGCAGCCCGGCCCACCCACTCCGAAGTCAGCCTGTGCAAGTAAACATCTATCAGGGGACTTTGCTTCTGCCTTCGCAACCCAATTCAAGGCTGTGCAGACCGACGGCACCCAGTGACGGCATCCGCCAAATGCAGGAATATCACCCTTCAGCTAAGTCAGCATCAGCGAGACCTTACATACTCGCGCATGACTAACTGTGACTAATCTGATAACAATGCACTACACTTGATTACTGCTGTTGCATGAGCACATTGACCCTTGAGCTACTAAAACCCAGCAAGCAAAGTAACCTCATTACCAGCTTGTAGGCAAGGGAAACTGTCAATAGTGGTGGTTTATAGGCTCATGTAAGAGCCTGGGTGAATTGAGCTTGCTCCAAAACCAAATGGCCTCTACAAACTTAAGTTCAAAGGAAGTTCCAAGTAGGCCTGGGCGGTAAATTCCGTTCCGCTCGTGGTATTTGCAGAATTTGGGTAATTTCACATTCTACGGAGAACGCAGAGTTGCCAAAAATTCCACGATCTACGGCTTTGCGGAATTATTTGCTTGTTTGTGCTTTCAAAATGCGTGTTTGCAGGATATTTCTCCCCGAGCACGCAAACAGCGTTCGCTAACAGGAAAAAAGCATCACAAATGGGGGGAACAAGAAATTCCGTGTGTTCACAGAACTTTTGCTTGCTCGTGAAGATTTTTTACAGTTTCGCAAATAGTGGTGGTTTATAGGCTCATGTAAGAGCCTAAGTGAATTGAGCTCGCTCCAAAACCAAATGGCCTCTACAAACTTAAGTTCAAAGGAAGTTTCAGGTAGGCCTGGGTGGTAAATTCTGTTCCGCTCGTGGTATTTGCAGAATTTGGTTAATTTCATATTCTACGGAGAACGCAGAGTTGCCAAAAATTCCACGATCCACGGCTTTGCGGAATTATTTGCTTGTTTGCGCTTTCAAAATGCGTGTTTGCAAGATATTTCTCCCCGAGCACCCAAACAGCGTTAGCTAACAGGAAAAAAGCATCACGAATGGGGGGAACAAGAAATTCCGTGTGTTCACAGAACTTTTGCTTGCTTGCGAAGATTTTTTACCGTTTCGCGGAGCTTTGCGTAGTGCGACTACGCAAATTCCGCCCACCCCTAGTTTCAAGCTGGGCATCACATTCTTCCTACTCATTAAACACTCTGCAGCCCTGCTTTAATGTGAGTGTAGTGTGTATGAGCCTGGAAACTACTGGAGTGCATCTGGGTGCGAGAGAGAGTGCAAGAGGCAGGCTGAAAACGCTGATAAAAGATTCTTCTTTCCATATGTAGGCGTGAAGCCTCCCGACTCAAGCCTTACACAAACACCCGACGTAACCCAGACAATAATCCAGGGAATGGCTGGAGAGGGAGAACCATTAACAGCCTATACAGGGAAACAAATTGCTAAAATACTTAACGTTAATACTCCACCAATCAATCATTGTTTGACAATATTTATGAGCGTTTCTTTATAGTACCTGTGCAGATGGTTACTAAAGTGCTTAACATAACATTTGTCATCTTTTACCTTCTTATCTGTTTCTGGTTAGCAATAGGGCACACAAATAAAACATACATAAAACATTTAAAAGAGAATGCTTAATATGTTGGCTGTAAAATCAGGTTGTAAACATTCTTTCCACCTATGTCAAAAATTAACAAACCAGCAAATAAGGTGAATTGTCATGCCCGATAAGCAAAACATAGGTGCTTGGGGACATCTTCTTAATCCTGCGTTTAAAAATAAAGATTTAAAAGAATTTGGCAATCATATACCAGGTTTGGGCGGACACAAACTAAATGCAGTGGAGTTTCATGTGGATAACCACAAAGTCTGCTGGTACTAGTTGGCCATTCTTGTACCCATTTTGGAATGCCGTCCTTAGTTGGTATCAACCGCGTCTTAGCTTTAGATATGCAATCCCTCATGTATGCCTGAAAGGAGATGGACATATAAGGTTCCATACCCAATTTCTCATATTAGTTTATGATTGTCCAAGCATGCTTTTTGGCTAATAGCGCACCTTTGTCAACGTTATGCAAGAGTTGTGTGGATACTTTGTTCAAGAAATGTTCAAAGCAAACTCTATTCATTTCTAGAGGTCTAGATACAGGTACGTCAAACGTTTGGTAACACCCTGATAGGCCCTCTATGTGCCAGTATACGAGGAATTGTTGACTTCCTGCCAGCATATATTCGCTAAGAAACCAGGTTTAGTAAAATGCAAAGAATGTAAACATTTTAATAAGGTGGCCTGTTGTTCTAGAGCCTGCACTTGGAGACCAAATTCTAATCGAAATTCTGCATGACCAATGATCTTGGGAATCATAAAGATAGATTTTATAGAATTAGTTTGCAATAGATTCAGTAATTTAGCATTCTTCCCTCGAAAAATAACTGAGCCATAAGCTAATGCTGGAGTTAGCTTAGCAGCCATAATTTTCACCAGATAATCATAAGTGGGAAACTTTAATTTGGCTCAAAGTGATTTAAAAGCAAACATGGAGGAAGATGTTTTAGCTCTTATTATGTCAAAATATCCTTTAAAAGACATGTTTTTGTAAAAAAAAAAAAATGCTGAGATACTTGTAACTCTTAACCAGTTCAATAAGCTTTTCCTTGCGTTCTTGGAGTAAGATCTGGCTGTAGATTATCCAATTGGCATTACTTTGGTTTTCTAATTGTTCACTACAAGATGATTAAATGAAATATATTCATCAAGGGAATTGGTTAATTAGTGTAAGACTATGGGTGTCTGAGTAGTATAGTATTGTCAGCATATTGTACATAATTTAGAGGGCTATTTGGAAATTTGGGGGAATGTGAATGTATTGTTTCCAGATTTTGATTCAGATCAGCCATGAAAAGGTTAAATAAACACAGCACAACCACACACCCTTGCTTTAAGCCATTAAAAGTTTAAATTCTCTGTGTAAGACAGGTTCCATCACCCAGCTTGACCTGTTCGTATAAAGGAGGATGATGAGATCAAGTAATTTTGGAGGCATGCCCTGTGCTGCTAATTTTGTTTCATAACAAAGCTTAAGGAACTGTACTGAGTGCTGCTTTGACAAAACAAATACAGATGTTGCCTCCTAGACAATTGCACTCTCGGCCATCAACATTAGGGTAGTCAGATTAGTAATTGTTGACTGATCCTTATGAAAACCAGATGAATTCATTGGAATTAAGTGCTGTGTAACTGACCATTCTTCTTGTACCTCTAAGTGAAAGGAGGCAAAAACTTTTGCTCCACCCACATGCGATTAATTCCTCGCCTGTGCGGGCGAATTAATCCGTGGGCGGGGTTGTGATGAGACCAGCTCGTCATGAGCATAGCTCCACCGTGACTCATGACAAGCTGTTCTCGTCACGAGCACCGCGGCGCCAAGCTCACCCCCGCCTCCCGCACCGTGGGGGCATTACCCCCGCAGGGAAGGGGTTAAGTTGCTTCTTTATTTAGTGGCTCAATTAATGGTGGGTTTATTCTGTCGACCATGCTGCTTACATTGATGGAATTATGCCTGTTTTCATGGAGGGTGCCTCCCATTTTTTCTCCAAGTTTCTCTGGTGATTTACTGTTCCAAAGGAATCTATACTATATAGGAGTAGTTGCCACTTGTGCTACATATACATTAGCGATGTGGTCCGCCTAGGAATTTTCTGTAATGTTTGTGCTGCTAGCCCTTTTGCCACTATTTTTGAGACCATTATGCCTTGCTGTTATTTGACTTGTTTGCAGATAGCAGCTTATTCAATTGCTCCTGGTGGTAGATATATTTGCATTCTATAATGCGTCCTTGTTTGACCTCCTTAGAATGTTTTTGCTTTTGTTTAAGTAGACATTGTGTGAACATGTGTTTCTGTTCAAAAACTGCCCTTATTGCTTTGTTAAGAACTTTCTTTTATTGATACAAAATGATGGGGTTATACCACTCAATATTAGAGTTTATAAGGGGATTCATCGTTCTTATGCTTTTAGCTGAGAATCTTGTAATTAAGGAATTGCTTAATGAATTCCATCTGTTCAACATAGAACTTTTGGTAGTGACATCAGGACAGCCAGATCTAATTAATGACTCAGCATGTTTCATTATCTTGGCCTGTTTGGTAGACTGCCAAACCAATCTTTTCAAATTATAAGATGATGGCACTTGATGGAGAACATTAGATTTCCGCATGCAATACACAGACAGATCTAAGATTAGATCTTTTGGATTAAGACCACTTTCAAGTCTTGGGGCCTGATTACGACCTTGGTGGAAGGGCTAATCCATCACAAACACGATGGATATCCTGCCCACTGTATTTGAAGTTCCATAGGATTTAATGGAACTTGGAATACAGTGGACAAGATATTCTTTACATTTGTGACAGAGTATCCCATCAGCCACCAGTACCTGTCTTACCTTTCACAAACACTGCACCCGGCCCAATGGCGTATGTTGGGCCTACCTAAGGGGTGCCTTTCATGTAAGGAAAGGGAAGGTTTGAGCCTGGAAAGTGGGTGCACTTGCCAGGACAACATGGCAGTTTACACCTTCGTACACTGACACTAAAGTGGTAGGTCTGAGGCACATTTACAGGGCTACTCATTTGGGTGCTGCAAGCCCACTAGTAGCATTTGATTTACAGACCCTTTCACACACTGTGCAATTTACTAGGGACTTACCAGTAAATCAAATATGCCAATCATGAATAACCAATCACATCATAATTTATACAGAGAGCATATCCACTTTAGCACTGATCAGCAGTTGTAAAGTGCCTAGAATCCTATAGCCAACAAAAACAGGGTCAGAAAAATAGGAGTCAAAAGACAAAAAGTTTTGGGATGACCCTGCGGAAAGGGCCAACTCCAAGAGGCAAGTGTAAGACCCCACAATAATCATCTGTTGATGACCCCTTCTCTGCCATGCTCTGACTAGCCTGCCTTTAATTTTTCATCTGCTGTTTCCTCAACAAGCTTTCCACAGTTTAGCTACAATGACCATGCTGTTTTATGTATACACCGCCAACAGAGCCAACTGTCATGGGATTAGAAACAAAATTACATTTACAATGCCTTTTCGCTTAATAATTTGCAGTCAGACAATTTTAAGTGTTTTCTTTGTGTTGCACAGTGACAGGAAACAAGAAAGTCCCTCCCCTCCCCTCCCAACTCAATCTCTTTTCTTTAAGGATGAAAGTTAAATTGCTTGTCTGCTATACTGCTGCGGCAACTGCAAGAATGTGTGTAAAAATATTCACATCACAATAAAAGAGACAATTAATGATTTTTAGCAAGTTGTAAAGTGCATTTCCACACAAGTAAAACATGCAAATGTTCAGTAAAGACAGAGGCAGTTTGCTGACAAATAGGTGGCGGGGAGCAGCAGACATGCACAGAGTGCAGGGGGAGAGAAGGATATGAAGGTAACAGCTCAAAAGCACGCATACTCTCATTGAGTTTCTTGAAAAGGAAGCAGTGGTGGAAGTCACAAAGGCAACCAATGAAAAGAGATGTAACGAGACAATGCTCCATGGCAGGGACAAACACAAGACTATGAAGACTATCAAGCTGGAACTCAAATAGGAAACAGGCAAGAGAGAGTTGCAAGGAAAGCCAACCAATGGTAAGCAATGAGCGCGCTCCAAGCCCCTCTGTGTTCTGGATGTGCCACAATATGTCTCGCAACAAGCAGCGCATGCGCTCTGTAGTTGACTTAGACTTAAAAAGCGGGTGGGGGAAGATGCTCTGTTTAATTAGTTTAATTTTACTTCTGTTTAGTTTTAAACTTGATTACTTTCAAAAAATAATCCTTACTGGAATTTCATGCGCTTTCCAATAGCTGCAGTCCTTAACCTAAGTTTTTTCTTTGTTGGTCCACTGTTTCTATTATAATTCATTACCTCAAGCAGCATGCTCTTGAACCACTGTTCTCTCCGGTAGTCTAGTGAACATGCAGCTTACAGCGAATCATGAAAAATTATAATTCCTTCCCAAGATGTTCAGTGTATGGACATATCACCTATTATTGGTACTAAACAAATAGCAAGGTGAAACTTCAGAAATGAGATAATACGAATATTTTTTCATGAGTTTGCAACATTTTTTCTCCCAACACTGAATCATACTCTCAATACATTTTACCATACAGCTGTATGAGTACACCTTATACAAGTCAGAAGCTCTGGTTATACGAAGTAATTCACTAGTGGCTAGAGCAGCTGCCACAAGGTGATGAGTATACCATCTTAATGTAGCAAAACCTACTAATATTCCTCATCACCAGAAAAGTGACACACTTTCCAATGACAGGTTTCCATTTATTTCTCTCCATAGTAAGTGTAAGCAAAGGCCTGGTTTCACATAATCACCTCCCCCCCCCCCACAGCCCCACCTATTTTTTGACTGATGCTGCTGGTTTTCAGCCTTTCTTACCTGCTTATATGCTCTGACCCCTAAAACGTGTTTACAATAGACTAACCTCTCATTGGCTCCTGTAAATTTCTTGTAAGTTCCCAGTATATGGTACCTTGTGTATTCCCAGCTTGTAAGTTAAATGTCACTAGTAGAATGCAGTACTTATTGTGCCACCACTGAAGTGATCATGTAAAACATGACTCTAGGCCTGCCACAGCACCCTAGCATGGCAGTTTGAAAACCTTGATTTTGACCTGTTAAAATAACCTTTATATAAGGCCTACACCTTCATTTTTAATATTTTTAAGTCACCTCTAAAGTAGGCCCTAAGCAACCATAAGGAATGGTAAATGGTATTTTAAAAGTAGTACTTAAGTTTCTAGTGTCCTGGCAGTGAAAAATCTCTAAAGTAATTTTACTCTGTAGCAATAGAACTCACACTCCCATAGAATAGCTTTGGGTTATATTATAACCCCTTAACCCCTTGCGTGCGTCGGCCGGCCGCCGGCCGTCCGACGTCATGGTGGGCGTGTGCGGAGGACGGCCGGGGCCCTACTGAACCACGGCCACACCATAAATCACCCGGACCGCGGCGGAATTTCCGCCGCGGTTAAAGGGTTAAAATGAATGTCAGTTTGTTAATAGGTAGAACAGTGGTTTAGGGTCTCAAATTAGAAGTAATGTAAAATCCAGACTGATGAAAAAGTAGAATTTTAACTCACTATTCTTAAACTGCCTCTTTAGAAAGTTGTCATTTTCCTGCATAAAGCCTCTAGCAGCCTTATCAGAGATAATCTCTAACTGTCACTTGCCTGCTGGGGTCCTGCAAGGAGGTGTGAATGACTCCCAGGGAAGGGAACAAACAAAAAGGGCCTTGATTGAGAGGAGGTGTGACCTCCTCCTGACAGGCTGGCCTGGGAGGGGTGCCCACCAACTGCACAAGCTTCAGGGGGCCATCCCATGTCACAGGCAGATGTAATACACACCTAGGCCTGTCTTTGCCATTGTCCAAGAAGCCAGAAAGGCACCAATCCCAGTAGGGAGAAAACCTGTTCCTAAACAGGTCTGCAGGGGGCGTTTCCTCCTTTCTCTAGTGTCACTTCACAGGTGTGCCCTGAGCTCTGAACAGAGGAAGAGATGCTCTGCCATGTATGAGTTTGCTAAAGCATGGCAATGTGGCATTGTTTAGGGACAGACCCCTTAAAATTATGTCAAAGTTGTTAAAGTTGCCTATGGGACCTAGTCAGGACTACCATCCACTTGAACTAGTAATACACTTTCTTACAGTAAGGTTAAAATTATGTTAGTCAATCTATCTTTTTTACAAGCACTTTTTGTCTAGTATAATTTCTTGTTAATCAGATTTAATTCAGTAAGGTCCTTCTTCTGCTACACATCTTCTACTCAGAGGCCTAAATTATTTCTAATAATAAGATGAACAAGTTCAGTGGGTGACTGCACATGCTGATGTGGAGAAGGCTGCTAGGCGCACCTGCCCTGCCATACCAGATGAACCCATCATCTCGAATTTACTCACAATGATGCTTAGACTGGGGAACTTATTGTACAGAGGGATATTGCCTGCTTTGCATACATACACGACCAGATCCAAGACAGTTTGGGATGCATCACCGTGAATTGAGCCGAATGATGATGACAGGAATACACTCATACAGTCATTAGGAATGTTCATTTAAATGCACGTAACTGAACTACATGCACCAGACGCATGTATCTCCCTACAGGATAGCCAAGTTGATCCAGGGGTCTAGTAGTGACTGTCCTAGATGTATGCAGCCGCAGGCCCTCTTTTATCACAGGGTACAGGAGTGTTGCCACATACACGTATTTTGGCAGGAGGTTGGGGGAGCACTGGAAGATTTATACTATTGGAGCCATTGTGGTGTCTCATCTGGCTAAATTATGTAGGCCAAAACGCAAATTTGTAAGTTTTTTTATTTAGCTCTGATATTCACTAAGAGGAATATAGAGACGAGTTGGAAGGCTAGATTGGCCCCAGATCTCCA
The DNA here is from genome assembly GCF_964261635.1 of Lissotriton helveticus. Taxonomy (NCBI): domain Eukaryota; kingdom Metazoa; phylum Chordata; class Amphibia; order Caudata; family Salamandridae; genus Lissotriton; species Lissotriton helveticus. The sequence goes on from NC_136068.1 coordinate 789,155,782, forward strand.
TTAAAGGTTGACAAAGGGATGAAATGGGCTAAGGCGAGATGGCCACACTTGTGGCTGCACACAGAAGTAACACTAAGGTCCCCTTGACAAAAAAGCCTGGAACACTATTTTGCCAGCCCTTCAGAATAAGTCTGATTAGCGTTCACCTTGAATGTAATCATGTCAGCATGGATCACTCAGCACATTTGTGCAGAGATGGGAAGGGTCCCTCAGAGCCCCCAGGGGCTTGGCACATATATAATTGGAGGTATCTACGTGGACTGGGAGGTTCTGAATATCTAAGAAGTGTTGGACCGACTAGAGGAGGGGGAGGGGAGGTCATGAAGGGTTTGTTGATTGCAAGAATGTTAGTAATAACTGGGTCGTTAGACACCTCATTGTGAAAATGTTAAAGACACATGTCTTGAACAGGAGCCCTAGCAGCACCAAATGGACATGTACTGCACCCTAAATGGAAGTGGAGATAAAAATGCGATATTGAATTAAGTGAAAAGCAGTAAATATATATTTAAATTTTGTAAAAAAAAAAGTTCTGTAGGTGACAGGATCCATTAGCCATCTATGTTATCCACGTATTCCTGCCAAGAGACTGCAGTTCTATTCCATTTCATAAGCAGGGTGTGCTAGGAAGGCAGGCAGAAGAAAAGAAGAAACGTGTTAACTTCTTTCCTTCAGAAAGGAGGCTTCCTAATCTTGCTACAATTGCAACGAATGCCATTCTGGCCATGTGTTTCTTTTTTCCTTACTGCTCAGTAGTTTGTTGATTCTGAAGATAGTTATTATTGTGCATTGCATTTTGAAATTTCTGTATATGTTATGTTTTTGCACACACCACAGTGGAACTGTACCCCAAGAATGTGGAAGCAGAGTTCCGCTGCCACTGTCACCAAGCACATTTAATCTACATTTCTGTTATCAATAAAGAGTGTCCTCACTTTAACTTCTTATTAGAAATTGGGTCTCAGGGTGCCAGAGGTTTGCACCCTGCTCAACCAGGGACCACAATCCTAGTCAGGGTAAGTCAGACACACAGCCTAAATTAACCCATGCTCACCCTCTGGTAGCTTGGCACAGAGCTGTCAGGCTTATCTTAAGAGGCAATGTGTAAACTATTTGTGCACACTTTAATTATGGTAACACTCTGAAAACACTACAAAAAGACTTCACACACATATTTGTCTGAGTGAAAGAAGCCCAAAAGTACAAAAATCCAATCAGTAGAAGTTGAGATATGAATTTTTAAAGATTAAATCCCAAAACAATGTTTAGAAGTCTATTGAACTAACAGGTTACTTGAGGTCATGCTAGACTGGAGTAAATCCAAAGATCAGGATGACTGTGATGAAGGGCTAGCTACAGGGCCCATGCAGGCCCGTTAATAAAGTATCTTTGTATGGAGCAAGCGTCGACGTTGAAGACTTGATGTGTCAGTTCCGATTCATGCAGTCGGGTCTATGTGTCGAAGTTGAGCCTCGCAGCGGTGTCTTTGGTTCAGTGCTGCGCTGTCATCAAGCTTCCCAGTTGGGACCTCGAATCAGCAATGTGTCATTATCGAACCTTGCAGTCAGGTCAATGCATCATCATAAAGCCGCGCAGGGATGTTCACGGATCGGCACTGTGTTCGCTGTCACTGCGTTGGTTCCGATCGGCTCAGTGGTGACAATGCGTGCAGATGCAGCTGCAGAACCCACTTCTGAGGCCCAGGCCTGGAGAGGCACCTCAGGCAAGGGTAGGAGTCACAGATGGCAAAGTCAAGCAGCACCAGCAGAGTTACAAGAAGTTTTTTGTGACCCTGAGACTTCAGAGTACAGGAGGCAAGCCACCAGGCCCTTGGAAAAACTTGGGTTCACGGATGAAGATAACAGGCACAGTCCTTCCCGCTCTCATGTAAGAAGCAGCAGGCAGCAGACAAACACAGCAGAGCAGGTAGCAAAGTGGCAGTCCTTCCTGCAGCACAGCAGCTCTTCTTTCAGGCAGAATGTCCTTGGTTCCAGCTAAATTCTCATTTGGTGGTGTCAGTGGTCCAGTACTTATACCCAGTTGTGCCTTTAAAGTGGGGGAGACTTCAAAGAGGCTTTTGAAGATTACAAGGTCCCTGCCTTTCCTGCCCTGGCTCTAGACTCACTACAGGGGAGTATGCAGCTTTTGTGTGGGGACAGGCACAACCATATTCTGTTGCCAGTGTCAGCTCCTCCTTCCCAGTCTACCCCAGGACGGCCCATCAGTCTGGTGATGGGCCATCAGGACGCAAAAGTCAGACCCCAGCTTCCTTTGTGTGACTGTCTAGAGGGAATGTGAAAGGCCAGGTGTCACCCAACTCAGATGTTTATTCAGAGACAGGCAGAGGCACACAATTGTCAAAGTGTTAAAATGCCCCACAGTCCCCCGCCTTAAAAGAATTCGACAAAAGAAAAAGGCCTGATGAGAGTCCAGGAACTGGTTTCCTGGTCTCGAAACGCGTCGGCAAACTTGGAGGAATAAAATGATCTATTACAGTAGAAACTAGCAGCGGCTAGTCTAGAAAGTATTGATTAATCTCATTTATTTGACTGTATTCCTCGTCTTTTGATTTTGTCTTTCATTTCCTGATATCAAATATATATATATACATAATATGTGGCAAACTTGGAGGAATAAAATTATCTATTACAGTAGAAACTAGCAGCGGCTAGTCTAGAAAGTATTGATTAATCTCATTTATTTGACTGTATTCCTCCTCTTTTGATTTTGTCTTTCATTTCCTGAAATCAAATATATATGTACATAATATGTGTTGTTTTTGGGTAAGAATTGTTTTTGGTATGGATGATGTTTATTGATTTTTCAGTGTATATATATTGATTTTTTGATCTATGTTTGTAAATCATTATGTACAATAGTGTAAATATATAAATGTGCAGTTGTTCCTTTTTTGCAAATTAATGCCCAAAAAGTTTTTGCAAGAAAAAAGAAAAATTGAATGGTATAAAATAAAATTACCAGGTCAAAATTCAATAAATATTTTTTGACCTATATAAATTGTGTTGTGTGAAAATAAGGGTGGTGTGGGCACGTTTTCTAATGTGTGTACTTTAAAAAGGGTCCAGCCTACTCCATGCCCTGACTGACCTAACTCCTTAGGAATATAAACTTTCTAAAAGTGGCATTTTCAGATTTACAATTTGAAATCTGACTTCACCATGAGTTGTGATTTTAAATTGTGAGTCCAGAGACACCAAACTCCAAATCCCTATCTTTTCCCAATTGGAAATTACACTTAAAAGATCTTTCAAGGTAATCCCAACAAATTTAGCAGTTTTTCACTATCAGGACATGCAACGCTCACATTTACGTCCATTATTTTCAATGCAGTGCCTAGGGCATACCTAAGGGGTGACTTATATGTAAAAAAAAGGGAAGGTATGGGCCTGGCAAATAGGTTAACTTGTCAGGTGTCAGGTTAAAATGGCAGTTAAAACTGCACACACAGGCTCTGCAGTGGCAGACCTGAGCCATGTTTAAAGGGCAACTTAAGTGGGTGGCACAATTAGTACTGCAGGCCCAGTAATAGCTTTTAATTGACATTAAATTAAATCTGCCAATTGTGGGTAAGCCAATGTTACCATTTTTTGAGTACAGAGCTTTTTCACTTTAGCACTGGTTAGCAGTGGTAAAGTGCCCAGACACCAAAAGACAACAAAAACGAATTCAGTAAAAAGGGGGAAAGGAATGCAATAGGTTTGGGGGTGACCCTTCAGAAACTGCCAAGTCCAACAATTACAAACACTCTTCTGGTCAGAAACGCAGACAACTAAGAGAGGGGTATTTTTACAACTATGGTCCAAGAAATGTAAATGTATTTAAATGTTATCATTTATCATTTTGGCACCCCTCTTTTTCAGGTCATATTTTACCCCCATCCCTACCTTAGTGATTTATAAACATGGGCGGATTTTGCGGATCCACGATTCGCGGATTTGCGTATTCACGGATCGTGGATCCGCAAAATCCACGGATTTTGCGGATCGGCGGATTTGGGGCGGGGCTTCCATGCGAGTGCACATGCCTCTTGTGTGTAGAAAAGGTCAGAGACCGATCAGTGCCAGAAAGTACCCTGCCCTTCATATTTATTCAAGAAGAAGCCACCGTTTTGTGCCATACCGCTACTCAGCTGGAGTACTTTGTACTGGATAATCAGTAAGTGCTACCTCGTTGGGTAAATGTATAGTGCTTTTATTACACTACAGCTGCCTAAAGTGCCAGAGAGTTGTCTACAGCGACCAGGTGTGTGTTACTATGCAATAGCGCCGAAGGGCGCAGGGGTCCCTTAAGTGAGCTATCATAGTGGGTAAATGGCGGGAAGACGGTGCCCACCGCGTGTGTGTGGGTGGGGCCAAACGGACGGGGCTTCCATGCGAGTGCACATGCCTCTTGTGTGTATAAAAGGTCAGAGGCCGATCAGAGCAGCAGATGAAGATACAGAAGCTCCTGGCCACAGGAACAGCACGAGGATTGCGCTCGTGAAAGTCAAGGATGCAAAGGCCTCTGTCCAGCATCACAGCTGATTTTCGATGGTATATTTGGGAAGAGGGCACAGCTGCCCAGCCTTGACAACGCTCATAATTGTTTTTTGGGCCTATGAATGAGTCACTGAATTTAAGCTACAACTAGGGCACGTGCTTACTTGATATCTGTAAGTGCTTCCGTTTGAGGTTTAATTTTTGTGCCAGGACCATCGTGCCAGAATGAACCCTGCCCTTCATATTTATTCAAGAAGACCTGCCTGGCCTGTTGTTACTATTTTACGATGGCGCCGGCAAGCTGCCAGCGCCATCCTAAAATAGTTACTAAATTAGCTTCAACAGGAAGCTCGAATAGATAAAATAAAGCAGATGCACGAGCGCCTGCTTGATTTTATCTATTAGAGCTTCCTGTTGAAGCTAATTTAGTAACTATTTTACGATGGCGCAGGAAGCTTGCCGGCGCCATCGTAAATCAGTTACAACAACAGGCCAGGAAGGCTTGAACTTTTGGCCTCGGAATCCGCCGCTCGCGGATTGCGAATTTTCGGTCAATTCGCGAGAGTTCGCGGATCGCGGATTTACCGAAAATTCGCGAAATCCGCGAGCGTAGCGGATTTTGCACTCATACTTAGTGATTTACCCTCATGATATCCATTGAATTTTTACTGTTGACGCAGGGAAACAACTTGTTCTTAGCAGTGTCTTCTATCCTAATTATAACCCCTGACTAGACTATCTTTCAAGTATCATGGTCAATTCAAGCCTCTGTTCCTCTTCCTTTTCATTCGTTTTCTTGTGTATTTTCCTCAGAATTTCTACGTTAACTTCCCTCACAGCACCCCATCGGTGTCCTAGCCAATTTACTCTGCCCACTCCTCATATTCCTGTTACCACCATACACATACCCTCTGGAGGTACTCATTAGCACAATGCACCCACATTTTAGAACTAGCAGCTTTCCTCATTTCATGGTGCGACCGCTGACGTTGTCATCAGGACTATCTCAAAGCTAACCTCTTTTCATACTCATGCCCTATGTGCTTTTCTATCCAATGTTAAAGCCACATCAATGATTTGAGGAACACATCAATGGGCGTGCAATCTCATTGTTTTAAAGATTGTTGTTGACAGACACGTTTAATTCCTATTTAGAATATAACGTTAATGAAGGCTTACAATTATACCTCACTGTTGTCAGCAAAAGTTCGCACCGTTTTGTACTATTTCGCTTACGCTTAGGGATTGTGCACCACCTAGTGGCGTTCCCAACAATTAAGAAACCTGGGACATGCCCATGCCCCTGTGATGGTGCATCCAAGCAGAGTAGCTGCCATTTCATGTTGTTTTGCAAATTTTATATTTCTTATAGAAAATTTTATTTGAAACCCATCTTTTTAAAATATAACACGCGCAGCACAAAGAAAGCGATGCAACTGATGTTTAATCTAGAGAATCCAGATATATGTTTTATGTAGCTACCTATATTTTAAAATGTATTTTTGCACGGAAATCAATTATTGTATGATCCCAATACATGGCCCTGACTTATACGCACTTTACTATTGCCAGTTTGCACATGTATTACTAGTCGTTTGTATCAATATGCACTTTAACATTGCCAAGTTTGCACATGTGCTAACAAAATGAGTATTTTTAGCATTACTGCCCTTTATACTGCTAGTTTATACACGTACCATCAGGCGAACGTATTAATATGCACTTTCAAGATTGCTCATTTTGCACACGTGTCGTAAATGTATATTGTACATAGTATTGAGGTAAATCAGAGTTGATGTAAATCATGACGTATATGCAATTGATTCACATGCACCTTACCATTGCTAGTCTGTATACGTATTACTAGTCGTATGTAACAATATGCATTTTAATATTGCCAATTTTGCACATGCGCCAGTAAATGGGTATTCTCAGCACTATTGCACTTATACATGCACTTTATACTGCCAGTTTGCACATGTATTACCAGGCGAATGTATTAATATGCACTTTAAGTCTGCTCATTTGCACACGTGCCGCATATGTATATTGTATATGGAACTGAGGATTTGGTATACCAGAGTCGATGTAAATCATGACGTACATGCATTTTATTTTGATTGTTGCTATATGGTTGTACATATACATACCGAATAAAGCACTTTTGAACTTGAACTTGACAGCACTGTGTGACTGAAATAAATTAACAAATAAACTAATTAACTTTAGGAAACCTAGGCATATCAAGAGCAGAAATGTGTACGTGGGTAAAGAAATGACTTTTAAAACCTAATGCACAAGGGAGTAGAAGTGCTGTGATATAGTCAATGCACATTCGGAAAAAGAGAAAAATTATGAATCTGAGCATAGAGAGCTGAAGCTGGTAAGTGGTACTTAAGGCAGTGCAGCGGAATGATTAAAGCCGTGTCATTATACGAACAATTGTCGCACCGAGCAAAGTGACCCTGAAAAAAAGCCTTCCTCACCTATTGGACCCCGTACTATAGAACATGTTTGGTTAATGGATGCGTTGTTAAGCTTTCAAGAATAATAGTTTCTCTTTAAAGCCTTTTGTATAAAGATCAGCTCATGAAAACATATAGGTCTCTGTTTCACAGGAATCGTAGCACAGGGGGCATAACAGTGGCTTTGACAGCTAGTGCAATGTCCGGGGATTCAGCTCTGGCGAATTTTTAGACTTCTGAATCTTACACGTTCCAACCACAGGCAAAGCCGGGTCAGACTATCCGGGCCAAATGAACTGACCCAAAGGGCGATCAATATGTTCCAGGGCACAATGCCCCCAAAACGGGCATTTCAGGAGTGGCAAAAGGTTCTTCTCTGAGAACCAGGGCGGATCCACCTCTGGTTGGAGGGGCACTAGTCTGAAGACCACAAGGGCCTACATGGCTGGAAGCAACGCATCATCCTTTAAGACTGCTTCCATATCAGTATGCTTTTGAGTTGCCATTACATGAGACATGGCAGGCACATTTACCTTCTGGTTTCGGTATAGTCCATAGAGAACGAGAGGTACAATAATACCTATGGGTTAAACTGTTGTTTAATGCACATGGCACGCTATCTGATTCTGCAAGCCAGTTATTTCAATTTCTTTGAACTGCAGACACGTAGTTTGGCATTTCAAACTTCAGTGTTGTGAATAAAATCTATAAATTCTTTCAGTCATCCCTGATGGCCTGGAATTTCATAAGTCGATTCAAGCAGTGAAGATGTATACTGCAAACAGGTGTCAGTTTCTTTCTATCCTTGTGTTCCTGCCGTAAGGGCAAATAATTTTTGCTTGTTTTCTAGCAGCTATGATTCATTCTAAATGTGCATCTAGTGCAGCACTATGGAAGCTAGCAGGATCTTGTTTGTAAGCTGCTTGTAGGTGGCTGGCAATTGTAAACAGAAGAGGAACTTTATTAGCATAGTGTCATTAACACAAAATGTGGTATCGCATGAACATAACTAATTTAAAAGAACAAAGGCACAAATAATATGCAAAGACAGTTAAACAGAAGTAGAGAAGCTGTTTGTATGGAGACATAGAACGTCTAAATGATTCCAGCACACTTTCAAGATTAAGAACTCGTGTATAAACGTGATGTCGAGGTTGGTTCGCTTAAAACTTTTTAGAACGAAACTCTTTATTTTACTGTACAAACATTTTATCGACATACATTAATTCACAAGAGTTAACATTGCAAAGAAAATGAATCCTTAAAATTGATCCTGAACTTCACAAATTCTACATTTTGCTAACAGTGTTACTGTAAAATAATGGTCTGGTGCCCTGTGTGTATTTCGTGTATGTGACTGACTGTTATTTTCATTAAATCAAGGGGCACTTGTGTGTTTAACCAGGTCTCTCGGTACTTGGGTCTCCAGTGGTTTGGCAAATTTAGTCAAATTTGCGGCAACTATTGAGATTTTTTTTAAATTTTAGTTTGTAATAATTTGGTTTCAGTATCTCCAGGTTTAGAGAAAAGAGCAATGGACCATGCCCAAGGGCTATATTCTATACCAGGAATGGCAGAGCGGTGTATTCATTTATATGCCCATAATAAATCCTCCAGTCATTCCCAACGCAACATTACATGACCCTGGTAATCCCCGACTAACTGTTTTTATTGAAATCCAGTAATCCTTAATGATGTTTTTAAATTGAACTGTTTAACGTATTACTTTGAAATTGTCCCATAAGCTGTTATTCAAGCTTTATGGTGTGTGTAATTCTATTACAATGTTAGGCACTGCTAGCACGGGCGCATTTTTAGGTCTGGCCTATAGACAGCTTTAGCTGTACCGATTTTTTGTGTAAGACCTATTGTGAACAATCCAATATACATAGAATGGGCGTTGAGTCAGCACCGTACTCATGATTGGATGGTTCTCTCGTCTGTCTCATTGCCCTGCTCCTGATTCAGTGATTGCTATCCTCCCGATTCTTGAGTTTACCTCTCACAAGCATTCCCGTTTCGCCGTGTTTTGACTGGCTGTCATGAAACCCTCTACTGCTGATGTCAGAACTCGCTTTGTACTGCAGTGCATCTGAGGGACTATTTTATGTAACTTCCACCACCCTAGTTCTCCTCTCCCCCCCCCACAACCCCGTGTTCGGAGCGCCCCCTGCAGAGGTGTCATGTTCACATGTTTTTTAAGCATTCTAGTGCATGCTGGGCATCTATGAATACACACTGTTCTGTTTTAATGAAATACATTGAATTGTATGCGTCAGTGTGTGTTGCCTCTTGTTGTGATGCTTGCTATGGGGCTCAGGCAGCTGGCCCATATCCTGCTCTGCTGACTTTGCTTCCAAGCATCTCCGCATTTGCTGCCTGGAAGCTGAGGCAGATATGAGGTGCTGAAATATTACCCAATTCTAGTGTTTGCCCCCTTGTGCAGACCCTGGTTTTCATGCTACACTTAGTCTTTCCACACCTCATACTTATGTTGCCTCCGTTCCTGTTCCTTGTACTCAAACATCAAACTTGCATATCTCGCAGAAATAAGATATTTTTTCCTCAAGCACCAGGTTGCTATTTTCTGAACACAACACACACTGCCAAATGCTTTCTTTTTAATCTTTCTAAATAAAGTCAACTTTCGTCATATGAAAGCTTTTCATTTTGTATAAATAAACCAATTCCTGGAAACAAAAGCCTGTCATTGTTTTTATGTAGCTCTTTCCTCCCAGATTACCCGCTTCATTTTTGCTAAATAAGAGTTTGGTCTCCGGCATAAACTTGGCATTTTCTTCATATATTCACAAGTACTTCTTCACTGCACTGCATAGACAGATTCAGCCTGAACATGCCCGTGCCAGCAAGTCAGGAATACCGACCATGGACAAGGGATAGCCATCAGCTATCAGAACTGACCACCTTATAAGACGGATGCTGGTTAGGAGAGAAGGATGGCTGCCAGGTGGCTGCAGTGAGCACCATTATGGCAGGGCCACTATGTCAAAGACAGCTATCACTGTACCTTTGTTGGCCGTTATTAGTCCATGAATTCCACTGGTGGGCTAAGGTTGGTCACCTTGTGACACAGTCACCATTATGGCAGAAGCAAGAGTATGCAGTTCCTAAAGGGTAAGGAGAGGGAATAAGGCAGAAGGCAGGTGTCCAAAAGTGTAAAGGTGAAACGTATGGTGAACGTGGAGTAGCTCCAATTAGGAGCAAGGGCCCTCACACACCCCGGAGGGTGTCATGCTTCATCATCGGGTAGCTCCTCGCTGGGCCGGCACCGCAATGCCCAACAGGCCCCGCGAGGGGGCTCTTTGCCGGAGGTCTTCTCTTTTTGCTGATGTGAAGTATTGGTGGGGCATGTGTGTCACGAGTAGACATGGGAGGGAGTGTGTGTGGATTAAAAGTTGCTGTTGGAATTCCACACAGTAATTGTATTAGCTGGGTTCCTATGCTATGCTAAAAACAGAAGACTATAGAGTTGTGGCTGAAGAGGGGGGATTGCACCCTCTAGAGCTCAAGAATATGTGAGCCAAGGGCGTGGGGTCAACATGTTTCATGCCATATGTTGTCCATAGGATCTCAGCATTTTGTCAGGACCATGAGATCCTTGTTTACTCTAGTGGGGATGGTGTGTATAAGTATCTAAACATGTGTCTTTAATGAAACATTAAAGGCATCCCTGTGGGCACACCGTATTTCCTCAGTGTGAAATGAGGATTCCAAACTCAGTTCCTTTGAAAATTGTTTTGTTCTTTATTCCATGTATATTCTTGAGGTATTGTTTATTTATCACATTTTATCATTTGGTGATTAAATCAATATTTATACAAGTGACAGAGTTATTTTTGACTGGAACGGATCATTTTTTTCGATTTGTGGATTATGGTACGCTAGTGTAAAACGCTTTACCGATAATTGAGCCTAATAGCACGTTCGTTTCCTATGTTTCCTTAAACAGTTTTGAGTACCGAGGTTTTACCTGATAGAACGCAACACGTAAGTGATACAGACATGGTTGTATCTCATCATTCAGTCACGGGTTTTTAAGGGATAGAAGGCGGTTATGTTTTCTTAAATCACACTGGACACCAGAGTCTGATTTTTCGGTTTTTTGAATCTCTAAACACGGCACATCAGCCTATTGCATTCTACACTGCATGTCACAAATTACACCCATAGGAAATTTGCTCATTACATTTTTGTATGTTTTTCTTTTTGTAGTGTTTATTCCCTGATGAAGGACGTTGTGAGTTACGCCCGAAATGCATTGGAGCATGGCCCATGCATTTGATTGGCTGACTTTCTGTAAAACTCAACTAAACAGAGGAGGTGTCCGTGTCCTGGGTGCGTGGTTGGGCTACTGCGAGAGCTGTGTGAAAAATGCTTTTGAATCTCGAGTCCTGGGTAAAATATTGGATTGGGCAGCGTATCCTCTCACTTAATTCTGAAACATGCACACTTTTTAGATATAGGTTTTGGGTTAAAATTAGAGGTGTCCGCCCACTCTTTCAGGCATAGAGTACATAAGTGCTAATCTAGTACACTCCTATAAGTAGATCAGCAGTGGGAATGCAACTGTAAATTTGGCTAACCGCCTCCTCCCCTCAACTGCAGCTGATCACTTTGTTTTTTTAATTGTCAATGTGCAAAGGTGAAGGTAAAGTTACTTATATTGCACACAATAACAGCCTCTAGTTGACAACCATTGTGAAATTTCTAGTTGAACTGTCTTGCTTTACGGAAGTAGAGTGGGAGAGAGTTAAAAAAAGTTTAGTCAACAACCAACTCTCTGAACACAAATGCACAGATTAGGAGTGAAAAGTAAACCTGTGCGGACCACATGTGCTACCGCTCTATCCATGTGCACAGACTTGTTTCCTCCTATTACAAGTTAAAACCCTAGGAATGGGGAATACGTGTGCAGTGCTGTAGTGCTGGATTTACAGGGTGTAGAACGCACTCAATTCCCAATCTCTGTGATTTAACACTATCATTTACCACCTACTCTAAGTAGATGGTAAATGGGATCAGGGGCCTCTGTTTGGGGTGTGGGGTGTAGGGTAGCGGTGGTGGGTGGGGGTTTGGGAGAACATGGATTCTAATGTCTGGCAGGGGGAGCATTAAATTCCCCCCTGCCATTGAAAAAGTACAGAGGCGGGTTGAGGTTTGGTTACTGTTGTAGGCAAAGCCTCCTGCAATTTTACCAACTGGAATTATCAACCAGTAAATTTGGGTCCAGAGTTCACACAGCTAGAGACAGTGGGTGCAGGAACACAAGGCCAGCACCAACTGGAGATACCGCTCCACCTGACCCATAATCAGGCCCAAAATGAGGAAACTTGGAACAGCTTCTGGAGAATGAGAAGTTCTCAATGCACACAGGGCGTGATTTAACTTAAAGAAACATGGTGGCTTTTCCATGTCTGCATTTGAATGAAATGCAGAGGAATTCAAATTGAATCCTAGCCTCTGTTGGCAAGAAATGAAGTTCCTTGCTTATCTCATGGATATGATTTTTTTCTCAAACGTCCTAATGCCAACCAAACTCCAATGTTCTGATCTCTAAGAAATTGGAGAACTCTGCATTTGACATTGAAACAATATTACCATAATTTAGTCAAGAAGTAGTAGTATGGTTCAGGTGGTCGCTTAGGGCTACTTGAAAACAGTTGAACATTTTAATGGGCAATCTAGACTTGAACCTAAGCAAGAAGACCTCCGCTTGTCTTCGTTCAGTTGGAGCCTGCTCCCCTACATCTACTCTTTGATGTCCAGCCAGGTCAGTACATCAGAAAACCTGTGTATTTTCAAAGATTTGTAGTATTTGGGTATTACTACAGAGCAATTAAAACACAAGCTGATGTGTTCAAATGATGTCTGCTAACAGTCTCATATAATTTGTTAAAATGCGTTGACCCCTGAGGTACTTCACAGACAATTGCTTTTAAGTTTGGAGATAAGGAATCCAACTTTGACCTTTTGGACTCACTGACAAAGGTCCACAATGATTATATTTTTATTATTATTCTTTGCACTTATACTTGCGCATCGGCTACCCAGATCGGGTTTCCCGGCACATCTCTGCCGTTATAAGATGGAGAAAGAATCTTATTTATCGAATAACCAGGTTTTTAGCAACTTTCGGAAACTAGAGTAATTAGGCTCATTCCTCAGTGAGATGGGGAGAGAATTCCAATAACACGGGTCTAGATAGACAAAGGATTTTCCTCCTATACGTGTGCGCTTAAATTTAGGGATCATAAAGCAGCCCTGAGTGGCTGACCTAAGATTTCTGGATGGGATGTATGTTTTTGCCAGTGAGCAGAGGTACTTCGGGGCTGTGTTGGCTTTTATTTTGTACACGTAAGTGAGTGCTTTAAATTTCACTCGATTTTCTACATTAGGCCAATGTAGCTTACGTCGGAATGCAGAAACTGATTCCCTTTTAGGTACCTTACATAGTAATCTGACTGCCGCGTTTTGGGCCATCTGTAAGCGGTGGAGAATAGCCCTGTTGGATCCCAAGTAGAGAACATTTCCGTAATCCAAGCGGGATGTTATCAAGGCTTTCACCACCATTTTTTTGGTTGACTCTGGGAGCATCCAACAGATTTTTCTCAGCCACCGTATGATAGAAAAACAGGTGGCTGTCACTCTAACTGATTGTGCGTGCATGCTCAAGGTATCATCCAGGAGTACCCCTAGATCATTGGGCGCACAGGTTCAAATGAAATTCCCCGCACTACTAAAGATCATGTGGAACAACAGAATGTATAACTGTAATTACCCAGAGGAGGTAGATGAATTGTTGGTGGGGATGAGAAAGTAGTAGGGTAATAAGTTCATTTCTAATGTAATTATCTTTTGGCGGGAGGGAGTGATAGACGGAGGGGCAATGTGATGAAGGGAAGTAGGGAAAAAACTAGAGAAACATAAAAGGTTTAAAAAAAAAAAAGGGGGGAAGGGACGCAAGATATAGGTGTTGTATAGGTTTAGTAAAAAAAGTCAAGGTGTATAAGCATTGAAAATAGAACTAAAGTGGGTGGGGAAAATTTCTACTAGATGTGCTTTGGGCTGGGAGCTCCCTAGGGCGTCGGATACGCCAATTGTGAAGGGAGGGTTCCTCGGGGGGTGGGGGGAGGTGAAGGTTCAAGGGGGGGTGGGGTAAAAATAAAAAAATATCCTCATATGCCAGAATTTTATGTTGTAAAGGTTTGGAATATCACTACAAGTCTATACAATTATTAGTCAAAATATCATTATTCTATCAATACATATATGGCATCGAGTACTAGAATCCTATCATGGAATGTAAATGGATTGGGAAGCCGGAAAAAACAACAGAGAATATGCGAGCTTTTCAGGAATTCTGAAGCATTCTTGTATCTTTTGCAGGAAACACATTTAGAGTCGAAGGAGTGTGCACACATCTTTACAAGATATAATTGGGTCCAGGAAGTCCTGTGCTCTAATAAGAAAGGGTCAAATAGAGGTGTAGCCATCATAGTACGGGCATATAAAGGGATAAGGGTGATCAGTTGGGGTACTGACCAGTCGGGAAGGTGGTTGGCAGCAGTACTGTCTGTTGGAGGTTTTACCTTTCTTTGCGCTGTGTACTATGGCCCGTACGAAGATAACGCAGTGTTTCTTCAGAAGCTACAAGAGTATTTGACACAGTATACAGTGCCAGTCATACTGGGTGGAGATTTTAACTTAGTGTTTGACCAAGATCTAGACCGCACCTCGAAGGTGAAATATAATCCCCCCAATAAATCCATCTCAGCACTAAATAGTATTATCAAAGAATTTGTTTTAGTGGATGTCTGAAGAATTAAGCACGGTAATCTTAGAGAGTACTCCTTTTTTAGCAAAAAATATAAACAATTTTCCAGAATTGATTTTTTTCTGATAGATCAAACTTTTCTTTCAGACATAGTGTCTGTATCTTATATGCCAGTAGGTTTGTCAGACCACTCTGTGGTGGAGTTGGAAATGAATTTCAAAATTAACTATACAATGCGGCGGTGGACCCAGGATAGAACAATGCTCTTAGACGAAAAAGTTAAATTGAATATCAAAGAAAGTCTCTCTGAATTCTTTCGGTTTAACGCTGGGACAGCTTCAGAGCAAAATGTTTGGGATGCATCAAAATACTTCTAAAGGGGGGTCTTTAAGTCACAGAAGGTTTCAATAATAAAACGTAGAAAAGAAATAGACATCCACGATCTAGAAGAGATTAAAAATAAGGAACGGCAACTCCAACGGGCAGCGTTAAATGACAGAGGTAAGATCCAGGTATTAGAAAAGGAACTGGGCGAGATACAGGCACGTCTTAAGGCTCGTACTGATAAAATTAACAGGGACAGGTGGGAGGTGAGCAAGCTTCGTAATTTCGAATATGGGGAAAAATGCGGCTCGCTCTTCGCATGGAAGGCAAGATCTGAGAGAAGCAGAAATAACATTACGTCGTTAATTCAGGAGGAAACAGGGTCAAAGCTAACAGAGGACTCCGAAATAAGGGATGAAGCAAGAGGGTTTAAGGAGGAACTGTACAAAGAACAAGTTATGCCTAGTGAAGATGCATTGGAAAATTGGTGGATGGAGAAAGAATTGCCACAGTTGAGCGAATCTGATAAACTTTACCTAGTTACAGCTATAACGGAGGGAGAGGTGAGGACCCAATTGAAAAAAATGACTAGAAACAAAGCGGCAGGCCCTGATGGGCTGCCGACCGAAGTCTATAAGGATAACGTAGAGGAGGTAGTAGGCCCACTTTTTTCATTATTTAATAGGATTCTTATAGAGGGGGAATGTATTCCTGATACTTGGGCTGAGGCAACAATAACATTACTGGCAAAACCTAACAAGGATCCAAAAAGAATAGCTTCATACAGGCCGACTTCGCTCCTTAACTCAGATTCCAAAATATATTCCGGCATCCTTTCGACTAGACTCGCAAAAGTAATTAAATCCATCATACACTCAGATCAGAGAGGTTTTATACCCGGACGCCAATTAAATGAACTAACATATCAGGTTATAGGGGCCATAGACTTTGCAACTAAGAACGGGCTTCCACTGGCTATCGTTGCGATTGACGCTGCAAAAGCCTTCGATCAAGTCAATTGGAGGTTTCTGTGGAAAACCATGGAAAAATTCGGATTTTCGGACACATTTATCAAGGGGATTGAGACTCTATATAGACGGCCTGGGGCTAAAGTTTCAGTTAACGGAAGCCTAACAGATTGGCTATATATTTCAAGAGGAACAAGACAGGGTTGTCCCC
The DNA here is from genome assembly GCF_964261635.1 of Lissotriton helveticus. NCBI lineage: Eukaryota > Metazoa > Chordata > Amphibia > Caudata > Salamandridae > Lissotriton > Lissotriton helveticus. Next base: position 789,172,044 of record NC_136068.1, read on the forward strand.
TGTCACCTCTTCTCTTCGATATTTACATAGAGCCTTTTGTTTGTTCCATAAGATCTGACCTTAATATTTTACCATTCGTGTTGGGAAATCTGGAGCTTAAAACGGCACTTTATGCCGACGACCTTTTACTTTATACATCAAACCCAGATGAGGCTATCCCACGCTTAATAGAATTGGCCAAAGATTGTGGTACAGTGTCAGGATACGGAATAAACCAAGATAAAACCGACATCATGTGTTGGAATTGCCCGTCCCCCATATTAGAGGCGAAAACAAAAATAAGATATTTGGGTATTCATATCACTCAAGCCTTGGATGAGGTAGTGAAGGTCAGTTGGAACATAGTATTAAAAGAAGTTAAGAAACTCTTGACTAGATGGAACGCTCTGCCTTTTAATATCTATGGCAGAGTGAATTTGGTTAAGATGAATATTTTACCAAAGTTAACTTTCTTATTTAATTCAATTCCTCTGGGCTTTGATAAAAAAGATATAGCTAATCTCCAAGGTCGGATAGGCTCATTCATATGGGCTACTAAATCCCCTAGAATAGCATGGAGAAAGTTGAGGAGGGGTTTGAAACTAGGAGGATTGGCTCTACCTGATTTACTTTTTTACTGTTATGCTTTTCAGTTCAAAAATGTTAGGCTCCTGGCAAATAAATTGGATTCATCATCCCATGGTAAACTTTTTCAAGCTATGCTCACAGACTTGCCACAAGGCTTAGATTTTTTTTTGTTTAAATTTGGAGACCAGAAATTTTTTAAGAAGGTTCGTTTGAAGGTCCTGAAGACCGCGCTCGCTGTATGGCAGGCGATGCGAAGAATCTTTGATATTCCCTACTATCATCATTTGGCCCCCATTTGGGATTCTCCAGGTACCCCAGAATGCTCATTGGATTGTTTAGCTATTCCATTGAAAGTTGCAAGTTTTTTGCAGTGGGGTGACCTGTGTAATAACGGAGAAATATTAAGCTGGGAATCTCTTCTTAACCTCACAGGAGGTGCTATTTCAAGGTTTAAGTTTTATCAGCTGTCCTCATGGTGGGAAGAGCAATGTGGGGGAAATAGAAAAGAGGTTGTAATATTGGAGCATGTTAACAGGGGAGGGGGCTGGAAGGGTGAGATATCACACTGGTACACTATAATGCTATACGAGAAAGATAATTTGGGAGCAGAAATAGTTAAACTCTGGGGAGACTTAATAACTGAGGACTCGGGGGAAATGGTAAAATTATGGACGGATTCTTTTGTTCTTTCACAGAATGTTATAAAGCCCTCTAATTTAAGGAGGAACCATTTTTATACAGCGTATAGGGCCTATTGGACTCCATCAAAGCTCTCAAAGATATCTGTAGATGAATACCTATGTCCCAGATGTAAGACAGTAGCAGCCGATGATAGGCATATGTTTGCGGAGTGTCCTGTACTGGAAACTTACTGGGAGGAGGTTGCTAGTTTTTTAGAGCAGGTAACATTATTACCCGTTGAATGCAATACCAGATTAATACTTTTCGGACTTCCTCAAGACTATGATATCAGAGATAATATTACACAATTGATGTTTTATGTTCTAGTCATTGCTAGAAGAGAAATATGTAGGGAATGGAAGTCCGCTAGTCCTCCGAGATTTGCGGACTGCCTTGGAAACATCATGGTGGTGAGTGGTTTGGATTTGTCGTGTGGAGGAGAGAAGGCAAGTAGGGTATGGTCTCCACTGATGGCATGGTCTGAGAGCTAATTCGGAACCGAGCCCGATGATTATGCCAGAGGTTTTTTTGGTCCTATCCTCCCGCAGGGCAAGAATCACCGCAAACGGGAGTGGGATGGGAAACGACCTACCTCTGGGTGATCTCCGTTGGCTGCTTGCAGACTCCAGGGCGGGAACAATTAAGTCTGAGGTGGTGGCCCGGAGAAAGCCTTTCTAGAGTCATATTTCTGGTGGCATTATATGAGGACTCAAAAAAAAAATAAGGAGTACCCCTAGGTTACGTACTTGCAAAACTGATGACTTTGTGCAAACAGTGGACTAGAAATGTAATCTACCTTTGCACGACAATCCCAATAGATCAAAAGGAGTAACAGCACTATATCCCCTCTTAGTGCCATCTTATGCAATATAGCAACAACATCCAACCAGCCAGGGTTTGTGCCATTTATAGGTTTGGAACCTGACTCATTGGGATTCAGCATGTGTGATTCCTCCAGGTGTTACTGGAGTGGGGTTGTAAACATTTCTAGGTTTGTATTAATGAGGGATAGTCCAGAAAGTGGTTTAATACTACTGTAATTATTGGGATTCAGATGTTTTTTAAAGTAGTGAAATTGGACTTTTATAAGGTGCCTGACATAATAAACTCTACCTAAAGTATGCATTGTATTAATAATGGCCCCAGCACATGCCCCTTTTTGAAAACTTCAGGTCAATTTCGACTGCTAAGGTACTTTGCATTCAACAAAATTATTATTCATACTAAACACCAATCTGTATAATATTGGTTTTAAATTTAAGCACCCAGCACTGGGAAAGCTAGGCTTGTATTACTTATTTATTAATATATTTGAACAGGGGAGATCCTGTTCCATAATCTTGGACAATACACTGCACCTGTCGTGCCTGCAGCCGGAGTTGGGGTTGGCAAAATCAACGACCAGTTGGTTGGCAAGACGAGCGGCGCATGCGTGAAAACCTGAGCATGCGTATACGCGTCGTTCCCTGCATATAGCCCATCCCCTCCATCCCAAGAACGCTTCGCATTCCTCTCCGGTTCCGGGGTCGTTTGGCTTCTCATCCGGGTCACGGTGGTGGCGTTCTGCGGGTCCCGTCGGGATTGCGGCTGGCATCGGTATCGATATAGTGCAGGTATTTGAGCTTTAGGCTTCTGTCTGTTCTCTTGCGCAGTTAGCGGTTGTCTCTTAAATCGCGAGTGGATTGGAGGCAGTTATTTTTTGTCCAGCTTCAGATGCTATCCCTGAGATTTAAAGGGATAACCTATCCTTCAGAGATTGTCTTGTTCCCCCATGAGCTGTTGGCCATTGGGCAGTATAATTTCGTATTGGGAAAGTTCCCCGTATTCTTTTGTTAGGACTAGAGGAGTATCGATTCTGGTCCTAGCTTCATCCCTTATTTTGATTTCAAGTTGGAACTAGAGGAGTATTGATTGTAGTTCCATCTCCTTAGTTTGTGTTCCTTTATACATAAGGGCACATGGAGTAAATACATTCCGATTATCAAGCAGTCATAATTCCTTTCCTTTGCTCACCTCTACACAACAGACGGTACATAGATTTCTCACCCTTCCTAGATTTTCTGCTACATACCAATAAGACTTACACTAATGTTTGTACTTTGTCCTTGCATCTAGGAGATGGTTTACAGAGGTGCATTGTTTCCCCTGGATTGACAGTCACTCCAGCTGTGTATGAAGACACCTGTTTTTTCCCCTACTTTCCTTGTTTTGTTTCCCTGTTTTACCTTGACGGGCATCACTATTTGTGTCCAGTTATTCGATTCTGGCATATGGTGAACCGGTTGGGGGAAGTTGGGAATTAAGCATCACTTCCGTGGTACTTCCGAGGCAACATCAGCTTCAAGCCTGACAGCACCCCAGTTAAAGAATGGATTTGTTTCAAACTAGGATGTTGGATTTAGAAGCATTTTTACAAATAGACATCAGTGAGGATGAAATTCTGATACCAGTCTTAAATGTAATATTGAAAACAAGAGGGGAAGGGCTGTCTTTGTACATGGGCGTATGCTATGGAACTCCTTGTCAGAGCGGCTAAGATGTGTGCTTTCCTATCACACAGCTCCAGATCGGGGCTGAAGGCATTAATTTCCTAATATCATAGTCCAGAAGAATGGCAAGAAGTTTATTGAAAATATATAGTGTTCTACGAATAAATGCCTTAATTGATTGAATTAACATATCTAATCATAAAGGGCAAGATTTAGTCATTTATTATCATTTGTCAGAGCCATCCTTCATTGGTCAACTTGTTTCTACAGTCAATATTTTGCTACCATTAACCTACTGGAAGATCCCGGTTGAAAGATCCTCTATGGCACAGTTCTTCAAACTGTGGGGCGCGCCCCCCTGGGGGCCGTGGATGGGTTCCCAGGAGGGCGCAAAGGCCGCTAGAAGCACATGTAAATGAAGACGCCTGGAAGTGCAGCGATGTTTATTTGCTGCATTTCCAGTCTGTGGGTGTGCTGCTGGGGGCTCGGCTGGGCAGTGTCTGGAGTCTTATTAAGACTCCAGCACAGCCGAGTATTTCACAGGTCTTTAAGGACCATTTGTATACCGTGGGAAACTGATTAGAAGCTTAGTTTTCTTTTCTTTTTCCAGTACCCATGGGCCCCGACTCTGCCTATTCCTTACATTTGTATTTTAAATTTACTGCTGTAGTGTGAAAATGCCTTTTATGTAAAGGAATACAAAAAAGGGTTGCCAATAGAAAAAAGGCCAGCCATGTATGTTTAAAGAGTCTGCAAAGACCTTGCTTTAACACTAAATAGGGTCTTAAATAAAAAAAAGTATGTATTCATTTGTAATGTGACTTTCTGTCTGTTCCTTTTATTTTCAGTCATGAATCATTCAGGCAGCCCTAAAACGCATTTAAAAGTGCTTTATATTTGCTTTTTGAAGTACACACGGATAAGTGCTCAAAATAGGGCTTTAGGTGACTGTTTATTTTTGTACCGTCTGCAACATCAAAATAATGAGCTGGCAACCCTAATCATAAGACTGGAAGTTTGTTGCAGGATCAGCACATTATTTATTTCAACCTTGATTCCCTGATTAATTCCATAATAGCAATAGTTTAACTTATTTCTGAAACTCTACGCCCCGTCAATAACATGCTGATTAACTTCAAGTGTCTGGGAATTCACCCTGCTTTCAGAAAACTCACTCCTCATTCTCACCCTACACTTTCATGCTCACCCTGCACTCACAGCGCATAGTTATGGTTTTTCCACATTTGCAACATAATCCATTGTCTGCTGCATGATTTGCAGATTAAAAAATGCAGCAACACGTTACCTCACAGTGGAAGGACCTTTTTTAAGGTTGACTGGTCACCTTTATGTTGCTTATTGCTATATGTGGGTGTTAATATGGTACTTATGGAGGGCAATAAAGGCCAGGACAATGTTAACAAGTGTAAAAATAGCAAAATAATGCAGTAATGCTATCACAAAATATGCAGCATAATTCGCCTTTGCTTGCTGCAGAATTTAGTCAAGCATGCTGCATAATTTGGCCTTCTCCTGCCACATAATTCCAATGGCTCTGTTTATAGTGCTATGAGGTCCCAGCCTGTGACAGAAAGCACTGCAGCCACGGCCCGTGGAGGGAGTTACGGTGGGGCAGGGAGGCGGGGAGGGGGCGGGGCAGGGTGGAGGGTGCTGAAAACCGGCATATGGATAATTGCAGGTAAGAAAACAATTTAATAAATAAAACGAATTTCGTAGGGCACCCTGCATCACATTTTGCGATGCAGGGCGCGCTCCGAAATTCGTTTTATTAATTAAATTGTTTACTTACCTGCAATTATCCATGTGCCGGTTTTTAGCACCCTCCACCCTGCCCCTCCCCCTCCCCGCCTCCCTGCCCCACCGTAACTCCCTCCACGGGCCGCGGCTGAAGCACTGTGAATATGTAAGTCATTATTTTAAAACAATATTTACATACTCTAAGCTAGGCTGCTGCAAAATGATGCAGTGATTGATATAAAACAGGTTCTTACCAAATATACATTTTAGTAATAAGTAATCAAACTGTATATAATGCAGACATTTTTGTAAGTGTCTCCACTATTCCAGATCCCAGCTGACAACTCATTTACATTACATTCTAAAAAGAATAGATCTTTGCCACCATAACGCTTTAAACAGAACCACTGGAATTATTCAGCAGAAGAGGGCAAAATTTTGCGGTAGGTTTAAGTAAATTATGCAGCAAGAAAAGGTAAACTATGCGGCAAAATGCACCACATTTTGTGGTTAGCATTACTTCATTATTTTGTCATTTTAACTCACCGTAACGCTGTCAGGGGAAATATTTTACCTCATTAGTACCAGTTTAATACCCAAATACAGCAGTAAGCAACTACAAGATTACCAGTCAATCTTTGCAAAGGGCCTTCCACTGCTCCAGAACACTAAGTAACTTTTGTTCCGTTTGAGCTAGAATCAATTTTTTTGTTGTTGAAATCTGCAGATTATGTAGCAAATGCGGTAAACTGATAATTATGTGGAAAACGCTGCTGCTGCAGAAACTCTTAATTTCAGTGGCCCTAGCTTTAAGTGACTCAATCAATTAATGGCTGGTAAGAAGGCCGGTTTCTTTTTTAACTTTCTGCACTACCACCACACACTTCGATTTCAGGCACAGGCATCTCAAAGTCAGTATTAACCATTCAGGAGAAGTTTTTTTGTAATAGCTGAGCCCATGGGGTGGCAAGTAGAAGGCCAGCAAGGTTGCATTTAGATACAGAGCCCTAATCCTCCCGATCCTTGGGACCTCACAGAAATGGTCTAGGAGACAGAGGAAAGGAGCGAGATTCATAGATATTGTCAAAGAGAAGGCCCAGAATAGGGAGCACTGTATGCAGACTCATTTTTATGTTTACAAATGGCCAGAGACTGCTTCTTCAGAGAGATACCCTAACAAAGGGGACAATATAGTGTTTTTGTCTTTTTAAAATGGACATTCATTAGTGAAGCTGGTGCTACTGCCAAGTGTGTAAGTGGCCACTGCTGGTTATCATAAAGGAACTGGTGCAGCAGGACTGGGGCCCAGGAATTTGGGGGGCCCACTGCATCACAATTATGACTGTCTACCTTTAAAAAAAGGGGCATCAGAGTGTATTGTCCTTTTAAGCATTAGGACAGAGGTGATGATCCATCATGGTGGGGAAGAAGTAAAAGAGGCAGAGGGGATAGCCTGCTACTCAGGACTGCAGTTATCATTAGTGCAGCAGGTATTGTTGCATTGGGGTCAAAGAGTATGAGGGGCTCACAACACCCCAATCATGGGGAGCAGTTTGTTTGGGATATCCGTTTTTGTTTGATGTTTGGTGCCGTTCATAAGCTATAGAAAAAGTATTCCTGAAATCATCTCATAAGCCCCGTTCCCTGCATGCAGCCATGTTCCTCCCGCTCCCCCAATCCTTACCATAACATTTGGAGAGGGGCCCTACCTCAAAACATTTAGCTTTGGGGGGGCTCAGAGTAAAAAAGTTTGAAGACCTCTGCTCTATGGTATACACTTTTAATTTTCTCTTTTTTCCTAGGCGATACATGAAATAGAGATACATACCTAGGTGATGTGATCAGTGCATTTTAACTCATAGATGCACAAAATCAGTCAGAACGCATCAGAAGGGATGACACACTGAACCAGTACATTTCAAGATTTAAAATGTCTAGAACTTTGAAACAGTTGTAATTCTGTGAGATAGAATGCCAACAGAATTGAGACTGGTGGTTTCTGCGATTTTGTTTCTATAACAGTTGAAAACACTGGTATATATGGGATAAAGTACTACCTGCCATACATTTTAAATATATTGCCATACACTTCAAATATATTGCAAGTCACTGAGAAGTTTCATGACCTTATAGAGGAATGAGGCCAAAAGCAGAGTTCCTTTATAAGGTCATGGAACTCCAAGGTGACTTGCAATATCCATATGTATGGCAGAGGTTATTTAATGCCTTAAAATACATGCTCACATCATCACCATTCCTAGAAACCACCAAAATCCTTGGTACATATCTCTTTCATTTAAAAAAGAGAGAGCATGTTTGCAACCACGAAGAATAAAAATATAATCTCTAGTGCAAAATTAAACCCTTTAAAAAAGTTGTGAGGAATTTGTTGCTAGAAGATATTTGAATCTGTTTAATACTGGTCCTTTAAAAACATTTTTTGAAAAAGGTGCAGTAGCTTGGAATGAGTGGAACACTGCAGAACGAGTCTATGTTATCAATAATTATCTAAGGAATGCAAAACATAAACATGTTTCCATAAATATCTCCTTTCTGGTTGTCACTGTACAGCTAGAAAAACGGAACAGAAGAAGGTAAAGCCATGTTTCATTGTTTGAACAGCTGCTTTCATTATGCTGTGTGACCTGACCTGCACTTTTCCTTCGGCTGCTGGCTCTAGCAGCAAGTTATGATGTCATTTCTTCATAATCACGGATTGCGGGTCTCTCAAATCACAGAATATGAAGAAAGGCTTTCATACAGGGATTGCAGAATCCCATGTATTATACTTGCATTAAAGTTTCTGCCTTTCCCTATAAACTTTGTATGCTATTTTCTCTCATTCTGAATTTAGTTTTCTGTGTATAGAATGTACTGTTAAAGCACAAATACTGATTATTCTTTACACAACTTTCAAACCTGATTCTACACTGCAATCCTAACATGCACTTTACACACGTTGACAAGAACAGCACAGAAAATTAGAAAAAGGTGAAGTATCAGCACAGTAAAAGTGTGCTTGACTTGCTAGAAACAGTAGGATTCACCAAATAGTAAATTTGAGATGTTTAGTTACTGTTTAACGTATATTATTAACAAGGATGTTGTGAAAAATAACGAAAAGCTTAGGATTTCTATTGATTTTATGCAGAGGGTCAATCTAAACTCGACATCACAATCTCCAAACCATTCAGAACACCGCAGCCAGACTCGTCCTTGGAACCCCACGACACAAACACATGACCCAACACCTACGTGCCCTCCAGTGGCTCCCTGTCGAGAAGAGAGTAACCTTCAAACTGCTCACCCACGCCTACAGATCCCTCCAAAACATCGGACCCAAATACCTCAACGAGAGAGTCTTCTTCTATGTACCCACGAGGAACCCCCACTCCTCCAGCCTCGCCCTCACAGAGCCCCCCCGCATATGCAGAACCAGAGCAGGCAGAAGAGCTTTCTAATACGTTGCAGTCAAAGCCTGGAACAAGCTCCCAGTCAATATCAGACACTCACCCACCCTCCACACCTTCAGGAAGGACCTCAAAACCTGGCCCTTCAACTGAACCGGAGCTTCCCGCCTCCCCCAGCACCTTGAGACTCTCACGGGTGAGTAGCGCACTTTATAAATCCCTGATTGTTTGATTGACATTGGTGCAAATCGATAATGCAAAGAGTTACATTTGTGAAACTTTTAGTATAAGTGCTTAACATTATAATAAAACATTTATTAATGAAAATTATTTTATTTTAATGACTTTTTCAAATAGTGTACATGTTGCTACTTTTTGAAAATTGTATGAGTAGGCCATATTAGGCTTGATCATTTCTATATTATATATTACTGACAATATTACTTTTTTTCACTTGAAATATTTTGATTTAATACATTATGTTTGAATCTTAATTATGAGATGTTTTACTAAAACAAATGATGATTTTAAATGCACTGACATTCTTTTGCTTTGGCTGCACTATTTCAGGGATTGGAGAAATTAACTTTTACATGTTCCTTCAAATGTTGCTTTACCTGTTCTGCATATTGTTAATATTCAGTCATGAATGAAATTGTATTCTTCTTTGTGTGTGAATTGGTGAGAACCGATACTTGGTCTGTACTCATGAAGGAGCAACATAGAATTTATTTTATTGGAAACTAACCTGTGAGGATGGCAAAGACTGTTATTTATCATGACAAGGAAGGGAAAGTATGCAGGAGTAGTAAAATCTGTACCCGACAATGGGATAATGACCACATGATGATCAAACCATTGTGGAACGACTAATGATGTCACAACTGCATCATCTTTAGCATATAAACTGACACCACGAAGGAGGAGGAAGACTCTGAATTTTTCCTCAGTGATTTTCTAGAAAGGACTCTTTGGAATGCTATTGCAGTTGCTGATATAGCTGATGATCGATTTGGACTCCTTCCTTTGCTGAGAACCTAATTACCTTTCCATGACCCTGATAAACTTGCCTGCTGAACTCTTTTGGAATGTCTGGTGAGAACCCAGATCTGAACTCTACTGATTTCTCTTTATTCACTTCTGCCCATGTCCATGGACTTTTCCCCTAGTGGACTTTAATTTGACCCCTTGTCCTCTTACTGAATGTATGAATTTTCTTGGAACTATACTCCTGCCTTCATTGGTAGTGAGAATCTGTAATGCGCAATCCATCCTATTTAGAATACTTTGACTAAATGTGTGGTTTTAAACAACTGGTTATTGGCATTTTAACTAAGCTACTTAAAATGTTGCTTGTATGCATTGATTTTGGATCTTTAAATCAATAGCTAGATTAACTAAATTGCCTGATTCTGCCATTGTGTCCTGATGTACTTTCCTAAAAGCTGAGTAATTAGATTGGATTCCAAATGCACAACCAAGATAGTCATAGATTATTTTGAGAACACCAAGTTCTGCTGATTTTATTTTGTGTTACATCTGCAGAATTTTTAGTTTGTATTATCCTAGTTAGACTAAACCTCTTCAGGAGGCAATACTCTATTTGTACAGTATGGTCCTGAGAGTAGTGTGTTTAAACCTAATTTCGAACTTGTAGTTGGCCATCCATTAATGGTCCTCATTGGGTGGCTAACAAAAGGCTCACCCCTCATTAAGATGATAAAAGATTCATCAGAGGACCAATGTCTCTGTGGGTACAGTATAAAATATGTGATCAGTAAAAATTAAGTAGAACGAGAATGTTTGTGGGCCCAATGAAGCTGTGGAGGTGGAAAAAGCTTAGGAAAAAAACACTTCTATACAGGGATTACAGAACCCTATGTATTATATTTGGTTATAGAGACTGCTTTTCCCTCTAAGCTTTGTATGCTATTTTTCCTTTCATTACTCTTTATACTGTTTTCCGAGTATAGAATGTACCAATTGCTAATTGAGAGGTTTTGTTTTGGATATGGCTGCTAATATTGTGTTTATTTTATTGTACATCACTAGAATGCTTTTGGGGTTTGGTGGCACTTTCTTAATTGCAATAAAATTAAATGGACTGACAGTCAAAAGTGAACACCTTTTAAGACTCTGTTTTTAGAATGTGGAGCCTACCAGAGAATGTTTTCTGTGACTAATAAAAACCTCTGGCTACCCAATAAGATATCAACCAGTTGTGAACCTACTCTTCCATGCAGCACACATGATTCAAAATCTAACATGCCACTTAACCAGTAGCAAATGTAGCTTGCAGAAGATAAGGGTTACACTTTCCATTTATTGTATTATTTATTTATATTTTTTTGAGTTTTATATAGCGTGATCTTGACCCGAAGGTATTAGAGAACTGTACACGGTCTGCATAGAAAGATATTTACAATTTACAATGAATACATCATATTAACCATTCAATGTAAGAATATAACATAGATGGTGGGATAAGTGGTTGAAATAGTTTGAAGGTAGTGGTGGACCATTGGTGTAAAGTTTGGAGGATTAGATTCAGAGATAGTGATGTTCAGGCTTTATGTTGGTTGGTTATGAGGGAGGGTTCAGGTATTTATTGAGATGACATTATTTGAGTTTTTTTGTGAAGTTAAGGAATGAATGTCAAGTAGATCCTATGTGAAGCCTTCCAGATTGTAGGTGCATTCCCATAAGAGCGAGTCTGTGATTGTTCTTTCTTTATATTTGGGCGGAATCAGGAGTCGAGTGTTTGAGCTTCATAGAGGCCAGCCTTTGATAGTTTGTGTGCGAGGTAGTTTGGTTTTTCAGTGTAGAGAGCTTTGTGCTTCAATTGGGAGTTAGTTGAGCTTATTGAGTGTGGGAGTGATGTGATCATATCATCTTTCCCCGGAAAGAAGTCTAGCCGCTGAGTTGAGTGGGGCTTTCATAGAAATAAGGTGGTTCTTTGGTGTACAGGTTATTGTTGCCTTACCGTAGACTAACTTAGAGAGGACTAGAGACTGTACAATAGTCTTTACGTCTAGAAGGGGAACAAAGGGTTTGATTTTCTTTGGGTGTTTTTTGCTAAGGCATTAATATGGTCTTTCATGTACAAGGTATTGTGAAGTGTAATTCTAAGTGACTTAAAGGAGTTTGAGACAGAAAGTTTACAATTTAATACATTTCGATTGTCAAGACAGTTATGGATAGGATCAATTTTCATTTTGGTTATATGAGGAGGAGTTCAGTTTTACTGGGGTTAAGTTTTAAGTGTTTTTTGGTCAGCTAGAATTGAACCATGGAGAGTGTGTTGTTTAGGTGTTGAATGTCTTTGGGGGATGAGATTTTTATGTAGAGTTGGGTGTCATCAGCACAGAGATGGTAGGCAATTTTGACCTGCTTCAAGATCAATGTTAGGGGTTCCATACATAGGTTGAAAAGAGCAGGGGACAGGATTGATCCTTGGGGGACTCTTTGAAGGACAGACACTGTTGGAGAGGTGAAGTTGTTTAATTTGATTAGTTGAGATTGTTGGTCCAATTATGAGGTAAACCACTAAAGGACTGTACCATTGATGACTGCATGTTGTGAGAGAATATTTAGGAGAATGTTGTGGTTGACTGTATCAAAGGTTGCTGAGGTGTCTAGGAGGATTAAAAGACAGAGCTCACCATTGCAGAGAGCTTTGTGTGAGTCCTTAGTGATGTATAGTATTGCAGTTTCCATAGTACAGCCTTTTCTGAAACCAGATTGGAAAGTGTCATGAAGGTTTATTTTTTCAATGCGGTTGTTGAGTTGTGAGAGCACACATTTTTCGAAAGCTTTGGCAAGGAGAGGAAGGTTGGTTATAGGTCGGTAGTTGTTAAAGTCATTGGGGTCGGCGTCCAGGTTTTTGATGAGGGCGGTGACTAAGCTGGGTTTAAGTGGGGCCGGCATAGACCCGTTAGATAAGGAGGAGTTGATGATGTTGGTCCATGTTGGGGAGATGATGTGTCTGAGATTTTTGACAAGAGAGGAGGGAAGAGGATCAGAGAAGTGCAATGACAGTTTCATGCATGATAATATTCCAAGATGACTTCAAACTTGGTCCTTTTTGCATTGTTTGCAGCGTGATGATTTTGTGAAGACTTGCGATATAATTAAAGTATCGGACCAAGATATATAATAAATTATATATCCCATGCAGTTTTACTGAGACAATCGGGGGTGTTGTCCTCCAGTACTTAATTTGTAAAATAGTAAGTGCTTTACCCAAAGTTAAGAAGCCCAGGGCCGCCCTATGAAGATCGGGAATGCTGAATGTCAAAGCTTCATAGTTCTGATTCAAACTCACTCCTCTTTCATTTACCACCAAACACGTCCTACCTGTTGATCTCAATCCTGCAGTCTCCTATTCAACCCTGTTTCCTCCCTTTTTCACTTCTTTTCTGTCTTTCTCTTCCGCCTTCTTTCCTACATGTGTTTTCCTCTCTCTTGATCTTGGTAAATGTCAGATGAGGGAAAATCATTGCAGGTCTACAAAAATTAAGTGTTGATAAGTCCCACCTGAAACCTTCAGCTCAAATTAAGTACTGCTGCCATCAATGGTACATCACTAGTCTTACAGAAATTCTAAACAATCCAAGCATCATACAATGAACAAATGCAGCAAAGGAGCCACACCCATTAAGGAAAATGGTAAGTGTGTATTACATAGCTGGTGTTGTATTTAGGAGCATGCTGTCACAATGTATGTTACTAAGGTATGGTGTAGTAGCATACTGCCATTTACAGACCACACATTTTCAATTGAAATTACCACTAACTTTGCACAGACATGCAGTTTTACTGATAAAGTCATATAGAGCACAAATGATAATGTGTAGTTATTGGGTTTCACTAATATTCGTCATTTGCGAATCACCAAGTAAAGTAAATTTGACAAGATGAAAACAAAGTCTAAACTTGTCTTGAATGCTCATCCACCTACGGAACCCCAGCATGTTTATTTTGGGGGTGCTACAGCACCCCCTGCACCTCTACTTCCAGCGCCTATGAATTTTCTCTCGTTGTCAAACAACAGTAGTACAATACTGAGAAAACAATATTAGAATGACAGAATTCCAGTAGATGAGGAAATACCTTTCTAAGTTACTAGAAAATAATATCACTTCTGGACAGTGATATTCAGCACTTCACTCTGAAATCAAGAATCCTGTCCTAGTGAGATCAGACTAAAAGGTTAGTTTTCTCTTACTTGTGTCTTTTCGTTTTTTCTCTTTCCTTTTAGACTCTTGGTTTCCACAATGCAGATTACTTTTTAAAGACATATTGTAGAGATAATTGCACAAGGATGCAAATGAGAACCGTGCATCGATTTCTGCAAGAAGTGACTGTCAGCAGCAAGTGTGCTACAAACATGAAACCTCTGGAACTTAAAGCAATGTCGCTATTTTGTGTTTTGCAAGCTGCATTGTCTATCGCAAATTAACTCAGTAATATAAATCATTTCTACAATTTCTCTCCTTTTATCTCTACCTCTTACTTATTACTACTATTGCTGCCTCATATTTGCTCACCTATTTGACTCATTTTCTTAGTACCTCATCTTGTTCTAGCCCTTCTTCCTCAGGACAATTTGAATTTGCCTGCTCTCTATTATTCTCTTGCAGTTTTCTTTCACACTTACTCACTGATTTATGCCTACGTAGCTGCGCACTTTACTTGTATCTTAGTTCTTGCATACATGCATTTGTTCTCAACTTATCTTTCAGAGAACTGCTACCTTATCCCACCTTTCCCTTATGAATTCACCACTTTGTACCGTATTCTTGATGTTTTTACTGTGCAAGTCTGATTTTCTTCTTGTAATACCTCTATTTCTATATGTATTTACACTTTATTACTGGACATCTGTAACTGTTTTAATTTGGTTGCGCTCGAACACTCTTCGGTCACTTTGACGCTGTATAAATGTGCAAACATTTAATAAATCCGCTAACAGCAAATATCCCACATGCTTGGGTTAGGTTCTTTTACCCTAGATCAAAAATAGACAGGTAGTAGAAATAGGACCACCAGCTTTTTGCTCTTCCTTTTGAAGAACCATATTACCAGCTGAGTGTCTGGTGTAATGTGGTGGGGCCCAAGGCCCCCATGCATATAGAATGATGACAAGGACACGGTATTGTAGTTGGTAGAACTGGCCCGGGGCACGTACGCCCAGCCCCTTTTATTAACAGAGTCACATGTCTTTTGATTCCTGTGTTGGATGGGTGTGGGGTGGGGTGTAAGCCAGCCTCCGGGGAGTGGCTGTCACAGCAACAGCTAGAACAGTCACCAGGAGGTCACTACACCTGGATCTTTGTCTCCCCTTCATCCAGATACTTTCCTATTCCTTATGGGTGGGTTCCACATTTATTTCTGTTATACTTGAAGTAACTGTATTTCAACTATTGTGTTTAAAACATTGTTCTACGGCTTATTGTAAGAAATTATTTGTAAGCATTTAAACGGTTCCTCTATCATCAGTCACAATGTTACTGTCTAACTACGTATCTACAAGTAGTTTTTAAAGGAACCGAAACACCTGCAAATCACCTAGTCATTACCGGTATAAAAGTCAAGTATTATTTAGACATTGGTGAGGTTTTGATGAAAAGTAACAAAACTGTATGTGACAAAACACCTTTCAAATGTTTATTTGAAAGAATCAAATTCTAAATCATTATAAACATCATTACAAACGTGATGGACAAAGAAAAGTATTGTATGCTTAAACACCTCTGTAAGCTTTATAATTGAAACCCATAATATTCGCCAAATACGTGTGCAGTAATTGAAATTGGATTTAACACGCTGCCACAAAGATACATTCAGTAAAACAGTATTTTCGTTACTTTCCCTATTCATTAACAATGATTGCTGGTGTGCGGTTCAAGCTGAGTAACACAATAGAAGCGAGCCTACTACCTGGAAGAAAACTGCACTTATCTAACGGAAGTAGTGTTGTTATCCCTCTATGACGCCTTACAGAGAAAGTGAAAAACAAGCTAATTACCATTACACATCTTCCACCTCTTTGAGGAACATTTAAGGTCCCACTTTGCAAACCATTAACACGGCATGTCGCCATAATTACACCTTCAAAGAACGTTATTCACAGTTCCTTAACAATAGGTTCATATCACATAGAGTGAAATATCATTTCAAGGACTTACTTAAGTGTTTAGGCAGCAGAATAATACACCAGCAGAATTGTGTGCATTTTGTATATATTGTATTGCTATTCAGTGTGTCCTGTTCTTGGTGGGCACCTGTATGCTTCACTGTAGGTGGATTTGTCCAACAAAATCGTTAACACACTACAGTAGCTTCCATCTTGTCAGGAGTTCCAGCAGTATGCAGTACATCAGCAGGGATTGCCGGTATGCAGTGCTTATGCGATACAAGAGAAGATTGCAGTCAAGGAATGCACCTCAGGCATGGAGCTCCACTATTCTATGCCTAGTTCAAGCCAGGTGTCGCACAGCTGGGCATGCAGAAGGGGCCCCGGCTACCACACAATATGCCTTAAAATCTCAAGAAAACCTTGCTTGAGGTGAGAGGTCACGTTAGGGGTCTTACTGACTTTCTAATCACCTTGCCAAGCAATGCCCCAGGAGAGCACACTAGAATTGCATTCAGTGAGGAGCACAAATGGTCTAGAATAATAGGGCTTCCCTTTACTTCCAGTGCAATTTTCCCCTATGCAAATTAAACATCATCACCAACGCTCTGACTGCGCAAGTCTATCATTACACTTGATGATATGGAGAAGGAGGCTTGTGGTAGAGTCTTTGCCTGATATCACTGATAACTTTGGAGCATACGAAAGCGTCAAATACTTTTTTGATGGGATTTCTGTGCCCATGACCTTTTGTTTTATACATGCAAAAAGAACTATTGATGGACAGAATGCAGAACAATGTCATACACTCACCCCAGTCCAGAGATCTGGGCTTAAATCCATCGTTTTTTTGCTCACAATGCCATTCAAGTTTGAACCCAGCCATAATCAAATCAGTCTTGACCCTGCGCCCAATGGGACCAGTCCAGCCCAAACTGTCAGGTAAGGTCCTCCCTGGACTGGAAACAAGCATCCTAGGACCTGTTTCGGGGTTTCACCCCTCTTCAGCCAGGATAGCTTGACTCCAGTGGCATGGAGAGCACAAGACTCACGTCTGAGCATACCCATCCCACTCGGGGTGACGAATGCAAAAAGAACTATTGATGGATAGAATGCAGAACAATGTCATACTTTCACCCCAGTAGAGAGATCTGGGCCTAAATCCATCGTTTTTCTGCTCACCGTGCCATTCCAATTTGGACCCAGCCATATGCAAATCAGTCTTCACCTTGTGCCCAATGGGAACAGACCAGCCCAAACTGCCAGGCCAGGTCCTCCCTGGACTGGAAACAAGCATCCTAGGATGGTCAATGGAAAAACGTATTTACAAATGATTTTTGATTTTTCTGCCAAAATGAAACAAAAAGTTGTTTTAGTAAACATAGTATTCGAAAAACAACTTTAAACAAAGGCACAGTCAATTTATGCTATTCTGTGGCGCAGCATGTAACACATAGGGGGTCATTATGATGGCGGGCCTGCCATCATGGTGGGGCTCGGGACCGCCCGCTATGCATGCGGTGGTCCCGCATTACAAATTAGGATGCGACCACCACCATGGGGGTCGCATCTTGCCATTTAACATTGCTGCGGGTGCTGTGAA
Source organism: Lissotriton helveticus (assembly GCF_964261635.1). Lineage (NCBI taxonomy): Eukaryota > Metazoa > Chordata > Amphibia > Caudata > Salamandridae > Lissotriton > Lissotriton helveticus. The sequence continues at coordinate 789,189,690 of NC_136068.1, forward strand.
ATGTAGGGGGTACCGTGGGTACCCCCGAGGGTACCCACACCTCCCGCAATGGGCCCCCAAAACCAATCCCTGCCAGCCTATGAAGGGCTGTTCCACCGCCATACACCGACTGGCAGGGATGCAGCATTGTAATTTTGCGGACGGTGTCTGCTAGGCACCGCCGCCATTTTACAGATGGTTACCGCTCCGCCAGGCCATCGGATCGATGGCCTGTGGCAGATCCGTGGCGGGTGGTCTTTGCAACCGCCGTGGTCGCAGTCCGATTCCCCCCACCATTCTTATTTGGCGGGGGAAATCGAGGTCCGATGGGGGAAGGCCATCATAATGACCCCCATAGTTATGTATTTAGCACATTTTTCACTAATGTTCCCACATAATGTGCAGATTTCATAAAAAAGTTGTTTCTATCTCCAAAGGATTAAAATAATACTGCTAGACATTGTGGGGCATACTTTGACATTTTTGCAATATTATTTAGATAACCTTGGTCCTCCAAGCTGCATAAACCTCATTGCTCTGACAATATCAAAGCTCTGCAGAAAGCTTTGGGGCAGTCATTATAATGAGGACATCCATCTTTCACTGCTATCCAAATTTAAGAGTTCCTTGTGAAATAGTGTTTTTAATCCGCAGCCTTTTGCGTAATATGAGCACCTTAACATGTAAAATATGTATTTATATGGGGGGGCATAATATACCTTATACAACCTTGAAAAGGAGCATTTTACAAAGGTGTATTCTTAATAGTGGAACCAATATGAGTAGCAGTGGATGAAATTTTGCTTCACCAACCAACCAAAATAGCAATATTTCATATTTTACACTTCACTGAAGGATGCAGGGACATCCATGATAAATCAGCTGGCTAGATGGTTCTTTGTTAAAGCAAACTGCTATGAGTAGCAAGAACACTTTTTGAAAAAAACTCTTCTTTGTTCGTATGTTCCGCTTTTTTTTTACAAGCATAACATTTTCACAAAGTTTTTTATTGATTTTACTTTTCAACAAATTACAAGTGTTTAACAGTAACCAAAGTTTTGTATGAGTTTTTAAAAAGTTGGGATTGCTTGTTAAATATCACATTTTACTCCTTTTAAAATGTCAAGAAGTTACTGTAATATGCCACCTTTTTGAAAAGGAAACCAGTTATTAGGGAGTTCAAATAAAGTGGCAGTGACCAACATTATGGTCTAACTATTTTTCTGGAAATGAATGCACCAGCTGCAGAGATCTGTGTGCAATGTAAAAGGTTGTTGGTTCAAACAGGGTGGGGGAGGGGGCTTTGCCTTTCACTCCTCCAAAGTGGGCACCAAGGAAACCATTAAGGTTGGCTATGACAAATATACTACATGTTAAATTGCCAAAATACCTATCAGTTTATTAACGCCACTTCATAAATGGTAAATATGTCATATCTCAAGTGTCTGCTGCAGATTTTTGTACAATACGTCAGTGGGTAATGTACCTCTTGCATACATCATTATGCAACATGAAGGTCGCTGATCTCAAGCTGGGCAATGAGGACAGCCTTATGGGCTAAATTGAATACAAGTCATTTTGAGGTGAATGTTTCATACGTAGTCAGTGTCTTACATCTTTCATTTCATGGTACTAACATGTATTAAGATAGGTCAGTGAGTTGATTTGCCAGCTGCTAAATATATTAGGAATCTCCATTTCACAAGCCCAATTCTGAGTAAGCATGGGCGTAAAATCCGTTTCGCTCGCGGATTTTGCGGATTTTCGGTAAATTCGCAATCCGCGAACTCTCGCGAACTTGCCGAAAATTCGTAAAATCCGTGCGAAGCGGATTTTTTGCTTGGTCGCACTTGCCAACTAGAATACTATACAATTTCGCGGGAGTAAACACTTGCGAACATGTAGATGCGGCGGGCAGCGACAATCTCGCAATTGCGAGATTGCAAAATTTGCAATTTCGCACAAGAAATCCACCAGCAGGCAGCATAAACCTTGAAAATTAGGATTTTTATCAGAATAACTCCTCAGGTTGACATTTGCCTGCACTTTTTCTTTGCAAGGAGTCCATTTTGGGGGGTGGGGGTGGGAGGAAGGAAGTGCCCCACAGTCTCCAACTTCCTGTTCCTGTCCACCAGGCTCCTCCCAGTGCTTTCTTCATGTGCTGGTCACTTTGATTTGGATCTTGACCTGGAAGGATTACTTTTTGTGGATGCTGCTGGATATTTGGATTTTTGCAAAAATGAAAGCACTCAGCAGGTGCAAAAGTTCAATCTTATCATTAGTAACCATTCCCTGTAGTGCTTCCTGAGGGGCCCCTTCAGAGGTCATTTGCCTACTTGCAACTATTCTATGACCCTGCTCTGACCCTCACAGCAGGCTCAGAGAATAGCTACAAGTATACAACAAAGGTCCTGTTAAAAAAATTGCACTGCAACAGAAAGCAATTACAGACCAAACTGAAAGCACTCAGCAGGTGCAAAAGTTCAATCTTATCATTAGTAACCATTCCCTGTAGTGCTTCCTGAGGGGCCCCTTCAGAGTGCAGTTGCCTACTTGCAACTATAGGCCACAAAGGTCCTGTGAAAAAAAAGTGCACTGCAACAGAAAGCAAATTACAGATAAGGAAGCAGGTGCCAGCCAGACTGGAAGTTTAAATTCAGTGACACATTAATCAATCCCAAATTAATTCATGTCAGTTGAAGCAGGGCAGGTGTGCTTGCTTTTTTTCACCCCCATAATCTACAGTGATAAACCAACCAGAGGGTGGCAGTGATGTACCTGAGGGTGGCATGGGTGTACCAGAGGGTGGCAGTGGTGAAACAGAGGGTGCTGTGAACCTGTGATGATGAACCAGATGTAGAAACAACATAGTCGCGGCCGTTGCGAGCCGACAAGTAAGTTCGCAATTGCGAACTGGTACAGAACCCTCGCGAACTGGCAGAAATCCTTGCGAACACACAAAAAAAAAAAATCCGCAAATTCGCGAGAGTTTGCAGATTTTGCGGATTGCGAATCCGTAAATACGCAAGTTCGCGGATTGCCAATTCGCAAAATCCGCCCATGCTTAATTCTGAGCAGAGGAAACTCACCCTTTGGCTTTTTACAAAATATCACTGCAGGATTAGTAGCTAGGTATCCCTAAATTGTAAATAATTAGAGTAAACCGGTGAGTTTGATGCGTTTTGTTTAGTAACGAGGCTAGAGAGCTACTCTGAACTTGTGATACCTCGTTTAGAGCAGCTGCCTGCCTATCATCATGGGCTCTACCATGAAGTGACGGTGGTGAAAGGCGGTGTGTGCCGCGGGTGAGAAATCCCTTGCCAGTCACACATATTGCCAGTCCGCACCTGTATTTTCTGCTGTGACAAAATCTTGTATTCCAATGATGGAATCCTGCATACCTATGATAATTATCAGAAGTAAACCACTTTTACCTGGTGGTGTGTGAAGGATAAATGGCCAGGCCACCTCCAGCCTCATTGGGGTATGCCGAACTCTAATGGGAACAACTCTGCCACTCCTGACCAATAAAAATGTTTCCACCCAGACCCCAACTAGAGTGCTGGGCAGAAATTATACTGATAGGAGAAACACCCACTCGCCATTCTTATAGTGGCCCGAAAGACACGTTTTTGTAGTTTTAACCCAGTTCACTAAGAGCAATGAAACAAGTCGTTGTGTGTTTTAAGACCTAATTCTGATGCACCTGTGCATTTCCAAATTGAGCATCATTCCTCAATGCACTTCGCCCATATGTCGCCAATCCTGTCCATGATTTGAAATTTCAACTTCAACTTGTTCAATTTGCACACCTGAAGTAAAGTACATAAACGCTTTGTGAATCGGGACCACAATCGCTCTCCATCCCCAGGTTTTGTAACTCGGTGGTGTACTTTATCATTCATTCAAGCATAAACCCTATATAATCAGTTTGTTGTAATAGCATAATATTTGAATTTCAATCACTTTTGCAAACTCTAATGTTGAAGGTTTTGATATGTTTTCAGATACGATACCCAAATTGAATAAAAAGCAACATAATGGCCATCATCAAACCCGTATCTAGCAAGGGCTTGTACTGCAGAGCTGTGAGATGACCTCCTTCCTAGAATGCATGGTTTATGTCTGAATTCTCCTCTCTCTGCTCCCGGGGCTAGGCAGTAAAACACTGCTGAATAATGGACCATGGAGTCTTAACCTGCTCCTAATGGAAAGGAAATCCAGCCAAGTTATCTGGTTTTAATTTTTAATACGATTTATAGCCAAAGCACCTCCAGTACCAGCAAGAGAAATTCACACAAAACAACACAACAATGTTGCTTAGTGTGGTGCAACGCATTGTGCAAACAAGAAGAGTGATGTTGTACAGTTATGCCAATATGAACACGTCAATAGTTTTCTGTTCTCAATAGCCCTTTGGTTTGACCAGGCAAATCGTTTGGTTGCATACCTCTCAGAAAATGAGGCATAAATGCATGCATAAACGTTGCCTATAGTATGGCTATAGTCTGTACCACGTTTTCCTAATGCACATTAGAACATTGTGAATGTTGGGAGCTCTATTGAAAACAGTGGAGTGCTCCGGGTTTCTAATGGCTGGTAGATGCCCAGAGCACCAACATTCCAATGTTTGACTTTGTTCACAGGCCTCTCTGAACACGAGGGGATTTAAATCCCCTTGGGCTCTGAGAGGCTTTGTTTATACTAATGAGAACATTCTTCCCGCTATGGACGTAATGTTCTAATAGCCTTAAAGCCCTCCATAGCCTGTTCTACCAGTCATTAAAGGCCTGCTCCAGTGTTAAAGGCCTGAGCCAACCGGTAGAGCCTGCTAGGGTGGGCTCTAAAGCTATATGAGAAGCACAATCAATGGAATACATGCATCACAATGTCTCGGAATATACACAGGCCTCTTCATATCTCCCCACTCAGGATTCAGCTGTAAAAGAGCAATGAGTATTCAATCCTGAAATCTCAAGTTCAGTCTCGGAGGTCTAGAAGGTTTTCTAGCCTAAAATGTTTCTTAACCCCTTCACTGCGGCGGCTATTCCGCCGCAGTGCTAAGGGGGCGGGGCGGCCGCGCGGCGGCCGCATGCTGGTGACGGAACCGCTCTGTCACCAGCCGCGGTTGGGCTATGCTTTTGACGGAGCGGTTCCGTCATGGCCCGCACCGCTCAATAGAATGCTCAGCGCAGGTGCGGAATTCGCGCCGCGCATGAGCGGCGAGCGGGCCATGACGGAACCGCTCCGTCATCAGCACAGCGCACCCGCAGCTGATGACGGAGCGGTTCCGTCATCAGCATGGAACGGGTTAAATTACTGCAATTCTGAAAGCAGAACACATATTTGAAAATGTCTATATTCTTCCAGTGAGAAGTATCACAAGCCGTTGGTTTAGTCCATGGTGAAGTGTAGTTTTGAAAAGGATGCATTCCTAGTAAATTGTACTATCGTTTCCTAAATGGTTAGTATTGTAAGTATAGCTTTGGAGCTGGAAAAAGGAAAGAGGTAAAGGTGAAAATGACTCTGCTGGTCCTATGATTTTCTGATTAACCGGAAGCTACAGTAGTAGGAGCGAGAAAGGTACATTAATGCCATGTAATAAACCACTTTCCTTTATGTCATGTGCATTCCTCTGCAAATATACGACGTTACATCGCAGTGTTTTCACCGCAATACTTTTACAATGCAGGCATTACAACACAAGTTGTTATAACGACTTGCACTGGACTTAGGAATAGTATGTTTTACTATTTCAAATCCAGTCTACGTACAGTAGGGAAGGTGTTGGAATAGTAAATCATAAATGTTCCTTAGGTTAGAGCGCCATCCAGTGCAAGTCATTGTAATGACTTGCGTTGTAATACCTGCGTTGTAAAGGTATTGTGGTGTAAACACTGTGATGTAACCGATGTTTCCCATCTGCTGCACCATAACCATGTATCTCAAAGTATTTTCTTTCCATCTCCAGTTGATGCAGTTATACTTCTCTATGGTATACCTATAGAATATTAAACTGCACTATTAGTGAAATTATCTAGTTTCATTTTTAGCAGTGCATTTATGGCAGAAACATTGAAGAAATAGTGTTAATATCTAGGGCCCTCTATAAAACAAACCTCTAGGTACAAGCTGCTAAAAGCCAAGGGGGTCCTATCCCCTCTAGGCCATGAAGTAAACAACTGTGTAAATGACTATTGATTTTATGAGCAGAAAATATTTCTTATGTTAGCCTCGGAAATCTGCACCACTCAATGCAAACACCTAAGAAACCAAGGCAAGGAAAGGCCTGCTGTTTTTTTCTTCCTTCTCGCACTCCTGCTCTTCTTTGGCCAACACATTTACCTGTTGCATAGTTCACCTGGGATGTGTAGCAAAGATACATTTGAGCACTCTAGAGTAGTCATTCTTTTCTTTTGATATTTGTAAGCCATATTCAAACAGTAGGGTTCTGTATGAGGGCATATTTCAAGTTTTAAAAAAATGCTAAACGTAAAATATATACATAAAACAACAACGTCGTGCATTGTAAAATTAAATTTTTCTTAGGATATGCCAGTTAAAATGGGGATTAAATACATATGTCATGACTATTCATAACGCCATCTCTTTGAACATCAATAAATCAATTGCCAGAGTGACGCCAAGGGTTAGTTTGCTGGCCTACTGATCAGGGCCACAGGGATAGCAAAGGCTGGATTCAACTACCTTGAACTCAGCACTTGGACTCTGTCTGCTGTAAGTCTTGACCCCAAGTGGTACCACCCCAGGTTCTGGACTCTTGGAAGAGTGACAAGCCATTTGTGGCAGAGCCGACACAGAGCAACAAGTCTCCTCGCAGCTCTGAATGGGACCCTCTGCAGCACAACGTATCCTTGACATAGGACTTTGCATCGCAATCCCCTCATTGACGGCCTCCTCGACGATGATGCAGGACCTTGCATTGCAGTCCCGCAGCTTTATCAGAATTGCTGCTGCATGCCTCATTGTCCACACATGATCTCAAAATGCTTCGTAACCAGGAATTAAGGTAATTTGTTCAGTGGCCTAACTTGATCCCTGTACCCGGACTGCAGTCTATTGCGGTCTGCCTGAACTTGTGGCTCTGTCCATTCTGGCATGTCCAAATAACCATAATTGATGCTTTATACTTATAGGCTGTATTTCTAATTAAGTCTTTAAAATGACATATCTCAGGTTCTGCTGATTGTATTTTTTGTTGTTTTATTCTCAAATAATTTCTTACATTTTACTCAATTTTCTAAATTGGTGTGAGACTTTTCTTGTGTTGTGTTTTCACTTTATTGCTGTTGGAAGTGCAGCATAAACACTTTACTTATTGCTTCTAAGCAGCCGCAGCCGGTAGTGGGAGTACCGGCCGGGCGGTGACGTGGGGAGGGGGAGGGGCAGGGTGGGGGGTAATAATGTATGTATTACGGAGTTTAACAGGTAAGTAAGCATTTAAATAAATAAAACGAATTTCGTTGTGCGCACTGCGTCACATTTGGTGATGCAGTGCAAGCAACAAAATTCGTTTTATTTATTTTTATGTTTACTTACCTGTTAAAGTCCGTAATCCATACATTACTAACCTCCACCCTGCCCCTCCCCTTCCCCACGTCACCGCCCGGCCGGAACTCCCACTACCAGCCGCGGCTGCTTCTAAGTTAAGCCTGCCTGCTTTCTACTGCTTAAGTTGAGCCATTGGTTTCTGGTGTTGGCACTGGCACTTAATTGTCAGCACAGACTCTACTGACAGTTCACCACATGGTTGTGCTGTCTTTCAAATGTTTAGATGAGCACAATAACAGTGTTTAATACATCAATATATATAAAAAATTTATAACACATGCCGCTCCCACCATTGTTATAGCTTTGGGTGGCCTGGAATAGTCTGAATTGTCACACTTGTCGGAGTGTGATGGTTCGTCATTGTGTTGGGTTTGTCATTGGCAGCACTGGCAGCACTGGCTTGGGCAATGAGGTGCAGGCTGCAGTGAGCTTAACCCCTTCCGTGCTCATGACGAGCTGAGCTCGTCATGAGTTGCGTCGCTCGCATGCTCATGACGAGCTCAGCTCGTCATGTAACGCGGCTTTTTTTTAAATGCCGCACAGCGAGTAAATCGGCGCCGCACACATGCGGTTAAAAGAAATGCCCTGACGCGTACTTTCTTTCCTTTTTCACAAATTAAGCATGGTTTGTGCCAAGCTACCAGAAGGTTAGGCACAGGTTAATTTTCGGTGCCCCAGACAGGAATTGTGGGTGCTGCTTGAGAAGGGTTCACCCCGCTGAACCAGGAACCCAATGTCCTACAGTAGGTGAACATATTGTTGAAAGTGTCATTGAATATTCATTCAATGAAATCACATTTACAAACGTTCATGGCAAAATACACAACAATAGCTTTCACCTCCTTTAATACTCATGCCTCGTTTAAAATACTACTATTAAAATGCAAGTACATATACACAATCTGGCCAAAATTGCTACAATAATCTAGGTAATGGTATGCTTTCTTAAATGTAAGCATATTAGTGATAAATACACACACCCATTAGTATAATAGGACTAGAGACAGCAAATGGCAATTATTAATATTATCAAGCAATCCCAAAGTAAGAACAATAGACAATCTAGTATAAAAGAGAATACATTGGGGAGTGGGTGGGAGAGGTTGAACTAGTAAATTGTGCATATCCCGTGAGTTGCAATGGGGAGCTGTGTTTGTAGGAGGCTGGCTGCTCTCCTAATACATATATATATATTTTTAGAACCAGAGCTCAATGGCAGCCTATGACAACAGCTCAGTGGATGGGTTTGCATCTTATGGGGTCTTTTCTGTGGGTTCGGGCAGTATTTGTAGGGGGCAATGAAATGTACGGCTAGTGTCCCACAGCCACAGGAACTATTGATTCCAGTAACATGATTAGGTCACTTCCTATGTACATGTCATTCTACAGAGTAGTGAGGGTTAGCAGTCAAGGTTTATTCCATTAGATGATAGGGGGATTTTAATTAATCTACAGGATTATGCAAGTAATTAGACACAAAGCATAACACCCCCCTTTCCAAAAATATAATGCAGTTACTCACTAATGTATCTTAAAATAAATACAATGGTAGTCGATAGCCATGCAGTTCCTTGGGGAACAGTTTGGACTGGTATTAATCAGATTTACTAAGGGGATCTATTTATTACACTTAGTTAATGGAACAGAAGTGCCAGACAAAATAGATTTGGGGTTTTATTTCACAGTAAGAGCAAACTAACTGGAATAAATGCCCTATATTTATATGGGTGATTTATGGATATTTAAAAATAGGCTTTTCCTACATGGCAAGAGCACTTTTCCTTACTATGCGTTTGCCACAAAAGTGAGTGGTGTTAGCAACACACTGCAGTGCACGTGACATTCAACCTTTTATGCATTTGTGAAATTTAGGCACAGTTTACAGTTAGCTTTAATGGAAGTTAAAAAGGCCAAACAGGCAGTTACAATCAATAGCACATGTTTTACTGGGAAACCACAGGCGTTTTTACTGCTGCTTAGCATTGTTAAAATGTGCTAACAAAAGTCAGACAGGATAGAATAGGGTGACCACAACAAAGAAGGGGTCATTTCTTACAGCTAGGACAAAAGAGCTCAGAATTCCATTAATTTGCCTCAGCCTGCTTTTTGTTCAGACAGCAGCCACCATTTACTTCTACGTAACATGTTTGTTTATTTTTCTTAAATTGTCAATCAATGAAAACGCACTTGGTTAATCTTTCTTAGAAGGACCCAAGACAGTATAAATACTGACATAATTCTTGTCCTTTAACTACCTACTAGAAATCATTCAATATTGAGGGACTACTCTCAGACTGTTGGATGCACCCACACATAAAATCATTACTTTTTACTGGTGTTACATTTTTGCAACGACCTTATATATTAACACTTAAATTGGTTTATTTATCGATGCTCAGTAATGCCGGAATGTGACTCTTTTTAAGCAGTTATATCACCCCCAATGCCACAACTGAGGCTAAAATAGTATGACCAGCTGCATGCTGCCCTCCCAGCTGCACTTTCATGCTCCAGAAACATGACCTTGAGAGCAAAAATAACCCATTATGAAGAAGCATTATTTCAAAACGCTGTTATTTATAGTTTGTCAGTCAGAGGCATTAGTTTGTGCTGCTTCAGGGTCTAATTGGCAAAGTACAAATCAGCAACAGTGTAATGTAGGTCGATAGAAATTGGGAAAATATGATTTGGCATATTTCTTTGAAAATGCCTGCGTCATGCATGTGCACCAATTGCATGATTCTATATGCTTCACATCAGCATCACGTCTGTTCCAATTAATGTTAGACCTGAGATAGAAGTAGCTGCTATTTTCGTTTTAAAAAGGGCAAAACAAGGACTCGTATTTACTCACTTCAGAAAGGTTGCAAAGACCCCTGTCGCTTTCTTAAATGATGACTCGATAGAGGCGGAGCACGGAGAGGCGCGTGCCAAAACAAAAAATTGCAACGTAGCTTAAAGAAGCAGAATTATGTATTAACTTTTTTTACAGTTTCAGTGCACTGGGTTCAGCAGCCTCTTACCTGTTTTAAAAACACTATGAAGAGATATGCGTAAGTATTGAATAATAAGAGCTATAACCTTTTATAACCCATATTTAGATCGCACTTAGGCATAGTTGCCATTGCCAAGTGTTGTAAATAACAGGTGCTCCTACAACCCAATTTAAACAGCTACCATCTCAGAGCCAGCTTGGCAGCTAATCATAAACTTTGTTCCTATTTCACTCTTTTAGTGAATATACATCCTATTCATTGTCAATCGATTGGAATACCATTTCATGGGTATTCAGTTTCCATTCTTAGCAGTCCTCACTGAAGCCACCCCACTTAAGTGGAAGAGTGTGTGAGAATCCTTATTCCTAAAGACAATATATTAACAAATGTTAGACCTGGCATCCTTGGTGTGGTTTCCCCTGACTTTTTTGCCTCTACCTCCTGTATTTGTTACTGTGTGCTGGATTTAGTTTTGCTGGTTTAGATGCTTTGGGCACTTTGCCACTACTGATCAGTGCCAAAGCGCAAGTGCTTCCTGTGTAATTTGTGATGATTGGTTATCCATGATTGGCATATTTGATTTACTGGTAAGTCCCTAGTGAAGTGCACTGTGTGCGACAAGGGCCTGTAAATCTAATGCTACTATAGTGCCTGCAGCACTGACTGTGACACCCACATAAGTAGCCTTTCAAATGTGGCTCAGACCTGCCACTGCAGTGATTCACACCGGGTTTTTAACAGCAATGTCGACCTGACAAGTGCACCCACTTGCCAGGCCATGACCTCCCCTTTTCTAAAGGCACCCCTAAGGTAGGTCTGAGGTACCCTCATGGGCAGGGTGCGGAGTATGTGAAAGGTAGGATATGTATGGTAATGTGTTTACATGTCCTGATAGCGAAATTCTGTGTATTTCGTTTTTTACTATTGAAAGGGCTAGCTCTCCCAAAAGCTATTATTGGATTTGCCTAGTAACATTTTACAAGTCTAACTTTCAATTAGGAACGGCTCTCTAAACTCAGAATTTAATAACACACATTTTAGTAAAGGTGGTTTTTAAATTGTGTGTTTGAAAATGGCACTTTTAGAAAGTGATACAGAAAAGGGGGTGGTGATGAACAGAGTGTCTGAATTAAGCAGACCACTCTTACCCAGTCCAAAGATCAGGGCTTGATCCATCACCGTTATTTATCTCACTGCCCCATCCCAGCTCAGAACCTGGCTATATGCAAATTAGTCTGTCCCTGGCCCAGTGCATCATGGGAACAGGGCAGACCAAACTACCAAGCCAATTCTTCACCAGAAAGGAGACAAGCTACCGGGGACCGGTTTCTGGCATTTCAGCCTCTTCGGCCCGGCTTGCTTGAATCCTGATGGAGCAGTGAGAAAGGGACTCATGTCTGAGTATACCCTGCCACACCTATAGTGGCCAAAAACGATACGTGGAAGGGTATACTCAGATGTGAGTCCTTTGCTCATTGCACCATCAGGATTCAAGCAAGCCGGGCCGACGACGCCTGAAATGGCAGAAACCGGTCCCCGGAAGCTTGTTTCCTTCCCAGTATAAGAATTGGCTTGGTAGTTTGGTTTGCCCTGTTCCCATCATGCACTGGGACAGGAACAGACTAATTTGCATATAGCCAAGTTCTGAGCTGGGATGGTGCAGTGAGCTAAAAAACGGTGATGGATCAAGCCCTGATCTTTGGACTGGGTAAGAGTGGTCTGCTTAATTCAGGCACTCTGTTCATCACCACCCCCTTTTCTGAATCACTTTTAGAAAGTGGGCATTTTCTTGTTTAACCATCCTGTGTGCCTCTGCCTGCTTGTGGATTCACTGTATGGTTTTAGACTGATAGCCGCTGTTTGTACATTCACTCCAGACACTTGCACAAAGTGAGCTGAGGTGTGCCCTGCCTATGCTGATAAGCCATCCTGAGCTAAAGGGGTGGGAGGTGGTGTCACTAGCACATGAATAGGCTATAGCTGCACTGTACAATGCTGTCACCACCCCCTGAAGTGTGGCTTGACCAGGGAGGACAGAACTGGTTTTACTGAACAAGAGAGCCTTTCTGAACAAAGATATCAAAGGTAAAAGTAGTTAAAGTGTTGGGTCTCTGACCCCAAGATCTTAGAACACTTCTGGACGAAGAGGGACCTCTGCCAAGGAGAAGAGCTGAAGAGCTGTGAGGAGGACTACTGCCCCTTTTCAATGTTTGCTTTGCTGGGTTGGCCTACAGGTGCTACTTCTGCCTGAAAGAGGACAAAGACTGGATCTTGCTGTGAAACATGCTTGGGGAGATTCTCCAAGGGCTTGATGTAGAGCTTGCCTCCTGTTAAGAAGTCTCAGGGACACAAAGACTTCACCTACAGCAACCTTGAACTCCACAGCTGGGAGTTCTGACGTGACTTGTGGTGCCTAATCCAGTTTGTGGGTCCTTGGAGGATGTTTTGCTGACTTAGTGAAAATACAAGCATTTCCCATCCTGCACCATTTTTACCACCGCATAGTGCAGTGTGGCTGAAAAACACACACATCGCCGAGGTGCACTCTAAAAAATCTACACAGTGCCTGTGTGCGGGCCAAGAAATTGCTGTAGCCTGAGTCCTGAGCACTGAGTTTCTAGAGTCCGAACCTCCTGCTCTAACTCCAATGCAAGTCTGCAGTGTGGCTGGAAGAATTGACGCATCACCTGTCTGCAGCTTTAGAAATCGACACGGCACCTGGATCGTCGCCACATCGACCCAGAGCCTGGATTTTCCCACGCACCTCTCCTGTGTGCTAAATTCAAAACCCACAGTCCCGAGCCATATGGATATTGACGCACCGCTTCCCCCTACAGTCTGGATTCAACTTTTCCCATACGTGCAACAGAACTGACGCAGTGCCTACCCATGGACTCAGAAACTGAAGCATCAATGTGTTTTCCCATGCCCCGCTCATCTGCAGCTGTTTTGGTTGGTGAATTTTGACGCATCTCAGGTACTTTGTGAAACACACCCACATCCGCAGTTTTCTATGGACAGAACTGCTAAAACCTTTTAAAAGTCATATTTTGAGTTGTGTATGTTGGAGTTTTGTTGTTTTGGTCATTTTTGGTTTAGATAAAGATACTTTATTTTTCTAAACTGGTGTGGTGTACATTTGTAGTGTTTTCACTGTGTAACTGTGTGTTTTATGTACAAATGCTTTACACATTGCCTCTGAGATAAACCTCAAACCTATAAAAAAAACTGGGACAATATAAAATATGTTTTATATGCCCTAATGTAGTACTCCTAGCCAATAGGCTATGAAGGAAAGGCTTTATTAAACTTCATAATGTCTAACTTTGATTGGCGCTAGCTAGACTTATCATTCAAAGTATCAATATAATGGTTATATTAAATTCAATAACTTGCCATGGTCGGATTTATTATAATTATTACAGGAAAGAACATACTATCCTGAACTTACATTAAACAGCCCTGTAGCAGCCTCTTCTGTTTGGTCAGCCTTTGATAGCCTGAGCCAAGTTGCTTTCTAAGTAGGTGTAAAAAGGCCTAGGACTGAAACAACACAACTATTTGGTGGGAGAAGATGAGCTTTTTGGAGAAGCGAGTAAGAGGAAGGGGGACTGGGGAGATAAGCTGGACTTCAGAGGCAGGAGACCAGATGTCAAAGGACCCAGGCCAGCCACCGCTTCCTTGATCCCCAGCCAGATGGGAGCCCCCTTATTAGATTAGGAGAGGAGCTGGAAGGGGAGTGAAGTCAGTTGTTAGCCACACCTCTGGGTTGAGTTACACAGACACACACACCATGGAGAAATGTTTTTCATTGATTTTTTTTTAGAACAGAGCATTCTGGTTCAAAAATGTGCCACACTTCGAATGAAGTGATCATAGCACAGGGGGCAACATTTACCCCTATTTGGTTGGGATTTATTCTCCTCTTGCCGCCCCAGAATGGTGGATAAATATGGGAGAGCTGCAGAAGCTCCTCATAAAAATGGCTGGAACAAAAAAAGGACTGGCCTGATGGACCCTTGGACTGCACCACAGAAGGCGTGCACTCAGGACTGCTCCTTCTGCGCCCTAAAGGCTCCATAAAAGAAAGGACTGTGACTGACTCAAAGAAAATGTACTGGACTTCCTGATCAGAAACAGGTACAGCAGAGCTGGAAGAAATCACCTGAAAGGCCAAAGAGGGCTCACTCCAGCTATCTAGTTGCAACTGGATTTTTCCAGGACGTGCAGGTGCATTGTGAGGAATTGAGAACTAACTAGCCACCACAATGCAATTCAGAGTCTCTGAACACTGAGCCGGAGCTACTAGACCCTTTTCCCCACAAAGGAACTCAGAAACAACCAGGTCTCATAGGCTGGAAACTATCTACAAAGCTTGGCAGAAAAGCTCCTGGAGAACACCGGCTCGATATCAACAGTGAAGTCATCGTTGATGACTTGCAAATCTACCTGACCACACGGGTTTGCCCTACTGGAAGCTCTGGAGAACCTCGCCATCAAGAACACAGACTTCCAGAGGCTCACTGAGGCATCGTGCTGCAGCAGGATACTATTGTTGAATTGAACTTCGGATCTGAGATGCCCAAGGACCCGCCGAAGAGCCTGTGAATAAGAGAAAAGCTCCAATAAAAAGACTAAGTATGAAAGTAAACTTTTACTGGGACATAACAACCAAGCTATTTGGCCCACGCTGCATTGCAGTTGGCCTAAAACGTGTACTTTTTCCTGGTCCAGTGCTTTAAGTTATTTGTTGCTAGAATGCACGGTTTGTTATTTACTCTTTAACAATTCATCTCTCCAGGTCCCTACGTTAGATTGCCGTTATTTCAGCATTGTTTTCAAAGTTACAAATATTCTCTATTTTTATAAATTTGTGTTGGATTTTTATTGTGTTGTTTCTTTTACTTACTGTTTTCATGGTATAAAATGCTTTACAAGTACCTGTCTTCTAAGTTAAGCCTGACTGTTAGTTTGCTAAGCTACCGAGGTATAAGCAAGGGCTAATTTACTGAGACTCTACTGGACCTGTTAGAAACTGTGGTATTATTACTAGCTGAGGGTGAATAACCCCATCTACTAATAACCCACTTTCATATAGCTGGCTACAATTTCTCTGGTCATTCACTCCTATTCCAGTCTGCTGCTGGCAGTTAGTAGTTTTGTTCATGGCTACAACTAATTGCAGCACGGCGCTTCACATAAGTGAATATTTTTTTCCAGGAAAATAATGAGTCTGATAATATGGGAGGCTTGTATAAATGGATCAGGGCTTTTCAGAGATTAAGGATTTTTGTTTACTACACTCCAAACCTGCAGCCAACCCTCCTTACCCCGCTGCCTCTTCTGGCACCTGGCCAGTTATCACAGACTAATTGTCAAAGAGCACAGTTTGAGTTTTGTATGGCCTCATGGGCTTCAGTCTGACCCCTTCAGAAAGAGTCCTCCTTTGCCTCACCTGGCACAGAACACCACTGCAACATTGTTGCTACTAGCAGCAGCTTCAAGCGCTGATCTCACCTGAAATCAGACATGTGAATTATTTGTACAAACAAGGTGTTCTTCAAGCTTCTAGCCTAATATTTGTTACAGGAATGACAATAAAGCTATTTATGTTTTTAAGTTGGTGCAATTGGTGCCCAGGGGTCATGGATGGAGGGACACAGCTATCTTTATTTTCCCAAAATCTCAATTGACAAATGCCCTCTGTTCTCACTCTGCGCCCTACTCACACGGGGAATATGGAAAGGAATGCAACCCTACTCTGCACTAGGAAACTCACTAAGGTATTTGGGGAATATGTAAGATACATAAAGATGCTACACATTGTGACACATTCACATAATGCAGAGTAATGGCTCTGGCATCATGGCTGCGTGCCATAGTTTGGAGAAGTTGTTTCAAATGAATTGTACTGTATGAGTTGGAAATGCACACCAGAGACACATAATCAAAGAGGTCAATGCAATTTAAATACAGGCATTTTAAGTTTAGCTAAGATAACTCATTAAATAATCATCATTACCCGGGAGGCATTGGCTCTTGAAATTACTCAGCATGAAGTCTCTTGGCTGGCAACAAGAAACAAATACAATGTAAGTGTAGGGGACTTCACAGACAGCAGATCTGACAATCTAGGCAGACACAACAACTCATAATTCATGTTATAAGAGCTTGAGAGTGCTGCTCTTAAAATTTGCCTGCTTTTAGGGAAATGCAGAATTTGTGTTCAGTCAGGCAGCTACCGCAGCATTATAGGCATGATAACCTCTACACTTTCAATAGTCAGGTCAGCACAGTAGGATTCCTTTTACAGAATGACAGGGAGTAGACCACCAAGGGAGGTGTATTGGCATTCAGGTATCAGTAATCACCAGGCAACAGAAGCTACAGAATACTCCAAAATGTGTGAAGGATGAAAGATAAAAATATGTGCCATGTCTAATGATCAAATGTGAGAGTTCTTGGATTACATATAGTTGAGGTGGCAAACAAAGTGGCTGGCTGTACATGATGTGAAGGTGTTGGAAGATAAATGAATCTATAATTTGTGAGGCTGTGTGAGCAAACACTGCACTATGTATCAACAATAAGGGGAAATTACATACTTGAAACAAACATTAACTAGGCGCTACTATGCAGAGTATCAAATAAAGGTTCATTTTTACAAATTATTTCTGAATGTAGGGAAGGTGAAACCAATGGATAATTCAAGAGAAATCAGATAAGAGTTGTCAAGGATGGCTCCAGTCTGAGTGGCAATCGGACTCTGATGAGCTGTGAATTTGTAGACTCCAGAAAAAATGAAGGAAGGCTTGTTTGTGTAGATGAAGGCTGAAACACATTAGACAAGATTAGGGCCCAATGACGAGTCTGGCAGTATGAGGACTGCCAGACTTGCTGGGACGTGGCAGTGGCAGTCCATCGATCGCCGCACCGACAGTCCGACCGCCTCATTACAAGGTGGGGAGTCGGACCTCCATTGCACCGCGGCAGCCGCCAGGTAACTGCTGTTCCCTAGCAGTGCTCCAGCGGTTAGGGCTTGAGTAATATGCTGGCGGTGGTGCTGTGGCCTCGTCATATATATTACGAGTTTCAGGACTGTCAGTATATTCATAGAGGACCTTCCTCCATGAAAAGGCTGGTGGTCCTGAAACAAAGGGCTGCCTACAGGACCCACTGTTGCCCTAGTGCATGGGGATACATGGAGGAGGGCACAACATGTGCCTCTTGTGTGCATGCACCCCATTTCCTGCATGGCATGGACTTCAGAGTAATAATAATTATGTTTATGAATATATAGATATTCATTAGGTCTGCTTAAGAAAGGTACATATTACTTATAGCTATATTATTCTATGTTTAACGTATATATGTTACTGCAAAAATAAGCACATTTTTATCATAACTATCTACAAATGCTTCACTGTTGAATTTTTAAAAGGAAAAAAGGAAAACATAAAAAATTGCATAAAGTAAAGTAAAGCAACACATGAAAGTCTGAGTTTATTAAAACACAACTTAAATCTAGATATATTACCTTCCTTATACATATATACCTTCCATGTACTTAAGTATCTTTATATTTATTGCTTTACTCCTAATTCTGCATCTCCAATGCACTATCCTATATCCCACCTATACCTCTAGCAATATATTCTCTATCTCCACTCTCTGGCTCATCCCAAACCTCATTCTACTAATCTGATCTCCAAAATAACCCTTTCTAGACTCTTACCCCCTCTACCCATCCTTGCATCATCTCAAACTTCTTTTACTACTCACATCTCCCAAACAAGTTTTCTAAACCCTTCCTCATGTATCATTCCTAGACTCATTCGATACCTCATCTCCCTCTCTCTAATCCACTTCTAGAGACTCTCCATCTCTCCTTTACATATACCACACCTTCTCCTACTACTAGGATCTCCACATAAACATTTTCCAGACCCTTCCCTCTTTTATCCCTCCGCTATGCCTTTCAATCCAACTAACACGCTCACATGTCCACCCCTCAAATTAATTTCATATTTACCTATACTTATTCACCACTAATACTTTTTGGGTTGAGGGGTAGAGTGCTACTCACCAAAAAGTGCTTCAATGCCTTGTCAGGGGTAGTTAGCGCTATATAAATGCAATTACAATTACAATATGGAAGAGTTAATCAGTCTTTCCATTAGGAATGAATGCCTGAATGGGTGGTATAGGAAATGGCCCTTTTTGCAGTGTTACCACAAACCTGTTGCCTTACTCCTCCTCTTTTTCTGACTCTCTTTTTGGTGGCTTGAGCACTTTACCTCTGCTGATCAGTGCTAAATTTCATGTGCTCGCTCATCTAAACATGTGTGTAATTAGTGTATACATGACTGACATATTTAATTTACTTGTAAGTCCCTTGTAAAGGTGCACACCATGTATCCAGGGCCTGTAAGTTGAATTCTAGTAGTGGGCTTGCAGCATCTAGTTGTGCTATCCACATAAGTAACGTTTCAAACCTGTCTCAGGTCTGCCATTGCAGTGCCTGTGTGTGCAGTTTACTGCCACTGCGACCTGGCATTTAAAACTACTTGCCAAGCCTTAAACTCCCCTTTTATTACATACGCAGCCCAAGGTAGGTCCCAAGTAACCCTAAGAGCAGGGTGCTATGTAAGAAAAAGGAGGACATGCCCTTTTTTTGTTTACATGTCCTGGTAGTGACAAACAGCCCATTTAGGTTTTCACTACTGTGAGGCCTGCTCCTCTCATAGGTTAATATTGGGCATTCCTTGCATGCCCTTTCAAGCTGTATTTCCTGATTACAGAGGAGTAGCTTCTTTATGTTTCAAATCTTTGGCATGGTAATGAGAAACCCCCTTTATTTGTAAAGTTGGATTTGGCATTACTAGTTTAGGAATGCCACTAAAAGTGAACCAAAAACTGGGTTTGGCCCAAAAGACCAGGGTCAGGTAGGGCCATATAATTTATTAGACAAAAAAGGGGGGGGGGGGGTCTGACACCTTCTCAACTTGTCTGCTGTCTCTTTGTAGCAATGGTCAAACACAGACTATCTTAGTTTGATCAGGTTATTTATTTAACCTTGTCATTCAGTGATATTTTATACTTTTTCACAAAAAAATCAAATGTATGAAAAGAATAACACTAATTCATTCCAAAGACAAACATATATGCCATTACAGCGTTGTGATTGGCTTAGGGGAGGGGAGGGAGGCTGCCTGCTTCCTGTGAGGAGCAGAGAAGCAGAGACAACGTGGGACCATACCGGGCCGGCGAAGGTGAGTTAGTTAAAATGTGTTTTTCAATTAAATGCCCCACCCCCACCCCCGCGTGACCCCCACCCGCAAATCAAGCTGGCCACGACTGGTTTTTCATTCTCTTGCTCTCTGTAAATTTGAGATTGTGAAAAATAAGTGCTGGTCCTCCAAAATGAGTGCCAGTGTCCCCTACAGGCTCAAATGAAGCACTGATGAGATGGGAGTGGCTGAGAGACAGGAAGTAGTAAGTAGGTTAGAAAAGGTACACAGATTATGGTTGTGTGGGAGTAGGGAATTTGATAGACAACTGAGTGAGTAGAGGGAAGATTTGTTCAATTTCATTTAAAGTCATCAACTTTTTCTATATCAAACATGCTGTTCTATTAAATGCACATGCGTTTTGGAGATTTTGTACCCTGAGATTCTAAATCATTCTTTAGAATTTTGACAAAGACCTTAAAAGATACAGTCATACTTTTTGTATCGTGCTGTGCCTTGACAGTAGCACTGCAATTCGACAGTGATATTCTCTTCTCTCTATCATTCATTTATCATATCATTTGAGAATCTCTGCTCCAAATGACAACTGAGGTGATTTATCAAAAGTAAAAGTACCACAATATAGGCATTAAGATGCAATTCACCATGCCGAAGGGTTTCTTAACATTCAGTTCAAAATTCTAAAATGTAATGAATATTTTGCAGCTTCGATCTATTTTCCAATATCAGTCTGCATACTATTGAACTTTGAAGCAGAAACTACTTAATTTCATATCAAAGCATTCATGAATATAAAAAGGGCAAATGGTTGACAGAAAAACATTTTTTAATCTTCGTGATGCTAACCACGTGCAATTCATCATAACAGCTAATTTCAAAAAGTGCATGAAACACTGCAAATTACAAATCAGGGTTGAGACTGAATTTGCAAGATTTAGGGAAGCACTCAGGCAAGCTCAATGGGATGCTACCCGGGTTACAGGATCTGAGGTATGCTCAGCCCAGTAAGTCCTTCAAGCAGAACCAAGGACGATAAAAATTCCACCGGTATTGGGCACAGGTGGTGCCAGAAATCCAATGAGAAGTACGTATTATATTTGATTTATTTGATTCCATCCTGCTGTGCCTTTTGGGTAATATTTTGAGGCAGAAGGGAAAGAAAATGTCCTATAGATTTCTGCAGTTGGCCCTGGTCTTAGCCAGAAGACACGTGGTTATTACCAGGCTGGGTCAGAAGGTTCCTGACCTTGATCGTTGGCTCAGAGATGTTATGCAGTGGGCAGCTGCGGGGGAAGACCATATGAGACTCAGTAGGAGAGATGAGAAGGCGGAAGAGGATCTCGCTGTGTGGATTGCTTTGTGTCCTGAGTTCCTGGATCCAGAGACTGATGCAGAGGTTGAGGGTATTGAGAGTGAATGTGACTCTGAACGTGATTGATAGATCGGGTGGAGCGTATAATTCATATGAGATGGGGGAGTCAATGTGGCTTGGGGATTACATGGCGGGTGAACAGTGGAGAGAGGGTGAGGATGTGGTCCGTCAGCTAGACTGTCGACTTTGGTGCTGGAAACCAGGGTTCGAGCCTCGGGTTGCGTCAACATCCTGTGACTCTGGGAAAATCACTTAATCTCCCCGTGCCTGAATGTGTACCGTAACCGGTGCTCATGTAAAGCGATCCAATACCTTCGGGTAGAGTTTGTGCTATATAAAATCTGCAAAAAAACAAACAAAAAAAACTGTCCCCTTCACAGGAGACTGGAGAGAAATGGAATCAGCCTATTGATGCTTAGCTCTGTATCACAGAATCGCCTGAGATAAATTTGATGTACTCCTGTCTCCCTCTCCCGATGTGCTGTATTCTTGATTGCTTTGAAAACGTAAATAAAAAGGTTTAAAAGAAAAGGACGATTAAAATGTTCTTCTTTTATGCAAATATGCAAGTTAATGTGCAGTGCCTGTAATTAATACTGGGAAAGTTAATTGTTTTTTTCTGAAATTTCACTAAAACATTGTGCATTTGAGACTATTTTTATTACTGGGCCAATGTAACGACTTGCAGGATTAGCAACTGCAAGGCGAAGGGAGTTAAGGGGAGCAGAAACTTCACCAGGAGTCTTGGAGTAATATGAAGATATTATTTTGAAAAGTGAGCCATGGATTAACTCCTTTTTTGATAAAAGTAATATTCTTTTTGTACTTCATTATAGCAAACATACATACGATTGGACAAATAACAATGGGCAGTCAATGTAATGTCGACATAGACCTTATAATAATGTATTAATAATAAATCTGAAATTAAACTTATTTATTGCCTATCTACTAGAAGCTGGTTTTGCACAGTCCTGATTTTATCTGGATTTCATTAAACTATTTAAAATAGATCTTGAGCATTTTTTAACCTTGCTCGGAGCTATGACCTTGACCTCTGCTGTAAATAACTACAGGTACAGCTACAAACACCACAAGGTGTTCTAAGGTGTGTAAGGGCACTCCAAAATATAACACCATCAACTAATGAATTTGTTTTAAGTGCATACTCTTAAACTTTAGTAAATGCATTAAGGCACTAATGCACACAATGCTTCAAGCTTAATCGTGGTGCGCGCTCTTCAGCACGGATAGTAATTGTTTGTCTTTGGCTTGGATCCCCCAGTGAGCTGTTACTGTCACAGTTCTGGTAATAAAGGGTTAATACAGCTTAAAGGGTACATTTTTCCACCTGTTTGATATACCATATACAATCTCATTCTTGGGCCTACAGAGGGGCTCTTGTAGTAAATAAAAATGATTTCAGGCAGGCTAATCCTAACATATGCATCCCTTCATCCTTAGGATCCACTTCCACGTGCTTCTGCACTATTACTGCCTCTGTGGGTCATGTGCATTCATGAGGACTCCAGAGATCCCTACACCACATATGCCCTTGCCCTAGATCCTTACCCCCATTGCCCTATCTGTTGTGGCATCTGGGTCACTATGGGTTTGGTGAGATGTGTATTTGGATCTTAGCTCAACTAACACGACTACAGTGTAACTATCTCTCATTGCAGTATAAGAGGGATTGGATGGCAGCATTCAAATGCCATTCATACAATGTTTTGTGTATTGGCATAGAGGGCATCACCTGGCTTGTCAGAATTTTTGTTGGCACCTGGGCCAACAGACTTTGTTTGAAACCCCAACAGATGCTTCACCTTTTTTCACCAGGTGCCATATTCACCTGATTCTATGCACAGAAAAGCATGGCCTCAGGGATACAGCACTTTGCCATCTGGCACCACTGGATGTTAAACTGGCTCCTTAAGAATATAGGGGACAAGCTTGCTTTCAATTTGTGCAAATACATTTTGCTGCATGAACTTGGGGCCATGGAAAGTGTGGCAGGATAGGTCATCATGCCCCCCACCCCTCCCGTGATTGCCCGGGGCCATCACTCGGAGTATAATCCACACTTGATGTAAGAGCTACACCACCCCTTTAATGCCTTTCTGCAAACTCAGGACTACTGAGCATGCACATGAAAACAAGCTATTCACCAACCAAGCATCTAAACGAACTAATATCACGTCACCTCTATGGTGGTACTGAATCCTGGCATCTGCAGCTCCATTTTAGCCATGATCTATGTCATCTTCAACCATGTATGAGACATATGAGATTTTGCAATGTATCCGAGTCGAAAAACATATCACTTTCACAAAATCATAAACACACTAACTTGGTCTTGTAGAGTGTGCCTTTTAAACTGCAAACTGCACATCACTCTGTTTACAGATGGGGCCACGGTGAGCACTTCTCCTTCAGTTTCAGTCAGGTTCAGAAGCACATCTTTTCTTCCAATGAGCATATTTCACTCCCAAGAAACCGAACAGTCTATATTTGGCTTCGGGAGTATATACTTAATAAAAATGACTGACAATTCCTTTAATTCCGTTTACAAAAATGTTGGTTAAACAACCCTGATTTGTAATGTGAAAATAGCTGCATTTTTGCAAAACAGCAGACGCTTTCCCAATGTTTCCAACTCAATTAATGTGGCTTCAGACAGTGAAATAATTGACCTTATTAGTCATACTGTAGCACCACTTACACTGACTCCCACAAACGCGGAGATTCATGATTGAACACCAAGGAACACTTCAAATAGCAAATTGGTGCTAATTGCTTCATTTTTAGCAGCCGACAAATCGCAGTTTGGCAGGGTTCACAAACAAACATCTGCGCAGGTCTCAGCGTGGCTCCAGGAGGCAGTGACATGGACCGGAAGCAGAGAGGGGAGAGTTCACATGTACTCAAAAGGAACCAGTAATGGAATGATAATTATATTGGACGCTCCATTGCACCTTATGGGGTGTCGGAGATTGCTTGGGCGGACGCCTGCCAGCGCGGTGAGGCCAGGTATGACTTTATGCAGGAAACTTAGCAAACGTAGCAGAGTCCCCACTCCCAGGTCACTCCTCACCCCTCCGCTGTCAATACTGACATTGAGATTTCAGTAACTAGTTTCGAAACCGGAAATAACTGGTCCAGTGGAAATGTCAGAGTTCAAGGGAATTTAGAGTTTCACGCAACATTTGTTTCAGTTTACTTGCCTTTTTCTAACGGTGAATTCGAATAACTGGGACTGAATTTGCAGCGCGTGGAGACTGGTAAAGCTGCTCTCTCTTCATCCTTTTATTTCCCTCCCGTTTTATATAGCACGAACAATAGAGTGACCACCTGCCTCAAGGTCAATACAGACATTGTTCCCAGTGCTGGACGTTTGTGGGATAGACTAATGCATTTTGGTTGATGTAGTCTTCTTTTGCTTCCATTGTAGTAATTTGACTAACATATGTGGGATAAATCATTTGTAGGCCAAAATGTTCAGGACAGGAAACAGTACCTATAATAACCTAGCAGGAGGTGGTCACCCCAACTGTGGAAGGGCGATGGCCTGGGGGTGAAGGCCTACACTGGAGCCCCGGAAATAACTGAATGCACACACAGTAGTTGCAGTGTGGCGGGAAGACCCCGAGAAGTCTCTCGCCGTTTATACATCCCCCGTGATGAGCCCGCCCGAGTGGTGCATGCGGTGGCAACCAAGTAATGGAGAGCCTGGATGGCTCTCTACATCCCTCCTTTTCTTTAGCCACTACCAATCACATTAAAGGCATGCTCAAGGTGACAAGCACACAAAGTCCTCAAGCCGCTGGCTCGTTGCAGGGTTCGGCCGGAGACCATACCTCTGGCTCCAGGACCTGGAACTGGCCCTGCTTCTGTCAGAATGAATGTCGATGGTGCATTCTGAGTGTCCTGATGGGAAGTGTCTTGGGCTTGCGGGCCGCGCCACCCTGTGTCTCTTCAGGGCCTCCGCTGGGAGTTGGTGAGGGCAGCAGACCATCACTCAGGGTGTTTCGGCTTCCTCCAGTTCGGTGAGCCTGTCCTGATCCGGGCGAGGTCCGTGTACTTTCTTAAACCAGAAAACTTTCTGGATGACCACCTTCTGCCCTCTTCGGACTGAAACAATAGTCCCCTGGACGCAAACGACTCTCCACACCTCAGGCTCATACAGAGTCCGGAACTTCCAGCTGGGGTGTCTGTCTTTGACTACCACGTAATGAGGGTATTTTGGCACCCCTGGCGAGACTTGCCTTGTGGTTGGTCTGTTAACACCGGGCCTGTACCGCTGTGCTGTCTATCTCCGAGGGATTCCAGGCGGGATCGGTCGGAATGCTGTCTCGTGGGACTCGTCTGAAGAGTAGGTGAGATGGTGCACAGTGGGTAGTGCTGTGAGGGGTCTGCCGGTAGGCATCGAGGATCTGGTCTTTCTGCATCTTCTCCCTGTTCCACCGCAATACACAGCGCCCGATTGAGTGTCCTCATGAAGCGCTCGACTTCTCCATTGGCTTGCGGCCACTGCTGGGTGATCTTCCAGTGTCGAATGGCTTTCCTTTCTAGGTATTGGTGAATCCCTCGCCCCTGGAAAGGGGGTCCATTGTCGGATCTGATCTCCTCGGGAAGGCCTAGCAACGTGAAGGTTTTGTCGAGGGCAGCTCGGACTTGGGCGAACGCTGCGGACGCGACCACTCCTACAACAGGGAATTCGAGTAGGAGTCCATTAATACTAGCGTGCTGCGGCCGTCAGGGAAACTTCCAAAGTTGATGCTGACTCTCAACCAGGTTGTTTCACTGGGTTCTTCGGTAATGAACGGGGCTGGGTCACCGCCTGTTATAGCACATGAATGGCAATTTCGGATCTTCTCCTTTACCATGGCGTCCATTCCAGGGAACCATACTTTGTAGCACAGGCATTCTATAGTTTTCACGATTCCTTGGTGACCAACGCATGCCAGCCCCACGATCTGGTCCTGCAATTCCTTCGATACCACAATGACATGATGGTCCCCTTTGCTGAGTTCGCTCCGGACACTCCATCGCTGTTGCCTCGCCTGATGATCTTCTACGTTGAGCATGTGTGGGCCCCATCTAGGAAGTGTGTCCATCCTTTGGTGAGCAGAGCTACCTTGACCTTTGTCAGGGCCTCATCTCTTGTCGTGGCCAAACCAATTTCCTCTAGCGTCACTGCCCTGGGGCATGCTTCCTGGGTGACCATCCTGCCAAATGCCTCTGTGCGTTCTTCCTCAGTGCATGGGAGGTGCAGATGCGTTGTATCCGGGTGCCTTGAGAGGGAATCATCCGGGTTGTGGGCTCCAGGGTGGAATACGACCTCGAAACCTGTAAGCCTGTAGTTGAACCACCCACTGTTCTAATCTGGGGGGTGCCATCCTTGACGCTCCTGCTAACAGAGGGATGAACGGCTTGTAGTCAGTCACTATTGGGAACTTGTGCCGTAGAGGTACAGGTGGAAGTGCCGGCATGCCCACTTCATGTCCAGGGCCTCTCTCTCTCGATTTGGGCGTATCTGGTTTCTGTGTCCAATAAGGTACGGCTGGCATTGGCAACAGGTGCCCACGTGTTGCTGCTGCACTCTTGGAGAATGGCTCCAAGGCCTACGGGGCTTGCAGCTACGACCAACTCAGTGCGCCTCCCAAGATGAAAGTAGGCTTTGTCAATTAGGGCCGTTTTGATGGCCTGGAATTCAGCATTAGCCTTGGTGGTCCATACCCAGGGAGTTCCGTTGCTCGTGAGGGCTAGCATTGGTTCAGGTAGAGATGGCAGGTTTGGTATGAACCTGCCACAGTACATGGCCATCCCCAAGAAACTGCAGACTTCTGTAGGCGTGGGGGGTCTGAGCCGACCAGATGGTGGTCGCTGTCTTGGGGTCCACTCACAGATTCTCTCTCTTGAGAATACATATCCAAAGCATTTGAGGGACTCTTGGTAGAAGGAACACTTTGCCCTGTGGAGGGTGAGGCCGCTGTCTGCCAAGCATTGGAGCGTGGCTCGCAGATGCGTGTGGTGTTCTTCCAGTATGTTTGGGAACACCACCGTGTCTTCACTGAGGATGATGACACCCTGTAGGCCGGACAGGATCTCCCTGATGGCGTTTTGGAAGACCTAAGCGGCTGATGACACCCCGAAGCTCAGCCTCTTGTATCTCCTGAGGCACAAGTGGGTGGAGAACGTTGTGATGTTTAGGCTCTCCTGCTTGAGCTCCAGCTGATGATACCCGGCATTCAGGTCTAGCTTCGAGAACCGCATGGCCCCATTGAGGTCCACCACAATGTCGCCCATCGTGGGTGTCAGGTGTCGCTCCCTTTTGACGGCCTTGTTGGGGATGCACATCTCCACACACAGCAGAATGGCCCGGGCTGTTTGGGCTTTGGTGCAATGACCAACGGCAATACCCACAGGGTGGGGCCGGACACCTGCTCAATGACGTCCAGGTTTTTGAACTTCTTGAGTTCTGCTTCTACCTGTGGTCGCAAATGAAACACCACTCTCCTGTATCTTAGGGCTGTTGGTCTGATAGATGAGTCGATGTGAAGTTTGAACTGCTTGCCCTTGAGCTTACCCAGGCCCTCGAACAGTTTTGGGAACTCCTGCATGATAGTGTCTGCGAGGGAGTGGTAAACCTGGCTCGAAAAGAAGACCAGGCCTAGGTCTTCTGCCATGTGGCAGCTGAGGAGAGTTCCTTTCTTCCCTTCGTTGAAGTGGAACTTTGCCCATGTTGTGTGCTGGTTGCTAGTGACTTCTACTGCAATCGCTCCTCTTAAGGGAAGTGGGTATGTTCCGCCATAAGTATAGATTCTTGCTTTCATCAGAGTGAGTGGGGTCGCAGTGACAGTTGCTCGTATTGTTATGAGTCCATGACATTCATGGACGCCCCTGTCTCAAACATCGCTTGCACGGTGGACCCAGCAACTTTTACGGCGAACATGTCATCATCGTCATCTTCTATGTCGCAGAGGTGCCCCTGCACCGTCTTCTCTTCCTGGGCATGATGGTCATTGATTGACAGTTGAAGGATACTCGCCGTCACTCCGCGTGGCTCGGTGAAGATTGGCCGGGACCTGCTGCTCCTACACATTTTTGCAAAGTGATTTAGCTTCCCGCATTGGGAACAGATTTCCCCTTTTGCAAAGCAAACGCCGGTTGGGGGTGTTCCCGTGAGCTGCCCCAGCCTGGGCCTTGGTGGTGTTGCATGTCGGGTTCTGGTGCCTGGAAACGGCTTCAACCCTCTCTTCCTTAACCTGGACTTTCCGGGTGGCACACGACGCAGTGGTGCCTCTCTTGAGGTCAGCTCGGGCATCTCTTTGTCTGCTCGGGCATCTGACAGCTCGTGAGACCGGATGAGAACGAGGATGCCATCCAGTGACTTTCCGGGTTGTCAGCGGATCAAACACCCAAGTACTACTGATCGGCATCCCTGGATGATCTGGGCCCTTATCCCCTCTCTTTGGTCTGCAAACGGGCATGTGCTTGCCAGCCACCTTAGCGGAGCATAAAACATGTCCACTGATTCAGTGTCGGACTGCATTGCTTGCCGTAGCTTGATTTGCTCAAAATCCTTGTTGAGCTGTGGGTCAAAATGTTGATTTAGCACTGCGATGGCAGCCTCGTAGTCGTCTTCGTTCCCTGTGTTTGGGAGTGTCTTGGATAAGTCAGAGAGCTTCCTGCCCCATAGTATATTAGCCGCAACCTCTTCACCTCCCCGTCTGTCTCCCTCGTGCCCCTGAAGTAATGGTTGAGGCACCCAAACCAGGCTTCCCAGCACGGGGCCGCTGTTGTAGGGTCAGTGATTTCACTGAATGGAGGTAGCGGGGTTATTGCCGCATCGCTGTGGACATGAGGTGACACTGCAGCGCCTGCTTGAAGGTCAGCAGCACCTACTTGTTGGCGAGATGCACCTGCTTGAGGTTGCGTGATCATGGTTGGGTGACTTGCTGTGAGTATCCTGCTTCCTGAAGGAGTACTCCTGTTGTGCCTTTTGCGGGGTAAGTGCGCTGGCTTTGTTGTTTTCACCCTTTGTGAGAGTTTTTTTTGACGATTGGCAGTTTTTTATGTGTTGCTCTTCAGTGGGGTTCATTTTTCCCCCTTTTGTTTAGTTGTATAGGCCTGTTGGGGGCAGTACAGCTGGAGTTTCCTTTCCCAGCATGTCGTTGTGACACGTGGAGCCTCAACGAGCTCACCTCAGGTGATGACGGGTGGAGGCAGACGCTCCTGCGCTCCTTGCTGCAGGCCTCTCCCGGCCTGTATGCACATGCCGGGAGAACGTGAGCAGGGCTGAGGATGGAGGCTGTCTCCGACGTACGTCCCGCAGCGTTGGCCCATCAGGGACATACAGGCAGGCCAGGACACTCCAGACCATGTCCCTCGTGGATGGCAATGGGTGGAGGCACGCTCACAGCAGAATCCATGGAGTCTACAAGGCGGCAGACGATCTGGCACTCTGCACGCAGCACGCCGGGGACATCGCGATGGGCAATCGCAGCTCGATGCAGGTGAGCCGGTGAGGCGTGGATTCGTCACTGGCCTCATCGCTAATGTGTAAGGGCGATGTCCTGCGGGTGAAGGCCTACCCTGGAGCCCTGAAAATAACTGAACGCACACACAGTTGTTGCAGTCTGGCAGGAAGACCCTGAGCTGTCTCTCACCGTTAATTTATCCCCTCTGGACGAGCCCACCCTGAGGGGTGAGTGCGGTGGCAACAAATTAGTGGAGAGCCCGGATGGCTCTCTACACCAAAGAACATGGCAAAGGGGCATAAGAAAAATCTTCAACAAGAAGCCATGCAATGATTGTGGTATGAAAGCCATGAAGTTATAGCTGTATAGCATAAGAATACGCAACCAATCACAGAGAAAGGTATTTGGTTCTGAAATCTTGAGGTATTGCTGAGTTTTGGAAGTTTATTGGTGATACAGGATAGTAGAGTTCTTAAGGAAGAACCCCAAAGACTCCATGTAAAGGTTGAACACAGTGGGAGTGAGAATGAGTCTTGAGGGATACCCTGTTCTAGTTATACCAAACTGGAGAGAGCTCGCCATTTAAACAACTTGGGACTGATTAGATAGGTATCAAGTGTACCATTTTAATAAAATAAATGTGATGCCCATTCTGTTGTTAAAGATGTTAATCGATAAGGAGTGACTGACTATATCAAATACCAATAAAAGGTAAAGAACAGTTGGGGGGGGGAATAAAAGAAAGTTCTATTACCTGTCTTGGGACGCCGCCTCTCTTCTGTCCTCTGTCTCTTCCTGACTCCGAATCCCAGATGTACACAGGCTCCAAGAATCCCCTAGGCAATGACGGTGCTGCTGGCACCATCATTTGTTGCTGCAGCACTTTTAGCCCTAAGTGGAATGGGTATGCCCTGAAGTGGGTCACCTTGCTCACTGGGGTGGCATAGTGAGCAAAAGAACTGTGGATTCAGCCCACATCTCTTGACAGGGGGAGAATGTTTGAATTCTTCAGCATTCTGTTCATCATTTTTTGCTGCCCAACTTTTTGCCCTAGGTGTGATGGGTAAGCCCAGACCTGGGTCCCTTGCTCACTGTGCCATTGAATCCAAGCTAGCCTGGTTGATGAGTGGTGATATACCCCAAAACTGGTCCTCGGATGCGTGTTTCCAGTCCAGGGAGGACCCGGTTTGGCAGTTTGGGCTGGACTGTTCCCATGAGGAGTAGGGTCAAGACTGATTTGCATATGGCTAGGTCCAAACTGTTGTGGCATGGTGAGCAAAGGAATGATGGATTTAACCCAGATCTCTTGACTGGGGGAGAATTTTCATTTATTTAGTATTCTGTCCATCATTTGTTGTAGCAACACATCACCAGCATAACAGCAGCATCATGATTGGTCGGAGTGCTGTGGTTCGGCACTCAGACAGGGGATTGGTGGCTGTACATGTTCTCCACCAGGCCTTGCAATACAGCTGGGTGGAGAACATGCTAAGTGTGCATGATAGTTTGGCCGACCCAAGACAGCTGGCCAAACCGCCATGCGAACTTAAAAAGTGCACCAACCACTATTTCTCTGCCGTGGACAGATTAGCCCCGCCTGCACCTAAAATGACATGAAGCGAGTCAGTGCAAAAAAAATGCTAATAACATGGTGTTATTATCATTTTATTTTTCCTTTTTTGCACTACTCACAAGCAGGAGGTGACATTCCTCCATCTTAGCGAAGGCGTCGTCGGAGGTGAAGAAGCACTAGAAGGCAGAAGTTACCAGCATCAAGAAAATGCAAAGGATTGTCCACAACTTGGAGGAGATAGGTTTCATTTATAAACCTTTGTTAGAAACCTGAACGACATGTTGAAATCTATACCTGGAAACATATTCACAAAAAGTTGTAAATCATAATATGGATATTTAAGCCTACTCATGTTTATAATGAGCAGGGGTGAGGAGAGGAGACAGGCAACCACAACTGAAGTTTATCGGAGGCTATGTGTTATGACTGCTCCAAATCCTTGGCAGGAGTGTTCCAGGGAGTGGAGTAGTACAGAACCCTACACCACCACAGACAGCATTAAAGAACATGAGTCTAGCTTTTATCCTTCAGGTGTTGAGATGGTGCAGGCAATTAATCACGTGTGTAGGTTTCAGAAACTGAGGAGTTTTGGCACATATGAGCAAGCAGCTATAGCTCTCTAAAGGTGTCACTTGGTGCAATGAGAAGGAACCCTAGAACTCAACAATATCCTACACACTACAAATCCAGACAATACTTCTGCACAACCCACTCACAGTCTTAGCCCTTTGGAAACTACACATTTTAAAGTCTCCAGCAAATAAGCACAATGCCTTACTCACAGATTGCTACGGCTCCCATACATAATGGTGGTCAACAACAGTGGAACATCAGTTTGCTCTCACATAGTCACTTAATCACCAAACAGTAGAATAATCTTAAACATACGCCACATTAGAAGATATAATGCAGTTTCATCGATTGTATCTGACAAAACCAACATCCTCAGAGAATCCACCAATCTGATTTCTGCCACTTTGAAGCTGTTTTCTGGACATCAAAAAATAAATCAGAGATGGAATAAAGGCGGAGCCAAATTAATTAAAATGAAGTATTTTCGACAATGTTGCCGAACATTGCAGTTTCACTTTGGAGCAGGTTTTAGCAGCTAAGTCTATCATTTCCAGACCATTAGCATTCCAGGAAAAGGCTTCCCATTAGGTGCTTAATGATCTTAATGATATTAGTATTTGTAATGAGGCAGGTTCTTCAAGCTATCCACAATTAGAGGCATCACGGTTTGGTTCGTCTTTTTACAAGGGTGATTAGCAGGTGAATCATCGGTGGGTAGTTTTAGTCTGTATTGTGGTGCTGGTATCTTTGGGCCCCTTCATCATATCTGGTTTTTACAGGATGATGCAGGTGTATTCTGATAAGCTTGACATAAGGAAGCCTGTGCTTTGAGTACCCACAAGAGGGCACCACGTGACCCTCTTGAGATATATTAGGTACTCCTACACTACAGTTACTGTATGAAGGGTGATACCATAGATCATGTGGGACCACCAACCCAAGTTGTCTCTTTCCTGCCTTGGTGATTCAATCCAACATATATAAATCATGATCATCCTATGAAAGACTAGGAACACCTATTTTCACGCATCTAATTGCACTAGTATCACATCTTCTGGGCACCATTCCTGTCTTGAGACTAAGCATGGGCGGAAAATCTGTTCCGCTCGCGGATTTTGCGGATTTTCGGCAAATTCACAATCCACGAGATTCGCGAATTCCCCGCAAAATCCGCGAGCGGAACGGATTGGGTCAAAAGTTGAAGCTGACTTTTGAAACTATTTTAGAATGGCGCCGGCAAGCTGCCAGAGCCATTCTAAAATAGCTACAAAGTCAGCTACAACAGGAAGCACTAATAGATAAAGTAAAGCAGGTGCTTGAGTTGAAGGTCAAATTAAGTTACACAATCATTATTCACCCCGACTTTGGGGTGATTAATGATTGTGTAACTTAATTTGACCTTCAACTCGAGCACCTGCTTTACTTTATCTATTAGTGCTTCCTGTTGAAGCTGACTTTGTAGCTATTTTAGAATGGCGCTGGTAGCTTGCCGGCGCCATTGTAAGTGGGACTGAGGGCAGAAGGGCACAAAGTGGGACAGAGGGCAGAAGGGGACAAAAAACGAGTGGGGCAGAGGGCAGAAGGGCACAGAAACGAGTGGGGCAGAGGGCAGAAGACCTCAAAAACGAGTTGGGCAGAGGGCAGAAGAGCACAAAAACGAGTGGGACAGAGGGCAGAAACGAGTGGGGCAGAGGGCAGAAGAGCACAAAAACGAGTTGGGCAGAGGGCAGAAGAGCACAAAAACGAGTTGGGCAGAGGGCAGAAGAGCACAAAAACAAGTGGGATAGAGGGCAGAAACAAGTGGGGCAGAGGGCAGAAGACCACAAAAACGAGTTGGGCAGAGGGCAGAAGAGCACAAAAACGAGTGGGACAGAGGGCAGAAACGAGAGGGGCAGAGGGCAGAAGACCACAAAAACGAGTTGGGCAGAGGGCAGAAGACCACAAAAACGAGTTGGGCAGAGGGCAGAAGTGCACAAAAACGAGTGGGACAGAGGCAGAAACAAGTGGGGCAGAGGGCAGAAGACCACAAAAACGAGTTGGGCAGAGGGCAGAAGAGCACAAAAACGAGTGGGACAGAGGGCAGAAACGAGTGGGGCAGAGGGCAGAAGACCACAAAAACGAGTTGGGCAGAGGGCAGAAGAGCACAAAAACAAGTGGGACAGAGGGCAGAAACGAGTGGGGCAGAGGGCAGAAGAGCACAAAAACGGGTGAGACAGAGGGCAGAAACGAGTGGGGCAGAGGGCAGAAGACCACAAAAACGAGTGGGACAGAGGGCAGAAGACCACAAAAACGAGTGGGACAGAGGGCAGAAACGAGTGGGACAGAGGGCAGAAGACCACAAAAACGAGTTGGGCAGAGGGCAGAAGAGCACAAAAACGAGTGGGACAGAGGGCAGAAACGAGTGGGGCAGAGGGCAGAAGACCACAAAAACGAGTTGGGCAGAGGGCAGAAGACCACAAAAACGAGTTGGGCAGAGGGCAGAAGAGCACAAAAACGAGTGGGACAGAGGGCAGAAACGAGTGGGGCAGAGGGCAGAAGACCACAAAAACGAGTTGGGCAGAGGGCAGAAGAGCACAAAAACGAGTGGGACAGAGGGCAGAAACGAGTGGGGCAGAGGGCAAAGACCACAAAAACGAGTTGGCAGAGCGCAGAAGAGCACAAAAACGAGTGGGACAGAGGGCAGAAACGAGTGGGGCAGAGGGCAGAAGACCACAAAAACGAGTTGGGCAGAGGGCAGAAGAGCACAAAAACGAGTGGGGCAGAGGGCAAAAGGGCACAAACACGAGTGGGGCAGAGGGCAGAAAGGCACAAAAACGAGTGGTACAGAGGGCAGAAGGGCATAAAAAACGAGAGGGTGGCAGTGATGAACCAGAGGGCGCATCACGGTCTCGCCCAAAAAAAACCCCGCGAACACGCAAAGCACCCCGCGAACATGCCAAAACGCCCCGCGAACACGCAAAGCACCCCGCGAACACGCAAAAATATAAAAATCTGCAAATTCGCACAAATTCGCGAATTTTGTGGATCGCGAATTCGCAAATCCGCAAATTCGCAAACTTGAGACCTTAATTTTAAGGAACAATCTCATAGTTATCTGAGACTTTAAACATGCATAACTTTTCTTGTCAATCCTACCCAATATTCACTTCTAAATCCCTCTATAACTTCACTTCTGAACATTCCTGAAGCCAGTCTCCCCAGCGATGTTTAAGTACTTTGCATACTTGATAAAGACAGCCAGCTTGTCCTTAGTTTCCACCATTGAGAAAGTACTTTTAAAAAAAAAATTTATTTATTGATTTTTCAACAAGAAAAAAAACATAAGCCGGCACCAACCAGCCTTACAATGTGACATTACTTATCCAATATGTAATAAGGCATAATGACCACAGTAGCTTACATAGCTCGTGTCTATCTTGCATCGATTTAGCTACTAACTGCATCCCATTGAAGTCATGTGTATAGTTCCGTCCACACGCTATACATTCCTCGCGATTTTCACTCTGTCCATATCCATACCCATCATACAGTTGGTCGCATGACCTATGGGGCTTCAGTAGTTTCCCCTGCTTCTTCCGCTGCGGGGGATCACGCCTGTAGGTATGCTCGCAAAGGCCCCCAAAATGTCCAGAGGGCGGGACGTGGGTGGCATTAATTCCGCATACACTGTCAGCTGTTCCTTGCAGAATGTAAGGTCTAGCAGCCAATCCTTAAACTTGGGTGCCCTTCCCCTTTGTCATCTGCAGGCCACCCTGCATTTAGCCAGGAGTCAGCCTAGCGATGTGTACCTTCTGAAGGATGCTTCAAGGTATTTTGTGTACCCCAACAGAGTGTTAAGAGGGGTGTTAATTATGTGTGTCCCCGTCATCTGGCTGAGAGATTCGGTAACTGTGTTCCAGTATGTCTTGATGGAGGCACATACCCTGTCAAGGTGTAAGAAATCGTCTCCCCTTCTCCCACATCTGTCGCAGTTAACGTTGTCCCTGAGTCTAAATCGACATAGTTTTACTGGAATGTAGTAGAGGCGGTGAAGGTACTTGAAGTGTATTATACATAGCCTACTACTGGCTGAGGTTCACCACGTTTGCTGACCACAAATGTTCATTGATCGTCGATGAGGGGGGTATCCCAGTCCGCATCCCATCTGGACTGCGCGGTCTGGGCAGTGTGTGGGGTATCTGCTTGGGTGGCTCGGTACAGCAGAAACACCACATGTGCTGGAGTGGACAGTTGAAGTAAGGTGTGTAATGGAGCCAAAGTGGGTGGTTCAGCAGAAAAATCAGGGGTGACAGACTTAACATCGTGGTGGAGTCTTACATACATAAAAAGCTCCATAGTGGTGGGTTGACAATCTTTAAAATATTGTTCTCATGTGCGAAAGGCCCCCCCTTCATATAGTGCCCCCCCAGGTTTGAGTGTCAAATTTATGGAGCATTCGTCAACATCTTCCCTTCCCTGTGACTGGAATGTCCAATCGGCCTGGTTATGACAATAGTTGAGAGTATATTTTGCCCACTTTAAGATGATTAACTATTGCCCTCCACGCTCTATTTGTGCATTCCTCTGTGCTTGGGTCCTTACGGTTAGGGTTAGTAGGTGCATTTATATATACCGAGTATGGAGTCGGCACCATAGGCCAGTGTTCTACTGCGAGGTGTGGCATGTACGGTGGTGGATGCATCCAGTATACAGCAAAGTGCGCCTGGGCGCACCAAAAGTACAGTTCCATATCCGGGCTTCGAATCCTCCCTTGTCAAAAGGTAGGGTTAGCGCCTCCCATCTCATTCTGGGCTGTTTGTCCCCTAGGTCAGCCGAATCAATTGTGATTTAAGGGCTTTGTAGAAGGATTTGCTGGGTGCATAGGGAATGTTAGTAAAGAGATAGAGTAGCTTTGGGAGAATGACCATTTTAATCAGTGCCACCCGGCCCGCTAGTAAGCGAGGCATTGCTATCCAACTCATGATGGAATCTGTTAGTGTGTCCAATGCTCTGCCATAATTGACCTCATGAGGTTTTCCCTATCTCTACTTATTACTATCCCCAGGTATTTTACTTCATCCTCACACCAGGTTAAGGTGAAGTCTGAGATGTATCTCTGGACCCCATTCGTGAGGGGGAAGATTTGTGACTTGCTTCAGTTTATACTGATCCTTGAATATCTTCTGAACTGCAAAAATGCCCACAATATAGCGTTCATGCTCACCTTCAGATCGCATAAATATAGTGTAAGGTCGTAAGCATATGAAGAGATTAGGATTTGCCTTTCAGTGTATTGGAGAGCGTATTCGCGATGGTGCTGTTGAAGTTTAGCGACCAGTGGCTCCATGACCAAGGCAAATAAGAGAGGGGAGAGCGGGCACCCCTGCCTTGTCCCTCTTGTGATGTGAAACCTGGGTAATACATTCCGTTTATGATCAGCTTGGCCTGTAGTTTAGTGTACAACAGCTGGATCCATGCGAGAAAGGGGGGAAACAC
The DNA here is from genome assembly GCF_964261635.1 of Lissotriton helveticus. Classification (NCBI taxonomy): domain Eukaryota; kingdom Metazoa; phylum Chordata; class Amphibia; order Caudata; family Salamandridae; genus Lissotriton; species Lissotriton helveticus. The sequence continues at coordinate 789,226,964 of NC_136068.1, forward strand.
ATTCTTTTCAAGACGCTCGCCAAGTAATCCCATTCATGGGTGTCGAAGGCTTTGGTGGCGTCCAGGAAGACAGCCACCGCAGCCTGATCTGGGTCGATGTCTTGCATGAGGGCAAAGAGAGTACGAAGGTTGTGCGACATTACTCTGCCGGGTATGAAGCATGACTGGTCTGGCAGCACCAAAGCTTTCATCAGCAGACTTATTCGATTAGCTATCAGTGTTGCCAGAATTCTGGCATCGCTGTTTATGAGCGAGAGCGGTCTGTAGGAGTCGCATCTGTCACCTGGTTTCCCTGGATTCAGTATAGATATGATAAGTGTTTCGCGCATTTTTTGTGGGAGTATGTTTGTCTCTCGTGCTTCTTCGTTTACATATTTCAAAATTGGGATGAGGGCGTTGCTGTATGTTTTATAGAACTCTGCAAGTAGTCCATCCGAGCCAGGGGCTCGGCCAGACTGTAGCTGGATGATTGCAGTGCGTATCTCAGTGTCTTCAAAATCTGCAAGTGAAAATTCTCTCTGGGTATCGCCCAACCTTCCCAACGCTATGGCTTCGATTTATGTCTCAAACTATATCAGTTGCGTCCTATGTGTTTTGTAAAGAGCATTATAAAATGCATGGAATGTCTCTAATACGTCTGGATTGAGAAAGTCCTCTACTTTGCATTCTGCATCCTGTTCAAACTTCTACTCTATATTGCCACCTGCATCCTGGTTTTCCGCAGATTCTTGCATCGATTCCCAAATTTCATTTTCAAATAGGTTGCCTTGTTAAGGTAGGAGAGTGAATTGAGCAATCTCATACGTGCCCTAGCACTTCTCCTCACAGACTATTTTTAGGAAAGCATTAATGGGCAAAGCCAATATTTTCTTGAATTATCATTATCTTACTCCTTAATAGCATGGGTGAAGCTCAACATCTACGGCTTGATCTAGAGTTTAGTAGATTTCCCATGCACCCATTAGAGTGCATAGATAGATGTGCATGCATTCTATGTAGGGTGGATAGAATAGACCCTTTTTTTCAGCGGAGGTCTAAAATCCATCGAACTCTGAATCAGTCACACAGTCTTAGAAAGGTGCCAGAGGTCACAGACATCAACAACACAAAACTCAGCTCAGTTAAGAAAATACAAATTTAAGAGCCATATGTAACTTAACATAACTAAAATGTATGATTTCAACTGTATCTCCTTCTGGATCTTTTTAATTGTTACACCTTCTCAATCACCCACTGAGCTTTCACCACTATGACATCTTAACCCCTTGCATGCTTATGACGAGCCCAGCTCGTCATGAGGCACAGTGGAGCTGTGCTCATGACGAGCTGGGCTCGTCATAACGGCAGCGGCACTCCCCCGCGTGGGGAATTCTATTGGAGTGGGCGGAGTCATGACGAGTCCAGCTCGTCATGAGCCCAGCTCCACTGGGCAGCATGACGAACTGGACTCGTCATGAGCACCCCGGCGCCACGCGCAGGCCCGCCCCCCTCACCGCGGGGGAATTACCCCCACTGCGAAGGGGTTAAGGGAGAATCTTAAAAGAGAACTTCTCCCTGTTTAAGTCATCAACTCAATATCTTGACTCACTCTGATGTCAAGGAGCAGTTTATCTTGCTAGCAACCTCAAAAAACTTGCAAGAAAGAAAGGCTCTCACCGTATAGAGATACACTGCCCATTCCCCTCTTAATCTTCTGGTTTATGTACCAATCTGCTGCCATATTCCTGCTACTAAAGTATACAAAAAGTGATGGATGGAATGCTTGAATTAATTTCAGCTACTGGTCAATTTCTCAGGGCCACATTCCAGTCCATCGTTATATTGCATACCACGCCACCTCAGTTTGTACCCCGCTATATGCAAATCAGGCTTGACCCTACTCCAATAGGAACAGTCCAGCCCAAACTGCCAAGCCAGGTCCTCTCTGAACCCAAACACAAGCAAGCCAGGGCCAGTTTCGCCCTTGTTATGGGCTCATCAGCCGGAATAGCTTGGTTCCAGTGACAAAAAGTGATATGAAATGATAATGACACTTGTCATTTCAAAACAACTTTAGTATGTTCAGGACCTGGGTATTGGGATCTCATGAGTCTGGGCTGTCTTTATCATATGTCATTCAAGTAAGATTGCAAGTTTTTTTTGTTAAGGTATTAAGAAAATATATGTAAAGATGGCCGCTGAGGCTGCACACGCATCTTCGGTGACTGCCTTAGTGTAGCATTGGCATAGCCAATAGGTTTTATAGCTGCCGTCTATTCGGTGTTCTAATGCTCATTTATTGCAGGTTGCTGCACACCTTGTACACCATTGTACATGCAGTATGTATGCCACCATCATTTATATTTAATTTGCTTCCAGGCCTTATGCACCGGTTAACAAAATGCAATTTTGTGAGAGAATAATTTCCGAAATCAATCTATCTAAATACTTGTTTTGAAACAAAACTTCGAATGTGGTCTCCTTATGCCACTGCTTGGTTGCCATTTAATTTGCAAAAGTTCATTTTACTTACAGTGCTACTTTAATTTTCTTCCAGCAATAGGCTTTTTCATTTATCTTTCCTACTTGTTTACCACATTTTAGACCACATATTTTTCATTTCTCATGTGCTTCCTTTTTAGCACGCACTTATATATTGTAATTGACCTTTTGTTTTTCTGAAAAGAACAGATAGATTTTTGCCTGATGATTAATTGTTTCGTTGAAGAAACCTACCCTTCCTACTGACCCATGGCATAAACCAAGATGAAGAGAGAAAAAGTGAGACAAAGGCTTGAATTCCCTGAATGAGGGTTTGTTGTCAAAGGTTCACACTGTGTCCTCCACAGTCCTGCTTGCTAATAGAGCCATAATTGCCGTCTATATAGACTAACTCACACAGGTGTCCAAGACAATAGCTCCCAGTGTGAGTCTATAGAGACATAGCCACACAAAGGATGTATGTGAACGTGTAGCCTTACACGAGGTACATACCTTTGGTGTCCACAACACTGATGAATTGATTGCATGACGCCATTTTATATTGTACATTGAGCATTTTGATCTCCTTTAAAAAACTATTCAATAGATGAAGAGATTCGGCTCGTTTTAACTTATTCAGCGGCAAAAAAGACATTGCCAGAAGTCATAGCGAGGAGTGTGAAAGAGCAGTGAACGATCTGTTTCGGTTGTATGGGACAATGTTTTTAGCTAGGGCGTCGTTGATGAAATCTTACATTAGACAAACACAGGAAGTGCTTATGCATTACAAATATACTTAGAGGCTTGAAAGACCTCACAGAACCCTTCCTCCGGTTAGGAGGGGCTGTTGGTGGTTGGTGGGAGATGTAAATAATTATCAAGTTATAATCTAAAAATTAGATATTACGCCTTTTGTAGAGCAGAGACTCCACTGCACACTGCCACCCTCATTCATCTGTACAACAATGGTATGGATAATTGGAAAATCCTTCTAAATTGGAGGAGGTGGTTCAAGTCGAAGATGGCCAGAACAACCCACGACTGAAGGGAGACCAGAACATGCAAGCAAGAGGGAAAAGATGGACAATGCAGTGTCAAGGAAATGAGAGAAAGAATAGTCCAAAAGAAAAAATATCTATGTTCTCAATATATGGATAAAAAGCTAATGTATCTCTAGGCACAAGGTTTGAATGGTTGAAAGAAAAACAGTTTATATTGTGGTATATCCAGAAGCTACATTTTTTGTAAACCTCAGTATAGTAATAAAAAAACGTGATTATTCTTGTGAAATATGAAAGTGGTTACAGTGGGTATTGTTGTTCTTCTCATTGGACTTTTCATTTCTATAGCACAAAGACTTGACCCCCTTGCCTTCGAAACAGTTCCTTAGAGTTCCTGAAATTCTTCTCTATCTTAATGGGACCCCTTAACAGTAGCGTGTTAAGATGTTGATAGATAACTTTACTGGGAATGTTGAGGTATAGGGAAGTTGTCATCTTAGTTACAGCATAATTTTCTATATAATGTTTTGATACTGACCATCAATCCTTACAAGCTAGTGGTATAAATCATAGCGTGCTTCACACATTGTGAGTATGTCTTGTGAACATGGCATCAGGTGTCCTACACCCTTCAAAAAGCATCTCAGATGAACATATATGCTTGTGTTACTAAGTGTAAGGATCTGAGTGTACCACATGATATCGATGTCGGAGCTTATTGTGAAGTAAATTTGCAAATATGTCCGAGGTCCTGTCAGTATCATTTTCTTAACCTTAGCCCAAACCTGGGTAGCTGTGGCTGTGAGCAGTAAGGCTTGGCAAAGGAACTTAGTGTAAAGCATTTAACAACACCAAACAACATAATAAGAAAGTCATGCACCAATAAAGAGACACAACAATAATTTATAAAAATAGAGCGTATTTTTATTAACTTTTCAAAACCTTGTTCATCAAAATTCACTAGAGGGTTCCTGAGATACAGATTTATAGGTTTTTATCACTTATTAGTGCGAGTACTCCAGCCCTGGTTGGGTGACCAAGTCTGGCAGGGAAGAGGTCTAGGGGGCAAAGAGGATGTTTTGCATTGTTATCTGGCCACCAGAGCATTTTTGAAGCAGGATTCAAACGTTATAGGATGACCACCATAGGCATCATTGGAGTGCTCCTGATGCTGAGGATACAGATGAAAGGTGTTCTAAGAATGCTCGGGATGTTGTGGGGTCAACAGGGGTGTCTCTGTGGTGGTTCCTCAGTCAACGGGTGAGGTGAGGTGACTTTGGCCATTGTGATCAGGTTCCCTTGAAGTCCTTTAAGTTGCAGTAGTCGAACAGCCGATGCTTCACTGCTGGTCTAATTGCACCGCAGTTGGAGGCAAAAACTTAGGTGGGGGCTGGCATCCTTTGAGTGCAATGGATTCCTGTCTTTGATAGTACTCTCAGGTCCAGCAGACACGGGTGCAGACTTTGACTATCACAGGTTTGTCCTTTTGTGCGCCCGGCAACTGGGATCGGCAAACCTTCAGCGGTGGCTACCAACTTGTTGGTTTGGGCTCTTTTAGTTCTTGTGTCCCTGGAGCAAGTTTCAGGGGATCGGGAGACAATAACGGCCATTAACACTGTTAAATCCAGTAAAGCCCCAGGACTAGACATGATTCCTGGAGACTTACATAAGCATGACACTAGTGTCTGGGGCCCGTATGTTAATTACTTATGTAATTTTATAGCTGCTGGAACAGATATACCTGAGACATGGAGAGGGGCAGAGCTCATTTGCATTTTTAAAAAGGGCGACAGGAGCGATCCTACGAACTATCGCCCAATCAGTTTAATTGATGTTTTACAAACAATTTACGCAACGCACATTTTAAATCGTATTAATATTTGGATCGATGAAGGAGAGGTTCTCACTAAATTTCAGGCAGGATTTAGAACCAAAATTAGTACCATAGACCAAGTATTTAGGTTCTGCTGCTTGTACTGGAAATATGTTAACTTAAGGAAGTGCCACTTGTACGTGGCATTTGTCGATTTAAGGGCCGCATTCGACCTCATCCCAAGACATCTTTTATGGAAAGCACTTGATAGCCAGGGGTTACCGGCCAACCTCCTAGAACAAGTAATAAAACTGCACCAAAATAATTTTGCAAAGGTGAGGTGGGGACCAGGTAGCGAACTAACTAGTTCAATCCCAATTAAAAGGGGAGTTCGCCAAGGATGCGTCCTGGCACCAACTTTGTTTTCCTTATTCGTTAATGATATTCCTTCCTTTTTAAATGTTTCTAGTAATGATGCACCGAAGCTGGGGGGTGAGAAAATTCCAGCGTTATTATTCGCGGATGATAGCATCCTAATATCCCAAACACCGAATGGCCTACAATGTCTGCTTAATACTTTCCAATCTTATTGCAGCAAAAAAGGCCTAGATATTAATACTAGCAAGACAAAATTTATGGCAATAAACCCCCATAGCTCATTTAGAGAAAACTTGGTCTTGAATGACCAAAGGCTGGAACATGTCCAAAATTTTAGTTACTTGGGCGTTTCGCTCAATTCTAAAATTAAATGGAAAATACAAATTGAAAAGAGCAAGTTGCTATTATCGCAAAACACCTACCCGATATTAAAAAGACATGGAAATAGTCTTAACAAAGCGGTGCTCCCAGCACTTGAGGTTTTCTGGGACAAAGCACAGTCGGCAGCGTTATATGGGGCGGAACTGTGGGGTCCGTCTTGCAAAAAGGTGTTCGAGGTTAACGAGAATACATTTTATAGAGCACTGTTAAAAAAACAGTACGCACTCCTGATGGTTGATCTCAACACTAAACGTACAGATCACTACGCCATACTTAGACCCTTGATGTTCTGGGTTAGGATCTGGACAACACCTGAGCTGCTGGACTATAGAGCGGCTCTAGTAGAGATAAAAGACCTAGATGTTTCTAACTGCATTACATGGTTCAAACACGTTAGAATATGGTTAGAGAGGGTTGGCTTAGCACATTTCTGGAGTAATCCATCCATACTAAATATGTGGTCAAAGAAGACTTTAACAGTATCCTTCTGGGCTTACATGGATAACCATAGAATTAATGACATAACAAATGCATCCTTGACTAATGATTTTTTTTTTATTTAAAGCAAATCCTAGCTTTGAATTATTCCTAAATGAAGTAAATCCACCGTTGGCGAAAACATTGTACCTAAAGTTTAGATACGGAGTATTAATGTTGAAACCATGCATGGCAAGGTGGACTAATGATAGTGAGGATAAATGCATGATGTGCATAGGGAAGGCTAGGGATGATACTTCACATGTTCTGTTTTTTTGTCCAGCCTATATGACTCCAAGGAAAAGATGGTTCAAACCTCCTTGTATAAACATAGGTGTGCGAACATGTAGAGAAGCAGAAAGAATTTTAAAAAGAGATTCCCACCAGGCCATCGTCTTTGGTATTAGCAGGTTCTTGTTAGCAGTGAATTTTATTAGAAAAAAAGTTGGCGAAAAATTTTAGGATACCATTGAGAACTGTTATTGCCTTGTAGTAATTAGTTTTTAATTTGTTAAGATCAGATTCTAATTTTAAGAAATATGAGTTTACTGTGCCCTTTTAAATTATTTATGGATGGCTTTTATATTATGATTGGCTGCCCCCTCTTATGAATATTAATGGCTGTGTTATATTTATTCATGATAGTGGAATGATGCAATGGGCCTTCGTATGACCCGTTATTTTATGTAACTTTTATGATACAGTGTATCGAAATAAAAATGAATTGAGTTGACTAATTTTTGGAGTCACTGCTATGGTTTAAGGCAGAAAAACAACTTTCCTCGTGTCAGAACATAAGCGGCAGGCACAGTACCAATCTCATTAGCCCAAAAGTGCATCAGGTGCAGTCCACTCAATGGTGTAATCTCTCTTTGTTCGGGATAAGGGCGGCAGGGCAGTCCTTCTTGGGCCTCTATTAAATTCCAGTGTAACCTGAGTGGCAGGGTGCCAGGAGTGGTACATTTGGTCCAGGAAGGTGACCCAAGGGGACAAAGCGGTCACTAGCTAATGGACCACTGGGACGCCTCCTAGCAAGTGACCTGTTTCCTGCCAAGAGTGGCATCTGGCTATCTCAGAGTACCCCATCCTTGCCCCTTTCAAAATGGCACAGCTCTTCCTTGGTCATCCAGAGCACAGTAGCCCTCCCTAGAGGTGTGGCTACCAGTAAGCTACATACCCACCAAAAAACTGGTTTGAGGGCATGTTTTCCCTCTCTGGCTCTGCCTCCTAAATGTCTGCAGGAACAAAAGGCATCGTGCTCAAGGATGTTGTTACAGTCGACCCTTCAAAGGCGGTTTTCCCTTTGCAGCTCGCCTTTTGGGCTAACATCCCGAGCGGCTATCCTGGGAGAGGAGGTCTCACCTCACTCTTTGGCAACTGCCTTTGTTCCTGGGCTAGGGAGTCATTCACACATCTCCCCAGGAGGTCAGACGTCTGCCTGTGTGAAAGGACCTCTATGGGGCCACTGGACTAGCTGGAGTGCAGCGTGGCAACTATCTCAAAGTTGCTAACTTTAATAGTAACTTTAAATCTGGCTTGAGCATCAGGTCACATTTAATGTCACAATCAATATGATACTTTACTTGACCTTGTTAGGTTGTCCCTTTCAGAAGTTAGCCGGGATGGAATGCCAGCCGGTAACCCTGTTTTAGCCAATTTGGCTACTAGCCCTGCCACAGCAAAATGACAATTTGGAAGTGTTGTTGCTCAGATACATCAAAAATCATGTGTCCTACCAAATAATATACAGCCTCCTGCCATAGGGCTCCATAGGCCTACCCTAGGGGAGACTTACATATATCCTTAACCACATCGATGCTGATGACGGAACCGCTCCGTCATCAGCCGCGGTGGCGCTGTGCTGATGACGGAGCGGTTCCGTCATGGCCCGCCCGACGCGCCTGCGGGGCGCGTTCTATTGAGCGGGCGGGGCCATTCCGGAACCGCTCCGTCATCAGCACAGCTCACCCGAGGCTGGTGATGGAGCGGTTCCATCACCAGCGTGTGAGCGCCGCGCGGCCCCCCGCCCCCCTTAGCACTGCGGCGGAATAGCCGCGGCAGCGAAGGAGCTAAGGGAAGTGGTGGCTTTGCCATTAGGTGTAATTGCAAAGTCGAACAATGCCCTGCCATTCTAAAATGTCAGGCTGGGGTCTATTTTGTCCTGGTCATGTGCAGGGTGGAACAAACAGTGCTGCAGCCCTGGTCCCACATGCCCTTGGTACCATATATTCAGACTTATAAGTAAGCCAGTTCTTACCAATTGTGTGTACCAATTTAACATACTTTTGTATAGGGTTGGAACATTGGCACTTAGGTCTGATTAGCAGGCTCCAGTGCACTCTCAGAGTAAAAAAACCAGCAGCCTCAGTCCAAACATTTGGGGGTCAACATGCAAAATCGGGAATTTCCTTATACTAAGACACTAAATTTTCTTTGCAAAACCAAGCTACTAGTAGTTTGTAAACACAAAAACCCCACTCTGACAGCAGATTCTTCGGAGCGACGACCTCTCAGTAGTGGAACTCCCATTCACTAAATCTGATCAACATTTCCTTTTAGAAAAATGGTGAAAATCTATTGCACAGCTTTACTGCTATGACTGCTTAAATCTCCTGTAGAATTCAACAGAATGCTAAACTTTTTTCCACTGTGTTTACCGATTCCCTCACCCTATTTTAAACATAATGTCTTAAACTGGATCATGTGCCCAACATACACCGTGAAATCCAGATTTACATTTCACAGACTGGCCCCCTAAGCAATTTTATGTTATGTTGAATGAACTCCTGAAGGTAAGTAGGTGCATGAAAGATAGGTGGTTACATCTGAATTCTGAGAAGAAATAAGTAATTTGGCTGTGTTTAAGGGACTCTAATTCCCCCCTATTAGTGACACTGATTTACTTGAAGGAAAAGGTATTATTTCTTGTTGTCTGTTGGCATGGCAAAAAAGTCATTAACTCCCACAATGGAACCAACATCAAAGTGACGTGCTTAGATTACACAGACCATGTGTGGTAAATAAATAAATAATACCCTATTTTTGACTAAGCATATAGCATAACAGATAGCTCAATAAATAAGAGTCAAGATTCGAGGTAGTAGGAGTTTCTGCAGGTTTATTACAGCATAAGGACAGGATCAGGACAACCTGCATAGAACGGGGGTAACAGGGCCCGGCAGCTGCCGGGGCTGGGTCAGGAATGAGCGCGCTAGCTTTTAATAACAATACATGGACTTATATACATAGCGCAAACACATAGCATTACATTGCAGTAGGCGTAGCAGCGGGTGGAGCAGAAGGCGTGACGCGTAGCAGTCGCGAGAGATAACAGTAAAAGTAGGTGTAACTGGGAGTATACATAGACATGTGATGCAAACGTAACAGAATATGGCATGAATGGGCGGAAACATTGGAGGGGGCTACCTAAGGAGCCGGGACCTCTAACCTAATGGTGCGCGTAAACTGGCAATGACGTATCACTAAAAGAAGCTGGGGGCTATGAACTCTGTGCTAGGAGCAGAGACTAGAGTCTGGAGGGTCGGAGCGACATGTACCTAAACCCTATCTGGTATCTGATGTTTAGGGAACATGTTGATGTAAACTAGGAGTCATGAGGGGAAAAGCTAACTTGATTCTAAGACTGGACCATACATTATTCTACATGAAATGCGTGATGAAGAATACTAAATGACCATTAAATACAGTATTTCTCTAACATGGAGACGAGAAGGCTAGACAATGACGGAAACTATTGATGCAGTTCAGTAGCTTAGGAATGCAGAGAAGGAGGACTGAACTGATAACTGGAACTATAACATACTTTTGGCAGACTCAGAGGCAGAGCCAAGCTGCACCGGGCACTGCGAGGCAGGGAGTAAGTGAAAGGTCGAGGATACAGGTGGGGGCTGTATCGCTCCTCAGCGAGGTTTTCAGGAGACAGGAGCTGGATCTGATGTCCGGGCCCTTTTGAGGCCTGGAAACGGGGACTTTACAATGGAATAACGTGCACACTGAGAAACGTGGCAACATAACTTTACCTAGGCCTGATATTCGTAGTATTCACGAGGACTGGAAAATGACATACCAGAGGTGGACACAACTGTAATTGCGTCATTAATCGGACATGGGGAATAACATATGCATATTGGTCATGCACACATAACATATGATGGATGAGGCGTAGGGACACAGAACATGGCAAAATTTACTTTTCCACATTCCCTCCTTGTCACTAGGTTTCCATCAGGAAACATCAATTTTCATGATACCATCTATCATTTCATACAGTATCATTTGCTCGTCTCGAATTGTCTTGGAACGGGATTTAGAACGGGGCTTGGGACTAGGAATACAAGAGGTAGCACACATGCTGCAAATCGCAGGGCCACATTGTATACAGAGGCAGCAGCTAAATATGATCGCTACTGCAATACCCAAAAAGGACAGGACTTTCCATCCCCAAGCGGAAATTATATTCCAGAACCAACCTGACCATGTCCAGGTGCCTGGATCTTGGTGTAACAGATGGGCAATTTTATGGAGTCTGGTTATAGCTGAATAAACAGACGGCGCGTTATTTGGAATGAAAATGCAGCAACTAGATCCGATGACTCTACAGGCCCCGCCCCTATTGGCCAGTATGACGTCAAGGACGAGACGATTTTGCAAAACGACAAATCTCATAGCAGATTGTTCTTCGGTTAGGTTACCTAGAGCAGAGGCAGTCTCATTTACTACTGCTTCAAGGGTTCTTGTTAACCTACGGATCAGTTTACTATTCTGGACAGGTCCTACAAAGAAAAAGAAACCTTTATTGAAATCTGTATACTGTTCTAGAGTAGTTTCAGTATAATCGACAATTGGGGACTCCCTTCTATGTCTAATGTGTACTAGATGTGTGTTTCTGTGATAATCAGATGGGGCTAGGAAAACAGGTGGCAGTAGGAAGGCAATGTAACAAGTTCCCTCCCAATCGAGGGGCAGACGGACATATGCAGTTTGACCACAAATAAAATAAGAATGACGTGAAGCTTTGAAAACAGATTTCCCACTGTCACTATACTGGATAACAGTAGTACATTCACTATGACCTACATGTATGGAACCATAACTACGGACACATAATTCGCCTTTGACAGGTAGTACTGAAATAGCAGGTAAGTCTGGAGTAGTATCAGACTGAACATTCAGAACCATGAAATTCGACGAATAATTACCTAAATTATATACTTCATTTTCTAGATCTAAACCTGTTCTGTGGGGAAGACCTTGCTTGTCTGGAAAACATGTACTGTTAAGAAAAGACATATCTGTTGAGGATGACGTTAACGTGGACCATGCTCCACACGAACCATTGTGTGAGAATGGATAAGGAAACAGTGGCAGAACTCCCTTCGGTGTCTGAAAAGGGGGGAGTCGACCACACACCCAACAATTAGTGGCATTGCTGGTCTGGTGTGAATAATGTAACATACGGATAAATGTGTTGTTACGCATAGCGAGGCGGTAAGAATATTCGTGAGGAGGCAGATCACTAAACGTGTGCTCTACTGTAGCATTAGCAGACATATTTACATGAGGAACTGGAAAATATAGATAGAACGCATAGCTGATGCAGGAAATCATAATGCTGATGAATAATATGAAACTTAGAAAAACGATACATCTGATTGAACTTTGACTGACTCTCTCACTATGGGGGTCTATTTTATACATGTCAGAAACAGTCTAACCGTTTCACCTAGGGGAGGACTTATACAATCAAACTGACTGACTTATTTTACTAGACCTGAGCTTTAACTTATACTCCTGCTGCGGAGTTTTCTCTAACCAGGGAGGGGTTGTAGTAATAATGTCTTGTGCGGGACAGTCCTTAAGAGCAATATTCTGGCAGTCTTTCAAATCCTGGGAAATGTTTTTAGAAACGGATTTTAATCCTTTAAAAAGTTTTACATGAGAAAGGTGGACCCATCCTTTTCTGCCTTCCAACTTGACGGCGGTACGGGTGGTCAAGAGGACCTGACGTGGCTCCTTCCAACGTGGTTCCAGCGGACTTGATCTGTCAAAATTTCTGATCATCACCAAGGAGCCTGGAACGATCTCGTGCGGTGCCACCTCGGTATTGTCTGGAAATGCGGCGGCAACCTGTGAACGACATGAGTTGAGGGCAGACATCAAGGAAGCTAGGTAATCTGTCAGCATATTACATGAAACATCGGTAATACTTCGGGGTCTAGGAGTACCCCACATGTTAGGGGGGCGGCCGAATACGACCTCATACGGGGACAGACCTGATCTAGAATGTACGACCATGCGCATATAAAACAAAGCGACTGGCAGAGCTACTAGCCAGTCCACACCTTTTTCTTTACAAACTTTGGCAATACGGATTTTCAGGGTCTGATTATGTCTCTCGACTAGACCGGCTGCTTCAGGATGGCGTACACAATGGAACTTCCACTGGTACCCTAACAAAAGGGAAACGTGTTTCATTAACTCTGAGGAGAATGGCTGACCGTTATCAGAATATACGACTCTAGGGAGTCCGTATCTAGGGAAAAATTCACGAACCAACTGCTTGGCAGTGGTCGCGGCTGTGTAATCTGGGACTGGATATGCTTCTGTCCACCTGGACAAAGCGCATACAACTACAAGGACATACTTGAAACCTCGACATCGCTCCATTTGAATATAATCCATCTGGAGGACTTCAAAAGGGTGGTCAGGGGGCTGGAAACCACCTTGTTCCACCGGGACACTTTTACCTGGATTAAACTGACAACATATCATACAGGTACGGACTTTCTGCTTGGCTGCAGCTCGTAAATGCTTGTTGAACCAAATATTCTGGATACTGTCTAACATAGCTTTTTCTCCTAAATGTGCTGGACTATGTGCGGTACTGATAATGACTTGAACCATAGAATCGGGGAGAAACCATGTGGCTCTACCCTTCGTTAACCATCCTTGATCTGTCTGGACCCCTCCTTGTTCGGACCTTTTCTTGATTTCTTCGGGAGTAGCATGTAACTGGATATCTATGACATCTTGTGTAGGGTCCTTAACTGTCATGCATGTAATCGGATCTGGAATATGTGTCAGGTTAACTGGAATGTCTGGAGTCTGTGCTGTAAGCTTGGCTGTGCGATCTGCTAGATCATTACCTTGGGAAATAATGTCTGTAACTTTCGTATGTGCTTTGCATTTCATGATAGCAATAGATGTCGGTAAATGTATGGCATCTAACAGGGCTTGAATAAGGAGACCATGCTGAATCTTGGTTCCATGAGAAGTCATGAAACCTCTCTCCTGCCAGAGCACTCCGAAGTCGTGTACAACTCCAAATGCGTAACGTGAATCTGTGTAAACATTAACTTTCAGGTTCTTGGCATGTGTACAGGCTTGTGTCAGAGCGACTAGCTCTGCTGCTTGAGCAGACAGAGTGTCAATACGGTGTGTTTCAATAACTTCAGTGTCAGTAGTCACTGCATACGCGGCGACTAGTTCTCCTGTACTAGTTCTCATACATGAACCATCCACATAAAGTGTCAGGTCGGGATCTGGTAACGGAATGTCTGTCAGGTCTTGTCTTGGCTTTGTCGTAATATTAACTACTTCCACACAGTCATGTGTGTCAGAATTTGAACTAACTGATGGTAACAGTGTAGCAGGATTCAGGACGTTGCAGCGTCTAATTTCTATGTGTGGCTGGAACAGTGTCAACTCATAACCTGTTAAACGTGCAATTGTCAAGTGCTGTGTTTGTGTTCGGTTTAAAAGAACTTCTACTGAATGTGGGACTTGTACGGTCAGGGAATGCCCTAAAACTATGGAATCACTTTGTCTGATTGCTAGTGCTGTGGCTGCAACTGACTTGAGGCACGCAGGCAACGCCTGGGCGACTGGATCTAATGTGCTTGAAAAATAAGCACAGGGCTTGTATTGTCCTGCTTGATCTTGTGTGAGAACAGATAACGCTGTACCTTCACGTTCAGTAACGAAAAGTGTAAAAGGCTTACTGTAGTTCGGTGTGGCTAGAACTGGAGCTTGACATAGGGCTTTCTTTAACTCATTGAAACTAAGTGTATGTTCAGATGTCCAAGGGAGGACAGTCGATACGGCTGCCTCCTGTGTCGTTAACTGTATCAGTGGCTTGGCTAGAAATGCATACTGGGGAATCCATTGTCTACAATAGGAAGTAAGGCCGATAAAGGCACGTACCTCCTTCTGGGTTCTGGGCTGGGGAAGACTCGCTATTAACTGGATACGGTCGGGTGTCAACTGCCTACCCCTCTTGGACAGCAAGTGTCCTAAGTATACCACTTGCTGGACACAGAATTGAAGCTTCGAAGGTGACACCTTGTGCCCCATCTCGACAAGGAAATACAGAACTGTCAGTGACGCTCGCTCGCAGTCACGTTCAGAACGGGCTGTGATCAGTAGATCATCGACATACTGGAGCAGGGCAGTGTCAGTTGGCATGTGAATGTTGTCTAGTTGTCTCTTAAGTGCTTGACTGTAAATACTAGGACTTTCTGTGAAACCTTGAGGAGCGCGTGTAAACATATAGCTCCTTCCATTTAAACAAAATCCGAAAAGAAACTGGCTGTCTGGATGAATGGGAACACTGAAAAATGCATTCTTGAGGTCTATGACAGTGAAAAACATGGCTTCGGAATCAATGGCTGTTAACAGGGAAGAGATGTCTGGAACAACTGGGTACTGAGGAATAATACATTTATTAAGCTCTCGTAAATCAATCACTAATCGATATACTGGGGGTGCATTCGGATCAGTACGTTTCATGACCGGAATGATCGGAGAATTGCATACATTGGAGTCAGTTTCTACAACTACTCCTTGAACAACGAGCTCGTCAATAATTTTGGATAAGGCTGCTACAGCCTCAGATGGCAATCTGTACTGTCTGATTCGGGGTAACACTACACCTGGTTTGAGAGTCACACGATGGGGTGTGATTTGCATGTAACCTACATCAGTTGGACCTTGCGCCCATAGATGCTGCGGAACATTAGACAATCTTGAATCAAAATCTCGTAATACATAGTGACCCTTAAAGTCACGTAGGAACAGACGTATTCCCTCTGGGGAACAGCAAATAACTGCACCCAATTCTTTCAGTGTCTTAATGCCTAACAGATTTTCTGGACATGACTTAGTAAGTAACAGATCAGTAGTACGGGACAATGGACCTACTTCCAGAGTGACTGGCTTTGATATCTCATTAACTATTGGCTTTCCTGAAAATCCAAGGGAAACATTTCTTGAGCCTGAGAGCGGAGCCCCTGGAACTTCGGCATGACTAATTGTGGTCCTACTTGCCCCTGTATCGATCAGAAACTTTCTGTCTTTCCCTAATACTTGACTGTGAACATAGGGACCTTCTTGATCTACAGGTATCTCGATGAGAGGCAAGCCTACCTCCCTCTCTAGGCTGTTTCATGAATATGACTGGTACTCTGGATACTCGGACTGTGCATACTGGTACATCTGTGATGTGACATGCTGTGTGGCAGCAATAGGCTGCGGTGCGGAAACTGTCTGTTGTGCATTCTGAGACTGAGGAATCTGTGAAACTTGTTCTTGTCTAGGCGGACGTGGTCTTTCTTTAGTCTTACCAGTAGCTATATTATGTTTCAGAACTGCACACTCGTTTATAAAATGACCTGGCTGTTTACAATAATTGCAGTTCCCTTTAACGGGAGCTGCAGGATGACTGGCTTGATTTGGTCCCCTCTTCTGACTGTCTTGAGGAACAGATTGTGCAACTAGCACTTTCATTTTCGTGTCTTTCATACGTTTTCTTTCGTGTTCTTGCTCTTCTCTGATTCTATTCTGGTGATACTGGAGCATCTGGAGCATTTGGGACGGAGTATTTGCTTGCCAGGTGCTTTCGACTTTCAAAACTCGGTTTTTAATTTGTGGACTTGAATTCTCGACTAATTTAGTAACGAAAAGGTGAGGGTATGACTCACTACTTGTCTTGAGACCACTGTTAATACTAAAACATTTTTCAAATCTAGAATAAAAATCACTAATATCTTCATCTTGTTTCTGTTTACAGGCTGAGATTGCATCCCAGTCTTCCTTCCTAGTTGTCAATAATCTGGGTAAAACTTGAATCAGTAATTCTGGTAATTCTTTACATTTATCTCCAAGACCGGTACCTGGTACTCGTGCCTTGTCTTCAGCTTCTAGAGCTGCCCAATCGATCTTTTTCTCTCCCACCTCCCATTCTTTTTCTTTTAACTTTTCATACACCCCTGCGGGTAACAGGACCTTTAACATTTTAATGATATCTGGGTAAGTATATTCTCCCATACGGAGCATGTCTTTTAATTCTCTATGGAACCCCGCTGGATCTTTGTCATGACAGGGAATTAATTTCTTCATTTCAAGAAGTTCCATCTTTGATATTGGAGTGTATACAAACACTCGTTGCATTACGCCACCCGCCCCTTGGACTGGGTGGACTTCTCGTAACGGATTCTGTCTGTCTATGTAACATGATTTACTTTCTGGGGGTGAGACATGAACAAAATGCGGGTTCAAAAACGTTCTATATTTGTGGCGCTGTTCTAGGATGACACTAATTAAATCGGTACCTAGACCTCTCCATTTGTACTGGAGTAACTCGTTCAGAACATCATGTAACGGACCTGGATCAGAATGTTGACCCTCGTACAGAGTAATGAGGTGCTGGATCATATACATACCCACCAGTCGTTGCTCGGCTGGGGGCAATTTCAGGAACATTTGTGCCACTATTTCGTCTGGAAAAGTGGTAGAATCAGTAATCCATCGGACTGCTGATCGGGCTAGTTCTTGTTCATGCATGGTACTTAACTCACTATAACCGATTCGTGATTTCAGGATGTGATCGGTAGCTTGAAATACTTGTTCTAGGGAACCTTGTTCTGGTGCTGGATGATGAAAAATAGACTTGTGTTCTAGACGTAAATGGCGATCTGGAAATCTAGATTTTCCTACATACGCTATTCTGGCGGAATTCTCGTCTTCCTCTTCTTCGGGATCAGAGATACTTTCTTTCTCGCTTTCTTGTGCTGCTTTACGCTGGTCGTGTAACCTTATTATTTCTTTACGAATTTTCTTGTACATACTCTCCATAGCACTAATGGTCTTGTGCTTACCCTCGGCTATATTATCACTCCACCTTGTCAGAATTCTCATTTCGGTGGAATCTTTAGACGGGTAATCTTGTTCTCTTATTAGACAATTGATCAGGAACTTTAATATCATGAGCTGGATCTCGGCTTTCCTTTGAGACATAATCTCGCCAATACTTTCTGGATCATCCCCTGTACGGATGAAACGATATATTCTGTCTAGATCTTCTTTCATATTCGGCAAGGTGACTAGATACTCGGTCACTCTCCTTACGCGTACGGAATATAAAACCATATTATACTCGCCTGGGACTGGATCATAGACACATTCGTTAAGGGTTTGCCTGATTTCTGTAACAGACTGATGTTTGGGCGTGCGCTGTAACGCTTGAGCATGTAATTCGAGTAATGTTAAACGCTTGTGTGGCGGCGGGGTTTGAGGAAGACCTCCTCCTGCGGCCCCTAGACTAGAATCGTCGACTGACATTCTTCGTCCTGGCAGGGTCGGTAATTGTAACGTGGGCTGGACTTGTATGGCGGGCTGACCCGGGGGGACTGTTAAGGGCACCCCGGTGTCTGGAGGAGCATGGAGTGCCTGATTTACAGGGACTGGCGGAGCGCGAACAGGATTTGCATATTCGGGGACTGTGTCGTCCAAGTAGGACGAAATAAAAATATCAGCTGCGGTCGGTTTGTGACGTAGCTTGGTCGGAACTAATGGTGGCGGGAAATTACTAGATGCCTCTGGGGTCGCTTTTGGCAAGCCTTCGGCAAGGAGAGGATACATACCCTTAATAAGGGCCTGCCTCTGTCTGTCTGACTGTTCGGCTTTGACTTGTCCACCTATCTCGATTAATTCTCTTTCTTGGGCTCGTTCCTGGGATTCTCTACTTAACTCTGACTTTCTGACTTCTTTCTCGGTTCTTCTATGAGCTTCCTTACGCCATAACTCGATGGCATCTTTCTGTGACTGTCTGGCTTTCTTTTTCCATAATGCTTCTTCTACTCGCATGATACATTCGGCATCCCATGTACCCGATACGGGCCATCTATACTTTTCTTCTAACTGTTTGGTATACTCTACCCATAAATCTAGATACATTATGGCGCTTATGCCATGTTTCTGATACATAAAGTGACCTGGACTGTCCCTGGGCGGGACAGGAACCGCTTCCTCTAACAGACCCTTTCTAGTTTTTATCTGACGTAACTTGGAAAATATAGGCATGACTGAACTGTAATTTGGACACAATACAATACACAATAAAAACACGAAATCACATCACACTCATACCACAACATTAAAATACATAAAGAACATTATAAATAGCAGTTCGAACAGAATATTACCAGAAATACTGAGAACAGAAATAGAACAGAATTTCTCGAGAACGGAACAGACTAGAGTTACTGGATGCACTGCTGTAACAGTACGGAACATACCGGTCCCATAAAGGGACGCATCAAGACCCGTATCCACCTAGGTGAACACTTCGTATGTGAGTCTGGGTACCACCAACCCACGGACCAGGAGTCAATTTAGATTGGTCCTGTCTAGATACTACCCCAGCAATGGTACTCACCGGGCAGTACGGAACGGAAGGCCTCGGACTGGACTGGACGACGGACGACGAACTTCGGACTTCAGTTACAGGTGGGCCTCCGGATACCTCGGACCTTGGACTCTCGGCTTGGGCTCTGGTCGGGACTCGCCGCGTTCCTCCACCGTCTCGTTCGGATGCTGGACCGCCTCCTCCGTCTCCTCCGTGGGCCTGAGGGATACTTGGAGCAGAAATATCTGCCAGTGCACGGTATGGTTCCGTCACGACTGCAGAGGGTCAGGGGGTCGGCGTGGCTTCACCGACGCGTGGGGAAAGGGCAAGTCCCTATTCGGGCGCCATTATGTGGTAAATAAATAAATAATACCCTATTTTTGACTAAGCATATAGCATAACAGATAGCTCAATAAATAAGAGTCAAGATTCGAGGTAGTAGGAGTTTCTGCAGGTTTATTACAGCATAAGGACAGGATCAGGACAACCTGCATAGAACGGGGGTAACAGGGCCCGGCAGCTGCCGGGGCTGGGTCAGGAATGAGCGCGCTAGCTTTTAATAACAATACATGGACTTATATACATAGCGCAAACACATAGCATTACATTGCAGTAGGCGTAGCAGCGGGTGGAGCAGAAGGCGTGACGCGTAGCAGTCGCGAGAGATAACAGTAAAAGTAGGTGTAACTGGGAGTATACATAGACATGTGATGCAAACGTAACAGAATATGGCATGAATGGGCGGAAACATTGGAGGGGGCTACCTAAGGAGCCGGGACCTCTAACCTAATGGTGCGCGTAAACTGGCAATGACGTATCACTAAAAGAAGCTGGGGGCTATGAACTCTGTGCTAGGAGCAGAGACTAGAGTCTGGAGGGTCGGAGCGACATGTACCTAAACCCTATCTGGTATCTGATGTTTAGGGAACATGTTGATGTAAACTAGGAGTCATGAGGGGAAAAGCTAACTTGATTCTAAGACTGGACCATACATTATTCTACATGAAATGCGTGATGAAGAATACTAAATGACCATTAAATACAGTATTTCTCTAACATGGAGACGAGAAGGCTAGACAATGACGGAAACTATTGATGCAGTTCAGTAGCTTAGGAATGCAGAGAAGGAGGACTGAACTGATAACTGGAACTATAACATACTTTTGGCAGACTCAGAGGCAGAGCCAAGCTGCACCGGGCACTGCGAGGCAGGGAGTAAGTGAAAGGTCGAGGATACAGGTGGGGGCTGTATCGCTC
Organism: Lissotriton helveticus; assembly: GCF_964261635.1. Taxonomy (NCBI): domain Eukaryota; kingdom Metazoa; phylum Chordata; class Amphibia; order Caudata; family Salamandridae; genus Lissotriton; species Lissotriton helveticus. The sequence continues at coordinate 789,247,434 of NC_136068.1, forward strand.
CTCAGCGAGGTTTTCAGGAGACAGGAGCTGGATCTGATGTCCGGGCCCTTTTGAGGCCTGGAAACGGGGACTTTACAATGGAATAACGTGCACACTGAGAAACGTGGCAACATAACTTTACCTAGGCCTGATATTCGTAGTATTCACGAGGACTGGAAAATGACATACCAGAGGTGGACACAACTGTAATTGCGTCATTAATCGGACATGGGGAATAACATATGCATATTGGTCATGCACACATAACATATGATGGATGAGGCGTAGGGACACAGAACATGGCAAAATTTACTTTTCCACACATGGACGATTTCCTTTTATGTGTGTTACCAAACAAAGTAACAGAAATCAAAGATTTCCTCCATCGGTCGTTAACACTGATGACATCTTCAAAGACCTACCAGCTAATCAGTGCTGTTCGCCTGTTTAAAAGGGTCTGCCAAATAATTGTACATCTGCCATGAGAAGGGGACTTTGCTAGAGTCTACAAACCAAGAGAATCCTCTTTAAAAGGGCCTGCATAGAAAAGATCTGGAATTGCTCTGATCTAAAACCTCTTGGTCCTTCCCCGCCAAGAGAGAGCATTAGTCTGTTGATCAGACTTCTTAAAGTCTGCCTTGCTTCTGTATGGTTGAGTTGTTCTCCTTGCCAGCTTCCAAGCATCTACAACGCCCTCTGGGTATTTAGGCCATCACGGCCTAAACCCAGTAGTTACCACCATTTGGTACGATTGCCAGGTGCACCGGACATAAAGGTGGCCTAGCCCATTTTGTGCCATATTGGATGGTAAGCACATGATGTCTCAATAGCTTCAGGTCAATAACTCTCCAGAGCAATGCCTCATGGCTGCACCTCAATAAAATACCAAATCCGAAAATTAAAAATGGTAGCTTGTTGTAGAACTGCTGAACACTACAATCTGTTACATACTGTAGTTGCAATATTTCTGAACATGGGGCTTTGTGACAACACTAGTTTGTAATAGCCCTCAAAAACAGAACCAAAACGGATACGGAGAATAAAGTGGTAAAAAAAAGTAGTGAAATGCACAAGCTGAAAAAAGTCAAGACAGGCACTGAAAGCAGTAACATTTGAGATAAATTGAGATATATCGATGTGAATTTCCCGCAGAGAACCGACTATGGGAGGATACAATGGTGAATGAAGGGGGTAGGGCCGTTTGGTTGACAAGGTGGGAATTAAGTGGAGTCGCAGGAACAATAATTCTGAAGAGGCAATGTGTCTTCCTATGCCACAATGAGGGACCTCTTAACAGATTTATAGGGCCCTGGGCCTACCTACACAACCGCTCACAGGATTAAAAAGAAATAACAGAAAACAGTGTTAAATTCTGGTCTGCATGGGTCCCCTTGTGCTTGCGAGGCCCCCGGCACCTGCCCATGTGTTAAGACGGCACTGGCTACAATGTGTCTAACTCTGATGCAAGTATAATTCTAACTGCCACCCTTGAGAGGTGGTTCAAAAAAGGGGGTGGTGATGGACAGAGTATCTGAATTAATCAGAACACTCCTACCCAGTCAACAGATCAGGGCTTGATCCATCACCGTTTTTTAGCTCACTGCACCATCCCAGTTCAGAACATGGCTACATGCAAATTAGTCCGTCCCTGGCCCAGTGCATCATGGGAACAGGGCAGACCAAACTACCAAGCCAATTCTTTACTGGAAAGGAAACAAGCTTCCGGGGACCGGTTTCTGGCATTACAGCCGTCTTCGGCCCGGCTTGCTTGAATCCTGATGGTGCAGTGAGCAAGGGACTCACATCTGAGTATACCCTTCCACACTTATGGTGGCCAAAATATTTTCAAAAAGGGGGTGATGATGGACAGAGTATCTGAGTTAATCAGAACACTCCTACCCAGTCAATAGATCAGGGCTTGATCCATCACCGTTTTTTAGCTCACTGCACCATCCCAGTTCAGAACCTGGCTATATGCAAATTAGTCTGTCCCTGGCCCAGTGCATCATGGGAACAGGGCAGACCAAACTACCAAGCCAATTCTTCACTGGAAAGGAAACAAGCTTCCGGGGACCGGTTTCTGGCATTACAGCCGTCTTCGGCCCGGCTTGCTTGAATCCTGATGGTGCAGTGAGCAAGGGACTCACATCTGAGCATACCCTTCCACACTTATGGTGGCCAAAATAATTCAAAAAATGGGGTGGTGATGGACAGAGTATCTGAATTAATCAGAACACTCCTACCCAGTCAACAGATCAGGGCTTGATCCATCACCGTTTTTTAGCTTGAGAGGTGGGCCACTAAGCAGAGGGTAAAAACAGCAACCAAGCAAGAGAAAAGAGGAAAAAGTCCAGTAACCTGAAGAGCGATAAGATGCTACTGAAGCAAAGAGACTGGCCTAACCGGACACACGGTATGATGCGGGGAAACAGGAAATTAAAGGCACACCTATGGAAACCCTATTAAAGGCAGTTTACGTCGTACTTTGAACCTCCTTGCACATAAAAGAGTGCGTAAGTACTGAATCCATCAAGGCGCATTGTATTAGTATCTGTACAGCCCATCTTCCTCAATTAGATTGCACTTGCGAGGCTATAAACTGTAAACCTTTAGTGGCCTCTCACAAAGCTGGCCTGATACAGATTTTATCTACCTTACAGCTAGAACATGCTAATTCGACCTTGGGATGAATGGAGTCTGCAAAGCAGTTTGCTCTAACTTCGTGTCATCGTGTACTTTCGACTCACTTTTACAAGGCATTATAAAGTGCAGCACATTACGGAAGCCTCTCTATATTCCGAGTACGTGACATTGGCGCTCATTCGTTTTTGTGCATACACAATCTACTTTCAGAGGAGAATGCAACAAAGGAATGTTAAATGCCATTTTCTTTCCTTATTTTACACATTCTCCACACAAATTAATTCTTGTACTATTCATTGTATATTTGATAGATTATTGTGTTATTCGTTTAATATTGACTTAATAGGAAAGAAGAATAAAGGGTTAATCTTAGCAGTTTCTAAAAACCAGGCAAAGAACTTCGACATTGACAGTTAAAAGCTCTCAGAATTTGCTCATTTCTTACGCCACTTCTTTCTCATCCACACGTAATAATAATTTAGCAGTCATATTCCATATCCAAATCAGCTCTCGCAATCGATGCGTCTTATATAATCGCACAAGGTGAGCATTCCAGTAGCTTGTGTAGCTTTGATTCAATTTGAGCATGTTGAGCAATGGCAAATTTTTGTTTAAAAAAAAAAATGGGACATTATAATGTATTTTGCAGCACCATTTTTTAAAATAAAAAGAACAAAAAGCAATAGCTGTTTTTACCTCAGTGGTTTCCAGATTAATGGAAGTCATTAGTTTGGCAGATCTTTGTACTGCAGCATAAAAATGCCAAAGGATATCAGCAAGGAATTGAGTACAACAATAGGTGTGATGAACCTAAACAGAAAAATCTGAGTTGAAGTGAAAGGCTTTTGGGAGCCCAGTTTTAATTAGGTGGCTGTTCAAACAGTCAGGTACCACCACCCTACTGAGAAGGCATGGCATGTGCAAAGGCAAACTATCAGGCACGCTCGGCACTGCATGTGGTATAGGTAAAAGCTTCACAGAGACGTGTACATTAATTTCATGATTAATCAAAGGTACTTGTGGAGAAACCTAACACAGCAGTTATTTGCTCAAAAATGGAAGGAAACCCTGCACAACTAAATGTACTGCCTTCCAGAGTTTAGATCTAGTTGTATGAGCCAAATCAGTTGTGACGGAATAGCTGGATGTGTCCTTTGAAAAATGAACAGAAAATGTTTTTTGAATAAGTCAGTTCTGACATTCTCACGCTATATTTTTTGCTTTTTTTTGCAGCCTTAAGTAGCACGAACTCGACCGAAGGCATTGGTGCACTTTACATGAGCATCAGTTACATTAAACAAGGACTCATTCATTTTTTATTGGCATAGAGGGAATAAGTGATTTGCTCAGATTCATAGGATGTTGAGAAGATACTGGAACTCGATCCTAGGTCCCCACTCCTAGTCGGCAACTCTGGCAGTATCACCACAACCTTTCCCCATAAAGGAAACATCTTTCATAACATCTTTCATAACAAGCACACCTCACAGGTTCAATTTGTTTACAAGGACAACATCGACCACTTAAAATGACACCACATTTTGAACTCTAAAGAATTGCTCTACCTGTTTTTCAAACTACATCTATACAATAAATATACCTAGCTCCTAATCTTAAAAAGAAAGTAAGAAGATAATGTGCCCAACATTCAAACACAATAAATTATACATTTCCCTGAAATGATCATGTGCAACATAAAAATAAACCATATGCAACTCCCCATCAGCACGTAGCAGACTGCGAAGCATCACCTCTCACCTGCCTTAGAAAGATCACTCTGGCCAGAGAGACATGCCCTGGAAGAGTTTCCTCCCACAATTCGCTAAAACGAATTTCGTAGCGCGCACTGCATCGCGTTTTGCGATGCAAGGTGCGCTACCAAATTCGTTTTATTAATTAAATTGTTTACTTACCTGCAATTATCCATATGCCGGATTTTAGCACCCTCCATCCTGCCCCTCCCCCTCCCCGCCTCCCTGCCCCACCGTAACTCCCTCCACGGGCCGCGGCTGTATAGCAAGCACCTACCACAGCTTAAGAGAGCCTTGTGGAAAGGCCATACCACAGCAGTAAACATTGCTTGAATTTCTTGCTTTGCTTCCATCAAAGAGGCCGGGCCCAAGCAAGTGACTTACTTACTTCCCCAGCTGCAAAGTCTGTTTCTACTTAGCTGCTGGTCCACTTGCAGAGTTGAGGGCTGAGAGGCATTGTCTGGACTAGAGAGAAGCTTCCAGCAAGGTGACTCCTCTAACCTTAGACTGCACACGGCATCTGCAGTGTTGACCTTTGCTCCAAGACGGAGCTGGAAATGGCGTCCTGCAATAACTGCCGCACAGGAAGCAGACTCCTCGAATCTACGAAGTGTATCTTCAAAATACATGAAGACAAACTGCACAGACTCGATTTCTTGGCTCCCCCCCTGCCTGCAGCCTTAATCCCAACCTTTCCTACCATATAACAAGGGGGGGTCCACTCCACTCTGTGACGAGTTGGGAAAAGGTGGGGTGTCCATGCTCACCACACCTTGAATTTCTACACTTCTTTGACTGCAATCTGGCAGTGTCCTGACTGTGCAGAGAATCACCAGAGATGGTGAGCCTATCTGCAATATAAGGGAGGGTGCTGCCCTTGATGGCTTTGTAAATGATGCATCTGGTTTTTGAGGAGGTGTGGTGATGTGATCATGTTTCTTCAGGCCCTGCATGTCCTTAAGGGATGCCTGTATGGAGTTTTGGATTCTATGCAGCAAAGCATTACCATCATCCAGATGCAAGAGTACAAGGGCTTGAACAGCAGTTTAGAAGTTGCTTTCTGAAAGAAATTGTTTCACTTTCCATAAAAAAGAGATCTGGTACCAGGCCATCTTAATTTTTTCGCCAATATTTTCCTTCTGCGTGAGGTTGGAGTCCAGGGTGAATCCAAGTAACTTTGAATACTTCAAATTCAATGAAAGTTGGGATTCGAAGCAGTCAGGATTCATGTTATTGAGCCAGGTTTGTACTGTTTGTTTTTTGTTCTGAGGGAACAACCAGAAATCAATATTGGTGGTGCTAAGCTTCAGGTAGGCGCTGGACGTCCGAGTCTGGATGATGTGCAGGCTATATTCGAGGAGTTAGATGTCTGAAGCAGAGGACACCTGCAAGTAGAGTTGTGCAGCCGCGGCCGGCAGTGGGAGGAAATGCAGGGCGGTGATGTGGGGAGGGGGAGGGGCATGGTGGGGGTAGTAATGTATGGATTACGGAGTTTTACAGGTAAGTAAACATTTAAATAAATAAAACGAATTTTGTTGCGCACACTGCATCACATTTTGGGATGCAGTGCACCCAACGAAATTCGTTTTATTTATTTAAATGTTTACTTACCTGGGAAGCTCCGTAATCCATACATTACTACCCCCACCATGCCCCTCCCCCTCCCCACGTCACCGCCCTGCATTTCCTCCCACTGCCGGCCGTGGCTGGAGTTGTGTATTTCTAACATATTGGTGACTCTTGATGCTGTTGTTTGTGAGAAGAGTACCAAGGGTCTCCATGTAGAAGTTGAATAGAACAAGAAACCCTGGGGGGCTCTGCAAGTGATAGAAATCTTTTGGAACCTATGTGAACAAACGTTTGCCGGTTGGTAGGAGGAGCACCAATGAAGAGCATTGCTGGGGAATCCCATTCAAGACTGCAAGGTGTGTATGAAGGTAGGATTGCTGTCTTTGTCAAAGGCAGCTCAGAGGTCAAGCATATCACTAATACATAACAGTAATAACAATACTTAAATGTACATGCTGACCGTTTATTGAATTGTAATCCAGCACTAGTGGGCAGAACATCTCTAAACAGTAATTAAAACATGTTTTGGGATGCCCTTTTCAAAGTTTACACCAGTGCGTGGATCAATCTACAGTGCATAAAATTGCCTAAAGACAACCTGATATACCATGACCGGAAAAGGCTGTCAATGCAGCATAGATTTCACCAGCTTTCTCAGCCACAATTTAAACTGGAAACAATAAGTACTTGTATGATTCCACATATCAGAACCATGATTGCTTGTGATGCTTCAGCAGTAGAAGCAATTATAAATCACAATATCAGCCGCATTTTCTGCTGTGTGTTCCCAGCACGGCAATACCCACTATGTGGAACAAACAGCAGCCCAGTTCAACATCTGGTGGAGGTAGAACATTGGACTTGCATGTCAACAGTACAATGCTCCCACCAGGATCCAAGACCAATAAAATACCCCAAAAACATCTAGCAGAACACCTTGACAAAACCTTCCTATATACATCCAGTGCAGTTGTGGTACAACAGATAGTTGCCAACAACACATACGCTATAATAATACATCTCATGAGGTCCTTCCAAAATATGTCATTTTATTTGGTCGAACAGAACACGATGACATGTCACTCAAGTCATATGGTTGATAATTTATTGCTGCCGCAACAGCACATCCCTATCCTCACATGAATAAACGTTTCAGGCCCATCCAGCTTAAATATGTAAATTCCACAATAAACTCATGGAAAAAATACAATAAACTAAGAATGTTGCTCAACCGATCAGTCTACTCAGGAAGGCAACAGGCAACCAGTCATCCCAGAGGAAAGAAATAAAAGAAAAAGTTCCCGGTGATTAGTCGCAGGCAAAGAGCTTAGACAGGATTGGGCACACGTTATTCATCATAACAACCGATACTAACACTTTTATAGTTAGCTGCCACTATTTGTATGTCTCAAACGTCTTTCTGAATCTGCTCATTTTTTAACATTTGGGGATTCTCATTGACTGAAGTCAAAGTTGTCTATTGGGGTTGTATTTAGTAGTGTTTCTTATTGTTTAGAGGTGAGGCATAGGTAGTGGAAAGGAAGGTTAGGGGTACAGTAATGTATTGTTTAGTGATGGTTTGCATTTGATATAGGCCTGCTTCACACTGTTATGGATCTGGGTGGAGCACCATGGGCATGGATGAATGTGCTAACAGACATTGCCTTTCTGCTGGAGTGTACTGTTGTTAATTGTTGGCTTCAAAAAGCTGTTGTGCTTTGATGCACCCATGCCAACTATGTGGTTTTGATGCCATTTTATGTGTGTGTGGGTCTGATAGTTAACATATTACCGATACCTGATATGTTAGTTGGTGAGAGGATCTAGGTCCAGATGTAGGTCGGTCGGTAACGGCCGAAAATCGGTATTTTCGGCCGTTACCGACCAGAAAATCAGATTTGGTATGTAGGGGTCAGAATTTTACAGATTCGGTAAATTTACCGATCGGTAAATTTACCGAATCTGTAAAATACCGAATCGGTATTTATACCTATTCGGTATTTTTGATATGTAGGTGGGACTCTTCTGAGTCCCACAACCCTTACCGATTCTGTATTTTACCATCAAATATATTTGATGGTAAAATACCGATTCAGGTGTGCATGCACATGTGTGCATGCACACCTGTGCCATATGACAGGCAGACCTGCCCTTAGGGCAGGTATGCCTGCCACATGGCCCCCGAATCTTTTTTGGGGGTGCTAGAGGGTGTCAAAGTGACACCCCCTGCACCCTTGTCAAAATCTGTATTTACCGATTCGGTAAATACCGACCGGTAATGCCCCATTCATTCCTATGGGCTTCAAAGCCCATAGGAATGAATGGGCCATTATCGGTCGGTATTTACCGAATCGGTAAAAACAGATTTTTACCGATTCGGTAGCAGGAACATCTGGATGTTCCTACATCTCAACCACTTAGATTTACCGATTTTTAATTACCGAATCGGTATGATTCGGTAATTAAAAATCGGTAAATCTATTTTACCTACATCGGGCCCATGGTTCTTTCAGAAAAACCATAAACATGTGTACCATTAAGGTCTATAAATCTGAGGCAAAATTAGTGATTGAGGACCTTTTGTGCTTTATGGTGTGAGTGGTTGGATCAAATGCAGATTGCTGATATAGAAGTATGAACATAATTTCATGTGGATGTGTTTTTGGGGTGACAAATGCTTAACCAACTATATCACTTGGAGTATTTTATAAGCATTAGGAGTCGGGTTGTACTCAGTGCTTATTGTTGAAGTGGTGTTGATGGCTTTGGATGTAAGTTGGCCCTGTGAGAGAGAAACAAAAGGAGAAGTAATACAAACCTTAGAGTACCTGATACACGAACCCCACAGCAGTCAATTGTTTAAGCTACAGACATTAATAAATATGGAATAAGTAAATGGCCTAGCAATATCATCTCTCCCTTTGGTTATGGCACTTTTTAAGCAAATAAGCATGACAAGCAGGAAGAACTGCACTCTGTGGAACAAACAGCAGCCCAGTTCAACATCCGGTGGAGGAAGAACATTGACTTGCATGTCAATAGTACAATTAACTGCTTTGGGCTCAACTGCCAGCAACCATGCCCTTAGTGAGAACCCACACTCAATGCATACACGCAGGGATGGTGCCTTTAGGGAAGTTTGATTATATGCACCGTCTTTTTTTAATTTAAATGCAGATGAAACAAAAGGACCCAATCTCCCTCATGGGCAACATTTATTCATATTTGTATGTTCTCGTTGGAAGTGGGAGTTGTTTGGGAAGCATTATTACAAACTTAATGACATGTTTCATCTTCTTCCTGTCTTTTTGTTACATTATTAGAAAACGCATTTATTTAGAAGGAAAAAAAAGCATAGGCTGAAGATAGCGAGTGCACACGAAATCTATTAAAATGGAATACAATAGTAAAGTTAGTTTGCCATCGCCTGACGAAGTGTTTTGCACCTACCTTCTTTTAAAATGATTTACCAGTTGCAAACTGACCGTGTGCACAGTGGACGCGATCACTCATCCTTTCAGTGATATGTTATGATAAGTGTTGTATTTCAGTCTAGACTCACGCTGCTGATTGTTTCATAAATGCTCCCCTTTGCAATTCTTTAACAGTAAGTCAAATGGTAATGCTTGTTCCTAAATTTAGCCGGCGGGGGAAATGTCACAGATCCAGTTGATCCAAGCATTGATCTTGCGTCACATTTGCACGTCGATATTGAGCAACCAGTTGTAGGAATTAAGGATAGAAACACAGCGTTTTGTTGTAGGTAGGCAATGGCTTACGGATGGATAAGGAACGAATGTGTGCCCGAGGCTTCCCTCAAAAGCAATGTCTTCTTCTTAAGATTCTTGACGTCAGACATTTTAGCACGTGATGAAAGAGGAGCTCGTGCCTGCTGCAAAATCCTACCACAACCAGTACCACAACCCAGTCCAATAGTTGTGGATTCGAGACGAGGCCGTTAGATGAAGATTGGACACAGCATACGTCCATATTAGGGATACACCAACCGCTACGCAGCTCACTTCAAAACTGTAGCAATAGTGGAATATTTTCTGCGGGGTGGAATATTTTCTGCTAAGAGCATACACATGAACACCATTTACTAGTATCCAAACTACAAAGTCAGGAATGTTTGACGCGAAGCTCCACTGGTAGAACGTATGATGCATTAGAAAAATAATTCACTTAAAATGTTAATAGTGAACTTTAGCACGCCAGATATTTTAACAGAAAAAGCTAATTATATGTTTTGTAACTCTTTAGGCTACACTAATTTGACGTACATACTCAAGCTAGGAAACAATCTCGAGGATAGGCAAATTACAAGTGGAAATCATTTAACTTCCTGAAAAGTACGTTTTAGCACGGACATATAAAATAACATGTGTCAGCCTATTCGTAAAGCAAATTAGTCGTCTCCACAGCAGTAGACAACATTTCAACGTTTCCTCCGACAGTGGGGAGATGTCTGGGAAAAAGAGGGAAACTGTAATTTTAATCATAATATTTAAAATGACTGGGGCCCAATGGATGGAATGGATTTGTGTGTCATCAATTATGTTACCAAATATTTTCTTCACATACTCTATATTTCTGGGGACGTGGGGTGCTAGAAATTAAGTATGGTAGCTTGGAATAAAAGGAGAGTACCTGTCCATGAGACTTTCAAGCTAATATGTGAAAAAGTAACTCTTCTTATAGTTTGTGTGGTGAGCAGCATTGCCCACTTCACCAATGATATTTGTACAGATAATGTAACCTTTATTTATTTCGTGTTTTATATAGCGCGAACAAGACCCTTACGGGTGACAAAGCGCTTTACTAGGGGACAATATGATGCAAACGGTGATAATGTACAGACATGATACTAAACACAAAGAACAATATTGATAAATATAAATGATAAGAGTAGCAGAGAATCGTCGCTCATGAGGATAGGGAGGTGGGAAACTCATTTTGAGACAAAATTGTTAAAGAGTAGAGTTTTTACTTCTTTCCTGAAGATGGCTGTGGATGAGTTACATCTGATCTGAGGAACTGGTGGGAGAGTTTCAAATTGAGGGGGCAATTCCAGAGTAGTTTTTCTTTTTTTGGGGGTTTGAGTAGTAAGGAGCTTGTGCGTCTAGAGTGTCTGATCCACCCGATATGGGCAATTTCAGATTCAGGTAGGAGGGAGTATTTTTGCACAGCGTTTTTTTTGTCTCATACAAACACTTTTAAGGTGGATCCTGGCCTCATAGGGTAGCCATTTCAGGGATTGCAGGTCTGGAGTAATGTGATCAGTAAGCCAGTGATGAGCCTAGCAACTGCATTTAGGATAGCCTTTAAAGGTGCAAGCGCAATTTTCGGCAGGCCCACAAGGGTGGCATTACCATAGTCTAATCTCAATAGCACAAGAGCTTGAACCGCTGTTTGGAGCTCTGCCAAGGGGAGGAAAGGTTTAAGTTTACTTAGGGTGTGTAATTGATGGTTAGCTCCTGTAGAGGTACAACTAATGTGTTGAATGGAGAGGGCTTTATCTAAGGTTAAACCTAGGGATTTAGCAGAATCCTTGATTTGTGGGGTACTATTCAAGGCCGTAAGATGAGGGAGCCAGTCTTTGATAATCGGGGCAACGGTGGGGGTGAGATCAGTAGGATTCTGTTTTCAGGGTGTTGAGTTTGAGGTGGTTATAGGTCAGCTGATGTTGTGTTTGTGTCAGGCTGCATTTGAGGATTTTGATGTCCTCAGGAGAGGAGATTTTCAGATAAAGTTGGGTATCGTCCACGTACATATGGAAGGAAATGTGTGCATGTTTGAGGATTTCAGCGAGGGGTTCCATATATAAGTTAAACAGTGTCGGGGAGGGAGTAGAGCTTTGGGTATGCACAAAGACAACGGTGAGTAACCGGTGAAAGCATGGTTCATTAGGATGCCCTGAGATCTGTTGTGGAGAAAAGAGAACTATTTTAGTACAGTGCTGAAGACACCCATCCTGTGTTCTAGAAGGTTCAAAAGAGTATCATGATTAACAGTGTCAAATGCTGCTAACTGGTCCAGAAGGATAGGTTTGCAAGACTGTTGGAACTAGATTGACATTAGTTGAGGAGTTGGAAATACTCAATGTGATCACGAAGCTGTAAGTGTACACTTTTTTAAAGAGTTTGGCTAAGGTAGGGATGTTGGAGACAGGGCAGAAATCATTGTGATCAGACTGGTCTGAGTTGGGTTTTTTTTAGGATAGGAGTAACCTGCCTGTTTTTGAGGCAATCAGATAAGATGCCTTGAGTGAGTGAGGCATTAATTGGTCCATAATGGGAGTATGAGGTGGATGAATTTGTTGAGGAATTTGGAGTGGAGAGGGGCATTGAAGTGATTGGAGTATTTAAGAGAGGTCAAAATGTTTAGGATGTCATTATCTTTGAAGGTCTTGAGTGAGTGAGGCATTAATTGGTCCATAATGAGAGTAGGAAGTGGATGAATTTGTTGAGGAATTTGGAGGGGAGAGGGGCGTTGAAGTGATTGGAGTATTTAAGAGAGGTTAAAATGTTTAGGATGTCATTATCTTTGAAGGTTTTGAAGCTAGAACAGTATGTGTTATGAATGCGTGCACCCCAAGTACTTTTATAAACATTTGTGGTACTCTGTACTCAACAGTATTTGGAATGAAAATGTTGAATTAGTGCACCCAAGTACTTTTATAAACATTTGTGGGAAGTCTGTAATCTGACAGGTCACCTTCTCTGCCATCATGCATCATTCTATGCAGCACAGGAAGCTCTTCTTAGTGAAGACAGAATCCCCCCATGTCTTTGTCATATCATGGCAGGCAACTGCTTGTCCCAGTTTAAAAAGGTTCATTGAGTGGTGCAAGTCATGATCTCTTCTGGCTCCTAATGGTGCTACTTTCATTACCACGGGTGAATTGCCACATTTTGTGTAATGTGACATTCATAAATATCTTAAGTGAGCATGCCATTCATATGAAACAAGCATTTCGAGATATTAGTGTGAGACTAGTTTGTATAGACAATGTCTTGCAAACAGACATTTTTATCCCATGTGTACGTTTGCATAAAAAACAGTCGAGTAAATAATACTTTGCTTAGAAAATGTAATAAAAAATGAAAAATAAAACTAATAATTTTATCTATCCTTGGTTTTCATTTGAACTTTGGGGTAGATCCCAGCATTCCTGAGAGGGGCTCCTGATGCCATATAGAAAAGCCCTCAGTTTTGGAAAATCCTATTGCACACGAAAAAAGGTGCATTCCACCTCATACTTCTTCTGGAAGGTAGCCATGTCTGGATGCACTATCATATGTAATTGTTTTATTGGTGTACTATCGAGAGAATTTTAAGCAGTATCAGGTTAACTATGGCTGTTCTTGACTCCTCTCTCGGATGGGCCAGGGCCTCTTCGACACTCCGGATCACGGGCCCTCTATCTCAGTCCCCTAATTCATATTCAGGTGATCCAGAATGTTTGGAGAGTTATTGATCAATATTATAGAGATCAGGGAGATGGCCGCTTTAGTAATGTGCTCCATCATCGATCTTGCCTGTTGGGGAAAAATTCAGGAAAATCCACCTCTCCATCCAATGTGCTGATAATCGTGACGTCATCTTTATAACAAGCAGCTACTACTCTCAAAAGAGTAATTCTCAAGCAAAGTTTTTTACATTGCCCATGCATTTCTTCAATATGGCTTCATTGAATGAAAAAAGGAATTTTTGATTGGTGAAACCCAACCATGATATGGGGAGATAAAGCCATGCTAAAGCACCCTATTCCCTTCTTTAGCCCAATGCCAGCTGTCTTCATTCCTGCTTGGCTTGCATGCATTCTTACATGAAGGGTTTAGTACTTGCCACTTACAAAGAGTTACTTTTTTCATGTCATCTGAGTGAGTTTGTTCGAGTACCTGGTTATTATCACACATATTTTATAAAAATTTTAACGGAAATGTAAGTTAGCCAAAAGGTGAACATGTTCGGTGCTAACAATGCCAATTAATTACACTGTTGCTGCTGATGATAGGAAAGTTCTGCTGTTCAGGTGGATTGTCTGACATTGCCAGCAATTGGAGATTTTTTGCTCTTTGCCATATATTGGCGACAGAAATGGTTCCCTAAGAGGCCATTATTTGTAAATGGTTTGAATAGGAGAGGTATTATATGTCATTTTATATATTTATCTAATTAGGTTTTTTTAAAATAAAATGCTGCAAGCCACCAGGATAGCCTCAAAGTACCAAATAACAAGAGTGAGAGAGCACAAGTTTGAAAAAAATGTATAAGTACGCCATATTTACAAGCACATAGTTAGTTTAAACATGTTTTGCACACGAGTGTTTTATATTCAGTAGTGAAATGTATAGAATGTTAAGTAGAGTAACTATAATTATAACGGTGTGAGATTAAGGTAGAAATGTTGGAATATATGTGAAAACCTCATGTTCTCATGTTAAAAGAATCATGTCCGAATTAAATGTAACTTTGAAAATCCAGTATAATGTGTAGGCCTTAGGGCAATTCACAGCAAACCTGAACGTGCTGCTAAATTAATGTGAGATAAGGTTGACATGGTTCTTCCAAAATGTACTATTGAACTTAGGGTTAAAAGTATATGCTTTATAGATGTGTTATTTTAGAAACGTATGCTAGTTAAGAATGTTTGCTGTTTAAATCAAGTTAACGTTTTAAGAGTGCAGGGACCTGCTACATGTAAATCAAGTAGGCCAGAGGAGATAATGTCATGTCGTGTAAATCGTCATGTGCTCGTTAGAGAAGAGGTCGCGAGGTGTCCAGCACCGAGCTTTGAGAGTGTTTTATGACTAAAGATATGGTGGAGTCTGGAATTTGAGGCCCACTGCAGGATGAGCTGTATGCAGGTGCGAGGGTCCTAATCAGCTCGAATGAAAGGGACTTTGTTCAGTGGCGCCTTGCGCAGGCCTGTAGGAGTTTCCAGGAATTTCAGGGGGTATCAGCGCACTGAAGAAGAAGCCTGGGAACCAAGGTCAACTATAACGAGGGTCTTCAAGAGTACCATCATGGAGTTTGCCGCGCAAAGATGTACCACGTGAGGGGCGTCCCAAGGGGCGTTCCTATCAGAAATGTGATTTGGTATTAGGGAAAGAGACCCGGGAGGAGAGCAGAGCAGATGATTTTGGGAGCCTAAGGAAGCGGATGGGTAGGCAGATAGGCTGATCAGGAGAGACCCATTATCAGAGAAGAGACAAAGAGAAGTGCGTGATCTTCTTAGGAAGTCACCACGGCTGACACCTAGAGGGTTAAGATCTTGCTAAGTAGGGATGTCATTTAAAATAGTGTAGGGACAGACTAACCTAAATTTTCTTTTCTGTAATGACTTTGAGATTGCAACTTATATCTATTTTGACAACCCTTATGGTCTTTGAGCTTGTACTTATTATTTTGTTCTTCAGACTTAGATTATTCAAGAAGTTCATATTTATAGTGATACCAATTTACCTTTTGAATCTCATTTTGAGAAGTTTGTATCTTCAGTTATCTTTGACTTTATATTAAAACTTTAAAACTTAAATTTGGTCAGTGGTCATTTAGAGTGGTGTAAGTTCTTAAATTGATTGACTTATTGCGAGATTACCTTTTACTCAAAGACAGGTACCAACGATTCAGTCGACATAGTTTGGGATTTGGTAAGATAATTAGTAACCAGTAATCCCGCGTTAGCAGTTGGTAGCAGAGGATGGTTATCTTCTTGAGGAAGGTAATCTAGAGAGGTTAGTTTACCCCAAGGCCCGAAACGCCGAGAGACGAGCAGCGGAAGAATCGTGTGCCGAAAGTTGCAGACGGTGCGAGAAAAGCAGCAGTATCGGAGAGTGAGTATAAAAAGGGTCATGCGTGAACAGATTGCGGTGTTTTGTGTTGTATTTGTATTGTAATGTGTTGCGGAGTTGAATGCCTGTAGTGTGAATGAGAGAAGGTTGTGAGCGCGCGCAACCTGGTAAGCTGGTAACCTGGTAAACGGGTGAACTGGTGAAATCTTAAGTTCAGGCCAGAGCTTAAGTGGTTTTGGGTGTATCGAACATCCAGGGTAGTTGTCGACCATAGTACGGAGGTCACGAGGTACCATTGACCGCCGTGGATCCAAGATAGGGGGAGTGTAAGAGTGAATGTATGAGTAACGGACGCTGGTCGAAAGTTACTGCGTGTGAGTAACCTATCGGAGAAGGCGATTGTCTGGAAGTAAACGGAAAGACATCTTGCCAAGTTAAGGTGACAACTACAGAAAGACTGTGGGCGTACAGTCAAGAAAGGTGATCGCTTGGACGGAAGTAATCATTTTTCAGAGTATGAATGGGATGCGTGCATGACCGAGGAGACGAGCTGAGAAAGGAGGGGAACTGCTGCGAAGGGGGACGGGTGACGTCGGCTAGAGCCGCGCTGTGATTGAGCGGTTGGTGTGACGTTAGCTAGAGCCGCGCTCTGGTTGGGCGGCTAGCGTGACGTCGGAGGAAAGTCGCGTACGGATAGGCCAGTTAGTGAGAACGGCGCTGAGATTGGTGGAGTGTCATCAGGAAGTAAACAAACGCGGAGAAAAGAGAAATCATGAAGTGTTTTAAGTGTTTGAAAGGGATTTTTAAACGTAAACGAAGTGAACATTATTACGGGGAAGAGGCTCCCCCAGAGGGTACGCCAGCTCATTATATGGCAACGAATGTTGGGCTGCATACCATATTATGGATTGGGGCTTGGAATAAGCTTACGGAAGGGAATGAGGAAATGCAGTTCCCGAGGTACGGGACGTTTAAATTAGAGGTGTTACATCGGCTAAAAGCAACCATGTCCTCATTGAAACCCTCGCCCAGACCAACACAGTTTGAGGCTCTTAATGCATGGATTAAGGCTGCACACGACCGAAATTTGAACAGGCGTCAACAAAGACTGACACGATCGGTAAGGGCAGTGCGAGATTCCAAATGGGATGAGGAGGAAAAGCGTTGGAGGGTACAGACTATTGAGGTGGAGAAAATGTATCCGATGAGGGAGGTGTCAGGAGGAGGAAATCTCATGGAAGAAGACGAGGAAAGCGAGTCGGAGGACAATCTAATAAACAGATTGTTAATGGATAGACCACCTCCGAGAGTGGGGTTAATAGAAGATAGAGGGCTCGCAAGGGAAGATGGAAATGACATAGAGGGATATACACCACTCCCTATATCGGAATGGACACCTATCAAAGGCGGAGAAACACCTCCAAACAACACTGTACAGAGTGTAGTGGGAAAGTTTGTGGTGCAGAAAACGCCAACCACAGAAAGGGTTGAGTCTGTGGGATTGCCAGACGCTCTTCAAGTGCCTGTTACCATAGGACCCATAGTTTTGATCTATAATTCTGAGAGAGATAGAGGGGAACAACAAAGGCAATTGGATAGGGAAAGGATCGAGATGGAAAGGAGGAATAATGTGACAAATGCATGGAAACAATTGCCAGGTTCGGTAACATGGAACACCCCATTAGACACAACTGTCGGTCCCAATTCAGAACAGGGAGGTCCGAGAGGACCAATGGATCTAAGGGGACCACGGCCAAGATCTTTTTCAGAGTTAAGAGCTGATTTGAGGGAATGGGACGGGTCCATAGTATCTCCAAGTAACAGGACAAGAACAGAACCAGAGTGGGAAAGCAGGGGTAACGGGGCTGTATCTCATTGTGGGGCCAGCGAAAGCAGTCAGGGTCGGGAAGGCCAAAGTCAAGAGAATAGAGGGGATGCATGTCCTACAAATCAGAGAGAACAGCCGGAACAAAATACTAGGATTGTAGAATGTGAGGAAATGTCCCGTCTCTGGGGGAAAGGAGGAGATGAGGCGGTACGGGCTTTTCAGAATAGGTTTAGGTGCCTTCATCATACACTTGGGGAAGACGTTCAACATTGGAGAAAGGAGAACAGCGATAGGTCCCGCCACGCCTCGAATAATCAGGAATCACAGGGAAGTAGGGAAGAAAGAGGGAGTAATGGAACATCTTACCCTGCATCCCGTGAAACTAGCCAGGATGGGGAGAGAGAGGCTAGGAGGCATGAAGGAGTGTTTCACCACCCACCCCGAGAAGATGGAAAGGCATGGGATCTAGAGAGATGGGAACAGGGGAGGACTCCCTATAATTCACCAATACCTAAACGTAGATCTCGGAGCTGGGATGGGAGAGATGCGGATGGAGGAGCTAAATTGAGTGTCTTGAAAGCTGAAATTAAGGCAAAAAGGCTTGATGTTACTAGTTTAAAATCAGATGTTGACGAGATAATAGATGGAACATTACCTTTGGAAAGGATAGAATTGTATGAACAGGATGAGTTATTGTTCATGGCAAAGGATATTACTAGGAAAGCTAGAGCGTTTCATGAGAAATTGACTGATTTGGCAGACAGGTATGCCGTGGATTTGTCTAGGACAAGGGCATTACAGAGTAACCACAGATTACAGTACGCAGACCAAGATCTAGATGAGAAGAGAACTACTGGATTAAAAACACACATAAGAGAGCTGGTAACAGGGATAAGAGTGTGGAGGGAACTGGATAAATGGGAAGAAAGGTGGTCGAAAAAGGGCACAGTTAGGCGAAGTACAAATGTGATGACCCCTGAGGGAAGGGTAATGCAGATGGAGGCATTCCCTTTGCGAGAAATATCAAACGGAAATTATGTACATGTGCCCTGGAGTAGAGGAGATTTAGCTGCATTTACCAACTCATTTCCGAAGTTGCGGGACAATCCAGTAGAGTGGTATAAGCAGGTAGAGAGGTTTGTTAAAATTTCGAAGGTATTGTGGATTGATTTGAACACGTTGTTTGACATCGTGGTCCCATCTGATCTGTGGACCCCTTGTAAGACTAGTGTCGAATGGCCAAATACTGAACCAGTGAGGGATGCTCGGACTAATGGACCGTCTGAGATTGTCATGCGAAAGTATGAAAGGGTAATAGCATGGCTGAAAGATAAGGTACCACCACAGGATATAGATTGGGTAAAGATAGATCGAACAAGGCAAGAACCGAAGGAGACCGTGCATGAGTTTTATGAGAGGCTGCTGAAAACATTCAAGCAATACAGTGGACTAGATGTAATGGATCCCAAAGATATAGGGCAGTTTGTGTCAAAGTTTGTTTTGGGGTTGAGACCTGATATTTGTTTGATGATACAGCAACATTTAATCTGTTGGCAGAACAAACCACTAGATGAGATTTTACGTTATGCGAGGTACTGCAGTGACGAGATAGATTCTAAAGCCAAGAATCTAAAGGAGAAATTGATGGTGGTGCAAATGCAGTCCGCTGGGAAGGGTGGCCAGCAGAAACAGGGGATGGGACGAAAGCCAAACGGTCAGAATAAGGACAATGAGGAAGGGCAGAGACCTAGGATAGACTTTGCCACTTTAAAGAAAACGACAAAGTGTCATCAGTGTCACCAGGTGGGGCATTGGCGACGCGAGTGTCCCTTTAACCCTGAAAATGGAGAGCTAGAAGTAGAAGAGCAGGTCCAAGAAGACCCAGTGCAAAAGGTGACAGTTCCGAGCAGTAAGGTGGCCAAAGGGGGGACTTCGGCTCCACGGGCCCAATTCCCACAGCCACCGAAGATAGCAGCTGGAGGAAAGGTCTTTAAACAAATGCCTCTGTTTATCGAGGAAGAAAAATGTTATTACATTGATCCATTGACAGGACAACGGGTGAGCAATGAAGAGGACTGTACCCTCGGGGCAGTTCTAGAAGTGGATCAGAGAGGGCCATTTGTTGAGGCAGAAGTGGCAGGGTGTCCCACTACGTTCTTAGTGGACACTGGGGCTACTCGTTCGACTCTGAGATCAGCGGTAGTTCCAGACTTGCCAATGTCAGGGGAAACAATTCAAGTGGTAGGAGTCGCAAATAAAAGAATGACTAGTCCCTTGACAGAACCAGTGTCTGTGAAAATTGGAAACCACATGAACGAACATCAGTTTGTGGTTTGTGACTCGAGTCCGGTATGTCTGTTAGGAAGGGATTTGTTGTGCAAATTGAACTGCACCATATACTGCACCCCGCAAGGAGTGGAGGTACAGACTACCGACGAAGATGCTACTTTTAAGGTGGCCAATTCCAAATCTTGTGTAGAACTATATCCTACTCTGACAATAGAAGATCTTCCCCAAGACCTACGAGATGCAGTGGCGTCAGAGGTATGGGATTTCACAGGAGAAGAAATAGGATTGATTAAGGGGGTAGAACCGGTAAAAATATTGGTAAAACCAAATGTTGAGTTTCCAAGAACGCCTCAATACAAATTGTCCCAGGAAACGATTGCGGGAATAAAACCTGTGATCGAGTCAATGATACAGCAGGGAATACTGAAAGAAATCGTGGGTAGTCCTTGTAACTCCCCGATTATGGGTTTGCAGAAACCTAGTGGGAAATTTAGGATAGTTCAGGATTTACGAAAAATTAACAACATAGTCGTTTCATGTTGTCCCGTGGTACCGAATCCATCAGTGATATTGTTTCAAATACCATGTCAAGCAGAATGGTTCACAGTGATAGATCTTTGTCAGGCTTTCTTTTCAATCCCATTGGATGAAGAGAGCAGGTATCTTTTTGCTTTTAAAATGGAAGATCGCGTTTTAACATGGTGTCGAATCCCACAAGGATTCACAGATAGCCCATCCATCTTTAATCAGTTGCTGAAGAAGAATCTTGAGAATCTAGTACTGCCACAGAACTCGGTTCTGGTACAGTACATAGATGACCTACTTGTTGCGTCAGAAACAGAGGAAGCTTGTAAAGCAGATTCAATTGCCTTACTGAATCATTTAGCTGAAAATGGACATAAGGTATCTCCGAGCAAGTTGCAGTATTGTTTGACAGAAGTACAGTATCTAGGGCACAGGTTAGAAAAAGGGAAACGTAAGGTGTCCCCGGAGAGGATTGAGGCGATAATGAAAATGAATGCGCCTACAACACAGAGAGAAGTTAGAATGTTCCTAGGAATGGTGGGTTACTGCCGACAGTGGATAGTTAACTTCTCACTGAAAGCAAAGCCCTTACAGAAACTGACGCACAAGGAGGTGAGTGATCCGGTACCATGGGATGAAGAATGTCTGGTGGCGTTTTTACAGCTGAGAGACGATTTATGTCGTGCTCCGGCTCTGGGAATGCCAGATTACGAAAAGTCATTTTCACTCTATTGCTGTGAGAGAGAGGGATGTGATTTGTCAGTCTTGGCACAGACCCACGGTAATGCCCGTAGACCAGTTGCATACTTTTCGGCTACATTAGATCCAGTAGCCGCAGCGTTGCCCGGATGTCTCAAATCCGTTGCTGCAACGGGTGTCAGCATTGAAAGGAGCGAGAGTATTGTGATGGGACATCCAGTAGTGGTGTATGTACCACATTCAGTTGAATTGCTAATGACCAGGACGAAGACGCAGCATCTGACCAATAGTAGGCTCACGCGCTACGAGCAAGTTATACTTGCCGCAGAGAACGTGACTCTCAGGAGATGCTCTGTCTTGAATCCTGCTACTTTGATGCCATTACCTACGGTAATAGAAGGCGAAGGATGTGAAGACCACGATTGCCTTGATGTGACTGAACTATGCACGAAACCCCTTCCAGATATTGTGGATGAGCCATTGTCTGACCCCGATGAAATTTATTTTGTTGATGGCTCATGTTTAAGAGACGATACTGGTCGGTTGAGAGCAGCTTATGCTGTTTGTACCATTACTGGAGTTGTGGAAGCCGCTTGCCTGGAAGGAGTACATTCCGCACAGGTAGCAGAAATTATTGCCCTAACTCGTGCCTGCATAGCAGGAAACGGGAAAAGAGTCACCATCTACACGGACAGCCAATATGGTTTCGGTGTGGTTCATGATTTCGGGCAGTTGTGGTCTCAGAGGGGTTACATGACCTCCTCTGGTTCGCCCATTCGAAATGGAGAATTTGTGCGATTGCTGATAGAAGCATTACAAGGTCCTGTTGACATCGCGGTAGTGAAGTGTGTAGCTCATACTAAGAATACAGATTTTGTGTCACGAGGTAATAGATATGCTGATGAAGTCGCACGCTATTGTGCGGAACAAAGTTATTCTTTCTCAAAGGTGGAAATAGAAGGTGCAGAAGAAAAGACTGAATTAAGTATGATGTTAGAAACTGTAGACACTTGGGAGGATTTAAGAATAATGCAGGAGAACGCACCTGAAACAGAGAAAAAGGCATGGGAAATAGCAGGTTGTGTGCGAAGTGAAATGGATTTTTGGGTTTCAGCAGATGGGAGAGCTGTGTTACCTGAAGAATTAGCTAATCCCATGGCGAGAGAAATACATGGTCCAGTACATCTAGGAAGGGATGCTATGATGAGAGTTTTTAGGCAGACTTGGTATTGCCCGAAATTCAGAATAGCAGCAGAATCAGTATGTAAGCGATGTGTTACTTGCCAACAGCTGAACGTAGGCAAACGAACACCAGTCACACTGAGTCACATTGGGAGGTCGGGGGGGCCTTTCAATAGAATGCAACTAGATTTCATCGAAATGCCAAGAGTCAATCGCCTTCGGTATGTGTTGGTGATTGTATGCGTATTTTCCAGATGGGTTGAAGCGTACCCTACACGTAGGTGCGATACACTCACAGTGGCTAAATTGTTGCTCAGGGAGTTGATACCGCGCTTCGGGGTGCCTGCCTCTTTGGAATCTGACAGAGGAAAACATTTTAACAGCGAAATAGTGAAGATGTTGTGCTCCACACTGAATATCGATCAAAAGCTGCATTGTAGTTATCGACCAGAAGCTTCAGGAATTGTGGAACAAGTGAATGGCACTTTGAAGAATAGATTGGCTAAAGTAGTGGCATCCACATCCTTGAGTTGGCCAGATGCTCTTCCTTTAGTGCTCATGAGCATGCGCAGCACACCTGATAGGAGGACAGGTCTCTCTCCCCACGAGATCCTGATGGGGAGGGCCATGAGACTTCCTACAGTTCCAACTACTGCTCTATTGAATATTACAGATGATCTGATCTTGGATTATTGTAAAGGACTGTCTGACGCCATCCATTCTGTGTCCCTTCAGGTGCATGCGGCTGAAGTTCCAGCAGCGAGGAACCTGTGTCATGACCTGAACCCAGGGGACTGGGTCTTAGTTAAAAAACACGTCCGGAAGAACTGCCTAGATGTTCGCTGGCGTGGGCCCTTTCAGGTAATCCTGATAACGAACACCGCGGTGAAGTGCGGGGGGCTGCCAAATTGGATCCGTGCTTCCCATACTCGAAGAGTTCCAGCACCTCTAGAAGGAACAGCTCCCATCCCAGACGAAAGCCCTGAAGTGGAAGAAGAGTCGCAAGAAGGGATTGAGGCAGCTGAGGGGGTGTCGGAAGAAGTTGGGAACGCAACGGATTCAGAAGAAGAGCGAAGGCAGGACGGCAGTGAGACAGAAGACGCAACTGAAGGAGAGAGCAGAAGTGAATACGACTCAGACTCAGATCCGTATCAGAGCGACCAAGAACCAAGTGAGAGGACAAGAAATAGGAGAATAAGGCTTGGAGCTGCCACTTGGCCTACAAGGAGAAGAAGGCTAAGTTTGAGGTCGGCCCAAGAAGAAACGCTTGCTCCTATATCCGAAGACTCAGATCCAGAAGAAGATATCCAGGATCAAGCCGAGGAGGGTCTTAGAAGATCAAGACGGGTGCGAGTGCCTAGCAGAAGATACTCTACTCCCGACTGGACCTACCTTGTTGCAGATGTCTGGGAGACACAGAACAGGGAGGATCAGGGAAGTGGAACTGATCAGAACTGACCCGATCATCACAGTGCAAATAAGGTTTCTACTACCAGGAGCGGAGACCGAAAGGTTGCTGACACTCAACATCGTTCATCCTGCTCTCCTGAGTGGAATAAGAAAATTGATTTTAGAGACAGTTGAGTTTCCAGTTTGCTGTTCACGATATCCAATATTGGAGGGAACTCTTCTTCGTTTGGAAATGCTTGAGCGAGTAGTAGAAATGCTAGGAGCGCTTATTGTTGTGGATTAATACCATATTGTGAATGTCTTCAAAGGGGCGCAGAACTGGAAAGGTGAAGAAAGTGATCTTGATTAGAACGGACCCCTTTGTAATTGTGGATGTAGAACTGATAGTACCAGGAGTGGAAATTGAAAAAACGCTAACTCTCAATTTTGTCCGTCCACTTGTCTTGAGCGAAATAAGGAGAATAATCCTAGAAAAAGTTGACTTTCCATGTTGTGGGACGAACTGCCCAGAACCTGAGGGAATGATACTTCGGATGGACATTTATGAAGACGTAGTGTCACTCCTTGAGTCATACATAACTTCAGACGAAAATAAGACTGTTGAAAAGAAATTGTAAAAACTTGTTGCAAGATAACCTAGCGCCGAGTGGAAGAAGAAAAGTGATAGGGGTTTCATTTTAGTGGATGGAGAAGGGCTAGGGTTGTCTATTTTCTACTGGACTTTGAACTGTTTTGCGGAAACAAATTGTCAAGCTTCCAAGTGTTCAAAGAAAGACATTGCAAGAGAGAAAGACTTTGTTTGAAAAGAAGAGGAAGTGAATGCTGGAAGAAAGTAAAAAACTACACTGTTTGAGAACATGGAGGCTGGCAACCCGAACCGCAGGGCAAAATGTATAGCTGTTACACTTTTAGGAGTAGTGGTTTCTCTTATAATTTTAGTGGTAACTGTTTCATTCCTAGCGGGACACGAAGGGGATGAAACCGCAGTTAAGGAGGATAAGGGAGTATCAACACCGAAAACTACCATTATTAAAGAGAAGGGAAACATCAATGAGAAAGACAAAGCATTGTTAGATGCAGAAATAAAAAGGCTTCACACCGACGAGTCACAGGGAAATTACAAGTCAAATGCTTATGCTAAATTGCTTTATGAATATGTTGATGCCATGGAAGTAAAGGATTGTTACGTTTGTATGCAATTACCAGCTTCAGTGGAGGAGGGTATCAGATACCATCATCTTCCGTTGACATATGGAATAACGTGCAGTTTATTGTTGAGCATGTTTTATGGACGAGAAGGATTCGAGTATTATTTCTCGAATTTCGACTCGACATTGCCAGAGGTTCCGAATTTCAAGCATTTGAACAAATGGGACTACTACAAAAGCGAAGACAGACTACACAAATGGTTTATTCCATGGAAAACGTTAGATACTTCACATGCTCGAAGAAACAATCTGACTTGTCAAATATCAGAGGTTGAGAAAAAGTTTATAGCACAGGTAGATACTAGATACAGGAGGCAGAAGATTTTGAAAGCATCAGGACAATGGGAAACAGATTGGACCAAGGAGGAAAGGGCACACCAAAGAAAGGGTAGTATTGGTCCAATTGCTTTGGATAAGGATAAACGGGGAAAACTGTGCATACACAGGAGTTACTCATATTATGAAAACTTTTATGTAGGTCAAGTCCATTGTGAACATGCCTTTCAATTGGAGTATTACTCTAAGAACTTTTTGAAAGGGATGCAAGCAATACCAAATGTATATTTTGTATGTGGAAGAAGTGCCTATGTGAAGTTACCAGATAATTGGTACGGATCATGCTATCTGGCTGTTGTCTTCCCTAAAATATATCATGTTGAGAATTTAGACACGCCTAAGAAAGAAATATCAACTAGATGGAAGCGAGGGCTGGGTGCAGCAGAAGTAGTTGGAGATGTACTCGGTGCTGCATTCCCTTTCTTAGGATTGATAATGAATGACATTAAGATCAGGAGGTTAGCTACAGTCGTAGATAGGCTATCTGCCAGTACTGCAAGATCCTTGATGCTGATAGAAGGGGAGATGCAATCGATTAGGGCGATGGTTCTTCAGAACCGACTTGCTTTAGACGTTCTGTTAGCAAAAGAGGGAGGAGTCTGTAAGGCTTTGAAGGTCCAGGAATGCTGTACTTACATTCCAGACAATTCAAAACCTCTAGAGAAGTATATACAAAACATCACTGCCATACACTACGAAATTGAGGACCTGGCAAAGGTAAATGTGTGGGAAAAAGTAGGCCATGGAATGGGTAAAGTTGGAAGTTGGTTTGCCAACTTAGGAAAGGGTATCGTTTGGTACATATTGAAACCCATCATCATAATTGTGATTTGTGTAATCACTTTGTGGGGATTGGTGCGTTTGTATCAATGTTATAGAGCAAATAGGTTACAGAGAGCTATGAAGAAACAGGAAGAAGAGTTGACAGCGATGCAGGACACTCAATATAAGAGTCTGAAAGCATTAGAGAGTATGAAAAGAGGTGGAACTGCCCTGTCTTCACTTTAAAAGGTTCTACATTTTTAGTGTCTTGGTGATGATGACCCCTGAAGGTCATCAAAGGGGGGACTGAGAGAGCACAAGTTTGAAAAAAATGTATAAGTACGCCATATTTACAAGCACATAGTTAGTTTAAACATGTTTTGCACACGAGTGTTTTATATTCAGTAGTGAAATGTATAGAATGTTAAGTAGAGTAACTATAATTATAACGGTGTGAGATTAAGGTAGAAATGTTGGAATATATGTGAAAACCTCATGTTCTCATGTTAAAAGAATCATGTCCGAATTAAATGTAACTTTGAAAATCCAGTATAATGTGTAGGCCTTAGGGCAATTCACAGCAAACCTGAACGTGCTGCTAAATTAATGTGAGATAAGGTTGACATGGTTCTTCCAAAATGTACTATTGAACTTAGGGTTAAAAGTATATGCTTTATAGATGTGTTATTTTAGAAACGTATGCTAGTTAAGAATGTTTGCTGTTTAAATCAAGTTAACGTTTTAAGAGTGCAGGGACCTGCTACATGTAAATCAAGTAGGCCAGAGGAGATAATGTCATGTCGTGTAAATCGTCATGTGCTCGTTAGAGAAGAGGTCGCGAGGTGTCCAGCACCGAGCTTTGAGAGTGTTTTATGACTAAAGATATGGTGGAGTCTGGAATTTGAGGCCCACTGCAGGATGAGCTGTATGCAGGTGCGAGGGTCCTAATCAGCTCGAATGAAAGGGACTTTGTTCAGTGGCGCCTTGCGCAGGCCTGTAGGAGTTTCCAGGAATTTCAGGGGGTATCAGCGCACTGAAGAAGAAGCCTGGGAACCAAGGTCAACTATAACGAGGGTCTTCAAGAGTACCATCATGGAGTTTGCCGCGCAAAGATGTACCACGTGAGGGGCGTCCCAAGGGGCGTTCCTATCAGAAATGTGATTTGGTATTAGGGAAAGAGACCCGGGAGGAGAGCAGAGCAGATGATTTTGGGAGCCTAAGGAAGCGGATGGGTAGGCAGATAGGCTGATCAGGAGAGACCCATTATCAGAGAAGAGACAAAGAGAAGTGCGTGATCTTCTTAGGAAGTCACCACGGCTGACACCTAGAGGGTTAAGATCTTGCTAAGTAGGGATGTCATTTAAAATAGTGTAGGGACAGACTAACCTAAATTTTCTTTTCTGTAATGACTTTGAGATTGCAACTTATATCTATTTTGACAACCCTTATGGTCTTTGAGCTTGTACTTATTATTTTGTTCTTCAGACTTAGATTATTCAAGAAGTTCATGTTTATAGTGATACCAATTTACCTTTTGAATCTCATTTTGAGAAGTTTGTATCTTCAGTTATCTTTGACTTTATATTAAAACTTTAAAACTTAAATTTGGTCAGTGGTCATTTAGAGTGGTGTAAGTTCTTAAATTGATTGACTTATTGCGAGATTACCTTTTACTCAAAGACAGGTACCAACGATTCAGTCGACATAGTTTGGGATTTGGTAAGATAATTAGTAACCAGTAATCCCGCGTTAGCAAGAGTGAGCAGAGATACAGTCTTAGAATGAAAAGTTATTAAATGAACCAGCCCCACTATGTGGTAGAGCTTGTTTTATGCATCTAGCTAGTTTTGGCAAGGTACAGGTGGCGGCAGCTGATGCAATTAAGCATACCACTGTTTGAATAGGTGAGGTTTAGCAGTTTTCTGCATCTGCTTAAGTCGGGTTCAAGTCTTAGATGCATTTTGGGAGAGAGTTCATATTTGGAATGATCTGTATGAATTAAAGGTACCACCAGCAGACTTCTGGTATGGGTGGTTGACTGGACTGTAAGTTGTAGTTGGCAGATCAGATGTTTCTGGCTGAGAGGAAGGTGAGGAACAGCTTGGAAATGCAGAGCCTGATTTAGATCTCGGGGGACAGGTTACTTAGTCATAACGGTGACAGATATACCATCTGCAAAAATATAATCCCACAGGATATAATGGGATTTATATTTCGGCGGATGGAATATCTGTCACCGTTGTGACGAAGTAACCCGTCCGCTGAGATCTAAATCCGGTCTGTAGTCCGGTGTTGGTCATGCAGTTTGGGAGACGAGACACAGATTTGAAATTGTCTTATTTCTTCACTGGGACCCAGTGGAGGGACTGCAGAGCAATTGAGATGTGGCTGTAGGGATTCTGGCCAAAGAGGAGACAGGTAGCACGATTCTGGACCCGTTGAAAGGGACTTTTTCTTCGGGAGGCCTGAGTACAGGCTTTTACAATAGTTAATCGGGATATCACCTCAGTGACTTAAAAGGCAATTTTTTTAGTGAAGTGGAGTAGAGGAAGGACACCACGTAGTAGGTGTAGATGGTGGAATGCAGCTTTTTAGCAGTGTTTATATGTGACATAAACAAGGACCTGCTGACCAAGTTGTGAGCTTTTCCACTGGTTGGAGGTGACTATTCAGGGATTCAGACCATGGATAAAGAAGATGGGCCAAAGAGATGGTTCAAAAAACCAAAAGAGAGAGCTAGGACAGATGGACGTTCGTCCTTGTCCCGAAATATAATTGTAAACCAACTGAGACGGCCACATTTAAATGACTGTCTGACACAATAGTGTCTGGCACCTGAAAGAATTGTTAAGAAAACCCTCACACACCAACCTGGTTGGTGTCATGCTTTATCATCGGGTCCCGCCTGAGTACCAGAATGCTACTCAGTTGTTCTGCAACACCTGTTTACAGTGGAGCGGGTTTGAGGTGTGGGTGAATGTGATGAAGTGAGTGTGAATTTAAAAATGCCTCTGGAATTCTACCTATTACTTTATTCCTGGTGATCCGGGGTATATTAAAAACAAGAGAGTGGGTAATACATTGAGGATACTATGTGTAGTTTATTATTACCCTTTGATGGTCGACATGTTTCAGCCCACTTGAAAATATTGGGGCTTTCTTCAGGACCTCTCAAATACAATAAGTGAAATGGAAAAGTGAGAATTTTGTTTTTCTCATTGTTCATGTACCTTTTTTCTGCACTAATCAGTGAAGCTGAGATAAGCTGTATGAGGCATTCAGAGAATTTGCAGAGTTGTTTATCATTGTATCTTCAGTTTACAAATGATAATCTAGGTTGCTGGAGTCCTATTCTGGTGTGAGAAATTATGTAGATGTTTAATAGCTTGGGTGATAGTGGCAAGTCTCGAGAGAAAGATGTCTATTTTTATCGGATGAGTGTGGTTTAGCTGGAATGCAATAGACCAAGTTAGTGCTGTTTCATTAATGTCAACTGAAAGTTCCAAGCTTCTGAGAAGCACCTGATGGTCAATAGTATCAAACACAGTGGAAAGGGACAGAAGGATTAACGCATATGGCATGACTTGATCAAGCTAATTGAGAAGTTATTTCGCTATCTTTAGAAGCCTCCATTCTGCGCCCCTCCATGACCTGAAACCTGATTGAAAGGCACTGAGGATGCCACGGGATTCCAGGTGAGAGGAAAGTTTGTATGCTATCACTCTTTCGAGGGCCTTAGCAACATGGGTAGGCCAGAGATTGGTCTCTGGTTTCATACATTGTCAGGGTGCAAATAATTTTTTTTTAAGATGTGTATAATGATGGAGATGAGACCGCTAGTGAAGAAGGTATTGATTGGCTTGGCCATGAGTGGGAACAGTGCTAGGAGGCCCATATTAACGACTTTGGCATTGCAAACATCCTAGGGTGGAGAGAATCTCATGAATTATTTAAAACTTTTACTAACTTTATCCTCTTTGGGAGCGATTACTCCATGTGGATACATAAAAAGTAGCATAATTATGCCCACTTGCAACTTTTTCATGATGAAAGGGAGAATTCTTTTGGATCGAAGATTCTCTTGCACAGTCCTCAAAGCGAGGCTCTACTCTACATTAAAGTACCTTTCTATAAAAAACAGATATATGTGAGGCAGAACTGTAGCTATGATTGGTGCAGCAGGTGCAGTGACCCTGGGGCCAGTGCTGCAATGTAGTACCTCAGCAGCAGTTAAAGGGGCCATCATTGCTTGCACAAGGGCCCATTGTATCCTTGCAACACTACTGATGTGAGGAGGGAGTACATTAGGATTTCACTCATGATCACATGCTACTTGGATCTTATGGATGTAATTCTACAAGTTTAATATACTCGAATACTGAGAGTATGGTATGATCATTTAGAATAGCCAATGTGAGTAGTTTTCCACCTTATTTATTTCACTTTTGAAAACCCCTCTCCAATACGTATTGTAGGTAAAACTATAACTTTTAAAGCTTCACAGGTGCACTCATTCTAGCCCTAAACTCAATCTTTTGGGTTATTTGTACAGAGGAAAATCAGTGCTAGAGTAAATGGATTACTACATAAGTACTTCTGGAAATATTTACAACACACCTTTTTCACAAACAGGAGATTTCGACATACGTTCTTTTAATTATTGCCCCACTTTCCTCGAAATGAAGTAGGCGTAGATTTGAAATGCAATAAGTGCCATATAATATATAGCAAATGTTTGGTAAAACGCACAAGTTTATGATCTTATGCGTTTGTCTCATGTTATGCTCTAAATACCAGCTGCTGTCCCCTCCTTGCTTACATTTACGGATATGGAAAATATAGCCATTCTGGCGGTCTCCACAGTCATAATTGCATTCGGTGCACATATGCAAACTATACAGATTCTTCAAATCAGGAACGGCTGTTTTTATACACACGTGCCACGCTTGCTCATGCAACCTGTTGAAAATGTTTTGTACATGGAAGCACTCATCCAGGAACTGAGCGATCTGCAAAAACACATTTGCCTCATTCTAATTTGTTTTGGTATCTAAAAATATGTTTTATTGATATATATACATATATATATATATATATATATATATATATATATATATATATATATATATATATATTGTACATACATATGTTTATATCATATGTATACACACACACACACACACACACACACATATATATATATATATATAGATATATATATATATATATATATGAGGTATGTCAAGTTCCTTCGTCCACCAGCGCTGCAGTCTGCCACACAAAACGAACAGGAACCAACGAGACCCAAATGTGGTGCAAAGTTATTTTATTTTTTCAAAAGACCCAGCACCAGTCCGCCACGACGCGTTTCGGCTAAACGTAGCCTTGTTCACATGACAACGTCACGAGGGCTGGCCACCCTTTTAAAGTGCATAATAGCCATCACATGACACAAACATAGAAGAGTTACTAAAATCTTATCAGATAACTCCCGCGTTTGTTTATACATTACAGCATAAATGCTGTTCAATTGCACACTATTGCACAAGCCCAAACAAATATCAATTGTTATCTGTCCGAGTAATTGTAAAATACAAAATACAAAATATATCTTGTCACTGCACATTACTTGCTATAGAGGAGTCCCTCTTACCAAAATTTCATATATATACACATCATATCACAATGGTTACTCAATAATTGATAAAAGCTCAAAAGGACAATATAAAAGTTAAAAACATAAATATTTACATTAGAAACCATGTCCTGATGGTGGAACTCACTCCTAATAGTTAACCAAATTGGCAACTGAATCCATATATAGCGTATGCAGTTCAATAGATTAAGTGTGCAAATAGCGAAATTTGTGCAAATTATTTCTGATTTGATATATGTACAGATGGGTAAAAAACAGGTGCTACCATATGGTGAAAAATAGTGCTAATACAAACAATGTGATTAAAATCAGTTATACAGTAATCTGGAGAGACGTCCAGGGTACAAGGTAAAATTTAAAGGGAAATACAGCTACAGAAAGGCTATGTAATCATAGGTTACATATAACAGTGGACCACATATATATATATATATATATAGATATATATATATATACATAACTTCTAAAGCTATTTTTAGGAGGTCAGTCGGCGCGTGTGCCGACCAGAATCAGAACGAAAGATCACTGCTGCAATCAGAGTACCGCTCTTGCTCTTTTACTGTTTGTTGGAGGCTAGCTCCTTTTTAAAACTGTGTATTGGTGGGAAATCGTTATTGCTTAGAAATTGTTTTTAAATTATTCTAGAGATCGGTTTACTGCCCAGGGACCTCATGTTTTACCATTCACCGCATTGCCTGCACCATAATTGAAATAAAAAGCATTTCTCACCACTTTAGTGATTCCCTCGCCGCCTCACGCCCGTCCGCCATCTTGGGTGTGGGCTAGACACTTTTGGGGGTTAGCGGGCTAGTCTTTGCATCTGTCTTTTAGCCAGACACCATAAATATCCACTAGTATGCTGGCGCGCAGCGATCGCGCCGGAGGAGCGCCAGAGGAAAGCCCGTCTGGGCCCGTCCGGGCCAGAACGGGCCCAGGGGCCATAAACTCTGGTCAAATTCGTACTTATTCTCCTGAGGCACTTTGGGCTTTAAAGACCGATGCTATCTGTCTTGATAATGTTACCTTGGCCACCTTGCAAGCTGATGCCCTGGTGCGGACTACAGGTATAGGCTCCGGAACAACTTTCACTTCTACCAGCTGCCAGCCACTTGGTCTTAGATTAGCGTCACTTAACACGCGTTCTTTACAAAAGCACCAT
This sequence comes from Lissotriton helveticus, assembly GCF_964261635.1. Lineage (NCBI taxonomy): Eukaryota > Metazoa > Chordata > Amphibia > Caudata > Salamandridae > Lissotriton > Lissotriton helveticus. The sequence goes on from NC_136068.1 coordinate 789,280,230, forward strand.
CTTGAAGTTTTTTCTCTATTGCTCGATGGAGACATCGATATTCTTGCTCTTTCAGAGACCTGGCTTGGCTCTGCTTCTATACCTGACATTCTGGCTGCCTTACCCCCATATTATGATGCAATCTGGCACAATCGCCCAAATGATTGCAAAGGGGGGGGTGTGGCCTTTCTGTTCAAAAAATGCCTCATAGTGAAAGAAATTATAGCACAAAATTGCGCCACTGCGGAGCTGTTAGGAATTAAAATCTCGCTCAAGTCCTCATGTATAGTAATATTGGTAGTCTACCGCCCGCCGCAATATTCACCGGATTTTAATGACCTCTTTTTTGAACTTTTGACAGACCTGGCCTCTAGATACAAGTCTATTCTGGTGGTAGGCGATTTCAATTACCACTGGGATAAATTACCCAGAGACCCTATAGTGACTGAGTTCGAATCTAATCTTACGGTGCTCAATTTGCAACAACTAGTGGTGGGTCCGACTCACGTCAAAGGCCACACATTAGACCTAGTTTGGTCCTCCCTGCCTAACACAGAAATAACGGAGGTCAGCCCATGTATTTGGTCGGACCACTGTATGATAAGGTGTTGGGTTCCAGGTGACCCGTTGAGGGATGCCCCAATAAAGTTACGGAGAAAAATTCGACCTTGGAACAAGGTAGAAGCTGAGCTTCTAACCTCGACCTTACTCTCCTCCTCCCCTCCAGAAATGTGTGGTACAGATTTGGACCATGATGCTAGGACGCTAAAGACTTGGATGCTCGCTGCTCTGGACAAACTAGCCCCTGAGCAGTTGGAGAGCACTAGAACCAAAGGGAAAGGAGCGCCATGGTTTGACGCCTCTCTGAAACAGAAGAAGCAAGTCCTCCGTAAGGCAGAGAGAAGGTGGAGACGTCACTATTGTAAAACAGAGGCCGACATTTTTAAAACCCTGCTTTTAAAATATAAGGCTGACATCCTGGAAAGAAAAGCGGTCTTCTATGAGGGAAGAATTAGGGAAGCAATAAATATACAGTGTGAGACCTTTACGATATTAAGGGAACTCACACAACGGCAAGGGAACATTTCTGCGACTGATCAACCAGACTGTGATTCCTTTCAAACCTTCTTTCGGCGGAAGGTACAGGATATCATTGCTGATATCAACACACGGCCAGCCACAACCATGCCGCCCAGCCTAAGTGCCCAGGTGCCTTCCAAGGTTTTGAATAGCTTCCCTCCCATTGATGACAAGGGCCTAGTAGAACTAGTTGGACAGATCAAGTCAGGCTCAAACATAGATCCTTGTCCTCCAAAATTTTTTTAAATGGCCCTTCCAGGCATCCAGCCTCAGGTGCTGAGTCTATTGAATAACTCGCTGAAGACAGGTTATCTGCCTACCCAGATGAAAGAAGCCAGGGTCTCGCCACTTTTAAAGAAAGCCGGTACGGATACGAAAGCCTTAAAAAATTATAGGCCCATCTCGCAGTTACCTTTCCTTAGCAAGATCTTGGAAAAGCACGTTCTCAGTACCCTAGCCGGCCATCTGGAAGAACACCATCTTCTCCATGCCAGGAAGGCTGGATTCCGGCCTCAACATAGCACAGAACTAGTTATGCCCTCAGTCGCTAATGAGCTGAGAGTCAGGGCTAATAATAAACAACCAGCGCCCTGATTATCCTAGACTTATCAGCGGCTTTCGATACGGTCAGCCACACCATCTTATTGGACCGTATCGCGAAATTGGGGATCTCAGGCCAGGTGCTAAAGTGGCTAGAATCCTTCCTGTCAGGTCGAACCCAGAGAGTGCAGCTAGGAGACCAATTGTATGAGATCAGTGAGGTGACTTGGGGGGTGCCCCAGGGATCGGCTTTATCCCCCCTGCTTTTCAACATTTATTTACAACCACTGGTGGAGGAGCTGATGTGTATGAACTGCGAAGTTTTTAATTACGCAGATGATACCCAGCTATTAGTTCGGCTGGATGACACCAAAGAGGCCCAGGAATCCGTGAGGAATCTGCTCAGCTTCACGGTCAACTGGATGACTAACAATCTGTTGAAAGTGAATGCTGACAAAAACGGAGGTGTTGGTGATCAGTAACAAAGAGGACCCCTGGAGCGATCTGTATTGGCCTCCAGAATTAGGAACCACCCGTCTCCTGGCTCTGTGGTAAAAAGCCTAGGACTAAGAATCGACACAGATCTCTCAATGGCCCCTCAAGTCTCTGCTGTCGTCGGTTCCTGCATTGGTGTGCTGAGGCAATTACGAAAATTAGTCCCTATCCTATCTGCCTCCACCTTGCAGTCAATCGTATCTGCCACAGTCATCTCAAGAATTGACTATGGCAATGCCTTGTATCTTGGCCTGCCACAGAAGCTGTTAAGGAAGCTGCAGGTAATACAGAATGATGCAGCCAGGCTGGTTCATTCTTTGCCCAGAAACTCGCACGCAACCCCCCTGCTTCAGAACTTGCACTGGCTCCCAGTGAAATTCCGAGTTCAGTTCAAATGTCTCTATGTGGCTCACAACCACAAGGCACTTTTTGGGAAAGCCCCAGACTACATCAAAGAACGTTTGAAGAGGTATATTCCTGGGAGACCTTTGCGCTCTGGAAAAATTTCCAATCTGTTTCAACCTCGGTTCAAATTAAAAACCAAAGGAGGGAGGGCCTTGTCTGTGCTTCTCCCACAATTGTGGAATGTTCTCCCGCCCACCTTGAAGGAGGAATCACAGCTTCTACCCTTCAGAAAGAAATTAAAAACTCATCTTTTTAGACAGGCCTTTACTACAGTCTAGGCGGTAGAATAGCTGAGGGTTTATGGGCATCAGTGTGTTATGTTCTTCTGTTAAGCGCTTAGAGACCGGCAGTGATAGGCGCTATATAAACACTTCTTAACATAACATAACATAACATAACTTCTCTCTGATAAATAATAGTCTGCGCCGCAGGATGTGGTGTTCTGGTGTCATGGGTTTTTATTCCTGTAGACAGACTCAGCCTGCTACCCTTCTGTGACCACTAATAGTTATTCACAGCGTTTAAAAGCGTCAGGAAGCACTGTGTAAAAATCTGATTATTATTAATAATACCTAACTCATTGCTACTGTACTAAATTCCGCTGGACAAAAGTCTGACTGGGCCCTGTCAGGTTTGAAAACGGTGTCATCATCCTTGAAGAAGTTTTCTAGCCCTGAATATATCTTAGTTAGTTAGTTAGTTAAAAAGTTCTTGATAGAGCGCACTGTGACGAAGCGGCTTCCTGGCGCTAAGGTTAAGAACTGAGGAGCATAATGTTGTATATTGTATTTCTTCTATTGCCACGTTTGCCCTCATTACCTTTACTATGTTTACTGTGTCACGTCACATAATTCCATCATGGAACTCGCCGATGGTATTTATGTGACGTCACACATTCCACACGAGCATTCAGCTGTTCCGCTTTGTTGATCGCTGACGTTCTGCCGTTTCTTTGTGAGCCTTATGATTTATATAATAAATACTTAAATCATCTATCCAGTGTCAGACTCTGACTACAACAAGTGGCGACGAGGGCTAAGAAACGAATCTGATGAGGAACAGGCTCACGAAGAAAAACTGTATCGGGTTTGAGAAAATCACCCGCAGCGGTTAGAGAGTGAGATGCCTAACCGGTAATGAGCAGGAATCAGCGAAGTAAGTAAAATACCTGCGCGCGCAAGCACAGCTGATTGAGAGCTACGCGCAAGGAAAACAGGCGATGGATATGTGACAGAGCTTCTGACAGACCTAACGCGTGAAGCATTCTGGGAGTGACACGAGCGTGTTAACCATTGCCATTGGTTGTACAGCTCCATACGTCACCATTGCAGCGTCTAAGCGGCCATTTTCATCGGGTCAATTTCAGTTCTGAGGCGGAAACAAGCACAAATGTTTGAAAAAACGATATTGAAGTGCAAATAATAAAATAAACAGCGCGCCTGTATACCAAGCATTTTTAAAAGATATATGAATGACTATACAGGGAAATATTAAGGAATATCCCATAAAAGTAAAGTGAGTAAAATAAAAATATTTTAAGTGTGTGACATTCTGTGAAAGGATTGAAAAGAGGGACTGAGCATAAACTAATATAAAGAACTACAGCCAGACATCTGAACAGAGTAAAACAAATGGCGCAAAGCAATAATATATGTGTGCCACCACTTTTCTTAGAAGAACCAGGAAAGCCAGCTATGAAGTGGAAGAGTTGGTTAAGGGCATTTGAAAATTATATTGTGTCTATTGATGGCAAGAAATACGACGCCGAAAGGAAAAAGTCGCTATTATTTGGTCTCCTAGGAAAAGTTGGTCAAGAAGTATTTGACAGCCTGCCAGAATTTGAATATCCACCAGGTGTATTTATACCTATGAATAAGTATGAGGAGGCTATAAAAAGGCTTGAAAAACAATATGATGAAGAAACTAACATAATGGTGGGAAGGCACAAATTCGCTTTAAGAAAGCAGGAGGAAGGAGAGACTGTAGAGGAGTATATAGCGTGCCTAAGAGTACTGGCAAGAGATTGTGAATATGATGATTTGACCGATACGTACATAAGACACCAGGAGGTGTTTTACTGCTATTCTAAAAAAGTGCAGGAGAGATTATTAGCATGTAGGGAACCAACCTTACAGGAAGTAGTGGACATTGCCAAGGGGATTGAAAGATCATTAATTTCTACTAAAGAGTTATCTTGTTCCAGTGGTAATTCTAATATATTTTACTTACAGGACAAGAGGAGAAATGAACGCAAAGGTAATGAGAGAACATGGGGTGATAAAAAGGTAGGAGGCAGAAATGTGTGTTGTTATAGATGTGGTTCTCAAGAACACCTAGCTGATTGTAAGGCATGTCCCGCCATAGGAAAGAAATGTATGAAGTGTAAAAAATACGGTCATTATACGTCATTGTGCAAAACCAGGAAAGCAACAGGTAATGTTAATGTAAATGCTGTTGGAGATTTTGACGAGGAAATGTGTGGAAGCATAGTGCTATATGTGGAGATGAAAGATGGCAAAATAAAAGGGCCGATAGGAGAAGGTAAAATAGGAGATGTTAAATTACAATTCACTGCAGACTCTGGTTCACCCATAACAATTATATCAGATAAATTTTTTGATGAAAAGTGGAATGGTATTGATTTACAGGAAACTGATGTAAACCCAAAAGCATTTGGGGAACAGGACATAGACATGGTGGGCTACTTCAATGACACTGTGACGTTCAAAGGGAGAACCATTGAGACCAAAGTGCATGTAGCCAAGAGAGGTAGAATACTGGTAGGGTGGAAGGATCTAGCAAAGATTGGAGTGATCCTGCAACCAGGTTCTGAGAATCCTATAATATTGAGGGAGGATTTTATAAATAGCATAAAACTGGGAGTAAAAGAAAATGACATGGAGGAATTACTGAAGAAATATGAAAATGTATTCAGAAATGAGATTGGTTGTGTAAAAGGATTCACACATGCAATTAAACTGAAAGATGGAGCAATGCCAACAAAGCATAGAGTGAGGTCTGTACCCTTGTCAATAAGGAAAGAATTAAAAGGTGTATTAGAAAAACTGAAAGGAGAGGGAGTAATAGAAGAAGCAGATGCCTCTGAATGGGTGTCGGCTATTGTCGTTTCAAAGAAGAAGAAAACAGAGGAGATCAGGCTGTGTGTAGATCTAAGATCGCTAAACCGAAACATTCTGATAAATTGCCATCCACTCCCCATGATACAAGACATACTACAGTCCATAGCAGGGTCAAAGTACTTTTCATTGATTGACCTGAAAGCAGCTTACCATCAGGTTTGCTTGACAGAAGAAACAAAGAAATTGACCACTTTTGTGACTCCTTTTGGGGCGTACAGGTACATCAGACTGCCATTTGGTCTTGCCTCTTCTTCAGGTGTGTTTCAAAAACTCATGGATAGTCTTTTTGGAGAAGTAAATGGGGTTGAAGCGTTTCAGGACGACATTTTGATCCATTCAAATACTGAAACAGATCACCTTAAACTAATGGATCAAGTACTAAAAACACTAAATGAAAGGGGCATGACTGTGTCCAAAGACAAGTGCAAGTTTATGGAGAGCAGCATTGAGTATTTGGGACATGTATTGACTTCAAATGGTATAACGCCAAAAGATGACCTGGTGGAAGCAATTAGAGAGGCACCCCAGCCTCAAGACAAGGAAACACTAAAGTCCTTCCTAGGATTAAGCGAATACTATTCCAAGTTCGTTCAAGCATATGCCACCAAAGTTGAACCACTGAGAAAGCTTCTCAGAAAAAACGTGAGTTACCAATGGACAGAAGACCAAGATAAGTCTTTCAATGAAATAAAGAATGACATTGCCAAGGCTCCTGCCTTAAAACCTTATGACCCCGAGTTAGAAAATGTCATCACAGTAGATGCCAGTGCAAAAGGCATAGGCGCAGTTTTCTGTCAGTAACAAGGGAAGAAGGAAAACACAATAGCTTTCATTTCCAGGAGGTTAAGTGAGGCCGAGACAAGCTATAGCACTATTGAGCGGGAAACACTCGCATGTGTTTGGGCAGTGCAAAGACTCAAAAGTTACCTGTGGGGAAAAAGTTTTGAAATTATCACAGACCACAAACCATTGATTTACATGATGGATGGGGAAGGGCGTGGCAATGGCAAAGCGAGTTCCAGGTTGATAAGGTTAATGTCAAAATTGCAAGAGTATACCTTCACCATACATCACATAAAGGGTGGTATGAATTGCAGAGCTGACTGCTTATCACGATTGCCGATAAAAGGTCCTTCTGAAACTACTCTTGACGAAACTGAATGTGTTGTAGCATGGATCGATGCGACTGAAATGTGCAACGGGTCAGTAACTGAGGAAGAATGGTTGAAGTGCCAGGAAGAAGATAAAGTAATGGAAAGAGTGTTGAGTCATGTGAAAACAAAGTGGCCACCAGTCAGAAATCTTCATAAAGAATTGAGAAGCTTCCAACAAGTTAGTGATGAGTTGACTATCGAAGGAGGGTTCCTAAAGAGATGTGACCTGTTTGTGCCACCTGCAAACATTAGACCTAAGTTAATATCTCTAGCACACAAGGGCCATCCCGGAAGTAGCGCAACAAAGAGTCTGTTAAGAAAGCACTACTGGTGGCCAGGAATGGACAACGATGTGTGCAGTTTCATTGACAGGTGTGTACAGTGTCTGAAAGCAGATAAGCACTGGAAGACCAGTAAAGGAGAATTGCAGATGGTGGACATACCAGAGGAACCTTGGTCGAAAATAGCAATTGACTTTGCAGGACCATTTAATTTGCTACCAGAATACGAAAAGTACATGATAGTTCTAACAGACTATTACTCGAAATGGGTTTATTTTAAATTTGTGAAAGATGTGACCACAGAAAATAAGTATCTTAAGAAAATCTTTGCTATAGAAGGCCAACCAAAAACCTTGGTGTCTGACAATGGAACTCAGCTAGTGTCAAAGCAAATGACTGAGTTTTTGGAAAATATAGGTGTAAGGCAAGAAAAAACACCTCTTTACAGCCCAAAAAGTAATGGCCAAGTTGAACGCATGAACAAATTTATGAAGGAAGGTATTCAATTGGCAATTGCTTCTAAATTGAACATCAAAAGTTTTCTAAGAGATAAAGTAAACACGTACAATATCACACCAAATGGTACTACAAAATTCACCCCATTTTACTTAATGAGAGGAAGGAGGTGCAAAAGTGAACTGACTCCCAAGTTTGGGAAAGAGTACAAAATTGATGTGTCTACGGAGAGCATAAATGACAAAACACTCAAAGTGAGGAGAACATTGTGAATAAACAGTTAAAGACTAAAGAATATTCTGATGAGGTCAATAAAGTGAAGAGCAAGGAAATGGAAAAAGGAGACTGGATTCTAGTAAGGAAACCATTCAAAGTGAACAAAGGAGAATCTATTTTCAGTAGACCAGAACAAGTGAGTAGAGCATCCAAAGGGGCAGTATTCATAGATGGAAAAGGATGGCGCAGTAAAGACGATGTTGTAAGATTAAAAAAAGGTCAGGAATCACTAATAATGAAAGGTATGGAGGATGAGGAAAGCAAATTGGTTGACAGCATTCTGGAATGGGATGAAGTGCCTGTGCACCACAGTGATCAAACTATCAATGACAATGTCAATACTCAAGGACAAGAGGAAGAGAGAAACGCAAGTATGGATGGTGGACACGAGAACATAGAAGGAAGATCATATGTTTTGGAGGGATCCAAAGAGAGAGAGGGTTGCAAAAGAAATGAGAATGTAATGGACAACAGACATGTTGACATACGCACCCATACTAGGTCTGGTAGGGAAATATGTATTCCCAAACGTTATGACAGTTATGTATTGGAATGATTATCCTATACCACCCTGTAACAGTTACCTGTGATAGATGTTTTGTTTCCATTAAGGAAGGGACATGTTGTATATTTTATTTCTTCTATTGCCACGTTTGCCCTCATTACCTTTACTATGTTTACTGTGTCACGTCACATAATTCCATCATGGAACTCTCTGATGGTATTTATGTGACGTCACACATTCCACACGAGCATTCAGCTGTTCCGCTTTGTTGATCGCTGACGTTCTGCCGTTTCTTTGTGAGCCTTATGATTTATATAATAAATACTTAAATCATCTATCCAGTGTCAGACTCTGACTACAACACATAAGAAATCTACCGAGACGGAAATCAGCAGGAGTACGCTTGGGAGAACAGAAAGGTCTTAAGGGCCTTGCGGAAATGTGAATAAACTGGAGTGGATCTAATGGACAGTGAAAGGCTGTTCCAGAAGCGAGGGGCTAAAACAGAGAATCTAGTACCTCCAGTTTTGGATCTTCGGAAGCGAGGAACATTGAGAAGGGCCTGGTTGGAGGAGCGGAGGGCACGACTGGGAGTGTAGGGACTGATGAGGGAATTAATGAATGCCGGGGCAGTGCGGGCGCGGGCCATGAAGGCCAGACATCCTATCTTGAAAAGGGATCTCTGGCAGATGGGGAGCCAGTGAAGGGATTTCAAAACAGGGGAGATGTGATGGAACTTAGGAAGGTGGTGGATAAGACGGGCAGCCTGATTCTGAATAGCCTGAAGACGGCGTAATTCGTAGGCCGGAATGCCCACGTAGAGGCTATTCCCGTAGTCAAGACGGGAGAGAATCATTGCCAAAATAATAAGTTTGAGAGCATCGGGAGAAAAGAAACGGGACACTTTCCGGATAATCCGGAGGAAAAGGAAGCAGGAGGAGACAACTGAACTAATCTGGGCATGCATGGAGAGGTCCCGACTGATTTTGATGCCCAAGGTCTTTGCTGAGGCCACCGGTACTGGCGAGGGGCCGAAGATGGAGGGCCAAAAGGCGGCAGACCAAGGGGAGGTGGTAGGGCAAGTCAGGACCAGCTCCGTCTTGTCCAGATTGAGTTTAAGTTGCTTATGGTTCATCCACTCAGAGATGAAAACTAGGGTAGAGTGGAATTTAGGCAGGAAATCCAAGGGAGAGGAAAGATCAAATACTAACTGGAGGTGGTCCGCATAGTTATACACGGAGACCCCCATGTCAAGAAGAGAAAGAATAAGGGGGTGAATATAGAGATTAAAAAGAAGAGGGGACAGGGAGGAGCCTTGGGGAACCCCGCATGGAACCAAGCGGGAGGGGGCAGAAAAGCCAGAAAGATGGACCGCCTGAGTCCGTTCTTTAAGAAAAGAGGCGAGCCAAGAGAGAGCAGTGCCCCGAACGCCCGCTGCGCTGACACGGCCGAGAAAGATGGAGTGATCAACCGTGTCAAACGCAGCGGACAGATCAAGGAGCACCAGGGTTTGGGGTAAGTTGGAATCGGCCTTGCTCTTTAGCTCGTCTAGGACGGACAGTACCACTGACTCAGTAGAGTGGGCCGGGCGGAATCCCGCTTGGTGGGTGGCTAGAAGATGGTTGTCCTCAATAAAAGTAGAGAGACAGGTTGGGATGTAACTCTCCAAGATCTTCCCTAGGTATGGAAGAAGGGAAATGGGTCTAAAATTAGACGGAAGGGAGGGGTCTAAACCAGGCTTTTTTAAAATAGGGAAAACTATGGCCGATTTGAAGAGTTTCGAGACTAGGCCTGAGGAGATAGAGGCATTAAGAAGGGAAAGGGGGGGGTCAGGGCAGTGACTGAAAAGCTCTCTCAGAATGCGAACTGGAGCACAGTCAGCCGGAGAACCTGACTTCACTTTCTGAAGGAGAGCAAGGAAGGAGTCCATAGAGATAGGGGGAAACTGATCAAGAGAGGAAGAGGGCGAAGGAGAAGCAGGGGAAAGAGGTGGCGAAGATACTGAAGGGATGTTGGATTTGATCTTCGCAATCTTTTCTATCAAAAAGTCATTCAGGGACAAACAGAGAGCTTGGGAGGGGATAAGATTAGGGTTGGCCCTATCAGAAGCAACTAATTTGCGAACTATGGAGAAAATCTCTTTAGACATATTGGCTGATGATGTGATTTTCTCCGAAATACATGGTTTTAGCTGAGAGGATTGCCCTCTTGTAGTTAGCTAGGAGAGACTTATATTTGGCTCGCAGGTGAGGACAGTAGTTGCACCTCCAATGGCATTCAGAACACCTAAGGTCCGATTTAAGAATTTTCAACTCGTCCGTAAACCACTTTTGGTCATCATGACGGCGGCAGATCTTGACTTTCCTGAGGGGGGCAACCAGGTCACAAGAAGAGGACAGCCAATGATTCACGGTGTCTACTTGAAGATCAAGGGGGAGGTTAGAAAGATCAGGGGGAGAGGAAGTGAGGGAATCATAGAGAGAATTGAAATTGACCCGATTCCAATTGCGAGCAGAAATATTCTTGGGTAAGAGGAGTTTCTCAGGTGCACCAAGCTCAATGGAAAATGAGATCAAAAAATGATCGGACCAGGTGCATGGGAGAATAGTAGGGGAGAGGATAGTGTGACTGGCTGACCATATTTGATCTAAAATATGATCATGAACATGGGTAGGGAAGTGAACGTGGGGGAGGAAGTTGAGACACTGGAGAGTGGCCGAAAAATCCTTAGAGAACTGGTTTTCCCTGGGGTCGCCCGGCCAATAATTAAAGTCTCCCAAGAGGAGCACAGATGAATTATTGACCACAAGCGTAGCCAGGAGTTCCTGCAAGGCAGGCACAAAGGAGGGCATGTTCTGAGGGGGACGATACATAAGGACTATTGTAAGGGGAGCCAAAAGATTAATTGAGCGGGCTACTAAAAGATCAACACCAAGTATGGGAGAGTGAGGGAGAAGCTGAAACTGAAAATTGAAGCGAGTGATCATCGCCACACCCCCACCGGCTTTACCATCAGGGCGTCCGCCCGAAGGGCGTAGTAAGAGTCGGGGAGGGTGGACAATAGATCGGGGAGGGAATCGGCCGAGAACCATGTCTCTGTGAGAAACAAAAAATCAGGGGCTTCGGTGTCCAGTAAATTGAAGAGCTCAAGCTGGTGTCTACCTGCCGATCGAGTGTTTAGAAGGCCAGCAGTAGCCGTGGTGGGTGGCGTAGTAAGTGGAGAGCGGGGAGAAGGGGCAGGGAGGGAAGGAACGTATAACGGAGGAGTGAGCAAAGTAGGGCCAGACAAAGGGGGCAAGGGGGCAGAGATGCCCAGGGCGGCAATACGCTGAAGCAAGGAAGGAGCGATGGACTGGATCGCATTAAGAGAAAGCAATTGAGCTGAGGTATAGACAAGAGCAGGAGCAGGGTGCATGGCCCATGGTCCCGACCGGTCGTGGACGGGCGCAGACGGGCTTGCCTTAGGCGCACCCGCTGCGCTCGTCCGCTGCGCGAACGAGGAATGCACATGGTTAAGGGGAGAGGGGGCGTGGCCTGTGGGCTAGTGGGTAACGGCGGCGAATGATGTTTTCAACCCGCGGCAGCGCTAAGATCCGCTGCGCGGGGGTAGCTAGCACAACTGGTTTCAAGGGGGAAATGCCCAGATAGAAGAGAGCAGGTAAATAAAAACAGCAATTACAATTTACAATGTTAAAAAATTCTCAAGCGTTTCTCCCGGCTTCCGCCTCAGGAGCAAGTTTTCCTCAACTTAGGCAAGTATAAAACGCTATTATAACAAACACATTTGGCTTAGGTTTTCGCAGCTTTTATTCCAAAAGCACGTTGGTACACTTAATAAGAAAATACAAAAATACACCAAAGCTGGGGATTTTACGAGGAGTCGTTGTATTGCCTGTTCCTAAAGGTGCTTCAATGTAGGAAAGAGTTTAAAATACACCTCATTGAAGAACACAATACCACAATGCAGTAAAACTTCAATAACTAACTAACTCTACACTCATTTGTTGGTGGTTTTGTTCTTGCTTTCGATACTGCACAGCTCTCCAGGTTTGTTCTGTATAAATACCACATATTTTCATAAAGACAAGGTTGCTAGAAGATGACCTACATTTAGTTTATTGTCAATCAGACTTCTCGAATTCATGTAAAGTTTTTTTAGACAATTGGAATATTGAGAGTTTTCAATGAAGAAAACAGAAAAGCTGTGTGCTTATAATGGCTACTATAAGCCCAGAACGTCAACATTCCAATGTTTGTCTTCTGGTTTTTCCCTTTTTCATTTAGAACATTGAACCCTGAGGATGTTCTAATAGCCTTATAGCCCTTCTGCCTCTGGCTCTAATGGTTATTAAATGCCCTCTCCCTCGTTATAGGCCCTGAGCTGTGGCTCTGGCTTCTAACTCAGATGCAGGGACCTTTAACAACTGGTATAGTCATTGCAATGAGCTATAAAGATACATTAGAATTTTGGAATGCTGGGAGCTCCATTGAAGACAAGGAAGTGGCTCAGGTCTTTTAATGGCTAGTATAAGCTTTCTGCTCCAACATTCCAATGTTTGTCTTTCGGGTTATTTATTTTTAATTTAGAATTTCTGCCCTCAGTGGGTGGAATGTTTCAATAGCTGTGAAAGCAGTTTTTAAACATTAACAAGAAAATTAGACTGGTTTTAATTAAATGTGCAGAATTAAAGTGCAACTTTGATGAAAATAATGTGCTTAGAATGCATAAAAGTGCAGGCTGTTTTATTTACTCACAGTAGGCCACACAGTTTTTAAAGCAGCACTGCTTGAAAACTGCTCGATAACAAGCTTCAATACAAAATGGTAAATATGTATAAAAGTTTGATTCTTGACCTCTCCATGATATGTTCTTTTAATGCATTAGTAAGTAACTTATATAGTTTCAAGTATTTCCATAAAATGTTTCTACTCATACAAAGATCACTGTTTACGCATGATTAACTTTGTCATTTAAAAAGATAATTACATTATTCATAGCATTTCACGGTTAAGAATAAAAAAATGTGAACTTAACTTTCTAACCTACTATTTTTTCCCCTTCAATTGTGATACTGCAAAATGTTTCTTTTTTCATTAATATAGATGGTTTGACATCTACAGGGACCGTTGTCTAAAAATTTGATATTAGAAGGTTAAAGATATTGATTATGTGGGAAAGCAGGCCTGAATGAGATAAACTCCATGTGAGCCCATAGTTGTAGTAAAATAGCTGCAAATGTAACATTGCAGTCTGAGGACTATTGTATTTATGTGAGAAGATGAGGAGTGATATTGTTCCCAGGACAGCATCGGACGCTGATAGGCTGACGGGAGATGAGAGAAACAACATGTTGCAAATGCTTTGAAAACATTTAGTCCATAATAGTGTGTGTTCCTATGGTAGGTTAACACTTTTCAAACCATTTTTGTCTAAAGAAACATTCCCTTGCAACACTTGCCCTTATGACTTCTCTATTTCACCCAGATCCAGACTTTACATTGCTTTGAGACTCTGAGTTTCTCAAACCGCTCTTTATGGGAAGTTCTTTGCTTCAATATTTTTGATTTATTTGAGCAGAGCTTTAGGCTTTTCTCTCACTCTCTTGGACTAGAACACTTTAGGGATTCTGGCTAAATCCATGTTTACCTGATTCTTAAAATAGGTATTCTTTCCTTTACAGAACACACTTTTAATGCATTTATTATATGATTTGATTACGCAATATTGATTTTACATTTCTGTCATATCATGACTAATAAAATTTATGTCAATTAACCTATGATTTGCAATAACGTTGATCTACTAACATGTTTGATTAATAAAACCCTATAAACTTACTTCAACTCTATTGACTAAAATTAGATTAATGATTGTGATGATAATTGATATGAAGCAAACACAAGGAGTTGATGGATGGAGCGCTAAATCCATCATTGTTCTTTAGCTCACTTCGTCACCCCAATTCAGACACAGCGTTATGCAAATGTCTTGACCATGTGCCTCATGGGAACAGTCCAGCCCGAACTGCCAAGCAAGGTTTTCTGTGGACCAGAAACAGGCATCCTGGGACCAGTTTTGACGTAACACCCCTCAACAGCCAGGCTAGCATGAATCCAGTGTCAAAGTGAGCAATTGACCCATTTCTGGGCATACCCTTCCAACTTAGGGCAAACATAGCAAACACAAGGAGATGATGAACGGAGCGCTGAAACTTTTCAGACACTCATCCCCAGTCGCAGATCTGTGTTGAATCCATCATCGTTCTTTTGCTCACCATGCCAGACCCAGCTATATGCAAATCAGTCTTGACGCTGTGCCTCATGGGAACAGTCCAGCCTGAACAAATCGGTCCCAGAAAGCTTGTTTCTGGTCCAGAGAAGACCTGGCTTGGCAGGTTGGGCTGGACTGTTTCCATCAGGAACAGGGTCAAGACTGATTTGCATAAGGCTGGGTCTAAACTGGGGTGGCGAAGTGAGCTAAAGAATGATGATGGATTCAACCCAGATCTGTGACTGGGGGTGAGTGTCTGAAAACTTTCAGAGCTACGTCCATCATCTCCTTGTGCTTGCAATAATTTATATGATGCATTGTTTTATTCTTCTCTAAAACACAGGCTAAGATCTAATTGACCAGAAGTAGACACACAGAGCTGGAATTAGTTTGTTTGAAAGTAAACCTTGATCTTTTAAACTTGTGAACTGATGTCCACTCCAGCATAGCCTTATAGCCATTCTGCCTCGGGCTGTGCCGGTTGATGAAGGCTCTCACCCTTGTTAGCCCTCGGCAGCAGAACATAAGGCTATAGTATTTTCTTATTATTTCCTAAGGGCTTGACAACACTCGCAGCTTTGGTGTACCAAGGAAACAAGAGAAAGAATCTTTCAGCCAACATCAAACAAAGGGCTAAAGTGAGACAGGCCCTTTCAGAGTAAATAGTCACATTGAAGTTCCTGATTATCAGGTCCAGTAAGACCTAGATAAGCTTTTGTCCCTAAAGGGATAATGTCACTGGCTGGCTGTGGAGATTGGGCAGTGAAAGTGAATAAAAGCATAAGAAATGAGTTCACTCTGCCATTAATGTTACACTTAATGTTTCTTATGTAAAATCAGTGACGGCTACACTAAACAAAGCTGTACTGTGGGGTCATACAGACGTTTCTTTACTATCATCTATGGACAAATGTATTGTGATTGTGTGTTTCACTCACAGCATTTACTTTAATATTATTACAGCAAGCTGACCTTGACTTACTCTTGATCCACCGACTTGATAATAATGGATTTTTCTCTGGACTAATCCAGAGCTTTCGGTAGTCAGACCCACTTTATTGAGTCTCATATTTCAACTGCTCCACTTCTCTTCCACATATTACCAAAGATATCTACTCTAGGAAGGATTGGCCATGGTGAGCTGAAGTAGAATCTGTTTCTAATGATCATGTTAACATGTTAGAAATCCTTATTTATGGGTGTCTATGTCCTAGTATTGGAAATAATAGCAACAAGATAGTGGGTTAATGAAGTTGACTGAATGCGGGGAAACATTATGTGAATTGCATTAGTCTAATGATTTTAAAATATGACAAATGAGGTCCATAGTTCTTCTCATAGATGACCTTTCATACAGTTTGACCAGGTTGTATGAAAACACAAATTCTGTTTATGCTCATGTGATCGGTATACCATGCTCTGGATTTTAAGATTTCTGATCTCTGCCCACTCCACTAAGCCTATTTACCAAGGTAGCTATTGAAACACTACTGAGTCCCTGCTCAAAGATGGGGTAAAGCTTTTGCAGATTCGACCATTTCCTTTTAGTGCAAACTGGCCTTGCACACTATAACTGTTCTAGCTGGAACAAACAATGTTAAACCAACGTCCTTGAAAAGCAATTGTTACTTTAATTGTCTGCATTTTTTAGTAAAATTCCTTTTGCAAAGTTAAATTTTTTATTTTGTCAGTTTGGTGAACTGCACTTTTTGTTTCCTCTTTTGAAAATCTGGAGTAACTGTTTGAGTGTGGCAAATCATGTAAAACCTCTATATTGAAGGGTGTAGGGAAAAATGTGAAGAAATGATTGCAATTTAACATACACATATCAACAAACCACAGGTGTTTTCATGATGCAAAGTTTGCTGGGTTACAGAGAAGTTCATTCACAGACCTCTAGATTTTGTAGATTATTGTGCACAGATCTAGTGACCTTAAGAACATCAGACAGCATTTTATAACAGGTATCTTTATTGTGCTGTGTGTTGCTATGAGGGTGTGCCATGCATTTAGATGTTACCATTTCAGGAACGGTGTAAGTTCTCATGGATCTCTTAGGAATAGACCACTAACATTGTGGTTTACAATGATCTGACACGGAAACATCGACCCAACATTGAGAGAGGGATGCCTCTCCGCTCCCCCTGGTAGCAGCTGCAGTGTTGGTTATGAATCCTGAGGGGCCCTGGAGTGTACTCATCCACAGGGGGAAACATCCTTTACAATGCAACTTTTACCACGCAGTGCCTTTACGACGCAACTTTTACAACGCAAACCATTACAACACATTGCGCTGGGGGGCGCTCTAGGATAGGGAATACGTTTAATTTACTGTCCAACACCTTCCCTAGTGTCCACGGGGACTGGAGTTGGAATAGTAAATTAAACTATTCACTATCCAGCGCCCCAAAGCACTATGCGTTGTAATGGTATTCGTT
Organism: Lissotriton helveticus; assembly: GCF_964261635.1. NCBI lineage: Eukaryota > Metazoa > Chordata > Amphibia > Caudata > Salamandridae > Lissotriton > Lissotriton helveticus. Next base: position 789,297,250 of record NC_136068.1, read on the forward strand.
GTAAATACCGCGTTGTAAAGGCATGCGATGTAAAAGTATGCGTTGTAACGTCATACATCCATCCACAGTACATAGGTAGGTAGGGAACAGGGGCAGAGAGGGGAGCACATCATGACAGTTTATCCCTCTCACCAGTGGCTGTGTGGCCCAGTGCACTCCGGCAAGCAGGAATATTCGACTTGGTTTTCTGGGCACCCATTATTACTTACTTTGAAAGCCAGATAATTTGTAAATTCCTGAACTCTGTTTGAAGATGTGTCGATTTTATATAAACTGGGCACTATGCAATGGGATAGCTAAACTTGAGGGGCCCCTCTACGAGGTACATTGGAGGGGCCCCAGCTCTGTATTTAATCAGGAGCTTTCAGGCATAGTACTGTGCTGAGGGGGCCCCCTGAATGTCGGCTCTCCCCACACTGCCGGGGCTGCGGGGGGCCTTTGTTACCCACTGTCTTTATGCTCTGTTGTTACAAATCTACATTACAGAAGAAAAAGACAAAAGAGTTGCTGTATGAACCTTTAACATTCGCACAATCGAATATTTATGCCCTCCATTAAGGAGTAAAGATCAAAGCTTAAAGCTATACTTTACAAAATCTTTATTTTTGCAAACGGTATGGTTAAAAGGAAAATCTTTTTTTTAGAAATAAAGACGCTATAAATTGTAGAATACGTTTCATGATCCTGACTACAGATTATGACACTCTTTTTATTACACATCATACATCAAAGAAACTCAGCCTGTCTTTCCTCAAAGCAGTGGAAATCATATATTATACTTGAATCAGTTTTGCAGACATATAATGACTCTAAACTACAGGAACGCTGACTTTACTGTCTAAAAGATAGCCAGAGTGGCAATTTCCTCCTCATCCTCTTTTGCTTGTGAGCCATTTGCTCGGTGTAGAACTTCCTGTTCATTATCCACTAATTGTATGTGCAATTTCTCATAACTCTTTTATCAGTAATTCAAGAATATTTTAATATCATTTTCCTTGAATTTAATTTTAGTAACTCGGGAAATATGCATGCACCCATCATTTAGTCACGCCTTTATCTTAGCTTGATATAAGAAGCAGAGGAATTCCGAGAGTAACACATAATTCGTAGTGTGTGGAACACTTTTCACTTACAACTACTTCACTGCTTTGAAGTTATGCTCCCAAGAGAGGGTCAGAAACCGTATACACATAAAAATAAGTAATACCATAATGGCAGCAAGGGATGAGGCAAACATAGTGGGATATTATGAGAAGAAATTTGTCATGGAAGAGAAATATGTTGCTTTCTGTTTGGTACATCACTCAAACTGGAAATTCGGTATATTGTTTTGACTTGACTGTGGCTATATACACACACAACCTTACCAATGCACTTGCCTATGAATTAAGCATTTGTGCAATCAGTCTGTTCAGTTTCTTCTAGTTCACTAACAGGGCTCGCAATATATTTAAGGAAACACATACATCCTAAATGGAGGTACTCTGGTCTTGACTAAATATGTGGGGGGTATTGGACCCCTGGAGAGACAATTCCTTGGTGACATCTTAATCATAAATCTTTGCAACCCCTTGGTCCCTGGTGAAGTCTTGGCTCTATCAAGAGCTGGCAAGGTAAAATCATGTCCTATATGGATTCTGCCCCAGTTGCCTCGAAGAAAAATTTGGTTCAAGCTTCTAATCAATTTCTCAACAGGCTGCAACCCAATTTTTATCCATCTCTCAACAACAGGTTTATGGACCTCTCAAGCTTGGAAGACAATGACTGACATCATTCAATGGAGAGTGATTAAAACGAATTTCGTAGCGCACCCTGCATCACATTTTGCGATGCAGGGTGCGCTACGAAATTCGTTTTATTAATTAAATTATTTACTTACCTTCAATTATCCATACTCCAGTCTTTAGCACCCTCCACCCTGACCCTCCCCCGCCCGCCTCTCCGCCCCACCGAAACTCCCTCCACGAGCCGTTGTTGATGGGTTTATGTGTTTTAACCTTCCTGCTTCTCGTTCCCCTGTGGGTCGTGCAAAAGGGGGCTTGATAGCCTGGTTTAAAGTCAACATAGGATGTAAAATCTCTCCTGTTGAGACGGAAATGGTGCAGGATTTTCACCTACACAGGGGAAGAACATTTGGGATTTTTTTGGTGAACTTTTATAATAATAATTCCTATATCAAAGGTAATTTGAACTTTCAGGGACTGTTTTCTTTGATAGGAGTATTAGCTGAGAATGAGCAATAGGCAAAAAGACCTTTAACCTTCTTTTGGCTGGAGATTTCAATACTAAGTTGGGCACTATGTCATCTTTTTGGCCTCAATATTTGTACCGGCTTCAGAGGAAGTAGATCTTAACATTATAGATGCTAGAGGACATTTGTACATCTTCTTGGCATCCTTTGATCTGGAAAATATAGTCTCTACCACTACAACATCAGTGAACCCAACATTCATTGGGAGGGGCAGCGGGACAACAATTGATTATGCCTTTATATCCTGAAATCTGCAATCACTGATCATGGGGGTTCTTGTTTCAATGTATAGTGATCACAACTCCATAGCATTTCAAATCACAATCCCCATGAAGCTCCCGCCTGCCACTGCAAGGTGTTGCCAGGTATTAACTAAGGATGATGGGCGTAGTCTGGATTAATACCCTGCTGATATGAAGTTAGTTATGAGTCAGGTAATCATCAGCAGGGCCGGACTGGGTACCCAAAGCATCCCTGGCAGTTTTGTAGGACCCCCCCTCGGGGGAGGGGAGGTTGCAAGTGTGAAGCAAAGTTGGAAGCACAGTTGCTTTTGTTACATGGGGCCAATATTGCAGCACCGCTGCAAAACTGGCCTCTAGTAAGAAAAAGACGGCCCGCACTAATCGGACCCCACTCTTCCAGACTCCCGGGAAAAGGCCCAATGCCCACTACGGCCAGTCCGGCCCTGATCATCAGTTGTGCAGACTTGGTGAAGTATTGTTCTCCGGAAGCTGGAGGTCCCAATGTTATCTTAAGCAGCGTTGCTGAACTTATGTCCCGTATAAAAGACAGGCTGTCTAAACCTGTAGGGAGGGGCCTCTTCCAAAGTAAGTTTTGGTTCGACAAAGATTGCAGAACGGCTTATGATAGTTTGTGTAAAGCTTTGAAGCAAACCTCTGGAGATCAGGGTGCAATTTCGGCTTGCAGGAAAGACAACACCCTAGCACTGAAAAACAAGCATTTACAATGCAATAGTTTCGCCTTTGGAAAAGTTAGAGCTTTTGGCATTGTAAATGACAAAATTTGTATTTATGTGTTGGTTTTGAAAACAAATAAATAAATGGCATTGTCATTTACATTGCCATTAGCTTAATCTCTCGCAAATGTGAGACCTATTGTACCCTACGGACGAGCTCAGCAGACAGCAATTACTACCACACACACACACCCAGAGCCACACACACCCAGAGACAGCCAGACACACACACCCAGAGCCACACACACACACCCAGAGCCAGCCACACACACACACACCCAGAGCCAGCCACACACACACACACACCCAGAGCCACACACACACACACACACCCACCCAGAGCCACACACACACACACCCACCCAGAGCCACACTCACCCACACTCAGGAGAGCAAGCACAGCGAGGGGGCAGGGAAGCAAGCACAGCGAGGGGGCAGGGAAGCAAGCACAGCGAGGGGGCAGGGAAGCAAGCACAGCCAGGTGGCAGGGAAGCAAGCACAGCCAGGTGGCAGGGAAGCAAGCACAACCAGGTGGCAGGGAAGCAAGCACAACCAGGGGAAGGGGAACCAGGGGAAGGGGAACCAGGGGAATGGGAACCAGGGTAAGGGGAACCAGGGGGCGGGGGAGCAACCCACCGAGAGCCACACACACCCACCGAGAGCCACACACACCCACCCAGAGTCACACACACACACTCAGGAGAGCAAGCAGAGCCAGGGGGCGGGGAAGCAAGCACAGCCAGGGGGCGGGGCAGCAAGCACAGCCAGGGGGCGGGGCAGCAAGCACAGCCAGGGGGCAGGGGAGAAAGCACATCCAGGGGGCAGGGAAGAAAGCACAGCCAGGGGGCAGGGAAGAAAGCACAGCCAGGGGGCAGGGAAGAAAGCACAGCCAGGGGGCAGGGAAGAAAGCACAGCCAGGGGGCAGGGAAGAAAGCACAGCCAGGGGGCAGGGAAGAAAGCACAGCCAGGGGGCAGGGAAGCAAGCACAGCCATGTTTCCAGTGCATGGCTATTCTGAACAAACCACACGTGAGGGTGTTACCATCATAAATTGATTACTGCAAATATTCCTCTCATAAATGTATAGCTGCTAGCTCCAGTAATGTGGATGCATATAAATGTTGATATCTTTTAAAAGGAAAAATGTATACAATTAATTTTTAACTGTTTTGAATTATTCCTTGATCAATTCGTACTGTGATAACTACTTGTACTTTTATGCATTTACTAAATGCGAATAAAGTTATTTGACTGATTGACTCAGTTCGTCATCCCACCTTTGTACCAGCGTCAGAGAAGGACTCGACATTACCTTTATTACGTAGCTCACACCTGTGACACACCTGGCACATTTCCTCCTTGCCTAGTTAAAATGCTCCCTAAAAGTCCATAATGCGCCACATGATGTCATGACGTGAAACTCAGGGCAACATGTTGCACACCCAAGTCTGTTCCATGCCAAACACAGCGATGTGAGCATCAGAACCATAACATTTGGTGACATTTTGTTCTAATGCCATGCTAGGTACCATGTACGCATTTTAATGCACACTGTTCCATGGAGCTGCCAACCACAATGACATGCTCAGCCCATTCCAACTCCTTAAGGATCCTCAGCAGAGGCCTGGTTTCCCTTATGCCAACTCCAAAAGTTCACTTCATCCTGTTTTGATGCCAAGTCACGCTAAACAAATGCCACGGTGTCATGATGCCAGCCCCAGAGTCACCTTCATCACATACCAGCCGGTCCTGTGGCTATTCCAAGTGACACAATCTTAACACCAACCGCAAAGACACCATCAGCACATGCCCCTTATGCCAGCCACGCAGACATTCAGCCCATGCCAGCCTACTCTCATGTCAAACCCAGAAAACACTCTTCGTATGCCATTCCTCGTTAATGCCAACCTCAGAGTAACACTCAGCATGTGGCTTCCTACCTTATGGCAACTGGAAAGACACATTCAGCACGTAATGCCTACCTCAGAGGAATACCCAGGACATGCCATGGTGCCCTCATTCACACCCATGCCTACTTTGGGCATGCCATCTTAACTTAATGACAACTCATGAAAGCACTTGGTACATTCCATCCTCTCCTTTAAACACCTCTGAACTCTGCCAGGTGGCCATGATGCCAAACCCAGGGTTACATTCTGCACATGATGCGAGCCTGTCTTAATGACAACCTCTGAGGGCACGATCACGACATGCCACTCTGCCCCCCTTACATCTTGCTCAAAGTCACCCACAACACATTGTACATCCCGGATGCCACTGGAGAGGCAGTTCAGAGTCGCCAAACAAGCACCTCCTGACAGTAGTGCCCCGGGCCGCCACCCGCCATCAGCTGCCCCCTTACCGGTCTGGGCGCGCAGCACAGGATCCCAAAGGTGAGCCAGAGCAGGGCACGCTGCGGCGGAGGGCGCCAGGGTGCCATGGTGGCGCACCCTCCCGCGCTGGACAGGACGCCGCCTGTCGGCCGGAACTATCCCTTGCTCTCCGGATTCCCCAACCAGGTTATGCTCCCTACGACAGCCCTGCAGCGGCGAGAAGCCCTCCTGACGTTATCTGATGCTGGGGTAGGGGACCCTCTTCCACACAAGGCACCTCAGACTCCAGCCATGCTGTCTCCGCTCTGCACCGCAGGGTTCAAATCCCTCCCGGACTCACACGCCCCGCTCTGGCAGGCAGTCAGTCAGCGGCGCGCCACGCCACAGCAACTCCACGCTGTGCTCGTGGCCAGGGGCAGCGGAGTGCTCGAGGAAGCGCCGTGACTAAAGGCAGGCCCAGGCTGATCCTTACCTGATCGCTGCTGCCCTCCTCCTTGCTGCCGGTACGGATTTGCGGTGGGGGCGGGCACCACAATGTGCCCCGCGCCCCCTCCGCTCCACCCTCGTCAGGCTCCTCTCCGGTCTCCCTCCAGGCATGGGAGACCGGCAACACCGACAAAGGCTTCCCCCAGGCAGGGGGAAGCGGCAAACAGCAAGGCTTCCCTTTCCCTCCCCCGGGCTGCGGGTGCGGGACTTCCGGCCGGCCGCGAAGGGATTGGCCGGCCGGCCAGGTACTTCCGGGTCGCCGCGGGCAGCGCGGCGGCCCTCGCTAGGCAGGCAGGCGGGCAGAAATCGCGAGGTGGGCACTCGCTGGTGGCGTGAGAGGACACGGACGGCGGGAGGGGGCGGGAGAGGACACGAACGGCGGGAGGGGGGCGGGAGAGGACACGAACGGCGGGAGGGGGGCGGGAGAGGACACGGACGGCGGGAGGGGGCGGGAGAGGACACGGACGGCGGGAAACGTGCACAGGACAGCAAGGGCGGCGGAAAGGCACACGGAGGGGGCGGGAATGGACAGCGCATCTGAATTCACTTTCAGTGAAAGGGGAGGGAACGGGAAAAAACGTAACTCCGCCCTGGGAAAAAATCTCCGGAACGCCCCCGAATCTGGTCCAGCCTTGATGGACAGATCCGGCACTCAATGGCTAGCCTCCATTTATGGAGCTAACCAATGAGAGCCGGGGGACGTTCCAGGAGTCCTTATTGACGACATAGGATTTCACCTGCGCTGAAGAGCTGCGCAGAGCGCAGCCTTCGGCAGGCGAAACCCAAAAAGAAGTTGGTCCTCAATAATGAGAAATGGGAAGCTATGGTAGTTGCCTCTCAGAATAAGGATTCCCAGGCTTTTTGAAAGGCTGTTCATGCTGGTCTAGCCCCCGGGCTCCCCTCAGTTGAAGTTAGTGTCTACATCATGCCTGGATAGAACATTTTTCTGGCATTTACATTACTCATGCTGCGATCCCAGAAGGAATGGCAGATAGAATGCCTATTTCCCATGAGCCTCTCCTTTTCTGCAGAAGAGGTGCTTAAAGCTATTCATGATAGCCCCTCAAAGTAGGTCCCGGATGGGATCGCTTTGGATATTTTTAAAGAGGACCCCAGATTCTGGTCTCCTGTTCTTACTAGTGTTTTTAATTCCTCATGCCGGGTGGGGGTTCCGCTTTCTTGGTGCAAGTCTGTAGTTACTCCCATTTTTAAATAGGGAAATGCCCACAATCCAAGATGTTTCGGCTCAATATCTTTACTTGATTCTTCCACTGATCTAATCGGGAAAGTAATTTTGGATTGTTTTCTTACCTGGTTAAGCGAGAGCAACATCCTTTCCCCGTTACAGTATGGCTTTAGAAAGGGCGCCGGACAATCAAACAGTGTCTTAATCTACATCTTCATTTGGCCAAATATAAATATGCAAAGGGCACATCCATTCACCTTGCATTTATGGACCTATCTAGTGCCTACGGCTATGTTAAAAGATCCAAATCATGGGCTACTCTTGTATCCATGGGCCTTGAGATGTGACTGGTTTCTTTTTTATGATTTCTACATCAAGACCTTTCAGATCTGGTTAGATTTGGGGACAATGGCGAGCACACTCCATCCTTTAAAGGTAATCGTGGAGTACGTCATGGTTGTGTTCTTGCCCTCATTCTATTTTTACTTTATATCAATGATTTTGAAAGGACCCTGGTGTCGGCTGTGGCAGATGTGCATGTGTTGACAATATGCCTGTGTCCATATTATTATATGGGGATGATGCAGTGCTTTTGCCCAGAGCCGCAAATGACCTTAAAAAGCTGATTTCCAGCTGTTGGACATTCATGAAGGGGCTTGACTTGGAAACCAACTTCTTTAAACATTTAATATGGTGTGGTGTCTGAGAAATACTAAAACCTGCACCCTACAGCATAGAAAGAAGAGCATTGGAAAGGGTGAGTATAGTTCCATACCTTGGGTTGGTATTTGATGACGCTTGTACCTGGTACCCCTGTCTTGAGAATAGGTTGACTCGCTTTCTGTGTGTTTTTTTTAAACCACTTTTTCACTTGCTGCTTGCATTGAGAAAAAAATAGTCATGCCTATTTTGGAAATTTACAAAAGAAAATACCTCCCCACTGTTATTTATGGGATCAGGGCTTGAGGTTGTAGAGATGTGGGGGCTATCCAAGTGGGAGAAAATAGATTTTTCAGGCACCTGTTGGGGTTTCCCCCTTTGACTCCACATTTTTCTTCACACCTGGAATTAAGTAAAGAATATAAACAAGACCTCATAAATGCAGCCTGTTGGAAAGTGGATTATTGGTAGGGGCAAATGTAGGTCTGCCACTGGCAATAAGGCCACTAACACATGATAGGACTCAGCATTGATCTTAGAAAATTATTTCTATACTCAACCCTTGGTAGCTTGGCTGCGAGCAGGCAGGCTTAACTTCAAAGACACGTATGTAAAGCATTTAAAAACCCCAATTCAGTAAATAATTAAGACACAACACATGATAAAAATCCAACACCAATTTATAAAAATAGGAAATATTTGTATCCAAAACAACAAAAATCCAATGTAGGGAACCGGAGATATGAATTTTCAACGATTTAACATTATATAGCGCTTAGAAACATATAGCACCTTATTGCATATCTGGATGCGATAGACTGGCTCAAAGTCAAAGGTTCAGGATGACCGCGATGGAGCCCTGAGCGGCTACCACTCACGGTAGGTCCCGGTCACAGTTTTTACCTTCGGACTTAGAAGGTTTTCTGGAGCTTTTCTTCCCGGGGTACCTCGAAGCTTTCAGCCAGTACGGATTTGGTGAGGGTTTGCCAGATTGCCTTGCGATGGGCTCCCGGTCAAACTTATGGAAGTCTGACCTCCTGAGCGTTTCAGCAGGGCAAACCCAGGATCCAGGCCGACACGCGGTTGAAGGCAGGTGGCTTAGCTTTCGCGATTGCTCCCGGTCACCTTTTCTTCATTTGGACTTAGAACCTTTTATGGAACTTTTTCTCGCGGGGTCCCTCGTTGCTCTTCACCAGGCCAGATTCTGTGAGGGTTCACCGGCCTTGGACTTCTTCTACTCCTGGTCAAACTCTGGAAGTGGGACCTATGGAGCTTTTAATGGGACAAACCTGGATGGCTTGGCCGGCTCGCGGTTAAAATCAGGCGGCTTGGCTAGCCAGGTTGAGTCGGCTCCTCTATGGAGCTTTTTTCAAAGTTGCTCCAGAGTTCTCCAAACTTCTTGAACTTCTTCCTGAAGTTCCTCAAGGAGTCCCAACGTGTCTCAAACTTGCTCCAAGGGTCTGGAATCTCCAAGATGGTCCTTGAAAGTTGAGGACTTTAGTTCCCGCAATTCACTTGGACAAAACCCTTACATATCCAGTGGTGTTCTCCAAGTTGAGGATCCATGGTGATGATGGTCCAGGTGAGCTCTGTTAACCTGTAGCGTGCAGGTAGTCCACTCTTTAGTTCTTTTGCAGCAAGGTAATCCTCAGGGCTGTAGTTTCAGCTGGTGCAGTCTTCAGAGGACAGGCCTTGGAACTTTGCACCCCAACTTCTCAGCATGGCAACGTCTTGCTTCTTTAAGTTTCAAGCAGCAGATCTGAGAGGCTCAGCCCCTCTCAGATACTTATTCCCAGTTCTCTGGGTCAAGCAGGAGGTCACTGCTGACCAATGGGAGGTGGGCAACTCCCCAAGAATATGACCACATCCTGTAGAGCATAACTTAACCTGGTAGTTATTAGAGAGTGCCTTTCCTGTATATTTGGGCTGAAAATTCCCTTGTTAAAATATATAAGTCAAACAACCATAGCCTTGGGTTGTTCGTATCTTTTTGAAAAACCAGAGATCATCACAGAAAAAGACAAAGACTGGGTTAAGGACTGTTTTATCATGCACAGGTAGGCTATAAGGTAGGCCGCAGAAGTATCGAAGAAGCCAGCTGTGAAAGTATATTGCTTGATCCAGATGTCAGCTGGGGCTGCTCCTTATTTGTGTTTTGAGAAGAATGTCTGGGAGCGAATGTTATTAACTCAGTTCAGATTAGGGTCCATTCGTTGGCTGTTATGCTTTCCGCAAGGGCAATTTTCTCACTCAGATATATGAATCCCCATGTGGTGAGCATTCACCCCAGACTCTCCTACACTTCCATTTTTCTGCAAATACTACCTCCCTTTCACCAGAAAATTTGTATTGACCCTGTTGCGAAGCTATTCGTTTACCAAGTGTAGAGCTGCTTTATTCTTCGTTTCCCTTGAAGACTATTTCATCTGTTACTCAGTTGACTGTTTTGCAAAGTATTTTAGGCCAGAGGAAAATCATGTTGCTCTAAATGATGGCACCGACGTTTTACCTTATGTCCTGGTTCCAACCGATTTATCCCATTTCTTAGTAACACATATATTTTTGTATATTTATTGGTGATATTGTTTTTAAATAGATTTACACTGTGGAAATGTTTTTAACAGATTTAACAAATACTGTGGCAATGATTTAAATCGTTTTCATATTTATATTTTCTTTGCTAAATCTATAGCCTATTTATTGTCTTTTTAATATTTTGTCTTTATGTATGTTTATTTTTATGATATATTTATGTATGATAGAATATAGATTATTGAATATTGTATATATGTATTTGAGAAAGCCTGTTATAACCTTATAGAACAAAGAAAACATATCAGTATTTATAAATACGGTATATGTAAAATATTGCTGAGGCATGCATGTATATTGTGTTTCCAGAAAAATGTCCTTGGTGCATATGTTCTAATATTTTGTTTAGGGCCTCTTGTAATTCGCTAAACATAACTTCTTGCTACTTCAGAGCTTCTAGTTGTGCAGTGAACCTTTTAGAAACGGAATAATAAACCCTATTAAGCAAAGTGCTGTTGGCCAAAACCTCAGGAGAGCAGGAATACACCAGGCATGACGTATGGCCACTTAGAGCCAGAATAGGGTTAATTTGGGCTGTTAAGAGTGCCCTGTCCTTTGAGCCTCATGCACTATAAAGAAAAAGAAAATACTTTTCGGGACTAACCCAGATAGGAAAGCATTCATTTGGATACCCAATAATCCATGAGATTGTAGATTTAAAGAGCCCAGTCACAAAGCAATTTGGGTATGTAAACGTCAGGTCTTCACATTCACGAAAGGACGGGGAGCAGAAACCCACAACTTCCTGACGATTACCAAACTTGTGACAAAGAAGCATTGAGCAACAGTACACACATTTTATTATTGCTTTATGAGCGCCAACAGTAGCAAATATACTAATTGGAAATTATTTATAGGCTAGATTTTTACTGGTTATAACAAAGTGATTGACACATATTATGGTAGAACTCAGATTGCCTATGATACGGAGTTTTGAGGGCTGACGTTCACAACAAAGATGGGTGTCCTTCTAGTGTGCAATAGAAACAATTCACGCCCATGTATTATACTTTCATAAGGTAGCAAATATCGCACTTTATGATGTATCGTACATAGGTGCCTCCATCCATCAGAAGCTTAACAAATTCAAATCAGGGCCGAACTCTAGTCACACAGCATAGTGTTGGAATAATGTCTAGTTGAAAAATAAATGTTTGGATGACTTTTGCAGATGTGCTTAAGATGATATAGTAGTAAGTCACCATGCTGTGGCTGAAAAGTGTCTGTCATACTTCAGAAGATTACACACTCTCACCACTAAATCAGAGCAAGTACAAGGCAAGACAAATAAAGACCTGTAAATAGCTCAAAAGCTACTACAATGCCATTCTACATTAAATTCCTGCTGTGCTACACAAAGGCATCACATCTTTTATCCTTATTCATACATTCAGTTACTTCAGACAAGTGTCCATCATCACAGGGTGTGAAACACAACATTTCTAACATCAGAAACTATTCTCATCTTCCCGTGCTGCAACATTACACATTAGATTATTGTAGGAAATACTAGATATTTGCATGTCTTCCAAGCATTTCAAAAGTGTAGAAGTACATTATTGTTATGGATACTTGAGGGGGAGCAAGATAACATCATATTTAAAGGCATAAATATACACATTAATGTCCTGAAGGAAATAGGAAATGTAGACTGCAGCATAAAATGAAACCCAGTAAATATATTATCTGCCTAGCAAAGACAAATATAAAAAAAAAAAGTACAAGTGCTAGGAGAACGAGTACCACGCTCAGTGGCTAGAGTCTACCAACACGTTCATTTGCATACTGACACATAAGCTCTCTGCACTAATGGAACCTATTAATATTCATTTAGAAAGATAGGTGTTGTAAAACTCCCATTTATTTTGCATCAACACCAAAAATGGCATGTATATTGAGGGTCTTATTTAGAGTTTGGCGGTTGAGCTGCTTTATCACAAACATGGGAGGTATAACATCCACAGTATTACATGTTCTATAGCGTATAATACCCTTGTAATATGGCACACTAAGTAGAAGTCACATTTGTGGCAGAGTATCCTGTCTGCCAAACTCTAAATAAGGCAATGAATTAGGATGATCTACTGGATTGCAGGTATTACCTTTAAGGGAATTATTTTATGCCCACTTCTTCCCCTCCAGGTCCTATGACTGTTTAGGTCAGTGAGAGCACTCTGATGGCCCTTCAGGGTGAGATGCTTTAAAAGTCCTTGAAGTTGCAATTTGCTATACATGTGACCACCGGTTGCCCAAAAAGCAGAACTCTTTTCAGTTCTTGACTAATAAAAGCTTGATGGTACTCACTGTGAGGATTAGGTAATTCTAGGAAAAATATCTAATCTCCTGGACTGGTGACCAGAATATTTTAAATGTATAATGCAAAGTATATCTATTCAATGCACATCGTACATATTCATATAATGAGCCTAGTATTTTGACAGTGAATAGAACAAAAAATCAGAGGACTGACGATATATTCATTTAAATAAAATGTTTTTGCCAACCGTGTGAAATACCATTCATACGAGTTTAGCAATTCAATAAGCAGTTTTTAATAACAGTTAATTATTCATCAAAAAAACAGAGTCAAATTAATTTGGGATTTGTACCCGTGGGGGTGTTTCATTTGTTCCATCTGATAATGAGAATGAGTTTGAAGGCATGGCAATGATGCTTTGTGAATGCTTTATGCAGAAACGCCCTCTGTGAATTCTAATATAGGCGTAATGTCAACCTGATAATTAGGTGTGAACGAGAAGAGCTTTTCAGCATACAATGGCTACTTTGTTAATACTCGTTAAAAAATACAGTGTCTCAGTATCCTGTCCAATAATTTAGCTTGTGATTTCACAAATAAACAGACCAGTTAGGAGAGTACCGAAAACACTATTTGGGGGTATCTGCTCATGACATTCGCTTTTGGTTAATCGAGTTTACTATATTGTTATCCTTAAGTAAATTCATTATTTTATCAGCACACAATGGGATAACATTTCCATCTAGTAAAGTCAGCAGATCAAATATACAGGTTGATAAAGCAATCTGATCAAGATTCCGATTATTGTTTTAACAGTGTCTTACCAGTCTATTATGACACAAAGCATGAAAAATGTGTGGTGGATATGTTCAATTTCTTCAGCAGTTTCAATGTGTTTTGTTACGGTTTACATTTTGCCTATATTTCCATTTTCCCTTTTTGACCAATTGCACTCTAAGGTGCTGTTACAGATGTTGGCTTGAGTGCCCCAACAAAAATAATAAGTGTTAGTTTATTATCCTTATAGTGTCCATATCGTCAATCAGTATTCTTCCTCAAATCTCAAAACACATATAACATCTTTCTGACAAGATATGCAATTGTATCCTACTAAGTACCTTCATTGCATCCCTGTGCATGCTTAGCTCGCAGAACGATAACGACGCAGCAAACTAGCTCTTAAGGTTGTAGCAAAGACATCAACAAGACAGCCAGATCATGTTTTGAGAGAAAAATGTGATCTACATTGACTTACAAAGATCAATAAGCCCGGCATGATCCTGAGATCAGCTGTGCAATTAGAAAATATCTGGTGGATGCCATGGAAGTTCCTTAATAAAAGCACTTACTCACTAAGCCACTTAAGAATGGTAGTAGCACCCATTCCTTCATTGATTCTATGAATCACAATTACATTTTGCGCACCTGATTCTGAAAAAATTGGGCCAAGGGATTTTGGATGCAGGTTTCCTATAAGAATTGTATATTTGGTGACTAAAATGTCAAATATTTCTGATGCTTATCCCTTTTTTAGGTCGAAGGCCTAAAAGGCTGCGCTTGCGCAGTCTTAGGCCGGAGATTTAAGGACTCTTAGTAGCGCAGAAGGTCCCGCCTCCCTGCCCTGTCTCTCCTTCATTGGCAGGCTTCCTAAACGGAGGCCAGCCATTGGAGGAGAGATGCATCACTCCAAACAAGCCCCGTCTTTTTCGGATTCGGGGGCGTAAATTTTGCTGTTCTTTAGACAGTGACGTTGTCTGTCACTCAAATCAGCAAAACCACGCCCCCGAATCCGAAAAAATCGTAACCTTGAGGCCGCCATTTTTGCTGTTGTCTGCAGTGAGGATCGGTCTTTCATTTAGCCCTTCCTCTGCAATCCACAGACACCCGGTTATGCCGCCCTTACTTCTGCCCTCTTACTGCCCTGTGACAAGCCCTCCCCTGCCTGGGCACTCTCGGCTCTTCACTCATTTGCAGTGCGGAGCGTGCGGCTTTGGGTGGAGCCTGCCGTGTGCGCTGTTCCCTGGGCCGAGTTCGGAGTGTCGTCACTGGCGGGAGGCCCTGCTGCGGCTGCATCCGTTGCTGGATCCCCGCGGTGAGTGTGAGTGGGTGTTGGGGGGCAGGGGTACCTATTAACTTGCTTGCTTGAGTTATCTTGCATGCGGGTGCGGCAGTGTGCTGTGCCTGCAGCAGCCCGAGGCTGCCAGGCGCTGGGAAGGTGCCAGAGAGCGAGGAAGCGGCCCACCGACCCGCCATAGCTGACGAGCTATTTTAGTAAGCCTACAGAAACAGCAAAATACATGTCGGACGGGTGGGGGGCTACTCGCAGATGCAGTGACAGAAACAGCAAAATACATGTCGGACGGCACACTATGCTTAGCACACATTTTTAGCGTTTGTGTTTTTAAGCCACACCCTTAATTAAATTGCCCACGGACGTTTGAGAGACTCGCCACCTCCCCCACCCACCCTCTGGATGCAATAACAGAAACAGCAAAATACATGTCGGACGGCACACTACGCTTGGCACAGATTTTTAGCTTGCTGTGCCTGCAGCAGCCCGAGGCTGCCAGGCGCTGGGAAGGTGCCCGAGAGCGAGGAAGCGACCCGCCATAGCCGGGGGCTGGCGAGCTGTTTTAGTAAGCCTACAATGTAGAGTCACTGCTCGGGCTCACCTATGGGCCATGCTTAGAGAGACCCCCTCAACGTTGTCCGTGTCTCCTTTTCCGCCCCCCCCCCCGTCCGTGTCTCGAGCGAGGAAGCGGCCCACCGACCCGCCATAGCCGGGGGCTGGCGAGCTGTTTTAGTAAGCCTACAGAAACAGCAAAATACATGTCGGACGGGTGGGGGGCTACTCACAGATGCAGTGACAGAAACAACCCTCTACCTTATTTAAAAGTGCGGTGGGCTCATCCAGAATTAAATGTAAATTCACATTTGCGCAGATGGATTGTTTAATGTCCGTGGCTGCCACCCCTGGTGACACAGCTATTGAAATGATAGTGGTCTGGTGTAGGGCTGTAGGACGGCGCCTCAGTTACCTCAGTACCTTTCTTTCCATTCTTGGAAGGTGGATTTGTGGTTCAGGGCTTCTTTCCCTCACAGGTCTCCATGCACCTGGATCACCAGGGCGGGCAGGGATATGGGACTATGAGTGGGAGCTCTGTCGCAAAGCAGGCATCTTAGTCTCTGTCAGCCCACCTGCCAAATGCACTCTTTTAATGCATCAGCCATTTGTGCTAACCGCAGTTGTTACCAATCGGTCCGCATGGCATGCAAACAGCATGCGGACTGCTGTGGACTAGCTGAAGTAAAGGTATTAAGCCCCAGAGATTGAGGACACACGCTCACTAGGATATCATATCTCAGCTTTTACTGAAAAAGCATGTAATCTGGTAGCTCTTTTCCTGTAATACCCACTGTTGCTCCACTTCGCAATCCTGGGAAAGTGTCGGAATAGAAGCATTGTACTACTTTTTTAATTGGCAGGTCAATTATGCAAACCTTAGTTTATTTAATCTTTTTTAAGTTTGCACAAAAAATCTATATACTTTTTTTTTTAAACCAGTGGTATTTATTTGATGTAACCCCACTTTATTTAAAATTGTGTATGAAAGGTTTCTTAGTCACCAAAACCTTATCCTCGGATAATGCAGGAGGAACAGTAGACTGTCTTATTGTGTCTCCCTCACTACCTCACTCTTTCACTACCTCACTCTCTCTGTCTCTCACTACCTCACTCTCTATCTACCTCACTCTCTCTCTCACTACATAACTCTCTCTAGCTCACTACTCCACTCTATCAATCTCACTACCTCACTATCTCACAACTTCTCTCTCTCAAAACATCACTACCTCACTCTCTCACTACCTCACTCTCTAGCTCACAAGCTCACAACTTCCCTCTCTCTCTAACTCACTACCTCAATCACTCTCTCACTACCTCACTTTCTATTTCACTAACTCACTTTCACTCTCTCTTTCACTACCTCTCTCTCTATCTCACTACATCACAACATCACTCTATGCTTATATCTCACTACCTCACAACATCCCTCTCTCTCACTACCTCACTCTTTCACTACCTCACTCTCTCTATCTCACTACCTCACTCTCTTTCTACCTCACTCTCTCTCTATTTCAATACCTCACTCTCTCTCTGCTAATGCAATAGGTTTCGCATATGCAAAAAAAAAGCTAATGCCCATAGAAATGACAATGCCATTTATTTAGGGATACAAACAAGATAAAAAAATAATGAGCAATACCAATAGCTCTACCTATAATATTGCCGAGACCATTGCATTGTAAATGCTTGTTTCTATAACAGTTGGCAGTTTGTGTGCAAGGAAATAGCCTTAGAGCCATTTCTTAGTGCATCACTCTAGGTATACATATTTTAGCACAACCATTAGTCGTTATGTTTTCATCAACAATGCCTTGCTCAATATTGTGTTAGTGATAGCTCATGTAGAAATCCCACATCACAACTGGAAATGCTTCCTGAACTACTGAATACAGTGCACATATGAACCCCAAACCTTACGGATCGCTTGACGGAAGGCTCCTACCAATCAATTCATCCAGAAATAAAGGAGACATCGGCTCTGCAGGGAATGTATACATTTCAGAACAAAAACAGATACTGCTTGCCCTAGGGTCCACACCATTTTTTGTCTCTTTCAACTAAAGGGGTGGACATTATATTCCTTCCCAGTATATTGGCACAAATAGTGATTCTACTCAACGGCGCGTCATTAACTTCATGAAATTAAATGTTTCTTAACTTTCATAATATAATCAAGTTAGTGTTTATTGAAAGTAGCGAAAATGCTGTTAGATGCGATAAAAAGTATTAAAGTTTGCTTTCCATGTACTGCTGATGCTAGGAGGGATGTGCAAGGCACCTTTTAATATATCCAGTCTGGCTGTGCTGTGCAATCCATACCGCCAAATGAAGAACCTGTTCAAGGGAGCTGAACGCATCCCAATGCCTGTTGTCAGCACTTTTGTTATTTCAGCTCTTTAAATGAGAAACGAGAATGGGCTTCCATGAATCGAAAAAGGCAATTCAATGCCATTATAAATACAACTGCATGTTATATTTAAAGCACCGCGTTTAATTGGATAGTAATCGTTCCCCCTTTGAAACTGCTTTATTTCTTCCAAACGACACTGTATTTTTCAGGTTATTTTATTATCGCTGAAATGCAGTGTTTTATTTACAAAATGCTGATGAGTTCTAAAGCTGGACATTATTGACTCTGATACTGATCATGTTTACTGTGCATGCTTCCTTTGGCTCAGCACAGTCTGTGAGTCACTGATTGGGAAGGCGACTGTAAGGCACTCACAGCAAGCAGTCTCTCAGAGGCCCATGGGCCTGCACGAACCAACAGGGCATGGAAATCCCCCAGTTGGTGGATGACAGCAGCTGACAAGTGAAGTGAGCACAAGGGATGGAAATCCCTCTGCCCCTTCTGTTTTGAGCAGCATATCATTTATTGTAAGCATTATCTTGATTTTCTACAACATACATAAAACAAACGATCTTCTGTGCAGTGCCAGTGACAAAAACTTCCACGCCAGAACCGTCTTAAAAACCTATGGCTTTTTGGTTAATATATTTCGAAAATTGTGCTTACAACCAATCGCCTGGCAATTTATTTAAATTAGAAAAAATAACGGGAAAGTGTTGACCTATACTATCACCTTTCACAGCCCCATCAAAGACTTTTATGGTATTTGAAAGGTCTTCAGATCTGCGAGTGTCGCCCACTCCATAGAGCTACAAAGGACTCTTTTGTCCAATCATGAATACTTAAAGATGCCACTGGTTGTCATCTTTTAGAAAAAGATTTAATTCAGTAAAACAAAAGGAAAATGATTTTTAACACAAGTAAGATAACAAAAGAAAGAATGAAAGTCCCAAAAGACATTCATCTAGAATAAAAGGCGAAATGTACTAAAAGCAAGACACAGGGTTTTCAATACAGTGGGTAACTTTGTTCACATTTGAGGAGGAATTGCACACCAGGATTGGGACCTGTATTTCATCTAAACTCCTAAATAACACTAAGTATCGATATATTTTTTTGTATTTAGGATCTGTTTAATTTTTTAGGCATGTACAACTTTGAATTCAGGGCCCTGAGAGTGCAAACATCTTCTTGAGAGATATGTGCTGCCACACCAAAAAGTGAGATGTGAGAAAGGACTGGACCCCATTTTACCATACCACAATATTTTCATGACATCGACACACACACTAACTCACCTAAAGTGTTACTATTTAAAAGACCCTGAATCCCATGTCCCCTTCCACGGAAAGCATGCACACCGACAGCGACGGTTCCTCTGCTAGGGCTTGCTGGGAGTCGAGGAGCTGCGGCTATAAGACACGAACACTGCAGATGGCAGGTAAGCATTTCAGAAATCCTTTACCCCACACTGCACTGCCCCACCACTTTAATGCATCAACAGCCACCACTGCACATTGACCTGAGAGTCCCACCCCCTATGCAGGCTCGTAGTCCCTTAGTGAGCACCTAGCTAGAGCACTCACACAAATCAAGGTGCTGCTCCCATGCTGGGTAATACCAGCATGAGACCAGTGTCTGGATTGGTGTGGGGAAGCCTGTGGTCAGTCCTAACAATTGCTGGGCATCTTGCATAAAGAAGAGAGCTCCATTTCTCTATGTTCCTCCCTACACCAAACTTTTTCATGACCCTAAACATGTATGCCTAACTCAGTATGCGGAAGGCTTTTTTCCAGATCTAGTGCTAAAAGAATAGAATATAGTCAATATGGAGAAGGATCCTCCTCAAGAGAGGCCCTGGATGAAAACATTCTGGGCCACATGAACTAGTCCGGGTAGTTTGGATAGCAATCTAAGGGCCAGGAGTATGTATTCTGAGTTCAGGATGGATAAAGCTGCACAGGCAGCCATGTCATGGGCATCTCGTTGAGGCTG
Source organism: Lissotriton helveticus (assembly GCF_964261635.1). Lineage (NCBI taxonomy): Eukaryota > Metazoa > Chordata > Amphibia > Caudata > Salamandridae > Lissotriton > Lissotriton helveticus. The sequence goes on from NC_136068.1 coordinate 789,316,961, forward strand.
TGGCAATGATACCATCACGGCCTCACTAACTGTGAGCAGAAGGTATCTAGTCTCTAAATCTGCTGCATATAGTACCAGTAATTGTCGTTCCAGAAGGGTGGCAAAAGGGTTATACACCTTTTTGGATGCCTGTCAGAATGCCTAAGGTCTTGCAGGTTCCTGCATTGCCTCTCTGATGTCCTGGATGGTTCTCACCACTTCTAACAGTGTTGCTCTATCGAGAGAAGGCTGGGAAATAAATATTTCCTAAAATGCCTTCAAGTTTGATCCTTCTGTGCCTTTGTATAGTGTGCTGTCAAAATAAAATACTGTGCTATTATTAGAGGCCCCAAATAACCTGACTAATACCCTGTCTATCTCTTTCACAATCAGTCTTAGCTGTGTAGGCATTATAGTCCATGCACTGTAATATATCTACCAGCGTAGCATGTTCTTTCATAACTTTTAAGAGAGTATTTGTACTTCTGGCATCTTGCCTGGTTCTGCTTTCCAGTTCCATCAATGAGAACTTCAAAACTTACGGATCGACATCTAAAATGTTGTAGATGTCCATATTTACACATGTATACAATGCCCTTTTACTGCCACATTGAATGCTTCCCACTCTATCAGCAGAGAGGATGTCCACCCTTTGTTGTCCTGGAAGTAATTATCTAAAATTTCACTCATTGTAGCTCTAAAGTCTGAGCCCTCCATTTTTGGACAATGTAACCGCCTGGTGGTTATAGGTGCAAAACTTTCACCTGATTTATTACCAATTTCTAGTGGATTATTGTCCGGGAACGCTTTTACATTCATGTTCAGCTCTGCAAATTGTGCATTTGGAGAAAAATAGTCCAAAGTAAACTCATTATTATGCAATTTGGAGGTAGGGTGCAGTTTCCTTAAGTGAATAGTTGATTCATTGTCTACTTGAGCTATTAGTGTTATACTATTGTTACCTTTATCATTAGAAATTTAATTGGACCTTGTCTTTCAATATTGCTACAACCTCAACTGACATTTCTAATATTAAAGGGATAACTTACCTTCTATGCAATCTTTCTTATTTATTTATCATTGTTCATAATACAGAAATTCTTTTTGACTCTACTACATAAGGTGCCCCAGAGGAAGCGTGTCTTTTTAATGAACACAGAAAGGAACCACAGTACTTGTACAATGAGGGACTGAGGTTCACCATTTGCTCCCTATCTGCCCTACTTTGCTCCTTAAAAAGTGATAGTGCAGTGAAGGCTAACTCACCATCTATCGTCGGTGTTAGCCCAGGCCACCCGCTCCTCCCACCAGCCCACGAATAAATTCGCAAAACTGGGGGAGGAGCAGGAACCCATAGCCACACCCAACAATTGTCTATATAGTTGGCCATTGAATGTAAAGATAACATCAATATGTATTCGTTTCATCCTTGAATTATAGTGATGTAATGATATATTTATGATTGTAAACATCCACTCGATTTCGTTTAGAATGTTTATTAGAATTACACATTCCAAGATGGGGGGACTGTATTTTGATGTCCCTTTTCTATGCTCATGAAACTCTGATGACGTAGACAGCTTGAATATTATTAAAAAAATGGCCGCGGTGCGTTATGTGGTGGAATAGAGAAAGGCTAAGTGCCGAAACGCGTCTTGCTGGTGCTTGAAGGTTTCATTAAAAACTGCTGGAAACCTCCCCCTCGTGAGTGCTTTCTTCTTTCTTGGCGGCTGGATTTACTGCATTTCGGAAGGATCTTGGGAGCTCATATATATATATATATATATATATTCACTGAAAAAACCATAGGTTTCAGGCTTTATATAGTTAGGAATTAGCATTTAAAAAACCTTTGAAATTCACTGAAAAAACTATAGGTTTCTGGAGTTATATAGTTAGGAATTAGCATTTAAAAAACCTTTGAAATTCACTGAAAAAAACATAGGTTTCAGGAGTTATATAGTTAGGAATTAGCTTTTAAAAAACCTTTGAAATTCACTCAAAAAACTATACGTTTTAGTGGTGTTATAGTTAGCTGGACATTTTACTCATACAAAACCATTGAAATTGCTCCTATATAGTTAATTGTACTAACTATATTTCGCGCACCCGCAATCCACTGCTGATGATGTCACATATTAGATCATTCATGACATGGTCAGTGACATCACTGATGACATCTCAAATGACATCACTGATGACATCACTGATGACATCATCCAGTGAATGTGGTTTGCTTCGTTATGTAAATATGCTTTATATATATATATAGCAATTTGCATTGAAGAATAAGTGGATATATATAAATAAATATTTGGATGGAGGATTTAGTAGCAGTGTAATTGACTGTTTACTTGACCAATTTATAATGTCTCACTAAATATAGTGGATAGTGACTAAACTGTGTGAATATCTGTATCACTTTGTCAGTTGTTGTGTAAACTGATTCTACAGTTGGTTACTAGCTATGTGAAAGTCTATATTAGTTATTGATTAGTTAACTGGGTATTTGTATGGGAGTGTGAAAGTGTGTGTGGTTCGGTGGGGGGTGTGTGACTGTCCAAAGATGTGTGAATAGTTGATTCAGTAGATATATGAAGTTAAAACTACATGTTCTAACAGTTGTTTGGGTGAGTGAATATCTTTATGGGTGTGGTGATGAGCAAATATATTTCTCAATGGTACAGGTCCAACAAACTAGAAAAATAAAAGGCAGTGTATGTGTCAGTTGTTGTATATAAATAAGTATACATAAGACACAATGATTGTGTGAGTGACTGTATGGATAACTGTATACTTGTAATAATGATTTTATAATTCATTAAGTATGACTTACTATCTAAATAAATAGAAGAAGTGGTGTTTGTATAGGTGTTTTGCTAAGTAAATATGTAAGTATGATCCATTGTTTGCATAAGTGAGTAGGATGACTTCATATGTGAATAGGATGCGTGCTGTTGTTTAATGTCGATATAGATGTATAAGTATTTTTGATAGTGTTCTATTGTTCATTGACAGCATGTATGAGTGAATCCATAGGTAAGTGATTAGATGTGTGTATACATCTATGAATCACTGAGTGGATTTTTAGATACTTGTATTGCTGTGACAATGGATTTAAATATGATACTCTGTATTTTACAAAGAGAAATGAAAAATTGTAATAGTGTATGAAAAGGTGTATGTGATTGTCATGTGGATGATGTCATCAGTGATGTCATCAGTGATGTCATTTGAGATGTCATCAGTGATGTCACTGACCATGTCATGAATGATCTAATATGTGACATCATCAGCAGTGGATTGCGGGTGCGCGAAATATAGTTAGTACAACTAACTATATAGGAGCAATTTCAATGGTTTTGTATGAGTAAAATGTCCAGCTAACTATAACACCACTAAAACGTATAGTTTTTTGAGTGAATTTCAAAGGTTTTTTAAAAGCTAATTCCTAACTATATAACTCCTGAAACCTATGTTTTTTTCAGTGAATTTCAAAGGTTTTTTAAATGCTAATTCCTAACTATATAAAGCCTGAAACCTATGGTTTTTTCAGTGAATTTGCAAGGTTTTTAAATGCTAATTCCTAACTATATAAGGCCTGAAACCTATGATTTTTTCAGTGAATTTCAAAGGTTTTTTAAATGCTAATTCCTAACTATACAAGGCCTGAAACCTATGTTTTTTTCAGTGAATTTGCAAAGTTTTTTTAAATGCGAATTCCTAACTATATAAGGCCTGAAACCTATGGTTTTTTCAGTGAATTTCAAAGGTTTTTTAAATGCTAATTCCTAACTATATAAGGCCTGAAACCTATGGTTTTTTCAGAGAATTCGCAAGGTTTTTTAAATGCTAATTCCTAACTATATAAGGCCTGAAACCTATGGTTTTTTCATTGAATTCGCAAGGTTTTTTAAATGCTAATTCTATTAGCGGATAACGTTTTTATATATTAAAACGTTTTTTAAATCTCAAATGCCTGCTTTGCTAACAGAGTTTTTAAGCACAGGCTCTTTTGTCTCTGGTGGCCATCTTGGGAGACTGCATATCAGAATTTTTTTAATGAAATATAAGAGGATTTGAGAAGTCACTCAAAATGTGCCCTAATTTTTCTTTCTTCAGCACTAATCATAATTTCTATGGCAAAATGAACCCCCTCATTTTGTTCCTTTGCAAATTAAATGTTTTAAGTGTTAACACTTTATTCCAATCAAGATGACTTCAGGTGTGCCATACTTTTGTCATAAGTAAGACTGTTAGCGCTCTAGTTGTTCTTTAGAACACTCTGGGACATTCTGTCATTGGGCTATAGTTGGGCTACATCTGGCTGACATTTGGGCTACATTTGTTTTTTTTGTCTCTGGTGGCCATCTTTGGGCTACATTGGGCTACATCGGGCTACATTGGGCTACATTTGGGCTCTAACATATATATAGCCCAATGTAGCCCAATATATATTTTTTCAAAGTTAATTTTCGTAAAAACCACTGGAGCACATATCTTGAGACATAGCAAAGGCACATCGGGCTACCAGTCCCTACAATTTTGCCAAGTTTGGTGGAAAACCATTCAGCCGTTCGGGCTAAAAGTGAGTCCAACCGCCCTATGGAAATTAACATGGGGAAAACACGTTTTAGGACCCCCTTTATCTCGGCCCCCGCTTGACGAATCCCCCCCAAACTTTCAGGGAAGGACCGGAGCGCCGCGAGGCAAAGTTAAGGAAAATTTCAGGAAGATTCCTCAACCGGCGCCAAAGTTATTCCCAATAGAATGTTGCGATTTCCCTATGGAAAACAATCCTAACTATATATACCTACTGGCTATCGCCAGTAGGTAATATATATATATATATATATATCATCCAACCAGACTAAAATGGAGTATCCCTTACGGACAAATGTTAAGGGTAAAAAGGAATTGTTCTGAGGAAGACGACCTGAATGAAGAAATAGAAAACATGGGCCTCAGATTCCTCGAAAGAGGATACCCAATGGAAGTGATCAACACCGCAAAAAATCGTATGCATCTGAAAAAGAGAGAAGAACTATTAACCCCTAAGAACAAGAAATTAAAAAGAGATAAAGAACAGAAAACAGACCAGAGCAGTGGAACAACTAGACTTATTGTGGAGTACGATAACCAAAGCATACAAATGAAGAAAGCCTACAAAAAGCATTGGCCAATTCTTCGTCTGGATAAAACTTTGAATGAGAGCCTGACAGCAAATCCAAGCATTACATACAGAAAAACCTCTTCCTTAAGAGACATTTTGACACAAAGTCATTTAGAACTACGTAAGGAGAGAAAACAGATTTGGCTGACAACACCTGGCTTCTGGAAATGTCACAAATGTAAAGCCTGTGAGCATGGGGAAAATATCAAACATTATACATTACAGAATGGCAGAAAATAAATCATATATGACCATATTACATGCGAGTCCAAATGTGTGGTTTATCGACTTCAATGTCCCTGTGGCAAATACTACATCGGGAGCACCATAAACAAACTTAAATTAAGGATATTGCAACATCTAAGGGCAATAAAAAATAAGGACCCGTGCTACCCAATGGCCACACACTTTGCTCAACATCATCAGAGTGACACTTCCCTTCTAAGATATTCGGGAATCAAACTGTGCAAACTCCCGGAGAGGGGTGGCGACCAACTACAAATGTTGAGACGCCTAGAGTCGCGAATGATACTGAACATGGGGACTGAGGCACCTTTTGGTCATAACTTGGACGCCGAACTGTATGTACATTTGTGAACTGATCAAATAACAGTAGAATGATGTTGCCAATTGAATGTGTAGTATTCCAAGGGAATCGTATAAGAACCGTCTAACTGAATCTGGGAAGTGTACATGTTGTGAATTGTATGAAATGAGAACCGTTTAGACCAAAAGGACTCTACAAGCATTTATGGTGAATAGAAACTATAGGACAAAGTGATGTATAAAACATATGATAATACTAGAAAAAATGAGGAACTCAAAGGAGATTGTGACTTCACAACAAATTGGGGTAGCTGCATGAGAAAGAGTTGCCAGAATAATGCATATAATTACAAATGAAAGGTTGTGCTATACCGAGAGAATGATGATATGCATTACTAAGTCTTGGCTCCAATGTCTATATGATACTTTATTTTATTTTAGACCATTGCAGAAGCTTCCAAACCTTATTATATCCTAATAATGTGTTCCCCCGCAAGGCTTGCAAATGTATTACTATATGATTTCAGGCTACTACTAACCCTGAATTAACTTAGTCTTCAATCTCTGAATAAACCATTGTAAGAGTATGAAATAATACCGTAAATGCTTAGATAGAGATGGAACTTATTGAAAAAAAATTTTTGTTGTCAATACTTCATCGGTTCGATTGATTCATGGTACTTTACATTAATTTAGAAACACCAATATGCATAAAAGAACAACAGTGTAAATACTTTATTTTTGAATGTATAGTTCTGGATTATGACTAGAGTACTTTACGTTGATTGTACATATTAGTGTATATACCTTTAACATGTACTGGCCATGTATATACAATGCTGGGTGGGTTGGTCTAGTTGACCATGGAAATGGTAGAGGGTACTTACACTATGAACACTATTTAAACAAGGTCTAGACCTAGGGACTCTATGGTCCAGTGGAAGGCAGGAGCCGAAACGCGTAGACCGTCCTTTTTTGATGCACGTCACTTTTGCACTGGTGTGTGAATAAAAGAACGCTAAAACTATCTGTTGCTGTGCCGTGTCCCTTGATCTACATCGTGTGGAAAGAAGAAACTGTGGTAATATATATATATATATATATTTATATATATATATATATATATATATATATATAATATATATATATATATACATATATATATATATATATATATATATATATATATATATATATATATATATATATATATATATATATATATATATATAAAATCATCTTTATTCGATTTGATAGACAAACCATAAAAGCATATAAATAACAGTCATTAAAAATGAATCACAGAAATACAATTTAGTTAAAATGGGCTACAACATAATATCATCCATGGAAAGTCCTTAACCTACTATACATATCCTCATTGATGTACTCAGTCCCCCCTTGTTGTTCGTAGTTTTAAAGCGGCTCTTAAAAAGTTTGTCACACAATAAAGGGTAAAAACTTCAGTTGACATTTTTAAAAACAGCAAAGCTACCCGAGCCTGCCTGAATCTGGCTCATCTTAACAGCTCTTTCAGAAACAGTTTCCTGGGGTTGGCATAGTATGGGCATAATATAACTAGGTGAAATGTGTCCTGCCGAGACTTCATGTCATAGCCGCAGGGCCCTCTCTCTTCTGAGTATATAATAAGACCTGTCAGAACTGCCAATAAGTGGTGGATATAATTTAGTCCAAAACGGGCTACCAAAAAACAATCATAGGCATTAGTCATAAATGTTAGGTAAGGTTCTATGCCCTGTGACGTTTTAACTAAAATATAATCTCTCACCGAATGTTTCCCCAGTTCAACAGTTTCGCGCTGCGCCATTGCAAACACTGGGTACAGGGTTTTAATATCGCTTATATCTTTTAACTTTATTGTCTCAGGTTTGTCAAATAAATCTACGTGCACTAGGTTGATAAAAGAGTCCCTGATGTATTTCAACCATGGGATTTTCCGTGCATGCTCCAGGGCGAGACAATACCATACTACCAACCTTGTCAGGCCCCCCTCTTCATTGATCCAGATCTTCAACCAACATACTAAAGGCTTCACTCCTATACTATCTGAGATGTACCCAACACCCAGCTCCTCATGTATACAATATGCTGGCGTACTCTGTGGGACTTTCAGCATCCGCCTTAGATATTTGTTCTCGACCCCTCACTGCCGTACAGGGGAAACATCCTTTACAACACAACTTTTACCACGCAGTACCTTTACGACGCAACTTTTACAACGCAAACCATTACAACGCATTGCGCTGGGGGCGCTCTAGGATAGGGAATAGGTTTAATTTACTATCCAACACCTTCCCTACTATCCACGGGGACTGGAGTTGGAATAGTAAATTTAACTATTCACTATCCAGCGCCCCAAAGCACTATGCGTTGTAAAGGTATTCATTGTAAATACCGCGTTGTAAAGGCATGCGATGTAAAAGCATGCGTTGTAATGTCATACATCCGCCGTACAGGACTTTGGCACAGCAGTGCTTTATACAATTTTAAAATCACACCCGGGGTCCAGTACCCCAGTCTCTGGGCATAATTTGCAATTGAACCCGTGGATCTATTCAAAGTCATACACTTATCCTCTATAGGATGTTTAAAATTCAGATGGTTATCAAAAAACTCCCCCAAATAGGCAAAGGCTGGGACTTTACCCAGGGTGTATGAGCCTATAATTATATTTTTTGCTGGGCTGCTTTCCCATCCCCATAACGTATGATTTAGCACGATTCGCGGACATGTCCGGATGTTCCATGAATTTTACAAAGCCGTCTATTATGCGCTGTAAGCTGTGTGGGGTGCGGGCCAGAGCACTGCGTCGTCTGCGTACAGCAGCACCGGAACTGGTCTACCCCCTAGGTACATCAGCCTCAATGTTCCGCAGGGTAGCATCAAGCCCATTAATGTAGATGGTGAACAAGAGTGGAGCTAAGATACATCCATGTCTCACTCCACTAGAACAGTTAAAAAGCCCTGTAACTTCCCCCTCCTTTGTGTATCTTACAGCTGCTGTCGTGTTGGAATGCAATGAGAGTAGGATATTTATTATTGCTGTGTCTACCCCAAGGTCCCTCATTAGAGCCCACAACTTGCTACGATTCACGTGCTCAAAAGGCGCTGTGAGGTCCATCAAGGCTAAGTATAGCGCCGGTCCTTTGCTATAGTATATCCCTATTCCCCTTCTTAAAAATCGGGACGATAATAGCAGAGGGCAAAGAATCTGGGATATTTGTGTTTACTGCTGCATTCAATACCCTTGTAAAAAGGTCCGGTGGGATTCCATCAGCCGCGGGCCGTGGAGGGAGTTACGGTGGGGCAGGGAGGCGGGGAGGGGGAGGGGCAGGGTGGAGGGACCTAAAAACTGGCATATGGATAATTGCAGGTAAGTACACAATTTATTTAATAAAACGAATTTCGTAGCGCGCACTGCATCACAAAATGCGATGCAGTGTGCACTACGAATTTCGTTTTATTAATTAAATTGTGTACTTACCTGCAATTATCCATATGCCAGTTTTTAGGTCCCTCCACCCTGCCCCTCCCCCTCCCCGCCTCCCTGCCCCACCTTAACTCCCTCCACGGCCCGCGGCTGGATTCCATACGGCCCAGAGCCTTATTCCTCATAAGACCCTCTATTCCTAATGTTACTTCTTCCAAAGTGAAGAATACAGGGGTGCACCCTAGTGATATATTTGGGGTTTGCTAAAGATTCTGGGTGACAAGGTGGTTATACAGTCCCTGAAAGTGCTCTCGCCATTGATCTGGCAAAATGTTATTACTTAGCCCTGGCTTGTTTGGGTTAGAGAAACATGGATTATTGATTACGTTCCAGAAGTGAGCAGAGTTCTTAGATTCTGTTGCTTCTGAGAGTTCTTCCCATGTGGAAAGTTGTAATTCCCTCCTTCTTACTTTGACCGCTACCTTGTAGCTTGTGAGACAAGCAGCCACCAGACCCCTATCTCTGGGTTTCTGTTTAAGTGCACCTTTCAGTTTTCTCAGGGCCCCCGAACATTGACTGTCAAACCACCTTTGAGTGTCCCCGCTGGGCCCCTTTAACAGGACCACCAATGAGTTTGCTACTAGATGTGCGATGTTCCTAAAGGCCGCTAATATTTCCTCGCTCTCCACCCCTAGAGCTAGACATATCAAAATATCCTGCTGTCCTTTGTCAAATAGAGAGGCATTAAAAGAGCCTGTGCCGACCTGGGCCCATCTGAGCCTTTTACCTTGGTCCGTGGCAACAACTTCCATGCACCCCGCCTGTTTATCCAACACTCGTATCTGTGACTGTGCCCAAACACTAGGGTTAGTGGATTATGATCACTGTAGACACTATGTTCAATGTCGAATCTCAATATTTTCCTCCTTAATAGGGATGTAACAAAAATAAAATCAATGAATGAATGACAACCTCTCCCTTTATATGTGCGGGGATCAGGTTATTCCTTTTGTTAAGAGACATATCCATTGTGTAAATTAAGCCAAATGAGTGTAGTATATCAGAGAGTTCTCTTCCCTCCTGGGTGTGCTCCATATGAGGGCCTTTCCTTAGTGAGCAAGCTAGCCAATCCTCCTGTGCCGCCCTCAGTTGAGGGCAGAGATGACAGTAAAAATCCACAGCGAATAACAGTTGGGATTGAGCCATCCCCTTCCCTCATTTCTGATCTAGCCATTTATTTAATTCACGAAGACTGCCCCCGCCCTGTGGGCTTGATATTGTGTTATAAAAGTTTATTAGAATTAGCCTGACAGAGTTATTAGTGAATTTTAAAGCTTGAACATCCTTTGAATCCCAGGCCAAATTCTTCCATTTGCCTTGTAGTCTCAGATCTACAAATATAATCAAGCCCCCCTTGGCTCTTCCAAACACTGAACTAACTGCCGGGGAAAAGAAAGGTTTATAACCTTCAATGAAAAAGTTCTTACTTATCTCCCATGTCTCCTGTAGACATATTATATGGAACTTCCTCACAAAGGTGAGCCACTGGTCATCACCAAATTTGCTTGATAACCCTGCTATGTTCCAAGAAGTAACCTTTATATCTCCTCCACTATTCCCTGTGTTTAAAGCAGTAGGTCCACTGCTACTCCGCGGGCTTGTAAGAACCTCTACACAATTTGCCTCCGGGTTAATCACTTCATTGTATGCTGATGGGGGTGGCATAATTTTCTCTAGGGTGGATTCCGATCTTCTCTCTATCACCCCGGAGTTTCCCAACAGCCTCTCGCTGACTCCACCCTGACCCTCTCTGCATGGCAGTCAATCGATGTCATTCAAATCCCTCAGTGAGGCAAATACATTTGAGGATACCCCAACCCCATGACCTGATCGGGTCCCTGTTCATTTCCCACTTGGGATTGAGCATCATTTATACTAGGCCCTGGTCTATAAAAATATCCCAGGGGCAAAGGTGTAATGGTGGACTCTAAGGCAAATATACAGGATGAATACAGGAGGATACCCTGTGCCAGTTTTGGGTATCTGAATGTAATAATAACACAGTCTCCCGGGAAGACTTTCCTTGATTTCCCTATCCAGGCAACTCGCCTTGTCATGAGGATATAGTGTGGCCCTTTGATGTTAAATCCAGCGTATTTGCACATCCAGTGCGCCACTTTATTAATCAACTGGGAGGTGGTCGCCTCATGGGTATTGTCACACCCAGGAACACCTGTCAGTACCACTGTGTATGGACAACATGGCGGTGGGAGATCTATAACTGGGAGCTCTGTGCTATGAGGGACCAACAACCTTGCTTCCCCTATCCCTGGCAGTTGGATTTCAGGGCCCATTGGGGAGTTGTGCTGGCTCGTTACCAATTCAGCAGGGCTATGTCCTACCTCCCTAAGCGTTGAAGGCCTAACAGACTACGGTCGCGGTTCGGGTGGACATCTGCCATATTTTATTGGGTAGAACTGTTTACATTTTCCTTACACCTCCCTGATCTTTGGGCCAGATTAAGATCAGACCCAGTTGGGTGTGATATGTTTGGGGTCCCTATCCCTGGTTCCACCACTCCCGCTGCCCCCTGATCCATCAATGATGCGGTCCCTACTTGTTGTTAGCAGCAACACTCCCCCAATTTAACTGAATTTACAGACCCCCTATTCAGCTGAGCAAGCGTATCCATTTTCTCTTCAATCAGCCTTAATTGATAAATTAGGGGATCTAGCAAAGCTGTCACCAATAACTCTAGTTTTTTCCAATACTCAGTGCTGGAACCCGAGTCGAAAAACCTACAGTCTGGGCCCTGAGGGCTAGGTTTATTCCCGTGTCCATACACTCCTCTTCAGGAATTTTGAGGCTAGCCTGCTTGGACTTCTGCTTTGGTCTTTGCGGAGGAACATTCCTCAGTCGTTTTGCTGGTGGTTTATTATTAGTTATTAATCTCAGGCCCGCCATTCTCCCTCTTGGGCTAGCTCTTGAATGCTTCTTGACTCTTGTAGCCATCTCTCTTAACCTGGGACACTGTTGCTCCAGTACTGCAGGAGAAAGCGGGGGTGCTAGACAACCAGTACATAAAAGCTCTGGGGGTGTGGGCGACTCTTGTACTAGCAAGACATCATCTCCCACCTGCAACGCCTTTCCCACAACTGCAAACACTCTGTGGCTGTACTTCTTAGCTCCATCAGTCACAACAGCCGGCTCCCCCTCACAGCTCTACTTGGGGGCAGACTCTATTTGCATATGTGCCGGGTCTGTATGGGTACTAACGGCAGATTTCGCTTCTCTTATCTCCCCCAGGAACGACCACTTATCGGCCGCCAAAGTGCCCAGCGATAGTCTTTTTTCCGTAATTTGAATTTCGTGGATTAAAACAGATTCTGCTCGAGTCAAGAAAGCATCCAATGTCCCCACTATACCTCCCACTCCCCCTAAGGAAGCGCAAGCCTCCTTACATTTTTGTCATTTGGCCATTATGGATTATAAAATATGCAGTGGCTGATGGTAGTGATTGACAATAATTGACAGTACCTTTACTGGTTGATGTAGAGGACCCCCTCTCTTGCGATGGACGTCAGAGGGTGGGGCCAGCCCGGTCTTCTCCGGTCCTCGTCGGGCAAGGACTGGCCCTCACTTTGCCCGGGCTTTGCCCGGGTGCTGCCCGCGCTGCGGGAGTGCTGTGGCGCTTTTCAGGGAGCTACGGGCGCAGGAATAACGCTTGCTCCTCACGCCTGGCTGGGGGCTGCTGGGAAATGTAGGCAATGGGGGTATGAAGCCGTTCCCCACACAGCGAAGAAGAGGCCGTTTCCCTCAAGGTGATAGAAAAAGCAGCCAAGCCGTTTCCCTCACGGCAGATGCAAGGTTCAGGTTAGCGCGTTTCATTGTTAAAATAAGTCTTGAAAGACATGGTTCATATGAAGATGAAGAGTTGTTGTTTCTGTGCAAGAGTATAACCAGCACGGTTGATTCCACGCCTGACCTAGAGAAGCGACCTTTCGCTGCACCAGAAGGACTAACGAGGAGACAGTATGGGGGGGAGCTAAGCCTATGCTTATACTGGATTTAATTATCATCAATGCAAGTTCAGATGAAATAGTTATGAGGATTTTGACCATATGCGTGTTAATGAGACCACAAAGGGGGTGCCTGCGGAGGACACACTTCCTCGTGGTAACTCTGACCTTCACCTCAGGTTGCTCTTCCACATTAGCGACGAGACACTTCCCCTTTCCCTAGAACATCATTGTGCCACTGACCCTAATTTGGCGGCTGCATAGGCTTTAAGGAGGAATCTTCGACTGAGGCAATCCAGGAGACACCTGATGAAGCGATGCAAATACCCTAGGGGCCCCTGAGAATACAAAGGGAAAAAATAAAAAATGGGGATTGGCCGAATGGAACCCCTCGGGCAGAATCTCTTGCCTGACCCCACAGTGGTCCTTTTCCTCGATGAGCTACTACCCTTGGACAAAAATTGGACCTCAACCAGACCTCGATCATATCACCCATCCAGCTCTTTGTTTTCTACAGTGTATATCAAAATGGCACCCAACACATATTAATTTACTGATCGTCACCTACTACCATCAAAATTAGCAGCATATGGGCAGCAGTCTCCCAGGCTACTGAACCAATGACCCAACTCGCATTTCCCCTTCTACAGTGAGGGTCTTTCTCTACCAGCCCAACTGTCCTTAAAATGGCCTCCATAAGTGTGCCCTTGTCCAAAGTACGCCTACTCCCCTTGTTGGGGATGGATCCAGCATTTATGCCCTCGAGTCTCAGAGACCGCACTGCAAGAGTCCACAGCGACAAGGGAATCACACATAGCGGAGGACTGGGAAAGATCACTTACCGCTGGGAGCCGTCTCCTACTCAGACAGACGTCAGACACTGTGTTTCCACTGGGTTTCCTACCCCATTTCCCACCTCTCCCCTCCTTCATTCTTCAGAGTGTGCCCGTGGCCACAGCACTCCTCTCCCCTTGCTGGGGAGGGATCCAGCATTTATGCCCTTGAATCTCAGAGACCCTGCTGAGAGAGTCCACTGGGACAAGGGAATCAGACATAACGGAGGACTGGGAATGATCCCTTTACCGCTGGGAGCTGTCACCTACCCAGCCGGACGTCAGACACTATTACTTCCTCATCTCAATCAATCAATCAATCAATTAATCAAAGCATTTGTATAGCGCACTACTCACCCGGAGGGTCTCAAGGCGCTAGGGGAGAGGGGGTCCGCTACTGCTCGAACAGCCAGGTCTTGAGCTGCTTCCTGAAGGCGAGGTGGTCCTGGGTCAGGCGGATGTGGGTCGGGAGGGAGTTCCAAGTCTTGGCGGCGAGGTAGGAGAAGGACCTTCCCCCTGTGGTGGCTCTTCGGATGCGGGGGACGGCGGCGAGGGTGTGGCTGGTCGATCGAAGCTGGCGTTTGGGAGCGTAGAAGTTGAGGCGGCTGTTGAGGTATCCTGGGCCTTGGTTGTGCAGGGCTTTGTGTGCGTGGGTGAGGAGACGGAAGGTGATTCGCTTGTTGACCGGGAGCCAGTGCAGGTCTCTCAGGTGTCCGGAGATGTGGCTGCGGCGGGGGATGTGCAGGATGAGTCGTGCTGAGGCGTTCTGGATCCGCTGGAGTCTCTTCTGGAGTTTGGCGGTGGTTCCGGCGTAGAGGGAGTTGCCGTAGTCCAGTTGGCTGGTGACGAGGGCCTGGGTGACCGTCTTCCTGGTCTCGGTGGGGATCCACCGGAAGATCTTGCGTAGCATGCGTAGGATATTAAAGCACGATGAGGAGACGGCGTTGACTTGTCTGGTCATGGAGAGGGAGGAGTCCAGGATGAAGCCCAGGTTGCGTGCGTGGTCTGTTGGTTTGGGTACGCTGCCTAGGGCGGGGGGCCACCAGGAGTCATCCCAGGCGGAGGGTGAGGATCCCAAGATGAGGACTTCCGTCTTGTCAGAGTTTCAGGCGGCTGTTCTTCATCCATTCGGCTACCTCTTTCATCCCTTCGTGTAGGTTGGCTCTGGCGGTGGCGGGGTCGTTGGTGAGGGAGAGGATCAGCTGGGTGTCGTCGGCGTAGGAGATGATGTTGAGGTTGTGCTGGCGTGCGATGGCTGCGAGGGGACTCATGTAGACGTTGAAGAGGGTTGGGCTGAGCGAGGAGCCTTGAGGAACGCCGCAGATGACTTCGGTGGCTTCTGATCTGAACGGGGGGAGGCGGACTCTCTGTGTCCTTCCGGCGAGGAAGGAGATGATCCACTCCAGTGCCTTCTCCTGGATTCCGACGTTGCTGAGGCGCTGTACTAGGGTGCGGTGGCAGACTGTGTCGAAGGCCGCGGAGAGGTCTAGGAGGATGAGAGTCGCTGTTTCTCCGTTGTCGAGCAGGGCTCGGATGTCATCGGTTGCTGCGATCAGGGCGTTCTCGGTGCTGTGGTTGGCCCGGAAGCCAGACTGCGAGAGGTCGAGGGATCCGTTCGTCTCGAGGAAGGCGGCCAGCTGCTTGTTGACGGTCTTCTCGATGACTTTTGCGGGAAAAGGGAGCAGCGAGATGGGTCGGTAGTTCTTGAGGTCGGTGGGGTCGGCTGATGGCTTCTTCAGTAGGGCGCTGAGTTCGGCGTGCTTCCAGCTCTCCGGGAAGGTAGCGGTGTTGAAGGAGGTGTTGATGATGTCCCGTAGGTGGGGTGCGATGATAGCGTCAGCCTTGTTGAAGACGTGGTGGGGGCAAGGGTCGGTCGGAGATCCGGAGTGGATGGAGTTCATCGTGGGGATGGTGTCTTCAGTGCTGATCGTGGTCCAGGCGCGGAGGGTGGTGGTGGGGGGCGGTGGTTCGGTTGTGGCGTGCGTCGGTTGGGTGCTGAAGCTGTTGTGTATGTCCGCGATCTTGTTGTGGAAGTAGGAGGCAAGGGAGTTGCAGAGGTCTTGCGAAGGGGTGATGTCGTTGTTTCCGGCGTTGGGGTTGGAGAGCTCTTTAACGATGTTGAAGAGTTCCTTGCTGTTGTGTGCGTTGTTGTCCAGTCGTTCCTTGAATGCAGTTTTCTTGGTGGTGTGGATCAGTTGGTGGTGTTTTCGGGTGGCGAGCTTGAGGGCAGTCATGTTGTCCGGTGTGGGGTCTCTGCGCCAGGCGTTCTCAAGGGCTCTGCAGTTCTTCTTGGAGCACTTGAGTTCGTCGGTGAACCACGCTGTGTCTCCTACCCCCTCCTCCACCTCTTCCCTCCTTCATTCTTTGTCTACTTCCCATATGCCTTTCCTCTCTCCCCTGAATTTCCCTCCCCCTGCCTGCTTTGTTTATCCTTATGCCTTTGCTATGCTTTTGTAACTCATGTAACTAAGCTCCAGCAACTGATGTAACTGTGTAACTATGTTATGAAACAATGTTCTTCATCATGTAAAGCGCTCTGATACCGGGTCTAGCCAGCGCTATATAAAACATTTCAAATAAATAAAACAAATTATCCATTAGTGATCCCTTAGTCTGTGAGTTATACATTAGCAGAGGGTATACTCTGAGAGTTTCCCGATGGGGCTTGGTTAAAAAGTGTTTCATAAAAACACACAGGAGTAAATTTACCCATGGTTGACCAACCAGGGAATACATTTGGCTAATGGCTTATTGAAGATCTCTGATTCAGCTAATAAGTGAATCCCACTCTCTCTAAATAATTCTAAGAGGTTCATAATCTGGAAGCAGGCAGTACTGCAATTAAGGGGATCCTTGACGGAATTACTTCTTTATTGCAAGTCATTATAGACACACGTCAACATCTGTCTTCAAAAACTGAAATTCAAATACAATTTCTACACAAATTCTCTACTAATTTGACAATTAAACACAGCTAGAATATTAGCAAGACATAAGTACTAATCAACTACATGCTTTAAACAAACCTACACTCAAACACCATTTATGTGGGAGCATTATTTATAAATAAGACATTCGTAATGAAGAGGAGGATGGATGTGTGGCACAAGAATCACTTCACTTTAGCAGAACGCCAGAAAACTGCACAATGAGCACGAGGAAAGTTACTCTTAGATGGAGCATTGGTCAACAACATTAGTTCTACTAATATTGATTCCTCTATTACTGTCTCCTCTGAGGCATCAAAATTGGCCTCTGATGTATTTATCAGTTTAATACAGGAAGCACAAATCGCCATCGGAAAAAGTTATCCGGTGAAAAAATAAGCAAAGTTTGAAAAGCTGTTGAAAGCTTAAAGGCAGAGTGCTTTTAAAGGTATTACAAATAAGAGCAGGAGTAATTCACCGGTTAGTGACCTAAATGTATTTTCAGTGTTTACCTCAGGCAAACATCTATTCTGTAATACATCAGATCACATAGCCAGAGGCTATATCCACATCATTAGAGCAGGACTCTCGGAAGATAAACGGGAGAGAGAATAATTTAAGAAAATAGCTACTAATGAAAGAAAGTGCGGCATGGATTTCTAATCAATTTGAAAAACTGATAAGGTCCCATCAAGATTCAAACCTAGCTTCCACAGAAGAGACACTTCAGGCACACCATTAATGTTTGTCGAAGCACCAGGAAAAGTATCATAATACTGAAGGTGCAGTCCATATGCATGAACGTGCAAAGCATTCTTAGAATCTTTTTGGAAGCAATGTGAGATTTCATTGTCCCCGTTCCATTTAAAAAAAGAAGGAATCAGTCAGGGAAAATTGTATCACACAGGATATTAATTATTGGAAGAGTTTACCAGATATTAGGTGAGGAGAGAAAGAAGTACGTATTTTTAACAAAATGAATTGAGGGGAAGGACATCTCAAATCAGGTGCTACTTGAACCCTGGAAAAATGTTGATATTTACACTCAACACTATTAGAAGGAAGCCGTTCTCTTTTAAATAGGGACTCCATTTTGAGACTTACTATGCGATCCCCGAGTTGTCGCAATTAAATCTGAAGATATAATGTTAATGGTGATTGTCTCTCGGATGGATGTGCCAATTAGTACGTTTATCTTCCATGGTGATGCAAGTAAAATCCATAGGAAAGACAAGTAGACAATAGATTGGATCAAACAAGTATTCTGTGAGCAGGAGATGGCAGTCACTAGATCTACAAAGATTGTTATTCCCCGGTACTTCACAAGGTAAAATCAGTCAAAAAAATAAAGTAACATTTACCAGAACTATATTTAGTAGAGCCAACATTAAAAATATTTCTTATAGAGAAGCAAATAGTTATTTTTGCTGGACAGTGTGTGTAGAAAAACTTGATCAGATTGACTCATAATGATTTGGGAGTGTGAGAGTATGGAAAAACTGCCTCAAAAACTCATACGCATGCAGTGAATTTGAAAACTGCCTTTCTGCAATACACACTCAGATATTTGAATATAAACAACCCTATAGTGCTTTCCATTCTTGCTGTTGTAAAAAAAACCTTATATGGTCACTTGTAACCTTTATGGATTGTAGGAGTGGTGTTTGGACAAGCTATTTTTCAAGTGTCTTAAATATATTTTCTGTCTTCCAAAGGCATGCCCATTCAGCCTTGATCTAGAACTAATGAGCATGACTTGTATGTAAGATGCTCTGAAATGAAATATTAGTTTCATCGTTGACATGCTAGTTACAAGCTCTGGGCATGTAGAGTTCCAGACTGACTTTCAAAAGCAAACTATTAAATAATTAATTCAGATTGTTATGATTTGAGATGCAATGCCTGCTTAAAACTGTTATAAAGGAGGAAATAGAAGCGACATTGACAAATGTTGTACCCTCAAACCATTCACTTCACAGGAAAACTGCACAGCCCCCTGTCTGCAGTTCTATCAGGTTGATCCACCCAAAGCAACGTTCCAGGCAGAAATTTATGAAGTTCAGATAATTAACATTCCAATAACTGATATAAGGTTTGGCGAAGGAACTGTGCCGCTTCAGTCGTCTTTGTGGCACACAACTGAATCCTAATCCCATCTGATTTGCATCTGCCTTGAATTAAAATCTGAATGTATCAGTTTGTTGAAGCCACTTTTTCGTGAATCTATTAAAGAGGCAAGCAGCATGAAACTGGCAGATGATTGTATGTTTTAACATACCAGCAAAAACACAAGCTGGCAGGACTTACATTGGCATTTGTGTCATGAATTAGGTCTCAGTTGGAAAACTATAGTGCTTATAAAGACTTGACTAAAATTGTCTTTAACTTCTGTGTTTTAAGGTAATCTTCGGTTTTGGTTACTAATGAAGGCCATAGGGGCAGTGCTATAAATAATATGGCTTTTTAACCTATGTTTTTAGATTTGAGATGTTATTGGTAGAAACAATAGTAATCCTTTAGAGGCTGAGTGGGATTGCAATGTATTGGTTTTCGATCATTGAAAACAGGTTTTAGTCATTCTAAATTGTATATGGAGTTCGGTACGTGATTTCATGTTGTGACAATTTTCATTACTTTACAATGAGTTTATATATAGAAAGCGAGAGCTGGAAAAAAACATGTATAACGAAACAAACAGAATTCCAAAGTTTTGGAACAATGAAGAAAAATGAAAAAAAATGACTTTCTCCTTACAAAATGAATATGGTAGGTGAGAAGAGTTTTGAATGGACTAAGCAAAGGTTTAACACAGAACAATATAGAGCCTGCCATTTCAGTGAAGCACAACAGAAGCGGAACGTTAGTTGAAGTAGAGACCAACAAAGTTAAGGATGCTTTGTACTGGGGTAAACAGAATAGCGAGACAGAATAATGAAGTGGCAACATCTTGAAATGAGAGAAGAAGTGTGAGTTTACACACAATACAATTAGCGGTGGGTTTCCTATTTAAACAGGTGGGAGTGGCAATTACAATAGATCAGTGAACAGAAGGAAAGGGATAGTTAAAAGAGATTCAAAAATATAATGCAGATTGCACAGGAGAATTTCAAGATACGGCAGAGAAATGGCCAAAAGAGATGGGAAACATACATGCATAGGATAAACGTTAGAACCAAGAGAGGGCAGGACGATTTACTGTGATGACTACAGCTTATTTTGGTTTATTATGAGAAATCCAACAATTTTTAGCCAATTAATTCAATCAGGAAAATAGCAATGTTGATCGGTCCTCTAGACCAGGGTTCTCCAAACCGGTCCTGGAGGGCCGGATCCATGCCAGATTGTTAAAATAACTACATGTATCTAAATGGGGATATGCAAAAAATCTGGCATGGATCCGGCCCTCCAGGACCGGTTTGGAGAACCCTGCTCTAGACCCATATTCTAAGGAATGCAAAAGTATGTCACACACCGCAAAGTTGTGTCATTTTTGGACACACCCCACCACTGACAGCAGAAGAGCAGCACTCTGAAATATTGGCAGCAGGAGGAACCAAGTAGTTCCAACTAAGAGTCGGTCTACTTGAACTAAAAGTAACATACTGGTTCCTCTCTTGAAGAAACCCACATTAAATCCTGTAATTGTCTAACATTTTGTCCTTTCAATGTGTGGCCAAGGCCATTAAAGATCTTGATGATGGTGAAATGTCTTCAAGATGAGTGACGGAAAATGGTTTTAGAACTAAGGTCATGCTGCTCGGTCTTTGCCACCTAATATGCTCCCAGACACACCCACCACCGCCCCACCTAATTTTGGCATTCTACCTTATACCTTATATGCCAGTAAGTCAAATAAATTGGCCTTTCTGTGGAACTCATATTTTGAAATTCAACTCACAAGTACGTGATAGAACACTGGACATATTTGTCAAACATTCCAATCTTCGTAGCATGTTCCTATTAATTAATTCCCATGAACATGTTTCTTTAGTCGTTGAAGTCATTCTCACCTTTTAGTTATTCTGCATCAATTACATATATAGACGTTTGTTAGATGATCAATTTGCCGACTGCATTTGCTTTTTATGATGGCTGGTCAAAGAGTGTACAAATTTTAGTTCTTGATGTCTGTTATGAGTCATATTTGTATACAACAATCTATAGGGTTGTTTTCAAACAGCTACAAACGGCGTAACAAGCAACATTAAATTAATGCTATATTAGGTAAAGGCACAATAATTAAAAAATAATAGAAACATCAGTGGGAGATGTAAGAAGCAATCCTAGTTTCTCAATGACACAAAAATGTGGCAAGTCTGTAAGTATATTCTTTTTTAGGTCTCGCCTAAGCCAGCATGCATGCACCGCATGGCGAGGCTTCTAGTATGGGCTTTTCAACTCGCACCACACGCTCGTGTGTGTGCTATTGGTCTTTGCGTGTGTCTTTCTAAGAAAGACAGCACGCAATTAGCCTAAGGTGGGTACATGGCCCTCCTTCTTTCTGCCTTGGTCTAGGCAGCTTGGGAGTGAGCAGCACCGCCATCTGCTTCCAATTATCTTAATTGGAAACAGATGACGGTCGCGCTGGTCCTGGTGCAAATTCGTTTTAGCGCGTGCACGTGCGCGCACCACTCGCAGGCTTGTTTATCTTTAATCACAGCTAGACCTGCTCTGCCTCATGCATTTTCTTTCGCTCTCAGCATATAGCCTAACCCTTGGCTACACATTGGTGGAGAGAATGCTTGGTTTTGACGAGACAGGCGCTGTGCCATCTCACTGATAATGTTTCCTCTCTAAGGGGTTGGTTTGTTTGGCATGGATAGACGGTCACAAAGAGCACATACCTTGTGCTTCTTCTGGCTTCAGCAGGGGTCCTCCTAGGCCAGTATACCTATTTGAAATGCTTCTAAAATTAGTCATGCAGCAGTTCTACAAATTTAAAATGCCTTCCTTCCCTCCAATAGCTGTCATTGAAAAAATGTAGAGCGTCCATGTTTGAGTCAAAAAGCCCATGCCAGACCTCTGCAGTGCAATGGGCATGCATAGATCTGAAATATACAGTTGCCATTGCAGAAACTCTCTATTCATTGCTTACTAGCGTCGCCGCATGGACAGCCTCGGTACGTTGCTGGATGCATGCATACAGCAAACAAGAAACACTGGCCCCCTAGACTTTCACCGAGTCAAATGGAGTACAGGTTCTGTAATTTGTCTTGTGGTGTTTTTTCTTTTTACTGTCTACATTTTCTTTTGTAGCAATCTTTGTAGTGCCTTTGACCTAATATCAAAAAAATTTCAGTGGACAAGCATTAATGAAACGTAGGACTGGTTTATTGAAATTTTTACCGCCCAAAAAAAATTATTATTTTCTAATGCTTCAAACTTCTTTCCCATTGGAACAGGTGAAAAAAGGCATTGTCTGAATTATCTGTTATTTTTTTAGAAGCCTTTAGACGTTTATCGTGCCAATGTAGGCTCCCATGACTTCATCGCTCATCTACAATAGAGCATAGTGGGAGATGATGTATTTTGTATAGTTTAGGACAAAAAAAATGATAGATATCGTTGGCTAATTAGTGGACTGTGCCTTTCTCGCACTCCTTCCTTCTTGCTATGCATCCGTCACTCCTAAAGACGGCCAGAGAGACGAACATCTCCAAAAGATAAGCTTCAAGAAAACAAAGCTGACATCTCTACAAACAGGTCTCTCTAGAGGCCCCCATCGCTGCCACCCGGGCTACAGAAGAAATCTATGCCAATTTTCAAGGGAATCAAATGTGAAAATCAATTGCGGATCATTAGAGAACAATTGTCATCACTCCGTATTCTCTCCAACAGCAGAGGTTTTCCCTTCATTTGCTGTCTTGCTTTGCACTATCTTACTGATAAGTTCCTTCATGGGTGTGTTAATTCCTTTCTCAGCTTATATGGTCGGATTATCGTTCTATTGAAGTCAAATGTATATACTAGCAGGGCGACTTTAGGGTGGTGCGACCTGTACGGCCGCATTGGGAGCTGACCTTGAGGAGAGAGGGGCAGGGCACTGACCTCAGGGGGCGCTGTGTTTAGCAATAACTTTCGATTTAATAGCACCTGCTGCAGAGTTCCTTGTGCATCCAGCTTTCAGGCAGCAATAAAAATGTCAAGATAGCGCTTGTGATTAGTGTTCCTGCTAGCGAGAGAGAGGTCAGAGTTTTGTCTAGGGGCAGCTTTGACTCGTCACAATGTAGCACATATGGTTAATGTGCCTGCTGCAAAGAACAGCTCTGTGTTTTATGTGAATAGCTGATTGGATTAGTAAAGTCAGCCTTTACCAGCTCTCTAAAATAAATGAAATGTTATGTGAGAGAGGGGCTATGGAGAAATGAGGGGGACTTTTGCGGATGGTAGTGAGGGAATCTGAGGAAGAGGTCATGGGGATGGTGGGGGGGTGAGTGCCAAAACAGATTTTCTCACCAGGCGCCAGAAGCTCTATGCTATGCCCTGTTTACTAGTGTATATGAAGAATGACCTTCCAGCTTGTGGTGCCCCGCTCTGCACACCCGCCACGTGCCCGGTATGTTCTGCAGTTCAGTTTTCCCATTGGTCCATCCATTAGAATGTTTTGCAATTGGTTTTTGAAACTGTGTTGTTTCCTGTCCTTTTTGCTTATCTTCTCTTTCTGTGTGAGGACTTCTCGAACCACTGCTGCTTACTTCCCGTTCCTGCTCATATTGCCTTAAGTTTTCCTTCGATTATTTCTTGGGATATCTTGTACAAGGAAGGGGATCACTAGATACTCTACTGAGGATCCCTTAGGTTCAGGCACCATTTTAAGCATGCTGCAGACTTCTGTACAGCACAGCTTAAAAACATAGGCAAAGTCAATATCTCTGCCTAAACACTTCTAAGGTCCCAAAGGCGAGACCTATTGGCTATGCAAATTTTTGTTTATTATCTTCTGAAGCCAACTTATTATTAGGATATCATCGTGTACTCCCCATCTGCATTGATCACTCATGGCGTTAAATGCAGAAGAATGCATAACATATAATTCATGAATGATTCAATATTCTATCAAACTTATTGAGGACTCGTTGGCCAAAGAATGTCTGACCTGAATCAATGAGAATAAAGACTTAACGAATGCCTGGAGATCAGCCAATACAACATTTAGATGAACCAGCACCTTGAGTACACTGTCAACATGAGTAGCACAGAACTGCATACATAGCAGTGGGACAGGTAGGAGAGCAAACGCTGAGTGGTGAAATGATGTTTGAGTAAACAAAAGTTATTATAATGCACCTAGTAGATCTTTCTACATTCATTGGCCAGGGCTTTGCAATATGCTACTGCTGTCTTTGTGGTTCATGTCCAACCACAGTCTTTTAAGGCAAGAGTGTCTGACTGGTTTTGTTAAGTTAGCTTTAATTTTTCATCTACATTGTGTCCTTATTCCTGTTTGATACTGTGAAACCTTAACATGTGAAAGTATGCTTTAGAAATAAATAAATTAATCCAATGATGAAATACTGAAAGTAGTTTTATTAATAAACACTTCTATTTAATGAATTTAAAACCCTTCTTACCTTAGAACACAGTCACACTTTTAAAAGGTTAGTGAAGCTTTTAAGTGAACCTGCCAGAATGGGGATGCCTGAATGTGCCACCTTTTATGTGGCATACAATCAGAATGACTCCGAAAGGCTTCTTTGTCATTCAACACATTTCTTTATTAACACTCAGGCACAATGGCAAAGGCTTTCTGTTAGTCCTGACAGCTCTTGTTGTGGTCTTCTTCCCTTCACCTTTCTTGTTTTTCTGAATCTCTAGGAATCTATGCACTTTACCACAACTAACCTGTGCTAAAGTGCTTGTGCTCTCTCTTTTAAGCATGGTAAAATTGGTGTACACCCAATTGGCACAATTAATTACGTGTAAGTCCCTAGTAAAGTGATACTACATATACCCCAGGCATATACATTAAATGCTACTAGTGAGCCTGCAGCACGCATTGTCCCTCTCACTGAAGTAGGCCTTTAAAACATGGCTTTGGCCTGCCATTGCAGCCTGTGTGGAGTTTTAAATAGCCAGTATGACATGGCAAATAAACCTTTTGACAGGCCTAAACCTCCCTTTTTAGTACATTTAAGTCACCTCTATGCCTTTTTTAATACATTTAAGTCACCCCTTTGCCTCTATAAGGCAGAGTGCACTGAATTTAAAATGTAGGACTTATGTTTTCAAGTTTTCCATGTCATGTTTTCACCACTGTGAGGCCTACCTATCCCATAGGACAACACTGGGTTATTTTATTCCCTTTAATAAGTGCAACCATTTGATTTGCAACAGGTAGAAATGTCATGTCTGGTCTCAAGCCTCAAGAAAGGTATGAATCAACAGATCTCAGAATATTTAGAGGAAAACTCTCTGCCGGGCGATACACAACCTGGGTTCAGAAAAAAACATAGCACAAAGTCTGTCCTGGTGGTAGCGACTGAGGATATACGAGAAGTGCTTGACCGGGGTGGGGGGACGGCGACGTTGGTTTTGCTGGATCGCTCTGCAACCTTTGATACGGTCAGCCATGAGATTCTGGCTGACTGTATGTGTGGCCTGGGGATAGAGGGTACAGCGTTGGATCTCTTGCAATCATTCATGGCAAAAAGACAACATAATGTGACGATGGCCAAGTTTGTCTCAAGACCTGTCTCCCTGCCCTGCGGAGTTTCCCAGTGCTCGGCACTGAGCCCAACATTGTTTCACCTCTATGTTACGCCACTTGCATCAATTATAAAGGACTCTGGCTATACCTTAGCGTCTTACCCTGACAACACCCAAATTGTGGTGTCACTAGCAAATCCTGAAAAAATGTGGGTGCGGCACTCAGCTCATGCATGAGTAAGATGAGCAACTGGATGGATTGCAACTGCCTGAAATTGAATATCACAAAAACTGAGGTCATCATCTTCGGCAATAACACATGACCTTGAACACCGGACTGGTGGCCTCTAGAGTTGGACTTATTGCCTATACCCTCAAATAAAGTAAAAAACCTAGGCTTCTTGGTAGACAGAGAACTGAATTTCATGGACCAAGTAAACAAAATTACATCTGCCTCATTCGGCTCTTTAAGGCTTATAAAAAATATCGAAAAATTCTTGCCTCCCGGACCTCTGAAAACAGTAATCATGGCATTGGTTCTCACAAGGACTGACCATTGCAATAGTCTCTACCTTACTCTAGCATCAAGTCTCTTGAAGAGACTTCAGACACTGCAAAATGCTGCTGCTCGTTTCCTATTTAAAATTCCCAAATACGAATCGGCCGAAGGAGCCATCAGGAAGATACACTGGTTGCCAGTTAGGCAACACTGCAAATTCAAGGCCCTCTGTCTGGCATTTAAATCTTTACATAGACTTGGACCAGACCACTTTAAGAAGAAACACAAATGGTATGACCCAGCACGGACGCCTTGCTGAGGCTCTGCTACGAACTTGACAAAACCCCCATTCAGGAGGGCCACCTGGGGTGGAAAAGGTTTTTCAGGACCACTGCAACGCTTTGGAACAGTCTACCATTTACCCTAAAAACTGTCTCCTCCTTATTAACCTTCAGAAAAGCCATAAAGACCTGGCTCCTCACACAGGATTAGAAGGCACGTGTGCACCTGCTTGACCCATCGTTGACATTGCTGCTGCCCTAATCGGATTTCTATATCACCAAGATGCCCTCAGGCATAAATTTGTGCTTTATAAATTACATTTACATTCCATTACAAAAGAATTGTAATTAACTAAATGCCTTTAATGGTAAAGTCACAATGGTTAAATGACAATTTTTAAAAAGCTACTTTGAGAAAGTTGCCTTTTTCTTGTCCTAACCATTTGGTGCCGGCAGCCTGTGTCCTGGGTCACATGACTGTGAATAGTTGGTCATTTTATATTCTTCCAAGATAAAGAGACAAAGGGGGCTAATTGTTGACAGGATGGACGATCCTGCCAGAATGTGTGGTCTGGAGATGTTTCATGGCTCATGTACTTTTCAAAAGGCTGCCTCCAGCACAATCACAAAGAATCATGACACCAGTCTTTTGTCACCCTAGACCATTTGAAGCATGGGCAGGGAAAAGAAGGGCATTTTAAGAACCAGATGTGGGTAATAGCTTAACGTTTCCCCCACTTCAAAGGATGGCACCAGGTATAAATATTGGATGCTCAGACCAACTCTTCAGTACACTCCTGGACCATATGAGGACTCCGAGAAGGAGTGTCTTGTAGTTCCAAGGATTGCCCTTCTGCTTGAGACCTGCTTTGTACCCCAGAGGACTGCCCTGTTGCTACCAGAGGCTGTCTTGCTGCTTGAGGCTTGCCTTCACTGCTTGGCTGACCTCCTGTGTGAGCTACAGGGACATAGCAAGTGCCAGACACATTAAAACCCGTGAGCTGGGCTCTGCTTGGAGTGAGTCCTGATCAACCTGCCCAACCAGTCATAGACCCTTGCAAGTGGTGTTAAAAGTGCTCCTCTAGGCAAAATCTGAAGCTTCCGACTTAGAAAAACTTTCACCAAAAAGTGGCCAGAGAATTGACGTGCCTGATGATTCGCCCGAAGGTGTATTGCTGGTCAGACTGACTTTGTGGTAGCTCCCACAATGTTCTTCTCCACAGCAGCAAATCCTGTTCAGAGGGATCTTTGAGCAATGGTATATGGCCTCGCGGAGCTGTTGTTATCTACAGCTAGCCTGCTGGAGATTTTCAACTTCCAACAAGTGACAAAGTCCAAATGTCTTCAAAGTCTAGCGGTAAGCAGAGACCAAGCTCACCTCAGTCCACCTTGTGTAACTGAAACATGGTCCACTGTGGTCCACTTACATTTTTACTTTGCCTCGGTCTTGTGCAAACAGATACCTGTTGCTGGTGCTTTGATCTTGTAGGCAACATTTTTCACATGAAAGCTCAACAATTGTTAACTCTGGTTCTGTTAATTGAATTTAATTAGCTTCTGTGTCATTTTATTTACTAAATTGTACTCTATTTGTTCTACATTATTGTGGGATTTCTCTTGCGTTGTGTTTTCACTGTATTACTGTTTAAGTGCTAAATAAATACTTGACACAGTGACCCACGCAATGAGGTAAGTCCCTCTTGCGGTGACACTGGCGCTCATTTTATGCCATCACGATCAATATTACAGAAAGGGCAGCAGCACAAGTTTGCTGCCATTTGTAGTTCTGAGGTGCCTTGGGAATGGAAAAAGTGGGTGTAAACATATATTGCCCTAATACTGATACAGGTGCACAGGGAGTACCTAGCAGTATTTTGAGCAAGATGGATGTAGATACTGCAATTTAATCTGTTCAGAGGAGCCAGGTGTCCAATCCCATGTGGAAATACAGGGCTGCTCCACAGCACTACTCTTTCAGTATTGCCAGTTCAGTACTACTTCAACTAGCCCTAGGTTTAGACTGGCTGACTAAGCGAGGCTGTTCTGTGTTATTACTGAAGTCTTTACTCCCTTGTAGGAATGAGGATTATTATGTAATAAGTAACAATTTTTATCAGGTCCAGTTAGATTTCTCAATAAACCCCTTAGCTCAGACCTGGGTAGCTGTGGTACAGAGCAGTCAGGCTTAATCAAAGGAACAAGTATAACGCATTTAGTAGTACCAAAATAGAAGGCAAAGAAAAAACTCAGGACAGAATAAAATATGACTCCAATTTAGAAAAATAAAGCATTTTTATCAATAAATAGGCACTAAAATAACAAAAGTCTATCAAGGGGAACCAGAGATGTGAATTTTAAAGGTAAAAACATTCTTCTTTAAAGTTCCAATAAATCTTTGTAATCAGCAACTAAGTTCCTTAGCCAATGGGCCAAACAAATAGGAATCTTCACCTGAACTTGTCACAACGAGTTGGGTGCCAGCCACAAGCAGGGCTGTCTTAACCACATTATAGGCCCCTGAGCAAAGCAGTGCACTAGGCCCTGCTCACAAAACCACTCACAGGAATAACAAAGTAAATTACTGAAAAAAAAACCAGATTGAGTTCTGGTCTGTCCATAGATTAGCATGTGGCCCCTATACTCATGCCCCCCACCCCTAGGTAACTGTCCAGGGTGCCCGTGTCTTAAGAAGGCACTGGTCACAGGGACTGGGAACCAATTGGAACAATGCAGGCAGAGCCAGGTGTGTTCTGACAAGGAAAGCGCTACCATGCTTGCCTTAACTACGTATATGCCTTGACCATGCAAGTGTGAGGGTGAGGCAGTGTGCAGTCTAGCTGCTGCTGAGCGGAAGCAGGAAGCCGGGAGCAGGAAGGACCAGGAGAGGCTCATTGAGATAAGTGGGGCTGGGCCCGGGATTTGGGGGGAAGTTTGTCTGGGTTAGGAGGAACAGTTTCCTGGGCTTGGGGGTTGGGTTGTTTTTAGAACTCGTGGGGGGGGGGGGGGTTGCAGTAGTTTTTAGGGCTTAGGGAAGGGCGCTGTCGCTTTTAGGGCTTGGGGGAGGGTCAGGGTCATTTTTGAAATTATGGGTTAGCGTTTTAGACCTCCTGGCAGTGGAAGGGGTTGGGGTAAGTTTAGGGACAGCACAGGGTGGGGGTGTTGGGTAGTGTATGTTAAGGGGTAGGGTTTTAGGCCTCAGGGTAGGGGGAGGGGAATCGGTAGTCGGGTTCTTTTTAGAGCTTAGGGGAGGGCAGGTAGTTTTTAGGGCTATTGGTAGTTGTTCAAATTAGGGGTCAGAGTTTTAGGCCTCAGGTCAGTGGAAAGGGTTGGGGAAGTTTTAGGGACAGCGCAGGGTGGGGGGATCGGGGTAGTGTATGATAAGGGGCAGGGTTTCAGCCTAAGGGGGAGGGGAATGGGTATTTTTCAGGGTAGGTTTTGGAATGCAGGGTGGGGGGCATGTAGTGGCTTTGTAATTTAGGGCTTAGGGCAAAGGGAGGGGGTCAGAATAGTGGATACCTTAGCCATGCATAGCCCATGAAATTACATGGTAAAGGCATGCGTGGTAAGGGAATGAGTGGTTAAGGCACATTTGTGGTATGGGTTGTGTGATAGAGGAACACACAGTTTAGCCATGCATGCCTCTATCGTACAACCACAGGGACTACTTAGGCCTGATGTTGTGTGTGTAGGAAAAAGTGATCAATAGGGTCCCAAGGTATCTATACACAGATCACTGATGAGCTTAATCAGACATGGTAGAAAGAATGTAATTGAGGAGAAAATCAATATTAACTGTGGAGTCAGTAATCAAATCTGCCAGTGGTAAACC
Organism: Lissotriton helveticus; assembly: GCF_964261635.1. Classification (NCBI taxonomy): domain Eukaryota; kingdom Metazoa; phylum Chordata; class Amphibia; order Caudata; family Salamandridae; genus Lissotriton; species Lissotriton helveticus. The sequence goes on from NC_136068.1 coordinate 789,347,144, forward strand.
AGTATGCATGTCTTTAAAAAGATTGACACTTTGTCATTCATGGATTAAAACAAGTTGGAAAATAAATGTATCCAACCTTATTTTTAGCTTCTCTACAGCAGTGACGAAGTGCAAAGTCTCCATTGCAGATTCTGTAAGGCCACACTACAGCTTGCTTCGGACCTCTGACTTTTATACCACTTGCTCAGTTGTGCTCATTTTTACTGTGGCCGTACATAAACATCAAATAGGCCAATTGGTATATGACAATTCGTTTTATTAATGTATTATTTACTTTATAAAGTTTTGTATAGCGCAAACATGACCCCGAAGGGTATCAGAGTGCTTTACATTTTAAAAAGGAAGGACCAAAGTACAGGGAAAATGGCAAAGGGAGTAACAGAGAATATCATATTTAGCTAATGCCATAATGTAGCAGGATGGAAACACACATTATTTAATAGGGTATATCAGACAACCCTGAGCTTTAGAGTTGTTAGACCAAAAAGAATGTAGTCAGAGGGACATTGAGAAAGTAGACGAGCCATGACCATTTAAGGCAAGAACTTGTTCATTAGGAATATTTTACTTCATGTTTGAAGGCAGCCGTGGAGGAGATACCGCGGACTTCCGGTGGGAGCGAGTTCCAGATCTTCGGTTCTGAGCCAGAGAAAGCTCCGTGCCTCATTCTCTTTTTGCGAAAAGTCTGAGGTTTCAGTAGGAGAGAATTTGCACTTCTTGATGGTCTCCCCTCCAGATAGTTCTAGCTTTTGAGCTAGGTAACGGGGGTTTTGCAATGGAGGGCTTTGCGCGTCAAATAGGCAATCTTTATCGGTATTCTTGCTTTGTAGGGTAAACAGGTTAGAGATCGTAGGGCCGGGAATATGTGAGCATTTCTTTTCATACCCGTAATCAATCTGGCAGCGGCATTCAAAGATGCCCTGAGTGGGGCCAAGGTATATTTGGGGAGACCACAGAGCGTAGTGCTACCATAATCTAGCCTTGGCAGGACAAGTGCCTGAACCAACGGCTTGAAGTCCTCTTGCGGTTTTAGATGTCTAAAAATCATCATCTGGTGGTTAGCACCCTTGCACATCTTACTAATATGATTCTTCATGTTCAAATGCGTGTCCCGGGTAATTCTGAGAGATTTAGTCAAATCAATGCTGTGAGGAGAGAAGTTGAAGGAAGTGAGGTGTTTCATCCAGAGGTCTATCTTGGGGGTTTGATTAGGAGGAGATATGAGAAGGAATTCGGTTTTGGCGGGATTGAGCAGGAGGTGGTTATCAGTTAGACGGTTTTGGGTATATGCAGGGTAGAGTTGAGTAAAGTTAAGCCTTCAGCAGAGGTAATTTTCAGGAAAAGTTGTGTGTCGTCCACATACATATGAAAAAGAATGTTCATGGAATTTAGTGCATTCGCTAACAGTTCCAGGAAAATATTAAAGAGTATGGGAGAAAGGGCAGATCCTTGGGGGACCCCCATGGAGACTGTAGAAGGCTGGGATAGGGATTGATTCACCTTGACTCTTTGGGATCTATTGTGAAGGAAGGACGACAACCATTGCAATACCAGACCAGGTGCATATTTAGGAGTATCGTGCATTAACTGTGACAGATTTTGCAGCCTCCTAATGCTCAGAGGGGAAAAAACTAAGCCTGCATTTCAGTCAAGTCATCCAAAAATTATAGATGTTTTCTACGTTTCTAGAAAGGTACTTAAAATAGGAGGACAATAGTACAAACAGTCACGCAAACTATTGTGCTCTTGCACAACTTAGGTATACAAAACACTCCACTGGGTTTTGTGCCCATTACATCTACTCCTACAAAGTGTAGGACTATGAGTGCTTCTAGAGTGAGAAATGTAAAGGGAGATCCCGTATCTAACAAGGGTGTAGAGGAAGAGACTGGTCTACAGAGTAAAAATGTTCTGTGTTGGAAAAAACAATTTAAAAACGGACAAGTTCTAACTCAGGTTTACACCGTCCTTGCTCATTTACCCTGCCTGCATGGTGGACACCTGTAAGAGTAATAGTGACCCAGCAGGAGTACTCCTGGACATCGATGACTCTCATCGATTTCCATCAGCACTCTAAGGAAACCCCATGAAAGTTTGAAATCTAAACATAGCAGGCAATCTGCGAGGAGTAGATTTCGAATGTGTTAAGTTAATGCCAGTTAATGAGGCGCTGATGGTCCTTGTTATCTTTGTTAGAATTCTGTCAGTCAATGGTAAACTACGTCTGGAAGAATACATCAGGGATGGTATAGGAATGCTTACAGAAGAGGATGCCATTCCACTTTACAGTCAGTACCGGTTTTAAGGCGGTGCGACCGGTGCCATTGCACCGGGCACTAAGATCAGGCGGGCTCTACATTTCAAAATATCTTGCAGAGTTAAAAACAACTGCTGCAGAGCTCATTGGCAAACGATAGTCAAAAAGTTAATAACGTTGGTGATTAGTTTACCTAGCTGTGAAGATACGAGTTTTCTCTAGACACAGGTTTGACTCACTGTAAAGTAGCACAGAGTGCTAATGCTCCTGCTGCAAAGCACAGTGTAGCATACATCTCAGATTTGTGTTTTATGTAGATAGTGGAATTGGTTACTCTTGCCACAGTGATACTTTTGATATTTGCAGGTCGTAAAAGACATTCTTCCCGATACAGCACAGCGAGCTATAAACCAGCATCAAAGAGCTGCTTGCAAACTGCATGACCTAGGTTTAGAACCCTATTGTTATTTTTCTCAAGTGTTCATTATTCTAAAGCTACCTAAAAATGGTTCCTCTGGGTAGTGACACATTCTTATTAGTGCAGACAACCCCAACCACTGTGTTACATTTTAAAGTTTGTTTTTGTGTTTCTCCAGACTAACAGGGAGAGGTGTGGCGCCGGCTAGGGCGACTGACTCCGGAATCTGGGGATCACGGTTCGATCCCCGGCGGCAGATTAGCCCAGCACCATGTGACTCTGGGCAATAGCTTACATAATCTTCCCGACGGCCCCCAGCGCCTAGAGACCCTTACGGGTGATTGTGCGCTTTACAAATGTGAATTATTAACATATAAGGCTTACCAGTAGTATGTAACTGCTGCACCTTGTGTCCCTCAATGTCTTATGTAACATTTCCTATAACTCGATTTACACACTTATATGATTATTTGTATGTGTGTATAGCACTCTAAACAAATAAATGTGAAAAAAGGGCTGATGAGGTGCACTGTTGGGGGGTGGTAGTAAGGGATGCACAGGGATGGTCATGGGGGTGCCAACACAGATCATCTCACCAGGCACCACCAGCACTAAAGCTGTCATGTTTAGAGTCCATGGTGTGTGTTCTTCATTGGTTAAACCCCCCACACATTGCGAGGGGCTCTGCAGGGGTATACATTATTTTACTCGTCTCAGGAAGTTCACGTACCTTACCCAGAGCCCCACGAGAAAGAACAGTACAGTGACTGCTCGTGCGTGAGAACTCTATCAAGTCATGCATACAAAGATGCTCCCTTGGAATATATACAACCTACAACAAGACAGATCTCTAAGAAGCTCTGCAGAGACAATTTGCATATGCACACCATTACTTGGACCAAGGGCACAATAATCGCATCGCAGGTGAATTGTCATGGGAAATTCTGTTTCTAAATTAGATTTCAAATCATAGAAAATGCACGCGTTTCTACACTTCTGTCATCAATAGTAACCCTTTGCAAATAGGATTTTTGATTTGTACTAATTTAATATAAGCCTTGATAACACTTCTCTTGCAGGCTCGGTTGTATACTTACTCATTTTTACTATACGAAGACTAACGCAAGTTGTGTGTTTGTCGATTTACATCTTGGTCCATTATGACCTGCTTTTCTGCACTGCGCCAGTGCAGAAGGAATCTGTGCGTATCTTATTGGCATCTTTTTAGCATATATTAACTCTAAATATCTCAGAGTTAGTGTTTGCTTTGCGGATAACAGAATTAGATAATACACTGCAGTAACTGATTTTGTAGTTCTCTGCTGTCAGCAACACATGCATCAACTAGGAGATTTAATGTATGCGCTCAAGATGGTAAAAAAGGAAAACATAGGGCCATATTTATGACTCGGTCTGCGTCGCTCTTGCAGCACGCAACGTGGTGCAAGAGCGACGCAAACCGAAAGTCATATTTTGAAGCTTTGCAAAGCTGCTTTGAGTGACTCCAATAATCTGGAGTAAAGCAACGCAATGCAAATTGCTGCATTGCATTTTTAGCCCTGGGTAGGCATTCCATGGGCATTGTGTAGGTGTTCCCACACAACTCCGATGGTTTTTTATGCATTCCCAGATTTATAGAACCTTGTAAACCTGGGAATGCACCAAAAAGATAACAAGGAGAAATATGTTTATTTCTCCCCGTTCTTTAGGTCTCGCATAGGCAGCACATGTGCTGTCGCTTCGAAAGATGTTGTATCCAGAATATGGGCTTGAAGCTCCACCCATCTTTTGAATTGGCTCCTTTGACTGTTCTTCCTAGATGCGTGTTTTTCATTGGTTCATGTGTGTATTAGTCCCTCCTTTTGTAGTATTGTAACCTCCCATGAGGATTGCCTCTGTTACATGTGATCTTATGCTGTATGTTTTTTCACAGCTTTTGAGCACTCTTTTTTACTCACATTTTCGGGGCTCATGTTGAAGCCGTTATTATGCGTGGAAGCTCTCCATTTCCCACTTGTTTTTGCTTGTTTGAGGCTTGCCGCTGCTCGATTCCAAACAACGCACTTCTCTAGTTTAGTATTTATGGAAGGGAGTTCAACTATTGCCGCCTTCCCTGGTATTTTCAAATCTGCCATTGTTTAATTTTAGTGTTATGATATCTGCCGTTGTTTAATTTAAATTTTACGATCAGCATTTCTTTTTGCAGGCACAGGGAGAGCTAAGACTTGCACCTGGTTCCCCAGTCAAAAAGTAGACAGCTCTATATGTTATGCTGTATTCTCTTATGCTGGTAACTTTAAAAGTAAGGGTGCACGATGTATTGCTCAGACTGGCAAGTACCGGGGTGAGGGCCTATTCATTAATCGTTATTTGATCACTTGACTGGAACTGGTTTCTGTATTTTGTTCACTTAGAACGGGGTCTTAGAATGAGCCTTTAAAATGAATGCAAACTTATTACCTCATTTACATGAAACAAGGAGAAAAAAGTTTCAATTTGTGCATGGACATAACACTTGAGCCAAAGAGAAATTTTTCATTTCTTTCTAAACGCACTTTGCCAGGGGCTGAAGGTATGAGGTAAAACTTTTGCTGCAGAATGACTTTGCTAAGGCTCTGGTTTCCACACTAATGGAGTCCTAAAAATAAAATATACTAAAGGTCTGGAAAGCGTTAATTTGGTTGTATTTGGCAAAAGACTTGATCTCTTTCTAATTAGAGAGTGAACCTGTGAATGGGAAGCTTTGCCGGCCAAGTACCTTTCTTGTCCCATGTCTGACACCAATAAACATTCTCAGCCTTGCTCCCTCCCGGCCAGGGCCACTTGCTTGACGCCCTTCAAAAAGGTCTGGTGCATCATGAAATACCTGGTTCTAATTGGGACCCCTCTGCTGCTCCTGCCCATACTCTTAGCACTTCCACCCAAGATAATAGGCCTGATTCACAAAGGTAAACTTAGACCAAAAGTCTAAGTTTAAGAATTGAATTCCAAGTTTAGACCTAAAGTCTAACTTCACTACTAGTAAAGTTAGACCTTTGGTTGTCAGCCATTACTTCACAGGTAATTACATCAGCATTCATTCCAGTATGGCTGCTGCATCTTGAGTCACTATACTAGGAGTACCTTTACATTGTAACTTTGCAGGTAACTTTACCATTCATCTTGTTTATAATGCTACCTTCCTATACATCCTCGTACTAGGTACAAGTCCACCTCTCTCCTCCTCCCAGGTGCCCCTCCCACTACTCCCTCTCTCTCTTTCTCTCTCTGTCTCTCTCTCTCTCTTTCTCTCTCTTGTGCTCTCTCTCTCACCACTCCCTTGCTCTCTACTACACTAATCCAACATTTCTCCTATTAATTTGCTTTACGTCTTTCAGCACAGTTTATTTACCATAACTTTTAAAAAACACACACACTCTCCTCCTATTCTTTTGATTTCTTCTGTGTACACAAGTACAACCTCTTTATGCATCTATAACCTAATCTTCCCTTCTTTCTCTCTCTCACTCACTCTTTCTGCTACTCTATCTGAAGTTCATCCAACACTTTATACACAAACTACCTATCTTTCTCAATCGTACTTTCTATCTATTTTATACACATCTCCCCCCTATTTATTCACCATACCACATAACCTCACTACACAAATACACTGCAAACAATTCCAACCCAGACGATTCCACAACTAGCTATCATAACTCAAACCACATAATTCCACTACAAACAAAATATATCCACTACAAACAAAAAAATAAGTAAAAAACAATATAATTTACGACGTCAGTAGCTCTAGCTTTTCACAAATGCAAGACCAATTGTATTGCAAATGCTTGTTTCCTCTTTCTATGTGTGCTGCAGCATACATAGAAGGCAGCACATGTTGAAAGAGAAAAAAACCCTCACAGATTTGTTTTTGTGCAAGAAGGTACAATTTCCTGTGAAAAAACAATCCTGCCTACAACACAGGCACCCTTGCACCATGGTGCGTTGGTGCTAGACTGCTAAAACAGCACCAACGCAAGGAAAAAGGACAGGAATGCACCGTATTGGAAAATACAGCACTCTCTTGCCCTTTCCCTGTGACGCAGCTCAGCAAGCTGACTTGCTGTGCTGCTCTGTGCCACTAAAGTTGTAAGTATGGGCCAAAAAGAGCACTTTTGCGCTGGCGCACCACAGAAAACGGCATCATGGTACGCACTGTTATAAATTCTGGGGAAACTGATCTATAGATGTAAAACTGAAGATTAATATTGTAAACGGAGTCCCTCGTCAGAATATTTCGAAATGGCTACTTGAAAACTAGAAAGGGAGATTTGGCTGGTGTGAGCGGCAGGCATTCTAAAATCCAGTGAATCCATTTCTGTATATGGGTGATGGCACCGTGATTTTTCACGGGAGGAAAAAACGTCCATGACAATTGTAATATCTGAAAGCTATGCTAAAAGCAAAGCCTCATAAAACCTAGTGAAAACGGGGCCAGCCCTTTCCGTAATTCACAAATATAATTCAACCAAGCAGATGGCATTTGGAATAATATAATGTCCTTAGTGCAGAACAAGTTGTTTTAAATTCGTTTCAGGAAGTGTGGCTCTGCAGAAATGTGTGCAGGGTCACGGTGCACAAAGGCCTCGTGAGTCTATTAATCGATGCAGTATCTCGTTTGCAGGCAAGTCCTTGGCATGCCATAAATATGCAGAAGTCCAGGAAAAGTGCGATGCAGTCGAGGCCAGGGCATGCAGTTCAGCGCTACCTCAGCTGCAGCAGGACGGCTCCGCGATGTACAATCTTATGGTAACACAGGGTTAGAGGTAATGGTGCAAGGATGAATTATTGCACATCTGAAGCAAAACAGCTTCCAGGAACAAGCACTGCAGCACAGTTGATGTCAAAATATTCATAAAGCACAACTTACAGCAAAGAGCTTGCCCACAACAGGGCCCCATCAGGATAATGTTCTGCGCATGCGCAAAGGTACCCGTGCAGAGGTATCTGAATAATTTGTCCTGTGATGTGTTGTCTGGTTAACCCTGAATTACTGTATTCGTTCCGGATATCACATCTCAGAATTATGCAGCAGACATCAACACTGAGTTTCCTAGATGCGCTGTCTGAAGGGCATGCACTGATTCTCAGAGCACCGAATTACGTGCACCTCAGGCAGCATGCTTTATTTAAAAAAACATGCCGCAGGGGTTTCTTCTCTGTACACGTGCGCAGGGATAATCTAAATCATGATGTATCCCCAGGTGAGATCTAATTACATCACCCGGCCAGAGGTAGGACTACTTTTTCAAGAGGCCTCGCGCATCTCTGCTCCAGAAAGCACTGCAGTAATTCCTGGAAGAGAGAAGCTGTCAAGGGGAATGCTCCTCGATGAAAGGGTTTTTAGAAAAGATTTCATTGACAACTCAGTGTACATTCTCCAGGGCGGAATGGCAGGCGATTTCAAAACTAGGGAATGGGGCTTTGTGGGGGAGCGGCCGACCAGCGGGAGGCCTGCTGCCCCCGGGGTTTTTGGGGCCTGGGAGGGGGGGGGAGGAGGACAGTAGCAACGTAGGTGGTGGGCGGCGTTTTCCTCTTTTGGGCTGGTTGGGCTGGGGGATTTGTGGTTGGACTGTATTTGGGCTGTTTTTGGGCTGGGGTATTAAATAGCGGCCATTTCGTGCCACCGGTCACCATTTTGGTGTGGTGACACAGCAGCTGGGGCGAGGGCAGTGACGAGCGTTTTTTGAGCGTGTTGGCGTTTCTGAGCAGTGGCCGGGAGTTGGTGCGAGCGTCGTTTGCTGTGGCCGAGTGGATTATCGAGCGTTGTGGTCTGTGGCTGGACGCTGTTGCCTGAGGCAGAGTTTGTGGCGGGCGGAGCGTCGGTGGTGGCGGCGAGCGTGGCACGGTCCTTACCGGAGGTGTCTGGCAGGGAGCTGGAGTCCACCGGGATAGCAGGCCTGGCGGGGATGGACGACCCGCGCGTCCAGGAAGCTATCAGGCTGTTGGGGGTGGTGGGCCGCATGGACCTGGTGCGGCCCGACCTGAAGATGCTGCGGCGCCGGTTCTGGCGTGTGAGCCTCCGCGGTCGCGGCAGAAGATCGCGAGTGGTGGGGGGGCAGGGCAAGAAGGCCGAGGGAGGTGGGCGGCAGGGACAGCAACAAGTGGGGCAAAGAGGACGGCAGCGAGAAGGGAAGCGGAGGGGGACGGGGAAGAGGCGGGATTTGGATTTTGTGGGGGGGGCCGGGGGGCGGGAGGAGGGCGAGGAGAGCGGGGGCCACGTGTCGGTGCAGGGTGGGGGGATGGGCACGGTGCCAACAAGCGCTCTGGAACAGGGGGGGTGGGGAAGGACAGCATGGGGCAGGTAGGGGAGGGTGCAGGGTCCCCAATCCTGGTAGAAGAATCAGACATGGAGGGGGGGAGAGTAGAGGTGGCGAGGAGAGCGGGCTGGACTGGGGGACTTCATCAGAAGGGGAGTGGGGTGTGGTGGGGCTGAGCAGATCACCATCGCCCAGGAGGGCACGCGGGGGGATGGGGGTGGGGAGAGGGGGTGGGGGGGCCTGGGAAGGAGGCACGGGGAGGGGGTGTGGGGGAGGCATGGCAGGAGGGGATGGGTGGTGGCAGCGGATTGGGGGGAGGGGGGCCGGAGCACCGTGGCGAGGGGGTGCAGGGCATGTGGGGGTGGGGGGGATGCGGCATGGGGCGGAGAAGGGGCATGGGGATGGGGCAGCGTGGAGTTTGGGGGAGGGTGGGGGAGTGGCCTGCACAGCAGGGGGGCATTCAGCAGGGTGGGGCTCGGGCGCTCAGAGGCGGGGGGGCAGGTGGCGGATTTGGTGGGTGGGCGGCTTTTTTACCCCGGCATGCTGGACTCCACCTTTTTTGTCTTGGCAGGAACAGCTGGCTAGGAGCTCGGGAGAGCAGCATGCGGCTCCGCTCCACAGAGGGGATGGGCCGGCTCAGCTTTGTAAGGGACCAGTGGTGTGAGCAGGTTGTGCAGCGGGGCGGTAGGTCCCCGCCAGCCCCACCCCGAAGGGTCGTGGCGGTCGCCGGGGGGCAGGGTTGGGGTTTAGTTGACATGGAACAGGATGCTGGGTCGAATGTGGGGAACAGGCGGAGGTAGAGTGTGGATTTGAGTGACCTGATGAGGAATTGTAGGGAGGAGGCAGGGCTGAGCCGGCTATGAGTCCCTAGGGGGCGTCCGGGATGTGCGGTGGGGGACTGAGCTGGTGAATGCTCCGGACGGGGAGTCTGAGGAGGAGGGGGAGCTACGGGAGGGGGCGGGGGAGAGGAGTAATGTTGTTGGATGTGTTTTGCAGGTGCGACCCCGGCAGGAAGCGCAGAGAGTGACGCCCCCCGCGGCTCAACTGGTTAGGCGGCGGGATCCAGTGCGGACGCCGGCCTTGACGCCAGGTAAGGATGGTGACAGAGCGGGGAGTGGTTTGGGCAAGCCTTGTTGCGCGCAGGTGTCAGTGGGTACGGACGCCTGGGGGGAGGACATGGTGCGGCTGGTGAAAGGTTGGTACGTGGTGGATGCTGGGGTGGGCCCGGACGGGGAGGGGTGGGCAAGCCTTGTTGCATGTAGGTGTCGGTGGGTACGGACGCCTGGGAGGAGGACATGGTGCGGCTGGTGAAAGGTTGGTACGTGGTGGATGCTGGGGTGGGCCCGGACGGGTCGGGGTTGCCAAAAGACGGTGTGTTGGGGCGGCTGGGGTCGGGGGAGCCATGGCTGGGGGAGCGGTGGCGAGTGAGACGGCGGGCGGGGTTCCCGGGGCAAAGGAGAGTTGTAACATGCCGGTGAAGAAGCTCCCGTACATGGGGGTGACGAAGCTGTTGGGGGCTCACCTGTCGTTGGCGACCAAAGAAAAGATTTGGAAGGGGGAGTTTGTTGAGATCCTGAAGCTCCTTCACAGGGAGCTGACAGCGAAGGAGGGGTCGAAGGAGGAGGAGCTGGAGCTGGCCAGGCACCCCAAGGTGCCCCTGACCATCGATAATTGGTCGGCGGCTTTCCTGATATACGCTAGCGTATATTGCAAAAAATACCCGGACAGGTCCGTGGCGTTATTCAAATACATGGACGTGGTCAGACGGGCGCAGGTTACCTACGGAGGTATGCCTGGTCTCATTATGATGAGGTATTCCGGGCACGGATGGCGTCGGATCCTGAGGCGAAGTGGGGCGAGCTGGATTCGGACCTGTATCAGCAGACGATGGGTGGGGCGAAGTTTGGTCACACCATCTATACAGCTAGTGGTTTGCCACTGGAGCCAACCCCCTTTTCGGCCCGTCCCACCCGTGGGGGGGGTGTGGTAGGGAGAGAGCACCGCTCAGAGCACAGTCAAGGCCTGTTGGGACTTTAATAAGGGCGCGTGCGGCAGACAAGTCTGCCAATTCAGACATGAGTGCTCCAAGTGCGGAAGGAGGCACCCCGTGGTGCGTTGCTGGGGGGTTGGGGGTGCTCAGGGGCAGCAGCCCGCAGCGGTCTGGGCTCCGGCTGGGGGGGTGGGAGGGGAAAGGGGGGGCAGGACTTATGGGAAAAGGCTCATACACCGGTTAGGTTGGACCGGATGGAGCCTTTCTTGGCGGCCTATCTGCGGGGGGAGGATGCGGCCGTACTGCGACGGGGTTTCAGGGAGGGTTTTCGGTTGAGCTATGAGAGTCCGCTGATTGCTCGGTGGGCAGACAATTTGAAGTCTGTCAATGCACACAAAGGGGTGGTGCGGGAGAAGTTGTTTAAGGAGGTGAAGGAAGGCCGGATGGTGGGGCCATTCCCGGAGCCGCCGCTGCTGGGCCTGATTATTTCCCAGATCGGGGTGGTGCCCAAGAAGGAGCCGGGGCAGTTCCACTTGATCCAGCATTTGTCCTGGCCAGAAGGGATGTCAGTGAATGATTATATCTCGACGGAGCTCACGTCGCTGTCGTACTCATCCGTGGACGTGGCGCGGAAGATTGTGGCGGCGGTGGGTCAGGGCGCCCTCATGGCAAAATGCGAAATCAAGTCGTCTTCCAGGCTGCTCCCGGTTCATCCGGCAGACCACCAGTTGTTGGGGATTCAGTTCGACGGGGGCATTTTTGTGCACATGGTGCTGACCATGGGATGCTCGGTGTCGTGTGCGTTGTTCGAGCGGTTCAGTTCCTTCATGCAGTGGGCTTTTTCCTGGTGCACAGGCTCAGAGACGGTGACGCATTATCTGGATGACTTCTTCCTGGTGGGACGGCCAGGTTCGACGGACTGCCAGCAGCAGCTGGACGGTTTTACGGACCTCATCGGTTACTTGGGGGTTCCCTGGCACCAGAGAAGACGCACGGTCCCAGTACAGTGCTGTCATTTCTTGGTATTGAGCTCAACTCAGCGGCCATGGAAGCATGCCTGCCGGAGGATAAACGGACGGCAATGTTGGCACTGGTCGGAACCATGTTGGACAAGCGGAAGGTGACAGTGCAGGAAGTGCAGGTGTTGTTTGGGCACTTGAACTTTGCGTGCCGTGTGGTGCGAGCGTGGCGTACGTTTTGCGGGCGGCAGGGTCCGGCGGACCACCAGTTGTTGGGGATTCAGTTCGACGGGGGCATTTTTGTGCACAAAGTGCTGCCCATGGGATGCTCGGTGTCGTGTGCGTTGTTCGAGCGGTTCAGTTCCTTCTTGCAGTGGGCTTTTTCCTGGTGCACAGGCTCAGAGACGGTGACGCATTATCTGGATGACTTCTTCCTGATGGGACGGCCAGGTTCGACGGACTGCCAGCAGCAGCCGGACGGTTTTACGGACCTCATCGGTTACTTGGGGGTTCCCTGGCACCAGAGAAGACGAACGGTCCCAGTACAGTGCTGTCATTTCTTGGTATTGAGCTCGACTCAGCGGCCATGGAAGCATGCCTGTCGGAGGATAAACGGACGGCAATGTTGGCACTGGTCGGAACCATGTTGGACAAGCGGAAGGTGACAGTGCGGGAAGTGCAGGTGTTGTTGGGGCACTTGAACTTTGCGTGCTGTGTGGTGCGAGCGTGGCGTACGTTTTGCGGGCGGCAGGGTCTGGCGTTGTCTGCTTTGACGCTGCTGCATCATCATCTGCATTTGTCGGCAGGAACGAAGGAGGATTTGCGCATGTGGCAGGTGTTTTTGGGACGCTTCAATGGGGTCCCCATGTCTCTGCCGGAGGATTGGGAATGGGACGTCACGCTGTTGTCGAATGAGGCGGGAGTGGGCGGCTTCGGTCTCTACTGGGCGGGGAAATGGTGCGCTGAGCAGTGGCCACCACATTGGTAAGCCGGTGGGTGAAGTATTGCCTTTTTCGAGTTGTTACCATTGGTGGTGGCCATTACGGTGTGGGCACAGGAATTGGCTGATAAGCGTGTTTTGTTTCGGGTGGACAACATATCTGTCCAGGTGGTGAATCGGCAGTCGGCCAGGGACCCGCAGGTGTTGAAGTTGATGAGAGTTTTCGTGCTGCGCTGCTTGGAGCATGACATATTGTTTCAGGCCCGACACGTGCCTGGGGTGGACAATGACATTGCGGATGCTTTGTCTCGTTCACAGTGGCAGAGGTTCCATGGGCTAGCCATAGAGGGAGACGAACACAAGACGCCGGTGCTAGCAGTGCTGTGGTCGGTGGGAGATGCCGGGTCGTTCAGCTGGTGAGGGCGTCGGTGGCGGCATCCACATGGAGGGCTTACGAGCAGGCATGGCAGGAATTTCGGAAATTTGGAGCAGTAAGGCAAGGGGACCGATGGCGGCGGGAGGCCCTCATTTTGCCTCTTGTGAAGAAAGCCAACCTGAACCCTGAATCACATGCCAACTACAGACCCATCTCCCTCCTGCCAGCCTTGGCGAAAGTGGCTGAAAAACATGTCCACACCACCCTTTCCCACTTTCTAGAATCCAATGACATTTTACACAAATCCCAATCTGGCTTCCGCTCTAATCTGAGCACCGAAACAGCTTTGCTGGAGGTCACCGAAGTGATCAAAGAAACCTTGGATAGGGGAGAAAAAGCTATGCTGGTGATGCTTGACCTCTCCGCAGCCTTCGACACCGTCCCCCATGACCGCCTCCTATCCAGACTTTGGGAGGTGGGTCTAAGGGGGACAGTGTTTAGATGGTTTAGGTCGTTCCTCTCCAACCGCCAGCAAACGATCTGGGCTCCACCTTTTTCTGCCGCGATGCCACCTCTGGAGGTCGGAGTTCCGCAGGGCTCGATTCTGAGCCCTTCGCTCTTCAACATTTATATGACCCCTTTGGCGGCACTTGCTGAGGATTGTGGAGCCCGGATCATGTTATACGCTGACGACACTCAACTCCTGTTTACATGCGACAGGGGGCACGACTTTGACGGAGCGTCTATTCGGGGTTGCCTTGGGGCTGTGTTCGACTGGTTTAGTCATCACAGCCTCAAGTGCAACTCCGATAAATCCGAGGTGCTCTTCTTCGGAGGCCCTGCTGACCCCAAATGGAAAAGTGGTGGCCATCAGCCACGTTCCCTCCCGTCAGCGACTCAGGGGCTGCTAAAAACCTGGGTATTCAGGTCGATAACTGCCTCTCTTTCAGGGCTCAGGTGTCGGGCCTAGCCGGCAAATGTTTTGCCATCCTGAAGATGTTGAGAAAGTTCCTACCGCTCCTATCCTTGGAGCACAGAAAGACTACCGTCCAGGCCTTGATTGGATCGCGGCTGGACTACTCCAACGTCTTGTACCTAGGACTGCCTGAATATCTTCCATCACGTCTCCAGGTTGTACAGAACTCGGCGGCCCGTGCCATCTTCGGCCTCTCTAGGAGAGCCAGGGCCAGTGAACTCCTTAGAACCCTTCACTGGCTGCCCATGAAGAAGCGGATTTCTTTCAAGGTCCTGACCATCGCTTTTAAAGCCCTTCATCGCACAGGTGCTCGCTACCTTCAGAAATGGATCAGTTTCTACTTGCCATCTCGATCCCTGCGCTCTTTAACCCAGGCCAAGGCAGTTACTCCTATGATACGTCGTGCTCGCTGTGGGGGGCGCTCGTTCAAACATCTCGCCCCCCGGCTGTGGAACGACCTCCCTCTCTCTCTCAGATCTAGTTCCAATCTTCTGGCTTTCAGGAAAGATCTGAAGACCCTGCTTTTCCTGCAATAATACCACCCTATGAGCTTCGCCTCTGTCATTTGCCCGTATTTTTTTTCCCACTCTGGACCTGTGAGGGTCCGACAGCACCGGGACACTCTTCGGAGTAGCCGTGCGCTATAGAAGCACCCCCCTATAACATAACATAACATAACATAACAAGTGGTACAGTTCATGCTGAGTTTGATGGACAGGGGACTCTCGAGGGTGACGATTATGGGCAAATTGGCGGCGGTGGCTTTCATGGGGAAGTTGTGGAGGGGTTATTCGCTGTCGGCCGGGGAACTGGGGGCGCGTCTCTTGGAAGGCTGGGCACGGGAGAAGGGGGCGCGGGTGAGTCAGCGGAGGCCGATTACGGAGGATATGCTGGGGCCCTTAATACGGACGTTGCAGTCGGTTTGCCGGGACGGGGGGAGACTGTCTTGTTTTCCACGCTTATGTCGTGGATGTTTTATGACGCTTTTCGGGTGTCGGAGTTGGTGGGTTTAAAGGGGGTCCGGGAGTGTTGTGGGAGGAGGTGGATGTCTGGGACCGGGAGGTGGCAGTGCTACTGTGGCGTTCTAAGACAGACCAGCGGGGGGAGGGTACGTGGGTGGTGTTGGGGCCGGGGGGAACGATGAAAGTTTCCCAGTCAGTGTGGGGAAGGTGTTTGGCGGCGGGGCGGAGGAGTCTGACGGGGGAGGTCTTTGGATGGGGGGCAATGGCAGGGTGACTGCGGCTCAGGTGTTGTGGGTCCTGCGGCACGCCCTGCGGTGCATGGGTGAGGATGCGAAGGTATACAGGACGCATTCGTTTCGGATTGGGGCGGTGACGGAGGCGGCTCGGTGAGGTTGGAGGAAAGAGGACATCAAGCGGTTAGGGCGGTGGAAGTCGGATTACTACAGGACTTATGTCAGGATGCGGGGGGGCGGAGTAGTGACACAACAGCATTTCCCACCCTCTGACATGTGTGTCTTTTCAGGTGCTGTGGCGGGGCCAGATGCGGCGGCATTGGACATTTACATAGTGGGACATTCCTTTGTTAAAAGAGCGGAGAGGGCGGAGTGGGACAAATGCCGAAACCTCAATTAGGAACTGGATGAGCAATTGTTTCGTTGTCATTGGCGGGGAATAGGGGGCATGCGCTGGCATGAGTTGGTGCCGGTGTTGAATAATGTGGTGCGACGGGGGGTATGTCCGGATATGGTGTTAATACATTTGGGGTAGAATGACTAGTCCATTGTAAAGATCTGGCATTGGTAAAACAGATGAAGAGGGACCTGTTGGAAATAAAGAGTAAATGGGCAGGGTGTTATGTGATTTGGTCCGAGTTGGTGCCCAGGAGGGTTTGGAGGGGGGCGGAGAGACCAGCGGCGATAGACAAGGCAAGGAGGAAAATTAACAGGGAGATGAAGGCCTTTTGCAAGAGGGAGGGAGTAGGTAGGATGGAGCACCCAGAGTTACGATATGGAGCGGTGTATTTTTTCAGGGAGGATGGTGTGCATCTTTCGCGGTATGGGATGGAGCTGTACATTGTCCAAATGAAGGAGGCCCTGGATCAGGCTTTTGGGGTGAGGAGGTATCTGAGGGTACAGGCATCCTAAGGGGGGGTCGAAAGCTGTTAGCACAGCTTTCGAGTGGCGTGTCTTGCCTAGTAGATGGGGCACATGGTAAGAGGCATGGGCTGTTTCTGAAAGGGAGGGTTCTTGCATATGACAACTCATTCTAGTTAGGTAGTGAGGCGGGGTGCAGTTGGCATTTGAGGTTATGTTGTGTGTTGAGGGGAACCATTTTAGGGGTGGGGGTGGGGGGCTGTTAGGCAGTTCCTATTTAGTGAGGAATGGTTTTGTACGGCGCAGGCCAAGGTTTTGTGTTTATAAGGTGCACCTGCTTCCAATAAAACGGCCTTTATCACACCATAATTGTGTCCTGGTTGTGCTGTCTCCCCCCCTCTCCTGATGGGCCCCAATAACCCCTTAAGAGCTGCACATTTCAAAATCAATGTCTTTTTTAGCTCGATGGATGGCATACTATACCCCTAAAGCCCTTCAAAAGATGTATCCAGATTTGGAAGATCACTGCTTTCGGTGTAAGCAGTTAGGGAGGGGAGCTGGCCTCAAATCTTTTTTTTTACCTGCCCTGGGATTTACGCTGTTTTGGGAACAAGTATTCGATGCCATAAGCAGGGGGCTAAATATACAGATGAAACCTGATGTAGGTGTGATACTCAAATGCAAAGTTATCAATTGAGAAAAGGTGCTGATGTATTTATAACGTTTACCTCTTTAGTTGCTCATTCCTTGATCTTGCGGGATTCCAAGACTAACAGAGCGCCAACTTATCTGGAATGGTATAACAACATGATTCTAACCCAAAAGTTCGAGAAAGCATATGCTAGAAGGGTAGGTGGTCTCAAAAGTGTTGCTGCCTCTTGGCAATTTATGACAGAGATTGAGAATTATACCTTATGATTCGCAGATGAACAAAACACATCTTTGAGCACATAAGCACTTTTTAGGACATATCATATAGAACAGATAGCTCCTAAACTTCACTTTTTTGCACTTTAATGAGAATATATCGGACATTTGCACTTATGCACATTTGTACTTTCTAGTCTTATCTGGGATTCAATGCATTGTTGAAATTATATTGATGAAAGTGTTGTATATTACTTAGAAGCTGAAGTACATCTTATTATATTTTATTAGAAGTATAATCGCTCTTCTGGCTTTATTACGGCATAAAGTGTATTGAATTATTGATGGATACATTTAACACCTTTGCACTTCTTTGAAAGTATACTGGATTATCCCATTTATGCACTTTGTTACTTTATAGAAATATCTAGGAAAGTTTCTTGTACAGTTGAAACGATTATGACGAACCTGCTGTATCCTATACATCTGCTTAATAAAAAAAGAAATTATAAAAAAAGGAGAGAAGGTGAAAGAAAAGAGAGTGAGAGGGATGAAGAAGGAAAGAGTGAAAGCCAGAGGGGAAAAGATGAAAGATAGGATGTGCGAGAGAAAACAGGGAAGGATTGAATTAGAGTGAGAGAAAAAAGAGGGCAAGAGTGGGGGAAGACAAGCAAAGACAGTGACAGTGAAAGTGCTAAACAGATTTAGAGCTAGAAAAAGAGAAAAATAAAGATTCAAATAATGAACAAAGACCTTGACATTAACATCTGCATGATTATTTCTGCATTCCCTGGGACAAACAAATCAGACATAAAATGCATTTGGGAAGCAATTCCAAGTTAAAACTTAAAAATTCGTATTTAATAATGCTCTCAAGGCAGCTTAAATACCACAGATTATGAAAAAGGCCTGCCATGTTTCAATATGTGCAAATTTTCAATGATTATCTGAAGGCCATTCGAACGCCCCTACTAAAATTAAGATAACAGACTGTCTAAACTTTAATAAATCCGATCAGTACACAAGAATCCCTGGCGCGGCCCCTTGAGCCAGTGGCCAGTTAAAATGTCCCAGCAGTAACGACAATATAGTTCCACACACTGATATCCATCATAGCTACAGGATATGAAGGTTGTTTAGGAAAGTTTTATCCAAGAAAATCAGGATTCCTTGGTGAAAAGCGGTGCATGGAATCCAGAGAGGCATGAGGTTATGAAAACAGAAGGAAGGCCCAACCTTAAGAACTAGTGTCCGAGGGGAGACAGGAAGCAAATGAGTGAGGAACTTGCTTAAGCCAAATTTGGACCCTGTCTTACCTTCCAAATTTAGCACTGATGGTCTTTTATTTGCCTGCTGAAAGTTGTCGAGGGAAATAAACCCTTCAAGATTATACTTACAATGTAATCATGCTTTAAAGATCACAGACTCCGAATTCTAGCTTATGGGTTTTATTATAAGGCCAAAAATAGCTGAATGTATACACACCGCAAAATCAGCGAGTGTAAGTACAGGAAAATTAATACAGAGCCAAATCTACACATATAATTGATTCGGCATAGGAGACACAGGACAATAAATTCCAGGATTAGTACACATCCCAAAATGGAGGCGGAATCCAAATCCTTTTTCATTAGGAAGGAAAGCATGAAATACCTTTCCCTACACTACTCTTATAAATGATGTTTCTGGCTGGTTCCCCTGTCTCATTTCTCAAAGGTGTCAGCATGTATAGACTTCCTTAAAAGTACTCACGTCAAATGGGTAAAAATAGCTTAAAGCTATAGAGCTCACTCTTAAGATGCTCCTTCTCCTCCGAAAATCTAGAAGGATGACTTTATTTCCCTGCGCACAATACAAAAGGATAAACTCAGCCCCCTCTTAAATGTATCACATGACAAATTATTTCACTTCTCCAGGACTGCAGTGATTTTCCATGACTTCTTTAATTAAATCGTCCTCGCTTCTTGTGACCTTGGAGTGTAGATAGGCCAGGCACAGAAGATATCCTCCCTTCTAGCTTCTCAGACTGTTCAAAGACATTCCAGTTATCTCCTTAAACTAAAAATAATAATGGTAAATTCCATATACCTGCAATGGAGTGAGAGCGTACTGTTCTGGCACATACAAAGATACATTTAATTATTTCTTCAGTAGCTGAGGCGTTCGAAACTGTAAACAACTTCTAACTTTGGGCCTACAGTGCGGGCAACTTTAACAACACACAATTCCATTAATATGAATATAATGTCTTTCTGCACATGTGTATACAAAAATAATGGTGTCTTCTAATACATATAAATCCTAATGCAAAAATACACATTATAATCCTACATTTACGATATTGAATAAATGCAATCGATAAAAATAATACACTGCACACGATAGAAATATAAATGAATGTGTCTAACCTATGAATATAATGCACCCCTATAATATAGAATGCTGTATGCGCTCTATCAGTTCCCCTCTCTTAGGACTAGTGTCATAATACCATCATCTTACTTTCTTACAGGTCTTTCTTCGCAGAAGAGATCCGCCTAAACAGAAGTTGTAGCCTGCTGTCCCTGTCTGAATTTCTTTAACACCTTAAGATGGAGATAATGACTGCCCTGCAGTCATTCTAAGTACTGCTCTCATTTCTTTAAGGAGTTTTCATTATGACGTGCCCTTTGCCATTTGTAAACCTTAATGGCTCCCAATAACACAATGATACAAATAACTGCTATGATGATGGGTTTCAAAATATATCCCATTATCCCTTGTCCCAGATTTCCAAACCAGCTTGCAATCTTCCCAAATCCCTTGCCAATCTGTTCCCATAGGCCATCTGCAGCCAAGTCACCCAACTCTTGATGGACTTCTGAGATATTACGGATATATTTGCGTATATCTCGACTATTATCTGGAATATATGTGCAGCATTGTTGGACTTTCAATAATTTACAGACTCAACCAGCCTTTGCTAGGAGAACGTCTAAAGCAAGTCGATGTTGAAGAACCATAGCCCTTATCGAGACCATCTCCCCATCAACGAGTAATAAGATTTGGGCCGTATTCACAGAGAGTTTATCTACTATTGTTGCCAGTTTTCTAATTTTCACATCATTCAAAATTACACCCACACTTGGTATCATGGCTCCAAATATATCACCAACAACTTCTTCAGCACTTACACCACGTTTTCCTCTGTGAACGCCTTTACCTTCTAAGGGCCATAGATCATCTACATGGAAGATTTCGGGAAATACCACTGCTAAGTAGCAGGTGCCATACCAATTTTGGGGCAAATTCACATAAGCACTTTTCCCACATACAAAATATAAGTTTGGGAGTATAGTCAATTTATCCAGTAATGCTTTCCTTATTGCTTCCTCAATTAAGAAAATATGTTCACATTCACTCTCTCCCACAAATATTTTATCATAAAAAAGTGACGTGTGTCTAATGTAGAACTTCCTCTTTTGCTGAAAATATAAAGCTATGGGATCAGAGCTTCCCTTTGTCTTATGATCTAGTTCTTCCTCTGTCCATGGGATAACCTTATGCTTTGGGTCTGGTCCAAATAAAGTCTGTCTATGACGATCTTCTATCTGATCCACAAATTTCTTTTCAATATCATTTAGCATACAGGTTAAATTATGCCTGTGAGCATATGAAGTATCTAATGTAATAGTAGGAACAAAATACACAGACATCCTCTCTACCTCCTTATAATAATCAAACGTATTCATGTACTTTAAAACTGGAACCTCCAAGATTTGAGAAATAGTACTCAAAATGGGCCTTACTATAAAACATGCTTAGCAACACACTACATGTGATGCCATAAGTCAAAGGTAAGTGATGATATTGGATGCCCTCTTCTACTGATGCAGGTAATTGCATGCACACATAACAATCTTTCGCTTCCATCGTGCCCACATATCCATATAATAAACAAGCGTATGCATTCAGGGTAAAATCTCCTTTTGACAAATCAACGTGTAGCATCCGACTAGTTTCCCCCATCATATCCCTATCTTTGGCAGATGCACCCTCACCTATGTCTGCAGTAGATGGGGTAGGTGTCATTTCATTCTTTTCAGTATCGTGAGACCCCACCAACGATGTAACAATCACCACAGTTATGACAATAAGCACCACAACTATAAGAGTACCAATTTTTTTTTTCATTTTTTGTTTAAATATCATTTATTAGGGGTATAGGAGAAGTAAAACATGAATAGTACAGTACATATAGCATTACATCTCAAAGATGTCTGTCAGGTATACGGGGCCTAGCACCCAATGCTCTGGTTCACTTTCTTCATACTTCATGACTATATTTGCCATCACAAACGTTTCAAACCATGTTCGTGTAACAAGGATATCAATTCCGAAATAAACATCAAGGGAAGGAGGGGAGGGTAGGGAACAGGGGACATAAGAGGGAAATCAGGAAGGGGTGGATATGGTCGGCTAATGCTGGAGTAAGATGTGTGTGTCTTTGTGTGGGTGTGTCGTCATGAGAGACGTGGGTGTCACTCAGAAGTGTCAAACGAAGTGGGCATGGCCTGGGGGGGTGGGAGTTCGTCGATCACTACAGATATCGGGCATGAAGGGGAGAATGTGCTGGTGGGGGTGCCATCATAGGCGATCTCATGGAGTATGTACAAGGGGTGCATCGTCGGTATTGTCCGGGTGGACGACTCCTGACGTGGTTTGTGCGAGAAGGTGTTCCCTGTGAAAAGAGAGGAGCATTGTGTCCCAGAATTGCGCAATCGGGAATTGACGGAGGCCTGCCGTTTCCTCGTTATGGAGGGCGGTGCTTTCCGCCTTAGCCCAGGTGTCTAGGGATGCGTGCCAGTGTTCTGGTAGTGGCGGGGCAGACCTCTTCCAGTGTTTCGTGAGCAATCTTTTTGCCGTGAGGAGGGCAAGGTCCCAGAAGCGAGAGGGGGCTTTGTTTAGTGGAGTCCGCTTATACAGGCCAAGTAAGCATGCCTCCCACGTGTGCGGGATCGTCATGCCCGTGCATTTGTCTAGTGTCGTCAATATCGCCCCCCAATATGTCTGAATCTGTGGGCACTGCCAAAGCATGTGTAGTAAATCTGCCCCTTCCAGCGCACATCTCGGGCACGTGGCCGCCGCTCCCGGGAAATAGCAGTTAATCTTACAGGGCGAGAGGTACGCTCTGTGTAGTATGTAGAACTGTATTAGTTTAAAACGCGCGTTCCGTGGCACTTGTCTGGGGCCCAATAGGATCATCTTCCACTCCTTATCCGTCCAGTCCCTCCCTCTGTCAGTGGCCCAATGGTCGCGCAGTGGTTGCAGCGATAGTTGTGTGTGTGACAGCAGCGCCTGGTGCAACCAGTGCACCACATGTGTGCCATCCCCCATGACATGCAGGCTTTGGATCAATTGGTGTATCGGAAGTTCCTCCGTGATGTTGCCCCACCGCTGTGTGTACGCCAACAGGATTGAGGCGTGCCGTAAAAATTGACCCGCCGGGAGACCTGTGTCTGCCGCTAGCGTTGCAAATGGTATCAGGACACCATCGGCGTACAGGTCTGCCATAGTGTCCACCCCCGTGCGCGTCCATGGTTCTAGCGCTGTTTCCGTGACTACAGAGGTGGACCAGGGGGTGCCCAGTAGTGGTAGCGCCGGGGCGTATGGCTTGGTCGCCCTCGTGAGCCGTAGGCTTCTGACATAGCAACGTATCGCCACGGCGACGTGTAACTGAGTGGATTTCCTTGGGTTTGTCAGGGGGTGGAATGTGGCATGTATCCGCGTGAGGGAGTATATGTCCGTGTTCGTAGCAGTGTCTCCTAAGTGGTTGCCCGCTAGCCAGGCAGTGACCCATTGTAGCTGGGCCGCCAGATAATAAAGTTCAAGGTCCGGTACCGCAAGGCCTCCCTCATCTACTGGGGCATATAGTTTCCGGAGGGCTACTCTAGGCCGGCCTGCGTTCCATATCAGGTCTCTGACCATTGAGGCCAGTTCCCTAAAGGTGCGCGCCGGTACGTACACCGGCAGGTTGGCGAAATAATATAAGAGTCTGGGGAGTACAATCATTTTGGTCAGTGTCACTCTACTCGGGACATTGAGTGGCAGGGATTTCCAGAAGGTGATCTGGGATTTTATAGACGTGATGGCACGCGTCAGGTTTCCATCTAGAACATCTTGTGGTGTCCTGTGGATATGTATACCCAGGTATTTGAACGTCGTGTGGTGCCATGGCAGCTGTTCCCCATTGATCGTGACCCCGGGGTCAGGGAGGTCAGGGTTGAACGAGTAAGCACCTGACTTGGCCCAGTTAACCTTAAGGCCTGACATGGTCTCAAAGGATTGAAAGATCTCCGAGAGGCGCCGGGGTATGTGGGTGAGGTCCCTGATGTATAATAGGAGGTCGTCCGCATATAGCGAGACCGTGTGTATGCCGTCTGCGAGCGGGATCCCCCAGTGTGTATCCTCTGCGCGCAGCAGTGCAGCCAGGGGTTCAATGGCTAATGAGAACAGCAGCGGGGATAGCGGGCAGCCCTGCCTGGTGCCGCGTTGCACTCTAATGGCGTCCGAAAGTAGCCCGCCCGTGCGAACTCGTACCATCGGGCGCCTATATAGTAATCCCACCAGCTCAATGAAGTCGTCCCCGAGATCAAATCTGTTTAGCACTGCCAGCAGATAAGGCCACTCGAGCGAATCGAACGCCTTTTCCAGGTCCAAAACTAGACAGCCCGAGCCGGGCCAATCTTGTATTGCATACTGTTGGACTCTGAATAATCTACGGATATTTTGGGAGGTGCATCTGGAGGGCACAAAGCCGTTCTGGTCATCGTGTATTAAGCCGGGTACCAGCCCTGCCAGTCGTCGGGCCAGAGTCGAGGCAAGGATCTTGTAATCAGTGTTAAGCAACGCTAGGGGCCTATACGAGCCGAGTTGTGTTTCGTCTCTGCCTGGCTTCAGGAGGGACACCAATGTTGCTTCATTCATGGACTGGGGTAAGGCTAAGTCTTCCAGCGCCGCAGCAAACACCCTCAGGAGCTCCGGGGTCAGGATGTCAGAGCATGCCTTATAGTACTCCGCTGGCAACCCATCAGGGCCAGGCGCCTTGCCGTTCGAAAGGGCAGAGATGGCGTCGTGGAGTTCCTCGGCAATCAACGGCGACCCCAGGTCCTCACGTTGATCATCTGTCAGGGTTGGCAGCACGATGTCTTCCAAATATGTGGCTATAGCCGATGGTGTAGTTAGTAGTCGGGACTTGTATAGCGCACTGTAATGAGCCACGAAGGCCTCGTGTATCTGCGCCTGTGTGTACACCACCGGGCCCGCCAGCGATTGCACCGCCGCCACCGGCGTGACATGTTGTTCGCGTTGGATCAGCCACACCAACAATTTGCCTGGCTTGTCTCCAGAGTGGTGAGTGCGGGCTGCGTGGGCCTTGTAATTGATATTTTTCAAGCTGTCAATCAGAGTAGCATGCTCTGCCCGTGCTTTTAGTAACTCCGCGGTGGGGCCAGCTGATGCAGTCTGCTCCAGCCGTAGCAGGTCAGATTCAACACGTCTGAGATCCGCCTCCAAGCGTCGCCGGGAGTGTGCTTGAGTGCCCAAACATTGTCCCCTGAGGACCACCTTGAATGCGTCCCATTCAATCTGAGGAGTGGATGCCGAGCCCGTGTTATCTTCGAAGTATTGTGCCGTCTGTGTGCTGATGGAACCCCTGAACGTGGCGTCCAGTAGGAGGTCTGGCTGTAACCGCCACGTGGGTATTGGTGGTCGAGGGCGATCCCACCGCAGGTCCAGGAGGTGGGGGTTGTGGTCGGAGTGTGTGCGCCCCATGTAGCATGTGTCCGTGACAATGGGCAAGAGTTCACTAGAGACCATGAAGCGATCAAGGCGGACATGCAGGGTGTGTGCCCCCGAGTAATATGAGTAGACCCTGGAGTTTGGATTGCGAGAGCGCCATGCATCTTGCAAGCCCCATTGCATGGACCATGCCTGTAGCGCCTTCGTGGTGGCCTGTGCTGGTGAGTTGGGTAATGAAGGACGAGAGCGGTCCAGTGCCAAGTCTAGCGAGCTATTGTAGTCCCCGCCAATGACCCAAGGGACCCCATGCCAGGGAGCTAGTGTGTGTGATAAGCTTGTGAGAAAATCCGCTAACCCCGTGTTGGGCGCATAAATGGAAGCGATTACCATCTGGTTGCCATCCAATTTACCGTGGATAGCCACGTACCTGCCCTCGGGGTCTATATGTACATCTTGTGTGGTCCAAGGGATGCCCGGTCTGACCCATACCAGTGTACCCCTGGCGTATGAGGAGAACTCCGTAGCATAAAGTTGTCCGCGCCACCTGCGCCGTAGCGTAGCAATTTCAGTGTTGTTAAGATGGGTTTCCTGCAGGAGGGCAATTTGAATGTGGTGGCGTTTGAGGTAAGAGTATATTTGGTAGCGCCTGGACGGTGTGTGTATACCTCTCACATTCCATGTGCATATCTTAAAGGGGAACCTTATGGCAAGTGAACCAACCCTCCCGTCTGTCTCTACCACCACCCCTCAATACATGCCCGCATATCATCATGAAATCAGTCCCCGCCACCCCACTAACATTTGACGTGGCGCTCCAGTGCCCTGTGACCATGGGAGGGGGGAAAAACATGGCTATCGAAACCGTAAACCATTGAACAGTATGAACTTGCAAAATACCAAAAGGTCGGATGCAAAACGTGCTCCCGTCCATACTCTCTAGGAGAGCAACAATGTTCAAGTCTAAGGGGGTGGTTGTGCTACATGCACAGGATCAGAAGGATTATGTCAATGAGTTTGTGTAGTGAAGGCTTATTGCCTTCCTGGGGGGAGCGATTCAGTCAAAGCCGCCCTCGTGTCGGAAGATCCCAGCACATACATGGTAAGATGCCATACATTACGTGTTCCAGTCGGGCCACCCTCAGGCAGGGCAGAGTGTCTCCGCAGCTGCGCTCCGTCCAGTGTGGGTTCCCATTGCCAGTGCTGGGAGTCATAACCATCGATGAGACCCTCGGGGGATGCGTCCCAAGGGTGCAGTACGGGAGACGAGGGGGCTTGTCCGCCGCTGCGCTCAGGGTGCATCGCAGTCGTGGTGACGTTGGTAATCTGTAATGGTCACTTGTATGCATTTCCGTGGGGAGTTGCATCCGGCGCCTGCTTAGCTGATGTAGTCTGCCGTTTGGGGGGTGACATCAGGTCGAACATCCGATGTCGGGGAGTCAGGCACTCCATAGATTGCTTCGTCGTCGCTCTGAAGGCCTTGTGTGCCGCCGCTCGCCACCTCGCTCCGCGCCGGGGAGCCGCTGAGTTCCATGACGAGGCGGAGGGCGTCTCGCTGCTCTTGTCGTCTGGCATCCGCAGGAGGGGAGGGCTGGGTCGCCACATGTGAGTTCGGTTGAGAATTCCGGCGGGGCCGTCGTCGCCGTCTATGATTGCCGGGATATCGCCGCGGCGCAGGGCCTGTCGCCGTTTTGGGTTCTGTGTCTACCCCGCCGTCTAGCCAGTTTTCAACTTCCATGGGGTCTGTGAAGAAATGGGTCCGTTCACCCGCCACGACCCTCAGCTTCGCAGGAAAAAGAAGGGAGTATTGAAGACCCATCTGTCTCAGTCGCTTCTTCACTGCTAGGAAGTCATGCCTCTGTCTCTGGACCTGTACAGTATAGTCCGGAAAGAACATCACCGTTGCGTTCTCTACGCGGACCTCTTGGAGCTTGCGGGTCTCTCGGAGTATAGCATCTCTGTCGCGGTAGTTCATTATGCGGATTAGCATGGGCCTTGGGTTGGAGCCTGTCGTCAGAGGTTTGGTGGGGACCCTGTGCGCCCGCTCAATCACGAAGTGTGGGGAGAGAGATCCTTCCGGCAGGAGGCCTCGTAGCCATTGTTCCATGTGGACCTCTGGGGACCTCCCCTCCCATTTCTCCGGAACCCCGACTAGGCGCACGTTGTTCCTTCGGGTCCTGCCTTCCGCATCCTCAGCTCTGTCTTCCAAGAACTCCACCCTGTTCAGCAAGTCCTGGATGTGTTTATGCGACTGATCCGTGCGGGGTTGAAGTGTCTGCATCGCGTCCTCCAAGGTGGTGGTGCGTTCCGCAAGCTTCTTGTGATCCGCTCTCAGGTGCGTGAGATCGATGACTACGCTGTCAATTTTGGTGGCCAGGGAGGTGCGGGTTAGGCTCAATGATTCCTCCAGTCTCTCCATTGCCGCCAGCATAGTGTCTAGTTTGGCCGCCATCTGGTCCGAGTCGGTGTGCTTCCCGGTTTTATCCATCTTGGCCTTCTGGCTAGCGTTGCTGGAGCCAGTTCTCGTTTTGGGCCCGTTAGACATCTGCGTCACTCCCTCGGGTTCGGCCAGGCAGGCCACGTCGTCCTCAGGGTGTTGGGTCGTGCGGTCCGCAGTCCAATCGTTGGGTGGGCATGCGCTGTGTAACGCGCGTGGACCCCGTGGCGACACTACTCTGTGGACCGCGGCGTCTTGCGCTTGGCAGGTCGGTGTGGTCCGGCCGGTGCGTGAAGGAGGGCAGGCGTGTGGTTCGGGTTAGTCACTAAAGCAGGCCACGGGGGATCTCAGCGGCGCACTCCTGGCGCACGTTGGCACGCAGTCGCTTCTGGGGTGGGTCCGGGGGTGATGCCACGGTCTTACCGGCACTCGTCGCCACGGGGGCTCGCCTCACGGGTCTTGTCGCCAGGTCTTCGTGGTGGCCTCGCTGCACTGTCGGCGTTTACCCTACGAGGGAGTGAGGCAGCCGGGCTGCAGTGCATCCATGCAGCCGGTGAGTCGGGCCGCATCAGCCGCCGCTTGGTCACATGAGGTAGGGTGCAGGAGCTCCACTCCGTGAGGCTGTGTGGCTGGCGGGGTGCCCTGGTGAGCAGTAGGTCGCTGGTGCAGCCACTGTGAAGAGCGGGACGGACTCGCGCCTCTCCTGGCGTTTTGCGGCCTGTGCTTCTGCTGGGCTGTGTTCCGGGCCTGCGTCCTTGGCTGAAGCCGCGGTCTGTCCTGCGCGCTTCCCCAGGCAGGGAGCGAGGAAGGCGGCAGCAGTCCGGCGAGAGCTCCGGTGCGTCTCAGGAGCGCCGATTGCACTCAAAGTCGGCCAGCAGGCCGGTGGCGACGTCCGGTGTTGGCGCCGGTGAATTTCGCCGACCGCAGGCGGCGATTATGCGGATAATTGCCCCGGGAAGGCAGGCCTGGCGCGGAGCTTCACTCCAAGGCGGCCATTCCCGTTGCGTGCGTAGCCACGCCCCACTATAAGAGTACCAATTATGCACTTTTGTTTGCATCCTGATTTCTCGGACACCATCACTGTAGTGTATGTTCAGCTTTGTACAAGTATCCATGTTATATCTCCTGCTGTATGTAATGCGATAGCCATATTGTTTACAACAGTATATAAGGCAGAATACACAGCAGTATTCTTGGTACGTTTACTACAGTATATAATATAATATGAAAAGCAGAGCCTAAAGCATACTTAGTACATGGTATTCATAGAAGTATAGTTTTACTAGCACATCTGCATCCTAGGCAACTCATCAGTTTACTGCAGCATTTCATTTTCTTTAGCATATTAGCAGTATTCATTTTTTTAGAAGTGCACAATGATATTCCCTCATTCCTGCCTCACCATACTAATGCGCATGTGCCACAAAGTGCTTCTCTGCCCAATGTAGTGAGGCAAGGCAGGTGTTAAATCATGATGAAGAAACAGAATAAACTGTTATTCGTGTGCACGTTTTCACGAATAAAAAGTAATACAAAAAGACAAAACAACTTGCATGGAGACTAATTCTGAATACAATTAAACATGGGCATAGTTACATTTTGCTCACAGAAGAAATCCTCAAAAGCACAGCAGCAGCTGTGGCTTTTACAAAACATCTCAACTAGTCATGCATCTATGAATATATATGAGTCAAAGGAGCTATTTGAACGGAGCAGCAGCATCTACAGCGATATGCAAATATACTTTTCATCAATCATGTTTTTAGACTAAAATGACGTGAGATGTTTACAAAGGTCAAATAGTTAATTTATTAATCCAATGTGGAGGAAAAGGGCATCACTTTGAAATAAATCAAATAAAATCCCATTGAAAGTAGGTCTCGCATTTGGAAAACCCTGCAATCAAATACAATAATCTCTTCCCTGACTATCAGGGAAGGGGCTTGGACTAATTAAAGGTTCACAAACATCTCCACGTCATAGGTGTCCAGGAGCACTCCTTCGCCATTTTACTTACTCATGTGGGGGCATATTATCAAGGAGGGCGTTAAAATTATCGCCGGTTTAGCGGCAGAAAACTGCCGCTAAAGCGGCGATAATGGGCTTGAAAATATGCCCTGGAGAATTCCAATAGAAGGCGATGTTCACCCCAGAACATGGACTTCTATTGGAATTCTCAAGGGTATATTATCAAGCCCATTATTACCGCTTTAGCTGCAGTTTTCTGCAGCTAAACCGTCCTTGATAATATGCCCCCAGGACTGTTTGCATTAGTATATTTGGCGCATTATATATGCCTTTGCACAAAATCATGTATTTGTTTGGTCGCATCACATGAAATATGTGGATGTCCCCTTCTATTTTCCATCCTGAAAATTCCTGAATTTTGTAGGTTTATATGTGTTTCTGGGTGGGAAGTAGAATGCAAAACACCCCCAAACCTAATAATTTGTGGGTGTTTAATGCATTATTTGTGACCACATTTGAGTCACACCCCCTTTCATGCCTATATCCCTGTCCATAGTACTTCAGAAAATCGACTGTAGAAACAGATCATCCGTAGCACTGCTACCGGCATTAATTCCGTCAGATTCCAAAACTTTCCACGTGAGAAATGGTTCCCTGCCATGAAAGGTTTGGACAAAACTAAGGCATAATTTCGCAATTTAGAGCACAATGTTTTAGATGGGTTGTCTAAAAAGGAGTGGGTTATATTTTATTAATTTATCTTGCGCACTAAACAGATTGTACCGTATCTACGTGCCAAAGAAAGCAGCAACTGTGGGCCATGCGTATAAAAGCAAAACAAATAATTTGCATAACAATGTTTTCAGCACTACGCAAAAAGAAAGCAGTGATTTCTCCCTACTGTGTGTGTATAAGAGCAATTTGCTCCATAATATTAGCTGATTATCTGACCACAAAGGCCTGGAGAAACACATTTTTGTGTTTGTGGTTAATGACTTTGTTTCTTTGAATGACCATTTTCTGGTAGATACTGAATGATTCATGGTAGTTTAATTTTTAGGTCTGGCATTAGCTAAGACCTTTTGATTTATACTAAAATGATGTGTAATATGCTACAATAAAGGGACTTTAAGCTACCTCTATTCATCCATGGTCTATTCTTGTGTCATTCACATTTTGCTTCCGCCCACTATAGCATACAGCGGAGGGGCAATAAATCAGCCTATTGCAGCCACAGGTTAATGTCACTTTGACTACATTTAGCTCTTTCACAAAAAGCACATCCAGACATGAGGTAGTTACTTCCTTGCCAGTGCCAGTGTTTTTTTTTTTTTTTTTTTTTTAAATGTGTTTTTATTGTTGCCACCACAGAAGAATTATGCATACACAATCAAAGTATATCGCAGCGTCAACATTCAGCTGCATGCAATCAAAAAAGCAACTTTTCACATTTTCACATTTTCTCCCCAACAGAAACCATACTACTGAAAAGGTCAGGGACAACATACCATTTTGCGAATCAATGATATCATTAGCGTCAATAGAGGCATAACAAGCAGTATTCACATTGTCGTTCAGAATTAAGTACATCCACATGTTCAGTGTCAGACGCCCGGGCAATCCCACCCCTCTTAACTGAACCTTCTAGTCCCAACATTACTCCACGTCTTCACCCTCCTCAGAGCTATCTAGATCCTCTTCCTCAGGCAAAGGTTCACAAATGTCTCCCCTGTACGAATTCCACGGTAACCACGTCTTGTTCCATTTGCGTGGATTAAGCCTCTGTTTGTAAATCGCTCTCTCCGTCACCATAAGCATGTCCATGTTCCGGCACCACTGCGACAGTGTCGGAGTAGTCGGTGCCCCCCAGTTCTGTGCTATATCCCTCTTTGCCAGCATCACACCAATGATCGCCCAGCGTTTCCCCTGCGGTGACAGATCAGTTGGACCCCACACATTCAGTAAGCATATCCGAGGGTCATGCGAGAATGATGACCCTAGTGTTTGACTGATCGTCCGTGCTACCCGCCTCCAATATGTGTGTATAGTAGGACAATCCCACAGAGTATGGAACAACGTACCCTCCTCCCCACAGTTCCTCAGACAGTACGGATGATCTGCCCTACGTATCTTGTGTAGTGTTGTGCGTGTATAGTATACTCTATGTAGTACCTTAAATTGGACCAGTCTAAAACGTGTGGATATACCTGCCTCCCTAGGGGACGCCAGCGCTGCATTCCACTCCGAGTCATTCAGGTCCCCAATCTCCTCCACCCATTTCTCCTTCAGACGCACCAGCGGATCCGGTAGATTGTTTAACAGTTTACGGTAGGTGAGGGATGTTGCACCACTCTCCATGTAGTCGGTAAGGAGCCGATCCTCCAACGGAGCTGATTCCGGGATCTGCGCTCCCAATTCCAACACTGACATGAGTGCGTGTCTAACTTGTATGTATCGGTATGTTTCTGTGACCCCAAGGTCATATTGTTCTCTCAGTGTCTCGAAGGTTATCACCGCACCCCTGGACCACAAATCTCCAACCGTGGATATCCCGATGGTGTCCCATCGATCAAACCCCTTGCTAGTGCGCAAATTACCAAGGGCCTTGGAGTCCCACAGCGGCGTGAGATTAGTAATCACTCCCTCCCAGCCCAGCCGTCTCTGAGCCTTATGCCAGATAGCGATCGTGTGTTTGGTAGGGCCCTCCAGCCTTCCCACCAGGCCTTTGTTGTAAAGCGGGGCCAGAAGAGTGTTCGTACCCAGTTGCCGCCTGTCCGCCATAAATGCCGGGTCATCCTGTGCACCGTGTATCCACTGGTTAATTACCTTGAGGTGCGCAGCCCAGTAGTACAATTCAAGGTGCGGGAGCGCTATCCCTCCACTGTACCAGTCCCTAACCATTTTTAAGTGCGCCACTCTAGCTGGTTTGCCACTCCACAGCAAGGCCGACAGCTGCGCCGACACTCGGCGGAAGAACAATGGTGGAACCATCTCTGGTGCGTTCTCCAGTGCATAGAGGAAGCGGGGTAACGCCAGCATTTTAAATAGTGCTGCTCTACCCAGTAGCGTCAGCGGAAGGGCCTTCCAATGGCGTACATCCGCCTTCAACCTAGTCTCTAGGGGCACAAGATTCAGCTCCAAAAAGGTCGCCGAGTCTCTCGCGATTTGGATCCCCAGGTATTTGAAAGCACGGTGCTCCACTACTAACTGGCAATCCGGAGGCAGAACCGGTGGGTCGCCTCGTATCATATATAGTATGGACTTGGACCAGTTAAGCTTATAGCCTGACGCCGCGCCATGCTTCTCGCACAGGGCTAGCAGTACCGAAATACCGCTCTCAAGGTCCATCAGGTAGATGAGCATATCGTCCGCATACAGGGATACCCTATCCTCCCAACCATCTCCCCAATGTATGCCCTTCAACAGATGAGTGGATCTAAGTATCACAGCCAGGGGTTCCAGCACTAAAGCAAAAAGCAACGGCGAGAGAGGGCATCCCTGTCTCGTGCCCCTTGCCAGTGGAAATTCCCTCGAGATACAACCATTGGCCGTCACCCTCGCAACCGGTTCGGCATATAGCAATCTGACCCATGAGATGAATCCGGGTCCTATACCCATGTGTTCCAAGACCGCAAAGAGATACCGCCACTCCACCATGTCGAACGCCATTTTGGCATCCAAGGAGAGCACCGCTGCCGGTTCCGTCAATGACGGGGCGCGAGCCAGCACTCCGTGGAGCCGTCGCAGATTCAGCGCAGTGTTTTTGTTTTTACTTTATTATTACTGTAGTGTTGTTTTTGTTTGTAGAGCCCTTTGTGATTGCAGGAACTTTCTACCTGATGAAAGCACCAGGCACATTCCAGCTTTTTCATTTCCTGTCTCCTTCTAATGTTGTTGTAAACACCTTTTTAAGTGGACTTTGCTTATTCAACTGCGTTTTCACATCATAACAGCAGCTTACACGTACTCTGTACATACGCTCATGAGAGTGCTATATTTTTGCAATCCTGTTTATCATTCCTTCCTTCCTTTCCTTTTTCTTTCTTTCTTTATTCTTTATTTTCTTACACTTTTCTCATTTCCTCTTTTTTTCTTTCCTCCATCTTTCCCTTTCGTTCTTCCTTTTTTTCTTCCTTGTTATTTATTTCCATCTTTCTTTCTTTAGTCACTATTTATCTTGCATTCTTCGTTCTTTCTTTCCTTCTTACTGTTCTCTTTTTTCTAACTTTCTCTTTCTTTCTTTCCTTCTCTATTTCTTCTGTTTTTCCTTTTACTTTCTTTTTTGCATTCTTTCCTTACTTTGCTTCTTTCTTTTTGTCTCCCTTTCTTTCTGTCCTCTTTCATTCTTTCCTCCTTTCCATCGTTTCTCTTTCATTCTTTCCTTGCTTTCATTCCATCAGTCTTTCTTACATTATTTCTTTCTTTCTCACTATCTTTCCCAAGGCAACAGGCTAGATCAATTGGCCTTTTTAAGTCTTAGCTAGCTAAGTATTAGTCAAAACCTTTTTTATTTATTTTACTTAAATGATGTCTATAACATAGTTTTCAGTCAGTCTTTGTCCATTAGTCTTTGTTTCTGTCGTTCACATTTTTCTTTCACTGGTTGCAGCGTGCATCAAGGGGCAATGTGCTGACTTCACTACAAATTACAGGTTTCTGCCCTTTGACAAGGAGTACATCAAAACACGAAATAGTTCTCTTCAGTGCCAGGGAGCACAATGGAATGTGTGCTTTTTGAGACCAAAACAAAATGTTTGCCTTTATCCTATGTCTTTGTTTAAATTTATGAAAATCCAGCAGCTTTCCAAACAACAGAGTTTTGCAAAAACCATGACAAAACAAGAATTGCTAAAAGGCTGTTGGCCAATGCCGGAACTATTGCCTTTGCCAATGCTTGCTGTCTTTCGAGGGGCACAGCAATGTTATCCATTCTGTACTATGAACCATTCTAAATTTTGGTTTAAGCAGCCCTCCGTCTTTCTAAGTGGCATCCTGCACAAGAAGCATATATATATTTATATGTTTAGAACCACTCAAAAAACATCTTAGTCATTCATTCAGCCATATGTGGTCCTTCTTCATCTTTTTGGATGCAACTGTGTATTTCTTCCATTTCATTTATCTATTTTTTCTAGCAACTCAAAAAACGTTCATACATTTTAACTTGAAATGTTATATATGTTTTATCACTTTCTCAATGCATTTCAAACCAAGTATGGAGATAGAACAATCTTTATTTGTTCAGTTTATTCAATTAACTAGAAAGAAAAAAACAACATATGTACCATCTAACCAGATTTCAAGCTCGAATCACAAATGATGTTAAGTGTGGCACCCTTTTTCAGCACTTACTTGGATGATTACTCTGCCCACACTCTAAATGCTATGAACGTTAATCAAAAGATGGCTACTTAGCTTGAGCTCCATTAGCAAGCTCTTGGGCTTGGGATCACAGATGTGTGAATATCCCAGACTATTCCCTGCCATCCACCGTTCTATTACATATTGCTGCAATGAAGACCACACTAGAAAGCATTGGAATCAAATTTGCTTAACTCACATGCATGATCTTGAAGATGTTCTCGTCTGCTTCTGGAGAAACCCAGAGCACTTGAACTGAATCCACTCCTGGCAGACTGAGTCCAGCCCGCACACCAAAAAGGACAGATGCCAGGTTGGCACTTTCCCTGACCTAATCTCCTGTCTGGGAATTTGTGAGTTGATGGTCATGTCATCTGCACTAGAATCCAACATGAGGCTTTTGCCTAGCTGATGACATGCCCGCCTTCACTTTTTGCAGATGGCCTGCATTGTCTGCCTCCTGGCCTTGGCACATGAGAAGAGACTTGGTGAGTGCTTCTTCTAATTGCCCTCCCCTGTTGGACCCTCCCCACGTACCTTGATCTGCCTCGGTGGGGAAATCAATACCACCTGATGTCCTTCGACCTGCCCCCAATTGTGTGCCCTCACTACTCAGAGGATGAGTCTGGCCCTCAAGCGGCAATCATCACTGTCCCTGCTGCCTTGTGAGGGGCCAGTGAATGCCTGCAGCTCTCTGTCAAGGGCCGCTGCCCATCTCGAGAGCCGACCTGCTGCTAGATGCTGGCTCATGCCTGAGGAGCTTCTCTCCAGGGCCACTGTACTCTTCCAGAGCCACCACTGGAGATTCCCGCAGAACTGGCACTCACAGTTGGCCTTGTGATGCTGTGGCATCTCTGAGGCTGCAACGTTCTGAGGGCCCCCCTCCTAAAACTTCTTGTCTGGTTTCTCAAGCCCCTTTGACTACACAGGCACAAGCGTTGGTTTAGACGCAACTCACCCATGTGGTGGTCATTACGGGGGTTGTCCTCTACTGGGAGGATTCAGACACATGGCGTACGTAAGTTGCAATGTTTGTCTGTTATGATGGCTATAAATAATCTCCTCAGGAAGATTTAGTTTGGTGCTCAAGCACTGTCCGCTTTGAATTAAAAGCCCGCCCCAGTGTTTTTTCTAACTGCGCCTAACTTGACAGGAGCACTGCTCATATCTGACCTGGGAGCCTCCCTTTCTCTATTCTTTGAATTTGCCTGCTCGAAGGACGCCTGATCAAAGTATGCTTAATCTGTTTAGGGCTTTCCATTATTAGTGGTGGTCACTGTGGACTTGACTAGCCCTCCATTTGGGGGGTCCCCTGGCTCCCCTCCCCTTCCCTACACTAAGGCCACATCCTAAATTGGCGTCGCTATCGCCTAAGAGTAATCAATATAGGACTGAAGATGCAACAATACATGGAAATGAAAGAAGGATTTAGTTGTGCACCAACAGGGAAGTGGCACTGATGGGGCGGCCATCTTGCAATGGTATTAGGCCTAATCCTAATGAAGGGAGCTTCTAGCCCTAATAGGCAGCCTTTTTCCTTATGGCCACCAAAATCCTGCCTTATTTGAAGAGTTTTCAGGGGATGATCTTCATTTCAATTTGAATGAATGTTCATATTAAGGGTATGAACTACATTTTATTCCCCTACAATATACCTCCCATGACAGCGCTCTAGCATCTGTCACATCTTCCTGTGCATTATACATTTATTTCCAGCCAGATATGCTCATAGTAGCTAAATTTTAAAAATATTAGGTCAATTTTACCATTAATTCACACACTAAGAAC
Source organism: Lissotriton helveticus (assembly GCF_964261635.1). Lineage (NCBI taxonomy): Eukaryota > Metazoa > Chordata > Amphibia > Caudata > Salamandridae > Lissotriton > Lissotriton helveticus. The sequence continues at coordinate 789,383,615 of NC_136068.1, forward strand.
CACCATGGAGCTATATAAATCAAGTACTAGCAATAGTTTACTGTCACAGGTGGGCCGCAATGCGTTCAAGATCAAATATCCCCCAACCTATCTAAAAACACAATCGAGAGCTACAAACATAAATTACTCATGGTTATTGATTTAATATTCTCCTCCAGCAGAAGACCCCAATGGAAGCCTCTATGCTCTGAATCAACACATTTGAGAAAACACCATATGGTTTACAAATCTCCATAACACCCTGTTGGCCCCAGATCACCTATTTAAAGCGAGGACTCATGCTTTTCCCATAAAATCCACTTATCAGAACTGCCCATTCCCTTACAGTATGGTGCCTAGTGTACGAAAACTGTCACCAGCTCAACCCTGAGATTTTCTATCGTTCAAGAACACCCTCTTGTCTATCCTATCTGTGATCCAGTGAATGACCCATTCAACCACTATGACCTCCAAACTGCTCGCACCGTCCTCCCAACAGTACATTAGGCCCGCCGCTGGTGCATCTATGAGACTTCCTCCTATCTCTTTTATAGTTATTACTTCTAGTACAACATACACTAGGCCTCATCCTCCAATCACTTCACTTATTTCATCCCTCACCACTTACAACCAGCCGCGGCCCGTGGAGGGAGTTGCGGTGGGGCAGGAAGGTGGGCGGGGAATTGGCAGGGTGGGGGTGATAAAAACTGGCATATGGATATTTGGAGATAAGTAAACAATTTAATTAATAAAATGTATTTCGTAGTGTGCCCTGCATTGCAAAATGCGATGCAGCGCGTGCTACGAAATTCGTTTTATTAATTAAATTGTTTACTTACCTCCAAATATCCATATGCCGGTTTTTATCACCCCCCCACCCTGCCCCTCCCCCGCCCTGCCTCCCTGACCCACTGCAACTCCCTCCACGGGCCACGGCTGCTTACAACACTTCCGGTATGCTAACCACTCCCCCTTCCCTGGAGAGACCAGACTCCCCTCCCTTCCCAATGGTGCACCACACTCCCATCTATATTGTTGACCTTCCTTCTATTGAGGACCAACTAGCTGATCTCAATCAAGACATTCTGCTAGTTAAAGCCGATCTCCAGAACTTTTTACTCATCGCCTTGAAGCTTGAGAAGCTGTGTAATACCAACCTGACCACTGGGATTAACAGAACCCCACACTCTAAACTATATGATTCACCCACACGGAGAAGGCTGAACTACTCCTGGCATAGGACATCGATCATTAAGAACACACCGATCTTGCACTGGAGGTCTAGACCTCATCCGATTCCCTCCTCCAGACCCCAGGGGGTTACAGGCCATGTATCTGAGGCTGACAATCATTCAGTCCTGTGCTATCATCTACCACTACACATAAGGGCTCATCACCCTCGCCACTCACTATCTAAACTACTTCCTACAACTCGCTCAGAAAACCCAGTCTCAACTACAGAACCTTGAACAACCATAATTCTATTGCATGTCTCCATAACACACCAAGAGACATTAGTAACCAAATCTCATATCAAGCCTATATTTCTAACTTCAGGTCTGCGGTAAAACATGCAGCTGACATCACCAGTCTTATCCTTGCACAAGATCTTGACCTCCTAATCTTAACTGAAACGTGTCTCAATGAAACCTCTTCAGCCATTTTAGGACCACCCAGCTATGACTTCATCAAAATTGATAGATTTCGTTGGTGGTGGCACTTTTGCATCTACCACTCAATGCACACCTTGAAACCTGCACAACTGCTAAAAATGTCCCTTGTGAATACCTAGGTACAGAAATATGGAACAATGACAATTCTGTGTGCAAACTACAGACATCTACCACCCACAGGAAATACCTTATCTTTCATCGAACAAATAATGGAGACCATCTCCTTCAATGCAGACCAACACACCGACCAGATCTTCCTTGGGGATTTCAACATTCTCTGGAATGACACAAATTACCCCGTACTAAACACCTTCAGGGCCTTCCTTTCGGATCTCAAACTTACACAATCATGTAATAGTCCAACACACAATAAACGCTCCAACCTTAGTCTAATCATTTCCAAAGATGATGTCATATGACTGGAATCCATATGCCCCACATCTGGAAAAGGAACTAATTAGACAGGGCTAATCTTTTAAACCCATGCAATGGTCCAGGGACTTGAGAAATATTAACCTGATTGATTTCACTTCTATTAGCAACAACCTCCTACAAATATGACAAAGGTGAATGATTGTATCGAACTTTACATACAATCCATGTCTGACATTCTTGATACCATTGCAATGTATGGCTTGCCAAGAGATCCTGGAGAATCTCTCACTCCCTAGCGTACCTCAAAGACCTGAGGTCAACAATAAGCTCCGACAACAAACTCATCCATAGATCAAAAGCAGGTTACTTTAGGGCACAACTTGAGAACACTAAATGCAGACTCAAAAAACCATAAGAACTTTTCAAACAACAAATCATTTGCAAACGTAACCACTGTTTGGTAGTCAATGTGTCACTGCCCAGCAGAGATGAATTCTCCACCTATTTCAGTGAAAAGACTAAGAATATTGAATCAGAACTGCAGCTCACCTCAGAGGGCCTACTAGGCCAGATCCAGCCCAATCACCTTCCAGTACAGTCCCCGATGGGATCCCTCTTACTGTGTATACTGCAAAAAACAATGCTACTTGAAATGCCTTCAAACTTCCAGACAAAGCCGGTATACTCTAAACAATATTATCAATAAAACCCTCCACCTACTTCATTGATCCTCTGCCTGGTGAGGTCATCAAAGAGCTTAGATCATCAATACTCCCGCTTTGGAATAAGATTGTAAATGCATCTCTCTCTCATGGCATGAATCCTGATTGCTAAAAGATAGGTCCTGTCAACCCGTATCCTAATAAAAACCTAATTCCTATCTGTCCAACCGCAACAATTTCCATCCAATTACCAGCATCCCGACACTATCAAAGTTACTTGAGAAATGCATACACTTGCAAATCTGCAAACACATCAAGCAGTTTCAGCTCCTTGACTATTGCCAATCTGGCTTCAGAATAGGCTTGATCAAAACAATCCATGCCTGCTTAAACTTCTTGATCTCTCCTCTGAGTTTGTGCAGGTCAAACACAACTTATGATTGACCTTCTGGAGTGAAGGATGAGGCTATCTGGTCCCATTAGCAAATTAGATTGCCATATTCCTAAATGACAAAGCTCAAAGAATCAAAGTCAACCAAACCCTAGCTTCCATTTGAAGCAATGATTCATCTGAAGATAGCCTGCATGACACACAAAGCCCTTCACCATACTACTCCTGTCTACCTGGCAGAATTGTCTGGTGGCAGTCATGCCTTAAGAAGCACCAACTGCCTACTACTGAAACCACAGAAGTTGAACAAAAATAAAACATACAACCGCTTCCTCTCTGGTCTAGCCCCAAGAATATGGAATGCACTGCCTCATGAAATCAGGTCAAACCCCTCGACTACCTCATTCCAAAAAAGAAGTACTAATACTTATGCTGAATAGGTTCCTTAATAGTAGCCCTGAAGCCCCTTAGCTTGACTTTGCTGTGGGCACCTCCGGATCTTATATCTGCCACCCGTCTGTTATACTGTGACTGTATTGCTGCGTGCTAATACCTTATTGCATCTCTCTCTATATGTACAACTTGTCTGCTATTTGTACAGCACTCTGATACTATAACGGGCCATGTTAACTCTATATAAAACTCTCAGGGAAACCACCAAGCCCAACAAGTGTCAACAATCTCACATGACTCTAAGGTGAAATGTGCGAAGTGTCCATTTCTGCTGCAAATTAAAAAAAGCAGGGCGCATATTACAGGAAATACCAGCTTATGATGGTTGAATGCAAGGATATTTTATGAAGTGTAATTTAGAGAAATTACATCAGCCTCAAATTAAACAGAAATGACGCTCCTTCCTGGAGTGGAGGGAAGCTTGTGGAGGGAACATGGAGAATCAATCAGTCGCCCTTGATCGCCCTCATAGAAGCAGTCATTTCCCAATCTATTAAGGGATTGGGGATCCATGTATGTACACAGTGTGATCGGAACTGTGCTACCAGGATCAGCACATGCATATCAAGACCCAAGGCTCCAAGGGACCAAGAGGACCCCATAAGAGTGGGAATATTTAGAGACTACACTCACACTTGTGTGGGCCTTCAGGGCCCTCCTTGAAGAGCAGTTTAGGTCTTAGAATCACCACCTCACTTAGATGCAATTCAACCTGTCACTGATGGTGTGTTCTGCACTTACCAACATATGCTCTTCATTCTGCTGTCCTAAGCATTGGCACTGTTTTCAAGCAGAGCCTAAACTCAATAAATTGAACTCAAGGACATAATTGTGGTACAGGTTTGTGTATAAATGACACAGGTCTGCCATTTCCTATATATAAAGCTTAATTGCTTAAGGTCCCATTGTAAAATATTGGAACATGGGGCCCAAAACATCATAGCATTCTCCGGTTAAAACCCAGGTAGAGTAGTTTTGAGCATTCACATTGTTAAAAATAATATAACATCTAAATATATAAAATATAAAATAAACGTAAAATAAAATATTATTCTGCCACAATTCCATGAATGGAGCAATGAACTAACATTCACGTTTAGGCATTTCAATATGGCCTAATCCAAACATAAAGGAAAACACTCAAAACAATAACAGAAACCTTGTTAGTAAAGGTCAAGGCCTGTAATATATAATACTTACCACGACAAGCTATTTGAGCTGCAGCTATCACTCCAAGAGGTAGATTAATATTGCATTCACTACATTATCTTTCACCCCCTTCTAAGAGAGTGCCCTATGAAGATCTAGGATGTTATGCTTCGATAAACAACAAAGCAAGCAGAGATCACGAGGTTATCTTAAAATTAATGTCATTGTAGAAGCTACACTGAAGGCTTGCTCCCATTGGCTGCCAAGTCCATGGCACAATTCTCACACTGTACAGCTATGTTTAGACAACTTCACTAATGAGCTCAGAAATCCCCATAACTAGCCTCTGAGCCTTTCCTGTTCTGTTCGTTTTCTGCTTTCCACGTGCTCTTTCCTGCTCCTGGATTCCCGGTTTTGGCTACTCCAGATTCTGACCCACCTTAACAGTGGGCCCAGGGCCAAAAGATCTGAGTCATAGCTGGCATCTAGTTCCTCATGCACTACAAGGGACGCTGTCAATGGAGGTATAGCTTGTAGCCTTTTCGGGAACTTGTTCTCCACAATCTGCATATCTGACTTGACCTTGTGACCCCATAGGTCACAACCATAACTGGATGGAAATGCATTTTGAGTAGTACACTTTCAGGAGGGCCTGCACAGGTACCCACTGTCATACTGGCAACATCATAGATTGCTTTAGCAGTTCTAGCCATGGTCTTCCTTTTAACCCTCCGTAAAGGGACCCAAGACCCAGAGGACCCCCAGACCCACTATGTTGTCATACATCTACAACTGGGTTCCTTTAAAGAGCATTTGATTCACTGCTTCCGGCTGCACAGCCCAGTGTATGACTGGGGAGCCTGGCTAGGTCTTTATTTGCCATAGATAGTGTCTGTGGCAGGAGGCGTTTGATTCATGACAATACAATTACCAGGGAAAGTGAATCTTTTTAGCTCTATCACACTTCTTTCTACTTACACTGTCACTTTTATTCCCCTGTTGTACTAGGATTCTGATAGCCAGCATAACATTTTATTCCCTTTTAAAGTTTGCAGTCCTAATCTCATTGTTATGCTTCTGACATCCAACGCTCACAGGCTCTGCATCAAGATGCTGGCCTTTATTGCACATTTCAACCAGCTGGTGCGTGGTCTTCAGATAAAATCCCACAGCAGGTTTAATGTCTGTCCTTTCCTATTTGTCTTGTGTTCGTTCATTCATTCGCCTGTCAATAATTAACAGCAGATAAATGCAGCTCCCGAGAACCTCAATTAGAGTGTGTGCCGTGTAACGAGCAAAGTCTTAAAACACAGATTTTGTGCTGCAGAATGTCGAGAGCAAGAGCTGAGAAGTGCAGGTTCAGAACAGAAATTTCGCAGCAAAACGAGATTTAAAATACAAATCACTATTCATGCAAATGGGAAATAATATTGCTCGTGTTGATTTATTTGTTGAAACAAATGTATAATCCACGTGAACTATGGCTATAAAATTAGACACGCCATTAAGAGAATTTCTAACATTAATGCTGTGTTGACCTCCAAACGACAAGGCAAGATACCTACAATGGCAACACATAGTCCTGCCTCATCTTAAAGGTCGAATGAAGCTAAAGAGGGCCACAGTCGTACTGTGGGGTGGCATCGCTTCTGTTCCCATGGGATGCATACCCTACCAGGTCACTTGACAAATGTGCATAATAAACCGAAGCAGCTATTAATACTACATTAACTACACATCCTTCTTCCTAATCCCACTCCTTCCTCTAGGAGCTGTAATCCACTTACTTGATAGAACAGCTCAATCTCAGATAAAAATGAACACCCCTTAATCTCAACATTGCTTTAGATCTAGACTCTCTGTCCTCAAGGAAGGATGCTTGACATCGTGGTCACTGTTGGTCAGTGGCTTTGCTAATTCCATCGGTATAGGGATATCGCAGGGGTGATGTTTCAGGCGACTAGTGTAGGAAAGATCAGTTTGAGCTGGTTTCAGCCATTTTAGCCATGAGGCACAGAGTCTCTGAGGGGTGATGGGACAGAAATGGCCTGGCCTACTGAAGAGAAGTGATAGTGCCCAGGGCAGAACCTTTGGCAATAGGCACATGTGTGCAGGATCCTGGGCAAGGGGCAGGATCTATCGCCATGGAGATGAGGGTCTGATAAAGCTTAACCATTGGTTCAGTTTATTTGGGGATATCACTTTCAGCTTTTGGACATATCTCATACATCTGATTGATCCCTGGAGGCCTACTGAGGGGTGTATGTAGGCATGTTTCGCCAGTGCTTTTGGTTAGATCTTTTTGCAGCATTACAATCTGCGTTTTTTATCTGTATCTTTCTCACAATTTCCTGTTCCAGGTCCTTGATGAATCAACAGGTTTTCTCTCCAGCGGGGAGTGCTTCATACAAAGGATTTTGACAGTGCAGGGAATCAGAATAGGTTGCCCCACAAGGAGTCAAGATTGTATTACATTGTCATCAGTATGATTTGATGCTCAAGGACCCAAACAGGCATACCTTTGAAAAGCAGAGCTCGATAGCATACATGCTGTATTGTACAAGGACAAGTCTTTTTCAACAAGGAATAACGAGCTGGACAAAAGAATTGGAGCAGAGACAGACCACAATGGCCTAGGGAGCTATGCAAGCAAATATTTCTTGATAGAAATAATTCTGTCTGACTCCCCCAAGGACAACTACTGATGCTTCTAAATAGTATGCAGAGAAAAGGAATTTTACAAACCTGAGAATCGAAATGAACAGAGTTGAATTGGGCTTACCTTTCTTATTGGATTTCAATTGCTGTGTTTTGGTATCAGCATCTAGAACTGCAAAGGTTCACTATAATGGCATACTATATATAACTGAGACAGGAAAATAAAATAAATGCCTAAATAGTTTGAGTTGCCATTATTAAAAAATAAGGTATATTTCATGTGCTGGTAACATAAAAATGAATTGTTAGAGTTATTTAAAAATTACTATAAAGCTTAGGGAAATATCCATTTGAAATTTGTTGTAATCCACAATTACACAGTTTTAAATCTCAATAAGATGATAATATTTCTGTGAAGCTTTCCTGACACATACGGTAAGGTTTGAATCATTTAAAGAAATTGATTGTATTGCAGCAATATGCAAATGTAATGATCAGACTGAGGACCTGATTATGAGTTTGGCCAGAGAACCGCATCCGCGCCCGCCAGTAGAGCATAGCACTTCTAGTCTTAAGACTGCCGTATTGTGAGTTGACCACAGTGCCGGATATGCAGATGAAGAGACCTTGCGGTGGTGGTGAGTACTTTTTCCTTATATATCAATGCCTGTGTGTGTATTTCGACTGCATATGTGTCCGATACACACATATGCTTCATACATGTGGAAACATACCAACTACCCATTGTCGGGATCTGGCCCATATGTGGGCAGTTCTGACAATGGGTATATGGTACAAAAGGGACCTATCTGTAGATCGTAGCAAACAGGGACGTAATCCTTGAGGTGAATATCCTGCTGTGAAGTGGGACCTGAAAAAGGGATCCACGTCGGACTGTGCCTGGAAGAACAAGAAAGGGTTAAGTACGCACCCCAAATCCTTTGTGTCCGCTACCTTGAAGCAGGCGGTCAGGCTGCTTGTGGAAAAGGCAACTTGTAACACGTACGGCAGTGCAGCTCCCCTGTACTGCTATATGGCGGCGGCCCTTGCAGCAGTCCACTGGTGGTCACGGCAGGTCAGCCACGTACTTCAAAAACCCAATCCGCACAACTCGTAATACTGCTGTTGGACCCACGAGCTCACTGTGGGCGGGATGCCACCGTCGGTAAAGTGGTCCACAGATTGCCAGACTCCTAATAAGGCCCTAATCAGACCAAATCATTAGCAATAGAAAGCCACCAAAAGTTAAATGTTACTTAGCAATTTATTTTCAAAAAGCATATTCACAAATAAAAACCTTTATTGTTTTAACAAACAACGTGTTAAATCTAGGGAAACTCATGGAGGTTTGGTTTAACAGATTTGCGAGCTGATATTACTGAACCTTTGGCACAAAAAGTGCAGTGGGCACAGCTTAACAAATAATGACATGCCGAAATGCAAAATTGCTCTGAATTTTGATTTCATTAAACTAAAAATGAAGCGAAAAGGACGAGGAACCGGAGATTTGAATTTTTAAAATGGAAGTAAAAAAAGTAGCACCAAAAAGCAAAGTGCCATCGGAAATTAATGATTGTTGAAGATGAGGAAGTAGCCACAATGTGAGGCTAACCGCAGTGGTGCCCTGGTCAGATGCACCAAGTAGACGAGCCCTGGTGATAGTACAGAAGTCAAAAAGTCTGTTAAACTTTCAGTCTTTTGAAGTTGTAGCCACTGCTTTCAAACTACCAGCTGGATAACTGATGCAGGTCGGTCCCGCTAAGTCACTGGAGCATTTGAGATTTGTGCTTGAAAAAGTTTCCAAGTTCCAATACAAAAAGTAGATGTCCACCCATCCTCAATAAAAAAAATGCCAGTTTAATTTCCAGACAGCAAAAGTATGATAGCCTGAGGTAGCAGATCATCATTGGCAACTTATTCAACGTTAAATCATTTTGATTTTCCCATGGTGATCAATTACTTTTTTCAGATTATTATTGGTGACATATCTGAGAGTTATATTGGTCAAAGTGTATCAACAAATCTTTTTTTTACCTCGAAATAACCTTCAAACTCAATTAAATGTTGCTGCTCAAGGAGAGACTGTGATAGTGTGCAGTTGCCTTTCAGATGTTGGTCTCTTACAAAGGACATAACATGTTTACCTGCATGCAAATTCAGGGTGAGTGTCTAATTTTCTGTTGATCATAAACAATTGGAGTACCTTCACATTTTACCATGCATAATATGTAAGTATTTAGACGTTTCAAAGTTAATAAGTGGTACCACCTTACCCCATTGATTTTTCCATGGAAAAGCAAGAGAACCCCCTTCCCCCCACCAACATACTGGAAACCAAATTTAGTAACAAGTAACAAAGCTTAACTAGCATTGGCACAACAAATAGGTCCGCCATTTTCTTTGTCAATGCTCACTTTATTTTATCATGTTTTCATCTGTTGGAGGGGGGAGCAAGGCCCTCATCAATATTAAAAAATGGTTAAACTTAAAATATATATTTTTCTTCACAAAAAGCACACATTACCATTGAAGTCCCCGTAACTGAAGGAAAGTATGTTGTGTGCAGATATGCGTCTTGTGAAATTGCGGAGCCGAAGGCGCGCCTAAGGCAAGCCCAAATGTGCCCGACTGCGCCCGTCCTCGCGCAGGCCAGGCACAGGGCCTGTCCCCCTGGCCATTTGGCCCCAAAACGAAAACGAACCAGATATACCATCGAGGAACTACACAAGCTGAATCCTGGTAAAGGAACTTTATGCTGTTCACTAAACCCCAGGACTATCATCAAGCGAGGTATGGAAAGCACTTCCTGCCCCAGTAGCCAGACACAGCTTCCCCAACTTCTAAACTTAACGGTAAATGAGGCTAGAATCACAACACTCAAGAAGTCGAACTTAAATAGGTCAGGTGATCTGAAATGTGTTTTACTGAACGCTAGATCTCTAATTAAACACAGCATAGAATGTGCTTTGTTACTGGAGGAACAAGAGATTAAACTAGCCTTTATCACAGAAGCTTGGACAGATCCGGCTTCTGGGACAGATTTAGTGAAGGCCACACCCCCAGGGTTTCATTGTTATACTCAGGATAGGTTATATAAAAAAGCAGGAGGTCTTGCGGTAATTTATTACCGTTCCTTAAAACCTAATTTCTTCCTGATTTCCAACTCTACGTGTGAAACCTTAGCCTTTGACATTCACTCTAAGAATCATAGGATTTTTAAAAGTTTACTGTTATATTGCCCTTCCGGTCCCGAGAAAGGGTTCCTGGAGACAGTGGGTACCTTAATCGAAGAAGGGCTTTGTCAAAATTCATATACAGTAATGGGGGATTTTAATTTTCATTTAGAAAACCACTCGGACCCAGATAAGCATCAGTTGGATCAAATTATGGAGGCTGGATGCCTACATCAGCTGGTAACTACTCCCACACACGAAAAGGGACATACCCTTGATGGATATATTCAAACAACCATGACTTGGGGTGTATTTTAGTTCTTCCTCTTTCATGGTCAGACCATTGTGCTATTCAGTTTGCACTTAAAGGTGGCAGGAATCAGCCAGCTAAAACTAAACCAGACCAGGGGATAATGACCAGAGCCTGGGGAAAATTGGATATCAATAAATTTGAGAACTCCCTTAGTAGCTTGATGCGACCCCCTCCAACTGAAGCGGAAACTGCGGCTGCCGACTACAATCAATGGCTTGCCGCATCTTGGAATCTATTAGCCCCCAGTAGAAAATGGCTTCCTAAACGAGCTATACCATCAGCCTCCTGGTATTCTGAAGAACTTAGAGCCAAGAAACTGGAATGTAAACTGTTAGAAAGGGTCTGGCGCAAAAAGTATACTGACATAGATAAGGAAAAATATAAACAATCCATAGCAAGTTACAAACAAAGCTTATCTGAAGCTAAAATACAGTTCTTTTCCATGCAGATTGCACTGGCTAAGTCCAGCCCCAAGAAACTTTTCATTACCATTAAAAAACGGACTACATCCATCAGTCCTAAGAGTCACAGTAACCCCTCATTTTGTAACGAAATCGCCGCTTTTTTCAAACAAAAAGTTGAAGTGATATTCTCCTCATTCTCTGAGGTCAATGAAAAGACACAGTCAGATAATAACAATGATAGACTGGACAGCAAAGACTCATCAAGAACATTTCATCAATTTCTACCAATGGGGGTATCAGATTAATCAGGGTTTTGACCCTGATTCGATCAGGAGCCCCCAGTGATCCGTGTCCTGCCTGGGTCATTAAACAAATACCAGAGGTGATAGGAATGGCCCTGACTCCCGTGCTTAATAATGTTTTTGCCTCCGGTATATTTCCTAAAATCTGGAAAGTAGCCTCTGTTCCTCCGCTTTTGAAAAAACAGAATTTGGACCCCAAAGACCCCAATAATTATAGGCCTATTTTGCGGCTCCCTCTCCCTGCTAAAATCCTGGCGAAGGTGATGAACATCCAACTCAGTGCTTTTCTCCATCGTAACAACTCTCTGGACCCCTCACAATATGGGTTCAGGGCCGACCACAGCACTGAGTTGGCTCTGTTAAAGTCTACGGAGGAAATCAGAGAAGCCGAAGATGGAGAAGGAAGTTCTGCCCTGATTTTGTTAGACCTCTCAGCGGCCTTTGACGCGGTCCATCACAAACCTTTGATGGACCGGTTGTTTGGGATTGGTGTGGAAGGACTTGCGTGGAAACTCATACAATCGTTTCTAGCTGACAGGTCCCAAACAGTGGATCTGGATGGCAATTCATCAAAGCCATTTACACTCCCGTGCGGGGTGCCTCAGGGCTCTTGTCTGAGCCCTATGCTTTTCAATATACATGTGGCGCCTCTAGCGGGAGTTATTAGATCTTTTGGCTTCCAGCTCACCTCCTATGCTGACGACACACAGATTGTGTTGTCAATAAGCAAGGGAGGTGAGAAAGAGACTGGGGAGCGCTTCCATGAGTGCATGAGTGCAATATCCAGCTGGATGTCCTCCAACTGTTTAAAACTTAACTCAAACAAGACCGAAGTTTTAAAGTTTGGGAACAATCCTCTGGTGTGGACACCAGAATGTTGGCCAGAAGAATTGGGTCCCTGTCCTACACCCACCAAGAAGGCTAAAAATTTGGGGGTAATTGTGGATGATAGGCTTATCATGGGGGACCAAATTAGCCTGGTGACCTCATCCTGTTTTATGATTCTCAGAATCATAAGGAAAATAAAGTTCTTCCTGACAGAAAGCAATCTGAAGACAGTGGTCATGGCCCTAGTAACATCGCGGCTAGACTACTGTAACAGTCTATACCTGAATCTGCAAAAACGTCAGATGTATAGGCTTCAGTTAGTCCAGAACGCAGCAGCCAGGCTGCTGTCTGGTACCCCTAAATTTGCTTCCGTAAAAGGCGAGCTCAGGAAGCTTCACTGGCTACCGATAAAACAAAGATCTTTAAGGCTATTAACGGTACTGGTCCAGAATTTCTCAGGCAAAGGTTCCAATGGTATGTGCCCAGGAGGACACTGAGATCTGCCAGTGCTAAATTAACGCAAGTTCCCAGGATGAAAAAAGTACATTGGGGAGGTAGGAGTTTTATCTACTGCGCTTCGAGTGCCTGGAACGAGCTTCCATCGACTCTCAAAAATGCTCCAAATCTTCTTACATTTCGGAAGAGCTTGAAGACGTGGCTTTTCTCACAGTGACACCCCATCTGGTTCCCAGGAGGCACAGTGCTTAGTGCCAGGACACCCAAGGGTAATCGCGCGCTCTATAAGTACTATTAACATAACATAGCATAACCACCACCGATCATGCAGGTAGCCAATGACTAAAGTAGACTCCTTCACTGCCTCATACTATATACTGTAATGACTGCAAGAAAAATGTGAATGATGCAACACCAGTTCAGTGGATGAAGAGGGATGGCTGATGGTCCCTATACGTATATCATATAAAAATATATAATTGTAATACAATTAAAAGGTCTTGGCTAAAGCCAGACCTATTAAGGAGAGCAACACACCATATCCAAATTAAATTCCTTTTCCAGAAATCTATATACCCTAACATATAATAAGATGCTGCTAATATTTAAAACATTTGTTCCTATCAGCCATAGCATTTTTTTTCATACATATTTTACCAAACTAGATATTTTATCACAAACTATAAAGTTTGCTTTATTTGTGTAAATCATCCAATGATTTATATGTGAATATCCTCAGAAACCATTTAAATGCTCTTGGAGTTAGTGATGAGGGCCGAAACATTGATATATGTGAGTGGCCTGGTCTTCTTTCTGCATAATGTAGAAAAATAGGATACAAAGCCATTAAATCAAGATTCTAAATCGCTTACAAAAATATTATGTTGATGAGAAGGAAAGCCTACGTACTGCTATACAGGAAAGGTTTTATAGCACCCATTATTGAAATGGGTCTAAATCAAACCGGAAAGTTCAGGTTGGCAACATGCTAGCACGGAACCACTAATAGTTTCAGATATGAAAGAGACAGAACCATTTGGATGCCATATCAACTAACCCAAACTAATGATAGAATTATGGGGACAGGGGATCTTTTGTATGGCAAGACAAAAAATCAGCATGCTACACTAGCACATTATGAGTAACAAGCACTACATATTTTTTCAACCTCGACTTAAGTCATGTTATTTTATCATACATTTTATCTGCTTCTAAGCCATCCTTCGCAGAATGTTTACATTCAGATTTAAAATGCAACTTGAGACATAAAACCTGGAACCAATGGAAAAATTTAACCTATGCTCAACTACCTAGGTGAGCTAGATACTTCATTATGCCAACAGAGTTGCAAGACTTACTAGTGTACGATCCCTGAAAATCTTGTGTACACCAAATGTTCATCCCATCAGGATGAGACAGGAGAGAGCATAACTTCTTTTTATGAAACATTGACAGAGAGTAACCCAAGACTATCTTTCAAACAAACAGAACCTCTAATTGATGAGAAAAAACAACAACATTTTATTTGTGTATTTTAGTTCTGGTGTATGGAACAGAAACCATTGGTCTGATTTCATAAAGATCCTTGCCATCTCAGAATATTATCTAATGAATTGGAGCGTGTAAAGTGAATAACAATACTTCCACGAAAAGTCATGATTCAGCTCTTACCACTGTTCTTCTCCAAGTATGTTGGTGATCCTATCTTCTAAATAGCTAAATTTCATCTAGGAAGCTGCTCACGTATCTAAGGAACTATATTAGGGAGCTACATATTTAGAGATAAAAACAAAGTCCTAAAAAATTGGTAAGGTTCCGAGATAGGCAGAAATGACTGTGGCTAAGCAGATGAAAAAATCCTAGTCTGATATCTCAATGTTGAGAAATAACTTCTTACTTTAAGCAACAAAGGCTCAGGACTAAATGAAACCCAGTGTTTTATTTTCACCACCAATGTAATGTTAAACTAAAAGCTGCTTCTCCTTACTCTGTTAAGTTCAGCACAATGGTGCAAAATTGTTTCAAGCAATGAACTTCACCCATCCAATAAATTTTACATGGCAAGTTAGAAGTATGGTAGTGTAAAAAAAGGGATTTACTTTGTAGAGCTTTTTTTGGAAATGGCCCTTCTGACTGATAGACAAAGTCTAATGTTCTTTTAAAAAGAAATGTATTGCATAATACAACAAGGTGTGTAAGCATACATTGAAATTCATAATCGTAAAACAGTTATGTGGTTTTTGTCTGCAGAAGAATCTCTTCAAGCGCTAAAAAGTGATGTATGCATTTATAATATTTTACGAGACTTTAACCAATCATCACAATTAATTTCACAATTTATTTCTTATAGCATTTGAGAAGGTGTTTATTACTTAAAAACGTCTATTTTGAACTAGGCCTGTGTGAAAAAATGTTCATGCTAGCTTAATACCTAATTTCCACATTTCGTGTTATGGGAAATTTGCAACATGTTTGCAATATCTCATGGTGCAAACCTGTGCATGATATTTGCGAGAGACTGGCTTGAGCAGAAAATGTCTTGACGATAAACATTTATTTTTTAAACGAGTCTCCTGTCTATAATTTGTTTGTACGAGGCATATATCATGCAAAGGTTTGCACCATGAGATATTACGATATGTGGCCTTCATGCTACACCCAGAACACTGGTTAAGTGGTCACAACCCAGGGGACAATGTTAGATACTGCCAATTCAGTGGGATAGTGCCTTTTGTGATTGCAGCTCTCTTTATTTGTAAAATACCATTAGAAGTGATGCTAAAAGCCATCAAGTTCATGCATCACAACATAATGCAAAATAATTAAAGGGAAGATTATTGACTTGAGCATGCCCCACTTTCCACTTTCTCCCAACATCACCTGGAAAAGAGGTGTGGGCACCAGGTACCTTGAGTGACGTTTTTACCCTTTATAGATGCCCACCCCTATATAATGATGGGGATGTTCTAGTCTGCTACAATCTTGATTCATTTGCTGTGTCCACTTCCTCTTCCTTCGATTAACAGATCGGCATTGATTATATGTCACTGCTTTACAATTCGAGTGACCGAATAATATGCTTATTGCATCACAAGGGACACAAGGAAAAGACTTCAGGATCGAGCTGTTGTAACCTCTTTCATCTAAAGTTAAGAAGACGCCACCCTAGTGGCCACCTGTGCAGATTTACTTTAATATCCTTAGCACATTTGTTTAGTCTTATCATTTTGGGGGTCACACTCACAGATAATTTAGAACGTCAACTAGCTAGAGCTACCTTACTGACACTGGTCCTGAAAAAAATCATGTTGGACGTATAAGCGAGAGATTTCGCTTTGATGTGTCTTGTATAATACATTGGTCCAACACATGAGGTGACATGCAGGATTAGAGTAAAATGCTTCCTGATTCTGGGCAGGGAACCAAAACCCTTGGCCTCAACACACTGTGCCAGAAAGATCGAGATTAGAAACCTTCTGTTCCATTAATGCCCAGGAGTAGGTGATTCCGCATTGCGTTGTTTATTATTTACCTTTGTTAGTTTCCATTCTTGAGCTGAGTCACTGTGATGGCAGGGACTTTCCTGCATGTATACCCTAAGGAGTGAATATTTCCTTCCAGTACGGATCTGAAGCTTGTTTGGTGGATCACAGTGCACTGGGATCCTGGCTTCAAAACCTCCCCTCGCCTAAATGTGTCATTCTCCCTAAGTGAAAGAAATTTCCATAAATATCAGAGTGAAACCACTGTTGATTCTGGATTAAATGTGTGTAACCTGAAAGTCCTAGATTTGTGGAATTATGATGGAGACTTTGTTATGCAAATTTGTATGTCTAAATATTTGCCTTGCACAATGTTTTTCAGAGTGTTGTGAATTATGTGATTATTAATCAAATGTTGACTTTTTAGTCTAGACTAGAGCAGACCATAGTTCATCCTATCCACCACAGCACACCTCACACAGGGCTTGAATAAATTTAACTACATCTCCCCTACTCTAATGGAGCTCAAGTGGCTCCAACTATCGGCCTGTGCCATCTTTCAAGACTAGCTTACAAATTCTTGATTATCAGCACCCACGCCTATTTAGGCGAAAAGCGCATCATTTCTGCAGGCTCTAAACACATGTAGGCATTGCCAGCATGAATAGAGAGAATGGAATATGAAAAGAAATCATTGAAACAGGTCTTTTCTGTCATGACCCAAGATGTGGAAAGACATGCCATTTGGAATGTCATCCCCATATCCATCAGGGCCATCTCAACATTCCATGAGTTCATGAAACAGCAGAGCACACATCTCTTCAAAGAATACCACAGAAAGTCCCCATACTGTCCCACAACTCAGCAGCCAAACCTCCGCTAACTTAGAAACTCATTCAATCTGTGTCACATGTGCTGTACTGTACGTAACTGCCTCTTGCTAGGCTTTTGCTATATAAATAGCACATACATACTGAATACAAAACAGCAACCTCACACCTAGATTAATTTGTCTCTAGTTTGCAAATATGGTAGGAGTAAAAGTACGGGTGAACTTTCCATTTTCACAAACTCCTCAAAACATTTTCGTTTTCCTCTTCATACGTGACTTTCTCTTTCTATGATGTGATGTTACATTAAGGTAAAGTGTTATTAGTACTAGTACACACTGTTCCAGGGAAATAAGCACTTTATAGAACCAAAATTTAATTAAATCAATTCAAATCAAATAAAAAAAACAATGGGAGATATTAACTCTTGTTGAAAGCACGAGGAAGCAAGCTGTTCATTCTACATATATGATTTTTGAGTTGGGACAGAGCCATTTTAATTAGAGGAACAGGCATGCTTTTAGTTTTTAAATTGTACTACTTTAGGCAGGAATAAGACCCTTTCACCTAGAGAGAAACCAAGTAGGCTCTCCATCAGGGAATGCCTGCAGATCAAATCGAGATAGTGACAGAATGTGCCGCTGTGCGTGCCAAATACTGACACTTGGGGTTATACCGCACCATAACTACTTGCTGCATAAAATGTGGAGCGGCAAATAATGGATTAGCATCTGGTTATCCCACTACTGAAAAATGGGCTTGATATAAAAAGCCAAGGTATCAAAATAGTCAGTGGCGTAGCTGCGGTTGAAGGGTGGTCCATCCCGGGTAGCACTCTTTTTGGGGGAGCAGAGGTGAGCAAGTTGTGTCTGTCAACTACCACCATCCCCCTCCCCCGATAACAAGCTGCCCATCGGCATTCACTACCCCTCCCCCAGAACAAGTTGTGCGTCAGCCACACACACCCTCCTCTTACCTGCACCGGGTCGCAAACTTAGGGGCTGTTCCGTGTGGCAGTAGGTCTAGCTACACCACTGAAAACAGTTAGTGTTTCTTTGTACAGTGAATGGCTTGGTACCTGGGACAAACTACAGATCATGTGCACTGGTCCACTCGGCACAACCTTAAGTAAGCTTGTGGTGCGAAGACAAAGAAATCGCAGACTTTTACCCCATTACAGTAAATACGCTGTTCACAATGCAAGTGCAAACTCTCTCCTGCAGTTTGAACAACACATTATTGAAAGGCAGACCAGCTATTTGAACTGGTCAACCTTCACTGCAAACGGTGTACCAGCCTCACTGTTAGATTGGGGGAGGTATCCCTCTGTAGCAGGTTACAGTGAGTGACTGAATCCACCTAAAGATGTATGTAGAGGGGTCTAAGGGGGACTTTCATGCCCCGTCCCAAGAGGCAGCCATACGGGGCACATTGACTACACCCACCTCCATGTAGTGTACAGTGTACAGTCAGTACACTTGCTGACTACTTCCTTGCCTCTATGCTTGCACTTGTAATAACACATGAGCGCACAATGCTTTCGTCATTTTCATGCGGCTACACCCTCATGTAAATGAGGGCACACCCCCTTGAGATTGTGCTGGTGCACATATAGTGCTGGTATGATCCATATTACAGAATGGGCTTTGCAAGCATCAATGGCCCTTTCTGTAATTCCGTTGTCCCCTGAAAGCACAGAAAGTGCACACACATGCCTATAACGCCCCAGAGCACTTTGCATAAGAAGGCCCCCCAGGGACTCATTTTACAACTGACTGATGTACTCATCAGTTGCCGAACCTGTACATTAATAGCAGTTTGCAAAATTGTCTACTTCACTCAGAATTATGAGGCATTTTGCAACCACTTGCAACTGGAGTACGCTATCAGGAGTATGTGCACTGACAAAAAACGACTGCTCACAAATTGTCAACACTTTTATAGAGTACGTTGCTTCTGCTGGTAGGGTCTCCAAGACCAGGGGGCCGATGTAGGTAATAGGGAAGTACCGATTCCTAAATATCCAATTTTACTGATTCGGTATTTAGAAATCGGTATTTCAGATGTAGGTAAGAATTCGGTAAAAAATACCGAATTCTTAATATTTGTTATTACCGAATCGGTAATTGAGATTCGGTAATAACGAATACCTACCCATTCATTCCTATGGGCTTGGAGGCCCATAGGAATGAATCTGAAAACATTCGGTATTACCGATTCGGTATTACCGAATCTGTAATACCGGGAGGTATTTCAAGGATGCCAGGGTGTCCAAGGACACCCTGTTGCACCCCTGAAATGTGCATGTATGCACATGTGACACATGTGCATGCCCTAAGGGCATGGATGTGTGCCACATGGCACATTTCAAAATGCAAAATAGTGCTTTTTGAAAGGAAATCACTAATTCCCACCAACTTGAAGTTGGTGGTAAATAGCGATGCCTTAATCCTGAGGTGCACTGTTTTAAGTGCTACCTGCATTGCATTTAAGGAATCGGTATTACCGATTCTTTAAAAGCAAGGCCAATAAGGAATCGGTATTAAGGAATCGGTATTTACCGATTCCTAATTACAGATTCCTTCCCTACATCCCACATGGCTAAATACCG
Organism: Lissotriton helveticus; assembly: GCF_964261635.1. Classification (NCBI taxonomy): domain Eukaryota; kingdom Metazoa; phylum Chordata; class Amphibia; order Caudata; family Salamandridae; genus Lissotriton; species Lissotriton helveticus. The sequence goes on from NC_136068.1 coordinate 789,403,354, forward strand.
GTCGGTGACAGTGAAATTTAACGAATTTCACCGTCACCGACTGGTATTTACCCACCTACATCTGGCCCCAGGTGTCTTATCCAGGAAAGAACTGCAGGAGCACACTTTCTGGGATGTAGATAATTGGTTAGCTTAATTTATGCAGAGAGATGAGTTATGTATAAGAGGACCATGTCAGTTTAGAAATTGTGACGAGGCTCGAAAAGCCTCCGGATTTTACGAACTTCATCATAATTGGCCCCTTAGTGTTTCTGACTCTGGTTGTGGAACAATGAGCAAGATGTGACAGCTACGTTGAAATTTTTAAATGGGGTGCACCAAGATAGAAAGTAGAATATAGACGTGGAAAGGGAATATTGCAAGTCTAGATAATTCCACACATGTCCAAATAGTCAACTTGTATGTGTGTCAACAGGAGGAACTGTCAGCAAAGAGTCAATGCACCAACCATACACAATGCAGGCTTCCTCATATAATATTCTATATATAACTGTGATACGTGACCCAGTACAGCTATGTTGTTCAGATAATAACTACGAGGAAGCACTAGAAGGTTGGGTTGTATTATGGCACCTGGTTCTTAGCTGAACGTTGCAAAGTTATACAATAGTACTAGTAAGTCATGACATGTTGTAAATATGATCCAAGTATAAGGTAGTAACAGTGGACCAGAAGTAACACAGATTATATTTTGACAATACACACAGATGAGCCATGTCATTTATTACCAGAGTACATAAAAGTTGATGGCACAAAAAACTACCCGACCAAACGTTTGAACCACCTTAACCGACATACCTTCGAACATCCTAAATATATATGGGGCATCCAGTTTTATTGGCGAGTTTGAGCCTAAAAGAAGAAATGTTTCCTTTGTTTTTTTTTAGCAGCAATGCCTCTATTAATGGCCCTGCCCAGTGTTTTGAGGAGTCAGTTGGAACATGCAGAGTAAGTTACAATGACTGTAATTACCCAACGTCATACTCTGGGACAGTTAAATAATATGGGTCTGAAAGGAAACATGTCCCCTGATCTTCTGTAGTTTCATTTGGCTTATTGCCCGGGATCTTTGTTTTCTCTCTATGTGTTATATATGAATTACTCAGAATGCTTCGAAAGGTCCTAGAGCGGATTCCTAAACATTTAAGGAAATTAGTAATTCCTGCAATGGCGATTTCCCGTCTTGATTATGGTAATTCTCTTTACCTCGGCACCCCGAAATAGGTCATTAAGCAACTGCAAGTGTGCCTAACGATGCAGCTAGGCTTTTGTGTGAGGTTCCAATTCAGGAACCAGTGGGGGAGCATCTGAAACAGCTCCACTGACTCCCAATCGATGCCACGATAAAATTAAAGTTGCTTTGATTCACCCATAAAGCAATAAATAACACAGGTCCCCTGAAAATCAGAGGCATGATTGTGCCATATGTCCCCAACAGAAGTCTTAGAACATCACAAGAACTCCTTCTCAGAACTACAAGAATTAAGAGAGCAAGATGGGGAGGCAGATCCTTCTCACATTTGGCACCTAGGCTGGGGAACACATTGCCAAGTGAATTAAGGTTCGCTGAAGTGGAATCTAGTTTCAGGAAAAAGTTAAAGACATAAATCTTTCCGCAGTACTTTTATCAGACTTATTTATTTACCCTTCTCAGTTTACTCATGTAGGGCTGGGAAGCCCTTGGGCAGCTATGCGTTTTACAAATTCACTTAACATAACATAACATATGTGACCAGTATCTATGCCTGAGAGACAGAAAACAATAACGTATGGATTAAATTGGCAAACATTTCATTTTCTGAGCTAAAAAGACAGGTTTCAGACTTTTCCCTCATCTTAGGACCTCCATGATCACCTAGAGGACTGCACTGTGCGCTGTCCTGTTATTGTGCAAGAGTTAAAGATTTGTGGTTAGAAAGACATTTTACAAAAATATCTTTGGTGCAGATTCCTATATCATATAAATGGTAAAATAAAAGGAGTCTAGAACAATGACAAAATATCTACCCAGCTATATATATTTATACATATATATATGTGTGTGTGTATATATATACATATATCTATATATAATATATGTGTGTGTGTGTGTGTATATATATATATATATATACATATATATATATATATATAATGTATATATATATATGTACACACACACACACACACATATATATAAGGACACTACTGCTTATGAGTAAAAAAGGAATTTTCAGCACTCCAGCGACAGGTAAAATTAATTTTATTTAACTCCAGCTACAGCAAATGGTCTCTCAGGTGCGTTTCGGCAACTCTCTGCCTTTGCCAACAGACGGTTCTCAGCAGTGCTGTATTTTAGGTTTCTGGAAAAAAAATGAAATTAGCTTGCCAGAGCACCCTCTGAATGGAATGAAGTCTAATTGAAGTCTACTGCAAGGTAACTGAACAATTAGCAACAAGTTTCAATCCAATAGAAACTTTTGTAAAAAAAACAAACATAAAAGGTGCATGTTTCCAGTACAGTAGAGACTCGTACAATAGCTTCATGCACAGAAGAGAGGGAGTAAAAACTGTTGCCTATTTGGAACTCTTTCATCTACATCCAATCGTGTTCAAGAAGTCTTGATTTACAAGTTTTCCATCATGAATTTTAAACCTCTCATAGATGAAGAAAAATGGTATAGGGCTTGAAGTAGTTCTTGCAGATTAGAGCTAAAATAACGTATTCACTACCTGATTTCAATAAAATCAGTGGGATGGTGGATGTGACATCAAATACCATATGCCCCTAATAGCATCAAATCAAGAGATTATTTAGTATCCTTTTCCAAAAATACTCTAATCTAGCACTAAATGATCTGTGATTTTTATCCCAACTACCTACGTGCCTAAATACTATGCATGATGACTTCTAGGCTTTCTTCCTGTTTTGATCTTTTACTCTGGTGTGTTTTTCTAATCTTTGTCCCTTACACCTGACACGAGAAATCATGTTCTCTGCACTTTCTCGGCTTGTCCTTAGTGCCTCCTTCTCTTGACTCCATAGGTGGCTCTTATTCACTTCTGTTTTAACTATCCTACCTATTAGTTCTATGTTTTAATTTCCTGCCTCTGATTTTATTGACCTTGAAATAGCTCTCATTATTGAACTAGCTGTTCTGTCTTTGTCTTGAACATGTGCACTCCCATTCTTAGATACATGTGTTACCAATAGACATTTTCGCCTGCTCTACAATTTGTTTTGCTGTCATGCAATCAGTTATCTTCAACCATGTACATATTTTGACCTTCCCACCACATAGCACTCTAATTATCGTAGACCAACTTCGGTCTATTTAAAACTGCACCAAAAAGTCCTTTGTTCCCAATCAAACCCGCTGCAGTCATAACAAGCATTTGCAATGGAATAGGTCTCGCATTTGCGAGAGTTTAAGCAGTTGGCATTGTAAACTACAAAGCTGTTTATTTATCTGTTTTGATAATTAACACATAAATAAAAAGCATTGTCATTTACAATGCCAATAGCTCAAACTCTTGTAAATGCAAGACCTATTTCCTTTTCTAAAAAGCAGCCGGCATTGTCCCGGGCTGCTTGGAAAGTGAAAGCATGCATGGCTCGCTGAATGGTGCAGAAATGCATGTTGTGCCTGCAGGAGGAGAAACTCATTAAAGAAAATAGTGCCTACAGAATAAATAAGACATACTGTGTAACAAAAGAAGTAAAAAGGCCAGTCCTCTTGGGTGGTTACAAATGAAGACAAGGAGGTACTAAGGAGGGACTAACAAGCCTATTAACGAATCAGAAGCCAACATTTACAAATGACAAAGACACAAGCCAATTAAAAATATGGGCAGTGAGTGGGTGGAGTTTCAAGTCCATACTCGAATACAGCATGTGTCGCAATGCAGCGCATGCACTGCCTAGGCTTGACCTAAAAATGTCGCTGGGAAGTCTAGCTTAGGGAAAATCGGCACACGCTTTTGTAGTGAGCCAAAAGGGGAAGAACACACATTTACTTTGGGCGGGAGGGACAGCTCAAAGACTGTCTTGTAACAGAATATCTGCCTGTGTGACACCCCTGGACTCAAAGCCAGGCAGTGGGTTGAAAGTACCCGCAAAATGGTCACCGTTTTAATCGTTTCTGATTCTAGATTTACAACTCTGCATGAGAACATTTCTTTTTCCGAAATGCTAACACTGTGTTAATTTTTGGCATCCTCGTGTAATATTACATTGATTACTGTTAAAACAGTTATAAACACGTGATTGGAAGTCATATTTTTATTAGCTATTATGTTTTGAAATACATAATACATCATTTACATAAAAATGCACATCTCCCTCTCTTTCTAAATATGGTTTCTATTTATAGATTATATGTTGCATGTTCATGCACTGATGTTTCACATAATGCAACTGCATAAATACATGTTTCACACAATGCAGCTGTTTAAATACATCTTCCCCTGCCCACAATAATGTAATTAAGAAATAGTTGCAATAAACATTTAAATGATCTCGAAGTTATTAGTGTTTACTTTCCTTGCCACACACATTATTTACTAAGGCAATATTAATCACAGCTGACAGCACGTCTACCCGACTGCCACCACAGGTAACAGATCAGCAACCACCACAAAAGGCGCCGGATTACAAAGGAAAATCTATAAGAGGGGCTCTTCAGGCAGAGAAAATGCTCTCTGTAAATGACAGCGCAGGACCTTGTAATGGAAAGTGTCACTCATGTGCTCGGGTAATAGCAGGGTTCTGGCAGCAGCAGGCACGCCGCTGAGGTGACTGCCCAAGGACCCAAGGAAAGCAAACAACGAGCAACTCAAGGCCAGGTGCTGATGAAATGAAATGTTTGCTTTCAAACACTCATAACACCAGGCACTCGGGGGCTCCCTCCGTGCATGTAATCAACTCAGAAGGGAATTTTTTGAGGCAACAACACTGCGCATGCCACAACTTTGCAGAAACACTACTCCGTAGCATATGTATGCTGGCAAATATTTAAGGAATGGGTTGCATGGTAAAATGCATCTGTGCTTTGTTCCTCGGGCCCGTGTGTGCATGTTAACATCTTCACACCACGTACTAAGTAACTGCTCGGTGCCCGAGCTCTGGCAGTGCCAGTACAAACAGGGCTAATTATAGACGTTCCTGTGGGGCCAAGAGGAGACGCCGACATGAGCTTGTTGCTAGGACGGGGCTCCTTCGCCAGGGTTGTAATGAGGAGCTCTAACCCTCAGCTGATTGTCTATTTCAAAGGGAAGGCTCAACATTTCATCAGAGTATAGGACTTGGGTGCTAAAAGTGTCAGCAGTGGCCAAGATATTTAGGTTGTTTGTTCAGATAACTTGTCTAAAACATGAGAGGTATCCATTTCATTGTGAAAAAGACAACACTGTCGCAAACATTTTTCTAAATGTATTCTAAGACGCAGCTGATTCTAAAGAAGGTGAGAGTAGATGGGCGCCTTCCAGTCGGTGGCAGGGGTTGGGGGGAGGAGCACGAGTAGACACCACATCAAACCTTCTACGTTCAATGGCTACCTTCAGGGTAATTAAGTGGCATTAGGCCACGTCTCCTCGGGGCAGAATTCCTTGCACGAATCCTGCTGGATGGTGAGGCCTTGATAGGCAAAGTCAGGTAAGTGGGCTGAAAGCCACTGTGACAAATGCATGCATTTGACAAACAAACAAGCCTATCTGGGGGCTGTATTACGCAAAGTGCCATGGGGGATACCTGCTTCGTGGCCCCCAATGCACTTTTGTATTACAGAAGGTGCCACAGATGCTTGTGCGGCTCATTTGCATAATACTGATAGCACAGACGTATATGTAGCACCAGTGTTACCTCGGGAGGCCACTCCCTCATTTGAATGGGGTGTGACTATATGCAAATTAGGGAATCTCTTGGCCTCTGCCTCCACGTCATATTATAGATATGAGATCAAAGGCAAAGTAGCCATCAGGAGGTGCACTGACAGTGCTCAACAAAAAAGTGGTGCACTGTCAGTGCGCACCCAGGGGACAGACAAAGGGATTCCCAGGAACCCCTTGAGATCCCTTTGCAAGCAGGTGCAGTCCCTTCATTCACCTGCAAGGGGATCTCTGTCTCCTCTCTAAAGTGAAGGTGGGTGCCTCCTACACAGTGAAAAAAAGAGTGGTTGCTTAAAGCGCCACTCTACTTCGCTGAATGTGCTTCCCCCAGGACAGCCCCAAATTCGGGGTTGCCCTGATGGCTGTAGATTTATTATTATCTGGCCAGAACTCGAAGTGAGGGTGAGACTAAACCAGTACCCCTACTTTTGTTAAAAGGCAATCGGCCCGGGACGGTTAATTATGACATTTGAGATGCAGCTGAAGTGGAGGGGAGAGAGTCTCCTGTGGGTGAAGCCTAGGGAGGGCAGACAGCTGAAAAAAAACATGGGCCTTCTTGTCAGGGTGTCTGCTGCCTGAAAGAAATGTAAATGTGCGCATTTATGTAATCTGAAGATGGGAAGGCTGCTTTGGAGCTATTTTTTGCTGTAATTGATGGTCGTTTTGGGAGGAACTGAAAGGTGACTTGAGCTGAGGAGTGTGTGTTTTAGGGGTAAGTTAGAAAAAATGTTTGCACTAGGTCAGAGCTGTATTTTGGAAGCACGTTTTTTAATCTTAAACCTAAATTCTTTACTGCATTTTGTGGCAGCCTATTTTATACTGTGTGTAATGCCGTACATATCCGCAGTGCTTTGTGTCACAAGCTGGGGCCTTGTAACATTAAAAACTCAACACACTGCACCAATCAGAATTCCATTCTGTGGATCTCTGGTTACAGACAGAGATATCAGCGGTGATCGCATTATTCAAAATATGTTTCACAATGTAAAATAGTGCATCTCTCATTGATTAGTTTACCTGTATTTTCTTTTCATTTAAGGCGTGTGTTTTATATGCAATTACTTAAAGGGGAAAGATCAACAAAATAGTTACAGAATATTTTATTTTTAACCACTCCTTGCACCCCGCCCCCAATCTCACTAACCCAGCCCTCAATGGACTCAGGATAGCCGTTCCCCAACACATTTTTAAGGCGCTTTGACCGGTGAATCTGCCGCACTATCCCTTTTTGCGCCTAGCACACCTGTCCGAAGGTGGGCTGTGGTGCAAACATGAGGAGCGCGGCCTGATACACAATACAGGCCCTGGATGTTAATAATTCTCAAAATTACGCACCTGTTGATGGTTATGGACAGGGGTGGGTGTAACCGGTGTTATTCTCTTTAACATAATTACTTGTATTTACAGCAAAATCCCTCGTAATTACACTTAACTACATGAGAAGCGTAATCCAGCATTTAACGCTACTTTCTTAGTGCAAAATGCAGCCTTGTGTTAAAAATGTTCCAGAGGATGCATTTTGCACTAATAAAATATCAATAATTGCTACAGGACATGAACAGCGGTAGCCAGCAGCCACTTGCTCTCTCTTAGATTATCGTTCCTGTGCTCCTGTGGCAGAATTTATCCCCAAACTACTCCTAATTACTCAAGTTGGCATAATCACACCATTTTGGTAATTTTGCATCGCTAGAGTAATGCGTAATTATTGAGTTTACTCTGATTACTCTGCCATAATTAAAATTTCACCCAGGCCTAGTTATAGACTGAGATTTGCCAATCACACATGCTGGAATGCTATCCGAGGGCTCACCAACAATGTTCCTGCATATTCAAGGATGGGGTGGGACTGCAAGACCAAGGAAGCGCTGGAGACACAAGTTTCAATCACTTAGAAGGGCTTTTACAGATTATTACATGGACCGACAGACTAGAACCTTGGTGCTACAATGAACTAGAACTTTTCCTGGAAAAGTACGTTTGCACTTTTAAAATATATGAATTACGAAAAATGCTTTTACACAGTGGGGCAGATAAGCGTTCCTAAAAGATATGAGCACACACGGTAAAACAGCAATGCCATGAAAGGGGCAAGTGTGATAAAGAAAATGGATGTTTCCATCACCTCCTTGTTCCTTCTTCGGAATATATATTCAGCATCTGTTATTGTCAAGACAGCGTCGCTCTTACATATTTAAAATAATCCGATTTTTAACATAAATCACTAGCCGTGGATAGAACAATAAAAAGCAGCCAAGCTAGCCCGTTTCCTATTACATGCTTTCTTGCAAGTGAGACAGGCTGGAAATATTTCAGTCATTCATTTGTCAGGTCACACACACATTCAGTAATTTCTGACAGAAAACATAGGCTATCACTTTTCTGAGACAGCTGTAGACAAGTACCATTTAGATAGGCCCTATCAAACACAGACACAGACACAGCATACAGGGTCAAGTCACTGAAACCTTGCACGATTCAAAAAATGGCAGAGATTTGCACCATTTTTGTTTTATTTGCGATTAGGGCTCCCGGTTTTATGGTATTTTTTGTTGTTGACATTTCCGTCTGTATTCATCCATATTTTTTTTTGCTAATTTTATTTGTAATTATCCACATATATGCAGATCGGATTTATCGAGCCGAGAAGCCAGACCTGCGTCGAGACCCGTGATCTTTACTTTGCTATTTGGCACAAGAATATGGACTTTAACTAAGAAGGGAAGCTAAAATAGATTTGGACTCGGGAGAATAGTGTTTGGATGGATATGATTGAACTTTCAAAGGGACAGAATGATGTATGGGGTTCCATAGAAAGGACATGAGATCAGATTTCGTATTCACGATAAAGAATAAGGACTCGAAGTTCTCTATAGTTCATAAGTCTCTAAGTGGAGAAAGAAGTGCATTTTAGAACGGACAGAGTCAACTAGGGCGACTGAGGACTTAGACTCCCTGAATGATTTATAAGAGCCCTGATGATGTCCCATGTGGGGACGAAACGCGTTGGCTGTTGATCGAATGATACATGTATTGAATTATGGTTGGATGCTGACCGTCACCAACAAGATATTCCGAATAAAAATCTAAAAGAATTGAACTACTTCGTTGGAAAACTTTTTTGGGGAGAAAGACCTCCCAACATTACTTGTGTAAATTGTATTGATTATATGCATTATTTATATTGCTTGTGCTCCTTCTTTCATTTTGAGGATGTATAGTATGGTGAGGGACTTGTAGACAGTGTGTCCCTAAGGGGTTGAGCACAACAACACGACTTTGAGCGATCAGAGCATATAAGTGGGGAGAATTTCTCTGTGCACACATTAGTACCAGACATTGTCTAACTTAATTTTGATTGCAGTTATTCACATATATGTTGGGGTTTTGGGAAAAAATAAAGCTGAAACTGGTATATTTAAACTTTTACTGACCCAATAAATGCACAGGCTTCCTTAAATGCCCAACGAGTTTCAGTAGTATGAACACCTACAGATGACAAGTCAATGTACTTATATAAAAACATGCATAGTTTAGTAACAACTTTGTGTATATCTACACCTGTGTAAACCTCATTACTAAAATATATTTCTTTTTTGTCCCCCCCCCCCCGCCTTACCTGTCAATCTGCAGGTCTATTGGCCTGGCAGTCATGACACGAGAGCAATTAGAATCACTCAGCAACAACCTAGTTTTCTGTTTTTATCCAAATTTAAAAATAAATACAGACAGGAAATTAAATGGTTTTCTGTCTGTATTTATTTGTAAAAAAAAAAAAAAAACAGTAAAAACGGAAACCAGTGAGCCTTATTTGTGATATAAAATGGCACAAATGTGTAAAGTATATGTTTTGCAAATGAGTTTGATCATTTTTTCAATCTACCCATGTCATTGTATAGTGAAAGAACTAACACTTTGTGTACTACAATAGTTTAGAGGCAGCACATATGATGCTTAAGGCTCTAAGGAAGGATTTCTTTGTAGCGTGGTCCCACAACTTGTTTAAATTGATTTTGCCGGCATTAGGACTCTGCATTATGAAAATGTGTTACAGCGTGGGTGCTCTGCCAGGTCGAATAATCAACTTGTTTACATAAATAAAAATCATCATTCAGTGTACTCTCTCTGCTCACACACTTGGGTGCCTGATTTATAAAAGGGGGCAATGCTAAATATTTGGAAAAAGTACGTTCCCATGGTGAAGAAATATTAAGTGGTGGTTGTCAACGTGCAGGCAAAGTTACATTTTGCTTTGAGAGGGACCAGATATGAATAAAGACATATTTTTGCACTTTCACCTGGGGAAATCGTATAAACATGCTGGAATGTTTTGTTAAGTTTTAAAGGTTTTGTGCTTCCAGAAAGTCAAGCAGAGTTACACCATGTAATGGCCTGCCTTCCTCCAATGTTTGTAATTAGTATTCCTAATAGGCATAACGTGTTGCCCTGCCAGCAACAGCACACCCACATCTAAAGCCAGGTACAATGTAGTGGTGCGAATATTGATCAATTATCTGGGATAAGCCATTTTTGAGGCGACAGAAACAGATAATATCACAAAATACCAGATCAATATGGCCTTTCTTTTCACGTTAATGCTAAAGGGAACACACTAAAGAAGTCTTGCAGAGAGAGGGTTTTCTCAGATATTCATTTTTGCCCACTGCAGGGCAGAAGGTCACAATGGGTTTTAGGGGTGATTCTTCATTTTCATAAAGCTGGTTCTGTGAGGGGGCTCCTGAAAGGGAGGACTGGCTACTGCTATCTTGAATGGAGGCCTCTGGGATGTTTTTCAGTTAGGTGAAATGGGAAGAGCTAAACAATGAGGTTTGCATTTGTGGTCTTAACTCTCTTAGGAATGCATCTAAGGGCATCTACTATCAGTAAATAGTCCACTGGATACCAATGGCACCCCTCCTCCCCTAAACTCTCAGACCATTCCTTTACCTGGAAGAAATATCTAAAGAAGACTGTTAGACCTGGCATCTTTGGCGTGGTTTCCCCTGTCTTTTTGCCTCTGCCTCCTGTATTTTTCCCGCTGTGCTGGATATCGTTTTTGCTGGTTTAGATGCTTAAGGCACTTTGCCACTGCTCATCAGTGTCAAAGTGCAAGTGCTCCCTGTGTAAATTGCTATTGTAATTGATTATCCATGATTGGCATATTTGCCTCACCAAGAAGTCTCTAGTAAAGTAGACTGAGTGTGCCAGGGCTGGTGATACAAATGCTACTAGTGGGCCTGCAGCAATGATTGTGCCACCCACAGGAGTAGCCCTAAAATGGTGTCTCAGGCCTGCCACCACAGTGCATGTGTGCAGTCTGTGAACTGTCATGTTCTCCTGGTCTGTGTCCCCACTGGCCAGGTCTAACCCTTCCCTTTCTGTGCACATCGGTCACCCCTATGGAAGGCCCAAGGTACCCCTTTGGGCAGGGTACAGTGTATGTGAAAGGTAGAGCATGCACTAGTGCAGGTGACATGCTCTGGTAGTGAATGACAGCCATTTTCATTTTCCACTATTGTAAGGCTACCTTGCCCTTAGGCTATCATGGGAAATGTTGGCTACAGTGGCTACCAGCATATCTTCCCATAGGAGCAAGATAGGACATAAAAGTCTGGTATCCCTGAACTCAGAATTTATTGACACATAGTTTAGGAAAGGTGTTTTTTAAATCCTGTGTTTGAGAACAGCACTTTTAGAAAGTTGCTGTTCTCTTGTCTGACCTTTCTGTGTGCCTTGGCCTGTTTGTGAATTGACTGTCTGGTTTGTGAGTGACAGGGGCTGGGTGGCTCCCAGAGGCTGAGTGGGCCATCCCTGGGCTGAATAGCTCCATCTGCATCTAGAGTGGTGGGAGGGGGTAGCACCTGGGCCTGAATAGGGCTGTGCCTGCCTTCCACAATGCTGGCTCCACCTCCTGCTGGGCGGCTGACGACCCTGCCCCTCTCTCTGAAAGGAAAAGAGAGGCCAGGAAAACAAAGTGCTCAAGGAACACCCTGCACTGGTTCAGACTGGGCTCAGAGCCCTCCTGCACAAAGAGAACAAAGACTTTTAGGGGTATAAGTATAGGACCCCAGACTACAGAAAACAAGATCTTCCTGAAATCAAGAAGGAACCTTTGCCAAGGAGAAAGCTGGAAGACTGAAGAAGGAAGACTGTACTGCTGTGGCTTTGCTGGACTGACCTGCAGTTGTTTTGCTACCAAGGAGAGGGGAAGGACTGTGTTTTGTGCTGTGTCCCCTTGCTTGAAGGAATCTCCAAGGGCCTGAAGAAGAGCTGGCTCCCTGTTAAGAAGTCTCAGGAACACAAGGACTTCACCACCAGCTTCACTGAACTCTGCTGAGAAAGTTCTGTTCTTCCTACAGTGCTTGGGCCAGTTGTGGTGCCTCTGGAAGTTGTAACTGTGTTGGGAAGATGGAAACCCAGATTTTAAAGACTTTCTGCAAGTTTTAACGCATCGCTCCCTTAAGGAGCGCATCCCCGTCAGTGCGAGGAAATTCACGCCGCCACGAAGGCCGAGATCGTCACAGCGCCTGTTGCCGCTGCCAGAGTCGTCGCATCCTTTGCTTGCGGGACGCAACAGTCCGGAGCGGGAAGATTACTATTGGTGCGAGTATTGTCGCAGAGCCTGTCGTCGCTGGGTGAGATCGTCGCACCGCTTGCTTGCGGACCCCATCACGTCACTGCGAAAGTCGTCGCAGAGCCATCGCATCGAGGGGCTGCGAGAGGAGAAGATAGCCGCTGAGCCGCGCATCGTCGCCGCACCAGAGATCGTCACCGCCTCGAAGATCATCACATCGTACCTTTTGCGAGCCGCTTCCACCGAAACCTGTGCACCGGAATCCACGCAAGGTATCGCATCCCTCCCCATACAGACAGGTGTCACCGCAACACGCCCGCTACATCGAGCGGGGTTGTCGCATCGACTCCTCAGGGTCTCAGGAGTGATGCATCTCTTGCTTTTCACCGCCACAGCTTTCACTTGGAACTTTTGTTGCATTTAAAGGTACTGTTGGCTAAAGAGAGACGCAACTGTGAACAATTCTAACGCAACCTTAAGAACTCTTTTGAAGCCATATTCTTGAACTGTGTATGTTGGATTTTTGTCATTTTGGTCTTGTGTAGTTTAGAGTAAATACCTTTATTTTTCTAAACTGTTGTGGAGTCAGTTTGTGGTGTTTTCACTGTGTTACTGTGAGGGTTAGTACAAATATTTTGCACATTGCCTTCAATAAGCCTGACTGCCAAGCTACCAAGGGGGTGAGCCGGGGTTATCTGAAGAGTGTTTCCTCCTTACCCTGACTAGAAGCAAGGGTCCCTATTTGGACAGTGGTACCTACTCCTGCCAACTAGAGACCCCCAGTTCTAAAAAGACCAATTCTGCCTAGTCCACGCAGGAAAGGAGCATCAGTGACTCTCCTATCTCTATTTGCATACAAGGACTGGAGATGCTCTCAAAGAGTCAAATGGCTGGCCTCCAGTTGTTGCCTCAGTAACATAAAAGGCTGAAGAAGCGTCCTATCCTGTTTGAAAGAACAAGCTCCCAGTTGGGAGTGAACTGCACTGGTTCTTGTGGGTGCTCTGGCTGGGGAGTGATACAGATGTTTTGTTTGGAGTGACACTTCATTATATACAAAGGGAGAAATCTGCCTCAGAGTGCAGTTTTCTTCACCCTTAGGCCTACAAAGTCCTGTGAGGCATGACACCGTAATGAAAAAATCCGTCCACTTCATATTTGCAGGGCCTATGACCATACTTGTACATCCTATGAGTCATCCAGGATTGTCATTTTTTCCGGCTCCGCACAGGATCAGAGCTCAGGCCATTTGTCACCCTGCTGGGCCAAGGTAATTTCATTTCTACTCAGCAGAGGGACCAAAGTCTGCCCCACACAAAATGAGTGATTAACAGTTTTTCCCTCAGCTTTGCTTCCCTCAGGTCCTGAGGAACAAGGGGTTGGAATGGAAATCTGCAACTTTTAATTATCTGTCACACTGTACATGGGCTAAGTGCAGCCCGGGTCCACTGAACAGAGGAGGGAGCCCAGGCAACTAAAACCAGCAGAGGAGGGGCCTCCTCTATGAAATGTTGGTGGGAAAGGCCCAGGCAGGGATGTCAAGTTGATGCCTCTAGACCAGAGATAACTAGTGACTCCTGGGTGACCCAATCTTACATTTTCCCAGCATGCTGTGCAAGAGAAATAGGACAAGGGAGGAGAGATAATGTGGCATCCTAGGATCAGCATGTGGGTGCCTGGCTTCTAAAACCTTTCACTCCCCCTTTAAAGATTCTTGCACAAGGGAGCGCAAGGCTGCAACAGCCATGGACAACTGGAACGAGACATCCTCTGCTACCCAAAGGAATGAAGGACTGCCCCAGTTGACCCAGGAACAGTGGGTCTCTCCAAGGGCTAGAGAGGCTGGTCCCCATACTGCCCTGAGGAAAAGATCTGGACGTCTACACCCAGAGAAAAATACCAGGAGGAAAGTTGGCTAAGGGAGGTAGTGGAACCAGCTACCTGAAAGGTACAGTTTCTTTTTAGGCCAAGACACCGGCTGTAACTACTACCGGTGGCTAGTGCTCACCACAAGGAGTACAACAAGCACAAGATTGTCAGAATCCACCCAACAGGGCCCGAATTATTGCAGTTTCAATGTTGATGACCTTTGACCTCCAGCAAGGATCAAGTACATGGGACTTCACTGCCCGGCAAGATAATACCCCAGGGTGTGCCAGGGCCCTGGGGTCAGTGTGAGGATTAGTTATTTTTACCCAGGGGAGCGGTCATGCTTAGACCCCCATTCCCAGGCTTATTCTTGCTCCGGGGGGGATCTCCCCAGGGACTGATGCATATTGAATAAGGAGTGATGTTGTGCCCCCTAGAAGATGGAAGGGACCCAGGACCGTGTCTCCAGGCCCAAAAGAACATGGGGACTGGGGGAGTGCCTTTGCACCCCCCAACTGCGGTGTACCTATGCTCCAATCCCCGTGTCCATGTCAGAGGGAGGAGGGTAGCCACCAGGCCGAAGAGACCTCTGTCCACAGGAGCTCACTCTCCAGCAAAGGAGAATGCTGACCAGGCTGAGAGCTGGCGGGGCAGCTGGGGGTAGGCTCCCTGAGCTGCTCCCAACAAAGCCTCCATGTGGGGTGCCCAAGTGGGACCAGGCACCTCAAAAATACACCAAAAGAGGCTTGCGGTGCAAGGCAGCAGGCCAAACAGAAAGTGGGAGAGCAACTCATGAAATATTCACTGTTCTCCTCAAGGGAGCACCCCATAATGCCTTGCAGGGCTTATTTACATTAATCGTACCTTCTTGTAGTGGCCACAGGAGGACAGGGGCACCACCAAGAACAAACAATGTGTGTGGGGGGCTGTAGGAGTACAGCAGCCCCTCCCCTTAGCTTCTTGGAAACTGACCCTAAGTTTAAATGGGAAAAGAATCTATGACCCCTTGTCCTTTAAGGTTGAATGTAAGAAATCCCTACAGATGGTGCTTTTACTATACAGCTGGGAATCCAACACCTTCTCAAGGCTGGTTCTATGGCTGCATTTTATGTGGCCTGAAATTCAACAAAGAAAACAAATGAAGTGTAGTGCCCTCTAGAGGCTGCCTTTATGGTTATATTGTATGTGGCCTCAAGGTGGCTGCCTCTAGGGGCTGTTTATGTGGTTACAGTTTATATAGACTAAAGGTATACATAAAAACAAACAGACACATGATGTGTTCATTTTAAAATGCTTTACTGAAATAATAATGTTGGACAGTGATTACTTATCAAGGTAGAGATGATTCATTGACATTAATAATTGCATTTACACATGTTCAGTATTGATTTATTGCATTTACGCACAAATTGATGGGGGTTTTAACATGTGGTTTCTTATTGTAATATAGTACGCCCTCGAAAAAGCAAATAGGCTTGTTTTATCTAAAGTGATGCCCCTTATATTGTGATGTATTGTCTGTATAGGTGGGAGAGCACTGTGATTATGAGGGTCATGACTAGGACCACTGGAATTATGAGATTGTGCTGCCATGGCATTTGTCACATAATTATGGATTTGCCACATATGCCATATAATCCATCATCTGCTGCATAATCTGCAGATATTAACAAAAATGAATTTTGTTTCTTACTCAAATGGTTTAAACGTTACAAAAAACTGAACTGACACATGTTGCTGTGCAGTTGAAGGCCCTTTGCAAAGGTTGACTGGTTAGCTTTCTGTTGCTAATTCCTATATTTTGTTAAACCAGTACCAATGAGGGTCAGCCTATGCCCAGACAGTGGTAGCAATTGTAAAACTGACAAAATAATGACATAATACAATCAGCAAATGTGCCACGTAATTTATTGTTTCTTGCTACATAATTTAGGCAACCCTGCCACATAATGGTGCCCTTCCATGCCACATATTTCTAGAGGCCCTGATCATGACCCTTTGAGGTTAAATGTGATTTCATATTGTAATCCAATGTATTTTTGATCTGTATTATATATATTTATAAATTAATGCATAGTATTTAGTAGTGTGTGTGTAATAAATGCACTTTTCCTTTTCTAAATAAAAAGCACCGATGGGATAAACATTTATTGAGTGTTATTATTTCGTGCCACCAAATGATGAGTACTAGTTCACACTAGTAGGCCTTGGACTGCTCTGCTTGGATACCATAAGAGATTAAAGTGCTACATTGTGGTGCTAGGCTCCAAGTAAGGGGAAATTGTGGGCCTATTACTTGAGCAGGCCTCACATTCTACACTTCTCAGATGTTTTAAGGCATGGACAAAGTGGGCAATCGCCAGGACCCCTAGCACCCAAGAGGCCCGATGGGAAAGTAAACTTTACATCTCTCTCTCTAACTCACACCTGTTTATTTCTAGATATGAATTTATCTTCTTCCCTCTGTCTTCCTCTAGCTCAGTCTCTCTTTGCCTGGTTTCGTCTTAAGGATTTTTGGGGTCCTCAGAATGAAATATATTTAAACTGGTATGTGCGAAACCCTTATCTGAAGGTTTGATTGTTACAAACAGGGACCCAAAAACCCTTTAGACAACACACTAATAACCCAATTTTTTGCAATAAGGTAAAGTGTGACTTGCATGATCTGCAAGGCTTACCCAAACACTCCTCAACTGTGGTATGCCTTGGTTGCAGTCCATAGGGAACATTGATTTTGACTGGCACTGTGCCATTTCTTTGTACACATGGAAGTCAGTTAGGGGTCGCCAGGGGCCTCAGATATAAACCCTGGCTTGTCCTTTGCTACCCCTGGCACTGCCTTTGCAGCCCCTGGCCTCAGAAATGGCAACTTCAGTGCCAGGAACACAGAGGCAGCTGAGGCTCCACTCTCTTCATTTTCTGCAAATTTTATATTACACTAATAGTGAATAATTAAAATATATTATTCACTAATAGTGTAATAAAAATGGAGTACAATAAGCTGGAATACGCCCTTCCAGGACAGCTGAGGTAAGTAAAAAATGCTTTCAAATGTATGTTGTGTGCATGCTTGCGGGTGAGAGTGTGTTTATGTGTGGGAGAGTGTATATGTGTGAATTTAAGTGTATGTGTAAGTATGTACATGTGAGTTATAATGGAGGTCAAAGGGTTTGTGATGTCACTTTCACTACCCCCGGCATTTTAGTGAATTGACGTCCATGTTGGGCACTCTTGGTCTTAAAACTTTAAAAATAAATGTCTCTTCTGAAGTTTGCAAAAAACACAGTTGATGGACAGAATGTAGAACAATGTCATACATTCACCCCAGTACAAGGATCTGGGCCTAAATCCATCATTTTTTTGCACTCCACACCACCCTGGGTTAGACACTGGCTATATGCAAATCAGCTCTGACCCTGTGCCTCATGGGAACAGTCCAGTCCGAACTACCAAGCCATGTCTTTCCCAGACCGGAATCAAGCATCCAAGGACCGGTTTCTGGCTATCCGTCCATCAACTGTGTTTTTTGCAATTTTCACCCCGAGTGGGCTGGGTATGCTCAGACGTGAGTCCCAGGCTCTCCAAACCACTGGAGTCAAGCTATCCAGGCTGATGAAGGCTGATAGCCAGAAACCGGTCCTTGGATGCTTGATTCCGGTATGGGAAAGACATGGCTTGGTAGTTCGGACTGGACTGTTCCCATGAGGCACAGGGTCAGAGCTGATTTGCATATAGCCAGTGTCTAACCCAGGGTGGTGTGGAGCGCAAAAAAACCGATGGATTTAGGCCCAGATCCTTGTACTGGGGTGAATGTATGACATTGTTCTACATTCTGTCCATCAACTGTGTTTTTTGCAATCTTCTGAAGTTTGCAGCATTACCCCCACATACATTGATAACCAGCTTTTTGTTAAAGTCTACATTTAGTTACTGGTTGTGCATTCATGAAGGTTCTGCTGCACATTGCATTTCCTTTGGTAATTTAAAATTGTTGTTAAAATGTAACAAATGGGCAGTCTGCTCTACAATAGTTATTGCAAGTCCGAGTGCCCTCACTGCAAGTATTTGCAAGCTCAAATCCTTGTAACTCTTTCTAATTCTTAAGGCAAAGCGGTAATGCTTCGAAACGTCTGTAATAACAGAACTCTAGAGTTTTGCCAACTGTTGAGAATAGGTTTCACAAAATGGAAAATCTCAACTTCAAGTAATTTTGCACTGCTCCTGCTCTGAGTAGCAACCAGCTGGTCAACAAAGCACTGCATGTCCCCCACAAAGTCTCCTTTATAATGTGACATTTTGGACCTCAGAGATATAAGGGAAGAGATCCCACAATTTCACCATTTATAATCAGGAATCAGGCACCACATTTCACAGTGGTCAAGCATAAGAATAACTGGGAGTGGAGACTGTTCAGAACTTCACAATGGAAACTGAAGGTGAAGGGGGAACATTAGACTACTGACTGGCTCACGCATATATTTGCTCTCAGGTTATGGATACACTGGGGCGCTATGTGTACAGACAATATTTGAGACCATTTCTGACATGCAGCTTTCACCTGGCATTCTGTTGTGAAGTGCTGTGACTCTTTGTTTCTTACCAGCTCATATGGGTTATCTGTCCCTCATGTTTAGATTCCCCTTTAGGCCTCCTTTCCCTATATTGTGGCTTTTGCATTTGATACCTTTAAATATCTATCTCTTGCTTACCTCTAACTCCTGACCATTCCTTTTGAGGTGGCATCCTGGGTCCCTCATCTGGAATCCTGGGTCCATATTACAGAAGTTTCCCGGGGGTGCAACGGACATTTGTGACTGCTTTGAGCGTACCCGGGGCACTTTGGTATTACAGAAGGGGTCACAGGCGGGTTTGTGGCCCCTTCTGTAAAACAGATAGCACTTGAGTATATGTTGCACAAGTGCTATCTCAAGGGGCGCTCCCTCGTTTGCTTAGGACCATGACCCCTTGCAAAGGAGGGATTATCTTTATCTCTGTGCCTAGGCTCTATTATGGACGTGGGCGCAGAGGTAAAGAAGCTGTCAGGAGGCACACTGACAGTGCATCCCAAAAAGGTACCTGCAAGGGGAGCTCTCTCCCCTCTTTAAAGTGTCATGGTTCATGTCATTGACCTAGGTTTGTGCTATTTCTTGTTTGTTATTCTTGGTAAATAACAGGAATTTTGTCTCGGTGAAGCTGAGCTTCAGGTTGGCTCGGAGGTGTGGATGAAGTGTTTGGAGGTGTGGATGAAGTGTTTGCAGCCGAGGATTTCTGGCACGGTGGACATGTTCACTCACAAAGAGTTGTGTATTGTCAGCACATTGGTGAGAACTAGGAGGGGCGGTTCCTTGCGAGGAAACATTCTTTAGGAAGACTGATACACACACTCCTTAGACTGAATCACTCACAGCGTGAGGTGATACACAGTTGGGCTGACATCAGCACATTCAAGAGCATTGATCAACTCACTGAAAACCCATGGCAGACTCCCTCCAGCTAAATTACACAATTTCAAGCGAACACCGCTTGTGCCTGACACACAACCTCTATTACTTACGTTACAGTTTTTCGGTGGCGCAGATAAATGTATGCCGCCGAGGCGAGGGAAGACCGAGGAGTCGGGCTACACAGTTACTAAACTGATGAAAATACCATCTTTGGTGGCACAGAAATGTACACATTATGTTCCTGCTCTCCATCGTGCACCGAGCACCAACCTCTGTTCACCCAAAACTGCTCTGTTCCCCACAGTGAGAAATTAAAACATGACAAAGTGAAGAAATAAAAAAAGAAATATAAAACGGCTCTTATGTCATTGAAACAGCGCACGCCTATACATCATGCGCTGTACTGTTGTACTCTATACCAGTGTCGAGTTTATTTCCACAGGAAACTCAAATTGTTAAAAAGAATTCGATTGCACCTAATTCTATTTGAGCAGCCTAAGACATCCCAGCAATAATGAGTGAGGATTTTGTTTATTTCGCTGTAACACAAGACACTACTATCTAAAACGCTTAGAGACCCCGGGGTGATAAGGCGCTCTACAAGTTGAAAATACAAATACAAATACAAATACAAAACACAGCATTAATCTACATTGCTTGCGAATCATGTCACCTCTACACCATTCAAATAAAAAAAAAATATTATCCAGTCCTTCAAAATCTCAACTGGAGGTCCACGAAGCAGTGGTCATGCTTGTCATTAGCAATGCTGATGCATAAATTAAAAGGCTCCTTTGCTAGTGGCTGAACACTTTATGGAGCCCAGGTGATATCCCTGACATGGGCGCCATTTTGTTGACAGGGCTCGAACAACACCTGGAAGATTGTTAAGAAGAAAGGTGTGAATTAGTCAACATATAACACAAAATGACCAAAAGAGATCCAGATTTTGCAGGCACACAGCTCATGTCACTATTCACATTTGGTCTAAACAAGGGACCGAGTGTCTCACGTAGACACATTTAAGCTAAATAACATCTTCAACCTCAAGGTCATGTATCAATTTGCCTATAGGATTTTTACTACTTCTCAGTGCAGCCATCAGATGCATCTTTTTACATCAACTGCCATCAGCTTCTCCTCTAGCAGTTCTATCTTAATATTTTGCATTTCATCAATGCATTCTCTAGAACATTGAATGAATAGGAGTGCGCTATACAATACATATCTCTCTTGTCAAATATCTGATGTGCAAAAGCAATAACAATGCAATAGATGTATGATTTTAGAGCAAACACAAATATTATTTTTCTTTTCAAATTAAATAGAAAACTAAATACATACACTATTTACGCATACTACTCATCTGCTGATGAGCTAAGGGGTGGAGGTGGACATTTTATTTTGACCATTTGTCAAACTTGTTCGTACGCTCTTTTCATTCATTTATTTTCATCATTCAATTGGTACCTCCCCTGTTTTTACTCGATATATTTTTACCTACACTTTGCTCATTCTTTCAGGCACCCTGATATCTTCTATTGTCAGCACTGTTCTTGGTTTTAGGCCCCTCAGGAGACCAAATGGAGCATACCCATTTACAGAATGTGTGATGGTTCTGTAGGCCCACATCATCTGATTTAAACTTTTTAAAATCAGCTTGTTATTAGCTATAGCTAATTTAATACTGTCTTCAATCACTGTCTTCAATAACCCGCTATAAAAGTTCTTGCTCTTGAATTTTAAACCACTGTCTTGTTTTGTCTGATGTTTTGCTTCAGCAAATAATTCTTCATTTCTGCAGAATAAAACAGCACTTTGTTCTTGGAAATTATCTCCTCTGGGTAACCTTCATGCAAAATTATCCTTCCCAAAATCCTTACCACCCATTGACTCGACATTTAATGAACAAATTCTACTATAAACCACTTCGAAAATAATCAGCTATAACCAGTAAGAATGTATTTTGCCCACCTAATACAACAGTAGGGCCCATGATATTGAGAGCTATCTTGGTCCATGGTTTCAAGGGATTGAACCGGCTGGAATAGTTGTACTGATGTTGTATAAGCTTTATCACCATTACTGCAAAATTGACATTTAACACCTCTTTCTGCATTTCTATCATACCAGGACACAAAAACAAATCCCTAGTCTTCTATTTCATCCTGTTGCACCCCATGTAAACCTTATAGGTAAATTTCACATCTCAGTCTTCACTCAATTCATGTTTAACACAGCCATTTTTTTCAAATCATGTATAACATGCTGGCAAAAACTTGCATAACCATCAACTAATGAGTATTGGTTTGTCATTCTTTGCCATTTCTTGTTTCCACAATGCTTCTGAAATGGCTTCATTTGCCATACATCAAATGATTGCTACCCATTCACATTCTTCACCCTGCTTATGATCATTTTTCAAGTCTGTGCATTCCTATACTTTAAGTGGATAATCTATCAGCTATGTTGTTGCCCCATACCAGCAACATATTCTACAATAAAATTGAACTCCTTCGGCGCGACTAACCATCTTGTAATTCTTGGAAATACTAAACCTGATCCTTCAGTGGTTTGAAAGATTCAGTAGAGGTTGTTGATCCATACAAATTCTAAATGGTCATACCCACAAATTCTTTCTGAAATGTCTAACGGCCCAAAACACTGCCAATGCCTTTCATTTCAAAGATTGAATATTTTTGTTTTGTGTCATTCAAAGTGCATGATGCATATACAATGACAAACTCTTTTTAATTCTGTATCTGACTCAAAACAGCACTAAGCCATAAGCACTGACATCCGTCAATCCGAAATTTCTTACATTTTTTTCAAACTCTTCCTGACACTTTTCACCCCATTCATATTGTACATGGTTTTTCAAGTTATGTATCTGCGTTGATTTTTATTGGAAAAGATTCCCACAAATTTTGTTTAAAACTCAATTATTCCTAAAAATAATATCAATTCCTCTTTACATGCTGATACCAAGATATTGAATATGGTTCCTGCTAACTTATCTTTTCATCTAAGACCCATTCAATCAATGGTATGACCAGAATAGGTTACACTACCCACCTTCAATCTGTATTTTTCCATCTTTAGAGCTAAACCACCTCGATTAACCTCATATCATGGTCAGCATCCATCTCTGCATAAATTGAGATGTCGTCTTTGAACTACAACACTGATCATATTAACAAAAATGTCAGCATTAACCTCGAAAAACAAATGACGCAACCACCAAACAAAAAAGGGTTGCATTTAAACTGGTATGTAGCAAAAAGTGTTATAATGGACGTCAAATGTCTTGATGATGGATGTAATTCAATTTGGCGATAAGCAGAGGATAAATCTGTAGTGGAAAACCACTTTGCTTTATCGAACATCGCAACCATCTCTTCTATGTTCCGCTGGGGATGCCTATCTGTCCACATCAGATTAGAATGATTACATAAGGCGACGCACACTCTCACTGATAAATCCAGTTTTTGTGTAGCCACTGTAGGCGCCATCCTATCTGAGTTTCAATTCTCCTCAATAATATTGTTTACCAATAACGTATCAATCTCTTTCCTCTTTTAGCCAGGGGAATGGTTCTAACATTATGTAACATAGGTTTAACACCTTTCCTCAACAGAAAATTGTGTTTAAAAGTCTCTAATTTTCCTAACTTGTCTGACAATGCTGCAGGAAAGTTCATAAACCAACACTCCGCCTCACTCTTTGGTTTCACCAGCAATATATGTTCTCTGAAACACAAACTTAGTTACATGCTAAAAACCACTTGATCTATCTAAACAGGAAGCGGTGAACCCATTTTTACCACATGCACTCTTCCATTACTTTTGCTGTCCTTAATCATTACTTCCGCAATGCAATAATCAGTAATCTCAATTCTCTAACATCCATGCCCTCTTAACTTCACATTTTATTTCCAAACTTGCATTTGGGCCAAATTCAACCTGCCTTCACAATCATTTTGAAATATAATACTGCATCTCGCTCCAGAATACACTAGTACTTCACAGATGTACTACAACAATAATAATATTACATTTTGGATTTTTGATTTGCTTCTCTCTGATCTCATCATATTCAGTCAATTCTCCTGGCCAGTGATCGCACACGTCCTACCTATTACTCAACGTCTTTTGCAACTGATCATCTTCTTCCACCACACTCAATAATACATGTTTATTCTCCTAATAATTTGGCATTTGTGTAGCATTATTTGACTTTACACATAGATTTAATCATAGTTTATTACTTTTACACATTCGAACACAGTGACCAATAAATAAATAAATCAATCCAGTACTTGTATAGCGCACGAATCACCCCCAAAGGGGTATCTCGGCGCTGAGGGCCGCTGGGAAGATTAAGCAAGCTATTGCCCAGAGTCGCATGTTGCTGGGCAGACCCCTGCCGGGGATCGCACCGTGATCCCCAGCGTCCAGTGTCAGTCGCCCAAGCCGCGGCACCAATATTCCTACATTTCATGCAGACGACGCTTCTTGCAGGACATATTTTATCATTGTTGCATTGGCTCATACTACCACATCTAATACATACATTGTGAGAATTAAAATGTTGCCTTTTCAATCTATTTGAGCTTCTATTCTGGTTGAACTGCACACTTTTTGCTTAGCGACAATTATTGTATCAACAGTTTAACTGTATTTATAGTGTACCTCCACTAATATCACTTCATCATGACATTTTTCATTCATCATCTTTACACACTTTCATGTTAACTCCTCACCTCTGGCAATATTTAACACCTGGGCTAATGCAGGCTTCTGTACATTTTGCATTTTATTCCTGTATAACTTTGTAAGATGTATGCATGATTAATTGACCATCGATATAGCCATCATGCAGAGTAGTAAATGCACAATTAACCAATAGAATTCATAGATTTGTAAAACATTAATCGATGGATACATTATCATCTTGCTCTCATGAACGTCATTTATACTTCTGTTAAATAATATTAGTTTTAGCTACAAAATAGGCTTCCCGCTGTCTCAATGAACATGCATACAAAGTTAAATTATCGTCTCCTTCTTTTACCTGTACATCTGGTAATGTGTTGTAAATTCTTGAACCTTCTTTACTTAGGTAATGTAAGAACACATCTTGCTTTCTACCATCAGCCAGTCTTTCAAAGCCTGATGCTAGCATACATATTTAAAATAAATCGGTCCAATCTTCCCTTGATCACCTGGCAAGGAAGGAATCTCACCAGTAGTGACAGTTGCCCCATTACTTTAACTTACATTACAAACATAGTCACTGTTGATAACTGTAGGCTCCTAACTTATTAGCAAAAGAAGTCCAATGTATCCTTAATTCTACAGGTAGTTAAAAGAAAACATTATCTAAAAATGTTATGGCATGCATTGCGCGAAAGGAACTCTGACAGATAATATTACTTGCTCATTCACATATATGAGGAGATGCTGTAGTCTGAATGTTATTTGGTAGCAAAGTCTGCAGTATAATTTGTCCTTAAGGTTTCCACCATTAGTTTCTGTAACATTTTTTAAACTGTGAAAACGTTGCTACCTGAGTCCAAATATTGTCAGGAGTACTGAAGCAGTTTTCATTGACAATGACCATGAGCTATATTTGCCAGGAATCCCCTCTATCCCTTTTCAATTCAATTCTTGTCATTCAGAAGCTAGAAAGTAAGGTTCACAATAAGGCAATTGATAGCATCATTTTACTGGGGAAAACTGAATTAAAAAGGTTTGCCTTACCAAGCCTAATTCTAACCTCATCTTTATTATAATTGCTTATAAAGCGCATCTGACACCCTAAGGGTAACCTGGCGCTATGGTAAAAGAGGTAAAACTAGGTGTAGAAAAACTGTAACTCCTGTCCAGTAGAACTAACAGGGCACCAGCGAGCCTGGCATGAGGAGTTCAGTAAGCAAAACACCTTCTACTAGACAGGACATGCAATTTGTTCAAACAGATGCCTATCTGCCTCTGAATTGTCATCTAACCATATGATAACATTTGTAATAAACTAAACTGCATGACTTCTAAAGAAGAAAATGCATATGGCCTCACAATCTGCTGCATAAGTGCTGACAAGCTCATTTAAATTCTGATAGATTTTCCTTCACTGTCTCAAAACGTCAATGGCCTAACCTATTATCATTCAAAGAGCCACTCTGATAACTGTAGGTAGGGGTCAGTGTCATTTTGGCTCTAGCTGAAGAAATAAACATTGTTGGTGGTCCGCACTCCGTTGTTAGTCAATTTTAATCCATCTAGCTGAAGAAAGACATCTCTCCATATCAGCTAGGAAAGGGCTTCTAGAAGCTTGTGTTGTCCTGTTAGCTTAACAAGAGGTCAGCCAAATGACCCCTGGAGTCTACTTCTTAGTTGTGGGTACAGGTAGGAGCAGGTTCAGCTTTTCAGTTCTCCTCACAGGTCTCAACTTGAAGTTCAATCCTTATTCTGTCTTTCACAGGTCCAGTAGTGTTCTGATGAGTGTGCCCTGGGGTGCCACAATTATACCTGGCACTCGCCTGTGGGTGGGGATGGCTCCTGGTCGCTTCCTAACCGATAGAGAGCATGTTCTCAGGGGTGATCCTACCCATGTTTACAGCAGTTCCTGTTAGCCCTACTGCAAACAATCCAACACTGCCTTAGCTAAAGAATGGTGATGAATTAATCCCAGATCAGTTGACTGGGGGTGAGTGTTTGATTTGCTCAAACGCTCCGTCCATCATCCCCTTTTGTATCGCTTTATTCGCCCTAAGTTGGCAGGGTATGCTGAGACGTGAGTCCCTTGCTCACTTTGCCACTGGATTCAAGATAGCCTGTCTGATGAGGGTTATGAACCTGAAACCGGTCCCAGGATGCTTGTTTCCAGTCCAGGGAAGACATGGCTTGGTAGTTCGGACTGTACTGTTCCCATGAGGCACAGGGTCAGACTGATTTGCATATGGCCATGTCTGAACTGGGGTGGCAGAGTGAGCGAAACAATGGTGATGGATTAAACCCAGATCAGTTGACTGGGGGTGAGTGTTTAATTTGCTCAAACGCTCCGTCCATCATCCCCTTTTGTATCGCTTTGTTCGCCCTAAGTTGGCAGGGTATGCTCAGACGTGAGTACCTTGCTCACTTTGCCACTGGATTCAAGATAGCCCGGCTGATGAGGGTTATGAACCCGAAACCGGTCCCAGGATGCTTCTTTCGGGTCCAGGGAAGACATGGCTTGGCAGTTCGGGCATCTGTTGCATTGCTGGAGTTGCTTATGAAAGTGACGCAACTGCAGCAATGTGCCACAACAGATAGGTGAGTCCCATACAAAAAGCCCTGCATCAATCCTTGCGACAGGTCAGTGCAGGCATAGGGATTTTGACGCAGTGAAGGCGTAGAGTGATGCAATAAAATGTAAATTTCACTGCGTCAGTTCTACATGGCTTTTTGAGTGGGAATGCTCACCCTGCATATATTATACCTGGTGCAGGTATAATGTGACGCAGGGCTTTACAACGTGATGCATCTCCCTAGATGTATCACGTTATAAATTGGCCGCATTGTTTGTGCCGTCGTTGTGTCAAAGAAAGTGACGCAATGGCAGCGCAGGGAGGCGCAAGGGGCTTGTAAATCTGCCCTAATGTCCTCAACTTAACCTAGTTGGCCAGCACATGCAATCTTGTTATATCAGAGATATAAACCAGGCATCGCCTCTTTGAGATACACAGGCCTGTTTAGAATTTTTTGTATTCAAATATGTGTTTTTAAAGTTTTTTAATAAACAATATATATATATATATAATCATATATATATATTTTTTTCAACTAACTCTTTGATAACCTAATCTTTTTGTGAAATTTTCACTGTAGAGCATCAGGGTGTATGATTGAAATCGAATGACTCATGGCTAAGTGTGTTGATAGGACCTTATGATATAAGTCTTTGTACCCTAAGGGATACATTTGTGTTTACTGAACGTATATTGATGCTCCATTCCCTTCGGGTTTATAAAGGAGTAACTCTCATTGTCTTTGAGACTGTTTAGAATTTTAACATGGGAGAAAGCAAGCCATTGGAGCCTCCGTAGATTGCAGTATGGTTAGCGATAATCGCCAAAGGAGGCTAGACATTCTGTTAAGGAAAGAGAAAACTCATCATATAGCTGTAAT
Organism: Lissotriton helveticus; assembly: GCF_964261635.1. NCBI lineage: Eukaryota > Metazoa > Chordata > Amphibia > Caudata > Salamandridae > Lissotriton > Lissotriton helveticus. The sequence goes on from NC_136068.1 coordinate 789,431,271, forward strand.
CGTAAGAGTCCCTCGCTTTTAAAAGAATGATATGACTTGCAAGTGCAGATAAGAGGGGAGGAGATGTAGCCTAGCGCTGTCGACTTTGGAATTGGAGAATCTGTTTGAATCACAGCCTCAGCTTAACATCCTATGGCTTTAAACAAATCACAAACTCTCCGCCCTAAAAAAATAGAAAGGAAAAAATGTGAAACAAAAGGTGGTTCGCTATGAGCTCAGGTCGAGTCTGCACAATATAAAACTGAAAAAAATATATATAATGTTATAGCTGTGAATACAACAATATTTTTATTATTGCACCCTTTGGTCTTTTATAACGCCCCTCTGGTAAGCAAACCACTCTATTAAATATACCAATAAAGGGGAAAAGCATCAATGGGTGTATTAAGCTGTTAATGAAATTAAGGAGATATGTGACCGTCATTAAGGACACCATCAAGACTTTCTAGCCATTTCTGAGGCTTGCTTATAGGATGCTCACTGGCCGCTAAAAAAATAAGGAACAAAAAAAGTGAAGCATAAGCTTGTTTCTCTATGCCCTTGGGTTATGTTTGCACAACATAAACTGCAAAAAAATAAAACAAAAAAAATAATGTTATGTCTGGTGATAGAACAATGTTTTTATTATGCCATCCTCAGTGTTTTTAGAACCCCCTCATAAGCAAACCACTCTATTAAGTATACCAATAAAGGGAGACTCCATTAATAGTTATATTACATTATTAAAGTAATTAATGAAAAATGTGGGCGTCTTTAGGACCAACACTTAGGGCCTTATTCTGACTTAGGCAGTCCTACTGTATGACTGCCAAAGCAGTAGTTCGACCGCCCGCCAGATTATGAGTTAAATCCTGGTCTGGCTGGCTGGTCTGGCTGGCGGTCCTGTGGTGGTCTAACAGCGGTGTTAGGCTCATAGAAGAGCCTAACATGCAGACCTTCACTCTCTGAGCACCCACTGCACCTTCGTTTGACGAGGAATAATGCGTTTATTGAACTATGAATAGGTACGTTTTCATGAAATAAAACAGAAAGCTAATTATTTTGTTTATTATGATTGGTAATTATGCTTGATTGCAATCTAGGGAAATTGCACAGGGGTGCATTCTCAGGAAATAAGGAATGCCTCTGTACATGGTACGTTTTACAGGGGCAACCCGTCAAGCAGTAAACGTGTTTGGATGTCTTAAACTGACATCATGACATTTTGTAATAATTCCAAATTCAACAGAAGGTTTCTTTTCATTCCATTCTATGTTACCTTCGCAATAAGAAACTCAATTTTAATTAAAGGTATCTTGACATTTTCTAATGAAACCCTTCGGTACAAAACACGATAATCTTATATTTTTCAGTTCTTGAATGTGTTAACCTTTTCGATTCAAATGATTTTTCTGCATCGGGTAACATGCAATAAGGTACATTTCAAGAACTATAATAGCTGTTCTGATGTCCTTCACAAATTTTTTCCTGCTTGGAATTCATTGGTTGTTAGATAAGAAAAACATACGAGCTAGAAACTTCTATGGCACTCTGTTTCTTTAAGGCTGAAAAAGTAGCAATGTGCTGGATTTTTTTTAACATCATCTCAAAACGTAGACCACAATCGCACCCTGTTCTTACTATAAGTGGATACTAATCAGCCCCTGAGTTGATCTCCATTGACCTCATACACTTCACCAGGTCAAAGGAGCAAAATTCAAATTCAGCAGCCTTGGAAAACAAGGTTTCATTTCACCGGGCAAAAAACATCAACATAGCTGCCAAGGTTTAAGATTGCTCTGTGTGACATCTTCATAAATTCAGTGTAATTATGAGTGACATTAAAAAATTATGAGTGACACTTTCTCACGAGCAAAATTAAGTGCATGGAAAGAGCGAAATATTAGAAATTACAGCCTTTTATGTCAATGGGAAGCCCTAAAATACTGGGAACTGCTCAAAACCCCTGAAATAAAAGGCAAAGATCCGATACCAATGAGACAACTGTTTAGGGCACCAATATCACATTGTAGCAATCAGAAATGTAATAGCAATTGTGCTTGTCTGAAGGATACAACTGTGGAGACAGCTATGGGTAAGCAGGATGAGAGTAGGGTGTTCAGTTACTACACGTAAATTAACATCATCAAAACATGTAAGCCAAGCAGGATGAAAGAGACAGTAGCTCATGAGTAACATCCAGAAAGAGTGGAACTTTATCTGCAACATCTCTCACAAGATTCACTCCAACAAGAAACACAGGTAGAAATTATTCATGGCTGCACGTGCAAGTTCTCAAAATGTTTCATATGCTCCATTGCAAAGACCAAATTAAATGTTTGATATTGACCAATAGCCGCAGAAGGAGGAAATCAGTAAAATCTGGCATTAACTTTAAAGCTGTTTTAAATAGAATGCAATTTGCAATGGATACAGTAATAAAATGTGCACAAAACATAAAGGTAAAGAAATTATCATTGAGCACGTCTCATATACTTATGCCATTTCACTTGTTTTAACCTACTACAGTTAAGTACTGTACATGTTGCCGGTATCAAATTAACTAACACAGGGCACAGCGGGTGACTAACCTTCCTGCTGCCACTCCACACGTGCCTGGGGGCTCAAAGCTGAGCGCTTCGGCCAGCAGCTTTGTTTACACATCTTGAGCCTTTGAGATGGAGGGTCACAGATAGGTCTCCTCTTCTGAGGAGTGTCCCGCTCTGGTTGGCAGCAGTTTCGATAGTTAGGGAACCCATTTGGTATTTAGCAAAATTAAAAAACTTTCTGCCTGGTATCAGTCGCGCGCCTTAGACCCATTTTCATCGACTTTTCCAGTTGGATACTGCCAGAGCTTAGGACGTTTTTCTGGTTAAGGTTAATGCGAGACAATATCTTCCCAACAGGTTTCTTTATTGCTTGCATTCTGTGGTTGTGGACCGCAAACCAGCAAGCGCGAAGCCGCGCCCTCCTCAATACTTCCCGCTTCCTGTCAAGCGGAAGTGACGTCCCCTGCGGCGCAATTAGGAACAACCGGACATAATCTTGAATCATGACTGCACACTGCCATTCAGCCTCGCTATGGGGAATCTGATATAATCCATGGTACATCTGGCATTGTAGTTCAGTTTTTACTTTTTGTGTTTGACTGCCCGTACTGCCTTAGCTGCACCAACACCTACGGGAGCACAGCTTGCGCAGGGCACCCGCCACGGGCAGTGCGCTGTCTCTGCATTGGCCCTATCAGTGAAAGCTGCATCGGCACTACACAGATTGATATGCGTGACAATGCATTTCAATGCGGTAATGCGGATTACCACATTGAAATGCGTTTGTATCACGCCCAATGCGTGATACTTGGCAGGACTGCATCAATAGCATGCAAACAAAGCCCATTTCTAGGATCTACAAGTCACCTTCTTGTTCGCCAAGTGATTACCGAGATGAGATGCTTTTTTGAATGTATCAAGTCACCCCAGCAGTCTCTGATGAAACAAGAGCAAGATCAAAGCAAGAAGCTGAATCACTGAAATCCGCTATGTTATCTGACAACTAAAACAAAGGAGCTTTTCCAAGCATTGAATGCACCTCCAACAGCAATGCACAAGATTACACAACCAAAGAAGTTACACAAAGATGTCATTACCATTTAAAGTGACAAAATCATGTTCCTGACAGTGATCTCTCTAGGACAACTCTCCCGACAAAGAACGTTGAATCACTGAGCAACCAAATCTCTGACTTCACTTCACTATTTGAATCTGCTGTCGCTAAAATAACTATTATGGCTACAAGTTCAATAGATATGCAGTGCAACAATCATCATACTCTCCCCTCGAGCCATCACCTTATTCAGCACAAGTATGGAGTTACATATTTTAAGATCAGGGTGGTACCCCACTACCCCAAGCATTCCATTATAGCCTCCCTCCAGAACACCATACAACATCCTCGCAATGACCTGCCAACCTATTCTAACTCCGACCTTCTTATTTTATCTTTATAAGGCTATCAAAACACTGAAGAGGTTACTTACACATAGGGGTTTATTAAGATGGCGGGCGGGCTCCGCCACCCTTTCGGGAATGTGGACCGCCCGCCTACAGGGCGAGGGTCCCGATATTGGCATTAGGATGCGCCCGCCACACAGGCGGGCGCATCCTGTATATTTACCATTGCGGCGGGCGGAGCTGAAATCTCCCCCCGCCGCAAGGGTAAAAATGCACGTTGTGCATGTCAAAGCACAACATGACAGGCAGGGGAGTACCATAGGTACCCCCCATGTGCACCCCCCAAGTCCCGGACTCCCAGGGGGCCCCAGCATGCCACGGAAAAGCAGTTGAAAATGCCCATAGTAATATGGCGGGCGGTGTCTAACAAACACCGCCACCATGTTACTCATTTTGACACCGCCGCGGTCCCGCCCGCCATCCAAATATGGCGGGGGGGAATTGGGCAGTGGATGTCGGGCGGATATCCTCCGCCAGCCTGACGGAGGAAATTCACCCGACATCATAATGGACCCCATAATATTTAGTTGGTGGTCAGATTGAACAATCCCAGTTTATCTGTAAAAAAGCAAAACTTTCAGTTTGGTTTCCAACCACCCTCCTAGAGATACTAGAAAGGCTGATAATTTCCTAGAGCCAAAGCAGCGCTCCAACACCCCTTGATCTATCAGTCGCTTTTATTGTATTACCATGCTCCACTGCCTTGAACCATCTCACAGAGTCGACAGGACAGCACTAAAATGGTAAAACCTGCAAAAATGAGGCTACACCTAATGCCTTCCTTTATCATTCCAATAAAGGTTTTAGAGAAATACCACAGTAGTTTTCTCACAAGCAAGCCTTCTGGGTTTTCCATCAACTGAAGGACTTAGAACTTTGGCTATCACATAATTCTGTAAATTCTAAGAATCGTATAACAACAACTGAAGCCCAGGCTTACCACAAGTCAACAGTACATCACCTCACACATACACATAAATGGGTGGCCCTCAGCATACTAAGGGCCTTATTACGATTTCGCACATGGTGCGATTGCAAGCTCCCTTAGCTGTAGGGGAGCTTGTGCTGTGGTTGGAAACTGGCCGCAGCACAGCTCCCATACAGAAAAGGGAGTTTGTGTTCATACCTGCACCTCATGGCTACACGGTGCAAGGATGAACAGGGGGCCACCAACTGGAGGCTGCTTGCTGTAAGGGCCCCTGCTGGGGGCCCCCAAACTTGCTTTCTGACAGGCTTTCCATGGCATGGAAAGCAATTGGGAAACCGAACATTGCAATCTGGATGGCGTGGATTATGTGCCGGTCTCCAACTGACAGAATCCAGCCAAAATGACCGGCCGGTTTCACTTACAATGCCCTAAATTGTAATTAGGAAGTCGAAAGTGAAACCGACAATCTCAGTCGGAAAGCCTCTGACTTTAGGTCGAAGGCTTTCTGACTGAAATCATAATCAGGCCCTAAGTGTTAATGGAGCAAAAACTGAAACATATTTGACTGGCTCGCCTATTGTGTAAGGCTCCAATTTTAATCATTTTAGATAGAACCTATCGGGAGGGGGGGTGCATCATAACAAGAGAAGTGGCATCCCACCATGACATACCACTGCTTGACTCTCATCATCACAGTGATCCTATCGTTAATTGAATATTGAAGCATTTTGGGATTGCTCACCACAATGCTGGGAACAAAAGGTATAAAACTATAAAGCATGCCTCCTCCTTGGTCTGCGTAGGCCAGACTATGTCATGCTGGTTGTCAAACCCCTGTCAAATGATGTGTTTGTTAAAAACTCTGTACTTTGTATATAAAGTAATACATGGCTAGGCTCCGGCTCACTCTCATAGATAGTTCATCCATACCTCCCAACCAGCTACATACAGTCTGTAATCCACAGCTGCCTCCTGTACTTCCCATTAGGAAACAATAGATAATGGGAAGATCAGTGGATGCAGAAGGCACACACCTATGGTCTTTTTTCCCTACAACTATTTCTCCCTTAGCCTGGTGTCAGGAAATAATGCAAAAAGAACAAATGATTCATGGAATGCTGAACAATATGAATAACTCACGCCCAGTACAGAGATTTAGTCCTCAATCCATGTTTTTCTTGCCTCCCATGCCGTTCCCGGTTGGACCTGGCCATATTCAAATCAGGCTTGACCCTTTTCCCCATGGAACAGTCAAGCCTGAAATGCCAGGCCAGGTCCTCCCCCGAATGAAAACAAGCATCCTAGGTTGGTTTCGGAGTTTCACCCCTCATCAGCCAGGAGAGATTGACTCCAGTGGCATGGAAAGCACAGTACCCACATCTGGGCCTACCCGTTCCACTCAGTGCAACTAATGCAAAAGGAACAAATGATGGACAGAATGCTGAACTATGTCAAACACAGACCCCCAGTACAGAGATCTGGCTTGCTCACTGCGCCATTCCTGTTTGGCAAAGTGCTGAAGACGGTTGTATGTCAGCACAACGTGGGCTATTACCACGTGTGCCATTACAACGCTGTTTTTACAACGCAAGTCATTACAACTACTTGCACTGTAAGCGCTGGATAGTGGAATCGTTTAATGTTCTATTCCAACTCCAGCCCACACTACAGTAGGGAAGGTGTTGAAAATGAAACTATTCCTTGAACAAACAGCGCCCTCCAGCGCAAGTCGTTGAAACGACTTGCGTTGTAAAAGCAGCGTAGTAATGGCAGCGCGTGGTAATTACCACGTTGTAAAGGCTGTTCCCCGCTGAAGACAGTCCATTATCGGCAAGCAAATTGACCAAACTTTGGCTAGTCTTTCCTTCACTTATTGACATTCTTAGTAATATTGCTGTTTTCACTTTTTACCCCTCCCACGCACAAGCATTTTGAAGTGGCCAGTGTTCAAGCACTATAAAAACATTAAAAAAATATAGGATTATGGAAAATGTGCATTTTTTTTACCCCTTAGATATTTCATTCAAAACATGCCAGACGATTGTTAGGGCCAATTAATGCACAATAGATTGAAGAAAAGAGCTCCAAATTTATATGAAAATAAACTACATAATTGGTTTTATTCAAGGATTTAATTTAACAATTGCCTTAAATGCGTTCAGGAATAAATAAGAATATTTTGCCAGAGGTGTTAGAGCCTAAGACAAGATTTATATTTTTCCCAACAGTTCCCACATACTGGTTTTGAATATTACCAGTTAATCTTCAAGGATTGCATTAATGTAACGTATTTTCAATGTATGACATTGTTTAAGGCTACTCTGGGAGCTGCCACAGCTATTGAACCCCCAGTAATACAGTTCTGAAGATTACCAGATGGACCATTAGTTTATGCTGGCTTATCCCTTCTACCTGTGGCATTGTACTGACTTATGGTGGAAAGGAATGGCCTTCATTAGCACAGTGAGATGGATTAGGACCCAGACACATTCTACTAGTGTTTATGTAGTGAGGACACAAGCAAGAGTTGTTTCCTATATTCCAAACTGTGGTTCAACTGAGTGTTATTTTTAAAAACATGAATGTGTTGGAGAAGACATGAATTTGATGGGGAGTGTTAAATCAGCATATACATTAGAGATGTGAAATGGAAATGCTCAAAGAAACTCTACAACTTGCTGATGCATATTAAGAGATAGCCCATTTGTGGTTAACAGTCTGGGTTTGAAAATAGCAACGTTCTGCTAACCACTACAATCTCTCAACAATACACAACTTTAAATGGAACTAGTTTGTGACTAAATGACGTGCAAAATTATCTGTCTAAAGAAAAGTATTATTGAAGGATAACATGTCCTGGGTATCTCCTTCTCATCACACACCTGATCTAAATGTATAAAACCTGTGTAAGAAGTTTGTTGTGCACTGACTTGTGCAGTGATCATTTTATATGCACAAATTAATTATAAACTAGACACTGGAGTTACTAAGCTTCAAATAAGCATGGCTAGGCACCTTAAACAGTCTTCAGAGAAATTAATAAGTTACTACATTCTTAAGTTACTTCAAGCAATGTCATGGGTGATAGATTTAACTCTATTCCAGACGATTTACAAAGATTCCTGAATATGAGTAACTAAGTCCATATGAAGTTTACTCTTTTGTTTTAGACTAATATATATTTTTTTCTCATTTAAATATGTCTTGAGTTGCTTGCCTAAATTTCAAATGGCATCAGTTGATTATACAAATGTCTGTGATTGACAGAACAAAACGCATATTTTCAATAGGCCTGCTAGATGAGCGGGTGTGGAAATTTGCATATGACATATTGTAAACTCACAAAAATGCCCTTTCCCACTGTGAGAGGTGGGGCTGGTTTTGAAAATACTGGTAACATTTTTTACAATTGTTACCTAGTACTTACCAAACTAACATTCATAAGGTGTTCCTAACGACTTGTGTCAGGGAAGTCCGACCAAACAAATACAATGCATTTGAACGCATCCGGATATGATTCGGTCGGACTCCCATTGACTTTAATGGGAGCCTGTGTACCGAACGCGTACACAGCCTCCCATTGACAAAAAAAGTGGTTGGGGATCATCGTGCCACCTGTGGCGGGCACCCCTTGGTGCCTTCCACACTGTGTATAGTCTGAAAGGGGGGACCCATGGGTACCCCCACGGGCACGATTTGGAGAGCCCTGAGTGAAGGGGGCCTGTTATGGTCCCCCAAAAACCGATTCCGGCAGCCTTTTTGATCCGGGCAAAATGAATCGTAAAGGTTGTTCGAATAGTTCATTCTACTTGCTCGCTTGGAAAACCTACTCAATAGAGCTGTACTATTCGGCTCCAGAGGGCCCTATCTCTCCGTATGCCTTCCAGAACCGATTTGGTCAGCGCTAAGTGTTTTAAGGCATCGTACTTGGTTGTCTGGAATTAGGAACGAGTTGGTCGGAAACAAGGGCTCTGGATCAGTTTAGGTAAATCCAAATCTGGTTCGGAGCCCTTCCGACCTAGATCGGAATCGTGACCTAAGTGTACAATAGCCCCATCCATCTTAGCCCTATGAGTGCAAATTGTCCTGCCATTTTCTCTTTTGATACAGCAGTTTGGGTACTGATGTTATTAAATATTGGTAATAACTACTAATCAGAATAAGTTCTTTATATTATGAATCTTACCTCTTGTGTAACTTACTCACACTTAGTTATGAAAAATGGGAGCACCTCAGAGAGGCCAAGGGGTAGTTTAAGGCAGACAATGTTAACAATGGTCTACACCTATACTGAAGTAAAACTAAAGTCTAGTTTTCCGAGTCACCACCTAGAAGCGCATGAGTTGCTTATTGAACTCTGATATCAATTTACTGCTGTTTCATGTGGTTAAATCTAAGGAAACAATTGGTATTGTATTTAGAAATTTCATAAAATTTTTTCTGAAAGGGGAATCAATGCCTATTGTAAAAATACAATTACCAGGTACAGGATAAAATGCATGAACAGGGTATGCCATTTACTCAAGAAAATGTACACAGATTAACCAAACTGAATAAATGACACATACAGGAAGCAAATCCCATATTGTAAATTACTGAAATTTCCATGAACCATTTCCAACCCCTCTTTGCCAATAGTGAAAGTCATTATGTTTGATAATGAATTCTCTGTGTTGTTAAAAACAATTTTCTTGTGTCATTTGATGCTGAGAAATTGATTTTATTGTTGTAATAGATTTAAACTATTGTTTCAACTGCAGTCTAGGCACAAATGATACAATAGAAAACCGTTAATAAAATAACACCTTTACTTGTAGACGTGTTGCTTGGAGATAATTAGATATTTTTTAGGCCATAGCTTTGACAGCACAGACCTATTTATTATAACACACACAGAGTGAGCTTTGAGAACACCCTTTTCAACCATTATCTTTCTTCGACTAGCCTCATTTAGCCATTGAGACTTTGTTAATCAAGTTTTAGAATAGCACTTTGAAGAATGTATCTCTCACTATTAGCTGTTTGATAGTATCCTTTTGCCTCTACTCTCAAGTGCTTGTACCGCCCAATTTGCCTCTCCTGCTGCCTTTAATGTGCTTGCTTCACAGCCAACTGGCAAGATTCCTTGATGACCCTGTTAAACCTCTCAACCTGGCCGTTGGATTGTGGAAAGTAATTTGAAGTTCTTTTGTGTACAATTCCACAATCACTCAGGAAATCTTCAAATTCCTTACTAATAAACTGTGGACCATTGTCCGAGATAAGCTCTTCCGGTAAACCTTCTCTTGCAAATATTTCATCAAGAAATTCAATTACATGTTCTGAAGAAGTTTTCTCAACAATCTTCAGCTCAGGCCATTTAGAAAAGTAATCTATAAGAACTAAAGCAAACAATTCTTTTCCAGATTGATAACTGAAAGGTCCAATAATGTCAATAGCTAGTCTCCGCCAAGGGCCATTGGCATACTCAATGGGAGTCAAGTCAACGGACATACTTTTCACAGACTTGTCACTCAGTAAACAAGGGGAGCAGTTCCTGACCCAATTGTCCACCATAGCATCAACACCAGGCCACCAGTAATGTTCTCTAATCCTCCTTTTAGTAGTGGACATACCCATGTGTCCTTTGTGTGCCAACTTGCAAATCGTTTCCCTTAGTTTCAAAGGAGGAATAATTTTATCAGATCTGACAATAATATCCTCGCACAACATTAATTCATCTTTGACTTTGTAGAATGACGCCAAATCACCAAAAAGTTTCCTCTCTTCAGGCCAACCTTTAATCAAGAACTGCTTAACCTGGTTCAAAACATTATCATCAATCATAGCTGTTATCCAATCTTTCTCGGAAAAAAACAGAGAACTTTCTTGACTTCGGATTACGTTAACATCTGCAAATGAGTATGCAACATCACAATCAACACTTTTACCAACAGTTATGCTTGCAGGAAAACGTGACATACAATCCGCATGAACATTCAAACGTCCTGGGACGTACACAACCTCACAGCGATATTCTTGTAATTTGGCCGCTAACCTAGCTAGACGAGCGGTAAGTACTCTTCCACCACCTGCAGATAACATGGTAATCAGAGGCTTGTGATCAGTTCTCAAAGAGAATTTTGTTCCCCACAGAAATTGTCTAAAGTGCTGAGATGCCCAAGTACAAGCAAGTAACTCTCTCTCAATGGTTGAGTAATTCTTTTCAGCGTCACGTAGGGCTCTAGAAGCATATGACACAACAAACTCTCCAGATTTGTCTTTTTGCATTAACACGGCACCTAAACCAACGCTGCTCGCATCAACATAGACAATGCACTCTTTGCCCACTGAATATGGTTTCAAAAATGGAGCCTCAACAATTTTACGTTTCAAAATTTCAAAGGATTCTTGTTGTTCTTTGCCCCACTCAAATTTAGCATTTTTTTTAGTAAAACCCTCAAAGGATGTACAATGTCTGAGTAATTCTTTACAAATTTACCATAAAATTCAGTCAAACCTAAAAAAGAAAGTAATTGTTCTTTTGATTTAGGTGCAGATGAATTGACAATACTCTGAACGTGGTTAACTTTGGGTTTGATACCATTCTTTGAGATTTCGTGGCCTAAATACTCAATTTTGTCTTGTCTAAATTTGCATTTGATAAATTTTAATGTAAGACTCTTAGACCTAACTTTCTCCAAAACAGAAACTAAGTTCTCATCATGTTCAATGCAATCCTTCCCATAAATTAAAATGTCATCTTGGAAAGCTATAGCTCCTTTGCATTCTATTAGCAACTCTTTCATAAGACGTTGAAAAACGGAAGCTGCACTCGCCAAACCAAAAGGCATGCGCAAATATTGGAACATCCCTTCTGGAGTAACGAATGCAGTTAACTTCCTGGAGTTCTCATGTAACTCCACTTGGTGGTAGGCGCTAGCTAAATCAATGGAAGAAAAAACAGTAGCCCCAGATAATGCAGCAATGAGCTCGTGTATGTTTGGTAAAGGATGCTTGTCTATCCATATTTCCTTGTTAAGGCTGCGAAGATCCGCACATAAGCGAAGTTCACCTGAGTTCTTAACTGAAATCACAATGGGAGAAACCCAAGGAGACGATTCAATAGGCTCAATTATGTTCTTTTTGACCAAATCATCTAACATTTCCTTTAATTTGGGCCTATAAGCTAGAGGAACATTTCTTACTCTGTGCCTAACGGGAACAGCGTTATCATTCAAAATAATTTTGTGTTTAAAATCAATGTATTTTCCTAACTTGTCATTAAAAATTTCAGGAAACTTTGCAAGTATCATTTTAGTGAAACTAACACTGTTAGCTACATCTCGGGTTAAATTCACCGTAGAATCATTTATTGACTTCTCCAAACGGGGCTCATCAACGTAAACCGGAGGATCAGCATTAGGATCCAATTTGATTCCTAAACTACGTTGGTGAGGCCAACCAAGAATAGATACACCTTTAGTGGAAACATAAACTTTTGCTCTGGTGTCCCAATTTTTAAAAGTTAACTTCGTCCAGAAAAAAACCTTCTAGGGCAATCTTTTGTCCAGTGTACCCACCAGGATATATATCTGGACTTAATAATTCTCTTTGGTGCCACAATTGTTCAAAAATGTTCTTACCAATAATGGTATACCATGCACAAGAATCAACAAAGATCTCAACAGGTTTATCATCCATAAAAATTGTACAAGAAGGAAAATTATTTTGAATACATTCATCAACGGAAAGTATGCAGTTCAAACTATTAAGAACCTCCTCTTCTTCAGGAGATATGTAGTTGATTCTCTGACCTGACCTGCATACATTCCCAAAATGCCCTTTTTTTTGCATTTTACACAGATTTTGTCCCAAGCAGGACAACTTCTGTAATTGCCCACATGGTTGGAACTTCCACATCTATAGCAAAGTATTGCACCTTTCTTAACAAAACTTCTATAATCATTAGCATTTCTTACATATTCTTTCTTGAAATTAGCTTTACTACTGGAAACACCCGAAGTGGGCTGATTTTTGACGATAGCTACTTCTACATCAGGAACATGTGTTTTCTGACTTTTTCCTCTAATTTCAGACACAAATATTTCAGAATGTTCTATGCCTTTTGCTATATTCACTACTGCAGCTAATGTAGTCTCAGTGCCCAACCAAAGTCTTTCTTGGATCTTTTTGCTTTTGGTCTTCATCATAATTTGGTCCCTAAGAACTTGCTCGTATGATATAGTCTCAAAAGAACAAGTACAAGCTAGTGAACGTAATGCTGCAACGTAATCTTCAATTGTTTCGTCAGGTTTCTGCTCCCTAGAGTAAAATTTGAACCTTTCCATTACTGTATTTATTCTTCTACCAAAGCGAATCTTCATTTGTTTAGCAGCTTTATCAAAAACATTCATGTCACCAGCATCCTCTAAGGGTGGTAAATTATCAAACTCTTTAATCCCAGCACCTCCGAGACAATGTCTCAAAAGAGCAAGTTTCCTTTTTGCAGAATAACCATCTGTTTCTAATACCTCTACATATGCAATAAACATGGGGTACCAAAGATCCCATTCTATGGAAGGATCACCTGCAACTTGAAGAAAATGAGGGGGTGCAGCAATATTAGACATTCTGTGAGTGAATTAGTTATTGAATATAAGAATAAGAATTTTTTTTTAATAATATCAGTATTGGTGTGCAAATCACCGTAGTTATGGATTTGCTGAAATGAATTTTATTTTTTTTTTTTTTTTTAATTTGAAAACAAAGTGTGCAAATCACTGTGGGTGTTTGCAGCTAAGCGTGTTGAGTGAAGATAGCAAACTAGTACATTTGCGAAAATAAACGTTTCTTTCTTCAATAAATATAGGATAAACACGAAGTTTTGACTTCAATCCTTACCAAGATGGCCGCCATGAATGTCCTGTTGTGCGCGATGACATGCGCGATGACGTGGGTATCCCAGAATGCATTGTGAGCAGTCCGAGAAATAAACGAACTCCGGGAGGCTCGAGGTGAGTTCTTTTAAGTATTCCTTCGAAAGTAAACAACTCGGGAAAAACGCACACGATAGATTAATCCAATAATGTAATCGGCAGTGACTGAAAGAGAACACCGCTCGATGAGTGCGGTCGAAAAGACACTGAATATCGTGCAGGCGCAGGGTTTACATCCAGAGTTGGTTGAGAAGGAAACAAAGAAAAACAAACTTACGTTTGTAGATGAAAATCAAGCGGTTCTTTTGATTAGGTTCAAAAGTACATCGTGGAGGAACTTCTCTCAGTTCTCTCAGCTGAAGAAGAAAAGTTTTTTTTTAGTTGATGGAGAGAAAATTTGTAGATTTTGGAGGAAAAACAAGTGAACGCTGTCTTCTTCTTAAATCTATCCCAAACGTCACCAGTAATTGTGTAGTAACTCCACCACACAGGATATAGGTTCCAAGTAGATTTATTCTTCAGAAGAACAGCTTAACAACCACAAGTAGGAGGAGAAGTCTTCTCCACATCAACTTTACTGTAACAGTGTAAATTCAAGCCAAAACATTCTAAATGACTTAGACTAGTTCTAAGTGACATGAGTTAATTCCAGATGACATCAAGTCATGGAATACCACAGACACAACCCTGCATCCAACTTAGCACAAAGGAACATACAACATAAAGTAAAGGGTTCAGGCAAAAAGAGTTTGTCTGTTGAGGGACACATTTCAAATGGAACAAACGAAATATAGTTGAGACACCATTACAAATTAGACATAACAATCTGGGAAACGTGTATGGTGTACATAGTGTTGACACTGTTTCGATCCCTTAAGTAAATGCTGGGATCATCATCAGGACATTTTAAGTTAACATGCCTGTATACAATCGCCTAATGGGTAGTGATAGAGGGTATCCTATAAATATCTTCCGTGGCTGGGGAACGAAAGTCTGTGGTGCACAGGGGCACTGACCGTGATTCTATCCTGAAGGGGATGAAGCGCTGGAAATGCACAAGGAACAACAGGCAGAAGCCCAACCAGTGGGGATGATGCTGTCACTATTGGGGCGTTGTCTTGGGACCGTAGTCTTTAGAACCATTCTGTGTGTGTGGAGCACAAGCCTATGACCATCCCTAAACCACTGGGCTTGGAGCCAGCCTGACTAAAGAGACAAAAAGGGGGCAGGCCTATATGTTAACTTCATCTGTCAGTGATAAGATAGGCATCGTTTGAAGCTCAGGAAGGGGCTGGGCCAAGCCCCAAACTCCATCCTATCAAGAGAGGAGAACCCTTCAACAATCCCAAAGACCTTTGTCCACTGTCTGGGAGAAATACACATCACACCACAGGGCAAGAAAGTCTTTTGGTTTTAAGAGAAAAATCGCAACTTTCTAAAAGTGTTATTTCAAAAATAGTAATATAAAATCCATATCGACCATTACATTGGGTTTAATTTTTTATTAAAATTAGTCCTTTAACCATTTTCCTAGCTATTCTCAAACTACATTTAGCACATATTAAATGTAGTAGTGTAAACCAGTGTTTGCCTATGGGAGTGACAGGCTTGCCACAGTGAAAAACCACTATGGAGGGTTTTCACTGCCAGGACATCAAAAAATAAAATGTACATGTCCTTGTTTTTTAACTACCCTGCACTCGGCTTAATCAGCTTTCAAGGCTTACTTTAGAGGTGACTTATACGATTTATGAGGAAGGTTTAGGCCTTGCAGACAGGTTTATTTTGCCATAATACAGCCGTGGTTGGTAGGGGAGTACCTGCCGGGGCGGTGACGTGGGGAGGGCGAGGAGCAGGGTGGGGGTAGTAATCTATGGATAATGGACGTTTACAGGTAAGTAAACATATAAATAAATCAAACGAGTTTCGTTGTGTGCATTGCATCCCTAAATGCAATGCAGTGCACGCAACGAAATTCGTTTGATTTATTTATATGTTTACTTAACTGTAAATGTCCATTATCCATAGATTACTACCCCCCAACCTGCCCCTCCCCCTTCCCACGTCACCGCCCGGCAGGTACTCCCCTACCGACTGCGGCTGCCATAATAGCAGTTTAAAACTGCACACCAAGCCTGCAGTGGCAGGCCTGGAGAAATGCTTTACCTTGGTACTGCAGTGGGTGGCACAAAGAGTGATGCAGCCCACTATAAACATTTGATTTGCATACCCTGGGTATAGATGGTACCATATACTAGGGACTTAGAAAGCAAATTAAATGTGCTAACACTGTGCATACCAATTTTAGCAAGTTTGAATTTGAGAACACAAACACTTTACTACTGGTTAGCAAGGTTAGAATGCACAAAGTTGTATGGCCAACAAAAATGGGTTAAGCAACAGAAGGCAAAAATCTGGGTGAATACCAAACAAAAGATGATCATTTCCAACATTGACCTTGAAACAAGATACACATTTTGATTGAATGATCTACACACATCCCAAACCGCACTACAATTCCACCCACGATTGCACCTTCTGTAAAACCCATGGGGAAAACGGTAACAGCACTGGTCCATCACCATTCTCCTCCCAAGCCCTCTCAAACTAAAATTGTTGACCAACCAGCTATAAGTGTCACAAATAAGACTATTGACAACACTAATAACAAAACACTCTTGAGAAAACCAGTGAGGGAGGTGGGAGAAATTAGACATACCTGGGGGAAACCCAGAAGGACTCCCTTACCCGAACTTCCCCCAGAGGCTGTACCCTACGTGGTAATTTTAACAGGGGTGCCTGTGCTTGGTCCAAACAAGCGGGAGGGTTTTGCCCAATTAAAAAACAAAATTATGCATTGGCTGAGCATCTACAGGCCAATTGCAAACCACATCAATGGGGATATCACCCATGTCCGACGTCTAGAATGGCTAGGGGGCAAACCTAAAGATATCGAAGGAGATATAGTGGTTGTGAATTTTCGAGACCCCAATGCAGTACAGTTCATTTTGAACTGGCAGTTGGGTGCCTCTAATAATACAATAATCCCCAAACCACTCACCTATTTCTATCCTAGATCTTTGGTGTTTTCATCTCAATATCACCCACCTCAGTACTGCCCTCCTCAGCGCATACAGCATCTACAACAAAATAATTATCCAAGCGTCCAGGACGCTGTGAGTATCCAACATGCCCTGCACTCTTCATCACTTCAGAACACAAATAACATGTATCAAGCACCACACCCGGTGGAAACTTCAGATCCTAGGGTATGGCACTATGTAATGCCCAAAATATATAATCCCCAGAATGGAAGGATGGATCACCTAAAACCCTTCACCCCCCTAGAAACCTTTAACAGGTTTGACATCTTTAGCGGTCTAGATGATTGTGATTGATGCCATCTGTTCGGGGGGGATGAGGGATCAAAGAAAATGTTTGTGGGTGATGTGGGTACTACAGTTAAGCTTGATGTATCTGATATTAATGTGCTTCCCTGTTCGGGCAAAACTGTACTCCATGATATGAATGTTTCTGAAGATACAAATGTTATGGGAGAACAGGTATTAGCCATGACCAGCTTGGGGAGTACCTTAACTGTTGAGGTAGCGCCCTTGTTGCCCCCAGCGGTGCCTTTGCCCAATTTTGATGAGATCTCTGGGGCTGCTGCTGAAAGGCCATCAAATCTCACTGTGTCGATAAAAATGATCTGTTGGAATATAGCTGGTGTTGTAAAAAATCTGAGGGGTCCTGAGTGGTCAAATTTTATAGAATCCTTTGATTTCTGTTTTCTTCAGGAAACTTGGGCAGTTGAGGTGCCTCATAGGGTGGGTTATAAGACTTATGGGATTGAAGCGATTCCCTCTAGAAGTGGAAGGGCATCAGGGGGTCTTTTGATATGGGTGAAAACAAATCTAAAGGTAAAGATTGAGGTGGTGCCCACTAACTCTGTAGACATATTGGTGCTAAAAGTCATATTATCCAACGGGAAAAATTTGTTCCTTGTAAACATTTACAACAGGCCCTTACCTTTATCTGGAGAATCACCAATTATTGCAAAATTAGACTGCATTCTGAGCAATCTGGATCACAGCCATGGTTTTGTTATCTTGGCTGGAGATCTAAATTGTAATTTTGAGCCAGTTGAGTGTCTTAGCGAAATCTTCAATGAAGAAGATCAAGCGAACAAAAGCCCTACTTTAGAGAATGTCAAATCAGTTAAATGCTCAACTTTGGGTCTTCAATTGTTGAGTTTATGTACGGAACACTCTCTTAGGGCTTGCAACGGAAGGTTACCATCTGACAGCTCTAAGAAACCAACATTCTCTAGAAATACTTATAAAAGTAACTTAGATTTTGTCATCGTCTCTATCCCTCTCTGGCCAAATCTCCTGGACTTTGAAGTACTGGAGCGATTTGAAAGCGATCATTTTCCCTTAATTTTGACATTAGAGGCTTTACTCTTTAATAATACGGTCGAACAAAGCATAACTGAGGAAGGGGTGAACTCCAATTTTGAGATTCATATTAGTAATAATAGAAGATCTCTGAAATGGCCACTCATATTGGACCGTAATGATATCCTTAGTGAAATCTATTCACTTCTGGCTGGGACGTTTGGCCCTTATTTGGCGTCAATGGGCGAGGATGCAATAACAACTGCATTCCTGCCATTACACCAAAAATTTTTTAAAGAATTAAAATTACTGGTTACCAAGATGCCCAAAAAAACCCAACAGAAGACCCAGAATCTGTCCCACAGTAAACCTTGGTACGACAGATCCTGTAGAGAATCAAAGAGGGAATTATTGATTGCAATTAAGGCTAAATCTCCTTTTGATGTAAAACAAGCGAGGAACAATTACAAATATGTACAAAGGGCCGCAAAGATGGCATGGGAGGAAGACAGATGGGCCAATTTGCTGCAAGCAGCTAGGGCACGTGACAACGTCACCTTTTGGAGGCTAGTGGCAAATGGAAATAAGGTGGGCAGGGTGGTCAAGGATGTTTTCCTAGATGAACAAACTTGGGTTACCCATTTTACAAATTTATACAAAAAATATGATGACCCATGTTTGGATATGCATGCAACAAATTATGAATCTCCGGCAGACCAACTCTCCTTTACTCTAGGTGAAACAGAACTGGCAATAACCCAGATTAAATCAGGAAAAGCACCAGGCTTGGACAAAATTCCTGGGGACCTATACAAGCATGATTTAGCTGTATGGGTACCATATATTAATTTTTTATGTAATGCATTCTCATGCACTTTAGAATTTCCGGAGAGCTGGAAGGGAGCGGAAATTGTTTTAATTTTTAAAAAGGGAGATAGGATGGATCCTTGCAATTATCGGCCAATAAGTCTAATGGATATTTTACAAAAAATTTATTCACGCCATATTCTTTTACGCGTGAACAATTGGCTAGATGAAAATGCAATACTGACTAAGTTCCAAGCAGGATTTAGATCTAACATCAGCACAATAGATCAGATTTTTAGATTCTGCTGCCTCTATTGGAAGTACGTGGTGATTAAAAGGTGCCATTTATATGTTGCCTTTATCGATTTAAGGGCAGCATTTGATTTGGTGCCTCGCAATCTACTATGGAAAACTTTGAGTTCAGCAGGTATGCCAAATAACCTTGTCACTCAGATAAGGGAGTTACACGCAGGGAATTTCGCTAGAATTAGATGGGGTCCAAATGGTGAATTAACCCAGAAGATACCCATCGAGCGTGGAGTTCGCCAGGGTTGCGTCCTGGCCCCCACGCTCTTTTCCCTGTTTGTAAACGATATTCCCCAATTCTTGGAGAGATGTAAAAATGACTCCCCGAAACTGAATGGTGAGAAGGTGACATCGCTACTATTTGCTGATGATACCATTTTGATTTCTCAAACGAAAAATGGTCTGCAGATAATTATAGATACTTTTAATGAATACTGCAGTCAGAAGGGGCTTGAAATCAATGTGAAGAAGACAAAATATATGGCCCTGAATCCCATAAAACCTGACAGAGGCTGCCTTATATTAAACGGTGAAAAGCTGGAATCCGTCCCTCATTTTTCTTATTTGGGGGTGACTTTGGACTCCAACTTTACTTGGAAAGCCCAATTGGATAAAAGCAAATTAATTTTTGTCCAGAATGTTAAACCTATTCTTAGGGAGCAAACTTTAAGTACAAGTAAAGCAGCTTCTCCCGTGATGGAACTTTTTAAAGCCAAGGTCCAATCAGCGGTCCTTTATGGGGCAGAAATATGGGGTCCCGGTTCAAAGGAAACGTTCAGTCTCCTAGACAATAACTTCATGCGAAGTTTAGCAAGGGTCCCGAGAGGCACTCCTTTAGTCCCCCTGGAACTTGATCTAAACTTCAAAAGAACTGATCACCAAGTCTTGATTCGACCATTGATGCTGTGGGTCAGACTATGGCATGTCCCTGAACTTCAAGATTATAGAGATGGATTAAAAGAAGTTATTAGACTTGATAATCAGGGTGACATCCCATGGTTAAGGCACATCAAGATTTGGTTAAGTAATATAGGGCTGAAACATTTTTGGGAGAACCCCGAACATCTACCCGTAAACCCCAAATCAATATTAAAAAGGGCATTTTGGAGTTTTATACTAAATAGGACTACAAGTAATAGTACTAGTGGGACCTTGGTTTCAAGGTTCCTAAACTTTAAGAATGAACCTATGTATGAGACTTTTATGGATGAAATAGAGCCCCCACTAGCAAAAACTTTATTTCTAAAATTTAGATATGGAAACTTACAAATAAAAACCACCTTGGCCCGTTGGGCTAGAAATCGTGCTGCAGGAACTCCGATAATGGATGAGAATTGCTCTATGTGTACTCACAATCAGATTGAAAACGAGCAACATATCCTCCTTTTTTGTCCTTGTTATAAACAGGCCAGAAAGAGATGGATTAAACCCATTTGCCTTCTTTTAGGCCTGAGCTCCAGTGCACAGGCGGTGAGAATCCTAACAACTAACACCTCTCAACAAATAACATTTAGTGTTAGTAGATTCCTACTTTCCATATTCTATATAAGGAAAAAATTGGGGCACTGTTTGTAATGTAATACAATTAATCTGCTTGGAATTGCTAAGATGCTCCCTATTTTGACCTATGAATGTAATGTTTCGTTCCATCCAGCTCCTTAATTGCCGTAGTTTTTTTTGCCTTTTAAACTAATGTTTTATTTATTGTAATGTTTTATTATAATGAAATGTAATGTAATATATGCATTGCTCTTTTATGGCATTTGTGCCGAAATAAAGATTTAATGAATGAATGATTGAATGATCCCTTACAGTTCACTCCAATATATGAAAAATATGTGTTTACATGTGCAGCTATGTGTTTGTGTCTGAGAAAGCAAGAATAATCAGATTGAACTAAGATATTAATTTACATATTTCCGGAGATCTATTTGGGAATATCAAAGTTTCATTACTGTTAGATGCGGACAGCAGCAATCTTGTCACTATGAACACTGAAAATAATTTTAAAAACTCAATTTAAAGTCTCAAATGTAGTGAAAAACTATTAGAACTTAGGCATTGTTAGACCCGGGATCCCTGGTTGGCTGAGGTAGGTACCTTAGGCCAAGTAGGGACCTGCGTTACAACATCAGGGAGAGGAAGGTCACCTTCTTAGATAGCACCGCTCACCCCCTCGGTAGCTTAACATGAGCAGACAGGCTTATCTTCAAGGCAAATGTGTAATGTATTTGCAACCACACTCACAACAACCCAATGATGACACCACAAATAGACATGAGTTTTATAAAAACGAGTATAAACTTTATGTAAAAAGATATATGATAAGACTACATGATATAAATCCAACATATGAGGTTGTGTACTATTTCTTCTGGCCGGTTGTTAGGCGAGCCAGCCCTTGCAAATTCCGGTGATATTAATGAGCACTTCTAAACATTCTTCTGTAATCCTGATACCATCGTATACAGTTCGTAATGCTAGAATCAGGGACTTTTGCAGTGTAAAAATACTGTAAGGCTTAATGCAGCAATCGGACACCCTGCAATGTAAAAAGAATGCAATGCGTAATACAACCACCAGGTATGTCATTATGCAGAAATAAGGCAATGCGTAATACAATAATCAGGTAATTCATTATGCAGGAATAATGCAAGGTGCAATACGCTTATCAGTTAGGTCGTTATGCAGAAACAATGCAATGTGTCATACAACAATCAGGTAGTTCGTTATGCCGATAAAATGCCATGCGTCATACACTAATCAGGTAGTTCGTTATGCAGGAATGCAATGCGTAATACTGTAAACAGGTACTCTGTTATGCAGAAATGATGCAATGTGTAATACATCAGTCTGGTTCTCTTTTATTGAGAAATGGAATAATGCGTAATACACTCAGGTACCGATCACTGTGCCTTAGGCGGTGTCTCCGCCTCTCCTTCTGACTTGCAGTCAGCCTTTCAACAGTTGCCACCAACATGGGTACGATGTAATCAAAAAGTGCTGCTTAGCACTCCGGTCCCTGTACTGCCACTTCCTTGGCAATACAGGCTGCAATTCAAGCTGAAGCAGAGGCTTTTTGCTGCCAACACGAGAGAGAGGCTGAGAGCATCTCCCTCCGAGCCCCGCCCCAGGAGTCGACACACGTTACCTGGGGGGCGCGAACCCACTCTCCTCTCATCGTCCAGCAGCTGGGCCTCCAATGCAACTTTGTGAATTGGCAACAGCGGGCTCGGGCTGCCAGTTCAAGCCGCTACAGTTAAGAAGATCTCAGGCTGCCACAGAGCACACACCCACAGCGTCACTGAGTCTTCCTTAAGCTGCGGGTGCACAATCACTGAGTACTCCTCACACAGGTCTCAGGCTGCATGAAGATCACCCACGCAGCGTCGCTGAGACTCACTTTAACTCTGGTGCACACGATAACAAGGCAAATCCTCACGAAGGTCCCACAGTGCACAACGCACCCACACACAGCGTCGCTGAGACTCACTTGCATTCTGGTGCACACGATAATAAGGCAAATCCTCACGTAGGTCTAACGTGCACAACGCACACAGCATCGATGAGACTCACTTGGATTCCGGTGCTCACGATCACTGGAAAATCCTCACAAAGGGGTTGAGGCTGCACAAAGCACACGCACACAGCGTAGCTGATCCTTGCTTGGACTCCAGGTGCCCACGATCACAGGGCATGCCTTTACGAGGGTATCAGGCTGCTGCAAGCATGTATACACTGTGCCGCTGAGACTCTCATGGAAACTTTTGTGTTCCTGTTTTTCCAAACAGGGAGCCAGCTCACCTCGGGCCCTTGGGGATAGGTTACTTCAGCACACAACACACAGCAAAGTCCTTTCAAGCAGGGGGACACAGCACCCAGCAAAGTCCCTTTAGCCTTTCATTGGTTAAAACAACAAACTGCAGGCCGGCCCCAGAACACACAGCAAGGGTCCGTCCTATCCTTCAGTCTCTTCAGTTGTTTCTTCCTTGGCAAAGGTCCTCGACCACGAAGTAGCTCCAGTCTTGTTCACACATGATCAAGCCATTCTCCAAAGTTCGGGGGCTTCAGCTGTCATAGTTATACCCCTCAATGTCTTTGAAGTTTTTGTGTTTCAGGGGGCACTGACTCCTGTTCAAACCAGTTCTGGGTGCCTCCCTGCCAGTGACACCTTTCTTCCTTTGATTAGTGGAGGTCTGGATTGTCAATGACTCAGCAGCATATGGGACAATTGTTTTATAGCAACAACACAGGCCTCTTCTCCTCTAGGGGCTTCTCCTCCCCCTTCACTCCAGATGCAGGTCAGCCTGTTGCTGTCTCACCTCCGCCCCTGGGTCAAGACATTCCCCAGATCTGATCGCTGTCAAATCCAGACTGTCAATCCACAGCCAGGCAGAGACACACAGAAATGTTAGAGCACAAAAACTCAGCCACTTCTAAAAGAGTGGCTTCTAAACACACAATGCAAAAACCACCTTCGTAAAAAGATGTGTTATTACATTGTAAGTTCAGGCATACTAAACTTCACCTTTCCATATTAAGCCTTTGGGAAGATAGGCTGGAAAACATATTACACAGGCTACCCATTCTATCCTATGGGCAAGATGGCCATTCCACCGTGAAAAAAGAAATGGAGATTATTTCACTGTCAGGACATAGGACATACCTTGGTACATGTCCTACCTTTCACATGCACTGCACCCTGCCCAGGGGGTACCCTGGACCTACCATAGGGGTGTCTGATGTGCACAGAAAGGGAAGGGTATGGTCTGGCAAGTGAGAGCACTTGACAGAACAACATGGCAACACTATGTCAGAAAAAAGGTCTAGGGGAAATCATAATGTTTACGGAACTTTAGCCAAAAAGGGACAAGTATGATTAGACATATAATACTACAGGCACACAGACAGCAGTAATGTAAACCAACCTATACATCTAGATAACTCCAAAGTTATAACTGTCAAATAGTCCTTGCAAAGACAGAATTGTTTTTAAAAGGGGGCTGTTATGCCTTGGAATCCGGTTTATTTTGCACTCTATGCCCTTTATGGTATTTAGACAAAATATAGAAAAATAAATATCAAGGTGCAAAAATATCGTTGACAAGAATATCGATATTAAGTTAATTGATATCGATATTAAAAAGATCTATATTGTTAATGCACAAATATAGCGTGCAAAAAACATTGTTGACAAGAATATCAATTTTAAGGTAAGTACTAATAATATTAAAACTATCTATGTTGTTAACATTGATGTTACAAATATCCAGGTTGTTAATATCATTTACAAAAATATCGCTGTTATTATTATCATTTATTAAAATGATTTTTTATGTAATTTAGTATATCTTTTACGTGTATATGTTTTAAATTGTTTGCATAATTATTGTTAATGTATTTAAATATAGTTTATACATTTTTGTTGTTGTTTTTAAATTAAATAGTTTATTTGCATTTTTAGTGCAGTAGCGGGCTGTGGGGTTTACAGGGGTACAGGTTGGGAGGCAAATTAATTATAATTAATATTTATTTAATTAATTATTTGCTAATAATTATGTTAACTGTGTAATATTTGTTTTAAATTATGTTAAGTTTTATGTATGGGCTTTGGGGTTTGTAGGGGTAAAGGGTGGAAATTATTTGTTTTTAAATTAAACAGTTTATTTGCATTTTTAGTGCAGTAGCGGGCTCTGGGGTTTTTAGGGGTCAAGTTGGGAGGCAAATTAATTATAATTAATATTTAATTAATTAATTATTTGCTAATAATTATGTTAACTGTGTAATAGTTGTTTTAAATTATGTTAAGTTTTACGTATGGGCTTTGGGGTTTGTAGGGGTAAAGGGTGGAAATTAAATGAGTTAAATTATTTAAATATTTATTTTTAATTATTCATTATTTAATTGATAATTATCTAAATTGTGTAAACTGGGTAAAGGATGCAAAGGAAATTAATTATAAAAATGAGTGTTCATTATGAATTATTTAAATTTTAAGTAAATAGTGTCATTAAGACATTTTTTAAGTTATATATGAGGTGCAGGTTGATGTGTTTGTAGGGGTAAAATGTGGGAAGTTAATTAAATATAATTATTTATTAGTAGTTGCTTGTTATATATTGTTTAATTAATAATTATGTAAATTATGTAATTAAGACAAAAGATGCGCTTTGTTGGGTTTTTGGGGAGAAAGGGTGGGAAGTTAATTAAATATCATTATTTTATTATCAGTGAATTACTATTAACTTTTTTAATTGATAATTATGGAAAATTTGATATTTTTAACATTTCAAGATATATTTTAGGTGTGTGTTGTTTACTTTGTAGAGGTATAGAGAAGGACGGTATTTCAGTAACAATAAACATAACATTTTTTATTTATTCTTTTAAAAATGGTGTGTTATGAATTATGTTATGTTTTAATTGTGTTATGCTTTTTAATTGCAAATAACATTATATTTGTTGGTAGTCCTAATTCTGAAAATATTGTACGGTATTTCAATGATAGTAATTGCTATAATTTTAAATATTTATTAAACATTGTAATAAATATGTAATTTTTCCCATTTAAAAAAAATATAAATGTATTATATATTTTAGATTTAAATATTTATATTTGTCATTTAATGTAGTTGTTAAAATATTGTATTTGTTTGACGTGAACTTCTCATTCTCTCTACTGTTGCACAGACTAGAGTAGGTATAGTAAATAGTACCCCTCCACTATCCAACTCTTTCCCTACTGTTGCACAGACTTGAGTGGGAATAGTACATTTTACCACTCCGCAATCCAACACTTTCCCTACTGTTGCACAGAGTGGAGTGGGAATAGTTAATTTTACCCCTCTTGAGTCCAACGCTTTCACTACTGTTACACTGCCAGAAGTAGGAACAGTAAATGTTACCCCTCCTCAATCCAACACTTACCCTATTGTTGCAGTGACTGGAGTGGGAATAGTCATTTGTACCACTCCTTAGTCCAACGATTTCCCTATTGTTGCAGAGACTGGAGTGGGAATACTATATGTATTATTCCTACAATTTTAGAGTTTTATTTATATTGTTTAGATTTATATTATGATGTTTCTGTGTGCTTACATTATATTATTTTTATGCATTAATATTTGTAAGAAGTAATATATTTTAAGTAGCATTTCATTTTTTATTTTGTTTACTTTTTAATGTGTAATTAAATTGGTACATTTAATATTTGTACTGTTTGTAAATTATTGTGTATGCATATATATATATACCAAATTGCATATATATATTTATTTTATAAAAGTTTGCAAAAAATGTGTACATTGTAAAATACATTATATTTATTATTTTAATAATAGTTTTAAATTATATATGTTTAAATAAGGATACACATGAGTTTTTAACAAGTAAAACATTTATATATAAATTTAAAATATTTAAATACATTTATTTTACATTATATTGCTGTTTAATGTTAATATATGTAATGTTTACTATGTTAAACTGTGCTTATATTAAAAAAACTATATTTTTGTGTTCAAAATTAGTGTATGACAATATTTGTTACAATATTTTAGTTTTTTACATTATAATTATAGGATAATTATATTTTTGTGCTTGCTATATTTGACACATACATTTAAGTCCCACGATATTTGTGGTTTCAATATTTTGTCAATGACCTCCCTTCAAAAGTGTTTATGCCACAAGGTCCACCTGTCTCCATGTTTCAGTCTCACTTCAAGGACCCATGCTTCTCTTCCCCCACATATCTCAAAGACATGTTCTCTATCTTCTGTCTCCACATCTGTGTCTCCATCATATGTGTTTCTTTCTCACTCCACTCATCTCCATTCTTCTCCCCAACTTCCTTCACTTTGCTCTAGTCAAAGCACAAACAAGATGTATAGCAAAGCTTTGTCTTCTTTATTTAGGTGCTGGGCAGAATTAATCAGGCAGGAGTTTGACCATTTAATTGTTTGTTTCTAAATCTGTGGCATACTGCTGCATTTTTAAACATTTTGTATTTAAATTACTATGTCAATATTTTTGCTTGTTGGTTAACATAAAAGTCTCAAAATCATTTAGATAGCTTTATAATCCATGATCAGTTCTGTGAATGGTAGCTAGAAACACTAACAAAAGCGTTACAACAAAAAAGAAGTCAATACCTTGCTACTCAAAGAGCAAAATTGTTTCCAACATTATTTAGTGTTTCTATATAGCTTCTTTTAGAGATGGCCCCACATTATTCGAACAGAAAATCCAATATCTTTGGAGGTGATTAGGATGGCTATCGGACAACAGGACTGCCCAACTTGCTGTCGGCGGTCCCGTCACTGTGATTACAATGTGACCGCCTCCAAGGCAGTCACACTGTCTATCTTTTGTATTGTGGCGGGTGCTGTGTGCTACATATGTCCCTCCAAAACCTACATCTAAGGGCCAGGTGCAGGGGAGCCCACTATTGTCCATCAATGTCCCTTTACGCCAGCCTTTTTATGGTGGGTAAACCACCATGAAACATCTGGAAGGGAGGGACCTCATAATCCCTACGACGGTGCCTGACATCCTTCCGCCCACAATTATTATATGGCGGGCGGTAAACCTGCACATGATGACAGTGAGGTCACTACCGACAAGCTGAATGTGGCGGTCTCCTCGTCATTGTAATGGGCCCCTTTGTCATAACCCAAGAGGGTACCACCGTACTTTGGTGATGCATTGTTATTAACAGATGTAAAGTGACAAAAATAAGTGGTTCATGGAAGTTAGGTACTTGCTATTTAAACCTTGTTAGTTTTCTGATTTATTTGAACACTTGATTTCAGCACTGCTATTTAGGTTTTGGATGCAGAGACCATCGCCAGTACTTCCTGTGATACAGTAGGGATAAACAACAGTTTGTGTGAGGTATTGGTCAATCCTTGGAATAATCCCAGATTATGAATAATGAGATGATGTTGAAACATTTTTATTCAGGCAGATGGGAGAATGCCAAAAGAAGTGATACAGGGGACACTGGAACATTGAGAATCAGACATGGGAGCATCAGGAATGAAACAAGAGTGAGACAATACCTGTACAGAGGCAAGTGTAGGAGTAGCAGGACAGTTGATATGATGTAGTGCTTAGTGATATTTTGTTCAGTTACAGCAGAGCAGGGTAGGAATCTGACCCATTTGTCAATTCTACAAGAGCATGCGGACATTACAATGACCCACCTGCGCTCATTCAACAAAAGTGTATCCTGAAACCAGACCTTCTTTTTTTACCAATGCTTTATAACAATATTACGGTCTCAGTATGAATATAGCTTGAATTCTGCAAAATACAGAAAGCTTCTATGATTAACCATTACCATCCGAACCACAGGATAATCCCCACACAACTACAGCACGTTTATGAGAGAGTCAGTAATAAAACAACAATGTTAAAATACATTTTTTTATTTCAACATTTATTAAATTAACTAAATTTGGCATTTCAACCATTTCTTGCGAGCTTTGTGGAGAATACCTTACTCAAATGAGTCACCGGATGTATAGTAATTGCTAATAAACATTTGTTCCACCTACGGCAAGATAAAAACTGGTAAACAGTTACAAGCAATCACAGTTTCAAATTTCTTTATCCTTGATTTACCAGGCGGTTGAACAAGTAGTTTTTCATCATTAATTTATATTAATTTCATTACATGATTGAAATCCTAATGACTAATATGAAATACTTCTCTCATTCCAATACATTATTTCACTCACTAAACTTAGGTAAAAACCAGCTATTTTGATCATGTTAGCTATAGTTCATTGATCAAACAAGTTACTTACTTTCATTGGTAGCATCTCTTATCTTGCTGCCCCAAAGGAATGCTTCCATAGGATTGCCTTCTTCTAATATTGTATCACAAATGCATGAAATGCCACTCAACACATAAAACAGTTGTCATCATCCACCATAGCCAAAAATTAACAACACAAAAAGAGAAACATCAAAAAATGCTAGCACATCTTCATTTCAAATTCACCCATATGTGCCATACTTATAAGACATACAAGTTGAACTTCGATTCCTACTATCTTAAAAATAGTCCCCTGTCCAACTGAGTGCATTTTAGCAGTTTTATGTAATGCAGTTAAATCCATCAGGATTTATCTATAAAACAGGAATAGCCTGACTCAACATTCCACTTGTTTTAGTTGCAATATCTTACAGCTACTCTAGGTTTCAAGTTTGAATAAATCAAGGATTGTAACTTACAAAATTCACAGGCATCCCAATGATAATGAACAAAAACACATGACCTGATTAATTTGCAAATAGCACCGGTGGCGACTTTACCACACAACTACAGTCTTTCCCTTTGGCCTTGAAGAAATGTTGCAAACGCACACAAGCTCAGCTACTGAAAGTCTCCATTTACTGGTTTATCAAAAAGTGACTAAAACAAAATTTCTTGTGCTGACTTGCACTCACCCACTTAAAAATATGTACAAATTAATACTGTTTTAAAGTTTATATAGCTTGGAAGATTTGAGATACATGTACTTTAAAACCTTCATGATACATGTTGTGTGATGTATGAGTGCAACACAACCACATCCATGTACTGATATATATATTTTTTTTCTCACAAAAGCATGCAATGTTTTATTTAGGCATCTTAACGTTGATAGATGTGGAAATCATTTTTATTTTAATCAGCGCATATGTATCTTTTATTAACTCTGAAAACTTCTAATGAATATGATTAGATTTCACCAAATGCACAAGAATAGGATAAGCTTCACCCTCCTCTAGAATAAATGCATTTTAGAGATTTTATGAAAAGAGGGCAACAGAAGGCTAGGAGAGATCATTTGGCTTTGTGGGTCTGACCACCAGTATCATGATAGGCGGTAGGACCAAAGGGCTGCCGGACCGCCACCTACGGGCATCATAATATGGCCCTTAGTGTTCTAATAGTCTGTAATAAGGAAACAGAATTACCTAGCAAAATGTAGGTAAGAATTTTAGTGCTTGCCCACATATTTTTAGAGACTCGAGGTAAGGCAAGGGTCTACTACAGACACTCCTCGTCAAGGTACCAAACACCACTCCCCTAGACCTGATACTGGAATGATGGCAATTAATGGTAATTTATTATCCAATAAATCAATCAGGGGGTTTGTAAAGCATGCTACTCACCCTTGAGGGTCACAAGACACTGGGGGGGGAGGTGCGCTGCTCCGTTCGGTAAGAGCCAGTTGAGTGTCTTCCTGAAGGTGTTCAGGGAGGGGCACATCTGATGTCGATCAGGAGCTTGTTATAGGTCTTGGCCACGATGTAGGAGAAGGCTTTTCCACCTGTTCTGGCTCAGCGGGCATGCGGGGTTTCAGCGAGGTTGGCGGATTTGAGGTTTCTTTTGGGTTCGTGGAAGGAGACTCTCTAGTTGAGGTATTGGTTTCCATAGTGTGGAGGCATTTGTAGGGTGAGTATCTTGAAAGTTGCTCTTTCCTCAACAGGGAGCTAGAGGAGGTTCCACAGGGGTTTGGGTGATGTGTTCGGGTCGAGGGATGCCGAGGATGAGTCTGAATGCGATTTTTTTAATGGTCTGGAGTTAGCGGAGCAGAAACTTGTTGATCCTGGCATTGAGTGTGTTTCCGTAGTCCAGTCTGCTGGTTATGAGCGCGTGGGTGACAGTCTTTCTTGATTCAGGGTTATCCATTTGAAGGTCTTTTGGAGGATGCGGAGACTGTTGAAGCAGCTGGAGGCGACAGCGTTGAGCTGTCGGGTCATGGAGAGCGAGGAGTCGAGTACGGTGCCTAGGCTTTCGGGCGTGGTCCGTGGGGGTGGGAGGGCTGCCGATGGCGATCGGCCAGCAGGTGTTGTCCAATGCGGAAGGGAGGGTCCGAGGACAAGGAACTCTGTCTTCTCTGAGTTGAGCTTCAGGCAGCTGCTGATCCTCCAGTATACAACGTCCTTCATTCCTTGATGGAAATGGAGTCTGGTGGTGATGAGGTCCTTGGTGAGGGAGACGATGAGCTGGGTGTCGTCAGTGTGGGATACTATGCTGAGTCCGTGCTGTCTGACGATGGCAGCAAGGGGGGCGATGTAGATATTGAAGGGCATGCGGCTGAGCGACAGTCCTTGTGGTACTCTGCAGGCGATTTCAGTAGGTTTGGAGAGGAAGGGTGGCAGGCTGATTCTTTGGGTTCTGCCGGTGAGAAAGGAGCAAATCCAGTCAAGGGCGGTTCCCTGTATGCCAGTGTCGTGGAATCTGGCATTGACGTGAGGTGGGAGACGGTGTTGAATGCTGCAGAGAGGTCAAACAGGAACAGGGTCGCAATGTGGCCTTGGTCGCGGAGGGTGCGGATGTGGTCTGTTGCGGCAAGTAGAGCGGTCTCAGTGCTGTGGTTGCTGCGGCCTCCAGATTGGGAGGGGTCGAGGATGGCGTTTTCTTCGATGAATTCTGCTAGTTGGGCGTTGACAGTCTTCTCAGTTACTTTGGCCGCAAAGGGGAGGAGGGAGCTGGGTTGGTAGTTCTTGAGGTCCATGGGCTTCTTGAGCAGGGGTCTTACGTCTGTGTCTTTCAAGTCATCAGGAAAGATGCCGCTCTCAAAAGTGGCATTGATGGTGCATCGTAGTTCCGGAGCGATGGTGGTTCTGTGGAAGATGTGGCGGTTCCAGAGTGGATGCCTTTCATGGTCGAGGAGGTGTCCTCCGTGGTGACTGGGGTCCAGGAGGAGATGGCGGGCTGGCTAGTGTTGCTTGAGTAGGAGGCAGTTTTGGAGTCAGGTGTCCGGGCCATTGATCTTTATACATGCATGGGACATTAAAAGTACATAACTGACTAGAGCTAGTTTTACTTACTGTGATGTTTGGGCCCATTCAGGTTCCGTGATCTTAGGGAAATTAATATTCACTGAGTGGGGCTATTAATGCTCAATGGTGCATGGATGCATTAAAGCTTATTCCTGCTGTGTGACCTTGATCTAAATGAAAGTCCAAGAGAATTTATGCTATGACGCTATCAGATTGAGATTTCAACAAAAACAAAATCTAATATTGTACTAAAAAATAAAAATTAAGCGGACGCTACTGTTCAAGGGTTGTCAATAGGAAAACGCAAAACCTAAAATGACTGCAAATTCATACGTTTATGTACTACCGTCACCTTAAAGTTGCCTTCTTTTGTATTACAGCTAATCAACTTTTTAAAATTCGGCAGGATCTCATTAGAGAAAAACAATAGTAGTCCTATACTCCTGATAATACACTGAAAAGCCTTTCCTGTTACTGGATTGTGGGCATTCTATACTCAACTTCCGACAACCTTTAAGCCAGGTTTGGGCAGAGTATTGGTCTTTGCCCTGCTGCTTGAGATACCATTTAAATCTCCCAAAACCAGGTCTTCAAGTTGAAGGTCTCAATCAATGCCTGTACACTGATGTTTTTAGAGAGACTGCACCTGTGACTGCATGGTATCCATGCTAACAGTGAACATGACAGTTTATGAATTAATAAGCAGCATTTCTGCCCACAAGGCCATAAACAGATACAAATAAAAAATAAATGGCTCCCAGTTCACAAACAAGTACAATTAAAACTCCTCACCCACACTTTCAAGGCACTACATATCACTGGCTGAGCATACCTCAACAATCACATCTGTTTTCACAAACTTTCCAGACACCTCCGCTCGTCTGGACTCCTACTTGCACACATCTCTCACATACGGAAATCTGTTCTGGCATTCGAGCCTTCTCCTACATTACTCCTAAAGCGTGGAACGACCCGCCTCTGCCGCTTCACCTAACAACCTCCTCTCACTTCTTGAATTCCACAAGAAGTTGAGGACCTGGCTTGTCGAGTAGCACCACTAGGCCCTAGATGTGGACCTGCTCACCACCAGGATACCTTCCCAGGTGACACAGTGCTCTGCAATTCTGCAAAACATAACAACATAACAAATTGGTTATTTAAAGTAGGACTGAATGTAAAGGACCCCTCAGTACAAGCAGACTTTAAATTGCCAAATGCATCCCACTCTTATTGTATGTGTGGCTTCTGTTTACATGGGTTTCCATAATAGCCCAGTACAGAGCACGTCTCAGAATTACAATTGTTCAGAATATGTTCTGACCATGATCAAGTATCACATCATTATCTGCCCTTTAGCTGCAATTTACCAGTGTGCCCCGCAAATATCATCAATTAGATGAGCAATCTGTCAAAGCATGGGATAATAAGTTGTCGGGCACCTTTCTGCCATATTTTTCTTGCCTTCAGCAGCCATTTTAAATGTATGAAAGAGAAACAATGGCAGTGAAGCATTGCCAGCCCAAGAGGAGGCATTTCTCCGTGACTCAACGTGAAACCCCCAAAACTGATTAACTGAGAATAACCACGGGGTAAAGAAGACAGCTGGACGTCAGTCACGCATTTGCAGACGTTGCCTTTTCCCACATCACAGATAACCTTTTGCAAGTGAGATTAAATGATCTGTTTGTGCTTGCGGAGATTAAAAATAGAAATGTTAACAGCTGCACAACTAAATTAAGCATCAGATTTCATTTTCCTATGTCAACTTCCTTTGAGTAACCGTTCCAACTTTTACCTAATGAGCAGGACCAAAAACGAAAAGTGTGAAGATTATACTAAATAAAAGATTAGAGCCTGACTATGTAAGAAAAGGAGGGATCCATATGAGCAGATGTTCATTAAATCTAAATTAACATTTTCTACTGTAATATAGCTCTTAATTACAAGAAGGACACACTAATGTATTCAGATGTATAAAAAGCATAAGTACAGAAAGATTTAAAATAAGCCTGGTAAACTATGTTTTATGTTCATTGTTGCCTTCCTTACCATTACAATAAAAAATCGAGTGACCAAACAGCACCAGCCTTGTATGCAGAGTTACAAATATACCACTCTTGCAACTTATACTAAAAATACTCCGCTTATAGGTTGGGGACTAAGACATTTACTCAAAGGAAGGTACCCTGACAATGCCCACTTATCCTCGCCCTGTTGCCCAGTATGGAAAACACAAATGCACAGAGTTTTCAGAGAACAATACAATTTGGAGTTAAAGGGCTGACAGTTATGTTTGATGTCTGTTTGAGTGGTGCTTAATAATGGTATCCTTGAGCACTGCTTAACAATGGTATGCTTTCCATGAAAAAACTAACCAATGTGGCTTCTGGATAGAACACCTAGCCTCCTTCATTAAATGGAAAGATGACGAGAAAGTTCTATCTAGATTCTTCAAGCACGAGTTGGTTGCTCCAGAAAACGGAATGCTCAATCTTGCATCTGGGGGTTGCGCCCCTCTCTCCTGAGGGGAGGACCTGCCGACAAGGCGTGAGATATGGATTTGATGTCTGCTGGAACAATGCTTAAGAATAAAGTATCAACTCAGATATCCTTAAAGTAATACATATAGCTATGAAACAAGCGGCCAGTGTTGCCCCTGGACAGGACTATCCAGTCTGATGCAATACGATGGATAAGTGGCCCAGAAAATGCTGTGTATATTCTTCAAGCACCGGTTGGATGCTCCAGGAAATGGAAGGGTCTTTTACCTAGGAGTTGCTCTCACCAGTCCCATGCTCTAGGCTGTTCCTATGGGATGATCCTGCCATCCCCCACTGCTGACCACAAGTATTCCTGATAGTGGTAGCACAGTCGCAGTACTGGAGATGGCAGCCAAAATGTTGCTGAGGATCAGCAGAGCCTGCAGCCATAAGAGATGTGTGTGGGCATAATTGATGATTTTCCTTTCTTGGAGAAAATGTTGCAGAGTGGCTGATCTTGTCATTTACAGTGTGTGTCTCTGTCTGTATTTCTATCCCTTTTTTCTACCCTTGAGAATTCAAGCTTTCTGACATCTAGAGAATAATGATATTATTGTAAATGTAAATGTGCTGGACTTGTAAAGCGCACAGCTGCCCGTAAGCGTCCCGGCGCTTGCTTAGGGAACCCGTCCTGGTATTCCCCTGTGAGAAACCCCGGCAGGGTGTCCACAAGGTGAAAGCCAGGCATCCCGCCGCGAGGGGCCGTAGTGTAGTATTATTCTCTATGCATCGTGGCCATACTCAGCTTGCTGCTTAGCAGAGTCACTGTGCCACTGGACATAGTGAGATGCCAGGCCTGGATATCTCCTTCTGATGTTACATTTTAGCATTTCAGGGCCCTTTATAAAAAAATGTAGTTTCAAAAGCTTGTGTTAACCAAAAAAGACAAGAAACAAGAGCTATAAGAAAATTGATGCATCATACAGCAATATGTTAAATCATTAGAACAATAGTGTGTAGAGAAGAATAATGTAGAGAAAGCTGTATTAAACAGTAAAAAAAAAAACAGAATCGAATAGGGCCGGAATTGTGAAGACCAGGTAGAAAGCAGAGGTAGCAAAAATCGTGGAAGGTAGTAATATTGGGTAGTAAATTAAAGAGTATTGATAAATAAATATCAAACTAAATAATGCTGTAGGAGAGAGGCAGTACATGATCAAGGCAGTTTAAAATGCTCTCATTTAACAGTGGAAATATGCAACCCCTTTAAACAAAATAGTATTTAAATACAGGGGTGCTAGTTACATTACAAAAGTGGGAGTGCGCGATGGAAAAAAGGGTTAGTGAGATGCTGCTACTCTGGG
This sequence comes from Lissotriton helveticus, assembly GCF_964261635.1. NCBI lineage: Eukaryota > Metazoa > Chordata > Amphibia > Caudata > Salamandridae > Lissotriton > Lissotriton helveticus. Next base: position 789,467,246 of record NC_136068.1, read on the forward strand.
CCTCTGTGTCTCTTCTCTCCATGTAAGAAGCAGGTGGGTAGAAACCGGGGAGCATATTACCAACAATTAGCGGTATTTATCGCTAACGAGGCTTAGCAACGATTTTTTATCGCTAAGCATCGCTGGAAATTATCGCAGAGATAACTTGCTATTAGCAAGGATTATCTCAGAAGTGATAAAAATCCTCGCGCTAACTGCCAAATGAGAAATTATCGCTGGAAAACCAACGATAATCTCTCGAAGTTTGGCGTTAGCTTGATGATAGGGGCTCACAAACTTAGCCATGATATCCACCTTCCATAGGATATCATGGCTAAGTCAGGAAAATACCAGGTGTAAAAAAAGCAGCGATAACCGCGGTTAACGCTGCTTTTTTTAATCACTAACAGGGTTAGCGAAATCCTTGATAATAGGAGAAATGTCGCTCAACAACATTTCTCCTATTATTTTTCTCTGGAACGCCCCCTTTGCATCTCATTAGAGATGCAAGGGGAAGCGTAGAGAAAAAGGGTGCTAACATACGAATTTGCGTGTTAGCACCCTGTTGCTGATAGGGAGAAAAGCGGGGATAAATCCCTTGATAATATGCCCCAGGGATAGAAGCAGCAGTGACGAGCAGGAAAGGGAAGTGGTTGACTTCCTGCCAAGTGCTGAATCCAAGCAATTCTGGAGCTGCTTTCATGCTGCAGAGAAAAGTTCTGGGATTGATTGGAGCACGCTCACCCAGCGCTGATTTTGGGGCTCTTGGCCTGTACTAGCAATTCCCCAGCTGTTTCACAGTGCTGGGATTGCTGGCTCCGAAGTGCACATGTCAGATTGGTTGGCTGTAGACAGCCGGCTATTTGGTCAAGCACACTGAGCACATGCAGATGTATCCTAAAATCCACAGGAATGTGCCCCACCCCCACCATCACACTCGAGCTAGTGAGGCACACAGTCAGATAAATAAAATGGTACATTTATTTTACTAATTTATATGTGTTCATCCGTTGCGCTCGCAGTAGGTGGGCGACGCTCCTCTGTCCATTAACCCCTTGGCCGCGGCAGTAATTCCGGCGCGTTGCTAGGGGGATGGGGGGCTGTGCGGCGCCGCCATGCTCGTGACGGAACCACTCCATCGCGAGCCATGGTGGCGCTGTGCTTGTGACTGAATGGTTCCATCACGGCCCACCCGCTCAATAGAACGCGCCGCGCAGGCGCAAAATCACTGCAGCGCAGGCGCGGCGGGCGGGCCGTGACGGAACCATTCCGTCACCAGCACAGCACCACCGTGGCTCGTGACGGAATGGTTCCGTCACGAGCATGCAAGGGGTTAAGAGGAACCACCTCTATTTAAATGGGTTGCTATTGGGAGCCAAAATAATTCTCTATTGATTAGTACCAGAGGAACCCACAAACACTATACAAAAAACAGGGCCGGCTTTAGCATTGTTGAAAATAATTTAAATAAATAAAATATAAAATAACAGTGTGAAAATAATTTTTGGCGCCCTGCACCATATGACTGCCGCCACAGATTTTCTCACTACAACCAGGAAAAACTGCCCCTCATCTCGCCAATCTTATGTTATCGCTAAACACAGCACCCCGACGTCAGTGCCTGGTGCAGCAGCCTCGGTCGCACCGCCCTAAAGCCGGCCCTGCCAATCTACGGTGATAGTAACCTGCATACAACGAAGCTTTAAATCAAATATTCAGAGAGCCTTTCCAATTGATTATTATTTGCTGGAAAGCAATAGCTAATAAAAGAACTAACAGCTTTTTGCCAAAATAGCAATAATTTGAGAAATAACCCTTAGACATACTTTCTATGATAATAATAAGAGACACAGAAATTCACACAATATGCTCTGTTTTAGGACATATTACATAAATAAAACTTGGGAATCCACTTTTGAACTCTAACAATAAAATTGAATACATCATGTGCATTACAAAGACATTTTAAAATAAAAAAGAGACTCAAGCAATGGTCTGTTCTATATTGTAATGTATACCAACAATGCACATTCTTTAACCGCTTAAAAATGCAATCACTACTTTAAAGAATGACTTAAAGTCTCTGGAAATGTATCAGCTTTTTTCGAAACCTCATGAAAAGCCTATTCCCGTGATCTCAGTCATGGTCTGTTGATGGAATTTTTGTCCCTCTAGATAAATAAACTGAAGCCCTATCTTAGAACTGCAGTTATTTCCAGACTTTGCTGACTTGGTGTATTTTGTATGCACAGCAGGGTGGAATGTTATTTTGGCAACTATTACATCCAAGTATTACTTATTGAAAAACTTAAAAAGCATTGATGTGCTAACTCCTTCAGGTTGAAAACAATGTAATCATTTTGATTTAATACCGCCATTTTATGCATACCTTCTGTTGAAAATTTATTGATATACCTCTAGTTGTACAGAGTGATTATGGCTTCTTTGATCAAGGTTCGTGCTAAAAAAAAGGCATTGCTAAAAACACACATCATGTGCCTAAACACACATCAATCCTAAAATCCATAGGGAGCATGTTTGCCATTCTTCAGACAGCATTACATCGAGACACAGAGCTTGGGTGTCCTTCATCTCTAGTACAGCAGCCAATCACCATCATCTATGTCTAATATAATTTCCCTTACTATAAAGCATTTCCTTTACCTCACTTTGTTTACGTCATTTTCAATTTAGTGGATGCCATTGTTGGGGAAAATAGAGTGTGCAAGTACGTAATGCATTTTAAAACCATGTAAACGCTCCTAAATTTCGCTTACCTGTTTAATTTACTAATACCGCAAAGTACAACTGTAATTGATATTATTTTCTTACGAAAATTATTAACTATGCTACTTCTTAATAATGATGCACTGAGTTTCATGGTGGGATCGTGCATTCCTATATTAATCGTGTTCATCTATCAACACTGCAGTTTAAAAGACAAACGCTGAGTACAATTCACTTTGTTCTTGGTTTTGTTTACCAAGGCCTCAGTACACGAGTTTTACTTCTCCTGGATACAGAAAGCTCGATTTACAAATGCACTGTTTCAAAAGTTACTCCTGAAATTTGTATTCAATGACAGATTTCCTACTTTTATGGGATTTCCTGGAGCACCACAATTAGTCTAATATTGACGTTTGTTCAAAATCAAGACGATAGAACCATGCGCAAGAAAGACCTTTGCACAATTATATTGCATCGTGCGGATGGAAAATACTTTTTGCCTTTGAAGAAAAGTATTCACATACACCCCAACAAATACGTGTTTATTTCTCTAACCTTTTTCGCTGTGGAATGAGTATCTATGTTTCCAGTTTTCCATATCGCGAACGCGACCAGAATTTCTGGAGCAAATGAGCATCACTTACATTACACAAGGTCACATTAATTTAGTGGTTTGCCCAGAATCTTTTGAGCCTACACGGAGTCTCGAACCAGGTTCGCCAGCTCAAACGTTGGCAACTCTGGCACTCATTTGTTTCCATGTCGGGTAGCTACTTGTATGAGATAAGTACACATAAGCAAATGTATGAGTTTGTTGGTGTACACCTTTTTCTATAGAATTCTATAGAATGCCCTGTTCCTTCCTACCTATAATAGGAGGTTACAGATTTACTGAAGGTTTGTGTGGGTACTCTCAGGACAGAAAGAGTCGCTTTGCAGTGAAAGGTGATAAAAAAGTGCAATGTTGAGCAAACGTTTCTGTGCTTAAACCCCTTCGCTGCGGTGTTAATTTTTACACGGTGCGAGAGGGGATTGTGGGCGCGGTGCTCATGATGGCTCCCGGCCGTCATGAGTCACGGTAGTCATGTGCTCATGACGGCCGGGAGCCGTCTGAACTCCGCCCACTGATTATTTCGCCCGCACAGGCGGGGAATTATTCGCGCGTGGGCGGAGCGGCAACATTGGGACGGCTCCCGGCCATCATGAGCACATGACTACCGTGACTCATGACGAGTTAAGGTCCTTATTTATTTTTTATTTTTTCACTTTTATATAGCGCGGACAAGGATAAAAGGCATCAGAGCGCTTTACAACCAGCAGGATACATAGGTTACAGCAGAGTACAGTTATAGTAATTACACCCGGATGTTTACATCATTAGATGTGTGAAGGAGTTACCACAAGAGAAAATTACAGCAGTTGGTCAGAGAACATAAACAGTTAAAGCATCGATTTAGATGGTAGGGTCATGTAACATTAATAGTTCAGACGGTGATGGAGAGAGTACATATGTTTTGTTGAGGGTGATTAACCAAGATGTCTGTCAAATAGGATGAGCTTGAGGTCCTTTTTGAAGGTGGTTAGGAGTAGGGAGGGAGACACAGAGTTCCAAATTCTAGTGGCACTACCAGAAAAGGATTGGTTTATGTATCATTCTTGCCTAATGGTGGTGGGTTCAAGAAGCAGGGATTGGGCATTTCTGAAACCCCTATTTGCCCCTGAGATCTTCAGTTTCTCTTTTAGATAGGAAGGTGAAGAGGAGTGAAGCACCCTGTGTGAAATGGAATTTTTTTTTATTTGGGCTTGTGCTTCAATGGAAAGCCATTGGAGGGTTAGCAGGGGAAAAATGGTCAACTTTCTTAAGGCTTGAAGTGAAGCGTGCTTCAGCATGAGTGCTCCTCTTAGTGGGCCTGGGCACACTTTGGGAAAGCCTGAGAGAAGGGCAATTCCATAAGTTAGTTTGGAGTGAACAAGAGACTGCACCACTAGTTTGAGGTCTTGTCCCAGAATCAATTGTCTGATGCCCCAAAGCTGACTCAGTTGGTGTTGTGCACTGATGGCCTTGGCTGCGATGTGGCTGTGAAGACTGAGGAGATTATGAAGGGTGATGCCAATTGATCTGGCACTCTGGACGATGGGGGGCAGCCCATATACTGGAGTGTTTGCTTTCATAGGTGAGGTCACAAGAAATTCTATTGAGTTTTAAATGGTGGTTGAGCATCCAGTTTTGAATCTTAAAGAGTGTTTTGAAAGCAAGGCAATGTCTTTTGGGGTTGAGATTTTCATGTATATTTGGGTTTTATTGGCATGGAGGTGGAAGAGAATCTCAGAGTTTCTGAGAATCAGTCATAATCATTCTAGCTAGAGGTGAAAAAGGGTTGGGGAGAGGATCAAACTTTGAGGGATGTTGGACTTGGCCCTTAGGGCAGGTTCACCCCTAATCTTTTTGCTTTTATTTGTGACCCTGTGTTAGTGATTTTTGGGTCTGTGCGCACTTTTTCCCTGTGTCCCAGAGTAAAGTGCGTGCGTGTAGTATGGCTGGCCTGTCCTCCCATAGGAATGCATGGGGAATGTGTGTGTCCCTGGTAGTTCCTGATGTGTGGGGAGTGCAGGCTCGAGTTTGATATGTGTGAACTCGTGAGAGTGAATGCTGCGAGATGGTGTATGCGGCATGTATGTGTCTAGAAGGGAAGTGCTACTTCTGGACATTGATGTATGTGTGCAGTGAGGATACTGGAGCGTGATTGGCTGGAGCTGGCTGGCATGCCAGGCTCCAGGAAGTCTGGATGGGTCTGCCCGGTGGTGAGTGTGAGATCAGCATGAGTGATGTGTGGGAGGAGTGCACCTGGGTCCTGGATGGGCTGGGTTTTTCCCCACACAATGCTGGCTCCGCCCCCCTGTGGTGTGTCTAATGACCCTAGCCTCCCCAGTGAATGAAAGGGGTGGTTGGGCCATCAAGGGTACTCCCAAGCCAGCTGCAACTGGTTTCCCCTCACCCTGCACCCTGAAACAAAGGATTTCACAGTATAAGAAGGGGCTGTGTCCCCATACAATTGGTTCTCTGATCTACTTTTGGATCCTTGCCAGAGGGGGCTGTTGCTGCTGCTGGGGCCAGGAGGACCGCCACTTGGACTGTCTCCCTGCCTGGAGACCCAGTGTGCTGGCTCTGGCCCAGCCTTGCCCCCCTGCCTGCCTCCAGACCTTGCTGGAGCTTTGTTTGGACCCCTAGCGCTGTGGGCGCTTGATTCTGTCCCCTAGCGCCTGGAAGCACGTTCAGTTGACTTACAGCGCTTGGGAGCGCTTTGCTGGCTGTGCCTGCTCGTGGTTGCCAAGCCGGTGCCCACCCGGCGTCTGCCCGTTGGGTTTTGCCGATATCTGGCAGAGCGAGTGCCTACCTCGCTTTATCTTTTAATTTAAAGGCCGGTGCCCACCCGGCATTGCCCCGTCCTGAGATAATAATTTATCGCGAGGGAGCCCACTCCTCGGATAATGGGACCCCGCCTGCCTATCTGAAGCGAGCCGCCGCGCTGCCCGCGGCGACCCGGAAGTGGTTGGACGGCCAACCAATCGCTGCGCGGCCCGAGGGAGGGTGACCGGAAGTCCCGCCCCCGCAGCCGAGCAGCAAGAAATGAAGCAGCCAGCCGGGTCCCCGAGGCTCCCCGAGTGGAGAGAGGAGCCCCGGGAGAAGGAGCAGAGCCTGCCGCGTCTGGTCGAGGCCCCGGAGAGGTAGAGGAGCCCGCCCGCGGCACCAGAGCCGCCGAGGAGAGAGAGCTCCCCGTCCAGCATACCAGACACCCGGTGAGTGCAGAGTGGGGCCCGGGAGAGCGAGGGAAGGGAGGAGGGCGTCGGGGCACTTTGTCGGTGCCCGCCCCTCCCCTTCCGTGTGCGGGCCGGGCCTGAGAGCGGCCCAAGTGAGAAGAGCCGATTGAGGCTCTGGGGGCATCATTGATTCCGAGTCCCCCGAGAGGGACTCCAACGTTTTGGGCGCAGTGTATCTTGAGCCTGAGAGGCTCCCACATCGTTCTGGGCATTTCTTTGTCGAGCCTGCGAGGCTCCCGCCCTAAGTATATTTACGAGCCCCGAGGCTCGAGGGGGCATTTGTTTTAAGAGCCCACGAGGCTCCAGGGACCTGCATTTGTTCTTTGAGCCCCGAGAGGCTCCCGCCCCTATTTTGGTTTTACGAGTCCAGAGAGGCTCTTGAGCGCCCATCATTGGTTTAGAGCGCAGAAGCTCTTTAGTGCCAGCATATTTGCTTTGTGAGCCTGAGAGGCCCTTGGGGACACGAGTGTGGTCAGAGCCCCCAGGCTCCCACGCAGTACTTGCCCTCACCTGTGTTCTTGAGCCCACGAGGCTCCAACGTTGGCCATCTTTGATTTACAACTGTCCAGCACTTAGTGGACAGTTGCTACGTTTAGGCTTTTGTTCTGTGCTGCCTGCGCAGCCTCCCCTGACATTAAGACTCAGGGCATTTCAGCCCTTTCGAGGCCAGTTGGCCTGGGGGACAATTCTAGTGTTGTGCTACGTGCACCCTGCGCAATTTATGATTTATTGCTGATGTGATTCTTGCGCAAATGTTCTACCTGCACCTCTGAATGTGTTTTAATACCTCATGTGCCATGTTCTTTATGTTTTATCCCCTTTGCTAAAAGTGACCTGCTTAGAGGATTGTTTGATATTACCTTTGCTAAAAGTGACCTGCTTAGGTAAACCTTTATGCTTTTATTCCCCTTCGCTAAAAGTGACCTGCTTAGAGGAATATTGATGGTTTATTGCCTTTGCTAAATGTGACCTGCTTAGGTGATTATTTTAGGTTTCCTTCCCTTTGCTAAATGTGACTTGCTTAGGTGATAGGTTTTCCTTCCATAGGTCCTGATGATAAGGTCCTAGTTCCCTGCGTGATTTCCCTACAGTGTTTAGGGTGGCGTAGGAGGTATTTACCCTTTACCAGTAGTTACTGGTTATATGCTACATTTACTATTTCTGTGTTACATTCATTATATGTTTATGTGCTAAGTGTTATACCTACAAGTATTATCTCTAAAAAGTGCATACCCCTGACAGTGGTCCAGGTGGCCCTGTCCTGTACATAATCCCTTGTAAATCTTGCCCATGCCTGTTGGCACATTGTAAAGTGTGTGTGTTATCTAATGTGTTTTTATTATTATAATATAAAGGCTATTTTTGATATAACCTTGTGTGGAGTTTCCTTTGTGGTGGGCCTAGGGTGTTGTCGCTGGGGTGCGCGCGCAAACGCTTTACACATCGCCTCCGAGATTGGCCTTGCTGCTCGCGTCACGTTACCTAGAGGGTGAGCAGGGGTTATCTTGGTGTGTGACTCCCTTGCCCTGACTTGGAAGTGGTGGTCTCTGACTGACGTTGGCGCAAGCCTTGGCCAGCCAGAGATCCCGTTTCTAACAAGGGACTTCTTGGTGACTGGTCTCAAGAATGAGTTGCCCATTTTCACAATTTGGGAACGCTTGGTTAGGTATGAGGAAACCTGTTGAAGACTGTACCTCCACATCCTACGGGTTGCTCTAGAGTATGAAGAAGGTCCAGATGGTAGACAGTGTTGAATGCATTTGATAAATCCAAGAGGACCTGGAGGCAGGAGTTACCGGAGTCGAGGATTCTGAGGGAGTCAACGACTATTTGGAGGGTTGTAGTTTCTATACTGTGACCCTGGCTGAAACCTGATTGGAGCATGTCTACGGTGGTATTTGTTAAAATGTGTGAAGCGAGCTAAGCAACTTTCTATGACTTTGCCAAAAAATGGGAATACAGAGACTGAGGAGTAGTTTTTTAAGTTCTCTGGATCAAGAGGTTGTTTTTTTCAAGAGAGTAGAGATTTGGTCCACTTTTAGTCATACTGGAAAAAAGCTGACTTGGAGTGGGCATTAAAGAGAAGGGGTCCCAGTAAAGTAGACGTCTAAACAAAATTAAATAAAACAGTTGAAACGTAAATACATCTATAATGTTTAATTCACATTATAGGGAAAAGGCAAAGCAATTACACAAATTACAGTTGTATCGGTGCCCCTGTTGGGTGAGGGGGGAACGTGCAAGTGTGAGGATAGTGTGGAAGGGATAGTGATATTAAAAAACCACGTATAATTCAAACATTTGTATCAATTCAATGTCAAACAGACATTAGTAGAACCACAAATCAACAAAAGAGTTCACAATACACATGCCCCAATGTCCATACTGAGCATAAATTATGGGTTGGAGGAGGCTGTGTTTCAGGGTGAGGAAGTCGACGTTTCGACCCAGGAGGTGCAGGAATGATTAAAAGTCCTTGCTAGTGGGTCTTCATCAGGACGAGAACAGGGGTGGGGCAGACAACCTGAATTTAAATAAATAAATAAAGTAAGTATGTCTAAATTAGAATTGGCTAAATCGCAATGCATAGTAGGATATTCACAATGTCACATAACACATACCTGGTTAGGTCAGTGCTCGTCTTTAATAATTATGAAGAATTTAATAGTGGATAGTCAATCCTACAAAAACAAAATCAAAATAGGGCCAATCAGGATGGTGGTTGATTTAGACATATACCTGAAGGGCTGAGCGAAAAATATCAACGACTTACTTGAGAAATAAAGCCCAATATCCCAATAGGGTATGGCGAAGTGATCCAATCGCTGGCAACCGGGTGGTGGGGGGAACCACTCAGCGTATCTGATCAAAGGGAACAACAGTTAGATCGATATGTCCCGGGTAACAGTATCAATGGAACTGCTCAAAAGCAGTAATCGGTACAACTCACCGACTAGCGTGAAGTGTGTGCTCTGTCCCCGGCGCATCAGGTAAAAGAAGAAGCCGTCCGACTAAATCAGATTCCTAGTGGGAGGGACAGGGGGAGATGGTGTCAATCCGATATTTCGTCTGGATTGAAAATTACATCAAGTAAAGCGAGCCGATTTGGGGAGCAGGAAGGCTTACCGGTATGTTGGCTCAGCGGTAATGAAGCGTCTCTCTCGGCTGCCTCGAGGAGAACGCCGGTCTTCCTGTTGTCAGCGATGACATAGCAACAGGAGGAGGTCACGTGTTAATGGTCATTGAAGAAAGACTAGAGGCGTCACTGGTAGTCATAGTGACGCCTACGGGAGAGATGATCGATTGAGTTGGCAAGACTGAATAAGACAGCCGGATGAGTCAGTTAGAAGGAAAATTAAAGGGAATTGGAAAACGGGGTCATAAGTCCATAATGAGGGATCAGGTTCATAATGGGTGACAACCCGAATATCGACAGGCAGAACTCAGGCCCCCTAGACACCCGAGGCGTCGTCAAGGATTAGACAATGTATACTAACCTATAAATGTGGTATATATATACAGTCAGTGTGGTAGTACTGCGAACCTATCACATGATGGTTAAGGCAGTGCCTGTAAAGATCATCTCAAGGGGTATACATCACAAATAAAATTACATTAGAAACACGATGTTGTTCACACTGGATAATCGACAAACATGCATGTATCAACGCATTAATTAACTACAATGTATAACACCGGTGAAAGGTAAATACTAGGTAAACACACAAAATTGTTGCGACTGCGTACCTATCACACGATGGTAAAGCAGTACCAGTCCCAAGGGGACTAGATGAATAATTAACTGGTGTTACGGTTCAGAAGATAAAGTCAATGGTATTCAGGGTAGCGTTGCAAGTTGAGAGAAGGAGCTATCATGTTCGTTTAAACCTGACTGGATGGAATTAAAAAAGAACATCCATTTAAGTTCCCTGATGTTTAATATAGTTGCAACATTACCACCCCTGGGGCCTAGGGTGGCTTTTTCAATTACAATCCATTTTAGACTTTCAGGTGAATGCGCAGCTGATCTGAAGTGGTCTACTAGCGGGGCCCCCGCCACCTCGCATCTTATTCTGCTCATGTGTTGTAAGATACGTTGTTTGATCTTCTGTTGGGTCTGGCCTATATAAATCATGTTGCATGGGCACACAATGGCATATATCACCGTAGAGGTGTTACAGTTTGTAAGAGTTTTGAGTTGGATCTTCTTCTGTTTGTATTGAAACTCCTTGGTTTGCATCGTGCTTTCGCAGGCTTTGCAGTGACCGCATTTAAAGTGTCCTGTCACTGGTTGGAGATTCCAGAGTGTTCTTACAGTGGGTTCCGGCTTGGTGGGTAGGAGGGAACGTATCACATAGTCTCTAACACTTTTAGATTTTTTGAACGCATGGAGAGGGTTAGTGGGTTGGCCAATATCATCTGCAACCAGTTGCCAATGATGATTCACAATTTTCTTGATTTGGTTGCTTTTCGTAGTGAACGTGGTGACGCATACAATGCGGTCCATCGGGCTAATAATAGAGTCTTTGCCTTTCAGAAGTTCTTCTCTTGGGTAGAACCAGGCTCTCTTGCGAGCCTTGGTCACCAATCGTTTGGGATAGCCACGCGTCTTCAGGCGGTCAGATAGTTCTTCTGATTGTTGGAAGTAGTGTTCCTTAGTGGAGCAGTTCCTGCGAATGCGCAGGAACTGTCCAAAAGGCAAATTATCCCTCAGTGCGCGGGGGTGATGGCTGCTGTATTGAAGTAGGGAGTTCCTCTCAGATGGTTTACGATAAAGAGTGGTTAGAAGTAGACCCTGTTGGTGGTAGATGGTAATGTCAAGAAAGTCAATATTTAGATTGTCTGATTTGACAGTGAATTGTAAATGGGGTGATTGTTGGTTGAGCCAGGCGTGAAACTCAGTGAATGTGGTCAGGTCGCCGGTCCAGATTATTAGGATGTCGTCTATATACCGAACCCACACGTTCAGATGGTCTCGAAACGGGTTGAGAATATTCAATATGTTAGTATCTTCAAAGGCTGCCATATACAGGATGGCTACGTCCGGAGCAAAGGGAGCCCCCATCGCCACGCCTTTGATTTGTAAGAAGAATTCATTCTTAAATGTAAAAAAGTTCATAGTCATCGCAATGCGCAATAATGCTATGATAAATTCCGTTGGAACTTGCATGGGCGTCGGACGTGAGTCTAAATATCTAGTAATGACTGCTATTGCTACTTCTTGTGGGATAGAGGTGTACACAGACACCACATCACAGGTGGCCAACAATTGAGTTGACGGATCAAAAGGTGAGTTTTCAACCAGGTTGATGGTTTGTAAAGTGTCCCTCAAGTATGTTTGTGTTGACTCTGCCAAAGGTTTTAGGAAAAAGTCAATGTATCGTCCGAGTGGTTCTAGGATAGAACCACACCCAGAAACAATCGGACGTCCAGGAGGGTCGGTCATATCCTTATGTATTTTAGGCAGTGTATAAATGGTTGCCAGACGAGGGTGCTGTTGATTAAGAAATTCATGCTCAGTTTTGGAGAGAAAACCCTGGTCAAGTCCTAGTTTGGTTATTTCTAAGATCTCACGTGCTATTGCTTGAGTGGGGTCAGACCGTAGTTTCTTGTAGCTGATGCCATCTGTTAATTGACGTTGGATTTCAGACTCATATTTCTTAATGTCTTGGATGACGATGGCTCCGCCCTTGTCGGCAGGTTTAATCACAACCTCCGTGTTATTCGCCAATGATTGAAGGGCGTTTTTTTCAATTTTACTAGTATTGTACTTAGTATATGTGTGATTGAGCAGAGTAGAGTTGACATCTCGCCATACAACCGCCTCATAAGCTAGGATTTTGCTGGTCATTGTACATGAAGGAGGCACAAAGGTGGAAGGGATCCTAAGGCCCGTAAGTGAGGGGTTTCTATAGGGTCCAGTATTTCTGAAAAAATATTTGAGCCTGACTTTTCTGAAGAATTTGAAAAGTTCCGTCCGTACTGTGAAAGGGTCTGGTCTGCTGGTGGGTACATACGATAGCCCTTTACTCAATGCACGTATTTCATGTTCATTAAGGGTATACTGCGAGATATTGACAATAGGGTTGGTGGTGGTTGTATCTCTTACCACCGGTAGGTCTTGTTCCGGGTGGTTCGTTCCCCGTGTTGTTCCTCTTGAAAGTGAACCTGTTTGGGTGCTTGGCCACGTCCGGTGTCCCAGTTGGTGTTGTTCTGGTTCTGCCCGCGTGTTTGGCCTCTGTTGAAATAGTTCCCTCTCCCTCTCGGGGGGCGCCATCGTGTAGGGCGCGGTCCTAAAAAAGGAACGTATTGTGGCAGATCGTAGCTGTAATCCGGATAGTTGTATGGGCGACTCGGGCCAGCAAATTCCTGCTCACCTTCGGAGCTATAGGAGGAATCGGAGAAGGTAGTGTAATTTCTTCTACCACGAAAGTTTCCTCTGCCCCTGTTGGTGAATCTGCCCTGTTGGTCTTGCTTGTAATAATCGTCTTGGAGATATGGGTAGGTTTTCTTTTTGTCGTAGAGTCTGATATCTCTAGCAAGTTTCTCTAATTTCTTATTCTGTGTGGTGAGGTCGAAGTCTTTTAAGGTAGCTTCCAGATTATTGAGGGTTTCTTTGGCGCCTGCCAGGTTAGCATCTGCTGCGATTTCGGCTCTGAGCGACTTGATTTCACTGGTCAGTAGCTGGATTTGGTGGGCAGCCGTCTCTACCCCAAGCACCATCCAGTGGCGGGAGCAGTTGTTGGATATATGGCTGAACCCTTCCCTGAATTTGGGCACCTCCACAAAGATAGCTGGTTCGATCTTTATCTGTAAGCCAATGGGAATAATGTTCTCTTTGAGATATTTCGTGAGTAGGTGTCCGTGCCAGCGGGTACGGATCAGCTTCTTTTCTAGGCGTTCAAGGCGTTGAATTTTATCCTTCAGACTAAAGTCTATGGTAGATATATCACTGGCTAGAAAGTTATGGTCGGGATTCTCGAGGAGTCGGTCAATGTAATCCTCAGAATAGGACAATAGTTCACGTTCGACCATGACAACAGGAAGACCGGCGTTCTCCTCGAGGCAGCCGAGAGAGACGCTTCATTACCGCTGAGCCAACATACCGGTAAGCCTTCCTGCTCCCCAAATTGGCTCGCTTTACTTGATGTAATTTTCAATCCAGACGAAATATCGGATTGACACCATCTCCCCCTGTCCCTCCCACTAGGAATCTGATTTAGTCGGACGGCTTCTTCTTTTACCTGATGCGCCGGGGACAGAGCACACACTTCACGCTAGTCGGTGAGTTGTACCGATTACTGCTTTTGAGCAGTTCCATTGATACTGTTACCCGGGACATATCGATCTAACTGTTGTTCCCTTTGATCAGATACGCTGAGTGGTTCCCCCCACCACCCGGTTGCCAGCGATTGGATCACTTCGCCATACCCTATTGGGATATTGGGCTTTATTTCTCAAGTAAGTCGTTGATATTTTTCGCTCAGCCCTTCAGGTATATGTCTAAATCAACCACCATCCTGATTGGCCCTATTTTGATTTTGTTTTTGTAGGATTGACTATCCACTATTAAATTCTTCATAATTATTAAAGACGAGCACTGACCTAACCAGGTATGTGTTATGTGACATTGTGAATATCCTACTATGCATTGCGATTTAGCCAATTCTAATTTAGACATACTTACTTTATTTATTTATTTAAATTCAGGTTGTCTGCCCCACCCCTGTTCTCGTCCTGATGAAGACCCACTAGCAAGGACTTTTAATCATTCCTGCACCTCCTGGGTCGAAACGTCGACTTCCTCACCCTGAAACACAGCCTCCTCCAACCCATAATTTATGCTCAGTATGGACATTGGGGCATGTGTATTGTGAACTCTTTTGTTGATTTGTGGTTCTACTAATGTCTGTTTGACATTGAATTGATACAAATGTTTGAATTATACGTGGTTTTTTAATATCACTATCCCTTCCACACTATCCTCACACTTGCACGTTCCCCCCTCACCCAACAGGGGCACCGATACAACTGTAATTTGTGTAATTGCTTTGCCTTTTCCCTATAATGTGAATTAAACATTATAGATGTATTTACGTTTCAACTGTTTTATTTAATTTTGTTTAGACGTCTACTTTACTGGGACCCCTTCTCTTTAATGCCAGATACCCAGGTCCCAGTGACTCTATTGGGTTAACCCTTCTTTTGTACAGGACTTGGAGTGGGGGCATCATTTTTGCAAGCATATTACCATTTTAAAAGTACCTGCTGCCGGGTTCCTTGCCTTCAGCAATTTTTAGGCATCAATTAAAAAGTCAATATAACTCTGGTGATTAATCCTCTTACACAAAAGAGACCGGAGGTTTGTCTAGTGGAAGTTTTGACTCATCCTAAGGTAGTGCAGCAGGTTAAAATGCCTGCTGCAAAGAACATGTACCTTGATGATCACAAAGTGCCCATAATGTAAATAGATCAGTGGGTTACTGTTACTGTAAGAGAGCCCCTTTTGTTACTTGTCATCAAAATTCTAATATAGAACATTGAGCTATTAAATGTTATCAAAGAGCTGCACGCAAACTGTAAGGTATATGTTAGAGCTATATGTTTTTTGCCCCTCTTACATTATCCTAATCTTGCCGAAAGGGTTAGGATAATCCTGCTGATCCTCTCCTTCCCCAAATACCCAGCCACCGCCAAAACCAACTTCCACGCAGGAATGATGGTTGTCACCGAATAGATGAAAAGCAGTCACCAGAAACTGAACTCAGACAAGACGGAGGTCCTCATCCTCGGATCCACCCCTTCCGCCTGGGACGACTCCTGGTGGCCAGCCTCGTTGGGAACTGCGCCGACACTCAGCGACCACGCGTGCAACCTGGCGTTCTTCTTGGACTCTTCTCTGTCAATGACCCAACAAGTCAACCCCATCTCCTCCTCCTGCTTCAACACCCTCCAAATGCTTTGCAAGATCTACAGAGGGATCCCCACCGAAACTAGAAGGACGGTCACCCAGGCCCTCGTCACCAGCAGGATGGACTACGGCAATGCCCTCTACGCAGGAACCACGGCCAAACTCCAGAAAAGACTCCAACGCATACAAAACGCCTCCACACGCCTCATCCTCGACATCCCCTGCCACAGCCACATCACGCCCACCTGAAGAACCTGCACTGGCTTCCCATCAACAATGATCACCTTCAAGCTCCTCACCCACGCTCACAAAGCACTTCATGCTGCCGGACCAGCATACCTCAACAAGCGACTCACCTTCTACACCCCCAACCGCCAGCTCCACTCAGCTGTCCTCGCCTTTGCCACCATCCCACGCATCCACCGGACAACCACCGGCGGCAGATCCTTCTCCCACCTCGCCGTCAAGACATGGAAAACCCTTCCCATCCACATTTGACAGACCCAGGACCTGCTGACCTTCAGGAGACTCCTCAAGACCTGGCTGTTTAATCAGTCGCTGCTCCCCCCCACACAGCATGCTTTGAGATCCTCAAGTGTGAGTAGCACGCTTTACAAATGCCTGATTGATTGATTGATTGATTGATTGATTGAAAAGGGTTCATTTGGGTAGAAAACAATTATTATTATTAAAGAGACCCCCTAACAATGATGTTATGTTTTAAATTCAGAATTTGTGGTTTTCCAGAATATGGACTCTTAAACTATATTGCCTACCAGAATCGATGGCATGTCACCCCTACACTACACCTTGTAGTACTGCCTGATGTAACATTTCCTATACACTGATTTACACACGATTGTCTCTGTGTAAAATGTGTGATGTAAAGTGCTCTGACACCATACACTAATATGAGTGGTGCTATAAAACTAAATGATTCTGAGAGACAGTGGTTATGGTGACTTGAGGGGCACTGTTAAAGGGTGCTAGTTAGGGAATCCGTGGCAGAGGTGGTCATAGGGGGGGGGGCATCAAACATTTTCACACAGGGCGCCACCAGTGTTAAAGACGGCCCTGCGAGGTAGCTTATGTTTGATGGCATGCCTGAAAGTGGTTTGTGCACTTGCTACATCACAATAATCTAGCTGCCTTTAACTGATGAGGCCCAAGAAGGCTGAAACAAGTGCGGGTTGCTTTTGTTACCATTGACAGGGAACGCGGCCTGGTAAACCAGCTCATATTGTTCTTATTCAGGCAATGGTGATTTGCACAAGAATGTTACCTGTCTGCAATAGCTTAGTGAGCAAATAAAAGATGACTGGAATGCGGTGAAATGTAATTACCACTCACTGAGATTAATTTTTGCATTCTACTAATCACTTTTTTTATTATTCTCTTAAAAGCTAAAAGATCAATTAATGCAAATACGGATTAAAGGCTGCTGCAGAGATAAAGTGGACTTAGACAGTTACTCTTTAAAGAAACTTGGTGCAACGTGTTGAATCAAGATGTAATGAGATGCTGCTTGTTTTCCTAGTTGATGTACAACAACGATTGACTCAAATATGCATTATTTAAATAGATTCAAGAGGGACAAATTGATCTAATGTGGTCTAGTCATTTGAATTAGCACAATATGCATTACCCATCACAGACCTATATTGGGCTCCTTTTTTATGCAGGTAACAGGCAAGTCAAAATAAAGTCAAGATAACACAACCCAATATCAATGTGATAGAAAGTAATATTAAAAAGGCAGCATGCACTAAATGCAACGGACATATCTCAAAGAAAATACTGATTTCTTTTGATAAGCAACCCTGAAAAGACATTTTTAATAGCTTTCTAAATGTCTTATGGCTTGACTGTGTATTAACAAAAGAAGGCAATTATTTCAGCA
Organism: Lissotriton helveticus; assembly: GCF_964261635.1. NCBI lineage: Eukaryota > Metazoa > Chordata > Amphibia > Caudata > Salamandridae > Lissotriton > Lissotriton helveticus. Next base: position 789,484,582 of record NC_136068.1, read on the forward strand.
ATGTGTCCTTGCAATGCTCGGCACAACTGCCAACGGAACTGTAATGTTTAGAACTTTTTCTTTATAAGCAAGCAAGACCTTGGCCATTGTGTGCCCGTTTGCAAAACATGCACTTATACAAGATATGCATAAAAGCACCTTTAGCCAATGCCATAGCAAAAAACATCATTCCTTTTCAATTTCCATAAGCAAAACAGACAATTATCCGCTACAATCTTTGAAATGTTTCAAATATATCAACTGCATGCATTAACAGCCCACTTACTGTAACAATCTGTGGTTATACAACAGTGTTCTGTATGAAAAACAACTCCAGTCAATATTACATTACTCATACCAAAAATAAAGGTTTTGTAAATCGAATATATGGATGCTGCCCTTTACTAAAATAATTGACATCAAGGGTCCTAAATGCGAGACGTGGCACTGTCCTTGCAACCCCTGACACTACCCTTGCTTCCACTGGACTCAAAGAGAGAAAGACAGCACCAGAAAGAGAGGGACAGTGACTTTGACTGGGGAAAATGGTAACATTTAAAAAAAGACAGCACCTGTTCGTACTGCTTAAGACTGTAATAGTTACAACCTGCAACTGTTGCAGTACTGCCAAGGTGTCTCTGAACAACAAACTCTGAAGTTCTCGCAGGCCCGGGCAGCGTCAAGCATGAGAAGACTTAGCCTGATGGCTTTCAGTATTGGTATGGAATGCTACTGTGGTCTTCACAGGAGAAGCTGGGTGTTGGAGCATCCCAGTGCTGTAGAACACTCACTTATCTTGTGAGTGGGAGACGGTTGCATGTCAGTATTTAGGTGTGTTGTAGATCTAATGGTGGGACCCGGTACTGGTCGAACAGTGCAAGAATGTTGCATTGCAATAATGAGAAGCATTTTTTTCCAGGCATTAGCTGCAGGGGTAAAACAAGAGAACTCTTTATGGGCAGGGTTACGCACTCTCCATTCATCCCTTAATTGCATCCTCCTTGTAATGCCCATGAGGGAGTCCGTCATGCGCAGTTGTGTGTGGTCTCTAGGGGGCTCTCTGTATAGGTGTCTATCAGTTATACAATTAAAGTCGCCAAACAGGAGGATCTCGGCTCCCATATATGTTGTTGTCGCTTTCAAGACTGCCGAATAAATGGTAGGGCAGTCCAAATTAGGTGCGTAGACATTAATTATGCACAATTCCTTTCCCTCTTCTCCCAAACACTACTACGTATCGTCCCTCGGGATTCAAAACATGATGAACGTGTTGGAATGGAGTTCCTGGTGCCTCCCACACTAGACAGCCCCGCGCAAAGCAGGAGTATGAAGTGGCGTATATCTGTCCTCTCTAGTGTTTATGCAGACTTGTTACCAATGAGAAGCTTTGTAAAGCTAAGTGAATATCCCAGTACTGGATGTCCAGTGTGTCTGCACGTCCGCCTGGAAATGTATGGTCCACAGTGAGTGTATCTGGGCTAAGAGAGCAGGAGGTGGGTGCTGTGTCTCATGAATGGGGTGTTTAGTAGAGCTGCATGTGGGTCCTAGTACTGGAGTACAACAGTGAGTGAAGAAGACCAGGACATTAGTGTGTGTCAGATCTGGTTGAAGTTCCCAGTATTGGAGAAAGAGTAGTGGGATGTATTGTTTTTGTGTGTAAGCACTACAAGAGTACTGGGTAGTTGCTGCAGATCAAGACAGCTCGATACATGTTTCGGGGTCCAGAAATGAAATAGTAGATAGGGTGCTGCAGGACAATATTGAAATGTTCTGTAGAACTGCTAGTGCTTCCTGGTTTTGGTTGAAAAGTAGGTGATTAGTGGATGTGAGTAATGAAGAGTATGGTAGAACAATGTTTGTGTCCCAGTACTGGAAGACCACTGTGTGGGTGCTACTATGGACGTCGACTGGCATCGCAAATGGTAGCAGCTGCTACCATCGCATGCTCTTTGCTTTCCCTGCCACTGTCCCTGTGACTATGGTGTCGCGAAGATAGTTAGACCAGACGTTATTGGAGAGAGTGTATCTGTTAATTTGGGAGAGCACATCCATCCATGAAGGGGCGCAGGAGTAACTGACTCAGAGCCAGAGCACACCTATGACTTCACTACATTCTACCTTTCTAGCATAAAACAAGTTGCAGTATCCTAATACGTAACTAAGCATGAAACACTTTCTCCCACCAACAAAAGGACATTTCCTCATAACGCCTTCCTTTAAACTAAGAAAAAACCTAAATATGTCATAAAATTTCTTAAAACTTATAATCAGAGCTTGAGTAATTACAGTAGCAAAAAAATAATATGATATACTTGCACAGAAAACACAATGAAAAAACCCAACTCAATGTGCAATGAAATCCTTCCACTTCTTTAGTACACATTTGTTGCATGTGCTTTTTCTTGTTGAATTGATCACCATGTTATCTTTTACCCAGTCACCTCCATGAAGGGGCCCAGGAGTAACTGACTCACAGAGCCAGAGCACACCTAAGACCTCACTACATTCTAAATTCTACCTACTAAACTTCACGTCATCACACATGGCTCAGAGTAAGCAGCAGCACAACACAAACAGATCTTAAGACAGGTTTCTTTATTTTATTAATGTCCCTAAATTAATCTCGGTTGGATGCCAGCAGTATGTTCCTGTATACTGGGGGGCAGTGGAGCAAAATATATTTGTTGGCTAAGTGTTTCTTAAAAATGCTTTTTTATTATTCTATTTACCTACAATTGAAAGGCAATGTGAAATGATTACTGAATATAGACAGTCGCTCAATAATTATGGGATAGTTTAGAAATTAAAGCAAAGTTGTAGTTTTCTTTGAGATTCTATCTTTTTTCAAAACTGCAGAATTCTAGCTGCTTGGTTACTGTAGGTAACAATGTGGTAATTTAATAAAAAAGAGGTTAACAAGAATTGATTTCTCCTTTCCAGAAGTGACTAAAATATGCACAATCCTCTAGTTTTACAAATTAGATACAGGTGACACTAGATTATGTCACAAACGTGTCTCAAGAAATCAATATGTTACACGGCCACTTGAAACAAATTGAAAGACATGCACATGAACAACCTTTAATACATTCTGTTTTCATATTCTAAAAACAATCATCCTCCACATACTTGTTAATGGCCTGTGTGGTGACAAAGACTGAATATAAAGGAAGGGGAATCGTTGCTTGGGAGAGTATGTTCACTTAGTAAAGCCTAAGGATAGGTTCCTTTCAATAGTCCCTCACTGCTCACCAGTGGAGACCTGTGATACTAGTAAGATTGAATCTCTTAGTCTAGAAGACGCTTTATACGGGACATATTGAACAACCTGAAAATAAGAACATGTCGCCAGGCTGTTATTTTCTGGCTGGGAGGTTCATCTCCAATACTGACCTGTCGGGGTCTCAAATTTATGATGGAAATTAGAAAGCAGCTACAGGCCTCCCAATGATCATTTTACATATTGCCTTGCCCCTACCCTCTTTGCTAGTGACCCCCAGCCCACTCTATAAATCCTTATCTTGTAAGAGGGGCCAGGTTTCGCGTAGAGCTCTGGTTTTAACTCTATTTTAAATTGTTATCTTCTTGTTTTTTATAATGTAACCTGCGTTGCAAACACTGGTTAATCTTACCTTTCTTATTGTAATGATTTATATTAATTCAACAATAAAAATATTTTGTATTGAATCTCTTAGTTATCAAGGATGTAGTAAGGTGAAGGACAAGGTCAGGCGAAAACCAATGCAAACTTTCCAAGGCTTAGGCAACAAACAGCAATTTCCAGGAAGGTAGGTTATTTCATGTTATTGATGATGTGCAAGTTCACCATAATGTACCATATGCAACCAAGCCGTAGCCATCTATCATATGTGATACATTATACAATTGTGCCTTTTAGTCAACAGGACTTTGCATTCTGAGCCTTGTAGTTTTTTTATGTTTTCCATGTATAGGTTCAAGCCTAACAATCACAGATTAAAGTGTATAAGCACCTAAAATAATGACAAAATTCAGATTTGTTAAGTATCTGCTCAAATTTGAAAATACCTGAAGCTTAGGATCGCAAGATCTATACAACCTGAGGAATGGCTTTGCAGCCAAAACTCTAAATTTAAGAGCACTGTGAGTTAAGTATAGCAATGGCTCCGAAGCCTGACCCTATAAGGTCTGAGCAACCTGAGGAAAAGGTCTGCTGTTCGAAGTCGTAGCCCAAAACTTTGATTCAACTTGAGGGATAGCTCCGCATTAAACTTTGAGATTCATGTATCATGAGTATTAACTCTGCTGTTGAGGCAAAGAAATCCTCAGTGCACGTCATAGGTGTATCAACAATTCGTTAAGTGGGCGATGTAAGCACAAATTATACACAAGTGATTTTAATTCTTATTTTCTTTCTTTATCCTTTTGGTCTTGCTTAGGACAGACAACACGTGTTTTGTTGCTTACAAAGGGAAATCATCCTGCGACTTTCTCAAGGCTATGTCCTTTCGCACATATCCGCAAGACCACGGCCAGGGGAAGATCCTTCTCCTACCTCGCAGCAAAGACATGGAACACCCTGCCTCTCCACCTAAGGCAATCACTGTTACTGCCCCAATTCAGGAAGGTCTTCAAGACCTGGGTCTTCGTTTGAACCCCAATGCCTGCAACAGATCAGCCCCGCAGCCTATTGAGACCCTTACCGGTGAGTAGTCTCACTTTACAAATTACTTGATTGATTGATTGGGTATGTTTCATCTGGGAGCAGTGGCGGCTGGTGAGATTTGAAAGAGGTGGGTGTAAAATAATTATTGTACTGCACTGCAGCGAGCAAGCGTACCGAGCGAGCCCGAACAACCTACAGGGGGGTGAGAAAATTTTGAAAAAAGAGTGGACAAATGGTGCATTTTCAAGCAAATTACTGATGACTACGTAGCACACACTAGAATTCAAATTGTCTGTAGATGCTCGACTGAAACGTATTCAACCTCAAAAGTCAAAAGGCTAAATATGGTTATCATAATTAGTGAATGCCCAAAACAGAATTGCAAACTGCAAATGTAGTACAGTTGTGTGAAAAATATTTTCTTAATTTAAAAAAAAGGAAACTGAAACAACAATACTTGGGTGACAAAGCTTGGTGTGCAGTCGCCAGCCATGCCTGTTGCACCTTTCTTAGCAACCCTCATGTTTGGAAAGCCTGTTTCACTACCCTCAAACGCCTGATATACGATACTGATTCAGTAAACCAACTCGTCTCATAATAATTGGGGATCAACAACGCTTAGCCCACCATTCCGCCTTAGAACCAAAGACAGCCCATCACAGACCTAAAAATAACAAATACCAAGTGCATTCCATGCAATAAAGTCACATCCCTCCCACCAAGAGGCTGCTTTACCGATTTCTTTCTGCAAACATTTCCCTTTACAAAACACACAGTTTGTCCCTTTCTTGATTTGAGGGATGCAGGACAGGGGGGCCAAAGGAAAAAACTGAAAAGGAGCATCAAACTTCTGTTCAGTCACCGACTCCCACTGATTACCAATTTAACAGCATCTGCCAGACATGCATTTTGATTCCTGTTCATAAACAAATGGCACCGAATCCTACACCACAGTCAAGCACTACCCAGGTCGTTGGGATGTGCAATGTAGTATACGACCCGGCCCCCTGCTGAAAGAGGTGTAATATATCTTGACAGATAATCCATGCCACCTCTGCCAAGCCACGAGTTAAGCAGTGCTACCCGACAACAGGTTGGTCACGAGTTAGCACTCAAGGCAAGTATCAGGTAACAGGGCACTTTGTTGTGTGTACACGCCTATCCTCCCGCACCACAAACACAAATTATTGCGTAACGCACCTCTGTTACACGTCACGCTGCTCCTTGTGTGTGCTAAGCCATGGGGTGCTGCCCAGGCATTATCGCCACTAAGGAACTCGTTATAGCCACAAAGAAACTAATGTGAGAAGTGGAAAGTGATTTGCGGACTGAAAAAGTGTGGGGTAAAAGACAGATCTGAAATTAGTGGGTGAATGAATGAAAGCGGGTGGGATTCTTATATGATGAGAATGAGGGCGCAGGGTGCGGCAGGCTAGGAGAGGGGGAGAGATTACATGCTGGGAGTGTGGATGGCACGGAGAAAAGGCAATTCGGGCCTGCCAGGCTGAGAAAGGGATAAAGGTTACAACCTCCGAGAGTTGCAGATGTGGGGTGACAAACAGAGTGGGGAGTAAAAAGCGGTATCAAGCTGAGAGGGAGGAGTGACATGCTAACAGATGGCAAAATGGATGATCTACAAATAAAAAGCACAGGGTGGGAATGCTGAAACTGAGAGAAGGGGGAAAACGGCGACAGAACGAGAGGGGGTTTAGAAACACCGAGAATGGTAAAGGGAGACAGGCAAAAAAGAGTAAGGGAAACTGGAATTGAAGTCACCTACGCTCATATGCTTGGCAGTGGAAGACTATCTGCAAATGAAATCGCAGCTAGTCTGTTATTACAGGGGGTCTACCTTCCTCAGGAACACAAGTCCAGCCTCGGCAAACACCACACAAGTCACTTTGCACCATTATCTACACGCCCCCACCAGGTAGCGCCTTACCTCCAGGAGTTGCAGCTGCAGATGGACCCCCGTGAGAGCGGAGCTTAATCCCACACCATGTCCGTCCTGAGACTGACGCAAGAGCACTTCTCTAACTGCATCACCTGCCCAGGGGTTTCCTTTCGGTAGTGGACCCTTCGGAGCGCGGCTCTTGTCACACCTCCTCCTGCCGGGTCAGTAAAGCACAGTGTTCTAGGGTCTATGCTATAGCCAGGCTTGTGTTTTCTGCACCAAGGTAGCCCCATCGCCTGCAGACAATACGGCCTCGCAACAAGGACTCAGCAGGCAGCTACGGCTACTTTACCGCACACTAAACTTGTGGCTTGTTCCTGCAGCTCCACCGAGGGAAGGACAACTCTGAGTGACAGAACACCCAAAGCTCTTTGAGTGTGGTCTAAGTGATGAAGCCTTCGTTAAAACACAACATATAGTAGGCACTCGTGTGTGTGGCACGGTCTGCTGCGACGACGACACAATTATGCTTCACTGACTGCTCAGTGAACGTGTGCCTCTCAGCCAATCCAGATGCTGCTCCAGCAGTGTCTGGATTGGCTTGGGCAGGGATACTCCCCCGCCCATTAGGAGACTGAGGGCTGAGGCATGAAGGAACCCTCACTCTCCTAATGTGCTGGCTAGTGCGCATGTTCGGGCTGTTCGTAAAAATTACCAGCCCAAAACTGAACATGCGCACTACTGCTGCCTGCTGCGCTTAGTGCGCTAGACCCAACGTCACTACCCTTGCTTGTTTTCACTGTGTCAGTCACTCAAACCCTGAGTGCTGCCCCACCCCTTTCAGCGTCCTGATTGCAGGGGCGCACGTGGCCCGGTGACCGGCCGGACGGAATTTAACTTAGAATGAAGTTGTTTGTTAATGTTTTGTTTAATGTTTATTTGGTTTGTGGGGCAAAGCACCAATGGACGCACCACCACTGTCTGGGAGCCCATCTTGATGTAGCGCTGGACACCATCCTTCTCAGGAGGTAAACAGAATTCAGCTGGGCTGGAAATGCAGCATAGGGTGACCTTTACAGTGCCAGCCAAATGCTGCTCTAACTAAACAAAGAAGTGATCTTGTTTATAGAAATAACTTCACCTTATGTTGCCATGTCCAAGCCCCAGTCAGGCCATCATTATTAATTCTAGCCTTACAAAGGTCTCACAGAGCGAACAATAACCAACATCATCATTTTGTACAGTGCACTTTAACTTTCGTACAGAAACTTCGATGCTCTGGTTATATGCCTACGAATCAATCTAAATGTAAGCAAAAGTCATTTCAGAGAATAGTTCCCACACAAGCAAGTTCCCAAATTTGTCCCAAATGTCATGTTCAAGAAAGATGTCAACTTTAAAAGATTTAACCCAGAAGTCTTGACTGAGGGTGAATGTATGATTCATTCAGCATTCTGTCCATCATTTGTTTGCGTAGCACTTTTTGGCCTAAGTGGGATGGGTATGCCCAGACGTGGGTTCCTTGTTCACTGTGCTCACTGGATTCAAGCTAGCCTGACTGATGAAGAGTAATATCCTGAAACCGGTCCCAGGATGCTTGTTTCCGGTCCAGGGAGGACCTGGCTTGGCAGTTCGGTTTGGACTGTTCCCATGAGGCACAAGGTCAAGACTGGTTTGCATATGGCAGGGTCTAAACTGGGGTGGCATGGTGAGCAAAAGAACGATGGATTTAACCCAGATCTCTTGACTGGGGGTGAATGTATGATTCATTCAGCATTCTGTCCATCATTTGTTTGTGTAGCACACAACTTTAAAACGTGAACATGTAAAATGGTGATGTATTCGGCCAGGCCAAATGTGACCACATAACAGTATGATGATTGTGCCTAGACATTACAGGCAATAATTGGGTATATGTACTTATAAGAAGGCATATAATTAGAGTACTTTTATGTATCATGGCTGAATCTAGGCCATATCCTGGCATCCCACTAGCTGATAGATGTACAAAAATACACATATACCAGCATTTGTAATTTTCTTGTCATTTTATTCATTTTTCACTTCTACTTTATTTTATTTGAGTGTGCCTTTCTGTGATATACGCAAGGGTAAATGTCATGTAATATCACTTTCTGTGATATCATGGGGGGATTAGGTCCTGTAATGTCACTTCCTGTGATATCTTCAGGTATGTAAGAGCCTGTGATGTCACTTCTGCTAACCCTAGCATGTTGTTGACTCAACATTCATGAAAATAAGATGGAGGCTCAGAGTTCTCCCTTGGAAGAGCGGTGCTACAATAATGTTTAGACCGGGTTGTTGGCCAATAACCTCACCTTTCTAATGGCATAAGGCATATGAGACAGTCTGTCTTTGAAAACACAGAAAATGCTTCCAAATGAAAAATATTAGAAGGGCACCTTTATGGTGTATTCTCTTCCAAATGTATTCAGGCTTTATGAGGGTGCTACATTAACTCCCGTCCTTCTAGCTCCACCTCCACAGCCATTAAATGTACGACTTTGGAACTTCACCAATCAATACCCCATTTACCCAATTTACTACAACCCATTCTGAAGTGGGCACTGAATGTTATGCAGGTGAGTGTATAGAAGAAGAGATGGTGTATTGGTTGAGAGAGGGGAGGCAGCCCTCTCACAGAGCCACCATCCATTAATGGGCAGCAAAGAGCACTATATTGGAGAGTAGAGCTGTAATGATGCACATTGGGTGAGTAAGACCAAGTACAAAAGACAGAAATGGTTTTCTGTTTGTGCACGAAAATTACAGCCTATTTCAGTCAGTTGCTTTTTCAGAGCCGTTATGGCTGTTCTGCCAGTATGTAAACCCAAGTGGCATAGATTTAATTTCCACTATATTAATCAAAAGTTAACACTTGACTTATGTAGCATATGTGAAATCAAACCAGTCATCAAATTCACCATGAAATACAAAGTCAGAAAACAAAAAAACTTAAATTCAAATTAATTAAATTCAGCAGGGCCGGACTGGCTCCCGGGCAGTTGTGTGTGCTGGCGAGCTAGGGGCTAATTTCTCTGTAGTGGGGGCTTATTTCGTTGATGGGGACCTGCGTGCGATTTGAAATAAAAAAAGCAAAACGAATTTCGTTTTGCACACGCAGGTCCCCATCAACGAAATTAGCCCCCAGGACAGCAGCACACACAACTGACCGGTAGCCAGTCTGGCCCTGAAATTCAGCCAGGTTCATACCAGTTTATATCAGATCTTAGGTCTTTTAGTGCATTATGTTAGCTCCATAGAAACCGGTATGGGTAAATGATATGACCTGTAATTTAGCCTTCCAGAGATCAAGTCAATTATTTCGGTGAACTGGTGGAAGATGAGGTTGGGCAGGACGTAGTACGTTTGCAATAAACATAGAAATTACATTTAAGAATAAAAAAAATAATGAATGGTAAAATAACATGTGAATGATGCGGATAGTTGCAAAATGTTAGGGAGGTATCAAATAGAGAAAAATAAATATGGTATAAGGCTATAGGTTTAAAGAATGATTTTGACTTATTTGAAAACCAACCAAAAATCTTTGAAGAATAACTATCTGAATATTTGTGTCCACAATTTGAAATTGTTGAACCTTATTTAACAGGAAATGATGGTATAGTATGCCATCTTAAATAAATATCCTTGTTGTCAATGAGCCAATTATATCAATGACTAATAGTACTGTGATACATTTGCAAACATTTGGCTATGTGTGCAATAATATGTTGTAGAAGGTGTCGTTTTTTGTGGTTCTAAATTATGTAGACATTACTTTCAAAGAAAACAGTCCTGTTCTTTCTTGCTCTCTCTCTCTCTCACATTCCTTAATTTTCCAGAGCAAACTCACTTTTCAAATTTCCACTGCACATTTCTGTCCCTTTGAGGCTCTTCAGCCGCGTCTAAGCCAAATATCTTCCTATCCACAGGTCTCTCCACCAAAAGTTCACTCCCTATTTCTAGATGGCTGTTCACAGATCATGTAATATCCAGCATGAGTAGTCCTTGATCACCCGTCGTCCATGTTATTCCATTCTATACATGCCCATACTTTGACGTTCTTTGCCCCACATATATGCCAGAGCCTTATTTTGAGTCATGTACTTGTGCCACCTCTCTGGGAGAGTCTAGAGAAAAGTAGACATGCCAACTGGAAACCTTTCTAGAACCTAAAGTTTCATAAACTAGAGATGGGATTTGTGTATGTTAGGTCAAGATCTTATTGAGATAGATGTTGGGCCTGAGGATATGCAGACTTCTGCATACACTGCAAGCCCATTTAACTTAGAAAGCAGCAAAGCTCGGCGCCATACATAAATCAAAGTGGAGGAGAAAAGCAAGAATATCAAGTGATACATTTGCAAAACATATTTTTCTGAAGGTGTCCAGACTGAAGAGCTCATAGAGGAGATAGGGAATTGCAGAGTATAGGTCCAAATGATGACAGCCACCACATTCAAGGACTAAACATAGAAATATTCCTTTTTAGAGTGATCTATCGGGATCCAGTTTTTTTTAAATATTGCACTGAGTAGTAGAGTGAGATCCACAATGGTGAATACAAAGCCTAATACAAAGAGACTTTACTTACATCAAGTGTGTTTTAACAAGGTTTGATTGGTGTAATAAATGTGAAAGAGTGATAGAAAAATTGGAGGATGTGAACAAAAAGGGTTCAATGAAAGGACGGATAGGTGGACATAATAAACTTTGTGTGCACAACCATTTTAAAAAATATGTATATAAATTGCTGATAGATGTTTTAATGTCATTCCATGTACACTGATGGGAAATCATGGCAGTCCTCGGTTACTTTGTACTGGCCTTACTTTTGTCATAACAACGTGTTTACTGTAGCAGTTGTTTGCCATTTTTGAGTTTTGTATGTACAGTGAATTGTCTTATGGATAAAAGGTTGGATAGGTATTCAAGCATCTGACTCTCAGGTCCCAGCAAAAAGTGTTCAACCACTTTTATACAAAGGGCATATGTACAAAAAGTAAGAATTGTGAGTAAGAATTGCAATTAGAAAATCACAATTCCTAATATGAGAACATTTACAGATATTGCTAGACCAGTCAGCCTTAGGGTGGTCTTCCCTGAAACGTATTGCCTCCCTCCTTCTTTTTTGCTGATCTCATTTTTGCTGGCATTAGGATTCTGTGCACTTTACCACTGCTAACCAGGGCTAAAGTGTATGTGCTCACTCTTTAACAAATGGCAACATTGGCTTATCTCCAAATGACACATTAAATTTACTTGTAAGCCCCTAGTAAAGTGGCACTACTTGTGACCAGGGCCTGCAAATTAAATACTACTAGTGGACCTGCAGTATTGATTTTGCAACCGACTTCAGTAGCCCTTTAAACTTGTCCCAGGCCTGCCATTAAAGTCTGTGTGTGCAGTTTTCAACTGCTATTTGGATCTGCTAAATTTTTTGCAGGCCCAAAACTTCCTTGTTAATACTTATAAATCGCCCCTAGTGTAGGCCCTAGACAGCCCAGTGGGCAGGGTGAAGTGCACCTGAAAAGTAGGGCATATAATTTTATGTTTTTTTTGCCCTGGTAGTGAAAAATTCTTACATGTATTTTTCACTTATGCAATACCTAACTCTCCCAGAGAATAACATTGGAGTTACCTTATTACATTTAATAATCTGCAAATTTAAAATGGGAGCATGTAACCAGTTCATTTTCGGTGTCTTTGGAATTGTAATGACAAAATCCTAACTTACAGTGAAGTTGGATTTTACATTACATTTTGAAAATGCCACTTTTAGAAAGTTGTCATTTTCCTGCCTTAGCCATTTAGTCCCTGTACCTGAGTCACATGACTGGGTGTAACTGACAGTTGCGCTTTGGGTATTCCTCCTATACAGCCACACACAATCGAAGGTTAGGTGTGCCTGGATGGGACATCAGTGGCAGGATGGGAGGGAGGAGTTGGACACAGCGCCCCTTATACTTGGATAGGCTGCGTCCTACCCCCACACAAAGGGCTTCATACCCCCTGTAGATATTCTGGAGCCAGGACACGGAGGCGGGATTCCTGGGGACTTCAAATGTAAACTTCTAGAAGCTTCTCCCCAACTTCAAAGGCACAACTCGGTATAAATGGTGGACCTCAGACACCAACACTGCTGTACACTTCTGCACCTGTGGATACTCTGACATGAAGAAGGGCTGTTGTGCTGCTGAAACAACTGTCACTCTGCTGGGTTGCTGCTCTGAGGGACATCTGCGGAGCTCACTGGATGAGGGTCATGCCTCTGTCTTGATTCTTCTTGACTTCAGTGCCGCTTTCGACACTGTATCACAGAAAATCCTGGTGCAATGCTTACAAGAGATCGGATTAGGAGATACTGCTCTTAATTGGTTCATGTCTTTTTTATCAAGATAAGGCAGATCCTTTCAAGTAATCTCACCTCCTTACGGCTCTCAGGTGCAGCTCGCACATCAAGGGGTCCCACAGGGCTTGGCTTTGAGCCCAACATTATTTACTATCTACGTCTAACCCTTGCCAGGCGGTGCAAAAAGCGGGAGCCTCTCCGTGGTCTCATACTCTGATGATACCCAGCTGGTGATCTCTTTATCTAACTCCTCTGATGAACACATCCCCAAGTTTCAAAATGACATGTTGGCCATTGCAGGATGGATGACAGCCAACTGTCTCCAGCTGAATGCTAGTAAATCTGAGATCCTCCTTCTAGGAAGGGACACGCATTTCTGGAGTGATCAATGGTGGCCTGTCGCTTTGGGAGCCCACCTACCCCCAAGGAAGTGGTCAAAAACGTGGATGTCTGGTTCAACTGTGCTCTCACCTTCCAGGCTCAGACAACATCTGTGCCTGGCAGCTGCTTAGGTCTCCTACGCTGAGTGAAGCCACTGCTTGGGTTTTTCGATGCTCAAGTACTCCAGACCATCATTCAATCAACTATCCTCTCCAGACTAGATTATTGTAACTCCCTGTACCTGTGTGCTAATAAAGCTGGCACAAAAGGCTTCAGAGGGTGCCGAGCGCCACTGCACTCCTGAAAGCCTGCCCTACTTCCAAATTCATACCTAAATTGCACTGGCTCACGGTAGAAAGAAGAATTAATTTTAAATCCTTGTGTATCTCCCACAAATGTTTTCATGCCCAAGCACCTCACGTTCGGGCCAATCTTACTTCCTATATACCAGAACACGCCCTCCGCTCCTTCAGTCAACATCTGTTCCCCGCGTTAGAAAAGCAAGGGCGGGAGGCTGGTTGTTCCGGGCGTTAGCCTCCTCACATGGAATACTCTCCCATGCCCTATCAGGAGCATTCAGGACATGGGGCTTTCAGGAGAGCAGTTAAGACCTGGCTCTTACCTGAATAACCCCTTTTTTGCTTCCTACTCTTGGTCGGGTAACCTGTGGATCCAGCGCTGGGACGCCCTGTGGGTGAGGCAGCTATGCACTGGCCAATAACAATAACTGCTGCACTGCTGTGGGGACCTGCTGCCTGCTGCCCTTTTCCCTGGGTGAGAAAGTTTGAACCTGTTTCTATTGAGCCCAGAACCACAGAGTGACTCCAAGGGCTAGTTGGCTGGCCTCCTGATCTGAAGCCTCATGGACACAACAGGCTTCCAATACCCTTGAACATGGACTCTGCCATCTGTGAGTGGTGCTACCCCAGTCCTGGACTCTTGGAAGTTGGCCTAAGGTGCTCTCTCCAGCCACAGTGGATCCAGCAGAACTAATGCATCTCCTCAGCTGCTCAGCTCAGCCCAACCTAAACCAACACATCACTGCTAGTGCATGGATCAGAACCACTGCAAAGACATGCATCACATCCTGTTGCTGCATCGGGACCACAACTGCATGACACATCCTTTGCATAGACCATCACATCCCTCATTGACGGCAGCCTCAACGAGGATGGCGGGCTCCGCATCGCAGCCTCACAACTCCTTGAAACTGATGCATCGCCCTGACTGTATGACTCATCCTCGACGCCGGACTTTACAACAAATGTGCTAACCAGCGGGATCCTCAACGACGACACATGAACTCGCACTGCAGCCTAACCACATCTCGGAAGCCACTCCTTCTTCCAAATATTAAATAGTTATTCCTAGTGGGCCGCAAATTGGCACACTACAGAAATATTAATGAGGTTGGTCGCAGTTTGCGACCCATTAAGAATTATGGCCTGCTGGAGTTAGCGGACCATCATGTCTATGATTTCTTTTTAATAAAACAATCTTTTTTTCTTTTTTAACTGCAATACGTTTTTTTTTTACAGGGATGCATTTAAAAAATTGAAAATGAAACTTTTAAGCATATTTTTTGAAGAGTTCGCAGTGGACTTTTGTTTACATTCTGAAAAGAGAATGGGTCCCTTGGCGGCCCCTTTCCATTTGTGAATGGTTACCACTAACTTTCAGTAGTCTTTTCAGTAGTCTGTTGAAATTAATGAATTGTAACCATAATTCGGTTGCAAAACATTAATACATACCACTGTGATTCTGTAGTTGGAAGGGATGCCCTAAATACACCCCTTCCAAATATGAATCGCTAAATCAAATTGTGATTCGGTAATGAGTTACCAAATCACTATTTGACATTTATACATTACAAAATGCTTTTACGAGGCCACAAACTGGCCGATTAAGCGAGTCGTCCCGTTTGCGACCACAAGAGTTTTGTACATATGGCCCAAAGTGAGCTATGTTATTCAATACATATTACATTTTTGATTTGATATACCATAATGTTGCTCATTCTACAGCAACAACCGGGCCACAAATAAGTTGCAAATGACAACTGACTTACCCCTTGACCCAGTGAATATTTCCAAGTTCATGCCTAAAATCTGTTACCTGTAATAAAGGCCACTCAGTGCAGTTATGTAAAAGGATTAGTTCAGAGAAACACGTTTGGACAAGTGACCAAGCCTAGGGTTTCCATTTGTCCCAGAATAAAATACTAGCTATTTCTTTACGTTTTAAGATTCTGCAATGGCCAGTATACAAAATGTAAACAGACCATTCCATAAAATCGTCTGTAATCATTTTAAAAATGGTGTACTTTCTATCTTTTTTCAATTTAATTATCAGTCAGAGCTCATTAATGCATCTTTTGAAAAAATGTAAAGTTCTCTTTCTTATATTTGCAATATATAGTATGTCCTCTTATGGGAAAAATACCGGCATTTGTTATTTGTATTTGTGTGAATAAAATGTAGATTTTACTGACAAATGTAAATACTCTACATAAAGATGTGTTTATATGATACATGATACATGATACATCTCATACTGCAGACAGATATCTCCAGGATCCAGGGTTTCTTTTTCAGGAGATGAATGGCAGTAAAGTATCTTCTGAGATATTTTATTTTTGATATAGAATGAAGAATCTTATCCGCGCGATATTTAGCTGTGTTCTAAGCCTGGAATCAGTTAACATCTTGTGGCTCCTCTCATCCCGTTGCGCTAGGTTTGATCATCCTAAATATTGCAGCAGCACAGCCGGAACTCTATGGTTATAACCGGAAGGCAACGACTGTCTTCAAAAGAAACTAAGAGACGACACTATGTTTTGCCCTCCGGCTTTTCTGTTGGAAGCAAGTGCCATTGGAAAAGCCTGACAAAATCCTCTTTTAAATGAGGATGCTCTTATGTCGTAGTAGCCATATCATGAGGTCCCATGGCAAATGCTTTGACACATGACTTTTTTTTTTACTTAGTTTTATTCAGAGTATTGATAAAGCGCTGACAGACCTAGCCCGAGGGGTTGCTCATTGACACACATAGAAATAAGAATGGTGTTCAATAATTCAATCAATCAATCAATCAATCATGGTTTATATAGCGCAACTACTCACCCGCGAGGGTGTTAAAAAAGCAGGTAGGGTCATTTACTGGAACAAGCCTCAACAGATAATACCTACCAAGGCAACCTAGGTCTTCCCAGGGTCGGACTGGGAACAGCAACCAGCCCTGGCAGATTACTGCTCGCCTGGCCCGGTGTGTGTGTGTGTGGGGGGGCGGGAGGGGGGGGCAAGGGGGGCCTCGTATGAAGCACCGCTCCCGCTTTTGTTCCAGGCCCCCTGTAACAAAACCAGCCCACACGGCCAAAAAACCCACCCCTGCGGGGAAACGCCCGGTGCCCGCTATTCCCAGTCCGGCCCTGGCCCTGGGTTTTCCTAACAAGTTCGGCCGACCCTGAGCATATTGTTGAGGTAATCAGAAGCTGAGGGTCATATTGTAGGCTTTTGCAATTTCTGGCTATGGCTTCTGACGCTGTGAGACCTGTATTCTGAGAAGTATATTTCTTATGGAAACAAATCACCTGTCAGCATCATATAATGCAATGGATTGATTTCAACCACACGCCTACCTTCTGCTGCTCTTGCAGTTATAGATGCCACGTAAAATCCCAATTACTGCGCATCAACAAGAAAATTCATGCGACTTAAAGGAACTTGTTAGCATAATATATTCCAACATCTATTTTTTTCATGTCAATCAAAGACCAACTGCTTTTCCCAAGACACTTATATAGTACGGGATTATTTTTCATAGTTATGTTTCCAGTGAGGAAAATCAAAAGTCAGAAACATGCGGTTGGGCCATTTCCTTTGCAGAAATCCACAATATGGCTACCACATTCCGGCTTTGTAAATGAATGTACAAATATTGTAAAATATACACCAGAAGTTTGGAAGGTACATTGAGGAGCTTAAGTCAGGTGAGGTCTTTGAACAAGACCCCTACTCTGAAAATTGTCACAGCGGCCGTTGCATGAGGCTCCTGAAATGCAGGCCGGCAAAAGTTAAAACTATGCGCAAGAACATAAAAAACGGATGCACTGTATATATTTGGGGAGCCCGTGGTTCATAGGAACATTTAGTAAATAAGCAAAAAATTAAATTAGAAATTGCAAAACTAAACCACATCAACAACGAATATGAAAAATTGACTGTCGTTTTTTTTGTTGCTGTTTACAGCGACGCATTTGACAAAACCCATACCACCAAGCGAGTATAATTATTATGCAAAACAAATCCTAACAAATTACATTGTAGACTGTTCACTCTTCACCAAATCTACATTAAGCTAGTACTACTGAGTAGCAAGGCCACTCGCAATTGGGTGAGCAGCATTTCTGACATGAACCTAAGTGTGAGAATGCCATGATAAGTAGTGCTTTCAGCCATTTATCATAAAACCACACTGTATTGTCTATGTACGTATACATTTTTATATGTAAATATTACAAAGTTGGAAGTAAGGTACTCGTGCAGTTTGTCGAACACAGCCATTCTCCTTTTGAGACGTGCCCGTCTAGTTTAAGTCATCCTGTGCCAAAACCACAAATATCATAGGAATCAAACTCTATTTTTATATGTATGCTTATTTTAGCTATAACTAGTCTAAATGACCAGTAACATGATAATATTAATTGGTTGCTATGATGTGCTAATAAGAGCGTATAACTGAGAAAGTGTATCATAAAACTTCTCTGGAGAAACGGGCTAATACCCCTCCTTTGAGCGAAAGATGGATTGCGGTAGTGAGAGAGTTAACCGCCCACAGAAACCAGAGACATACAATCATAATAGGCATGTATTTTCCAAATGTATTATTTCTTTTTGCGTGATCCCATCTGGGTGACAGTGGCAAATGAGAGTAATAAAGCAGTTTGGGAGGGTTTAGTACCCGAGGGTAAGGAAAATTAATGTGTGCTCTTGATACATACTGGCCTACAAAGTCAGCGCCGTAACCTTCAGAACAGTGATGAACAGTAATCAATTTACTGTGAAAATGTCTCGGCAACCACGGTTGGTCCACAGTGTGTTTGACAGTCTGTCTCAGCCAGTGGGGCAAACAGGAACAGTCGGCCCTTTTGAGTATACTTTCAAAAGTCATCAAGGTGTCTTTGGGGTTACAAAATATCCTGATAGAATGTCAGGAAATATAAGAGTATAGAAGGATATATAGGGAAAGTTAAATTGAACATTAAAATCAAATTTAACAGAAATATGATCAACATAAGAAATCAGGAATGCTCGAGTGCACTACAGGCACAAACAAAATAAAATGTTGAATAATAAAGCTAAAGCATATTTAAAAGCAATAGCTTATTAAAAAATGCAAAGGAAAAATAGATATTCACCACTCATTCTAATTGCGAACTCGAACTTCAAAAAACAAGTTTGGTGATCAGTGGTGGCTGGCAACTGAGGCAGTGGAGGGGCAGGTGCATAAAATAAATAGTTTAAAAAAAAGCAAAATAAATAAAAAAGTCACTTACCTGCTTGCACCAAAACGTCCATCTCACTCCGGTCCTCTGCTTTTCCTGACATCCCGTCTAGGGCCCAATCTAACCTACTTACCCAATCCTGGCGCTTCTCTCATGCTGTTAACCAGCATGAGAGAAGCGGCACGATTAGAGGGAGCTGCCTCTCTTGGTGCTCCCGAGGACACTGTAGGCTTCTGCAGGCTCTCAATTCAGATGTCTAAGACAGCATTAGGCCGTGCGCACAGTTGGGTTGCATGCAAGCCCTGGCCTGCACCCAACCGGCCCTCAGGCACCAACCCCTGCGCATGGCCTTTGGCCATGTGTGGCTTGGGCCGTGCATGACTTGGGCGCAGGGCCACGCAGGGCATCGTAGTGGATCCACAGATCCCTGAAATGGCAAAAAAATATTTATTAATTTGACCCAAGACCCAGGGGGCCAGGGTACTCCTACAATGCCCCCTTATATGCTATTTTACAACTATATGACAGCCGCAACATTTTGTTCAGGTTGTGGCCAGCCAATGGGATTCTGTGGTCAGACTCCCGGATCCACCATGGATAGCCATGATGAACAAATCAGCGCACAGCAGGATCCAACTCGAATGGTCTGCGATAGATGCGCAGCATGAAATATACAATATTTTGGACCTTCATTTTCCAAAAACTTTAATAGGTTCACACCAAATCACAAATACGTACACAAACACATACCCCAAAACAAATAAAAAGACCTTAAGTAAGTTAATAATTAATGCTTCACAGATTTTACTCTATAATCACTATGAATAACAAACTACTGCCCATAGTCACAAGGCCTATTTGTTGGTATTCTATCTCACGGCACATATTTAACCCATTATACTATGGCTTAGATTATACAGCTTTGTCTAAAACTACTGCACATGAAAAATCAGCATGGCACAAATCATACATGTATATGCTCAGAGTAATTATTTTATCACCATTGTTGAGTGAGGGGGCAGCCCTTGAAACACACTCAAGGCTCCACCTCTTTTGAATCTTGCCCTTTCCAATACTCAGCAATGGTATGTAATATCCATATTAAATTCGGTGCATCGCATATGTACCTATTAGTAAATGTACCTTTTCAAGTTATATTCAACAAGGTACTCATAGAGGGGTTATATGGGGTTACGTATTACTATAGCACGCACACTTCTCTCATAATGAAACACTGTTCTGAAAAACAAAAAAATGTTCGTAAATAAGTGATTAAACCGACATCAAGGGCCTACTGACAATTTCATTTTAAATGTAATACCCCCGCTTTTCCCTCGGAAGGCCTCCTATAAAGGGGAGGTCTGATTTGTGTAAATTGAGACTATGCGACATGCATGAGTGTAGGGAGGGCCAGAGATGTGAATACTTCTCTCCTCCTCGCAGGTAAAGTATGAGTCAGCTCTTGGTTTTTTATAGACCTGATGCACCTGCCAGGAGGAATACAGAGTAGCTAGCAGATGACCTATACATCACATTGCTTCCAGTGTAATGTTACAATTATGTTGACATCGACTTTTAGCTGTTGAGTAAATATTCCAGAATAACAGTCAGTCTGATTGTCGAGGGCTAGATGCCACACCACAATTTGTATGTAGGAGGAAGAATCAGATGTTGGTGCACTGCTGCCCCTCCCTCCGTGAATCCCACCCCTCAATCTGTCTGGTTGCAGCCCCTACCGTCAGTAAGTGGCTGCCAGCAGATGGCTCCGCGGTTTTATGTGTGCCTTCATTATGGCTCTGCTGTTAACATGGCAATGTCGGTGTTTATGTTCCCATTATTGTCCAAAGCGCGCTCGGATACGGCGTCCCCAAACCCAGCGTGCCTGCGTGACGCATCGTAAATAGATACTGAATATGGCTCATGGCTATGACGTGACTTGGACATGAGGTGGAGTAGGTGGCAGCGGATCACAGCAGTGTAAAGCTTGGGCCCGTGTTTGCTTTACACCCTTGATGAGGCACTGAAGTGAATGATTAGATGGGCATGTTACACCGTGGCAGAGCGCTTGGTTGGTGGAGTGATGTAGTCAATTGTGGTGTATGTGAGAAGTGCTTTGGTGTAATGCATGAGTGACTAAAGTGGTGAAGTCTGTCTTCCTTTCTTGAGTTGCATTGCTTTATAGTGTAGTAGTGGAAAGGGAGTGAAAGAAAGACCACTCAGTTTTCGTGAATGAATTGGTATGAGTTGCTGTGTAATTATAGTCGTTTACATTATGCACACTCATAAGTACCAGAGGAATGGTTCGCTTCTGTGAAAATGGTGAATACAAATCAGAAACAACACTATCAGCAATGCTAAAGCAAGGCTTAGTGGTCAGAGATGAAATCCATGTCACTTAACTGCACTGAGTAAAAAATGCATTTATTTTAGCTGGTAAAATTGAGACGTGAAATACAACATTGGGTGACTCCCTCAGTCTAAGCCATTATGGGAACATCTCCAGTCCTGAACACCTCTCTTACAAATCAACAATTTCATGTGCCATTAACTAGTTAAATGGAAGCAAAAAAAAGACTGGAATAACCAAAGTGCATCAGTCTTTCGCAGAAAAGTCCAGGACTGACTACAACATCCATATTGATCTAGAGGAAGGTGGTCAGCCTATTTACTGAGGCTGTGACTTGAATCTCGCATCTGCAATTAACAAAGAACTATAGAATTAACAACTAGTCACATGTGGGATAAATTCTGAATGGAATCAACATTTGCCACCCTGTATTTACAACGCAATTCCTTTAACATGCACATGTATGTACCACATATAGTTAACATTTGTATACGGATGGTGGTATAAGGTTAAAAGGATATTTTTAGGGTTTGTGGTGGGTAAGGGGTTAGGGTGATAAAGCTCTTTTTAGAGTTTATGGGTGGATAAGTGTATAGGATGGTAAGGGTATTTTTAGAGTTTTAGGGGTCGGTAAGAGTATAGGGTGGTATGGGTATTTTTTAGGACTTAGAGGATTAGAGTGGGTAGAGGTAAAGTGTGTTAAAGGTAATTTAAAAAAAAAAGGGGTTTGGGGTTTCCCCGCATTAAGAAAAAATAAATTTATGATTAATTAAATAAAAAGGGGGGAAAAAAGGGAGGGTTTGGGGTCTCCCCCAAAAAAGGAAAAGATTTTTAGAAATATATATTTATATATACAGGCACCCACATTATATCATAAAGATCTGGAGTGCGACTCCTTTTTGTTACGGAGGGTAACAGTTTTGAACGATATATATCTAATAATAATAACGATAACGGCATTGGTAAAAGCGTGAACAGCTACCTCAAGCAGAGGTGTCCCGGCGCTAAAGCAAGACAGAAGTGTGTGCACCGAGAACTCCTAACGATAGCCTAGTCATTCAATCCTAGGCTAAAAAGCCAGGTTTTCAGTGACTTCCTGAAAAGCGGCTCAGATTCTATCTGTTGCAAGAAGTTTGGCAAGACATTCCATAGCTTAGTGGCCATAGCCATGAAGGATCTCCCTCCAATCCGCGCTTTCTTGAACCTCGGAACACATAGTAGGTTCAAGGAATTTGATCTCAGGATTCTATTCTGTTTTTAGCTGCATTAGCGCTGTTTCAAATAGCTCGGACATTTACCATGTAAGGAGCGGAAGGCAAATGTCAGGGCTTTAAATTCAATTCTCCTGGCCGTAGCCAGCCAGTGGAGCTTGATGTGCGGAGAGATATGATGGCGGTAAGGTAAGGTACTCGCCTAATCATTCTCGCAGCCGCATTTTGGACCATTTGCAGTCTTTTAATCAAATATGCAGGTAAGTCTACATATAGACTGTTCGCGTAGTCCAATCTAGCTGTCACCATGGCATGTATAATGACTCAGCGCCAGTCCTCAGGTAGTAGATGGATGTTATGTTATGTTATATCAATTTGTAATGTGCACAGATACTCAACAGAGTGTCCCGGTGCAAACTTGTGAAAAGGAGCCACATGAATTTTCGTAAGCTTTTCAGTTTGTCAAAAAATGTTGATGAGACCTGCATGATCTGAGCTGAAAGCGAGAGGTTTGTCTCCCATTTGACCCCCAAATGTTTAGCAGATTTTGCCGGGGTGGGAGGAGGACCCATTTCCTGCGACCACCATAGGTCCGCGGGCGGCGGGAGAGTATTTTCAAAAAATAGTACCTCAGTTTTCTCTGTGTTAAGCTTCAATTTGTTATTGTTCATCCATAGGGAGATATCTGTCAAGCAGCCCTTAAAGTTTTAAAGGCATTGTCCGCTTGTTCTTTAAAATAAAACACCAACGGGGTGTCGTTGGCGTAAGATATCGCCTTCACACCCCATTTGGCTATGAGCGAAAACAGCAGGGCAACATATAGATATTAAAAAGGAGCCGGCTGAGATCTGATCCCTGAGGGACTCCACACCAGATCTGCTTGTGTTTGGATTTGTGTGCTTGCAAGGTAATCTGTTGTGTCCGGTTGGAGAGAAACTATTTCAGCCATCTGAAAACCAATCCCCCCGCGCCGATATCCTTGAGTCTATGCAGCAGTATTGCATGGTCCACCGTGTCGAATGCAGCAGATACATTTAGGAGCATCAGCATCGCTGATGCCCCGTCCGTCCACTGTCATTCTTATAGATTCTGATACCTCCAAGAGGGCTATTTCGGTACTAAAACCCGGTCTGAACTCAGATTGGGTATCTTGCAAGATGCCAAATAAAACGAGGATAGCTGTCTTTGTAACCACTTCTTCAGCATTTTTGCGGTGGCGGGAAGAAGAGAGATAGGTCGATAATTGCTCAAGTTGCCAGGCATTCCATTGATTTTTTTCCTGAGGGGCAGAACAATGGCGTGTTTCCACAACTCAGGGATAGTGCCAGTTGTTAGAGAAGTGTTCCAAATGTGGATCAGGATCTTTACTATTGAGTGTGCCACTACCTTCCAGAGTTTGGGGGGGCAGGGGTCCTCCGGAGATCCAGATTTGCAGCTAAGAATCAGAGCCATTCCACCTTGCAGCGTAATCGGGGAGAATTCGCTAAGCAAAGCTTGTGGATGGTTACTCTCAGTCGTATCAGTTTTAGTCGTTGCAACTTAATCTGTGAAGTAGCTGTGGATGGTCAGAATTTTATTATCAAAGAAGTCGGAGATATCCTCACATAGTGAGGAAGAGGATTGAGCTTCAGAATATATCAATATAGAATTATATAGATATATTTTTATGTATATATGTGTATATATATATATATATATATATATATATATATATATATATATATATATATGTACTCGTGATCAAGAGCTTTGTCGTTTTGCTGAAATAATTAAAAATAATGCTTTGGAGCAAGAGTTTGTGGCTTCTGTTTTTCAAGGTTTTTGCCTGAAAAGTGTGACAGTGTTATTGGATTTATTTGGAGGCTCGCCCCCTTTACCACGAGCCGCCACCGCAAGCGGCAGGGAGATGGCGTTCTCGGCGGCTTGCGAGAGGAACTGCTTGATATATATATATACATATATATATATATATATATATATAGTATCAATGCGGTCAAGGTATGAGTGGAACACTCAACAAATGGTGCAAGCATGGGGGGCTGACCGCTTTCTCTGAATTAGTCTCCAAAAACAAATTGCTCTGCACTCCGTGATTTTCAAATTAGTGTCCTTTATTCAAGTAAACAATTACAATTATTATCTTGCATAAAAGACACTAATTTAAAGTTCACAGAGTGCAGCTCAATTTGTTTTTTCATACAAAAATATATATATTGATGGAGGTTGCGGACCTTTGTCAGAGTAACAATGGTCATGTTGGGGAAATATATGGTTGTTTTGTTTTGAGCATGAATAAAATCGGCTGATTGAATTGGTGTGCGGCTTTTCTGTTTTACCACGACGACTTTGTGAATAATAACAAGCTCATGCAGAGGTCTGCAGAGCTCTAATTTGGCTGCCAGCACTTCAACCAGGAAGTGTTGCCAGCCATCTTGGGACTGGGTTTCAGCTGAGTCCCAAAATAAAATGTGAAATAAATGAAAGGGGGCAGTGAAAGAATACACTGACCCCCAAGCCTTGGTGTTCTGATCCCAGAGGGACCCTGACAGTCCAAAAAAAGCATGTTTAAAAAACAAATCATAGCGAATTTCATGAAATATTCACAAATATCGCTGTAAATTAAAAAAAAAACAAGCAGAGTCTCCAACACTTGTTTTTAATTAAGCACCCAGGTAGCCCAGGTCCCAAGGGCATGAGCAATATTGGAGGGGGGTACAGGGGCCCCCCTCCAAGTGCATATTTATGACCCAGGGACCAACACCTCCTCAGGGTTTATGTATATTTTAAGGGGGGCCCTTGCAGTCTGGGTAGGTCCTAGGGACCACTACCTCTGGGGGCTATAATAAAATATTAGACAGTGAGGGTCCTGGGGACCCCCCACAGGCCCCAGAGACCAACACTTCCCTGGGGCAAATAACTTGAAAAAGAGGGAGGAGGCCACGTGGCTTCCCCCGGGCCATATACAGCCCCAGGGACCACCACCTCCCCAGGGCTATTCTGTGAAAAGTAAAGGAGGGGGGGGCATGTGGCATCCAATCCTGGAGCTATTAATGGCCCTGGGACCATCACCCTCCTGGGCCGGATCCTGCTATAGCCAAAACTAGTCAAATCGAGCAGTTATAGCTAGCTGACCTAACTATAACTAACGCTGCCGCAATGCAGTGTTTATGACCTCATATATTACATCACTTATGACATGGTAAGGGCCCTTCATTCTTTTCCGGTTTGTGTCCAAAGTTAAGTTTCATTTTATTCATCTTACTCTGACAGTTGTACCATCTCTGGAATACTTTCCAGCGCCCCAATTATTTATCAGGACTTCTGTGAGGAAGCATCGGCCGCCCACACCTGATTACATTTAGTTTAGATTCCGATCAAGCCATGACTACAGTTCCTTATGTTTGATAAATGACATGGAGATGCCAGTGACAGCCCAATTTCAGGCGCATCCTAACTTCAATGGCGCCCACACAAAGCCTTGTCTGTCATCTCTTCCAAAAGGAGGAAGATCCTGAAGCTTGTTCGGGTCATTGATGATTTATTTCAATAATGTAATAGGGGTGGAATAAATGGATAGATGTTTCTCAGCACTTCATCTACTCTGCGAGACGTGGATCTTTATGTCACGCGGAACTGAATTTGGAATGTGAAAGGGTCCTTGTCAGCATGGTTTACATCATATCTGTCCATTTAGGTATTTAAATTTGCCAGTGACTTGTAAGACAGCCATATGTTTTTCCTGCTGTGGAGGTTTACAGCTCATTTGGCATTTCAAGACCACACAGGTGCAGGCAACTTTCAGAAATGAATGCATGACTTTACCATGCAAATGCCTTAACCGCATATATATATATATATATATATATATATATATATATATATATATATATATATATATATATATATATATATATATATATATATATATATATATATATATATATATGTGTGTGTGTGTTTATATATATATATATATATATATTCACTGAAAAAACCATAGGTTATAGACCATATATAGTTAGGAATTAGCATTTAAAAAACCTTATTTTACTCACACAAAACCATTGAAATTCCATATATAGTTAGTTGCACTAACTATATATCGCGCACCCGCAATCCACTGCTGATCATGTCACATATTACATCATTCATGACATGGTCAGTGACATCACTGATGACATCACTGATGACATCTCAAATGACATCACTGATGACATCACTGATGACAACATCCAGTGACTGTATGTTTCTGTAAAGTTAAAATATGTCTTACATATTGAAGAATGAGTGGATGTATAAGTGTCTGGATGAAGGATTTAGTAGGTGCGTGACTGACTGTATGAGTGAGTGATTAAATATGTCTCACTGAATGCATGGGTTAGTGACTAAACTGTCTTAATTTGTGCATCATTATGTCTGTTGTGATGTAAACTGCTGCATGTGTTGATCATTAGCTATACGAGAGGCTATATGTGTTATTAATTGGTTGCCCAAGTATTTCTATGGGAGATTGAGTTTGTGTGGGGGTGGCTGTAAGGTGTGTGACTCTGTGCATAGATGTGTGAGCAGTTTATTCACTAGGTGTATGAGTTCAAGAGTGCATGTGGAAACAGCTACATGGGCAGTTGACTGTGTGCATGAGTGTATTGATGAGTGAATGGATATCTCAATGCTACATGTCATACTAAATACATATGTAAAACACAGTACATGTGAGAGTTGGCATATATAAATAACTGTGCATGAGAGCCACTGAATGAGTGAGTGGTTGTATCGATCATTGTGAACTTGTATCAGGGATTGTATAAGAGAGTAAATATGTGTTAGTATATGTTTCAATAAGTAAGGTGTGTTTAACTGTATAGTTGAAGAAATGGAGGTGAGATTGTTTCTTTGCATGACTGGCTGGGTGTGTGAGTAACTCCATGGATGAGTGGCAGTGTGTGAGTGTCTGTATACACTGAGTGTATCTAAGGTTATATTAGAGTCTGAAGAGGTTTATCGTATTAGCACAAGAATTATGTCAAATGAGATGTCATCAGTGATGTCATCAGTGATGTCATTTGAGATGTCATCAGTGATGTCATCAGTGATGTCACTGACCATGTCATGAATGATGTAATATGTGACATGATCAGCAGTGGATTGCGGGTGCGCGATATATAGTTAGTGCAACTAACTATATATGGAATTTCAATGGTTTTGTGTGAGTAAAATAAGGTTTTTTAAATGCTAATTCCTAACTATATATGGTCTATAACCTATGGTTTTTTCAGTGAATTTCAATGGTTTTTTAATAGCAAATATCATAAGCTGTCGAATGTCAAGTACGTGGTAAGTAAAAACATTTTCGTGCTTATGCACACTGATCTGCTTTGAATGCTGCCCCCCACCCCTCATTTCTATTAGGAGTACTCTCTCTTTGCAGATAGTGAAGGGTAGTTAACGCAGGCCTTTGCCCCCGTTGTAATCCGTCGTGCCTGCTTCTCTCTCCATTTGATTGATTGTTCTCTTTGGTTCATTCTCTATTTACAAACAAGCACAGAGTCGCAATACTCTGTTTAGTCTTTGCAGATAGCGAAAAATCGTGTAAAAAAAGAAAAGGAATCGAGCAAAATCAGTAGGCCACTAATGGGATCTCTTTTTGACCTCCCTAAAATAGAAACATTAGGAACAACCTGTTGATAATACCAATGTGTATGTACATAAGCGGCATTCATTTGTGTTCACAGTACCCCTTCTTGATTGTTTGAATCGAGCATTGAATTGTTCGAAGTTGGTTCTCTTAAGAATCTTCTCTGCCTGCAAACGAGGAAGAATAGGAATATTCTCTCTCCCTTTGCAGATAGTGAAGGGTAGGTAACGCAAACCTTTAACACGTCGTGCCTATTTCGTTCCTCATTGATTGATTGTTTCCCCAAACATTGACTGTTTGGGAATTGGTTCTTTTTGGAGGTATTCCCTGTTTGCAAATATACGTAGGAAAATCTTTGCAAATAGTGAAAGGGTACGTAATGCGGACCTTTCTCCCCCGTTGTAATCTGTCATGCCTATCTACTCCCCACTGATTGATGCACCTGTTTCACCCGGACCATTTACTAGAGACACGTCATCTGGCCCGACCAGAGAGCACCCCTAGTGAAAAGGACATATGCAATAATAACGAAGTGATCACTGTATCCTGTTAACAGAAACTTTAGCATGAAACAACCTGGAAAGAAAAGAATAGGAAAACGAAAATCAGTAGGCCACTGATGAACATAAACTTTTATTAAACAACGAACAAAGAAACGATAACATAACGTAATGATAAAACCTATTAATGTCCTAGAAACAAGAAAACGTTAGAAATATGCCAGTGGTGAGAGACCAGAAAAACAGTAAGAGAAACCAAATCACCCCTCGCTGTCCCACCGCCTGCCACGCCAAAAAAATCGATAGACTAGGGAAAATGCAAGTCAGTAGAACATCCGCCCCCACTCTGGAAACTTCCAAGGTGGGGCAGGGTTGCGGCTACGCCCAGCCGGGAGCAGCCCATATAAGGCGGATCCTGCTGCCACGCCTCGGCCAGGAGATCCTAACATAGGGTGTAGCCGGAGGAGAGGCCGAGGCCAGCGGGACCCGGCCAGGGGATTGCCTTTACAACGCTGAAGAGTTTCAGGGGGGGGGAATGTCTCCTCGACCCTCCCCTCTCTCTCCCAGTCCGGCCGCGGTGGCCCTTGAGAGTTGCAGGTAGTCCCGCCACATGCTCTTCCGGTCCGGCCACCAACGGTCGGGGGGCCGAGGCCGACGGGATCCGGCTGCAGCCGATAAACCAAGAAACCCGTTCATGGGGCCAGAGCCAGGGGCGTCCGGCCGACATCCACCGGAAGCCCGGCCCGAAGACGGACGGGACACTTCTTCTCTCTTGAATAATGGCTGCGACAACACTGGGGGGGGATGTCTTGCACATGCCTCCGACCCCCCCCCCCTCGTTCTCATCGCCTGGTCCGGCCATAACAAATCTCAAGCGAGACGCCGTGGGGTGCACTGGGAGGGAGAGACGATGCGAACAGGCCTCTCCCGCCTCCCCAGTGGAGGCTTCCCACCTGCACCCTCGGCGCTCCAAGCGCCCGGAAAAGGGTTCTTCCACTGTGGCGATGCTGCAACGTCTCGCCCGGCAGGGTGGAGCCCGTCCGCTCATTTGACCCCGCGATCGCCAGTAGCTACCGAACTCTCAAAATGGCGGTCGACCTGGCAAGAGCGGGCCCAGCATAAAGAAATGCCCGGTCACTGGTTGACTCCACCACCGTAGTCCTCCACGACCTTGAAGATTCTACAGGAGCCGCGGGAGTCTCCGACCCCCGCAGACACCCCCGATGGGGAATGACTGCCATGATCGCCCGTGGAGTGACGAAACTGTATCCGCGGGACGTCGGCGCTCCCATGCTGGCGCCAGCCTCACTTTGAATTACTAGAATCCTGCAGACCTCAGTTCCGGTGAAAGCACAGTGTGACCCGGTAGGAAAAATTGTTGCACCCCCTCCCCTTTTTGACTGATAGTTCAAACCACCGATCCTTTCCTTTGCCCTTTTAACGGAACTTTGGACTGCCTGCCCCTCTTTTACATTTTCTAGAGAAAACAAAACATTAACCACTACATTAGCATAGCAATTGACACCAGAACTGTTTTCAAATTGAAAACCGACAACATCTTCAACAGAATCCTTTTTGTTTCTGCTGTGACCCTGCTACAGCACAGGCATTGTCCCCAGCAGTAATTCTGCAATGCCGGTAAGAATAGCTGTGGTGCCTACTGGACTCACTCACCCCCGCGGCGCCCCACGCCGTTATTTGCTGGGCGGCAACTTACTAGACATCACTTTCGTGCCATCTAGATTTCAGCGCGTTTTGCTGCCTTGGAACTATTCGCACAACAGACTGCTACTGACGACCCACCCCCAGGCAACATCTTCTGAATTTTCATAATTTGAAAGAACTAGTAACATGTCCTCATCAGGAATTCAAAAGAAATTGCCACGGTCTCTTCGTTGTTTAAATGTTTTTACTGTTTTTGTTTTGTTGTATATATTTATATGTTATTAACGTTTTATATTCCTACTACTTTGTTGGAGTGCTATATATTTTTAATGTGACACATAATTGTAAAAACTTTGATGTACAAAGAGTCATTCCTGGAATCTTCCGCTTCAGGCTCGGTCCCCTCCCCAATCACAATACAGGATGGTTTTCAGATAGTAGGAACACGTGTGGTGTGACGGATCTCATCGGGTGTGGGCCTTGATCTACTATAACTCCTTTAAAGAGGGGTGATTCTTTACAGCTGGAGCCATAAACTACATCTGCAGGGCTAGCTGATAGCCTGGACAATCGGACACAGAGGAAGAGGAGTGTCAGAGGGTGCGGTAGTGAATAGGGCGAAAGGGAGGTGTCGGGCGGGCACAGAGTGTGATTCTCAGGGAAGAGCAGCGCAGATGGGGGGAGGTTTATTGCCCATGCATAAGACAGAGAGCGGGGGTGACCAGTGCCTGGGGAAGATGCTTGCGAGGGTGGGGAGCCATGCTACGAATCGACAGCGTGCAGAGAGTGGGTCTGGTCAAGGCATCTAAAATGGCTGCCGTGCACGACAAAAGTGTGGCATTTCAAAAAAGGCAAGATGGCGCAAACAATGTTTTTCAACACTTCCTCATTTCCTTCGAATCGAACGTTAACAGACGTTGGTGCATATTACCAAAGTTAAGCGATATTTATCGCTAACGATGCTTACCAACGAATTTTTTACCGCTAAGCATCGTCAGAAATTATCGAAGATAAACCTTGCTATTATCAAGGTTTATCGCAAATGCGATAAAAAACGGCCGCAATTCATGAATATCGCTAAAAAGTCAGCGATATTCATGCATTACCGAGCTAATGCTCTTAGCCATGTTATCCACCTCCCATTGGATAACATGGCTAAGAACTGCTCAGGGCAGGTATAACTTTTTGGAGATATTCGCGCTTAGCGCGAATATCTCCAAAAGTTGGTAATAGGAGATAGATATCTTGCATGTTGTAATGCAAATTATTGTGGTATATGGAACTCATACCATAATCTCTCAGGAAAGCAGAAACTGATCCTTTTGGGACCGCCTGAAAAGGCCTACGGGGTGAGGGGTACTCTACTTTGCCCCCTTTTCACGTTCCGAACTATTTTATTTTACTCTCTTCTGTAATTACACAAAATAGCAGCGATAAGATGCATCGGAGACACACAGTGAGAGAAAGGAGGCCGGAGATGAAGAAGAGATGTCAAATACACATTGGAGATAATATAGTGGCAGAAGGGAAGTAAATATGAGTAAACTTACCATGTAACATAAAAATGTTGCACTCTATACTATAAGTCTCATTTTATACTACAATCACTTCGCTACAACCTCATAAATTAAAAATAAAAATGAATAATGTCTCAAACAATTTTTGATTTCTAAATATAAATTTATTCTTCAGAATTTTCTAAATTTGAAAGAACTAGTAACATGTCCTCATCAGCAATTTCCTCATGAAAAGTCTGCAATGATGATTCTTGTAACTCTATGGTCTCCAAACATTCGATAAATTCGCCATCAACAGATTGATCAAAAAAATCATTCAAGTCATCTCCTCCTTGTGACAATATTTCATTATTGGTGCTGTCAATTTCAATCAATGTAGTGGAATCATTCAAGTCATCTCCTCCTTGTGACAATATTTCATTATTGGTGCTGTCAATTTCAATCAATGTAGTGGAATCATTCAAGTCATCTCCTCGTGACAATATTTCATTATTGGTGCTCTCAATTTCAATCAATGTAGTGGAATCATTCAAGTCATCTCCTCCTTGTGACAATATTTCATTATTGGTGCTGTCCATTTCAATCAATCTAATGGAATCATACAAGTCATCTCCTCCTTGTGACAATATTTCATTATTGGTGCTCTCAATTTCAATCAATGTAGTGGAATCATTCAAGTCATCTCCTCCTTGTGACAATATTTCATTATTGGTGCTGTCCATTTCAATCAATCTAATGGAATCATACAAGTCATCTCCTCCATGTGACAATATTTCATTATTGGTGCTCTCAATTTCAATCAATGTAGTGGACAATTCAAAAGAAATTGCCACGGTCTCTTCATTGTGAG
Source organism: Lissotriton helveticus (assembly GCF_964261635.1). NCBI lineage: Eukaryota > Metazoa > Chordata > Amphibia > Caudata > Salamandridae > Lissotriton > Lissotriton helveticus. Next base: position 789,517,085 of record NC_136068.1, read on the forward strand.
CCATTTTATTTTGAAATTGCTTGCTGTAAATTGCAGAAAAAAATAATCACTTTCATTTATCGTTTTTAGTAATACATAATATAAAACTAACTTTATCAAGTATTTAGTATAACAGAAAGGACTGCAAATAAATAACAGAAAACATTTTTCAAATTATCTTCAAGTGTACAACATAGTTCCCCTTACAAATTAACAACTCACCTTTTTAAAAGTAGGAGAAGTGTTAGTACTGTGTAAATCAAACACCAGAAATTCACCACCAAAAATTCCTCACAAATGTACCTCAGACAGTAGTATCACAAAATGGCTGTGGTTTCCTCTCATTTGACATATATACATAACCAATTAACTTTCATCACACACAAATACAAAACCAAAGTAACATTTTAATTGGTTCTAAATTTCAACACTTTCAAATGTGTTTTCCCCATGCAATTTTCCATAGGACATTTACATACGTCTACAGCCTGAATGGCTGAACGGAATTACACCAAACTTGGCAAAATGGTACATCAAACCTAAGAGGTCAGGAAGGATCTACTATGCCCCCTTATGGTCATTTCCCCCTTCGCTTTGGCCTCCTCTTGTCTCTCGATCCTACCGAGAGACAAGATGGCGGCCGCTACGGACTGTTTGGAATGTTGACAGACGCCGGAGAACCAATCAGCTTCGCAAAGCTCCGTAACGTGAAAAGTACGCGAAGCGGAGCGCTGTTACAGATATATATCTTTTTTTGAACGTTAATTTCTCAAAATCCACTGGAGCACATATATTGAGACATAGCAAAGGCACATCGGGCTACCAGTCCCTAATATTTTGCCAAGTTTCGTGCAAATCCATTCAGCCGTTCGATTATTGACATTTAGATACGTCTACAGCCTGAATGGCTGAACGGAATTACACCAAACTTGGCAAAATGGTACATCAAACCTAAGAGGTCAGGGAGGATCTACTATGCCCCCTTATCGTCATTTGCCCCTTCCCTTTCGCCTCCTCTTGTCTCTCGATCCTACCGAGAGACAAGATGGCGGCCGCTACGGACTGTTTGGAATGTTGACAGACGCCGGAGAACCAATCAGCTTCGCTTCACAAAGCTCCGTTGCGCGAAAAGTACGCGAACTGGAGCGCTGCCCGGTCCGCTGTTACAGATATATATCTTTTTTTAAACGTTAATTTCTCAAAATCCACTGGAGCACATATATTGAGACCTACAATAGGCACATCGGGCTACCAGTCCCTACAATTTTGCCAAGTTTCGTGCAAATCCATTCAGCCGTTCGGGCTAAAAGTGAGGCCAACCGCCCTATGGAAAACTCAATGTTAAAAACACGTTTTGGGACCCCCCTTTTTTCTCGACCCCCCCGGACGAACCCCCCCCCCAATTTTCAGGGGCTGCTCAGAAACAAAATGTGCCATTTTCCTGAAAATTTCAGCCAATTCCGTCCACAAACGCCAAAGTTATTAGACATAGAATTTTCAAAAAACCCATAGAGAAAAAATCCTAACTATATATACCTACTGGCGACCGCCAGTAGGTAATATATATATTTATGTATTTATTTATATATATTTATATGTATTCACTGAAAAAAACATAGGTTTTACAGACTTTATAGTTAGGAAACAGCATTTAAAACACCTATGAAATGCACTAAAAAAACATAGGTTTCAGGGATGTTATAGTTAGTTGGACATTTGACTCATAGAAAACCAGAGAAATTTGCCTGTTATAGGTAGTTGAGCTAACTATAACTCGCGCGCCCGCAATGCACTGCTGATGATGTCACATATTACATCACTCATGACATGATCAGTGACATCACTGATGACATCTCAAATGACATCACTGATGACATTACTGATGACATTATCCAGTGAATATGTGTGTTTCTGTAAAGTTTAAATATTTTTATATATATCTATGCCAAGGTGTATTGAAAAATGAGTGGATTTACAAGTGCCTGAAGGGATTATTTAGTAGGTGCGTGACTGACTGTATAAGTGAGTGATTGAATGTGTCCTATCGAATGCATGGGTTAGTGACTAAACTGTGTCTTTATGTATATATATCCATCCATACTAATATTATAAAGAGAGAGCCCAAACCTTTGAGGCAGGTAATCTCAGTAACCACAGCACCAATCACAACACCCAATACAGCGTTGGAAAGGGCAGTTGCAGCAGAAGGACATAGGCTATGCAGACGGATAAAAAAATGTATAAAAAAATGCAAAAAACTACATCATCCAGAAGGCCGAGGGCCAAAATAACATCAAACAGGAAATGATGTAATAATGTGACTCACTATATTGAGACTGAGAGCCTGGAGCCAAATTGATCGTGAACAAGGGATATGCTATCCCGAAACGCGTAGATTTGTGCCTGCCTGCTTGAGAAACTCCATGCTGTGAGGATTAAATAAAAAAGCACATAAGTGAAAACAAACGCGAGTTAGTCCCGTTTTTCTCCCAGCTGGGGGAATTGGTTGTGGATTTAAATGTGGCGTGGTTCTGCCGCGGACATTTATGAACCGGCGAGAGAGCGCTGCAAATTTTGGCGAAAAGGAACACAGGGGGTATCAATATATATATATACTAGCAACCCGTCCCGACGTTGTCCGGGTATGAAATAGAATGTGTGTAATGTGTGTATTCAGATACGGTCATTCGCGTGTTCCCCCGCTTGAGGCCCAGCTGCAGCCCTGGTTGATGTTAGCAGGCGCGTGTTCCCCCCCGCTTGAGATCCAGCTGCAGCCCTGGTTCATGTTAGCAGGCGCATGTAATTAGTGTAGTGATCCGCCGCCCGAGCCCGGCTACAGCCCTGGCTGATGTTAGCAGGCGCGTGTAATTCGGTTTAATGTGATAGTTCAGTAACAGCGCGCATGAGAGTCTGCAGTAATTGTCCCCGCAGACACGCTCAGTCGCGTGTGCCCCCGCTTGAGGGCCAGCGGCGACCGTCTAACAATTACAATTGTGTGAGTCTTGAATGATTGTTTCCCGCTGTTCTTATTTTTTCATGACCCACACCGACGCTCTTCGGCCCGAGTGTGTTTTAGACGCACCCAGGCCAAGCCACACACTTCGTTCGGCCCTTTCAGACGCACCCAGGCCAAGGCACACACTGCATTCGGCACTCAGTGGAGGTGCACACACGGGCATTTGCACATTCATTTTTCTTTATATTTATAATCCATACGGGTCATCGCACAACCAACGCGTTTCGGTGTCTTCCAACATCTTGATCACGGCCGATTTTGCACGCTGAATTTACAATGTTTATACTCTTTTTTAAAAATACAACATTTGACTGTGGAATTATGGGACATGTAGTGTCAAAACATTGTTATAAATGATCATTCATTCATTATCTATTCTGTCCCTGTTTTGTAGCGTTATTAAACCCTATTTGCATTTCATTGTGGTATTGTTCTATACAAAAGTGATGGGTTTAAATTAATTTTTAACTCTTTCCAATGATTCTTTGTTTCCAGCCCTCCAGTGGGCATGCTTTAATTTCTAATGCTGTGATTGCAATATTTTAGTTCAAATTAATCCAGATATATAATTACATGTTCATGGAATCACAGACATATTCACCAATAATATTCAACCCATACTATAAATTATTAATTTGCATAATTTTCTGTAAAAGTTTTTTTGTTCAACATTACTCTGTACCAATAAAAATTACTAATTAACCAAAATCCGTGAAAAGAGGGAAAGAAAAGGAGAAAAGAAAATTTCTTCAGAATAGTAAGAAATAAAGAGGGGATATAGTCAAAAGGAAATCATGATTAGACTACTTTGTGTTCTTGTTTTGTTACATTACCATCGTCCAATAAAATTAACTCTGTTTGACATTCTTTTGCAATTTGGTACATGACCAAAGGTTGCACATGATTTTCCAGTTCATGTTAAAATTCATTCTTGTTGAGAGTTAATTCTGTGAACACTCTTTAATCTAGATGTACATACATGTCTTCATCCTGATTCAACCTGTGTGGGGCAAAGGTTCTGAATGATAAAATCCAATGCGACTCACACTTTCATAGTCTTTTTTCGCGATCTCCACCCTGTTCATGTTTTTCCATACTTTCCACACCATAAAATTTCAAGAGTTTCCAATCACTTCCATTTTTCTCCTCTATATGTTTTGCAACGGCATTACTTCTGTCTTTTTTTCACAGTTGCTCTAGGATCCGTTTTTTAACTTCACAGATCGTGCTTCCCACATATCTTAATGGGCATGGACACTCAATGATATATACAACATATTGAGTTTTGCAATTTATTAATTGTCGAATGTGCCATGTCTTCCGGTTTATACCAATCACCTCCTTTGTATTTTTTGCGATTTGGCACACTTTGCAATTTGAACATTTGACAAAACCGGTCGCCTTCAACCACTGTTTTTTCTTGCTTTGATTTTTCCAATAATGGCTCTGCACCAGTTTGTTTTTCAAATTTCCTGCTCTCTTATATGTTATATTGAGGCGTTCTCCCACAATTTCCGCTACAGTTTGATCTAATTTCAAAAATTTCCAATTCTTTTTCAGTATTTTCGTTACTTGGCTTGACTCCTGTGAGAAGGGTAATGAATCTTATTGTTTGTGTTTCAATCTCAGGTGGGTTCACCTTTAATATTTCCTCCCTCTGTTTTTCTTGTGATTTTCGTAAACCTTTTTCAATTATCTTTACAGGATAGCCTCTTCGTTTGAAATTTGTTACAGTTCTTTTACTGTGTTTGTCCCATTCTCCTTCTTCTGAGCAGATCCTTCGGATCCTCATGAATTCCCCATAAGGGATACTTCGAATTAGTGAACTCTGATGAAAACTATTGGCATGGAGTACCGAGTTAGTTGATGTTATTTTTCGATGTAATGTGGTGTGGATTTGCCCTTGATTAATGTATATTTCTGTATCCAGAAAAATTACTCGTTCTTTACTCATGACATATGTGAATTTAAATCCAGCCTCTGTTGTGTTCAGTATTGAAAAAGAATCCCTGAATTCTTGTTCATTGCCATCCCAGACGATTACTAAATCGTCAATGAAACGTAACCAAACTATGGTTTTCTCCACATGTGTGTCGTTGTCCGGGTGCCAGGCAAAGTGCTGCTCCTACCAGCCCATTGCCAGGCACGCGTAGCTGGGACTGAAGGAAAATCCCTTCGCTGTTCCACTTGATTGGCTGAAAATGTCCTCTCCTAATAGAAGTACATTGTGTGTTAGACATAATTTAATCATTTCTAAAATCATCTGATTATGCTTAATGTATTAGATGTTTCTTTTCTTGAGGAAATGCTCACAAGCTGTAATTCCTATGTCGTTTTTGATGTTTGTGTACAGTGAAATCACATCCATTGTGATTAAACTGTAAGATTCTTGAAACAAAGAATCATTGGAAAGAGTTAAAAATTAAATTAACCCATCATTTTTGTATAGAACAATACAAACAATGAAATGTAAATAGGGTTTAATAATGCTACAAAACAGGGACAGAATAGATAATGAATGAATTATTGTTTATAACAATGTTTTGACACTACATGTCCCATAATTCCTCGGTTGAGGAAACAGGAAGTCAAATGTTGGATTTAAAAAAAAAAAGTATAAACATTGTAAATTCAGCGTGCAAAATCGACCGTGATCAAGGTGTTGGAGGACACCGAAACGGGTTGGTTGTGCGATGACCCGTATGGATTTTAAATAAAAAGAAAAATGAATGTGCAAGTGCCCATGAGTGCGCCTCCACTTCTTCTTGTCAAAAGAAGGTTGGGAAAATATATACATATATATATATATATATATTATATACACTCAGCAGATGAGCAGCAGCAAAGTCCTCACCACTTCTCCAGCATTTATGGACACGGACCAAAAAGGTAGGTGCAAACTATTTTATTCTGTGCAGTATGCCGCCTTAACGTTTCGGCTCCTCCAAGCCTTGATCACATGACAATGTGATCCCGTCAGACCACATCTTATAAAGTGACTGTGCAAGATTTGAAACATATATAGATATATAGATATATATGTATATATATTCTGGAGTCAGCATTGTGCAGCATATTCACAATCCCCATACTAATATGACTAGTTGGTGCTTGTATGAAAAGAAGAGCTCATTTTTAGGCATGTGTATAAGGCATAAGTCGAGTAACATCAAGTAGTACTAATTATATGTAGACTTTACACTACAAGAAGTGATCCTCTTGGAACACATGCCCAATATGACTGACATATTTATTTATTTCATTACAACTTGATGCACTAATGCACACCCTTTCTACACAGGCTTACTATGCATCCTCATTATACAGACAACAGAGCATACTCCTCTTTAGTATCATTGTGCAGACCTTCAATGTCTTGAGGTCGCATACTCGATGCCTTGGTTCTCACCAGTGAATCATTCATACACCCTTGAGATGCAAATGCAAGATTGTCTTGGCATGGTTGCATTAGGTCTTACATACTAACCTCAAAACTGGGCCCTGTTCAAATCTCGGGCTCCAATATATGTCAGCGCAAAACACCCAGATATGAGTAACCACCTGGATGCACGCCTCCTTTTCTTAATTTTGCCCGTTATGATGTTTATCAATTACATATTGCAATTAAATATCGATGATAAATGGTACTAACCACCAAGGCCAGACTGGCTAAATTGGGCAACAGGCGTTTCTCCAGGAGGCTGGAAGGGTGGGGGCAGATATTGTTACTGGGGGACTTTTTTGTAGCAGTGCAGCAGTTTTGAAAGCACCCGCTGTAGAGTTCCTTGCATATCCAGTAGTGTTCAGGCAACAATAAAATTGTCAAGATAACTCTGGTGATTAATGTACCTGCTGGAGAGGGATCAAAAGTGTGTCTAGAGCCAGTATTGACTCATTAAGGGAGAACAAAGGGTTAATGTCTGCTGCACAGGACGTGTACCATGCAGATCACTAAACAGTGTTTTATATGCATAGCTTTGTGTGTTACTGCTTTTGTCACAGAGACCCTTTTGTTACTGTGCAGTTCATAAGTTACAAACATAATCCATCACATTGAGCTATAAAGTGTCATGAAAGAGCTGCATGCAAACTTCATGGTACAGGCTAGAAAGTTGTATATTTTCCGAGTCTTTAATTATACTAATAATGCTAAAAAGAGTTTATTTGGTTCGAAATACATCTGTAAAAGTAAAACCAACCCTAACCACTGTCTTACGTTCTGAAACCTGGGTTTGTGCTTCCCAACAATGAACACTCTTAACAAAAGAGCCTGCCAGTATGGATGACGTTAAACCTTTATCTTTGTAACATTTTTAATAAACTGATTTACACATGTATTATTCATTACCTCTGTATTTGTATGTGATGTAAAGTGCTCCGACACCCTACATTGGTATGAGAGGCGCTATAAAATAAATAAAATACATGTGAGAGAGGGGGTATGGAGAGATGAGAGGCTCTGTTGGAGGGTGATAGTGAGGGAATCATTGAAGAGCCCCAACAAAGAATGTTGTATCCTGGTGCACAGTAAGGACATCATTTACTATGCCTTATAAGCTAATACTAATGAATATATAATTATACATTTGTCGTAGAATGTGCCATTTTTTACCACATTTTCTTTGGGGGAGAACCCCAAACCCTTCTTGTAGTGTCAGACTCACTTGCTGCACTCACTATATACTATACGGGGGCTGGTATGACAAAATTTACTAGGGCTGCTTTGGGTTCCCAGTCTGGCACTTCTAACCAATTGGTCTGGTATGCTGTCCTGAGGCACCCATGTCAGCGTGAAATGGCTTTCCACAAGAAACATGCATATAACGATCTGTAGTCTGGATCTTCTGAGGGGAACATAAAACTAGCCAATCCCTACATATGTCACTTGCATAGTGCAACAGAAAAATACTGTAGTTGACCCACTCGCACTGTCACCTAACAATACACGCATTAGCCAAAGGATCTGCTTGTATGGTGTGAAGCTAAATCAGGTTATTAGTCCCATGTCAGATTTGATGCCTATAATTACAAATCAATATATGGTATGATGTTAAACCATATAATATGTTTGGCAGGAACAACAATACAAGTAATGGAATAGAAAGAAATGTTGGCCAAAATAAACAGGAGTGGTGGGAGTTGTGATATATAGGTTGGAATTTCATATCTAGTGATTGGCTTTGAATTTGTAATTGCACAATGCCTTAAATGCTTCTTAACTTGTTTTGCATGTAAGTCGAAAAAGAAAGTATTTCCACAATTACACTCTATGTATATCAGATAAATATATGATTAAAATATTAACTTTTTAATGTCTTTCATTACTTTTGGGTCAACAGACACAAAAACTATCAAGATCGGGTTGTAAATAAATCTTGAATTTGTGCATGTGTGAGAATCTTGTCACTGTAAAAACGTTGAGCAGTGTTGTACAGATATCCAAATTCAACCTTTGAAACGTTAATTCTGTGGTTAAGCAGGGTTTACAGTGTTGCGCCCTTGGGGCCAGATTCACAAAAGTAATCTGAGACAAATTCCTAACTTTATGACTTTCGATATTCACAAAATGCCTTTAGTAGTTGTAAAGGTAAGATTCCTAACTTTACTACTACTAAATGCCTTTTGTGAATACCGAAAGTCGTAAAGTTAGGATTTTTCTCAGTTTAGTAGCAGTAAAGATAGGAATCCTAACTTTACTGCTACTAAATGCCTTTTGTGAATACTGAAAGTCGTAAAGTTAGGAATTTGTCTCAGATTACTTTTGTGAATCAGGCCCTTGGAGGCTAAAATAGGTGGTGTAGTATACACCTTTTACTTTAAATTGGACAACAATTCGTTAGTGATTTTAATTTAGGAGGATTCTGCACAAGTTCCAGAAGTCAAGAACTTACATTTTACTTTCAGAAATCCCCTTTCTGATGTATTCAATGTAGTCATCCTGAATGTCGAAATAAATGTACCTACTTCAGACTCACCTATGACAATGAATGCTAGAGAGAAAAGCTTTCTCGCCTACTGAAGGTTGATTATATTTATTGAGATATCCACATCTCACATTTTAATCAGTCAGAAAGTGAAAAATTTAACAAAACACTTCAACTGAATGCAACAGGCGTATCTTCACATATTTATTATGTACTGCTTGACGATTTCGGGCCTGACTTACTATTATTCCATGTGCAAAGAGTGGGCACAAATGGAGCACCATTTTCGAATGGAATAGTATTTTGTAGACACATGACCTATGTACTAATAGGTCGGGTGACCAAACACAAATGGCAACGGGGTGTCACAGAATGACCTGTAGAATTAATATCCGTTAGGCAGGTCCCAAGTTGCAACACCTCGTGATTTGCTGCATTCCAAAATGGAACAGCCAATGTTACGTAAATGAACTAATGCTGTTTTTATTCAAATGAAATCCAATTCTGTTATGGGACTCTTCAGGGGAAGCAGGCAATGCCCCCCTGGGTTTTTGCCTTCGCCCCACAGAAGCAGCCAACATGATTCCCAAACGAGTAGAGATCATGAGGGGATCTTTAGCCCTTTGTGAGTTTCAATTTCCACCCCAGCTCGGGGTCAGTCTCTCACCAATGGTTTGCAACTACAATTGCGGATCCAAAAATTCTGATTTAGAAAGTCATTGATACTTTGCTTTCTAAATCCGAAATTGGAGATGGAAGCCCCTTTCATGCCTCTCCTAGGTGAGATTCTGAAAGGGTCTTAGAAATACTTTTATGAGTAGGAAAGAATATACAGACTCATAAAAGGGCTTGTGCACAAAAATAAAAGCTATTTAGCTGCTGCTGCAAACTCTATAATTTTTCAGAATCACTGGGTTTGCTATCGCAAAAAGGCTTTATACATGGGGCCTGTAGAGAGGAATTCAGATGGCAGCTGGACATGGGTAATACCACATTACAGTGAGCACAATGTAGGGGTGTAGTCAGCAGGGATAAGGGAGCACATATGCGAAAGTGTAATTTTCTTTGGGACTGCACAAATCATGGCAAGAGATGCGAAATGTGCTCCTAAACCTGTTGATACACTCATATTTACAGCAGCGCCCTGGCAGGAAACTTTGCCAGGTTGCTGAGCTCAGTGGCTTCTCATCAGGATGGAGTGAGAAACCAAAACCATTCTTGGTAAAAATGTTCAAGTCAACCCTGCTCCTCTACTCTCTTCACTCTAGCTCTCTTTTCATTCATGCATCCTCTCCTTCACCTACTCTCTTTTCCCTCTCTGATTGCTCACTCTCTATTCCTTTCACCCCTTCCTCTCTTTCTCTTTATCTCATCAATCACAATGTGCCTGCTGCAAATAATCTTGGGAAGCTAGGGAAAGTGACAAAGGCACCGCCAGCAGCTCTAGGGATTTCAAAACTGGCTACCAATAGCTCCGGCCCACTGGGTAAATGGTTGATGGAATAAAAGGTCAGAAGCACCGGACCCATACCTGCCAGAGATACTGTGCGGAATGAGTATGGCCAGCCTAGTGTTTCAAATGCCTTTTCAATATCCAGGGAGCTCTGTGGTCGACTACTCCCCATCTGGCCCACTCCATAACCATGAAGAGCCTCCCTAAGTTAAGGAAAGTATTCCTTTCTGAGATAAAGCCATTCTACACATTTTGTACTAATATTGGTATAACAAGCATGAAGCGGTTAGCCAAGATCTTCCCCATCACTTTGCCGTCGAGGTTAAGCAGGCACAAGAGGAATTATGAGCCCGCCTCTAGGTGATTTCTCTCTGCCTTGGGAAGAAATACCAATCAGGCCTCCTTCATTGACACCGGTAGTGATTCCATGGTTTTGGCCACTTTTGGGACAGGCAATAATTGTTGGGCTAAACATGCGCTATAGGTGGCATAGAATTCATTGGGTAAGCCATTGATGCTCAGGGTTTTACCTCTTGCAAGCTGAATCAGCATCAAGTTTAGCTCCTCAACTGCAAGCAGTTTCTCTAGTTGATGCCTGTGTCAAGGTAGGGTAGTATGATCCCATCTAGATATTCCATCACTATTGCCCTTTGTTTCCACTTGTGGGACTGCATATAAGCAGCTGTTATAATCTCAAAACATGCCATTTATGCCTTCCTGAGTATGCTTATTATCCCCTTGTGTGTGCGTATTGCACGTATAGTGGTTGTGAACTGTTCTGAATGGAGTAACCAGGCTATGATCCTACCTGCTTTGTTGCCCTCAGTTTGCCCTCAGTTTGTTGGTGAGACACATTTTCCCTATACTCAATGCACTCCAATTTATGGAGCGATGACTTATAATCCTATCTATATTTTGCCAGTAGTTGGGTTAGAGTGGGGTCCTGGGACAATTTCAATACCAGGCCTTGGACATTATTTCCCACCTCCCCCGTTCTCTCAACAATGCCATTTTTATCTCAGATATTGTTTTAACATTTAAACTCCTCGTAACCACTTCAAGTGCGCCCCATTCCATTATGGCGTCATACGCAGCACCATCATTATCAGTAAAATAGGGGTCTATTGTGGGAAATGAAGTTGTTGGTTGAGGGAGTGTGAGCCCTTCTCAGGCAACAGTCACAATCCTTGTCAGGGTGAACCACAAACAATCACTAAACTAGCCTGTGTTGAACCTTCTGGTAGCTTGGCACAAAAGCAGCCAGGCTTAACATAGAGGGAATGTGCAAAGTGTTTATGTAATACACAAACAGCAATAAAGAAAAAAAACTAAAATAATCTCTCACCAATTTTCAAAAATAGAGTACAATGGAATACATTATTTGACACTAAAACAACAGAAATCCAATCAATAGGACTGGAGATATGTAATTACAAAGATTTAAGGTAAGTATACTGCTTAAATGCACAAAGCACCACTCATGGTTAGCTGGTCTTGCGAGCCTGAGTGAAAGTCGCAAGTTCAGGCCAATCCTGACAGAATGTGGGCCGGGTACAGGGACCAGATTAGTCTTGCTGAAAAAGTTACCACCTAAAGTCCAGCGGGAAGACGTCCATTTGCAGTGGAGGAGGCCACAAGGAGAGCATTGTGGAAGGTCATTGCTTTAGCATGAAGAGCAGGCCAGGCATTGCAGTGTTTGATGTAGCACGTAAATACAGTCGGGCGTAGCTGGATCTTCGCATTGGCAGTCACAATACTGTCACATGAAGTGCAGATCTTATGTTGTCAGTGGTAACTGTAGTGTGAAGAGTTGGGTAACTGTACCTTCATATTGGCAGTCAGCACTGGTGGTAAGATCTTGGCACTAAGGGGCTGGTTGTGAGCGCGAAGATGCCAAATCTTAAGGATTACTCCTTTTATTCTGGGAGGAGCTCAACTGATGCCACACCATGGGTCCAGGAGCTGGGTGGCACATTTGGCTGATATTCAGGAGCCAGCAGGGACCAGGCATGTCCAGTACAGCAGCTAAGCAAGCCAGTTGCAGATAGGCCTCTGAAGCTTTTTGGGTCCCTATAGATCAGAGCATGAGGCCAGCTAACTGGCCCTTGGAATCACTCAGGTAGCTTAGGATGAAGGGAGCAGGACAAATCCCCCTTCTCCGACAGCAGGACAGGCCTCAAGCAGCAGGGCAGTCTTTCTTCTGTAGAGTTCACAGGTGCACTAAAGACTTGGTGTGAAGACCCTCTTTTTATACCTGGTGCCCCCTTTGAAGTGAAAGAAATGTCTGTAGTATTCCCCCTACAGAAGTGTCTGGAATGTCCTGCCTCCCTGTCCTGGTCCCAGTGTCTCTGCAGGCTTAATTGGCTAGTGTGAAGTCCTCTGTGTGTGAGTTGACACAATGTGTCTGAAGTACAAGTGTGAAAGGTGACACCCCTTCATCAAGCCAGGATGCCCCTTCCTGCCAACACCCACATCCTCTATTGTGATACTGTTGGTAGCAATTTACAAAGCTAAGTGCCAACTACACCCAGTCATGGGACCTAGGAAAGAGGCTGAAGTCACCTAATGGCTTGGACAACAAAATGCCAAAAGTGGCATTATTAGAATTGAGACTAAAAATCTGAATTTACCAGTACAGAAGGTTTTAAATAACAATTCCTTTGACACCAAACACGACATTTCTTCCTGCTCCCACACAAATGTTATCACTTTTTAAATGAAATAAGGTAACCCAATATCATTCTATGGGAGAGGTAGCTCTCACAGCAGTGAAAAATTCATTCAGTACATATTTTTAAATACACATTGGCTGTTTACGGCCTACCACAAGGGTGATGTAGATGTATTAAAAAGGACAGTTTAAGCCTGGCAAAAGCTTTATTTCGCCAGATTGAAATGGCAGCTTAAAACCGCACACAGGCTGCAATGGCAGGCATGGGACATGTTTTACAGAGGCCGTCTTAAATGGTTGGCACAATAAGGGCTGCAGGCCCACTAGTCGCATTTAATTTGACAGCCCTGGGTAAATGGTTTACCACAGTACCAGGGACTTACAATTAAATTAAGTATGCCAATTTGGTGTACACCAATTTTACCATACTTAAAGATGAGAGCACAAATTCTTTAGCACTGATTAGCAGTGGTAAAGATTACAGAGTCGTATTACCCGACAAAAACTGTTGCAGAAAGCAGGAGGGCAAAGGCAAAAACAACTGTGTTTTCCACTATAGTGGTGCGGAATAACAGATCCTGCAGAGCTTCTACAGATAACCTCCACAGTATCCTCTGGCATGTCAACCTCCCATCAAGGGACCATTTCAGGGATGGTGGCCTGACAGTGTGAGTCCCCAATACTATAGGTATGCCACCCTTGAACCCACTGCTGAGTTACAATAAAGTAAGTCTAGTCTTGAGAGAATGTAGGCCAGAGCAGAATAAATTGTCTATGGCCTCTAGGTGTATAAAGAGCCATTTCTCCGAGATCAGATTATTTACAGCCCATTGCTTCAAATGTTTGGAGGCCACCATTGCAAAGTTACCAGACGCCAGTCATCGGGTGATTAAAGCACCGCCCGTAACAGCGGGTATTCATTCAACACTCCTACTACCTGCTCTCCCAATCTATCCTAGAGTAATGAGCTGGGAAGGGGACCCCTGGTGATACCCAAACCAACATGTCTCTGGCATAGCCAGAGTAGCAAGTCACCACTATGGAAGGTGTATATGCCTACATGTGAACATAGCTTGAATTTGGTGTCTCTTTACATGTGACACCATACCCACATATTCCAGGTTAAATTATTATATATATAAGTCATCTGGATAGCCTCAATGTGGTGTGCCATGCAATAGGAAGGCCCAAGGAGGGGGAGCAAGGAACACGTCTGATACCTCCACAGTGCCAAACCACCTGTAAGCAGATTGCATTTGTCCTGGAATGAACATGAAACAATTAAAAAAAAACTACTCCCTGAAGAGTAGCCTAAAGCCAAAACCAGAACACTTTGAGCTCAGGCCTACAACTTTTCCCTTTTGGAACCTGCAGGGGTGCCTGGGAACATGCGCACAAGTGCAACTGCCTAGCTGGTAGCCTGCTACCCCTACAGCATTATTATCCATCCCTTTATCCACCTCACTGCACCTCACCATCATCCACCTCCCCAACCTGTCATCTCTGGACCACTTCCATACACACTGATAATATCAGCGGTCATCAGAGTGATGACCAAGTTCCTCCTCTTTACCCAGCAGCACGTTGAGACTGTTGAAGTGGGGCCCCCAGAAGAGACAGATTGGAGCTTAAGTTCAGCCACACCCATTGCCAGTATTGCCCAGGCTTCGTGTAATGTCAAGAAGAGTCACATCATCTCTCCATCCATGATTTTCAACTTGGCTGGAAACATGAGGACATAATGGATATTCAGCTGTTGGAGTAGTGCCTTGGTTTCTAGTAATAATTCTTATTTTTTCTGCACTTCTGCAGTGTAATTAGGAAAATTTTTAACTCAACTCTTCTCCACTGACCAGGGTTCCTTTGCTCTTGCACCGTGGAGAAAATGCTCTCAATCCCTATAGCTGAACAACTGAGACACCACCAGCCTAAGCAGGGAGCCCTGTGGTGGGGGTCTACAAGGGACCCTGTAAGCCCTTCCCACTGAGAAGAAAGTTGATGGATTACCCTCCAACACTGTTATGGCCAACCAGTCCTCCAAAACCACATTGATGCTGGGACCCTCTGCATCCTCTGACAGGACCACAACACGTATATTATTGCATCGAGAGTGCCCCTTATTGTTCTCTACCTTTCATCTCAGAAGGCGTACTTCCCCCTGTACATCACTAATTTTGGTCTCATGTCCAAAACAGAGGGCCTCACTTATGCCAATGTGGATTCGGTCATCTCAACTCATTCTTTAAGCTTCTTCTGATCTGCTTGTAGCAAGCCTTCACATCTGGTTTAGATTCAAAAGTAGTCTTGATATCCTGTGCTGCCTGCTGGAGTATGCTACATCTTGCTGTGTGCTCCTAAAGGGCTTTAGCCTCCGTGGGTGAAGAGGTTGCAGTCCCCATGACCAGTTCAGTGCAATCGTGATGTGTCCCAGGAGGACTTCCTATTTAGGGGCCCTTAGGTCTCAACATCTCAAAAGTTGCACAAACAACCAAGGTGTGGACATTCCTCGATCTGCCACTGACGCAGTGTCAGCAGCAAAACAAGATATAATGGAATGTGAGCGGAAATGGATTGAGAACCTGTGTGCTACACCAACTCCTCCATGACTTCCAGAGGCAACTTATCAAGAAAGGTCCCCAGCAAGAGGGCCCTCCCACCCGGCCAGTGAATGTTGAAATTTATGGTTAGGAGCTAACCACTCTAGGCCTGATATTCGGCCACAGAACCAGTGCACAGCAAGATGATTGGGCAAATGTGTCCACTTCAGTGGCCCAAGGTCTTTTGCATGCACCTCCAATATATTGTTTGTGGCAAGTGTCCATTCCACCACGTGTCATATGGAGTCCTCACCCATACACTACAGGCCGGTACTGAGGCTGTTTACCCCCACAGTGTTCAGATCTCGTCGAAGCCAGGCCATCCAAAGCTGCGCTGCAGGGCACTGGGGGAGCAAAAAAAAAAACCCTCTCTATTAACAGTCTCAGGCAGCACTGGGCTCACAGCTTTTACTTACAGGTACATTTCTGGAGTCCCTGCAGGCAATTTGAAGTCACGAGAGAGCAGGGCTCGGATCTGTCTACCATAATACACCAGCCCCACTGATTCTGCTGGAAGACCATGCGTTTGTGGTGCTTCAATCTGTTCGGAGGCAGTGACCCACAATTCTCGCCCCCTCCTCGTCTCCAGTTTGTCAGCCCTTCTCAGATGCTGGTCCCTCAGAACTGACAGACCTGGCAAACCTGCATCATATGCTCACACCAGGGAGTGGGCAAGCATCCCTGCAGGTTTTGACAGTCTCAGCAGAGGAGGCCTCAGTAGCTCCAGGGCATTATTTCTTGTTGCGCTGCCTCTTTAGCTCAGGCGGGGTAGCACCAAGCATCTCAACCTGCAGGACACTACCAGGCTGCCATCCCTAATGTCTGCTGTGGCCCTGAAAGCCCTAAGGAATGCTGCCACGGCTCAAAAGCATTGTCACGGTCAGTCCCTTGAGCCAACCGGCAGGTGGTGTCACTCATTGCCCAGAATAAATGCAATGGGGGTTAGGAGGCCAGAGGTCACATTAGCACAAGTCCAGCTACCTTCTTGGCCACAGGACATTCATTATAGCCTATGGGCCAATAAGAGCACTGTGAGTGATGTTATATTGACAGATTCAATTGTGGTTGGTTTAAATTCATGCATCACTACTGAAGATAGTCGGAGAATGCTAAGTAAGCTAAGAGTAGCAGACTGAATTCTCCACAGTTACAGTTATCTCGACTGGGGGAGGAGGGGGCTCTAGTTTGTATTCAAGTACTGAAACTGCATGCAAAACTGCCTATAATGCAAGCTCATCCCGCATGCAAGGTGTCAAATGAAAAAAACTGCAATAGAAGATAGAAACATTCACCATGGTATAATTGGAGGCTTGGGGAGACAAATTTGGAAGGCATGTGTCACTGCAGAGGAAAACATCCATAAATTCCAAATAACAAACTATAGGGATGAACAGATTTTGAAGAGTTCTTAAAATGATGGACATTCTTTTACACAGACAGAAATTAATGTATCATCACTGATGGGTATTTTCTGGACTACCACATGGTTGACCAAATGGTTTTTATTTAGTAGTACTTCTAGCTGCAGCTCTCAGGCACACAAGGACTCTTCACAAATGCACCACAGATGCACCACATGCTGGCAACCCATGCCACAGAGCAGAGCACTTTTTTCCACATTTCATCTCGAGCTGTTCGGCATCTTGGATTTTCCACAGCCTTTTCTGTTACTGTAATGGGTATGAAGTGTGTATGCAAGCAGTGAATCTATATATCAGGAAGCCTTCAATTCAGAACCTTAATTAGATGAAAGCCTCAGCATGCTCTTTCGGTTTCTAAATTGTCCCTGCATGGTCTCTCTGTTGATGTATGGAAGGTGTTCTTGATCCAATGAAAAGGATCACACGTATTCTTAAAAGACAAGGGAAAAAAGAAAGCCTCCCTGGGAGCTGGCATCACGTATATAGCAAATGGAGTAGCAGGGCTGGATTCCCAGGCATTGCTATGCATTTACTGAATCATGGAGCCCATGAATTAGGAAACCTGAATGAGAAAATACACTGCACAGACATGATGTGTTCCTAGTTGAAAAGATCTGCCAGTTCTGAAACACTTCCCTCAGCACATATGCAGTCTTTTGTCCATGTATGTGATACATTTGCATTCAGGGATGGATGGAATGTGATTTCGGTGAAATGTCGAGTCTCTGCCACAGCCAGACGATGGGAGACGTTAAAATGAGTATCAGTGTGCGAATATAAAAATGGTAACTAAAATCTTCATGGTAGCTGCAATCTGCTCAAAACCTTTATGGTAGTTGCCATTGTGCGCGCGTATTTATTAATAAAGATTACATTTAATTTCGGTGTTCAGGTTAGCATTTGAAGGCCACAGAAAAAATATATTGAGCCTCACTTGCAAATGAAGAAATGTGGCTTCTAAAAAGTTGCACTGCTTGCTCGACTTCACTCATTTCTGTGTTTTTCCTTCTCAAAAAATAGATGCAATTCTGCTCCTCCCATAGTACTGTTTATTCCCTTTGTAATAACGAATTTGCTTAGGAAGAACCATGTTTGTAATCTTTCAGTGTTGAAGGATGATGCACTTTGCTGGTCAGACAGTGCTCCATTCTGTCTTTCAGTGGTTTATCCTCCAGCAGTTGAACGCCATTTCGCCTTGCATGTAGGTTAAAGGTGCTGATATATTATTAATTTTGGGAGGCTTCTAGAGTAAGCCCGTGATAACTAGTAGAATTTCTGCAATGTAGATTATTGTCATGTAACTTTTACTAGTATGGTTCATGTGGTTTGCTAATCTCTAAAACCTATATTATAACTTGTCTTCTGGATGTGTGGCCAGACCTTTCCTTGACTTTTGTTTAACTGAGCAGGCTTGATGACAGTGTGTTATTTCACTCGATATTAGTGATGTGTTTATTTGAATTGATTATTTGCCTTCTGTAAAGAATTATAGTTGTTTAATAAACCTTCGTGGTTTGGACATTGAGACTTGTCTTGGGTGGACTATCCTCTGTGGATTATATCTTCCATGATTGACTAGGTCCCTTGTCCTTTGGGACTCACATAGCCTGATCCATTAAATATCTTCTTTTATTAGTAGGAAGCTCCAACATCATCAGCCCATCCTGCCTTTAAAAAGTTCGCCCTTCGGAACGGAACCTAACCAGATAATTTGAGGGGACTTCTCTATCGGAAACACACACATTTAGCACAATTTGACCTGGTGGTTGTTTGTCTTTGTTTAATAAACACAGACATTTTTTTCAATGAAAAAACTGTAATACTAAGGGCAATAAGAATTTTCCTGACAACGTAACAAGCATACTATATATGGTGATTTATTAGGTGACAGAATATCGACCTAATTAATCAAAAGATCAGGTAAAGATTGCAAGGGGTGACATTTATGTGTCAGAATCTTCCCCAGCATATTTCAAGAGGTGTCTGAAAACTGAGTGTCTATTACAAATGAGAAAACGCATTTCAGAATAAAAAGTGCACATCAAAGCGATGAAGCACTGATCATTCTGATTTATTTTAGAATAAATTCATACTTTAGTTTGTGCTTTGGAGGAAAATGAGCATTAGGCTGAGTTTTAGCACTGGGAATGGTAATGTGCCATCACAACCCTGTTGAGGTTTTAATGTAATGTTCACCACTACTGTAAAAAGAAATGGGATAGAAAAAATCAAATGATACAGCAAGTTTCTCACTTTGAATGTGGATATGTTTGCCATTGTTGTCATCCACAATCGTCGGGTGTTCTACCTCAACTTTCAGTTTCTCACACAGATTAAGAACACGGTCTTCCTGGTCCACTGTTGTTCAGAGATCTGGCAGGAGTCTCCTCACTTTATTGTTCTAAATTCTCCACTTTCATGGTTCATGTCTGCACCACTCCCCTGCCTACATTACTTACTTTGCTGCACTCTCCATTCTTACGCACACACACCTTCGCCCATCTCAAGAGTCAGATGGCTGCTAGTTCAGCATCTCCTTTACTGGCACACACCTGTGCTGTCAAACTAGCTTTGTTGCCCAGCATGTTTGATTGTAAAGGACCCACTTTCTTTCTTACATCCAATACTGTTGATGCAATCACCACTGTTCCAAACCTCCCCCCTTTTCTGCACATAGTAATTTGTGACTTTAACACACCATTACCTCGCCTTCATGTCCCATTGGACTGTATCTCTTTCAGTGTATTGCCTAATCACTTCACAATCTGTTGCCCGCAATATTGAAGGACCAATCCGGCAATGGGTTTATTGTTGCAACAGAGTTCATCTAGGATCTAAGTTGTACTCACTACTTGTTTTGAAAGACCTACTCATGTGAGAACACAGCAAAGTTGGTATCTGGTTCGTATAAACGCTACTCAGAGTAGGCCATTAAAGTCCTGAATAAGGGAGCCCGGTAGCAGGGAATGCACTTCCACTATTCACAATTTCAGGGGTCCATTTAACTCCGTGGGTGCTGAATTAATGAGGATTTTGGGTAGAGTAATGAGAATCCTGAGGAAATGGGCAGTTATTGGCCAATTCCCGAGGCAATTTTTCACACTTCTCCATTTCCCTAGAGATTGTGTCTGATTTCCTGTGGAAAAAGGTCTGCCCTAACTTTGCAGAGCTCACCTAATGAGGATCAATGTTTTTTTATGGCAATCAGTCTTATTAGCATACATAGTTTTTCTATTACATCATTCTGCTCCAGTGCATTATTTCATTTACTTCCTATACTGTGGTCCCTTCTGAACGGCTAGCTACTACACTGTAGATATGGACCCCTCCAACATTTGTAAAGCTGCAAACATTATCAATATGGTAACAAAGGTTAGATCTTCTCTTCAAATACATTATTCAATAAACTAATAATTTATTGCAAGTTCACAAGATTGACATATTTGGGGGGCATTTTCTGTTGCTCTGTGGAAATGCCAAATTAACTTTTGGGTAGAACTAGGTAAAACCCTCTAACTAATTCTAAATATGAATTGGACATGGAACCTAGCCTTCATTAACTTGGGAGTCCTCCCTCCTGATACAAACGCTATGCTAAATACAGAAGACCGCCTCTCAAGGGACATCCTTGTCTCAACCGGCCTTAAAGCCATTCTCTCTGAATGGAAAGAACTATCCAAACTTTCATCTCACATTTGAAGGGAATGGGTACGATTGGACAGAGGGGCGGATAACTCTCTAAACACCTACGTAAAGACTACCTCAAGAAAAAAACTTAAAATTTGTCCCCAAAGTAGCTGTCACTCCATTCCCCCCATATACCTCACTTACATATGGCTCCCATGAATCTGCACTTACTCTCCTATCACCGGTCCTAACCCTTCTCTATCCGTTGTTCTTTTTTTTCACTCACAATACGAGATTAGATGGGTATCCCACGCCTGACTTCCTCCAATCACCCCATTGTTTCTCTCCACAGGAACACTAGTAGAACCCTCTTCATCACCCACACACACTTATGGTTAAAACACCCACTGTTTTACTAGTTGTCTTTCTTGCCAAGCCTATAATACTGTATTTAATTGTACTGTACTCTTTTGCTCATATACAATCTTAATAAAAATATTTTTTAAATTAAGAAAAATGCAGACATGCAGGTTTTTGCTTTAGTGCATCACACAGACAGAAAGAGGCCTGGTTTGGTTGCTTCATGAGATACAATTAATTGCCAAAGATTAAATTAAAGGAGTTTGAGCAAGTGAGAAAGAAAAGGGAAGGCAGAGTAAAGATCAACATATATAAAACAGCGATTTTCATTGTCACATGTAAAGTGGGAGAACCATTCATTCTCAAGTGAATACACTGGCCAGGAAAATCAGTGTTATCACTATGTGGATGGCCAATTCAAACCCTGCATAGTCTATTTTTAGGATGGGTATTGTGTTGCGAGGGACTTTTTTTTAAAACATGTCTTTTTCCCCTTCTCTTTGCTTAGTGTTGGAAGAACGTAAAGTCTAATTAACTCCACTTATGTAGTGCACACTCCCTCAAACATGTTCTGGGAACAGAGGGTATGATATGCTTATTAGAAAAGATGGATTGTTAGCCAATTGCTGTAGGACATTACAGAGAAGGTGGATATAGTTCCATGGGTATAGAGTTCCAGGTGTTGATATCCTTGCCTTAAAATCATTTTGCCCCTGTGGACGATCAATGATAAGTGGAATGAAAGGCAGGGATTGACCCATACACCAAAGGAAAAGGGTGGGGGTGTAGAGCTTCATTTTATTTAAGAGGTTGAAAAGACAATAAATATTGGCATCTAAATATCAGACCGCTGATGTTAAAGTGAACCATCCACAAATGTAGCCTGTAAGAATGTCTTGACACAAGGAAGGCACGACCGCCTCTGAATGCCAGAAATCAACAGTCAGCATTAGTGGCAGCTGAAGCACATGGAAACCAGTAGAAAGAAAATATTATGATAAAATGAGAGATAATTAACTACAATCCCAACTACGATTGTTCCCTGTTTTGCAGATAACGGTGGTTTATTTTTCTAGGGAAACAGCCTTCACAACAAGGTTTTTACCACATGGGGCCTTTACCATGAGTACGTTTTTTACTAAGCTTGCCTTTACCATGCATTTAAGGTGAGTTGGGGTACGGGTTGTCTCCCCCCACAAATACATTGCTTTTATTTATATAAACAATGTGTGTTAATGGCATACGTTGTAAAAGCATAGGCCTTGGTATATACAATGCGGGGTAAAAAATGTGTGGTTAAGGCATGCAATGTCTTTCCTTGCATTGTGCCATCATATATTAATTTTTCTATAGATTGGACAACTGTAAGGGACATCTGCTCAGTGGTGTAGCAAGACCTTTTGCTGCCCATGAATGTAGGAGTGGGGGGGGAGTGGTAGCGATTTCTGTCCTCGCGCCCAGTGACGGCCGCAGATAAGTGTGGGGGGCGTTACCCCAAAACTCATGCTGCCCTGGGCGGACAGCCCCCCTGCACCCTTATTGCTTCATCTGCTCCTTACTACAACCATTAGAATGGAAAGGATATTGGCATTGAAAAGAAAGCCTAGGTTTTTAAGTCTGCTGCAAATAAGCATTAGTACATGGCGAGGAAAGGCACCCTGATGGCTTCTTTCAATCTAGGATAACACCTTCTGCTTTGATGCTTTGAACTAGGGTCTTCTGTCAGGTTAGCGGGTAACCTGTGGACAGCATAGTAAATGATTAACTTATATTGGATTCCAATGTGACTGATGTCATTGCATGATGGGCAAAACGTTGCAGAATAGAAAAAAAGGCGCTATAGGTAAAGATTAAAGGGGCCGTCCAGTCAGGCAACATTCTAGCATGCCAACTATTGTTGATTGTTAGTGATGGGGGCCTGGTAAAAAAATTTCCAGCTATTATGTCTCTGCACAGGATGGTAACTTTGGAAAGAGAGTTATTTCTTAAGAATAATCACTATGCCATCCCACAGAAGATCAATGTGTAAATTATGTATGCTTTAATGAGTCCTTTGAAGGGCATACAAGCTTAATCTCTATGCAGCCAGGGTTACAGGCAGTAAATAGCAGCACTAATAGGTTGATAATTTCGCAGAGTTCCTGGGTCAATCAAATGTTTTTCAGAAGTAGAATACATGTCAGATATAAAAAGAGAACAGCGCTCTATTGTTTTTTTAAAATTACTTTTTTAAATTAAGATAGTTTTACGGCAATGTGCGATGCACTTTGTTGCTCTGCAGATCTGGCATTTGAACTGACACATTTTTTATTTTCTTGGATGGACTTCTTGCAATCATTCACTAGGGTACTGTGTTTGATTCTTTGCTCCATAATGTTGTGCTTTCTGCATTTAATTTGAACCTTGCGATTACATTGGTTTGTGGACCATATAGTAAGGTTTAACTGAAAGGCCTTATTGAATTGAATCCTACATGAGATGAGAAGGCACATTTAGAATTAACACATAATGTGTGCTGTGTTAACATGAATGGGTCATAAATGATATGTTTGAGCTGTACTTGACATAACATAGCACTTTATGTTTACATGACTAGGTCACAAATACACTCTCAACTGTGCATTTCTACATTTTAAATAGTTTCTCATTTCTCTTTTTGTTCAGCTCGAGTTTAAATAGTGTCCTTCAGCATTTTGTAAGATACATTTAATTCAAGATATTTTACTGTCATAATTTCCCTGATGTTAGACCCAGCCGTTTCTGGCTGGCTGGGACGAATTGAAGCCAGACAGAATCCCCAGTCCTTGATAGGTTGAGTATAATACACTTATCCGATAACCTGAGATCACCCTTGGGTAGCTTAGCACAAAGCAGTCAGGCTTATCTTCAGTATAAAGTGTACAATATTGGCAAAATACCACCATCGGAACACACTGCGTACTCCACAAAAATACTCCACACTGTAAGTATAAAACACTGGTCTTTGTATTTCACACGCACATTTAAATCAACACAACATATACATTGGATATATACTTTACAGTTATATGCAATTGTAGAACTCTCCGATTAGCAGCAGAACTGCGTGAACATATATTCACTATTCATAGGTATTCATAAAACACATTTTCAATATCGCATATACCATAGTTCCAATGTTTATGAAATCACAGGTTTAGAATACACCTTGTGATCCAGCTTTTCAGTCACTTAAACTGCATCAGCCAAGGATACACATTGCCACTGCTGATAACACTTTGATTAGCTTATCGGGACCACCACAAGCGGAAGGACGCAGTTACTGGGTTTTGTCAATCCAGATTAGACCTTCCGGCACCCAGCGACAACTGCACGAGCGAGGGATTACTATCTCCGAGGGAGGCAAAAGACTGTGACACCAGAACCTACTGTGCTTCCCAACTCTAGAAAGGTTTCCCCTCTGGTGGAGGTGCGAGCTGCAGTTGCTCCAGGCAGCCAGCCATGGGTGCTCACTAGGCCCCCCGAAACTCCTTGGGTCCCGTCATGATATTCTCCACAACAGTGTAGCTTGTGGCATGGGCATGGGTACAGGGAGCTAGTGGTCTTGGACGGAGCCTGCAATGTAAGGCCCCATCATCCTCCTGATTTGGAGGTTGGAGACAGTCTAGGCTTCTAGCTCAGGTCCCGGCAAACATCCCCCAAAACCATTTGGACACCAAACGTTACGGAGTGCAAGCGAGAACAGATTTCTGGTGGCAAGCATGGGTCCCTTGATCTCGGCAAACATCCCCAGCACTCCCCTGCACTCCTCATGTTGAAGCCCACCAGGAGGGCCACTGATCTTTACAAGCACACTCCTCTGAACAGTGTGATTACTTCCTCCTGTTTCTGCCGCACCCTGCATGGTCCTTATAATTGCATGGAAACGATGAGATCCTTTCTGTCACTGGGATCTCGGTGACAGGAGGCCAGCCAACCAGCCCTTGGAGAGTGCTTAGGGACACAGGCCATGACAGTTGGCAATTAGCTTCTGTCCAGCATCATCAAGGCAAAATCCACCAAGTAATAGTCCCCTTCCTGGAGGACGACCAGCCCCAGGCCACCACAAGTCTGCGAATAATCCAGTTGCATTCCCTCCTGACCCAATGGTTCCTCTTGTTGACGTCCCAGTGTCGAACCAGTGTACTATGGTTCAAATTCCAAAAGTGTCTCTAACTCCTGAGGGCAAAGACCCAGTAGTTATACCCTCAATGGCCTTTGAAGTTAAGATCAGTTCAAAAGGCCACCTTTAAAATGCACGGGTCAGCTCTAAACATTGCTGTGTCTGCCATCCTATCCCAGAAGTCTTAATCAATATCTTTATTGGGGCCAAGACCCTGCCCCTTGGAAGGTAGGTGCCAATTCCACACCTGCGTATCTATCCCAGAATGGCCCCTCAGAGTCAGAGTTCTGGAGTTTCCCTTGATCCCCTAGTTATTGGCCTTCAATCAGGAATGAACTGATGTAATTGCCTCCCCAGCACCCAGATGTCAGGCTGGCAGGCACACACAGCCATAAGCACAGAAATGCCAACTTTCCAAAGTGGTATTTCCACATTAGTAATGTCACATCCACTCGCACCACCGGAGAGGATTTGTCATTACTAACTCATCGATATCAAACACTATACTGCCACTCTTCTGCATATAGGAAGTACAGCTCTATAGCCTTTCCACAGATCCTTCATGTCAATCCAAAGCAAGGAGCGGTCCATCCTGTACCGAACACACCGTCCGGTGCCATTCACTACCAGTGCATGTAGCTCATACATGCACATGTTTACCTGAGCCCTACCCTTTTTAAACATTTATGTTGCAACTCTGGCCAAATTAGTCTGGTCCTCTGGGTACTCAGCAGTATTATATGCCGATGATACCCAAATCATGGTTTGCAAGGAAAGCGACCCAGTGGAAACGGCTTTGCATATTTATAATGGCATGCGCCAGGTTGGGAAATGGATGACCCACAACTGTTTAAAGCTTAACTCCGGTAAAATGGAGGTCTTGCCTTTCCGTAAGAATACTTTCCTGTGGTCCCCTTCATGGTGGCCTGCGGAACTTCCCATTCTTCCTACCCCTTCCTCTAAGGTCAAGAACCTAGGAGTGGTCTTTAACAGTAAACTTTCCTTTGAGTGCCATGCAAACTCTATCACATCTGCTTCATTCTTCATTATCAAACTTCTTAGGAAATTCTTTCCTTTCATTCCTAAGGATCTGCTGAAAACAGTGACTACTTCCCTTGATCTCTTGAGAATAGATTATTGTAATGCCGTTTTCGTCAACTTAAAAAAAAAACTGCATCAACAAAATTCAGATCTTACAAAATGCTGCATTTTGCAAGCGATGTGTTTTTGCTTTTACCACTGGATATTGTGATGTATCATTTGGTTCATGAATCATTGACAGAATATCGAGAGTCAGAATATTGAGCTACAGAAATATCAAACCAAGAATATCGAAGTCAAGAATAACGACATCCTATCTACATTATGGTAAGTACAAAAATATTGAAAAAAATATCAATGTCAAAAATATCGCTGTTAAAAATATCTGTTTTTTAACACCTTGACCGCGGCGCCGATTCCGCCCCTGTGCTGGACATTCCAGAACAGGGCGTGGTCGTGACGGAACCGTTCCGTCATCAGCACAGCTCAGCCGTGACTGATGACGGAACAGTTCCGTCACCAGCATCGAAGGTGTTAAAGTTAAAAAATAATGTAAAATAAAGTATATAATACATTTAATTTAAATAAACAGAGTTAAAAATATTCTAAAATGTTTAAAAATTCAACATACACATATAATATATAATATATATACTTACTTATTAATCTTTTTTAATAATTATGCTAATAATTGTTAACAAATATCTTATGAATTATAAATACATTAATACACATAAAACAATAATATAAATAAAAATTAAATAAATATATATAGCAAACTTAAAAAAGTAAAATTATTTTTAATCTTTTTCAAATTAATGATATACTACATTAACTAAAATAATACAAAAATATTAGATAGCGAAGGGAAGAAAATTACTATTCACACTCCAGTGAGTGCAACAGTAGGGAAAGTGTTAGATAGCGTAATAGTGAAAATTACTATTCCCACTCTAGAGAGTGCAACAGTAGGGAAAGTGTTGGATAGCCTAGGGGTTACAATTACTATTCCCACTCCAGTTAGTGCAACAGTAGGGAAAGTATTGGATAGAGGAGGGGTAAAAATTACTATTCCAACTCCAGAAAGTGGAACAGTAGGGAAAGTGTTGGATAGCGTAGGGGTAAAAATTACTATTCCCAATCCATAGAGTGCAACTGTAGAGAAAGTGTTGGACAGTGTAGGGGTAAAAATTACTATTCCCACTCCAGAAAGTATAACTGTAGGGAAAGTGTTGGATAGCAGGGGGTTTAAATTAAAATACTTATTAGTTATATTTTTGTTTTAAATTAAGTAAAAAAATAATAATTAATTACCCATAAATAACAATAAAAAGAAAATCAATTAGTAAAAAATAATTACCAATTAACAAATATTTTAAAATAAATTAATTATGAACACCATTCAATAAAAAAATTATAATTACTTATTTCTAATTAAATTACTTCCAACACTATTCCCCTCTAAACCCACAACATACTCCACGTAAAAAAACAGTTAATATCATTATTAATTATTTATTTATTAAACATTAATTACAATTAATAAATAATGAACACAAAATTAATTATCAATAACAATAAATAACAAATAAAACAAAATAATTATAATAAATTACTTCCCACCCTATTCCCCTATAAACCCACAACCCACTCCGGAAAAATATGTACGCACTATTAATATAATCATCTATTAATCAATTAATAATAAATAATTGCCAATTAATAATTAAAAAAAATTAATCATCAATACCAATAAATGAAAAATATTAATTGCTTAATTATAATTAAGTTACTTCCCACCCTATTCCCCTATAAACCCACAACCCGCTACGGAACTAAAACGCAAAATTTTATTAAACATAATTAATAATTTCATAAAAAATATTAATTAATTTACTATAATTAAATTACTTCCCACCCTAATCCCCTATAAACCCACAACCCGGTACAATACTAAAACGAAAAAGTTTTTTTTTTAAAAAGGTAGAACTTGTAATACGTATATTTGAAAATAAATGTTAAACATATAAAATACATACTAAAATACATAAAACTAATATAAATCTTGATATTAATAATATCTATATTATTGCAAACAATATTATTTACTATTAATAAAAACAATATTACTTACCTTAAGGTCGATATTCTGGTCACCGATATTTTGCTGTCGATATTCTGTCCCTCCGATATTTAAAACTCAATAAAAATGTAGGTCGATATAAAAAAAACAATACTTTGACTGCGCACCTTGTTTCACATCATGCGGAAATAACTATTTCTCTATCTGAAAACTGTATTACATATTTTTTGGGGGTTGTGAGCCAGAACATCTTGCCTTTCCTTAGAGAACATACTCCACGTTTGGAATATTTCAGGACCTTTCCTTTGCTGTTAAACTGTGCTTATTTCTTGTCTGTATTCTGCTAATGTGTTATTTCCCTTTTGCTAGAATGTATTTAGTTCTGGTGTACAATTAGAATGGAGACAGAGCCTTATGATACTTCCCTTCTATATGTATTTTGAGATTTCCTGATTTGAACTATTTCTGCCTTCTATAATGATTATACATTTTAATTAAACTTCATGGTTTTGAATTTGAACCTTGTCTTAAGTGTTTTAATACAGTTTATCTATATCATATGATCATCTTGCTTTCAGACCTACACAAGGTAGCCGAGCCCAAAAAGAAGTGCATAAGAATATTAATTAAGTGTTAATAGTTTTGAGAGAAACAATTGTGCCAACAGAGGTGAGATTTGTATACATCCTGATCCCAGGGAGTAGATAGCTTCAGTGGAAGGAGAAAGGAACCTGGGAGTCAAGTAACCACGTGGCAAATCAGAGCATGGACTGTCTAAAGAAGGGGAGATCTGGTCTTAGTATACCCAATGTTGCTTAATAATGCTACAGGGCTAATATTGTATATTTTATATTTTGTAGATAGTGGATGGATTAAGAAAGTAATTCCTAAAGGTCCTTTTACTTTTCCTGGAAATTCAAGGGAAGGGAAATAACAGTAATTGATAATTTTTTGGAAATAGCATGCAGGAAATGGATTACCATGCCAATTCCTGCATGATTTTCCTTGGGATGTTACCTGAGGTCTTTGCATGCTTAAAGCAGTTGACGACTCCAGGCTGAAACAGACCTGGTTTATTCTTAAAAAAATTATAATTCCAATTAGCTTGGAGGTGGTTACTTGCATAACTGGACCCATCGGTATTACCGGCCACTTGTAAGGAGGTCCTACATTAATGTTATATTAATGTTTCTGTTTAGTGCAACCGAACTACAGACTATACAGATGATGTTCTCACAGACAATTTCATTTTCGTCATCTGCTTGTTGTTCTTACGTACTTAAGGTAACATCACCTTACGTGCAAGGAGGGCAGTGCTTAATATGAGCCAGTGATTTCCGGTGCTAGGTGCCAACACTTAATTGCTGGAACCTGCACTCAAGAGAAGTGTGGCTCAGGGGTTAGAGGCAGCAGACCCGGTAGCTGAGATCGGTCCTGGACCAGGGTTCAATTCCCCGCCTCGGCGGGGTCTTGGGCTAAAAATTCCACGGACTCGATAATTCTCGCCCCGGTGCCTCCTCGACTCACGGGTTCACACTCTGCGACTCTGGGCAATAGCTTGCTTAATCTCCACAACGGCCCCTCGCGGCGGGGTGCCTGACTTTCACCTTGTGGATACCCTGCTATCTCACAGGGGAATGCCAGGAAGGGTTCCCTAAGCAAGCGCCGGGACACCCACTGCGGGTAGCTGTGCGCTATATAAGCTCAACTACATTTACATTTACATTTACTCATGACAGCTGCCACATGGTGGCACTGTATGTGCAGTTTTAAAGACGAACAGAAAAACTGTTGTTTGTTAATTTAACACGCATGAAAAACAACTAATACCTGCCACCCAAGCTATTCTTAAAGCTTTGCCAGCCTCGACCAGTCTGAATTTTCACACTTGTAGCAGTGTAATGGTCAGTAGTTGTGTTAGTATGTGGCAATGTGTGGCACAAACTGCGGTGGCCACCTGACGAGAGCCCCAGCACTTATTTGATTTCAAATTAAGCACTCAAGGAGAGAGTGAAGCAGTACTGCAGAACACATTAACAAAAGTTAATTGCACAATGTGGTTTCACTATAATTACATAAAATGAAACAGTGTGAGAAGGAATTATTAAAATCAAATCATATATGAGGAAATGCACTTCTTTCGTTTGTAACAAGCACAAAGAACTGCATTTGCGACACATTGATGTTGCTTGAAGCACCTTCCCAGTAGGAGCTGGGCCACATAAAACAAAGAAAATACTTATATATAAAAACAAAAGTGAAAAAAATGATCCTAGATGCAGCTTCTGGTTTTTCAAGCATTTGCCTTGTGTTAAAACATTCAACAATTTCTCCTGCTAATACACAGTCGTCTTCAAATTATAATTTCTGTCCCGAATGCACAAAGACTTTGGCAAATTTAATGACAAAAAATACATTTTGTATTAATACCGCAAGCATTGCTTATGAAATAATTAATTTCCTGCAGCTTACTTAATAAAACATGCTTTAATAGGACCTCATCTTCTAAGTTTCCATCTATATTAACTTAATTGCCCCTAAATATCAGCAGGCTGTTTGACAGATGCTTACAGAGAAAAGGGAAATGTTACACTATGATAAGCGAAGTCCAAGAAGGACATATTTGAACTAATAAAAAATGAATGCAACTGCTTAAAATGAAATAAGACTGAATGAGTGCTAAATAGCTGCATTTAAGATCAAACATCCGGATTAAAGTACAATTTTATTTATGTGATTTACAAGAATTTGCACCGACTTTAAGTAGATTTTTTGTTCAATTGAGTCTCACAAATTGGACTACTAATTTAAGAATGGGTATAAACCCAATTTTTGCAATATGTAAAATACTATATTAACAACAAAGTGATGTAAATATGATAACAATACATTAAAAAAATAGTAGCATATAGTAGCACCCCTCTCCAAAGCGTAGCAGAAGTAGAAACATTCAAGGGTTCCTTTAGTATGCAGGTAATGGATCCCACGTGACCAATTAAACTTAAAGGCAGGCTCCATGAATACATAACTAGTGTTTTATCTGACTGGTCACTTAAATCTAGATAGTTATTCACTTACACAATCGACTGTCTAGTATACCAGTTAAAGATAATGAAAAGACATTGTTAAATCAAGCTAGGAAATATTGTTCCCGTCCACCAATTAATCTTTCCTTCTTCTTTGATTTTTAATATATTCAAACACCACCTTTGATTTGAACTTTTTCGGTTTGCCGACAGATACCTGGCTAGTCTCATTTATATATAAATAATGAGCTTAGGATGTATGAAACAAGCTGTTTCCCTAGTATTTCAAATCACAACTCAGCAAGCAGGAGGAATAGCTGTGTAACACGTGCCCTCTGGCTGGTGAGCATACAAGTAAACTGGTTGGATCTAAGAGGGTACAACTCAGCGCCATCCATTTTAGGTTCCTAAAATAAATACCTACACGGGGTATAGCAGCAATGTCAATTTTTCACAACAATGTGAGCTGTGGCAGCAAGTACCACAGAAAAATAGGATTTGTGTTAATTAATATGGACTTCAGAAACGGATAGGTTATAGGAATATGAGAAGAGGGATATTGGGGAAAGAAGCCACAGTCTAGATGTGAGCTGCAGATAAGGTTGCAGTCTAGATGTGAGCTGCAGATAAGGTTGCAGTATAGATGTGAGCTGCAGCTGAGCTTCCCAAACTACCTGATCACCAGGGCCCATCTTGGTGAACCTATTTTCCCTAAGGGTATTCTTCCCTCACCTTTGATAGATTTGCCATACCAGCACAGAAAACCTCTAGAGGAATGGAAAATCAATTCCTTGCTCCCTTTTAGCTACATAAGGTCTAACAATTCACAAAGAAATATCAGCATTTTGCTGCAGTGCTTTTATGAACAAAAAGAACTCCTGAAATATATTGCATCTCCATCTATAGGACTGTCTGGTATATATGAGTCGAAGCTGTACTGTAACTTGTAGAAACATCTCTGCACAGAGATTCTAGGAACAAATCTTTGGCCTTCACAGGTAATTTAGTTAGCAAACATGTTTGTACACGATTCAAAGTTACTGGCGTTTTCAACACTGCTCTTTCCACACAAGGCCAATGTAAAATTACTAATATGTAT
The DNA here is from genome assembly GCF_964261635.1 of Lissotriton helveticus. Lineage (NCBI taxonomy): Eukaryota > Metazoa > Chordata > Amphibia > Caudata > Salamandridae > Lissotriton > Lissotriton helveticus. The sequence goes on from NC_136068.1 coordinate 789,549,523, forward strand.
TGATTGCAAGACCTGGATTTTGAGGCCTTGAACAACATAGCCATGAAAAGTGGATATACATTATCATTGGTCTTTGTGCTTTTTTTAATAAAACTAGCGCAGAATGTAGCCATATAAGGGAAGGTGATGAATGGAAGACTGCCAGTTATTTTATGTCTGTGCTATGTTAGTATTTGGTCGTCATTGTGTCTTTGTAAGACTGCAGAGGAGTTTCGGTTTTTTATCGATTAAGTACTTAATGATCATTATATTATGTCTGCAGTTGCTTATATTGCTATTTTGATTTATTTTTGTTCTCAGTAGGAACTAGAGACGTGTGCAAAGCTGTACCCGAATGCTTTAAATCGCACAACCCTAACCCATCTTGAGCAAGAGTGATTTTCTGTGGTCAGGTTTTCTTTTTTTTAAAGTATAAAAGTGGGCCAAAATAGCTTGTGAGATTCTTGATTGGACTACTTCTGCCAAACGTATTTAGTGGCTCTTGAAGCTAATCCGTTATTATCAGTAATTCATCTAAGATTTATTGGAACAGGTCAACTGGCTGCTAAAGGCAAAGGGGTTCATTTATTACATTCCACCCTGTAATTGGCCTTTCGCACCATTTTACTGTGTTTACCACTGCTCACTTACTCTGTCATGTAAGCTAGGTCTTTGCATTTCTGTGAGAAGTTTATACCTAAGAACATGTCATGCGTACTTGTACAGCACATCGAGTCACAAATAAACTCAGATGAATATTTATTACACCCAAGGGCATTCTAATATTGATACTTCCCTGCCTATGAGAGGATTTAATGCCATGGCAGTCAATTCATTTTTGGCTGTGAGAGACCTGGAGTGAATGGATATATCATCTGTTGCTTGCCCATCACGATACTCAATCATTGCCAGATGAACTTCATAGTCAGTGCATAATTTCACTCCTTCACGGTTGCAGTAGGTCCTGTATAGCGTGAATTTTTCATTAACTATAGAAAATGGGCAGCAGAAAAAAAAGCATCTCTCTTGAACAGGTGTATAGATGCAACTGGTAATAAAACATTTCTTTTGTAACACTCTCAAGAAGCCCAGAATTGGTTGCCATCAATTTCAAACAGCCATTCAAGATTGAATGACAGTGACGCAACATAGGTCCCTGCGGCCCCCACGGTGCAGGGGGGCTCCCAAATTCCAGGCGGCCCCCTCCTCAGCATAGTACCCTGGTCAGAGAGCTCCTGATTGAGTCTGGAGGGGGTCCCTCCACGTAGCTTGCATGGAGCCCCCATCAATTTTCTTTACACCACCTGTACTGTACCATGGTTGCTCTCCCTCTTCCAGTTGGCAGGATAAGTCTGTGTGTTGAACCCTTTCTGTTCACAAATGCGCCGGTGATCGGAAGGTCAAAGGCAAGCCAGAATCAACCTTACATCTTTCTCAGACCAGTAAAAGAATCAAAATAAATTGGGTGATAGTAACACCTGCTGGAAACAGCAGGTGTGAGCTGTAATACACTAAATACAAACAAATCGTTGTTTTTTGGTTTTTTTTAGAATGTAAGGACTCACAGTAAGTTATCCTACATCCAACAATGTAATTGTGTGCAGATCCACAAGCTTTATTAGCTAATTTAATGTCTCAGCTTTTTCTTTGACACAAATAGCCGTACCCTTCCTAGCGGGCAGCTCCTCGCTCCCTCACCTTTTGGCCACTATAAAGAATGTCTGTCAGGCTGAGCAAAGGCAGTCAAGAGCTAGACATGCGCTAAAGATGCAGGTTCCTGGCTACCTGAGCTGAACTTTGCCTGGCTGTAGAACTCACAGCTCCTGTTGGTGGGACATTTTCATTCTGGCACAGCACCTCTAGGCCCTCCCCATCATGGCAAGGGGGTGCGTCAGTGACTGCCTTGGACATGGGGGCTTCAGTTCTAAGCCCTTAAGTGCCCAGGACCGAGTGTCAATCTCTTAAACCTCATCACAGAGTGGGGTCAGCAGTCGCACTACCCCTATCCCACTCTGACACGAGTGAGGGACTGCTGCCTTCCCTCATTGGCTGACTTTTGCACTTGCAGATGGCAAAGTCCAGTGGTGCCTCTATGGATCCAGCGGAACTGATGCATCTACCTGCTGCGCAAACCCGAGCACCGCCGTTTGCTGCAAGGATTGGACCCATTACAAAGACCTGCATCATCTTCACAGTCCCACCAGAACTGCTGCTGCATGACACATCCTCAGCACAAACCCTTATATCCCTCGTCAACGGCAGCTTTGATGATAATCAGGACTCTGCATCGCAGCCTCGCAGCTCCTCGGAACCGACGCATCGCCATGCCTGCGTGCCGCATCACCAATGTCAGACTTCACATCACAAGCCCTGTCAACAGGATCCTCAATAACAATATGGCCCTTGTAGCATTGCAACATCTCGGAACTGACGCATTGCTTAAGCTGCACGACGCATCTTTGACGTGTATTCTCACAACCCAACGTAAATCAGGATTTAATGTTCTCTGTTTAGCAGGTTAACTGGGTCCCTGTTGTAGACCTGTGGTCCATTGCAGTTGGCCTGAACTTGTGACTTTATCCCAGTTAGACAAAACCAGGTATCCACAGTTGGAGATTTGCGAAATCTACGTAATGCATAATCAGCAACCCACCCATCACCATTAGAATGTGTGCTCGCACCAACCAGCAACTGCCAATCCACTCTACTTCTGTTCAATCAGGCAATTCTTAGAGTTCCGGGGGGTGACACCTCCTGGAGTCAACTCACTGGATCAGACCACTCTGTTCATTGGTCAGTTTGTATACGGTGAGTGTCAGGCGACTCAAAGAAGACACAAAATGTGGAGCAATAGGTGGGATAGTTAAGCAGTCCCCTTAACCCCTTCGACGCTCATGACGAGCTCAGCTCGTCATGAGGTACACCTCTCGTACACTCATGACGAGCTGAGCTCGTCATGAACCGCTGGTTTTTGCGAACTTCAGCGCAGTGCGGAAATCTGCACTGCACGCATGCGGGTAAGCAATCCAGTGAGTGACATGTTGGAACAATACCCCTTTAGCAAGACCATATAAGCAATGTTCAAGAGGACAGTTTCTCAGGCAGCTGTTTGGGATTGTAATGAAAAACGTAACAAAATGTCTTGTACAGTACATGAGAACTCAGGAAAGAAAACATTGTTTAACGTTATTGGTTATATTAGGGAATTCTCTCACAAATAGTAGACTCAGCTAGTCGAGAAATTTCACATTTCAGTCAGGCCCACAATATTAAGCTATTACGTTAAATTGAGCTAATTTAACGTAATATTATATATATTTATATCATATATATATATATATATATATATATATATATAATAGCTCCAAAATATAGTTAGGAATTAGCATTTAAAAAACCTTAGAAATTCACTGAAAAAAACATAGCTTTCACACATGTTATAGTTAGCTGGACATTTCACTCATACAAAACCATTGAAATTCCCCTGTTATATTTAGTTCAGCTAACTATAACTCGCCGCCCGCAATGCACTGCTGATGACATCACATATTACATCACTCATGACATGGTCAGTGACATCACTCATGACATCACTGATGACATCACAACTGACATCACTGATGACATCATCCAGTGAATGTGTGTCTTTCTGGAAAATAAATATTTTTTATATATGTATATCTAAAGGTCGATGGAAGAATAAATGGATAAAGAAGTGTCTAAATGGATGGTTTTTTTGTAAAATTGATTGTATAACTGACTTATTAAGAGTATCCTAGTAAATACTTGTATTAGCGAGTAATGTTTAAATATGTAAATATCTGTATCAGTGTCTCACTTTGTGTATAAGTGGCTGCATGGGTTGGTGAGTAGCTACATGAGTGTCTATATGGGTTATTAGTTGTTTTTTTGAGTATCAGTATGAGTGTCTGCATGGTTTGGTGGGGGTATTACTTAGCTCACAGATGCATGAATGACTGACTCACTGTGTGTATGTGTTTTGAAGACAGCATGTGTGCAGCACTGTATTGGTGTGTGTATGGGTGTGTTAGCTAGGTAATGACGGTCTCAATAGTATCTTTATGAGTAACTACATAAGTTTTAAACTAGTATATGTGAGTATTGATGTATATAAGTGAGTATATGTGAGAGTGAGAGATTGGAAGAGTTCCTGTATAAATAACTATGTGTTTCTTTAAGTGATTGTTTAAGAGAGTAAGTATGTGTACGTTTCTGTAGAAGTAAGTGTAGTGGTGTGTGTATAGCTGTATATGCAAGTAAATGGATGTTTGATAGCTTATTTGCATGTGTGAGAATGTGTGTGAGTAAGTCTATGGATGAGTATCGGTGTGTAACAGGATGTATAGGTGTATGAGTACATATGATGAGTGAGTACATGTATGAGTGACTATATAGAACTGTTGGTGAATGAGTGTATGTGTATGTAGAGGTTGGAATTACTGAATAGGTTGTTGTAACTGGTATTGGTATCTCCATTTTTTTGAAAATGTTTGTTTCCATTTTTGAATGTGTGTATCAAAGGTTATATTACGGTGAGAGGAGGTCTGCCACTCTTTCACAAGGATGGTGTCATCAGTGATGTCATCCGTGATGCCATTTGAGATGTCATCAGTGATGTCATGAGTGATGTCACTGACCATGTCATGAGTGATGTAATATGTGACGTCATCAGCTGGCGCGCGATATATAGTTAGCTGAACTAACTATAATGGGGAAATTTCAATGGTTTTGTATGAGTGAAATGTCCAGCTAACTATAACATGTGTGAAACCTATGTTTTTTTCTGTGAATTTCTAAGGTTTTTTAAATGCTAATTCCTAACTATAACGTGGCTGAAACTTATGTTTTTTTTGAGTGAATTTCTAAGGTTTTTTAAATGCTAATTCCTAACTATAACGTTGCTGAAACCTATGGTTTTTTCAGTGAATTTCAAAGGTTTTGTAAATGATAATTTTTAAATGTATTAATTGTTATATTTTGTTATACTGATTTACTACATTGTTTTAAAGTATTTATTTTTAGATTAATAATTTTTTTTAATTACATTACATATTTTTAATATAAATTGAAAAAAATATGTTTTTTTAAATATTGAAATTGTAATATTTGTTTTTTTAATTTTATATATTTTTTTAATTTATATATATTTTATATAGCAGGCAATGATATCCTATGGAAGGAAATTCAAGTTACTTGTAAGTACGGTTCAAATTACTTTTCAGGATCAGTACTGGGCTGAAAGATGCAGCACTGAGGTCTCTCTTTATAACAGGTGAGTAAATCGGAATTCGTAGTTCGGCTGATTTCAGAGGAATATTTTAAAGTTCCAAAACTCCACACTTAGAAGAATTTCCAAGTGAAACCAATCAATATAAGCCTATGAAAGGAAATTCCAGTTACTGTAAGTATGGTTAGAATTACATTTCCGGATCAGTAGTGGGCAGAAAGATACATCACTGAGGTCTCTCCTGATTCTAGGGGAGTAATTCGGAATTCGTAGTTCAACTGATTTCAGAAGAATTTTTTAAAGTTCCAAAACTTCACACTTAGAAGAATTTCCAAGTGAAACCAATCAATATAAGCCTATGAAAGGAAATTCCAGTTACTGTAAGTATGGTTAGAATTACATTTCCAGATCAGTAGTGGGCAGAAAGATACATCACTGAGGTCTCTCCTGATTCTAGGGGAGTAATTCGGAATTCGTAGTTCAACTGATTTCAGAAGAATTTTTTTAAGTTCCAAAACTTCACACTTGAAGAATTTCCAAGTGAAACCAGTCAATGTTAGCCTATGGAAGGAAATTCAAGTTACTGTAAGTATGGTTAGAATTACTTTTCAGGATCAGTAGTGGACTGAAAGATGCAGCACTGAGGTCTCTCCTGATAACAGGTGAGTAAATTGGAATTCGTAGTTCGGCTGATTTTGGAGGAATTTTTTAAAGTTACAAAACTCCACACTTAGAAGAATTTCCAAGTGAAACCAGTCAATGTTAGCCTATGGAAGGAAATTCAAGTTACTGTAAGTATTGTTAGAATTACTTTTCAGGATCAGTAGTGGCCTGAAAGATGTAGCACTGAGGTCTCTCCTGATAACAGGTGAGTGAATCGGAATTCGTAGTTTGGCAGAGTTTAGAGGAATATTTTGCTCAATAGTGAAGCAAGGAGGTGGGGCCTGAGGTGACATGTGTGCAAACACGCCCTGTGGTGCGTTCTAAATTGGGGGATTAAGTCCCCTTGAATACTGGGGGTCCCTGGGTGCCAACTAGCCCACCAGGAGCCTGCACTATGCTCCAGGGGGCTGCATTGCAGAGAGGTGTAAAAAGGGGCATGGCTTCATTACACCTCTCTGCAACGCAGCCCCCTGGCACATACTGGAGGTTCCTGGTGGGCTACTTGGCCCCCAGGGACCCCCAGTATTGAAGGGGAATTACTTCCTCCTCTGCAAATGTGCCAGGGGGCGCATTTGCAGAATGGTGCTGGGAGTGGGCTTGGCCTCCTCCCCGATCCCGTTTTTTTGAAGAAAAAAATTAAGAAGGGGGTCTGTGTAGCCCCCCTTTTTTTCTTTTTTGGGCCCTGGGGACCCGATCCCCCAGGGCCTGACCCCCAAATATTTATTTTTTAATTTTTTTAATGGGAAGGGGGCCGCGTGGCCCCCCTCCCGTGGCTAATTCCAGGCCACGGGAACCCCATTCCCTGGGGCATGCCACATTTTAAAAAATATTTTTAAGGAGGGGGGCTGCATAGCCCCCCTCCTCAGGCCACGTAAATTATTATTTTTTTTAATTATTTGGGGAGGGGGGCCACGTGGTCCCCATCCCAGGCCACTTCTGGCCCAGGGGACCCCATCCCCTGGGGCCTGGCCCTCTCCGTTGGGGACAGTGGGGGGGTCCCCAAGCCCTCCACGGTCCCTACCGGCTCCCCGCATCCTGCGGGAGCCGGCATTGCTTTTCTGCATGGGGAGCAGCTAACATGCTGCTCCCTACGTAGAAAAGCAATCGCCTTTGGTTTTTGAAAGAGAGAGGTTTCCTGTTCTCTCTTTCAAAAACCATAGCAAACTACAGTGTCCCGGGGGTGGGCACCACGGGACACTGCAGGAGCCGGACCTGGGGGGTGGCGTTCCCCAGGGCCACCACAAGGCTCCAGGAAGGGGACCGCGCATCCCCCCTCCCAACATTTAAAAACCCCGGGGGTAGTGGTCCCCGGGGCTGGGGGGTCCGTCATGGACCCCCTAATTTAAATATGTAGTGCCCCGGGGAGGTGGCGGTCCCCGGGTCGTGTGGGGGGCTTGAGCCCCCCACACAGGTTTTTTTATTTTAATTTTTTTTTAAAGAAGCCCCAGGGGGTGGCGGTCCCCGGGGCTCGGAGGGCCTTAGAGGCCCCCCTTGTTATACATTTAAGGGTGGTGGTCCCCGAGGCTGTGGGGGGCCTTGTGCCCCCCACTATAATACATACTTTGCCCCGGGGGTTGCGGTCCCTGGGGCAGTGTGGGGGGATTGGGCCCCCCCACACTTTATTTTTATAAAGCCCCCGGGATTTGGCCCCCACGGGGGCTAATTAACATTAAAGCGCGGGAGACGCACTTAATTGTTTTGGGGGATCGGCAGGATACGCGTACCCTACGCGCATCCTGCGATTTAAAAAAAATAATAAAATTTATTTTTTAGGCCTTGGGGGTCCTTATGGGACCCCCTAAGCAGGCCTAGGGGGTCAGGGTGTTTCTGCCCTGCCCCCTTTTCTTGTTTTTCGTGTTTCTTTTTCTGTTTTCTTGTGCCTCGGTTCTACCGAGGCACAATGTGTCAGTAAAATACACTACTACTTTTGAAAGTACTAACGTGTAATAATATTTACATTAAAATGTTAAAAAAACTCATTTTAGACGTGTAACATTAGTACAATTGTGAAATAAAATCACAGAAAGTTTTATGAATACATCATTAATTAGGAATGTGTAGCACCTATTTCCTTTTGTCTTTAAGGTGCACACATTTACACATAAAAGATAAACTGGACTCATCATCATATTCTGGTTAAATCTTAATATTTGATTAATTGCCATTAGTTATGCACACATAAAACTGGAAATAAAGAATGATTAGTGGTATACTGCATAACGTGTGAGTTCAACATTTGCACATTTCTATCACTCGTTAATAAAATATAGTATGTTGTTGAATAATAAATCACTGCTTATATTAATGTACTAATGATATAACACAAACTACACTTTTCCTGCATGCTTTTACGTTGCAGTAACTAAAAATTCTCTTATCTTGTCATGTTAGTTGAATGTGTAGTTGGTGCACGTTTATAAATTTTCTCTCAGAAATGTCATAATTAATTTTCTCAGGTCATTAAAAATGTAAATGTGGCAATTCGAGCTGAGATTTTGATGAACCCCTCGCAGCTCTTTGAGATTGTAAAAGCCTACCCTGGAAGGACGTTGTTCAACATTAGTTCAGTTTTATTCTCTTCTGATCGAGAAGATCTGGGAGGTTATTACACCTATTCGGTTATGCTTTTCTACCTGATCAAGAGTCTAAATATGCTTGAAGAGAGAATATAACATCAATGTGATCATCCAGCTGTATTTTCAGATTTTCAGTGTATGACATTCTGGCCCACTGGTTAGAGAACTGTGGCTAAATATATAAAAATGACTGTTGGGTTCAAATGTTTTGCATTTGAATGGGAGGGAGATTATAATTGTACTACAAATGCCTTTCAATTATTTTCTTATTACAACTAGCTTTATACTTTAGAAAATGCTTGTAATAAGTAAATGACCTTGAAGGCATGTAGAGATAGGACAGTGCTGGTCTACTCTTGCCAGGCCAATAATGGTAGAATGTAGACTTTTCCACTGCCCCCGCCCAAACTAGTGATTACACTGTGGAATTGAATGAAGCCTGTGAGCAGCTTGTGTCACTTTGCTTCCCATTTGATTCACCTCCCTCCCCCACCTTACTGATGACTGCACCACAACTCACAAGAACATTTCCGGTCTGTCAGCACTGGAAGCCAAAAAAACATAAAGCGGGCCTCAAACTTACATTTTTGTAGGTCAGCAAGTGGCATTTTCACACTAGAGGTGCTGATGCTAAGGTAAACTAGGGCTATGATTAAAAACAAGCAGAAATTAGTATTATTAATTTAATTTGCTCTGTTTGCAATGACTGGGTTGGGCGTTTTAAAAATATACCACCCTTCTTCTTTCTCTTTTGCACCTCTTATCAGATATTGACTGTGTGGTGACATTTGCAATACCTTTTGTCAACCCTGGGACATGTAGTTGTAAATTTCATTTACAATTACTAGACTACAGTACCAAAATGGGCAAAGCAGCTCTCTGGAATGTGGGATGAAGGCATAACACAGATTTGAATATTGGACTGTTGAGAGCTCTACTGAAGACGATGGAGTAGCTCCAGGCGTATAATGTCTGGTATAAGCTCAGAGCTCCAACATTCCAATGTTCATCTTCATGTTTCTCCCGTTTTAATTTAGAACATTCTACCCTTAGTTGGGGAAATGTTCTAATAGCCTTAAAGCTCTTATGCCTCAGGCTATACCAGTTTTTAAAGGCCCTCTCCCACATTATAGATCCTTCGTCTCCTGCGGTCTGGGCCGATGACTCAGGTTCAGGGCCTTTAACAACTGGTATAACCCTCAACAGCGGGTTATAAGGGTATATGATAAAACTCATCTGCAAGGAAGTCACTATAAATGTACAGTGGAAAAGATGTATTACAATCAATAGCTAATTAAAATAGATAGTGTTTCTGATGGAAATGTACATTCTAGTGAAGTAGGTGGGTAGTACATTCTTAGCTACAGAACAAGACCTTGCAATTTCTGAATTTGAAGATTTTATTGTCAATCTTTAAATGGTAATTGTACAATAACAATGGAATGTAAGTAGAATGGCTTCTGTTTGCAAAGATGTGGAGCTATTTCTTTGGGCAGTCTAATTTTAATAAATTGAGGCGCTAACTAACAAAATGTAATCAATTTCTGAGAAAACGGATGAGCAACCATTAATGATAGAGGTGGCAATCGCTTGGGGCACCTATAATAAAATCATATTAAAGTATGTTTAACAACAAATTAAACAAGGCGGTGGTCTTGTTTAATGCTATCCACTGTTAATCAAGTGAAAGAACCTATGGATTCCACTTATATATATTTGTATAACAGTCTGGAGCACAAACCTGCGTGCAATAAGCAGTACAGCTTTTTTATGTATGATGGGTGTCTAAAAATCATCTGAAAAAGATATAGATGCATATATATGACAAATATAGAATTAAGTCTAATCTTTTTCGTGAATGAGCCCCATTATATTCATTTAACCAAAACAGCTGTGTTCAAGGTCACCAGTAATGAAAACAAAAAAAAACACTTTAAAGGCAGTTGGGTTGATAAAATACATTTATGAAATAAAGAGTCCAGTTCTTAAATGTTTTTTAGTCTAAATGCTGTTATCAGATCAGAAAACGTCAGTTGTGAGGGTCAAAGCCATTGTGCTTCACTGAATCTGAAATGTAGGGATATTATCACAAATTAGATTTTGTCTGGTGAAACATCTGGTTATAGTGGAATTTCCTCGAAGCAGGTCTAGATACACGGACAAGCTTATGGGCAAACAGGTCTAGAGAAAAGTATTTCAGCACCCAGAAGCTCACAATTTTGTGGGTAATTATCAATACTTTTTCCCAGTAAAAGGCGGAAGTAAATGAGTTTTCAGGGTATTTGGGAAAGTCACGCCCTAAAAAACTTAAACTTCAATGTATGTGTACTTGAAAGAACAAGTGTATTACCATGATGTTAGACCCAGTGATTTCTGGCTGGCTGGGATGCATCGAAGCCAGACAGAATCCACCATCCTAGATAGGATGAGTATGATACACTTGTCTGAGAACCTGTGTTCTTCCTTGGGTAGCTTGGCACAGAGCAGTCAGGCTTATCCTCATGGTCAAAGTGTAGAGTATTGGCACAACACCACCCTCACAACACACTGAGTACACTACAAAAAGACACCACACCTTATGTATAAAACACTGCTCTTTGTATTACACACACATGAAAATCAAACTGACAAAAACATTGGATATATTACAGTTAAATGCAATTGTCTAACTCTCCCATTAGCAGCAGAACGGCATAAACATTTATTGAGCAGTCATAGGTATTCACTTGCCCCATTAGCCCCTCAGCCGCATAAGCAACATAAACCCATGTGCCTACTTCACCGAGGTGTTCATGATCCAAGCGATCCCTCTCACATCAAGAGCCGACAGAAATATATATGCAGGCTGCTCAGAGGTATTACACTTTCTCACTATCACATTAGCATAAAACACAACATTCCCAATATTGCATACACTGTACAGTTGGATAGGTCAAGAAATCACACGTTTTGACCGAGCCCCTCAGCCACTCAAACTGCACCAGACAACTGGGGTAAATCCAAAGTTCCAGGCCTACCACGATGGTGGGTGGACTGAATACAGGACCCACGCAAAGTATGTTGGATGGAGCAAGAGTCGGAGCCGATGACTCGATGCGTTAGTTCCGATTCACACAGTCAGGTCGGTGCTCCGAAGTCGAGCCTCTCAGCTGTATCTTCTGATCAACGCTGTGTCATTGTCAAGCCTTGCAGTCATTGAGGTGATGTCTTCGGCATCGAACCTCAGGGTGTTGTATTCTGATCAGCATTGCGCAGGCGTTGAACCTAACAGTCGGGACCCACGTCTTGCTGAACTATGCTCGAAGGTCTTTGGCACTGCGTCAGCATCAAATGGCACTGCTTTGTTTGATAAGCATGAAGTCGTCACTGTGTCAGATTTGAAGCACAAACAGCTGCAAAACCCACTTCTGAGACCCAGGACTGTAGTGACACCTCAAGCAAGAGAGTACTCGCAGATAGCTGAGCCCGCATCTGAAGCATAGTTGAAAGATGTCTTTGATAGTCCAGAGTCTTCAAGAACAGGGGACAAGCCAGCAAGCCCTTGGAGAAACTTGGGTTCAAAGATGTAGCTCTTTTTGTGGGGAAAGGCACAGCCCTATTCAGGTGCAAGTGTCAGCTCCTCCCTCCCAATCTACCTCATGAAGGCACATCATCTTGGTGATGGGCCATGAAGGCATAAATGTCACACCTCTGCTCCCTTTGAGTGACTGCCTAGAGGGTATGTACAAAGCCCAGCTGTAACACAACTCAGATGTGTATTCAGAAACAGGCAGAGGCACAGAATGGTTAAAGTAAGAAAAAGCCAACTTTCTAAAAGTGCCATTTTTTCCAACTTGCAATTTAAAATCTGACTTCACCATCAGTTGTGATTTTAAATTGGGAGTCCAGAGACATCAAACTTAAAATTTCTATTTCTTCCCAATTGGAAATTATACTTAAAATATATTTTGAGGCAATCCCTATGATAACCCATGGCAGAGGTTGGCCTTGCAGCAGTGAAAACGAATTTAGCCGTTTTTCACTACCAGGACATGCTCAAAAGTGCATGTCCTACCTTTTAAATACATTGCACCCTGTCCACAGGGCTGCCTAGGGCCCTCCTTAAGGGTGACATATGTAATAAAAGGGAAGGTTTGGGCCTGGCAAGTATATTAACTTGCCAGCTCGAAATAGTTGTTAAACTGCACACACTGGCTTTGCAGTGGAAAGCCTGAGCCATATTTTAAGGGCTACTGAAGTGGGTGGCACAATCAGTGCTGCAGACCCACTAGTAGCATTTAATTTACAGGTCCTGGACACATATAGTGCACCTTATTAGGGATATATAAGTTGAATTAAATATTCCAATTGTGAATAAACCAATGTTATCATGTTTTGAGTACCGAGCATAAGCACTTAAGCGCTGACTAGCAGTGGTAAAGTGCCCACAGTCCTAAAGCCAAGAAAACCAAATTCAGCAAAAAGGGGAGGAGAAAGGCAAAAGATTTGGGGGTGACCCTGCAGACAAGGCCCTTACTAACCCATATCGTACCGTATGACTATTTAGAAGAGACACATCTCCCTTCCAAATGGCAATATGATATTGTGTTTCATAACCATTTTAGGAGTCGTAGAAACGAATGGACTCCTAATCTGCTTTAAATAAAACAATCGCTATTTCGGTCACAAACAGCAATTCGGAGTGTTTGCAACTGTACATACGTCTCAAAAAAGTAAGAGTGACAGGCGCGACCTTAGCCTGGCTGAAATTGTTCCTGGAAAAGAGAACCTTCCAGGTATTTGAAGGTAACATTCGGTCCCAACCAGTACCGCGCCACGGTGGGGTTCCCCAGGGTTCGTCTCTGAGCCCTACACTTATTAATGTGTACATGTCCCCACTGGCAGAAATAGTAGCCCCCTTCGGAATTAAACTGGTTACTTACGCAGACAACACCCAACTAATCTTAACACAGGCGGAACAGTCCCCAGTGGATCTGTGCTCCTGCCTCAAAGAACTCACTAGTTGGATGAGCAGATCACACCTTAAACTTAACAGCGAAAAAACAGAGCTCATACTGTTGGGCAACCAATCAACCTTTAACCCCAACACCCTGTGGCCTACCTCTATGGGACCGGCTCCTCTGCCAAAAAAAGAGATAAAAAGCCTGGGCATCTGGCTCGACAGGACCTCTCTTTCAGAACCCAAGCAAGAAAAAACGCCGCTGTTTGCTATGGTCTGCTCTGAACCATGCGGAAAATACTGCCTCTCCTACCCTGCCACTCAAGAAAGCTCCTAATTCAGGTGCTTATCCTTTCCAGACTAGACTAGGGCAATGCCCTCTACCTGGGTGCCCCCAAATCAGTCATTGCTAAGCTACAGGTGGTCTAGAACTCAACAGCAATACTTCTCACAGGCACAAAAAAACGGTGTTCTACTAAACCTGCCTTAAGATCACTCCACTGGCTCCTGATACAGGAGAGAATTCATTTTAAAGCCCTTTGTATCACGCATAAAATCTTTCAGGGCAAGGGTCCTCCTATTATAAAAAACCTGATCAAACCATATAAAGCCAATAGAAAGCTTCGCTCTGACGATCTCTACCTGGCCGACACCCCAAGAATTAAGAAAGCACGGACAGGTGGCCGCCTCTTTTCCTATAACCCCTCCAAACTCTGTTATGTTATGTTATGTTATGTTATACTGCATTTCCAAAGCGAACAGCTACTCAGAGTATCCCGGCGCTGCTACCCTGAAACCCCCACCCACCAGCTAAGCAGGAAGAGCCTCTAAAAGAATGGGCTTAGAACAATAGTGTTTTTAAGTTCTTTTTGAAGACAGCCGGATCAGAAACCCTCCTGAGAACTCTGGAACTCCCTCCCTCTCACCATCCACAAGGAAACCAACCTTTTGACATTCCGCAAACATCTGAAAACATGGCTATTTCCGTAATCCCATCTGCCCTCTAGCCACCTCCAGCAGCGTTGGTATGCCTCCGGGTAGCCATGCGCTATACAAAAACATCTTTCATTTCATTACTTCTGGCCCATATTCCTTGAAATCAAGGGACCGAAGTAACCTCTTATTCTTTGCAGTTTGAGTGCATATATTACACGTTTTAATTATAACCTTTTTGTGTTTTTTACAATTGAGGTTTTAGAGAATTAAGATTAGAAGACTCCAGGTGACACAAAATAGAACTCATCTAATCAGTTTTTAATTAGCCACATTGTGGTTACGAACAAACTTATCCATAAACCCTTCACATGAGCCAGCATCTCCTCGTGTCCTTCCTGGTCATGAAGAGGGATGCCACACTCTCTTTAATGCCTCTATAAGTCTATGTCTTAAAAAGTACACATCTCCAGATACCGACAATGCTTAGCAAACGTAAACATATATAGCATCAAGAAGTACAGGCAGCAAGAACCCAGGAATTGTCAAATATAGCCAAAGTTGCTGAATCCCACGAGTATGAAAAATGCATTTCTTGTGACGCAATGTATACACATTTAATTTTAACATGTCTGCCACATACTTATTCTGTTCTGGGCTTGTAAAAATTCAGCTTTGCTTTATTATGCCTGCGTTATTTACCACATCAAAACAACTAAAACTCAAAGGGCATATCACTCCATAAAATTCTCTTCAAGGATTTTATTCAGTGCAATCCATGTCAGATTGAATGCACAAGTAATAAACTGCATATTACAAGAATGAAAATAGAAAGCAATATCTTACTCCCTAGACAAGAAATGAGTGCATTTGCTTTGACCCAGTTTTAACTTACTACGTGGTACCATGTATGTATGGATATTTTTACAGCGCAAACCTAGCACAAGATATTAGGGAGGATGTTGTGAATAAATCTATACGCAATGCAGCGACGGCTACTACGCTAAGGCGGAGGAGCGTCACCGCACTGCATTTCGAGCAGCGAATAAAAGGAAAAAAGTTGATAATAACTCTAGGTTATAAAAAAAATTCTGGTCTCCGGGCGGGGCTTGGCTGTGTCACAGCCAGCAAGGGGAGGAATGGTGGGCACTTAAGTTGGCATGACTGCTTGGCCACCCGTTTTGGACCAGCCACTCAGGCGTGCATATTCCCCGCCAGGCTGTAATGCACAACCTGGGGAGGAACATGCATAGGCTCCCATTGCCTGGCTGAGCACCAAACCACGGTGCTCGACCAATCACAACGCTACACTGCAGCATTGTGATTGGCTGGGGGAGCCTGCTTTGCTTCTTGCTTCAAGCAGGAACAGAAGAGGATGACGCGAGGCAAGGCTACTCTCCAGGAGCAAGGTAAGTCGTTTTTGAAAAATGTTAATTACGAGTGTGACAAATTAATATAATTTGATTTTGCGTAATTACGCAAAATTTGGGGGAATTTATGCATAAATATGCAACATGCAAAGTCATCGTTTAGCACTAAATTTTATCATGAAATGCATCCTTGCCTCAATTTTTGACGCGAGGATGTATTTTGAGCTATGAAGAAAATCACAAAAAGCACAACTGCTGCAAAAGACAGTTGGTCACATTCTGATTTTTGGCGTTGTTCCCATGATATAATTTTGTTGTGAACAGTGACATGGCCTAATGTAGTAATTTGGGGAATTTTGCATAGCAAGCATATTGCAAAATTCCTGAAAATATGTCAGCGTAATTAAAATATTACCAGGGTCTACTTTTGAGTGCAATTCGCATATTTAGAACTGCATTTCATCTATTTATATTTTAGCCACAAAGAGATTAGTTGATTAGCCCAGACTCACATAGTTTTGAGTTAAGTGCTGAAGCACCCAAAATCCGTGTCTCTTCCCCACTTATGGAGAATTCTATTTTAAGGGTATCCATCTTCCATGTGCTTACTGTAGATAAAACTGAATGCATATCAAAAGTAAGTGCATGAAACCATTGTCAACAAGAAAAGTAACCTAATAGTAAATATGTTTTGCTGGAACCTATCCAATGGTAACCCTCAAAATATTTTCTTGCCAGTATTTTTTCAACTCTGTATCATTTTTTTTTAGGCCAAACAGTATTTTATGAGTTGTAACTGCACCCGTGGTGTAGGGTGCCCTAATACAAGGAAGATGTTTGCTTCTGTCTTCTGATTGGCTATTAAAATCAGTCATTGTAGGGGTGAAGGGTGCCATTCGGTCCTGGGGGGCGAGGATCACAGCACATACTACAGTAATAATAGCTACTCCCTGAACTGCTAGAAAGTGTGTGCTTCGCTGCGACTTCTACTTCTCAGCTATACGTAACACTGGAAGCATTAACCTAACACCCGAGGTCATTTCCTACTACTAGTAATAATACATCATTCAATTCCGCTTATGTTACTGCCTTGCAGAATATTCATTTTAACCAAGATACATTTTGCTGCTGGGTTTGTTAAAAAACCAATGTCAGAAACGTGTATAACTTTTTTAACATACCCAAAGATAATACAGTAAGCACATATATTTTATGAAAGTAAATCAAGCTGTATGCTTACTACAAGTGACCAATAGACACAGGAAGAGAACCCACCCTAACTTTGATCCTGGAGACGAGGCAGATGAAGGCAATCCTTACACAGGCGCTATAGAAGTTCGAGGTTACAGCATAGTAATTACCAGTGACTGACAAAGTGCTGCACCAAAGTCAGGCCACAAACAACTTGCTACAAAAGTAGCAAATGTAAAAGATCGGTCAGAGCACAATAGTCCTGCAGAGTGCATAGACACATTCTGCTCCACAGCAAATGACATTTTGCGGCACATGAAAGGACGCTCCGCTCCATTATGCTATATATTTATCTACCATCGCATTGCAGTTGAAACCCATGCCACAGACTACTGCAAAACCGCACGTCACAGTCACCAATTTCAAGGTCCTGAGATCTCCTTTAACAAATCTCAGGTGTTCACTGGGTATGATATAGTCTATATATTATAACAACAGGGTATTGTTTCACAATGAAAGTGCATGCATTCCATACCAGAAATACATATTTATAGGAGGACATAATCAATGGGAAGGGAAAATGGATATAGAATGGGGCGATTCGTCATCTCTTTCTTACTTGTCAAGGTGTGTTTTGAGAGTGGTCTTGAAAGTGTGACATCAGGAGATAAAGCGCAAGTCAGTTAGGTGTCAGACTCCTTGATGAGTTCTAAATAGGTTTCAACAACCAGAACTTTGAGTCCAAGAAAGTAAGTTTCTGTGTGCCCAAAAGGGTTTGGTTTGCTTACTGAAGGTTGTGGTGGAGGTATATACTTGAAGAGGATATCACCTACATGGCTGGGGGATAATCTGTTCATAGAGTTAAGCACAAGGATTAGTAACATATAGAAGGGGTGGCCACCTCCCTCCATGTTAATGCAGACATGGTCGTCAGTCCCTGACTTTGTTTGTTTTTATAGTCAAATGTATAATGGGTGTTGTAGTCTTTTTTTGCTTTCACTAAACTAATTAGACTTAAATCAATGATTTGTGGGTGAAGAGTTCAGGACTAGAGACAGTGTATGTAATGACATGGAGGGAGGTAGCCGCCCTACTTTATAGATCTTGGTTTTTAGGTGATGGCCATCCAGCCCTGTAACTTTAATGTTAGAGAATGAGTACAGGTGAAATATACTATTAAATGGTTGCAATAGTCTAGTTTATGGTGGAGTAGTGCATAGATCAATGTTTTGGCTGTGTGGAAGGAACTATTAGACCTGATGCTGTGGATAGGCATTAATTGGTACCTGCTGGCGGCAGCTGCAGCAGTTATGATAGTTTTCAGGTGCACTGTAGGACTAAAGTATGCACAAAGGTTTCTAGCTGAAGATATTAGGATGAAAGTGCCAGGGGTAAAACGGTGCCTTAAAGATCCTGGGGCCGTATTACAGGTACGGTGCAATTTCCTTGTTTTGGCCATGGTACACCTTTCAAAAGGTGCCCCCCTTGAGCAAACATGGAAAGTGTACCACATTACAATGAATGCTCTGCCCCCAGGGCAGCCATAAGCTTGTGCTGCCCCCAGGACAGCCCATTGAAGTGAAATTCGGAGCAGCTGCTTATAAGCTGCTCCGTGTTACAGTGTGCAGACAGCAACCGGCCTGGACTTTTAAGGGGGATTAGAGATGCCGTTCCAGGCAAGTGCAGTGAGTGACTGCACCCGCCTGCAAGTGGATGTCTCAGGGTTCATGGGACCCACTTTCTCTCTTACATAGGGCTGCCTTTAGGAGGCACAGTGAAGGCATGTTTACCTCTGTGCCAACATCGGTGAAAGGACGCAGGCACAGAGACAAAGTGATGTGCAAATGAGGAAACACCCTCTAGTGATAGAGCTGACACTACATGTGCACCAGCACTGTCTGCATTTGTATTACAGAAGGGGCTGCACTGGCAGCTGTGGCCCCTTTTGTAATACCAGGGGGCGCACAAAGTGGGCGCAAATCCCAGTTGCACCTCCAGGGCAATCTGTGTAATAGGAACTCGGGTGCAGTGTTTGCGGTGAAGACATATCTTTCTTTGATGGGTTCAGCATAATTGAATGGAAGATGATTCAGTCCTGGATAGCTGTGACTTAGGAAAAGCAAGTAGGTGTCCTGACTCCACTAGACTAGTTCACTTGACTTGGCTGTCATAGCCTGGAACGGACATGAGGAGGCAGCTGCCGAACAGGGTGGAGGAGGAGAAAAAGGAGGAAGGATAGACGGAGGCAGCTGGAGTTTGATCTCTTCCTCCACACCGATACCTGGTGGAGTTTCATTGGCAATCTTGGACTTTTGTTTGGCATTTTTCCTGTTGTACCCTAAGTGAGGCATTGGTCATATTTGGGGATGATGGTAAAATTCATTTTTCAGCTAATTTTGTAAGCAGAGAGACCTCTTAATATGTGAAGTCTTTTAATATGGGATACCTGTCTGGCAGAAGCTTGACCTAACTAAACATTGAAGTACTGGGATGAGGAAGGAAGAATTAGAGTAATGAAGATTATCGGTAAGTAATCCACACATTTTCAGTCTAGTCCATTTCTCGTAAAAACAACACTGAGCAAAACACCAAAGGAAACGCTTCAAATATTTAGATTCAATTAACTTAGGCTTAGTGGAAACATAAGGCCCTCTATGCGCTTGAAACATGACAGGTTATTTTTTATTTATTTGTTGCACCATAAGATCTCTATCAAATTGCTCAAGTAAGCAATATAGTTCCATATTAAACAAAACTAAGTATTTTAAGTTATTTTAACGCTGGCTGTGAGTACATTGAGCAGCATGCCTGTGAAAACAAAGGAACCCCCACAGAATACCCTCGATAATTATCTTGTCCAGACAGTTAGGAAAATTAACGCTCAAAGGAGAGACTCTCTTGGGCTAAGTCAATCACCAAACCTTCGCTGTTTGTCACCTACTGCTTCTACTATGATTGATGACACTATTCTGCAGGAAACTGGTCAGGAGAATGAAAATGGCGGCCCCATTCTCCTAGATTTTAGTAGTGCACCGGAAAATGCAGTTATGGCTAATGAGCCCCCTGACATACAGATCGAGGGTGGTATTGATATTGACACTGACTCTGATCAAGAGAGACATGCACAAGCTGCACCCGAGGAGATGACACCAAAAGGGCGTGCAACAAGGCCAAAACGTTTATGCACCAAAAATCCTCCTAAGCTGAGTGGCCCGCGTATAGGGGCAAGAAAGAAAAGGGTCACCACTCCAAAGACTAAACAAGCAAACGTCGTGGAGGACAATCAGAGTCACATTTCCGAGGATGCTTTTTTTGAAAGGATCTCTGACTTTTTGGAACAAAAAATTAATGCCATTGTTAAACCCCTAATATCTAAATTAGACAAGTTGCAAGCTGAGGTTAAGAGGTTGGGGGGCTTAACTACCCTGGTTGTAGATGGGGTGGAAAATATTACCAAGTTGGTCACAAATTTGCCCAATAACACACGTGGAGATGTGACTAACGAAGTTTTTTGTGACAATGAAGGGACTCAGTTACCTGTTGAAAATTTGTTGCCCCAACCATTAATACCTTTGTCTACCACCACTGAGGGCTCTCTCTTAGTTACCATCTCAACAGATGATCTCCCCTCCGTCAGACCACCCCTAGCAACTACTCATACCACGGCCCCCCTCCAATTCTTAGTCGAGGCCACCCCTGTGGTCTTGGTGCTTGCAAATGTACCCCCCTTGGAAGGGGGAACAGTTGAAAGCCCTACTTCTCTAACAAGTAAGGCTCTGCACTGGCTAACTAATAACATGCGGTTAGCACCCGGGGGGAAACAGCATCTGGCAAATGTCATTAAGTCTGCGTCAAGGGTCCCTTGGCTGGGAAACCGCCCGAAAAAGTTTAAAGAGGATTGTGTGGCAGTGACCCTTTCGAATCAAGATGTTCTCCCTAACATACTGGCAAATCTATTCCCCCCCCAACGCAGACAAGGTACTGTTGTTCCTCTAACTCTGAAGTTTTTTTATGGGGAGCAACATAATGTTACTTATCCAAGGACTCCAGCGTTGGGATGGGATAGACCCTGGGATTTTAACTTTAGACGGGGGCAGGATATAAGGCATAATTCTGTAGCCCAATATCCCCTTTTACCACAGCGTAACTCTTTTGCTGAACCTCTCCAGTTATTCAATCGCTTTGCCCCACTGTCCTTCATGGATCAGAATGACTGACTCATTCCCCCAGAAGATACCAACAACGAGGGTTTTTTACCTGTTTCTTTATCTGTCCCTGTACTTTCTGATTCAAAAATTATCAGTAACAGGGTTTGTTCCATCTTGAGTTGGAATGTTGCTGGTATTAGTTCTAAAATTAGTAATAAGAACTGGTTGGAAATGGTTAGATCATATGATATTCTTGTACTTCAGGAGACCTGGGAGACGTCGGATGGATTTGCCTTAGACGGCTTTTCCCAGTTCTCCGTACCTGCTGTTTCTAGCACATCTGGAAGGGCCAAGGGAGGCTTGGCTATATATATTTCCCTAAATGTTCAGGGAAAGCCAAGACAAATTAAAACTAATTCATCAAATATATTAGCGGTTGAATTAACTACACTTAACTCACAGCCTATTTTATTAGTTAATTTTTATAATTCTCCTGCCAGTCAATTGTTTAACGAGCACTTGGTAACTTTAGAGGATTTCCTGTCCACCCATACCGAAAATAGTGCTAACGGCTATGAGGTGATTCTCTTGGGAGATTATAATATCCACCCATGTAATATGAATTGCCGTGAGGAATACGAAGATTTTCCTCCCTTCCTTGTATTCCGAGGCTACCAACATTTGTGGGTAACAATTCCAGCACAATAGTAGATTATATTTTTTTGTCGTTTAGTATTTTGTCTGAGGTTTCAACCTATAAGGTAGTAACCTCAGTCTTCAGTGATCACAACCCAGTAATTTTAGAGATTTTATCTCAGGGAGTTTTTGGAAAAAGAGAGGCTGTAGTCTCATGTGCGACTAATTTAGTCCTGGGAGACCAAAACCGTAGGCTGAAGTGGGATCAAGTCACCCCGATCACTTTTATACAGGACACTTTGTCCAAGGTTGAGGGCGAGGTTGCAATCTGTCTGGATAATAATAATCTGCCCACTACCCTGATAGAAGCATTTAACATTATCTGTAAACAGGTTGATCTAGATCTGACTGTAAGGAATAAGGCCCGGACATCTAGGGCCAAAAAGTGGTTTAACTCAGATTGCTCAAAGGCTCACTCAACTCTCCTAAAGGCTTTAAAAGCTGAGCCTAGAGACAAAGCACAGATAGCGTTGTTAAGGAAAAGTTATAATGACGCTATCAGGAAGAGAAAATCAGAGATTAAATGTGAGGCCTGGAATGACTTGTTGTCGCCCGATATTCAGAGAGATAGTTCAAAATTCTGGGCGATAATAAATCATCCCTTTTTTGTCGATCTAGATAAGCAGAGAGCAGATTGCATTATACCGGACGATCAGTGGGTCACACACTTCAGTAATATCTACAGTTGTCCTGATAATATCTCAGGCTGTGGAATGCAATCCACGCAAACTGCCCCTCCCATTTCCCTTTTTACTATAGAAGAGGTAAAAAAAGCTATTAGCGACACACATTCTAAAAAGGCTCCGGGCCCCGATGGGGTTCCCGCTGACTTTTTTAAGAGCGCCCCTGAACTAAGCGCCAAGATTCTTACCAACATTTTTAATGCCACAAGAGACTTTGTTTTTCCTACTAGCTGGTCGAAGTCTACTATTATACCAATTTTCAAAAAAGGACAAAGAACAGACCCAGCCTGTTATAGGCCAATCTCCCTAATCGATTCAAGTGTTAAGATTTTGGGAAGAGTCCTTTTAGGTAGACTGACTCAGCATTTAGAAGGGAAGGGCATTTTATCAAACGCACAATATGGTTTTAGAGCCAAAAGGGGAACCTTAGATCAGTGTCTGAATTTAGAACTGATCATAAGTAAATATGTGGCTGCCAAGGGGGGCTCTCTGTACATGGCCTTTATGGACCTCTCCTCAGCTTTTGACCTGGTCAACAGGGCTAAGTTGTGGGGGGTCCTTTTGGCCATGGGCTTTGATGTCCCCTTGGTGGGATACTTGGCAGAGTTACATAGAGACCTCAAGACGTCGGTCAGAGTGACTAGGGAAGGAAGATGTACCTGTCATTTTGAATCAGGGAGAGGGGTTAGGCAGGGATGTATCCTTGCACCCCTTCTCTTTACACTTTATATTAATGGTCTTGAGGCAGTTTTGGCAGGGTCCCATACTGACATTCCGCGTGCAGGAGAAATAAAGATACCTGTTCTCCTGTACGCGGATGACGCGGTCCTTCTGGCTCGCTCTGGAGTGGCACTGAATAAACTACTCTCAGCTTTTGGGGAATTCATGTCCTCTTTGGACATGAAAACTAATGTAGAAAAATCCCATGTAATGATAGCAGGACCCGCAGGCAGGAAAAGAAAGTCTAAAACTTTCT
Organism: Lissotriton helveticus; assembly: GCF_964261635.1. NCBI lineage: Eukaryota > Metazoa > Chordata > Amphibia > Caudata > Salamandridae > Lissotriton > Lissotriton helveticus. The sequence continues at coordinate 789,572,925 of NC_136068.1, forward strand.
TTTGTTCGGGGAAGGAGGTTAGGAGAGTTCCGTCTTTTCCCTACTTAGGCGTGATCTTTAATGAAAAAGGTAAGTGGGGTCCCCAGCTTATGGCAAAAAGCAACGCAGTAGCTAGAGCGGCTGCTGGGCTGCTTGGCTTTGCTAAAAAGCTCGGTGCTCGCCCCATGGAAAGCATTATAAAGGTCTATAAATCCAAATGTTTATCGGTTGCCCAATACGGCTCTGTTATCTGGGGGTACACTAATCATGAGTATGATAAAATCCAGAAAGTTGAAAATAAATTTTTGAGAACTCTGCTTTCTGTCCCCCAGTCAACCTCTACATACATAACACATACAGAGCTTGGTCTGGGCTACATTACCGACCTCTTAAAGGTTGCCCCAGTTATTGGTTGGTTGAAAGTGTGGCTTAATCAGGAGCTCACTCTAAACCATCATATTCTTAAAGATTGTTTAGCCCTGGATAATGTACATAACATCCCTTGGCTAAAATATGTCAAGACGCAGTTAACTCTAGTTGGCCGTCCTGAACTTTTCTCCTCCCCACATTTGATAACTTTAGAAGACATAAAGATAGTCAAAAATCTTTTGACTGATCACTATGTCTTGGAGAGGGAAGCCACAGAGTTGAACAAACATACAGTTAGGAAACATTGTACGATAACATCGGTTTTAGGCATGGAACCATACCTTTTCTCGGTACATAAACCATACCATCGGTTTCTCCTAACAAGGTTCCGTCTTGATTTAATTCCTTTTATTTTGGGCAATTTTAAAAAATGGACTAGACCTGAAAATGCTGATCTCTGTGATTGCGATTATTTTTCTATTCAAGACACGACGCACTTTATCCTGTTCTGTGGCCATTATAAAGAGAGTAGGAAAAAATTTTTGCTGCCAATATTGTGCGATATGGGTTTTACACAGGTAAAGCCAGCTATGCTATTCCTGCAACTTTTACCCAATTTAAAAGTGGCATTTCATGTTGCTAGTTTCTTGGTTGCTGGCGCACGTATAAACAAACATCGCTTTAGCACTAGGCACTTTGTCCCCGATTAATGATTACCCTCTATATCTTATTGATTTTATTGGTACAATTTTATTCGTGTATAATGTGTTTTTAGGGTTTTTATATTTGTTTTTTACAAAATTGATATAAATTTTAATAGATTTTTTGAAATGTATTATTGTGTGTCATGATTAAATGTTTCCATGTATTGCTCGTTCTTTTATGATTTTAATTAATCGAATAAAGAAATTTTGACTGACTGAAATTGCCCAGGGAACATCGCTGATGGAGTTTCCTTGGCAATTCTGCCCCATTGCCCAAGGATGAGGAAGACATGCTGAGGGATCTGTAGTGAGTTACACTCCAGCATGAGGTAAGAGCAGAAGGAGCACTGATGGGAGAGGTAACCAGAATGTGTGCCATCATCCCACCCCTCAGCACAACACTCTCAGTCAGCATCTGTAAGTAGAACAGACAGACATGCTGAGGGGAGTGTGCTGGCCTTTGAATGTCACACGATCTTTGGGAAAAAGTGCAGACTTTTCATAAAAGGAATTCAGCAATTTTTTGTGAATCAGATAATAGAGGTCATTTGGGCGACTGAGCTGTAGACAGATTGGTTGAATCACAGGAGTTGCCATGGAAAAATTCATTTTGAGATAGGGATGGCTACCCCTAGCAGCCTTACGATTGCCTGTAAAGGTGCACTATCCTGAGGCCAGGGAAAATATAATACAAGATAAACGTACATGTCGACGTCGCAGCTGCCGCCACCTCTCCTCCGTCACAGACCAAGAAGCACCAAGGCTCCCTGCCTCTCCCAGCCAATCAACGCCGCGTTATGATTGGTCTGAGGGGCAAAACAGGCCGCTCAGGCAGTGCCTGGCAGCCTGGGCATGTTCTCCACTGGGCTGTGCAACACATCCCAGTGGAGAACATGGTAAGTGCATATGTGGTTTGGCAAGCCCCAGAGGGCTGGCTAGACCATCATGCACACTTAAAGGAGTGCAAACCACTTCTCGCTCTGCTCTGATGGCGGGAGCCTAGCCCCGCCCCACCCGACCTGGCTCCGAGACCAACAAAAAAAAAGACAATGATAATAACTCTTATTACCATTTTCTTTTCTTGCACTGCTCGCTGAGCGGTGGGGCAGGAGCCGCCACTGCCTCACCTGTGCACAATGATCTTTAGGGTTTTAAAGAATAATTTTATGGCATTTCATATAAAGGAAGCCCAGTGTTTGCTGCACTGTACTATCGTTTTAAAGAAAAGAGGGGGACCCCTGCTGCAGGACTTTGAACCTACCCAATTAAAGCTGAACATATCAAGAGTTCTGTGCATCATAAGACTGCAGTAAAACTGCATTTCACCTAGTGGCTACCAGCGTATCGTATTCGGGGACTTCGTTTGAGGATATCTACCAATAAAACCGGGAGAAGGGAAAGTATTGTTTCATATATTTCATGTTACAAAATTATCAGAGCCTTAACATTAAAAATTAAAAATAATTCAACCAATACACTCGGTAAAATAAATTCCACCATAAATTGGGTCAAGATCATTCTTCCAAATATAGAATCTGACACACCTGACCCTGGGAGACTATGCAATATCATTCTATATTATTTACCAAACACTTTTTTACATTGCACCAATGATTCTATCATTTAGTAGGTTTTGAATGGTATTATCGGGATCCGTTGTAGCTATAGTAGGCAGACCACACAAATATGAAACGGTTCAATGGTACTCAACATCCACCCCTCCTCGCACACCTGGAAGAAACTTTAGAAAGTCTGACCGTTAACAATGTACTAGGACAATGATGAAAAAATCCAGAGCCTTTTTTGTGTATAAACACTCTCCACAGAGGATGTGCCAGGAGTGGAATCAAGTTGAAGACTCAAGTGCACAGGAGAAAGATGGAAGTTTGAGAATAAGAAGAGTGAGAGTGGGAGGATGAGGGAGGGATGACTGGGGTCTAGTTTCATTGTGGCAATGAAACTAGACAACAAAAGGCAGTAAAGGAAAATCAAGAATAGACAGGTCGCTGTTGTTTTTAACCAATATCATTGAATTCAAACACAATATCAATTAGAAGGACCAACTGAATTCAAAATTATGAATCAATTTAATCGGATTCAGGCTCAAGGTTGAACACATTTATCACACAAAAACGGAAATACAACAAATCAGTCAATGCACAGAAAAAAAGTTTACGCTTCTACTCGTAAGGTTACTTAACCCTATTGACAGATACACCATTCCAGGGACTTGTTAGGAAAGAGGCTGCTGTTAACGATCTCCCCCAAACCCAACATAATATTTTTCTGAGTGACTAAGCAATGCTGACAAAATGAAGACAATCGTAAAACAAAGAAGTACAATAATGAATGAGTCCCCCAGAGCATAATCTACTTCTTTTGAATCTCAACACTGGCCGGAGCATTAGAGAGAAACTGTACAGCTGTATACTTATCTATTTTTGGGTGAATGTTGATGAAAATAAAAAAGAAATGAATAGGTTAAGAGAAAGGAGAGACAAATAAAGGCTCCTCGTTGCCATTCAGGTTCCATCACAGAGCAAACTATCAGGAATAAAATGTACAGATCTTTACTTAAGTTGTTTGAGCTGATTAGGGATAAAGAAAATATAAATCAATGGTGAGTTCAAACTTCAAAGGGGGACCACTGATCATTTTCAATCCAGTTCTCCTACAATATATCACTGGTCAAAGAACCAGGGTAAAACACCTGAAAGATTTACATTCAATTCATTTAGGCTAAAAGAGAAACACAGGGTCCAGTATGAGCTTCAAACTTGACAGTTTTTTCCATTTCTTTGTGGTGCCATAAGATTTCTGGCAAATTGCTTCATTTTGGTGGCTCAATAGTCAGTTGTTTTGTCCTGCCCGTTAATCCATCTTCTGAGTTGACCATCTTTTTAGCTTGCTGAGTCAGATAATGTTTAGATCAAACCGATCCTTTGATCAGACTACATTTTACTTCATAGCACCTCGCTTGGCTACTAGCCTGATCTGTCAACTGCCTTTTAGATGATACAGATTTTTTTTTATCACTCATCTTTATTTCTTTGAACTTTCCCCTGACTCTGAATTTGTCAGGGCTAACAACTGTTGAGATGAATGAGGTTAGGCATTCATGGACCACTTCAAATGCTTCTACCAGCAAATGGGGGATTGCCGCCTGACAACAAGAGGGGTCAACGTTTCAGGTGGTGCTGGAACCTATGCTAGAGCCTTTCACAAGGAGCACAGCACTGTTCTTTACCTCTGCCGATGACTGACGTTCTCCGTCCATCTCATGGATCTATGCCAGTGACAGCCAAGGGGGATTATAAAAACATGTTATGGAATCATTTAATTTATCACCTATAATCGATATTTAAAGGACCTTCAGTTCTAGAAGCATTATATCATTCATGACTAAATCACAATCTTGAATTAAGGTACTGATTGAAAAAAAAGAATGGGTCCTGATGGTAATGGGAATAGATGCTAATCTGAGGTTGAAAAAGGAGGAGGAAGCATTTGTATTCATCGGTGTTGCAGTGCTAAAAATATTATTGGCTACTGGCTAGAAAGACTTTTCGCCACCCTCATTTCCGATGTGGCTGTCAAGATTGTTAGGGATCCATAACATCGAAGCATCTCTATATTCTCGAAGGGGCAACAGGATGAGGGAGCTAGGGCAGAATATATGGCCCCCCCTCAAAAGTGGAGGGAAGATAGAGTATTTTTTTTATGTCTTTTAATCATCTGTGGATAACGAGACTCTGGGTATATTGTTGTGTTTGCTGCGTTTTTGAATGAATTTAATGGCATTTATTCTCAAATGTAACATATTTGAAATGTAACGATGTTTACATGGAATATATATGTCTTATTTAATTTTTGTATGCACCAGATATTTAATTAAACAGTCATTAAAAAAGAAAAAAAAGATTGGGATATCAGTGGTAGGCAGAAGTTAAGGTTTTGGAATCAAAGGAAGATTGCTTGCGCTGGTCTCTACCCACTGGCTCATCCATATGTGCGACTCTTATTTGGCCACGGGCGCATACACGCAATGAGGCGCTCCCCTTGTGAAGCTCTGCACTTTCCCATTTTTCCCAGCACCCTGTATGCCTTAGATGTCATATTTATTTGGTCTGCGAATTCCAGTGTTCCTAGTGTGCACATGGAGCACCACAGAATTAATCAGCACGTTAGGTGTCTGTAGGGATCCCGTTGTGACTACATTAATTGCAAACTGTTTCACACTTACCCAACACCTGCGGAAGCATCGAGAAGCTTGGATATCAAAGCCAAAAAAGCTTGATTGATGCAATCTAGCATGTATTTCCCAGCCAGCTATAAATGAATAAAGCTGCTTCTTACATCAAGTCATAAATGAAATTAAAAACACTTTACTTGAAATAAGACCAAATTCCACTCCCTAGCTCCAGTACCCCTTACTTGCAGAGCACTGATAACTCTGTTATGTCTCAGCCAACATGGCGCTAGGTCAAATGTTTAATCAGGGCTGGGGGAGGTGAGAAAAAGGAGACTCTTCAAGCAGAAATTGGAGGGACACAGACTATTGTGCACTCCTCCAACATCTCCGTGTTGCTAACTCATAGCTATCTGCAGCAAGGTGGAATACGCCATAAAGGCCGGACACGTGGAATGAACAGAAACGCAGGGGTTGCCAACATTCTATGGTGTTGCCACATGAAATATCTCCACTACATTTGTGAACTTCTATAATTGCTTCTTCGCACTCCATATGAAACTAGGTCAATCTTCCACATGTAAAGTGTGGAGCCAGAAATAAATTGGCACAATATTCCCCAAAGGGTTTGCAAAATGGCAGATGCCATTTTTTCAGCACACTCAATTTAGCGAAGGTAGACAATGGGCAGGAGCACTGGAATTATGCAATTTAATAATGTTACTCTTTCCGCATAACTATGGATGTACCACACAATCTGTCATCTACTGGAATCATTGCAGATTTCAACAACAACAAAATGTGCTTCCAACTCAAAGAGAACGAAGGTGTATTTATTTTTCTTTAAAAAGGGGGGGGCAGGGGACCAGTTGGTGCTGTGCAGTGGCAGGCAATTTGCAAAGGTTAAGTCGGGGGCAGAACACAGGGCCCTGTGTCTGGGGGGGGTCAACCTTTCAGGAACCCCGAAACCCTTCAGAGGGGCCCCAATCTGTCTAAAGCCAATAAATATCTGTGAGGTATGGGAGACTCTGGGGTCTCTCTTCACATTCTGCAGGGGGTGCATTATTTTACGTTATTCCACTCGGTTAACTGGACACCTTCCAGCTGCTACTTCCGGTGTCAGGTGTTCAACTGGTTCTAGGGAGCTAGAACTTTACCAGGGCAGTATTAAGGGGTGTTAAAGCAATACAAATAGTGAATTCATACTGTTACAGAATGTGACACATTCTGCCTCATAATTTGCCTTTTCTTGCCATATAATGTAAATAAAAATGACGCATAATTTAGTTCTCCGCTACCACAAAATGCCAGTGTCCTTAATAATGTTCACTTCAGCCTCTGCCCTGAAAGGAAGCTCCGATCAATAAAAAAAACTTCAGCAGACCATAAAGGAACACACACATTGCCTCGAACATTTAATGAGCTACTAAAAGAAACAACCAACCACATGCTTGAGCACAACATATTTTAAATTAGCAACACGTATGGATATTTAACTGGCAGTGACCTCTTCATACAACAGCACGTGCTGATTTCTACTTTTCAATATGTGTTCTCACTAGACTGTAGCCGCCCACAGCAGCTGCACAGCCGTAGCAAATTAGCATACTCATTGTCAAATTAGCATAAACATTGTCTTGGTAGTTTGGTATGCGCCTGGTCGATATTTTGATGGAAGTCACATGCCCGTTTGACTTCTGAGGCAGCTTTCATTAGCCCCCAAAGGTCACCCAGCCATGTCTGGCCACACATTTCAAAGAAATCTCAGCGGCAGATCTGCCGACGCTCCAGAGAGCGCCTCCCAGCAGATTGCCTTTATTGACCCTGGCCGCATCCCGTACCCACAGCACGGCCAGCTGCCCCGGCCCTGCTGAGGCGCGGGAGTCAGGGCCTCAAATCAATGTCCTTCTCTTCAGACCAGCGTGTGTGAAGGTGCATCGAACGAGCTGCAAAGGGTGAGCATTGCAACACAGTGAGACGAGCTGAACTCGAACATGCTGGATAAGAAGCCGGACACACTGGGGCAAGAAACTCCTGCATGGATGCCGACAGCGAGGACACAAAGATACAAAGTGAGCATCATTCCATGCCAGAAAATGTAAGAGCTGGAACCTCAAAAACATATTCGTTTTATAGAAATTAGTCAATGCAACAACAAAATGAGAACTATACACATTACAGAGGTTCTAATATTCCTGTTATTTTTCTTGGCTAAGACGCGAGCTTGCCTTAAGGATATATCTACATTTCGCAGAAATGCAAGCTGGACCCACAATGCATCTTATTCACCCAGTGCGTGGTGTGTTGCACGATTGTTTTGGTACAATAGGTGCCTGGTCGCATGTTATGTGACACATTCAGCTTAGCCAAGGGTGCATATGATTGGGCTCTGCTGAGTCCAATCCTGCAATATTAAAAATGAAATGAGAAGGCCCAGAATTCAACATGCAATTGACTAAGAAGTCAAAGACCTGGAGGCACTTTCCAATGATACAACTGACTCTAACCTGAACAGCCCAGCATTAACAATGTAAGAGCATCACTTTCTAAAAGAAACCATTAGCAGCGTGCACATCTTTCAGAGAATCTCTGGGAATGATTGCCAGTTCTCTGGACCTGGCCTATCTAAGGGGAAATTCTTTGTTAAGCTTCTCATTAAATACCCTTGGCCAGGACACGGCCTTCCCCTACTTGTCCCAGATTCCCGACTCTAGCTTATGAGACAACATTTTAAAAGTGAGAGTGGGGTGTAACCCAGTCTTTTCATCCTGTAAATGGCGCAATGTGATAAGGAATGGCAATGGATTTTGTACATATCCTCTGCATGTAAAATGCCTCTTGTCTCGTGTACTTATGGATTGTGTTTTTTATATTTCTGTTCATATTAAGGGGCCGATTAGGCTGGCGAACGGACTTGCGTCCGTCCGCCATCCCAGAGGTGGAGGGACCGTTCGCATGGGCTGCGGCGGTCCCTCCGTGCAAATTAGGATGTGACCGCCACCCTGGAGGTCACATCCTGGATATTTAACATTGCGGCGGGTGCTGCTTCAAGCAGCACCCGCCGCAATGTTAAAAGTGCATGTTTACCATTTACATGCACAAAGCGGCAGGCACCGCGCGGTGCCTGCCGCTTTGTGTATGTACATACTGGGGGGTACCATAGGTACCCCCCATGTGCACCCCCCACCCGCCTACACCCTGGGGGCCCGCAACGGGCCCCCAAATTTAAAAGTACACATGCTTTTCCACGGCGGAAAAACCGCCGCGGAAAAGCATGTTTACAAATGCATCCTAATTTGGCTGGCGGTGTCTGATAGACACTGCCAGCCAAATGAGAGCTTTTCCGCCGCGGTTGTAATCCGACCGCGGCGGAAAAGCAGCGGACAGAAACCAAGACCCACCAGCCATCGTAATGCGGCGGTGGGTCTTTGGTGACTCCGCAGAGGATTTTTCGCCTCCTCCGGGCCGGAGGTGGCTTCCGCCGGCCCGGAGGAGGCGGAAAATCCTCCATCCTAATCGGCCTCAAAGTTTTTAAGACCTTAAGGGGTTATTAGGATGGTGGAAAGACCGCCACTGTCAGGCTGGCGGTGGTGGTCCTTCCGCCATCACTAAGCATATTACCCACTGCCCAATTACGATGGCGGTAAGTACTGCAGCGGACACAAAGTCCGTCCGCCGCTTCAGCGTCAAAGGCAATCGCAAAGATTGTCTGGCGGACAGTGCATGGCTCCTAAAATGGTGGCGCTGCCTAGCATGCACCGTCTACATGGCGGTGTTGCCGCCATGGAAAGGCTGGCAGGGATTGGGTTTGGGGACCTGCTGCGGCCCCCCTTGTTGGGGAGGGGTGTTGCTGCACTGGGGGGTACCCATGGTACCCCCTTGAATTTCCCTGCACTGCATGACAGGCACCGTGTGGTGCCTGCCACGCAGTGCAGGGAAATGCAGTGCTGGCCGTTTTCACTTTGTAAACGGTGCTGCAGCCTGCAGCACCATCTGCAATGTTAAGGGCCCGGGAGGCGCCCGCCACTATGGCGGGCACATCCTAATATGTCTGGTGGTACCGCCGCACATCTGGCGGGCGGTCACAGCACCACAATGATAGCGGGCGGACTGATGTCTGCCCGCCATCGTAAATAGCCCATTTGTTTTTTAAAATATTAAACATATCAAATGCTGGAGGCAATGGAACTGTTGTCTGAAATGCATTATTTCTATTGTCCGAAATGCATTATTCTATTTGGCAGTGGGAATCGCAAATTTCATACTGACAAAAAGAGATTTAGGGATGGGTGTGCATAGGGTGTGCTGTTTTAAGGGGACCAACAGGTTTTTAAGGCAATTTTAGAATGTATAGTTTTGGTATTGTTTTGCAATAGTTTATGGATAATTGTCCTAATAAACTTTTTATTATCTATCCAAACCTTTCAGTCACCTTTTAACTTGATAGGATCTCTCGGCATTGAGCAGTGGTGGCTCCTCCACTATGGTGGAGGAGCGTCACCCCACTGCTCTCTTGCAGTGCAAGAGGCAAATACATAAATTGGTAATAACTTTTAGTTATTACTATTTTATGTTACCTTTGCCAGTGAGCGGGTGGGCGAAGCTGCTCTGCTTATGAAGCAGGGCATCGGAGGAGTGATTTGCCCACTCCTGAGTGAGCAATGACTGTTTGGTCAGACCTCTCGGGCCGCCCAAACCAGTCATGTAAACTTTCCCTTTCTCCATTGAGGCTGCATTGAAGCCTGCATGGAGAATATGCCCGCCTCTCCAGCTCTCCATTGCAGCATTGTAATTTGCTTTGGGGAGGGATCCTGGCTGCCTGCTTCCTGTTCCTGTCAGAGGCAGGAAAGCAGGAGCAAGGAAGAAGTGGGACCTGGCCTTGAGGTAATTATTTTATTTTTATTACGACCCACTCACACATGCGACCCTCGCGAACCGGTGAACCGGTGCCTGCCCCCACCCATGAGCCATGCCGTCCGCAACTGGAATTGAGCCTACTTTTTCCCCAATAGATCAGGCTATGTTGAGACTGTGAGCCTGAAAAATAAAATAGAAAACAAAACACTCTGCAAAGTAATTAAAGTTATCACCCATATCCATGTCATCAGTGCACCATGTCTTCAGTACTGGCTTTCATTAGACAACCCATTGTGTTCTGGGAGTTGTAGGCATTGGTTGCCTCCAATTAATCCATTAATCCAATACCCCTCGTGTTCTGTTACTCTATACTAAATAAGTATGGATAAAAGTAGTGCAGAATGATGGGTATGGCATTGTGAGTTATGAGTTGTTTCTCAGAGGAAATTTGTGATGAAATAGTTCTGATATTCAGGAGGGAGTGTGCTCCATGTGCAAGGCATGAGGTAAGAAGAGGAATAGCTACCCATGTTAGGGTCAGCTTTAGAGATCGCTTTAGCTGTATCACCAATTTTCTGTTTGGCAAACAATTTCATACATAGTCAACATGCATACCTACATACATGTAGGGGATTTTGGACAGTGGTCTGTTGAATTGCCATTCACATTTTTGCTCCTGCCCATCACAGCATAAGTCATGGAACAGTAGATGAGCCCAATTTTCCTACTGCTTCCCTTCACTTTGAGTGCTGAAAGCATGTGCACATTGCTCACTTCGTACAAAAATACTTCCTTTTGTCTTCAAAAAGAAAGGTGGTTCCAAGTGTATTTTTTATTTTATGTATTTTTACATAACATACCAACTATTTATTTAGCCTGCATTTTGGGCACACATTATGGTGGTGATTTATTTTTGCTGTCTTTTTTTTAAGTTTCTTTCTACAGTGTTTAAAGTGACATTGTAACAGTGTAGCAATCTGAAAATAACTTGGTTAGTTAGTATTTATTCTTGTCTCTTTACAAATAATATAATAACATACAAAAAGAGGGCTTGAGGAGGTTTAAAGACCTGCAAGGTCCAACTTCCCAAATAATAATATCAAAAAACACCGAAATGCCACCTGGGACTATATGGGATATCCCTTTTACAGGACAGTTCCCCTCACCCACCCGTAGGTGGCATGCTTCGTCATAGGGAAACCTCCTCACATCGCAACCTAGTTGCAATATGGGCTACAACCCCCTCTCTGAGAGGGAGGAGCTCAGGGATGTTTTCAATTTGTTCATAAGAGGTTTCCTAAAACCAATGATGTAGGCAGAGTGTGGTGAACACTAACAGAAGAAGGTGGGAGTGGGGGGGTGAGATAGAACTAACTCTAGGGTAGGCCAGAACATTTTAATGGGGCCTCCATAGGTCAGGAATAAAAAATAAGTGCTATAAGAGGAGGGAATTCAACCTGTCATTCATGTGTGTTAGTCAACACGTTTCCGCCTAAGGCTCTCCGTGAAGGTGCAGAGGCTTCCGTCAGGACAAAAAAATAGAGGGTGAGAATAAAGTGTGAGAAAGAAAAAGGGAAAAACAGTTACACGAATATTGCACCACAATTCTCAACCTTTAAACATGAGATACTCCACCAGTGTTTGAAGTGAATCTTCGCCCTGACCTGGGTCAACTGGCGGTTGTTTTACCTGCAAGGGAATAGTGAGAAACACATATAGCGTGCGCTATATGTGTTTTTCTATATTCTTATGTGATGTGAGGAGGTTTCTCTATGATGAATCATGCCACCTACGGGTGAGTGAGGGGAACCATTAAGTAAAAGGGAAATCCGAATTCTTTCTTTACAAATAATAACAACAAAATGCATGGCACATCTGAAAGACTTGTTACCTAATAACTTTACTCATAATAGATCCACATCAGTGTATGTTTTTTAACTATTACATTCTCATTCCCAGCACCAGGCAGCCATGTATGGGTGGTGGCGTGTTTACTTTTTTGTACTTGTAATAAAATTAAAAATATATAACCAATGTACTAGCTTGCCAAGGGAAGACTTATTTCTTTACCAATATTTGTTGATTCATGCAACTGAAGATTTTTCAACAGGAAGGCATTAGAAAGTGAAAGGCTCTCGCAGGAACATAGAGGCAAACCCATTGAGACTCAATTGAGGTGAACTAAGCAAATGATTTTTAATAATAATGCTTGAGTCATTGGCAAGAAAACTGAGCTAATAAAATATAGATAAAGCCCTAAAAAGAATGGGCACAAAGATATTAAGTCAAGTTGTCTGATGTTGCAGACCTCGACTATGTTGATAAAAAGTTTGGTTGATCCCTAGATAAACTGCATAGCATTAATCTAGGTGTGCTAGTATCAAGGATGATACAGTCAGGTGACGTCACTCTATTTCTAAAAGATTGATAGTGCAGGGTGCTGCGACTGTCGAGCCTTGAATGAAAAGCTTTTGATCTCAATCAATTTTACCTCCAAGACTTTTGGGCCACAAGTGTAAACGTTGTGTTTCACCCTATATAAGAGGACCGGAGAGAGGCGGCCCAGGGGTCTGTGCTTCCACCCATCACCAACATCAGTGTTGTCAATGTTTAGTTTAAGCCAGATCTGCTGTGTTTAGCCCTGTCCATGAGCATGGTACACTGTAAGTTGGTTGTCAGCTGATTATATGATGTTCATATTAAGTAGAAAAAGTGTGTCGTCAGCATGTATACAGACCTAGAAATCATGGAAGTGAATGCGACCTAAAGGCTTAACATTTGTCAATCTCTCCTGCTCTGCACCTCCTTGGGTTTTTAGCGCCGGGACACTCTTTGGAGTAGCTGAGCGCTATACAAAACTTATATTAACATATATTAACATAACATAACATAAGAGGCTAAGTAGGTAGTGTCACTTTGCCAATCTTCCGAGGACCCCACCGGCCATGGTTGAGGCATTAGTGGTGAATCGCCCTACTGTCACTTTCTGAGTGCACACTGACGAAAATAATTTAAAACAAATTCATCTGGTTGGCCAGTCACACAGAGTCTGCGCAGCTGGAGATCAAGACCCCTTAGCCAACAGTGTCTAATGACAAATCACATAAAGTTAGGACACTGCCACAGCAGCTGGAGTCAATGGCCAGATGGATATTGTCAAGGACCACTGCTAACACCACCTCTTGGCGACGAACAAGGCAATTGACAGGCTGAGGGTCATCACATGGCTCACAATCCCACAAGAACCAGCTAAGCTGACAGGCCTCTCAGTGTCAAGGATCTTTGATCCCCGTCGGAGAAGTGTGATAATGATTTGTACCCTCCGAGCTCGCCTGCAAACGTGGCAGCCACTCTATAGTGTCTTCAGAGCTTTGCTCTTCATTCTATCAGTTTGGAGTAAGTGAAATAAACATCAACTGAAAATGGGAAAGTGATCACTGCTTTATAATAGCGGATACTTTGTATGCATCTGGGTGGCATCTCCATTCACGTTATCCTTGCCTGTGCAGCCTGTAGTCATCTGTCTATTTGAACTCTGACTGCTTCAGCAGTTTACAGAATCTTTTTTCAAACTATATACACTAACGTTACCAGACGTCACCATTTTCTAGTCTGGGGTTTATCTTGAAACAACACTAGTGCATTCCGTGAGTTGTTGTGTTCGTTTATTTCATCTGAATGAATTGGACAGCCATAGATAAGTACAATGATTTGTAAAAGGAAAGGCCAGGACTGAAACATGGTATCTCTAGTGACATGGACTCATCTGATACCCTCCCTAATGTCCACTCTGAGACCAGAGAAGCGCCAAGTTACTGTGCCACCAGAACACTCTGTGCCATAAGGAAGACCCTTTTTAAGCTCTGGACTTTCCCTTAACAGCCTTTTGCATCTGGGACTTGTACTTCTGGTCCAAGTCAACTGAACTAATGGGACTAACACTCGTGAAAACTGTGATTTGAGCAAAATGAGTACAGACCTGAAACATGGTGTCTCTAATGATAACACCATCCTGAGTTGTGCTGGAGCAATTTTTAAAGAGGGGGCTCTGGACATCAATGCCCCCACACTAAAGGCTTTGGGGATGTTTGAAAGCACTTTCCCAAAACGCAACACATAGTACTGGAAGAAAAAAACATTTGAAAAGCCTTTTAATGTTTATTGTCCTTCTAAACTCTTTCAAAGTTGTTGGAGGGGGGGGGGGCTTCAACGCCTGCTGCACCCTAGTTCCACTGCACTGGTCCTCCTGTAACTCTGAGCCCTCCCCGTGTTTACTAACAATGCTCCCAGACACACCAAGTTTCCAATATCAATGACTAACTTGCTGCTCGAGCCCAAGCTTTATCTTCGCATTCTGGAGCTTGCATGCTTGTTTTATAAAAAGAAACAGGAAAAGTCCCAAAAAATGGCACCCATGCCGAATTTCTAGAAAAATCACTGGCGCTCAGTCCTTAACGTCAATAATGTTAACAATTCTTCAAAGCTTGATTTCCTGCTTTAGCAGCCACCATTACAAACTGCATAAAGTTCTTTCGACGTTAACCATGGTCCTGAAGGCCAGGTCCTTTTACACTTGCCTGATTGCCTTTTCTTACGTGCATTAATTACCCTAATAGGAGGCAGTCTGCGGCTGCGTGTCCCCAGGTGCGTACTGCCTATCAAATGTCGGTAAACTACAGGATTGCACCAGCACGCACTGTGCAGCCCTGCCCCGGCTCCCGCGCCACACCTCGGTGAACAGGCACCTGCCAATCATAAACGTGCAAGTACTCACATCCCGGAATTTGTTCCAGTACTTGTCTTTGTCGTACTGTGACACGGAGCTCAGCCATTTGTCGTTGTCCAAGAAATGCCCTTTATTGTTAGTGCCGGCGACGATCTCCGGGTGCCTGGCTCTCACTTGCAGGCAGCACCAGGCGAAAACCACAAACACCACATTCGCCTGGAGGGGACAATAAAACGCAAAAATGAACGGGCGCTCACGCACAGCCGCGATGCATCGTTATCAGAAAACATGTGGGACTTTAACGCTTATAATCAAGGAAATATTTCAAGGCTGTCACTTTCAATTTCGAATCTATAATATGTGGAATAGCATTAAAATGCCACAGCTCTTGGGCATGTATAACGGTGCAAGCCACGCTGTTTCTGTCTGCTCGAAGTAGAAGTCTCCTCAGAGACTTGGGAATGTTAAAGCGCGGTTAAGCACCTCTCGGATGCTGGAGTACTCGGCACTTCACACAAGCATGTTTTTAAATCCGCCATGCACACCGGCGAGGCTTTTAACGCGCGCACGGCTGGGCGCTGAAGCCGGCAACTTCCAAAAACAGTGTTTACGTTCACAGCATGCTCTGAATTCTTTCCATTCATTCCTGCACCTGCCTGAGATGTGTAAACACTGGGAACGCAGACGAAAAAGAACGGGCGGCAAATACTGGCATCACAGTCTTTTTATACGAAAAACATTTTAATGAATAATAAAATAAGCGATACCTTCATTTTTGGCAGATCCTGTCAGGTCTGGTATTCGCTACTCCTTTGTCTTGCCCGTTGTTTTTCGGAGATTTTAGTCCGATGCTCTGCTGCAAGGAAAGCTGGGAGCTATGTGGTTTTGAGGCTTCCTGAAGGGTGCTATCTGGCGCCCCCTCCCGGTCTGAGGCTGGAACTGCTAGACCGTGCACGCTGCTGCAGACTGAGGGAGCAGCCGCTCTCTACACCGGTGTGGATGACCGGCACAAGCCCTGCAAGCGGTACTGCTGAGCGGCTCCGGGGCGGCTCATCTGCTGTGACCGACGGGATCAACTGAAGGCGATTCCTGCGCAGCGGCTCCTTTAGAAACGAGCTGTAAGCCCGAGCCCGTGAGGCGGCGCGTGCGGCTTGCCGTAGCAGGTCCCTGGAGACTGACAGCCCTGAGACCGGGCGCTCTAGGTGCGAATATCCGCGGCTGCCTGTCACATCAGGAGGCGCACGCGGCCGACCGTCTGCATTGGCTCAAACTGCATTAAGCAAATCCACCGGCTCTGTGATGCTGCGAACGCGCTGAAGGAGAACGAGGCTCTTTCACACTAGTGCTTTGAAAAAAGGTCATTAGCTCGGCGCTACGTTCTCTGACTGACCAAGAGCTCGACATGAATTCGTGAAAGGCAAGACACCCATGAATGTACTGTGTTCTTGAAAAGAGACGCAATTATCCACACCAATAAGTTGATGATTTGGGGATTTTTCTTCACAAAAAAATATCTTAATAAGCAAAAAAGAACAACCAGTCAAACAAAAAATCATGCAGTAAAACATAAATGAAGAAATGCAGCATTTACATTAGCTTTGAAGATCAATGGATATACACTTACAGTAAAGTCAAAAGCTCAAGGTAGTAAAATAACTACTACAAATAAACGCGAGGCAATAAAGGTACGACGTGCTGAATCTTCATAGTCATATTTCAGATAACCTGGACAGTAAACCATGCCGGCCTGGTCGATAATTTTACATAAATGCTTGGGAAAGCAGCACAAGGGAATGCGATAGCAGTGATTGGTGTGTTTTCCCACTACGAAGCACTACCCGAAACCTAAAATGACTGCAAACATTATTATTACACAGAGGCCTGGGGCACTACAGCCAGAGCTGCCGACTTTGGAACTGGGAACCACAAAGGGCTAGATTTCAAACTGGGGTACGGCTCAAGCAGAATTCCATAAGAAGCCCGCTTTTTATAGCATAGCTGGCTACCAATAAGTCTGTAGGAAACTAGTGTGCACATTCCGAATTTGTTTTATTGCCAATTTTAATGTGATTCAAGCTAATTCATGTATCGAAATAATTGCTTGTGAATTTTATGCATATTGGTGGTTGTACCGGCCTTTTATGATTCAAACCAGATCAAATAAAAGTGATTTTTCACTTCACTAAGGGCTTTGGTGGTCTTTGGCGGTACCTGCCACCACTGAGGTCTCAGAAAGATCACCAAGGCCATGGTGATCCCGCACACCGGATTACAAGGAATATCCTGGGTGGGCGTGTATTGCTGCATCAGTTAGATAGCGATGGTATGTTAGGCTCATATGCCTCCATGACAGCACTGAATGCTTGTCCATGCATGGTGCCACACAGTGCACGCACAAACATGCACTTGCTGGTAAGCACATCATGTGCCCCCTGCATCCACCCTCATGGGCAGATTTGCCTGGGGGCCCTGTTGGGAAGTTATCTCTTTGCCCTTCTCTCTTAATATGAGGGCTTGCGGTTCAGATGAAAGCTCTATAAGGCTCTCCCCATCCCTTGGTTTGCAGTTATTAAGTTGGTTTTATTGAGTCAGGCCCTCAGAACCGGCAGTCTTCTCCAGGTAATAGCAACAAGCAGGCCATTGCTGCAGTTTGGGAGATGGTCACATGGTGCACTTTGGAATCAACTCTCCCATCTCTTAATAATCTGTAATCTAATTAGTGAGATGAATTACATTGTACTGGGCACCGTGAGAAATGATCTTCTAAAAATCATTCTAATCTCTATTTTTAACTATGTCCTGTAGGCATGTAGTGTTTTTCAGATATTATGAGTCTTGCCCTTCTTTCTTTGTAATGTAAATGTGCAGTATGCTCATGGACAGCACTTAAATATGAACATTCACTAGTATGTTACATTTGGCATGTAATATAGGAACCTACATTTCACAATCGAACACCCTTTATTGTGCCAAGAGTTAGAGTTTCGAGTCAAAGCTTTTTCTCCTTCAAGGCCAAGTAGTGAATAAGGATATTTCCCTCATAAAACCTTCCTGAATTTTCCATAATTCATCAGTGTTAGAAATGGGGGGTCTCAAGTTGGCAATGGTTTGCACCTTTGTCTAAGTAAGGACACTTGCTTCTATTCAGGGTAAGCAAGTTATGCCCTTAGACAACCCCTGCTCACACCCTTGGTAGCTTGGCACGAGCAGACAGTCTTATCTCAGAGGCAGTTTGTAAAGCATTTGTGCACACATACGGTAGCACAGTGAAAACACTACAAATGTACAACACATCAGTTTAGAAAAATAGAAAATCTTTATCTAAACCAAACAAGACCAAAACAACAAAAATCCACCATACATATATCAAGATATCACCAAAAATATATTATTCACAAAAATAAAGCTTGTAGCAAAAAATAGCTCCACCTGGGGCTAGTATGACATCGTGACAGATGAAAATCCCAAAGTACGGTGCCGACCGCGAGGTGCGCGGTGTTTAGCCCAGAGTCACACAGACCCCACAGAACCGCATCTCAAATTATGGAAACAAAGATGGTGCACTGTTGAAAAAACAAAATGCGTCTGACCACGGTTCAGCACCTCAGTTTCAAAGTAAACAAATGAATGAATTTTCTGTGCAACCACATCTGGAGTTTGCCGAACTTTCACTCCACTGGAAACCAGATAAATCAATCCATAAGAGGAAGGATGGTGCACCAGAATGAAGTCCGTGAGCTTCAAATGTATTCCAAAATATATCCTTTATTGTTTTTTACTTTTAAAATTTGGACATCAATGATGGTGCACTGTGTAGGGGAGGTGATGCTTCGTTAGTGCCGGGCGGTGTTGGTTTCTTGTGACCACAGGGAAGGTGCGGCGTTGGTTCCTTACTGCGATGCAGTGGAGAGGCGGTGTCGGCTCCTAACTGGTGCTGGGGAGGTGAAGTTGTGGTGGCTTTGAAGCGTCGGTTCCTTACGAACGACAAAGATACAAAGATGAAGCACCAGTGTCGATGAGGTCTGGGCTGCGTTGCGAGTTGGGGCAGGGCTTTGTGAGCATCATGAGCAGTGCCCTTGGCTCTGGTGCAGGCTGCGGCCTCACTGACAGCACCGGAATCTTTACGGTGCAGCGTTGGAAGGTGCCGGGGCTGCGGTGCAAGTTGGGGTGGTGTGGTATACATTTCACGAGCGGTGCCCACGGCTTCATTGTGGGCCGTGTTCTCGCTCGCTGGCGTCTGAGTTGCTAATTCCCTCTATGGCAGCTGAAACAGCAGTTTCAGATACAGAAAGACAGAGGAAATGAAGTCATTGTGTCCCTGAGACTTCAGAACATGGGGAAACATGGATATTACGCTTTGAAGCTTCGACATGCGATTGAACCCATGTGCGGTGTGTCGGTGTGTCGATGTTCTTTTTGTTGCCTATTTTGATATCCTTGAGTGGTGATAAAGTTTGTACGATTCCCCGGTGCAAATGCGGAAAAGAAATGCAGAAAATGCGCCGCATTTGCTGACGGCAGAGACTGCCGATATCCAGCCTTACACTTGAAAAGGTAGGACCTGTATGAAACTAAAGAACATGGTTATACCGCATGTTTCGAACTAACAATGCACCGGGGAATCGTACAAACTTTCTCACCACTCCAGGATATCAAAATAGGCAACACAAAGAACACCGACACACCGCACATGGGTACAATCGTATGTCGAAGCTTCAAAGTGTAATATCCAACATGCCGCCAGGTCACTTTCATAACAGTTCTAAAGAACCAAGGTATCACAGTGGCGACTCCATTTCTCATATTGATGGCTAACTAGACTACCACAAAAGAACATCGACGCACCTCACTCAAGTAGAACTGCATGCTGATGCCTCACAAGGTACTATCAAATATGATGTAAGGTCAAAACTTTAACACTATTACCGAACTAAGGCACCAGAGTGTTTTTAAGCACAACAATCAATAATGCATGATATCGAACACCATTCAGGCCCTTCTAGACAAAACGAGATAGGGTATTGATATTAGACGAATAGGATTAAGCCTAGAATGAAAGACCGAGGCCATTGACTAGGTATTTCTCGACCCACAGAAATAAGAAAACCTAAAAGACACATTCCAAATTGGCCATGAAGACCAGAAGAACAAGAAAATCCACACTTCTTCCATCCAAGACATTGAGGTACGAATACAAACGTGCATATACAGTATGCATAGTAACAACAGTTTCTATTATTGGCAAGTTTTTTTTTTTAAAAAGCACTGTTTTTTCAGTTCCCTCCCAATTATAACAGAGTTCCAAGTCCTACACTTACAGTCCCAGCCCTGAGGAAGACCTTCTTTGAAACCCTCACGGTCCCTTGCACAAAGGTCGAAACGTGTCGGCACCACCACCACTTACTGTTTTTTTCTTGCACGTGACTCAGAGGATTAATACACAAATCTGCGAAGTGGAAATTGCATATAAGTTTAGCAGACAAAGGATGGGCTAAACCGTTGAAGCTTGAGAAACATCTCTGAGCACATATATTTTAGGACCACTCAATTATACATTATTGAGGATAACTAGATATCTCGATATAATAGCAAAACCAAGTAGGACTTACCAAATTGTTGAGTTCTTAAAAATAATATGTTGTGATTATATGTTGCACTGTTTTGTTTGACATTTCTTGTGCTGGTTTCTTTGACATGTGCACAAGTTTCAGAGAAATTAATGTAAAAGATAGTTTGTACCAATTTTTGTAAAAGTAATGCACACATTTTGTGTTTTAAAATTGAAGTGAAATTATGAAGTAAAGTAAAAGTTCGAAAAGTATAAATTGAATGTTTCCATGTGTTGTGCTTGACTACTGCTAAATAAGTAAAGGAATGTAGTTCTTGTCTGTCTACCATAGTAGTGAAATGAAGTAATGTATTTTGTTGAGCCTTGTGAAAACAGGCATAGGCAATAAATTAAAACCTATGCTGATCAAAAAGTATGATAATCAGTGGTCACAGAGGTACCACTTTCTGAATATTACTTTCTAAAAGTGACATTTTCATACCTACAAAATTGAATAAACATCTTTACTAAAAGACGGGTTATTAAATTCTGAGTTCAGAGAGCCCAGACTCCATTTATCAATCTTGTCCCAATGAGAAGTTACGCATTGTGAGATGGTACAAAGCATCTCCCATTAATTGCTATGGGACAGGTAGCCTTTCAATAGTGAAAAATGAAATACACTGTGTTTAACTATCACAACACATTACACATACCAGTACATATCCTACCTTTCACATACACTGCACCCTGCCCAAGGGGGTACCCTGTGCCTACCTGAGGGATGCCCTACACCTAAGAACAGGGAAGGTTAGGGCCTGACAAGTGGTTGCACTTGACAGGTTGACATGGCAGTTACAACTGCATGCAGACACCCTGCCCCTGAGGGTACTCTGGGCCTACCTGAGGGGTGCCCTACATGTAATAACAGGGAAGGTTAGGGCCTGGCAAGTAGTTGCACTTGCCAGGTCAACATGGCAGTCACAACTGTGCGCAGACACTGCAGTGGCAGGTCCGAGAACCCTTTGAAGGGCTGCTTGTGTGGTGGCACAACCTGTGCTGCAGGCCCACTTGCAACATTTGATTTACAGGTCTTGTTCACACACAGTGCACTGTACTAGGGACTTAAAGGTAAATCAAATAAGTCAATCATGGAAACACATTAATCATAGGGAGCACTTGCACTTTGGCACTGATCAACAGAAACAAAGAGCCCAAAGCATCTAGACCAGCAAAAATCAATCCAGAACACAGCATGAACACAGACGGCAGGGACAGAAAGACAGGAGAAACCATGCCCAGGATCCCAGGCCTAACAATCACATCAAGAGTAGTTTAAGACTCAAAGGTTTGGGGAGAAAAACTTCTAGGGGTGGGTGTAACTCACATAATTCCATGTAACATAAACTGTGGAATCATCAAAAGTTGTGCAAGATTACTCACAGGTTTAGGAGAAGAGTAATTCCTCATTTAGCACTATTTTCTTAGCACAAAAATTCGCCCTCACATCCAAAATGGACACGAGGATGCATTATGCACTAAGAAATAACACTAGAGACAACAGAACATGAACATCAAGTGCAAGCAGCTGCT
Organism: Lissotriton helveticus; assembly: GCF_964261635.1. NCBI lineage: Eukaryota > Metazoa > Chordata > Amphibia > Caudata > Salamandridae > Lissotriton > Lissotriton helveticus. The sequence continues at coordinate 789,594,890 of NC_136068.1, forward strand.
TGCACTCACTCAATGTGCACTTGGGAGGATTTTATCTTAGCTAATTCCTGGCACTTAGCGCAAGATTCTTAGCACAACATGCCCTTGTCATAATACGTTACATTAAGGCTGACCAAAAACTACTGGTGATATTACACTGAGTGCCACACATTATGCAGATCATAATTATCATCAGTGCACCCTAGAGAAATCCAGCACCAACATCAGTAGTGCACCACATACACTTGCAGCCGTGCGCACATTAGGAAAAAGCAGTCGGTATAACTCTTAGCCACAGTGCGCCACAATACCCACATATAAGATGCACACATCCTACTGCATGAACACCCCAAATAAGCGCGACACCTGTGCTCTCAATTAGGGTACTTGATGTCCTTTTCATAAGCTTCTGTTCCTGAAAAATGCCATTGATGCTGCAAGTAAAGCAGCAGCAGCCCGCGATCAGGTGGTGCAACCCTGACAATGCTGAGCGATCCTGACCCGGGGGAGCCTCCATCAAGGTCGCACCCCGTTCTCCTCTGGCACCCCTCACAAGGGACAGCTACCTGCAATTGTGCAGGACTGCTGCCGCGGTCTCCAAACAACTGTGGTAAGCGCAAGAGCGGTCCAAACACGGAGCGAAGTCTCCATCAACTCTGGCTCCTCTCTGATGCACATGGAGTCCGTGAGGCTCCAACCTGAGCAACCAGGCTACAACCAGGCTTGGGAAACATGCGGGGCTCTCCTTTTCCCCACGGGAGCCCCACCCGCAACCAGGCTTCCCCTGCCTGACTTCCGGCAGCCACAGAGCAAAGTCCCCGTCGACTTCGGTTCTCAGCCGCAGGCACCTAGGATCATGGAGTGCCCACTACGCTCTTGGGAAGGTGGCTGACACGCGCAGCGGCTGCTTCCTCTTTTCTCTTCTTCTAGACACATGGTGTACACACGGCACCTCAGGGACTGCAGGGATGAAAAATAAGCAGCACTCAACATGCTGCCTCTCCGCTTGCAGGAGAAAGGGGCTGTACTTCATCAGCACTCCCAGATACCCTCACTGAAAGCGCTTCACCTGCGCTAAGCCTCCTCAAGGCCAGGGACAGACCAGCAAGGTGTGGCTGGTAGGCCAGCACTAGAGATCCTCAGGGCAAGGCTGCAGTCCTCTCCCAAGCCCAATGGGCAGCGGGTCAGCAGTCCAGAGGGGCAAAGTCCCTAGGCAGTTCCTCCAGGCTTAAAGCCGCCTTACGGTCACAAGTCCCATGCAGTATCTTCAGTCACAAGCAAGCTCAAGTTGAGTACCTGAAGTTCAAAAAGTTCCTCTTTCATGGGGTCCCAGCTCCAATGCTTATAGTCCATATGTCTTTGTTCTTCCCCCTGTCACAGGGCACTGAGCCCAGTCCAAAAAAGTTCTGGGGGCACTTTAGCATATCTTTTCAAGTGCACAACCACCTCCATTATTAGTGTAAGCATTGGCTCCAGACATACCACAGGGGGGTGGAGCCATCATTGTGGTGCAATTGCTACTTCACCCACCACTTCAAGTGCAGACCAGGCCTATTCAGGTGCCAAGGGAAACCCCTCTGGCTACTCTCAATTCAGCCAAGGTCTATCCCGCCTAGCGCTGAGCCACTCAGGCAGGCAGGACACACCTCAAACGCCCTTAAGGACTGGCTGAAGTGAATACACTTCCCCTCTCTCCTGTCAGTCAGAACCAGATGGTCAATACACATCAGGCAGGCATGAAGACACATAGCACACAGACATGCCCACTTCTAAAAGTGGCATTTCAAAAATAGTAATAAATCCGCTTTCACCAATAAGCAGGATTTATCACTATTATTCCAAACATACCAAATTTGATCATGCTACCCCTATCATGTCAGGAATTACCACTGAAGCACATATCAGGGGTTTCCCAATATACCCCTATGAGAGGGCAGCCTCACAGCAGTGAGAAGCCGAATAGGCTGTTTGTCACTACCAGGACATGCCACACAGTTAATATACATGTCCTACCTTTTACCTACACCACACCCTGCCCATAGGGCTAGCTAGGGCCTAAGTTAGGGGTGAATAGTATGTAGTAAAAGGGGATTGCAGACATGGTGACCACTTAATGTGCCACGTTAAAGCGCCAGTAAATTGCGTGCGAAGGCCCTGCAGTGGCAGAGGCCTAAGACAGGTTTGAAAGGCTACTTTGATGGGTGACTCAAACAGCGCTGAATGCCTACCAGTAGCATTTGATTTACTGGCCCAGGGTAGCTAGCATACCACTGTTCAAGGGACTAACAGGTAAGTTAAATATGCCAAACAGGTGTAAACCAATATTACCAAGTTTACAATAGAGAGCACATGCACTTTAGCACTGATCAGCAGTGATAAAGTGCCCAGAATCATAAAAACACCAACACCAAGTCATAAAAAAGCAGGAGGAAGGCAAATAGTTCTGAGATGACCCTGCAAAAAATGCCAAGTCCAACGAGGTGTAATCACATTATTACCAGTAATTCTGCATCAAAGAGTTAGTCAGAATTACTGATTACTCTGATTACTGCTGCCTAATTTATATTACACCCAGCGTTATTACTTCATGATTTAGAGAGTAAGTCACTCATTTTAAACGTCTTTGATAATTGTTGAATCTCCGATTAACTGAACTACTTGTTGGTCATTGTGCTTTCCTGCTTTTCGAATAAAATAATACTAGGATGCCACGTTTGCTGTCGTGAAGGCAAGTAAATTCATTCAAATGATCAATATGATGAGGATTTTAATCAATATGGCTTTTACAGCATCCTGATCCATTTGTGAGGGAAGGTCACAATCAAGACACGAGGGCACTTAACGGTAGGAAAGCCAATTACCCAGGTTACATGCAACAACTGACATTTCGTCTTAATTACTGTTATGCGGACAGTACTTGTCGAAGATGGAAGTCACTAAAGTTAATTATTATGCTCTTTTAGGTTTGCATACTCACCTGGGTGTTCTTAACAAGGGTCATTTAATTCACCAAAACAACTATCAGTGGATGCTTTGATGTTTCCTTTGCCAAGATCGGCCTTACCAATAATATATTTATCAACATAAGGCATTTCGCCTGTCCAGGAGACACCGAAATAACCTACACACTTAACTCTGTCGCTCAATTCAATGCCTCTTCATTTTGGAATATTTCTCAAGAGGTAATGTAGGACTATAGGTTATATTATGTTCCTCAAGCATCATGGTGTATATCCCAGAGCAGTAAGAAATGATAATATGCCGTAGTGTATTCTTCAGTGAATTGTATTATTATTACCCCAAGAAATTATTCTCCAGACTAAAGAGAATTTGACCGACGCGTGCATCGGAAATCATCTTTCCAGTGCCATGCCCCGCAAGCCCGAGATAGTCTCACGAGAGCGGCGGCCATGTTTGGACCACGCCCACCCTCAGCCAGATATTTGTCTACTTGCCTGAAAGCATCACCTCGACCCACTCGTCGCAGTCAAGGTCTTCAGAACTGGACAGCTCCCTGCAGCATTCGCACTCCAGCATCGCTTCAGGAAGGGCACCGTGGCAAAGTCAAACACTTCAGAAATGAAAAGAACAACATTCACCACCAGAACGTTTGGTAACGCGCTTCCTCAAGCCTAAGGCGTTAACTATTTTATTAGCAGATTTTGGCAAAGCAACATTACAGGGAATTTTTCTGAAAAAGAATCATGTTCAGAAGTTAATTGTCTGTTTGAAATGTTAAAAGCAAATGTCATTAAGAGAATCATTAGAAGAGGGTCCCACCTTGTCAATTAAGGAAAAGTTTAGTAAAAATAATACAGAGTATGTCTAAAGGCATGCTTTGAAAATTGTAAAACCTGAGAGTCACAATGATATTATTGATTCCCCAATAGGGCGAACCCCAGTAAGTCCCCACACTAAACATTTCTTAACTCGGAGAGGGGGAAGAGGAAAAACAGGCAATTGGAAGGGATGGTGTCAAGAGTGACTTGAGATCTCTAAGAGAAAAATAGGGCACTTCTATCTATAGCTACTTCTGTTGTTTCCATACAGTGGGGTTAATGGAGCTCTAGCTGAATAGACAGCGAAGAAAGGACCACAGTCAGAACTCCTCGAATTCAGAACCGACCGCCCAACCATCTACTTTTCTCTCGTCCAATTTCCCTTTCCCTACAGGCTATCCTGAAACCACTGTTAATCCTGAGAGCGGGTAGCAGGACATTCAGCGTGGAGCTGGGATCCAACTCCTTGTGCTGCCATTTTGTCTCCTCAGGATCAAGTACTCGGTTTAACGCCTTGTTTTTGTGAGCCTGATATAACAACATGAGGTGGACCCCCAGTTTTACAATGGCTAAAGCATAGGCCATATACTCGACCTGTCCCATGATAACTTGATATAAGGTGAATCAATTGTAATGTTCATAGCCTGGAAATGGAATCACCATCAAACCTGGTTGCTGATTGTCCAGCTTTACCATCTTTCACAGGTCCCTTAAAAAAACTTAAGGGAAGCTGGCTTAAAAGGGAGAGTATCCACACAGATGTCTTAAAAGCAACAAAAGTTTTCATGTCCCAAACATTTAAGCCAATCTTGGCCATACATTTTCTGCATAAACCCTTCGGGGTTTCAGAAGAGGAAGTGTAGCAGCCAATTGTCACACTTGCCCTGCAGCCCTTCCATGGCTTTCGAGACCAAACTCTTCAGCCTAGTGTTCAGCATTTAAACCTAGAAACAACAAAACCCAGGCTGGAAGGACAACCAGCTCTGTGGATAAGTAAAGATCGAACCCCCTACCAAGTGAGCCTATAGATGTCAATGTGGCCGACGTGACCTGTAGCATGTTGAGCCAATCTGGCTATTTATCCAGCTGTATTTTTCGTACAGGGTCATGTACACCAGTGTCACTTTGTACATGGAAAGCACTTCAAAATGATTCATCCTATATTTTTGAGCTGTTTATTAATTTCTTCTAAATTAATTTCGTGTTTGAAATAACTCATAGAATTTATAAATTTTTTCTCTGTGGCAGCATAATTGACAGTATAATTCAATGTACAAAAAATCATCTGCAGTAGAGGGATCCAGTAGAAACCATTGCAGCAAGCCCACTGGAGTTCCACTAGGAAACTGAAAACGACATGAATTAAGGAGCACAAATTAATTAATTACAGAACATTATAGGTTTAGAATAGGCAAAGGCAATGTCTAACAGCATGATGAAACGAGTCGTTTACTGGATAATATTATTAGCATATTACAATAGAAGAAATAAAATCAATAAATACTAACAGTTAGCTTAAAATATAAATAGCAGATCTTGACATTGAGTGAAGAATCAGTAATGTTTCAGTGACCCCCCACGAGGTATAAGAGAATAGGTGGTAGGTATTTTTTCCCAAGATGCATAAAAAGTAAACTTTATGTAATGTATGGATGTTCGTGCAGTGGCCCATAGCTCCAGAACTCTTTCGCTGATCCGTCTGAAGTTCAAACTGCTTACAGTTTGACAAGAACAACAGACGACTTTCGCTAGCGACCATTATCTAAATGTGATGAAAGAGATGCAAATATGTTCAAAGTAGAATTTACTTTGAAAAGCATCTTAAATGCCATCGCTGGTATACAGTTTGCCAGGCTTCAGGCGAAGTTGGCATTCCAGCTGTGATCTTTAAACATTTGTTGAATCATAATGCGCTAAAATATAATCCCTTTATTCTCAAATTTCCATAAATATCATGTGTTCGCGAAATCATGGTGTCTGCTCTCTGTGCTCTGCATTAATAATAATAAGAGGGATGAAGCTAAATGTGTCCATATCTCATTGCAAGACACAAAGTAAACCTAAGGAAATGAATTTCTTCTTCGTGTTCAAGTAGATCATTGAATACATTCAGAGTAATGAGCATACATTTATTCACAATAATCACCGATTCATAGTTCTTACAAAAAAGTAGATTTTTAGCTCATAATGATCAAGTGAGATTTGGGACACTCATGCCTACTGCACGCTGTTTACACAAACGCAAAAAGAAAAAGTGATGGACAGAATGCAGAAGAATGTCATACATTCACCCCCGTACAGAGATCTGGGCCTAAATCCATAGTTTTTTTTCTCCCCACACCATTCCAGTTTGAACCCAGCCCAGGCCCGGACTGGCCGTTGCGGGCACCGGGCAATCCCCCGGTGCGCCGCAAGGGTGGGGGCCGGTTTTGGGCCCTGGGGGCCGTTTTTGTTACAGAGCCTTTTTTGCAGCATTGCTGCAAAATCGGCCCTGTAACAAAATCGGCTGAAAACCGACCTCGGCAAAGAGCTCGGTCGCACCCCCAGGGGGCTGGCCGAGCACTGTGCCAGGGCCGGTTTTGGTTCTCAGTCCGGTCCTGACCTAACCATATGCAAATCAGTCTTGACCCTGCCCCCAATGGAAACAGTTCATTCCGAACTGCAAGGCCAGGTCTTCCCTGGACTGAAACAAGCATCCTAGGACCAGTTTCGGGTTTCACCCCTCATCAGCCAGGATAGCTTAACTCCAGTGGCATGGAGAGCATGGGGCCCACGTCTGGGCATTCCCGTCCCACTCAGGGTGACAAATGCAAAAAGAAAAATTGATGGATAGAATGCAGAACAATGTCATACATTCACTCCAGTACAGAGATCTGGGCTAAATCCATTGCTTTTTTGCTCCCTTCTCCATTCCAGTTTGAACCCAGCCATATGCAAATCATTCTAGACCCTGTGCCCTATGGGAACAGTCAAGTCCGAACTGCCAAGCCAGGTCCTACCTGGACTACAAACAAGCCTACTAGGACCAGCTTTGGGATTTCACCCCTCATCAGCCAGGATAGCTTGACTCCAGTGGCATGGAGTGCACTTGTCCCACGTCTAGGCATTCCCGTCCCACTCTGGGTCGCAAATGCAAAAGAACAATTGATGGGCAGAATGCAGAACAATGTCCTACATTCACTCCAGTACAGAGATCTCGGCTAAATCCATCGTTTTTTTACTCCCCATGCCATTCCATTTTTAACCCAGCCATATGCAAATCCATCTTGACCCTGCACCCAATGGGAACAGTCCAGCCCAACCTACCATGCCAGATCCTCCCTGGACTGGAAACAAGCATTGTGGAACCGGTTCCTGGGTTTCACCCCTCATCAGACAGGATAGCATGACTCCAGGGGCATGGAGAGTACAAGACGCACGTCTGGGCATACCCGTCCCACTTGGGGAGACAAATGCAAAAACAACAATTGATGAACATAATGCAGAACAATGTCATACATTCACCCCAGTACAGAGATCTGGGCCTAAATGCATAGTTTTTTTGCTCTGCACGCCAATCCAGTGTGAACCCAGCCATATGCAAATCAGTCTTGACTCTGCGACGGATGGGAACAGTCCAGCCTGAACAGCCAGGCCAGGTCCTGGGCTCACTGTGCCACTGGATTCAAGCAAGCCTGGCTGATGAGGACTGATGCCCCAAAACCTGTCCCAGGATGTCCGGTCCAAGGAGCACCTGGCTTGGCAGTTTGGTCTGGTCTGTTCCCATGAGGCACAGGGTCAAGTGATTTGCATATTGCACACATCCTTCATCCTACACACTGTATTTTTACACTGTCTCCCCCTGCACGTACCTGGTCGGTCCCCGTTCCGTCACGGCTGTTGTGCCGTTTGAATGGAGGGACGCGACTCCGCCCCCTCATTTCCTATAAAAACGCCAAGGTTATCGGCCACGCTGGTGTGAGCAGCGCGAGCTAGGCGCTGAGAGTGAGAGGTGATTTGCGTAAGCTGGCAGCAGCTGGTTGACCTGAAAACTGCGAGACCTTCTTTTTAACAATTTGTATGCTAACTTGCTGGGACTCATTTGGAGCTTTGGAACAATTTTTTAAACTGCGTGTGTGAAGTCCATTGACAGATTTCCTACACACTGTATTTTTACACTGTCTCCCCCTGCACTTACCTGGTCGGTCCCCGTTCCGTCACGGCTGTTGTGCTGCTTGAACGGAGGGACGCGACTCCTCCCCCTCATTTCCTATAAAAACGCCAAGGTTATCGGCCACGCTGGTGTGAGCAGCGCAAGCTAGGCGCTGAGAGTGAGAGGTGATTTGCGTAATCTGGCAGCAGCTGGTTGACCTGAAAACTGCGAGACCTTCTTTTTAACAATTTGTATGCTAACTTGCTGGGACTCATTTGGAGCTTCGGAATAATTTTTTAAACTGCGTGTGTGAAGTCGATTGACAGATTTCCTTCACACTGTATTTTTACACTGTCTCCCCCTGCACTTACCTGGTCGGTCCCCGTTCCGTCACGGCTGTTGTGCCGCTTGAACGGAGGGACGCGACTCCTCCTCCTCTTGGTGTCTCATATCCGGGTTTCCGCCCTTAAAGGTAGATGGGGATGCGGAAGCTCAGCGGACGGGCGCAGCGGGCGCGCCGATGGCGCACCGAAGGCGCGCCAAAGGCAAGCCCGTCTACGCCCGTCCACGACCGGAATACGGCCTCGGCCAGTTATGCTGCCCGGTCGGGGAGTGAAATCGAAAGGATTATTTGGACAGGTGAGGACCTACTGTCTTTGAGGCCGGTACGGCCATGTGAAGCCGGTAGGGTGGAGTTATCGAAAGATTCCTTATCTCAGGTATGCTTGCATTGTGGGATGACCCTCGGTACACACAAACCTAAAGTCCCAATTGGCCCTCTGGCCTGTAGTTTTAAAGCAGGCTTGTTGAACTGCAGATCGCTGCCAAAACATGCTGAGGACATTTGGCTACTGCTAGAAAGTGCGGAGTGGGACGCCCTGTTTCTGACAGAAACATGACTGAATGATCATAACATGACTGCCATTTCCTTAGCTGTGCCCTTAGGTTTTAAAATGTGTTTTTCTAATCGAGATGGAAACAGAAGGGGTGGGGGTGTGGCCCTCATTCTTAAAGACTGGTACAAACTTACATCTTCCGCACCGACTATGATTGCAGGGGTGGAAGGCTTGCACTTCTGTCTCCAAATTTCCCCTCAACAATCCTTGGCGGGCTTTGCTATTTATCGACCCCCGGATTGTTCAGAGGAGAACTCAACTGCGCTTATGGGTATTATTGTCCAATGTTCTCTACTCCACCCGCATTTTTTAGTGGTAGGGGACTTTAATGTGCATGTTGATAGAACTGATTGCCCTCGAGCGGAGCAGCTAATTTCCACTCTAAGCGCAGCCAACCTGTTACTCATGACTACTGGACCCACGCATATAGCAGGTCACACGCTCGACTTAATATTCTCCAACATCAGGGATATGTCAGTGGAGGCACCACAGCCATTGCTGTGGACAGATCATGCCCTAATTCCTTTCACCATTATAGCACTGGGAGAGAGGTTGGAGGGGGGAAAACGTTCCGTTCTGCAGAGACAGTGGAAAAATTTGAGACCAGAAATTATTGGTCCAGCCTTAGCCCGGAACCCCCCGCCCCTAACCGCCAATACAAATACTGATGCCAATGCTGTGAATCAATGGATTAGTGACATGGTGGAGGCAGTTTCCCCAGTTAAACGAGTATTGTCACGAAGGGAATCCCCCTCGGCCCCCTGGTTCTCAGAGGAACTGAAGGCAGAAAAATCAGCTTGTAAAAGACTGGAACGGCAGTGGAGGGCAAATTACTGTGAATGGGCAAGTGCCCGCTACCGGGCAGCCATTCGTAAACTCCACAAATCAATAAGAAAGGCTAAAAAACACTTTATTGCCACCTCCATTCAGCAAGCAGATCACTCAAGCAAAGAAGTTTTTAAAATAGTACAGTCCTTTTTTAAACCCAAATGTATCGTGATAGAGGTTGTCCCTTCGGTAACACTCTGTGATAGCATATCGGAATTTTTTGATAATAAAATTAAGAAAGTTTACGGTTCATTCTCCCTGCCAAGACCCACGACAAAAGAGGATGCGGCCGAGGCCATCTGCCCTCTTGTGTTCCTATGTCAATTCCAGGTGATTTCGTTACCTGACGCCCTGCAAGAAATAAAAAGGTGTAAATCCGGTTCTCCCGATGATCCCTGTCCACCTAAGCTCTGGAGTCTGATGGCGGAGTCAATTGCGCCCATTCTCCAGCATGTGTGGAACACATCGATTTCCTCGGGAGTGTTTCCGGGCTGTTGGAAACATGCCTCACTTCTCCCTCTGAAAAAGAAATTGAATGGAGATCCGGAGGATCTTAGCAACTTGAGACCAATTTCACAACTGGCAGCTCCTGGTAAAATGTTGGAGAAATTGATCCAACGGCAACTAAATAGGTTTACGGAGGACAATAAAATCCTGCATGAAACCCAATCGGGCTTCAGGGCAGGTTTCAGTACTGAGACCGCCCTGATTGAGGTGGCCGAGTCAGGTAGGTGGTCGTTGGAATCAGGGGCATCTGCTATGCTGGTGCTCCTGGATCTATCGGCCGCCTTTGACACGGTTGACCACGGAAGGCTTCTGCATCGATTGGCGGAGGTAGGAATACAGGACCAGGCACTCGGCTGGCTTCATTCTTATTTGACTAATAGGTCCCAGAAGGTAGCATTGGGGACCTTTGTGTCCAATTCTAGGCGGCTGGACTGCGGGGTACCACAAGGCTCGGCACTCAGCCCGCTGCTTTTTAACATTTACTTAGCCCCACTTTTTACTTTAATTTCTAACTGGGGTGTCACGGCAATTTCGTATGCCGATGACACCCAGTTAGTTTTTCCTTACTCGGAGGTGTCAGAGGCAGCATTTGTTAATTTCAAGGGGTGTCTACGTGACGTGGCTAGTTGGATGAACACTAACAAACTGAAGTTGAACGCCGAAAAAACGGAGGTGCTCTTCTTTGGGAAAGGCCCCCACCCCTCTGCGGAGCTCTGGTGGCCTACAGAGATGGGCACGGCGCCTATCCCCAGCACTAAGGCTAAAAACTTGGGAGTACAGTGGGATGATAGTTTATCTTTTATGCCCCACATCCAACAGGTGGTCGGAGGATGTTTAAGTAAGTTGAGTAACTTACGGAAATTTCTCCGGCTTCTGCCAGAGGGATGCCGTAAAACGGTAATCCATGCTATGGTCACCTCAAGGCTGGATTATGCTAACGGTTTATACTTGGGCCTTCCAAAATATCTGATTCAACGGTTACAAACCGTTCAGAATGCGGCTGCGAGACTGGTAAAGCATATTCCATTCAAGCAGCATGTCTCTCCGCATTTGTACAGATTACACTGGCTACCGGTTGCTAGTAGAATCAAATTTAAGGCCCTAACCTTGGCTTTTAGAGCCTTACATGGAACCTGTCCCTATTACCTGAAGGCTCGACTCCCTAGATATGTACAGACGAGACATCTTCGCTCCAACTCCTTGCTCCAACTCTGTGTTCCTCGAGTTAGGCGTGCCCGGTTGGGGGGCAGGACCTTCTCAGCCAGCACGGCAAAGCTCTGGAACACCCTACCGCTGGCTATACAGTGGGCACCATCTGAAGCTATTTTCAGGAAGCTACTGAAAACGTGGCTTTTTAAGTAATGAGCTTTCTTTTTCCATCTGTCTCATCACGCGGTTTCTTTTTTTACTTGCCCTGCACACTTAGCGCCGGGACACCTCTTTTTGAGGTAACTGTACGCGCTTTTCAAAATTCTGTATTATTATTATTATTATTGCCGGGTCTAAACTGGAGTGGAATGGTGAGCAGAAGAATGATGGATTTAACCCAGATCTGTTGACTGGGGAAGAATGTTTGATGCGCTCTGCATTCCGTCCATCATCTGTGTGTCTTGAGTTTATACGAACAGCACATGTAAGCAGCATCATTGATGCATGTTTTTGTGCCTGTGTCAGTGTGGTGCAAATAGTATACTGCCTGGACAGCTAGCACACATTTCCTGACAGCTTTGTTATTTGATGACATTTTAACAAGTGCGTAAGAATACTCCCACCGCTTGAGCAGTGCACTCAGATCCTTGTCCTTGCCTGGCAACAGTGCCTCAAAACATCACTGATTGCCTCAGACATGGGCACTTCAGTTTTAAGCCCTAAAGTGCCCAGGACCGAGTGTCAACCAGTGACACCTCGTCACAGAGTGAAGTGGGGTTTGCAGTCTCACTGACCCAATTGGGGACAGTAATTTTAGGAGGGAGGGGGGCAGATGGGACACACACACACATACACACTCACACCCATGCATTCACACACGCGCTCGCACACTCACAAACATACATTCACAACACACATTACCAAATATTCAAATATACACACACGCAGGCATCAAACATTTATTTTAAAAAAAATCACACTTACCTGCAGCTTTTCCTTTCCCAGGAGTGTTTGGACTGCTGCCTTCCCACATTGGCTGACCTAAGGCTAGCCAATGAGGGGAGGCAGCATTCCCTATGTCGTCACAGAGTGGGATGGGACTGCTGACCCGACCCTACTCTGTGACAAATTGTCACTGATTGATACTCGACCCTAGGCGCTTCAGGGCTTGAAACTGAAGCGTCTAGGTGCAAGACAATTGAGTAACGCTACTTCTATTCACTGAGGGGGGGGGGCCTCAAAGGACCTTTGTTGAGGTGAGAAGGTCACACCGAGTGTGACATTCTTAGCCCAGCAAAGCTCAGCTCAGGCAGCCAGGAGCGTTTGTCTAGCCCCTGGCTGCCTGACCTGAAATAGGAGTGTCTGTCAGGCTGACCTTTGCTCAGTCTGACAGACACCCTTCCTGAGGTGCAAAAGGTGTGGGGGCATGACCCCTCAGCCCCAAATGGACTGGCCTTGGCTGCACTGACCCCATTCCTTTCTGTGACGAGGTTGGGACTTCTGCGTTCCCTCGTTGGCTGACCAGCCAATGAGGGAAAGCAGCAGTTCTAAATCTCTTAGGGCCTCTAGGCTTGGGCCAGCAGAGGGAAGGCAGCAGTCCCAACTCTATTGGGACTTCCGAGGCTTGGACTTCTGCCGTCCCTAATTGGTTGACCTAATGTCAGCCAATGAGGGAAGGCAGCAGTCACAACCCTCCAGGGAACTCTGAGGCTTCCCTCTCAGAGAGTTGCAGTTAAGATAAGTTTTATGTGCTTTTTTATGTTTGGTGCATGTGTATGTGTATATATGTGTATTTGTTAATGAGTATTGTGCATGGGTTTGTGTGTGTAAATATATGTGTGTAAGTGAGGTGTGTGTGTGCCCACCCCAGTAAAATTACTGTCCGCCTCTGTTGTTCACATTTAATTCTCTGACATCTTTCCCCAGGTTCTTAATGGTATAGACACACATAGACCAGTGGTATAATACAAGTTCCTTCAGCCTCTGTGGCGCAGGAGGCAACGACCCCCTTTGCGACACTCCCTCACGCCTTCAGGGGCTCGCCATCAAGGCCAAGGCCAATGAATATCTACGATATCTGGGAGACTCAGGGGTCCCTCAGGGGTCCCTCCTTACATTATGCAGGGGTCCCTTTCATGTTAATTTATGCCATTGGCTGGCTGCACAAACTGTACACAAGTGTTGACTGCATCCTTGTCAGTCTACTAAAGCAAAGGAAAGCTTTGATGTGATGAACTGTATATTCTGGGCTAGAACACTTTGTCACCAATCTCAAGTGGGGCAAAAGGGATGGGTATTTACCCCACCCTGTAAAAAAAGTGACACAGCAGGGTTAGGTATTTATTAGATGTGGTAAATACCTTCTTTTGCGAGTATTGTTTTGGAATATAGGGCGTAAGATGCGCGATTTGGTGCTTATTGCATTCAATTCTGCATTCAGGACTTACAAGGCATTTACCCTGGTAAATGTTGTCCGGTTTAACAAAATTACAGAGGAGGTGGAGTAATGACTCCTCCGGATCACCAACCGACCCATGCCCCCACCACGTCTTCAACAAGGCCGACTCCATCATCGCACCCCAACTCCGGGACATCATCAACACCTCCTTCAACACCGCCACCTTCCCGTAGAGCTGGAAGCACGCCAAGCTCAGCGCCCTCCTGAAGAAAACATCAGCGGACTCCACCGACCTCAAGAACTACCGCCCCATCTCGCTCCTCCCTTTTCCTGCCAAAGTCAGCGAGAAGACCGTCAAAAGACAGCTTGCCGCCTTCCTCGAGACGAACGGATCCCTCGACCACTCGAAGTCCGGTTTCCGAGCCAACCACAGCACCGAGACCGCCCTCATCGCAGCCACTGATGACATCCAATCCCTGCTCGACAACGGGGAAACAGCGGCCCTCATCCTCCTGGACCTCTCCGCAGCGTTCGATACTGTCTGCCACCGCACCCTAGTGTAGCGCCTCAGCAACATCGGAATCCAAGAGAAGGCACTGGAGTGGATTATCTCGTTCCTCGCCGGAAGAACCCAGAGAGTCCGCCTCCCCCCGTTCAGATCCGAGGCCACTGAAGTCCTCTGCGGCGTACCACAAGGATCATCACTCAGCCCCACCCTCTTCAACATCTACAAGAGCCCCCACGCAGCCAGCGCACGCCAACACAACCTCAACATCATCTCCTATGCCGACGACACCCAGCTGATCCTCTCCCTCTCCAACGACCCCGCCACCGCCAGAACCAACCTACACGAAGGGATGAAAGACGTACCCGAGTGGATGATGAACAGCCGCCTGAAACTGAACTCAGACAAGACGGAAGTCCTCATCCTGGGCTTATCGCCCTCCGCCTGGGACAACTCCTGGTGGCCCCCTGCCCTGGGCACCACTCCCAAGCCAATGGACCACGCATGTAACCTGGGCTTCATCCTGGACTCCTCCCTCTCGATGACCAGACAAGTCAACGCCATCTCATCTTCGTGCTTCAACACCCTGCGCATGCTCCGAAAGATCTTCCTGTGGATCCCCACCGAAACCAGGAAGACGGTCACCCAGGCACTCGTCACCAGCCGACTGGACTACGGAAACACCCTCTACGCTGGAACAACAGCCAAACTTCAGAAAATACTCCAACGAATCCAGAACGCCTCCGCACGACTCATCCTGGTCATTCCCCGACACAGCCACATCTCCGGACACCTGAGAGACCTGCACTGGCCCCCGGTCAGCAAGAGGATCACGTTCAGACTCCTCACCCACGCACACAAGGCCCTCCACGACCTGGGCCCCAGGTACCTCAACAACCGCCTGACCTTCTACACTCCCACCCGCCAGCTACGATCGACCAGCCTTGCCCTAGCCGCCGTTCCACGCATCCGCAGAGCCACCACCGGAGGAAGATCCTTCTCCTACCTGCCAGCCAAGACATGGAACTCCCTCCCCATCCACCTCCGACTGACCCAAGACCACCTCTCCTTTAGGAAGCAACTCAAGACCTGGCTCTTCGAGCAGTAGCGGACCCCCCTCCCCCAGCGCCTTGAGACCCTCCGGGTGAGTAGCGCGCTATACAAATGTTATGATTGATTGATTGATTGATGACTGACTCGAGATTTTGATATGTGCATAAGGGAAGTTATTACACTTACAGCAATTTAATGGGGCATATTCTCAAGGACTTATCGCCGAGTTATCCGCACTTTATCACAGCCAAAGTGGCGATAAAGTCATCCCCCTATTCACGAGCTACTGCTAACAGCCGATATCACCAGTTTTCCTGCGACAGCAGCCGCAAAAAACTTCGCCACCAATGACACCGGCAACTAATGCTAATGATATACAGAGTTGGAGTTCCCGTGCAAAAAGCTGCGACAACACCACTCTGCAACATTCTCAACAACCAGCCAGATTGGCGATAAGATCCCAAAACAGGTGATAAGGCGCGTTAGCAGCACGGATTTAACACCTGCTCTTACCTGGTGTCAAGTCGGACGACAACCTGCACCATAAAAGGGAGCCCAGCCAAGAACCACACCTGAAGAACAACAGATGCCATGGAGCTACTGATCATGCAGCTCGGAGCCCCAAGAGGGCCACAACACCCACTGCCACCATCCCCCGGCCCACCCCCCAGCACCCCCCACACCTCTTAGACTGCCACAGAGGCAGCACAGACAAAAATAGCGGACCTTCAGAAATCACACCAGCCTCACAAACCTAACACCAGAGGATGCCATTGCCCACTACAGACTTGAAAGGACAACCATCCTCCGCATCCTGACCATCATTGCCCACAGGCTGACGGTACCTACACAGCGGACACCCAACATCCCTCCGCAGACAAAGCTGCTTGCTGTTTTTGCATCTATTGGCCTCTGGTACCTCCCAACCAACAACTGCCAGAGTTGGACGAGTCTCACAGCCAGCCCTATCAAAGTTCATCACAACTGTGTTGGATGCCATCATCAGCTTGGTACCCCAGCACCTTCACTTCTCCCACACTGCGCAGGAACAGCTGGAGACCAAGCAAGGCTTCTATGCCATAGCTGGCTTCCCATACGTGTTGGGGAAATTGACTGCACACATGTACTACTTGTGCTCCCTGTCGACACTGCACACAATTACAGAAACAGAAAGCACACACATTCCATCAATGTGAAGGCACTAGTGGACCCCCGGGGACTCTTCACCAATGTCTCCAACTCCCCAGGTTGTGTGCATGATTCCTACATCTTCCGACTGTCCATCATCAACCAGCGCTTCAAGGATGGGACCTATGGAAATGCACTGCTCATTTGTAAGTACCAAATGAACACACCACACACCTTAACTCCACAATCATGCAACTCACAACTCTGGGAATGCACACGTTACAAACTCACATACAACATGCCAAACAACATGCCCACCTACCAAACACAACATCACAACTTTCTGTGGTAACCTGGGCTAGCCATGTACACAAGCCATCAATTGCATGGCACCTCAGCCACACAATAGCAGAATGTCGAAAGAGGTGGGAACCAGGCTTGTGCGAAGGAGGCAAGTGACCCATGAATAAGGATGTACACAATGCCAAGTGTGGCGTGGATGTGCTGACCAGACTGCAGTATGGAGACCACAAACATTTCCATGTCGATATATGCTGCTGGTGTTTGGAGTGCAGTGGACAGTGGACACAACCATGTTACCCCAAGCAGTGGGGAAGATCGCGGAAATGTAGCTTGTTACGTCCCCCCTGTAAGCGTGAGCTGAGTGGGCTGGCTCAGTGTACGCCAGGCCAACGTAGGCGTGAGAATAAAAAGCCAGTTGCTCTGGGCATGGTTCTCTTCTGTAATGGCCAATGTGTCTGCCAGGGCGGTGCCTCTCACACCGCCGCGAGGCCAACGCAGTGAGCGATGGTGCCTGCAATCCTGTGCGCCTGCTGCACATAAAGTCACTGGTCCCCAGACCCATCTTGGCTGCCCCTGCGCACCCGGGCCTCACCTCTCACCTGGCAACAATGGCGTGTGTCAAAGAGGGTCCATCACGTGCCGGTGCAAGCTCCAAGCCTGAGGCTCGCAACCTTGGCAGCCTCCTCAGGCCACCGCTGGCGTCCGCGACACAGGTCCCCAGCACTACTTTCTCGTTGACGTACTCCAACGCTGCCTCCGGCCTACACTGTGGTCTGGTAGGTAACACATATGGAATTGAGTCTTGATATCATGATGGCCTAGTTCATATGTTAACCCCTTCTGTGCTCATGACGACTGGGAGCCCATAATGAGACACAGTGGGTGTGTGCTCATGACGGCTCCCGGCCATCATGGCACATGGCCCCTAAAATCCCTCTTGTGCAGGCACCAGAGGGATTCCTATTTCTCCACTGTGACCTCAGACGCTGGGGAAGAGCTTACCCAGCTCATGAGGCGCCCCCGTTTCAGTGAAATGATGATCCACAAATTCCCTACCACCCAGCGTTCCCCCATGTCTCCCGATAAAAATGAACCCTCACTCATGTGGGTGGGTCAAGTACCCGGTACAGGCAAGGACCCAAAACCTATTGAGTAGACATCAAAATGACCTACCACAATACAACCTAGTTTTGCAAGGGGAGTCACCTGGGTTTTTGGCCCTGGGTCGGCGGCCATCTTGAGAAACTACCAAACCCACACATTTCTAAAAACTAGACACCCGGAGGAGTCCAGCGAGGTATGGCTTGCATGGCTCCCCCAACGATTTCCTTCCCAGAATACCTGGCAAACCTCAAATATTGCTGAAAAAAAATCACTTTTTCTCAAATTTCTGTGTGGGAAAGTTTTGAATCTGTGTGGATCCACAAATTTCCTTCCACCCAGCATTCCTCCAGGTCTCCCAATAAAAGTGGTACCTTACTCACGTGGGTGGGTCAAGGACCTTGGACAGGCAAGGGCCCAAAACCTATTGAGGCGACATCAAATTTACCTATCACAAACCAACCTGGTTTTGCAATGGGGGTCCCATGAGTTTTTGGCCCGGGGCTCGGCGGCCATCTAGGGAAATCTATCAAACCCACACATTTCTAGAAACTAGACACCTGGGGAATTCCAGTGAGGTATGGCTTGCGTGGGTCCCCCAAAATTCCCCTAACCAGAATCCCCTGCAAACTGTAAATTTCACTGAAAAAATCCCTTTTTTTCTCAAATTTCTGTGTGAGAAAGTTCTGGAACCTGCGTGGATCCACAAATTTCCTCCTACCCAGCATTCCCCCAGGTCTACTGATAAAAATGATGCCCCACTCGTGTGGGTGGGTCAAGGAACCCGCAACAGGCAAAGGCCCAAAACCTATTGAGGCAACCTCAAAATTACCTATCACAAACCAACCTGGTTTTGCAGGGGGGTCCCACGAGTTTTTGGCCCAGGGCTCGGCGGCCATCGAGGGAAACCTACCAATCCCACACATTTCTGGAAACTAGACACCCTGGGGCAGTCCAGCGATGTAGGGCTTGCGTGGGTCCCCCAACATTCTCGTACCCAGAGTCCTTTGCAAACCGTAAATTTTGTTAAAAAGTCACTTTTTCTCATATTTCTGTGTGGGAAAGTTCTGGAATCTGGGCGGATCCACAAATTTCCTCCCACCCAACGTTCCTCCAGGTCTCCGGATACAAATGATACCTCACTTGCATGGGTGGGTCAAGGACCCGCGACAGGCAAGGGCCCAAAACCTATTGGGGCGATATCAAAATCACCTATCACAAACCAACCTGGTTTCGCAAGGGGGGTTCCATGAGGTTTTGAGCCTGGGGCTCGGAGGCCATCTTGGGAAACCTACCAAACCCATACATTTCTGGAAACTAGACACCTGGGGCAGTCCAGCGAGGTATGGCTTGCGTGGGTCCCCCAACATTTTTCTACCCAGAATCCCCTGCAAACCTCAAATTTAGCTAAAAAAACACTTTTTTCTCAAATTTCTGTGTGGGAAAGTTCTGGAATCTATGTGGATCCACAAATGTCCTACCACCCAACATTCCCCCATGTCTCCCAATAAAAATAAACCTCACTCATGTGGGTGGGTCAAGTACCCGCTGCAGGCAAGGAACTAAAACCTATTGAGTTGACATCAAAATGACCTAGCACAAAACAACCTACTTTTGCAAGGGGAGTCACCTGGGTTTTTGGCCCTGGGCTCGGTGGCCATCTTGTAAAACTAAAAAACTCACACATTTCTAAAAACTAGACACCCGGGGGAGTACAGCGAGGTATGGCTTGCATGGCTCCCTCAATGTTTTCCTGCCCAGAATCCCTGGCAAACCTCCAATTTTGCTGAAAAAATCACTTTTTCTCAAATTTCTGTGTGGGAAAGTTCTGAATCTGTGTGGTTCCACAAATTTCCTTCCACCTGGCCTTCCCCCAGGTCTCCTGATAAAAATGGTACCTCACTCTTGTGGGTGGGTCAAGGACCTGCCAAAGGCAAGGGCCCAAAACCTATTGAGGGGACATCAAAATTACCTATCACAAACGAACCTGGTTTTTCAAGGGGGGTCCCATGAGTTTTTGGCCTGGGGCTCGGCGGACATCTAGGAAAATCTACCAAACCCACACATTTCTGGAAAATAGATACCTGGGGGAGTTCAGTGAGGTATGGCTTGCGTGTGTCCCCCAAAATTCTCCTACCCAGAATCCCCTGCAAGCTGCAAATTTCACTGAAAAAAATCACTTTTTTCTCAAATTTCTGTGTGAGAAAGTTCTGGAACCTGCGTGGATCCACACATTTCCTCCCACCCAGCATTCCCCCGGGTCTCCTGATAAAAATGGTACTCCACTCGTGTGGGTGGGTCAAGCGCCAGCAACAGGCAAAGGCCCAAAACCTATTGAGGCGACATCAAAATTACCTATCACAAACCAACCTGGTTTTGCAAGGGGGGTCGCATGAGTTTGTTGCCCGGGGCTCGGTGGCCATCTAGGAAAACCTACCAGTCCCACACATTTCTTTGAAAACTAGACACCCGGGTTAACCAGCGAGGTATGGCTGGCGTGGGTCCCCCAACATTCTCCTACTCAGTGTCCCCTGCATACCGCAAATTTTGTTAAAAAATCACTTTTTTCTCCTATTTCTGTGTGGGAAAGTTCTGGAATCTGCGTGGATCCACAACTTTTCTCCCATCCAGCATTACTCCAGGTCTCCGCATAAAAACGGTACCTCACTCGTGTGGGTGGGTCAAGCGCCCGCAACGGGCAAGGGCCCAAAACCTATTGAGGCGACATCAAAATTACCTATCACAAACCAACCTGGTTTTGCTAGGGGGGTCCCATGAGTTTTTGGGCCCGGGGCTCGGAGGCCATCTTGGGAAACCTACCAAGCCCACACATTTCTGGAAACTAGACACCCGGGGGAGTCCAGTGAGGTATGGCTTGCTTGGGTCCCCCAACATTTTCCTACCCAGAATCACCCGGAAACCTCAAATTTAGCTAAAAAAACACCTTTTTCTCAAATTTCTGTGTGGGAAAGTTCTGGAACATGGGTCTCCAACCTTTTCTGTAGTGAGAGCTACTTCTGATCAGTAAAAATCATTGTGAGCTACTAAATGCCAAGCAAATTGCAAATTTTTACGAGACACCCCCCATACCCAGCTTCATTGACTTTAAGCCTAATTTCTTCAGAGACCACACTGTGATTTGAACATGCACTGCAGTCAACTGATTCCCCGTGGACCGCAAAATGAAAAATTCAGTTCAGCAATTATTGATTGTCACTTGTTTTCTTTCTATTACATCTGACAAATTCTGTGTTAGTACACAAAATATTATTTTGGACCTTTTAAAAAACATACATAAAGGGTGGAAGAATCTGGACTCTGGCGCTAATTTATGATGACTGCATGAAAGCAGTGCTCAACCAATCAGTTTGTACACACTGTGAGGTGTACAGCAGATTCCTTGTGATTGAAACTTGCTGCTAGTGGTGCCTGGGGATGGTGATCTAGTGATTCTGAATTAGTTGAGAGCTCTGCTTGGTGACTTGGCGGTGCATGGTCTCAGAGGGCTGACAGCAACTGGGGCTGTTGTTGAGGCTGGGGTTATTATATATGTGTCTCTTTTGCCATGTCGCCCAAACCTGCTGCTGGCGCCCCAAGAGCCTCTTAGCTCCACAGATGAAAGTGCCTACCTGACACAGCATATGGCTGTGTGTGTGAGATTCAAGTGCCCTCAGGGAGAAGAGCTGCTACACTGCCAGTCACGTGCTGGACCTGGATGCCACGGGTGACAAATAATTGCAAGGGCCTCATATTTGCATGCCAGATGAAGCTTTGCGGACAATTAATGGAGCATAATACCTGATGATACATTTTTGTATCACATATCACTGGGGTGACATTGGGTCATGCACCTCCCACTGTTCTTCTCTGCCGTGATCCTCCTCAACAACTTCGGCCCACCAATAAGTAATCCAGAGTGTGTACTGCGCAGGAACCCTCTACTGTTGATATGCCCAGCTGAAATTTAGTTTTGAGAGCAAACCATTACCTGGGCGACTAATGGTAGACTGATAAGGTATCATGACACCATTCTGTGCAATGTATTTATTCATTCCCCTTTCAAAAACAAACCAATTTACACCCTCACCATGCAACCAAGCACTGAAGCCATACTCATCACAGTACTGCCAGCTGACCTGCTGAAAAGTACTTTTCCTTCTTCACACCAACATACATCTAAGAACCTTTCAAATAAAGTTACCTAAATATATGACACCGGCAGGCGAAACATATTACGTAAGCGCTAACTGCCTGTGGTATCGAAAACAACCAGTACAGGAAACACAATGGACAACTGACTACCCATGGAACTCAAAGGGGCACACCCATCCGTGCACAAGACACACTACACATGTTTAAAATTATCGGACTCATTTTATTTTCACATTGACCAGCAGACACTGATACTAGATCAGGCGCTTAACAAGCCTCTTACCAAGAATACACAACCAAAGCACATCTGGTTGAGGGAAGTCCCAAATGCCATAACAAGGGTCCCTAGAATGTAAAAGTGCTTATTTGCCAAACTATTTGTAGAAGGGGCTAATTATGCATTTTCTGTCCCCTGCTGCCGGGAATACATGAATAATGGTCTTCTCTAATATGTAAATACATATTTCTGTTGCTCGATTGCTGTCAATACCTGGTGCAAATTAATTTTAACAGTTCATAAGATGAGCGTAAGAATCACGGGGCAAGGGAACACCAAGCAGGGGAAAATACCCTTTGAGGTCAAGCAGACTGCTTTTGTTATTTTCCCCGGCTCTGCCCCGCCATCTGCCACTGTTCACAACTAAAAAGCATACACAACTATTTCACGACGTGGCTTACCGATTGATCTGCTGCTTCCCACGCAGATAAGAGATTCTGTGCCAGGCTGGAAAAGGCAAGTGGTGCAAGGTTAGGTAGGTTAGCAGCTCAGTACTGCCTGCGCCACGTCACTGCCCATGCTATCAAGATTTCTGGCCTCTTTCTGCACCGACCCATGTCATGCAGATTGAAAACACGGTGCTACGCTGCGAAAGGCAGGTGGCGTAGTGATAACTCAGATGACGAACAACGTCGTCATATTCAGCCCGCCTCCTACTCCCCAGCTAAGCTCAGTTAAGCCTATCAGAGCAGCTGATTTGGGTGAGGGCGGAAACAGCTATTAAAAATGGCCAAAAACGGCAAAAGGGAATAAAGGGTTACAAAATCAAAATGCCGGGGAGAGCTACTCAAAGGGCCTCTGCGAGCTACAGGTAGCTCGCGATCGACCGGTTGGAGACCCCTGTTCTGGAATCTATGTGGATCCACAAATTTCCTACCACCCAGCGTTCCCCCATGTCTCCCGATACGAATTAAACCTCACTCATGGGGGTGGGTCAAGAACCCGCTACAGGCAAGGACCCAAAACCTATTTAGACATCAAAATGACAGCACAAAACAACCTAGTTTTGCAAGGGGAGTCACCTGGGTTTTTGGCCCTGGGCTGGGCGGCCATCTTGGGAAAGTACCAAACCCATGCGTTTCTAAAAACTAGACACCTGGAGGAGTCCAGCAAGGTATGGCTTGCATGGCTCCCTCAATGTTTTCCTACCCAGAATCACTGGCAAACCTCAATTTGTGCTGGAAAAAATAGCTTTTTTCTCAAATTTCTGTGTGGGAAAGTTCTGAATCTGTGTGGATCCACATATTTCCTCTCACCCAGCGTTCCTCCAGGTCTCCGGATAAAAATGGTACCTCACTCGTGTGGGTGAGTCTAGGGCCCAAAACCTATTGAGGCGACATCAAAATTACCTATCACAAACCAACCTGGTTTTTGCAAGGGGGGTCCCATGAGGTTTTGGGCCCAGGGCTCGGAGGCCATCTTGGGAAACCAACCAAACCCATACATTTCTGGAAACTAGACACCCGGGGAAGTCCAGCGAGGTATGGCTTGCGTGGGTCCCCTAACATTCTCCTACCCAGAATCCCCTGCAAACTGCAAATTTTGTTTTTAATTTCACTTTTTTCTCAAATTTCTGAGTGGCAAAGTTGTGGAATCCTCAAATATCCTTCTACCCAGCGTTCCCCCAGGTCTCCTGATAAAAATGGTTCCTCACTTGTGTGGGTAGGCATAGTGGTTACGACAGAAATGTCCCAAATCGTACTGTGGAGACTTCAAAAGAACCTACAAGAAAACTACCTGGTTTTGGGGGGGGGGGCACCGAGATGTTGGCCACGGTCTCAGCAGCCATCTTGGGAAAGTACCAAACCCAAACATTTTTAAAAACTAGACACCCATGGGAGTACAATGAGGTATGGCTTGCGTGGATCCCCCAACGTTTTCCTACCCTGAATGCCATCCAAACCTCAAATTTAGCTGAAAAACCATATTTTCCACATATTTTTGGGTGGAATCACCATGGCGGCACAAATGTCCTACCCCACAGCGTTCCCATGAGTCTCCTGAGTACAATGATACCTCACTTGTGTGAGTGGGGCAAATGCCTGTGACTGGGAAGAGCCCAAAATATAGGGAATAACGGTAAAGCAGTCAGATTTCTAAGCACTAAATAAAAAAAAAAATAGGTTTGTAGCCAATTTTGCATTGGACAGCCACGGGAGACCTGGGGGAACGCTGGGTGGGAGGAAATATGTGGATCTACGCAGGTTCCAGATCTTTCCCACACAGAAATTTGAGAAAAAGGTGATTTTTTTCAGTGAAGTTTGCGGTTTGCAAATTCTGGGTAGGAGAATTCTGGGGGACCCACGCAAGCCATACCTCAGTAGACTTCCGTAGGTGTCTAGTTTCTAGAAATGTGTGGGTTTGATAGGTTTTCCAAGTTGGTCGCCGAGCCCCGGGCCACATACTCGTGGGACCCCCCTTGCAAAACCAGGTTGGTTTGTGATAGGTTATTTTGAAGTCGCCTCAATAGGTTTTGGGCCCTTGCCTGTCGCAGGTCCTTGACCCACCCACACGAGTGAGGCACCATTTTTATCGGGAGACCTGGGGGAACGCTGGGTGTGGATCCACACAGAGTCCAGAACTTTCCCACACAGAAATTTGAGAAAAATGTGTTTTTTGACAATTGTTTAAGTTTGCAAGGGATAACAGAACCTGATGAGAGACAGTCAAGTCACCCCATCCTGGGTTCCCCTGAGTGTCTAGTTTTGAAAAATGTATAGGTTTGCTAGTTTTCCCTAGGTGCCGGCAGAGCTAGGGTTAAAAAACGACAGCTAGGCACTTTGCCAAAAAAGGGGAATTTTTCACTGTGAAATTGTGGTGTGTCCATGTGGCGTTTTGCGCCCTTTCCTGTCACGGGCACTAGGCCCACCCACACAAGTGAGGTACCATTTTTCTTGGAAGACTTTGGGAACGCAGGGTGTGTGGAAATTTGTGGATCCACACAGATTCCAGAAGTTTCCACCCCAGAAATGTGAGCAAAATTTGCTTTTTTGACAATTGTTTTACGCTATGCAAGGGATTCTGGGTAACAGAACCTGGTGAGAGCCAGTCAACTCTCCCCACCCTGGTTTTCCCTGGGTGTCTAGTTTTCAAAATTGTAAAGGTTTGCTAGGTTTCCCTAGGTGCCGGCAGAGCTATGGTTAAGAAACTACAGCTAGGCACGTTGCCAAAAAAGGGTCATTTTTCACTGTGAAATTGAGGTGTGTCCACGTTGCGTTTTGCACCGTTTCCTGTCGCGGGCACTAGGCCTACCCACACAAGTGAAGTACCATTTTTATTGGGAGACTTAGGGTAATTCCGATTTGTAAAGCACTTGTTATTACCTATTGACTTTCGATGCATTTCTGCCTTCCAAATGAAAGACAATGTGTAAAAAAGAAGTTATTTTGAAAAATGACCAATAATTCTCATGCTAGTATGAGTATTCCCAATTTCGGAAGTGTGCAAATATCTACTGTTTCTAAACCCTATATTTTGTTCCTATTTCAAAAATACATAGGTGTCTTTCATACAGATTTTTCCATGTATAGATTTTCCCACAATAATTGCTATATACCCGGTACATAATAAAAAAACATTGCAAATTGCTGCTAAGTTTTTGGTTCTGGGTTCGTCGGGTTCTTGGTGAACCTACAAGTCCTATATATCCCCACAACCAGTAAGGTCTAGCGGATGTAACAGTATATTGCTTACAAACAGCTGTTATAATTAGAAGAAGTTACAGGTGAAAACGTTGACACAAAAAAGGCTGTGGGGGAAGACCTGGGACATGTAGCTGTGTCTTACCCCCCGTAAGCATAAGCGGAGTGGGCTGATGTACGACAGTCCAGCATAGGGGTTTGGTAAATCTACCCAGGGCCCTGAGCATGGTCAAGTTTTGGGCTTGCTAAGGCAGTAACTAATGCATGTGTCCCACCCATCCTGCAATGGACAATATTGCAAAGTAGCATGCCCCTGGAGTGCGGGCTCAGCCGAAGGGGCAAAGGAAGGGACGCTACCCGGCTCGGGGTCGGGGATCATACATGCAAACTGTTGTGTGTTTCACTGATACCACAGCATAAGCCAACGGTCTACCCTCAACTGCATCGCAAGTTCAGCCAGCCATGAAGTCTACATCTGTGTCCACTCTATCCTTACCATAGGCCAACACTCATGTGGCCGCCCACCTTCAACATACAACATCACAGTGTCGTTGTCAGGCTTGTGGACATGCGCAGACCGGCATGACAATGGTGTGCCGTAGGAGTGCAAGTGATGCAACCACGCTGCGCACACTAGTTAATAGGCTCCGGGGAGGGAGGAGCAGCAGTGAGGCTACGTAATACACATTGTTTCCGCTCATTTGCTACAAGTAGTACATGTCAAACAGGAATCACTAAGTTACACATATCACACACCAATAAACCAGAGAGCCTGCCAACACATCATGCAGAACCAACTATTGACTCATGTCTCTCTGCACTGTCACAGGTGATCAAGCATATGCTCTCTGCCCTTGGATGATGACACCCCTCCGAGCCCGAACACATAGGCCCAGAGGCAGTACAACGCGGCCCACAAACGCACCAGGGGCATCGTGGAACGCACATTTGGCTTGTTGAAGTAACATTTCAGGTGCCTGGACATCACAAGTGGAAGGGTCCTGTACAGCCCAGACATTGTGTGCAAGATGATCGTTGCATGTTGTGTGTTGCACAACATATGTGTACGCAACAATGCCCCATGGATACAAGTGCCAGATGCACTGGACGATGATGAGGGAGAGGAGGCAGGTGGACCACACCCCACTGCAGCTGCAGCAGGAATAGCCCGTAGGAACACCATCATTGACAATTTCTTCACATGAGCACGTCAAATTGTCACAGTCCTTAGCAATCATGGGACAGTACAAAATGACCACAGGCACATCATGTGCAAACAAGTTCATTACAACACACATTCCCTGAGTGCATCTCACTCCTCTGTACAAGCACATCACTCTGACAAGTGTAAGTGCTACATGTAGTGCTAACAATCTCATAATTTAAAAATAGATGGTGGGTGTGTCACCTCTGTACAGAGAGGCTGTATAGGGTGTCACGCATTCTAAATGCCATTTCTGTGTGTCAAAGATAGTATGGAATCCCACTCATCAGCATTTCACATCTGTCCTAAATCATTACATATGTGCTGTCATTTGTGACCTACAAGTGACAACAGGGCTTCTTTTGGGGTCAAATATGTACCACCACGATGCAGGGATGTACCCTGTGAGTCAAGTCCCACAACATGAGCAACATGGTCTTAAGGGGAACTCACTGCCCCTACATTCGCCCATGCTTTCATGCTTGATTAATCATAGACATGACACGTCTGTGTGTATTAGTATGTATTATTCACGTTCAGTGGAGTTTTAAAGCAGTCTTAGTACTGGACCATGCAGACAACACTTTACAATGTTGCCCCATGGAGGGCCAGACAGAGGCCTTTGAGACTGACAAGTTACTCGGAAGGGGAAGAGTCCAGTCTGCAGGCTGATTGCTGTGTCATTGTTAAGCAAACAAAATATGGCAGTCCATGTTGAGGTCCAAGGTTAGTGTTGCAGAGTGTATCGGGGGATGGTGGAAGGTGTTATTCCAGGGCATGATGCAGAGGGCAGAACCAAGCATAAACAAGATTTCATGTGCCTCACATGTGGGTGGTAGTGTTGGTCTGCAGCACTGTGGAGATGTGGATGTAGAAGTAGCAGCAGCATTCATCTGCGCAATGTCTATTGGCATCACTCCCTTGATGAAGATCTGCAGGGCATGGAGGGTCCCATCTTCAGCTTTCTCATGTGCAGCCATGGTAGCCATTCTTTGTGCCTGCATCCGCTCCATGACCCTCCTTATGTTTGCCAAATCACAGGTGACATCGCTGTAGCCACTTTGACTAGACAGTTATTGTTGTCTCCGAGTCATGACTCCAGTGACGCCAGTTTTATAGAAAAAGGCGCCTTGAGGAATTATTTCATATCATTACTCATTTTACATCAAGTCATATATATGTACATTGATTGAAAGGAACATAAGAGACGTGGTATCCTTTGTTAGGCTTTATATCGTACCTGGAACAAATATATTTCATCAATTGTTACAAAAATTAATACAAAGACTAGGCAACACAAAAAACACTACCATATTCAATAAATTTTCAGTAGTGCATTACACCGTTGGTACAATATGTATTAAGCATATATATACAGAAAGTGCTTCTGAGACATCAGTCAGCTTAATTCATCAGTTCATTTAACAAATCCTGTTGCTGGTGATTGTAAACCAAATGGTGTATAGGCGTCGACGTTTCGGTCTTTATCGTACAACTCACACCAAGACCATCATCAGGACTAAATGTTGCACAAGATATCTACAAAAATATACAATATATACACAATCAGTATAGGTACAACCTACTCCTTATGTCCAATATAATCGATTGTCTGCTAACATTAAACCAACCGTCACCACACCCAGTGTGACAAACTAAACTCAATCAAGCCCCATCGGGGTGTCCAATACTCACTGAAGAGATATAAATTTCCCAAGTCTTCAAGATCGAACTCAGGCTTCTCAATAAAGACCAATCAAGTTTAGTCGTGCTCCTATACAGATACAGAATCACAGTGTAACCAATCAGTATGCCCTTAAACATGCTCTTGACTATCCATATGATACCAACATGATATCGGGAGCTTACCTCCACACTGTTGTCAAGGTAGTACGGTTTAAACGGGTATAAGTCCGCTAAATAATTCCATGTGCATACCGTCTTACCTACAAAACAAAAACCAGGGCGTCCACTATCAGATACCTGTACAACCAAATCCAGGTTATTCAAAACACCTCTAATGCTAATATATGCCCAGTATAGGTACTCACTCGTATGCTCCACTCACGACGGGAAACAATCCTCGTCTTTCTCAGTCCGCGTCTACACTCAACAGCTGCGTGAGGGTGAAAGACATACTCGCGCAGGGTTCACGCATGCGCATATGATAATTAACCTGGACGAACCTGCAGTGGCCATATTGGAATGGTAAACGTGATGATCGTAAACCCCACTTGCGAATAGGAGCGGTGAAATTAAGGAATATACATCAGCCAAATTCACTGTACATAAATCAAAAATCACACAAATGTCACATGAATAAATATATTTTACCTTTCTCTGATGCCTCTTTTCAAGCACCGTTCTGAAGCCAGTATATGTATGGGACATTAATTGGCTAATTGCATAGGGCGTACCCCCTCTAAAGGGGACCAGTCAAAGAATACCTCAATATTTACAATTCAAATTACAAGTTCATCATAGCCAGAATTCTCATCATACATGTTATCGTATGAAACAATCGCAGGGTCGCTAAACTATGCCATTCCACGTATTGGTTTAATCCATATTCCACCGTCCCACTGGTCCATATCCATTTGTTTTCTTTTAATGTTAGCAGACGATCTACATTGGTCCTCCTTTTAGAACCCTTAACAACCTCTAGTACAAACCATTTCATGTCTTTCGGACCATGTGATTTGTGGATGAAGTGTTCCACTAGAGGTGCTGTCAGTACCTTGCATCTGATTCGTGATTGGTGCTGAGCTATTCTCTTTTTCACTTCCTGTGTGGTCTTTCCAATGTATGTCAAACTACAGGGACATTGTATACAGTAAATGACGTTCTTCGTCAGACAGTTAGAATGATGTTTCAGCACCACTTGTTTCCCATTCAGAACACAAGATTTTGTCACTGCAGTAGTATCACATGCTGCACATTGTCCACATGGGTAATGACCCACGACCGGTGCCAGTCCCCATTGATTATGTAAGGTGTTAACGCATGGTTCCCTGTAGGTTTTCACCAAATGATCGCGTAGGTTCCTAGCTCTCTTAAAAGCAAAACGAGGGAAACTTAACTGTGGTTCGACTTTCTGCATCAAATGCCAATTCCTCGATATGATCTTTTTGATCTGGTTGGACTCCGTTCCAAAGGTAGTGACACAGGCAAAAGTGTTTTCAGCCTTGTCCTTTACCTTGTTCTCATCTAAAAGTGCTGTCCGATCGTAGTACCATGCACGTTTAAGAGCCCGTTTCACTAGTCTATGGGGATATTGTCTGGCACTTAATTTCAATTGGAGGATTTTAGCCTCTCTGAAATAATCCTCCCTTTGTGACGCCAGCCATGGATTGTTGGAGGATATGGGGCGGACTGTGAGTGTCCGGTAGGGAGTGTAAGTGGTCCCTGATGGGACTTAGACACCCATGTATGGCATCTAGTTTGGCTGCCATGAGGTCAAACCCCACCGCACCTGTGCAGCCAGCTTTTTCTGGCGGTCTAACACACAGCATTAGAATGTGTTCTTCGGTGAGGTGCAGGGTGGTGGGTGCTTCCTGGTGTGTGGTCTGTGCAGGGAGGGGGCTCACCTCGATGGTGCTGGGCTGCCCTGCTACTGGAGTTGGGGTGCGGAGGTTATCCATTAACTGTTGGAGTTCGTCATAGTCATTGTGCTGGGGGTCGTCTCCATCGTCACTGACGTGATGTAGGGTCTGCTCTGCTGGAGGTGTTGATTGTCCCTCTGCAATCTAAAGGGGAGATGAATTTTCACAGTGTGTTCCATGTATGTTTACACATTGGCGAAGTTTACATACAGACTGCATGACAATGTACATTGCGACTGTTTGTGAGGAGATACTTATCTGATGCCCGACAGTGGACGTTTGTACTACATCACCGATGTGATGTTGTTCTTGAATATTGTCATCTCACAGTTTTTTTCTCTGCTTTTATGGTGCATTTTCCCCCATGACGCGTGGGAATTGCAGGCCTGTTGCTGGTTATTTCTGATTTTTATATCGCGGTTTGGGACATCACCACTTTTTTCACGTTCGCGTTTCACATTTTGTAGGCGCCGCATTATTTTAACACGGACATTTGACACGTTATCGTGATTCTATTGCATGGTACAGCAGTGTTGAGAATACAACTTTAACACAGCGATATTTTACCGCGATAGACTGCGATGTGAAGAGTTGCGTTTAGCTAATTTTGCGATAATTATCACACATTCTTGAGAATATACCCCAATGAGTTCCAAAAAATGGTTGCAGGCAGTATCACTAAATTTGGCCATGCTGATGCTTTAATTCCATGGTCTACTGCAGGCTTAAGACAATATGAACTAAATGCAGAGTTGTTGGAGCGAGAAAATCCAATAACACTTGTGTGGCTGTAAAGTAATTTGTATTGGCAAAAAACAGAGCTACTATGATACCCTGGGAAGGAGTAAATATGAAACATGCACAATGGGATTCTATATGGATGACGACGTGTGGCCATGAGTAATGGCAACTGTGGATTATATAAATATATAATGTACAGACACAACACCGGTTTGCAGCAGCAACACCCATTTTTGGCAACAATGGGTAATTGCGTAGAAATCTCTAAGTTGACATCAACAGCATGTTAGCAGATATTATAATGGGCAGGCAAAGGCATAGAAACTATGTTAGAAATGGGGGTCTCTAGTTGGCAGAGGTAGATACCTTTGTCCAAATAGAGACCATTGCTTCTATTCAGGGTAAGGGGCATACAGACTTTAGATAACCCCTGGTCACCACCTGGGTAGCTTTGCACGAGCAGACAGACTTATCCCAAAGGCAATGTGTAAAGTATTTGCACTCAAAGCACACAGTAATACAGTGATAACACCACAAATGGACTCCACACCAATTTAGAAAAAATAGAGTATCTTTATTTAAACTCAACAAGACCAAAACAACAAAAATCCAACATACATGTAATAGGATATGACTTTAGAACAGTTATTGCAAAAAGAAAGCTTATAGAAAACAGATAGCTCCACCTGGGGCTATTATAACGTTGTGATAGCAAATAAACAGTACCTTGGAAACAAAGTCTATGACGATGCACGGAGTTGGGGAGGTGAGACATCATTGCTGAGGTTGAGGCCGGCTCTCTGGCTGCCATGGGGGAGTTGAGACATCGTGTCCGCAAGGAGGCAACGTGGCCTGGACAGTGGAAGTTTGCGAGTTCATGTATTCACCCTCAGCGGTTATTGGCGCTGCGATAACAGGGTGCAAGCGCTGGCAATGATGGAGCCGATGTGAGTGCTGGCATCGGCAATGGCCTATAACTGCAGGTGTCGGCGGACATCAAAGGGCATCGGAGCTGCGGTGCAGGCGGACGGTGTGTGTAGTTCACTTCATGAGCGGTGCCTCTGGTCACAGCGGCATCATTGACATCGTCGAAAACAGGTTTATTGCTTCATTTGGTTTTCTTCAAACTTCCAACAGGAGGAACAACCTCGAAAGGCCCAAAACTGGAATAGACACCTCCTGGCAGGTCAGCTTTTCTCCTTGCCAAAGGTTCCTCTTCGGTCCAGAGGCAATTTAAAGTTCTGGGGTTTCAGGTGTAATACTTATACTCCAGAAAGTCTTTGTTTTCTTTGTGCAATGGTCTCTGAGCACAGTCAAAACCAGTTCTGTCCTCACTGGTGCAGTATGACCACAGGGGTTGGAAATAGCATTGTGCAAGGGAGATAGGCCCTGTTCAAGTGCAAGGATATCGCCTCCCACTGCTCTAAATGCAGCCATGCTCCATTTAGCTCAGTTCTGAGTTATCCAGGCAGGGCACACCTCAACCTCCCCCCACCCCACGCCCCCAGTGGATGTCTACAGTGAATGCACATCCCCGGCCCCTAACACTCCAAAACCAGACAGCCAATACTCAAACAGGCAGAGGTACACAGAATGGTTAAACAAGAAAATGTCTACATTCTAAAAGTGCCATTTTCAAACACACAATTTAAAAAACGTTTTTACCAAAAGATCTGTTATTAGAATCTGAGTTCTGAGAGCCTAAACTTTATTTCCCCATCTTTCCATCTGGTCCCAATGGGAAGTTATATTTGTAAGATGTTATAAAGTATTTTCCATTCTATCCTACGGAGCGAGATAGCGTTTCAATAGTGAAAAACAAAATTGGCAGTATTTCACTATCAGGACATGTCATACATACCAGTACATGTCCTACCTTTTACATACGCTGCACCTTGCCAATGGGGGTACCTTGGGCCTACCATAGGGGTGCCTTACATGTAAGAAAAGGGAAGGTGAGGGCCTTGCAAGTGGGTGCACTTGCCAGATCGACATGGCAGTTACAAACTGTGCACAGACACTATAGTGGCAGGTCTGAGATATCTTCTCAGGGCTATTCATGTGGGTGGCACAATCAGTGCTGCAGACCCACTAGTAGCATTCGATTTACAGGCCCTTGCACCCTTAGTGCACTTTACTAGGGGCTTATCAGTAAATCAAGTATGCCAATCAAGGAAACACCAATCCATAATAACAATTTATACAGAGAGCATATGTACATTAGCACTAATCAGCTGTGGTAAAGTGCCCAGAGTCCTATAGCCAATAACAACCGGTCAGGAAAAAAATAGGAGGTAGAAGCAAAAGGTTTGCAGGTAACCCTGCAAAAAGGGCCAAGTACAACAACCTTATAATGCAAACTGCAGCCACCCAGGGGCCGTTCCTCCATTATGGCAGAGGAGCGTCGTCCTATTTCTGGAAGCATCTCGTGAAAACATAAAATAAGATGACAATAAAGCAATTAATAAAACAGCTTCATTATCATTTTGTAGGAGTGGGTTAGTACATTAGCACTAATCAGCTGTGGTAAAGTGCCCAGAGTCCTATAGCCAATAACAACCGGTCAGGAAAAAAATAGGAGGTAGAAGCAAAAGGTTTGCAGGTAACCCTGCAAAAAGGGCCAAGTACAACAACCTTATAATGCAAACTGCAGCCACCCAGGGGCCGTTCCTCCATTATGGCAGAGGAGCGTCGTCCTATTTCTGGAAGCATCTCGTGAAAACATAAAATAAGATGACAATAAAGCAATTAATAAAACAGCTTCATTATCATTTTGTAGGAGTGGGTTAGAAATCGCAGATGTCACCTGAGTCTTGGGGCGGGGCCATCAGCATCAGGAGTGGTGGGCACTGCTGTCAGTGAGCATGTAGAGTTGGCCAGCCATCTCAGAATGGCCAAACCGACACGTGCACTGACCTCTCCCCAACCCAAGCTGCTTTGCTGGGCAGAGAGAAAAGCAGGCGTAGGCTACCTGTCCCCTTTGGAGCAGAAAACAAGCCCGCTCAGGTCAATCCCAGCGGCTGGTATTGGCCATAGGGGAGTCTGGGAGTCTGTGCTGATGGGAACTGCAGTTTGCAGTTCCAGGAACAGAAGAGCACAAGACCAAGCATGGGAGAAGAGGATCATAGAGGCGGTGGCTGGTAGTAGGAAGGTAAGTGTACTTTTTTCTTTTTTTATTGTTTTCCCCTTGCCTAATTTTAGGTGAGCGTTGTGGGGTTTAGAGGGGTACAGAGTGGGAATAAAATTAATTATAAGTAATTATTATTACGTTTTAAATTAATAATACTTATTTATTTGATAATTAAAATATTAATTGTGCAATGACAGTTTTTTAATTTAAATTTTAGGTGTGGGTTGTGTGTTTTGTAGGGGTGTAGGGTGGGAGGTACATTAATTTCAATTAAGTTACAATGAATGTTTTAATTGATCATTTTTTCCTTTTTTATTTTAAAGAAAAAAGATTAATGCATGTCATGACATTTTCTAGATACGTAATAAAAAACACATGATATATATGGAGAGAGCAGAGATAAAAAAAATAGTATTCATTCACAAATATACAAGAAGCATCAAGAGATAGCAGCTTGAATCACCTTATGGGTTACCTTTGATAGTATGGAAGAAAAAAAGGGCCTGTGCAATAAATAAGTTGATATTTACAGATTTCTTAGTTTAAAATAGAAAAGGGACTAGTTCACCAAATTTCTAATTGGGGCCCATATCTTTTGCCCAAACTCCCTTTTCCTTCTACACCTTAGCACATACACTGAAGATTCATTATTATAAATCGCCAGCATCCTAGACCTCCAGTTGGAGAAGGTAGAAGGGACAGAGCTTATCTATTGAGAAGTAACACATGAGCGAGCAATAGCCATAGCAAGGAACAAGAAACCAATCTCTGGCCTAGCTCTATTGTTTAACTCTGTGCTATCTAATAGTCCCA
Source organism: Lissotriton helveticus (assembly GCF_964261635.1). Taxonomy (NCBI): domain Eukaryota; kingdom Metazoa; phylum Chordata; class Amphibia; order Caudata; family Salamandridae; genus Lissotriton; species Lissotriton helveticus. The sequence goes on from NC_136068.1 coordinate 789,630,208, forward strand.
GAATAAATATATTTGGGGTAATTGATACAGGGAACCCTAAGACCTTAGTTAGGAAGGCCTCAAGGTCCTGCACAATGATGTCCATATTTGGACAAGAAGAAAACATGTGTAAAGTATCATCAGCAGCTAGACCGCATCTATTGCATTTTCCTCCTCTCCTCTCTTTAGCCCATTTAGCTACTTTTAACGGAGTTTAATACAAATCAGAAACAGACATAAAATGTTGGCTTCTTAGGCTACCTGTTAATAGCACCTGCTTTGCCAGCTCCAGTGAGTCCTCAATATAGATTGCATCCTTTCCCAGCCTATTTTCCCATTTAGCATTCTGGGCTTCCATAAAGGGAAAGATCGAATTACATTTTGAAAGATCTTCTCAATCATGGACTTACTCCTCACTATCTCAACCAAGGGAATCCTTTCAGATATTCACTTTATCCTATTCTCATTATCACCAAGAAAACTCTGTATCTGCAGATATTTTAAAAGATCCCTTTATCCACCCCAAATCTTTCCTGCACATTCATAAATGACAAAAGCTGGCCTTCCCTACATAGATCACTTAAGGCGCCTTTTCTCCCCATTCTAAAAGTAACTTGGTCCTGAAAGATTGGTGGAAGTAAACCCAGAGCGGAAAGTGGAGTATATGCATTCAGATTTGAAATCTTCAATTTCTGCCGTACCTGTCTACGGACCCTGTAAGCTGCTTTCAACATTTTAAATTTAGCTTTTTTTTATAATAGCTGGGTTTGAGCATCCAGACCTGACTATCCTTAGCTTCAGACCAAACCCTACTTCATATATTGTTGGTCTGGCTTCCTCTGGAATTTCAGCCTTATCCCCAACTAATAGGATACACATGTGTTGTAAAATGCCCAATAGTAGAGAAAAAAGCTGGGAATTGCCCAGCCTCCCCGCTGTTTTAGAGGGTCATCCATTTGGCTGCCTTTCTTGGTTTACTGTACCCTCATAAGAATCTCTGATAGATCCTATCAATCTTTGCTAAGGTGGACGAGGAGATTTCTAGAGGAACCATTCTAAAAATGTATAAAAACTTTGGGAGGACCAACATTTTAATAACATTACTTCGACCACATAAAGAGAGGTGCAGATGTTCTAGCCTTTTCAATATTTTGCTCACATTATCCATTATTGGAATAATGTTCATATCGGGGATTTTATTTATAGCAGCTGTAATCCTAACCCCCAGGTATATTGCCTCTTGGAAGATCGGGAGATCTGTAGTTTGAGTTGGTCCAGAGCAAAGAATTTGTGTCTTAGTGATATTTAGCTTACAGCCTGAAAGAATCCAAAGTGTTCAGCTAAGAGCTTTGATTCTGAAATTGCTAAAACACCATCTGTTGTAAGCACTGCGGTGTCATTTGCATACGCCAATGCTCTTTAGTAAATATGATTGACCTTTACCGCCTTGATGGTAATTTCCAGCTCCAATTTCCGTAGAAAAAGGTCAATATAAAGGGCAAAGAGCAAAGGAGAGCACAGGCAACCTTGCCATGTGCCTCTACGAATATTAAGTTCCTTTGAGTTCTGCCCTGATATCCAGATTACAGCTTTTGCCAAGGAATATAATGCCATGATCACCTGGATAAATTCTCCACAAAATCCCTTCCACAATAGGGCAGACCACAGATACCACCAGGAGACCCTGTCAAACACTTTCTTGGCATCCAACAGGATTATCCCAAGTGGTGATTAGGTGGACTGAGCCCAGTCTAAGAGGGATATAACCTGGCAGACATGGTCTGTCATGTCCTTACCATGAATGAATCCCTGCTGATGGAGTGAAACCATAGGGATGATGACCTTGCCCAGTCTGATTGCGAGTATTTTAGAGCAAATTTTACTATCACAGTTTATAGGTGATATGGGTTGATACAATGTTGGTATCAGATCAGGTTTCCCCCTTTTTGTAACACAGCTATGGCCTTCTTCTGCCATGATCTGGGGGCATATCTCCTTTGGGCCATTTGAAATATTTGCTGGATCTCTTGCTGACATGATTTAGAGAATGCCCTATAGAACTCCATGCGGATGCCATTGGGGCCAGTGGCCTTACTGAGAGCTAGAGAGGGTAAAGCTGTTTCCAGTTCTTCCTGGGTAATCGGTGATACAAGAATTTCATTTTCTGCGTCTGTGACCTCCATTGTTTCTAGATCCTTCAAAAAGTCTGCCAAAGATATGTCATCTGGTGGAGTCCCTCCCTCAGTATACAATTGTTCGTAATACTTTTTGAAAAAATTCAATATTTCTGTTGGGGACTCTTGAATTTGGTCTACATGATCTTTAATTTAAATGATTTTGTTCGTCACTTCTCCTTGTCGAAGCCATTTTGCCAGGATCCGCCCGGTATTTTCCCCCAGTTCATATAGCTCAGCCCTATGTTGTACATATTTAGCTGTCATCTCTGAGCCAAAATGTTGATCTTTTTTGGATTTAATAATTGAAATTTCCTGTAGGCACTCTTTGCTATCAAGCCCTTTACTTAACTTACCTCATAAGTTCAAGCTCCGCCCTTTCTAACTGCTTGAACCATTTCCCTGTTTCATTCTACAGAGCTTTCTGTTGAGAAATGGAAAATCTCAGGGAATCCCCACCTTAAAAGTATCCCAAACTATAGTCTCAGAGGATAAACCTCTGTTAGTATCAAAGAATTTGACAATCCACTTAGCCATATGATTCCGATCTAGTTGATCACCCAAAAGTTTCCTTTCGAAAGTCCAAGGCCTCTGAGCCCTAGTAACCCTGGGCAGTGAGACTTCAACTACCAAAGCATTATGATCTGAGATGGTCCTTGGATAGCTCTCCACTTTAGCTATTTTGACTAGTTGGTCAGAGATAAAAAAATAATCCAGCCGTACTAATTGGGGAGCTGAATAAAAGGTGAATCCTGGTTCCGCTAATCTACTCTTGTGCCAGCTATCGATCAGACCCTGTTCTCTCACTAAAATTACTATCTAAGTGAATATAAAAATCTCCACAAAGGATCAAGGGGTGTGGCCATAGGGAAAGTACATCACTTAGATAATGTAACGCATCTGGATCATCTAAATTAGACCCATAAATGGAGCAGATTGTAATAGAATCAGTATTAGCTGAGAATTTGTATTCCACTTTGTCCCATCACCCCAGCTTATCTTCCCTAACTATCTTGCACAGATCCAAACAGTATTTGCCACGATTGTGGTTATCCCCTGCTGAGTGCACGCTAACATATCAAAACCTAAGTCCTAAGCCACCAACGCTTGCTCCAGGGTATGTGAGTCTCCTGAAGACAAACTACATCAATCTGTATGTGGCAAAGGTTCTTAACAAGTATGTCCCTTTTTTCTATCATTGAGGCTACATGTATTTTTTTTTTTTTTTTTTTTTTTTTACAAAGACCTTTATTGTACGATGTCAGTTATACACAGCAACGTGCCTACAACCCTGCGGCCGGCTGCTAAATCATCATAATCACGTTATTTGAAGTATCATACATACATTCCCTGCTTCTTGTATATCGTACATTTATACAATTTCGTCATTATTAAGGTCTGAAATTTTCGAAAGAAAACAGCAACATGACAGTTGTGGATCTAGAAACTTACCACAGTAACAACATAACCAAATTGAGACTTCTTCAGTATTGCGTATGTAATAAAAGTATGCATTTAGGTGTCGATGGGTCGGACTTCCCGGGACCCACTCCTATACCAGTGTCTACCCTTGATGCCAACTCATGGCGATCCCTCTTCTCCTGTGTCCCGTGACAGTAAATAGTCTGTGAGATAGTACCAGAAATCTTTGGGCCGAGCCCTGGCAGGCAACTCCTCCTCGTAGGTGTGTAGTTTATCCCTGCAACTTGACATATCCAGGAGCCATCTACTTGTTTTGGGCGTCTGCCTGCTGTGCCAGCATTGTGCAATCTGCCTCTTGGCCAGCAGCAGCGCTATCGCACAAAATTTACGTTTTGTAGCCCTAAGGTGTGGGACCACTCCCAATAAGCAAACCTTAAGTGTACATTCTATCTCAACCTGCAACATGGCAGATAGTTCGGTAGTGATCTCCTGCCAGTAAGACTGTACAGCTGTGCAGCACCAGGCCAGATGTATGAACCCTGCTCCCCCCGCATTACATCTCTTACACCTGTCATTATCTTGCAGTCCAAATTTATACATACGCTCCGGTGTGTAGTATGCTTGGTGTATAAACTTGTAGTGGATAATACGTAAATTACCGTTAGGTGTGAGGATCTGTGTAAGTGCACATGTTTGTTGCCACTCCTCTTCCGTGAGCGAAGTCTCCATCGCCTCATCCCATCTCTCCTTAGCCCTGGTCCCAGCTACTGGTATCTCGGCCTGTGCTGCCGCATACAGTCTAGACACCAGATGTGAGGTGTCCGGCGAGGTGATGACCATTTGTAGTGATTGCAGGCTTTCCGGCTCCAACGGAAACGTCGGGTAAAAGGCCTGCACAGCGCGTTGCAGTCGGTAGTGGGTAAATAGGAACAGCGGAGTTTTATTTTTAATATACTGCAAGTCCGCTGCAGTTAGAAACTTGCCCTCCTGGAACATGTCCCCCATTTTTTCAATGCCTACTTGTTGCAGTAGCGACATCCCCACTTTCTCCCCTGTGACGGAGAGCGCCTGGTGGTGCGGGAGAGGCATTGCTGGCGCATATAATGGCTCTTTGTGTGCTACTCTGGCCAATTTCCTCCAAGCTTTAACAGTGGTGTCAATTGTATTGATGTCCTGATTATGTAGAGGCTGGCGAGTGTGTGAGAGCATTGACGCTAGTGGTATGGGTGCAGCATCTCCCTCCTCAATGGCTGTGTGCGTTAAATATGGTATTTCGTGGAACCAGTACGCTGCGTACTGTGCCTGCGCGCATAGATAATACAGCAGAAAGTCCGGCACCCCGAAGCCCCCTCTGTGATATGGCAGTGTGAGTGTTTGTAAAGGTACTCGTGCTTGTTTTCCCGCCCATATCAATCGCAAAACCAGGGATTTAATGCTGCGGAAGACTGCAGCTGGTGGTTCAATAGGGATATTATTGAAGAGGTACAGTAGTTTAGGCAGGATATTCATCTTAACGATCGCTATTCTATCTGCTAATGACAAAGGCAGTTGTACCCAGCGGGTCACTTTATCTTCCAGCTTGGATATAACCGTACCATAATTTGATCTAATCACTACCTCTGGATCTCTGTGGTATAACACCCCTAGATACCGTATCGGGTCCGACTGCCATTCCAAAGGGTAGTCTGTTGCTTGCGAGGTTGTTGTTTCCGTTAAAGGTATTATGGAGGACTTGGACCAATTTATAGTCAACCCCGAGTGGCCTCCAAATTTTATATACTCTCGCATTATTGGGTTCAAATGAGTGTCAGGGTCGCGTATATACAGAAGCATGTCGTCCGCATAGAGTGATATATGCAACGGTCTGGACGGGAACTGTAAGGCTGAGGCCTTGTAATTCTGTCGTATTACACAAGCTAGGGGTTCCAGTGCCAGCGCAAACAGCAATGGGGAGAGTGGGCATCCCTGCCTAGTGCCGCGCTTGATACTAAATGCTTCCGAGATGTACCCGTTAATTCGCACCCTCGCACTTGGATTAGTGTAAATGAGTGTAACCCATTGTACGAACCGCTTGGGAAATCCCATCCTGAGCAACACCGTGATTAAATAGTCCCATTCGATGGAGTCAAACGCCTTAGCGGCATCTAGCATGACCGCCACGGCCTTGGTTGACGGCGTAAGATAGTGGGACAATGCAAACAGTGATCTAGTGTTGTGGGCCGTAGAGCGGGTAGGGATGAACCCAGATTGATCCGGCAATACAAGTCGTGTCATGAGTGGTTTCAGCCGTACCGCTAATAATTTCGCTAGTATTTTTGAGTCAGTGTTAATAAGGGACAGTGGCCTGTAAGACTCACAAATCTCCGAGTCCTTACCAGGTTTGAGGAGCACTATGATAGCCGCCTCACGCAATGTTGGTGGAAGTTCTGATTTCTCGAACGCTGCACCAAACATGCACACCATGTGTGGGGCAAGGAGGTCAGCATACTGTTTGTAGAATTCATTAGTAAACCCGTCAGGGCCCGGCGCCTTCCCGTTCGGTAGGGATTTTATTATGTCTGTCACTTCCTCAACCGTTATGGGTGAAGCTAACATTTCCCTCTGCCCATCTGAGAGCCATCCTATCGCCACATTTTCTAGATAGGCGAATGTATCCTCTCTCGACGCTATCGGCCTCGACTTATATAGTTCCCCGTATTCAGAAGTAAAACAGCCTAAGATGTCCGCGGCTTGTGTGTGTATTGTGCCATCCTTTGCCTTAATGCGTAGTACCGGGTTGTGTCCCTTGCCATCACATATTTTAGCCGCCAATCTACTGCCAGGCCTACCACCCTCCCCGAACGACCTGCCTGTTATTTTTTTATCCAGATATTTGATCTCATCCTCCACAAATGCCTGATGTTCGGAGTGTAAAGTCCGCAACTCGCCTAGATGCGCTGTGTCGCATGTGGTGTCATAAGCTTGCTCAAGTTCCCTCATCCGTGTTTCACAGCGTGTGATTTGCCGTCTGATATCCTTTAAAATGCCTATCGTAGTGCTCATGCATATACCCCGGATTGTGGCCTTGAATGCTTCCCATAAAAGACCCGGGTCGTCCACAGTAGGTCCGTTAAGTAGGAAGTATTCCTTGATCGCTTTGTGTATAGTGGATGCATAGATCGTGTCCGTGAGTGCACGGGAATTGAATCTCCAATGAAAGGGAGGTGTAGTGTAATTGGGTATCACCAGTGTTAACCGTACCGGGTTGTGATCCGATAGCGTTCGTGGCAAGATCTTAACTTCCTGTGTCCACAGTGCAATGGCATCCGAGCCCAGCCAGTAGTCCAAGCGTGACCAACTGTTATGAGCTGCGGAAATGTGAGTCGCTCCCGGAGCCTCTGGGAACCTGTGCCTCCAGATGTCGGTCAGTGAAAGGTCGGAAATCATGTGCAATAGTTTAATCCTGGCCTGTTTGTGTGGTTCCAGTGAATTTGAGGAGCGGTCAACCCCGTCCAACAATGTCACATTCCAGTCCCCCCCACAGATGATGTGTGTGGTTGTCAGTGTCTGAAGATGCGTCCACAATTCCTGGCAAAAGTCAGGGGCATCCGTGTTGGGACCATATACATTAAGCAATGTTATTTTCTGACCTCGTAACATGCCTGACACAATAACATACCTGCCACCCGAGTCACATATCACCTTATTGATTTCAAAGTTCACCCCCTTCCGTATCAGTGTGATCACACCCCTCGAGTACGAGGAGTAGTTAGCCAAGTACGTGGATTCCGCCCATCTGTCACCAAGTAGCGTACGTGTGTGTGGTGCAATATGTGTTTCCTGAATCACTGCTATATCCACCTCCCACCTCTTAAGATATGCGAATACCTGTCTGATCTTTTTGGGTTGAGTTAATCCCCTCACATTCCACGTTAAGAGGTTAAGATGCATTTTACTATTGCGACCCGTTACCAGTGCCATATATCATAGCGTAATTGCCTTCCTGCCAACCGGAGTCTACCGGTCACAACACAATACTTCGATTTCCACTTGCAGAGTTGTGGAGTCTCCCTCTTCTCCACCCCATCAACATTCCAGAAATGCACTCGCATAATCATTGTCAGTCTCAAAACAAGAACAATCCCCCCCTGCCCACCACCCCCACCCACTCCAGCAACCCAATTCTGCCGAAGCCATAGACCCATATTTAACTCCTACAATTAACCGTTCTAAATGAACAACTTTGGTGGGTGTTACCCTTTTAGAGGTCCGCCTGGGGCACAACTCTACACCCACATGCCTGGGTGCAGACGACTCACAATGACATTATATCTCCATGCAAGTCATCTGTGTCCTATTGCCACCCTCCCGCCAACCCCCGGCCCACTTCCCATTAGACATGTTAGCAGTTGACCACCTTCTCATAACCCTCCCAGGTAGCCTGTACTCGTGTGACCTGCCCAGCCCGTACACTCCACACAGCTAGGTACCATAATGAGTGTTTGTGCGACATCCAAGCCCTATTTTTTCAGCGATGAATCTAACAAGGAGTTTCAGTAACCCTCGCCAGTCTTTGCATGTAGTTCGCACATATACATCCGTAAATTAAAAGTACCAGAGCCCTGGAAGGCTAGAATGCCCACGTGTAGACAATGTCCTACATGTCGCTCCCATAGTCCGAGTGGTTCACCCGCACACGCGCCATTAAATACAGAAGTCAGCGTCCAGCAGTTGCTATGCAGCAGGCCCCATAGCGCCACCCAAAGAGAGAGAGGAACATTCTTACCACAATTCTGGTTCATACCCCCTTCAAGCTCACTCCTGTGAAGTCTTTGTATCTCTACATCCAGGTTCAACACACGCTGGTTCAATGTCTCACACCCAATGTCCACAGGTGTCTTGCATGCGCATAACCGTAGACCTCATAATCTGGGCCCGAACGCAGTAGGGTATCTAGGTGCATGTAATGTTTATCCCGCCCTTCTCAAAGCTTGTCCAGTGCACCTATACGCGCCCCATCAGATCATAAGGCTGCAACTAGCATGTGCGTCGTAGGTGGAGCCTCCGGAGCACGAAGAGGGAACTGCATACCCGTCCACAAAGCAGGGCCAGTATTCGTGCAGGGTCACTCCGCTACATCCGAGTCCTCAAGTTGCTCCTCTCGTACTCGTTGTTTATTGTGCTGGACAATTTTTTTGACGAAGTCCTGCGCTGCTTTCGGTGATTGTAATATCACTATTTTTTCCTTCCATGCCACTCGGAGTTTCACTGGATACAGCATGGAGTACTTCACGTTTAGTTCCCTGAGTTTAGCCTTTGCCGATGCAAATTCTTTCCTCGCCTGTTGGACCGCCACGGTGTGGTCTGGGTAGAACTCCAGATTGTTTCCTTGGTGTGTGATTTTGCCCTTCTCGCGCGCAAGACGTAGTATGGTGTCCCTATCGCGGTAGTTGAGGATTCTCGCCACAATTGGTCTCGGTGTCGCTCCAACTTTGGGTTTGGGTGCCAACGATCTGTGTGCTCTTTCAACTATGAAGATATGGGACAGGGCATCAGCCCCGAAAATGTCTCTGCATAGCTGCTCTATGTAGGTCTCCATTTTACCCGTGTTGGTCGTCTCCGGCAGGCCAGCTATGCGTATATTATTACGTCTGGAGCGGGCTTCCAAATCTTCCTCCCGTGCCTTGATCACCTCCAGAATACGCTCCATACCGTTACATTTGCTGGTCGTGGCGTGCGATTCGTCCTCCACCGCTGATATTCTTGATTCGGCTTCATCCAGTCTCTCATCATGTTTTTCCAGTTTGCTTGACATCCCGTCCATTCTACAAGTAAGACTGTCTAATTTACCGTTGATATCCTGCACATTAGCTTGAATGGACAACAATATTTTTTCCATGGTGGAGGTAGTGTCCGCCATCACTGCTCCCTCTCCTTCCGGCGCCTGGTCTGTGCCTTTCAAAGTTTTCTTGTTTTCAAAAGAGATTTTCGGCTGTTGTCTATCAGGTTTCCCCATTACCGGTGTTGCCTGGGGTTGCTTACTCTGCAGCTTCGTCGTTTGCTCTATAGGTCTGAGTAACGCCGCTGCGGCAGTACTCCTTGCAGTGATCCTTGTGGAAGATCTCGTGGGTCCGCGGGTTTCCAGCTTCCCTGCACCCCTCACACTCGATCCCAGATGTGCAACACCGTGTTTGTCGTCTTCCCTCTTGAGGGCCGTTGCTTATACCTGTGTGGCAACTGCGATTACCTTCATCGCGTATCCCGGCAAGACTACGGTACACTTGTGGGTACTAATATTCGTGGGGAAACCGCTTCTCTTTGCAGTGCTGAAAGTGATTATTCCACCCGTGAGCAAGCACCCCACCTGTCAGCTATCTTGAGCCACCTTTGGTAACGCCGTCACAGGACACGACCACCAGGCGCACCACGGGAGATTGTGGCGGGACCGCGCTGAAATCCCTCTGTGATGTGCCCGGCAAAATCCGCTTGTCTATCCCTCTGTGGGATGTACCGCTAATCCGCCTCTGAGATCTGCCAAGGGCTGCGGGTGTTGGTCGTTGGTCTCACCGTTTGCACTGTCCCGCCAATCCTCTCCCCCAGTTATGGCCCCAGCATGTAGAGAATGCGCTGCACCTCCAACCCAGGATCACAGGACACTGTAACCCGCAAGGAGGGAGGATGGTCCGCCGAGGTCAGTCACCAGTGTCTGCTGTGCGTGTCTCAATCCGACCGCTGCGACACGCTCCTCCCCCGCCTCATTCCGCAGTCGTTTGCCGTTTGTATGGATACGCGGCAGGGCGTCTCAGACTCAGACAAGAGCAGGCGCGGTCCATTTCCTAGCACCGCGTCTGGTAGACGGGCGCCGCCATTTTGAGCTCGGCCGATCCTGTGTCATTAAAGGGGCCATGCCGAAATGCGCACCAGTGGAGTGCGTTTATTATTCCCGTTTTCCCCAAAGTTCATCTGGGCTGCACCACCCCGTTAATCGCTCACCTGGCCTGGATAGGAAAGGCAATCGCCAGGGCTGCGGGGGTCTTAATTGTTCATGAAGCGCCCAGCGCACTCGGCGCCCGCCGCCATCTTGCGAGATCCTGCCCAGAGCCGCCGCGTTCTTCACCGTCGCATGAGCGACTCAGCTCCGCTCCGCAGTCGGCGTTTGCGTTATACTGAGCCCGGGATCTTCATAAATCCGATTTTGTGTCAGCCAGCAGTTGGGGTGGCCAACACGGACACTTATCTTGCATGTCCGCGAGTCGCCTGGCGGAGCTGTGTAGCTACCCAGCCATTCCGCTGTGCGCCCCCTAGCGCCTCCCGAGGCTACATGTATTTAATGAGCAAATACAAATTTTACCCATCATCCTTGTGTTGGCAATTCTCAATATAAAATCTCACCATCAAGTACTGTAAATTACGGTTAACAATAGAAATCATTTCAGTCTTCCTTAACAATATATAAACATCATGACATATATTAAACAATAAGCACCTTAGCCTTTGCTTACACCCTACCCCTTTCCTCCCCCTCCTCTTGACCTATCTCCCATGTTCCCCTCCCCTTGAGCCCCACCACCCTCCACCAACGGCTAGACCAACCACGTGCTGTGATAGAGAGGGAGCCCTCCCGCATTCCCACCCCAGCCAAAAGAGAGAAAAAGAAAAAAAAAGCTATTGCCCATAATATTTTAAAATAAAACAGATAAGAAGAAACACCACAAATATATGGTCAGAGCGAAAAACCAAAACATTCCTTTCTACATATGTAAAATGTACTCAAGGGTTTGCAAATATTTTTTAGCCAGAATCTCCAATGAGAAAAAGTGAGGGATTTCCCTTAAAATTACTTTAAGTTTGGCTGGATTCAATAAAACCACCTGAGCTCCCTTATTAGGAAACAGTTGTATCAACTGGCGGAGTAGCCATCAACGTTCTACTGTTGAATGAAAATAATCGGGCCTCACAAAAAAGGGAGGGCTATTAAAAGAAAGTAGTCGGTCTGGGAGGGCTAGATCATAAATTGCCTGGTGAAGGAGAAAGTTCCCTACATAAATCAAGTTAGCAAGGAGTTTATTCCCTGCTGATGATGAGGGTTTTCTATGCTTGAATGGGAACCTACGATCAAGCTGTATATATTGAGTCCACTCCTAATTCCCCAGCTCAGGAAGTGCCCCTTTCAAGAGATAAACAGTGAATTTTAAAGCATCGCCCCCTATGGAATGCCCAAGACCCTCAAGTTATTGCGTCTCATTCGATTTTAGAAGACCTCCAACTTCCAATGAGTGTCTGACATTTGACTCTCCAGTGACACTGTCACCTCTTTATGGATTGAGGCTTCATTTTCCAGCCCATTAACTCTACGTCCAACCTCATCCATTCTTCCCAGAAATTCAGAACCAGCCTTTGAGATCTTCAATATGGCCCCCTGCATCTTCCAGCACGCTGTCTGGGCCCTCCAACTTTCAATGTGTGTTTCATCTCTATGGGCCATGATACTTTGATATATAGAATCTAAGGAGGTGAGTTCAATTTTACCTGAATTGTTTCCAGCTCTGGCCATATTACCTTCTAAATCTGGGGAAACAGAGTAATCCCAAAGAAGACCCGAGTTTTCTTTTCTTTTTTGCTACCTCTATCATGAGGATTTCTTCCCTTCTTAACTGTGTCAACAGCAGCCGAGGTTTCATCTTACCCCCTGTTGGAGTTACTGGAATCTGATACCTGACCCTGGCTGTCCGAATTAGACCAGGCTGAGATGTCAGATTAGGAAAAAAATGTATCTCCGACTTCTGCCTCCGACCCTCGATTGACAACAATCTCTCCTATTGTCCCATCTTGTTTAGCAGAAAGACTAGCCGGTTGAGATATTTCATTTCCTCCTGCCATAATAATAATAATTATAAATTTTATAAAGCGCTTGGTTACACCTGCTGGTGTGTCCCCGCGCTAGAAGCTGCTGTTTGTTTCCTTAGTAGTGGGACTCTGGTTGTGGCTCGAAGCCCTATATGAGGCCTTAAGGGTTGGGAAACAGGATTGTTTTCAGTTCTTTGCGAAAAGTCAGCTCAGATTTTTCCAGTCGCATCTTCTCTGGCAGCTTGTTCCACAGCTTAGCGGTCGAGACTCTAAAGGATTTTCCACCCATTCTTACTCTTTTTACCTTTGGGACTTGCACCAGTCCCGTGCCCCATGATCTCAATTGGCGTGTGGGTTCATACCGCTTAAGATAGTTGAGCAAGTACCTAGGGCCTTTCCCGTTTAGGATACGATGTCCTATGCAGAGGGCCTTAAACCTCACTGTTCCCTAATAGGGAGCCAGATAGATAGCTCAACTCCATTCTGTTGCAGAGATACCCACTTTGTGGTCATGGGGCCAGGCTTGTGGGGGAGGGCTGATCCAGCACTGGTGGAGTTTTTTTGTTAGTGGTCTTTCCTGAGTCCCTTATACTGGTGCGGGGAGGAGGGGGGAGTTTCTTAAAGAAATTACGCCCATTTCCCCGGCAGGAGGTCCTTTTGCGGAGTTGCCCTGGTCTATCTTAACTGTAGATTTCTTAGCAACTGCCCCAGTCTCCATGCTGGTTTTGTTTTTGCTTTGGCTGGAGGCATTGTATGGATAGGGGCCGGGAGAGCACTGCTACCGGCCACGAATGTTCCGCTATTGAAGGAGACCGCCCGCCAAGCAGAGCGGCTCCAAACATGGTACAGAAATGGTGAGAAAGCACCAACAAGCCTCGCACAGTGTTTCGTGCGTCCGGCAGCAGCACTCACTTTTCCCCAGAGCATGCTCCTAAGCATACGGAGGGCTGGAAAAACCAGTTTCAGAGTGGCTGAGCGGGAGGGCTCCCAGTTTTAATTGATAATAATTATTAAATCGACAATTAATTATGTTAAGTGTGCAATACATTTTTTGTTTTGTTTTTAGGAGTGTGTTGTGGGGGTATGTTGTGGGAGGTACATTTTTTTTTTTTTAATTGGTTTTTTTTTTCCTTCGGAAGTCTTGATGGGAAACTGTCATCCTCAAAGCATTTGGTCATCCTGATCCAGCCCTGGTTTTTGTCGGCCAATAGCGAAGTGGTAGGCCTGATCCCTCAAGTAGCCACTGCTTTCCCAGCTCTACTCCATTTCACACTCTAGTTGGCGCCCTGTGCTACTTTGAGGTCAAGGGAACCAGCAAGGCCCCAGTTAAATCATTGGAAAACCAATCATCCGTCTTGCCATGTCACAAGGGCCGCCCATATTTTAACCAAACTTGTGGGATCGCATGCCATGTCTGATTAGCTGGTAAGGATAATATGCCTCAGACAGTTAGTAAAGGTGGGGGGGGTTGGGTCCTTCCAGGCTCTACAAATTCCGTGCCTTTCAAGGAGCATAACAATAATTACAATTAAGTAATCATTTTTTGCAATTCATTTTAATTGGTATTATTGATGAATAATTATGTTAATAGTGTAATTAATTTGCTTTTTAAAGTTAAGTTTTAGGTGTGGGAATGTGAGTTCTGCAGGGGTATATAGTGGGAAGTAACAAAAGGAAAATCATTTAATTAATATTTTTTGTTAATAAATTATATTTAGGGGCGTGGCCAAGATGGCGACGGAGTGAGACGCTCTTTCGAGTCCCTCCGGCGCCAGACCCAGCTTAGCCTTGTCCAGCATTGCTAGCGGCGTGCTGTTCGACTACCGGAGCCCAGTAGTAGTCCCCTGGAACGGAGGGGTAGGGTCCGGCTCTGCAACCGGGAGCGGAGGCTGCCTAGAGGCGGTCCTAAGTGCGGCGACGGTCTGCGGCCCTGCAAGCCCCGGCCTCACGTTGGTGAGGGGCCGGACTTCCTGCTCTGCGTCATCGCCACACGGCCACAAGCGACGCGCCGCGGCGGACTCGGAGCTCCCGGCTCTCGTCCCGCTGCCAGCCGGACACTGCGCACACGCCTGGGGAGAGATAGCTGCCTTGGGGGCCCCGCGGCGGTCGACGGACAGGTGCCGGTAAGGGAGGCCGACTGGGACCGGCGGGTACGGCAGCCGCGGTGCTGCTCCCCGCCGCCTCTGACTTGCCCGGTCACGCGGGGCCGCCTGTCCGCGCCGGCTTCCCGAACGAGGTCCCGTCGTGGGCCCCTGAACTGAGTGCTTGGCTTGGTGCCCGACGGGAGCCCTGGAGGGCCCAGAGGAGACTTAGCAGCCTACGGCCTGGGGATCCCCGGCCTGTATTGTTTGTGAGACCAAGCTCCCTGCTCCGCGAGGCGGAGTGGACCCACAGAAGAGGGACTGCCATCTAGAGGGGGAGCTGTGCGAGGAGAAGAGAGAGCACCCTCCCTAGCAGCTCGATTCCTGTGTTGCCGGGCTCTGGGAGCCTGGCGGGCTTGGGCCCCGAGATCAGCACGAGGTGGAAAAGGAGGTGCAGGTGGTATTGGGGCGGTGGAGCTCCGGGCCTTGGGGCAGGCGCCTGACGGGGAGGGCCTGATTACAGCTCTGCTCTTCCGATACCAGGGTTGCGGAGCCTTGTGAATACCGTGGAGGTAACTGCTACTCTTCCCGGAGGTAACGCGATCTCCTCCACACTGCGCAGGGGGAAGCCTGGGAAAGATGGCGCAGCAAAGAACTCTCAATACCCACCGTCTCCCGGACCCAGTGCGTCGCCCAAGACCTCGGACGATGAAGCGCCTGCGACCAAGGCCTTTATGACGGAACTCTTTGCCTCTATCAAGGAGGACATCTCAGAACTTCGCGCCCAACTAGCGTCGGACCTCTGTGAAGTGCGGAGGGACGTGGATGGCCTCGGAGAAAGAGTGGCCACGTTGGAGGACCACGACCTGAACGTGGCGAACGATGTCCATCAGCTGCAGCAAGATATAATTAGGCTCACGGAGCAGAACTTGGATCTTCAAGCCCATACGGAGGATCTGGAAAACCGTTCCCGCCGGAACAACATCCGTATTCGGGCAGTGCCCTGGGACGGAGAAGCAGGCGATCTGAGGGGGTATGTCCAGGCTCTTATCTTGCAAGTGCTAGAAGACGCTGATGTTCAGGAGATCAGAATGGACAGGGTGCACAGGGTCGGTCTCCCTAGAAGGGGCGGGGGGCCACCCCCGGATATCTTAGCCTGTGTGCACGATTTCCAGCTGAAAGAGAGGATCTTGCGAAGGGCGCGGACTATCCCTTCCTTGCAGTTCAGAGAACACCGTCCGCTGCTGTTCCAGGACTTAGCGGCATCGACCCTCCAGAAGCGACGGGAGTCCTGCCCGGTGACCACCTTCCTTCGGGACCGCGACATCTCCTATTCGTGGGGTCATCCCTTCCGCATCATCTTCCACTGGGAGAACAGGCTGGTGCAGATTCGATCTCTCCAGGAAGCAAAAGGCCTGTTGGGGCTGGATGATGAGACTCCCTCGCAAAGGCCTGGCGGGTCGCCGCCGCGACGACGCAGGCGTTCTTCCTCATGGCAGAGAGTAGGCCCGGCCGGGGATCGTGGGCGGCCTGATCGTGTGGCTAGCTTACAGGAGAGGGGGAATGCAGTGGCATCGGTGGCCTCGGTCACTGTGGCATCGTCCCAGCAAAGCTCCGGTGCCGCTTAATCATTGAGCCGCCAGCCGGTTGGTGCCGGAGGGGCACGTGCTGCCAGGTATCGTGGGTTTCAGTGTACTTTTGGAGAAGACACCCCGTACCGTGGCCTGTGGGGTCCCTCCTTGGACTCCGCACCCCCGGCCCAGGAGGGCCACGACAACTTACTCCCCGATGGGATTGCTAAGTACATTTTTTTTGTTCTTGGAATGGAGTTGGGGTCGGGGTGGGTTGGGAGAGACTTGGTGGTTAAATGTGGGGGGGGGCCTGTTGCGATCAGGGGTTGTTTGATTGCTTTTGAGGGAGGTTGGGATTCAGATGTGTTAATTGCATGAGGGGTTGTTGGGGGGACGGTGGGGTTGGGGGTTGGGGTGGTTGGGTGGGTTGTTCAGCGGGGTGGTGATGACAGGAATGCGTGGATTGTTGTGTGTGCTGCTGCTGGTGTGAGGAGCACTGAGTGCCAGGAGGAAGGGGGGAGCTGGGCTGTGGTGCTGGCTGGTTCGGGGTTGTGGGTGGTTGTGAGGACTGCAGAGCGGGTGGATCTACTTTGTCGCTATGCCACTTAATATTGCTACTTGGTATGTGAAAGGCTTGAACTCACCACAAAAGCGCCAAAAAATTTGGAAATACCTGATTGATCATCAGCTAGATGTGGTGGGCCTGCAGGAAACCCACTTGGCGCGTAAGGATGAGCTCCGACTTAGACATAGGCACTTTCCGATTATTTATAGATCCTCGGCCTCCACCAAACATAGGGGGGTGGCCCTTTTGTTTCGAGCATCCCTTCATTTTCAACCATTGGGGATGCAAAGTGACAGGGAGGGCCGTGGGTTGATGGTCAAGGGTTTGCTGCATGAAAAGATTTGTACGTTTGTGGTGGTGTATGCTCCTAATTCAGGGCAGAATAGTTTTCTCCAGGACCTGCTGCGTAAAACTGAGAACTTTGTTGAGGGTCATTTGTTTCTTCTCGGTGATTTTAACTTAGTGTGGGACAAACTCCTGGATAGTTCTGGCACCCTTAGAGCCGATGCCGGCTCGTTCTCCTCAGCTACGCAGCGTAAGATAGGTACATTGGGTTTGATTGATGGTTGGCGCGCACTGCACCCCCAATCCCGAGACTACACTTTCTTTTCTGCTGTCCATCGCTCCTACTCCCGGCTCGACCATATCTTTCTAAGCCAGGCCCTTCGGGACGATGTCCACGACTCCAGCATCTTTCCACTCTCTATCTCAGACCACAGCTTGCTGGTCCTTGGGCTACGCTGGTCGGCGAAGGGTGACGGACTTCGTAAATGGTATTTCCCTACCGCCTTGATCCGAGATGACACTTCATGCAAAGCATTGCGTACGGCCATCCGTGACTTCTGGGCCCTCAACCCGGTCTCGGACACCTCTAGCTTCACAACTTGGGATGCCTGCAAGGCTTCCCTGAGGGGCACGTGCCTTGCACTAAACGCTAATCTTAACAAATTGCGGAGAGCGGAACGGGAGAAGCTAGAAGCCGAGCTGGCTGCCCTGGAATCAGCGCATAAATTGAACCCCTCCCGACTCACTCTTCGCCCCCTTACGGCGATACGGGGGAAGCTGAGGGCCCATTACAACAACAGAGCAGAATTTACTCTCCTACGACTACGCCAAACCTCCTATGCGCGGGGTGACAAGGTGGGGAGACATTTAGCCCGACAACTTCGAGACAAACGGGAGAGAGAATACATTGGGAGCATGCGAGACGGAGCGGGGGACCCCCTCCACCGAGACGAGGAAAAGGCGGCCTTGTTTGGCCGCTTCTACGCTGACCTCTATAGAAGCGACGCTCACGCCCCTGAAGCGCAGGAGCGATATCTAGCGGACTTAGCTTTACCTCAAGTCTCTGCGGACCGAAACAAACTCTTGGCGGCCCCCTTCTTCCGGGAGGAAATTCTAGACGCCATCAAAGCCCTGAAACCTCACAAGGCGCCGGGGCCAGATGGCTATACCGCTCTTTTTTACCAGACCTTCTCCACCGAGATCTGTGACTACCTAGTTGATCTCTTCAACGCGATGGCTGAGACTGGCTGCGTCTCTGGCTCTATGGCCGAGGCAGTGATCTCGGTCATTCCTAAACCCGGGAAGGATCCCGCTAGCTGCTCCTCCTACCGACCGATTGCCCTTTTGAATATCGATGCGAAATTGTATTCGGCTATTATTGCACGGCGCCTCCAGGATCTGATGCCGATCCTTATCCAACCGGATCAGTCGGGCTTTATCACGGGACGACAGACCCACGATAACTTGCGTCGGGTGATCCACTTGATGGAAAAGGCCAATAGATTCCGCATCCCGGTGGTGTTGGTGGGATTAGATGCGGAAAAGGATTCGATCGGGTGGACTGGGGGTTTTTGTTTCGTACCCTGGCAGCCTTCGGATTCTCTGATAAATTCATCACGATGATCCGGGCGAACTACACTACCCCCCGTTCCAGGGTAACCGTTAATGGGCACTTGTCACCTTTTTTCTCTCACTCCCGCGGAACCCGGCAGGGCTGTCCACTTTCCCCTCTGCTCTTCGCGCTTAGCATTGAACCACTGGCGTTGGTGGTGAGGGAGCATGAGGGGATTCGGGGCCTCCCCTTCGCAGGAGAGCAACACAAGATTTCACTCTTCGCAGATGACGTTCTACTGTCCATAGAAGACCCTGCCCGCTGCTTCCACACGTCCAGATGGTCCTGTCCGAGTTTGAGGAGGTAGGCGGATTTAAGGTGAACTTTGGGAAGTCATACATCCTAAACCTCACATTGTCACCGGCTGAAATAGATCGGGTGCGGCTTTTGACCCCCCCTGTCCTGGGCGACCGGCTCCCTCTTGTATTTGGAGGTTCACTTGACACCTACCGTAAGGGGCCTGTTCTCTGCAAATTTTCCCCCTCTTCTGACGTCCATCCGGGCTGACTTAGCCCGCCTGAGGCCCAAATACATCTCATGGCTCGGCAGAATACACGCCATTAAGATGGTTCTCCTTCCTAAGTTCCTCTACCTTTTTCAGGCCCTTCCCATTCCACTAGATCTGGATTTTTTTAGACGCCTCAAAACTTTGATGCTCCGCTTCATTTGGCTAGATGGGCGCGCCCGTTTCTCCTTTTTTACATTGCGTCGATTATGGTCGGAGGGGGGAGTGGGTCTTCCTGATATGCACCTGTATTATAAAGCGGCTCAATTACGAATTCTTGTGGAGTGGTCCCAGCAACTCTCAGAAAAACACTGGCTGCATATGGACAGGGGTGTCACTGGTCGGTCCATATGGGATCTGGCCTGGAAGCCCAAGGGGGATAGACCCAGAAATGCCTATATCAGTACCCCCACCAGCACGGTGCTCAAGGTGTGGGACACGGTCTCGGGTGATAATCGGTGGACGACGTTCCCGTCGCCCTTCACTCCCATTTATTTTAACCCGGCTTTCCCCCCGGCCTTGCAAGAGGCTCCCTTCCGATTGTGGCGCGAGGGGGGATGTCGAGCCCTTACTCACCTTTTCCATGGTACCGTTCCCCTCACCTTCGCTAACTGCATGAGAGACTATGGGGTCCCCGCGTCTGAGAGGTATCACCATCTCCAGCTCCTCCACTGGGCTACCTCTGCCGGAACGGGCGATGCGGCTACGAGGCCGCCTTCCACCTTCGAGGCCTTCCTTCTCTGCACATCCGCCATGAAAGAGGCCATCTCCTTTCTCTATAAGCTACTGCTCACTACAGCGGCATCGCCCCGCCCACGCTATATGGGACATTGGGAAGAAACGCTCGGGAGGGACATCGCCGATCCCGAATGGGCAGGCCTCTGGCGGGACATCGCAGCACACAATCGCTCGGTAGCGCTACGAGAAGCCCACCTCAAAACAATGATGGACTGGTACCTGTACCCATCCAAACTGCACCGCATCTTTCCGTCCTCATCGGACCGATGCTGGAGAGGCTGCGGTCTCTTGGGGGATTTCCGCCATATCTGGTGGGACTGCCCGATCATCCGCCCTTACTGGGAGGAGATTTTGTCCCACCTCAAAGAAATACTTGGCTATCCAATATCTTCCTCACTGGAACATGTCCTACTCGGGCTCCGGGACCCAGATCTTGCACACCAAACGAGAGCCGACAAGCAGATTCTTTGGCTCTGCCTTGGGGCGGCTAAACTCACCCTTGCTGCAGCATGGAAGATGCCAGATGCCCCGGCGATCTCCCTCTGGCATGCGAGACTGTGGAGACTTCTGAGTATGGAGAGAGTGGCAGACATCTTTCTGGGAAACTTTAAGAACTTCATCTTTCGCTGGGGCCCTCTGGTCCGATTCCTTTCCCGTGGATTCCCGTCTTATCCAAATCCCCCGTAACCTGTGTGTTGGTTTACCGCCCCCCCCAACCCTCTTCCCAGTTTATCCTTGCTTTTCGGAGCTGCTGGCCCCTTTAGTGGTTAACAACGCTACTGTACTTGTGCTTGGCGATTTTAACTTCTGGCCTAGTGATCCCGCAGAAGACCTCACCTCCAAGGATTTTACCTCACTGCTATCAAGTTTAAATTTTATTCAACACGTCCGTGCCCCTACACACACCCGGGGCCACATCTTAGACCAAATATGGACCCTTAACCTACCCGCCACCAACCTGTCCATTACTCCTTGCGTATGGTCCGACCATCACTTACTGTCCTTCTCCTTGGACCTTCGCTTGCGAAATGCCCCCCTTAGTTCCAAAACCCTTTGGGCTAGGAGCTGGAATCGTGTTGATATCCCTGCGTTTTGCGAATCCTTAACTGCCACCTGCCCTGACCTCACTGATGTGCCTCCTCAATTTCAGTTGGCCACTCTGGATAGTTGGCTAATCCACCTCCATGATCAAAAGGCTCCTTTGAAGAAAGTTCCCATCAATCACCATCACCACGCTAATAAGTGGTTCACCCCTGCTCTGAGAGCAATGAAATTAACGGATCGTCAAGCAGAACGGGCTTGGAGGTCGAAATACTGCCCTGTTAGTAAAACTAACTACACCACCTTGCTTTCAGAGTATAAAAAGGCCATCCAAGAGGCCAAGAAAGATTATTTCTCGCAACGCATACTGGCAGCAGAATGCCAGCCTCGTGAAATTTTTGCAACTGTTCACGAGTTAGCTCTATCAGACAGGCCTTCGCCTACGATCATGCCCTCTCAGTCACTGTGTACCTCACTGAACGAGTTCTTTATTGACAAAGTTGCACAAATAAAAGCACACATCCCTCTCCCATCAAACCCTTCATTAGACTGCTCTTCACCACAGAACACCCAGTGCCTTACTCATATCCCGGAGCTAACTAGTGAGTCCCTCTTTCCGCTCTTCAAGCGCGTAAAATCAGGGTCTCCATCTGACACTTGCCCGGCTCGCATTCTGGCCCAGGTGTTCTTGGCCTGTCCTGTTCCCGCCCTCACTGTCTTAAATGACACTTTCGCCAATGGCCTAGTCCCCACTGCATTGAAATCTGCCACCATTATCCCCATTTTAAAAAAGCCCGGGGCTGATCCTTCTTCCTTAGTCAACTACCGTCCCATATCCTTGCTCCCCTATTTGGGAAAGGTAGCTGAGGCGCATGTTTCTCAGGTGCTGAGCTCCTTTATAGAGGACAGCAATTACCTGGCCCCGTGTCAAGCTGGGTTCCGTCCACGACACTCAACCGAGAAGGTGGTGATCTCGGTCATGGACCAACTTAGGGAGGGACTCGACGCCAACACCCCCAAGATTCTGGTCCTCCTGGACTTATCCGCCTCCTTTGACACTGTGGACCATGACATTCTTCTGTCACGTGTCAGGGCGGCGGGGATAGGGGGACCGGCATTAGCTTGGGTCGAGTCCTTCCTGATGGACCGCACTCAGACAGTCCACCTAGGCACCTTCTCGGCTCCTCTGTGTAATGTCAACTGTGGTGTTCCCCAGGGGTCTGCTCTTTCCCCGTTATTATTTAATCTTTATATCTTTCCACTGGTGTTTGCTTTACAGGACATGGAGGTCACTGTATACAACTATGCAGATGACCTACAACTCATTTTTGATCTATCCACCCCTTCAGGAGTTGGCAGTTTCCAGTCCGTCATGTTATTTATCCGAGACTGGATGAACATCAATCAGTTAAAACTTAATACGGATAAAACAGAACTAGTGGTGACGGGCGGTGCTGCCAACCCCTGGTCCCCCTCTTTTTGGCCCCTCTCACTTGGGTCCCCTCCTCTCCCTTCTTTTTCAGTTAAAACACTTGGGATCACGCTCAACAATCAACTAACTCTTCATTCACATATCAACTCGGTGGTGTCCTCCTGTTTTTTTACACTACGAGTCATTCGGAAAGTTGCCAGGTTCTTTACCACCTCTGCATTAAAGCTGATCCTAATGGCCATGGTCTTGTCAAAGATCAACTATGGCAATATCATATATAATGGAGCTCCTGCCTATGCCCTGCAACGTCTGCAGTTGGTACAGAATCAGGCGGCCCGCCTGGTTTTTGGTTTATCCAGGTCCCACCATTCGACCCCTTTGCTCAGAAGCCTACACTGGCTGCCTATAAAACAACGGGCCAGGTTTAAGTTGGGGTGTTTGACTTTTCAAGCAAGAGCGGGCACGGCCCCTGCTTTTATCAACTCGGCAATCTCTTCCTATGTTCCCCCCAGGGACCTTCGCTCCTCTAGCCTGGCATTGTTAACTACGCCTCGCTTTAAAAAGAAACGGTCAGGAGGGCAGAAGTTTGCTGTCCTTGCACCCACCCACTGGAATGACCTCCCTCTATCTTTAAGACTCTCCTCTTCCTATATGGAGTTCCGGAGGTCACTAAAAACGTTCCTATTCCAGCAGGCTTTCGGCTCCTAGCTCTCTCCTTGTACTCACTCAGTGATCTCGTCAGCGCCATGAAACTGATTCAGTGTACGTGCGCTTTATAAGTCTTTTTAAATTCAAATTCAAATTCAAATTGCCCTCGGCAGTCTGCCCTTCCTCGGTGCCCGCGCTCCACCTATTTCAACTTTAATTGTGAGACGTATGTCTGTGTATATGAAAGGCTGTCATCACCACAGGGGGGTGGGATGGGAGGGATGGGAGGGGGGTTCTTTGTGGATTGATCCTATTGTGCGACATCCATCGCTCCTTTAGATGGGTTCAGCGATCTGGACACATGACACCTTGCCTCCACTCCGGCTGCCCGCCTGGACGGGAATTCAGGCCCTGACTTTGAATTATCTGTGCTACGATGCCGTTGAGACTCTTCCTACTAAAAGTGCGCTGTCCGTAGGTGATCTGTATTCAGCAGTGTCGCTTGTTGTACTGTTGTTTACTGTGTTTTGCAAACTGAAAATTAAAATAAAAATTTTACAAAAAAAATAGATTATATTTAAATGCAATTATTTATTTAAATGAAACATATTTTCTCTTTAATTATGATTATATTTGTAGTTATTTTATATATATATATGTAATATTTCAATATGTATTTATTTTATATAATTTGTAATATAAAATATATGTTTTTTTAAAATATTTATATTTTTATTTGTTTACTATGTTTTTAAAATTATTTTATTGTGCTGAAGAGATTTTGTTCGTTTCTAATGTTGCACTGACTGGAGTGAGAATAGTAAATTTTACCCCGAGCAATCCAACACTTTCCCTTTTGTTGCACTTATTGGAGTTTGAATAGTATATTTTACCCCTCCGCAATCCAACACTTTCCCTACTGTTGTATGGAGTGGAGCGAGAATAGTACATTTTACCCCTCTGCAGTCCAACAGTTTCCCTACTGCTGCACTCATTGGAGTGGGAATAATACATTTTACCCCTCCGTAATCCAACACTTTCTCTACTGTTGAAGGTATTGGAGTTGGAATGGTACATTTTATGCCTCCACAATCCAAAATTTTCCCTAGTGTTGCTCTGACTGAAGTGTGAATAGTACATTTAAACCCTAAGCAATCCAACATTTTCTCTTCTGTTCTACCGATTTAAGTGGGAACAGTAAATGTTGCCCCTATGTGATGTAATAGTTTTCCTACTGTTCCATTGTGTGAAGTGGGATTAGTACATTTTATACAGCTTGAGTAGAACCCTTTGCCTACTTTTGTATCAATTGTAGTGGGAATAGTATATGTATTAAAGGTAAAATTATATAATTTATATTATAATGTTTTTGCTTCTTTCAAATTATAATATTTATAAATAATAATGTTTTAATGAGTAAAATATTTCTATACATTTGTAAGAAACATATATTGTTTTCTTTTTTATTTTAAATAAAATGGTTTGTTTTTTAAATATTTTATGTTATTGATATATTTATATATATATATATTTTTTTTTTCACATTTATTTGGTATAGTATTACATTATTTGAAAAAAAATTGAAATTATGATATAAATAAAATGATTAGTTTAACAATAGTTCTTTAATTAGATATATGTAAATATATATAAATATATATGTTTCTTTAACTTTGGAAAAATAAGTTTATTTGTTGAAATATATACTAAATCTATGTTTCAATTAAATGAATGTAGCTATTTAAAATAGTTAAATGTATATATACATTTAAAAAAACTATATTTAATATAGCGATAATAATGACAACAATATTTTTTCCTCAATATGTGTGTACTTACCATTATAAAAATTGGATCGCAATATTTTTTACATCTATATTTTAGTCACAATATTTTGGTATGGGGATATTTTCATAGCCAATATTTTGTCAGTGAACCCTGACTAGCCTGTTTAGAAAAGCTCTTGGAGACAGTCACGAGCCAACATAGCTAACAAGAGGCAGGGGTAAGAGAGCTATTCCCTGCATGGTGGTCATCACGAAAAACGTTTTGATGGCACTGAGGTGGATATGGGCAGATGATCTGGGGGTGGAAACATCCGAGGGGAAATGGTGTAGGGTACTAGGGGCCACATGTAGGTGTCAAAATACCGGTCGGAATCGGCCGAAAATACCGATTTTCAGGCCATTTCCGACCGGTATTTTGACATTGGTATGTAGGGGCTCTGAAAACATACAGATTCGGTAATTTTACCGAATCGGTAATTTTACCAAATCGGTAAAATTACCGATTCTGTAAAATTACAGAATCTGTAAATTTTACCGATTCGGTAAATATACCGATCGGTAAAATTACCGAATCTGTATTTTCCTATGTAGGTAGCACTTTTAACACTGCTACAGGGCTTTCAGGATTCGGTATTTACCATGCAATACAATTGTATGGTAAATAACGAATTCTTGTGTACATGCACATCTGTGCATGTACACCTGTGCCATGTGGCACACAGACATGCCCTAAGGGCATGCATGTGTGCCACATGGCGCACAAGCCAGTTACAGGGGTGCAACAGGGTGTCAAAGTGACACCCTGTCCCCTTTGCAATTCGGTATTTGCTATGGAATCCTATGGGCTTCAAGGCCCATAGGATTCAATAGCAAATACCGATTCCGTATTTAGCGAATCGGTAAATACCGAATCTTACCGATTCGGTATTTCTACCGAATATTTTACCTACATAGCAATTACCGAATAGTAAATACCGAATCGATAACATTCGGTATTTACCATTCGGTAATTTGCTATTACCTACATCTGGGCCATAGTTACCTAAAACTCGTATCTGGGAACACAATGCTCAACTGTTACCATACATCTTCCTATATCACACATACCTGTCACCCATCCGCCTACACAAGATGATTATTGTCTGTACCATGTACATGCCCTAGGTGCAGATTGGGATATACTGATCTTCAGCATATATTTTGGTCTTGCTCCTACTTTGTGACTGACTGCATAATTTTCCAGAAGTTCACAGTACACTTGACTGGACACAGTAGACCGCATTTAAAGCATGTATCTCCTACGGTTGTGTGTGATTTCATATAAGATTGATTTCATGGAATACTATTTGTGAAAAACCATTATATCCATGCAGTTTAATGGAGATTTCCGGTAAGAATGACATTTACCATTTCACAGGAAACCAGATCATATAATGTTTTTTTCTCGAAATTGCCTTCTGTATACTTATTTGTGAGTTGTTAATTAAATCATTGCAACTCTTCTTTTCAGGAAAACTTTGTTAAAGGTATTTATTTAAGTCCTTCATGTCAAAGGACACTATTTCGGATGTATATCTTTTATATTGTCATACAAGTACTTTGGATGCTTTTAATTCACTGGACCCTCACCACCCCAAAACTCCATCTGTTCCTCACCATGCATAAACTACACCCATCTCCGACCCCTAAACTCCACATATCCCTTAACCCTTAAAGCCCATTCTATTCCTAAACCAGACAGATCTCTTAACCTAATCCCTCTCACTTCCCCTAAACAACACACATTTCTGAACCTGAAAAAAATATTTTATGCCTGAACCCCACCCATCCCTGATGACTTAAAATCCTGCAGCCCTCCTAAACTCCACTCAATCCTGAACCCTAAAACACCATCACCACCCCTGAAAACCATATTATTATGACCTCTAAAGACCATTCACCACCCATAACTCCCCAACCCAAAACCCTAAACACCCATACACTAGAACTCTCCCTGAAGCCTTAAAACCCCACACCACCCTATACTCCATCCTTCCCTGAAAGCTAAAAATCCTTCATCACCCCAAAACTCTAACAATCACTGAACATTAAAAACATACACCAGCCCTTAATTCCACCCATCTGTATAATCTAAAAAATCTCAACACCTTACATGCCATCCCTCCCTAAGCCCAACAAACTCCTCAACACCCCTAAACTCCCCTCGTCCATGAGCCCTAAAAAACCCTCACCACCCTTGTGAGAAGCAGGCTTAGTATATGGTGCACACTTATGTAAGTGTGCACACTGCACTAATCCAGACAACCCGTACAGTGATTTTAGTGGTCTTAGACACCTTAGAAAGCTAAGTGGTAGCTGTGGAGAGCAGCCTTCAGGCCTTCAGGCTTAGTCCAGAAGGAGTGTAAAGCAGCTTGTTTTACCAGAGCATAATCTTATTGGTATAGATTAAGTGAAAAATACCCACACAGTGTAACATATCTATATTTATTATAAGACACTCACTAACACATGCATATATTTCCAAGCAGGAGATATACACAATTCACGCAATACTTTGCAATAGAAACAGGTAAGTAACACAGATACACAGTTGTCACTAGGGGGAGACCAATCCATATATTAAAATAGTGGTATGCAAACAACCACTCAATACAAGACTATACCCAGAAGACTTAGAAGTACTGGGGAACAAAGGAACCACCCAAGGTCTCTAACCAGGAACGCCACGGAGGCCGTGTACAAAGTGGCAACACAACCGCAGACTCAATACAAGTCAACGGGTAAGTCGCGGTTGCAATTTTAAAGAAGAAGGACCCATCCCAGTGGACCCTGAAGAAACCTTGTGAAAGACAGAAGGTTTTAGAGCCACCCCACCAGTAGATACCCTAGGGACCAGGATATGTACAACAGGGAAGCCTGGTGAATAGGTGTGAAGTGACGTCAGAAACCGCTGTCGAACTCAATGGAGGACTTCAGGAAGATGCCGCTGCTGGAGAAGGTGAAAGTGTCCGGTGAAACTCAAAGGTGGATTTCAGATGAGAAGTACGTGCCAGCAGAGGGAACAGAGTCTATGCCACTTGGGAGTGACCATGAGGCCCGGAAGACGAATGCCCACCGAAGTCGAGTGTTGCAGGATGACCTCGGAGCTGCAGCTGTGCAGACCAGATGATACTGTGGAAGACCAGGAGCCATTCATGAGGTATCCCACATCGCATGACATGAGTTTAGGGGTCGGTTTCCGGCGGGAGCACCAGCAAGCCTTGGCAACGGCAAACAACATAGATGTGAAGGAGGTGCAGTGTCGGGACCAGCAACGTCCAGATTTCTCATCACCAGCAGGAGAGTCAGAGCAGGCCCACAGCAATCAGGGGAGCCCACTGAAATCAAACAAGACCTTCAAGAGGACCCACAGGTTATAGGTACTGGAGTCTCAAGAGGACCTTGAGCAGCTCACTAAAGATGCAGGCCCACAATGCAAGTTAATATTAATGTCAGTTGTATTTGTAAAGTGTATATTGTTACCTGAAGGTGTCCTGGAGCTGTGTGAAGACCTGCTGGGGGCTCAAATAGTGTGGGTATTGACCAACTTAGTTTATGAAAAGCCAAGTTTTCATTGCCTTCCTAAGGCCAAGTAGAATGGTCATGCATCTCAGGTGTATTGGGAGGGTGTTCCAAGCCTTAACCGCATTGGCTATGAAACTTCTGCCACCCCAGTTGGCTTTTTTTACACAAAGGGCATTATTACCAATTAAGCATCTGATGACCGCAGCGCTCTTTTAGGTATGTACCAGCTGAAACGTTGTTTTAAAAAGTCTGGGCCGGCTCCCTGGAGATCTTTAAAGACCAAACATAAAGCCTTGAACTGAGTGCGCTTCCTGACAGGCAGCCAGTGAAGTTTTTTTATCTCGGCAGTGACCGATGCAGACTTAGGTGTGCCCGTAAGGAGTCTGGCTGCTGCATTCTGCAGGATCTGTAATTTGTTCATCGATCCTTCCTGTAGCTTGAGGTAAAGACTGCTTCAATAGTCCAGTCTAGACATTATTAACGCAGTGACAACAATTTGTTGTTCATCTTTAGGTAGTAGTGGCATTACTTTTTTGCACGATCTGAGGATACACAATGTTGATGACGCCACGGTGTTCACCTGGTCCCTGAAGCCAAAACTCCTAGGATCTTCACCATCCTAGTAGGAGTGGGGAGCAGGCCTAATGCATTCGGCCAACAGTCAGGGGTCCAGACATTAGGGTTGTTACGGAACAGCACAACCTCCGTTTTGTCGGAGTTTAGTTTTAGGAAATTTTGGGCCATCCATACCCCCACAGCATTCATGCAGTCCTGCAACCTGGATGCATTATCCTGGAATACATCTGGCCATATTGCCATCACGCTTTGGGTGTCATCTACGTAGGACGTCAGACTAAAGCCAAAAGATTTAATTAGGGGTGCCAGTTACGACACATAAATGTTAAAGAGCGTCGGACTCAATGAAGATCCCTGTGGGACTCCACAAGGCAGAGAGAATGCTTTTGCCTCGAATTTGTCCAGGATAACCGTTTGAGTTCTGTCAGATAGAAAGGATATAAGTAGTTTCCAGGCCGTGCCCTTGACTACTATCTCATCCAATCGGTCCATCACAAGGGCATGATGGACCGTATCAAATGCTGCTGGGAGATCCATCATGATCAATTCAGCCCAACCTCCCAGTCAAGAATGGTCCTAATCTCTTCTGTGGACTTGAGGAGCGCGGTTTCCGTGCTGTGACCCTCTCTGAAACCATACTGAGTTGGGTCCAGCGCCTGAGAATGTTGCAGAAACTGGTTGAGTTGGGCATTCATGTTTCTCTCTATGATTTTCGCCGGTAGAGGTAGGTCTGAAATTATTCAGATCTTTGGCGTCTAAACTGTTTTTTTTCAGCAGGGGCAGAATGGAAGCCTGTTTCCAGTCTCTAGAGAAATATCCTTCCAAATATATTGTATTTATAATTAAGGCTCCCGGTTTTCCGTTTAAACGGATTTTTACATATAAATGCAGAAGGAAAAATATTTTTCCTTTGTCTGCATTTATATATAAAAACGGAAAAATGCCAATAAATAGGGTTAACTTTGTTGTGGTCTTCACGGAGAGTCCGAGCGCAGACGGGGAGAGGGCTCAGCCGGGTCAATGCAAAGGTCAATGTTAAGGGGCCATTAGGCCTCCTTTTGTTTAAGTATCCTGGCTTGGAGCAGAGGTGCGGCTGGATGCACACAGTGTGGCCTCCTCTATAAATTATTTTGAAGAGCTAATAAAGGGTCCGTTGATTACATGGCCCCAGGAGATAAAGGATGAAAGGGGCAGGGAAGATTACACTACTTCGTCTCATCATCTTTCAGTAAGAAGGGCTTGGTGTAGGATACGTCTATCACAAGTGCACTTAGGGGTAAAATAGGGAGAAGTGATTCTTAGCAGCACGCCTGTTAGTTTGCTACCTGCAAAAATATGACAAGAAAATACTCATGTTCTGAGTTTTAGAACAACTGTTGGAGACCTGAATTATTAGTTCAGCACGAATGACAAAACAAACTTCGGTAGCACTGGAGAACTACTTTAACCCCTTCCACGCTCATGACGAGCTGGGCTCGTCATGAGGTAGCCTCCTGCTACGCTGATGACGAGCCCAGCTCGTCATGGAACATGTGTTTTTGTTGTTTCCAGCACACAGCGGGAAAATGCATAGCATCGATGTGGTTAAACGTACATGTATGTAAACAGTATGAGGGAGTCAACAGAATAAAATGTTTTTCAAATGGTGTAATGTTTGGAAAATCATTTTAGTACTCTTTTTTTACTTGTCACATCCTGGTTTAATAATAATATTTGCTATTTACTATAGAAAAGATTGTCAGCTCTCTGGCTCCCAATAAACACAAGTTAGTGTGGCACACCAAGGGGCCGATTAGGATGGCGGTGAATCCGCATCCTCCGGGCCGGCGGAAGCCACCTCCGGCCTGGAGGATGCAGATTCACCGCCGCGGCCACAGGAAACACCCACCGCCAGATTAGGATGGCGGTGGGATTGCGGTGTGACCAGCGACGGACGGCAGGTCCGTCCGCCGCTGATCCGCGGGTTGTGGAGGGCTATTTGGTGGCGGTGTCTGCAAGACACCGTCAGCCAAATTAGGAAGTGCAGGGAAACATGCTTTTCCGCGGCGGCTTTTCCGCCGTGGAAAAGCATGTGGACATTGGTGTTTGGTGGCCCGTTGCGGCCCCCAAGGGTGTCGGGGGGTGGGGTTGCACATGGGGGGTACCTATGGTACCCCCCAGCATTTACACGCAGAAAGCGGCAGGCACCGCGCAGGTGCCTGCCGCATTGTGCATGTAAATGTAAAACATGCATTTTTAACCTTGCAGCGGGTGCTGCTTAAGCAGCACCCGCCGCAAGGTTAAAGATACGGGATGTGACCGCCAGGGTGGCGGTCACATCCTAATTGCACCGGAGGGACCGCCGCTGCCCCTGCGGACGGTCCCTCCACCTCGGGGGTGGTGGACGGACGCAGGTCCGTCCGCTATCCTAATAGGCCCCATAGTGTGGTGTGCACAGTTTAACTAATGTTTGTTTTACTCAATGTCCTCCTTGCCATTTCGATATGTAGTGCTCCTCCAATCTCTTTTTTTAATACGGGTTTCTCTAATTCAGTTTCATTCTGCAGTGTCGCCTTCTTTCGCTCCGGTTTCTCCATGGGGGTGTCAGACCAACATATCCTTCAGTGACCCTGAAACAGAGGTGCAACTAGAGTGAAATTTCGGGATGGGGGCTAATAAAAATTTCGGGGTGGGGGGACTTTTTCCAGCAATTGGCAGAGTGCAGATGCAGGGGCTCTAAGAAGGGGTAATAGAACAACAAAGCCTCGAAAAAAGTAAATGGTCTTGTAAAGACCTGTGAAGTACTCGGGTGCTTCTCAGCCCGGGCTGTCTCAGCCTGACACACATGACAGGAGGGGGGGGGGGAGGCAGAAGCCCCTTGAGGACACTGGGCATTGCGTGCCTGCACTGAAATAAGGTTCTCATGTGAGAGAGTTTAGATTATTGGTTACTGAGAGGTCACTTACCTATCTTTGCGCCCAGAAACAGTTTCTTCACTGTTATTCAATCAATCTTAGGATGCAGGTGAAATCAGCAGATGTGAATCATCAGTCCGAAGGTTCATAATGAGCCTTTATGTTGACATATCTAATATGTTTTTATGAAGAAAACTGCATTTCTTTTAGTAGCAAAGAATGATTTTATCCAGTCTAAATCATAATTCTTTCACCTCTAGTCAAATAATATTGTTTTCCTGGTTGTTTTCGTGACACCAACGGAAAGTCATGCTATACACACTCCCTGATTTTGTGAGTTAGTTCCAGAATAGCTTGCTACTGGATAAAAAAAGTGCTTCAATGCCTTGTCAAGGGTAGTAAGCGCTATATAAGTGCAGTTACAATACAATAAATCATGTGTAAATCAATGTATAGGATACGTTATATAAGACAGCGAGGCTTACAAAGCCCTTCATTGCTCACTGTCTTATATTAGAAGGTTTGCAATTTATTAACAGCAAGTAACAAAAGGATCTCTTTGTTATAAGCAGTAACCCATTTGCATAAATCTATCTGAACTTATAACAACCAAGCGTGCATTCCCTTTTTAAATAAATGTGAATAAATACTAACTACAGTGCTTTTTTTTGCCCGCAACAAAATAAATATGGATAAATACAGGAAAAATGAACAAAAAATAAATATGGATAAATACAGACGGAAATGATAAAAAAATAAATACCATAAAACCGGGAGTCCTATTTATAATGGATGTCAGTTTATGTGACACTGGCTCCACAGCTAGTTTTACTATAGCTATCGGGCATGGGTCGCACAGGGAGCCTGATTACATATTTGCAAGAATATTGAAGGTGTCTGATTCTGTTAATGGGACGAGACTATGCAATCTAGGGGTATCTTTTTTGTCTCCCTTCAAGCCAGTTATTGGGTTGCTGGTCATTCTGTTTGTAGAGTCGGAGAAAGTTAAAAAGATATTGTTAACCTTATCAAAAAAGAATTCAGCTATTTTGTTGCATAGCTCTTACTTGCTGGAATGGTAGGGGAGCTTGGGAGGGCTAAGGTATTAACTGTTTTAAAAAGCTCTTTCCAAATTCAGTTGGATAGTCTGATGCTTCCCATGTCACTCAACGCTTAAGTAAAACATAATAAAACCAAGTGATGTGGTGAGGACAAAGATCTTGGTCACAGGAGATGCTTGAGGTTGGGGCTATTTGGAGCCTGAAGATCTTGGTGGGAGGAAGCCAAAAAGCCATTGCAACAGCAAGTCAATGCAGTTCACAGGGGTTCGGTTCCTGTGGTTCCGATGAGGGACACTGGCCTCAAACTTGGTAGAAGGGCAGGGCAGGCCTCAAGGGATGTGAATAATTACCACCTGTGTTGCTGTGCCTTTCGGAGTCCGTGGGAGCCCAGGATCAGCAGACAGGTCAGCTTCGTTGCGGGGCCTGCAGATGCAGAGATGTGACTCCTACACTTCAATGGAGATTACTTCAGGTGACTTGGATGTCCGCAGGCTGTGTAAGGTTCCTGTATGGAGCAAAGGCATGGACATTGCAGCAGACGAGCAGGGCAATGACATCAGGAGCAGCAGGAGTCTTCCCAGTGGCAGCCTAAATCCCCAAAGTGAAGTCCAACAAAGTCGGGAGTGCCCCGATGGTGGAAAAAGAAGTGATGTCTTGATCTGAATCTTGTCCCATGAAAAATCTAGGGACCCGCACACAGGTAAGCCCTTAAGTACCCTAAGGAAAGGGTTGGGACGATTCAGGGTTCCCTCCCAGGGGAGGGGGCAGACAGTGAAGAGGATGCTCCAATGTGCTTTGTCCAGCTTCAAGCCAGAGAAGGAGCTAATGGCTCCTCGAGCTGATTTGAACTGGACTATGCAAGGAGGGCACCAAATGTGCCCCTCAAGCAGACTGCGTGGCACTGGCAAGCGCTCCCACCTGGTTCCAACACACTAAACCCTGTCTGGGAGGTGGTCACACCTTCCTGTGACAGGATACCTATTGTTTTGCTTTCCCCTGCTCGAGCTTGGCTCAGCAGCAGGAGAGCAAAATCGTGTCTCTGGTCGGCAGCGGCCATGGTGGGCTGTCCGGGTCTAGAAGACTGGTACCGGGAGCACTGAGGGCCTCTCGGAGGAGCTTTGCAGTACATGGATTTGTATGATCCAACATGTTTGATACCAAACATGACAGGAATCGTCACAGCCAGTTTAGAGATGGTCATCGCGTAATGATGCATGGCCACTCTGTGTCATAATGGCTGATGCACTTATGACCTGGGAGAATAGACTCTGAAGGTTGTTGGGGTGTCCAGCCAATCCAGAGGCACCCTTACACTTAGAACCAGGCCCTCCGCCTTCAGGATTGAAAGGCCTGCTTTAGGGGTGACTTATAGGTTTAAAGTGCAGTGACTAGATATATGGAAACCTATATCTTTTGTAAGTGGTGCTAGCTCCAGCTTACACAGGCTGCAATGGCAGGTTTGTAGTTACAGTTTGAGTGGTCTCCCATGCGCGGTCTAATACATGCTTCAGCCCATGGAGGACCCCTGGTGTACCTCTGGCCTTGGTACCTCAGTACCATATACTAGGGACCTCTAAGGGTGCACCAGTATTCAATCTGGGAGATACTTAAGTACTTACCATAACCAATTTAAGGGAGAAAGCTCAGAGCCTGAGGTCCTGATTAGCAGGATCCCAGTCAGACTAGTCAGAAACAGCAAAGCACCAGGCAAAACGTGGGTGTAACCAGGCAGAAGGATCCTTCTTCCTACAACCCTATACTCCATCATACCACAAAATCTCAAAAACTCTCTCCACCACTACACTCTACCCATCCTGGAACTGTAAAACCTTTTTATCCCTCATAACCATTCACCATTCCTGAACCCAAAAACCCTCTCTAAACCTAATCCTCACCCAAGTGTGTGATTTGGGATATTTCCTTAAAGTTATCTTCACTTGAAAATGTTTCTTTTAATTTTTGATTTATTTATATTTCCTTAAAATAATATTTCCTTAGAAATTGGTTTACTATTATTTGGTTTCCTCCAATGTGGTTTCTCAGTTTTTGTTTTTACATAATTTCACATACAGCACTCTCCTGCTGCTGATGACAAAATTAGATACCTTGCAAATTTACAGACCTCATCTTGATTGTAGCTAAGACACACATATCCACGTTGTAGAAAATGGATACAATGTATCTGCTGATACATTGGAAAAAAGAGTTATCTAAATGGGCAGAAGAAGAGGGAATTGCTGCGTCTTGATGGCTGTGGTGCAATATGTTGTTAATGAAATGCGATGCATTCTCCTGCAATTGGCTAACAAAGATGATGAAAGCCCCCAAATGACATTTGCAGCCCCCTGAAAAGGGATGCATAAGCTGATCAGGGAATCTGAGGTGTGAACTTGCTCTCTAGAACCATGGCAATGCTGGGTGAACAATACCCCAAAACACCCAACATCGGTGAAACTCCCTGGTACAACTCAACATAGACAAAGAGCCCCATTGGACAGGCATAGTCAAAATTTCCAAACTCCCAATCAGCACTGGTATCAGCATTATTTGGTTTAATACTGAGATAATAAACTCATCTACATTGATTCAAATATGTATGTCAAAAGTCATTGTATGTTCTGTTGGACAGTCTGATACTTACCATGTCACTCAATGCTCAAGTAAAACCTAATC
Source organism: Lissotriton helveticus (assembly GCF_964261635.1). Classification (NCBI taxonomy): domain Eukaryota; kingdom Metazoa; phylum Chordata; class Amphibia; order Caudata; family Salamandridae; genus Lissotriton; species Lissotriton helveticus. The sequence continues at coordinate 789,665,642 of NC_136068.1, forward strand.
AAATAAATGCAAAAACAATGGGATAACATGCCATCCAAAGAAAACTAGTATCAGAGGAGGAAGTGATTTATTTGTTTTATTTTACTTTGCTTTATGACACTGATACACAAAAAGTACACTTACACCAAATAAAGTGCTCAATGTATATGCATCTATCAGAGCTTGCCTGGCCACTGACCCCCTATAATCGTCACACAGGGGGTAGATTGTGCCTGGTGATTATTTAAGCATATCAGGTATGAAAAAGGGCATACCTCCTGATTGCAGGTGGTACACACGAACAGGAGGTGAAGGAAAATGACAGCTACTGGGGTACCAACAGGTGGGCTCTGATGTAAGGGAACACAAGGGTCTTAAGTCACCTCCTTAATGCCTGCAGCATTTTCTCCAAGGCTGCTACACGTATCACCGATTGTGGTCCCTTTGGTCCTTGCAACATCTGACCCTCCATATTGGGGGTACTGAATTATCAGTGAACAGTATCCGTATAGAATGACAGAGTTGGCAGTACAAGGGAATGATCAGCCTGGACACTATCCCACCTTCACAGACATCATTCCTGCAAAAGCCACATATTCTCCAACTGCTGCTGAAGCTTCAAGGATTACTGAGCAACTGAAAATCATCCTGTATATCCAGAAGCAGAACAAAGGATCTACAGAACAAGACCAGGGGGTTCTTTTTTGCACAGCGGTAGATTTCCAATGTGATGAAACCAGTGAATTCCAAAATCCATAATCAGGTAATGTACGACATCCTGGAGGAGCTCCTGAAATAATATGCTGTTTAATGTCTCTGTCTGAAGTCCAAAGTTATGATCTGATAAATCGCACATGTAGTAGTTCACAAAGGGAAACAACCGGAACTACATGGCCAGAGCCACGCATTCTGGAAGCCTGCAAGCATAACCATGCTTTTCCGAACAATGTATTTGCATAAACCACGCATATGCGTGGTTAAGGCAAATGTGCTCTAGTGTTTGGGGTGGGTGGGGCCTCAAAACAGGAACAGAAGCATCATAACGGGAAGCGGAAATGGACAGGAAAGTGGGGCTGGATCGGGGGTCACTTTGGGGGGGATCGGTGGCAAGTTTTTAGGGCTCAGGGAGGGGACAGGGTACTTTTAAGTAGAGGGGAAGGTTTTAGGGTTCAGAGCAGGAGTAGGGGGTTGAGGTAGATTTAAGGGCTGGGTTTGGGGGAGTATTTTAGGAATGGGGTGTTTATAGGGTTCAGGGTAGGGGGCAGGTAGGGGGTTTGTAATTTGGAGTTTAGGGCAAAGGCAGGTGGAGGTTGATAATTCAGGGCTCAGGGTGTCAGGCAGGTTGGTAGTTTGTAATTTAGGACTTAGGGCGGGTAGGAATAGTGGTGAACCTAGCCACTCTTACTCCCTTACCATTCACGCCTTTACCACAAAATTGAATGGTAAAGGCATGTGTGGTTAAGAAATGCATGGTTAAGTCGCATTCATGGTTCAGGGCTGCATGATAGAGGCACACGTGTTTGAGCCTTGCTTGCCTCTATCATGCAATCGTTCATGAAGAATCCAAATACATTTCATTTTTATTGTGGGTTTTGTACATGCCATTTATTTTCACTTTTTACTGGTGTTGGATAATTCTTCTTTTGAGTCTGTCAGTTGTGAGGGATTCAAGTGTAAACTGATTTATCCTAATAATAAATTATTTGCATTGGATTTTCTACTCAAGAGTTGACGTCTCCTTGCCCACTAGAGGGCATACCCATATATATATATCCATAAATACACACATATATAGTACGGGAACAAAACGGATGAAAAACCTCGCCCAGAAAGATACTGCGTATCCTTACCTGTTTTCAGTTGCAGCCAGGCTCAACCATGAGGTAATGAAGGAAATTGGCTGTTTGGACCGCAAAACCACAGCACGCTGGTGTAAGCACACTGCACTCTGGGAGTTGCAGTTCTACGTGTTGGGTACTGAGCGGCTCCTTCCAATTGGAACACATGTGCGCAAACAAATCTACTTTAGATGCCAGAAAACTCTTTAACTTTGGACCGCAGTAGCAGTGGCAATGAACAAGGAAGTGCATCCGAGGAAAGCCTATAAAGAACCTTTTATTGAATCTGGCGTGCCCCCTTGTCTATCTTTTAAGAAGGGAGACTGTCGGTGGAAATATATATATATATATAAAAACTAAAGCTAAGTCCTTGACTGACGATACGGAAGAAACAGTGATTAAGCCAAGGGTTATCATAAAATACAGCAGACAACACAGAGAAATTAGTAAGATATTCTATAAGAACTGGAATTTGATAACAGGTGATCCGATTATCGGCAAATATATCCATGATAAACCAGATATAACCTTTAGAAGATCAGGGTCCATGGCAGACAGGCTGGTACACAACTTCCTTGAGAAACAAGTCTCGGATACTTGGGGTGCCTTAGGAGGAGGTTTCAAAAAATGTGCAGTCTGTAAAGCCTGTAAGTATGGCTGCAATAAGACACAATATGTTGTACCTTTCAAAAAAGAACCAGTGAAAATAAGAAAGAGAATGTTCTGCAAGACAGATTTTGCAGTATATGTATTGCAGTGCCCATGTGCTCTCCCGTATGTGGGTAGCACTCGCCTGCCGGTGCACAAACGGGTTCTGCAGCACATCAGGGCAATTGTGGGCAAAGACCAGTCATACCCAGTAGCCCGTCACTTTGAGAGTGTACACAAAAGTGATCCCGCTTTCTTAGAATATTATGCCATTGACTGTGTCCTCCCTCTGAAGAGAGGGGGTGACAGAAATGCCAAGCTTCGACTATTGGAGACAAGGTATATATTAGAATTGGATAGCAAAACTCCACAAGGTATGAACGCGAGTGAAGATCTGTATACTTGCCTCTAATCCATGATATATATACTGATTGTATAATGTGCCGGTAATATGATCTACAAAGGAGTGGTCAATTCCAGGAGGCTATATAGTTCCCTGGTGTAAAGCCAATAATAACTGAGATAATAAGTCATTCTAGATGTGGGTTTTTGGTGCTCATTAGGCCCACAGTGGTAATATAAGGTCGTATAAAATCTAGTCCTTCTCCTTAAGACTCATCAATGTAAGTTTTTAACTTTTCATTAAGAATTGTATTGAATTTGAGGAAAATTATGTTTTGCACTTTATATTGGTTCACACACATAAGGGTGCGAGTCTTTCAGAGGATACATAACTGAATAAGAATTGCTCTTTAGGAGTTAGATTTACGGTAATTGCAAATGAAATGTGGAAATATGATTTAGTAAAATGAGTTTATGCCTATTGGCAGGCTTGATGTTCAGTTGTTGTTACATTAATTGTGCAGTGGTTCCTTTGAAGGAGCCGCAATCCTTGTTTCGACATAATATTACACATGCAAGCATTGATTGTAGATATACAATAGAAGCATTTTTATTTTACATGTTCTGACACATGTCGATCGCTGTATATAATATGTAGATAGTATAAAATGAATTTAAATGTATAGTTTTGCTATTGGGTATATATTTATGTTTTTTTTTCTAGATAGATTGTATATTTTTGATAATAACATTAGCTGTATATATATGGATATATTTATTTGTGTACATTATCAAATTGTATATTAAGTGTATAGAAGTTTTATCAAGCGTAATTTGCACGAAATGTGGATTGTCGGGACAATGATATTCAAAACACAACAACTGTTTGGCACTATGCCATGTATTCTGCATTAATTGATTGTAATTCGTTTTTGCACAGCCTTTGAGACTAGGGGGTTAAAATGAACAGGGCGGATGTAATTTGACTCCTCCCAAACCCCTTAACGGAAATGCTTAAGTATCCTCTTTGCTTTTCGCAACGCGATCATGTGACCAAGCCTCGTGTCGGAGGCGAAACGCGTCATGCGGACTTGCTGGGTTTTATTTTTTTAAATAAACCACTAAATGCACGAAGAAATCTGGGTCTGTTCTGTTCGTCTTCTTTGAGAACTGTTTGTAAGGAAAACGGACAGGGGTGAGACGGCAGTCTCATCGGGCGAAGTTCGAGAAATATATATATATATATTACCTACTGGCGGTCGCCAGTAGGTATATATAGTTAGGATTTTTTCTCTATGGGATTTTTGAAAATTCTATGTCTAATAACTTTGGCGTTTGTGGACGGAATTGGCTGAAATTTTCAGGAAAATGGCACATTTTGTTTCTGAGCAGCCCCTGAGAATTTTGGGGGGGTTCGTCAAGGGGGGGCCGAGAAAAAAGGGGGGTCCCAAAACGCGTTTTTCCCATGTTAATTTCCATAGGGCGGTTGGCCTCACTTTTAGCCCGAACGGCTGAATGGATTTGCACGAAACTTGGCAAAATTGTAGGGACTGGTAGCCCGATGTGCCTTTTGTAGGTCTCAATATATGTGCTCCAGTGGATTTTGAGAAATTAACGTTTAAAAAAAGATATATATCTGTAACAGCGGACCTGGCAGCGTCCCAGGACGCGTACTTTTCGCGCAACGGAGCTTTGTGAAGCGAAGCTGATTGGTTCTCCGGCGTCTGTCAACATTCCAAACAGTCCGTAGCGGCCGCCATCTTGTCTCTCGGTAGGATCGAGAGACAAGAGGAGGCGAAAGCGAAGGGGCAAATGACCATAAGGGGGAATAGTAGATCCTCGCTGACCCCCTAGGTTTGATGTGGAGGTTTTAAAAGGGCCCCGCGGGGCAAAAAAAAAAAAAATAATAATAATCGAACGGCTGAATGGATTTGCACGAAACTTGGCAAAATTGTAGGGACTGGTAGCCCGATGTGCCTTTGCTAGGTCTCAATATATGTGCTCCAGTGGATTTTGAGAAATTAACGTTAAAAAAAAGATATATATCTGTAACAGCGCTCCGCTTCGCGTACTTTTCGCGTTACGGAGGTTTGCGAAGCTGATTGGTTTTTCGGCGTCTGTAAACATTCCAAACAGTTCGTAGCGGCCGCCATCTTGTCTCTCGGTAGGATGGAGAGACAAGAGGAGGCCAAAGCGAAGGGGCAAATGACCATAAGGGGGCATAGTAGATCGACCCTGACCCCCTAGGTTTGATGTGGAGGCTTTGAAGGGGTCTCGCAGGGCAAAAAAAAGTATACCGTTTTTTTAGTTTTTTGCGTGGAGTGCGCCCGGTTCGCGAACCGGGAAGCGTTCTGGGGAGCGTACTTTCTTGAAAATTAGTGAAAAAAGTTAGAGTAAAATAATAATTGTGAGTGATCAGATGTAGGGTAGCTCTGAGAAGAGCTTTTGGGTTTATGGTACATTTAGGTACTTATAAGTAGGTACCAATGCACATTCTTAAATTCAGAGTGAAAACTCTGTTGCCCTCATCTGAGAAGTGAACTCCATCTCCTCTGTAGATATCTTGCATGTAGTAACGCAAGTTATTGTTGTACAGGGAGCCCATTCCATGGTCTCTCATGTAAGCTGAAACAGATTTGTTTACATGCTTCCTCGACTTCTCAATTTGTGGACAAAATTGGTTCGACCACCTCCATTTCTGTCTTTGGCATATATTTGAATATACCAAGGCAGTCTGAGGAAAAAGTGCCATCAATTGCTCAAAGGTGTCCTTTAAAAGCATTTCCAGACCTACCCCAGTCAAAGTGCCCAAATCATTACCTCCACAGTGCACAATTAACAGGTCAGGTTTTGGCAAATGCATAAAGGTTTTCACCAATGGTATCAATTGGTGACATTTTAATCCTCTGTGGCCAAACCACTTAATTTCCACATCTTGTAAATTGAGGTTAGGTAAATTCCTGTTTTCAGCGTACGTTTGAGCCCAATAGATGTAACTATGTCCAACAATCCAGACAGAAAACATGGTGAGAGAAGGTTCTGCTGCAGTCAGATGAAGTGTGGCAATGAAATGGCAGTTGAAAAAATGAGAGTGTAAAATGAAAAAAACTGAGGAGTTTCTGTGTTAATGAAGCAGTAAGAGTGATTGGTGGATTTTGATTGCTGAAAACAGAAAGTTAGTGTGCATGGATGAGTTCGTTGAAAGATGTATTTTGAGTGGCGAAGAAAAAATCATTAAATGAAAGAATGCTCTGGATATGCAGGTGCACTGAGAGTTCAGAGTTCAATTGCAACATTGTTGTGTGAGAGGTCTTGCAAGAGGTGGTTGCTATGCAGAAAAAGCAGAGAGGGGGCAGAGGGGGGAAGGGTTTTGCTTTGAAAAAAAGTGAGGGAAGAGTTTTGATTGGGTGACATGAGAGATATGTGTGAGGAATTACAGCATTTCTGTGCTTTTGATAGCTGCAGACTCTGGAGTGCATACCTTTTGCTCTGCTGAAGACAAATTGGTGTGTTTCTGAGACTGTTTTGAAACTCAAAGTATTTGCTAAGGTGAGAAAAGATTTCTTTCATTTAGATAGAAAATAGTGTGCTTTAAGGAGAAAATTATGAAGAAAGTTGTGTTTTTCAAATGTTGCTTTGTCTCAAGTGTTTCACAAATAGATTTTGTTTCTTTGAGAAATTGTAATTGGAGAAAATGTGAAGTATTAGTACTGACAGGGCTTTTATGTGCATAGGAGCTGTGGAGTGTTTTCAAATTATGACTTGTAAATCGTTTTTGAGAAAAAGCAATGGTTTTAATATTGATGAGAAGGACATAATGGTGTCTGCTTCTTTATAAGGTAATTGAGAGTCTCTGATGTTATTTTTCCCATTTCAATGTAAGAAGTTTGTCTGTGGAGCAAATTGCTTGTAAATATGCTCCCACCTGTGCATGGCAAATGTAGATTTTGAATGTTTCCGTTACATAGGCATGTTAAAGGTGACTGAAACATGCTGCAAAGGCAATCAAAAAATGCTTTTATGTGTCTTAAGGACATTTTAAGTCATTTCCCCATGTGCAGTGTTTTCAAATTATGAGTTGAAAATCGTTTTTGAGGTAAAGGAATGTTTTCAAAATTTATGTGCGCCATATGACCCCAAATTTCTTTTTCAGGGGTGCAGCAGGGTGTTCTTGAGACACCCCTGCACCGTCGGAAAAATTCGTAATTTGCGATGAGGTAATTGCTAATCGCAAATTGCACCTTCATTCCTATGGGCCTCCTGCTGCATGGAAATGAATGGGTAATTTGTAATTAGCAAATAGGTCATCGCAAACTAGGAATGGTAAAGAATCGCTATTTATTCCTTAAAGTTCGCTATTTAGGAAATGCAAAAAACTTTGATGATACATATGGCGGTTTATCTCTAACAAGATAAGAAGCATAGGGATAGATTTATGATGACTGGCGCATCACCAGGGATGTGTTAGTCATTCTGTGCCGCTGTTCCGTCACCTATGGTGTGCTGCATTTACAATGCGGCGCATCATGGGGCAAAAACAGCACAGATGCGTGACGTATTTGTGCCGTAAAGTTGGCGCATTGCTGGAGTTGTATCGCAAGTGTGATGAAGCTCCAGTAAGGTTGAGGGGTGCCCCTGTCGCAGGGTTTCTGTTCTGACACAGAACTGTGGACAGAGGATTGGAACCTCGGCGAATTAGGGTGTCCCAAAACTCACCTTAGTAATCAAAACCCCTTAGCAAGCTAGGTACAGTGTCACATTGGATATAACAAACTCTCAATGTTTAGACAATCCAGAATATGAACTTATAGTACCTCAGGATACGTGGAACTCATGAACAGTCGGTCGTTATATATTTCTTAGAAACGAGAACATGGAGTTAAGAAGAACACATGTGTATTTGAAATGTTTATTTACTAATGCCGTCTTCTCAGGCGTAGTATCTTAGATTATACAAGTACACATATTATCAGTAGCAAAATTACCAGCATAGTCAATAGTACATAAAAAGCGAATGTGACAGTATGTTAACATGCTGTAAATGAATAAGAGTTAGCAACACTTATAAGCAGCCGCGGGCCGTGGAGGGAGTTACGGTGGGCAGGGAGGCGGGGAGGGGGAGGGGCAGGGTGGAGAGGGCTCCACCCTGCCCCTCCCCCTCCCCGCATCCCTGCCCCACCGTAACTCCCTCCACGGCCCGCGGCTGCTTATATCTCACCCTCCCTAATACACATAATATATTATTTGCTAAGAAGGTCTCTTTGTGTTGGTTTAGGGCGTGCCGATACTTTAGTGTCTTAGATTTGAAGGAATCACATCAGCATAGAAAAGATAATCCATATGCCGTGCTTAATATCGCCAACGGCATTGTGCCATAATATTCTAGCATGCGATTGCGGAACAGTGTCAGCAGCTGCAGGGCGGGAGCTTGCACAGGAGGGACATCCATATTTAAAAATGTAAAAAAGCACAAGAGCGTCCGCTGGTAATGCAAGTAAAAATGGGAATCCACGAAGCAGAGTGGAAAAAATAGAATGTAAGAAAGCAGGGATGACTCCAAAGATTTTCTCAAATGAAGTCACGAGACCACTGGTAACAATTTTAAAAAAGTGCGCCAGGCCCTTTGTGGAGGACGCGTTAGAGATAGTCCGAACCATCTTGCTGAAATGGAAAGGCGAATCTGTATTTAAAAGGGTCTGCACCTCTGTACGGGTGTTCGCTGTGTGAAGCACGAAAGTTTCACGGGCCGAACTCAAGGCCACCTCTCTCTGAGACAAAATGGCTCTTATTCTTGCCATGCCGTTGAAATGTGCTGCCAAGGTTGGTATTTGTGGCCAGATTGAAAACTCCCTATGTTCATGTGTGGGAGGAAATAGAACATTTCTGCAGCAAATAACCCGTTCATTTACTGTTACGATAAAATGAATACTTTTAATTAACCCAGAACAATCTTCATTATTGAGCATCAAATAACTACCATTTTCCAAGAACTTGAACGTGGGGATGATAGCAGGAACTGGTGTGCCTTGCAACACGCAAGCCATATTTGGTCGGTGTTTGTTGCATGAACCGTGTAACTGTATGTGCCTACACATTAGTGAATGATCTGGCGTCTCAGTGCATTCCTCTCCATTCAGATAAAGTTCTTGATCATCTTTGAAAATCTGTATGTGTATGGAAGCGACCAGACTTCATGAAGAAAACCACTACCTAAAGGTTAATAACGACCTATTGGTATATATTTCATACAATTTGAAAACTTATATAAAGCAAAAGGCAGCGTTATTAAACCGTGGATAAGGCACGTTGCCAAAGCAGTCAACCTTTTGGATTTATACTGGAAATGTTAAAGGAAGAATTACGGAGTAGGGCCTGTAAATCTTTAATAGACAACGAGTAAAATTACTCCAACCATCATATTCCTCTAACTCCGGGATAGTAGGGGTGTTTAATTTTTTAGAAGTAGCCAATCCAAAGCATTTGGTCTGGGAAATTGTTTCATTCACAAACCACATATATTTTGGGATGAGACATGCACGGTGGAAAGCCTCAGTGCCTTGTACCTGCCAGGTTCGTGAACCCCAAACTGATGTAGATCCTGGATATTTTTACTCTGTATTACGTTAGCATGGTCTCATTACTGGTTTAAACGCCATTTTTCCTTTTTTGTAACTTCTGCACACAACACTTAGTTGTTGCTTTAGCTTTCAGCCTAACTGCGTCAAGATCTATGCCTGCTTCAAGCAGGCGCAGGGTTTTGATGTAGCTTTGTCCTATCTGATTGTAAATGCGGCACACCGTGGGTGGCAGAGCAGCGGTGCACGTTAACTGGTGCATCCCTGGGGATGTGCTAGTTAATATAAATCTGCCCCTTTACATTTAATTATGTGCAGGGGACACAGAGTAGGTGAGGTTTATCCAAGGTTAAGAAGAGATGAGTCCTGTTCAGTGAAAAATTGGAGATAGGCTTCAGTATATTATATACTTAAGTAGTGTGTTAAGTTTTTGATGACTGTTATTAATTTACTGTTGGGTAATAGTGGCTAATAACATTTTTTATTATATTTTACCACAGATTCAACTGCAGATTATTTCAAGATTTTAGGATGCCTAGCAAAGAAAGAGTAAGAAAGGCTGCAAAACGTCAAAGACAGCAGGACCATGGAATAATGCAGCAGTCCTCTAACAAAAAGATTTGTCAAGTCACCAAGAAAGCACCGGGTAAGAGTCGAAAAACAGTCATAAGAAATATGTGTAGTAAAAAAAATATTACTACAGAAAATGTTTCAGTCCAGAAAAGGAGAAAGAATTCAAATGGTAAGGAAAGGCCAATGAGAAATGTTACTGCTAGAGTAAGAGATAACTCTATGCATGAAAGTAGAAGGAAACAACAGTTTAGGGATATTCGTAAACGAATGTTCCGCAACAGGATAATTGGGAATTTGTTAAAAAATATTAAGAAAGGTCAGCAGAAAGTGGTTTTTTATAAGAGAAAAAAAATAGTTGAGAAAGTTATTGATCAGGCATTTGAAATTAAACGTATGTTATTTATTTTGACAATCAATAGAATTAGGAAGCTAAACAAGGTAATTTATGATTTCAAAAGAAATAGTAGATGGAAGAGAATAGTTAATCGTAGTAATTTTTGTGAAGTTTTTTCTGGAGAATGGATGCATAGTTCAAGCTCTGAGGCATTTTTTAATGAGGAGAGTTATTTCCAGGATAATGATTTGGTGCATGCAGTTGACACCAGTGGTCGAGCTTATGAAGTGAAAGATGGTTGTCCAGTTGAAAAAGAAAAACTTGTGAGAACAGAGATAGAAGAGGTGTTAGGTAATGAGGTTTTAGGGAGACGTCCTAAGGGTCCTGTGTACACCTGGAAGTGTAGTAGTATTTGCAGTGTACGACAGGATTCCATCAATTTGCTTTGTGATTTTATACGGTCATTTAGTAAGAAAAGTTTGAAGCAGAAAATGAAGTTGTTGCAAGAATTAGATCCTTGCAGAGTGAGAGAAGTGATAGGTTTGCATGGTCATTCACTGGCTTGTCTTTCCAGGAGAGTATGCCAGAGTGTTTTTCATCATTTCAGGATGCTAGCAGTGCATCATAATAAAGTGAGGACATTAGTTAGAATGTTGTATTATGCTAAGAGTCCAGCAATTATGCTTAAACAATTATGCGCTGCTCTTTTGCATGGTTCTGAAATAGATGTGAAGAATATATGTGAAGAAATTGAGTTTTGTTACTTTGGAAGTAAAGAGGAGAATGTTGAAATTGACCAAGAAGAAGAGAGTAATGTGGAAGATAGTGTACAGGTTTCCAGTACAGATAATTTCCAGAGGGAAATTGCGACGTTTGAGGTGAAATCAAGTGAGAGGCCAAATTTCACTTGTGTGTGTTGTCGACGCACTTATTATAAGAATCAGACTAAGTTAGTGGATTTATATGGAAAAAGTGAAAGGGAAAATAATAGTGAATGGAAGGATTTTACAACATACTTGATGGTAGAAAATTGTTTTGATTTGGGATTGGATCAACGTGTGTGTACTTATTGTTGTAACAAATTAAATCAAAACCAGATGCCTGCTAGAGCAGTTCATAATAATCTGGAATTGGTTGAGATTCCTTCTGAATTGAAGGATTTAAATACTTATGAATCTATTTTGATTCAAAGTATCCATCCCTTTCAGGCTATTGTAAGAATGGAGCCAAAGACAGGGAAATTGCCTCCATCAGATTTACAGAGAGGATTAAAGGGAAGAGTTGTTTATTTGCCTCTAGATTTGAAGAAAAACATTAACACAATTGGAGTAGAAAAAGTGGAAGAGGAACCTCTTGTTATCTTAGTTAATGGGGTTCCGACAAAGAATAAGAAAATATGGCAAGATTTAGTAGATGTTAGGAAAGTCAAAAGGGCAACATTGTATTTGAAAAAATATAATAAATACTATAAAAAAGTATATGTTGCAGAAGAGGAAGTAAGTGAGGAAGAGGATAGCGATTTGTGTGCTGGTCAAATTGAGAAAGTAGAACCCTGTACTAGTGAAGAAATATATGAACATTATAGTGTTCATCCTTTGCATTCCAAGGAAGTCATGGGGAATGCTATTGAGTTGTTTCAAATGAAACAAGCGAAAGGGAGTCCCATTAGTGTTTGGGAGGAAAGTTTGGAAGCTCGGTGTTTCCCACAGCTTTTTCCAACAGGTCAGGGAGGAAGATATGATGAGCGACCTCATCAAATTCCTGCTTCTGAATACCGGACTTTGCGATTGTATGCAGGAGATCCTAGGTTTCGACAATGCATTCCTTATTTGTTTCATCTCCTGTTTGAAAGCGATCTGTCTGGACTGTCATATGCAGTGAACCACATCTTGAAAAGTGGTATACACATGCAAAACATCTCGGCAAGTGACTTTATGGATAAAGTCAATGTCCAAGACAGTATTTTGGATTCTCACCTGATTAATCTCATGGCGTGTCAGCGTGGTACTAATGAGTACTGGTACCGTCGTCATGGTGATTTAAAATGTATGCTGAGGAACTTAGGAACTCCCACATGGTTCCTCACTTTGAGCTGTGCTGAGTATGGCTGGGAAGACTTACTTGAATTTCTACGAGAGGCAAATGCTAACGTAGAAAACATCGAATTCAAGACACCCGGAGAACTGTGCTCTTTGGATCCAGTCAATGTATGTAGGTACTTCAATCATAGATTTGAAGGTATGATGTCTTTCATCATGAATAAGAAGAATCCACCTCTTGGAGAGCTGTTGGATTTCTTCTGGAGGAAGGAGTACCAAGCAAGAGGTGCTCCTCATATACATATGTTGCTGTGGATCAAGGATGCACCTAAATTTGGAACGGATGCAGACGACTCAGTGATGAGTTTCATAGAACAGTATTGTACGTGTGCTGTTCCAAACGCAAAGGAGAAAAAAAGCCTAAGAGAAAAAGTTCTACGTTTCCAAAGCCATCGATGTGGAAAGTACTGTCGTCGTAAATTACGGAACAAAGACAAGTTCTACACCAAATGTCGTTTCGGCTTTCCACGATCGGTGATTTCTAAAGGAAGAGTGAACAGTTTGATGTCTTCGCTGCGACATAATGTGATGAAGAAATCACCTAAAAACACATACAATTTGAAGAGGAACGAAGAGTCTAAGTACATCAACGACTACAACCCGGTGATTTTGTCCATGTGGAATGCTAACATGGATATACAGTTTGTGGCTGATAACTGTATGGCTGTGGCTCGGTATGTGACATCTTACATCACCAAAAAAGAGAAGACAGAATTGAAGGATATGTGGGAGGACATTTCCCATGAAAAGAGCCTCAGCAAGAAGTTGTACAGTTTCAGTCTGAAGATGTTGTCGCATCGAGAAATCGGAGCTTACGAATGTTCTGACCGGTTGTCTTCAGCAAGTCTCTATGCCAAGTCCAGGAGTATCGTTTGGGCGAGTGTTGGTCTTGCTGCAACGCGTAATCGAGTTCTGAAACCTGTGCGGGAAATTGAGTATTTGGCGGAAAAGGAGCCAAACAGTACCGACATTTTGAAGAGCAACATGTTGGATACATATTATCCAAATCGAAGCAGTCACCTCGAGAATGTTTGTCTGTATGAGGTTCTGCAAAATTACATATTCAAGAGGAACATCAAAGAAGATACTGAGAAAGGAGTGTATGCTGTAATAGGAAGTGAGGGATGTCTGGTCAAGCAAAGAAAATGCCACTTGATAAACCATCGAAAATTGAGTGGCGAATCTCCTGAAAAAAAGGAGTTTTTCTATTTAGCACTTTTGCAACTTTTTAAGCCTTGGCGTGCAGAAGAGGAACTGCTTGGAGATTTCCTTTGTTACGAAGACTCATTCAATGCTGCCAAGGAGACCATAGAATGTCCTGCTTTTCCCAAATATGTAGAAATGTTGAATGTGGAAATTGAGCAGGAAGCAACGATTGCAGCCGAGATTGCCAGAGACAGTTCTCAGGACAGTCAGAGTTCTGCTTCATTGAGTCAGGATCCACTAGGAGGACCTCTTATCGAAAATGAAGCTGCCACTGCTATGAATGAAGTGGAAAGAGCCATGGCACATGCTCAGGAGGATGTGGTTAACTTAGAAGAGTTGGAAAGACAACTCAACGTTGAGCAGAGGAAAATATATGACGAACTTACCATGCAAATTGATCATGGATTAAGTCATGACAAGAAAGAGTGCTCATGTACGTCGTTGAAGCCTGTCCGACTGTACGTGAGTGGAGAAGCGGGAACTGGAAAAAGTTTCCTTATTAAAGCAATTTCATGTTATTTGCAGGAAAGGACAGAGTCATCGCTGTCTTGTGTTGTCACCGCTCCAACTGGACTGGCAGCACATAACATTAAAGGGATTACTTTACATCGTTTACTGATGCTGCCAGTGGAGCATGACAACAAATTAGAATATCACAAGCTATCTGGAGATGCTTGTTTTGAAGTTTCAAGAGTCTTGAGGAAAATGAAACTTCTTATCATTGACGAAGTAAGCATGGTTTCCAATGTCATGCTTGCCTTTGTGCATTTGAGAATGCAAGAAGTTCTCAAAACAGAGTATGATGTGTTATTTGGTGGCAAACACATCATTGTTTTCGGAGATCTTCTGCAGCTGACACCAGTGAAAGGGCAACCTGTGTTCAAAATGCTCACGCATGAAGATACCAGGAAGTGCTTAGGGAGTATTGGCAACGTCAATATATGGTTAAACTTCAATTATGCTGAACTGCATGAAAATATGCGTCAGGCAAAGGATGAAGTTTACAAGACTATTCTACAAGATGTTAGAATTGGAAAAGTGACCGAGCATGGGAAAGAAGCTTTACATGCACGATTACTGACAAATTTATATCCAGACGAAGATATTGTGCCTGAGAATATTTTTCAGAAAGTTACTGAGAAAAAATCTGGAATATGTTTGATGCCAACTCTTGCAGAATGTGCCAAATTCAACAACAAAATGTTGCATTTAGAAAAGCAAGAGATTGTGAAATTGGAAGCTATTGACAGAGTAGAGCATATGGGATCAACAATTATTTTGTCTGAGAATCTGAAAACAAAATTGGATTCATTAGAGAAGAGTATATCTAAAACTGCGGGTTTTGAAAAGACTCTGAATGTGTGCTTGAACTGCCGTATAATTTTAAGAAGGAATTTACATGTTGAAAGAGGTCTGGTAAATGGATCAATGGGTAATGTTGTTGATTTTGTGAAATACAGAAATAGAGATGGAATTGAATTTTTAAAAATTAAATTTGATGGCATTGAGGAAGTACAGCTAATTGCTCGTTGTTCTGCTAGATTTTTGCTTGTAAAAGACTTATATGTTCGTCGTAAGCAGTTTCCTGTTTGCTTGGCATATGCGGTGACAATCCATAAATCGCAAGGTTTAAGTGTAGACTGTGCATTGGTGAATATTGGCAGTTCTGTGTTCAAGGAGGGTATGGCATATGTGGCATTGTCACGAGTTAGGACTTTATCGGGATTGTACTTGATTGAGTGTGATGTCACAAACATTTGTGCGGATCTAGATTGTGTTAAGGAATACAATAGGTTGAGAAGAGAGTATGCGCCACATTTGCCTCAGTATCCTTTGTTTGAGAAACGTGTGGTAGGCCGGAAACGAAGAAATGTGACCAATACTGGGGAGGTTGTAGCAAAAAGACGAAAAGTCGATGAACCTGAAATTATAAGCAGAAACAAAAAGGATTCTGTTGAAGATGTTGTTGGTTTTCAATTTGAAAACAGTTCTGGTGTCAACTGCTATGCTAATGTAGTGGTTAATGTTTTGTTTTCTCTACAAAATGTAAAAGAAGAGATTGTGGTCAATTCTGATCAAAGATTTTGCAGTTTGTTAAATTCTGTGTTAGAGAAATGTAGCACTGATAGAACAAACATAGAAAGTGTGTCTGAAATTCGAAATCTGTTAGACAGATGTTCAGGCCAAACACAATTCTCTCAAAATAGTCAGCAAGATTGTCAGGAGTTTTTAATGTATATGCTTGATGTATTGTATGCTGAAGGTGTAGATGTAGATCATCTGTTTGGGCTTTCTTATCAATGGCAGCATGACTGCGAGAACTGTAGGGTATCAAGTAGTACTAGTGTAGACTCAGAAAGATTTATATATTTAACTTTGCCAGACAGTAAATCAGTCTCTTTTAATAAGCTAGTAAAAGCAGCTGATCACAATATGGAGTGTAGGCAATGTAAATCTGAAATGATGTCCACATTATTTATACGAACATATGGCCAGTATGTCATTTTAATGTTCCAACGATGTAGGCCTGATGGAACAAAATTGACAACTTTAATTAAAAATTTTGTGGCTTCACAGTTGTCAATATCAGGAAGGACTTTTGTAACTGTAGCAATTATATATCATGATGGTTCTTCAATAACATCAGGACATTATACAGCTTATTTAAAGTGTAGAAATGGCTGGTCATTCTGCAATGATTCTGTTTTAATTTTCAAAAAAAAATTGCCATATGACCTTAAAAACTGTTACCTGGTGTTTTTAAAACCAAAATTTTAGGGAAAGAATCTCGGGATGTGCTCTGAGGAATTTCAAGAAGTTCTCATGGCTCCTACACTATTTGGCCTTGAAGATAAGTGTAGTACAGAGACATAACTTTTTACCATAACACTGGACGTTATTGAGAAATACGTGCACTTTGAATGAGTTCAGAAAAACTATTTCTTTTTATAAGCTAATTGAAGCAGCGAATCAAAACATGGAGTAGAGGGAATGTAAGTCTGCAATGCTGTCTACTGTTTTACATTGCTTTGTGATTAAAAGTGATGTATAGAATTAAATAATTGTACTAGTCATAAAGGTAGTGTAAGTCTGCTTCATAGTAAGCAGTATCAGTGTGATAGGAAATGTAGAACATGATTGAGCAAGAAGGGGAAGATATTACTACTCCAGGATTGTGTAAATGATCTTCAACATTTTAATTCTGAAAGTTGCGGAAATGCGAAAAGACGGGATTGGCTAACAAGAATTCCAAGAGTTATACATGGCTCTGACAAGATTTGGCCTTGTGGAATCTTGTGGTAGAGAGCAAGAAGTCATTTATTGTATGTAACATGTTTTTGAAAACGATGGAGGTTTTCTTTCAGAAAGTGGCGGGTTGAAAGTAATAACAGCACAACAGAGTGTAAGCTGTTCATAGGACATCCTTGGCCGTCATGGAAAGTAAGTTAACTTTAAGGAGTTCTGAATTCTGATTTGTAATGTTGTATGGGTTTTTGGTTCGCTTCCGGTTCGCGTACCGGGGAGCGAACTGGGAAGCGAACTAAGAGAAATAGAGGTTGGCACAGTTGCAAATATTGTACCAATTTTTTAATAACGGGGAGGTAGTTCTGAAAAGAACTTTTTTTTAAATTGTTTTTGTTGTTTTATATTTTTTTTATTATTTTTCTGAACATTTTTTTACTTTTTTTAAATTTTTCTGAACAGTTTTATATTTTTTTTGTTTTTTTTTCGGAGGGGGCAACGAAAACGATTCATTGTAAAGGGCTCAACAGGAGCAAGAAAACAAAAAAAAGAATTTATTGTTTGGGGAGTTTCGGACAAACATGAGCATGATTGTCAATAGCTCTGTTGATCAGAGTGATGCTACTTTCTCCGTAGCAAATGAATCCACTGCAATGTACGCAGACTTGTTTTACTTCACGAAATCTCGTTTGTATATTTGGCACCATCTCCCTGCCCTCTGGTCCCGTTACTTCCGGTACAACAGATCTTCTGGCCATAATAGGGAGATTATCTAGGTCGTCCTGTTCCTCTTCTTCCTCTTCTTGCTGAATTATAACTTTAGCAGGTGGTCCACTCTTCCTTGGATGTGGTGGAGGTGGTGGGGAAGCACCAGCTGAAGCTAGTAAAGAAGCCATTGCTCACTGGTAACAAAGGGTCTTTCTCTCACAATGATGAAAGTCAGAGTGAGGAAAGAAGGAGGGATTTTCACCATTTGGGAAAAAAAATAGTTCTCAACCAATGAAAAGTGTTCATTTTAGATCATATGACCTAGTCTTACATCATTAGGAAACCGAAAGTGAAATGAACCAATGAAAAGTGTTATTACCAAGTCACATGACCTGCTGTGTTTACGTTACGCGCTTTGCAGGGCCTCCCGGTTTGCTTCCAGAAACCTGTGCTTTGCGACTCGGTAAGCGTACGAGTTCGCTAACGTAGCACGTCATATGACGTATCACGCGACAACGCGAAACGTCATGCGGACGGGACGCGTCACGATGTTGTTTTCTAACGCGGCAGTTGCGGTAAAGAAACGTTTACCGGCTCGCGGTCTATTTCGCGGCATCAAGGTCAGCTAACGGGAAGCTTCCCGATTCGCGAAGCGGGAACGAAGAAAAAAAAATATAAAAAAAAAAAGTTATTAATAAACATATAAAATATATTTTTGGATTTAAAGAAGAATACATTTTACAGCTACAGATATTAGCTGTTAAAAAACCAATGAAATTCACTGAAAAAACCATAGGTTATAGACCATATATAGTTAGGAATTAGCATTTACAAAACCTTGAAAATTCACTGAAAAAACCATAGGTTATAGACCATATATAGTTAGGAATTAGCATTTAAAAAACCTTATTTTACTCACACAAAACCATTGAAATTCCATATATAGTTAGTTGCACTAACTATATATCGCGCACCCGCAATCCACTGCTGATGATGTCACATATTACATCATTCATGACATGGTCAGTGACATCACTGATGACATCACTGATGACATCTCAAATGACATCACTGATGACATCTTACTTGACATCAATGATCACATCACGGATGATATCATTCATGTGATAATACAATGCATCTCCTCACACTCTAATATAACCTCCGTTACACCCAGTGTTAAATAGAGAGTATCATTTTTGAAACCATTGACACACCAATACTAGTTACTACATACGCACTCACTGATTCCTATGTCTACACACACATTCACTCATACAATCATTCATACATACAATCACTCATCTTTACAACACTATCATATGCACTCATACACCTATACAGACACTCACACTCTGCCACTCATCCATGGAGTTACTCACACACCTAGTCAGTCCTGAAAAGAATCAATCACACTTCCATTTTCTCATCTATACAGTTAAACACAGAACACCTTACATTTTTGAAACATATACTAACACATAGTTACTCTCTTATAGAATCACTGATACAAGTACACATTGATCTGCACAGAGTCACACACCTCCCAGCCAGCCATACACACACTCAGTCTCCCATACAAATACTTGTGCAACCAATCAATAACCCATATAGCTACTTATATAGCTACTGATCAACACATGCAGCAGCTTGCACAACAACAGACATACTGATGCACACTTTTAGACAGTTTAGTCACTAACCCGTGCATTCAGTAAGACGCATTTAATCACTCACTCATACAGTCAATCACGCACCTACTAAAACCTTCATTCAGACACTTATACATCCACTCATTCTTCAATATGTAAAACATATTTAAACTTTACAGAAACACATAATCACTGGATGTTGTCATCAGTGATGTCATCAGTGATGTCACTGACCATGTCATGAATGATGTAATATGTGACATCATCAGCAGTGGATTGCGGGTGCGCGATATATAGTTAGTGCAACTAACTATATATGGAATTTCAATGGTTTTGTGTGAGTAAAATAAGGTTTTTTAAATGCTAATTCCTAACTATATATGGTCTATAACCTATGGTTTTTTCAGTGAATTTTCAAGGTTTTGTAAATGCTAATTCCTAACTATATATGGTCTATAACCTATGGTTTTTTCAGTGAATATATATATATATATATATATATATATATATATATATATATATATATATATATATATGCACACACCAAGGTTGATTGGTAAATCAGTGGGTGTTTGAGTGTTTGGATGATTCAGTGGGTGTGACTGACTGTATAAATGGCAGATTGGGTGAATGTCTGTATCAGTCTGTCAGTTGGTGTCTTAGTGGGTGTATGGATAAGTGAGTGGGTAGTGCGTACATGCGCCGAGGCACCATTTTGGTATTTGTGCGCTTTATAAATATCATTATCATTATCATCATTATCATGAATTTCTGTATGGCTGAGGGATTGGTTGCCTGAGTACCTCTATGGGTGTCTGAGTGTCTTTGTGGGTGGGTGAGGGGGTGTGTTTGCCAGCATGAATGCGTGAATGGGGGAGTCTGTGGCTGCATGGGTTAGTGAGGGGGTGTGTGAGAGGCTGTATGGGTGAGTGTGTGTATGTATGGCTGTGTTACTGAGTGAGTGCATGCACATGTAAGTTGCACATGGGTGAGTAACTAGGGATGTGAAAGGCAGTATAGCTAAGTGATGAGATAGATGAGTGAGTGTTTGGGTGATTGAGTGAATATGAGTGAATGTGAGAGTGGCTGTATGGGTGAGTGTGTGCTTGTGTCAGTGACTGTATAGGTGTGTGAGTTTGTGTTAGTATCTGTATGAATAAGTGAGGGAGTGTGTTTGTAACTGTTTGGGTGAGTAAGTGGCTGTGATTGGCTGTATTAGTGAGTGAGTAGGTGTGTGAGAAGCTCTATTGGTGACTGACTCGGTGTGAGTGGCTGTATGGTTGTATGAGTGGATATGTTAGTGGCTGTATTAGTGATTGAGTGGGTATATGAGTGGCTGTATGGGTGAGTGAGTAGATGTGTGTGATGATCTATGAAGCAGTGAGTGGCTGTGTAAGTACTGGTATGAGTGTTTGACTGGGTTTGAGAATTGTAGTGTGGGAGTTGGAGTGGGTGCATGAAAGTTTATATGGGGTGTGAATGGGTACATCAGAGATTCTATGGAAGATGTCCTCAGTGTTGTCTACAGTGATGTCATTTGAGATGTCATCAGTGATGTCACTGACTATGTTATGAGTGATGTAATACATGAGGTCATAAGCAGTGCATTGCAGGGACACAAGTTATAGTTAGCTCAGTAACTATAACGGCTGAATTTCACTGGTTCTGTATGAGTAAGTGTTCCTTTATTCCATTATCTAACTATAACTTCCCTTTAACCTTTGTTTTTTTCAGTGATTTGCTATGGTTTTTTAAATGGTAATTCCTAACTATAACGTCCCTGCAACCATTATTATTTTCAGTGAATTTTTATGTTTTTTTAAGTAGTAGTTTTGTTTGCAGAGTGGTGGAGAAAAGGGCCTCTAACCAGGTGGACTTCATCCCCCAACCAGTAGTGCACCAGGAGACATGTTTGCAGAGGTGTGGAGAAAGGGGGCATGGCCTCCGAACACCTCTTAGCAATTCCGCTGTGTGAGACTTACTGGAGGTAACAGGATGGGGTAGTTGGCCCTCAAGGACGCCCTTGGGGGCCCACTACCCCTCCCATTACGTCCAGTAAGTCCCACACAGCTGGATTGCTGAGAGGTTGTCAGAGGACATGCCCCCTTTCTCCACCACTCTGCAAATGCACCTCCTTGTGCACTACTAGTTGGGGGATGAGGTCCCCTTGGCTAAATATATATCTATAAATATAAAACCTACTGGCAGTTGTCAGTAGGTAGTTATAATTGGGACCTAGTTTCCATAGAAGAAGCATTTTCAAAACTAGTATCAAAGTCACTTCAGCTGCTGTCTGGAAAGTTTGGGGTGATTTCGTCAAGCAGTGGTTGAGACAAAAGGGGGGCCCAAAACGCATTTTCCTCATGCAATTTCCCGTAGAAAGTTTAGATGCGACTACAGCTCAACCCACTGAAAGGAACCACACCAAATTTGGCAGAAAGCTAGCTTTTGGTCCAGAAAGAGCGCTTTCTCAAATTTGGTGAAAATCTGTTCAGCAGTTTTGGAGTTATTAAAGAAAAAAAGATTTATATATATTAGGTGACCCAAATCCTCTGCGTATCTGACAGATCTCATTGTGAGACCTGATTGGCTGCCACTACTTCAACCAGGAAGAGGTGGCCACCATTTTGTGACTGGTACTCAGTGGGTCCCGATGAAAAACATAAAAAAAGAGAAAGGGGCATGGTAGAAATATCCTGACCCCCTAAGCCTGGTGGTGGGGCCCCACAGGGATCATGCTAGTGGCCAAAACATACATATAAAAATAAAATTGCCACACATTCTTGGAGGATCCATGGATCCATTGCAAAATAAAAATAAAAAATTAAAAGTGTGGTCTCCCACACTTGTTTTTTTGCCTCCCAGGTGTGCCAGGTCCTGGGGGAATTTGGTATGTTATTTTGTGGAAGGGGGCCAATTTTGGCCCTAGTGACTCCAACCCCGGGGCCCAACCTAGGTAATAGTGTGAGGCACACATGGCCCCCCTCTCAGGCTGATAACAGCCCAGAGGACCACCACCCCCCAGGGACCCAACAGTGAAAGGTGAAGGAGAGGGGGAACTTGCTCCCATGCTGATTTTGAACTCTGGCACCCAGATGTGCCAAGATGGGGGAGCCCATGTCACTATGCCAAGCTGTTTTTGGCCCCAGGGACCCACAACCCCTATGCAGAGAACTGGGAGGGGGCTGAGCTGTCCCTCTTGCGGAGCCATTAATGGCCCTGGGGACCCCATCCTCCAGGACCAGCTCCAGCTATGTACTAGGGTGCCCTCCCCGGGACATAGGGGTTTCACTGTATGTAATTGTTTGGGCAGGGAAACCTGCATGCTCACACTTGGCAGGAGCCATTTTAGAGCTCCTGCCAAAACAAAGCAAACACAAAGTCCACTCCCAGCTGATGGGAGCTTTAAAAATGTTCCTGTCATCAGACAGCAGCATTTTTAGCTGTTCCCTGTGGGCAGGGGCAATACCAGCTCCTGCTAGATGCAGGGAATGGGACACAAGGGCCTTGTGGCTCCCCCTACGGCCCCATCAAAGATACAGTGGGTGCTCTGTGTGGGCTCCCAGGCATCCTCTCTTTTTTAGCCAGGCCATGGGGATGGGGTCTCAGGGATAAAAGTAGCCCAGGGTGGAGAGCTGCATGGCCCCAACCCCCTTGAGTAATTGACCGGGCCCTACAGATTAGGGTCCCAGGAGCTGGAATCTGCCATGTTGCCCCTTCCCCTCTAGTAATTGGTCCCAGGGAATGGGGTCCCCAGGGCAAAAGGCCCACAGGGAGGGGGCTATGTGGACCTCTCGCCCTGTAAATGGATGGTGGACTATGGGGGCTGGGACCCTAGGGCCAAATTGGTCCAGGAGGGGAGCTACTTGCCTCTCTCCTCCTTTACAATATGAAAGGCCCCTGGGAGCTGTGGTCTGCGGGGCTGAAATCGGCCTGAGGTGGGGCAGCATGCCTCCCTCCCCATGAATACAGTTGTGTGCCTGGTGGCTGGGGGTCCCTGGGCCTCAAATAGCCTGGGGAGGAGGTCTACATACCCCTCCCCTAAAAGCATGAACCAGGCCCTGGGGTATGGGGACCAAATCAGCCCAGGGAGGGGGATACATGCCACCCCTAAAATGTGCTGGGCCCCAGGAGATGGGTTCCCTGGAGTCCACACCTGCTCAAGAAGGGGTTAGGTGCCCCTCCTGTGTTAACCATACCCTAAGGCCAACTCCCGCTGGCTGAAGGGCGTGTGCAGCATGGAGTTGGCTGCATGCAGGGGTTTCTGCTCCAGGGCCCGGCTGCAGGCCAGGTCCTGTGGCCAACTCCCCACTGCGCATGGCTGAAGGCCATGCATGTTGTGGGATTGGCTACATACGGGTTATTGGCCACAGCCCAGACCCTGCAGCCCACCCCCCACTGCACACGTCCGAAGGTTGGATTAATATAGGGCAGTTAAATATTACATTATGTAAAAAAACTTAGAAATGTACTGAAAAAGACAAAGGTTACAGTGACGTTAGAGTTAGGAAATAGCATTAAAAAACATCAAAATTCACTGAGAAAAACAAAAGTTGCTGGGATGTTATAGTTAGGAAATAGGATTTAAAAAAGCCATTGAAATTCACAAAAAACTATAACTCACGCCCACACAATGCATTTCTAATTACCCTACATATTACATCATCCATGACATCTTCTATGACATCATTGATAATATAAGTGCAACATTTGCTGTGAAATTCTTAATGAGAAAACTGTGCATTGCGGGGGCATATTGAAACTGACTGGACATGGGTTAGGTACATGTGAGAAAGATTACTTTTAACAAAATTCCTGTTAGGGACCATTAGAAGCAATCTGTTGTTTCCCCAGGCCCAATATGCTATTGCATCTGTTCTGAATTACCCTTGTGATGAATCACCTATCCAGAACTTTTCTTTATTTATAATTATTATGCACCTTTCACAAAGAAACATTTAAAACCTGTTTCTAAATCTAATGGATTTTAGCAATATAAACCAGCTCTGTACTTTTTATGTATGCTACTCAATCAGCCTGTGTGTTATTCTGTGGGATGTTTTGTGAAAACTGCTTTACATAAATGCAATCAATCCAATTGTTGAATCTCTATTTTAAACTATAAACAGCAATTGATGTTATTGATATTTTTTTCCTGTTGCATTGTTGTATTGTTCTTACTCTAGCAACGCATTTGAACCCCTTCGGTGTTGCGGACAACCCCCGGCTGTCCCAAGTGATGGTGGGCATGTGCGAAGGATGGTCGGGGGCCATCCGAACCCCGCCCACTAATTAGAATGCCTGCTTTGCGGCAAAATGTGCGCCACGGTCAACAGGTTAATATATATGTGCTTTATGGTTACTTAAAATAGATAGAAATCTTCCCCAAAAAAGTGTCATAATATGTCTTGTCGTGCATGAAACGTTTTGGGGCAATCCGTCATGCAGAAGCTGAGAAAAGAGGGGGGGGGGGTAAAAAAAGTGTTACTTTCCATGTTCATTCTCATTGGCCCTTTTAACACGTCTACAACCCGAACCGCTAGATGGAATTACAACAAACTTAGCAGAAAGGTAGATTTGGTTATGTAGATTGTGCTTTTTGCTATTTGGTGTAACTCCATTCAGAATTTGTTGAGAAATGTAAGAGAATCAAGATAGTAATATCAGTGGCCCTGGATATTTAGCAATGATTTTGCGATTTATCATGACAACTCACAAAAAGAGAAATGCTGCAATTGGCTGGCCTCAACCTGAAGAGAAAGTTGTGGCTGCCATTTTGTACATCGGAAAATGATTCCTGGGGCTGAAAATTCCCCACAAAAGTAATATAAGGGGTAAGGGAGGAGGTACTCTGATCCCCTCTTTGACATTTAGGGGTGTTAATGAGACAAGTTATGTGACAAAAACAATTTTTTTTATGCATGATATTTGCGAATACGTTGTGACTATCAGTGCACCCCCATGCAATGTTGCAACAAAATTCCAAATATGGGTATGGGCACCATGACAAATTTGTGAATATTGAAATAAACAAATTACAATCACAGACTCACTCAGAGACTCATGCATCGCTCAAACACCTACTCACATACTCTTGTACCCACTCATATACCCACTTAGAGACTCATGCAACTACTGACACACTCACTCAGACAATCATGCACCCACTCACAGATACACTCAGAGACCCAAACACCTACTCATACATGTACTAAGACACACACACATCTACTCATACACCCACTCTGACACTCATTTATCTGCTCAAAGATCAACTCAAACAACCATGCACCCACTAACACACACACTCAGGCCTTCACACACCCACTGAAAGACTCATGCACCCATTTAAAAACCTACTCATACACTCACACAACCAGTCAGAGTCATGCACCCACTGACATACCTACTCATATTCTGGTACATCCAGTCACAGATCCACTCAAAGATTCATACACTCGCTCATGAACCCAGACATATATTCATGCACCCAGTCACAGACCCAATCAGACACAAACTCACTCACAGACCCAATCAGAGAATCACACACCTAAACAAAACCCTCTCAAATACTCATGCACCCATTCAAACCCCCATTTAAAGACTCATGTACCCATTCACATATTGACTGAGACACTCATGCACCTACTCACAGAGCCATTCAGAGACTCATGCCGCCTCCCATACAGCCATTGAGACACTTATGCATCAACTTACGTAGCTACTCAGAGATTCAGGCACCCACTCACACATTCACTCAGATGCTAACATGAGGAACATGCAAGGAACATGCAAGAAAGAAGAAACAGGAAACATGAAAAGTGTCTCCTTCAACCACATCTCTTTGTTTCCAGGTCCCATGATAGTCGCGATTACCGATGTCATCACGAAGATCGACGTCGTCACAAACAAGAAAAGTTAATTGCAAATGTTTTTTTCATAAAATTAGTTACAGAAATGCATGCGTTTACACTATATTAGGAAAGTACCAAGGTCAATTAGACATTAAAATGTGTCTAAAACTTTTTATTAAATGCCATAGTCAAGGTTATCCGCATCACCGAACACTAATCGTCACAACACCTGGTGTCGTCGCGAACCATGAAATCAAAAATAATCAAAAGAATTAAAAGAAAAACAATGTACCAGATCATGAAAAAATAACTCTATATTAAAAATCACCCCTATTTTGAAGCCTATTATATAAATATATTATAATTATTATATTCTATTATATTAAACTTACAAATAAAACCCAGACAAACCAATGAAATTCACGGAAAAAAACAAAGGTTACAGAGACTTTATATTTAGGAAGCAGAATTAACCTTACGAATTCACAGACTTGTCTTTAAAGTAATAAAAATGTACCCAAAAAACTAAAAGATATTCATAGTTTATAGTTACTAAAACAGTTACAAAAACACTGAGAAAAACAAAGTTTAAACAACAATCACAGTTAGGAAATGTAAATATAAAAAAACCCATAAAACATCCCTGTAGAAATGAAAGGTTACATGGACATTATAGTTACGAAATAGCATTAAAAACCTTATAAATTCAATGAAAATTCAAAGGTTACTGGGTCTTGTAATAGGGACATAGAATACAAAATATACCTTAGAAATTCACTAAAAAAAATAAAAGGTTACATGGATGTTAAGGTCAGGAAATTGAATTAAAAAAAACCTACGAATTCACTGAAATAAAAAAGTTTATGGGGCATTAAAGTTAGGCTCAGATTTCATTCATACAAAACCAGAGGAGTTCAGCAGATATAGTTACCTGAGCTAACTATAACTTATGTTCCCATAATGCACTGCTTATGATCACATATATTACATCACCCATGACATAGTCAGTGACATCACTAATGGCATCACTGAAGACATCACAAATGACATCACTGATGACATTATCCACAGAGCCACTCAAACACCCACACAACATCTCATACACCCACTCCAACTTCCAGACAACCGCTGATGTACCCACTCAGACACCCATACAACCACTCACATGCCTATTCACTGATCCATTAAGCCACATACCCATCAACTTTCCCATAGAGCCACTAACGCAACCACCAACACATATATAATTACTACCACACCTACTTACTTACTAATACAGCCACTCACAAATCCAGACATACAGACACTTACATACCTACTCATACACTCATATAGCCACTCACACACTGAATTAGTCATGCATACAGGTACTGACACACTCACGGATATAGTTACTGAAACACCTACTCACTTACTCATACATATACTAACATATGTTCTCAGTCAACTAATCAGTCACTGAGGCAACCACATACTCTCCCATGCAACCTCTCTCAGACTCACTTACTCACCCATACAACTACTCACACATCCATTTACTCACCAATGCAGGCAGTCACACACCCAGTCACTCTCTCACAGATTCACTTACACAACCATTTATGCACCAATTCTGCCACTCATGTTTTCTCTCACTCACTCACTCAGACACTACTGTACTTGCTCAGTCACCCATACAGACACTCATGCACCCTCTCATTCACCCTTTACAGCCACTGACACACATGCACACTTACCCATACGCCCACTCATTCACCCTCTCATTTAGCATTACAGCCACTTACACGCCCACTCACTCACCCATACAGATACTCACACAACCACTCACTTACTCATACACATCCTGACACACCCACTCGCCCACCCATACAAAAACTCACACACTCACTCACTCATGTATACACTCTGTCACATACCCACTTTCTCTTCTATCCCATATCCACTTACTCACCTATACTGGCACTTCCTCTGCCATTTACCTTAGTATATATGTTTAACACTCAGTAACTGTACACTCATTGTCACTAGATAATGTCAGCAATTGTCATCAGTCATGCCATTTGACATGTCATCAGTGATGTCACTAACCATGTCATGAGTGATATAATATGTGAGGTGCATTGAGGGGGTGTAAATTATAGTTAGATCAGGTAACTATAAGTGAGGAATTTCTCTGGCTTTGTATGAGCCTAACTATAATGTTCCTGTAACATTTGTTATATCTGTGCACATATGTATATATCTATATATATATGGTGTGTGATCAAGAGACATATTAATCATTCTGTATCAAAATAAGCACAAGAAGGAGATCAGTTAAGTTGAAAATTATGTTTCAGTGCATGCTACATATGTAAATACATTTGTGAATCATCTATAGGCACAGTGGTAGGAGCATACGTCATCGTATTTTGTGAGGACAGCCTCCTTGTCCCACAATGCACCGTAGTTATTTATCTCGCTGATGTACGATCACGATATTCACATATTTGTGATGGTGTTCCTTAATAAGCAAGCAATATACCACAACTTGTCACAGCGACACATCTCACTGTTGTAAGATCACCCAAAAAAAACATATGCAAGCGACTAGTATTTTTCTAAATATTGAAAACTAAATTTTACTCAAAATAGAAAACCAAATTGCAGAGCATAATCCAGTGTCTGCTGTTATTGGTGTCACGGTTCAATGTAGCCTGTGTTGGCATACATATATATCCACATTTCTATTCTGCCTCAGGACATGAAGATATAATCTGTTAGTGATTGTATCGAGGTTCAGTGGTGTCTAAGTGGGCATATGTACATTTACATATTTTTCTTTTGCATCATGGTATACTATCATACATCACGTGTATTTAGATCAATTACCATACCTATTGTGGCAACTCCAAATGTTACATAGCAAAACCCTATTGGATATGCACATTCCAAGACATCATAATGAGTGCTCTGCCTTACTCAGCCTGCACTGAGTGGAAAAAATTGTTTCAGCATGAGTCAAGGACATCTAATTTTCTCAGAGGCTTGAGCATCTGAGCAAATTTATTTAATAAGGTAGTTCGATGGCACATCAGCAATATGCATTTCAATGTCAGCTGTGAAATGATGTGATGAGAACAATATTAATCAAAAAATCTACTTTTAGGCAACCTAAGAGGCATTTCAGAAACAACACATATGTATTCATAAGTGAGGGACCAGGTAAATAAATTACAGTGTGAGAATGTGGAAGTTAGCACTATAGACAGATTGGTGTTTTGGTGGGGAGGTTTAATGAATTGACGGACATTCAATATGTGTGGCTAGTTTCTAATCCATGTTCAAACCTTGTGGGACCATTGTTTCAAGGTCAACAATCCAACATGATTTCTGTATGCATAGATGCTTCTCACGGTCTCCCCTTCACACCGGATTGTCTATCCTGTCAGTGCCCAAAAAAAATGAAGTAGATCCGGATTACTCTTGTGCTCAAGTTGGAAATGTATAGTAACAGGATATGTGGCATACATTTTTTTTATGGCATGTAAGTGTTCTAAAATCCTCTTTTTGAGAGGGAAGATTGTGCTTTCCACATATCAAAGTTTGCATGGGCACTCAGAAATTTGAACGCAGATAGCTATTGTACACTAGGGGTGGGCAAAGAATTCTGCTCCACCAGTGGAGTTCGCAGAGTTTTGCCCACTCCGTGCTCTGCACATAGCACAGACTTCCGAAAAACTCTGCAAACTGATATGGAGCAGAGTTTTTTCTCTCAAGCACCTCTGCAATGTTAAGTTAGCAAGTGCTCACAAGAAAAAAAATTGCTTGCTAGACCACCTCCTGGCGAGATTTCTCAATGAGAACGGTTGCTGCCGGACGCATCCGCTTGCCCTCGCCACAGTCCCCCACATTCGAAGAGCGACCTCCGGCGGCAGATCGTTCTCCCACCTCGCCGCCAAGACCTGGAACACCCTCCCCATCCTCCTACGGCAGACCCAGGACCTGCTAACCTTCAGAAAACTCCTCAAGACCTGGCTATTCGAGCAGTAGCAGCACCCCTGCCCCCCCAGCACATTGAGACCCTCGCGGGTGAGTGTTGCGCTTTACAAAAGTTCTGACTGATTGATTGATTGTTGCAAAATCTGCTGCTTATGTTGAGGGAAGCTGCGGCTCTAGTAGAATGTCCACTCGAGCGGCAGAAAATAGTAGCACTCTCTAGAGTGACATGGAGTGGTATTTGCACTGATTTTACAGCATTGAACAAACTCCAGGTGCTTAAAATCAGTGCAGGCAGTGCAACTTAATAGAGTCCACAGAGCAAGGCAGAGTTTTTGCAGCACTTTGCAGAGTTCTGTGGAGTAGAACTCCCTGAACTCCACCCAGGCCAATTGTACACAAAAGAAATCGTGTGATTCTCCTTTCTTTGCCATAGCACCAATCGCAGTAAGACCTGCGATTGGTGCTATGTTTGCAGGCCTTGCATTTGCCACATTTGTGAAACCCTCCTGTGTTTTTAAGCCATTCTTCCTTTACAGGTTTCTCAAAGTGACTGTGTGTGACATCGTCCTTTAGTGATTGTGCTCTTCTGTATGTAAAGCCTGTAGGAGGCCCTGTGATGGTCTTAACCCCTGTACTAGGTCTTAGGACCCACACGTGTTTCGTCAGTAGTTATTTGATATACCAGGATTTAAATCTGCGGCTTTTTTCATCATTCGGTAACACAATATGAAAGGTATATCAAACCCGCACTCAGGACTATGAGATCCACATTTTATTTCAACAGAATTAACTCAGCGACGTTTTTCGGCCCACAGACCTTGCTGATGCCCACTGGCCCAAGAGGTTCCACCACCATAAGTTTGCCTGTATGGTGGTGGATATTGAAGTCCTGGGCGCACGTTTGGTATACCTTTAATAATGTGGTGCAGAATTATAGAATCTATCTATCTATCTATCTATCTATCTATCTATCTATCTATCTATCTATCTATCTATCTATCTATCTATCTATCTATCTATCTATCTATCTAGCATAAGTAAGCATAAAGCACGTAAATGTTAAAAATGCATTGCTAGAGTAAATTGTGGGACAAGGACACCTGTCCTCACAAAATACGATGAGGTATATTATTTCATACCTCTATGCCTTCGCAGAGAGAAAGATTGGATGCTACATGCTTAAATGCTTATAAAAGATTCACAAATGTATTTACATATTTTGCACGCATTTAATCGATGCCACTGCTGAGATTATTTTTCTATGGAAAATTAGCACTATATTTGAAAAAGGCTGCAATATGTTGTCCTTGACATTGTAGCAACAAATAATTTTGCACTTTGAGGAGTGCCTTTGAATTATTGGACTTAGGGCCTAATATATATATATATATATACATATATATATATATACATATATATATATATATATATATATATATATATATATATTTATTTATATATATATATATATATATATATATATATATATATATATATATATATATATATATATATTCTTCCCACCACCGCTGGTTAGGAGTAAACTGGCATGGGCGGTCTCGTTGCAGCCACCAGCTGGCTTTATGAATTCACTCCGATACCATCGTAATATTTACCGATGAAAAACGAGACACCCAGGGCTGCAATCCTCAAGGAGTTTATTAGGCAAGTGAAGAAAGTTCAGCGACGCGTTTCGCCATTACGGCTTTGTCACGCTCGTCTAGTAGCATTCAATCACGTTATTTAAACACCACCCTAGTGCACATAGTAAATATTCGTGAAATGGCGGCGGCCATTTTGTAACATGCAAACAACCAATATTTCAATGTAATTTTAGATTCAATCAACTTTAGCATGTCGCTAGGTCATAAGTCCTATACTTAATCAAAGTAAATCTTGCGGGAACATATATATTGTATTGTCTTGTCGTTCACCACCCTAATCTATCTTACGCGATTCTTAGTTTACAGGGTGTTATTTAAAGCTAGTAATTTAAGCATAATATTGTATTTGCGGTTTAACGTGTACAGATCCTAATATCCTGTGACAAGCTCCTGACAAATATTGCAAAACCGGCCAGGGACTCCGCCCCTACACACGTCATGGTTTGTTTACTTCCTCATGCGCAAATGTCATATAATACAGGCTAGGAGCACAATCATATTTTACCGATCTGCCACTTATGCACAGTAATGCCCCAGTGGGCCCGCAAAAAAGAAATACATAATTAAGACAGCCCAACCAAATGTAGTCTGAGCATATTGTGAGCATTTTTCTCCCCGTCTGCAGACGATGATTACCCTTATGTCCAACGAGAATATTATTGTCATATTCTCCTACATATAACGCCCCAGTGGGCACTATTTTACAGATAAATCATCTCAATCAATGTCCTCATAAGTCCGATTCAAATTCACTGAAGAAAAGGGTAGTTTAAAGTCTCACTGTGACATCAATGTTCAAAGTTCAATATATTGACCCATAAGTTCAGAAGTGCATATTGGTTGGATCAAATCCATACTGGTCCGCCACCACGTGAAGTGTCAATTCCTAAAAATAAAATACATAATATTAAAATCAAGGAAGCTGCGGAAAGTTGTCAGAACTCATTCATACAGGTGGACTCCTAATTCTTCAGTCACATTCAATCCCTTAGGAATTAAACATTCAAAATCCACAATGTACTTGGACTCAAGTTTTCTGAGTGATAATTCTTGGTTGCCACCCCTTGGCCCCAACTCAACACTGTCAATCACAACCAATTGCACCAATTGTTCATTTTGCATGTGCATTTCAAAAAAGTGTCTGGCCACCGGATAAAGTTTGTTATTGTTATGAATAGCTCGTAGGTGTTCCAGTACTCTTTTTTTCGCCGTATGTTTGGTACTGCCCACATACCATTTGTTACATGGGCAGATCAGGATGTATACACTGTAGGTGGTATTACATGTTAAATGTTTCCGAATCGTAAATATCCTTTTGCTATTTGGTACCGTCAGTGTTTTAACATCTTTACTGAATTTGCAGGCCTTGCACTTTCTACAACACTTGAACCCCACATCCATATTATTCAAAACATTTTTCGAAGTCACATTGTTATGACTAAGTTCATCTCTGAGCGATTTGCCTTTTCTAAAAGTGATTTGTGGGTTGTCAGAGAGATATTTCTTCAAGTGATCATCCGTTTGTAGAACATGCCAGTGTTTTTGGAGAATCTTACGCACATTATACGATTGTTCAGAATATGTGGTAATAAATCTGATTTTCTCAGTCTCTTCTTTATTGGTCCGTGGGATCAGTAACTCTTCTCTTTTCTTAATGGCTACTCTGTCTCTGGCAGCATTGATTACTTTAGAGCTGTACCCTCTTTTGCGAAATCTTTCACACATGGTGTTTTCTTCCTCCTGGTATGTGTCAGTGTCACTGCAGTTGCGTTTGGCACGCAGTAGTTCCCCATAGGGTATACTATTAATTAGACTGCGTGGATGGCAGCTCGTCGCATTCAAGATGCTGTTACCTGCTGTTTTTTTGCGGTATAATTTGGTGTTCAGTAAGTTGTTCTTCACCGCCACCCGTACATCCAGAAATTCCACCTCTGTGGTACTGTAATTACCAGTAAGTGCCAGGTTCAATTCATTCACATTCAACGTATCAATGAATGATTGTAATGAGACAGTGTCCCCACGCCAAATAAAAAAGATGTCGTCTATGTATCGCAGCCACAGGGCCACTTGATCGAATTCTGCCATTTCCCTGACGACCTGCTCCTCCCACCAGCCCATGAAAAGATTAGCATAGCTGGGAGCGAAGCAGGTCCCCATGGCCGTGCCCTGTGACTGACGATACAAGACTTCATCAAAATAAAAGAAATTGTTGGCAAGACAAAATTCGATCATCTCCACCAACATTGCTGAATGTTGAAAAAAGGAGGCAGATCTAGTTCTAAAAAAGTGTCTTACAGCATCTAATCCATCCCGGTGTACTATGCTAGTATATAGGCTGCTAACATCCAGTGTAGCAAGCATGAAGTCTTCTTCCCAAAAAATGTCATTTATAGCTGTGAGGAAGTGGGTTGTATCCTTAATATAAGAAGGAAGAGCCATTACATACGGCCTCAAAAAATAGTCAATATATTTCGAGGTACATTCCATCAGTGAGCCTATTGAGGACACAATAGGACGACCCGGGGGATTTTTGGGGTCTTTGTGCAGCTTTGGAAGTAGATAAAGTACTGGTGTTCTCGGATGTGCACAATAGAGGTATTGATATTCCTCTTGTTCAATTAAACCTTTATCCTTCCAATCAAAGAGTAATTCCCTATATTTGGTAATAGAGCTCAATAATTCCTCCTTGTTGCTCTTACAGTAACACTTCTCATCATTCAATTGGCGATAGCCTTCCTCTAGATATTTTATTTTATCCAATATGACCACGTTGCCTCCCTTGTCACTTTCTCTAATAACAATAGTGTTATCACTCTTCAATTGTTCAAGGGCCACAATTTGGTCTGGAGTTAAGTTTTTTTTGGATTGTGCGATTTTTTGGTATCTCATTTTGATTAGATCTTTCCCAACTCCTCTTTCAAAAACATCGATTGCATCACATTGTACATTAGGTAGGAAGATCGATTTAGGTTTGAAATGGGATCCTGGATTGATTCCCAAATCTGTCCCCAATACATCCAGGTCTGTAACATTGGTGGGATCAGAGCTTAATACATTAATAAACGCAGCATCATTCACGTCAAGATTGCTAATAGTTGTAGAAGTACTCACAGTTTTTTGTGTCTTCGGTTTGGTCGCAAACCATTTCTTAATTTTCAGTTTTCGTGAAAACAGGAATAGATCAATCCTAGTTTCAGCGAAGTTCATGTTGTTCGAGGGGCAAAACGATAATCCTAAGGCCAGTGTTTTCTCTTCTTCTTCACTCACTGGCCTATGTGAAAGGTTGACAACTGTCATATTCATTTTTGATTCTTTGCGCTCCTCGTCATCATTCCCATGGAAGCTTTGTTGCTGTTTGCGCCACCTCTTTTTGGCTTGTTTGTTCCGCCGGTTCCGCCTCTGTGCCCGCGACCTCGACCTCTTGCTGGGCTTCCGGTCTGATATGTGTCGTTTCGTGTCTTGCTGATCATCTGAAACTGGAGTAAAAAATTGGGGTTTTTTGAGGGGCCCTCAATGGCTTCCTGAATGGTTTCCACAGTTGAAGCATCTGAGATGTTCCCATCGGAGATATCGCTTTCTGTTATATCTTGATTGGTTCGGGTATGACCTACTGTTGTTATAGCTGCTCCTGTTTTCTTGTCAAATAAATGGTCATATTTCTTGTGGAAGGTTAGTGTTCTACCCGCCTGATAGTCTCTGTAGTCCCTTAAAAACTTCCTCTGTTTTTTGGCGGTAATTTCTTCTTCTAATTTTTCCATTCTTACGTTTAGTTTCTTAAGAAATTCTTCCAGCGCCTCCTTAGTCATGAGTTGACTAATTTCTCCTGTTAGCTTATCGATCTCAGCCAGTATTTTCGCCCTATCCTTAAAGGCATATTTCACCAGGATTCGCATCATTATGCTGGAGCACGCAGCGGAATTATCCGACCATTCCTGGAGCATCTCCAAATCCGGGTCCTCATATGTGGGAACTGTAAACACCCGCAGTCCCCTCGGGACTCTCTTGACATCAATGTAGCGTTGTAGTG
The DNA here is from genome assembly GCF_964261635.1 of Lissotriton helveticus. Lineage (NCBI taxonomy): Eukaryota > Metazoa > Chordata > Amphibia > Caudata > Salamandridae > Lissotriton > Lissotriton helveticus. Next base: position 789,701,365 of record NC_136068.1, read on the forward strand.
ACTCTGCTTCCCACCATTTGCCTAATTCCTTTTTATATAGTTTCTCCAAAGTCACTAGTTTAGCTTGCAAGCTTGTATCTCTACTGCTGATGGTAGCTACTATGGTTTCACCGACAGCGTTGTTGGGGTCAGTCATAAACAACTTGTCCGCAGCTTTCTTTCGACGAGCATCTAATTCTCCCGCCATGTTGGTAAAAATAAAAATAAAATATACTCCTGTGCAGCTCTGTGCGCACCGTGTAAATTTTGCACAGATATTTGTTTAGCAAACAGTGCGCTCACCGCCTCTGGAATATGCGCAATCAATTTCGCAGTAAGTGAGGGTTACCGTCAGTATTCCGTGACCGTCGGCTCCACACCGCTCCCGATGGGTCCCGCGGTCCTTTTCCTGCTGGTCACTCCTCAGTCATGTGCCTGCGCAGATTAACAAGTATTCGTCCGTCCCTGATCTTGACATGAAAATCGCCAGATCCTGCAATGTCCGGGGTATTTAAAGTTCACTTCCCCTGATAAACGGAACGGCGTGTCTTTGAATCCAGTGGGTCAGCTTACTCCTCTGATTTAAATTCTTCCCACCACCGCTGGTTAGGAGTAAACTGGCATGGGCGGTCTCGTTGCAGCCACCAGCTGGCTGTATGAATTCACTCCGATACCATCGTAATATTTACCGTAATATTTACCGATGAAAAACGAGACACCCAGGGCTGCAATATGTAGGAGAATATGACAATAATATTCTCGTTGGACATAAGGGTAATCATCGTCTGCAGACGGGGAGAAAAATGCTCACAATATGCTCAGACTACATTTGGTTGGGCTGTCTTAATTATGTATTTCTTTTTTGCGGGCCCACTGGGGCATTACTGTGCATAAGTGGCAGATCGGTAAAATATGATTGTGCTCCTAGCCTGTATTATATGACATTTGCGCATGAGGAAGTAAACAAACCATGACGTGTGTAACAAGGAGGAATTATTGAGCTCTATTACCAAATATACGGAATACTGACGGTAACCCTCACTTACTGCGAAATTGATTGCGCATATTCCAGAGGCGGTGAGCGCACTGTTTGCTAAACAAATATCTGTGCAAAATTTACACGGTGCGCACAGAGCTGCACAGGAGTATATTTTATTTTTATTTTTACCAACATGGCGGGAGAATTAGATGCTCGTCGAAAGAAAGCTGCGGACAAGTTGTTTATGACTGACCCCAACAACGCTGTCGGTGAAACCATAGTAGCTACCATCAGCAGTAGAGATACAAGCTTGCAAGCTAAACTAGTGACTTTGGAGAAACTATATAAAAAGGAATTAGGCAAATGGTGGGAAGCAGAGTCACTACAACGCTACATTGATGTCAAGAGAGTCCCGAGGGGACTGCGGGTGTTTACAGTTCCCACATATGAGGACCCGGATTTGGAGATGCTCCAGGAATGGTCGGATAATTCCGCTGCGTGCTCCAGCATAATGATGCGAATCCTGGTGAAATATGCCTTTAAGGATAGGGCGAAAATACTGGCTGAGATCGATAAGCTAACAGGAGAAATTAGTCAACTCATGACTAAGGAGGCGCTGGAAGAATTTCTTAAGAAACTAAACGTAAGAATGGAAAAATTAGAAGAAGAAATTACCGCCAAAAAACAGAGGAAGTTTTTAAGGGACTACAGAGACTATCAGGCGGGTAGAACACTAACCTTCCACAAGAAATATGACCATTTATTTGACAAGAAAACAGGAGCAGCTATAACAACAGTAGGTCATACCCGAACCAATCAAGATATAACAGAAAGCGATATCTCCGATGGGAACATCTCGGATGCTTCAACTGTGGAAACCATTCAGGAAGCCATTGAGGGCCCCTCAAAAAACCCCAATTTTTTACTCCAGTTTCAGATGATCAGCAAGACACGAAACGACACATATCAGACCGGAAGCCCAGCAAGAGGTCGAGGTCGCGGGCACAGAGGCGGAACCGGCGGAACAAACAAGCCAAAAAGAGGTGGCGCAAACGGCAACAAAGCTTCCATGGGAATGATGACGAGGAGCGCAAAGAATCAAAAATGAATATGACAGTTGTCAACCTTTCACATAGGCCAGTGAGTGAAGAAGAAGAGAAAACACTGGCCTTAGGATTATCGTTTTGCCCCTCGAACAACATGAACTTCGCTGAAACTAGGATTGATCTATTCCTGTTTTCACGAAAACTGAAAATTAAGAAATGGTTTGCGACCAAACCGAAGACACAAAAAACTGTGAGTACTTCTACAACTATTAGCAATCTTGACGTGAATGATGCTGCGTTTATTAATGTATTAAGCTCTGATCCCACCAATGTTACAGACCTGGATGTATTGGGGACAGATTTGGGAATCAATCCAGGATCCCATTTCAAACCTAAATCGATCTTCCTACCTAATGTACAATGTGATGCAATCGATGTTTTTGAAAGAGGAGTTGGGAAAGATCTAATCAAAATGAGATACCAAAAAATCGCACAATCCAAAAAAAACTTAACTCCAGACCAAATTGTGGCCCTTGAACAATTGAAGAGTGATAACACTATTGTTATTAGAGAAAGTGACAAGGGAGGCAACGTGGTCATATTGGATAAAATAAAATATCTAGAGGAAGGCTATCGCCAATTGAATGATGAGAAGTGTTACTGTAAGAGCAACAAGGAGGAATTATTGAGCTCTATTACCAAATATAGGGAATTACTCTTTGATTGGAAGGATAAAGGTTTAATTGAACAAGAGGAATATCAATACCTCTATTGTGCACATCCGAGAACACCAGTACTTTATCTACTTCCAAAGCTGCACAAAGACCCCAAAAATCCCCCGGGTCGTCCTATTGTGTCCTCAATAGGCTCACTGATGGAATGTACCTCGAAATATATTGACTATTTTTTGAGGCCGTATGTAATGGCTCTTCCTTCTTATATTAAGGATACAACCCACTTCCTCACAGCTATAAATGACATTTTTTGGGAAGAAGACTTCATGCTTGCTACACTGGATGTTAGCAGCCTATATACTAGCATAGTACACCGGGATGGATTAGATGCTGTAAGACACTTTTTTAGAACTAGATCTGCCTCCTTTTTTCAACATTCAGCAATGTTGGTGGAGATGATCGAATTTTGTCTTGCCAACAATTTCTTTTATTTTGATGAAGTCTTGTATCGTCAGTCACAGGGCACGGCCATGGGGACCTGCTTCGCTCCCAGCTATGCTAATCTTTTCATGGGCTGGTGGGAGGAGCAGGTCGTCAGGGAAATGGCAGAATTCGATCAAGTGGCCCTGTGGCTGCGATACATAGACGACATCTTTTTTATTTGGCGTGGGGACACTGTCTCATTACAATCATTCATTGATAAGTTGAATGTGAATGAATTGAACCTGGCACTTACTGGTAATTACAGTACCACAGAGGTGGAATTTCTGGATGTACGGGTGGCGGTGAAGAACAACTTACTGAACACCAAATTATACCGCAAAAAAACAGCAGGTAACAGCATCTTGAATGCGACGAGCTGCCATCCACGCAGTCTAATTAATAGTATACCCTATGGGGAACTACTGCGTGCCAAACGCAACTGCAGTGACACTGACACATACCAGGAGGAAGAAAACACCATGTGTGAAAGATTTCGCAAAAGAGGGTACAGCTCTAAAGTAATCAATGCTGCCAGAGACAGAGTAGCCATTAAGAAAAGAGAAGAGTTACTGATCCCACGGACCAATAAAGAAGAGACTGAGAAAATCAGATTTATTACCACATATTCTGAACAATCGTATAATGTGCGTAAGATTCTCCAAAAACACTGGCATGTTCTACAAACGGATGATCACTTGAAGAAATATCTCTCTGACAACCCACAAATCACTTTTAGAAAAGGCAAATCGCTCAGAGATGAACTTAGTCATAACAATGTGACTTCGAAAAATGTTTTGAATAATATGGATGTGGGGTTCAAGTGTTGTAGAAAGTGCAAGGCCTGCAAATTCAGTAAAGATGTTAAAACACTGACGGTACCAAATAGCAAAAGGATATTTACGATTCGGAAACATTTAACATGTAATACCACCTACAGTGTATACATCCTGATCTGCCCATGTAACAAATGGTATGTGGGCAGTACCAAACATACGGCGAAAAAAAGAGTACTGGAACACCTACGAGCTATTCATAACAATAACAAACTTTATCCGGTGGCCAGACACTTTTTTGAAATGCACATGCAAAATGAACAATTGGTGCAATTGGTTGTGATTGACAGTGTTGAGTTGGGGCCAAGGGGTGGCAACCAAGAATTATCACTCAGAAAACTTGAGTCCAAGTACATTGTGGATTTTGAATGTTTAATTCCTAAGGGATTGAATGTGACTGAAGAATTAGGAGTCCACCTGTATGAATGAGTTCTGACAACTTTCCGCAGCTTCCTTGATTTTAATATTATGTATTTTATTTTTAGGAATTGACACTTCACGTGGTGGCGGACCAGTATGGATTTGATCCAACCAATATGCACTTCTGAACTTATGGGTCAATATATTGAACTTTGAACATTGATGTCACAGTGAGACTTTAAACTACCCTTTTCTTCAGTGAATTTGAATCGGACTTATGAGGACATTGATTGAGATGATTTATCTGTAAAATAGTGCCCACTGGGGCGTTATATGTAGGAGAATATGACAATAATATTCTCGTTGGACATAAGGGTAATCATCGTCTGCAGACGGGGAGAAAAATGCTCACAATATGCTCAGACTACATTTGGTTGGGCTGTCTTAATTATGTATTTCTTTTTTGCGGGCCCACTGGGGCATTACTGTGCATAAGTGGCAGATCGGTAAAATATGATTGTGCTCCTAGCCTGTATTATATGACATTTGCGCATGAGGAAGTAAACAAACCATGACGTGTGTAGGGGCGGAGTCCCTGGCCGGTTTTGCAATATTTGTCAGGAGCTTGTCACAGGATATTAGGATCTGTACACGTTAAACCGCAAATACAATATTATGCTTAAATTACTAGCTTTAAATAACACCCTGTAAACTAAGAATCGCGTAAGATAGATTAGGGTGGTGAACGACAAGACAATACAATATATATGTTCCCGCAAGATTTACTTTGATTAAGTATAGGACTTATGACCTAGCGACATGCTAAAGTTGATTGAATCTAAAATTACATTGAAATATTGGTTGTTTGCATGTTACAAAATGGCCGCCGCCATTTCACGAATATTTACTATGTGCACTAGGGTGGTGTTTAAATAACGTGATTGAATGCTACTAGACGAGCGTGACAAAGCCGTAATGGGGAAACGCGTCGCTGAACTTTCTTCACTTGCCTAATAAACTCCTTGAGGATTGCAGCCCTGGGTGTCTCGTTTTTCATCGGTAAATATTACGATGGTATCGGAGTGAATATATATATATATATATATATATATATATATATATATATATATATATATATATATATATATATATATATATTTCAAAACGCTGGTAGTCCCAAATGAGTCGCACACGAGACGGCAGAGAAAGGTTACCAGCCTTTTTAATGTCAGGTATGGAAGTACACAAGTGGCAGTAATATACAGCTTCCCCTTTAAGCCTGACGCGTTTCAAGTTTCCTCTTCCTCAGAGGCTGCCGGGAAAGTTCATGCAGTGGCGGGCAGGCAATCCCCCAATTAGATACTCCGTCACGCCCTCTGGCGCTATACAGGAATTGTGGGATATGTAGTGCCCAAAAATTCTCCCATGATTATGGCGCACTGATAGCTGTGTTCGTCACAGTGCACTTCCTCCATCCTGCCCTGTCGCTCCGCGTAGGAGGTGAATCTATCCTCGTGGCCCCTTCAAAATTGCAGGTTGGTGCGGTACTCGGCGGATGGGTGTCCGCCCTCATATTTCAAAACGCTGGTAGTCCCAAATGAGTCGCACACGAGACGGCAGAGAAAGGTTACCAGCCTTTTTAATGTCAGGTATGGAAGTACACAAGTGGCAGTAATATACAGCTTCCCCTTTAAGCCTGACGCGTTTCAAGTTTCCTCTTCCTCAGAGGCTGCCGGGAAAGTTCATGCAGTGGCGGGCAGGCAATCCCCCAATTACTTGAAACGCGTCAGGCTTAAACGGGAAGCTGTATATTACTGCCACTTGTGTACTTCCATACCTGACATTAAAAAGGCTGGTAACCTTTCTCTGCCGTCTCGTGTGCGACTCATTTGGGACTACCAGCGTTTTGAAATATATATATATATATATATATATATAAAAATACATATTTATATATATATATATATCCAGAAGAAAAGTTATTCCTCCTAAAGTCTTATCTGGAAATTTTGTTTGTGGGATTTATTATCAAGCAAGGCCCCAGAAAAAGAGAGATGGGGCCCAACATCTTTTCCCATGCTATTTTCCTTGGGAAAATCCTGTGCACATACAGACATAAAACATCTTAGTTGGATTACACCAATTTTGCTAAAAAGTTAGAACTTTACCCAGAAAGTTTTTTTTGTGCTTTGTTAACCGTTCAGCCATTTGCTAGAAATTTTCATATTAGGAGGTTCTCAGCATGGTCAGAAATGGGTTAAAACATCAGTATATCTGTAGTGTTGGTGTCTAGATATGCTCTGATTAGCCACTGTAAGGCGACTAGTGAATCATGATAGGCTGGCCACAACATGAACAATATGTTCGTGGCTGCCCTTACATGACTCATGGTTATGGTTCTTGTGTCCTGAAAGTCAGATAAAAAATATATAAGGGGACAGGGTGTGCACACCATAATTGGCAGGGGCAAGGGGAGGGGAAGAGTCCCAAAGAGATCCCCCTGATTGGCTAGCCACAACAAGTACTTCATGTTTTGGCAGCCATTACAGGACTTAGGGTCATGATCCCTATTGAAATGTAGAGTAAACTGTTTTCTCTCCTGTTTGCTCCAGAAGCTAAAATGAGAGCACATTATCTAAGAGTTCACACTATTTTCCTCAGCCATGTGAGATTAAAGTCAATATGTGAGGTCAAATACAGTGCATGATTGGGGGGGGGGATTATAGTCAGTTTACTAAACTATATAACTGGCAAATTTCCGTGGTTTTGGGTAGCATACCAACACCCATCTATACAGTCACTTTAACCATAGATTTAGGAAACCTCTCGTATGTTCAGATGGAGGGACGCAACCACTCAGAAAACCTTTATTACAAGTTAGATGAAAGTTTCAATAGGAAGAACGTTTTATTTTTCCACTAAGAACTTTGAAGCAATTTGACAAATCTGCACAAAACTGAAAAAAACAGAGTTGCAATAAATTTGACTGCAAGTTAGTATTTTACTTAGAAAATGTGGTGTTTGTGATTTATTGTTCATCTGCTTAGCAGTGTTATTTAATGTGTCATGACTAATGTAATATGTGACATCAGAAGCAATGCATGGTGGGGGCACAAGTTATAGTTAGCTCAACAAACAATAACGCTTGTATTTTAGTGTTTTTTTACATGTAAGAGTTTGCTAGGTTATGTACCAGAACAGTTAATTGTCAAAAACACAACACACAATCGAAATTCAACTCCTGTTTATAAAACAAGAAAATACTTTAATGGACAGAAATGACACAAAACCACAACTATCTAATAAGAGGAACCATAGATATGATTTTTCAAGGTTCTAAATAAAATAGCACCAAAATGCATTAAACACCATCTGTGGTTATCTATTTGCGCTTGACAAGGTCCTCAGTGTGATTTAAGGCTGAGTTGCTATGAAGCACCTGTTGGATACAAAACCAGGTTTGTTCTATTTGTACTTTCATCTTCTGACTTTTTCTCTGAAGTGGAAGTAACAAATCATCAGTGGGGTAAGGCAGAAAGCTACGGCTGAGAAGTGCTCCATGAGGCCTGATAGCCATCAGACAAGGTCCTGGTGAAGCCATTGACTTTTGGCTGGAAAGCTCAGAAATGAAGAATTCCAAAATTCACACATAGGGAAGGTTTCTGGTGAAGATTTCAAAGTTCAAACATTGCCATTTTTTGGAGCTCTGATTCTTCCAAAAGGGCATGACTGCAAGCTGTAACTAAAAAGGACTCTATGAAGCCAGAAACCTTCTCCATGATGTCCCACTGAAACAGGGTTGCTAATGTAGAATACCTGAATCTTTGTCCCAGCAACAATGCACCCCAGTGGGGTAAAAAAACTTGAGGGGATCCCCCTGCCCAGTACGTGGAGGGGCCCCCTCCTGACTTAATCTGGAACTCTCCGGCAGAAGTGCAGTGCTGAGGGGTCCGTAGGAGTTTTTTTCTGGTCCACCAGAGGTGTTTAGAACCAAAACAATCTAATTACCAGGTTTTTCAGGATGTTAGGAGGAGTAAACATTGGCCCAGCTAGAGGTCTAAGGACCTCAGGATCAACACTTTAGAGTCAAGACTCATTCCAGCAGCAACTATCAACAGGATCCAGGGCAGGTCCAGTTGGGACTGGTCTTCAGGCCATTCAGGAAAAAGGGATTCCAGCAGATACTTGTGTCCCTGTAGCTGAGCAGGAGGTCAGCTAATTGACCCCCAGAGTGTACTATCTTGCCCTGGGTGCAGGTGTGAGCAGGTCCAGCATTTCCAATCTCCACAAATGTCACAACAACAGGTTCAGTCCTTCTTCTGACTTCCACTGGCCCTGCAGTGTTCTGGAGAGGGTGCCCAGGGGTGCTACATTAATGTCTGGCACTAGCCTGTGCATACAGTGACTCCTAACCCCTCCCTATGCAATAGGGTGAAGTACCATGTACAACTTTACAGTAGCCCTTGTGTGCCCTACTGAAAATAATCCAAAAGTGCCACCTAAATCCCACATGGCATAACGTTACTTTCCCTCTGCAGGGCTCCTGTACCCATCCCAGCACCACCTTCTATATCTTCTCTTCAAAGCAGTTCTACAGACTGCTCCTACCCCTACTGGGATTGGTGGCTGGCTGACTAGGGAGAAAAGAGTGTCCTGCTCATGTGTCAAGAAGCATTCACACGTGACAGGATAGGCCTCTTTGAAGTTAAGTTCCCTGGGCAAGGCCCAGGTGGTCCTCGCGCCAAAGGAACAGAACACCTCCTCACACCCAATGGCTTTGTCTCAGCTCTTCAAGCAAGTTCACACCTCATTAAGGGGGGCTGTTCTGCTCCTGGGTGACAGTTGGAAACTCGTGTACATATTATTCTAGAGGCTTTTAGACAGGAAAGAGTTTACTTTTTAAAAGTCCCCTGTCTAAAAAACATGTTACAAATCCAACTTTACCAGTCAATTGGGCTTGTAATACATGTTTTAAAGAGTCAAAGAATTGAGTCTGCAGTGGTTGTCTAGGTGGAGATAAAATTTGAAATTAAATATTGCACGCTATTGCTTTATTATCATACTGCTATCCCTGTTACAGTGAAAAAAGCTTTTGGGGCCTTGTTGCGTTAAAGACATGTTTAATAACAACCTTTTACATGTCCTGCTTTTGAATACCATGCACCCAACCCTGCAGGTGTTAAGGCTTACTCAGAGGTGACTTATTAATATTTAAAAGGCGGGTGTATGCCTGTCAACAGAGGTTATAATTGACATTTTGAATGTACACAATTTAAAACGTCCCAGACTGACAGCAGTTGTAGGCCTTCAGATATGTATGCATTGTCACTGTAGTGGGTGGTGCAATGGGTGTTGCAGTCCACTAGTGACGTTTATCTTAGAGTGCCTGGGTACACTAGGTACCATATATTAGGGACTTCCAGGTAAGCTAAATATGTCAATTGGGAGTATAGCCATTTTCAGTATGATTTTGGGTCCTGTGCACACACAGAGGAGCCTAGTTAGCAGAATACCAGTGCACAGTGTTAAAAACAGCTACGTCAGTCCAAAAAATAGTGATGATCATTTAAAAAAAGCCTTTTCCTACATTGACTTTAACCTTTGTTTTTTCAGTTAATAAATGCCTTTTTTACAATCGTTAGCTAAGATCTTATTTTTTCAGTTAAAACACACACACACACATACACACACACACACACATATCTATCTATATATATATATATATATATATATATATATATATATATATATATATATATATATATATATATATATATATATATATATATATATATATATATATGAAAAGTTCCAACCACGAAGGAAAGAGGCGGCACACCAGTTGGATCCGTGTGAGATTTATTGCTCACCAACAATGCGTTTCAGCCTTGAAGGACTTTGTCACGTTACCTGAAAGTGGGTACATCGGCATTTTGTAAACAAGGAAGTTACATCATAATAGACATAGTAGACACACTATCCAAATCGTGTTATCTAGCAAACAAATGGGTGTAATGTTAAAAATGCAAACACAATTTATATTAGTGGATTATTGACATCAAAGAATAAATATTGGCAATCCATAATTCAGTATATTATGCATTTGGCAATTATTCCCACCTTTTTGATGATAGTCATAAACCACAATTCAATAGGATGTGTGCGTACACAAACTGAATAACACCGGACATATGTCTACAATTATATGCCTAATAGTTTTTATCCGGCACATGCATCAATCTTGCCGTTTGCGAATCCTTAATTGTGAAAATTGGGGAATCGCAATTAAGAATTCGCAAACGGCAATGCATGAATAATTCAAATTTTTTTTTGCGATTTCTTATTTTTCCTTAATTGCGATTCACAATTTGCGAATCGCAATTTAGGAAAACCCTTCCCATTGATTCCTATGGGCCAAGAGGCCCACAGAAATCAATGGGAAGGCATTTACAATTTGCGATTTTCAATTTGAGAATTGCAAAATGAAAATGCAATTTCAAGGGTGCAGGGGGGGTCCAAAGAACCCCTCCCTGCACCCCTGAAATTAAACTTAAGTGCAATTTACACACACACATGTTTTCAAAAATGCATTTTTGTGCATGTTTGAAGATTTTCAGTAAATTAGCATGAGGTTCAACCTCATGCTAATTTAGCACTTCCAAACTGCTAAATCGCAATTTAAAAATGATCATGCATTGCATTTAAGAAATCTGAAATTGCGATTTTTTAAATGCAATCACAATTTTAGAAATCGCAACATGATTGCGATTCCTAAAATTGCGAAATACATGATGTATTCCAATTTTGATAATTGCATTCGCAAACGGCCGAAAATTGCGATTCGCACCGTTTGCGAATGCAATTACCGGTGATGCATGTGCCCGTATGTGCTCCAACGTGAAGTAAAATACAAATGTGATTATTCCGCATGCGGAGGTGTCCACTGACGCTAATGAGGATGTTATCAATAACTTATCATTATGGAGATGTGGGTGATCTAGCAGGGCGGCGCATGGTGCTGATCAAATTAGGGCGCTGTTCCTGCCTAATCTCCAGTGCTAGAGTCAGTGCCTAAGAAAGGGACAGCCACGGTTCCAACTGCGCCAGATATGCGAGGGGAGCAGGGGCACCAGAACTGTATGTATGGCGAAGCACAGATAAGCATATAGTTATATACATTAACAGAGCTCGAAAATCTCTGTTGTTCTCCCTCTTTGGATGCACCACCAGTAAAGAAAGTTACAGAAATCAATAAACACTGTCAGTCATCTGGTGTTCCGGGATCTAATGGTGTAGAATATACATCTTTAAATAGGACTTTGAATAAAAATAAATATAAATAAATATTTAAATATAAAAAATTGCGTAAATAAATACATAACTAAATAATATAAATAAAAATAGGACACTGAAAAAATGCAACCTTTATTGAGCGTTCGTTTATACTTTGAGTTTATACTGACTATGTAGAAGAGGATCAATACTACATCCACTATTTCAGAGTGACAATCCTTGGACTTAGTGCCCTTCTCAACGGTGATTCCAAAATATAAGTAAAATCAGTCCTTGACAATCTGGAAGACGGGTGGAAGACAATAATTTACTTCCAGTCCATAAAAGTGATATCAGACCGAGACAATTAACACCATAATTCCCTTGAATATATTAAGCCAACAGGCACTGTGGAGTCTGCACTTACCCCTGCTTCGAAACACTAATAATTGAGTTTGACTGTCTTACAGTCCTCTTGTTCTACAAGGCGCTTTAAGGTCTTTAGAAAATGACAAGAGGCTTCCTAATTTGAAATTAATTTATCTAAGGCTAAGATTTTGGTGTTTGGTAGAAGTAAATGTAAATTACAATGGAAATTGGAAAGCGTATCATTAACTAATGCTGAGTCTTATGACTATCTTATAACTTTCGGGGGGATATGACTAGATCCTCATAGCAACTCGCCAAATGGTAAAGCAGTACTGATTATGTACTTCCTAAAGGTACTATACACTTCTTTAGTTACTCTATGAATGCAGCCTATTCTCGAAGTATTAAATGCCAGACTGTGCCCAGTGTTGATGTATGCTAAGATAACCTTCGAGGTAAAAACACTTGTATTGATCTCATACATTGTAACACATTAAGCCAGGTCGATCTTAGGTTTGCCGCAGGCTACATTGCAATGTCAATTTTACTTGGAGTTTGCACAATTTAAACATTTATTCGTGTTGCGTCCAAGGGATTTTTGAATACAGGCTTCATCTGGGTAAGATTCTATTGGGATCCCTTGAACAAATAGCATGGTTATTCATAAATAAACGATCTGTGGAATCAAAGTCTTTCTTATTCATCTTTCAAGTAGTTGGTAACCGAATCAGTTAAGATGCTATGAACAAAGATACACCAGGAGGGTGTAAAGCACCCTTCTAGTAAATGCATTGGTTATTCTCAGATGGACTCTGAATTGAATCTGCATTTAGGAAGGTAGTTTCATAAATACAACCAATGTGGATAAGATACTTTATATATGCATTACATATAAACAGTATATTTTTTTCTCTGCTATATTGGCAGCTTTTTACTAACATCTGCACAGGTTGTTCAGTGCAAAATGACATCTTATTTGATTAACAGGTTCAAGACTGACGTTTAAACCAAATTAAAGTGGTGTTTTGCACTTGTAATACTGCCCAAACGTGTGTAGTTCACCACTGCGATGCATGCAATCTGGCCCCAGAATTGGGGGGCTCATTTATGAACAGTTTCGTCGATGCAGAAACAGGCTACTATGCTGTTCGTCTTCTTATCATGGAAGCTCTGATCGTGTCCTACTTGGAGGCCGAATTAATCCAGTATTGGGACCACGTACTAGTGATAGCCCTTCTCCTTTGAATTTGTTCATTTTGAGTTGTCTTTGTTTCCTGTGGTGATCTTTTTACTAGTAGTCGGTATAATCTGTTGATACCCCCGTGGGATCGCTTCAACTGGTTAAATAGAGCAACTGGTGATAGGTTGCACTGACTTCTGGTGCACCTGAGAGCTGCAAATTATCTTGTGAGCACTTCTTCTTGAATAGTTGTCAGCCGCCTAATAAGCACTTATTTCTATTACCGTAGAAGAACTGGAATCTCTCTGTCAACTTCACAGAGTCCTCTCCTTCAATTAGGAAAACATATATCATCACCCAATTTTCCTCAAACAATCACGAAATATATCAGCTTTTGACTACTGAACCTGTGTGTGTATATATATTATAAGCCCTGACGAAGTTCCCGTGGCACTGGGGAACGAAACGCGTTGGCTGTGGGCCGGTGTTCCTTTTAAAGAATTCAAACAAAAGAAGAACCTATGAAGCTTTTATTTGTCATGTATTTTGAGGTCATCTTATATTTGATGATAAACAAAAGGGAGGCCAAATGAAATAAAACAATTGCCTAGGATCGCACTAGTTGATCAAGTGGGGAAGCCGGGATTGATCCCAGATTTTCTAGTTTCACATTGTGCAATTCAGCCCCTAGGTGTACCTGCTTCATTTTCCCCCATGCCCATTTTTGTTAAGCACACACCCTGATGTCATACATTTTGAGGACATCCTATGTTTGATAATAGAGAAAAAGGAGGCAAAGTGAAAAAAAATAATTGTCTATGATAACACTATTTTGTCAAGTGGGGAAGCCGGGATTGAACCCAGATTTTCTGCTACATTGTGCAATTCAGCGGCTAGATGTACGTGCTTCACTCACCCTACACCCACTGCATCAGATTTACTCAATTCCTCCAACTCTCATAATGAAGGCCTTACTGGTATGTGTTGTAATGGCTTGTATAGAAAAGGATTTCAGTGTATTGAATTCAGTATAGTGGGGACGCATAAAAATCCTTTTCAGCCACATGTAATAGAACCCAAGAAAATTTTTTGTGCCTTAATGACTCTACTGTATGCCTGAAAAGAACACTTGCTGGCATGTCCCTAATTTAAAATAGTTAGAGGAACCAATCTGCATATATTCCTGCTCAGCTCTAGACCTAAATTAGGACACAGTTGTTCTGAGAAAGCCAGTCACATGGTAAAACCATCTGCTTCGCTTGTTGTTTTTGATGTTACTTTTGAGACTGACAAAATTGACGCTAAAATGCAGCAATTATTGTTCTTTTTGTACATCTTTGCAAATATGCAAATTGCTCAGGACTAGGTTTATAATGAATTGCTGAATCCAGATGGATGGCGATCGAGCGCATTCCGAGCTTGCCGCTTTAACAAGATATTTAATGGTTGAGGACTGTATATTCTCCATCTTGTCATATCTGAGAAATTTTCGAAATTAAATATTAAATACAGTTGTCTTAATATATTTCCAGCACTGCTATCGGCAGCAATGGTTTTCTATAATACCAATGAAGAATGCTTGCACCTCATTAAGTCTCATGCGATTTCCTGTCTAAGGATGGGCCCTTACAAAGGTGTGTGAATGTCGATTCAGCTTCCCATTTGCAAATTTTAGGTAAAAACGAGGTGGCCAACTCTACTGAGTTTGCAATCACTTCATGTGTTTACCATTTTTTCCCATAAATTAACCATTGATGTAAAGCGCAGCTGCTTCGTTTGGTACAGGAAGTAGCCAACCTCTTTAAGTCGGAGTCCACTTTATATTTTTTCTCGACAGCTCCCTGGCTCGCGAGAACATCACAGTAAAGTGACGTCCCCTCTACATCATCCGTCTCTCCACTTACCTACTCCTCATCTCTCTCACCTTCTGTTTTTCTCCCTCCTCCATGTCTCTCTTTTCTTTCTCCCCTTCTTCCTGTTCCCTCTTCTCCTCCTTTCCTGCTTTCTCTCATCTCTTCCTTTCTCTTTCACATCCTTCATCTCCCTCGCTTCTCTCTCACATTGATTCACTCCTCTGTCCCTACTCTGTCTTCCTCTTTTTTCTCCCCTTACTTTCTCTAGCCATCGTTCTCTTCCCCCACTCACACTCCCTCTTCTTCACTCTCACCCTCGCATCCCTTCTGTCTAGTTCTAGCTCCCCTCTTTTTCTCTTCATCTTCCCTTTTTTTCTCTCTTTTCCTTTCGCTTTTCTAGCTCCCTTTTCTCTCCCTATTTCTACCTCCCTTTCTTCTCTCCCACTGTCTCTTTTCCCCGTTTTTACTTCATCTTTTTCTTCCTCACTCCTTCTTCTTCCTATATTTTTTGTGCATTTATGCAAGCTTGGGTATAACTGCAGGTATGTTTTTTTCTGATGGATATGTGCAAGGTCTTTAGAAATTTTCTCAAATAGAAAAATGTGCCTAAAATGCTGGCTTAAAATGCAACTATTTTTCTCTGCTGTTAAAATCTCCTTTGCGTGTATTTACATAGTGTGGGATATTGGGGTGTTGGTTGACTGGAGTGTGAGCCCTGGTCGACAACCACAATTTCTTGCAGGATGATTAAAAAAAAGTCACAAAATTAATCTGTGCTTAATCTAGGGTAGCTTGGAACAAAAAGCAGCCAGGCTTAATTTAAAGGCAATGTGTACAATATTTACACAGTACACAAATATTAATAAGTTGAAAACACAACACAAGAAAAATCCCAAACCATTTTAGAACAATAGAGTAAATTGAAATAGATTATTTGACTCCAAAAATTACAAAAAATCAGTAGAACTGGAGTTATTAACTTTTGAAGAATATACTATAAAATCGGGGCTAAGAGATAAAAGTGCCAATAGCTGACATTTGGTTGTGCTAGGCCCGGGCAGAGTCAAAAGTTAAGGCCGACCACAATGTAGCAGGGGTCAGACACAAGAAGTGGATTGGGCGCAGTCATTGCTTACCTTCTGATGACAAAAAGTTTTGAAGCAAAAGTGTCTTAGAAGGTAGAATTTCAGTCGGGGAAGGCTGCAGAAGTGTCTGATGAGGGAGTGTCATTAGAGTGAAGCAACAGTGAAGATTTTACCTTCGGACTTAGTCGTCGAGATGGAAGTCAAAAATCTCCAGCCAGACCAAGCATGAAGCTGAACCTGAAGACAGTTCCACGAGGTTAGATACCCCTTTGGTGAAGGACAGCTGAAATGAATTTGTTGCTGCGGAGAAGAACATAGCGGGAGAAGCTGTGAAGTCAATCCAACAGGTGATACACCTCAGGCAGATAGGCAAGCATGCTGTTCCCAGTCTCCTCCTGGTTATTTATTTATTTTATTTATTTATTTAAAACATTTATAAAGCGCGGCTGTCACCTGGCAGGTATCCTGGCGCTGAGAAGCTTACTCCTGAGTTAGAAGCGGGGGGAGTTGAATTAGGGGAGTGATAGTGGAGGGGGAGAGCTAGGGGAAGAGCCAAGTTTTTATTCGTTTCCGGAAAGGCAGGAGCTGAGAGGTTTGACGAATGTCAGCAGGCAGACTGTTCCAGAGCTTTGCAGCCGCCACTCTGAACGATCTTCCCCCGATCCTGGCTTTCTTAAATCTGGGTACTGTTACAAGGCGGGCGGTCGCGGATCGCAACGTTCTGGTTGGTGTATACCAAGTGAACATTAGTTGTAGGGGTCTAGGTCCTGATCCTTGTAATGCCTTGAAGACCAGGCAGAGGCACTTGAAGGCGATACGTTGCTTCAAGGGAAGCCAATGTAGCTCGGCTAAAGCAGCAGTGGCCGAGGATCTCCTGGTCCATCCAAGGGCCAGTTTGGCTGCTGCCGACTGGATTCGTTGGAGTCTGTCCAGCAGTACCGCAGGAGAGTCGAGCAGGAGGGCATTGCAGTAGTCAAGGCGACTCAGGATAGTACACCTGACTATCAGTGCTCGGGCAGGAGGTGGTAGTAGTGGCAGGATTTTACGCAATGAGCGCATAAGGGCCGAGCAGGTGGCGACTATTCTTGTTACCTGTGTTTCCATGCTCAGTTTGTTATTCAGCATGACGCCCAAGTTGCGAACACTAGTAGCAGGTAGCGGATTATCTTGGTTTTCCGGGGGCCAGAACTCTGCAGGTAGAAGGCGAGGAATTCGGCTCGCAGGATAGAACAGAACCTCGGTTTTAGAGGAATTGAATTGGAGAGAATTATGGTGTAGCCAGCATGCAGTGTCTCTCAGGCAGTCGTGGAAGGCTTCTAAGGTAATAGAGTCTTCCCCCTCCCAAGAGAAAATGAGCTGGGTGTCGTCCGCATAGTTTACTGTAGTCATATTGTGGGTTTTGATTAGAGTGACCAGTGGTTTTAAGTAAACATTAAAAAGGATCGGACTGATAGAAGAACCCTGGGGTACACCGTGGGGGACTGGGGAGAAGACAGATTGAAAAGGGGGGAGAGATACAGACTGTTTCCTATCTCTAAGATAAGAGTGGAACCAGAGCAGGGCTGTGCCGTCAACCCCAGCCTCTCTCAACCTCTCAAGCAGGATCACGTGGTTGACAGTATCGAATGCGGCAGACAGGTCCAGAAGGATCAAGGCCACAGCTTGGCTCCTGTCTGCCCGCACTCGAAGTTCTTCCATGGCAGTAAGTACTGCTGTTTCGGTGCCATGGACTGGACGAAATCCGAATTGGAAGTCGTCCAGAACGTGATTCTGCTCGAGGTGAGTTGACAGGCAAGTGCTGACCCATCGTTCCACCACTTTCGCCGGAAAGGGCAGAAGTGATATGGGGCGGAAGTTGGAAAGGCATTCTGGATTCAGAGATGGTTTTTTCAGTAGCGGGGTGATGAGAGCTTGCTTCCAGGGGTTGGGAACTAGTCCACTGCGGAGAGATTGATTACAAATCCTCCGAAGGGTGTGGAATAGCTCGTTCCCACATGCTTTCCAGATTTTCGGGGGCAATGGGTCAAGAGGCGACCCGGAGGTGATGCCCAGTGCCAGTCTCTCGAATTCTGCTTCGGGGATCTGGGGAAAAGCCAGGAGACTTTCCCTGGGAGGACATACTAAACTGGGATAAAGGTTGGCGGAACCAGCTGCTGGGGAGGTTAGAGTGTTTTGGGATGGTTGGGTTGCCAGGTTGTTAATGATGGTCTTGATTTTGTCCAGGAAGAACTGTGCGAGATTGTCACAGAGGGTCTGAGATGGGGGAATAGTTTTCTTGGCACAGTCAGGGTGTAAGAGATTCTCTAGGATCTGGAATATGCTTTTTGAGCTATTAGCTGCGTTAACTATGGTGGAGCAATAGTAGGCCGATTTGCTCTCAACAATCGCAGCTTTGTATTCATGGAGCTTGTTTTTCCAGAGGGTTTTATTGTTGTCACAATATCCATGTCTCCATTTCCTCTCAGCCTGTTTACAAGCTGACTTGAGAGTTTTCAAAGAGTCAGTGTACCATGGAGCAGGTGCTCTGCCTTTAGGATTACAATGTTTTAATGGGACAATTGAATCCGTGATGGATGTTATCCTCCTACTGAAAGCTCTGTAGTTATTTTCCACCGAGCTGGTGGGAGAAAAACTATCTTCCATATCGAAGACTTTGGTGACGGAGCTGAGCTTTTCTAGGGCTTTCCAGTTTCGGTACGTAAATTCTGCTGGAAGACTGTTTTTGGGCTTGCTTGTAGTGGTACTGGTGATGTAGAGTTTGATAAGTGAATGGTCCGTCCAGCTCATAGGCAGAATGTCGCCTACTTGTGTTAGATCAGGACTCGAGAAAATAAGGTCTAGTCGGTTGCCTGCAGAGTGGGTGGGTTGCTTAACCAATTGGTGAAGTCCCACACTGTCACAGGATAGCAGGAGGTTGTCTAGTCCTGTATCTAAGCTGCCATTTGGCCAGAGATTAAAATCTCCCAAAATAACTAATTTGTTATGGGAGGTTGCCATGTTTGTGAAAGTAGTGAGAAGTGCCTGCTGTTGCAGGATGGAGAAAGCTCCTGGGGGACGTTAGCAAATAATCACCGTGAAGATATCTCCTAGGTGGCGATTAATGGCCAGACCAAAGAGCTCGATCCTGGGCACTGGGTCTATGTCTATAGTCTTTATTTGCCAGGAGGCTCGGAAGATAATGCCAACTCCGCCGCCGCGGCCTTTGGGTCTGGGGAGGTGCAGGATATTGAAGTTGGGTGGGCAGGCGGATGCTAGATCAATATCACAGTCGGCCTGTGTCCAAGTCTCGGTTAGGAACAGGACATCAAGATGGTGTGATTCTATAAGGAGGTTGATTTCAGCAGCGTGCTTAGGTAAAGATCTGACGTTCAGTAGGCCTCCTGAAATCAAGCCCCTGTGGGTAAAGTCAGCTAGGGGAAACGCAGTATCCTCAAAGGTGAGCTTACCTTCGCGTGCAGACCCTTGTAGATTAAACAGTGCATCACGGGTATATCGTGAGGGTTGCGAGTGAGTTTGGGCATAGCTGGCGGCGCTGGTCGCGTCCTCGTCGCAGACGAGCGCAGACGAGCGCAGACGAGCTTGCCTTAAGCGCGCCTTCGGCGTGCAAACGGCGTGCCCGCTGCGCTCGTCCGCTGCGCTTCCGAAATTGACACATGGTTTATAGTGGCATCTGACGAAGTAGGAGGGGGCGTGGCCAGCAAGAGATGGGCGTGGCTGAAGTCTCCCTCGGCGTGCTAATGGCGCCAAGAAACGAGCGTTTTGGGGGTCAGGCAGCTAGTGATCAGCTGCTCGGCGAGATAAGGGTGAGTGCCGAGAAATGAGCAAAGTGCAAATAACAGTTTTTAAAAAGACACAATTACACAGGTTTAAAAGGCTGCAGTATCAAAGTACTTTTAGCTACATTTTGTTTAAGTCCTCAGTTTTGGAAAATGGCAAGCTGGGCACCTTTAGCACCCCAACCAATGGTCCATGAGTGGATGGGGACCTCTTAGGGGTTTAGGACTCACTCAGGCTGGGTCTAGGTACAGGTTCAAGATGGCCTCTTATGTCCCTGTGGCTCTGAACAGAAGGTCAGCAAACTAGCCCTTGGAGTCACTTCTGGCAGTCGTGGGTGCAGGTGTAGATACAGGGCTCAACAGCAGGGCTGACCTCTGAGGTTCAGGGCAGGCTTCAGGCAGTACATTAGTCCTTCTTCCTGGCAGAGTATCCAGAGGTCCAAAAGGGTACTGAAGTGGTAGGGTCTGAGGTCCAATAC
This sequence comes from Lissotriton helveticus, assembly GCF_964261635.1. Lineage (NCBI taxonomy): Eukaryota > Metazoa > Chordata > Amphibia > Caudata > Salamandridae > Lissotriton > Lissotriton helveticus. Next base: position 789,721,733 of record NC_136068.1, read on the forward strand.
ATTTTCCTTAAAATAATAGTCAGCTTCTGTAAACAATGTTTCCCTAATATGAGCTACTTTAAGTGGCCAGGGTTTTATTGTGAGGGTAGTGCGACATTTGGCCAGTCGGAGCGTGAGCGACGGTAAGACGGGGGAGTGGTCAGAGACTCCACGCGCAAAGCATCTGGAGTCGGTGAAAACCTGCATATCCTGGGCATGCGTGAACACATGGTCAATGCTCTATTGTGAGCCCCAGAATGAAGCGTAAACTGTGCGGTAGTGGGGTTAAGCCATCTCCAGATATCCACCAAGCCCACAGCTGTCAGGAATTCAGACAATTGAGACACACGGGGGGGTCCCTGCGAGGCGGGAGGCAATCCCTGGAGATGTCTACAGTCCGGTTGAAGTCCCCCCCAGCACCAATAGCCCTAGGTGCAAATCAAGCAAAAACGCTCCAAGGTCTTGCAGCAGGACCCTGAAGCCCAGAGGGGACATAAACAGACATAACATTGAGAGTCTGCCCCTCCCAGGTGCCAGAGTGCACCACATATCTGCCCTACTCCTCCAACCAAGTCCGGTAAAGAAATACATTGTTAAAAAAAATGGCTTAATACAAGCTTTGGCTTATAAAGAAAGTGAAACTATTTCTTCCAGAAAGTCAATTCAGAATTGCTGATTCGGCCTCATACTCTGGCATCTAGGTGGTTGCAATGCTTTTTTCTTGGCCTACCAGACTCCACACTAATGACCCTTAAGGGTATCCTACACACTGCAGTATATCTCATCCGGGCCTAATAAAATATTATCACATGTGCTCGGCTGCTATTTGGCTAGGTTTATTCTATAGGAATGCCACATACATCTGCCTATGTGGCCACCTTCTATGTCACACCGAGGTTGTATGGAAGCAAACTATGTAGTTCCATGTAATGATCAACAACAAAAGTAATTACATCATGTATCTCTTCCTTGAGTGGGGATATCTTTGTTTTGGAATCTGTAGGCTGTGTGTTGCATCCTTTAAGGCAGCCCAAGGGGAAGAGGATAAGGTGTGCTGTCTGCTGTTTTTATATGTTTGAATTGATAATGTGTGCCTGCTCTTTTATGTTTTGGACCATGTGTATAGTGTTTCTTCATCTGGTTCTATTTGGGTTTCTCCATCCCAGCGGTGGTGATCTCCACCTTGGCAGTGGAGAACTCCCCACACAAGTGTATAGTGGAACTCTTACCATAAACTTTGTACACAGTTGTAATTTCGACAGTAAGAGGCTACACCCCTTGCATAAGGGGATAGAGACTCGTAAAACCTACTGCTAGGCGAATATGTCTGCCCATAAATTGGTGAATACCATCCCGGCAGAGATTTCAACCTAGGTGTAAGACAGAAATAGACATATGCAGACATCTCTGCACATAGATTACTTTTTGTGAAAAGTCCCCATAATGTGCATCCTGCAACTAGCACAGTATAGGAAAATTCAGTGACAATATAAACTGCTAATATAGTCTTCAAATTAATAGAATTAAAAATGCTTCCTCACATGTACACAACTGAACATCTACAATTCCTCAAACATATGTAATCCATTAAAAATCTTTTTTCTTCCCGTCTTTCTTACCGTTCTTTTCCCTCCCTATCTTTCCGATTATATTTTCCAGTGCCTACTGCAATGGACTCCAGGGAGTTGCAAAGGGTGATATATGTGGCAATAGGCTTCAAATAGCAGCTTTCAATGGTGCAGCCTGCAGGGAAATGCTTATTCAGATATGGAATTAGGAACTGTACTTTTGCTCTTTTCCCAACAAATGTGGAACAAGTCCTAAATCTTGCTTATCCAACATGAAGCCCCTGAGCCACCATGTTATGCTATGGTATGTAGATTTGTATAGTGCAGCTTTTGAATACATTCAGTCAGACTCATAATTGGCTAATGGACATGCCTTACATTTCTAGCACATCTATTTGTTGGGGACTTGTGGACATTTAGCAGTATTGAGCTATCGGCCCACAGGAGCCAGCTGGCCCTGATTGCTAGGCCCCCCCAACAGTCTTCAACTTGTATATATTGATTTTATGTATAATCTTTTTCCTTTCACTTGATCTTTTCCATGTGCACTCTTCTCAATCACATTTACCCACTTTTGCACAACTTTATTACACAATTACAAAAGTAAAAATGTATTTATGATCAAATTTATGATTTAAAAGTAAATCTGTATTTATGATCAAACTCATGATAAAATTCAACAATTTTGCATTTCCTTGAGTGTCTGCTTTTGGATATTTTGGGTACCATCACTCTCTAATAATTCCTTTGGGACCCATTGTTTTTGCACTATTCCAGACCCGGGGCCTTCGTTTTCGTCTGGGTTGCCCCATTGTTTAGAAATGGTGAGATTAATTCAAGCATTCTATCCATGACTTTTTGTATACTTTAGTATGTAACCATAAGTGGGACAGGTATGCCAAGACTTGGGTCCTGTACACCGTGTAACTGGAACCAAGCAATACCCAGTTAATGAGCCTATAACAAGGGCAAAACCGGTCCTGGTTTGTTTGTGTTCTGGTTCAGGGAGGACCTGACATGGCAGTTTGGGCTGGGTTGTTCCCAATGGAGGAGAGTCAAGACTGAATTCCATATAGCTAGGTCCTAACTGAGGTGGCATGGTGTGCAAAATAATAATGGACAGGGATGCAACCCAAGTAAATACCAGTGGCTGAGGTTAGTTCAAGCATTCCATCCATAACTTTAGGTATATTTTGGTATGTTGCCGTAAGTGGGACTGGTATGCCCAGATATGGGTGACATGCACAATGTGTGACTGGAACCAAGCTACACCTAGCTGATGAACCCAAAACTAGGGAAAAAATTGGTCCTAGGTTACGTATGTTATATATATATATATATATATATATATATATATATATATATATATTATATAATATGCACCGTTACATCGCAACTTTTACAACGGGAGTCTTTTACAACGGAACTATTACAACGCAGGATCCATTACATCGGATGCCATTACAACGCATGGCATTACATAGCAGATGCTATTACAACGCATGACATTACATCGTAAGTATAGGTAAGTATTTAATTTTTTTAAATTTTATTAATATTAATTATAATTAAATATATTTATTTATGTTTTTTAATATTATTTATTTATTATATTAATTAAAGTAATTTTTAAAATAAGTACAGGTGTACAGGGGTGTTTTTAGGTTTCAGGGTAGGGTTTGGGTTTTGGGGTACAGGGGTGTTTTTAGGTTTCAGGGCAGGGTTTGGGTTTTGGGGTACAGGGGTGTTTTTAGGTTTCAGGGCAGGGTTTGGGTTTTGGGGTACAGGGGTGTTTTTAGGTTTCAGGGCAGGGTTTGGGTTTTGGGGTACAGGGGTGTTTTTAGGTTTCAGGGCAGGGTTTGGGTTTTGGGGTAGAGGGGTGTTTTTAGGTTTCAGGGCAGGGTTTGGGATTTGGGGTACAGGGGTGTTTTTAGGTTTCAGGGCAGGGTTTGGGTTTTGGGGTACAGGGTGTTTTTAGGTTTCAGGGTAGGGTTTGGGTTTTGGGGTACAGGGGTGTTTTTAGGTTTCAGGGTAGGGTTTGGGTTTTGGGGTACAGGGGTGTTTTTAGGTTTCAGGGTAGGGTTTGGGTTTTGGGGTACAGGGGTGTTTTTAGGTTAAATTAAATTAATTATATTATATTAATTACATTTCTTAATTAAAATAATTAAATTAAATACATTATTTTAATTAATTTAATTTAATTACAATTAAAAAAATATTTAAATTAAATTAATTTCATTATATTAATTAAATAAAATTAATTACAATTTTTATTAAAATTAATTTAAATAAATAGATTTAAATTTATTAAATAAAATTAATTACTATTTTAAAATTTATTTTAATTCAATTAATTAAATTAAATTAATTAAATTAACTTAATTACATTTTTTATACTTACCTATACTTACGATGTAATGCCATGCGTTGTAATAGCATCTGCTATGTAATGCCATGCGTTGTAATGGCATCCGATGTAATGGATCCTGCGTAGTAAAAATTCCGATGTAACGGAATGCGTTGTAAAAAACCGCGATGTAGTGACACCAATCCATTCTGGCTCAGTGGACCGGGTTTGGCAATTCAGGCTGGATTGTTCCCATTGCAGCAGGGTCAAGAATGTTTTGCATGTAGCTGGGTCCAAACTGAGGTGGCATGGTGTGCAAAATAACATTGGACTGGGATGCAGTCCAAGTAATTGCCAGTGAATGAGATTAATTCAAGCATTCCATCCATCACTTATTGTATACTTTTGCTTTCTATGTGGACAAGATCTTTGTGATTTGTTGAAATGAGTTTCACTTGTTGATTGGTGTGGAGGAGTCCGGGCTGTTCACCAGCACCCTTTCCCCCTTTCAGAGGCTTGTGTGGTGCATAACTTGAAGCCTTGTTAAAATATGTGGTTTATATCACTGGTGCCTACAAAATTGTTGAATTTGAAAATTATATTAAAATACATAAAAACAACATCAAATTGTAAACATTTGTGTTAGATACTCAAAATATATTTTTTAATGTATTTGAATACTTTGCTCCTTAGGTGTTATTGTTTTTCTCCATGAAGTTCTAATAGTGCATATACCAGAACTGGTGACTAGCTACATGGGGTTCTTGACTTATTTCAAGGCTTGGCAGGAGTAGACGTGAGCCTATGTTTTCATTAGTACACTAATGTATTAGATTTAGTTTCAACTTACGTGAATAGCAAATTTGTTAGTCTTTTTGTTAGTGTGTTTTAATATTTGCCTTTCCCTCCCTAAACACCTTTATAAAACTTTGCTATCCCTCACCCATTTAGTAGTAAATAAACACCATTATACATACACTCCCATTTGTCTCTCCCACATTTACTAGAAAAACAGAAAACTCTGCACTCCGCCCTTTAAATCTAACACCAGAAAGGTGGGGCAGGGAGTGCCCCAAGGATCGGCCATCAGCCCGATCCTGTTCAATCTCTACCTCCGCCCCCTGATCCAGTTGATAAAATCCTACGGCATAGCAGTCACCAACTATGCGGATGACACCCAACTTGTCTTCGCATTTGAGGGCAAGGAGGCAGTGTCGCAAGAAACTTTCCATCAGTGCATGTCCATGACGGCGGCATGGCTGAGCCGTAATTCTCTGCAATTCAACGGTTCCAAAACGGAGGTGTTGCACTGTTCCATGGACCGTTCCCCTAGGCCTTTGCCATCGAATTTCTGGCCTCCAACTTTACAGGACACTAGTATGCCGGCACAATCAGTCAAAAATTTTGGGGTGATGTTTGACTCCAGTTTGCAGCTAGATGTGTCGGTAAATAAAACAGTGGCCACTTGTATGGCACTTCTGCGAATGCTGCGGAAAATATTACCGATGCTCCTGGTACAATCTAGGCCAGAAGTAGTGAGAAGTATCATCCTAAGTAGGCTTGACTACTGTAACTCACTACTTCTAGGGGCTCCAAAGACCCTGGTGGCAAAATTGCAACGAGTGCAAAATCTCGCCGCCAAGCTGGCTCTCTCACGTAGTCGTTTTGACTCTTCAACAAAAGCGCTTAGGGAGCTACATTGGCTTCCAATCCCTCAGAGGATTGAGTTTAAAGCCCTCTGCCTGGTACATAAAGCCCTTCATGGACAGGGTCCCTCTTCCTTGCAGAACCTGTTTTCCTGGTATGTACCTTCCAGATCTCTCCGTTTGGCCTCAGCATGTATGGTGACAGTTCCCAAGATTCTGAGGATTCGGTTAGGAGGCTGATCCTTTAGATTCACTGCGGCAAAATTGTGGAACTCTATACCACTTGGCTTACGCCGCACAGACGATTTTACTTCTTTTAAGAAGGCTTTGAAAACATTCCTGTTTCCCATAACCTGTTAATACCCCCTTCTGTAAGCTATGCAACTGTCTGTATACTGTGTGTGTGTCATCTAAGTCTTAGCGCCAGGATACCCGATGGGTGACAGTCATTGCGCTATATAAAAGCACCAATACAATACAATACATACAATACACTTCAGGCGGAGATCTCTGCACATAGAATAGGCAGAGGCAGAGATCAGCAGCTTGAGATTTGTGAATAGAATTTATGATTAGGGAAATAAGTACTACTGGAGTGCTACTTCCCATTCTCACAAATTCCCGTGTGAATAGGTCCCTATGAGAGCTATACCAAATCAGCCTCCGACGACTCCCACACCACGAACAACGCTAATGAAAAAACAATGTGCTCCCACCCCACACACACTTGTCCCTGCACGACCTACACCTGCAAGGGATACCCTTGACACATTGGTCAAAAACTACCCATAAGTCCAAATGTTGCACCAACGTACGACTCATTGCCCTGAGCTGCGGCATATCGTCCACAGAACTGCCACTGGTCTGAGGAGTGCCGGTGCTACAAGCCCAACAAACGCAATGTCAGGCATTCCCGAACACATGCACAACCCCTGTCACATGGAACTGTACCGTGCACGAATGCTGCATTTGTTGGGATCTGTGCCAATGGCAGTGTTGCGAATCAGTTACCGTCTGAGTTTCTGTCTTGCCAACGTCACCTGCGTCCAGCCTTGGTTTCACTGTCGATCATGCACATTTGAGTGCCCCATGGAGGTCTGCCTATCCAACGCAACAGTACATGAATTGGATTATGACCTGACAGTGCGCCCCCTGTTGGCCTACGAACAGGAGTGTCACCGGGATACCCGTGCATGGGATGCACACATTTTTGGCGTATGTGCTGGCAGTTGTGCATGGGAGATTGCACAACTCCTCATGTGCAGTGACCACATCGAGGCGCTACCCTATTGGGCTGTGTTGCGGATTGGGGAAACGGCGTGGGCTGAGTCCATCTGCCCAGACCAGTTAATGGATTGGATCACCCTGGTATTCCTTGAACCCGACAATGACGTACTATTGGAACACATTGCCCATGAAGCTGCGCTGGCATTCAAGGACGAGTAACAACATTCCTGCAGCCACATCGGAAGCTCTCCCACAGCACAAGTCCCATCACCTTGTTGCATCGTGGGGAATGTTCACATATCCCACCACAACAGTTGACATGTCTGTCTTCATCTGGACTCAGAATGCATGTGCGTGGAACTATGCGTGTGTACACACACCTTTGCAAGGTGGGGCACTTCTGTGGTCGCAGCAGCACAGTGTTGTTTGGCAACGTTCCCAAATCGGACATACTGCTGGAGGGGAGTACACACATGGCAATGTAGCACGACATGTGACTTTGTGGGACCCATCCACCTGATCACTGTCAGCAGACAGTTGGCGCAGTCCGGTGGCACAGCACTATGCAGACCCCATGAGCTGTGATTCGTCTCCCCTCACACGGGGGAATGGGCAGACACCAAACATCACATAACTGATCCAGCAAGGCAAGGTGGGCTGAGACCGTTGCCATTCGTAATGATTTGTGTACATTTTCGCACCGCCAAGTCTTGCACCTTGACATGTTCCCATGCTGCGTGTAAGTGTATCAAGCATGTCCCTGCATGTTGTGGCCCTTGCCTTGTCCATACTGACACGCACATGCCAATAAAGTCTACGCAACTTCACTACTGTCCAACTGTGATGAGTGTTGATTAGATGTACAAATCGTGTGCCACATTGAGCATCGTCCCTACACAGCAAGGGACTGAGTGACGCATGTACAATGCGGGTGGGTCCCTTTTGACTGCTCCACCTCTGTGAGCCAAACACTGTGTTTCGGACAGTTGCTGGCAGGTCTGTGCACTTACGTGTCTCCGGCAATGTGAGTATGGTGTCCAACCTTTGACCATGTGAAGCAATGCTATGAATCAAAACAGAATGTGTCCACACAGATGTGTGTGAGTAGGAATGCGAAGTGAACTTCTGGCGTCACATGTGATGTTGGACACCACTTCTGGCCTGCTACCGATTTGGTCATTCCAACACACAGCCCTATTCAATACATGGACGTGTGCCTACGTTGGGGGGTTGTGAGATTGCCGTTAATGTGCAACAAGACCACAGCTAGTACATCCAACTGGCCATGTGGCTCAGGGTGCAACATGCGCATTGATGACATTTACAAGGGTGTACCTTCTTGTGTAACCATTGTTCATACATACATCCATATCTCACACTTGAGTGAACATAGTCATGACACATCTGTGTGATTTTTTATATTTTATTCACATTATAGTGAATTCTGGAGCTGGAGCTGTACATGGCCATGCCAAGCCCACATTACATGGGAGTCCAGTGGTGGGCAAACCAGAGTCCTCTGGGGATTGGAAAGTGATTTGGGAGAGGGAGAGTGCAGTCTGCAGCACGATTGCTGTGTTATTGTCAGTGAAGATATGCCAGACCATGTTGGAGTCCAGGTGTATGTTGCAGAAAGTTCTTGGGGTCAGTGGAAGGTGTTGTCCCCGGTTATGATGCATCGAGCAAAACCAGGCAGGCACAGGTCATATGGCGGTGATGGATGGTACTACCTGCTTCCTCACATTGTAATTACCATCAACATCTTAGTCCTCTGATACTTCCTCAGTGTCCGGAGTATGTGGCGGTGTAATGGCTGCATCACTGGGTGCCACTGACATATCAGGGTGCGATGGTGATAGGGCTGCATCACTGTGTGCCACTGACACATCAGGGGTTGGAGAGGTGTGTGTCGCAGTTCCCGCTGCAGTCATCTGATACCGGCTCAGTGGCAGCAATGGCAGGATGATGAACTGCAAGATCCCAGCTACATCTAACTGGTGTTCAGCCGTGGCAGCCATACTTCCAGCCTGCATCTGCTCCATGGTCTCAATTGTCCTGCGCATCTGTGACAACTCTGTGCTGTTATCGCTGGTGCCTGTTTGATCCACACTGGGCCACCTCCATGTCAATCCCTTTACCATGTCATGTATTTAGGCTGCTGCCATGCTATTGTTCATGCAGTGTCACTTGCTTAGTCAGTGTGGCTCACACAGCCGCTGCTTTTCTGGATTCATCACATGTGCATGGATTGGTAGTGTTCTTGGTTATACTGAGGGGGCCCATATGTGCACATGGTGGACGGGGGCCTACTCGGTGTTTGTATGTGTGCTGCAGTGTGCCAAAGGTATCATGGACATGTTCCACTGTCATTGAGCATGTGCGTGTGCTACACATGATTGTGCATGTGTGCCATTGTGCCCATCTCCCCCCATGCCCCCCGTCCCTGGTCATCTCTTACCCTGTTGCTGTTGGGTCAGGTCATATCGTGCTGTGTCCAGGCCCCCAAATCCTGCCACCGTCTCCACACTGGTGACTGTGGCCACCATTTCCTCCAGCTCATCCAGCTCCTCCTTTGGCGCAGGACTCTCACCTCCAGTCGCCGTTGCTGCCTTCCTGTTGGCGGCGAGTTTCTGTTTGGTCTGCCTTTGCACATCATGCCAGTGCCCCTTGACCTCCTCCATTGACATCCTCGCCACTCCGACTGCATTGACGTTGGTGACAATGGTCTGCCATATTTCCATTTCTATTGCCAGTGCCGAAGTGGAGGTGACGAACAGTTGTTGGTTGTGTCCTATCACCTCCGTGAAGATGATCAGGTCTTCCTGCGGACTGAACCCCATCTTCCTCTTCCTCTTCTCCTTGCCCTTCCCCGAACACGGGGGTCCATGCTGGTCCTCTGTGGGGCTTGTGGGGTTCGGCTTGTCCTCTTCACTCGGCCTGGGTGCATCCATGGTGCTACGCAGTTTGAATTGGTTTTGGCGTGGTTTTTTGTTTTCGCTTTTATAGTGCGTTTTCCCGCATGACGTATGGATTTTGCAGGGCTGTCGCTGGTTTTTGATGATTTTGTATTGCGCTTTGGGGTTTGGCGTTTGTCTTTCGCACTTTTTGTTAGTCGCCTTGAACTTTGCACAGTCTTTTGGTGCGTCATCATGCTACTATCGCATGGTGCCGCCGGGTTGGGAATTGGAAGTAAAGACGGTGTTATTTTCTCATGATAGATTGCACTATGCAAAGTTGCGTTAACCTAAATTTGCAATTGTTATCACAATTTCTTGAGGATATGTCCTTTACTGTTGTTATCAGTTTTAGTCCCTCATACACTGATTACAGCACCTTCATAAAGCATATCGGAGCCATGAGTGTGTTGTGTGGCTGTCAAGTCCAATTTACTGATTTAAATCCCATGGGCGTCCCTCAAACTCCCAGTAGACCCCTCAGAATACTCCAGTATTTTGTTTACTCTTATAAAATCTTGTGTGCCACTAAGTATATCTATTTCCCGTCTTCCTCTTTGCTTGCAGGGACCCCTTTTTCTGCATTTCTGTGATTTTAGTATCAGTTTTGAATCAGTCTATGTTATGTTATTGTGGTGTTACCTCCAACTCATTCATCCTTGCATTCACACCCTAACACTAAGGGCCTCATTTATTAGAATTGTTGCATCGCTGCGTGAAAGCTGAAAGATGTCCTTGCATGAAAGATATCCTTGCATCTATCAGGTCCTATTGCCTAATACTATTCTGTTGTAACCACTTCCTTATGTAAAGCGCTCTGACACCTCCGGGTCTAGCCAGCGCTATATAAAACTCTTAAAAAAAAAGTTTAAAAAAAATTATGGTGGACGTCAAGAAAGAAAATTAAGATGACTGCAAGCAACACAAGGATCTGTGAACCTCCAAAGGGAGATTAACATACCTATTGCAAGAGGCCCTGGGGAATCTATAACCAGGCCAGGGATGAGACAGTAAGTCAGAGGAACAGAGGGTTAATACTCACCTTCAAGTCTTTAATACAACTGAAACGTTCTGCCACATTATAGTTTAAAAAATTTACATTTTATGGAAATATGGAAGGCTCATAGCATGCATGTGAAACTGGATTATAATCTTTTTTGATTCATAATCAGCATTTTTTTCCAAAAAGGCAGCAATTTCTTCCTTGATGTTCAGGAAGGGTACAACAGCACCAGCTACGGGTTCAGAGACCCTGGCTTGCCTTTTGGGGTGTGGGACTCCAACTCCACCAATGCACCTGGTCAGCCCATGAAACTCCAGGTGAATCTGGTCAGCTGGAGTTGTCCTTGCAGTGGATGTCGCAGGTGGCTTCTTCCAACACTTTTCTACCTGTTCCTGCTCAGGGTGTCCACTCCTTATCCTTAAATACAGGCACAGTCCTTCTTCTGTGGAACCTTTAGAGTGCAGCAGGTGTAGTCCTTCTGAGTGCAGTCCTCTGTTGTGCAGTCGAAGATCCGGGATGGCAGTCCTTCGTCTCCAGATGTTTCAGGCAGATATCTGAGGTGCTCCTGCAGATCACCCATATTTATCCTCCATTCTGTGCTGGCAAGAGGGAGTACACCACAACCAATAGGGTTCAAGTTGCCATCCTCTGTTATGACCACTTCCTGGGACATGTAGCATATATATGTTCCAGAATGCACAGTTCTCCACAAATCAAAATGGAAAAATTCTCTTGTTGGAGTGCAAGTCTGACTGACCCAACCCACAGGTGTGGCTAACTTTTCCCTACACTCTCCTAATATAATTAGGGAAGCTCCCATCTGGCTGGGGATCAAGGAGGTGGATGCTGGCAATGTCAGTACTCGGGAAACAACCTTTACAACGCAACTTTTACAACGCACTACCATTACAACGAAACTTTTACAACGCAAAAACCATTACAACGCATGTATTTACAACGCATGTTTTTACAACATAGGTACCTTTACAACGCATACCATTACAACGTAAGTATTGGTAAGTATATAATTATATTTAAAATGTTATATGTTTGGGTTTTTTTAAGGGGTATTTTTAGGGTTCAGGGTCAGTTTTGGGTTTTTGGGTAAATGGGTATTTTTAGGGTTCAGGGTCAGTTTTGGGTTTTTGGGTAAAGGGTTATTTTTAGGGTTCAGGGTCAGTGTTGGGTTTTTGGGTAAAGTGGTATTTTTAGGGTTCAGGGTCAGTTTTGGGTTTTTGGGTAAAGGGGTATTTTTAGGGTTCAGGGTCAGTTTTGGGTTTTTGGGTAAAGGGGTATTTTTAGGGTTCAGGGTCAGTTTTGGGTTTTTGGGTAAAGGGGTATTTTTAGGGTTCAGGGTCAGTTTTGGGTTTTTGGGTAAAGGGGTATTTTTAGGGTTCAGGGTCAGTTTTGGGGTTTTGGGTAAAGGGGTATTTTTAGGGTTCAGGGTAAGTTTTGGGTTTTTGGGTAAAAGGGTATTTTTAGGGTTCAGGGTCAGTTTTGGGTTTTTGGGTAAAGGGGTATTTTAAGGGTTCAGGGTCAGTTTTGGGTTTTTGGGTAAAGGGGTATTTTTAGGGTTCAGGGTCAGTTTTGGGTTTTTGGGTAAAAGGGTATTTTTAGGGTTCAGGGTCAGTTTTGGGTTTTTGGGGTACAGGGGTACAGGGTAAAAATAAAGTAAAATTAAATTTAAATTAAATTAATTAAATGAAATTAAATTAAATTAAATTATATTAATTTCAATTAATTTACATTAAAAAAATTAATATATACTTACCAATACTTACGTTGTAATGGTATGCGTTGTAAAGGTACCTGCGTTGTAAAAACATGCGTTGTAAATACATGCGTTGTAATGGTTTTTGCGTTGTAAAAATTTCGTTGTAAAGGTATGCGTTGTAAAAGTATGCGTTGTAACGTCATACATCCCAGTACTCAATCCTGGGTTGACTTTGTTGACATATCTGTGAAGGCATTAAAGGGCTGATTGCAGTGTAGCAAGATAAGTACATAAGAGGGGCATTCCAAATTGCTCATGAAGGAGCACATATTGGCTTATTGTCCCTCAGAGAAGTTACACCAGTATCTAATAGGCTCTATACTGTCTAGTCCCACCCAGGAAACTGGTTGAGACAGCAGATGAGTTGGTTTGCACCAGATTGGTGAAGAAGAACCAGGGAGGTGATCAGAAGAAAGGATGACAGATCGCCTCCCATGGCAAAGCTCTGGATAAATCAGATAAAAATGAAAAAGAGTGATCTAAAGGTCCCCAAACTACCGCCTAGGGTGGGGGAGTCCCTGAGCCATTCCACTTTCAAGTGGAAGAGGTTTCTGGGGACGTTCGACAAAACCTTCAAGGCAGGGAAGTGTTTTGACTGCTTGCAGGAGGACACAAAAGGGGAGATGCAGTCTGCTTAAGAAAGCCCCCCACTGGTGGGCAGTCCCAGGGGATTTCTAGTGTAGGAATGGGGTGTGGAAGTTGGACCAGAGATTGGGAAGGGGTATATAGAGATTATCGTAGCTTTCGTGGGTGGGGTGGAAGTTGAAGCCCTGACAGCCTTACCTTCAAGCATGGAGAAATGTAGGCACAGGCCTAAAATCAACGGGTCTAAAGTTGAGGCTCTGAGGGATACAGGGATACTGGAGTCAGTGTTACCATTGTTGTGGGCAAACTAGTTTCCACAGAGCAGATCCTACCTGGTGTATTCCACCAGGCTACCTATGCAAACAGCAGAGCTAAGCTCCATCCCATGGCAATGATGAGCTTGGAATGGGGAGTTGTGACTGGCACTAAGAAGGAAGTTGTGTCTCCTGCCCTCCCAGTAGAGTGTCTACTGGGCAATGATCTTGAAAATTTGAAGCTTCTGAATGGTCAGGGGTGGAAATGAATGTCCATGCACAGATGCCGGACCTCTCTGTGTGGGTATGTGCTGTGTCTAGGTCACAGACTGCACATCAGGAGTGCCGGATACTTAGACCCTAGAACAATAGGCCTATCCTACAGAAACAAGAGAGAAGGCAAAGGCTCAGGTGAGCCAGCCCAAACAGCTCAAGGGGACTAGGAAGAATCCAACACTGAAGGGGAGGATCTGGCATCCGAGGTATGGACTTCACCCCTGCAAGATCTGTCTGACTTTATAGAATTGCAAGGAGACAGTTTACCCACCTGAGAGAGCTGTGGCAAGGGCAAAGAGATTGTCCCACTCTTGAGGGCCTGAGGCAGACTCCAGGCAAGAGAAGGTTGATGTCAGTGGATTCCACAGGGTCTAACGGGAGGATAGAGACCTCTATACTGAGGCTAGGAACCCCAAACCATGGGCAACCAGTAGAGTGGTGGTGTGTGTCATGAGCATGCTACAGGGGCGGAGAGATAGAGCAGAGAGAACACACACTCGCAGCGTTTCCCTCCCAAGTATGAATGTTATCAGGTCTGAATACGTGAAGCACCAGAAATACTACATCCTCCAGAAGCCATTTGGACATCACAGGAAGTACTAGATCAGCCTCCCTAGTACAAACGGCCACTATAAAGCACCTCCTCTTCCTGAGGGAGGTACTTGACAATCTTGCATGGAATCTGATCACGTAGCGGAAGGTTTGTCCCCACTGGATTGCTGGTTTCTCCGTGGCTTGCCTTTGCTGTCGCAAGCATTGAGGAAACTTCGTGGAGCATGGCGTTGCTCTTACTTGCCTGGGAACTTCGTGGAGCACGGCGTTGCTCTTACGTGCCTGGGAACTTCGTGGAGCACAGCGTTGCTCTTTCCGGTCTGGATACTTTGTGGAACACGGCGTTGCTCTTACTTGCCAGACGCCTTGGGTTTTAACTCCCGGACGATGAGTTATCAGGTATATCAGTCTCGGTCAGGTAGAAGCGTCGGAACGCTTCCCCCGAGTTTCCGTGACATTTATTTCCTTTCCTGCGCACTGGAGGTTTCGAGCATATCATTGACAAACACCTCTGTGGTGAACTGGAAAACCAGTGGGGTGCATTTTTTGGTTTTGGATAATACAATCACGCACTCACGCTGTGAGGAAACAGCAGCTGGTGCGTCCCCAACATTTATGTAACGTTGTTTTTCTTGGGCTCTCATACCAAAACTACGAGCACTCTCGCTGTGATTACAGACAGCGGTGTGGTGCTGTTCCCTCCATAAAGATTGTGCTTTTGCTCCTGCAATTTGTATGCTGTGGGCCAAACAGCGTTTTGGGGGCATTGCCTGAGAGGAAGTTGGTTTGCCATTCCTCTGCCATATCGAGGAGTCTCTATGTCAAAACTATGTGCTAACAAAGATAGAGCTGTCTGATTCTGATCTCTCCTGGTTCCTGGTCATTGGCAATGACTTTCTGAGAAAGATGTAATCTATGAGAAACGCATACAGCATATGTGAACCAAGTGAGTGAATGAATCTTTAATCTCCCAAGTCACGCCTGTTTGTATATCTAGTTGTTTAGTCTCTTATACACATCTCTCTTCCTCTTTATGCAGTATTCTTACCTAAAGAGATCAGTGGAGATGTTCAGAACCCCAAACCATACTCGGGCATAAGGCGCAAGCACCACAGCAGTCTTTTTTATTTCATCCCCTTCCCTTTTCCCCGGGGTGCTCGCTTTCATAGTAGTGTGTATTGCTCTGTGGGGGGTTGCGCCCAGGGGAGTAGGGAGGCTCCTCTACACGCCATCATCCCTGCTGGCCGATATTGAGGTTACTGGCTTTTTTCTTTATTCTTGAGCTGCTGACATCCTGACAGGTGGTCCCCCAAAAGTATAGAGAGATCCTCCTCACCTTTGGCCATGAAATCCCCTTAGCAGGACATTTGGGTCAGACCAAGAACTGGGATAGGCTGGTTAACCATTTTCTATTGGTCCAACATGTCAGTAAAGTGAAGGAGTTCTGCAGCTCCTGTGTCACCTGTCAGGCCAGTGGCAAGACAGGGGCAAACCAAAGGCTCCCTTGATATCACTGCCAGTGGTTGGGAATCCCTTTCAATGTGAGGGGATGGCCATTGTTGGTCCCCTAGACCCACCAACTCTCTCTTGGAACAGATATATCTTGGTGGTAGTGGACCATGCCACCACATATCCAAAGTCAATAACCCTCAGAATGGTCACTGCTCCCACAGGGGCCAGGGCCCCACTTGATATCTTAACCAGAGTGGACTTTCCAAAGGAGGTGGTCTGAGACAGGGGTACAAACTTTATGTCTACCTAACTGAAAGTGATGTGGGATTAATGTGGTGTTACCTATAAGTTCACCACCTGATAGCATCCCCAGATGTGAGGCTCACCTGGGTTTTCTGCAGGTGCAAAATGGATGGCACAGATGCTAGGTCCAAACTTCCCTCACCCACTTCCTTCGCCCAACAAGATCAAAGCAAGCGGAAAGGTGGGGAAGAAGGGGAGACAAAACAAGGAAAGGGAGAAGTGGTTGAATGCAATGGGGAGCGACCTTCGACCCTGCCGAGCGACCTTCGACCCTGCCCGCAGGTAGGTCGCCCCCCAGCCGCCGCACGGTCCTCCCGTGATGCTGACCCCGCTGCCTGGTTGCCGCGTGAGCCCCTCGGATGATCGCCGCATTGGATTTTTGTTGCTCCGCTTTTATTACATTTTTATGACTCTTGCTCTGTGGTTATTGTATTTCTGTGACTTTTGCTCCCCTTGTGCCTTGTGCCACTTTTTCCTTCTGTGACCCCTTGCCTCTGTGACCCCCCCGCTCCCCGCATTGTCCCACGCTCTCACCCGATCCCCTCTGTGCCTTCTCCCGGCCGCTGCGTCCCTGCGGCCCAACCCCCGTGACATCCCCATTCGACAACCCACTCCAGCCTCCTAGCTGCTCCAACCTCCCTCAGCCCCTCATATGGAGGCCGCACAGCGTTGAAGGGAGCGACCTTTGACCCTGCCCACATGTAGGTCGCCCCCCAGCAGCCGCACGGTCCTCCCGTGACACTGACCCCGCTGCCTGGTTGCTGCGTAAGCCCCTCAGGTGATCGCAGCATTGGATTTTTGTTGCTCCGCTTTTATTTCATTTTTGTGACTCTTGCTCTGTGGTTATTGTATTTCTCTGACTCTTGCTCCCCTTGTGCCCCCTTTTCCATCTGTGACCCCTTGCCTCTGTGACCCCCCTGCTCCCCGCATTGTCCCACGCTCTCACCCGATCCCCTCTGTGCCTTCTCCCCGCCGCTGTGTCCCTGCAGCCCCACCCCCATGCCATCCCCATTCGACAACCCACTCCCGCCTCCCAGCTGCTCCTCCCTCCCTCAGCCCCTCATATGGAGGCCGCACGGCGCTGAAGGGAGCAACCTTCGACCCTGCCCGCAGGTAGGTCGCCCCCCAGCCGCCGCACGGTCCTCCCGTGACGCTGACCCCGCTGCCTGGTTATCGCGTGAGCCCCTCAGGTGATCGCCGCATTGGATTTTTGTTACTCTGCTTTTATTTCATTTTTGTGACTCTTGTTCCGTGGTTATTGTATTTCTGTGACTCTTGCTCCCCTTGTGCCTTGTGCCCCCTTTTCCTTCTGTGACCCCTTGCCTCTGTGACCCCCCCGCTCCCCGCATTGTCCCACGCTCTCACCCGATCCCCTCTGTGCCTTCTCCTCACTGCTGCATCCCTGCGGCCCCGCCCCCCTGCCATCCCCATTCGACAACCCACTCCCGCCTCCCAGCTGCTCCTCCCTCCCTCAACCCCTCTTATGGAGACCTCACAGCGGCAACGCAGCGGGCGCGCGCCCGCGCGCCGAAGGCACGCCAAAGGCAAGCCCGTCCGCGCCTGGACCGCGCCCAGTGCCAGATCCCCTGGCCCCCGCCGGAGCCAGGGTACCCGACTGAAATACGACTCCGCCGCCCTCAACGCACTCAACACCGGACGACCACCCGCCTGCTACCGAGCCACCCCGAAACACACCCACGGACCCTTCACCTGTCAAACCTGCAAATTCACCAGCCTCCGACCCCGCCCCCAGCCTGCCACGCCAAGCAACAACGACAACCACCTCAAGTGCATCCTCCTCAACACCCGCTCCGTCCACAAGCACTCGGTCGAACTCTGGGACCTCCTCGACTCAATAACACCAGACGTCACCTTCCTCACGGAGACCTGGATGAACATCCATCGCCATAGCAATCCCGGATGGCTACAAGATCACCCGGAAGGACCGCACCAACCAACCCGGAGGAGGAATCGCCATTATCTACAAGAACACCATCAACATCACGACCAATGCCAAAGACACACTCTCCACCGCCAAACACCTACACTTCCAAATACACACTGACCCCAAGACCACCCTGAGAGGAACTCTCATCTACAGAACCCCGGGCCCGCACACACAATTCAGCGAAACCATCGCCGACTTCATCAGCCCGCACGCCCTAGCCTCACCAGAATACATCCTCCTAGGGGACCTGAACTTCCACCTAGTGAAAAACAACGACAACAACACCACCACCGTGCTCGACAACCTGGCCAACTTCGGACTCATGCAGCTGGTCGACACACCCACCCACCGCGCTGGCCACACGCTCTACACCATCTTCTCCGCCAGCAACCACATCTCCTTCAGCCACTCCACAGAACTACACTGGACCGACCACAGATGCATGCACTTCACCTTCAAAAAGAGTACATCCCACCACCGCACACAACAAATCCCCCGCAGATGCTGGAGCTAAATCACCCCAGACCAGCTCCTCTCATCACTAAGCCAGAACCCGCCAGCAGACACCGCTGATCCTAACAACGCAGCACACAACCTCGCACAATGGATCACCAACTGCGCCGACGACCTCGCTCCACTGAAGAACCCCCCAGGGACGACCGGCAACAGGAAAACTTCATGGTTCACAGACACCCTCAAAGAATCAAAGAAATCCTGCCGGACCCTCGAAAAAACCTGGCGCCACGATCGGACTTCAGAAAACATGACAGCTCTCAAAAACGCCACCCGACAACACCACCAGCTGATCCGCACCACCAAAAGGACATTGTTCAAAGAGCGACTGGACAAGAACACCCACAACAGCAAGGAACTCTTTAGCATTGTCAAAGAGCTCTCCAACCCCAGCGGCAGCAACAACGACATCGCACTGTCATAGGACCTCTGCAACTCCCCTGCCACATTCTTCCACCGTAATATCACTGACATACACAACAGCTTCGGACCCCAAATTCCGCCTCCAATCACATAACCAACGACCCCTACCACCACCCTCAACGCATGGACACCCATCAGCACGGAAGACACCACCCACGTCATGAACACCATCCATTCCGGATCCCCCTCTGACCCATGCCCACACCACATCTTCAACAAAGCCAACAGCATCATCGCACCCCACCTCCGGAACATCATAAACAGCTCCTTCACGTCAGCCACTTTCCCGGAGAGCTGTAAGCACGCAGAGATCAACGCCCTACTGAAAAAACCCACGGCGGATCCTATAGACCTCAAGAACATCCGCCCCATTTCTCTTCTTCCCTTCCCGGCCAAAGTCATCGAGAAGACCGTCAACAAACAGCTGAACGCTTTCCTCGAGATTAACAACTCGCTCGACCCGTCCCAGTCCGGATTCCGAGCAAACCACAGCACCGAAACTGCTCTCTTTGCAGCCACCGACGACATCAGGACCATGATGGACAACGGAGAAACAACTGCCCTCATTCTCCTTGACCTCTCGGCAGCCTTTGACACCGTCTGCCACCGCACCCTAATAACCCACCTCTACAACACTGGGCTCCAAGGAAAGGCCCTGGACTGGATCACATCATTCCTCTACAACAGAACCCAGAGAGTCCGCCTCCCTCCCTTCTGCTCCGAAGCCACCAAGATCATCTGCTGCGTACCCCAGGGCTCTTCACTCAGCCCAGCCCTCTTCAATATCTACATGATCCCTCTCGCTGCCATCGCACGCAAACACAACATCAATATCATCTCCTACGCCGACGACACCCAACTGATACTCTCCCTCACCAAGGACCCAGCCACCGCCAAAACCAACCTCAAGGAAGGAATGAAAGACGTCGCAGAATGGATGAAGCTCAGCCACCTGAGCTGAATTCAGACAAGACGGAGATCCTCATCCTCGGACAATCCCTCACCGCCTGGGACGACACCTGGTGGCCCACAGCGCTGGGCTCCGTGCCGACTCCCACGGACCACGCACGTAACCTAGGATTCATCCTGGACTCCTCCCTCTCGCTGACCAGGCAAGTCAACGCCGTATCCTCATCCTGCTTCAACACCCTGCGCATGCTCCGAAAAATCTTCAGGTGGATCCCCACAGATATCAGAAAGACAGTCACCCAGGCCCTCGTCACCAGCGGACTGGACTACGGAAACGCCCTCTATGCAGGAACCACAGCCAAAGTTCAGAACGACTTCAGCGCATACAAAACGCCTCCGCCCGACTCATCCTCGACATCCCTCGCCACAGCCACATATACGCCCACCTAGGAAACCTGCACTGGCTCCCCATCAACAAGAGGATCACGTTCAGGCTCCTCACCCACGCACACAAAGTGCTCCACGACAAAGGACCAATATACCTCAATGACCGCCTCTCGTTCTACACCCCACCCGCCAGCTCCGCTCAGCCAACCTCGCCCTCGCCACAGTTTCATGGATCCACAGAACCACAGCTGGAGGAAGGTCGTTCTTCTACCTGGCCGCAAAGACATGGAACTCACTCCACCCGCACCTTCGACTGACCCAGGACCACCTCACCTTCAGGAAGCACCTCAAGACCTGGCTATTCGAACAATGACAGCACTCCTCCCTTTAGCGCCTTGAGACCCTCACGGGTGAGTAGCGCGCTCTATAAATGTATTGATTGATTGATTGATTGATGAGGTATCACCAAGGCTCCTACTGGAAAAGACACAAAGGTAAGTACGTTACTATATATTAGAAACCTGTTGTATAGATATTGTGACTATTCTGATATTCTACCTGTTGAAGGAGCAGCTAGTCATAGGTACAGAATATACACAACTAGAATGTAGGACCCACACAAGGTATCTAAAAAATAAACACACACATTATTCATAAGGACTGCAGGAGTTTAATCACAACCAAGGATTAAGATGAAATATACCAACCTAAATAGGAACCACCTTCGGCTATCAATAGGCTCATAACAAAAATATCATCCAGTTCACCAGAACCAGGAAAAAGAAAATACGTTTCCCAAGTCAAGAGAATAAAGAAAATAAATGTGGCAAAAGGGTGCAGGGTCAAACGATAAATAATGTGAGGAATACGTGGTTTTACAACAGTCTTGTTATATATTTTTGCAGGAAGAGACGTGAAACAATCAAAGCAATGAAGCAAGTATAGAGCTAAGAAACCACTCCTCAACAAACAAAGGAGCCCCACAATCAGATAAGTATAGGAGTGCTACAGAATACCAAAGTGCAGCATATCCTACAAGCACTCGAAGCAATGATTCTTTAAATACCTTATTTTCCTTTTTACAGTGGCAGGACACTGGGAAACAGAGTTAAGCTGCACGGCAATACCCAGGAGAAACAATGTTGTGAGCCGACGAAGGAGCTCCAAGGAAACTCTTAACCCCAGAATAATACTAGCAACCCGAAAACAGAAGGATGCCTGGAGAGGAACGCAAGATCTTCACTCCTCCCTGGCATGGAAAAACAAAATAGGCAGGTAAGAGAGCGAACAAACGCAGGAAATGCATGGGAGGCCTGGCGGGGTCTGAGATGAAATGCAAAGCATTTTTCCCTTGCGGACCCCTCCCTATGCAGACCTAAAGCGCCGTCTCCCCCAGCCGACGGGAGTCTGCAGGCGAGTCTTGCGCAGGAGGCAGCGGGCGGGATCAGGAAGGCTGCCACGGACTGCGCGGCCTGACACCAGACCAATGAAGGGCTTGATTATGGGCTAATCTGAAAAGCTAAGGAGGAGATGGTACGATCTCCTCCCATGCCTGCTGTTTGCTTACAGAAAAGTGCCACAGAAAGGGGTTGGTTTTAGCCCCTTTGAGTAACCATTTGGCCACCCTGTAAGAGGGCCATTGTGTTTGGTGTGAGAAGCTTGGAAAAAGCCTCTCAAGCAACCGAAAGACAATGTGCTAGACTATGTGTTAGGCTTTTGGTCCCACATGGCAGAGTACATGAGTAGAGCAAGCATCACACTGGAGGCGAGCTAAGAGCATATGAAGCTGTGCCATGACCAGAAGCCTATCCTATCTAATTCTGGAGAAAAATTGTGAGGTCACCTACTTGGTGGAGCTTGGCACCCCTACAGAGACTGTAACCCCACCAAGACAGGGCAGACTTGACCACGCTGATGGTCACAGAGGAAGGAGGGAAGGAGCAGAGTAAGCCTCTGCCAGATCTCCTCTCCACAAATGTGCGAATTGGGTCAGCGGAAAGGGTAGCACTCTCTCCCAAGTTGACAGACCATTAGCAAAAAGACAAGTGTTGGAGAAGTTGGCTGGGCTGTTCTTCCTGACTCCTGGAATCACCACTTGGTGTGTCCATGATATTGACACTGGTGACAGCCTGCCTGTCAAACTTAAGCTGTATGGGTGGTGGAGTTGGGGGTAATTGAACCCTCTGACAGTCCATGGGCCAGTCTAGTGGTACTTGTGCCCAAAGCTAATCCTCAAGGGGGTAAGAAAGAATTTGGTTTTGTGTGGACTACAGAGTTTTAAATGCAGTAACCAAGATTGACGATTACCCCATACCCAGAGCTGATAAACTCAATTACAGGTTGGGGGTTGCAAAGTATCTGAGTACATTTGATCTGACTTTCAGATTCTCATACGTCCAGGAGCAAAGGAGAGACCAGCATTTTCCACTCCAGAGGGCTATGTCCTTTATCTGGAATAATGCCCCTGCCACCTTCCATAGATTGGTGAACAGAGTCCTGTCTTGGATGAAAACTATCAGTGCAGTTTATCTTGTATGTATAGCTGTATTCAGTTCCACCTGGGAGGAGCACCTTGTCCACCTGAAGTAAGTGCCCAGGCCCTTCGGCAGGTGGGCTTGAGTTCAGTGGTGTAACTGGGCCATCTTGTTGGTGGAGACCATCTGCAACCTCTCCAGCCCAAGATCTAGACAATCCTGGATTGGGTAGCTCCTAAAACCCAGACACAGGACAGGGCCTTTCTTGGCCTCATGGGATACTATAGGAAGTTTATCAAGAACTATGGGACCATTGTGGCTCACCTGACAGAACTCACCTCTAAAAAGTAGGGGTAGGCAAAGACTCTCCGGGTTTTTTGGCATTTTGCCCACTCCACACTCCCCAATCTGACCAGAGGTCCGCAAAACTTCTTGAAGTGACTCAGAGTGGAGTTTTTTTCTCTCGAGCGGCTTGCTAACGTTAAGTTGGTGAGCACTCATGCGAAATAATTGCGCGCTTGACTTCCTCCCAGTGAGTTTTCTCAACGCTGGGGTCGTGGAAGTTTGCGACCACTCGCGTAGAGAAATCTGCTGCTCAGGTTGAGGAAGCTGCCTCTCGAGTAGAATATTTACTGGAGAAGCAGAAAACAGCCTAGTGCCATTCCTGTTGATTTTACAATGTGGGGCAATGTTCTGGCACTAAAAATTATAGCGAGCAGCACAACTTAAAAGACTCTACTGCTGGATGTCCACACTTAAGCGCATTAAATCCACTGAGGTCTCTAAGCATACATTCCCTTAAATATACTAGGGCTTACAGGTAGGTTGCCTTAGCCAAGTATAATTACACCAATTACCATATACCTTTTGAGGAGAGAGCACTGTCCCTAGCCTGGTTTGCAGAACCCAGGGCACCTTCTGAGTCAGTAACCACCAGTATCAGTGAAATAATGGAGGTGATCAAGGCAAAAAGGATGACTTTCCTATATGTTTGCTTCTGCATATTTCTATGCTAAGTTGGCAAGGTTTGCCCAAATGTGGGTTCCTTGTTCATTTTGCCACTGGATTCAAGCTGGCCTTGATGATAAGGGGTGTTACCTCGAAACCAGTCCCAGGATGCTTGTTTCCAGTCCAGGGAAGACCTGGCTTGGCAGTTTGGGCTGAGCTGTTCCCCTGAGGAATAGGGTCAAGACTGATTTGCATATGGCTGGGTCTGAACTGGGGTAACGAACTGAGCTGAAGAACTATGATGGATTCAACCCAGATCTGTGACTGGGGGTGAGTGTCTGAAAGGTTTCGGCACTCCGTCCATCATCTCCTTGTGTTTTTTTAATTTCTATGCGAGCATAAAGGAAAGCAGAATAGTAACACCCAGGAAAGGGATGGGAAGTGGGTGCAACAAGGCTTAGCTAGCTTTGTATTTATCTGAATCCTCTACAAATGTGTGCATTTGAGGGTATTTTTAGGCTCCATCTCAAACCTTTCGCACTGTGAAAATGGTTGGATATATTTCATATTCTAAACTAGGAATGAAAAGAGTCTCCTCCAAGCTTGGAGGTGGCAAAGGCAAAAGTGTTTCTCTAGGGGATCACAAAAAAGAAAAGAACAATCATTTGCACATATGGCACCACTTTCCTGTGTGCCTAAGTCTATGCTTAAATTATTATTCACTGGGGAAATGGGAGCTGGATAATATGTCACATGGCATTCTCAATTGTACACTTCGTAACCTCCATCTGGCACAGCTTTCCATGTGTACCTCTGGGGATAGAATTCTAAAAGTAGCAAATCTTTGCTCATTTGTAGAAGTACTTTTGTGACAGCAGTTTTAATATGTCTTTGTGAATTGCTCTCTTTTTTCTTCTTCTTTTTTTAAATTTTCCAGTAAGCAATACTTGGACAGTTTTTTATACATAAAAAAAGGAAAGGAAAAACAACACAGAATTAGGGAGGCCCCCAGAGAACATGAAGGTACAAGCTAAAGAAACACAAACAGCAATCGAAGAGCCAAACAAATTGTCCATGGGATCTCCCGGACAGTAAAAAACAGAAGGGACATTAGCTCACATAACTCAAGGAAAACTGCCGGGCACCGCGTTACCCCTATCTTTCCCCTATTCTACGATCAACAAACCCCATACCTGTCGGCCCCAGATCTTCCCCTTTCGACCTTTACACTTATACAAAGCCATCTCCAAATTAAATACATGATGTAGTCTTGCATACCAAGCTTGATATGTTATGGCATTGTATCCTTCTACATAGTAGCTATCAAAATGCGGAACACAGCAGCAGCCATATAACATAGATATCCTTGAGTGAGGTTTAGCTGTAATCATTCATCAAATCCCAATATTAACAGTGTTGATGTCAGGGTTACTACCCGCCCCAAATATTGACAGAGAAACTTGGGCCTTGAGAGCCAGCAGTTTGTCACACTCAGCAAACATGTGTATTATATCAGCTGGTCCTTGATCACACCTTGGACATTTATTATTCCCGGTGTACAGTCTTAATATCGAGTCATTTATTTCGACTGGACATAATATCGACTAGAGAATATCGAGATGGCATTAATATCGAGGTAAGTAATATCGATTTTTTTTTTATCGATTGTTATGTATGTAAAAAATATCGACATAAAAAATATCGAGTAAGTAATATCGTCAGTAAAAAATATCGATATGTTTATTAGTTTAAAAATATCGAAAGTTGTGTTATCGACTGTCACAATATCGACTCTCATGATATCGAATTTTAATATGTATATATATAATATGTAATAGTTCAATGTACATTGTTTTAATGTTTTATAATAGCATTTTGTGTTAAAATGTATTAATTTTATTTATTTATTTATATAGAATTAATGTTAAAAATAATTAATAAATTAAAAAAAAATTATATTACTATAATATATATATAACTATAATAATTTCTAGGAGCGGGTAGTGGGTTTTTAGGGGAATAGGGTGGGAAGTATTTTAAATATAATTAATTAATTATGTAAATATATTAATTGGTATTAATTAATTAATTATGTAAATATATTAATTGGTATTAATTAATTAAATATGTAAATATATTAATTGGTATTAATTAATTAAATATGTAAATATAGTAATTGGTATTAATTAATTAAATATGTAAATATAATTATTAGTATTAATATGTAATTAATTGTTAAATTACTATTTAATTAAATATATAATATGTAATTGGTAAATATGTTATTTTAATAGCTTATTTGAGAATTATGCTTATTTAAATAATTTTTTTCATGTAGCCGGTTGTGGGATTATAGGGGATTAGGGTGGGAAGTAATTTAATAGTAAGTAATTAAATCTGTTAATTAATTAATTGGTAAGAATAAGTAAATACTTGTTATTTATCAAAAATATGTTAATTATATATAATTTAATTGTTAATTTATTTAAATAAATGAAATTATTGTTGAATATGTAAAATCAAACTTTTTTAGGATATGTAGTGGGTTGTGGGATTATAGGGGAATAGGGTGGGAAGTTATTTAATTGTAAGTAATTAATTATGTTAATTAGTTAATTGTTATGAATAATTAAATATTTGTAAAATAAATTAAATATGTAAATTATATTTTATGTAATTGTAAATTTATTAACATTAATGCTATTATAGTAAATTATGTTACATATCACATTTTTATGTTATGTAGTGGGTTGTGTGTTAATAGGGGTATAGGGTGGGAAGTTAATTAATTATAAGTAATGACATATGTTAATTAATTAATTGGTATTCATAATGAAATAATTGTTAAAGACTTAAAATATGTTAATTATATAGATATAAATAGATATAACTAATATTATAATAATTACATATAAAATATATATCTATGAAATATAATTGTCTAATTACATTTAATTACATATATATAATATATTTATAATTAGATATATAAAGATATATATAACATATATATATATAATTATAGATATTCTCATATATATATTATTTTGTATTTGGGGAAAGAGGTTGGTTTAGTCTTCTGGGTTACTTTTCTGTTTGGTTATTAAGGGGTATATGTTGTGTGCAGAGTCAGTTGTAAAGGGGTATTTTTAGGGGTCAGGGTCAGTTTTCAGTTAGTGGGTAAAGGGGTATTTGTAGGGTTCAGGGTCAGTTTTCAGTATTTGGGTAAAGGGTAATTTTTTTCTTTCAGAGTCAGTTTTCAGTTTGTGGATAAAGGTGTTTTTAGGGGTCAGGGTCAGTTTTCAGTTTTTGGGTAAAGGGGTATTTGTAGGGGTGAGGGTCAGTTTTCAGTTAGTGGGTAAAGGGGTATTTGTAGGGGTCAGGGTCAGTTTTCAGTTAGTGAGTAAAGGGGTATTTTTAGGGGTCAGGATCAGTTTTCAGTTAGTGGGTAAAGGGGTATTTTTAGGGTTAAGGGTCAGTTTTCAGTATTTGGGTAAAGGGTATTTTTTTGGTTGCAGGGTCAGTTTTCAGTTTGTGGGTAAAGGGGTATTTTTAGAGGTCAGGGTCAGTTTTCAGTTTTTGGGTAAAGGGGTATTTTTAGGGGTTAGGGTCAGTTTTCAGTTAGTGGGTAAAGGGGTATTAGTAGGGGTCAGTGTCAGTTTTCAGTTAGTGGGTAAAGGGGTATTTTTAGGGGTTAGGGTCAGTTTTCAGTTAGTGGGTAAAGGGTTATTTTTAGGGTTAAGGGTCAGTTTTCAGTATTTGGGTAAAGGGTCTTTCTTTGGTTGCAGGGTTAGTTTTCAGTTTGTGGGTAAAGGGGTATTTTTAGAGGTCAGGGTCAGTTTTTAGTTAGTGGGTAAGGGGTATTTGTAGGGGTCAGGGTCAGTTTTCAGTTAGTGGGTAAAGGGGTATTTTTAGGGGTCAGGGTCAGTTTTCAGTTAGTGGGTAAAGGGCTATTTTTAGGGTTAAGGGTCAGTTTTCAGTATTTGGGTAAAGGGTATTTTTTTGGTTGCAGGGTTAGTTTTCAGTTTGTGGGAAAAGGGGTATTTTTAGAGGTCAGGGTCAGTTTTCAGTTTTTGGGTAAAGGGGTATTTTTAGGGGTCAGGGTCAGTTTTCAGTTAGTGGGTAAAGGGGTATTTTTAGGGGTCAGGGTCAGTTTTCAGTTAGTGGGTAAAGGGTTATTGTTAGGGGTCAGGGTCAGTTTTCAGTTAGTGGGTAAAGGGGTATTTTGTGGGTTCTGGGTCAGTTTTTAGTTTGTGGGTAAAGGGGTGTTTTTAGGGCTTTGGGTCAGTTTAGGGTTTTAGGTTAGAGGGATACAGGGTAAAAATATGGTCAATTTAAATGTCTATTAAATTAGTTACTTTTTCATATATTTTATATAAAATATTTGAATTAATATACATTAAAACAATTATTGGTATTGTAGGACTTTAAATATTAATACATTTTTAAACATATTTAAATGTATAAGGTATTTTTTAATAGATTATTTAATATGCAAATAATATTTATATACAATAATAAAGAAGGAAACATAGACAGGGTTAAATGCCATAAATGAAAAATTGTTTATTCACATATACAAATTTATTTGTAAGTAGAGAATCATTTTTTATTTATAATCAAAAAATTTCATTCAATGTTTTTATTAACATAACAAAAATATGAAGTACATGTATATGTTTTTAACACATAAATTATATTAACATAATTTTTTTATCTTTTACATATATTAACATTTAAATAGTTTCTGAAACAAATTGGTAATATGTACTTTTTATTTAATAACAAAATATTTATTCAGATACACATTGAATTTATTGTGATTGCAAATTATGTACATTTTTTTGTAATTGTAACATTTTTGTTTATTACCAAGTCATGTTATATTTTTGGAAATAATTATTATGAATATTGAACATATTTATAATATTCATTTTTAAATACATAAACACCAAATACATTTATTATATACATACATAATGTTTTACATAATATTTGCAAATTTAAAAAAAACATTTCTTGTAACAAACTTATATATGCAATTTATTTTTACATTAACATTATTTACTAAATGTATTTATAAATCAAAAATTAATTTTTTAACTATAACATAACAGTTGAATAATTATTTCAAACTTATGAATATTTATGAAATAATTTTATACACTTTAAAAAAATATTTACACTTAATATAATACTCTGTGTATTTTTTAAAGTGTTGGAATATAGAAATTAAATAGCATTTAGCTGTATACAGGGACTACTTTTTAACCGCGTAATGTTACTTAGGCGTATTTGGTGCTTCAACAGATCGCGGTTGGGTGCTGCTTCGCGTTAGAGAGGGTAAGTTTGTTTTAATTGTGTTTTATAAGTTTCTGAACTTATTGCTAGTGTATGTGTGCTGTGTTTATGTTTATGTAGGTAGAGTTAATTAGAGAAGATTGTGTGTTCGGTGTTAGGTAGAGTGTACGATATTGGATTTTTACCGCGTTTTTGTTGTAGGTGTGTGAGGTGAGGTAATATGTTTAAATGTTACTAAGATAATATGTTTGATGTATAAATATGTGTTTTTATATATGTATGGGTGTTTTTATGTGGGTGGGTATGTTATTTATTTTTTCTAGGTTATCGTCGCGTTTCGCTGTTTTGGAGGACTCCCTTCTTTTTTGATCACAGCTGTGTAACGAGTATTATATACTCTTATTTTTGCACACTATTTTTTGGGTTTTTACATTTTCTTGGAGCGTTTATTTTTCGCCATTACGGATTTGTGGGTTTTCTATGGTATCTGGTGTCTACTGAAGTGGAAAGGAGTCGCTATGCATTTGCTTGTATTTTTGCATTTTTTTTGGGCTTTCATGGATTGTATGGGTTTTTGGAATGGTGTCCTATGGATTGCTTGGAATTGGATTACGTTTGAAGCTGCATCAGAAATATAAGTATTTTCTGGATTTTTAATGGGTGGGAAAACTGTTTTTAATTTTGCTTTACTTACGTTGTATGTAACATTTTGTAAATACATTATCTAAATACATTTTATATATGTTAATATTATGTATTTGATAATTTAATTGCAATTTGTTACATATTATAATGAAGAATTTTAGGAAAAATATGTTTAGTTTTACGTGTATAGTTATGTAATGTTTTAAAGAATAGTTTTGGCAATCATTGATAGATATTCTAGTCCTTTGCTAGTTGGATAGAGGGTAACTTGACTTTGGAGTGTGTTATACATTTTTTTAGTTTCTTTGGTGAGTTTAGGTCCAATCAAAGTTACTGATTGCTCCATTCGGAGCTCCTGGTAACTTTGTTCTTTTTGTAAGGATTGTATTAATTTGTGAAGGGTAGGCGTTCCTCGGCCTGTAGTTGCTTGGAAGGCATTGTGCCATCCTTCAACTGCATTGTTTGTTTTTGCTTCCTTATTTAGTGTGCTAAGGTAGACATTCCACCAAGCTATTTGGTATTTGGGTTGTCTTCTGTGGCCTGATCTGTGTAGCCTTCCTACCCATGTGTCTTCGAAGTAGTCAAGCATAGGGCTTAGTTTATCTTCGTTTCTTTTATAGTAGGGGCTGTCTATTAATAAGTTATAGTGCTCAGTTACATCTGTTAGTGGAACATAGGCTAGGGCGATGAGTTTTTTGATTTGATAAGCAAATGTGCTATCAGTGGCGTATTGGATACTCAAGGTTGATTTTTGTAGATGTCGCCAGATACATTGATTAAAGTGGTAATAGCAACCTTGTATTGCTGTGTGTGGGTATGTTTTAAGGATGCTGTTTATCATAGCTTTTTCAAAGTCAATGATAATTTTTTGTGGAAAATAGTTGTTAGTATGTTGCTTGACTTCAGTTAGTATTTCTTGATAGGTAGTTTGCTGTTTGTTTGGTAGAAGGGCATAAAGGAATGGAATATTTGCATTTTGGAAATGACCATGGATGGTGTATAATTGATAAAAAGGTTTGGGGAATACAGAAAAAGTACCGTCCATCATCCAAGTTTGGCATTGGGTAAGTTTTGTCATGTTGTTTGCTGTGGCAAACAGTATAATTCTTTTATCTTTAGATTTGTTGTCATAGAGTATAAATTTTTCTTTATTGTGAGTTACAGAGAGTTCAGGTGGAATTTGGACTTCTTCTAAAGTTTTTGGTGTGGGAGGAGTAGTGCATGTTGCTCTTTTTTGTCTAGCTACTGTTCTTTTAAGGGATTCTATAGATGGTAATTGGCTAGAAGCATGTTGGGGAAGTACACTTAAATGGTGTTTCAGAATAGCAGTTGTTGGTTGATCAGTGCTAGTACTAGCTTCTTTAAGGGAATCTAGCATTTGTCTAATCTCTATTTCTGTTACATTGGGTGGGTGATTATGTTCTTTAGTATAAGTAACAGTAGTTTCCTGAGTTATAGCTCTACCATAACATTTGTTGGCATAATATTTCGTACACTTCCAAAACACTTTCAAATCTTTTTGTTTCTCTTGAGTGTAGACATATTCCATGTAACAAAGAAGCATTTTCCCTTTTTGTGAATAAATGAATTTAGCTCCTTCAGTCATGATAGTATTGTAGTGCTAGGAGGTAATTAAAAGAGAATGTAAATATTTTTTAAGGAAAAAAAATGTTCTAATCACATTATACAGTTTCACACATTTGTATTTTACCTGTAAATGTTTTGATGCTTTCAAGTCGTTATTTTCAGCTGTTGATGTTCTTCAAACTGTTATTTTCTGTGTATATCTTTTTGTACCTGTGGAAGTTGAGAAAATGTGTAGATATATTTTATTACTATTTATGATAATTTGTTCGACGTTTTTTGCTAGTTTAGATTTAGTTACCTATCTATTAATTCTCGATTTTACATTTCTAATATATACTTACTTTTTTATATGTAACTTTTGATGTCCAGGTGTTGTGTAGGTCTTCTGTTTTTTTTTTTTCATCTGTAGGATGAGTGCTAAAAAAAAAAGATATATTTGATGTATTTTGCTTTAAAATATAGGTGTGAGCTTTGAGAGTTACATTTTCGCTGACTAATAATGTAGTAGTACTTACTTTAGATATGTGTAGGTCTCTTTCTGTTGAAGTCCATCAGTTTTCTTCCAGAAATCCAGCAGAGTTTCGTCTTCCTTTACTTAGGAGATGTATACTGCGTTTTTAGTTACTTATTATTTCATTTATATAGTATTAGGTTAATTGTTTCAGAAATAGGATTGGTTGTTTAAATGGATAGTCTGTTTTTATTTGTTGATTTGAATTTTTTTTTCTGTTATGCTAATTGTTTTCCTTATATAGTTGACGCCAATTAACGTTTATTGAATGTGTAAGGATTTATTTTGTATAGGTAATGTTCTAGGTAATGTTATTTTGATATTTGTAAAGTGGAGGAATATATATAATTAGTTGTAAAAAATGTGTAGAAGGTCGAAACATTGTTTATGTATTATAAAATGTATGTTAGTATTTATTGTGTATTGTAAATGTTATGAAAATAAATAATATATGTCATCTATTTATATTAACTAAATCTGGTTTTTTATGATCAGTATGACTTAATTATTAAATAATAAAGTCATTTATTTTAGGATCTATTAATGTCGATTTTTTTACAATCGATAATTTTGCTATCTATGTTTGTGTAATCGATATTTTGACTGTTGTTATATAAATATTTAATAATCGGTGTTTTAGAAATCGATAATGTTGTGAGTCGATATTGTTGTAGTCGTTGTTTTTAGTAGTCGATATTGTGTAGTCGATATTTTTGATGTTTGTTGTGTAAGTATAGTAAATCGATAATTTTGTTGTCGATAATTAGTCATCGATATTTTGTCCAGTCGATATTCGGTCTGTCGAGGTTATGTCAGTGATCCATTATTCCCCTGTTGCCCCCACTCCCAGAGTTTGGTCGGGGTAAAGTAAAGTCTGAACACTGTTTTATACATTTGAGCTTGGAGATTTGCACTTAAAAAAAATTTCTTAGAGAGCTCTAATGACCTACAGATATCTATGTCAGGGTTATTCAATTTTACTGCCCAGGCACTTTCTACTTTACAGATGTCATCCGGGGTAGCTTCCATCAATATTGTATACAAGTCCTTAACACAAACTCGTGTTTTCATCAAAAGTTCTAATAACAGGATTTGACCTAAATTAATGTATTGCATAACCATCTTATTCATCACCTCCCTCACTTGTATATATTTCAAAAATAGTGCTTGAGTGTAGCCCGAATCTTGTCTGGAGTTCCTCGAATGAGGCGACCCCATTCTGATCTGCAATATCCCCTATCAGTCTTATACCTGCATTTTCCCAGTTTTTTACTTATGCTATCATTCAAGAGGGCCGGAGAAGCTGAAGAGCACCACATCCGTATATATCTATGGATTTTAGGAATCTCCAGCTTTTTACTAATATTTCGCCATATATTCCAGGCAGTTCTTAAAATTTGAAAGCATGTTTTCTTATAATAACTGCCTTCCAACTGCCTTAGCAATAACCCAGGAGCAAGTTTGCCAACTGCTAGTTCGTAAATATTTGGTGGGATTACCTCATCAGCCTCCTCCGCCACTACCTTACCCTCACTTTGAGACCTAAATAATATATTCTTGTGTTGCAGCATCACTGCCCACAAATAGTATATGAAGTTAGGGATTGTTAACCCCCCCCCCGATGTTGCGGTAAGGTCATAAATTTTAATGACTTCCTAATTTTTTTAAATCCCCAAATATGCGAAAATATACCCTCTACCTTTTTAAATATGAGATTTCCCGGTTCTATGGGTATACACCGGCAGAGATGAAACAACTTAGGGAACATTGTCATTTTAATGGCGTTTGCTCTGCCGATAATGGAGAGATGTAAATTATCTAACCGCTTCAGGTCCCCCTCCACTCTTTTCAACATCGGAGCTGAATTAATTTCCCACGTTAAACCCACCTCAGCTGTAATACAGATCCCTAAATATTTGGCTGCATCTGTCTTCCGTGAATCCTGAAATTGTATATTTTTGGTGCAGACAACTTGTGTTTTACTGGTATTTAGGCTATATCCTGATTGTTTGCCAAATTCTATTGCTAGCCTTTCGATCTGATCTATAGCGCTATGCGGGTCTGGAGTGACAACCGCAATGTCATCTGCGTAGGCTAGCTCTTTTGTATGATATCCTAAGGTGACTACTGGTTTAATTACTGGATCCGCCAACAGTGATCTAATCAAGGGATCTATGAATAAAGCTAACAGTATGGGGGAACAAGGGCACCCCTGCAGCGTCCCCTGTTAAATTGTGATCCTGTCCGAGTCCTTCCCCATAATTGAATTTTAGCATGTGCCTCCACGTACATGTCCTGAAAAGCAGTTATTATTCTTTGACCAAATCCCTTAGCTCTTAAATTACACCACAAATACCCCCACTCAACTTGATCAAATGCTTTCTGGACATCTAACAATATGAGAGACATCTGTGCCCCTGTGGCTGCTGCAATATCAAATAGAGAAATAACCCTACGAACATGATCCGTAGTGCATCTGCCCGGGATAAAGCCATGCTGCCATGGACTTACTAAGGTCTCAATTACCCTGGACAGTCTCAGGGCCAAGATTTTTTAATATAATTTCTCGTCCGTATTAATTAATGATATTGGCCTGTAGGCAGCTGGATCCTCCGGCTCTTTACCCTTCTTCAAAAATATTACAATATTCGGTTCCTGCCATGACCGTGGCGGTACCCCTTTGTATTGTACAGATAAAAACAGATCCAGCAGTATTGAAGCTAATTCTACCTGTAAGGCTTTATAGATCTTCATCTGTATCCCGTCCGGCCCTGATGCCTTTCCTGACGCCATCATCCCTAAGGCCTCCATAACACATTTGATGTAATGTCTTCCTTAAGCTCTAGGAGCTGAGGAGCTTCATTCCCTAGTTCTACCCCCAGTCCGTCAACTGTTGGGTCCCTGGTGCGGTAGAGGTCCTGGTAAAAATCAGCAAATATTCTTAATACCTATTACATCTGTAGCTTTTGTTCCATCCTTCCCTCTTAGCTGTGAGATATTATTAGCCACTGCCCTCTGTTTCATTCGTAATGCCAGATGTTTCCCTACCATCTCCCCGTACTCGTACTTATCCCGAGAAGCTACTTGAAATTTTTCCGCCACTTTTTTATTAGAAATTCCATTAATTTTAACCTTAATCTTAAGTACTTTTAACTCCAAACTAAGTTGCTGTTCTTCCTGCTTCTGTACTATGGCAGCCATATGTTGTCGCTCCAGTGAGCTAAGTTCTTCTGTCAGTGCCTGAATTTCATCCCTTACTAATTTCTGATGGAAAAAACCAAAGCTTGTTATTTCTCCCCTGGGCCCTGCCTTATATGCGTCCCAGACAGTCTCTCTGGATGCACTATATCTATTCATGTCGAAGAACTGTTTGGGCCACCCCCTAATATGATCTATAAATCCTTCAGTCACTAATCATTTTTTATCAAAGTCCATTTCATTGGACCCTTTATATACTCCGGGGCCACTATGCTCATTATCAGTGGATTATGGTCAGATACAATTTTGGGGAGCCTTTTAATCTGCGCTCCCTCTAAAAGAGACGATGGAACTAAAAAATAGTCCAATCTAACATATTTACTGTGTGGGCATGAGAAATACGTAAACCCTGGGTCCCCCCCTTTTTTTGCATGCCATGTCAACCAGCCCATGGCTTTCTGTAAGACCTCTTAGTGCTTTAAAAACCTGTGGTTTCCTCCCTGAATACCCGTCCCTACCCTACCCCACTCCCCTGTATCTATATGAATATTCAAATCCCCACATATAATTATAGGTGTCGGCCAAGATTCTAATTCCATCTCCAGCTGTACCGATAATTCAGAGTCGTCAAGATTAGAGCCATATACTGTGCATATAGTGCAGTTATTAGGCATAAAAACAATGGCCCATCGTTCCCATTTATCTGCCTTTGCTCGATTAATAGGTAACAATCGAGAGGAGACATGTATCGCAACGTCGCGGGTGTTAGTGGTTTGGGAGGAGCAAACGACTCGGGAGTACCCTGGTAAAAAATTGAGCCCTCTTTTCTGCCGAGGAATATGGGTCTCCTACTGACATATAATATCCGCCCTGAGTCCTCGAAGGATTTCCCCAACCCGATTCCTTTTTCCCCTATCATTTAGCCCCTCGACATTAATAGTAGATATTGTCAGTCTACCCATTTTTACAGCTTCCCATCTTCCTACGTTGTACCTTCAGTTTTCCTCTTACCCTCCTTCCAATATAGCTTCTACCTCTAGTACATCTTATCTCCTGTCCATCAAGCTTGCTTTCCTAGATTTTCTGTTTCCCCCCCCTCCCCTCTCCCAACCCCCCTCCCTTCCCCCCACTCCCTCAATGCCCCCCTCCCAATCCCCCACCCTGCTGCATAAGGCATCAGACCTCTCTAGGTCTGTGTGTGATGAGTGGTGGCACCTTCCCTTCCCCAGTGATGGCCGACTATGCATACCGTGCATCTCTATATTTCTAAATACTTAAATAATAAGCCTGAACCCTAAGCTTCACCCCACCCCAACCCAGAAATATAATCGAAAAATATATTTATTCACATTTCCTAATCATTATTTTCCACATTCTGTCCATTCTAACCGTTCAGTCCATAAGTCCAATGAAAAACGAAAATCTATGCAAGGAAGAGTTAACAGACATTCACCCCCCTGTGTTCAAGAACTCCTTGGCCTTAATTTCCGAAACAAAAAATTGGGTTTGCTTGTTCCAGATGACTTTTAGCCGGGCCGGGTTTAGAAGAAAGGCGTGTGCGCCCTTCTCCTGAAACTGGGAAATCATTTGCCGCAATCGCTATCTTCGTTCCACAGTAACGTGGCAGAAATCCAGCCCAGTGAAGAAGGTAAACCCTTCGGCTGCCCTTTGCGATTATGGTCTAGCCTTTTCAAATATATTCTGTCTCAACCAAAAATTTCCAAAATATACCAGAAGAGCTCTAGGTTTAACATCTGGGCGAATTGGCTGTCCAATGTTAAAGTGAATTGCTCTCATTGACTTAGCAAATCACCTTTTTCTGCCTATCTCCTCAGACTGTTAAAATTGTACTTTTTACTTTTATTGGCTGTTTTTTTCTAGCAGCTTTTAATTGCACCCAATTTGACATGAAGTGCTGATGTGCTAGGAAGCAACATGTTCGAGTCCAAAGCCAGTAAGACTTTGTAGTGCGAACGTTGAAACTGAGCTGGATTGGGCCATCAGGATTAAGCAGGAAAAGATGGTATCAGACAGGAATTGATGCTCTTTTTGCACATGAAAATCCCAAATGGGGGCTCGAGTTACTAAACCTATGAAACCTATTAAGCCAGAAGTCTAATCCCAGATAAGGGAGAGCAGTGTTCACTTCTTTCCATGGAGGTGGACCTGGCGGAGGACACAGTAGTTTTAATAAGGGATCAAAAGAAAAAGTCCGAAAAAAAGATGTTGGGTTTTGATGTGCATTTGGTCAGGAATTCACCAATCACTTGCAGAACATGAAATGGCGCCTCAATACCACCTCAATAGAGAATTTCGGGACCTGAATGAAGACCCAGGGAAGGAAGACTTTAGCAGGAAGACTGCTGTGGAAAGAAGCCTGAAGAATTCCTGCCCTCCATTGGCACACAGGGCTTGGAACCGCTGTCCAGGGGTCAACATGTTGGCCTCCTGTTCAGTGAGACTGGGACATAAAAAATGAGAATGGCTCCAGCTTGTGATGAAGATCCATCTGGCCAGTTGTGAGTGAACCGCACTAGACGTTATAAGAGCCTTGGTTAGAGAAAGACCAGTCTCCCAGCAGCAAGACATGAGGCCCTTGGGGCTCAAAGAGAGGACAGAAATGACTAAAGCATTAACACATTTGGGACTTAAATCCATCAACCAATCAATCAGTAGATTTTGTAGAGTTCTGCTTGTCACCTGGAAGGGTATCCAGGTGCTGCAGGGTCTAGTTCATTAGCCAAATAGCCATGTCTTCAGGGACTCTTGGAACTCTGGCAGAGATTGGGTGGCCCCTAGATGAAAGGGTAGCTTGTTCTAGTCCTCATTGCTAAGTAGGAGAAGGAGAGACCTATACATCTGCTACATAGAATGCCAGTGTGAGGTTTAGGGAAAGGGATGAGGAGCGGAGGTGTCTGGTGGGCTGATGGAAGTTCAGGTGGTGGTTCAAGTAGGTGGGTCTACAGACTTTGTCAATCATGGCCCCCACTGAAACTGAGACAAGGCATCAAATCCCCCAGGAAAGGTGCACCTTTTGCTGGCTAAGGGTTGGCAGTTTGGGCCGCTCTGGGCTTTTTCAAGAGAAAGTTGAGGCTACCATGGAGCCATGGAAAGAACCCAAGAAGCACTTTTCAGCTTAAGCCCCCTACTTTATTTATTACTTTGTTTTGAGTTTGGCAGATGTGGTTTATTTCCCAAAGACAAGAGTTCATCCTATATGCTCTATTTGGACTTCCTAGAGCCTATATGGAACAGGGCGAGACAAAAACAGTATCTAAGTGGTCAAACAACCTCAGCAGCTACATATATCAGCTTTGTCCTGCTTGGAGCTTTTTATGCCAAACCAGAGGGCTGCTGTTGTATCATAAGTATGAGGGTTTGGGCAGTGTTTTCATAGTGAACAATATTGAGACATATCAAGGTTGCTTTTCCCTAAAGTGGATACGTTGGTAGGACTAACTCCTCCAGAATTAATAAACCACTCCCTATCTCATAATGATGATGACGATGATGATCATCAGGCTGTTGTTAGTAATTGATGATGCTGAAGATGACAATAATGATAATGGCTGATATATTGGACATATATATTGTTTTCTAAATAGCATTTACAAAAATACTATTCTATTTGACTTATTAATGTGGCGATATATTGTACATTATATTTAGGGCACAATGTTACTCAGATCATATTCCTGCAACCATATTCTAGTATCAAAATAATTTAATAAACAAAAATAAGGAACTATAGTTTGTTATACATAAATACTAAACACAAATAGCGTTTATTATAGAAGGATTCAACTGATAATAAAACTATAGTAAACCAACCAATACAATTAAACTATAAACAACGTTAACAGTAAAATTAAACAAATAAATCAACGCTATAAAAAAGAACACTAATCAGACCAACTAAATACTTGAAAAAAAATGACAAACTCTGCATGTGTATGGTTAGCAAGCCTGAAAGCAACATAGCTAGCAAAGTAGCTGTTGCCTGGGTTTGCCATTACTTGCCCCTTAGCTACTGAGTTGACGTGTGGGTTGGCACTAAACGATTATTTGGCTTCTGCTCTAATTGGAGGGGGCTTTCCAGTATTGAAACTCGAGGGTACAGAACGTGATGGCATATGTCCCAATACTGGGGTGCTACTCTCCAAGGGGGGCTGGCATTCCATTATACTTGGCTGGGTCCCTGTCGCTGGGTCAGCCTTCTACCTCTGGTGTCACTACGTGCATACCCTTTGGAGGTGGTGCAAGTATTACCTGCTGTTAAATTAGTGGTCCTGTAGTGTCTTCCTACATACTCAAGATGTAGAAAGTGTTCAAAGATAATAAGCAATGTCATTCTTTTTATTTCTGCCTTTCATTCTTTGCTTGTGACAGAATTGGGCATTGTTCCTCTGTTCTGTTCTGAAGGCAGCCCTTTTCAAATTTGGTCTGGAGTTACTTTTTGATTCTGCCTGTTTGACTAAAGAAGAGGAGGACTATGAGATATTAGGAGACTTAATTAACTCAGTTGTGCCCCTGTTCTCCATCTCTTGAGTCTCCGATTGACTTAGTTTATGCCCTAGATGTAGGGCCCCAGACTGAGAGTGTTGAAGACCTGGCTAGACAGATTTTCCAGGCTTAATGGGTTTGTTTTAAGTCTGTTAATAGATCACCCAGCGTAGTAAGTAGAGTAAACAGTTTTCTCGGAGTTGGGGGTGCAGGTGCAGCCTATTTGTGGTAGCTGGGTGTGGGGTTGGGTGCACTTGATTAAACCGTTCAGTTTGGTGAGCTTCCTATTTATTCCAGAAACAAATTCTGCTAAGGAATTGAGGAGTGATAGCTGAAATGTCCATTTTAGCAGACTGGTACTGTGGGGCATTCTCTGGAAGCTATATGGTGTTTAAGAGTGATAACCAAATAGTATCTGTGTGTTATTCCTTCTCCTGCCCGAGGTCAGTTCTGGGAACTGCCCTACTGACTTCCTAGGGTGGAACTCTGTGCGTACAAGGCTACTAATGTTTCCCATTCCTGGGTTGCTAGGAGTGAGATGTCACAGTTAGAACCCTGAGGCTCTTTCTTATATTGGCGTTTACAGATTTGGTGAGTAGGGTAAGCCTCTGTAGACGTGGTATGACAAAAAGAGTGTTTAATGGCCCTTGGCGTCAGGATGGGTGATTCCTCTCTCCTTTGTTTGATAATAATAAAATGCTAGGTAGTAATGGTTTCAGCTATCGTACCTCGTGTATAGACATAGTGGATCATAACATTCTAGAGATGCTGTAATGGTTAAGAACACCCTACTACCAAAGGTGCATTAACCCACTGGGAGAAATCCAGAATGTTTAAATCTTATCATATGAAAAACCAAAGCACTCAAAATCGTATTGGAACAGTAAGTACAATGTCCAAACAGTAATGATCTTCAGATACAGATGATTGACAAATGTATATTCTTCAGAGATGAACAGTCAACACGTGTTTCGTCACTATGTGACTTTTTCAAGGGTTTATATATGTGGTTATTCACTCTATTGTGAGCAGCACAATCCAACAGTGACACAATGAGTAACTAGGACGTTCCACAGGGGGTAGCACCTCCGTAAAGTAAAGTGATAAACTAGACCTGATCAGAAGCAGTCAAAGATGATTGCCAATAATGTAGATGAAATTATATAATAGGATACGTGCCACTGGTACTGGATGACGCAAAAAGATTGCCAAGTAAGTATGAAAACACTAATAAGTTACAAGGCCACAACAAGAGAACCGTCAAGCAGCCAATATATTGTTCCAAACAAATAAAGTGTGAAGGCAGGTCTGGTGTCAAAGTACAAAGGGGCATATTTACAATAAGTGGTGCATCCCTGCATATCAGCAGGGATGCGCCACTTATTGTGCGCCATGCCTACGCCAACATGGCTGCGCTGCATTTACAATGTGGCGCACCATGGGGCAAAAATGGCACAGATGCGTCACGCATCTGTGCCGTAAAAGTGTCGCATTACTGGAGTTGCGTGACAAGTACGAGGCAGCTCCAGCAATGCTCGGGTGCCCCTATAATTCCAATGCTGCGTCAATCCTTACACCTGCTTCAAGCAGGCGCAGGGTTTTGACACAGCATGGGCACCAAAATGACTGAGTGAAATCTTGTAGATTTCACTGAGCCACTTTCAGGAGGCGTTCCTGCGCCGGAACGCCCCCCCTCCTGCGCAGGAACGCCTCCTTCTGGCGCAGAGCTTTACAACGTGACGCATCTCCCAGATGCGTCACGTTGTAAATACCCCGCACCTTGGCGCATCTTTTGCGCCGCCGCTGCGTCACAAAAGTGACGCAACGGCAGAGCAAAAGTGGCGCAAGGGGCTTGTAAATATGCCCCAAAGTATTCTAATGGGCCAAGGAGTCCATAATAAGCTTCAATCTGTGGAGCGTCATGCGCCACATGCCCTTACTGCCCAGCTCTTCTTCGTAAATGTCTCAGAGAAAACCTTTTTGTTTGATGGCTTGCGCTAGATGGCGTTCTCCCAGAGTTGTTGTTTGGAGCTCTCAAAGTTACTTGCCGGGGAGGCCCAGTGTCAGAGGGTTATTGCAGCTTGTCTCTTCCTGGCTGCTCCGTGTGGTGGAAGAAAGCAGATTTTGGGGACCCTCAGTGTCCAAGACAGCTGCCACCTCTGTCTCCTACGGTTGTTCCCTTGCTATAGGTTATGATGCCTTCCATTACTCCTCCCCTCTTTTCCATGGTTTCCATTGTTTCCCTAGTTTTTATAGCCTTTGAGAGAGAGGATGGAGTGAAGTTCAATGCCCGATTTCCCCTCCATGGGGATACCAATGAGTTCGGGCTGAAGAGGTGATGGGAGTCCTGCAATCCAATTATAACTGGGAAGAGAACGGAGCTAGCATCCTTTAAAAAGGTCAATTTTGTATATATTTGTGGCTGGTAGTTGCGTGTCATTGCCCTTGAATTGGCCCCCTCAGAACTGACTGAGGCTCCCCTGTGTTGTACCCCAGGCTCCTGCATGGCTATAACCAGGGGTTCTTCACCCTTGTGGGGCCTTTTTGAGTTTGCAGCGATAATGTTTTGTCGAATTATTTTCCTTTTATTACATGCAGTGGAAATCGTCTCCATTTCTATCCTTGACTTTATTTTAGACAAATTGTGCCTAAGTTCAGGACATTTCCATTCCACTGGTTGACTGAGGGGGGAAGCACCAAGTAACATTTCTAGCAGGGCGTAGAAAGACACTGGGATTTTGCTGATGTTGATTTGCGTTTTCAGTTTACGTAGGTGTGCAATATGAAGTCCTGTGATTTTTAACTGCTAATGGTATTTGCCGGTGTTGTGTAATATCTGGTATCCCCTTGGGATCGTGTATCCCCTTCGCTTCGGCCGTCTTCGGAGAATTAACTCAGCCCAGGCAGGATCAGACAGAAGCAGTCGATCTCTGCTCGGGCTGAGTGCGGGGATACACGATTTCATGGGATACCAGACAGGCTCAAGCTATAAATTATATGACGTTTCTCTGAATACTGGAGCCACTGCTGCACAAGAGACAGGAAGCAAATCGAAAGCCTTACAGAGAACGAAAGGTTAAATAAATGAACATTAAATTCATACACAGAGTCGAAGTGAAAGAATGGAATGCTTATTTTCGAAGCAAATCGCAACAAGTACAAAGAAAGAAAGGTGAAATGAATGAAAATTAAATAAATGCACGCACGAAGTCACAGAGAAAGAATGGATTTTTTTTAAGCAAGTGGCAAGTAGTACAAAGAAGGAAGCAGTGATATAAATGAACATTAAATAAATACATGTTCGGAGTCAGAGTGAAAGAAGGGAATTTTTATTTTTTGAAGCAAGTTGCAAGTAGTACAAAAAGAAGGAAGCCTGAAATAAATTAAAATTAAACACAGGTACGGAGTTGGAGTGGATGAAAGGAATTTTTATTTTTTAAACAAATCGCAAGTAGTACAAAGAAGGAAAAGTGAAATAAGTGAAAATTAAACATATGCACAGAGTCGGAGTGAAAGAATGACATTTTTATTTTTGAGATGGAATCACATTGTAAATTAAAACATGAGGAGAGAGAATGACAGAGCAGGGAACATAGCTGAAAAGGTTTTACATTGCTATGTATGACATTCTCAAAAATTCAGTGTAATTATGAGTGACATTTCAACAACTATCAGTAAATCAATCAATAATTTGTAAAGAGCGACACTCACCTGTGAGAGTCTCAAGGCGCTGGGGGGGGGATGAAGGGGGCTGAGCAGGCCCGGACTGGCCGTTGCGGGCACCGGGCAATCCCCCGGAGCGCCGCAACGGTGGGGGCCGGTTTTGGGCTCTGGGGGCCGTTTTTGTTACAGGGCCGTTTTTGCAGCATAGCTGCAAAATCGACCGTGTAACAAAATCGGCCGAAAACCGACCCCGGCAAAGAGCTCGTCGCACCCCCAGGGCTGAGGGGTTGTTACCGCTCGAACAGCCAGGTCTTGAGGCATCTCCTGAAGGTCAGTAGGTTCTGGGTCTGCCGTAGGTCGATAGGGAGGGTGTTCCATGTCTTGGCGGCGAGGTGGAAGAACGATCTTCCGCCGGCTGGCATTCTTTGGATGCGTGGGATGGTGGCGAGGGTGAGGTCAGCGGAGCGGGGCTGGCGGTACGGGGGGTAGAAGGTGAGTCGTGTGTTGAGGTATGCTGGTCCAGTGTTGTGGAGTGCTTGTGGGCATGGGTGAGGAGCTGAAGGATATCCTCTTGTTGACGGGGAGCCAGTGTAGGTCTCTCAGGTGCTTGGTGATGTGGCAGGGGATGTCGAGGATGAGGCGTGCAGAGGCGTTCTGTATGTGTTGGAGTCGCATCTGGAGTTTGGCCGGG
The DNA here is from genome assembly GCF_964261635.1 of Lissotriton helveticus. Lineage (NCBI taxonomy): Eukaryota > Metazoa > Chordata > Amphibia > Caudata > Salamandridae > Lissotriton > Lissotriton helveticus. Next base: position 789,765,354 of record NC_136068.1, read on the forward strand.
GCTCCTGCTTAGAGTGCGTTGCCCTAGTCCAGTTTGCTGCTGACGAGGGCCTGGGTGACCGTCCTTCTGCTCTCGGTGGGGATCCATTTGTAGATATTACGGAGCATACGGAGGGTGTTGAAGCAGGAGGATGAGACGGTGTTGACTTGCTGGGTCATTGATAGCGATGAGTCTAGGATGATTCCCAGGTTGCGTGCGTGGTCGGTGGGTTTCAGTGCGGCTCCCAGTTTTGCTGGCCACCAGGAGTCATCCCAGGCGGAGGGAGTGGATCTGAGGGTGAGGACCTCCGTCTTGTCCGAGTTCAGCTTCAGGCGGCTGTTCTTCATCCATTCGGCGACGGCCTTCATTCCCTCGTGGAGGTTGCTTTTGGCTGTGGTGGGGTCATTGGTGATGGATAGGATCAGCTGGGTGTCATCGGTGTATGAGATGATGTTGAGGTGGTGCAATTGGACGATGTTGGTGAGCAGTGCCATGTAGACTTTGAAGAGTGTCAGGCTGAGTGAGGATCCTTGGGGTTCGCCGGAGATGATCTTGGTGGCTTCCGAGCGAAAGGGAGGGACACTCTGTGTTCTGCCGATGAGGAAAGAGGTGGTCCAGTCCAGTTCTTTGTTGCAGATCCTTGCGTTGTGGAGGTGTGTGTGTAGGGTGAGGTGGCAGACGGTGTCGAAGGCGGCAACAGATCGAGGAGCATAAGAGCCATGGTTTCACCGCTGTCTAGCAGGGCCCTCATGTCATCGGTGCCGGCGCTGAAAGCGGTTTCAGTGCGGTGGTTGCTGCGGAATCCCGATTGGGATGCGTCCAGAGCATTGTTCTCTTTGAGGAAGCGTGTCAGTTACTTATTTAAAAAAAATATATATATTTTTATTTGTTTTTTTAAAACATATAAACATAAGCATGTCACATGAAATTGTCCACCATATCCTACTCCCCTCCACCCACCCCTCCAAGAATCTCAAAGAAAACACTACACATGGATACAGTGGTGCTCCACCTATCGCAACATTGCACATTGCTGTCTATATCCTCCCCCGCATGCACTGGGACAACAGGGTGGCCTGACCTCCTTCTTTCACAGTCCTCCATCCAGACCATAATAGCGTCTCCATTTCCCCCACACTCTATTGAACTTCTTAGGGCAACCTCTAGCTTTGTAAGTGACCCTCTCCGCTGCCATGTAAATATCCATGCCACTTCTCCATTCATCTAGTCGAGGAGGTATGGGAGCACCCCAAGCTCTAGACACATCTCTCTTAGCTACCACCAAAGCCAGTATAAGGAAAATCAAGAGTGGGCGATTCAGATCTACTTAATTTGTTATACCCAACAGAACCAGTTTAGGCTCCACCGGGAGGGTTGTTTCCAGTATATCACTTAATTCACTTAATATCTTGGCCCAGTAGTCCTGGATTACACGGCAGTCCCAGATGGTATGATAAAAGTCTCCCTTCACATACCCACAACACAGACAGTTAGGATCACTGGCCTTCCCTATCCTGTGCAATCGGTGTCTATCGTAATAAACCCTATGGAGGATTATAAATTGTATGAGCCAAAGCCGAGACTTTCCTGGGGTGCATCAAGGCTGTCTCCCAGTCAAGTGTGTCCATCTCTCCTAGATTTAGTTCCCACGTTCCTTTCAATTTCACCAGTCCGTCAGGCATATTGTTAATCAACGTTGTTATAGGTCAGGGAAACTAGTTTAGTCGGGACGTGCTCCTGCAGCAGACAGCCCTCAAGCAGTGCATACTCCGGCAGGGGACCTGTGAGCGCTGTCTCTTCCCTCCATGCATGACGTATCTGCTCGTATTTCAAGTACTGAGTATGATGCAGTCCATACTCCATCCTCAACGCCAGGAAGGACTTCAGAGCTCCCCTTTTCATCAGATCTCCCAGAACAGAGATACCAATGTCATCCCACCTTTTAAAGCCCTTCAGTTTATGCAATTCCTTTAACCATGTACAGTGCCATATCGGTGTTTGTTTCGTCAGTTTGTGTACCCAGTCAATCCTCTTAGTCACCCTCTCCCATGTCTCCAGAGTCACACGCGTTGCTGAGAGTAGTCTTTTCCTTCCCCTGCCTACATATATGTAATGCAGACAGGTGCGCTGCGCCATTGTCTCTCCAATTTATATGTGGGGTGATCGGCCGGGGCATGGAGCCAGTCATTTATTGGCGATAAATGTTCCGCCCAATAATACGCCTCAAGATTGGGTAAGGAGATCCCTCCATTATATTGGTTCCTCTGCAGTGTCTCTAGGGCTATTCTAGGATGCTTCCCCAGCCAAAGCAATGACCGGCGCTCTTCATTTATATCTTTAAAAACCTGGCGGGGAAGGGGGAATCCTCATTCTGTAGGGCATACAAGAGCCGTGGCAGGGTTATCATCTTTAACATTGCTGCACGTCCTAGAATCGTGAGGGGGAGGGTCTCCCATCTATCTGCGTCACTAGCAAAGTTTGTGAGCACTCGATGGATATTTCTCTGATACGAGAGTGATCGGTCCTTCGTCACGTACATCCCCAGATGCGTCAGGCAGGGTAGGGATACCTCCTCTCCCCTAGGGCTATACAGAAGTGACTTATGCCAATTTATCGTAAATCCTGAATGGGAGCCGTCGCGGCCCAGCAGGGTAAATAGTCGTGGTATCAAGAACTCTGGCTGGGTGACATATAGGAGGATGTCATCCGGTATATTGTGATATTTTCTCCTCAACCGTATCGATCCAGTCAGTTTTAAACCCTCATATCCCTCTGTCCAGTCTTATCTCACACGCCACTATTTCTGTGGTAAGGGCAAACAATAGCGGTGATAGAGGACACCCCTGCCGGGTCCCTCTCCGTATGGGAAAATCCGCTAACAACACCCCATTGACCTTTACCCTCGCTCTCGGGTCAGTATAAAGGAGGCCTACCCACCTCCTAAACTTAGGACCAAAGCCAAACTTAAGCAATACTCCGTCCTGGAAGGGTCAGTGTACTGCGTCACATAAAACTCAAAAACTGTATTAAAAGTCTGAATATAAAAAGTGGAAATCCAACTGGAATGCCTAACAAATGGAAGCGTCCAAAGATAAGAACACATGGGAGTCCTGACGGTCACACACCTCCATCAACCAATTATGAGTTCTCCTCAAATTTAACCTGGTGGCCCTATCTGGCAGGAAGAAGGTCTGATCCAGGTGGGCCAGATCTGTAATCACGCGTCTCAGCCGCAGCACCAGAATAGTCGCCAGGAGTTTAACCTCCACGTTTAGAAGAGAAATGGGGCGATACAACGCGCATTCCTCCGGTGGCTTACCTTGTTTATAGATTGGTATAATTGTGGCCATACGTAGATCCGGAGGCAGCGTGCTTTCCTGAACTGTCCCCAAGAACAAGGCCAGCATGTGATTAGTAAGTAGGTCCGCCGTTCTTTTTTAAAGAATTCTGCGGGGAACCCGTTCGGTCCAGGGGATGTCCCCGGGCGATGTCCGGCTAGGGCCTCCCTGACCTCTGTGACTGTTATCTCTTCTTCCAGACTCGCCTGATCTTCATGCGCTAAAATGGGGGTCTCAATAATGTCTAAATAGTGCCCTACATCCTCTGTCGAGCCTAGGTCTCTGGCCTTGTAGAACTCCTCATAGTAGTCAGCGAATGCCTACGCTATCTGGACATCAATCCGCCTAATATGACCCTGGCTATCTGACACTTGTTCCTGCTCTTTACGACTCAACCACGCCAAGAGTTTCCCAGACTTATCCCACACATCATACAATCTATGTAAAGTCGCCTGTGCCTGTGTTTTGGCTTCGTCCATCACCAAGGGCCTTGTATTGCTGCTGTGTATCCACTAATAGTCTAAGAGATTGTGCGGCACGATCTACCACGTGCCGCCGCTCTAGCTCCAAAATACGGGTTTCCAGGTCATGTAGTTCGCCCTGCTTCCTCTTCTTTTCCCCTGCTAACCTGTTCTGGGCCCTATCACGCATGACCGTTTTAAAAGTTTCCCATAGTATCACCCCTGACTGTAGCGATCCTAGATTTTCTGTGAAGTACACCTTCACGTCCGCCCTAAATCCCCGCAGTAAGTCCTTATTTTGGAGGTCCCATGCCGTCAGTCGCCAGGTCCTGCCCTCTGTTCTGTGTCTCCTCCCTAATATCACCAGAAGAGGCGAGTGGTCTGAGATTCCCCGCACCTGATATTCTGCCTTATCCTCCGTGCTAAGAGCATGGCGGGGAAGGAAGACATAGTCTAATCTGGAATACACCTTGGGGGCCCCTGAAAAATAACAGTGAGTTCTAGCGTCCGGGTGGAGCCATCTCCAGGTGTCCGTCAATCCTAGCGCGTCGATGGACTTCGCCAGGGTAGGACAGTGGTTGGGGATCAGTCCGCTCCCTTGACCTGTCCAATGGAGCGTACATAACATCATTGAGGTCCCCTCCCACCACATGTAGTGTGTCTGGCGTATTCAAAAGGATATCAGCCAAACCAGCGAGGGTTCCAGCCTGAAGTTTTGGTGGTGCGTAAACAGAAATTATTGTGATCTTCTGGCGTCCCCATGTTCCCGTAATCCCCACATAAGTGCCTTGCGGGTCCGTCCATGTTTGTGTGACTGCAAAATGGGGGGACTTATTATTCAGTATGGGAACCCCTCTAGAGCCCGACGTGTACCCAGCATGGGCCAGAACCTTGTACGACCCCCTGGCCAGGAACCCGCATCGTGTACCGTGTAAATGGGTCTCCTGCCGCAGGACTATGTCTGGGGCTACCCTTCTAACATAGAACATAACCAACCCCCTTTTTATCTTGTTGCCCAGGCCATTCACGTTCCATGTAAGGATTCGGACACTGCCACTGTCTTGCACGGATGTTCCTGGGCTACCTAACACCGCAGGGGACATTAGTCCTGACTCGGTTATGCAAAGGCAGGCATCTGGTGTGTGGTATGCAGGTATATGGATCAGTTCCGTTTGTGACATGCTTTAAAAAGTTAACTGTGAACCCCCCCAACACTCATTCAAAACTTCCCCCCTCCCTTCACCGAAAGCAATGTAGCTCCACCCCGATAACGGCCCCACCCCACCTCCCTCTCCCCTCCAGTCCCATCGTCATCCAAAAGACAGAGATGAAGCTTTCCTGGTGAAGGAGGTCTGTCGCCCACCCAATCTCATCCCCAAAATATGAGAAACCCGCTCTAAACCTCTAACAGAGGAACATGTAAAGGTAGAAGCACGAGCAGGTAAGAACAAGAAGGAAAGTTAGACCAAAAGAACAAAGCAAACAGAAGCGGGTGTCCAACTTGCGTGCTCCTTGGCCACATAGTCAATACTCGGTCAGTCATTACTGTCCCATCTTCACGAATTGTAGTCCAGGGGGTCGCCCTGAGAAGCCCCTGTCCCTTGTGTAGTCTCCTGTTCCATATCATTTATTGCTACTACCAGGGGATGTAGTGATTGCTCTTCCGATTCTTCTCCCTCGGAGGAGGTACCTTCAGGTTCTCCCTCCCCTTCCGACTGTGCTTTTTCCGCAAGGCAGCAGAATCTGGAGCCCGTCAGCTGATTAGAATCGAGAGAGGCCGTTCTCCACCTTCTCCGCCATACAGATCTGGATTTGGGATATGGGGTTACAGCCAGGTTCCGGCACCCGTGTCTCTGCCTCAGTCTCGTTGGTTTTGGCGATCCTCTCGGGCCTTCCATGGAACTCCCCATAGCAGGTGCCTTTTGAACCCCAGACGTGTGTCTTGTCAGAGGAGTGCGCTCCTCCAGCCACTGCCGTACCGGGTTTTGAAAAGAGTATGATTTCTCCTTGTATATCACTTTCAGCTTTGCAGGAAATAGGAGCATGTACTGGATGTGAAGGTCTCTCAGTTTAACCTTAACCGCGTCGAAGGAGCGCCTCTGCCTCTGCACTTCGAGGCTGTAGTCCGGGAAAATCATTATTTGGGCATTTTCTAGGCGGATTTCCCCAAGTTTTCTAGCTTCCGTTAGAATCATATCTCTGTCCAAAACATTCAGGAAGCAAGCAATGACTGTCTGAGGCCTAGCTCCTGTCGGTGGCTTAGCCAGCAGTACTCTGGGCGCCCTTTCTATTATGAAAAAAGTCGAGAATTTGTCCTTTGGGAAGGTGCATAGAAGCCAGGAGTGCAGGAACTCCGCCATGTTTACACCCTCGATTCCCTCTCTAAAGCCCACAAAGCGGAGTTTGTGGTGTCTTGCCCTGTTTTCTGCATCGTCCACCTTCCACAGAAGCTGCTTATGAGAGGATTGAAGGTCCGCCATACCTTTCTTCAAGTCTTGTATGGTATCTTCGGCCTCCCCTATTCTAGTTTCTGATGCCGTCACTCGTTCCGCTGGATTTCGAAGGTCTTGTCGTAAGAGCATCACCTCCGTGCCCACCTCTCCAATTATATTCTCCAGGGCCTCACGGGATGCCTGTATGGCACCCATCAGTAGGGCTTTGTCCGAACGAGTACCGGAAGAGTAATCTTCTGGGGAAAGGGCGCCAATAGTGTAACGGTCCATCTGAGCAGGGGAGGTGGAACCTGACACGGGTGACAAACAGGGAGCTCCACACCCTCAGGGGGGCAACCTCTGTAGGGTCTGCTAGAAATCACCGCAATTATGCGTAGGTCTTGCCCAGTGCCCTGCACCATGCGGAGCCCACACGGAGCAGAATACCTGATGATGGAGGCGGTGTCAGTGCCCCGTCCAGTTGTGTTCGTCTTCTTCAAGTGCCCCACACTGCTCTTGCCGTTGCACCCTTATCCGGAGGGAGGTGCAATATGGGCCCCCGAACCGAGCAGCGCCCTCCACTGACACCAGTCTAATTTTGGGCCCGCAATGATGTTGCCCCCCGTATAGTCTGACTGACTTTTCGGGATCCCCGCACTCTCGCCACAGCTCCAGGAGACCCTCGGTTCCCCCGCTCCCCGACCCGGGGGGTAGACGGGGCGGGCGCCTCACTCTGCGTCCAGCCACGGCCCCGCGCCCTCCAAAGCCTCCACTGTCAGCGCCGCTCTCCCCAGGGCAAGCCCTCACCTTGAGACGCAGCATTTTTACGCTGGGCCGGTAGGCCAGACCCGGTGTCCTCACCCCCTCTAGACCACTCTCCGGCTCCCCGGGACCGAAGCAGCATCTCGTCGGAACCCCGGTCCACCTCCGTGATCTCAGCCGAGCCGGAGGGAGACGAAGCCGTACGCCCGAGGTGCCCAGCAATCGGCGGTATCTCCGGCCGCACCGCGATCAGGCTCAGTGCCCCCATCTTGGATCGCGTTCTGAGGCCTCCGAGCTCTTCTTCGCCACCTCGGAAATAGGAACAACACAGCTCTCAGAATACGCTCGATGTCGTCAGGGGGGATCAGGGACCCCTGCCGATGGTAAAACTTCAGTTTTAAGAACTTCAGGCCACCATTAAAGTTGTCGAATCGCTGAAAGTTGCCGGGGCAGCGCAGGCACACGTCCTACTCGGCAGGGGTCGACCAGAGATCCGGAGTGGATGGTGCTCATGATTTTGATGTTGTCATTGTCGTTGACGTGGGTCCAGGAGAGCAGGAGGTAGGTGTGGCTGGGGACTGTGATTCTGAGGTGTCGGTTGATGTTGGGGGGAGTCTGTGTGTTGAAGCTGTCATGGATGTCTGCGATTTTGTGGTGGAAGAAGGTAGCTACGGAGTTGCAGAGGTCTTGCGACAACAGGATGTTGTTGGAGTTTGAGCTTGGGTTGGAGAGTTCCTTCCCGATGTTGAAGAACTCTTTGCTGTTGTGTACGTTGACTATGAGTGACTCTTTCTTGCAAGCAAAGTCAAGTAATAAAGATGAGGTGAGCATATCAATATCAGAAGTTACACCCATTTCACCAAAGAGAAACTCTAAGAAGTTCTTAAAATTACTGCAAAGCTCCAGCTCTGGAAGGGCACTGACCTCATACTCGCGAGCCGCCCCAGACAGTAGCACGGGCATTGAGAATGCTCAGGAGAGTGAGGCGCACACCCTACAGCCAGCCAGGATGCTGTTTGTTTCAAAGACAGTACTGTTTAATCAATCCGAATGAAAATGATAACTGAGGAGTGCAGCTGAGTGGTGTCAGCCCGGTTGGTACGCCACTACCTTCCCCACCCTGCAGCACCAGATCACACCAGCAGGCTGCAGCTGTACCAGAGCTATTGAAAACACCAGGCTCGTAAGTGACACAGCTGCTGGCCATGCTGAAAGTTGGACCAGCACCATTACCGCTGCCCCTCATTACCATAACCAGGTATCAAGTTGTCGATGCTAGGGGCCGGACTCACTCGCGCCAACAGATTGAGGCTCTAGGGAGGCTGCATCCATCCCCGTGATTGCTCCCTTGGGCTCAGCTTCCAGCTTGTTTATGTGTAGGCCTACTCACCTGCACCAAACTTGTGTGCAGGGGGTGTGCCAGGGCAGTCCTATGTGGAAGGGAAGTATGGAAGCGGGGATGCTGCGTGTAGAGTGGGAGAGTGTATGGGTTTCTCTGGTGTTTTTTGAGGGTGTGGGCGAAAGATTCTCAGTGTAGGCAGGGTTCTCATGCAGGGTCCCTTACTTCTTGTGGCGCTGCAGATAACTGCTGTTTATCTTCTGTGAAGCGCCGGGAGGGCAGCATGCTATTTTCGGGGTTAGGTGCTAAATGCAGATCCCTTCATCTCTGTGGCAGCCATTACCTGCTGAGTGCATGACTATAATCCCTAACTTGTTTTTCTGGCCTGCTCTGTGGGAATTCAAGACCAAACCGTCTGGGGAAGCTAGTACTGGCCCACGTGGAGCGAGATTAAGTTTCATGGTGGGGTTGAGGACTCCTTGCCGGCTGCCCCACAGCATGCATTCTGAGATGAGTTCAGTGCTGCCTGTCAGACACCACCAATCTTGCGGCTGTCTGGACTGGGATTGGCCTGGCCACGTGTCAAAAGACAGTCACATTATTCCATTACTGTCACGTTTTCCACTCGCACGTGCCTGCTCACCAATTTTTAAAGAGAGTGAATGTCTTGATAGGAGCTCTTGGCCATCATTTTAACACTGACTGTGAGGTGCCATCATGTGACGAGTCTCACAGTGAGTAACACGTTTAACCTGAATTGATAGCCGGTGTCAAGGGGAAGTGAATAAACCTTGTTACATTATAGCCTCTGCTCTCAGCCATCCTAAGCCAGCCCAGTCACGAGCTAAGCCAGCCGCCTCAAGCCTGCGCAAGCAGAGCAAACCGTGGGCTGCAATCTGGATTTAAGTTTCTATCAGAGCACTAATAGCACTCTGGATTGATACTGAGTCACTACAAATACATGACTTTCCATTTCAGCGCAGTGATGCATACCACCACACTGAAATGCGTTAGTCTAACACCTGATGCGTGCTACATGGCAGAGTTGAGGGAAATAATGGCAGAGATTAAAAAACCTAAAAGGGTAAAACCCAACAATATGGGAGGAATATTAAAGTGTGAGGGATAGAAAAAAGGCAATGGGAAAAAGCAGGATAGGAAAATGGAGAAATAAAACATTTCAGTTTATGCACAATGAACAATTTACAAAACTGTTTACAAAGCATATAACTGACACTGCATGCACTCTGACTCTAGGCTTGACCTAAAAAAGAGATATGATACAGTTGTAACCCTTTTTTTAAATTACTGGCGGGGTAGGAGGGAAGGCAGGGGATACAAGGAGGGTGGGAAGGAATTTGTGTTGGGGGCAACATGGACAATGAAGGGTGTGGGAATTAAAGCAAGTTTTTTCAGGATGGAGGTACAGCTCTGCCAAGTATCATGCATCAATGGTCAGACGAATGCAGTTTAGCACGGAAGACCTCATCACCACACTAAAATGCTTAGTCATGCATTTATAGCGCCTCCTATCACAGCGGCACTACTAGGCATAAGAAACTACAAATAGAATCAGACCATTGCAAAAGCAGGAGCAGCGCAGCCCCAGCCCGTGGAGGGAGTTTCAGTGGGGCGGAGAGGCGGGCGGGAAAGGAGCAGGGTGGGGGGTGCTAAAAACTGGAGTATGGATAATTGAAGGTAAGTAAACAATTTAATAAATAAAACGAATTTCGTAGCACACCCTGCATCGAATTTTGCGATGCAGGGTGCATCGCATTGTTGTAATATCTTGTATCTTGTAATATCTTGTATCCCCTAGGTTTCATCAGTTACCCCTTAGTCAGTCACTACTTGAAGTTGCCTTTTATTTGATAGCAGACTACAGTAACCTTTCACATTTTTTACATGATTCCACGAGATTTTACAACCAGTTTGTTTAAGGGATACCAAATATAATGGCCTATAACGGCTATAATATCTGGTCTTTCTTGGTTAAGAACTTACTAGGATTCAGTTAGATATGGTCTTATATTGGATGGGTGAGCCCAGTGCTTCTATGCCAAATAGCACCCTTCCTTTTGCCTTCCAACATCGTTTAGCATGGAGATACCAAATATTATGACTCATGCATTGCTGTAATATCTTGTATCCCCTATGAGTTACACTTTAGCCATTGACCACTTGAAGTTGTTTTCTACTTGATAGCAGACTACAGTATCTTTTCACATTTTGTACATCATTCCACAAGATTGTGGGTACGGTTCCCTTAGGTGATATCATAAATTATGGCCTATACTATCTTATTATAGTTGGTATCCCCTATGTTTCTTGGGTTAGAACATAACAATATTCAATTTGACATGGTTTATGTTGGATGGGTGAGCACAGTATTTCTATGCCAACTATCACCCTCCCTTTTGCAGTCCAACATCATTTACTATAGGGATATCATACATTATGGCTCACACATTGCTGTAATATCTTGTATCCACATACGTTTCATGGGTTATGCATTAGACATTGACCACCTGAAGTTGTATTTTATTTGATAGCAGACTACAGTATCTTTTCAGATGTTTTACATCATTCCACAAGATTTTAAATCCTGTTCCCTCAGGGGATACTAAATATTATGACTCATGCATTGCTGTTATATCTTGTCTAAGTTTCATGGGTTACCCTTTAGCCACTGACCACTTGAAGTCGACTTTTACTTGATAGCAGACTACAGTAACTTTTCAAAATTTTTACTTCATTCCACAAGCTTGTAAGTTCGGTTCCCTTAGAGGATACCATATATAATGGCCTATACCGGCTATAATATCCGGTATCCCCTGTATTTCTGTGTTTAGAACTCACTAGTATTCAAATTGACATGGCCTTATGTTGGATGGGTGAGCACAGTACTTCTATGCCAAATAGCGCCCTTCCTTTTGCTTTCGAACATCGTTCACTATCGGGATACCAAATATTATGGCTCACGCATTGCTGTAATATCTCGTATTCCCTATGTTTTATCCATTACCCTTTAGTCATTGAGCAGTTCTCATTGCCTTTTACTACATTGCAGACTATGGTATCTTTTCACATTTTGTAAATGATTCCACAAGATTTGGCATCCGGTACCCTTAGGAGATAACAAATATAATAGCCTAGACAGCCTATAATATTTGGCATCCCCAGTGTTTCTCGGGTTAGAAGTTACCAGGATTCAATTTGACATTGTCTTATGTTGGATGGGAGAGCACAGTATTTCTATACCAAATAGCATCCTTCCTTTTGCTTTCCAACATCATTTACTATGGGGATACCAAATATTATGGCTCATGCATTGCTGTAATATCTTGTATCCCCTATGTTTCATGGGTTATCCTTTAGCCGTTGACCAGTTGAAACTGCCTTTCATTTGAAAGCAGACTACAGTATCTTTTCACATTTTGTAAATCATTCTACAAGATTTTACATCTGGTACCCTTAGGGGATACCAGATATATTAGCCTATACGTCCTATAATATTTGGTATCCCCAGTGTTTCTCGGGTTAGAAGTTACCAGGATTCAATTTGACATCGCCTATTGTTGGATGGGGGAGCACAGTGTTCTTATGCCAAATTTTACCCTTCCTTTTGCTTTCAAACATCATTTACTATGGGAATACCAAATAGTATGGCTCATGCATTGATGTAATATCTCGTATCCCTTAAGGTTCATAGGTTACCCTTTAGACATTGACCACTTGAAGTTGCCTCTTATTTGATAGCAGACTACAGTATCTTTTTACATTTTTACATCATTCCACAAGATTTTACGTCTGGTTCCCTTAGGGGATACCACATATAATGGCCTATTCCGCCTATAATATTTGGTATCCCATTTGTTTCTCGAGTTTGAATTTACCACTCTTCAATTTGATATGGTCCTATGTTGGATGGATAAGCACAGTATTTCTTTGCCAAATAGCACCATTCCTTTTGCTTTACGACATAATTTACTATGGGGATACCAAATAATATATCTCATGCATTGATGTAATATCTTGTATCTAGTACGTTTTATGGGTTACCCTTCAGCCTTTGACCACTTGAAATTGCCTTGTATTTGATAGCAGACTACAGGGTCTTTTCACATTTTTTTACATCATTCCCCAAGACTTCTCATCTGGTTCCCTTGGGGGATACCAAATATAATTGCATATACTGCCTATAATATTTGGTATCCCCAATGTTTCTTGGATTAGATGTTACCAGGAGTCAGTTTGGCATCACCTTTTGTTGGATGGGAAAGCACAGTATTTCTTTCCAAAATAGCACCCTTCATTTTTCTTTCCAACATCATTTACTATGGGATACCAAATACTATGGTTCTCGCATTGCGGAAATATCTTGTATCCCCTGTTTCATTGGTTACGCTTTAGCCATTGACCAGTTGAAATTGCCTTTTATAACATAGCAGACTACAGTATCTTTTCACATTTTGTAAATCATTCCACAAGATTTTACATCCGGTACCCTTAGGAGATACCAAATATAGTAGCCCATGCAGCCTATAATATTTGGTATCCCCAGTGTTTCTTGGGTTAGAAGTTACCAGGATTCAATTTGACATCGCCTTATGTTGGAAGGGGGAGCACAGTATTTGTATACCAAATAGCAAACTTTCTTTTCCTTTCCAACATCATTTACTATGGGGGAACCAAATATTATGGCTCATGCATTGCTGTAATATCTTGTATCCCCTATTTTTCATGGGTAACCCTTTAGCCACTGACCAGTTGAAATTGCCTTTTATTTGATAGCAGACTACAGTATCTTTCCACATTTTATACATCATTTCACAAGTTTTTACATCCAGTACCCTTAGGGGATACCAAATATAATAGCCTGTATGGCCTATAATATATGGTATCCCAGTGTTTCTTGGGTTAGAAGTTATCAGAATTCAATTTGACACTGCCTTATGTTGGATGGGAGAGCACAGTATTTCTATACCAAACAGCAGCCTTCTTTTTGCTCTCCAACGTCATTTACAATGGGGATACCAAATATTATGGCTCACTCATTGCTGTAATATCTCGTATGCCCTATATTTTATTTGTTACCCTTTAGCCATTGAGCAGTTCTCATTGCCTTTTATTAGATATCAGCAGACTAAGGTATCTTTTCACATTTTGTAAATGATTCCAGAAGATTTTGCATCCGGTACCCTTAGGAGATACAAAACATAATACCCTACGCAGCCTATAATATTTGGTATCCCCAGTGTTTCTCAGGTTAGAAGTTACCAGGATTCAATTTGACATTGCCTTATGTTGAACGGGATAGCATAGTATGTCTGTACCAAATAGCATCCTTCTTTTTGCTTTCCAACGTCATTTACTAGGGGGATAACAAATATTATGGCTCACACATTTCTGTAATATCTCGTATCCCCTATGTTTTATCCGTTACCCTTTAGCCATTGAGCAGTTCTCATTGCCTTTTATTACATAGAAGACTACGGTATCTTTTCACATTTTGAAAATGATGCCACAAGATTCTTGCATCCGGTACCCTTAGGAAATACCAAATATAATAGCGTATATGGCCTATAATATATGGTATCCCCAGTGTTTCTTGGGTTAGAAGTTACCAGGATTCAATTTGAAATTACCTTATGTTGGATGGGAGAGCACAGTATTTCTGTTCCAAATAGCATCCTTCTTTTTGCTTTCCAACGTCATTTACTATGGGGATACCAACTATTATGGCTCACACATTGCTGTAATATCTTGTATCCCCTATGTTTTATCCATTACCCTTTAGCCATTGAGCAGTTCTCATTGCCTTTTACTACAGAGCAGACTACAGTATCTTTTCACATTTTGTAAATCATTCAACAAGATTTTGCATCCAGTACCCTTAGGGGATACCAAATATAATAGCCTGTACGGCCTATAATATATGGTGTCCCCAGCGTTTCTTGGGTTAGAATTTACCAGGATTCAATTTGACATAGCCTTATGTTGGATGGGGGAGCACAGTATTTCTATACCAAATAGCACCCTTTCTTTTGCTTTCCAACATCATTTACTATGGGGGAACCAAATATTATGGCTCATGCATTGCTGTAATATCTCGTATCCCCTATTTTTCATGGGTAACATTTTAGCCGCTGGCCAGTTGAAATTGCCTTTTATTTGATAGCAGACTACAGTATCTTTCCACATTTTATACATCATTTCACAAGATTTTACATCCAGTACCCTTAGGGGATACCAAATATAATAGCCTGTACGGCCTATAATATATGGTATCCCCAGTGTTTCTTGGGTTAAAAGTTATCAGGATTCAATTTGACACTGCCTTATGTTGGATGGGAGAGCACAATATTTCTATACCAAACAGCAGCCTTCTTTGTGCTTTCCAACGTCGTTTACAATGGGGATACCAAATATTATGGCTCATTCATTGCTGTAATATCTTGTATCCCCTATGTTTCATGGGTTATCCTTTAGCCTTTGACCAGTTGAAACTGCCTTTCATTTGAAAGCAGACTACAGTATCTTTTCACATTTTGTAAATCGTTCCACAAGATTTTGCATCCGGTACCCTTAGGAGATACCAAATATAATAGCCTAGACAGCCTATAATATTTGGTATCCCCAGTGTTTCTCAGGTTAGAAGTTACCAGGATTCAATTTGACATTGTCGTATGTTGAATGGGAGAGCACAGTATTTCTATTCCAAATAGCATCCTTCCTTTTGCTTTCCAACATCATTTACTATGGGGATACCAAATATTATGGCTCATGCATTGCTGTAATATCTTGTATCCCCTATGTTTCATGGGTTATCCTTTAGCCATTGACCAGTTGAAACTGCCTTTCATTTGAAAGCAGACTACAGTATCTTTTCACATTTTGTAAATCATTCTACAAGATTTTACATCTGGTACCCTTAGGGGATACCAGATATAATAGCCTATATGTCCTATAATATTTGCTATCCCCAGTGTTTCTCGGGTTAGAAGTTACCAGGATTCAATTTGACATCGCCTATTGTTGGATGTGGGAGCACAGTATTTTTATACCAAATTGTACCCTTCCTTTTTCTTTCAACCAGCATTTACTATGGGAATACCAAATAGTATGGATCATGCATTGCTGTAATATCTCGTATCCCCTAAGGTTCATAGGTTACCCTTTAGACATTGACCACTTGAAGTTGCCTCTAATTTGATAGCAGACTACAGTATCTTTTAACATTTTTTACATCATTCCACAAGATTTAAAATCTGGTTCCCTTAGGGGATACCACATATAATGGCCTATTCCGCCTTTAATATTTGGTATCCCGTGTGTTTCTCGAGCTAGAATTTACCAGTATTCAATTTGACATGGTCTTATGTTGGATGGATAAGCACAGTATTTCTTTGCCAAATAGCACCATTCCTTTTGCTTTACGACATCATTTACTATGGGGATCCCAAATAATATATCTCATCTATTGATGTAATATCTTGCATCCAGTACGTTTTATGGGTTACCCTTCAGCCTTTTACCACTTGAAATTGCCTTGTATTTGATAGCAGACTACAGGGTCTTTTCACATTTTTTTACATCATTCCCCAAGACTTCTCATCTGGTTCCTTTGGGGGATTCCATATATAATTGCATATACTGCCTATAATTTTTGGTATCCGCAATGTTTCTTGGATTAGAAGTGACCAGGATTCAATTTGACATCGCCTTTTGTTGGATGGGAAAGCACAGTATTTCTTTCCAAAATAGCACCCTTCCTTTTTCTTTCCAACATCATTTACTATGGGATACCAAATTCTATGGCTCTCGCATTGCGGTAATATCTCGTATCCCCTTTGTTTCATTGGTTACGCTTTAGCCATTGACCCGTTGAAATTGCCTTTTATTACATAGCAGACTACAGTATCTTTTCATATTTTGTAAATCATTCTACAAGATTTTGCATCTGGTACCCTTAGGAGATACCAAATATAATAGCCCATGCAGCCTATAATATTTGGTATCCCCAGTGTTTCTTGGGTTAGAAGTTACCAGGATTCAATTTGATATCGCCATATGTTGGATGGGGAAGCACAGTATTTCTACACCAAAAAGCTCCCTTTCTTTTGCTTTCCAACATCGTTTACTATGGGGGAACCAAATATTATGGCTCATGCATTGCTATAATATCTTGTATCCCCTATTTTTCATGGGTAACCCTTTAGCCACTGACCAGTTGAAATTGCCTTTTATTTGATAGTAGACTACAGTATCTTTCCATATTTTATACATCATTTCACAACATTTTACATCCAGTACCCTTAGGGGATACCAAATATAATAGCCTGTACGGCCTATAATATATGGTATCCCAGTGTTTCTTGGGTTATAAGTTATCAGGATTCAATTTGACACTGCCTTATGTTGGATGGGAGAGCACAGTATTTCTATACCAAACAGCAGCCTTCTTTTTGCTTTCCAACGTCATTTACAATGGGGATACCAAATATTATGGCTCACTCATTGCTGTAATATCTCGTATCCCCTATGTGTTATTCGTTACCCTTTAGCCATTGAGCAGTTCTCATTGTATTTTATTACATAGCAGACTAAGGTAACTTTTCACATTTTGTAAATGATTCCAGAAGATTTTGCCTCCGGTACCCTTAGGAGATACCAAACATAATAGCCTACACAGCCTATAATATTTGGTATCCCCAGTGTTTCTCAGGTTAGAATTTACCTGGATTCAATTTGACATTGCCTTATGTTGGATGGGGGAGCACAGTATGTCTGTACCAAATAGCATCCTTCTTTTTGCTTTCCAACGTCATTTACTATGGGGACACCAAATATTATGGCTCACACATTACTGTAATATCTCGTATCCCCTATGTTTTATCCGTTACCCTTTAGCCATTGAGCAGTTCTCATTGCCTTTTATTACATAGCAGACTACTGTATCTGTTCACATTTTGTAAATGATGCCACAAGATTTTGCATCCGGTAACCTTAGGAGATACCAAATATAATAGCGTAGACGGCCTATAATATATGGTATCCCCAGTGTTTCTTGGGTTAGAAGTTACCAGGATTCAATTTGAAATTGTCTTATGTTGGATGGGAGAGCATAGTATTTCTGTACCAAATAGCATCCTTCTTTTTGCTTTCCAACGTCATGTTATGTTATGTTGTGTTATAGGGGGTGCTTCTATAGCGCACGGCTACTCCGAGGAGTGTCCCGGCGATGTCGGTGCCTCACAGGTCCAGAGTGGAGAAAAAGCAAAGAAAAGGGCGAGTGAACAAAGCGTGGCCAAGAGGGGGCGGTCTTATTGTAAAAAAAGCAGAGTTTTCAGATCTTTCCTAAAGGCCAGCAGATTCGGGCTAGATCTGAGAGAGAGAGGAAGGTCGTTCCACAGTCGGGGGGCAAGATGTTTGAGAAGAGCACCCCCCACAGCGTGCCAGACGGACCAAAGGCGTGACTGCCCTGGCCTGGCTTGAAGAGCGCAGGGATCTAGAGGGGAGATAGAAGCTGATCCATTTCTGGAGATAGCGGGCACCTATGCCATGAAGGGCCTTAAAGGCGATGGTCAGGGCCTTGAAAGTTATCCGCTTCTTTATGGGCAGCCAGTGAAGGGTTCTGAGGAGCTCACTGGCCCTGGCTCTCCTAGTAAGGCCAAAGATGGCACGGGCCGCCGAGTTCTGCACCACCTGGAGACGCGATAAAAGATATTCCGGCAGTCCTAGGTACAGAACATTGGAGTAGTCCAGGCGCGAGCCGATCAGGGCCTGCACTGTGATCTTTCTATGCTCCAAGGATAGGAGCGGCAAGAACTTCCTCAGCATCTTCAGGATTGCAAAACATCTGCCGGCCAGGCCCGAAACGTGGGCCCTAAAGGAGAGGCAGTTGTCGATCTGAATGCCCAGGTTTTTTGCAGCCCCAGAGTCGCTGTCAGGAGGGAACATGGCGGAAGGCCACCACTCTTTCCATCTGGGGTCTGCGGGGCAGCCAAAGAAGAGCACTTCGGACTTATCGGAGTTACATTTGAGGCTGTAACGACTGACCCAGTCGAACATAGCCCCAAGGCAGCCCCGAATAGCTGCTCCGTCAAAGTCCTGGCCCCTGTCACAAGTGAACAGGAGTTGCGTGTCGTCGGCGTACGACACTATCTGGGCCCCAAAATCTTCCGCGAGTGCCGCCAGAGGGGTCATATAAATGTTGAAGAGCGAAGTGCTCAAAATCGAGCACTGCGGCACTCCGACCTCCAAAGGTGGCATCGCGGCAGAGAAAGGAGGGGCCCAGATAGTTTGCTGGCGGTTGGAGAGGAACGACCTAAACCAACTAAACACCGTACCCCTTAGACCCACTTCCCAGAGTCTAGATAGGAGGCGGTCGTGGGGGACGGTGTCGAAGGCAGCAGAGAGGTCGAGCATCACCAGCATAGCTTTTCCACCCCTGTCCAAGGTTTCTTTGAACACTTCGGAGACCTCAAGCAGAGCTGTTTCGGTGCTCAGATTAGAGCGGAAACCAGACTGAGATTTATGTAGGATGTCGTTTGTCTCTAGAAAGAGGGACAGGGTGGTATGAACGTGTTTCTCAACCACTTCGTGAGAGCTAATAAGAGGGAGATGGGTCTGTAATTGGCATGGGATACAGGGTTCAGGTTGGCTTTCTTAAGCAGAGGCAAAATGAGGGCCTGTTTCCATGACTGAGGGACTACACCTGTGTTGAGCGAAAGGTTAAGAATGGGTTTGACGAGGTGGTTAAGGGTAGGGGCCATTTGAGCGAGAAATTTAGCAGGACACAGGTCAAGAGGTGAGCCAGATTTTAATTTGGAGAGAAGGTCTAAAGAGGACTGGAGGGACAGTGAAGGAAAACTGCACAAGGAGGGAACTGTCGAGGTCTGGGAGGGATCAAGAGACCAAGAAATGGAAGGGTTATCAGTGTTAGAAGGACCAAAGGAGGTCTGGATAGTCCTAATTTTGCTAGCAAAAAAGTCAGCTAGTTCGGAGATCCAGGACTCTGAATGTGAGATTTTGGGAGTGGACCAGGGAGGGGAGATAAAATCCTTAACTATCCTGAAGATTTCTTTACAGGAGTTGGAGGCGTCATCTATTCTGCCAGCCAAATAGGCCTTTTTGCTGGCGGTGATGTTGTGATGATAGTCTCTCGTAATTGCCCTGTAGGTTTCCTTTGAGCTGGCGTCATAGTGTTTGCGCCAGATCCTTTCGGCTTTTTTACATTGCCGTCGTTTGATGGCAAGTGCAGAGGAAAACCAAGGGGCAGAGGATTTCACAGAAAGTGTCATCGGAGGTAGGGGGGGAGCAAGGTCGGCGAGTCGTTGGGTCAGCCAGCCCTGCAGTAGATCAAGGTCCGTTTCCAGAGAGCCTGATAACAGGCATGGGTGGGTCTCTAAAGCCTTCGACAACATGGCTGGGGAGACTCGATGGAATGCACTGGAGGGGAACGCTTCGTGCCACTGTCCGCAATCAATGCTCTTTTTCCTAAGAGGGATCTCAAATTCCGCTAAGAAATGGTCAGACCACAGGACCGGAGCAAGGGAGGCCAGGACAACCGGAACGTTAGAAAAGATTTGATCTAATGTATGTCCTTTACAGTGAGTAGAGGACCGCAGATGAGGAAGAAACCCTAAGGATTAAATAATATCATTGAGCTTAATACTGTCTGAGTCATCCGTCTTGTCCATATGAATGTTAAAGTCGCCAAGGAGCAGACAGTGGTTGGACCTGAGGCATAGTGTAGAAATCAGGGAGTGGAGTTCTTCAAAAAAAGTGCCCGTGGGGCCAGGGGGCCTATATACCAAAAACCCTATACATGCTTGCTGAGGTGATAGGGAGAGGGAAAAAGCAAAGACTTCACAACCCGTGATGTTATCAGAGGGAAGAATCATTTCCTATGGGGATACCAAATATTATGGCTCATGCATTGCTGTAATATCTCGTATCTCCTATGTTTCATTGGTTATGCTTTAGTCATTGACCATTTAAATTTGCCTTTTATTACATAGCAGACTACAGTATCTTTTCACATTTTGTGAATCATTCTACAAGATTTTGCATCCGGTACCCTTATGAGATACCAAATATAATAGCCTATACAGCCTATAGTATTTGGTATCCCCTGTGTTTCTTGGAGTAGAACTTACCAGGATTCAATATGACGTCCCTTTATGTTGGATGGGGGAGCACAGTATTTCTATACCAAATAGCACCCGTTCTTTTGCTTTCCAACATCATTTACTATGGGGGAACCAAATATTATGGCTCATGCATTGCTGTAATAGCTCTTATCCCCTATTTTTTATGGGTAGCCCTTTAGCCACTGACCATTTGAAATGGCTTTTTATTTGATAGCAGACTACGGTATCTTTCCACATTTTATAAATAATTTGACAAGATTTTACATCCAGTACCCTTAGGGGATACCAAATATAATAGCTTGTACGTCCTATAATATCTGGTATCCCCAGTGTTTCTTGGGTGAGAAGTTGCCAGGATTCACTGCCTTAGGTTGGATGGGACAGCACAGTATTTCTATACCAAATAGCATCCTTCTTTTTGCTTTCCAACCTCCTTTACAATGGGATACCAAATATTATGGCTCATGCATTGCTGTAATATCTCGTACCCCCTATGCTTTATTCATTAACCTTTAGCTATTGAGCAGTTCTCATTGCCTTTTAATACAAAGCAGAATACGGTATCTTTTCACATTTTGTAAATTATTCCACAAGATTTTGCATCCGGTACCCTTAGGAGATACCAAATATAATTGCCTATACAACCTATATTATTTGGTATCCCTGGTGTTTCTTGGGTTAGAAGTTATCAGGATTCAATTTGACATCGCCTTATGTTGGATGGGGGAGCAAAGTATTTCTATACAAAATCGCACCTTTCTTTTGCTTTCCAACATCATTTAATATAGGGATACCAAATATGGCTCATGCATTGCTCTAATACCTCATATCCCCTATGCTTCATGGGTTATCCTTTAGCCATTGACCAGTTGAAATTGCCTTTTAGAGTATCTTTTCACATTTTTTACATCATTGCACAAGATTTTGCATCTGGTTCACTAGGGGAAACCAAATATAATAGCCTATAAGGCCGATAATATTTGGTATCCCCTGTGTTTCTCGGGTTAGAACTTACCAGTATTCAGTTTGACATGGTTTTATGTTGGATGGGTGAGCACAGTATTTCTAAACCAAATGTTACGCTTCCTTTTACTTTCCAACATCGATTACTATGGGAATACCAAATATTCTGGCTCATCTACTGCTGTAATATCTCGCATCCCCTAAGGTTCATAGGTTACCCTTTAGACATTGACCACTTGAAGTTGCCTCTTATTTTATAGCAGACTACAGTATCTTTTAACATTTTTTACATCATTCCACAAGATTTAAAATCTGGTTCCCTTAGGGGATACCACATATAATGGCCTATTCCGCCTATAATTTTTAGCATCCCGTGTGTTTCTCGAGTTCGAATTTACCAGTATTCAATTTGACATGGTCTTATGTTGGATGGATAAGCACAGTATTTCTATGCCAAATAGCACCATTCCTTTTGCTTTACGACACCATTTACTATGGGGATACCAAATACTATATCTCATGCATTGATGTAATATCTTGTATCCTGTATGCTTTATGGGTTACCCTTTAACCTTTGACCACTTGAAATTGACTTGTATTTGATATCAGACTACAGGATCTTTTCACATGTTTTTTACATCGTTCCCCAAGACTTCTTATCTGGTTCCCTTAGGGGATACCAAATATAATTGCCTATACTGCCTATAATATTTGGTATCCTCTGTGTTTCTTTGGTTTGAACTTACCAGGATTCAACTTGACATGCTCTTGTGTTGGATGGATGAGCACAGTATTTCTATGTCAATGAGCACCCTTCCTTTTGCTTTCCAACATCCTTTACTATGGGGATAGCAAATATTATGGCTCACATATTGCTTTAATATCTTACATCCCCTACGTTTCGTGGGTTACCCTTTAGCCATTGACCACTTGAAGTTTCTTTTAGTTGATAGCAGACTACTGTACCTATTCACATTTCTAATATAATTCCATAAGATTTTACATCTTGCTACTAGCCCCTACGTATCATATCCTGTTCTGCTCCTATGTGCCCTCTGACCACTGTTGTTGCTCAACTCCCAATCTCTCACTCACCCTGTCAGAGTTGACTTGAAAAACCAACAAATGCAAATGGAAAAATACAAACAGTAAGTAAATAGGTTTATTTGCAGATTAATTAAAATCATTACAAAGTCAAACCACGCAAGACAATTGAAATAATTGCTAAAAACATCATAAAATAGAAAACTTGTTAAAAAAAATCATACTGTGCAAAAGAGATGTCCTCATGTGTTAAAAACTGATAGACCAAAAAAGTGCTCAATAGCCAGTAGCACCCCGTGTTTCCAGATGTATTTGTGCAAGTTGCTGGTAAGGAGTCCTCAACATTTGCAAACCTGGCAAAGATAGATTTGTCAGACGCAAACTTTAAAGACCAGGGGTCCCTTGTTGGATAAGGGCTATGTATTAGCTAATAACAAGGTGTGGCAGTATAAATTTGGCTGGAGAGTTCCAGTTAATTAGTCAATGGTGTCCATGCCTGGGGATGGAAATTTCTTGTCTGACGTAGCAGATTGTACTGATAATAATTTTTTCACTTGCAAAAGGAACTTGGCAGCCATGCAAGTGAGCTAGATTGATTTACTATTCAATAATGTCATCACTACACAGTGGCAGGATCTTAGCTTGAGTGACCGAAAGGCAGGGCAGAGTCATTTTTGTCTACGTTGATTAAGTGCAGGGCAAAAACACATAAAAATGTAATAAGTTTTTGTCAAATTGTCCACATAAATGGAAAAGGAAGTTAGGCCAGCTTTGTTTCCAGGACGGGGCCTGATCTTTTGAGGCAAAAACATCCATGCGGATTCATAGAAAGTATTGCTGGATGGTTCGAGTGAAATGGCACGTAAGATATGTTTGGGACCCCCAGTTACTATAAGATTGTAAAACTGTCCAGCCGTACTTTTTCCTGGCCATTTCAGCTTTGTCAAGTGCCCAAGATTTTAACTTGGCTGCTTTGTTGGCAATTTTTTTAAACGCTGTGAAGCTGATGTTTAACTCCCAAGTGTTAGATAGATTAAGGGTTGTCAAAGCTTGGTGAAGCACTGTTAGCCAGTTGTGCACTGGCTTTCCGTTTCAGACCAACACAAAGCATCCAGTGACTCAGGTGGTGCAGCTCTCATCTTCCAATACAATTTAGTTATCGCGGCCAATCTTACCATGGTTGGTGAAAAAGTCAGAATTCCAGGCGCAATTGAGCTTGAGGGATGTGTTGTTAAGGTAAAAAATGCGTTTGAACAGAACAGGTTGAGAATGGTTGCATCTTTGCCTTTGAGGAGTTCTGAACCGAAGGTCAGTGAGGGTAAAAATGTTGCCGATGATTTGCAGTAAATATAGTTGAGGCGAGCTCCCCATCTCTTTTTTTGTCAGATTGAAGGCAAAGAATAACTTATTGGCTTGGTCCCTTCTTTGTGCAAGATGCTTTCAAAACTAAAGGGCCGATTATGATCGCGGACGGACTTGAGTCCGTCCGCGATCACCGAGGATGAGGGAACGTCCGCATGGGCTGCGGCGTTCCCTCCTGTGCTATTAGGATGTGACCGCCACCCTGGCGGTCACATCCTCTATTTTTAACATTGCGGCGGGTGCAGCTTCAAGCTGCACCCGCAGCAGTGTTAAAAATGCACGCATTACATTTGTATGTAGAAAGTGGCAGGCACCGCGCAGTGCCTGCCGCTTTCTGCATACAAATACAGGGGGGTACCATAGGTACCCCCCATGTGCACCCCCCAACCCCCCTTCACCTAGGGGGCCCGCAACGGGCCCCAGCAGTGAAGATCCGTATGCTTTTCAATGGCGGTAAACCTGCCGCGGAAAAGCATATCTTGGCAGCAATCCTAATATGGCGGACGGTGTCTGAGAGACACCGCCACCATATTAGAGCTTTTCCGCCGCTGTTGTAAGCCAACCGCGGCGGAAAAGCGGCGGACGGAAACCAGGACCCACCAGCCATCCTAATGTGGTGGTGGGTCTTTGGTGTGTCCGCTGCAGTTTTTCCGCATCCTCCGGGCCGGCGGTGGCTTCCGCCGGCCCGGAGGATGCGGAAATTCCACAATCATATTAGGCCCCTTAATCTGGAGTCCATTTCCGCCCCTAAGTATCTGTAGGTGCTCACCTGGTCGTTCCTATTCCAACTGCTTTCTATTTAAACCTTGTGCTTTGCCTGCTATTTTTCAGCGGAAAGCAAATTACTTTTTTTTGCTGTAATTTTACTTCAAGCCTGAAGATTCAGTAAAACTGAGAAGGGCTGTAATTTGGCTCTGAAGGTCGATGGGAGGCTGGCTACATAAAACAATGTTATCTGCATATTGTAGACTGCCCACTGGTCTGTTTGGAAGTTTTAGTGGATCACTCGAGACTTCAGATAGCACAGCATCCATATCTGCTGTGTATATGTTAAAGAGGCAAGGGGCGAGGACACATCCTTGTTTTAGGCCGATAAGTGTGGGGATCTTCCTAGGTATTCTATCACCCTTACCTATTTTGATTTTCACCCAGTAGTCTAAGTGTAACTCTGTAATGGTCTTAAGAAGATTTGGAGGTGCACCCAATCTAGCCATCTTTGCCCAAAGGAGGTCCCTTGGGACCATGTTGAATGGTTCTTTTAAGTCGATGAAGCAGGTGTATGGATTGGAGGCCTTAAAATTTTCCTTTTCTATCATGAGACTGAGGGACAGACAATTGGTGGTTGCACTCATGTCGGCCCTAAATCCCATTTGAGTAGCCGGGATGATGTTTTCGGCTTTTGTCTATGCTTCCAGATCTGTTAAAAGATTGGTAGTGTAGAGTTTAGTTTGACATCGATCAGGTCGATCAGTCTGTAATTCGCTGGCTTTGTCCATGAGCCTGACTTGAAGATGTGGTGGAGAATGCTAACTCTACATGATGCTGGAATTATGTTGGTGGTAAATACCAAATTAAGTAAGGGAGTAAGACACAAAACCCGAAAGCCCTGGTCGTACATTAACAGGGCATTAGGGAGACTATTTGGTCCCGTGCCCCATATGATCTTAGTTTCTTCAGGGATTGCCTAATATGCCATTCTATCAACCATTTCTCCTTTGGCGGGTTCTCTGTGGGAGTAGGACCCTTCATGGTTATGCTTTTCTCAATTGCACTGTTTGTAGCTTGTCCTGGGCGGGTCAACTTTGATGTAAGTAATCCAGTCTAACTCTGAGATTCCGGCATTGTGTTTACAAAAACTGCCATTTGTGAGTGAATTGATTTCTGCCCAGAATTGTTTGCTATTGTTTTTTGCTTGTGTGCAGTAGTTTTATACATATTTTTTCTTGATGTGTCTTTTTAGCTGACCAAATTGCCTTTTTGTAACTGTGCCTCAGTGTCGCAATTTAAACCATTGTAGGATGGCTAGGCATTAGGTCCTTTTTTCGCAGATGCCTGATTTCCTTGTTAAGTTCTCCTTTTTTCTCCGAAGAGCTATAGGGTTCCAAGGTGCCCCTTTAATGGATGTATCGCAATGAGAGATTCCCAGTTAAACCACTTTGCATGTTGGATGGCGGTTATTTGAGAAGTGAACATAATAATATGGTTCATTATTGCATCTGCCATCCTTCCGTTCCAAGCTAGGCATCTTATATTGTAAGCGTTAGGTTGTTCTATTAGTTTGTTGCTTTGAGGAGCTCTTGGGGGATGTAATAGGAGCTCAACTTGCTGGGGGAAGTGGTCACTCTCTCCTCCTGGTTTTATACAGTAACTCAAGATATTGGTGAAAATCCCGGAGTCCACGAATGTTTTGACGAAGGTGGAATTGGTTTTGTTTGAAATCCTTGTGAAATTGGCTGGTTGACCTTGTGGAAAGCAGTCATTGAGCAAGCACAGGCCAATTTCCTCTAGGGCAGTTGTACAAGATTTCCCATAGCAATCCATTTTTTAATAGTTTGTTATTACTGAGGGTAATTACTTCATGACTGTTGCAGTGTATTGTTGATTAGGTTGATGGGGATTTGTTTTCACAAAATGCATATTGGAGTCTCACAACGGTAACATTTTATGTTGAGGAAATGTTTTTGGGAGCCATTTTAGGATTGATGCTAGTGAGGTAATCTGATCAAGTTTACTCTTCTGGCTGGGATGGATGTAAACATTGCAAATTAACAGATTAGCATTGCAGGTGTTGAGTTGTGGTCCTAAATCTGGATATATTTATAGTTTGTTGCATTGTATCCATGCCAGACCGAGGCCTACCTGGTTTGTTGCCACCAAAGATGGGCTGCTATATAAGTTGAGCATCCTCTCGCAGCTCTGCCCTCTTTTGATTTTTTTGTTGCTTCTTGTTGATAATCCTTAAAGGCTATGATTGCTGTGGGATGCTCGGACCAGGTTTCCCAAAAGGAGGAGAATGTCAAAGTTGTGAAGAAAAGAAATGAAAATTGACTCCCCCCCCTTGCTTCTAAGGCCATTCACATTCCAAGAACAGAATTTTAAAAGGTGATTGGGAGATGTTTCTGTTGTACTGGATTTTAATCATGTCACTCTTCTTACAGGAGCAGGGCCCTGTGAGCTTTGCAGGGAGACCTGTCTCATGGAGCTGGAAGCTCCGGCAGCTGCTGTATGGATGAT
The DNA here is from genome assembly GCF_964261635.1 of Lissotriton helveticus. Classification (NCBI taxonomy): domain Eukaryota; kingdom Metazoa; phylum Chordata; class Amphibia; order Caudata; family Salamandridae; genus Lissotriton; species Lissotriton helveticus. Next base: position 789,792,426 of record NC_136068.1, read on the forward strand.
GCATAGATTTTCGAGACAAATGGGGTATTTTCCTGCTGTGCCAATTGCGCCCCTGAAGGTACTGGCTGACACTGTGCCGGTTTTTGGAGGATGGGTCTGCTGTGGCTATAGGGGGCTGGGGTACCTCTTTGGCTCAATTCTTTTTAGTACAATACCCCAATTTAGAAAGCAGCCTCCATACTGCCAGACCTCCGTGGCTGTATTTGAGCTGGACCAAGTGATCACCGTTACTTCAGGACCTGCCCTTTCTCGTTTGGGTTTGAACTCAATGCCTTCTATTTCGTGAGTTGTTACATGATTTAAGGTTTCAATTGTGTTGACAAGTTCAGGATAGCATTTCTGTTCAATGTGTCTTGGCATCCTTTTGACCTATAGAAGGGAATCATTTCTAGTCTCGGTATGGCATCACCCGTGATAGCTTTGTGGTAGTGTATGGCCCCTGGACTATCCCTGGCCCCTGCCCGGGTTTCTACTTCTGAATTGTGCAGGCACTGGGTGTGGTCAGAGGTGGTAGCTTCAAAAAGTGGGTGAGCCCATTGGCTGTTTTGGGCCCCAAAACCTTTTTGTGCCTCTGGCAACTGTCCAAAGAGGTTCTGATTGATCGGGCTTGTGACGTATGCTGTTGCGGTTAAACAAGTCAGGTGAGATATGCTGGACAGACTTGGTTCAGAATGAGTTGTATGTTGATCTTTTATGGGCCATTGTCTCAGCCGTGCCCCGGCCCATTTTTGTGCCTCTTGCATTTGCTGTGGAAGGTTTTGATTGCTCAGGCTTATGGCTGATACTGTGGGAATCGTTTTTCTCAAAGGGCACGCCCAGGCTAATTTTGATTCACAATGGATTATACCACGATCTTGTTGGGCCATGCTCTGGAGCCAGACTTTGCCTATGGGTAGGCTTCCAGGGCCGGCAGGTGTACGAGAGTGCTCAGAGGTTGAGGTTACTTGTTTCTGAGGGAGAGCTATTTGAATCGCTGGTTAAGGTCCATTGTTGCCTTTGGATTTCTAGGTTTCTGAATTAAATGTTAGAGCCAATAAAATCCCCTCCATTGTGTTTATAAATGGGGCCCACCAAGGTGATGAGGATGATGGAAAGGGCTGAGCTGACTTGCTTTGTGTTGTGAATGAGGTGGCATTGGTTGCTGGAATTTCGTTGTTTTAGGAAATACCTTCAGGGGTGTTATTATAGATGGTGAGGCCGTTTTTGGTCTGGAGTCTGATTGGGGAGAGGAAGGCATTGTAATCATGCTTGGGTCTGGTGTTTATGGTTATGTTTAAGTGAACCTCATCTTCGTCACATGTGTCTTCGAAAGGGGTGAGTAACAATTCCTGCCACTCTACTGATGACTCCAATGATTTTTCTACCTGTAAAATATCTTAAACTTTGTGTGTAAAGAAGGGGGTGATGAATGAGCTGACTATTCCCAAAGGTAATAACTTGGGGTGAAATTATAGTTGAGGCCCTGCTTTGTTGTTCTATTTCAGTGGTGTGGATGTGCGCTTTGACTGTTGTCTGTGTGGCGGGTGTTTTTATAGGTTTGTCTATCTGAGGTACAAGTAAAGTTGGTTGAGATGACCTGGGCGTTGCCATGCCTAAGTTCTCTTGGGATTTAAATAAAATCCATCATTTTAAGGCTCCTGAATCTCCTTTTTTATAGGTTGAATGAGCAAGGCTGGTATGGTTGATTCTGATGTGCAAGAGTAGTCTCCATCGGATACTTTGCTGGCTGCTTGGATTTGCGCTTGGAATTCCTTTTCTTTACTGCTTTGACTGTTTCTCGGATACTGCCAGAGCGTCGAGCGGGGCATGAGGTTGCTTGCCCTTGCTACACTTATATGTGGGGTTGGCTTGGGGGCAATGGGGTGATAAAGCAGTTGCGTCTAACTCCCTTTTCCACTTTGTGGAGTTCGCTGTTGTGAGCTTACTTTTGGGGAATGGCACAGATGAGCGAAAATTCTGTAAGATTTTTTGATGAGTTGTAAGTTGGCTCTCCCCCTCTTTCTGTTGTTGATACGGCTCACTTCTTCTGGGGGCCTTGTTAGAATACTTAAAGGCTGCCTTAGTGAGGCTGGGATTGGCTTGAGCCCATCAGAAGATGGGAAAGGGCAGAGGGAGAGGAGGGAAAAGGAGCTGCCACCTCCACCCGCCTGTAACTTTCGCTGCTGAGCTGCCAGTAAGCCAGGCGCAGAGAAGGCACCTGATTGTTGTGCTGTTGATGAAGGTTTTCCCCTGGAGCTTTCCCCTTGGATAAAGCCCCTTAAATAAAGTGCTCACGCCACAGCGTTATCAATACGCCAGGTGTAGACCAGGCACCTTTTTATTGCGCTGTTGTTGAGCGCTGTTAGACACAGTTTTTGGGCCGGTGCAGTGAAAGGGCCGGGAGGAGTGCCGATGGGTGGGGTCCGAGCGGGAACACACCGCATCACCTGCAAGCCATACCCAGACCTGACTGGGCTGCTTTTGCAGGAGCCCGGGTTCACGCTGGGCAGACAGTAGCTATTACCGCCTGCTCGTCCCCTCACCTCCAAATGCAGCTGCTGTATCCTGCTGCCGGGCGACAGGTCTGAAGTAGTCTACAGTATTCAGGAGTAGCGTCACCCCTTTTTTCCCAGTTTAGGACCGCTGTACACTGCTCAGCTAAGCCCCCATATCGCATGGAGGGCGCCGGGTGCGGCGGAGGGTGCAGGCTGGTTGGCTGGAGACAGAGATTGGGGATCACATGGAGTCCCCCTCGCAAACCGGGCAGTGAACTTGTGAGCCTGTGTGCCCATGATCCTTGCCCAGAGCCTCGCCTTAGTTCAAACCTGCGGACCTGCGAACACCAGCCGGACCAGTCCCTGGTCTCGCCTCTCTCCTATGCTGCGCCCTGCTTCAGTGCGGTGTCCTGGACCAAAGGGCAGCATTCCTATTTTCCTGCTACCGGTCTGCTACCGGTCCTCTCTGTGGACCCGCCTCTGCCTCTGCATCTACAAACAGATATAAGTGTGTTAGTGAAAAAAGGAAGAAAAAAAAAATAGGGGGAGGAAGGGCCAAGTAATGTATGCCTCCAGACCCCATAGTAGATGCCATTCCGAGTGAGCAAACCCGGAACTCGGGCAAAACACCCAGTCATGCAGAAGTGCAGCATGTGCCCCATTCTCCCTCATTGTGGCAGGTCAAGCACCCCTATCCTCATATATTTAGTCTTTGTTCCCATCAGCAGTCCATGACTGGGGCACCACCAACAAGACCCTGAGACCAGCTCAGCTAACTCCTCAAGCCATGCCTGTACCTTAGTTAGTTCGGCCAACTTCTGCTATCAAGTAGAAATCAGTACCGGAGGACGTAGCCGAAGTAGCAGTCTCCACCAGAACTCTGGCATCCTCAGATTCTTGGCACTGCGTCTCCAGGTCTAAAGCCCCATCTGCTCTCACCGCCACCCTTGCGGCTGACCTCGAATTTCGTCTGCACCTGCTTCTTCGATGCTGAGTAGTTCTGCCACCTCCTGACCCTCATCCGAGGCTCTCGTGGTCTCTCCTCACCGGTACCGCAGGGATACGATCCCCACCGCAAACCTCAGGCTTGTCCCACTTCTCTTCAGGTGTGGTAAAAAAAGTGTATGCAGCCATCCAGAATAACTTTCAAATTGGCGGGATACAGCAACATATATTTCAAGCCAATTGCTCTAAGTTTTTGCTTAACCCTGCAGAAGACCTGCCGCTGTAGTTAGACAGCCCTGGTGAAATCCAGGAAAATACAGACAACAAGGTTCTCGATCTTCAGGTCTCCTGTTTTTCACACCTGCTGGAGGACCTCATTCCGGTCTCTATAGTTGAGAAATTTAGCAAATATAGTTCTGGGGTGGGGGCCTGGTCTCTGAGATGGGGCTAAGGATCAATGGGGCGCATCTGAACAGGGCTGCATCTGGGATTGCTGTCTTAATCCACAAGCCTAAGGTTACACCTGCAGGAGCTCCCCTCTGCATCCCTCATACTTGCCTCCATCGCACCTGATCAGGCCTCCAGTGTGGTGACTGCTGTCTTCAGTTGTGTGAGCTCTCTCCTCATTTCTGTGACCCGCGTCTCCATTTCTATTGATCATTCAGCCACTTTGCACAGGTCAGTGTGGAGCAAATCCACGTCAAACGCCATGGCCCCAATTTTTGCCTGTACTGCAATACCTGAACCTTCAATGGCTGCCAGGATATGAGCTCCAAAAAGTTTCACAGCACCCCAGGTGGTTCAATCCTCCCAGAATGGTGGAGCTCTGCCCATACCCTTAGCAGTAAACGGATCCATTTTGTTTGTTGCATGTCCCACACCTGTCTATCTGTGCCTGTCATGCACCAGGGAGTGGGCCCACTACAACACTGAAGGTACAAACCTCGCCCCACCACCACACACCTCCAGAGAAGACCCCCAAGCAGACCCAAAGGTACAGAAAATATGCATAAGAGGCAATTATGAACCAGCAGCAGGTGAGTATGCAAATTCTGAGATCTGAATTTTAATTGTCAATGTCCCAGGGGAGGCGAAGCAATACAGACCAATCTTTTCAGGCTTCCGACCATCACTTATATCAAGGATATCCCCAACCTGCCTCCACTCCAATAGATTATGATCCAATAGCAGCCAAAAGCACAATGGTATAGCAGAGGGATCCAAAGTGTATAAGCCAGTTTTCCTCTGGTGCAGATCTGCCCTCAACTGGTGGTGCAGGAGAATGTGTAGACCTCTCTATAGGCCTGCAGCTATTTTCCCCAACCCCTATTTGGCACCTGCAATCCTCCCAATCAAAGTGACAGTGGCCCTACAACTCTAGTGTGATCTGAGGCAATCCCGGTCCCCTGCCCACTCTATTTTGTATTGCAACCACAGCGGGGGGCAGTACCCTCTACGCTGCTCTCAGATCCACCACCAGCGCTCTTCTCCCGGTCACCACTCTTGGTTTAGTGCCACTGTGCGACTAGGCCTCCCGCTGATGGGAGCGGGCGGCCCTCTTTGCGACAGGGAGTCCGCAATCTACCAACGATCATGCTGAAGGTCCCAAGGTACCCTACAGTCCCCCGCCTGCACCGTGCTAAGGCCACACTTTGTTTTTGGTGTTTTGGAGACTCTGGGGTGGCAGGATATTTCAGGATCACTTTTTGCAGGGCCGGAGCAAGTGTTTAGTGTTGCCACTCGGCCACGCCCCCATCTATTCTAATTTTTTATATCATTCAGCAAGCTTTCACATTTGGTTCCTTTGGGGGATACCAAATATAATGGCCCATACGGGCTATAATATTTCGTATCCCCTATGTTTCTCTGGTTAGATTTTAACAAGATTCAGTTTGATATGGTCTTATCTTGGCTGGGTGAACACAGTATTTTTCTGCCAATTGGCACCTTTCCTTCTGTTTGCCAATACCTTTTACTATGTGGATACCATAATTATGGCTGATGCATTGCTGTAATATCTTGTATCTCCTACTATTCAATGATTACCTTTTAGCATTTGACCAATTGGAGTTGTCTTTTGGTTAGATACCAGATTGCAGTCTCTTTTTACATTTTTGATTTAATTCCACAAACTTTCACATCCGTTCTTTTCAGGGATACCAAATATAATGGCCCATACGGACTATAATATTTGGTATCCCCTAGGTTTCTAGGGTTATAACTTACCAGGATTAAATTGAACATGGTGTTATGTTGCCTTTGAGTCTTCTAACATCTCTTACTTCGGGGATAACAAATATTACAGCTTCTGCGTCTACTGTAATATCTCATATCCCCTACTTTTCATTGGTTACCCTTTAGCCATTGCCCAATCAAATTTGCCTTTTATTTGATAGCATTTTATAGTACTTTGTTGCATTTTTTGAAACATTCCACAAACTTTAACATTCAATTTATTTGAGGGGGCCTGGCGGACTCTACGAACGGCTCCAGCATCAAACCGTGCAAACCTGCAGCCCGAATCGGGCAGAGAGCCGGGAGTAATGATACACTGTCTAGAAGCTGCTGGAGCATCCATTTGGGGTTGATACCAATGTGGGCATGATGGTGAAGCCCAATTCTACTAAGAACCCCACCCCACGCACTGGGGATGCACCAGGCCCTTCCGCCCCTCCTGATAATAGAGTTGGCACTCTGGGCCACTCCACAGTCACTCTGTACAGTTTTAAAAGATATTGTAGGAAGCCGGATCTGTATAGACTATACCAAAATGAGGTATAGTGTGCACATAGTCCAGTGGAACCCCAAAGGTAGCCAGAGGTAAAAGAAGATAATACCTTACTCCCTATTTGTGGTGGTGTGGGCGAGCAGTAAGGCTTTATCCCTAGGGTAGTGTTAGGCATTTATTGTTCAGATTCAAGCAAGAAATGATGTCACACGTCAAAGACTGAACTCAGACCAATTTTGTTTGTACAAAAATATTATTTAGTTATTTTAGTTCTAGAACCAAGCCAAGCCTGGTGCAAGTAAGTGAAATAATACTTACACAGTATAAAAACTTGCAATTATAGTTGAACGTTGGTTCGAATGCAGTTGGTTGAGTTACAGGTGAGTCAACAGTTTGAAATTACTTTTCAGTTACTTTACAGATTACTGTGCACGTTACTTCTTGCATTACTTTTTAAGTTACTTTTGCTGACCAGTGTGATATGCGGCACACTGGGGCATCTCGTAGACAAAAGGTAAGTAATACAGTTTTTGTATATTTGCAGTTTTTCTATTTTTTGTACAAACCAACTACTCACTTAGAAGATTTTTCACAAGAAAGCAGTCAATGTAGTCCTATGGGAGAAAACAATGTTATTGACTTAACTGTAAGTACTTTGGTATGGGAGTTGGTTTTCTGCGTTTAGCACCAGGGTTCCCTCAGGGTCAAGGATGCACTCTTCAAGGACCCTCAGCGGCAATACGGAGGCTGGGTGCAGAGTATTGAAGCCCAATGTTATCCAAAGTGGAATAGGGGCCTCCGGTTGGTGGCTGCTCACGAGCAGGCCACAATGTTGTGGGAGCAAAGCTCCTGGTGTCAGGCTCAGGGCAAAGGTGGATCTGTGTTAGCACCCAAAGTGCCCCCGAAGCGGCGCAGGGGCAGCTGGGTACAGAGTGCTGTTTTTGTGTTGGGTACCCATTAATTTCAATAGAGATACTTTGGTTGCAGCAAACACTGTAGGTGCGGGGACGAAAATCTTCAGGAGGTGACCACTGGTTGGAAAGGTAAGTTGGGATACTGGGACACCATCGGTAGGGCCACCCAAGGCTGTTGGACGTCGAGTGCAGGGGAGTCATTAGGAGTCTGTTTTTTCTTACCAGCTCCAGTCGCGGTCGGCGGGTTCCTTTAGAAAGGGGCTGCAGGCATAGATTGGAGATTTGAGGCAGGCCAGAGATCACAAGATGTCAAGTCAGGATCGCTGGGAGACCTGCTCGTGGTGTTGGGCCACTCAAACTCGGGCCATGGGCATCTGATGCAGAGTGATGCAGACTCGCGGATTTTGGCCTGAGACAGAGTCTATGGGTAATTCCATGTGCTCACTTTAGACAAAGTCTTGGTTTGGGAAGGCAGGACAGGTCCTCTGGGTTTTTGGGGGCTGCTGGCTGCAGCACACACCGGGATTTCGCTGGAGCAGGTTCGAAGTGGGGCCAAGTCAGTGGGCGTCCTCCTCTTCTAAGTTGAGCACGGCTTCTTCTGTCCTTCTTCTTCTCTTGTTCTGGTCGGTTCTTCTCTGAGGAGGCAAGGTTCAGTGTTGCCCCTAAATACTAGGGGCCTCATTTATGAAAAGTGACGCTTCGCTGCGTGAAAACAGCGATGCGTCACTTTTCACTGCGCCCTCCTTGCGAGACCAATGATGCGTCATAGTTACAGTATGACGCATCATGACGCAAGGAGTTACATATACGTCAGTATTTCTGACGTATTTGTATGGCGCAAAAGTGACGCATTGCTGGAGTGTGTCACAAAAGTGACGCAGCTCCAGCAATATGTCCTTTCACGTGGGGCAAGCCCCATGTGAAAGGGCCTGCGTCAGTCTTACGCCTGGTGTGAGGCAGGCGTAAGACATTGACGCATTTGTGTCCTAGAAGTGGCGCAGTGAACTATTATAGATTTCACTGTATCACTTCTATGACCCTGTCTTGCGTCAGAATGCCCCCCCTGCATACATTATACCTGGCGTTGGTATAATGTAGCGCAGGGTTTTACAAAGTGACGCATCTACCTAGATGCGTCACTTTGTAAATATGGTGCAACAAGGCACATTTTTTACGATGCTGGTGCGTCACGAAAAGTGACGCACTGGCGGCGTAAAAGTGACGCATGGCCTCATAAATGAGGCCCTAGATTAGAGACGTTGCAGGTAGGTAAAGGTCAGGACCAATGGGTCTCTTCCTTTGGGTGGGTACACCCCCTATTATGCCACCCTCCAGTGGGAGGGGGCACATGCCTCTCTCTGGTTCGCTGGGTCACCCCATTTGCAAGATGGTGGGGACTGAGAGCTGTGCTTTACATTGCCTCCCCACCTGAGGGGTGGGGTTAGCAAAGGTGGGCACACCTCTCTTCCTCACTTGGTTACCTGCTGATTCTACCACCCAAAGTGGTGGTCAGAACCACTGGGGACCAGTTGCTGGAAGCAGCAAATGGCTGGGGTAGCTCACAAAGGCCGCAAGCCTTTGAAGCGTCCCCTTCGTGATCCCTGCCCATCCTGGGGGAGGGAGGCTTGGCACCTTGTCCCAGGATGTGCATTGTTTTAGACCACCGAAGCAGCAGGCTCTTGACCCAGGAATCCAGAAACATGTCTGGTGGTGGCAGCTGGTGAGCAGCCACTCAGCCAGGACACTAGAGTTAGGTCGTTTTTCAGGGGGCATCTCTAAGATGCCCTCTGAGTGCATTTTTCCTTAAATCCCACAATGGCATCAGTGTGGGTTTAATGTGCTGAGAAGTTTGATACCAAACTTCCCAGTTTTCAGTAAAGCCATTATGGTGCTGTGGAGTTCGTAATGACCAACTCCCTGCACCTAATACTCTTAATGGCATTACTGCACTTACAATGTCTAAGAATTGGTTTAGACACTGTAGCTGTACGGAGCTCATGCATCTGTACACTCACCACTGATAGAGTGCACCCAGCTAAAGGGATGGTTTACCTATGCCAGGGCAATGGGTGTAAGCATGGCACACAGGGATGTGTGTCATGTAGACTCTTCACTTTGTTCTGCACCAAAACATGCAGCCTATACTAGCAGTGTCTGTGTTTATAAAGGTACAGGGCCTCTAAGTTTGGCACAATAAGTGCTGCAGTCCTTAGAGGCCTTCCTTGGCCATAGTGCCCTTGGTACCATTTACAAGGGACTTACAAGTGGCCAAAGATTGTCAATTGGATTTTGTAGCAATGCAGTTTAGGGAAAGAACATAGGCCCTGGGTACCTGGTTGGCAGGTGTGGTTAGCGTCCGCAGCTCTTTAAAGATCCGCTAAGGGATCCATATTGGCAACGTACGGAAGTAGTAGAGCAGCCGAGGCAACGCCACCATCTTAATCAGCGCCACCCTACCCTGTACAGAAAGGGGAAGAGTTGCCCAGAACGCCATGCAGCCCCTCAAGGCCCTTATGCTACGTCCTATGTTCCCTTCTAACAGGTTGTCAGCTCCGTGATAAATTCGGACCCCCAGATAGGTGAAGCATGATCGTTTCCACATGATGTCTTCGGTTAATTGTGGTCAGGGCATGTCTGCTCGCATCGGGAAAACACAAGATTTACTCCAATTAACCCTAAGGCCCGACAGTTTCCCAAAATGCGACAACAATTCAATCGCTCCCTGCAGAGCTGATGCCGCGTCCTCCAAGAACAACAGCAGATCGTACGCATACAACGAGATGTAATGCGGAATCCCGCCACAAATCAAGCCACTAAATGCCCGCCCTGCTCTAGCCTGGGCTGCCAAAGGCTCAATCGCCAGTGCAAACAGCAAGGGGGAAAGTGAACACCCCTGCCTCGTCCCTCTCTGCACCTGGTAATCGGAGGATATTATTGATCCTAGTCGCACCCTGGCCGTCGCTGAGGAGTATAGGACTTTCGTCCAGCGGCGAAAACGATCTCCTAAGCCGAACTTCTCCAGCACCCTGTCAAGGTACCCCCATTCCAGGCTATCAAAAGCCTTTTCTATATCTATAGACAACACTGCCGGCATCTGTGCCGGGCCCAGAGTGCTCCCTAGCACCCGTATTAGGCGGCGGATATTAGTCGAGGTATTCCTAGTCCGAATAAACCCGGCCTGATCTTCATGATCATATGTGGCAATAGTCTAGTGGCCAATATGCGACTCAGAATTTTATAGTCCACTGTCACCATGGACAGCGGCCTATATGAGATCACATACTACCCTCTCTCCCGGGTTTTAAAAGCAGAACGACCAGCGCTTCCCTCATTGACCGAGACAGGTGCCCCTGTTCTGCCGCCTCTGCATAGACCTCCAGCAAGTGGGGCGCTAAAATGTCAATGTATTTTGCATAGAATTCGATCGGCAGGCCATCCACCCCTGGTGTCTTGTTCCGAGCCATCTGCTTGATCGCACCACTAATCTCGGTCAACGTTATGTCGCGACCCAGATCCTCAGTGTTGTCCTCATCCAATTGTTTGAGCTGAATCCCTACATGATAGCCCTCTATTTCTGAGCCTTAAACCTCCAGTTGACTTTGATAGAGGGTTGTATAATAACCCAAAAAGCGCGAGAGGGCTGCAGTCTGGGAATAAACCATCTCCCACGTCGCCTAACGCACACTCATGATCGGGTGACCCCTGGGAACCGGATTCGCCAATCTCACCAAGAGCGCGCCCACCTTGTCCCCCTCAGCATGCACCTTCGCAGCGTACTGTCTATAGTCATAGCTCCTCAGTCTTTCCGTTTCCGCTGCCACTAGCTTCCTCATCTCTATTAGCTGCTTGTGCAGTGTCGGCTGCTCTGGTCGCTGCTTCTCCAGGTCCCTCAGAGCCCCCTCCGCTTTTTCCACGTCAGCAAGGACCACCGATCGCTCACTCGAGTATTTACCAGTGCACAGCCCTCTCATCACTACCTTGAATGCATCCCATTCCACTGCTCTGGTGGTAGCCGTCCCCCTATTCTCAGTAAAATAATGCTCTATGCCATCACGTATATCAGCACTGAAAACCTGATCTTCAAGGGTTTCTGGTCACAGTCGCCACGTGGGGACCGCCGTCCGTACACGCTGCCATTTAACAGATACCAATTGGGGATTGTGATCGGAAATGGTCCTAGTTAAATATTCGGAGTATGTCGTTAGGGCAGCTATCGAATCACCACACAAGATGGCATCAATTCGGACATGTAGTTCGTGGAGTGCGGAAAAGAAGGAGTAGTCCCTTTCATTGGGGTGGTGTCCCCTCCATATATCAATGAGGCCCCACCTATCCTGCCAGTCCAACCTCTGCTTAGCAAGCCTATGAGTCGGGGAATCAGTCAGTGGTGGATACGATCTGTCTAGTAATACATCTGTGATCGAATTGAAATCCCCTCCCAATATCACCTGCCCTGACAAAAAGTGCGCTAATGACCCTGATATTTTATCGAGGAAGCGGGCCTGATCTGTATTGGGGGCATAAATACTGCAAAGTACGACATCATGTCCACATAGCCTCCCCTCAACCGCCACATACCTACCCTCTGGGTCCACAACCTGGTTCGTGGCCTGAAAGGGGACCCCCGCCCTCACCCATATCAAGACCCCCTGGCAAACGCTGAGTAGGTCGTGCCAAAGACCTGACCACGCCATCTCCTCTGCAAGGCAGTGCACTCCTGTTTGGTAAGATGGGTCTCCTGAAGCAGCGCTATCTGGATCCCACGCCGCACCAAGTACGCATGCCCCTTATGGCGCCGCGACATGGTCCGTAGCCCACGGACGTTCCATGTAAGACATTTCAAATCAGGTAATGTCCCCATTGTAATTGTCCCTCAGCCTCCCTGCCTCCATGCCACGCCTGCCCACACCAAAACAGCATTGTTACCCTTGCACAACTCCCTGTATAACTCCCATCCCCCCTCCCACCCCAGAACAGGACCCAATAACAGCCTATTAGCCCTGATCCAAACTTCCACAACAAAACACGCAATGCTATTCTGTAGTAGCCACTACAGATTGCCTTAAGGGCAATAGGGGGCAGGTTCAGGGCCAACGGGCGGCAGGACTCGCCTCCGCCCCTAGCCCCTTGATCCCTTGCGATAGTGCGTCACAGTACCTGTTGTCCCAAAGTTTGCCATGTACATCAGTTCTGCTAGGACCAGTTCACAGGAAGCATCCCTCTACGGAGGTTATTGGCCCAAGATTCCGTCCGCCGTTTGGGTGGTGACCACCGGGCCTTTAGCGCTGTCTGTATCCGAAACCTCTGTGTCCAATTTCCCCCTGTTGTCGTCAGGATCCGAGCCCATCGTCGATCCCTCTCTTTGCGATCCCGTTATCACCGCCGTTGCCGCCAGAGGTCCCTGTTTATCTGCAGCCATTTGGCCAATCAGTTGTGTCTGCTGCTTTTTATTCCGCTTGCGGAGGCGTTGTGACTTGCGCATTTGCATCAGTTTTAGCGGTCCACGACCTCCCTTACCCCTCCGATCCGTGCCAGCTCGGTATGATTCAAGCCATGTCCAGGCTTCCTCAGGTGTTAGAAAAAATTGGGTTGAGCCATCCATGATCACTCTCAGTTTGGCTGGAAAGAGCAAAGAATACTGGATCCCCTCATCTCTGAGTTCTTTCTTCACAGTTAAGTAAGAGGCCCTGCGTTTCTGGATTTCCTGGGTGTAATCCTGGAATATCGTGACCGTACCATTCTCCACTTTGAAAGGCCCTGCAGAGCGTGCTCTCTGAATCAGCAGATCTCTGTCTTTAAAATGTAGGACTTTGACTACTATTGGTCGGGGAGGGCGGCCAGGCAAAGGAGGCTTGGCCGGGACCCTGTGTGCCCTCTCAAGTGAGAAGAAGGGGGACAGTCCTTCCGGGGCAACCTTCATTTTGAACCAGGTCTCCAGGTACGTGATCATATCAGCCCCCTCTAATTTTACGGGCAGGCCTACCACCCGGACGGTGTTGCGCCGATTGTGACTTTCAGCGTCCTCTGCCCTTTTTTCCAGGATCACCAGGCGGTCCAGCACATCATTCAGCCTGCGTTCTACCGTGACCACAGCCGGTTTCAAGTCCTGAAGAACCAGCTAATTTTCCTTCACCCTGTCTACCAATTTGGAATGATCAGCCTTCAGGAGCCCCAACCCCGTTGCAACCTGTGCTATGTCCTGGTGCAAGGAGTCCTTTGTTGCCGCTATGGCTTCCAGAATGCCATCAAGGCGTTTGTTTAGCCTTTGTTCCTGTGCCGTTCCCTCCGGTTCAGCTTGCCCATCATGGCTGTCTTCCTGCCCCACATCATCCTCTTTTCTCGGCTTTGGCTTCATCTCACCCCAATGAGTGATCACTGGTTCCACCCAGCTCACCGCCTCCACAGGTATGCTCTTAACCCGCACCTCGACGATTCAATGGGCGAACGACGCGGCCCCAAACGGACCTGCGCGACACCTGGGTCCTTGCCTCCGTTGGTTTGCACCACTCCTGAGCCCCAAAGCCCTTTGTGGGGATCAGCTGCCGTTTTTACAGTATCCACAATCAGGCCCGATTCTTCCCCATCTGCCCAAGGTCTGACGCGGGCTGCGTACTATCCAGCTGGCCGTGCATACCCCCACACATTCCTGTGGGCCTCTCTTCTTTTGTCCCGCTGTAGGGAATATGCTGTCGCACGCAACAGTTCTCAGCCTCCCTGCCAGCCCGTATCTGTTCACTGGGGCGCAGCACCAAGCGGTCAACCCCACCTCTGGATGTGACGTATCCCGGTCAGTGAATGTGCAACCCCAGTGTGCAGCGACCACTCTCGCTCAGGAGCCGGCTAGGCACAGAGTCCCCTCCACTAGAGCTCACTCACTCTTGTCGAGATGGTGCCTCTCACGATGTGATGCTCAAAACTATTGGGAGCCCAATGTACACACCCTCCGCAAGGAACACTGGTAATGTGCAGAGGTCAGCAGGTACTCAGCGCTCCTCTCAGTAATAAGACTGGGCACGATCTCATCAGCGCTGCTCCCAAAGCACCGTCGTCCCAGGGGCTGCCGCCGCACTCCCACGCCCCCGGCCCACGCGGCGCCGCGGACCTGCCCCTGCCCTCTCCGCCGCAGCACCGGGCGCAGGCCCACAGCTCCGCACTCACCAAAGCCGCAGGGGAGGGAACGTCTCCACGCCGCTCGCTGTCCGCGGCTCGCCTTCCGTCCTGCCTCGTGTGCCGCTTCACTCCACTGGGTGCCGGAGACCTGCAAAAGTTCAGGTAAACGCCGCAGCCTCAGGTCCTTCGCCGGAGGCGGCTCCCCCGTAGTCCACAGTCCTCCGCAATCGATCTGCCACTCAGGCGCCGCACTGCTCAGCTCGATATTCGCGGGCCCCTGTAACCATCAAATGAGCCTCCGGTAGCCGGGTCATGCGCGACGTGCTCCCCAGGCAGTTCTCCCAGCGGCCACCATCTCATTGTTCCGTCCCGCTCCAACTCCCCCTCGCCGATTCCACATCAGGTGAGGTCCCACACCGTGGTCGCCGAACACCACACCAGGGCATCAGGCCATTCTCCGCCCCTGTCTCTCACCACGCTCCGGTCCTTAGTTCTTCACTGATCCTGAGCGGGTTCAGCGCTGTAATCGCTCCAAGCGTCCGGGGGTCACCGCCATTTTGTCGACTGTTACTCGGCTCCTCCGTCGGTTCAGCCGGCTTCTATGTCGCCGCAGGACCCCCTGTTGCAGCAAAGTTGGTCTCAGGGGCTGCCTCAAGTGTTCCGATGTATGATCCTGTACTGTGGACGAGGTATAGGAGGTTTCAGCAGGATAAAAGTCGGGATCGGGCGCGGAGCTATCGCTCACGCTGCCTGTCCCATCGGCACCCAAACCACGCCTCCACACCTTGGGGCCTCATGAGCGAGGGTGGGACGCTTAGATCATTGGAGCGGGCCTGTGTATCCGTGAGCCCTGACCTCTCCACACAGGACATGCATTTTATTACACATTTCACTTTGGTTGTTGTTCATTCATTGATTGGTATGGCTGGGTACTCAGAGGAGTCTTGGTCAGGGAAGGCGGGTTACAAATCTTGTGTTTTCTTTCGATACACAGATAGAGTCTCCTTTATATCCCTGTACCACACCAGTCTCTTGATCATCAATGCTGCGTTTCAGGAGACACGCACACTGAAGTTGTGGGCAATGGGACTCGTGGAACGCAATGCTTCACTACTTACCACCAACATCCAATTGGCACACCTACGGGCCACACTACCCCACACTATAACTTGCTGACGTAGAAAGTGAGGGGCATGGGCACTTTCACAAAGAGGTCCTGGGTTCATAAATATCTTAAGTGCAGCTGCGTAAACATAGATTTTTTGCAAGAGATGCGTTTGACACAGGCAGAGTTAGAAAAAGTGCATGCCAAATGGAGGGGACAGGTTTAACTGCTAATGACGTTATGGACCTTCAGGTTCCAGACAGAGGCACTTCAGAACCCTCCTTCAGGTAGGCCCTGTGAACACATATTACCCCCTATTTTGAACGTAACACAGACACCACCTTCACAAGAGCACTGGAGTGGGATGCCCACAAGTTGGTCATCAGAGGGCAATGCATTGCCATTATGGTGGGGGGTCCTGATCAAGGAACTCCTGGACATGGAGTTGAGACTACTTGCGACAGAGATGTCATGTTGGGTTGACGAGATGGAAAGACGCAAGCAGCTGAGAAAGAGTCACAGGGGGCTAGAGGTGCGGTTGGGGAAACATGACTATAGGCACTGCCTTGCCCATCTCCATGCTGAGGAAGAATCGCTCGGGCAAGCTATTGGCATGGCTGGTTAAAGAAGACCAGGAATGCCCCTCCATAGGAGTAATTAAGTTAGGGAGTGGCACTGTGGTTAATACATAAATGGAAATTAATGGCACTTTTGCGAATTCCTATTTGTTCCTGTAGAAAGCCCCCACACCTCATTGACAGGATCAAGGGGTTTCTTAATGGGCTTCTGTTACAGTGGCTGAATCCGCTCCCATGAGCGGAACTGGATGAGCCCCTGCTATCACCCAAATTGCCCAAAATAAAACCCTGGGTACGGATGGACTTACAATAGATTATTATGCCACCTTCAGTGTACATCTTTACCAGAATTTCTTGGAAGTATTTAATGAAGCAAGGTAGAAGGGTCAGCTCCCAGACTCGCTCCGTGAGGCGCTGGTAGAGGTTCTGTCAAAACTGGGCCAGGATACCCCCGAAGTCCACTCATATTGGCCGCTCTCCCGATTAAACATAGAATATAAGATATTAGGGAAGGTCCTGGCCAATAGGCTGCTCCCTGTTGCTAATTCCCAAGTGCATGTAGATCAGTCTGTGTTTATTCCAGATTGCAATACCTTCCTCAACATACGACAACTACTTATGTTGATGAAAGCTGCTTCGAGTGAGACGGGGGAACAGCTTGCGGTGCCGCTTGACATAGAAAAGGCGTTTGGCGTACTGGGTGTGATTACCTACTGGTGACGTTGGAGGAAATGGGCATGAGGTGGGCTACCTGAGTTAGATACGCGCCCTCTATAAGAACCCGACAGCAAGAGTCAGGGCGGAACAGTTGATATCTCACAGCTTTAACATAAATAGGGGCACCACGGAGGGTTGCCCCCTATCTCTGTTGATTTGTACCCTGGCCATGGAGCACCTGGCCTGCTGCCTGCACTTGAAAGGGCAGCTTTAGAGTCTCCTGGAACATGACGAATACCATGTCATCTCTTTATAAACAGATGATGTCCTCATTTATCATTATTCAGTATTTTCTGGTTGTCCTCGCCTCTGTCCCAGCTGGGCTGGCTGGCTATCTCCAAGATGCCTAACCTGTCACAACTCCTGTACTACTTTGCAGCGTTAACCGCTTTCACTTGCCAAGTACTTCTTTCGTGACCTCCATGGTCTCCTGCTGGAACTAATATGGGGTGCAGGCAGGAGGCGGTGGAGCTCTCCATACTCCAGGGCCTGCTTCTTGAGGGTGGTCTTGGCACCCCCAAATATGAGTTGTAATATGCAGCAGCTGCAGTGGCTGAAGCGCTGGTTGGGCACAGCCCATTGACAGGAGAGATCAACCTTTTTGTAGGCTTCTCGGGGGCGTGGCTAGTCGTGCTGCAGAATGGCTGATCTGTGAGCAAGCTCAGTCGGCCGGGATCTGATCCTTAAACGATCCTGTACAGAGAGAGCTGCTGCAGCGTCTTTTGTAGCGGCTCGTGCTGCGTTGCAGCCCAGGATCAGATAGCTGGTTTCCCAAGGACGGGGAGTGCTGTTTGGCCGAGCGGTGCAGAGATGTATTGCGAAGCGCCTGCCCTGCCTGCCCTCTGCGTGCGCCGCGGCCGGACTAACATGGAAATTTAGCCCGGGGCTGTCTCGCGGTCCCTGACCTAGTGCGGGCGGCGCTGTGGGAGAGCCTTCACACATAGCCTGGCAGTGGTTTCGAGCCGGGCTGACTGCTGGAGGAGGTCCGGTAAGCTGCGGTGTGCCAGTGTGTGACAAGGCCTTATCTGTGGGTAGCTGTCATTTGTGGCATTAACTCCGGTGCCTGGAGGCGAGAGGGGACAGACCGATGCATGTGCCTGGCTGCTGCATCATTGCCGCTGTGGTGGAAGAGGCTGTGGGAAAGCTGTTGGGGACAATGCTGCAGTGTCCCGCCCTGGAGAGAAGTGCTTCAAGAGGTGTTATCTTCTGGTCTGCGGTAGGCGCTGCAACATTGCTGCATTTTTACTGAGGCATTGTTCACCATATGTACGTAGCGGCATTGGGGGCTGCAGCTTAAGCGCACCGGACTCTGTGGTGGCCAGTGGGGCGAGTCCCCTAGCAGTGCGCGCCCCGTGGTAGGAAAACAGGCTCTTCATTGGGGGTCAGGCCGCGGAGATTGAAGTGCATGGTGCTGCGTCATTTCGCTGCAGTGAGATGTCCTTGCTGTGGATGGAGGTAGCTCTGGTCATTCTCCCAGGCGCTGTGTTGGGACTGCTGGGCTGTTGCTAGCTGTAGTGTGACCAGGGGCCGGAGAGGCTGCACGAGGAATGTCTCTACTATCCAGTTTTTGGTGGAGTTGGCTATTCACAGGACGTGGTGGTGTTGCAGTGGTGATAGGTGGTGCCGTGACCCCGAAGTTCATCTCACCAATGTACATAGGGCGGTAGGCCGCAGACCGAACTTTGCTGTCATGGGCAAGACGGATGCGAAACAGCCCAAACTGACTTTCGACAATAAGCGTTCCACAAGGCAGACAGACCATGACCCTGATGCCCAGGGAGGTGGTACTCATGAGTCATCGGCGGAAGATCACGGGGAAGACCTTCGCACCCTTAGGTTGGAAATGGGCTCCAGTTTGAGAACCATCGACTCCAAGCTAGACACTCTGACTGCACAATTGGACTCCGTGAAAACGCAGGTGGCTACACATGAAACGCGACTAGATGGCCTCTAAAATCGACACATGGAGTTTCATGAGTTTCAAGTTGAAACTAAAGAACAATTGTTGCACATGGATATGTTGCTGAACATCATTAGGGCCAAGAATGACGATTTAGAAGCGAGGTTTTGAAGGAATAACCTCCACTTTACTGGTATTCCAGAGACTACCTCCATTTCTAAGACAGAGACCTTCGTGATGGACCTTCTTCATGAGCTATTCGATCCTCATTTATCATCAGTATTTGTAGTGGAGAGGGCACACAGGTCTCTGGGGCCGAGACCTCCTGTGGGTGCTACACCTAGACCAATCCTGGCCAAGTTGTTGAATTATCAGGAGAGGGATCTTGTTTTGTGCCTGGCCAGGGAAAAGGGCCAGATCTTACATAAAGGTAACACTATATCCTTCTATCCGGACTTCACCCCGGCAGTACAGGCGACGCAACGTGAATTCCTTCCCGCCAAGCGTGTCCTTATGCAAGCTCAAATCCCCTACTCCCTCCTATACCCGGCCAAGTTGAAAGTCTCACATGATGGTACTGCTCACTACTTTACAGATGTGAAATCTGCTTTGAAATTCGCAAAACATGTGAGGGGTAAAAAGGCAAAGGTCACGGGAGCTTCAGTGGAAGAGTCATTGGGCCATTTAAGTGAAAATGACTTTGACAGTCCCACGTCTTCTGCTCACTTTGCCGTTATGTTTTGCTGAGCTGAACTGGTGGTGCTTGAACTCTGCTGCCTGGCACATCCCTCTTCCTAATTTCTCCTTTGTTTAAAAGCGCGATGTCTTGGGGCCTTGCGGTCCGAGTGCATTTTATGTTAACTATGTTTACATCCTATCATTAGCTGCACGCCTTTCTACAGTACTCCCGGCCACCCTGTGTAAACGGAGAAGTTTGCAGGTGTCACCTCGCCCTCATGGGAGATCTCCAAGTGTTTTTTTGTGTGTTCTTGTATGCGAGTTTTGGGGTGGGTATGCTGCAACCTGATTGGGGGGTTGGAGTGGGTGGGGGGTTGGGATTGTTTTCTTATTTGAAGCCAGCATGTTGGTACGTTCCATGTCGGGACAGAAGACTGATATTGGGTGTTGCTACGTCATCTCAACTTGCACTGTTTATTTGAGAGTTTTACTCCAGACCACACGCTAATACGCTAAATTTTCTTACATGGAACATTAGAGGATTGAATGATAACAGGAAAGCCAGATTGGTACATGCCTACCTCGCTAGACACAAAATTGATTATTGTCTTCTACAGGAAACTCATTTGCATGCCTAACCATCGCATAGATTGCGGCTCAGTAGGTGGGGTAATGTATATTCAGCTGTCTACTCCAATTATGCTGGTGGGGTGGCGGTGTTGCTTAGGAGGGGGGTGGATTGGCGGGAGGACCACACATTTGTCAGCCCAGAGGGGAGGTATATCCTTGTACATGGTAAGCTGGGAGGTATGTCTTTGGTCTTAGTAACAGTCTATGGGCCTAATGTGGATTCACCTGAATTCTTTCACTGTGTCTGGGCTAAGATAAGGTCGACTGGTTGTACCACAGTACTGTGGGGGGGACTTCAATGTTGTGTTGGATGATGTGTCTGACAGGCGAGGTGCGGCTCGAACGTTGCACCCCAATTCGAGTGCCGCCCTAAATGCTATTATGGCTGATGGGGAGCTACTAGATATTTGGTGGTGTCGTCACCCGCCACTTAAAGAGGGTATATGCATTTCAAGTTATCATACTGCATGGTCCAGGCTGGATATTTGGTTAGTCTCGTGGAACGTAGCGACCTGGACCTCAGAGGTCCAGCATCTGGTGCCTCCTTGTCGGATCATGCCCTCTGTCTGCTCAGGCTGAGACTCCCTGGCACGCCACCCGCACATTTTCCTGGCGCCTGCCCCCGAATGCCCTTCTAGATGAGGCGTTCAAGGAACAAATCCGCTCTGACATCACTGATAACTTTGCCCTCAATGTTTCTCAGTAGACACTGAAGCTTTCCTATGCGAGGCATTTAAGGTGGTTATTAGAGGACAGTGCATCGCAAGGCAGGCTAGAGTGCTGAAGGCTATCAGGGGTACACTTGCCTCATTAGAAACCCAAATATGAGACCTGGAGGCTCGGTTCTGCTCCACGGGTGAGCCGGGTGATGCAGCTCTTCTGAAAGATAAACTGTTGGAATTTGCTGAGGAGTCCCAGCGTGAGGTCAAATTCCTTGGTAAATACGCTGAAGCGCGCAGATATGGCGAAGGGGGTAGACCGGGCCCCACACTGGCAAACATGATTCACCCATCTAGATCCGCTATGTTTGTGCACAGACTATGCACAGCAGATGGGGATGTTATCAGGGGACAGATGGAAATATTGGTATTGGTATATTGGTATATTAGATTTCTATAGCGCCTTATCACCCAGGGGTCTCTAAGCGCTTTGCAGAGAGTGAGCACCATGCTAGAGGGAAGAGAGTTAGGCAGTACCCCAAGCCTCCTGAAACGACACTGTTTTTAGCTTTTTTCTGAAAGATAAAAGATTTGTTTCTTTGCGCAGGCTCTCTGGCAGTTTGTTCCATGCACTGGGGATTGTATGGGAGAAAGTTCGCCCTCCAAAGGAGGAAAGTTTGAAGCGCGGACAAATCAGTAAAGCAGCGTCTGCTGATCGTAAATTCCTGCTTGGGGCGTATGGAACTAGACGTTTCTTGATATATTTTGGGGCTTGTCCGTACAGTGCTTTATGCGTAATGCATAGGCCCTTGAATTTGGCCCGTTGTTTCACCGGCAGCCAATGGAGTTTATGGAGGAGGGGAGTAGCCTGAGTCCTCCTAGGTTTATTGAAGATCAGTCTGGCGGCATCGTTCATGACTATCTGAAGTCTACTCAACAGTTTTTGAGAGATATTGTCATACAGAACGTTGCCATAATCCAGACGTGCCAGGATCAGTGCTGATACTGCTCTTCTAAGCATGTCTACCGTCAGGATCGGGCATAGTTTGCGCAATTGCCTCATTAGCCCCACACAAGTACCCACTACGGCTGAGATTTGGGCAGACATGGTGAGGCTTGCATCAATAATCTGCGTATCGTCGGCATAGTTGTATATACTGCAGTCCATCTGATTTAATGTTGAGATGAGAGGTTGCAGGTAGGCATTGAACAATAAAGGTGATAATGCCGAGCCCTGAGGGACTCCGCATGTGATACCTACTGCCTCCGATACCAGGTTAGCCAATTGCACTCTCTGGACCCGTGACTCCAGGAAGGATGTCAGCCAGGCATGGGCGGTGCCCTGAATACCGAGATCCCACATCCGCGACAACAATAGGTCATGCCTGACCGTATCGAATGCCGCGGAGAGGTCTAACAGCACCAGGGCACATGGGTCCTTCCTGTCCGCTTTAAGTCTCAGGTCGTCCAGCACGGAAAGCATGACCAATTCCGTGCTATGGTGGGCCCTGAAACCAGCCTGGTTAGGCTCTAGTAGAGAGTTATTTTGTAGATGTTGAGAGAGAGTGGGCAATACGTGTTGTTCCAAGATTTTTGCTAGGATGCTTTTTCTTCATTTTATTCCAATCTCTACACGGCTATGCAGGGGGCGTGCCCGGAGGGGTTGCAGGAATTATCTGGAGTCCGTAGCCTTAGTCTGGTTCAACAATGTCCATAGGAAGTATATGGATCTCCCTATCACGGTGGAGGACGTAGCCCAGGTGATTAAAAGTTTAGCACTAGACAAGTCCCCAGCGTCAGATGGCCTGACCACCTCGTTTTTTAAAGCCTACGCGGAAGAGCTGGCACCCAGACTATTTGCAGTTTATGAGGAGGCTCCAGAGGTGGGTGTTTTACCCCAGTCCATGAGAGAGGCAGTAATTATAACCTTGTTAAAACCTGGAAAGTCGGGGACTAAGATGGACTCTTACAGACCCCTGTCTTTGTTAAACGTAGATGTTAAAATACTTGCCACGCTAATCGCCAACAGGCTAGAGCCTTTGCTTCCCATGATTGCGCTCTCAGATCAATCGGGTTTTATCCCTGGGAGGTCGACTGCCCACAATTTGCGTACACTTTTTGTGATGTATTCCTATAGGTACTGTATCGATTCCCCTATTCCTGACCCTGGTTTGGTTAATAATTAACTAGCAGCCATCCAACGGTGCAAAAACCGTTATCTGATTAAGCCACACCACGGCACAGAAGCGCGTTATCTGATTAGGTCATAACGCATGCCATCTAATTAGACAAGCGATATTCCTCCAGCCCCTGATAAGGCATACGGAGTTCTCAAAACAAATCAAACCTACAGCGACCTGGGAAATTCCCATAGCCATTGTTTTTATTTCACCGAGAACTTCAGCAAAAGAATGTGCGAACGAGCCCGTTCATATGACATCCTTATTGATGTATATATGTCCATCCTTACGTCAATCTCGGCACCTTTCAGGTATAAATATTACCGACATTGCCTTAAGCAAACACATGCGGTGGTGACGAGATCGGAGCAGCGAGATGTGCTGAGGAGCCCAGCAGAGAGCGAAGCCCACAGGCGCTGCCCCGCCTTCCTGACGCGCTGAGAACGAGACGCTGCCTTTCTCCTGCCGAGAAATCCAGCTCCGGCGCTTCCAAGCAGCCCTCGCAGGCAGCTGGAATATCAAGACCTGGGATAAGAGATACCAGCCCTCCATCATTCTAGATCTCAGGTACAGAACTGAATAACCCCTTGCAGAGAATTCTCGAGTCAGTCCCTTGGCAAAACAAACTTAACTTAAACTGCTACTTATCTACTCCCGCCCACGTATTAGGCTTAGGTCAGGTACATTGGGGTAGGCATGGTTAGAAGCACCAGTTGAGTACGATTAGTCAAATGTATATATGTATGTATCTATTTTATCCATTTTAAAGTATCATATGGCTCAGAAACCATATCAATGCTTTTACAGTATTATTTTATAATTCTGTCTCTACTGTATGCACTTTACTTAACTACAAGTATTGCAATAATAGCGATTCATTTCTCTTGTATGAGAAAAGAGACTGATCAATAAATAACATCTTTTATTGAACCACGCCCATCTCTTATTTCTCTACAAACTGGTGAAACTAAGAATGCACGTACTGACTGAGTAAAATAAGTTGTCTATTGTTTTCACACGACTCTAGAGATACACTCTTGATTAGGGGAGAGCAAAGTTGTCATGTTCTATGGTTGTCAGAAACTAAATCCCTTCTTGTCTATCCAGGGAGGTTAAAATCCTCCTTGCCTATTCGAGAAAGTTTCTAGTGAACTCTGAGCTAGCTAGCAAACACAAAACTTTAAGTCTAATATCGTCGGTAGAAGACCTAGTTAACCTCTGCCCTAGGTCTATACTATTGAAGATATTATTCCAATGCGCAGAGCCTATTGGGATAATAGGAACTACACTACATTTTCTCGGTATTCCACTATCTCCATCCGGAGGTGCATGCTGCCGCTATAGTTTTATACGCCACGAAAGCGTTTGACACACTTGAATGGCCCTACCTGTTTGACATACTAACGCGTATGGGATTTAGCCCACTTCTTATTAGCCGTATCAGGTTACTATATACTTTGCCGATAGCCCAAATTAGGGTGAATGGCTCGATTTACTTTTCATTTCATTCAGTGAGTGCTCTCTCTGTAGGTGTTCACAAGATATGATCCTGTTCTGTGGAGCCAGGCTGCTCGTGCTACATGCGGCAGCACCATACAGGCACAGGCAATCTCCCTCAAGCAGCAGTGCCAGCTTTTCCCATCGAAGCAACCACAGCTCCGCGAAGTTGAGGCAAGTCACTCTTTGCCTCACGGGGGTATTTGATCCTCCAGCTCCTGACTGGAGCCAAGCGATGGTAAAACATCTCCGGCAGAGTCCTTTAAGTTTGTGGGGAAATTAGTAAGGTGCAGGTATTAGTGTGTGGGCTTGACCATCAAGTCACAACTGTAATATTCTGTGTGGATAACAACCTAAACTTCTACCAATATTGGTAAAGGCAGCCTCTTCCAGCATACAGGGTTCCCGCAGTAGGGCTTCTTACTGGACTTTGCTCTGTCAAACGTTCTCCTCTTCCTGACAGGGCACTTGGGTTTTGGCAAGCAGGCAGGCACAGGTGCTCTATGCTCCAGAGGAGGTGATCTTGGTTCCCCTGGGTGATGTCCACTCACCCAGCATTCACCCAGCAGGGAGACTAGCCGACCTATGTCGCTAGTCCTGGTTCCCCCCCAAATTAGGATGGCGGGGGAATCGTTTTCTGACCGCGGCGGATGGAAAGACCATATCTGCCACTTGTCTGCCAGAAGCAATCATTCAGATCCAGGGACCATAAAATGGTGGCGTGCCCAGCAGGCCCCATCCACCAAATTATGACTAGGGAAATTTCATGCCTTTCCATGGCGAGGCATGTGGGGATTACTTATGGGGTACCCGTTGCAACCCACATGTGTTGGGGGAGGTGAGGGTGCACTTGGGGGGTATCCTGGTACCCACTATATTTCACAGCACTACTTGGCAGGCACCTCAAAGGAGCAGTAGTCCTTTTACTCACAAATGTGTTGAAGGTTTGCATGGACATTACAAGCCAAGCTGAAAAGCTAGCTTTAGTGTGGTGTGTAGTTACCATCATCTTATATTGCAACTAGTTGGATCACTGATTCTACCAACACCTGTGCTATTAAAATCTTTCTCAAAAAGTACCACTGTAAAAGTGGGCTATTGAAATATATGAAGGCAGATCATTAACCAGAGTACCTTTATCGTTCCTTTTCCTAAAGATTTGATTTCTAAAAATAGGAATCAATAGTAAATTTTTTCTGTTGCTTCTTACTTAACAATAACTGCTATATAATTTAAAAGTGAGAGTCTATATGTCAATTTGCTTCCTGTATGTCAACTTTAACCCCTTCGACGCGCATGACAAAGCCTGCTCGTCATGGGCGTTACCTGCGCTACGCGCATGACGAGCTGACTTTGTCACGTAACGCGCGATTTTCAAAATCGCAGCGCGCAGCGGGATAACCGCTAGCGCGCATGCGGTTAAAGAAGCAGAGGCTGCATTCATAATATTACCAAAGATAATTGATCATGTCATTTCATGTACAGAAGACAGTATCAGTGGCAGTAGGTATTCACAGAGAGTAACTTCCAGCTGGAAATGGTTCTTGGTGCTGAAAAGAAGTACTGTTCATGATGAACTACGAGTTCAAAAGAAAGATTTTTAGTGATAAAACTCTTTAACCATGAAAGAGCCATTCCGCCTATCCCTACCCTCTTCAGACGACTGACCAGAATGTCATGTGACACCGTGTCGAAGGCAGCGGATAAATCTAACAGCACCAGAATCATAGAGCCATCCAACCATGCACTACAAGGCTCAATTCTGAAGCCAACTACACAGCATTAATCAAAGCAGTGAAGAGCCACCTACTTCTTTCAGCCTACAGTCGCTGGTCACCTTTGACTGATTGACTAACAGTCCCCATCCCTTTTCCCTTGCAAGATTGTAAGAATGCTTCTAAGTGGTCATCCAAGTAGAACACTGTGCAAAACTCAATTAAAGAAAGATCCGTACTATGTGTACTATGTGTGAAAAGGCCATTTGATATGTCACTTGTGAACTAGACACGCGATATGCATGTAAATAAATTTAAAGTGCTTGTGAACAGAAGTGATACATACATAAATATTTCCTGCAATTCTTATGCTAACAGTGAGCAATGCTTAATTACTTGCAACGCTTATGCAAATAATAAATCACTCCTTAGCAAATCCTGCAATGTCTATACAAACAATAAGTAATTCCTGCTATGCCACCATAAACAATGTTTGCAATGGCTGTGTGTACATTTGCTGCAATGCTTATGCAAGCAATAATTCATTCTAGCAATGCCTGTGTAAATGATTCCTGCAATGCCTATGTAGACACTTCCTGCAATGCTTATGCAAACAATAAACAATCACTGCAATGCCTCCATCATCAATTCTTGCAATGGCTGTGTGTACATTTCCTGCAATGCTTAAGCAAACAATAAACAATTCCTGCAATGCATGTGTGAACAATCCTGCAATACTTCTGAAAACTAGTCATGCAATGCATGACTAAGGTCTGCAATGAACAATTCCGACAACGTGCACTTAAAGAAGCGTCCAGAGGAAGGGCGTAGTCAATATCAGCTTAAGCGAGGTTGCCAATAGGGCCAAATACATTGTTTATGGTCCCTTTTTAGGTCTCGCCTGAGACAGCGGATGCTGTCTCTTCGAGACATGTAGTAAGTGGCTTTTAAAAGTGCCACCAGAGGCTTTTGCTGGCCTACACCTTGCGTTCACGAGCTTGTACACGTGCACAGCTGCCATCTGTGTTTTTATTGCTGTAATTAGGCTCCTCTGATTTCACCACAACCTCCCTTTTCCCCCTCCCTCCTGGTCAGCTTCATTTGTGTCTTCTAGCTGTGAATCATGCTCCTATGCTCACACTCCCCCTCCATTCTCCCCTCCTCCCCCTCCTCTTCGTCAGTTTCATTTGTGTCTTCTATCACTGTGAATACTCCTGCTTCCACCAGGCACACACACCATCAGTTGTCAGTGCACGCTTCCACCAGGCACACACACCACCAACCGTCAGTGCACGCTTCCACCAGGCACACACACCACCAGCCGTCAGTGCACGCTTTCACCAGGCACACACACCACCAGCCGTCAGTGCACGCTTCCACCAGGCACACACACCACCAGCCATCAGTACACGCTTCCACCAGGCACACACACCAACTGTCAGTGCACGCTTCCACCAGGCACACAAACCACCAGCCGTCAGTGCACGCTTTCACCAGGCACACACACCACCAGCCATCAGTGCACGCTTCCACCAGGCACACACACCACCAGCCATCAGTACACGCTTCCACCAGGCACACACACCACCAGCCGTCAGTCCACACTTCCACCAGGCACACACACCACCAGCCGTCACACACTACCAGCCGTTGGTGAAAGCTTCCACCAGGCAGACACCATCAGCTGTCAGTTCACGCTTTCAGCAGGCACACACACACAACCAGCCATTGGTGCACGCTTTCACTGGACACACGCACCACCAGCCATCAGTGCACGCTTTCACCAGGCACACACCACCAGCCGTCAGTGCATGCTTTAGCAGGCACACACACCACCAGCCCTCAGTAAATGCTTCCACCAGGCACACACACCACCAGCTGTCAGTGCACACTTTCACCAGGCACGGACACCACCAGCCGTCAGTGCACGCTTTCACCAGGCACACACACCACTAGCCATCAGGGCATGCTTCCACCAGGCACACACCACCGGCCGTCAGTGCACACTTCCACCAGGCATACACACAACCAGCCATCAGTGCACGCTTCCACCAGGCATACACACCACCAGCCATCAGTGCACGCTTCCACCAGGCACTCACACCACTAGCCGTCAGTGCACGCTTCAACCAGGCACACACACTACCAGCCGTCAGTCCACGCTTCCACCAGGCACACACACCACCATCTGTCAGTGCACGCTTCCACAAGGCACACACACCACCAGCCGTCAGTGCACGCTTTCACAGGGCACACACACTACTAGCCATCAGTGCACGCCTCCACCAGGCATACACACCACCAGCCGTCAGTGCACGCTTCCACCAGGCACACACACCACCAGCGTCAGTGCACGCTTGCATCAGGCACACACATCACCAGCTGTCAATGCATGCTTCCACCAGGCACACACACCACCAGCCATCTGTGCACGCTTCCACCAGGCACACACACCACCAGCCATCAGTGCACACTTCCACCAGGCACACACACCACCAGCCGTCAGTGAACGCTTTCACCAGGCACACACACCACCAGCCATCACACACCACTAGCCGTCGGTGCACGCTTCCACCAGGCAGAAACCACAAGCCGCCAGTTCACGCTTTCACCAGGCACACACACACCACCAGCCGTCGGTGCATGCTTTCACTGGATACACGTGCCACCAGCCGTCAGTGCATGCTTCCACCAGGCACACATACACAACCAGCCATCAGTGCATGCTTTCACTGGACGCACGCACCACAAGCCATCAGTGCATGCTTTCACTAGGCGCACACACCACTAGCCGTCAGTGCATGCTTTCAGCAGGCACACACACCACCAGCCCTCAGTAAATGCTTCCACCAGTCACACACACCACCAGCTGTCAGTGCACACTTTCACCGGGCAGGCACACCACCAGCCGTCAGTGCATGCTTTCACCAGGCACACACACCACCAGCCGTCAGTGCATGCTTCCACCAGGCACACAACACCAGCCGTCAGTGCACGCTTCCACCAGGCATACACACAACCAGCCGTCAGTGCACGCTTTCACCAGGCATACACACCACCAGCCATCAGTGCACGCTTCCACCAGGCACGCACACCACCAGCCGTCAGTGCACGCTTCAACCAGGCACACACACTACGAGCCGTCATGCACACTTCCACCAGGCACACACATCACCAGCCACCAATGCATGCTTCCACCAGGCACACACATCACCAGCCATCTGTGCACGCTTCCACCAGGCACACACACCACCAGCCATCAGTGCACACTTCCACCAGGCACACACACCACCAGCCGTCAGTGAACGCTTCCACCAGGCACACGCACCACCAGCCGTCATTGCACACTTTCACCAGGCACACACACTACCAGCCATCACACACCACTAGCCGTCGGTGCACGCTTCCACCAGGCAGACACCACAAGCCACCAGTTCACGCTTTCACCAGGCACACACACACCGCCAGCCGTCGGTGCATGCTTTCACTGGATACACGTACCACCAGCCGTCAGTGCATGCTTCCACCAGGCACACACACACAACCAGCCATCAGTGCATGCTTTCACTGGACACACGCACCACAAGCCATCAGTGCACGCTTTCACTAGGCGCACACACCACCAGCCGTCAGTGCATGCTTTCAGCAGGCACACACACCACCAGCCCTCAGTAAATGCTTCCACCAGTCACACACACCACCAGCTGTCAGTGCACATTTTCACCGGGCACGCACACCACCAGCCGTCAGTGCATGCTTTCACCAGGCACACACACCACCAGCCGTCATTGCACGCTTTCACCGGGCACACACACCACCAGCTGTCAATGCACGCTTTCACCGGGCACGCACACCACTAGCTGTCAGTGCACGCTTCCACCAGGCATACACACCACCAGCCGTCAGTGCACGCTTCCACCAGGTACACACACCACCAGCATCAGTGCACGCTTGCATCAGGCACACACCACACCACCAGCCGTCAGTGCATGCTTCCACCAGGCACACACATCACCAGCCATCAATGCATGCTTCCACCAGGCACGCACACCACCAGCCATCTGTGCACGCTTCCACCAGGCACACACACCACCAGCCATCAGTGCACACTTCCACCAGGCACACACACCACCAGCCGTCAGTGAACGCTTCCACCAGGCACACACACCACCAGCCGTCATTGCACACTTTCACCAGGCACACACACTACCAGCCATCACACACCACTAGCCGTCGGTGCACGCTTCCACCAGGCAGACACCACAAGCCGCCAGTTCACGCTTTCACCAGGCACACACACACCACCAGCCGTCGGTGCATGCTTTTACTGGACACACGTATCACAAGCCGTCAGTGCACGCTTTCACCAGGCACACACACCACCAGCCGGCAGTGCACGGTTCCACCAGGCACACACACCACCAGCAGTCAGTGCACGCTTGCACCAGGCACACACACCACCAGCCGTCAGTGCACGCTTCCACCAGGCACACACACCACCAGCTGTCATTGCACACTCTCACCGGGCACACACACCACGAGCCGTCAGTTCACGCTGCCACCAGGCATACACACCACCAGCCATCAGTGCACGCTTCCACCATGCACACACCACCAGCTGTCAGTACACCCTTCCACCAGGCACACACACCACCAGCCATCAGTGCACGCTTCCACCAGCCACACACACCACCAGCCATCAGTATACGCTTCCACAAGGCACGCACACCACCAGCCGTCAGTGCACGCTTCCACCAGGCACGCACACATACCAGCCGTCAGTGCACGCTTCAACCAAGCACACACACCACCAGTCGTCTGTGCACGCTTCCACCAGGCACACACAACACCATCTGTCAGTGCACGCTTCCACCAGGCACACACACTTCCAGGCATCAGTGCACGCTTTCACCGGGCACACACACCACCAGCAGTCAGTGCACGCTTTCACCGGGCACGCACACCACCAGCCATCAGTGCACGCTTCCACCAGGCACACACATAACCAGCCATCAGTGCACGCTTCCACCAGGCACACACATCACCAGCCATCAGTGCACACTTCCACCAGGCACACACACCACCAGCCGTCAGTGAACGCTTCCACCAGGCACACACACTACCAGCCATCACACACCACCAGCCGTCGGTGCACGCTTCCACAAGGCAGACACCACAAGCCGTCAGTTTACACTTTCACCAGGCACACACACACCACCAGCCGTCGGTGCATGCTTTCACCGGACACACGCACTACCAGCTGTCAGTGCACGCTTTCACCAGGTGGGCACACACACCACCAGCCGTTAGAGCATGCTTCCACCAGGCACACATACCACCAGCTGTCAGTGTACGCTTCCACCAGGCACACACACCACCAGCCGTCAGTGCACGCTTCCACCTGGCACACACACCACCAGCCGTCAGGGCACACTGTCACCGGGCACACACACCACCAGCCATCAGTGCACTCTTCCACCAGGCACACACCACCATCCGTCAGTGCACGCTTTGCCAGGCATACGCACCACCAGCCGTCAGTGCACACTCCCACGAGGCATACACACCACCAACCATCAGTGCACACTTCCACCATGCACACACCACCAGCCGTCAGTGCACGCTTCCACCAGGCACACACACCACAGTCGACAGTGCACGCTTCCACCAGGCACACACACCACCAGCCATCAGTACACACTTCCACAAGGCACACACACCACCAGCCGTCAGTGCACGCTTTCACCAGGCACACACACCACCAGGCATCAGTGCACACTTCCACCAGGCACACACACCACCAGCCGTCAGTGCACGCTTTCACCGGCAACACACACCACCAGCCGTCAGTGCACGCTTTCACCGGGCACACACACCACCAGCCGTCAGTGCAGCAGGCAAGCTCTTCTCAGAGTTTCTTGGTAAATATGTGTTTGATGCCTGGGAGGGAGTGGGTCGAGTTTCCTTAAACCAGCTGAGTATGCAGGTGCAGTGCATGAACTCCTGTGTGAGTGAGTCATGCTGCCTGGGGCTCACTCACTCCACACTTATAAATTGCGCATGCACCAGGCTTTTTCTCATTTGCATGCGCACAGCTAGGCAGCCCCCACAACCGGGAATGAATGACTGCTTCCTACAACAAGAATGGAAACAACATTCAGAGCAATGAAAACAAGTTCATTTGATGCAAATAACTGCTAAAAAGAATCATGTTCAGCTATTCTAGATCTGGCAACTTAAACAAAACAGCAACAAAAAACAAACAAGCATTGGCATATCAATAGGTCT
Source organism: Lissotriton helveticus (assembly GCF_964261635.1). NCBI lineage: Eukaryota > Metazoa > Chordata > Amphibia > Caudata > Salamandridae > Lissotriton > Lissotriton helveticus. Next base: position 789,824,544 of record NC_136068.1, read on the forward strand.
TGCTTTTTGGACCCTATAAGTATTTAGTTATCCAGCAGAATATCCTTGGTGCAACAACACCAACTGTTGCATGGCTAAACACTTATAAGGTCCCAAATGCGAGACCTATTGGCTATGCCAATGCTAGTTATCTTTGATCTGTGGTTCGTAGTACTGGAAGAATAATTACCATGACACAGGTGTGTGATAGGGGCCAAGGGTTGCAAAAGTAGCCAAAAAACAGTGATGGACAGAAAGAGAAAGTATGTAAATGGTAAAGAAAAAATAAGTCAGAGCAAATAAAGTGAGAGAGTGCGAATGAAGGAAGGAGAATACCGTGCAAATAAAAAGAGAAAGATGGAAACTAATAAGAGAGCCGAATGGAAAAAAGCTCAAAAGAAGAAAGATGGAAATAAATAAAAAAAAAGGACGAAGGAAGAATATGGAAGGAACAAATAAAACGAAAAATGGAAGGAGAAAAAGAAATAAGGAGAGCTGGAAAATAGAATGAAATAATGGAAAGAAGAAATGGGAGACAGAAGTAAGGTCAAAGAAAGGGAAAAATATGAAGTATTAAATTGAAGCAATTCAAAAAAAGGATAGCAGAAAAGGGGAAGGAAGGATAAGAGGATGAAAAGAAGAACAGAAGGAACGAGAAAATAATGAATTACAAAAAGCATGGAAGAAAGAAAGTAAATGACATTTAATATAAACAAGGTCAGAAAGATAACTACAATTAGAGATGGAAGGAAAGAAGTATGGACAGACAGAAAGAAAGATGAAAGCGGAATGAAAGAAGAATGCAAAAAACATAAATAAATGTTAATAGAAAGCATTAAAGATGGATGGAAAGGAGGACAGGATAAAAGAAAAAAAAGGAAAGAAAAAAAGGAAATAAATAAATAAATACAAGTAAAATGCATTATTTTTTTAACCAAATTCCTAACGTTTATGTTTATAAATACAACATTTTACACATTTTCCTTAAGTGAACAATATTCACTGGCTTTTTTTTAGCAAAGTTTGAGATCTTTAGCAAAGTTTGAGATCGTTCACTTTGATCCATTTTATTTTTCTGGCTACACCCTCGGCCTCGCGACCTTAGAGTACACGCTAAGGTGCCCCTATGCAGAGCACACGCTCTCGGTAGGCGCCTCTCCTGAAGTCTCTTTCCTTAATTTATCACGCTCGGCTACTGACAGGCTTTAATTGATAAAACTGCCGAAGGATTGTTTATGAGCCATCCTCGGCTCGGAGCGCTGCTGTTTCTGTCTGCCCATTCCGAGCCAGGCCTGAGATGTCATTCCAATCTCCTGGAGGGGGCGGGGCTACAGAAGAGCAGTCCGAGCTGGCCAATCGGGCAGAGCGCCGAAGAGAGCCGAAGAGCAGGGGATACCGGATCCCGATGGGATACCTGATATTACACAACACGGTAAAGCCATAGACCTTGCTTGCACCAGATCACATTCCACTCTCATCTCGAGGTAGCCTCTGGGATAGAGATTGCTATTTAACTGCTTCAATCAGCCAAGGAGGTGCAGGAGTGCAAGCTGGAACACGACCTAGCTTAGCTCAGACTCTGCTAGTGTCAGAGGTCCTAATGGTCTCTGTGCCCCTCTCAAGCTGGAAACCTGTGCTGCCTGTTGCACGATGGCCCAGTAACTGGCTAGCCTGGTTAAGTTCCACTATGAAACTCTGGAAATATTGTGATACTACAGTGAAACTAATGTGCTGGAGTTCCCAAAGCCTGTGATATGTGCTACAATTGTATTTGCTGTTGCGGTGAAGGGAGAGCTAGGGCAAGCAGGCACCAAGATCCTGTAGGTCCTGTAGGCTCTCCCCCTCTGGCCTTCCAGTAAGATGTGCTGATCTGTCACCCAGTTGGGTTCCGTCTCACCCTTCCCACGGAGGCTTTGATGCAGAAGGAGGAGGGCACGATCATGCACGTCATGAGGATATAATGTTTCTCAGCCAGCAACAGTGGGAGTGGCGGTTGATAGTACAGGGGAGCGCAGGGGCTACAAGCTGCACCAAGTCCCAGCTTCCCCACCTCCACTGCTGCCTCCCACGCACCCCTTGAAGAGCCCCCCACCATGTGACCCTCGACGTTCGGACCAGACTTCCACTTTACGTTTCTCTCTCACTTTGTGCTTCCTTGCGTTCTGCTACCCGCTGCTAGATCATCACATTGGCGGTTAGTAGGCAGATAAGGCAAACTGTTGGTTGGTAGAGCTTCCTTAGGTGCTTGGGGCTCAAAGCATTCCACCAGTTCCACACCCACTGGAACTCTCCACTGGCAGGGAAGCATGGATGTATTGAGCACTAGCACGGGCAGACCCCTACCGCAACGTCGGCTTGTAGGATACGGATTCCTGGCCCCTTGGAGACCACTCTCACCTCTGCCTGGGCTCCCATTTTCCACCACATGCCTTGTGCAATCCACCACACTTCAGGCTCTGATTGGTTCAGCACCTCCTTCCACAAAGGTAGAGTCTTATCGGACAGCAATGAACAAATCAATTAATCCAAAAAGACCTCCACCCAAATCCATAGCGCGAACTCTGGGCATAATATTAGCTGATAACTCTCCATGGCAGACCACATAAACAATGCGGTATGCACTAGCTATGGCCTAATGAGAACCCTTAGAAAAATCTTTAAGTGGATTCCCCTATCATCCCGCATGCCTCTAGTACAGGGACTTATCATTAGCAGTTTAGATTACGGAAATGAGCTACTGGTTTTTATCAATGAGGAGCTGTTGTCAAAACTTCAAGTCCTACAAAATATTGCGGCCAGACTGGTTTTAAACCTCCCTCCCCGCTCCCCTTCCGCGCCCAGCCTGAAGACCCTCCACTGTCTCCCAATAAAAAAGAGGATCAACTTCAAAATATGCTGCTTGACCCACAAGGCTCTAAACGGCAAGGGGCTTAAATACCTAGCCAAAAAACTAATAAAATACCAGCCAACCAGACTTCTGCGCTCAACAAGTAAACAATTCCTAGCTGTACCTAAAGTGCGTACAGTAAGGAACGGAGGCAGAGCCTTCTCCAAAATAGGCCCTGAATCCTGGAACGCCCTACCTCTATATCTCCGAATGGAACAAGATCACAAGATGTTTCACACAACTCTTAAAACCTGGCTTTTTCAGTCCTGATGATAGACCAACCATGGGTATCTGAGTATCTGCCGGCGCTGCTAGACCTACGGGAGATACATGCACCTAACAAATACCAAAACACAATACAATACAAAATAAAACATTTTACATAACATATTACAAGATACAAATATCACAAGGACAATCAATACTGAATATTCTCATATTTTTTGTGTAGTATAATATTTAGATTTCATACACTTTATTTTGGTACATTACCATAAATGAAATACATAAAACCATAATTAACATGATTAATACCAGTGATAAAAACATACTTCAAAAACATTTCTGAAAGAAAGAAAGTGAGTAGTCTACGACCCTGGGGCCATGCTACTTTTAGGGCCTTAAGTACTTAGCACTACCAGATTAATAATTTAAAATTTGCCAAATATTAATAAAAGCTCAACTGTCAATGTCCTTTAAAACTGCTACATTGGTCTGTCTTTTCCTTATCATCCAAGCATGCAACAGACATCTGGAAACAGCATATAACATGTGGGGGCAAAATCTGTTTGGAGAATTCTATACACCTGCTCGTTCTTCTAATGCCAAGGTTCCTACAGATAGGGATCAACCACTTTATGTTTGCCCTGCTGTTACATTCTGCACTGTATCTTGTCTTTCATTACTTCTCCTTTAAGTGCATGAGCCATTCTGCATGGCGTTCTGGTTCTCAGAACTTTCCTAATGATGCATTCTGCATCTCAATGTCAGTTGTTCTTGGACTTGTAGCTGACTACATGATGCTGTGCTGCTGAATAAACCTATTTGGATTATTACCTGTTTTCCTGGATTATTACAAAATTTGGCGACGAGGACTCCAGCCATCTACAGCACAGGAGCGGAGTGAACCCAATTTCCTTCTTATTGGGACTCTTTTGGACCCTTTTATGAACATCCTGCTATTTTCTACCTAAGGAAAATATTTACTTCGAACTTTTACTTCCTGCATTTGTTCCCTCTTTCATCCTGCTACTGGGAAACATTTGCGTGTTTTTATCTTCAAAATTTCATCGAATTTCTCAATTTGCATCTTTTAATCCTGTACCTGCTACCGGCGATCTTACTGAGAATTCCTATTCCTGATTGCCGTGAACGTTGTTCCTTTTGCTGCCGTCTGCTGCCTATTAACCAGAAGGAACGCTCTTGTCTATGCGTCACCATTTGCTGCCTAGTTACCGGAAGAAGCGTTCTTCTCTACGCGTCAAATATCGCGTCTACCTTGAAGCGTCACAGCCAGGAAGTGTTTCCCAGCAACGCATCGAACGTCGCGTGAGTTTCTTAGCACGCGCACTGGATACGCTGATCTTCCTGACGTCATACAACGCTACGACGCTACGTGCCACACGCAACGTACCACCATTTTGTTCATTTAGCATCCTGTTACCTGGCAACAACACACGATCACGAAGATCCTTCTTGTTCTACAATCACTCGTGAAACAACTCGTTCAATTCACAAGCGTTTTATTTCTTTTCAACAGTTGAACAACGAAGGTACTTTATTATCATACTTCTACAAGAAAGAACTAATTTTCATGACCCTGGTCACTCTGAATTCTTCAGTAATTCTACAACACTCGTATAACTGACAATTACTACTAAATATTTCCTTTTACAACAATTATTATTTACTGTACACTTTCATATTCCTTTTACTTTACTAATATTTTACAGTGTGTCTTCTATAACTTACTACAATGTGTTCATAATACCTATCTACATTTACATTTATGTACATTCCATAACCTTAGTATTAATATTACACACTTTACTGTCATTGAACTAATTAATATGCAATTTGATCCTCCTGCAAAATTTTTACAAGTTAAGGGTGACCCTCCCTTGCCTTGGGCAAGATGGAAAGAAGAGTTTTTCAATTATATGAAGGCTATTGATGCAGAGCGAATGGGTGCAGAGAGAAAGAAAAGTATTTTACTACACTGTTTGGGCTCAGAAGGGCAAGAAATCTTTAGAACTTTACCTCTTATTGTGCTACCTTCTGGAAGTGGCGATAGTCTTAATGTGTACTCTGAAGCACTTGCCAGATTGGAGAAAAGGTTCAAACCTACTGCTAATATTGCCCTTAATCGTTTCAAATTTTACACCAGAGCACAGGAACAAAATGAATCGTTTGATGATTTTCTCACTGCCTTGAGAGCATTAACTTTACGCTGTAATTTCGGTACTATGGCCGACGAGATGATAAGGGACCAAATCATTGTTCATGTCAAAAACAAAAAGGTCCAAGATAAGTTGTGGTGTTTAGGTGATCCTACCCTAGAGGAGAGTATTGCCATTGCTAAGTCCACAGAAATGTCTGAAAAATGGATGAACATTGTAGAGAAACAAAGTACCAGTTCTAGTAAAACCAATGTTGAGGAAGAAGTATGCCTTGTTAAGTCCAAAAATGAAGGAAGAAAATTTTCTACTACACATATGGGTACCAAGAATGCGTCAAATAGTAATTTTAAGAAACCTGATTTTAATAGCAATTCAGTTTCTTGTTTCAGATGTGGAAACAGATCTCACATTGCTTCTTTCCAAGGTTGTCCTGCCCTTAATAGAACCTGTAGTATATGTGGGAAAATGGGACACTTTACGAATGTCTGTAGAGAAAAACGTTTCAATACACAGGGACGAGCGGGGTTTCCACGTCCTTTTTCTAATTTTCCTACTTCTGCCAAGGTTTCTTCTGTTAATACTCCCGAAACCACAACACAAGAACTCGATAAAGGATATGTTGTATCTATCATCCAAAGTGGTATTGTTGTTTCAATTAGTAAGAAATCACCTAAATGTATGTTTAACATTTGTGGAATTGAAGTTGAATTGATGGTGGATTCTGGATCCCCATGGACCATCATTACTAAGCAGTATTTTGATGAAATGTTACAGAATGTATGTGATTTTTCCAAGCTACAACCATCTGATATTTTAGCAGAAAGTTTTAATGGAGGCAATATTTCTATTGAAGGATTTTTATATGTCCCTCTAGCCTTCAGGGGTAGGTTGGCTCACATCAAACTATACATTGCTATCAAGGGTGTAAATGTTTTAGGCTGGCAAGATCAATGGGAGCTTGGCATCAAGTTGAATCCACGAGCTAAAGATCCTATTGAGCTTTGTAGCGACCAAGAGATGGTTAACACTATTAGTGATGGAGGAGAAGATGTCACTTCATTGTGGAGCAGTAAATTTAATAAAGTGTTTTGTGATCAACTGGGGAAGTTGAAAGGGTTTGCACACAAAATAGTGCTAAAAGATGGAGCTATTCCGGTTAAACAGAAATTAAGAGGCGTACCTTTAAATATCAGGTCTGAGTTGAAAGATATGTTGGATGACCTATTAAAAGATAACATCATAGAACCCATAGAATCTTCAGAATGGGTTTCACCCATAGTTCTTGTACGCAAATCGGATCAAAAGTTGAGAGTCTGTATTGATTTGAGAGCTCTCAATTCCAATATTGTTATAGACTGCCATCCACTCCCAAATATTAATGAACTGGTGTCTCTATTTGATGGTGCGCAGATTTTCTCTACCTTAGATCTTAGATCAGCGTACCATCAAATAGAGTTGACAGAAGAATCCCAAAAATGTACTGCCTTTATTACACCCATGGTCTATTTCAATACAGGAGAATGCCATTTGGATTAGCTTCGGCTGCTTCTGTTTTCCAACGTGTAATGTTTCAAATATTCAGGGATCTTGATTCTTTCGTCAAGTGCTTTCAGGATGACATTTTAATTTTTTCAAAAAATACTGTTGAACATTCTGCACATCTTGACGAAGTTTGTTCCAAATTGCAAAGCCATGGTCTTACCCTTAAAGCACATAAATGCAATCTATTTAAAAAATCAATAGAGTATCTGGGGCATACTCTTTCAGGAAAAGGTTTGATTCCAAAGAAATCTAATGTTGAGGCCATTCTCAATGCCCCGGCTCCTGGTACTAAGGAACAACTTCTATCTTTTTCGGGAATGTGCGAATACTACAGCAAGTTTGTTGCTAACTTTGCTACTAAAATGGAGCCTTTAAGGAAATTGTTAAGGCAGAAAAATTAGTTTATTTGGAGCTCAGAGCAAGAAAAGGCTTTTACTGAGATAAAAAAAGATATTGTAAATTCACCAACTTTGGGACCTTTTAGAATGGGCAAAGAGTGTATTATCACTACGGATGCGAGTTTATATGGTTTGGGGTGTGTATTGTCTCAGACTGATGGTGTGTCAGAGTGGAATGTTGCTTTCTCTTCCAGGACCTTGAGTGAAACAGAACGCAGGTATGCAGTTATCGAACGAGAGCTACTGTCATGTGTGTGGGCAATTGAACACTATAGGATCTATATTTGGGGAAGCAAGTTCATATTAAGAACTGACCACAAGCCCCTTATTCATATTCTTTCAGTAGGAGGAGGATGGAACTCTACAGCGAGAATTGCACGATTAACATCAAGACTACAGGAGTATAGTTTCACAGTAGAATATATACCAGGAAAGAAAAATGTCACAGCTGATTGTCTATCACGCCTTCCATGTCTTAGTGTGGTTGATGGTATCTCTGGATGTAAGGATGTTGATTTCGTGTCTGGTTTGCAAGATTTTATTGGTATTCAGTATCAAGATGTTACTGAACAATTTTGGCTCAAGTGTCAGGAGAAGGATGATAGACTGAACACCTTAAGGAAATATTTGTTGGAAGGTTGGCCCAACAAAGCTAATGTCAGAGAAGATATTATGCCATTTTTTAATGTTGCTGATGAGTTGTTTTGTGAAGGGAATTTAGTTTTTAAAGGTGACAAGTGTGTCCCACCTGTTGGAGTTCAGGATCTGATACTCAGGTTAGCACATAAGACCCATCCGGGTATTTCTGCAATGAAGCGGCTTATTAGATTGAACTTTTGGTGGCCGGGTTTGGACAGGTTTGTGGATCGTGTGGTTAGAGAATGCAGTGAGTGTTGTGACAAAGATAAAATGTTGAAAGTCTTTGTTCCTCCTCTTAAATCTGTAGCGTGGCCTGAATTTCCGTGGAAAAAAATTGCTTTTGACATCTCTGGTCCTTTCAATATTTTACCTGAGTCTTCTCGTTTTGCTCTGGTAATTATAGATTACCATTCCAAATGGCCAGAGGTGAAATTTGTATCCAAGATTACTTCTGAGGTCATTATTATGTTTTTCCAGGAAGTGTTTTCCAGAGAGGGTTGTCCTTCTGTTTTGTTGTCGGACAACGGAGTTCAATTAGTCTCGTCAGAGATGCAGTCATTTTTACAATCCTGTAATATTAAACATGTCAGAACTTCTCTTTATGAACCACACGAAAATGGTCAGGTTGAACGTTTTAATCGGGTGTTAAAAAACTTTGTTGTTGATTCCATCAAAGAAAAAGGTAACTGGTTGAATGCTCTTAGAGAGAAACTTTGGAACTACCGGATAACTCCCCACACTACTACTGAGGTTAGTCCTTTCAAACTATTAAAGGGAAGGGATCCAGCATCTGTCATCTGTCCTTGGTGGTTCAAGGAGAAGTGTAAGGGTTTTGGTGAAGATACTGTGGATGTTAAGAGTCTGGCGGACAGAGTTTCTTGTAAACAAAAGAAATCGGCTGAATGGTATAACAAGAGGTGGAAAGTAAGAGAGCATGGTTTGGCTGTTGGTGATTGGGTCAAGATTTTGAAACCTTCTTTTGTCAATAAAGGCATGAGCAAGTATAGCAGACCTATCCAGATCAAAAATGTTTTTAATAACTCTGTTATCACACAAGATGGAAAAGTCTGGAATGTAAGCAAAGTTGCAAAGTGCCCTGTCCAATTTAATGTAAATACCCATGATGTGAATACTCATCTTGGTTCTCACAATTGTTATGATTCCGCACCAGGTTTGTGTTCTGGGCTTCCTCCTGACACTATTGCCTCTAGGATCAAAGAGGATTCCCGCATTCGTAAGACACCCATATCTTTACAGGACTATGTATAAAATATTATATTGCTTGTTTTCATGATTTTGTACATATGTTTTAATTTTATGATTTTGTACATATGTTTTATTTCTTGTTTTTTTTAAAGGGGAGATGTGTTACATTCTGCACTGTATCTTGTCTTTCATTACTTCTCCTTTAAGTGCATGAGCCATTCTGCATGGTGTTCTGGTTCTCAGAACTTTCCTAATGATGCATTCTGCATCTCAATGTCAGTTGTTCTTGGACTTGTAGCTGACTACATGATGCTGTGCTGCTGAATAAACCTATTTGGATTATTACCTGTTTTCCTGGATTATTACACCTGCTCTACGATGGGCAAAAGAATAACAGATGGGGTACATTTTCTTTCTTATAACCACACATAAGGTATCCCTGATCATTCGTGTTTGATAATCCTGTCCATCTTGACTTAAAGGCATGCAACGGTAGTTTTCCCATATCTGAAATGAACAAACAGTTTCTTGGCAATGCTAGGCTCAATTTCATCAAGAAACATTTCTAAAAATAAGTCTCCTTAACTTCTAAAAACTGTATTTGTTACAGAACCTTGTCAGTGCATTAAAAGATTATTAAACTAATGTATTTTAAATTGATTCTTTAATTCTTTTGCACTGAGAGAAGAGCAATAGACGTTAGGGTCAAGCCAAAGTGTGGCAAGACTCATCCCTTCAAATGAGTCGTTAACATATTTGATCGAGGGGGTTTTGTTGGTGAGGGGATTTTTAAGTATTTCCTCCTAACCACTACGATACTGCGATAATTCAGGGGTAACCCACAAATGCCTCCAAAAGGCCAACAGTCGACATGCGATCTTTTCTGAGGTCGGCCTGAGCGCTAAGTCCCATCATAACAGAATCAAGGGAGTGCTAGCTGGTAGACATAGAAGACACCTCATGAACTTAATTTGACCATTACCAAAGATTTCGGATCTTTATACCCCCAAATCTCGGCACCAAAAACGTCAACAACAAGTGCCTGATATGGATACAACTGGAGGACTGGGGAGGCAGATTTACATAGAGACCCCCTATGCAACTTCTGCACCCACCCTATATGCTGTTCCAATTTAAGTTTCCACTTTGCTATGCAGTATGCCCAATTCATGTTTTCTTCTAGCGTAATGCCCAGGTAGTCAAAAACATGAACCTGCTCAAGTGAGATACCCTCTAAAATGGTTTTGGGGCCTGTGGTGTGATAGGGATTTAAAACCATACATTTTGCTTTTTTTATATTTATTTCCAGTCCCTTCGACCCTCAAAATATGCTAACGAGATCAAGTATTTTCTGTAGCCCCATCTGTGATTTTGCTAAAAGGAGAGTATCATCATCAAACAGGAGGGCCGGAGCCCCCATGCCTGCTAATCTGGGAGCATCATTGTCACAGCTATTGAGGAAAGCAACTAAGTCATTTAAAAATAAGATAAATAAGGTAAGGGGCAGCACACAACTGTGTCTTATGCCCCTTTTACTGGGAAAGGTCTTGTTACTTTACCCAGTTTTTCGCACTGAATTTAGCCTTAGTCGTTTAGGTGTAATCTCTCAATTATTCCACACATTCAGGTTGGAACTCCCAACTCAGCAAACTTTTCCCCAGCAGGTTTCTCTGAGGTCCACAAAAAACAGAATATAACCGTACCTTTTTAAAGTTCAAGGTTTTCCAATAGATGATCTGTGGTCATAACACCTGAACCACAGTAGAAGTATTGGCGTGGAAACCCACTTGTAAGGGGAAATGTAGGCCATTCTCTTCTAACCATTGCTGTATCCTGGTGAGAATGATCCTTCCAAAAAGTTTTTGGGTAGTAACAATCAAACTAATAGGCCTATAGTTGGCAGGATCCAAGGGGCAACCCTTTATTTATATTGGAAAAATCTCAGCCCTTGCACATGATTTGGGAATGTGTTGCCCATTTAAGATGATATTAAACACCACTTTGAGATAGGGGGTCCTGATATCAATTTTCAGATAAGAACAGGTCGCTGGGTACCTTATTGAGGCCTGGGGATTTTGGGGTTGCAATGTTTTTGGAGGAAAGCCCCCTGAATTTCCAACCACTTTATCACAAGAAGACATTGCTAGAAATTCAGACGGCATTCCCTCACTGAACATTGGTTGATATAAATGAGAAACATTTACAATCCAGGCCTCTGCAGTGACATTATTGTCTCTCTTGAAATTTTCCTCCTTGTTTCCTGTGGCTCTTGATAGAATTTAGTAAGGCGATCAAAATTCAAAAAAGGGTTTGGTTGTTGTACTTTACAGCAGCTGCTAAAATGCCCTAAATGTGCCCCAGTCCTTTTTTGCCTTAGCCAGCACTGTTTTATATGCAGCTCTCTCAACTTAAATCTCTCCCCTGATCCGGTTCTTGATAGAATTAATTAAGGCGCAAGTCTATTTCGTCGATTGAATCAGAATGGTACACTACTCCTTGGTTCATAGAAATTCATTTTTTAATCTTTCAAAGAGGAAATTATGTACACCTCCAATCCTTGCAAAATTGGTCTCCTGTGATGAGGCCAGGTTAAGGCTGCCAAGCACCCCCAATGACTGTTCCACCTTGTTATATATAGATCTCAAGGTTTTCTCAGATTAGGCCACTGCACACCAGTGAATTCTGCATTTATTGTGGGTGATTTTACACCTATCAGCCAATGTTTGGACCAGGGCAATGTGACTCGGCATCATAGCAAGTTCCAAGGTTATCTTAAGAGCATTATGGTCACTATCATGCATAAGCACCAAGGCCATGTCCAATAGGAATGGCCATAGTTTGACATCTCCTAATATGCAATCAATTAGGCTAGTGCTGGCTATCCTAATACCCATTCGCTATTAGGCCTTTTCCACCTTGTGCTAAGCTTTCTTTTGGCTATTTAGGGTAGTTCTCGCTTAGGCCCATGTAACATTTTGACCACATTAAGGTATCCATGCCAAGTTTGCGTACTTTTCTTTCAACATCATGAGAATTTTAAAGGTACCCAGGGTTTGTTGATTCCCCTGGAGGAGACCCAGAAATTATTATTTGTTTAAATGGGAAACAAGAGCTTCAGAAGAAAGCGTCTGTTTTTTCCCCTGCAAATGGTATCAACAAAGGGTTTGTGGTGCTGAAATCACCAACTTCCCAGATTTCAGGGACTGACATATATTTGTCAGAAAACTAAAAGGTTTTACACAGTTTTGGCATTTTACTGGGACACAGTCTATTTTTGCCACATTTTGTGCTTTCAACCTCCTTCCAGTTAATGGTAGAAATGGGTATGAAAGCAATATTGGATCCTGGACAGCTATACATTTCAGAAAAGTAGACAACATTCTGAATTCAGCAAGGGGTCATTTGTGTAGATCCTTCAAGATTTTTTTAAATAGAAAAAACAGCCATTTGTGCCAACATTTTCACCTGTAACCCAGGTGCCCCCTTGCAAAACCAGGTCTTTTTGTGATAGGTAATTTTGAAGTCTCCTCAATACATTTTGGGCTTTTCCCTGTTGCGGGTACTTGGAACACCCACACGAGTGAGGTATAATTTTTTTCGGGAGACCTGGGGGAGCGCTGGTTGGTTGGAAATTTTGAAAAAAATGATTACCTGAGGCCTAGTGGGCTTTCTGCCCCCCTGGAGGACAGATATGGAGTTATTGTACCAATGTCTTTGGGGGGGGGAGAAAATGGATTTTTTTTGGGGTGGGAGTATTGGCATGCCCAATCTGGGCAACCCTGCCCCTACTTATACCTACAAAAATAATAATCCCTGGTGCCTAGTGGGCTTTCTACCCCTGGGGGGGAGAAAGGCTATTGCATTTTTTTTGAGCTGTGGGGGCATTGGCCCACCAATCTTGGGCAGCCCTCCCCCTAAATCAAATTTAAAAAAAATCCGTGGCTTCTAGTGGGCTTTCTGCACCCCGCGGGCAGGGCAAATTGGGGGATACTGCCCCATCTGGCCCCCGGAGGCAGAAAGACTGTAATTTGGTGGGGTGGGGGCATTAGCATGCTCATATTGGGCAGCACCACCCCTAATTATAATTAGAAAACAAATCCCTGGTATCTAGTGGGCTTTCTATCCCCCTGGGGCCTTAGATTGGGAGCAAAGGCCATTGACCAAGGGGCTGATCCAGCCTCCCTGGTGTCCAGTGGGTGGATCCCTGCTTGGGGATTACCCTCCTGAGGGATCCACTAGGGAGGCGTACCATTGGAAAGGGAGATTATCCCCTTTCCAATGATACCTTTCCAGTCTTTCTACGGGCTCAGGGTGCTGAGATAGCCCCCTGATCATGTAGAAAGTGAAACTGAAATGAGCCTACCGGTTCCTTTCAGTTTTGATTTCTAGAAAATGACATCAGCGCTCTTATCGCCATTTCACAGAAACCAAAGAAACAACCTCGGGAGCTGGGGAAGGTCATCCAGCTCCCAAGGCTGTTGTCGGGAAAAATAAATCCCTCTGGTGCTCGCACCAGAGGGATTTCAAGTGCCATGTGAGAGTACGGCCGGGAGCCTCCCTGTGCACACTAGGACTATGGCGCACGATGGCTCCCAGCTGTCGTGCGCATGGAAGGGTTTAAAGGTGCGCTTACCATCTCCATCCGATTTATTGCTCCCATTGCCCGCACGAATACTGTGGTTCAGAGTTATAGCTTTGAATTGGACAGCAAGAGGGGCCCACTTTTTAATCGGCAGTGTATTAAGGGCAGGAATTAACCAGATACTGTCTTTCTCTGATAACGGGGTGTGACTAGCAAGGTCTAGAGGCTCAAATTGGCAATTGAAATCACCTCCTACGATTTTGAAGATATCTGGATGGAGCCCAGCTATAAGTGAAGCTAACAGGTCAACCAATGTGGATTCAAGGTGATTTGCAGACAGCCTTAAATAAATATTATAGAAGTTCATTGTACATCCAGTCAGAAATTAAATGGTTACACAAAGAATCTCATTTTTGGTCGATTTAGACCCTACCACTTTGCAGCCTACATGCGACTCAATCCACGTCATCAATCTCTAAGAGGGTCTTCCCCTGCCATGAGACCTCACCTCAACACTAAAGGAGGCAAAGCCAGCATGATTAAGGTTTTGTCTGCCAAATTTCTTGGAATAGGTAAATATCAAATTAACTGAGTAAGTTTCCCAATTCTGATAATTCAGTTTACCCCCAAACCCAGCAATATTCCACAAAACTATGTTGAATTATTTTCTTGTTCCCTATATCGGGAACATCCATAGTTGTCACTACTCCATCATTTATAACTAGGTTGTCCCTCTCATTATGCCTGTTCCCATGACTGCTGTTGGCAGGTCATCCCAATTCGGGCTTCCAGGATCAACGTGGAGAATTATGGGTCTAGTGGCTTAGTGGACTAATGTGTCCATTGTAGGGGTCAGTGTTCGACCTCATGGTTACAAGTTCAAATACCGACAGGTCCACTCAGCCTTTCATCCATCCGAGGTCGATAAAAGGAGTACCATTGAGTTGGGTAACAAGCCCCAATAGCTTTAACTATGGGAGATTACATTTGACCAGTATTGCCATCATAAGGGGAAGACACCAAGGGACCTAACGTGGTTGCCCTGTTGCAGCTTAGGTTGGTCATGCTAGCACAACATAGGGGTGTGTGGCAAATTCCATTCCACTCGCGGAATTTTCGAAATTTCGGCATTTTTGTGTTCCGCGCGAAACACAAAAATGTCAAAACTTCCGCGATCAGCGGCGGAACGGAAATTGCATTGCAATGGTGGCATCTTCTTGGATAAATACGCAGGGCAGGATTCATTCTGGCACAGTGCTCCTGTCACAAACATTAAACCTCGACGGTAGACGGTAGAAGCACTTACAGATATAAATAAAGCAGGTGCCTGAGTTGAAGCTCAAATTCAGTAACTCATTAATCAGCCCAAAAAACTTGTGAGCTTTGTCAAGGCTGCGCAGGTGTGCTTTCTCCCCATATCTATAGTTGAAAAGAAGCTGTGATGCTTGATGGAGGCCTTTGCATTCTTGACTTTCACGAGCGCAATCCCCGTGAAGTCCCTGTGACCAAGAGCTTCTTTCTCCTCATCTGCTGCTCTGATTGGTCTCTGACCTTTTATAAACACAAGAGGCATGTGAACTCGCATAGACGCCCACCCGTTTGGCCCCGCCCCACTCACTAGCGGTGTGCACCGTCTTCCCGCACTTTACCCACCATGATGGACAGTTCACTCAAGGGACCCCGGCGCCTTTCGATGCGATGGCAAAGTTACACACACATGGTCACTGGAAAGACAACTCTTCTGGCCCTTTAAACGCAGCTGTGACGTGGAAAAGTACTATGAACTCGCAAAGAAGCCCCACTCCCGAAAATCTCTGCGAACAGGCGAAATCTCTCACGGAGATTTTTTGCCGTTTCGCGGAAGTTCCACCCACCCCTAGCACAACACATTTTCGGGCTATTATTGCATTCATTGCTTTCCATATAAATATCCAACCAGCTAGGTCCTACTGTATGTCTATCAATGCATGCCATAGTTCCTGACCCACTGAGTCAATCAACAAGATCCAGAGGCAGAAATCTATTGCATACTGGAACATTATACATACCACTGGTTTGCACTGAGGCAGGGGGTGTGATTTATTAACGATTCCTGGGGATTGGGAATGTCAAATTCCTAGAGGAGGTTTATAAAAAATACCCTAATGGTAAGAGTGTCAGCCTTCAACCCCTAATATGATCTGGGCCATTGTCAAACAAAAGATTGCATACCACCGTCAGCTCTCTAAAATTAATAATTACACACCTCTGTTACATTTGCCCCTACCCTATCCACCCTAGCCTTCATGTAAACAGGATATTGTTTGCCATTGAGGTGAGAAAGTTCTTGTTCTTGCCCAGCCAATTTAGTCTCAGATTACCTAATTCCACATATGACTCAATATGGCCAAGTCTTAGTCCTGGAACACCAGTCAAGACAGCCATATAAGGGCAAGCCTTTGGAGGTAGATTAATTACCTGATCTTTGGGAAAGTAAACCTGCTTCTTCCTTTCTCACAGGGAGACCCCTAGAATGAATGACATCCTGGTTGCCCTTACGCCTCACATTTGTTTTCTTGTTCTTCTCTATACCAGTAAGTCTGTCTGGGACACTGTTAAGCAACCCTGGATTTGAGGATTCATGCCTGCTTGTGCTTGTGGAAGGCTCTGAGAGGACTGGCTTAGCACTTAAAACAGTCGCTAAAGAGGAAGTCTAGCTTCACACAAGCCTCTACCTTGGATATTTTCTCCAGAATTGGAGTAAATTCTGATCTCAATGTACTTTGAAGGTGGTTTATCAAAATACTTATAAAGCCGTCCAACCAACTGGGTTTGAATGTCTAAGATTCTTCCACCAGATTAATAGGGTTAGATTTACTTTTACGGTCTTTAGTGTGGACAGAGGCCTTTTCGGGCTGCCCCAAAAGTTAGTCTTTTTCTTAGAAGACTTAAGATCTTTTTTTCCTTCTAGTTTTGATTCCCCTGGAATGTCCTCTTAAAATGGAATGGCTTTAGCTTTAGCCTCTAATTGCAAATCTTCTGAGTTATGAATGGCACTAGGCTGCACAGCAGAAGTACCTCAGCAGCTCCTGCGGTGACTGTAAAGGGAGAGGGGGCAGAAGCCCTCAGAAAAGTTGCCACAGTCATCTAAAGGAAGTATCCTTTCCATCAGCTCAGTCTCAGTGTCTATTGACCCAATAGCTCTTTGCAGCATCTTATCAATAGTGGTAACTTTAGCTGGTGGTGGGTTAGGTGCACTTGCATTTCCCCATTCTGAGCTTCTAGCAGTCTTGGGTAGTTACAGATCAAGATTGATACTCACCCTGGCAAATAAATGAACCTGGAGAGGAAAGTAAAGGGGGGTGGCCAAGCCCAGCCTCCTCTGGGTGACAACAGGTGTAGACTGGCCCAGTCCTTGCCCTGACACACACTGCAGGATCTCTGCTCTGCTTTTCAGCACCTCCCAGTGCAGGAACTGATGTCACCAAAACACTGGAGCAGTCTGGGGCTTGCAGTCTCGTCCCTCTCCTCCACTTCCTGGCTGCGCGTCCCCACTCAGGTGCCCCCACTCCAAGTGGCACCCACCACCAGCACACATAAGTCAGGCGGATTTTCACTACTCTCAGCTCACAGCTCACCAGTTCACCGGGTTCACTTCACAGTTGCATGTCCGTCACACCAGGAGCCAAACTGCTGTTGGCAGTTGAATCACGGGACCACTCAGGAGGGACTGCGTTATTGACGAGATCCAGCAAGCCCCATCTCGGCAGGATTCGGCAGGATTGTGGCAGGCAGTGCTGGAACCTTATGCCAGTACGACTGCACTCAGCGCCATCTTGACAAAAAGTCTGCTAATTCATTTAATATGGTCCAGTTGGGTTTTTGGCTTATCTTTGATTTTGAATTTCCTTATCTTGTCTCTACACTATTTAGCAGTAGCATCAGTCTAAGATATATACAATTTAGTAAAATATTATGTAAAAACACATATTTAACTACAAACCTTTATATACATAGTTATGTTTGAAATGTTCAAATTACTATTTCAATTAGTATTAACAAATAACATTTTTTTTAAATATTCTTTATTCATATAAGTTATTTTTTAAAAAGACAAGCAATTAACAATAATACATTTTGAATACAATTTGTGTATATATTTATTTTAATTAAATACTAACTGAAATGTAAAAAGAAATATTACAAATATTACACAATGTTTCTAAAAATTCTATTTATATCAACAGAAATGTTTAATATTATATATATTTTTTTAATATGTTATACCGTTAAAATATATCTTAATTATTGTCACATTAAAATATATCAAATTATTAATACGATAAAATAAATGTAAAAATGGTAAATTATTAATTTGCATATCATTAAACTATTTAGCTCATATATTAACATTTAAATAAACATTCTTCACAAATCTCCCAACCCTTGTCCGATAAAAACCCAATATAAAAAAATTGAAAACACATTTAATTGTATACATTTTTACACCTAGAAAAATACAAACTTCAACATTTTCCCAAACAATATAATACAATACTAAAATAAAAAAAATAAAAATAAAAACATGCAATCAAACACACTACAATATATTACAGACCAATTAACACTTACGCACTATATTACATACAACTATATTTTCAAAATCAATATTTTCTACATCAATATCAGAAACAACACTCAAACTGTCTTTTTACCTTCGATATTCCCATCATTGATATTTTTGATGGCCCAATATTCTTGACACAATATTTTTTTTCTCAATATTTTTTCCCTTCCATTTTCAACTAACCCAGGAACCTGCTGTTTCCCATATTCTTCTGAAGCTTGAATTCATGAGAAATGAAGTTGTACTATAGACACTGTGAAGTATTAATAACCCTACAGTTATCTATGATAAAGGTACAACCATCTCTTACCTTTAAAGCCCTGCAAACAGCTCCTTGCTTCGCAAGAAGGATATCTAAAGCTAGGCGATATTGCATAATCATCACACACAGCAATTACACTGGCAGTATTGGAAGCAAGCCAATCAACAAGGGTAGATAAACTTTTAATTTTCACATCATTCATAGTCACTCCATTAGATGAAATCATAACTACTAATACATCTAATACTACTTACCCAAACCCATCCTTTACTCTCTTCATAACAATAGTAAAATTCATCTCACAAATATAAAATACTCTAGAAAATACTAGAGCCCATTTGCAAGATGGAGGCAGTTTTAAATAAGAAGCCTTACCACACATATAATAAATTCCTTTCCACACTGGTTCTTAACCATCAGAAAATCACCATCAATAACATAACTTCTTCCATACACACTCTTAGCCACACATTCTATTGACTTAACTTTGTAGGTTTATGATGCAACATACAATGTTCTCCCATTCTCTCATGCTCCATTTGAAGCCTTGGATGCAAATTCAAAAACCTAATTTCCTTTTCAACCTTACTCTGTTCTCTGATTTTGTTTTCAACCTTCCAATCTCTCTAAATTTTCACTCTCCTCTCATTAAACTCCTTGTGAAATTCATGTTTTTCTTTTACCCAAACTACAAATGTACTCAATGTTAGTCTAATTAGTCTCATGGTAGTTTGTGCAACGGTATTAAAATATCTACCATCGGTGAACCTATTTCCAGGATCTTCAGAAAAAGGAAGATTGTTCAGCAAAAAAAATGATGTCTGATGATAGGAACTCTTGCTTATTAAATATAATAAAACACCACAAGACAAGCCATATTACATAGGTAGCTGTGCTTTCACATGCAGAAGAAAAGAGAAAAAGTTCACACAATACAATTCTTAACCCCCACAATATCAACATATTCACAAAACATTAGTTTTGTCTGAATATTATCAATAAATCTACCAACTAAACTTTCCCTAAATGCCAGCATATTAGACCCAAATCAATTATGTACTGAAGTTAGTTCAACTTCAGTGGAAATGTATCGGTCACAGAAATAAGGCTTTGTTGTTGTTTACAGCCTCTGTCCAATTTTATTTCATTCTTTCTTACATCATCTTCTTCGGCGCTCTCACCGCCGCGGCCCGGGTTCGATTCCCGGTCAGGGAACCAATACGGGACGAGTGTTCACTTTTGCTCGCATATTTGACTATCTAATTGCTAAAGGGCAATCCACCAGGCAGGGTCTAACACCTACTAGTTCAGAATTAAACACATCCTCAAGTAATATATCTACTAGTGAGAATGAGGATAACAATGACCCTAGTACAACAGCTAGTGTAGCACCGAACCCTTTTTTAGAGGAGGTCCGTCGGATCAGAATGGGAAATCGAGAACCCGGGGTAAGATAAGGGGAACAACCCAGGAGAAAGACAAGAAGAGGGAGCAGAGGCAAAGGCAGAAGAGGCAAGGCCAGGGATGAGACTACGATCCTGGAGGAAATGAATGAAGACAATAATGACACTAATGAAATTGAGATTATTAACCTTTCATCTGTTGAACTATCAGAAAGTATGATGTCAGTATTAAAGAAAGGTTTGGATATTGTCCAACTGTATGTGTGGATTGGTTTTTGACTAAAATTGATTTATACAAGTTCTCAAGACTACTGAAATTGAAAAAACATTTTTCTAGACATGAGAGTAGTAATAAAACAGTGGTTAGTAAACCATTATTTAGTAATCTTACCATACAAGAAGTATATGATACTAAATTACTGCTGTCACTGACTGAAAATGAAGAAGGCCCAGTAACGGTCAGCTCACTCTTGGGGGACCTGGAGATCAACCCAGGTTATGCCCCCGCCAGTGGGCTTAAAGTTAAATCTAAGTGGACACCGCAATTATCAGCAGGAAATGTGGTTGATGCTTTTTATAAATCAGTGACTGCTGATATAGACAATTTGATAAAAAGAGAACGTAACAACTTGAAAAGATTCATTGGAGGTAACTTAACACATGATGAAAGGTTAGCTCTCAAGGAACTTTCATTGCAATCTGATGTTATGTACGTATGGCTGACAAAGGTGGCAACATTGTTGTTATGAACAAAAAAGATTACAATTTTGAAATTTTATCTCAACTTAACGATTCTAGGTATTATGAGAAAATAAGTAATAATCCTCTACCAGCGACTGTGGCTATGATTAACACCAAGTTGAAGGAATGGTATGAATGCTCTTTACTTGATCATGAAGAATACTGGTATTTGAGAGTGGAGTGTCCTAGGGCTCCTTGCCTATACACCTTGCCGAAAATCCATAAAAACCGCCAGAAACCACCAGGCAGGCCTATAATATCAGGAATAGGTGGACCCACGGAAAGACTTTCACAATTTATAGACTTATATTTGAGACCGTTTGTCCAAAACTTGCCTTCTCATATAGAAGACACAAAACACATCCTTAATATTATGAACGATGTGATTTGGGAATCTGATATGATTTTAGCAACATTAGATGTTGTTTCTTTATACTCAAATATAAACCATGAGTTGGGCATCCAGACTTTAGAACACTTTTTGAACCAAAGACCGGCTGACTACCTAGATCATACTATGATGCTTTTAGAGATGACTGAAATGGTATTACAGAATAATATCTTCCTGTTTGAAGATACATGGTACAGACAGAAACTTGGGACTGCGATGGGTTCCAGATTCGCTCCGTCCTTCGCGAACCTCTTCATGGGACGCCTAGAGGCGGAGCGGATCTGGGGCCCAAAGGGTCAGAATTGGATTGATCATATTTATTATTGGGGACGTTATATTGATGATTGTCTATTGATCTGGAGAGGTACCGTAGAAGAACTTAGTACATTTTTTACATATCTTAACTCCAATAATCTGAATATGTCATTTACTACTCATTTTGATAAGCAACATCTTACTTTTCTGGATATTGAACTATTTGTGAAAGACAATAGATTATGTAGTCGAATGTTCCGAAAGGAAACGAGTTGTAATGCACTACTACGAGCAGATAGTTGCCACCCGAAAAGCCAAATTGAAGCTATTCCTTTTGGTGAAATGTTGAGAGCCAGGAGGAACTGCTCTAATGATGTTGATTTTAATACAAACATCAAGGGCATGACTAAAAGATTTAGAAACAGAGGCTATAAAGATAAGGTTATTACTAAGGCCTGTGACAGAGTTTCTAAACTTATTACTAAGGCCTGTGACAGAGTTTCTAAATTTAGGAGAAGTGACACACTAAGACCAAAGAATAAAAGTGAGGGGACCAAAAACCTACATAAAGTGAGGATGATTACCAATTTTGGAATAGGGAGTCACAAACTTTTTGCAATTCTTAACAAACACTGGCATTTATTGCGAACAGATAGTGACATAGCACCATTTTTAACTGAAAGACCTAGCTTGACATTCCGTAAAGGTACTACAATTGCTAATGTGGTGAGCCCAAGTTACCCTAGACCTACCAAACCCATAGTAACTGAGCAATGGTTGCGTACTAAACCGGTGGGTTTTTACTACTGTGGGTTTTGCAGTTGTTGCAGATGGGCCACAAAAAAGATACACTCTTTTTAATATAATAACACAGGTACCTTCAGAATTACCTCATTCATAAACCGTGAGACCACATTTGTAATTTACATAATAGCCTGTACTTGTGGTAAAATGTATGTTGGGAGTACTGTTAGAAGATTGAAGGACCGAATAATGGAACATTTTCGTGCACTTAAAAATGGGGACACCAGATATCCTATTGCCTCCCATGCTATCCAAAATGGTAATGATTCTGTTAACCACAAATTCACTTATCATGGAATTGAACATGTAACATCAGACAGACGAGGTGGTAACAGAATCTTGAAACTTAGACGAAAGGAAGCGAGATGGATCATGGTTTTACGGGCAGTCAAAAAAGGATTAAATTTAGACCCCGAATTGCAATTTTTTTTAGGAGATTATTTATATAACTGTTAGATTCATTAATGATTGACAACATTGCAATATTAAATTGTATAGAGTCGGAACTGAGAAATGTTTATATTTATATTGTAGCCTCTGTTTATTTAACTAGTGTTCTTTTGAATAATCAAGATTATACTCTTCACATCATTATGATATTGTATCATGTCAGTCAGAGAATACTGTCATATGAGCTTATTAACGTGATACATGTGATGCCCTCTTTCTGTCTTTCATATGTCTTCCTCTTCTTTACCCCCGTGTATATTTACATTTACATATACTAACTCTATATGTTTTCCATGTATACCCGATGGTTGTTTTTCTGGAATGTGTGTGGGTAGTCCTTGGGTCTCGCTCTGCTGCGAGTCACATATCCGACTCATATACTTTTAGAACAGTTAAATATGTACAATATTGTAGCGTATGAAACCTTTTGACTCTGGATCCCACTCGGCACCGGTGGCGTTACACTTTGGATCATGTTAGAGATATTAGCATAATAGGGGTTCGAATACACGTTGCAACAGTTACACGATTAATAATTAATGAATATTTATCTTGTGGACATCAATACAAGATGACTTATGTATGTGATCAGGATATTGAATATATGATACGATAGCAACCCGTATAATACTGTTATTTACTTCTGGGTTCATGTTTGTATTGGAATCGAATTAGACCAAAACGGTTTGTTTCAATGAAGTTATAGACTTGAAAGGGACTGTTTCATAGATATACTATCGTTTTTTAGAGTAGTTAGCGTAATAGTTCTCAAAAAAAGAGAAAAATACTTGTTCTTAATAAGAGCATATAATAGATATGTTCGTCTTTAAAACTTGCTTTGGTTGAAAGAACCTTTAAGGTCTAACACGGATCTTAGCTACTACAAGATGGCGACCATGTTACTCATGTCTAGGAACCGGCTATTTATAGAACATGGCACCGGAGATACACGCCAGTTGCCGATTCTGAAACCAGAGTGAGCGCACGCGCTCCCCACGAGTGGTAAGCATCGTTTAAAGTTTAAAATTTCAGTTTAGCGAGAGTTACAGTTATATGTATAGTTTCTAAGAACGGCATGTTCTTTCTTCTGTTTTCTTTGATGATAGCGAGTGGCAGATGTACACGTACCTGTGTTTGCCTGGATATTTGGCAGCTCTTGACTGTAAGACGAGGATATTTTGGATTCTTTACTGGCATTAAAAATAGCAACTCTAGGTGAGTGACACGATGATTGTTTACTAATACGTGATTTCGACGTTACAAATAAGGGACGCCTACCGAGGATTTTATATTTATTTTGTTACAGGAATTACATGGCGCGATCACATTGAAATATTGAAATACAACTGTGGATATAAATAAGTGGAGAATTATACATGCTTTGATTTTGTTTTGCTAGAGTGAGTATAATATTTTATTTTGACGAATATAGTGGCTCAGTGGTTGATGCGAGACTAAGGATGGCCTCCTATCGTTTCAGATCCCGACTTTTGGTTATATTAATGGAAATTATATGACATGAGAAGTACTTGAACTGGTAAATAAGTTCCACTTTACTTATTACTGACAGATTTGGGACTTTGGGTCTTATCTTGTTTTCTCTATACACCAGGGTATGCACTATCTTATTAGGGTGCCCTTTTACTTTATTAAGTTAAAACTCACAGATGTTTCAGGACAAAGTTTTACACGTAGGTGGTGACTTTTTAACTTTAAATCTTACAGAAGACTAGTCTGAAGTTATTGATTTGTAAATAGTGTTTTATTACTATCTTCTTGGCTTGCAGCCCTGAAGAAGTCGAAAGGCATGATACTAATGCCTGACGAAACACGTGTTGGCTGCCAATTTGACTGATGGAAGAAAGAATGAAATAAAATTGGACAGATGCTGTAAACAACAACATACCTTGGTGTTACTTTTGAAGTGATTCTTCTTATATGAAATTAATCTTGGGATTGGAAAACTCTGGATACACACCAACATTTGGACTGAATTTATTGTGTTGCTCAGCAAGGAACTGTTTTGATTAGTATACCTGGAATTGGTATTCTGGGTTTGTAGGGAAGAGGGGTGACCTTCCTTTCTTTGCTTTGAAGCAGATTTCGTTATTGTGATTTTGATACTGAATGCCATATTCTTGTTGTGCGCCTATATATATGCCTGGTCATCTCTTCATATTTGCACAGAAATAGGCATACAGTAGACCAACTAAGACTATTGATATCAGTATTAAGTAAACCATGCGAACAGTTTTACACCATTGGCTATAAGCTGTTACTATTATAATCAAAAATTAAAAGAATATGAAACTCTAAAATCAATCTTCAAGGAAATCATTATATTTTTTGTTTTGAAAATACTCATAGGAAAATGTACTCTTTTTCTTTTTATTGAAAATAATATTCAAAAATCAAAATACAACCTGTAAACCTTAAAAACGTTTTCTTCCTAAATCTTAAACTCAAATGTTATTTCTTCTCCTGGACGCTTTGGAAATTTCAAAAATCAAAATTTCAGGAATTATTTAATCATTTATAGGATTTGAAAAAGTTCAATGTGACTCTTCTGGCCTGAATAATTAGCAACAGTTTGTTGGACAGTAAATCTCTGTAGTTGGCTCTACGTCTTCAGACACAGATGTCAGATATGCCCATTCAGAGGAAGCATAATTTCTGTTTAGAATTCTCTTTCCTGTAGGTCCTTTAGCAACAGGCTTCACTCTCACTATTCTCTACATCGATTTGAACAACTTCTGGTTCTTCTTTTATCAATTCTAACCTTTCATTCGCCCAATGATTTCTTGTTTTGCCTTGGGTAATAGGACTTTTGCATCTTCATTTGCTGAATCTTCTTCACTCATAGATGAACTTGTGCTTTGATTAGCATCAGCAACTTGTCTCACTGTGTACCGCTTTCTGCCTCTGGGGGTTCTCAAGACTCATATTTGCAGCTGCAAACTCCTACTTGTTCAATCAGAGACTGATTCTTTTTGATTCTGATTGTGACTTTGCAACCACTCTTCACTCTCATCTTTGATTTAGAACTGGCCATTGGTACCTACACCATGATTTCTACATTTGACAGTGATTCACCAGTTTCAAAATTGTGAATCAGTAGTTGTTGTTACCACTTCTTCATCTGCCATCTTCACTCTTCTTGTTTAAGCAGCATGGAACCACTGTGGAAATCCTGTACATTTCACAACAGAGTAGGTCACAAGCATGAATTGATAAGACCCCTTCCAATTCTCCTCAAGGCAGCTCTTGCGGACATACTTTTTCACCAGGATCCGGTCACCTAGTTGAAGTGGAAGCCATAGAATTTCTTTTAATTTCTTTCAAGGGTGATGTTTCCTGGCTCATCTGATGAGAGACAGATTTCACAACATTAGCCAGACTTTTACAGTAGTCTAATACAATGTCATCAGTTATTGACTTGAGTACTTCCTAAGGTATAAAGGCGATCCCCATAGCTCTGCCCATTAACCTTTCATGGGGCAAGAGTCCAGTCATTTTGCCTGGGGTACTTCTAATGCTGATGATAACAAAGGAAGACCATTGTCCCATTTCAAACTAGTGAATGTACACACTTTACCAACTTGTTTTTTATCTTCTCTATAATGCCAGATGAAAGAGGATGATAACTACAATGAAGCTTCTGATCAATCTGGGGAACTGTAAAAATCAATTTAAGAATTAAGTTTTTTAAACGATTTCTACAGTCTATGGATAAAAAAGGAGGATAGGAGAGAGGATGTAGCATAACGTCCAAAGATTCCAACTTTGGAACTGGGGAACCAGGTTCAAGTCTCGTGTCGGCTCAACATACTATGATTTTGGGCAAATTACTTAATCTCCCCGTACCAACTAAAAATGAATGTGTCATTGTCAAATGTAACTGCTGCTCACTAAAGTGCTCCAATACCTTTGGGTCAAGTTTGCACTATATAAAACTGC
Source organism: Lissotriton helveticus (assembly GCF_964261635.1). NCBI lineage: Eukaryota > Metazoa > Chordata > Amphibia > Caudata > Salamandridae > Lissotriton > Lissotriton helveticus. The sequence continues at coordinate 789,851,045 of NC_136068.1, forward strand.
CCCCAGAAAAGGTCGGCTGGCCAAACTATGGAGCCAATCCCCTCAACAAAAGTTTGGCAACTGGCACTCTGTTAGGTAGGGCAGGCCTCAACCCATTTAGAGGGCAAACAGACAATCATGAGAACATATTTAAGGCCATTATAAAGTGGTATCTCAATGAAGTTTGCCTGTAGCCTTGTAAATGGCCTCTGAGTTGCCTATATGGTTCATGGTCATAGTAGTTCTCTTCACCCGGTTATTTCTTTGACAAGAAACACCTTGTAAGGACAGATCTTCTGCAACATATTTGAATCTAGTATTTATAAAACGCACTGGTCATTTCATCCCTTCCTACGTAAGTTTGCCCATGGAGAAAACGAGTCATATAATACAGTATTGAGTCAGGAAGAATATGTTTGTATTCAGGAGTAATCCATATGTCACTGTAACTCTTTTTAAAACCCAACATTCATCCTTGGTACGGTCCTCTTAGAGATCTCTTAATTCACTTAATGAAATCTGTATTGGATGTAACAAGAAACAATTGACAATATTTGTGCTTACATCAGAAATTTCACTTGATTCATTTTCTGTTTCTCGCATCACAATCTGCTCATCTGATCTCACAGCTGCATTTTCAAGCATGTAGTATCTTACAAGTTGGTCAGCATATTTATTTCCCAATATGACCATATCATTACCAGCCATAAGGGCAGCACACTTGACCACTACAATTCTTTTCGGCTTTTGTAATGCCCCAAACAAATCAAGAAAATAGAAAACATTTATGATCGGAGAGGCAGAGGATATCAGAAAACTCTTTGTGATTATAATTGTGCAAAATTATGTACCACTCCAAATCCATACGGGCTGTCTGTATAAATTGTTATATTCAATCATTCCATTTTGAGAGGAATCTCATTGATATACCTGGCCGTGGTTTGGCACATAATTCTGTGACATTCATAAAGTCCAGTTCCTCAAACATCACAATCATCATCATCATCACTTTCTTCGCCTCTGTCTAAAACAGGTAGCAGCATTGCAGGATTCAAAGAACTGCATCTTCTAATCCTGATGTTTTCAGCTGCAATAATGATTTGTTAATAGTTCGTAAGGCAGCTTTTTGTCATGTACTGAGTTCATACTCTCCGCCAGTCCCCGGCTTTCCACCACCTCTTTCCAACTAAGTAGTGTATGGGGCATTAGGGATTTCCATCTTCTAGTGATACCCCTTTTGGCAAGGAGTAAAGCCAGATCCGCAAATCTGGCTTGTACTTTGTGCTCTTTATGGCTCCTGTATAGCCCCAGTATACTTGCCTCTACAACAAACTTTCAACAGAATGAGGAACAAATGCAAACAAAATATGTACCATTACAATCCCTTCACTTTGTATAATTACAGTGCAAATAGCTGCAACCACCTTCAGACAACCTGGTAGAGCTACACCTTCTGACTGGATCTAACAATGAAGGGAAATATGCCACAGATCTCATACTCCATGTTTTTGAGTCAAAATGATAAAGAGCACCCACTCTTTTCATAGCAATAGAGAAAAAGGTCTTCGACAAAATCAAGCATTTTAAGGGCAAGGGTGTTACATAAATTGTCTCTAATTTCCCAATTGACCTTTATACGTTTGTCATCAAACTGCACCGTATTCTTGATATCAATGTAAGTTAGCTTTTGCCAGCACGGAATTTGTATAAATATTTCAGCTAGTAACGTGACCTTAAATGTACTTAGAGTACCTGGAATTTCCGCATCTTCCTATGTCGATGAATCTTTGCCACCGAAGAAATCACAGTTAGCAGTAGCTTAGGGTAATTCAAACTAGCACCATAAAGTACTAAGGGGCATGTCAGGTTAGGAGTGCATAGAATGCCTTTACTTTCTAGCTAGGAACACAGACTATATAGAAACGCCACTAAACATTTTCCAAAAACAAGGGAATATGTCATCAACGTCCAATGGAGGAAGATCTTCTAATGGACCAACGTTTTTATCCTTGATTCACCCGGTAAAAGTCCATGTCATCATGAAGTGATTCAGATGCGGGTACAGCTACTAAAAAAGGATACATCTACAAAGATTATCGTGAGAACATTTTGCAAGCCTACTCTATTAGCTACTTAGTGTCCCATCCTGGAAGAATGAGATGTTCATGAAACATTTAAATCTGGAATGTCCTGGTTGGCTCACAAAATGTAAGCTACTGCAAGCATTTTCTTTCATTAATACACTTGTTCTTTATGAATATGTGGCGGGGAAACAATCTAGATACAGTGATATCATATGTTATGAGGAAAAGAGAAATACAATTTTCAGGAAACAACACATTTCACAAACAGGTCAGGTTCCATAGTTCAGTGATAACGTTAAATCATCTTTGGCAAAAAGCAATTATATTCTTAAAGGGATAGAGCAGAAATAAAAGAATAGTGAGGCCAGGCTTAGTGGAACCCTAACTGAGGCCTAGTTAGCATAAGCCAGGAAAAGGCACTTTAACACATCACAACAAATTTGTTTCACATACAATAGCACAATGTCAATGTATATATGTAAATTCAAGAGTACATTTATTTTCTTCACATTGTTAATAATGCAGAATTTTATAAATGCACAAATCTCCTAAAGAAGCACGATTCACAGGAAAAGAATAGCTACAAAATTGACAGCTCAATAATTTAAGAGAGACCACATCCCAAACTAGATTAAATAGTTCATACTTGAGCCACTGATCGATGACCGCAATGTAAACCAGAAACGGTATGAGAAAGATGGGTTTTTAAGTTAAAATACATAACAGTGATTTGAATGAAAACATTCTGGGGTCATTACTGAAGAGAATGAACGAGAATGATTCAATATATCGCTCTGTAGACTTTACAGTTATTGAGAATTCAACTATAGCTAGGTACAACCATTAAGTCATCAGTTTATGGGTTGTAAACCAAACTGGGAGGTGCCACCTTTCCTGGCTTCTACTTCCTTCTGAACATATGTTCAACACAACTTTAGATGGTGACACACACCATGTCGTGTTCATACTTTGGCAGTTAGCCACAGAGCCTCCCTGTGTTTTTTAGAGTGTCACAATTGTGAGACGATGAAATATATTTGCTACAACTTGAATAAAAGGCACTCTTCCATTCTATTCCATGAAAGCATACAAAAAATTACTTTTAAATTGCATCCAGTAGACAAAAATTGCAACAAACAAACCACATGACTGGACAATGATCACAAACTAGTCCACCTCATGTACCTCATGGGGATGGGTAGCCACTTAACACAGTAGTTCTATCGGGGTATTCGCACACACCGTCCCACTCCCGTCACTGTAATACGTGTCAAATGGGAACAGGTTATCGATAGATCGCTTTCAGACAAGGAATGGGCAACAATATTGGAATACCCAAAACGAACCTCCTGTAACACCCGCTTCAAATTAATTCAGTACATGATTACGCAGAGAGCGTACCTAACCCCACTTAGACTACATGTCATCTTCCCTGCCATTCTATCACACAGCCCTAGATGCTCTGACCAAGATGCAGATTTATTACATATGCTCTGGGCCTGCCCCAACCTGGGATGATACTTGGGTGGTATAACCACTATTTTAAAAGAGGTAGTAGGGAACACAGGATGGCACAAAGTAGAGGCAAATATACTGGGGCTATACATGAGACATAAAGAGCACAAAGTACAAGCCAGATTTGCGGATCTGGCTTCACTCCTTGGTAAACGAGGTATTACTAGAAGATGGAAATCCCTACTGCCCCATACCCTACTTAGTTGGAAGGAAGAGGTGGAAAGCTGGGGACTGGCAGAGAGTTGGTGATCCGTAGAGAGGAGAAAAGAGGCCTAAGAAAGGACCCAATCGCAATGAGCTGGGATCATTTGTTGGAAACTTTCAAAGCATTTGACATTCTCGCACTAGAGGACTCCAGATAAGGGCTTTTATTCTATTATCTAGCCCCTCCCCAAAGAGTAGACATTACTATTGCACCGTAGATTAGGTAACCGTCAGATCCACTACTCCCATTATTCCCAATTACTCCCTATATATAAAGATTTTTCCTACCTAGAATTTGCTTAAACTCTTTTAGTCTGTGTACTCCAGGTCCCAGATATGCTTTTATCATTTAGAACTTCCAATACTTTGTGACCGTCTGGACCTGTGCCAAAGCGGTCGCTCCCCACGCTCCCCGACTTGAGACCCCTGATCGTGCTCCTCTCGGCAGCTCCCACAGCTGAAGCGCATCGCTAGTCACGCTGCTGTGTGTGGTATCGTAGCCCAATTGTAATTTAATAACGTGCGTGATACCTTAGCCTATTTGCATTTAATAGCGCTTCCACACGGATATTGCGCATAACATTGTAGAGTCGCACTTACTGCTCTGCCGAGCTGCGCATCAGTTCTCAGACTCTGTTGGTTCAATTTGCATACTTTGTGCTTAATTGTACTTGTTGGCTGTGACCCTGTTTCGCTTTACATGCCGCCCACCATTTTGTTGTTGAGCTCTCCCCGGGCCCGCCTCCCCTCCCCGCTACCGCCTCCCAGCTGCCCCTCCCACCCAAGAATAGAGAGCTCATCTCCTCCTCTTTACAGCTGTGACCGTCTGGACCTGTGCCAAAGCGGTCGCTCCCCACGCTCCCCGACTTGAGACCCCTGATCGTGCTCCTCTCTGCAGCTCCCACAGCTGAAGCGCATCGCTAGTCACGCTGCTGTGTGTGGTATCGTAGCCCAATTGTAATTTAATAACGTGCGTGATATCTTAGCCTATTTGCATTTAATAGCGCTTCCACACGGATATTGCGCATAACATTGTAGAGTCGCACTTACTGCTCTGCCGAGCTGCGCGTCAGTTCTCAGACTCTGTTAGTTCAATTTGCATACTTTGTGCTTAATTGTACTTGTTGGCTGTGACCCTGTTTCGCTTTACATTCCGCCCACCATTTTGTTGTTGTGCTCTCCCCGGGCCCGCCTCCCCTCCCCGCTACCGCTTCCCAGCTGCCCCTCCCACGCTCCGCCCCCCTCCACTCTCCATTTATGACGAATGTCCCAACGCGAAGCGTCCACGCGCAGCGGTCGCGCCGAAGGTGCGCCAAAGGTAAGCCCGTCTACGCCCGTCCACGCCTGGACCGCGCCCAGCACCAGACCCCCTGGCCTCCGCAAACCGCACTCCGTCCGCATTAGTTACGACGCAGCCACCCTCCTAGCCCTCAACCACGGACGCACACCCCAATGCTACGAAGCTGCCCCAGGGCGTACTCACGGGCCCCTCACCTGCCACTCCTGCAAATATACCAGCATCAAGACCCCTACCACATCCACTAACCCCAAACACAGCTCCGACCCCAACCACCTGAAGTGCATCCTGCTGAATACCCGCTCGGTCCACAGACACGCCACCGAACTTTGGGATCTACTCGACGCCATATCACCAGACGTCGCCTTCCTCACTGAAACATGGATGAATGCATCATCAACACCCGACATCGCCATAGCCATCCCGGACAACTACAAGATCATCCGAAAAGACCGTTCCATTCAAACTGGAGGAGGCATCGCCATCGTCCATAAGAACACCATCAAAATCACGACCAGCTCTGACGATAACCTTACCACCGCCGAACACCTCCACTTCCAGATCCACACGGACCCCAGAACCACACTCAGAGGCACCCTCCTCTACAGGCCCCCAGGAACACGTAAACAATTCAACGAGAACATCACTGACTTCATCAGCCCTCATGCCCTCGCCTCCGAGAACTACGTTCTACTAGGAGACCTCAACTTCCACCTAGAAAAGAAAAACGACAGCAACACCACCACCCTCTTGGACAACCTGACCAATCTCGGACTCAAACAACTTGTTAATATCCCCACCCATGTAGCCGGGCATACACTAGATCCAATCTTCACTTCCAGCAAACACATCTCCTTCGATCGCACCACAACTCTCCACTGGACGGACCACAGCTGTGTTCACTTCAGCTACAAAACAACCTCGACCCGCTTTCCCCCACTACCTATTCCCCGAAGAAAATGGAATAAAATCACCACTGACCAACTCATCACATCGCTCAACCAAAAACCACCCGCCCTCTCATCAGACCCAAACCAAGCTGCCATCAAACTCAAACAATGGATCTCTCACAGCGCCGACGAATTAGCACCCTTGAAAAACCATCACACCAAACAAGACAGCAAAAAGGCCCCCTGGTTCAACGATGACCTTAAGAAATCCAAGAAACTATGCCATACTCTCGAGAAAACATGGAGAAAAAACCCAACCGCCGACAACATGACCACCTTCAAGACAGCCACCCGCAAACACCACCAGCTGATCCGATCCACCAAGAAATCAGCACTCAAGAATCGACTCGACAACAATGCCCACAACAGCAAGGAACTATTCAACATCGTCAAAGAATTCACCAACCCCACCGCAGCCTCAAACGACATCACTCCCTCCCAAGACCTCTGCGATTCGTTATCCTCCTTCTTCTACAACAAAATTGCCGACATACACAACAGCTTCGAAAACAGTTCCAACGAACAATCCTCCCCACCCCCCTCAGAACCTAAGCCGCCCTCTAACAATCTCAGCGCCTGGAACCCAATAACCACCAAAGACACCATCCGCCTAATGAATTCCATCCACTCTGGCTCGCCAACCGACCCATGTCCCCACCACATCTTCAACAAAGCAAACTCCATCATCGCACCCCATCTCCGTGATGTTATCAACTGCTCCATCAACTCTGCTACTTTCCCAGAAAGCTGGAAACATGCCGAAGTCAGCGCCCTCCTAAAGAAACCCACAGCAGACCCCTCTGAACTCAAAAACTACCGCCCAATATCCCTCCTCCCTTTCCCGGCAAAAGTCATCGAGAAAGCCATCAATAGCCAACTCGCCGCCTTCCTCGAATCCAACAACTCCCTCGATCCCTCACAGAATGGCTTTCGAGCCAAACACAGCACCGAAACCACCCTCATCGCAGCCACAGACGATATCCGAACACTACTGGACAACGGAGAAACAGTGGCCCTCATTCTACTCGACCTCTCCGCCGCCTTCGACACAGTCTGTCATAGCACCCTCGTACAGCGCCTCAACAGCAGCGGAATACAAGGAAAAGCACTGGAATGGATCATCTCGTTCCTCGTCGGAAGAACCCAGAGAGTAAGACTTCCGCCATTCAAATCAGAGGCTACAGAAGTCATCTGCGGTGTACCACAAGGATCATCACTCAGTCCCACCCTCTTCAACGTTTACATGAGTCCACTCGCATCCATCGCGCGTCAGCACAACCTTAACATCATCTCCTACGCTGACGACACCCAGCTGATCCTCTCCCTCACCAAAGACCCTAACTCCGCCGAAACCAACCTTCACGAAGGCATGAAAGAAGTAGCCGAATGGATGAAATACAGCCGCCTAAAACTTAACTCAGATAAAACGGAGGTGCTCATCCTAGGATCTTCCCCCTCTACCTGGGACGACTCATGGTGGCCTTCAGCTCTAGGCACAGCACCCATACCCACAGATCACGCACGCAACCTGGGCTTCATCCTAGATTCCTCACTCTCGATGACCAGACAAGTCAACGCCGTCTCATCCTCCTGCTACAACGTACTTCGTATGCTCAAAAAAATCTTCAGTTGGATCCCCTCCGAGACAAGAAAGACTGTCACCCACGCACTAGTCACGAGCCGACTGGACTACGGAAACACCCTCTACGCCGGAATTACAGCCAAATTACAGAAAAAACTCCAACGCATCCAAAACGCATCAGCGAGACTCATCTTGGACATCCCTCACCAAAACCACATTACCGGCCACCTGAAAGACCTCCACTGGCTCCCGGTCAACAAGAGAATAACATTCCGTCTCCTCACCCACGCACACAAGGCCCTCTACAAACTTGGGCCCAAATGCCTCAACTCTCGACTGTCCTTCTACACACCCACCCGCCAACTAAGATCCTCCAATCAAGGCCTCGCCGCAGTTCCGCGTATCCAAAGATCCACCATGGGAGGTAGATCCTTCTCCTACTTGGCGGCCAAGACCTGGAACTCACTCCCCACCCACCTCCGCCTCACACAGAACCACATTCCCTTCAGAAAAGAACTTAAAACCTGGCTATTCGATAAATAATGAACCCATCCCCAAGCGCCTTGAGACCATCTGGGTGAGTAGTGAGCTATATAAATTCCTGAACTTGAACTTGAACTTGAACTTTGTGACGGCTCATCAGCAGGGGTGGGAGGTTAATAAAATGTATATCACTGACTAGATATTTGTCCAGGACAACAGTATAATTATTAAACAACATGACGGGAAGTGATGTTATGTTAGGATGACAACTGTGATGTTTGGTACTAAGAAGGTGAGACTGCTTTTGTGGTGCACCGCTGAGGTATGCTATGATTGTTAAGTTATGTTTGTACGTGAGATTTGTCATTTGCTATGGCTCTCCGATCATTGCTTTCCTCTGTACTGTTACTGGAGAAAATGAATAAAGTTTGTTTAAAAAAAAATGACTGCACAATAATATGGTCCCCATTGAATTTGTTTTTTCAGCTTCTATTTTGGAAGTGCAGCAGAAATTGCTAATTTGTGTAGTCATATACCATCTCTTTTTATAAATGGCCAATCTATACTTTTTATAGCCCTCTCACCCCTCTTTTGACAATGTAACACTATTACAGTATAGTACATTATCAAATCTCTTTATCAGAGAACTATTGGCACCCCTCCATTCTAACATGGGGCATCCTCAACAGCTTTGGGTCAATACATGATAGACCATCACATTAATAACAACTACATTTCCCTTTTTACAATTTCTAGACAAAATATGCTCATAGACCCAGATCACTGGCTTTAATTTCAAAGAAGCATTCTCCAGATACCCTATTATTCTCTTCAGTAATACTTATCAAGTTTTTGAATGATTACTCATGCTCACTAGTCCACTTTAAGATGGAGCTTGAAAAGCAGGACTACCACTCGCCTGCAAGATGGTGACCTCACATGACACAGATACATCATGCACTCCAATTGAGAGGCTGGCTGCTCACTTTCAAAAACACAATCCCTCTATACTCCCATTAAATTTTGGGACAGTGAGGAAGATTGTGAACTCATACTTTGGGCTTCCAGCCAATGCATCTTCAAGTGGAAATAGGTAACTTTTGACTATGATACTATCAGGTCTGTGTTGTCGACTTTTGTGGTGGCTGATTTTTATCTTGACTACTTCCAGTAAAGTTCCTCAAAGGCAACACCAGGTCCCGGCTTTCCATGGCACCCTTAGAAACTATTTCTAGGGTGATCTCCTACCTTTAAAAAAATAACAATGGACATGTGTGTGCAAAGGAATCAGCGTGTTACACCAGTAACTCGAAAGAGTGAAGTATGCTGCATGAGTGCACCTCTAAAAGACCTTTACCACTCCATACCCCTACCCACCTCAAACCCTAAAAACACCCTCAAACCCAATACCTTTACCCACCGCTAAACCCTAAAAACAGTTGTTAATAACTGTGACCCCATTTGACAAATCTCCACAAACCTCTTTGAACAGTTTGTGCATGAAAAGTTGAGGGGTGATCCGTCAAACGGGGGTTGAGAAAGAGGGGGCCCAAACTGCATTTTCCCCATTCATTTTTTCCATAGGAACTTTAGAAACCATTACCCCCCCCCCCCCCCCAAACCGCTGAGTGGATTTACACCAAATTTGACCGGAATCCCGATCTTTGTACAGATAGAGTGCTTTTTGTGTTTTGGTGTTAATTCGTTCAGTAATTTTTGAGAAATGATAGTTAAACTAAATTGGAAATTTCACACCCAGCAAAGGATCTGCAGAGCCAACAGATCTCAAAGCGCGATCTGATTGGCTGCCACTGCGTCAGCCAGGAAGTGGTGGCAGCCATCTTAGGACTTGGTTGTGAGTCCTAAAACATGCAAAAACAAAGACATAAGAGGGCCGGATACAGATACCCTGACCTCCTAGACATGGTGGTGGGGTCCCAGAGGGTCCCCACCATGGGCCAAATGTCTTTTTTTATTTGGCTGAAAATTCACAGTGGATCCGCAAATCTGCCATCATTTCTTTAAAAAAAAGAAGCTCAGTCACTTTTCTAAACCCCCCTGTGGTGGGCCAGTGGGATGAAAGTTACATTTTTTTCTGGAGGGCAGATATGCTGCCTCCCCCTCCCCAGGCTGCTTTTGGCCCCAATTAATTTTTTAAGGGGAGGAGAGGCCACATGGCCACCATCGCTGAGCCTCTAAAGGCCCTAAGTACCCCATCCTTGGGGCAGCTAAACTTTGCAAAAGGGACAGGGGATGCATGGCCCCCTCGCTAATCCTTCTGTAGTCCCGGAGATCCCATCCCTTGGGCAGGCTCACTAGCTATGTTTCGGGAGCTCAACCACAGGACTACAACTACAACTCACACCATCGCCATGCTCTGCTAATTACCCCACATATTACATCACTCATGACATTGATTATAACACTGCAACATTTACAGTGAATGTACTGATGAGAAAACTGTGTATGGTAAACACATGTTTTATAGTTCCTGAGATAACTATAACTGGTGAATTGCAGAGATTTTTGGAGCTTAAAATGTTACATTGTAACAGAACATTTCACCCAACTATAGCGTTACTTTAACAAGACATACCATGGATGGTAAAAGCACCTAAAAGTGCATGCGTGGAAAAAACACTGGATGGTAATTGCGACGCTGTAAAGGCTGCTTTCGGTTTCTGAACTTTGCAGTCTGTAGCTCATGCACTAACTCGTAGAATTTCTGAGTTTTGACAGCTTTGGTCTGCTTCAATGAACCTCTTCATGATATGGCCCTTGATAAATTGAATGACCCATGAGCAAAGTATTTTTTTATCGTATCATTCGCGACATAACCACAATGCCTATGAATATAATTAGTAATGCCATTTATGATGTCATTATTGTTCTCACATACAACATAATTGCTGAAGTAACTTGTGGTGTTCTGGTAAATCAACTACTTTAAAGGTTTCCATCAATCTAAATTATAATTCTATGGGTACAGTGATCTGTTATAAAAACGTTGTTTTTTTCATCCATAGTGCAGAGACTGAACGAAAGGAATGCAAGTGAGGGAGGTAGAAAGGCAGAGAGAGATTAATCAAGAGAGAAAGAGAAAGTGGTATATGCAGATAAAGACTATATAGAGTGAACGATGAAGAGATTGAAAGAGAAAGAGAGCAAGGAAGAGTGATTGAAAGGAAGAGATCGGTTAGAAATAGTCTGCAATCTTTATTCACTTGTCAGTTCCAGTTGCTAAACCATTTGCTTCGAGCATCCTTTTGTTTGTGAAACATGAAGTGAGCCAACATCTAGCATTTCATTCAGAGTGCAATTACTTATGTGTAGCCCGGGGTTTCGTAGGCCTTGAGAATTGTTATGATGTTCAGTAGTTTCGATGTCCTTATTCTGCATTCACATGAGATGAAAAAATGATCACGAAAGTATTTTATCTAATAATAGAGAGGCTTTTTCAGGACAGATTCTGGAAAATTGTAAGACAGTTTGTAAACGAATATAACTTTTAAAAATATTATGTGTTATTGGAGTTGTGATGACACTGGAATGTTGTCCTTTACCACATTTGTATTGTTCTACCAAAATATGTTTTAAACACTCTACTCCAGTGAATGTGCTTCAGGTATAAATATTCTTATTTCAGCCATTTGGTGGCTCGCGGGATACTCTGAGGTGTCCCATCTAGAGTGGTTAAAAAACGGAAACACACTCTAGTAGGTGTAGCTGGATCGGCTTCCAAAGACAATAATTAAGTTTATTTTCATTATGGCCACTACAGCTCAACTTGCCAAACAAACAGGCCATTGGGCCTGACTGCTGTCACCTGTTATCAGGGCCTTTTCTAGGTGTTTTGCCGCCCTAGGCGAGAATTCAAAAATGCCGCCTCCTCCCTTTTACTACAGTCACTCTCCCCCGTCATCCAGGCTAGAAGAATTCATACATTAGATATAAAAGAACTTGGAAAGTTTGGAAGTGACAAAATGGTTGTGTTTTGCCCAGAAAGCATATTACAGCAAGATAAACAGCAGGTACCACATTACAACGGTGAACCAGCTATATTGCCCAGTTCATGATTACACTGGCATACATCTTGAGCTGTTCAAGTCACAAAGCTTACGATTCGAAATAGCACGCTCTTGTACCTTACTGGTATACCTCCAAATGCTTTGCCATGGAAGGATGCAGCAGGGTGCATTTATTTAGCTATGCATAACATGGAGCTGGAATGTTTTGTCAACAATTATATAATTTCGATGAAAAAATGATATGCATCCTATAAAATGCTTTCTTCTTAATAGCCCCCCACCTCCATTTGGGATGGTTTGAATAAGGGTGAAATTGTTCCTGGATATTAGCAGAATATAGAAGGAACATACCGGCAGCTCTCATTAATGTAGAGTAAACTTGACTAACATGTTACACAAAAAATTAAGTGGTTCATTTATGACAAATGTATCTGAGTACATCCCATTTACTATTTTCTTTCATTTTTGTAAAGGGAAATATTAAATAGTGCAGAAAAACATTGTTCTCTGAATGGTGTTGACATGTTTGGGATGCATGCCTCATACTCACATACTCTATTAATAAATCTGCCTTACTATAAAAGAACGCTCTCTACTATCTGCTTTGCTGAACCTGGCATAGGAAATGATCTCCCAATCAGCATTCTTTTAAGGCTATAAGGGAAGAGCGAGTTCCATTCTTTCCATGCTTATCAGGATAGAACTCTTATATTGAAGGAAGAGCATCCCAAGTCCCCTCCTCATCCTGATTCCTAAGATTAGAAAATGTGCTTTACATCCCCCATGTTTAGTTCACCATCGGATCCGGTCCTTGTGGTTCATCCTTCTAGACCTGTATGAAACAGGAACACAAGTCGTCAGGGGCACAGAACTTCCCAAAAGCAGAAATATTTGTTTTATAGACATTTATGACAATGGAGAAGAATGCTGACACATCTGGAAAAATCATTTTGAAATAGAGTGCGTTTGTATTCTCGGAAGGTACCCTCGCCAAACTGTAGTAGGTCACTGCGCTCCAACGCACTAAGGAGCCACCGTTACCCCTTTGCATAGACGTGCTAGACAGACACTGCAGTGTGTCTGGCAAAAGGTAGAGGGTTTCTAACTTTACCACCAAGGGAGAAGGGAATCAGCAACCTGAATTATTTAGCACTGACAACTCCTGGGTGCTAGTGAAACAAAACACTGGGACTTGAACCTGGAGCATTGGGCTGCCATAAATTTGGGACCATCCGGGTGACACACATAATTTACTCTACAAAAGAAATTCTTTGCTCCATGTTACCTCAATTACTTTTGGGATTGGGAAAAGATATTCAACAAATTGCTATCACGTGCACAAAAACACAGGATGCACACTAGTCCAGAGCATAGACCATTAAACTTGACATATTTCAAACACCCTGCAGCTATGACTCCATACCTGGCCACAAGTCTATTTATTAGATAATCTCATCAGCTTGGAGCTCTGCTCTGAACGTCTTAAAAACTACCTTTACCTCTGGTTGCAGACAAAGCAGGAGAGGGTGTTCTCAACGCCCTTACAGTATGGCTGAGATAAAAGTGCACTCCTGAAGTGTTTTGAGCAGCGTGCCACAAACCACACACATCACAATGAAGCAGTAGAAATGGGAGATCACAATAAAAAAAAAGAACATTTTAGTGAAAAAGGAAACAAGTCAAAAGAAAAACGCAACTTCTGCAAGTACCATTTGTACGTTCACTGTTGTAACGCTACAATAAACAAATCGAATCTGGAAAACATGCGTAAACTCGGGTAAAAATTAAGTACATATATACTGCGGATGTTTTTGAAACCAAAAATATACAAACATTTAAAAAAGTATACAGTGCATATGCATTAACTGTATGGTAATAATGTTTTTGTGAATCAGGCACACGTGGAATATCCTCTTGGATTTCACCCCAGTAGTCGAATCTGAACAAAAAAAGGAAATAAGCAAGCAGTGTTTGACACACAAAAAAACCCAGATTATTGCTACAAACCGGGACATGACAGAAAAACAACCCGTCCAATTGGGTGAGGAGCTTCATGATTGAAAATGTTGATTTTTATGTATAGCTCTTACTTAATACTTTACATTTTGAGTTTCTGGTGGCTATGATATGATTGTATGTTTCCAAGCTCGGCTAATAGGAGGAAACACTCCCCTTACGTATTTTGTCCTCAATCCAAAAAATGATTGCCGGGGAAACTACAGACCTAAATGAAAGATGACAGACGGTATAACCTTACTTTTCAACTACATAAATATAAAGGTTACCTGTCAGAAAGGGAAAACTCAATTACGCAAAATCGATTTACCTGGACAACATTTGTCTGCTCTTCACATTGGCCATAATGTAATTTGGCGAACCTAAACATTTTTGATAGTCATACTATAAGATATGTAGTGAACTGTAGGCCAAAAGGCACCCTCGGAAATACAGGTAACTTTAGAATTATAGTGATTTATAAAGAACTTGGACCATTACCTTCACCTGTAACTATTCATATAATTATTGACTTAGCATATGCAGATGTTCTCCCCTCATTACTTAACAAAGCATGTTCTGTGCTTTCTATCATTTGGACAAAGCGTGTGTGCAGACAGCTGAGGTGAGAAGTCAATACTATCTTCGCTAAACTTTCTCCCGCACTGTAAGGGAATGTTTGACATCGAGGCTCCGAGGGCAGTGTCGGGACCACTAAAATAAAAACGTGCAACGTTCGCTTCACCACTTACCCCAGTGATGATGACAGCGTGTCCCCGACCCAAGTGGCAAAAACGCAGGCGGCGGCCAGGAGCACGATGAAGCACCTCAGGTTTGTCATGGCGCCTCCTGCAGTGCTTTTTTAAAAGTGCAGTGAGAGCAGGTGTGACGAAGCGGAAAGGTAGCTTGGTGCTGTGCAGAGGCAGGTGGGAGCCCTGTCAGGTGTGTGCAGGAATTAGAAATGTGCGCCTCACTCACTTCTTACAACACCTTGCCACTGGAGGACATTTCCCAAAAGTGTGGAGGTTTGCATTGGCTCACTGATGATCTGGTGGAAGGCGAGTGGCACGCACCATAGGGCGCCCGCCCGTGGTGTACTGGCGCCGAAAGTGACCTGACGGCGCTTTTGAGGTCTAATGTTTGTTTACGTTTTCGTACATAGAGTACGAACTCTGCTCTTTTGCCGCCTTAGCCCTTTTGCCGCCCTAGGCGGCCGCCCAGTGCTGCCTAATAGCAGAAACTGCCCTGCCTGTTATTTATAACTGCCAATCCAAATTTGGCAGATGTGGTGTCTTGGTAGTTGTAGTTCCTCTGGTACCCGGCAGATCTGATCCAATTGAGCATTCAAAGAGCCAAGACAAGTGATATTGCCAAGGGTCTTGGTCCAATGCCGCAGGTTCATTTTCTTTTAACTTCTTTTTTCTAGGTTCCTTGTTAGTTTCACCCAATGGGGAGCAAAGTGCTCTAATGTCTTTGTACATTGCAGTTGGTTCCACTCCTAACTCAGGGTGTTAATGACTGTGGAAAGTTTGAGGAGTCTCTCTGGTTTTTCTTTTAGGACGGTGGTGGAGCAGGGTTTTGCAACAATAAAACCAGCTTGGATTGAACCCCCAGTAACATTTATTAACAGTGTGTTGTGAAAAGATTATTAAGAAATGCTAAAATAAGAAGAAATGCTTATGCGCATGCACGGACTAATGCGTGTACAAATGCATGAAAAACTGGGCAGCATTGTGTTTTGGCTTTAAGAAAATAATGACTAATGCTGCTTTTGTGCACGTTAATAATACATTGCTAGGAATAATACGGGTTGTGCATGGGTTAGTGCAATGCTGGGAGGGTGTGCAATGAAATTACAATTCATGAAAATAATAATGTTATGTGTTTAATTTCTGTAGAAAAAGCAAGCATGGGCCTACTTTCCTGCATGCCTGTTTGGGGTAACCAAAAAGGATTTTTTTTTTAAAGAAGAGAGAATGTAAAGCTTCCGAAAGAAGTGACCTTCCTAGCATGCTGAATGACTGCCAAACTACAGAAAAGAAATTTGATAAGCAAGTGGAAGCGTGTAACTTCCTTACGAGACAAAGCAAGCTAAGTGATTTGCAACGTAAAATGACTGAAAACAAATATGAAATACAATTGTGTTCATAGTTATTTCCTGGGACAAAACTGCTGTAATGCTGAAAGTATAAAACAAAGCACATTTAATAAAGAGATCACGCTGAAAGTGGTGTGACAGAACACCCCATCCTTAGCCAATTAGAGTCGTAGTTTATAGCAATATCGAAACAAATGTGGGTTGGACATTCAGGTTTCAGGGTATAATTGGGGTGCCCTGGGGGTGTGGTTATTCGGGTCTACTGGTGTTAGCTAGTGGGTGATCCTCAATGCCGTCGGTTTGCTATTTCCAGATAGAGGCCTACCTGTTTCCTGATCTTGATTCCTGGCTTAATCTTTGTCACTCGACTCTTCTCGAGGGGATCACTGCTCATCTTTGGCCAAGAGGGCAGATTTCCCTGAATCTTACTTGGGTTAGTACAGATGATATATCGAATTTGCATAATCATTTGCAAATGTATATATTCTCTGAAACTTTTTTCTTTTTGCCTGTTCACTCCTTCAATGCATTGTTATTTTATTAGCAGTTTCTGTACATTGCTAATATATTTTCATCGTCTTAATCTATGATTTGCATTGTATGACAAGTACTTGTTGAGCATCTTTCTTCACATTAGTTATGATAAATGTTATAACATTTACACTGAGTCTGTTGACTGTGGAGTCTGTGGAGAAGTGTGGCTCAATGGTTAGAGCGGCAGACCCTGATGCAGAGGTCTAGCCCGGGACCAGGGTTCAATTCCCCGCCTCGGCGGGTCTTGGGCTCAAAATTCCACAGACCTGATAATTCTCGCCTCGGTGCCTATTCCAATCATGGAGTCCCACTCTGCAACTCTGGGCAATAGCTTGCTTAATCTCCACAACGGCCTCCGCAACGCTAAGGATCCCTGGCCTCCACCTTGGGGATGTCCAGGAGTGGACACCTCACAGGGAAAGCCAGGATGGGTTCCACAGCGGTATTCATACAAGCGCCTTGAGACCCTTGCGGGTGAGTAGTGCGCTATACAAGTATCAATTTACATTAAATTTACATTTAGTAGTTATAGATAGGTACATATTATTGTCATCAACTTCTCAACACCATATAAGTCCATTGCCACAAATAATAAATGTTATAAGGAGAAATGCAGGTTCTATTTAGTAATTGGTAAGTTGGGTATACACTTGCATCACACTGACACCCAGAGTGAAGGGATCAGTTGGGTAGTGTAAATGGGCCTTTGGTAATGAACATGTATGGATCCCTGATCGCTTGATCAGTTTTGGTAGCAGAGGAAGGTTAATTATTGATTACTTTTGCAATAATTATTGATTATTGAGTTATTGATTATTAACATGAAAAGTTGCTGTCTGTGTTTTATGTTGTCTGTAAGTATGGGTACGGAGTTACCTATGATCACGAGAT
Source organism: Lissotriton helveticus (assembly GCF_964261635.1). NCBI lineage: Eukaryota > Metazoa > Chordata > Amphibia > Caudata > Salamandridae > Lissotriton > Lissotriton helveticus. The sequence continues at coordinate 789,868,685 of NC_136068.1, forward strand.
AACGATATTGATGATGTTATTTTAGCCTAAGTGGCAGAGGAATAGTGTAGAAAAAAGGTATCACACTGCCGAAGTACTTTTTCTGTTGTCTAATATAGAACAGTGAAATGCGGTTGATGTTATTTTAGGGACTATTCGTTCAAAAGAAGATTGCATGAAATAGTGAAAGATCTGCCTCCGAAACTTTGGCCTTACATCCCTAAAGGAGTACCAAGACCTCTTTCTGAAAGGAAAGTCATCTTCCGAAACTTTTGCTAGTATCCCCAGAAGAGTAAGAAGATTTCCTTTAGCTTGATTGAGAGTAGAGTAGTGCTTGTCGTTATTTTACTAGAAATGAAAGTATTTCTTTGTTAATAAATGGAATTGTCTCTTTTTCTAGTGGAGCAGACCAAGTAGCATTGTTTTGTGTTGTTTCTAACGAGAATTTAGTTAAGAAAAGTGTATAAATACATTGCCGTATTATTTTGTAAAGGGAGGGTCAGTAGCAGGAGTAACACTGATGCCACAAAAGCCACGCTGGCATTGGTCAGGCAGTGAACGTGTAGTGAGCTCTGATTGGTCGGTTGGTGTTAGCTGCGTTGGCATTGGTTGAGATAGTGGACATGTAGAGAGCTCTGATTCGTTGGTTGGTGTGAGTCACGCTGGTATTGGACGAGCGCTAGCAAATAGAATAAGCTGAATTAAGGAAGGATTTTGTTTCCGTTTGCTGAAATAGTTAGTGTATAAGAATTTAAAAATGAAGATGGGAAAAAGAATAAAGGATTTACTTAAAAAGGACAAGCCGATAGTTACTAGAGAGGGACTTCCTATACCTCCTGTGAGAACGACTGTTTCTTTTATGATGTTGGAGTGTGGGTATCATAAGTGTACATGGTTATGGAATTGGGTGGGTTATACAGAAGATGATGGAGTTTTAGCTTTCCCAGAGCATGGTACATTTAAGAAGGAACTCATTAAAGCCAAATCCTAGACCTATGCAGTATGAAGCGCTTAAGGAATGGGAACATGAGGCATATAAACATATAAACATTAATTATTTTATTTGCAAATGTTTGCCCGACATATTCAACCTCTCTAAATCTTTATCAGTAAAATCCAATCTGTATGTTTTCTGTAAGACCTTAGATTTCTCTGTCTATTCCATATTCTTGTGCAGCTTCTGCCACACCTCCTTTCCCCATTTTTTGCTTTCCATGTAATATTCTTACACAAAAACAGAAACTCTTCATCTTGGTACTTACTCAACCTCACTGGACTTGTTGTACCAATAATCATTTCTTCCAGATCCACTCTCAGTCTACCTACAGCTATACTCAATTGAGACTTATTATTTTCCATTCCTCTAATCCAGTCACCTAACTCATCTGGCGAAGGACCACTGAACTCCCTGACCCTGGAGTTGTTGTAACATTCTGCACTATATTCCTAGGATCCATCTGTACACTTCTCTTTGGTGTTTCGGTCACATTTTCAGTAACTAGAAGATCAATCAATGATGTACTCATCTCATCTTGTTCTGATCCACCAACATTCCTGGCATTATTCAGGGAATTGTCAATGCATGTACTCTCGATATATTTTGGCTCTCACTTTACAATGGAACTATAGGACCAATTGATACTGGTACCAATAATGTTTCTGCATTCATTCTCATTTGACTATTTATTTGAGTTAATTCCTCTCTTGCTTCATTTAAGATGCCAATCTCACTTTCTTGCAACACTTGAGTGTTTGATGAAACTTATGAAGCTACTGGAGCTTGTGTAACCTGTGAAGCTTGTGAAGTTTATGGAGCTTGTGGAACCTGAGGGACTTGTATCTCAATTAGTGGTGCACTCTGAATTGTTTCTCCAGAATTCTCCTGATATGGTGGAGGTATTTTCATTAGTATGTCATCCATTATTCCATCATCTATTTCATTCGAGTCTGTTTCTAATTCTAAAGTCTCTGTATTATTCTTTTTCTCTATACATTTGCCTCCAGTCTGATCTTCAGCAACTATAACTGGATATATTCCATCTGCATTTACATCTCTCCTCCATCTTTTCATTTGTGCATCCCATCTAGCCTCAGAATACCTCAATATTATATTCCTATAGTTTATTCCATTCCTGTCTCTCTTGCTTATATGTCTCATGTTCCAATTCCTCAAGCGCTTCATACTGCATAGGTCTAGGATTTGGCTTTAATGAATTCCTTCTTAAATGTACCATGCTCCATCTTTTCATTTGTGCATCCCATCTAGCCTCAGAATACCTCAATATTATATTCCTATATTTTATTCCATTCCTGTCTCTCTTGTTTATATATATATATAAAAATGAGAGAGGTACGCCTTGTTACGTCAAGGGAAATAGGGTAATTAAACCAGAGGAGAGCAAGGTTTCCCTAGACCAAGATGTGTATCTATACACTCAACAAAAACAATATAATGTAACGATAGAAATTTAAAACTTCGAAATTTATTGGCATTTTAAACATAAAATCATTAAAAATATGTGCAATTCTTATTAACCACAGTCAAGGAGAGTAGATAAAATCACATAAAACACAATCACACAATTATGACCAGCATAATTTACACAAGACAGAACATGTTGTATGACTTCAATTTGTCATTACTCTTTGTACATCTCCTATATTGTATTGCCCCATGATGTCATCTACTTTCAAATACTTGATGATTGACAAAGATGTGCTTTATGAGATGGTACAGGTGAATGCGTTGACGCGTTTCGATGGCTTGGAAGTTTTACACCATCTTTTCAAGACAAATTTGTTGTGTCTGTCACTGACAGGGTTATGTGTCTTTTCCCTATAAAAATATACAAAATTAGATTCTATTCTTTTTTGAATAAATCATTTCACATTTTGTTCATCTAGTGAATTTAAATGCTATACTTTAACATCATACATATGGCATTGCATATATGACATTACATCCAAAACTTTAAATACAATCAGAAACCTTCTTAGATGCAATAGAGTCATAACCATTCTTACTTTATTAGACAGTGTCTCTGACACCATGTATATTGGTGAGTTCAATGGTCGTAAAATATCCATATTATTTTTAGGACATTATTCTATCGTTATCGAATTATCCAATATTGCCATTGGTTATGGGACCAAATTAGTTTAAGACATGGACATCTGGTGGGTATTGCTATACCTTTGTTAGCTTGTCGCATTTATTGTTTCAGATGCTATCGTGACCGGTGAGTACCCTCTGTCTTTTCTATTGGTATCTCCCGTGGGCTCTAGGTATTAAGAGAATTTTTTTTTTATAAATACGCAAGTTGGTGTCTCATATGAGACCTTACTTTCAATCGATCAGGTCATGGAATACCCAAAGAAAAGGGGGTGGCTACTAACCTCAGGTGGATATATCCTAGATGCTTATGAGAGCGTTTTATTCTTCCTTAGTTACTTCCCTTTGGGAGCGATGTCTTTTATTGGGAGCCAATCTAAAATGAAGGCAGAGAGTTCTAGTTGCTTTTATCAATATTGGCATTCTTATATCAACTGTCTCCTCTTACTTCATTTACCTTTTGTTAACTCCTGTAAGATATGAAGATCACTTGCTAGTTCAATTAAGAGCCGGTTGTTCACGGCTGTCTAGTTGTTCCTAGTGAGTTAACTGGAGAAATTACAGGACTGCTGGTGCTTAGACTGTGAAAGTAAAAATAAGGAAGTTCAATTACCCAGAGTTCTAACTGTTGTATCGGGGGTCTATCGACTATGTTCAAAATTCAGCCCTTACCGTTCGTTCGAAGCGTGTTTTCCTGCAGTCCTGTTTCATCTGTTACGGCTATTTGATTCCCGCCGTATCGTCTTTTAAACTATTATATGCGATGGTATGATTGGTTGCTTGGATATCCTATTATGTAAAATAGCAGTTTCCTATTTAGTCCGCCGCCTTACTGATGTATAACGTGCTGGGCGTGCAGACGTGGCCAGCGCTAAGATAGCCAATGATTGTTGATTTAACTAGTCTCTGCCCTGCCCAGGTTCTGCATTCATTGGCGGTTTACGATTTTAAGTGGTCCAATACTATTGGCGAACGGGTTCGTCTGACGTTATTAGTTCTATGTGTACGGGGAGGGTGCCAGGTGATACGCATCATGCGTTTGTAAATATGCTAGAGAGAAAAGCAAATAATTGTTTTGTCCTCTCTCCATAGGATAGGTCATAAATGTTAATGCGGAAACAGTAACCAAAAAGAGGGGAAACAGACATATATTCAAACTCTATCCATCTATTGATAAAACTGCTTCTTACCCCTAAGCTAAAAGGTATTGAGTTGTGTACGTAACCCCTGCGATTAGGTGGTATCGGCAGGAGGGTACTGACAAGGGAAAAGGGTTACACTTTCTATAAGTTATAATTAGCTTCTAAACTAAAAGAGGTTAATTTGAGTTATTTGCTTTCCTGTCATATGATAATGTTATTATTAGTGGGAGCGAATTACTGGGTGGAAGGAGGGGTTACATTTCCGGTAATTTATCTCATAAAATTCTGGCCCAATCTTCCCTCGTATTGAGTCCTGATTCTATTGTATTTAAATGGCACATGTACCATTGTTCCCTAGCTTTATGTTTACTGTCGATGTCTCCTCCTCTTCTATCTATAGTGATTTTTTCTAGTATGAACCAATTTAGTTCATCACAACTATGTTCCTTTATTTCATAGTGTTCTGTGAGGGGAGCATTGGCCTTCTTATTTCTGATTGCTGATTTGTGCTCCACTACTCTAGTTCGAAGCTCTCTACTGGTCTCACCGACGTAGCCAAGTCCGCAGGGACATGTCAGGAGATAAATTATGTTCTTACTACGGCAGTTATTCAGTGATTTAGATTTTAATTTTTTTCCTGCGAAGTTTATTTCCTTGGCTTCTATACAGTGGGGGCATATGGAACAGGTACCACATTTGTGGTTTCCCACAGCCTGACCTCCTGTCAGTGTTTTTTGAGTCGTCCTGGGCATTCTATAGGCTCTCACTAAGGAGTTCCTGATCGTTTTATTCCTCCTAAAAAAGAATAAAGGTTTCAGCAATTGATTATTAGAATTATAGTTTAGGATTTTCCAATTACGATTGACTATGTTTTTAATCTGATTGCGTATGTTAGTGTATTGTGTTACGAAAACTACTCTATCCACGGAGGTTTTCTTTTTTTCTTTGTTCTGGTCTAGAAGGCTGTCTCTATCATTAAACCTGGCTCTTTTAAGTGTGTTTTTTATTAGTTTATTCGGATCGCCTCTAGCTTTTAACTTCTGTTTGGTATTCTCTGCATGGGCATTGAAGTCCTTAAGAGTGGTACAATTTCTGCGGAGACTAAGAAATTCCCCAAAGGGTATATTGTCTTTTTGTGAGTGGGGGTGGTTACTTGTGTATAGGAGCAAATAATTTTTATCTGTAGGCTTCGTGTATAGTTCTACCTCCAGGATATTGTTCTCACTTTTTATGCAAATATCTAGGAACTCCACTTTTTCCTCACTATAGTGGGCGGAGAATTTTAAATTGGGATCTCCTAAGTTCAGCCACTCCAGAAAAGTAGTAGGCTCACTGCTGGCACCGTTCCAGATGAAGATGATATCATCAATGTAACGGTGCCAGCATGTGACGTTTTCAAAAAAGGGGGCTGCCTCATTATAGATGTGGTGCTGTTCAAAGTCACCCACATAAAGGCAGGCCAGACTGGGGGCACCTGCGGACTTGGCTACGTCGGTGAGACCAGTAGAGAGCTTCGAACTAGAGTAGTGGAGCACAAATCAGCAATCAGAAATAAGAAGGCCAATGCTCCCCTCACAGAACACTATGAAATAAAGGAACATAGTTGTGATGAACTAAATTGGTTCATACTTGAAAAAATCAATATAGATAGAAGAGGAGGAGACATCGACGGTAAACGTAAAGCTAGGGAACAATGGTACATGTGCCATTTAAATACAATAGAATCAGGACTCAATACGAGGGAGGATTGGGCCAGAATTTTATGAGATAAATTACAGGAAATGTAACCCCTCCTTCCACCCAGTAATTCGCTCCCACTAATAATAACATTATCATATGACAGGAAAGCAAATAACTCAAATTAACCTCTTTTAGTTTAGAAAGTGTAACCCTTTTCCCTTGTCAGTACCCTCCTGCCGATAACACCTAATCGCAGGGGTTAAGTACACAACTCAATACCTTTTAGCTTAGGGGTAAGAAGCTGTTTTATCAATAGATGGATAGAGTTCGAATATATGTCTGTTTCCCCTCTTTTTGGTTACTGTTTCCGCATTAACATTTATGACCTATCCTATGGAGAGAGAACAAAACAATTATTTGCTTTTCTCTCTAGCATATTTACTAACGCATGATGCGCATCACCTGGCACCCTCTCCGTACACATAGAACTAGTAACGTCAGACGAACCCGGTAGCCAATAGTATTGGACCACTTAAAATCGCAAACCGCCAATGAATGCAGAACCTGGGCAGGGCAGAAACTACTTAAATCAACAATCATTGGCTATCTTAGCGCTGGCCACGTCTGCACGCCCAGCACCTTATACATCAGTAAGGCGGCGGACTAAATAGGAAACTGCTATTTTACATAATAGGATATCCAAGCAACCAATCATAACATCACATATAATAGTTTAAAAGACGATACGGCGGGAAACAAATAGCCGTAACAGATGAAACAGGACTGCAGGAAAACTCGCTTCGAACGAACGGTAAGGGCTGAATTTTGCAAATAGTCGATAGACCCCCGATACAACAGTTAGAACTCTGGGTAACTGAATTTCCTTATTTTTACTTTCACAGTCTAAGCACCAGCAGTCCTGTAATTTCTCCAGTTAACTCACTAGGAACAACTAGACAGCCGCGAACAACCGGTTCTTAATTGAACTAGCAAGTGATCTTCATATCTTACAGGAGTGAACAAAAGGTAAATAAAGTAAGAGGAGACAGTTGATATAGGAATACCAATATTGATAGAAGCAACTAGAACTCTCTGCCTTCATTTTAGATTGGCTCCCAATAAAAGACATCGCTCCCAAAGGGAAGTAATTTAGGAAGAATAAAACGCTCTCATAAGCATCTAGGATATATCCACCTGAGGTGAGCAGCCACCCCCTTTTCTTTGGGTATTCCATGACCTGATCGATTGAAAGTAAGGTCTCATATGAGACACCAACTTGCGTATTTATAAAAAAAAATTCTCTTAATACCTAGAGCCCACGGGAGATACCAATAGAAAAGACAGAGAGCACTCACCGGTCACGATAGCATCTGAAACAATAAATGCGGCAAGCTAACAAAGGTATAGCAATACCCACCAGATGTCCATGTCTTAAACTAATTTGGTCCCATAACCAATGGCAACATCGGATAATTCCATAACGATAGAATAATGTCCTAAAAATAATATGGATATTTTAAGACCATTGAACTCACCAATATACATGGTGACAGAGACACTGTCTAATAAAGTAAGAATGGTTATGACTCTAATGCATCTAAGAAGGTTTCTGATTGTATTTAAAGTTTTGGATGTAATGTCATATATGCAATGCCATATGTATGATGTTAAAGTATAGCATTTAAATTCACTAGATGAACAAAATGTGAAATGATTTATTCAAAAAAGAATAGAATCTAATTTTGTATATTTTTATAGGGAAAAGACACATAACCCTGTCAGTGACAGACACAACAAATTTGTCTTGAAAAAGATGGTGTAAAACTTCCAAGCCATCGAAACGCGTCTACGCATTCACCTGTACCATCTCATAAAGCACATATTTGTCAATCATCAAGTATTTGAAAGTAGATGACATCATGTGGCAATACAATATAGGAGATGTACAAAGAGTAATGACAAATTGAAGTCATACAACATGTTCTGTCTTGTGTAAATTATGCTGGTCATAATTGTGTGATTGTGTTTTATGTGATTTTATCTACTCTCCTTGACTGTGGTTAATAAGAATTGCACATACTTTTAATGATTTTATGTTTAAAATGCCAATAAATTTCTACGTTTTAAATTTATATCGTTACATTATATTGTTTTTGTTGAGTGTATAGAAGATACACATCTTGGTCTAGGGAAACCTTGCTCTCCTCTGGTTTAATTACCCTATTTCCCTTGACGTAACAAGGGGTACCTCTCTCATTTTTTATCTATATTGCAACAACCAGTTGGTTAGAGAGGCTTTCCAGTCTCAGTCTTTTATCATTTATATTCAGGCTTTTTTCCACCTGTTCAGACTAAGGGGAGTATAGCCGTCCAACAATGGACAAATTGAAAACCTTCGGATTTTCCGAAGATCAATACAATAAACGTTTGAATCACAAAACGAGTAAGGGTGGTTCTAAAGCTCTTAGCAACACGAGTCATGAACAGCTCGTCAAGATCCTTAATCTAAAGAAGAAACAGATAAGGACTGAACTCCACGCTGAGTTTCTTATTGATTATTTAAAAGCAGGGGTTATTCCAATCGGCCTGCAAGTAAGGAACGAGCCAGGCCTTTTCATAGAACACCCTAAATTCATAGAAACATGGACATTGATTGCCAATCGGTGTAGCCGAGATTGGCTGATACTAATAATTGAGACAGCACAAGAACTCTTAGAAATTGAAAAACAAGAGATAGGAGAATTGGAAAACCATTTAAAACAAAATCCAGCCTTAGAAGATGCCAAAAAAAAGTTGGAAGAATTGGAAGTAGAAACCGACAGTTATAGGGAATACCTGACGAACAAGAAGCTAAAAAAGTTCAGAAAGGATGTAGAGAAATATTCAGTTGAAGGAGTTTATCCCTACCTGAACAAGGAATATTACAACAATAAGAGAGATCAGAAATGGGACAAACCCCAAGTTCAAAGACCCATATATTCCAGGGGTAATAATAAAAGAATCACTTTCTCTGAAACATCTGGGTCAAGCAGTGAGGAGGAACAGGAGGTTGGACAAGGCAACAGAAATGGACCCCAATTTGAACGTGATACCTTTTTTAGGGAAACGCCACTTCCATTGTCAGAGAGGGTTCCGGGGCTACAGTCGACAGGACCAAGCCCGGAACCATCAACCTCAACAGGGAGGACAGGAATATTTGGCCACTCGGACCAAACAATATTGGAGATAAATGAGTTTCCCATTATCAATCTCTCCAGTAGAGAGTTAAGTAGGGACAAACAAGAAGTTCTTAAAAAAGGTTTTAATTTTGCCCCCACAAACCCACATAATGCTTTTGAATTAGAAAGTGACTTAAGGAGCTTTTTTAGAAAAATACGCTTAAACAAATTTTTTGAAAACAAGAGCTATATACCTCCTCCTAATATTACGTGGTTCAAACCCAAATCTACTTTCACCCCTACCTTAAACCAACTAGATAAAAATGTTGAAACCTTTGAAAGAGTGGTAGAGCTGGAAATTAAAAAATTAAGCAGAAACAGCAACGCCTTTAAATTTAATAACAACCTTAATAAGGAACAGAGAAAGGCGATGATGGATCTACAAAATAATGAGGAATTAACCATAAAACCCGCTGATAAGGGCGGTGGGGTAGTTATATTTAACACCAGCAAATATGAGGAGAAAATGAGAGATTTACTAAACATTAAAGAACACTACCAACGTAGCCGCTTCATGGAATTAGGGAAGTCAAAAAATGAGGTAAATGATTTACTCTTGAGAGGGAAACAGGAAGGATCCATCAGTGAAAATGAGTATAAATACATGTTCAAATTCCATCCTGTAACTCCAGCTATTTATGGTCTACCGAAAATACACAAAAACATGGAGAATCCCCCAATGAGACCCATCATTAGCAGTTTCGGCTCTATACTAGAACCTCTGAGCCGATACGTGGACTTCTTTTTGAAACCATTAGTTTGGCAACAAAAATCATACCTCAAGGATACGGCGCACGCCATCTCTGTGTTTGAGGGTAGGGACTTCAATAGGGTGACACAGATTCTAGTCTCCCTAGATATTGAAGCCCTCTATACCAACATCCCCCAAGACAGCACCCTCAACGTAATTGATGCTATTATCAAAGAAGAAGAACTTGGTGGTGGCAACAAGAACTTTATTATGGCCTGCATCAAACTAATTCTTACGAGAAATCTCTTTTTGTTCAAGGATGAACTTTACTTACAGATTAAGGGGACCAGCATGGGGGCCACATGTGCCCCCCAGTCTGGCCTGCCTTTATGTGGGTGACTTTGAACAGCACCACATCTATAATGAGGCAGCCCCCTTTTTTGAAAACATCACATGCTGGCACCGTTACATTGATGATATCATCTTCATCTGGAACAGTGCCAGCAGTCAGCTTATTACTTTTCTGGAGTGGCTGAACTTAGGAGATCCCAATTTAAAATTCTCTGCCTACTAGAGTGAGGAAAAAGTGGAGTTCCTAGATATTTGCATAAAAAGTGAGAACAATATCCTGGAGGTAGAACTATACATGAAGCCGACAGATAAAAATTCTTTGCTCCTATACACAAGTAACCACCCCCACTCACAAAAAGACAATATACCCTTTGGGGAATTTCTCAGACTTCGCAGAAAGTGTACCACTCTTAAGGACTTCTATGCCCATGCAGAGAATACCAAACAGAAGTTAAAAGCTAGAGGCTATCCAAATAAACTAATAGAAAACGCACTTGAAAGAGCCAGGTTTTATGATAGAGACAGCCTTCTAGACCAGAACAAAGAAAAAAAGAAAACCTCAGTGGATAGAGTAGTTTTCGTATCACAATACACTAACATAGGCAATCAGATTAAAAACATAGTCAATCGTAATTGGAAAATCCTAAACTATAATTCTAACAATCAAATGCTGAAATCTTTATTCTCCTTTAGGAGGAATAAAACGACCAGGAACTCCTTAGTGAGAACCTATAGAATGCCCAGGACGACTCAAAAAACACTGACAGGAGGTCAGGCTGTGGGAAACCACAAATGTGGTACCTGTTCCATATGCCCCCACTGTATAGAAGCCAAGGAAATAAACTTTGCAGGAAAAAAATTTAAAATCTAAATCACTGAATAACTGCCGTAGTAAGAACATCATTTACCTCCTGACATGTCCCTGCAGACTTGGCTACGTCGGTGAGACCAGTAGAGAGCTTCAAACTAGAGTAGTGGAGCACAAATCAGCAATCAGAAATAAGAAGGCCAATGCTCCCCTCACAGAACACTATGAAATAAAGGAACATAGTTGTGATGAACTAAACTGGTTCATACTAGAAAAAATCACTATAGATAGAAGAGAAGGAGACATCGACAGTAAACATAAAGCTAGGGAACAATGGTACATGTGCCATTTAAATACAATAGAATCAGGACTCAATACGAGGGAGGATTGGGCCAGAATTTTTATGAGATAAATTACAGGAAATGTAAACCCTCCTTCCACCCAGTAATTCGCTCCCACTAATAATAACATTATCATATGACAGGAAAGCAAATAACTCAAATTAACCTCTTTTAGTTTAGAAGCTAATAATAACTTATAGAAAGTGTATCCCTTTTCCCTTGTCAGTACCCTCCTGCCGATAACACCTAATCGCAGGGGTTAAGTACACAACTCAATACCTTTTAGCTTAGGGGTAAGAAGCAGTTTTATCAATAGATGGATAGAGTTTGAATATATGTCTGTTTCCCCTCTTTTTGGTTACTGTTTCCGCATAAACATTTATGACCTATCCTATGGAGAGAGAACAAAACAATTATTTGTTTTTCTCTCTAGCATATTTACTAACGCATGATGCATATCACCTGGCACCCTCCCCGTACACATAGAACTAGTAACGTCAAACGAACCCGGTAGCCAATAGTATTGGACCACTTAAAATCGCAAAACGCCAATGAATGCAGAACCTGGGCAGGGCAGAAACTAGTTAAATCAATAATCATTGGCTATCTTAGCGCTGGCCACGTCTGCACGCCCAGCACATTATACATCAGTAAAGTGGCGGACCAAATAGGAAACTGCTATTTTATATAATAGGATATCCAAGCAACCAATCATAACATCGCATATAATAGTTTAAAAGACGATACGGCGGGAAACAAATAGCCGTAACAGATGAAACAGGACTGCAGGAAAACACGCTTCGCACGAACGGTAAGGGCTGAATTTTGCAAATAGTCGATAGACCCCGATACAACAGTTAGAACTCTGGGTAATTGAACTTCCTTATTTTTACTTTCACAGTCTAACCACCAGCAGTCCTGTAATTTCTCCAGTTAACTCACTAGGAACAACTAGACTGCCGCGAACAACCGGTTCTTAATTGAACTAGCAAGTGATCTTCATATCTTACAGGAGTTAACAAAAGGTAAATAAAGTAAGAGGAGACAGTTGATATAAGAATGCCAATATTGATAGAAGCAACTAGAACTCTCTGCCTTCATTTTAGATTGGCTCCCAATAAAAGACATCGCTCCCAAAGGGAAGTAACTAAGGAAGAATAAAACGCTCTCATAAGCATCTAGGATATATCCACCTGAGGTGAGCAGCCACCCCCTTTTCTTTGGGTATTCCATGTCCTGATCGATTGAAAGTAAGGTCTCATATGAGACACCAACTTGCGTATTTATAAAAAAAAATTCTCTTAATACCTAGAGCCCACGGGAGAGAGATACCAATAGACAAGAGAGAGGGTACTCACTGGTCACGATAGCATCTGAAACAATAAATGCGACAAGCTAACAAAGCGATAGCAATACCCACCAGATGTCCATGTCTTAAACTAATTTGGTCCCATAACCAATGGCTATATCGGATAATTCCATAACGATAGAATATTGTCCTAAAAATAATATGGATATTTTAAGACCATTGAACTCACCAATATACATGGTGACAGAGACACTGTCTAATAAAGTAAGAATGGTTATGACTCTAATGCATCTAAGAAGGTTTCTGATTGTATATAAAGTTTTGGATGTAATGTCATAAATGCAATGCCATATGTATGATGTTAAAGTATAGCATTTAAATTCACTAGATGAACAAAATGTGAAATGATTTATTCAAAAAAGAATAGAATCTAATTTTGTATATTTTTATAGGGAAACGACACATAACCCTGTCAGTGACAGACACAACGAATTTGTCTTGAAAAAGATGGTGTAAAACTTCAAAGCCATCGAAACGCGTCGACGCATTCACCTGTACCATCTCATAAAGCACATCTTTGTCAATCATCAAGTATTTGAAAGTAGATGACATCATGTGGCAATACAATATAGGAGATGTAAAAAGAGTAATGACAAATTGAAGTCATACAACATGTTCTGTCTTGTGTAAATTATGCTGGTCATAATTGTGTGATTGTGTTTTATGTGATTTTATCTACTCTCCTTGACTGTGGTTAATAAGAATTGCACATATTTTTAATGATTTTATGTTTAAAATGCCAATAAATGTCTAAGTTTTAAATTTCTATCGTTACATTATATTGTTTTTGTTGAGTGTATAGATACACATCTTGGTCTAGGGAAACCTTGCTCTCCTCTGGTTTAATTACCCTATTTCCCTTGACGTAACAAGGGGTACCTCTCTCATTTTTTATATATATATAAACAAGAGAGACAGGAATGGAATAAAATGTAGGAATATAATATTGAGGTATTCGGAGGCTAGATGGGATGCACAAATGAAAAGATGGAGCATGGTACATTTAAGAAGGAATTCATTAAAGCCAAATCCTAGACCTATGCAGTATGAAGCGCTTGAGGAATTGGAACATGAGACATATAAGCAAGAGAGACAGGAATGGAATAAACTATAGGAATATAATATTGAGGTATTCTGAGGCTAGATGGGATGCACAAATGAAAAGATGGAGGAGAGATGTAAATGCAGATGGAATATATCCAGTTATAGTTGCTGAAGATCAGACTGGAGGCAAATGTATAGAGAAAAAGAATAATACAGAGACTTCAGAATTAGAAACAGACTCGAATGAAATAGATGATGGAATAATGGATGACATACTAATGAAAATGCCTCCACCATATCAGGAGAATTCTGGAGAAACAATTCAGAGTGCACCACTAATTGAGATACAAGTCCCTCAGGTTCCACAAGCTCCATAAACTTCACAAGCTTCACAGGTTATACAAGCTCCAGTAGCTTCATAAGTTTCATCAAACACTCAAGTGTTGCAAGAAAGTGAGATTGGCATCTTAAATGAAGCAAGAGAGGAATTAACTCAATTAATTAGTCAAATGAGTCTGAATGCAGAAACATTATTGGTACCAGTATCAATTGGTCCTATAGTTCCATTGTAAAGTGAGAGCCAAAATATATCGAGAGTACATGCATTGACAATTCCCTGAATAATGCCAGGAATGTTGGTGGATCAGTACAAGATGCGATGAGTACATCAATGATTGATCTTCTAGTTACTGAAAATCTGACCGAAACACCAAAGAGAAGTGTACAGATGGATCCTAGGAATATAGTGCAGAATGTACAACTCCAGGGTCAGGGAGTTCAGTGGTCCTTCGCCAGATGAGTTAGGTGACTGGATTAGAGGAATGGAAAATAATAAGTCTCAATTGAGTATAGCTGTAGGTAGACTGAGAGTGGATCTGGAAGAAATGATTATTGGTACAACAAGTCCAGTGAGGTCGAGTAAGTACCAAGAGGAAGAGTTTCTGTTTTTGTGTAAGAATATTACATGGAAAGCAAAAAATGGGGAAAGGAGGTGTGGCAGAAAGGAGGTGAAGCAGAAGCTGCACAAGAATATGGAATAGACAGAGAAATCTAAGGTCTTACAGAAAACATACAGATTGGATTTCACTGATAAAGATTTAGAGAGGTTGAATATGCCGGGGAAATATTTGCAAATAAAATAATTAATGAGTACTTTAAAGAAATGGGGTGATTTAGAATGATGGAACGGCAGATGGGTGACAAAAGAAGGAAGAAATGCTTGTGTAAGTAAAAATGCATCTTTGTTTCCATTAAGATAAACATCACAGGCTGAAACGGTGTGTCCGATGAGAGAAGTTCTAGGTTGTGGATATATTCACGTTCCTTGGACAAGACAGGATACATTATCTTTTACAAATGATTTTCCCAGGTTGAGGGAGAAACCTGTCAAGTGGTACAAACAGGTAGAAAGGTTTGTAAAGGTTTGAAAGGTTTTGATGGTTTGTTTGAGATTGTAGGTCCAGCTGATTTGTAGACGGAGTGTAAAATTACTGTTAATTGACTTAAAGAAGAATATCTTTGAGATGTGAAATCAGGAGCACCTTCAGAAGAAGTGATGAAAACATATAATTAAGTGATTACTTTCTTAAAAAGTAAGATTTCTCGTTCAGAAACAGATTGGGTTAAAATTGACAGGACAACACCGGAGCCCAAAGAATCAGTATATGCCTATTATGAATGGTTGTTTTAGGTGTGAAAACAGTATAGTGGTTTTGAGAGTATAGGTGATAACGATATGGGACATTTTGTATATAGGTTTGTTTTTGGACTAAAACCTGAAATTAGTACCGTGATTCAGCAACATTAGATGTGTTGACAGAGTAAAACAGTTGATGAGATTCTAAGATATGCTAAATATTGTAGTTATGATATTGAATCAAGGCATAAACATCTTAAAGAGAAAATTATGTGGGCACAGGTAAAAGGGGCAGAACAGAAAGATGGGAGTAATGGTTCTCAAACAGATTTACAGATGAAATGATAACATCACAATGGTCAGGTACCAAATGTAGGTAGAGGCAGAGGTAAAATGAGTAGGGAAGATTTGAAAAAGAAATGTCCTTGCCATGCATGCAGAAAGTTTGGACATTGGAGGAAGGAGGGTAGATTTTTGATGAAGAATTATGGAACAAATTAATATTTCAATTCACAGATGCATAATAAAGTGGTTGGCAGGGTATGCTCAGACGTGAGTCCCTTGCTCACTTTGCCACTGGAGTCAAGCAAGCCCGGCTGAAGATGGCTGTAATACCAGAAACCTGTCCTGGGAAGCTTGATTCCGGTCCAGGGAAGATATGGCTTGGCAGTTCGGGCTGGACTGTTCCCATGAGGCACAGGGTCAAACTGATTTGCATATGGCCATGTCTGAACTGGGGTGGCGGAGTGAGCTAAAGAACGGTGATGGATTAAACCCAGATCAGTTGACTGGGGGTGAGTGTTTGTATTGTCAACGCTCCGTCCATCACCACCTTTGGTTTTTCTTTTTTCGCCCTAAGTTGGCAGGGTATGCTCAGACGTGAGTCCATTGCTCACTTTGCCACTGGAGTCAAGCAAGCCCGGCCGAAGATGGCTGTAATGCCAGAAACCGGTCCTGGGAAGCTTGATTCCGGTCCAGGGAAGACATGGCTTGGCAGTTCGGGCTGGACTGTTCACATGAGGCACAGGGTCAGACTGATTTGCATATGGCCATGTCTGAACTGGGGTGGTGGAGTGAGCTAAAGAACGGTGATGGATGAAACCCAGATCAGTTGACTGGGGGTGAGTGTTTGTATTGTCAACGCTCCGTCCATCACCACCTTTGGTTTTTCTTTGTTCGCCTCAAGCTCCAATGTCAGATAATGTGAAGGCTCAAGTACAGAGATACAGTGTGAATGCTGGTTTTCACGCTGGTGAACAAATTGGTAAGAATCAAAACGTGCAAGTGGTTTCACAATATTTGTTGCAATGTTCAGAGAATGACTCACACTCATCTCAATGACGGTGCCTGAAGGGGGAAGAAGAGTGTGTACTTGGCACATTTCTAGAGGTAGATCAATCAGATCCTTTTGTTGATGGAAAAGTGGAAGGTAAGATGTTACATTCCTTGTGGACACCGGTGCTACCCGTCCTACTGTGAGAGCAGCAGAAATCGCAAACCTACCTGTCTCAGGAGAAACTATCTCAGACGTGGGAGGTTCAAATAAATATATTAAGACTCCAATCACAAGACCAATGGAAGTTCATATTGGAAAATTCATAGACATGCATCGGTTTGTGGTATGTGATACAAGTCTGGTGACCCTTTTAGGTTGGGACTTGCTGTGAAAGATGAACTGCTCCATCTATTGCATTCCAGATGGTATTGCTTTTCATACACCAGATGAGGATGTTGCTTTTAAAATGATGTTAGCAAAGCAAGGGACAGAAGTGAATTACTTATATTCATTGCTTACAGAAGAAGATTTACCTGCAGAGTTGAGAAATACAGTAAGATTTGATGTGTGAGATTTTACAGGAAAAGACATTGGTCTAATGAAAGGTGTGGATTCCAGGTTACAGTTACACCCGGTGTGATATATCCAAAGAAACCTCAGTATAGGATGAGTCCTGAAATCACAGCTGGAGTGATTCCTGTAATTGATCAAATGATTGAGCAAGGTATTCTAAAATAAATACTAAGTAGTCGTTGTAATTTACCTATTATAAGGGTTAAGAAACCAAACAGAAAATACAGAATAGTGAAAGATTTGAAGAACATTTATAAGATTGTGGTACCTTGTTGTCCAAAGGTGCCAAATCCAGCAGTGATTCTTTATCAGATTCCATGTGATGCAGAATGGTACAAAGGTATTGATCTGTGTCAAGCATTTTTCTCTATATCTTTACATCCATATAGCCAATATTTATTTGCATTCCGGTTCAGAGACCTTGTTTTGGCATGGTGCTGAGTTCCTCAAGGGTATACAGAGAGTCCTTTTAACCAGATCTTGGAAAAGTGTTTGGAGTCATTGATTATGCTAGAGAATTCAGTGTTAGTGCAGTACATTGATGATCTGCTTGTGGCATCAAAAACTCTGGCGGCTTGAGTGACAGATACAATTGCCCTACTAAATCATTTGGCAAAAGGTGGGCATAAAGTGTCACCAGCAAAATTACAGAGAGGGTCAATATTTGGGACACAAAATTGAGAAAGGAGTTAGAAAAGTAACTCAAGACAGGATTACCGTGATTTTTACAAATGGGTCCTTCTAAGACTCAAAAAGAAGTTTGAATATTTTTGGGAATGGTTGGATACTGCAAACAATGGATCAGTGGGTTTTCACTGATTGCAAAACCTTTACAGAGGTTTACTCATAAAGATGTGGTTGATCCGATTGAGTTGTATGAAGAATGTATGAAAGCTTTTATTGAATTGCAAGATAGTCTTTGCCGAGCACCTGCATTGGGAATGCAAGATTATACAAAAGATTTTGCATTGTTCAGTTGTGAGAGAGATGGGTGTGGCTTTCAGTCTTAACACAAAAACATGGAATGGCACGTCGTCCAGTGGCATATTTTTCTGCTACTTTGGATTCGGTTGCTGCAGCATTACCAGTCTATTTGAAAGCAGTAGCTGCTACTTGTGTGAGTCTTGAGCAGAGTAAAGCAATTGTGATGGGACATCCAGTGAAAGTATATGTTCCATATTCTGTTGAAATCCTATGAACAAGGACTCAGATTCAGCATATGATGCACAGTCGTCTGACTAGATATGAAAGAGTGATTCTGGGTGCTGCAAATGTGACAGTGACAAGATGCACCACATTAAATCCAGCAACCTTGTTGCCGCGTTCAGACTGCGAAAAATTAAGCAGATCATGATTGTTTGGATGTGACGGAATTATGTACAAAACCCAGACCTGACATTAAAGATACACCTTTAGAAGAATCAGATAGTGTAATGTTTGTGAATGGATCTTTCTGATCTCTGGATGGAGAGATGAGAAAGGTGTGTTGAGTACTGCTTATGCAGTATGTACAGTGGCTATGGTTCTTAAAGCATCCTGTCTGAAGGGAATACGTTTTGCTCAAATTTCTGAGCTAATAGCTCTGACTAGAGCATGCATAATTGGCATAAATTTGAGCGTAACCATATTTACTGATAGTCAATATGGTTTTGGGGTGGTGCATTATTTTGGTCAGTTGTGGATACAACAAGGATTTTTGACTTCTTCAGGATCCCCAATCCGGAAGAACAAAAATGTGAACGATTTATTGAATGCATTACAACTGCCCAAAAAGATTGCTCTGGTTAATTGTTCAAAAGGGGGTGGTGATGGACGGAGCATCTGAACCAATCAAACACTCACACCGAGTCAACAGATCTGGGTTTAATCCATCACCGTTCTTTAGCCCACTCTGCCACTCCAGTTCAGACATGGCCATATGCAAATCAGTCTGACCCTGTGCCTCATGGGAACAGTCCAGCCCGAACTGCCAAGCCATGCCTTCCCTGGACCGGATTCAAGCTTCCTAGGACCAGTTTCTGTCATTACAACCGTCTTCAGCCAGGCTTGCTTGAATCCAGTGGCAAAGTCAGCAATAGACTCACGTCTGAGTATACCCTGCCAACTTATGGCGACAAAGCGGTACATAAGGGGGTGGTGATGGACGGAGCATCCGAACCAATCAAACACTCACACCCAGTCAACAGATCTGGGTTTAATCCATCACCGTTCTTTAGCCCACTCTGTCACCCCAGTTCAGACATGGCCATATGCAAATCAGTCTGACCCTCTGGCTCATGGGAACAGTCCAGCCTGAACTGCCAAGCCATGCCTTCCCATGACCAGAAATAGCAAATCTGATTATGTCACAATTTGAACTGATGGGATATATAGCGACACCAACCAATTTAAACATCATGTGGAGTTTTGGTGTCGCTATATAGACGATATTTTCGTGATTTGGAACGGAGATAATTCTCAGCTAACAGAATTTCATAGTTGGCTTAATTGCAGAACACAGAAATTTAATTTTACAATCACGAGTGACCAGGAAAAAATAATTTTTTTCTGGATGTATACATCCAGCATGCAGAAGGCAAGTTATGTGTCAGTTTATATTCCAAGCCTACTTATCGTAACACTTTGTTACATTTCACGAGTTGCCACCCAAGCACTCTGAAAGAGAATTTACCATATGGTCAATTCCTCCGGGTCAGGAGGAATTGCAGTAGTAAAGAAAACTACTTTTACAATGTAGAAAAACTAAAAGACAAACTGATAAATCGGGGATACCCAAATAAATTAGTAAAAACAGCTCTGAAAAGAGCCTGGTATACCCCGAGGGAGACACTTTTGGTACCTAAAAGCAAGGAGAAGGACACTCCCCTGACATGTGTGTTGACCTTTGACCCAAGGGCTAAAGTCAAGAAAATAATCCAAAAAAACTGGAAAATAATAGAAGAACTTGGCATACCTAAACCTTTCTTTGCCTTAAAAAGGGAAAGAACATTCAGAATCAATTAGTGAGAGCAACTATCACAACACCACCACCTCCTAAAGGGACTAGAGAGCTCCTAGGACTACCCTCAGTAACTGGACACTATAGATGTCAAAATTGTTTGGCTTGTGAATTAACCAAAGACACCAAAGAAATCTCGGTAAACGGTATCATACATACTCAAAGAGCCTTTTCGAATTGCAATTCGAAGAATTTAATCTACTGTATAAGATGTCCGTGTAATAAATTTTACATCAGTCAAACGACTCAAACAGTAAAAACAAGAATTTTAGAACATAAATCGAGAGTAAAATGCAAAACACCAGGGGCTCCCTTAGTAAGTCATTATCTAATGTACAATCACTAAGAAAGAAACATTGAATGGTCTGTGCTATGTAATGTGACCAATGCTAGCAAAGGAGAGACAGAAATTAAATTGAATCGATTGGAGGCAAGAATGATAGAGAAATATCAAACATCTAAAACAGGCCTGAATGATAGGGATGAGATTTGGGCCCTGTTGCTATGACAATGTAAACTATTTCGTGAAACGTTATTTGGCTTGATGTCATGAATTCTGTGGTTCTGATTTTCGCAATTAAGTAACATTTACATGTTTCACAGGGTACTAGTAGCTGAAAGATTGTAAGAGGTTGGCAACACACAGGGTTATAAGGTCCATGGAATATGTACTCGCACTAGGAATGTATGATTAATGTATTTGGTTATTTGATACATTATGATTATTATTTATAGCTGGACCCACTAATTGTGGCTTTTTACCTAGTATTATTTACAACTGGATTTATGTATTTCATAGATTTCTTACTTAAAAGTATTATATGAACGGACTGAAATATTCTGTACCCGTTCGACTATTAAGCTACATATACTCTAAGCTTAATAGGGAAGGATAGCATTCTCCTATACTTAGGCTCATAATAGTCCGTCCGTACACGTTTCTTTACCAAAGGGTGAATCTCCGTTTGGTTGTTACTCTCTTATGTCCGTCTTTTGTATCTTACATGGAAGTTTCCCGTGAGGGTGTTCTGTTCACGTCGCGAGAGCCGTGGTGGATCTCGTGCGGCTGACTGGGTGGTTTCACGGGGAGTGGCTCTCTATTGGGCCGAGACACCCGATAGTCCGTCCCTTGTTTCTATCACGGAAGTGCCTCCGTGAGACTTTAAAAACAACGAAAGCGGGAAGGGGTGTAATGCGACTCCCGCGATTGGATTTGAGCGGATATGAATTACCGCTAGTGGAATTAAGGTGAGCACTGCTGCAACAACTTGGTGTCTCGCTTAATGTGATCATCGAGAGCTTTCTACGTGTGGTTTTGTACTTACTAGTGCTTTCTGGTTCTTTAGAAACCTGGTAGCTGATAATAAGAGCGAGGGTCTCCCGATGAGAAGCTGCGGGTAAGCACTAAGGTAATTGAATCCAATCTGCCCATTAATGCCGCCCGTTACATATTAGATTCCGACAATGGGTGAGAATGTGTCTCTGATTTATTTTCGATTTTGTACGCTCCCCCTCAGTGTTATCTAACCTGCGAAGACAGAAATAGGATTGAATAGCTCACTCAGGGAGAGATGGAATAAAGGTATGTTTTATTAGACGTCGGTGGACACTTTGGTAGGAAATCACTAGCGCATGAGAGATTGAAAGAACTATGGGAACCCACACGGTGATAATTGACTACACGTGCCCCCCCTTTTTTCACATTTTTTTCACATATTTGCTTTTTCATTAGTTAATAGGTTTTGCACATTGGGTGTCAATATCTGGTTGCAATACACCTCGAGGGACTAGACACTACTTCTATTGCTGTACATAATCATGGCTCTGGTTGTGTTGTATGTGTTTGTATAGTTATGTATATAATGGTAGTATAATTAATTAGGTATATTTAATTCCATAGGAAGTATTTGTTTGAATTGCCCTAAGTCCTGAAGAGGCCTGGAGTAAAAGAAAGGCTGAAACGCGTTGACTGCTTGTTTATGGCATCAACATAAGATAATTGATATTAAACATACGAAAGTACAGAAAAGGAGCTTGATACTAATGGAGGGAGAAATGATTGGACCTTCATAAGCTCCGCTATACTTATTGTTGGTGACCTCAGTACAGGGAATGTTTTGACATAATGACAGGGTAACATCCCTTACTTGAATTGATTGTGGGCATTTGAACCAGAAATAAGGTTCTTGATTTTTTTTTATTTTTTATTTTTTCTATGTTTGTAATTTGTGATTTTGTATAAATATTGTATATATGTGTATATATATTTGTTAAATGTTTGTATATATATATATATATATGTGTCTTCAAAATAGGAGAAAAGGAGAAAGATAAACATAATACACAAATTCATTTTTTGAATTATTTCTGAGTCATTAATTTGATGGATATGCATGTATAGGAATAAAGTTCATTTAGAATGCGATATTGATTAATTCTGAAGATAATATAGTGTGTCAAGGAAATATAATTAGTAGTATATGTCCTACAATTAATATATAAAAAAAACTGCACCGTGGGCATCATTGTTCCTACTTATTACTCATGGGAACAGTCCAGCCCGAACTGCCAAGCCCTGCCTTCCCTGGACCGGATTCAAGCTTCCTAGGAGCGGTTTCTGGCATTAAAGCCGTCTTCAGACAGGCTTGCTTGAATCCAGTGGCAAAGTGAGCAAGAGACTCACGTCTGAGCATACCCTGCCAACTTATGGCGACAAAGCGGTACAAAAGGGGCTGGTGATGGACGGAGCATCTGAACCAATCAAACACTCACACTTCAGCACATAGGTCAGGAGATGACTATGTGACAAAAGGAAACAGATATGCAGACCTGGTGGCACATTTCTGTGCACAAAATTCAATTTAAATCAACAGAGGGTTGGAAAAGAAAAAAGATACAAATTGCCACTTGATGTTTTCTTCCTTAGAAACATGGGAGGAAATTAGACAGCTGTAGGAGGAAGCAAATGAGGAAGAAAAATAAATTTGGATTAAATCAGGTTGTAAAAACAGAGCAGAAAATGAAGTGTGGGTGTATGTCAATGAAATACCAGTAATGCCAGATTGTTTACTTTCTCAAATGGCAAGGATGTACCATGGAAATGCACACATTGCAAGAGATGCATGATCAGACTCTTCAAGCAGTCATGGTACCACCCAAAGTTTAGGGTCATTGGAGAAAGTCTATGCCAGAGATGCACAGTGTGCCAGCAGCAAAATCCAGGTAGAAAGACAGTTGTTAGTAGTGGTTGTATTGGAAAAGCAGCAGGACCATTTACTATGCTGCAGCTGGACTTTATCGAGCTTCCCACTTGTAATGAACTAAAATATGTGTTGGTGGTTGTCTGCTTGTTTTCTCATGGGGTAGAGGCTTATCCAACAAGAAGGAATGACAGTGTTATTGTTGCTAAACTGCTTTTAAGAGAGATAATACCAAGATTTGGATTGCCAGTCTCTTTAGAAACAGATGGAGGAACACATTTTAATAATGAGATAATTTGAATGATTTGTAGAGCATTACAAATTGGCAAAAGCTGCATTGTGCCTATCGACCAGAAGCCTCAGAGGTGGTCGAGCAAATTAACTGCACAGACTGTCGAAAGTATGTGCGTCTACAACACTGAAATGGCCAAATGCTTCACCCTTGGTGTTGATGAATCTTAGAAGCATTCCTGATAAAAAGACTGGATTAAGTCCTCATGAAGTTTGATGGGAAGAGCAATGAGACAAGAAATTGTACCAGCAAACAAACTGATGAATATAACTGATAATCTAGTGCTTGAATATTGCAAAGGATTGGCTGATCTGGTGCGTTCTGTGTCTCACCAGGTTGGAGAAATTGCAACTACAACACAGCCAGATCAAGCACATGATTTGAGTCCAGGAGAGTGGGTCCTGGTGAAAAAACACGTGAAGAAGTCGTGTTTAGAACCTAAATGGCACGGACCATACCAGATTATTTTGGTAACAACAACAGCAGTAAAGTGTGGTGGCTTGCCGAAATGAAGTGGGCACCAGCTACTTGGTCTCAAAAGAATGCTGCTGAGAAAGAAAAAGAAAAGGTGAAAGAAGAAAATCAAGAGCAAGTAAAACAAATAAAAGAACTGAATAAAACAGCTTGTGAACTTGACAACGAAGGTGAAGAAGCAGTTCAAGTTAAAGAAGCAAGAAAAGGTGATGGGTGACCAAAAGGAGTGAAATGACTGAAATACACACTTGAAAAGAGAACGCCAGATTCAATAGATGAAATATCGAGTCAAACTGAAAAAAGTGATTCAGAAGAAGAACTGGTACAAAAGACAAAGATAATAAGAATTTCAAATAATAAATACACAGCTCCAGAATGGACATATATGGTGGTGGAAGAAATTGAAGACACAAATCAAAAAGAAGAAGAAGCTGGTACAGATCAAGTTTAATGAATGCAAATTAAAACCAAGTGTGAAAATTAAGGTGTGACAAATTCAATGAAGATTATTTTGAAAATTACAAAAGATTGAAGAAGAAGAATATATTTAAAAAAAAAGAAAAAGAGGGGGTAAAGAGGAAAGTCTAAAGTGTAAAGATACACTGCTCTAGATAGGCCTAAAGTGTAAGGATACACTGCTCTAGATGGTTTTTGGATACATTTTTCAGTTCAAGTTTTTAGAATATTTAGGTTTTTCTAAGATATGTTTTTATATAGTGTCTAAACTGGCAAAAGCAAGAGAGACTGGATATCAAAATCATAGTTTAAAACGTAAATATATTAATGCTTGCTTATCTTGTGTTTTACTACTAACTTTGGTGAGTTTACCACTGATTGTTATTGTGCCTGTTTTAATGGTGACTAATCATAAAAATACTACTAATAATGCGCAAAGTGAGAGGCCCTTAACTGACCTCTGACCTATCCCCTGCAACTCATAAATCTTTTATATGCACTTTAATTAATCTATGTTTGGGTATATTATATTACTTTATTGCTGTATTTTTCCCTATTTGCCTAAAAAAAAAATATATATATATATATGTATGTATGTATATATATATTCACTGAAAAAACCATAGGTTATAGACCATATATAGTTAGGAATTTGCATTTACAAAACCTTGAAAATTCACTGAAAAAACCATAGGTTAGAGACCATATATAGTTAGCTGGACATTTTATTGACATAAAACCAATGAAATTCCATATATAGTTAGTTGCACTAACTATATATCGCGCACCCGCAATCCACTGCTGATGATGTCACATATTACATCATTCATGACATGGTCAGTGACATCACTGATGACATCACTGATGATATCTCAAATGACATCACTGATGACATCACTGATGACATCTCAAATGACATCACTGATGACATCATGACACACCAATACCAGTTACTACATACGCACTCACTGATTCCTACGTCTACACACACATTCACTCATTCACCCATACAATCACTCATACATACAGTCACTCATTATTACAACACTATCATATGCACTCATACACCTATGCAGACACTCACACACTGCCACTCATCCATGGAGTTACTCACACACCTAGTCAGTCCTGTAAAGAATCAATCACACTTCCATTTCCTCATCTATACAGTTAAACACAGAACACCATACTTCAGTGACATCACTGATGACATCTCAAATGACATCACTGATGACATCTCAAATGACATCACTGATGACATCATGACACACCAATACCAGTTACTACATACGCACTCACTGATTCCTACGTCTACACACACATTCACTCATTCTCCCATACAATCACTCATACATAGTCACTCATTATTACAACACTATCATATGCACTCATACACCTAGTCAGTCCTGTGAAGAATCAATCACACTTCGATTTCCTCATCTATACAGTTAAACACAGAACACCATACTTTTTCACACATATACTAACACATACTTACTCTCCTATACAATCACTGATACAAGTACACATTGATATGCACAGAGTCACACACCTCCCAGCCAGCCACACACACACTCAGTCTTCCATACATCCACTCATTCTTCAATATGTAAAACATATTTAAACTTTACAAAAACACACAGACACTAGATGATGTCATCAGTGATGTCATCAGTGATGTCATTTGAGATGTCATCAGTGATGTCATTTGAGATGTCATCAGTGATGTCATCAGTGATGTCACTGACCATGTCATGAATGATGTAATATGTGACATCATCAGCAGTGGATTGCGGGTGCGCGATATATAGTTAGTGCAACTAACTATATATGGAATTTCATTGGTTTTATGTCAATAAAATGTCCAGCTAACTATATATGGTCTCTAACCTATGTTTTTTTCAGTGAATTTTCAAGGTTTTGTAAATGCAAATTCCTAACTATATATGGTCTATAACCTATGGTTTTTTCAGTGAATATATATATATATATATATATATATATTCACTGAAAAAACCATAGGTTATAGACCATATATAGTTAGGAATTAGCATTTAAAAAACCTTATTTTACTCACACAAAACCATTGAAATTCCATATATAGTTAGTTGCACTAACTATATATCGCGCACCCGCAATCCACTGCTGATCATGTCACATATTACATCATTCATGACATGGTCAGTGACATCACTGATGACATCACTGATGACATCTCAAATGACATCACTGATGAGATCACTGATGACGTCATCCAGTGACTGTATAATTCTGTAAAGTTAAAATATGTCTTACATATTGAAGAATGAATGGATGTATAAGTGTCTTGATGAAGGATTTAGTAGGGGCATGGCTGACTGTATGAGTGACTGATTAAATGTGTCTCACTGAGTGCATGGGTTAGTGACTAAACTGTCTTAATTTGTGCATCATTATGTCTGTTGTTCTGTAAACTGCTGCATGTGTTGATCATTAGCTATATGATTAACTGTATGGGTTATTGATTGGTTGCCCAAGCATTTGTATGGGAGACTGAGTGTGTGTGTGGGTGGCTGGGAGGTGTATCACTCTCTGCATAGATGTGTGAGCAGTTGATTGACTGGATGTATGGGTTCAAAAGTGCATGTGGAAACAGCTGTATGGGCGGTTGACTGTGTGCATGAGTGTATTGGTGAGTGAATGGATATCTCAGTGCTACATGTCAAAGTAAGTACATATGTAAAACACAGTACATGTGAGAGTTACCATATATAAATAACTGTGCATAAGAGCCAGTGAATGTGTGAGTGGCTGTATGGATCATTGTGAACTTGTATCCAGGATTGTATAAGTGAGTAAATATGTTTTAGCATATGTTTGAATAACTAAGGTGTGTATAACTGTATAGTTGAGGAAATGGAGGTGTGATTGATTCTTTGCATGACTGACTAAGTGTCTGAGTAACTCCATGGATGAGTGACAGTCTATGAGTGTCTGTTTACACTGAGTGTATCTAAGGTTATATTAGAGTCTGAAGAGGTTTATCGTATTATCACATGAATGATGTCATCAGTGATGTGATCAGTAATGTCAAATGAGATGTCATCAGTGATGTCATCAGTGATGTCATTTGAGATGTCATCAGTGATGTCATCAGTGATGTCATTTGAGATGTCATCAGTGATGTCATCAGTGATGTCATTTGAGATGTCATCAGTGATGTCATCAGTGATGTCACTGACCATGTCATGAATGATGTAATATGTGACATGATCAGCAGTGGATTGCGGGTGCGCGATATATAGTTAGTGCAACTAACTATATATGGAATTTCAATGGTTTTGTGTGAGTAAAATAAGGTTTTTTAAATGCTAATTCCTAACTATATATGGTCTATAACCTATGGTTTTTTCAGTGAATTTTCAAGGTTTTGTAAATGCTAATTCCTAACTATATATGGTCTATAACCTATGGTTTTTTCAGTGAATTTTCAAGGTTTTGTAAATGCTAATTCCTAACTATATATGGTCCATAACCTATGGTTTTTTCTGTGAATTTCATTGGTTTTTTAACAGCTAATATCTGTAGCTGTAAAATGTATTCTTCTTTAAATCCAAAAATATATTTTATATGTTTATGAATAATTTTTTTTAAAAATATTTTTTTTTCTTCGTTCCCGCTTCGCAAATCGGGAAGCTTCCCGTTAGCTGACCTTGATGCCGCGAAATAGACCGCGAGCCGGTAAACGTTTCTTTACCGCAAGTGCCGCGTTACAAAACAACATCGTGACGCCTCCCGTCCGCATGACGTTTCACGTTGTCGCGTGATACGTCATATGACGTACTACGTTAGCGAACTGGTACGCGAAGCGAGTCGCAAAGCGCAGGTTTCTGGAAGCAAACCGGGAGGCCCTGCAAAGCGCTTAACGTAAACACAGCAAGTCATGTGACTTGGTAATAACACTTTTCATTGGTTCATTTCACTTTTGGTTTCCTAATGATGTAAGACTAGGTCATATAATCTAAAATGAACACTTTTGATTGGTTGAGAACTCTTGTTTTTCCCAAATGATGAAAATCCCTCCTTCTTTCCTCACTCTGACTTTCATCATTGTGAGAGAAAGACCCTTTGTGATCACTGAGCAATGGCTTCTTTAGTAGCTTCAGCTGGTGCTTCCCCACCACCTCCACCACATCCAAGGAAGAGTGGACCACCTGCTCAAGTTATAATTCAACAAGAAGAAGAAGAAGAGGAACAGGAGGACGAGCACGAAGAGAGGCAGTTTTTGCCTGAGCAGCCCAGGACGTCTCACCGGAAAGAAAACTTCATTTGGCAATTTTTTAAAATTCCCAAAGGTCAGAAAAAAGTAAATGCAAGATACGTAACTTGCCCTATATGTCAAGATAGACTGTCCAGAGGGACCGACAAAAAATACAGTTTCGGAAACTACACAATGCATCGCCATATGACTAGGTGGCATCCTAACAACTACAGTGCTGCACAGTTTCGGAACGACCTAGATAATCTCCCTATTATGGCCAGAAGATCTGTTGTACCGGAAGTAACGGGACCAGAGGGCAGGGAGATGGTGCCAAATATACAAATGAGATTTGGTGATATAAAACACATCTGCGTATTTTGCGATGGATTCATTTCCTACGGAGAAAAAAGCATCACTCTGATCAACAGAGCTATTGACTATCATATGCAAGTTTGTACGAAACGCCCAAAATAATAAATACTTCTTTTTTTTGTTTTGTTGCTCCTGTTGAGCCCTTTACAATGAATCGTTTTCATTGCCCCCTCCAAGAAAAACCCAAAAAAATATAAAACTGTTCCGAAAAATTCAAAAACAGTAAAAAAATGTTCAGAAAAATAAAAAAAAAGTTCTTTTCAGAACTACCTCCCCGTTATTAAAAAATTGGTACAATATTTGGAACTGTGCCAACCTCTATTTCTCTTAGTTCGCTTCCCAGTTCGCTCGCCGGTACGCGAACCGGAAGCGAACCAAAAACAGTAAGTATAAGGGAAGGAAACAGACACTTATGTTAAAAGAAAGACAGCTATAGGGGAGTAAACTAGAGATACTATTACCCGTAATCCACTGCTGATGATGTCAC
The DNA here is from genome assembly GCF_964261635.1 of Lissotriton helveticus. Lineage (NCBI taxonomy): Eukaryota > Metazoa > Chordata > Amphibia > Caudata > Salamandridae > Lissotriton > Lissotriton helveticus. The sequence continues at coordinate 789,898,424 of NC_136068.1, forward strand.
ATATTACATCATTCATGACATGCTCAGTGACATCATCAGCAGAGGATTGCGGGTTTTTTGGCAACATGCCTTATCCACGGTTTAATAACGCTGCCTTTTGCTTTATATAAGTTTTCAAATTGTATGAAATATATACCAATAGGTCGTTATGAACCTTTAGGTAGTGCTTTTCTTCATGAGGTCTGGTCGCTTCCATACACATACAGATGTTTCAAAGATGATCAAGAAGTTTATCTGAATGGAGAGGAATGCACTGAGACGCCAGATCATTCACTAATGTGTAGGCACATACAGTTACACGGTTCATGCAACAAACACCGACCAAATATGGCTTGCGTGTTGCAAGGCACGCCAGTTCCTGCTATCATCCCCACGTTCAAGTTGTTGGAAAATGGTAGTTATTTGATGCTCAATAATGAAGATTGTTCTGAGTTAATTAAAAGTATTCCTTTTATCGTAACAGTAAGTGAACGGGTTATTTGCTGCAGAAATGTTCTATTTCCTCCCACACATGAACATAGGGAGTTTTCAATCTGGCCACAAATACCAACCTTGGGACACGTTTCAACGGCATGGCAAGAATAAGAGCTCTTTTGTCTCAGAGAGAGGTGGCCTTGAGTTCGGCCCGTGAAACTTTCGTACTTCACATAGCGAACACCCGTACAGAGGTGCACACCCTTTTCAATTAAGATTTGCCTTTCAATTTCAGCAACATGTTTCCGACTATCTTTAACGCATCCTCCACAAAGTCCCTGGCGCACTTTTTTAAAGTTGTTACCAGTGGTCTCGTGACTTCATTTGAGAAAATCTTTGGAGTCATCCCTGCTTCCTTTCATTCTATTTTCTCCACTCTGGTTCGTGGATTGGCATTTTTACTTGCATTACCAGCGGACGTTCTTGTGCTTTTTTACATTTTTAAATATGGATGTCCCTCCTATGCAACCTCCCACCCTGCAGCTGCTGACACTGTTCCGCAATCGCATGCTAGAATATTATGGCACAATGCCGTTGGCGATATTAAGCACGGCATATGGATTATCTTTTCGATTCTCCTACTTCACCTGTGTCCAGCCTGTATTTCACTGCCTGACCTGTGATTTCGATTGGGCCATTGATTTGTGTCTCTGCGGACCGGTTTCTCCTGACGTCGACTTTAATCAGCTGATGACTCCTATCATTACTCACGAGTTGGTTTGTCCTGGCGAAAGGATTATGGCTGTGGCATTGATGCATGGACTACTTGGTCCCTGGAATTTACTGGCGGCAGCACAGTCTTTCTTGGAACAGAGCTTTCTTGAAAACCCACCGAGCTGTCCTCTGATGGTGATAGAGGATCCTGTGCTGGGAGAGCACGTATGTTCTTTTCCGCTTTTAAATTGGATGGCTGAACTGTTTTCGGATGAAGACGGTGACTTCCTATTGGAGGCTGTTGCAGCTTATTTTGCATACACAGTTATGTCATAGACCTTTTTCATGTTTGATATGCTGAGTACTAGCATTTCATTGACAATTCATTGACTTATTTGTCAAGTTTTTATTATTTACCTTGCCTATTGGCTTAAGACTCGATAAAGTACTTGGCTGTTTTATTTTTCTTTAGCATTAAATTTTCCTAGTTTTTAATGCTTTACCTTGCGGACCGTCCACATATAAACTTGCAATCTGCTCTCATGAGATGGCACTTCTATTATCTTATTCAGTTCGTTTCCGGATCATGGGGAGGTGTCATCTAGGTCCTGGATATCTTTACACCGTGTTAAGTTAGCATGGGCTCATTACCGGTTTAAACGCCATTTTTCCTTTTTTGCAACTTCTGCACACGACACTTAGTTGTTGCTTTAGCTTTCCACCTAGTAGTTCATCGTGGTTTACATGAGAATAATATGTTATTGCTCTACTATCTGCTTTGCTTGTTAAACTATATCTGTACAGCGAGTGCTAAAGTTTCAAGAACAACACGATACAGAATTGTTATGAGGTCTGATCTCCACGACTTCATACTCATAACATAAGTGCAACTTCTGCCAATTCTGGGCATGAGGCGGGTTTTATATTGCTTTGCCGAACACACATACACAACAGTTGATGCGGTTCACATGAAGAGAGAGCTGGTGTATGCTGATGTGATTCCTTCAAATCTAAGACACTAAAGTATGGGCACGCCCTAAACCAACACAAAGAGACCTTCTTAGCAAATAATATAATATGTGTATTAGGGAGGGTGAGATATAAGCAGCCGCGGGCCGTGGAGGGAGTTACGATGGTGCAGGGAGGCGGGGAGGGGGAGAAGCAGGGTGGAGCCCTCTCTACCTTGCCCCTCCCCCTCCCCGCCTCCCTGCCCCAACGTAACTCCCTCCACGGCCCGCGGCTGCTTATAAGTATTGCTAACTCTTATTCATTTACAGCATGTTAACATACTGTCACCATTCGCTTTTTATGTACTAGTAACTATGCTGGTAATTTTGCTACTGATAATATGTGTACTTGTATTCTCCACCCTGCCCCTCCCCCTCCCCGCCTCCCTGCCTCACCGTAACTCCCTCCACGGCCCGCGGCTGCTTATAAGTGTTGCTAACTCTTATTCATTTACAGCATGTTAACATACTATCACCATTCACTTTTTATGTACTAGTAACTATGCTGGTAATTTTGCTACTGATAATATGTGTACTTTTATTATCTAAGGTACTACGCCTGAGAAGACGGCATTAGTAAATAAACATTTCAAATACACATCTGTTCTTCTTAACTCCATGTTCTGGTTTCTAAGAAATCTATAACGACCGACTGTTCATGAGTTCCACGTATCCTGAGGTACTATAAGTTCATATTCTGGATTGTCTAAACATTGAGAGTTTGTTATATCCAATGTGACACTGTACCTAGCTTGCTAAGGAGTTTTTCATTACTAACGTGAGTTTTGGGACACCCTAATTCGCCGAGGTTCCAATCCTCTGTCCACAGTTCTGTGTGAGAACAGAAACCCTGCGACAGGGGCACCCCCAACCCTTGCTGGAGCTTCATCACACTTGCGATACAACTCCAGCAATGCATTCGCCGAGGTTCCAATCCTCTGTCCACAGTTCTGTGTGAGAACAGAAACCCTGCGACAGGGGCACCCCGACCCTTGCTGGAGCTTCATCACACTTGCGATACAACTCCAGCAATGCGCCACCTTTACGGCACAGATACATCACGCATCTGTGCTGTTTTTGCCCCATGATGCGCCGCATTGTAAATGCAGCACACCATAGGTGACGGAACAGCGGCACAGAATGACTAACACATCCCTGGTGATGCGCCAGTCATCATAAATGTATCCCTATGCTTCTTATCTTGTTAGAGATGAACCGCCATATGTATCATCAAAGTTTTTTGCATTTCCTAAATAGCGAACTTTAAGGAATAAATAGCGATTCTTTACCATTCCTAGTTTGCGATGAGCTATTTGCTAATTAGCCGAATGTAGCCCAATGAAGCCCAATGTAGCCCAATGTAGCCCACAGATGGCCGCCAGACACACAAAAAAACAAATGTAGCCCAAATATCAGCCAGATGTAGCCCAACTATAGCCCAGTGACAGAATGACCAATCAGCTTCGCAAACCTCCGTTACGCGAAGCGGAGCACTGTTACAGATATATATCTTTTTTTGAACGTTAATTTCTCAAAATCCACTGGAGCACATATATTGAGACCTAGCAAAGGCACATCGGGCTACCAGTCCCTAATATTTTGCCAAGTTTCGTGAAAATCCATTCAGCCATTCGATTATTATTATTATTATTTTTTTTTGCCCCGCGGGGCCCTTTTAAAACCTCCACATCAAACCTAGAGGGTCAGCGAGGATCTACTATGCCCCCTTATAGTTATTCCCCCCTTTGTTTTGACCTCCTCTTGTCTCTCGATCCTACCGAGAGACAAGATGGCGGCCGCTACGGACTGTTTGGAATGTTGACAGACGCCGGAGAACCAATCAGCTTCGCTTCACAAAGCTCCGTTGCGCGACAAGTACGCGTCCTGGGCCGCTGCCCAGTCCGCTGTTACAGATATATATCTTTTTTTAAACGTTAATTTCTCAAAATCCACTGGAGCACATATATTGAGACCTACAAAAGGCACATCGGGCTACCAGTCCCTACAATTTTGCCAAGTTTCGTGCAAATCCATTCAGCCGTTCGGGCTAAAAGTGAGGCCAACCGCCCTATGGAAATTAACATGGGAAAAACGCGTTTTGGGACCCCCCTTTTTTCTCGGCCCCCACTGGACGAACCCCCCCAAAATTTTCAGGGGCTGCTCAGAAACAAAATGTGCCATTTTCCTGAAATTTTCAGCCAATTCCGTCCACAAACGCCAAAGTTATTAGACATAGAATTTTCAAAAAACCCATAGAGAAAAAATCCTAACTATATATACCTACTGGCGACCGCCAGTAGGTAATATATATATATATATATATATATATATATATATATATATATATATATATATATATATATATACATTGCCTCACTCTTCCTTCCAATTTTCTCCTCTGCCTCCCTACCATACCTAACCTCTTTACTTAAACTACTACAATATTTTCCTCACCTATCCTATATAACCTATATTGCCATTATATGTTCATTAGTAATTTATCGCTTAGATATTTACTCTATTGTTGTACTTATGACGTATATTACTGTTATGCTTTACATTTTTCTTATTAGTTACCCGCTCATCCTGCTTTGATGATCTATTTCGCTGGTTTGTCCACTTAATTTTGCACTAGGTATTGTCCCTTAATCCTCACCGCAAACTGCCATTATATGCTCACGAGTAATTTATCGCTTAGATATTTATTTTATTGTTGTACTTATCTAACTTTGCTTTAGATCCACGTCAATCTCTAACTTCTCAACTCCTGGACTGCCTAATTAAGATATATCCTTCCTTCTACTCAACCCTTATGACGTATATTATTGTTTTGATTTACACTTTTTTGCATCTTACCTGCTCAGCCTCATTTGATGCTCTATTTCTCTTGGTTTTCCACTTAATTTTACGCTAGGTATTTCTACCTTAATCCTCACCGCTAGGAGTTTTGAACTCTACTTTGACCTGCACTCTTTCTCTCCATATTCTCTGAATCATGCCACCCCTCTCTCTCCCCCCCCGACCTCAAGCTCACCTATCTCGAAAATTAGCCCTAACTCCTGGTCCATCCTCTACCCCTCCCACCTCTCCAAACATGGCAAGAAAAACTTCAAGCACAAACTTCTCTGCCTCCACCCAGAAACTCTATTTGCAGATCATCACAACAGCCCCAACTCCTCACTCATCACCAACTTCATCTTCTTCACCAAACGCCCATCTAAATGGAAAAGCCTATTTCTTAGTCACCTCCCTATATCTAACTCACGCAAAATCCCATATGGCCTGAAACTCTCCACCACGCCGTCCCCCTCCTTTCCAGGTGCAATAGATATCTCCATCTTCAAATCCGGAACCATTCTCATACATTCATCAGAAAATAATCTCGATATCTTTGAACAACACTTTAGCACTATCTCCCAATCCCTCACACAATCCTTGAACCCTACCCACTCACCGCCTCAATCCCACGGCTCATCACCCCGCAACACTTCCCATGCACCCATTTCTCGTTCCTCTGAATCACCACAAATTTTATCACCGTCTTCTCCCTTCTTTTCCACTACCCTCCTTTCACCTCTTCCAGAAATACCCCCCTCCTCTCCTACCTCCAACCACCCTACCCCCTCCAACCCACTATTTACCTCCCTAGCCTACGTCACTAGTACGGAATCCCCTCACACCCCTCTCACTTTACCCCCCTCTTGATCTCCCCCTCCCCCTCCACAACTAATCCCACCGATTATACCCAATCTCTACACACCTCTCTCGCGCTCAACATTATAACATGTTACGACTCCCTTATCTCCCAGCCCCATGCCACCCCTCCTCCCGTCCACAACAACAACTCCCCCCTCCCCAACCATGAATCCTCCACACTGTATGATTGCCCAATCTCCCTCATGCCCACTCCTGCTTCCCCCCATCCCTGAACTCTCTATACTCCGCCTCCCACTCCTCTCCTTTCGATCTCCTCTTTAACATTCCCCCATCTTCCTCCACACTACTCAACCCCTCAATGTTATCTTCAGCCCGCTTCACTCTCCCCCCTATCTCCCCTGACTCAAACAATGCACTCACTTCTATGTCCATCCCACCCCTTGACGCCCACCTCACCTCTCCCTCTACCACTTACCCCCGGTTCTCCCCCCTTCTAAACAAACCCTCTCCTCTATGCTCCCCCTTCCCCCGGACTCCCATGTCCCTTCGCCCTCTAACACTCACCCCTTGGTAACCCAACTTCCCAATATTACTCTCTCTACTACGCCCCTCCCTTCCTCTGACTCAATTACCACCTCTCCTCCGTTCACTCCTCTTCCCCTCACCCCACACTCATGCATCCCCCAAACTGCTTTTACTGCCCCCACACCTCCTCAAACCTTACCCCACTCACACACACCCTTGCTATCCTCAAGAACCCACATTCTTCCAACGACGCCAATTCCTACTGCCCCCTCGCCATCTTTACTTAATTGCTTGCCTAATAGGATTACCCCTCCCACATCCACCTTCTATACACTCCCACTCTCCAATAATGATCCTCCCCCACATTATAATTCCACCCCCTCCCCCCTCCTGGCTTTCCTCCCCTTACTCCTCACTTGATCCCCCCTCGGAACAATCCTAACCCATACAACTACCCAACTAATACTGTTCTTCCAAACTCAAACTCAATCCACACTTTGACACCCCTTTACACTGAACCTCTCCTTTCATCCCTCGTTTCTGAACTCTCCTCACTCAGAAACGCTATCTCTCTCCTTACTAATACCATCGCCTCTACCCATACCTATTCTTCCACCCCCTCCCAATACACACTATCTCCGCTCATTAACACCAATTCCAACCCACCATCACACTGCCCCACAAATGAGACTACCAACATCAACTCTTCTCCGCCCGCATATAGCTCCTCAACCTGTCCAACACCCGCTCAACCTTCCTCAATCGTCCCACTCCACAATTCCATCACGCCCCCCCACCCACAACCTGATACTTGCCTAAGAACCTCTGAAACTAAACCTTACACGAACTTACCTTCCGCCCCTGTTTACCCTCATCCGCTACACCACTCATTCACCAATCTTCTGACACTAAGCACTCTACTCATCAATCTACTATCCCAGTTCTCCTAGGTATAAGCAGACTCCCCCTTCTTCCTACCTCCCCTAGACCTCCACAACAATTGAGACCTATCCCCAATTGTCCCCCCTGTCCCTCAACTCAACAACCTGACCCCTCTCCCCTACATTGCATGTTGATCAACTACCGATCCGCCTCCTGCCACGCCACCGAGATTGCTGAAACCATTCTCAGCGAAAACATCGACATAGCATTCCTAACCGAAACCTGGCTAACCGCCCACTCCACTCCGATTCTCGACTTGCTTATTCCCCCAGGTTACTCTATCATCAAGAAAGATAGAATAGAGCAAACGGGAGGCGGCCTTGCACTAATTTTTAAAGCTGAACATAACATCTCGCTTGTCGAATCACAAAACCCTTCATCCTTTGAATACCTTTGCGCGGATCTCCTTATGCACGACTCTCCCACCACTCGGCTGCATACCATCTACCACCCCCCTGGAAATTGTATCTCTTTTTCTGAAGAGATGTCTGACCTTATTATCCAAGCATCTCTCTCACACTCTAAGAATCTCTTCCTTGGTGACTACAACATCCACTGGAACAAAAGTGATGACCCTGCTGTCATCACATTGAAGAATACCATGGACATCACCAACATGTCCCAACTCTGCCATTCCCCCACTCACAACAAAGGTTCCACCCTAGATGCTATCATAAGCAGCAACGACCTGGCCTCCCTCTCTTGTATACTTCCTGTTGATTGGTCTGATCATTACCTCATCCTCTTCAGCGTGAACAGACCCTCTAATCGTCCCGCCCCCATAAACACCCTACCTAAGAAACCTACACGCAACCTTCACCTTATTCCTCCTGGTGAACTGGAATCCACAATTAAAACCCGCTTACTTCTCCCCCCTCCCTCTGACAGCACCAATGACCTAACTAACCATTATAATAACTCTATTCTCGAAGCCCCTAATGTAATTGCTCCAATTAAACTTAAACAACAAAAAAACAACCCTCCCAAATCCTGGTTCAATTCTGAACTCAATAATGAAAGACGGTCCCTTAGACAATCTGAACGTATTTGGAGAAATCGTCCCACTGCTGACAATCTGGTCCTCCTCAGAACTGCTAGAGCCCAATACAAAAAACACATCTATAACGAAAAAGCCTCCTTTCTCCGGTCACAACTTGACCAGGCTAGAAACAGACCTAGAGAACTCTTTAGCATTGTTAAAAAACAAACCTCTACTGGCCCCCCTAAAATATCAGCCTCTATTGACAAATGCGAAGAAATCGCCAGTTTCTTTATTAACAAAGTCAATAAGATCGAACTTTCCTTCTCCTCTCTCCCCCCATCACTCCAACCCTCCTACATACAACACACCCTCCCTAACACTCCTAAGTCACTCTCGTACAGTCTTCCCACTCTTCTCGACCCTTCTATAACCCTTCCTACCCCCGCTCATCCACACCCCCCTCCTAATGAACCCACAGCCAAAAACAATGCTTCATGGAGTGAATTTTGTCCAGTTTCAGAGTCATCAATCATTAACATCATCACCAAACTCAAACCTTCCTCCCACTCCAAGGATCCTCTTCCCGCCCATTTGGTCCAAGACCTCAAATCTACCATTGCCCCTATATGGACCAATATCATCAATTCCTCCCTTGCCACTGGTTGCGTCCCGGCCTCCCTTCAGCTTGGCCAAATCTCTCCCATCCTGAAAAACACCTCTGCCGACCCAAATGACCTTATTAACTTACGCCCTATCTCTAACCTTCCTTTCCTCTCTAAAGCCCTGGAAAAATGTGTCCTATCTCAACTAGAGAACCATATCCTCGCCTTCAATCTCCTTGATGTTTTTCAATCTGGATTTAGAAAAGGCTGTAGTACAGAAACTGCAATGTTAAACATCACAGACGACATTCATCGCTCCCTTGACAAAGGTGAATCCTCACTGCTAATACTCCTTGACCTATCGGCGGCATTTGATACTGTACATCATCCCACCCTTCTCAACACTCTCAAAGCTCGATTTGGCTTGGAAGGCACTGTACATAAATGGTTCTGCTCATTCCTTCAAAACAGATCTCAGCAAATCAAGCTTAGCCACTTCCTTTCTAAACCCCAACCTGTCTCCCTCGGTGTCCCTCAAGGCTCTATCCTATCCCCAACCCTTTTCAACCTTTTCATGGAACCACTCACCCTCATTCTCAAACAAACTAAAATAAGTTACCACCTCTACGCTGACGATACCCAACTATACTACAAGATTAAATCCCACAATGACATCCTTCACCTCAATGACACCCTGACTAGAGTACAAGCCTGGTTCCATCTCAACCATCTCAAATTGAACCCTAAAAAAACTGAAATAATTCTTTTCACCCCCAAAAACAATACCCTTCCCATCCAAATCTGGATCGACGATATCAAAGCTCTCAATTGCTCCCTCTCCACCTCTAATTCTGTTAAATCCCCAGGCATCAGCATCGACCAGAATCTCAATCTCATCCCCCACATTTAAAACACAGCCAAAAGTGCTCTTTTCACCCTTCACCACCTCAAGAAAATCAAACCTTTCATTCCAGCCGATGATTTCAAAATCGTTGTCCAATCGCTTGTCCTCTCCAGGATTGACTATGGTAACGCCACGCTTACCGGCTCTCCTAAAACCCATCTTGCTCCGATTAAATCTGTCCACAATCTAGCTGCACGACTTATCTCTGACTGCAAAAGATTTGACCACATATCCCCCGTCCTCAAAAATCTTAACTGGCTCCCAATTGAAGGAAGATCCGCTTACAAAACCGCTTGTATCACCCACAAAGCTCTTCACCAAAACACCCCCTCCTACCTTGCAACCAAACTAAAAAAAGCAGGTTGCTCCAGGTCCCTGAGAAGCACCAACTCCCTCCTCTTGATCCCACCCAGACTTAAATGTCAAAAAACCCAATCACGCGCATTCTCTGGTAATGCTCCTACCATTTGGAACTCTCTCCCCAAGGACCTTCGCTGCATCCCCTCTTACTCCCTTTTCAAAAGTGAACTCAAAGCACTTCTCCACAACAAATATTGGGGTATATAACAATACTGTCACTGAGCTTGTCCACTCTTCTCTCCTCTCTTATCCCCCCTTCCATTCTGAATGCAACTTTATATAACTTTTAACTGTTTTCGCCTTTTTGTAAGTTTACCTTCCTTTTATTCCCCCCTTTTAAATGACGTATTGCAATACTGTATCACGTTGCTAATTTTGCACCTATTGTTATCCTATATTTTGTTGTTCTACCTCTGTTGTAAAGCGCTCTGATACTCCAGGGTCCAGCAGCGCTATATAAAACCCTCGAAATAAATAAATAAATAAATAATAAATAATGGATTCTATTACTAAAAAAATTCAAATACTAATATAGAAAAGATAGATGATGATAGTGTTTATCATCATGATAAATCAATTAATGATTTCTCGTTAAATGTTTTTACTGAATTGTTGTATGACTATATTAACACAATGAATGTGAGTGATTTTTTGTGTGTATGCTATTAGCATCGTCTGTCTCAGAGGGCGTGACATATCTTCACCTACTTTAACCTATGGTATGTATTGTAGTGTTCTAACCAGTCTATTCTATGAGAGGGAAGGTGTAGAATATTACTACTCTAATTTTGATTTAATATTTTCAGAGATTCCTATTAGGAGAGATTTGAAGGTTGTTTATGGACCTATTTAAGCAACATATATGTGAAATGTTTTCATTAGTAACAAACCAATAGATACAATAGAGGCACATAGAAATAATTCAACTGGTGAACTACAGCTTGAAGAGATTGAGGGGTATATTATCAACAACTAGCGATAATTTTTGTCTCTAACTTGTTTAGAGACAAAAATTATCGCCGCACATCGGCGATTTTTATCGCAGATAAACCTTGCTATTAGCAAGGTTTATCGCAAATGCGATAAAAAACGCCCGCAATGCATGAATATCGCTGAAAAGTCAGCGATATTCATGCATTATCGAGCAAATGCTCTTAGCCATGTTATCCACCTCCCATTGGATAACATGGCTAAGAACTGCTCAGGGCAGGTGTTAGCTTTTGGAGATATTCGCCCTTAGCGCAAATATCTCCAAAAGTTGGTAATAGGAGATAGCGATGTTAGCGACTGTTTCCAGTCGCTAACATCTTGGCACGCCCACTTTGCATATCATTAGTGATAAATATCACTGACATGCAAAGTGGGGCCCATGATGGTCGCTATCTCCTATTAGCTGTCGCTAACTGGTGTTAGCGACAGCTTGGTAATAGGGAGATCATTTTATCTCCGCTTTCTTGGCTTTTAAAGCCAAAAAAGCGGAGATAAAACCCCTTGATAATATACCCCTGAATTTATGAATATGGTAGAAGATAGAAGACGAAATTTCAAAACGAAAGCTGCTGAACAAAAGTGTCATATACATCTATGGGCTTTCAGAGGGTGATTACAAAAAGGGTGAGACTTACGCTGACACGACTTTAGATTTTCAACATAGAGGAAAGCTTTGCGCATTTAGAGAAAAGACTAAACTTAATAGTTACTCAATTGGTTCTCGTGAATGTGAGCATACTTTCTTAATAAAAGGGAGTTGGGGATTGAAAGGAGGAACTGATCCTGTTTTCCTGGAAATGTATTATGTGTGTGGTAAGAATGCCTATTATAGGTTACCTGCAAGTTGGTATGAACGTTGTTATTTAGGCATAGTATTTCCTAAGGTTTATCATGCAGATAAGAATAATACAATTATTGAAATAAAACAAGGATTAACACGTAATAAGAGAGGAGCAAGTTATGCAGAGATAATAGGGGATATTTTTGGAGCACAGGTACCATCAGTTGGAGTTATTTTGAATTCACACAAAATTAGAAAATTGTCCGCAGTCGTTGATCGTTTATCAACTGAAACTACTGGTGGGTTTTTGATGATTGATACTGAGATGGTTGTGATTAAATCAGTGGTTTTGCAAAATCAACTTGCCCATGATATATTATTGACAAAGGAGGTTGGAGTCTGTAGCATATTGAAAATACAACAATGCTGTACTTATATTGCTGACAAGAAGAAAATTCTTGAAGGGTATATTAAAAATATTACAGAACTTCATGATGATTTGACTGAATTCAAGGTTGATGATGTTTGGGAGAAACATGGTTAGAGTTTTTCCTCAGTGAGAAATGTTTTTCTACTTTTGGGATTAGCTTATTAGGGAAAATATTAATACCTATCACTTCAGTGGTTGCACTGATATTAATGATTTTTATGATTTATAAATGTTGCAAATGCAAATGTAGAAAAAAAAGACAGATCTTAAACGTAGAGCTAGAAAAAGGAAGAGAGAAGAGATGGAATTAGAGGATTTGAGAGGAAATTGCTACGAGATCATTAAAGACTTAGATGGGAGACTGATAAAACAAGAAAGAAGTACAGCATTTTAAAATAAGTGACAAATTATATCTTGTTGGGTATTTTTATGATGGCTCAAAAACGCCATCAAAGGGGGAATTGATGGAGCAAGGTTTTGTGAAAATAAAACCTACTCTGATTGAACCCTCAGTAACATTTATTACCAGTTTGCTGTGAAAATATTATTAAAAAATGCTTAAAATAAGGGGAAATGCTTTAGCGCATGTGTGGACTAATGCGTGTACTAATACATGAAAAACTAGGCCGCATTTTGTTTTGGCTTTAAGAAAATAATTACTAATGCTGCTTTTGTACACGTTAATAATACATTGCTCGGAATAATACGGGTTGTGCATGGGTTAGTGCAATGCTGGGATGGTATGTAATAAAAGTCCATTTCATGAAAATAATAATGTTATGTGTTTAATTTCTGTAGAAAAAGCAAGCATGGGACTACTTTCCTGCATGCCAGTTTGGGGTTAATATTTGGCTGAAGTAAAAGATGACCAAAAAGGCTTTTTGAAATAAGAAAAGAGAATGCAAAGCTTTCGAAAAAAGTGACTTTTGTGGTGTGCTGAATGACTGCCAAACTACGGAAAATAAAGCAAGTGGAAGCATGTAACTTCTTTACGAGACAAAGCAAGCGCAGTGATTTGCAACATAAAATGACTGAAAACAAATATGAAATACAATTGTGTTCATAGTTATTTTCTGGGACACTCACTGCCCTTCTTTGGCCAAGAGGGTAGTATTCCCTGAATCTTACTTGGGTTAGTACAGACGATATATCAAATTTGAATAATCATTTGCAAATGTATATTCTCTCTGAAACTTTTTTCTCTTCGCCTATTCACTCCTTCAATGCATTGTTATTTTATTAGCAGTTTGTTTCTGTACAGTGCTAATATATTTTCACTGCCTTAATCTATTATTTGCATTGTATGACAAGTACTTGATGAGCATCTTTCTTCACATTATTTACAATAAATATTATAAAATTTACACTGAGTCTGTTGATTATTTAGTAGTTATAGATAGGTACATAATATTGTCATCAACTTCTGAACTACTTATAAATCCATCGCCACATATAATACATGTTATAAGGAGAAATGCAGGTTCTATTTAGTAATTGGTAAGTTAGGTATAAACTTGCATCACACTGACACCCAGCGTGAAGGGATCAGTTGGGTATTGTAAATGGGCCAATGTTAATGAAAATGTATCGATCCCGGATCACTGGATCAATGGTCAAACAATACAAAATGACGGCTATTCATCATTTGCATTTTTATCTGTCGTCATGCCATTTATAACTGGCTTGTTGGAAATGGCCCTTTCTGCAGAGTCATCCCCAAACATTTTAACTTCCCCCTCCGCTTTTTGCTGAATTTCTTTTTTAGACTTTAGGACTCATGGCTAAACAGTGCTACAGTGCTTGTGCTATTTCCTTAAAACATGTTAGAATTGGCTTATACCCAATTGGAATATTTAATTTACTTATAAGTCCCTAGTAAAGTGATACTATAAGTGCCCAGGCCTGTAAATTAAATGCTACTAGTGGGACTGCCATAAACACAGTTGATGGACAGAATGTAGAACAATGTCATACATTCACCCCAGTACAAGGATCTGGGCCTAAATCCATCGTTTTTTTGCACTCCACACCACCCTGGGTTAGACACTGGCTATATGCAAACCAGCTCTGACCCTGTGCCTCATGGGAACAGTCCAGTCCGAACTACCAAGCCATGTCTTTCCCAGACCGGAATCAGTGGGACTGCAGCACCGATTTTGCCACCTACTTTAGTAGCCCTTTATAGAAGTCTCAGGCCTGCCATTTCAGAGCCTGTGCTTGCAGGTTAAACTGCAAGTTCGAGCTTGCCAGGCACATGCCTTCCTTTTTCATACATATGAGTCACAATTGAGTTAGGCCCTGGACAGCCAAAAGGACAGGGTTCAGTGTATGAGTGTATTCAAAAAGTTGAACATGTACTTTTAAGATTTATCAAAAAACTAAAGGGCTAAAGAACGTGAGCACAAGCATGCATTATGGGTGATTTATCAATATGCTCAAACTGTGCTCAACTTGACATGGTCCCACCCCCTCTGGGCTGCTTAAAATCAACCTACAACCTATACAAAAAGGAGCGAACAATCCCTAAGTTCTTCACAAGCAAGGTGCTTCGTAATAGTTCTTTTAGCGTTCCAGTACAAAGAAAGTCCATAGGGAGTTTTTACATATTTCCAATTCATTGTTTTATTTCAAAAATCCATTATTTCATTAGGAAAACATCATAAAAAAATTCAGCGGACGCGTTTCGTCCAATATGGACATCATCATGGCTCCATCTTTCACATAGAACACATGTTCTGTAGTGCCAATTTCTGCTTAGATAACTTCTGTAGTGCCAATTTCGGCTTAGATCACAGGCACTGTGTTATGGTCCTTATCTGTAGTGTTACGCATTCTTTTCCAAGACGTATGGGTAACTCCTTCCGACATTGAGCACCATACATTAAATACGGCGCATCCAGTTTTCATAAATGAGGCCCTATATACACAACTCAAGGAGTTTAAGTTAATCATTTTCACAATAGGCAGCCTATGTAGTATTAAGAGCAGCAGAAGCTAAGCATTACTATGTATGTATTCATCAAATGTGCATTCATTTTTTATATACAGTTAGAAAGGTGTCATTCATCTGAGTACACCAACCAGATATTTTATCAAAAACAGTACTAAATGTTTCAAAATTTTGTCAAACTGATGCTACCTTTAGGTGTGATATACAGAAATGTGTAAGTGTCCCAAAAATAAATTATCTATGGATAATCAACTGATGAGGATCAAAACAGAAACGGGAGGTTATGCCACTCTGCTTCGGTGCACCTTATATCTGGCTTTCTCTGTAGAGTCAAGGTGTTACTTGAAAATAATGTCAGATGTATCCATGCCAAAAAATAGCAAATGTATTAATCCAATTTTTGCGTATTTGTATTTGGGTTTGGTTGGCCTGCCCCGTGGCTGGTTGAACGTTTGAGAAGAATTGTGCTTAAAATTGCCTTACACATTTTTTCTCTTTTCTATTCTCTGCAAATCTGCTTCATCCAATATTGTAATAGAATTTATTATTGGGCGTTTTATAGGCTTACAAATCCCATTGGTCTCAAATGCTGGGATAAGGAAAGGCAAGCTGATAATCTCTTGGCAGTGTATGCCCTGAAAGAGAAGAACTCTGCATAAAAACTGATGATTCCATCAAAAGCAGGGTTTTGCAGGAAGGTGTGAACGTTGACAGCTCATCTGGACCACTGGAACTAGCATTACATCTTCAAGCTACCTCCCCCATTATGAAGTGCGGAGATCTTCTGGACAGGTTATCATTAGAGTCTTGCTGTCAGTCAGCAGTCTGGGGCTGGGGTCTTTATTTTATTTTGTATTTTATATTTGTATTTGTATTTATATTTATATAGCGCATAAATCACCCATAGGTCTCAGAGCGCTTTTAGATCCTCAAAGCTGGGACAGTGGTCAGATGATTAGAAAAGCCAGGTTTTAAGGATTCTTCGGAATCTCAGATGGTTGGGCTCGGTCCTAATATGTTGGGGCAGGGCGTTCCAGGGTTCAGGGGCTATTTTGGAGAAGGCCCTGTTGCCGTTTCTAACTGTGCGAACTTTGGGAGTAGTTAGAAGCAGCTTGCTGGAGGATCTGAGAGTTCTGACCGGACAGTGGTTTTTAAGTTTATTTTCTAAATAGTTTAGTCCTTGTCCGTTGATGGTTTTATGGACCAGGCAGCATAACTTGAATTTTATGCGTTTCTTTAGAGGGAGCCAGTGCAGAGTCCTGAGGATGGGCAGCGAAGGGGTGCGAGGAGGAAGATCAAGCACCATTCTGGCCGCGGTGTTTTGCAGAACCTGAAGTTTTGCCAGGAGATTCTCATTTATGGAAGCCAGCAGAGCCTTTCCATAATCCATATGACTTATGATTAGGCCTTGGACTAAGGGCATGCGGGACGGAAGGGGGATCCAATAAAACATTTTCTTCAGACTGCGCATCAGTCCAAAGCTTGTGTGTACTATTTTGTTGACATGTTCAGTCATGGACAGCCTGTTACCAATTGTCACCCCTAGGTTCCTGACTGAGGTCTTGGGAAAGGGGCAAGGGCCCAATGTCGATTGCCACCATTCATCTGTCCAGTATTTGTCAACATTTCCAAAGAGCACAATCTCTGTTTTGCCAGCATTCAGCATCAGAAAGTTGTTGGTCATCCAATCCTGTATTGAGACCATGCACTTTTGGAATCTCATTTTGGTATCACTGGGGTCAGGGCCTAAGGTGATCAGTAGCTGAGTGTCGTCAGCATAGGACACGGTTCCAAAACCATGTGCTCTGATTACTTGTGCCAGGGGGATACATATAGGTTAAAGAGCGTTGGGCTCAGTATTGATCCCTGGGGAACACCTTTATCATTTTCCTGGTTAATAGAGATATATGATCCTATTTGGACCTTTGAGCGCCTTTCAGTCAGGGAGCTTTTGATCCAAAGTAAGGCAGAGCCTTCGACACCACTCTCTGCAAGATGTTCTAAAAGAATGTGGTGTGAGATGGTTTCGACGGCGGCTGACAAGTCAAGCAGGATCAATATGGCGGATTGTCCTGCGTCGAGGGGCATTCTGACATTATCTACTATCTCAAGTAGGGCGGTTTCAGTACTATGAAATGCTCTGAATCCTGATTGAGATGGATCTAGGAGTTTGTTTGTCTCTAGATATTTGCCTAGTTGCTTGCTTATCAAGGATTCCATGATCTTTCCAAACAGTGGCAGAAGGGAGATGGGGCGATAATTAGAAAGATGTTTAGGGTCGGTAGAGGGTTTCTTTAAAATTGGCCTAATTGTGGCCTCTTTCCAGTGCAAGGGAACAGAAGAGTGAGATAGAGAAAGATTAAGGGTTTTTGTTAGGTCGGGAATCAAGGCAGGTGCTCTTTTTGCTAAAATCTGAGAGGAGGCTGGATCGTCAGGGGATCCGGATTTAATTTTGTTCAAAGTAGATGCTACTTCTATTTCTGAAAAAGGTTGGAATTCTTTAAGGGCTATGGCTTGAGGGGAGGATTCCATGTGAACCTTTTTTGGTGGTAGACTGGTCTGAATAGGATATGTTTGTTGGGGGAAAAGTTTATGGATGTCGTTATTTTTCTCATGGAAATAGGATGAAAGAGAGTTGACCCAATCTTGGGACTGGGTGAGTGGAGGCTGACAGGCAGGGGGCTTCGTGAATTCTTTAACTATTTTGTATAATTCTCTGTGAGAGTTGGCTGCCTGCATTATCCTATTCCCTAGATGGGCTTTTTTTGCCGGGGCGATCTCGTTCATGTAGAGTCTGTGTGCTGCTTTATATTGTTCTCTGTCTATTAAAAGCTTAGTTTGTCGCCATTTCCGTTCGGCTGACCTGACAGGGAGTTTTATTTTTTCCAGGTTTGCGGTGAATCATGGGGAAAGTTTGTTAGGAGGTCTAGATGCCTTCTTGGGGGCAATTATGTCTAAAGTCGAGGTGATGGCGTGTTCTAGGTCGACTGCTGCATTATTAGTGTTAGTGAAATCGGTGATGAGAGGGGAGGTGAAATGAGTGGTAAGGAGTCCAGGTTGATCTTGTTCCATGGTCTACTCAGTTTTACTTGTTTTCTAGTCTGGGCCTGTGTAGAGATGCCTGAGATGTGAAACTTAATAACATAATGGTCAGACCATAAGACCGGGAGTATTTGATGGATCTTCACTTTCGGGGAATTTGTGCACAATAGATCTAGTGAGTGGCCTGCAATGTGAGTAGAGCCGGTGGCTAACATGTTTAATCCTAAGGAGCTAATGCTGGTAATCAGATAGCTGGTGTGAGGGTCTTGGGTTTGTTCCACGTGATAATTAAAATCCCCTAATAAGAGGAAATTACCTGAGGCCAGGACATGTGGTGCTATTACCTCCATGAGTTTGTTAACAAAGTGGGTTTTCATACCTGTGGTCTATAAATAAGGGCAATCTTTTATGACTCCTCGTTACCAGTTCTTATGGTGGCGATGCACATTTCACCCCAGTTTTCTAAGTGGGAGTCGATGATGTGTAGTTTAATTTATGACCTATGAATAATTGCAGTGCCCCCTCCTCTTTTCCCGGATCGGTCCAGTCTATATTAAGTATGGGCAAAATTTGCAAATTCGCGTTCCGCGAAATCGAATTCGCAATCCGCGAATTCGTGCGAATTTGCAGATTTTTGTTTTTTTGCGTGTTCGTGGGGTTTTGTGTGTGTTCGCGGGCTGCTTGCATGGCGAAGTTACCCATGCGGTCGTGTATGGGCACAGCACCCTCTGGTTCACCACTGCCACCCTCTGGTTCATCACTGCCACCCTCTGGTTCACCACTGCCACCCTCTGGTTCACCCCTGCCACCATCTGGTTCATCACTGCCACCCTCTGGTTCAACCCTGCACCCTCTGGTTCAGCACTGCCACCCTCTGGCTCAGCACTGTCACCCTCTGGTTCACCCCTGCCACCCTCTGGTTCATCACTGTCACCCTCTACCGAGACCTTTTGTGACGCAGCGGCAGCACAAAAGATGCGCCATTGTGCTGGGTATTAACAACGTGATGCATCTGAGAGATGCGTCACGTTGTAAAGCCCTGCGCCATCAGGAGGCGTTCGGGCACAGGGGAGGGCGTTCCTGCGCAGGAACGCCTCCTAAAAGTGGCTGAGTGAAATCTACAAAATTTCACTCAGTCACTTTTAGGCTAATGCTGCGTCAAAACCCTGCGCCTGCTTGAAGCAGGCGCAAGGCTTGATGCAGCATTGGGGCGATAGGGCCCACCAGAGCATTGCTGGAGCTGCGTCGCAAGTGCGACGCAGCTCCAGCAATGCGCTGCTTTTATGGCACAGATGCGTGACGCATCTGTGCCGTTTTTGCCACATGGTGCGCCGCATTGTAAATGTTATGAAAGGAAATTGGACCAGCAAGGGACTTTATTTAAGTATTCTTTAACAGCGTGTTAGGACTCTGTTATAATAAATCTGAGCACCTAATTGTAATCAGTCAACCGCTATGTTACTTTAATAACTTCAGATCATAATCAATATATACAATGTTACCACACTAACAAAGTAAATAATGCAAAAACCAGGGTTTTATATTGTCTGAATATTATTATTTACTTTTTCAAGACAAAAGGTATGATTTTTTACAAAAGAAGAAAACAAATTCATACAAAAATAGGGTACATACATAAAATGTTCACATCAAATATACACAGTGCAAATTATATAGTTCTTTAGTATATCTGAGAAAGTCCAGACTGCTAAACACAAGATAACATCGTGACTTCAACAAAACAGAAGAAAATCAAAGGATGGTATAATGAATTATGTGCAGGCTTGGACTAATTAGTCGACGTTTCGGTCTTTAAGAGATTAATCATCAGACCTTCATCAGGACAAGGAATTTCTACATATAGTAGATGACCCTTTCTGTCGAATAGATTCTTATTTTATACGTGGACAGCGTACATCAAACTATTAGGCTGATTGGCGACAAAGAAAATGATTTCTTGTACATCAGAATTGCTTGAATTATCAGTTGTAGTTTGTTATGTAGTTCATCAATCTACTAAGCGCCTCTTTATTTTGGGCAAAAGTTGGAATTGCGGCAAGGATTTTGATAGCGTAGCACCACAGCACAGTTCTGGCGTAGGCTTGCGGGGAAGTCGCGCTTTAAGTCCAGCACAATTTATCGATGCGACTGGCAGATTTAACGCAGACGATTTGAAGGCAGCAGTGGTCCTCCTCTCTTCGTGTCAACGAACCGCGCAGCAATGTTAGTTACTGCTAGCAATGTGGCGCACCATGGGCGGCGGAGCTGCGGCGCACAATAACTGGCGCATCCCTGGGGATGCGCCAGTTATTGTAAATCTGCCCCTATACATTTAGCCAACGAGGGAGCACTTACTGATTAGACAGTAGAAAGTAGTCCAGTTGAGTAGAGGTATTGCACAAAAAAGGTGGCATCTTCGTGGACAAACATGCAGGGCGGGATTCATTCTGCCCCCTGTTATACTCGTTTTTTGTGCCCTTCTGCCCTCTGTTAGACTCGTTTTTCCCTTGTTTTTCTGCCCTTCTGTCCTCTGTTAGACTGTTTTTTTGTGCCCTTCTGCCCTCTGCATCACCACATCATCACTCAGCGCTACCCCAGCATCACTCAGCACCACCACATTATCTCTCAGCACCACCACGTTATTACTCAGCATCACCACAGCACCACTCAGCACCACCACAGCATCACTCAGCACCACCACAGCATCACTCAGCACCACCACAGCACCACTCAGCACCACCACAGCACCACTCAGTGCCACTACAGCATCACTAAGCACCACCACAGCATCACTCAGCATCACCACATTATCACTCAGCACCACCACAGCACCACTCAGCACCACCACAGCATCACTCAGCACCACCACATTATCACTCAGCACCACCACAGAACCACTCAGCACCACCACAGCATCACTCAGCACCATCCCAGTATCACTCAGCACCACCACAGCACCACTCAGCATCACCACAGCACCACTCAGCAGCACCACAGCACAACTCAGCGCCACCCCAGCATCAATCTGCGCCACCATTCAACAACAACTGGTTCAAATATGTTCTCTCAATGTTTCAAACTTTATTACAAATGTCACAAAAAGATGTTAATATTTCACTTCTGTTCTTGGGTTTTCGTCACAATAAAATACACTGAACATAATCTTCACAAAATGTATTTACAAAAGTTTAAGCTATTCCCATTATAAATTAAAATCACTTTTATTTAAGTATTATTATTTACAAAAATTAAAAGCCATTGTAATTTGTAATATCAATACAGCTAAGTCACGTAAATACAAAACATGTTGCATTACAAATGCTATAGGTGTCACATTTGCGAAAGTTATAACTATTGGCATTGTAAATGACAAAGCTATTAATTTAGCTATTTTCAAAACCAACACATAAATAAAAAAAATTGTCATTTACAAGACCAATAGCTCAAACGTTCCTAATGCGAGACCTATTGCATTGCAAATGCTTGTTTTTATATCTGTCAGTGCTTCCTGTTGAGGTTTCATTTTCGTGACAGGCGCCTCATTGCCTACTTGTAACTATTCTCTGACCCTGCTTCAAGGGTCAGAGCAGGGTCAGAGAATAGTTGCAAGTAGGCAACGAGGCACCAGGAAACACTTACAGGCGTACAGCAGCAGGTGCCCAAGTTGAAGTTAATTTCTTTGTAACCCTTTTGTAAAAGGTTACAAAAAATTAGCTTCAACTTTTGTACCTGCTGCTGTAACCCTGTAAGTGCTTGGCTGAAAATTCGTCCCCGCTGATTTTACTGCGATTTCGCGAGATTCGTGGATCGCGAAATCGTGGAAAATCCACAAATTCCGCGAGCGGAACAAATTTTTCGGCCCATGCTTAATCTATATATCTTGTAGTCGTGGGGTAGGGCTATAGAGATATCTGGTGTAGAAGATTCTTGGAGCCATGTTTCTGTTACGAAGAATAGGTCTGGCTTTTCAGTGTCTGGTAGCGACCATATTTCTAGGGCGTGCTTAGGGAGGGACCGGGCATTGCAGTGTAGGCAAGTCGGGTTAGTCGGAGAGTGAAGTGAAGGCCCGCTTTTACTGTGATTGATATGGCTAGGAGCCTTTAAGTATTGCTGAGTATGCGGGGAAGGTTCCTGGTCAGTGCGTGTGTTGGTCTGTAAGGATAGGGGGTTTCTCTGTGGAGGGTGAGGTGCAGAGTTTAAGGAGTGGAGCTCCTGACTAGTATATTGTATAATAGCCATTGCCTGTCAGGGTAACCAGGGTGGGATTTGAAACGGGCAGGGTACCTGGCGTCTGTCATCGGACAGGCTCAGACGGGCTTGCCTTTGGCGCACCTGTGGCGTGCCCCGCTGCACACATCCACTCGGCGCACTTGCTAATAAGCAGGAAGTGGGTAGGACCACAGCAGGGATGCCTTCTGAAGTGACTGATTTCCACTACTCTGAGGAGTGCGTAGTTTGAGCTGGTGGTTGTTGGTGAAGCTCACCAGCACTCATATTTGGGGGCATCCACTTATTTTTCCTCATTAGACTTTGACCCGAAGCAAGAGAGACAAAAAGGGGAAAGAAGGAGGTAGAAAAAGATAGGAAAACTGTGACAAAGGTGGAAAGCACGGATGAAATAGAACCTACAAGAAGATGATGAAGGGGTGGTAAGCGCCCGGATGTGTTTGAAAGAGGCAGAAGATGGAATTATGACTAGGCAGCTTTGATTTTCAGTAGCACCAATATTTGATTGCACTGACCACCAGCTACTGACCTAAACTTTGAGTCCTGGCACTTACTGTTTTACATATTAAACAATGACCCTGAGATTGGTACTTTTTTAACCACATTGAGGCCTCTAGATCCCCCTTGGGAATACCACCCCAGCACACCCTCAAATTTCAATAGTACAATTACATATCTATGTGGAAGCAAATGTCAACAGAGAGATTTTTCTCTGAAACTCCAATTGCGAAGTGTTGGTTGCAATTCTTCAAAATTGTTAGCAGAAGAACGTAATTTTCTGTTGTGACTTAGTCAGAGGATATCCTTTGATGCTGTTGTCCCTACTATTACAGTCATTTACAGAAGTGTGAATCTAGTAATGTGAAATCACTGACACTTTAGTCAGGTAGTTCGGGCTGTAAGTCAGGCTTGAACATTTTAGGGCCTTATTTAGATCTTGGTGGACGGGTTACTCTGTCACATCCGTGGCGGATATTCTGTCAGCCAAAATATAAATTCCATTATATCCTATAGGATTTATATTTCAGCGGATGGGATATCCGTCACCGTTGTGGTTTAACTGGTCAGTCATGATCTAACTTTTACTTATAAATAGTTTTGAGGTTCTTCTATATCATGGAATTATCCCTAAAAGACAGTGGAGCACTTTTCTTAGCACAAAGGGTGGGTGTTGGATACAGAAACAGAGACGAAGCTGCACAAAATTGATGTGGAGTAATACAAGAGTGCAAGCAAAAGAAATGCCAAACCCGACTCTTGTTTTAATACATTTTCCAGTCACAATAATTAGCTGAACTCATTTTATGACTGGTATTACTATGAATGCAGTTTAATTAAAAAAGGCATTTGGCTCTAATGATTTCCTTTATTTAAGGGTAATTTACAGCAGGTCGTCTTCATAAAAGAATCATTAGAGTTTAAATTACTTACATTTTGTTGCTTCTCTGCTGACTTCACAGATATATTTGTTTACGTTCACAAAAAGTCTACCTTGCACCACAAGTACATTTTAAATGTCACATGGCTTCATAAACAAAGTTATACTATTACACTTTTTCTTGATCTTTATGGCAGGTGAAGAGATTTGTTTAAGTCTCTATTAAAGATATTGGACGGTGTAATCAGCAAAATTCCACTAATGTCATCCATTAAATTTTAATTCAAATGAAAACACTGTAAATACTTCAAGGGATGTACCAATTTACAGAGAGCTCCCAGTGACGATGGTGATTTTTAGGTCGAGCATTCAAGACTTCTTGTATATACTTTAGTATATACTTATATGTGTATGTACTTTGTGGGCTCTGGAGATCAGCCCTAGGACTTGTCTGCCTCTGTTTAGGGACTTTTGTTTCTGTTCAACTGCCTCTAACTGTCTTAATAGAAAACGACCAGCAGAGGTCAGTAAAATACCAGAATTGCTTTCGCCTTAGGGACTTTGGGCCTCATTTATGAAAGCCTTGCGCCACCGATGCGTCACTTTTTCGCATGTTAAAAGTGACGCACCGGCGGCGCAAGGCCTTCATAAATAAGGCCCTTTCTTTTTTTAATTTTTCTGGCAACTGTCTCTATTTAACTTTCTTGATAGAAAACGACCAACAGAGGTCAGTAAAATACAGAATCACTTTAGCATTGTCTAGATTCCAGTCCATAGAAATTGTCTTCCATGAGCACCTGTAGACAATATTATTTTTTTCAAATCTTGTGTTTTCAGTGATATGACCACCGAAGGCCCTGCTTTTATATTAAAAACAGAGCTTTGGACTATACCATTTCCCACTGAAAGGCAATATTTCTCTCCATGTGTTCCCACACTTGGTGTGTCACGCAGTTTGGTGCTTATTTTCCCTCCATGTTAAAGAACAGTAGATGTTTCAGCACCCAGGCTAATGTGCTACATAGCTAAATACATATCATGTCCCAAAGGCGAGACTGATTGCATTACAAATGCTTGTTTCTATTTGAATACTATCACTAAGAGCAAGGCGTGAGTAGACTCCCCCTATGGAGTTCTCTCACTAAGAATGTTGTTCTTTGTACCATGTTTCGAAAGACAGTGGTTAAAAATCCTTGGGGGTGATTCATGAAGGCCGTCAGGATTACGGAAAGTAGTACTGCAGGAGTATGGTTTTACGTATTCTTACATGCCTTTGCTAATGCATGTAAGCCACTACTACAGGATTAATACTTCATGTACTTCAAAATTGCTTTATGAGAGGCCCATTTATTTTACAGGAAGTTCTGAAATCACACTTCATAATAGTCCAATGCCTCATAGTCTCCCCAAAAAGCCCCAAGCGTTGTTAAGGAAGACTCAGATGCAATGTGCATTTTATAGCACCGTTTCCACAGAGCATTGAAAATCACTCGATGGGACACAGTGTAACATCATTTTTGAACCTGTGTAAAGCTTTTCTCTTAATGGCTTTTAACTTCCTTTAATTTTTACATGCAGTACAGTACCTTCTAGATAGTTTATGAGTGGTTTAATATGACAGAAATTTGCAGCTATAATATATATGAGCTCCTGGGTTGTACCTGGGATCTCACAGTATCGTGTCAAGGAGAGCAGAGTTATTGTTCAGGTTAGAAAACTATTGCAATCTCGGTCTGCGTGTAAGATTGATTGAAAACAGGGTCATTATAAGCTATCAAACTAGGTAATGAAATGCGGTGACTTGAGAAATAACATAATAGACCTTGCAGTGTCTCCTACCATCATAAAAAATAGGCCTAAGTGTTTTCAAATCAGAATTATCACACACATATCAGCTAGAAGTGTTTGGAAATGCACTAATTCTGTCCCATAATATATAATGTAATTCTCAGTAAATACGCCTTTCGCACCCACCTCACAGTTTCTCCTTTCACATTAAAAAGCCACTTTGTGCACAACTGTAATTTTCTCAACTCTCGCTACACATTCCTGTAAAATTCCAGCATTTTATTTTTTGTTGACGAACTCGTTCTTTTACCCAATTGTCAGCTTGTCATTGTGACATGTACATGTTTGTGAACAACCTTAGTCTGGAAACATGAAATAGAATACCTCACAATACACATAATAAGACATTCCCTGTGTCTATAGATTTCCATGATCTTTTATGTGTTTTTTTATCACCTCTCTTATTACTATTCACCTCACCTGTCCCTTCGAAAAAGATGATGGGAAAATGTCCAGTGCTTAAATTGTTAAATAATAATAATAATAATAATAGCAATAATGATAATAATAAAAGTGGAGGAAACAAGAATTTTGCTTAAAAGATTACCACCCACTTCTTCTACAGGCAACACCCACTTTACACCACTAGAGTGCCCATTTCCGCCACTGGCACCTCTCAAAGCTTGGTGTAATACCAGACCTGAGTTGTGAGAGGGTAAGCCTTCCTCAAGATGGATTCAGGGGATTCTCTCCTAGAATATTATGATAAAGGATGAAATAGGAGAATGAGCCCCTGTTGGGTTGTAAAGGCCAGATGCAGTTAAAGTTCGGTGGACCACTCACACTCCTGGGTACTGGTGTCACAGCACCTGCTGCACTAGCGATACAAATGCCCCTCATTCTGTGTTAGCATATCTTGCACTGTTTTTGCAAATTACGTTCTCTCTTTAAGGAAATTTTTGCATCCTTGCTGTCTTTCCACTACTTCCAGAAAGTTACATAATCCTTCAAATAAGTGACATTGAACTTATTTATTTCCTGGTCCTTATTTAAACCATGACTTGACTTTAAAGGAGCGCAATGGTTCTTTTTCATTTGTAGGGGTGCACCATATTATCGAGTATTCTGCACCTACATTTATTTTCTTGTTGTGTTAACTTTTGGTCATTAGAATGTCCTCAGTAATTACATGTGGAGGAGAAATGAATAGAATTACTAAGTGCCATGTAAAGAAATAAATGTGGCAGTTATGTTTTGAATAATGTCACCTTTAGCATTTGTAATCTATTAACGAAGCTCCTCATTTATGATGTATGCATATATGTAAACGTACACCGGATTAAAGTTGTACACGAATGTGGCAACTCAAGTTTGAATGTGTAGAAATTATAGGCTGCTTATAATGATTTGCGCATTTGATGTGTTTTTGTAACGTGCAGATTTGGAAATGCTTAAGTAACATTTTCATTTATTTGCATGTTGTAGGGGCCATGTGCATATTCTTATGTTGCCCACTTTCTGAAGGCCTGAAATGTATTCTACTGACTCTCGTAAAGAAAGGGAATAGCTCAAATTCATGTGCATGTTGGATTTGTTCTGTACTCACGTTTCTGTTGCAGGTGGAGAAAGTCGTCTTTCTTAGTTAGAATAACACCTTTTGTTTGAATAAGTAGGCTCAGGGAGGAGAAGATACTTTTATTCAAGGAATTCTGATAATTTGGAGTCAGTGCTCTTTCTCACTGAAGAAGGCCTAGGAATCAAGGTTATCGAGCCAGGAGTTGGGAGTATTGAAACTAAATAGAAAATAACCTATGAGAAGTGCCCAGCAGGATGAAGTGATCCATATGCAAGCAGTGGACGTGTTTAGCATTTTGAATTAGGGACAGTGGCCCAAGGGTTGAGACAGGAGAGGAGGTGAGGAGATCGATGGAGAGGGAAGGAGCATCTTAGAACGAGTTCTGTAGCTTTGGCTACTTGACCCATACAATGTGAGTTCACTTCTTAGGAAGTCTTCACCTGTTGATACCTTTTCCTGACTTTCCTGGGGAATGCTAAATAGGGATGTTACAGTAGTAGTGTAGGGATAGACTAATGCTTTTTATTCACAAATCCCAAATGAAGACTGATCTTGACGTGCGGGCAATCATTGCATGTATTCTGGATCTGGAATTTGTCATTCTTTTCATGATACATCATTTTAATCTTGCCCATAGATTTGGCTTTGTATTAGTTCCAATGTACTTTTTCAACCTCATCTTGAAGTGTCTCTACATTCAGTTATTTTTGGCTTTGTAATAAACCCAGTAACTCAGAATTTGTAGTCCGTGATTCTTCAGAGTCATTGTTCTTTAAAGTTGTTAGTTTTGTTTGGATGAGTTATTTCTCCCTTCTACACTTCTCAACATGTAACAAATATTAATTGACCAAGGGTTCCGGAGTAAATTTGTAGGGAGGAACTTGACCCTATCAACTGGTTTGTTTTTATCCTCACATTGAAAATCATGATAAGTTGAGAGACTTGCAGAGACTCTCCTCTTGACAGATGTACTACACTCCAGTGACATTTGCAACCCCTATAAATGTATTTTAGACCTTGCCTTGCTCTTCTGAATAGCAGTGGCTGAAATAAGTAGAGCAAGGTTGGCTAAGGTCATTGAGGCTGGTTAGGAGCTGAAACCAAGCTGTACCCGGCGATGAGCCCATACCTATCTACCATACCTACGGCAAAACCAGTCCTGCGTTGCTTGTGTTCTGGTTCAGGGAGGACCTGGTTTGCAGTTCAGGCTAGACTGTTTCCATAAGGAGCAGGGTCAAGTTAATTTGCATATGGCTGGGTCCAAACTGAGGTGGCACAATGAGCAAAAGAACGATGGTTTGGAGTGCTATCCAAGCTATTTACAGTGGTTAGACCTATTGCAAGCATCTTCCCATCACATTTTGGATGTTGCCTGTTAGGATCTGTCAGCAGGAAGCAATATATCTGTGTACTGTCTTATTTCTTCAGTGCTCCTGTGCTTACTTTTAGTACCATAAATTAAGTGTCATAGGGCCTACTAGAATAGAATAGCGGTAGCATATCTAGGAAAGAGCCAGGTTTTCAACAGCTTGTGAAAGATCAGATGGTTCGTTTCCTTCCGCAGCTGAAGAGGAAGAGAGTTCCAGAGCTTGGCGGCATTATAAGAATAAGCCGACCTCCGCTTCTGGCTCTTTTGATCCTTGGTACAAAGGCCAAGTGCAGTTCATCCGATTGTAAAGGCCTATTGGCTTGATAGGGTTTGGCTAAAGGGGAGATGATCTTAGGTCCATTCCCTCTAAGCAATTTGTGAGTGATACAAAGAGCTTTGTACTGGACTCTCTCCCAAATGGTCAGCCAATGTGGAGCTTTTATGGCAGGTTTAGCTGACTGACGATAGGGAGTTCCCATGAGAGTTCTTGCCGCACAATTCTGAATCATTTGAAGTTTAGAAAGCACTGCCTCTGGAGCGCTGAGGTAAAGTACATTGCTAAAGTCCAAGCGTGATAGAATAAGCGCTTAGACTGCAAGTTTTTTGGCTTCAAAGGGAAGTAGAGGAAGTTCTTTATGAAGCATTCTAAGCATGCTAAAGCAGGTGGCAACTACCTTTCTCATTTGGACTTTAAGAGTAAGGTCTGAGTCCAGCCAGAACCCCAAACAATTTATATATGATTTATGGATGGGTGCTGATCCCATTGCAGTCGGCCACATTTCAATTGGTCTGATTAGTGATGGATTACCAAGGAGCATAAGCTCTTTCTTGTCTTCATTTAGCTTCAAATAGGAATAGTTCATCCATTTGGCCACTGC
The DNA here is from genome assembly GCF_964261635.1 of Lissotriton helveticus. NCBI lineage: Eukaryota > Metazoa > Chordata > Amphibia > Caudata > Salamandridae > Lissotriton > Lissotriton helveticus. The sequence goes on from NC_136068.1 coordinate 789,927,940, forward strand.
TTCAAGACAAGTGCAAAGGCGGGGTGTGGATGTATCGGGATGGCGGCCATCTTGGAGTGTGTTCTTCCTATGTATCACTCTCACGGCCTGATTTCTTTACACCATTTCTGCATTGCTGATGGTGAATATCTCCTATATGGCCTTGTTTGAAACGGCCTACCTGAACTAACCGGCTGCAACAACCTACAAAAAACCTGTTGTTTTCTTGGGAACTCTTACCTACAACCCGGCTGTTAGAACTGGTGGTCTCTAGTTGGCAGGGGTAAGTACCACTGTCCAAATAGGGACCCTTGCTTCTAGTCAGGGTAAGGAGGAAACCCTCTGAGATAACCCCTGCTCACCCTCTAGGTAGCTTGGCACGAGCAGTCTAGGCTAACCAGAGGCAATGTGTAAAGTATTTGTACCAAAACTCACAGTAACACACTGAAAACACCACAAACTGACTCCACAACAGTTTAGAAAAATAAAGGTATTTAATCTAAACTACAGAAGACCAAAACGACAAAAATCCAATACACAGTTCAAGAATATGGTTTCAAACGAGTTCTTAAGGTTTGCGATAAAGTTCTTTAGGTTGCGATAGAATAATCCACAGATGCGTGAAAAGTTCACAGTTGCATCACGTTTACTCACAGTACCTTTTAGTGGCGACAAAGTTCCAAAAGCAGAAGCTGGTGCGGTGGAAAACAACCGATGCGTTGCTTCTGAGACCCTGAGGAGGCGATGCGACAACCCCGCTGCGGCAGCAGGCGTGTTGCGACGAATCAGGTCAGTATGGGGAGGAAGGCCACTTGTATGGATTCCGGTGCGTAGGTTCCGTAGGAAGTTTGTTCTCGTAAAGGCACGATGCGACGATCTCGTAGGGGCTGCGACGATCTCCGGGGCGACGATGCGCGATCCTGCGGTGATCCTCTCTCTCGCAGCTCCTCGATGCGATGGCTCTGCGACGTGATGCGGTCCGCAAGCAAGCGGTGTGGCGATCTCACCCGGTGACGACAGGCTCTGCGACGACACTCGCAGCAATGTTAGACTTTCCCGCACCGGTCTGGTGCGTCCCGCAAACGAAGGATGTGATAACAAACGTCCTTTTGGACGGAACACAAATTTTCTCTCAATGGACTGTAAGTTTTTCAGCGTTTTTGGAGGTTGGAGCAGCGCACATTTCTCTAGAAAGTTTGCTGCCATGCTTTTGCCTTTCCTTGGTAACTCGTATCCTGGGAAAAGGATGTTTAAGTGGGCAATTCTCGATTTCTTAAAATTGAATTTGAAACCTTCAAAGGCGAAGCCCAATATCATGGTGTTCACCCTGTTCAAGTGCCTATCCAAGTCATCGTCTGTTAGATAGATGTCATCAACATATGATAATGCCTCATCATCATACATTTGTAGTAACTCTGTTACTCTGGCTGAAAATAACCCTGGACTATTCTTGAATCCGTGGGGGAGACAACACAATTGACGCTGTGTCCCCATGATTGAGAAAGCGGTCAAATACCTACTTTCGTATGCAATGTTTTGACAGAAAAAAACGTTAGAAATATCTAATGTGGTTTTATATTTTTTACGCACAATGTTATTCATTAGTGCTGCACTGTGTGCATTTTGTACTACAATAGTTGTGCAACAAGAGTTTAAATGTCTGTATTCCAAAACTAAACAATATGTATTGTCTGGTTTGGAGACAGGAAACAAAGGATTGTTCATGGATGAGGTGCATGTTTCAATCACCCCTTGGTATTCAAGTTAAACTAAGATCTCCATGACCTGTGTTTTAGCTTATTGCTTAACTGGATACTGCCTTTGTGCAGTTGGTTGATTTTTTTCCTGGATTTTATGTTGAGGAGAATCCTCATCCCAGCCTACATGATTTTTATATAATGCAGGAGCCCGGGCTACTGCCCCTTTTCTTGCATAAGTATATTTGTTATGAATTGGAATGTGGTTGGAGAAAGCTGGCATAATGATGTCTTCGCCATGTGGGCACTCCCTGACAAATTCAGGTGGGCAGTCTTGTTCAGCTAAAAGAATGTCATAACCCTGAGAGCGATTCTCCCAAATAGAGTGCTCTTATTTTTCTAGTTATGTCCCCCTCCATCCAGAGTGTTACTTCATATAACTTATGTGAGACACTAACCCTGCCATCTGCAGTTTCAACTTGGATGTACTCATTCAAGTCCACTGTCTCCAGATGATCCTTCAAGTTCTTGCGAGCTATGGTGACTTAACCTGTGCTGTCCAACATCGTTTGAGCCCATTCCCCGTTCTTGAGTTGTGTACTCAAGATCCTCTGCATGTCTGATCTTTAGGCCTGCTACCTTCTTTTTGGTGAATTGAGTTTTCTTATTTTTTGGAACGTGTTGATCGTCTTTGGATTTCACGCATTCTTCCTTGTGTTCTGATCATTCTCTTCTTTCAGATTTCTGTGAGAAAGTCTAAAAGGTACAAGAGGAACGTCTATCAGTATCTTGATATCTATCAGGTTTTCTCAAATTATCCCTAATCCTGAGGTTGTACCTCTTTTCAGAGGGCTCCTTTTGAGGAGACATATCTCGGGATTGAGGACACTTCTCTTTAGAAGTTAGTTTAGTGTTCTCACACTACATTTCGGGAGGAGTAGGAGTGTTTTTAATAAAGACCTTTTCAGTCAGTTGGGGCTTCACTGGTTTACCACCCAAACTGTCTCTACCTAGTTCTTCATAGTATTTTACAATTATTCTGGCCAGTTCATATGGTTGGTCAGTTACATCAAATTCTCTTAACTTTGGGCGAATCGCCACGGATGCTGCTTCACCTTCAATATTAGCTAATATTATTGTTGAGACCTGTTGGAAATCTTTCAGTAGTTTCATACCCAGATTTAAAGCAGTCTCTGCCCCGTATTCATTTTTAATCAGTTTCAGGACGTTTGGTATTACCGCCATAGACGGAACACCATGTGTTTTGGTGTAGATTGCAGCAAAGACCGTACACCAAGTGTCGCAGTCCTCCAGGTGTGGTGTGATCCCCATAGGTAAACATATTGTTAGAATCCTGTGTTTCTCATGAGGGTAGTATCAGGAAATACTATCTCGATCTGAGTAATTTTTTTAGCTATCCAGAATGGAATTTGCCAATAACTGATTGTATAGTCTGTGGTGTAATTTTATTTGTATTTCCCTGGTAAGGGGTGTGTTGCAGAATCCTTATTGCTGTTTAGACAGTAAAGGTCTGCATGACCTATTGAACCAATTGTCTGTCGATTTTAATTAGCTCTTTTATTTGAACTAATAGTTCCGCATCTGTCATATTTTCAATGGCAGGATGTGGTGTATAACTGGCTAATACCGGCCATGTTGCTCCTGGTCTACCTAGTGGACTGAGCCTGGTAATGTGATGTGTATGTTTTAGGATGCCTTTAAACCAGAGCGCATGCTCTTGGTATGTTAGTGGAATTTCAAAATCCTCGAAAGGAATGCATTCCTCTGGTGGTTCATCTTCTTTGTAGAAGTGAAACACTTTTGTTCTTGGATTTGCTTCAGGGAAGATTATGCATGAATAGAATAACTCTGTCTGCTGATATTCATTTGCCTCTATCACAAAAACTACCCTACCACCTCTAGATGATAGGCCATTTCTTATACGTTTCATAGTGATGGCTTTCCTTAAAGTTTCTGGAGTGTTCATTGCATCCCCGTCGGTCTCTTGGAAACCTGTTAAGTTTAAAACTTGTACGGCGTTGTCGCCTGTAGCTCCACCGTTCTCGGTGTTGCTATCCTGAATTTTTGTTTAATGAAAGTTTGCAGAGCAAGTTTCAAGGAAACAAAGATAAGGTGCACAATATTTTAAAACACTGTACCCTTCAAGGTTTTTAATAACCAAAAAATAATACATAGGATTTTTGTCCTACTCCGCTATGGCGGAAATTATCCCTTTACCCACTCCAGACATCTATTGGAGTATTTTACGGGAAAAAGGGGTCTCTGAGAAAAGCACGACTGAGTTACTTTAATATCTAGCGTTAAATTAGTGCCTTACCAAACATTGGGCGCCATGTAGTGTAGTTCCTATTTTCCCTATAGGCTCTGGGCATTGGAATAATATATCCTATAGATTAGACTTAGGACTGAGGTCGACTAGGTCTCTATCGAATATACTAAATTTAATAGTGAGTGCCAGCTAGCTCAGAGGTCACTAGAAGCTTTCTCGAATACACAAGAAGGGATTAGTTTCTGACAACAGCATAAACATGACAACTTTGTTTCCCAATAATAAGAAATATATCTCTAGAGTCGCGGAAACAATAGATAAGTATTTCACTCAGTCAATCGTGCATGCTTCATTTCAACAGAGTTTGTAGAGAAATAGGGAGTCGGGCGTTTTCAATAAAAAGGTTTATTGAACAGTCTTCTTTCTCATCCAAGAGAAGTGAACTGCTACAATCGTTAAGCAGACTGCAAAGTATAATGCGTACTGTGAGAATAGTATTATAAAAAATTACTGTAAAAGCATTGTATGGTTTCTGAGCCATATCAAAATACATACATAAATAACATTTGACTAAAATACTTAACTGGTGCTTCTAAATACGCTTACCCCAATGTACCTAACCTAGGTCTAGTACGCGGGAAGAAGTAAGTATTGTGTAGCATAGGTTTAGTTGTTTTTGTCAAGAATCTACCAAAGTTTTCTCTAGGTTCTAATCAGCTCCATACCGTAGTTAGAATGAAGGAGGTCTGGTTTCTCTGTCTCTGGACTCTATTTCCCAACACCCCGCAAGGGGAGCTTGGAAACACTGGAGCTGGATTCTAGGTGAGAGAAAGGCAGCCTCTTGATCAGTGTGTCAGCTGGAGGGTAGGCTTCCTTCTGCACTCGCTGTAGCGAGCTGCATCGGGCAAGTAGATAGTCGAACTGCTGCGTACCACCGTAGTTTGCCATAGCAAATGAAGGTATATATATATACCTTGAAGGTGTTTAGGAATGCCACAGAGTGACGTAAAGTTGGGCATAATAATGTCAGGAAAGAACCCCTAGGGAATAGTTGTTCTTTGCAAAGTACATGAGTTCTGGGACAAATCAATATTCAAGCAAGGGGAAGTTCCCTAACTGCTTAAGCCGATTTTCCAAGAAATCGTTGTGACGTTTGGTACGGGTGGAAGTAGCCATGACTGTATTTGGACCGCATGGGCTATGCCTAAATAAGGGATTGATTTCTATGCCTATATAAGGGCAATGTGAATTGTACTTATATAAGGTCATGATTAGGGAAAATTCACTCGGAGCCTAAAACGCCACACAACAAACTCAGCAGTGAAAGGTTTATGGAGAAGACTATAAAAGTCAAATCAGATTACCTTGATGGATGTGTTGAACAAAAAGGGAAAGCAGAGTGGAAGGAGGAAGGACGGGCGAGATGTAATATGACTGGCAGAGAAGGATATGTTGGAGGCATGAATAGGTGGCTGAAAGGAATCAGATCAGATGCATGGGTTGTTGAAGAATAGGTGGAAGGTGAAAGAAGATGCCTGCCTGGGTGGGCGACACAGTATGGGTGGATACTAGAAAGCAAGAATCATCAGCGGTGTTTGTGTCAAACTCAAAGCCAAGTCAAGCAAGGAAGGAGTGGACGCATGGGTGGTTGTTGGTGAAACCAACTAAGGTTTGCTAAGAGATATATAAAAAAGAATGATAGACATTTACTTTTAATGGATGGATGCCTGGATGTATTCATCATAGACAGCATAGGTGGAGACCGTCACTGGATGCAGAGTCTTACTTTGTAGAGAATGTAAAAGAAACTGCGCCAGAGTAGCAAAGCGGAGGGGAATATAAGTAGTATTTTCAGAATACAGTTGACTCACAGTAGTTTGCAAGCACACCATATATATATATATATATTATCAAGCGCCTTACTCCGACTCCGAGGACCACTCCCTACCTATGTTAATTTATTTTTGATTGTGTCAGCTAGTCTGCAAAGGGTGGCCTATCTGATGGTTACACAGTCAATGAAAACAAAGTACCTTATGCAGTAGCGGTCAGTGGTGGGAGGGCTGGTGGGTGGTGATGTGGGGAGGGGGAGGGGCAGAGGCAGGGGCAGGGTGGGGAGTAGTAAACTATGGATTACTGCCAAATACAGGTAAGTATACCGAAAAATAATTCAAACAAATTTCATTGTGAGCACTGCACTGCTAAATGCAATGCAGTGCATGCAACATTTGTTTTATTTATTTATATGTTTACTTACCTGTAATTAGCCGTAATCTATAGTTTATTAACCCCCACCCTGCCCCTCCCCTTCCGACGTTACCGCCCGTGAGCACTCCCACCACTGACCGCTACTGTACTGACCTTATGTCGTTGTTCCATATATAAGCAATGATGATTGGATCAGATATATAATAATAATCAGAGAGAGTATGGCCAGTGCCACCCGTAATAGAAAAATACGAGCTTCCCCACCTGCAGCCAGTAGAAAATAAAACTAACGGGAGTCTGCGTCATGACTCGTAGGTTTGTCTTGGGTGCAAGCTTAGCTGACTGAGCTGGCATGCGGGCTACAACAAGGTTATGTAATTTAGCTAAACTAGAGATAAGAAAAAGACTTGTGTTCTGTGTACTGGAGTCCATAGTGCTAGTATAATGCCTGAAACTCCAACAATTGTTAGAGGCCGAGGAAGTGGGAGGATAGATACTTACCACAAATGTTATGTACTGCGCTTGCTATTGCTACTGTGCCACTATGTGTTGAATTAATTTTGTGTTACTGTTTTACTAAGATGTTGGTTACAATTCTTTTTCTTTCTTGATATAGATCCTCCTTCCCAAGAAAAACCCACGTGGAAGGAGTTGGCAGCCAGGGCCCAGCGGCGGAAACTGGAGGCCATCTGCCAAGAGTACCATCGGCTGGAGACTCAGGCAGAGAAGGAGAAGGAGGAGGCGGCAGCAGCTGCAGCCTCCACCAATGCCTCTTCCCCCAGCCAGGCCCCGAATCTAGAACTATCTAGGACCCTGTTGCATTGCCCCCGTTTTATTACTATTGTTGGTGGGTAGGAATTGGGCGTTGGGGTTTATGGACATTGTTTGGACTTTTTCATTTTGGACATTGGTTGGGGTTAGGGAGAGGTGTGGGTCAGGTGTGGGATAGTTTATTTTTGTTAGGGTAATAAATTATATTTATTTATACTTAAAAAATACAATGTTAATGTTTTGTGGGTGGGTTACTGTTTTACGGATTAATGTCAAATGGTTTCCTTGCTGCTGCAGGGCAACAGCCAGTGTTGTATTTAAATATTCTGCCAATTTTGTAACACACAAACAGATAGATGCGATGCCCCTCACTGAGTTATTTGTCCTACAAGTACTGTCAGTCTCTCCTCCTAGTCCATTATACCTCCAACCAAACTTATCTTACCTGTGATTAATGATCATTAAGTTCGGCACAGCGATGGCTGCATGGATTCCCAAGAGATTGGAGAAGATGCCATGGTTGTGGTAGTAGTAGTAGACACTGGCAGTAGCATTTGCACAAAAAAAAGAGACAGTCACTTTCCTGAGAGAGACTGTGGGATGAGTATTAGAAGTTAAGTAAAGTACAGTACAGAAGAAGACTGCCAAAAAATATTGCAACTGCTAAGGTAAAATAAAACATAATGGAGGCGGGCACCACCTAGTACAAAGAAGTTACAAACTATAGTTGTGTCGAGTGAGTCACTTAACACAATTTTAATTCGTAACCTTTACTGCTGTGTGGTAGGATGATGATAATGATGATGATGAAATCAATGCTGGCAATTGATTATGATGTTTTAGGTCCCGTTGGAAAACAAATTGGCTTGCACATAGACTGAGCATGGGTGGGCAAGCCTTGCCTTCAAATTGAATTAGTGTTGCTTTCACCACATCTGCCCCATCAAGCGTGTGATCAATTATTCGTGTACATTTAATATCGTCACATCACACCTGAATATAAATCACACAGCCCGGGGGAAGAGGGTTAGGGTTTGATGAATGGATGGGAAGGGAGGTTTGAGGAAAGGTTTGACAAAGACAAACAGTATGCATGGACACAACAAAAGCAGAACACAATCTTGCCAGATGAGCATGAGCTTATCCAATAAATCTATGAAGGGAGAAAAAGGGAATGCATACATGATGATGATGAAGAAAACTTGATGGTTTATGATAATGAGTAGTACTTACTAACTACTACTACTAGGCAGTACAGGACAGCAGTGTATTAGTATTAATTTTGCCTTGCCTGGGTGTATGCCCCTAGAGAAACACAAATTACATGTTGTATCGTGCTTAGATAGCAAAGAAAATAAAAAAAAAATAGTTGTAGGGATAAGTTAGAAATCAAACAACAACAAAACACACAGTAGTAATGATTGAAGAGAAAAAATGAATCAAATTAATTAAAAGACAAATGATGAATGATACTAAAGTTACTCTATTATCCTGGTCAAATTGTGGAGTTGAATCTTGTCATTCCTTTTGGTCCTCCCTTCCATGGATGCTCCGCAGAACAATCTTGGGTGCCACTGCATGACTGATGCGGATTGGTAAGGTGAGTGTGAGTTGTTTCTCCCAGTATAGCACAGGGTAAAGGCCGGCCTGTAAGTTTAGATGAAAAGCAAAAGGGGTATTGAAAAATCAATGAATAAAAAAAGCATTAATTACGGTGGAGTGCAAGAAGAGAAGAGAGAACACTTTCAGACTGAGGCAGCTTGGATACATTGTGTCTACTCTTCTGTTTACAGCATTAAGCTACAATAACAACAGGACAGAGCAGGCCCACATGGCACCGAGCCGTGACCCAACCTCCATTTAGCTTAAATTTTGACAGAGCCAGACAAAGGCATATGCAGCATCCTTGCATTTTCAAAATAAAGTGACTAAATCAATGCGCCGCTGTCAGTCATACCACTACACTCGACTCCACCACTACACGGACATGTAGGTCTGCTGTGCTTCTGGTTGAATTGTTGTGTTTACCTTTTATGCCACTTCATGAAACACAGTTATTCCATCAATCCTTTCTGATCCTACTGACTGACTGCGACAATAGTATGGTTATCATCATGGTGGTTTTCGTGTGTTGTTTTGTCCAAGTCCAACTCAGTCTGTAGTGTACCGAGTAAAACTCTGACTAAATCCACATTCCATATTTAAAAATGCAATGGATATTGGCCGGCAGTAGTAGGAGTACAATTGGGTTATTAGACAAGAAGGTAAACATAACATTGACTGTCACTTGAGTCACTTGAGTTGGTAGATTAATTACTAGTACAGTTCGACTTCATTCATGCACAACGCGTCATCAACACAAACAACAGCAATCACTCAGAGTCTGCATACATTGCATGCCATCATTACTTGTCTTGCTCTTTGCTTTGGCTGTCAGATGCCTGCATAGTTCTTCAGACAGGTCTGTGTTTTTTTTTACAGAGGCAGTGGCCTCATTATTACTCCACATACATTTTGAGTGTTAGTTGTGGTTTCGGTTTTCGTATTCATCTGTGGCACTTTGTCGCTGTTGAAGTTGGTTCAGATGGTCAGTGCTGTGAGATGGGCCGCGGCCTTGGTAGTGGTCATTGGTCAATTGAGTTTTCAGAAATGTGACATGTTAGGCGTTAGCAAGTTCCGTGAAGAGTCTTATCTTTCTCTTTCTTTTTCTGTCTGACATTGATGAGATTTGAATGCCTTCCGACTCCGAGGTGTAGCCTAGTTTTGACAGTGATGAGTTTGGCTCGGAATCAAAGGCGGATAGCTATAGTCACGTTCCACTTGTTCTGGAGGGACTGTTAAAGGCAACATTTCTTGTACTGTTCTCCATCCAATGTCTGGCTTGAGGGAAAAAATGTATTTAGGGCGAGTAAGGAAGATGGAGCAGGACTCTGAGGAGTGGACAGTGAAAGGCACAAAGGTGCAACTCCAATATGGAAATCAAATAACAACAGAAGACGGTAGTGATGGCTTTGTTGTGGTTCGAACCGGAAAAACAGAGACAAACACAAATAAAGTAAGGAAAGAAGTTACAATTTGAAAGCCTAGTTGTCAGGGAAGAAGAGCTCGTCCTCAAACTCTGGTGGTTTGACCAGAAGTAGCAGGTCATCTAACTGTAACACACTACTTCCGTCACTTAAGTCGCTATCCTCTTCATGCTGTGATTCAGGTATTTTGTAACCCGATGGTATAAAGTACTGATTCATTTTGATCGTGGTTAACCTCTCCACGCTTTTAGGAGAGTGACTGGTCCTTTTCACAGTTACAATGGCACCAGCAGCACGGAAAACACGCTCAGAAGAGACACTTGTGACAGGGCAAGCCAGATACTTTATTGCCAGTCTGCTGAGCACTGGCCAATGTCTTATTTTCCATACCAAGACACAAATGGGCTTTGAGCGATGAAAACCTCTGTTGTGTCATCCAGATAGGCTGGGCCATCCGCTCAATGTTCAGGGGTGCTCCGATTTGCTTGGCCTGTTTTGCCTTTGCATCAGCAATGGACTTTCCATAGGGTATGGCTAATGATCCCCGTTGTTGTTGTGATGTTATTGGTAGTGTTGGTGACTGCAGGGAACCAAACGCACTGCTCTCAGGCTCCGAAGTAGAACTTGACTTTAGATGCCCTGTAGTAATTGTTCTGGCCTGGGGTGGCGGGCATCTAATTAAGAGCCGTTCGTTTTCTAAGTGAGTAGCTTCCTCAGCTATCAAAGTTTTGTACTTGGCAACATCCACTTCTCAAAAAATGAATTACTGCATTACTGTTAAGAAATACTTTGTACCATGGATCAAAAATTGTGGCAAAAATGTAATGTGGATGTGACACAATGTTATTTTGAATCCTTGTATTTTTAGATAAGCAAACGGCTAAGGTGTCCGCCAAATAATATGCCTCTACTTTGTTAACCACACCTGCGTACGTTTCAGACCCCCCCTTCAGCTCTTGCTTTAGCATGTGCAACAATGGGATAGCTTGGTCCATAGTACAGTCCTCCCTGCTGACTTCACGTGTGAAGACTTCAAAAGGAAGCAGCATCTCTGTCAGGCATTTAACAAGGTCCCATTGGCCCATCTCAACGGTCATGCCTTTCACAGTAGGATCCCCTAATCTTTTCATGACATAAGCATTGAGTGGTATGTACTGCTCAAACAGACGATCAAGCATGTAATAAGTTGAGTTCCAACGTGTTGGCACCTCCTGGATGAGTGATTTGATTGGCATTTTATAATCAGGTTAAATGACCCTCGTCTGCTTCCGGGCTTTAAAAGAATGATTGAATAGTGTGTACATTCTTCTGCAGGTGGTCAGTAGGTTGCTGACTTTGCTTTCCTTTTTCAGAAAGTCTTGAACAACAATATTAATGCAGTGTGCCAAACACGGGATCCTGAAATAGCCACCGTTTTTCATGGCCCTAACTACATTACTGCCATTGTCCGTGGCAACAAAACCAGTGTTTAGCCCTCTTGGGCACAACCACTCAAAGACCTTGCTGTTAATCTCATCCAAAATGTTTGCAGCAGTATGAGATTTCTCCATAGCAAACAAGGCTACAGTTGCATATATGCGAGTGTCAATAAAAATCTCAGCAGTGCCAACTCCTGCAGATATCTTTTCTCTAACACCCGAAAAATAGATCCAGTGTGCAGTGATGCACATGTAATCAGTGGCTTGGCAACTGATCCACATGTCTGGTTTCAGGTGGATACTCTGAACAGCACTCTGTTTTAAGGCTTTTCCCAGCAATTCCATCACGTCGTGATGTAGTGCTGGCGAAATAGTAGCCGCTGGGAACCTTCTATTTTGGGCCGATGGTTGTCGTAAAATTTCAGAAAACCCACCCCTTCAACAAAAGAAAAAGGGAGAAGGTCCAGTGCTAACATTTTAGACAGCTCGCATTGTACAAACGTGCTATTTGGTGGTTGCGTTTGTACTGCCCCTCCGGCCTAGTAAACATGCTAATAATGGTAGGCTGTGTGGTATTCCTTTCTGTTAGGCTCAAAGTCGCACTTTTTTTCATTGCAGTAGTCCTTGGTGTCTCATGCTGACTCTTACTCGTGTGCCATTGAGATGTTGCTGAGGATGTGGGAGGTACCACTGCAGTGCTGGGGACAGGGCTACTTTGTGTACCACTACCAGAGAGAATGTCTCCCTCTTCTTCCTGATCCTACCGCGATCGGAACTCCTACTCGTTTAGCGGCACCAACAGCAATGGTTCCAGTATTAATGCGGTGAAGGTGGTCCTCCCAGTTGATCAAGGGGTGTTTTTTCAGATGGGTCATTTGACCTCCGGTACCATAGTTTGTACTAAGCTTACCCCGACTAACAGAGGTATTACAAATGGAGCATATAGCAATGTTCTCCTTATTTTCGCTAACCGTAAAGAAGTCCCACACTGGGGAGCTTAACTTTTGTCTCCTGCTGGAGGTGCCACTTCCAATGCCGGATGGACTGGAGGGTGTGTATTGAATTTGACTCTGTGCAGTACCACTACCTACTGAGGTGGTGCTTGTGCTGGATGTAGGACACTGCTGGGCCTTTGCTAATGTAAATATGGAAGCTGGAGGTCGTGTTGGTGTTACCTGTGTTGGAGGTATGCGTGCTACATCCCTCACAGCCATTTTGGATAAGGCTTATCAAAATATAGCGGAGAAGGTGTCAGCGTTCCTATCTGTTCCTAATAAAACCCACACAAAAGTAGGGCCGAGATGGTTTAGCCATGATTGCACTGTAGCTGCTCGCAAGCTGAGGCTTGCTTTGTCAGCTTCCCCGAGGGATCGGGAGGTTGTAAAACTCTGTAGAAAGGAATATAAGGCTATTACTATCTCCCGTAAGGAGCTATTGAAGAAAGAGGCGTGGGAGGAATTGCTTGACCCCTCTACTTTGAATAGCAGCACCAAATTCTGGGCTTTGGTTAAGAAACCTTTCTTGACCGAGGACCCCGGTGACGGAATTGCTTGCTGTATAACCAAAGAGGAATGGGAAGGCCACTTTAAAAGTTTATATTACTCTGAAAATGCTAGATCTATGACTGATGCCCCCTGTGACAGGGTTAGCCCTATTATTTTTTACGAAAGTGAGGTTTTGGCAGCCATAATGGGCCTCACTGCTAATAAAGCGCCAGGGCCTGACGGAATACCCCCTGATCTTTACAAGTCTGATCCAGCTTTCTGGGCTCCCATTCTGGTCGCCGTATTTAATGCTGCGGCCACTGTGGGATGTCCAGAATCTTGGGGACTATCAACTATAGTTCCTGTATTCAAGAAGGGAGATAGGGGAAGTGCACTTTGCTATCGACCCATATCCCTAATTGATTCATTGGTAAAGATCATGGGGAGAGTTATACTTCAACGCCTAATAAGTTGGTCGAATGAGAATCACATTTTGACAATCTCTCAATATGGCTTTTGTGAGGGGTGCTCAACCATAACGCAGTGTCTCAATCTGTTCCTTATTCTGAATAAATATACTGTCGTTCAGAAGGGAGCAATTCATCTTGCCTTCATGGATCTCTCCACAGCCTTTGACTGTGTCAACAGGGGGAGGCTGTGGAGGACCATGAAGGAGAAGGGAATAGATGGGGGAATTGTGGAGTTCCTTGCGGATCTGCACAATGAAACAAGAGCCAACGTGAGGTATTCTTCGACTGGGGAAACCACGGGTTGTTTTCCAATTAATAAAGGTGTACGTCAGGGGTGCATTATGGCCCCTTATCTTTTCAATTTTTATATAAATGACCTGGAGGCTGAATTACAGGAGATAAAATCTGATTGTCCAAGGGCGGGTGCGAGGGGTATTCCTCTGCTTTTATATGCCGATGATGCGGTCTTAATTTCACGAACAGAATTAGGTCTTCAGGCACTTTTGAATGGTTTTAATAAATTTATGTCTGATAGGGACCTTACGGTCAACAACACAAAATCTTTCATAATGCATGTTGGCCGTCAACCAAAGAAGAAGTTCAATTTTAAACTGAATGATGTTCCGATACCCATCACCCAGTCGTTTTCCTACCTGGGGGTCTTATTTGATACGAAGATGTGTTGGGCCCCACATTTGGCCAAGAAAAAGGGGGAAATGTCCAGGGTAAATGCTTCTATCTTCAATTTTGCTTCTAAATTGGGCAAAAAGCCAAATGTGGCTATGATGAAACTATATAACGCTAAATCCATAGCCACTGCAGTATACGGAAGTGAGATATGGGGCTACACAAACTATGACCAACTTCAAATAGTTGAAAATAAATTTTTAAAGCGTCTGCTGTGTGTCCCTGGGAGCACACCGAATTTAGCTGCTCATGAAGAACTTGGCTGCTTGCATTTATCGGACATTGTTGGACTAAAACCGTTGTTGTGCTGGGTAAAACTATGGTTAAGTGATGCAATCCCTCTGACCCACTTGATAGTGGAGGATCTCTTATCGCTTGACCACGCAATGCGAGTACCCTGGCTTAAATATTTGAAGTCTCAATTCTTGAAGCTTGGCCGAGTGAACTTGTTTGATAACCCGGGGGATATAGTTAAGGGTGATGTTGCTGCAATTAAGAGTGCTTTTTACCTGAACCGTAATGCTGTAAGAGATGAAGTTGAGCTCTTGAAACCTAATGTTAGAATGTACATCATGTTGAGTACCTGTAATTCAATGGAATTGTATCTAACATGCTCCTTCACCACCCATGAAAAATTTTTGCTGACCCGTTTCAGGTTTAACATCTTTCATCAGCTTTTAATTAGACCCAAGTCGGACATTTTTAAGAAACCAGCAGCTCCCTGTGGCTGCGACGGGAAGTCTCCACAGGATATGCTGCATTTTATATTTTTATGTACATTTTATGAATATCCCCGAAAGCGGTTTCTGGTTACCCTTTTAAAGAAATTAAATTTTAACCAAATTAGACCCGCCCTTATGTACTTACAGTTGCTGCATCCTGATAGTGTTCTTCAGGTGTTAGAATTTTTAAAAATGACCATGAGACTAAGAAATTGTTTGGATGAGTAAATGTGCATTAACTGCAGTTTATGGCACTATCGCACTTTATTTCGTATATTCTGTATTTGGACATTACTTGCACTTTTTATTCTGATTCTGTCAATGCACTCGTTTTTATGATACATTTGAGTTGTATGTAATTTAAGATTGACTTTGTGATCACTGTGATGTTTTATTATGTCTTGTCTATTGTGTGTACTTTTATGGATTGCAATATATCCGAAATAAAGTCAATTTGAATTGAATTGATAAGGTAATAATGTTGGTCTCCATCTCCTTGGGCCGGGAGTGATGTTCATGATGACTGGCTCATCATCATCATTATCCTGCTGTTCTACATCGACCTCCATAAGTGTAAGGGTTTCTGGAATCATCCTTCACCCTAGCCTGGTCTTGGGATGTGTCTCCCTCTCATGCTCAGGTTGCTGTGGCTCCCAAGTGACACCTAGATCATCAGAAGGGATTTTTGGCAAAGAACTTGATTGACTAACCCTCCTTTTCCTTGCTGGGGATTTGGAAGAGAATGGATCTCCTGAATGAGTGGCTTCCTCTTTTCTTCCTTTGCATGAGGCTCAATTTCCTAAACTGCCCCTACTTTAAGAGGAACAATAACTACTATTGCTGGTGGTGGTTGTTGCTCTTGTTGTTGACCACTTATCTACTGCGTTCCCTCCTGCGTTGATTGTGTACTACTTTCAGATAGCTATAAGTTTAGGTCATGCTCAGCATCACTGCTTTTCCACCATTAGGCTGGCTACCTCTTCCACACTCATCTGCTTGGGCCTGGGTGGGTGGGTTGGGCCCACTGATGCGGAGGTGCTGCCCCCAGCTCGGCCCCCGGACACTTCTGCTGGAGGCATCATTTTTGGTGTCCCAAAAAAGGTTTTGGGTGGCACACCAGACGTAAGTGACACTTCCTTCTTCTTCTGTTCCTTCTTCTCAATAGCAACTTTCTTGGTACTGGAGGACCTGGTATCTGCTTTCTTTGGGGGCATCTTCTTCAGATGTCAGCAGCACTCAGTTGCACAAGTTGCAGAGATGGCTGGTCAGGTCACTCACACGTCACGTCGTGTACAGCAGCAGGACGTCTGTCTGGCACCACAACGGGCGATGATGACACACCTCCTCCTCAGTCTTCTATGCACCTAAAAGCAAAAAAGCCAGAAGAACATCAGTCAAACGATAGTACAATCAAACTAATATAATACATAACTTCTGATGGGCCGATTCTGATTCTGGTCGGAAGGGTTCTGAACCATGTTCGGAGCCCTTCCGACCGAATTGGAACGTGTCGGCCGGATTCCTTTCCACCCGAGCCATTTTGATGGGCTCGGAGAGAGCCCGTCTGCCATCTAGAAATCCTTCAGTTCTCCCCCTATTGCCTTTTTACGGCCGAGGGAGTACGATGGCAGTTTTTCACTGCCTTTTCATGTCGGTGTGTCTGACATGAAAAGGCAGTTGTAAACTGTCTCTTGGGGCCCCCTGTAGGGCCCCCATGGGTGTGAGGCCGTCAAATGGTGGCCTGGAGGGCACCTATGGTGCCCCTCTGTTGATCCCTGCACCCGGTGGCAGGCACCTTGGGGTGCCGGCCACAAGGTGCAGGAATGAACTGCACCCCTGCATTTCACAATGGAGGCATGCTCCCATTGTGAAGTATACAAGTGTGACCGAACCTTGTTTGTACTTGCAGGCCGTACCCGACCACAGCAGGTCGGTCGGTTACGGCTCCTGACCGATGTCGGACGGACTCAGGTCCGTCTGACATCGGAATAGGCCCCTTAGTGTGTGGTGGTCACAATTATTAAATTTTAGTAACTCAGTGAAAAACAACAGTGTAGCCATTTATGAGACTTTGACAACAAGGCCAGTGCTTTCCTGGTGTACTGTACTCTGTACACTCAGGAAGAATAAGAATAGCAAAGAACAAAAGCATAAATGTAGTGGAGCCTATTTGCCCTAAATTTGTGCATCACGTGGGATGGATGCAGCATCAGGGAGCAACAACACATACACAAAAAAGGCATTTATTTAACACACCCAAAAAGTGAAAAATATACCCCCAGAAAAAAACCCACATTTTGCAATTCAATCCAATGCCATCCATGTCATACATGATGTTAAAATTCAACAAACAACACGAAAACAGTTGTTTAACTTTCATGCACCCATGGTGATTGATGAGTACAAAATGTCGTTATCGCGTGCGTGAACACGCATATTGAGCGTGCGAAGAAGACAAAAACTGGAAATCTGCGTTGTCGCGCTGTGCAGAGTTGCCAAAACTACAGGAGCTAAACCCCTAGGGTCACCTACTAGCTGAAAAGCCCTATTTATTTAACACTCATCCAAAAACTGAAATTGCACTCCAAAAACACATTTTGCAATCAATCCAAAGCCATCCATGATGTTAAAATTCAACAGACAACACAGAAACAGTTGTTTAACTTTCATGCACCCATGATGATTGATGAGTAGTACCTCTGGTCCTACTGGCAGACTAGGCCACAAGCTTGGAGGCCTATGGCAAAAGCACAGTGGCTGGTCCCACAAAATGGCCACCACCACATGGCCAGGCTACTCACAACAACAAGAAAAGGGATACAAGACAGACAATGCAGGCCTATGGCAAAAGCACAATGCATGACTTTACAAAAAGGCCACCATCCACATGGTCAGGCCACCACCACAATAACAAGAAATTGATTACAAAGTACAGGAACAGGAAGTTGGAGTCTCTGAGGGACTTCCTTCCTCTTTTAAAAAAATTGTAAAAAAAAAATTACTCCATGCTTCAAAAACTACAGCCAAATGACAACCTGCAGAGTTTTTTTAGCAAAATGAACAAAATCATAATTTTCGAGAAGGTTTTATGCTATTCAAGAGATATTGTTCACCAGATTGCAAATTCTGCATGTTCAGCATCACGAGCTATACTAAAAGTCATTATCGCGTGAGCGAATACGCATATTGAGCGCGCGAAGAAGACAAAAACTGTAAGTCCGCGTTGTCACGCTGTGCAGAGTTGCTAAAACGACGCAAGTTGAACGACTAGGATTACCTACTGGCTGAAAAGCCCTATTTATTTAACACGCACCCAAAAACTGAAATTCCACTACAAAAAACACATTTTGCGATTCAATCCAATGCCAACCATAATGTTAAAAATCAACAGACCACACAGAAACAGTTTTTATGCACCCCTGATGATGACTACCTCTGGGCCTACGGGCAGACTAGGCCACAAGCTTGGAACTGATGCCTATGGCAAAAGCAAGCACACTGCCTCGATAGCTCCACAAAATGGCCACTAGCCACCCACAACAAGAAGAAATGGAAGACAGACAATGCAAGCCTATGCCAAAGGCACACTGCCTGCCTTCACATAATGGCTGCCACCCACATGGCCAGGCCACAACAACATCAAGCATAAGCCAAGGGGAACAAAGAAAAGACATGTAGGCCTATATGGAAAAAGAAGCACACTACTAAACTACCACCACAAATGGCCCAAGCCACATGGTCACTCACAGTCACAACATGCCATGTTAGACAATGAACTGAAGCAGGCCTATATATGACCAGACAAAGGAAGCCTGCTAAACAACACAGCTTTAATACAAAAATGCAAAAACGAAAATCAACAGGGCTACGAAAGGATTGGAAAGTTACACATCAAGCACACACACACATCCAACAAAGGTATTTAACACACACACCCAAACACGCAAATACACCACAACCACATTTATCAATTGAGTCCTGTGCAATCCATGCCCTACATGATGTTTAAATTCAACAGACACCACAGAAACATGGATCCATGGGTACCTCTGGGCCTACTGGCTGAAATTTCAAAGAAAAACAACTAGGCCCCTACTGAAAGTACAGGCCACCCACAACAATAATTTTTAAAAATGATGAAAAACTGTAGGTACGAACAAGCCCCATTCAAACAAACATGTACACCAAGTCTCCAACTTACTTTTAAAATGAAACTTCAAATCGAAAAGTCCTCAAATCCAATTGAGCCAATCACAGCACCGAGACCGCCCTCATCGCCGCCACCGATGACATCCGAACCCTGATGGACAATGGAGAAACAGCGGCCCTCATCCTCCTAGACCTCTCCGCGGCCTTCGACACGGTCTGCCACCGCACCCTAGTGCAGCGCCTCGACAACGCCGGAATCCAGGGGAAGGCACTGGAATGGATCATCTCCTTCCTCGACGGAAGAACACAAAGAGTCCGCCTACCACCGTACAAGTCAGAGGCCAGCGAAGTCATCTGCGGCGTCCCCCAAGGATCCTCTCTGAGCCCCACCCTCTTCAACGTCTACATGAGCCCCCTCGCGGCCATCGTACGCAAACACAACCTCAGCATAATCTCCTACGCCGACGACACCCAGCTGATCCTCTCCCTGACCAACAACCCCGCCGCCGCCAGAGCCAACCTGCACGAAGGGATGAAAGAGGTAGCCGAGTGGATGACGACCAGCCGCCTGAAACTGAACTCAGACAAGACGGAGGTCCTCATCCTGGGCTCCTCGCCCTCCGCCTGGGACGACTCCTGGTGGCCCCCCGCCCTGGGCACCGCACCCAAACCGACGGACCACGCACGCAACCTGGGCTTCATCCTGGACTCCTCCCTCTCCATGACCAGGCAAGTCAACAACGTCTCCTCGGCGTGCTTCAACATCCTACGCATGCTACGGAAGATCTTCTGGTGGATCCCCACCGAGACCAGGAAGACCGTCACCCAGGCCCTCGTCACCAGCCGGCTGGACTACGGCAACGCCCTCTACGCCGGGACCACCGCCAAGCTCCAGAAGAGACTCCAGCGGATCCAGAACGCCTCAGCCAGACTCATCCTCGACCTCCCACGAACCAGCCACATCTCCGGACATCTGAGAGACCTTCACTGGCTCCCCGTCAACAAAAGAATCACGTTCCGCCTCCTCACCCACGCACACAAAGCCCTACACGACCAAGGCCCGAGCTACCTCAACAGCCGAGTCAACTTCTACGCTCCCAAACGCCACCTCCGATCAGCCAACCACGCCCTCGCCGCCGTCCCCCGCATCCGAAGAGCGACATCAGGAGGAAGGTCCTTCTCCTACCTGGCCGCCAAGACCTGGAACTCCCTCCCGACCGACCTGCGCCTGACCCAAGACCACCTCTCCTTCAGGAAGAAGCTGAAGACCTGGCTGTTCGAGCAGTAGCGGCACCCCCCCCCCCCCAGCGCCTTGAGACCCTTCGGGTAGGTAGCGCGCTTTATAAGTGTCACTGATTGATTGATTGAATCTAATGATATGATGTAGCAGACTGGCACAAAAAGTGATCCTTCCAGCTCCAAATCCAAATGAAAGTGAACACCACATGTTCAAAGCACTGGGAGGAGCCTGCTGGACTGGAATAGAAAGTTGGAGACTCAGGGGCACTTACTTCCTCTTGAAAAAAAGAGTAAAAAAAAAGGACTCCTTTCACAAAAGACTACAGCCAAATCACAATCTGAGGAGTTTTTCTGAGCAAAATGATAATTTTCAAGGTTTTATCGTGCTCGAGAGATATTCTTTGCCAGATTGTAGTTTCTGCATGTTCGGGAACGCGATCTTACCAACACTGCCGCCGGAAGGAAGATAGAGCGTCTGAATGAAGTGTTCATTTTCGCACAGTCTTGTGGGATCATGTGGCTGGATTCCAAACCTCGTGGCGCACGCGAACAGATAGAAAATCGAGTAGGTGAATGCAGAATCACGGTAAGTCATTACCCTGCCCGCGATAACGCATACTGAGCTCACGAGGAAGAAAAACAGCTACGCTACGTTGTAAATTGCGTAGTATTCGGTAACTACGTGCTCTACGCGAACCGCGAAGTTACAGCAACTTCGAAAACTCCGCGAGCAAAGCGTAGTTCACCGTCCAGGCTTAACCAGGAAGCTGAACAACACTGTTGCAGAGGGTCATAGGCCTAATGCAGAGAGTATCAAGGAAATGACTGTAGCAATTAAAGAGCTATGTACCACCATTCAGAGAGAACATGGTTCTAGGCGCCGTGAAAAGAAACACCTATTTAGCCATATGGATGGATACACAAATGCAGTCAACCGTCTGTGCAATGCCACAGCTGTCCATACCAGAAGCACAATGTCCATGAAGGAGGAAATGCCCTCTGTAGCCAGGATTTTGCCAGGGGATTGGTGCAGGTCAGCAATGCTGTTTAACAGCTACAGACAGCCAACATAGCTGCACAGGTATACTGGGTGCTGGGGCAGTGAGGAGGACTCCAGCCGCAGCAGCATCACTCCACTGATAACTGAGCCCAGATGCAGAGTGTAAGGCAAGGGACAGCATCAGAACCCTCATCAAGGGAGGGCAGTGGTGTGAACATTGACCATTCCAGTGCTGCGTGTGGGCGCAAGAAATTTAGTGCTGTGGCCGAAGCATGCAATTGGGTGAGGTAACCCATCACATAAGATTAAAAGGATCTAATATGCATGGAGTGTATATATGCCATGATGAGCTACTCAAGGCACACAGTGGTGAGTATTTGGAGGCTATGTGCACACATATTACCTGATGTCAAGGTCAATACAACACAGTAATAGTGGCATGTGATCTCATCAAGTCTGTGTCTCCCATCTGCGGCACCTACACCACCTGCTGCTTTGCGAGGTGGCCGTGAGTCATCATCCTCCTCCGAGTCAGAATCTGTGGTGTCCAATGGGATGCCGTTTGTTGTTGCTAGGTTGTGTACCATGGCACAGGTAGTAACGATTTTACAACATATCTCTGGCCTGTACTGCCATGCACCTCCACTTTTGTGTAGGCAGCGGAACCTACTCTTCAGCAGTCCGAATGTCCTCTCCACCACATCGCGCGTCGACTTATGGGCAGCATTGTATCTTCTTTCACTTGGGGTTTCTGGATTGAGATATGGTGTGAGTATAAATTAACGCACTGCATATGGGCTGTCTCCTACACGAGAAAGGAAACAACATTAGTCACGGGCCAATTTCAACAGATCCAAGGAGTCCATCAGAGAGAGTGACATGAATTTACCTAGGAGGTATCCTTCTCCAAATTCTCCTCCAGTGAAACGTGTATATATTCCACTGTGCCTGAAGATGTATGGGTCATGCGTACTACCCGGAAATTTGGCCACAAGTCAGTGATGATGTGTGAGGCATTACATATGACCTGGACATTGATGGAATTGAAATGATTTCCTGTTCCTATACACATACTCATTAGCTGAGGGGGAAAGATTGTGACTTGTGTCCCATCAATGCACCCAATGACATGTGGTAATTGTGCCATCCGGTAGAAATCCATTTTTATCTTCTCTAATTCCAGTTGCATAGTGGGAAACCTGATGTAATGGTGCATTCTCTGAACTATTGCATCCAGGAAAGAATTAAAAAAGCATGACAGGCAACTTTGGGAGACCCCTCCAGCTACAGCTATCAGCACCTGGAAACTCCATGGTGACAGTAGGTGCAGTGAACATAGGACCTGCACATGTTATGGAATGGCTTGGGTCCTGCGGGTCTGATGCTTCAGTATTGGATGTAGGTCATCTATCAGATCTAGTATAGTAGCTGAGTCGAGCCTGTACTTCTCATGTATTTCTTCTTCTGTCTGCTGAAACAGGCTAATGTACACTCTGTAAATGCGTTCCTGTCTCCTCCTCCTTCTCTGTGCTTGTAACCGCATCCTGCTTGCTATGACATACTGGGCTGCCATTGTGAAAGATTATGAGGCACTCTGAGCCTGTTTAAATAGTGTGTACCTGGTTACCACCTGCCTTGAGTTGGTGCTAATTTGTGAGTCGCAAATAGCGAATTTTTATGAAGTCACTAATTGCAATTTTTCATACATTTCTTTGCGATTTCTTATTTGCAATATCGCAAATAGCGAGTCACAATTTTGACATTGCAAAGTTCAGATTTGCAAAATTAGAAATCGCAAATTTTGGAAATTATATTTTTGCGATTTCTTATTTTGCGATTGGGTTTTGCTTTCATACATTGCACACTGTGATTTTGCAATTGCAAAAGGCCAGATTCTACGAATTTCACCATTTGCAATCGCAAAATAGCTTGATGCAGCTGGCCCAGTATGAATTAATCTGCAAATATATCAGGCAGATGGAAAGCCCTTTCGTGACATTATGATTTCAAATTTGACCCTAGTGTGTCTTGACCACGAATATGACAGTCCCCCCCACCTATGACAGATACAACATCAGAATATACAGACGTGCCAGCTTAAATAAAACAAGAATATTAGCTTTGTCTAGGGGTCTCCATATTAAAATAGAGCAATGATCACATGTTAAAAGTCACTATCGTACCAATGGAATCTGTAACCATGTTCAAATGCAATAATTATTGTCAATAAAAGCATTACAATGCATACCAAATCTATTGTTAGCATGGCACTTTAAATAAAGCATTGAAATCAAAATAGCATGCCTTAGTCTTTCTTTTACTACTGTAGGCCATGCAGAATGCAGCCATAGGGCCAACTTCTAAAGGTTCCTGCACTCCCAAGCTGTAAAACAAATGTTTTAGCCTTAGAAAAGCTTAAATAAGAGACATTCAACCTGTGACCTGGGAGACAAAGGGTTGATTTGTGGATGTTAGGGGGGGGGGGTGCTGCACTCCTGCAGCACCCAAACACTTCCTTTCCAACATTGATGGTGCCCCTGTCCCTACTTGGAGCACCGAAAGGAAAGAAAATATGCAAATTGGCCTATTATGGGGCAGTATAGGGGGTTCCAGGCTGGAGCAAAAGGAATATTTTATCAGAGGCTCTGGCTACTCTCTTTACCCGTGCATCCAAAAGTGTATTTTTTTACTTTGTGGGCTTCTTTGTAGGGTGTTCTGGATCCACCAAGTGCACCTAAAACATCTTATCATATTGGGTCACCACCTCACTGACAGTCTCCTATACTGGCACAAGAGCCGGTATGTTAATTTCCCTACCCACTTCCTCGCTGGCAGGCTGCACCCTGTGCTGCCTCCCGCTCCCACCAGTCATGAGAACGGCAGACATCAACAAAACATGGGGGAGCACAATGATGTTTTCCCCTCCTCCTAATGCCAGATCCGGCCAAGCATCCTGGGCCCTATGGAACGTGGTGCTGTCTGGGGGATGGGGTCACAGGGCCTTTTATTGGACTCTGGGGAGAGGGCCACAAGCATGTACCCTCCCTGGGCTATTTAATAAAAATTGTTGTGTCATCCCGTGTTGTTTTGGCCCTGCTTGGGGAAATTTTAAGGAATCATACTTGAGGAGAAGTGTGGCTCAGGGGTTAGAGGCAGCAGACCCGGAAGCTGAGATTGGTCCTGGACCAGGGTTCAATTCCCCGCCTCGGCGGGGTCTTGGGCTAAAAAAAATTTCACGGACTCCATAATTCTCGCCCCGGTGCCTCCTTGACTCACGGGTTCACACTCTGCGACTCTGGGCAATAGTTTGCTTAATCTCCACAACGGCCCCTCGCGGCGGGATGCCTGACTTTCACCTTGTGGATACCCTGCTATCTCACAGGGGAATACCAGGAAGGGTTCCCTAAGCAAGCGCCGGGAAACCCACTGTGGGTAGCTGTGCGCTATATAAGCTCAACTACATTTACATACCGAAGCTCCACGTACTCTGTTCTTCAAAAATGATCATAGTTCAAGATCTTTAAAAAGCCATAACTGGGGTCACGTGTCACTTGTGGTGATATCTAGCAACCAGGTGCATTTTCAGCTGACCTCCTGGCCTCCAGAGGGCATACTCTGTGGGGAGCTGGTTTCATAGGCTCCCTTTGCCAGCTTTTCCCTTTGCGTGGCTCCTTGACCTTCTGTACTCTTGCTTGGGCATTGATATCCAGGTATTTCCCAAATTGTTCCTCAGGGGGTGCAAGGGGGCCAGCACCACCAGCCTGGAGAGGTACATCTAGTCCGAGGGTCAGCTGCAGACAGAGTCCTTAGTCCATCAGGGCAACAGGTGGCTTGTCCTATCAGCTGTCCACGGTGTTACAGCCTTCACCATCCAGGACGAGTGTCTTGCTCTCCCTTGTGCAGCGGGTTTTAAGTGTCGGTGGAAAGTTTCAGATGCCAGGCACCTATTGCCAATCCTCCCTCCCCTCAAGATGTATATGTGCAAAGCTCTTCTGAGGGCCTCAGCTCCTAGCTAACATCACTGGCATATACTATCCCACCAAAACTTCAAAAGGGAGCTCCTTCTGTGTTGGATCCAAGTGCCTGGGTGTCCTCCTTTGTTCATTGGTCCTGGGCTGTCCCAAACTAGGTGCAGTGTGAAAGCTAATTATCAGATACAGATTTTCCTCTCTACCATTCCTTCTCAGTAACTGAGTCAATAACTGATAATTGCTCCTATTGTGGGGGGTGGGTGCTTTATTCCCCCTTCTGGGAGCAGAATAATTAGATTCAAGGCCTTTTGTCCACCTACTGGGCCAAACTAATTCTGAGCTGAGTCAGAGATATGTGACAATTTTGGGTATACCATAAAATGTACACATAGGTTCTTTAGACTTTTCTTTTCAAACTATTCAAGCATTGTACATTGCAGTTTGACACCCCATAGGACTGTGTAGGCCTAGGTTGAGTGAAAATGCACTTTAATGCAGACTTTACCTGCCTGTATAATACAGTGACACTACAGATAATCCAGTAAACAATGATAGTCTCATGCGCACAGCTTACTCATGACTGTGAACAGATGTTTACATGTAAATAGCCAGTGCCCCTTACACTAACTGGGTTGCTGTGGCCTTGCCTTCAATAGCGGACACTGGCAATAAACACGAGCAGTTCGATTACCATGCATTTCCATGAGGGAAATTCAAGTAGTGAGACTCACCCACGGAAAAGATCTAAAAACAGGGTGATCAAAATGTAAAAAATCAGAGTGGACTAAATGGGCAGAACCCATTTTGCTACAGTTGTCATAATAACATTGAGATTTATGTCAATTCTTTTCTTACATTCTTGTATGCTACATTGGTGTATGTTTAGGATCTAGGGATTAAATTGGTACATTTTCCAAAAAGGAAAATACACATCATTGACTCTACTGTTAAGCACTCTCTGTCAAATTAAATTCAAAGTAATTGTAATTCGCCCCTATGTTCTTAGTTTAAAATACCTTTCATGTCCTCAAATATGATGTAAAGTCCTGTAGGTTATCAATCGAAATTACAAATATATGTGTTTCCATTTTAATGTACAATTTAGGCTTTCAACACATTAATGCATTGCCTACACATTATTCTCACTGTAAATATTGTAAAATAGCCATCTTAATTTTGTCCTCTTGGTCAGTGGACCTGAATAGGTAATAGTGTCCACCTCTGTATATTCCAACTAAAGCTTTATTCAATGTGTAGATACATTTCTTGTTTGTAATATTTAGAACAAAAATAACTCCATCCAGGCCTTTCTTTGGCTTCAGGGAGTAACACTGGGCACTGTCTTACAAGATCATGCGAACTAATGTCAGCATTCATCTCATCTTTCAGCTAAACTGCTTTCCTTGGAATATCACATCAAAGCTTACTCTCAGTTCAGTCTTCTAGTGCATTCTTCATTTCAGAGGACATTTGGCACATTAAAGACCTGATTAAGAGCTGTGTTGTAACAGCGACTTTCTTTTTTTGGAAGGAAAGTAAGCCATCTGCAAAAGAGACAATTTTCAGCGGGTAGAGAAAGCTCCCGCTGAATTACCTTCTCCATAGGCATGATTAGGTAGACTTCATTTTAAGGCTGCATTCCAGTCTTCCAAAAAAGGATTAACAGGCTTCTCTACAAATAAAGGGTTGTTATGTTACCATTCAACTTTACATAAGACCCTAAGAAAGATAAACACCACTGCAAAGTAAGCATCCCATATCTGGACCATAGAAGTCCACCCTTCTACAGGTAACAGTAATTTGCTTTTAAAGAAACACAAGAACTACAAACTAACATTAGCCAGCACACACATGAAAAGCTAAAATATCCATATTGATGTACAGCGCAAGGGAATCATAGTCTGAAGAGTTCCTTGGCACAAAAGTAATAATCAAATATTGAGGACATAGGAAAGATGCTTCAAGAACATTGGGTGGTTCAAATCTCCTAAAAATCTCTTGTAAAACTACTGCTCCCTGAATCTTTAAAAAACAAATTGTGTATATCAGCTGTTTAAAGGCAAACATAAGTAGGAAATAAAGATTTGTGTTTTGTTATGTCCCTCCCAATCCACCACGGAATACATCTTTCAGATGTATATTATATTGGTCTGTGTATTTTTAGCACTGAACAGCAACCTTGCAGCTGTTCCTTTGACCTCAAAGTTTAGCATGTCAGTAGAACCCAAAGATGGCAATATAGATCCATAACAAGGACATCGTCATTCCCCCGCTTTAGAAGGTACAGGGCTGGGTGGGTGAAGGTATGATGGATATATGCATGGATGAATGATTGAAATGATGAATGTAATGCTGGATGAGTGACAGGGAAGAAAGACTAATAAAAGGATGGTTGAATGGATGGATGTGGGAAAGGGTAGGTGGGTGGATGGATGGATGATGAGAGAAAGGATGAATGATAGATGGAGTGAAAGCATAAATGGATGGTGGATGATGGATAGAATGGAAGGCTGGATGGATGTGCGGGTTGAATGGGTGGATGATTGATGAGTGAAAGGATGGATGGGTGAGTGAACGCATGGATTAAGGAAGTATGAGTGAAAGAATGGATGAATGAGTGAGAGTGTGGATGGATGGATGGCTGGATAAAAGGGCGAATGGATGAATGAATGAAAGGGTGAATGGATGAGGGTGAAAGGATGGATAAGTGAAAGGGTAAATGGATGGATATGTGAGTGAAATGTTGGATGGATAGATGGATGAGTGAACTGTGAAGGAGTGAATGGATGGATGTAAGGATAAATGAATGAAAGAATAGATGGATAGGTGAAAGGAAGGGTAGATGGGTGGCTGGATGAAAGTGTGTACGGATGGATGAGTGAAAGTGTGAGTGGATAAACAAATGAGGCAAGGGTGGGTGGAAGGGTGAATGAAAGGATGTATTACTTAGTGAAAGTGAGAAAGGATGGTTGAGTAAAAGGGAGGATGGATGTATGGAGTATGGAAAAGGGTACATAGATGAGTGAAAGGATGGATGTATGGGTGACTGAAAGGATGGATGGATTAATGGACACAAACTGATGGATAATTGAAAAGATGGGTGAATGAGTGAAATGATGGATATGTTTGATGGATAAGCTTCAAAATAGATGCATAGGTTTGGATAGGGATGGGTGTACGGGTAAACGGAATTCTGACAGACTGAATGTGGGATGAAAGACTGAATGGATCACAGAATCTAATGGTGAAATGGTGGCTATCAGCGGGTGGATGGAAGGTTGACAAGATGAATGGATGGATGCTTGGAAGGAAGAGACAAGCAAGCTCTTCTGGAGAGGGTCACACTGGCTTGCTTCACTTGCTTGGTGTCATGGGAGCTTTGGTTCAAAGCGACCGGTATTTTAATTTTGTGGCTACTTCGATGATCCATAATATAGATGTTCCTTGCTGTCTGCTAAGTTCAGCTGATAATGGGCACTTATTGCGATTAGAATGTTCAGATTTTGTTTACCTTTCATGCCTACCTTTCACTAAGAAGATGTGAATTAACTGAAGCCAATACTAAAGCTTACCGAGTGCATTTGGGATGTCACTATCTAAAAACACTAACATGTAAAAAAACTAATTAACCAGTGAAAATGAAATCAGACTGAGGTTAGGTATCACATTAGAAAAAATCCTTATTTCACAGGAATTACGTCATTATCTGTCTGTTAAAATCCTTTCAACTATATGCTTTGCCATTGCAAAGTCCTACAGCTCTCCCTCACCTTCTGAATAACACGATCCTGCATGCCATGGTGCAGGTACGTTTACAGCTGGGGGTCCCTTTACAGACAGCATCACTCAGTTTGAATATGTAACCAACATTAAAATGCTGCACAGCTCCCTTAGTTTTAGCGCCAGGACATTCCAGATCTTTAATTAATGTCTTTTCTTTTGCTTAGCATTTTTGATACAAAGTTAAAGCCATATCAAAGCCTCTCCACAACAACACGGGAATTTCAAGCCCTCTCCCAGGCCCTTCTTCAGGGTCTTACTGAAGATGCTTATCAAGCTGAAGCTCCTTCTGGGACCTCTTTAAACAAAATCTTAGTTTGAAAAGCCCTGGCCTGAATTGACAATTATCTTATTTATCCTTATAATAGATTCTGATCACATTTCACAGAACGCTGTCATCATATCGCTCTTCCTTCTAATCCAACTAGTCTCTGAAAGCCATGTTTACATTTAACAAGTCATTGAAGGAATTCTCCAACCCCCCCCTTCTGAGATCAGATTTCACTCTTTCAATTCCATAAAATGACAGACCAGCCAACTTCACTTTATGATTTTCATGAATATATTCTGCTGCGGCATATTTTGTATTTCTACTCTCAATTGCTCATAGATGTTTCCGAATCCTCACATTTAAAGATGTAGCGATCTGGTTGTGTGTGTGTGTGTGTGTGTGCGTGCGTGTGTGTGTGTGTGTGTATATATATATATGTATATAAACACAAAAACCCACAACAATCCAGCTCCAACAGAAACTCAATGGAAGAAGGCATGGACTCGAGGAGTAAGAAGAATCAGAATTATTTTATTTTGCCATGTCGCCTCAATCCAAGAGATAAGGAGAGACGTGTTTCGGATTTCAAGAATCCTTTGTCAATCTAGTTTGGCACCAAAATACATGCACAATAAATAGCCCTTCCCATTAGACAGTAAAAAGACATAGAAAGCATACTCTCATGTATGCGATCAGCGTGTGACTCAGAATGCTACATCACATCATTTAGTACCGCTCAAAAAACAGCCTGGTTGCAAATAAAATATTAACTGAGCTAATACATTGCATAATGCAGTTTATGGTTTAGCTGAAAATATTGTGTACATCCGCGGCCAGTGGAGGGGGTTGCGGTGGGGCAGAAAGGCGGTGCAGGGGAGGGGCAGGGTAGGGGGTGCTAAAAACCGGAATATCGATAATTGGAGTTAAGTAAACAATTTAATTAAGAAAACAAATTTCGTAGCGCGGGCTGCATCACATTTTGCAATGCAGGGAGCTCCAATTATCCATATTCCAGTTTTTAGCACCCCCACCCTGCCCCTCCCCCGCCCCGCCTTTCTGCCCCACCGCAACTCCCTCCACGGGCCGTGGCTGATTGTGTGGCAAACAGTTCAGATAACAACATACACATGTATTTTATGAAAGCATCCATCATGATGAGAAATTAGCTTCAAGATTTGCACTGCCAAACTATTAGTCCTGAAATGCCAAATATACAGAGTTATGTAAAATATACTTTAAAAGTTGCTTCTCCCATATGTCACTGAAAATAACAAGAATAAAGTCTGCCAATGTCCCGTTTTCAGCTCACCCGCGTTAATCACACAGCTGCCCCAACGTGACCTCTCATTTTGTATATTCTGTTCCTGCCGTACTGCTGATAACATAGTCATTATGTTCACTCATCGTGAGGCACCGGAAATGGAAATCTAAAACTTCACCAAGGGGCCAATTACACGACAAAGAGTAGTGTTGAAAATCAAAGTGGAATTGCAAACATGCATACATACATATATATATATATATGCTCGAAACAAAAGCCAAACTGTAGCCCCAGATCCCCAGGACCAACAGAAGACTAAGCAAGTCCAATATGAGGTAATTTAAGATTTAATGAGCAAACTGAGCAATAAAAGCGAAAACAGACGCGTTTCGGGTGGATGCCCTTGATCACAGTCAAATGTTTACCCATATTTATATATTTCCAGATTCCCTCATTTTACCAAGGATGACGACGCCATGTATAGAGCCAAAATGATTTATTTGTCGGCCAGCAGGCTTGCTCACCAACAACAAAGTAAAATTCTCGGCCATTTTTAAACACATTTTCTGTTGCATGTCAAGTGAGAACTACTTAGTGAATGTAACTAAAGACAGACTCGTAGTTTTTCATGCATTATTACATATACCAATCTCAATGATTTTCATTATTCATTTAAATGCTGTACATGATTGCCTTTCTATTTCATGCTTATTTTTGACAATTGTATAAATTTACTACTGATCAAAATTATATACCTGCAGTTATTTTACAAGAGTTACAAAGTTTGCATCAAGCTTATTCAAAACAACCTCTATATTATATATACCAATTATTGCCCATCCCATTGTGCCCCAGTGGGCTTTTGCATGAAAATATTTTGTCACCATCCAGCCCAAGTGGGCTTTTACCCGCATAAATATCCATTCACAATAAACAGCTGTCTTTTAAAAGTGGCAAGTGCAAAATTGTGATAAACTAAAACCAGCAAAAAATATAATACTATACAAATAAAGCCAAGAGATTTTGAGGAATTTCATATCAACAGTTTTCATAAATGAGTATGGAAATCTTCTTCCACATTCAAGCCTGCCGGGATTTTGGTGTTGAGTTCTAATAAATAGCACAATTCCAATCTCCTTAATTTTTTCTCCTGGTTGCCTCCTGTGACATTGGGAGGAACTGCATTTATTATGAAATAAGTTAAACCTTTCTCGCTTTTATTGTGGGATTGCTCAAAATGGTGCTCCACTGGGTATGACTTTTAACCATTCTTTATAGCCCTTGGATGTTGCAACACACGCTTATGCACAGGTAGGAATATGCTGCCCACGTATCGCAGGCCACACAGGCACTGGAGTACGTAGACAGCAAACTTCATCCTGCACGAGAATTGAACTTTGATTTTCGTTACTTTTTTCAAGAGGCCTGAAGCATATGTTGTAGTGTTTTTCCCATGGAGGCAGGCTTTGCATTTTTGGAAACCTTCCTTTCTATTTAGCCATGGTACACCCGTGGATCTTGGTTTAAAAGCTGTCATCATGTTACTGACGAGTCTTTGTTTGAGGGACTTTTCATGTCTAAATATTAACTGCGGTCTTCGCTGTACTATTTACCCAAAATGGGGTCATTACATATGACGTGCCAATGTTTATTCAAAATATTTCTTAGATTACCTTCTTGTTTACTATAGGTTGTGACCTTTCTACATTGGTTTTTATTCTCCTTTCCAACTTCTCTTTGATTTAAAAAAAAAGGATTTCCTCCCTTGACTTCATATTGGTTTTATACAAAGATCTTATACATTCGTCTGAGTACCCTCTAGCTTTGAATAGGGGTTTCAAGCAACTTAACTCCTTACTCATATCTCCCTAATTTCTACAGTTTCTCATAGTTCTTAGGCATGCCCAATAGGGGATGCTTTTAATCAGGTTTTTGGGATGGAAACTTGTTGCATAAAGCAACGTGTTTCCTGTCGTTGATTTTCAATACAGCTTTGTTTCAAGTTTCCCATCTTTTACATAAACAGTATGCTCCAGGAAATCTACAATTTCAGCACTTATAGTGCTGGTGAATCTTAGGTTCATATTTTTAGCCTGAAGCTTTTTGATAAATTGTCTCACCTCCCTTTCTGAGCCTTTCCAAATGACAAACAAGTCGTAGAAGAACCGACTCCAATGCATTATGTGATCTTGCCCCTCCTCTTGGTAGAGCATCCGGACCACCTGCTCCTCCCACCAGCCCATATGCAAATTTGCATAGCTGGGGGCTAAGCAGGTGGCCATCGCTGTACCACAGGTCTGATGGAAGAGTTCTCCATTAAGCTGAAAATAATTATTAGTAAGACATGTTTTATCATTGCTACTAGCATCTGTGTATGTGACCAGAGGTTTAAAGGTCTACCTCCCATAAAGTAGTTAATCGAATTCAGGCCATCATCATTTTTAATGCTCGTCTAGAGAGTATTCACTTCTATTGTCATGTTTGAAAAAGTCTGATTCCCATGGGAGATCATAAATTCTCCTCAAAAAATCTCCTGCATCCTGTACATAGGATGGGAGAGATTTGACAAATGTACAAAAAAAATAATCCACATATTTAGATGTATTTTCCAGAGTGATCCCAATAACTGATATTATAGGGCACCTTGGAGGGATTACAAGATCTTTGTGTACCTTGGGTATTAGATAAAATACAGGTGTTACTGGACTACTGATCTTTAAAAACATGAACTCATCATGATTAATTTAGCATTGTTCATACCATTCTTGTAATTGCACATTGTTGAGACAGTGGTTTGTTATCATTACATCCTCAGTAATTCACACATAATTAGATCTAATATTCAGTTGCTAATAGGCTTCAGTTAGATACTTTTGCTTATCCCATAACACAGCTTTGCCCACAATACAGTTGTCGTTTAATGCCAATTTATTAACCATAGAGTTATAATCTTCCTGTTTCTGTGATAATACACTTTGTTTTTTGCTAGTGGATTTATAAAGATTTTTCAGTTCATTCACCGCTAGGTCACTATAAACATACACAGAGTCTCTGGCTGCCAAAGGTATAAACCGTGAGCATGGCCTGAAACTTGTTGGCGTTACTTGAAATTTCGATGCCTTGCTCTTCTGCTAGTAGCATTTGCAATGTGTAGTGGTCTGCTCCTCATGTTTAGTTGTACAGGATGCGCGCCTGGCTGTTCTTGCCGAGAGTATTCTACTTGAGAATGTAGATTGTTGGTTAGATTTTACGAGTTCAGTTGCTGCCTGACCATTGCCTCTGCTGGCTGCTATGCAGCACCTGTAATTAAATAAAGCTTTCCTTCTACCAACCATCATCGCCCCACATCCTACTTTCTACAAAATTGTTGGCGACGAGTTTTAACAGTCCGCTGAACCCACGGTCTTCAACATTGAAGCTCATTGTGCTTGCCGGTCCACCAAATCAGTGCAGATACCTCCTTCCAGGACGAAGCGGTAAAGATCTCTGGTGAGGCACATCTTCTCCACAGGCAAGACTGCGAGGTAATGTTTATTGTTTTTATTTCAAAGTTAAGCAGCTCCGGCATGCAAGAGGATTGAAGAGGTGAGACACTTGTGACGTACTGCACACAGCTTGGTCAGTTCGGTCTGTCTTTTAGTTGTTTTTGGTACGCAAGCGTAAGCACCATTTTGGTAGTAGTCTTTCACTCACAAGCACGTCTTGTGTACGTGTTGTCGTTTCCACTAAATGTACAACGTGGCAGCCATTTTACAAGTAGAAAACGCATTGGAAATACAGAACCGTCTACGCAAGATGCAACAGCCATTTTGATGGTAGAAAAAAACACTAAACTTTATTGAATAACGAGGATTGACAAAGCCAAATTGTGAACTGGAGTCTGAACCTCATTCCAGTCATGAGCGTGCATAGTACAGTGACACGCTCACTTTTGTTTTAATCTCTTTTTGTCTAGCTTGGCTACAAAGTTACACTGCAAGCATGAGCTTGCATCTTCTTTCAGTCTAGCGTGTTGAAATACAGTGACACGCCCGCTGCATGTTTCTTGTCAGCCCATATGCGTAATACTGGTGTGTCAACACAAGAAGATTACTGCACAGTTTTCTCTACGTTGGTGGCACGCACACCAAGTGTGACAGTTCACAGCCTATACATTGTGTACAAGTGCATTACCGGAGTACCAGCTCATGCACATTTTATCCACATTGGTGGCATGCACACCAAGTGTGTCAGTTAACTGTTCTCATCGGTTGCATGCACACCTTGCGTGTCATTAAGGTTCAAAAATTGCAGTTTGTTGCTCACATCAAAGACACACACTTCTTTCGTCTCAATGCCATATACATTGTATGCATTCCTTTTATTTACTGAAAACACGAAGATTTCACTGTGAAGTTCTTAGCATATGATTTATGGTTTGTAAGTGATTTCAATGATGACCTGTTAAAGCATTCAAATCTCTACATATAATTTTTTGAGGGAGATTTTAAAAATTGGTAGTTTACAAAGTTCATTACAGTGTATAGTTGTTTTTTTTGTTTATTAAAAAAATGCAATCTGTATTTCCTCCTCCACCTTTTCTTAAGTCACCAGGTAATCCATCAATCTAATGGAAAAATTGGTACGATGCCTTTGTAACCTATCTTGGCACCATTGGAGCATCACGCTACAGGGCTGAAAGATATAAAATTATTCTGCTGCATTCTTTGGGCTTTGAATGAAGATCTGTGTACAAACATGTGCCTGCCTTGGTATGTGCCCAAGATGAAGAAGAACTAGATGAATTTGTAGAGGCTGTCAAGAAATTAGAATTACGCTTTGACGTTCAGTCTAGTCTTGTAGTGATCGGCACACATTTTTCAAACTTGAGAGCAAAGACCTGGAGAGGACGTTGATACATTCATCTCTGTATTGCAGAAGTTGAGTGCAGACTGTCAATTTGAAGATTTTACAGAGGAATCGATTAGAGACCAATACATATGTAAATGTTCTGACAAGAATATTCAGCAGAAATTGCTTTCCATGGGCAATACCTCTCTTGATGAGACAATACATACTGTGAAAAGCATTGAACTTTTGAAGGTGTCTGTGAAAGAATTGGATAAAAAGGTTGCAACTAATGAAATCGTAACTGTGGATCACACAAGGGATATGAAGTACGGATGTTACTCCACGTCCGTTCAACAGATTTCTAAAACAATCTAATGTTTGTTACTGTTGTGGTAATATTTCATATTTCAAGTCTGGGTGACCTTGTCCTGCAAAAAATGTTCTTTTCAGAGTGTGTGGGAAATTAAAACATTTCGCAAAGGTTTGTCTAAGTGGAAAGCGTGGGAGTTATTCCACTACTGATACAAAGCAAGTCTCTTCTTCTGTTGCGAATGTGTCTGTGGCAGAGCACTACGATGAAAGTTACAGTAATATACAAGATGACCTGAAGGATATGGTCGATGTTGTTAGTGATATGCATGTCACTGAAGGTGACATGTGGATATTGACATTGAAGGGAAGAGTGTGTGTTTATTAGTCGATTCAGGAGCAAGGATAACAATGATTACCCAGGAATTATTTGGTGAGGTTTGGGGTACTCATTCTTTAATGCCACCAGACAGGTCACCTGTTTCATATGAAGGGAGGAGAATTCAATTTGCTGGATATTTTGAAAATATCCTGGAGTTCAAGGGCAGAAGAATACATGTAAAGGTGTATGTGGCGATCAAAGGATTTTACGTCCTTGGATGGTTTCACCAGGGCTTTTTCAAAATGGTGCTTTGACCTGGTACAAAAGATCAGGTTTCAATAATTCGCTCTGATGATTTTGTTGATAAAGTGTCAGAGCATTATTCCCCTGTGTTTAGCAAGAAACTGGGACAGATAAAAGGTTTCACCCATGTCATCAGAGTTAAGGATGGTTCCATACCTGTTAAGCACAGGCTCATAAATGTACCGTTCAGTGTCAGGGACCAATTGGAACAGGAGCTTAATGGTGTGTGTCAGAAAGGAATTATAGAGCCAATAGAACCTTCCCTTTGGCTATCTCCTTTGGTTATCGCAAAGAAAGAAAATGGCGAACTGCATGTTTGTGTTGACTTGCGCAGCCTCAATAAGAACATTTGGGTGGAATCCCATCCTCTTCCAAACTTCTCTGACATGTTGTCAATGATCAGTGGTTCCAAGTGTTTCACTAAGCTGGATCCTGCTTCTAGACATATCACTGCGTTTGTGTCACCTATCGATTCCTTCCAATACTGTTGCATGCCCTTTGAGCTGGCCTCCGTGGCCGCAGTATTTCAGAGACTTATGTCTTGCATGCTTAAAGGTATCCAAGGTGTTGTTGTTATTCAAGATGACATTTTGATCTATTGTGATTCAAGTGAATCTCATGACGAAACCCTGTATTGTGTTCTTGACATTTTGCAGGATAGTGGGGTTGTCTTGAAAAAAGAAAAGTGTGTGTTCAAAGTCCAGAAGGTAGAATACTTGGGGCATGTTCTATTAGAACATGGTGTTGAGCCCAGACCTGGTCTTGTCAAAGTCATTGTTGACAGCCCAGCCCCCAAAGACAAGGTTGGTCTCAAATCATTTGTTGGACTTTGTGAGTTCTTCTCTCGATATGTGCCAGACTAAGCTGCTAGAGTTCAGACACTCACTAACATGCTCAAGAAGAGTGTTTCTTTTGTTTGAGATAACCGTTGTCAGGATGTGTTTGAGTGGAACAAGGCTCAATTGGTTTGTACAAAAGCATCTGCTCATACCTTCCTTAATCCTACCATCTGCCTAAGGTGGGAAGTTCAGAGCTGTAAAAGACAATGGTCTCTTCTCTCCCCTTTGAAGAGCATAGTTTACGACTCCTACCCCTGGCCTGGCATTCCAATGGAACAGAACACTGCCCTGCCAGCAGAACTGGTTAACCCCAGGGGCTCTTTATCACCTCTTCAAGGCAGCCTGGCTAATCCACTTAAGTCTGACCAATCAGTGCAGACCACTGGAAGGCTGAATTTGGACATGCAAACAAGAAAGTCTTATAAATTCTTGTATGTACACTTTAGGATAAATTCAACATTATGATATTTTTGGATTTATTAATACCATTCTGGCAAGTTCAGGTACGTTATAGATAGAAATTAGCATTTAAAAATACCTTCAAAATTCACTGAAAAAAACATAGGTTTTACAAACGTTATAGTTAGGAATTAGCATTTAAAATACCTTAGAAATTCACAGAAAAAACCAT
Organism: Lissotriton helveticus; assembly: GCF_964261635.1. Lineage (NCBI taxonomy): Eukaryota > Metazoa > Chordata > Amphibia > Caudata > Salamandridae > Lissotriton > Lissotriton helveticus. The sequence goes on from NC_136068.1 coordinate 789,965,597, forward strand.
AGGTTTCAGGAACGTTATAGTTAGTTGGACATTTGACTCATACAAAGCGATAAAAATTCAGCTGTTATAGTTAGTTGAGCTAACTATAACTCATGCCCCCGCAATATACTGCTGATGAGGTCACATATTACATCTTTCACGACATGGTCAGTGACATCACTGATGACATCACTGAGGACATCTCAAATGACATCACTGAAGACATCATCCAGAGAATGTGTGTTTCTATAAAAGGTAAATATGTTATATATATATATATATATATATATATATATATATATATATATATATATATATATATATATATATATATATATATATATATATATATATATATATACATATATATTACCTACTGGCGGTCGCCAGTAGGTATATATAGTTAGGATTTTTTCTCTATGGGATTTTTGAAAATTCTATGTCTAATAACTTTGGCGTTTGTGGACGGAATTGGCTGAAATTTTCAGGAAAATGGCACATTTTGTTTCTGAGCAGCCCCTGAAAATTGGGGGGGGGGGTTCGTCCAGGGGGGGTCGAGAAAAAAGGGGGGTCCCAAAACGTGTTTTTAACATTGAGTTTTCCATAGGGCGGTTGGCCTCACTTTTAGCCCGAACGGCTGAATGGATTTGCACGAAACTTGGCAAAATTGTAGGGACTGGTAGCCCGATGTGCCTTTTGTAGGTCTCAATATATGTGCTACAGTGGATTTTGAGAAATTAAGGTTTAAAAAAAGATATATATCTGTAACAGCGGACCGGGCAGCGCTCCAGTTCGCGTACTTTTCGCGCAACGGAGCTTTGTGAAGCGAAGCTGATTGGTTCTCCGGCGTCTGTAAACATTCCAAACAGTCCGTAGCGGCCGCCATCTTGTCTCTCGGTAGGATCGAGAGACAAGAGGAGGCCAAAGCGAAGGGGCAAATGACCATAAGGGGGCATAGTAGATCCTCCCTGACCTCTTAGGTTTGATGTACCATTTTGCCAAGTTTGGTGTAATTCCGTTCAGCCATTCAGGCTGTAGACGTATCTAAATGTCAATAATCGAACGGCTGAATGGATTTGCACGAAACTTGGCAAAATATTAGGGACTGGTAGCCCGATGTGCCTTTGCTAGGTCTCAATATATGTGCTCCAGTGGATTTTGAGAAATTAACGTTCAAAAAAAGATATATATCTGTAACAGCGCTCCGCTTCACGTACTTTTCGCGTTACGGAGCTTTGCGAAGCTGATTGGTTCTCCGGCGTCTGTCAACATTACAAACAGTCCGTAGCAGCCGCCATCTTGTCTCTCGGTAGGATCGAGAGACAAGAGGAGGCCAAAGCGAAGGGGCAAATGACCATAAGGGGGCATAGTAGATCCTTCCTGACCTCTTAGGTTTGATGTACCATTTTGCCAAGTTTGGTGTAATTCCGTTCAGCCATTCAGGCTGTAGACGTATGTAAATGTCCTATGGAAAATTGCATGGGGAAAACACATTTGAAAGTGTTGAAATTTAGAACCAATTAAAATGTTACTTTGGTTTTGTATTTGTGTGTGATGAAAGTTAATAGGTTATGTATATATCTCAAATGAGAGGAAACCACAGCCATTTTGTGATACTACTGTCTGAGGTACATTTGTGAGGAATTTTTGGTGGTGAATTTCTGGTGTTTGATTTACACAGTACTAACACTTCTCCTACTTTTAAAAAGGTGAGTTGTTAATTTGTAAGGGGAACTATGTTGTACACTTGAAGATAATTTGAAAAATGTTTTCTGTTATTTATTTGCAGTCCTTCTGTTATACTAAATACTTGATAAAGTTAGTTTTATATTATGTATTACTAAAAACGATAAATGAAAGTGATTATTTTTTTCTGCAATTTACAGCAAGCAATTTCAAAATAAAATGGCTCACAATGAAGAGACCGTGGCAATTTCTTTTGCATTGTCCACTACATTGATTGAAATTGAGAGCACCAATAATGAAATATTGTCACAAGGAGGAGATGACTTGTATGATTTCATTAGATTGATTGAAATTGACAGCACCAATAATGAAATATTGTCACAAGGAGGAGATGACTTGAATGATTCCATTACATTGATTGAAATTGAGAGCACCAATAATGAAATATTGTCACGAGGAGATGACTTGAATGATTCCACTACATTGATTGAAATTGACAGCACCAATAATGAAATATTGTCACAAGGAGGAGATGACTTGAATGATTCCACTACATTGATTGAAATTGACAGCACCAATAATGAAATATTGTCACAAGGAGGAGATGACTTGAATGATTTTTTTGATCAATCTGTTGATGGCGAATTTATCGAATGTTTGGAGACCATAGAGTTACAAGAATCATCATTGCAGACTTTTAATGAGGAGATTCCAGATGAGATGATTGAAGAGGAAATTGCTGATGAGGACATGTTACTAGTTCTTTCAAATTTAGAAAATTCTGAAGAATAAATTTATATTTAGAAATCAAAAATTGTTTGAGACATTATTCATTTTTATTTTTAATTTATGAGGTTGTAGCGAAGTGATTGTAGTATAAAATGAGACTTATAGTATAGAGTGCAGCATTTTTATGTTACATGGTAAGTTTACTCATATTTACTTCCCTTCTCCCACTATATTATCTCCAATGTGTATTTGACATCTCTTCTTCATCTCCGGCCCCCTTTCTCTCACTGTGTGTCTCTGATGCATCTTATCGCTGCTATTTTGTGTAATTACAGAAGAGAGTAAAATAAAATAGTTCGGAACGTGAAAAGGGGGCAAAGTAGAGTACCCCTCACCCCCTAGGCCTTCTCAGGCGGTCCCAAAAGGATCAGTGTCTGCTTTCCTGAGAGATTATGGTATGAGTTCCATATACCACAATAATTTGCATTACAACATGCAAGATATATATCTCCTATTACCAACTTTTGGAGATATTCGCGCTAAGCGCGAATATCTCCAAAAAGTAACACCTGCCCTGAGCAGTTCTTAGCCATGTTATCCAATGGGAGGTGGATAACATGGCTAAGAGCATTAGCTCGGTAATGCATGAATATCGCGGACTTTTTAGCGATATTCATGCATTGCGGCCGTTTTTTATCGCATTTGCGATAAACCTTGATAATAGCAAGGTTTATCTTCGATAATTTCTGACGATGCTTAGCGGTAAAAAATTCGTTGGTAAGCATCGTTAGCGATAAATATCGCTTAAGTTTGGTAATATGCACCAACGTCTGTTAACGTTCGATTCGAAGGAAATGAGGAAGTGTTGAAAAACATTGTTTGCGCCATCTTGCCTTTTTTGAAATGCCACACTTTTGTCGTGCACGGCAGCCATTTTAGATGCCTTGACCAGACCCACTCTCTGCACGCTGTCGATTCGTAGCATGGCTCCCCACCCTCGCAAGCATCTTCCCCAGGCACTGGTCACCCCCGCTCTCTGTCTTATGCATGGGCAATAAACCTCCCCCCATCTGCGCTGCTCTTCCCTGAGAATCACACTCTGTGCCCGCCCGACACCTCCCTTTCGCCCGATTCACTACCGCACCCTCTGACACTCCTCTTCCTCTGTGTCCGATTGTCCAGGCTATCAGCTAGCCCTGCAGATGTAGTTTATGGCTCCAGCTGTAAAGAATCACCCCTCTTCAAAGAAGTTATAGTAGATCAAGGCCCACACCCGATGAGATCCGTCACACCACACGTGTTCCTACTATCTGAAAACCATCCTGTATTGTGATTGGGGAGGGGACCGAGCCTGAAGCGGAAGATTCTAGGAATGACTCTTTGTACATCAAAGTTTTTACAATTATGTGTCACATTAAAAATATATAGCACTCCAACAAAGTAGTAGGAATATAAAACTTTAATAACATATAAATATATACAACAAAACAAAAACAGTAAAAACATTTAAACAACGAAGAGACCGTGGCAATTTCTTTTGAATTCCTGATGAGGACATGTTACTAGTTCTTTCAAATTATGAAAATTCAGAAGATGTTGCCTGGGGGTGGGTCGTCAGTAGCAGTCTGTTGTGCGAATAGTTCCAAGGCAGCAGAACGCGCTGAAATCTAGATGGCACGAAAGTGATGTCTAGTAAGTTGCCGCCCAGCAAATAACGGCGTGGGGCGCCGCGGGGGTGAGTGAGTCCAGTAGGCACCACAGCTATTCTTACCGGCATTGCAGAATTACTGCTGGGGACAATGCCTGTGCTGTAGCAGGGTCACAGCAGAAACAAAAAGGATTCTGTTGAAGATGTTGTTGGTTTTCAATTTGAAAACAGTTCTGGTGTCAACTGCTATGGTAATGTAGTGGTTAATGTTTTGTTTTCTCTAGAAAATGTAAAAGAGGGGGAGGCAGTCCAAAGTTCCGTTAAAAGGGCAAAGGAAAGGATCGGTGGTTTGAACTATCACTTCAAAAGGGGAGGGGGTGCAACAATTTTTCCTACCGGGTCACACTGTGCTTTCACCGGAACTGAGGTCTGCAGGATTCTAGTAATTCAAAGTGAGGCTGGCGCCAGCATGGGAGCGCCGACGTCCCGCGGATACAGTTTCGTCACTCCACGGGCGATCATGGCAGTCATTCCCCATCGGGGGTCGGATCTCCCGCGGCTCCTGTAGAATCTTCAAGGTCGTGGAGGACTACGGTGGTGGAGTCAACCAGTGACCGGGCCATTTCTTCATGCTGGGCCCGCTCTTGCCAGGTCGATCGCCATTTTGAGAGTTCGGCAGCTACCGGCGATCGCAGGGTCACATGAGCGGACGGGCTCCACCCTGCCGGGCGAGACGTTGCAGCATCGCCACAGTGGACGAACCCTTTTTGGGGCGCCTGGAGCGCTGAGGGTGCAGCTGGGAAGCCTTCACCTGAGGAGGCGGGAGAGGCCTGTTTGCACCGTCTCTCCCTCCCAGTGCACCCCACGGCGCCCCGCTTGACATTTGTTATGGCCGGTGGCGATGAGGACGGGGGGGGGGTCGGAGGCATGTGCAAGACATCCCCCCCAGTGTTGTCAAAGCCATTTTTGAAGAAAGAAGTGGTGCCTGGCGTGTTGCCGCTGCTATTACGAAGGAGAAAAGAAAAAATGTCCCGTCCGTCTTTGGGCCGGGCTTCCAGTGGATGTCGGCCGGACGCCCCTGGCTCTGGCCCCATGAACGGGTTCCTTGGTTTATCGGCTGCAGCCGGATCCCGTCGGCCTCGGCCCCCCGACCGTTGGTGGCCGGACCGGAAGAGCATGTGGCGGGACTACCTGAAACTCTCATGGGCCACCGCGGCCGGACTGGGAGAGAGAGGGGAGGGTCGAGGAGACATTCCCCCCCTGCAACTCTTCAGCGTTGTAAAGGCAATCCCCTGGCCGGGTCCCGCTGGCCTCGGCCTCTCCTCCGGCTACACCCTACGTTAGGATCTCCTGGCCGAGGCGTGGCAGCAGGACCCGCCTTATATGGGCTGCTCTCGGCTGGGCGTAGCCGCAACCCTGCCCCACCTTGGAAGTTTCCAGAGTGGGGGCGGATGTTCTACTGACTTGCATTTTCCCTAGTCTATCGATTTTTTTGGCGTGGCAGGCGGTGGGACAGCGAGGGGTGATTTGGTTTCTCTTACTGTTTTTCTGGTCTCTCACCACTGGCATATTTCTAACGTTTTCTTGTTTCTAGGACATTAATAGGTTTTATCATTACGTTATGTTATCGTTTCTTTGTTCGTTGTTTAATAAAAGTTCATGTTCATCAGTGGCCTACTGATTTTCGTTTTCCTATTCTTTTCTTTCCAGGTTGTTTCATGCTAAAGTTTCTGTTAACAGGATACAGTGATCACTTCGTTATTATTGCATATGTCCTTTTCACTAGGGGTGCTCTCTGGTCGGGCCAGATGACGTATCTCTAGTAAATGGTCTGGGTGAAACAGGTGCATCAATCAGTGGGGAGTAGATAGGCATGACAGATTACAACGGGGGAGAAAGGTCGGCATTACGTACCCTTTCACTATTTGCAAAGATTTTCCTACGTATATTTGCAAACAGGGAATACCTCCAAAAAGAACCAATTCCCAAACAGTCAATGTTTGGGGAAACAATCAATCAATGAGGAACGAAATAGGCACGACGTGTTAAAGGTTTGCGTTACCTACCCTTCACTATCTGCAAAGGGAGAGAGAATATTCCTATTCTTCCTCGTTTGCAGGCAGAGAAGATTCTTAAGAGAACCAACTTCGAACAATTCAATGGTCGATTCAAACAATCAACAAGGGGTACTGTGAACACAAATGAACGCCGCTTATGTACATACACATTGGTATTATCAACAGGTTGTTCCTAATGTTTCTATTTTAGGGAGGTCAAAAAGAGATCCCATTAGTGGCCTACTGATTTTGCTCGATTCCTTTTGTTTTTTTACACGATTTTTCGCTATCTGCAAAGACTAAACAGAGTATTGCGACTCTGTGCTTGTTTGTAAATAGAGAATGAACCAAAGAGAACAATCAATCAAATGGAGAGAGAAGCAGGCACGACGGATTACAACGGGGGCAAAGGCCTGCGTTAACTACCCTTCACTATCTGCAAAGAGAGAGTACTCCTAATAGAAATGAGGGGTGGGGGGCAGCATTCAAAGCAGATCAGTGTGCATAAACACGAAAATGTTTTTACTTACCACGTACTTGACATTCGACAGCTTATGATATTTGCTATTAAAAAACCATTGAAATTCACTGAAAAAACCATAGGTTATAGACCATATATAGTTAGGAATTAGCATTTACAAAACCTTGAAAATTCACTGAAAAAACCATAGGTTATAGACCATATATAGTTAGGAATTAGCATTTAAAAAACCTTATTTTACTCACACAAAACCATTGAAATTCCATATATAGTTAGTTGCACTAACTATATATCGCGCACCCGCAATCCACTGCTGATGATGTCACATATTACATCATTCATGACATGGTCAGTGACATCACTGATGACATCTCAAATGACATCACTGATGACATCACTGATGACGTCTCATTTGACATCATTCTTGTGCTAATACGATAAACCTCTTCAGACTCTAATATAACCTTAGATACACTCAGTGTATACAGACACTCACACACTGCCACTCATCCATGGAGTTACTCACACACCCAGTCAGTCATGCAAAGAAACAATCTCACCTCCATTTCTTCAACTATACAGTTATACACACCTTACTTATTGAAACATATACTAACACATATTTACTCTCTTATACAATCCCTGATACAAGTTCACAATGATCGATACAACCACTCACTCATTCAGTGGCTCTCATGCACAGTTATTTATATATGCCAACTCTCACATGTACTGTGTTTTACATATGTACTTACTATGACATGTAGCATTGAGATATCCATTCACTCATCAATACACTCATGCACACAGTCAACTGCCCATGTAGCTGTTTCCACATGCACTCTTGAACTCATACACCTAGTGAATAAACTGCTCACACATCTATGCACAGAGTCACACACCTTCCAGCCACCCCCACACAAACTCAATCTCCCATAGAAATACTTGGGCAACCAATTAATAACACATATAGCCTCTCGTATAGCTAATGATCAACACATGCAGCAGTTTACATCACAACAGACATAATGATGCACAAATTAAGACAGTTTAGTCACTAACCCATGCATTCAGTGAGACACATTTAATCACTCACTCATACAGTCAGTCACGCACCTACTAAATCCTTCATCCAGACACTTATACATCCACTCATTCTTCAATATGTAAGACATATTTTAACTTTACAGAAACATACAGTCACTGGATGTTGTCATCAGTGATGTCATCAGTGATGTCATTTGAGATGTCATCAGTGATGTCATCAGTGATGTCACTGACCATGTCATGAATGATGTAATATGTGACATGATCAGCAGTGGATTGCGGGTGCGCGATATATAGTTAGTGCAACTAACTATATATGGAATTTCAATGGTTTTGTGTGAGTAAAATAAGGTTTTTTAAATGCTAATTCCTAACTATATATGGTCTATAACCTATGGTTTTTTCAGTGAATATATATATATATATATATATATATATATATATATATATATATATATATATATATATATATATATATATATATATAACATCCATCACCTCCTCCAGCGACGAGAGTGAAGAGGCCACAGCAGGGGAACGGGTGAAAACAGCCTTTTTTCCATTACGGCAGGTAAGAGAATCTCGCATCACCCGCTGTGAGGCGAATGCAATTCGGCTTAGGATTAGCCTTCGTCAGCGCCACGGATGTGAATGCTTCAGGTGGTGGCGATTCTCACTGATATAGTATCATGCCCCACCTGATTGGTCCAGCGCTAGTCCGCCCCTTGTGGTGCAAATACCTATCGCCAATGTCTCTGGTATGTCGCATTGTGTGCCGCGACTACCAGTCCCAGCATGCAGTTCTATTGCTTGTAAATGGTGAATGTTGCGAGGGTGGATGCAAAAGCGCTGTATTATTGAGAAAAACTTCACACCTGCTGCCGTGGAACACGCCGTCCTCTCCAGTCCCCAACCGTCTCAACCTCCATGAATCTGGTGTCCATTAAACGGGGGCAAGGACGAAATACATATCCTGCCCAACGTGGAGCCGATTGACTCCTACACCACTACAATTTCGCCCAGACCAGGAGGTGGGCTCTGGCAAATCCCGGTACCCCGGGCACTACCAAACACCACCAAAGCAGCAACCAGCAGGTCAGAGCCAACTTAAAGGGACAGGGGCCTCTTTGCACAGTACTGGAACCTGCGCTGTAAATAACATCCATCACCTCCTCCAGTGACGAGAGTGAAGAGGCCACAGCAGGGGAACGGGTGAAAACAGCCTTTATTCCATTACAGCAGGTAAGAGAATCTCGCATCACCCGCTGTGAGGCGAATGCATTTCGGCTTAGGATTAGCCTTCGTCAGCGCCACGGATGTGAATGCTTCAGATGGCGGCAATTCTCACTGATATAGTATCATGCCCCACCTGATTGGTCCAGCGCTAGTCCGCCCCTTGTGGTGCAAAAACCTATATATATATATATATATATATATATATATGCAAAAGTGTATTGATGAATAAATGGGTGTATAAGAGTCAGGATGGATGATTAAGTACGTATGTGACTGACTGTATAAGTGAGTGATTAATTGTGTCTTGCTTAATGCATGTGTTAGCGATAGATACAGACATTCACACAGTGGTTGCTTGGTTTGGTTAGCAGCTAAATGAAGATCTATATGGGCTATTGATTGCTTGTCTGAGTATTTGTATGGGTGCCTGAGTGTCTGTGTGGGTGGGTGAGGGGTGTGACTCTGTGCATAGATGTGTGAGTGGATAATTCACTGGGTATATGTGTTCAAGACTGTATCTGTGAAGGGCTATATGGCTGGCTGAGAGTGTGTATGAGGGTCTTAGTGAGTGAATGGATACCTCACTGGTACATGTGTGAGTAACTACATATGTGAAAGACAGTATATATGAGTGTTGGACTGTATAATTGACTATATGTGAGAGCGAGTGATTATAAGAGTGCCTGTATGCATCATTGTGTGCTTGTATTAGTTATTGCATTAGAGTGTACGTAAGTGTTAGTATATGATTAAATAAATTAGGTGGTATGTGTATAACTGTACAGGTGAGTAAATAAAAGTATGATTAAGTATTTCCATTTCTGAATAGGTATGTAAATAACTCTATGAATGAGAGGCGGTGTCTGAGTATCTGTATAGATATGTGACTGGGTATGATAATGCTATATTGATAGCTGACTGTATGTATGAATGACTGTATGGGTGAATGAATAGATTTTTATGTAGACCTAGGAATTAGTCATTGGATAGGTACTAACTGGTATTGGTGTGTTCATGGTTTCGAAAAATATAGTCTATTTTAGAGTGGGTGTATCAAGTGTTATATTAAGGTCTGATGAGGTGCATCAGATTGTCATGTGGATGATGTCATCAGTGATGTCATCGTGATGTCATCAGCAGTGCATTGCGGGGGCGCGAGTTATAGTTAGCTCAACTAACTGTAACAGCCGAATTTCTATCGTTTTGTATGAGTGAAATGACCAACTAACTATAAAGTCCCTGAAGCCTATGATATTTTCTCTGAATTTTTAAGGTTTTTTAAATGCCAATTCCTAACTATAACGTCTGTAAAACCTATGGTTTTTTCAGTGAATTTCAAAGGTTTTTTAAATGCTAATTTCTAACTATAACGTTCCTGAAACCTATGGTTTTTTCAGTGAATTTCAAAGGTTTTTTAAATGGTAATTTCTAATTATAATGTTCATTAAACCTATCTTTTTTTCTGTGTTTTTTAATTATCATCCTATTTTCAACCTGGTGAAAACTGCAAATCTCACCACTCTTCCATCGATACCTTCCGCCAACAAAATCGCTAATAATATGCAAAGCAGGAGTTCCCGAGGAAAAAAAACCACAAAAATACCACTTCCCCATATTTTCAACAACAAGCCAAATCTCCAATGTGATCCAAAAAGCAGGCGTTAAGCCGAGTTAGCAGTAACAAATTAACAACAACCTTTAACTGGTATAAGGAGGTCGACTATCTACTGCGTGAATTAGACCCAACTCACAGCCACATCTAAAGACCAATACGTGATAGAGCTACTGATCATGCAGGTCCAACACCCAACAAGACCACAACACATAGCGCTACCACCACCAGAACCTCCCCCCCGGACCACCCCCCGCTACTACCACCAAGGCAGCGCAAAACAGGACAACGAACCTTCCCAAAATACCATGGCCCCTCAGCTGCACAATAGCTGAATGTTGGGAGATATGGCAACCAACTATATATGAAGAAAGCAAGTCACTCATCAATAGTAATACACAAAATGCCAAGTGTAACGCTGATGTGCTGCACAGACCTCACTATGCAAACCACAATCATCTCCATGTGGAGATATACCATTGATACTTGTAGTGTAGTGCACAGTGGACGCAACCATGTTAACTCAGGCAGTGGGGAAGATCTCGGTCATGTAGCTGTGTTGTCCCCCCCCGGAAGAGGAAGCGGAGTGGTCTGATCCAACGTACACCACTCCAGCGTAGGTGTATGAATACATAGGCCAGGCCCTAGGCGTGGTTCACTTCTGGGAAGACCAAAGAGTCTGCCAGAGCAGCGGCTCTCACCCTGGCATGTGGTTGCCACCATGACCGCGGGCCTCCTCGACACAGGCCTCCTGCGAACCCAGCGGCACAGCACCGCAGACTTATGTCTGTACCAACTACTGCCTTTGATCTACACTGCGGACAGCGGGGTTCACAATTTGAATTCAGCCTTGATTTATTCATTGCACAGAGAATTGTACTCTATGTCCTCGGATTTTGTCAAGAAATGACAAAAACATTCCTCGATGCCTATGCTAACTACTGCCTTCGATCTACACTGCAGACAGCAGGGCTCACAATTCAGATGCAGTGGCAATTGTAGATGACGCAGTCCAGTTCGCAAGAGATGTTGCTCCCAGTGCGGCCCGCCGAGGCAACACATCATTGCAGAATGTGCACACGCTGTGTGCTTCAGGTGCTACTAACTCACTGCACCATAGGTCATCTCCACGTGGCCTTATCAAGGCAAGACATTGAACCCAGTGCAGCCCCCAGGGACCAAGTATCATCGCAGGGTGTGCACAAGCTGAGTGCTCCAGGTACCACTAACTGTGCAGCTCAACTCAATGCCACGTGGCTGTGCACCCATCCTGAACGCTGCCTGCGCCCTACACTGGGGTTACACGGTTCACAATGGAAGTTTAGTAGCGTGACGCAAATTGTGTAAGAGACTATATTGGGTTAAGAAGACCAAATGCTCCCAATCCGTGCAGCTCAAGTCAATGTCACCTACCTGTGAGCCTTTGGTGACCAAAGCCTCTCGTCTACACTGTAGAAGACCGGCGACACGTGGTGCCAACTAACCCTGTTCAACGATCCCACATGTGTAACTGTGTCCTGATTCCTGAATAGCAGTGACCCCCAACTCCGTGAGACAACTACAGAGGCATATTGTCATATGGAAGGCTGGCGACACGTGCTGCCACTAACTCTGTTCAACAAAAACCTATCTTGCATGTGTTAACTGTGTCCTGAGTCCTAAATGACAGTGACCCCAAGTCCGTGGCAGCAACAACAGCACCAGACTCCCTCTGATCAGTGAGGCATATTTCCAAATGCAACGGCGGTGACACGAGGTGCCACTAACTTTGTTCAACACAAGCTGATCCCACATGTGTAACCGTGTCCTGAGTCCTGAATCACACTGGCCCCAAGTCCGTGGCAGCTGCTACAGCACCACACTCCCTTCGATCTGTGAGGCATATTTCGATATGCAAGGCCGGCAACACGTAGTCTCACCAACCCTCTTTAACACAAGCCGATCCCACATGTGTTACTGTGTCCTGAGTCCTCAATTGCAGCGACTCCAACTTCGTCGCAGCAACCACAACACCTCACTCCCTTTGAACAGTGAGGCATATTTTGATATACAAGGCAGCCAACATGTAGTCCCATTAACCCTCTTTCACACAAGCCAATCCCACATGTGTAACTGTGTCCTGAGTCCTGAATTGCAGTGACCCCAACTTCGTGGCAGCGACTACAGCAACTCACTCCCTTCGATTAGTGAGGAGTATTTACAGATTGAAGTCTGCCAACAAGCGGTACCACTGAACCTGCTCTACACAGGCCAGTCGAGCCACCAACGTATGCACATGGCTGTTGGCCCTTCCTCATCGCTACCTCTGGCCTACACTACGGTCAGCAGAGCTCATAATTAAGATAGAGTCCTAATTCCACATGACACAGTCCAGTAGGCAACACACATTACTCCCAGTGAGGCCATCCACACCAAGCTCCATCACAGGCTCATACAGTCTTAATGCTTCTGGTGTCACTAACCCTATTTAACACAAAGCAATCCCACATGCGTAACTGTGTCCTGAGTCCTGAACTGCAGTGACCCCAACTTCATGGCAGCAACGACAGCACTAGATTTCCTTTAATCTTATTTGTTGTTCTTTTCTTTAAATATTTTTTTATGTGTAAATCTATACATGACTAAGATTCTTCTTTCTCCAACCGCACAAGGACACTTTCAGGCCCCAGAACATTGTTGGGGGTATGTTGGTAATGTGAGTAGAAGGGGCGTCATAGGGGCATCCCTCACGGAAATAACTCTGATATTTTTTCACAATTGCCTCGGACAGATGCCAGTTGACGGACTGAATCACAAACTGTTTTTTCATTACTTATATAGTGTGAGTTATCAACAGTTTGGACCCAGGCTTGCTGAGGGACAGCTGTAGCCCATCTGCTCGACTCCCAGATGCACTACTATGAGCCGTCCGCGTCAATGTGTCTGTCCCTGCCCTGTTCCGTCGTACGCCATGCCACGCCACTCCGATTACCTTCCGACATTAGCCCCACATAGCTACCTGTCGCAGGCGTACTCGCTGTTGGTGTGCAGGTCAGTGGTCTAGTTCTCAACATCTCACGGCCAGTCCATGAGGGCAGGTTTGCACACACACCACACCCATCGGGCACATGCAGCACAGGCCATGTGACCACGCAAATATAATAGATCGACAGCATCACATCCTTTATTGCCGGTGCTGACTAGCTGGCGAACGCTCCATGGGTCTCAACCATAAAGAGTCCCTGAAAATTTGCGCAGAAGGTTAGTCGCCCCCTCAGCTGTATGGCCGTCAACCGCCTACCATCCCCTTGCCGTGGACTTCATATGCCCAAAGTTAGTGCCACAGGCTTAGCGGCGCCAAACCCTGAGGTGGTCTCTGCCATTGATGACTCAGGACTCAGCGACATGTCTCACATATGCTGGGCCGTGGAAAAGCTGAAGTGGTCTCTGCCATTCAGGACTCAGGACTCAGTGACATCTATACGACCTGCACAGAATCTCATGTGGTCTCCGCCATTCAGGACTCAAGACTCAGCAACACATCTGATATCGGCGAGTATCTGATGTGGTTTCTGCCCTTCACGACTCAGGACTCAGCAACACATCTGAGATTGGCAGGGTTTTGACGGGCACAAGGAGTCCTCTCACTGCTGCACACTCCGCCTGCACCAGGTAATTATTTGCTCATGGATATGCAGAGGTGACAGTCTCTCTCTCTCTCTCTCTCTCTCGCTCTCTCTCTCTGTATCTCTCTCACTTCCATCCCTTCTCTCTCTCTCTCTCTCTCTCTCTCTCTCACTCTCTTCATTCCTTTGATTCTATCTCTCTCTCTCTCCTCCCTTTCTCACTACCTTTTTTCCTTCCCTCTCTTTTTCTCTCTGGCTTGTTTTTCCTTCTCTGTTTTTCTCTCTCAGTACTTTGATATGTGCATTACACACGTCCTTATTTTGTGCTTTCTTTTTCAGGCTAAGTCATCGAAATCCATGGTCCCCAAAGGAGTCTTCAAACCTTGGTTTTTTTCTATTATGCTTGTTAACTTTTCTTTATAGGTTTATTTTTCATATACATATTAATAAAAAAATCAAATTTAAAAATAGTTTATGGTTTATAAAAAAATAAAGTTTTACAAATAAAACTATTAACCTTTTCAGTTGTTTTCTTAACTTCTGTGTGACTCTTTCTTATTCTTATTACTGTTATTCGCTGGTATTCACATTGGTGTTAAATTTTGGACCACGTATCGCAGGAATACTGGTGATCTCTGCAGTTTGCACCAACTTCTGAAAACTGTGTTAGATTTATCTCAACTTTAGTTGCATTAAAGTGCTGATAATGAAATGCAGAGTTGCTGTGATTGTGCAAAAAGACACGAGGTGCACCTTTGCAATTTATTCTAAATACTAAAATCCTGTATTGAATTGCACTGAGGTAGTGTCTGCACTTACAGTGTGCACACAAAATCAATGATGAAATCTCATTGTATTTATATTGATTAGGAATAGTGCATCAGGTGCTGGATCTTGACGGGATACACTGTCCAGTTCGTATATCATTCTGCACACGAAAAAATGACAACACAACTTTCACAACTGCAATGCAAAATTAATCCCGGCAATAACCCACGTTACCACCAGGAATTTTACACCTGCTTTCTGCTGGTGTTAAGCAGGACGATGACCTGCAGCATGAAAGGAAACACAGCCAAGAGCCACACCAGAACACCCACAGGTGCTATAGAGTCAATGACCATGATACAGGGATACCCATGAAGGCCACAACACTCATCGCAACAACGCCAGAACCACCAACTCCCCCCAACCCTGCATCTGAGCAAGTCGGTCCGTGTCGTCATTGCATTAGCATGATAGGCACCGTCCCTGCAACATCACAGTGTGCTGTCTTAAGCAGACGTTATCATGTCACCTCAGCATTGGCAGTGACCCTGGACATGTAGCTATGCATGCATCCTCCTGCAAGCACAACACACGTGTGCTGGTCTGGCTTACACAGGTCAGCACAGGGGTGTACCTATCCGGCAAGGGAAACGGGGTGTCTCAGACATGTCCGTGTGCAGGAAGTGCGGTAAGTGTGTCTCTGTGTTCTGCTGTGGCCTGCCACAAGGGCCACAGCAGACGATGTTATAAAGTGGCATACACCATCACCAAACGGTACTCTCATGGTGTAGTTCAAATGCTGCAGGACATGCCGGAATAGGCATTACAATGCTGTGCTGTACAAGTGCACGGGATACAACAGCGTACCGCACAAACATGTGGGGGTTCGTGGGAGAGAGGAGCAGCTGTTTGGCAACGTAACACACAGTGAACCGGCCCATGTGCCACGTGCTCGGCATCTCATCCATGATGACCAAGGTCGCACACATCCCACAACACCCACGACCGTCCTTTGTACACATCCTGTATGAATGCAGCGTGGTTTTCTCTTCTATGCTCGTTCAGTGGTGTTTTGTTGCCGGATTGTGTGACCTATGCACCTTGTTTGTGTGTTTCATTTTGGCCATTGTTTATCTATACTTGTGCTGTACTTGATTGTACAAGTGTGACATTGTGCCCATCTCCCCTTGTCCCCCCACTCCCTGCTTCTTCCTCTTCCTGCTGCTGTTGTTTCTATAATTTTGCTCCTCCACGCATAAATACATGTAAAGAACACATTAGAATACTTCCTTGATTCTTTAATGTTTCAAAACTTATCTCTATTAGTTTCTTTTTAATTTTCCTTCTAAACAGTTTTTTTCATATTCAACCACACATCAAAGTCAGCAGTGCAACGTAATCTATCAATACACTTTCTAGAACATTCGACAACATGTGCAGGTTAAAAGTTCATCAATTTTTTTAACCTAATGATATTTTTTGCAACATTTTCTCAAACATTTAACGGCATGTGCAGGTTAAAAGTTCACGTTTGTTTTAAGTTTGAACAGTGCCTTCCAAATCCAAGTAGCAGGTGTGGTTGAGTTGAGCAAATTGTATCCTATAATATGTACTTCAAGTTCAAACTTCTTTTTCTAAACCAATCACAAAGATGCTTTTCCACCAAACGAATGTGCACCCTACTTTTAAAAAACAATGCTATTTATCTCCCAATCAGGTATTGTTTTTTATCTGGAAAAAAACCAGTTCCCCATCTTTAAACATATCTCTTATTCTACAAAGGAACTGCACGAGCTACAGACATCTTTCCATACCTACCAGCCAAACCTTCAAAATGCTAGTGTGGATCGTAGGACATAGCTATGTTTTCTGGCGCAAGAGGTATACAGAACAGAGACGTATTGACTTAGACCTAGGTTTACAAAATGTGAACATTAAATGGTTTCCACAGAGAGGATTGAAGTGGCACCAATTGTTGCCTTTGGTTAAAACCTGTTTGCATCTCCAACACCCTGACCTCATGATTGGGCACTGTGGTGGGAACGACCTAGGCACATTGACTGGGGTAGGTTTGGAAATGCTTATGAAGGGCACCTTTGGACAATTGATGTTACATTTGCCTCAAACTGTCTTTGTATATTCCAATATATGCCAAAGACAGAAGTGGAGATTGTCAAAACAATTTTGTCCTCAGATTGAAAAATCTAGGTAGAAAGTCAACAAAGCTGTGTCTCCATACCTCAGAGACCAGAAACTGGGGTCCATCTACAACAACAACATACATTTTGATATGGATGATATCTACAGAAGTGATGGAGTACACTTCACAGATCAGGGAAATCGAGTTTTCCTGAATAACATGAAGCTGTGCATCCGCACTTATATGTAGCTCCAACTAATAAACACAAGGGCTCTTTTTAGAGCCACCCTATAACTTACAACTTAGGCCTGCTATTTTAGGGCCAGGTAACAGCAACTCCTAGGCCCTGGCCAACATTTATTCTCCACACAGCTATGCAACAGCAGCCACACGTCTCAATTTGCAACACAGAGCACTCGCTTTGATTACCGACTCTCTTCACCCATAGGGGTGAGTAGTTAGCGTTTTACAAATACTGAATTGATTTACCTTCGCACTTCCTATACAACTTCACCTAAGCTCCGTATACAACTTGGACAGGTGTGGCACAGCGCCCAGAGCGCATGACTTCACAGCTTGGCACACACAGTTGAGGCTCACGGTTTCATCCCCGGGTCTAGCAGCAGCTCAATTTAACAGCATGACACTCTAGGCAATACCTCACTTAATTTCCGTACCCTGCACTTTCAGACCGATAGGGGTCAGTAGTTCAGCAACTTTATCCTTAGTCCGTCAGCAGCTCAGCTTATGCCCCCAGCACCATCAGACCCGTAGGAGTGAGTAGTTTCCACTTCACAAATACCGAATTCATTTGATACTAGGAAATTTACCTTCGCACTCCCTGTATAACACCCCCTAAGCACCATACACAAGTTACAATGTTCGAAACAAAAGTTAATCCGAGTAGGTATAGCTACATGCTCACTCTACTTTGATAGATGTGCATAGCGACCAAGCACATGACTTCACAGCATATGACACACATTTTGGGCTCACGCTTTCATTCCTGAGTCTGCCAGCAGCTCAGCTTAGCACCATGAGACTCTAGACAATACCTCACATATTTTTCGTACCCCAGGACTTTCAGACCAGTACTGGTCAGTAGTTCATCCTAGTAGGTGTATACACATGCTGACACTACTTCCACATGTGTAGTGCCGCGGCCACAGCACATGACTTCACAGCATAAGACACACAATTTGGGCTCACGCTTTAATTTCTGACTCCCGCACCAGCTCACCGTAGCAGCAGACTCTAGGCAATACCTCACTTAATTTCTGTAGCCCAGCACTTTCAGACTGCTAGGTATGAGTAGTTAGCTTCACACCCCCTGTATAGCACACCCTAATCACCACATAGACGTTACAGGGCTCTTACACTCCTCTTTTCCCACTTTTTTTGCCCTTTTTTCCGCTTACTCGCTTCAACGGAATCACAAAATGGCGGCCAACACTTACTAGTTGCAACCGCTCGCAGCGCTCGCAGCAAGCTTGTGCTCATAACGCCCCAGCCAATCAGATGGCAGAATTTCCAAATATCGAAAATATTCAGAAAAATAATAAAAAAAATATAAAACATCAAAAACATTAAAAAAAGTTCTTTTCAGAACTACCTCCCATTTTTAAAAAATTACTAAAATTTTTAGCACTCTTGACTTCATTTTTCTTATGGGTGCGCGCACCGTCAGCGCAATAAAAAAATAAAAATAAAAAAAAAACAAGAGAAGGAGAGCATAAGAGAAAGAGAAAGAGAGAGTAATCTTAAGAGACAGACAGCAAGAGGGAGCAACACAGAGGTACTGTGTAATACATAGTAAAACAGTGTAAAAGATATAAGAAAGTGTAAGAGAGAAAATGAAAAAAATATAAG
The DNA here is from genome assembly GCF_964261635.1 of Lissotriton helveticus. Lineage (NCBI taxonomy): Eukaryota > Metazoa > Chordata > Amphibia > Caudata > Salamandridae > Lissotriton > Lissotriton helveticus. The sequence goes on from NC_136068.1 coordinate 789,984,454, forward strand.
GCTGTGAAACAAAGAAAGAGAGAAGAAGAATACTAAAGCAGAGGCACATGAAGAATGTGAGTGGCTGTAAAGAGTAAAAGGAAAGAGAAAAAATGATGTACAAATAAAAGGTAATAACGGAAACAGATTTAAATAACACTGGTGAGGGAGAGAGAGAAAAAAGTACTATGCATAACTAAAGAGGGATGAAATAAGATGGATAAAATCGACTAAAGTTAAAACATGTGGATTGACAGAGAGAAAAAACTGAAAGAAGAAAAGAAGAAGTAACAGAAAGGGAATAATTCAAGCAGCAAAGAAATGTAAATAACGTAGTGTGCTTGAACTTCAGGGAGAAAGCATAATGAACAAGTAGTGAAAGAGTGAAGAGACAGAGACAATTACAGTAAGAGAGACGGACTGAGTGAACGGGAGTGAGGAACTGTGAGAACATAGGGACTGAGAAAAGGAGTGGAAGGAGTGCAGTAAGTAAATCACCCACACAACACAACAGCTACCCTACCTCAAAGAACTCTAAAATATTATTTTACTGTTTCTCTTGGTTTTCCCCTTGTTACGCTCCCCGATGCACTACCCATAGTATAAGTAAAGAGGGGTGAAAGAGGGAGAAATATTGAATTAGGATAACACATGGGGAGTGACAAAGGGAGAGGACAAAGAGAGTAAAGGAAACACTACCTGAATGGGCTTGAGTAAAACAGCAAAAAAAGATAAGTAATGCAGTGTGTGTGAGACTTACAGGGAGTCAGTGGGTGTAGGTCGGAGTGTGGGTGTGTAAGGTGTGTCTGTGGGTGTGGTTGTGTGGAGTGTTTTGGTGTGGGTAGAGATGAGGGTGTGTGAAATATGTGTGAGAAGTGTATGAGTGTGGGGTGTATATGTGTTCGATGTATGTGTGTGTATGGAATGTGTGTGTGTGTTTGAGGAGTGTGTGTGGGAGGATTTTTTGTGTGTATGAGGTGTGTGTGTGGTGTGTGTGGGGGGTGTATGTAACAGGTGTGTGTATGTGTTGGGAGGGGGATGAGGTATATGTGTAGGAGTAAGGTAAATAATTAACCCCTTAAGTGCTGCCGTCGGCCAACGGTCGTCACGGGCACTACCTCCCCAGTGCTGCGTGCGACCGCTGGACGTCCAGTTCAGCACCGGATAATGGACAGCGCAGCACTGGGGAGGTTTGTTTACTAGCTCCCAAGTGGTTAAGAAAAAGAGAATGAGTGAAGAAGCAAAGGAAGGGAACAGAGGGTAACTAAAGTAAAGAATAGGGATCAAAAGAAGTTGAATATGAGAGGGTAAATAGGGAAAGGGGAGTAAACATGGAGAATAAGAATAAGTGAGAGAAGCAGAACACAGGAGTGAGGTAGATTGAGAAAATGTTAGTGACCTTAAAGCAAAGGGTGATAACAAAGTACATTTTTTAGTCATACTTACCATATAATAAATGTAACTTTAATTTTTTTTACTACAGTTGGTATCTGTGAAAGAGAAAAGAAAAAATAAGTTATAATTAGTAAAATATGTATTTTAAATTAAAAGATACAAATGAAGAGGTTAAAAATGATAACACTCTATTTAAAAATAAAGTTAGAGTGAAGAACACAGAAAGGGAAATAAACTAAGGTAGAAGGACAAAAAGAGGGAAAAAGAAATAGAAGGAGAGCAAATTATAAAGAGTAAGGCATATAGATTCAGTGAGAAAAAGAGAGAAGAACAGAGAAATGAACTGAAGGTAAGAAAGATACTAAAACAATGTGAGTTAGCAAAACTAAATCAGGAAACAGAAGTAAGTAAAAAGATAATGACTGAGACAGAAAACAGTCTAATTAAGGATGCATTTAGAAGAATGAGGAATAGAAGATAACTGAGAGTAAGTGAAGAACAGTCATAGAGTGAAAGGATGAAGGGAGAGAGGATAATATACAACGATTGAAGGAAATGGACTGAGGAAGTTATAAGGTAGACACACTAAGAGAAAAACTGAGTGAGGTGGAGTACAATGAGTGAGAAAAGGAAATGAGTAAGTGAGGAAAAAGAAGGAAAGAGAGGAGAAGACGACTAAAACAGTGGTACTGAGAAAAAATAATTTGGTGATGAAAGTAAAGAGAATGACATTGAAAGAAAGGAAATGAAGGATATTAATGGAACCAGAGTAAAAGAAATGCGATGAAGAACGATGAGAAAAGATCAGTGAAGTTGTTGTAAAAGAAGTGATAGAAGGTATATAAACACAAGTGAACATAACACAAGTAGAGTGAGGCACTGAGGACATAGAAGTAGTGAACGAAAAACAGAGAGGAGAGGTCAAAAGTAAAGAGCGAACAAAGATAAGCTAAGGAGAGTGGGTGATTTATAGTGATAGAGTGCAATAATACTGCTGAGTGAGTAAACAGGAATTACTAAAAGAGCAAAGGAGCAAAATACGGAAAAGAAAAGAAAAGCAGAAAGACTGAAAACTGAAAATGTATGCAAGGGAGAGACGGGATACACACAGTTGAAATGAAAATGAGGGATTGTCAAAGAAGTGGAGTAAGGGAACGGGGGTTACAGAGAGTGAGAGAAAGACATTATAAGTGAGTAAAAAGAGGTGAAAGAGGATGGAAAAAGGAAAGTAAATGTCAGAGAATGGAATACAATTTAATTGACACAATCCAAAGTATAAAATAACTTGTACAACATGCTACAAAGTATATTTTTGCTGTTCTCAGAATATATTGAATTTCACTTAAAAGAGTGAGTTCAAATTACTCATCATATGACAGCGGAAAAAAAAAAAACCTTAGATACTGACAAATCACAAATCTACGCTAATCTTAGATTAACTTACTTTTCCTTGAGGCCAAATACTGTATCATGGTGGTCCTTTTCGCGTTGGAAAGTACTTTGCTGTTCACCTAAAAATCCATTTCATCGACTTTCTAGAAGAAAAGCTTCAAGAACATCTGAAATATTTTCAATATTTTCATATACTCCTTTTTTCAGTCATGACTCTTTACTCATTCCTGCACCTTTCCATTTGGCCAAATAGTGTCAGATGTATGAGTATTTGTTCAAATTAATTCTAAGGCACTCTGAAATGATCTTTTTCCCAACGTTCTGAAAGAAATGCTCTACAACATTTTCACAACATTTAAATATTTGTAAAACCATCTCTAAGTCACTCATGTTCATCATTTTGTATAATACTAAACTCACTTATTATGAGATCCAATTACAGTACCTATATGACAAGTAAATTTTTTATATTGCCTGGAACACTTTTACTCAGAATATATTTTTAAACAGCAAAATAACCTTTATAAACTACTCCCGTCTTCATATGCCAATTACTTTTACCTACATTTTGGCTGTAAAAACACTAGGTATGAATTTATAAAGCCAAAAGGCAAACGTTGTTTGAAAGTCAAAGGAGTGTCGTTACATTGGGTCCAACCTTTAGAAGTTTTTAAATAGCATGTGTAATGCCCTGATGTTGTAGAAGGACCATCATGAAAAATAATAGCTACAGTTGCAAAGGTTCTTCCTGATATCGATAACTGAGAAGCCATGAAATTTTTTATGGAAGTTGTCAATTTAGTTCCATCAGGTCTACATCGTTGGAACATTAAAATGACATAGTGACCATAATTTTGTAGAAATAATGTGGACAGCATTGTAGACTTACATTGGGTACACACCATATTGTGATCAGCTGCTTTAACTAGATTATTAAAAGGCACTGATTTGCAGTCTGGTAAAGTCAAATATATAAATCTTTCACTGTCGATTCTAGTAGTACTTGATGAAGCACAGTTATCACAGTCATGTTGCCATTGATAAGAAAGATTAAAAAGATTTTTTATATCTACTACTTCATCTTCCAATACATCAAACATATACATTAAAAATTCCTGACAATCCTGCTGAATTGTCTGTGAAAACTGATTTTGACCTGAACATATGTCTACAAGATTCCTAATTTCTGAAACACTTTCTATTTTTCCTCTATCACTACTACATTTCTCTAACACAGAATTCAATAAACAGCACAATGTTTGTTCCCGATTTTCGACAATCTGTTTTTGTAAATTTTGAAGAAAAAAAACAACATTAACTACTACATTAGCATAGAAGTTGACACCAGAACTGTTTTCAAACTGAAATCCAACAACATCTTCAACAGAATCATTTTTCTTTCTGCTTACAATTACAGTTTCATCTATTTTTTGTCTTTTTGCTACTACCTTACTGCAATTATTCTCATTTCTTCTTTTTTGGCCTACCACACGTTTTTCAATCAGAGGATATTGAGGCAAATGTGGAGCATACTCTCTTCTTAACCTACTGTATTCTTTAACACAATCTAGATCAGCACAAATCTTTGTTTCATCATACTCAATCAAGTACAATCCTGATAAAGTTCTCACTCGTGATAATGCCACATATGCCATACCCTCTTTAAACACAGAACTTCCAATGTTCACCAAAGCACTATCTACACTTAAACCTTGAGATTTATGAATTGTCACGGCATATGCCAAACAAACAGGAAACTGTTTTCGGCGAACATATAAGTCTTTCACAAGCAAAAATCTAGCTAAACAACGACAAATTTGTTCTATTTCGTCAATGCCATCAAATTAAATTTTTAAAATTTCAATTCCATCTCTATTTTTGTAATTCACAAAACCAACAACATGACCCATTGCTCCATTTATCAGACCTCTTTCAACATTTAAATTCCTTCTCAAAATAATACGACAATTTAAACAGACATTCAGAGTCTTTTCAAAACCAGCAGTTTTAGATATAGTCTTCTCCAATGAATCCAATTTTGATTTCAAATTTTCTGACAAAATAATTGTTGCTCCCATATGCTCTATTTTATCTATAGCTTCCAGTTTCACTATCTCTTCATTTTCTAACTTCAGCATTTTGTTGTTGAACATGGAACATTCTTTCAGAGTAGGCATCAAACATATGGCAGATTTCTTCTCGTTAATTTTCTTAAAAATATTCTCTGGAAGAATGTTTTCATTTGGGTACAAATTAGAAATTAACCGTCCATGTAAAGCTTCTTTCCCTTGTTGACTTATTTTTCCTACTCTTACATCTTGTAAAATATTTTTATAATCTTCATCCTTTGCCTGCCGCATATTTTGAAGCAGTTCTGCATATTTGAAGTTTAACCATATATTAACGTTTCCAATGCTTCCTAGGCACTTCCTGGTATCTTCATGTGTGACCATTTTGAACACAGGTTGTCCTTTCACTGGAGTCAACTGCAGAAGATCTCCAAAAACAATAATATGTTTTCCTCCAAATAAAACATCATAGTCTGTTCTAAGAATTTCTTGCATTCTCAAATGCACAGAAGCAAGCATTATATTTGACACCATGCTTACTTCATCAATGATAAGAAGTTTAATTTTCTTCAGGACTCTCGAAACTTCGGAACACGCATCTCCAGATAGCTTGTGATACTGCAATTTGTTATCATGCTCCACTGGCAGCATCAGTAAACGATGTAAAGTAATCCCTTTAATATTATGTGCTGCCAGCCCAGTTGGAGCAGTAACAACACAAGACAGCGGTGATTCAGTCCTTTTCTGCAGATAAGATGCAATTGCTTTAACCAGAAAACTTTTTCCAGTTCCCGCTTCTCCACTCACGTACAGTTGGACAGGCGTAAATGATGTACATGAGCACTCTTTCTTCTCATGACTCAATCCATGTTCAACCTGTTCTGTGACTTCGTCATATATCAGTTTCTGCTCAAGGTTTAATTGTTTCACCAAATCTTCTAAATTAATTACATCCTCTTGAGCTTGCTCCATAGCTCTTTCCACTTCATCCATTGCAGTGGCAGCTTCATTTTGGATAATTGGTCCTCCTAGTGGATCCTGACTCAATGAAGCAGAACTCTGACTGCCTTGAGAACTATCTCTCGCAATCTCTGCAGCAATTGTTGATTCTTGCTCTATTTCTTCATTCAACATTTGCAGATAATTTGGAAAAACAGGACATTCTATGGTATCCTTCGTAGCATTAAAAGAGTCTTCATAACAGAGAAAATCTCCAAGTAGTTCCTCTTCTTCTCGCCATGGTTTAAAGAGATGCAAAAGAGCCAAATAGTAAAATTCTCTTTTGTCTGGATTTTCACAACTCAATTTTCGATGATTAATCAAATGACCTTTTTTCTGTTTCACTAGACATCCTTCACATCCAATGATTCCATATATTCCATTATTGATATCTTCTCTAATGTTCCTCTTATAAATATATCGTTGCAGAACTTCATCGAGACAAACGTTCTCAAGGTGAGAACTTCTATTTGGATAGTATGTATCCAACATGTTTGTCTTCAAAATATCTGTACTTTCTGGTTCTTTCTCCGCCAAATACTCTATCTCTTGTACAGATTTCAAAACTCGATTTCGTGTTGCAGCAAGACCTAGACTCACCCAAATGATGGTTCTAGATTTGGCATAGAGACTTGCTGACGACAATCGATCAGAACATTCATATGCTCCAAATTCTCGATGCGACAACATCTTCAGACTGTAACTGTACAATTTCTTGCTTAGGCTCTTTTCATGTGAAATGTCCTCCCACATTTCCTTCAGTTCTGTCTTTTCTTTTTTTGTGATGTAAGACGTCACATATCGAGCCACAGCAATAGAGTTGTCAGCAACGAATTGAATATCCATGTTAGCATTCCACATGGACAAAATCGCTGGGTTGTAGTCGTTGATGTACTTGGACTCTTCATTTCTTCTTAAATTGTATGTATTTTTTGGTGATTTTCTCGTCACAGTATGTCGCAGAGAAGACATCAAATTATTTACTCTTCCTTTAGAAATCACTGGTCGTGGAAAGCCGAAACGACATTTTGTGTAGAACTTGTCCTTGTTTCTGAATTTTCGACGACAGTACTTTCCACAACGATGGGATTGAAAGCGTAAAACTTGTTCCCTTAAATTGTTTTCTTCAGTAGTTTTCGGAACAGCACATGTTGAATACTCTTCAATGAAGCTCATCACTGTCTCATCTGAATCTGTTCCAAATTTGGGTGCATCTTTAATCCATAACAACATATGTATGTGAGGAGCACCTCTCGCTTGATACTCCTTTCTCCAAAAGAAATCCAAAACCTCTCCAAGGGGAGGATTTTTTTTGTTGGTAATAAAAGACATCATAGCTTCAAATCTATGATTGAAATATCTGCATACATTCACTGGATCCAAAGAACACAGTTCTCCAGGTGTTTTGAATTCTATATTTTGTATATTTGCATTGGCCTCTCGTAGAAATTGAAGTAAGTCCTCCCATGCATACTCGGCACAGCTAAGAGTGAGGAACCATGTAGGAGTTCCTAAGTTTCTTAGCATACATTTCAATTCCCCATGGCGACGGTACCAATACACATTTGTACCACGCTGACATGCCATGAGATTGATTAGATGAGATTCTAAAATATTATCTTGCAGATTCACTTTCTCCATCAAGTCCCTCGCCGAAACATTTTGCAGACGTGCTCCACTTTTCAGAATATGGTTTACTGCATAAGAAAGCCCAGACAAGTCACTTTCATACAGTAGATGAAACAAATAGGGAATGCATTGACAAAACCTTGCATCTTCAGCATATAATCTTACAGTTCGATATTCAGATGCAGGAATTTGAAGTGGTCGATCGTCATATCGTCCACCTCGACCTGTTGGAAATAGCTGGGGAAAACAACGAGCTTCCAAACTTTCTTCCCATACACTAATGGGACTTCCTTTTGCTGTTTTCATTTGAAACAATTCAATTGCATTCCCCATTACTTCTTTGGAATGCAAAGGATGAACAGTATAATGGTCATATATTTCTTCACTTCTAGACACCTCAACTTTTTCAATTTGGCCGCCTGAACAATCACTGTCTTCATCTGCAGCTTTTTCCTCTGCTGCAACACATACATCTTTGTAGTACTCATTGTTTTTGAATAAATACAACGTTGCCTTTTTGACTTTCCTAACATCCACTAAATCTTGCCAAATTTTTTTACTCTTTGTTGGAACCCCATTAACTAGAATAACTAAAGGTTCCTCTTCTATTTTTTCTATACCAATTGTATCAATATTTTTTTTCAAATCTAGGGGCAAATAAACAACTCTTCCCTTTAAACCTCTCTGCAAATCTGTAGGAGGCAATTTCCCTATCTTAGAGTCCATGCAAACAATTGCCTGAAAAGGATGGACACATTGAATCAAAATAGACTCATATGTATTTAAATCCATCAATTCACGGGGAATGTCTACCAACTCCAGATTATTATGAACAGCTCTAGCAGGCATTCTGTTTTGATTTAATTTATCATAACAATATTTACAAATACGCTGATCAGAACTCAAATCAAAACAATTCTCCACCCACAAATAAGTTGCTAAATCTTTCCACTCATAATTATCCATCTTTTCACTTTTTGCATTTAAATCAACTAACCTAGTCTGAATCTTATAATGAGTCCGTCGACAACACACACAAGTAAAATTCGGCCTTTCACTTGATTTCACCTTAAACCTGGTAATTTCCTTCTCAAACTTTTCTGTATTTAAAATCTGTACATTGTCTTCCACATTACCTTGAATTGCTGTCTCAATTACTACACTGTCCTCTTTTTCACAAAAAAAACAAATCTCAATTTCTTCACAAATCTTCTTCACATCTAATTCAGTTCCATGCAAAAGATCACTGTTTAATTGTTTAAGCTTAAGTGCGGGACTTTTTTGCATAATACAACATTCTCACTAATTTCCTCATTTTGGTATGATGCACTGCTAACATCCTAAAATGATGAAAAACACTCTGACAGACTTTTCTAGAAAGACAAGCCAGTGAATGGCCTTGCAAACCTGTGATTCCTCTCACTCTGCAAGGATCTAAGTCTTGCAACAACTTCACTTTCTGCTTTATACTTTTCTTACTATATGTACGTAAGAAATTACAAAACAAATCAATTGATTCCTGTCGCACACTACAAATACTACTACACTTCCAAGTGTACACTGGACCCTTAGTACGTCTCCCTAAAACTGCATCAGATAACACCTCTTCTGGTTCTCTAGGCACAAGTTTCTCTTTTTCAATCGGACAACCGTCTTTCACTTCATACGCTCGACCACTGGTGTCAACTGCATGCACTAAATCATTCTCCTGGAAGTAACTCTCCTCATTAAAAAATGGCTCACAACTTGAACTGTGCATCCATTCTCCAGAACAAACTTTACAAAAATTAGTCCGATTAATTACTCTTTTCCATCTACTGTTTGATTTGAAAACATCAATTGTCTTGTTAAGTGTCCTAATTCTATTGATTATTAAAATAAATATTTTTTTCTTAACTTCAAAAGCCTGATCAACAATCTTCTCTACACTTTTCTTTTTCTTATGAAAAGCAGCTCTCTGTTTACCTTTCCTAATGTTTTTTAACAAATTTAAAACCACTCTATTGCGAAACATTCGTCTACGAATGTCTCTAAACTGATTCTGCCTTCTATTCCTATACATATTATTCTCTCCTGCTCCAGTTTTAGGATTCTTTGAAGTTCTCTCCTTCCTTTTCAATTTTACTCTCTCATTTTCTTTTTCTACATGCTGTCCATCATTTTTTTGGGATGTACATATGTAAGGAAAAAAAGACTTAGTAGTCTTACCAGGAGCTTGGTTTCTGTTTTTTGAAGTATTTGTTGTGGAAGAGTGCTGTAATTCCGTTGCTGTTTTTGTTTTTTCCCGGTTACGTTGTTTTCTTGTCCTTTCCCTTCTGGGCATCTTTGCTTACTCTTCAAATAACGATTTCAATCTGTGTTAAAGAAAAAAATAGTTCATTATAGACCACTATTACCAAACAACAAAGCAATGACAAAAAGCAAACAATCTATACAGGGTTACAGATCAGGTGAGGATTCTCCAGGGGTGCACAAAAGGTGAGGCCTGTATTGAAGAGTATAGTGGAAGACAGCTCTGTCCACAAGTACAAAGAAGATGAGACCTATGTCTAAGTCCACTGCACTCTTATACACAGGCTTCACCACCTATGCTTCCCGAGAAAGTATTGAGTTATATAGTTATATAGAATTGTATTTTATAAAATTGTGAAGCTCCATGTGAAAGAGTTTGCCTCAGTCTTATTCCTGTTGTGAGGCAGGTGCAAGATTTTGCCTCAGTCTTATCCCTGCTGTGAGGCAGATGATTTTAAATAGGATCTGTGCTGTGTTTCCTAAATGTGATGTCAAAAACGATTTTGGAGAAAATGAATGGTTTTTGCATTTTTGATTATAATGTGGCACAGAGGTTTAAAAAGTGACGCATCTACCTACATGCGTCACTTTTTAAATATGGGGCAAAAATATACATGTTTGGGCTTTCCTGGGGAGCCTAGGTGGTGAGGCTTGTATCTAAGAGTGCAGTGAACTAGGCTTTATGAAGCATATCCCTGTCTGCATTCTTAGACACAGGTGTCAATTTGACTCTTTACAATGATGTTAGCTGTGTTTTAAATCAGTGTAGGAAGCATATTGAGTTTGTTTGCATAGAGGAATTGTATTTTGTAAAATTGTGAAGCTCCATGTGAAAGCATTTGCCTCAATCTTATTCCTGTTGTGAGGCAGGTGCAAGATTTTGCCTCAGTCCTATCCCTGCTGTGAGGCAGATGATTGTAAATAGGATCTGTGCTGTGTTTCCTAAATGTGATGTCAAAAACGATTTTGGGGAAAATAAATGGTTTTTACATTTTTGAGTATAATGTGGCGCAGAGGTTTAAAAAGTGACGCATCTACCTACATGCGTCAATTTTTAAATATGGGGCAAAAAGGTACTTGTTTTGGCTTTCCTGGGGAGCGTAGGTGGTGAGGCTTGTGTCTAAGAGTGCAGTGGACTAGGCTTCATGAAGCATATACCTGTCTGCATTCTTAGACGCACATATCAATTTGACTCTTTACAATGATGTTACCTGTGTTTTAAATCAGTGTAGGAAGCATATTGAGTTTGTTTGCATAGAGGATTATTTATGTGTCTAAGAATGCAGCAGAGATATTTATTTATTTATATATATATATAATATAAATATCCTATTTACAATCATCTGCCTCACAGCAGATTTATTTATTTATGTATGTGTCTAAGAATGCAGCAGAAATATTTATTTATTTATATATATATATAATATAAATATCCTATTTACAATCATCTGCCTCACAGCAGATTTATTTATTTATGTGTCTAAGAATGCAGCTGAGATATTTATTTATTTATATATATATATATAATATAAATATCCTATTTACAATCATCTGCCTCACAGCAGATTTATTTATTTATTTATTTATGTGTCTAAGAATGCAGCAGAGATATTTATTTATTTATATATATATAATATAAATATCCTATTTACAATCATCTGCCTCACAGCAGATTTATATATTTATTTATTTATGTGTCTAAGAATGCAGCAGAGATAGGCTTCATGGAGCCTAGTCCACTGCACTCTTAGACACAAGCCTCACCACCTAGGCTCCACAGGAAAGCCCAAACATGTACCTTTTTTCCCCATATTTAAAAATTGACACATGTATGCGTCACTTTTTAAACCTCTGTGCCACATTATACTCAAAATTGTAAAAACCATTCATTTTCTCCAAAATCGTTTTTCACATCACATTTAGGAAACACAGCACAGATCCTATGTACAATCATCTGCCTCACAGCAGGGATAAGACTGAGACAAAATCCTGCACCTGCCTCACAACAGGGATAAGACTTAGGCAAACGCTTTCACATGGAGCTTTACAATTTTACAAAATACAATTCCTCTATGCAAACAAACTCAATATGCTTCCTACACTTATTTTAAACACAGCTAACATCATTGTAAAGAGTCAAATTGACACCTGTGTATAAGAATGCAGACAGGGATATGCTTCATGAATCCTAGTCCACTGCACTCTTAGATACAAGCCTCACCACCTAGGCTCCCCAGGAAAGCCCAAACATGGACCTTTTTTCCCCATATTTAAAAAGTGACGCATGTATGCATCACTTTTTAAACCTCAGTGCCACATTATACTCAAAAATTTTAAAAACATTTATTTTCCCCAAAATCGTTTTTGACATCACATTTAGGAAACACAGCACAGATCCTATTTACAATAATCTGCCTCACAGCAGGGCTACGACTGAGGCAAAATCTTGCACCTGCCTCACAACAGGGATAAGACTGAGGCAAACCCTTTCACATGGAGCTTCACAATTTTACAAAATACAATTCCTCTATGCAAACAAACTGAATATGCTTCCTACACTGAGTTAAAACACAGGTAACATCATTGTAAAGAGTCAAATATATTTATTTAAACATGCACACATTCTTTATTCCTTTTAAAAAATGTAAAAGCCATTCATTTTTCCCCAAATCGTTTTTGACATCACATTTAAAATACACAGCTCAGGTCCTAAAGAAAAGCATTCCATATCACTACTAAAACTTCCCAATTTTACAAAATACAATTCCTCTATGCAGTAAAAACTTTTTACCAAGCATTATCAAAAAGCATGACACGAAGCAACATTAAAAAAACACAATTTGCTTCCAAATCTTCTCCATAGAGTATACAAGTCTCTATGTATAGTAATGAATCATAACTCACCTTTACAAATACTTTAGGAGATTCAGAACAGTGTCAGATACACACACCAATATTTCTTTAGCAGAGCAAAAGATATGTTCTCCAGACACTGCAACCATGAATGGCACAGAAAATCTCTAATTTTACACAGATATTGCTCATGGTAACCAATCAAAACTCTTCCCTCTGTATTTTCAAACCAACACCCTTCCCCCCTCAGCCCTTTCTACCTGTTACCATAGCAACTCCCTCCTCACTAACCTCTCAGGTTCAAAAGTTTATTCTACAATGTTGCAAATCACCTCTGCAAGGATGTTTGACCTGCGAATACACCAGCTTATCTGGTGCAAGGTTTCTTTAAATGACTTTTTTTTAACCATTAAATTACTTCTTACACAGAACACAACCATGCACCCCAACTTTCAGTTTTCAACTATCTCATTCTACCAATCATTGCTTCTGATTCAAAAGCACTGAAAGTCTACATTTTTTTTTGTTGCAAACTCCTATTGTTCCAACTGCCATTTCTTTTCCACACTTCATCTAACTGCACCAGAATCTCCTCTCACCATGTATTCTGTCTGGATTATTGGACATAGCTATATCCACTGGGCTCAAAGGTATGCTAGTACCAGAAATGTTCACAACCTTGATTTATCAAACGTGAACATCAAATGGATTGGCCAGAGAGGATTAAAATGTCACCAATTGATTCCATTGGTGAAAACCTTTTTGCATTTGCCACACCCTGACCTGTTAATTGTGCACTGTGGAGGAAATGTCTTGGGCACTTTGACTGGGGTAGGTCTGGAAATGCTTTTAAAGGACAGCTTTGATCATTTGATGGCACTTTTTCCACAAGCTGCCTTGGTATATTCCAATATATGCCAAAGACAGAAATGGAAGTGGTCCAATCAATTTTGTCCACAATTTGAGAAAGCACGGAAACATGTGAAACATGTGAATACATCTGTTTCTGCTTACATGAGAGACTATGGAATGGGTTCAATATACAATAATAACTTACGTTACAACATGGAAGATATCTACAGGGGAGATGGTGTGCACTTTTCAGATGAGGGGAATAGAATATTCCTCCTGAATTTAAGACTGTGCATTGGTACTTACTTGTAGGTACCTAAACCAGCCACAGAACCCAAAAGCCCTTTTCAGGGCTACCCTATATCTGATCACTCCAAATGATTATCTTTTTCTAACTTTTTTCACTATTTTTCACCATAGTACGCTCCCCGGTACGCTCCCCGGTGCGCGTACCGGGCGCTCCCCCCGCGAAAAATAAAAACTTTTTTTTTTTGCCTATTTGGGCCTCCTAAGACCCCCTCAGAAAACCTAGGGGGTCAGGGAGTGCCTACTGTGCCCCCTTATACCCATTCCCAACGTTGTTTGTCCTCCATTTTCTGTCTCAAATCTACCGAAACACAAAATGGAGGACTCCTGTAGCGCTGCCGGTACGCGTACCGGGGCGCGTACCAGGAAGCGCTCGCCAAAAAATGTTAAAAGTTAATTTACATAAAAACCACTGGACACACTTTCACCAAATATAGAATAGCTCATACTGCATACCAATCCCTACCATTTTCCCAAATTCGATGGAATTCCATTGAGCCATTTAGCCTGTAGACCTCTCTAAATACCCTGAGGTAAATTACTTCACAAAAACACATCTGAAGTGTTAGAATTGACAACCAATTAAAATGTTACTTTAATTTTCTATTTTTTTTTTCCTGACATTTGATTGGTTATGTACATGAATATAAATGAAAAATGAGAGGGAAACACAGCCATTTTGACTACAACTACCTGAGGTACATCTTGAAAGGATTTTCGCATTTTGTCTTCTTCACCTCTCTGTAAAGTAAGTTGATAATTTGTAAGGGGCACTTTAAGTTATTTTTTAAAAACGTTTTCTGATAGTTATTTACTGTCCCTCTGCTATAGTTATAGATATAGATAGGCTCCTCTGTTATATTTATAGATTGACTTAGGCTTCTCTACTATAATTATGAATTTACTTACGCTTCTTCACAGGCACTTTTTTATATTTCTACTTCCTGCCTGTTACCATACATTGCCCAAAGTTAACTTCACTATTAAAAAATCAAAACTACCTGTCTGAACTTAAACCCAACAGTGCCATAGTTCTACTTTTTTTATGCAAATTTCAGCACAAAAATGGAAGGAGAACAGAACGTTTCCTTTGAAATTGTCCTAGAGATGAACAATGAGGAAATCATTGAACCCATTGACTTGGAATTCATGGATGAATCACGGGACCATGAACTTCTACAATGTGTAGAATCTGTGGATTTGTTAATTCAATATGAGGACGTTTCTGACAGTGAAATGTTGGAAGTTATGTTCACTCAAAAAGAGGACATTTCGGACAGTCAAATGTTAGACGTTCTATCAAATTTTGAAAATGAATCTCAAAAATAAATTTATATTTAATAATTCTAAAATTGTTTGAGACATTATTCATTTTTATATGTAAATCTTAAACTACTACCAAATTGATTATAATGTAAAGTCAAACTTATAGTATACTGTGCAACTTTTTTGTTTTACATAGTAATTTTGCTCATAGATACTTCCTTTCTCCCACTATATTATCTCCAAAGTGTATTTGACATCTCTTTTTCATCTCCTGCCTCCATGTTCTTTATGTTTTCCTGACAGACTATGGTATGGATTCCATATACCACAATAACTTCTATAACAACATGCAAATTATCTACAGAGTAAACAGTGTACATTGAATTTAAGACTCTACATTGGTACCTACATGTTGGTACTTAAATCACCCACACAACACAACAACTCTATTCAGAGATACCCTACCTCTAAGCACTTTAAATTATTATTTTAATGTTTCACTGAGTTTTCCCCATGTGTGGGGGTGGGGGAGGTGTGTGTGGGGGATGTGTGGGGTATCTGTGAGGTGTGTATGTGTGTGTGTGTGTGTGGGGGGGATGAGGTATATATCTGTGTGGAGTATGTGGGTGTGGGTGGGGGTGTGGGGGTGTAAAGTGTGTGTGTGGGTGTGTGGGGTGTTTCGGTGTAGGTGGAAGTGTGGGTGTGTGAGGTGTGTGTGGGGTGTGTGTGGGTGTGGGGAGTATGTGTATGGGATGTGTGTATATGTGTGGGATGTGTGGATGTGTCTGTGAGGTGTGCGTGTGTGTGTGGGGGGAGGTGTGTGAGATGTGTGAGATGTGTCTGTGAGGTATCTATGTGTGCATGTGTGTGTGTTGGGGGGGTGAGGTGTGTGTGTGTGTCTGGGTGTGTGGGATGTGTGGTTGTGGGTGTGGATGTGTAAGGTGTCGGTGTGGTGGTGTGGGGTGTTTGGGTGTGGGTGGAGGTGTGCGTGTGTGAGGTGTGTGTGGGGAGTGTGTGGGTGTGGGGGTGTGGGGTTGTGTGCGTGTGGGTGTGTGTGGGGCATACTTGTAGGTACCTAAAACAGCCACAGAACCCAAAAGCTCTTTTCAGAGCTACCCTACCTGTAATCACTCAAAATGAATATTTTACACTATTATTTTCACTATTTTTCACCAAAGTACGCTCCCCGGTGCACGTACCGGGTGCTCCCCCAGCGATAATCGAAAAAAAAATAAAAAATACACCCCGAGGGACCGTTTTATGGCCCCCACATCAAACCTAGGGGGTCAGAGGGGGTGTACCCTGCCCCCTTTTGGTCATTTCCCCCTTTGTTTTTTGCCACCTCTTGTGTCTCAATCCTACCGAGACACAAGATGGCGGCCGCTGCGGACTGTTTCGAATGTTTACAGACACCAGAGAGCCAATCAGCTTCCCGTGCGCAGGTCGCGTGGCGCGCATGGAGCGCTCCCCGGTACGCGCACCGGGGCGCGCTTACAGATATATACATTTTTTTGAACCTAAATTACTCAAAATCCTCTGGAGCACATATCTTGAGACATAGCAAAGGCACATCGGGCTACCAGTCCCTACAATTTTGCCAAGTTTGGTGAAAATCCATTCAGCCGTTCGAGCTAAAAGTGCGACAGACCACCCTATGGAAATTAACATGGGGAAAACAAGTTTTGGGACCCCCCTTTTATCTCGGCCCCCGCTTGACGAATCCCCCCAAACTTTCAGGGAAGGAGCGGAGCGCCACGAGGCAAAGTTGCTGAAAAATTCAGGCTGATTCCTCTACCGGCGCCAAAGTTATTCCAAATAGAATGTTGCGATTTCCCTATGGAAATCGATCCTAACTATAACTACCTACTGGCGACCGCCAGTAGGTAATATATATATATATATATATATATATATATATATATATATATATATATATATATATATATATCTGTACAGTACTCCTACTGGTCAGCACTGGACACCGACTCCCCAAACGTAGGTACAGACCACAAAACAGCGCTCGGATTATTTCAAAAGTGGTTTAATGTTCATCTGTCCCCAGCATGACGCGTTTCGACTGCGACACGGCAGCCTTGATCACATGTATATATATATATATATATATATATATATATATATATATATATATATATATATATATATATATATTCACTGAAAAAACCATAGGTTATAGACCATATATAGTTAGGAATTAGCATTTACAAAACCTTATTTTACTCACACAAAACCATTGAAATTCCATATATAGTTAGTTGCACTAACTATATATCGCGCACCCGCAATCCACTGCTGATGATGTCACATATTACATCATTCATGACATGGTCAGTGACATCACTGATGACATCACTGATGACATCTCAAATGACATCACTGATGACATCACTGATGACATCTCATTTGACATCATTCTTGTGCTAATACGATAAACCTCTTCAGACTCTAATATAACCTTAGATACACTCAGTGTATACAGACACTCACACACTGTCACTCATCCATGGAGTTACTCACACACCTAGTCAGTCATGCAAAGAAACAATCTCACCTCCATTTCCTCAACTATACAGTTATACACACCTTACTTATTCAAACATATACTAACACATATTTACTCTCTTATACAATCCCTGATACAAGTTCACAATGATCCATACAGCCACTCACACATTCACTAGCTCTCATGCACAGTTATTTATATATGCCAACTCTCACATGTACTTTGTTTTACATATGTACTTACTTTGACATGTAGCACTGAGATATCCATTCACTCACCAATACACTCATGCACACAGTCAACCACCCATACAGGTGTTTCCACATGCACTCTTGAACTCATACACCTAGTGAATCAACTGCTCACACATCTATGCACAGAGTCACACACCTCCCAGCCACCCCCACACAAACTCAATCTCCCATACAAATACTTGGGCAACCAATCAATAACACATATAGCCTCTCGTATAGCTAATGATCAACACATGCAGCAGTTTACATCACAACAGACATACTGATGCACACATTCAGACAGTTTAGTCACTAACCCATGCATTTAGTACGACACATTTATTCACTCACTCATACAGTCAGTCACGCACCTACTAAATCCTTCATCCAGACACTTATACATCCACTCATTCTTCAATATATCAAACATATTTAAACTTTACAGAAACACACAGTCACTGGATGATGTTATCAGTGATGTCATTTGAGATGTCAAATGAGATGTCATCAGTGATGTCATCAGTGATGTCATTTGAGATGTCATCAGTGATGTCACTGACCATGTCATGAATGATGTAATATGTGACATCATCAGCAGTGGATTGCGGGTGCGCGATATATAGTTAGTGCAACTAACTATATATGGAATTTCAATGGTTTTGTGTGAGTAAAATAAGGTTTTGTAAATGCTAATTCCTAACTATATATGGTCTATAACCTATGGTTTTTTCAGTGAATTTTCAAGGTTTTGTAAATGCTAATTCCTAACTATATATGGTGTATAACCTATGGTTTTTTCAGTGAATTTCAATGGTTTTTTAATAGCAAATATCAAAAGCTTTAAAATGTATTCTTCTTTAAATCGAAATATATATTTTATATGTTTTTAATACAATTTTTTAATGTATTTTTTTTAATATATTTTTTTGTTTCGCTTCCGGTCCGCGAACCGGGTAGCTTCCCGTTAGCTCAATTTCTTGCCGCGACCTGGTCCGTGAACCGGTAAACGTTCCGTTTGCGCAACTGCCACGTTCGAAAACAACATCGTGACGCATCGCGTAATTGCGAAGTATCGCGTTGTTGCGTAATGCGTCATATGACGCGCCGCTTCAGCGCACCCGGAAGCGCTCCGGTCCGCGAAGCGAAGCGCAGCTTCCCGGAAGCGATCCGGGGCGCGGCGCGGAGCGCGTACCGTAAGCATAACAGGTCATGTGATTTGTCATGTGACTTGTTAATAACACTTTTCATTGGTTCATTTCACTTTTGGTTTCCTAATGTTGTTAGGCTAGGTCATGTGACCTAAAAATAACACTTTTCATTGGTTTAGAACTATTTTTTTTTCCCAAATGATGAAAACCCCTCCTTGTTTTTACCTCATTCTTACTTTCTACTTCCAGAGAGCAAGACCTATTTTTCACAATGGCTTCTGTAATAGCTGCAGCTGGTGCTTCTCAGCAACCACCACCACCACCACCACCACCAAAAGGACCACCTCCAACACTGGACTTTGGTAGAGAGGAAGATAATGAGGACGAAGAGGAGGAGGAGGAGGAAGAGCAAGTAAGGCAGTTCCTGCCAGAAACACCAAGGCAGAGCCATCTTGCTGCCAATCCCCCAAATGTCATCCCCAGCACCTCCAGTGGACAAAGCTCATTCGCCGGACCAGACAATATTCAAGCTCCTTTTGAACACTACAAAATAGTTTGTATATATTGTGGAGGAACTATTTGTTATAGAGAGAAGAGTATTACTTTGATTAACCGAGCTGGAGAAAATCATAAATGCATCAAGATGAGAAAACAATGAATCCTTTTTATTTTTTTTTGCTCCTGTTGAGACATGTTCAAACCCTGCTTTTTTGTTATTTCCTCTAAAAAAACACAAAAAAAACACAAAATAGTTTTCAAAAATAAAACAAAAACAAAAAATTGTTCAGAAAATTAATAAAAAAAATAAAAAAAATAAAAAGAATAAAAAAACAGTTCTTTTCAGAACTACCTTCCATTTATAACAAAATTGCCCAAATTTTTATACCCTGTCTTTCTTTTTTCCTCATAGTACGCTCCTCGGACCGCTTCCCGGTGCGCGTACCGGGCGCTCCCCACGCAAAAACAAAGAAAAAAAATATTTTTTTTTTGCCCCGTGGGGCCCTTTTAAAGCCTCCACATCAAACCTAGGGGGTCAGGGAGGATCTACTATGCCCCCTTATGGTCATTTCCCCCTTTGTTTTGGCCTCCTCTTGTCTCTCGATCCTACCGAGAGACAAGATGGCGGCCGCTCCGGACTGTTTAGAATGTTGACAGACACCGGAGAGCCAATTAGCTTCACTTCGCGAAGTTCCGTTACGCGTCAAGTACGCGAACCGGGGCGCTACCAGGAGCGCGCTTACAGATATATATCTTTTTTTGAATGTTAATTTCTCAAAATCCACTGGAGCACATATCTTGAGACCTAGCAAAGGCACATCAGGCTAACAGTCCCTACAATTTTGCCAAGTTTCGTGCAAATCCATTCAGCCGTTCGGGCTAAAAGTGAGGCCAACCGCCCTATGGAAATTAACATGAGAAAAACGTGTTTTGGGACCCCCCATTTTTCTCGGCCCCCCTTGACGAAACCCCCCCAAATTTTCAGTGGCTGCTCAGAAACAAAATGTTCCATTTTCCTGAAAATTTGAGCCAATTCCGTCCACAAACGCCAAACTTATTAGACATAGAATTTTCAAAAATCCCATAGAGAAAAAATCCTAACTATATATACCTACTGGCGACCGCCAGTAGGTAATATATATATATTCACTGAAAAAGCCATAGGTTTCAGGGGCGTTATAGGTAGTTGGACATTTCACTTGTACAAACCAGTGAAATTCCCCGTTATAGTTAGTTCAGCTAACTATAACTCACGCGGCCGCAATGCACTGCTGATGACGTCACATATTACATCACTCATGACATGGTCAGTGACATCACTGATGACATCTCAAATGACATCACTGATGACATCACTGATGACATCATCCAGTGAATGTGTGTTTTTCAGAAAATGAAATATGTTTTATATATGTATATCTCAAGTTCGATGGGTATATCAGTGTCTAAATGGATGATTTGTTTGTAAAATTGATGGTATAACTGACTGATTAAGTATATCTTAGTGAATACATGGGTTAGTGAGTAATGTTTAAATATGTAAATATCTGTATCAGTCTCTCACTTTGTGTATAGGTGGCTGCATGGGTTGGTGAGTAGCTACATGAGTGTATAAATGGGTTATTAGTTGTTTTTTGAGTATCAGTATGAGTGTCTGAGTGTCTGTATGGTTCAGTGGGGGTATTACTTAGTGCCTATATGCATGAATGAGTGACTCACTGTTTGTATGTGTTGAAGACAGCATGTGTGCAGGACTGTATGAGTGGATGAGTGTGTGTTTGGGTGTGTTAGTGAGTGAATGACTCTCTATAATGTATTTATGAGTAACTACATATGTTTTAAAATAGTATATGTGAGTATTGGTGTATGTAAGTGAGTATATGTAAGAGTGAGAGACTGGAAGAGTTCATGTATAAATAAGTATGTCTTTCTGTAAGTGATTGTTTAAGAAAGTAAGTACGTGTATGAGTACATATGATGAGTGAGTACATGTATGAGTGACTGTATAGGACTGTTGGTGAATGAGTGGATGTGTGTGTCGATCTTTGAATTACTGAATGGGTGTGTTGTAACTGGTATTGGTATGTCCATTGTTTTGAAAATGTTAGTTTGTAATTTTGAGTGTGTGTATCAAAGGTTTTATTAGGGTGAGAGGAGGTCTGCCATTCTATCACAAGGATAATGTCATCAGTGATGTCATCATTGATGCCATTTGAGATGTCATCAGTGATGTCATGAGTGATGTCACTGACCATGTCATGAGTGATGTAATATGTGACATCATCAGCAGTGCATTGCGGGCACGCAAGTTGTAGTTAGCTGAACTAACTATAATGGGGAATTTCACTGGTTTTGTATGAGAAAAATGTCCAACTAAATATAACGCCCATGAAACCTATGGTTTTTTCAGTGAATTTCTAAGGTTTTTTAAATGCTAATTTCTAACTCTAACATGCCTGAAACCTATGGTTTTTTCAGTGAATTTCAAAGGTTTTTTTAAATGCTCATTTCAAACTATAACATGCCTGAAACCTATGTTTTTTTTGTGAATATCTAAGGTTTTTTAAATGCTAGTTTCTAACTATGCCTACAGAAGTAGGACAAGTGAAGAAAGAAGAAAAAACGCACACAGGAAGCAAAAGAAATGCAGAAAGAAGCAATAGAAGTCCTCAAAGATGGAGAAAAGTGCAGGAAGAAGCAAGACGTGCAAAAAGAACAAACAGATGAGCAGAAAGAGGCTTTGTTGCAAAATCATCCTGTACCCTAAACTTTTTCAGACAGGTTCTGGTGGTAACTGACTCTAACTAACCAAGCCTAGAGCCAGTTCTATGCTAAAAGACACTTAGAATGAAAACACCTACATACACTAGGAACACTATGCGTTGGGGTACACCTGTGAATAGCATGACCCCCGAGTACATAATAGGGCAGGGGGAATAAAACTACCTCTAAGTCACAGGTGCAGAAAGGCCCTCCTCCCTCCCTTCACCACTGTGCAAACGGCCTGTGGCGCGTTTTAAGTTGGGGGATTAAGTTCCCTTGAATACTGAGGGTCGCTGGGGTCCAAGTAGTTCACCAGGTACCTCCAGTAAGGGCAACAGAGATGCATTGCAGAGAGGTGTAAAAAGGCGCATGGCCTAGACCACCTCTCTGCAACGCAGGCCTCTGGCGCTATTGGGAGGTACCTGATGGGCTAGTTCATTAATTCCACAACTTAAAATGCATCACAGGGCATGTTTGCACACATGTCAGCTCAGACACAACCCTCTTCTTTCACCACTGTGCAAATGCGCCCCGTGGCGTGTTTTAAGTTGGGGGATTAAGTGCCCTTGATTCCTTAAGCGCCACAGAGCTGCGTTGCAGAGAGGTGTAAAAAGGGACATGCTTGGACCACTTTCTGCATGGCAGGCTTGTGGCACTTACTGGAGGTTCCTGGTGGGCTAGTTGGCCCCCAGGGACCCCCAGTATTGAAGGGGAATTAATTCTCCAACTTAAACCGCTCCACAGGGTGCGTTTGCGAAGTGTTGCTGGGAGAGGGCAGAGCCTCAGGCACGAGTGTATGGTTTTTTAAATTAATAATTTTTAAGAAGGGGACTGTGTGGGCCCCTTCCTTTTTTATTTTATGGGCCCTGGGGACCCCATCCCCCAGAGCTAGACATGTATTTTTGTTAAAATTGGAAGAGGGCCGCATGGCTCCCCTCCTCAGGCCATTTATGGCCCTGGGGACGCCATCTCCGGGGCCTGGCTATTCCTTTTTATTTTTCACCCCCTTTTGTACCACTTTGTTCGCCATAAGTTGGCAGGGTATGCTCAGGTGTGAGTCCCTTGCTCACTTTGCCACTGGATTCAAGCAAGCCGGGCCGAAGACGGCTGAAATGCCAGAAACCGGTCTACGGAAGCTTGTTTCCGGTCCAGGGAAGGCATGGCTTGGCAGTTTGGGCTGGACTGTTCCCATGAGTCACAGGGTCAGACTGATTTGCATATGGCCATGTCTGAACTGGGGTGGCAGAGTGGGCTAAAGAACGGTGATGGATTAACCCCAGATCTGTTGACTGGGTGTGAGTGTTTGATTGATTCAGAAGCTCCGTCCATCACCACCCCCTCTTGTGCCATTTTATTTAAAAAAAATTTGGGGAGGGGGCTGTGTGGCCCCACTACCGGGCCACTTCTGGCCCCGGGGACCCCATCCCCTGGGGCCGGCCCTCTCGGTTGGGGACCGTGGAGGGGTCCCCAATCCCCCCACGGTCCCGCCGGCTCCCCGCATCTAGCGGTAGTCACCATTGCTTTTCCACAAGAGGAGCTGATAACATGCAGCTCCCCTTATGGAAAAGCGATTCTGCTTAGCTTCATTGAAGCAAGAGCAGGTTTCCCTGCTGTCGCTTCAATGAAGCAAAGCAGAGTTTGCAAGGACAGAGTGGGAGCAGAGCGGCTCCCAACCGGTCATTGCAAACAGCAGTGTCCCGGGGGTAGACACTCGTGACACAGCAGGAGCTGGCCCTGGGGGTGGCAGTCCCCATGGCCATCAAGGGCTCCAGGAGGGGGGACGTGTGGCCCCCCTCCCAACAATTGCAAATCCCCGCGGAGGTGGTAGTCCCCGGGGCCAGGGGTCCATTACGGACCCCTGCATTTAAGTATTAGTGCCCTGGGAGGTGGCAGTCCCTGGGCATGTGGGGGGGCTCGAGCCCTCCCACACAGATCTAAGATTTTTTTAAATAAAGCCCCAGGGGTGGTGGTCCCTGGTGGAGCCGTGATCCTGCTAAAGTCCCCGGGGCTTGGGGGGATCGAAAGCCCCCCACATATTAAAAAAGGAAAACCCGGGGGGGGGGGCGGTGCCTGGGGCTTGGGGGGCCTTTGAAGCCTCCACACATTTTAAAGTTAGCCCTAGGGGTGGCTGAAGGGGCTGCGTGCCCCCCAACTATGAAATCAAGCCCTGGGGAGGTAGCGGTCCCCTGGGCAGTGTGGGGGGATTAGGGCCCCCAGGACCTGGCCCACCCGGGGGCTAAATATTAAGGAAGCGCGGGAGCTCACGCTCCGTTTTGTTAATTTTCTAGGCCGGATTTGTGCACCAAGCGCGATTTTGGACGATTTTTTTTTTAATACTTTACTGGGCCCTGGGGATCCTAGTGGGATCCCCTGAGCAGGCTGTTTTGTTGTGCCTTGGTTCTACTGAGGCACAAGATGGCTGACAGTGAATTAGAATGCAGCTCTTGGTCACGAAGGTCCACGGATCCTCAGTGCCTCTATATATCAAAACTTTTATTTTTTGATTTTCTCAGCAACTACTGAACTGATTTACACCATTTAAGAATAATAGTTCTTTCTGAAAGAAGGGCTACCTTTATGCCAAATTTGGTGTAATTCCGTTCAGCAGTTCGAGCTGTAGCCGTGTCTAACGTTTCCTATGGGAAATGCATTTTTTGACCGCTTTTTAAAAAAAATTCTCAGGAACTACTGAACAGATTTACACTATTTAACACGCAAACTTTTTTCTGAAACAAGGCCTACCTTTTTGCTAAATTTGGTGTAATTCCGTTCAGCAGTTCGGGCTGTAGGCGTGTCTAAAGTTTCCTATGGGAATTAACGTGGAGAAAACATGTTTTGGGACCCCCCTCTTTTCTCAGCCCCCGCTTGAAAAATTACCCTGAAACTTGCAACATAGGAGCTTACCGAAGTGCCCCATTAGTTTAAAAAATTCTGCGAAGACTCGTCAACCGGCGCCAAAGTTATTGGGAAAAGAAAAAACGCTTTTTGGATAGAAACACAGTCCTAACTATAACTACCTACTGGCGACTGCCAGTAGGTTATAAGTATATATATATATATATATATATATATATATCCCTTCCAAAGTGATCCTTCGACCTCGCGCGCTCAGCTGTGGGTGCTCTGCACAGGGGTCGGATCCTGACCCAATTCACAATTTTTACACCAAAGAGGCGGCACTCAAGGTTTGAATATATATATATATATATATATATATACTCCACAGCCGTTCTTCTTTCGTAAAAAACAGCAGCCACGGACACCGAAGAGATTTGGTGCAGCAAACATTTATTCCAGCACTAGGTTAGGCAAGAAAAATACTCAACGCGTCTCAGGATCACTCCCTTGTTCACGAGTGACTGATCTCGCGTTGCTTTCACTTTATAAACACATACTTGTGACGCCCTTTCACCAACAAGTGAAAACAGACTCAGCTTATTTACAAATAACCAAACATAAATCATATATAAACATGAAGAATCGTATCTGGTCAATACCAAAAACATAATATTTATGTGCTTCACGTTACTGAATTTACAACGATTTTATCGTCTGTCCTCTGTGCGAACAATAAAGTTACCATTTAAAGGGACAGACAGTTTCTCCCCATCTATGATCATTCGCCTGTCAATATTCGAGTGTTAAACGCTCAAGTGAGCTAAAAGGCGATGTCTTCTCTACATGTATTGTTTATTAGCCCACTTGGGTTTGATCCAGTGACATCACCTTTTAGCTCACTTGAGCATGTCAGAATTGGTAATAGTTCGCCCAAATTGGAACTTTGAGGAGGCATACAAACATTGCGCTTCTGAGAAGCACATTCGGTACCCTTCTGGTCAAATGATACATTATTGTCTTCAGCTCTTTAGAAAAAAAAATTCTTGTGCAGAGAGCTAAGGCATCGAGCTGAGGCAAATTCCAACCACTTGTGCTGTATTCAAACTGAAGCTCCTAAGTCAGTGAATTCCACATTACATGTTACAGTTCCATGTGACATGAACAATAGCTATTAGACATGAATTACTAAATTGTATAATGAAAATAAAGGTAGGATACGATTACCACACTGTGCCAACCAGTTCCTAAACAATGTCGTGTTTTTTTATCTTGATCGCCAGCTTGTAAGCACAGGCGGAGGAAGAGTACATTTGTGTGAAAGGGCTTTGTGGGTAACAGGCAGACAGAGAGAGATGTATACACAAAGAATAGACATGGTTTCAAAATGGATGTCGGGTTTAGGCTAATTTAGTAAGTAAATAGCGTATTTGCATAGGCCATACATCACCGATCCCTGGTAACAGTGGAGACATAAGGGGCAATAATGAAAACAGATTTCAAATGCGTGATCATACTTAGAAAGTTATTATATGAAAATAATTCAATTTAAATTAATTAAAAAAAATGTAAAGGAAAACGTAAAAAAAGCTGGAAAAAATCAATCCAAGAATGACGTGAAATTCTTACTAGTCTTGGAGATTGCTGTCTGGAAGTTCTTCAGCTGCTTGAGATGGGTAATGTTCCAAGAGGTCATTGTTGCCATTGTGTGAGAAATGCGAAGCGATCCAATTCATATTCTTGAAGGGACAGTAATATTCCTTGAATGTTGGAGCAGCAATTTGGATTGGCAGGCAATCTGCAATGTTGTCAAAAGTCACACGTTGCAGGAGATCTTTTGTGGCTGCACAGAAATCCCATTCTGCTACGATACCTTTTTGCATTGCATCCGCCAATTCTCCACTGCCTGAACAATCAAGTTCATGGTTTTCAAGATTCTACATTACCTGCTGGATATCAGGAGCTATTTTTGGGATGTTGGCAAAGCATAGATCCATTCACCAGTCGAATGGGCAACTTTTGCAATCAAAAAATAGTTGTACGCAAATTGCATATGTGTAATAAAATGTCATTGTGTAGCTGGCTCCCATAATAGATAGAGGCAGGCAGCCAAAAGGTTGTTCCATTTTTTGACAGTATTGATGTAGCTTCGCGTAGAGGTGCATTCTGTCGGACATGGTTGTTAACACAGGGAACGCAACCATTTTTTACAAGCAAAAATAGTAGTAGGGTGGCCGCAAAGAGAGTGGGAATTATGGGCACTGTTCCTTGTATTCCATTGATGATTGAATATGTCTGGTATTATACCAAAAACAGTTTGAAAGAGTGTGATAAAGGCCAGAGGAGAGAAGGTTAAAAAAGTGTGCCAAACCTTGAGTGTGAGATGTGTTGAAAATTGTGTAATAATTCACAAAGTGTAATGGGAGAATCGTATTTAAAAGGGACTGTATTTTACTTAAAGTTCGTGTTATCTGCAGTTTATACATTTCTTTTGCAGAAGTGTGGGACACTTGTGTTCTAACAAAAGCTGTTTCACTTTGGTTAGTTTAATGATATCTATTCCCAAAGTAGGTTTTGAAGGTCAAGTTGAAGTTTGGGAGCTGGTTTGTGTGGGTGGGAATAGACATTGCCACAGGAAGTTACTCATTTTGAAACAGTAAGGACAGATGGTATGCCAGCTCATATTCCGTAGGAGTGCATTTAATGAGAAGCAGAAAGCTGTCTGAATGTTGGGCTGATTGTGGAAGTTGGCATGGTTTTAAGAAAGCACACAAGATTGGGGCTGTAAGCTT
Organism: Lissotriton helveticus; assembly: GCF_964261635.1. Classification (NCBI taxonomy): domain Eukaryota; kingdom Metazoa; phylum Chordata; class Amphibia; order Caudata; family Salamandridae; genus Lissotriton; species Lissotriton helveticus. Next base: position 790,012,276 of record NC_136068.1, read on the forward strand.
AGAAGCTTCATGCAGTTGGACATTCTTGGATAGCGATGAATGAGTGCCATTGTGGACGCACTTTTTAACTGTGAGAAAAAGTTATTTTCCTCTTTAAGACAGAAATATGTAAATGAGAGAAACCACTGCTCATGAACAAAAGCACTACCTTATATAATCACATGCAACATGACAAACAACATGTACACCTAGCAGGCACAATGACACTACATACTGTGGGAATGGTGGCTAGCCATGTATACAAACCAAACATGGCATTGGCACCCGTGCCACACATTGCAGAATGCGGTAAGAGATTGGAGCAAAATATGTGCAAATGTGGGAAGTGATTCTCTATTATAAAAGTATACAATGCAAGTGTTGAGGGGATGTGCAAGACAGACTTGAGTATGCAGAGATCAGACATGTACATGTCAACATAAACTTATGGTCGATTGAGTGAAGTAGACAGTGGACGCAACCATGATAGTACAGTCAGTAGAGAAGATTATGAAAACATATCGCGTACGTGCCCCTCCCCCCAAATCTTTAGCGTAGTGGGCTGGCTCGTTGTTTGCAAGGCTAGTGTAGAGCTATGAATAAAAGGCACGTTTCTCAGGGTGTGGTTCCTTTCCGGGAATGGCGAACGTGTCTGTCAGGTCTGCGCAGCTTACACCACCACGAGATTGACCCATGAGCGAAGGTGCCTGCGTAAATGATGCTCTCAGCCTGCTTGTACTCAGAAATCGTCATGGCCGCTGCGAAGCCCATATGCCCCACAGTTCACCTTTTAATACCGCATTATGTGAAAGAGGGCCCACCACGTGCCGGCGGAAGCTCCTGGGCCGAGGTCTGCAAGGTCGGAAGGTTCCTGAGATCAACGCTGGCTACCGCGACACAGGCACACAGCGCCCAGCCTGAGGCCCAGCACCCTGGAGTGCTCTGTATACTACTAACACAGTAGTCCAACAGGTACCAATAGTGGAACGGTGTCTTGATCCCACAATGGACGATGTTAGAACTGCATCTGAGAGTGGAGATGAAGGTACTCCCTTCGACCAGGTGCAACCAACTCTAGGTCCCAACAGTGGAACGGTGTCTTGATCCCACAATGGACGATGTCCGATATTACCTGCTGCTTGCTTTTCACAGAACTCCCTCCATTGAGATGCATCAGACTCTGTGCTTCCGTAGTTAACTGCTGCTCATGATTATTGGGCTTGGCTGACAGCAGTAGCTGGACTACACCGTGGTACAGCAGGTCTGAATCGTGAAACAGGGTATTGTTTCTATGATTGAGGATGTCAGAATTTAAAGTCTGTGATCATTTCTGTGTACCCCCTCTGACCAGGTGCACCCATACTGTAGGTCCCAACAGTGGAAGTTGTCTTGATAACACAATGGACGATGTTAGAACTGCATCTAAGAGTGGATATGAAGGTGCTCCCTTCGACCAGGTGCAACCTACTCTAGGTCCCAACAGTTAAACGGTGTCTTGATCCCACAATGGAAGATGTCCGATATTACTTGTTGCTTGGTTTTCATAGAACTCCCTCCGTTGAGGTGCATCAGACTCTGTGCTTGCGTAGCTAACTGTTGCACATGATTATTGTGCTTGGTTGACACCAGTCGGTGGAGTACATCGCGGTACAGCAGTTCCAAACAGTGAAACGGGGTATTGATTCTATGATTAAGGATGATAGAAGTTCAAGTCTGTGATTATTTCTGGGTACCCCTCTGATCTGGTGCAACCAACTCCATGCTTTTGAATTCAACGGTACGTGGCTGTGAGGCGTTAATGAATAGTGCCTTTGGCCTACACTGGGGTCAGCAGGGTTCACTATTTAGATCGAGTGGTGATTGTTTAATTATAGAATCCAGTAGTCAAGTAACTAGAACATCTATTGAAATATACACCATTTTTTTTATATACTTGCATGAATTGTTTTTTAGATGATTTATAAGTTTACTACAATGACCAAATTCATCTTGCAAGTCCAAAGGAACACTGACTAGCCTACACTGTGGACAGCAGAAATTGCTATTTAAATTGTTTTGATGTATTTATTGTAGAGTTTTCTGTAATTTATGTTGTTGTATTTTGTGAAGAGGAAGTGAGAAAAAGTATTCATGGTTGTCTGTGTGAGTATTGTCTTCAATTAACACTGCAGACAGCAGTATTCACAATTCAGATGGAGTCTCTATTGTAGATGATGCAGTGCTGTAGGAAAAGACATTGCTCCAATGTGCTCTGTCTGCACCATGCATACATATCATTACAGGCTTCTCACACACTTTTTGTTGCTTTCTTATGACAAACTGGGGAGCTCAAGTCCACGTTACGTAGCTGTGGGCCCTTGCTGACCGCTCTCTCTGGCCTACACTGCAGACAGAAGGGTTCACAATTCGGATCGACTGGTGATTGTTTAATTACAGAATCCAGTAGTCAAGTAACTACAACGTCTATTGAAATATACACATTATCCTTTTAGTATACTTGCTTGAAGACATTTCTTTAGATGACTTATAGGTTTAGTACAATGACCAAATTTATCTTGCAAGTGCAAAGGAACACTGAATAGTCTACATTGTGGACAGCAGAAATCAGAATTCGAATTGTTTTGATTTATTTATTGTAGAGTTTTCTGTAATTTATGTTGTATTTTGTGAAGTGGAAGTGAGAAAAAGTATTCATGGATGTCTGTTTGAGTACTGACTTCAATTTACACTGCAGAAATCAGTGTTCACAATTCAGATCAAGTCGGTATTGTAGATGAGGTAGTCCTGTAGGAAAAGACATTGTTGCTGTGCGCTCTGTCGGCACCACGCATAAGCATTATCGCAGGCTCCGCACACGCTTTTTGTTGCTTCTCGTATGACAAACTGTAGCCCGAGTCCACCTTACGTAGCTGTGGGTTCCTGCTGACTGTTCTCTCTGGCCTACACTGCAGACAGCAGTGTTCACAATTCAGATTTAGTCGCTATTGTAGATGACGCAGTCCTGTAGGAAAAGTCATTGCTCCAGTGCGCTCTGTCTGCACCATGCTTACGTATCATTACAAGCTCCGCACACGCTTTTTATTTGCTTCGCGTACGACAAACTGGGAAGCTCAAGTTAATGCCACGTGGCTGTGGGCTCCTGCTGAATGCTCTCTCTGGCCTACACTGCAGACAGCAGTGTTCACAATTCAGATCGAGTCACTATTGCAGATGATGCAGTGTTGATGGCAACAGATGTTGCTCCTAGTACGGGCCGCCCGCAGCAAGCATCATCGCTGGCTGTGCACATGCTGAATGCTTTTGAATTGGGTGCACTAGAGCTGATGGAGCGTTTATGATATAACCTTTTGTGTGTTATTGCAGATCTATTGATTGTGTCTCAGTATACCACAAGTTGTGGTTCTTTTACAATAGAATTGTTTCTGTATTATTTCACATGTACTGTCCCTACCTTACTGCAGCACAAATTATTGATTCTTTTAATATTGAATCTCTGTGTGTGATCCAATGATTACTGTTGTAGTTGATGCTAGCAGCAACCATTCCCTCAGGGCTGCTTTAAACTCACCCCACATGCATCCAGCACAGACATCACTGGATATGTGACGCTGGTAATAAAAAGGAGTCAAGCGCACATGCCTGTACCCACTTCCACTATCTATCTGTGTCCGTGTGTTCATTATCTATGCATGATACTGCCTCCGGGCCATACTATATTACATTGTGCTGTGGACAGCGTATGCAACCATGTTACCTCTGGTAGTGGAGAAAACTTTGGTTATGTAACTTTTAGGTGCATGGATATCACAGGTGGAAGGCTACTTTACAGACCTTGAATATTGATGAAGATGATGGTTGCATGTTGTGTGTAGTGTACGATATGTGAACATAGCAAAAAGTTTAGAAAAAAGCTCTCTAAGCAGAAGAGGTGTGTCTCATCAAATGCAGTACAGAGATTGACTAAAATGGGTGGCGTTTTTCAACTGTTACAATGAGAAATGTTATGAACTAATGACATGCTTTTTTTTATGGTCCCATGGCAATTGCCCACCCAGCGCGCAGGGAGACCGCATTCGACGTGATTTTGAGAAAATATATTTATCATAATATAAGTTTATTACATTTAGAAATATATACATTTTAAAAATATTTTTCATTATTGCTTGTTCTCATATATACTAGTTATTTAGATATAGTTTTGAGACAAAAAAAATGAAGGAATGGGGTTTGCGGTGCGACACTATACATCTATGATGTAACACAGGGCGTGGCAGTGTGCACTCATCACATACGCAACGCGCAGCTGGCGCGACCTCATATGTATATGTTGTTATGCGGTGCCACAAACCTGTCGGATGCAAAATGTGCAGCATTTAAATGTGGCGGATAGGATCTGCGCGCTGATCGAGGTTGATAGACTACTGGTACAGGACTGTAGTTTTCTAAAAAAAATAAAAAAGAAATGATATACATATTTTTGGGGGAAGATATAAAACATTACATATTTTTAAAGTTAAAAAAGGATAATAGAGTTGCAAAATATTAAAAATAATTAGAAAAAATAAAGGTTCTATAAATATTAAAATATGAAATTAACATTTAAAAAACCTTTGAAATTCACTGAAAAAACCATAGGTTTTACAGAGGTTATAGTTAGGAATTAGCATTTGAAAAACCTTAGAAATTCACTGGAAAAAAACCATAGGTTTCAGGGACGTTATAGTTAGTTAGACATTTGACTCATAAAACCCGAGAAATTCGCCAGTTATAGTTAGTTGAGCTAACTATAACTCATACGCCTGCAATGCACTGCTGATGACGTCACATATTACATCACTCATGACATGGTCAGTGACATCACTGATGACATCTCAAATGACATCACTGATGACATCACCGATGACATCATCCATGTGATAATCTGATGAACAAAGTTATGTCCTAATATAAACATTGATACACCCTTTCCAAAATACAGACTACTATTTTTGAAACCATACACACAACAATGCCAGATACTACATACCACCCACTATTTCCTGTGGTCCAGTTACTTATACATGCAGTTACTCATCAATACAGTACTATAATATGCACTCATACACCTATACATGCAATCACACTCCGCCACTGATCCATAGAGTTACTCACACACCTAGTCAGTCATGCAAAGAATGAATCACATACTCATTTACTCATGTTTACAGTTATACACACCAACCCAGTTCTTTATACACACACCACATCACTTACTTATGCAGATACTAACAAATACCTAATTGTCTTATACAATCACTGATACAAGTATACACCCACTCTTCAAGTAACTGACTCTCACATATAGTCATTTATATACTCCAACACTCACATATACTGCCTTAAAACATATGTAGATACTCATACATATACCACTGACACATTCATTCACTCACCAACAAACCCATACACACGCTAACTCACCCATACAGCCCTTCGCCATTGGCACTTTTGAATCTATACAACCAGTGAATCACCCACTCAGACATCTATGTACAGAGTTACACCCCCCTACCCACCTATACAGACACTCAGGCACCCATACAGATACTCCGACAACAAAGCAATAACTCATGTAGCTACTCACCAACCCATGCAGCTGCTTACACACCAACTGAGAGACTAATACAGACTTTCATACAGTTTTAGTCACTAACCATGCATTCAGTAAAACACGTTCCTTTACTCACTTATACAGTCATGCACCTACTAAATAATCCATTCAGGCACTTCTTCAATACACCTTGGCATAGATATATATGAAAAATATTTAAACTTTGCAGAAACACACATTCACTGGATGATGTAATCAGTGATGTCATTTGAGATGTTATCAGTGATGTCATCAGTGATGTCACTGACCATGTCATGAGTGATATAATATGTGACGTCATCAGCAGTGCATTGTGGACACGAGAGTTATAGTTAGCTCAACTAACTATAACTGGCGAATTTCTCTGGTTTTATATGAGTCAAATGTCCAACTAACTATAACGTCCCTGTAACCTATCATTTTTTCAGTGAATTTCTAAGGTTATTTAAATGCTAAATCCTAACGTCTGTAAAACCTATGGTTTTTTCAGTGAATATATATATATATATATTTTTTCACTGAAAAAGCCAAAGGTTACAGGGATTTTATCGTAAGGCTGACATTTCATTAATGCAAAACCAGAGAAATTCACTAGTTATAGTTAGCTGAGCTAACAAGAACTCTTGCCCCTGCAACCAATGCTTATGACCTCACATATTACATCAATCATGACATTGTCAGTGACATCACTCATGACATCTTAAATGACATCACTGATGACATCTCAAAGGACATAACTGATGACATCATCCTGAGAAACTCGTAAACCCCATAAAACGTCATACACCCACTCCCATACAACCATTACCAAAACTCATTCACTGAAAACATACAAACACTCACACATCTCGTCACTCATGCATACAGCCAGTAACACATCAATCAATCAATCATAGCATTTATATAGCGCGCTACTCACCCGGAGGGTCTCAAGGCGCTTGGGGGGAGGGGGTCCGCTACTGCTCGAACAGCCAGGTCTTGAGCTGCTTCCTGAAGGCGAGGTGGTCTTGGGTCAGGCGGAGGTGGGTCGGGAGGGAGTTCCATGTCTTGGCGGCGAGGTAGGAGAAGGATCTTCCTCCTGTGGTGGCTCTTCGGATGCGGGGGACGGCGGCGAGGGCATGGTTCGTTGATCGAAGCTGGCGGGTGGTAGTGTAGAAGTTGAGGCGGCTGTTGAGGTATCTTGGGCCTTGGTTGTGTAGGGCTTTGTGTGCATGGGTGAGGAGTCGGAACGTGATTCTCTTGTTGACCGGGAGCCAGTGCAGGTCTCTTAGGCGTCCGGAGATGTGACTGATTCGGGGGATGTCCAGGATGAGTCTTGCTGAGGCGTTCTGGATTCGCTGGAGTCTTTTCTGGAGTCTGGCAGTGGTTCCGGCGTAGAGGGAGTTGCCGTAGTCCAGTCTGCTGGTGACGAGGGCCTGGGTGACCGTCTTCCTGGTTTCGGTGGGGATCCACTGGAAGATCTTACGTAGCATGCGCAGGATGTTGAAGTACGATGAGGAGACGGCGTTGACTTGTCTGGTCATGGAGAGGGAGGAGTCCAGGACGAAGCCCAGGTTGCGTGCGTGGTCTGTTGGTTTGGGTGCACTGCCCAGGGCGGGGGGCCACCAGGAGTCGTCCCAGGCGGAGGGCGAAGATCCCAGGATGAGGACTTCCGTCTTGTCTGAGTTCAGTTTCAGGCGGCTGTTCTTCATCCACTCGGCTACGTCTTTCATCCCCCTCCTGTAGGGTGGCGGTGGCGGGGTCGTTGGTGAGGGAGAGGATCAGCTGGGTGTCGTCGGCGTAAGAGATGATGTTGAGGTTGTGTTGGCGGGCAATGGCCGCAATGGGGCTCATGTAGACATTGAAGAGGGTGGGGCTGAGCGAGGAGCCTTGAGGAACGCCGCAGATGACTTCGGTGGGTTCTGATCTGAAGGGGGGAGGCGGACTCTCTGGGTCCTTCCGGCGAGGAAGGAGGTGATCCACTCTAGAGCCTTCTCTTGGATTCCGGCGTTGCTGAGGCGCTGCTCTAGGGTGCGGTGGCAGACAGTGTCGAAAGCCGCGGAGAGGTCGAGGAGGATGAGGGCCGCTGTTTCCCCGTTGTCGAGCAGGGCTCGGATGTCATCGGTGGCGGCGATGAGGGCGGTCTCGGTGCTGTGGTTGGCCCGGAAGCCGGACTGCGAGTGGTCGAGGGATCCATTCGTCTCGAGGAAGGCGGCCAGATGCTTGTTGACGGTCTTCTCGATGACTCTGGCCTTAAACGGTAGGAGCGAGATGGGGCGGTAGTTTTTGAGTTCGGTGGGGTCCGCTGATGGTTTCTTCAGTAGAGCGCTGAGTTCGGTATGCTTCCAGCTCTCCGGGAAGGTCGCTGTGTCGAAGGAGGTGTTGATGATGTCCCGCAGGTGGGGTGCGATGACGGAGTCGGCCTTGTTGAAGACGTGGTGAGGGCAGGGGTCGGTTTGGGATCCGGAGTAGATGGAGTTCATCGTGCGTAGGGTTTCCTCGGTGTTGATCGGGGTCCAGGCGCGGAGGGTGGCGGTGGGGGGTGTAGGTGCTGTCGTGGGGTGCGTCGGCTCTGTGCTGAAGCTATTGTGTATGTCCGCGATCTTGTTGTGGAAGTAGGAGGCGAGGGAGTTGCAGAGGTCTTGTGATGGGGTGATGACGTTGGTTCCGGCGCTGGGGTTGGAGAGCTCTTTGACGATGTTGAAGAGTTCCTTGCTGTTGTGGGCGTTGTTGTCCAGTCGTTCCTTGAATGCGGTTTTCTTGGTGGTGCGGATCAGTTGGTGGTGTTTTCGAGTGGCGAGCTTGAGCGTGGTCATGTTATCTGGTGTTGGGTCTCTGCGCCAGGCTCTCTCGAGGGCTCGGCAGTTCCTCTTGGAGCTCTTGAGTTCGTCGGTGAACCATTGTGCTTTCTTGCTGCCGGGTCTGCTGGGTGGGGTCCTCAGTGGGGCGAGGTCGTCTGCGCAGTTGCTGATCCACTTCGTGAGGTTGTTGGCGGCCTGGGTGGGGTTCGCTGAGCTTGCGGGTGGGTCCTGGCTCAGGGAGGCGGTGAGCTGGTCGGTTGTGATCTTGTTCCATCTTCTGCGTGCGACCTGTTGCTGGTGGTGGTGTGTCGTGTTCTTTTTGTAGCTGAAGTGGACGCAACTGTGGTCCGTCCAGTGGAGTCCGGTGGCGTGGCTGAAGAGGATGTCCTTGCTGGAGGACTCTATCAGGTGATAACTCACATATACAGACACTCATGCCCCTATTCACTCACCAATACAGTCACAGATCCAGTGATAGAGACATAGACACACTTACACATCCAGCCATACACCATACAGCTACATACACAGTAAATAAGTTAATGATACTCCTACTCACACACATACTCACACACCCATACAGTCAGTCACAATGTCACTAACTCCCATACAATTACTCACTCAGCCACTCAGTTATTTATTCATATACTACTGCATATACTCACTCACCTATATAGTAACTGAGAGAACCACATAATTTCCCATACAACCTCTCTCATGTTCACCCAGCCATACATCCACTCAAACACCCATACACCCACTTACACACCCATTGATGCACCGAGACAGCAATGCACATACCCTGTCACTCGCCCATACACACACTTATGCATCTGCTCAAACACCCATTCAGCCACTCATGCACCCTTTTGTTCAACATTTACAACCAGTAATATATCACCTCAGTCAACTATATAGATACTGAGCAAACACAAGGAAATGATGGAAGAAGCGCTAAAACTTTTCAGACACTCACCCCAGTCACAGATCTGGATTGAATCCAGCATCGTTCTTTAGCTCACTTCGCCACCCCATTTAAGACACAGCTATATGCAAATCAGTCTTGACCCTGTGCCTCATGGGAATAGCCCAGTCCGAACTGTCAAGCCTTGTCTTCCCTGGACTGGAAACAAGCATCCTGGGACCAGTTTCGGGCTAACAGCCCTCATCAGCCAGGCTATCTTGAACCCAGTGGCAAAGTGAGCAAGGGAGCCTCGTCTGGGCAAGATATAATGGTAAAGTGGAGAGAAGACTTCTTAGATGCAAATTAAGGCTTTTGTTATTATAGTATAGCCATTTAGTTTTTATCTGTAGTAACAGAATGTAGTCCTGTAATGTTTTATATATCCCTTTCCTCCAGTTAAAAAGAGTCTTTAATTTCTAACAACTTGTTGTAGACAATACCCCTAATAGGCCAAATAATATCTCAGGAACTCATAATTCACATATATATATGCACAAAATACCACATTTTGTGATCTTAAGTTGTCCTTATAACTTCAGTTCTAGAAATAGCAGATGTTAGTTTGGTAACTTTTTACATAGTATTGATTTGAATCCATCCTCTTTGACATCTTAAATATATTGTGTAGTGTGTAGAGGGTATATTAACCCCTTCATGAAATATGATTGCTATAGTTGGGAAACTTCTTTTTGAAATGGAAATATGTCGAGCTACAAAGTTTGTAATTTCAGTTTCTAATTTAGTACCATCCACTATGTATTGATGTAGCATGACTATAACATATTTCCGATACTTGTGTAGTAATAATGTACACCTAATTTCTGTTCTGCAGTTTGAACAGATCATATCTTGATGGGCGGTTTTGGTTAAATACTCAAAGGCCACAGCTTTATAAACTGGTAATGTAAAGTAGAGGAGTCATTCGGAATTTAATTTCAGTGCCAGAGATGAATTCACAATGTTTACAGTTATGGTTCCATTTGTAAGTTAAACCAAATAATTCATTGATATTTACTTCTTCTAATAGTCATAGCATTACCATTAAAAAGTTTTGAGCATCCTGCTGAACATTTTGAGAAAATACTAGTAATCCAGTACACTACTCTACCTTTTAGATCTTTCTGCAGCTCTGTTGGTGGTATATTGCCTGTTTTTATCTCCATTGCCCGAAATGGAGGTATACTTGGGATTTTTTTTCATCAAGAATGGATAGAGTAAAAATAGAGGTTTCATTTACATAATAAGCTTAACTAGGGATAGGGTTTAACAGTAAATCTATTGCAATATCTCATGTAATTATTACATGTATTAATACAAAATTACACCAGTATATAAAAAGTTAATATAAAAATAGAAAGACAAATTAATTGACTAAGGGGAGATATCAAAATCAGAAAGTGTATTAAAAGATAGACATAAAAAGGGACCAGTTCGAAAATTAATTTGAAATGAAATTCATCAGACTAAGCAATTTACTAGGCCAAAGAAAAAATTAATCAGGTTAATCAACATTTCTTAGACTAGTGTTATTAAAAGGATCCCAGCCAAAACTCACCTAGATACAGTCAAACATTTTAATCGATTGATGTCCCCTAGATTTAACCACAGCAAGTTCTTGATAATAGATTTTCTGGAAGAGAGCCCTCCACTCTGTTACCTTGAGAGGTAAAGGAGAGAAACCAGCTCTCGCAATATGTAGCTTGGCTGATGTGATAATAATAGATAAGAGTTGCCTCTGGGGGCAACCATCATTCATCCTGAGGCCTAGATGTGATCTGTGGCCTAACAATCTCCTTGTATGTAAACTCTATGTCCACACAAAAACTGGTGCTAGAAAGCTGTGCCAACTCCTGTCCAAAAGTCATGAAGCATATGGCAGGCTGAAAACATCTAAAGAATATCTGCTGCTAGAAGCCTGCACTTAGGGCATTTAGTCTTCTCCCCTAACTGTTCCCAGACCAATTGACAATTTTTTCAGGTGTATAGTACAAGAGGATGAGAATTGACTTATAAACACTTAAACCTTGAAGTGGTTCCGGAATGGGAATAACATTGTTGTCTTTCATCAATAGCGTGAACTAGTGCGCTATCCTAGAGATAGAGTTCCTCATTAAAGAAAGGTTCTATAGTAGAAGTATGTATTCAGTCTACACTAAAAAGTGTCAAAAAGTTACTTCAATTCACTAATCTTTTCTTCTAGTTTTGTCTCCTCATGTACAACACCATTTTGTCAAGAGTCTTTATTCTATTTATAATCAAAATTAAAAGCTTCCTCTTCAAAGCAAAAGCCTTATCAACTACTCCCTCAAATTATTCTTTCTGTTTCAGTGCACTCTCCTTCGTCTATACTTCTTCATATCTCTCAGTAGATTTACAACCCCTCTACTACAAAACATCCTGGCTCTGATTTCCTTAAACTGTGTCCGTCTCCTGGTTAAGGTGTGTCAATTTGTGTTACATTCTTTCACATTCTTTTAATATATAGATATTGTCCATGCTTATTCTTTCTCATAGTTTGCTTTTTATGTTCATTATTTTGTCATCTTTGCAGGTGCCCACATATATTTTTCACCGCTTGCGTGCGGTGCAGATTTCCGCGCTGCGCTGCATTTTTAAAATAACAGCGGTGCATGACGAGCTCAGCTCGTCATGAGCGTACGAGAGGCGTAACTCATGACGAGCTGAGCTCATCATCCGTCTCGAAGGGGTTAAGAAATTACTTTGTCCTCTTACCAGTAGCCCTTTTGTTCTTTCATCACTTTTTCTGCATTGTCCCCCTTTTGAGTCTCAGTTCTGCAGAGATTCTGTAGTTGCTTCTGTTGCTTTTGCCTCCAAGCTTTTGGAGGCATTCTAACTGTCTGTAGTTTTGTATATAATATTCAGTAAAAGAAAAATAAGTACATTTACATTTTTACTCAAGCCAACGTACCATCTACTTTAATGTTGACTTACACATAATACAAAAACAGTTTTTATGTTATGTTGCAGTTGTAAATCTATATATTGACCAAGCTATATGGTATTTAGACAACAGTTTGCATTGGAAATGCCGACCTACACAAATATTGAGTTGTAAATATCATGACACATAAATATCAAAAGCAAGAATATCATGGCCAAGGACATCGAAATATTGTTTAAAAAAAATATGGAAGTCATTAATATTATTTGCAAAAATATAGTTGTTTAAAATATTGAATTTTTAATTACTGTTATATTGTTTGTATATATTTTAAATTAAAGTGATACATTTTTAGTATAAGTATTCTTTATGTTTTTTAATATATGTGTTACATTTTTTGTAGTTATCAATTTTATTTTAATCATTTAATATAATATTTTCCGTAGCACATTGAAAGTTTATAGGGGAATAGAGTGGGAAGTAATTCCATTATAATACATTACTAATTATTTTTATTTAATTTTATGTGTGGGTTGTGGGGTTTATAGGGGTATGAGTTGGGAAGCAGTTTATTTTTAATGAATTAATAATTGGTTGTTAATTAATATTAGTTCATTAGTTTGTAATTAATTCTGGTAATCGTGTAATTTATTTAGGTGTGGAATGTGGGGTTTATAGGGGAAGTAATGTATTTTAATTAACTCATAATTAGTTGATAATTAATAATAAATAATTGATGATTTTGTTAATAGTATGATTATATTTTTTGGGGGGTGTGGGTTTTGGGTTAATGAAAGTAAAAGATGGAAAGTTATTTAATTATAATTTTATAATTAACTGTTAGTAATTATATTGTGTAGTTGTGTATCATTTAGGTGTGGAATGTGGGGTTTATAGTGGGGTAAAGTTTGGGAAGTAATTTATTTTTAATTAAGTAATAATTAGCTGATAATTAATCATAAATAATTGATCATTTTGTTAATTGTTCAATTATATTTTTTGGGGGAGTGGGTTTTGGGTTAATAAAGGTAAAAGGTGGAAAGATATATATTTGCAATTAATGAATAATTAGTTGCTAATTAATATTAAATAATTATTTGAAAATTAAATATCGAAATTGTGTAATTATTTTTAAATTAGGCTTTTGGGGTTTATAGGGTAAAGGGGGGGAAGTAATTTATTTTTAATCAATTCATAATTAGTTGGTAATTAATATTAATTAATTAATTGATAGTTAATCATGGTAATTGGTTAATTTTTTGTGTGTGGGTTTTGGTTTTATAGGGGTAAAGGGTAGGGAGCAAATCAAATGTACTTACTTTATAATTAACTAGCAGCCTGTTCCAACGTTGTCGGGTATGAAATAGAATGTGTGTAATGTGTGTATTCAGATACGGTTATTCGCGTGTTCTCCCGCTTGAGGGCCAGCGGCGACCGTTTAACAATTAGAATTGTGTGAGTCTTGAATGATTGTTTCCCGCTGTTCTTATTTTTTTATGACCCACAGCGACGCTGTTCGGCCCAAGTGCTTTTTAGACGCACCCAGGCCAAGCCACACACTGCGTTCGGCCCTTTCAGATGCACTCAGGCCAAGGCACACACTGCATTCGGCACACCCAGTATGTGTAAGACAACGGGCAGTCCCCCAAGGGAGTCTTGCGAATGGTTACTTACCATGCTTCGAGGTGAACGCCTTTGTGACGCCCCCAGCACACGGCCACAGCAGATGATCTGATTAATCTTCGACCCAGATGGCATGAAGTGCGGAACGTAGCACACGCGACCAGCGTTTGTCACGCCCCCTGCGTGCCCCTTCATTACGTAATTGGCGCTTCACATGGCATGATGGGCGGACACACGCCCACAGCACAGACACACTCCCACAGCGTTTGTCACGGCCCCAACGTGTCACGCCCCCAGCGTGCCCCTTGATGTGGCACAATTACGACTCACATGGCATGAAGGGCGGAACGTTCCACACGCCCCCAGCATTTGTCACGCCCACAGTAGAACGCAGACACGCCCTCAAGGGACTACTTTGCTGGCATGGTTCTTGTACCTTTTAAATGTATATGGTGGCCGTCTGCATAACCTATATCCTTCTGCTGCAATTGCCCTTTCCAACGCTGTATTGGGTGTTGTGATTGGTGCTGTGGTTACTGAGATTACCCGCCTCAAAGGTTTGGGCTCTCTCTATATAATATTAGTATTGGATTGTTAAATGCTATTAGTGTTTTAATTGTAAAAACTATTTTAATTGTGTAATTCATTTTTTACAGTTTCATTTTCGGTGTGGATTGTGGGGATTATAGGGGTATAGGGTGGGGGTGGGAAGATAATTAATTGTTATGTGTTTTAATTTGTTTTTCAATTAATATTTTTTTATTGATATTTATGTTAATTATGGAAGTACATTTTTTTAAAATGTAGATGTGGGTTGTGAATTGTGTGGTATTATGGGTTAGGACGTAAATAAACTAAAATGTAATAATTAATATTTTTGTTCATAAATACTTTCTAAATGAAAATATGTATTTGTTTGAAAATTATTTGTTTATTTTATTTAATATAGGATTTCTAAGTATTATTGATAGATATTCATCTTTACAATATGTTTCTATTGATCTATTTTTATTTTTATTTTTAATAATAAATACGTGCATTTTAATTTTTAGCATTTTTTTATTTATTTTGTTTTATAAATATTGTTTTGTTTTTGACATTTTGTGTGTTTTTAATTTTGAACTGACTTAAGTGGGAATAGTACATTTTACCCCTTCACAATCCAGCACGTTCCCTACTGTTGCACCTACTGGAGTGGGAATAGTAAATGTTATCCCTCCACTATCCAACACTTTCTCTACTGTTCCACTCACTGCAGTTGAACTAGTAATGTGTACCCCTCCGCTATCCAGCACTTTCCCTATTGTTGCTCTCATTGGATTGGGAATGGGAATAGTAATTTTGACCCCTACGCTCTCCAACACTTTCTCTATTGTTTCACTCATTGGAGGGGGAATAGTTATTTTTACCCCTCTGCTATCCAACACTTTCTCTACTGTTGCACTCACTGGAGTGGGAATAGTAATTTTGACCCCTCCACTATCCAACACTTTCCCTACTGTTTCAATCATTGGAGTTGGAATATTGATTTTTAACCCTTTGCTATCCAACACTTTCCCTATTGTTTCACTAATTGGACTGGGAATAGAAATGTTTACCCCTCTGCTATCCAACAGTTTCCCTACTGTTGCACTGACTGGAGTGGGACATTTAAAATTCGACAATTGTCATCAAAGCATAAAATACATAAAATTCATCTCAGGAGTTAAAAACATGAAACTCATGATATGTAAAATACAATTCATCTCAATTATTTAAAAAGGGCATCAAATTCATAATCATAATAATTATAATACACTATATAGAAAAGATTAACATAAAAGCACGTGTGGCCTAATTACCCCTTCATCACACTGCTCCTAATAGCCCAAGACCATCCTAAGAACTTTGCCACTGCAATATATACAGGAGGGTTAGCGCTTGTGCGAATAATTCTAGTAGCTACCGCGCCACTCCTGGTCCCCAATAATTTACACATGGAGGGCAGCCAACCTCTGCATGGAGCAGAGTACACAGTACACTCAAATAGCATATGGCTAAATGATTCCAAGTTGGCCGGGCAACAGGGACATGAAGCATTTCCACCATTTGACCACCTAGATGTGAATGCTCTAACAGGTAAACTACCAATTCTAAGTTGGAAATAGAGCATTCTATCTAGTGGCTTTGCTATGTCATCCCAGAAAGTTTCTAAAGTAATCTCATCTTTAAAATCCAGGAAGACACCTGTGAGTGAAAATGGAGCGGCAGTTCTAAAAGCCTTTGAAGCTACCATCCCCCAGCATATACCCTTTAGAACCTTTTTTGATGGGAACCTAGCATTGAGTGGATCTTCCCATAATTCCTGCAATCCTAACTCAGTAAGAATCCTACCAATACCAGAAAGCCATTTAATTTTTTGAAAGGTATAGTTTTTAATTATGTCCAAAAGTCCTGTGGCAAATATTCCTAATTCGGGAGTTGACCATAAGCGCCTACACTGGATGCAAGTTAGCAATAAGTTCAATTGGTGTCATACCCAAATCATAAAAAACAGGACACATAGGGGTACTCTGGGGTAAATTAACAAGATTGCGTAGAAACCTGTTTTCAGACACAGTCATCTAACTCAGGTTCTCAAATCCCCAGATCTCTACGCCGTAAAGGGCTGAGCTAACCACCTTTGCGTTATAAACGCGCAGAGCAGGGGCCACTGTTTTTTTTAATGACTTACCATGCTCTTTGCTCAATGCCCCAGCCAGTTGGCGATGCTTGAGTGTAGCCAGATCTGATTGTTGGTTCCATCGCAAATCGTGCCTGATAATGACACCCAGGTAGCTAAATGCCTTAACTTGCTTGAGGGGTAATTTATTCATAAGTATATTGCCCTTATATGATTTATGCTGATTAAAAGACAGGAATTTGGATTTTAAGACATTTACTTCCAGCCCTCGGGGTCTTGGAAATAATTAGACAATCGTCAGCAAACATTAAAATAGGTACTTTCGCATCTGCTAGGATCGAGCATCAACATTAGCTTCAATCAGTACTTTGGCCACATCGTTGATATAAAGTGAAACCAGGGTTGGGGCTAGCACACAGCCGTACCCCTCTTTCTACTGGTAATTGGCTGGTAACACTTTCAGGAGGACCCCATCTGATTTGGGCAAAATTATGCTCGTGGAGTTTCATAATTAATGAAAGAAGGGCAGGAGACATACCCATATCATTTAAAACAAACCACAAGATCGAGCATGGAAAAAGATCGAAAGCTGCCCTTAGATCAATAAAGGCAGCATATAAACTACCCCCACCCAGTTGGACAGTCTTCAAATAGAGCATTGCAAAATGCAATACTTGGTCGACCGTACTAATACAGGCTTTAAATCCTGCTTGGAGGTGTGATAAGGTGTTCCGTTCGCACTCCCATTCCTGCACTTTGTTTAAAACCAATCTACCAAAGATCTTTTGCATAGTATTGATTAGACTGATTGGGCGGTAATTACCAGGGAGTGACTTGTCCCCCTTCTTAAAAATTGGTATAATTTCCGCGCCATTCCATGATTCGGATATGGGTGCTCCTTTTGCTATAATATTAGCCAACAAGAGGATATACCTCCCCCAAGAATCTCTATCGTGCAAAAAGGTGTCTGCTGGAACGCCATCTATACCTGGCGCCCTCCCAGTTACTACAGAATCTAAGGCGCAATCTACATACCTAATATTAAGCGCATCTACCAAGAAGGGAGTATATATGACCTCTGGTCTAGAATTTATATTTAGTTCATTGCTTTTTGCGTATTGGGGCTTAAAATAGTCCACCCACACATCTTGGGATACCCAGTTTTGTGGCTTTTCAGGTTGGCCCTCACATCCCCACTTAAGTATATTCCAGAAGCATTTAGAATTCTTTTCGGCACTAGCTTCCTTGAGCTCTTGCCACCTCTTTTCATCCCAATCACGCTTTGATTTGAATATTACACATTTGTAGGCTGCCCTAGCGAGGCGTACAGTCTCGCCAGATCCATATTTTATAGCCTGGCCCAGATCATGCGTGCTTTTCTACATTTCTTGAAATACCAACGTGCAAGTGGTTAATTTGGGCCTTGTTTGCCTTGCACGGTCTAACAAACAAACCTTTTATTTGGTTAAAAAATGTTTCATGTATCTTGGTACCAATTTCTATATCTAATTCTATACCACCACTACTGACATAAGAACTCAACTCCATAGTTGCTTGCTCTAGCTTGCTTGATATAAAATCAATATTTTCCTGACATTAAACCAATTTGACCCATTTTACATGGCGCATATCATTTGCAAGACCTATACTTGGGAGGGCACTTCGTTCAATCCCCTGGCAGCCATAGATGCTTTCCAGTACATCAAAAGCCGACATAGAGGATTGTGATCACTCTCCAAGCGATCAACAACCATCATGTCCTCTAAGCGGTTCCACATTTCAAGACTCATTAGTATGTAGTCAATTCTACTTTCTCGTGGACCACTCTTGAAAGTAATGGCACCCAGCTTATCCTGCAATGTTCTGCCATTTGTTGCTCTTAACCCTTTATTCTAGCAAATTGAATTAATCTGGATTGCCAGCTCAGTCCACCTCTTAACGGGCGCCAGCTCTAATTTAGGAACTCCCCACTGCTTATCTTCTTCGTCTGCGGGGTTCCAATCGCCACTTAACAACGGATCAAAAGTAGTATTAAAATCACCAGCTACAATTATATATGATTGCGCAGAGTATCTTTCTATAAGGTCTTCTAGGGCGGCAATAGTCCCTGATTTCTTCCCCCCTATACTCCTCGCATATACATATACAGATTTAGCCTGGCTAAACTTAAGGGTAACAATCTGTATGTCCCTGTGGTTTGAAGGGAGCACCTTTACATCAACTTCCAGGTCCTGCCTAATCCACATTGCTAAACCCCCAGAAGGTCGCCCTCTTACACTCTTACACTCTTTTCTCCGGGTACACTATAATTTAAAACCCCCGGGAAGTGCTGTGCTTCAAGTAGCCAAGTTTCCTGAAATAGACAGATATTAAACAAATTAATAAACAAAGCCCATTCTGGACTTTGAATCTTTGCATTCAACCCTGCGATGTTCCATGACAAGATTGAACCACATTTTTCAAATCCATCAAGACAGTTAGCATTCATATTTAAGTATGGGCTTTTGGGGCACAAGCTGGGATAGGGTTAGCGTGGTCCTCCGTTAGCCACAAGATTGCTGGTGTGCAGGGACTACCTGGGTTAGGGTCCATGTACAGACTTGGACTTTCCTCTACAGCACAAAGTGGAAGACCTAGATGGTCACCTTTATCTAGCAGTCAATCATTAAACTCCAAACCCGAGCAACCCTGTTGTCTTCCAGGTATTCTCTTCCCCATTTCATCCTGCCACTGATGGGGGGGAGAAGATCTCATTTGGATAACGGAATGATCGGGGGAGCAATTTCTGAACTCTAGTAATATCACATTTTGTGCCATATTCGCCTGTTTGAACATCAATTCAATGCAACCAGTTTTGCCCCCTTGATATGTTAGCCTTTGAACCCTGGCAATGTCCTCCCTTATCACAGATCAACAACCCCTAGTATGCCTGATCCAATGAATAGCCTTATTTGTTAGGGAGTCACTTGTATCTAGATCCTTTCCAGGGCTCTACTTCCGGACATTCACCATATAGATTTTCGACACTTCATTCAGATTGGCATGGTGCTGTAGATCACCTCTATCTACCATAACGGTTTTGCTATTAGTCTGCTTAGACATGCTTGGATTGGTATGGTGTCTACCACTTAGTTTGAGATCACCACTTCTTTCCCTTTGCTGTGTTTTCTCTAATTTTACATTAGGACACTTAGCAACGATCATATTGGGTGCTTGCGATAACCCTTTCTTTACTCCAACTACCTCGCTATACAAAGCTCCAACCTGTCTCACCAAGCTATCACTACTTTTGTTAGACACAGTGCATTGTACTGCCACATTTTCCTGTTCTAGAGGTGTACCACTCGGTGTTTTATTTACCAAACAAGTAGGGCATGGACCACAGCCCAGAATGGCGTTATTTACTGTGGTAGTAAGGCTATCAATCTTAGCTTGCATGCCCTCAACAAGTTTGCATAATTGTTTGACCACAATGGTCAGAGCTGCACTATCTTCCTCAATATCCTTAATAGGAGCAAAAACAACAGGAGAATCAGAAAGGCCCCCCAGTATTGGTTCGCTAACTCCATTTAATACATCACATGTGCTGTGCTGGGTTGTTTGACCTTCAATTGCAGAACCACTGCTATCGATATTTGCTAGGGCAGAGAACCTATTTTTACAAAGTATAATTGGATCTATCACAGGGGGACAAATAACTCTGTGCTCTATGTCAATGTTAGTAATCTCACTATCCCTGCCAGCACCTTCCCCTATATCTTGACCTCGGCCACTTTGTTTTTTCCCATGAAACATGTCAGGAACCACTATTGGGCCTTGTTTATTACCCCCCCTCGATACTTCTTCAGGGCCCCTAGTACCCCTTTCTGGCTTCGGATTAGGGGGGTGCTCAGACGTAAGTAGGGCTCCACATTCCTCGATAAGTTCATCAATGCGGTCCATGACACAGTTATTCCCTGCATGCTTTACTACTTTCTTTGACTGCCTTGGCTTTTTCCCCTTCACCAACGCACTTAGGGTCTCACCCCCTCCCTCCATGCATTTCCTGTTCCTCATTGTTCAAAACCTCGTGCTAAAAAGCACTCGTTCAAAACCAACAGTACCTTTATGAAGCAACAACAAAAAGGGGGGTGGCCCAGCACAGCCCCCTTCAGCCCCTGATGGCCACAGACGGCCCACCCTTTGCCCGGTCTTAGCCCGGCATCCCGCGGGGCGGGGGGGAAACTAGCTTTTTAAATCCGTCCAGGTGAGGCAAGCGGGATGGGCAGCAACCTGTAGCTCAGCCCCTGCTGGCTCCTGGGGCGTCTGGTGCGTGTAGTTCTTCTGCGTGCCCCCCGCAGTGATGGCGAAGCGTCTCCCGCGAAGTGGGAGGCACGAGCAGTTTATGGGCACCCAGGTGAGGCAAGCGGGAGGGGCAGCGACCTGTAGCTCAGCCCCTGCTGGCTCCTGGGGCGTCTGGTGCATGTAGTTCTACTGCGTGGCCCCCGCAGTGATGGCGAAGCGTCTCCCGCGAAGCGGGAGGCGCAGGCAGTTTATGAGCACCCAGGTGAGGCAAGCGGGAGGGGCAGCGACCTGTAGCTCAGCCCCTGCTGGCTCCTGGGGCATCTGGTGTGTGTAGTTCTTCTGCTTGGCACCCGCAGTGATGGCGAAGCATCTCCCGCAAAGCGGGAGGCGCGAGCAGTTTATGAGCACCCAGGTGAGGCAAGCAGGAGGGGCAGTGACCTGTAGTTCAGCCCCTGCTGGCTCCTATGGGCGTCTGATGTGTGTAGTTCTTCTGCGTGGCCCCCATAGAATGTTATAATAGAATGTTTTTAATAGATTTTATGTTATTGGTATATATATATATATATATATCAAAAGGAAGGTAGCCGAGCCCAGTTAAAAGATTAAACAAGTCCTTTTATTTCCACTCAGCCACTCAAGTCCCAATGCATTTCGGCTTAATGAAGCCTTGTTCACAGGAAGGAATCATTAAAGTTGATTAGCCAGTGCTCAATTAACATGTCATGTGACCTTCGTTTTAGCACTCAAGTTCCAAGATGCACCGGTGTTGATAGTGCAAAACGTGGGCAGTTTGGTATTCTGCTGCATAGCGTTCTTATGCCTACATTGCACTCTTTTCAAATTGCATCCAGGAATAAAGTGTCGAGTGCATATTTAAAATGATGAATCCTAAAGTGGCAAAAAGAATAGCTTCGGAAGGGCGAGTTTATTTCAGAACTTTCCAAAAGAGGTGTGCCCTCTCTCTTCTCCCTTTCTCACCTCTGCTGACAGAAATACCACGGCAGTCCAGCTGGTCTGGCGCAGGGCGAGCGGGTCATGCCCCCAAAGGTGTAAGCACCACCAAACAAACGAACTCCATGCTGGGGGCCCCCGACCCTGCAGGGCGGCTCTGGCGGCAACAGGAATGGAGAGTCCTGTCATTAAACATCAAAAGGAAGGTAGCCGAGCCCAGTTACAAGATTAAACAAGTCCTTTTATTTCCACTCAGCCACTCAAGTCCCAATGCATTTCGGCTTAATGAAGCCTTGTTCACAGGAAGGAATCATTAAAGTTGATTAGCCAGTGCTCAATTAACATGTCATGTGACCTTCGTTTTAGCACTCAAGTTCCAAGATGCACCGGTGTTGATAGTGCAAAACGTGGGCAGTTTGGTATTCTGCTGCATAGCGTTCTTATGCCTACATTGCACTCTTTTCAAATTGCATCCAGGAATAAAGTGTCGAGTGCATATTTAAAATGATGAATCCTAAAGTGGCAAAAAGAATAGCTTCGTAAGGGCGAGTTTATTTCAGAACTTTCCAAAAGAGGTGTGCCCTCTCTCTTCTCCCTTTCTCACCTCTGCTGACAGAAATACCACGGCAGTCCAGCTGGTCTGGCGCAGGGCGAGCGGGTCATGCCCCCAAAGGTGTAAGCACCACCAAACAAACGAACTCCATGCTGGGGGCCCCCGACCCTGCAGGGCGGCTCTGGCGGCAACAGGAATGGAGAGTCCTGTCATTAAACATCAAAAGGAAGGTAGCCATTTGAGATGTCATCAGTGATGTCATCAGTGATGTCACTGACCATGTCATGAACGATGTAATATGTGACATCATCAGCAGTGGATTGTGGGTGCGCGATATATAGTTAGTGCAACTAACTATATATGGAATTTCAATGGTTTTGTGTGAGTAAAATAAGGTTTTAAAAATGCTAATTCCTAACTATATATGGTGTATAACCTATGGTTTTTTCAGTGAATTTTCAAGGTTTGTAAATGCTAATTCCTAACTATATATGGTTTATAACCTATGGTTTTTTCAGTGAATTTCAATGGTTTTTTAATAGCAAATATCTATAGCTGTAAAATGTATTCTTATTTAAATCCAAAAATATATTTTATATGTTTATTAATAATTGTTTTTAAATATTTTTTTTGTTTCGCTCCCGGTCCGCGGACCGGGAAGCTTCCCGTTAGCTCAATTTGATGCTTTGATGCCGCGACCCGGTCCGCGAACCGGTAAAAAATCAACATAGTGACGGTATCGCGTTGCCGCGTAATGCGTCTTATGACGTACTGCGTTAGCGCACCCGGAAGTGCCCCGGGGCGCGGACCGAGGCGCGAAACGCAGCTCCCCGGAAGCGATCCGCGGCGCGTCGCGAAAACGCGACGTATCGCGTTGCCGCGTAATGCGTCTTGTGACGTACCGCATTAGCGCACCCGGAAGTGTCCCGGGGCGCGGACCGGGGCGCGAAGCTTAGCGACCCAGAAGCTAACCGGGGCGCGTTCCGCAGCGCGTAACATGAGCGTGAGAGGTCATGTGACTTGTTAATAAAACTTTTCATTGGTTCATTTCACTTTTGGTTTCATAATGATGTAAGGCTAGGTCAGGTGACCTAAAAATAACACTTTTCATTGGTTGAGAAGTATTGTTTTTCCCAAATGATGAAAACCCCTCCTTCTTTCCTCACTCTGACTTTCATCATTGTGAGAGGAAGACCTATTTTGCTTGTTGGAAAATGGCTTCATTGGTAGCTTCAGCTGGTGGACCCCCACCACCACCTCCACCTCCTCATGGGAAGAGAGGACCACCTCCCCAGGTCATTACCAACACTGAGGAGGAAGATGAAGAAATGGATGAGGAGGGAGAAGAACCACAGTTCTTAGAAGAGGTGCCCCGGGTTTCCAGAAAGAAAGCCAGTTTCATCTGGCAGTTTTATTCGATCCCTCGTGGCCAAAAAAAAGTCAATGCGAGGTATGTCACCCGCCGCATATGCAAAGAACAATTGTCCAGAGGGACGGACAAAAAATATAGCTATGGAAATCACACAATGCACAGGCACATGACAAGGAAGCATCCACTAAATTACAGCCGGGCGGAAATAAGGGATATGCAGGACAATCCAAGACCAACTCCTGTGGCCAGACCAACAATACCGATTTCTCTAACACCAGAAGAGGCACGGGAAACTGTGCCAAATATTCAAGAAAATTTTGGGCACATGATTCACTTATGTATGCACTGTCGTGCATTATTAGCTTGTGGCAACATGAGCATCAATGCACTCAACCTGGCGTATGAACACTATGATTGCCCTAACCGCCCCCAGTAATTTTTTTTTGCTCCTGTTGAGCCCTTTTCAACGCCTGTTTTTTGTTGTTCCCCCCCCCAAAAAAAACAAAAAAAATATAAAATCGTTCAAAAAATACAAAAAAAACAAAAAATGTTCAAAAAATAAAAAAAAATATAAAACAACAAAAATATAAAAAAAAAGTTCTTTTCAGAACTACCTTCCCTTTCAAAAAAAATTGCTAGAATGTTTAGCACTCTGGCAAGCTCTATTTCTTTTGGTTCGCTCCCGGGTTAGCTTCCCGGTACGCGGACCGGGAGCTAACCAAAAAAAATTAAAAAAAAAAAAAGTGTAAGTATAAGGAAAGTAAACAGAGAGTGATGTTAAAAGAAAGACAGCTATAGGGAGTAAAGAAGAGATACTGTTTAATAGATCTATTTACCGAAGAAAAGACAGAAGAGGGTATAATTGTGAAAAACAAAATAGATAACGAAGTGAAAGAAAAAAAAAGAGAGTATAACATTAACAAAGAAGAGTTTCTTGGAGAATGTGAGTGAATGTTCAAAATAAGATTAAAACATGAGGAATAACAGAGAGAAAAAATAGAAAACAGAAAACAAAAAATAACAGAAAAAGATTAATTGAAACAGCAAAGAAATGTAAGTAACATAGAGCCATATCATCAACATAGGCAATAAAAGTTTTGCAGCTTTTATTGGCAGAAATGTGTCGCTAAAGCTGCTTTTGTGGCAGAAAACTGCCGCTAAAACCACTTTTGCACCAGTTTTCTGCCAATAAAAAGAGCAATAATTTTATTGGCTGTGTTCATAATATTCCCCTTAGTGTGCTTCAACTACACAGAGAAAGCATTATGAACAAGTAGTGATAGAGTGATCAGTCAAAGACACTAAGAGTAATAGAGACGGAGTGAGTGAACAAGAGTGAGGAACTATGAGAAGAGAGGGACTGAGAAAAAGAGTGGAAGGAGTTGAGTAAGTAGGTAATAGAGAAAGGAATGAGGGAAGTAGCAAAGGCAGGAAACTGAGGGTTAAAGAAATGAAGCAGTGGAACTAATAGTAGTTAAATGTGATAGAAATGTAACGAAAAGAGTACAAAATATTTACCTTATAATTGTCGTTAAATTACTCACTTTTTGTTTTTATACTTTCAATCTGTGAAAGAGAGAACAAACATTTGAAAAATATTAAAACATGTATTTAAAAATTAGAAAAGACAAGGGAAAAGATTGAAGGACAAACAGTTTTTCAACAACTTTGACACTTACAGAAGCTTCTGCTTCTCCAGGCCCCCTACACAGTCCTAAAGATATACATTTTAAACTAACAGTATCTTGATGCAGATGAAGTGAGGCCTATCTTAAAACATGGTGCATCTTTTGCATTGCTGTTGTTTCAGAAAAGTGTCGCAAGACACTAAAATTTTAAATAATTGCTTCAGGATGCCAATAAGATGTCTACTATCCAGAGGTTTGTTTGAGGTGAGGCCTACTCAGGGTTGCAGATGAGATTTACACTTGTTGAAGAGTACAGAGGAGATAATACATGTGAAGGTCTACCAATGAAGTGAGTCATGTCCACTGCACTCTTCAACAAAGTCCAAACCTCCTATGTTTCCCTGGACAGACCTAAACTTGATCTGCACAATGTGATTCGTAATGATAGGAAACACAGGTGATGTAATTGAAATACGTGCAATTTATTTTGCTCATTTCACAATCACATCACTTGTGTTTCCTTTGCTTAGGTATCTCATTGTGCAGATGTAGTCTAGCATATGAAAGAATACGCAGAAGTGCAGCACTGCATGCAACAACTTTGACACTTACAGAAGCCTCACCTTCTCCATGCCTCCTACACAGTTCTACATATACATCATAAATGCAAACAGTACAGAATTAATTATACATGTTAAATGGTTTATTTTTGCTGTTCTCAGAATGTATCAAAATTCACTAAAAACAGTGACTTGAAGGTATTCATCATATAACAGCGGGGGAAAAAAAACACAATCAAAATGATTGTGTTTAAAAAACCCATACAACATAAGAAATCAAAATTCAGAACTCCTTAAAGTTAACTTACTTTCCATGACGTCCAAGGATGTCCTATGAACAGCTTACACTCTTTTGTGCTGTTATTACTTTCAGCCTGCCACTTTCTGAAAGAAAATCTCCATCGTTTTTAAAAACACGTTACATGCAATAAATGACTTCTTGCTCTCTACCACAAGTTTCCACAAGGCCAAATCTGGTCAGAGCCATTTATAACTCTTGGATTTCTTGTAAGCCAATCCCGTCATTTGGCATTTCCGCAACTTTCAGAATTAAAATGTTGAAGATCATTTTCACAATCCTGGAATAGTAATATCTTCCCCTTCTTGCTCAGTCATGTTCTACATTTCCTATGACACTGATACTGCTTACTATGAAGCAGACTTACACTACCTCTATGACTACTACAATTATTTAATTCTCTACATCACTTTTAATCACAAAGCAATGTAAAACAGTAGACAGCATTGCAGACTTACATTCCCTCTACTCCATGTTTTGATTGGCTGCTTCAATTAGCTTATAAAAAGAAACAGTTTTTCTGAACTCATTCAAAGTGCACGTATTTCTCCATGACGTCCAGTCCTATGGTTAGAAGTTATGTCTCTGAACTACACTTATCCTCAAGGCCAAATTGTGTAGGAGCCATTAGAACTTCTTGAAATTCCACAGAGCACATCCCGAGATTATTTCCCTAAAATTTTGGTTTTAAAAACACCAGGTAAGAGTTTTTAAGGTCATACGGCAATTTTTTTTTTTTAATTAAAACAGAATCATTGCAGAATGACCAGCCATTTCTAGACTTTAAATAAGCTGTGTAATGTCCTGATGTTATTGAAGGGCCGTCATGATATATAATTGCTGCAGTTACAAAAGTCCTTCCTGATATTGACAACTGCGAAGCTACAAAATTTTTAATTAAAGTTGTCAATTTTGTTCCATCAGGCCTACATCGTTGGAACATTAAAATGACATACTGGCCATATGTTCGTATAAATAATGTGGACATCATTTCAGATTTACATTGGCTACACTCCATGTTGTGATCAGCTGCTTTTACTAGCTTATTAAAGGAGACTGATTTACTGTCTGGCAAAGTTAAATATATAAATCTTTCTGAGTCTACACTAGTAGTACTTGATACCATACAGTTCTCGCAGTCATGCTGCCATTGATAAGAAAGCCCAAACAGCTGATCTACATCTACACCTTCAGCATGTAATACATCAAGCATATACATTAAAAACTCCTGACAATCTTGCTGAATATTTTGAGAGAATTGTGTTTGGCCTGAACATCTGTCTAACAGATTTCGAATTTCAGACACACTTTCTATGTTTCTTCTATCAGTGCTACATTTCTCTAACACAGAATTTAACAAACTGCAAAATCTTTGATCAGAATTGACCACAATCTCTTCTTTTACATTTTGTAGAGAAAACAAAACATTAACCACTACATTAGCATAGCAGTTGACACCAGAACTGTTTTCAAATTGAAAACCAACAACATCTTCAACAGAATCCTTTTTGTTTCTGCTTGTAATTTTAGGTTCATCGACTTTTCGTCTTTTTGCTACAACCTCCCCAGTATTGGTCACATTTCTTCGTTTCCGGCCTACCACACGTTTCTCAAACAAAGGATACTGAGGCAAATGTGGCGCATACTCTCTTCTTAACCTATTGTATTCCTTAACACAATCTAGATCAGCACAAATGTTTGTGACATCACACTCAATCAAGTACAATCCCGATAAAGTTCTAACTCGTGACAATGCCACATATGCCATACCCTCCTTGAACACAGAACTGCCAATATTCACCAATGCACTGTCTACACTTAAACCTTGCGATTTATGGATTGTCACCGCATATGCCAAGCAAACAGGAAACTGCTTACGGCGAACATATAAGTCTTTTACAAGCAAAAATCTAGCAGAGCAACGACCAATTAGCTGTACTTCCTCAATGCCATCAAATTTAATTTTTAAAAATTCAATTCCATCTCTATTTCTGTATTTTACAAAATCAACAACATTACCCATTGATCCATTTACCAGACCTCTTTCAACATGTAAATTCCTTCTTAAAATTATACGGCAGTTCAAGCACACATTCAGAGTCTTTTCAAAACCCGCAGTTTTAGATATACTCTTCTCTAATGAATCCAATTTTGTTTTCAGATTCTCAGACAAAATAATTGTTGATCCCATATGCTCTACTCTGTCAATAGCTTCCAGTTTCACAATCTCTTGCTTTTCTAAATGCAACATTTTGTTGTTGAATTTGGCACATTCTGCAAGAGTTGGCATCAAACATATTCCAGATTTCTTATCAGTAATTTTCTGAAAAATATTCTCAGGCACAACATCTTGTTCTGGATATAAATTTGACAGTAATCGTGCATGTAAAGCTTCTTTCCCATGCTCGGTCACTTTTCCAATTCTAACATCTTGTAGAATAGTCTTGTAAACTTCATCCTTCGCCTGACGCATATTTTCATGCAGTTCAGCATAATTGAAGTTTAACCATATATTGACGTTGCCAATGCTGCCTAGGCACTTCCTGGTATCTTCATGCGTGAGCATTTTGAACACAGGTTGCCCTTTCACTGGTGTCAGCTGCAGAAGATCTCCGAAAACAATGATGTGTTTGCCACCAAATAACACATCATACTCTGTTTTGAGAACTTCTTGCATTCTCAAATGCACAAAGGCAAGCATGACATTGGAAACCATGCTTACTTCGTCAATGATAAGAAGTTTCATTTTCCTCAAGATTCTTGAAACTTCAAAACAAGCATCTCCAGATAGCTTGTGATATTGTAATTTGTTGTCATGCTCCACTGGCAGCATCAGTAAACAATGTAAAGTAATCCCTTTAATGTTATGTGCTGCCAGTCCAGTTGGAGCGGTGACAACACAACACAGCGATGACTCTGTCCTTTCCTGCAAATAGCATGAAATTGCTTTAATGAGGAAACTTTTTCCAGTTCCCGCTTCTCCACTCACGTACAGTCGGACAGGCTTCAACGACGTACATGAGCACTCTTTCTTGTCATGACTTAATCCATGATCAATTTGCATGGTAACTTCGTCATATATTTTCCTCTGCTCAACGTTGAGTTGTCTTTCCAACTCTTCTAAGTTAACCGCATCCTCCTGAGCATGTGCCATGGCTCTTTCCACTTCATTCATGGCAGTGGCAGCTTCATTTTCGATAACAGGTCCTCCTAGTGGATCCTGACTCAATGAAGCAGAACTCTGACTGTCCTGAGAACTGTCTCTGGCAATCTCGGCTGCAATCGTTGCTTCCTGCTCAATTTCCGCATTCAACATTTCTACATATTTGGGAAAAGCAGGACATTCTATGGTCTCCTTGGCGGCATTGAAAGAGTCTTCGTAACAGAGGAAATCTCCAAGCAGTTCCTCTTCTGCACGCCAAGGCTTGAAAAGTTGCAAAAGTGCTAAATAGAAAAACTCCTTTTTTTCAGGAGATTCGCCACTCAATTTTCGATGGTTTACCAAGTGGCATTTTCTTTGCTTGACCAGACATCCCTCACTTCCTATTACAGCATACACTCCTTTCTCAGTATCTTCTTTGATGTTCCTCTTGAATATGTAATTTTGAAGAACCTCATACAGACAAACATTGTCGAGGTGACTGCTTCTATTTGGATAATATGTATCCAACATGTTGGTCTTCAAAATGTCGGTACTGTTTGGCTCCTTTTCCGCCAAATACTCAATTTCCCGCACAGGTTTCAGAACTCGATTACGCGTTGCAGCAAGACCAAGACTCACCCAAACGATACTCCTGGACTTGGCATAGAGACTTGCTGAAGACAACCGGTCAGAGCATTCGTAAGCTCCAATTTCTCGATGCGACAACATCTTCAGACTGAAACTGTACAACTTCTTGCTCAGGCTCTTTTCATGGGAAATGTCCTCCCACATATCCTTCAATTCTGTCTTCTCTTTTTTGGTGATGTAAGACGTCACATACCGAGCCACAGCCATACAGTTATCAGCCACAAACTGTATATCCATGTTAGCATTCCACATGGACAAAATCACCGGGTTGTAGTCGTTGATGTACTTGGACTCTTCGTTCCTCTTCAAATTGTATGTGTTTTTAGGTGATTTCTTCATGACATTATGTCGCAGCGAAGACATCAAACTGTTTACTCTTCCTTTAGAAATCACCGGTCATGGAAAACCGAAACGACATTTGGTGTAGAACTTGTCCTTGTTTCGGAATTTACGACGGCAGTACTTTCCACATCGATGGCTTTGGAAACGCAGAACTTTTTCTCTTAAGCTTTTCTTCTCCTTTGCGTTTGGAACAGCACACGTAGAATACTGTTGGATGAAACTCATCACTGAGTCTTCTGGATCCGTTCCAAATTTAGGTGCATCCTTGATCCAAAGCAACATATGTATATGAGGAGCACCTCTTGCTTGGTACTCCTTTCTCCAGAAGAAATCCAACACCTCTCCAAGAGGTGGATTCTTCTTATTCATGATGAAAGACATCATAGCTTCAAATCTATGATTGAAGTACCTACATACATTGAATGGATCCAAAGAGCACAGTTCTCCGGGTGTCTTGAATTCGATGTTATCTACGTTAGCATTTGCCTCTCGTAGAAATTCAAGTAAGTCTTCCCAGCCATACTCGGCACAGCTCAGAGTGAGGAACCATGTGGGAGTACCTAAGTTCCTCAGCATACATTTTAAATCACCATGACGACGGTACCAGTACTCATTAGTACCACGCTGACACGCCATGAGATTAATCAGGTGAGAATCCAAAATACTGTCTTGGACATTGACTTTATCCATAAAGTCACTTGCCGAGATGTTTTGCATGTGTATACCACTTTTCAAGATGTGGTTCACTGCATATGACAGTCCCGACAGATCACTTTCAAACAGGAGATGAAACAAATAGGGAATGCATTGTCGAAACCTAGCATCTCCTGCATACAATCGCAAAGTCCGGTATTCAGAAGCAGGAATTTGATGAGGTCGCTCATCATATCTTCCTCCCTGACCTGTTGGAAAAAGCTGTGGGAAACACCGAGCTTCCAAACTTTCCTCCCAAACACTAATGGGACTCCCTTTGGCTTGTTTCATTTGAAACAACTCAATAGCATTCCCCATGACTTCCTTGGAATGCAAAGGATGAACACTATAATGTTCATATATTTCTTCACTAGTAGAGGGTTCTACTTTCTCAATTTGACCAGCACACAAATCGCTATCCTCTTCCTCACTTACTTCCTCTTCTGCAACATATACATTCTTATAGTATTTATTATTTTTTTTCAAATACAATGTTGCCTTTTTAACTTTCCTAACATCTACTAAATCTTGCCATATTTTCTTATTCTTTGTCGGAACCCCATTAACTAAGATAACCAGAGGTTCCTCTTCCACTTTTTCTACTCCAATTGTGTTAATGTTTTTCTTCAAATCTAGAGGCAAATAAACAACTCTTCCCTTTAATCCTCTCTGTAAATCTGATGGAGGCAATTTCCCTGTCTTTGGCTCCATTCTTACAATAGCCTGAAAGGGATGGATACTTTGAATCAAAATAGATTCATAAGTATTTAAATCCTTCAATTCAGAAGGAATCTCAACCAATTCCAGATTATTATGAACTGCTCTAGCAGGCATCTGGTTTTGATTTAATTTGCAACAACAATAAGTACACACACGTTGATCAAATCCCAAATCAAAACAATTTTCTACCATCAAGTATGTTGCAAAATCCTTCCATTCACTATTATTTTCCCTTTCACTTTTTGCATATAAATCCACTAACTTAGTCTGATTCTTATAATAAGTGCGTCGACAACACACACAAGTGAAATTAGGCCTCTCACTTGATTTCACCTGAAACGTCGCAATTTCCCTCTGGAAATTATCTGTACTGGAAACCTGTACACTATCTTCCACATTACCCTCTTCTTCTGGGTCAATTTCAACATTCTCCTCTTTACTTCCAAAGTAACAAAACTCAATTTCTTCACATATGTTCTTCACATCTATTTCAGAACCATGCAAAAGAGCAGCGCATAATTGTTTAAGCATAATTGCTGGACTCTTAGCATAATACAACATTCTAACTAATTTCCTCACTTTATTATGATGCACTGCTAGCATCCTGAAATGATGAAAAACACTCTGGCATACTCTCCTGGAAAGACAAGCCAGTGAATGACCATGCAAACCTGTCACTTCTCTCACTCTGCAAGGATCTAATTCTTGCAACAACTTCATTTTCTGCTTCAAACTTTTCTTATTAAATGACCGTACAAAATCACAAAGCAAATTGATGGAATCCTGTCGCACACTGCAAATACTACTACACTTCC
Organism: Lissotriton helveticus; assembly: GCF_964261635.1. Classification (NCBI taxonomy): domain Eukaryota; kingdom Metazoa; phylum Chordata; class Amphibia; order Caudata; family Salamandridae; genus Lissotriton; species Lissotriton helveticus. The sequence continues at coordinate 790,044,821 of NC_136068.1, forward strand.
AGGTGTACACAGGACCCTTAGCACGTCTTCCTAAAACCTCATTACCTAACACCTCTTCTGCCTCTGTTGTCACAAGTTTTTCTTTTTCAACTGGACAACCATCTTTCACTTCATAAGCACGACCACTGGTGTCAACTGCATGCACCAAATCATTATCCTGGAAATAACTCTCCTCATTAAAAAATGCCTCACAGCTTGAACTATGCATCCATTCTCAGAAAAAACTTCACAAAAATTACTACGATTAACTATTCTCTTCCATCTACTATTTCTTTTGAAATCATAAATTGCCTTGTTTAGCTTCCTAATTCTATTGATTATCAAAATAAATAACTTACGTTTAATTTCAAATGCCTGATCAATAACTTTCTCAACTTTTTTTTTCTCTTATAAAAAACCAGTTTCTGTTGACCTTTCTTAATATTTTTTAACAAATTGCCAATTATCCTGTTGCGGAACATTCGTTTACGAATGTCCCTAAACTGTTGTTTCCTTCTACTATCATGCACAGAGTTATCTCTTGCTCTAGCAGTAACATTTTTGATTGGCCTTTCCTTTCCATTTGATTTGCTTATCTTTTTATGGACTGAAACATTTTCTGTAGTAATATTTTTTTTACTACACATATTTCTTATGAAATATTTTGTGCTCTTACCCGGTGCTTTCTTCGTGACTTGACAAATCTTTTTGTTAGAGGACTGCTGCTTATTTTGTTTCACCTGCTGTCTTTGACGTTTTGCAGCCTTTCTCTGTCTTTCTATTGTTGGCATGGTGAAATCTTGAAATGATCTGCAGTTGAATCTGTGGTAAAATATAATAAAAAATGTTATTAACCACTATTACCAAACAGTAAATCAATAACAATGATCAAAAACTTAACACACTACTTGACATTTTAAATAGAAGATTTTTTAGTCCTTGGCAAATTTACAATACAGAAATAGCAGAAAAGAAATGACATTTATATTTATGTTACCTGTGCTATTTTATATGTGAATCTGATCTAATTTTATGAGCATATTTTAATATTTTATTGAAGACACTACACATAACCTGTTTTTGAAGGTGTCTTTATTTTTAAATTAAACGGTTTACATTTTTACTTTTTATTAATTATACATTTTAAAAATAAATGTTTATATTTCCATAGGCTCAAGCAGGTCAGCTTCCCACCCTATGTCGTATAATTCGGACAAATCTGCATCCTCATCACGCTCTTCTTCATCCTCAGGATTTAAATCATCCAATGGATCAACATCCACTGATGTTTCAATTACAAGTTCAATGATGAGGTCAAAATCAACTGATTGCAGATTATCACTCATGTTGATGTTGTCTTTATCTTTAAAGAAAGATAACAACAATGAGATGTTGCAGAGTAAGAGACAAATCTCAGAGATTATAATAGTAAAATTGTTTAACAAGAGTAATATTTTGCAGCTATTATTTAGCCATGTCCAGCAATGCTGATCAGGTGAAGACTATGTCTAATTTTTCAGTGAACAGGACTCATCTCTTCTTAACCTTGGATAAGCCTCACCGACTCTGTGTGTCCTGCACATACTTAAATGTAAAGGGGCAGATTTATGTTAAATGGCACATCCCCAGGCATGCACCAGTTAACGTGCACCGCTGCTCTGCCACCCATGGTGTGCCGTATTTACAATCAGATAGGAGAAAACTGCGTCAAAACCCTGCGCCTGCTTTAAGCAGGCATAGGTCTTGACGCAACATTGTGGAGATGGGGCACCCCTGAGCCTTGCTTGAGCTGCATCGCACTTGCGATACAACTCCAGCAATCACTACCTTTACATCACAGATACATCACGCATCTGTGCCATTTTTGCCCCATGATGCCCCGCATTGTAAATGCAGCACACCATGGGTGGCGGAACAGCGGCACAGGATGACTGACACATCCCTGGTGATGCACCAGTCATCATAAATCTATCCCTAATCTTCTTATCTTGTTACAGATGAACCGCCATATGTACCATCAAACTATTTTGCATTTCCTAAATAGCGAATTTTAAGGAATAAATAGCAATTCTTTACCATTCCTAATTTGCAATGAGCAAATTGCTAATTGCAAGTTACCCATTCATTTCCATGGGCTAGGAGCCTCATAGGAATGATGGTTTAATTTGCGATTAGCAATTTGCTCATCACAAATTAGGAATTTTTCCAAGGGTGCAGGGGTGTCTCAAGAACACCCTGCTGCACCCCCTGAAAAAGAAATTTGGGGGCATATGGCGCACATACATGCCCTAAGGGCATGTATGGGCGTCATATGGCACCTTTTGTTTTTTGGAAAAAAAGCTTTTTGAAAAGAATTCACAAATTACCACCAACTAGAAGTTGGTGGTAGTTTCCAAATCCTTAATGTCATTTTTTTACATATTTTTTGTTTGATACATTGCATTTAAGTAATCGCAAAATTTGCAAATCCTTCAGTGCAATCGCAAAATAAGGAATAGCAAATTTTGCTATTCCTTATTTTGCATCAAACTTGTTTGATATATACCATTTGTCTAATTAGCATTCGCAAAGGCCGAAATTCGCAGAATTTTGATCTTTGTGAATGCTAATTAGCTTGATACATATGGCCCCAAGTGAGGCCTGTCTTGCAACATGGTGCATCTTTTGCATCACTGCTGCATCGGTTTCATGTGGTACGTTTTTTTTACACCATGACATATCTGCCTAAAAGCATCAATTTGTAATTTTGTCGCCTCATAGCAAATCTTTTGCACCGCCGCTGCATCATAAAAGTGACGCACAGTGGCGCAAAAGAGGCATACACCTATCATAAATCTGTCCCTAGCATTTTAAATGATTAATTCATGATGACGATAAGGTGTGGCCTATCCAGAGGTTTGTTTAAGGTGAGGCCTACTCAGGATTGCAGATTAAAGTTACGCTTGATGAAGAATACAGAAGAGATAATACATGTAAAGGCCTACCAATGAAGTAAGTGATTTGCACTTTATTTCGCCAGTCATCATAAATGTATCCCTAAGCTTCTTATCTTGTTACAGATGAACCACCATATGTACCATCAAACTATTTTGCATTTCCTAAATAGCGAATTTTAAGGAATAAATAGCAATTCTTTACCATTCCTAATTTGCAATGAGCAATTTGCTAATTGCAAATTACCCATTCATTTCCATGGGCTAGGAGGCTCATGGGAATGAAGGTGCAATTTGCGATTAGCAATTAGCTCATCACAAAATAGGAATTTTTCCAAGGGTGCAGGGGTGTCTCAAGAACACCCTGCTGCACCCCCTGAAAAAGAAATTTGGGGGCATATGGCGCACATACATGCCCTAAGGGCATGTATGGGCGTCATATGGCACCTTTTGTTTTTTGGAAAAAAAGCTTTTTGAAAAGAATTCACAAATTACCACCAACTAGAAGTTGGTGGTAGTTTCCAAATCCTTAATGTCATTTTTTTACATATTTTTTGTTTGATACATTGCATTTAAGAAATCGCAAAATTTGCAAATCCTTCAGTGCAATCGCAAAATAAGGAATAGCAAATTTTGAATTAAGGACATTTTAAGTCATTTCCACATGTGCAGTGTTTTCAAATTATGATTTGAAAATCGTTTTTGGGGAAAAGTAATGGTTTGCAAATTTATGACAAGGACATAATGGTGTATGCTTCTCTATAAGGCATTTCAGTGTCTCTGATGTCATTTTTCCCATATTACATTATAAGACCTTTCCCCATGGAGCACATTCCTTGTAAATATGCTCCCACCTGTGCATGGTGAATTTAGATTTTGACTGTTTGAGTCACATAGCCATGTTAAAAGTGACCCAAAAAAATTGCAAACGCTTTAAAAAAACACATCCATGTGTCTTAAGGACATTTTAAGTCATTTCCCCATGGACAGTGTTTTGTAAGTGGCGCAAAAGAGGCATACACCTATCATAAATATGTCCCTAGCATTTTAAATGATTAATTCAGGATGACGATAAGATGTGGCCTATCCAGAGGTTTGTTTAAGGTGAGGCCTACTCAGGATTGCAGATTAAAGTTACGCTTGATGAAGAATACAGAGGACATAATACATGTAAAGCTCTACCAATGAAGTAAGTGATGTCCACTTCATTGCGCCAGTCATCATAAATCTATCCCTAAGCTTCTTATCTTGTTAGACATCAACCGCCATATGTATCATATAACTATTTTGCATTTCCAAAATAGCGAATTTTAAGGAATAAATAGCGATTCTTTACCATTCCAAATTTGCGATGAGCAAATTGCTAATTGCAAATTACCCATTCATTTCCATGCGCCAGGATGCCCATATGAAAGAAGGTGCAATTTGCAATTAGCAATTAGCTCATCGCAAATTAGGAATTTTTCCAAAGGTGTAGGGGTGTCTCAATAACACCCTGCCGCACCCCTGAAAAAGAAATTTGGGGGCATATGGCGCACATAAATTTTAACAACATTCCTTTACCTCAAAAACGATTTTCAATTCATAATTTGAAAACACTGCCCACAGGGAAATTACTTAAAATGTCCTTAAGACACATGAAAGTGTTTTTTTATTGCCTTTCCAGCATGGTTGGGTCACTTTTAACATGGCTATGTAACACAAACATTTAAAATCTAAATTTGCCATGCACAGGTGGGAGCATATTTACAAGCAATTTGCGCCACAGAGAAAGGTCTTACATTAAAATGGGAAAAATAACATCAGGGACAGTCAATTGCCTTATAAAGAAGCATACACCATTATGTCCTTGTCATAAATTTAAAAACAATTCCTTTTCCCCAAAAACGATTTTCAAATCATAATTTCAAAACACTGCACATGGGAAAATTACTTAAAATGTCCTTAAGACACATAAAAGCGTTTTTTAATTGCCTTTGCAGCATGTTTGTATCACTTTTAACATGGCTATGTAACACAAACATTAAAAATCTAAATTTTCCTTGCACAGGTGGGAGCATATTTACAGGCAATTTGCGCCACATAATTCATAATTTTCTCCTTAAAGCACACTATTCTCTATCTAAATTAAAGAAATATTTTCTCACCTTAGCAAATACTTTGAGTTTGAAAACAGTCTCAGAAACACACCAATTTGTCTTCAGCAGAGCAAAAGGTATGCACTCCAGAGTCTGCAGCTATCAAAAGCACAGAAATGCTGTAATTCTTCACACATATCTCTCATGTCACCCAATCAAAACTCTTCCCTCACTTTTTTTCAAATGAAAACCCTTCCCCCCTCTGCCATTTCATGCCTTTTCTGCATAGCAACCACCTCTTGGAAGACTTCTGGTGTTTGCAAGTTCACACAACAATGTTGCAATTGAACTCTGAACTCTCAGTGCACCTGCATATCCAGTGCATTCTTTCATTTAATGATTTTTTATTGACCATTCAAAATACATCTTTCAAATAACTCATCCGTGCACCCTAACTTTCTGTTTTCAGCAATCAAAATCCACCAATCACTGTTACTGCTTCATGAACACAGAAACTCCACAGTTTTTTTCATTTTAAACTCTCATTTTTTCAACTGCCATTTCATTGCCACACTTCATCTGACTGCAGGAGAACCTTCTCTCACCATGTTTTCTGTCTGGATTGTTGGACATAGTTATATTCACTGGGCTCAAAGGTACACTGAAAACAGGAATTTACCTAACCTCAATTTACAAGATGTGGAAATTAAGTGGTTTGGCCACAGAGGATTAAAATGTCACCAATTGATACCATTGGTGAAAACCTTTATGCATTTGCCCAAACCTGACCTGTTAATTGTGCACTGTGGAGGTAATGACTTGGGCACTTTGACTGGTGTAGGTCTGGAAATGCTTTTAAAGGACACCTTTGAGCAATTAATGGCACTTTTTCCTCAGACTGCCTTGGTATATTCAAATATATGCCAAAGACAGAAATGGAGGTGGTCAAACCAATTTTGTCCACAAATTGAGAAGTCGAGGAAGCATGTAAACAAATCTGTTTCAGCTTACATGAGAGACCATGGAATGGGCTCCCTGTACAACAATAACTTGCGTTACTACATGCAAGATATCTACAGAGGAGATGGAGTTCACTTCTCAGATGAGGGCAACAGAATTTTCACTCTGAATTTAAGAATGTGCATTGGTACCTACTTATAAGTACCTAAATGTACCATAAACCCAAAAGCTCTTCTCAGAGCTACCCTACATCTGATCACTCACAATTATTATTTTACTCTAACATTTTTCACTAATTTTCAACAAAGTACGCTCCCTGGGGCACTACCCGGTACGCGAACCGGGAGCTAACCTCGCGAAATTTTTAAAAAAAATGTTTTTTTTCGCACATATGGGCCTCAGCCACCCTCACAAAACCTAGGGGGTCAAGATAAGTCTACCGTGCCCCCTTCTACCCATTCTGAACATTATTTGCCCTCCATCTTGTATCTTAATTCGACCGAAACACAAAATGGTGGACTCCCGTTACGCTTAAGGTTCGCGAACCGGGGCGCTCAACGGTTCGCGTACCGGGTCGCTCCCTGGGAAGCGCACCATCAAAAAAGGTGGGAAAGTAGTTCACAGAAAAGCCACTGGAGACAATTTCACCAAATATAGACTAGCTCATACTACATACCAGTCCCTACCATTTTCACAAATTTGATTGGAATTCCATTTAGCCATTTAGCCTGTAGACCTCTCTAAATACCGTGAGGTAAATTACTTCACAAAACACATCTGAAGTGTTGGAATTGACAATCAATTAAAATGTTACTTTCATTTTCTACTTTTTTTACCTGACATTTGATTGGTTATATACCTGAATATATATAAAGGAAGAGAAGAAAACACAGCCATTTTGACTACTACTTCTTGGTGTACATTTCAATAGGATTTTCACTAATTCCTTCAACTTCTATCTAAAGGTAAGTTTTTATTTTTAAAACTGAAGTATATTGTGCACTATAAGTTAATATGGTAAACTTTTTCTGATAGTTATATACTATCCCTCTGTAGTAGTTATAGATTTAGATAGACTTCTCTGTTATAGTTATGGATGGAGTTAGGCTTCTCTTGTATAATTATGAATTTACTTACGTTAAATCACATACACTTTTTTATATTCCTACTTCCACTCTGATACTATACACTGCCCAAAATTAATCACAACAGTGCCCTATCTCTACTAATATATATTTTTTTAATCTAAATTTCAGGCAAAATGGAAGGCGAACAGAAAGTTGAATTTCAAATTGTCCTGCAAGAGAGCAGCCAAGAAATCAATGATGAAAATGATATTGAATTTTTCGATGAAACTTTAGACAAAGAACTACTGCAATGTGTACAAGCAGTAGATAACCTCCTTGAAAATGAGGACATTTTACACCCTCAGAGACTACAATGTATATTCAATGATAATTATGAAATTTCTGACAATGAAATGTTAGAAAGTTTAATAAATTATGAAACACAATCACAATAAAAAAAAATGCTTAAAAAATAAAGAAAATAAAAAATAATCAACAAAAACAACAATCAATTAACATACAGCATTTAAAAAGTCTATCATTCATTTTTCATTGCAGTACGCTGCCCAGAACGCTTCCCGGTTCGCGGACCGGGCGCTCCCCACGCAAAAAAAAAACAAAAATTTTTTTTTTGTTTTTTTTGCCCCGCGGGGCCCTTTAAAAAATTCCACATTAAACCTAGGGGGTCAGGGAGGATCTAGTATGCCCCCTTATGGTCATTTTCGCCTTTGTTTTGGCCTCCTCTTGTCTCTCAATCCTACCGAGAGACAAGATGGCGGCCGCTCCGGACTGTTTAGAATGTTGACAGACACCGGAGAGCCAATCAGCTTAGCTACGCGAAGTTCCGGTACGCTTAAGGTCCGCGGACCGGAGCGCTGCCCAGAGCGCGCTTACAGATATATATCTTTTTTTAAACGTTAATTTCTCAAAATCCACTGGAGCACATATATTGAGACCTAGAAAAGGCACATCGGGCTACCAGTCCCTACAATTTTGCCAAGTTTCATGCAAATCCATTCAGCCGTTCGGGCTAAAAGTGAGGCCAACCGCCCTATGGAAAACTCAATGTTAAAAACACGTTTTGGGACCCCCCTTTTTTCTCGGCCCCCCCTTGACGAAACCCCCCCAAATTTCCAAGGGCTGCTCAGAAACAAAATGTTCCATTTTCCAGAAAATGTCAGCCAATTCCGTCCACAAACGCCAAAGTTATTAGACATAGAATTTTCAAAAATCCCATAGGGAAAAAATCCTAACTATATATACCTACTGGCGACCGCCAGTAGGTAATATATATATATATATATATATATTTCTTTGTAAAAATGTTATATAATTTAAACATTGTAAATTAATTACAATGAATAGTTTATTAATTGTTTTAAAGTACATATATATATATATAAATATATATTATTTATTATATATGTGTGTTCAACTTTTTAAAATCAAGTTTATTTGTTCTATTCATTTTAATGTTTTTTTTATTTTTTATAAATCTTTTTGTTATTAATTGAAACACAAAAAGGATCAACAGTAGGTGCCGTACATTATGAGACAACAGGAAAATATACAAACATATAATGCAGAATAGACGGATGATCACCGAGACGAGAACTGCCAAAAATTGTAACAAGCATGCGGCCGTATCATATACGATAATTCTTCAAAGGCCAGTCCAAACAATAAAGCCCACAAACCCCTCCACCCAAGGGAAACAGGATTGTCATAGAGAGATGATTTTCGAGTGACGGGAGAAATGAAGTGCAACAATTCAATGGACCTAGGCAACTACCGAAACCAACACGCAACAATATAAAACGCAACTCATTACTAGAGGCAGCCCAATCAGTACAGCCCACAGAACCCGTCTACCCACAATACAGGATTACTCGTCGGTAAGGCACCCAATATCAGGATTCATATAGGATTTTAGAAACAAACAAAAACACACACAATACTAAAAACCCCTTCCCCCCACCCTGCACCCCTGCATGTAGCTTTCGCCTAATCCCAACTAGCAGTGTGCCTGTCGCCCCATCTAAACTAAATAACTAAAAGTAGAAAATGGAGGAGGGCCGTCCTCGTGTGGGCCCCCGGTCCCCCCTCCCCACCCGCCAGAACCAAGCAACCCCTATAACGGACCCTTCATTTTATGAAAAAACTTATGTATAACAACACAGGGGAAGCTTTAAAAAAACCCGCCCGCCCTCCCGTATGCACAACGGTAGCAAATCCCACATTCACCGGGGCCACAATTCCAAATCCAGTTCATCAGTCTCAGCCTTGGCCCTTCCAATCAGTCATGTGAAGCCCTTCCGGTCGAACTGCCGCCTCCACAGGAGAGTCAAAGTGCGTATAGATTTCAGCAAAGTACGTCCAGAGACGAATCAAAGTTGTTAAGCCATTTAGAACCCCATCACCACTAAGGGCCCCCCTCATCGACATCAACTCCCAACGTTGTTTCCATCGCAATCGTAGTAAAACTGCCGGGAAGGGGAGAGATGCTGTTTCGAGCCCAAAACAATTCCCGACAGGGGTTCCCGGAACGAGAGCACTGACCAATCTTCCCACAGTCAAAGGTGATGATAGGTACAATGATCCAGTCGAAGCACCAAGTTCGCAGTTATCGGCAGCCACTCTCGTTGCACGGGACCCTCATCCTTCGATAACATGGCCATTGCGGGTGTCGCAGCATGCAGTAGTTCCTTCAATGGAGCAGAGTCCGGTCCAACTTACCCTGTCTCAAAAGCACAAGCAATCATTTTGTGCACGAGGGCCTCCACATATGAATGGAGTACCCCGATGGCCGCCATTACAGTTCCCAACGACGGATCATACTCGGCCCGTCACATCTCTCCTTGCTCGGTTTTGACCACTTTAACTTCCCCCAGAGAGCCCGGTCTCTCCGGGGGAGCAGGCATGAGCGGAACGGTCGTCTGTGGAGGGCGACTTATCATGTATCACTGCAGCTATCTGCACTCCACTACCGCGAGCGAAGACCCCGACCCAGCGAACACCGGAGGGGGACAGACAGCGTCCCCGGGTAAGGGGCCTCCACCCACAGCCTCAGTCGTGCCTTGTCGCCACTCCTTTGATGGTGCAAACTCAGAGGACCGCCGTCCAAATCGGGCAAAAAACAACCTCCACAGCAATAGACCGGACCCTGCCAGACTCCCACGGCTGATGTTGTTCAACTGGAACCCGGCTGGGCCAGTACTCGAGGCCCCGGCTCCAAGCTGGTTAAGGCCTCAAACTTAAATTTGACGTAACTCCGTCTGTCAAACTGGAAAAGTTTTCGGGATTGCACCGTCAGACAGCTCTCCGGTTCATCCACAGGGAGGATTAATGACAGGATCATCTGGCAGAAGACGGAGGTCGGCGGAGCCAGGAGCCTAAGCAGCCATCTTGGTTCCTAGCGTGGCTCCTCTTAATTTTAATGTTTAATATATTTAATTGCATTATTTTATTTGATATAAAAACTATATTTTGTACAACTATATTCATTACTTTGATCTGTTTTTGGGGCTATTTTTGTACTTACCATTTTAAATATAGGGATATATTAGGTGGCGATCTTCTGACAGTGAACCAGCTATATAACTTCGATATACCAAAACCAAAGCAAAACACAAAACTTTTTTTATTTGGTAACTTTTAACAATAAAGCTCCTTCTTCTACAGGGCAGCTGCTCCATATCTCAGTTCTCACTTATACATGGTGAAAGACCAGTTTATCCCTTCTGTAATATACTTTAAATTGAACATCAACCAAAGTGTAGTGTACATACAGTGTCTCAACACTGTAAATTCAAAAACACGAGATAAGAGCTATTTGTCTGCCTCTCTACCACTGTGTCACTGGTGTATTTATTATTCCAGTACTTTCTACTTAGATGTATCTGATAAAAAAATTGTGAAACAGTGCAAATAAAAATCTGTACATTAATATCTATCAGAGCATATAGCACACCATTTCTTCTGAGTACATACAAAGAGTGTGTGACAGGTTGCATATATAATTCACCAGATGGTTCGAAAACACTACATTTTCCTCACTAAAACTTGTAAATACATGTGTTTGTGGTTGAGTACATCAATAGTCCCTGGATGATTGAATGAGTACATAGGTACTGTCTAGGTGATTCCCTGAGGATACAGGTAGTGCCTGTATAATTCCTTGTTTATGTGAGAACTCCATGGGTCATTCTGTATCTGCATAGTTACTGCCTGTGTGTTTTCCATTCGTATATCAGTACTATCTGGGTGTTTGAGTGAGTGCAAGAGTTATTAGTGCCTGAATTATTAGATAAGTGCATGATTAGTGCCTCAATAATCCAATAGATTCATAGATAGTGGTTGGATGATTAAATGAGTGCAACTTTTGTGCCTGGATAATTGCAGGAGTACATAGATAGTATGAAGGTAATTTATAGAGTGCATGGATAGTGCATACGTAATTGTTTTAGTGCATGCACAGCAAGTAGCAAATTATATGAGAGCTTGAGTAGTTTTCAGTGATTGGATGAGTACATGGCTGCTGCCCATGTGTTTTTTGTTTAGTGAACAGGTAGTGCCTGGGTGTTTAGATAAGTACTTTGGCAGGTCCTGGATATATGAATGAGTGCATCACTAGTGCCTGACGGATTAGGTAACTGTATGACTAGTGTCTGAGTGATTTCATGAGTCCTTTGTTAAATCTTGAATGATTGGATGGATGAAAGTGTACTGCTGGGGTGATTATATTACTGCAAGAGTATTGCCTCTGTAATTGAATGAGTGCATAGATAATGAATGGGTGATAGGTTTACTGCAGTTGTACTCCCTGCAGAATTAGACGACTGCAAGAGTTGTACCTGAGTGTTTGGATGAGTGAATGAGTTGTGCCTCAGTAGTTTGATGAGTGCATGGGTTGCAAGTGGGTGTTTGGATGAGTGCATGGGTTGTGCCTGGGCATGTGAATGACTGCTTGGGTACAGCCTTGGTCATTGTATATGTGAATGATTAGTGTGTGGGTGATTGGATGAATGCATGGGTAGTGCTTGCATAGTTCAACAACTTCATAATTAGTGCCTGCAAAATTGTAAGAGTGCCTGTGTAATGCTGGGGTAATTGAATAAGTGTGTGGATAGTGTGTGAGTGATTCAATGTCTGCCTGAGTAGTGGCTGGATGATTGCCTGAGTAGTGACTGGCTTACTGTGAAAGTATCTCCATTGCTATTTGATACATAATAGTTGTGACTATATCTGTGACTCATTGTTTAACTCCTGTTAACTAAACTACCTGTTTTAGTGTATCTATCCTTTTCTTCTAAGCCATGTATGAGTAAAGTCTAGATGCATTTGTTTGTTAAACTCTATCTCAAGTGCCTAAAGTGGGTCCCAGTTGTGAGTCTGCTTAGCGCGGTGACATGCCAGTTGGCGTAACCATGCCCTTTAGAAATCCTAAAATAAAAAATAAATAAATAAATATCACATTTGATATATAATTGGATACATAGATCTCTAGGAGCATACATTGCTCTGTTACTCAACGTGCACAGGGATCAGTAAGTTTCTAAAACTGAAAACAACAATTCTCACTTTTTCAAAGCACAAAACCTTTTTCTTAGTGGCATACCTACACCATTTCTCAAATATTTATTTTGTCTTGAAAACATACATTCAGTATTTCTCAAAGATAATGTTACACACCAAGTGAAGCTAGCACAAGAATTCTCAAGGGACGTTCTGAACACTACTTTAGAGGCTGTTTTCGGCCGAAAAGCGGTGATATATTTATTTCCATATCATCATTGCGCCGCTAATATGCATTAGCACATGTTAGCAGCAGTTTTACTAATGCCTCACATCGCTAATTAGATGCAAAGTAGGCGTTCCTTCACAAAACATTAGTAAAATAGATGCAAAGACAACATCGCGCTATTAACAAGCCGGACCCGGACACGAAATGCAATGAAAATAGATGCGCTAACCGCGGTTATCGCAGGAATCTAAAGTCAGGTAAAATCCTGACTTAGCTATCTTTTTAATGGAAGGTGGATTGACAGATTAAGTCTACCCTCCCATATTTACAAGCTTTTCAGTAACGTTGTGAAATCATCACTTGATTTGACACGCTAATGATGTTTATCTCCATCAATCATTGGTTTGAACATCGCCTGTTAGCAAAGCGTTGCTAATGCGCCGCTAACACGGTGATGTAATTCAGCGATGAACAGCGATAGATAAAAACACGCTGAGCGCGCTTTGCGATCATTATCTCATTTACTTCATAATATGGCCCAGCATGTTTAATGAAATACACCACCCTCACCATATACATGTAATTTTCAACAGCCTTAAATAACATAGATCACCATGTAAGAACATAAGTGACTTCATAATAGATATACACCTTCAGGCCATCTTTTCAAAAATATATAGCTCTCTACAACTCAAGAGTCTCATCGTACATGTAACTATCTGCAACCAGAAAAACCATATCTCGCAATATAAGCATAAGCAACTGATCATATAAGTTAAAAACCACATTGACAAACACTTCCTAATATATACCTAATAAGTATTACTACTTTATAATTCATATACTGGTGCAGCACATTTTCTTATCTTTTCTTCATGACTACACTACTCCTGTTTAATAATGTGACTAAAAGTACTACAATTCCCAGAATGCAAATAACATGGATCTGTCTGTTCTGCACATGATGCTGTGAAATGTAACCCCTCCGCTGCGCCGAACGTTCCACGCTGGTGCGGAATGTTCTATTGCGCGGGCAGGGCCGGAACGTTCAGCGGACGTGCGCAGCACTACATAGGTAGTGCACACGACGTCCGCTGAACGTGCCCCGCACGGAAGGGGTTAAAACATTGTCATTTTTAAAGGCATTGATCATTGTCATTTTCAACAGGACTTACATCTTAAATGCATACCCTCTGCCAGATACAGTTCATCTGATATATATTTTTTTCATATCACTGTGATACTCTTTTTTTTAATCAAACTCCCATAAACATCTTCATTTGTAATGAACTTTAAAAAAATTAAAGTTATATACATAACAGTGAATTGAGTTTGTAGATTATATTGTTGTTTTACCTTTTCAGGATAGTTTTAATACTGTTAAGATTTGCAAAAACTAAGCAAAAGAATGGTATACCACTCTTATACAAATCAACCATAAAATGGCAACCTCTTCAATCTTCTACTCTATGATCATGAGAAAGGCCGCAAGCTAAATCAAGTCTTTCATTTTAGATTACTCTAGCTCCACTTGTGAATGGTTAGAATCAGTTAACCCTTTCCCTCTCTTTCAAGATGAGATTCCTGTCTAAGCGTGTTTGCGATGTTTTCACGATCATTGCAGGGAAAAAAAGCGGGAGTCCAAACCTATATTTATCTTCAGGTTTTTTTTAATTTAAATACTGCATGACAGTTTATTACATAGTCCTAAAATTGGAAATTAAAGTTTCTCATTACTAAAATGGTGTCATAACTCCTCAACTTTAAAGAAAAAGAAAATCTGTCTCTTTAACATCCTTCCCCCATGCCCTCTTAGCTCAGTGTTTCTAGCAACCCAGTGGAACCAGTAGGTCACATGTTCCCAGTACATACTAGAAGGAACATGCTACTTCCAAAGTAGATACAGCATGTGTGGTTTACTCCACAGATTCAAAAGCATATCCATTTCTGAATTACATTTCTTTCTTCAAACAACAGCCAATAATAGGACTTCTGTATAATGCATACAACTCACTACCTAAATGTATTCACTTACATGCCGACAGCATCTGATCAAACATATGTTTAAAAAAAAATCCTCCATTTTAACTACTTTTCATTTTGAAATCTCCCTGACTGATGTTACTCCTTCACTTCAAAATGCTAAGAGTGTGGATTGTTGGCCACAGCTATGTCCATTGGGCCAAAGATGCTGAAAAAATAGAGGTATTGACAGGGACCTCGGTTTGCCAAATGTGGAGATTAGATTACTTGATTTGGCCAGAGAGAGTTTCATCAGTTGCTGGCTTTGCTTAAAACCATTGTGGATCTCCTCACCTCATGATTGTACACTGTATTGACAATGACCTAGGCACATTGACTGGAGTAGGGCTGGAAATCCTACAAAAAAACCCATTGCAGAACGAATGTCACTTTTCTCTTACACTGTCTTGGCATACTATATGCCAAACACATAAATGGAAGTGGTCATACCAATTCTGTCCAAAGATTGACAAAGTCAGGAAATATGTTTGCAAAACTGTTTCTGCATTCCTCAGAGACCATAACATGGGCTCAATCTATAACAACAACTTGTGTTTTGACATCCATGGAATTTCTAGAAATGATGGAGTGCACTTTACAGATCAAGGCAACAGGGTGTTTCTAAGTAACCTCAAACTCTGCATCCAGTCTTATGTGTAGCTGTCATATACACACAATCAGCACAAATGCTCTTGTCAAAGCCAACCTAGGGGTCGATTACGATGGCGGTGAATCTGCATCCTCCGGGCCGGTGGAAGCCACAGACCAGCCCGGAGGATGCGGATTCACCGCCGCGGTCACAGTAAACACCCACCGCCAGATTAGGATGGCGGTGGGATGGCGTTGGGAACAGCGGCGGACAGCAGGTCAGTCCGCCGCTAATCTGCGGGATGATGAGCGCTATTTGGTGGCGGTGTCTGGAAGACACCATCAGCCAAATTAGGATGTGTGGTGAAACATGCTTTTCTGCTGCGGCTTTTCCACCTTGGAAAAGCATGTGGAACTTTTCTTCTGGGGTCCCCGCGCGGTGCCTGCCACGTTGTGCATGTAAATGCAAATCATGCATTTTTAACCTTGCGGCGGGTGCTGCTTCAAGCAGCACCCGCCGCAAGGTTAAAGATAAAGGATGTGACCGCCAGGGTGGCGGCCACATCCTAATTGCAATGGAAGGACCGCCGTTGCCCCTGCGGACGGTCCCTCCACCTCCTAGTACCCAAAATATTGTTCATTTTCTTTATGAAGATTCTTTTTTGCAGTTTGTGAGAATCTTTAGTTGACATTGTGATGATTCCAGATACATAGCGAAATCGCAAAATAAAAGCAGACATTTAACAGCCACCATCAAATGCAAAAATAATAACTAAAGAAAATCTATTCTAAACATTGCACTACAAATATTACTGTATACATGCTTCTTTAAGAACATGTATAGACTCATATTTTTATACTACGTTTCTTGAAAAAACATCTTTATAACCTATTTTCTGAATTTGCGGTTATTCAGGGCATCACAACAACGTCGTTAACCCTGACGATCTCACCTTTCCTATAGAGTGTAAAATACATATACGCACACATTTTACACTATTCTACAGACTGAGGGTTTATTACTGTATTGTATTGCGATGACATTGGTACTTGCGGCAATCACGCCTATTTTACAGACTGATAAAATACATATATGCACACATATTATAGCATTTTTGACACTACATACTTATTATTGTACAGTCCCAAATCATGTTTTTCTAGTGAATTTCTATAAAAACCATCTCTTAAACCTATTTTTCACTTTCGCTGTAGTGCCATGACTCGTGATACTATTGGTACCCGTGATCACCATGAAGACATCGTGAAAATACAAAGCAAAATCAGGAATTCAATAGCCACCACCCCATTCAGAACTTACAACTATATCATTCATTCTAACCATAACACTAGATAAGTCACTATCATAATAACTATAAAAACATTTATCAGTCTCTCAATATCTCTTTAGCAGTGTGTATTAATGATTTACAGGATTATGTGTGGGTGCATAAGTCTTCAAGTGGGTCTGTAACTGGCTGCATGAGTTCTTCAATAGGTCTATAAGTGGGTGTATAAGTCACTGAGTGGGTTTATGAATGGGTGCATGAGTCTTTGAGTTTGCTTTGTGATGAGTGTATAAGTGTCCGACTGGGTATTTGAGTGTGTGTGTGTGAGTGTCTGAATGGGTATGTGATTAAGTACATGATCCTGTAAGTGGATCCATGAGTGGGTGCATAAGTGTCATAGTAGGTCTGTCTATCAGTGGGTGTGCGAGTGAAAGCATAAGTGACTCAGTGTGCCTCTCAGGCAGTGCATGAGTGTTTGAGTGGGATATAAGTCTCTGACTATGTATGTGAATAGACGCTGTATGAGGCTCTAAATGCTTATCTGAGAACACACATGGGTTTCTGAGTGAGTCTGTGAGCAGATGCATTAGTGTCTGAGTGGGCATGTGGGTGTATCAGTGTCTGAGTAGATATGTGAGTAGGTACATGAGTCCGTAGCTATGACCAGCAGGGTGTGTATATGGATATAGATATTTTTGTGTTATAGTTGAACCAATATTCACATTGCTGGCACAATAGTTGCAATTAACCTGCAACGGTACATTGGAGACCACGCTGCTGGTCATGGCATCGTTGTAAATATCGCACGTGATAAAAATAATCTATTTGGGACACAAAACGCATGTCACTAACATCCCCATTTCTCGAACATGGGGTCAGAGTATCTCTACCCTAACCCCTTATGTTAGCTTTGACATACACTTTCAGCCCTGGGAACCGTTTCCGATCAATAAAATGGCAGCCAGAACTTTCTGTTCAGGTTGAGCCAATCAAAGCATTCCCATTGGCCTCTTTCATTCGCGATTTACCACAACATCCTTGCAAAAGATCGGCAACCATCGCGAAATTGCCACCAAACATCCATGGCAAGAGATATCACTGTATTTCTTGGCTTTAATTTCTCAAGCATTACTGAGCAGATTTGCACCCAATAACAAGAAGCATAATGTGCCTAACAACATTTACCTTTCTGCCAAATTCTGCCAAATGTAGTGTAATTCCGTCCAGTGGTTTGGGGTGTAGGTTCCATAAAGCATTCCAATGGCAATTACCACTACAAATGCAGCCTTATTTTTTGCCCCTATTTCTCGGTCCACACTGCACAGATCAACCCCAAACTTTCCATGACACACTGAACCTACTTTGATGCCTTTTTTGGACAGTGTTATGAAGATTGGTCAAATGAAACCAAAGTTATAGGCAAGTCAAACAATTCTTTTCCTATGGAAACTAGGTCCTAACTATAACTACCTACTAGCGACAGATATATATATATATATATTACCTACTGGCGATCGCCAGTAGGTAGTTATAGTTAGGATTGTTTTCCATAGGAAATCCGCAACATTCTATTGGGAATAACTTCGGCGCCGGTGGACGAATCTTCGCGAATTTCTCAAAGAAGATGGCCTGCTCCGCTCTGCTCCTTCCCTGTAAGTTTGGGGGGATTCGTCAAGCGGGGGCCGAGATAAAAGGGGGGTCCCAAAATGTGTTTTCCCCATGTTAATTTCCATTGCGCGGTTGGAATCACTTTTAGCCCGAACGGCTGAATGGATTTCCACCAAACTTGGCAAAATTGTAGGGACTGGTAGCCCGATGTGCCTCTGCTATGTATCAAGATATGTGCTCCAGTGGATTTTGAGTAATTTAGGTTAAAAAAAATATATATATCTGTAAGCGCGCCCCGGTACGCGCACCGGGGCGCGCACCAGCGCGTAACGCTAGTTCGCGCTCGGAAAGCTGATTGGCTCTTGGGTGTCTGTCAACATTCCAAACAGTCCGGAGCAACCGCCATCTTGTGTCTCGGTAGGATCGAGACACAAGAGGTGGCAAAAACAAAGGGGGAAATGACCAAAAGGGGCAGGGTAGACCCCCTTGACCCCTAGGTTTGATGTGGGGGCCATAAAAGGGCTTCGCGGGGCAAAATATATATATTTTGTTTTTCGATTCTCGCGGGGGGAGCGCCCGGTACGCGGACCGGGGAGCATACCGGGGAGCATACCATGGTGAAAACCCAGTGAAATGGTAAAATAATAATTTAAAGTGCTTATAGGTAGGGTAGCTCTGAATAGAGTTGTTGTGTTGTTTGGGTGTTTCAAGTACCAACATGTAGGTACCAATACAGAGTCTTAAATGTAATGTACACCGTTTCCTCTGTAGATATCTTGCATGTTGTTACAGAAGTTATTGTGGTATATGGAATCCATATCATAGTCTGTCAGGAAAGCAGAAATAGATACTTTAAGCACTCCCTGAGAAGGCCTAGGGGATCATGTGTAGTCTATCCTGCTCCCTTATGATGATGAAAATGAGTAAACTTACTATGTAAGAAAAACACACAGAACAGATATACTATAAGTCTCACTTTATATTATAATAATTTTGGTAGTACTTCAAGAATTACATATAAAAATGAATAACGTCTCAAACAATTTTTGATTAATAAATATAAATGTATTCTTCTGCTTCTTTTTCAAAATTTAATAAAACTTCTAAAATTATATTGTCTGGAATTTCCTCATAATTATCATTGCATGATTCAATTTGTTCCAACAGTCAATTAATTGTTGGTCTATAGAGTCATCCATGAAATTCAAGACATCTTTTTTTTCATCTGGATTGTTTTCAATCTTTACTTCGAAAGAAATAACATTGGATTGTTGTTTTTCTTCCATTTTCTTTCTGTAAATTGCATAAAAAATAACTTTATCAGTTAAGTTAGGGTACTTTTGGGTTTAAGTTCAGACAGGTATTTCTGAGTTTTTAAGAGTGAAGTAAATTTTCGGCAGTGTATGGTTTCAGGCAGGAAGTAGAACTATTAAAAAGTGCATGTGATGAAGCCTAAGTAAATTCATAATTATACCAGAGAAGCCTAACTCAATCCATAACTATTACAGAGAAGCCTATCTCAATCTATAACTATTACAGAGGGATAGTATATAACTATCAGAAAATGTTTTCCCAAATTAACTTAAAGTGCACAACATACTTCACTTTCCAAATTAACAACCTTTGTGAAAGCAGTTGAAGTTTTCAGTGAGAATCCTTCTCAAATGAACTTCAGGAAGTACTAGTCAAAATGGCTGTGTTTCCCTCTCTTTTTTTTATATATATTCATGTATATAACCAATCAAATGTCAGCACATAAAAGTACAAAATGTAAGTAACATTTTAATTGGTTGTAATTTCTAACAGTTTCATATGTGTTTTTGTCATGTAATTTACCTCAGGATATTTAGACTGGGCTATAGCCTAAATGGCTGAATGGAATATCACCAAATTTGGGAAAATGGTAGGGACTGTTATGTAGTATGGCCTATTCTATAAATGGTTAACATCTCTACAAAGGTTTTTATGTAAATTACCTTTTAAAAAATGTTGGGAGCGCTTACCGGTGCGCGCCCCGGTATGCGTACCGGCAGCGCTACGGGAGTCCTCCATCTTGTGTTTCGGTAGATTTGAGACACAAGATGGAGGACAAACAATGTTGGGAATGGGTGAAAGGGGGCACGGTAGATACCCCCTGACCCCCTGACCCCCTAGGTTTTCTGAGGGGGGCTTAGGAGGCCCATATAGGCCCAATTTATTTTTTTAAATTAATTTTTCCCCTTTCCCTAACTCCCCTCCCGCATTCAACTTCTTTCAGTCCCCCTTCTTTACTTCCCTTACCCTCTGTTCCCTTCCTGTGCTCCCTCACTCATTCTCTTTCCCTTAATCATTTACTTCACTCCTACACACACACCTCACCCCCCACACACACACACCTCTGACACACACCCCACACACACACCACACACACACCTCACACACACACCCATACACCCACACACACACTCCTCACACACACACCCACACATCCCACACACACACACATGCCCCACACACATACCCCACACCCACACACCCCCCACACATACCTCACACACCCACACCTTCACCCACGCCCAAACACCCCACCCACCCACACCCACACACACACCTTACACACCCACACCCACACCGACACCCCCACCCACACCCACACACCCCCACCAACACACACCTCACTCCCCCCCACACACACACCTCTGACCCCCCCCACACACACACACACACCACACACACACACACCTCACACACACACACACACACACAGACACCCACACACACACTCCTCACACACACACACACTCACACATCCCACACCCACACACACACCCCACACACATACCCCCCACACCCACACACCCCCCACACACACCTCACACACCCACACCTCCACCCACACCCAAACACCCCACACACCCATATCCACACACACACCTTACACACCCACATCCCCACCCACACCCACACACCCCACACACCCCCACCCACACACACCTCACCCCCCACACACACCACACCCCTCCCACACACACACACAGCTCTGACACCCCCCACACACACACACACCACACACACACCTCTCACACACACACCCACACACACACCCCACACACCCACACCCCCCCCACACACACACACACACCACACACACACCCACACATCCTACACACACACACACACCCCACACACATACCCCCCCACACACACACACACCCACCCCCCCCCACACACAAACTCATTTTTTTCTTTTTTTGGGGGGGGTGCGCGCTCCGGTACACGTACCTGTACGCGTACCCTGGAGAAAAAAAGAAAGACGGAGTTTTTTAAAAATGTAGCATTTTTATATAAATTGGAGGTAGTTCTGAAAAGAACTGTTTTTTTATTCTTTTTGTTGTTTTATATGTTTTTATTGTTTTTTTGAACATTTTTTACTTTTTTTGGCTTTTCTGAACAATTTTATATTTTTTTGTAGTTTTTCTGGGGTCAAACAAAACACAGGGAATTGCAAACAGCTCAACTGGAGCAAAAAAAAAATAGAAACAAATTAAAGTTGCTTGCTGCAGTGTTGGTTGTCTGCAGCTCGATTGAGTAAAGTGATGCTTTGCTCACCATATGAAATTGTTTTGTTGCAATATATGCAAACAAATTTAAATTTTGCAAACCTGGTTTGTACATTAGGGACCATCTCCCTATCCTCTGCACCCGATGGAGTGGGTTGATTGGAGGCGCTTGAAGAAGAAGGATGGGGAGGGTTCCTGGTCAGTTCCCTGACCTCTGCTGCCAAATAATTGTTCGGGTGCTTCCTCTGCATATGTCGAATCATAGTGTGGTTCCCAAAAGAGTACTTCTTCTTTGGGTTCCCTCTTGACAGTTGTTCGCCACAGATGAGGCAAGTCACCTTAGCTGCATTCACTTTTTTTGCACCCATTGGCATCTTGTAAAAGTCCCAAATAAAATGTTCCTTGGGTTTGTATGGGGGATTGTCCTCCTCCTCCTCCTCGTCCTCCTCTTCTTCTTGACCACCAATGTGGTCTCGTGGTGGTCCTTGTGGTGGTGTTGGAGGTGGTGGTGGTGCAGATGCACCTGCAGCTGCTACTAGTGAAGCAATTTCTCACAGAATGAATGCAGGTCCTCATCACTCAAACAACAAAGTGCGAATGAGGAAAAAAAGGTGGGGTCTTTCATCATTTGGAAAACAAAACTGTTGTGAACCAATCAAAAGTGTTATTTTCAGGTCTCATGACCTAGGCTTTCTCATCATTTGGAAACAAAAAGTGTTCTGAACCAATGAAAAGTGTTATTTTCAGGTCACATGAACGGACGCGCTTACGCTACGCGCCCCGGTTTGTGCCCGGGGGTGCGCCCCGGGACGCGCCCGGCGGCGCTTACGTTGCGCGATCGTATGCGCTCGGGTGCTTCCGGGTGCGCATACGCAGTGCGTCATATGATGCATCACTCAGCTACGCGATACGTCACAATGTTGTTTTCGTTCGAGATATGGGTATCTCCATTTTTTTGAAAATGTTGGTTTCTATTTTTGAATATGTGTTTCAAGGGTTACATTACAGTGAAAGGAGGTCTGTCACTCTGTCACAAGGATGGTGTCATCAGTGATGCCATGAGTGATGTCACTGACCATGTCATGAGTGATGTAATATGTGACGTCATCAGCAGTGCATTGCACGCGCAAGTTATAGTGAGTCCAACTAACTATAACGTGGGAATTTCAATGGTTTTATGCCAGTAAAATTTCCAGCTAACTATAGCTGGTGTAAAACCTATGGTTTTTTCAGTGAATATATATAGATATATATATATATATATATATATATATATATATATATATATATATATATATATATATATATATATATATATGTGTGTGTATATATTACCTACTGGCGGTCGCCAGTAGGTATATATAGTTAGGATTTTTTCTCTATGGGATTTTTGAAAATTCTATGTCTAATAACTTTGGCGTTTGTGGACGGAATTGGCTGAAATTTTCTGGAAAATGGAACATTTTGTTTCTGAGCAGCCCCTGGAAATTTGGGGGGGTTCGTCAAGGGGGGGCCGAGAAAAAAGGGGGGTCCTAAAACGTGTTTTTAACATTGAGTTTTCCATAGGGCGGTTGGCCTCACTTTTAGCCCGAACGGCTGAATGGATTTCCACGAAACTTGGCAACATTGTAGGGACTGGTAGCCCGATGTGCCTTTGCTAGGTCTCAATATATGTGCTTCAGTGGATTTTGAGAAATTAACGTTTAAAAAAAGATATATATCTGTAAGCGCGGTCTGGGCAGCGCTCCGGTTCGCGGACTTTACGCGTAACGGAACTTCGCGAAGCGAAGCTGATTGGCTCTCCGGTGTCTGTCAACATTCTAAACAGTCCAGAGCGGCCGCCATCTTGTCTCTCGGTAGGATCGAGAGACAAGAGGAGGCCAAAACAAAGGGGGAAATGACCATAAGGGGGCATAGTAGATCCTCCCTGACCCCCTAGGTTTAATGTGGAGGCTTTAAAAGGGCCCCGCGGGGCAAAAAAAAAAAAAAAAAAAATTGTTTTTTTTGCGTGGGCAGTGCCCGGTTCGCGAACCGGGAAGCGTTCTGGGCAGCGTACTATAAGGAAAAAAGAATGATAGACTTTTCAAATACTGTATGTTAATTGATTGTTGGTTTTGTTGATTATTTTTTAATTTTTTTTATTTTTTAAGCAATTATTTATTATTGTGATTGTGTTTGAAAATTTAATAACATTTCTAACATTTAACTAGTTTATGAATTACATATAAAAATGATTAAAGACTCAAACAATTTTTTAATATTACATACAATTTTATTTTTCGGATTGTTTTTCAAAATTTAATAGAACGTCTAGCATTTGACTGTCCGATATGTCCTCTTGTTGAGTGAACATAAGTTCCCACATTTGACCGTCATCATAATGAAGTAAATGATCCACAGATTCTACACATTGAACTAATTCATGGTCCCGTGATTCATCCATGAAATCTGAGTCATCATTGTCCTCAATATCTTTTTCTGTGTTGTTCTCCAGAACAATTTCGAAGGAAACATTCTGCTCACCTTCCATTTTATTGCTGTAATTTGCATAAAAAATAAATATATCAGTAGAGATAGGGCACTGTTGGGTTTAAGTTCAGACAGGTACTTGTGAGTTTATAACAGAGAAGTAATCTATGGGCACTGTATGGTTTCAGGCGTGAAGTAGTACTATTAAAAAGTGCCTGTGAAAAAGCCTAAGTAAATTCATAATTATACCACAGAAACCTAAATCAATCCATAATTATAATAAAGAAGCCTTTCTCAATGTCTAACTCTTACAGAGGGATAGTATATAACTATCTGAAAATGTTTTCAAATTTATAAAATAATATCTCACCTTCTAAAAAGAAGTTTAAGTTGTGAGTGAAAATGATCTTGCAATGTAGTTCAGGAAGTAGTAGTCAAAATGGCTGTGTTTCTCTCTCTTCCTTTATATATATTCAGGCACATAGCCAATCAAATGTCAGGTAAAAAAAGTAGAAAATGAAAGTAACATTTTAATTGGTTGTCAATTCCAACACTTCAGATGTGTTTTGTGAAGTAATTTACCTCAGGGTATTTAGAGAGGTCTACAGGCTAAATGGTTAAATGGAATTTCAATCAAATTTGTGAAAATGGTAGGCATTGGTATGTAGTATGAGCTAATCTATATTTGGTGAAATTGTCTCCAGTCGCTTTTCTGTAAACTACTTTCCCACCTTTTTTGATGGTGCGCTTCCCAGGGAGCGACCCGGTACGCGAACTGGTGAGCGCCCCGGTTCGCGAACCTTAAGCGTTACGGGAGTCCACCATTTTGTGTTTCGGTCGAATTAAGATACAAGATGGAGGGCAAATAATGTTCAGAATGGGTAGAAGGGGGCACGGTAGACTTATCTTGACCCCCTAGGTTTTCTGAGGGTGGCTGAGGAGGCTCATATGTGCGAATTTTTTTTTTTTTTTTTTAATTTAGCGAGGTTAGCTCCCGGTTCGCGTACCGGGTAGCGCCCCAGGGAGCGTACTTTGTTGAAAATTAGTGAAAAATGTTAGAGTAAAATAATAATTGTGAGTGATCAGATGTAGGGTAGCTCTGAGAAGAGCTTTTGGGTTTATGGTACATTTAGGTACTTATAAGTAGGTACCAATGCACAGTCTTAAATTCAGAATGAAAATTCTGTTGCCCTCATCTGAGAAGTGAACTCCATCTCCTCTGTAGATATCTTGCATGTAGTAACGCAAGTTATTGTTGTACAGGGAGCCCATTCCATGGTCTCTCATGTAAGCTGAAACAGATTTGTTTACATGCTTCCTCGACTTCTAAATTTGTGGACAAAATTGGTTTGACCACCTCCATTTCTGTCTTTGGCATATATTTGAATATACCAAGGCAGTCTGAGGAAAAAGTGCCATCAATTGCTCAAAGGTGTCCTTTAAAAGCATTTCCAGACCTACCCCAGTCAAAGTGCCCAAATCATTACCTCCACAGTGCACAATTAACAGGTCAGGTTTTGGCAAATGCATAAAGGTTTTCACCAATGGTATCAATTGGTGACATTTTAATCCTCTGTGGCCAAACCACTTAATTTCCACATCTTGTAGATTGAGGTTAGGTAAATTCCTGTTCTCAGCATACCTCTGAGCCCAATAGATGTAACTATGTCCAACAATCCAGACAGAAAACATGGTGAGAGAAGCTTCTCCTGCAGTCAGATGAAGTGTGGCAATGAAATGGCAGTTGAAAAAATAAGAGTTTAAAATGAAAAAAACTGTGGAGTTTCTGTGTTAATGAAGCAGTAACAGTGATTGGTGGATTTTGATTGCTGAAAACAGAAAGTTAGGGTGCATGGATGAGTTGTTTGAAAGATGTATTTTGAGTGGTCAAGAAAAAATTCATTAAATGAAAGAATGCACTGGATATGAGGTGCACTGAGAGTTCAGAGTTCAATTGCAACATTGTTGTTTGTGCTTGCAAACACCAGAGGTCTTCCAAGAGGTGGTTGCCATGCAGAAAAGGCATGAAATGGCAGAGGGGGGAATGGTTTTGATTTGAAAAAAGTGAGGGAAGAGTTTTGATTGGGTGACATGAGAGATATGTGTGAAGAATTACAGCATTTCTGTGCTTTTGATAGCTGCAGACTCTGGAGTGCATACCTTTTGCTCTGCTGAAGACAAATTGGTGTGTTTCTGAGACTGTTTTGAAACTCAAAGTATTTGCTAAGGTGAGAAAAGATTTCTTTAATTTAGATAGAGAATAGTGTGCTTTAAGGAGAAAATTATGAAGAAAGTTGTGTTCTTCAAATGTTGCTTTGTCTCAAGTGTTTTACAAATAGATTTTGTTTCTTTGAGAAAATGTAATTGGAGAAAATGTGAAGTATTAGTACTGACAGGGTGTTATTGTGCATAGGAGCTGTGGAGTCTTTTCAAATTATGATTTGAAAATCGTTTTTGAGGAAAATGAATGGTTATAATATTTATGACAAGGACATAATGGTGTATGCTTCATTATAAGGCAATTGAGTGTCTCTGATGTTATTTTTCCCATTTTAATGTAAGACCTTTCTCTGTGGAGCATATTGCTTGTAAATATGCTCCCACCTGTGCATGGCAAATTTAGATTTTGAATGATTGTGTTACATAGCTATGTTAAAAGTGACCCAACCATGCTGCAAAGGCAATCAAAAAACGCTTTTATGTGTCTTAAGGACATTTTAAGTCATTTCCCTATGTGCAGTGTTTTCAAATTATGATTTGAAAATCGTTTTTGGGGAAAAGGAATGGTTTGTAAATTTATGACAAGGATATAATGGTGTATGCTTCTTTATAAGGCATTTCAGTGTCTCTGATGTCATTTTTCCCATATTACATTAAAAGACCTTTCCCCGTGGGGCACATTCCTTGTAAATATGCTCCCACCTGTGCATGGCAAATTTAGATTTTGAATGTTTGTGTTACATAGCTATGTTAAAAGTGACCCAACCATGCTGGAAAGGCAATCAAAAAACGCTTTCATGTGTCTTAAGGACATTTTAAGTCATTTCCCTATGTGCAGTGTTTTCAAATTATGATTTGAAAATCGTTTTTGGGGAAAAGGAATGGTTTGTAAATTTATGACAAGGATATAATGGTGTATGCTTCTTTATAAGGCATTTCAGTGTCTCTGATGTCATTTTTCCCATATTACATTAAAAGACTTTTCCCCGTGGGGCACATTCCTTGTAAATATGGTCCCACCTGTGCATGGTAAATTTAGATTTTGACTGTTTGAGTTACATAGCCATGTTAAAAGTGACCCAAAAACTTGCAAAGGCTTTAAAAAAACACTTTCATGTGTCTTAAGGACATTTTAAGTCATTTCCCCCCGGGTGCAGTGTTTTCAAATTATGACTTGAAAATCGTTTTTGACGTAAAGGAATGTTGTTAAAATTTATGTGCGCCATATGCCCCCAAATTTCTTTTTCAGGGGTGCAGCAGGGTGTTCTTGACACACCCCTGCACCTTAGGAAAAATTCCTAATTTGCGATGAGCTAATTGCTAATCGCAAATTGCACCTTCATTCCTATGGGCCTCCTGGCCCATGGAAATGAATGGGTAATTTGCAATTAGCAATTTGCTCATTGCAAATTAGGAATGGTAAAGAATCGCTATTTATTCCTTAAAATTCGCTATTTTGGAAATGCAAAATAGTTTGATGATACATATGGCGGTTCATCTCTAACAAGATAAGAAGCTTAGGGATACATTTATGATGACTGGCGCAATGAAGTGGACATCACTTACTTCATTGGTAGAGCTTTACATGTATTATCTCCTCTGTATTCTTCGTCAAGCGTAACTTTCATCTGCAATCCTGAGAAGGCCTCACCTTAAACAAACCTCTGGATAGGGCACACCTTATCGTCATCCTGAATTAATCATTTAAAATGCTAGGGACAGATTTATGATAGGTGTATGCCTCTTTTGCGCCACTGTGCGTCACTTTTGTGATGCAGCGGCGGTGCAAAAGATTTGCTATGAGGCGACAAAATTACAAATTGATGCATTTAGGCAGATGTGTCATGGTGTAAAAAACACCGTGCCACATGAAACTGATGCAGCAGTGATGCAAAAGATGCACCATGTTGCAAGACAGGCCTCACTTGGGGCCATATGTATGAAGGTAATTAGCATTTGCAAAGGTCGAAGTTCTGTGAATTTTGGCCTTTGCGAATGCTAATTAGACAAATGGTATGTATCAAACAAGTTTGATGCAAAATAAGGAATAGCAAAATTTGCTATTCTTTATTTTGCGATTGCACTGAAGGATTTGCAAATTTTGTGATTTCTTAAATGCAATGTATCAAACAAAAAATATGCAAAAAATGCCATTAAGGATTTGCAAATTACCACCAACTTCTAGTTGGTGGTATTTTGCGAATTCTTTTCAAAAAGCTTTTTTTCCAAAAAACAAAAGGTGCCATATGACGCCCATACATGCCCTTAGGGCATGTATGTGCGCCATATGCCCCCAAATTTCTTTTTCAGGGGGTGCAGCAGGGTGTTCTTGAGACACCCATGCACCCTTGGAAAAATTCCTAATTTGCGATGAGCTAATTGCTAATCGCAAATTGCACCTTCATTCCTATGGGCCTCCTGGCCCATGGAAATGAATGAGTAATTTGCAATTAGCAATTTGCTCATTGCAAATTAGGAATGGTAAAGAATCGCTATTTATTCCTTAAAATTCGCTATTTAGGAAATGCAAAATAGTTTGATGATACATATGGCAGATCATCTCTAACAAGATAAGAAGCATAGGGATAGATTTATGATGACTGGCACAATGAA
Source organism: Lissotriton helveticus (assembly GCF_964261635.1). NCBI lineage: Eukaryota > Metazoa > Chordata > Amphibia > Caudata > Salamandridae > Lissotriton > Lissotriton helveticus. Next base: position 790,073,929 of record NC_136068.1, read on the forward strand.
GTGGACATTACTTACTTCATTGGTAGGCCTTTACATGTATTATCTCCTCTGTATTGTTCATCAAGTGTAACTTTGATCTGAAATCCTGAGTAGGCCTCACCTTAAACAAACCTCTGGATAGGCCACACCTTATCGTCATCCTGAATTAATCATTTAAAATGCTAGGGACAGATTTATGATAGGTGTATGCCTCTTTTGCGACACTGTGCGTCACTTTTCTGATGCAGCGGCGGTGCAAAAGATTTCCTATGAGGCGACAAAATTACAAATTGATGCATTTAGGCAGATGTGTCATGGTGTAAAAAAACCGTGCCACATGAAACCGATGCAGCAGTGATGCAAAAGATGCACCATGTTGCAAGACAGGCCTCACTTGGGGCTATATGTATCAAGCTAATTAGCATTCGCATAGGCCTAAATTCTGCGAATTTCAGCCTTTGCGAATGCTAATTAGACAAATGGTATGTATCAAACAAGTTTGATGCAAAATAAGGAATAGCAAAATTTGCTATTCCTTATTTTGCGATTGCACTGAAGGATTTGCAAATTTTGCGATTCTTTAAATGCAATGTATCAAACAAAAAATATGCAAAAAATGCCATTAAGGATTTGCAAATTACCACCAACTTCTAGTTGGTGTTAATTTGCGAATTCTTTTCAAAAAGCTTTTTTTCCAAAAAACAAAAGGTGCCATATGACGCCCATACATGCCCTTAGGGCATGTATGTGCGCCATATGCCCCCAAATTTCTTTTTGAGGGGTGCAGCAGGGTGTTCTTGAGACACCCCTGCACCCTTGGAAAAATTCCTAATTTGCGATGAGCTAATTGCTAATCGCAAATTGCACCTTCATTCCTATGGGCCTCCTGGCCCATGGAAATGAATGGGTAATTTGCAATTAGCAATTTGCTCATTGCAAATTAGGAATGGTAAAGAATCGCTATTTATTCCTTAAAATTCGCTATTTAGGAAATGCAAAATAGTTTGATGATACATATGGCGGTTCATCTGTAACAAGATAAGAAGCTTAGGGATACATTTATGATGACTGGCGCAATGAAGTGGACATTACTTACTTCATTGGTAGGCCTTTACATGTATTATCTCCTCTGTATTCTTCATCAAGCGTAACTTTAATCTGCAATCCTGAGTAGGCCTCACCTTAAACAAACCTCTGGATAGGCCACACCTTATCGTTATCCTGAATTAATCATTTAAAATGCTAGGGACAGATTTATGATAGGTGTATGCCTCTTTTGCGCCACTTACAAAACACTGCCCACGGGGAAATGACTTAAAATGTCCTTTAGACACATGAAAGTGTTTTTTTTAAGCCTTTGCAACTTTTTTGGGTCACTTTTAACATGGCTATGTAACTCAAACAGTCAAAATCTAAATTTACCATGCACAGGTGGGAGCATATTTACAAGGAATGTGCTCCACGGGGAAAGGTCTTATAATGTAATATGGGAAAAATGACATCAGAGACACTGAAATGCCTTATAGAGAAGCATACACCATTATGTCCTTGTCATAAATTTGCAAACCATTACTTTTCCCCAAAAACGATTTTCAAATCATAATTTGAAAACACTGCACATGTGGAAATGACTTAAAATGTCCTTAATTCAAAATTTGCTATTCCTTATTTTGCGATTGCACTGAAGGATTTGCAAATTTTGCGATTTCTTAAATGCAATGTATCAAACAAAAAATATGTAAAAAAATGACATTAAGGATTTGGAAACTACCACCAACTTCTAGTTGGTGGTAATTTGTGAATTCTTTTCAAAAAGCTTTTTTTCCAAAAAACAAAAGGTGCCATATGATGCCCATACATGCCCTTAGGGCATGTATGTGCGCCATATGCCCCCAAATTTCTTTTTCAGGGGGTGCAGCAGGGTGTTCTTGAGACACCCCTGCACCCTTGGAAAAATTCCTATTTTGTGATGAGCTAATTGCTAATCGCAAATTGCACCTTCATTCCTATGAGCCTCCTAGCCCATGGAAATGAATGGGTAATTTGCAATTAGCAAATTGCTCATTGGAAATTAGGAATGGTAAAGAATTGCTATTTATTCCTTAAAATTCGCTATTTAGGAAATGCAAAATAGTTTGATGGTACATATGGTGGTTCATCTGTAACAAGATAAGAAGCTTAGGGATACATTTATGATGACTTGCGAAATAAAGTGCAAATCACTTACTTCATTGGTAGGCCTTTACATGTATTATCTCTTCTGTATTCTTCATCAACCGTAATTTTAATCTGCAATCCTGAGTAGGCCTCACCTTAAACAAACCTCTGGATAGGCCACACCTTATCGTCATCATGAATTAATCATTTAAAATGCTAGGGACAGATTTATGATAGGTGTATGCCTCTTTTGCGCCACTGTGCGTCACTTTTATGATGCAGCGGCGGTGCAAAAGATTTGCTATGAGGCGACAAAATTACAAATTGATGCTTTTAGGCAGATATGTCATGGTGTAAAAAAAACGTACCACATGAAACCGATGCAGCAGTGATGCAAAAGATGCACCATGTTGCAAGACAGGCCTCACTTGGGGCCATATGTATCAAGCTAATTAGCATTCACAAAGATCAAAATTCGGCGAATTTCGGCCTTTGCGAATGCTAATTAGACAAATGGTATATATCAAACAAGTTTGATGCAAAATAAGGAATAGCAAAATTTGCTATTCCTTATTTTGCGATTGCACTGAAGGATTTGCAAATTTTGCGATTACTTAAATGCAATGTATCAAACAAAAAATATGTAAAAAAATGACATTAAGGATTTGGAAACTACCACCAACTTCTAGTTGGTGGTAATTTGTGAATTCTTTTCAAAAAGCTTTTTTTCCAAAAAACAAAAGGTGCCATATGACGCCCATACATGCCCTTAGGGCATGTATGTGCGCCATATGCCCCCAAATTTCTTTTTCAGGGGGTGCAGCAGGGTGTTCTTGAGACACCCCTGCACCCTTGGAAAAATTCCTAATTTGTGATGAGCAAATTGCTAATCGCAAATTAAACCTTCATTCCTATGAGGCTCCTAGCCCATGGAAATGAATGGGTAACTTGCAATTAGCAATTTGCTCATTGCAAATTAGGAATGGTAAAGAATTGCTATTTATTCCTTAAAATTCGCTATTTAGGAAATGCAAAATAGTTTGATGGTACATATGGCGGTTCATCTGTAACAAGATAAGAAGATTAGGGATAGATTTATGATGACTGGTGCATCACCAGGGATGTGTCAGTCATCCTGTGCCGCTGTTCCGCCACCCATGGTGTGCTGCATTTACAATGCGGGGCATCATGGGGCAAAAATGGCACAGATGCGTGATGTATCTGTGATGTAAAGGTAGTGATTGCTGGAGTTGTATCGCAAGTGCGATGCAGCTCAAGCAAGGCTCAGGGGTGCCCCATCTCCACAATGTTGCGTCAAGACCTATGCCTGCTTAAAGCAGGCGCAGGGTTTTGACGCAGTTTTCTCCTATCTGATTGTAAATACGGCACACCATGGGTGGCAGAGCAGCGGTGCACGTTAACTGGTGCATGCCTGGGGATGTGCCATTTAACATAAATCTGCCCCTTTACATTTAAGTATGTGCAGGGGACACAGAGTCGGTGAGGCTTATCCAAGGTTAAGAAGAGATGAGTCCTGTTCACTGAAAAATTAGACATAGGCTTCACCTGCTCAGCATCGCTGGACATGGCTAAATAATAGCTGCAAAATGTTACTCTTGTTAAACAATTTTACTATTATAATCTCTGAGATTTGTCTCTTACTCTGCAACATCTCATTGTTGTTATTTTTCTTTAAAGATAAAGACAACATCAACATGAGCGACAATCAGCAATCAGTTGATTTCGACCTCATCATTGAACTCGTAATTGAAACATCAGTGGATGTTGATCCCTTGGATGATTTAAATCCTGAGGATGAAGAAGAACGTGATGAGGATGCAGATTTGTCCGAATTATATGACATAGGGTGGGAAGCTGACCTGCTTGAGCCTATGGAACTATAAACATTTATTTTTAAAATTTACAATAAATGAAAAGTAAAAATGTAAACTGTTTAATTTTAAATTAAACACACCTTCAAAAACAGGTTATGTGTAGTGTCTTCAATAAAATATTAAAATATGCTCATAAAATTAGATCAGATTCACATATAAAACAGGACAGGTAAATGAAGAAGAATTCCATTTCTTTTCTGCTATTTCTGTATTCTAAATTTGCCAAAGCACTAAAAAATATTATATGTAAAAATGTTAAGTAGTGTGTTAAGTTTTTGTTGACCGTTATTGATTTACTGTTTGGTAATAGTGGTTAATAACATTTTTTATTATATTTTACCACAGATTCAACTGCAGATAATTTCAAATTTTGAGAATGCCAACTAAGGAGAGAATGAGAAAGGCTACAAAACGTCAAAGACAGCAGGTCCATCATTTACAGCAGCAGTCCTCTACAAAAAAGAATTGTCAAGTCACCAAGAAAGCACCGGGTAAGTGGACAAAAACATTCATAAGAAATATTTGTAGTAAAAAAAATATTACTACAGAAAATGTTTCAGTCCAGAAAAAGAGAAGCAATTCAAACGGAAAGGAAAGGCCAATCAAAAATGTTACTGCTAGAGCAAGAGATAACTCTGTGCATGATAGTAGAAGGAAACAACAGTTTAGGGACATTCGTAAACGAATGTTCCGCAACAGGATAATTGGCAATTTGTTAAAAAATATTAAGAAAGGTCAACAGAAAGTGCTTTTTTATAAGAGAAAAAAAAAAGTTGAGAAAGTTATTGATCAGGCATTTGAAATTAAACGTAAGTTATTTATTTTGATAATCAATAGAATTAGGAAGCTAAACAAGGCAATTTATGATTTCAAAAGAAATAGTAGATGGAAGAGAATAGTTAATCGTTTGTGAAGTTTTTTCTGGAGAATGGATGCATAGTTCAAGCTGTGAGGCATTTTTTAATGAGGAGAGTTATTTCCAGGATAATGATTTGGTGCATGCAGTTGACACCAGTGGTCGTGCTTATGAAGTGAAAGATGGTTGTCCAGTTGAAAAAGAAAAACTTGTGACAACAGAGGCAGAAGAGGTGTTAGGTAATGAGGTTTTAGGAAGACGTGCTAAGGGTCCTGTGTACACCTGGAAGTGTAGTAGTATTTGCAGTGTGCGACAGGATTCCATCAATTTGCTTTGTGATTTTGTACGGTCATTTAATAAGAAAAGTTTGAAGCAGAAAATGAGGTTGTTGCAAGAATTAGATCCTTGCAGAGTGAGAGAAGTGACAGGTTTGCATGGTCATTCACTGGCTTGTCTTTCCAGGAGAGTATGCCAGAGTGTTTTTCATCATTTCAGGATGCTAGCAGTGCATCATAATAAAGTGAGGAAATGAGTTAGAATGTTGTATTATGCTAAGAGTCCAGCAATTATGCTTAAACAATTATGCGCTGCTCTTTTGCATGGTTCTGAAATAGATGTGAAGAATATATGTGAAGAAATTGAGTTTTGTTACTTTGGAAGTAAAGAGGAGAATGTTGAAATTGACCAAGAAGAAGCGGGTAATGTGGAAGATAGTGTACAGGTTTCCAGTACAGATAATTTCCAGAGGGAAATTGCGACGTTTCAGGTCAAATCAAGTGAGAGGCCAAATTTCACTTGTGTGTGTTGTCGACGCACTTATTATAAGAATCAGACTAAGTTAGTGGATTTATATGCAAAAAGTGAAAGGGAAAATAATAGTGAATGGAAGGATTTCACAACATACTTGATGGTAGAAAATTGTTTTGATTTGGGATTGGATCAACGTGTGTGTACTTATTGTTGTTGCAAATTAAATCAAAACCAGATGCCTGCTAGAGCAGTTCATAATAATCTGGAATTGGTTGAGATTCCTTCTGAATTGAAGGATTTAAATACTTATGAATCTATTTTGATTCAAATTATCCATCCCTTTCAGGCTATTGTAAGAATGGAGCCAAAGACAGGGAAATTGCCTCCATCAGATTTACAGAGAGGATTAAAGGGAAGAGTTGTTTGTTTGCCTCTAGATTTGAAGAAAAACATTAACACAATTGGAGTAGAAAAAGTGGAAGAGGAACCTCTGGTTATCTTAGTTAATGGGGTTCCGACAAAGAATAAGAAAATATGGCAAGATTTAGTGGATGTTAGGAAAGTTAAAAAGGCAACATTGTATTTGAAAAAAAATAATAAATACTATAAGAATGTATATGTTGCAGAAGAGGAAGTAAGTGAGGAAGAGGATAGCGATTTGTGTGCTGGTCAAATTGAGAAAGTAGAACCATCTACTAGTGAAGAAATATATGAACATTATAGTGTTCATCCTTTGCATTCCAAGGAAGTCATGGGGAATGCTATTGAGTTGTTTCAAATGAAACAAGCCAAAGGGAGTCCCATTAGTGTTTGGGAGGAAAGTTTGGAAGCTCGGTGTTTCCCACAGCTTTTTCCAACAGGTCAGGGAGGAAGATATGATGAGCGACCTCATCAAATTCCTGCTTCTGAATACCGGACTTTGCGTTTGTATGCAGGAGATGCTAGGTTTCGACAATGCATTCCCTATTTGTTTCATCTCCTGTTTGAAAGCGATCTGTCTGGACTGTCATATGCAGTGAACCACATCTTGAAAAGTGGTATACACATGCAAAACATCTCGGCAAGTGACTTTATGGATAAAGTCAATGTCCAAGACAGTATTTTGGATTCTCACCTGATTAATCTCATGGCGTGTCAGCGTGGTACTAATGAGTACTGGTACCGTCGTCATGGTGATTTAAAATGTATGCTGAGGAACTTAGGAACTCCCACATGGTTCCTCACTCTGAGCTGTGCCGAGTATGGCTGGGAAGACTTACTTGAATTTCTACGAGAGGCAAATGCTAACGTAGAAAACATCGAATTCAAGACACCCGGAGAACTGTGCTCTTTGGATCCAGTCAATGTATGTAGGTACTTCAATCATAGATTTGAAGCTATGATGTCTTTCATCATGAATAAGAAGAATCCACCTCTTGGAGAGGTGTTGGATTTCTTCTGGAGAAAGGAGTACCAAGCAAGAGGTGCTCCTCATATACATATGTTGCTGTGGATCAAGGATGCACCTAAATTTGGAACGGATCCAGAAGACTCAGTGATGAGTTTTATACAAGAGTATTCTACGTGTGCGGTTCCAAACGCAAAGGAGAAGAAAAGCCTAAGAGAAAAAGTTCTGCGTTTCCAAAGCCATCGATGTGGAAAGTACTGTCGTCGTAAATTCCGAAACAAGGACAAGTTCTACACCAAATGTCGTTTCGGCTTTCCACGACCGGTGATTTCTAAAGGAAGAGTAAACAGTTTGATGTCTTCGCTGCGACATAATGTGATGAAGAAATCACCTAAAAACACATACAATTTGAAGAGGAACGAAGAGTCCAAGTACATCAACGACTACAACCCGGTGATTTTGTCCATGTGGAATGCTAACATGGATATACAGTTTGTGGCTGATAACTGTATGGCTGTGGCTCGGTATGTGACGTCTTACATCACCAAAAAAGAGAAGACAGAATTGAAGGATATGTGGGAGGACATTTCCCATGAAAAGAGCCTCAGCAAGAAGTTGTACAGTTTCAGTCTGAAGATGTTGTCGCATCGAGAAATTGGAGCGTACGAATGTTCTGACCGGTTGTCTTCAGCAAGTCTCTATGCCAAGTCCAGGAGTATCATTTGGGCGAGTCTTGGTCTTGCTGCAACGCGTAATCGAGTTCTCAAACCTGTGCGGGAAATTGAGTATTTGGCGGAAAAGGAGCCAAACAGTACCGACATTTTGAAGACCAACATGTTGGATACATATTATCCAAATCGAAGCATTCACCTCGAGAATGTTTGTTTATATGAGGTTCTTCAAAATTACATATTCAAGAGGAACATCAAAGAAGATACTGAGAAAGGAGTGTATGCTGTAATAGGAAGTGAGGGATGTCTGGTCAAGCAAAGAAAATGCCACTTGGTAAACCATCGAAAATTGAGTGGCGAATCTCCTGAAAAAAATGAGTTTTTCTATTTAGCACTTTTGCAACTTTTCAAGCCTTGGCGTGCAGAAGAGGAACTGCTTGGAGATTTTCTCTGTTACGAAGACTCTTTCAATGCCGCCAAGGAGACCATAGAATGTCCTGCTTTTCCCAAATATGTAGAAATGTTGAATGCGGAAATTGAGCAGGAAGCAATGATTGCAGCCGAGATTGCCAGAGACAGTTCTCAGGACAGTCAGAGTTCTGCTTCATTGAGTCAGGATCCACTAGGAGGACCTGTTATCGAAAATGAAGCTGCCACTGCTATGAATGAAGTGGAAAGAGCCATGGCACATGCTCAGGAGGATGCGGTTAACTTAGAAGAGTTGGAAAGACAACTCAACGTTGAGCAGAGGAAAATATATGACGAAGTTACCATGCAAATTGATCATGGATTAAGTCATGACAAGAAAGAGTGCTCATGTACGTCGTTGAAGCCTGTCCGACTGTACGTGAGTGGAGAAGCGGGAACTGGAAAAAGTTTCCTTATTAAAGTAATTTCATGTTATTTGCAGGAAAGGACAGAGTCATCGCTGTCTTGTGTTGTCACCGCTCCAACTGGACTGGCAGCACATAACATTAAAGGGATTACTTTACATCGTTTACTGATGCTGCCAGTGGAGCATGACAACAAATTACAATATCACAAGCTATCTGGAGATGCTTGTTTTGAAGTTTCAAGAATCTTGAGGAAAATGAAACTTCTTATCATTGACGAAGTAAGCATGGTTTCCAATGTCATGCTTGCCTTTGTGCATTTGAGAATGCAAGAAGTTCTCAAAACAGAGTATGATGTGTTATTTGGTGGCAAACACATCATTGTTTTCGGAGATCTTCTGCAGCTGACACCAGTGAAAGGGCAACCTGTGTTCAAAATGCTCACGCATGAAGATACCAGGAAGTGCCTAGGCAGCATTGGCAACGTCAATATATGGTTAAACTTCAATTATGCTGAACTGCATGAAAATATGCGTCAGGCAAAGGATGAAGTTTACAAGACTATTCTACAAGATGTTAGAATTGGAAAAGTGACCGAGCATGGGAAAGAAGCTTTACATGCACGATTACTGTCAAATTTATATCCAGAACAAGATGTTGTGCCTGAGAATATTTTTCAGAAAATTACTGAGAAGAAATCTGGAATATGTTTGATGCCAACTCTTGCAGAATGTGCCAAATTCAACAACAAAATGTTGCATTTAGAAAAGCAAGAGATTGTGAAACTGGAAGCTATTGACAGAGTAGAGCATATGGGATCAACAATTATTTTGTCTGAGAATCTGAAAACAAAATTGGATTAATTAGAGAAGAGTATATCTAAAACTGCAGGTTTTGAAAAGACTCTGAATGTGTGCTTGAACTGCCGTATAATTTTAAGAAGGAATTTACATGTTGAAAGAGGTCTGGTAAATGGATCAATGGGTAATGTTGTTGATTTTGTGAAATACAGAAATAGAGATGGAATTGAATTTTTAAAAATTAAATTTGATGGCATTGAGGAAGTACAGCTAATTGGTCGTTGTTCTGCTAGATTTTTGCTTGTAAAAGACTTATATGTTCGCCGTAAGCAGTTTCCTGTTTGCTTGGCATATGCGGTGACAATCCATAAATCGCAAGGTTTAAGTGTAGACAGTGCATTGGTGAATATTGGCAGTTCAATGTTCAAGGAGGGTATGGCATATGTGGCATTGTCACGAGTTAGAACTTTATCGGGATTGTACTTGATTGAGTGTGATGTCACAAACATTTGTGCGGATCTAGATTGTGTTAAGGAATACAATAGGTTAAGAAGAGAGTATGCGCCACATTTGCCTCAATATCCTTTGTTTGAGAAACGTGTGGTAGGCCGGGAACGAAGAAATGTGACCAATACTAGGGAGGTTGTAGCAAAAAGACGAAAAGTCGATGAACCTGAAATTATAAGCAGAAACAAAAAGGATTCTGTTGAAGATGTTGTTGGTTTTCAATTTGAAAACAGTTCTGGTGTCAACTGCTATGCTAATGTAGTGGTTAATGTTTTGTTTTCTCTAGAAAATGTAAAAGAAGAGATTGTGGTCAATTCTGATCAAAGATTTTGCAGTTTGTTAAATTCTGTCTTAGAAAAATGTAGCACTGATAGAACAAACATAGAAAGTGTGTCTGAAATTCGAAATCTGTTAGACAGATGTTCAGGCCAAACACAATTCTCTCAAAATATTCAGCAAGATTGTCAGGAGTTTTTAATGTATATGCTTGATGTATTGCATGCTGAAGGTGTAGATGTAGATCAGCTGTTTGGGCTTTCTTATCAATGGCAGCATGACTGCGAGAACTGTATGGTATCAAGTACTACTAGTGTAGACTCAGAAAGATTTATATATTTAACTTTGCCAGACAGTAAATCAGTCTCCTTTAATAAGCTAGTAAAAGCAGCTGATCACAACATGGAGTGTAGCCAATGTAAATCTGAAATGATGTCCACATTATTTATACAAACATGTGGTCAGTATGTCATTTTAATGTTCCAACGATGTAGGCCTGATGGAACAAAATTGACAACTTTAATTAAAAATTTTGTGGCTTCGCAGTTGTCAATATCAGGAAGGACGCTTGTAACTGCAGCAATTATATATCATGACGGTCCTTCAATAACATCAGGACATTACACAGCTTATTTAAAGTCTAGAAATGGCTGGTCATTCTGCAATGATTCTGTTTTAATTTTCAAAAAAAAATTGCCGTATGACCTTAAAAACTCTTACCTGGTGTTTTTAAAACCAACATTTTAGGGAAAGAATCTCGGGATGTGCTCTGAGGAATTTCAAGAAGTTCTAATGGCTCCTACACGATTTGGCCTTGAGGATAAGTGTAGTTCAGAGACATAACTTCTAACCATAAGACTGGACGTCATGGAGAAATAAGTGCACTTTGAATGAGTTCAGAAAAACTATTTCTTTTTATAAGCTAATTGAAGCAGCCAATCAAAACATAGAGTAGAGGGAATGTAAGTCTGCAATGCTGTCTACTGTTTTACATTGCTTTGTGATTAAAAGTGATGTAGAGAATTAAATAATTGTAGTAGTCATAGAGGTAGTGTAAGTCTGCTTCATAGTAAGCAGTATCAGTGTCATAGGAAATGTAGAACATGACTGAGGAAGAAGGGGAAGATATTACTAGTCCAGGATTGTGAAAATGATCTTCAACATTTTAATTCTGAAAGTTGCGGAAATGCCAAATGACGGGATTGGCTTACAAGAAATCCAAGAGTTATAAATGGCTCTGACAAGATTTGGCCTTGTGGAAACTTGTGGTAGAGAGCAAGAAGTCATTTATTGTATGTAACATGTTTTTCAAAACGATGGAGGTTTTCTTTCAGAAAGTGGCGGGCTGAAAGTAATAACAGCACAACAGAGTGTAAGCTGTTCATAGGACATCCTTTGACGTCATGGAAAGTAAGTTAACTTTAAGGAGTTCTGAATTCTGATTTGTTATGTTGTATGGGTTTTTTAAACACAATCATTTTGATTGTGTTTTTTTTTCCCCGCTGTTATATGATGAATACCTTCAAGTCACTGTTTTTAGTGAAATTTGATACATTCTGAGAACAGCAAAAATAAACCATTTAACATGTATAATTAATTCTGTACTGTTTCCATTTATGATGTACATTTAGAACTGTGTAGGAGGGATGGAGAAGGAGAGGCTTCTGTAAGTATCAAAGTTCTTGCATACAGTGCTCATATTCTACGTAGTCTTTCATATGATAGACTACATTTCCACAATGAGATACCTAAGCAAAGGAAACACAGGTCATATGATTGTGGAATGAGCAAAAAAATGTGCATGTTTTTCAATTATATTACCTGTGTTTCCTAACATTACACACCACATTGTGTAGATGAGGTTTAGGCCTGTTCCTGGAGACAGAGGAGGTCTGACATTTGTTCAAGAGTGCAGTGGACATTAATCAATTCGTTGGTAGGCCTCCACATGTATTATGTCCTCTGTTCTCTTCAAACAACTCGAAATTTCATTTGGAACCCTGAGTAGGTCTCACCTCAAACAAACCTCTGGATAGGACACATCTTATTGGCATCCTGAAGCAATCATTTAAAATGTTAGTGTCTTGCGACACTTTTCTGAGACAACAGCAGTGCAAAAGATGCACCATGTTTTAAGATAGGCCTCACTTCATCTGCATCAAGATACTGTTAGTTTAAAATGTATATCTTTAGGACTGTGTAGGGGGCCTGGAGAAGCAGAAGCTTCTGTCAGTGTCAAAGTTGTTGAAAAACTGTTTGTCCTTCAATCTTTCCCCTTGTCTTTTGTAATTTTTAAATACATGTTTTAATATTTTTCAAATGTCTGTTCTCTCTTTCACAGATTGAAAGTATAAAAACAAAAAGTGAGTAATTTAACGACAATTATAAGGTAAATGTTTTGTATTCTTTTCGTTACATTTCTATCACATTCACCTACTATTAGTTCCACAGCTTTATTTCTTTAACCCTCAGTTTCCTGCCTTTGCTACTTTCCTCATTCCTTTCTCTTTTACCTACTTACTCAACTCCTTCCACTCCTTTTCTCAGTCCCTCTCTTCTCATAGTTCCTCACTCTTGTTCACTCACTCCGTCTCTATTACTCTTAGTGTCTTTGACTGATCACTTTTTCACTACTTGTTCATAATGCTTTCTCTGTGTAGTTGAAGCACACTAAGGGGCATATTATGAACACAGCCAATAAAATTATTGCTGTTTTTATTGGCAGAAAACTGGTGCAAAAGTGGTTTTAGCGGCAGTTTTCTGCCGCAAAAGCGGCTTTGGTGACATATTTCTGCCGATAAAAGCTGCAAAACTTTTATTGCCTATGTTGATGATATGGCTCTATGTTATTTACATTTCTTTGCTGTTTCAATTAATCTTTTTCTGTTATTTTTTGTTTTCTGTTTTCTATTTTTTCTCTCTGTTATTCCCCATGTTTTAATCTTATTTTGAACATTCACTCACATTCTCCAAGAAACTCTTCTTTGTTATTGTTCTACTCTCTTTTTTTTCTTTCACTTCCTTATCTATTTTGTTTTCCACAATTATACCCTCTTCCATCTTTTCTTCGGTAAATATATCTATTAAACAGTATCTCTGGTTTACTCCCTATAGCTGTCTTTCTTTTAACATCACTCTCTGTTTACTTTCCTTATACTTACTCTTCTTTTTTTTTTTTTTTTTTTTTTTGGTTCGCTCCCGGTTCGCGAACCGGGAAGCGAACTGGGAGCGAACTAAAAGAAATAGAGCTTGCTAGAGTGCTAAACATTCTAGCAATTTTTTTTGAAAGGGGAGGTAGTTCTGAAAATAACTTTTTTTTTAATGTTTTTGTTGTTTTATATATTTTTTTTTATTTTTTTAACATTTTTTGTTTGCTTTTTATTTTTTGAACAATTTTAGATTTTTTTTGGTTTTTTTGGGGGGGAAACAACAAAAAACAGGCATTGAAAAGGGCTCAACAGGAGCAAAAAAAAAATTACTGTGTGGGGCGGTTAGGGCAATTATGATTATGATTATGTTGTAAGCTAGGTTTATTGAATTGATACTCATGTTGCCACATGATATCAATGCACCGCAGTGCAGACAAGTAAACTTCATATGCCCAAAATTATCCTGGATGTTTGGCACGGTTTCCCGTGCCTCTGCTGCTGTCAAAGAAATCAACGAAGTTGACCTGGCCACAGGAGTTGCTGTTGGGTTCTGTTCCATGTCTCGTATTTCCGCCCGGCTGTAATTGAGTGGATGCCACCTGCTCATGTGCCTATGCATGGTATAGTTCCCATAGCTATACTTTTTATCAGTCCCTCTTGATAATTTTTCTTTGCAAATGAGGCAGGTGACATACCTCGCATTCACTTTCTTCTGGCCTGGAGGCATTGAAAAAAACTGCCAAATGAAGCTGGCTTTCCTATGGGAAACCCGGGGCACCTCTTCCAAGAACTGTGGTCCTTCTCTCTCCTCTTCCTCTATTTCTTCCTCTTCCTCCTCTGTGTTGGTGATGACCTGGGGAGGTGGTCCTCTCTTCCCATGAGGAGGTGGTGGTGGTGGTGGGGGTCCACCAGCTGAAGCTACCATTGAAGCCATTGCTCTAGTATGAAATAAAGTCTTCAAGCGCTGCGAGGCCTCCGGGTAGTTATGCGCTATAGAAATGTAATTTTTCATTTCATTTTCATTTCATTTCATTTCATTTCATTTCATTTCATTTCATTTTCATTTCCTCTCACAAAGATGAAAGTCAGAGTGAGGAAAGAAGGAGGGGTTTTCATCATTTGGGAAAAACAATAGTTCTAAACCAATGAAAAGTGTTATTTTTAGGTCACCTGACCTAGCCTTACATGATTATGAAACCAAAAGTTAAATGAACCAATGAAAAGTTTTATTAACAAGTCACATGACCTCTCACGCTTATGTTACGCGCTGCGGAACGCGACCCGGATCGCTTCCGGGTCGCTGCGCTTCGCGCCTCGGTTCGCGTACCGGAGCACTTCCGGGTGCGCTAACGCAGCGCGTCATAAGACGCATTATGCGACAACGTGATACGTCGCGCTTCCGCGACGCGTCACGATGTTGATTTCTAACGCGGCAGTTGCGCTAACGGAACGTTTACCGGTTCGCTGACTGGGTCGCGGCATCAAATTGAGCTAACGGAAAGCTTCCCGGTTCGCGAACCGGGAGCGAAACAAAAAAAATATTAAAAAAAAAATTATTAATAAACATATAAAATATATTTTTGGATTTAAAGAAGAATACATTTTACAGCTATAGATATTAGCTTTTAAAAAACCAATGAAATTCACTGAAAAACCATAGGTTATAGACCATATATAGTTAGGAATTAGCATTTACAAAACCTTGAAAATTCACTAAAAAAACCATAGGTTATAGACCATATATAGTTAGGAATTAGCATTTAAAAAACCTTATTTTACTCACACAAAACCATTGAAATTCCATATATAGTTGTACTAACTATATATCGCGCACCCGCAATCCACTGCTGATCATGTCACATATTACATCATTCATGACATGGTCAGTGACATCACTGATGACATCACTGATGACATCTCAAATGACATCACTGATGACATCACTGATGACATCTCAAATGACATCACTGATGACATCACTGATGACATCTCATTTGACATTACTGATCACATCACTGATGACATCATTCATGTGATAATACGATGAACCTCTTCAGACTCTAATATAACCTTAGATACAATCAGTGTAAACAGACACTCATAGACTGTCACTCATCCATGGAGTTACTCAGACACTTAGTCAGTCATACAAAGAATCAATCACACCTCCATTTCCTCAACTATACAGTTATACACACCTTACTTATTCAAACATATACTAAAACATATTTACTCACTTATACAATCCTGGATACAAGTTCACAATGATCCATACAGCCACTCACACATTCACTGGCTCTTATGCACAGTTATTTATATATGTCAACTCTCACATGTACTGTATTTTACATATGTACTTACTTTAACATGTAGCACTGAGATATCCATTCACTCACCAATACACTCATGCACACAGTCAACTAACCATACAGCTGTTTCCACATGCACTTTTGAACCCATACATCTAGTCAATCAACTGCTCACACATCTATGCAGAGAGTCATACACCTCCCAGCCACCCACACACACACTCAGTCTCCCATACAAATGCTTGGGCAACCAATCAATAACCCATATAGTTAATCATATAGCTACTGATCAACACATGCAGCAGTTTACAGAACAACAGACATAATGATGCACAAATTAAGACAGTTTAGTCACTAACCCATGCACTCAGTGAGACACATTTAATCAGTCACTCATACAGTCAGTCATGCCCCTACTAAATCCTTCATCCAGACACTTATACATCCACTCAAGACATATTTTAACTTTACAGAAAAATACAGTCACTGGATGTTGTCATCAGTGATGTCATCAGTGATGTCTTTTGAGATGTCATCAGTGATGTCATCAGTGATGTCATTTGAGATGTCATCAGTGATGTCATCAGTGATGTCATTTGAGATGTCATCAGTGATGTCATCAGTGATGTCACTGACCATGTCATGAATGATGTAATATGTGACATGATCAGCAGTGGATTGCGGGTGCGCGATATATAGTTAGTACAACTAACTATATATGGAATTTCAATGGTTTTGTGTGAGTAAAATAAGGTTTTTTAAATGCTAACTCCTAACTATATATGGTCTATAACCTATGGTTTTTTCAGTGAATATATATATATATATATCCAAACACACAGGTTGCCCACTTGAGAGAAGCCACGAGGCGGGTGAAGTATTTCCTCATTTATTAACAGGCAGCTGCATACAGGTGAACACAGGAAAGCACACCACCAAAGTTCCTAGCGCCAGACCGGTTTCGGGATTGAACCCTTTCTCAATGGCGTTCTGTTTGTAAATGCCGTTTTTTTTCGTGCACTCAATTTCAAAAGTACCTGCCTTAGTGGGCGTGGCTGAGTTAACAGCCTCCTGGGTCTTGTAGTGCCACGACGTTTTTTCTCCAGTGAGTCCGTATTTACAGCAGAAAATAAAAAACAACTTGAAGCCCTTGTGGGTTGGGTGTTGAATCCTGCTTGGACGCCTGATGTCCTTATCAGCTGTCTTGGGGCACGCACCTCCCTGAGGTAATGACACCATGTGGCGTCATTACAGGTCCCGCGGCAGGCTTTTCACACGGCTGAGCGCAGCCGTTTAATATCCAAACACACAGGTTGCCCACTTGAGAGAAGCCACGAGGCGGGTGAAGTATTTCCTCATTTATTAACAGGCAGCTGCATACAGGTGAACACAGGAAAGCACACCACCAAAGTTCCTAGCGCCAGACCGGTTTCGGGATTGAACCCTTTCTCAATGGCGTTCTGTTTGTAAATGCCGGTTTTTCTTCGTGCACTCAATTTCAAAAGTACCTGCCTTAGTGGGCGTGGCTGAGTTAACAGCCTCCTGGGTCTTGTAGTGCCACGACGTTTTTTCTCCAGTGAGTCCGTATTTACAGCAGAAAATAAAAAACAACTTGAAGCCCATGTGGGTTGGGTGTTGAATCCTGCTTGGACGCCTGATGTCCTTATCAGCTGTCTTGGGGCACGCACCTCCCTGAGGTAATGACACCATGTGGCATCATTACAGGTCCGCAGCGCGGCAGGCTTCTCACACGGCTGAGCGCAGCCGTTTAATATCCAAACACACAGGTTGCCCACTTGAGAGAAGCCACGAGGCGGGTGAAGTATTTCCTCATTTATTAACAGGCAGCTGCATACAGGTGAACACAGGAAAGCACACCACCAAAGTTCCTAGCGCCAGACCGGTTTCGGGATTGAACCCTTTCTCAATGGCGTTCTGTTTGTAAATGCCGGTTTTTCTTCGTGCACTTAATTTCAAAAGTACCTGCCTTAGTGGGCGTGGCTGAGTTAACAGCCTCCTGGGTCTTGTAGTGCCACGACGTTTTTTCTCCAGTGAGTCCGTATTTACAGCAGAAAATAAAAAACAACTTGAAGCCCATGTGGGTTGGGTGTTGAATCCTGCTTGGACGCCTGATGTCCTTATCAGCTGTCTTGGGGCACGCACCTCCCTGAGGTAATGACACCATGTGGCATCATTACAGGTCCGCAGCGCGGCAGGCTTCTCACACGGCTGAGCGCAGCCGTTTAATATCCAAACACACAGGTTGCCCACTTGAGAAAATCCACGAGGCGGGTGAAGTATTTCCTCATTTATTAACAGGCAGCTGCATACAGGTGAACACAGGAAAGCACACCACCAAAGTTCCTAGCGCCAGACCGGTTTCGGGATTGAACCCTTTCTCAATGGTGTTCTGTTTGTAAATGCCGGTTTTTCTTCGTGCACTCAATTTCAAAAGTACCTGCCTTAGTGGGCGTGGCTGAGTTAACAGCCTCCTGGGTCTTATAGTGACACGACGTTTTTTCTCCAGTGAGTCCGTATTTACAGCAGAAAATAAAAAACAACTTGAAGCCCATGTGGGTTGGGTGTTGAATCCTGCTTGGACGCCTGATGTCCTTATCAGCTGTCTTGGGGCACGCACCTCCCTGAGGTAATGACACCATGTGGCATCATTACAGGTCCGCAGCGCGGCAGGCTTCTCACACGGCTGAGCGCAGCCGTTTAATATCCAAACACACAGGTTGCCCACTTGAGAAAAGCCACGAGGCGGGCGAAGCCTGCCGCGCTGCGGACCTGTAATGATGCCACATGGTGTCATTACCTCAGGGAGGTGCGTGCCCCAAGACAGCTGATAAGGACATCAGGCGTCCAAGCAGGATTCAACACCCAACCCACATGGGCTTCAAGTTGTTTTTTAATTTCTGCTGTAAATACGGACTCACTGGAGAAAAAACGTCGTGGCACTACAAGACCCAGGAGGCTGTTAACTCAGCCACGCCCACTAAGGCAGGTACTTTTGAAATTGAGTGCACGAAGAAAAACCGGCATTTACAAACAGAACGCCATTGAGAAAGGGTTCAATCCCGAAACCGGTCTGGCGCTAGGAACTTTGGTGGTGTGCTTTCCTGTGTTCACCTGTATGCAGCTGCCTGTTAATAAATGAGGAAATACTTCACCCGCCTCGTGGCTTCTCTCAAGTGGGCAACCTGTGTGTTTGGATATTAAACGGCTGCGCTCAGCCGTGTGAGAAGCCTGCCGCGCTGCGGACCTGTAATGATGCCACATGGTGTCATTACCTCAGGGAGGTGCGTGCCCCAAGACAGCTGATAAGAACATCAGGCGTCCAAGCAGGATTCAACACCCAACCCACATGGGCTTCAAGTTGTTTTTTATTTTCTGCTGTAAATACGGACTCACTGGAGAAAAAACGTCGTGGCACTACAAGACCCAGGAGGCTGTTAACTCAGCCACGCCCACTAAGGCAGGTACTTTTGAAATTGAGTGCACGAAGAAAAACCGGCATTTACAAACAGAACGCCATTGAGAAAGGGTTCAATCCCGAAACCGGTCTGGCGCTAGGAACTTTGGTGGTGTACTTTCCTGTGTTCACCTGTATGCAGCTGCCTGTTAATAAATGAGGAAATACTTCACCCGCCTTGTGGCTTCTCTCACGGCTGAGCGCAGCCGTTTAATATCCAAACACACAGGTTGCCCACTTGAGAGAAGCCACGAGGCGGGTGAAGTATTTCCTCATTTATTAACAGGCAGCTGCATACAGGTGAACACAGGAAAGCACACCACCAAAGTTCCTAGCGCCAGACCGGTTTCGGGATTGAACCCTTTCTCAATGGCGTTCTGTTTGTAAATGCCGGTTTTTCTTCGTGCACTCAATTTCAAAAGTACCTGCCTTAGTGGGCGTGGCTGAGTTAACAGCCTCCTGGGTCTTGTAGTGCCACGACGTTTTTTCTCCAGTGAGTCCGTATTTACAGCAGAAAATAAAAAACAACTTGAAGCCCATGTGGGTTGGGTGTTGAATCCTGCTTGGACGCCTGATGTCCTTATCAGCTGTCTTGGGGCACGCACCTCCCTGAGGTAATGACACCATGTGGCATCATTACAGGTCCGCAGCGCGGCAGGCTTCTCACACGGCTGAGCGCAGCCGTTTAATATCCAAACACACAGGTTGCCCACTTGAGAGAAGCCACGAGGCGGGTGAAGTATTTCCTCATTTATTAACAGGCAGCTGCATACAGGTGAACACAGGAAAGCACACCACCAAAGTTCCTAGCGCCAGACCGGTTTCGGGATTGAACCCTTTCTCAATGGCGTTCTGTTTGTAAATGCCGGTTTTTCTTCGTGCACTGAATTTCAAAAGTACCTGCCTTAGTAGGCGTGGCTGAGTTAACAGCCTCCTGGGTCTTGTAGTGCCACGACATTTTTTCTCCAGTGAGTCCGTATTTACAGCAGAAAATAAAAAACAACTTGAAGCCCATGTGGGTTGGGTGTTGAATCCTGCTTGGACGCCTGATGTCCTTATCAGCTGTCTTGGGGCACGCACCTCCCTGAGGTAATGACACCATGTGGCATCATTACAGGTCCGCAGCGCGGCAGGCTTCTCACACGGCTGAGCGCAGCCGTTTAATATCCAAACACACAGGTTGCCCACTTGAGAGAAGCCACGAGGCGGGTGAAGTATTTCCTCATTTATTAACAGGCAGCTGCATACAGGTGAACACAGGAAAGCACACCACCAAAGTTCCTAGCGCCAGACCGGTTTCGGGATTGAACCCTTTCTCAATGGCGTTCTGTTTGTAAATGCCGGTTTTTCTTCGTGCACTCAATTTCAAAAGTACCTGCCTTAGTGGGCGTGGCTGAGTTAACAGCCTCCTGGGTCTTGTAGTGCCACGACGTTTTTTCTCCAGTGAGTCCGTATTTACAGCAGAAAATAAAAAACAACTTGAAGCCCATGTGGGTTGGGTGTTGAATCCTGCTTGGACGCCTGATGTCCTTATCAGCTGTCTTGGGGCACGCACCTCCCTGAGGTAATGACACCATGTGGCATCATTACAGGTCCGCAGCGCGGCAGGCTTCTCACACGGCTGAGCGCAGCCGTTTAATATCCAAACACACAGGTTGCCCACTTGGGAGAAGCCACGAGGCGGGTGAAGTATTTCCTCATTTATTAACAGGCAGCTGCATACAGGTGAACACAGGAAAGCACACCACCAAAGTTCCTAGCGCCAGACCGGTTTCGGGATTGAACCCTTTCTCAATGGCGTTCTGTTTGTAAATGCCGGTTTTTCTTCGTGCACTCAATTTCAAAAGTACCTGCCTTAGTGGGCGTGGCTGAGTTAACAGCCTCCTGGGTCTTGTAGTGCCACGACGTTTTTTCTCCAGTGATTCCGTATTTACAGCAGAAAATAAAAAACAACTTGAAGCCCATGTGGGTTGGGTGTTGAATCCTGCTTGGACGCCTGATGTCCTTATCAGCTGTCTTGGGGCACGCACCTCCCTGAGGTAATGACACCATGTGGCATCATTACAGGTCCGCAGCGCGGCAGGCTTCTCACACGGCTGAGCGCAGCCGTTTAATATCCAAACACACAGGTTGCCCACTTGAGAAAAGCCACGAGGCGGGCGAAGCCTGCCGCGCTGCGGACCTGTAATGATGCCACATGGTGTCATTACCTCAGGGAGGTGCGTGCCCCAAGACAGCTGATAAGGACATCAGGCGTCCAAGCAGGATTCAACACCCAACCCACATGGGCTTCAAGTTGTTTTTTAATTTCTGCTGTAAATACGGACTCACTGGAGAAAAAACGTCGTGGCACTACAAGACCCAGGAGGCTGTTAACTCAGCCACGCCCACTAAGGCAGGTACTTTTGAAATTGAGTGCACGAAGAAAAACCGGCATTTACAAACAGAACGCCATTGAGAAAGGGTTCAATCCCGAAACCGGTCTGGCGCTAGGAACTTTGGTGGTGTGCTTTCCTGTGTTCACCTGTATGCAGCTGCCTGTTAATAAATGAGGAAATACTTCACCCGCCTCGTGGCTTCTCTCAAGTGGGCAACCTGTGTGTTTGGATATATATATATATATATATATATATATATATATATATATATATGTATATATATATATATTCACTGAAAAAAACATAGGTTATAGACCATATATAGTTAGGAATTAGCATTTAAAAAACCTTATTTTACTCACACAAAACCATTGAAATTCCATATATAGTTAGTTGCACTAACTATATATCGGGCACCCGCAATCCACTGCTGATCATGTCACATATTACATCATTCATGACATGGTCAGTGACATCACTGATGACATCACTGATGACATCTCAAATGACATCACTGATGACATCTCACATGACATCACTGATGACATCATCTAGTGTCTGTGTGTTTTTGTAAAGTTTAAATATGTTTTACATATTGAAGAATGAGTGGATGTATAAGTGTCTGGATGAAGGATTTAGTAGGTGCGTGACTGACTGTATGAGTGAGTGATTAAATGTGTCTCACTGAATGCATGGGTTAGTGACTAAACTGTCTTAATTTGTGCATCATTATGTCTGTTGTTCTGTAAACTGCTGCATGTGTTGATCATTAGCTATACGAGAGGCTATATGTGTTATTAATTGGTTGCCCAAGTATTTCTATGGGAGATTGAGTTTGTGTAGGGGTGGCTGGAAGGTGTGTGACTCTATGCATAGATGTGTGAGCAGTTTATTCACTAGGTGTATGAGTTCAAGAGTGCATGTGGAAACAGCTACATGGGCAGTTGACTGTGTGCATGAGTGTATTGATGAGTGAATGGATATCTCAATGCTACATGTCATAGTAAGTACATATGTAAAACACAGTACATGTGAGAGTTGGCATATATAAATAACTGTGCATGAGAGCCACTGAATGAGTGAGTAGTTGTATCGATCATTGTGAACTTGTATCAGGGATTGTATAAGAGAGTAAATATGTGTTAGTATATGTTTCAATAAGTAAGGTGTGTTTAACTGTATAGTTGAAGAAATGGAGGTGAGATTGTTTCTTTGCATGACTGACTGGGTGTGTGAGTAACTCCATGGACGAGTGGCAGTGTGTGAGTGTCTGTATACACTGAGTGTATCTAAGGTTATATTAGAGTCTGAAGAGGTTTATCGTATTAGCACAAGAATGATGTCAAATGAGATGTCATCAGTGATGTCATCAGTGATGTCATTTGAGATGTCATCAGTGATGTCATCAGTGATGTCACTGACCATGTCATGAATGATGTAATATGTGACATGATCAGCAGTGGATTGCGGGTGCGCGATATATAGTTAGTGCAACTAACTATATATGGAATTTCAATGGTTTTGTGTGAGTAAAATAAGGTTTTTTAAATGCTAATTCCTAACTATATATGGTCTATAACCTATGGTTTTTTCAGTGAATTTTCAAGGTTTTGTAAATGCTAATTCCTAACTATATATGGTCTATAACCTATGGTTTTTTCAGTGAATTTCAATGGTTTTTTAATAGCAAATATCATAAGCTGTCGAATGTCAAGTACGTGGTAAGTGAAAACATTTTCGTGTTTATGCACACTGATCTGCTTTGAATGGTGCCCCCCCCCCCTCATTTCTATTAGGAGTACTCTCTCTTTGCAGATAGTGAAAGGTAGTTAACGCAGGCCTTTGCCCCCATTGTAATCCGTCGTGCCTGCTTCTCTCTCCATTTGATTGATTGTTATCCAAGTATTTACTGTTTTAGAATTAGTTCTCTTTGGTTCATTCTCTATTTACAAACAAACACAGAGTCGCAATACTCTGTTTAGTCTTTGCAGATAACGAAAAATCGTGTAAAAAAAAAGAAAAGGAATCGAGCAAAATCAGTAGGCCACTAATGGGATCTCTTTTTGACCTCGCTAAAATAGAAACATTAGGAACAACCCCTCATGACAAATACAAAACTAGTGAGATGAACTGAACTCCACACAATGATGGCTGCAAAACAGCTCGGCTCCGCCACCCACCCCGCCCAAAATAACGATAAAGAACGGCTGCCATGATTGGTTGCGGAATGACCACGACGGAGCTACGAAATTGTGCTGCTCTCATGCTAACCCCAGCTTCAGTCTGAAACATCCAGAAACACTGTAGACTACCAATTCGATCAGTTCCGGTAGCGCCCCAATGTAACCCGGTAGAGAAGAACTAGCCCTCCCCTCTTTGACTGATGGTTCTTGTTGCCTGTCCCTTCTGTTGTCATTTAACAGAACTATTTAGCCTGCTGAAAGGGGTTGTGTTCCGACCGCTGGTTGGTGGAGACATTTTGACTATATTCTGTACCTGCGTTGTCGCGTAATGCGTCATATGACGCGCCGCGTTAGCGCATCCGGAAGTCATCCGGGGCGCGCAGCGCGTAACGTAAGCATAACAAGTCATGTGACTTGTTAATAAAACTTTTCATTGGTTCATTTTACATTTCTTATTGTAATGATGAAAGGCTTGGTCATATGACCTAAAAATTACGCTTTTCATTACTTCCGAACATTATTTTTTCTTAAATATATGTTATAATGTTCCAGGCTAATGTACTTTCCCGGAAATTTTACAACTGTCCTGCAAGTAAAATATATTCTTTTTTCGAGAAAAAGAGCGTTTCTTCGTCCCATGACGGAGCCGTTGAGCAAAAGAGGGTCGACCTGCTGTCTTAGTCGCCGATACGCCTGAATATGAGATTCTTATCGATCACTTTATGTTGCAGGAATAGAAAACACAACAGCCCTTGACCATTTATCTTTACTGCGTTCCTTCGTATTATACCTTTTACCCTTCATGTAATTGGTCTGCTTTATTTCACTTGCCTTTTAATGATTCTAAAACAGTCACTATTATTAAAAACTTTACCAATGTATATACTACTACCATGTTTTCTTTTAAAAACCTTTATTGTGAAAATTTCATTATACAAATACGAGCCTATAACCACGTGGGCCTGCCACAGAGCAAACTGTAATCGTATATGATGAATAGACATTTACACTGTAGAGGAACGTAACGGGCGGGCCATTAGGTTGCAAGAACTAAGGTGTCTAACAGTTACGGAATCGGTGGACGTACATTTTATAATTAAAATACGACAGGGCCAGTTACAATAAAATTATCTAGATATACATTTGCGGGCAAGTACCATGGGTGACGTTAATTCGAACTTTCAACAGTACAGTAATCAATAACACATCAGAACTTAATATCAATAGGGATGTCGAAATATTCAATCAATTCTCGTCCCCGCCCGCCATGTGCTTCAAAACTGCATACGTATCTCGTGATTTCAAGGTTCTGCAACCAGTACACAACAAGGAGTTACGAGTCCCATTTATTCCGGCGCCATTTTGGGCGAGGACGGGCAGGTCCAGGATATAGTCAAAATGTCTCTACCAACCATCGACTATGATGATGTTCATATGCTGTATTTATTAGAGTAACACTCATCTGTCCACATGAAATTAATTTGCCACAATCTAAACATGTCATTTTAATCTTTCCAAAGTTCTTCTAAATATTTGGGACCGTTTCCCTTGCCTCTGAAGCTCTCAGTGCCACTTCTTTGATGAATGTACTAGCAGGTATGGGGTTCTCCTCCAAATCTCTCTTTTATGCAGCACTATAATTAATTGGTGCCACCTCCCCATATGACGATGCATGGTATAGTTACCACAACTATATTTTTTTTCGGTTCCTCTGGAGAGTTCATCGTGGCAGATGAAGCGTGTAACGTACCGGGCATTTACCTTTTTTTGCATGTACAGGAAAGGAAAAAAAAATCGAGCGTCCGAGTTCTAAGGTGTCCCAGGGCCATTTTAGTGGACCAGGCCCAAATCCAAAGAACAGGCCGCCATTTTGAGAGTCCTCTTGCAGCCGCCTGTCGCTGTAGCATCAAGAGCAGCCGAAACTCAGCTGAATGGCAACTGAAACGGTAAAGGGGCGCCCCACTACAGCAGACGAGCCTCCACCTAGGAAGGCCCATTCACGCCGGCTCCCCCCCCCTTCGGGCACCCCACGCCGTTATTCGGAGCAGTATTGTAGGATGGCCACACCAGTGCGGCAACTTGCTAGACATCACCTCGGTGGTAACCGAATCTCAACGCCTTGTGGTGTCTCCTATTCAGAAAACATTGTTATGCTGCCTTCGACCTATTCGCCGCAAGTGCGCACACAACTCAACTGCATAGCTTGCTAGACACCACCTCGGTGCCATCCGGATCTTGGAATGTCAGCACCTTTTGGTGTCTTCTCTTCAGAAAATATTGTTGCGCTGCCTTTGGCCCCATTCGCACATCGGTCCGCTACTGACGCCATCTCACAGGCTAATGGGGCGCCCCACGCCGAGTTTCAGCATTGTAGAATAACCACACCAGTACAGCAACTTGCTAGACATCACCTCGGTGCCATCCGGATCTCGGCGCCCCACTGCAGATGAAGTGCCTCTCAACTATGAAACCACCACGGTGACATCCGGATCTTGGCGCGTTGTGCTGCCTTCGGCCTATTCGCACATCGGTCCGCTACTGACGCCATCTCACAGGCTAATGGGGCGACCCACGCCGAGTTTCAGCATTGTAGGATGACCACACCAGTACAGCAACTTGCTAGACATCACCTCGGTGCCATCCGGATCTCGGCGCCCCACTGCAGATGAAGTGCCTCTCAACTATGAAACCACCACTGTGACATCCGGATCTTGGCGCGTTGTGCTGCCTTCGGCCTATTCGCACATCGGTCCGCTACTGACGCCATCTCACAGGCTAATGGGGCGACCCACGCCGAGTTTCAGCATTGTAGGATGACCACACCAACTTGCTAGACATCACCTCAGTGCCATCCGAATCTTGGCATCTCAACGCCTAGTGGTATCTTCCATACAAAAAATATTGTTACGCTGCCTTTGGCCCCATTCGCACATCAGTCCGCAACTTAGACATCACCTCGGTGCCATCCGGATCTTGGCATCTCAGCGCCTTGTGGTGTCAGTCAGAAAATATTGTTGCGCTGCCTTTGGCCCCATTCGCACATCGGTCCGCTACTGACGCCATCTCACAGGCCAACGGGGCGCCCCATGCCGACTTTCAACATTGTAGGATGGCCACAGAAGTGCGACAACTTACTAGACACCACCTCGGTGCCATCCGGATCTTGGCGCGTTGTGCTGCCTTCGGCCTATTCGCACATCGGTCCGCTACTGACGCAAACTCACAGGCCAACGGGGCGCCCCACGCCGACTTTCAGCATTGTAGGATGGCCACACCAGTGCTGCAACTTGCTGGACACCACCTCGGTGCCATCCGGATCTTGGCGCGTTGTATTGCCTTCGGCCTATTCGCACATCGGTCCGCTACTGACGCCGCCTCACGTGCCAACGTATTTTCTACGCATTTTATACCCTATGCCGCATAACAGGTCATGTGACTTGTTTATAAAACTTTTCATTGGTTCATTTTACTTTTGGTTTCCTAATGATGGAAGGCTTGATCATATGACCTAAAAACAACACTTTTCATTGGATGAAAACTTTTTTTTTCCCCCAAACGATGAAAGCCCCACCTTGTTTCTGGATGTTTCAGACTAAACTGGCGTCAGCATGAGAGCACCACCATCTCGTAGCTCCGTCGTGGTCATTCCGCGAGCAATCATGGCAGCCGCTCCCCACCAGAAGCCTGCAGGAGTCGGGGCCCCCAAAACTTTTGATGAATTCTCAAGGCGGAAGGGACGCTTTCGAGAATGGGGTCCAAGACCTAGCAGACAAGCGTCCGATTTCCAAGGTGTCCCAGGGCCATTTCAGTGGACCACGCCCAAAAAGGAAAGAGCCTGCCGCCATTTTGAGAGTCCTGTGGCAGCCGCCTATCGCTGCACCGCAAGAGTGGGCGCAACTCAGCTGAATGGCGGATTTTGACACAGTGGACCAAAAGCGGACGGAATGGCAACTGAAACGGTAAAGGGGCGCCCCACTAAAACAGATGAGACTCCACCTGGAGAGGCCCGTTCACGCCGCCTCCCCCGGGGTGCCCCACGCCGTTATTCGGAGCAGCATTGTAGGATACCAAAACCAGTGCGGCAACTTACTGGACATCACCTTGGTGCCATCGTTCTGCTGCCTTGGAACTATTCGCACAACAGTTTGCTACTGATGACCCACCCCCCGCGACGCCCCACGCCGTTATTTGCTGGGTGGCAACTTACTAGACATCACTTTCGTGTCATCTAGATTTCGGCGCGTTCTGCTGCCTTGGAACTATTCGCACAACAGTTTGCTACTGATGACCCACCCCCCGCGACGCCCCACGCCGGAAATCTGGACGTTGTGCTGCGTTGGGACTATTCGCACAGCCGACCGCTACTTCGTTGTTTTTCCCTAAAAATGTTTATATGTTATTACTATTTTTGTTTTCTTGTATATATTTATAAATTATTAAAGTTTTATAATCTTACTACTTTGTCGGAGTGCTATATATTTTTAATGTGACACATAATTGTAAAAACTTTGATGTACAAAGAGTCATCCCTGGAATCTTCCGCTTCACGCTCGGTCCCCTCCCCAATCACAATACAGGATGGTTTTCAGATAATAGCAACGCTTCTGCTGTGACGGATCTCATCGAGTGTGGGCCTTGATCTACTATAACTCCTTTGAAGAGGGGTGATTCTTTACAGCTGTGGCCATAAACTACATCTGCAGGGCTAGCTGATAGCCTAGGACCGGCCTGGACAATCGGACACAGAGGAAAAGGAGTGTCAGAGGGTGCGGTAGTGAATAGGGCGAAAGGGAGGTGTCGGGCGGGCACAGGGTGTGATTCTCAGGGAAGAGCAGCGCAGATGGGGGGAGGTTTATTACCCATGCATAAGACAGAGAGCGGGGGTGACCACTGCCTGGGTGAGATGCTTGCGAGGGTGGGGAGCCATGCTAAGGATCGACAGCGTGCACAGAGTGGGTCTGGTCAAGGCATCTAAAATGGCTGCCGTGCACGACAAAAGTGTGGCATTTGAAAAAAGACAAGATGGCGCACACAATGTTTTTCAACAATTCCTGATTTCCTTCGAATCGAACGTTAACAGACGTTGGGGCATATTACCAAAGTTAAGCGATATTTATCCCTAACGATGCATTGCAAAGATTTTTTTACCGTCAGAAATTATCGCAGATAAACCTTGCTATTATCAAGGTTTATCGCAAATACGATAAAAAACGACCGCAATGCATTAATATCGCTGAAAACTCAGCGATATTCATGCATTACCGAGCTAATGCTCTTAGCCATGTTATCCACCTCCCATTGGATAACATGGCTAAGAACTGCTCAGGGCAGCTGTTACTTTTTGGAGATATTCGCGCTTATCTCGAATATTTCCAAAAGTTGATAATAGGAGATAGCGATGTTAGCGACTGTTTCCAGTCGCTAACATCTTGGCATGCCCACTTTGCATGTCATTAGTGATAAATATCACTCACATGCAAAGTGGGACCCAAGATGGTCGCTATCTCCTACTAGCCGTCGCTAACTGGTGTTAGCAACAGCTAGGTAATACAGATATAATTTTATCTCCGCGAAGCGGAGCGCTGTTACAGATATATATCTTGTTTTTGAACGTTAATTTCTCAAAATGCACTGAAGCACATATATTGAGACATAGCAAAGGCACATCGGGCTACCAGTCCCTAGGAGATAGCGATGTTAGCGACTGTTTCCAGTCGCTAACATCTTGGCATGCCCACTTTGCATGTCATTAGTGATAAATATCACTCACATGCAAAGTGGGACCCAAGATGGTCGCTATCTCCTACTAGCCGTCGCTAACTGGTGTTAGCAACAGCTAGGTAATACAGATATAATTTTATCTCCGCGAAGCGGAGCGCTGTTACAGATATATATCTTGTTTTTGAACGTTAATTTCTCAAAATGCACTGAAGCACATATATTGAGACATAGCAAAGGCACATCGGGCTACCAGTCCCTAATATTTTACCAAGTTTCGTGCAAATCCATTCAGCCGTTCGATTATTATTATTATTTTTTTTTTTTGCCCCGCGGGGCCCTTTTAAAACCTCCACATCAAACCTAGGGGGTCAGCGAGGATCTACTATGCCCCCTTATGGTCATTTGCCCCTTCGCTTTGGCCTCCTCTTGTCTCTCGATCCTACCGAGAGACAAGATGGCGGCCGCTACGTACTGTTTGGAATGTTTACAGACACCGGAGAGCCAATCAGCTTCGCTTCGCAAAGCTCCGTAACGCGAAAAGTACGCGAAGCGGTGCGCTGTTACAGATATATATCTTTTTTTGAACGTTAATTTCTCAAAATCCACTGAAGCACATATATTGAGACCTAGCAAAGGCACATCGGGCTACCAGTCCCTACAATTTTGCCAAGTTTCGTGCAAATCCATTCAGCCGTTCGATTATTATTATTATTTTTTTTTTTTGCCCCGCGGGGCCCTTTTAAAACCTCCACATCAAACCTAGGGGGTCAGCGAGGATCTACTATGCCCCCTTATAGTTATTTCCCCCTTTGTTTTGACCTCCTCTTGTCTCTCGATCCTACCGAGAGACAAGATGGCGGCCGCTACGGACTGTTTGGAATGTTGACAGACGCCGGAGAACCAATCAGCTTCGCTTCACAAAGCTCCGTTGCGCGAAAAGTACGCGTCCTGGGCCGCTGCCCAGTCCGCTGTTACAGATAT
Source organism: Lissotriton helveticus (assembly GCF_964261635.1). NCBI lineage: Eukaryota > Metazoa > Chordata > Amphibia > Caudata > Salamandridae > Lissotriton > Lissotriton helveticus. The sequence goes on from NC_136068.1 coordinate 790,104,236, forward strand.
ATATCTTTTTTTAAACGTTAATTTCTCAAAATCCACTGGAGCACATATATTGAGACCTACAAAAGGCACATCGGGCTACCAGTCCCTACAATTTTGCCAAGTTTCGTGCAAATCCATTCAGCCGTTCGGGCTAAAAGTGAGGCCAACCGCCCTATGGAAATTAACATGGGAAAAACGCGTTTTGGGACCCCCCTTTTTTCTCGGCCCCCACTGGACGAACCCCCCCAAATTTTCAAGGGCTGCTCAGAAACAAAATGTGCCATTTTCCTGAAAATTTCAGCCAATTCCGTCCACAAACGCCAAAGTTATTAGACATAGAATTTTCAAAAAACCCATAGAGAAAAAATCCTAACTATATATACCTACTGGCGACCGCCAGTAGGTAATTTATATATATATATATATATATATATATATATATATATATATATATATATATAGATATATATATAGATATATATCTATATATATATATATATATATATATATATATATATATATATATATATATCTTAATATAATGAATTGATGGGCTTCTTCGTGCCCGTTGTTTAAAGAGGCCGCCCTGAAGGGGCGGGGGCTCCGATGCTCGAAGGATGTTTGATGGATATATATATATATATATATATATATATATATATATATATATATATATATATATATATATATATATATATATATATATATTCACTGAAAAAACCATAGGTTTCAGGCCTTATATAGTTAGGAATTAGCATTTAAAAAACCTTGCAAATTCACTGAAAAAACCATAGGTTTCAGGCCTTATATAGTTAGGAATTAGCATTTAAAAAACCTTTGAAATTCACTGAAAAAACCATAGGTTTCAGGAGTTATATAGTTAGGAATTAGCTTTTAAAAAACCTTTGAAATTCACTCAAGCTGGACATTTTAGTCATACAAAACCATTGAAATTGCTCCTATATAGTTAGTTGTACTAACTATATTTCGCACACCCGCAATCCACTGCTGATGATGTCACATATTAGATCATTTATGACATGGTCAGTGACATCACTGATGACATCTCAAATGACATCACTGATGACATCACTGATGACATCATCCAGTGAATGTGGTTTGCTTCGTTATTTAAATATGCATTATATATATAGCAATTTGCATTGAAAAATAAGTAGATATATATAAATAAATATTTGGATGGAGGATTTAGTAGCAGTGTAATTGACTGCTTACTTGACCAATTTATAATGTCTCACTAAATATAGTGGATAGTGACTAAACTATGTGAATATCTGTATCACTTTGTCAGTTGTTGTGTAAACTGATTCTACAGTTGGTTACTAGCTATGTGAAAGTCTATATTAGTTATTGATTAGTTAACTGAGTATTTGTATGGGAGTGTGAAAGTGTGTGTGGTTCGGTGGGGGGTGTGTGACTGTCCAAAGATGTGTGAATAGTTGATTCAGTAGATATATGAAGTTAAAACTACATGTTCTAACAGTTGTTTGGGTGAGTGAATATCTTTATGGGTGTGGTGATGAGCAAATATATTTCTCAATGGTACAGGTCCAACAAACTAGAAAAATAAAAGGCAGTGTATGTGTCAGTTGTTGTATATAAATAAGTATACATAAGACACAATGATTGTGTGAGTGACTGTATGGATAACTGTATACTTGTAATAATGATTTTATAATTCACTAAGTATGACTTACTATCTAAATGAATAGAAGAAGTGGTGTTTGTATAAGTGTTTAGCTAAGTAAATATGTAAGTATGATCCATTGTTTGCATAAGTGAGTAGGATGACTTCATATGTGAATAGGATGCGTGCTGTTGTTTAATGTCGATATAGATGTATAAGTATTTTTGATAGTGTTCTATTGTTCATTGACAGCATGTATGAGTGAATCCATAGGTAAGTGATTAGATGTGTGTATACATCTATGAATCACTGAGTGGATTTTTAGATACTTGTATTGCTGTGACAATGGATTTAAATATGATACTCTGTATTTTACAAAGAGTGATGAAAAATTGTAATAGTGTATGAAAAGGTGTATGTGATTGTCACGTGGATGATGTCATCAGTGATGTCATTTGAGATGTCATCAGTGATGTCACTGACCATGTCATGAATGATCTAATATGTGACATCATCAGCAGTGGATTGCGGGTGCGCGAAATATAGTTGGTACAACTAACTATATAGGAGCAATTTCAATGGTTTTGTATGAGTAAAATGTCCAGCTTGAGTGAATTTCAAAGGTTTTTTAAAAGCTAATTCCTAACTATATAACTCCTGAAACCTATGCTTTTTTCAGTGAATTTCAAAGGTTTTTTAAATGCTAATTCCTAGCTATATAAGGCCTGAAACCTATGGTTTTTTCAGTGAATTTGCAAGGTTTTTTAAATGATAATTCCTAACTATATAAGGCCTGAAACCTATGGTTTTTTCAGTGAATTTGAAAGGTTTTTTAAATGCTAATTCCTAACTATATAAGGCCTGAAACCTATGGTTTTTTCAGTGAATTTCAAAGGTTTTTTAAATGCTAATTCCTAACTATATAAGGCCTGAAACCTATGGTTTTTTCAGTGAATTCGCAAGGTTTTTTAAATGCTAATTCCTAACTATATAAGGCCTGAAACCTATGGTTTTTTCATTGAATTCGCAAGGTTTTTTAAATGCTAATTCTATTAGCGGATAACATTTTTATATATTAAAACGTTTTCTAAATCTCAAATGCCTGCTTTGCTAACAGAGTTTTTAAGCACAGGCTCTTTTGTCTCTGGTGGCCATCCTGGGAGACTGCATATCAGAATTTTTTTAATGAAATATAAGAGGATTTGAGAAGTCACTCAAAATGTGCCCTAATTTTTCTTTCTTCAGCACTAATCATAATTTCTATGGCAAAATGAACCCCCTCATTTTGTTCCTTTGCAAATTAAATGTTTTAAGTGTTAACACTTTATTCCAATCAAGATGACTTCAGGTGTGCCATACTTTTGTCACAAGTAAGACTGTTAGCGCTCTAGTTGTTCTTTAGAACACTCTGGGACATTCTGTCATTGGGCTATAGTTGGGCTACATCTGGCTGATATTTGGGCTACATTTGTTTTTTTTGTCTCTGGTGGCCATCTTTGGGCTACATTGGGCTACATTGGGCTACATTGGGCTACATTTGGGCTCTAGCATATATATAGCCCAATGTAGCCCAATATATATATTTTTTTAAGTCAATTTTCGTAAAAACCACTGGAGCACATATCTTGAGACATAGCAAAGGCACATCGGGCTACCAGTCCCTACAATTTTGCCAAGATTGGTGGAAAACCATTTAGCCGTTCGGGCTAAAAGTGAGTCCAACCGCCCTACGGAAATTAACATGGGGAAAACATGTTTTGGGACCCCCCTTTTATCTCGGCCCCCGCTTCACGAATCCCCCCCAAACTTTCAGGGAAGGACCGGAGCACCGCGAGACAAAGTTAAGGAAAATTTCAGGAAGATTCCTCAACCGGCGCCAAAGTTATTCCCAATAGAATGTTGTGATTTCCCTATGGAAAACAATCCTAACTATTTTTTAAATCTCAAATGCCTGCTTTGCTAACAGAGTTTTTAAGCACAGGCTCTTTTGTCTCTGGTGGCCATCTTGGGAGACTGCATATCAGAATTCTTTTAATGAAATATAAGAGGATTTGAGAAGTCACTCAAAATGTGCCCTAATTTTTCTTTCTTCAGCACTAATCATAATTTCTATGGCAAAATGAACCCCCTCATTTTGTTCCTTTGCAAATTAAATGTTTTATTTGTTAACACTTTATTCCAATCAAGATGACTTCAGGTGTGCCATACTTTTGTCATAAGTAAGACTGTTAGCGCTCTAGTTGTTGTTTAGAACACTCTGGGACATTCTGTCATTGGGCTATAGTTGGGCTACATCTGGCTGATATTTGGGCTACATTTGTTTTTTTTGTCTCTGGTGGCCATCTTTGGGCTCATTGGGCAACATTGGGCTGCATTGGGCTACATTTGGGCTCTAACATATATATAGCCCAATGTAGCCCAATATATATTTTTTTTAAGTCAATTTTCGTAAAAACCACTGGAGCACATATCTTGAGACATAGCAAAGGCACATCGGGCTACCAGTCCCTACAATTTTGCCAAGTTTGGTGGAAAACCATTCAGCCGTTCGGGCTAAAAGTGAGTCCAACCGCCCTATGGAAATTAACATGGGGAAAACACGTTTTGGGACCCCCCTTTTATCTCAGCCCCCGCTTGACGAATCCCCCCCAAACTTTCAGGGAAGGACCGGAGCGCCGCGAGGCAAAGTTAAGTCCTCAACCGGTGCCAAAGTTATTCCCAATAGAATGTTGCGATTTCCCTATGGAAAACAATCCTAACTATATATACCTACTGGCTATCGCCAGTAGGTAATATATTAATATACATATATATATATATTCACTCAAAAGCCAAAGGGTAGTGAGACGTTATAGCTAGGTTCAGATTTTAAACCCACAAATCCATTGAAATTCAGCTGTTATAGGTAGGGGTATTTTAAGTAAGTATAACTTGAGCCCTGGGGTAACTATAACTCATGTCCTTGCCATGCACAATGGACTTGGTTCCACCCTATTTGACTAAGCCCTCTCTGCAGGGTCACCTCCAAGCTGTTTGCCTTCACCTTCTGTTTTAGGAACCTGGCTTTTAAGACTTCTAGAATGCAGGTGCTCACACCTTTAATCATGCTAAAATTGGCTTACACCCAATTGGCATTTTTAATTTACTTATAAATCACTAGCAAAGTAGTGTTACATCTACTTAGGACCTACAAAATAAAGGTTACTAGTGTGCTGACAGCACTCATTGGGCCACCCACTTAATTATACTTTTCGAACATGTCCCAAGCCAGCCATTGCAGCCTGTCTGTGTAGTTTTAAACTGCCATTTTGACCTGGCAAAATAAACTGTTTGCCTGTTCTAAAACTTTCTTTTTAATACATTTTCGTCACCCCTAAGGTAGATCCTAAACAGCCCATGTGGTATGGTGCATTGTATTTGAAAAGTTGGAAATGTACTTTTAAAGTTGACATATTCTGGTAGTGAAAAACTCCAGAATCTCTTTTGAACAACTGTGTGGCCTACCTCTCCCATATGATGTTAGGTTACCTTATTGCATTTAATAAGTGATCACTTTTGTGTGGGAGCAGAAAGGAAGATCATTTTTGGTGCCTGAGGAATTGTAATTTAAAACCATCTTTAATGATAAAAAGTCAGTAGTTAATAAACAATTATGGAAATCCCATTTCTAGGAAGCAGGCATTTGCTTGTCCTAACCATTTGATGCCTGAAGCCTGTTACTGGGTCACATGACTAGATGTAGTTGGCTACTCAGATAATATCACATTGAGGTACTGGATGTTGGCATTAAGGGCCATCCTAGCATGATGTGGGAGGGGGCGGAACTGTTGTCTACTACACTTGCACTTCAAAGGCACTGGCCTAGCACACAGACAAAGGCGTTCACCCTAGCCTATTGTGCCCCCAGACAGACTGGGACTAGGGTATGAAGGGAGGAAATTCCAGACACTTCTGTAAGGGGAAAACTCCAGAAGCTTCTCCCACTTCAAAGAGGGCGCTAGGTATAATTGGACCCTCAGATCCACTCTTAAGTGCATAAATAAAACGAATATTTAATTTTATACCGCTGCATATGCCTCTTTACAACAATGAAGATGGTTATGATTGGTTAGAATTGAAGGAAATGTTATTACAACATGCTGCAAAGAAGAACACTATATTATCCTGTATTCTTGCAATATTAACTAGTGCATCTTAGAAAACCGATTATGTTAAAAAGTATTCACTTAAACAGGTCTTATTAACTTATATTATTTATAATAAAATGTGCAGGGATCATTTACAAAGGCAATGTTTCTTAAAGCAAACACTGTTATTTTGTATTAATTGTAAAATATTATGACAGTTTTTATTAAGTTATAACAATAAATAAACATTGAACACTCTTAAGTATACTCCTGGATGTCTGCATTCTGCAGAAATACCGCCCTGCTACCAAAGAGAATGACCCTGCTGCTTGAGGCCTTTCCAGTAGTCTGAGAAGAAAGACTGGACCTGCATCCTTCATTCCAGGCTTAAGTGATTCCAAGGGTCAGCTGATTGGCATTATGTTACATGAACCTGCCTGAGCCCTGCTGGCCACTGCTGGTGCAAGTTGCTGAGCCCAAAGATATGTTTCCCAGGTCTTGACCCTTGATGTTGCATCGGTTGAGCTTCTCCAGGAAGAAAAGGGAGAAATCTAGATGTTTTGGAGTACTCGTGACTGTAAATGACCTGTTCACGCAAGATCTTGCTGACCACCATTGAGAAGCTCCCCTCAAGTCTAATATGAGCTATAGTGACTACAGGGCTGACCTGCAAAACCTAGATCTGCACTTTGTGCTATAGCATCTACAGCCTATAGTGGACATGGTAATATTAATGTTCTTTATGTACCACTTTTAAATAGCACAAACACTACTTTGTGGGCTTCAAGGCCTACACAGGAGTAACTTACCACTATTTAAAAGAGACTTTTATTACCTGTCAAATAGGGTTATTTTAACAGGTTGTTCTGCAAATTTTACAATGCAGCAGGAAGGCTATGGTAGTAGGCCTGGAGCCATGTACTTTTTAGGCACACTAGTGAACCACATAAATGCTTACAGTCCACAGGCAACAGTTAATTTTTCATGTCATGGGTGTATTTCTGCAACTAATTTGATGGCCTTATATAAAAGATGAAGACATCAGCCAAGCATTAGTCAAATTCTCCATGTTTAAGGATGTGGGCACATACACGTGCCACTGTACAGCACCAGTGAGCATATTTGAAAAACCAGCAATAAAATAGGTTCCAGCAAAAGGCAAAACATTGGGGTGACCCGGGCTGCTACCGAGCCACACCGAGACGCACCCACGGACCCTTCAGCTGCCACTCCTGCAAGTTCACCTGCATCCGGACCTGCACGGCACCAGCACCCACCAAACCGAGCACCAGCAGCACCCACCTGAAGTGCATCCTGCTCAACACCCGCTCCGTCCACAGACACGCCGTCGAGCTCTGGAACCTGATCGACACCACAACCCCAGACATCGCCTTCCTCACGGAAACCTGGATGAACGCCTCCTCAGCGCCCGACATCGCCATCGCCATCCCGGACGGCTACAAGATCATCCGGAGGGACCGCATCAACCAGACAGGAGGAGGCATCGCCATCATCCACAGGAACACCATCCGCATCACGACCAACACCGACGACACCCTCGCACCCGCCGAGCACCTGCACTTCCAGGTCCACATCAACCCCAAGACCACCCTCAGAGGCACCCTCATCTACAGACCCCCGGGACCATGCACACAATTCAGCGAAGACATCGCCGACTTCATCAGCCCGCACGCCCTCCTCTCCGCCGACTACATCCTCCTCGGGGACCTCAACTTCCACCTGAAGAACAACAACGACCGCAACACCACCACCCTGCTGGACAACCTCGCAAACCTCGGACTCAAGCAGCTGGTGACCACCCCCACCCACTACGCCGGACACACACTCCACCCCGTCTTCTCATCCTGCTAGGACATCACCTTCAGCCACGCCACCGGACTCAACTGGACGGACCACAGCTGCATCCACTTCAGCTTCAGAAGGACCACGATCCACCACCACCAGCAACAGGCTGCACGCAGAAGCTGGAACAAGATCACAGCCGACCAGCTCGCGACTTCCCTGAGCAAGAACCCACCCACCAGCGCAACGAACCCAAGCCAGGCGGCCACCAACCTCGCGAAGTGGATCAGCAACTGCGCAGACGACCTTGCCCCTCTGAAGACCCCGCCTAGCAGACCCGGTAGCAAGAAAGCCCCATGGTTCACCGACGAACTCAAGAGCTCCAAGAAAAACTGCCGAGCCCTCGAGAGAACATGGCGCAGAGACCCAACACCGGACAACATGACTGCCCTCAAGCTCGTCACCCGAAAACACCACCAACTCATCCACGCCACCAAGAAAACTGCATTCAAGGAACGACTGGACAACAACGCACACAACAGCAAGGAACTCTTCAACATCGTTAAAGAGCTCTCCAACTCCAACGCCGGAAACAACGACATCACCCCTTCGCAAGACTTCTGCAACTCCCTAGCCTCCTACTTCCACAACAAGATCGCGGACATACACAACAGCTTCAGCACTCAACCGACGCACGCCACGACTGAACCACCGCCCCCCACCACCACCCTCCACGCCTGGACCCCGATCAGCACCGAAGACACCGTCCGCACGATGAACTCCATCCACTCCGGATCTCCTACCGACCCCTGCCCTCACCACATCTTCAACAAGGCCGACGCTGTCATCGCACCCCACCTGCGGGACATCATCAACACCTCCTTCGACACCGCTACCTTCCCGGAGAGCTGGAAGCACGCCGAACTCAGCGCTCTACTAAAGAAACCATCAGCGGACCCCACCGACCTCAAGAACTACCGCCCCATCTCGCTGCTCCCGTTCCCTGCTAAAGTCGTCGAGAAGACCGTCAACAAGCAGCTGGCCGCCTTCCTTGAGACAAACGGATCCCTCGACCTCTCGCAGTCCGGCTTCCGGGCCAACCACAGCACCGAGAGCGCCCTGATCGCAGCCACCGATGACATCCGAGCACTGCTTGACAACGGAGAAACAGCAGCCCTCATCCTCCTAGACCTCTCCGCGGCCTTCGACATGGTCTGCCACCGTACACTAGTGCAGCGCCTCAGCAACGTTGGAATCCAGGAGAAGGCACTGGAGTGGATCATCTCCTTCTCGCCGGAAGGACACAGAGAGTCCGCCTCCCCCCGTTCAGATCTGAAGCCACCGAAGTCATCTGCGGAGTTCCTCAAGGCTCCTCGCTCAGTCCAACCCTCTTCAACGTCTACATGAGCCCCCTCGCAGACATCGCACGCCAGCACAACCTCAACATCATCTCCTACGCCGACGACACCCAGCTGATTCTCTCCCTCACCAACGACCCCGCCACCGCCAGAGCCAACCTTCACGAAGGGATGAAAGAGGTATCCGAATGGATGAAGAACAGCCGCCTGAAACTGAACTCAGACAAGACGGAAGTCCTCATCCTGGGATCCTTACCCTCCGCCTGGGACGACTCCTGGTGGCCCCCCGCCCTAGGCAGCGCACCCAAACCAACAGACCACGCACGCAACCTAGGCTTCATCCTGGACTCCTCCCTCTCCATGACCAGACAAGTCAACACCGTCTCCTCGTCGTGCTTCAACATCCTGCGCATGCTACGTAAGATCTTCCGGTGGATCCCGACCGAGACCAGGAAGACGGTCACCCAGGCCCTCGTCACCAGCCGCCTGGACTACGGCAACTCCCTCTACGCCGGAACCACCGCCAAGCTCCAGAACAAACTCCAGCGGATCCAGAACGCCTCAGCACGTCTCATCCTGGACATCCCCCGCCGCAGCCAAATCTCCGGACACCTGAGAGACCTGCACTGGCTCCCGGTCAACAAGAGAATCACCTTCCGACTCCTCACCCACGCACACAAAGCCCTACACAACCAAGGCCCAGGATACCTCAACAGCCGCCTCAACTTCTACGCTCCCAAACGCCAGCTTCGATCGACCGGCCACGCCCTCGCCACCGTCCCCCGTATCCGAAGAGCCACCACAGGGGGATGGTCCTTCTCCTACCTCGCCGCCAAGACATGGAACTCCCTCCCGACCCACCTCCGCCTGACCCAGGACCACCTCGCCTTCAGGAAGCAACTCAAGACCTGGCTGTTCGAGCAGTAGCGGACCCCCCTCCCCCAGCGCCTTGAGACCCTCTGGGTGAGTAGTGCGCTATATAAATGCCTTGATTGATTGATTGATTGATTGGTTTATATACAAGTATACATACTTTATTTTGGTTGGTACACTGTCTAAGTAGTTGTCTTCTGCAAATCATGTGATTTGCTTCCTAACGTTGAAGGGGTGGACAAGTGTTAATTGAGGTGGTTTTGCGATCGTAATAGATGCAGAATTCATTCATAGTTGAGTATATAACATAATATTTAAAAATGACGATATGAGAAACTTGGGTGCTAGATTTACCGTCTTTTTGTAAAGATTTTCCAACTCAGTGGATTGTTAATATAGAATTTTTGCACACTTTAAGATGGCGCATAGCATTTCGGGCAGGTCATGTGACCGTTAACTCATCACATGGTAAGCTTTTCTACCGGTAACAGGTGCGGGCACTTTAGATACCATATAAATGGCATGTGGTAAGTTGCTTGGTTCTTGGTAACTTTTTTTTTATAAATCTGTTTATTGAGTTTTTGTCAAAACAGAAACCGAGGTACATACATAACAAACATTACGGACCATTACATTTCTGCATTCATCATTCACGTGTCATCAATATGTAATAAAAAGAGAGTCTGTGTCCATACTTCGCTGCCTAAATAGGGGAGAAAAATCAGATAAGTGATGTGATTAATTAACGGAATTGTCACGTATATAATCTGTGAAAAACCTCCAGGAGTCTTTAGGTCGAGATCTTACAGGTAGTTCTTCTTCATAGGTCAATAACATATCTCTACAATAGGTCAAATCATGCATCCATTGCTTAATGCTGGGAACCTTCACACTACACCAATATTTTGAAATCTGACGTTTAGCCAATAACAGTGCTATCGCACAAAATTTCTTTTTAACAGATCTCACATTTGCAACAAGCCCTAATAAGCAGGTACGTATGTTGCATAATATTTCTATCCCTACCATTGCAGTGATAAATGATGAGATCTCCTCCCAATAGGCTCTTATCTTCGGACAATGCCATGCGAGGTGAACAAAGTCAGCTTCATCGAACCCACACCTTTTGCATCTTGCCTTTTGTCTTAGACCATATCAAAAGAGTTTGGCTGGTGTATACTGTTTGTTGCAAATATTTGAAATGCAATATTCGCAGTTTTCCGTTTGGCGTAAGCATCTGAACTAAAGCACATGTAGCCTGCCATTCCATCTCTGTGAGTGGGTTATCTAACACCTCATTCCATCTCTCCATGGCCTTATGAGTGGTAACAGGAATTTCATTCTGTGCTATGGTGTATAAATGAGATACTAGATGTGTGGTATTTGGTGAGGTCAATACAAGTTGCAGGGTATCTAACCGTGCCAGTTCAGCAGGGTAGTCAGGGTACAACTTCTTAATGGCTACCTGTACTCTGTAATAAGTGAAGCGGAACAGCAGTGTCTGATTTTTTATGTAGGAAAGGTCTTGCAGTGTCCTAAACTTCCCTTTGTGATAAGGGTCTCCAAAAGTAGCTATCCCTACCTGCTGTAGTAGTTCCATGCCCACCTTCTCTCCAGTGACTGAAAGCTCTGGGTGATTATGTAATGGGAGCGCCGGAGTATATAGTGGTAATTTATGAGCTAGCCGTCCTAGGCGGCGCCATGCTGTACTGGTTGTGTCAATTGTGTTAATGTGTTCAGCATGTAGCGGTGGGCGTCGGTGCGTGATAACAGCGGTTAAGGGTATTGGTAATGCATCTCCTTCTTCCACTGCTGTATGTGTCAAGTATGGTATCGGATGGTACCAATACGCTGCATACTGTGCTTGGGCACATAAATAGCATAGCAAGAAGTCCGGTACACTAAATCCTCCTTTAGTATAAGGCAGCATCAGGGTTTGGAACTCAATGCATGCCTGTTTGCCCGCCCATATTAATTTGAGCACTAGCGATGTGATGCGTTTGAAAACTTCTTTAGGGGGGGGTAATGGGAATGTTATTAAACAGATAAAGGAATTTGGGTAATACATTAATTTTTACAATCGCAATACGGTCTGCTAGGGAGAGCGGCAGCTGTATCCATCGGTTTGTTTTATCCTCTAAAGATGATATTACCCATCCATAGTTGGTGTGTATGACAATCCCCGAATTTCTATGGTACCATACACCTGTATTTAATCGGATTAGTTTGCCATTCTAGGGGGAACTCCGTTGTATATGGTTGGGTCGTGTCTGTTAGGGAAATGATCGAAGATTTAGCCCAATTTATTTGTAGTCCAGAGTGTCCTCCAAATTTGATGTATTCCCTCAACAGTGGTGCCAGATTTTGTTCAGGATTACGGACATATAGTAGCATATCATCCGCATATAATGATATGTGTAAGGGCCTAGATGGAAATTGCAGAGCCGATTGTTTATGCTGTTGCCTGACTATGCAAGCTAATGGCTCCAAGGCTAGGGCGAATAATAGGGGGGATAACGGACATCCCTGTCTTGTCCCTCGGGCGATGTTTATCGGTTCCGACATGTACCCATTCACTCTAACTCTGGCCACCAGCTTCGTGTATAGTAGCTTCACCCACTTCGTGAACATTGGGGGGAATACCATCCTATCCAATATCGTGAGGAGGTAGGACCATTCAATAGAATCAAAAGCCTTAGCGGCATCTAAAATAACCGCTACTGCTTTGGTGGTTGGTGTCAAATAGTGCGAGAGCGCAAACAGTGTCCTGATGTTATATGTGGTGGCCCTTGATGGTATAAAACCAGACTGATCCAGAAGGACCAGATTGGTCATAAGAAGTTGCAGCCTAACAGCAAGAATCTTGGCCAGAATCTTGGAATCGACATTTATTATAGATAAAGGCCTGTACGAATCGCATAATTCAGGGTCCTTAGCAGGTTTTAGAAGGGCTACTATCACTTCCCGCAGTGTCGAAGGGAGTATGTTCTGATCAAAGGCGCTGCCATACATTGCTACTAAATGCGGGGCCAACATGTCAACATATGTTTTGTAAAATTCACACGTGAACCCGTCCAGGCCTGGCGTTTTCCGATTTGGTAATGCCTTAATGATCTCTGTCACCTCTTCCACTGTTATTGGCAGCGACTGATTTTCCCTTTGTGTGTCCGAGAGCCATGCAATTGTGACATCTTCTAAATAGGACATAACCTCCTCTGGTGGTACCGTGGGTTGTGATGTGTATAGCTCACTATAGGTGTGCACAAACCCTTGTAGAAAACCCTCAGCGTCTGTGGACAAGGAGCCATCACCTTTCCGTATCTGCATGATCGTGTGTGGGCAACGCCCTTCACATATGTTTGACGCCAACACCTTGCCGGGCCTGCCTCCTTCGCCGAACCTTCTAGCTGTGGGGCACTTGAAAATGTATTTAAGTTCATCCTCGGCGAAGGATTGATGTTCTCCCAGCAAAGACGGACCCTGTGTACTCTCATATTGAGTTTCAAGCTTCACATCGTGTTAGCTGCCATCTCGTCATATTCCCACTGTCGTACTAATGCACACCCCTCTTAGTGTGGCTTTAAAAGCCTCCCATAAAATGCATGGATCTTCGACAGTAGACTCATTTAATTGGAAGTAATCCCTAATCGCTGTTGCTATTGTGCCGGCATATACCGTGTCAGTGAGTGCTTTGGCGTTGAAGCGCCAACTGAACGCAGGCGGGGAATAGTGTGGAATCTGAAGGGATAGGAGAACTGGGTTGTGGTCCGATAGGGTTTTGGGCATATGCTTAACTTCCCGCGTCCAAGGCAATGTGTTAACGGAACCTAGCCAGTAATCAATGCGAGACCAACTACCATATGCACCATTTATGTGTGTAGCCTCTGCAGTGTTTGGATGTCTCTCCCTCCAGAGATCGCGCATGCGGAGTTCAGTCATAATATCTAGCACTTTCGCCCGTGCTCGTCTATACGACTCAATAGTGTTACCCAAGCGGTCCATATGATCATGGAGTGCAAGATTAAGGTCTCCACCCCATAGCAATGTAGTGTCTTGTGTATCATGTAAGTGTTGCCAGACCACTTTGTAGAACTCGGGTGCGTCCACGTTTGACCCATATAGATTAACTAATGTTATCCGCTGCCCTCGTAGAATTCCCGTGAGTATGACATACCGCCCATTCTTGTCTATTATCGCGTGTTCCACTTTAAAAATTTTACCTTTTCTTACCAAAGAAGTGACCCCCCTAGAATATGAGGAATATGTGGAAGAGTGCGATGCTTCCGCCCATCTGTGGCCTATGTATTTATGAGTATGCGGGGCAATGTGGGTCTCTTGCAATAGTGCGACGTCTATATGCCAGCGATCTAAACAAGCAAATACCTGCCTTATTTTCTTGGGATTCGTGAAACCCCGAATATTCCAGGTGATGAAATTTAGACGCAGTTGGCCTGTTTGTGTGTCAGCTACCGGCATCTTATGTGGTTAGCTAATTTTCCACTATGTACATATATATATTGTCTCCCTTTCAACACTGTATCTATCAGGTGCTAGCACAGAGCTTCCGTCGCAGATATGGTTAACATCATGAATCTCAGCAATGCATCTTAAATACTTTGGTCCGTGAACTGGAGCAAACCCCCCATTCAAGCTCCCCCCACCCACTTCAGCAACCCAATCCTGACGAAGCCTTAACCCAAAAGTAACACCCAAATATTTCATAAACTGTTCGGGGAACACCCATGTGGAGGTCCGCCGAGGGCACATTACACCACCCAACTTAATGGATGGGGGCAGACATTACTAATCATCAGAGACGCATTTGTTAATAAACATTCTAGTCATGTAACTGGCAATAAATTTAACAGCATAATAGCATCATTGAAACATTCCATTGCACTGCACATACACGATCATCAAAGCACGTTGCGTAATTGTATCACTGGTGTCCATAGAGCAATAGTAATTGTTTACAAAATGTCAGTTGTGTGCATGTCCGAGGACGTTTGGTTTCGGTTTTCCCACCATGCAGCTCAATTACAATCCTCACCTCCCGTAGTGTGCCCCACCCTTCCGGATCTTCAATCTCTTGCTGTAGGTTCCAGATTTATCTGTTCCGGGGGCCAAACGTAGGGCATAAGTTCTGAACTTTTAGGAGGTAAAGATACCAAGACTAATCACCAATCCCTCTCAACAGTCACTATCTTGTAGTGTAACAAGACCTGCCTAGAGCCAGACAATGCTTAGCTGTCCCAGTGTGCAGCATCACCAGTGGATTAGCACAGTCAGAGTGTCAACAGTATGCTCATATCACCACAATTCCCCCTTCGCAGCGTTTGTTTATAGTTCAGCTTCTTCCTGGTGTTAGATAGAGAGTGGAATGCAGTCACTTACCCCTCCAGGCTGAGTCGATGGTCGATCTCGCACTCATACCCAACTTACATGCGCCCCATGTCAGTGGAGCCATTCGCATTTGCAGTGTTTAATGATAGTCCATGGTCTGGTCCCAATTAGTTGGATTCCCGCTGTTTGTCCTCGTGATCCATTGCTTTTCGCTTGTTCGTTATTTTTTTTATAAATTCCTGGGCTGCTGTAGGAGTAGGAAGATTCGTCGGTTTGCCCCCCATGTCACTTTTAGTCGCGCAGGGTATAACATGGCGTAGTCCACCTTCAATGTCTGTAACTTCGCTTTGACGGCGGCGAATTCTCTTTGTGCCTGTTGTACCGCAATAGTATAATCTGGGTAGAATTCTAGCTGGATACATTGATAGCTGATCTGTCCTTTCTCACGTGCCAGCCTTAGCATGTTGTCCCGATCTCGATAGTTTAGCACACGAGCTACAATAGGTCTTGGTGGGGCACCTGGAGGCGGCCGTGGTGCTAGGGACCTGTGTGCCCGTTCTATTATGAAGATCGGCGATAATGCTTCCGCTCCAAACACTTCTCGACACAGGCCCTCTACATATGTCTCCATTCGGCCCATGTTTGTTGATTCTGGGACCCCTGCGATCCTTACAATATTCCTCCGTGAGCGGACTTCTAACTCCTCTGCTTTTGCTTTAATCACCTCGAGCACCTTCTTGATACTGCCACATTTACCCGCCGTGACATGCGCTTCATCTTCTACTGCCGAAATGCGATATTCAGCCGCATCCAAACGCTCCCCCTGCTTGTCTAGGTTGGCGGCCATGCTGTCCACCCGACATGCGAGGTTGTCGAGTTTTCCATTTATGTCTTGCAGATTTGTCTGAATGGCTGCCATACTACTCTCTGCGGCCATATCTGCTTCAGGATCAGCATCCGAATTTGCATTTGGTCCCCGTGTTGCTCTTCAGGACTCAAAATTGAGCTTTTTTTGCTGCAAGTCGGGTTTTCCCATTGTGGTTGCTTTTGGAGCACTCCCTAACCAGCACACAAGAGGTATGCGTCCTGTTCTGGGGATCAAATTGCAAGGGCCACTGTCGCACGTGAGAAGTTGGTGCACGTGTAGCAATAGATCACTGATATGTAGCACCTTTCACCTTGTCCCCTCAAGATCGGTAAGTTGTCTACGGTATGCAGTGAAAGTCAATTGTTATGCAACATCGCAAGGCGGCCGGCTATCACAAGCCCTAGACCTTCCACTCACTCCCTGCCTACCAGACCACCATAAGCCTCCGCTGCACTGTTGTATGCCTTGGCCGTAGTTATGAATGGCGTGTGTGGTTTCTTCTTTCTGCTCAGCGATAGTGCAGTTTTTTTACTTAGGAGAGCAACCTGGACCCGTCGCGTTGCCTATATCTTGCTCTCCGTCTTCTTCCGTCCAGGGTCCCCAGCTCCGGCCGACCGGCAGGGATCTCTGAGGGTCCTTGGCGGGAAGCGGTTGTACCTAGACGCTACAGCAGGAGCATACTATCTCAGCCTAGATGCGCTATTCAGTGATTTATGCGGCAGTAACGATGCACTAGTAGCTCTTGGGTAAAGTGTGGGCCCCTACGCTAGGAAGATCTTTACATTACTGTGTTATCTCCGCCGCGCAGTTGGGGCATACCGCCTCCGCATCAGTAGTGGCCAGCATCTCCCTCATATCTTTGTGTCTCGCTCACATGCACAGAGGGTGTGTGTCTTGTTTTTTCCGTTATTACAGGACAGTCTCTCCAGTGTAACCTGTTGTATGCAGCCAGATCGTATCGCAGGGGGTAGAGCCACATTGAGGTGGTAATGTGAAGTGGTTCCTACCTTACAGCGATTGTCATATCTCTCGGAGCAGTGGGCGCCGCCATGTTGGATCCGGGAGAGCTGCAGTGTCAGAGCCCCGTTATGACTTTACATATCCCTTAATCACCGGGAGCCCCTAGCAGCCTCCTATTTTATGCAGTCGCGCCTCCCGCTGTTTCGGGCATTCCGCCTTACCCGGGTGCGCGCTGTGTCTCCGACATCTGTCCTTCAGGCTTTGCAGTCCCCCATGGCCGCCATTTTATCTCGCAGCCACCGCGGCTAATTTCGGCTTGTATCTTCGTGTGTCACGCACCGGCAGCTCATTCTATTGCTCCTATGGCCTCCCGGTGCATTCCCACGCTTGATGCTGCGCCGTTACTTCTGTTTGTCGTCTGTGTCACGCGTGTAATATCGCTGGGCCTATGTCTGCCCGGCGGAGCTGTCTCTTCAGGCAGCCATCCCGCTGTGCGCCCCCTAGCACCTCCTGGTTCTTTGTAACTTTGAGGGAACCGGACGACCGCATACATACAGAGGGATTCACATATTCACATAAGTACTGAGACGCGGTATGCACTCGGAATGTGTGACTGCGTGATATTGGGGTGAAGGTTAGTGCAGTCTGGACTTCTTGAATCTGACTTCAACTGCCTATTGGGATTTGGTTAATAAGACTGACTAGTGAACACCAGGTAGAGTTTGTGATTGTTTTGTATCTGAGTGAAGGCCATTGTGAGACGTTGTTTATTATCCAGTGATCTTAAGCTGTTTTGACTGCCCCAATATAATATTACAGGCAAGTGCACGTAAGAAAGTCTGTGTAGGTGGGCTCATAGTGTTAATATAAGGAACTTTATTTTAAATATGATTCAGTTATAATTAAGTGATGGTTTTCATCTGGACAGTTATTACGTAAAGCATTAAAATAATATTGCTGCTGTCAGATTGGTACGTGCCCGGTGCCAAATAATATAGGCCTTTAGTTTTTAGGTGATTATTTAGACGTTTGTTATGCACGGCACAATAACACTGTAGTCATTAGATTAGTATGTACTCAGTGTGAGTTGACAAACCTTGTTAGCATTGAAACAACAACACAAATGAAGGGTTTTGGCACCCATATCTAATTACTGGGGTGTGTCATACATGATCAATATGTAATTTTAAAAAGTTAAGATCCACCATGGTGGCTTTTTAATAGTTTAAATATACCTCAAATAGCAGATGAAGGGTCAACGTCAGTTCTTAATGTTTTTTTTTTACAGAAAATCACTATATTGAAATAACGGTTTATACTGAAATACCGGCTTACACAACACCTTGTTGATTCCTATGGCACATACAGATGTAATAACAACATCATGAACGCGATTATCTGTAAGTGACTTTTACGTGTAACAGACTGAAATACCGGCTCACAAAACAGAACGCTAATAAAGAATTTTTCAGAAACTAAGTCACCATATGTATAAAGTAATGTAGTGACCGATGTATGAAGTGCTTTATGCTAGGAATATACCCATTTGGCAGGCAATGTAGTGATATTTATTTATGTGCACCTAAAATAATAACAGCTGATGATCAGTGTAGGGTGATTTAGAGATAACAGCTATTGAACAGTTGAATAATATTGAATGGAACTATTTCTGAAATACTATGGATGTTAACTGCATTTATTAGAGTATATATTTAAAGAAATATTCAAATTTTGTTTATTCACAGATACACTGTTTCTCCTTCTCTGTTTTTAATATCAGTTTGAACTTTCAAAAAATCGTCAGCCCGAACAAACTTCAATTGAGGTACGAAGCTAGAGTCTAAACATTATTATAAATGTGTATAGAATCTATGTAGATTTGATCTAGGATATGAATTATTTACAAATCACGATTATATTTTAAATGTGACTATATTAGATTAATTCTGCTTTGTAGATCAGCAAATGGTGTTAATTCTGGAGATGATATTACTCATGCTATTTTCCTTTGCCAAGTGTGTTATATTGACAATGTGCCCACATACAGATTAATGTGTTGATGAAAGACTCATTGTGGTTGGAAATGTATTTAGTCATTATTCTGCTCTGTTCCCTCCCTTTGCTAGAATGGATGTGTTATTTAAAGACTATGCGAGATCCAGAGTAGCTTCCCATTGATCTATAATTAATATGACAAGGCTCTTGTTAAACTACAATGTAGACCAATAGCATTACACTGTTAGTATAATAATGAATTGTTTAGTCTTTGAGTCTCCTGAGGCGGAAAGCCGGGAGTTTGTATTTTTACTCTATTGCACTACTTAATTTGTATTGTTTGCACCTTTTTAAAATCGTCAACCTCAAATATTAAAAATTGTTAGTCTGCTTACCCCCCAAATCAACCCCCCCTCCTCATACTCAGCCGATTGAGGCGCTGGGCGGTGAGAAGACACGACCACCCCAGAGGCGGCCGGTGGGCGAGCAACCATCTTGTGGGTATAGAAGGGTATTGGGCTCGTTGTGGGAGCATCAGATGACATAAAAGACCACGTCAGTGCGCACGCGCTGCACTAGAATCTCCTGAGGCGGATAGCCCGGAGTTTGTATTTTTACTCTATTGCACTGCTTAATTTGTATTGTTTACACCTTTTTAAAATCGTCAACCTCAAATATAAAAAATTGTTGGTCTGGTTACCCCCTCCCCCCACTCACCATACTCAGCCGAGTGAGGCGCTGGGCGGTGAGAAGACACGACGACCCCAGAGGTGGCCGGTGGAGCAAGCAGCCATCTTGTGGGTATAGGGTGTCAGGCTAGTTGTGGGAGCATCAGATGACATAAAAGAGCATTTAAATGCGCATGAGCTGCACTAGAATCTCCAGAGGCGGAAAAATGAGAGATTGTATTTTTACTCTATTTGCACTGCTTAATTTGTATTGTTTGTTTAGTTAGTTAGTTAGGCTTTATTTTGATATGGTGTATATCGTAAAAAGCATTACATATACATAAAAACAATAAAAGCCAATGCATAAATAATAAACATACAATTCATATTGCAAGTGGCATGAATAATTTACATAAAAACAGTCTAAAATACATATTAAACAAGATACAAAAGCCTAGTAGATCTAATGCGCCATGCCCAACCTAGAAATTTCGCCAATCCACATGCGAACAAGGGCCGCGGGTCCGTTTTTAAAATTTGTAAGGCCTCCTTATGGGATCTAGTCCCAAGCTCTCTACAGAGTGGTTTCAACCATCTGCGGCGAGGAACTACATAGGCCGGGCATTCAAACAACAGGTGGGGAACTGACTCTATCCTGTTCACACAGAAGGGGCAGAAGGGAATTGTCTGTGCCGGGACCTTCCACCTGGAAGTCATTTTCCCTACTGGAAGTAAGCCTACCCTAAATTTGAAATATAGAGCCCTGTCCCAGGGTTTTAAAATAATATCCAAATACGGCTCGCAAAAGTGCACCTCCTTAACCAAAAGGAATTCCACAGTGGTCCTACACAAATTAGCATTACTGTTTCTGCCATCAATCACCCAACTCCAGTATAACTTCTTCAGAGCTGACTTGGGCCGGGCAGTTCTAGTGTTCCAAGCATCTTCAAGGCCCAGATCTATAAGAAGGCGCTTGACTTCCCTTAACCAACGGACCTTAGACCAGCCAGGCGTTAATAGAACCTCTTTTAAACCCTCTGCATAGCTGGACATTTCAGGGACTCTCCAAATAAGCGCCCACAAAAGAAGGGGACGCAGCCTCGCCTGGTCACCAATGGGCCGGGTACCCATATCTAGGAGAAGTGGAAGAGTTGGCGTACTGTAGGGGAGGTCCATTAAGTCCTTATGGAATTTGTTTTCGGAGCGAGACAACTGGTCCACATTCTGTACACCCCAGAGTTCTGCCCCATAAAGAGCTGCACTGACACCTCTTGCTCTGTAGATGTCAAGTACCGGTGCAATGGGTTTGAGGGATGAGGAACGCTGTTCGTTAAGGAGGGCCCCCACCACCCTCTTGTGGGTCAGCAGCATCTTTTGGTGATGACATTTCCAACTCATAGAGTCGCAGAGACGAATGCCGAGGTAATCGAACTCCTTGACTCTCTCGAGTGGAACTGATTCTAGTGTAGGTGGTTTGACGGTCTTCTTCGGGGGGTTTAGGACCAGGAACTTAGCCTTCCCTGTGTTTATAACTAGTCCCCTTGAGTCACAGAAGGTCTTAAAACTAGTTAGAAGGCTCTGCAGGCCCGCTGGGGTTTTGGAGATCAGGAGGGTATCATCTGCAAATAGGAGGGTAGGTATTCTCCTGCCAGCCAGGGATCGTGCGTCTGCAGGATGTTGCAGCAAGTGCTCCACCACTCCGTTGACATACAATGAAAACAGAGTGGGGGCTAGCACACATCCCTGGCGGACGCCTCTATTTACAGGAATTCTTGATGTTTTTTGTCCCTGGTTGCCCCACCTGATCTGTGCAAAGTTATCTGCATGTAACTTTATAAGCATGTTTAATAATTATGGGGGAATTCCCAGTGCATCAAGCACACTCCAAAGTTGGCTACGTGTGCCCAGTACAACCACTTTCCAAAAAAGCATCATTAACCAGAATGATTGCTCTATAGTCCCCATACCTGATCTGAAGCCAGCCTGGAAGTCTGAAAGAATATGCTTCTCCTCTACCCACTGCAAGACCCTTCCTAAAACTACTTTACCTGCCACCTTCTGTGTGGAATCCAAGAGGCTTATAGGGCGATAGTTAGCAGGGTCATCCCGACTCCCTTTCTTAAAGATTGGGACGACCTCGGCGCCCTTCCATGAATCCGGGAGAGCCGCACCAGCCAAGCCAGCATTCAGTAAGGAAGCAATAAGTCTCCCCCACTCATCTGGATTAATGCGGAGCAAGTCTCCTGGGAGGCCATCAGGGCCCGCTGCCTTATTGGGGACAAGGCACTTAATCGCCCCCACCACTTCCTTGGGTGTAAACAGGAATTCCTCATTAAGCTCAGTGCAATCTATGGGGTGCTGTTCAATCAGGGTTACCTCAATACCCGGAGCCATTGTGTAGAGCTGGGAGAAGTGGTCAAACCACACGCCCTCCGCTATATTGCATGTTATGAGCGAGTCCACGGGTTTGTCCCTAGCTCTTATTCGGTCCCAAAATCCCTTCGAGTCCTTCCTTGAGCTTGCCACCTTTAGGTCATACCAAAACTGGTTCTCATGCTCAGCCTTGGCCTTAGATAATGCCCTTCTATAATTACTCCTTGCAATACTAATCAGGCCTCCATCCTTGGCTTTCACCGCCTTGACTAGCTCCCTTTTGGCAACACGACAAGCAGAGGAGAACCAGCCCACATTGCCCATGGGTCCACCTCTTGCGTTGCCCCTTGTGCCTACAGGACGAGCTAAAAACAATTCACCTAAGGTGTTGGTGGTTCCACAAACAAAGCGGGAACCTCATGCGTGCTCAGTGCGAGGGAGTCTAAACGGGGCATGATATTAGACATTATGGATTTTACTTCCAGGATCTTTCCCTCGTTGGCAGCAATGGTGTTCAATTTCAGGCGCCTGCCACAGTTAGAAGGGCAAACTTCTTGTGTTGTTTTCCATACATGTGGAGTTGGAGCTAGGGTCCCTCCCGCCCAAAAAGGAGACAGGGACAAAGATAAAAGATTGTGGTCGCTGTCAGTGGACGGTAAAACCACCATGTCTATCAAATGGGCCCAAAGTCTATAGTTCAAGAGAATAAAGTCAATTTGTGAGGAATGGCCTACTCTGTTAAACGTATGAGCCCCGGTAGGGTCTGAGTTTGATCTGCCGTTGGTTGCCCTAAGTCCATGTTCCAGGCAAAGGGCATTAAGATCAATGGCACTTTGGGTCCAGCTTCTAATTGGGGATAGTGTGAGGGGGGGATACCTCTCCTTGCATCGTCCTCCCGGGTGCCCAATATATCCTCCCTAGCAAGGGGTTCAAATGTGCAATTGAAATCCCCAGCCAGTATGACAAGGGAGTCAGCACCACTAGATCTAAGTTCTTCATCGATGCCCGTAAGGGACAGTGTGGATGTGCCACCCCTTGTTCCTCTGACATAGATATTAAATACTTCGAGCACCCTCCCCCCACGTGGCCCTCTAACTGATATTCTCTGCAGATCTGGTGATTTGGTGGCTATAGACCTGATAGAGAAACCCAGGGAAATACTTGCCCAGATTAGTAGACCGCCGGAGGGGCGGCCCTTCCCTCCAGGCGATTGTAGTGCAGAAACAAAGTAGGTAGTATAACCCACCTTGTGACGTGGTTCCAAGCGGCAAGTTTCCTGGAACAAGCAAATCCCGAAAGATTCAACAAATGAATTCCATTCAGGTATGTCAGTATTCCATGCACAGTGCTAGGGGCCTCCTCCGAGATCAAGGATAAAGCTTCCCCCCCAGGGACCTCCAAGGGGGACCGTGCAAGCTCGGGATCTTCAGCACCAGCCACCGATGGGTGACCTACAGACATAGCGGGATCAAAAGGTGTTCAAGTAGATGACCTCACCATTTCCCCTCTAAGGGTTGAGCTGTCACTTAATGACTCCCCAGATGCCTCAACATGCTTCTCCCGTCGGGGGCAACTAGCATGTCAATAGCTATGCCACAACTGGCCCTGCGGCTGGTACGGGCTATTACAAAAAGGGCTAAAATGGGAGAAGTTACCACGAACCTGCCTGCCACCCCATTCCTCCCACACAGATGTTCCAACTGGCCTGGCTAACAGGTTTGGGGGTTAAAGAAGCTGAGGTCACGTGTGCCTATTGCTCCACCGCTACCTGGTGAGCTGTACTCCCTGGTAGGAAAAGAACAAACATAACTGGCCACCCTTGGGTCCTCAAAATTTACTATGATACAGTCCCCGCTTAAGTTTTTTGGTCTAGTGCCGATCCAGCCAACTCTCCTTACATGAATTACCCGCCCATCCCAGGTATCCGACAAAGGTCTATTTTCTTTAAGCCAAAACAAGGTCTTATTCAGCAATTCCACAAAAGACTCGTGTTTACCTGGACTAAGTTCGGGCACCCCAGTCAATACTGCCACAAAAGGCTGGCAGTCGGGAGGTAAGTTAGCATTTGGGATCATCCCCCCCTTTGGGCCCCTGCCTGACTGCAAGGCGTTGGCTTGTACTAGTTTATCTATTTTAGGATTTGTATTATCAGGGGCAATACTGGTGGCTGGAGTATTAATGCTTGCTCGGCCAGGAGTGCCATTAGCCCTGGGACATGCCGTCTTTTTGGCTGGAATAGTATTAGCCTTAGGAATCTTCAAATTAACTGCGGCCTTAAGTGCCAGCGACCCGGGCTTCTTGGCTACCCCTGGGCGAGCCACAGGGTTAGGAGCAGAAACAATCACCACCGGCACCACAGGAGCGGGACCGGCTATAGTGTTGGGTATAGAAGTGGGACCTTGTGGGGCTATAGGAGTCTCCCTACTGTCGGGTCCCCCCCCCCCCAGTCCCCTCCTCCCTAATTCTTAACTGTAACTTGATACATGATTTTAGGGAGAAGAAGTTATCTAGGGTTGCCTGCTCTAGTTTGTCCATCCGCTCTGATAGTCCTTGGATTCTCTCTAACACAGGGAGGAGTAGTAGTTTCATCATTTTCTCTATATTTGCGATGGAGAGAGAGTCTGAGGGTGAAGTCCCTACAGAGTCACTAATCGGGTGTGAACAGACATTGGGCACTGGCCCTCCAGATAGGTCCCCCCCCTTCGCTCCCATCAAAGTACTGGTGACTCGTCCCGCTACCTTTTGGGCACCACCTGTCCTAGTACCAGACCCCCGGAGTCTCTTATATGGTTTGACCAATCTACCTTTCCGTGGGCTAGCCACTCTTTTCCGTTTGATTGGAACTGGGTGTATTTGTGCCTGTACCACGAGTGCAGGTAGGAGAGGTATGTCCACATGTGTAGGATTTATGGCTAGGGACAGTGTAGGGGCAACTGACTCACTAACCAGGGGGTCTGGGGCAGCATTGATTTCAACTAAATGAGCTTCATCCGTCAGACTCTCCAACCTATCTATGCTAGCTCTTAGAGCGGTCACCCGGGGGTGATCCAGGGGAGGTGAGGCAAGGATCAATGGGTCGAGAGGTCGCACTGGAGATGGTACCAAAGCTATCGGACCCAGCGATGACCGTTTGTCAACAAGGCGTTCTCTAGAGAGGCGCCGCTCTGTCATGGCGATCTCCTTTTCGATGACAGTAGCCACACGAGTGATAAACTGATTCATGGTGCCGACCATACCCACCTCATCCCCCCGACCCCCCTTTCTCAGGCTTTTGCCCGATCAAGTTGCCGTCGACATGGCGGGGATGGCAGGGTCTGGACACAGTACCTTCAGTGAGAATCTTAGACCTGGAACGGTAGTGGACTTACAAGCGTCCTGAGTTCCTTTACAGCAAGTTAACAGATTTCAAGGGGGGGGCCCAGCCCAGCCAGCCCCGGACGGCCACAGACGGCCCACCCTCTGCCCGGGCTCAGCCCGGCGTTGGCCCGCGCGCGTCCCGCGACGCGGGAGAAGGCGTTGCTCTTATGCGCCTCCAGGCGCGGCAAACTGACGCTGCAGCCGGTGTCCCCAAGGTGAACTGGGCAGGCTGGGAGATGTAGGCGGTGGGACGATCACACTCCCCCCTCTCGGTGGCCGCGGGATTCAGCAGCAGCAGCGGGGGAGAGTTCAGCAGTGTTCCGTGCTGGTCAGGAGTCAGGAGATTGCACTGGTGAGATCTGTTCCTTCAATTCCCCCACAGAGATACGCCCCCGCTCCCCAGCAGGAGCGCGTTGCTCTTATGCGCCTCCAGGTGCGGCAAACTGACGCTGCAGCCGGTGTCCCCAAGGTGAACTGGGCAGGCTGGGAGATGTAGGCAGTAGGACGATCACACTCCCTCCTCTCGGCGGCCGCGGGATTCAGCAGCGGCAGCGGGGGAGAGTGCAGCAGTGTTCCGTGCTGGTCAGGAGTCAGGAGATTCCACTGGTGAGATCTGTTCCTTCAATGCCCCCACAGAGATACGCCCCCGCTCCCCAGCAGGAGCGCGTTGCTCTTATGCGCCTCCAGCCGCGGCAAACTGACGCTGCAGCCGGCGTCCCCAAGGTGAACTGGGCAGGCTGGGAGATGTAGGCGGTAGGACGATCACACTCCCCCCTCTCGGCGGCCGCGGGATTCAGCAGCGGCAGCGGGGGAGAGTGCAGCAGTGTTCCGTGCTGGTCAGGAGTCAGGAGATTGCACAGGTGAGATCTGTTCCTTCAATGCCCCCACAGAGATACCTTTTTAAAATCGTCAACCTCAAATATTAAAAATTGTTAGTCTGGTTACCCCCCCACTCACCACACTCAGCCGATTGAGGGGCTGGGCGGTGAGAAGACAAGATGACACCAGAGGTGGCCGGTGGAGCGAGCAGCCATCCTGTGGGTATAGAAGGGTGTTGGGCTAGTTGTGAGAGCATCGGATGACATAAATGAGCTTGTCAGTGCCAAAGGCTTGCCTATCTGCACCGTTCTGCGCCCAACCGAGCCCAGAGGCCAAGAACCCTGCTCGAAATGAGGTAAATATCCCCCAATCCTCCCGTATTTCTAACTCAGATAATGCCCTACAGAGGATTAGGAAGAGGGAGTTAGATAATCATCGGGACCACCTATGTTGTCAGCAGAAATTCCCTAGTATACTTGAGGGCCCAGTGGCTTGCAGATATTGTCAATTTCAAGGTGCAGATCCTGAGATTAAGAATAAATTAAAGGAGCAAGATATTAGTGGACTAAAGTGCATATTATGTAATGTGAGATCATTAGCAAAACATTCCTTCGAAATCTGGGACATGATCTCATCGCATACCCCGGACATATGTTTTCTCACTGAAACTTGGTTAAATTCCACTAACTATCCACTGATCGAGATGGCAATTCCCGAGAAGTAGACCTTTTTACATCTAGATAGGGAGGGAAAGACGGGTGGCGGGATAGCAAGAATTTTTAAAAATCATCTGTCAGTAAATTGGATTAGCACACTAAGTAATGAAAGTATGGACCTAGGAATCTTTAAGATCACAATGTCACCCACAGACAGTTGGAATGGTACTCTACTATATCATCCCCGGGTTTAAAGATCAATTTTGTGCACAACTTGACAGAATTAATTGCCATGCACGTTCTTGCTGCAAATACATTTCTCCTATTGGGGGATTTTAACTTTCATGGGGAACACCTAATGAATCAGGAGGTTAATAAACTCACGTCCACTCTTGATATGATTGGACTTACCCAAAGAGCGACTAGTCCAACTCATCTTGCTGGTCATATGCTAGACCTAATGTTTTCTAACATCGCCCATTTAACTTGCAACCCCCAGAGCCTCCTACATGGTCAGACCACGCAATGATTAGGTTTGCCATTAAACTGCCCTGCCCTAAGATTTCGACTGTAAGTTCAGGAAAGAAACTAATAATGCACAGGCCCTGGTGCAATCTTTCGGTCGAAGCCTTTGATGAGGTTTTTCAATCAGAATTGGGGAAAAAGAATATGGAAAATGATATGACCTTGGATGTTTTTAACAATGTGTTTGTTACCGCCTTGGATGCGGTGATCCCAAAAAAAAGTCAGGTGTCATTCCAACGCCGACCATCAGCCCCCTGGTATACCAACGATTTAAGGATTGAAAAATCCAAATGTAAGAGACTGGAGACAGTTTGGCGCGTCAGTAAAGAGTCACAAGATAGAATGCAGTACAAACAAACTTTGGCCATCTATCACTCAAACTTAAAAGTGGCAAGACGCCAATTTATCATCAACCAAATTGCATGCGCCACTAATGCCCCAAAAGCCCTTTTTAATATAGTAAAATAATTTGTGTCTGCAGACAATCTCCCATAGAAATACAAGATTTTTGCAATCAGCTAGCGAGTTACTTTCAAGAAAAGATCATTAAAATCTACGCTAACTTTCCATTTAAATTGTTCAAGACCCTGATATCACCAGCAGACAAATGGATCATGAAAAAATGGCAGGAAGTACTTTAGTCTGCTTTGAACCAATTACCCTTGAGGAAGTCTCTAAGGCACTATCCTCAGCAAAATCGGGCTCACCCACTGATCTCTGTCCACCTAAGATAATGGCTCTCTTAGCTACCAGCTACCAGCTGTGCGCCAGCTATTCTCAAAATGTATAATTCATCCATACAATCCGGGAACATTCCAAGAACATGGAAGGATGCATTCGTGCATCCTTAATTGAAGAAACCAACAGCAGACCCACGTGCTCTGGAAAGCATAATCAATAAGCAACTAAGTCAATATCTGGAGCTAAATGAAATTCTTGATCCATCACATTCCGGTTTTCGACCGGGTTATAGTACCAATACTGCTATTTTAGCAGTTACAGATTTGCTTAGGCAAGAAATAGATAAAGGGGTATCGGCAATACTGATATTATTAGATCTCTCCGCAGCTTTTGATACCATCTCACACAAAGTGCTAGCGTAGAGACTAGACTCTTGTGGCATCCCGGGAACAGCCTTGAAATGGTTGCGTAATTTTATGTCTGGCAGAAGACAAACAATTATGCTAGGATCTTACCGGTCAGATTCAATCAGCTTAGACAGAGGCGTACCTCAGGGTTCCTGCCTAAGCCCAACCCTATTTAATATTTATATGGCTCCATTAGCAAGGATAGTGGAACAGCTAGGCTTTGAGCTCATCTCATATGCTGATGATACTCAGCTTATGTTCTCTGTTGGTCCGGATATAGTAGCAGAGAAAGCACGGTTTACCAGAGGAATGCTTGAGATCTCCAGCTGGATGATGCAGAACTGTCTCCAGCTGAATTCCGGCAAAACCGGTAATGCTAATGGGAAAAGACACAGCTAGTTGGTCTGATGACTGGTGGCCCTCCCAATTGGGAGTAGCTCCTGTTCCAACACAATGTGTTAAAGATTTAGGGCTAAAACTACACCAGTCTCTATCTATGAAAGATCACATTGCCGCCACGACTAGCTCTTGTTATTATAGCCTGCATCTGCTTCGCGGAATCCTTCCCTTTATGCCGACAAACCACCGTAGAACCCTGGTCCAGGCCGTTATCAGCCACCTGGACTATGGCGATGCCTTGTTGGCAGGGGTAGGAGAGACCCTGCTATGCAAACTGCAGGTGATTCAGAATACTGCGGCCAGGATGGTACTGAATCGCCCAGTGGGCTCTCCTTCGGCTCCCTTACTGCGAGAGCTCCATTGGCTATCAGAGAGAAAGAGATAGTTTTTTAAGATCTGTTGTCGCACATATAATGCGCTTAATGGAAGAGGTCCTCAATACCTTCAAAAAAGATTCGTCAAACACGTACCGAACAGAAACCTTAGGTCCGGGGCTCTTGGTCTTTTACGAGCACTGCATATAAGGTTGAGTCACACTGGAGGAAAATCATTCTCGTATCTGGCTCCAAGATAATGGAATGAGCTACCTGATCCCCTTTGAAAAATCTCTATTTACAGCACATTTAGGAAACATCCAAAGGCTTTTCTATTTTAACCACACTCTCGGTCTCCAGTCTCATGTTAAAATTTCTAGTCAAGTGCCAAGATGCCCCCGGGTGAGTCCCATGTGGGATGAAAGGCCTTGGCAAGCAATTTTATCATGCTTTTTAAGGAATGAAGTGTTTGAATAGAAGTATATTATTTGCTACAATTAAAAAATATGACCGCCTGTTGTTTTCATTTGGGAAGCTATCTACCTACATGTTGCTCTGCTGTTTCAAAATGATGCACTATTATATTCATACATAAAATACTTATTCTTTTCGGGTGCAGGGTCAATCTTGTATTTTTGGTAGTGTTGGCTTTATACCACCCTTTTGGGATGTATGTGGGTCACATCCCAGACCTGATGCACCGAGGTATAGTGAAGAATTAAAAGGCCATTACAAATAGTGACATTTGGTGCTGGATTTTTAAGCTTTGAACCCTTTCTCTGTTGGTATATTCAGTTTTAGACAATATCGAGATCCACTTAATCAAATGGTGCAGAGCCAGAACATCAGAGAGATAAGGTAACCCTTGCTCCTGACATGTTATCAATCAATCAATCAATCAGGGCATTTATATAGCGCACTTCTCACCCGGAGGGTCTCAAGGCGCTGGGGGGGTGGAGGGGTCCGCTACTGCTCGAACAGCCAGGTCTTGAGCTGCTTCCTGAAGGCGAGGTGGTCCTGGGTCAGGCGGAGGTGGGTCGGAAGGGAGTTCCAAGTCTTGGCAGCCAGGTAGGAGAAGGACCTTCCTCCTGTGGTGGCTCTTCGGATGCGGGGGATGGCGGCGAGGGCGTGGCTGGTCGATCGAAGCTGGCGTTTGGGAGCGTAGAAGTTGAGGCGGCTGTTGAGGTAACCTGGTCCTTGGTTATGTAGGGCTTTGTGTGCGTGGGTGAGGAGCCGGAAGGTGATTCTCTTGTTGACCGGGAGCCAGTGCAGGTCTCTAAGGTGTCCAGAGATGTGGCTGCGGCGGGGGATGTCCAGGATGAGTCGTGCTGAGGTGTTCTGGATCCGCTGGAGTCTCTTCTGGAGTTTGGCGGTGGTTCCAGCGTAGAGGGAGTTGCCGTAGTCCAGACGGCTGGTGACGAGGGCCTGGGTGACCGTCTTCCTGGTCTCGGTGGGGATCCATCGGAAGATCTTACGTAGCATGCGCAGGATGTTGAAGCATGACGAGGAGACGGCGTTGACTTGTCTGGTCATGGAGAGGGAGGAGTCCAGGATGAAGCCCAGGTTGCGTGCGTGGTCTGTTGGTTTGGGTGCGCTGCCCAGGGCGGGGGGCCACCAGGAGTCGTCCCAGGCGGAGGGTGAGGATCCCAGGATGAGGACTTCCGTCTTGTCTGAGTTCAGTTTCAGGCGGCTGGTCGACATCCATTTGGCTACGTCTGTCATCCCTTCGTGCAGGTTGGCTCTGGCGGTGGCGGGGTCGTTGGTGAGGGAGAGGATCAGCTGGGTGTCGTTGGCGTAGGAGATGATGTTCAGGTTGTGCTGGCGTGCGATGGTTGCGAGGGGGCTCATGTAGACGTTGAAGAGTGTTGGGCTGAGCGAGGAGCCTTGAGGAACGCCGCAGATGACTTCGGTGGCTTCCGATCTGAACGGGGGGAGGCGGACTCTCTGTGTCCTTCCGGCGAGGAAGGAGGTGATCCACTCCAGTGCCTTCTCCTGGATTCCGACGTTGCTGAGGCGCTGTACTAGGGTACGGTGGCAGACAGTGTCGAAGGCCGCGGAGAGGTCCAGGAGGATGAGGGCCGCTGTTTCTCCGTTGTCGAGCAGGGCTCGGATGTCATCGGTGGCTGCGATCAGGGCGGTCTCGGTGCTGTGGTTGGCCCGGAAGCCAGACTGCGAGAGGTCGAGGGAACCGTTCGTCTCGAGGAAGGCGGCCAGTTGCTTGTTGACGGTCTTCACGATGACTTTTGCAGGAAACGGGAGCAGTGAGATGGGGCGGTAGTTCTTGAGGTCGGTGGGGTCGGCTGATGGCTTCTTTAGTAGAGCGCTGAGTTCGGCGTGCTTCCAGCTCTCCGGGAAGGTAGCGGTGTCGAAGGAGGTGTTGATGATGTCCCGCAGGTGGGGTGCGATGACAGCGTCGGCCTTGTTGAAGACGTGGTGAGGGCAGGGGTCTGTCGGAGATCCGGAGTGGATGGAGTTCATCGTACGGATGGTGTCTTCGGTGCTGATCGGGGTCCAGGCGCGTAGGGTGGTGGTGGGGGGCGGTGGTTCGGACGTGGCGTGCGTCGGTTGAGTGCTGAAGCTGTTGTGTATGTCCGCGATCTTGTTGTGGAAGTAGGAGGCGAGGGAGTTGCAGAGGTCCTGCGAAGGGGTGATGTCGTTGTTTCCGGCGTTGGGGTTGGAGAGCTCTTTCACGATGTTGAAGAGTTCCTTGCTGTTGTGTGCGTTGTTGTCCAGTCGTTCCTTGAATGCGGTTTTCTTGGTGGCGTGGATCAGCTGGTGGTGTTTTCGGGTGGCGAGCTTGAGGGCAGTCATGTTGTCCGGTGTTGGGTCTCTGCGCCAGGTTTTCACGAGTGTTCTGCAGTTCTTCTTGGAGCTCTTGAGTTCGTCATTAAACCATGGGGCTTTCTTGCTGCCGGGTCTGTTCGGCGGGGTCTTCAGCGGGGCGAGGTCGTCTGCGCAGTCGCTGATCCATTTCGTGAGGTTGGTGGCCGCTTGGCTGGGGTTCGTTGTGCTGGTGGGAGGGTCTTGCTCAGGGAAGTAGCGAGCTGGTCTGCAGAGATCTTGTTCCAGCTTCTGCGGGGAGCCTGTTGCTGGTGATGGTGGCGCGTGGTCCTTCTGAAGCTGAAGTGAACGCAGCTGTGGTCCGTCCAGTGGAGTCCCGTGGCGTGGCTGAAGGTGATGTCCTTGCTGGAAGAGAAGACCGGGTCGAGTGTGTGTCCGGCGTAGTGGGTGGGGGTGTTGACCAGCTGCTTGAGTCCGAGGTTGGCGAGGTTGTCCAGCAGGGTGGTGGTGTTGCGGTCGTTGTTGTTCTCCAGGTGGAAGTTGAGGTCCCCGAGGAGGATGTAGTCAGCGGAGAGGAGGGCGTGCGGGCTGATGAAGTCGGCGATGTCTTCGCTGAATTGTGTGCATGGTCCCGGGGGTCTGTAGATGAGGGTGCCTCTGAGGGTGGTCTTGGGGTTGACGTGGATCTGGAAGTGCAGGTGTTCGGCGGGTGCGAGGGTGTCGTCGGTGTTAGTCGTGATGCGGATGGTGTTCCTGTGGATGATGGCGATGCCTCCTCCTGTCTGGTTGACGCGGTCCCTCCGGATGATCTTGTAGCCCTCTGGGATGGCGATGGCGATGTCGGGCGCTGAGGAGACGTTCATCCAGGTTTCCGTGAGGAAGGCGACGTCTGGGTCTGTGGTGTCGAGCAGGTTCCAGAGCTCGACGGCGTGTCTGTGAACGGAGCGGGTGTTGAGCAGGATGCACTTCAGGTGGGTGTTGCTGGTGGTCGGCTCGGTGGGTGCTGGTGTGGTGTGGGTCCGGTTGCAGGTGAACTTGCAGGAATGGCAGCCGAAGGGTCCGTGGGTGCGTCTCGGTGTGGCTCGGTAGCAGCCCGGGGTTCGGCCGGTGTTGAGTGCGTTGAGTTCGGTGGCGTCGTAGGTCCGTCGAGTCGGCTTCCGGCAGTGGGGGCCAGGGGTCCTGGCGCTGGGCGCGGGCCAGGCGCGGACGGGCGCAGACGGGCTTACCTTTGGCGCACCTTCGGCGCTCAATTGGTGCTCCCGCTGCGCGCGTCCGCTGCGCGGTCGCTCCGGGGGCGTTATAAGTAAGGAGCCGGGTGGGCGGGTCAGCTGGGTGGCGGGAGCGGTGCGGCCAATGGGCTGGTGTTGGGCGGGGCTGCAGGGGGGCAGCGGCGGGAACCTCTGGGCGTCCGGCGGCGGCGGGTCTGTCCCTGGGTCAAGCGGCGAGCGTGGGAGGCAGGGGGAGATCCGGGCGGCCCAGCGGCGGCTGGGTCATCAGCAGGAGCAGTAGGCAGGCAGTGGCAGCGGCAGGCGTGGGAGGCAGGGGGGTGACCCGGCCTAGTGAAAGGCGCAGTGGACACACTACGCAGTGGTTATATATGGTTATATGGTGTTTGGCAAATACAACTATTATCAGGGGGAATGAAGATGCTTATACTGTCAAATATTGCTTCCATAAGCCAAAGCCGATACACACTTTGCATGGCAAATCTGGATCATAGCTTTAATCGACTTATTCCCTGGCTTCTAGGCAAAGCCAAAAAAAACCCTGATAGATCTTTCTCTGTAGTGGCTTAGAAGTGGGCCCATGTGCCCAAAGCATCAAATAAAATACCTAAATATGGAATGGCATCCACCCTAGAGAGAGTTCTACCTGACACTCTAAATTGCTTAGACTTTGTTGATTTCAGCCCAGCCTTCATCACATAGGATTTAGAATAATTTGTTGTCAACCCCAAAGAATCCATAGACTTAACAAAACTATCCAGCTGCCGCTGAAGTCCCATAGCAGTTCTAGTCAGTAGCACTGTGTCCTCCGGATTTAGTAATGCAGGAATGAAGCGACCTCCCTCCCTAGAGAAATCAACATTACCGGTCAGTAAACCAGATTCAAACTAGTTGATATATAAGGTAAATAAATAAATATAAAAGGGGCTAAGATACTCCTGTGCCTGACTCTTCTACCAATAGAAAAAGAATCAGTACACAAACCATCAGTATTGTACCTTACTTCAGCAGACAGACTTATGTGTAACTCTAGCCAGAATTAAAATATCTTGCTCGATACCCATGGACAGAAGAGTGGACCAAAGCTTGTCCCAGTTCACGCAGTCGAGGGCCGAGGTAAGGTCAATAAAAGAGATGTAGATGTAACCCAACTTTCGTTCAACATACTTGTGTATCAAAAGATTCAAATGAAGGCATTGGTCAGTTGTCGCCAAACCAGGTCTAAAATCATACTGAATATCTGCAAGAATAGGCTTTTCATAAGCCCACATGGTGAGTCTACGCAAAGGCACTAACCCTATAACTTTCATAACAGAATAGACAAAAAAAATCCTGCTAAAATAGCCAGGGTTAGACCTATCACCTTTCTTAAATACAGGCACTACCACTAATTTAACCTAAGATTGTGGGTGGCTTCCTTTTACTGAAGCATTAATAATCTGGTTTATAAAAGGCATCTAGCCCGGGAGTTCAAAAACAAATAGGTCTGCCTGGATCTCATCATGACCTGGAGCTTTACTCTTAGACAACTGTGAAATCTCATACTCCTTAGCAAGAGAAAACAGAGACCCCCTCCAACAGTATCAAGGAGCAATGAGACTGATCATTAAACAAAGCACAAAAGAAATTGACCTAAACATCTGTGCAAATATGATTAGACAGTGAGGGCTCATCAGAGTGGGAGAAGAGAGACCTATTAATAATTTCCCAAAATACAGATTAGGTTCAACAACTGGCTTGAAGCTGCACACATGTTTCATCCTTGATTTTTTTTGTGTATTTTTAACCTCAGTCTTATAATTATACCTGCAAAATAAAACCAGCTCTCGGTCTCTAGGAGAGGATTTAGTGATAGAATATCGATGGTAAAAACATCAATGGTAAAAATATCGAAAAAATATGTAGATTCTAACAATATTGACTCCCTATACTTAAACAGGTAAGTCGAAAAATATTGAATCAAAAATATAAATTAAAAAATATAAATTAAATAAAATAATATACAGCAAATATATAAAATATTACCTTTAGCAAAATACATTAAATTTAATATGCATTTTAACTAATATAAAAATTAAACTTAATTAAAAAATATATAAACATGCAAACATAATAATATATACATTTACATATATATATATTTTTTTTTTAATATTGCATTCATCCTTTGTTTTCATAGATAGCTACCTCGAGGCTACATGTTGCAAGTAATCTAGCCCTCCATTGCAAGAATGACGGTGGGATCAGATCCAACCATGACGACGCTATACACAGACGAAAAACGGCCATTGCCACAAAAATCAACCCATGTATATGTTTTGGTCGAGCACTGCTAGTTACACCCAACATAACCTCTTCAGTTGTAATATTCACCCTGTTCTGGGATATGTCAGATAGAAGACCAGAGATTTCCGCTAACAGATTTACTAGTGCATTGCATGTGGCAAACATATGGCTAATATCAGCCTCAGGTAGTGCACAGCGTGGGCATGTAGTTCCTTTCCCCGTCCCCTATTTTGCTATTTTATATGGGGTGTAATATAGTGAGAAAAAGGTTTTATAGAATTGTGCCTGTAGTTTGATAGACATCAAACAGGTGCGCGACAACTCATACGCATATGGGGGAATTTGGGGGATACCTCTAGTTTGGTCTGCCAATCTACCGCTTGTTTATCCATGTCATCTGGAAGTGAAGCAGTCAGTTTCCCGATTTTAGGGGTAGATTCTTTACAAAGATTTTCTACAGCTTGGCAAATTTGAAATTTGATCTGGCCTCCTCCTTTCTTTAATAAAAAATCTCTCAGCTGTAAGAATTTTAAAAAAATCCCTGTGAGTGATATCATACTCGATACGCAGCTCGTCAAACGTCTTGTCCATTTGCCATATAAAAGCACCCGAGCTGTCGCATCCCTGCTTCAATCCATCTCTCCATACAGGTGTTGTGAAAATCCCTGGTAGGTACGTATTTTTACTCACAGGGGTACAATAAGAGTACCGCCCCAGTCCCAGTAATTTCCTGACATTCCCCCAAACCTTGGCTACGCTGGATATAGTTTTAAACTTGACTTTCTTAAAGTAGCTATCGTTGACATGACGCCATAAGCACCCTTCACAGCCCTCCCCTAGAATGAGTTCTTGCTGAGTGGGTATATTACTGCCGTTCGGCTCTTTAGATATAAATATATTTTCGAGTCCCCATTAATCAAGGTAATAGGTCGATATGATCCCATTTCCTGAGGATCTTTATTTTTCTTTGGAAAAACCACTATTTTGGCGGATGACCATGACATAGGTGGATTCCCCCCTTGAAAGATATAAATAAATAGTTCTAGCATGATAGCCCTGAGTTGGGGTGCGAACTTAACATAGAACTCTGTTGGAATCCCAACCATCCCTGCTGCTTTCCCACTAGCTAGGGTGCTCATAGAGAGTAAAATTTCCTCCCTGTGAAGGTGACTATCTAGTGTGTCCTGATCGTCTGTTTCCAATAGATCTGTTGTAATTGGGTCAAGATACGTCTCAGGATCCATCTGCTCACTTTCTGTTTCATGATATAGTTTTTGATAAAATCTCTGAAATTAATCTCCTATTTCAGAGGGTTCAGATCGCAAACCGAGTTCTGGGTCCTTAATTTCTTTCACTAGATTAATTGATGTTTCTTCTCGAGTCCGTACCGCTAACTGGTATCCTACTTGTTCACTTAATTCAAAGGGTTTTCTCTCAACGGATAATAGCTTTGGCGGCCGCCTTTTCAATTAATATCTCAGAAATATAATTTTTAGCGATTGCCACGCGACTCAGTTCATTATCTGTTACCCTTCCCTCCTGCACCACTTTAATCAGATCTTCCTCAGCTCTGCGGAGGTTCTGTTCTGATATTTCCATCTTTTGTTTCCCTTCTTCATTGGACCTGAAGGAGAGTTGCACTGTTTCACCTCTAACACCAGCCTTCAGGGTATCCCAGACCATACCAATTGTGGCGGAACCTAGATTGTCCGCTAAAAAGGCCGGAATTCAAATTCTCATGTGCTGGCAATACTTCTCATTCTTTAGTAATGCTCTTTCAAATGTCCATGTCCTTGTAATGGATTTATCTCCATCACATGTTAGACTTAATTCTAGTGGACTGTGATACGAGAGAACTCTTGGTAGTTTTTCAATTATACAAGTGGATTTGATAGAATTAGAAATATGTTGGGAGTGTGGGTGAAAATAATACATAAAACCGGGATCCCCGGGGTGTTTTAGTGCCCACCTATGAATAAGCCCATGTAACAGACAAAGGTCTTTAAGTGCCTGGAAAACTTTCTGTTTCCTGCCCTGATATTTGAAATCCGGGCCCGTGGACCAATCTCCTGGTAGATGCATGTTCAAATCCCCGCATACAATCAGAGGTAGGGGCCAATGTACTAATTCATTAGAGACTTTAGTCAATACATCTGGATCATCGCTAACATTGCCACAGATAGTGCACCACGTCATCTTACTTCCCCCATTTTTATAGCAACATTCAGTGATTGCGAATCGTCCAAATTTATCCGCTAATGATCGAGTGAACTGTACCCCCCTCTTGCCAATATGGCGAACCCCCTAGTTCAATCCCCCTGTGTTGAGGCTGTAATAAGTCGATATCCAAGTGTTGTAAGCAGATATTGTTGTGACCCCTCTATATGTGCCTCCTGAAGACATATGATACTCCCCCCTGTCAGCTGGAGTCCCACAGCTACTTTCTGTCCTTTTTTATATCATTTAAACCACATATATTGATTGAAATTATTTTTAACTTAGCCATACTGGTATTTGCTTAATCAACAATTGACTTCTGTAGTGTTTTCTAAACCAACGTATTTCCCCGTGACTTCTTTTCCATATTTATACCATCCTATACCTTTTGAATACACCCAGTAGATATCCAGGACCCTGGTCTCCCCCACCCTCCAGCCCACCCCCCACATTTTTTAAGGCTGCCAGGCTCAATCTTGAGCCTGTGTGATAGCGTCTGACCAACCTCACCCACTCTCCACATCCCCTCCTCCCCTGCATCCGTGAATCATCCGTGAGTTGTCCCTGTCTGACCCTGGAACATTGCAACACCAGCTTCATTCCTCTTAATACGCAAACAACACAAAGAGGAAGGAGGAGAGAAAAAAAAGAAAAAGAATAAACAAAAACTCTGAGCTAAAGTTTAAGTTCCTGCAATAATAACCCATCTAGTCCAGCTTGTCAGCAAACTACATGAGCATTGTCATTGTCTGTTTCCCCCTGCAGTCCCTGCTTTCCCAGCAATGATTTCCTTCAGAGCCTGCTCTGCCTGTATTTCTAACGTAAAAAACATAGTTTTGCCCTGCGATGTCACTTTCAGTTTGGCAGGGTTCTGCAGAAAAGCGGTGGCCCCAGCTATCTGGAAGGGCGTGATCAGCTGCCGCAAGCGCCATCGTCTTTCCACCGTGGCATGTGCAAAATCCGCTTTATATTTGGCCTTGCAAGATCATATACTGCTTGCCTTAATAAAAAGTTGCCAAAGAAAATCAGGATGACTCTAGGGAAGGATTGGTTTCCACGGGGATGTTTAGGGGGTGAAAACGGGAATCTGTGCACACGCTGAATTTCTTTGTCCCAGTCCCAGTGTGTTAGTTCAGGAAATGCGTTTTTGAAAAGGTTGATGGTAAATGCACGGATATCGCTCCCCTCGCTATTCTCTGGGATACCAAGAATCCTCAGATTATTCCGGCGTTGACAAATTTCTGCCTCTTCCAGCTTCCACATGATCTCAGTCACTGCGCTTCCTTGTGAAGTCACCTGAGTTTGCAAAGTATCCACTGTATTCTCCAGTATTTCCGTCCGATTTTCCACCATGCTCATTCTTTCAGCTATATCCGTGCAGGTTTTCCCAATTTTGCGCACCGACCCCTGGAGTTTTGCTGCTACTCGAGCAAGTCGATTCTCTGACTTGACTTTGCTCTGGAATACGTTTAGGGATTGTAAAATCATCGCCAGCGTAGGTCCAGATGTCTGTCCTGGATTTTTATGACCGTCCATTTCTTCCTGGATCTTTTATCACCGGTTGTTGCTCCCTGCCCCCCTGTCAGGGTGAGTGGTTGAGTATCTGAGTAATCCCATCTATGTTCATATTCACCCTCAATATCTATTCTCTGTTTAGTCTTTCGCCCCTCTGAGGTCCTTTTTGATTTTCTGGGTTTTCTTTGGCTGCCTTGTTGACTACCGTTACTCATTGAAGAGTCGTCGCATCCTTCATCACTGCTTCCACTATGTAGGTGCATAACCTCCGAGTCCCCCGAATCTTCACTTAAAGAAAAAAAATTCTCAGTGGGATCTCTGGACATGTAGCCGAGCTCTACATCTGCCTGCTGGTCGATAGCCCCAGGTCATTTAGCTCATTTTCCTCGTTCTGCAATGCGTTTCCAATCATATTATCTGCGATTAGAACCGTTGTCTCAGTATTTGACCCCCATGACTTCCGGGCTTCATTATTGTCCATATTGTCCATATTGTCCATATTTCCATTGCTTTCCTCTTTGTTTTTAGGCATGTTTTCAGAAACCCTACTTTGTTTTTGCACAGGGTCCACCACACATATTAAGTCATTATTTAGATCTCTATTTGCTTTACTAGCAAAGAGGCTTGTAATTGCCATTTGCTTTTTATCTTTTGTGGTAGAGGAGGCACTGACTCGGTTCGCTGAGGACATCTTAGCATTCTTGTTCCAAACGTTTTTTTTCTTACCGATATTTGAGGTGACATTGCGCTGATCAGTGCTTGTTTGTACCTCCTTCACCTCCTTTGCCTCCTTACATATATTTACTTTAAAGTAATTTATTAACTATTATCTTTATTTAATTTTTTAACTTTTAAATTCTATAAAAATAAAATATATACATGTATCACTAATTTCTAGAAAAACATTCTATAATTAATTAAAACATTAATCTGTTAAAACAAAATTAAAACGTACATTTCGCAATACTATAAACACAACAATAGCGAAAATGTTGAATAGTAAAATAAATAAATTTACTATTTTATCTGCATAAGTGCAACAGTAGGGAAAATGTTGGACAGCGGAGGGGTAAAAATTACTATTCCCACTCCAGTGAGTGCAACAGTAAGGAAAGTGTTAGATAGCACAGGGGTAAAAATTACTATTTCCACTCCAGTGATTCCAACAGTAGGGAAAGTGCTGGATAGCAAAGGGTTAAAAATTAATATTCCCACTTCAAAGAGTGCAACAGTAGAGAAAGTGTTGGATAGCAGAGGGGTAAAAATTACTATTTCCACTCCAGTGAGTGGACCAGTAAGGAAAGTATCGTATAGTGGTAGGATAAAAATGTCAGAACTCAAAGGACACTTCCCGCTAGGACTCATACCCTGGCTGGCGTTTCCATAGGAAGAACGAATTGCAAAGAAAGAAGCACTGTGTCAGCAACTAACTGGAGATTGTACTGGTGCCTCTGGGAATACAAGATGGCCGCCAGCATTACTTCTTCCTTTGCATTCTAATGTTTGTCCCCTTCAAGCCTGCTTGGACTGTAAAGCGCGTGGAACATATCAATGGCGCACTTCCGTATACTGCGCCACGCGTTGAGCTAGTTAGATAAGTTAAGACTAGACATGTTTGTCATATAGTTCCTTTGGTACCCTGGAAGAGACTTGTTTTCACGCAAGTCATTTGTGGATTAAGAGTAGTGTCTCGTTCACGTGCCTGAGCAGAACCTTCCTCAGGTAAGGCAATTCTGCGTCCCCCTCCTTTCGGTGAGAGCAGTGTCTCTCTCACGAGTCAAGTCACTAGTTGCCTCTCCCCATTGTGATCAGTTTCCTTCTTGCCTGCTGATTCAGTGCCATCTCTCTCCAATGAGAGCAGAGTCTCTCTTAGAGTAGCGTTACTATTTCCTAACATCTCAGAAAAGTAATGCGCTCTTCTAATTCTTCCGCAATTCTTCTTGAATGAACTGCGCCTCCAGCGTTCAGTTCCTTTCCCGAACAATAACTACAGAAGGGCACTTAAACACTGAACTCCTCCGTTGACTAAATGACATTTGGTGAATTCTGACCTGTATTAAGACCAACTATCATCCTGTGCCTAAAGGACCTTAAATATCAGTATTGTTTGCTGAGACTGTGAATCTGTTTTCTTCAGTGAATCCTTCACCTCAAGAACTCTCTTCATTTTCCTGATCAAGCTCAGATTCCTGCAGCTAAGTTCTCCAGAACTGCAAGTACAACCTAAGGAAGAAATGTGTACATTGTTAAGAATTATAATGCAAGAAAACAATATTGTAAAAGATTGAGAACAAGAGTTATAAACTTTATTGAATAGAAGCCAAAGCCATAGTAAATTGGGGTATGTAAAGTAATAGTAGAAGAGAAGTAGAAAAAAGAAAGAGTGCAGGATAATTGTGTTTAACATTCTTTTACAGTTGTTGCATGAAGAAAAAAGAAACATTTCCATCCTGACGACCTAGTGGGTGGCAGTCTCTTCGTTTTACTCCCCTTCCCCTTTTCCCCCTGTGCACACAGCTGCACCTTGATTATTAGACTTCTTGGGCAGTGGATTCCTGGAGGGGAATTAGGAACAGCCACCTTTTCTGCTCCTGTGCAATCTTGGTGGAAACCTGAAAAAAATTAATATTCCCACTCCAGTGAGTACAACAGTAGGGAAAGTGCTGGATAGCGGAAGGGTAAAAATGACTATTCCCACTCCAGTGAGTGCAACAGCAGGAAAAGTTTTGGATAGCTGAGGAATAAAAATTACTATTTCCACTCCAGTGAGTGCAACAGTAGGGAAATTATTGGATAGCGGAGGGATAAAAATTACTATTCCCACCCCAGTGTATGCAACAGCACAGAAAGTGTTGTATAGCAGAGTAACAAAAATTACTAAGAACATTTAAACAATTAAAACAATCTTAAAAATAAATAAACAATATTTTAAAAATATACAATTTAGTATATTAAACATATTAAAAGAAGACATATTATAATATTAATTACATATAACAAAAAGGTACAAGTATTATATAACATAATGAATAAACACATTTATAAACAATATTTATTTCAAAGGAGCAAATATTAACAAACAAAATATTTTAATCATAAATGTATTTATTTTATTTCCTGCCATATAACACCACACAAATAAAAAAGACATCAGCATTTGTATTTACATTTATTTCCACAATTAACATAATTAATAATGATTTAAAAATATATTAATAGATAATAAACATTCATTGAATGCACATTATTTAACACTATAATATCCATAACACACACCTAAAATTTAAAAGACATTTACCATAATAATTACTAATTAATTAATTAAAATTAATTAACAATTAATAATTCAGCTTTAAAAAAGAATACTCCCTACCCTTCACACCATTTATACCTTTAAACACCACAACACACACCTTAAATTAATTACACAATTACCACAATGAATCACTAAATAATTAATTTAAATTAATTAACAACTGATTAATAATTCATCTTTAGAAAATAAATTACTTCCCACCCTTCAAACCATTTACACCTATAAACACCACAACACACACCTTAAATTATTTACACAATTACAATAATGAATTACTAATTAATTACTTTAAATTAAATATCAACTAATTATTTAACAATTATTAATACATTAATTTTCACATGTAACACTATAACAGCACAATTAAAGAAATATTATTAAATACAAATTATTCAATACATTTCATATAATTAAATTCCCACCGCCACTCGAGTCATTGGGGCTGGAGGAGTCTAGGGACTACAGCTCCCATCGCCATAAGCGGTGCATGCCGCAACGTCATCGTCCTGCGCCCGGAGGCATTCATAAGGGGTAAGGGACGTGCGCGGACGTGCCCGGGCCAAGGGTGGGCCCGTCTGCACCCGTCTGAGACCAGCAGAGGCTGGGCTGGGCCGTAGCCCTTGGCTGCAGGTTGCTGGTTTGGCGTTCATTTAATCTGTTGCCATTCAGTTATTCGGTTTCCAAGGCACCATGGAAGGAGTTAGGCACGTTCCTACAACTAACATTTAATCTCCATTTGGACATGAATTACTAGCTCCTGTATCAATGGGCTGCAACAGGGTGGTGATCTTCTTGGTCTAGCACTGCACATATATTACAAACATTTGACTATAAGGTGTTTTCTGCTGTGTCGGTGTTTACTGCTTCTGTTTATATTTATCTATCATCTTATCTGCATTCTGTGTCGTATTCACCCAAAGTCATTTTAAGACATGGGGGGATGCAAGATTCAGACTGGGTTAGCTGGGGTTAAGGCAGAGCCCAGTTCCACTACCACAGTCACGACAATAGACTCCTTTTTGCAGAGGGTAGCCGATGTTATCGATATGGAGATCAAACTAGTGAATAGACTTCTCTCCAGATCACCTACTAATAGCTCGCACCCACCAGTAGCTAGCCTTAGTGTGCCGCCGGCTGAAGTTTTAGCCGAGTGCCTGTCCTCAACTCCATCTACCTGTTTAGGCACTTGTCAGGAGTCACCAGTGGGTTATTTTATTATTGAAGGGTCACCATCTGTGCACGAACTCCCATCTCCGGCTCCTTCCCTGGCCCCGCTCAGGTCCCTTTCTCCAACTGTTATAATTGAAAGAAGATAAAGCACTGTTCGGCCGCAAGGGAGGATAGCAACAATTTACAAAAGCACCCAGTTACGCACCCGCTCTTTCACAGGGAGACTTTCCAACCCCCTGATTTAGTGGGCCTTAACCCTGGGGGGAGTATCAAACGTAAACTTCATACCATAGGGGTAAAGCAAAAAAACTCAAACCTACCCTGGCCCCTAAACCAGCCACCAAGACACTGGTATCTAGGCCGGCAGTTACAAATATAGACCCATCGATCATCAAGGCCTTTAAGGATATAATGTCTACCCTTTTGGAAGCTAAATTGAGCCCAATCCTTGGTAGGCTGTCAGCGATCG
Organism: Lissotriton helveticus; assembly: GCF_964261635.1. Classification (NCBI taxonomy): domain Eukaryota; kingdom Metazoa; phylum Chordata; class Amphibia; order Caudata; family Salamandridae; genus Lissotriton; species Lissotriton helveticus. Next base: position 790,148,369 of record NC_136068.1, read on the forward strand.
AGAAGGGTCTAGCAGAGGAGACACAATCAGACACACCTGTAACCTGCGGAGCTACAAGAGAAACTGCAAATCCAAGTTGTGCGATCGACCCAGGCTTAGCCACATCTTCTAGCAACACTCATAGGGATCAGCGGTGCATACAAAGCCATATGTTGCACTTATCCAAGGGGGGGAAGTCGGCCCAAAGGGAAGGTAGCCTTCTAGCAGATCACCGGCTGCCCCTCCCTCTAGGCAGGACCTAAAACTTTGGCCAGTTGGATGATCTTGCAGTGCATCAAGGGAACCTAAGCCAGCGTTTGCCCATTATCCATCTTCCTCCAGAATCTACACCTTATGTAGTGGTTCTGGGGAATGTGCCACCTCTACTTCCTGGCATAAAAGAGGATTTTAGCCAAGCTCAAAAATAAGATACTCCACAGGCTATCAAACTATACTCCTCTGGGCCCCGGTGTGGAATGCAACATTATCATGGTACGCCAAGTGGAATGGATAGGTAGCTCGCGGAAACCGGGAGGAGGTGACTGTGTAATTGTAAATTTAAATAGAACCTTCCCAGCAGAAAGAATTCTGTCTAGGGATTTTCATGATGGTTCATTTATTTCTGGTTCCACAATACAAGTACTACCTTTGTTTTTTTTTACAGAGTAGCTATACGAGGGGACACAACAGGGTATAGCGCCATGGAAACGCCCCGAGATAGGCAGTATCCAAAAACCTTTGTGACTATTGATCAATGGTACTTACAAGCACCTCACAGAACACGTTCAAGAGTGCCTTACCATGCCTCTACCTTGCCCCTCCCCTAGCTCTAACAAACAGATTCTCAATGCTATCAGGGATGGAGGAATACAATTGACTGTATACCCCTACTGATCCTGTAGCAGAGTCAAAGCATCAGAAGAGGGCCTATTCCCCTATGGTGGCTGAAATAGAGATACAGCAGATGACCCAGCGCTCAAGCTCACCTTTACAGAAAGAGGTGATACCCCATATACCGGATAGCAATGTTATGTCATGGAACATAGCAGGCCTGGCCGACAAGTTTCAGGACCCCACATTTGCCAGGCAATTTTCTGTTATCTGTCTTCAGGAAACATGGCTGGTGGAATGTAACTTGTTTTGGGAGGGATATAAAGCTTTTTTGTCCTGCCCTCACCAACCTCCAGTGGCAGAGCAAAGGGTGGTCTAGTGACCTACATCTCCCTGTCAGTTGATTGCCAGGCTGGACCCACCCTTCTTCCAGTCAGGCCCTTCAAGCTATTACCCTCAAGTAGGGGAACGATATATTGGGCCTATTTAGTTTTTATAATTCACCGAATAGCAAGCAGGGGCAATGTAAAATCATCCAGTTGGGTCACTACTTAAGGAAGATCGGTGGTCACACTTTGCACTCATTAATGGTGTTAGAAGATTTTAATATTCATCCATGCGGTGACCCAAAGCTTACAATAATGTCTGACCTGGGATGTCACAGAATGGGGGGTTCCATTTTGAGCATTCTATCCAGGGGGACAAACTGAACAAAGTAACTGATGAATATGACTTTTTAACATTAATGTCCCTCGCGCCTCCCAACAGCAAAGCACTGGTTCCTACTTATAAAGGGAGAGGTAGAGGGTCTTTTATTGACTATATTTTAATTTCTTCTACTATCCAGTCCGCATTCCAAGGGTACACCATTAGAGACAGTGCTTATATCGACCACAGTTCCCTATGTGTCTACATGAGCGGTCCACTTTCATCTAGAAAACATAAGGGGAGGGCACCAGGAATATCAAGACCTATGGACAGTGGGCACCACCTCACAACGTCTCAGATTGACCCAAATGCTTTTTAAAGAGAAGTGGGAGATTCATGTGCCGCTGAACTTGTTCTCTGTGTCCTGCAGGATAGCTCACTTAGGGATGTTCTCAGTGCCTTCAACGTCATCTCTCTCAAGGCAGGGGATCTCTTAAGTGCACCGGCACGTATAGTATCCAATACAAACCCGAGATGGTTTGACTCTTCCTGTAACCAGGCGGCATAAAGACTGAAAGAGGTTCTGAAAGTTATCCAGAGAAATCCACAACTCATACGTTCTTGTCGCCTAGCATACAAACAGGTTTTAGCCATCCGCAAGGCAGTCCTTAAGGAGGAGGCTTGGAAGGAGCTGCTAGAGTCTAGTACCTTAAAGAACATTTCAAAATTCTGGGGAATTGTTAGCAGACCTTTGTTTGCTACAGATACAGGTAGTGACATAGCCTCCCATATTAAGGAGGAGGAATGGGTAGCCCACTTTCAGTCCATGTTTATGGGGTCAATGGCCCCCCCAGAACAGCCACATTGGGCTACCAAAATTGATAGTTTGGTCTTCGAGCAGTCAGAGGTGGAGGCGGGGATCGCTGGTCTAACGTGTAACAAGGCTCCGGACCCGGATGGAATCTCGCTGGACCTCTATATATCAGACCCTTCCTTTTGGACACCGATCCTTGTGGCCGTGCTTCATGCGGCAGCCTGGGAAGGTTGCCCTCAATCTTGGGCTATTTCCACCATTGTGGCAGTGTTTAAAAAGGGGCATCGTAATAGCACGTTCTGCTATCGGCCAATTTCCCTCATCGACTCAATAGTAAAGGTGGTGGGAGGTGTGCTATTGCAAAGATTATCCTTGTGGTCCAAGGAGAATAACATAGTCTTCGACATCTAATTTGGGTTTCACCCGGGGCGATCGACAGTGGCCCAATGTTTTAACCTCTACCTGATCCTTGGCAAGTACACGATGGCCTGCCCAAGTACGATCTACATGGCCTTCATGGACCTTTCGTCCGCCTTTGACTATGTCAACCGGGCCAAACTGTGGCAGTCCATGAGGGCCATGTGGGTGGAGGCCAATATTGTGGACTTCCTAATGGATCTGCATAGAGAAACAATGGCGAATGTTAGATTTGCTCTGGATCTTCAAGTTTCTAGGGATTTTAAAATCAGAAGAGGGGTATGCCAGGGCTGCATTCTGGCCCCCTTTCTGTTCAATCTTTATATAAACGACCTCGAAGGAGCCTTGGTTGCAACAGGGGCTGATTATCTGAATGTAGGGCGACAGGTTCTCCCGGTCCTACTAAATGAGGATGATGCGGTCCTCATAGCCAGAACAGCTAGGGGGCTCCAATCCTTATTGGATTTATTTGTGACATTTAGGGGGTCCCGAGACCTGGCAATCAACAACACCAAAAAGGGGAGTTAACACGAATAGCCGCCTCTATTTTCAACTTTGCTGCCAAGATGGGCAGGCGCCCAATTGCAGCCATGCTGAAAATCTACCAGGCTAAAGGTGTAGCAACTGCCTGTTATGGCAGCGAGATCTGGGGATACATCACCACAGATGCATTGCAGGTTGTTGAGAATAACTTCTTAAAACGCCTGCTGGGTGAGCCAAAAAGTCTATCCAACCTGGGAGTCCATGAGGAATTGGGGGTTCCATTTTTATGCGACACATTGGCACTGCATCCCCTGGTGTTCTGGCTCAAGTGTTGGTTAAATAAGGAAGTAGAGCTCACCCAACAGATTATAACTGACTGTATAAGTTTTGACCATATGCTTCGAATCCCATGGCTGAAATACATTGGTGGTTGTCTTGCCAAGTTGGGCAGCCCTGATCTTTCTTTAAAACCTTCTGTTATAGTAAACAAGGATGTGGAACTGGTTAAGAAAGCTTTCAGTTGCATCAGGAAGCTAGAAAGAGATGAGTTGGAACTAAGTAAACCCAGTGTTCGCAAATTTCTGACTCTTAAAACCAATCCATCAATTGAGCCATAACTTTTGGCAACACTGACTACTTATGAGCGTTTTTTATTGTCTAAATTCCGTTTTGATCTTTTTCATCTGTTACTTGCCGTTCCAAAACGGGGCAGCAGAGGACAGGTGTTAACACTCTGTGGCTGTGATCAAGTATCTCCACAGGATTTGCTACACGTTATGTTCATCTGCAAATGTTATGATATACCATGAAGACATTTCTTGCTCCTCATTTTAGAGAGGCTGAATTTTAGCCAGGTCCGCCCAGCTCTTTTGTTTTTGCAGAAGCTAAAACCAGATTGTATTTTCTTCATCGTGGGATATTTGAAATCAGTGGTGAGAATGATGGCTTGTCTTGAAATTTAGTCATACTAGAGGGTGAAGTTACCAAATTATAGACTATGTTTTCTGTTTTGCACATTAATTACTGATATGAACTGTAAAATTCTCTTTTTAACCCTCTGTATTTATTTGTTTTAATGTATAGTTATAAACTGTAAAATTCTTAAGTATCAGTTTTATGAGGTGCGGACATGTTGTAACTTTTATGGTTTTTATTGATAAACCGAATAAAGTTGTTTTGATTTGAGTTACTTCCCACCCTATTCACCTATAAACCCACCACAACTCGCTACGGAACAGAAAACGCAAATTTCAAATAAAGATAAAATCAATAACTACTATAAATAATCAATACATTTTATATCATTAAATTACTTCCCACCCTATTCCCCTATAAACCCACAACCTGCTATGGAACTAAAACCGCAAAATTCAATTAAAATACAATTAATAACTACAAACATTTTAACACATATATAACAACTACATTTTTACAAACAATATTAAACACTTTGATATGTTTTAAATCAATATTACTTGCCTAAGATCGATATTCTTGACCAGGAGAATTTTTCTGTTGATATTCCTTAACCACGATATTTTTACCACAATATTGATGCAATTCGATATTTCTTCCTCGATATTCTATCTCTGCACTCTAGGAGAGACCTTACGTGCTTTCATTAGCACCTGGTGTACTTTGGAGCACTTATTGTCAAAACACCTTGGATTGGAACATTCACATGAGTGCCTGAAACTGTCAAAAGATTAGCAATCTCCTCAGAAACCAAGGCAAAAGAAAGAGTTAAAGATATACAAACCAGAAGATTCCTCACTAAGGCAAATCTTAAATTCTAAAGTCTTGGTGGAAAAGAATTCAATCTGAAAATCATCCATTTCGAACTTTGCCCACTTCAAATGTCGGTCCCTGTCAGTAGTCTCAAGAATGCCCCTACCCTGGTGATGAAGTCCCATAATTTTAGGCCAATGTAAGGTGCACAAAATGGGATTGTGATCACTATAAGAAAGACTTGGTATTTGGATTAACTACTCAAGATTACCTAGAGACTTGGACACAAACATAAAATCTATTTCTCAGGTACTTCCTTGCGCTGTGAAGGTTGTAGAAATAGGGAACTCGGGGTAAGAACCTATCTTTTCGAATAGAAGTAAAATATTAAATTCATGGTTTCAGAATCTAAAAATCCCCCTTGTCCTGTGTGTTCCATGTGAAAACCGCTACCAATCAAACAAATACCCTGGCCATACTGCTCTTGAGAGGTGCCCTGAAATAAGTGTTCGTTAAAGTCTCCCATAAGGAGATAAGAGATGAGATTAGAGCTTTTATTTCTGTATTCGCTCAAGAAAGTATGTAAAAATAATAAATGTTCCATTTTAATAGCTGGACAATTTGCATTGTAAACATTTACAATCAATAGACAGATACCGTTCGGAGTACCCAGTTCCATTGCATGCAGATTAGGAGATCCAGTGATAATGTCTAACAAGTGTCTCACAGTAAAAAGAGACTTAAGGAGCATTCAGCCTCCTCTAGCTCGACCAGAAAGGACTGTTGGAACTTAAAATGTACTGAACCCACCCAGTATGAATGTATTAGATACATCCCAGGTATTTTGGAGACACTTATTTATTTATTTATTTTATTTATTTAAGAAGCTTATAAAGCGCACAGCTACCCCCATGGCGGGGAGCCAAAGAATGAAATAGTCTAGCCAAAGCTTATGTGACAGCTATGTTCGAACTCACAATATGATACGCTTCTGAGCCATAACCCCATTCACCATGTAACAAGGAGGACTGGGGTCCAGACAATGTACAGTGACACTATAGGGGAATTGTCCCTAATTAGCAGCCAAAGAGCTTAAAGGCTCAAACCTACTATAGGTGAACTCAGTCAATAAAACTGGCTTTGAGAACTTCTAGTTAAGGTCAATTACAGAGGAAGAAGGCACCAAGTGTGGAGCAGTGGGCTTATAAAAGAAACCTAAAGGCAAAGCTTGGACTTATGTAAGAGAAATCCAACTACTACTGAATGATTACCATTGATGATATCACAATCTCCCTCAAAACGTTTAGGACCCAGCTCACTCTCCTAAGCATAATAATGATCTTTGCCACTTGACAACCCCCTCTTAAACAACTGACCAGCCAATGTAAAACCATTTTTTTCAGCTGACAGTAATCTTTCTTTGCCCCCTTCTTCAAGGTTGGAACATTCCCTAACACAATTATTAAAGGATTTGTCTCTGGCAGGAGATTGATCCCCAGGCCCAAGTAAGGCTCTGAGGTTTTAAATCCAAAAGTCAAACTCCTTTGACAAGGCAAAGTGAAGTCTGACGAGGTCTGTGCTTCACTCTCATGGTGGGTGTCAATTTACTTTTGAGAGGCAAGGCAAGGCAAAGTGAAGTCTGACGAGGTCTGTGCCTCACTCTCATGGTGGGTGTCAATTTACTTTTGAGAGGCAAGGCAAGGCAAAGTGAAGTCGGACGAGGTCTGTGCCTCACTCCCATGGTGGGTGTCAATTTACTTTTGAGAGGCAATATCCCTAGCTACTGATCTGTCAGCAGCCACCAGCCTTTCTCGTGGAAGAATTAAAAGACGAGCAGTCGACAGCCCTGGATAATTCCACCAGCTTGACCTCCGTCAGTTACAGTGAAGACTACATGCACCCCCCTCTAAAACGACCTGTACCCTCAACCACCTTCATTCCAGAACTGATATCACAGGTAGAACAAATACCAGAGTAAGAGTATTCCTAATCTCTACTAGTCACACCTTAGCAAGCTATATTACTTAAATAATGAGAACATAATCTGTTGGATAAGACCCCCACAGCCTGCTCTATATTCTGCAGCGTCTTCTAGAGGACAGCAAAGCTATATTTTATCAAAAGATTTTATTTATACAGGACATTCATCAAAGATCACCCAGAGGCATTCCATGCAATGCGGGCCCCCTTTTGGGGTGGGGGGTGTCGCTGCCCTGGGCGGTACCCATGGTACCCCCCTGCATTTCCATTCACCAAGTAGCAGGCACAGCGTGGTGCCTGCCACGTGGTGCAGGGAAATTCAATGCATCCTGCAGCAGCGCCCATAATCATAAAGGCCCAGGATGCACCCGCCATTATGGCGGGCGCATACTAATAGCAGTGGTGGGACCGCCGCATGTCTGGTGGGCGGTCCCAAACACAGCTATGGTGGCGGGCGGACTTGGTCCACCCGCCATCATAATGACCCCTTAGTCTTTGAGACCCACTCACGTGCAGACTATAGCAATGAAGAGTATTTGGAAGGTGGATTCGGTCCATGCCGTGATGGAGAGGGGGTGCCACATTTTAAGTAAATAAATCATTGCACCTCTCCTATGCCACACTGCATAAAAACTTTAGCAATGAATGTGGCTGGCCTCATGTATCCCATTCTGGCATGCGATGTAAAAATCGTTTGATTCTTTTTTCATAAAGAAAACATTTTGTCAGCCGCAGTTGACAGATTATACATTATGGGTTTTGCTAAATATGATAATTGCAGTGTTGACATTAAGCTGTTTTGTGTAGTTTGCCCTATTTTAATTGGTGTTTGTATGGCAGCAATATTCTGCGGCCCTATCGTGCAAATTTGTTTAAAAAATGCAATTAATATTTTTCCTGTATTTGTTTTAGCAAGCAAATAACAATGCAGACATTGAAACGCAGAGACGTTCTCTTAAACATCCACTTGACATTTTCGATTGGCCAAAATGTTGTGGTGTCAGTAGGGAACATTTGGTAGCAATTATATAAAATTAAAATTGGACAAAGCAAGTGGTCATTTTGCCATTTTTTAAAAATGTTATTTGCATGCATATTTTTACGAGATACAACAAGCTGCATAGCCATTCAATCTTATTCTTGGGTACCTGAAATACACTAAAGTCTATCCAGAAACTTTTCGGTACATTAGATTGCAAAGCATGTTCAAATTAATTTGTTTATGTTTTAATCATTTTCATTTCAGGCGCTCCTACAATTATGTCAGACCTTTAATGATTGAAAGGACATTATTATCCCTCATCAACTGGCTAAGCCGTACCTTTCCTGATACATGCTGTGGCAGATAATTGCTTGACTAACTGCATAAAGTACTGAGTGGCTGGCCGTTTTTTAATCAGAAGACCATTTCCATGTACTTAAAACCATTTTCATTTAGGTAATGATGTGCTTGGTATCATTGAACTCAATATTATAAGGCCAGCGTGTTTACCCAACATGACCTCATTAATCAGCTCATTGTGAGGAGTTATGTAAACCCCTAAAGTGCTGAGGCTTTTCCCCCAAGTGCTGACCTCTTTTTATAGTTGGGCTTGACGGCACAGCTGACTCCAATCAAATATGTGAGCATCACTAGGGAGGGGCTTTTGCTCTGCCCTCATGTTAAGAGCAATGAGTACATCTTTTGATTGGGGAAAAGTTGTGTGCTTCCACAAAAAAAGTGCTTGCCTTACACACAGCTCTGATAATTTTCTTTATTTATCCAGCTGCCTGAGCTTGAATTTTTAGGGAACACACATGTAATGTTGTAAAAGTGCCCTAGATTTTTTGGTGTGCTTGTCTTTAATGTATGGTAATGTCCAGACTCGATTACTGCAACTCACTGTATTTGGACTCAAATAGGAGCATGGTGCAGAGACTCCAGGGGGTGCAGAATGCGTTGGCAAGACTTGTTCTGGACATACCCAGGGGGCAGACCGATGCGAAGGGACTGAAGACCCTTAAATGGCTCACAATTGACAAGCGGATCAGCTTTAAATCTCTTTGCATGGTACAGAAGGACCTTCACCTCCCATACCCTACAAGATTAAAAACAATGTTTGGCTGGTATTTCCTAGGCAGACCCCTTCGTTCTTTGCTTCAACTACAGAGCATTTTCTACGGCTGTGACCAAACTTTGGAATACCCTTCAACAAAACATAAGTGCCAACCCTCAGCTCCTCCACTTTAGGAAGGCTCTTAAGATATCGTTATTTCCATTGTAGTTACTTTCTGTCTCTGGAGGAATAGCAGGTTTTCCGGATGGTGATCTATAGGGCCTTGACTCCTTTGGGTAATTGCTGCGCTTTATACATTTAAATCAAATCAAATCGTTCTCTGACATCAGTACAGATGGGAGGAGGACAACCATGATGAATGTATACCATCCCAAATGTTGAATTTGTTTGTATTTTATTGCTATTAGGTCAGAGGGTGAATGCAAGGATGTGTCAGCGGATGGATGATTGGTTGTATGAGTGCAAAGATGAGTGATGGAGTCCATGCATGATGACCTGTTGATTGAATAAACTCATCAGTGACACAAAAGGCACTTTATTCATAAAACAGACCTATTGGCATTGTCAGTGCATGCTTGAAGTATAGGACAGTTCACACTATAAGCTTCCTTAACTTTTGTTTTCCACAAAATGTGTCTAGCCCTAATTTGCATCCTTTCGTCTGCATAATTGTCCTAATTTGGGTGTTCTAAAGGTACACAGGGTTTATAGAGTCCTCTGGAGGGAATCAAGAAAAGAGGCAAAATGTAGCAACATTTAGCGTTATTTTGGGAAAAATAGGAGAAGTGCACTCCAAGAAAGTGTATTTTTTTCCTAAAACTGACATTAACAAAAGGATTGTTGTGCTAATGTCACACTCTTTCCAACTTTGAGCAGAACACATGTTTTTTTCCCTATTTTTACTGTTTCTAATTAAATGCAGTTTGTGATTTAAGTGTAGGAAAGTCAGGGGTGAACCCAGAAATCTAATGAAGATAAGAAGAAAAAAATGAATTCGGTGACAATGTTTTGTCTGTAATGTTTTTCCCCAATGGCTGATATACGAACGTCACATAGCATTACCTCCATCAGGCACTTCAGTCATAGGGATATACAGTGTGTGGTTGTCCAAAAATATTCAATACTTAGAGTCATCAAACAAGCCTCTGCTTATAAGTATTTTTCATTCTTTGGCAACCGTGCATCAATTTATAAGGTAAAATCTGATGAATGAAATTTGTTTTCAAAGAGCTCCAGTGACTTATGGGAAGAAAAGAGCCTTTCACTTGTAAGAAAACAATAATATGTCACTCAGATCTTAGCGCCATAATGTAAAAAAGAGTCACCCTCACAATGACAACATGTTTAAAAGCTTTATTCACTGTGTAGGTTTAGCTAGGTGCATGAGGCCGAGGTAAAATTAAAACCCTTTTTTCTATCTTCACCTACGAAGAAGTTATTTTCCTCTCCGTTTTAAAACTTCTATTTAATGGTGAAACCAGGTTTGATCATTTTATGCAAAAGTTCTTTTTCTGTCTGAGTCAAAGCTGGGTTAGAATCACTTTGCCACTCATATCACCTGCAGAGGTCAATATAAAATCCTGGCTGGAGTTAACAATCCTGCTCTCCAAATGACAATAGCCTGGCTTCTGGGCCCTGGTAAACAAGGGTGTTGTCAACAACCATTCTCTAAACAGCAATTAGCCATCTGGAAGGAGTATAAAAGCAGTTGGCAAATCCAAGGACAGGTTTTACACTACCACATTTAGGGGCCGATTAGGATGGCGGACGGACTTGCGTCCGTCCGCCATCCCAGAGGTGGAGGGACCGTCCGCATGGACTGCGGCGGTCCCTCCGTGCAAATTAGGATGTGACCGCCACCTTGGCGGTCACATCCTGGATATTTAACATTGCGGCGGGTGCTGCTTCAAGCAGCACCCACCGCAATGTTAAAAGTGCATGTTTAACATTTACATGCACAAAGCGGCAGGCACCGCGCGGTGCCTGCCGCTTTGTGCATGTAAATACTGGGGGGTACCATAGGTACCCCCCATGTGCACCCCCCACCCGCCTACACCCTGGGGGCCCGCAACGGGCCCCCAAAATCAAAAGTACACATGCTTTTCCATGGCAGAAAAACCGCCGCGGAAAAGCATGTTTACAAATGCATCCTAATTTGGCTGGCGGTGTCTGATAGACACTGCCAGCCAAATGAGAGCTTTTCCGCCGCGGTTGTAATCCGACCGCGGTGGAAAAGCAGCGGACAGAAACCAAGACCCACCAGCCATCGTAATGCGGCGGTGGGTCTTTGGTGACTCCGCAGAGGATTTTCCGCCTCCTCCGGGCCGGAGGTGGCTTCAGCCGGCCCGGAGGAGGCGGAAAATCCTCCATCCTAATCGGCCCCTTAATTTGGAAGTCCTAATTGGGGCTGACAGGATCTGCTACCATTTATTGCCAGTGTCCGCATAAATTCTCTTGCTCCAGTCCCAGCAGGTGAAGCAGTTCTAGGCACTGATGGGGGTAGGGTAGACCTCATCTAAATTGGGGAATGGTATAAAGGCAGCCAGGTACCTTCCTGATTGAAGTAGAGGTTACATATGTATGTTGGATTTAGGGCTTCTTCAAAAAGGTTTAGTAAAGCAAAGGGATAGTGCTACAAAAGTAGGCAGGCAAAGGGTAAGAAAGTAAACAGGATTGGGCTTGACAAACTCTCATTCCATGGACTAGTTCACAGGATCTGACTAGTACCTCACCGTACCACTTAACAATATTTCTAGACATAGGAATACTACATGCGAAGAAGAAGGTTTTGTGGTGAGAAAGAAAATGCAAAGACTCTTCACTCTTGCATAGAACCAGGGACTGGAATTGCTATCCAAGGCCTATTTGTCTGCTCCATGGACCCAAAAAAGCTGAATGACTCGTGTTTCCAAGAGGGCCCGCAGACCAATGAAGACTGGGGCCATGCATGAGCCATGGCTGGAGGAAGAAAAGGCTTGACTTGCTCAGACCTTTTTGTCACACTGAAAATACGTTCAGTCAGACTTTGCAAACAATATATCAATCCTCATTGAGTCTTTCCTGGCCACACCTTTGAGCCTTGCTCTACCTAGGATTTAAAAAATTAAAAAAGTGACTACATCTGATGTTAAAAACTAGGACCGGATGAGACAGCAAACATATACCAGTGCAAAGCACCCTAGCTGGCACTGTAATCCAGCCGTGTCCTGCTTGGAGCTTTTAGCACTAAAACCAATGGCTTCAGGAAGTGCTTGATGTTGATGCTACATGGGGAACTAGTGATTGTTGCATTGACCTGCCTCATACATATGAGTTGGGCTACATGGAGGTGGTGTGGGAAAAATGTTGTGCGGTCAAATGATACTAGAGCAAAAGTTGAATTTGAGCAATAATGCCATGTTCGATTGCAGAACTACGGTTTGGTAGTGAGGTTTACAGTGGGTTATCAGGGAGTTGATGAAAAAGGGCACCTTATTATGGGGTTTTACATCGAAACAGAGAGCTCCTTACTTTGTAATCTTACTGTGCACCTATCACTTAATCATGCTGCTTAGACTGAGACTGAGCAGAATTTGCTCCTTTTTTAGAGTAAGGCAAACCTCCGACATGGAAAGGAGGGGTGCGCAACCCAGGAGCAGGACGAAACGATGACGAAGTACATGCCTGATGCTGAACCACGCATGGCAATAGCAGCAGCTGCAAAGCCATGAAGGGGAAAGGCCTAAATGGGAAAGCCATGTGTGGCAGGGACTCCAAATCACCCATAAACATGAAGCCAGCCAAGGTGACCGCAAAAACCTCCCAAGAGAAGCAAGGCAGAAAAAATTGGATAAGCAGGGAGTAGAACCCAGGGCCACACACAGGCAAGCATGCGCCCCACCGCTGAACCATAACCCCACTGGCATGAAGACAAATCAAGCCCAGAACCGCCGGCAGAATGCAGAGGAGCCGCCGGACCACAGTTCCCGCCCCCTTAGCACCAACAGCGGCAGCCTGCAGCTTACAGCAAAAAGCAAAGAAGGGAACAAAGAGGCCTCCCCTCCCACCAGCCAAAGGCGCACCACAGGAACCACGCCAGGGCCGGGCAGACAGCCAGCAATCGCAGCGCATCTTCGCCGCAGCCAGGATCCAGGAAGACGTGCCCCATGACCTGGAAGAGACCTGGAGGCCGGCACACCAGCCGCAAAGGGCCGGCCTGCACCTAAGTCCAAGGCCAAGAAGAAACCAGCCTCTCAGCAAGCCCGGCAGGCCAGGAGGCAGGACAGCAGACACCTCGACTGAACAGCCAGGCAGCCGGATGGGGAGTACCAAGTGAGGGAAGCCGCTCAAGCCCAGAAGGAGCAGCACCAGCAACCAGAGCAAACTTCTGTTGACAGACAGGAAAAAAGAACAGACGGGATGCTGGGTAAGTACTGCTTATGTACTCCCGGTGGGAGCAGCAGTATTAGGGTCCCAGAATGCCTCTGCTCTTTTTTTCTGTCGGGAGGTGGTTATCTCCAATTAGTTAATGAATGGGACGAGGACATAAGGGACCTGGTGGCAATTACTATTCCTACTCTAAACTGTGTATATCTCCTATAAAATGCTGGATAGTGGTTCATTTAAAATTACGATTCCAACTAAAAAACATGCTTACCTCAGGGAAAACGCTGGATAGTGGTGGGGTTTAAATTACTATTCCAACTCCAAAAGGTGCTTGATTCAAGAAAGGTGCAGGATAGTGGCATGTTAAAATTACTATTTCTACTCCAAACAGTGTTTGCCTCCTGTAACATGCTGGATATTGTTGTGCATAAAATTACTGTTCCAACTCCAAAAGGTGCTTACCTCAGAGAAAACACTGGATAGTGATGGGGTTTAAATTACTATTCCAACTCCAAAAGGTGTTCGCTTCAGGAAAGGTGCAGGATAGTGATATGTTGAAATTACTATTCCTACTCCAAAAGCTGGATAGTGTATGGTTTAAATTTATATTCCTACCCTAAAACATGCACACCTCAAAAATAATACTAAATAAAGATTACGATAAAATAATTATTTCTAAAAAAAAATGCCAACTTTGTAAAAATACTGTATATTGATGAAAAATTAATTGCTAATACGACTAAAACATCAACTTATCTCAGGAAAACATTATGTTGTATTTTGACCTGCATGAAAAATGTTTTCACAAATTACACATATTTATACTTCTTTTTTATACACCAATAGGTTACTGCTACATCCAAAAACAAAATACCCAGAATCTTTTCAAGAGTATATATATAGATATATCCACAAAACATTGAGAAAAGCATATTGCAAGGTAATTTCCGTATATATCAACAATAAAAAACAAGTAAACAAATTAAAGAGAATGCAAACACAAACATAACAAATTATAAACAATATCCAAACATTTTTTCTTTCAGCTTTCAAAACTTTCGACCACCACTTAAAAGAAAAAGGTAACAAGATAATTTTCACATCAATAAATTATTACATAAAAAATTGTACTTCTATTATCATAAAGAAATTGTTTTCTTTTCCTCCACAGAAAAAGACAAAGAACAATTAAATATATAGTTTAAAATTAATTAAGTACATTAGACAAATAAGCACAAAAGTATTTCTTCAATGAAAAATGAAAAACTGTTGTGCAATTACAAAACCTGAAACTGTTGTTCTTTAACCAAAATTGTATAATTATATTTCAGAGAAATAATTTTAAAATACTTTCAATATACTAACAATACATATATTTCTCCTTTTTCAGAACAAAACTAAAATAAACATCACTCATAAAATCAAGAAACAACCTAAACAATATTATAAAAGTAGGATTTCAGAAACAAAAACCAATACAAAATATTAACTATATTTCTCTTGCCAGGAAACTTTACAATAAACAATATGTATATAATAAAACCCATAAAATATATTTCATTTCAGTAACATCACAGAAAATCAATAAATTTACCAAAGAAGAAGAATAAAACCACAGCTAATTCTAAGGTAAGAAAAATTGTATTATTTTTCTATACAACAAATTAATGTTGTTTTCTCCCAATAAAGAAGGAATCTTTATGTAAAAAAACAACTAAGTTAGAAAAAAACAACCTTAAAACATTAAACAGAACATAACAATGCATGAATTTTAAACTGCCAAATGTATTATATAAAATATACAGTAATTTTCCCTCTAAACAGGTATAGACAGTAAAATATTAAATATAATAACATTATTTTTATTTTGTTTTCTCTTTTCAGAAAATATAATGACTACCCCATCCAAAGAAGCAAAATACCTGACATCAAAAAGAGGGAACAGACTACTAAATCTTAGTGGGTATGTTTATTGTAAGGAGGGACTATCTGAACGCAGGTGTCATTGGAGGTGTGTGCAATATTCTTCGACCCATTGCACAGGCTGGGCCCGTACTCTTGGTGACACTGTTTCAACCCCTTCGACGCTAATGACGGAACGGTTCCGTCATCAGCGTCGGTTGGGCTGTGCTGATGACGGAACCATTCCGTCACGACCACGCCTGTTTTTCGAACCTTCAGCACAGCGCGAAAATTCGCGCCGCGCTGAAGGTGTTAAGAACCACAGGCCATAACCATTCTGACTCTGCAATGGATATTGAAGTTAGAGAAAGGATTATTGAAATAAAAGATATTGCATCCAACTCCAATGAAACCTGTGGTGCAATTTTAAGGGAGGTATCTCAACTCTATCCCCCACATGTTACAAGTAGTATGCCCACCATACCTAACTTGCGAAGAATTATTCAATGACAAAAACAGACAAGTAACCCACAAAGAGTCAGTCCCCAAACCTATTCTCACATAATATTTCCACCTGAACTCTCTGTTACTTATTGTAATGAACCTTTCCTCTCTGCATGACAACAAAAACCCTCAAAAGAGAATAATAATCTTTAGCACATCCCATAACCTAGTAAGATTACAAAATAGTGATATTTGGATGATGGATGGAACGTTTAAAAGCATGCTCCATCCATTCACCCAAATATACACTTTTCACACATACAGTAACAATAGTGTAGTTCTCATTATATACAGTTTACTCCCTGATAAACAATCCTCAACATATACTGAATTATTATCAATGATACAATCTAAAACATCCCAAAAAGTCCTAGAAAAGTAATAATTAACTTTGAAATAACTATGATTAATACTATAACAAAAACATACCCAGATACCCAAATTCAAGGATGTTTCTCTGGCATATTGGCGTAAACTCCCAAAAACATCCTTAATTGAGGATTATATATCAGATAGCAAACTTCAGTTTGAACTTGAAAAACTAACTGCTTGTTCCTTTGTTCCTCCTGAAAGTTTAGACGAGTACTACACTTACAGAACCAGAATATTTTACAACAGATGAAGAAAAATTGGCACCGATACTAAATTATTTTGAAGACACATGGATTGGCCATCTAAGCATGTCGGGTCACAGGGGGAGACCACGTTTCCATGTGGAGTGGTGAAACTGTTACTCGACCTGCTTAAAGGGAGGAGAAAAAACAAACAATGCCATAGAGGGATTGCACAACTCCTTCAACAAATCAATTGGCAAACCTCATCCTAACATCTATCAATTTTAGGAAATTTTGAAGAAAGAGTAAAGTTTCCTAGAAATGAGAATGTCACAATCAATATCAGGTTGTCTAAACCGACGTATTTCTACCAGAACTAAGGAAATGTCAGAAAGACTAGTGGCCGTAATTCAACGCTTTACGTTGACAGTGGCTTCTGACTACCTTGACAATCTTGCTCACATCCTACATTTCTAACACACAAAATGATTTACTTATCTGTTTTGCCCTAAAACAACTCCCACTAATTCAATTGATTTTTTCCTAAAAATATTTAAATTAATAATAAAAGTCGGATCTCCTTACCAAAAGATGTTTTCTTTCTTCAACTCTTGGACTGACATTCCATCCATTACTTCACTAAGAGTCCTTTAATGTTTTTTATAATCCACAGTAAATAACAGAAAATCCATTTGAAAAACCCATAGTCTAAGAAAAACGATATTAATATGCACACTAAAAACTGTGCATATAAAAATAATGTACCCAATAAAAATATCCTGAAAAATAAAGATATGGCTCAAAAAAACGCATTCCAATTCCAACGTTGCAATCCAATTCTGATCGAAATCCAATACTATTTCAAAATCTATAGAAATCCAATATGAAGCGACCCAAAAAAATAAATCCAGAATGTTTTATTTTTCAAAAAAACAAACCAAATTCCAAAAATTTGATCCATCAAGCTCAAAAATCCTTTTGAAAAATACTGATAAACACATCCAAAAGTTATAACTTTCACTAACATTGTAAAAACATGTAACCGTGACAACGATAAAAATATACTTTTTAATACAAATCATGTCGCTAAACTAAAAAAGCACACCTTTCAAAAGTCTTTTTTTTTTTAATAAAGTGTTAAATATATATAAATATATATACCATTAACCACTGTATGAAATAAACCCAGTTTCTTTTAAAAAAGAGACCCGATCTGGTCCTACTACTGCAACATGTAATAGTGGAAATTAGTTCGTAAACACATCAAAACTACGTAAAACACATGTGTTACATCTTTCGACCTCCTTCGTCCCTCCTTACAATAAACATTACCACTACACTATGGGGGTCATTAGGATAGCGGGCAGATCGCCACTGCCCATTGGTGGTGGAGATCCGCCCGCCGAAATCCACCACCCGCATGACTTTTCCCCCAGCCACATTACGATGGCGGGGGGAACCCAGCAGACGTGGAGACCATCCGCTGTTTTTTTTTCGCCGGTAGGCAATCCTCCTGATTGCCTACCGGGTGAAAAAGCCCAGGAATATGGTGGCCTTGTCGAGCAGGCACCGCCATCCATATTAGCATCATGGTGGTGGCATGCCTTTAAATGGCGGCAATGCCGCCACAGAAAGGCATGCGGTCTTATCCATTGGGGGGCCGTTGCGGGCCCCTAGGGAATCTAGGGGGTGGGGGTGCACAGGGGGATACCCATGGTACCCCCCTGCATGTCAATGTACAACGTGGCAGGCACTGCGCAGTGCCTGTCACTTGTGCATTGAAACACACAACTTGCATTTGTGGCATTGAGGCGGGCGGTGCTTTCAGCAATGTTACAAATGCGGGATGCACCCGCCAGTGTGGTGGGCACATCCTAATTGTTGACGTGGGCCCACCGCACGCATTGCAGGCGGTCCCGTTTCCCGGCGCTATGGCAGGCGGACAAAGTCCGCCCGCCATACTAATGAGCCCCGATATATTTTGATAATGTAAATTTGTCTTACCTTAACGCAGCTCTCCCTTGCTTCTGTTCTCTCCAGCAATGTTCTCCATAAGGATGAAACTCACGTTAACACATCAACGTCATATCATTCTGTAAAGATACACAATTTCTCCCATTGAAACCAATGGAAAAGCGTTTGAAAGTTGTACAAAAATGTAAATAAAAATGTTACTGGACATAATAAAATACACATTTTATTTTTATAAAATATCAATATTTGTACAGTATATTTTATATATTTATCTTAATTTATTTCAATAATTATAAATATGTAAAAACAATTGTTAAAATAGTTATAAATACATTACATATGTTGAATTTGTTTATACATTTTATTTATATCCCAAAACATTTTAAATTGCTAAATACATTTTTTTTATTTACACATATAAATATAATACATTATATTTTGAAAGAATTAGAATTAAAGAATTATACAATTAAATCTACTTTACATAAAAAATGTTTTCATAAAAAATTTACCCATCACAATAATAAAATATTCAATTACCTATATTTGCATGACTAATTTTTTCATATTTAGAATATAGATTTTTATTTTTTATAACTGAAAAAAAGTTTCTATTCATTTTTACATGACAAATAACTACTTACAATTAATATTAATACCTGAACAGAAATTTCCCAAAAATTATACCTAATACAATTAACTTTCCAAAAATTATACCTAATAATAATATTAATTAGTAGCACTATTATCATAAATAAAAACGATTTAATACCTAAATAATACCTGAGTATTAATCTTTTTCCTTTAAAAAACGAATATTTTCCAACAACTTTCACCTAATTATTAGAAAGTTAGTATTAATAATAATTCCTAAGCATTAATTTGCTCAAAAATATACATATTCCATGCAAAAATTGTTTTCAAAATAAAATATCAACTATTTATTACCAATATTAATACCTAAATATTAATACCACGTTAGTGTTAATATTAATACCTGAGTATTTATTTCCCCAAAATTAGGCCTATTCCATTTATAACAAATAGTATTCTCCTAATCATAAATGTTAACTATGTAATAACAATATTAATACCTAAATATTAATAACATTCATGAATAAAAACAATAATTATAAATTAATATTTAGTGTTTTAATACATACATTCTCAAAAAGTTAAACAAACACTTACCATAGAATGCTTACCAATGCGTTGTAAAAGCATGCATTGTCCTTGTACATGCGTTGTAATGGCATTCGTTTAAAATCATGCAATGTGCCTGCTTCGTAAAGGATGTAACCCCTGCCAGGTCCTGACAGTAACAATGAGGCTTGAGAAATGTATACACCATGCTGCTGAAAGCTAGTTGCTGGGGGTATCCTGCTGTCCACGGGGGTGATTTGAAGTAGTAATATGGGGTGTGGCGCATTTTTCAAGCCTATATTTTTGGGCAATAAATAATCATAAATAGAAATCATTTTTTGTGTTGTATCCCATATGTAAAGAATGAGTTAATATGATTATAATTGATGCAAGTTTAATATGATGCATGGTATTGTGTTCATTAATATGATTTAGTTATGCCACTTTTATGCTAAAACACAACCTTGGCTAATATGGATGCTGCTTCTGTTATTCACTCCTGTATTCACCCCTTCCCATCTTGACCCCCTGAACATCATCTCTCCTCATAAACTCTGCAGAACAAAGACAGCTGATGTAATGTTTATTTCAACAGTAATGAATATAAAACTCACAATGAATGTTCCTGATATTCCAAGGTCCTTCTTTTGTAGTTCCATTGCATAGACGGGTCCTATTCATTTGTGTGAAATTATAATATTGAAATATTGCATTATTTGTTCAACATCTCCAGATGTCAGTGGCATGGAAGATGCTGAATGCTTTCTAGAAACGGGATAGTGCTTATGTGTTAACTTAATGATGTTGACATTTGTCATTTGCTAAAGAATTGTTACGTACGATCATACCGTAAAGAATTGCTGTTTTAACAAATTTGTAATGCAAGAATTGTTCATAAGAACCCCTGGATTTGTTAGTGAGCGGGAAGACTTTTCTCTTCTAACAGGGATGTTGGAAGACCCTTGTTTGATTTGCTGCTCATTTGGGACTTAGAATGATTCTGATTTTAGACTGTTCTGTAGAACTCTGCAATTGAGACTTTAGGG
This sequence comes from Lissotriton helveticus, assembly GCF_964261635.1. NCBI lineage: Eukaryota > Metazoa > Chordata > Amphibia > Caudata > Salamandridae > Lissotriton > Lissotriton helveticus. The sequence continues at coordinate 790,168,794 of NC_136068.1, forward strand.
TATTTATTCTGTATCACATGTTTTTCAGTTTTGTGTTATAAAACCCTTTACTTCTTCCCTGATCTAGAAATCAATATTGAGTTGTCTCAGTTACCTGTTTTTGCTACTTTGCCAAATTGATGACGGGCGGTGCCTTTTTGCACAATTAATTCTATACGAACTAAGGTAGAATTTTGGGGTTCCTGAAATTTGGGATGTGTCAAATATTGGGGTACAGTTTTGCTCCCACAAGGTCCACCAAGTGGCTAAGCAGCTGTGACCTGAATCACAGTGTATTCCTTTACACGCTTCTTCTTGTACAACTATTTATTCTTGTATTCCCTCATGGTACATAATTTAGCACCATGACATCCATAAAATCTGTAGAATGCTGCCACAGAGTCTAATTCAGTTTGTAAGAGTGTTCCGCCATATTTCAAACAAATAAGTCTGTCTCTTCTTAGGAAAAATTCCTCTTCCTCAGCCCTTACTTGGATAATGCAATAGCAATGAAAGAGGCCCCAAGGCTAACCCCATCTAATACATGTTTGTGTATGTATTAACATAAAGATGTGCCATAGTGCCATCCCGTGAACCTTATCTCCATCAAGCACACCTCGTTTGTCATGAAGTGTACCTGTACCTACAGGTTTGCTTTCTTGCCATATGTTGTAGCCTCTTAAACTTAGATATTTTACTTGCTAGTTTGGCTATGCCTTATATTGTGCTACAAGCATGTATGTATCATAGACGTTTTCTTTCAAGCATGAATAATACTTCCGCATGTAAGTTTCAAATTTTTGTTAGTCGTACATACGTTAATCTGAACATACACGTAGTAAAAGTGAAATAAGAAATATCAGGAAGGATTGGTAATATACCTATCTTTAGAAATATAAATAAATAGTAGATTCTTTGTGAACTTTATGAAAATGCACATGCCTGGATGTTGTGTTAAACATGTGGATATTTACAACGTGAATTGTAGTTCTGTGCATGGGCTGTTAGGGCCTGATTTAGAGTTTGGAAGAGGGATACTCCGTTGCCTATGTGACTGATATCCCATCTACCTTATTACAGAAGCATTATATCCTATGGCATTTTTACTAAGTTGAACGAATTATCTGTCATGGTTGCAATCCAGGTCACCCTGTTAAACTCTAAATCAGTCCCTTAATCCCCATAAATATAATATATATATATATATATGTATATATATTCACCTCCAAGATGTGTCCATCAGTTGAGTTGCACTCGGCCAGCTGCAGCAATAGAACCCGAAGTTCGTAATCGATCATCCCCCAAATGGATGCACGCGTTACACTCTGTTAATATAAATAAACTCCTAAGCACACGTTAGAATTTAGAGATGGTTTCCCAATTCTTGAGCGAGCATATATAGTAATTCACAAGACAAAATATACACAATTTCTTTAGATTCTCTTTTCTCGGTGCTTTATTCTTTTGATTCCAGCCGCAGCCAACACGTGTTTCATCGCATTTGGGGCGTGATCCCGCGACTTCCTCAAGGCTATTTCTTACAAGTATGAAATTATAAATGTGGTGATACTTCCGACCCACAAAAGGGTTCTAATTTGTAACGCAATCGTCCAGTAATGAATTTCTTTCCACTTTCAAATCCAAGTTTCCAATGTGTGGATTATCGTAGTCTCATGTCAGGCCCGCAGAGTATCGCAGACTCCTCCAGGAGAGTGAGGTAACCACCGTGTTCGGTCGCTAAGCTTATCGACCGAACACGGTGGTTTGGAAACTTGGATTTGAAATATAAAGAATTGTATTTCTTTTTTATGAAAACTGCTTATTGTGACCTGGTCTTGGTTATTAACCTTAGTCTTGAAAGGCTCAAAGTGAGTGACTTTTCTTTTTCAGCAATTTAAATTTTTCCTTAATTGAGAGATTTGTGACTAAATATGTTGTATATGTATGTTGCAACGTATCGTTGTGCATGGAATAAATAGTGTACATTCTGGTAACATTGTCCAACAAAACAACAATTGGGCTGTCCAGTACAGTATGTGTAAGGTCTACTAGGCATTAAAGCACGTTAACTCTAGTGGTGTCTAAAACACACGTTCATTACATGATTTATATGTGATAATATTTCGATATCCATTAGTGTGCAGTAAGAGCTTGTTTGAGAAATCCATTGGTTAGCTGAGCTTCCCCATTTTATTTTACTTTAAGCTTCTTGTATGACCCTGGAGGGCTGAGATTGCTTATCCTGCTCAACTACCTGTGCTTTACCTTGAAAAATAAAATCTATAATTGTTCCTAAACATTTTTAGCATTTGGATGATGTTCAATTATGGAGGTTATAAGAGTGAAGGAAATATTTTTCTTACTTGCATTTTATATCATATGTGATGCATGGAATACCCTAGTTTTCTGCAGCAGGCTGCAAAGGCCACAACAAAGGTACAATGTAGATAAAAACCCTATTGATAACTATTTTTACAAAGTTTACATTTGCAGAGCATAGTCAACGCTATTCCACGAATCCATATTTATTAGGCAAACTCGCAGCCGGAATTCAGGATGGTTAATAAACCTGCTCCCATACATCCTAATCTCAACTTCCTGCGAATGGTCAATCGCAACACCAAGTTTCTTTTTTAAATGTATCCTTTCTCTGAATTGTGTAGTGACCTATATTATGGAAGGAAGGATAGTTTGAGCCTGGGAAGTAGGGTTTATATTTGTATTAATTTTGAAAAGTGAGCAATATCTCCATTGTGGTTCCTGGAGAGGTGGAGATGCACTGAAAGATACCAGTCTGCTATCATTCTGTCTCATTGTTGTTGTGGGAATGCTTGCTTGAGAGCATATCCCAGAACAGGACGTCAGCATCTTTGCCAAATTAGAGAAATAGAGAATACTTAAACAAATAAAATGACACCAAAACAACGAAAATCCAATCAATAGAGCTGAGTTAATAGGTTTTCAAATTTTAGGGTAAAAATAGAGCAAAAAAGACAAACAGCGCCAAATGTGGGTTTTTGGTCAAAGTCAGATTTTCAGGCCAAACATAATAGTGTGACGATTAGATATGGAACCTGGTGTGGCCCTATTGTATTCAGGTCTTGACAGAAGACTCGTACTTGCAATTAGCTTTAACTTCCAGTTTATTGGAGCAGAGAAAACCTGCATCTCTACAGCCGTACACCAACAGCCCCAACTCCCAACCGCCCCGTAAGCCACCTATGTCACAGACCCCACATTCCACGACAGACAAGATACTGCGTGGAAAGACTAGAGACAGCACACAATATAATAGGCCTACTGGGAGTTGCAGCTTTTGTACTTCCTGTGGTGCTGAGGAGCAAGGCCTTTGTGTAGCTCTGTGCTGTTCTGCACTATATCTGGTGACGTTGTGATCATAATGTGCGAGGTGCTGCAATGCGAGGTCCTGCATCGGTATGTGCCATGCTACTTCAAGTCGAGTGAAGCCACCAATCAAAAGCTGCAAAGTGCTGTGAGGCACTTTGTCATTCTGTGTTGGATCGGGGAAGCCATGATCAGGAGGTTTGATGTGAGTTCTTGCATTAGTCAGCACCGTCCTGCATCTGGTCTGGTGAAGCCGCTGATCAGGAGCTACAAGGAGGTGTGATGACAGATTCTGCATAAGTCTGCTCCAGGTTGCTTCATACCCAGTGAAAACTTCAGTTGCCATGTTAGGAGTACACCCTGACTTTAGTCAAGGGTCCAGGAATTTGAGGACAGCACTTGGGAGGTGAGTACTCCTTAGAGGGGTCAACAGAGAGGACCAGGTCAGGTTCAGTTGCATCTGGTCATCTGCAAAGCAGAAGAGGCCTCTGGAAGCTTGTTGTTGTCCTGTAGCTCGAAAGGAGGTCAACCAACTGACCCTGGGAGTCACTTCAGGTTTCCAGGGTTTGAGGACAGCCAGACAGTCTTTCTTTTGAATCTTCCACAGGTCCAGGATTATTCTGATGAGAGGTTTTATACCGAGTGCCAGCTTATGTGTGGGGTTCCCTCTGTTTGACTATCTCTAAATTGTCTCTGGTCAGTTGTTCCCCTTCCCCTGGGTTTGGCCTAACACTGTCTAGGAGGACAAAGGGCAGGCTGGTCCAGGTGTGAGCTGAAATTGATAATAACAGGGCAGGCAGCTTCAGAAGTCAAAAAGGGGGTGTGCACATCCTCCTGGCTACCATTTGAAGCTCAGGAGAGGATGAATACAACCTTCCACCCAGGTAATTCTGCTCAGGAGAAGAACACTCTGCCCATTCCCAGGCCCCTTTTGTCCCTTGTAAGGAAGGGATACACATTAGTATGGGTTGGATGAGGTTTTAGTTCGTTTTTTAGCTTATCTGCACAGGGACCTGAAAGCACGGGTGAGGATTGGCAAGGACGGGGAGGTCTCAGGGTACATTAACATTGGTAGAGGGGTTAGGTAGGGGTACGTACTGGCACCCCTCCTGTTCATCCTGTACACCAATGACTTACATAATGCCCTGTCAGAACTTACTTATGATGTACCAAAAATGAATGGCAAAATACTCTCCGTTTTACTATATGCAGACAATGCGGTTCTAATGGGCCTCACTCCAAACGCACTTCACACTTTAATTAGGGGCTTTGTTGATTTTATGGCTGGCCTAAATCTTTGCACTAATTTTAAGAAATCGTTTATAATGTGTTAGGGCCCCAAAAAGCACTCCATCCACTCAATTACCGTAGGGTCGAATGTCTTCTATCCACTAGCACTTTTCCGTATTTAGGACTAATGTTTTCAGACATGGCTCCTGGGTAGCTCATCTGGCCCACAGTAGGTGTACATTTTGAAGGGCGTTCAATTCAATCTTATGTCTTCCGCAACCAAAAACAACAGAGGTAGTGCTATCAATACTTGAAATTTACTAAGCACAGTGCATAACTACAGCTACCTATGGAGCGGAAGTTTGGGATTACGAAAAAAGCAGATGCATTTAAGGAGAAGAAAATCGATTTTGCCGAAAACTTCTGGGGATCCTGATTTCTGCCTCAAATTTTATTTGTCATCAGGAATTACAGTTGCCCTACATCAAAGATTATATTAGGTCCCGACCATCCATATTCTGGTTAAAGGTTTGGCAAAATCCAGCAGCGTCGTTAACAAGAGAGATTATAACGGACTACCTCAAATGTGACAGCGTGGTGATATACCGTGGCTTGCTGCTGTCAGAAATAGCTTGTCTTTGATAAATCTTGAGCACATTTTCCTAAGTCCAAACAACATAGAGGGCATAACCAAGAAGACAGACTTTACAGGAGGCCCTTTATGACCAATATAGCTACTCAAGTCACGACATAGAAATTGTGACGTCGTCAGTTATAAGGTATATGTCTCTGGGTCCCACTAACTGCACCCCTACCCATTTGCCATCTAGCTACCTCCTAGTGAACCTAAGTCGCTGGGAGAGAAGCCTGTTGTTTCGCCTCAGAGCAGGCATCTTAAAATACCTACTGTGCTTCCCGATAGGCTTCAATATCAACCTCGGGTAAATGCCTTGCAACTGTGGCAAACAGAGTATTCAATCAACGTTACACTTTTTATTTTTCTGTCATTTCTATTTGTTATATACTAAACAGTTTTTTATTCCTTTTTTCAAGGCTACTGAAATTGCTGATTTTAGAATAGCTTACCTGGAAATCCTTAATCTTAAAAGTGCAGATTTAACTTTCAGAGTAATCTCCTTTCTGAAAGCGGCAATACGCTCACACGCTTCAATTAGCATCTTCTAAAAAAGATTGCACTTGTTTATATCTAGCTGCTACTTGTTTAGAATCATAATTTTTATCATTCGTTGGCGTTCTTTAAAAAATGTTGCCCTGCAGACCATGGCTTTCCAGAAATAGCTTATATCTATGTGCACTTTAATACAACACGCTGCTGTCCTTGCACTGCTTGTTACCATACTGTGCTGTGCTGCCATTTGTTATCCTTGATTGCTCCCGTATTAATTCAAGTTGTTATGATAACTGCATATTTGCATGTACCTTACCTTGCTGCTAATGACATAGATAACTGTGCCATCTAAAAGAGTGGTTGTTCTATATATTTGACTCTCTTTCATAACATGATCATTAATATCCCTAATTTTGCCAAACTACATGTCCTTGCTATTCATTCTCATTTTTTGATTTTTACTGAACTCTTTTTACATAATTATTTCATGCTGATGTTTTTATTGACCTGTGGTTTTATGGATATTAAGTATCCGAATAAAGATTATTTGAATTGAATATACTAGGGACTTTATAAGTAAATGAAATTTGCCAATTAGGAGTATACCAATTAAATCATGTTCCTGGGAGAGAGCACACGCACTTTACAACTGGTTAAGTGGGGTAAGGTGCACAGAGTCCTAATGCCAACAAAATAAGCTTCTGCAAAAATAGTTAGGTGAAGGCAAAAGGTCTGTAAAAATTCCATTGCAAAGGTTTCAGGTCTAACAACCCCTCTCTCCCTAACCTCAACATGTAGCTTTCACACTGTTTCCTCTACCTCCTGCTAATGTTAATGAGACAAGCCAGGCTCACAAACTGTTGTTTTTCATGGAAATTGTAAACAATTATTTTTTTCGGGATGTTTGATAGGGTAAACAGTCTAAATATTGATTTTTTTATATTGACAGGCAATAATATTGAGTCCAAAATTTTGGAGACACAGAATATCGAAATCAAAAATATCGGCGACCAGAATATCGACCTGACGGTAAGAAATATAATTTTTGTTAATATCAAAGTTAGTAATATCGATAGCAAAAATATCGATGTTACCAATATCGATATTAATATTAGTGTTATGTATTTTATTTTATATTAGTTGTTATAATTTTTGTTAATTATTGTACTAATTTTAAAATATATGTGTTACATTTTTTGACGTAAGTAATAATTTAAGTAAATTATGTGTTTTAATACCGTTGCGGGTTGTGGGTTTATAGGGGAATAGGGTGGGAAGGAATTTAATTATAGAAAATGAATTACGTATTTTTTAGTAATTATTAAATATTTGTAATACAATTTAGCATTTTAGTTCTGTAGCAGGTTTTGGGTTTATAGGGGAACATGGTGGGAAGTAATTTAATTGTAATTAAGTAAATATGTAATTTTTATTTATTGGTATTGATAAATATTTTTATGCTAATTAATTATAAATTAGTAATTATTTTTATTAATTGGTAATTAATTGTTGTTAATTGATAATTAATTTGTATTAATTGATTACTTGGTAATTATATTAAGCGTGTTAATTGATTATTGAAGTTTGTTGTGAGGTTATAGGGTGATAGGGTGGGAAGTTTTTGTGTTGAGTATTGATAACTTAATTATTGTTAATCAATTATTAATTGGTAATAAATGTTTAATAATTATTGTACTTTTTTAATGAATTGTTTAATAATTATTAATTGTTAATTACATTCGATTTTTTAAAATGTATGTGTGTTAATAAATAAATTATTGTTAATTAATTATTAATTGCTACATGTTTTTTTAATAATTATTGTTTTTTGGTATAGATATTTTATTTTTTATTTTAATATTATTTGTTAAGAAATGTTTAATAATCATTATTTAATTCTATTTATTTTAATTGTCAATTAATTGTTAATTGGTATTTATTTTAGTTTTATTATTTCTTGGTATTGTTATTTAATTTCTTGTAATTTAATATTTAAATTTTTGGTTTTTTACTAAAAAATTATTACTTCAATTATTAGTAATTTGGTTTGACCCCTATGCTATCCAACACTTTCCCTACTGTTGCACCCTCTGGAGTTGGAATAGTAATTTTAACCCTTACGCTATCCAACACTTTCCCTACTGTTGCACCCTCCGCAGTTGGAATCTATCCAATATTTATTGTTTTTGTTAATGTAGTGTATAATGTATTTAAAATTATTTTTTTAAACTTTGTTATATATAGTTGTGATATTTTTATTGATATTATTGTTGTATGCATATGTATTTATAATTTATATGTTAGATTAAATAATTGTAAATATTATTAAGTATATATATTATATTATGTTTATTTTTTCATATTATATGTATTACTTATAACTTTAAATATATTTTAACTATGTTTATTTTAATTATATGTATTGTTTATTCAATTTTATATTATTTTTAAACATTAAAAATAACGATATTTTTTACAACAATATTTTTGCACTTACCTTATTGTAGATAGGACTTCGATATTTTTGACGTTGATATTCCACCTCCGATATTTTTGACGTCGATATTTTCGACGTCGATATTCTGTCAGTGATTAGTTTGATGGTAAAGTTCTGTAAAATATACCTGGTTAGACTTAAACCACTGATTAAATCGCATTGTGTTGGGATGAATGTATATTTGCTTGCACAAACATTGCATTTTATTTGCAGTTCTATTGCCCTCAAATTCGTAGCCGAAAGGTAAGTACTCGGTGACCATATGTCTCTCAGCTACAAATTTCAGTTACCTACCCCTCAAGTGAGGCAGTGTCATATTTTGCGTGCAATGTCTTTCGGAACTGAAAATGGTCAATAAAACAATCATTTAAATGTATAACCTCAATTGTTTTTCCTTTCAGCTCAATAGTTAATATATTTAAATCGGTTTGGTAGTACCTAAGGGTGCAGTGCCAAACCATGTAGAAGTAATTGAACTGCAATTAAGTAAATCTTTTTTTTGTTTGGAGTATTGATAACTTAATTATTGTTAATCAATTATTAATTGGTAATAAATGTTTAATTATTATTTTACTTTTGTAATGAATTGTTTAATAATTATTAATTGGTAATTACATTCGAGTTTTTTAAAATGTATGTGAGTTAATAATTATTGTTTTTTGGTATGGATTTTTTTATTTTTTATTTTATTGGTATTTGTTAAGAAATTTTTAAAAATTACTATTTAATTCTATTTATTTTAATTGTTAATTAATTATTATTTTGTAATTATGTTTGTTTTATTATTTCTTGGTATTGTAAATTAATTTGCTGTAACTTAAATAAATTTTTAGTTTTTTACAAAAAAATTATTATTTTAATTATTAGTAATTTGGTTTGACCCCTATGCTATCCAACACTTTCATATTCTGTCAGTGTTTAGTTTGATAGTAAAGTTCTGCAAAATATATCTGGTTAGACTTAAACCACTGATTAAATCACATTGTGTTGGGATGAATGTATATTTGCTTGCACAAACATTGCATTTTATTTGCAGTTCTATTGCCCTCAAATTCGTAGCCGAAAGGTAAGTACTCGGTGACCATATGTCTCTCAGCTACAAATTTCAGTTGCCTACACCTCAAGTGAGGCAGTGTCATATTTTGCGTGCAATGTCTTTCGGAACTGAAAATGGTCAATAAAACAATCATTTAAAATTATAACCTCAATTGTTTTTCCTTTCAGCTCAATAGTTAATATATTTAAATAAGTTTGGTGGTACCTTAGCGTGCAGTGCCAAACCATATATGCTATTTAATCATATTATATAAATAGGGTGCATTGTTTTACCAGAATTGAATTAACACATGAGAGAAAGTGAGCTTAGAAAACAGACAGGAACACATTCATGTACAGCTAGTACTGCAGAAGAAATAATAATGAATACTTTGAATCATAAACTCATCAGGAATGTAAACAAAAGAACCCAGTAACCTTGTTCATGTGTTTTACATTTTGATTACACTTTCAAATGGTGAAGAATGCTTCATAAAAATGTTCGTTATTTGAGATGCATGACCTTAGAATAAATGCATTATAATAAATATACTCCTAACAAACACAAACAGCAATTTCAAATGGTCTTTCCCTGCTGCACTGCAGAATCCATATCTGATTAATTTATTTCGGCATGTATATCAGTTGTTTCTCAGCTCTTTTCTGCTGATGACTTGCATAAATCAGTTGAAGAATGTGCAACTTAATTGGACAATTTTATAGTCTCATAAAAGTAAATGCAATTTGGAATGGATACTTTCATGAAACATTTTAAAAAGCTGATACAATAAGGTAATATAAAAATTGAGCTTGCTAAGTTATATACAACGCCTCACTGCAGAGCAAGCCCTCATGGTTTGGGATATTATTTCATTATGTAAAAACATTTGTTATTACTTGTTGAAGTATTGGTCAGCGATGTGCCTTGAGATGGGACAGAAAGGTCATCTGAAATTACTTTAAATCCACTGTACGGTATCATTTTGTGGTCTGCTGTCGCATCTTTTGCATTATGTTATGTTCTGATCGTTTTTTTTTACATTGTATAATTATGATGTACTTTTATGTATCAGAATTTTCGACTTTTGTCTGGAACTGAATATTTGATACCTCAGCCAGTTTAAGCTAAAGAAGCACCTCCGGACTGGCTCAGCCTTACATCCTCCTGGGGTTCATGCCTTGTGTTGAATAACAGTGACCCCTGTGATTGACAGTGCTTTGAAAATGCAATAATGTGGTAAAAGTAAACCGCAAAAAGTAGGTCATAAGTACGTAGATTTCTAGCCATATCTTCATTGGTGGAAGCTTTGCTTGAAAGCTCAAGGGAAGCTGGCTTGGAATAGAGATGTGCAAACGTGTAATATCACTCCTGTCAATGAACACATTTATTGTAAAGAATAGTATAATACAAATGTGTCTATACTGTTTAGATACAGGATGGACTTTCTGCACAATAAAGATATGGAAGTAATTTGTATTCTCTTTTTTCTTAGGCAAAAAATAACAGTAATGGATAGTCACAATATAAAAAACAATTAAAGTTAAGTAAACATCATTGGCAGGTACATTTTATGTTCAATCACAATACAGTATGAAAGGTTCCCTTGATGGTAATTGGGTTGTCCCCTTGCCCTGAGGGACTAACTGAATGTGAAACTGGTATCCTTATTTTAATTTTGTCCTAGCATCATGCTAACGTAGCATGTGTACAGAGGCCTAGGTTTGCCTCTGGTAATCCGAGGTCCAGGACTTGTCCAGTGCCCTGGAGGGCACATCAGCTTGTTCTCGCAGTAAGCAGTGTACTACACTCCATGCCCTGGGTGTATCACGTTGAGCAGTTGTTGCAGTGTATCATGTTTTTAATCTGTTGTATGACCAGATCTTTTTCCTGTGTTATTGCAAGTGTGGTATATTGAGTTGACCTCACTTGTGTAAAGATTTGCTTTGAAGTGAAACAATAAATCTGGCGCTGATATCCTGTGTGCATGTTGAATGCGTGCGCAGTGCATGTGTGTCACAAGCATGGTTGTAGAGCTCTGCGAGATGTGTGAGACTGAGTATTGGGGTCACTAGGACGCATTTTGAATTCCATGGTTTATTGTGGCACAAGATGGATGGTGAGGTTACCTTCCCCCAGACAGAGGAAGTGTATTGCCTGCATTACTGTGACTAACAGATGGAGACCCAGACACTGACGTGAAAGGGCTGTAGAAAGGGCTACCTTTATCAATTCGGTGAGCACCTTGTTAGCAAAGAACTGTAGATTAGTTCTTCCTGAGCATTGCCATTTTGTAGATTGTCAAGTGAAGGTTAGCACAGCAGTTTGTTTTCCCGTTGAGAAAGTTTCTAGCCAGGGTCTGCCCTTTTGCTTGTCTCTGTGAACTGTTTGAGGAAGGCTGGCAACAGCCAGCAGGAAGGCTGACGACAGCCAGATGCAGAGGTCTCAGACTTTATTGTGCCCCTGTTTTGGATACTCTTGCTTAGAGACATTCTGATTGCTACCTGCTGTGAGAATTATCACACCACACACAGTTTGAGTCTGTAGAACAGTCTGATAATTACATTTGATATAGAACCAATACAATCAGTTTTGATTTCTCAGATAGTGAATGCATGTCCCCAGTCTGTGAAATGTCAATAGAAGTGAGTTGGATCCAAACCAATTGACTTTGTTCCAGATCCAAATTATTCAAGGAAAATACTGCTCCACAGAATACTTGAAGAGCTCCTTTGTGCCGGCATCATAGCCAGTCTCCCAGAGGTGGGACACCACCTGCAGTCTGGACTTTCTACTGGAGCAGCTGAGGGTCAATCTGAAGTGATTAGAAGTCTGTCTGCCCGCTGAGAGAGGGAATGAGTGAGCCTAGTCCTGCAGGATGTGAAACTGTCCAGGAGAAGAGCTGCAATTTCCCTACATGAAGAGGACCAAGGGAAAGCAGACTTTCCTCAGAGCATGAAGTCAAGAGTTACCTGTATTGTGAAGACCACCCAGTTGCTCTGTGTAGTTGCCACATCAGCTGCATTGAAAAACCACTCGTGTCACCTGGCAGATTGCTGCTGGATGAAAGAAAAGTGCTGCCACTACTCGTGTTGTAACCAGAAAAGCATCATTGTCAAGCAAGAAGCTCCCAACCAGCTATAATTGCCACCCCAAAACATCACCATGAATATCTACGCTTCTGAAACTGTGTGCTGCTGTGCAGGCTTGCCTCACCGATCACCACAGAGGCCCACGGTCTAAGGGATCGATTAGGATCGCGGACGGACTTGAGTCCGTCTGCAACCCCAGAGTAGGAGGCAACGTCCGCATGGGCTGCGGAGTTCCCTCCGTGCAGATCAGGATGTGACCACCAGGGTGGCGGTCACATCCTCAATCTTTAACATTGCGGCGGGTGCAGCTTCAAGCTGCACCCGCTGCAATGTTAAAAATGCATGCACCGCATTTGTGTGCACAAAGCGGCAGGCACCGCATGTGCACCCCTCACCCCCTTCACCCAGGGGGCCCGCAACGGGCCCCCGAAGTGAAGGTCCATATGCTTTTCCACGGCGGAAAAGCCGCCGCCGAAAAGCATGCATTTTACACCATCATAATATGGCTGGAGGTGTCTGATAGACACCGCCAGCCATGTTATAGCTTTTCCGCCGCGGTCGGAAGGCGACCGCGGCGGAAGAGCTGCGGACGGAAAAAAGATCCCCCAGCCATCCTAATCTGGCGGGGGGTCTTTTTGCAGTCCGCAGCAGTTTTCCCGCATCCTCCGGGCCGGCGGTGGCTTCCGCCGGACCGGAGGATGCGGAAAAAACTATATCGTAATCGGCCCCTAAGTACGGCGGATGGGTGTCCTACAACAAAGAAGAGACACAATCGTGGGAGTTGAAGTCAGTCTGTACTTGCGACAGTGCCTGAACTGCTAGAGAAGCAAAGTGATACAAATATTAAGCTTAGTCTACACAATGGATGAAATACTAAACACACAGACGGCTCTGTTACACTCTATAAGACTTTTTGCCAAGAGGGGGGGGAGACTTTGAACTAAAGTTGTACAATTCGTGTTTAAGAGGAATTAAGCTGCCTGCTTATGCACCGAATCCTTGCCTGAAACTTGTAGTACATTGGGCACATTAGAAAGAGGTGTCAGCCATAGCAGGAAGTGAAAGGAGAATGCCACAGATATACCAGGGCATGGGTAGTGACGAGCCTCACTGTCTATCAAAACATGGGTTTCAATCCAGCATTTCTCTTCCATTAATTGGGTGTTATTTAGTTTATCTGTTTGGTTAAGGTGCTTTCTTTTTTCATAAAGGATAGCACTGGGCTTGAAGTTATGGTATTTTGTCTTTTAATGTAGTGTTGAGTTCTGAATTCTTGCCCCTCACACTACCTCCCGGAGAAGCCTATGGTTGCTCACCCTCACTATTCTGAGTGCCACGCGTAAAAATATTTACTTGGCCCAGTCTGTACAGCTATAATAGGATTGGCCCCAGGACACTAGTGGTAAACAACCTTAAACAACTAGGTTGGGCCTAGTAGTTCCTATCCCCCAAACAGGGTATGTTGAAGAGATGCACATGAAAATCATTTTTGATACCGATATACCATTATAGTGTACCATTGTAATGTCTGGTACTCATTTCAGAGTAGTTAAGGAATATACATTTTAGGGCTTGACTTATTCTTTCCCTTGTAGGCAACAATCTTTGTATAATCAGCCAATAAGGACTTCAAAACAGGAAGTTTCTCATTAAACATGGTTTAAATTAGTTGACATTTCCACTTCTGATCTTCCCAATTACCATTTTATACCTCTTCATAATGAAAAGTGAGTTAACATCCGACGTTCTCCTATCCTATATCAAATAAACATTGCAGCTTCAATGTATTTTATTAAATTCTTGGTAACAGTAGGAAAACAGACCCCAAAAAACCTCAATAATAATACATCCAATTAGATATTGTCCTTTATGCTTGACCACATGGTGGGGCTTACTTCACTATTCTCCATACTGTTCTCAGTAAGCTCTCTCTCTCTCCCTACCGGTCAACACCCCCCCTTGTACTTCATAACCCTACGAACGTTGTTGACACTCTGCCTTGATTGGTATCCCTCTTTTGGCTTACGCTGGCACTCGGTCTGTCTGGGCATGGAGCGTTTTTTCCTGCGATCCCGATGCTGCCCAAGCCAACAAGAGGTGCTAATGCTCGCGGTACAGCAGAGTCTTTCAGATCGGCGCAAGGTATTGCCAGAGAGCTGCGTGACGCTTAAGGCACTACCATGAATTCAAGACGTGCCTCAGAGAAGTCCGGCTCTGTGGGCTACAGCAAGAAAATTGTCTTTGCACTGTTTATAGCAGGGAAAAAGAAAAGGAGCCATCCTGTGGAGATGGATGGGGAGGCGACTACCACAGATGTCCGAGTTTCTGGTGCAGGTACCCCGCGGAGTCTTGATGTGGAGCTCCGCTTGCTGGATAAGAACTCTGACTAGAGCAGTGAGGTGAGCCTTGACAATAGGGGCCATATACAGAATGCTGGGCAGGCGCCTGACCCTGGAGTGATTCTGGCAAAAGGCGGGCGTAGATTGTGATTAGCCTCTATTCCCCATCTCCTCACCCGCATTGAAAAAGCTGGAGAAGTCATAACCCTGATGCGCCCTTAAGAGTACCTGGGAAGAAGTCTAAAAATCTAGGTCTAAGACTGGGATCAGAGCTGGGCTGATCACAGTGGCAGTTTCAACAAATTTGAGGTTTTGAAGGAGACTGATTTGGGCAATACTTTTTTCTCTTTCAGAACCCTCTAATTCATCCTAGTATGAGACCCTGTAGTGCTAGAGGCACTCTTGTGGTCTGACACCCTGTGATGACCTTTGACTACCATTATTTACTTGACATTGGTGTGTTATTTTATCCTATCCTGAATGTATAACTTTCTGAATATGCCTTAATTTTTTAAAAGATTTGTTTCTTGTAATCTTGCAGATTTTCAGCGGGAGCTGTCACGGACTGGAACAGCCTTGCCAAGAACAGAACGTGTAGGATGTGCATTTGAAAGCATGAGAAGGAGAGAGGGGTGTGGAATGTACTTTTTGTTCTCGAAATGTTGCGTTATGAGCAGTGGTGCACAAATGTGCTATGTGTCGTACATTGAGTAATTAAGTATGTGATGCTATAAGCAATGGTGCACAAATGTGCTCTGTGTTGTACACGGGCAAAGAAACAGGGAGTGGCAGTGACCACACGTACCAGCAGGCTTTGCAGCACTCACCCACGGGGCTGTACTACCTTACAGAAATAAAGAAATTGAACATACTCAGTGTGGTTTTCCAAGTTTGGGGTGTTTACGTTTGGAATATATGGCGGCCTGCCTTGGTCGCGGAGAACCCCATGTGCGGGTCCAGCGTGGTTACGAAAACAGCACATGAGGAACAGCGTGTGTTTCTGCAGGGGTGAACAAACAGAATGGCGGCGACTAGTGTGCGACGAAGCAACCCACTGTGGTTTTAATATTAGCAGTGAGGAGAACTGGCAGCGAAATCCACGCACAGCAGGAGTTATTAGACACTACAGGTACCAGAAGGCAATGGGCCGACAAGCCCAGAAGGGCGGAACTCTGATTACCTTAAGAAGCTATTTCCTCGCTGCCGCTCCCAGTATGCCAATCCTGTGATCAAGGGCGGAAGCGCCAGAAACATGTTGGGGACTATTTGGCAATCATGCGGCATCGCTGTACTAGTCTGCAGAGCTGTACTACCTTGCAGAAATAAAGAATTTGAACATGCTCAGTGTGGTTCTCCATGTTTGGGGTGTTTACGTTTGGAATATATAAGTGAGAAATACCATCTCCCCAAAACTGATTTTTTTAAGTTCCTACAGGTTTGGGATTATTTGCAGAAAAAGCGACTCCAGGTTACAGTCTCCAAAAATACTTTGGTTGAAGCAATAAGCCATAGAGACAGGATCAGTAACTTATATAAGAGCTTTGATGAAAGACAGGAGGATGAATTGGAGGTTCAAAATTCTAAATGGAATACTATTTTAGAAGAAGAGGGTGGAATCCTTCAGGAATCCATTGAGATGGCGGAGGAAATTTTGATTTCCTCCAGTCTTTAGGCATAGCACTTTAAAACTATATTTAATTTGTATTACGATCCGGCTAAAATGCTCAAATGGGATGGAGCAAAAGATGCTAAATGATTTCGCTGTTGGGCTGATTTGGCTGATACCCTCCAATACGTTTTTTGTGTGTTCTAAATTAAATTAATTTAAGCTGGGAAAGGAGGGGTTTCTAGCTAATTTGACAGTGTGGAAATTACAATTTGACCCTTAGTGATGCTATTGGGTCTGTCAAGGGGGGTCTGTGACAGGTCAGGCAGAGCAGCAAGCTAGGTATTTGATATTTATGGCAACTGTGGTGGCTCGACTATGTATAGCCTCTTCTTGGCTGCAAAATGAACCCTCGTCCTTTGAGATGTGGAGCGCCAGATTTTATGTTATTTTTAATCTTGAGTACAGCCTATACTCTCTTAAAGGACCCTGCAGAAAGAAATTAGGATTAAGGATTTGGGGGGCAATGCTAGATTATATGATTCCCGAATTAAATTTGATTTTAATACCTCACAAGTATTTATTCTTCTGCTTTCATGATAATGTTATCTGTGTAGTGTTTTTTACGAATCTGTATCAACTTTTTAGTAAGTGGCATATTTGGATGATGTATCTGTGCACCAACTGGAATTTCTTTCTTATGTAATTGCATTATTTAATGGCAATAAAAATAAATTAAAAATAAAAATGAAGTGGGCAGGACCGAACTGGCAGTGGCGGGCACTGGGCGGTTCCCCGGTGATCCACCAGAGTATGGGCCTGTTTGGGGCCCCAGGGGGCCTGTTTTTATTCCCGGGCCAGTTTTGCAGCTGAAATGGCGGGCTCCTCTAACAGAAGCAGCTGGAGTGTTTTACTGGCGGCCCCTCCCCCTCACCCGCCCCCACACCCCTGCGACCGGCCCACCCCAATTTCCCGGTTCGGTTTGCATTCTCAGTCCTGTCCTGGAAGTGAGCATTGCTTTTTAGCAGTGTCGGATTTGTAACACGGGCATTCGGGCAATGCCCGAGGGGCCGGTGTCCGAGTGCTGCTGTGGGCCTCTTTTTTGAGCAGTCTGGGGGGCCATTTGGGCGCTGTCTCTATTGTTCGAATACAGCCAGCTGCCCAGCAGGTGTCTGAGTGGCCTTTCTATAGGTAGGTGGGCGCTCATTAGCTCCGTTTAGCAAGAGGTGTCACTCCCTTTGTCTCGCTGGCCGGCCCATTAATGTGTGCACATACTGAGCGGGGGCAGGGGGCCTGAGTGGAAGTGGCCTAACTTGTTTCACCACTGTAAACTAACGCCTGCATTTTTTTAACCCCCCTAAAGTTTTTTTTTATAAGATTACACCAAAGCAGTGATTTGAGGAGTGATTATGCAAATGTGGGCCAATTTGTTTTTGGCGAGCCCGGGTCGATTTTCAATCCCAATCCAACCCTGCTTTTTAGTATTGTTTACATTTAGCATTTTATAGTTTAGTTTTGTTTGATTTACATTTTCTAAAACAGAAGATGAGATCCCTACATTTTCATATATTTTATGTAAGATAAGTACATTCGAATTGAACCGCAATCAAGTTTGGAGAAATAAATGACACTTGAGTAGATTAATTTTAAAAAAGAAAATATAAATAACCACGTACTGTTTTAACGTTCCAACAAAATTATTGTCCGCCTAGCGAAACGTAGGGCACATGTTTTAATACTTGGGGAGGAGAGGAATGCTGAAGTCATAAAGGACTTTGATTAATAAACACTTAATCTTACATTAAATGGTGTAATTTAATTTACTGAGAGAGTTCATACACATGTGCCTCGTAAAGATAAAGATTATTGTCTTATTTCGATATGCAGCTGCTTATAAACGCCGAGCATCCATTTCGAACATATATTATTTACCATTTTATTTCACATAATATTTTTTGTTACTTGTATTTATAATTCAGTGCAGGATATATAGTTTTGGATCATGAAAAATCGATTCATACTCAATTCTTTGCTTGGCCGCAATAAGGAACACAAAAAAGACACTTGTCCCTAGGGACAACAGTTTCAATTTTCTTTCTAAATGTGGATCAATACATGTTGCTGAAGAGCAGTCTCTTTGTCTTTGACCTATAATTTATTATGCAGCTTGTAAGCATTTTCAGAACAATATGGCATGTCAGCGTTGGCATCATCACTCTCGGTCATTCTATTTAAATCGCGTCAGTAGTTTTATTAGCAAAGATGTGCTATTTTTCATAAAGAAGAATACTTCTCATGATCTGTCAAGGTGACCATCATATAGAGGAATGGAATTCCAACTACACATCATGTTAAACAGCTTACATTTGCAATTCTCCTTTCTTTCTGTGGTAGAACTGTATTTAAAAAAGAAATATTCCTGTTTACACTTTTTTGTCTTTTTGTTAACCCCCTCTGCGAACCCCTTCTCTTATTTTAAAAGTTGTCAAATGAATGATGTACTGAGATGTCACACAGGCAGTATATTTGTGGCTAATGTTTGTTTGTGAGTGTATTTAGGGTTGTATGAATTACGTGGCTGTTCGCAGCCTGGTGGTGTTACCACGCAGCCCCTGCATGCGGTTTCATTTCCGGTTATGGCCGGTTTTCCCATCATTCATAGCGCATTGCCTCTATTCTACCTTATGAATATTCATGAGACAAAACCAAGGGACTGCATTGTATTAGGTCTCTCATACAGGCTCTCCGTCTCAAGAAAATATATTCATGAAGGAGGAGACACTAGTCCAAGGAGATCAGGGAAAGCTCACGCCACCCATGATTACAAAATGTGTACCAAGGAACTACTAATCAACATGGGGGGTGAGGGTGAGGTCAATGAAGGTCACAGTATCAGTGTTTACTTTAGTGTGTCTAGGCCAGGATGTACACTACGATGTCCCTTGCCACTAAACAACGATATTTTTTATGAAAAAACCCTAATCTTAAAATATGTTATATAACTTACATTTGACTATGCATGTAGTGGGGGGTGTTGATCCAGGCAATGAAGCTGAAGATGGACGCAGGCTATTGCAGTACATTTTCCACATTGCAACTGGTATCTGTCCGTGCACTGTATTCCACACACTTGCCATGAGACTCCAATCTTGATTCACTTTCGTGCACGATGCATTGCTGGAGTATGATTGTAAAATAACATCAATATCATCTCAATTATGGTGATTACTTAAGGGTTTTGTTTAATAAATTAATGCATTAAACCCAATCAATCAAGGATTAAAAAAGTCAAATGAAAGGGGATCAAAATAGCACAGGGCTTTTACGAAGGAACTTCTTTACCATCATTAGGCAAGAACTGGATCTAAATAAATTAAACTAGGATCCAGCGAGCTCCAACAGATGTTTTCTGGATAGAATTAAACTCTGTTGTCTGTGCAATATCTGTTATGTGATATTACCACCATAAATTCATTATGGCTTCATGCAAATGAGTCAGGGGTGTGGGGGGGGGGCACAAACATTTGCAAGTGGTTTCTTCCAAGTGAAAGACAGTATCCCCAACTCATCTGGACAGGCTGTCAATAATTGTGTTCCCTAGATTCAGGTGCCGAAAGTATTACATGGTCCTCACTCATGAAAAGTCTACGCTGTGTAAAGAGATAATCATTTTGGAGATGACCAAACAAAGTTAGAACGAGAGTGTGATTTATAAATATATTTTGACTCACAATGTCAACATTGAGAGTCCTTAAGAAATACAATAAAAAGGAGGTGGCAAAAAACCTTCTCAACCGTCAATGCAATTCCCAATGGAATTTATCAATGGTTAGCTACCACTAAATTGGTCAAAATGCTGTGAAAGAGTTCCAAGTGCCCTCTTAATTTGAAAGCCATTCTCAGAGTGGAAGCTTTAAGATATAGGTTCTGCCATGCAAAAATCACTTCAGCATAGGTGGGAGAAGACAACAGTTACATGGGCCCCTGCATGCTGTTTTATTTGCATTACAAACCTTATCTCTTTAACGGGTGGTAGATGCAGATTTAAAGGTCTACTGCCCCTTGCAGGGCTTCATTTTTGTATTTACAGATATTGCTATATCCTTCAGTACAGAACAGCATAAAGTGCTGACAAGGCTACATCCCAGTTACTTTGCAAACACAATGATGCAGTGTAACCCGACCACTAACACACCTTTTCCTAAATCTTTCACAGATCCAGGCCCTATCAATGATCATTTTCTTGAACATCTTTTATATTTGTTTAGTAGCTGAGGATACACTGACTAAGCTGATTTTGGGAGCTCTGTGTCAGGACTCAAATCCTGGGTTCGACCCTTTGTGACCCTAGGCGGCGAGCTGGACTAGGTGGCTCTGCCAGATGCGCCTGGACAAGGAAGGTACAGATATGGAGAGACAAGATGGCCGCTGAAGAGGCCACAACAGAAGACGAGTAGGCGTTCTAGTTCTTTCAGTCACAGCTGGTGTGAACACCTGAAGCAGCGCGAGCGCATCACGGAATGCGCACTTCACCACAGATCCAGCCCAGAGCAGTCCATTTTTGAAAAAGCGCCATAGTTGTTTCTGAGAGGAAATTCCAGTTGCAGAAAGTTATAGGGAGAAGTAATCGACGTTCGGAGCGTGTGTTTAAGGCACTCGGCATTATCTGTCAAGCGCGAGTTGCCAAGTACTTGATTATAGCTATTTCCCTGAAGAGTTCCAGACGCCTCCGTGAAGGGAAACAGAGGGAAAGTGAATTGCCTTCAAAGTTACGGAAGACCTGAGCCAAGATATTCGAGCAAGCTACTCGAATGGAAGCAGCGCCGTGTGAAGCTGAGAGGAATGTCACAAGCGAGGAGTCTGCTGAGAAGCTAAGCTAAGTGAAACCTAAAACGTACCAATTTAAAGTTTTACGGAGTTGTCGAGTTGTGTAAAGAGACAGTACAGCGTTTATGATGAAACGTAAATAACTTACCTGATCTGAAAAGTTCGCTCTTAACCCACGAATCTGAAAGACACAGAAAGCAAATTAAGTTTATAGTTTTTGTACAAAATGTTTAACGAAGTGAAGGAAGAAAATGAAATGTAAAAGACTGTGATTATCAACCCAAAGGCAGAGAAAAGAAGTTATTCAGTCAACCTGCAAGACTTAATTACTGAGGTAATAAGGTGAAAGGAGTAACCAGGTTACAAGAATAACAGACCCCCCAATATATAGAGGAACTCCACTAATTAGTGAAGTAAGTGCACTATTCTTTAGAAAGATAATAAGCTGAGCCAAAGGTTAAGTTAGGAATAAACTAAAATGACTATTCTTATCTTGTATACTTAGTGACAACTAATTAGAGAAGAATCGAATCTCAACCAGTAACAGAAGAGGAGCAAGGTCCTGAAGTATAAGGGTGGGTAAGAAACATAGCAGCGTAGAACAGAAGTAGTTAAATAGAGGTCAGAATTGTGATAATGTGTATTTGTTTCTAGGTTCCATAGCGCTGTTCATGACAGAAGGTAGCAGACCTAAGGACGCCTACAGGATCTTCTCTTCTCTTGTCTTTGTTATTTTATCCAATTCCCCCTTCCCCCAAGGTAATGTAAGCAGGTTCAGATAAAAGACCTGCTGGCATTGCTGAGAGGGATTTGGGTACAAGCATCTCTGTTCCTGTGCAAGAACCCGTAAGCCTAAGTGTAATTAGAGGTTTGACAGAGTGAAGTGCCCACGTTGCCTTCAGCACCCGAACAGAGATGGCGGAAGGAATTGACCTGCAATCCCTAGTAACAGTCTTAGACGCCATACAGAAGGAATTGATGGCAGTCAGAGAAGATAATCGAAATCTTAGACAGGAAGTAGTTAATTCCAGAAAGGAGACTGCAGAACTAGTGCAAAGGTTACGACAGTCCAGTACCTTAGAGAGGGAAGCGATGAATCCAGTATTAGAAGCCTCAAATAGACCCACCACACAAGTAAATAATTTGTTGTCCCCAGTTATACCGCTAGCCGCCCCAGAAAGATTTAGTGGAGACCCACAGAAAGCACAAGTTTTTCTTTCACAATGTTCATTACATTTTATGTGCCGCCCTTCGATATTTCCCGACGCACAGTCCAAGGTAGCTTTCATACTATCTTATTTAAGTGGAGATGCTGCGTCATGGTCCATGCCTCTAGTCACCCGAGATGATCCTTTGTTAAGAAATTTTGAGGAATTCAAACAAGAATTTCTTCGAATATTCGATCGGCGGAGAATATCCCAAGTGGTGGATAACGAGTTACTGGATTTGCGGCAAGGCAATCGAGATCTGATAGCCTACTTGGTCCAATTCAACAAACTGGTGGTGGAAACTGATTGGCCAGAAAGCAAGAGAGCTGCCGTTTTTTATAGGGGCCTGAGAGACAAATTAAAAGATACCTTGCCCAAATTCCCAATCGGCCAACCGAGATTTCAGCATTGATTGATTTAGTCTTTGAGATTGATTTCCGCCAAGGAGAAAGGAGAGGTGAAAAGAAAAAAGATTTTAGATCAATCACTCCAAGGTATGATAGAGCTCGATCTGACAGCAACAGGAATACAGAGGGTCAACAAGGAACTGAGCCTATGCAATTTGGAACGATAGGAGGACCATTATCTAAAGAGGAAAAAGAAAAAAGAAGAGCAAGTAATTTGTGTATGTACTGTGGATCTGGAGGGCATTTTGTTAGAAATTGTCCAAAGAAACCAAAAGCCGAAGGAAAACTAATGGCACCACCTGTGGGAGGAGTTGAACAGGTGAGTGCGGTCCAAGAAATAACTCCAAGTGAGCATCGTATTGCGAACACCTTGCAGGCTGCCGCTCCACATCTAAATTTATCTATGGAAGTGAGATTTGGGCAGACGACCTTAACGGAAGTATCAGTCATGATCGATTCAGGTGCGACCGGGAATTTCTGCGATTTAAGATTCGCAGCCAGAGTAGGCATAAAGGCAATCAGGAAAGACAGGAGTGAACCAGTCCGAGCAGTTGATGGTACAAACCTTTCGTCAGGACCCATTGTGAGTCACACGAAACTAATTCAATTGATCTCTAATGATGGGCATAAAGAAAAGTTACAATTTAACTTGATTGATGCACCCCAGTTCCAACTAATCCTGGGACTCCCATGGCTCACCGAGCATAATCCCACAATAGACTGGAGTTCCAGAACCATCACAATGGATTCAAGTTGTTGCCAAGAGAATTGTTTTGGTATCGAGAAAGGGTCCTTAGAGTGCAATCTGGCTATATCCTTGTGTTCAACGGGTCATTCAATGTGTGTAATTAATGCCCACGAAATACCAGAGGAGTATAAGGAGTTTGAGGATGTGTTCAACGAAGTGGAGGCCGAGCAACTGCCGCCGCATCGAGTCTATGACTGTAAAATTGACTTGGAACCGGGATCTAACTTACCATGCAGTCGAGTCTACGCCCTAACTACGCCCTAACTGAGAGAGAACACAAACATTTAAAGGAGTATTTGGATAAATACTTGGCCAACGGTTTCATTCGGCCCTCTCAGTCCCCCGTTTCGTCCCCTTTATTTTTCGTACCGAAGAAGGAGAAGGGAGAATTGAGGACTTGCATCGATTACAGAGCAATCAACAAGATGACCAAGAAGAATCGGTACCCTTTACCTTTAATCTCGGTACTTCTGGACCAGGTGAAGGGAGCTCAAATTTACACTAAATTAGATCTAAGAGGAGCTTATCACCTGGTCCGAATGCGAGAGGGTGACGAGTCGAAAACGGCTTTCCGGACAAGGTTTGGGCTCTTTGAGTATCAAGTCATGCCCTATGGGTTGTGCAACGCTCCAGCAGCGTTCCAGCATTTCATAAACGACGTTTTGAAGGAATTTATTGATCAGTGTGCAATTGTGTACATCAACGACATTTTAATCTATTCGGCCGATGTAACCAGACATCAAGAGCAAGTCAAGGGAGTGTTGCAAAAGCTACGAGAAAATAAATTGTTCATAGAATTGGAGAAGTGTGCTTTCCATGTGTCGCAGGTTGAGTTTTTGGGGTTTGTCCTTTCACCCTCCGGAATATTGATGGATCAACGAAAGGTAGAAGAAGTTACGAATTGGAACTCACCTGCGAGTGTGAAGGAAGTTCAGAGCTTCATCGGATTTGCCAATTTTTATCGAAGGTTTATAAATGAATTCTCCAGAAAGATTCTCCCTTTGACGAAATTACTAAGGAAAGGAATCAAGTTTGAATGGACCATGGAGTCAGAGGAGGCCTTCCAGTCTCTGAAGAAGGATTTCACCACGGCACCAGTTTTATTACATGCGGATCCGTCGGAGCCTTTTTATGTAGAGACGGATGCTTCAGACCAGGCTGTAGGAGGAGTTTTGTCCCAACGACATAAGACTACGGGACAGTTACACCCGGTGGCTTACAGATCCAGGAAATTAACCTCAGCGGAGGTCAATTATACCATAACCGAAAAAGAGCTATTGGCGATTAAAGACGCCTTCGAGGAATGGAGACACTACTTGATGGGGGCTCAGCATCAGGTGACGGTGTTCACTGATCACCGCAATCTAAAATTTCTGAAGACAGCCAGAACACTCACGCCCCGACAATTGAGGTCGGTCCCTATACTTTGCAGATTACGATTTTGTAATTACTTACCGTCCGGGTGCACAAAATGGAAAGGCAGACGCCTTATTAAGAATTGGCACGGAAGTTCAGAAAACCTTAACTGAGAATCAACCAATCATTCCAGAATCAAGGATTATAGGAGCCACAACTTCTATCAATCTGGAGAAAGCAATTGAAGAAGTCATGAGTCCGGAGATGTTGCAAGAATGGGTTAAGGAAGACGAAAACAGAAGAATCATTCAACAATTGCCGTATTTCCAGGACGCACTGTACATTCCTACTGCAGAATTACAACAGCAAATAATGCAAGAATGTCATGATGATCGTCTAGCTGGGCACAAAGGAGAAGCCAAGACTGCAGAGTTATTTAAGAGACATTATTGGTGGCCGAAGATGACCTCTGACATAGAGAAGTATGTGAAGTCCTGTGAGATTTGTGCGCAGGGAAAATCGGAGCGGCAGGCACCTAAGGGGCTATTACAGCCATTACCCACACCACCTTATCCTTGGCACACAGTAACACTTGATCTTATCACAGATTTGCCAAGTAGTCAGGGATTCAACACCATCCTAGTAGTAGTGGATGCCTTTTCCAAGATGGCCCATTTTGTAGCATTAAAAGGGGTTCCCTCTGCTAAACAATTAGCCACCCAATTCAGTTCCCAGATAGTAAAGATACATGGAATTCCTAAAATCATAATCTCAGATAGAGGTTCCCAATTTTTATCTCATTTCTGGAGGGCCTTCATGGAGGGGTTAGGAACTGAAGTTAGGTTTTCCACCAGCTATCACCCAGAGACTGATGGGCAGGCAGAGAGAGCAAATCAAAAACTGGAACAATATCTACGTTTGTATCTCCTGAAAGAGGAAGGAAATTGGTCTGATTACCTATGGTCAGCGGAGTTTGCTCACAACAATGCGAGAAACTATTCGACTGGCTATTCCCCTTTTTACTTAAACTATGGCAGACATCCAAATGCGACCATTCGACAAATGGAAACGGCAGTTCCAGCAGTAAAGGAGGTCATTTCGCATTTGCATCAGGTCCAGTTAAGAGCAGAAGATAATCTAAAAATAGCCAAAGAAAGGTATAAAGGTTACGCTGATCTGAAGAGACGTGAGGGGCCTTCTTTGACAAATGGAAATCAGGTTTGGTTGAGCACCAAGAACTTAAGGTTAAAGGGAAATCGGAAGTTTCTGCCTCGATTCATTGGTCCTTACCCCATTGAGGAACAAATCAATCAGGTGACTTATCGATTGACCTTGCCACCCAAATTGAAGATTCACCCAGTCTTTCATGTATCGTTGTTAAAGAAGGCTTCGACAAACTTGAGGACTCAATTACCCCCAAAACCAATTCAGTTAGAGACAGGGACTGAGAATGAAGTGAAAGAAATCTTAGATTCCAAAGAAACCAGAGGGAAACTGTACTATTTAATTGACTGGAAGGGTTACGGACCTGAGGAACGATCTTGGGAACTGGAGGAAGATGTTCACGCTCCAAGATTAATTAGATCTTTTCATCAAAAGTTTCCCAATAAACCCAGAAGGAGAGGACCTGCCTTGTTGGGGGAAACTGTCAGGACTCAAATCCTGGGTTCGACCCTTTGTGACCCTAGGCGGCGAGCTGGACTAGGTGGCTCTGCCAGATGCGCCTGGACAAGGAAGGTACAGATATGGAGAGACAAGATGGCCACTGAAGAGGCCACAACAGAAGACGAGTAGGCGTTCTAGTTCTTTCAGTCACAGCTGCTGTGAACACCTGAAGCAGCGCAAGCGCATCACGGAATGCGCACTTCACCACAGATCCAGCCCAGAGAAGTCCATTTTTGAAGAGGCGCCATAGTTGTTTCTGAGAGGAAATTCCAGTTGCAGAAAGTTATAGGGAGAAGTAATCGACGTTCGGAGCGTGTGTTTAAGGCACTCGGCATTATCTGTACAGCGCGAGTTGCCAAGTACTTGATCATAGCTATTTACCTGAAGAGTTCCAGACGCCTCCGTGAAGGGAAACAGAGGGAAAGTGAATTGCCTTCAAAGTTACGGAAGACCTGAGCCAAGATATTCGAGCAAGCTACTCGAATGGAAGCAGCGCCGTGTGAGTGCTGAGAGGAATGTCACAAGCGAGGAGTCTGCTGAGAAGCTAAGCTAAGTGAAACCTAAAACGTACCAATTTAAAGTTTTACGGAGTTGTCGAGTTGTGTAAAGAGACAGTACAGCGTTGATGATGAAACGTAAATAACTTACCTGATCTGAAAAGTTCGCTCTTAACCCACGAATCTGAAAGACACAGAAAGCAAATTAAGTTTATAGTTTTTGTACAAAATGTTTAACGAAGTGAAGGAAGAAAATTAAATGTAAAAGACTGTGATTATCAACCCAAAGGCAGAGAAAAGAAGTTATTCAGTCAACCTGCAAGACTTAATTACTGAATTAATAAGGTGAAAGGAGTAACCAGGTTACAAGAATAACAGACCCCCCAATATATAGAGGAACTCCACTAATTAGTGAAGTAAGTGCACTATTCTTTAGAAAGATAATAAGCTGAGCCAAAGGTTAAGTTAGGAATAAACTAAAATGACTATTCTTATCTTGTATACTTAGTGACAACTAATTAGAGGAGAATCGAATCTCAACGAGTAACAGAAGAGGAGCAAGGTCCTGAAGTATAAGGGTGGGTAAGAAACATAGCAGCGTAGAACAGAAGTAGTTAAATAGAGGTCAGAATTGTGATGATGTGTATTTGTTTCTAGGTTCCATAGCGCTGTTCGTGACAGAAGGTAGCAGAACTAAGGACCCCTACAGGATCTTCTCTTCTCTTTGTTATTTTATCCAATTCCCCCTTCCCCCAAGGTAATGTAAGCAGGTTCAGATAAAAGACCTGCTGGCATTGCTGAGAGGGATTTGGGTACAAGCATCTCTGTTCCTGTGCAAGAACCGGTAAGCCTAAGTGTAATTAGAGGTTTGACACTCTGAGGGTAAATTTAAACTTAGCCCTATTGTCTCAGCATATGCTTGGGAGATGACCAATGATGGATGGTGACTTTGGTTTCCTTTCTAAGACTTTGTGATACTATTGGTGCTTGGCTTTACATTTTGGGGCTTGGCTTTAAATATTGGGGCTTTGATTTTGCAGAATTTGAGGGTGTAAAGTTCATTCTTTGAATTCATTTCACAGAATTGCCTGATCTTTATTATTATTGTTTTGTTTTTCTAGTTATTATTATTACTATTGTTGTTAACACTACAATGTCTTCTTCCACCATCACAAATAATATTAGTAGAAATAATAAAATAATACCAACATATCTTCAGTGTAGTTTTGACCACATTTCTTTTACATTACACTACAGATGTATCTATCAATATCTATTAAAAGAAGAAAGGCTGACTTGGCCCTACAAGACAACTGTAGCAAGCACTATCTGTCCATCTAACCCCTCGAATGTCTGCTTTCATTGCATGGTACTTTTTCCATTCATGGGGGAAATGAGGCAAAGTACTGTGTTGTTGGTGGGGGCTCTTACCTGCCACCTTGACCCTTGACGGAGACCCGCTGCTGGTGCTTCTCGTCTCCCCTTGCTTCGCCGCAGCCGCTGCCGCAGCCACAACCAACGCGGCGCGGCCTTGGAGGACTACAACACCCAGGTCCCCCAGCGGCGGAAGCGGAAGCCGCCAACAGCCTCATCGCGCCCGGAGGCACTTAAAAGTCGACAGATCCCCGGTGGAGCGGGGGAATTGAGGCAAAGGACTGTGTTGTTGGTGGGGGCTCTTACCTGCCACCCTTGACCCACGACGGAGACCCGCTGCTGGTGCTTTGCGTCTCTCCTTGCTTCGCCGAGACGCAGCCACCACCAACGCGGCGCGGCCTTGGAGGACTACAACACCCAGGTCCCCCAGCGGCGGAAGCAGAAGCCGCCAACAGCCTCATCACGCCCGGGGGCACTTAAAACTCGACAGATCCCCCGCGCCGCGGGACCGCGCGCGGGTGGCGCCGGGCTAAGCCCGGGCAAAGGGCGGGCCGTTAGTGGCTGTCCGGGGCTGGCCGAGGCTGGGCTGGGCCATAGATCCTGGTCTCTGAAGTAAAGGAGCCTTTAAACATATGAAGTGAGACTCATGAACCCATGCTTTTGTATTAATACGTGTATCCTAATGAAATAGGGAAATCGGTAAAAGCTGATTTAACCTTTTTAACGATTCATAATAGCTTTAGCACTGTAGTATTTTATATTTAATTTTAGATTCAGGCACTTGAACTAGATATGTCTAAGTAGAAAGTTATAAAAACTCCGCTAGTGCGAGCTACCGCTACGTTGGACAATTATCTAGTAAAAGCCGTTAACAAAATGAACAATGAAATTGATAAGGCTGAACGGCGAATTTCACTAGGCCTAGGCAGTCTCCCCAATGTATCTCCTACACCCTCTACATCTTCGGCCGTATTAGCCTTGGATAATAGTAAAGAACTTAGTAATCCTGATGTTATGCCGGTTCAATTGGTGACAACGCCGATTGCACATGGCACCCCCCCCCAATACTCCGGTACAGTGCTCTCCGGCACCTAGGACAAGAAGGGCATGTAGGAAAGCACTAATTAAACGTGGAGGATATTATAAGTAAAAAGGAGGCAAAACACCACCAATAAGTACTGTATGCGGTGAGGAGACAATGGATAATAATGGCACAGTCAAAATGAATATTGAACAGTTGGAGTTACTGGTCAGCATTATGGGGGCCAAAATAGAAAAGTCCATTAAACCCCTCACAGCCAAACTAGATTTGATCTCCACAGAAGTTCTAAGATTAGGAGATCTTTTAACTGCCCATACTAACTTAGCAGAAAGATCTAGGGCCGACGAGGGAGGTTCCAGGGCTGGTAATATTGTATTACAGCCACCTATTTCGGTCGAGGCTGGGGGGATAAATGTAATAGATGCGGCCACGCCTGACCCCCAGCTGATAGTCTGCAGAAAAAAACAGGCTATAGTACCAGAGAGCACCATAGGACAGACTGCACCTAAGAAAAGTTACACTACTAACCTCCCCCCTGATTGTGTACCTTATGTGGTGGTTTTAACCAATGTCCCCCCATCTGACAATTATTTGAACCAGAACCGACAGGAATCACATGACTTCCTTAAAAATAAAATGGTATCATGGCTTAATAAACAATGTGGGTTCCCAACCTTCTATTCTGATCAAATATTAACTACCAGAAGGGTCAAATGGATTGGTAACTCCAGAAAGAATTGTAGGGGGGATTGTGTTATAGTTAATTTTAAACACCCTCAACACGTGGCAACTGTCTTGTTAAGAGCAGCTTCCTTATCTTATCATGAGAATAGTATATGTGTACGCCCACTTGGTTTCGTCTGCAGTCACCTTAGCAAAGAACCTATAGATTATAACAGACAAACTCCATTTACACCCATTCCTCGTCCTGACCCACATCCAGTGTTTGAGGTACCAACGCTAAACCATTACCAAGCCCTAAGCTCCTTAGATTGACATAAACAAGTTTGCCGGCCTCTCCCATGCGTGAACCCAATTGGCCAGGCGGCCGAAATAAGAGAAATATCTATAGATCCTGGGCCATTACAGATGGCCTATCTAAATCCGATCGCTGGCAGGGGAAACATGACGAATGGTAACTCTAATGTAAAAGATGGTCTAAATGAAATTAGCCTTTCTAATACTATTAGAACAAGGGGTATCAACGGCGCAACTATCATTAGTTGGAACATCGCTGGATGGAAATCTAAGGGTAACGTTTTGGATTGGTCGAATCTGATCAATTCTTGTGACATACTTTGTTTTCAGGAAACGTGGTGTACGGATGACGTAAATTTTGAGGGGTTTGTTTCATATAATTTACCTGCAGTGGGCTCTACCTCTGGTAGAGCAAAAGGTTGCCTTTTGACTTTGGTTTCTATCAACCGGCCAATTGTTGTAAAAAGGTATTTGACTGTGGGAGCCCATGTGCAGATTCTTTGGTTATATGAGAATCCAGGCCGCAATATTCTACTCGTAAATTATTATAACAATGTTTTTGATAACACTAGGATGCTAGTTGTAAAAGATCTGGCTACCGTCATTGTTAACTTAAATGCAGAAGTGAATGTTTGTTTTGATTTTATTTGGCTGGGTGATTTTAATATCCCGTTATGTGAAATGTCTAACGAAAAAGTCTGTGGGGTTAAAAACAACGCTGGCTGAGATGCTTTGCATTTCCGACACAATAGTTATGGAGAAATATTAAATAAATTTATAGGCGATCATGATCTGGAAATCTTGGATTTTATAAAAGATGATAATGGTCAGACCGTTCCTACTTTTAAGAACAGGTTTACCAGTTAAATTATTGATCATGTAATTGTATCCTCTAATATTACCCCCTATTGCGCTGCCCCAAGGGTTGAAGTCACCTCCTTGAGTGACCACAACTATATAATTTTAGAAACCACTCTTTGGGAGGGCAGGCCTATAGAAACGGGGGTTACAGTAACTAATGAGGAACCACACAGAACTAACGGTACAAGACTAAGATGGATAGGGGAGAAATCTAATGAATTATTAAGCTCTATTGTTAAAAAGTGTTTGACTGAAATCACCCTTATCCTAGAAAATAGTACTGATTTTGAACGGGTTTTATCTGTTTTTATTGGCATTAATAAATGTATTGACACCAGGTTCACCAGACAGAGTACAGCGTAGAAATGGACCGGGTTGGTTTTATCATACATGTACTACTTTACTAACTAAGTTAAAATATGCACTTGCAAAAAACCCTAGGGACACTAACTTAATTATTAAGCTACGATTAGAGTATAAGCTCGCTTTGAAACGGAGGAAGGGTGAGTTGCAACAGCAGGCGTGGGAATCTCTTAACCAGGCCGCTGAGTTATGTAACTGTGCATTATTTTGGGCTACGTTCAACTCTCCCTTTCTCAAGGAGAAAAATACCCCGGAGCTAACCACTAATGTCTCTAGTGAAGGATGGGTTTCACATTTTTCTACAATTTTTAACTCTGATACAGGTACAGGTACCAACCCTAGCAAGTGGGCTGTGATTCCGTTGGATATCACTGTCAACGAGGTTGAGCTAGGTATACGTGCTAGTAAAGGGGGGAAAACCCAAGTACCTGATGGGGTCCCTATTGATGTCTATAAAGCGGCACCTGAGATGTGGAGCCCTCTGCTGGCTATTGTATTTAATGCAGCAGTATGTACCGAGGCCCCCGAGACTTGGGGGGAGTCCATCATAATCCCGATACATAAGAAGGGCAGCAGATCAGATGTAAAAAATTATCGCCCGATCTCCCTTCTAGACTCCTCAGTTAAGATTATGAGTAGAGTTATGTTGGCTAGACTAGAAGAGTGGGGAGAACAAGAGGGCATCCTGGCTGAAAGCCAGTTCGGCTTCAGGAAGGCCAGAGGCACGCTTGACCAGTGTATAAATTTGGACTTACTGATAGGGAAGTACACCCAAGATAAACAAGGCTCATTATATCTCTGCTTTGCAGATCTAAGCAGCGCATTCGATCTGGTTGACCACTCTATATTATGGCCAATGCTGCTACAGCTTGGAGCGCCGTAGGGAATTATTTTCTTCCTTGCCAGGCTGTACGAAAAGCTACAAACATGTGTGCGTTATGGCACCAAAGGTGAATGTACTCCCAAGTTCAGTGTTAAAAGAGGGATTAGACAGGGATGTGTTTTGGCCCCCCTACTTTTTATCTTATTTATTAATGAAATTGATGCTATTTTAAAAACTGTAAATGCTGATGCACCCCAGGTCAATGGTGCGTCTGTGCTGGTGTTATTATATGCGGATGACGCCGTGCTACTCTCAAGAACTCCCCTTGGGTTACAACGTTTGATCAACAGATTTTCTATATTTATAAAGGATAGGAAACTGATCATCAACAAGGGAAAAATGCACACCATGACCTGTGGGATAAAAAGTAAATCCTCTAATGCCTTTTTTATTGATAATGGTAAAGTGCAACATGTAGATAAATTTTGCTATCTCGGTATAACCTTCCCAAAAGATAGAAAGTGGACTAATGAATTTACTAATGTCCGTAAAAAAATGGCCAAAAACGCCTATGGGGTCTTTAGATTTGCGGCGAAAGTTGGGGATAGACATACCAGGGACATGCTTCAGATCTACCAGGCCAGATGTGTTTCAACTGCATTGTATGGGGTGGGTGTCTGGGGGCATAGCTGTGATTATAGCCTGCAGACAGAGGAAAATTCCTTTTTGAAAAAGCTTTTGTGCTTACCTCCCTCCGCCCATACTGAGCTGATCCACTGGGAACTGGATATCAATTTTCTGATTGATCTGTTAACTTTAAGGCACCTGATGGTCTGGCGTTCAATCTGGCTACAGGATGAAAACGTTTTTAATAGATCTGTAATAGAAGATTGCCATTTATTGGACCACCACTATCACAAATAATATTAGTAGAAATAATAAAATAATACCAACATATTTTCAGTGTAGTTTTGACCACATTTCTTTTACATTACACTACAGATGTATCTATCAATATCTATTAAAAGAAGAAAGGCTGACTTGGCCCTACAAGACAACTGTAGCAAGCACTATGGGGCAGATTTATGTTAACTGGCGCATCCCCAGGGATGCGCCAGTTAATGTGCGCCACAGTGCGCCACAGCTCCGCCACCCATGGTGCGCCGCATTTACAATGCGGCGCACCTTGGGGCAAAAACGGCACAGATGCGTGACGCATCTGTGCCGTTAAGGTGGCGCATTGCTGGAGTTGCGTCGCAAGCGCGACACAGCTCCAGCAAGGCTCGGGGGTGCCCCATCTTTGCAATGCTGCGTCAAGACCTACGCCTGCTTCAAGCAGGCGCAGGGTTTTGACGCAGCATTGGCCTGAAAGTGACTGAGTGAAATCTTATAGATTTCACTCAGCCACTTTTGGGAGGCGCACCTGCCCGGAAAGCCCACCCTGCGCCGGAACGCCCACAAGCGGCGCAGGGCTTTACAACGTGACGCATCTGCCTAGATGCGTCACGTTGTAAATTGGTCGTAGGGATACGCCACATTTACGCCGCCTTGCGTGACGCAACAGCGGCGTAAACGTGGCGCAAGGGCCTCATAAATCTGCCCCTATCTGTCCATCTAACCCCTCGAATGTCTGCTTTCATTGCATGGTACTTTTTCCATACATGCTGTTTTCTCCATGGTTCTTTACTTGGATCTGTTCGAGGCTGCTAGATATATTCTGATTATCATAGGGACACTACTTTGATGGAATTGATGTGCTGGAAAAGTATGGATCCATGATAAAGGCTTAATATTGGAACCTGGTTCGCAGGATGTGATAATATACTTGTGATTTGCCTATATCCCTTTGCTATTCGCTGTGCTTCGGTTAGGTGGCAAATGTGTCCTTGAGATTTGATTCTGGTGCACAATGCTATTCAGTGCGCTCCATTGGGGGGCTTAGCTTCAGAATCTACAGAAGACTTTTGACATCGACAATATAATCTGCTTTCTCGTTCTGACTGATTTGAGACAGTTAGAGACTTCACTCTTTTTTAATGGTGTCTATTGCCCAGAGCTTTTGAATGAGGAGTTTGAGGCTATGGATGGATTGTGAAAATGTAGTATAGATCCTTGTGTAGGCTTGCCTGGTTACAGCTTCCAAGTTTTCCTGCTGAATATGTTCAACCTCTAGAATGGATCTATATGGGTAGGTGAACCTTTTGAGAGGAGCAAACCACCAACTCTAGCCCAACTGTGCTCCTGCCTGTCTTATGCAAATGACGCTTACATCCTGGCTGTCAGGGACTGTCCGGGACTATGTGGGGAACACAGTCAGGGACTTGGACAAGGACTGGGAACTGGGTAGAAGACGTACACAGAAAGTAGGAGTACAGTGCTGCCCAGGATCATACAAGGAGTCAGAGGAGAAAAAGGGATCCAAAGGGGAAGCCTGTACAAGTGAACAAGATGGGTAAGACTCAGAAAGGAAGGGCACTCACAAGGCAATTTAG
The DNA here is from genome assembly GCF_964261635.1 of Lissotriton helveticus. NCBI lineage: Eukaryota > Metazoa > Chordata > Amphibia > Caudata > Salamandridae > Lissotriton > Lissotriton helveticus. The sequence goes on from NC_136068.1 coordinate 790,203,685, forward strand.
CATTCAGAATAACTACACCCAGGACGGACGTGCAAGACATATATATAATACAACATTAACAATAAAGGGGTGTGTGGGGTAAAGCACTCAGGAGCTCCACATGGTAAGACTGAAGCTCAGTAAGTTTCTTACCCGCAATATCTGTAACAGCTACTGACTGCAAATACCCACATGTAGGATATGCATGCAAAGGCAGGATCTGTGGAGCTTATACCTATAGTGATGTTATAAATGTAACTCAAAGACAAAACTCACAGTGAACAAGAAACACCACCTAAGTAGTCAGCTGAGCCCACGGATCCTGGCGTTCAAACAGGAACGCGTAAGGCAGTAACAGCAAAGGGGTAGAACCAAACACAAGCACAATAGACAAGGAGCTAGCAAGGAGGAGTGCTTAACAGGAAAGGAAGGAAATGACAGGGCACACTTGGCAGAAAGCAGGTAACAAACATACAAGGTAACAGAAGTAAGACAGCAGAATAGAAAGGCAGCAAACTAGAACTGGAACCAAGGAAATGGGAAGCAAGGCAGGGACTGGAAACGGGTATACAGAAGGGGAGGCTACAAGGGTATACTAGAATAGTGCAGGTTAAGGAATCAAGAAAACAAAGTAGCATAGAAGGCAGTGCTGGGGCAGGAACAAGAAGTGAGATAAGGCTCAGGAGTCAAGGCAGCACTGCAGACAGTGCTGGTTCAGGAACAGGGAACTACCAAAACTTCAGGAGTCAAGGTAGCACTTCAGGCAATTCTGCTTCAAGGAAACAGGACATAGCTACAGCTCAGGAAACAAGGTGTCAAGAGAGCACTGCAAGCAGTGCAAATCAGGAACAAGAAATAGCTAAGCCCAGGAACAAAGAATAACTATAGCTCAGTAATTCAGGAAACAAGGTAGCACTGCAGGTAGTGCTAATTCAGGTAAAGGGAATAGCTATAGCTCAGGAACTCAGGAAACAAGGTAGCACTGCAAGCAGAGGTAATTCAGGAGAAGGGAAACTGCTGCAGTTCAGGAACAAGGAATACTAAGGCTATGGGGTCAGGGTAGCACTGCAGGCAGTGCTAATTCAGGAACAGGGTAAACAGCAGCAGGTCAGGAACAAGGCATAATTAGAGCTCAGGAAACACTGGAAACAAGAATAGCAAAAGCTTAGGGAACTCTGGAACCAAGGATTGGTCTCACCGGTAAACAGCTACAATGACCAACCTTTGCCTGAAGGGAGCTGGGGCTTAAAAGAGCTCACAGTAATCACATGCAGCTGGTTTGAGCAGGCAAGCAGCATCCAGCCAAAGGTGAGCTGAATTCCTCCACCCATCCTTGGCCTGCAGGGGTGGAAACAAAGCAGTGAGCAGGGAATTCTGGGTAATGGAGTTTCAGGCATGAGTAGGCTGGCTTTAAGTCTAAGCAGGCTGGCTTTCACAAAACCCGGCATGGATTGGGAATGGATGTCAATTCCCAAATAGTGCCCAAATGGCTGGAAGTCAGGATATACATACAGGTGAGTGTCTGGAGGCATATTAGAACACTGGAACGCCCCACTGGCCCACAACAACTTTTAAGGCGGTGGGCAATCACCTTGCCACAGTCCTCCATCATGGATCCTAAACGGTGGGAATTGCTTTAAATAAGTGGTCATGTCTTATTTCAGTCATTTTAGCACTACCCTGAGGGTGATAAGATGAAAAGAGCTCTTCTGCTGCTTGACTTTCCTGGGTGTTTACTCCCAGGTAAGCTCTATTTGAAGAACTCTGGGATCACCCACTCCAACTCTATCTTCAATGAGAATCATCACTCAACTCCTTTATTACATATTCAGTACATTTTTAGTTCATGAAACGATCTTCAAGCATTCACATTTCTATTCATATCCTTCAAAAAGTATTTCCTTGAGCCGTTATTACACTTTCCGTTCAGCTAGTGATGCTAACAACACGTGTTTCACACAGACCAATAGGCTATTAAGCTTTTTAAACTTTTTAAACTGTGAAGAAACATGCTATCAGGACAATGTTATTTGTTAAGTCTGAAGGAGCTAATCGGTGCCTATTGTTACAATGGAAATGCTAAGCATTCATATGTAACGATAATTAAAATATTGGACAGAATCACAAGTGCTGCTTTATTATTAATCCAGATAGCCAGTACTTACTCTGTAGCTTATTAAGTGCCAGGCCACATATTTTTGCTCAGATGCCTACGGATGGCGCTGTTGAAAATTGGGGTTCCAAACACCAAGGATGCCTCTTTTTGATTCGACCTCATGCCTCTCTAATCACCTGGCTCTCACTGCCACTTGGACAAGTGCGACCCCTCTCCCCTAAAATGAAGGAGGTCACTTCCTGCTGGATGCTACCCACAATAAATAAAATAAAATAAACCTGTGCTCAATCCTTGGTAACATGAACAAAATAGTCAAGCTAAAATCAAAGGCAATATGTAAAGCTGTCCATGAACAGTGGAAGAGTTATCCAAAACAGAATAAAAGTCCACAAATAATTTTAAACTAAAGAGAAACATTTTGGGAGTAAATGTATGAAAGTGGATAAATAGTTTGGGTTGATGGGATTCAACCACAAGTAATAATATTACTTACTTGTGAAGTTGAATAAAGGTTTTTGTAATTTACAACTAAACTCAAGCCCTGGAAGTTAAGGCACAGGGCAAACAGGCTTACCTAAGAACATTTATAAAGGATTTAGAATTACCAACACAGTTAAAAAGTTGAAACAAAACACAACGCAATACAAATCCCACTTCAGTGTATAATAATAGGGAATAATCTAATGAAACAAACACCAATAATATAATGTCACCAAATGACAACATTGTAATTAAGGGAACTAGAGATATGCATTTTTAAAGTTTTAAATAAAAAGGCATCAAAAGCTCTGAGCTAGAAAATGTACAATTTGCGCCCACAGATGTCTTGCAGCCGGCTGGATACTTTTGGTGACTTGCACTTGCCCTTGACAAGTTATATGTTTGAACTTTGTGACTTTTTAGCAGCTCTCAATTCGTCCAGCGGGACAAGGCAGCAGGCTCTAACCAAAGAAGGTTCCACAGCGGGGAAATGCAGCAGGCTATAACCAAAGAGGGCACCACAAAATGGGATACCTTCCCTGCAAGGTACAGCTGAAAGGAACTTGCTGTGCAGAAAAGCTCTATGAGGTAGAAACCTGCCTCTCCAGTCTAACGGCTGAGATTTTTGGTGGAGTCAACTTAGTAGGTTTTTCCCGGTTCTCTGAAGGTCTTTGAAGGAACAAGATTTCAAAATCACAGGTTTTATCAGGATGTTATGAGGATTACTCTCAGTACCTCAGGAACAGAACCTGAGGGGTCAAGACTCATGCTAGTAGAGGAGGGGGGAGCAAGAGGGTACAGTGTTACAACAAGTTGGGGAGGGGGAGCAAAGTTGGGGGGGGGAGAACAGCGGGGGGAGAGCTACAGACACACACTTCAACGCACCGTTCCATACATCCAACACCGACACCGACGGTGGATGAGAATCGAACCTCACAATGGCAGGTACATTAGCAGCACCGCAAATGGAGGACAGGGGAGTCGCTATCCTAACGTGGAATGTGAACGGCATGGGATCAAAAATTAAACGGGGACTGGTGAATGCATACCTTAAGAGAACAGCACCGGATATCATTCTTTTGCAAGAAACACATCTTCGAGGGGATAAGTGTGCGTTCATAGCGAGAGGTCGACCCACGGTCCTTCCTGGCACATGCAGGGTACACATCAGACTCCAGAGGGGTAGCGATCCTAATTAAAAAGTCATCCCCGTTCTGTACCACACGCACATGGAGAGACCCTCAAGGAACATATGTAGGAGTGCAGGGGGCGTGGAGGAGACAGAGGTACACTATAATCTCGGTTTATGCGCCACCGAAACTCCAAACCCGCACGCTCAAGGCACTCACGTCCATTCTCTTAGATACAGCAGACACCATACAAATAGTGGGGGGCGACTTCAACGATGTAATGTCTGAAGAGCAAGATCGTTCGGGGCTAGCGCGTAGAGGGGGAACACAGACAGCACTGTCACAACAGATGACTAATATAGGACTCACTGACGTATGGCGGTGGCGACATCCTGCACAGACCGCTTATTCATTCTACTCCGGGGCACATAAGGCCTTTTCGAGACTAGATTATATATTCGTGGCGAGGCAATACCTAACGGCAGATGATGTGGTAGAATACAAAGCAAGGGGAATTTCGGACCACTCCCCCCTATATGCAAAGGTGGGAGGGGTGAGGGGGAGAAGAGGTGCTGAATGGCGTCTTGCGGCTTGGGATCTCTAGACACCAGAGATTACTCGTGGCATTAGGGCAGACATTAAGGTGTATGTAGCAGAAAATGAAGGATCAGTTACTTCTGGGACAACCTTCTGGGAGGCGATGAAGCCGGTACTATGGGATAGAATACAGAGGAGGTTGGGGGAAGAGCGACGGAAACATCAAGCAGAGGTAGCAGGCCTGGAAGCCACTATTTTGAACTTGGAAGAGGGATATCAAACACACAAGGGCGCGGAGACTCTGCGACAGCTACTTGATACTCAGCAGAAATATAGAGAGGTGGTCTCGAATGAGGCGAGGACACAATCCCAGGCAACCCTCCATCGTCTGTACGATGTGGGGGATAAATCGGGTAGGCTCCTGGCATGGCTGAGTAGGAAGGAAAGGGCGGCAAGGTGGGTGGAACAAATTAAGTCGGCGGAAGGGGGACTGGTATGCAAGGACGAAGAGATTGCGGAGGCATTCGCGTCACACTACGAAAGCTTCTATAAAGCCAAAGACCTGGGGGATACCGACGTAGCGTTGCACTATATGGGACGGACGGAGGTGCCAACACTGCCCTCTGAACCTTGCATGGCTCTGGAAGCGGATATCACGTTAGACGAGATATCAGAAGCTATAACCAAACTGAAAACGGGGAAGACACCGGGACCAAATGGGTTCCCAGCGGAATTCTTTAAAAGGGCAGCCGATCTCTTGACACGACACCTTAAAGCCCTCTTCACCGAATCGTACCAGGAAGGGACCCTGCCACCAGACCTCGCGTTGGCCACCATTGTGCCGATATATAAGGAGGGCAAACCAAAGGATGAATGTGCCTCCTACCGCCCCATTTCTCTCCTTAATATGGAGGTGAAGATTATAGCGACTATATTAGCTACTCGCCTGAGAGCGGTAATCCCGGACCTCATACATATGGACCAGTCGGGGTTTCTGCCGGATAGAGCAACCAAGTTAAACCTCAGGCGCACACACAATTGACTGCAGGAAGTCAAGGGAAGGAGTGAACCCCACTGGTTTCTTTCTCTCGACGCAGAAAAAGCGTTTGATGTGGTGCACTGGCCCTTTCTCATGGCGGCGCTACAAAGGTTTGGCCTTGGCCCAAAATTTCGGGGGTGGATACAGCTCCTGTACACTGCACCGAGAGCACGAGTGAGGGTGAATGGGCGACTATCCCGTGAATTCCGAGTTGAAAGGGGTACACGCCAAGGGTGCCCGTTATCTCCCCTTCTATTCACACTAACCATCGAACTCCTGGCACTGAAGATAAGACGGAACCCAGATATTCATGGCTTTTCGCGAGAGGCCACAATTACTGTGCAAGAAAAAATATCACTCTATGCCGATGACGGACTATTGTACATCACTAAACCCAAAATTACGGTACCAGAGTTGTTTAGGGAATTGGACAGTTATGGAGCGAGAGCGGGCCATAACATAAATTGGCATAAGTCAGTTATATATGATCCACAGGGGAGGGAGAAGTGGGGGAACTTGCCTGCGCGACTGGTCACCACCACGGCGGGCTTTCAGTACCTGGGCATTTATATTACTCTAGACAGGAGACTCTCATTCAGCAAAAACATAGAACGGATTATGAGGGACGCAGTGGAGGACATGAATAGGTGGAAGCAATTGCCGCTCACCCTTCTGGGCCGGGCGGCAATGTACAAAATGATTACACTACCTAAGTTCCTATACGCGCTTCAAAATGAATATTACCCGCTCCCAACCACGACGATACCGAAGATCCATGCGGATCTTCGTACCTTTCTGTGGTTAGGAAAGCAACCGCGGATAGCCCTGCAGACGCTCCAACGACACCAGTACAGTGGGGGGATCTCTCTACCCAACCTAGAGGCATACTACTGGGCGGAACACTTGACTCCGATAAACGATTGGATCCACACCCCGGCAGACCACCCGACGTATGCGCTCGAAAGGTACAAAATGTCACCCAAAAACATACTATACTATCTATATGGTGGTAAGGCGAGGAAGTCGCTCCTACCGGCGACTGTAATTACACTGGGAGCTTGGCTCAAGGCCACAAAACGCATGGGATGGGAGGGGAAGCCCACCAGACAGACGGTGCTATGGCACTGCCAATGGTTAACAGAACTCTGTAAGCTGAGGGGCTTCCAAAGGTGGGACGACATCGGCATATCGAGCATAGGGGACGTGATCTCCAGGGGAGAACTGAAGTCATTCCAGGCACTTCGGACTGAGTTTGGACTGCTCCACTCACAAATGTTCAAATACACACAGCTGAGACACGCATGGAGGGCCCAAAATATCACGCTCACGGAGATGCCGGAATACGCGCCACTGGAAGGTAGACTCCTCCAGGAACAGATTATGGGCCAGGCGGTCTCCCTCACATACAAAACTCTGACGAATAACATGCTAGGTGACCTGTCAAAACTTAGGAGTGTATGGGAGGCAGATGTGGGGGTAATGGAAGATCTGGACTGGGAGATCGTCCTCATGCATCCCCGGGAAGTAGCAATCAAATCAAGGCTACGCCTCATTCAGTTAAATGTGCTCCACAGGACGTATTTCGATAGACAACGACTCCTTAAAATGGGGAAAATAAGTGATCCGGCATAACTCCGGTGCCGTCAACAACGAGGGGACTTTTACCACACCATATGGGCTTGCGCAAAAATACAAACCTACTGGTCACACATCTTCACTGAACTGGGGGAAGTCCTAGGGGTGGAACTATCGCAGGAACCTAAGCTGGCCCTACTGGGCATGACGAATGAGGTGGACCTGCCACGCCCACTACTCATCTTCCTGGTACTGGCTCTGGTAGTGGCCAAAAGAGACATAGCAAAATACTGGGGGGCCACAGAGACACCGGACATTGAGGAATGGAGACGGGGTCTGGACCTTTATATGGCAGCAGAAAGGGTGACCTATAAAGCGAGAGGCTGCCCCAAAAAGTTCCGCAGAGTATGGGCCAAATGGAGGCAGTATCATGAATTGGAGGGGGGGCAGTGAGGGAGGACACCAGGGGAGAGGAGGGTCCGAGACCGCAAGTGTAATCTAGAATGGAACTGAACGACCTATAAAGCCTTATGTGAGATCACTGGAGGGCCGGAGTACAATATGAGACGACAAGAATATGAAGAGTAAGGTTTCGTGTTGGGGGGTGTTGGGGCGGGGGAGGATAGGCTGCACACTAGTTTACATGTGTATTTGGAGAAATCACCACAAGTGCAGCCGGAAGTGTATGATGTGGCTACTCACATGACTGTCGCGATGGTTTCAGTTAACATGAAAAGTTGGGGGGGGGGCTGGGGTTAAAAGGAAAAAGCAGAAGATTGACAAGATTTTGAATGCCTAAAACTGGGTCTTGTAAGTATGCCTTCAGCAAGCGATATACACTTGCCGCCCGACCTCCGGGATGTGGGCTGAATGGCCGTGTGACACTATACTACTCATTACGACACTCACTAATAAGGTTCAGCTGCAGTGCTCCTTGTAGGCTGGTATTTTCTGTGTTTCTGCAATAAAAAATGTTTTTAAAAAAAAGACTCATGCTAGTAGAAGCCACCAGCAGGGCCGCAGGCAGATCCAGTTGAAATTGCTCAGTTGGGCTCATCAAGAAAAGGCTTCATGTAGCTTGGTATGGCCCTTTAGCTTAACAGCCAACCAATTGTCCTTTCTACTCCTCTTCTTTGTCCTGCCTACAAGTGGGAGTAGGTCCAGCTCTTCAGTCCTCCTCATAGATCTCGCAAAGCAGGTGCAGTTCTTTTTCTGTTCTTCCACAGGTCCAGAGTGTTCTCGTGAGGGAGCCAGGGTATGCCAGATTTATGCCTGGCACTAACATGTGGGTGGGGATGATAACTGGCCCCACCCTAATTAGTAGAGAAAAGTTCCCAGGGGTAATCCTACACACCTTTGCAGCATTTCCTGTGTGTCATATTACAAACAATCGCACAGTGCCCCTCTCTTCCTAAATCCCGAATGGAGAAACTCTTCTCTCCTTGTGCAGAGCCTGTGAGCCCTCCTGGAGGTGTGGCCAGAGTATTGAGGATTCCTTTCCTCCTGGGTCACTCCAAATGAGTTCCGAGGCCCGCTCCATCCCCACTGGGTTTGCAGCCAGGTTATGGGGGGTAAGTAAAGGACTTGTGGCAATGTCATCTGACATCTGCCTGTGACATGGGAAGCCCCTGTAAAGGTAATCAAATTCCTGGGCACTGCCCAAATGGTCATACTGCCAGAAGCATACACGTTTACCAACCCACCAGACACCTAAGCTCTGCCTCACTCTCACACATTCCCTGCATTTGCAAAAGCAAAACTGGAGGTCACTCAGTCTCCCAAGACAAGGAATAACCTCCCTCAGCACACCAGAGCCTCCTCCTCACTTCTTGAGTTCCGAAAGAAGCTGAAGATGTGACTCTTTGTATAAGCACCTTGGGGGCCACAAACCTACACACCTGCTCAAGTGTCTGTATACCCTCTTGGGAATGAGTGTGCTGTACAAAGCAATATAACATAACATAACAAGAACATAAATGCGTCCCAACACTCACTTTTCACACCTTATTCAGGGTGTGTGCACTTAGAGGGCTGAAGCTGGGGGCGATTGCAAATAAGCCTGGAGTGGCTTTAGGCAGGGAAAAGATAACTTTCTAAAAGTAAATTTTACTCGATATTTATGAAAAATCTGAATTTACCAGTGAATATGACTTATAATAGATATTACAAAAAATCAAACAGTAATATTTCTAGAAGTTTTCTAACCGCAGATAGCATTATTAAACGTAATAGTGCATCCAGTGTTACTCTATGGAATAGCCAGTCATGCTACATCGAACACAGCTTTTAGATGCGAGTCACTATAAGGACATGTTAAACCAACATGGCCTACTTTTAAATCCAATGCACCCCTATTTAGGCTACATAAGGGTTATATTATTCTTCAAAATAAAGGTTTTCTCCTGTCAAAAGTGATTATTTTGACAAACTGGGTTGCAGCTTTAAACTACAACTTCCAAGCTGCTGTGGCAGGTGTAGAGTCAGTTTTGGCCGGTCACACTAGTATGTGGCACAACAGTGATATTATCCATAGGTGACACTTAACTTATCATGCAATGGGTGTATTTTGGGATGCCATATGGCACCCCAAAAGACTATGGCCTTATAGGAGAGTTAAATGTGCCAATTAGGGTCCAGCCAATTTCAACCTGTTTCAGGGGTCTGAGCACATACAATCGACACTAGACAAACTAGACACTAGGCTGCAGAAAGATACTCGGGAGAACTGCGCCGTGAGTCTGTTTGGAACATAAGGGGGCATATCATAGCCCAAGAGCTTTTGATGACTCAAAACTAGATAATAACTATCAGATGCAATACGCACAACATGTGACACATTCTTCTGCTGTAACAGAGAACCTGAACATACATAAAACTCAACCGGACAAGACGACTTTTCATACTAGAAAACCCGAACACCTCCACTTTTATTTGTCTACAAATTATTGTGACACAATGATTGAAGTCTTGAAACAAAACACATGTCGGCTGCCAGTTCAACGCCTACAAAAGGAGGACTGTCATACCAAGCCGTCTATCCCTATTTATATTGTCTATGATCTAGCTTTCTATTCCTTTTTGTATTATCTTTGCTCTGAGAATTTTAAAACCTGTGATTTGAGATTTGGTGACATAATTATATTAAATTGACATAGCAAGAAATTAATAGACTTCTTTGCCGGTATTTTGAACTGTTCATTTCTAAACAGATGTATGAGATTGATACCTGAACTATACTAGAGTGCCGAGATTTATACATGTATTCAACAAGAATTGTGATCTCAGCCTGTTTTAATCCCTTTCAAGGGTGCAGACCTTTTACATGTGCCTAAGATAGGCCTGTCAGTGTTTGACAGTGTTGTGCCAGAAGCAGGGGTAGCAGCCCCCATCCTGAATGTTGTGCTGAGTGCAGATGGGTCAAACCTGCCCATTCAAGTTGCTGAGAATCAGGTTAAGTTATGTTTTTAAAGTAAGCCTAATCCTTTCTTGGCCAGGTCAACTGACCTTGTCCATTGGGGTGGGAGGAGAAACTCAAATCATCTGTCAATCAAACAATAATTTACCAACAATCAATATTGTTGTGAGTCAATGGAGAGTGTTAAGGAAGTTTAGAGTTTAATAGTGAATATATGCACAAATCAATTAAAGGCAAAATAAGTGTGTTCCTTAAAGGAGAGAATCCCTATTCTAAGTGTAAGGGAAAGTGTCAGTCATAACCCATGTGAAGTTGAAATGAAAAGGGCTTTTATAAAGTGCATGGCTACCCAGGAGCATCCCAGCGCTGTAGCGGTGACTAGAGATGGTATGGGCCCCTACGGAAAAAAACAGGTTTTTAGAAGTTTTCGAAATGCGAGGTGGTTGATTTTCCATGAAGGTCCAGTGGAAGGGTGTTCCAGAGTTTGGCGGCGTTGTATGAAAAGAGCCGTCCACCACTTCTGGCCTTCTTGATCCTGGGTATTACTGCTAGGTGGAGCTTGTCTCAGGGTAGTCTTCTGTTAGCCTTATAAGAGTGGATCACATTTTTGATGATGGGTGGTCCACTCCCTTCCAGTGACATCTGGGCGACACACAGGCCCTTAAAATAGATTCTTTCTTGCACCTAGAGCCAGTGAAGGGCGCGCAGCACAGGCTTTGCTGAGCACCGGTTGTGGGTCCCCATGAGCAGTCTTGCGGTGGAGTTCTGCACAATCTGCAATTTCGTGACAGGTGAGCTTGGGGCACCTAAGTAGAGGACATTACCATAATCTATCCTAGACAGAATTATGGCCTAGACCAGCAGTTTTTTGGCTTGAATAGGTGGGAGGGTAAGCACTTTGCGTATCATTCTTAGCAGACAGTAATATGATGCCGCTGTCTTCCTGGCCTGGGCTTTAAATGAGAGTACTTGGTCTAACCAGATACCTAGACTTTTAGTCTCGGTTTTTGAGGTCGGTGGCGGGCCCATACAGGCTGGCCACATGTTAATGTTAATGTTATCGGATTTCTAGAGCGCATAGCTGCCCGTGAGCTTCCCAGCGCTGAACAAGTACTGATGGAGAGAGAGGGAGAGGCTCATGGGAACAGCCATGTTTTCAAGGATTTTCGAAATGCCAGAAGATTGGGTTGGGCACGGAGGTCAGGGGGGAGGGAATTCCACATCTTGGACGCATTGTAGGAAAAACGCCGGCCTCCGGATCGTGCTCGGAGGATTTTGGGTGGTTTGGTAAGGTTGGCGTTAGATGATCGAAGGGGTCTAGAGGTGGTATAGGGGGTAACCAGATTTCTGAGTATGGGGGGGGCTTTCCCATTCAGAATTTTGTGTATGAGGCAGAGTGACTTGAACTGCACTCTTTCCATGATGGGTAGCCAGTGCAAAGCTCGCAAGGCTGGTTTGGCTGAGCAGCGGTTCCTGGTGTTGGTCAGTATCCTGGCGGCGGCATTTTGAACTACTTGAAGTTTGGTGGTGACTTTTAGAGGTGCACCCAGGTAGAGTGCATTGCCGTAGTCCAGTCTTGACAAGATGAGACCCTGTATCAAAAGTTTCCTTGATTGGAAGGGGAGTAGAGGTAGAATTTTTCGGATGGATCTCAGAAGACCATTATTGGTGGGTGCAGGGTCCGATGGCGACCCTGATTTAACTGAGGAAAGGATAGCTATGAAAGACTCATGGGTCAACTGGGTATAGGTCTCCAAATGGTGTTCATTTTGGTCCTGACCCTGATCGATATGATCAGTTATAGTGTCACGATCTCTTAGGGGGACTTGTTTGAGAATATTTTGTACTTTGGTAGAAAAGTATTCGGCAAGTTTGTTGCTGTGGTATCCCGAAGGGTCTGGTGCTGTCTGGGGGTTGGAAGCTTTAAGTAGCTTTTTAGCAATAAGGAAGGTTTCTCTTGAGGAGCTGGCCGCTAATTTGATCTTTTCCTCAAAATAGGCAGCCTGGGCTCTTTTTATTTCTGCCTTATATGTTCTGATGGCTGCACTATATTCTTGTTTCTTACTAGGCGATACATCTTTCCTCCATATCTTTTCTAGTTTTTGGGATTGTTTTTTTAGGATAAGTGGTGTGGGGGAGAACCATGCAGACTTATTGGGTCCCATTTTCTTCTGGATAGATTTCTTTGGGAGCACTGTATTAAGTGATCACTCAATCCAGTTTATAACACTTTTGTTAGCTGCAAAAGGATTGGGGTCCAAATTCGGTTTGGTATTTTCAAGTTCCTGTATCCACCTCTGCAAAGAGAGTTCAGGCCAGGGTCGAATTTGCATTTGTGTCAATTGGGTGTGTGATACGGTAGTAGGTGGATACCAGGAAAAAGGGATTAAAAAATGGTCTGACCACAGGTTGGGGAGGGGTTTTTCCCTTTTAGTTCCTCCAAATTAGAGAAAATAGGGTCAAGGAGGTGACCTTTAATATGGGTTGCTTGTGGGACTTCCTGACACAGTTGACAAGCCCTAAGGTCTTGAGCTAGTTCATTCGCCATTGAAGCAGTAGGGTCATCAAAGTGCAGGTTAAAATCTCCGAGGAGGATGAAGTTAGCAGAAGTACTCGCAAGATTAATAACTGTTTTCAGCAGAGATATGGAAAATTGTCCCATCATCCCAAGAGGACGATAAATCAGAATGCCGGAGAGTGACAGATAGGGGTTAAATTCTCTTGAAAAATGGATGTTCTCACAATCTAGTATTGGGCTGCCTAGTTCTTAAATGGTCAGAGTGTGTTAGAAATGGGGGGTTCTAGTTAGCAATGGTTTGCAGCTTTGTCCAAGTAGGGACCCTTGCTTTTAGTCAGGCTAAGGGAGTTACGCTCTTAGACAACCCCTGCTTGCCCCCTTGGTAGCTTGGCACGAGAAGACAGGCTTATCTCAGAGGCAATGTGTAAAGCATTTGTGCACACATAGAATTACATGTTGAAAACATTACAATTTTACACAACACCAGTTTAGAACAATAGAACATCTTTATCTAAACAAAACAAGACCAGACGACAAAAATGCACCATACATATATCAAGATATCATCCAAAATAGGTTATTCACAAAATAAAGTTCTTAGCAAACAGTAGCTCCTGGGGCTATTACGACGTCATGACAGATGAATAATCCCAAAGTACGGCATCAACCGCGAGGTGTGTGGCGTCGGTCCAGGAGTCACATGGACCCAAAAGAACAGTACCTTGGCAAATAATGAAAACAAAGAAGAAATTGCATGGCGTCGGGGAGGTGATGCTTTGTTGGCACCAGGCAGCTTTGGTTCTTTACATCCTCAGGCGAGCTGAAGCATTAGTTCCTTACTTAGATGCAGGGGAGGTGAGGTGTTGGTTCCTTACTGTTGTCAGGGAGGTGATGTGGCGGGAGAGCAGCGGTTTCTTATGATGGTGCGGTGTTGATGGGTTTGGGAGGTCTCCCACATTAGGTATTGGCTCCCCGATGATGAAGCACCGGTGTTGGTGAGGTCGGGATGCCTTGCGAGTGGAGGCGGTGCGTGTTGAGGGTCACGAGCGGTGCCCTCAGCTCCGGTGCAAACAACGGTCTCGGTGACAGCTTCAGAGTCTATACGGTATGGTGTCGCCAGGCATCAGGCTGTGGTGCAAGTCAAGGCGGTGCATCCTGCACTTCATGAGCGGTTCCCAAGGCTTCGTTGCAGATCGCGGCATAGCTCGCCAACATCAGAGTTGCTTTTCCCTCTGTGGCAACTGAAACTGCAGTTCAAGGTACAAAGAGGACAGAGGGAGTGAAGCATTTGTGTCACTGTGACTTCAGAGCAGGCCCTTGGAGGTTTTCTTCAATCAGGATACACAGCACAGTTCAGTTTTTGCTCTCTCCTTGACATAAGTAGCCACTGCAATCCAGCCCAGCAAAGCATCCACACAGCAATGGGACAGTACTCCTCCTTACAGTTTCTCTAGCTCATCTCCTTGGCAGAGGTTCCTCTAGAGTCCAGAAGTATTCTAAAGTTCGGGGTCTGGGCCCCAATATTTATACCACATCTTCCTTTCTTCTTTTGTGGCAGAAGGTTTCTCAGTTCAGTCCAAACCAGTTTCTGTTCTCTCTGGTCCAACTTCTTGGCAGGAGGTGAAGACAGGGACAATGCCTATTCAGGTGCAAACTCCTCCCACTACTCTAATTGCATCTCAGGTCTATTCAGCTCAGCTGTGAGTCATCCAGGAAAAGTAGGACAAACCTCAACCCCCAGTAGCTGTCTACAGTGAATACACATCCCTGGAACACTGGGGGTCACAAAAGCATAACAGGCTTTTTTTCTCCACCTAGCCAGACGGACCCTTCAAAAAAGGACCCAACCGCCCTTGGTAAAATCACGGCAACCCCTAAAGGGAAGAAAGCTATGCAGGAAGGCACATGAGCAGCCCAGGTAGCCTCCACTGGGGCAGAACACAAAACAACTACCCCGAATTACAGTGGGGGGGAGATAGTTGAAGCCAGCAAAAGCCTTATACATAACGTGGGTCAGGATGAAATAGCTGCTGCAGCCCAACCTCATGGACAGACAGACTGACAAGAGGCTCTTGTGGGAGAAAGGGGAATTGCAAACTCTGAAGACCCCCCAGGTGGAGAATGTCTGACAACAAACACACTAGTGCAGGAGGCCACTTAAAGTAGTAGTCCCAGTGGCCCCGAGAATACTCAGGACTTTGGGGATAATTTCTATTCAGTCACGGATGGGTCAGAAGGCACCCCTTTTGATGTTGGAGAGAGCGAAAGGGAAATTGTATCATGTTCCAGCTCAATTTCCAGCTCAGAGGGGGGTGCAGGAACACCACCGAAGGATAAAGACACAGTCATAAGGAAAAAGAGGCTGTCAAGAAGGCAGAGAGACTCCCACTCCCAGGAGAAAACCAACAGTGGACAAAGATGGGCCAGTAGAGCCAACTTGGAAATAGCCTTGAACTGGGACTATTCAGCTACCAGGGGTATTTACCCAGAGCATACAGCGCAGGTGGTGGAGGATGTTTAAGCCCCCTCACTCCGGATAATACTTGACTCAATTAAACAACTACAAGATGAGACAAAAATTGAGGGAAAAAAGAACAGACTGGCAACCAAGAATCTACAAGGGGCTATAAGAAAGTGGCTAAAATCTGCACAGATACTAATACAAGAGTGGCCCAACTGGAAGATCGCACAAGTCTCCTTAAAGACTGCCAGGCAAAAGACTCAGCCAAGCTTAGTACCTATGACAAACAGTTCTCAGATGTACAATGGAAACTGGAAGATCGGGAAATTGGCCAGAGGCGAAATAACCTTAGGGTCCTGGGAATCGAGGAAGGGGCTGAAGGTGACGATATCAGGGCGTATGTCCTGAAATTAATGAAAGGAGCTTTCCCGGAGCTGAGCCATTGGGAGTGGGAAAGGGAAATTCAAATGGCACATCACTTTCCGCTGGCTCTGAAGAAGAAGCAGCCCAGATCTCAGGAACGAACAGCAAGACCAAGAGCAATATTAATATACTTTGGAAATTTCCTACTGAGGGAGGAGGTATATTCTAAAGCTCGCCCGAACGAGACCCAGTCCTTTTTTACTACCCCTGATTATTGCCATACTACAGTAGAGAGACGATGGCGGATGAGGGAACTGGTGAAACCATGTCGACAGATGGGCTTACAAGCTTTTCTAATGAACCCTGCGAGGCTGAAGATCATTCATAAAAACAGTACTAGAGTTTTCACGTCCGAAATACAAGCTAAGGCTTATATGGATTCGCTAAAATCAGGAAATGAAAACATCACTGCTCAATGAGAAGAGGGGTGGTATACGACGGTGGCTGCTCTTAGCCACTCTTTTGTAACTTTAACTGTGTATTTACACAAATAGGACGAGGATGAGGTGAATGTATAAGGAGGGAAAGGAGGGGGAGTGAAAGCAGGGAAGAGGGGGAGCGGAAGGTGACACAGTTTAGAACAGCTTAGTACATAACTGGGGAGATGTGGGTGTATGGGTCAACACTGAGGGAAGGATTATTAAGCGCACCGTGAAGCGTAAAAAGCTATGCAAAATGCGGCAAAGGGAGGCCGATGGCCAGACTCCATCATAGAGACCTTAAGTCTGCTTGCTTCATGTGGAGGGGTGGAGGGTGGGGGGGATTGTGGTGGGAGGGCACGCAGAGAGGGGCAGGATGGGGTGTGGGGATAAAAGCGGGGATAAAATCATCATCATCAGATAACAAAGAAAACCAGAATAGGGTACACAGGAGAAAGAAATGTGAAATTAAAGAAAATCTATGCGGATAGTCACAATTAATATATGTGGGTTAAATGATGCAAAGAAACACAGGGACATGAAAGAGTACTTAAGAACAGTGCGCGCATATATAATATGCCTACAGGAAACTCACGTTGAGGTCTCCCGCAAGTTTTTATTAGATCAACTGGGATTTCAGCTTTTAACATGCACAACACAAGGGACTAGGACACGGGGGTGGCGATATTAGCTCAGGCCAAGGCGGTAATAGTGAAAAAACAGCTTGCAGACACTTATGGCCGCTGGGCCATGGTAGAATGTCAAACGCAGGGATTCAATTTGACCTTATGTTCCGTATATGCTCCCACAGTTGATGACCCGGAAACATTAAACCAAATCAATATACAAATGACCAATTGGCCTCTCCCAATAATAATGTGTGGAGATCTGAAAATAAATGGGTTAAATAGCTTATGGAAAAATGATCCCGATAGGTTTACAGGTCGAGAGAGGAAAAGACATAGAGCTCTGATGCAACTAATGCAAGATAATGGACTTATTGATATGTGGGAGCAACAAAATGCACACGGGGGAGGTAGCACATATTATTCTGCACCACATAAGGCCGTAGCACGCCTAGATTACTTCCTGATTTCACCTACGCTAACATCCATCTCTAAGATAAATAGGCTGCCACGGGTAATGTCAGAGAACAATCCCTTAATTTTAGAAATTTTAATTCCAAACTCTCAGAAAGAACTAACTAGCTGGTCATTTGAGAGAGCCTTATTACAGGATAGCAAATATGTGACACAATGGAACGTTGGCTCAAGGAATTTCTCAAGACAAATAGAGGGTCTGCGCCGCCTGCGGTAGTCTGGGATGCCTTGAAGGCTGGTATCAGGGGAGAGACCATGAGCTTCTCTATTAGACGGAACAAGATAGAGTAGCTGAGATAGAGGGTAAGATAAGATCAATCACCATATTAGAAGAGGAGCTGACTAAAGTGATTGGCGCAAAACACGACATTACAGAGATAGCTCAGAATCTGACTTTAGCCAAGGCTGCAATAGGGGAATCGTTCGCCTCTAAGGCAGCTGGAAATTTTTTTGCCTGGAAGCAGGATCAATGAGTACAGTGAACAAGTTGGGCGCATATTAGCGATTAGAACTCAGCAGGCTGCAACTAGGGGGGAAATATCAGAGCTAATATCAGACGCAGGGGTAACAGCTACCACACCAAAGGAGATCTGCTTGATATTCCAAGACTTCTACCAAAAGCTATATAACCCAGATAGGGGGTGGGCAGAGATGAAATAGAGCACTACCTTGAGTCGGCGTCAATTGAGAGATTAACAATGGAGGATAAATGAGCAATGGGAGTTTGTTTAACTTTTGAGGAAATACAGGGAGCAATTAACGATCTCCCCGCTGGGAAAGCAGTTGGGCCCGATCTTATCCCACTTGAATTCTATACGAATTTTTTTCCCATATTACAAGATGATATTAGCAAACTTATGGTCCTGACACAAAGGGGAGCAGTACCCCCATTGTCCTGGGGGGAGGCTACAATGGTGGTATTTCTGAAAAAGAATAAATACCCAACAGACCCAAGGTCCTATAGACCAATTAGTCTCATTAATAGCGACACTAAAATATGTTCAAACATCTTAGCAAATCGCCTAAGTTTGACAATCGGGAAGATTATTTCCCCCAGACAGCACGGGTTCATCCATGGGAGGGGCACGGCAGACCATATCAGGAGGGTATGTACACTATTTGATAGCACGGCAGCCTCACGAGACCCTATGGCCCTTATATTGCTGAATGCTGAGAAAGCTTTCGATAGGGTCTCGTGGGGCTTTCTATGGGCCGCATTAGATTAAGCAAATATTGGAAAAGGCTGCATAGGGGCCCTGCAAGCTTTGTATTTAAATCCAGAGATTAGACTTAGAGTAATGGGCGAGCTAAGTAGGGTAATTAACATCGGACGGGGAACCCGACAAGGGTGTCCTTGCTCTCCGCTACTTTTTGCCTTTTATATCGACTCATTTATAAGGAGAATACAATTAAATAGGAACATCCTGCCAACAATAATGAATGGGTATGAAACAAAAATTCTAGGCTATGCGGATAATTTAGCAATTACTTCATCAGATCCTGCTTCGGCACTAGTGGAAATAGAAAACGAAGTAGATATTTACGGGGCACTATCTGGCTATAAATTAAATCAGGGTAAAACACAAATTGTGCTTAATAACAAGATTACATTGGCACATCAAAGAGTAACACCGGCATACTTGGGAATAACAATAACGTCTGACTTAACGAAGATTGTGGAAAAAAACATGGCCCTGTGATTAAAAAATCTAAAAAAGACTTAGACAGAATGAACAATCTGCACCTGACAATAATAGGCCAATGCAATATAATAAAAATGCTATTCTTACCTAAAGTCCTATATCTCTTCAGGACAATTCTACTAAAATTTAATAATAATTGGTTTAAAGAAATTGAGGGAGTTGCTAATCGCTTTGTATGGGCAAAAGGCAAAACGTGAAGGGCTATTAAGTTTTTGTCCTTATCAAGAGACCGGGGGGGGCTTGACTGTACCAGATTTCAAGGCATATTATTGGGTGGCTGTCCTCCAATACACCAGAGGATTATTGGGCGGCAACACTGAAGACAGGTGGAGGGGCAATGAGGGCATCCCAGACATATATGAACTCATAACAACGGAGGCCAATAAATGGCTGCTGACGTTTAGCGAAGCAAATTACCATAAGAAAGTAAAATTTAAGACATTGGGGGCTGCAATATCAGTCTGGACCTCGGTCCAGAAAAAGATGGAACTCGGGAGAATGAATTATTATACTCTTTTATTCAAGAATCCCTCACTACCAGAGGTGTTTCACGACAACGTAATGAGACGATGGGACATGTTAGGGGTAAAAACCGTGGGGATCTTACTGACCTTACAGGCTTAAGTACGTTTGATAAAGCCCAGCAGCTATATAACTTAGAGCGCAGAGATTTTTACAAATACTTGAAGATTAGATCGGTTTTACTAAAGAAGCAGGGGGGCAATATGATCTTTAAAAGAGAGGAAGTTATGGAACGATTGCAAGGCAAGAAGGGCTGCTCGATCTCACAGATATATGATGAATTGAGTCAGTATAAGGAAGATGATCAGATGAAAGTCTTTGAAAAATGGAGAAGGAAATTAAACATAGTTGGGAACACAGCCGAAAACTTGCTCAAACTTCCAAACACAGTATTAAAAGTAGCGAACCTCCAAGTGCAATACTACAAGACTATTTTTGAGCTATATTACACACCGCATAGAATAGCTCGCTGGGGGGGGGGGGAACAAATGGTATAACATGCCCACGATGCCAAAGCATGGAAGCAGACACAATCCATATGTTCGCTTCATGCCCTAGCCTAGATCCATTCAAAGGCTCACTAGAAGAGTTTATGGATAGAGCACTGGGGATACCTATTAGCTTAACTAACGAAGTGATGGTATTAGGGGTAACAAGAGAAGGGGTCCCTGTAGCTCGTCATGAATTTATATTTCTGGCAATGACCATGAGTAGGATATGCATAGCATCTCTATGGAAGGATCCCAACCCTCCAACGTTTCAACAATGGATGACACGGCTGCTAGCCACATATAAACTTGAGAAAGCATTATATGAGAAGAAAGGATGGAAGGCAAAGCAATTGGGGAAACAAATGTGGGCTCCAGTTTTAGAGTGGAAACAGAGGATGGAGAGAAACTAGAGGGGAAAAGTCAAATGTACTGTATCCACAGGGTGGGACTCTTGGGAGAAAGGATGGAAGATTGATAGGAGGAAGAAGAGGGGTTGGAAGGGTGGATTTTACACTAAAAATAATGATATGGTTTATGAGCTCCTCTGTATATCTGAAAGGTTTATAATTATACTTGTTATAGTGATTAAGGTATTCTGATTTGTTTAAATGGAAAAATCGGCTTGTTCTTTATTAATTTTTGCTTTGTATTTAAATAGGGAAATATGTGATTTTTCGTATCCATTCTGTGTAATAATGAAATGATGAAACCATAAACTGATGATGAATAAAAAAAATATTTAAAAAAAAGAATACACATCCCCAGCTCCTGTCACTCCAAAACCAGACAGTCAATACACACCCCAGCTGAGGCACATAGGAGGGCTAAGCCAAAAAATGCCCACTTTGTAAAAATGGCATTTTCAAACACACAATTTAAAAAGCATCTTGTCTAAAAGATGTGGTATTACATTCTGAGTCTAAAGAGCCTAAACTCAATTTCTCTATCTTGTCCCAATGGAAAGATGTTACAAATAAACTCTCATGTTACCCAATGGGACAGATATTCCTTCATTAGTGAAAAACGAAATACTCAGTTTTTCACTATAAGGACATGATATAAACACTAGTACATGTCCTACCTTTCCCCCACACTGCACACCGACCATATGGGTACCTTGGGTCTAACCTAGGGGTGTCTTATATGTGAGAAAAGTGAAGGCTAAGGCCTGGCAAGTACGCTTGCCAGGTCGACATGGCAGTAGGAACTGCGCACAGACACTGAAGTGGTAGGTCTGAGAAGCCTTTGAAAAACTGTTTGTGTGAGTGGCACAATCAGTGCTGCAGGCCCACTAGCAGCATTTGATTTACAGGCCCTGGGCCCACAAAGTGCATTGTACTAGGGACTTACTAGTAAATCAAATAAGCCAATCATGGAAACACCAATCCATAAACACAATTTACATAGTGAGCATTTGCACTTTTGTGCTTTGGCACTGATCAGCAGTGGCAAAGTGCCCAAAGCATCTAGACCAGCAAAAACAAAATCCAGCACACAGCAAAAATATAGGTGGCAGAGGCAAAAAGACAAGGGAAACCACGACAAGGATGCCAAGTCTAACAGAGTGAGAGCAAGCATAAATCTTTTAGCTGCAATACATTCAAAATAATCAGTATCTAAAGCAGAATGTCCTATGAAGGGAGTTCAAAAACTCAGGAGAGTCTCAGAACAACTTAGCTCAGGGCCTAGGTAAATGGAAGTCACAATAGTGAGTGGAAAAAGGGTGTGCAAAGAAAGTTCTAATCTATCCTAGAAACACGTAATTATATAAACAACACAGGTTATAAAAATCAGCAACACTTGCTCCTTTCATCTTCTTCCATCCAATCAACGAGGGAACCATATTCTTTTCAAAGAATAGTTACATTTGCTGCACTATGTTAAACATGTTGCAGCCCTCTAACTATCATATTTCTCCCATGTATACTGGTATCCGTCTAACCTTTAAAAACTGCAGGCTGCACAATGGACTTAGGTACGTTTTAAAGATCTCTTTAATAAAAAGAAAAGATTTTTTACAATGAAATAATCTGAAAAGGGAATACAAGTTATTTGAAGAGATAAAAATCTAAATTATGTGCGGATTCTACATATGAGGTTGAACAGTTTCCCATCTACAGCATAATTCTAATCAAAAGTAACATTTAAACTATGACTAAATTAAAACATTCTGTAAAAACATGTGATACTTTATAAATTGTTAACCTCATTGTAAAAAGGATTTCTATACAAGGGTCGGGAGTTTAAGCATTCTTGTTATATATGCATTCTTATGTTGGCATCAATGTTTCTAAACTAACATTTTCTTGAGCTCGAGCAATTTCTACATGAACAAGACCTTTCAGCAATGCTACTTTAGCCATTTGAGGCACAATATGTGTAAATATAATAGTTGTGTTCAAAATTCCTAAAGGCACTTTTGTTTCTTTTAAGCTTTCACGTTCATAGTACACGTTTATTTATCTATAACATTGCATTTTTCATTTAAAACGCCATACTAAAGTCGGCTTCTTAATCATAGTGGTCTATTGTGCAGCTCTGGGAAGGAATGTCGCTCCTTAAATAGGCAGGGCAGGGTTGGCTAGCAACTGCACATTAGGGCTAATAAGCGTATAGTTGATCAGACAAGTAGATAGAACTTTTCTGTAAGTTATATTGCTTTACTAATTAGAAAAAATCCAGCTTTACCAATGAATTGGATTTTTACAAACGAGAAAAGTTCTGGAACTTTTTCTACAGCTTTTCCGCACTAGATACTGTCCAGAATTAGTGATTTATTTTTGTTTTGCAATTTATTTCCGGTGAATACAGCTAAACTCAATACAGTGAAAGTATCTTTTGTTGATTTATTCACTGCCAGCGTGTCAGTCATTTGTGAATTTGGTGAGTGGAGTAGTCTTCACCTCGCAGATGTAAAATCATGCCAACAAATATCACTCCAGAAACCGGTCCTGAGAGGACTTGGCTTGGCAGTTCGGTTTGGACTTTTCCCATGAGGCACAGGGTCAAGACTGATTTGCATATGGCTGGGTCTAAACTGCGGTGGCATGGTGAGCAAAAGAACGATGGATTTAACCCAGATCTTTTGACTGGGGGAGTGAATGTATGATTTATTCCGCATTCCGTCCATCATTTGTTTGCATAGCACTTTTCACCCTAAGTTGGATGGGTATGCCCATACGTGGGTCCCTTGCTCACTGTGCCACTGGTTTCAAGCTAGCCTGGCTGAAGAAGGGTAATACCCAGAAACCGGCCCCAGGATGCTTGTTTCCGGTCCAGGGAGGATCTGGCTTGGCAGTTCGGTCTGGACTGTTGCCACGAGGCACAAGGTCAAGACTGATTTGCATATGGCTGTGTCTAAACTGGGGTGGCATGGTGAGCAAAAGAACAATAGATTTAACCCCGATCTGTTGACTGGGGATAAATGTATGATTTATTCAGTATTCCGTCCATCATTTTTTTGTGTAGCACAAATATTACTTCATCTGCCAAAACCTAAATCAGGCCCTTTGGTAGGAAGCATCAAAAGACACAGAAACTCAGTCACATTGGAACCTACAGGTCGTGAGCTAATCACAGCAGTAAATGTACTGTGGGAAAAGAAAGAAAAAGTACAATGAATACAGCAATAGATGGAATCATAAAGTTGATAAAAGAATAATAGTACAGTTAATTGAGGGAGTCAAACACAACTCACGAGCTCATGGTTCCTAAACTAAGACTGTGCATTGTATCACTGGTAATTGCATGTATTACACCATTGCATATTGCATTGTCAGGCAATAACATTTACTCCACTGCATTCTGAAAACCACTATCTAGTTTTACCTGAAAAAGGTCAAGCTGGAGACTTAGCTATACTCTTCACACCACCATAACGTATTTCTAATATCTGCACTCAAGTCCAGTTCTTGAAAGTTGTTACCAGACACTGATGAGAAAATCTTTGTTAACATTCTATCAGTTCATTGCTAATTTTTGATCATTTACTTTCCATCTTTTGTTTGACAAAAGATTCATGATTTTTACTTTCTTAATTTCCAATGGATTATACTCTATTTTTGTTTGAAGTCGCTGTACATTTCGAGCCTCAGCTCTTTAAGGTATCATGGTTAAATGTGAGTACTGGTCACTCCTAAAGCTCCCAGACAGCTGACGCAGCCTATTTAGATACAATGGCTATGGTAATTCAATAAAGAGAAGTAGAGGCAGTATCTTGTTGGTCTAAGCTTACTACTTATAAAAGATAAATCCACAGCTCCACCTCCAACAGTGTCCCAACACCAACTGTCCAAGTAACATTCTACTAACCATACATCAACTACTAGTGGAATCTACAAGGTTCCACGTGTCACTCTTCTTTCCCATGATACCACACATCTCCCTTTCTATACTAACATAAGAAACATACAACCCATAATTAACAATGATGTACTCCAAACAAATCATTTATACATGATGAAATCAATCATTGAAACTTACAGGACTCTTCCCATTTCTGTTCCATCCTTTTTGTTGCATCTGCTCTGTCTCTTTCACAACTTTTTCACTCATTTTCTTACCAAGTCCTTGAATGACCTTCACAACTCTATTCAAGTTCAAAGTGCGTCCTTCCTATGTTTTCACAGCATTTTTAAATGCTTGCCTGATCTTCAATTACTTGCTATACTTGGAAAACAGCTCATGAGTTACAGGGCCTTTGACCTTCACAATATCATCAACTTCAACACACACAACCTTGACTGCTTTCCTCTTGTCAGTATTACTTTTCTTCTAATCTTCTCTTCACTCTACTCTTCATCTTCACCACACACCTCCATCCCGTTGCGTTCCTTTGTCCAAGATGGTGACAATTTGGAATTAGCCCTCCACCCTCTGAACAATTCAAAGGGAGTTCTACCAGTGGTTCTATGAAGAGTTAGTCTGTAAGCTTCTAACCAGTTCTTAAGTTTATTTTTCTAGTCATTGCCAGCACTTTTCACTAACTGCATAGTCTCTTTAATTGTTCAATTCAGCCTTTCCACTGTGCCATTAGTTTCTGAGTGATAAAGAGCAGAACTCTTATGCTTAATGACTCTGGGGGATATTCTCAAGAACGTGTGATAATTACTGCAAAATTAGCTTAATGCAACTCTTCATATCGCATTCTATAGCGGGAAAACAACGACGTGTCAACTCAGTATTCACAACACGGAGGTACTATGCAATATGCCCATGACACGCGTCAAATGTCCGTGTCAAAGTCAACCCGATGCCGCAAAAATGCTAAACACAAATACGAAAATAGTAGCAATGAGCCGAATTGCGATACAAACATCAGCGATAACCAACGGTAGGCCTGCGATTCCCATACGTCATTCGGGAAAATACCCCATAAAAGCAGAGTAAAAAATACTGTGAGATGACAACTTACGAGCACAACCCACCATCCGTTACATAGAACAAATCACCATTGTCCCGCATCAGGCATCCCTTCACAAACAGTCAAAATGTACAGTGACATGCATTCTGCATGTAACCTGCGCCAATGCGGAAACATACATGGGACACACTGTGAAACTGCATCTCCTCTTCACCTTGCAGAGGGACAAACAACACCCCATGCACACAGACAAACAATAATGAAAGCATGGACTAATGTAGGGGCAGTGACTCCCCCTTACGTACATGTTGTCCGTGTCGTGGGACTTGAGTCACAGGGTGCATCCCTGCATCATGGCAGCACATATCAGAACCCAAAAGATGCCATGTTGTCACTTCTAGGCCACAAATGACAGCCAAAATATAATGAATTGGGACACATGTGAAACACCGAAGAGTGGGATTCCATACACACAGAACTGGCATTTCGAATATGTGACACCCTAAGCACCCTCCCTGCACAGAGGTGACACACCCACCATCCATTACCAATTACTGAAATTGCTAGCACTACATGTTGCACCCACACTTGTCTGAGTGATGTGCCTGTACAGATAAGTGACATGCACTGCGGGAATGTTTTTTGGAATGCATTTATTTGGACATGCTGTGCCTGTGGTCATTTTGTACTGTCCCAAGATTGCTAAGAACCGTCACAATGTGACGTCAACATGAAAAGAAATTGTCAATGAAGGTGTTCCTACGAGCAATTCCTGCTGCGGCTGCAGTGGCGTGTGGTCCACCTGCCTCAGCTTCATCACATCGACCGGTGCATCTGGCAGTCATATCCATGGGGCATTGCTGCTTACACATATGTTGTGCAGCACACAACGTGCAATGATCATCTTGCGCATGATGTTCACCTGAAATGTGACTTCAACCCGCCAAATGTGCGTTCCACGATGCCCCTGGTGCATTTGTGGGCAAATTGTACTGCCTCTGGGCCTGTGTGTTTGGGGCTCCGAGGGGTGTCATCATCCAAGTGCAGAGAGCATATCCTTGGTCACCTGTGACAGTGGGTCGAGACATAAGTCAAGACTACGCACTGCATGATGTGTTGGCAGGCTCACTGGTTCATTGGTGTGTGATATGTGTGACTTAGTGATTCCTGTTTGACATGTACTGCTTGTAGCAAATGAGCGGCATCAATGTGTATTACGTAGCCTCACTGCTGCCCCTCCCTCCCCCGAGCCTATTTACTAGTGTGCGCAGCACGGTTGCATTACTTTCACTCCTACGGCACACCACTGTCATGCCTGTCTGCGCATATCCACAAGCCTGACAACGACACTGTGATGTTGTGCATTGAAGGTGAGCGGCCACGTGTGTGTAGGCCCATGGTAAGGACAAGACTGACACAGATGTAGAGCACCTGCCTTGCTGAACTCGCCATGCGGTTGTGGTTAGACATTTGGCGCATGCTGCGCTAATAGCGACACACACAACAGTTGACATGTGCAATCTCTGACCCCGAGCCTGCATGCCCACCCTCATGTAACTCTTCGGCTGAGCCTGCACTCCGGGGGCATGCCACATAGCAACATTGTCCATTGCGAGACGGTTGGCGCAGACACTACAACAGAGACACAAGCATTAGTCACTTCCTTGGCAAGGCTTAAACTTAACCACACCCAGATCCACGTGGGGAAGAGCCACACCTCTACTCTGTACTGCCAAATGCCTGTCCACTCTGCTTACGCTCACAGGGTGGTACAACACAGCTACATGTCCCAGGTCTACCCCACTGCCTGCCGTGACAAGGTAGCGCACGCTGTACACAGCACAATGTAATATGGAATGGCCCATGGCCCTCATGCATACATAATGACCACGCAGAGCTCAGCCGATCCCTCCCCTGCCTAGGAAATGTTATCTACTCAGTGGGATGGGGGCATTATAGATCGCAGTACAACAGATCACTTTGGATACCAATCAATACTACTTCAGTATATAGGATACTTAATTGTGATAGGGTTGATTAGCATTTCCCAAGCCTGCATGATTGCAGTCTGATGCAGGTAGGCATCTTAGCAGAGTATAATTATTTCCCTACAATTATTAGTTTGTTATCCTGTCAACTAGCGACAAGAATGAGGTTGTGATCATCAACTGCAAGGTTGTTTAAATTAACCCTTTTTCTTTTTTCTCATCTCTCAAGGAAAATCAGGACACCTCAAGACAGTGTGACGTCCTCTGTCATACAAAAGATCGATTCATTTATGCTCTATCGCACATGGGTGTGCCCTCTTGTGATGGAGAGATTCCTTAGGTATGACAGGTGACCTAGTATTTTATAGTATTTTTGTATAAGCTGCACTATGGTGCAGCATGAAGCTGGGCCTATGTCAGGTCTCTCTTCATATATGCTTCTCTGCTTTTCAGATTTGAGGGAAATGTATATATGTAGTAAAGAGAGCTTCCTCTGCATCAAAATCTACCAAATGAAGTTGTTGGCCTCTCTCCTTCACCACTATACTACGTAGCCTAACCAGTGTCAGGATCGTGGTATAGTGAAAATCTAACTTTTTACTCTGTGCTGGAAAGTTTATAGAACAGTCAGGCCATGCCCAGCCATTTAAAAGAACTTTAGTGCCTCCCCCGTGGCTAAGCTAGAAATACAAATCTGCTCTAAGGATTGCCCTAGATCAAAATGATAAAAGGGGCTCTAACCCAACTAATTTAAAAAAAATGGTTCCATCCTTAGGGCACATATTCCATAATACAAAGGAGCCCGTCTCAGGGTGAGACAGATGAAACAGAGGGTATACCTCCTTTTATCACCTGTTGAATCTAGGAATGGACAGTGCAAAATATATAAATCAGTTTATGGTGGTAGGCAATAGATTGTATGCATGCACACGCACAAGTCATGTCATGACGCATGCATGCACATGCATCACCTTTGTGAAATGGATTGCAAGATTGCTCACCATGCATATGTTTTCGTCTTGACAGATGTGCCTGGATGCGATTGACAACAAGCATTGACAAAGCCAACAGTTTGGCGTCTTGGAGTCGAAACCTTTTGGCTTTGTCCGTGCTAGTTTTCCACACAAAGATTTCACCAGCTGTCGCCAGCCAAATCATGAATGCATCGTAAATTGTAATATAGGCAATACTATCATTTCATGCGGTCCATGTGGAGCGGCTGAATATTTTGATGGAAGGGTGTGTCAAAAATACATAACTGTCTATTACAACTTTATTTCAATATGAGCGATGTTTAGGATGCAATATATTTAATTTACTGTTATTGCTTATCTTATTGACGCACTTGACTGTAATTTATTATGCAATTTATTTTTCAGGTCATTTAATTTTCCCAAATTGTGAACTGCTTTTGACAAAGTAGACTTCAAGAAATGCTACTGTGCCAGATCAGCAAAGGAAACACACGGAAACAAAATCATAGGATTATGAGAAGGAAGACAGAAAACAGAAACAACAAAGAATGAGCGAGAGACAGAAGCGGTGAAACATTGTCATTGCTTTTGGACTAGACGCGAAAACAGAGAAAAGTGAGCTTGAATACATAGAAGACAGGAAGGGACGATCTGAACCTTGAATTCCGATTGTAGTTCATAGCCAGAGGTATAAAGTGCACGAGCTAAGGACAGGGAAGGAGGAACAAGTCCATGGAAACATTTAAACGTACCACAGAGGGTTCAAAGGAGAAGGCAAGAGTTAAAGAGAAAAAAATGGACATGGAGGAGGGTTTAAAGATGATTTCCCCGCCCACTTTTTCCCACATTGACTTGGTGGCTCTCGCTGATGTGGGACTTTGCTCAGGAGGGGCCATGATTTTATTCATGCATCTCATAAGCTCCAGCAGCATCCCGCAGCCCAGGAGTGTGTACAGGCAGTTTACCTGCCCACTTGGTGGCCCTCGCTGGGGCTTCCCAGCGCTAATGAAGGGCCAGGATTTCATCAATACGCTTCATAAGCACCAGCGCATTACAGCTCTGCTGGAGTGTGTAAAGGTGTTTTCCCTGCCCGCTTTTCCCCACATTGACTTGGTGGCCCTCGCTGGGGTGGAAATTTGTCCCCCCAGAATTCCCTGCGCTAAGGAGGGCCCAGGATTTAATCAATGTGCTTCATAAGTGCTAGTGGCTTTCCACAGTGTGGGACGCACATGGGTCGGTCCTAGGCGTGCCCCTGGGCGAAGACAGGGCAAAGACCAGGCAAAGATCGATCTTGTCCTTGCCTCATCAGCCGTAAGAGACTGAGCTGGACCACCCGTGTGAGCTGTGGCCCTGGATTTCTTTGCCCCAGGCCATCATCCAGTGGGCATGCATTGGACTTTTGCTGGGAGGTATTCATATGTTTTGTCAGCTTGCCTTGTTGTGGATGATATGATTGTTGACTTTGTGTTATTGCCTCACACCTTCCGGAGCACCTGTCTTTTCTGGTCTTTGATCATTATGGATAACTTCTAGTCCAACAGCCCTCAGTATAGGGGGAAGGCATCAGTAGCATCTCAGGTGTGATACTCAGGGTAATCATCTCAGAAGAAAGTGTGTCTGTTGGTCCCACTTGTTCCTTGAACTAAAAGAGCATGGGGAAAAGGGAGGTCCTGCCTTGAAACCCGTGTCCCTGCGGTGGCACCACGCACTTCCACTATTGATGCTTTTCTGGCTCATGCAGTGAGGGTTGTGTCTAAGAAAATCAAGCTTGCACAAAGATGATTATTCCTGTCTGGGGATAAGCTGTAGTCTATCCCTGCTCGATCTACACATCGGTCGACAGATCCCATCCCTTGAGTTGCAGATAATTCAAAGATGGAGTGCCTAATGGAGGATTCACTGCTTGTTGCCCCAGCATCAACCAGCCTCCACGAAAGTGTGAGTTCTGCATTAGATCTGACTGCCAAGTCCGTCCAAACTGGTCTCAGCCTTATCAGGAAACTGGAGCAAAGGGGGCACCCAGGACCGGGATCTGTTGATGAAATGGAGGCATACAGAGAATTCTGAGTTTCCCTTTCCTTCAGGGTATACTCTGTCTGAAGCTTCGCTGAAATCACTTAGTGAGACCCTTAGTGACAGTATGGCCCCATTTTACGAAGGCTGCTACTAGTTGAAGAGAAGTTGGCTTAAATTCCGGATCTCCATTAATAAGGGCGGAGGTGTTTGCCTGTCACACCCAGTGCTCTTTGGCCCCTCCTCACTCTGGTCTGATGAGTGGTGTTTGGCTGGACCCCTCTTCCAATACACCCAGTACCACATACTCTGACTCCTGTGTCCCTTCTCATATTCCAGTCCCACTGTCAGATTCGGTTCATCACAGAACAGCCGCTGTTTCTCATTTTATATCAGGAACTGTCATTAATTTACCTCCGAAAGCTACACCGTTTGTAGTGCTTCTGGGCAACATGCCACCTTTGTTGAACCCTACTGTGGAATTCTTTGATCAGCTTAAAAATAAGATGGTGCACTGGATAAACAATCATTTGAACCCAGGAATGAGGATATTTTACTCTATCAATATGGTAAGAAGGGTGAGCTGAATAGGGCAAGGTTTGAAGAGATGGGAAGGGGACTGTGAGATAATCAACTTTAATAAACCCATCATTGCTGCTCGTGTCCTGCCAACTGTAGGCTCTTGCAAATCGACCAAACCAACTAAAATCTTGGCCCTCCATATTGGCTTCTTCTACAAGCCTGAAATGGCTTCCACAAACATACTGAAGCAGAGTTGCCCGCAGAGCTGTCCTGGGATGGCTTATTGGGACAAATACTCACCTGTCTTGCCAGCAGTCCCGATCCTGGGGACCGTGAATAGATTTGCCGCACTAAGTAATCTGGACTCCTGCGACTGACATTCCCAGCCTATTCCTGTCCAAGGTGAAGTAGCCCCTCTGCTAGTTATAGCTACTGCGGTGGCCTCTTCTGATGGTTTGACCATTAAATCTAATCAGCTGTGCTTGTTATACTGGAACATTGCAGTGTTGTCAGCCAAGTTCAACAACTCTAATTGGGTTGCTTTTGTAAGAACATACCAAATAATTTGTCTCCAGAAACCATAGGAAGAATCTCATCACTTTTTCTAGAGGGCGATAAAACCTATTTTGTGGACACTGAGGTGGGGTTGGCCAAATGTGGTTTGATCATTTTTGCCTCCCTGCACTTGTGTGGGAGAATCTAGGTCTTTAGATGGGGTCATCACTGATGTAAGGGCTGAAAGTAATTTTACAGGACCATGTTTCATTTATGTTCATAATTTTTTATAATACTGCGTATACGAGTGTTCTACCCATCTGTAGGGGCATGGAATGTGTCTCTATAAATAATTTTATTTTTGTGTCATCCTTCCTGTTCCCTCTCGTTTATCATTTTAATATTGTGCATAGTGCTTTCAGTGATCACAACCCCCTCTCGCTGGCGCTGAATGGGATGGTAAGCGGCATTAGAAACATACATGTGACACAGGGCATAGTTAAAAAATTGACTTTTCTCTGAGTGTAGAGGGCATTTTTTCAATTGTTTGGATTTAGGTGCCAAGAGTGGACCAATCTTAAGTGCCTTTGAGTGTATCTCACAGAAAGTGTCCACATTACTGAGGGCTCACCGACAGCAGAAATGGTCCTGTGAGACCAAATGGTTTGGCAGCAGTTGCACTAAGGCCTTATCGAAATTGAAAGCTGCTCTATAAATGGTCCCAAAAGACAAGGACATTGTTAGCCATTGCTGCAGGCCCTATAAAATGGAACTTGCCAATTACAAGGCCAGTTTAACAGAGGGCACCTGGGATGATATAGTACAAGCCTGTGAAGTGGGGATTAGTGATTATTTTGGGAAGGTCTTGCTAGTGACAATAATCCTGTTTCATGACCTCAAATAACTGAGGATCAGTGGGTGGCAGAATCTGAGGAGATCTATAATGGTTAGCCAGTGGGTGTGGATGTTGCCCTGGGGGCTTCCATTGTTGGACGGCCAGAAATTATTTTTACACTTGAGGAGGCGACTAAGGGCTATATGTAGGTAAATGATATTTACCGATTCATAAATACCGAATTTTACCGATTCGGTATTTATGAATCGGTAAATATTAAGGGGGAAGATGTAGGTATTTCCAGATGTGGAAATACCGAATCGTTAAAATTCGGTATTTACCGATTCCGTAAATACCGAATCGGTATTTCCTATTGATTCCTATGGGCTGTGAAGCCCATAGGAATCAATGGGAAATACCGATTCGGTAATTACCGAATCGGTAAATACCGATTCCAGCAAGGGTGCAGGGGGTGTCACTTTGACACCCTCTGGCACCCCAAAAATAGGCATGTGCGCCATGTGGCACACAGACATGCCCCAAGGGCATGTCTGTGTGTCACATGGCACAGGTGTGCATGCACACATGTGCATGCACACCTGGATTCGGTATTTTACCACCCAATTGGATTGGGTGGTAAAATACTGATTCTTAAAGCCCTGTGGCACTCTGACATGTGCCAGCTACATCTGCATTTACAGAATCGGTATTTTACCGAGTCTGTATTTACCGAATCGGTAATTTTACCGAATCGGTAAATACAGAATCGGTAAAATACCGATTCTGTAAATGCATGCCCTACATCTGAAAACCCTAATACCGGTCGGAAACGGCCAAAATCGGCCGTTTCCGACCGGTAAATGGCCTCCTACATCTGGCCCTAAGGGTATTCAAGTCCTATCATGTAATAAGGCACCAGGGCTCCGGAATTGTTTCTGGATGATACTGAACTCTGAACCCCTTTTTTGACAATGGTTTTAAATGCTGCAGTGAAAGAGGGTCTGCCATCATCATGGACTTCAGAAATATTGGTTTCTATCTTCGAGAAGGGGGACAAGGACAATCCTCAATGCTATAGTCGTCTCTCCCTAATTGATGCTGTGGTAAAGGTCATGGGCAGGGTGGTGCTAGATAAGCTGTTGAGGTGGGCGGGTGAGTATAACATAATCTCTGACTTCCAATATGGTTTTCAGCAGGATAGATCAACAACGGACCAATGCCTTAATATATCTATGAACATCAGCAATTATACTGTATCTAGGTCTGAATCTATCCAACTTGCCTTCATGGTCTTAACTTCTGCATTTGATAAGGTAAATCGTGGAAAACTCTGACATTTGTTACCTGCGCTGGGGATAGATCCTGACATTGTACTCCTGTTGAGTGACCTACATGCCCATATAAAAGCTTCTATTCGTTATTCACAGAGGGGGGCATTGTACTTGACCTTTTGCCACGATCAGAGGGGTGAGTCAGTGATGTATTCTTGCCCCCTTTCTGTTCATGCTATATGTCAAAGGTTTGGAGCAAGCCCTCTTGTCTGCTAGGGCCAGGATGACCAAAGGTGGGATCGACACCGCTACCAGATTTACTATAAGCAGATGATGAGGCCCTGATTGTAAGGGCAGCAGTGGGTTTACAGCTGTTATTGGACAAGCTCACTAACTATATCGCCAGCTTGGATCTCACGGTTAATTTTTCTAAATTGTATGTGATGATCTTGGGCCCAAGGAGTACACATCCAAAAACATTTAAGGTGGCCTCGCAGACACTAGCCAACGTTACATTGTTTTGTACCTTGGAGTGTTGTTTGATCATCATAGTAACTGGAAACCACTGTTTGAAAGCAAGAAAATGGAACTCCTCAAGGCATCTGCCACCTTCCATAGATTTGCACAGAGATTGGGGTCACATCCACCAAGTGCCTTAATTGAGGTTTACCAGGCCAAGTGTGTTTCCAAAGTACTATACTGTAGTGAGGTGTGGGGCTACATGAGAATTTCCAGCATTCAGCTCATGGAAAATTTGTTTTTAAGGCAGGTGTTGCAGGTTCCCCATAGCATACCAACACTATAGGTACACCAGAAATTAGGAGTCCAGAATATAGCTGATATGATCTCTCTCAGGCCATTAATATGCTGAATTAAAGTGTGGATGAATAGGGATTCTCAGCTGAATAGGATGATCCTGAAGGATTGCTTATCTTTGAATCATGCCACTAAGATCCCATGGACTGCCTATATCAAGGGTGCTTTAAGTAGCCTAGGGAGAGAGGATGTATTCTGTAGCCCAAAGACCATGAGTACTGGAGAGGAAAAATTGGTGAAATATACATTTCTTGAACATAAGGCACTATTTAGAGAATAAACTGAACTATTGAATCTCATGGATTAGGGGCATCTGTTATTAAAAACTGTATGCTGCATGGAACCATGTCTGCTTAGTTAGAGGGTAGATTGGAACAGATTTTTACTGGACAACTTTTGATTCAACGTGGTACATCATCTTCTGGCCTCGACTAGTTGATCGAGCACCCGGGCTTTTTGGGTTCCTGTGGCTGTGACCATCAGTCTCCTCAGGATACCCTTCACGTCAAGTTGCTTTGTAAGTATTTTACAGGACCGAGAAAAATGTTCATTATACCTTTAATGAAGTATTTTAACTTTAGGCAAGCATGGCCGGCCCTGGTGATTCTCCAATCAATATGCTATTTTTTAAAGTGTGCTGCTTTCTAAGAACTGTAGTGGGAGCAAGAGATACCATGCTTGACTAATCACGCTGCTAGCCCCTGTCTTCTTTGATAGGAAGGTTGTTGTAAGTGCATTGTATGTGAGTTTTGTTCACTGTATCTGTATTATGTACTTTAACTGTTTTAGCAGCTGATTGATTGATTGAATAGGCACAGAAAGGAAGCATACGAAGGGTGGGAGACCAACAGGAAAGGAGGAACAGAGAGAGTTCAAAATAGACTGGAGTGGGAGGAAGGCGTAAGCAGAGAATACAATATAATTTGGGAAAAGCAAAGTGCAAATGAGGAACTTGGTCAGCCCTGATGAAAGTAGACGAGAGATCAAAGAGAAAAAGAAGAGTGCCTCCCCCTCATAAGTTACAGAATTTACTACAGACAAAAGAGCAATTTCTGTCTATCCAGAGGTGTAAATAAAAATCTTGGGGGCAGAGGTACAACCGTTTTTTGCAGTCGCAATGTGGAATTTGGCCCCTTTGCGACTGCCCAATGTACTAACCCTAATTTGCGAGTCGCTAAACTATTAGTGACTCGCAAAATATGGTTAGCGACTTGCTATTAGGAAGGGGCATGCCAAGGGCGTCTCTTCCTAATAGCGAGTTTCAAACCCCAACTATGATTGTTTTCGAACCGCATTTGCTGTTGAAAAACACTTGTAGTTTACCACCCTTTACAAAAGGGCGGTGAGCCACTCGCAAACGGGAAGGGGTCCCCAGGACCCCTTTCAATTTGTGAGTGGGTTTGCAAATATTTTTTTGGAGAGCAGGTAGTGGTCCCAGGAACCACTGCTTGTCATAAATTTTTTTACCGAAAAGTGTTTTTTTTAAATGCATCCCATTTTCCTTTAAGGAAAACGGGCTGCACTTAAATACAAACTGCTTTATTATAAAAGCAGTCAAAGACATGGTGGTCTGCTGACCCCAGCAGGCCACCATCCCTTGGAGTGCTAGCCATTCTCAATGGGGTCGTAAATTGCCACAGCCTCATTAATATTCATGAGGTATGAAATTTGCGACCCCATTGGGAATGGCAAACAGTGTCTGAGACACTGTTGTACATTAAGTTTAACGAGTGGCAAATTGTGAGTAACAATTTTGTGCAATTTGCGACTTGCTAAACTTAATGGTCAAACATCTGGCCCTTGGAGTTTCGAGATCTTTGTCTTTGCTTTACCCTTTCGCCTTTAAAAACAACCTGTTGATGTTAGCTACCAAAAAATATAAAAATGTGGTGACGTGTGGTTCATACCCTGCATCTAGTTTTGTCGTTTCACTTTGTCTGCTTTATGGTGCTTGATAGTTATATATAGTAACTTTTTTACACGTGGCTTAACAATATCTCAACTGAAGCGACAGTCCCAGTAAATGTGTTCTATAAACAGTAAGAATTCAGAAAATTGAAATCTGAAGACTAAGGATGCACAACGCCTAAATGATTTCAATTAGGTCCCTGCTGCACTGGCAGAACTGTGCACCAGAGGATACTAAGAAGCCATCCCTGGTGATGTTGACACATAACCTTGTCTATTGACACGTTTAATTAATGATTTGTCCTGGACCAGTGTTTTTGTTTTGGCATCTGTTCACTTATAATTAGATGTCATGGTTTCGAGCTTTGCGTTTTCCTTTAATTTGCATCTTCTTACACGAGAAATTGACTTAAATCGTTCATCAACGTTTGGCATAATTATAAAATACATATTACGGTCAGATGCTGAATCAAATGAACTCTGCTTTATCAGAGTTGCTTTCCCTTGAGATTTCCAAATGACAAGGTTTAATAAGCAGGATTTCCTAATGAGCTTGCTTTATTGAGTGTTTTTTACATATGTTATGAAAATGTTGTTTATCATTCTGTTCCTTTAGTGTGTGGGCCTCGGAGTATTGAGTGATTAACATTTTTGCATTAATAACCTAGTCTCTATAGTAGCAAAATGCAAACGTCGGGGTGTGAAGTTATAAAACTGTTAGCAGTAACAACATTTTAAGAAACTGAACTATTGTTATTATGTGTCCTTCGGAGGCGTCCAGATGTTCGACATGACTGTGGTTTGATATTAGTGTAGTGGGAAATGCATGAATACACCAAGCTAATTAACAGGGAAGAAAACTTCATTCATTATAACTCCAGCATGGAAGAATAAATCCCACTGTTGTCTTCATGCAAACAATGCAAAAGAGAACACTTTCACACCAGACGCTGTTAAAATGGTATAGCAAGTGGTTATTCTAATTTTTTAAGACTTTCTTACATTGTGGTAAAAAATAAAGGATAATTGAAAGCAATGTTCATTTTACGAAATATAAAATAAATTAGTCCGAGGACCATACAATACAAGGTATTTGTAGATATGTAATACAACAAACAATTTGCCCCATCCATATTTATAACTAGTTGGAGTTATTAATCTCACTTTTATCTGTTCTGCATTCACTCGCACAACCCACCACAGAGATTCCCCAGAGTTATTGGCAGGGTGCAGCATTCTGCTTAATCTAATTTACTGATTCTTGTGCCCAGGGCATGGCTTATCTACATTGTAAATACTGTGTTTCGCATCTCGAATCCCCTATATTTTGGAGTAAAGCTCTTAGTTCATCACCACCTCAAACCAACTAATAAGGGGGGGGGCGTGGCTCCTATGAGCACAAGATATTCTCTCGCTTCGCATCACTAAAGCAGAAAGAACTTTTTAATGTTAAGCTCTTCATTCGTTCACTTTCCAGACACATTCAAGAGAGCTACAAGAGAACAGTCTAAGCCTCCTGAGCCCTACCATGAAGAAAGTGTTCTATCACCAGGATAAGGCAGGAGCAGTGACACAGTCCATGTCAAAAGCAAATATAGTAGTCATCCCAAAAGATGGCAAAAACTCACAATTAGCCCAAAATTATAGGCCAATCTCACTAGTCAATGTCGATTGTAAAATATATGCGAAAATACTGGCCTCAAGACTGAACAAGGTACTGCCAAAATTAATAAGCAATTCACAAGTAGGATTCCTAAAGACGCGCATGTCACATGACAACAATAGACTCCTGTGTTACCTACTGGAGCGAGCCGTGGCAACTGATTCAAACCCTTTGCGACTCCCTAGCTTCGTTCTTCCACGACAAAATCGCAGAAATCCACAACAGCTTCGACAACCAACCCGGAGACCAACCCACCCAACCTTCTGCCGTACCTTCACCCCCCTTGAACATCCTCAATAACTGGAACCCAATCTCCACTGAGGACACCATCCGCCTGATGAACTCCATCCACTCAGGATCCCCCACAGACCCATGCCCTCACCACATCTTCAACAAAGCAGATTCCATCATAGCACCGCACCTCCGAGACGTCATCAACTGCTCCCTCAACTCCGCCACCTTCCCGGAAAGCTGGAAACACGCCGAACTCAGCGCCCTTCTGAAAAAACGCACAGCTGACCCCACCAAACTCATAAACTACCGCCCCATCTCGCTCCTTCCATTCCCGGCCAAAGTCATCGAGAAAGCCGTCAACAGCCAGCTCGCCGCCTTCCTCTAAACCAACAAATCCCTTGACTCCTCACAGTCCGGCTTCAGGGCCAAACACAGCACCGAGACCGCCCTCATCGCAGCAACAGACGATATTCGAACTCTACTGGACAATGGAGACACAGTCGCCCTCATCCTCCTCGACCTCTCCGCAGCCTTCGACACGGTCTGTCATAGCACCCTGTTACAACGCCTCAGAAACATCGGAATCCAAGGAAAAGCACTGGAATGGATCACCTCGTTCCTTGCCGGAAGAACTCAGAGAGTCCGCCTTCCACCATTCAAGTCAGAGGCCTCTGAAGTCATTTGCGGCGTGCCACAAGGATCTTCACTCAGCCCCACCCTCTTCAACGTATACATGAGCCCCCTCGCGGCCATCGCACGCAAACACAACCTCAACATCATCTCCTACGCTGATGACACTCAACTGATCCTCTCACTCACCAAATTATAAAATACATATTACGGTCAGATGCTGAATCAAATGAACTCTGCTTTATCAGAGTTGCTTTCCCTTGAGATTTCCAAATGACAAGGTTTAATAAGCAGGATTTCCTAATGAGCTTGCTTTATTGAGTGTTTTTTACATATGTTATGAAAATGTTGTTTATCATTCTGTTCCTTTAGTGTGTGGGCCTCGGAGTATTGAGTGATTAACATTTTTGCATTAATAACCTAGTCTCTATAGTAGCAAAATGCAAACGTCGGGGTGTGAAGTTATAAAACTGTTAGCAGTAACAACATTTTAAGAAACTGAACTATTGTTATTATGTGTCCTTCGGAGGCGTCCAGATGTTCGACATGACTGTGGTTTGATATTAGTGTAGTGGGAAATGCATGAATACACCAAGCTAATTAACAGGGAAGAAAACTTCATTCATTATAACTCCAGCATGGAAGAATAAATCCCACTGTTGTCTTCATGCAAACAATGCAAAAGAGAACACTTTCACACCAGACGCTGTTAAAATGGTATAGCAAGTGGTTATTCTAATTTTTTAAGACTTTCTTACATTGTGGTAAAAAATAAAGGATAATTGAAAGCAATGTTCATTTTACGAAATATAAAATAAATTAGTCCGAGGACCATACAATACAAGGTATTTGTAGATATGTAATACAACAAACAATTTGCCCCATCCATATTTATAACTAGTTGGAGTTATTAATCTCACTTTTATCTGTTCTGCATTCACTCGCACAACCCACCACAGAGATTCCCCAGAGTTATTGGCAGGGTGCAGCATTCTGCTTAATCTAATTTACTGATTCTTGTGCCCAGGGCATGGCTTATCTACATTGTAAATACTGTGTTTCGCATCTCGAATCCCCTATATTTTGGAGTAAAGCTCTTAGTTCATCACCACCTCAAACCAACTAATAAGGGGGGGGGCGTGGCTCCTATGAGCACAAGATATTCTCTCGCTTCGCATCACTAAAGCAGAAAGAACTTTTTAATGTTAAGCTCTTCATTCGTTCACTTTCCAGACACATTCAAGAGAGCTACAAGAGAACAGTCTAAGCCTCCTGAGCCCTACCATGAAGAAAGTGTTCTATCACCAGGATAAGGCAGGAGCAGTGACACAGTCCATGTCAAAAGCAAATATAGTAGTCATCCCAAAAGATGGCAAAAACTCACAATTAGCCCAAAATTATAGGCCAATCTCACTAGTCAATGTCGATTGTAAAATATATGCGAAAATACTGGCCTCAAGACTGAACAAGGTACTGCCAAAATTAATAAGCAATTCACAAGTAGGATTCCTAAAGACGCGCATGTCACATGACAACAATAGACTCCTGTGTTACCTACTGGAGCGAGCCGTGGCAACTGATTCAAACCCTTTGCGACTCCCTAGCTTCGTTCTTCCACGACAAAATCGCAGAAATCCACAACAGCTTCGACAACCAACCCGGAGACCAACCCACCCAACCTTCTGCCGTACCTTCACCCCCCTTGAACATCCTCAATAACTGGAACCCAATCTCCACTGAGGACACCATCCGCCTGATGAACTCCATCCACTCAGGATCCCCCACAGACCCATGCCCTCACCACATCTTCAACAAAGCAGATTCCATCATAGCACCGCACCTCCGAGACGTCATCAACTGCTCCCTCAACTCCGCCACCTTCCCGGAAAGCTGGAAACACGCCGAACTCAGCGCCCTTCTGAAAAAACGCACAGCTGACCCCACCAAACTCAAAAACTACCGCCCCATCTCGCTCCTTCCATTCCCGGCCAAAGTCATCGAGAAAGCCGTCAACAGCCAGCTCGCCGCCTTCCTCTAAACCAACAAATCCCTTGACTCCTCACAGTCCGGCTTCCGGGCCAAACACAGCACCGAGACCGCCCTCATCGCAGCAACAGACGACATTCGAACTCTACTGGACAATGGAGACACAGTCGCCCTCATCCTCCTCGACCTCTCCGCAGCCTTCGACACGGTCTGTCATAGCACCCTGTTACAACGCCTCAGAAACATCGGAATCCAAGGAAAAGCACTGGAATGGATCACCTCGTTCCTTGCCGGAAGAACTCAGAGAGTCCGCCTTCCACCATTCAAGTCAGAGGCCTCTGAAGTCATTTGCGGCGTGCCACAAGGATCTTCACTCAGCCCCACCCTCTTCAACGTATACATGAGCCCCCTCGCGGCCATCGCACGCAAACACAACCTCAACATCATCTCCTACGCTGATGACACTCAACTGATCCTCTCACTCACCAAATTATAAAATACATATTACGGTCAGATGCTGAATCAAATGAACTCTGCTTTATCAGAGTTGCTTTCCCTTGAGATTTCCAAATGACAAGGTTTAATAAGCAGGATTTCCTAATGAGCTTGCTTTATTGAGTGTTTTTTACATATGTTATGAAAATGTTGTTTATCATTCTGTTCCTTTAGTGTGTGGGCCTCGGAGTATTGAGTGATTAACATTTTTGCATTAATAACCTAGTCTCTATAGTAGCAAAATGCAAACGTCGGGGTGTGAAGTTATAAAACTGTTAGCAGTAACAACATTTTAAGAAACTGAACTATTGTTATTATGTGTCCTTCGGAGGCGTCCAGATGTTCGACATGACTGTGGTTTGATATTAGTGTAGTGGGAAATGCATGAATACACCAAGCTAATTAACAGGGAAGAAAACTTCATTCATTATAACTCCAGCATGGAAGAATAAATCCCACTGTTGTCTTCATGCAAACAATGCAAAAGAGAACACTTTCACACCAGACGCTGTTAAAATGGTATAGCAAGTGGTTATTCTAATTTTTTAAGACTTTCTTACATTGTGGTAAAAAATAAAGGATAATTGAAAGCAATGTTCATTTTACGAAATATAAAATAAATTAGTCCGAGGACCATACAATACAAGGTATTTGTAGATATGTAATACAACAAACAATTTGCCCCATCCATATTTATAACTAGTTGGAGTTAATAATCTCACTTTTATCTGTTCTGCATTCACTCGCACAACCCACCACAGAGATTCCCCAGAGTTATTGGCAGGGTGCAGCATTCTGCTTAATCTAATTTACTGATTCTTGTGCCCAGGGCATGGCTTATCTACATTGTAAATACTGTGTTTCGCATCTCGAATCCCCTATATTTTGGAGTAAAGCTCTTAGTTCATCACCACCTCAAACCAACTAATAAGGGGGGGGGGCGTGGCTCCTATGAGCACAAGATATTCTCTCGCTTCGCATCACTAAAGCAGAAAGAACTTTTTAATGTTAAGCTCTTCATTCGTTCACTTTCCAGACACATTCAAGAGAGCTACAAGAGAACAGTCTAAGCCTCCTGAGCCCTACCATGAAGAAAGTGTTCTATCACCAGGATAAGGCAGGAGCAGTGACACAGTCCATGTCAAAAGCAAATATAGTAGTCATCCCAAAAGATGGCAAAAACTCACAATTAGCCCAAAATTATAGGCCAATCTCACTAGTCAATGTCGATTGTAAAATATATGCGAAAATACTGGCCTCAAGACTGAACAAGGTACTGCCAAAATTAATAAGCAATTCACAAGTAGGATTCCTAAAGACGCGCATGTCACATGACAACAATAGACTCCTGTGTTACCTACTGGAGCGAGCCGTGGCAACTGATTCAAACCCTTTGCGACTCCCTAGCTTCGTTCTTCCACGACAAAATCGCAGAAATCCACAACAGCTTCGACAACCAACCCGGAGACCAACCCACCCAACCTTCTGCCGTACCTTCACCCCCCTTGAACATCCTCAATAACTGGAACCCAATCTCCACTGAGGACACCATCCGCCTGATGAACTCCATCCACTCAGGATCCCCCACAGACCCATGCCCTCACCACATCTTCAACAAAGCAGATTCCATCATAGCACCGCACCTCCGAGACGTCATCAACTGCTCCCTCAACTCCGCCACCTTCCCGGAAAGCTGGAAACATGCCAAACTCAGCGCCCTTCTGAAAAAACGCACAGCTGACCCCACCAAACTCAAAAACTACCGCCCCATCTCGCTCCTTCCATTCCCGGCCAAAGTCATCGAGAAAGCCGTCAACAGCCAGCTCGCCGCCTTCCTCTAAACCAACAAATCCCTTGACTCCTAACAGTCCGGCTTCCGGGCCAAACACAGCACCGAGACCGCCCTCATCGCAGCAACAGACGACATTCGAACTCTACTGGACAATGGAGACACAGTCGCCCTCATCCTCCTCGACCTCTCCGCAGCCTTCGACACGGTCTGTCATAGCACCCTGTTACAACGCCTCAGAAACATCGGAATCCAAGGAAAAGCACTGGAATGGATCACCTCGTTCCTTGCCGGAAGAACTCAGAGAGTCCGCCTTCCACCATTCAAGTCAGAGGCCTCTGAAGTCATTTGCGGCGTGCCACAAGGATCTTCACTCAGCCCCACCCTCTTCAACGTATACATGAGCCCCCTCGCGGCCATCGCACGCAAACACAACCTCAACATCATCTCCTACGCTGATGACACTCAACTGATCCTCTCACTCACCAAAGACCCCAACACCGCCAAAAACAACCTACATGAAGGAATGAAAGAAGTGGCCGAGTGGATGAAGCACAGCCGCCTGAAACTGAATTCAGACAAAACAGAAGTCCTTATCTTAGGTACCTCCCCCTCCGCCTGGGACGACTCTTGGTGGCCAGAGGCCCTTGGAAAAGCACCCATCCCGACGGACCACGCACGGAACCTGGGCGTCATCCTGGACTCCTGTAATATATGCCTATTCTCGTGCTACACTCAGCACGAGAGAATACTTCATGTTTTCTCTTGTATTTACGTTCTATGGCGCCGTTAGGTTCTAGCGCTCTGGGCAACGCTAGTCAGTTGCCCGGAGTCCTGGAGTCGAGCGGCAGCACTTTCCTGTGGGTGTTGATTCTTCTACAATAAAGAAACCTACAACCTACAATTCCAGCCATTGGATCTATCATCATTTCATTTGGCGAAGAGCGGGTTTCGAACCTCCCAAACACCCACCAGGAGATTCTCGGCCGAC
This sequence comes from Lissotriton helveticus, assembly GCF_964261635.1. NCBI lineage: Eukaryota > Metazoa > Chordata > Amphibia > Caudata > Salamandridae > Lissotriton > Lissotriton helveticus. The sequence goes on from NC_136068.1 coordinate 790,247,565, forward strand.
CCTTCTCAGCTCACCCTCTCAACTCCTCTCACGCGCTTCATCACCTCTCAAAACCCGTTGATCTACCTGCACTTCAAGTCTTCGATATCCTGCTTTCTGCCTGTTTATTTGGGATTTCCTTGCAACTCGACAATTCCTTGACGGTGACGGTGACAGTTTGTCTCGAGCTCCAGCCCGTGAGTACGCAGCATTCCTTGCACGTCAGCAATCCTTGCACGTCATCATCCTCCTAACGTGCACTCGACGCTACAGCTCTTTTCCTCACCACGTCCCTCCGTCAACACGTTCACGCAGGGCAGCCATCTTAGCTGGTTACCTAGTTACAGCAACACGCTCCGTGTTCCACGCTAAATGCTCACACGGTGTCAGCTTACTTAAACTTAACGCTGAAGCCCGACCTCCGCTTCCTTTTACTGACATTTCTTCGTCATTCTGAAGAATCAAATACTGGTATTTTCATAATCTTATCTACATTTATTACATGACAAAATGTATTTATTTATTTATTTATTCATTTATTTATATTTTAATATTTTGAAGTGAGTGTTCCTTCGGTGACAGGCACACCACTGCCTGCATCTCAATTAACTTTAAAAGCTTCAATTTTTCAATTTCATTCCTTGGACACACGTCGTTGTTTTAATTATATTATATTCTATTTTACTATAACTGTGAAACTGTGAAACATCTCATTTTTAATGGCTTCTTCCCAACAATTTGCTCAACCACCACCTTTTCTTCAACTTCCTGGGAAACCTACTATTCCTTGGCGTCAGTGGGTTAGAGATTTTGCTAACCATATTGTAGCAATTGATGCAGTCAAATTCACTCCTGAGAGAAAAGTCGCTATTTTATATGGTTGCTTAGGAGTTGCTGCACAGAATGTCTTTGAAAATCTTCCGAGGTCTTCTCCTCCCTCTGGTGATGCGGGTGACAATTGGGATGAATATAAGGAAGCTTTGTCTCGCTTAGCTCGACATTATGGTGAAGAAGCAAATGAAATGCTTGAAAGACATAATTTCTTTAAAAGGAGACAACGTGAAGATGAGTCTATTGAAGAGTACATTGCCCAGTTGAGAATCTTAGCATCTACATGCAAATTTGAATCTAATCCTGACATATACATCCGGGATCAATTTGTGTTTGCATGTTATTCAAAAAAGATTCAACAACGCCTGTTAAGTTGCAAGAAGCCTACACTACAAGAGACCATTGACATTGCCAAGAGCATTGAAAGGTCCATTACTACATCCAATGCTCTTCAGAAAGATCAACCTCATACTTCTGTTCATACTTCTTCATTTGATAATTCTAGTTCTATTAATTTAGTTAATACGAATAAGTCTTTTAGACAGTTACAAAAAAAACCTAACCCTTATTGTTACAGGTGTGGCTCTAAGTCCCATATTGGCAATAATCCTTCTTGCCCTGATATGGGAAAAAGATGTATTTTATGTAAAAAATTAGGACATTTCCAAGGTCTCTGCAGATCTGTCAAAAAGACGTCCAGACCTTCTGTTAATAATATTGTATGTCCTGATTTGGATGATTATATTGATGAATTTCAAGATATGGTTGTATCTATCCATTGCAATTTCATTGATGCTTCTAAATTAGTCAAAGGTCCATTCTGCTCTGCACTGTTTGGGAACATTGAAATTTCTGTAATGGCAGATTCTGGATCTCCGATAACCATTCTTAATGATGTATTCTTTCATGAAAAATGGAATAATTCCATTTCTTTGTTCGAATCTGACCTCAGTCCAAAGGCATTTGGTGAATCTGACATTATTATGCTTGGCTATTTTAACTATAGACTAGAGTGCTTTGGCAGATCTATTATTACAAAGATTTATGTTGCGATTAAAGGTCGTAATATTGTTGGCTGGCAAGATCTCGCCAAAATGGGTCTCTTCCTAGTTCCTGGTTCGGATAATCCTATTAGAGTGGGTGATCCTCCTGAGGGTTATTCCCCCGTTCCACCTTTTGTTTCTGATTGTCTCCTCGTTAATGATCATGAGTCAGACATCAAACAAATCTTAGACAAATTCCCTAAAGTTTTTTCCAACCAACCAGGTACTGTCAAAGGCTTTCGACATGAAATTAAGCTGAAAGCTTCTGCTCAACCCATTGTTCATAAAGTTCGCCCTGTTCCCATTAGTGCCAGGGATGAGCTTAAATCTGTGCTCACTTCTCTTAAAAAGGATGGTATCATTGCACCTTCTGATTCCTCCGAATGGGTTTCGCCCATTGTTATCGTACGCAAAAAGAATGGTGAGGTTAGGCTATGTGCCGATTTACGCACGTTAAACAAAAATATTTTGGTTGATTGCCATCCCCTTCCCAAAATTCACGATCTCCTGGCCAATCTAGGAGGTGCAAAATATTTTTCTATAATTGATTTGCGTTCAGCATACCATCAGGTTCCTCTCACTGAGCCTTCACAAGATCTCACCACTTTTGTAACCCCATTTGGTGTTTTCAAATATTTTAAACTTCCATTTGGACTTGCTAGTACAGCTAGTGTTTTCCAAAAAATAATGGATCATCTTTTTGAGTCTATTCCCGGGGTGCAGGCCTATCAGGATGACATTTTGGTTTTTTCGCCTGATTGGAATTCCCATTTGTCTCATCTGTCTTCTGTTTTGAGCAAGCTCAATGAAGCGGGCATGACTGTCAGAGCTGACAAATGCAAATTTGGCACTCAATATTTGGAATACTTAGGTCATACTTTAACTCCTGAAGGCATAACACCCAAATCCTCTCTCATTGAGGCTATCACCCATGCTACCCCTCCCAAGGACAAGGATGCCCTCCGCTCCTTTCTGGGTTTAGCAGAGTATTATGCCCGCTTTGTGAAAGGATATGCACAAATTGTTGAACCTCTTCGTTCTTTGCTTCTCAAAGGTTCTAAATTCTTTTGGTCTGAAGAGATCGATGCCTCTTTTACCCACATCAAAAACATGATTGTTGATGCTCCCGCATTGCATTCCTTTCAAGATTCTGCCAAATGTTTCATTATGGTTGACGCCAGTTTGACTGGTTTAGGTGCTGTCTTAGGTCAGTGGGTTTCAGGTAGAGAACACACAATTGCTTTTTCCTCTAGGAAACTTAAGGATTCCGAAAACCACTATAGCACCATTGAACGAGAGTCCTTGGCTTGCGTTTGGGCCATTGAAAAGTTCAAAAACTACATATGGGGACGAGAATTTGATTTATTTACCAATCACAAGCCACTCACTCAACTTCTCAATGGGGATGGCCTAGGAAAAGCCTCTTCAAGACTTGTCAGACTGTTATCTAAATTACATGAGTTTCACTTCAATATTAAGCACATATCAGGTGGTAAAAATGTTCGTGCTGACTGTTTATCTCGCATGTCACTCAATGATTCATCTGATTTTCAAGACATTGGTGACGTTGAGTGTGTAGTCGCCACTCTTGACGCCACCAAATTGTGCCCTTGCATTACGGAAAAATCTTGGTCTAAAGCATTTGAGAATGATCACAATTTAAAGTTGGTTGCACAATACATTTCTAAGGGCTGGCCTGAGAATAGGAAATTGTCTAATGAGCTAAAAGCCTTTTCCATGATTTCCTCTGAACTCTCTCTCGTCAACAATTTAATAATGAGGCATGATGTTTTTGTTCCTCCTTCAGATGTCAGACCCGATATCATTAAATTTGCACATCAAGGGCATCTGGGCATAACAAAAACATCTCAACTTATCAAATCCCATTATTGGTGGCCTTCTATTGAGTCCCAGGTAAAATTTTACATTGATTCTTGTAATGAATGTCTACTCTCGGATAAGAAATGGAAACTCATTAGTACGCCCCTCCATCCTGTTCCTTTTCCAGTTAAACCTTGGGAAAAGGTCGGGTTGGACTTTTCTGGCCCATTTGATGTTCTCCCTCATGACATGAAATATGTCATTCTTCTAATTGATTATCATTCCAAATGGTTGTATCACATGTTTTGTGACTCTCCCTCCTCTGCCAACGCCATCAAATTTTTGCGGAATCTGTTCATCATTGAAGGTTGTCCTTCTATTGTAGTTACCGATAATGGTTCCCATTTCATATCCGAAAAATTTACCTCATTTTTACTGGAACATGATGTTGTTCATTTCAAAGTCGCACTTTACTCGCCCACTTCAAACGGTTTGGTTGAACAGGCTAATAGACTTCTCAAAGATGCTGTTCAAACTGCTATTTCCTCCCACAATGATGTAAGGAATTTTGTTGAAGAAAAATTTTGGTCATACAACATTTCTCCTCATTGTACAACTGGCATGTCTCCCTTTTCTTTATTAAGAAATAGGAATGTCCACACCAAATTGTGTCCTAAATGGTTGTCTGAGAAAAATGTTGAGACCCTTCAACCTTCTGATGTTTCTTTATCTGAAAAAGTCTCACAAAAACAGATTGTCATGAAGAGCAAACATGATTCAGGTAAATGTTTCAGTTCTATTGTCTTAAAAATTGGTGATTGGGTTCTCATCAAAAACCCAAGAAAGGTTGCTAAAGGTCTCTCAAAATTCTCTACCCCAGTTCAAGTAACTGCTGTCAGTAAGGCTTCTGCTTTACTTGGCAGCAGAGGATGGTGGAACAAGAGAGCTTTAGTTCACTTGTCCAATTCACAGACTCGCTCCTTATTGAATTTGACCAAAGAACAATTTGATCAGTGTGACTAGTCTTTTTGGTTAGATCTTCCTGTTTCTACTGATTCCTCCTTATCCAGTTCCTTGTCAGATACATCTGGATCATTAACGTGTTCCTCTCCCTCATCCATTGATTCTGAGGTTGGTGGGAAGGTTTTATATCAAACTTCTGCTCCATCTGTACGATGTAGGAAGTTACCTGTCAGATTTAATGATTACGTTTTAAGTTGAAATTTATTTTCATGTTTCAGTTTTAATACCTTTGATGTTATAGCTTCAAATGCTTTTACTTTCTTTTCTTTCCTTACTTTGATATGTTGTGAAGAGGGAGAAGTTGTAATATATGCCTATTCTCGTGCTACACTCAGCACGAGAGAATACTTCATGTTTTCTCTTGTATTTACGTTCTATGGCGCCGTTAGGTTCTAGCGCTCTGGGCAACGCTAGTCAGTTGCCCGGAGTCCTGGAGTCGAGCGGCAGCACTTTCCTGTGGGTGTTGATTCTTCTACAATAAAGAAACCTACAACCTACAATTCCAGCCAATGGATCTATCATCATTTCAACTCCTCACTCTCGATGACCAGACAAGTCAACGCCATTTCATCATCTTGCTTCAACATTCTTCGCATGCTCAAAAAAACATTTCGCTGGATCCCCACCGAAATTAGAAAAACGGTCACCCACGCACTGGTTACAAGCCGCCTGGACTACGGAAACACCCTATACGCCGGTACCACTGCAAAACTTCAGAAAAAACTCCAACGCATCCAGAACGCATCAGCCAGACTCATACTAGACATTCCACGTAAAGACCACATTTCTGATCACCTGAAAGACCTCCACTGGCTCCCCGTCAATAAGAGGATAACATTCCGCCTCCTAACCCACGCACACAAAGCACTTTACGAACTTGGACCCGAATGCCTCAACACACGACTTTCCTTCTACACCCCCTCCCGCCAGCTATGCTCTTCCAACCAAGACCTTGCCGCTGTACCTCGCATCAATTGAAAAGGGGGTGGTGATGGACAGAGTATCTGAATTAAGCATAACACTCCTACCCAGTCAAAAGATCAGGGCTTGATCCATCACCGTTTTTTAGCTCACTGCACCATCCCAGTTCAGAACCTGGCTACATGCAAATTAGTCTGACCCTGGCCCAGTGCATCATGGGAACAGGGCAGACCAAACTACCAAGCCAATTCTTTACTGGAAAGGAAACAAGCTTCCGGGGACCGGTTTCTGGCATTACAGCCGCCTTCGGCCCGGCTTGCTTGAATCCTGATGGTGCAGTGAGCAAGGGACTCACATCTGAGCTTACCCTTCCACACTTGTGGTGGCCAAAACGATTCAAAAGGGGGTGGTGATGGACAGAGTATCTGAATTAAGCAGAACACTCCTACCCAGTCAAAAGATCAGGGCTTGATCCATCACCGTTTTTTTAGCTCACTGCACCATTCCAGTTCAGAACCTGGCTACATGCAAATTAGTCTGACCCTGGCCCAGTGCATCATGGGAACAGGGCAGACCAAACTACCAAGCCAATTCTTCACTGGAAAGGAAACAAGCTTCCGGGGACCGGTTTCTGGCATTACAGCCGTCTTCGGCCCGGCTTGCTTGAATCCTGATGGTGCAGTGAGCAAGGGACTCACTTCTGAGCATACCCTTCCACACTTAAATGCAGTGAGCTAAAAAACGGTGATGGATCAAGCCCTGATCTGTTGACTGGGTAGGAGTGTTCTGATTAACTCAGATACTCTGTCCATCACCACCCCCTTTTTGTAATTATTTTGGCCACCATGAGTGTGGAAGGGTATGCTCAGACATGAGTCCCTTGCTCATTGCACCATCAGGATTCAAGCAAGCCGGGCCGAAGACGGCTGTAATGCCAGAAACCGGTCCCCGGAAGCTTGTTTCCTTTCCAGTGAAGAATTGGCTTGGTAGTTTGGTCTGCCCTGTTCCCATGATGCACTGGGCCAGGGACAGACTAATTTGCATATAGCCAGGTTCTGAACTGGGATGGTGCAGTGAGCTAAAAAACGGTGATGGATCAAGCCCTGATCTGTTGACTGGGTAGGAGTGTTCTGATTAACTCAGATACTCTGTCCATCACCACCCCCTTTTTGTAATTATTTTGGCCACCATGAGTGTGGAAGGGTATGCTCAGACTTGAGTCCCTTGCTCATTGCACCATCAGGATTCAAGCAAGCCGGGCCGAAGACGGCTGTAATGCCAGAAACCGGTCCCCGGAAGCTTGTTTCCTTTCCAGTGAAGAATTGGCTTGGTAGTTTGGTCTGCCCTGTTCCCATGATGCACTGGGCCAGGGACAGACTAATTTGCATATAGCCAGGTTCTGAACTGGGATGGTGCAGTGAGCTAAAAAACGGTGATGGATCAAGCCCTGATCTGTTGACTGGGTAGGAGTGTTCTGATTAACTCAGATACTCTGTCCATCACCACCCCCTTTTTGTAATTATTTTGGCCACCATGAGTGTGGAAGGGTATGCTCAGACATGAGTCCCTTGCTCATTGCACTATCAGGATTCAAGCAAGCCGGGCCGAAGACGGCTGTAATGCCAGAAACCGGTCCCCGGAAGCTTGTTTCCTTTCCAGTGAAGAATTGGCTTGGTAGTTTGGTCTGCCCTGTTCCCATGATGCACTGGGCCAGGGACAGACTAATTTGCATATAGCCAGGTTCTGAACTGGGATGGTGCAGTGAGCTAAAAAACGGTGATGGATCAAGCCCTGATCTGTTGACTGGGTAGGAGTGTTCTGATTAACTCAGATACTCTGTCCATCACCACCCCCTTTTTGTAATTATTTTGGCCACCATGAGTGTGGAAGGGTATGCTCAGACATGAGTCCCTTGCTCATTGCACCATCAGAATTCAAGCAAGCCGGGCCGAAGATGGCTGTAATGCCAGAAACCGGTCCCCGGAAGCTTGTTTCCTTTCCAGTGAAGACTTGGCTTGGTAGTTTGGTCTGCCCTGTTCCCATGATGCACTGGGCCAGGGACAGACTAATTTGCATATAGCCAGGTTCTGAGCTGGGATGGGGCAGTGAGCTAAATAACGGTGATGGATCAAGCCCTGATCTTTGGACTGGGTAAGAGTGGTCTGCTTAATTCAGACACTCTGTTCATCACCACCCCCTTTTCTGAATCATTTTGTCCACCATAAGCGTGGAAGGGTATACACAGACATGAGTCCCTTGCTCACTGCTCCATCAGGATTCAAGCAAGCCGGGCCGACGACGCCTGGAATGGCAGAAACCGGTCCCCGGAAGCTTGTCTCCTTTCTGGTGAAGAATTGGCTTGGTAGTTTGGTCTGCCCTGTTCCCATGATGCACTGGGCCAGGGACAGACTAATTTGCATATAGCCAGGTTCTGAGCTGGGATGGGGCAGTGAGCTAAATAACGGTGATGGATCAAGCCCTGATCTGTTGACTGGGTAGGAGTGTTCTGATTAACTCAGATACTCTGTCCATCACCACCCCCTTGCTGTACCTCGCATCAACAAAACCACTATGGGAGGAAGATCCTTCTCCTACCTGGCGGCTAAAACCTGGAACTCACTTCCCATGCACCTTCGCCTCACTCAGAACCACCTAGCATTCAGAAAGCAACTTAAAACTTGGATATTCGACAAGTAATTCCCCACCCTTCTTCAAGCGCCTTGAGACCCTCTGGGTATGTAGCGCGCTATATAAATTATTTGACTTGACTTGACTTGACTTGACTGATTAGCCAGCGGTGGTGATAACATTAGACGCTGGGAAGGCGTTTGATAGGGTACTCCTGGAGCAATGCATGGGTACATTCAACCTGGGGGAGACATTCACAAATAAAGTAATGGCACTATACAAAAACCCAACTGCAAAGATAGTAATCAACGGAGCGGTCTCAGAACCCTTCAACTTGCAGCAGGGGACAAGACAGGGCTGTCCGTTGTCCCCCTCACTGTTCCTGCTGGCCTTAGAGCCACTGATCAGAGATATCGGTGCCAATGACGAGATGAGGGGTATTACCATCAATGAGGTGACGGTCAAACTAGCCGCATACGCAGACAACATCCTCATAATCACGGAGAGTCCACAAACATCTATCAATGCCCTAATGGAGACCATAGGAAAATATTCCATCCCCTCAGGATACAAGCTAAACAAAGACAAATCGGAATGTAAGCCCCTTAACATCCACACGACCAAAGAAACACTGGGGAATTCAGGCCTTGCCTGGCAGACCGGGTTCATTAAATACCTGTGGATACAATTCGGCAGGGACCTTAAGAGCACGCTAGATCAGAATGAGAGGCAATTAGTTGCAAAAATAAAGGGGCTCCTAGAGGCTTGTTCACCCAGATACATAACATGGTGGGGGAGGATAGAGACAATAAAGATGATGATCACGCCAATGTTCAACTACTTAGCTAACATGCTTCCCCTAACATTAACGGACGATTTCCACCAAACGATAGACAAGCTGATCAGCAGATTTTTGAGGACGGATAAGAGAGCGAGGATAAGCCTGAAGAAGCTAAGGCTACATAAGAAGCTGGGAGGGCTTAACCTGTCAGACTTCAAAATGTTCCAAACTGCCTTCCTGGCAAAACAAGGGGCATACTGGGTTCTCCCGGAACAGGAACAGGAATATACGCCAGTCCCGCTCAAGATTGAGACTAGCTTACCTTGTTTAACCTAGAGCCCATAACCCTCCTCACAGCCAACAAACGCACACAATCGACAATCCCAATACTCAAAAACACACGTAATGCCCTACTTAAGGTAGACCAGAGAATGGACATCAGTATAAAAAACACGAGATGGGAATCAATATGGGGGAACAGGAAGATAATGTGTACAGGGGAAAAACGTTATCCATAGAGACAAGGAAAAGAATGGCCATCTCCTACCCAAGCCAGCTAGATGAGGAAGATCACCCGTCCACCTTTAACACGCTAAGAGCGAAGTATAAGCTCCCTGACTTAGAATTTCATAACTTCCTTAAGACTAGAGCTGCCCTGTCGAAAGCGAAACTCACTTCAACAGAACAGGACACCAGGTGTCACACCTATACCGGCTACTTTGTCCCGGCTCCACAAAGCTAAACAACAAAGCATCCTCATACTTGGAGAGAGAACTAGGGGCCACACTCAGCGAGAGAGATCTACATCTTTTATGGTCTTCCCCCACACAAAACATAATCTCCCCAGTACTAGCACAGACACAATTCTGGCTACTACACAAGATCTAATGGACACCAGCTCGTCTGGCCACTTTAGGGCTCAGAGAAAATTACCTTTGCTGGAATTGTGACAAGGGGAAGGGTGACCTTGCACACCTAATATACCACTGTCCCAAGGTCAGAAAATTCTGGGATAAGATCTTCAACTTCATAAACAAAACACTAGGATGTACACTCAAGCCAGAATTCGCCTCCCTCACAACTGCATTTCTAACTACAGAGCTAGACTCACAACAAGACAGACTGCTATTGACTGTAGCGGTAAAAATAGTTCTCACCAAATGGAAAGACACCTCTAAGGCAACCTTCAAAGGCTGGCTCAAGTGGGTGACATACCTGAGGGGGGCTGACACAATCGCCCTCCAGCACTCACCATGGAAACAACCATGCAGGGACATGTGAGAGGCCCTGGTCAAATACATGGACACATATGACCCGCCTTAAAATACACAAACACAAAGAAACCAGCCTGAGCATTGCATAACCCCACCCAAGGGCCTGGACAGTAGCATGAAATAGCAAACTTCTTGTATTCTCCTTCTCCTTTTTTTCTTTCTTTCCTTTTCTCACCTCCCCCATCCTCTAAGGGGACAATTGGAGAAGGGGGTCAGCCTAGCACGAAAAATCTGTAATGTGGCACCACCAAACCAGCGACCTTTGGCTGGAAACCCTGTAACGAGAACTCTAAGACGACTGTATTTTTTATGTTATACCTGTATGGAAAAACAATAAAAACATGTTGAAATCAAAAAAGAAACATGATCCCCTGTGTTGGCCAAGTCAACACATTTATGACCTTCTGTAATTGGTTTATTTACACATGTAAGTTGGAAAAATACAGTTTGTCCAAAGAATACTCAGACGTTAGCCTGACTTAGGCTTCCGCAAACCGCGTTTAGTATCTGCCATGAAGCATTAGATTTTCCTTGTTTAACATCTTTCAAGCAAGATTTCTAATCATGACAGAACAAAAGACAAACTTGGAAAAAGCAACGTCGACAAAACGCATACAATTAAAATACACCAGAAGCAAACTAGAAAACAGGAAAACACTTGACCCTCATTTATCGGGATTTGGTGGAGCACAGCACAGCAAGCCACGTTGCTGTGCTGCCATACTCCAGAGTTAAAGGGCAGGAATGCACCATATGTTTCTAATACAGTGTATTTGTCTCCTTTCCCCTGTGCTGGCACCATTTCAGCAGCATAGCGCCAATGCAGGCACCGTTGCACCATGGTTCAAGACTGCCTGTGTTGTCAGCAGCATTGTTTGATTGTAGGAAGGACCATCTTCCTGCATAGAAGAAATCCATAGAGGTGTTTCCCTCTTTCTATGTGTTGGAAAGTGGATTATTAGTAGTGATAAATATGTATCTACCACTGACAAAAAGGCCACTAACAAAATATAGGGTTCAGAATAGGTCCCAGAAACTGATTCCCATGCTCAACCCTTGATAGCTTGGCTGCGAAAAGGCCGGTATGTAAAGCATTTAAAAACACCAATTCACTGAATAACTAACATACACCACACCAAAAAAAAACAACACTAATTTATAAGAATAGCAACTATTTTTATCTTTAAAATGACACCAAAATGAAATAAATTGTAATGTACGGAACAAGAGATATTAATGTTTTAAGATTTAGCACATAGAAACGTATAGAGCCTATCAGGACATCTAGTTGCGCTAGACCAGGACAAAGTCAAAGTTTCAGGTTGACTACGATAGAGCCCTGTGCAGCTACCAATCGTGGTAGGCCTCAGTCAAAGTTTTTACCTTCTGACTTAGAAACCTTTCTTGAGCTTTTTCTCCCGGGTTTCTTCTAAGCTTTCCACTGGTGAGGTTCACTGGCTTACCTTGCGACGAGCTCCGGGTCAAACCTATGGAAGTCAGACCTCCTGGGCTTTCCAGCGGGATGAACCAGAGATTGAGGATGGCTTGCTGTTGCAGGTGGGCAGCTTAACTCTCGCGGTTGGTCCTGGTCACATCTTCTACATTCGGACTTAGAAACTTTTATGGAGCTTTTTCTCCTTGGGGCCCTCAATGCTCTTCACCATGCCGGATTCGGTGAAGGTTTGCCAGCTTGGGTTTAGACCAGCTTCCGGTCATGCTCTGGAACTCAAACATCCAGAGCTTTTCAGCAGGATGAACCTGGAGGGCAGGCTGGCTCGCAGTTGAGGGTCGCCGTCTTGGCTGGCCAGGTCGAGTCATTCCACTTATGGAGCTTATTTTCAAAGTTGCTCCAAAGTTCTCCAAACTTCTGGACTTCTTCCTGAAGTTCCTTTGAGGGTCCCAAAGTTTGCAAAATGTACTCCTAGGATCTGGTAGCTCCAAGATGGTCCTTGAAAGTTTGGGACTTCAAGTCCCACAATCCACTAGGACCAAACCCTTACAAATACACTAGAGGTGCTCCAGGCTGGGGATTCTTGGTAGCTGTAGTTAGCAGGTAATCCACTCTTTGGTCCTTTTGAAGCAGGTTTGATCCACAGGGCTGTAGTTCCCAATTGTGCAACAGGCGCAGTCAGTCAGAGTGCAGGGCCTGGTTGGGGCAATTCAACCTTCCAGCATGGACCCTTCTTCTTCTGTGGTTCAAGAAGCAGATCCGAGAGGCACTGCCCCTGCTGTTACTTATTCAGTGTTCTCTGTGTTCACTTAGGAGGACACTCCTGTCCAATGAGGTGCTGGACAACACCTCAGAGCATGACCATTCCCTCCAAACTGTGGCACAATAGTCTCCAAGAAAGCACTATTTTTTCAAAATTCAATATGGCTGAAGTCTCAGCAGAGAGGCAAGAGCTGGCTAAACCAACCCCCAGGATGGCTCGTCTCCATAGTCTCCATAGTCTCTCTCCCCCTGGTTTCTGTACATTCCTTCTTTAAGCCTGCCATCTAGCTTGGTTCAGAGGGGGTGGGCATAAAGGTACCTGCCTTTATCTGCCTGTCACCACGGGCCTTTGAAGCTCATGGTTAAGACCCCTCCCCCTCCTCTGCCATTTCTATGCAGTGGAACCCTCTCCTCGCAGAATGGCTCTTCACCTCAGGTGCCACTTAGCACTTCATCATAGCAGACTGGCTAATCCTCTTAACTTCGGCCATTCAGAGCAGACCACTGGATGGCTGAAATTTAGCTTACAGACTAGAAAGACTTATAACTTCTTTTCTGCACGTTGTAGGATAAATTCAACAACAGCATTTTGTTGGATTTATTAATGCCATTCTCCTAAGTCCTTAAATGATATTTTCTGTAAAGGCTAGCGTTAGTTATTAAATAATAACTGATTGACATGTTAACCTAAGTGGCTGGTGATCTATAATGGGGGAAATGAATAGCAAATTTCTCCTACACTAGGCTTATAAAACATCTTTTACAAGGACCCTGCCTAGATGTACAGGACCCTCCACCCCTGGAACACCTAGAGGAGACTTTAGGGGTTCAGGATATGTATACATATTGCAGATCCTCACTTCACAGTGCTCCTAGAACAAAAGTCGATTTTAGGAAACCCTTTACTACAAGGAGGGAAGTGAAATGTGCAATTATACTAGCCACAGGGCATATAAAACCTATTTTATAAGGGGTCCTCCTTATAAGACCCTGGGGGTACCTACTATGTAAAAATATTGCAGTTTCATCATGTTTATGTGCCCTAAACACCAAAGTCGAGTTTGAGCACAATTTACATTTTAAAAGAAGTCCTGCAACACAGGGATGCTTTAAAACTTACCTCAGGCATCAGCAGTACACACATTCAAGTGTAGAAAGGGCTGGTGGCCTCTAAACTGCCATGCCTTATTATGTACTAGGGATTAAAGGTTGTTTTAATCCCCCAGCCCTATTATGTTCTAGGGCCTTTATAGGGGAGGTCACGCCAATCATAGGGTTACCCTAACCCTAGTGTACATCGGTGTCACTGTATTCTACGTGTGTTTTCAGCATATCTCAGGCATAGTCAAAGTCAGTTACCACTAGTACCAGTCAGCAAACAAAAAATTAGGGTGCCCAGGGCACAAGGATGACTTTGAATCACTATGTATGCAGCACACATAGAAAGAGGAAGAAACTAGGAAAAATGTAAATATTTCTCCTTGTTATGCCTTCCCTGGGGAGGCATAAGATTTTGACACATTCCCAGGTTTACAAGTATTTGTAAATTTGAGAATGCGTCAAAACCCATGGGCATTGCGTGGAAAGATCCACTGCAACGCCCATGGAATGCTTCCCTTGCGCAGCATGAGTCGACACAGCGATTTGCGCTGTGTTACTTGACTTAAGATTTATATGAAGCCCCTCAAAGCCACACAATGTGACTTTGTGTGGCTTCCTAAATCTTGCTCAGAGGCCCGCATCATCCAAGCAGTGTTTTGCGTGGTGCAAACATGATGCAAGTCTCCAATAAATATGCCCCTTAGTCCAAGCAAAGTACCGGTGTCTGCATCAAAGTATCAGTAGATACAGCGTAGAAACTCTCAAAAAGAACTCAATGAAGACATCAACAATGCAAACAGTGCTGTACTATCATAAATCTGCATTATTGTGCGTGTGCTACAAAACTGAAATACCTTTCAAGGACAAATATCAGTGCATGTCCCTCCACAAATACATGCTGTCCTCTAAGTACAGTGATCAGCAGCATGTTCAATAAGTATCACAATGTCACAAATGGAAAACCTCAACAAACTCTGTAATACTCTCCCATCACATATTCCACAAGCTATTGCAATTTATGCATAGAAATTCCTAAATACAAGACTATCATTATACCTCTCAGTATTGTTATAACATCAGTGGAGTAGTCTTTAATTTATTGCCAGAGTCTAAGTAGAAATTAAAATTAAGCAACAGCGAGCAGGTAACATTGTAAGCACCCTAGACTTAATCTAAAAACCTAAAAACTGACATGTTTAAAAGCAAAAATAAAAGATTATTGTGCAAACAAATGTAAGTCCATCAAAGAGACGGATGCAAAATCTCCCACAGTGAAACATTTGTGCCGGACGTCAACTATCTCGGTCTTAGTAGCAGAACATTCCATGGATCCTAGGGTCAACACCTGCACCACTAACCAGTGGATGGGGCAACCAAAAAATCTCATTGTATTTCAAGTAGATCACTACACTGAGCTGAGACTATTACTGAAAATTCAATTTAATTGAAACACATGATCCAGAAATGTATTCCACTTTTAACTCTGAAATAGTCAACGAAAATTATCATAAAATCTCAAAACACCATTAGACAATCAAAAATGCACATTCTACAGGACATTGTCACAAACCCAAGCATGGATGGCCCGTTTGGCTGTTAATGCACACAACTGAAAAAGAACACAGTAAATACAAAATGAATTTCGTGCACATTCATAAAAGCTAACCAGCTTTGTGAATAGGATGAAATATCACACATAAAACCAAAACCCATCAAAAGTAACAAACTTCCCGTTAAAGCAGTGGACGAATAAGAACATGACCTGAGCTATACCCATCCCCAGCAGAACTAACCACACCCAACTGATAATCGGCCGGTAGTTGGATGCCAAAAGAGGGGATATCCATGGTTAACTATTATACCACAGTCAGCGTCTTTCACAATAACAGATCCAATAAAGGCATTGAGATTGACATCAGTGCCACAAGCACAAAGTTCCAGATATCACTGTAGCTGAAAGAGTAGTCCAAGAGGAATATGTGAGGTACAAACAGCACAAGATTATGGAAAAGAGGTTCACCCTTACCAATAAATTACATCACTATGCTGGATTTCTCCACCATGAAGTTGTGTAAAAGAAAACTTGCCTCTGAATCTGGGAACAACAACGACGCCAACTCCGCCACCCTGATCGACAACCTCGCCAACCTCGGCCTCAGACAACTCGTCACCGCACACAGCCACGCCGCCGGCCACACGGTTGATTACATCTTCTCCACAGGCTCCCACGTTGCCTTCCACCACACCACCGAACTACACTGGACCGACCACCGCTGCATCCATTTCACCTTCAAGAAACCAACCACGCACCACCACACCCAACATCTGCCTCGCCGCTGCTGGAGCAAAGTCACCGAAGACCAGCTGACCATCTCCCTCGCCAAGAACCCACCCATTGACCCCACCAACTTAGACGCCGCAGCCCGCAACCTCAGACAGTTGATCGACGACTGCGTCAACACCCTCACTCTGCTCAAGAAACCCTCCAACAGTCACACCAACAAGAGAGCCACCTGGTTCCCCAACAAGCTCCAGGGCTCCAAACGCGCATGTCAGAAACTGGAGAAGACATGGCTCCACGAATGCACACCGGACAACCACGCAGACACCACACCTCATCAGACTAGCCAAGAGATCCTCCTTCAAAGACCGCTTGGACAACAGCAAAGAGCTCTTCAGCATCGTAAAGGAACTCTCCAGCCCGAGCGCCAACGCCAACGACATCCCGCCCTCACCAGAACTGTGCGACTCACTAGCCATCTTCTTCCACCGCAAGATCGCTGACATCCACGACAGCTTCACACCACGACCACGCCGACTACGCCATACTCCACCCCCCCTGTGAACACCACCAGTGCCAACCGCTTGACCTCCTGGTCCAACGTCAACGACGACGAGACTCGAAAGGTCATGAACTCCATCCACTCAGGATCTCCGTCTGACCCGTGCCCTCACCACGTATTCAACAAAGCAGACGCAGTCATCGCACCCCAACTACGAAAGGTTATCAACATCTCCTTCAAAACAGCGACATTCCCGGAAAGCTGGAAGCACGCCGAAATCAACGCCCTTCTCAAGAAGCCCAAAGCGGACCCCCAAGGACCTCAAGAACTTCCGGCCCATCTCCCTGCTGTCCTTCCCAGCAAAGGCCATTGCAAACATCGTCAACATGCAACTGGCCCGCTACCTGGCAGACAACAACATCTTGGACCCATCACAGTCCGGATTCAGACGAAAGCACAGCACCGAGACAGCCCTCATCGCCGCCACAGACGACATCAGGCACCAACTAGACAACGGCGAAACATCAGCCCTCATCCTCCTGGATCTGTCAACCGCCTTGGATGCGGTCTGCCATCGCACTCTAAAGACACGCCTCCAAGAAGCCGGAATCCAAGAGAAGGCTCTCAACTGGACCACGTCCTTCCTCACCGACAGATTCCAGAGCGTCCGCCTCCTACCCTTCCGATCCGAAGCCACCGACATCATCTGTGGCGTCCCCCAGGGCTCATCCCACAGCCTGATGCTGTTCAACGTCTACATGGCCCCCCTCGCACAAGTTGCCCGCCATCATGGCCTCAACATCATCTCCTACACCGACGACACCCAGCTCATCCTCTCCCTCACCAAGGACCCACACACCGCCAAAACCAACCTCCACGAGGGAATGAAGGCTGTCGTCGACTGGATGAAGAGCAGCCGTCTGAAGCTGAACTCGGACAAGACGGAGGTCCTCATCCTAAGACCCCCCCCCTCAGCCTGGGACGACTCTTGGTGGCCGACCACACTGGGAACAGCACCAACACCCACCGACCACGCACGCACGCACGCAACCTAGGTTTCATCCTCGACTCCTCCCTCTCCATTTCTAAACAGGTCAACACCGTATCCTCCTCCTGCTACAACACCCTCCGCATGCTCCCCAGGATCTACAAGTGGATCCCGATCGAAACAAGAAGAACGATGACACAGGCCCTCGTCAGCAGCAGACTGGACTACAGCAATGCACTCTATGCAGGAATCCCAGCCAAACACCTATGACGACTCCTCACCCACACACACAAAGCACTCCACAACGCCGGACCAGCCTACCTGAACAGCAGACTCAGCTTCCACACTCCCACCCGCCAGCTCCGCTCCGCCAGCCTCACCCTCGTCGCTGTCCCGCGCATCCAATGGACGACCTCCGGTGGCAGATCCTTCTCCTACCTCACCGCCAAGACCTGGAACATCCTCCCAACCCACATACGGCAGACCCAAGACCTACTCACCTTCAGAAGGCTCCTCAAGACCT
Organism: Lissotriton helveticus; assembly: GCF_964261635.1. NCBI lineage: Eukaryota > Metazoa > Chordata > Amphibia > Caudata > Salamandridae > Lissotriton > Lissotriton helveticus. Next base: position 790,265,473 of record NC_136068.1, read on the forward strand.
GGCTCTTCAAGTAGTAGCAGCACCCCCCTCCCCTCAGCGCATTGGGACCCTCACGGGTAAGTAGCGCGCTTTACAAGTACTCTGATTGATTGGTTGATTGAATTTGCTGAAGAATCTGTTCACAGACCAAATTAGCATGTCTCAGGTTAATTATTCTCTGTATTCTCTGATTTTAACTCCTTAACCCTATTGGATTTTTGGTGCATGTGAGAAATTGGGTTACTGGTTGAGGGTGGAGAAACTCTGCTCAAGCAACAAGCACAATACTTGTCAGGGTGAGTCACAAGCAAACTCCAAATTAACCTGTGATCAACCCTCTGATAGCCTGGCACAGGGTAGTCAGGCTTAACTCAGAGGCAAAGTGTAAAGTATTTATGCAGCAGTTCAAACAGTAATAAAGTGAAAACACAACACAAAAAGAATCCCACACGGATTTAGAAAAATAGAGCAGACTTTATTAGGTAAATAAAGACCAAAACAGCAAGAATCCAATCAATAGTCTTGGAGAAATGCAATTTTAAAGACTTAAGTGGAAATAGTACAATAGGTTCAATCACTGCTTGGGGTTGTGTGAGAACGAGAGGTTCAGGCCAACCCCGATGGAGCGCTGATTGGAAATAGGGACCAGGTTAGTCCCTCTCAAGAGGTCTTCACAAAAGAGTAGTACAATGTAAATGGAAAACCTGTTGCACTCTACTAACAACAGAGGTCCTCACAGAAGAGTAAAATCAAGTTGGAGATAGAAGGCTGCATTTGTTCTGCTATACTACCAATAGAGGTCCTCACAGAAAAGTTAAATGAAAATGGAAAGCTGCAGTTGTTTTATTCTACCAATAGGTGTCCTAACAGAAGATTACAATGGAGATGGAGACAAAAATCTTCAGTTGCTCTGTGTTACCAGAAGAGGTTCCTACAAAAGAGTGCAATGGAGGTGAAATGCTGAGGTGTGTGGCTTCAACTTAGAAATTTTGGGGGAACTATGTGTCAGTCACAAAGCTGAAGGGGTGTAGTATCTGTTTGTTTTTTGCTCTTTGGCCTTTTGGCAGATATTAAGGGCCTGATTTAGATCTTGGTGGACATGTTACTGTCACAAAGGTGACGGATATCACGTCCGCAGAAATATAAATCTCATTATATCCTATGGGATTTATATTTAGGCAGACAGAATATCCATCACTGTTGTGACAAAGTAAATAATCTGCCAAAATCTAAATCTGGCCTTATGTGCTGGTTTTCCCTGCTTTGAAGTCTTTACAAAAAAAGGCGTAACTACTCAGACCTGGAAGGTTCTAGGTACTTGGTATACATATCCCTGGCTTACTCATGGGTAGGTTGCATGTCCCTGAGGTGAAGGGTGAAGACTCCAGCTTGGACCCTGGCAAATTGGACCCCAGGCCTGGGCCTTCGATCTCTGGCTTGTGCAGAGCAAGGGTGTGATTGAGGGAATGGTCAAAGGCCTAAGGTCTGCATCGATCATAGGCTACAGCACTTACACTTAGCTGTAGGTGAAACTGGATTAACTTTGCTGCTGGCCCTCAGAAGGAATTGCAGTAAGGAGAACCCACTTGTCTGAGTCTGACAGAGGTGACAGAGGTGACCTTCATTTTTCAAGGCAAAAGAGACCATCACCAGGCAAGGAAAAGAAGGCTTGGAGGTGCCCCCCCACAAAACTCCAGAGGATCCACTTCACCTGCTGAACCAGGAGAACACAGGAGCAAAGGAGCCCGCAGTTAACCAAAAAACCAACAGAGGTCCATGCTATCAGCTAACCATGGGGGTCTAGAAATAGAGGAAGGATTTAAACTGGAAAAGGATTTAGATTAAATTATGTAGTTAAGGAAAATATAGAAAACAATTATGGGCCAGATTTAATATGGTTTTGCTTTGTCCTTGCACCTCTCAAGGGGGCGCGAGGGCGACACAATACCTAAGTGAGATTTATCAAGCCCCGCAAGCCCACCTTCCATGTCCCTGCAAGGCTTGATAAATCTAGAGTAACGCAAGGCAGAGCAAATCCCTGCCTTGAAGTTACCCACACAACCACCCATGGATTTGAGCACATTCCCAGATCTATCATAAGCGGTAGTCCTGAGAATGCGTCAGAATGCTACTCCTCACCAGGCAAAGCGCAACAAGCAGGAATATCTTTATTTCTCCTTGTTGTTTCCTCTTTCTACATCTGCTGCATTCTGCAGCACACATGGAAAGAGGAAAAGGCCATATAGGATTGTTTTTGTGCAGGAAGGTGCTGCACAAAAACAATGCTGCCTAAAAACAATCTTGCCTACAACACAAGCACTCCTGCCCCATGACTCAAGGGTACCTGCATTGGCGCTAGGTAGCAAAAAGTGCGCCAGCGCTAGGAAAGGGCAGGCAGGTACTGTATACTATTTAATACTGCACATTTCTGCCCTTTCCCTTTCATGTAGAGCAGCGCAGCAAGGTGACTTACTGCGTTGCACCGAATGAAAGTATGATAAATCTGGGTCTCAATGCTTCACAAAGGATATGTAGTGCGTAATGCAAAATAAGGAAAATTGTTTCTTTAAGTTACTTTGTGTACATGCACACGCGACTGGCTGGTGCTTATAATAAAGACCGCACTACGCTTGTCAGAAGCCTTAATGGTTGAAATCCAAGAAACTGAATCACAGTTTAAAACTACTGTGACAGGATATAAGAAAAAACTGGATGAAATTAACAAAGAACTAAATGAATACAAAGACAACTTGATGCAATCAAAGGTCACTAAGTTCCAAAAAGATGAATTTGATCAAATTTACCCGTATGCTGACCCCAACTACACACCACCGATTAGAAACTCTAACAACTCTGACTATTCTGATGGTAACTCATCTAACAGTAGTGGGTCAAGCGACAGCTCATACCGACAGAGCCAAAGAAGAGGGAACAGGGGCAACAGGGGCAGATCGGGCTACTATAACCAACAACCAAGATGGCCCCCCGCTCCTTTACCAGGAGGCGGTCCCCAACCATTCCCCTTCTAAAAAACACAGTTCCCCCTCATGGGCTGGAACCCAGCCTTTATGCAACAACCCCACTTCCAGAACCAATATCAACCTCCTTTTTTAGACAGAGGCCGGAGAGGAAGAGGGAAGAGGAGAGGGAACAACCAAGTCTCCTGGGACACAGATGACCCAGTAGGCAACCACACTCGCAGCAAAGCATCGTTACCATGAACGAGTGCGCTGTAAGTCTCATCACCAACCTGTCAGACAAAGAATTGACACCCATGGAAACCAAAGTGCTGGAAAAGGGTCTGGGATTTGCCCCAACTGCCCATCCGGATAAATTTAGACTACACTGTGAGTTAACCGACTTCTTTAGGAAACTTAAACTCAAGACCTTCTTTGAAGGAAAAGATGACCCCAATAGTGACACCCACAAAGGGGGACACAGGCCTGCGTCTGAAATCAAGCTTTTCCCCTCCGTCCTACGCTGTACCGGCAGCCATCACAGCCTTCGAACAAGCAGTTTTCCAGGACATGGAGACATGCCAAGAACCAAAGACGTTTGGCAACTTCAGTACGGCAGAATACAAAGCCCTCCAGGACCTCCAAAACAACACAGAGATTACACTCAAACCCGCAGACAAAGGCGGCGGTATAGTCATTCAGAACACTAGAGACTATGAGAAAGTTTGCCAAGACCTTCTGAATGACAGAAAAAACTACACCCCCTTAACCAAAGACCATACAGCAGAGCTGAAAACTAAAATCACTCACCTTGTAAAGGAAGCGGAGGAAAACGGGCACATTTCCAAGAATGAAGCAGATTTCTTGAGGGCCAGTGACAGTGTAATTCCATACTTTACCACCTGTCTGTTTTAATTGCTGATTGGTGTCTCTTTATCCCTAAGGGTGTGCCGATTTCGCCACCACCCCCCTCCCGAGATCCATGGTGTTATTGTCTCTCACCATTCAAGTGAGAACTTTTTAACTTGTTGTTTTACTGCTGGGGTCACTGGCCATTTGGTCCATTGATCCTACCATCCACATACGCCCCTCGTGCGAGTCAACCAGCATGTGAATAATGCTGAGTGCATTTTTATTGATCTATTATCCACTTATGTACCCACCCCCTGGCGCGTGCACCACCCTCCTGACTTGGTTTGGTGCTAAATGTATCGCTAGACTACCGGTTGTTAGTTTTTCACAACTAGAGCACTTTGTGACTACAATAAACATACTCTTGAGCTAAGACCAATAATTAATTTTTTGTTCTGTCTCTTTTATTTATGTCCATGTCGCTTCCTTTGCAGGTGCACAATTTTTTGGTTTCTCAAATCGAGAGTACCAGAGAAGGATTTTTTCCTTCACTTGCACTTTGTACATATTTTCAGTTTCACGTCTCTAGGTTAGTGTGGGCCTTAGCGTGCTCATACCGCTGGTGTTTAGTCCACTTTTAGGTCCTGACGAATGCCTGGTAAAGTTACACCTCTTCCGGCAGAAACATGTTGACCCACTTGTAAACTATCTGGAAATAGCTAAACAATCTATTTGGCTTGTTTTCCAACATATTGATTTTAATATGTCCAATTGATCAAACATTAAATATTTTTTTGATACAATTTAGACATTTTTAATTTTCACCACCACCACTATCACTTATCATTCACCATTTCACAATACACTCTCCGCAGTAAATCTGGCGTTGTAGCACACTGGGGAGGCATTCGGCCTCTCCCAGTGGGGCCCTATGATGAAGCATGTCACCAACCATGTTGGTGAGTGAGGGCTTTCTATACAAACATAATTGGTCTTTTGTTTCCTTGTTTTCCTGCTCTTGTTGTCGTTAGAGTTCTTACACTCTTTTCTTGTTTAAGTCAAAGTTGAAGAATGACATTTGTCTGCAAGCAATGTCAATAATGTGGGATCATGAGAATTTAAAAGGGGTCAAAACATCTCCCGTGGCTGCTGCTAAACAATCTTATATATGGTGCATATGAAAAACAATGTTAATATATAACAGATGCATCCTCATACACCAATTATGCTGCACAGCGAGTTGAGCAAATCATCAAATAACTGTGTAATCTCATCCAGGTAATCCATGTTTAATCCACTTTTCCCATAAATTTGAACATTTTCCAAGTTCACACCAGAAGCAATGTATTTCAAAGCTTCAAATGCCAAAAGACATGCTCGTCCAAGCTTTATAAATTAGAACGATGGAAATTTACAATACATTCTGGTCAACAAGATGAAGATTCGGGCCGTGAAGCCCTTCTTCAGGGATAACTAGAATGTAAATGTAAGCTCATCAGTATCGACAGGAGAATCTTAAGTAACATATCTATAATCACATACCAAGATTTGTAATTGGAAATACATCGCCTCTGCTGTGAACTTTGAACATTTTCAAAGAAATGGAACAAAAGTGAATTAAACATGGTTTACCTGGATGAGTTTCCACAGTTATTTCCTGATTTGCATTCAGCTGCTATGCAGCGTGATTGGTGTAGGACGATGCACCTATTATAAATGAATCACTTGCTCTTGCTCTTGGGACAGAGCACATCAAGCTTGCACGCAAAAATACTGCCTTGAGTACTTGATCATTTCATAAAATTAAAGAAAGATTGATGTGCATTCCATCATTCATTTGCATATGAACAATGCCCATGTTACAACTTGGGAAGCTGAATGCTTTTTAATCAGATATTGTGCTGAAGTGAGAGGTAGAATGCTACAGAGAAATAAGTGACACATGGAGCAGAAAGAGAATGATTTTTGCTGTTTTAAAGCTAAATCCAGCAGGTGATGTCACATTTCTAACACAAACCTTTGCCATTGGGCCAAAAAGAAGAACTCTGAGCTTCCCATAGCAGCCAACTTCTGCAGAAATTGTTTTCAATTTGGTCTCTTGAAAGACAGTTCTGTGGGAGATGGGGCATAAATACCAGGACTGCAGAACTCCAAAATCCTGCAGTTTGTGTGGTAACACCACACATTTATATACAAATCTGCCAAAGAGGCAAAACTCAAAGGCGACACTGGTATGCTCTACCTGTAATTTATTCATTATAAATCCCACCCAGGAGGAAGTACTTGTGCTCTAGAGGATAATTCCACATCGGTGGGGCGCCAATACTGGCAAGTAAAACATCAGACAAAACAATAAAAGGAGATGCCAAAAAAATAAGCCAATTAAATCTACCCTGCAAAGTAAAAAAATTAAATCACAGTTGGGCAGCAAGATGCTAACAACCCACCCACCCTAAAAATGTATCTGATATTGATATGAACTGGTTTAGGGGGTGGATAAAGGCTTGTCCTCCACCCTCAGGCTGGTACTGGGCATAAAGGGGTGCTCAACATTCCTCTACTCATAACTCTCCTGGACCTATGAAGAATCAGAAGAAGGTCCGCCCTGGTATTTGAAAGAAGACTAGATCTCTTTTCCTTCAGTCCACGACCACAGAAGGGACTCAAAGGGTCAGTTGCCCAACCTCCTTCGTGAGTTTTACGGACACAGCAAGCTTCCAGAGGCCCTTTCCCTGTAGCTGGACAGCCCTGGACCCTGCTGCTGCCCTCCATTTTAGAGAGTCCTAACCTCCATTCGAGGTCCAGGATCCTTGCTGGTGTTAAAGTGTACTCCTCCTGTCTTCAAACTATATAATTTTAGACTTAGAAACTCTGTGGAATTTCTGCCTGGAAAACCAAGCCAGATCCAGGATTGCTGTTGATATTGCAGCCATTGACATTGAATCACTAGTCATACTCAGCATGCTTGCTTGCCCCACTGAAAATGATCCCACTTCCAGAAAATTTTATTTGACTGAATATAGACAGCAGTAGAACAACAAGAGAGTGTCAAGAAAGTGTCAAGAAAACACAGTGAATTAGCACATAATCAGAGATCTGAATATTCCTATAGAATTCTCATTGGAAATCACTTGGATCTTATTAGAAGCCCTCACTCACCACCATGGGTGGTGACATGCTTCATCATCGGGCCCACCAGGAGAAGCCGAATGCCTTCCTGGTGTGCTACAACGCCAGATTACTGCGGAGCTGGATTTGTTGTGACAGTGATGTGAAAAACGTGATATTAAAATTGTCAAAGAACTGTACCAAAAGGAAAATGTATTCAATGGACAGTCTGACAAGGTTAAAATATGTGTAGGGAAATGTGCCAATTAATGTATTGGTTATTTCCACTTAAAGTGGGGTCGACATGTTTCAGCCCTTATGTGTAAGATTTACTGGGCTTTCTTCAGGACCATGTTATATGTACCTCGGCGGTGTGGGCGCGCTAAGGTCCACCCTACCAGAGGACGTGAAAGTTAAAATTGGTTGTGTAAAAGGTGCAAAAAAGAACAAACCAACAAGTAGTGGGGTTTACCTCTTATTTAGAGGAACCTGTATAGTCTGGAGAGACAAGACATACAAACAGAAAAGACAAACATACGGGTTAGAGTAGTCTCATCATTTGGCTGTTTGAAAAAGTAGCTCTCTGAATATATGTGCACTAATGGCTAAACAAGGAGACGTGACCGTTGTGCCATATGTGCTATGTTAGGTACATCAGAAAGATGTTTATAGCATGCACAAAGTATAAAGACTATTCGAATGGTACTCAGTCTATGCTCACAACATGCTGTGTATATGTCATCCAAAGGATGTTTAGAGCATGCAAGAATCCTAGAGGGGGTGACCGATCAATATTCGCACTGTGGATATAGCACTAGTGAATAGCGATCAATAGGCCAGACGGTAGGGCCGGTGGAGGTGTGTATACCACTGGGGTATATAATTATCAGGCATCTAAGGATCACTGAAAACTAAGGCAAGGTAGTTCTCACTTGTGTCAAAAACGATCCACGCCCCATAGGTCTCTTGTTGTTTTACTGAGATTACCCGGGGGACTGAGGGTGTCCCTTTCCCTCTCTCTCATATTGTTACTACTGAATATAGACAGCCTCATAAGAAACAATGCTGAGCAGCAGCTGATCAATGTCGAGGCCTTCCTGAGCACATACTTCAGTCTCCATCCACTCATATAAGCTTCCAAGTCAGAAGTTAAACTTTCCACCGGGACTATCCTGGCCCCTCTATTTGACCTGCCCTCCATAGCGGTCTACCGTCACTTTTGATTTTAGTACGGCCTAGCACAACCAGATAACTGCAGTTGGTGCTTTGTACTTTTTAATGCTACTTTTTTGTGAGCTTCAAACAGTCATATCTCTAGATCTACTTATTGGATTTTGTCATTTTGGTGTAATTTTGTTTATTAAAATCTACTCTATTTTTCTCAATTGCTTTGGGATTTTTCTTGTGTTGCACTTTATCTTTGTTACTGTTTGTGTGCTGTCTAAATACATCCCACATTGCTGATTAGTAAAGCCTGACTGCTTTTTGCCCAACCACCTGATGGTTAAGTGGTTTATGTAGTGACATTGGGGGTTCACTCTGGCAAGGATTGTGATTGTTAGTTGAAGTGGGTTTTCATGCCCTTCAACAAATACAACAATCACTCACACTACTTAAAACCAAGATGCCCGAACCTTCATTTTCCTGCTCAGAACTTGTGTGCCCACACTTGAGGCATCACCATGGAATTGAGCAACCCCTCCAATATGGTTATTCTGGGGGCAGTCCCTGCGCAGCGGGTGCGCCGATTGTGCGCCAAAGGAGCGCCTAAGGCAAGCCCGTCTGCGCCCGTCAGCGCTAAGTCAGCGCTCAGGGCGAGCCATTCTGCCTGATGTGAATGAGGGAGCTGTACTGTCATTCACTTATCGAGTGAGTTATTGAAATCTCTCAAACCTCCTCCTTGCCCGTCCCATATCGGCATGTTGGTAGGCCCTACAAGGGACTAAGTTTGTGTGGACTGTGGGTTCATATTTACACCGGAGCCCATTTCGATTGATATGTCTGCTGACACATTCAGGCCTGGGAGCATTAGTGCTTGCCTCATCAATGCTTGATCATTGAAGAAGCACTATGTAGATGTTGCTGATTTGATTGCTGACAATGGTTCAGATCTATTGTTTATTACTGAGACTTGGCTTGATGCCTTCTCTAACCCCATCGTGGACTTGGCTACACCTGTTGGCTTTAAAGTCCACCGGTTGAATTGCCCTGTAGGCAGAGGTGGTGGTTTGGCTATTTTGTATAGGGAATGTTGGACTCTTTATAGTTAAATACCCACCCTCTGGGGAGACTGTGAGGTTCTGGATTTTAGTCTACAACTTTCCGCCCACTTTACTCTGGGGGGGTCCCTGATTTATCGGCCACCTGGATCAGCCAGGGTCTTCTTGGATACCGGTAGGGATGCGCTGGCAGAGCGTGCATTGCGCTATTCGAATTATGGCCCTCATTAGGATGGCGGGCGGACTTAGTCCGCCCGCCATCCTCACAGTGAAAGGGAATGCCCGCCATAAGGGTGGAGGTCCCTTGGGGGCAATTAGGATGCGCCCGCCACAGCGGCGGGCGCATCCCGTATTTTTAGCATTGCGGCGTGCGGTGCTAAAAGCATCGCTCGCCGCAATGCTAAAATACATGTTGTGCATTTCAAAGCACAACCTGACAGGCACCGCGCGGTGCCTGCTATGTTGTTCTTTGATAGGCAGAGGGGTACTATAGGTACCCCAAATGTGCCCCCCCCCCGGAGTCCATGGGGGCCCGCAGGGGGCCCCCAAAGCAGACTCCGCATGCCTTTCCGTGGGGCCACAGAAAGGCATTCACAATAGCACATGCAAAATTGGCTGGCGGTGTCTGAAAGACACCGCCACCAAATAGAAGCCTTTTCGCCCGGTTGACAGTCTTTCCGTCCGCCGCAGACCCCCCAGCCATTATAATATGGCGGGGGTCAATCCTGCATGGATGGTGGGTGGATCGCCCCCGCCTGGCCGGCGGTGGCTACTGCCGGCCTGGCGGGGGCGATCCACCCGCCATCCTAATGGGGTCCTATGTGTTTCTTGGGGTTGTCAATCTCCATCTTGACCATACTGAGATGACCGATTCTACAGCTCTTCTGGACTCCCTCCACTTGGCCAACCTTTCACAAAGGGTCATGTTCCCTATCCTCAAGGAGGGCACACTTTGGATATCATCTGTTCAAATTTCCCTATATCGTCGGTGAGGCCGAGGCCCGTCGCTTGGTCATATCATTTTCCTATATTCTTTTCATGGGATATGAAGCATTCTTCAAAACCATCCAACTGCCACCGCCCCCCATCCCCTAGGAAAATGGACCCAGGGCAGCTTAGTAGCTCTCTGGCAGCCTCCTGGCCCTCCCTTCTGGGGGACCTGGAGGAAAATGTGTCTCGCTTTGCCAACTGGATCTCAAGCGTGGTTGCTACTCTGTCGGCACCATGTCAGCCAAGGCTGAGGAGAGAGTCCCCCTCTAAGCCTTGGTTCACTCCCGAGCTGAGGACTTTGAAACATGCATGCAAATATTTGAGAGACCATGGCATTCCAGTGGCTACTGCTCTACTGGTAAACAAGCTCTTAGAGCCAAACGCAAACTCTAGTATGTGGCTATTGGAGTGGCCAAAGGCCAATATTATGTTGCTCGCATTTAGCGGGCCAGCAATAACTCTAAAGAAATCTTTGCAATTGTGCAGAGCTTCTTGGCCCCTAGCACCCAGGCGGCGGTCGCACCTGTCTCAGAGACTTGGTGCAACACTTTGGCGAAATTCTTCAGGGATAAAATAATTAGCATCCAAGAGATGTTTTTCGACTTCTCCCAGGAAGCTTACAGGTGTTGTGTTGGTGTGGCTGATGGCAGAATCTGCCCCCACTTTTTCTGCATTTAGGTCTGTCGATCTTTCCAGCTCTTTTAGATTCCTTAAGGCCCTAAGTCAGAATCACCTAATGACCCGTGTGCGGCCAGGCTTCTGTATGATGTGGCAGATACCATTAATTTAGAAGTGAATTTCATGGTTAATAAATCACTTCTCCGGCCCGCGTTCCAATATCATGGAAGCAGGCACTGATTCTTCCCCTCCTCAAGAAGCCGTCACTTGACCCTCTGTTACCTGAGAAATACCGCCCTATCTTGCTTCTGCCAAGTTTGGCTAAGGTATGCGAGAAGGTGGTCACGTCTCAACTCACCAACTATATTGAAGTGTCAGGCTTGCTTCATCCGGCACAATCCGGCTTCCGTGCTTCGTATAGCACAGAGTCAGCACTGATTGAGGTGACAGAGGAGATTCGGGAGTGGTTGGATGCCGGCTGGAGAGCAGCTTTGGTTATGCTAGGTTTCTCGGTGGCATTCGACACCATGCCACACTCCCTGCTCCTTGACCGTCTATCAGAAATAGGTATTTCTGGCCCAGCTCTGCAGTGGATCAGGTCCTTCTTGGAAGGACGTTGGCAGCAGGTCTGGCTTCCTCCGAGTGCCTCTGTGCCTATGCAGGTGACTACTGGTGTGCCGCAGGGGTCATCACTTAGCTCCCTGCTTTTCAACATCTACGTTACTCCGCTGGTCTATCTTGCGGAGTCATTGGGGGCTAAAGTAATGGCCTACGCTGACGATACCCAGCTTTTGTTTTCTTGGAGCAAGGAGGATGACTTGGTTGTGGCTGCGCAACCTTGTTTGTCTTCAGTTTTTCATTGACTGGCGAATGCACAGCTGAAATGCAATGAAGGAAAGTCTAAAGTGCTTCTGTATGGCTCCTTCACGATGGATTTCAGAGAAAGGCTTTGGCCTCCCGGTTTTCAACGACATACTGCGGGCAAAGGTCCCACTAAAAACCTTGGCGTCTGGTTCGACAAAAATCTGAATTTTGCGACACAAGTGAAGAAGCGGGCCGGTACCTGTTTTGGCACTCTGAAAACCTTGAGGAAGTTTCTTCCCCTTCTGCCAGGTAGTGCAAAGAAACTGTGGTCCGTGCATTGATTTTGTCCTGCTTAGACTATGCCAACGCCCTCTTGGTTGGCAGTCCGGGTTTTCTTGCCAAGAAACTTCAAGTGGTCCAAAACTCAGCGGCCAGACTTCTTTTGGGTCTGTCATCAAGGCATAGTGTTCGCACCCACCTGCGCTCCTTGCATTGGCTCCCAGTTGAATCTTGTCTGAAATGTAAAATGCTGTCAATCGCTCATCGGGCCCTCTACGGTCTAGGCCCTATTTATTGGCAGAAGAGGTTTGCCTTCTACATACCAGGGAGACAGCTGCGCTCGTCTGCTCAGCTGCGGATACAGACCCCTAGGTTTAATCACCAAAAGACTTGGTGGGAATTCCTTTGTGCGCAAAGCCGGTCTGGCCTGGAACATGCTGCCCATGGCTCTTTGGGGTACTCAGGACCCGCTGCTGTTTAAAAAAAAAACGAAAAACTTTGCTTTTTTTATCTTTGAAAGGTGTGCATTTTTCTTTTTCTGAAGCAAGTGCCAGGACACTCTCGAGTAGCCGTGTGCTGTATAAATTAAATATAACATAACATAACATAACATAACAGTTCTTCCCACACTGACTGGGGAAATAAAGAAAGGGCCTGCCCAGGTGTCAGTTAATATTTGCCTGTGACAGGATAGCCCTCCTTCAAGTTAAGCAAGTTCCTGGGTACAGCCCACTGGCTATACTGCCAATGGACTACACTGCCTTACCAGACCTTTTCCCTGCTCAACGAGCAGTTTTTTATTTGTACAAGGTGGCGTCAGCCGCCAGATGACCATTCTAACTCATGCAAATGGACCTCCAGAAGCTTTAAGAAGGTAAAAGATAACTTTCTAAAATACTCCTTTCATTAATAGTTATTAAAAAATATTTTACTGTTCAACATTATACTTGTTCACATGCCCTTGTTTTAAATACCATGCATTCTGTCTTATGGGCAATTAGGCCTACATAGGGGCTATTAAAATATATATTTTCCATTAAATTGGATTATGAATAACTATGAAAAAACTATGAAAAAACTGTCTGGATCATATTTCTACTTGTTTCCTAAAAGAAATGAGCATTACTAAGTGTAATAAAGTAACCCGCGATTGTCCTATGGAACAACCAGCCATCCTTCATTGAAAACTGCAATAAACAGTTTAGCATTAAAGTTTTTCATGTCCTACTTTTAAATACCATTCACCCTGCCTCATATGCAATAAGGCCTGCTTAGGGGGGGGGGGACTTATAAATATTTAAAAGGAAGGTTTAACCTTTCAAAGGGGGTCATTTTGTCAGGTCAAACTTCAAGTTAATCATCGCAAAAGCTAGGCTACAAATGGAAGGCCTGCTTTTGACATTTAACTTACAGGTCCTGAGTACACCTTGAACCAAATACTAGAGATGTATTGGTAAGTAAACTATGCCAATTAGGAGTATGCCAATTTCATCAAGTTGAAATGGGGGGCACAGGCACTTTATGGCTGGCTAGCAGGGGTTAAGTGCACAAACTCCTGCAGCCAGTAAAAACAGAGAAAGCTCAAATCTGGTACCTTCATCCAATCACAACTTTGTGACTACCCTTTATTCAGGCATCCCTGTTATTTCTCTGTCCTAAAGAGAACTCAATATTTCTAAAGAGTTCAAAACTCTCTTGACACCAAAGCACACTAAATTATCGCAGGCTTAATTGATACGCATAAGTACGTATTTATAAACATATTATGAAAGCTGTTGGCTGTAGATAAAATTATTTGTTCAATTCTATGTTTCTTTTCACCTCAGGACACAGTGCACATTAGTCGATGTATCTGATTATTGCACCTTGTATGTGACATTTGTACAGTTTGTATGTTGTCTACAAGTTACTACACTACACATATAGCAACTTTACTTTCCTTGTTTACTTAAAATTCCCTTAAGGCCAGAGTGTGCTAGTGGTTTTTTTAAATTAATTATACGCTTAGATTATACTTTTTAGCCTATCTACAATTTTTGTATAAATGAATTCCAGGTTATCCAATGTTAGGCTAAAGCAAGAGAAAAAGCAGCTAAGCTTAAACGATTGAATTCCAGCTCATTGCTCTAGACCAAGTGGCGAGATGTGGAATTGATGTATTAGAAGAAAGACAAATTACCTGAGTGATCTAAAGGAATGCTTAAAAAATAAAGGAAAAAAATATAGATTCAACTGTAGGCTAAAAATATATGAAGAAGACAAAAAATTAATGAGATCATTTTTTTAAAAAGCACAACAGGTTGAAAATGTCCTGCTCAGATTAAAAGATGAAAATGGCAGAATCTTGCAAGGGTGAAAAAATGTACAAAAGATTGCCAACAAATCCTTTGCTCACTCATACAAAAGCAAAGATCATGATAATGATGTGTGTGAAGATTTTCTTGAAGGATTATGGAATTCTCTTTCAGTATAGGACACAGACTTGCTGAGTTAGCATTTCAAAGGCAAATCATTATTTCTACAAGAAGCTCCAAAGCAAACCAGGACAAGACACCCAACCCCTGAGAATTCTACATGGACTTCTGGAGGCTCATAGCCTCAGACTTTATTGAAATATTGCATGAATTCATTACAAGAAATTACTTACCACAATCCTTTCCACAGGGTCTGTTAGACCTGTCAGCCTTAAGGTGGTCTTCACCCCAACTTTTGGCCTTCCTGGTCCATTTTGTCTGACCTTTTTTTGTTGCTGGTATTAGGACTCTGAGCACTTTACTACTGCTAACCAGTGCTAACGTGCATTTGATCCTTCCTCTAAACATGGTAATATTGGCTCATAACCAATTTACATATTTAATTTATGTGCAAATCCCTAGTGCACTACATTTGCCCAGGGCCTGTAAATTAAATATTAACAGTGGGCCTGCAGCACTGATTGTGCCACCCACTTAAGTAGCCCTTCAAACGTGGCTCAGGCCTGCCATTGCAGAGCCTCTGTGTGAAGTTTTAAGCTGCCATTTTGACTTAAATAAATATACCTTTTGCCATGCCCAAGCCTTCCTTTTTAGTACATATGTTACCCCTAGGGTAGGCCCTGGACTGCCCAGAGAGCTGGATGCAATGTATTTAAAAAGCAGGACTTATACTATTAAAGTTTGCATGTCCTGCTAATGAAAATCGTTTAAAGGCGTTTTTCATTGCTGCAATGTCCTTATCTCTCATATGACAACATTGGGATTGCCTCATTACATTATATGAGTGTGATTCCGAAATGGGATGTTTTAATTGATTCAAGTTTGGTGTCTCTGGAATCCTAATTTAACATCCTAATTCATGGTGAAGTCAGATTTTAAATTACAAATCAAACATTTTCACTTTTAGAAACCAGGCATTTTCTTGCCTTAACTATTTGTTGCCTGCAGACTGTTTCTGGTCACATGACTGGGTGCTTCTCTTAGACAAAGAAAAACCAAAGGTGGTGATGGACGGAGCGTTGACAATACAAACACTCACCCCCAGTCAACTGATCTTTGTTTAATCCGTCACCGTTCTTTAGCTCACTCCGTCAGCCAAGTTCAGACATGGCCATATGCAAATCAGTCTGACCCTGTGCCTCATGGGACCAGTCCAGCCCGAACTGCCAAGCCATGTCTTCCCTGGACCAGAATTAAGCTTCCCAGGACCGGTTTCTGTGTGTGCTTCTCTTAGACAGTCACACACAATGGGAGCTTAAGTGTGACTGAGTGGGCCAGCCGCTGGCAGGATTGGAGGGAAGAGCTGGGCTCAGCCTCACTTTCACCTTAGTAGGCTGTGTCCTGTTCTCACACAAAGGGATACATACACCCTGTAGTTTGTCTGGAGCCAGGGCAGGGTGGGCAGGGTATCTGTGGATGTCAAGACATGCCTCTAGAAGCATCTCCCCACTTCAAAGGCAGAGGTGTGTATAAAAGAAAGACACCACCAATTCAGTACACTCCTGGACCTGTGGATACTCTGCCAAGAAGAGGGACTGCTGTGCTATTGAAGGACAGCCACTCTGCTGAACTCCTGCTTTGCTGTGCTGATCTACTGCCCTCTTGCCTGAATGAGAAGGACTGGACGTGCATCTCAAGAACCCAGAACCTAGAGAGACTCCAAGAGCTAGTTGGCTGGCCTCC
Source organism: Lissotriton helveticus (assembly GCF_964261635.1). Classification (NCBI taxonomy): domain Eukaryota; kingdom Metazoa; phylum Chordata; class Amphibia; order Caudata; family Salamandridae; genus Lissotriton; species Lissotriton helveticus. The sequence goes on from NC_136068.1 coordinate 790,281,436, forward strand.
TGATTTAAATACTTAGGACATAACAGGCTTCCAACCTCCTGCACGTGTACTCAGCCATCGGTTAATCTACCCTGCCAAATAGTGCCATCCCAGTCCTGGCCCCTTGCAAGTGGACCTCAGGAGCTTGCCAGTGGAACTGATGTATCTTCTCTGCGGAACTGATGCATCCCTGAGCATAGCCGACATATCGCCATGGCTGAGCAGCACCTCCCTGAGAAAAACGCATTGTTACTGCTGGGTAGATTGGACCCATCGCAAAAGACTTGCATCATAGCCCTGCAAGTCCTTGGAACCAACGCAGCGCCCTGATGATGTCGCACATCCACAGCCCAGGTCCTCACATTTCCTGACGATGGCAGCCTCGATGATAACGCTGAAATCTGCTTCGCAGCTTCACACCTCCTTGGACCTGACACATCACCAGCTGCACACTGTATCCTTGATGCCAGTCTTCACATCACAATCTCCATCACTAGGAGCCTCAACAACAAACTCAACAGGACCTCACACCACAGCCTCACCTCATCCCAGAACTGGCACATCGTTATGAGGTGGATCCACTCAACTCTCAGAAACCAGGATTTGAGGTCCTCTGTTCAGTGGACCTAACTGGACCCTGTTAACGGCCCACATTCCATCGCTGTCAGCCTGAACGTATGACTGTGACTGGTTGTGTGAGTGTCTGAATAGGTCTGCAAGAGAGTGTGTGAATCTCTGTGTGGGTCTGTGAGTGGGCCTGTGAGTGTCTGTGTGAGTAGGTAAGTCAGTGAATGAGTGTCTGAGTGGGCCTCTGAGTGGGTGTGTGAGTGTCTGGGTCAGTCTATGACTGGGTGTGTGAGTTTCTGAATAGGTCTGTGAGTGAGTGTATGAATCCTTGTGTGGGTCTGTTAGTGGCTGAGTGAATAGTGAAGTTAGTGTGTGAATGTCCAAGTGGGTCTGTGAGTGGGTGTAAGAGTATCTAATTTGCTCTGTGAGTGGAAGTAAGAGTGTCTGAGTGGGTATGTGTTGGACATGACCCTTCTTAGGGGATTTCCCTAAAGCTTTTTGTTTCTTCTCCTCCTGGTTTTTGCTGATTCTCTTTTCGTGGCTTTAGGACTCTGGGCACTTTCACACTGTAATGCAATGTGAAAGCACATGCACCCTTCCTACCTATGCTAGGAAGTGGTGCTTACTTGATTGGTTTAGACGTTGTACCGGTGAGTTCCCTGTAAAAAGGTACACCAGACACCCAGGGCAGGTACTGCAGTGGCTAATGGTGCGACGCAGCACTGATTGTGCCACCCACCAGAATAGCTATTCAAACAAGTATAAAGGCTGCCATTGCAGGCCTGTGGGTACAGTGGCACCTATGCTCAGGTTGTCATTTCCACCTCATTAGCGAACCCTGACTGGGCCTACTCCTCAGAGCACCCCTATGCTAAGCCCTAAGGGGTGGAGTAAGTGGCAGGTGGAAGACAGGGCAGGTACACATAGATGTGCCATGCCAAGGTAGTGAAGAACCCCAATGTGGGTTCTCCCTACCTAGGAGGTTGGCTCTTCCCATTGGACAACACCAGGGGTTTGGTGATTTTCTTTTAATGGCCTTAGAGCTCGGGGCACTTTCCCACTGTAAATGCAATGTAAAAGTGTGTGCATCCTTCCTGCACATGTTGGGAAGTGGTGCTTGCCTGATGTTTTTAAACATGTCTTAAGCCTGCCATTGCACACTTGCTCCTATGAGGCGTTTAAACATGGTCCAAGCCTGCCATTGCAGGCCTGTGTGTGGATAATTGCACTTATACTCAGGTTGGCCTTTCTAAACCACTAGCTAAACCTGAAGGAACCTTCTCACTACCACTAGCGTGCCCCTGAGGTAAGTCTTAAAGGGTGAAGCAAGTGGTAGGCAGAAGGGTAGGCACTACACATGTGTTCCCTGCCTAGGTAGTGAAGAATACCTATGCGCGTTTGCACTACCTATGAGGTTTGCTCTTCCCATAGGCTTACATGGGGGAATGGCTGAGATTACTTCAAGCTGCAATTGTGACTTACAGTGGAGCACCCTCATACTTTTGCCTATCATTGAATTTACAATGACAAACCCTCTCCTGTGGTACATTTGTCAATAATAGCTTGGAAATGCCACTTTCTAAAAAAGATACATTTCTCTGCTCTAAAACCCTTTGTGTGCCTTTTAGTTTGACTCTAGGCCACACTGGAGGCTGGGGGAGCACATCTGTGCATTCTGCCAGAGAGCCCTATAAACATTAGGTATGCAACTGGAATGACAGACTTCTGCTATTTGAGGGCCAGGCTGGATAGATTGGAAGAAGAGATTTTGACACCTGGCCTCTTGGAGCCAGATCAGGCCTCACTAAAGACTAAGGGCCCCATTAGGATGGCCGGCAGATCGACCCGCCAGGCCGGTGGTAGTCACAGCCGGCCCGGCGGGGACGATCCTCCCGCCATCCATGCAGAAATGACCCCCAGCTATATTACAATGGCTGGGGGGTCCGTGGTGGTTGGAAAGACTGTCTGCCGCTTTTCCGCCCGGTCGACATGTCGACTGGGCGGAAAAGGGTTCTATATGGTGGCAGTGTCTGAAAGACACCACCAGCAATATTAGGATGTGGGGTTTGAAATGCCTTTGCCACGGACAGGCATGCAGAGTCTGCTTGGGGGGCCCGTTGTGGGCCCCCAGGGACTCCGGAGGGGGGTGCACATGGGGGTTCCTATGGTACCCCCCTGCAGTTCCATGCATGGTGCCTGCCATGTTGTGCATGGAAGTGCACAACATGCCTTCCTGGCATTGTGGTGGGCGGTGCTGAGTGCACCGCCCGCCACAGTGTTAGGAATGCAGGATACGTCCTCCACTATGGTGGGCACATCCTAATGGCAGCCATGGGACCCCCGCCCTTATGGCGGGCAGTCCCTTTGTACAACGGGATGGCAGGCAGACAAAGTTACCCCTCCATCCTAATGTGCCCCTAAGATCTGCATTCCACAGACCCTTTAAAGATAAGACTGAAATTTTGGGGAGACATCTGTGGTTCAAACGAAAACCCTCCGAACCACCGCGAACTTCAAAGGTACACTTCACTAGAACTACTGGTGCCATACTTCAGCAGGACAGATATACACTTGTAGGGACATGGGTTCGAAGATCCAGGAACTGCGTGGTGGACTCTGCCAGAGACATCTGTTTTGCACATGGAGTATTACTGCCATTGTACGGGTCCGTGAGTTCTTCCTGAATAGTGGCTGGCCTGACTTTCTGCTGCTGTGTGCCACCCTGAAGTGTGCTCTATAAGGGTTTGTTGGCTTGCTGCCATTCCATGAGGAGGTGTCAGGGATCCATCTACCTGTGACACCTGGAGAGCAGTGCCTTCTTAAGTGCCCACAATGTCGGCTGGATCCCAACTGCTAGCGTGATGTGAGCAAGGAACTAAGGGGTCTATTAGGATGGCGGGCGGATGGGCTCTGCTGGGTCGGCGGTGGCAACCGCCGGACAGGCGGCGGACATCCACCCACGATCGCAACCCGGAAAACCGCAGGTATCATTAGCATGGCGGTGACGACCACGGCAGTGAGATTTTCTGCCCGCCACTTTACCGCCGGCCTAGCGGTCAGAACTGGACCACCACAATGGTGCCAGTGCAGAGCCAGGCTCCGCCAGCATGATTATGAGGCTGGCGGTAGCCAGCCTTTTCACGGCGGTGGGACCGCCAAGGAAAGGCATGCGGGAATGTCTCTGGGGCCCATTGCGGGCCCCCAATGTGTTGGGGGTGTGTGTGGATGTACTTGGAAGGTACCCATGGTACCCCACTACATGTCCCTGTACCAGGTGGCAGGCACTGTGCAGTGCCTGCCACGTTGTGCAGAGATATGCTGGACATGTTCCTTTTGACATCGCCGCAATGCTAAAGCCCAGGATCTACCGCGGCGGTCAGATTTTGACTGCGGAGCATACTAATTGGACCGGTGGTTATGCCGCGGACCTGGCGGGCAGTCTTTTTCCACTCTATACACAAAAGAGGGTAATATTAGGGGAATATTTAATGACCTAGCATAGCTGTGATCCCTACATATAATACAAAAACTATACACAGACAATGGGTCAGGGTTACTAGAAGCTAACTCGTAAACTGTACAGTAATTGGGATACAATCTAGGAATCCATGGTTTTCATAGTGAAAAAAGTGTATTCCCATCAGATACCCATCCTGTTCCGCCCTACATCATTTGGGATCCTTCACCCGAAGGAAGTGGAGACTGGTCCACTGTGGATTAGGTAGATTGTAGCCCAATCCTTGTTGAGGATACTAAAAAATGATGGTTGGAAAATGGTAACAGGTAGGTAAATGACTAGCAGTGCAAAGAAAAAGTGACAAGTTCAAAGGAACTAAGTGGTGTAAGTTAATATTGGGTTGTGGGAATGGAAAGAAAACTTTTAATGGGATCCTACCCACACCCAAAGAAATAAAAACAGTGCAAAGTAGTGTAACAAATAACTACTTAGATGTTTAAGAGGTCGACATGTTTCTGCAGTATAGTGGGGTCAAATGATCCCCGTCTGCTTCTTCAGGACCTTATTAATATAATGCTACTGCTTGTGTGCTAAACAATGATTTATAAATGAAAATCATATCACCTGAGATCGCCCATGAAGATGATCCGGTTAGTCATGTGGACATGTGAAACAAAAACACACAAATACACATGTACAGTTAATATCGATAGCTTCAAAGAAATATACAGAATGGTGTAAAAGAATTTTTTCAAGGAATATTGATCAATAGTTGCTAAAAGGTCAACTTAATTGCTACAGAGCACATATGAAGAGAAATACAGGGTAACACTGTACCCACTCACCCATTATTTGGGGAATGAACTCACCACCTCACCCGGCTACAGCTCAGGTATAAATGGAGCACCGCTCTATAGAGTAAAACAGGAAAAATAATACAGAAAGAGGAAGAACCAAGGCAAAAAACAGCTAGACTTGATTGATTATCTTCATTGCCTATCATCATTGCCTGATCAGCGCTGCTTAAAAGGCAAGCATTAGTATGTGTAGAGAATATTATATACACTTCTCGCTGAGACACATTTGTCTTATCGTTATTCATGTTGATATGCGCTGAAAACAAACGCGCTACGCTAACAAAATAGGTGGGAAAACACTGTGAATGTCAACAAGGCTGCCTACTAAGTAGAGAGAGTTCCGCTAACATTTAAGCGGAATTGCCCCACCACAAATGTCAGAATGGTTTACCGCTGGGTGGGGAGCAACGTCGGTTCACCAATCAAAAGGTCGGCACACATGGCCGAAATGTAATAAGCCCCCATTATATTTGCGTTGCTATGACGGCGATTGAAAGTCAAGCAGAGATGCAGGCCAGATTATCCCGCACGAACCCCCTTAAGCTTACCTGTCCGTCGGTACTCCTGACATCCGTCTATGCTGTCTAGTGGGAGGTACCCGAACGGACAGGTGGCGGGGTATTATGACGTGTCTCCGCGCGCTGCTGTTTGGTCATGTGATCGCGGGACGTGTCGGATTGCTGGGTAATGTAGTCCGTTCTGAAAGTCTATCGTTAATTTCAACATTTACAGCCATCGGACTCGCGCCAAGAGAGGGAAGCCCCGATTCCTGTAATCAAATATGAAAATGTTGACAGCGCTAACTTCCAACTGGATTTACTTGTGTCCCGTAATAGGGCGTGGTGCATCTCGCCCAAAACTCAAGGGCGATGTAGTTTGAAGATGCATAAGTGTAGCGCGAAATATTGCAAATTTGTTTATCAGCATGGACATATATTCAGTTATGAGTCTGATCATTTATCACACGTGTATTGAGTTAAAAATCATTTAATGAAGATGATGGTTGGTAGGAAAACCTGCATCCCCACTGACTAACCACCGCCATAACGTACAAATCGTTATAGATGTGATAACGGAGTAATCAAGTAAAAGGGGAAACATTTCTCAACTTTTAGGTCATCATATTCTGATGTAAGGCATAGGCTGGGCCGGCATCCCCAGTAGATTTTACCTCATTTATGGGCCGCTGTGTAGTACAACACGAGTGGTCTAATTTATGTGCCCTATATTATTGAGGATAATCTGCAATGACAGATAACGATCCCTTGTGGAAGCAGTCAACACGTGGGGGTTTATAGCGACATCCAAGGGATATCTTCATTCAATCCCACTTTATCTATTCGGAGTCTATATACCCATTTCTGTTCTCTTCTGTGTAAGAAGGTGCTGATATTGGAGGTGTATTGGGGTCTGACTGGTTCCTCCAACACTGTCCAGCGTAGGTCAGTTGGGGAGTGTTGGGCTGATAAGAAATGATTAGTTAATCTGGTAGCCTGCTTGTTACAACGTATCGAGCTCTTATGCTCTGATATTCTTATCTTTATTTTTCTCGTGGTCATGCCCACATACCTCTTATCACAAGGACACGTGATGAGGTAGATTAGGTTTGAACTATTACAATTCGTAAACCTTCGTTGCTCCCTTGGTCGTTGAGTTCCAATGTTGATCGTGGTAGATTTAGAAGTCTGAGGGCACGCAGCACATTGTCCACACGGGTGGTGGCCAGTGACTGCAGGCATGTCCCAGAGGGTTCCAACTGCTCTCGGAGTGTCCGTCCTCGGTCTGGTATGGACCAGTTTGTCTTTTAGATTTTGACCTCTCTTAAAAGCAAAGAGAGGAACTGGCAGAGTGTCTTTACCAGTGTTGAGGATACCCCAGTGTTTCTTGATAATTTTAGAAATCTGATTGGAGGATGTACCAAACGTTGTCACACATGTCATCTGTGTAGATTTCTCTTTAGGAGGTAATATGTCAAGCAGGCTGGCTCTGTTGTTATTTGCCGCTCGTTTTTTAGACTGATAAACCAATTTATTGGGGTAGTCCTTCTCCAATAGGTCTCGTGTCAAGTTCTTTGCATGTATTTCAAAGGACGACTTGGTCGTACAATTCCTTTGTATGCGCAGAAATTGCCCGTAGGGCAAATTATCCCTTAGAGATTTTGGATGGCAACTGTGATAGTTGAGCAATGAATTCCGGGCCATCGGCTTACGAAAAAGCTCTGAAGTCAGGCCTTGAGATGTGCCATGGATCAATAAGTCCAAAAATGCCAGTTTCTCAGCATCGTGTTCCATGGTAAATTTCAAGAACCGGTTTCGTTGGTTTAACCACTCATGGAACTCTTTGAGTTGGGATACATTACCACGCCATACGACAAAAATATCGTCAATATAGCGTTTCCATGCTCGCAGACACTCAAGATGGGGGTTAGTGTCTGCGAGTACGTGCTCCTGTTCGAACTGATGCACGTAAAGATTCGCGAGACTGGGGGCAAAAACGCTGCCCATGCTGGTCCCGCTAATCTGTAAGTATAATGACTCTTCAAAGGCAAAGAAGTTTTCTGTCATGGCCAATGTTGCTAGCGTCATGATGAACCTGACTGGAGTTATAGAGTTCAGCTCTCTTGCAAATAGTAACTCCTCAATCACTTGTAGTGTCTCAGTTTGTGGTATTGACGTGTATAGACTTTCCACATCGAATGACACCAGGATGTCGGTCTGGATGTCATAATCGATTCCCGGTAAAAGTCTAAGGACATCTTTTGTGTCCTTCAAGAACGTAGGCATTTCTTGTACCATCGGTTGTAAAAACACATCGACAAAAGTCGATAAAGGCTCCAGCAAAGATCCTATCCCAGATATTATGGGGCGCCCAGGGGGTGGGCGCTGAACCTTATGTATTTTGGGTAGTTGGTAAAAATAGGGGGTGACAGGGTTGGAAGTACGAAGGTATTGTCCTTCCTTCGGAGTAATCCATCCCTCCGCGAGAGCTTCCTCGACTACATGCCCGATGACGTTAGTTAGTCTTGCAGTTGGATCTTCTGTAAGTTTTTTGTAAGATATACCGTCATTGAGTTGCCTTAAGCACTCATTGCGGTAAGTCTCGACATCTAGGATAACAACTGCTCCCCCTTTATCAGCAGGTTTCACTACGATTAGGGTTTTTTTTGTCAGTGCTTCAATGGCATCTCGCTCTTCACTTGATAGATTTGAGAAGTGCTTTTGTCTAGTGGAGAAGAGTTCTTGAATGTCATGATTTACAGCTTCCTCAAAAGTGAGGACCTTCGGAGGCAAACCCATCGTGGTGGGATTGAAAGTAGAGGGTTTTTTTAAACCTGTGTTGACACTCAGACTCGTTTGGCTTGTTTCTGATGTTTTATTGGCGAAAAGATAGTGGAGTCTTATCTTTCTGTAGAGTTTGCTTATCTCAATTTGCGCCTGAAAAGGATCAGTACGGTTCGTTGAGACGAACCCAAGGCCTTTATTTAGTACCTGTTCTTGAATCTCAGTTAGTGATTGTGAACTGAGATTTATAACTAAACTGGTCCCGGCGCGGCTGCTTGTTGATCCTGTGGGATCTTCTTCCCGCTCCTCAGATCCATGGTCTGGGGGGGTAGATTCCAGCGAACCTGTCCCTGCCTGGGATTTCTTTGATGGCCCCGGCTCCTCCTGCCCCCTCCTAAAAAAGGCTGTTGATTGTAGTCCCCATAGAATTGAGGTGGGCCATATTGATTCATCATTGTGGGAAAAGGGGGTGGGCCCCATGGTGAGGGCTGCCACCAAGGTGGAATAGGTGGTTGGGAAAACGATTGATTGTACCCTCTCCAACCCCTCCTACTGCCTCCTCTTCCTCGCTGTCTAAATGTAGACTGGCTGTTATTTGATCCATCCGAATCACTTGAGGCACCGTCGGAGCTAGTACTCCCATAATTAGATCCTCCCTTTCGACCATCTTTTTGGTTGGAAAGAAAGAAGTTGTCACCTATATATGGATACACCTTCTCCATTGAGAATTTGGCCAGGTCCTTTTTGAATTTCTCAAGTTTAGTGAAGAGTATAGAATCTCTAAACTCTTTACTGGATTTGTTACTATCCTCTTGTTGTTTTGAGAAAGTTTTGCTTGATGAAATAGTAGCTTTTATTTGTCCTTCCAGGACCTGGATCTCCACCAAGATTTTGTCCACTGTCTTTTTTGCCGTTCTTATTATAAGCACTAACCAGTCGCGTGTGCATTTCCACGCTATAAGCGACCAGTCATGCAGGAATTCCTTATCATCTAAGAACAGGCGAGGAATATTTCCTACAATTAAGCCGCTAGGGGCACAATTGCTTCTTAGGTAGTCTGCCATGACTATACCGTGTACACTGACTCTCGCCAGATTCTTTTTAAGAACTAGTACTTTAGCCCATCCCTCTTCGGGAATAGTACAGGTGGTTGGTAACATGTCCAGCATGCTAGGGTTCTCCAGGAGTAATGCCTGGATTTCAGTTTCATCAAATGCTAGACCTAGATTCGTTGCCATGATGAACTTTGTGTCTAGTATTTCACTACAAAGGCTCCTCTACTCGATCAAAACTACTAATCCTGTGACTCTGTTGAGTCGCAGAAAAAATAACAACACACCCGCAATCAAGAGACTGCTCTAGAACGCTATACACAAAAGAGGGTAATATTAGTGGAATATTTAATGACCTAGCATAGCTGTGATCCCTACATATAATACAAAAACTATACACAGACAATGGGTCAGGGTTACTAGTTACATACTTTTTTCACTATGAAAACCATGGATTCCTAGATTGTATCCCAATTACTGTACAGTTTACGAGTTAGTCTTTTTCCACTACCATGGGGGTCGGGTGATTTCCCGACCGCCATCCTAATAGACCTCTAAGGATTGGCTTGTGTGGAGCCCCAAAAGTACTGCCCACATCTAAGGGGTGTGGCCCCTGGATCATGGGGATTCGACCCGCATAGCCATGTTGGTGGTGAGCGGATTCACTGGTTGTGGGACCCTGGGCTGCCCGCTTCGTCGATTTTGCCGCATCCCTCTCGTGCAACATGCCCAATGTATGCTCATGGGTTGTGATCCTCGGAGTGGAGGGCATACCCTTAGTAGTGCCTCATTCTACCTAGGGCAGTACTGCTGAACTTTTGCCTGTGTGTGTGACTGGAATTGTCTGGTGCAACTAAGATCAACGTGCACCAGATGTTGTGCCTAATTTCCAGGCAGGTACGGAATTTACAACTCTTTGCTGTGTGTGACTGGAATTGTCTGATGCGAATCCAATCAATGCGCACCAGACATTGTGTCTCATTTTCAGGGTGGTGTGGAATTGGCAACTCTTCACTGTGTGTGACCAGAATTGTCTGGTGTGACTCAGGTCAACGAGCACCAGATATTGTGTTTCATTTCTAGAGAGGTACTGAGTTCGCAACTCTGCATTGTGTGAGACCGGAACTGTCTGATTCAATTCCAATGTGCACCTAACATTGTTGTGCCTCATTTCCAGGGAGGTGTGGAGGAGCGGATTAATGTCCTGGGGTGTCCAATTGCTTAGGCGCTATTTCGGTCAACCTGTGTCTTATGGGGTGCATCCTTCTTCCGAGAGGCTCTCGTGGTCCGTTTCCCATTCACAGATTACTCCTTTTTGTACCCTTAATGGAGAAGACCAACAACCCTCTCTTCACCTGCTTCCAATGACTTTGTGTTTCCAGCTGGTATTGCCTGGACCGGGTCTGATTGGTGAGAGTAACTGAAAGGTGAAAACACACTTCCTGAACTGGGCAGGTCCTGGAAGGGGTGCGCAGTCAAAATGTTGATTTTGTTTATATCGATCTACACTAATGTCGATTTTTTAATATCGTAGTGACAGAAAATGGATGTCAAGAATATCGGTGACCAGAATATCGACCTTAAAGTAAGTACCATTGATTTTTTTAATATCGAAGTAAGTAATATCGAAGTAAGTAATATAGTTTGCAAAAATATAGTTGTTAATAATAGCGATATTTATATTCGTGTTATGGATTTTAGTATGTATTTTATATGAATGTTTAACTTTTTTTGTAATGTATTTTTATTATTTTTAAATATGTGTATTAAATGTTTAAGAATTAGTGATTTTTTTAATGTAAATTTTGCCTTTTAGTATCCGAGCATGTTGTGGGTTTATAGGGGAATAGGGTGTGAAGTAATATAATTATAATTAATTATTTAATATGTTTTTATTTATTGTTATTGATTATTAATTAATTATCCATTAATTATTAATTGGCAATACATGTTTATTACTTGATGAATTGATCAGTATATTAATGATAATTTTTTTATTTTGTATGTATTGTTATTGTTAATTAATTTATTGTTAATTAATTATTCATTGGTACATAATTTTTATGACTTGATTAATTGATGATTAAATTAATTATGTTATTTTTTAATGTGTAGCAGGTTGTCGGTTTATAGGGGAATAGGGTGGAAAGTAATTTAATTATAATTAATTAAGTAATATGTTTTTATTGATTGTTATTGATTATTATTTTATTGGTTATTAATTATTAATCCGTAATTATTTTGTCATAATTGATTAATTTATCATTATAATAATTATACTTTATTTATTATTATTTGTTATGTATTGTTATTGTTAATTAATTTATTGTAAATATATTATTAATTGATAATTAGTTTGTATTAATTGGTTAAATGATAATTAAAATAATTGTGTTCTTTTTTATTTGTAGCAGGTTGTGGGTTTAGAGGTGAATAGGGTGGGAAGTAATTTATTATAATTAAGTAATTCTGAATTTTTCTGAATTGGTGTTGATTATGAATTTTTTGTTAGTTACTTTTTCATTAGTAATTAATTTTTAATAATTGATTAATTGATAATTAAATTAATTGTGTTATTTTTTATATTTAGTGGGTTGGGTGTTTATGGGGGAATAGGGTGGGAAGTAATTTAATGTTATTTAAGTAAATATTAATTAAATGTTATTGGTCTTTATTATTAATGTTTTTGTTAATTAATTATTAATATGTTATTTATTTTACAAAAATTATTTCATTATTAAGTATGTAAATGTAACCCCAACCCTATCCTACATTTTCCACAATGTTACACTCACTGGAGTTTGAATAGTAATTTTAACCCTTACGCTAACCAACACCTTCCCTACTGTTGCACTCACTGGAGTTGGAATAGTAATTTTTACCCCTCGGCTATCCAACACTTTCTCTACTGTTGCACTCCCTGGAGTGGGAATCATGATTTTAACCCCTATGCTATCCAACACGTTCCCTACTGTTGCACTCACTGGAGTGGGAAAAGTAATTTGTACCCCTACGCTATCCAACACTTTCCCTACTGTTGCCCTCCCTGGAGTGGGATTAGTATTTTTAATTCCTAGGCTATCCAACACTTTGCCTACTGTTGCACTCACTGGAGTGGGAATACTAATGTTTACCCCTATGCTATCCAACACGTTCCCTACTGTTGCACTCACTGGAGTGGGAATAGTAATTTGTATCCCTAAGCTATCCAACACTTTCCCTACAATTACACTCACTGGAGAGGGAATAGTAATTTTTACCCCTATGCTATTCAACATTTTTACTACTGTTGCACTCACTGGAGTGTGAATAGTAATTTTATTCCCTACGCTATCCAACACTTTCCATACTGTTGCACTCACTGGAGTGGGAATAGTAATTTTTACCCCTACGCTATCCAACACTTTCCCTAATGTGCAACTCTTTCGAGTTTGAAAGGTAATTTTTATTCTTACGCTATCCAACACTTTCTCTTTTGTTGCACTATTTGGAGTTGGAATAGTAATTTTATTTCCTCCGCTATCTAATATTTTTTGCATTATTTCAGTTAATGTAGTATATGATTAATTTTAAAAATACTAAAAATAGTTTTAATTTGGTATATATTTTTTACATTTTTATTTAGATTATTGTTTTATGTGTGTAGATGTATTTATAATGTACAAGATATGTTTTAACAATTTATAAGTTATTAAAATAAGTATGAAAAAGTATTAATAAGTAATTATATATTACATGTATTTGTTTTATTTATTTTTACATTATATATATATATATATATATATATATATATATATATATATATATATATATATATATATATATATATATATATATATATATATATATATATTATATATATATATATATATATTTCTTAGCATTTTTAAACATTTTGAAATATTTTTAACTCTGTTTATTTTAATTATATCTATTATTTACTTTATTTTACATTCTTTTTTTAACCTAAATAAAAAACAATATTTTTAACAACGATATTTGTGACATCGATATTTTTTTCTCGATATTTTTGTACTTAACATAATGTCGATAGGATGTCGATATTCTTGCATTCAATATTCTTGCTTCGAAATTTCTGTAGGTTGATATTCTGACCTTCGATATTCTGTCAGTGATTTCCTGGAAGGCACAGTGTGTAATCCTTTGATGGTACGGATATTGCCCTCAGCCTGATTCTGTTACTCATACTGTGGGTGAACTTCCCGAGTAGTAGCCAAGCCCCTATTTGTCACCTGCCACCTAATTAGTCCTGCTGCCCACCCCCACCTTCTTCCCTAGGACTCTAACTAAGTGTGACTCTGGCCACGATCTGCCTAGTATCAGGGATAAGGTTTTCTTTATTTCCAACTCATGAGTGTAGGGTAGTTGGGGTTAGCTGGAGGGTGGAGGAGGGTTTGAGGCCACAGGGCCTGCATATGAATTATCAACTGACCTGCCAGGTATCAGTTGCGCCTTACTGCTCAGTGCCATGCTACCCAAGGGTAAACGCAGGTTTTACAGTGAATGTAATCACCCACCCCTGATGGGAGTGATAGGTTCTGCCGGGCTAGGACCTCACCTTGACCAATGAGAATCTGCTAGTTCCAACAGTATGTGAGTGGGTGTGTGAGTGTCTGAGTGGATCTGTGAGTGAATGTGCGAGTGGATGTTTGAATTTCTGTGTGGGTCTGTGAATGCATGTGTGAGTATGTGTGTGGGTCTGTCAATGGGTGTGAGAGTGCCTTTCTGAGCCTGTAAGTGGGTGCCTGAGTGTCTCAGTGGGTCTGTGAGTCAATGTGTTAGTGTTAGAGTGGATCTCTGAGTGGGTGTGAAAGTGGCTGAGTGGATCTGTGAATGGGTGTGTTAACTGCATCTTTGAGTTGGTGTTTGAATGGATGTCTGAGTGGCTCTATGAGTGGGTCCGTGAGTGTCTGAGTGGGCATGTGAGTGGGTGTGTGAGTGTCTGAGTGGGTCTGCGAATGGGTGTGAGGACATCTACGTGGGTCTGTGAGTGCATGCGAGAGTGTCTGAGTGGGTCTGGGAATGTCTGACTGGGTTTGAGAGTGGCTGCTTCAGTTTCTCAGTGGGTATGTGAGTGGTTGAGGGTCTGTGGGAGTCTATGAGTGGGTGTGTACGTTGTCTGTGTGGGTGTCTAACTTGGTGCATTAGTGTCTGAGTGGGTCTGTGAGTGGGTGTGAGAGTGCCTGGGTAGGTGTGTGAGTGGGTGGGGATGTGATTGTCAGAGTGGGTCTCTGAGTGGGTGCACAAGTTTCTCAATGAGTGTATATATTTTTTAATTGTTTACAAAATTCACTACTCTGCAGCAGTGATGTAATTTGTGATGGCATCATGTCATCAGTGATGTCACTGACCATGTCATGAGTAATGTAATTTGTGAGGTCATAAACAGTGCATTGCGGGGGCGCAAGTTATAGTTAGCTCACTAACTATAACAGCTGAATTTCTTTGGTTTTGTATGAGTGAAATGTTAGACTATCAATAACATCCCTGCAACCTTGTTTTTTTCAATGAAGTTCCAAGGTTTTTTTAAATGCTAATTTCTAACTACATCAGTGTAACCTTTCTTTTTTTCTGTGAATTGAACGTTTGCAGAGTAGCCCCCGTCTCAGGCCAATTTTGTCCCCAGGGACCCCATCCCCAGTGTCTGGCCACTTCTTTATTTTTAATTTTATTGGGTTAAACTGGAGAGGGGGACTGCATGCCCCCGGGCTAATTTCTGCCCCGGGGACCCCATCCCCAGGGCCCAGCCTTTTAAAATAATCATTTTAATACTAGAGGTGGGCGTCACGCGAACCAATCCCTGGGGCCTGGGCTTTTTACATATCGGGAGGGGGCTCCACGGACACCCTCCCAGGGCCAAATTGGCCCATGGGGACCCCATCCACTGGGGCCTGCCCATTTATAGTGCAATAGGACCGTTTTGGGAGCCTGAAGGCCCCACTGTCTCTGCCTGCTTCCCGGCTCTTGCGGGTGCCGGCATTGCTTTTAAACGTAGGGGTGCTGCTAACATACAGCTTTACAGTGTGTAAAGCAATTCTGCTCTTGCTTGCATGAAGCAGAGCAAAGGTTGCTATGGCTTGGCAGGAGCCATGCTCCCTCCAAGCTATTGCAAGTACAAATACCCGGGGGTGAACCCCCCAGGACATTTCAGGAGCCGGCACTGGGGAGTGGTGGCCTGGGCCGTCTAGGGCTCCAAGAGGTGGGCGGCTTGGCCCGCTTTCCACCTTCCAATTAGCCCCGGGGAGGTGATGGTCCCAGGGGCTGCGGGAAGTCCATGCGGACCCTGCATCAAATTACATTAAAGCCCCAGGGAGGTGGCGGGGAGGTGCTGAGCAGGTAAATGTTGCACTAATCTTGTGAAAATAGCAGTAACCATTGGTATTCATCATTTCTCAATTAGGAGTAGAGCTGTATTTCTGCATTCGGCAAATACAAATCCCAGGTGGATCAGAAATTCCATGTGGTAAGTTACCAATGCAGCATTCCCAGTGGAATTGTATTGAGGGTTTTAATGGGAAACTGCTTGCATTTCTCAGAAGTTGTACAAAGATGTTAAAGCCACGTTACTACAGCTCTCATCTTGGCAGTCGTAAAGGATAATGTAACTTTAATAGTGCATTATCAAAACTTTTCACCATGCATGCAACACTTTTTTACTGAGTGTTATTTAACCTCTAGCAACAATGCCATGCATTTTAAATGGGACGGCATGTGTGCATTGCAGAAGGGCTGCCGCTCTATAAAAGTGCAGTACCATACATACAATTCAGCAAGGCTGCCATACATGTAATGATGCAATGCTCATAGTTGGATGTCTCAGCAAAAAGAGAAGTGTATGAAGAGGCTTGGCACATGAGCTCTTCTCACATTCCTGAGCAGGCATACCTGTTAGGAAAGAGTACATTAGTGCAAAGCTATTAACACACCGAGGACAAGTTCAGTCAAAGCTTCTATCATAAACTTTCACAGTACACAAAACAACAGTACACGCTTTAATCACCAAAGGAGAATGTTGAGCACAGACAGCAGAGCTCCAAGTGTCTCGCACATGCACAAGGCAGGCACAGCACAAGGGACTTCAGCGCATTGCAGGCAGTAGCATGTTAGTCCTGACTGACTTGTTGATGGTGGTGACCTAGAGTTCTCCTCGCCCCTGTCTCCTCTGAGTCATTTGCTGAGTTTTTAATAGGACACTAAAAAGGACTGCTATTTCTGCTAATTTTCATTATGATCAGTGACCCATGCACTGTTGCCTGGTAAGTCGATATCAGTAGACAGGAAACCTTCTGCCACCGCACCCTAGTAACATGGGATGATTCCACGTATGGCGTGAGACTCTTGACCTAAAGAGCCCCACTGACGTTTACTACCACAGCCTAAAGGATGACTTCTCACCTATGGGACTAAATAGTGAATCACAAACTAATCGGGCCCCTTGCAGAAAGAGATGAGAGTCCATGAGTTTCTCATAACTCATATATATTCATAGGCCTTTGGCAGAATGAGAGCCCCCTGAAGAGTGGGAGTTCCTCTGTGCCAAAGGGGATACTGTGGCCTGTGTTAAGTATCTGATGGAGCTGAATCCTTAGGAAACAAACTTGGGGCATATTGAGCATTGTGTTGTTCACGCCCTCTTTGTACCCACTCCAGCCTTGCTCTGCACTGCTCTTAAGCATCAGCCACTTTGTTTAGAAGCTCTGCACTGTCAGCACTTCATTTGGTTTGTTGTACATCCTGTATATATTATCAGTATATTAAATGATCGTTTCTTGCCGTACTTGCAGTACAGTTCCCTCCATATGTTTAAATATCTCTAGACAACAATATTCATTGATACATCTTCTATATTTAATGAAGTAGTGACAGTGGAATATAATTTTCCTCTGGTGCTCAATACTAAACATCGCTTTACTTTGCACATACTAAATTATTGATCATTTGTTCGAACGGTTCCCAGGGACCCATCCTTTTTATTATTTCTCTAATGACACAAGAGGCAGCGTTTCCTTCATTTGAGCAACTTCAGTTATTCATTTTTGTGAGCATCCTGCACAATTAATTAGGCTGGTTCTACTGTCCCTGCTCAGCTTCTTTAGGAACAGATCTCTCTATTGTATCTTATCAAATGTTCTTTCTTTTTTTGTGTCTCCAATTATTGATATAACTAGTGCTATACTGGCTTTCCTTCACTTGTGTGGTTGACATTCGTCCATAGTGCATTTATTTTATGTGAAGGCCTGTGGTATGAACACACTTTAATGACATTAGGAAATACATTATTTTCTGACTCATCATACAGATTTTTCCCACCTTTGACACTAACCCAGTCAATGCAAATGACAAACTTAATAGATGACTAGAGTCATCACTCGATACTACTCTCCCAACGAAATGCACTCATAATAAAGTAGGAGCCAATCACAATGCCTGGTATATGCCCAAATTTCAGGGGCATAGACAGACCAGCAAGAGGCTGGAAAGAAACTGGAGAAAGGACCCCTCAGTATCCAACAAAACTAAATATAGAGAAGCGATAAGGTTCTATAAACTGGAAATAAAAGCTGCCAAAGCCCTCTATTAAGAACAGAGAATCACTTTTGCAGCAAATTGTCCTCGTGAAATCTTTAGGATTGCTAAATCACTTTTAACTCCTCCTGCGTCCTCCATTGTTCCTGCTGATATCCCTCTACGCTGCAACCAAAATTGCAGGATTTTTCTTTGATAAAATACAAACTATCTAAATGTCCTTTCCTCTGGCAACGGCCACACAAGCCTCATTTTCATCTGACTTTATCACCCACTGTGGTGACTACCTGCTGGAGGTAATCCCCCCTTTTAATCTGATCTCACTTCAAGGGATTCTGAGTCAACTGAAATCTGGAGCACCTACAGATTTTGCCCCCCCTAGTATTTTAAATGTAGTCTCTGAGACAGTATCACCTGTGATTTTAGAGGTGATTAATACTTCTCTGGAAAAGGGATTAGTGCCCTCTGGAAACAGGCTAGGGTCAGATTTCTCTGTTACCAGGAATGGGTAAAATAGCTGGGAATCACGTAAATCATACTCTCTCAACTTTTCTGGAAAACAATACCTGTCTTCATGCCACACAGACTGGGTTCAGACCACAGCAAGGCACAGAAACTGCACTAGTGACAGTGGTGGAATAACTAAGAATAATCCTGGATGGAGGGGGCTGCGCTGCTCTTATCTCACTAGATCTCAATGCAGCCTTCGGTGCGGTGAACCACCATCTGGTAATTCAAAGACTCAGGAATGTAGGAGTTCCTGGATCGGCGTTAAAGTGGCACTAGTCCTTTTTAGAGGACAGATCCTTTGTAGAGGAAGCCACCTCTAAGCAAATGCCTCTTAGATGTGGGGTTCCCCAGAGACCTTCCCTGAGCCCCCCTCTATTTAATGTCTACTTGAGCCCTTTAGTGGAAATAGTAATACCTTTTGGCATCCAGATCATTACCTACGCTGATGATAGTTAGTTGTCTCGCTCAAGTCAACTGAACAACTCAGGCTCATGTTTGGCCTCATGCCTTGGAAATATGTCTAGCTGGATGGACAGCATGTGTCTAAAACTTAATGGAGCTAGGGCAGAGCTGATGCTCTTGGGTAATCACACCACATTGAGCATAGGCTCACTTTGGTCTAGCTGCTTGGGACTACCACCTTCCACAAAAGAACAAATTAAGAGTCTTGGGGTCCGGCTGGACCACAATCTTCATTTTAAGGCGCAAGCACGCAAGGTGGCAGCCTGTTGTTATGGGATTTTAAGAATGCTAAGAAAGATCCTCCCCTTGCTACCTTTCTATGTGAGTAGAGTGCTGGTCCAGGCACTGATTTTGTCACACCTTGACTACGCTAATACTTTATCTCTGGGAGCCCCACTTACTACCATAAAAAAACAGCAGATTGTGCAAAATTGCATGCCACGTCTGCATACAAATACTTTTAAATGCCTCTCTGCTAAACCGGTGCTTGCATCGTTCCATTGGCTCCAGATTCAGGAAAGAATCCAATTCAAGGCTATGTGTATTACACACAAAGCATTTTCAGGCCCGTAGATCATTAGTTCTATTATTCGTCCCTATTGCCCTATTAGGTCTTTAAAGTCAGATAACAAGCAGCTGGCAGCAGTTCCAAAAATAAGGAAAACATGAAGAGAGGGCACCACTACGCGTATAATGCAGCTAAATTATGGAATCGCTTGCCCCTTTGTATCCGCCTTCAACCTAACAACCTGACCTTTCGTAAGCAGCTAAAGACCTTTCTGTTTCCCTAACTCCATTCGAGGTTGAAGTTGCACCAATACTAATGCTGCGATGCCCCCGGCTAGCCATGCACTCTAGAAATGTATTTCATTCATTCATTCATTCATTTTCACATGAAGTAACTGCCAAGAATCCAAATCTTTTCTTAAAGTTAGTAATATTGGGAAAACAGCTTGACATCTCAGCAGTAAGCAAATATCTCCTTTAATGTGGCCAATTTGCAGGTGATCTGTAATACACCAGGGGGCATATTTATGAGGAAGTGGCGGAGCGCGCCATTAGCCACCTTGGCTTAACGACTCACTCCACCGCTACCAAAATGCAGGGCTGCACCGTATTTACAAGGATACAGTACAGCCCTGCGTTTCCCCCTGAGCTGGTGCTAATTTTAGCTGCTTAGCACCAACACAGACACCCTTGCATCATGTGCAATTGTGCCTGCATTGTAGGGGAATATTGTTAAGGTGCAGTTAAACAATCAATGACCTTTTGCTGTTTCTATGTGTGCTGCACAATACCAGTCGCGGTCGGTAGTGGGATGACCTGCAGGGCGGTGACGTGGGGAGGGGGAGGGGCAGGGTGGGGGGTAGTAATATATGGATTACGGAGTTTTACAGGTAAGTAAACATATAAATAAATAAAACAAATTTCGTTGCGCGCACTGCATCGCATTTGGTGATGCAGTGCGCGCAAAAAAATTCGTTTTATTTATTTATATGTTTACTTACCTGTTAAGGTTCGTAATCCATACATTACCACCCTCACCCTGCCCCTCCCCACGTCACCGCCCTGCAGGTCATCCCACTAATGACCGCGGCTGCACAATGCAGCACACATAGAAACCAGGGCCGGACTGGCCGTAGCGTGCACCGGGCAATCCCCCAGTGCGCCGCACGTGTGGGTGGTGGTGTTGGGCCCCCATAGCTGCAAAATCGGCCCTGTAACAAAATCAGCCGAAAACTGGCCCTGGCAAAGAGCTCGGCGGCACCTCCAACCCCCCCAGTGGTGAGGGGGGGGCCTGCCGAGCACTTTGCCAGGGCTGGTTTTGGATCCCAGTCCGGCCCTGATAGAAACAGCAAAAATGTTTTTCTCATGTCCTAATTTTGGCACTGCCCCATATTTATGTTGCCCTTGTACATATGGGGCAGCATCATAATCAATAGGTGTTGCAGTGATACGCCCACTGCAACACCCATTGCCCACCTCTTTCACGCTAAGTATAGCGTGAAAGGGGGCCTTATTCACAAGGCAGCTTTAAGCCACATTAGGTGACTTAACATTGCCGTGTGAATAAGGCAAAGCCACTATTGCCACCAAAACATCAGAAAAAGAGACATTGTGGTGGAGATAGGGGCTTGTAAATATGCCCCTGGATTTTTAAAATGAGAAAAAGAGGCATGAGTCCTAATCTGGGCTCCTGCTCAGCTCCCACAAAGTCAATACAATGTAGTGCTTAGAAGTGAGCAGTTTTGTGGAATCTGAAGCATACCCTTTGTTACTTGCCACAAGAGGCAGGGCTTTCTTCAGTACAGTTGTAAATCATACAACAACTCCAAAACAGCATTACAGCTAAGTATTACATAGGCCAAGTATCCTTAATCAACTTAGTTAAGAGTTGTAACACTTAATGACTGGAGAAGCACAAACATAGTTAGAATAAGAAGCAGGGACTGGAAGTTCTAGAAGAATTAAACAGTGTTATTAGGAAACAAATTGAAATAAAAAATCCAAGGATATCTAATAGACAGTGGAATCTGTGCACACCAATTGGCTGACAAATAAAAGAGTTACTTTGGGGAGTCAACCTATAATAAGGCAAGGTGGGAGGCTGTGGCCAGTAGACAAACCAGTGTATGATGCCCGCCAAGACAGTGTCAGATAGCCTCCAGGGTCGGATTGGCCTATAGGGCAGTTCCACAGGCAGATCTGGCAGGTCATTGTGTGGCATAGTTATATGGTTGTTGTGGGCCTGTTTTATGGTTTTCTGGGCCAGTTTGTCCCTGTTATTAAAACAAACGGGTGAATCTCACAAAATGTATGCCTGAAGAAGCTAAGAATAGGAGTGAATGTCAACACACTTGTTGTAGTCTGGACATTGAACAAAGTGTTTCAACACTTATTCAGTAGAGAACCTCTTTCACAACAAGACCTTCATTCACCCATAGGTGACATGCTTCATCATTGGCTTCCCTCCTCACACCAATGCTGCAAGGTCATTGGAGTGGGCTGTGACTCCTCAAGAATGAGGAGGAACTGAGGTGTTTTAGGAAACTCATATGAAGAGGTAGAGGGAGAGAAAGTTTCAATGAAAATCAGGAAAGAATGAAGAGAAAAACTGTCTACAGAAGGCCAAATGCCCATTTTTCCGTGGTTCCCTGGGACAGGGTTAAAAGAAGAGAGGACTAGGGATTATCATCAAATATACCCCTGAAGTAGATCAACATGTTTCTGCCGTTAAGTGACCCCAACAGGGGTTCTTAGTGCATTCCTCAGTACCAAGTAGATAGTCACTCTGCACAGAAAAAAATTATGATATATGGAAATGTCATGCTGTATATATATATATATATCGAACAAACACTCTGACCACTTCCACCAAAGCCTCGGCGGCGAAGAAGGAGAAACAAACCTCTTGGTTTTCAGGCAAGATGTTATTTATTCAACCGTATAAATCCAAATCAGCATTAGACAGATGACGCGTTTCGGGCTCGAAAGCCCTTGATCACATAAAGACTGGATTGGTTGTGGCCATTTTTAAATGCTATGCAACATCCTGATCTAGTCACATGGTCAGATAGGTTTTCATAGAACTGGAAAACAAACTCTAGAAATGACATATATATATTACTGTTTCACATGCATTTGTGCAATATTACAACCGCCATATAATATGACATTATATATGCATTTCACACATTACGGGCTTTCTAAAATGTATAAAATTTATGAAATTTATCAAATTTAACCAGATGATTATGGCCCCACAACTTTTATCTGTTGAAAAGATTATTATGTACAAATACCACATCATCTTTTGTGTAGAGTCATGTAAGCCTTTTCACTTTTTCTACCATGAATTACATTGAAATCCCAATAGACTCAATACTGCTGGATAAATCCATACACATTATAAAATGTAAGAAACATTATCTGCTTAAATGCAGAGAACTTATTCTATTGGGAAAATGATTCTAAGGATGTGCAAAACTAAGCATAGCAGCAAATATAATAATGTGCAAAATAGTGCTAATACGATCTCAAATGAGATAAATAGAAATACCAAGGTATGTGTCAGAGTATAAAAAAGATAACAGGTATTTTTAAAATGCATTTACATAGAAAAAAATCAACATCTGATATATATATAAACAATAACAATCATCCTTGGTTGTAGTGCAAAAAGTGTAATGTATCCTACTATCCATATATTTACAAACAAGAGATCAATAAAAAGCAGATTGAAATACATATAGTAGACAGAATTGAAATGGCCAAATCGACATTCAAGTAAGAATTCATCCAATATTTATGAGCGGAAAAGAATAATAATGAGTATTACAGACAAGTGTACATATCCTCCGTGTTGTTTAATCCATTAGGACACTTACTGTCAAACTCGAGGATGTACTTAGTTTCAAGCCGTCTGAGTAGCAACTCTCTGTTGCCCCTTCTTCGTTGTTTTGGAACTGAGGACACCACAAAGTACTGTAAACAGTTTAAGTTGCTATCATGCACCTGTTTGAAATGGCGCGCTACAGGATAACTCGGATCACTGCGTAGAATTGCGCGCAAGTGATGTAGTATTCTCACGTGCACCTGTAGCTTGGTGCTTCCAATGTAATTTAAACCACAGGTGCATAAACTGCAAATTCAGTCTTACAGTTGTAGTTGCCAACTATTTTATTGGGTGTGAGGCAGAATGGGGTTTGATACTCAGTCTTGTTTACTCCAAATCTACAAGCACGACATGAAGAACATTTATAAAAACCCGCCTTGGTTTTAAACAATTTGAATTAGTTCTAATTTCTGGACTTGTTGGATCCAAAATGGAACCCATGTTTCTCGCTCTGCTGAATGTTATAGTTGGACTTTGGGGCAAACTCATTCTCAAAACAGGGTCTGTTAATACTATTGCCCAGTTCTTGTTAACTATGGACCTGATTTTCCGCTCATTGTCACTAAAAGCTGTTATTAGCCTAGGACATTGTTGATTTCGCCCCATGACTGTAATAGGAATAGACTCTGGAAAATTCATGGAATCATCATGTATTTCCATTGATTGTGGCAACAGACTTTCTCTAGATCTAAGAGCAGTTTTGGCTAGTGCTGACTTAAGCCCTTTATCTGAATAGCCACGAACTTTCAGCCTATGCATCAATTCTGCTGCACAGGTATCAAATTCAGTGTCTACACTGCAGATTCTTTTGAGGCGTAAAAGCTCTCCATAAGGAATACTAGCAATTAAGTGCCTTGGATGTGAACTGGAGGCGTGGAGTGTAACATTCCCAGCAGTGGGCTTCCTAAATAAAGTACTTTCTACTCTGTTATTTTTGACAAAGAGTTTTACATCCAAAAACTCTATACTAGAGTCATCTATATGGGAAGTAAAGTGTAGATTTAAATCATTTATGTTGATGTTATCTATAAACTCCACTGCTTTTTCTCTACTCCCTTCCCATACTATAAAGATGTCATCGATGTATCTTAGGAAGTATTTAATGTTAGTGTCAAATATTTTTTTGTATTTCCTCCTAAGAACCTGCTCCTCCCACCAGCCAACGTGCAAGCACGCATAGCTGGGGGAGAAGCAGGCTCCCATTGCCACGCCCCTTAGTTGCCTAAACAACTCTTTCACAAAAAGAAAGAAATTGTTATTTAAGCACCAGTCCATTAAACTGATTAAAGCCTTGTTGTGTTGGTAATATTCACACGATCTTTGGTCCAAAAAGAATTTCACTGCATTAGGCCTGCCTTGTGGTCGATGCTTGTATATATATGACTGAATGTCTAATGATATAAGATACATGCCCTCCGACCACTGTAGAGTACCCAATTTACTTAAAAAATTGCCAGTATCGTTGATGTAACTAGGCAGTGACTTGACTACATCTTGTAAAAAGAAATCAACATACTGACCAACTTGTTCGGCTACGCTACCTATAGCAGAAATGATGGGTCTGCCAGGAATAGGAGAAACAGCTTTGTGCACTTTAGGTATTAAATAAAGCACAGATACAATAGGATTCTCATTGTTCATGAATTTGAACTCGTCGTTGGACACGTGTCCTTCCCTGCGCAATTGCATCAGCTGTTTTTTCAAAGACTCAGTGGCTTTATTATAGTTCTTATAGTTGGAAAGTTTGTAACATTCAGAGTCATTAAGTTGACGTTTGGCCTCTCTGATATAATCTTCCTTTGGCCAAATAACTAGATTCCCACCTTTGTCCGATTTTTTTATGATAATTTCATTGTTGTCTCCTAGTTTTTTCATCAAATTAGCGTAGTCCCGTTTCTTTTGTTGTATGTGTTTTTTCCTTTTCATTTTTTTGGACTTAACTTGTGTGTATAACTTTTTAATGTCTTCTACTACACAATCATGGAAAGTGTCCACAGCGTCTCTGGGCATCATTGGAATGAAACTAGATTTTTTCTTAAAGGGACTGATCCCAGCTCCTTTTTGTAGCAGATTAATGTTTCTAAGTCTGGTTTTAGCAGTTTGATCAAAATTTGTGTCGTCAGTTTCAACTTCACCGGTGTTTAGATCATGTAAATTTAGAAATGTGGGTATATCCGCTGCCATGATTCCCAAATTCTGTGAATTTGTGTCATTATCTTGTACATTCTCTTGAACATCGATGTTTTTGTCTTTGTTTGTTTTCAAAGCAAAGTATTTTTTTAATTTTAATTTTCTGACGAACCGAAAAATATAGATTCTTGTAGAAGTATAATTAAACGACTGACCAGGACAAAAATTGAGACCAAGTGACAACAAGTGTTTTTCAGTTATAGTAAGAGGTACATTGGAAAGATTGATAATCGATTTATCCAAATCTATTTCTTCCGTATCCAATTGTTCCTCTTTTAGTTTTTTGGCCCTTTGCTTGCACTTTTTTCATCTTTCTTTTCTTCATTTATTGTTTCTTGCATTTTTTGTTGTTTGTTGTCTTTCCGCGGTCTCAAAGTACGGAGTCTCTCTTCCACTAAAAAATTCAATTCCTCACCCATATTGAGAACAGTAGCTGGTATTTGTCTTTCACCACTTTCAACGGTTGATTCGCTAGTAACTGATATCGAATCGCAACTGAAGCTCTCTGCATTTATAGCTTCAGAACCATTTGTTCTTTGTACATTGGAAGGCTCCCCTTTGTCTTTTTCTTTTTCTCCAAATTTTTTGCGATTCTCGTTGTTATATTTACGGGCGAATGTAAATATTTGTCCGTTGTTGTAGTCGGACTCATCCCGGGCAAACTTGTGGGCTTTACGATGTTTGATTTTATCCTCATGTTTTCGTAATCTTTCATTGATTGCAATTCTTGAAGTTTTAATAAAATCGACTTTTGGTGACTTTTTTAATTCTTCCTCAATGTTTTCGATTTCTTTCAAGATTTCTACGTGATCGATGGCTGCGTATTTGATGAGGATGTGATCAGAGTTCATAGAAGCATCCAAATTGTTTTGTGCCCATTCTTTAAGCATTGATGGGTTAGGATTATCGAAGCTGGGCGCCAAAAGGATACGAAGGCCCCTTGGGACCCGGCCCACCTCAGCATACTTGGTCAAGGACCTGTGTTCCCACCATTTAGTTATTTCGAGGCGCATATTCTTTTCCAGGTTTTTGAGTAGTATTTTTCCTTATCCTCTGACACTGAATTTATCTGTGTAACAGTTGCAGTATTTGATGCATTTGTTGATCTGCTGCAAAACAATTTGTCAGCTGCTGCTTCACGCTGGCCTACAGCCTCTTCTGTCATGCCGAAGGATATTAACTTCAGTTTCAATATAGCCTGTGTTTGTAACGGCTATACAATATTATATCGCCTGCAATCTCCCCACCTCTGCTGCAATTCCGTCGTCACTCACCCAGGTAGTTCGTCTGCACCGAATCCTCCGATTCCATTAGCCAACCAATTTCTCCTGGATATCTGTTACTCGCGGCAGCAAGAGAGGGCAGCCCCCAATGTTTCACCACGAACTTCCAAACAATTCCGACGTAAGGGCGGCTGCCGCTTCCGGGTGAGAGGGTTCGTGAAACAGAAGTAAGTCAGAACTTCCGTGAATTTCAAATCGAACAAACACTCCGACCACTTCCACCAAAGCCTCAGCGGCGAAGAAGGAGAAATGAACCTCTTTGTTTTCAGGCAAGATGTTATTTATTCAACCGTATAAATCCAAATCAACATTAGACAGATGACGCGTTTTGGGCTCGAAAGCCCTTGATCACATAAAGACTGGATTGGTTGTGGCCATTTTTAAATGCTATGCAACATCCTGATCTAGTTACATGGTCAGATAGGTTTTCATAGAACTGAAAAACAAACTCTAGAAATGACATATATAAATTACTCTTTCACATGCATTTGTGCAATATTACAACCGCCATATATTATGACATTATATATGCATTTCACACATAACGGGTTTTATAAAATGTATAAAATTTATAAAATTTATAAAATTTAACCAGATGATTACGGCCCCACAACTTTTATCTGTAGAAAAGATTATTATGTACAAATACCGCATCATCTTTTGTGTAGAGTCATGTAAGCCTTTTCACTTTTTCTACCATGAATTACATTGAAATCCCAATAGACTCAATATATATTTGACTGGACCTTTGTGAGTGAAGGGCGCTGACGAAGGCTAAGACTGCCGAAATGCATTCGCCGCCACTCACTGAAACCATTTCAAAATAAAGGCGTTTTTCTGCTGTTCCCCTCTGGCCTCCGCCTTTTCATTGTTGGGAAGGAGTTTGCTGCATATTCTCCGCGCCTTGCCTGAAGCGCGGAAAGGATGGCCCCGCTACTTCAAGAGACCCGGATAATTCTGGCACGGCACTGAAGTTCAGTGCTCTCATTGCTCGAGGGATCGAGAATTCCGGTGTCCACCCTGGGGATCGTATGACCAGTGCGGCAAGGGGGTACGCACCTCCAGGACGTTATGAGCTTCATGGCTGTCCCTGCACATCCAGTCTGATCGATCTACAAGGTTGTAGCGGCCCGAGGGGACTGGAGGAGATGCTTTTTTTGAAGGAGGCGTGGGAGTACTTTTAGCCGCCCCCAGTCTGCTCATTGACACTGTAACTCCGGATTTCCCCATCACCCCCCACACCACCGACCTACCTGCATAAACCTAATGCATGGTGGGAGTTGGAGTTCGGACATTCACAACGAGCCTCAACAGGTGAGCTAACTGCTAGGGGAGGAGCGGTGTGTCGTCACCACTACATAGGTGGAGCTCGAGAACTATACTTTTGACTGGACCTTTGTGAGTGAAGGGCGCTGACGAAGGCTAAGACTGCCGAAATGCATTCGCCGCCACTCACTGAAACCATTTCAAAATAAAGGCGTTTTTCTGCTGTTCCCCTCTGGCCTCTGCCTTTTCATTGTTGGGAAGGAGTTTGCTGCATATTCTCCGCGCCTTGCCTGAAGCGCGGAAAGGATGGCCCTGCTACTTCAAGAGACCCGGATAATTCTGGCACGGCACTGAAGTTCAGTGCTCTCATTGCTCGAGGGATCGAGAATTCCGGTGTCCACCCTGGGGATCGTATGACCAGTGCGGCAAGGGGGTACGCACCTCCAGGACGTTATGAGCTTCATGGCTGTCCCTGCACATCCAGTCTGATCGATCTACAAGGTTGTAGCGGCCCGAGGGGACTGGAGGAGATGCTTTAGTTGAAGGATGCGTGGGAGTACTTTTAGCCGCCCCCAGTCTGCTCATTGACACTGTAACTCCGGATTTCCCCATCACCCCCCACACCACCGACCTACCTGCATAAACATAATGCATGGTGGTAGTTGGAGTTCGGACATTCACAATGAGCCTCAACAGGTGAGCTAACTGCTAGGGGAGGAGGGGTGTGTCGTCACCACTACATAGGTGGAGCTCGGGAACTATACTTTTGACTGGACCTTTGTGAGTGAAGGGCGCTGACGAAGGCTAAGACTGCCGAAATGCATTCGCCGCCACTCACTGAAAGCATTTCAAAATAAAGGCGTTTTTCTGCTGTTCCCCTCTGGCCTCCGCCTTTTCATTGTTGGGAAGGAGTTTGCTGATATATATATATATATATATATATATATATATATATATATATTCACTGAAAAAAACATAGGTTTCACACCAGTTATATTTTGCTGGGAATTTTACTCGCATAAAACCATTGAAATTCCCACGTTATAGTTAGTTGGACTCACTATAACTTGCGCATGCAATGCACTGCTGATGACGTCACATATTACATCACTCATGACATGGTCAGTGACATCACTCATGACATCACTGATGACACCATCCAGTGAATGTGTGTCTTTCCGAAAAACTAAATATGTGTTATATATGTATATGTAAAAGTTGATGGAAGAATAAATGTTTAAATACGTGTTTACATGGATGTTTAAAAAAAAATTGATTGGTTAACTGGTTTAGTAAGTGTATCTTATTGAATACATATATTAGAGAGTAATGTTTAAATATGTAAATATATGTATTAGTGTTTCACTTTGTGTATAAGTGGCTGCATGGGTTGGTGAGTAGCTACATGTGTATGTATATGGGTTATTAGATGTTTTTCTTAGTATCAGTATGAGTGTTTGTATGGTTTGGTGGGGGTATTACTTAGCACATACATGCATGAATGACTGACTCTCTCTTTGTATGTGTTTTGAAGACAGCATATGTGCAGGACTGTATGGGTGGATGAGTGTGTATATGTGTGTGTTAGTGAGTGAATGACTGTCTCACTAGTGTCTTTATCAGTAACTACATATGTTTTAATCTAGTATATGTGAATATTGGTGTATATAAGTGAGTATATGTGAGAGTGAGGGATTGTAAGAGTTCCTGTTTTAATTAGTATGTTTTTCTATAAGTGATTGTTTAAGAGAGTAAGTATGTGTAAGTTTCCTTAGAAGTAAAGTGGTAGTGTGTGTATAGCTGTATATGCAAATAAATGGATGTTCAATAGTTTATTTACATGTGTGAGTATGTGTGAGAGTATCTTTTGGATGACTATCGGTGTGTAAGAGGATGTATAGGTGTATCACTACATATGATGAGTGAGTATATGTATGAGTGACTATATAGAACTGTTGGTGACTGAGTGGATGTGTATATAGATGATGGAATTATTGAATTGGTTGTTGTAACTGGTATGGGTATCTCCCATTTTTTGAAAATTTTAGTTTCTATTTTTGAATATGTGTTTCAAGGGTTACATTACAGTGAAAGGAGGTCTGTCACTCTGTCACAAGGATGGTGTCATCAGTGATGTCATGAGTGATGTCACTGACCATGTCATGAGTGATGTAATATGTGACGTCATCAGCAGTGCATTGCACGCGCAAGTTATAGTGAGTCCAACTAACTATAACGTGGGAATTTCAATGGTTTTATGCGAGTAAAATTTCCAGCAAACTATAACTGGTGTGAAACCTATGGTTTTTTCAGTGAATTTCATAGGTTTTTTAAATGCTAATTCCTAACTATAACTGGTGTGAAACCTATGGTTTTTTCAGTGAATTTCATAGGTTTTTTAACAGCTAATTTCTATTTTATAATGAATCCTATATTGTATATTTATGTAATACTATTTTTTATATATATATTTTTATATTTTTTTGCCCTGGAGCGCTCCCGGTGCGCGTACCGGTGCGCTCACCGGTAAGCGCAGTCTCGCGGAGCGCCCTGGTGCGCGTACCGGTGAGCGTCCCGTTAGCGCTATTGCCGCGAACGAAAACATCGTCGTGACGTATCGCGTAGCCGCGAGATGCGTCTTATGACGCACAGCGTAAGCGCACCCGGAAGCGCCCGAGCGCTTACGATCGCGCAACGTAAGCGCCGCCGGGCGTGCCCCGGGGCGCACACCCGGGCGCGCACCGGGGCGCACACCCGGGCGCGCACCGGAGCGCGCAGCGTAAGCGCGTCGGGTCATGTGACCTGAACATAACAGTTTTCATTGGTTGCTAAAAATTTTTTTTTACAAAGAATGAAATCCCCACCCATTTCCTTCACTTCTTCTTTCACTTTTGTGACTGCAAGACCTGCCTTTTTGCTGTCGGATCTTTGTGGGAATAAAATCTTGGATTATCATGGCTGCCAGACCATCCAGCAGTGAAGATGACTCCAATGAATTTCTTGATGAAGAGGCTCCTCAGGCAAAAGTAAAAGAACACTTTATTTGGAAGTTTTTTTCTATTCCTGATGACAAGAAGAAAGTAAATGCTCCAAAAGTGGAGTGCAGGATTTGTCACACTGTCCTGTCACGGGGTGACCCCACTAAGAAATATTCATTTGGTAACTCCACAATGATTCGCCATGTGGAGAGGAGGCACCCCCAGAATTTTGCCCGGGAAAGTGTCAGGGCTCTGGCACGAGAGGCTCCCAGTGATGGGGCCTCTACTTCAACCGGAGGACAAACTGCATCAGGGAGGGAGCAATCACAAGAGCAGATTCCCAACATCCAGCCTGCTTTTAATAAAGGCGTTATTAAATGCAGATATTGCGATAAGTTACTTTGCTATGGGGAACAAAGTGTTCTGCTCATGGTTTGAGCATTGGATAACCATCGCTGCCGATTCCAGCCCTAATTTTGTTTTGTTTTTTTTGCTCCTGTTGAGCAGTTTCCCATTCCCTGTTTTTGTTTTTGTTGTAAAAAAAGAAAAAAAGAACTACCTCCAATTCTCATCAAAGAGCAGTGTTCTTAAAAAATATATTTATTTAATCATGCAGACCCATGGTACGCTCCCCGGTGCGCGTTCCGGGCGCTCCCCCCGCGAAAACCGAAATTTCTTTTTTTTTTTCCCCGCGGGGCCCTTTTATAGCCCCCACATCAAACCTAGGGGGTCAGGGGGGTCTACCCTGCCCCCTTATGGTCATTTCCCCCTTTGTTTTTGCCACCTCTTGTGTCTCGATCCTACCGAGATACAAGATGGCGGCCGCTCCGGACTGTTTGGAATGTTGACAGACACCCGAGAGCCAATTAGCTTTCCGCTCGCGTACTCGCATGGTACAAAAGGGGGTGGTGATGGACGGAGCATCTGAACCAATCAAACACTCACACCCAGTCAAAAGATCTGGGTTTGATCCATCACCGTTCTTTAGCCCACTCTGCCACCCCAGTTCAGACATGGCTATATGCAAATCAGTCTGACCCTGTGCCTCATGGGAACAGTCCAGCCCGAACTGCCAAGCCATGCCTTCCCTGGACCGGAAACAAGCTTCCGAGGACCGGTTTCTGGCATTCCAGCCGTCTTCAGCCCGGCTTGATTGAATCCAGTGGCAAAGTGAGCAAGGGGGCGCGCATATAGATATATATATTTCTTTGAACCTAAATTACTCAAAATCCTCTAGAGCACATATCTTGAGACATTGCAAAGGCACATTGGGCTACCAGTCCCTACAATTTTGCCAAGTTTGTGGGAATCCATTCAGCCGTTCGGGCTAAAAGTGAGTCCAACCGCCCTATGGAAATTAACATGGGGAAAACACGTTTTGTGACCCCCCTTTTATCTCGGCCCCCGCTCGACGAATTCCCCCAAACTTTCAGGGAAGGAGCAGAGCGGAGCGGGCCATCTCCTTTGAGAAATTCGTGAAGATTCGTCCACCGGCGCCAAAGTTATTCCCAATAGAATATTGCGGATTTCCTATGGAAAACAATCCTAACTATAACTACCTACTGGCGACCGCCAGTAGGTAATGTATATATATATATATATATATATATATATATATATTACCTACTGGCGGTCGCCAGTAGGTAGTTATAGTTAGGATTTTTTCTCTATGGGATTTTTGAAAATTCAATGTCTAATAACTTTGGCGTTTGTGGACGGAATTGGCTGAAATTTTCAGGAAAATGGCACATTTTGTTTCTGAGCAGCTCTTGAAAATTTGGGGGGGGGTTTGTCAAGGGGGGGCCGAGAAAAAAGGGGGGTCCCAAAACGTGTTTTTAACATTGAGTTTTCCATAGGGCGGTTGGCCTCACTTTTAGCCCGAACGGCTGAATGGATTTGCACGAAACTTGGCAAAATTGTAGGGACTGGTAGCCCGATGTGCCTTTTGTAGGTCTCAAAATATGTGCTACAGTGGATTTTGAGAAATTAACGTTTAAAAAAAGATATATATCTGTAACAGCGGACCGGGCAGCGCTCCAGGACGCGTACTTTTCGCGCAACGGAGCTTTGTGAAGCGAAGCTGATTGGTTCTCCGGCGTCTGTCAACATTCCGAACAGTCCGTAGCGGCCGCCATCTTGTCTCTCGGTAGGATCGAGAGACAAGAGGAGGCGAAAGCGAAGGGGCAAATGACCATAAGGGGGAATAGTAGATCCTCGCTGACCCCCTAGGTTTGATGTGGAGGTTTTAAAAGGGCCCCGCGGGGGAAAAAAAAAAAAATAATAATAATAATCGAACGGCTGAATGGATTTGCACGAAACTTGGTAAAATATTAGGGACTGTTAGCCCGATGTGCCTTTGCTAGGTCTCAATATATGTGCTCCAGTGGATTTTGAGAAATTAACGTTCAAAAAAAGATATATATCTGTAACAGCGCTCCGCTTCGCGTAACGGAGGTTTGCGAAGCTGATTGGTCATTCTGTCACTGGGCTATAGTTGGGCTACATCTGGCTGATATTTGGGCTACATTTGTTTTTTTTCGTCTCTGGCGGCCATCTTTGGGCTACATTGGGCTACATTGGGCTTCATTGGGCTTCATTGGGCTACATTGGGCTACATTTGGGCTCCAACATATATATAGGCCAATGTAGCCCAATATATATTTTTCAAAGTTAATTTTCGTAAAAACCACTGGAGCATATATCTTGAGACATAGCAAAGGCACATCGGGCTACCAGTCCCTACAATTTTGCCAAGTTTCGTGGAAATCCATTCAGCCGTTCGAGCTAAAAGTGAGTCCAACCGCCCTATGGAAATGAAGGAAATGAATGGGTAATTTGTAATTAGGAAATAGCTCATCGCAAACTAGGAATGGTAAAGAATCGCTATTTATTCCTTATAGTTCGCTATTTAGGAAATGCAAAAAACTTTGATGATACATATGGCGGTTCATCTCTAACAAGATAAGAAGCATAGGGATAGATTTATGATGACTGGCGCATCACCAGGGATGTGTTAGTCATTCTGTGCCGCTGTTCCGTCACCTATGGTGTGCTGCATTTACAATGCGGCGCATCATGGGGCAAAAACAGCACAGATGCTTGATGTATCTGTGCCGTAAAGGTGGCGCATTGCTGGAGTTGTATCGCAAGTGTGATGAAGCTCCAGCAAGGGTCGGGGGTGCCCCTGTCGCAGGGTTTCTGTTCTCACACAGAACTGTGGACAGAGGATTGGAACCTCGGCGAATTAGGGTGCCCTAAAACTCACCTTAGTAATCAAAAACCCCTTAGCAAGCTAGGTACAGTGTCACATTGGATATAACAAACTCTCACTGTTTAGACAATCCAGAATATGAACTTATAGTACCTCAGGATACGTGGAACTCATGAACAGTCGGTCGTTATATATTTCTTAGAAACCAGAACATGGAGTTAAGAAGAACACATGTGTATTTGAAATGTTTATTTACTAATGCCGTCTTCTCAGGTGTAGTATCTTAGATAATACAAGTACACATATTATCAGTAGCAAAATTACCAGCATAGTTACTAGTACATAAAAAGCGAATGGTGACAGTATGTTAACATGCTGTAAATGAATAAGAGTTAGCAACACTTATAAGCAGCCGCGGGCCGTGGAGGGAGTTACGGTGGGGCAGGGAGGCGGGGAGGGGGAGGGGCAGGGTGGAGAGGGCTCCACCCTGCTTCTCCCCCTCCCCGCCTCCCTGCCTCACCGTAACTCCCTCCACGGCCCGCGGCTGCTTATATCTCACCCTCCCTAATACACATATTATATTATTTGCTAGGAAGGTCTCTTTGTGTTAGTTTAGGGCGTGCCCATACTTTAGTGTCTTAGATTTGAAGGAATCACATCAGCATACACCAGCTCTCTCTTCATGTGAACCGCATCAAGTGTTGTGTATGTGTGTTCGGCAAAGCAATATAAAACCCGCCTCATGCCCAGAATTGGCAGAAGTTGCACTTATGTTATGAGTATGAAGTCGTGGAGATCAGACCTCATAACAATTCTGTATCGTGTTGTTCTTGAAACTTTAGCACTCGCTGTACAGATATAGTTTAACAAGCAAAACAGATAGTAGAGCAATAACATATTATTCTCATGTAAACCACGATGAACTACTAGGTTGAAAGCTAAAGCAACAACTAAGTGTCGTGTGCAGAAGTTGCAAAAAAGGAAAAATGGCGTTTAAACCGGTAATGAGCCCATGCTAACTTAACACGGTGTAAAGATATCCAGGACCTAGATGACACCTCCCCATGATCCGGAAACGAACTGAATAAGATAATAGAAGTGCCATCTCATGAGAGCAGATTGCAAGTTTATATGTGGACGGTCCGCAAGGTAAAGCATTAAAAACTAGGAAAATTTAATGCTAAAGAAAAATAAAACAGCCAAGTACTTTATCGAGTCTTAAGCCAATAGGCAAGGTAAATAATAAAAACTTGACAAATAAGTCAATGAATTGTCAATGAAATGCTAGTACTCAGCATATCAAACATGAAAAAGGTCTATGACATAACTGTGTATGCAAAATAAGCTGCAACAGCCTCCAATAGGAAGTCACCGTCTTCATCCGAAAACAGTTCAGCCATCCAATTTAAAAGTGGAAAAGAACATACGTGCTCTCCCAGCACCGGATCCTCTATCACCATCAGAGGACAGCTCGGTGGGTTTTCAAGAAAGCTCTGTTCCAAGAGGGACTGTGTTGCCGCCAGTAAATTCCAGGGACCAATTAGTCCATGCATCAATGCCACAGCCATAATCCTTTCGCCAGGACAAACCAACTCGTGAGTAATGATAGGAGTCATCAGCTGATTAAAGTCGACGTCAGGAGAAACCGGTCCGCAGAGACACAAATCAATGGCTCAATCGAAATCACAGGTCAGGCAGTGAAATACAGGATGGACACAGGTGAAGTAGGAGAATCGAAAAGATAATCCATATGCCGTGCTTAATATCGCCAACGGCATTGTGCCATAATATTCTAGCATGCGATTGCGGAACAGTGTCAGCAGCTGCAGGGCGGGAGGTTGCATAGGAGGGACATCCATATTTAAAAATGTAAAAAAGCACAAGAGCGTCCGCTGGTAATGCAAGTAAAAATGGCAATCCACGAAGCAGAGTGGAAAAATAGAATGAAAGAAAGCAGGGATGACTCCAAAGATTTTCTCAAATGAAGTCACGAGACCACTGGTAACAACTTTAAAAAAGTGCGCCAGGGCCTTTGTGGAGGATGCGTTAAAGATAGTCCGAACCATCTTGCTGAAATGGAAAGGCAAATCTGAATTGAAAAGGGTCTGCACCTCTGTACGGGTGTTCGCTATGTGAAGCACGAAAGTTTCACGGGCCGAACTCAAGGCCACCTCTCTCTGAGACAAAAGAGCTCTTATTCTTGCCATGCCGTTGAAATCTGCTCCCAAGGTTGGTATTTGTGGCGAGATTGAAAACTCCCTATGTTCATGTGTGGGAGGAAATAGAACATTTCTGCAGCAAATAACCCGTTCACTTACTGTTACGATAAAAGGAATACTTTTAATTAACCCAGAACAATCTTCATTATTGAGCATGAAATAACTACCATTTTCCAACAACTTGAACGTGGGGATGATAGCAGGAACTGGCGTGCCTTGCAACACGCAAGCCATATTTGGTCGGTGTTTGTTGCATGAACCGTGTAACTGTATGTGCCTACACATTAGTGAATGATCTGGCGTCTCAGTGCATTCCTCTCCATTCAGATAAACTTCTTGATCATCTTTGAAACATCTGTATGTGTATGGAAGCGACCAGACCTCATAAAGAAAAGCACTACCTAAAGGTTCATAACGACCTATTGGTATATATTTCATACAATTTGAAAACTTATATAAAGCAAAAGGCAGCGTTATTAAACCGTGGATAAGGCACGTTGCCAAAAAACCCGCAATCCTCTGCTGATGATGTCACTGAGCATGTCATGAATGATGTAATATGTGACATCATCAGCAGTGGATTACGGGTAATAGTATCTCTAGTTTACTCCCCTATAGCTGTCTTTCTTTTAACATAAGTGTCTGTTTCCTTCCCTTATACTTACTGTTTTTGGTTCGCTTCCGGTTCGCGTACCGGCGAGCGAACTGGGAAGCGAACTAAGAGAAATAGAGGTTGGCACAGTTCCAAATATTGTACCAATTTTTTAATAACGGGGAGGTAGTTCTGAAAAGAACTTTTTTTTAATTGTTTTTGTTGTTTTATATTTTTTTTATTATTTTTCGGAACATTTTTTTACTTTTTTTGAATTTTTCTGAACAGTTTTATATTTTTTTGGGTTTTTCTTGGAGGGGGCAATGAAAACGATTCATTGTAAAGGGCTCAACAGGAGCAACAAAACAAAAAAAAAGTATTTATTATTTTGGGCGTTTCGTACAAACTTGCATATGATAGTCAATAGCTCTGTTGATCAGAGTGATGCTTCTTTCTCCGTAGCAAATGAATCCATCGCAAAATACGCAGATGTGTTTTACTTCACCAAATCTCATTTGTATATTTGGCACCATCTCCCTGCCCTCTGGTCCCGTTACTTCCGGTACAACAGATCTTCTGGCCATAATAGGGAGATTATCTAGGTCGTTCCGAAACTGTGCAGCACTGTAGTTGTTAGGATGCCACCTAGTCATATGGCGATGCATTGTGTAGTTTCCGAAACTGTATTTTTTCTCGGTTCCTCTGGACAGTCTATCTTGACATATAAGGCAAGTTACGTATCTTGCATTTACTTTTTTCTCACCTTTGGGAATTTTAAAAAATTGCCAAATGAAGTTTTCTTTCCGGTGAGACGTCCTGGGCTCCTCAGGCAAAAACTGCCTCTCTTCGTGCTCGTCGTCCTGTTCCTCTTCTTCCTCTTCTTGTTGAATTATAACTTGAGCAGGTGGTCCACTCTTCCTTGGATGTGGTGGAGGTGGTGGGGAAGCACCAGCTGAAGCTACTAAAGAAGCCATTGCTCAGTGATCACAAAGGGTCTTTCTCTCACAATGATGAAAGTCAGAGTGAGGAAAGAAGGAGGGATTTTCATCATTTGGGAAAAACAAGAGTTCTCAACCAATGAAAAGTGTTCATTTTAGATTATATGACCTAGTCTTACATCATTAGGAAACCAAAAGTGAAATGAACCAATGAAAAGTGTTATTACCAAGTCACATGACCTGCTGTGTTTACGTTAAGCGCTTTGCAGGGCCTCCCGGTTTGCTTCCAGAAACCTGCGCTTTGCGACTCGGTTCGCGTACCAGTTCGCTAACGTAGCACGTCATATGACGTATCACGCGACAACGTGAAACGTCATGCGGACGGGAGGCGTCACGATGTTGTTTTCTAACGCGGCAGTTGCGGTAAAGAAACGTTTACCGGCTCGCGGTCTATTTCGCGGCATCAAGGTCAGCTAACGGGAAGCTTCCCGATTCGCGAAGCGGGAACAAAGAAAAAAAAATATTTAAAAAAAAAATTATTCATAAACATATAAAATATATTTTTGGATTTAAAGAAGAATACATTTTACAGCTACAGATATTAGCTGTTAAAAAACCAATGAAATTCACTGAAAAAACCATAGGTTATAGACCATATATAGTTAGGAATTAGCATTTACAAAACCTTGAAAATTCACTGAAAAAACCATAGGTTATAGACCATATATAGTTAGGAATTAGCATTTACAAAACCTTATTTTACTCACACAAAACCATTGAAATTCCATATATAGTTAGTTGCACTAACTATATATCGCGCACCCGCAATCCACTGCTGATGATGTCACATATTACATCATTCATGACATGGTCAGTGACATCACTGATGACATCACTGATGACATCTCAAATGACATCACTGATGACATCACTGATGACAACATCTAGTGACTGTATGTTTCTGTAAAGTTAAAATATGTCTTACATATTGAAGAATGAGTGGATGTATAAGTGTCTGGATGAAGGATTTAGTAGGTGCATGACTGACTGTATAAGTGACTGATTAAATGTGTCTCACTGAGTGCATGGGTTAGTGACTAAACTGTTTTAAATTGTGCATCATTGTGTCTGTTGTTTTGTAATCTGATGCATGTGTTGATCATTAGCTATATGACTAACTATATGGGTTATTGATTAGTTGCCCAAGTATTTGTATGGGAGACTGAGTGTGTGTGTGGGTGTCTGGGAGGTGTATGACTCTGTGCATAGATGTGTGAGCAGTTGATTCACTAGATGTATGGGTTCAAAAGTGCATGTGGAAACAGCTGTATGGGCGGTTGACTGTGTGCATGAGTGTATTGGTGAGTGAATGGATATCTCAGTGCTACATGTCAAAGTAAGTACATATGTAAAACACAGTACATGTGATAGTTGACATATATAAATAACTGTGCATAAGAGCCAGTGAATGTGTGAGTGGCTGTATGGATTATTGTGAACTTGTATCAGGGATTGTATAAGAGAGTAAATATGTGTTATTATATGTTCCAATAAGTAAGGTGTGTATAACTATATAGTTGAGGAAATGGAGGTGTGATTGATTCTTTGCAAGACTGACTAGGTGTGTGAGTAACTCCATGGATGAGTGACAGTCTGTGAGTGTCTGTTTACACTGAGTGTATCTAAGGTTATATTAGAGTCTGAAGAGGTTCATCGTATCATCACATGAATGATGTCATCAGTGATGTGATCAGTAATGTCAAATGAGATGTCATCAGTGATATCAGTGATGTCATTTGAGATGTCATCAGTGATGTCATCAGTGATGTCATTTGAGATGTCATCAGTGATGTCATCAGTGATGTCACTGACCATGTCATGAATGATGTAATATGTGACATCATCAGCAGTGGATTGCGGGTGGGCGATATATAGTTAGTGCAACTAACTATATATGGAATTTCAATGGTTTTGTGTGAGTAAAATAAGGTTTTGTAAATGCTAATTCCTAACTATATATGGTCTATAACCTATGGTTTTTTCAGTGAATTTTCAAGGTTTTGTAAATGCTAATTCCTAACTATATATGGTCTATAACCTATGGTTTTTTCAGTGAATATATATATATATATATATATATATATATATATATATATATATATATATATATATATATATATATATATATATATATATATAAACAAATAGCAAACTGGGTCCTTCTGGGTACCTCCTCCCATAGTCAGGTGGTGTGGCAAATCGGCAAACCCAAAGCCGAGTAGGTTTCAATCCGCTTTTTTTCAATTTTGCAAGTAAGCAAAGCCGCGCACTCAAGTATATGCAGTCACAAAGTTTTTATTTTCAGATAACGCTACGCGTTTCGACACCCCCGGTGTCTTGATCACACGACAACCATTCCCCTGTTGCCAGTACATTAAATACACGTCACATTTTGAAAGGTAGTAAACACAAACAAGGATTCTGGTGCATACGTCAGTTCAGGAAAATAGTCGGCCATTTTAGACTAGTCATTTTGCCTAGTAACTAACAGTGCATTTAACTTGCCTATAGAGATTAATGTATGCATAATTCATTATGTTAACTAATCTGTAAATCACAATTATTGAAATCAATTTCATTAATTCATGTAATTCTTTCAAACTAAAGGGTATCCATAGAGATGATAGAGAACCAAACGGTCTAGTGCCTTTCTTGTACTACACAAGTTCTAATATGTCTCCCAATTTAGGTAATCACTGTATGCGGTCTAGTCCCTCCAACAATATTATACTGGTTCATCTATGCATAACAACATACATTTCTTCACAATATGCCTCCCACAATTTTAAGTGACATCCTGAATTGTGCAATTTAATATAAAGAATCGTGTATTAGGCAGCTGGCAACACAAGAGGGGAGGCAGTGCCCAAACACAATGTGATTAAAGTCTTATCTTAATGTGAATAAAGTGAATTCCTCCGTCCCATTGGAGATAGGTGGGGCCAAACAAGGATTTCCAAAATACTTTTTTCTATACTGTCTTCCCCTTCCCTTAACTCCTAAAAGAAATATATAACAAAAACAATAATTAAAATAGGGTTAAAAAGTATACTGAACGTATACTACACACATATACACATTATGCAGGATTGTCATTACGTCAAATTTTTTAGTAGAAAAACGAGAGTCACCAAATATCTAATATACATCGAAACATTAATATACATGATGCAACACTATTCTGTATAAAGA
Source organism: Lissotriton helveticus (assembly GCF_964261635.1). Classification (NCBI taxonomy): domain Eukaryota; kingdom Metazoa; phylum Chordata; class Amphibia; order Caudata; family Salamandridae; genus Lissotriton; species Lissotriton helveticus. The sequence goes on from NC_136068.1 coordinate 790,322,473, forward strand.
TGAGTTGCCAGCTCTTCGTCCATATTGTGGCCTCCTGGGAATCTGGTCTCTAAAGTCATGATCCATCTAGATTCCCTCTTTCTAAGAGCCAATTCCCTATTGCCTCCCCTTTTACCTAGGTTGACTTGTTCCACTGCATAGTATCTCAATAGAGAATTATTTGATTGGTGGAACTCCTGGAAATGCCTGGCATTTGGATATTTGGTATCTACATTAGTTATGGCTCTAAGGTGTTCTTGTACACGTTTTTTAGCCATGCAGGTAGTGCTCCCCACATATTTGATTTTACACGGGCATTCTAAAACGTATGCCACGTAGTTAGTGTTGCACGTCAGGAATTGTTTGATTTCTTTACGTTCCTGAGTACCTGGAATTTCAATGTCCTTAACCATGAAACTAGCTGTGCATGCTCGACAATGTCCACAGGGATAGAAACCCTTAAGATCCTGAATATGTTGCTTCTTGGTCTCTGTGATATCTCCTTTAACCAGGATGTCCCTCAGGTTCCTACCCCTTTTGTAAGTAATCTGGGGTCTTTCTGTTATTTTTGGGCCTATGATGTTATCTGCTTGGAGGATTTTCCAACTGTCTGCAATAATTTTGCGTACTTTATTGGAATCCTGATGAAACGTGGTAATAATCCTCGTATTCTCTGATATGGGGTCAGCTCTAGGTTTGGGTGCTAAGGTTTCAGATCTACTAATTTCGCCAATTTTGGCAACCGCCTTTGCAAGGACCCATTCCGGGTAACCTCGTTCTCTGAACCTAGTTAACATTGCCTCCTGTTCAGTAAGGAAACCCTCTGTGTTACTACAGTTCCTTTTTGCCCTCAGAAGCTCCCCATAAGGTATACTCCATTTCAGGGGATCTGGGTGAGCACTGAGGGCATGTAGTAAACTGTTCCCTGAGGTTGCTTTTCTATGAAGTTTGGAAACAAGATGACCATTGTCTACTTCAATAGTTGTATCAAGAAATTCAACACAATTGTTACTGATGTTGGATGTCAAATTTATGTTGTAGCTATTCAAATTCAGTTTATTAATGGATTCCACTGCTTCTTTTTCAGTTCCCAACCAGATGATAAAAAGATCATCTATGTATCTGATCCAAAACTGAACTTTGGCAAAGTCTGATGTCAGGTTTGTGTCCTTTCTAATTTCTTCCTCCCATTTGCCTAAAAATAGATTAGCAAAATTGGGCGAAAAAGCTGATCCCATAGGGGCCCCCCGAGTTTGTTTAAAGAGAGACCCATCAAACATAAAGATGTTATTTCTGAGACATAATTTCATCATGTCTACGAGCATACTTGTATGATCGCTGAAGCCTATTTCTCTCTGTTTTAAAAAATGATAGCAGGCTTCCATGCCCTGGACATGGTCGATTATGGTGTAAAGGGCATTTACATCCAATGTAATAAGCAATGCTCCCTCAACCCATTGAATATTCTCGATCTTATTAAGAAAATCCATGGTGTCTAGTATAGGAAGGGAGTAAACATACATATTCCCTCAGGAAGTGATCAATGTAAACCGATAGGTTCTCATTGACACTACCTATAGAGGAAATAATAGGTCTCCCTGGTGGTTCTCTAAGGTTTTTATGGACCTTAGGAAGAAGGTAGAAAATGGGCATCTTAGGATACTCTTTTTTAAGAAAACAATACTCTTGCCAAGAGAGAAGTCCTTCATTCTTCCACTCCAACAATTTATCCTAAGTATCCATGATGCTTGTATTGTATTCTTCAGAGTTTGAGCTACAGTAAAAGGCACTCCCTTTCAGTTGTTTTAGTGCCTCTGTAATGTATAGGTCTCTACCCCACAAAACAGTGTTGCCCCCTTTGTCTGAAGGCCTCAGGACAATACTTTGATCATTGGCCAAAGAAAAAATAAAATCCATTTGTTCCTGTGACAAATTTGTATTCCTCATTCTGGTTTGTTTGTGCTTAAGTTTGATCAATTCCTTGGTAACCACTTCTTGAAAGGTGTCAATGGGATCGTGTGGTAGTATAGGGAAGAACACTGACTTTGGTTTAAATGCCGTACCTGCGGCTCTATCTAATCTCGTCTCCCTTACGCCCACTACTGATATCTCCCGTTGACTATCCTCTACGGTGGCACCTAGGGAGTAAACATATTGGAGTAAATCTGCATCTCCTACAGTAAGTTCTGGCAGTCTACCTTCAGGTGTGGGTTCTGATACACTTCTAGTAGGTCTCAGTAAATGCCACTTTTTTAGTTTCATTTTGCGTACAAATTTAAAAATGTCCACTCTTGTCTCAGCATAATCAAACAATTCAGTTGGACAAAAAGTAAGTCCTAGGCAAAGAGTTTTTTTCTCTTTAGAGCTTAGAGTTCTGGATGATAAATTAATAATAGTTCTATTTACCATATCTTCATCCATGATTATTTCCTTTTTGTGTAGCCACCTCTCTTGTTTCCCACTGGCTTTTTCTTGTTTTCTTCTCCTCTGCTGGAACTTGAGGCGTCTCTGGCGTGATCTCCCCGGCCTCTTGCTTGTCCCCTTGGCCGTCCTCTCGTTGTCCTTTTCCGGAAAGGTTGCTGTTGAATTGCTTCCACTTCCTTTTTGCGCCTGGTTCTGAGGACTCTGAATTCCTCTAAAAAAGTCGCAGGTCTTTTGGTTATTTCTATTTCAGATACAGTACTCGTGGTGTTCCTTGATGTGTCAGTATCAGAATCGCTTGTAACACTCAAAGTTGCTGTGTCTCTTATTTCCTCACTTGTAGGAACTTGTATTTCCGGAATTGATTGTTTGTATAAATAGTCATATTTAGGACTGTACGTGAGGATCCTGCCACTCTCATAAACGCCACAATCCCTGTGTAGTTTCCGCTGTTTGCAATATTTAATATCATCCTCATTCTTTTTGAGACGTCGTTTTAGCTCATCCATAAATTTTTTGATAGTATCCTGATTTTCACTTTTTTTGAACTCTTCTTCTAATTCTTTGATTTGCTTCAAAATCTTCTCACGATCTTCCCACGCATACTTTATCAATATGCATAGCATATTTTTGCTGCTCATCGCCGAATTTTGCGCCCATTCTTCAAGCATTTTGGCATTTAGCGATTCATGGGAGGGTGTTATGTATATTCTCAGACCTCGTGGTACCATCTCCTTGTCCACGTAATCCTGTAAAGAAATTGCTTCCCACCATTTCGCACTTTCTTGTTTTTTAAGGTTCTCATATTTCCTAAGTTATATATATATATATATATATATATATACTGCATGCTTCCTTTGTTCGAAAAAGAAGATCGAGCCACACCAACCAGGTACTTTTCAATTCGATTTATTTCAGGGCAAAAAAAGACGCGTTTCGAGCGCACAGGCTCTTGGTCACATGACCATGGGTCCGTATCAGGTGATCATATACCTTTTGGTTCGAAGGAAATAAATAAAAGACTCTGTGTTTACAACATCACACAAGTCTAGTGTCAGAATAATGCAAAATCATATCATAATTAATTTGTTTATGACACAAATTAATTAAGTTAAGAACATTCCATTAGTGCCAATTATTCTCATTGTTACATATGTATATACATTATGGTACCCAGTGTTCTAGTAACCTGAAGAGTTGCGAATCTCGGTATCAACAATATTATTATTATTGTCGCTTGGGTATAGTACCCATGTTCTCTGTCTAAATAGTTAGATGGGTATAGTACCCTCACTAGTAGTTAATCACTGAACCATTCATACTAAAAAATATAACCAACAGTTTCTATTTCTCTCATATCAACATAATCTCTGTCTATCAATTGCATTAATACTCGTAGGTTCACCTACTTCAAAATAATCTTTTTAGGTATCATCATTATATCACCTATTGATAATCATTTCCAATCTGCATTTCGACGAGTTTTACAGCAATTCAATACTGGAAATCACAGAAAATAAAGGAAGGAGGGGGTGGTGCAATTTATAGTGATTATGCCCCCTTGCTTCATGCTCGTAATTCATATGGTGGTGGAATTCCTTTTCTGTTTTGCTTTTGCTTTAAGAAAGCAATTCCTTCACCATACCAGAATAATCTACAATCACAAGAAGAGAGATAGATAAGGTTATTAGTTTATCACTTCATACATTGTTGTCCATATGCTGGTAAAACTAGTAGTTCAATTCTTTCTGTGATTTCAATAATCATATACTCCCAGAGCTATTCCAATATTCTGCAAAATACTATTAACAGCTACCATTTCTACTGTTGATACCACAATGTCAGTTAACACTTAATTGTTCCAAGAGGAATTGGCACGGTCTGATTCTAAAAGTTCTTCTTCATTAATCGTTGTTAAAAACAGGTGGAACCGAGTTCCTAAGGTTTGGGAAGCTATACTCTCTTCATCATCATTTTTACAGGTGTATGTACATCTCTTCATCGATGTTCAATCCTATGGGCGCTAGGGTCACAGCCTGGAGGATGAATCTCGATTCTGCTCTTCGCAATGCCATCTTTCTGTCCCCTCCTCTAGGATTTTTGGGGACTGAATCCAGGGCAAAATACTTTGCCTGGGTTCAGTCTTCGTCATGGTGTGAATTGAAATGTCTTGCTGTGCTATATGAAAAATCCTTATTCGTAATGGCACGCCAGTGCTTCAATATCCGTTTTTTTTACTGGAAACGTAGTCGACCCAATGAACCATTTGTTGCACAGGCATGTCACCACATATATCACATGGTCTGTACTGCACTGGATGTTTTTATTAATTTTCCATCTTTTGTTGATTCTGTTAAGAGTCACCTCTCTAACATTGGTGCTATGGCTACAGGCTTTGCACTTTCCACATTTGTGGAAGCCTCCCCTTGCTGTCAACCATGATTGTTTCTTGGTTTCCAGATGACTGTTAACAACTAGATCTCTAATAGACTTTCCTTTTCTATAGAAGATTGCTGGATGGGATCCCAGTTTTGGCCCTAGGATTTTGTCCTGTTTTAAAATTTCCCATCTTTTTCTTATAATCTGGCTGAACAAGGGTGATTGTGTGTTGTAAGTTGTTATAAGTCTGATTGGTGTCTCATTTTTCTTGGGGGTGAACTATAGGTGCTTTGTACAGTGACACATTCCTTTCAATGGGTTCTACTTTCGTCGCTCCTTTCCTGAGCATATTGGGATGATATCCCCTTGCTCTGAATCTTCCTTGCATCTCCCTTTTGTGATTTTCAAATGCCTCATGGCTACTGCAATTCCTCTTGGCACGTAAAAACTCTCCAAAAGGAATGGCCCACCTAAAACTAGGGGGGTGGCAGCTGGACGAGTGTAGCAGGGAGTAACCTGCTGTCTCTTTTCTGAATATCTCAGTCTCTATCTTGTTGTTAGTTATTCTGAGCTTGATATCTAGGAAGTCTACGCTAGCCTGACTATGCTCATAGTAAACTTGAGATTGAGGCTATTCTGATTCAGTACTTCAATGAACATTAGGAGGTCTCTCTCATTCCCCTCCCACACAAAGAAGATGTCATCTATAAATCGGAGCCATATATTGACCCTAGTGGTCCAATGTTCCAGGGCATCGCTTCTGAGCACCCGCTCCTCCCACCAGCCTACCAATAAATTGGCATAGCTGGGGGCAAAGCAGGTGCCCATCGACGTGCCCTGGGTCTGTTTGTTATGGGACCCATTGAACAGAAAAACATTTTCCACTAGGCACAGTTCAACCATTTGCAATAACATCCTAGAGTGTGTTTCAAGGTGTATGCTTCTGGAGTTTAGGAAATGTTCACATGCTCTTAACCAGTCCGTGTGTCGAATAGAGGTATAAAGGCTTTCTACATCTAAACAGACAAGCCAAAAGTGTTCCTCCCAATTGATGTTATCTATCTTCTGTAGAAAGTCTTTTGTGTCTGCAATATGTGAAACTAGATCCTGTACGTAATCTTTTAAAAAATGATCTACATAATGGGATACATTCTCTAAGAGACTGTTGATAGAGGACACTATTGGCCTGCCTGGAGGCTGTATGGGATCTTTGTGAACCTTCGGTAAAAGGTAAAAGGTGGATGTTGTAGGGTTCTCATTGATGAGAAATTTAGTCTCATCCCAATTCAAGAGTTTGTCACTAGCCCAGTTTCTAATGTGCTGATGTACCCTACGCTGCAGGTTCGTAAGATAAGAGTGATCAACTTTACTGTAGCATGTTTTGTTCGACAGCTGTCTCATGGCCTCTTGTATGTATCTTTACTTGTCCCAGAGGACTATATTCCCACCCTTATCAGAGGGTTTAATGACAATAGACTCGTCATTACGCAGGTCTGTCAGTGCAACTCTCATGTCTGGGGTAAGATTCTGTTTCCCCAGGGGTTTGTTTAAAAGTTGTAACATATCCTGGTTTACCAGCTCATGGAATAAATCGATATTATCTCTTGGTAATTGTGGCCTGTACTTAGATTTGCTTTAAAGTGTGTATGCACGGTGTTTGTTTAAGTTGTAGGCTCCATTCCAATCTCTACGGGGGCCTCTCCCTGGGTTACAAATGTGTGTGTATTATTCTGTGAGTCAATGGGTTGCATTGTGTCTGGTGGATCCTCATCCTCTAAACTTTCTAGTATCCTTCGCAGCTCACTATCTGACTGTGAGATTCTTTCACCCATGTCAGGTAGTAGTGTTCCCAAAGCTCTATTGTGGTGCACTTTGTACAGTTTGAGTTTCCTAACAAACATATACATATCTATTCGTGATTGGGTGTAGTCAAACTGTGTATCGGGGCAAAAGGTAAGTCCAAGCGTAAGTACTTTTTCTTCAGTAGCAGATAATTGTCTATTAGATAAATTAATTACAGTGAGTTCTGACGTTTGCTCATCCATTATTTTGTCTTCGTTGTCTGGTTTCCCACACCAGTATTGTCTGCTTGTAATCCTCCGCTGTCTCCTTCCCTTTGTTTTCCCCTGCCTCCTCGGCCTTGATATCATGTTCTCCCCCGAATAGATTGTTCGTTGGCCTCCAGCATGAGGCGCATCTCCATGGAAAAAAACGATACTTCCGTCGGGCATTGTGCATTACTGTCAATAGAGCTTGCTTCGGACCTCAGGCTTGTTCCTGACTGCCACCTATCTTTATCTGCTGCTCCCAACGCTTTGTCTTTTGCTAGGGATATGCGCAATTTATCGAACTTTCATGCGAAAGTCTGGATCCTTCCAGATTTGTAGTCCCTCTTGTCTCTGTCGAATTTGCGCTGTTTTCTTGCAATGATATCTTTCTCGAATTTTTCGATTCTGTCATTGACCGCTGACAGGGTCTTTGTAACTTAAGCTTGATTGGACACCATTGCTAGATCGTCCAGGATCTTTTGAATCTCATTCACCAGGTCATTGTGTTCCTCCCATGCATTTTTTATTAGTATTTCCATCATCACCCTCAAGCAGGCGCTTGTGTTCTCCAACATAGCTTTCAATACTTCAGATTTAGGTTTGTTTAGCGTGGGCACAATGAAAATTCTTAGTCCTCTCCACCTCCACATAATTTTGGAGGGATGTCACCTCCCACCACCGACTTAGCTCCTTTTTCCTTAATCTTTCCAGGGCATTTCCTTTTTGTTTCATCGATGTTTGGGCTGTAGATGCAGTATTTCCAGACTCATTCACCCCCACTCACAGTGGGTGTTTTCTTTTTGAAGATTTGTTCCGCCGAGGCTTCCCGCCCCTTTAAGAACTCCATTGCCCAGAATGCTGTTCAGTCTCCAGACTGTCTCCGTACCTGAGCGTGCTAAAGATCCCAGTGATATAGCGCGCCCTGGCAGTCCTGCACTCTCCGTACCTCCCTCTTGACTTCTGCTGTTTCTGCTCGGCTTGGCTCGGCTGAGAGTAGTGCGTCGAAATGCAAGGATCACATTGCTGATATATATATATCAGCAATGTGATCCTTGCATTTCGACGCACTACTCTCAGCGGGTGCTCTGCGTAGGGGCCGGATCCAGGCCCTGCGATCACTTTCTACAGCCAAAGACGCGGCACTCCAGGAGGGGGTATATTTCAAAAAGGTTTATTTAGACAAAAGCTCAACCAACGCGTTTCAGCCTTCACGGCCTTGCTCACGGTCAGTGAGTCCTTTCTCTTTGCACTAATTTATACACCCATATGGCCTTAATGAAGCATTATGGGTAATGCAGTGTGATTCAAATATAATAAAGTTTTCAATATATACAAAAAAGGAAACTATAGTGAATCACAAGAAAAATAATATGGAACAATCTAAGTAAAGTGTCAGGCAAGAGTATTTTTGTGATGACACATTCATTGTAATATTCCTAATATCGCGTATAGTACGCAATTATTTAATCACCAACATTAAAGTGAAAATATTAAGACAGGGGAAAGTGGCGGAGAGCATATATCGGGGAAAGGGGTGTTAGGGGATTCAAGAAAAAGAAAGTTTAAAGTTTGGAAGTGAAAGGTCAAAATGGAACAGAAACAGAAAACTAAGGTATCTATAATATATAAGCAAAAAATAGGGAAACAGGGAAGGCACTGTTTAAAACATGCCTATTCATTTCACTGCGCATAAGGGACAGGTTTCATCCTAATACACACAATCACTCTTATTTCAGTACCCTATCTTACAGTTAGCATTGTTTACTATGATGATGTTTGTTCTTAAATATTTTAAAGTACTTAGATACCATAGGGAAAGAAAATCTGAAAAGCAGGGGGGAAGAGAGAAGGGAAGGGGGGTGAACAAGTATAAAGGGAATAGAGAGGAGTAAAAAACATTCTAACACATGTGGGGACTCATGCTTAAAAACACTTAGAATACAGTGAAAACACCTACATACACTAGGGAACACTATGAGTTGGCATACCCCTGTGATTAGCATGACCTCCTCTGTAAGGCCCTAGTACATAATAGGATTAAAACTACCTCTAAGTGCAGAAAGGCCCGCCCCCTCCCTTCACCACTGTGCAAATGTGCCCCAAGGAGCGTTTTAAGTTGGGGGACTAAGTCCCCTTGAATCCCGAGGGTTTCTGGTGTCCAACTAGCCCACCAGGTACCTCCAGTATGCACCACAGAGCTGCATTGCAGAGAGGTGTAAAAAGGTGCATAGCCTGGACCACCTCTCTGCAATGCAGGACTTTGGCAGTTACTGGAGGTACCTAGTGGGTTAGCTGGCGCCCACGGGCCCTCAGGTTTGAAGGGGAATAAATTCCCCAACATAAAATACGCCACAGGGTGTGTATGTACACATGTCACCTCAGGCCTCGCCCCCTCCCTGTACCACTGTGCAAACACGCTCTATGGCACTTTTTAAGTTGGGGGATTAAGTCCCCTTGAATCCTGAGGGTCACTGGGGTCCAACTAGCCCACAAGGTACCTCCAGTAAGCGCCACAGAGATGCATTGCAGAGAGGTGTAAAAAGGGGCGCGGCCTGGACCACCTCTCTGCAACGCAGGCCTCTGGCACTTTCTGGAGGTACCTGATAGGCTAGTTGGCCCCTAGGGGTCCTCAGGATTGAAGGGGAATTAATTCCCCAACTTAAAACACGCCACAGGGCGTGTTTGCACACATGTCACCTCAGGCCCTGCCCTCTCCTTTTACCACTGTGCAAATGTGCCCCATGGCCCGTTTTAAGTTGGGGGATTAAGTCCCCTCTAATCCTGAGGGTCCCTGGGGTCCAACTAGCCCACCAGGTACCTCCAGCAACCACCACAAAGCTGCGTTGCAGAGATGTAAAAAGGAGGCGTGGCCTCTGACCACCTCTCTGCAACACAGATCCCTGGTGCATATTGGAGGTACCTGGTGGGCTAGTTGGCCCCCACAGACCCCCAGTATTCCAGTGGAATTACTTCCCCATCAGGGGGCGCGTTTGCAGAGTGCTGCTTTGAGGGGGTGCGGCCTCTGGCAGGATCCAGAGATTTTTTTAATTATCTTTTTTTGGAAGGGGGGCTGTGTGGCCCCTCTTCTTTTTATTTTTTGGGCCCTGGGTACCCAATCCCCCAGGGCCTGACCCCAATTAAAAAAAAGTATATATATATTAACGGGAAGGGGGCCGCATGGGCCCCCCTCCCATAGCCAATTCCGGGCTCTGGGGTCACCATCCCCCGGGGAATGGCCTAATTGTTTCTTTTATTATTTTGGAGGGAGGCTGCGTGCCCCCCTCCCTGGCCACTTCTGGCACCGGGGACCCCATCCCCGGGGCCTGGCCACCTCATTGGGGACCATGGAGGGGACCCCAATTCCCCAACAGTCCCTGCTGGCTCCCCGCGTCCTGCAGGAACTGGCTTTGCTTTTCCACATGGGGAGCTGCTGACATGCAGATCCCCGTGCAGTGTCCTGGGGTGGGCACCACAGGACACTGCATGAGCAGTGGGGGTGGCGATCCCCAGGACCATCACTGGCTCTAGAAGGGGGGCCGCGGCACTCCTCCCATTACATGCAGACACCCGGGGCCAGGGGTCCACCACGGACCCCCAAATTAGCACATTAGTGCCCTGGGAGGTGGTGGTCCCCGGGGCATGTTGGGGGGCTTCAGCCCCCCACACAGGTGTTTTTTTTTTAAAGCCCCGGGGCTGGCGGTCCCCAGGGCAGCGGGGGGGCATGTGCCCCCGCAAATTAAAAAAATAAAGCCCCAGGGTTGGCGGTACCCTATGCTTGGGGGCCCTTGAAGTCCCCACACATTTGAAAATTAGCCCCCCACACTTTTTTTTTCACTGGCCCCAGGACCTGGCCCACCCGGGGGCTAAATATTAAGGAAGCGCAGGAGCCCACGCTTCGTTTTTTTTTATTTTCTCGGCCAGATCCGCGGATCCTCCTCGGATTTTGCGAATTTTTTTTGTAATGCTTTTTTTGGCCCTGGGGGTCCTTGTGGGACCCCCTGAGCAGGCCTAGGGTGTTTCTATCCTGCCCCCTTTTCTTGTTTTGCGCGTTTCTTTTTCTCTTTTCTTGTGCCTCGGTTCCTGGTTTGAAGTGTTGACAGCCAATTAGAATACAGCGTGTGATCGGCAGGGTGCGCGGTTCCTCCGTGCCTCTATATATCAAACATTTTATTTTTTTATTTTCTCAGCAACTACTGAACAGATTTACACCATTGAAAAAAAAGAGTTCTTTCTGAGTCACAGGCTACCTTTATGCCAAATTTGGTGTAATTCCGTGCAGCAGTTAGAGCTGTAGCAGTGTCTAAAGTTTCCTATGGGAAATGCATTTTTCAAACTATATTTTTTTACTTTCTCAGAAACTACTGAAAGGATTTACACCATTGAACACAAAGAGTTATTTCTGAAACAAGGGCTACCTTTTTGCCAAATTTGGTGTAATTCCGTTCAGCAGTTTGGGCTGTAGCCGTATTTAAAGTTTCCTATGGGAATTAACATGGAGAAAACACGTTTTGGGACCCCCATTTTTTCCCAGCCCCTGCTTGCTGAATCACCCTGAAGCTTCAAAGATGGGAGCGGACTCGAGCGCCGCACTAATTTTGAAAGTTTCGTTAAGATTCGTCAACCTAGAGTCAGTAATCTTTGGCGGGGGGCACTATCAGACTCTCCCAGGAAAGAAAGGCAACATATTGTGAAAAACCCCTTCCTTCCACATTTGGATGGTGGAACCCATCCGCACCCCCCAGGAACCTGGCTGGGCTCTAGCGACTGGGATGTGAAGAGTAGAGGGCCAGTCCTGTGAAATCTGTGTAGAGTGAACGAAATGCCCTTGTTGGAAATAGCCAAACGGAGAGCCGTGGCGTGAGGGCGGTGAACACAGCAAGCATGGGGCTTGTGAAGATATGGCCCCTTTGAAGACCCTCACGGAAGGAGCCTGACAGGGATGGTGCATTGTGAGGAGGGCCTGTCTCTGAAGGTCCGTGTACAGAGAACCGAGACATGCCCTGGTGGGGGATGGCCAAATAGGGGTGATGACATGCAGGCAGGTTGCTCAGCAGAAAATGCCCTTTCCGAAGTGGACAGGGGCTCATGATTGAGCTAAGATCTCCAGCAGCCCTAAGTGATCACACTATGGAGTGTGGTTTGGCAAGAGGTATTGTAGAGGGATATGGGCCTACCTTATTATGGTCCATGTATAGAATTCGGGTGTCCTGGCGAGAGTGTAAAGTGCGCGCTTGGACAGGCTATAAAAAGGAAATCAGCTAATGACATGATTACGTATGGAATGTCAAAAGCTCCTGGGGTCATTGGAGTTGTAGGTTCATGTACAGATGGCTGTGTGAAAGAGGGAAGAAATCTGGCAGGAGTTAATGCATAGTTGGGGATCATCCAAAAACAGAATTGAGCTGAGCCAATAGTAAAATCTGGAATGCTGGCAGGAAGAAAGGGAACTGTCCAGAAAAGACCCAGACCTGGAATTTAAAGTTCCAGAGTGGAAGTAATGGTGCAAGAATAGGCCATCGGGTAGGTGACTCCGGAAGGGCTAGATGAGTGTAACCGGTTGTCTCAGAGGGGGTCCTATCAGTCTGTGGTTGACTGTGTGCCCTCCAGGTCCAACAATGTGCTGGGTGACATCATCTTCTAAGCGGGTACACCATGTTGTTGTGGGTGTGTAAGACTGGTGTAGATTGTATCTCTTAATGTCCCAAATTGGTCCAGGGAATGTCATCGTTCAGGCCCTGTTTGTAGCAGCAGAGCCTAAAGAATAACTGCTGTTCCCTGCGGAACATGACTGATTCATGGGTACCCACCGTAGGAAGGTAGTCAGGCTTGTCTATGACTACCCATTTGATTTCATCTTCTGTATGGCCAGCGTCTAGGTAGTGTTTTGTCAGCTTGGTGTTATATTTTTTACATCTTATTGAGCTGCAGTGTTCCACTATCCTCATCCTGATCTTGGAGGTAATCATCTCCACATAGATTTGTTTTCATGGGAACCTTAAAAGGTATATGACTCCTTCTGTATTGCTGTTGGTTATGGTACAAAGTTCCCATGGAATCATAAGGCCTAGGTCTATCTGGTGGTAGAGCTTGTGTAAGTGCAAACCGAGCAATATCCACAGGAATAGTGGCCTTTAGCGGGTGGGAGTGACCATAGAGTGTTCTGGTGTACCTTGCGGAAAGAATGAGGGGGTCTCTATTGGAGTGAAAATAGATGTTTAGGTGACAGTTTGTCCCCTGTGCTGAGGATGGGGAAGTTCTTGATTATTGCCTTGATTATTGGTGGTGTTGGTTAGGTGACTGTAAGTACTCACACAGACAATCCTGTCCATAGGGCATTTAGCAGGGGTACAAACTGTTACCTAAACCACTATTTGTACGCAAACGCAGCAGGAATACCCTAACCAAATGGCTGCCATAAGGAAAAATATAAATGTTTTAAAATTACAAATATTAGTATAAAAATGCTAGCACGTGTAGCACTATTGGTTAATTAGCCTGGGCAGGCTGACATGCAAGGCCCGACTCCCCGTACCGCACAATGGGTGCTACCCCAGAACACTTTTGGGCTTTTTTATAACAGTGCAGTAGTTTTAAAAGCACTGCAGAGTTCTTTGTATATCCAAAAGTTTTCAGGCAACAAAAAATATGCCAATATAACTCTGGTGGTTAATTTACCTGCTGGAGAGAGATCTGAGTTTTTAATCATCTAAATTAGCGCAGAGGGTTAATATGCCTGCTGCAAAAAGCATGTTCTATAGTAGTCACAGAACAGTATTGTTATGGGCATAGCTCAGTGGGTTACTGCTGTTGTCACAGAGATCCTTTTGTTACTGTGCAGTTCATAAGCTACGGTCGTAAACTAAGTAAGAAAGTTATGTTTTTTTCCCAGTCTTTCATTACCCTAATTTTGCTTAAAATGGTTTGTTTGTGTAGAAATACATTCTTATTAGTAAAGTCAACCCTAACCACTGTGTTACATTCTGATTCCCGGTTTTGTGCTTCCCCGGACCGAGCACTCTTAAGAAATGCCTACCAGTATGGATAACATGATTGCACCTTGCAGTCAGTCCTCTCTGTCTTATGTAACATCTTCTATACACTGATTTACACAGGCATAGTTCATTGTATGTGTGTGTGATGTAAAATGATCCGAGACCCTATACTGGTATTAGAGGTGCTGTAAAACAAATGAAATACATGTGAGTGAGGGGCTATGGAGAGATGAGAGGCACTGTTGAAGGGGGATAGTGAGGGAATCATTGAAGAGCCACAATAAAGATTGCCGTGTCCTGGTACACTGTAAGGTCATGCTTTAAAAACGAATACAATTGAATATGTGATGTAAAATGTGTTGTAGAATGCACCTTTTTGCCATTTTTCCTCATTTTCTTGGGAGGAGAACCCTCAATCCCCTTTGAAGTGGTCAGGGTCGCTCGCTGCGCTCGCTTGCTAAGCACCATATTTGGGCTGATCTGGCAAAATTTGCCAGAGCAAGCTTAGGTTCCCAGTCTGTCTCTGCTGACATGGGGCCACTTAGCATCTAGGCCTTTCCAGTTTATAGCTATACCATTTTATTTAAGCTAAAGGTCTTGTTAAGCTAGTATAAATTCAGAACTATAAGAATATGTCTGGATGAGGTACCAACCCTTACATGTAACAACAGTTGGCATGTGCAGTGTTTCCTAACCATAGTGCAAACAACAATTGACAAGTATTGACAAAGATAATCATTTGGGATTTTCGTAGTGCATGCACTACGACACAGGCACACATGCACAGATACTTTCATACCTGCAAACACAGCAATATTGACACAGGCTCACATTTCAATGCACAAACAGGCATTAATGCACACAGATCACACTCACGGTGAAGTGTAGTTCCTGAATCCCTGATAGACTCTGGCCCTGGGAATAATAAACACTATAGTTGTGGCATAGGACTGAGGTCAGTATGCCTCTATTGAGTACATTAAACGTAATTACTTGTGTGTGACAGCTAACTCAAAGGTCACTAGAAAGTTCTCGAATAAACAAGAAGGGATTAGTTTCTGACAACCTCATAAATATGACAACTTTGTTTCCCTTAGAATCGGAACAGTCTCAGAATCGTGGAAACAATAGATAACAGTTTCACTCCGTCAATCGGGCATGCTTCGTTTCTACAGAGTTTACACAGAAATAGGTAGACGGGCATTTCAATAAAAAGGGTTTATTGAAAAGTCTTATTTCTCATGCAAGAGATATGAACTGCTACAATCGAAAGACAGAATGCGAAGTATAATACGTACAGTGTTAGCAGTAAGATAAAATAATACGGCAATAGCATGGTTTGTAGCTATGACATATATTCATAAAAATACATACATAAATAACAGAGGCTAAAATGTGAATACTCGTATGGTGCTTCTAGCTGGTTCTACCACAGTGTACCTAACCTAAGTGTAGTACGAGGTAAGAAGTAGGTGCTGTTTTTCTATAGTCTAGTTTAGCTATAGTTAGGAATGGTGTTGCCAAGATTTGCCAAAAGTCCCTCTAGGTTCTAGTCTGCTCCAAACCTTAGAATGAGAGAGGTTGGAATCTCTTTCCGGGTCTCGATCTCTAACAACCTGCAAGGGGAGTCAGAAACACTGGAGCCGGATTCTCTGCAAGGAGGATGACAGCGTCTGGTCAGTGTGTCAGTCGGGGACTCAAATTCCTTCCGAACTTGCCGTGGCGAGCCGTGCAAGTATGCAGCCGTGACTTACCATGGCAAGTGAAGGTATATTTATATCTTGAATGTGTTTAGGAATACCAGTATTGACGTAAAAGTCAGGCAGAGGAACGTCATGAATGTACCCCTAAGGAATAGATGTTCATGCGTAATAAATTAGTTCTTGTAGAAATCAATAATCCAAGCAAGCGGTGGTCCTAAAGGCTTAAGAGTCTGATTTTCCAAGAACTCGTTATGAGGTGGATGGATGGGTGTAGGGGGCCATGCCTGTATTTAGTAAGCATGGATAATGGCTAAATAAGGATTGGATTTCTATGCCTAAATAAGGGCAATGTGAATTGTGCCTATATAAGGGCATAAGTCGGGCAACCTATATACGGTATCGAAATCAACACACAACAACAGTACCCATGCAGATAGGCAATCAGTCATACATGCATAATACATAATGTAAAAAAGTACCTTAACGCTACCATAGTCTCTTGCTGCATTGCGCTCTTTCTGATTCTGGGCACAGGCTCCCAGAATGCACAGTGGCCAATCCTGACGCTGCATGAAAGCAGCATCAGGATTGGACTCAGTACCAGCAACTTGAGCTCCCGGGCAGACTGGGACCCTGTGCCTGCTCTCTCTAGCCCCAGCAACACAGCTGGGGCTAGAGAGAGCTTTATGCACATGAGGTGTTTGTCCGGCATGAGACGGCTGGCCAAACACCTCATGTGCAGTGAATGGAGTGCCCCCCCACTCCCCCACCAGCAGTGTCATCCCCTAGACCCGCCCCGAAGACTTGTCAGAGTCCTGAAGATGGGTGTAGGGGATTAAAATAAAACACTAATAAAACGCATTTAAAACCCGTTTTATTATTGTTTTATTTACTGGTGGTGGTGGTGGTGGGGGCGGCGCTCCTTCACTCTAATGCACCAGCCACCACTGGGAGCCTAATGGAGAAGAAGGCAGGTATAAGGAGAAGGGGACGGGTTGATGAGGATTAGAAGATGTAAGGGCCAATATCAAGGGGGATAAGGACGCCTCGCTGGAGCCTGGAGTTTGAGAAAGAATGCTGTGTCGGTAGCTCTGTGCTCTCCTTTTTGTTTCCGCACAGGATATGCATACCCAGCATGCCGAGGCAAACATCCAGTCCTCAATACCACTATGTGTTGTCACTATGGGTTGCTTATATTAACATTTATACAGGTGCAGCAAGAATGGTGCTTGATACTGGCACCCTCTAACCCTCCTCCAGATGACGCTTCTCTGTAGCACCCCTGGGGCCCAGTCGAGCGGAATTGCCAGCTCTGGTTTCTGTTCCCAGTTCACCCCTGGTTCACCTTTTCTCTATCGTCATACATATTCTATGCCATTATTTGTGGATATCTGGTGGGTTGCAAAAGTCCAAGCAATGAACAAAGATGCTTTTAAAAGCTGTATTTATTTTGACACATTTACTGCGCTTCAAAAACTGAGGTCAAATGTCAGCCTAGGTCGTCTGCTGCTTACTGGGAGAGCGAAAGGTAAGTATGTAGGATTTCATTTTTTCAAAGCAGGCAACCAAATGTAAATACTAGTAAGTGAATTGTTTGTGCACATTCAACTGTTAGAAAAACAAAGATGAAGTACATTTTTTGTAATTCTGAAGTGCGCTTGAATCAGAGACTTTAGTAGGATTCAAACATATCTAAACACTTTGGTAATGTACAAATAATAAATATTCACTAAAGCCAGATTTCCACACATTATAATGTGTCAATATAGTTTTATGAGTAAAACTGTATGTCTGTGAAACTTTATTGTCCATTTTAATGGAAACGGTGCTTTCTGTAAATGACTGTACGCTACCACATGATGTGTTCGTCACATTTAAAATTGGCTGCCGTATGTCATATTTTAGTTAGGTGGGTTGCGAAAGATTGTTGCACTAAAAAGTGGGCCATGGTTCTAAAGCGCTTGAGAAGCACTGTTCTTTAAACAGCCATCAACTCCTCTTCAATGATATAAAAATAAACAAGAACTGATATCTGCTTGATGCATAATGTTTTTCTCTAGGTACAGGTGCATATAGCTGTCAAAATAATTTAAATCATCAAGCCAATTTATTGTAAGTTGGAATTAATTTTCATAAATTATCTTACATTACATCTGTTACAGCAGATTTCATTATATACCTCATGCCAGTAGACTAAATCTAAGCATCCAGAAATATGCCCGGGACAAATATGCACAAGTGTAAAAAGCAGTGTGCAGCACAATTCTTGGTAAATGACTTGATCCTGTAGACTCTTAGGCCAGACTCTAACCCATAGTATATAATGCTCACATTCACATTTCTTTCAATGGACTGTTTTTGCTTTAACATTTAAACAGCAGACTAGATAGGAACCCATAAAATAAGAGAATTAATCAGCAGTGATTATGACGTGCTACGGAGATAGTTCATAATATCGTTCATCGCCTAGTATCACAGTGAACAACTGAAATTTGCACGGAATATATCTGCTTTTTGTGCTAAATATACTTATACAGATAGTTTGTGTTTTTGACGCTGTCTCGGATTTCAATGAATGAATATGCACGGTTGCTTCTTCTGGACTCTGAAGGATACAAGATCTCACATTTGAAGCATATAAGAAAAGGTATTAGGTCACTGTAAATCTAGTAATTTGAAATACTGCCATTCTGAAGGAACCATTATAAGAAAGAAATAAAGTTTTGACAACTGTTATTTTTAGGCCCTTTATATAAATAATTCTAAAAAAGAATGTAACACAATAAAGGGGCAGGGTACTGAAAAGGTTGACGGTTATTGTCAGAATGTGATGAAGGTTAGGTTAAGGACTAGATCTGTTATTGGGTTTACTGCTAATAAAAGAGTAAGAGTAAGGTTAAGACTTTGGGATCGTAATAGAGTAAGCTATAGGGTGTTGAGATGGGTGAGGGAGTTAAAATGCATTTTCTTTCTTTAAATTGCATTGTATTGCGCCCCGCCAGCCGATATAGCCACTACAGTTGAACTGCCAGAAGGTAGGTTTCATAGGCGGGGGCTTCGACCCTGCCCATGCCACTTGGCAGCTGCAGTTTGGGCCATATACATCGATGTTTACATCCAAACATTGATGGTTCCTTTTTCATCTGGGAAGGCGATGTTGATACTCTCAATACATTTACTAGTTAGATCAATCTGTGAGATGACAATCGCAAATTTACCCCAAATATATGTAGAACTCAATCTGAGTTTTGGATATTTGGAATTATGATGATAATGGACAACTTCAAGTGTCTCTTTACACTAAGCTGACTCCACGGAACACCTGGTTGCACTTTGAAAATTTTCCTCCCCGTTGCTAAAGTCAGGGAATTCCTTTTGGCCAATTCCTTCGGATTCGAAGGAATTGCAGCACTATACAAGAATATGACAGAAATGTGTCTACATTGAAAGAAAACTTTCTTAAGAGGATATATTCCAGAAGACTGGTGCGGTATTTGTATAAGAGGGCCAAGTATTGCCATTGTAAGAACATATTTGACAAGCATAAAGAGAATCAAGATAAGCTGGTTTGTGTTGTCAGGCATTCTAATGTTAACAACAAGGTCGGATAGGTGATCAATGCTCAGTGACACATCTTGAACAACAGTGACGATGGCCTGACGTTACCCAAACCTGCTTTTGCATAAAGACGCAATAGGAATTTGAGGGACAGGTTGTTCAGAGGTAGACCCAACAATCAGTCTTAGTTTGGCCAGATGACCATTACGGGTGATATTCCCATTAAAGGAAACCATCACTGTGGCCATTTTGTGTGACAGTGCTATCACCAAGGATGACATAACATACAGCAAGATTAAAGTCAAGCTCAAAATTTTGACAAACTGTAAAAGTAGCAACATTATATACTTTATCATTTGCCCATGTAATTTGGGCTGTGTTGCCATGACAGGAAGAGAGATCAGAAACAGGTTCAGTGAACATAAATAGGCCATACGCAACAAACAACGCACAGGCCCCATTGGTGGATCACTGTCTTGAGCTTGGACACACAGATAAGGATTTAAAATTGACTGTATTGAAGAAAATAGTTAATATCCACAATAGGGACAACACTGCCTATAGGGAGAAAAGAGAAGTCTTCTGGATTTTTTTATTTGGACTCTGTCAAGAAGGGCCTCAATGATAGAGTACAATGGGAAAATGCATTGTAGGTGCTTTCCAGACTGATTCTGCTATGATATCATTTGTTCTAGGTAGCCCATGCATTAGTGCAACCCTTTCCCTAATATTGTCTGTTTCATGCCATACAGAACTTTCTTTTCTGGGCTATGAGTCTCTATTTGTTTAGAAGCTGTTATTAATGTTTCCTTTTCCTTTCTTGTTTATTAATAGGGACGAATAGGGATTATCTATTTTCCCACAGCCTGAGCCCCTGTTGTATTGACATAAAGCGTATAACTAGTTTCTGTCTTATTCATCATCAGGTCTTTATTGCTCCAAGAACCCCAACATGTTTGCCATCTAACCAGGCTCTGGTTCTCTCTGAGATCCCCTTAGTTGGGGGTTGGAAGTTGTCTCCTTTTATTCAAGGTCATCTATTTCTGAGACCTATGCCCAGTGTTTCAGCCCTTAATTGATATGTGCAGGTATTCTTGTGTTGCACAGATTATGGTATCCAAAGGAAACTTGTTCCATTAGTACACCTTTTTAAGATGGCCATCAATTCTTAGAATGTACTCAGCTACAGGTGTTCTGTATTTGTTTCCATCAGGGAAGGTCTCTCACTCTGATTAGGCATGGAGGTGGCTAGGTAGTGCTTAAAGGTTGTATCAGTCTCTCACTTGTCCATCTTGTGCTCTTGATTGCAGCACAAGAGTCTGCCAGACTGCGGCAGTATCTTGCTGAGGAGTTTATGCAATTTGGACATCCTCAAATTAGGTAAGTCGTGCAAAGGCTCTGTCGTTCTTCTTCTTATGCCTCAATGTGGGATGTATGCAAATTCCATTCCTTGATGTGGTGATTCCCTGACGAGTATTTGGGTGTTTTAAAGTCCTGATGCGAAACATGCATGATCTACGTCCCTGTTCTTATTGATTACGGGACTAATAATTGTGTTTACTTTCCCTTTCCAGTGGGAACCACTTTTAATGTATATTTCTCCACTCTGTGGCCCTTGCAAGGAAACCTTCCACGTTTAGCTAGAGGGAAGGCGAATACGGAAAGCCTAATAGGTATATCTTTACCTATTCTATTAGTTCTTTGTAACTTTGAGGACTCCTTGTGTTTGAGGTTCCAAATAATCAAGATTTGTGATTTTTTTCTGTTGTTGGTCTGATTTACTAGGAACTAGTTGGAAGTCCTGGGACCAGACCAGAGATATTCATCGTTTTTCCAAACCAGCCATTTGACTATCCCTGTGAGATTTTACATATTCATATACTGCACATGAAGGGGCCATAAGGCATCTTAGTGATATCTGGACACATGAACTTTATGTGTCATACACTGGCTTGGATGTGGATAGGCTGTACTGGTAGGCGCTTGAATTGGTGATGGTTGATTATATAATTTATGTTTCACTTTATTTTTTGGTGCACTTTTGGGTGTATGGATTTAGGTTTTGAAGAAAGGGTGAGTACAAGGTGACTCTTTTTTCTCTGCACATTCCTCTGTTGTGGGTGAATTTTCTGAGGTATCTAGATATGCATAGTGAACCTTTCTTACTTTTCCTAGTTATTAAACTATTTTTTTTTATTTCTAGTGAACAAGCAGGCGGCTGCCCACTCTTTTTCTCTCCCCTTGTTGTTGTTTTATCTTGGTTTGAATCTCCAGTTTGTGCCCTAAAGAAGGTGTGTAGTCAGCTGGCCACTTTACACCGAAACACGCGTTGGAACCTGCGCTTCTGTATCTCTGACATGGGAATGGAATGCAATTAACCAAGATGACATAACTTATTGTATGTTAAAAAGTGTATAAATATATGCCTTACAGAAACATGTAAATGTTTTTCAGACCGAATAGTATTTCAAAATGTATAATGATTAACTTCTTTCTATGCATTGCAATATGAGGTAATTTATAGGATGTTGTGTAAGGTATGAGTGGTATGTATGAAGTTTATGAGTGTGATGGATGGGTTTTTAGTTTATCGGGTGAGATGGTTCCCTTTTGCTAAATCATTATGCTTAAATCATTATGTTCTAAAACATTGATTATGAATTTATAAATAAAGCCAAGGATTTTATTTATTATCAATAAAAAAGTTGGTGCATTATTAATATTTATGTTTGACTCTTCATATAGAGCTTGTGTTTAAAGGGGGTTGTTTTGCTCCTTTTTGTGCCTCTCAGTAACAGTTCTCGGGGACAACTCCTGGTCATAGTTGGTACACATTAGATTTAGCCTAATTGATGTGGAGGCCTACCACACAGACAAACTCGTCCAATGTGGTGGTGAAGGTGGTGAGAGTGGAGTGTGTGTCTCAGATGTAAAGTAATAAAGGGACACCACAGGTAGACTATTGGCCAGACTTGCCCTTAGTGAGCGGCTCCATCACCATCAAGAACAGGAGGGGGGACAGTGGGCATCCCTGTCTAGTCTATCTGCCCACTGAAAAGGCTGGCGATAGTAGTCTTCCTAGCCTCATCCTGGAAGTGGGTTTTGTATAAAGTTGTTTAATGTATTGTAAGAGATGGCTGCCTACCCCAATGAGAGTCAGAAATAGGAAGAGGTGGTCCTAAATCATAGTGTCAAATGCGTTTTCAAGGTCTAGAATCAAGCAGGCTGCATTTAGAAATCGATCAGAGACCTGCTCCTGTACTTACAAAAGATAGCAATTGTTTAGGGAGGTGCTACGGCTAGGCACGGAGCCATTCTAGTTGGGGTAAATGAGAGTGGGGAGGTACTGTGCATACCTGTAGGCTAGGACTTTAACCAGTATTTACCCTGGATTTGATTACAGCTTTTACGGAAATTATTCTAAAGAACAATATTTTTCTTTTTAACAGAGAATACTATTGCCAAATTTAAAGGGACCAGTATTGGCACAACCTACTGACGGAGCTTGGCCTATCAGTATGTGGGTGCTTTTGAGCAAAAAACAATTTTTTCGAAAATGTATTACACTGGTCATGCTTCATTTACAATGTGTTTTTTATTTGGCAAGGCAGTAAGAATGACCTAGAGACCTTCATACAATGGATGATGAGTCAGAGGTACTGTGATTTTTTTGGACATCAAAATAGTAGCTAAAGAGGGAATTTTGGAAGTGGAATTGTTCACAAAATTGACAGATCGAAATACCATTCTTCATTATACCAGCAATCACCCTAACTGCCAAAAAGACAGTTTCTGTGTTGGAGAAGAAACTGTACAAATAGGAACAACCTTGAAATCATACAGTAATCTTAAAAGAGAAACTGATGGATAGAGGATACCCAAAGAGAATAATAAAACAGGCCTACAAGAAGGCAAAATATTTTAATAGGGACAGTGTGGAAAATTAGTGCGTTTTGGTGAACATTATCTGCGCCATCTTGCCACTTCCCCTGATGCCACACTTTGTCGTACGTGCCCGCCATTTTAAGATGTCCCGATCAGAACAAACCCTTTTGCATGCCGCTGGCCCCTGACATAGCCCTTTGCCTTCACTAAGCCTGCACGCTGACCACCCCCTGCTTGCACCTGCCTTGAGTCATAAACCCCTCTTCGGCGCTGCTCTGCCCCCGGCCCTCATCCTGTTCCCAGCGCGACACCTCCCTGCTTTCCTTTCATGATCTCCGGCCCTTAGATGCAAACCCCCTTTTTCCCCGTGAGCCCGTTTTGTCCTCCCCGTTCCCAAGCCGACACCCAGCTCTGCCGATACCACCCTTGCCCCTCCCCGTACAATAGAAAGCTTCCCCCATCAAAGAATCCCCGGGTTGATCAAAGCCCCCCCACCCCATGAGATCCGATCAGACTCCCCACATTCCGTGAATCGGCGGATTATCCAGCTGCGCGATGCTCATCACCTGTTGTGACTAGGGTGGGGACTTTAACTGTAAATGTGTGTGGGAACGGGCCCAAAGGGGAGTTCCGAGAATGTCTTTTCCGCACATCAAAGCTTTAAACATGTATGTGTAATCTGCAATAAAGTCATAAATGTGGATATAAGAGGCCAGGCCTCCGGGATGCAGTTAGAGCACCTCAGAACGATACCTTCTGTCCGTTTCGTTGTGTTCTCCTCCGGAGAGAATAAAAAAACCTTGTTTCCTGCTTTCCAGTCTCCAGCGCCTGCCTCTTCATTGATTTAAATAACTAGAGGGTCACAGAGGCAATACCGCCGGGCAAATATCGATTGTCCCCGACCCGAATGAACTTTTTACAATTGGCGTCCCAAGCGTGGGGCCCATCAGCGACTCGTGGATCCAGTGGGAGAGGTCCCGACGACAGAGTGAACGACTGCAACGATCGGGAGAGCTCTTGCCCAATAGACCCTCGTCTGGCAGCCGATCATCCGAACTTCACTAGTTCCGAACAGACCTCTCTCGAGTGATCTACGGTCCTGACTGGGAACCATCAGGAGTGCCGTGAGAAAGACGAGAAAAAAGAGGACGATCGGGCGCTGGATTCGGAAGACAGGAAACTGTCCACATGGTCCGGGTAAGGTCGTGTTGCCACGACAAATTGCGAAAGAATTTGTTTTGATTGCTTGATTGTTCAAAATACTAGTATTGCCTTGTTTATTTTTATTTAGAGATTCACTGTCTGCAAACGGAGAAGCAACAGGCTCTCTCTCCCTTTGCAAGCAGTGGAGGATAAGTAGGGTAGCAGCCGTGCTTGTTCTTTTTCTCCCCCACTCAATAATTGCTTGAAACTGAACTGTTGTTCACAAACTATTGTTTCCTGGAGATTCTCTGTCTGCAAGCAGGGAAGAGACCATCCTTTTTGCAGATAGTGAAAAGGGTAGGTAACGCAGATCTTTGCGGTCCTACTCATTCTCCCCATTGTTATTTTGTTGGTCTTTTGGTTTTTTTTGGATCCATGAGGTATTCACTGCCTGCAAACAACGTAGAATAGAAATATTCTGTCTAGTCTTTGCACCTAGTGATAAGATAGGCAGTGCTGACTTTTTAGTCCCTCGTTACGAGCCGTCATGTCTGTCTTCTCCCCATTGATAAATAGCCTGTTTAGCCCGGACCGGGTGTTAGAGGTGGACCATATGGCTCCACTAGAAGGCACCCCTAATAAGGACATGTTCATAAACTATGGGTTAGTCACCATAGCTTATAATAAATTATGGCACAGGTATACCGAAGATAGCCAAGACAAACAGTGGCCACTGGCAGGATCCTTTGACCTTGATAAAATAGAAACGTTAGAAATAGCCCTTCGAAATAATAAAACAACGCCAATTATGCTCGACAGTCTCGGTATGTGGCGCAGAGAGGCTACGAGACGACAGAGAAAAGACGAGGATAAACCAAGTAGGGAAATATACCGACAGGACAACCCCAGGACACCGCTACCCACAACTTATCCCCCGACACTATACAAAGGACGACCAGACTTAGGGTCAGACCAATGCGCTTTTTGTAGGTATGTCGGACACTGGAAAGCCCAATGCCCGACTCTACTGAGCGTGAGTAAAGGCAAAGGGCCGACAAGAACGACAGACCGACAGTACGAGAAAAGGCGCGAGACAGAGAAGAACCCGACTTACATAGACGGACCAGACAGAACTACCACGTTTGATTATGCCCGATGGCACAGATTTCGCCAGGAAAATCTCAGCGGCATGATCAAGCTCTCCTAGGTCGGCCAATGTCAAGACGGGAACCCAGCCTCGTTTAAAATTCACAGACGGAAAGAGATAATTATGACCAATAACTGTTTTTATATTTGTCTTGGGTCTTTGTATGTCGTACTTGTACTGTCCCCCGTCTGAGTTCGTGTATATGTAATGTACAAATCTGCGTCACCCCTCTACACGTGTCTCCGTGTTACTCGACCCCTGTAGCAGAAACTTAGCATAAAAGCAACCTGGAAAGAAAGAAATGATAAAACAAAATCCGTAGAACATTAATAAACTTGAACTTTTAATTTAACACAACAAACAAGGAATAATGACGATAAACTGTAGAAAATGGAAGTCAAACAGAACATTCGCCCCCCCCCCCATTCTGGAACCTTCCAAAGTAGGGCAGGGTTACGGCTACGCCCAACCAACGGCAACCCATATAAGGCGAGCCCCGCCGCCAACTCTTGGTCAGGAAATCTTAACGTATGGGGGAGCCGGAGGAGAGGCAGGAGCCCGCAGCCTGGGCATTTGCAGGTAGTCCCGCCACATGTCTCCTTGACCGGCCGCAACGGGCCTGGAAAGACTAAGGTAGTCCCGCCACATGTCAAGAGGAGAGCGAGGCGCCTCTTCCTTTTCTCTTCCGTCACAGCCGCAGCAGTCCTGGACGGCGGGATGTCCTGCACGTACCTCCACAACAATTTGTCCAAGTTGGGCTGGGAGGGAGAGGCGACGCGGACGAGCCTCCCCCACCTCCACCGGTAGGAGGTTTCCCAGCCCCCAGCCCGGCGCCGAACACCCCCAGTCAGGCGATGGTGCCCATACTTCCACAGCACCGGACACACCATGGTGGCACCCCAGTACTTGCGCAGCACCGAACACACAATGGTGGCACCCCAGTATTTGCGCAGCACCGAACGTACAATGGTGGCACTTGGGGAACACCGGATGTGGAGAGGCCTTCATGCGGGGCGATGAAAAGGAGCGGCATGGAGTGCACTGGGAGAAGGAGACGATGTGAACGAGTCTCCCTCGCCCCCCAGGTGGGGGCATCACAGCTGCACCCCAGCTGAACGTCCCGCTCTCACAAAACAGGGACCTCTTCCTTTCACTCCGAAGGGTCTCTTTCATTCTGACAAACTCGACGAGAGTGGCCCCTGTAGGGCCTCAAAATGGCGTCTGGATCCGCTGGAAGGCGGGCCCCGGCCACTAGAGTAACTTTGGCCAGCCATACAACTCGAACATTTGTCCCATGGAGCACGAGCCCCCATCTCCGACAGCATCTCCGCAGCCTTGAAGATCATACAAAGGTCCCCGGCGGAGCCTTCGGCCTCTGCAGGTTTCCGGTAAGGGACGGCTGCTTCGATCGCCAACGAAACAAACATGACATTGCCACACCTTCTGTTAGCGTGAATTCTAGAACTGCCGAAAAGGACTCTGGTCCAAACTGCCAGTAATGGAAACATTTCCCCCTGATGCTGCTTCCGGACTGTGCCGGCCCCGCCCAAAATGGCGCTGGTATCAATCGGAACTTACGAACACCTCGTGGTGTTCCTTCGCACTAATATAAACTTGATGTTCTGAGATTTTTTGTGATCCTTTGTACACTTGGCTAGAAAAGACAAGGAGAGCTCACTCGACGAACAGTATGAAAAGATCCCCGTTACAAATGTTGATTACGAATATACAATGTATTATATTTTTATAACTAATGTAAACCTCATTTACGATGCATACGTACGGTATGCATATAGGAAATCTGATTACAACTGTTATGATTATGTTTCTAAATTATGAAAATATATGCCCCCAAACCCCCAGCCAATTAATAGACGTTTTAGTCTCTTACAAATGAATGAGTAAAACTTTCCGATGTTTTTACTGTTGCAAACGACACCCCCCCCACTGTACGCACTTTAGCCATTGCCACGACCGACCAAATACGACCACACCCTCCTAATCCATATGCTGAAATGAATTTGCAAAATAAAGTCTTTGAAACTATGAACGGGTATTGCATGCTTTATTTTAAAACAATATGGGATGGGTAGGAAAGTTCTTTTTCTGTGCACCCTACTCTGCTCTCTCTTTTAGGTTAAAGGAAGATGGTTGCCCAGCCCTGGAGGACGGATCGGATCGACAACACGACACTCCGTCTTAAAAGTACGCGACTGACTCATGAACTCTCGCGTAGAGGAAGACCGTGACTTCCAAGGATGGGTAAAACGAATGGTGTAAATGAGGGAATGTAAAAGGAGGGTGAAATGAAATAATGTAAATATTGTAAAGTACAACGTTCCGAAGTAGCAGGGACCCAAGAACCGAAGAACTTTAGAACGCCACGGCGTTGAAAGAGGTTTAAGGATCCCGATAGTGAGATATATCCTTTGACTAGATACCTCGCACTAGGCACCTCTGGTTTCCTTCTTATGTTTCCCCGCACACGCCCTACATGAACACACTACCGCCCCCCCGACTCCGAAAACTATATCCCCGGGGACCCTGCCCCAAGGAGGAAAGACGAGTAAGAGGTAAGTAAAAGACTTATGAATCCATGTATTTGAATGC
The DNA here is from genome assembly GCF_964261635.1 of Lissotriton helveticus. Lineage (NCBI taxonomy): Eukaryota > Metazoa > Chordata > Amphibia > Caudata > Salamandridae > Lissotriton > Lissotriton helveticus. Next base: position 790,350,338 of record NC_136068.1, read on the forward strand.
GCGCGAATGCTGTCTCCCCCACCCCCCCCCCTTTTTTCCTCCCTCTGCAGGTTACATCAGAGATTACGGCCAAGGTGTGGCGAAGATCTGAGACCTAGCCATGTCTAAATACACGAAACGGACTAGCGCCGCAGGGTGGTGTCTAAGCACGCCTGCAAACTACTCACGTATCGAACAAACCCGAAAAATTAGCACAACCTGATAAAAAGTGATCACCCTTAAACCAGACCGGACGAATGAACCCACGTTATGTATGATGCGAAACTGTGAGGGAATGTGTGTGTGTGTGACTGAGGCGTTGACCCAACTGATCAAAGGACCGAGAATGCGAGAAAGTGCGACAAAATGGTACCTCCTTTTTCTTCTTTCCTTTTCTCAAAGCACGTCCCCTCTACCCTGTCTAATGCTCAAACTGCATGATTACAAGATTCTAACGCGGACTCGTGAATACCCTTTACTGTGTAATGCACTAAATAGCCTTTCTTGAATGCACTGCCGCCCTCTCTGTTGCACGTGTACTATTTAGCCTGCCGTTGCACTCTTTCTCTCTCTCTCTCTCTCTCTCTCTCTCTCTCTCTCTCCCTCTCTCTCTCTCTCTCTCTCTCTCTCTCTCTCTCTCTCTCTCTCTCTCTCTCTCTCTCTCTCTCTCTCGCTCTCTCTCTCTATTTTTGCACTACCACTCCCCCGAGTGGTTAGCCCCGAAATTGGCAGATTGCCACCCCTAGCACACCACCTAATTGGCTTCAAATACCGTCAGTATTTGCACAAACGCTTGTCTTTAATACAATCACCCTGAGGCCGCGTCATTACCTCTCCTTTTCCGATAGAAGTCAATGAACCCAGGTTGGGCCGTAAGGGAAAGGACAGGTAAGACGACAGAGGTTCCCTAATCTGGCCCGAAATGAGGGAACTACATGTCAACGGCTCCTATAGTATAAAACAAGGACCTCAGAATACGCGACCCTCCCCTCCCCGAAACGCCGCAATACCCAAACCAGAAAAACGATCACCCCCGTTACCTCCCCTGTCTATGTCCCTGGTTGTTTCCCATAAAACCCCTGTCCTTCCTAGTTAAGTAACCGGGCTGTAAAAAGTTACGTAGGACCCAGAATGATGTTTTACGAGGTTAACAGACTAGACCAAGGTAAAGAAATCGTCAAAATGAACCCCGCAGTAGTTGAAAAACAGGATGCACCGATAGAAAGGAAATGTTTAGCCATGTTCGTCTCTCAGCAAAATACCTGTGTAGTACCATGTTGACGACTCACTGTACCCTTTTGTAAATGTGAAACTCTAGGGAACGGCATATCTTTGCCAGATTTGTCTCCCGAAGGTGGGATACCATCAGATGAACTGTCATGCCTGTAATAAATGTTTATGAAGGAAAGTCATAGTAAATCCAGCAGGTCCGCCACCGGTCATTCATATGCCAGTTGTGAACGTTAAAAATAACGGACATTTTCATTCTTTGCCTGGAGCTGGGAGAGAAATAGACTTTTTGATTATCTTCATCCGCAAATTTTTTCTAAAAGACTGTCTTTTCAAACTTGTTTAAGGGTACTGCCGTTGGAGGAGAGAAGGACCGGATGTGGGAGCACGAGGCCTGACTGCAGACTAAGGGACACCTGCGACATTAGCCAAGGCGAGGCCACGACTGAAAAGAGCTGCAGGATGAGGCACTGTTTTCGACAGCATGAAAAGAAAGGGTCGACCTGATGCCCCTGCTCGACGTCCAGTGCCTGTCGACAAGTCCCCGCTCTCTGAATTCCGTCACACGCCCGCCTATTTGAAGTCTCTCGTTCCCCTGGTTTGTTCCTAATTTGGCCTTGCTCCATCCCCCTTTTTTCCTCTGACCTACCCTATGGACTGTTTTGAACGCTCTTCTCCCATCGGAACTTTCTGACAATCACCTCAAAGGACACAGGGCGAAAAGGACCTTTCCGACCAGAAACGCGAGGAAAGGGGTCGTGCCCTGCAACGCGGAACTTAGAACAGAGCTGGACTTGTAGCTCCACCGCCGGTGCTCAACAGCGCCAACGAAAGACCACAAAGAACAATGAGAACTCGTAAACTTCGAACATTTGACATCCTCAATCACCGTTTTTTGCCTCATTTCTCTCCCAGCCGCCATTGTATTGATCCTGCTCCAAACCGAATCCGAAATATGTATTAACCTGCCAGTTCACGTTATGATATGTACTTGCTGCTCGCCGTTTTTTGTATTTCATTCCTATGACTTTCCTGCTGAACAAATTTATCAAAGTTTATCAAATAGGTGCACCTCCTAAAAGCTAGAAACCTCAAAATGTATTGTTTACAACTCTTTTTCTAGGGTTCCTACCGGTCTTCTTTCTCATGCCCACCACAATAGACCCGAGTAGAAAATGAACCAGCAAGATGTCTTGAATATGTTAAAGGAGGGACTGTGGAAAATTAGTGCGTTTTGGTGAACATTATCTGCGCCATCTTGCCACTTCCCCTGATGCCACACTTTGTCGTACGCGCCCGCCATTTTAAGATGTCCCGATCAGAACAAACCCTTTTGCATGCCGCTGGCCCCTGACATAGCCCTTTGCCTTCACTAAGCCTGCACGCTGACCACCCCCTGCTTGCACCTGCCTTGAGTCATAAACCCCTCTTCGGCGCTGCTCTGCCCCCGGCCCTCATCCTGTTCCCAGCGCGACACCTCCCTGCTTTCCTTTCATGATCTCCGGCCCTTAGATGCAAACCCCCTTTTTCCCCGTGAGCCCGTTTTGTCCTCCCCGTTCCCAAGCCGACACCCAGCTCTGCCGATACCACCCTTGCCCCTCCCCGTACAATAGAAAGCTTCCCCCATCAAAGAATCCCCGGGTTGATCAAAGCCCCCCCCACCCCATGAGATCCGATCAGACTCCCCACATTCCGTGAATCGGCGGATTATCCAGCTGCGCGATGCTCATCACCTGTTGTGACTAGGGTGGGGACTTTAACTGTAAATGTGTGTGGGAACGGGCCCAAAGGGGAGTTCCGAGAATGTCTTTTCCGCACATCAAAGCTTTAAACATGTATGTGTAATCTGCAATAAAGTCATAAATGTGGATATAAGAGGCCAGGCCTCCGGGATGCAGTTAGAGCACCTCAGAACGATACCTTCTGTCCGTTTCGTTGTGTTCTCCTCCGGAGAGAATAAAAAAACCTTGTTTCCTGCTTTCCAGTCTCCAGCGCCTGCCTCTTCATTGATTTAAATAACTAGAGGGTCACAGAGGCAATACCGCCGGGCAAATATCGATTGTCCCCGACCCGAATGAACTTTTTACAGACAGCCTCTTTGAGACAGATAAAAAAGAAAAAGATAAAAAGGAGAGAATAGTGGTCATTACCAACTTCTCAAGTATGAGTAATAAAATTAAAAAATTGATAAATAGAAGTTGACCTCTTCTAGAAGATAAGGATTGAAATAGAATGGAGAAGCCGCTTTTTGCATTTTGGAGAAATAGAACTATTACAAATTGTATGGTTCATACTTATAGAGATCTGAAAGAACCACAACAAAGAGGAATCTTTGACAATAAAAAAATTTGTGGGCAACTTTCCATGTAGCACATGTATGAACTATAGTTCAATGATATATGGAAAAGAGATAGAAATGAACGGTGTGAAGCATGTTTTTAACACTATGGTCAATTGTATTACAAAGAAAGCAATTTGTCTAATTGTATGTCTGTGCAATAAAGGCTATGTAGGCGAAACTGGAGGAGAAGTAAGAACACGATTGAACGAGCATAGATCCGTCATTAGAATTGGTAAGAAAAATGCCCCACTCACAGAACACTGGCTACAGCACAAGCATAAAGTCTATGATATAAATGGTGTGTTTTTTAAAAGATCATTGGCACAAAGAGAGGAGGCAATTTAGGGATAAAAAGAAAGAAAAGAGAACTATTCTATATGAGTAAGTTTAAAACCTATATGTACGGCCTTCGAGTGTATGGATCTTTACTAGAAATGGTATATAATACATACTGAAAGGAGGTAGTATACTTTATTGATGAAAAGAATATGTTAATTCATCGGGGCCCCCTCAAGTAAACAATTAGATGATGTTAATAAGAACTAATGAGTAATTTACTTCGATTAATTATTGAATGCTCTATGGAGGGAGTGTAAATATATAATACCATTGCCATAACATAAGGGCACTATAAAGAATCAATGTTACTTGTAGAGAATATTTTCGATCTGATTTAGATATATATTTAGATCCTTGATATGGTTATATGCATTTTGATACATTTTTAAGAGAGGAAGATGGCTGCCACGCTATAGTGAATAAGAAAATATATGGTAGGCTAAATGCACTTGAATATATTGCTGATAGAGACAGATGGCCACCATGCTGCAGACATAAAAAAAAAAAGTATAAGTGACCTATTGGTCATTAGATGCAGGTATGAGAGAATATCGTCACAATATGGAAGCTGTTTATTGTTAAACATCCTGGCACGAACACATTATATAGTATGGCCATTTATGTTTATAAATCGAAACAAATAGTGGAACATTGCGAACAGTGACTTGCCTGATTTAAATATGGTGGGGCGTTTGGTACAGATGCATATTTGACGTATGATGTGTCTATAAAAGTGGAACAGTCCTGTTTATCCGGTTTAACATTTGGAATACTCGATCAGGAAGACGAGTACACCTTATTCCAGTAAGTGGGGTAGATTTTTGCACTTACAATGGGGCTCCGCAATGCAATTTAAGCGGGAATTGGAAAGCTTCACTAATTAGTTAAAAAATGGTTTTAACAAAGGTTCTCTAAGTGTCTGTCTAGATCGGTGCATACAAACTCGGGTAAGGGCTGGATATGACTAGCCTCTCAAATTCATTTTGAAGCTAGCACTAAAGGGGCAGCATTAACGGTGCGACTATAGTATTAAACTATAATAAACAAACCCATAAGACTGTATAAGGAAATTGTATTAAAACGTCATGTACCTAGAAAGTTATAAAGGTTTTACAAAAAAATGTGTTTCTGCATTTTTAATAGAATTGAGAGGGCAGAAGGGAGATATGACGACCAACAGAATACCGAAATTTAAGAGTACGGGTCCAGCAAACAAGACAACTAATCTCAGGCGTAGTACAGCCATGATCTAATGATGGGCTGCACACCATGTCTGATTGGATTATTAGACTGGTAAGCAGTAAAACTGGAAGTTAAAGGTTGATTTAAGTGATGATAAATCCCAACTTATGACAATAGCATGTAATACTTACCGATGTGTAGATATGAAATTATATACGAACCTTAAAGAAAGGAAGGATTAACAACACCACTACAGCAATCTACATTCCCCTGACTGACGCCTCACTGTTTGGAACAGATATTTATAGTAAGTCTATGTGATTAACAAAGGGAATGGCCGTATATGAATAAATAGGTATGAGTTTGTGGCCCCATAAACAACAGGATAAGGGTATATTCACCTGAGGGGCTATCAAATATTAAAAATATAAATAATTTAAAGAGACATCTCTCTCAAAGGTCTGAATATGATATTACCCCCAGGTCCCTTATGTCCTCGTCCCATTCATTAACATATGGAGATAACCATCTCCCGACAGAAAAAAAGAGCAGAGGCATGCTGGGACCCTAATACTGCCCCTCCCACCGGGAGTACATAAGCAGTACTTACCCAGCATCCCGTCTGTTCTTTTTTTCTGTCTTCGACAGAATGGACTGATGGTATGCTGTGATGTTGCTGCCCCTGCTCCTGCTGGCTGGGGTGGCGTGCAGGTTCTTCTCTGCTCCCCCTGCCTGGCTTCGCGGGCAGGGGTGCTGTTTCCTGGTGTGTCTGCCTCCCGGTCTGCCTGGCTTGCTGGGAGGCATGGCTTCTTCCTGGCCGGTGTTCTGGATTTTGACAGGCCCTATGCGGCTGGTGCGCCGTCTCCCGAAATGCTTCCGGGTCGCTGTGCGCGTCTCCTCGAGCTTGGCCGGGTGGGAGACGCGCTGCGCCGGATGTTTGGAGGCGCAGCGCTGGATGGATTCCGGGGCTGGCTGTGTGAGTGGGGGCCTTGTTCGTGATGCTCCGGCCCCCGCTATGGGTGAGTCCCGCTTTGCGGTGTTGACTCTCTCTGTGCCCTACGTGACGGATTCCTATGAGTATGCTAGACTGACTGTCGGTTTTAGGTGGAGATATGTCATGCTACTGGGTTTCGTACCCCACTTTATTTTTGAGACGTTTGCATTGGATATTCCGATGTAATAGGGGCAATCTCATTTTGTATTGTGGTTCACCGCTTTTGCAGCCACAATCCAAGATCCGCATGGCAAAAGTCTGGAGATGCCGGGGATTGAACCCGGGGCCTCATTCATGCAAAGCATGCGCTCTACCACTGAGCTACTTCCCCATGTCTGCCGAGTTAGCCGAGGGTTCGAGCCTCGGGGTCGCCTGTGATTCTGGGTGCATCACTTCTACTATGCTACTGGATGTGAGGCGCATACATTGGTCATGTTTTGCACCTTTGTATTTGTGTTATTGGTGTTGTTACTGCTTTTCCTTCTGATGTGTTGCTGTGTCTTGAGGTGCCCTCTGGGCGGTGCACTCCTTTCCTTTCTTCCCGGAGTTTCTTTTTTGTCCTGGAGCGGGAGTTCGTTCCTTGTTCTCCATGGCCATGGAATTCGATTTCTGTTTCCGCGGTCGGTGTGTCCTCCGGTGGCTGGCTTTCGTACCCTGCTTGCCGTGGGGAAGGTTCCTTCCTCTGGACTTTTCTGGCCGCTGATTTTAACCCATGGCCCTTTACTTTACCTGGCCCTTCTGGTTGTTGGGCTGCGGGAGCTCCTGGGGATGCCGGGGTTTGAACCCGGGACCTCATGCTTGCATGCGCTCTGCCTCTGAGCTACATCCCAGTCGGTGCCCTCCCGGCTTCCCTGCATGCTGGTGCTGGGCTGCTGCCTTTTCCTTGGGCTGCCTGGTTCCGGGGCTGGTGGGGTGCGTGGCTCCTTGTTCTATCTTCGGTCAGTTCGTGCTGCGTGTCAGGGTCCTTCTCTTCTGGGTTGGCATTTGGCTTCGGCTTCTAATGCTCCCCTCTGCCGGCTTTGCTTGGGGTGCTTCCTACTGGGGCTGGTCTGCTCCTCGTGGGTGGTTTTCGGCGGTCTCTTGCTTGTGCCGCTCCTCTCGGGGTGCGTCCTGTCAGGGCTGCTGTCCCCCTCCTTCTTGGTTCGCTTTTTGCAGGCTCCTCTCCCTTCCGCTGCTCCTGGCGTTCGTTGCCTGGTTCGGTGCGCCTTTGGTTGGGGCTGGGCTTCTCTGTTCTGCTGGTTGCCGGGTCTCTGCCCCCCCCACCCTTGTGGTGTGTGGTTGGGGAAGGGGGTCCAGTGTTTTCCCGGGTGCTCTCTTGCCGTGGTCTGCGGGGTGGGTATGTTTCTGCTTCCCCCGCAGGCCTTCTTCCTTTGGGTCGCTGCCTTCGGGTGGGGTCCTTTCTCCTGGCCTTGCGTACTTTTGCGTTTTGTCCCGGATGTTGTTTAGGGTTTCTCCTCTTGGTTGGGCTTGTTTGCTGCTCCTCTGCGATGTTGGCGTTCTCCCTTCTTTTTGATGGCCTGCCTCTGGTTGGCGTCGGTTCCTGACGCTCCTGTGGTTCGCTGGTTCCTTTTTTTTTGCTGGCTCTGTCTGTGCTTGCTCCTGGAGTTCCCTGTGTTGTTGGGTTCTTTCGGCCTGCTTGCTTCCGCCTTGCCCGCTGCTGCTCTTGTGTCGGGCCGCCTCTTGCTTCCTCCGCCGCGGCCTGTTGGGGTTGCACTTTTCTTTCCCCCTTCTTCTGGTTCCTTTGCAGCTCCCGGCCCCCGGATGATGGTGGGTCGGTGTTTTGGCTGGGGGGGGTCCTGTTGACTCCCCTGGGTTCCTGTTTGCCTGCGGCGGGTTTCCCCGCTTTCTTTCTGCCCCTCTGCACCTCCTTCTTGCGGTGTCTCCTGGGTGACTGCCATTGCCTGGCATTGGTTTTGCTGCTTCTGCCCCCTTTTTTCCGGGTTGCCTTGCCTCCGCTGCGAGCTGCCTGTTGTGTTGTGGCGTGTGCTCCACTTGCGATGCTCCTCCGCTTCCTGGCTTCGGCTTGGTTGGTCGGGGTTTGGTCTGCGGGGGCTTCTGGTTCCTGGAGTTTTTTTCTCCCATCCCTTGGGGGGGTGCCTGGTCCCTGTTTGGATTTCGGGTGTCCTTCCTGGTGCTCTCGGGGGTGTTCTGCCTGCGCCTGGGTGGTTAGTGCTGCCTTGGCTGTGGCTGTTCTGTTCTCCTTTGCTTCGGTAGCCTGTGCCTTCGGGTGTTGCCCCGGGTCCTTTTTTGGTCTTGGTTGCTTCTGGGGTCTGGCTGCTTCTGTTCCTTGCTCCTGCTCTGGCTCTCCCTGTGCTTGCCTTTTGGCTTGCTTTGGGTGTTTTCCTGCCTGCTCCTCCTGGTGCTGCCTGGGTTCCTGACTGGTTTGTTCCCGGTTGGGGGCCTCCTGTGGATATGGCTTCTCTGTCGGGGGTTGTGGGGAGCCTGCTCTTCTTGCCATGGTGCTTCCTCCCCCCGGGTTGTCTTTCCGGTGGTGTTTTGCCTTCTGGGCACTAGTGTTCATGCCACTGCTGTTTGGGCCTGGCTGTCTTTTGCTGTTGCTGCGCCCTTGGCGGGGCTCCTGTTTTCCCCCTCTACGGGTCTCCTGTTCTCCCGGTTGGTGGCCCGGAGCCGTGCTGCCTTTCTGCGCTGGCTGGGTGTCTGCTGGGGCTTTCTGCTCTTGCGTGTTGGCCTTCTTTTGGGCTCTGCGTCCTTGCCTGGGCTTTCTTTGTGTTCTGGCGGGGCGCTCTGCTGTTGTGCCGACACCCTGGTGGGTCCTTCGGGGCTTTTTTCCTGCTGGTGGTTCTTGGTGGTCTTCTTTCGCCTGTGTTGGGGCATTTGTGGGGTCCTTTGGCTCCGGTGGTCTGCGGGCTTCCTGCTTGTTCTGGTTGTCCTCGGGCTGTGCCTCCTGGGCTTCCTGGCTGTTTTTCTAGCTCTGGGGGTGTTCTGCTGTGCGTTTCCTGGTTTTGGTGTCCTGGTTCGCTTCTGCCTCCCTTGTTTCTCCGGCCTTGGTTCCCGTTGTGGGGCTGTTGGGTGCCCTCCCCCCCCTCTCTGGGTGGGGTGTGGTTTCGTGGTGCTCTTGCCTCAGTGGAGTTCTCCCTCCTGGCTGCGGGTTGTCTGGGGTCTTCTGCTTGTTGGCCCTCTGCTTCCTCTGGCTTCCGCTTTGGCGGTTTTCTCTGTTCTTTTCCGCCCTTCTGTGTGGTTCAGGCGGTGGTGTGCTGGGGGTTCCCGGTTCCTCCCTGCCCTTTGCTGTGCCGTGTGCGCTGCGTGGGCTCGTTCCCGGGTTTTGATTGGGCCTACTGGTCCTCCTGTGTGGTGGGGTTGCTTGGCTCTGGTCCTGGCTTCCTGGTTCCTTTGGCGTTTGTTGCCCTGGTTTCTGCTGGTTTCTGGGCTCCTCTCTGGCCTTGCGGGTGTCGGGCCTTGTGGGTTTTTAGTCTGGGTGCTGTGCGCCCTGTGGCTGTTTTTTGGTTGCTGCTGCCTGTGCTGCTTGCTTGGCCTGGGTGTGGGGTACCTGTGCGGTCCTCTGCCGTGTTGGCGCCTGCTTTTCTTCTGCCCTCTGTGCCTGGTGTGGGGGGCTGCTGGGTGCTCCCCGGTTGCTCTGGCCTCCGGTCCTGCTTGTTTCCCTTAATTTTGGGGTTGGGGGTTTTCTTGGGGCTGTGGCCGGTGGCTCTGTCCTCGCCCTGGTTGGCTTGTTCGTTCTTCCGGTCTTGTTGGCCTTTCCTTTGTTGATCGGCTTTCGGCTGGTGCTTCTGGGGGCATTTCTGGCCTGTGCTCTTTGTGCTGGCCTTCTCTTCCCCTGCTGTTCTGGGTTCGGTGGCCTTCCTGGTTGGTTGGTGGCCTCCTGCCCTGTGGGGCTTTTTGGCCTTCTGTGTTTTCGTGTGTTTTTTTCCCCTTCCCTGTCTTTCTGTTTGGTTGGGGTTTTGCTCGTGCCTGGCTCTTGCTCGGGGGCCGGGTCGTTCGGTTTTGTGGTGTGGGCCGGTTTCCGGCCTTTGCTTCCTCGCCCCCTTTTTGGTCTGTGCCTTTGTGGCTGGTGTGTCCTGTGGGCCTTTCTCTTTGGGTCTGTGCTGGGCGGCCTTCTCTCAGGGGTTTCTTGGCCGTGTCCTTTGGGTCTTGGTTTCGGTTGCCCTGTCTCGGGTTTCTCTGGTTGGCGGCCTCCTTGTTGGGGGTACTTGCCTTCTGTTTTGGTTTGTCTCCAGTCCTTGTTTGGCTCCTGCTGTCCTGTTTTGGGTGGCGGACCGGTTGTTTCCTGCGGTTCCCGTTTCCTCCTTCTCGGTGCTCCCTTGGGTTGCTGCTTTGTTGTGGTTTCCTGGGTGTGCTTGGGGGAGCGGAAGGCCGGTTTTCTGCTTTGGTATTCTCCATACGTTAATGAATATGACGAGGACATAAGGGACCTGGGGGTAATGTTACATTACTTACCGGTAATCTTCATTACCCCAGGTCCCGTTGTCCTCGTCCCATTCATGCGCCCCTCCCTCCCTCCCGGGCGGCCGGCCTTCCTGTCTGGGCTTGGTTGTACAGACGGGATGCTGGGTAAGTACTGCTTATGTACTCCCGGTGGGAGGGCAGTATTAGGGTCCCAGCATGCCTCTGCTCTTTTTTCTGTCGGGAGATGGTTATCTCCATATGTTAATGAATGGGACGAGGACAACGGGACCTGGGGTAATGAAGATTACCGGTAAGTAATGTAACATAAACAGCTTAAGGGGTGATTAGATACATATCCATGTATGGGATAATTGTACATACCCATATAATCCAATGTTAATAAAGATAGGACAAAATAAATCTGGTCTTATCGTGGAGTGATTTGTTATAATAATTTAGGATTACATGAATTCTTTGTGAATGGTTTTAGTGACTTGTATTGATAGAGTTGAGCCTATTTTTTTGTAAACGTAAGTGACCTTAAATTAGTTCTTAAGGTTGCAATAAGGTTGCAATAAGTTTCTATTCTATTTAGTTTTTTTTTAAAGAAAACATCAATGCTTTTTGTTCTGAAAAAGGTGGAGTATACCAACTGTGATCCACCGAAATGCAGTGTCGACTTCTTGATATATTCTTATCAAAAACTATTTTAGTTTTTTTGTTAAATGAAATTTATGTATTGGTAAATTTTAAGGAAAGTATTAATTTTGTAGGAGAATATTTTATGTCTACAAAGTAATGACGTTATATTTAAACAATCAGGCAATACTGTCATAAAGGATAACATCGAAGGTATATAGGTAAAAAAACATTAGTGATTTGTCCATATGCAGTAGGGGTTGCTAAACCCTCCTTTGTGAACACAGATGTATGTTATGAATTGCTAACATTGTTTTTATTGGATTATATTGGATCATAAAACTAGCACTTTTAATAAAGGATAGATATTTTTGCAATTAACAGGCCTCATTGTATGATTGATAGAATAAAAGAGCAATGTTGATTATAGGGTGTGTGTAAGGTTGTAGGAAATAATGGATACAAGTGAGATAAGAGGGACCTTTTTCTTGTGATTGTGGGCACTGGAGGAGTGGCAGATGGGACCGGTCCAGATGGAGGTATAGTAAGCAATTATAGACATCATCCTAGATCTATGTGATGTGTCTTTTTTGCACAGTATCTCAGACAATGTATCCCATAACAGTATTTGATGTGTTTGGGGCGTAGATGCTCGCTAGTAGAAGCTATGAGCCATCCAGGTGGCCCTCCACGAGCATGAGCCTTCCCTCTTTATCTATGTATGTGTCTAGAACTTGGAAGGGCACCCCCAGGTGTATCGAGATCATTTCATCCTATAAGTGTAGGTGGAGTAGGTTGTGGCAAGAATCATCCCCCTCTAGGGCTTTCATAGTTGTTGCAGTTCTGGGGCAGTAGTGTGGGCCTCCTGAAGGAAGCGAATACTTGCGTGTTTCCATTTAAGGTAGGAGTAAAACATGTATTGTTTCCGTGCTGTGTGCATGCCATGTACATTCAGTATGAGGAATCTAGTGAGTGCATGCTGGGCCAAGGAGAGGCTAGGGAGTTAGGGTATCCAGAGCCATATTGTGCATTTGGGGAGCCTGCTTCTTTCACCTCAACTGTGACATACTAAAGTTCCCAGGGGAGCAGTCCTTTAATACCTGGCCCAGGTGTAAAGTGGAGATATGCAGTGACATGAGAACAACAATTGCAGGAGCCTACAGCAAACTATGGTACACCAAAACCAGTCAATACAAATTACCATAGAATAGGGAGGGGTTGTGGTAGTAAGGTGGTGATCAGTGCCCACAGGCAGAGCTATCTAGCATATTCATGTCACTGGAGTTGCTCGGCTTATCAGTTGGTGTGAATAGTGCTGGGTAGGCTACGGCAGGAGGAGTGGGAAGGGGAGAAAGCAGGGTAGAAGGATCATATGGAAGTTCCAAGTCCCAGAAATGGGTGTGCTCGATGATCTGGCTACAGAGTGATGAGTTGTGGGTAAAGTGGATTATGTGGACATATCTCAAATGAGTGACCTCAGGATGAGTACATGACGGGGGTCAGGTTGGTCATATCAATCCATTACGATGTCTGTGCTGTCACCATCAGGGGAATTTGAGAGCCCTGGAGGAGCCCTCTGATGTGTCAGAATCCTTGCCTATAGTAAAGATGTGGGATTTCCCTTCACTGTCCATGATCTCAGCTCCATCACCAAGGGATGCAGCCACCTGGAGAGCACAGTGTCTACCTGCAATGATCTCCTCCAAAACTGGGGAGGGACCTACTTACAGTCATTTCCTTCTTTTGCATATGGGTTGTGGATGGTGGAAGGTTATTGCCTCTGGATCTTTCCTTGCAGCCGTGGGGTACTTCTCTGCCCTGTCATAGGTCTCTCTTAAAGGTCAGAGAAGATAATGAAGGTGCCATCAATTAAGATCTTTAGGTGGGCTCAGAACAGGAGGGAATATTGAAGGTTTAATTGTCACAGGCGTTTCTTCATTCCCAGAAAGGTAGTCCTCAGCAGCTGTCCAACCTGGGTGCAATCTAGAGAAAGCATAACTATTTTGACCTAGATTTACAGTGGTCCTTTCACCCTGGCTGCCTTCAGCAAGGCATAATGGTCTTTGAAGTGAAGCAGTTTCCCAAGCATCTGCCATGCTGGGGATCCTGGAGGGGGCTGTCGAGCTGTGACATTTAGGGCTCTCTCCAGGGAGAAGAAAGGAGTATGATCAGAGGGGTTAACAATGGAGAAGGAACCAGTTCTCTTGGAAAGACAGAGGGTCCCGGTCCTTCTTGATACCTTGAGGCAGACCGAGGATTCAGACATTGCTCCTGCAGAAGTGCCCTCCACATCGTCCGATGTTCCTCCAGGACCTGGACACACCTCTGCAGGCCTTGGATGCAGCATTGGTTTTCCACTGCTTGCGGTTGAAGTGAGGCCAGCGCATTTTCCCCATCTGCCACTCTTTTCAGTGGTCGTTCCCAAGGATCCTTATCGTGGTCATGAGGGAGCCTAGCTTGGACTCAATGAAGGCTGGGAGCTCTCTATCACTGCCGAAACCATGTCCAGCTTATCTGCGGAAGGGTGTGTGTGTTAATATGGAGTCTCTGAAGCTAGAGTCTCGTATACTGAGGTCAGGGGAGTGGTAGATTACAACAGTGATGAGGGTGCGTTGGAGAGTAGCATGTCCATGTCTGCAGGTACTGGCATGGCGGGGAGTATAGGAGGGGGCAAGCTAAGACCAGCAACTCGAGGCAATTGAGTGTAACTCTTTTCGTGAGCCGGGATGACTGGTGGGCAGTCCAGATCTGAATGTTGCAATAAAGGTGCCTTTGGTAGTCTCTCAGGCTAATTTTCTGTGTCTGGTGTACAGTCTGTGGCTCAGGGATGGACCAGGGCAGGCCTTTGCATGTCTTCTCCATGCAGTGAAGCTGAGGGTCACAACCGAGAATTCAGGCGTCGAGTGGAGGCACAGCAAGCAGAGAAATCTGAAGTGGCTGGGACAAGAGGGGCCTGTCGGTCCTCCACAAATCTCTGGGGTCTGGGGAGCTTACACCCCAATAGCTCGGTAAGGAGGATGGGCTAGAGCTGCTTCCCTGCCACCAGAGCGCACCAGGTGGGGCAATATTGGTTGGTGTTGTCTTGACTGCTCTTTGCTCAAGAGACTTCACAGCTCTGATGCGTGTGATCAGCGTTTACTGATGGGGCTCGGAGGCATCGAAGGTGGCGTCTTGGTCAGGCGTGGCCGGCACAGGTAAGATCAGTGGGGTGGGGGCAGGGTGGGGGTGGGGAAGTTAATAGACAACGGGATAGGTAAAACTAAATAAAAAAACAAAATAAAATCACTTACCTTGCGCTTGCCCCAACTCGGAGATGCGGGGAGAGCAATGTAAGTGGTTTAAGTAATTGTTTTATTTATTTTTACCTAGCCCATTGTCTGTTGACTTTACCCCACCTCGCCCCGCCGCCCCACTGCTCTTAAATGTGACTGCCGTGCCAGGTCACGGTGCCCCTGTCCTCAAGTTATAGACTTCCAGCTCAACTCCGCCGGCCCCCATACAGCAGGCTGAGTGTTGTCAGGTCAGGAATGGCGGGGCATCTATGACTCCAAGGCTGGTTCCTGTGTCCATGGCCCCATAAACCTCTGGAACACATGGGGCTGTGTGTGGTCCTCTCCAGGCGTGTGGTTCCTGGCAGCGTTGTAGGTGAGGCAATGGCGTGGAACGGGAACATCTGAGGGCTAGAGGCCTCAGTCTGCAGGGATATGGCCTATGTCAGCGGGTGACTATGGCTGACATTTTTGCTTTTGACTGGACTGATTTAGATCGGGACAGTGCCAGCTGGGTCCCTCCATGAGCCTGCAGGCATGTGGGTGCAGTTTTGGGATGACAGCAAGACCCAGCCCCAAGATGTTTGACAATATTGATAGCCTATGTCCCGAGCTCTCGCTCTGAGCAGCCACCATCACTGACAGCCAGGCCACGCCATCCTAAAGTGCATTTTAAAACATTATATTCTTAATGTACAGAATAGAACATAACAACAGTTACTAAAAGTAGTAAGTACAAGTGTATCAATTACTGCTTGAATCAGGACATCTAATCAACAAATATTAAAAAGAATATAGATATTTTTTAAATAGAACTCCCCTCAACATTACATTTCCAACCTTGACACACATGACAAAAGGCAACAAAAACGAATAAAGGAGTAACACAGATTGATAAATAGAGCAGGGAGGCGAAGAATTCATACTTAAGTAGAAATATCACCAAAACCACTTTATATGTGATGATATTTACAAAGAGTTCTGAAACAACAAAAATGTTGTAATAACATAATGAATTATAGGAGGCAACGTGAACTGAGAGTTTAGTTTTGAAGATTCTGCATTGTGTGTTATTCATAATAGTATTATTTAATTTAAATATTTTTAATTCCAAGTTTGATCCACAAGAAGCATGAGCGACAAAATGTCAGAACAAGGCAAACTTGAGCATTTGCAACCAAATCTTTAAAGTCAAACAAGGAAATCTCAAAACAAAAATTGGTACTAGTTTGCAGTGATGGCGGCTGGTGTAAAATATATATTTTAAATAGATCTTTGAACTACTTTAGAAATCAGGTTGAATAATTGCAAATAAACGGCCCGTGACAGTGGCAATTTGAGAGATTCTTCATGGACAGTGTGGCTGTTTGCATGTACGAATGTCTGGAGTCAATAGATTTTTTTCCATTCATTTTAGTCAATTAAACATGAAGATAATATCACTCAACAATTCAAATCATTCATCCAATGCAAAATGCTCATATACATCCAATAAACCCAGGAGTTGGTCTTCACTAACAATCTCTCAGTCCAGTCTATGGGGCATATTCTCAAGAATGTGTGATAACCATTGCAAAAGTAACTTTACGCAACTTCCAATATTGCAGTCTATTGCGGGAAAGTACGCCGTGTTAACAAAGCATTCTCAACACTTACAGTGAATGAGTTTTGTGAAACTCAGGTATTTACCTTCTCTAGCTGTCCTTATAGTTCTCTCAGTTATGAGCATGGCCTGGTCCTCATACTTTTTCTCCTTGTTTTCATCTTCCAGATGTCCCCTATTCCCTTGGTCCTGACAAGACCCCTTACCTATAGTCGGGTCGAAACGCTGTTGACGCTTTATGGAAGCGAACCACAGAAACAGCGCCTACGATTGTGTATAGTCGCTGAAACATTCCTTTGTCCTTATCATTGTATGGTCGCTTCCCTTTAGAATATACATTTTTTGGAAACCTTGTAAATATTCTTTCACTTATTGTCACTCAACTGTTTTTTGTTTTATGGTTCTTGATAAAACACGTGGGACACTCCGCACTGTTTGAAACCTATTGTGTACAATTTATATGTGAGTCACTTTTTTGAAAACAATACAAATTCAATTATGATATGAACCCTGGTGTCATGGGCCTTATCTTTCTCCAACATCCTCTTTGAACCCTCAGCTGATATCGCCATTGTGCTTTGTACTTATTAATGAATTTATATATTACCCCACTGGAACCGTTGATTTTGAAGTATTAGCAGGGCAGGGTGGTGCATGGAGTTAAAAGTGCAGTGATCAGCTTGTAGTGCAGAAGTGTGTGGGTGCAGATTGTTGATGTGGTATGGCATTGCAGGGCTAAGGTGTACAATAGACTTTGGGGACTGATATTGAAGTGGATGATTATAGTATGTTAATTAAGCATGGGCGGATTTTGCGGATTCGCAATCCGCGAATTTGCGGATTTGCCTATTTGCGGAATGCGACAATACGCAAAATCCGCGAATTCTCGCGGATTTGCGTATTTTTTTTGGGGTGTGTGTTCGCACGGGTTTCTGCAAGTTCGCGAGGGTTTTGTACAATTTCGCAAATTGCGAACTTACTTGTCGGGTCGCCAGTTTTGCGAACTTGTTGTTTCTACGTGCCCAGCCTGTTTGCAAGGCTTTCTTCATCACTGCCACCCTCTGTCACCACTGGCACTCTCTTTGGTCACCCATGTCACCCTCTGTGTCATCACAGCACCCTCTGGTTCCCCAGTGTACATTATTGGAGCAAAGCAAAGCACTGCCATCCTCTGTCAACACTGGCACTCTGGTTCACCCATGCCACCCTCTGGCTGGCACACCCATGCCACCCTCGGTGTCATCACAGCACCCTCTGATTGACCAGTGAGTGTACATTATTGTGGCAAAGCCAAGCACACCTGCTAAGTGCTTTAAGTTTTGCAAACAACAACACCTGCCCTGCCCCAACTGACATTATTGAAGGCTGGCACCTGCTTGTCTGCTCCCTTTCCTTTTTGTTGCAATAACAGGATGCAATGGCATACTTGTAACTATTCTGTGACTGTCAGAGCAGGGTCACACAATAGTTGCAAGTAGGCAACCGGATTCTGGAGGGCCCCTTCAGGAAGCACTACAGGTAAATGGTTACAAATGATGAGCTTGAACTTTTGCACCTGCTCCTTGGTTTTGCTTTTGCAAAACTCGTTTTTCGGTAATTTCGCCCTATTCACGAGGCGCGGCGTCGTGCAAAATCGACCGTGGAAGCCGCGAACTCGTGCGAGTTACCCCAAGGTTGAGTATGGGCGCCGCCATTTTGTTTGCGTGACGTATTTCCGTTTCCGCCCGCTATGTGTAATCCCGCGCAATGAGCGCCTTGCGAATGCAAGTTCGCACGAGTTCGCGAGAGAAATCGCGTGCGAACTTACTTACACGCACGTGTTCGGTCCGCCATCTTGTTTTTCATTCATTCCTATGTGTCTGGGCATGGTGTTTCTATCCTCTGTATATCTTTGCCATCCTTTGCTTGTTTTAATATTTTTTTGATCTATTTAACTTTTTTTCTATCCCTCTAGTTTTCTAGGTCTATATTTTTGTGTTTTAGGCTACTTTTGTTTACTTTTCAACTACTTTTTTAAACTTTTATTTCCTTCTTCCCTACTCTTATTCTTTTTCATTTTGTCTCCTTACTGCTAACACCTGCCCAGAACATGGTGAAGACAGCTGTCAAGCTGCCCAAGACGGGCACCGCAGCCTGTGCCCGGCTCCCGTGTGGCCGTTTGAGGGCGGAAATGGTGGTGCCCAGGGAGATCTTCAGCCCTGAGGAGGTGGGCTCACTCGTTTTTTATGTGCAGCGCCGTCTCCCCAGGACCATCGCGGCAGGCAGCAGGATCGCTGCTGGTTATACCAACAGCCAGGAGCGACGGAAGCGGTGGGGCAGGTGTACTTTTTTACAAACAGCAATAATGCTGCTGATTACATTGATAGGAGAGGTAAATTAATATTTCAAAATCTTCTGTGCATTTCAGGTGCACTGTTCTCCTTCTCTGTGGCGGTGCCACTGCTTATTTGTTTTCTATTTTGTGTTCATTTAATTGGGCTGAGTAATGTATGAGTGTACTTTACAGAACTGCGTAATGCTAGACACAAAGGGGCAGATTTACAAGCCCCTTGCACCATGTTTACGCTGCCTTACCTGACGCACAGCGACGTAAACGTGGCGAATCCATGCGAGTCATGTACAACGAGATGCATCTAAGGAGATGCGCCACGTTAAGGCCTGGGCCTGCGCCACAATGGGTGCGTTCCCACGCAGGGGGGGGGTGAGGGGTGGGGGGTGGCGGTCAGGCAGCTGTGCGCCTCGCAAAAGTGCCTGCGTGAAATCTACAAGATTTAACGCAGGCACTTCCGCGACGCTGCTACGTCAATTCTTTATGCCTGCTTGCTTGAAGCAGGCGTAAGGACTGATGCGGTATGTTGAGTATTGGGCAGCCCTGAGCATTGCTATAGTTGCATCGCGCCTGCGACGCGACTCTAGAGATGCGCCCCTCTTTCGTCACGAGATGCGTCACGCATCTGCCTATCCTTGCGCCAGGGTTTGCCGCATTGTAATTGCGGCGCATCTGCCGTGACGCAAGGTTAGTTTTGCGTTACGCATTTGTTCTGGTGCACATCTGGAGGTGTCCAGCTCAGAACTCGTAAGTATGCCCCTAAGTGTCAGATTAGCAATTACCTGCGCATCCCTGCAAAGTGTGCGGTACGCCAGCACCACCCATGGTGAGCCGTATTTACAATGCTGTGAAACAGTGAAGGTATCGGATCCTACAACTGCCCAACCCGGATCTCAACAATAGGGAAAACAGAACAGGGTGGTTGGACAGGATTATTCACACAACAATTCCTTAGTCACACAGTCAATCTGTACCATGTGACCCCTGGATTAGTAGACCTACAGACTGCTAGTCGTTTGGAGTGAGTGAGCAACAAAGATCCCTCTGAGGCTGGATTAATTTCCCCATTGAACGGGCCAACCTCGCCTGCCGGCCTGAATTGAGGTCAGTGACCGGTCGCTCGCTTCCCTTTGGTCCCTAGACTCAGACCAACGCGCAATAATAATGTGAGCTGCTTTGACCCTCGAATGCTCTTGAAGCCTGACACCACGCCCAAAGTTCTGCTCTGCGTTAACTGCAGGTGTGACCACGAATCACGACATACCTACACTACGGCAATCTCTTGTGCCCTCGTGCAGAATCTTTCTCCCAGTCCCTGTCCTGAAGAGAACCTCGAACATTGAGGTTCGAAACGCGTCGACAATACCACCCTGTGGCTACAACTAAGGGTGCCGCTAGGATGTAAATCATACTTCCACTCTGTACCCTAGCTTCGTAACCCTGAAAAACATTATACCACAGGCCCTTGTAGACAGGCAGGCTTGTTTTCAATCTCAATCCCGCCTGTCACCTGGTTCTTCAATTCCTAGGACTGGTGCCCGTTTTCTGTTTATGGACTAATTTTTGCACTGTATATAATTGCAATTCATTTGGACTATTGTATATGTTATTGTTTTCTTTGGTGTGTCAAATCATTTTTGTTTAATTCATTGTTGCAAATTTGTAAATGTGTACATTTGTAGATACTGTATATATGAACCGTTTGATCTGACAGTGGTTCTGTTTGTGTCTGTTTTCCAAAATTTGTTGACAAATGTATAAAAAAGAAAAATAAATTTGTTTGGAATACTAATCCAGGGGTCACATGGTACAGATTGACTGTGTGACTAAGGAATTGTTGTGTGAATAATCCTGTCCAACCACCCTGTTCTGTTTTCCGTATTTACAATGCGGCACACCATGGTCCCAAAACGTCACCGAAGCGTTACGCATCGGTGCCGTAAAGGCGGCTCATTGATGGAGTTACGTTGCAACGATGGAGCAGCTCCAGCAATGCTGCGTCAAGCCGTAAGTCTGCTTCATGCAGGCGCAGGGTTTCAGTGACGCATCATTGTCCTAAATGACTGATTGAAATTTTATATATTCCCCATAGCCACTTTTAGCATGCGTTCCTGCGCAGGAACGCCCTCCCTTGCGCTGGAACGCTCCCTTATGGCGCAGGGCTTTAGAATGGGATGCATCTCCCATATGCGTCATTTTGTTAATATACGCCACACCATGGCGCTTCTCTTGTTGTGGCGCTGCGTCACAAAAGTGACGCAAGAATGGAGCAAAAGAGCTGCAAGGGGCTTGTAAATCTGCCCCTAGAGTAGAGGTTCAGGTGCAGTCCTTCCTTTGTAGCCCTCTTTTTGGCTGAAATAGTTGGTTCTTGTTCTTTCTAAATGTTTGATTTGGTTGACAAGGACATCGACAAGCAGCAATCATCAATGTTTTATGTTCATTCTTTCATGTTTTACGTCAGGTCCGCCCAGGGGCAAGCGGACAGAAAAAGCGGATGCAGTGGCTCCAAAGGAGGAGGATGCAGGCTAGGGCGGCGAGTGCTCCTTTGCTGGCCCCAGTAAGTTTTCATTTAAATATAGAGGACCTATTGTTGTCCAAGCGTTCCTAATTTAATTTTTTCGAAATAGTGTTTAGATAGGAGCAAAATCAATAATACTGTTGCAGGGACAATTCTCCACAAACCTAACTATGGACACCAAAGACCAGAGTAATAATATTTCAGAGTGGCGTGTTTGGCACACTGTATAAACCTGGTAGTGTCAGCGGCACGGACTCCTCCTTGCAAAAATTGCAAAACCTTTCGCTCAGTCACTCTAGTCTGGAGGACCAAAAACCACAGAGTCTATTCAAGTTTAAAAGCTTTATTAAAAGTTAAAGTAAACACATATATTAAAATAAAGTTAGTTGGAAATGGAAAAGTGCTTGGTGCTGACTTGATGAGTAATGGAACACATTTCTTGTGGTCGAGCCGAGCTTTCACCTGGTTTGAAGTTGATGTTGCTCTTGTCCTTAGAAGTCCAGTTTCTGTCTGTTCAGAGAAAAATGATGTGTGTTAAAATTAATCAAGCATTCATCAATTATGACAAAAAAATGCAGCAAGACAACAGCCTTCCCTGGAAGGAGGGACATTTTTACTTTAGACTAGAGTAGACAGTCAATTACTTTTTCTGTTGTTTTCACATTCTTCATTCATAGACCAAATACTAGTGAGTGGTGTAATCTAACATTCTTAAATCTACTTTGTAGGTGGAACATCTGGTGGCGGGGCCAGCTCAGATGTGGTAATAGTGATCGACTCCGAGGATCACTCTGGGGAGGAGGCGGCGCAAGAGGACCAAGAAGTACAGACTGTGAGGAAGGAGACAGTGGTAGTGGCGGGTACAGGTAAGCTGGATCATGGTACTATCTGACTCTTAGATAGCATATGATGTGTATCTACAGAGAGTAGACGGTCACTGGATGAACTACGAACATACTATGAAATGTTTCCCGGGGGGGTGCAACATCATCACCATCTCCTGAGTCCTACTCCTGACATGATTGATAGTGTGGTTTGTGGCCAAGGGCCGCACCGAAGGGGGCAGGGTCAGTGGGGGAGGGGGGTGGATCTAGAGCAACAACAAAAAATATGACCATGAAATTGAAATCATGCCCCTGCAGCGGATGCCTTCGTCCACTGAGCCACCAGACCTGGCATACACATTACACACATCTTTCTTTCTCTCTCCCCCTCCCTCTCTCTCTGTCTCCCTCCCTCATCCTCCCTCTGTCACCCTCTGGCTCCCTCCCTCTCTCTCTCTCTCCTTCTGTCTTCCTCTCTCTCTGTCTCTGCCTCTATCTGTCTGTCGGTCCCAGCCTGCTGTAATTAGCATATTGTAATTTGTCACTGGGCCAGCACTGGATGGACCTGCGATCCAGGGGGGGGCAATCGCGCCCTCTCTTGCCCATCCCTTCGGACGCCCATGATATTGGCCTGAATAGTTTCTTTTGTACTGCGCTGGCTAGTTGCTAGTTGTACTGTGACACAACTTCCTGCTGAATCATTTTGTGTTAATCATATTCTTAAAGAGCATTGGTTACAGATTATGTCTTTCTTTCTTCATATAGTTGGTCATACTAAAACAAAACCAACAAGGAGTATGCAGGCTGTACTGGCCCGGCAACGGAGTCTGGATGCAACTGTTGCCCAATATCGGCGGCTGGTGGAACTGGAGGGGACGACACGCAGTCCAGTACTTCCAACGTGACATCTGCATCCTCCTCCGTGACCCCACGTTCTGCCGGTCAGCGCAGTGCTCCAGCCAAACGGAGCCGTGCTGGCAGACGCCACCGCCGAGCAGCAAAGGCTGCACCTCACAGTACTGTAAAGGCTCGCTTGCGCCGAGCAATCCGCAGAGTGTCTGACCTGGAGGCGGAGGTCCGGAAATGGAAAGAGTACCAAATTTGGTGGAGGGCCTCCGTTTAGATCACGCCACCCTCCGGGAGCAATACGATGCCCTGGCCCTAAGGCATGATGCCCTGGAGGCCGGAGTTAACAACACCATGCATCCCTAGAGTGTCCCTTGCCCCTTTTTTAGAGACTTTTGGGGGGTGGGAATTGGGAGTTGGGTTTTTTGGGGACTTTTGAGGGACTATTTATTTGTTGGGGTTAGGGAGGGTCTTGCGGGAGATTATTTTGTTAGGGATATAAAAATATACTTTTTCAAACTTTATCTGAGCATATCTTTTTTTTTACTACTTTTGAGCCTGGTGGGTGGTGGTTTTGCAGTAAGTTCGTTTTACTGAACACTGTCATCGTGTTGGTTCACGTGTAATTGGCCAAATGTTTTCCAAAGTAAATGCCTGTCACAGAGTTTGTTAATTGAGGAGTCCTAGGACTTTACTACTAGTACCACTGTCACTCTCTCGCCTCTCCTAATACTCCATTATACTACCTCCCATCCAAACGCTTATCTTACCTGTAATTTAGATCGTGTATGGAGGCGGTTGGTCAATGGATGATCCAGAACTCTCTGAAACTGAATGGGGAGAAGACGGAGGTGATGGTGTTTGGGGGGAAAGAAAACATCTGGTCAGCCAATTGGTAGCCCGACTCACTTGGAACATGCCCTTCCCCCACATCTTCTGCTAAGAATCTCGGGGTGCTAATAGACCCTGCCCTTGACTTAGGCAGCCAGGTGAGCAGAACCATTTCCACCTGTTGGGGCCTGATTCACACCCTACGAAGGATCAGGAAATATCTCTCTTTCCAGGCAAGAAAACAAATAGCTGTTGCTCTCATCGGCTCGCGTCTGGACTACTGTAATGCGCTGTATGCTGGACTTAATAAAGGACAGCTGCAGCGCTTACAGGTAGTCCAAAACGCCATAGCCAGATTTGTCCTGGACATTCCCAGACGCTCCTCGGCCACTGCAGCCAGGAAAACGCTGCACTGGCTGCCGGTAGAACACCGAATCCGGTTTAAAGTTCTATGTATGACCTACAGAGCCATCGCCAAAAAGAGCGACACTGGAATAGGATCCATCATCTCCCACTATGTCCCCCGAAGGAACTTGCGTTCCTCTGGGAAACTGCTTCTGGCAGCCCCCCGTGTACGAAGAGCCAAATGGGGTGGCAGAGCCTTCTCCACTCTTGCTCCTAAGTGGTGGAATGAACTTCCTCCGGATCTGAGATCTCTCCCGTCCTTACAGAACTTCCGTACTGCTTTAAAAACCCTTCTCTTTCAGCAAGCATATGTGTAGGGCTTCATGTCTTTTTCCTGATCATTCTCTGATCATTTTTGCTAGGCGCCTTGATACCTGCGGGTTATTGTTTTGCGCTCTATAAATCTCTTTTCATTCATTCATTCAATTTGTGTTTGAGGGCTGGCTCCACCTGGAATTCACAGTGTCCTAAAGCGTTCTGCAGCAGGGCCTCAACTGGAGTTTCCCGGCGTGGATTTTCTGCAAAACAAAAGCAATCAACATTAGAAATATGGCTGCGGTGCTCACAGACCCCAAAATCCTAGAAGCCCCACAGACAGCACCCCTAAGACAGGCAAGCGAGCAATAATAACGCCTAAACGTTCACGTGTAATAGGCCAAATGTTTTCCAAAGTAAATGCCTGTTACAGAGTTTGTTAATTGAGGAGTCCTAGGACTTTACTACTAGTACCACTGTCACTCTCTCGCCTCTCCTAATACTCCATTATACTACCTCCCATCCAAACGCTTATCTTACCTGTAATTTGTGTTTGAGGGCTGGCTCCACCTGGAATTCACAGTGTCCTAAAGCGTTCTGCAGCAGGGCCCCAACTGGAGTTTCCCGGCGTGGATTGTCTGCAAAACAAAAGCAATCAACATTAGAAATATGGCAGCGGTGCTCACAGACCCCAAAATCCTAGAAGCCCCACAGACAGCACCCCTAAGACAGGCAAGCGAGCAATAATAACTCCTAAACGTTCACGTGTAATAGGCCAAATGTTTTCCAAAGTAAATGCCTAACCAATTTCATCCCTTAATAGACCTTGCCAGCAATGGCCCAGCCAAGACCCGTAAACCCAAACGCAAAAAAGTCACACTTAGCAAAATGTATTTAAATGAGGACTCACTACTTCCAGACAGTCCCTCTTTAGGGGACTCGTCAACGTAAGTTTCTTCATTGTGCAGAATCCAGGCATCAGCATTACGGGAAATGGATAGGGTGAGTCTGGAGGAGGAGGATAGACGACCAGGACTGAGTTCTTGTCAACTAACTGTTGTGAACCTGAGGAATGCTGTGGCATCAAAATCAAGACAGTTCTGTTGATGGGCTTGTTGTTTGATTGGGTAATTACAGTTTTGTTGTGAATGTGATGAAGCACTTGCTAAAAAAAGAAAGACAGACACACAGGAATAAAAGTGAATAAGGACTAATATTAAAGTTAATGGATCATTGACTCATTTTCAGAACTCGCTGTCAGGGAAGCAGAGCTCGTCCTCAAACTCTGCAAATTGAGTCGGTAGTACTTCTGGTAACTGAGGAGAACTTTCCTCAGGTAGGTCGGTGTCCTCGTCTTCTTCCTGCGTGCATTCTCGTACTTTGTAATCTGGTGGTATGAAGTGCTGGTTCATCTTTATCATGGTGAGCCGCTCCACATTTGCGGGCAAGAGGCGGGACCTTTTGGAAGTCACAATGCCACCAGCAGAACTAAAAACACGTTCTGAAGACACGCTTGCGAGTGGGCAAGACAAGTAATTGATAGCCAGGTTGGTGAGCTCTCGCCATATGTTTCTTTTCCCATGCCAATACGCCAATGGGTCCTCAGTAATATTGACCGCTGTTGAGTCATCCAGATAGGCCTGCACCATTGAAAGAATGTCCTCCCGGATTCCTGTACTTTGCACTTCTGTGTCCTTTCTGGGACAAGGAAACCCTAGCTCACTTAGCCAATCCGCTTCAGACATATCGCCTGGGCCTGGTGCAGATGATACGGTTGCTGGTGTGGTTAACGGCTCAGAGGAAAAGTCACTCACTTCTGCCCACAGACACAGATGCAGTAGTGTTTTTTTGGGACGCCTGATGGCCTGCTGATTCACTAGTAGTACTGTCTTCTACAGTTTCCTTCCGCTCTCTTTCAAAACGAATGGCTGACTGAACTAGCCAACCTTTGTACTCTGTAACATCTGATGTTTCAAAAGGAATTATTACTTTGCCAAACAATGGCTTTTTGTAACGTGGATCCACAATAGTAGCACAAATGTAGTGCTGTTGTTTCTTGATATTTACAAGCCGTTTATTGCTAACTAGGCGTTGTAATAATCTCTGCGCCAACTCATATGCTTCATTCTTTCCAGCATCTTTTAATTCTGAAGACACCACCTTGACTTGGTGCTCGAGCTTCAGCAACAATGGGATAGCTTTGCTCAAAGAACAGTCCTCCCTGCTGACGTCACGCGTGAAGACCTCAAAAGGACGAAGCATGTCTGTCAGGCTTTTAACTAGCTGCCATTGCTCCACCGCTAGCATCATTTCTGTCGTATCACCACCCAGGTTGTAGAAATACTCATTGACTACTGGAAACAGCTCATGCAGACGCTCAAGCATGTAGAAGGTTGAGTTCCAACGTGTTGCCACCTCCTGGATAAGTGCTTTCACTGGCATTCTACGTACATTTTGCTGGCGCCTCAGCTCCTTCCGGGCCTTAAAAGAATGGTTGAAATGTGTGCATATTCTTCTGCAGATGGTCAGTATTTTGTCGACTGCAAGTTCTTTTTTCAAGAACTTTTGCACGACAAGGTTCATACAGTGCGCCAAACACGGCACTCTAAAATAGTAACCGTTCTCCATGGCCTTAACTACATTGCTGCCATTATCAGTAGAAACATAACCAACCTTGCAATTTCTTGGGGGCAGCCATTGCGAGACCTTTTTGTTAAAGTCATCCAAAATGTTGGCTGCAGTATGACTTTTCTCCATGCCAAACCGGGCTAATGTTGCATGTTTACGAGCACCCTTAAAAATCTCGGCCAAGTCACCACCTGCATTTATCTGTTTTGCAACCCCTGAAAAAGAGACCCAGTGTGCAGTGATGCACATGTAATCAAGGGCTTGGCAACTGGTCCACATGTCTGTTGTCAGGTGTATAGTGTGAACAGCACTCTTCTGCAAAGCTGCCCCAACCAACTCAAGCACCTCTTTATGTAGTGCTGGAACAGCAACCCTGGCAAAATAGAACCGGCTAGGAACCTTCCATTTAGGGGCCAGTGTTGCCACGAGTTCAAGAAAACCCACACCTTCGACAAACGAAAAAGGGAGAAGGTCCACCGCTAGCATTTTAGCCAGCTTAGTGTTATACAGGCGTACAATTGGGTGGTTGCGTTTAAATTGCGCATCTGAGGAGAACATGGCTGAAATGGTGCGCTGGACAAATTTACTGGATGATGCTGATGCCTTCTTCGACCCACTTGTGCTCAGTGTTGACATTTTCCGCATTGGTGTGTCTCCCAGACTCTCAGTGTGCCTCCT
Source organism: Lissotriton helveticus (assembly GCF_964261635.1). NCBI lineage: Eukaryota > Metazoa > Chordata > Amphibia > Caudata > Salamandridae > Lissotriton > Lissotriton helveticus. The sequence continues at coordinate 790,377,590 of NC_136068.1, forward strand.
ATGTGTTCCGGAGGGTGTGGTGCTGCCAGGGGTACTGGGTGCAACCGGACAAATGTCTGACGCTTCTTCTACCTCCCCGCCATCTTCAGATGAAACACCTAGTATGGGTATAATTTGGCCACTTGCCCTTTGGGATTGCTTTCCCTTGATGTTTGCTAGGTGCGCAAACCATACGACAGCGTGCCTTCTTTGAAGATGACCTATCTGGCCTCCGGTTCCATAGTTGGTACCAGTCTTACCACGGCTAACTCTAGTCTTACAAATGCAACAAACGGCTATGTTATCATACTTTGCATGGACACTAAAAAAGTTCCAAACTGGGGACTGGAAACTTCTGGTTTTGCCGCACGAGATGATACTGCCAATGCCAGATGAAGCAGGGGTGGATGAGCCTTGCAGACATCTACTGGGTTGTGCAATTATTGCAGCAACCCTACTTGAGGGAGTCGAGCTGGATGGAGTCCCCCTCTGGGGAGAAAATATGGGAGCTGTAGGTTTTGTTGAACTTGTTGTACTACTTGACTGCGTTGGTGGTGCTACCAGTGCCACGTCGCCAGGGTCACGCTCAGCATGACGTCGGGATAGGGTATAAATGTGTGTCTGCTGCATGGCCGGTGTGGCTGGAATGACGTGTGTGATGACTAGGTCATTGCTGTCATCCTGTTCATCAACATCAGAATGAACCACTTCATCAAGTCCGGCGTTCGGATCCATAAGTATGAGCTTTCCGGGGCCCTTCCTTTTAACTTTTGATACCTTTCGCAGCGAGTGGTGTGCCTCCCTCTCAGACGTCGGAGATGGTTGCCAATCTAGATCTAGATCATCTGATGAGGCGGGGATTGAAGAGGAACTTCTACACACACTCCTTGATCTTTTCCTTGCTGGGGAGCTGGGGGAAAATGAATCATCAGGAGGAGTGCCTTCGTCTTCCTGACATGATACCCCGGCTCCAAAGTCAATTTCCTCCTGTGCCCCTACTCCTGGAAGAAGAACCATTGTGGGCACTTGCACCGCTCCATGCGCCGCTACATGGGCCTCTTCACTGACCTCTACTTGCAACTCTCCATGGACCTCTCCTTCTCGGCCTTCTCCTTCTCGGCCTTCTCCTTCTCGGCCTTCTCCTTCTCGGCCTTCTACTTCTCGGCCTTCTCTTTCTCGACCTTCTCCTTCTCGACCTTCTCGACCTTCTCCTTCTCGACCAGCTCCTTCTCGACCTTCTCCTTCTCGGACAGCTCCTTCTCGGCCAGCTCCTTCTCGGCCAGCTCCTTCTCGGCCAGCTCCTTCTCGGACAGCTCCTTCTCGGACAGCTCCTTGCGCATGTACTTGTGCTTGTACTAGTAGCCCATGCAGTTGTTGTTGCGGCTTTGGTTGTTGAATAGTACTTGTGAGATGAGTTACAACCTGTGTTGATGGTGTGCTGCTACTTTCTTGCGATGAGCCAACATCACTGGTCGTTGGTGATTGAACCACTAAACAGGCTACCTGTGCAGCACTCATGGTGGACTTTTGTTTTTTCCACAAAAACTTAGTGGTCGAGCCACCAGTCTCCTTGGTAAGTGGTGCCACTTGCTTCTTCTTCTCCTTAGTAGAGACATCTTTCTTGCAAGAGGAGCTACGGGCACCTCTTTTTGGAGCCATCTTCTTCAGATGTCGGAACAGCAGGCCGCAGCAGGACTTCTTCCTGGCACTGATGCTCAACGATGATGCGGAGTTATTGGCTTTGTGCACCTAAAAGCAAACGAAGACAGAGGAACATCAGTAAATATATGTTGCATATGTAGCGCTTCAATAAATAGTTTGCAAGTAGGCATTTATGAATACACACGTGCACACCACACAATATGGAAATTTCAAAATTAAGAATTGCTAAATTTTTGGGAAACAGGAATTTAACATTGATCCAAGATAGCACACACACAGAGGGTTATAGTTTCATGTACCACTGACTCCCCCTGGGCACAATGGGTGAAAGCAAGGCAAAATGGGTGCAGGCCTATGGCACAAAGCTCACTGTCTGCCTTCAAAATGGCCGCTTGACCCCCATCCACATGGCCAGGACCATGCCTCAAAATGGCCCCCACCAACATAGCCAGCCCCTAACCCCTACTCCAAAAAGTCAAAAAACACAACACCAATCAAATCACCACAATCCAATGCCATCCATCAAGTTTCAGAAGGTTTATGCTGCCTGCTGGTGGTTTTCTGGTGCGAAATTGCAATTTTTGCAATTGCGCGAGTGCGAGATTGTTGCTTCACGACGCGAACGTGGCGAATAACCAGCAAAATCCGCGAACAGACGGATTCTGGGCCCCCTGGGTATGATAAAATCACAGCACACTGGGTGCAGGCCTATGGCACAAAGCACACAAACTGGCTTAAAAATGGCCTCTAGACCCCCACCCACACGGGACCAGGCAATGAACTGGCCCCTTCCCACATAGCAAGCCCCCAACACCACCCCAAAAAGTCGTAAAACACACAAAAATCACAACAATCCAATGCCATCCATGCCCTGGCCAGAATAATGTTAAAATTAAAGAAAACAGTTGTATCATGCATGCACCCATAACTAAGCCTGGTAGTTTTCAATTCATGTGCAGAATTGTAATTTTTACAATTTCGCGAGTGCGAGATTGTTGCTGCGCGGGACGCGAGCAGTGCGAACACAGGCAAATTTTTTTTTAAAAATCCGATTTTCAGGTAATCCGCAGGAGTTCGAGGCCCCCTGGGCATAATGAAAGCAATCAGAGCAGACTGGTGGGCATAGGGCACAAAACACACTGCCTGACTTCAAAATGGCCGATTGACCCCATCCACATGGCCAGGACCTGCAGGACCATGCCTCAAAATGGCCTCCCACACATAGCCAGCCCCCAAACCCACCCCAAAAATCGAAAAACACACACAAAAATCACCACAAACAAACAACATCAACTTATCAACTTACTTGTAAATCAAATTTCTAATCAAAAAGTAATCCAAAAGGCCTCAAAGCCAAATCTCCAGCAGCATCCACAAAAAGTAATCCTTCCCAGTCAAGATCGAATTCAAAGTGGCCAGGAAATGGACTAAGCAATGGGAGGAGCTTGCTGGACAGGAAGAGGAAGTTGGAGACTGGTCACTTCCTTCACCCCTCCCCAATTGTAATTTTTGTAATTTCGCGAGTGCGAGATTGTTGCTGCCCGCGCCGCGGCCCGCGAGCAGTGCGAACACAAGCAAAAAATCCACCACGCGCGGATTTGCGTATTTTCGCCACATCCGCGAGAGTTCGCGGATTGCGGATTTACCGAAAATCCGAAAAATCCGCGAGCGGAACGGATTTTGCGCCAATGCTTAATGTTAATATGCTTCCAATATGGTGCTGTGCTAGTGTGGCAAGTACTACTGATGTATGTTAGTGTGATGTTGAAGGTGCTAGTATGGAGCTTTAAGTGATAATCAATTTGGGTAATTTGATAATATGTTTCTGGGGCAGATGTATAGTGAAGTGATAGCCTTGTGCTGGAAGGTGGTAGGCCAGTCACAGTGGGTCAACGCCCAGTGGTTTGAACTGACAGTTTGGTGATAAAACTGGTAGTGCTGTGGTGAGTTTTAGTATGGTTATGTGGGATGTAACAGGGTGGTGTGGTAGCATTTTATGGTAGGAATAATGGATGTAGTGAAGTATGGGGGGGTGGCTGTATGATGGAGTTGGGTAGTAGCGTGGTGCTTAGGGTGACTGTATATTAGTTGGGATGGTACCAAAGAGGTAGTGGGTTCCAGAGTGCTGTGAATTGGTAGTGGGTGGCAACAGCGTCATGGCATTTGCTTGTGTGGAGTTGTGAAGTGTTCACTGCTTTGGAGAAGGGCAGTACTGCAGTGGTACAGGAGTGCTGTGTATCTAAACTGTGCAGATGTGTAGAAGTTATGCAGAGTGGGCAGAAGTATAGTGATGGTGGGCAGTATGTGGTGGGGTGGCTTTGGTATTGTTATAGTGGAAAGAGAAAAGATCAGGTGGGGGCTTGTAGAGAATTTGTTGGGAGGACATGCAGAGAAGGAGTAGTAGAAAGGTCACGAGAAAACACAAGGTAACTTAGCGTCTATATAAAAGAAATGCCAATAACGGAACTACTTAGAATCACATGCCCCCATCAAATGGTCTGTGGTGGAATTGTACACCATTGAAAGTCTGTGTCTCTATTGGGTTTTGCACCATGTAGGGTCCATGCAACCAGCATCGCCTGCGCAGGTTTTACCCTTGGTTCTGAACGGGAAAGCAGCTGAACCTCTCAGGGTCTGTAACTCTGAGGGCTCTGATGTCTGAATCTTTCAGTGTCCAACATTTAGGGGTTTCAACCTTTGAATCTGCACATGTGAAGCTTCGCATCTCGAAGTTCTGCATTTACCTCCTGAGGCCGCACAGTTTGTTACTTGTCGGCAAAGATCCCCAAGTCCCTTGATGCTGTCACCATCTTTGCTGCTGCTTTTCCTGCATGCCACGGTTCTGTGATCCATGTTGCCCAGTTTTTCCCAGAGCGGCTCCTGGTATCTCTCCAGTAGCCCTAATTGCTCTTTCCCCATGGACCAGTGTTTATTCAACCCCAGGGTCAGCTCTCCACAGTGCCTCTCTTGGGAGCTCCATTATTCAGAGGATCTGCCTCTCCATAGGCCAAAGTTGCTCCTCACACTCCTTGTCAGAGACAAGATCATGTGGAGCTCCAAACATCTATAACGCATGTGTCGGAGAGAAGAGCTATGGTTTTCTTGTAGTACTCATTAGCATGGGTGTCCATAAATTCTACCTCTGGCAGTTGGCAGAGTTTTTGCAGACTCCACGCTCCAAGTAGAGTTGCAAACCTCTGTGACCTCTGCTAGTTGAGCAGAGTTAACTCCCACGCCTACTCCTGACTAGAGTCCTGGCACTTATTGTTTTAAAAATTAAATACGGCAGACGGTGCACAAAAAGGACACACAGGCTTGTTGCACCCCCAGGGCACAATGTATATTACGGCTCCTGGTGGCTGAATTTCAAAATGGGAAATTCAGATAAACTGGAATCAATACAAGCTTCCCTGTTTGTCAAAAGTGTGATCATAGGCACATATTTTTTTACAGAGCCTCTTTTTTCTGTATTATCACATATTTGCACACTTCTAAATATTTAGTTCAGGATGTGTGCAGGACAAGCACCCATTACATTTGATTTAATAGACTGGAATGCTGCTCCATCTATAATATGAATCTAGGCCCCTTTTTTGGTTTACATGACTACTGACTTGACTCTTAGGGGCATATTTCAAGCCCCTATCGCCAGCACAATGTCACTTTTTCTGACTTCGTAAGTTACTCAAAATGAGTAAGTAAGTGCCTTCTGTGCATACCAAAATGAGTAAGTGGCTTCTGTGAATATCAAAATGGTGGTAAGTTTAGGATTTTGTCTTAAGTTAGTTCTGTGAGTCGGGCCCCAAGATCTTACATGTAGATATTATATAGAATTTGGAACAGGATTTAGTCTTTGAGATATCTGCTACACATTGGCAATGAGCTACTTCTTGAAGGTTATAATTAAATGAACTTTGCATGTTTGGATAAGTTGCAAAACAACCACTTCAGAACTATTCTTCGAGTGTCAATGTCTGGACATCTGATAAATGGTGCTGAAGATCATTGATTTCCAGCCATCATAACATGCATTGACCAGGTGCCACAATGACCCTTAGACAGTTAGGAAAATGTCAAACTGTTGTATTGTGTTAACTTCCTTTTGTGCAAATACTGGAAAATGTGCACAAAATATGTGGACCACACTTGCATGCCTAATATAGTCATAGGCTTTTTGTGTATTATTAGGTTATGTCTGTGTTTTTAATGTTTTGTTTTGACATTCCGACTCCTGTTTTGAATACATAATGCTTACTATTTCTCATTAACTTATTATTATGATTATTGTTACGTTTTTCACTTGGCTAGCCCCTTTTGGCTCCCTCTCTTTTATCTTCTTTTTCTATGATGCTTATCCTGTTATGCCAGTTACAACTGCCGTGTTTGTTTTTTATCCTATGAAAAAAAGCGTTTAAAGGTGATGAGCCAATGTTTCTTAATTTGCTAGTGTCCATTTATGGAAAAGGATGAGCCTTACTTGGTACACTATATGATCCACATCCTAGGAGAATTTTCGACAGACAGGAGGAGAGAAATGATATAAAATGATTTTTGAATTGCGAAATGCCAAAATATATTAGGTTGGTCTGAATGCCTAGGGTGCAGTGAAGATGAACAAATTGGCCATTAAGGGAGCCCCTGCCGTCCTAGTTTAAAAGGAGGCCAAACATACTGACACGATGCAATTTTGAGGAACTTGCTTAAGTCACCCGGGTAGAATCTTAATAACTTTAAGGACACCATGATTAAACAGAATCAGTCTTGAGAAAATGTGTTATTTATGCACTGAAGCACTTTTGGAATCTCAGTAAATGCAGACAGGAGGACAACAAAGGAAGGACTGTTCACTTAGATAAGAACTAAATGCCCTGAGCAATGATTTTGCTGCGTTCGTGTATCATTTATTGGAGAGTAACAGTGCAGGAACTAATGAGATTGTGCGTCATTATTCGTGCAGGAGATTAAATAACAAATTTCCTACGGATATGGAAAGGGAAGATTGCCTCACATTATAAGACCCAGAACATTTCTAAATGCCCCCAAATTGTGACATTGTGGTCTCCACTTGGTAAGAATGAAGTGGATGGCAATTAAAAAGGAAAGTCAATAATGAATGCTATTAGCTTCTGATTCTTAGGACCAAGTACTCCAATAGAAGAGCCTGAGTTCAAGGATATCCCGGTTTCCCTTTTGGTCGGAAATTGACCTAGAAGTAGTGTTTGAAGTGTAGTGTCATGGGATGCAGCTACCATGTGGAGAGGTTTACAGGATGTGGCAGTCAAAGGCGTTCCAATGACTGTTGTATGGCAGCCTGGAACTATCCAGTGTATGGCAAATATGTGCATATGATGCTGTTGACAAATGTCTGGAATAGATACTCAGATGAGAAAGGATACAAGGGTGCCAGGAACCGGCATCCACCTGCCAAGGATAATTTGCTGGAGAATGTGGGCTTCATTAGAGAGAGATAGCTGTCTGCTAACGAGTAGGGATAGAATCATTCTAGATAGGACGATAATGCCGATGAGCAGAAGCCATCTTTGAGAAACGTTTCTTTCTTTTATCATATGTGGGTCTTGGCACATGTCAGAGCCAGTGTCTGAGCCTACTGCGGTGAGGCCTTGGCCAAGCATGTCCAAGGTAGCCGCTCCTGATGCTAGGAAACCTGACCTGGACCTTATGGCTCACACTGCAGCCCTTGAGGGACTTTTTCTTTTGATTGAGCTGAAAACGGAAGTATGCACCTTCTAAGAAACTTAGTCAGAAATTACATTGTAATCTCTTGCCTTGAAGAACTAAGGGACAGAGTAGCAGCCAAGGAGAATGGTGAAAGGCCACAATACATCGGGGTACTTAGGCATCATACCAAAATGTACCTAAAGTGGCTTCCTCTTTAGAAAGCTACCACCCATGTGTTAACCAGGACACGGAGCATTTACAAAAGTTGGTTTTCCTGTGGAAATGTTAAGTCCTTATCAACATGAAGGAAAGCTACTTGGGATCAACCAGGAATTACCAATAAACCAAAGGTTTAAAGAGTTTTATTAATGTCGTGAAGCATCTGATTAGGTTGAAACTCTTATTTGCATTGGACTTGTCTCGGGTCTCCTCTTTGTTTATATCTAAAGCGCTCTTACCCCTCGCTGGCCTGGTTCACACTATATAAAACTGGAAACAAATAGATAACGGAGGTATCACAAAAAAGAAAAAAATTAGAACATTTGAGCGTCTGTTCGAGAGCCCTGTCAGAAGTCCCCTCAGGATAGTGAGCAAACAAAGGTGGGAAAATATTCCAGAAAGCTCTCACATTACGTTGTGGACTGCATGGTGTGTTTTAGTCCAACTAAGTGACGCCATTTACATTGGAAAGGGACTAACAAAAAGCTAAACTTTCATAAAGTCATTATATAGATTATAATGAGAAATAAAAAACAGTTCTGCTGTACACTTAATGCATAAATTAAAGATGTACAAGTTTATATTAGCTGTATCATCATGTTACCTCTGTCACAAATAAGTTCAACGCGTCCAGGCAAGCTACTTTTCAAGGGGGCTCCAGGGTCGTACTGTGTATCAGCTAAATATGCTGCTGTCGCTGCCCACTTACTTTACCTCTGTGGGCCATTGTTCACTTGACTGAATGTTATATGATGCACAGGAAGCCCATAAGACTCATTCAGTGACAGTGAAGAATCACAGCAGTCAGTACAGATTTATTCTCAGGATTCCTTAGGGAAATTCTGGAACCTACCAGTGAAAGTAACCTTATTTGTACTTTCCAAACAAACACTAATTAATTTTCTATCTGCCGCTTGTGGAAATCAAAATCCTGAACTATCCAAACATTGCTGCATGGCTAGACGTCTCTTGAGATGGAATGATTGATTTTGCAGTCAATAATTTTCCCGTCCTGTAGCGGGGACCTTGGTTTTAGTTAAACTCGTGATAAAGTAGGTATGTCTTAGAACTGACTGTAGTAATAATGGAGATGTTTGGACTTTGAGATAGATATACTTGTAAACGCCTGTATCTAAAATCTTTTGGCGGAAACTAGAGTACAAAGGCTTATGTCCTAATATCTACTAAGTTGTAATAAACCCACATTTTGGTTCAGCAAGTAATCCCTCTTTGCCAGTATTTGCAAATAGATTTGTCAATGTGAATAGCAGTCTTACAGCTGATAAAGAAGGTAGTACTTATTCTTAAAACAGAACTTCACATACACTACGAACGAATAAAGTGAACAGGATGACATATTAAAATAACAAAAATAAACAGCTTTCCAAAGGATTTGGAGGCACAGTTTGTTAAATGTGTTTTACCCTTACAAAGCCTGTGCTGTGCAAAGTAAGCAGATTTTTCACGAGTGAAACCCCACATTTGGGTGTTTTACATGGCTTTCCGATGTGCAAATTATTCCACCACCTTGATTTATTGCTTTGTGGATCACTCTGTGTTATACCTGGCATCCTTGGAGTGGCTTTCCCCTGTTTTTTTGCCCTTATCTCCTGTGTTTTCACTGTGTGTTAGACTTTGTTTTTGCTGGTCTAGATGCTTTGGGCACTTTGCCACTGCTGTTCAGTGCCAAAGTGCAAGTGCTTGTTGTCATGGATTAGTGTTTCCATAATTGGCTTATTTGGTTTACTGTTAAGTCCCTAGTACAGTGCACTGTGTGTGTCCAGGGCTCTGTAAACCAAATGCTGCTAGTGGGCTTGCAGCACCAACAGCCTTGAAAATGGGTCTCAGGGCTGCCATTGCTGTGCCTGTTAGCAGTCTAGTACTGCTATTTCGACCTGGAAAGTTCACCAACCTGCCAGGCCCTAACCTTAACTTTTCGTACATGTGAGTCACCCCTAAGGTAGTCCCAAGATAAACCCACAAGCAAAGAGAGGCACACATTAAATAGCATTTAAAAATGCAGTTGAATGACGACGTTTTCAGAGACTTAAGTGTGAAAAATTCTTCTTTCTTTATTCTTTTCACAAGTTGTTCGATACAGTAGTCACATTTTTTAGGGGTATTGAAACCGCACATGTGCCGAATGGCTGCTGTTCTCTGAAAGCTCAGGACGCTCGTCAGTATACTCCGAGCTTCGGCTGTCTTTGTCAAAAACGAGAGAAACAACGATCCGATTGTCGTGTTCCTCCGATCCGATACTCAGAGTATACTGACGAGCGTCCTGAGCTTTCTGAGAACAACAGCCTTTCGGCACATGTGCGGTTTCAATACCCCTCAAACATTGGACTGCTCTCCAATAGACGAAATTGAAAGAATTTTCTATGAATATTGAATAAATGAAGATTGGTTATCCAGCCATGAGACTTTGCAAGAAAGTATCTGTTATTTAGCCCTGAGGAAGCCCCTTGTGGGTGAAACGCGTTGGCTGTGTGTATCAACCAACTTGTGAAAAGAATAAAGATAGAAGAATTTTCCACACTCAAGTCTCTGAAAATGAAGTCATCCGACTACATATTTAAATGCTATTTAATGCGTGCCTCTCTTTGCTTGTGGGTTTAGTAGTGTTCTAGGTCTTGGTGCAGTGGACCTATAAAGGTGGGCACGGTTTTGCCTAAAATTTCATGTTCAGATACATACAGTGACTATAGGTTGAGTGCGGTTGCAATTATTTCCCTCGCTGCCATTGCTTTGTTTAATAGGCCCAAGATAACCCTGAGGGCAGGCTGCATTGTATGTGAAAGGTAGGACATGTACTGGTGTGTTGGACATGTCCTGATAATGAACTACAGTGAATTTCATTTTTCACAACTGAAAGGCAATCTGTCCCATAGGACCGAATGGGAGTTTATTTATGACATCTTATAAATATACCTTCCCATTGGACTAGATAGGAAGGTGAAGTTTAGTGTGCCGGAACTCAGAATCTAAAGATGCATCTTTTAGTAAGGCTGATTTTTATATTCAGTGTTTGAAAATACCACTTTTAGAAAGTAGGTATTTTGTTGCTTAGCCATCCAGTGTGCCTCTGCTAGGTTTGTGTATTGACTGACTGGCTTTGGAGTGACAGTGGTTGGGGATGTGCATTAACGGTAGACAGCCACTGGGGGAGGGGGGTTTGAGGTGTGTCCGGCCTTTCCTGGATGAGTCTTTTATTTTTTTATTTATTATTTATTTGATTTTTTTATTTGCAGAGTTTTATATAGCGCGAACTAGACCCGAACCGAATCAGGTATCAGAGCGCTTTACATATCACCAGTTATTTTACATGAGGATACACCTATTATTTTTTTTATTTTTATTACAAACTGGGAGATTAAGTGATTTGCCCAGGATCACAGGATGTTTGGCGTCGTTACTGAGACTCGAACCCAGTTCCTCCAGGTCCGAGGTCGAGCGCCCTAGCCGATAGGCCAACTCCTGGGCTGAATAGACATGGGCTGCATTTAGAGTAAGGGCAAGAGATTTCCTTCCACCTGAATTGGCCTGGTCTGCCTTAAACAATGCTTTCTCCACCTCCTGATGGGAAGCTGTACCAGAGAGGACAGAACTGGTTTGGACTGAGCACAGCGCTCTCTGAACCCAGAGAACAAAGAGAAATGGACTATAAATGTTGGGGCCAGACCCCTGAACTTTAGACTACTTCTGGAACTCAAGAGGAACCTCTGCCAAGGAGAAGAGCTGGGAAAACGGAAGGAAAAGTACTGACACTTTACTGTGATCTTTATGGGGATGGCCTGCAGTGTCTGTTTCTGCTAAGTGGAGGACAAATACTTTGCTGTGTGCTGTGTTCTGACCTGCCTAGAGGTGTCTGTTGCTGTATCGGGCCTCTTTAGGTTGTTCCTGCTGTTGGGGGCTGGAAAAGAAATGTAACTTCAAGAAGCGCAATGCATCTGCACCTTTTTTCGACGCATTGCCGAAGAAATCAATGCAGCGCCTGCCTGCGGCTCGAGAAATGGATGCACGCCAAATCCCGAGCACCAATCTCCGAAGTTCAAGATCCCTGCACCGATTCCAACGCAGGCCCTGCAGTGCGGCTGTAAGAACCAATGCAACGTGGTACCATGGCTGGAGAGATCAACGTAGCATTGTCGCCTCCACCGCATTGAGAACTGACGCTTCCCATGATCATCACGCACCACACCTGAGCACCACATCTGTAAGAACACCTGGGCCTCAGTAAGAAACCGATGCATCACCTCCCCGCGCAGTTAAAAACTGATGCATCACCTCCCCTTCAGTAAGGAACCAATGCATCACTGACCATACATGGCAGTAAGGCACAGCCACAATACCTCCCCTGGAGTAAGGAAATGATGCATCACCTTCCCTGGGTGTAGGGAACGGACCCATCGCCTTTTTACTGTATGACTGTATGTGTACACAAATGCTTTACACACTGCCTCTGAGATAAGCCTATCACCTCGTGCCAAGCTACCAAGGGGGTGAGCAGGGGTTATTATAGAAGTGTATCCCCAGACCCTGACTAGGAAGAAGGGTCCCTACTTGGACAATGGTGCAAACCTTTGCCAACTAGAGACCCCCATTTCTAACACCTGGTTTTGGACTTTTTACTGTATGTGAGTCTCACTGCATTTTTCTCACCCGCGGTAATCAAATGTGCACACAAGTGAGGGCTGTGCATGGGAGACTGCTGTTGTGTGCAGCATGGTAACTGTGCACAGGTAGCTTGGGGCAGAGGGGACTCTGCAGGATTAGATATTGATATGGAATAGGCCACATGATATTTGTGTACAGTCACAGGGAAAGTCAGTTGGATTAACTGTTTTGTCTGTAGTGACACTTTATTACACAGATAGGGAGAGTACTGCCTTTGCATTACTTTGGCCTACATACACCAGAGACATACTGAAATGGGGTGTAATCTGTGCGAGAAAATCAAATCTGCAAGTTCCCAAAAATTATCTGTACAATCTGTGGGTCATCCAGAATTGTCATATTTCTCTGGCTCAGCTCAGGATCAGAGCCCAGGCCTTTTGCCACAATGCTGTTCCAGGTTAATTACATTTCGCTCCATCAGCAGTAACAAAGTCCTCCCTACTCAAGGGAAGCAGTTAACAGTGCTTCACTCAGCTTCTACGGGGGAAGGGGATGGAGCTAAATGATCTGCCTCAATCAATCAGCTATCATGCTGTACCAGGGAAGGGCCTGACCAAGCTCACTAAACAAAGGAGGGAGCCCAGATCTCTGGTGCCAACAAAGGAGAGGGTTCCCCTTTGAAAGTTTAGGGAGGAAGACCCTGGCAGTGATGTCAGTGAGGGGTGGAACTGAGGCCCCTAGAGGAGATGTGAGCAGTGACTCCTGTATGATGTCATTTTTAACTGACCCAGCATGCTGTGCAGAAGGGTTGGGACAGGATGGAAGAGGTGAAATGGCACACTAGGATTGGCCGGGGGTGTCTGGCTTCTGGAACCTTCCACTCTCATTTAAAAGGTCTTGGACAAGCGGGAGACACTGTCTCACCTGGGGATTTCTCTGCACTTTGCTGCTGGATCCTGGGGCCGCCACAAACAACTGGAATGAAACACCCCCTGATGCCCACAAAGGTATAATACAAAATGACAACAAAATGAATGTGTTCCTATGTAACGCAACTGATGCTCATGTAAAGCGTTCTGATACCTGATACCTTTGGTTCATATTTGTGCTATATAAAACTGCAAAATAACAAATAAATAAGGACTCTGCCCCATTTGAACACAGGGCCAGTGGGTCTCCCCAAGGTCCAGTGAGGCTGGCCACTTTACACCTCCTGATGACCAGTTAGCAGGAAGCCCTGGACTTTTGCACCCAGAGATAGAGACCAAGAGGACGGCTGTAGCAGGGAGCCAAGGGAGAACCAGCTTGTTGGGTACTACACCCCTTTGGAGGTTAGGGTGTCTGCTACAACTGCCCCTGTTGGCGGTTGTCCCTCCAGGAGTAAAAATGTGCCCAAGATCATCACAATCCACCCAAAGGGGACCAAATTATGGAATTTTAAAGACTGGCAACCTTCGACCTTTGTTTTGCTGTAAAGCATGTGGGGCTCCACAGCCACTCTTTGAATTGCCCCAGGGTGGGCCACGGCCTGGAAGTCGGCTCTAAATGTATTTCCTCAGGGAGGGGATGAGTGTGTGTGGACACCTCCATGGCTTCATCCCCTGGGCTGTTTTTGCTGGAAAGAAGCCAGGACCACATACCTGACCTCCGAAACTAAGGCGGGTTTGGGAGCGCTGATGCACCCTCCTCCCCCAGTGATGATGGCCTCATACCCGCTCCCCATTACTGTGTCTCTGAGGAGAGAAGCTACTGGCTCCCATGGCCACACTTGCAGGTGTGGGATGCATGGGAGCCAGTTGGGCAGTGAGAGATGGCCTTCAACCTTAGGAAGGAAATGTGGGTGCCCAGGTTGGACTGGGTACTCCCAACCCCCTAAAAAAGGCCCAAAAAGAAAAAGCAGCCCCACGGCAAAGGAAATAAGCAGTACTCTTGCCAGGGCAGCGGTACAGCTGCTCATATCACATTCACTGCTCCTGCTGGTTTGCCTCATAATGCCCTGCTGACTTTTCAACCTGCCTGATTTACTCTACTATTGGTGTCCCCAAGATGGCAGGGGCACCATCAATGGGACTAAGGAAGCATGGGGGTACAGGAGTGCAGCAGCTCCCCCCTAAACTTTTTTTTACATCAAACTGGCCCCATGTTTGTGGGGTTGTGAAATTCAGGACCCTCCTGGACTTCATCAATATTTTAAAGCACTCTCAAGGCTTGATCTTTGGCTCTATAGCTGAAGGTTCTGGACCCTCTTGGGGCTGGTTATATGGTTGCAATGTTGTGCCTGAAAATGTTTAAAGGAGATACATGTACTGAAGCACCTTTTAGGTGCTAAGTTTATGGTTGTAGGTTTTGTAATCAAAATGCAACACCCTCTAGAGGTGTTTTTAAGGTTGCATTTTAATGGATGGGAAGTTTAAAAGAAGCACCCAGATACATGTTTTGATCATTTTAATATGCTTTATTGAGATAATAATGTTGACAATCATTTTTGATCACAGTGAATGTTTTATTAACAGTATTAATTGTATTTACACATGATTATTATTAATATTGATTATTGCGTTTACGTACAAAATGATATCTTTAACATGTGGTTTGATGATCTTGAACCTTTGACCAAGCTAGCAGACTTACCTTGTATTGTTGCATGGCCCATTTAGGGTCAGTGGTGATCATGCGAATGTCATCTGCCTATGTACATATTTGTAAATTAGTGCGTAGTATTTTGTAGTGTGTGTATAATAAATGTTCTTTTCTGACTTAACAGTCATTTATAGGATGTTTATTGTGTACCATTGAATGGTGATTACTAGTCCACACCTCACCTGAGTAGGCTTTGAACTGTTCTGCTTCGCCCCTCTGAGTGAATCAAGCACTACAACGAGATGCTTGGTTCCCAGTAAGGCAAATTGACGATCTATTACTTGTGCAGGTCTCACTGCAAATAACCCATGTTCCTGCACAGATACATTTGTGTCTTCCGGTGTCAACATTGGTATTTACCTCCTTACCTCTTCTGTTTGCTTGCAATTATCAAGGAATCGAACATTTTTTATTTAATATGTACTTATTGTAAGACAGCTCCTTCATTAAAAGTGATTTTAAAAATGTATGCAAAAAGAAACGGAACATGCAATTGTGCATTTCCCTTTCTGTGGGACTGCACCAACTGTGGGATTGCTCAGAAAGAATGGAAAGCTTCAAGACAGCCCTTATAATGCAAAAACAATTCACAAAGACTAAGCTTTCTGTACAGGACATCTATCTACTGTTAAAGATGCAGCTGCAGCCATTGGCAGCATGCTGCAGCCATGGACAGTTGTATTCTCCTCCTGATGCCCATTTCACAAGGTGCAACTTTTTAAGTCTCACCAACAGACAGATTAAGGCCTATTGTATACAGTACAAGTTCCTAGAGTGGGCTTTGTGTCAGGCCATTGCTTATCATTGGTTGCTTTTGTTTTGTCAATCTCATTTGCTTGTTTCTTATTTGAAGACTTACCTTCCTTCTTTTCTTTTTGCCACTTCACTGGAGCATAGCTTCTTTACCACCCTTCCATGACTCACATCAGGGAACTACTTTTTATTTTTTCTTTGAATACTCCAAGGGACTGCATGCATGCCTTTAATAATTCTCTCCTAATCTGCGTCTCCCAGCGTGTCTGTAAAAGCACAGCAATAGATATATAGTTGACAGAGTTAGATTAAAGAGCAGACTTTATCAGGATGATTCTGTATTATCACCTGCAGTCCATATATTGATCAAAGACCAGGCCTTGGCTGGCACACAAAGGCAGTATTTATGGTGTGGTGGAGGAGCAGACTCCTGCAAATTGGCTCTCAAGTAACCCTGGGGGCGTAGGACTATGCTACGCTCGCGGAGCGTGCGTAGTTTGCACTACTATGCGCTACACGATTTGCACATAGCACTGTGCAAAAATGTGTCACGTAGCGGGCATTTTTTGCTTGCTCGCGGTCCTCAATGTCGAGTTGACGAGCGAGCAAAATCAACATCCCGGCGAGACTTTTTCCTCGTTCGTGATCAGCAACATCAAGTTGCCGATCACGAGCGTGGAAAATATACCTCCTGGTGAGATTCTCAACGCGGGGAGGTCAGGTTTCTCATTGCGAGTGGTTGCGTATGCTCGCAACTGCTTGCGATGAGAAACTACCAGTCCACGTTGAGAAAGCTGCCGCTCGAGTAAAAATCTACTCGAGCGGCAGAAAATGACAACTTGCAAGATGCCATTTACAATGATTGCACAGTGCGGACAAGCATCCGGCACTGTGCAATCAGTGCGAACAGCATTTTCCCACAGCACTACTCAGTTCGCGTAGCTACGCGTAGCTCACGTAGCTCACGTAGTGCGAAGTACACTTTGCGTAGCTACGCGTAGCACTACTACTCAAACTGCGCCCAAGGTTATTCTCGAGTGCTTCTGCAGAGGACTAAATGGTTAGAGCATCTGTTTCAGCTCCAAGCCCTGCTAACATAAAATTAAGCTTTGGCAAGGGATGACTGTTAATGAGATAGGGTTTCTCAGTCATGGTGAAAGAACACTTTAGGCTATCCTGGACTGGTACTTCCAGCGGAGTGGCAAAAATGTGTAAGCTGTATCACAGATGTGATGCAATACCAGCAGTAGGACACCTACTGTCTGATTATAGTTCTTGCCCAAGAATTTCAAAAGTTGTCAACATCCAAATGTACATCCATTATTGTGGTATAATAGATACTTTTTGTAAAGTGAAATCAAACTGTCAGTGCACCTGACAGTTTACAATGTTTTTGAACTGAAATACTTTAATAATATATAATTTATTCATGGATGGAGAAATACATGTTTTGTTTATTTCTACGATTTCTAGAAGCCCCTGAATAATTTTTTCATCTATATAATCATTCATTGCATAGAAAAGTGTGACAGTTTAGTACTGTTTTGTACATCAACATATCTCCCAGTTGTTGCTCATTCCATGAGTTATGTTGACACATTTCTTTGTACGAGGCATAGTTATTTTTGGGTTGTGACTGAGGAGGCTTGTATCTTCTTTTGGATATCACTCTGCCTGGTAGATCAAGTACATTGGTATTATAAATCTGCATATTTTGCAATGATATTCAGAGTACTTAAGCTGCCTGATATGCTGTTTCAGACAATCAACAACATTCTGGAATGATATATTCATTGGATTAGATGTATACTGTCTAATCAATATCCTCAGAGCAAAAGGGAAACCAGATGAAAATACCAACACAGTCTAATTAACTCTGGTATTAACTGTTTCTAATGGTCTTATATTGAGAGCTTCTGATGCTGGAGATGGCATTTACATCAAGACAGAAAACAGAGACCTAGTAGAGGCATTTATAACTTAATCTGACCCCCTTCAAAACAATACATTTTGTAAAAGACTTTGAAGGCACAAGTTCATCATTTTCATTACATAACTTCTTTTTATTTCCCTGATTACAGGAACAGTTGGTGATTTACCCGTGGGTGGTTGAATATATTGAGAGACAAATGTATATTTTACTACAGTTTCTTTAGCAGAAAGAAAATCCAAGCTCACATTCAAAAGCCAAACTCTCCTTGTTACCATACTTACCTGCTCCAACTCTGTTTCATTACATCACTTCATCAACATACTGGCCTGGTTCAAGTCCTCACTTTAACTCTCCTCGTCAGCATACTTGCCTCATTCAACTCCTCCTCCTTAACTTCTCTTTGTAACTATGCTCACCTGGTACAGTTCTACTCATCTGGTACAGTTCTACTTCCTTAACTCCCTCTTTCTAACTCCTCCTGGTCCAACTCCTTCTACCTAGCTCTCATTATCAGTATGCTTGTCTGGTCCAACTCGTCTCCTAAACTCTCCTTCATACATAATTACTTGTCTCAATTCCAACTCCTTAAATCTCCTTGTCCGCATGCTTTACTGGCCCAACTCCTCCTCTTAACTCCTCTTTGCAACTTAATTGCTGGTTCAATTCCACCTTCTTAACTTTCCTTCTCAACACACTTTCTAGTCCAACTCCTCCTCCTTAACTATCCTTGTCAACATACTTGCTTGCTACAACTTAACCTCCCAATCTCTCCTTGTTAACATACTTGCCTAGTCCAACTCATTCTCCTTAACTCTCCTCATCAGCATACTTGCCTGGTCCAAATCTCCCTCCTTAACTCTCCTCATCAATATACTTGTCTGCTCTAACTCTGTCTCCTTAACTCTCCTTGTCACTTTACATGCCTGGTTCTGTTCCTCCTCCTGAACTCTCATTGTCAAAAAACTTCACATGTCCCACTCCTCCTGATGCACAAGAAAGAACCTCCAAGCACAGTTCTAGCTATAAGAGATATTTTCGCATCCAGTCATTCCTTAATCTGCTCTTGGGAGCCATTCCTTTCACTGTGTATGCTCTTTGCTGCTTGTATGGCCATCCAGCACTGAGGATGAGATACCACGGAATTGAGGCTGTACTTACACCTCCACAGAAATGTACCTATATATACTCTACCACACAACAACACAGAAAGCACATCAATTATATTTCTTACAAATGGCCCGAATACAGATCTCTTTCCACTCACAGGTCCCATTCAGTTCAATATGCATACTCCACACAAAATTTTGCATTGCTGACTCTGCCTTGGCAGACCCTGATCACTTCAGGGCATTCTATAATAAACATGTCCATCTGCCCCCTTGCACAAAAAATGCAAACAGACCTGCCCACCTCATTTGAAATCCACACCCCTACTTAACTTTCTATAAATAATGATCTCACCTAATATTTATCAAAACTTGAAGATGCATTTAGTCAAAACCCAACACAGGTTCCTCTTGGAGAGGACACTCACTATGACCTAAACATATGCAATGAAATATGTTTCATTGATAAAAGACATCTCTATGCCATGGTGTTGAAAAAGCAATACCATTCAACTGTAAGAAATGCGATTATTTTTCAGGGTGGGCAGCTACTCACTTCAAGGAATAATCACAACTCTAAACAGAGTGAACTCCTAAAGTCACTAAATTAACCTGAGCTCAACCCTCTGGTAGCTATGGCACAGAGTAGGCAGGCTTAATTTATGACTATCTGAAAAGTATTTTGGCAATGCCAAAACAATATACCTCAAAATTCCAAACAATAGTAATCCTAATCCAAATAAGAAAATTGGTTAAAATGTAATAAAGAAAAGGAGCAATCGGCAGTAGGGTAAACGGACGTTGCACTACCTTGCTATACACAAAAATCCTACTGAATCACTCAAATTGTAGTTGCCCACCTCTTTGGTCCACTGCCACAGGACCATAAACATTAAATCCAAAAAATAGAAATAGTTCACAAATACTCCTTCAAAAAAGAGTGCGCTGTGATATGCGACACTTCATACAACTGATTATTTCTCAAACGGCCCTCATCTGACGCCGAGTCTGTGAACCCGCCGACAGCCAATCTTGAGATTCCGTCTGAATGTCCAGATTGGCTGTCGGTGGGTGGACAGACTCGGCATCGGATGAGGGTCATTTGAGGAATAATACGTTGTATGAAGTGTCGCATATTACAGCGCACTCTTTTTTTAAGGAGTATTTGTGAACTATTTCTATTTTTTAAGGACTTCAACAGCTCCAAGATATGGAGTTTTAAGTATTTGTGAACTATTTCTCGAGAAGCGTGCAACCTTTAATTGAATTTTTCGCGTGAGTTCATCTATCTGTGACGGATGACATACCTGTTTAAGAAGCTTATATAAATAACTGAATTGAGATATTCGAGATCACCATTACACTGGTTGGCTCAACTTCATGCCCCGAGGAAGCCCTAGATAAGGGCAAAACGCGTTGGCTCTTTGATTTGATCATCTTGAATCAAGAATATTTCAAGGAGACATTAAAGAAATCTTTCTTGGCATCAACGAAGGACACTGTTACTTCTTTAGTATTGTGTAGCATTTTGAAATATACTTGCTTTGTTGCCTCTCTATTTGCTTGTTTTTTTAAAATTTAATGATAAAAATGACACAAAAAATTCCAAAACTTCAATAAGATGAATCAGAGATATGAATTTTTAAAGGTTTAAGTAGCGCCAAGAAAATTTAAAATACTAACAATAGTCAATAGTCATGGTAGACTAGGCTCAAGGTGCAATTTCAGACAGACTGTGATGGAGCCTAATTCAGATACACCAAATGTATTGGGCCTTGTGAAAGTATCAAAGTCACAAAGGTGAGAAAAAGTTTCTAAGTCCCATTTGCCTAGAGCAAACGTTTTCAAAAGATTCTGACTTTCTTCTGGTGCCCAAACAACCACAGGAGTATTCTTCCAAATGTCCCCAGCAGGGGATAAGCCAGACAATTATAATACCCCCAGCTTGAACTACACCTCTAAACATATTGACTGTCAATGTGAGCAAACCTGACTCTACTTAGGAGGTTTCCCTTCACCCTTTCACCTTCCTCCCATCCATTTGTCCATCAATCATTTTACAGTTTTAGCCGGGGCAGCTGGCAGGTAGATATATTGGTGTGGTAGCCAAATGGGTGTTGAGATTGGGTACATGAATGCTGGCAAGGCGAGTGGCTATGAGTAAAGGAGAATAAAGTCACTTACCATGCTTGCTGCACAACCAACATCCTCCTTGCTCCAGTCCTTCGGCTCCAAGTGCTCCTGCTCCAGCTGATTCCATTAAACAGTCGTGGAGCTCCTCTCATGCTGTTAATTAGTATGAGAGAAGTGCCAGAATTGGATGGAGCAGGCTGGCTGGAAGCTCCTTCAGGCCCTGGAAGCCTGTGCTTGATCTCCACCTAGCTGTCTAAGACAGCTGGGTGGGGAGCTACAGAGTGTTCATATCACTTTAGCCAGCGCAAGAGAGCAGGCCAAATTGAAATGAGTACTTTGGAGCATCCAGCTAGTTCTTCAAGTTATTCATGCTGCCAATCAGCAGAGGAGGACACGCCCCCATTTTTTCCCAGCTGCGTGCAGGCTTGCGGCTGTAGCGCGCTGTGTGAAAAATAAAATGGCAACGAAATAATTTAAGTGCCATTTTATTTTTCATGTTTAGTGCAGCTGCAGCAGGCGGAGAGAAAACTCCCCCACCCTCATATAGAAACTGCTTTTTAGCTAGTTATCAGTTCTTCTGTCAATTCCTTCACCATTCCATTCATTCATTCATTCTTCCTTCCACCCAAATATCTATCCATCACTTTCAATCAGTTCACAATTCCAACCACTCACCTTTCTAATGATCCATCCATCTATTCTCCCTTTCATACACCCTTTCCCTCTTTCATACCTGTCTATTCTTCTTCCTTCCATCCATCTGCCCTTTTCACCAAGCAATTCTTTTACTCTTCAATCCTTCTTTTTGAATTTCCACTCCATTCTTTCACCTCATCCTTTCACCCTTTGATCCATTAAATCATTCACCCTTTCTTTCACCCTTCCATCCTACCTTTGACCTCTTCTTTCTCATATCCCTTTCAGCCCCTTTCTTCCTTCTATCTAATGGTCTTTCTTTCTTCTTTCCATCTTTACTTCTTTTAAATCTCACCCTTCTTTTTCTTTCTTACCTTTCTCTCTTAGGCACACTTCAACTTTTTCTCCCTGTTATACCTGGCACCATTTACATGATTTTTCCGCTAACATTTTGCCTCCCAATCCACCCATTTTACTTACTTTGTTTTTGCTGGCATTAGGACTCTGCACACTTTATCAGTGCTAACCAGTGCTAAAGTGCTTCTGCTTTCTCCTTAAAACAAGGTAGAATTGGCGTATACCCAATTGCCATATTTAATTTACTGTTAAGTGCCTAGTAAAATGGTATTCTATGTGAAGCACTGATTGTACCACCCCCTTAAGTAGCCCTTTCAAACAAGTCTCAGTCCTGCCATTGCAGCCCGTGTGCGCAGTTTTAAACTGCCATTGGGGCCTGGCAAAATAAACCTTTTGCCAGGTCCAAATCCTCATTTCTAATACATATAAGTCACCCCTAGGATAGGCCCTGGACAGCCCAGAGGGCATGGTGAAGTGTATTTAAAAAGTCTGACGTGTACTTTTATGTTTTACATGCCCTGTTAGTGAAAAACTCATTTGTTTTTCACTTCGGCAAGGCCGACCTCTCCCATAGGATAACATTAGAATTACCTTTTTACATTTAATAAACTGTAACTTCCAAATGGGGACAGTTAACCAGTGCATGTTTGGTGTCTCTGGTATTGTAATGAAAAATCGTCTCTTATCGTAAAGTTGGATTTTAAATTGCAATTCTGAAGTTGCCACATTTGCAAAGTTGGCATTTTCCTGCCTTTTGACATTCAGCACCTGTAGCCTATCTCTATGTCACATGACTAAGTGAAGCTAACTGTTGGGCTTTGTGTATTCCTCCTAGCCACACTCAATAGGGAGCTTAAGTGTGCCTGGATGGGCATCACTGGTAGGATCAGAGGACGGAGCTGGGCACAGGCCTACTTACACTTGAATAGGTATTGTCCTACCTCCACACAAATGGCTGCATACCCCCTGTAGTTAGTCTGGAGCCAGGGCAGGGCAGAAACCCCTACTTTCTTCTCCCACTTCAAAGGAAACCCCAAACAACATTTGTTCTCAGGCACTTCTAGACCTGTAGAAACCCAGCCAGGATGGACAGCTGTGCGACTGGATGGACTGCCACTCTGTCTGTCTGCTGCACTGCTGGACTACTGCCCTGCTGAACTGCTGTCATCCTGGATTTTTGCCCTGCATCCCTCCTGCCTGCACCAGAGGGCAGGACCTGTCAGACCTGCATCTGAACCCTGGACACCAAGGGCTAATGCACTGGCTTACTTTGCAGAGCCACATGGACATAGCAGGCTCCCAACCACCTGAACCAGCACCCAGATTCAGCTGGAGAATTCCCCTGATCCCCAAGTGGTGCCTCTCAAGTCCCGGCCCCTTAATGAAGTTATTGGGCTCTTTAAACCATGAGTGGGTCTAGTGGCACCAAAACCTTGTTGCTCACACAGCCTGCCAACGCAAAGTTCCATCAATCTGACTCTTCATGTTACACCATTGGCTGCTTGATGAGAGCACCACCGCAAAGCTCTGGCCCACCTGCTTGAGAAGACTATTTGATCTTTACACTACAGCAACGATCGTTAGCGACGACAGGAATTGCTCTCCATGCTACATTGACGACCATTGGCATGTGGCTAAGCTAGGTCCGTGGAGAAACACTACCATTTTACATGCGCACGTTTTCCTAAGTTGCCTTCTCCTTCACACAATGACTTTTGCGCGCATGAGGGTGCAGGATTAGTTTCCATTTGTTTACAAATTCCACTACGCAAGTACAATATCATGACACATTCAACATGGAGTACAAGGTCTGAACTTGCATTGTGCAAATGTGATTGCTTGCTGTTCGTCCATGCATTGACACAGTTCGATAGATCATAAACAATGGTTGCCTGACAAAGGTCTCAACTCAGGAGCAAGGATAATTTTTGTTATAAATAAACAAGATTTTCTGGGTTGGGGCAGAGGAACACTTGCTGTCATCGCGAGGTCACTACGCGCTGAAACCTCAGCCCACGTGCTTGCTGATCCCTTTGCGGGGAGGGATGTCCACACTGTCAAGATGGGGGCCTACATACTTTATACACACTGTATAAGCTACCCCAAAGTTGTAGTCACTTATGTGACGAAATCGTATCCCTACAAGCACTATATAGATGGAGTTCTGGCCATCTCAAACATTGTGAAGAACTGTCCTCACACACCACCAGATGTCATGCTTCATCCTAGGCAGTCCTCGCTCTCTAAACAGGTTTGATAGAGAGCGGGCCTACACCTAAAGACAAGGAGGCTCTTCTAATCATTTAAGTGGGGCCCGTGCAAAAAGTGATTTAAAAACCAATGCACTACTCCAAATCCCATTTAATCATAGGGTATTTCTTGGCATTAAAAGCTGGAATGTGGGGTTTAGGGGAACTATTACCCCATCACCACTATTGTCTTCAACATGTTTCTGCCATTGACTCCATTCAGGGAGAAGGAGTGGTTCCCTGACTAATGTGTAATTATATTCTTCAACTTTAAATGGCAGCTGGTTGTTTTGATTGTACAATTAAATTACTATAGGCCTCAGCCATCTTGGAGTAAGTACTGTTATCTTGTATAGGTACTTTGGAAAAGTAGTCAGCAGGGTTCTGATCCTTCCCTAGATGATGCACAATGGTATAATTATACTCTTGTAACCGTAGTTCCTATCGTTCAATGCGTGGGGGCATTTTGACCTTTAGATTGCCCAATATGGTCAGTAAGAATTGATGATCCGTTAACCACAAAAAAGGTTTTCTGTACAGAAATACATGGAAATGTTCACAAGCCCATACCATGATTAAGCTTTCTTTTTCAGGTTGTGAGTAAGGACTTCTATTTGGGACAAACCTATACTGGCATATGCCACAATATGCCTTCGAGCATTTGTGTGTCGCTGTGTTGTGCAACATCTATCCCTATTGTGCTTGCCTCACCAATAAGCTTTGCATGAAGCTTTGGATTAAAGTATGCCATTTCAGTATCATTCTCAATGGCTCGTTTGATTTTCTTAAAACTTTTCTCACATTCATGTAACCAATTAAATGATTTTTTTTTCTGTTGTCTCTCAATGGAGCACTCTCAGTGGCAAAGTCACATATATATCTAGAAGAGTAACCGCACGTGCCAAAAAATAAACGCAACATAGAAACATCCTATGGGGGATATTTGACAGAGCTTGTACTTTAGCAGGATCGGGTGTCCTACCCCCATCAGAAAAGATATGGCCAAAGAACTTTAGCTTTGTCTAATGAAACACACGTTTGTCTGCATTCAAAGTCAAACCTTCTTCAGGAAGTAAATAGCATACGTGTGTACTTTATCAAACTCTTTTTGAGTGGCTCCAAAAACCAATATGTCATCACTTTAATTGAATGCATTCATGACAGGCTGTATGATATGTTGAATAACGTGTTGAAACAGTTCTGCAGAGGATGACACACCCAAAACGCAGGGCATGATTTAGATCTTGGTGGATGGGCTACTCCGTAAAAACAGTGACGGATATCCCGTCTGCCGAAATATAAATTCCATTATTTCCTATGGGATTTTTTTTTCGGCAGAAGGAATATCCATTACCATTGTGACGGAGTAACCCATCCGACAAGATCTAAATCAGACCCCTAGTCTTTTATATCGAAATAGACCAGTATGTGTAGAAGTTTTTAATGTATGTGCAATATTCTTCGAATTTCAACTGATGAGAACCTTCATTTAAATCAAGGGGAGAGAAGACCTTTGCATCATGTAATTGCGTTATCATGTCAACAATGTGTGGACCTTGATATCATTCTTGTTCAATTTCTTTTTATGCCAAAAGCATGTCAATGCATTTGCACACAGCTCCTTCACTGTCCTTTGTAGGTACTACTACTTTGGAGAAACCCATGACTTTGGAACAATGGAATGCTAAATAATATCATTAAGTAATGATTCAAGTTCTTTTTCAAAAGCTGCTTGCAGATGAAAAGCAAGTTGTCTTTGTCTCTTATCACGGACGTCCTATTGATAAGAGACAAAGACAACTTGCTAATATGTAACTTTATTTTCATTGTCTTAACTTTCTTAAACTATGAAATAATGAAGGGAACTCACTTAATTTTGCATGGTGAGCAATAATGTTATAATTTACTGAAATCAGTCCTATATCAGTGGCTGTGCTGAAACTGAGTAGACAGGTACCTGTCACTGTGCCTTGAAGCACATGGATGGGTGCTTAAACCTTTGTTTTCTTGTGTTTCATTGTCGCCACAAATGAACCTTGACTTTTTAAGGGTATCAACATAGCCCATGTATGCACTTTGGTTGTTGATGACGTTGCAGCAATTGAGATAATTCATTGAATTTCTCCTCAGGCAAAATGTTTATCGATGCACCACTGTCGATAATGAAAGATATCTGACAACCATTTACTTTCAGTGTAATCTTCAGACAATATTTGAATGACGTTGATGCTTGGCCATGTTGATCTTTCTTTAACTGACTTTTTTGTTCACAAGCAGCCAAACCATCATACTCACACTGTTCTGAGGTAAACATCGACATGGCACTATCATTTTCTTCACTTTCACTTGATACTGACACAGAAGAACTGTTTGACGATGATTTAGATGATGATCAACTTTGTTTAGTGTTGCTTTGTCTCAAGTGATGTCGCTGCTTGGCCTTTTGGGTGTGTATCAAACATTGCTTCTTGAATGTTCTGGCAGCCATTTTGTTGTCGTGCTGCGACACACTTACTTTTTCCTTTCCTTTGCACAGCTACAAGATGTATCTTCCCACAGCCTATGTATATCTGTCAAATAGTAGGTGTTAGAAATGGGGTCTCCAGTTGGCAAGGGTTTGCACCTTCGTTCAAGTAGGGGCCCTTCCTTCTAGTCAGGATAAGGGATTTACACTACAGAAATAACCCATGCTCACCCCCTTGGTAGCTTTGCACGAGCAGTCCGGCTTATCTTAGAGGCAGTGTATAAAGCATTTGTACATAACCAACAGTAACACAGTGTAAGCAGTACAAAAGAACACCACACCAGTTTAGAAAAAATATCCAATATGTTTATATACTTGAGACAAGACTAAAAACGATACAAATCCACAATACAGTACTTAGAAATCTTCAGTTATCCAAATAAAATTGAAATAAAATTCCTTGAAGTCGATAGCTCCGCCTTGGGCTATCACGGCATCATGAACATCAAATTCCAAACAGTTCTGGCTGACCATGGCGTTGTGGGTCAGCTACGGTGTCAGGAACACCTGCAAAACAGTACCTTTAGAAATGCAGGGTGTCGGCGACCTCTCGTTGAGCTACAAAACCACAGTGTCCACAGGCGTTGGATCCGGAGGTCGGTGCAGGAGTTGTCAGACCATTGTAGTCACATGCGTTGCAGATCAAACTTCTCATGGTTGAAGTCAGGAGCGCCCGCATCAGGGGCTGCAGTGCGAAGTGCAACAGTGCGGCGTGCGATGCCCTTAGGTCGCGTGCAGGTAGCAGCAAATTGATGCGGTGCTCATTGCGGTGCAGGCAGATCATGGGGCAAGAAGTGGTGTTGTCGTTGCTGAAGCGCTGTCATCGGCTGATGAACTGGAGTCAATGGTGCCGGCGTCGGTAGGCCAGGATAGGAACAGTGCGTCATGTAACTTACGAGTGGTGCCTTCGAACCACTATGCAAGCAGCGGCATCAATATCGGCGTGGAGTGGCGTTGTCAGGGATACCAACGCGATGATGTGAAGCGAGGTGGTGCGAAGTGCGGTTCTCATGGGTCGCAGTGCCTCGATGGCAGCATCAGCAGGTGTCATCGGTGAGACCAGGGTTGCGGTGCCCTTTGAGGTGCCTTTAGGACATGAAGTCAGCAGCGGCGTCGTAGACGGCGCCAGGTTGCTTTTTCTTCTGTTGCAGCATAAAACACACAGTTGCCAGTGCTGAGGGCAGAAGAACTTGGAGTCTTTTATGTTCCCAAGACTTCTTGAGCAAGCTCTACCTCAAGCCCTTGGAGAAACTCACAAAAAGATATTGCAGAAAGTTCAAGTCTAGTTCTTTCACTGCCCAAGACAGAAGCAGCCACTGCAGGCCAACACACCAAAGCACACAGCAAAGTGGTAGTTCCTCCTCACAGCCTCTCCAGCTCCTTTTCTTGGCAGTCTTCTTGGTCCAAAAGAATTCTAAAGTTATGGGGTCTAGGCCCCAATATTTATTCCACAAAATCCTTGGTCGTCTCAGGCAGAAAATGTCTGTGATTAGTTCAAACAAGTTCTGTCCTCTATGGCCCAGCTTCCTGGCAGGGCATAAAGACAGCATTGTCCAAGACAGACAGGGCCTACTCAGGTGCAAGCGAAATCACCTCCCACCACTCTAAATGCAGACTGGGCCTATTCAGGTGCTAGTGAAAACTACTACAAAGAATAAGGTACCCCTTAATATTTGATTATGCGGTCTGGGAGTAAAAGGGAAAAACAGAAATATATATGAGCATATACCTCCCACTCGACCAACTCTAACTATACATTTTCTAAGGTATGCTCTATTGGGCTGACCCTATGATTGGAAATATCAAAAACAATCTACCAGAAATACTTCAATTCACATTTTGTTTATTAGTTTCTCTTATCAATTATTTATATCTTCTTTTTTTTAAATATATTTTTTAAATGGTAATAAAAGCCACCATAATTTTCTCTGTGTCCATATGTACAATACAAATCATAAATAATGCAACAATGATACAATACTAATAAATGTGCAAATTTAGCATAACTTGTGCATAAAAATACATACAATATAACAATATTACATTTGTACCCATACCATTATCACAAATACTAACCTCATATCAAGTCATAACATACACAACATTCTCATACACACATCACATCACATTCATTATTTTCCAGCTAAAAATGGCTTGCAACTGAAAAAACTCATGGTGAAAATTCTTCTTTAGTATCCATGGTAATGCCGCCAGCTGGAAAAGGAGCAGACTGACGCACGTTTCAGTGGATACCTATCATTCAATCCACCTTCTTCAGGACCGCTTGCTTTCTTTAAATGAATGCAGCGGAGGTTGATTGGGGAATCGACAAGCAAAAAGGGATTCTGGTCATTTACAATGCCCTGAGTTAATTTCCTTAAATCTGTCCTCTCTAGCCCAGCTTCCTGGTAGAGGATGGAGACAGCATTATCCAAGGCAGACAGGGTCTATTCAGGTGCAAGGGAAATCTCTCCCACTACTCTAAATGCAGAACAGGCCTATTCAGGTGCTAGTGAAAACTCCTCCCACTACTCTGAATGCAGCCCAGGCCTATTCAGCGTATCCCTGACTCTTTCAGGAAAGGCAGGACACACATCAACCCCCGGTGGCCCTCTGAGAGAATGCACCTCCCCAACCCCTGTCACTCCAAAGCCAGACAGTCAATACACATCCCAGCAGAGGTACACAGGAAGCCTAGGCAAGAAAATGCCTACTTTCTGAAAGTGGTATTTTCAAACACAGAAGGTAAAAATCACCTTTACCAAAAGATTAATTTTTAACATTCTGAGGCCAGACATACTAAACTTTATTTTTCTACCTCGTTCCCAGGGGTAGTTATGTTTAGGAGATGATATAAACAAACTCCTGATTCTGTCTTATGCGAACAGGCAGCCTTGCAATCAGGAAAAACGAAATATACTGTAATTCACCATAAGGACATGTCACACACACCAGTACATGTCCTGCCTTTAACATACACAGCACCCTGCCCACAGGGATACCTCGGGCCTACCTTAGGGGTGACTGACATGTAGAAAAAGGGAAGGTTGGGCCTGGCAAGTGGGTGCACTTGCCAGGTCATCATGGCAGTTACAAACTGCGCACAGACTCTGCGGTGGCAGGTCTGAGTTACCTTTTCAGAACTATTTCTGTGGGCGGCACAACCAGTGCTGCAAGCCCACTAGGAGCATTTGATTTACCAGCCCTGGCACTCTCAGTGCCCTTTACTAGGGCCTCACAAGTAAATCAAATATGCCAATCATGGAAACACCAATCCATAAAATAATTTATAACAGGAGCACTTGCACTTTAACACTGAACAGCAGTGAGAGCGTGCGCAGAGACAATAAAACAACAATACCAGAGTCAAAACCTGGAGTTCAGAAAACAAAAAGACAGGGGAAATAAGCCAAAGGATGCCAAGTCTAACACATGACCCCTCCAGCTGAAAGTAGGGAGAACTCCTGGGAGTTCTCTTCACTAAGGTGGAAGAACCTGGACAGACCATCTGCTTTGGCGGGTTCTGTGCCAGGGCGCTGTTCCACCGTAAAGTCCGTTCCCTGTAGGGAGATGGACCACCTCAACAGTTTTGGATTCTCACCCCTCATTTGAATCAACCATCTGAGGGGCGTAAGGTCAGACTGAACTCGGAAGTGAGACACAAACAGGTAGGGTCTCACCTTCTCCAGTGCCCAGACCTCAGCAAAAGCTTCCCTTTCTATGGCACTCCACCTCTGTTCCCTGAGGAGTAGTCTCCTGCTACGGAAAACCACAGGCTGGTCTAGGCCCTCTTCATTCAGTTGTGAGAGCACTGCTCCTACACCATGCTTTGAAGCGTTATAATGCACGATGAATTCCTTGGAAAAGTCGGGTGACGTGAGCACGGCCGCCGTGCACATGGCTGCCTTCAGGGCATTAAAAGCTTTATGGCAAGACTCAGACCAGGTCACCTTCTTGGGCTGCTTCCTGAAAGTCAGCTCTGTTAAGGGGACTACAATGCTGCCATAGCCCTTAACAAATCTCCTGTAGTAACCGGTGAGACTTAAAAAGGCTCTTACCTCTATTTGGGTTGTGGGGCTCCCAAGCCAGAATGGTGTCAATATTGGGTTGTAGGGGTGCCACCTGGTAAATTCCTACCTGGTGTCCCAAGTACACCACAGACCTCTGCCAGGTCTGGCAGTTACTGGCCTTGATCGTGAGGCTGCCCTTTGCAGAGCCCTCATCACTTCCCTGAGGTGCTGAAAGTTTTCTTCCCGGCTGGAACTGAACACTGCAATGTCATCTAGGTAGGCGGAACTGAAATCCTGCAGTCCAGTCAACACCTGGTTGACCAACCCCTGAAAGGTGGCAGGGGCATTCTTCAACCCAAAGGGTATCACACGGAACTGGTAATATCCTTCGGGGGTTGAGAATGCTGACCTCTCCTTGGCCCTATCAGTTAAGGCAATCTGCCAGTACCCAGATGTTAAATCAAACATGCTGAGGAACCTGGCAGCTCCTAACCGATCAATGAGCTCATCAGTTCTGGGGATGGGGTGTGCATCAGTCCTGGTGATGGCATTAAGCCCACGGTAGTCCACACAAAACCGCAGTTCTGGAGTGGCACCGGGTACAGCAACTTTTGGGACCAAGACCACTGGGCTGGCCTAAGGACTGTTGGAGGGCTCAATCACCCCTAATGCCAAAATTTTAGAGACTTCCTCCTTGATGCTGAACCTGACCCGGTTAGTCAACCTGTAAATCCTGTGCTTTAC
This sequence comes from Lissotriton helveticus, assembly GCF_964261635.1. NCBI lineage: Eukaryota > Metazoa > Chordata > Amphibia > Caudata > Salamandridae > Lissotriton > Lissotriton helveticus. Next base: position 790,408,831 of record NC_136068.1, read on the forward strand.
AGAAGGGCTGTCACCATTGTCCACATTATGGGTACACCAGTGAGTAACACCTGGAGTCAGAGAGAACAGTGAGTGGGGAAAACTGTCCCAACAACTGGTGACAGTCAATCTGCTGCTCTGGGGTCAGTGTAGGGGAGAGGATCACACCTTCCACTGACCCATCATGCTCCTTGGTGGACAGGAGGTCAGGGAGCGGCTCACTCTCCTCTTCCACTCCACCATCTGTCACCAAGAGCATTCTCACTCGGATCTCTCGAAATGGGGATTGAGGCAGTTCGTGTGGAGAACCCTCAAAGGGTTCCTGGGAGTCTGAAAATTCACCAGGTAGGTGATATCACTTTTGCGCTCCACCACCTCAAATGGCCCAGTCCACTTGTCCTGCAAGGCACAGGCTTACACTGGGGCCATGACCCACACTTTTTGCCCAGGTTGAAATTCCACCAGGTTGGCATTCTGGTGAGACCACTTTTTCATTTCTTCCTGGCTTGCTTCCAGGTTCGCCTGAGCAAGTTTCCTGAAGCGGGCAGTTTGGTTTCTGAAGGCCAGAATGTAACTAAACACATCCTGGGGTATTTTCCTGGGAGCTGCCTCCCAGCCTTCCTTCACCAACCTCAGAGATCCTCTCACAGGGTGACCATATAGGAGCTCAAAGGGACTGAACCCAAGAGACTTCGAGGCACCTCCCTGTATGTAAAGAAAAAGCATGGCAAGAGGATGTTCCACTTATGCCTCATAGGTTCTGTTAGATCCTTAATCATGCCCTCCAAGGTTTGGTTGAATCTCTCCACCAAACCGTTACCTTGTGGGTGATAAGGAGTGGTGAACTTGTTGGTTACACTACACTCCTTCCACAGGGATGTCAAATACTTCGATATAAAATTGGTCCACGGTCAGAAACCACCTCCCTGGGGAAACCCATGAGGGAAAAGATTTGCCTGGACCACCACTGGCACTGTCGTTGTCCTGAGAGGGATTGCCTCCGGGTACCGGATGGCATGGTCCATCAAGACCAGGATGTATCTGTTGCCCATGGCAGTCTTGGGATCCAGTGGCCCCAGTATGTCCATCCCTACCCATTCAAAAGGAGTTCCTACAACTGGAATAGGTTGGAGAGTATTTTGGACCTTTCTCCCACTCTTACCATTTGCCTGGCAAGCTTGCAAAGACCTGCAATGTCCATCTGATGGTTTTTGCATTTTGAGCTCGAAGAAGTGGGTGACAAGCCTGTCAAATGTCTTATCCCAACCCCAAATGTCCTGCCAAAGGCACTTCGTGAGTCAGACCCAGTAGGAAGGTCCTGAAGCACTGCGGTAGCACCAGCACACAGGCTGACCCAGGCCCAGCGACCTTAGGCTAACCGTACAGGAAACCATTCTCCCAGTAGATCCAATGTGATGCAGACTGATCACCAGCTGCCTGGTCTGCAGCCTCCCACCGCAGACCCTCAAGAGAAGGGCACTCTTTCTGCTCCCTACAGAACTCTTCCGTGGTAGGACCACCTTCTTGCTGCCAATGGGTCAGCTCAGAGATGTCCCCCAGTTCAGCTACCTGCTCCCCTGTAGGTACTGGGGTGTCCCCCTCAAGGTCAGCCTCCTCCCGATCCTTGGGAACTTCAGGGGCTGGTTTAGTACGCCCCCTGCGCTTTCTCTTGGCAGGGACCTGGGCCACTGTTTCAGGCTCCAGGTCCTTCTGATCACCCTTCCTTGCCACCATTGACCGAGTGGACATGCATGCCCACTCTGGCAACCCAAGCATCTCCAAGTGAGACCTGAACTCAACATCCTTCCACAAGGACTGCTCCAGTTAGTTACCTAACAGTCAATCTACAGGCATGGTAGGGCTCACAACCACCCTCAAGAGACCTGAGATCCTCCCCATTCAAAGGGAATCTGTGCCACCATACACTGGCATTCCGAGTTGTCTACGGTAACTACTTGGTGGAATGCCCTGGGGACTGTGTGCTCCGTAGAGACTAGGTGACACCGGACTGAGGTCACACTGGCTCCAGTATCTCTGAGAGCCTCAACCCTTTTCCCATTGATGGTCATCCAGGTGCTGTATTTCTTTGTTTTAGGGGGTACCTGGTTTCCTAGGACCATCTCACTGTCCCCTAGTGAGACAAGGGTCATTTCTGCAGGATCCACATCCTCCTGTGGGCACCCCTCCTCCCCAAGCACTACATTCGCCCTTAGTCTGCCCACCGGTGGGTAGCTGTACCGTCTTGGGGCACAAAGGGGTCCCCCTTCAAATGACCCACCTGGTCACATGAAAATCACTTACGGGGACCGGTCTCAGCAGTCTCTCCTGAAGAAACTCCTTGTTTCGTATGTCCTTGGGGATGGGAACCTTTACCCTGGTGTGTTTGGGGCCCTTTAGAGAACTCCTGTGCTTTACCCTAGCCCCCCCCAATTGTTCTGCTGTGGACCCTGCCCACCTTTGGCTGAGTCTTCCCAAATGCTTTATGGACCCTGGTACTCACCCAGTGGCTCCATTGCAAGCTTCCTGGGGTCAGTCAGCTTACTATCAATCAAGTGCTGACACAGCTCTGCAAAACATAGACTAGACAAGTGCTCCCATGCAATCAAATTGCAGAGCCCCTGAAAATCGGTTATATTGATGCCATTCACCCAGCCATCCAGAAACCTGCAGAAAGAATCTACACATCCCAACAAATTGTTGGCCTCAGTTTTCTTGGTGGACCTAAGCAGATCCCTACACTTCTCAGGAGTGAGGCCATACCGGGTGAGGAGATCGTCATTCATATCAGAATAGGTGAGGTTCTGCCCCTTACCCAAAGCTATCAGAGTATACCTAGCTTCTTCTGGAAAGAGAAGCCATAACACTGCCCCCAAATACTTTCAGGGATCCCATTCCTATGAATAGACGCCTCATACTCCTGGAACCACCTTTGTATGTCATCCCCCTTCTTGAATTCCTTGCCTACATTCCTGGGGATGTGCACAGTTCTGTCTGACTGCCCTGGCTAATTGCTGCCACCATCTGAGCTGGTTCTACTCCTCTGATCCAGCTCCTTTATCCTGATCTCATTTTCTAGCATCATCCTTTTCTCCTCCATGGCTAACTTAAACTTCTCCGGTTCCATGGCAACTCTCCTTGCTACCCGCCTGTCCTCCTGCTCCTCTGGGGACTAGCCACTGCTGCCTGGTTTAGAGGGTGCCCCTCCTCCCAAAAGCACATCCACCCTTGGAATAGGCTCATCTGCCTCCACGCTAAGCTCACCCGACAGCTCACTAGAATGTCTGGATGCTACCCAGACCATCAGCGACTTTTGTACCTCCTCTTTTCTGGTGAGGCGCCTGATTTGGACTTTGAGATTTTTGCAGACAGCCTTCAATTCCTTCACGTTGTTGGTTTCTTACCTCTCCTCCTCAAAGGCCACTTCCAAGGATGAAGCAGATGATGAAATTGATTCAGGCATGTTGAACTGGAAAGTTTAAGTTTTAGACCGTTGGAAAGGCAAAATAGACAAAAAAAACAGTATGTGGTACGTAATGGTTTGCAATATGTTAATAGTGCAAATCAATCACTGTAAGTCAAGTGCAAACACAAGTCCTATCCCACCACTGCCACAATGTTATGAATGGGTTCTCTAGTTGGCAAGGGCTTGACACGAGCAGTCAGGCTTATCTTAGAGGCAGTGTGTAAAGCATTTGCACATAGCCAACAGTAATACAGTGTAAGCACTACGAAAGGACACCACACCATTTTGGAAAAAAATCCAATTTTTTTAATACTTAAGACAAGACCAAAAACTATTAAAATCCACAATACAGTTCCTAGATATCTTCAGTTATCCAAATAAACTTGAAATAAAGTTCTTTGAAGTTGCCGCCTAGGGCTATCATGGCGTCGTGAACAACAAATTCCAAATAGTCCTTGATGAACGCCGCAAAGGCATCAGTGACCTCTTGTTGAGCTCCAAAAGCACGGTGCTCGCAGGCGTGGATTCCGGAGGTTAGTGGAGGAGTCATCAGTCCCTTGAAGTCACATGTATTGCAGATCGAACTCCTCATAGTTGAAACCAGGACCGCCGGCGTTGGCAGGCGTTGGGTGCTGTGGTGCAAAGTGCAGCAGTGTGGTGTGCAGTGCCCTTGTTGTAGATGAATCTAGGACTCTATTTAAATATTTCCGATTTATGCCCTTATGTGGTTATATCAAATCATATCCTTATATAGGCATAAGAATCATACCCATATTAAGACATAGCCAATGCAGTCCACATACGGCAGGGCTACTCTCATAGACTCCTAGAAAGCACAACGTGTTCTTAGATAAACCAAGCCTCCTTCATTCTTTAACCAAGGTATGGAGCTGATTAGACCTTCAGAGAATTCTTGATTTAGACTCTTGGCAGAAACTATCTTAACTCAAACTACATCTCACTTACTCCTTCCCATGTACTAGGCTTAGGATAGGTACACCGGGGTAGGCGTATCTTAGAAGCACCAGTTGAGTACGTTTAGTCATTATTTTATCATTGTATGTATTTTACCTATTTTAAACACCGTATGGCTTAGAAACCACACCATGCTTTTACAGTATTATTGTATAATACTCCTTTTACTGTACGCACTTTACTTTATGACAAGTATTGCGATTGTAGCAATTCACTTCTCTTGCATGAGAAAGAAGACTGTTCAATAAATAACCTCTTTTATTGAAAACGCCTGTCTCTCTGTTTCTCTGCACTTCTGGTGAAACTAAGCATGCACGATTGACTGAGTAAAATAGCTATCTATTGTTTCCGCGACTCTGGAGATATACTCCTTATTCTTGGGGGAGCAAAGTTGTCATGTTTATGCGGTTGTCAGAAACGAATCCCTTCTTGTGAGTTCGAGAAAGTTTATAGTGACCTCTGAGCTAGCTGGCATTCATAATTAAGTCTAACATATTCAATAGAGACCTAGTCGACCTAAGTCCTACGTCTAAACTATCGGTTATGTTATTCCAATGTGCAGAGCCTATTGGGAATATAGGAACTACACTACATGGCGCCCAACGTTTGGTAAGGCGATAATTTAACGCTAGATACTAGAGTAACTCAGTCGTGCTTTTCACACAGACCCCTTTTCCCGTAAAAACTCCAAAAGACGTCCGGAGTGGGTAAAAGGTTAATATCTGCCAAAACTTAGTAGGAGGAGAATCCTATGAATTAGTTTTTGGTTTAGTGACGGTTGAAGGATGCAGTGTTCCAAAATATTGTGCACCTAATCTTTGTTTCCTTGAAACGTGCTCTGCAAACTTTCTGTCAGCAGAAATGACGGGAAATGATGACGAAAGAGATGCTTTGGCAACTCAACTTTTAGCGGAGGACACAAGTCTCCAGCAAAATGACCGGGATGCAATAATCATCCCGATAAATGTAAGAAGAAGTGTAACTTGCAAACTTATAAATAATGGAGTATCATCAAGAGGTGGTACAGTCATATTTGTGGTAGAGGCACATGAAGATCGGCAGACAGAGGTATTCTATTCATGGATACATTTTCCAGCAGCATATGCTGTGACACACGAGTTCCACTACTACAAAGCAGAGGAACCTCCAGTGGAATATGTTCCTTTCGAGGACGTCGAAATACCACTAACTTACCAGGAGCATCAGCTCTGGTATAATGGTGCCCTAAAACATCAAAATCACATTACCAGGCTCGGTTCTAGCCAGCTATACACCACATCCTGACATTGAAGAAATGTCAGACAGAGAACTTTTAGTTCAGCTAAAACAATTAATTAAAATACATAGACAATTGGTCCAATATGTCATGCGGACTTTAACAGTCCAACCAGCAATAAAAATTCCACAGCACACCCCTCACCAGGGGAACACAAATAAAATTACACCACAGACTATACAATCAGTCATTGGCAAATTACCTGCAAAACGGGAACAAATTCCGGTCTGGTTAGCTCAAAAAATTACTCAAATAGAGGCTGTTTTTCCTGATAGTACACCTCATGAAAAACACAGAATTTTGACAATCTGTCTACCAATGGGGATCGCACCACATCTGGAGGACTGTGGCACTTGGGGAACATTCTTTGCTTCAATATACACAAAAACACATGGTGCTCCGTCTATGGCGGTTATACCAGACGTACTAAGACAGATTCAAAATGAATACGGTCCGGAGCCTGCTTTAAATCTAGGTATGAAATTACTGAAAGACTTTAAGCAAGTCTCGGCTATACTACTAGCCAACATAAAAGGAGAAGCAGCATCTGTGGCGATCCGCCAAAAATTAAAAGAAACAGAAATAACAGACCAACCTTTTGAACTTGCCAGAATAATTGAAAAGTGCTATGAAAAATTAGGTAGAGATAGCTTGGGTGGGAAACCACTAAAACCACAACTAACTGAAAATCCTGAAAAAAACTTTATTAAGAATAATCTCATTACTCCAATAAAGAAGTGGGAGGGTAATAAACAAACCACTCCCAGAGAAAAACAGTTTCAGTCCAGAGGAAGGTCTCCCCACGGAGAAATAGATCTCCAGGACATGGGGACAGGTCTCCACAACGGGAGCCCTCTGAAAAAAGACACAACCTCAGAAATAGGGACAATTTAAGAAAACCTGACAGATATCAAGATAATGATACACGTCCATCTCGATCTTTTCAGACTTCCTCACAGGAATCGGAAAGAAGAGGACGGTCAGAACATAAAGAAGAGCGCGTCAAGTCCAAAGACAAGGAACCTGCTCATCAAAGTAAAAAATTAATATTTCCCAAAAAGAAGATAGCTAGTATTAAAATAAAACATGCCGAGGATTCTGAGGACACAACTCAAGAACAGAGAATGGGCCCAGACCATGCTAGACAGCGCAGCAGAAGTGACCATAGCTTGCAAGATCCTGATGAATCTTCTGGATACAGTGGACACGAATGAATACATTCAGGTGGAAACTGCAGACACCAGAGTTAGTGTACCCCATAAATTATATGAAATAACATTACGTATAGAAGGGGACAAAACTAGGAAAATAAGAGGTCTCTATTGAAAGAATCTATCTAAAGGCTATGATATCCTTCTAGCAGAGAAAGACTGGCCACCAGAGTTTGTTAGGGACTGCCAATATGGTGAAGAAATGATTATGCCTGCCTTCTCAAATCACATTCCAATTCATAAAAAATACATATATGCTAGAAAATGGGCAGTGGCCCAAGCCCCTGCATTATATAAAAATCATGTAGGATGTAGGATGGGATGAGGATTCTCCTCACCGTAAAATTCAGTTAAAAAATCAACCTACTGCACAGAGGCAGTATCCTGTTAAGCAAGAAGATAAAAACAAGTCAGGGAGATCTTAGATCAACTTGAATACCAGGGGGTGATTGAAACATGCACCTCACAAATGAACAATCCTTTGTTTCCTGTCTCCAAACCAGACGATTCATATCGTCTAGTATTGGACTACAGACACCTAAACTCTTGTTGCAAAACATTTGGAGTACCAAAACTCACACAGTGCAGCACTAATGAATAACATCATCCGCAAAAAATATAAAACGACATTAAATATTTTAAATGGTTTCTTCTGTCAAAACATTGCACCAGAAAGCAGGTTTTTGACCGCTTTTTCCAGTATGGGGGCCCATGGCAATTTTGTCGTCTCCCCCAGGGATTCAAGAACAGCCCAGGAATATTTTCAGCCAAGGTAACAGAATTACTACAAATGTATGACGATGAGGCATTATCTTATGTCGATGACATCATTCTTAGAGACGATGACCTGGAGACACACTTGAAAAGAGTGAACACCATTATACTTGGGTTCGCATCTGAAAGGTACAAATTCAACTTTAAAAAATCACGAATTGCCCACCTCACTGTCCTATTTTTAGGATATGAGTTATCAAGTGAAGGCAAAAGCCTAGCAGACAACTTCTTAGGGAAGTGTGCAGTACTCCAAGCTCCAAAAACGCTGAAAAACTTACAATCAATTATAGGTTTTCTGAATTTCGGAAGAACTTACATTCTAAACTACGCAGAGAGGGTTAAACCTCTCTACAAATTAATAAAACCTGATTTGAAACCAATTAATTGGACACAGAAACACACAAAAATGTTACGATCAATACAAACAGACATGTTAACTAAAACAAAACTGCAAACACGCTCAAACAAACGCAACCTTGTAATCCGAGTCTTCCCAGGAAGATGCGGAGTTACGTACCTGACCTCTAATGAGGGAGAAACGGTACCAATAGCTTATCAATCAATCAATCAATCAGAGCATTTGTATGGTGCACTACTCACCCGGAGGGTCTCAAGGCGCTGGGGGGGGGGGTCCGCTACTGCTCGAACAGCCAGGTCTTGAGCTGCTTCCTGAAGACGAGGTGGTCCTGGGTCAGGCGGAGGTGGGTCGGAAGGGAGTTCCAAGTCTTGGCGGCCAGGTAGGAGAAGGACCTTCCTCCTGTGGTGGCTCTTCGGATGCGGGGGACGGCGGCGAGGGCGTGGCTGGTCGATCGAAGCTGGCGCGTGGGAGCGTAGAAGTTGAGGCGGCTGTTGAGGTATCCTGGTCCTTGGTTGTGTAGGGCTTTGTGTGCGTGGGTGAGGAGCCGGAAGGTGATTCTCTTGTTGACCGGGAGCCAGTGCAGGTCTCTCAGGTGTCCGGAGATGTGGCTGCGGCGGGGGATGTCCAGGATGAGTCGTGCTGAGGTGTTCTGGATCCGCTGGAGTCTCTTCTGGAGTTTGGCGGTGGTTCCGGCGTAGAGGGTGTTACCGTAGTCCAGGCGGCTGGTGACGAGGGCCTGGGTGACCGTCTTCCTGGTCTCGGTGGGGATCCATCGGAAGATCTTGCGTAGCATTCGCAGGATGTTGAAGCACGACGAGGAGACGGCGTTGACTTGTCTGGTCATGGAGAGGGTGGAGTCCAGGATGAAGCCCAGGTTGCGTGCGTGGTCTGTTGGTTTGGGTGCGCTGCCCAGGGCGGGGGGCCACCAGGAGTCGTCCCAGGCGGAGGGTGAGGATCCCAGGATGAGGACTTCCGTCTTGTCCGAGTTCAGTTTCAGGCGGCTGTTCGACATCCATTTGGCTACGTCTGTCATCCCTTCGTGCAGGTTGGCTCTGGCGGTGGCGGGGTCGTTAGTGAGGGAGAGGATCAGCTGGGTGTCGTCGGCGTAGGAGATGATGTTCAGGTTGTGCTGGCGTGCGATGGCAGCGAGGGGGCTCATGTAGACGTTGAAGAGAGTTGGGCTGAGCGAGGATCCTTGAGGAACGCCGCAGATGACTTCGGTGGCCTCCGATCTGAACGGGGGGAGGCGGACTCTCTGTGTCCTTCCGGCGAGGAAGGAGGTGATCCACTCCAGTGCCTTCTCCTGGATTCCGACGTTGCTGAGGCGCTGTACTAGGGTACGGTGGCAGACAGTGTCGAAGGCCGCGGAGAGGTCCAGGAGGATGAGGGCCACTGTTTCTCCGTTGTCGAGCAGGGCTCGGATGTCATCTGTAGCTGCGATCAGGGCGGTTTCGGTGCTGTGGTTGGCCCGGAAGCCAGACTGCGAGAGGTCGAGGGAGCCGTTCGTCTCGAGGAAGGCGGCCAGTTGCTTGTTGACGGTCTTCTCGATGACTTTGGCCGGGAACGGGAGCAGCGAGATGGGGCGGTAGTTCTTGAGGTCGGTAGGGTCTGCTGATGGTTTCTTGAGTAGAGCGCTGAGTTCGGCGTGCTTCCAGCTCTCCGGGAAGGTGGCGATGTCGAAGGAGGTGTTGATGATGTCCCGCAGGTGGGGTGCGATGACAGCGTCGGCCTTGTTGAAGACGTGGTGAGGGCAGGGGTCTGTCGGAGATCCGGAGTGGATGGAGTTCATCGTGCGGATGGTGTCTTCGGTGCTGATCGGGGTCCAGACGCGGAGGGTGGTGGTGGGGGGCGGTGGTTCGGTCGTGGCGTGCGTCGGTTGAGTGCTGAAGCTGTTGTGTATGTCCGCGATCTTGTTGTGGAAGTAGGAGGCGAGGGAGTTGCAGAGGTCTTGCGAAGGGGTGATGTCGTTGTTTCCGGCGTTGGGGTTGGAGAGCTCTTTGACGATGTTGAAGAGTTCCTTGCTGTTGTGTGCGTTGTTGTCCATTCGTTCCTTGAATGCGGTTTTCTTGGTGGCGCGGATCAGCTGGTGGTGTTTTCGCGTGGCGAGCTTGAGGGCAGTCATGTTGTCCGGTGTTGGGTCTCTGCACCAGGTTTTCTCGAGTGCTCTGCAGTTCTTCTTGGAGCTCTTGAGTTCGTCGTTAAACCATGGGGCTTTCTTGCTGCGCAGTCGCTGATCCATTTCGTGAGGTTGGTGGCTGCTTGCCTGGGGTTCGTTGTGCTGGTGGGAAGGTTCTTGCTCAGGGAAGTAGTGAGCTGGTCTGCAGTGATCTTGTTCCAGCTTCTGCGGGGGGCCTGTTGATGGTGATGGTGGAGCGTGGTCTTTCTGTATCTAAAGTGGACGCAGCTGTGGTCCGTCCAGTGGAGTCCCGTGGCGTGGCTGAAGGCGATGTCCTTGCTGGAAGAGAAGACCGGGTCGAGCGTGTGTCCAGCGTAGTGGGTGGGGGTGGTCACCAGTTGCTTGAGTCCGAGGTTGGCGAGGTTGTCCAGCAGGGTGGTGGTGTTGCGGTCGTTGTTGTTCTCCAGGTGGAAGTTGAGGTCCCCGAGGAGGATGTAGTCAGCGGAGAGGAGGGCGTGTGGGCTGACGAAGTCGGCGATGTCCTCGCTGAATTGTGTGCGTGGTCCCGGGGGTCTGTGGATGAGGGTGCCTCTGAGGGTGGTTTTGGGGTTGACGTGGATCTGGAAGTGCAGGTGTTCGGCGGGTGCGAGGTTGTCGTCGGTGTTGGTCGTGATGCGGATGGTGTTCCTGTGGATGATGGCGATGCCTCCTCCTGTCTGGTTGACGCGGTCCCTCCGGATGATCTTGTAGCCGTCCGGGATGGCAATGGCGATGTCGGGCGCTGAGGAGGCGTTCATCCAGGTTTCCATGAGGAAGGCGACGTCTGGGGCTGTGGTGTCGAGCAGGTTCCAGAGCTCGACGGCGTGTCTGTGGACGGAGCGGGTGTTGAGCATGATGCACTTCAAGTGGGTGCTGCTGGAGTTCGGCATGGTGGGTGCTGGTGTAGCGTGGGTCCGGTCGCAGGTGAACTTGCAGGAGTGGCAGCTGAAGGGTCCGTGGGTGCGTCTCGGTGTGGCTCGGTAGCAGCCCGGGGTTCGGCCGGTGTTGAGAGCGTTGAGTTCGGTGGAGTCGTAGGTTCGTCTGGTTGGCTTCCGGCGGGTGGGCTGGGGTCTGCGGGGGCCAGGGGTCCTGGCGCTGGGCGCGGGCCAGGCGCGGACGGGCGCAGACGGGCTTACCTTTGGCGCACCTTCGGCGCTCAATCGGTGCTCCCGCTGCGCGCGGTCGCTCCGGGGGCGTCATAAGTAAGGAGCCGGTAGGGCGGGTCAGCTGGGTGGTGGGAGCGTGGGCGGCCAATGGGCGGTAGGGGGCGGAGTCGGCGTGGTCAGTGGCGGGAAGGGGGACTGAGGACGGCTCAGCGACGGCTGGGGCGGCAGCGGGTAGCAGCGAGGCAGCAGGACAGCTTGTCAGGGCAGCACAGGTGGTCAGCGGGCAGGAGCAGCGAAGTGGGGGTGACCTCGCCTGGAGCAGGCTCAGCGGTCACACTTGTACACACAAGCTGAAATGAAATTCAGTTTGACTGAAAAAATTCTGACTGCGGTCCAAACTGCTGTAGCAAAAGAAAGAGCCCTAGCTCAAGGGAAGAGCATATCTGTTTTAACAGCAGTATCAGCCCTAGAGGCAATAGCAAGACCGAGCATTCCAAATGCTATGGCATTAGATCCAAAATGGATACAATGGGTTAATTCTCTTGCTGCAACAGATGTGATACACGCATTTGATCCCAAAATGAAAAAACTAGAAAATCTAGAATACGAACATGAATGTCCTCTGTCGATCGAAATTCTGCCTCTCGAGCAGTACGCCTGTGTAATCTACACAGATGGATCTGCGCAACACTACGTTGTGGATAAACAAGTTTACAATGCAGCATGCGCGATTGTTAAAGGTAGCTGGCGCATAGGTAAATTCAGACCAATGGTCACTAAAACTGAATCACTCAAAAACTGTACAGCTCAGCGAGCTGAACTAAAAGCTTTAAAGATGGCGCTTGAGAATGGCGATCGCGAATTCCCCACTCTAATTGTGTGCGACTCGCATTTCTGCGTCCAGTCTTACAATGATTTCATGCAGACCTGGATTGAAAACGGTGTCACAATAAAGCATAAAAAACTATGGGAACAAGTAGTTATTTTACAGAAAGAACTACGAAAAAGACTCACGTGATACATACGCAGAGTCTTCAACGTGATGGCGTTCACGTTGCAGGGAATTCATTGGCTAACAAAGCAACACAACGGCAGCTGTTTATCCGGCTTCCGTAGCTACAAAAAAGCGTTCTAAAAAACAAATAGATGGAGAAACCATGCTGGCAGTAAAAGCCTCATTAAAAGGCTACTATGCGGCATTACCTCTAAATTATCCACTCAATAATACATACATAATTGATACAAACTCCGTTCCTTTTGCTCGAATCCCTGGAGTGGGGGACAGAGTAATTCCAAACACGAACCGGAGGGCTTACTTGATTCAAGAAGCACACATGGGAATGGGTCTGAGGCACCAAGAGATCTTGAAATCTCTAATAGAATTGCAATCAAAGTACTGGTGGCCGGGGATGAGCGTGCATGTTTATAACTTTGCATTAGATTGTCAGGACTGCAACAGAAATCGCAGTTGTGAACCGGACCAGATACCAGTCTCAGGCACAGTAAGACCAGCCCAGACACCTCTATTAGACAGCATTAGGCTATCTACACGCAGACATCCACACGGAAAGAATTAATCCCATAAATATTAAGACGAGATTTATTTGGATGTGGCCCCAGCGCTTGGCTGACACCAGAACTGTTATAAAAGATTCGCGAGTCTTTATCGGCACATACGCAATTGGCATGCTACATTCTGACCAGGGTCCTGCGTTTAGCTCTCGAGCTTACAAGGAGGCCATGGCCAGCTTCGGCATTGCATTATGGTACTCTAGTCCATTCCATCCTGAGGGAAATGCGGTAGTGGAGAGAAAAAACCGTGACATAAAGCAATCTATAACAGCGAGGGTATTAGGTTTGGGTGATGGGTGGGTCAAACATCTAATAAGTGTCCAACGCAGTCTTAATAATCTGGCAAGAAATTCTCTGGGTGGAATCACTCCACATGAACTTTTGTTTGGTACAAGAACGATAATCGAATACCTCGATAGTCAGACTTCAGTGGTGGAACAAAAAACCTTTGATATCAAAGATCGTTTGGCTGTTTTACAGGACTTAAATGAAACAAGAAGAAGTCTAAGTAACACAAAGCTAAAGCCAACGGCCACTGAAGAAAAACCACCTGTCCCAGCAAGACCTGTCTGGATTCCAAAGATTGGGGATCTGGTCAGAGAAAAGATCGCAGTGAAGAAGGAATTTGGGCCTTTTTACAGGAAAGCAGTACCTGTCTTGGCAATCAGCGGAACAAGATCAGTAGTACTACCGCCCCTTGCTGGTAAAAAGGAGAACAGAGTAGTATCAATCGACCTGGTAAAACCACAATCATGTGGCCAATAATAAGTAGTAGGCCCAGTGGACTCCCAAAAAGTAGCAGAAGACCAAACCTTGCTACAATTCAAGAGGTTCAAACTGAGAGACTAATCACATTTGATAAACCTGCAGTGAATAAAGAAGGACTATGCAACAACGCCATGGAACTTGTGCCTCTTGAAACCCAAATTGCAACAGCTTGTCAAGAAATACCTGTCTACAATGAGGTAGCCTCTGACCATACAAATCCAAAGATTAATGAAAATCAGGTAGCAATTCCAACAATTGACAGAACTGCATCTGGCTACTTCATCAATTTCGATGACTTTTCTGAAGATCCAAGTGAACATGAAGAAAAGCCAGCAAATAAAACTTTAAAAAAAAAATAACTGAACTCTTACATCAACTTGGAGAAACATATCTGATTTCATCATGGATTGAATTGTGGATTGTGTTAGGTGTACTTTTCTTCCTACTCTGGCTCATTTTGGTTTTAAGCTTGGGAAGAATGATTGATGGAAAATACAGTACAATGGACACAGCAAGTCAGAACATCAACTTGGTTCTAAAGCCTCACAGATCTTCTCACATTGAAAAAAGAGAACTATCATCAGTAAACATCACAGCCATTCCTATACCTGGTGGTGTAGCATGGGACGCTACTGATTACGACATCTATGGACCGGTTGAACTCTTGAAATATCTACACCATTTCAAGGTTTCTTTAAGTGACTTTGTATCACCTAGTAGTTTCTCTGATGATTGAGACTTTGAAAATATTAATAATATGATGTCAGATATAGAAATGTCAGCAAAATTTACCGAACATGATTATTTAGAAGGCTCATCAGATTATGAAGACATGTATTGCTTTAATCATTATGGACACCACTATTTGCATAAATTTGCTAATCCCAGAAATGTTTTTGCTTATAATCAATGGGAACATTGTCCAATACCGCCAAAAGGTAGCTCGAAATATTTTATGAGAAATTCCCATACTTCTCAGGGTTTAATAACACTGATCCAGAAACGCTTTATTTTAAGATTATAAATAAGACAGGAATGACAAACATGTTGACAAATACTAAACTGATATATTGTGCAAAATTTTATGAAAAAATGTTTACATTTGGTTTTGAATTTTGGAAAACCAACATTGAGACAAAAACCGTCTGGGGTACAAAAGACTGGCAGGTACAAGGTTTAGAATAACCCTGGGCGAAGCACTACGCTACGCTCGCGGAGTTTGCGAAGTTTTCGCAACTTCGCACTATGCGAGCTGCACGTAGCACAGTGCGAACATGCGTAGTGCAGCGTAGCGTAGTGCAGCGGTCATTTTTTGCTTGTTCACGGTCCTGAACGTCATGTTCGCGACCACGAACAAGCAAAATGACATCCCAGTGAGATTCTCAACGCGAGGAGGTCAGGTTTCTCATTGTGAGTGGTTGCGCATGCTCGAGACCGCTCTCAATGAGAAACTACCTGTTCGCGTTGAGAAAGCTGCCGCTCGAGTAATAATCTACTCGAGCAGCAGAAAACTACAGCTCGCACTGTGCAAGATGCCGTTTTCAATGCTTGCACAGTGCCAGATGCTTGTCCGCACTGTGCAATCATTGAAAACGCATCTTGTACAGTGCGAATATGCTACTACGCAGCTCGCGTAGTGCTACGTGAAGTTCGCGTAGTGCGAAGTGCACTTCGCGTAGCGCTACTACGCGAACTACGCCCAGGGTTAGTTTAGAATCATTATTCAGAGCCTGCATGATCCCAGAACAAATAATGTTCCTGAATGACACCATTCAACAAACAACCTGTCTTGGCCTAGCTAAGATAAAGGACTTAAACAAACCGTCTATACCAAAGGCCATACCTGATAGTAATAGCACTACAGATGTGGAGATAGACATATCCCATATTTTACACCAAAATAGAACTAATCCTGATTGGAGAAAATGGTCGATCTGGCCCACATACACTAATAACTGTTAAAATAGATTCCTGAACAAAACACAGGGGTTCAAAAAGAACAGGCCAGACCCAAGATATTCCCAGAGAACACATCCATGGATAATAACAACATACAGTGTAGGAAAACTATGCCTCGAATGGCTACAGAAATCCACACTACCTTAAATTAAGCAACACTTGACCTTACTTAAGAAGGTGCTGACTTGAGAGATTTCTTATTGGGACCTCGCAAACAGCGTCAAAAATGTTTCATATACGCCGGTATACATGCTGCTTACCACGAAGCTTGGAAAGTAACGCAAATTGAAACTGCTGAAAAAATATGAGAAATTGATCGTATTAATTTGGAAAAGACACTGTCTGTAGTGGACAATGGGTTAGCGACTCTGTCCTCCAGAATTTATTCACTGGACAGCATTGTATCATCTGCTATTGATATAATAGAACAGGATATGCTAATGTTACAACATGGCCAGTCACAATTACGTTCTATTGTACAGTTAGGCTGGGCGTTCCAAAATCTCCATTCAGGCTACGTGCCAATGGCGTCTAATCAACACAACGTCATTGTTTTCTGTCTTTAACCTTACCAGGGCCGGACTGGCTACCGGGCAGTTAGGAATGCTGCTGAGCTGGGGGCTGATTTCGTTAATGGGGACCTGCGTGAGCTAAACGAAATTCGTTTTGCTTTCAGTATTTCGAAGCACACGCAGGTCTCCATGGACGAAATCAGCCCCCACTGAAGTAAAATCAGGCAGCAGCTCGGCAGCATTCCAAACTGCCCGGTAGCCAGTCCGGCCCTGAACCTTACATATAATCTCTTTGGCACAGAGAGGGGCAGACTATACGGTGCTGAGCATTGAGAAACTAGAAAGATTACCATTGACAGTCTCCGAAAAACCTGTCATTGAATGGATAATACATGGCACAATTACAATTCCGATAACGACTTTTCAATTTCAATATTGCCAAAAGCACATACCAGCGGGCCTGTATGAAAGGTTGTGTAAAGGGTACATCAAGTCAACCTGGAATTTACCTTACACACATAGATGTTGGAGTGGGGGGAAAAAAGAGGTATTTCTTAGTGGTAACAACTGTACAAATTCACTAAGCGGTACACTTCTGTGTCAAGGAATAAACTTGCACGGAGCCTGCGAAGGTTCATCAAATAACCTTTCATGCCACCTGCACGGCACCCCTCCTACAAAAATAAAGCCTTTTTTCAGACAACTTTCCAACGGCAGTTACGTTATGTTAAGTGACCGCAGCTGTTGTGGCATGTTGCCAGGAACGGCCTATCTCGTGAGTGTTACATCCAGGGTCACTTGCTGTATGCAAGTATTGTATCCAAAGAGCAAACCAGACAAGGAGGCAACGATATGGCCTTCATTGAATATTTCTTCTATTCAAATTGATACTTTATGCAGAATGAAGTCTATTCTTTTACAAACAACTGTGCCTTTTACCTCGTCTAGAGAAACGTATGATCTGCAAGTTGCAAGGACAGCAGCGGAGATACATACATTTTTATCAACAAATTGCCCCGTGCATTTCGTAGAAATGTTAAGTCAAATCTTAAACATGTCTGATACCAGTGGCATTACACATGTATTTAAGACAATTTTTTAGGGACTGTTAGCACCCTTTGAAGTAGTCCTGAGCATCTTCCCGAATTTCGTGCACTCTGTGTTCGGCGGCCTGCCTCTCATCTTGGGACTCGTAGCAGGAATCTTATTTTTGTTCCTTCTGCTCCGATATGGCAAGTCCAGTCACGGACAAAACTCAGGCTACAATGGAAGAAACGCTCCTAGCAATGCGATACCGAGATCGGATTACTAAAGTCCTCGGCTTGGCTCGGCTAAGAGATCTGAATACTACCTGGTTTCTTTCGTTCAGACCAATCTGGCAAGATTGCATCCTACCTGTTCTACGATGCCTGCTCTGTGGAGAAGAATGCGTGTTATACGTCTGCCTCACACTCCCATCAGCAGTACCTATAGATATCTATACTTTGCTTGGTTCGGTAACGGCTCATGCAACGTGTTGTCCCCAGCGGCTACCTATTCTGATGACGGCAGTTGTTGAGACCTCACCATTACGACTAGGTGGCGGTGAGGTACGAGATGAAAGTGGCACACAGGTACAACCTTCTGTGACCATTGCTGATCTAGACACCAATGACGGCAATGAATCACACATATGCACTATTTCTACTTTTTCGGAGATTGGTCCAACTTTCACCTACTGTTGTAGACGAATTCTTTGCCAGCCTATCTGAGTTAATGTTCTCTCCTAACAACGAGAATAACTTTTGAAAAACACGAGCACACAGCGTTCCCTAAACTCTGAATTCGGCCTTCAGTTTTGATAAACAGAACTTCTAAAAAACTCTGGAACTATTTTTTTCCCTGAAAACAAAATTATATTTTTCCACGTTCCCAAAATATTTACCTTATGGCACATGATACTCTGCTTAAAATAGAACTATTCTTAGAGAACAAGATTTCTATTTTTGAAACTCTAGAGACAATATTTTGACTTAGCCTCTAGCACATGTACAGTCTTGTATAAATATGTGATGAAATGGTCTCGACCCTCTCTTCTGTATTAAGAGCCATTTCATAAATGTAAATTTCGTGCTTCATTCAGTCAATATTCCAATGTACTATATATGCATTATCTGAATGATACCACTGCTTGAAAACGTACAGTATAATACTAATTTTCGTGTTTATACCATTTCAAATGCATTTTATGTATTTTGGGGTGGGATGGAAAACACATGCATAGATATGTTTCAAATTGCTAAGTATTTAGTAATGATGGACATTATACGTGGAGTGGGTGTTGTAGACGAATCTAGGACTCTATTTATATATTCCCGATTTATGCCCTTATGTGGTTATATCAAAACATATCCTTATAAAGGCATAAGAATCATACCCATATTAAGACATAGCCAATGCAGTCCAAATATGGCAAGGCTACTCCCATAGACTCCTAGAAAGCACAACGTGTTCTTAGATGAACCAAGCCTCCAGCAGCCCAGGAATTCCCCCTGCTTCTGTATTGATTTGTCCTAGAACTACCGGAGTCCTGAAAGAACTGCGAGTTCTAAGTGACGTCTTATGTCCAACCTTACGTCAAACTCGGCACCTTGCAGGTGTAAATAAACCAGCATCTGCACTAGCAAAACACACGGTGGTTTGGAGCAGATCGACTATCTACTTGCCCGACGCCCTTCTGTAGCAAGTGCAGAAGGAAGCAGACCCTTCCACTGACACACACAGAGAGAGACGCTGGCTTTTCTCCTGCCGAGAAATCCAGCTCCAGTGTTTCCCTGTCACCCTTGCGGGTTGCTGGGAGATTGAGTCCTGAGAGAGAGATACAAGACCTCCTTCATTCTATAACCAAGGTATGGAGCTGATTAGACCCTCAGCGAATTCTTGATTTAGACTCTTGGCAGAAACTATCTTAACTCAAACTACATCTCACTTACTCCTTCCCATGTACTAGGCTTAGGTTAGGTACACCGGGGTAGGCGTATCTTAGAATTACCAGTTGAGTACTGTTAGAAAGGTCAGGCTACCAACCAGAATAAGAGATCCTGAAGTATTGCCCGGCGGTGTCGCCTCTTATACCCATAAGATATTAACAAAAGAAGAGGCAGGCGCTGGAGACTGGAAGGCAGGAAACAAAGGTTTTATTCTCTCCGGAGGAGAACACATCAGTTCGGACAGCAAGTATCGTCACGAGGTGCTCTAACCGCATCTCTGAGGCCTGGCCTCTTATACACAGTTAAATGAATTTTATTGCAGGTAACACAGTCTTGTAATGCTTTGAAGTATGGAAGGACATCCTCTGAATCTCCCCTACAGGCCCGTTCCCACACACATTTACAGTTGAAGTCCCCACCCCGGTCACAACAGGTGATGATTATCGCGCAGCTGGACATTCCGCCGATTCACGGAATGTGGGGGTTTGATCGGATCTCTTAGGGTGGGGGCTTTGATCAACTCGGGGGTCCTTTGATGAGGGAAGCTTTCTACTGTACGGGGAGGGGCAATAAACAGTATCGGCAGAGCTAGGTGTCGGCCTGGGAAAGAGGAAGACAAACGGGCACACAGGAAAGGGGTTTGTATCAAAGGGCTTGGGACCATGAAAGGAATGAAGGGAGGTGTCGCGCTGGGAACAGGATGGGGTTCTGAGGCAGAGTCGCGCTGAAGAGGGGTTTATGACTCAGGGCATGTGAGAGCGGGGGGGTTGTCAGCGTGTGGGGGAATGCTTGCGAGGTTGAGAGAGAGAGAGAGACGCGCTGGCTATCAGCGAGGGGCAAGGAGGCCATGGTGCTCAAAATGGCTGCCGCTTACGTGCACGAATGGGTTCAAGGAGAGCAAGATGGCGCCGATAATGTTGACTTTTTCAGCTTAACTTTTAACAGTCCTCCCTTTTCAACATATCTAGCCAACTTGTCTATTCAATGTCAATCTTCATCAAATTCCTAACCTCGACATCATATAATGCTCCCATGCGTTCGTTTCCAAAGTCCACAGTCTTAGGGCAAATACATTGTGCACATAATGAACACAGGGGTGGCAGACATTGGATTCCTAAGCATAGACCGCATATTACAACTATAGGAATCAGGATAATGGTGAACAGTCTCCAGCCCCAGTTCTTAACAGTGTTCCAGAACCAACCACCAAGCGACCATTCTTCCTGTTCCTGGTGGACTTCTGAGGAGAGTCTGTGAAGATGTTCGATGGCTTTGTACACTGAGGGCGAGTTGTCCGGTATGTATGTACAGCAGCTGGACCCAATAATGCGGCATGCTCCACCACGGTCCGCAAGAACCACATCTAGGACAAGGCGGTTTTGGAGGGCCACCAAGCGGACCGCTTGAAGTTCGGCGGTGTTGTTAGCAAAGATACCAGCAGTGATGTTCATTGTCGTCTCAACTGCCTGAGTCAGATGTCGGATGGCACGGCTGTTCGCCATCGGGCCCCAGAGGGGAACCAGTCCCTTCATAGCATCGAGGAACTGTGCTCCTGTCGAGTCAGCTTGCTCAATGTCCTTGGCTCGTTTTTGTCTATGATGATTCGCCGGGGCCACATAAGTTGGAGGAAGGATGAAAGAGATGAAACAAGTGCCCCCCCAGCCTTTGGGGAGCCAGGTGTAGGCCTTTGTGCCGCAGACGAAATACATGTTCGGGGACGACACAAAGGAAGGTGGATCCGTAGAGTCCAAAGTTCTGGTAAAACGGCAAGCACTGCGGCCCACCAGCTGTGTCCCATGTCCTTCTATGCACATGTGGCCGGTAACGTTGATGACTGACAGGGCCACAGTCAGAGTGGCAGCCGTGCGTTTCCGCAGGTAGGAGAAGGTGGGTCTGGTTGGATTGTTGAACACCTGCATTTCAATTCGTTCTTTAGCAGGGATGTCCATGTGGATTGAGTCATTGGAAGTCTGCGGGCAGAAGGGTGTCTTTGTTTTGTTTCGCCAGACCCCGTGGTAGAAATGCGCTACGGTTTTGCCGGAGGTGGCATTGTCCTTATAGCCTTCTTGCAGGAGGATCAGCCAAGCAAGGCAAGAGCCATGAACTGAGAAGGGTGAGGGGATGAATGGTATCGAGTGTCCAGCAGCGTGGGGTAGCAACCCACAGATCCAACAGTTGGTGGCATTGGTGGCGAGATTGTGTTGGTGAAGGAGCTGTACGAAAGAGTTATTCCAAAACTCCTTTCGTCTCTCTCTGAGTTGAGGAGAGAGCGAAATCAGATAATGTTCCTTCATGGTGGTAGGCTGAGCAGTGGTCAGGAATGTTTCGTGAGCAGGTGCATTTTCTTCCACAATCCAGAGTGTGGTCTTGAGGAGAAGGCAGAAAAGGATTGCGATGAAGAGTGCAATTGTCTTTGAGCTATGGAGTCTGTCTGTCCTTGGGTTTCTGTAGTGGGTATTTCCTGTTGCCTCCATCATCTTCTTATTTGGCGCTTCCATCATCTTCTTATCTGGCGCTTCCATCATCTTCATTTTCAAGGTGCTCGGTAGTGGGCAGAACCACAGACTTAGTTTAGCTTCTCTCCAGGTAACCCTTGGTTGCTTTGGGTCACCGTTCTGAGATTCAACTTAGTTCGTGGTCTACTTAGCCGAAGCTCCCTCCTTTCGACGCAGGAAATACCCTTCTCTGGATGGCACAGTGGGATCAGAGAATTTTGAAAGTTCAAGCGCTTCGGTGTCAGGATAGCAGGTTAGCGATGGTCGGTCTTTGTTCAGGAGCTCTTCCTGGTTGTCGATGTTTTCCGTCGTGGCCAGGGTCGAGGAGACCTTCTTACAGTGGTGTGCATGCAGCCAGTGCCGTTTCCCCTCCACACGAAGAGCCGTCCGGGTGGTGATTAACACTTGCCAGGGGCCCGTCCACCGGGGTTCCAAGCTCTTTGACCCCTGAAAGTTCCGGATCAGCACGAAATCCCCAGGTTGGATGGCGTGACCCGGACCCCTGGAAGCATCGGGGATGGCCTGCTGCACCTGCTGATGAATGACAGACAGAGTTTCAGTCAATTTATACAGATAATCAGACATTAAGACGTCCGGGACGTCATGAATGGAAGTTGGTTTCGGTGCAGACCAGATACTCATGGGTCGACCGAAAACAACTTCATAGGGTGTTCAGTGATGTCTGGTGGGGGTGGAGCGCATTGATAGCAATGCCAATGGGAGGGCGTCTGGCCATTTCAGACCCGTGGTAGCCACTATCTTGGCCAGTTTAAGCTTTAGAGTGGCATTGTGTCGCTCAACTAGTCCAGCAGACTGGGGGTGGAAGACTGCGTGAAATTTCTGCTTGATGCCCAACCCCTTTAAGATGAACTGGATGACTTCGGCTATGAAGTGGGGGCCGTTATCGCTCCATAAAATACGACAAAGGCCGTAACGGGGAAAAAATTCCTTTAACAGTACTTTTGCAGTGGCCATAGCAGTGTTGTCACGGGTTGGATATGCTTCCACCCATTTGCTAAATGCGCACACCACGACAAGTACATATTTCAGGCCTTGGCACCTGTCCAGCTGGATGTAGTCCATCTGCAGGACTTCAAATGGGTGATTTGGGACCCCAAATCCTCCCCGGGGTACTACAGTTCCTTTCCCGGGGTTGTGTTGCAGGCATATCAAGCATTGTTGGACTAGACGTTTGGCAGAATCTGTGATTTTATCATTGTGCCAAACTCTGGAGACAAGTTCAATCATGGGGGCTGATCCTATGTGGGCAGGGGAGTGTGCCATAGCCAGTATGGGAATCAGGTACGAGTCAGGTAGCAACCATTTGTTTGTGTCTTTTGTCCGCCAGCAGCCTTCATCATCTTTTAATCCCACCCGTGTCCATTCAGTCAGCTCGTGTTGTGTGCTAGCCGTTTGAATGTCTCTAATAGTGTCCCTAGCGTCAGTCCATTTTTCTGCTTGTGACCTGGTCACGTACATATGTGTTGTCGTTCTATTTTCAGCTGTCGTTCGGGCCGTGATGTCGGCTAGTGCATTTCCCTGCCCAATGATGTCTGTCACCCTTTTGTGTGCCTGGCATTTGACGACTGCAAGCTTTTTGGGGAGAAGGACGGCTTCGATCAAGGCGGAGACTAGATCCCCGTGTAAAATGGGGGTGCCATGTGAGGTCAAGAATCCCCTTTCCCTCCAAAGGAGCCCAAAATGGTGGACCACCCCGAAGGCATACTGGCTGTCGGTGTAAATGTTCGCTGTGGTTCCTGCTGCCAGAATGCAGGCTCGTGTCAGGGCGATCAGTTCTGCTGCCTGGGCAGATCGTTGCGCGATGCGGGCCGTCTCGACTACAGTTCGAGCCGTGGTGACCGCATAGGCAGCGGAAGTGGTGCCATCGGGGAGTTTGATGCAAGAACCGTCCACCCACAGCTCCCCGTCAGGGTCAGGGAAAGCCGTGTCTCTGAGGTCAACCCTACTTCTAGTCTGTTCGTCCGTAAGAGTCACGCAGTCATGTACAGGGTGCACATTGGGATCGTTCTCTGGCAAGGGTAACAGAGTTGCCGGGTTCAGTGTAGTGCATCTTTTCAGGGTGATATGGGGTGCAAGCAAAGTCAGTTCGTATCCAGTCACTCGTGCACTTGTTAGGTGTTGTGTCTTGGTTTGGTTCAGGAGGGTGTCAACTGCATGGGGTACCAGTACCGTGAGGGAATTCGAGAGTACGATCCCTTCACTCTGTCGGATAGAGATTGCAGCAGCAGCTACAGCTCGAAGGCAGGCAGGCAAGGCTCTGGCTACAGGGTCAAGAGTGGCAGAGAAGTAAGCGCGCGGTCGTTGCTTTGGGCCGATGGCCTGGGTCAGGACAGATAAAGCGCACCCCTCCCTTTCGTGAGTGTAAAGGGAGAAGGGCTTTTTGTAATCGGGGGTACCTAGGACAGGGGCTGAACAAAGGGCATCTCGTAGTTCCGTGAAGGAGGTTTGACACTCAGGGGTCCAAGGGAGTGGAATGGGGACGTCTTTACCTAGCAGAGAAAGCAGTGGTTTCACAACGAGGCTAAAGTTCGGTAACCACTGTCGGCAGAAGGAGGTGAGGCCTAGAAGGGAGCGAACCTGTTTCTGGGTCTTCGGGACAGGAGTTTCGAGAATGGTTTGGATTCGATCAGGAGTGAGTTTCCTTCCCTCTTTGGACAAAAGGTGGCCGAGGTAAGTGACCTGGGGTTGGCAGAATTGCAACTTCTTCTTGGAGACCTTGTGGCCGTTTTCCGCAAGGAAGCGCAGGAGTTGAATGGTGGCTGTAACTGCCAGTGGAGTGGTGTCGGCTGCCAAGAGGATGTCGTCGACATATTGCACTAACACCACTCCATCGGGTAACTGGACTTGATCCAGTTGTCTCTTGAGGGCCTGGCTGTAGATGCTAGGGCTTTCTGTGTAGCCCTGGGGTGCTCGACAGAACCTATATGAGCGGGCTTTTAGGGTGAAGCCAAAGAGATATCGGCTGTCCGGGTGGATGGGGATGGAAAAGAATGCGTTTTTGAGGTCAATGACAGTGAAGGTGGTGGCTGTGGAAGGAATCAAAGTCAGGATGGTGGTGATGTCCGAGACCACAGGGTACTGGGGTATCACCACTTTGTTAATCTCTCGAAGGTCAATGATAAAACGGTATGCCTTCTCATCTCCCTCTCCCTGTTTCTTGATGATGGGCAAGATAGGGCTGTTGCAAACGTTGCTTACCACTTCCTCTACCACTCCTGCATCTATCAGTGACTGAATAATCTTTACCAATGCCTTCTCGCCCTCGGGCGATATCCGATATTGTGGAAGTTTTGGGAGTGTTGCGTCTGGTCGGACAGTAATGTGCACTGGGTCAATCAACATGCGCCCTACGTCCGAATCCGCCTTGGCCCACAGATACGGAGGCAGAGTGTCAAGCAGGGATGTGTCAACGTCGGTGATGGAAAACATGTGTCGGGGAGGGCAATGTCTAAGCAGAACGGGGTTGTCGTAAAGGAAAACTCGTACTGCATCTTGAGAACATCTGATCGTTGCTCGGAAGTGTTTCAATAAGTCAAGTCCCATAATGGCGTCAGGGCTATTGGAGGAAAGTAAGAACGTGGTGTCAGTGGTGTTGTTTTCTACGTCAAAGAGGATCGGGGCGGACATAGGGTTAGTGGAGGGCGTTCCATAGAAACCTGTCGATGTTATAAGTGAGCCAGACAAGGGTGCCCCCGGAATCAGTCGTTTAGATAACGCACTACGTGTTGCGCCAGTGTCTACCAGAAATGGAGACTTGGTACCCAGGACCTTAGCAGTGACGTAAGGGCCTTGCTGGTCAACATAGAGCTCGACTGGATCCCTCCCTTGCCCTTGGCAGTCCTATGCAAAGTTGTGGGCGTCATCGTAGTCAGATTGCTGGTATTGGTTCTGCCTGGGTCGATCAAATGTATTTGGTCTGCCTGATCTATCGTTAGTCGTGTCGTTTGGGGGCCCTCGCTGTTGTCCCTTATTTCTCGGTCCACTTACTATGTCCTTGGGGTCTTTGTTTCTGATTATTTCCAGAAGAACTGGGCACTGGGATTTCCAGTGGCCAGTTCCTTTGCAAAAAGCGCACTGGTCCTCTCTAAGGTCTGTACGTCCACTGTGGGGAGTCAAAGTGCGGTCCTGGGGAAATGCAGCCTTAGGGGCGTTCGTCTGGTAGTTTCCCCGGTATTGGTCTCGTCCTATAGTCACCCCTTGCAGTTGGGCCATCATCACCCTCTCTTTCAAGTCCTTCTTCTTTTTCTCTGTTGCCCTATCGTTTTCATTTTTCTGATGCTCATAATATTGGGCCATCTGGAGGATAGCCGTAGGTTTGGAGGCTGCCCAACTACTCTCGCTAGCCTGCAGTTTCTGGGAGACCTCTGCTGACAGACCCTTAACATAATTCTGGACAAACAGATGGTGTCCGGTTGCAGTAGTCATGTCCTGGCCACTGTAATCGGAGAACACCGTTTCAAACCGGGAGAAGTATTCCGATACATCCTCCTGGGGTTTCTGGCGACAGGCCGTTACTATCGACCAGTCCACTTTCTTTTCTGGAATCAAGGTTTTTAATTTCTGTACGATTTTGTCTGGAAGGTCTAGAATGGATTTCAAAGGCTTTTGTCCAGGTCCTCGTTGTTTATCGATGTCATCGAGTTGTGACCAGGTATGTCCAAACAGCTCAAGGTGGTCGACTTTCCGGATTTGTTTCCACACATCAGCTGGTAGACATAACCCGAAAAACAAGTCGATGTCAGCCAGGGTCATAATCGTTGATCCTAGGGCTGTACCCAATTCAGTGTAGAAGGCCGTGGGGTTTTTACGTAGGTCAGGCAGAGATTTCCAGAATGTCAGAATCTCTTGCCGGTCCCATGGCTGGTAGACCCAGTTGTACACTACCCTTCCCTTCGCATCTGGGTGGTTTGTATCATCGTTAGTCCCTGCACCTCGTGGAGGGACCCAATAAGGGGCAGCCTCTCGTATCGGCATCATGGTGTTAGATTGCTCAGTTTGCGGCTCGGTCACTACGGAGGTCGTAGGTTTTGTTCCCGATTTTCGTTCAGTGAGGTGGCGGAAAACCTCAAGCGTACGCGTAAGGAGGTCCGTCACATCACACTCGCCCTCATCCCCGATATCGACCTTCCGGTACAGAGTCGTTAGGCTCTCGGGGCCTTTGTCTCGATATCGGTCTTCGTATGCGTTCAAGACATGGTAGCACAGTCGTACGGTAAAATGTCGCCTGTGACTCCCGGTATACGAGTTAAACATATCCGTGATGTACTCTTCATCTTCCTTCCTTTCTACCAGTGTCCTTGCTATCTTGTCGATCCCTATTCGCTCATCTTTGATTAGTCTGTTTGTTCTAGCAGAACCAGCCCTTGGGGTCTCGGGGTCGTCTAACGTTGTCGTTTGTGCAGTATTTGATACAAGGGGTTCGGCCGGCACAGAGGCCATGGGGGCCGAAGCTGTGATGCTACCTTCGTTTGTACCTGGGGGTGGGAGGTGCTGTGCTAAGGGTTGGGAGGGGGCGTATGGAGGGGGCATGTGGATGGTCGGAGGACCTAACAGCAGATCATCGTTGGCTCGTTGTCTCGAGGGTAAATCGGGGTAGAGCATGGAGGACGTTCTAACCGGACACTGGCTTGATGTTTCCATTTCTAGTTTCTGTTTGGCTTTCTCTCTTTCCTTAATCTCTCCTTCCAGTTTCTGAGCAGCTAGGTGGGCTGCTTTTCGCAGCTCTTTTCCCAACCTACTCTCAGTTTTCTTTTTACGCTGTTCAGTTTCTTTGCGCCACATGCCGAAACTATCAAGCATAGTGGGCGTTGTCTTGTTTTTACCAAGGGCTGTTTCTAGCGCATTTATTTTGTCATCATCGAAGGATCCTACCAGTGGCCACTGACTTTCTCGATCCTTTTTCGTATATTTATGCCACAGTTTGTTATAGGCTATAGCGATCAATCCATGCTTCATGAACATGTCCTTATTAGGGGTGCCCTCCAGTGGAGCCGGATGGTTCACCTCTAATAAGCGGTCCGGGCTAAACAGGCTACCAATCAGTGGGGAGAAGACAGACATGACGGAGCACAACGGGGACAAAAAGTCAGCACTGCCTATCTTATCACTGCGTGCAAAGACTAGACAGAATATTTCTATTCTACGTTGTTTGCAGGCAGTGAACACCTCATGAACCAATATCGAATAGTCAACGTTCGGTCAAAACAATTCAGTGGGGAGAATAAGTAGGCCCGCAAAGGTCTGCGTTACCTACCCTTTCACTATCTGTAAAAAGGGGGGAGGGGGCTCTTTCCTGTTTGCAGACAGAGAATCTCCAGAAAACAGTCTGCGAACAATAGTTCAGTTTCAAATAATTAATCAGTGGGGGAGAAAGATAGGTGCAACGGTTGTATTACCTATCCTCCACTGTTTGCAAAGAGAGAGCCTGTTGTTTCTCCGTTTGCGGACAGTGGATCTCCAAATAAATTAACAAAGAGTAATACTAGTATTTTCTAAACAATTCAAATAATTATTTCGCAATTCGTCGTGTTTACACGACCTTACCCGGACCGCATGGACAGTTTCTTGTCTTCCGAATCCAGCGCCCGATCGTCCTCTTTTCTTCGTAATCCTCGCGGCACTCCTGATGGTTCCCAGTCAGGACCGTAGATCACTCGAGAGAGGTCTGTTCGGAACCAGTGAAGTTCGGATGATCGGCTGTCAGACGAGGGTCTATCGGACAGGTGCACTCCCCGATCGTTGCAGTCGTTCACTCTGTCGTCAGGACCTCTCCCACTGGATCCACGAGTCACTGATGGGCCCCACGTTTGGGACGCCAATTGTTAGAAAGGTCAGGCTACCAACCAGAATAAGAGATCCTGAAGTATTGCCCGGCGGTGTCGCCTCTTATACCCATAAGATATTAACAAAAGAAGAGGCAGGCGCTGGAGACTGGAAGGCAGGAAACAAAGGTTTTATTCTCTCCGGAGGAGAACACATCAGTTCGGACAGCAAGTATCGTCACGAGGTGCTCTAACCGCATCTCTGAGGCCTGGCCTCTTATACACAGTTAAATGAATTTTATTGCAGGTAACACAGTCTTGTAATGCTTTGAAGTATGGAAGGACATCCTCTGAATCTCCCCTACAGGCCCGTTCCCACACACATTTACAGTTGAAGTCCCCACCCCGGTCACAACAGGTGATGATTATCGCGCAGCTGGACATTCCGCCGATTCACGGAATGTGGGGGTTTGATCGGATCTCTTAGGGTGGGGGCTTTGATCAACTCGGGGGTCCTTTGATGAGGGAAGCTTTCTACTGTACGGGGAGGGGCAATAAACAGTATCGGCAGAGCTAGGTGTCGGCCTGGGAAAGAGGAAGACAAACGGGCACACAGGAAAGGGGTTTGTATCAAAGGGCCTGGGACCATGAAAGGAATGAAGGGAGGTGTCGCGCTGGGAACAGGATGGGGTTCTGAGGCAGAGTCGCGCTGAAGAGGGGTTTATGACTCAGGGCATGTGAGAGCGGGGGGGTTGTCAGCGTGCGGGGGGAATGCTTGCGAGGTTGAGAGAGAGAGAGAGACGCGCTGGCTATCAGCGAGGGGCAAGGAGGCCATGGTGCTCAAAATGGCTGCCGCTTACGTGCACGAATGGGTTCAAGGAGAGCAAGATGGCGCCGATAATGTTGACGTTTTCAGCTTAACTTTTAACAAGTACGTTTAGTCATTATTTTATCATTGTATGTATTTTATCTATTTTAAACACTGTATGGCTTAGAAACCATACCATGCTTTTACAGTATTATTTTATGATACTCCTTTTACTGTACGCACTTTACTTTATGACAAGTATTGCGGTTGCAGCAATTCACTTCTCTTGCATGAAAAAGAAGACTGTTCAATAAATAATCTCTTTTATTGAAAATTCCCGTCTCTCTGTTTCTCTGCACTTCTGGTGAAACTAAGCTTGCACGATTGACTGAGTAAAATAGCTATCTATTGTTTCCGCGACTCTGGAGATATACTCCTTATTCTTGGGGGAGCAAAGTTGTCATGTTTATGCGGTTGTCAGAAACTAAACCCTTCTTGTGAATTCGAGAAAGTTTCTAGTGACCTCTGAGCTAGTTGGCATTCATAATGAAGTCTAACATATTCAATAGAGACCTAGTCAACCTAAGTCCTACGTCTAAACTATAATTTATGTTATTCTAATGCACAGAGCCTATTGGGA
Organism: Lissotriton helveticus; assembly: GCF_964261635.1. Taxonomy (NCBI): domain Eukaryota; kingdom Metazoa; phylum Chordata; class Amphibia; order Caudata; family Salamandridae; genus Lissotriton; species Lissotriton helveticus. The sequence goes on from NC_136068.1 coordinate 790,438,633, forward strand.
TTATAGGAACTATACTACACCCTAAGGTCGCTGTGCAGGCAGCGGCTCGGTGACGGTCGTCCAGTGGCATCGATGAGACCAGGGCTGCAGTGCAAAGTGATGCGGTGCTCGTTCCAGTGCTGGCAGGTCACTGTGCAAGCAGCGTCATCGTTGCTGAAGTGCTGTCATCGGCTGATGAACCGGAGTGGATGACGCCAGTGTCAGTAGGCCAAGGCTGTAGTGCGGGATGAGGACGGTGCATTGTGTAACTTATGGGTTGTGTCCTTGAACCACGGTGCAAGCAGCGGCATAGATGTCGGCCTTGAGCATCATCGTCTGGCATACCAAGGTGAGGATGTAAAGTGAGGCGGTGCAGAGTGCGGTGCCCACAGGTCGTGGTGCGAGCAGCGGCTCGGTGGCAGCATCAGCAGGCACCGTCGATGAGTCCAGGGTTGTGGTGCAGCAGTACCCTCTGTTGTGCCTTCAGGACATGGAGTCAGCAGCGGCACCGTAGGCGGCGTTGGGTTGCTTTTTCTTCTGTTACAGCACAAAACACACAGTCCCCAGTGCTGAGGGTAGAAGAACTTGAAGTCTTTGCTGTTCCTGATACTTCTTGAATAGGGGGAAAGCTCTACCTCAAGCCCTTGGAGAAACTCACAAAAAGAGATTGCAGAACGTTCAAGTCCAGTCCCTTCACAGAAGTAGCCACTGCAGGCCAACACAGCAAAGTGGTAGTTCCTCCTCACGTTTCCAGCTCTTCTTCTTGGCAGTCTTCTTGGTCCAAAAGAGTTCTAATGTTCTGGGGTGTGGGCCCCAATATTTATACCCCAAAATCCTTTGTCCTCTCAGGTAGAGAGTGTCTGTGCTTAGTCCAAAACCAGTTCTGTCCTCTCTAGCCCAGCTTCCTGGTAGAGGATGGAGACAGCATTGTGCAAGGCAGACAGGGCCTATTCAAGTGCAAGGGAAAGCTCCTCCCACTACTTTGAATGCAGCCCAGGCCTATTCAGCACATCCCTGACTCATTCAGGAAAGGCAAGACACACATCAACCCTCCAGTGGCCATTTGTAAGAATGCACCTCCACAACCCCTGTCACTCCATAGCCAGACAGTCAATACACATTCTAGCAGAGGCACACAGGATGGCTAAGCAACAAAATACCTACGTTCTGAAAGTGGTATTTTCAAACACAAAATGTAAAAATCACCTTTACTAAAAAATGCATTATTAATATTCTGGCTAGACATACTAAACTTTATTTTCTACCTTGTTCCCAGGGATAGTTATGTTTATAAGATGATATAAACAAGCTCCCCATGCTGTCCTATGGGAACAGGTAGCCTTGCAATGGTGACAAACTAAATACACTGTAATTCACCACCTGGACATGTCACACACACCAGTACATGTTCTACCTTTAACATACACATCACCTTGCCCAAAGGGGTACCTTGGGACTATCTTAGGGGTGACTGACATGTAGAAAAACGGAAGGCTGGGGCCTGGCAAGTGGGTGGAATTGTCAGGTCAACATGGCAGGTACAAACTGCGCACATACTCTGCATTGGCTGGTCTGAGTTACCTTTTCGGGGCTACTTCTGTGGGTGGCACAACCAGTGCTGCAAGCCCACTAGTCTCAATATAAACAGGGGGGATTGATTCAGTTAAGGACTGTCAAGAGGCTGGAATCAAAATACAATTATACAACAACAGCGTGCCTCTGACACTATGAATTCAACAAATAACTGGAGTACCCAAACGTTTTTTTAATTAACGCTGGGATATTTGCATTTATCTTTCTTCTTTTTTCAATTTTTCAAGTTACACAAACACAACCCAATAGTGAGCATTTTAAACATTTCTTAATGTGTACAATCAGGGCAAGGCAGTGTATTCTATACTTATATACAGTGGGAAACAACTTAGACATGTTATAATATATACATTCGAGACAGGTGTATTCTAATAACAAAAAACATAAGGAAATATTAAAAAATATTTCAATGGTACATGCGGATGTGGATTTTTTCCATCCACCATTAGTCCTATAACTTTGTACAAAAAACAACAAGGGCAGGTCATAACTTTTTACTGTCCTCAGGCTGATGGTACTCTTTTATGCCAGGAGAGGTCAGGGGAGTTATTTACAACATGAGGGACAGAGGAACCCTGATAAAGGTAAAGGTAAAATCCCTTTACCGCCATCAGAAGGATTTTTGGAAGGAGAAAGCGCTGAAGAGAGAAGAGAGAGGACACGTTTGAAATCAGCAACACGGACCTGCCCGCGCCCTGACAGGACGAGAAAAGAAAATGCCCGTCACAGGTTCAGAGTAGCGGACCAGCGACAACCTACAAAATAACGAGCTCAAGACACAGTCAAGTAGTACCGCAGGACCCTTCGCCCCACATCAAGTGTGGCTACAATAAGAAATACGGTACACAAGTCCTGTCATTTTGAACTTGTATCTTCCCTGATGAAGACCTTCACACAAAGAAGTGCCACTTAGAAGGTCGAAACGCATTGGCCCACTTTGAGAGAGGTTCCCAGGCAAACCGAGTAGAGTACAGACCTCGGACTGAACCCATCTAGCCCTGAACTCAGGGTTCCTCTGTCCCTCGTGTTGTAAATAACTCCCCTGACCTCTCCCCTGGCACTCTCAGTACCCTTTACTAGGGCCTCAACTGGTCACTCAAATATGCCAATGATGTATACACCAAATCCATAACATAATTTCCAACAAGGAGCACTTGAACTTCAACACTGAACAGCAGTGAGAGAAAGTGCACAGAGACACTAAACCAGTAAAAACAGAGTCAAAACCGAGAGGTCAGAAAGCAAAAAGACAGGAGAAAGAGGCCAAAAGATGCCAAGTCTAACAGTGGGACATTTACCTTCATGTGGAAATGCTAATCCACATCTAAAACACAACCTCTTTTTTCATGTAGACATAACTTTGTGTCCTTCAGCCATTATTTTTAAGTATGGGCAAAATTTGCGAATTTGCGGTCCGCGAATTCGCGCGAAAGCGAATTCGTGGTCCGAGAAATCTGTGAATTTGTGATTTTTTTTTCGTGTTCGCAGGGCTCTTTGCATGTTTGCGGAGCTTTTTGCGTGTTCGCGGGGCTTTTTGCGTGTTCGCGGGATTTTTCAGCGCGGCACCGCGAGGTTACCCATGCGTTCGTACATGGGCTAGTTGCATGCTCGCGTTGTGCAATTGCGTGTTCGCGTCCGCTTTTGCGTGCTCGCGGACAACAAGTCTCGCGACCAAGCAAAAAAATCCACAAGCTTGCGAATTGTGAATTTTTTGACAAATTTGCGCGATTGGCAGAACGTGAATTTGTCAAAAATTCGCAAATTCCGCGAGCGGAACGGATTTTATGCCTATGCTTAATTATTTTTAGCTTACTTTTCACACTGGACTCATTCTAGGCACCTCCGACGTCCTTGTCAGTAGCTTGTCTATCAGCTCGCTCTTCAGCTCTGGCAGCCATCAATACTCTCTCCAGACTAAGAGTTTCTCTCAGCATTCATCTTCTGAATGAATCTGACAAGCATCCGTCAATAACTCTAAGACGCATAGCTTCTTCCTCATTAAAGTTATGGAACTAACAATGTTTGATGAGTGTGTTGAGCCTTTCCATGAATTCATCAATGGTCTCACCGACTTTCCGGTGTTCTCGAATGAAGATGTTTCAGTTGTAATCAGCATTTGACATTGGAGTAAACAGTAAACTTGAGATTCAACAATTCTGCAATCTGGCGATATGTGACTTCTTCATCATTTTGCTGCATTAGTCTCTTCAAGTGCATCAATTAAATCAACAAATGTCTCTATTTAAGCAGTCACACTATTGGCAATATTTTGCTTTTTGGTGGTATCAAATAGTGGTAGTGGTTTGAAGAAAGTGGCCGCATTGCAGCCAGCTATGGGAGTGTCTGACATCAAGAGTGGAGTTCTGTCGATGTTTGTCAGCTGTCCACTAGGACCTGCGTCATCTGCACCATATCTGAAGCACTGCAATGGTTCGGCCTCTGGATAGTCATGGGCAGTACATGGTACAGTGACTTCCTTACTGGTCTCCATTGGAGCCCTTCACTTTCTGGAGACCTCTGGAGTTGTTCTGAGCCGCTATCTGGCAGCTGTATTGGTGTGCCACTTTAGGTATCACACAGCTCAGTAAGCACAAACTTCGTGCTTCTTCTTAGGTCTCCTTCGCAGGTGCTTAAGTCATAGAGCTCCATTTATTGAGACTCTGGAAAGTGAACTGACAGTATGCTTTCTTGACCCTTGTTTCATCAGCAAGCACTTTACATATTTTATTCAAATTTGACTTCTTCAGTCTTTAGCACTACTTTTCAGTATCTGTACATATACCCCTTTGCCAAAAACTCTTCGTATCACATACTACATTATCTTCCATGGCTGCGTGGTACCTTTATGTCCAGTGGGTTCTTGCCCAACGACGTGTAGATTTTCTGAAATGCTTTTGTTGCCACCAACTGCTTCACAGCCGCTGGAGTTGCGCTTTGACTCCACATGCGTTAAGTGTTGGTTCTGTACTTCGACTACAACCTACATGGCATGCACAAGCAGTTTGCTTGGACCACAGCAAACAATCTGTGAGAGCACTGTTGATCTTCTGGTTACTTATCCCCTAGCTCGTCACCAGCTGTAGCGTCTTCCCCAGCCTGGGTACCTGCCAATGACTACTCCACACACAGAGCTTAGTATTGCACATCTTTATTCTGCTGCATGTAACTCTGAACTCAACATGCTATACCAGCCTTAACTGCATCCTTCTCTAACACTTACTCTGCAGTTCTACAGAGTCTATCAGGAGCTAAAAGGGTTCAATCATTTCTGACTTGCAAGACACTACAGGTGTGACTCATGGGCACTCCCTAACCAATGAAGTAAAAGTTCCTGGGGCCAACCCTACCCAATTTTTCAGTAGTTCCCGTTTGCCTCACTGCAAACAGGCCCAAAATGCACTGCATTTTCAAGATGGTGAACGTTTTTGCCCACTCAAATCCTGGGTTCTGAGGTCAAAGGAAAAGTACCAAAGTCCTCCCACATCCAAAACTAAAATCCAGATTGAATCAGGAACTGCACCCACAACAAACCCAGGGACCGAAGTCTGAAACAACAAAAGCAGGGTCCTTCACCAATCAGACCAGGGATAAACAATATCTGTCTTAGCATCCTTTTGTCTCCCTTTCAAGTCTGCCCCGTGGGGTACATGTGACTCAACAGACCTGTGAAGCAGTGTTTAATAGTGTGGTAACACAGGTCTACCACTGCCTCCACTCTGAATATTCTGTGCAGTTCAGAGGAGTCTTCTCTGCTCATTCATGCTAGCCTATTGTTTTCTAATGGGAGGCATTTCACACCTCGCTCCCACCTGTGTAAGGCTGGGTACAAGCTAAGAGCTGATAAAGGTTTATGCTAATTAGGCTTCAGACAGTTCAGGTAGGTGAAGGATACGTTTCTAAAAGTACTAAAAATCCAACTGTTCAAATTTGATTTGTAATACCTATCAATTAAACAGTTGTTTAGTTTATTTATTTTTCTAGCTGGTCCCATTTCTTAGTTAGAGCATTAGTATCTTAATCTGTACTCTGGTTTTCTACATAGGGCAGCTTTTTGGGTCTTGTCACTGTAAAGAAATGGTAAAAAAAAATTCTACATGTCCCACTTTTAAACACCATGCATCCCACCTTCTGGGCAACAAGCCCCACATAGGTATGACTGATTAATATTTAGAAAGATTTTATCAATCAAAGGGGATTATTTTAACAGGTTACACTACATATTTTACACTGCAGCTGTCATGCTATGTTGGTAGTCTAGAGGCTATGTTTTCTTTTGTCACACTAGTGGATGGTACAATAAGTGTTGCAGTCCACAAATGACAGTTAAAATGTCATGCCATGGCTGTATTTATGCACAATATATGGCCTTATAGAAAAGATAAGAACGCCAATTGGAGAATAGCCTATTTAACAATGGTTAAAGGGGGAGCACAGGCACCTTTTGCTCCTGGTTAGCAAGAGTTAAGTACACAGAGTTCTAAATCTAGCAAAAAAGATAGGATACAAATCTGGAGTGATCATGCAGGAAAATGTAACTTTCCTACAACACCCATAACCATGACTCCTTTATAAGGGCCTCAGTAAATTGAGAAATTATTTCAGAGAATGAGCAAATGGCAATAAGAATTCCTGTGTTAGAGCATATCAATATCAATGAAATAATTACCTTGGCAAGGATGCAAAGGGTGTAGCGCAGATATTACATAGCCTGGCACACATACACACTAAATTACACTAAATACATGCATGCAAAGAAAGAGACCACATTTGAATGACTGAGACCACAGCAGTTTACTTGGAGAAAACTATGTAGCTGGTTTATTTGATATAATATTGGGCTAACTTGCAGGCGATCCAAGGGCAGCCAGTGATGATGTGACCTAAGCTGGCTGCCTGTCTGATTAGCCAAAAAGGTCCAGGAATATACTAATTTGGTAATGAACATCTGGAGGGGTTAACACCACATCTGGAACCTCATATTTCAGGAAAGTAACTTGCACACAGAGGTGCAGCTTTGCTTGGCAAACCCACAGTTGATCAGGAACTACAACTGCCCTAGGGAATAATGGGATGCTGTCACTTTCATTCCGGGGACCCTGCATGAAGCCCCCATGGGATCTTTCTTCTGGTTGCTTTTCACATCAAAGACATTTGGATCGCCCTGTAACTCCACCTGCAATGCAGAACAAGAGAAAATAAAACATTGCAACACTTGCACTGCATTAGTAGTCACACACAGTTCCACATGGATAAGAGGTAGGGTCGGTTTTGTGGTGCTGGCTGGAACAAAGGGGATGACTCCTGCAGCCGCAGAGTATCTAAGGAGGATTCTGCCCTGGAAGTACCTGCTCTAAGGGTTTGACCTTCGTCCTCAGGTTCAAGCACTTCCCCATCAGGCCCTGATGGGAATAAAGCAGCAGACTTTTTGCAGCCTGGCAGGAGAATGCTGTACTAAGATGCTGCCAAATTTTCGCTCTGCGTGTTACTCAAGTAGCATTTCTATCCTCGTGTATCGAATGTGCTTGCCAAATATGTTATCAAAAGCTGACTGGTGTATGTGGTGGACATTTCCTCTGTGCTGCAACGAGAACATTCTGGCTATAATGTTAGTGTGATCACATTAGAACATCCAATATATTTATCACCCTTGCCTGCAGGCAATTGCACTGAATTGCAGATTCTCATACACATCTTTTTTTACACAATCGTGATTTGTATTTATATGCTTCTCAGAGCATGCAATGAAAACTAGGCATTAGCCAAATTATCCTTTCAAGATTGTTTGCTATTTTTGTAATGGAGAAAGACAGGAGGCAAAACACAGCTCACGCACTTGAAGGGTCATGGGAACAGCATCTGTGATGCTTTTCGGTTCCAGGCCTATTGCCTCTGTCATAACTTGCTTTTATACACACCACTTCCAACCACACAACTGGCACTTCAAATGCATTTTACTATTGCCCCGTGTAAAGGCTGTAATTCTAACTCCTGACCTGCAGATCACAGCATGTTTCAGGATGCAGTGCTCAATTCTCTGGGCCATCCTGCTGGCTAAGTCAATCCTTGCCGCTGCTAGACTTAGTTAGTGACAATACAATCAAATGGCTCCAGATGGTATAATTCTCCCTATGTACCACTGCTAAGAACACTAGGGAAAATCCAGGACGGAACTCCTTTAGGAAATGGGTTCTGTTTGATATACAATGCATAAATCTAAAGTTCCATTTCCAAATGTTACCTTTGAAAAACAAAATGTGTCAGTTTGGATTTTCTTTGCATTTTTAATTATAATTAAGTTGGCGTCCATAGGACTAAACAAAAATACACTGACAACACAAATACCAAGAAAAATGTTTTTTAAAAACTCAATACCATTTCTTTATTTTTTTAGTTTAAGATAAAGTTTATTGATACAAGATGAAATGCAGAGATAGAGGGATTCATTGTATGTAGTGAGTTGGGAGTAAATAAAAGTCTGTAGATGTAGAACAAAGTTTGGGTGGTATAGCAGCCAGGGAAGATTTTCTCATTTTAATCCAAATCTGATTCCACGTAAATGCAGAAAAGGAGGATTGAAGATCAGCTTCCCAGTGCAGCTCCTCTTTAGTTTTATCACTAATGGGTGAAAAAGGTGACAGAGACTGGTAGAGTTGTGATGCTGAGGGGGAGAGGGACAGGATGGATAGAGCATGTGAGGGTGAGGAGAGGGGACGCACTGTGGATGTCATGGCGTGATAGGATGTTTGGATTAGAGAAAGCAAGGAGGTATATTTGGAGAGATATGATAATGGGAAAGAAAAGCGTGATTGAGCAGAAGAGAAGGATAGCCAAGTATCCTCATTACGGAGTTGATGAACCCAAAGACGATCTTTAAGATGCCAATCTTTCCAAAAGAGAACTTTGTTATTTAATTTTATGTCCTTGTTATTCCATATGGAAGATTGAAGAAATCTGTCTGAAGGAGAAAGATGGTTGGTAAACAAAGGTTTAGGAAGTTTGCAGGAATTATTGAGTATAGGGAGGAAAAAAAGGAATGGGTCGTTGAGAAAAGGATGCGCTTTCTTGAAAAGAAAAGGGCTGAAAGAAGGAATTCTCAACATCAATCCATAATGGTAAAGAATAGGAATCATCATATTCTAATAAGAATAACGAGGCTTGTCTGTGAGAGAATGCATTATGATAGATCTGGAAGTCTGAGAAGTTAACACTTCCTAAACATTTGGGATGCTTAAGTTTATGCAAGGAGATGCGGGGAGGTTTGTTGTTCCATAATAATTTAGATAATATGGAATATATCATTTTAAAATGAGAATTGGGAATAGATATAGGGATGTTGGAAAGATAAAAAAGAATAACAGAGACTAACATCATTTTGATTGTGTCAAGATGACCCCCATGATAATCACAAAGAATTCCATTTAGATGTAACAGACTTCTAAAATAGAATCTTTAATAGAGGGTTTAAACCATAAACCCAGATATTTAATTTTGTCAGTGCTCCATTTGAAACCGGATGTAGTATAATCTGCAGAAAAGCACAGTTTATTTAATTGAAAAATTTCACATTTGTCAATATTTAATTTGTAGCCAGATACAGATGCAAAGGAAGTTACTTCTGATAAGTAGGCCGGGAAAGATGATTGCGGATGGGATAAAAAGAGCAAAATATCATCTGCGTAAACTGATAATTTCAATTTAAAATCTGGGATTTGGGAATTTAAACGGATCTTCATTAAGAAAGGCTCTAAGGCAAGAATGAAGAGAGGAGAGAAGGGACAACCTTGTCGTACTCCACGATATAATTGGAAGTTTGATGAAGAAAACTATTTGAGAGAACAGAAGAAACTGGGCAGGAGTAGAGTAAAGAAACATAATTTATAAACGTGGAACCAAAACCAAACCAGGATAAAGTAGAGAAAATAAAAGGCCATCCCACTCTATCAAAGGCCTTCTCACTATCTAGAGAGATGGCTGCCAATTAATCTTTATAGGATCTATCTTTAGTAAGGACATTGAAAAAGAGTATAGTATTATCAGAAAGATGCCTTTAATAAAACCATATTGTTCACGGCCAATTAACGAGGAAAGAAATTTGTCTAAACGAAACGCTAGGATTTTAGTAAAGATCTTATAATCGAGATTAATTAGAGAGACGGGACGATAATTCTTAAACCGAGTATGATCCTTGTGGTCTTTAGATATTAAATATATTCGAGCTTCTTGAAAGGAGCCTCCAGAATGTTTAGAAGAAATAAAGAAGTGAAATAGTTGATATAATTTGGGAATAAGGAAATGAGAAAAATTAGAATAAAATTTAATGGTGAAACCATCAGGTCCTTGGGCTTTACTCTGTTTAATAGTACGAATTGCATTACTAATATCAGATTTCTTAATGTCGTCATTTAATATCGAAAAGTCTAAATCTGGAGAGGAAGGAGGGGTAATAGAAGAGAGATATTGAGAGATTGTGTCTGAAGAAACAGAAATATCAGGAGTGTAGAGAGACTGGAAGAAATGGGTGAATTCTCAATACCATTCCTAAGACATTGAAAGTAATATCACATCAGTGAGATTTTATTATTGTTCTTCTTCAAACCTGATGAATTTATGCCATGTGCATCCCTCAACATTGTTTAAATATTAAGGGCCTTGATTTCTGTATATATTGCTCGAAGATAGCAAAGGGGCCACAGTGGAACATAATGTGGGCTTGTGTCTCAGTCGCATCCTCACTAATGCAGGAGTGTTCCTCATTAGTCAGCACCACGTACCACATACCACAAAATCACAAAAAGGTAAATGCCTAAACTGATTATCAAATAACTTCATTCTATCTCTAAGGTTCACCAATCTCCCAAGTTACACAGCACGTGAAATTGGTATTTGCCCTGTTGGATGTGCAACCATCAGGTCCTTGGGCTTTACTCTGTTTAATAGTACGAATTGCATTACTAATATCAGATTTCTTAATGTCGTCATTTAATATCGAAAAGTCTAAATCTGGAGAGGAAGGAGGGGTAATAGAAGAGAGATATTGAGAGATTGTGTCTGAAGAAACAGAAATATCAGGAGTGTAGAGAGACTGGAAGAAATGGGTGAATTCTCAATACCATTCCTAAGACATTGAAAGTAATATCACATCAGTGAGATTTTATTATTGTTCTTCTTCAAACCTGATGAATTTATGCCATGTGCATCCCTCAACATTGTTTAAATATTAAGGGCCTTGATTTCTGTATATATTGCTCGAAGATAGCAAAGGGGCCACAGTGGAACATAATGTGGGCTTGTGTCTCAGTCGCATCCTCACTAATGCAGGAGTGTTCCTCATTAGTCAGCACCACGTACCACATACCACAAAATCACAAAAAGGTAAATGCCTAAACTGATTATCAAATAACTTCATTCTATCTCTAAGGTTCACCAATCTCCCAAGTTACACAGCACGTGAAATTGGTATTTGCCCTGTTGGATGTGCAATCTGGACCACAAACGATTTGATGGAGCCAGGGCCTGACTGTCCGTTTCCCGCACCGGACATTCCCCTAGGTTGGTGGAGGGAATAAAGGCTTGTTTTTAAATGCCCACGAGCTGCTGCAGCCCTATGTCACTGCAGCCTCCAGCGGCATGTTGGACCAAGCAAGGGCTGAACTGCCTGGCAATGCAGTGGGAGGTGTTAGCACAACAAAGTACGCCCCTGAATGACTCCCCTGAATCCTCTGGATAGTGGGCGGAGTAATCCCCCAGATGGCGCTGGTGGCATCGGAGGCTAGTTTTTGATGGTGTCACGTCACTTTCCTGTTCACCGAGGGGGGTCTAGCTGGGCTGCACAACGCAGGTAACAGTAAACAGACGCAGCCCCTTAACAGCACCAGTGATTAAAACAAGCTGATGAGTAATGACCAGTCAATAAAAAGGGGCTGACTGTGAAGTGGATGTATGCAGGGCCAAAGCACTGCCCTCTGCTTAGGCACCTGCCAGCCAGTACGGCTCTGCCCTTGATTTCATCATCTTTCTTCCATGATTTTCTCTGGTGGGTACTAGTTTCCCAATTAGGAAGCTGTGTAGTCTGTATTTTAAAAGACATTTAAAGTTACGATAAAAAATACATTGGGTTACTCCGTTCTTATTTTGGGAAAGCTCATCAAATATTTGGATCTTTGGGGCAAATGTCGTCTGTCAATAAGGAACGGGGATGAGGTTTCAGAGTTAAAGTATGCTTCAAAGGAGTACAAATTTCGACACACAGACTCACTATGTGTTGTCCTAGGTATCTTCTATCCTGACCCTCCGTTATATAACTGTCACAACAGGAAGCTAGGAATCATTCACTGCTCTATTTCAAAAAAGCTCTGTTTGGAGGATGTCTCAGGGCCCCAGTCATAGTATACATTTGTTCTAGCTGTATAAAAATATAAAGAAACAAAACATATTGGTTTGGCTTCGCAGGTTAATGATTGAATGAAGACAAACACAATAACACATGGGTTTATTTTAAAGTAATAGTAATGACCCTGAGAAACAGACTGTATTTCGAGCAAACTTGGCCAGTCCTGAGGGTTTCTAGTTAAGCGTTTGAATTCCTGGTCATCCGGGCTCTCTTAGGGCAGCTTGATGTTTTTACTTAAAGACTTTTAGTTAAAAGTGACCGTGCGCATGTAATTTTAAAAATCTCACCGCTGAAGCACATATTCTATCATTCTCAGAAACCTGAATCCCTGCTGGTTGACCACTGAACGCAGTAGCAGGCACATTAACCCACTGAGGTTTGTTAGTGATAGAGCGGTAATTTCATCTGGTAATTTCTCAATGCAAAACACTCATGCTACCTCTATTTTACCACTGAAAAGGTGTTGGGCCCTTCACACCATGTATTACCTTCAGGAGACTTTAAATAATCATGAACAGTCAAAAATGCAATTATTACTTAAGCCAATGAAGAGAGTTGTTGAGTATTTTAAAGGGTTTTATTTTCTAGTCAAAAGTTAAGTTTTTCTCTGACCCTTTATTCATTAGTAAAATATCAATCAGGTTACAGAATTTGGAAAACAGGAAAAACAGAATTAATAAACAACCTATTACAGTCTGCATATAAGCATTACATGTAGGAAAGAAAATGTGGCACAAAATATCAGTCAAAACTCTTAAAGACTTTCTAAGAAAAATAGTCTTGTAAGGCTAATCAATAGTTTGCAAAAATCTCCCATTTAGAAAAATAAATGCATAAGACAAATACATCTTTTCAGACCTAATTAATTAGTCAAAGCATAAACTTAAAGTTTAGCATCCAATTCTATCCTAATCAGCTGCAATCTCTGCATCTCTGTGTCTCTGATAGGAACTGCTCCTTGAAAGCACCCTCCTTCACCAGAACTTAAAGGAATGTGGCCTGGTGCCAAAATATGACATGCAAGGACTTTGGAAAAAATTAGCAGGAAACCCCCCACCTGACTCTCCTCGGACGCCCAAGGCTGCACCCGTGACGATCTCGTACCTAATCCATAGAATGTCTGGTCTAATCCCTCAAGAGCTCACACGCCCCCCTAAAGCTTAGGAGCCTAAAGCCTAATGAGCCTAGAAGCCAACCACGCCTCCAAAGAGGCCATTATTTATACTCTAATTCTTTGCAGACTACACAAAAATGTTGCATCTTCAGGACAACTTGTACGTGATTGGTCAGCCATGATGGCATGATGTCTCACTATCCTGACTCATTCCAAAATCCTGAGTATGCCAGTTTTAACAAAAGAAGCATAAATGAGTAAATACATTTTATAAGTTTGCAACATTTGCTAGGAAAAATGTTCCTATCCTGTCCTCTTCCTTCCTTGCACAGCGCAGGCTAGAAGGGTACTTTAGCTAACTGGTACATTGGCACAATCACAAGAATGTACTGTTCACAGTGGCCTTGACTCCTTCTTGTCATGTGGAAAGCTGGCACAGTCTGCGCATGCTCTCTTCTCTTTAATGAAAGTTATAGCCTTGATGGATTAACAGGCAGCCATGATTTCTTAGGCCCAAAAAGCAAACCAAACAAAAGAGAATATTAATTTCACGTAAATCAGCCCATTATGTTTCCCAACTTCATACTAATACCCCTTATAAATGTTTACCTAGCCAAGCTATTAGTACAATGTAACAAGTTGGGCTCCCACGCTTTGTGTGCTTAGTTCAGCTCACACCCCTCGAATTTTAGAGTTAGCCAGTCACACTGGCTGGGCCGGACTGGGAACCACCACCGGCCCTGGCAAAGTGCTCGGCTGGCCCCCCTCCCCACTTGGGGGGGGGGGGGGCGGGGGGTTGGAGGTGCAGTCTGGCTCTTTGCCCGGGCCGGTTGTCGGACGATTTTGGTAAAGGGACGATTTTTCAGCTATGCTGCAAAAACGGCCCTGTAACAAAAACGGCCCCAGGGGCCCAAACCGGCCCCCACCCGTGCGGCGTGCTGGGGATTGCCCGGTGCCCGCTATGGCCAGTCTGGCCCTGCACACTGGCGCATTAAAAACTCTGTGGACATCTCAGTATGGGAAAACTGTGCCTATTGCAGATCCCAATTGATGTGCATCATGAGAGATCTGAGAATGTCTAAATACATTGTGATCAGTGCAGGATTCAAAACAAAACTGAGGTGTGTGCTATAACAGCTTTGTGAATGTCACTCTAGTGAGACAGTAAGGGATGAAAGATGTGGGACAGTACTGAGGTGTATTGTGAGAGCCCTGTCAATGTATTAGAATTCTGATATCAATATCTTACAGTGTTTAACGCTATATCGAAAGAGCCCCATTCCTCCCAGCGAGGCTCATTGTATTAGACCCGCATTGCTACTTCTGTGGCACAAATGTATCTGGATGCTGTACATCCAATGTTCTATAACAGGTACATACATTTCTAAGGGGCACATGCCCTATTATTGAGAAAACGTTCTCCTGTGTAGTGTGGCAGAATACAATATTATATTAGTTCATTATTTACATGTCTGTAGAACTTACAGGTTTGTAGCCAATATATTTAGAAAATGTGGGGTAAAATACAAGGCTGAGCCTCCATTATTCTTGACATTTCTTGGGCTGGGAAACTCCCCAAGTACTTAGGCCTCCTGGGGAGTAGTTTGGTTGCTATCACTGTGTTGTACAGGGCTACAGTGATTCTTTTTTTGCCAGTGCTGCTTCAGGTTACCGTTTCAGCACTGGATTAACTTGATAAATCTTTATTTAATAATTCCTTCAGGTTTGACCTGGCCCTAAATGCAGGGTCACCCCAAACATTTTGTCTTCACACCTCTTGTTTTGCTGAATTTGTTTCTGTTGGACTGAAGACTCTGCACAAATTACCACTGCTAACCAGTGCTAAAGTGCTTCTGCTCTCTCTTCTTTCAACATGATGAAACGGAGTTAAACCCAATTGTCACATTTAATGTACTTGTAAGTTCCTAGTAAAGTGGTACTGCATGTACCAAGGGCCTGTTAATTAAATGCTACTGATGGGCCCGCAACACTAAGTGCCCAAATATGATGTCAGACGGACCAGAGTCTGTCCAACATCGTTTGGGGACTGGGAACCTCCTTTCATCGTTTCCAGCCCAGCAAGTAGGATGCGACTGAACACTGTTCGATCGCAACACTATTCTCTACAATGGGAGCATGCATTCTGAACGGAATGCCTGCTCTAATTGTAAAGAGAGTAGGTGCAGTTTATCCCTGCACTCCATTGTAGGCACCTCAAGGTGCCTGCCACTGGGTGCAGGGATCAATAGGGGCTGCCATTCCTAGGCCTTGCACCCATGTGGGCCCTGCTGGGGGCCCCTGAAGTCAGATTCTCACAGCCTTTCTGTGTCAGAAAGGCCAGCACAGAAAGGCTGTGGGAATCTACCACCATAATTCCTCAGCCGGAAATAGCGGCCCGGGGATTGATGGAGGATTTCCAGATGGCAGCCGGGCTCTCCGAGCCCGTCTGAGGCTATTCAGAAATCCAGTTCGGATTCCTTACCGACCGACCCCATCAAAATGGGTCAGTCAGAAAGGAATCCGAACTGGGCATTCCAATGTGATCGGAACGGCTCAGACCGTCGGGCGGAGCAGGCTCCAACCACATTGGAATCGGCCCCTTTCTGTGCCACCCGCTTAAGTAGCCCTGTAAAACATGTCTGAAACCCGCAATTGCAGCCTGCGTGTGTAATTTCAAGGAGATGATAGACGGAGTGCTGACATTTTTCAGACACTCACCCCCAGTCACAGACCTGGGCTGAATCCATCATCATTCTTTAGCTCACTTCGTCACCTCTGTTCAGACCCAGCTATATGCAAATCAGTCTTGACCCGGTCCCTCATGGGAACAGTCCAGTCCAAACTGCCAAGCCAGGTCTTCTCTAAACTGAAAACAAGCATCCTGGGACCGGTTTCTGGGTAACACCATTCATCAGCCAGGCTAGCTTGAATCCAGTGGCAACATGAGCAAGGGACCCACGTCTGGGAATACCATGCCAACTTAGGGCGTACAAAGCAAACACAAGGAGATGATGGATGGAGCGCTGAAACGTTTCAGACACTCACCACCAGTAAGAGATCTGGGTTGAATCCATCATCATTCTTTAGCCCGAAACTGGTCCCAGGATGCTCTGTCAACTGCAACAATTGCCAGATGGTTAGAAAGAGGCAGGTATGAACATAATGAAATACGATGCACACTCCCTTAGAGGTGCCATGGCAAGAAAAGCCTTATGGAAGTAGGTTGGATGGCATTTAGAGAGTGGCTGATCAGTCAGGTGTAGGAGTAGTTGCAAAACATTACTTCAGACTGGTTGAGCATGTAGTGAATGCGGTTTTGAAAGTTTCAAACATGCATAATGCTAGCCCCCATCTAGTAATGAAATGATGATTCTCCAATTGATATGAAGAAAGAATTTCGATTTCTTTAAAGATATAAAGGCTAGCATAGCTCCCTTCACTCCCAAACGTGGTTATAAAAAAAGATTGAAAATTGGGGAAAGGGACGTAGAAGGATAGGACTTACTAAACTACAATTAAATATGAAACAAGGGGGTCTAGGAGTACCGGATTTGAAAGCTTATTGCCATGCCGGCCAACTACAGTGGTTGGCGTACTGGTTAGCAGGCCACAATTTGCACAAGCTTGCCATGACTCGCTCAGCCTAGGAAGGAGGACAGCTGCATACACTTCTCTTACCAAACAGAAAACTCCCCTATACAGCGCCATCACTGTTGAGAACTACATTGATATATTGGGGAAAAAAAGCAGTGCGCTACACAAAGACAGTGGCCCCTTACGGGCCTAATATCCCAATACGAGGAGTTCCATTGACATCAGGGACAATGACTCGCTGCCATATAACTGGGTGGGAGGAAGCGGGTGTGAACACGGTTGGCATGTTTTTTATGGATGGCAACCTGATGAACCACAATGCTCTCGTGAGAGATCAGGGAGTACCGAATACATTATTCCTACTCCATGCCAATATTATTCGATATATAACATCGGTCTGGGCCCCAGAAGGAACAGAGCCCCCAACACATGAACTGAGTTGCATGCAATACCTGATGGGTAACGGTGGCCATTTGACAAAATGGTTATACTGCGGAATTAGATCCCACACTGTAGTATCACTCCAGAACACCTGTGACAAATGGAGCACTGACATCGGCCGGGTACTTACTGATAAAGAATGGGGAGACATTGCTAGAATATCCAAGAAACATATCCAGAAATCCAAAATTTAAATTCATACAGCTTATGATTGTACATCAGGCCTACTTAACCACGCATAAATTACATTTAATGTTCCCAGACACGGCAAATGGCTGCCCCAGATGCCACTCGCCAAATGCTGCTTTATTACATATGATTTTGACGTGCCGAGATTAATCCCATATTGGTCCTCCGTACACAAAATAGTGTATAGAATTGCCCCGGTAAAATGCAGCAACGTACTTGAATACTGCTTATTAGGATTGTGTTCAAAAAGATAGAAGGGGAGCCCTGCGCGCAAGTTTGCTAATTTGGCCCGAATACTAGCTAAATGAAATATTACTATGAGATGGAAAACGGCCAAATCACCGTCTCTACTAGAATGGTACGCCGAAATGGTTAGATGGGGTAAGGCAGAAAGCGCAGAGCTTAAACGAGAAGAAGACAGGGGGCTGCGTAAGAAACTCATTTCACTGGACTGGAGTACGTAATCTTTATTGCTTGATTAATTAAAATCTTAGCAGTCTGTACAATAAAACAGGTAATTAGCATTGTTTCATATTCCCTTTAAAGCTGAGACTCTGTATTCTAAAAAAAACTAGAATTTTACTAGTTAAAATGACATGTACTGAAATTGTGTTACACTTCATTAGTTCAGGCAGAGTCTGGATACAAGTCTGAATGTTAAAAGCTAAGACACTGTATTAAAAAGAAAACAAAAAAAACATGGATTTGACTAGATAAAATTACATGCCCTCAAACTGTGTTGAACTTCATTAGTTCAGGCAAAGTCTATGTACGAATCCTGAGCTTACGTCTTCTCCTGGGCCCATGGGTCTTAGTTGGGATCATAGGTGAGCACCTGGCAGGGAACCTCAGGCGCAGTTGAATATACTCGAGATTCTTTGCCTAGTTTTGCCTTTGCTTCTTTCATAAAACGGACAAAGTTGCAGAGTAGCCTGACGTTGGCTCCTTAGAAACACGCCTTCACTGCCTGTCTGCAAGACCGAATATGCAGTGCGTTTATATGTGGTTTTAACAGTTCTCTCCTCTCCAGGTCGAGAGCCTTACAGATACACAGAAGGTGCAACACATCTTCCTTGGTTTCTCCACATAGTCTGCAGAGGGTGGTTATTGGTGGTCGTTTCCAAGGGGGCATATGAGTTTGGGCAGGTAGAATCCCCATCCTCATTGCCAAAAAGCGTTCCTTCAGCGTTCTAGAGAAGCTGGTGCCTACATACGATTGTGGTAAGCATTTTGAGTAGCTTTGAATTACGAACCAGCTATGAGCCCTCTTGTTTAGGTCTGCTCAATCTTTTTGAGTAGAGACGAGGTTTATTGACTTGTTAACCAGGGTTTTCACATTATTGTAAGGGAGACCAGATTCCCAGATGTTCTGAAGGGCTAACTCTCTGATCCCTAGTTGAAGATAAGCCTTGGCCGGGAAGTTGTTTTTCCTTACAATTTCTTTCCAAAGAAGTGAATTCAGTCATCTGGCCGTGGAGCTCTTTATTTTGTACCAGGTTTTGACATACGCAACTTTCCGGTTTATTGCCTGGTTTGGGAATCCGAAGTCCAGTCTTAACTGCGCTGGAGAGGTATATTTTGGCAGCTTGAATATTATTCTCAGCGCTTTGGAGACTGTTTTGTCTAAGATTGTTTCGTCCTTCCCTCTCATGGCCTCACTGCCGTAAGTTATCGTTGGGAGAAGCTTGGCTCGTAGTACTTCAAGCAGCGGGACCAGGTTTGGTCCAGTTATTTTGTTTTTAAGGTTTTTCAAGGTGATAGCTAGGAGGGTCCCTCACCTTAGTATTGCCTCTTTTTGTTGGTTGAATAAACCTTTGTTATCAATAATTATCCCTAGATATTTGTACTCATTGACCACTTCGAGATTACAATCTCCCAGCCGCCATTTTGATCGTCTTTTTACATGTCGCTCATTTAGTACCATAATTTTTGATTTGTCTAAGTTGATTTCCAGCCCGTTCCTTTTGGCAAAGTCGTTTGTGGTGTTGAGTAAGTGCTGTAAGCCTACTTGGGTTTGACTGATTAAGACCAGATCGTCGGCGTACAGTAGATTTGAAAGTGAAAGGCCACCCAGATTTGGCGCTTGGTGGTTGCAATTGTCCAATTCCGTCAAGAGATCAGCTATGAAAAGGTTAAATAAAGTTGGAGCAAGAACGCAGCCCTGTTTTAGGCCTCTGGTCGTTGGAATCCGCCTGGACACGATGGTGCCACTCCCCAGCTTTATTTGAACCCATGTCTCAGTGTGTAATAAAATGAGTTGGTTCAGGAGGGGAGGAGGAATTCCCCATCGAGGTAGTTTTGACCATAATTTTCCTCTGTCGATACTATCAAAGGCGGCTTTGTAGTCAATGAAGCAGACGAATAGTGATTGACTGATTGCTTTTGCAGAGTCGGCTAGCAGAGAGAGGGCCAGAATGTTTGTGGTTGTCCCCAGGTTTTCCTGGAACCCCGTTTGGTTAATTGGGATTAGTGTTTTTTCCCTAGCCCAATCCTGTAGTTCGGTCAATATAAGGCCTGCATATTATTTGGCCTCGATATCAATAAGAGCAATAAGCCTGTCATTTTTTGGGTCGCTCTTGCAGCCTTTTTTATAGATGGGGATATGATAGAACCTTTCCATGATTCTGGTATTGTTCCTGTGACTGGAATGTGATGCTGGAAGAATTTATTGCTATAGATTTACAGGCAGAACAAATATAAGAATGTATTCTGGTGGATGTCGATTTCAATACAGGGGACGGATGCATTATGGGATGTTGTATGATATATCATATATAACTGAGGAGCACAATGGCTGGAATATATTGTGTCAATATTTACACTGTCATGTTGATTATTATCCGCAAATAATAATGTACCGCTGAGTCTGGAGGGTGGGAGGGAGGGGGGTTAGTTACTGTTTTATATTTGACTAAAACACCATAGTGAAATGTATATGATATGAATTACTGGTTGTAACAGATATAACGACAAAACTTAATAAAAAGTATGTTGCAAAAAAAACGATTGAAAAAAAAGATTAGGTGTTTATTTGATAATTTTGAAATGTCAGTATTTTATGATTGAAAGGGAGCTGTTTCAAGTTTATTGAGAAGTTTGTTTTTATGGTGATGTAATGCTCTTTATATAAGCTGCTGCAGGAGCGGCATTAAATTAAGCTAATGAATAATGCTAGCTTCCTTATCTTTAATGAAATCGTGTTTCTCGCTCCATAACCTGGTGTATGTTTAGAATACCTACGAGCAGCGATCTACCATAAGTAATCCATGACCTCACTAGCAGTGAAACCACTGGTTTTAAGTCATACTCTGGGTTACAACCAGTGCTTAATTTATGTTTGTGTTTGGCCATGCTTGGCACTGTCACTTACTTTTAAAAACTGGCATGAATTTATCGAAGACCACCACATGGTGTTATAGTGTGTCTACATTTTACAAGAGCAGATCAGTGGCGCATCAAACAATGCAGTAGTCTTACAAAAAAGATAAAAGTAGCTCTTCCCTATAGTTTCAGATGACCTGAAATAGTCTAAAATGTCACACTTTTATGAGTGTGTAAACAGTAAGTAATGTAGATACCGGCAATCAACATCAGTGGGAGAAACTGTTGTTGGTGATAGCTGCAGTGAACCCTTATAGGCTTGTGTACTTATTTCCTAACCAATTCAACAAGGGATGTAAAGTCAGTCCTCTTAGAAGGAGTTCATGTTGGTTCATGAAGGTTAAGATGGTGTCTTGTATGAAGCCCAAGTACCAAGCAGAATTGATGATGGTGGTTGATTGAGGATGGCAGTCAAGCATGTTCAATGAATTTATCCACATTTGTACTGTTATAGCACATTAAGGCAGGGAAAACCAACATGATTTCTTTTTCATTGAATTAACCTTAAGAGAATGATGGAAGATCCATACTCTAATATCATTTATGGTATGGGCAAGGAAGATAAAGCCTAGAGGATGTAGATATTTTAGTAGAACTAAGTGTATTCAGTGTAACAGTAGAGAGAGATGTTTTCATTTCTTTTTTTTTTTTTTTAAGTTTGAAGTTTATTAAGGCATAAAGAAGAAAAGACAGTACATGAAGAAACAATCATAAGTTATAAAAACAAGAAATCTCTCTTACAACAGAATGGAATTGATCATAGAAATAGCGTGAAACAAAAACAATATACATTAAAATTTCAGGAATTTTGAGGGTAAGGGGAATACATCAGAATCATATATCGTAGAAGTGTCAAAAAATAAAACATAGGATGCATCAATAAATTGACATATAACAAGGTAAAACATTCACGGTGGTTTTTGAACTTCAACATTACATAGTGGAGAAGTAGGAGATGGTCTGGTAACTCTGGATAAATATTCGGTAAGGGGAAGCCATAGAAGGTCACGTTTAATTGCTAGGGAAATAGGGGAGACAAAATTGGTATCCAGACGATGATTAAAACAAACTGCATTCCACCACGCAGAGAAGGAAACATCCTTAGCTTGTTTCCAATGCGATGTAATATGATGAAAAGCAATGGCTATCAGGAGATCGAGAAGTTTGTGGTTATGGTGGGGTCCAGAGAGATCAGGGGAAAGGGAACCTAGAAAAATGTGAAGGATTGAAAAGGGGAGAGTGAGTTGGAAAATTCTATGAAGTTGGGACCAAACTAATTGCCAGAAATGGAGAATGGGAGGGCATTCAAAGAGCATGTGTTTCAAATCAGCCAAAGGACAGGGACAGGACCAACAAGTGGAAGAGGTGTCTGAGGAAAAAGAAGATAAACTTACGGGAGTATATAATGTACGATTATAGACAAAAAATAAGGTTTGGGTAGTATTGGCAGCTCTAGATGTACTATGAATTTTAGACCAAATTTTATCCCACAGATTAGGGGGCCAGTTTTGAGACAAATCTTTCTCCCAAGCCAACTCAATCTTAGATTTAGTGCGGTCAGTAGACAATTGTAGAGATTTATAGAGAAAAGAAGCAGAGGGGGATTGGTCGAGAGCAGTAGAGATGGAATGGTAAGGTAGAGGAATAGAGTTGATAGTAGGGAGGGAGGAAAGATATTGAAGAAGGGAGGGGATCAGTGATAAATATTGTTTACGAGAAGAGGGAGGTAACGAAAAGTGTGTTTGGAGGGAGTGAAAAGGAAGAGGGCGAGTATCAGAAATAAGTTGAGAAACCCATTTTAAACCACGTGAATGCCAGGATTTCCAATAGATTGAGCGATTCCGGATTTTAAGGTGTTTATTATGCCAAATAGGTTGGGTGTGAGTAGACGAAGCAGAAGGGTAGGAGGATAACAAGTATGGATGAAGAAGAGAACGTGTGTGAGAGATGATGGGAGATCGGAGAGAGGTGACGTTAGAGGAGAAGGAAAGAACTTCTTTGAAATCATAAGGATGAAGGAAAGATGATTCTAGCGTCAGCCAAAGGGGAGGATAGTACGGAAGATCTGAAGAGAGCCAACGTAAGGCTTGTTTTAAGGAAAAGGCAGTGTGATAGGATTTAAAATTGGGAAATTTGACTCCGCCCAAAGATTTATCTTTCTTTAAAATAGAGAGAGCTATGCGGGATTTTTTGTCTTTCCATAAAAACTTCAACAGAATAGAATCAATCGACTTGAAGAGGTGATTAGGGATGCGAATGGGAATCATAGAAATAGTGTAGAGGACCAAAGGAGCTAGCATCATTTTTATGGAATCCAGGCGACCCCACCAAGAAAGAAAGAGAGGGTTCCAACGATTGATAGAAGAAGTGAGCTTAGTAGAGAGGGATTCGAAATTAAATTTGAGGGTATCAGAGAGACGAGGGGCGAACCAAACACCTAGGTATTTAATCTTAGAGGGTTGCCAGGAGAAGCCAGAGGTATCAAATAGATGTTTTAGACATAAAGGATTCAGGGGGAGGATTTCACATTTGTCCGTATTAAGTCTATATCCAGATACATTAGAAAAAGCGGAAACTTGATTAAGGAAGGAAGGTAATGTTGTTTGAGGGTCTGAACAATAAAATAAAATATCGTCAGCGTACACCGATAATTTAACTTGCTGTTGGGGACCATATTGAAAACCAGAAATATTCTCATCAAGTCTAATTTTGGTCAAAAAGGGTTCTAAAGCTAGAATGAACAAAAGAGGAGATAGAGGGCATCCTTGTCGAACACCTCTTTGAAGGGGAAAATAAGCAGAAGTGATACCGTTAACAAAGATGGAGGCATGAGGGCTAGAGTAAAGTAAAGAAATAAGAGAAATGAAATTTTGTGGGAAACCGAACCAACGAAGAGCTTGAAACATAAAATCCCATCCGATTCTATCAAAGGCCTTCTCAGCATCGAGAGAAATGGCAGCTAGCGGGGAAGGAAGAGAGGCGGCTCTACTCAAAATGTTAAAGAAAACACGAGAATTATCTGATGACAAACGACCTTTAACGAATCCAGATTGCTCCGGACCGATAAGTTCTGGTAATAAGGGATCTAATCTAAGTGCTATAATTTTGGCAAAAATTTTATAATCTGTGTTTACCAGGGAGATTGGGCGATAATTTTTACATAAAGTATGATCCTTATCTGGTTTGGGTATTAAACAAATTAAGGCTTCTTGAAAAGTTCCCTGAGAAGAGCCGGAATCGATAAAGGACTGAAACAATGATAAAAGTTTAGGGAGGAGAAGGGAAGAGAAGTGATTGTAGAACTCAATGGTAAAACCGTCTGGGCCTGGGGCTTTGCCTCTACGGAGGATTGAAGCAGCATGGGAAATCTCAGAGAGGGAAATATCTAAATTTAACGAGTGAAAATCAACATGAGAAGAGTGAGGGGAAGGAATATTTTGAAAATACAAAAGAAGATCATCAGGATTAGGGCTAGACTCAGGAGTATATAAAGTTTGGTAGAAAGAGACAAATTGAGCTAATATGTCTTTGTCTTTGAACAAAAAAACACCAGCTGGACCTTGTAAAGATTCAATCTTTGTTTTCTCTTTGCGTATTTTAAGGTAGTTAGCTAAAAGTTTGCCCATTTTGTTTTGGCCTCCGTAATAGCGGGAGTTACACTTAAGGAGAGAATTTGATGCCGCATTTGTGGTAAACTTATTAAACTCAATTTTAGCAGAAATAAGGTCGCGAAGTGAAGATTCAGAGGTAGAATTATAATAGGTATATTCTAGTTTCTTAATTTTATCCAAAAGTTGAGTTGACTTGGTGATCGATTGTTTTTTCTTTTGAGAGACGAAATTGATGATAAAACCTCTAGCAGCTGCTTTGAAGGCATCCCACACCGTGACAAAGGAAGACTCAGGGAGTTGATTGAGTGTAAAGAATTCAGAGGCAAAAGCTATAAATTTAGTGGAGAATACGGGGTCTAGGAGTAGAGAATTATTAAATCTCCAGCGTCCTGAATGTGGAGAGAAGGGGATAGGATCGATATCGACAAAAACGGGAGCATGATCTGAAATTAATATGGAACCAATATCTGAATGAGTGGCTAGCTGTGCCAGGGGCTTGCTGAGGAAAAGGTAATCAATACGAGATTGAGAGTGGTGGGTGGGGGAATAGAACGTGTATTCTTTAAGGTCGGGATTACATAGTCTCCAGATATCAACTAGAGCATAGTTTCGAATAGAAGTAATAAACTGGGAATGCATCTTAGAAGGAATAAACTTAACCTTGGAATTTCTGTCAAGAAAGGGGTCCATAACTTGATTGCAATCACCACCAAAAATAACATATTGTTCATTAAGTGTAACTAATTTGTCAGAAACAGCAGGCCAAAATAATTTATCTACACCTGTAGGAGCATAAACATTGAAAATAACGATAGGAATTTTATCAATAAGAAGATTGGTAATAACCCAACGGCCATTATCATCATGTTCATGAGATACAACTGAAACAGTTAACTTTTTATGACATAAAATAACAGTACCATTTTTCTTACCTAAAACAGGAGAGTGAAAAACATGTCCCACCCAGCAACGTTTAAGTTTGTTAGCCTCCTTGTCCGAAAGATGGGATTCTTGAAGGAGAGCTACGTCAGCTT
Source organism: Lissotriton helveticus (assembly GCF_964261635.1). Classification (NCBI taxonomy): domain Eukaryota; kingdom Metazoa; phylum Chordata; class Amphibia; order Caudata; family Salamandridae; genus Lissotriton; species Lissotriton helveticus. The sequence continues at coordinate 790,463,959 of NC_136068.1, forward strand.
TAAGCCGTGTCAAGTGAGTCAGGACACGTTGACGTTTAATGGGGTTATTTAACCCCTTAACGTTCCAAGTAACTACTCGGAATTTGTAACTTCAGTAAAATGATATGAAATAAGATACAATAAAAGATGAGTATGTAAAGGAAGAGAATAGTAGCGTGAAAGTAAAAAACAAGAAGTGTAAGAGAAAAAGGGTCAGAAGAGAATAAATAGAATATAGTAAAGAAAGAAAAGAGAAAGAGTTGAAACAAGAGAAAAGAAAAAGAGAACAGTAGAAAAAATAAAGCAAAGTATGAAGATAGTAATAACATCTCAACAGATAGAGAACAAGTCATAAAGAACTGAGGGATGACGACGTCAGAAGAGGACGACATCAACAACGGAGACTCACATCGTCGAACACCGGAGGAACCAGCGAAGCAACAAAATGAAGGGAAGTACGAAAACACCGGGATGAAGAAACACGAGGATAGGATCTGTAAGAAGATAAAAAGTAGAAGAAAACATTAGAGACACATATGGTTGATGAAATAAAGAAATAGCACGAGAACATTGCACCAGAGAGGTGAAATATACCAGGATAGAAGGCACTCAATCATATACAGGGGTCAGAAAACAAACATAGATGCATACAAATGAGAAAACATGGTAAAAACAGATAAGACAAAGATGGTTAAACGGATCTCGCAGTGTCCATGTTCTCGGTTTCATGGCGACGAAGGAACTCTTCAAGGACGAGTGGATCTTCAAATGTGGTTGTTCGTTCTTTGTAGGTCACCTTGAAGAGACATGGATGTAGCAGTCCATATCTGGCGCCAAGGGCTCTCAAACGTGGTCTCAAATCAAGGAACTGCTTTCGACGGTCAGCTGTGACTTTAGCAACATCTTGAGAAAGGTATAGCCTGTGACCCTCCCACATAATTTGTTTTTTAGTCTTTGCTGCTGATAGCACTTGAAGGAGGTCAGTATACTTGAGGAATAGCATGATGACTCCGCGGGGTTTAGTGGAAACTTTCGGGCCAAGTCTGTGCGCACGTTGAATATTAAGAGAGGAGGAAGGAGGAAGATCCAAGATTTTTTGTAAAAAGGTTTGAAAGAAAGCTGTTGGATTGGATCCCTCTGTAAGTTCCGGAAGATTATAAAGGCGTAGGTTGTTCCTCCGGTTGCGGTTTTCCAACTCCTCCGACTGTCGCTTCAGGAGAGAGATATCTTTTTCTAAGAGCGAAATTTTTGCGCAGGAGGATTGAAGAGTTTCTGTAGATTGTTCCACCAAAAGAACCCTTGATTCCAAAGTAGACCACTTGTCATGAAGAAATTGTAAGGTTTTAGTGGTTTCAGTCATGAAGGGTTTGAGTGCACGAAGTTCCTCCAAAATAAGATCCATTGACGCAGAGTGTGTTGAAGAGCCTGGAGATGGAGGGTTACTTTTCAAACATTTCGTCGAACCAGGTTGTAAAAGCTTGCTGGGTGTAGTAGCTTTAGGGATTGCGCCTTGGGCAACGTTTGTTTTAAGGGGAGTAGAATCATCCATAATATGCGCTGTGGAATCAGAGTCTGAGGAAAGTTGTGGTTTGGCTTTTGAGGCTGTAAGTTTGAGGGTACGGAGCTTCCCCATATATGACAGGGGGAAGGAAGTGTAATGACACCACAAAAGTTAGATGAGAAAAATGTGGTAAATAGGAAACAGGAGGTACGCTTTATGGTGAAAAACTGTAAAAGCGTATAAATGCTGCTGCAACGAGGAATGATGAGAAACAGCCAAATGATAGTCACTGAAACATATAACCTTTCCTCAGATAAAACCAGCAAAATATTGTGAATACAATTTCACCTCATGGCAAAGAATTGCAGATGGAAACGCCTATGTCGACTTGGAAGGTACAATAGACTCTATGCAGATGAGCGTGTCGCCAAGGCGTGTAGAGAAAGGTGTCAGACATGAGGAATAGTGCTGAGGTATGCTGAGCGGTATTTCTTCAAAGAAATCAATAATGAAAGTCACAAGTTATGAGGCATGAAGGAGGAGAGGTGCCCGATAAGGCATGAGGCCAGTGCATGAAGGAAGCGCATCACTCACGTGAAGTAGAATAGCGGCGCTCGCTGGTGAGGGGATATCGCGGCTAATTGGAAGAAAATGGCGGCCGCCGGGAGGTGAAGCGCGTCACTGAAGAGAAAAGCGCATAGCGCCGGAGTAGAGGAGAGCAGCTTAGGTCTTCCTGCTCACCTCACGTTCCGGCGCTGAAATATGGCATCAGCGCTCACGGTGGTCCGGTAAGTGCGGAGAAAAACGCCGGCTCCGGTGAACGACTGACGGAGCTCCGGAGTCAAGCCGCCATCTTGTGCGGCGTTCAAGCCACGCCCCAGATGTTTTCATTTCTGGCAAGACAGCAAAAGAGTTCCAGATTGGTTGAATAGCGTTGGGGAAGTGTGGAATGGCTAACTGTGTTAATTGCCACCAAGAAGTGCAATATGAAAAGGAGAAATCTCCTTGATCAATAAAACCACATATTGTCACCTATTTTGTTAATGCATTTACTGTACTGTTTCCCGTCCTCATACTTGTTTGTGGATAATAAAAGGGACGTTTCCTTACGTAGTTCAAGTCCTCTGGATCAAAACCTTTATTTATTTAGCAGTGCAGTGACCTGCCCCATTTTTATGCTTTCAAGGTCGATTCCCGGTATCAAATTATTTAGTCAATAGAGGAGCGACCCAGAACCTCATATCTTTGAAAAGGGAGGCTGGAATTGGATCTTTGAAACAGGAATATGGTTTGAGTTTAGAAATAAGGTTAAACATTCTAGTCTGAGAAACCTCCCTGAAGCAACAACATATGTTATTCATATTCCGGTACGTAACCAAAAGAGTTTGCTTGCCTTTCAGAAAATCAGACATGCAGGAGCAGGTTCTAATGCTTTTTACTTTTTGAGAACTTCTTGCAATTGTATGTGGTGTTAAATGTGTTTTCAGTGGGAGTTGGATTAGTACTCTGCTTCCCAATTTCAAATACTTTTTTCAGTGTAGCTTTTCACTTTGTTTACATCAGTCCTAAACAAGTGGGCTTGCCATAGAAGATAAGCTTATTTTATTGTATTCATTCCATATGGAGAATTTCTAGGTTGTACATTCTGTGACTTTGAGTGATGTCCTCTTCTCCAGGGTCTATACGGCCTTTACGACAATCTGGCATTCCCTGAAGGACTATTCTCACAGATCAGTGTATTGGTTGTTTTAGGGCTGTTTATGTGCCTATAAATTGATGGTCTGGTGGGCCATTTTGTTCTGTTGATTTCTCTGATATTACCACTAACATTTCCGGTAGCAAATGCAAAAGTATGGAGTATCGCATATCTTGCAAAGCACTTATGCACCTTGTCTTTACAAGTTTAAATCTTCCATTATTTGTGAATGGGTCTACTTTTCTAGCAATTTGATTTGCTAATGAGAGCCGCTTTCAATTTGGTGCCATGCCCTATTTTTTGCCCCAGACCTACACTGCTTTCCTTTCTGCACTTAATGTTGTTTAAGAATGACTGCACATTGCCTAGTTTTATATCTCTTTATATTTATTTCGTGCTAATTCTTCTGTGATCCCGGTAATGGCATTAACATAGTTATCAGACAATGATGTTACTTCATGTTCCCCATAGACTGGTTGCCGGTTCTATAAAGGTTTTAACACAAGGATCCTTCAGCTAACTCCTTCAAAGCTTATTATACAGTTCTTGGGTATAACGTTGATGAATATTTCTCAAGAGGTGAGTGAAAATGGAGTTGGGAAGTTAGAAATTGATTGATCTACTTTGTTGGGATATGGGATTAGGTCCATAAATATCCTTAATTGAAACTAGCAAAATACAATGTCGGAATTAAACAGAGTTGGGTGAGAGCATACAGTAATTGGCATGAGTATAATTGAGAATCCACTCAATCATTGGCTTCACTCAAAAATAATTGACAATGCGAAAGGAAGATGTTTTGGAGCATAGATTATTTTTTCAATGGGTTGGTCAATTAACACAAAGTTGTCTCCAAAGGAGTGGAACATAGGGGCATATTAGCAAGGGCAATATCGCCGCTTTAGTGGACTTTTTCCAGCTAAAGCGGCGATAATTGTATCGCCCTATTAGCAAGCTGTCGCTAACAGCAGTTAGCGACAGCTTTTAGGCGATAGCTATAAGTTTGGGGCCCGCTTTGCATGTCAGCAATATTTAACGCTAATCACATGCAAAGTGGGCATACCCAAACTCTTAGCGACTGAAAACAGTCGCTAACACAGCTATAGCCTATTAAGAAGGCAGGCGAAGCGATAAAGAAAATCACGCCTGCTAAAAAATTGACTTACCTGTATAGTCAATGGGGGGTGGATTATCAGATTAAGCCCCCATTGGCGCTAATGCGAGAATATCGCTGGATTTCCAGCGATATTCTCGCATTTCGCCGCTATCACTGGGTATTTTAGCACAATGGAGAAAAATGTTGCTAATAGCATGTTTTCTCTGCTAAAATATCCAGCGATAGGCAGCGATAAAAAACATTCGCTAAGCGCATTTAGCGATAAATATCGCTATTTGTTGCTAATATGCCCCATAATGTGGAAACTGGTTGGATCCATGCACAAGGTTTTAGTTGGACAGATAAGAATTGGTTGGGGGAGAGCTGCTCCTTTTTCAGACTCTTTCAAAAGATTGGGCAAATCCTATATGCCACCTTTCATAAGGTGCTTTTAGGCTGTAAAATGTTTAATTATTATTTTAAAAAAATATCTTCCTAATGTCTCCTATTTTAAAGGACTCTTGAATCATGGCAAGTATTTTTATGTCGTGGGAAAAACCAGAGGAACAGAATTATGTTTTTTCTTTCTGTGTATTAACCTACAAAAAATAAATTATTAAAATGGTAATTGATCACTGCTGAGAGTCTTGTGTGCCACGAGAGGGAAAACGCAAGTAGCAATGCGGCTAGGAAAATATATCTTTATTTCTCAGACATGCCAGCTCAAAGCTCCTCGGAGCGCTCCCAGCTTCCAAATGCAACAGAGAAGCAGCTGCAAGGGCTTGGAAATGTTACCCAGATATCCCAAATTATGATAAACATAATGGTTTTCTTGCGCAAATGAAAAGGAATATACAGAACACGTGATGTACTTCCCCATCTGCCAAGCAGCACGAAAATGTTAATTTCTTTAATGTTGAGCTGATTATTGGATACAGACGATAGAAAATGGGCGCTGCTCTCCTATCGGCTATTATCAGAGCAGGGAGTTAATTCATATTTAATTGTGTCGTCGCTTGCCTGGGTTAAATTGGCAGGTCTCCTGCTCCTAGGCCAATCAATACTTTACAGCGACGCCAACGAGGTCATTTTTGGAGCTATGTTTGATGGTGGCAGGGGCATGGCGTGCTTGGCTGAATTCTTTATGAACTGGACCTGATACCTGAAAGTCTGATTTTTGTGAAGAATACCATTAGGCTGCCCTGCCTTTAGACTCCGGAAGAGCCCACTGGGACAACTCCGAATCCTGCGTTGAAATTGACCCTATTTACACTTTTGAAACAAAATGCTGTGTATTTTCTCTCTCCGCCGAGCGGAAATCAAAATTCTGAAATCTACCGGCGAGCTGTTAGCTTAGACGCCTCCCGGGATGGAGCGATTGATTTTAGAATTCATCATTTTCAGTCGCCGGCTCTTCTGCTGTGGAAGACGGGCATCTGCTTCTGTGGCTGCACGAGTGCTAGAGCTGGCCTTTTTAACCTCAAAGGAAATATGAGTTTAAAATATTTTAGTTTTTGGCAGATTGGTGTAATAAGGAGCGGAAAAGATAATGCTGACGAAGCAATCGCAATAGACTTACTTCGCTTTCAGCACAAACACAAGTTCGCACGACTTTATTTTTGCAGAAACACTTGACAGGTAAACGAGATAATTGACAGGGTATAGCAACATATATCATTTGACCAATAAAATACAATTGAATCTGCAAAAGTGGCAATCAACATTAATTTACAAAATGCCTTTCTTTATTAGTAGTAAGAAAAACTGATGATAAACTCCGGACCGTTGTCTAAGAGTAGTACAGTGGGAAGTGGGAGTATGAGGAGTCGTTTTGCGCTCTATTGAAGAGGTGTTACTGAAGGATAATGGGCATCATTGGGGGCACTGACAAACTGCATTATGGAAATAATAGGAGCTCCTGTAGAAACATTAAAGAGATGCTTTGGGATTAACGGGAGATCCACATTGGAAGAGGAACTAGTGAATTGCTTTGGGAAGAGAACCGAGGAGGGTATTTCAGTTTCTATTCTGACATTTATGAAATGTTTAAAAGCCTACTTAAGGCCTCTACACCAGGCTCCTCCAATGCGTAGCTCGTGAGCTACTGGTAGCTCTCCAGCTCCCTTTGAGTATCTCCCTGAGTGCAGCCCAACATACTAAATTATTAGGTTTCCTTGGCCGAATTAATATTTTTATACTAAAATTGAAAATTGTATATTCAAGACGAAAATGTATGCATTTTCTGAGCTCATACAATGATGATTAGAGAAAAATGGCTGATTTTCCAAAATACCTTTGAAGCTGATATTTGAGTCCTAAATCATGTATTGTTGGGGAGACATATTACTGATATTATTACTCCAGAAAACCAAAGGGGATGATGGACGGAGTGTTGAACATTACAAGCACTCACCCCCAGTCAACTGATCTGGGTTTAATCCATCATCATTCTTTAGCTCACTCCCCCACCCCAATTCAGACATGGCCATATACAAATCAGTCTGACCCTGTGCCTCATGGGAACAGTCCAGCCCAAACTGCCAAGCCATGTCTTCCCTGGACCGGAAACAAGCATCCTAGGACCGGTTTCCGGCTAATCAGCCATCGTCAGCCAGACTAGCTTGAATCCAGTGGCAAAGTGAGCAAGGGACCCACGTGTGGGCATACCCTGCCAACTTAGGGCGAACAATGCAAAACCAAAAGTGATGATGGAGGGAATGTTGAACATTGCAAGCACTCACCCCCAGTCAACTGATCTGGGTTTAATCCATCATCATGCTTTAGCTCACTCCTCCACCCCATGGCCATTATTACTCTGGGGCCACAAGCTTTGCGGCTGTGACATTTATATATTACCTATGCAAAGGCTTCCAAATGACAAAGCCTTTTTGACTTTATTGCTGACAACCCTGCCAGATGCACTGAGGTGATCACTGCTGGTTCTATTGCTTAGGGTGGATACTAATATAATCTTATTTGATTGTGGTCACAATTACAACACCAATAATATCAGTAGCTCGGGATAATTCTCATTTAACATAAGTAGGTATTGTTACAGAAAAAGTAGGGGATGTTTACGATGGACAATAAGCATACTGGACACCACAACAGAATTCAGGAAAGTGGTCCATTTAAATTTTAGCAAAACTTATTGAACCTTCCGACAGGTTTGCAGTTCTCAGGCAATACATTCCATATTTTGATTTCGAAAGGTAAAAAGGACTATTCCTAGCAATGAGTAAAACTAAATCTAAAAAAAAGATTAAAGATGCTTTCCGAAACTCTACTATAGGGAAACACCGATTAATTGTTTTCCATCTCAATTTGTCCATAAAATGAATTGTGTATTAGACTTAAAAGGTTTGGATAATAATGTCAAAAGAATGACAAAATAGGATACAGCCACTATGCTTTTTGGTACCAATGATGATCAGTATGTAATGGACAAAGCTTTTGCTATAACATGTCATAGGTGAAAATAATGACTGCTTAATAGATCCTGGACTCCCTTGTTCGTAGGGGTAACACGTGGGAAAGTGTTTATGACTTTTGTTGAGTTCTGATATTGAGTTCTGCTAGTCGTGGTGTGTTTATATTTAGCCATTGCTCCTCTCAATTAATATTGATGGGACTCGATCAGAAATTCTACTCAGGAATTGTAAAAGCTTGGCTACTTGAAACATCGAGGTATAGATGAGCACCAATACAGGGTCCATAGTCTCAGTGTAACTCATGATTACCCTTATGAGAATGAAAAGCAGTGTATCTCAGGTGTAAGTGTGTAACGTAGTCCTGGTTTCACACTACTGTTATTAAGCCATCCAATAGTTAATGGTAAAAGGAATAGTGGAAACATATAGGCTTTGTAGCAGTAAAATATTTTAGGAGGCTCATGAAAGTACACAAACTACCATGACCATGTGCTGCAAAAGGCCCCATCCCCTTGTCACATCTCATGTCCCTGCTGCTTTCACCAACTCTGGAATCAGAAGAGACTTGTTTGGGTTTTGAGTTTGACAGAAAGGGCAAATAGCATAAGGGATTGAATTTCTCCACTATCCATTAACTTTCGAAAGCAACACTTAGAGACATTGAACATTTGTAATACCTTTGAGGTGAATGGGAACCAATAAAGGTGTAGGGGAATTGAAGTGACAGTATACAAAGAGAATGAGCATAAGGGGAACTATAATGTGTAAGTGAGTAAAGGGGTACTCTATGATTATTCTGTAGAAGATGGACAGAAGTTAAGTACTGCAGTGTTAATGGTAGATTGAGGAGGCAGAATGTAAGGTAGATGGACTACGAATTGGATAGGGTTATGAAGCTAGGTTCATAGGTTGCTGTATATATTCTATGTGTTTGTGCATTTGTACTTTTAGTGTCACAAAATGCTCATAAACTATCCAAAAAGGAACATTTTGTTTTTTTGCTGCATAGAGGCAGTGAGGAATATGCTGAGGTGTAACTATGAAGAGAAGTGGGCTGGGATTGACTTGGTTGTGTCAGGAGTGGAAGTGTCATTGGCTAGAAGGAATTGCTCGACTCAGATGTAAGGACAAGGATGCACTCACAGGATCACTGGCAGATAGACGAGGGTGTGGTCATAGATGACAAACTGATGGCAGCCTAATATTCCATGTGGTAATGGACAGTAGTTCTTCAAACAAACATAAGGTAATGGGAGGAATGCTTGCAATAAGTCTAACCACTGGTAATCATTTGTGGTATAGTTTTAACCCATCATACTTTTCCCACCTTGCTGTGGGCTAACCAGAGTTGTAATGAGTACCACCCAGCATACAACTGAAAATAAATCTCCACAGCTTAAATTCCAAAATTCTTTTAAGGGATTAGGCACCTTGGATGACATGTTCACCACAACTAGGATCCAAGAAGTGACATCCTGATTATTTCAGAGAGCGACCATTTTCCACTTGTTAATCCATTCAAAATTAGTTCCAACAGGCTTGAAAACCTGAGGTTAATAACCGATTCTACAGGGGGGGGGGGAGCTGCAATTTTATCAGATAGATCAAATGGGGTCCAGTGAATTTGCAGAAAATCAAAGTCTGGGAGTCGACCAGAGGTGCGCACCTCAAGACTCTTAGTCCGACCACCCCCAGCTTTTTGCAATTTTACGAATTGCAATATTCCCCCAAAATTTGTGGAAGAACACGATGCCCGAAATTTTCAGCACAGCTGGCCCGATATTTGTTTTATAATTGTAGCTGCGGACCTCCTGCCCTAGGACGGCACAAATCACAGTCTCAGAACCTGACAGACAGCAGCAGAGAGGCAGCTTCCCCCACTCCTCTCAGCTGCAGTTATTGTTTGGGAGCAAGAGCATGAATCCAGTTTGTCTCTTAGATCAAGCTAGAAATCCAGTCCTCCTGTCTGTGAAGCTTATCTCAAAGTTCGGGATAAGCACATTGATATATTTCTACAATTCACCCCCTACATGGGCATCGCTCTCTCTATTTTGCATCAAAAATTAATACTTTGGCCATCTTATTTTACAGTATATATATATATATATATATATATATATATATATATATATATATATATATATATATATATATATATATATATATATATATATACCCATATATATATATTACCTACTGGCGGTCGCCAGTAGGTAGTTATAGTTAGGACCTATTTTCCATAGGAAATCTCCAACATTTTATTTGGAATAACTTTGGCGCCGGTTGACGAATCTTCACAAAATTCTCAAAACTTATGGTCAGCTTCGGTCTGCTCCTGTCCTGAAAGTTTCATGTTGATTTTTCAAGCAGGGGTCGAGAAAAAGGGGGGTCCCAAAACACGTTTTCCCCATGCAATTTCCCGTGGGACCTTTAGCCACAGCTGCAGCCCGAACTGCTGAACGGAATTACGCCAAATTTGGCAAAGATGTAGTCCTCGGTTCAGACTTGTGCCTTTTGCTTAAATTGTGTCAATCTGTTCAGTAATTCCTGAGAAAATGACAGTTAAAAGCGTTGATATGTCTATGGGAGCGGGGATCTGCGGACTATCAGCGGACCGTGAGTGTATTGTAAATGCACTATTCCGATCACGCACTGAATGCTAATTGGCTGTCAAGTGGTTGTCAACATTCAAAACCAGGAACTGTTGGCAGCCATTTTGTGCCTTGGTAGAAGCGAGGCTGAAGAAGTCAGTGGAATATGTGTGCAAAACGTAGAAAGGGGGCAGGTAGAAATACATTTACCCTCTAGACCTGCTTAGGGGGTCCCAGAAGGACCCCCAGGGCCCAAAATATGTATTTGTTTTAAAAAAAGACCCGGCAGGTGCGTGTAGGGTACGCTGACTCTGCCGTAAAATAAATAAATATATAAAACAGAGCTTTTTTTATAATTAGCCCTCGGGGCTAAATACCGGGGGCAAAATTATTAAATTTTATGGGGGCCCAGGGGGACCCCCAGCCCCGGGGATCGTCACCCTCCGGGGCTAAAAAAAAAAATGGTGGGGGGAGGGGTTCAAGGTCCCCAAAACCGCAGGAACCACTACCCCCCAGGGCTTTATGTATTGTGGGAAGGGGACTGCGTGGCCCCCCTCCTGGAGCACTTGAGGGCCCCGTCATCCCCCGGGGCTTAAAAAAAAAGGTTGGGGGCTGCAAGGTCTCCAAAGCCCAGGGGACCACGACTCCCCAGAGCTTTATGTATTGTGGGAGGGCCGGCTCCTGCAGTGTCCTGGGGTGTCCATCCGGCCCTCCCATAGCAAGGAAATCTGTTCTCTCTTTCAAAATCTAAATCAGATTGTTTTTCACATGGGGAGCTGCATGTTAGTAGCTCCCCATTTGGAAAAGCAATACCGGATCCCAAACATGTGGAAGTTGTGCACCAAAGGCGCTGGAGTCGCGCACCTTACAGATTATGACTAAATGAGGTAAAACATTACAAGTTAAGGTAATACTTGGCGATATTTTTTAATTTGCACGTCTGCAGTGTGCCCGATACATTCCACGTCTCTTATAAGCCCACGTTCAAGAGGTGTCTGTACTGAAGTGCCTACTGCGTCAGATTTACAGTATGGACCAACAGGTCTTTAAAATGATTCAGAGATGAGACAGAATTAGGTGAGAGATCCAGTCATTATGCAGGACAATATTCTTTAGGGCTTATTTAAAAGCCCCTTGTGCCACTTTTGCGTTACTTTTCCATGTTAAAAGTGACACAAACGTGGCACCAGGGGCTTGTAAATAAGCTATTTTATTTTTAATGCATTTAATCGGAGGCATTGTATATCTAGGCCGCTCTGCTTACCTTGTTTAAACACTGTGACCAACAGAGTTCACAACTTGAACTCAGCTTTGGTTGGACACGGCAGAGTGGACAGCAGCGTCCATAACTTTAAAAGAGAAAGAGAAACAATGTGAGAGAGAGTGAGAGAGAGAAAGAGAGAAAAAACAACATTAAAACTGTGAGAGAGAGAAAGTTATAGACAGAGCAGTTAATACTGGAGAAAATACTCGTAGCTCACCTTTTTCCTCCGTTGTGTGTCCAAGCACGTGCGGGTTCATAGTGCACTCTCCAGTTCAGTGATCAGAAAGATAGTATATAGAGTTAGTAATAGCATAGTACATACAACTGCACACGTATATTTTTACTTTATTTATTTGAACACTCAGGATAATGTAATTCATCAACTTCCACTGTAAGGAGGTGTCTGTGCGCTGTTTTCCTTCCAAAGTAGTATATCCCATGCACTCCCACTGCATAGCGGTGAGTTCTCAATATTGCGTACCTAGACTGTCGCACCCCATTGACTCGCAAAATCCGGAGGTGAGTGTTTTTCAAGGGAAGTCAGAGGCAGATTTACAAGCTCCTTGCGCCACTTTTCCCATGTTAAAAGTGACACAAAAGTGGCGCAAGGTGGCTTGTAGATCTGCCCCTCAGACTGTAACCAATTGTCAAAGCCCAGCTCACCTGAGTTTCTGTTCAGTTCTGATGGAGCTTGAAGACAGTCCGACCCCACCCTGAAACTGCTTGTTCCAGCACACTAGTTTTAGACAGAGCACTAAGAACCATAAGCTCAAGGGAAGGGGGAAGTGGATAAAATAAAAAAGAGAGACAACACCATTCTTGCGTTTCCACTGTTGAAGTTCAGCTAAAATCTGCGGCCCTCTCTGACTGTAGAAACTGGTGCCTAATGAAACATAAACAAAGAACAGGTAAGTGCAACCTATTCCTAAATGTGTTTCTGACTATCCCTTTATCTATTAGAAATTCTCTTCTAAAAGTACCTCTTGGATCCTGGTCTCTAGCTTCCAGGTTTGGAATGTGTTACTGTTCTGGGATGTGCTTTCTATTACTGTAAAGCTTCTATAAAATTAAACGAATACCATTATCAGAATTACCAATATCAAACATTCACCTTAATATAACTAAAGCCTAAATTCTTAATAGCAATCTCACTTTTCACACATTTCCAGAATTTTTATAAAACGAATACTATACTTTTACATCAAAATACAGCAGGTAATTTGTGCAAGTTCTTGAATTACTGTTTGCCTTGCTGTCAATAGTTTCCACTGTTCGATTCTTAACAGTTCTATGTAATACAATGTTTATTTCACAAAGTTCCACAAAGTATTCTTGTAACAAAGGGTTTGAATCACAATGTTCGTGGGAGGTATCTTGTTCCAAATTGTCTATACACGAGTCCAGAAATCGCTGTCAAAGTTCTTTCAGGTAATAAAAAGTTTTGCACTTACTTGTTGCTGGAAAGGGATACTGATCAGTCTAACCTTGTCCTCTTTCTCTTTTGCAGGTCGATTGTATTGGACAGGAGAGGGGCTGAGGCAAGGAGGAGCCGGAAACCGGAAGAAGGAATAGCCAGCAGCCGTGCCCGTTGAAGCCGATGAAGGTCTGTAGAGAGCAGGAGTACCAGCGCTGAAGGATCTGTTCTCAGGTAAGCGGGAGGTAGACGAGCACAAGCACTGGGTGAGGCTCGGGGGCTGCCTTTTATAGACAGGGCTGGGTGTGGTTCAAAGAGCTGGGTGTAGTTCGAAGAGCTGGGTGTGGTTCTCACATGCTGCACATGTTCTTGAAAGGTGTGCAGAGCTTCAGTTATTATGCAAATGAGTTGAATTAACACATGGCCTAGGGAGGGGTGCTCTAAAGAAGCCTTGGTAAAAGCAAGGTCCAATGTGTAAACAAGACAGCAATGTCCAAACTTGTGAGTACATTGAGCAACATACACAGAAGCCTAAGGGGGGGGCTGAGATAACAAGAAAGCTTTCAATAGTATGTTTAAAAGAGAGCTATTACAGAGACCACTAGTGCAATGAGAGGGGACATGCTCTTTGCTGTGCACAAACCCTAACAGTCGCCCCCCTCAAAGGCCCCCCTACTGGACGGGGTTTTCTTGGAATTTTTAGATAAAACCGTCTAATCAACCGTGGGGCATGTACATAGGACGCTGGTTCCCATGAATTCTCAGTTTCGTCATATCCTTTCCATTCTACTATATAAAACAAACGTCCATGAATTCTTTTTGTGTCTTTTATGCTTTTCACTTCATATTCTAGATTTCCCTTAATTGGAATGGGTGGAGGTGGTGGTTCGAGTCGGCTTTTTGGGTTGTACGGATTAAGCCAGGACACATGGAATGTAGTATGTACTGGGTATTCTTTTGGTAAGTCCAATTTTACTGTTACCGGGTTTACTATGGCAGTTATACTAAAGGGTCCAATGAAACGTGGTTGCAGCTTTCGGGATTCCTCTATATTTAGGTTCTTTGTGGAGAGCCATACCTTGTCACCGATTGTATACATTGGGGCCTCAGATCTGTGTTTGTCTGCTTGTCTTTTCATGCTTTCTTTGTACTTTAATAAACGTTTCCTGACCTTGTCTTGTATGTCACCTAATCTCGTTAGTCTATCCGTTACTGTAGGCAACAGAGAGTCTTCTAACAAAATGGGTATAGCTCTTGGATGATACCCCTGCATGAAATAGAATGGTGAGCAAAGTAGAGCTGCATGCTCAGTATTATTATAAACAAACTCCGCTACAGGGAGAGCTTCCAACCATTCACTAGAATAATCAACCAATAAACAACGTAGCATTTGAAGTAAGGTTTGGTTCAGTCGTTCAGTTTGTCCATCTGTTTCTGGATGGAAAGCCGTGGATAATGCCACATCTATTTTCAGTTTTTCACATACATTTTTCCAAAATCTAGAGTTGAACTGGCTACCTCGGTCTGACACCATTTTGCTTGGCAAACCATGTAAACGCACAATTTCTCTTATAAAAATATCGGCAAATTCTGCCGCAGTTGTCAATTTCCGTAATGGTACAAAATGTGCCATTTTAGATCAAAAATGTACTATCACTAACACTGTTATGAAGGATTTTACTGGTGGTAAACCTACAATAAAGTCTACACTCACAGTGTGCCAAGGTTGCTTGGGTGATGGCATTGGTATTAATTTACAAGCCGTCAGGGGCCTTATGAGAAGGTTTATGTCTTGCACAAATTGGACAGGTAGTGACAAATTGCTTAATGTCCTTACTCATATTGTCCCACCAAAAGTGTTTTCGCACATTGTCCAGGGTTTTTACCCAGCCAGGATGACCTGCCAACTAGGAGGTGTGATGCCAAATTATCACCTGTGTTTGTAATTCTGTGGTGGGCACTAACAGCATGTTGTTGTGATACTATAAACCTCGTTGTATTGTGTTATGGGAATCCTTTAACCAATCTTGAGGTGCTATTTGCATGTGTGCATTATATAGATCTGTGATGAAATCCTTCTGTTGTACTGGTGCCAAAAGTTTTTGGGGAGGAATAATGGGTTCTCCTATTTAGTCATGTTTCATGTCCGTATCTAGATAACACATCGGATTGAATTTGTTGTGCACCTGGTCTATAGGTTATAACGAAGTCAAATGTACTAAAAAAATTTAACCAGCGCATCTGACGTGGTGTTAGTGCTTTAAGTGATCCAAAAAACTGTAGGGGGCACATGCATCAAGGTAAATTGCATTCGTAAATGGTGCGAATCGCAAAATTCGGCCGTTTGCAAATGCAATTTCCTTTTTTGGGATGCATTATTTTTTTTAATTTTTTCGCAATTTAAGGAATCGCAATTATGTTGCGATTTCTTAAATTGCGATTGCATTTAAGAAATCGCAATTTGTGATTTCTTAAATGCAATGCATGAACATTTTTTTTGGGGGGAATTCGCAAATAGGAAGAGATAAATTACCATGAAGTTGAACTTCATGGTAATTTGCGAAAACTTTCAAAAATGCCCAAAAGTGCATTTTTGAAAGTTTCATTTTACACACACACATGCCCTTGGGGCATGTGTGTGTGAAAAATGTTCTTAAAGTTAAATTTCAGGGGTGCAGGGGGGGTCCTTTGGTCCCCCCCTGCACCCATGAAATAGCATTCTCATTTTGCGATTCCTTAATTGCGAATCGCAAAATGAGAATGGCTTCCCATTCATTCCTGTGGGCCTCTAGGCCCAAAGGAATCAATGGGAAGGGATTCCTTAATTGCGATTCGCAAATTGTGAATCGCAATTAAGCAGAATTAAGAAATCACAAAAAAAATTGCGATTTCTTAATGCATAGCATTTTGCGATTTCTTAATTGCGATTCCTTAATTTTCGCAATTAAGAAATCGCAAAATGTAACAATGATGCATGTGGCCGTAGGTTCTTATGGTCAGAAAAGATGGTAACAGGGTACTTGGCTCCCATTAAATGGTGCCTCCATTCAGAAATGGCTACTTTGATAGCTAATAGTTCTCTTTCAGCCACAGTGTAATTTTGTTCAGCTGGTAATTAAGCATGAGCACAAAATCCGTTCGCTCGCGGATTTTGCGGATTTGTGGTAAATTCGCGATCCGCGAACTCCCGCGAATTTACCAAAAATCCGCAAATCCGCGAGCGGCGGATCCGGGGGGCAAAAGTTCAAGCCTTCAAGCTTGAAGTTGTTGTAACTATTTTAGGATGGCGCCGGCAAACTGCCAGCGCCATCCTAAAATAGTTACTAAGTTAGCTTCAACAGGAAGCACAAATAGATAAAATAAAGCTGGTGCTCGAGCACCTGCTTTATTTTATCTATTAGTGCTTCCTGTTGAAGCTAACTTAGTAGCTATTTCAGGATGGCGCTGGCACCTTGCCAGCGCCATCCTAAAATAGTTACGGGATGATGGACAGCTCACTCAAGGGATATGAAGGGCAGGGTTCATTCTGGCACGATGGTCCTGTCACAAAAATTAAACCTCAACAGGAAGCACTTACAGATATCAATAAAGCATGTGCCCTAGTTGAAGCCCAAATTCAGTGATGCATTCATCAGCCCAAAAACAATCGTGAGCATTGTCGAGGCTGGGCAGGTGTGCTTTCTTCCCAAATCTACCGTCGAAAATCAGCTGTGATGCTGGATAGAGGCCTTTGCATCCTTGACTTTCACGAGCGCAATCCCCTGGCTGTTCCTGTGACCAGGAGCTTCTTTCTCTTCATCTGCTGCTCTGATCGGTCTCTGACCTTTTATACACACCAGAGGCATGTGTGCTCGCATGTAAGTCCCATCTGTTTGGCCCCGCCCACACACTTGTATTGTATTGTATTGTTATTTATATAGCGCGGTTGCTGCCCAGTGGGCGTCCAAGCGCTGAAGCATGAAGACAGAACTGGGAATAACGGAGAGATTAGGATTCAGTGGACCTAGCAAACAGGTAGGTTTTCAATTGTTTGCGGAAGGAGAGTAGGTTTGAATTAGTCCGGAGTTGTAGGGGGAGTGAGTTCCACATCCTAGAGGCGTTTAAGGAGAACATCCTTCCTCCGGTCCTGGCTCTCCTTACTCTGGGTACCACGGCCAGGAAGGCCTCCGTAGACCGGAGGTTTCTCTTAGGATGGTATTGAGTAACTAGCTTGTCAATGATAGCTGGACCTGACTTCCAGAAAGCCCGGTGGGCGATGCATAATGCCTTAAATGCCACTCTCTGTCTCACTGGAAGCCAGTGTAGACTGTTCAATGCGGGTCTGGCAGACTGCATCCGTGGAATCTGTAGCAGGGTGCAGGCTGCGCAATTCTGCACCACTTGTAGCTTTCGCAGGGTCATCTCGGGGGCTCCAACATACAGGGCGTTGTTCGAGTCCAACCGGGACTGAATCAGGCCCTGTACTGCCACTTGTTTGGCTTCCATTGGAAGGAGGGGAAGGACTTTCCTTAGTGTTCTAAGTAAGCCAAAACAAGTGGCGGATAGTTTGGTCGCCTGAGTGGAAAAGGAGAGATTTTTGTCAAGCCATATTCCTAGGCTTTTTACGCTTTCCTTGGGGATGGGAGGGGTGCCCAGGCACGGAGGCCATAAGCAGGTGAATGACACTGGTGATACCGGGCCCAGGAGCATGAGCTCGGTTTTATCTCCATTAAGTTTTAAGGAGGAGCATGTCATCCACTCCTTGATATCCTCTAGGCACTTCATCAGACTTTCTGACGTATGTCTGGTACCCTCTTGAGCCAATGAAACCACTAGCTGGGTATCGTCAGCATATGATACAATTTTTATACCATAAGGTTCGACGATCCTGGCCAGCGGTTTCATATATACATTGAACAGCGCAGGGCTCAATGAGGAGCCCTGCGGTACCCCGCAGTTCAGGGGTTTTCTGGCTGATATTGTGTCCCCGTCAAAGATCTGGAAAGATCTGTTGTTCAGGAATGACTCAAACCACCTTAGAGCATCGCCTGTGACACCAATGTTGCATAGACGGTTCAGCAAGGTGGCATAGCTGACCGTGTCGAAGGCCGCACTTAGATCAAGGAGGATCACTGCCACTGATCCTCCCTGATCTAGTATCTTTCGTGACTCTTCAGTGACTGCAAGCAGGGAAGTTTCAGTGCCGTGCTTGGGCCTGAATCCTGTCTGGGTTGGGTCGAGGAGCGAGTTGCTTTCCAGGAATTGTACTAGCTGGGTATTTATGTACTTCTCCAGCACCTTACTTACCCAGGGAAGTAGTGAGATTGGGCGGTAACTGGAGTGATCTTCTGGGTTGAGAGTGGGCTTTTTCAACAATGCCCGTACCATAGCTCTCTTCCATCCAGTGGGTACTGTACAGGAGGAGATGGAGGAGTTAAGAAGATCCAGCACCACGGGAAGGGTGGCTTGGCTTGCCTGGAGCAGTATCTCTGGTGGGGCAGGGTCGCGGGGAGAGCCGGATTTAACTTGACGTGCCAGTTGGTGCAGTGTGTCCAGGTTTAATGGGGGGAAACATTCCAAAATTGGCTGGCCTGGGGGGGGAGGGTTGCTCAGAAGAGTATGATTGGGTGTTTCTGAATTGTTGGTTACTATCGGGAAGGAGGAGTAAATCTGAGTGACTTTATTATGGAAGAAGTCTGCGAGTTCGTTACATTGTTCTGGCGTTTTTGTAACAGGGGGAGCAGTGTTGACGTTGATACATTTTTTTACTAAATGGAAAATTTCCTTAGGTTTTGAATTGGCTGCCAATATTTTGTCTGCAAAGTAGGAGGCCTGGGCCGCCCTGACCTCATTTCTGTAGGCCTTGATTGCCTCTTTGTATTGGGATTTTTTTCCAGGAAGAGGGTCAAGTCGCCAAGCTCTCTCTTTTTTCCTGCAGAGGCGTTTTTGGTCTCTCAAGGTGTCTGAGAACCAGGGCGCGGATTTATGCAACCTCTTAGGTACAGATTTCCGTAGAGGGAGGATCATGTCCAATGGGTCCCTGATCCAACCCTCGTAATTTTTATTTGCTTGGTTGGGGTCTGTGCAGGGTAGTAGGCGAGAGCATTCTAGGTTGGTTATCCATGGCTCTATGGGAAGTTTTTTCCAGTTTCTCTTGGTTACGGGTTGGAGAGTCGGTAAAGGGGACTTGCCGGTAAACCAGGTAAGTGGGACTAGGAAGTGGTCCGACCATGGAAGGCAAGTGGGTTGCCCTACCATTAACTCGGTGCAGTTACTAAATATCGGGTCAAGGAGGTTGCCCTTTTCATGGGTGGGGGCTGTAACCAGCTGGATCAACTGTAGGGCTGCAAGGTCCTCTGTTAATTCCCTGGCGGTAAGATCTGTGGGGGAGTTAAAATGAAAATTGAGATCTCCTAGAACCGTGTAGTTGGCAGAGGTTAGAATTCGATTAGAAATAATATCTGGGAGAGATCTGTGAAACAGCTTCCCTGGTTCTGGGGGGCGATATATCAAAGTACCAGAGAAGGAGCTGTTCGCAGTGAAGTCTATGCTGAATGCTAGGCTCTCGCACTCAGGAATAGCTTCGATAGTGGTGCGGCAACAATACTTGTCTTTTAGGATGATAGCCAGGCCTCCACCTCTCCCCTTAGTCCGGTCTAGTCTATGGATTTGAAACCCGGGGGGTAGGGCTGAGACTATGTCTGGCTCTGAGTGAGACATGAGCCATGTCTCGGTCAGGAAGATGGCGTCTGAGTTATACTCTTCTAATAATAGGAACATTTGTGTGCTGTGCCGCGGTAGGGATCGGCAATTTAACATATACATATGATATTCCTGGGACGTTGCTGGCGACGCAGTAGTACCAAAAGAGTGTTTACAGCCGGGGCAGCGAGTGGGAAGTTCAGCTGGGAGGTAAGAAAGTGGGCATTGTGCAGCAGTAGTGTTCCTTATATTCTGGATGGCTGCCGAGCTGTACGTCCTGACCTGGGTAGGGTGGGGGGCAGGGGTTGTGGCCCCTGGTCCATACTGGTCGCGGACGGGCGCAGACGGGCTTGCCTTTGGCGCGCCTTCGGCGCACCGCCGGCGCGCCCGCTGCGCCTCCAGAAGCAGCACATTCTTATGTGTCAGAGGGAGGGGGCGTGGCCTGTGTCAGTGGGCGGTGCCCGGGGGGTCACGGCGGTTGTCCTGCAACCCGCTTCAGCGCCTGACTCGGCTGCGCGGGGAGGCAATCACCAGAGGAGCAAGCAGTAAGATAAGTTTTTAAAAAGCACAAGTTATCACAATCACAATATTAAAAGTATTCTTTAAAATTGCGTCCTTACTCTCGGCTTCCGCCTCAAGAGCTCTGTCACAAGCAGTAAGATAAGTTTTTTTAAAAAGCACAAGTTATCACAATCACAATATTAAAAGTATTCTTTAAAATTGCGTCCTTGCTCTCGGCTTCCGCCTCAAGAGCTCTGTCACATACGAGCGCTGGCCATCAAAGCGCGCCTACTTATAGTGAAGGGGGCGTGGCCTGTGTCAGTGGGCGGTGCCCGGGGGGTCACGGCGGTTGTCCTGCAACCCGCTTCAGCGCCTGACTCGGCTGCGCGGGGAGGCGGTGTGAACCATCTTCCCGCCATTTACCCACTATGATGGACAGTTGAAGCTCAAATTCAGTGATGCATAAATCAGCCCAAAAACAATCGTGAGCATTGTCGAGGCTGGGCAGGTGTGCTTTCTTCCCAAATCTACCGTCGAAAATCAGCTGTGATGCTGGATAGAGGCCTTTGCATCCGTGACTTTCACGAGCGCAATCCCCTGGCTGTTCCTGTGACCAGGAGCTTCTTTCTCTTCATCTGCTGCTCTGATCGGTCTCTGACCTTTTATACACACCAGAGCCATGTGTGCTCGCATGTAAGTCCCGTCTATTTGGCCCCGCCCACACACTTGCGGTGTGAACCGTCTTCCCGCCATTTACCCACTATGATGGCCAGTTGAAGCTCAAATTCAGTGACGCATTCATAAGCCCAAAAACAATAGTGAGCATTGTCGAGGCTGGGCAGGTGTGCTTTCTTCCCAAATCTACCGTCGAAAATCAGCTGTGATGCTGGATAGAGGCCTTTGCATCCTTGACTTTCACAAGCGCAATCCGCAAAAAAAATAAAAATAAAAATAAAAATCCGTAAATCCGCGGATTTTGCGGATCAACAATACGCAAATACGCAAAATTCGCGGATCGTGGATCCGTGAAATCCGCCCATGCTTACTGGTAATAACTTTTTGGAATAGAAGGCTATAGGATTTAATTGGCCATCTACTGCATCTCGTTGAGAGAGAACTCCTCCTAAAGCTACTTGTGAAGCATCCGCTTCAACAAAAAATGGCAAGTCAGGATCAGGATGTTTTAGAATTGGGGCTGAAGTGAACTTTTGTTTCAGGAGTTGAAAGGCGTGTGCCGCCTCATCAGTCCAAAGAAATCATTGCCCTTTCCACAACAAGGTGTTTATTGGGGCCGCAATGTCTGCAAAATGAGAAATAAACCTCCTATACAAATTGGCGAAACCAGAAATTTCCAAACATCTTTTACAGATGATGGTTCTGGCAAATTATTAATAGAACTGATTTTTTTTACATCCATAGTTATTCCTTGAGGTGACAGGCAGTATCCTAAAAAGTTCACCTTGCTGACATTAAAAGTACTCTTTTCTAATTTAGCAAAAAGATGATTTTCTTTTAACTTTGATAATACCGCACTAACATGTTGGGTATGTTCTTCCGCGTTCTTAGAGTAAATGAAGATGTCGTCTATGTATACTATGACACAAACGTCCAGGAATTCGTGTAGGACCTCATTTATAAAGAATTGAAAGGCCGCAGGGGCATTACACAACCCAAAGGGCATTACTGTGTACTCAAATAGACCAAACTTTGTCTTGAAAGCTGTCTTCCACTCATCCCCCTCTTTCATTCGGACCAGGTGGTAAGCTCCCCTCAGATTTAGTTTAGTGTATACAGTAGAATGTCTTAATTGATCCAACAACACAGGTATTAGAGGAAGAGGATATTTATTTTTTATTGTAGCCTTATTTAGTCCTCTATAATTGATACACGCGCGCAGGGATTTATCCGGCTTCGGGATAAAAAAGAGTGGAGATGCCACCGGAGATGTGGAATGTTGGATGAACCCAGACTGTAGTAGGTCGTCTGGGTAGGTTCTTAAATATTTGGTCTCTTCGTCAGTCAAAGCAGATACTCTGTTATTAGGTAAAGGGGCCCCTGGGATAAGATCTATACGGCAGTCATAAGACCGATGTGGGGGCAGCACACTAGCCTTCACTGGATCAAAGACATCTTTAAAGTCAGAATATTCAGGAGGGAGACTTGGTTCGTCTTGTGTAACACTAGCACAGTGTATTACTATGCTCTGTTCTGTACCTGCTTCTTGATAGCAATTGGTTCTACAGAAAGATGAATCCAAAGTAACTGTTCTATTCACCCAATCAATTTTTGGTTATGAGTTGTTAACCAGGATACCCCGAGAATCAAGCCAAAATTAGGGGTATCTATCAGATCAAAGCTAATCATCTCTGTGGACTTGTTTGTTTTGTGATTAATCCAGAGGTCAATTCTGACCCATCCACTGCACATACTGCTTCTGGACAAGGCTTTAGGCACATAGGAAGACCTAATGTTTCAGCTCACTTATTATCCACAAAATTTCCTGTCGCTCCTGAGTCCAGTAGGACAGGGAGAAACTGTCTAACTTGGGTAGTAGCAATTAAAAAGATCTGAATTATGAAATGTCTACGTATGTGCGGTACCATGAAGGCTGCAGAATTAGAGGTTTGATTAAGATGTTTTCTCGAACAAGTAACCTCCCCCCTTGTCGAGCTTACTCGTTTCCCGATTCAGTTGAGGAGGTTGAGGAAACAGCACCCTTTCGTGAAGTTTTAGGTTTTACTGGACATTCTCTGGCAAAGTGACCTGCCTTGTCACAATATAAACATAATTGAAGTTTTCTCCTTTCTTTTCCTCTGATGTGAGTGGACCTCTGAGTGTCCCTATTTGCATAGGCTCAGGTTCAGGGAGTTTATTATCTGTGTCTTTCTTCTCGTGTCTAATAAAAGTTAACCGTGATTCCAGTTTGGATTTATCTCCCTTTTTCCTCCTAGTCTGTGTTCTAATTTCACGACTAAATCTACAAAGTCAGAATAGTCTTCTGGCAAATCAACGATATGAGCCAGCGCGTCTTTTAACTTGTCTCTCAAACCTTTATAAGAAAGGGAGACACGCTTTTCTTCTGGCCACTGTGTCTCGGTGAGTAAACGATTAAAACTAGTGAGATAGGTCAATAAATCCTTGTTACCTTGTTTAAGATTTAAAAGCTCATTATCACTTGCCTGCATGAAAGTGTGTTTTGCAAAAAGGCTGTTTAAATTGATTCCAATTATGGATATGGGATCATCTCTATCCACGAAAGGAATTCACCAATTGGTTGCTGTGACACCCAAATAAGACAACATGAATGCCACTTTCGTAGCATCAGTAGGGAACTGTTGTGGCTTACAACTAAGTGTAATTGACATTGATTGATAAAAACAGGGAATTTGTTACTATCTCCATGAAAACGTTCAGGTGCTGCTAAAGGCACAGCATTAGGAACATTAACAGTAACCTCAACTGGGGGAGGCAAAGTTGTATGTTTTGATCGCGCCCCTGTCTCTGAGAAGGTTTTAAACAAAGGCGTAAAAGCTGTGTTCCACTGAGATCCCCTAGGTTTATACCTGCTTAAATCCTGTTTTAAAGAGGTGTTCTCCATCTTTAATTTCTCTATTTCCTCTTGCATATGTTGCAAGATGCCAGACACTGATTCATTATGGGCAAAGTCCTCATTTAGGGCCTGCGCCATATCCGTGGCGTCAATGCCCTCTATTTCTTCCCCGGCGTTCATTGTCCAACAGTACTGAATATTTTAAGACTTGTGCTTCTGTCAAAGCCCAGCTCACCTGAGTTTCTGTTCAGTTCTGATTGAGGTTGAAGACAGTCCGACCCCACCCTGAAACTGCTTGTTCCAGCACACTAGTTTTAGACAGTGCACTAAGAACCAGAAGCTCAAGGGAAGGGGGGAAGTGGATAAAATGAAAAAAGAGAGACAACACGTTCTTGCGTTTCCACTGTTGAAGTAATGCTAAAGTCTGCGGCCCTCTCTGACTTCTGTAGAAACTGGTGCCTAATGAAACATAAACAAAGAACAGGTAAGTGCAACCTATTCCTAAATGTGTTCCTGTCTATCCCTTTATCTATTAGAAATTCTCTTCTAAAAGTACCTCTTGGATCCTGGTCTCTAGCTTCCAGGTTTGGAATGTGTTACTGTTCTGGGATGTGCTTTCTATTACTGTAAAGCTTCTATAAAATTAAACGAATACCATTATCAGAATTACCAATATCAAACATTCACCTTAATATAACTAAAGCCTAAATTCTTAATAGCAAACTCACTTTTCACACATTTCCAGAATTTTTATAAAACGAATACTGTACTTGTACATCAAAATACAGCAGGTAATTTGTGCAAGTCCTTGATTTACTGTTTGCCTTGCTGTCAATGGTTTCCACTGTTCGATTCTTACAAGTTCCATGTAAAACAATGTTTATTTCACAAAGTTCCACAAAGTATTCTCGCAACAAAGGATTTGAATCACAATGTTCGTGGGAGGTATCTTGCTCCAAATTGTCTATACACGAATCCAGAAATCACTGTCAAAGCTCTTTCAAGTAATACAAAGTTTTGCACTTACTTGTTGCTGGAAAGGGATACTGATCAGTCTAACCTTGTCCTCTTTCTCTTTTGCAGGTCGATTGTATTGGACAGGAGAGGGGCTGAGGCAAGGAGGAGCCGGAAACTGGAAGAAGGAAGAGCCAGCAGCCGCGCCCGTTGAAGCCGATGAAGGTCTGTAGAGGGCAGGAGTGCCAGCGCCGAAGGATCTGTTCTCAGGTAAGCGGGAGGTAGACGAGCACTGGGCGAGGCACGGGGGCTGCCTTTATATAGACAGGGCTGGGTGTGGTTCGAAGAGCTGGGTGTGGTTCTCACATGCTGCACATGTTCTTGAAAGGTGTGCAGAGCTTCAGTTATTATGCAAATGAGTTGAATTAACACATGGCCTAGGGAGGGGTGCTTTAAAGAAGCCTTGGTAAAAGCAAGGTCCAATGTGTAAACAAGACAGCAATGTCCAAACGTGTGAGTACATTGAGCAACATACACAGAAGCCTAAGGGGGGGGGGGGGCTGAGATAACAAGAAAGGCTTTCAATAGTATGTTTAAAAGAGAGCTATTACAGAGACCACTAGTGCAATGAGAGGGGACATACTCTTTGCTGTGCACAAACCCTAACACCTATCCTCACTTCTCGGAGGTAATTGTATATTCCTACGCAGTGAGGTTGCTGCACACTACCCACTCTCTCCTTTCACAGATGACTTGTCGTTGTTTCGGAAACAAGCTAATTTGCTCACCTTGTGCCATTGGCGTGATTCAAAGAGGGTGCACCACTTGTCGAAGCGGCCTTCTCAGACGTTGTTACGATGGCCACGCATCATCGCAGAATCCGCGAACGTAGAGCTTTGTAGGTGTTTTGGGGGGAGGGATGATGACAATTTGTGAAACACAACCTGTAAAATAAAAAGAAAGTTAACATTGTGTGTCATTTCTGTATCAAAGGAGAGAAGAAGTGAGATAGTGACTGAAAAGAATATTCGGAGCTCACCTTTCTGTCACCGGTGTGTTTTTCACCACGTGCCGGGACATAATGCACCCTGAAGCGCTACATATAAAAGATAGTAAAAGAAAGATGTTATGATTGGTATTTGTTACTATCTTAATGTGGAGTTTAATAACATCGCCCTTTCACATACCTTCCCTCCCGCATTTAAAAACAACTATTTGTATAGTTTATAATCCGGACATTTTACAGATTATAATCATCGTTTCTGCTATTGGAAAAAAAAGATATGGTACATTGGACTGCGTAGGCCTAAATCGCTGTGTGAACTTTTTGTATCCAGTCTGCTGCACCCCATCTACTCCCTCCGCTGCGCACCCAGGCCTCACTGCTCACCTTTTCGCGGACAGGGTAAGTTCTACATTGTGGAGTCCTGCTCTGCCACCAAGAAGTCTCACATTTGGTGGCGAGTGTTGATATCGGTATGGGTAACGATATACTCATGCTCCTATCATCATCGCAGGTTCCACACCCGCTCAGTCCTTCCGGTACCACTAACTCAGTGACCAAAGAGGCCTCGCACATAGTGGTGGGCCCTTGTACTCGGTTGTTCGGGCCTACATGAGGCGTTCGACGCACTAGGATGGACCATCACATCGCTTGCTAGCTACTCTAAAATGGCATGGAGCACGTGAGTCCCGTCTTTTTTATTGGTAGGGTCACGTGTGTAGTGACGAATGTTGTGGATGGGTGTGTTGTGGGTGTATACCAGCCATGAGGGAGTTTGTGTGTGCCGTTCCGACAACTAGACCTGGAAGTAAGAAAGCAGTACAATGGAAATCTGGGCCATGTTTCTTTTTTGTTTTTTCCTGGAAGCATAAGCGGAGTGGGCTGGACTGACGTATGGCAGTGCTGTCTCGAGGTTCTGAACCATGATTACGGAGCTAAGGGCGTGGTTCCGTCGTCAGCTATATGAAAAATCAAGTGAATCGGGTGTCCGTTTTGTAGTGCTGACGTCAACAAGGTCTTAAACACAAATGTATCATTATGTCTGTAAATTTCCACAATATGGCCAATATGAAAGGTACGGTGTATCACTGTGTTGTACCTTCCGTTATATTACTCTCCCATATCTTTTACCTTATTGCCATTATTGTTGTATTAGTGCTGTTGTATTTCTACCCTTTCTGTACTGCGACCTCCACGTCACTATGAGTCACCATGGAACTCCCATTTGGTATAAATGTGTACGGGGTATCACTGACTCTATATTCATTCATAGTTGCACACATAAAAGATAGTGGACATGACGTATTTCTGTGATTAGCAATGTTTGTTGTACATTCAGTGGAGTGTTGTAGCTGTAGTAATACAAGGCTGTGAAATGTTTAAGTTGCAGTTTTTGGCACATGAATGGCAGCTAATATATATACGTATGTGGTCATTGAGGTATACTGTCGAACTTGGGGCTGGAAATCAGTGTTTCGAGGCTTGGAATTGCGTCCACATTCTGTTATTGTAGACTAATGACGTAATCTACGCGTGCCTGAAAATGTACTTTAAATACATTGCTCATGTAAATTACTGATATAGTTTTGGGTTGATTTTGCGCTATATAAATATGCTAAAAAAATAAATTAAAAAAAGGAGGAATAGTCCACACTTACTGTCAGAGGTAAGATGGTTGCATATGCTATTTATAACACAATATAATGTGGTAGACCGTAGAAGCAGCATTTTAGAAACATAATAAATACACAGACACAGATAGACAGTTGAAGTGGGTACGGGCACATGCGCTCAACTCCATTTTATTACATTGCTGTTGGTAACAAGTAGAATAGCAATCATGATATCATACACAGATATTCAATCGTAAACGGTTTATGACTTCTGCTGTAGTAAGGTGGGAGCACTATATGTGAAATATTACACAGAAGATTCTATTGTAAAGGGTTCATGAGTTGTGGTACACTGAGGTAGGTGCAGTTTATGTACAGCCTGCGATGATGCGTGGTTCAAGCAGAGCACACTGGTTAGAATGTCTTTTGGCAACGGAATTTTGCAATAATAAGGCCACGTGGTGATTATTTATGGTGCACTGAGTGAGTGGTACGTGTGGTGCTCAGCGTGTGCTCACCCTGCGATGATGCGTGGTTCGAGCGGTCTGTATTCAAAAAAATTTAGTGTTGCATACTGGTCTGCATCAATTTTAAGGTTAAAAAAAACTACCATCAATGGTTATCAACTGCTCTGCAAACCTGGTCTACTGATTGCTCCCCATAACAAATTAAACAATTGAATTGCACGCAGTGCATTCTAACTTTCTCAAAATGGGGACGTATGTCTAGTGGCATTGTTACAGGTGATACCCAGAGGTACTTGGTATTACTGGTGGTGGAGGTACATTTTGGCGCTCAACTTTCTTTGTAAACACAGTTCACAGGATGTAGGGATTAAAGGTGCTTGTGCATACTAGCAGTGCCACAGGAGTATTTTTTGTCTGTGCCTTAAATAAATCAAGGCTAAATTCTCTACTGTTTGTAGTGTAGATACAAAGCTGAATTGAGGTTGTAAACCCTGTTGTCCTCAGTGTAGATCTTAGGGTGGACTGCATCATCTGCAATCATGATTGAAGTGGAAGATAGAATATATATGCAGGGTTAATTTTATTATTCAACTAAATGTATAAGTGATATAAAATACATTTTTGAAGGAAGCATGCTAAAGGAATATTGTGTAGGGTTTGATAGGTGTTATACTTAGTTTGGTTTGCACTCAGTTAGTGGTATCTGAAACAACAAGGTTCTGTGGAGCCTGCAATGATGCACGGTCTGGGCAGGCCAAACTGATAGTAATGTTTTGTGTCTTGTGAATTCTGCCTTAGTAAGGCCACGTGATAATGATTTTTGGTGCACTGAGTTAGTAGTACCTTTGGCGCTTAGCATGTACGTATCCTGCAATGATGCGTGGTCAGGGGGGGGTACAGTAATTGGATTAATGTGTTTTGTCGATTGAATTTTGCATGAATTCCATTTAAAAGGGACAGTATGTCCCATTGCGACATAAAACTGTTCACTCTTCTTTGTGGTGATTTGTGGTGCACTGAGTTAGTCGTATCTTTGGCGCTGAGCTTGCACGTATCCTGCAATAATGCGTAGTGCACTGGGAGCAATGTTTTTTGCCTAGTGAATTCTGCTTTAATAAGGCTACGGGGAGATGAATTGTGGTGCAGTGACTTAGTGGTACTGAAAGAATTTAGCGTGTGCGTACCTCGCGATGATTCATGTTTCGGAGGGGGTCATAGTGGTATAATATCTCTTGTCTTTTGGAATGCGTCATGTACAATCGCCATTCCACCTTAATCGTGAGTCCTCACAATGTAGATCTAAGGCAGTAGTCATCACTGACATCAAGAATTTTTTTTGTCGTATCCTTTAACAAAACTGTCTCTGACTTACATAAATCAAGGCTAACTTGAATGGTGTCCGTAGTGTTGATGGAAAGCTGAATTTAAGTTGTGAACCCTGCTGTACACAGTGTAGATCGAAGGTAGTAGTCACACAAACATCGAGGAATGCATTTTTGTCTCATACGTTAACAAAATCTGAGGACACAGTACAATTGTCTCCGCCATAAAGAAATTGAGAATTTAATGTCTGTAGTGCTGATGTGCCACTGGTATCAAGTTGAAAACTCTGTTGATCGCAGTGTACATTTGAAGGCAGTACTCAGTACAGTCATTGATGAATGTTTTTTGTCGCATCATTTAAAATTGTGTATGCCTTACATAAATCAAGGCTAACTTGAATGCTGTCGGTAATGTAGCTAGAAAGCTGAATTCAAGTTGTGAACCCTGCTGAACCCTGCTGTCCACAGTGAAGATCGAAGGCAGTATTTGACACAGACATCGAGGAATGCTTTTGTCACTTATTTTAACAAAATCTAAGGACATAGTACAATTGTCTCCGCCTTAAATAAATCGAGACTGAATTCAATGTTGTCTCTAGTGCTTCTGCGCTTCTGGTATCAAGTGGTGAACTCTGTTGATCGCAGTGTACATTTGAAGGCAGGTCTCAGTACAGACATTAGGGCATGTTTTTTGTTGCATCATTTAACAAAATAGTCTCTGTCTTTCATAAATCAAGGCTAATTTCAATGCTGTCTGTAGTGTTGATGCGAAGCTGAATTCAAGTTGTGAACCCTGCTGTCCGCAGGGTAGATCGAAGGCTGTAGTCAGCACAGTTATAGACAAATGCTTTTTGTCACATCCTTTTTCAAAATCGGAAGACATAGAGTACAATTGTCTCTACCTTAAATAAAGCAGGGCTTAATTCAATGCTGTCTGTAGTGCAGATGCAAAGCTGAATTCAAGTTGTGAACCCTGCTGTCTGCAGTGGAGATCAAAGGCAGTAGTCGATACAGACATAAATCTGTGGTGCTGTGGCGTTGAGTTCAGAATGGGCCTGTATCGAGGAGGCACGTGGTCATGGCGGCAGCCATGTGGCAGGGTGCGGACCTTCGCTGTGGTGGAGTCTCTTCTCTTTGCAGAAGTGAACCACACCAAAGGCGTAGGCTAATTATGTATAGTCTTACGCTGAATTTGCATACGTTTGAGCAGCCCACTCTGCTTCTGCTTCAAGGGAGGGGGGAGACAACACAGCTACATGACTGAAATATTCCCCAGTGTCTGAGACAATATGGTTGTGTCCACTGTGCAGTACACTACATGTATTAATAGCATATCTACACACAGAAATGTTTTTGGTTTCTATAGGGTGTTGTGTATAACATATCATCATTAGTATTTGCAGTGTGTACATTATTGTTGATGTGCGAGATCCTTCCCTTACACGTAGTTGATTGCCACATCTCTGAACATTGAGCTAGTGTGCTGTTAAGGGGATATATTATTTTGGGAAGGTCCGTTGTCCTGTTTTGTGCTGCATCTAAGGTAGTAGAGAGGGAGCGGTCAGGAGGGGTGGTTCTTTTGGTGGTGGCGCTAAGTGTTGTTAATTTGTTGGGTGTTGGAAGTGTATAATTAGTACCTCTATTACATAATTAGTTTTGCCCACTTGGTCGGAATTGTGGAATGTTCACACATCATGTTTTCATATACTTTTATTTGGCTAGCGATTGAACCAGTGCGATATGTGGTACATCACGAGTTTTTATCGAACTCAATAAAGCACTGCAAATTCGAATGATGTTACGCTGTGTGGAAACACTGGGCTTGTACGACCAGCGCTTAGTATGTAATTGGCCAAAGATCGCTGATGTGTTTGAAACTTTCCATTTATTTCAGTTACATCGTTGTGTATTTTTTACCAGAACTGATGCACACAAATTTGGGCAACGCGAGAAATTGTGTTTCAGTGCATACTCGCAATGAATTTAAGCAAATGCCATTATGGATTAATAATTTACTATCAATTTGCTTTGCGAATGTGACCAAACATTTAAAATATTCCAAATATATAAATATTCGCTTGATGTTGTCCATGAAATACTTGTGATATTGTGATAAGATGGCAGCTCCATTTTCACTTTCACTTGGGTGTATTGTTCAATCTGTTTCTATGTTTAGCATAACTGGTTATATGTGTGCACAATATCGCCTGACCCGTAGCTAGCGTGATCAAGGCAAAAGCTGAAACGTGTTGCTGTGCAGACATTAAAAAACATATTTTGCAAACTACCTGAGGTGTCCGTGAGATTTCTGAACTCAGAAATATTGTTGCGTGGTTGCGTGGCATTGTTCAGGGTTACCAGTACCCTGGTCACGGACCACCGTGCATGACAGCTTCTACCAATATCGGACTCTGTGTATGTATATATATATATATATATATATATATATATATATGGTAAACACACATTACAACGCATTTTTTACAACGCACTACCATTACAACGGAACTTTTACAACGCAAATACCATTACAACGCATTTATTTACAACGCATGTTTTTACAACGCAGGTACTTTTACAACGCATACCATTACAACGTAAGTATTGGTAAGTATATAATTATATTTAAAATGTTATATGTTAGGTTTTTTTTAAAGGGGTATTTTTAGGGTTTAGGGTCAGTTTTGGGTTTTTGGGTAAAGGGGTATTTTTAGGGTTTAGGGTCAGTTTTGGGTTTTTGGGTAAAGGGGTATTTTTAGGGTTCAGGGTCAGTTTTAGGTTTTTGGGTAAAGGGGTATTTTTAGGGTTCAGGGTCAGTTATGGGTTTTTGGGTAATGGGGTATTTTTAGGGTTCAGGGTCAGTTTTGGGTTTTTGGGTAAAGGGGTATTTTTAGGGTTCAGGGTCAGTTTTCAGTTTTTGGGTAAAGGGGTATTTTTAGGGTTCAGGGTCAGTTTTCAGTTTTTGGGTAAAGGGGTATTTTTAGGGTTCAGGGTCAGTTTTCAGTTTTTTGGTAAAGGGGTATTTTTAGGGTTCAGGGTCAGTTTTCCGTTTTTGGGTAAAGGGGTATTTTTAGGGTTCAGGGTCAGTTTTCAGTTTTTGGGTAAAGGGGTATTTTTAGGGTTCAGGGTCAGTTTTCAGTTTTTGGGTAAAGGGGTATTTTTAGGGTTTAGGGTCAGTTTTCAGTTTTTGGGTAAAGGGGTATTTTTAGGGTTTAGGGTCAGTTTTGGGTTTTTGGGTAAAGGGGTATTTTTAGGGTTCAGGGTCAGTTTTGGGTTTTTGGGTAAAGGGGTATTTTTAGGGTTCAGGGTCAGTTTTGGGTTTTTGGGTAAAGGGGTACAGGGTAAAAATAAAATAAAATTAAATTTAAATTAAATTAATTAAATGAAATTAAATTAAATTAAATTAAATTAAATACAATTACATTACATTATATTAATTTTAAATAATATACAATTAAAAAAAAAATATATACTTACCAATACTTACGTTGTAATGGTATGCGTTGTAAAGGTACCTGCGTTGTAAAAAAATGCGTTGTAAATACATGCGTGGTAATAGTATTGGCGTTGTAAAAGTCCCGTTGTAACGGTATGCGTTGTAAAAACATGCGTTTTAACGTCATATATCCTTCATATATATATATATATATATATATATTACCTACTGGCGGTCGCCAGTAGGTATATATAGTTAGGATTTTTTCTCTATGGGATTTTTGAAAATTCTATGTCTAATAACTTTGGCGTTTGTGGACGGAATTGGCTGAAATGTTCAGGAAAATGGAACATTTTGTTTCTGAGCAGCCACTGAAAATTTGGGGGGGGTTTGTCAAGGGGGGGCTGAGAAAAAAGGGGGGTCCCAAAACGTGTTTTTAACATTGAGTTTTCCATAGGGCGGTTGGCCTCACTTTTAGCCCGAACGGCTGAATGGATTTGCACGAAACTTGGCAAAATTGTAGGGACTGGTAGCCCGATGTGCCTTTGCTAGGTCTCAATATATGTGCTCCAGTGGATTTTGAGAAATTAACGTTCAAAAAAAGATATATATCTGTAACAGCGGACCAGGCAGCGCTCCAGTTCGCGTACTTTTCGCGTTACGGAGCTTTGTGAAGCGAAGCTGATTGGTTCTCCGGCGTCTGTAAACATTCCAAACAGTCCGTAGCGGCCGCCATCTTGTCTCTCGGTAGGATCGAGAGACAAGAGGAGGCCAAAGCGAAGGGGCAAATGACCGTAAGGGGGCATAGTAGATCCTCCCTGACCCCCTAGGTTTGATGTGGAGGTTTTAAAAGGGCCCCGCGGGGCAAAAAAATGAATAAATAATAATAATCGAACGGCTGAATGGATTTGCACGAAACTTGGCAAAATATTAGGGACTGGTAGCCCGATGTGCCTTTGCTAGGTCTCAATATATGTGCTCCAGTGGATTTTGAGAAATTAACGTTCAAAAAAAGATATATATCTGTAACAGCGCTCCGCTTTGCGTACTTTTCACGTTACGGAGCTTTGCGAAGCTGATTGGTTCTACGGCGTCTGTAAACATTCCAAACAGTCCGTAGCCGCCGCCATCTTGTCTCTCGGTAGGATCGAGAGACAAGAGGAGGCCAAAGCGAAGGGGCAAATGACCATAAGGGGGCATAGTAGATCCTCCCTGACCTCTTAGGTTTGATGTACCATTTTGCCAAGTTTGGTGTAATTCCGTTCAGCCATTCAGGCTGTAGACGTATCTAAATGTCCTATGGAAAATTGCATGGGGAAAACACATTTGAAAGTGTTGAAATTTAGAACCAATTAAAATGTTACTTTGGTTTTGTATTTGTGTGTGATGAAAGTTAATTGGTTATGTATATATCTAAAATGAGAGGAAACCACAGCCATTTTGTGATACTACTGTCTGAGGTACATTTGTGAGGAATTTTTGGTGCTCAATTTCTGGTGTTTGGTTTACACAGTACTAACACTTCTCCTACTTTTAAAAAGGTGAGTTGTTAATTTGTAAGGGGAACTATGTTGTACACTTTAAGATAATTTGAAAAATGTTTTCTGTTATTTATTTACAGTCCTTCTGTTATACTAAATACTTGATAAAGTTAGTTTTATATTATGTATTACTAAAAACGATAAATGAAAGTGATTATTTTTTTCTGCAACTTACAGCAAGAAATTTCAACATAAAATGGCTCACAATGAAGAAACCGTGGCAATTTCTTTTGAATTATCCACTACATTTATTGAAATTGACAGCACCAATAATGAAGTATTCTCACAAGGAGGAGATGACTTGAATGTTTTTTGGATCAATCTCTTGATGGCGAATTTATCGAATGTTTGGAGACCATAGAGTTACAAGAATCATCATTGCAGACTTTTCATGAGGAGATTCCTGATGAGATGATTGAAGAGGAAATTCCTGATGAGGACATGTTACTAGTTCTTTCAAATTTTGAAAATTCAGAAGAATAAATTTATATTTAGAAATCAAAAATTGGTTGAGACATTATTCATTTTTATTTTTAATTTATGAGGTTGTAGCGAAGTGATTGTAGTATAAAATGAGACTTATAGTATAGAGTGCAACATTTTTATGTTACATGGTAAGTTTACTAATATTTACTTCCCTTCTCACACTATATTATCTCCAATGTGTATTTGACATCTCTTCTTCATCTCCGGCCTCCTTTCTCTCACTGTCTGTCTCTGATGCATCTTATCGCTGCCATTTTGTGTAATTATAGAAGAGAGTAAAATAAAATAGTTCGGAACGTGAAAAGGGGGCAAAGTAGAGTACCCCTCACCCCCTAGGCCTTCTCAGGCGGTCCCAAAAGGATCAGTTTCTGTTTTCCTGAGAGATTATGGTATGAGTTCCATATACCACAATAACTTGCATTACAACATGCAAGATATCTATCTCCTATTACCAACTTTTGGAGATATTCGCGCCAAGCGCGAATATCTCCAAAAACTAACACCTGCCCTGAGCAGTTCTTAGCCATGTTATCCAATGGGAGGTGGATAACATGGCTAAGAGCATTAGCTCGGTAATGCATGAATATCGCTGACTTTTTAGCGATATTCATGCATTGCGGCCGTTTTTTATCGCATTTGCGATAAACCTTGATAATAGCACGGTTTATCTGCGATAATTTCTGACGATGCTTAGCGGTAAAAAATTCGTTGCTAAGCATCGTTAGCGATAAATATCGCTTAACTTTGGTAATATGCACCAACGTCTGTTAACGTTCGATTCGAAGGAAATGAGGAAGTGTTGAAAAACATTGTCTGCGCCATCTTGCCTTTTTTGAAATGCCACACTTTTGTCGTGCACGGCAGCCATTTTAGATGCCTTGACCAGACCCACTCTCTGCACGCTGTTGATCCGTAGTATGGCTCCACACCCTCGCAAGCATCTTCCCCAGGCACTGGTCACCCCCGCTCTCTGTCTTATGCATCGGCAATAAACCTCCCCCCATCTGCGCTGCTCTTCCCTGAGAATCACACTCTGTGCCCGCCCGACACCTCCCTTTCGCCCTATTCACTACCGCACCCTCTGACACTCCTCTTCCTCTGTGTCCGATTGTCCAGGCTATCAGCTAGCCCTGCAGATGTAGTTTATGGCCCCAGCTGTAAAGAATCACCCCTCTTCAAAGGAGTTATAGTAGATCAAGGCCCACACCCGATGAGATCCATCAAACCACACGCGTTCCTACCATCTGAAAACCATCCTGTATTGTGATTGGGGAGGGGACCGAGCCTGAAGCGGAAGATTCCAGGGATGACTCTTTGTACATCAAAGTTTTTACAATTATGTGTCACATTAAAAATATATAGCACTCCAACAAAGTAGTAGGAATATAAAACTTTAATAACTTATAAATATATACAACAAAACAAAAACAGTAAAAACATTTAAACAACGAAGAGACCGTGGCAATTTCTTTTGAATTATCCACTACATTTATTGAAATTGACAGCACCAATAATGAAATATTCTCACAAGGAGGAGATGACTTGAATGATTTTTTTGATCAATGTCTTGATGGCGAATTTATCGAATGTTTGGAGACCATAGAGTTACAAGAATCATCATTGCAGACTTTTCATGAGGAAATTCCTGATGAGATGATTGAATAGGAAATTCCTGATGAGGACATGTTACTAGTTCTTTCAAATTATGAAAATTCAGAAGATGTTGCCTGGGTGCCGCACTGATTTGGGTATCCGGCGTGGGGCGTCCCGGGGGGTGGGTTGTCAGTAGCGGTCTGTTGTGCGAATAGTTCCAAGGTAGCAGAACGCGCTGAAATCTGGATGTCACGAAGGTGATGTCTAGTAAGTTGCCGCCCAGCAAATAACGGCGTGGGGCGCCGCGGGGGGGGGGGGGAAGGCAGTCCAAAGTTCCGTTAAAAGGGCAAAGGAAAGGATCGGTGGTTTGAACCATCAGTCAAAAAGGGGAGGGGGTGCAACAATTTTTCCTACCGGGTCACACTGTGCTTTCACCGGAACTGAGGTCTGCAGGATTCTAGTCATTCAAACTGAGGCTGGCGCCAGCATGGGAGCGCCGACGTCCCGCGGCTACAGTTTTGTCACTCCACGGGCGATCATGGCAGTCATTCCCCATCGGGGGTGTCTGCGGGGGTCGGGGACTCCCGCGGCTCCTCTAAAATCTTCAAGGTCGTGGAGGACTACGGTGGTGGAGTCAACCAGTGACCGGGCCATTTCTTTATGCTGGGCCCGCTCTTGCCAGGTCGACCGCCATTTTGAGAGTTCGGTAGCTACTGGCGATCGCGGGGTCAAATGAGCGGACGGGCTCCACCCTGCCGGGCGAGACGTTGCAGCATCGCCACAGTGGAAGAACCCTTTTCCGGGCGCCTGGAGCGCTGAGGGTGCAGCGGGGAAGCCTCCACCTGGGGAGGCGGGAGAGGCCTGTTCGCACCATCTCTCCCTCCCAGTGCACCCCACGGCGTCTCGCTTGAGATTTGTTATGGCCGGACCAGGCGATGAGGACGAGAGGGGGGGGGTGTGTCGGAGGCATGTGCAAGACATCCCCCCCCCAGGGTTGTTGCAGCAATTATTCAAGAAAGAAGAAATGTCCCGTCCGTCTTTGGGCCGGACCTCCGGTGGATGGCGGCCGGACGCCCTTTGCTCTGGCCCCATGAACGGGTTCCTTGGCTCATCGGCTGCAGCCGGATCCCGTCGGCCCCAGCCCCCGGCCGTTGGTGGCTGGACCGGGAGAGAGTGTGGAGGGACAACCTGCAACTCTCAAGGGCCACCGCGGCCGGACTGGGAGAGAGAGGGGAGGGTCGAGGACACAGACATTCCCCCCCTGAAACTCTCCAGTGTTGTCAATCCCCCTGGCCGGGTCCCGCTGGCCTCGGCCTCTCCTCCGGCTACACCCTACGTGATGATCTCCTGGCCGAGGCGTGGCAGCAGGACCCGCCTTATATGTGTTGCTTCTGGCTGGGCGAAGCCGAAAACCTGTTGCCCTTTGGAAGTTTCTAGAATGGGGCGGATGTCTGCTGACTTCTATCTTTCCCAGTTTGCCGTTATTTGGCCGTGGCAGGCGGTGGGACAGACACGTTTTGGGGCAGTGAGGGGCAATGTTTCCAGGTTTCTTATTACGGGCTTACTTCTAACGTTTCTTGTTTCTAGGACAATAATAGGTTTTATCATTACGTATTGTTATCGTTTCTTTGTTTGTTATTTAATAAAAAGTTCATCAGTGGCCTACTGATTTTCGTTTTCCTATTCTTTTCTTTCCAGGTTGTTTCATGCTAAAG
Organism: Lissotriton helveticus; assembly: GCF_964261635.1. Taxonomy (NCBI): domain Eukaryota; kingdom Metazoa; phylum Chordata; class Amphibia; order Caudata; family Salamandridae; genus Lissotriton; species Lissotriton helveticus. Next base: position 790,501,793 of record NC_136068.1, read on the forward strand.
TTTCTGTTAACAGGATACAGTGATCACTTCGTTATTATTGCATATGTCCTTTTCACTAGGGGTGCTCTCTGGTCGGGCCAGATGACCTATCTCTAGTAAATGGTCCGGGTGAAACAGGTGCATCAATCAGTGGGGAGTAGATAGGCATGACAGATTACAACGGGGGAGAAAGGTCCGCATTACGTACCCTTTCACTACTTGCAAAGATTTTCCTACGTTTATTTGCAAACAGGGAATACCTCAAAAAAGAACTAATTCCCAAACAGTCAATGTTCGGACAATCAATCAATCAATGAGGAATGAAATAGGTACGACGTGTTAAAGGCTTGCGTTACCTACCCTTCACTATCTGCAAAGGGAGAGAGAATATTCCTATTCTTCCTCGTTTGCAGGCAGAGAAGATCCTTAAGAGAACCAACTTCGAACAATTCAATGCTCGATTCAAACAATCAACAAGGGGTACTGTGAACACAAATGAACGCCGCTTATGTACATACACATTGCTATTTTCAACAGGTTGTTCCTAATGTTTCTATTTTAGCGAGGTCAAAAAGAGATCCCATTAGTGGCCTACTGATTTTGCTCGATTCCTTTTGTTTTTTTTACACGATTTTTCGCTATCTGCAAAGACTAAACAGAGTATTGCGACTCTGTGCTTGTTTGTAAATAGAGAATGAACCAAAGAGAACAATCAATCAAATGGAGAGAGAAGCAGGCACGACGGATTACAACGGGGGCAAAGGCCTGCGTTAACTACCCTTCACTATCTGCAAAGAGAGAGTACTCCTAATAGAAATGAGGGGTGGGGGGCAGCATTCAAAGCAGATCAGTGTGCATAAACACGAAAATGTTTTTACTTACCACGTACTTGACATTCGACAGCTTATGATATTTGCTATTAAAAAACCATTGAAATTCACTGAAAAAACCATAGGTTATAGACCATATATAGTTAGGAATTAGCATTTACAAAACCTTGAAAATTCACTGAAAAAACCATAGGTTATAGACCATATATAGTTAGGAATTAGCATTTACAAAACCTTGAAAATTCACTGAAAAAACCATAGGTTATAGACCATATATCGTTAGGAATTAGCATTTAAAAAACCTTATTTTACTCACACAAAACCATTGAAATTCCATATATAGTTAGTTGCACTAACTATATATCGCGCACCCGCAATCCACTGCTGATGATGTCACATATTACATCATTCATGACATGGTCAGTGACATCACTGATGACATCACTGATGACATCTCAAATGACATCACTGATGACATCACTGATGACAACATCCAGTGACTGTGTGTTTCTGTAAAGTTAAAATGTGTCTTACATATTGAAGAATGAGTGGAAGTATAAGTGTCTGGACAAAGGATTTAGTAGGTGCATGACTGAATGTATGAGTGAGTGATTAGATGTGTCTCACTGAGTGCATGGGTTAGTGACTAAAGTGTCTTAATTTGTGCATCATTATGTCTGTTGTTCTGTAAACTGCTGCATGTGTTGATCAGTAGCTATATGATTAACTATATGGGTTACTGATTGATTGTCCAAGTATTTGTATGGGAGACTGAGTGTGTGTGTGGCTGGCTGGGAGGTGTGTGACTCTGTGCAGATCAATGTGTACTTGTATCAATGATTGTATAACAAGGTAAGTATGTGTTAGTATATGTTTGAAAATGTAAGGTGCTCTATGTTTAACTGTATAGACAAGAAAATGGAAGTGTCATTGATTCTTTACAGGACTGACTAGGTGTGTGAGTAACTCCATGGATGAGTGGCAGACTGTGAGTGTCTGTATAGGTGTATGAGTGCATATGATAGTGTTGTAAAGATGAGTGATTGTATGTATGAATGATTGTATGGGTGAATGAGTGAAGGTGTGTGTAGACGTAGGAATCAGTGAGTGCGTATGTAGTAACTAGTATTGGTGTGTCAATGGTTTCAAAAATTATATTCTGTATTTAACACTGGGTGAAACAGAGGTTATATTAAAATGTGAGGAGATGCATTGTATTGTCACATGAATGATATCATCAGTGATGTGGTCATTGATGTCAAATGAGATGTCATCAGTGATGTCATCAGTGATGTCATTTGAGATGTCATCAGTGATGTCATCAGTGATGTCACTGACCATGTCATGAATGATGTAATATGTGACATCATCAGCAGTGGATTGCGGGTGCGCGATATATAGTTAGTGCAACTAACTATATATGGAATTTCAATGGTTTTGTGTGAGTAAAATAAGGTTTTTTAAATGCTAATTCCTAACGATATATGGTCTATAACCTATGGTTTTTTCAGTGAATTTTCAAGGTTTTGTAAATGCTAATTCCTAACTATATATGGTCTATAACCTATGGTTTTTTCAGTGAATATATATATATATATATTCACGCTCCTCTGTACCAAAATGACGGGGCACTAGGGTGGGTGCCGCAAACACGGTTGGTACGCCGTGTATCAATACCACTTCGAGCCTCCTCCCCCAGCCGGGAAAGAAGACACAGCACTCGCGGGGTGTTTATATGTCAGTTGCTTCTTTTATTGCAAGCGCTCCTCACAGACGCGTTTCTGGGCAAGCCCTTTATCAATGTGTCAACACGAGTGTTGCACAGGAGCCATTTTTAAAGTGCAGCGTGCGTTTTTCACGAACAATTTTACTCTGGGAGCAGCTTACTTAAAGCGTGATTTATTGCACTACAAGCACCAGCAGGCTCTGGGGGCGCCAACGCCCACTGGAGCAGGTGCTGTGATTGAAATACTCCAAAGGCTCATCACAGAGTTTTCAGAAGCCTCTGAGGAAATGCTCGGGAGAGCATGAAACGCGTCAGGACTTTGCTCTCATTTTCCCACGCTGTTTTCCTGCAATAAAGACGAAATTCACAAAACCTACCTGATGCTGGCTCTTCAAAATGGGGAAAACTCATGTGTTGGATTTGTTTACCGGCCGTCCCCCGTCGGGGAAGAGCCCTCACCACATGAAAGTGGTCCAAGCTGCAGTCACCTGGCTTAAAGCACGAATTGGCAGGCAAAGTCGTTTTGCATGATGTTGTCAGGATCCCTATTGCACTGCCCTATGTCTCCCGTTTTCTTACATGCCCCGTACCTCTGCTGCACTGCATGGTGTCATACTGTCTTATTATGCTGTGTTAATGCTCCTGTGCTGTACCGCTGCTTCCTTGCGCTACTATGCATTGTATCTGTGCCCAGCTGTGTTAATGCTCCTGTGCTGTACCGCTGCTTCCTTGCGCTACTTTGCATTGTATCTGTGCCCAGCTGTGTTAATGCTCCTGTGCTGTACCGCTGCTTCCTTGCGCTACTTTGCATTGTATCTGTGCCCAGTGTAATGCCCTTTGAAACGTTCCTTTGCCAATGCTTGTTCCAGTGCGCTTTTGCCAATGCTTGTTGCATTTGTTTGGCCGCTACCGCAGTTCATGTTCAGATTTGCTGCCGAGGTCTTTTTTCCCTCTGCAGCACCTGTACCTCCGCTCAGGACTATAAAAGGAGCCGCGCCCTGTTCTCCGTGCGGATTATTCTTGCCGGTTCCCGAGTTTGGAGGTCTCCTGTTTCCTGTCTTCGCTCCGCGCTGAGGATTTCTCCGCAGTTCCTGCTTCCAGACTCCTGACTCCTTGAATGGTAGTAAACTACCACGAATATCCGCTTGCTGAAAACGCAGGTAGGATTAATCCTTTTCTAATCTTGAGGCCAAGTCCTGAGTTGCCGGCTGGTAATTTCTTCAAGGGCACTCGTCAGACAACGCGCGAGGGGCGTTTTCTCTGGCGACATTTATGACTTTGGCTTGTTGAACGACTTTGTTTACCTAGATCTTTTGGTTCAGACTTTGCCTAAATCTCGGAACCTGGTTCTCCTTCAAACTTCATTGAGTTTGTTTCAGTCTATGCTGTGAATTCAACAGAGTGGCTGTAGTATTGTTTTGAGCCCAAAGACATTCCTAAGCTAATTCTATCCTTTGATGCTTTGAGTTTACTGTGGTTATTCTTTCATGAAACTGTTCATGTGAATCAGAAAACAATGTTAATGGTCTATTGAGCTTTTATTCCACATGAGAGTCTAGAGCTGATACTTCTGTTATTGATCTGAATCTGTGCCAATTCACCGAACTGCTTATAAAAGTTTCTTACTACAATGACAACCATTCTTGTCTCTTTTGTGATGTGCTAATATTGGTTCCTGGTAATTGCCGTTGTTGAAACCCACCTTATTTGATCAAGGCTTCCTTGCTAAATTGGGGAATAGGTGGAGCTGCAAGGTGGGCCTAGTTGTCTGCTACTGAGGAACTTTAGAGAGCCCAGAAAATCAGGGTTCTGACAGAATAATCCGCCCACGAATCTGTTCCTCCCGAGCAGCAGCCAAATGGAAGCCACCATGAATGACCTGTGTGCAATGATAGGGAACTTGCAGACGGAACTACAAGCCAGTAGGAATGAAACTGCAGCTTTAACCCATAAGGTGACTCGCTTACAGTCACGCATAGACTCTGTACCGTCTTTAGGTCACCCCCAAGCAAACGTAGCTGGCTCATCACCCACTGTGTCTGTAACTGTTCCTACAACTGTTCCCTTGGCCCAACCAGAGAGGTTTTCTGGGGAGCCTAACAAATTTCAGACCTTTTTAACCCAGATTCAGTTACATTTCATGGTCAAACCAGCTTCCTTTCCAAACGCCCAATCTCGAATTGCCTTTTTGATTTCCTTTCTGAGTGGTGACGCAGCTATGTGGGCAGTTCCTTTGGTGCAAGCAGATGATCCCCTGTTGTCCAATTGGGTACAGTTTAAACGAGAATTTGAAAGAATCTTTGATAGACGTACTATAACAGGGTCCGCTGACAGAGAACTGTTGGAGCTAAGACAAGGAAATAAGGAATTAGTACACTATCTTACTCAATTCAACCGTCTAATAGCAGAGACTGACTGGCCAGAGGCTAAAAGGGCGGCTCTATATTATCAAGGGCTTAAAGACGAGTTGAAAGACCTTATAGCACCAATTGATCCTCAGCCTCGAACTTGTGCAGAACTTATAGCTCTTAGTCTTCGCTTGGACCATCGAGTAGCTGATCGCAAAGGAAAACAAGTCGGAAAACTAGAGAACTCGAATTTGGATCAGGAGACTTTTTCGAGTTGGTTACCCCCTCCTGAACAGTCTGTTGCAAATACCTTACAGTTAACAGTGCCTCATTTGACTTTGAATGTTTTCTTTAGCTTGCCCAATTTGAAACAAATTATGGTGGCAGTGATGATTGACTCTGGTGCCACCGGAAATTTCATTGACTCCAAGTTTATTGAAAAGACACACATACCTTTAATCACGAAAGAAAAACCCGAAGTTGTTTATGCAGTCGATGGAATTAGCTAACTTCTGGAATGATCACCCACTGTACCACTCCCATTGTTATGGTTTGCAATGTAGGTTCCGGAAGACACCAAGAGACCATATCTTTCGACGTAATCGACGCACCTCAATTTGGTGTTATCTTGGGCATCCCTTGGCTAACGCTGCACAATCCAGTCATCAACTGGGTAGATCGTTCTGTTGATTTCAATTCACCCTGGTGCAAACAAGAATGTAATACCTGTTCTGAGAAAGACTCAAAGGACTCTCCTAGTACCCTCCTGCATTCAGCCTCTGCACTCTATATCTCCACAGCTGCTGAACAAGACATCGACTTGCCATCCGTATACGAAGAGTTCACAGATGTTTTTTGTGAGCAAAAGGCCGAAACTCTTCCACCACATAGAGACTATGATTGTGCCATTGATCTAATACCAGGTGCCAAAATACCCTGTAGCAGAATTTATGCCTTGACCGAGCTGGAAAACACTCATCTTCGTGAATACCTTGATAAATTTTTGAAAAATGGTTTCATCAGGCCCTCCAAGTCTCCAGCAGCCTCTCCTCTTTTCTTCGTGCCTAAAAGCAATGGTGAACTGCGCACCTGCATTGACTATAGGGCTCTCAATAACATCACTATCAAGAATAGATACCCCCTACCTTTGATCCCGGTGCTTCTTGATCAAGTGCGCTCAGCCACAATTTTTACGAAACTCGACTTGCGAGGTGCCTACCATTTGGTACGTATCAGACCAGGCGACGAGTGGAAAACTGCTTTCCGAACTCGCTTTGGTTTGTTTGAGTATTGTGTAATGCCTTTTGGCTTATGCAATGCTCCAGCTGCCTTCCAATTTTTTATTAACGATGTCCTACGAGACTTCTTAGATAGGTTTGTCATAGCTTACATTGACGACCTTCTAATTTTTTCAGCTTCACCCGAAGAACACATTCGACACGTCAAAACAATTCTGAACACCTTAAGAACCCATGGCTTATTCTGCAAATTGTCTAAGTGTGAGTTCCATACTACCAAGGTTGAGTTTCTTGGATTTATTCTCTCTCCATCAGGGATTACTATGGCTCCAAGGAAAATACAGGCAATCTTAGATTGGCCAATCCCAACTTCGGTGAAAGATATCCAACGCTTCTTAGGCTTTGCTAACTTTTACCGACGTTTTATCAAGAATTTTTCTACCCTGGCCACACCCTTAACCCAACTTCTAAGGAAGAAGGTTAAATTCATTTGGACCACCGACACAGACTCTTCTTTTCAAACTCTTAAAAGAGCCTTTACTCAAGCTCCTGTTCTACGACATCCAGATCCTGAGATGCCTTTCATTGTAGAAGCCGATGCTTCTGACTTCGCAATAGGGGCCATTCTATCTCAAAGAGACCATATCACCAATGAATTGCATCCTATAGCCTTTCTGTCTAGAAAATTTTTACCTGCAGAAACCAATTATACCATCGCAGAGAAAGAACTCTTGGCTATTCGTTATGCTTTCAAGGATTGGCGCCACTACCTGTTAGGGGCTAAACATACAGTGACTGTTTACACAGACCATCGGAACCTCCAATTCCTGAGATGTGCCAAGGCTTTAACTCCTAGGCAGCTTCGCTGGACTTTATTCTTTGCAGAGTTTGATTTTATCATCACTTTCAGATCAGGCACAAAAAATAACAAAGCAGATTCCTTATCTCGATACGATCACAAGTCTGATGAAGTTCCTCAAGATCCCAAACCCACAAGCATGCTTTCAGAAGGTCAAATAATAGGCGCTACAATGTCCGAGGTCTTCTTCCAGCACATAAGACAAGCTATGCCAATTCCAACACTGTTATCATGGGTTAAAGATGGGCCTAAAAGAACTATTCATCAGAACTTGCCCTTTCATTCCAATCTCTTATTTGTTCCAACTAAGAAGTTACAAACACAGGTTTTACAGTGGTGTCACGAAAGTCAATTAGCAGGTCACCCTGGGATCACCAAAACCAAGGAACTTCTACAAAGAAATTTTTGGTGGCCAACATGGAGCAAGGATGTAGTTTCGTTCATACAAGCCTGCGATGTTTGTGCTCAAGCTAAAGGGGAACATGGTCGTAAAAAAGGTCTTCTGCTTCCACTTCCCACCCGGACACAGGTCTGGGTGGATATTGCAATGGACTTCATAACTGATTTGCCGGAAGAAAAGGGGATGACTACCATTCTCGTAGTTGTGGATCGTTTATCTAAAATGGCCCACTTTATTGCTTGCTCGAAACTTCCGACTTCTTCTCAACTAGTTCAATTGTTGCTGGAACACGTGGTGCGTTTGCACGGTCTTCCCAGGTCCATAACTTCAGACCGCGGACCACAATTCATTTCACGGTTCTGGAAAGCCTGGTGTTCAGCTCTTCACATCAAAACTAACACTTCTACCAGCTTCCATCCTGAATCTGATGGGCAGACTGAACGAGTTAACCAAGTCTTGAAACAATATTTGAGATGTTTTTTGTTCAAAAAGCAGGGTTCCTGGTTAGCTCTGTTGTGGGAAGCTGAATTTGCGTACAATAATCTACAGAATGTCTCTACTGGTATGTCACCATTTTTTGCTGTCTATGGCCGACACCCCCATTTCTCACCTCTACTCCTAGCTCATCCGGAAACCAATATACCATCCTTGGATTTCCATTTCCGTGAGATGGAACGAGTTACTAAGGTCTTGCGGACTAATGTGTTAAAAGCTAAAGCCTCTTACAAAAAGTTTGCCGACAGAAAAAGGCAGAAGGGTCCAGATCTTCGCATTGGAGACATGGTCTGGCTTTCTACGAAAAACTTTCAGTTCAGGAGCCGCTATAAATTCCACCCAAAGTTCATTGGCCCATACAGAGTGATTAAGTCTGTAAACCCTGTGACTTACAAACTTCTCCTTCCCAAGGGCATGAGGATTTATCCTGTTTTTCACGTGTCACTTTTGAAAAAGGCCACTGTCAAGAAGAGAGCTCGTCCTCCGGCCTTGTGTGTGAAAGGCCAGGATGAGTTTGAAGTACGCTGTATCAAGGATTGTAAACGCATCAGAGGGAAATTGTGGTATTTGCTTTCCTGGAGGGGCTACGGTCCTGAGGAGGATTCCTGGGTATCCGAGGTGGACGTTCATGCTCCTCGTTTGTTGCGATTGTTTCATGCCAGGCACCCGGTCTCCCACTTTTGAGCCTCAGGGGGGGGTGTCACCTTTTTTGTTGGGGGGCACTGTCAGGATCCCTATTGCACTGCCCTATGTCTCCCGTTTTCTTACATGCCCCGTACCTCTGCTGCACTGCATGGTGTCATACTGTCTTATTATGCTGTGTTAATGCTCCTGTGCTGTACCGCTGCTTCCTTGCGCTACTATGCATTGTATCTGTGCCCAGCTGTGTTAATGCTCCTGTGCTGTACCGCTGCTTCCTTGCGCTACTTTGCATTGTATCTGTGCCCAGCTGTGTTAATGCTCCTGTGCTGTACCGCTGCTTCCTTGCGCTACTTTGCATTGTATCTGTGCCCAGTGTAATGCCCTTTGAAACGTTCCTTTGCCAATGCTTGTTCCAGTGCGCTTTTGCCAATGCTTGTTGCATTTGTTTGGCCGCTACCGCAGTTCATGTTCAGATTTGCTGCCGAGGTCTTTTTTCCCTCTGCAGCACCTGTACCTCCGCTCAGGACTATAAAAGGAGCCGCGCCCTGTTCTCCGTGCGGATTATTCTTGCCGGTTCCCGAGTTTGGAGGTCTCCTGTTTCCTGTCTTCGCTCCGCGCTGAGGATTTCTCCGCAGTTCCTGCTTCCAGACTCCTGACTCCTTGAATGGTAGTAAACTACCACGAATATCCGCTTGCTGAAAACGCAGGTAGGATTAATCCTTTTCTAATCTTGAGGCCAAGTCCTGAGTTGCCGGCTGGTAATTTCTTCAAGGGCACTCGTCAGACAACGCGCGAGGGGCGTTTTCTCTGGCGACATTTATGACTTTGGCTTGTTGAACGACTTTGTTTACCTAGATCTTTTGGTTCAGACTTTGCCTAAATCTCGGAACCTGGTTCTCCTTCAAACTTCATTGAGTTTGTTTCAGTCTATGCTGTGAATTCAACAGAGTGGCTGTAGTATTGTTTTGAGCCCAAAGACATTCCTAAGCTAATTCTATCCTTTGATGCTTTGAGTTTACTGTGGTTATTCTTTCATGAAACTGTTCATGTGAATCAGAAAACAATGTTAATGGTCTATTGAGCTTTTATTCCACATGAGAGTCTAGAGCTGATACTTCTGTTATTGATCTGAATCTGTGCCAATTCACCGAACTGCTTATAAAAGTTTCTTACTACAATGACAACCATTCTTGTCTCTTTTGTGATGTGCTAATATTGGTTCCTGGTAATTGCCGTTGTTGAAACCCACCTTATTTGATCAAGGCTTCCTTGCTAAATTGGGGAATAGGTGGAGCTGCAAGGTGGGCCTAGTTGTCTGCTTCTGAGGAACTTTAGAGAGCCCAGAAAATCAGGGTTCTGACAGATGTTATTTACAGCGTAGATGAAAGTGAACATTTTCCAAACCCACTGGGGAGTTATTTTTCACGAACAATTTTACTCTGGGAGCAGCTTACTTAAAGCGTGATTTATTGCACTACAAGCACCAGCAGGCTCTGGGGGCGCCAACGCCCACTGGAGCAGGTGCTGTGATTGAAATACTCCAAAGGCTCGTCGCAGAGTTTTCAGAAGCCTCTGAGGAAATGCTCGGGAGAGCATGAAACGCGTCAGGCTGATAAATTGAATGGACTTTGTTCTAATTTTGCCACGCTGTTTTCCTGCAATAAAAACGAAATTCACAAAACCTACCTGATGCTGGCTCTTCAAAATGGGGAAAACTCATGTGTTGGATTTGTTTACCGGCCGTTCCCGGTCGGGGAAGAGCCCTCACCACATGAAAGTGGTCCAAGCTGCAGTCACCTGGCTTAAAGCACGAATTGGCAGGCAAGGTCGTTTTGCATGATGTTATTTACAGCGTAGATGAAAGTGAACATTTTCCAAACCCACTGGGGAGTTATTTTTCACTAACAATTTTACTCTGGGAGCAGCTTACTTAAAGCGTGATTTATTGCACTACAAGCACCAGCAGGCTCTGGGGGCGCCAACGCCCACTGGAGCAGGTGCTGTGATTGAAATACTCCAAAGGCTCGTCGCAGAGTTTTCAGATGCCTCTGAGGAAATGCTCGGGAGAGCATGAAACGCATCAGGCTGATAAATTGAATGGACTTTGCTCTCATTTTGCCACGCTGTTTTACTGCAATAAAAACGAAATTCACAAAACCTACCTGATGCTGGCTCTTCAAAATGGGGAAAACTCATGTGTTGGATTTGTTTACCGGCCGTCCCCGGTCGGGGAAGAGCCCTCACCACATGAAAGTGTTCCAAGCTGCAGTCACCTGGCTTAAAGCACGAATTGGCAGGCAAGGTCGTTTTGCATGATGTTATTTACAGCGTAGATGAAAGTGAACATTTTCCAAACCCACTGGGGAGTTATTTTTCACGAACAATTTTACTCTGGGAGCAGCTTACTTAAAGCATGATTTATTGCACTACAAGCACCAGCAGGCTCTGGGGGCGCCAACGCCCACTGGAGCAGGTGCTGTGATTGAAATACTCCAAAGGCTCGTCGCAGAGTTTTCAGAAGCCTCTGAGGAAATGCTCGGGAGAGCATGAAACGCGTCAGGCTGATAAATTGAATGGACTTTGTACTAATTTTGCCACACTGTTTTCCTGCAATAAAAACGAAATTCACAAAACCTACCTGATGCTGGCTCTTCAAAATGGGGAAAACTCATGTGTTGGATTTGTTTACCGGCCGTTCCCGGTCGGGGAAGAGCCCTCACCACATGAAAGTGGTCCAAGCTGCAGTCACCTGGCTTAAAGCACGAATTGGCAGGCAAGGTCGTTTTGCATGATGTTATTTACAGCGTAGATGAAAGTGAACATTTTCCAAACCCACTGGGGAGTTATTTTTCACTAACAATTTTACTCTGGGAGCAGCTTACTTAAAGCGTGATTTATTGCACTACAAGCACCAGCAGGCTCTGGGGGCGCCAACGCCCACTGGAGCAGGTGCTGTGATTGAAATACTCCAAAGGCTCGTCGCAGAGTTTTCAGAAGCCTCTGAGGAAATGCTCGGGAGAGCATGAAACGCATCAGGCTGATAAATTGAATGGACTTTGCTCTCATTTTGCCACGCTGTTTTACTGCAATAAAAACGAAATTCACAAAACCTACCTGATGCTGGCTCTTCAAAATGGGGAAAACTCATGTGTTGGATTTGTTTACCGGCCGTCCCCGGTCGGGGAAGAGCCCTCACCACATGAAAGTGGTCCAAGCTGCAGTCACCTGGCTTAAAGCACGAATTGGCAGGCAAGGTCGTTTTGCATGATGTTATTTACAGCGTAGATGAAAAAGTGAACATTTTCCAAACCCACTGGGGAGTTATTTTTCACGAACAATTTTACTCTGGGAGCAGCTTACTTAAAGCGTGATTTATTGCACTACAAGCACCAGCAGGCTCTGGGGGCGCCAACGCCCACTGGAGCAGGTGCTGTGATTGAAATACTCCAAAGGCTCGTCACAGAGTTTTCAGAAGCCTCTGAGGAAATGCTCGGGAGAGCATGAAAGGCGTCAGGCTGATAAATTGAATGGACTTTGCTCTCATTTTGCCACGCTGTTTTACTGCAATAAAAACGAAATTCACAAAACCTACCTGATGCTGGCTCTTCAAAATGGGGACAACTCATGTGTTGGATTTGGTTACCGGCCGTCCCCGGTCGGGGAAGAGCCCTCACCACATGAAAGTGGTCCAAGCTGCAGTCACCTGGCTTAAAGCACGAATTGGCAGGCAAGGTCGTTTTGCATGATGTTATTTACAGCGTAGATGAAAGTGAACATTTTCCAAACCCACTGGGGAGTTATTTTTCACGAACAATTTTACTCTGAGAGCAGCTTACTTAAAGCGTGATTTATTGCACTACAAGCACCAGCAGGCTCTGGGGGCGCCAACGCCCACTGGAGCAGGTGCTGTGATTGAAATACTCCAAAGGCTCGTCACAGAGTTTTCAGAAGCCTCTGAGGAAATGCTCGGGAGAGCATTAAACGCGTCAGGCTGATAAATTGAATGGACTTTGCTCTCATTTTGCCACGCTGTTTTACTGCAATAAAAACGAAATTCACAAAACCTACCTGATGCTGGCTCTTCAAAATGGGGAAAACTCATGTGTTGGATATATATATATATATATATATATATATATATATATATATATATATATTTGCAAACTACCTGAGGTGTCCGTGAGATTTCTGAACTCAGAAATATTGTTGTGTGGTTGCTTCTACCAATACCGGACTCTGTGTATGTATATATATATATATATATATATATATATATATATATATATATATATATATATATATATATATATATATATATATATATATATATATATCATTCAGAGTCTCTCCATGCGGAAAGAAGTTTGAGGCGCACTCGCAAACAGGTTAGGAAAACTCCTTTATTTCACCAATTTAGCCACTCCACAAATGTAATCTTGATGCATTTCGGCCGCATCGGCCTTCTTCTGAGGGAGGAGGGAGGGCGTGCTGCTGACATCTAATTGGCCTTCAAAGCGCACGAGGGCTCCGCTGATGCTCACATAATTAATTACCCTCAGGTGGGTGCCCAGTGCGGGCTGACATGACGAGCATGCTGGTCCTTGTAGTGCGATCATTGGCCTTTTGATTTTGCCTCTTCAGTGAGTGATGTCATCTTGTCTGCTAATTAATTTACAGTGTTGCCTGTGTCCCCTAGAGATCTATTTTCGAGTCTTTGGGGGCCCAATCCAAGGTCCGGTCCCTGGTGGCTACCGCTGCTCTTTGGCTTTCACCGTCCACACCTTGGTCCCGTTTCGAGCAGATCCGGCGCGCTTTACTGGGGGTGCGCTCCTCTCGGCCAGGACCCAGGCCGTATTAATGTCATTCAGAGTCTCTCCATGCGGAAAGAAGTTTGAGGCGCACTCGCAAACAGGTTAGGAAAACTCCTTTATTTCACCAATTTAGCCACTCCACAAATGTAATCCTGATGCATTTCGGCCGCATCAGCCTTCTTCTGAGGGAGGAGGGAGGGCGTGCTGCTGACATCTAATTGGCCTTCAAAGCGCACGAGGGCTCCGCTGATGCTCACATAATTAATTACCCTCAGGTGGGTGCCCAGTGCGGGCTGACATGACGAGCATGCTGGTCCTTGTAGTGCGATCATTGGCCTTTTGATTTTGCCTCTTCAGTGAGTGATGTCATCTTGTCTGCTAATTAATTTACAGTGTTGCCTGTGTCCCCTAGAGATCTATTTTCGAGTCTTTGGGGGCCCAATCCAAGGTCCGGTCCCTGGTGGCTACCGCTGCTCTTTGGCTTTCACCGTCCACACCTTGGTCCCGTTTCGAGCAGATCCGGCGCGCTTTACTGGGGGTGCGGTCCTCTCGGCCAGGACCCAGGCCGTATTAATGTCGTTCAGAGTCTCTCCATGCGGAAAGAAGTTTGAGGCGCACTCGCAAACAGGTTAGGAAAACTCCTTTATTTCACCAATTTAGCCACTCCACAAATGTAATCCTGATGCATTTCGGCCGCATCAGCCTTCTTCTGAGGGAGGAGGGAGGGCGTGCTGCTGACATCTAATTGGTCTTCAAAGCGCACGAGGGCTCCGCTGATGCTCACATAATTAATTACCCTCAGGTGAGTGCCCAGTGCGGGCTGACATGACGAGCATGCTGGTCCTTGTAGTGCGATCATTGGCCTTTTGATTTTGCCTCTTCAGTGAGTGATGTCATCTTGTCTGCTAATTAATTTACAGTGTTGCCTGTGTCCCCTAGAGATCTATTTTCGAGTCTTTGGGGGCCCAATCCAAGGTCCGGTCCCTGGTGGCTACCGCTGCTCTTTGGCTTTCACCGTCCACACCTTGGTCCCGTTTTCTGTACCAAAATGACGGGGCACTAGGGTGAGTGCCGCAAACACGGTTGGTACGCCGTGTATCAATACCACTTCGAGCCTCCTCCCCCAGCCGGGAAAGAAGACACAGCACTCGCGGGGTGTTTATTTGTCAGTTGCTTCCTTTATTGCAAGCGCTCCTCACAGACGCGTTTCGGGGCAAGCCCTTTATCAATGTGTCAACACGAGTGTTGCACAGGAGCCATTTTTAAAGTGCAGCGTGCGTTTTTCATGAGAGAAAGTGAGGTAGGACTGCTCAGTGTACATACACATGAGCGCCATGTTGAAAAGTGCAAAACATACAGAAATTCGTGCGCATTTAATGTTATTAGCGCTTTCAAACAATAGTTCCCAACCTTCAGGTGATTTAGCATAATGCCGTGAATCGGCCAACCCAAAACAACCGAAAATGTCCAAAACATTATTAAGCTTTGTATAAGCAGTTGCAAATTGAGTAAACCACATTCAATATCTACATGACATTCATATTTTAGTAATTCAAATTTAAAGATCTTAGACGATATCGTCTTGCTCATACAACATGTATAATTTTCTCATGGCGTTTGCTTTGGGGAACAATGTTTGTTCGCCTGTTAGATAGCACATTCCTACTCAATCTTGCCGTGGATCGGCTACGGCGGTTTCTAACACCAGAAACCGCCAAACTACCTCTATACAGTGCCTAAGGCAGTGTGGTTCCCTCATGAATTATTAGGTGGTCTTGGTAATGCATTAACGTTATAGTTAGGACCTATTTTCCATAGGAAATCTGCAACATTCTAATTCTATTTGGAATAATTTTGCCGCCAGTTGACAAATCTTCGCAAATTTTCAAAACTAATGGCCAGCTCCGGTCCGCTCCTATCCTGAAAGTCTTGGGGTGATTTGTGAAGCGGGGGCCGAGAAAAAGGGGGGTCCCAAAACTTGTTTTTTTTTACCTTGCAATTTTCCTTAGGAACTGTTCATCGCGGCTATAGCCTGAACTGCTGAACGGAATTATACCAACTTTGGCAAAGAGGTAGGCCTTAGTTCAGACTCGTGCCTTTTGCTTAAATGGTGTAAATCAGTTCAGTAGTTCCTGAGAAAATGACAATTAAAAGTATATATATATCTATGGCTGCGGTGGATCTGCGCATCCTGAGCCCACCCTAAGCGCACCGTCCCGATCAGGCGCTGAATGCTAATTGGCTGTCAAGTGCTTGTCAACATTCAAAACCAGGAAGTGTTGGCAGCCATGTTGTGCCTCGGTAGATGCGAGGCTGAAGAAGTCAGAGGAACAAGTGTGCAAAACGTATAAAGGGGGCAGGGTAGAAATACCCTGACCCTTTAGACCTGCTTAGGGGGTCCCACAAGGACTCCCAGGGCCCAAAGAAAAATATATATATATATTTTTAAAAACGGCAAAGTGCGCACGTTGTGCGTATCGTGCCGTAAAAAATAAAAATAAAACAGAGCTTCTTTAATATTTAGCCCCCGGGGGGCCAAATCCCGGGGGCAAAATTATTAAAATTTATGGGTGGCCCAGAGGGGCCCCCCAGCACCAGGGACCACCACCCCCCAGGGCTACAAAATGAAAGGTTGGGGGCTCCAAGGCCCCCCAGCAAAATACGTGAGTGGGGGGCTCAATGGCCCCCCCAAGCCTCGGGGACCACCAACCCAGGGCTTTGTGTATTGTGGGAGGGGGCTGCATGGCCCCCCTCCTGGAGCCGTTGAGGACCCAGGGGACCGCCACCCCTCAGGGCCGGCTCCTGCAATGTCCCGGGGTGCCCACTCCCGGGACACTGCTGTTTGCTATGAGAGAGCGGGAGTATCACGGCTCCTGCCCTCCCAAAGCAAACCTGGTTTGGATTTTGAAAGAGAGAGCAGGGAAAGCTGCTCTCTCTTTCAAAATCCAAACTAAATTGCTTTTCCACACGGGGAGCTGCATGTTAGCAGGTCCCCATGTGATAAAAGCGATACCGGCTCCTGAATGATGGGGGGAGCCGGCTGGGACTGTGGGGGCATTGGGGCTCGCCCCACGGTCCCCAACGTTTTATATAATCCCCGGGGGATGGGGTGTCTGGGGATAATAGAAATTAGTGATAGAGTGATAGTGGCTATTTTTTTATGGTAAAATTAGGAGTTGCGCACCCAGCGCGGCACTCAGTATGGCCCCCTAGTGTGCGCGCATAGGATGCATGCCTCCTAACGTGTAGGGTGCGCTACTCCAACGCGTTTGGTGCACAATTTCTGCACGTTGGGTGCAGGACTCTGACTAACTAACTAAGTACACAATTGTGTTTCTGACCTACAATTCCCCAATCAGTATCCATACACTCCAGCAGACACCCTGTGACTGCTCTTGCAATCCCTTAGTGACTCTTTCAGTACCATGTACTAATCCATTCACTAAAGTAAAACTCAATCGATTATGAATTCACTCAGTGTCTCTCCTTATAGTTCTGTTATCATTCAGTAAGTATGCATGTACTCATGCAGTGAGCCAGGCTTTAGGGCACGTAGTGCTTCACACTCCTTTGCACTATGCATGTAGTGGTCTAACCACCTTCACAGTTGTGTTTCAGGCCTACAATTTCCCAGTCAGTATCCATACACTTCAGCAAATACCCTGTGCCTGCTCTTGCAATCCCCTAGTGACTCTTTCAGCACCATGTACTAATCCATTCACTAAAGTAAAACTCAACCAATTATGAATTCACCCAGTGTCTCTCGTTATAGTACTGTAATCATTCAGTCAGTATGCATGTACTCATGCAGTGAGCCAGGCATTGGGGCACGGAGTGCTTCAAACTCCTATGTTAAAGGGGCATTCCATAGGTATGCGTGTTTGCACTGAACACTCATAGAACAGGACACATCTCCAGATTTATTAGAAATCATGAATCAGGACATGTGTGTGAATGCTGCACCATCCTCTAATTCGTGTAACAAGGCACAACAAAGAGAATTATTTTCATTTCTCCTCCTTTTTTCTCTTTGAATGTATGCTAAAATGCACAGCATACATTGACGGAGAAAAATGCCTTCACAGAATGGTTTTGTGCAGGAAGGTGTGTCTTCCTGCACAAAAACAAATTCTGTAGAACACAGATATCCTTGCGCCATGGTGCAAGGGTGCCTGTGTCACCGCATGGCTGCAGTTTAAGCAGCAGTGCAGAGGGAAGCATAGACTTACAACATATTTATGTACATATGTTGTATCCCTGTGCTTTGGAAGTACCACAGCACACTGCAGCTAAAGAGCTAAAATTGTCATGGTACAGCACTTCCTTATAGTTCTGCACTGATACATACACCATACAGTACTAATGCATTATTTCAGTCAATTATGCACTATGCATACATTCAAACAAACTTTCATACACTACCATACAAATATAGCTCTTTCTTTAACCAGAGAAGTTAGTTCTGAAAAGACTTTTGTTTTATATTGTTTTGTAATTTTTTAACAATTTTCTGATTTTTTTGGTTGTTTGTTCAAAAGAAAAAGGACGAAAAAAACACTGAACTTCAGGAACTAACAGCCCAGAAAAAAAAAGTCTAACAGTGGTGGTTTCTTTGTGCTGTACAGACTAAGTCCACAGACTTCTCTCCGTAGCACAGAAGTTGGTTGCACTTGATTTAGTGTATTTTTAGGTGTGCAAATTCTGAACGTATGTCCGGACGTGCTGGCAAAGAGGAATTAACGAATCGGCTTCCGCAGAGGACCCTTGACGAATCCCTGGTGGCTCCTTCTATAGAATTCACCGACCGCTGCAGCGGCTTTCTTCCTCACGCACAGCACTGCCGAACTCGTCAGTCTACTAATTTGCTGACCTCGATTGTGTTTTTTTCTACGAAGCGAATCTAGCGCGCTTGACCACGAATTCCGCCGCGATTTAAGTTAGCTTGTGTTCTTCATTCCGTTTTGGAGCCGGCTGGCCTTAGTGGTCATGCGATTCTCCATGAATAACCTGCCCCGCCACATCCCTCACGTCCTGATGAAGGCCTCGTCTTAAGGTCCTATATTTACCTAACTCTAAGTTTGGGGTCGAAACGTCGACAGACATAACCCCACACCAGCTTGCGCGACCAGTATCCAGGATATTAACACAAGCGCTGACAGCATGGTTTCCAACTAAATTAAGCTATGAACATTGATTGTTTGTTTCCGTAAACTGGCTCTTTGTTGAAGCCAGAGTCAATTTTTGTTCATGTACTTTCATATTTAGAACCTACTTCTTGCACTGTGTTTAATTTTGCACATCCCTTTTGTCTCATTTTGTCATTTGAGATGTCATCAGTGATGTCATCAGTGATGTCACTGACCATGTCATGAATGATGAAATATGTGACATCATCAGCAGTGGATTGCAGGCGCGTGAGTTATAGTGAGTACAACTAACTATAACGGAGGAATTTCAATGGTTTTGTACGAGTTAAATGTCCACCTAACTTTAACACCCCTAAAACCTATGTTTTTTTCAGTAAATTTGTAAGGTTTTTTAAATGCAAATTCCTAACTAGAACGTCTGAAACCTATGGTTTTTTCAGTGAATATATATACAAATATGTATATATGTATATATATATATATATATATATATATATATATATATATATGTATATATATATATATATATTACCTACTGGCAGTCACCAGTAGGTAGTTATAGTTAGGACCTAGTTTCCATAGGAAATCCGCAACATTCTATTTGGATTAACTTTGGCCCCGGTGGACGAATCTTTGCGAATTTTTCAAAGAAGATGGCTCGGTCCGCTGTGCTCCTTCTGTGAAAGTTTTGGGGGGATTCGTCAAGTGGGGGCTGAGATAAAAGGGGGGTCCCAAAACGTGTTTTCCCATGTTATTTACCATAGGACGTTTAGACACGGCTACAGCTCGAACGGCTGAATGGATTTATAAGAAATTTGGTAGAAAGGTAGAGTGTGGGTCGCAGATCACGCTTTTGTTAAAATGGTGTAAATCCGTTCAGTAGTTGCTGAGAAAATTAAAGTTGAAATCAGTTATATATCTGTAAGCGCGCACGGGTGCGCGCACCTATGCGCGAGCGGCATTGTGATTTGCTGTTTAACGTCTGTCAACATTTGATTCGGAGGAAATCAGGAAGTGTTGTCCGCCATTTTGTTAGTGCGAGCAAATATGTATTACAGAACAAAGGGTTAGAACATGGAAAGGGGAGAAGGTAGAGATTGTCTGGCCGGGTAGGTTTTCTCAGGGGGTGCAGTATGGACCCTGAACGCGAAAAGAACATTTTTTTTTTTTTTTAAAGTTGCGGGGTGCGCGCACTCGGTCGCGTACCCCTATTTACAAGACTATGAAAAACCATAGTGGAGAGAATGCAAAGGGAGCAGGGTGGAGACTGTTTGATTTCGTAGGTTTTTTGAGCGGTTTATTAAGGATGCCGAAAGTCTAAAAGTAGCTTTTTTTTGCAAAAAAGTTACGTGGTGCGCGCACCCGGCCGCGCACGGTGAACAAAAAACATAAAGAAAGATGGAGATAAATTACAAGTTTGAGTGTTTAGATCTAAGGTGGCTCTTAAAAGAGTCCTTGTGTTAATTGAGTTTTTTCTGCACTTATAAGTAAGTTCCGATGCAGAGTCTCATGTTACATAGGAATATTCTATTTCCCTCATCCGTGAAATGAACACCATCTCTCCGATAGATGCCTTCCATGTTGAAACGCAGGTTGTTGTTGTATATAGAACCCATGTTATATTCTCTGAGGAAAGCAGAAACAGATTTATTTACATGTTTCCTTGCTTTCTCAATTTGTGGACAACGTTGATTGGACCAATTGCATTTTTGTCTTTGGCATATATTTATATACACCAAGACAGTTCGAGGAAAAAGTGACATCAATTGACAAAAGGTGTCTTTTAGAAGCATTTCCAGACCTACCCCTGGTAATGTGCCTAGATCATTCCCACCACAGTGCACAATTATCAGGTTAGGTTCAGGGAGATGCATAAAAGTTTTCACCAATGGTATCAATTGGTTACATCTTAATCCTCTTTGGCCAATCCACGTAATTTGCACATTTGGTAAGTCAAGGTTAGAAATTCGTCTGTTTGCAGCATATTTTTCACTCCAGTGAATATAACTGTGTCCTATAAGCCAAACCTTCATTTTCAAGGCAGATGCAGTAGTACTCCGTTGGGTTCTTGAAGTGGAATGGCAAGTAGATGGTGAAAGTCACGATAAAAAAGTGTATGAGGTGTCGTGTTGATGAAAAACTGAAAATGATTGGTTGATTGTTATACCTCAAGATTGAAGACTACGTTGTATGTTACTGTTTTTTTAAAACGAAATGTTCTATTGGTTCTGGAAAAAAAGAAATGTAAAAAAACAGTGGATAGGCAGGTGTGTTTGCAGGGAATTGCGCCTTATTGCTTTGATTTAGAACGTTGAGATATGAACTTTTGACCTGTGCCTTCAGCCAGGTGCAGAATGAGCTGTTACCATGGTAACAGCCAGAGAAGGCAGAGGGTGAAGGGTGACCTTTATGTGACTTTGAAAATATTGAAAGGATAACCAACTGAAATGTTAATTTGATTATCAAATTGTGCAGGAACAAATATGATTGGTTGGAGAGACATATATGAGTCTGTATTGACAGGAAATCTATGCCATTATTCTTTGGCTGCAGTGATAGAAGTATTATTGAGAGCTCCGTCAAACGGCTATCGTTTTGCTACTATCATTGTTCTACATCTTATAAAGCATTGGTAAAGGTGAGTGTATAACTGTTTGTTTTATGATGTACCGTTAAATGTGGTTTGATCACTATATTTGATTATTTGACTTTGTTACGGTTTTATATGTTTTCAACTACTGTTTTTTTTTATTTGATTAAGGTTAGTGGACTTCAGTCATGTTTTTATGCTATCCACTACTGGTAGGTCTATGAATTAAATGTCAGTTAGAGACGGATCTGCAACGAAATTTGGGGGGGGGACGAAAAAAAATAATTTTTTTCTAGGGGGACATGAACGTGTAATCTGTAGGTAGAGTAAAGCTGGAGGGGCTCTTAGAATGGGTAAAACAAGTGCAAGGCCTAATTAACATTCAAATGGTTCTTTATAGAGATGTGAAACGTTCAGGTGCGGCTCTGTGTGTATCTGGGATGTATATTATCTTGGGCTTCCACAGCAGACGTGAGTGAGGGGTGAAGGGGGTGAAGTTGTGTGCAGTTAATAGGGGTTGTGCGCCGTTTGTTCACTTTGTTTGAAGTGTGAATTATAGTTTTGAATGTATTTGTGGTATACTGAATAAACGGAATATAAAATGTAATAAAATAGACAGAAATTAATTGAGATTTCGGAGCGTTTGTACATAATTTGTAAAGTTGGTTACAGATAAAAAAAAGGAATTAGCAGAGACACAGATAATGCAGGTAGAGAGAGAAATGGTAGATTATATGTGATATCGTCGACAAAAAGTGGGAATGCTTTAGGTATTTTAAACTTTAAGTTTGAGGAAAAAATTACAGTGTGGTTTGTGGCCAAGGGATGCACTGGTGGGGGTGGGGTGAGAAGGAGAGGTGTCCCAGTACAATCAAATGAAAAATTTTGGCCATGAGGTTGTACACAGGTTCGTGGAGTATATGCCTTCATAAATTGATATAGAAGACCGAATATATATAGAGGTTTCTGTGTTCCGCCGTTTGACTGTATTTCCATCTTACTCCTGCTTTCCGTATCAGTTGCTTTGTGTTATCTTAGTGTGTGTATGTGTGTGTGTGTGTGCGTTCAGTCTGGGCTGAGGAAGTTTGTTCTGCAGGCAGACACGGATAGTCGCATCAGAGTACTTGGCAGGTTTCGAAAATATTATTTATATAATTGAGATGGTTTTTGGAAGCGTTAGTCAGTGTATGTCGAGTTTTAGAACTGAGGGTTTGTTGTGTTTCACTTCTGAGTCCCTTTGGTTTTTCACTTTGTTGTCTGATGGCTGGCAAAGAAGTGTTTGTTATAGTGGAGATGAAAGGGTGATAAGTACTGAAATACGACATAGCGTGTGCTCTGTGGAAGCGGGGGAGCAGTGATTAACAGTCTGAGTGAACCACAACTGCGGCGGTGCTTCGTTACAGTAATAATTTTTTTTTTTCCCTTAGGTACGATTGATGCTATGGTTCACAACTCGCAAAGAAAGGCTTGACTGACCGTTGCAGGCCAGCGGGTTGAACTATGAATAATTCAGGTTGACAAAAGAAAACATGAATTGAGTACAGCTGAGATTACGTCAAACACATGAATACAGTTTTAGTATACATTATTTCAGTTGTGAATATGGGTTAAAAGAGGGAACGTATATATTTGAAATATTTATTCACTGATGCAGTGCTTTGAAGCGAAGTTGTTTATCTAATTCAAGTAAAGATATTATAAAGAAAGTAGTGGGCATAGTTACTAGTCCATACAACACCAATGATGGAAATGTAGTATGAAGCAAAATGAATAACGTTTAAAAAACATATTTTACAGCCCCGCAATCAAATATATTAAATTATATTGCATGCAAGAAGGTGTCTTTTGATTTTAAGTTCAGTAATCATATATGAAAATGCTAGTGGTTAAACATCACCTCATTAACAATTAGTTTTCTGCATACGAAGCACTAACAAGCTTGTTGTATGGTATTGTGAAAGGAAATGAAAAACGAGCCAAAAGCGAGAACTTGGCTGGAGGTGCATGTATGTTATCTGCCGGTATGTTTGAAAATTAGTACTCAGAACAACTACTGTATTGAGATAATTTTTTGAAAGGTTTCAGTACTCGATGTAACATACAGGTTGATAAGCATGGGTAATATCAGTGTAATCATATACTTTTCAGTTATGAATCAAAAATCTTTCAATAGGCATAAAACAAAAACAGCACATATGTGTGTAAGGCGGAAATTGGAGTAGAAAGGGAAAATGGTGATAAACGATATAAAAAGTCATTGTTACTATACACATTTATCAGGGCACATTTAATCATATTTTACGCAGCCTTGCTTCGAGAATATTTCAAATTAGATAAGATAACATAAGCTAGTGATTTGTTGAAATTAAAGCATCATGAAATGTTTTGAACAAAATCGAGTAGGTGTGGAAAACAAATTAACTCCACATAAAATAAAAAAATCTCACCTGCAGGAAATTGCAATGTCCAATGTTAGTAAAGCCAATAGGTCTGTTTATATAAAAAATAAAAATAAAAAAATAATAAGAAAAATAGGGAGGGAGAAAACAGTCAAGACGTCAATGGCTTGCATAACAGTCATCCTTCCATTGAGTAGGCAAAGTGAGTAGCAACCGCTTCTAAAAGGAAGTCATTGTTATCGTCCGAAAACAAGTCAGCCATCCAATTGAAAAGAGGAAATGAACATACATGTTCTTTAATTACCGGAGCCTCTAGTACCATCAGAGGACAATTCGGTGAATTTTCAATGTAGCTGTGTGCCAAGAAATCTTGTGCCGCTGCGAATATATTCCAATGACCCAGAACTCCATCTATCGCTGCAAAGGCCATAATCCCTCCGTCGGAACAAAGCTGTTCATGATCAATTAATGGATTCATGAGATGATTGTAATTCACTTCAGGAGATACCGAGTTGCAGAGACATAAGTCCAGGGCCCACATGAAATCACAGCTCAGGCAATGAAATACAGGTTGCACACAGGTGAAATAGGAAAATTGAAATGATAATCCATATGATGCACTCAAAGTCGCGAGTGGTAGGATGCCATAGTACTCAAGCATCTTGTGGTGAAACAGTTCTAAGTGCTCCAGCTCGTTTGCGAAGACAGGACGGACCTCCATTTTGTAATAAAGAAAATAGGAATACAAAAGTAACAGCTGCTGGTAGTAGATGAGGAAGTTCAGAAACATAGATCAGAGAGTATGGAGTGAAGAGTAGAAGAATGCCTTTAAATAATTTGGTGCAAAAAAATCACCAAACCATTGGTTAGTAGTTGCAAAATAAATAGCCCAGCTGGGAAGTGGAGGAGCGTTAAAGATTATGAGAGCCACCTCAGAAAATTGTAAAGGAAGTTCACTATTTAATAAGGTATGCAGTTTTCTGCGAGTGTTAGCTATGTGAATGAGATTTGTTTGTGAAAAGATGCTTGGGTAGCTTGATTTTGTGACAATAAGGCTGTTGTTCAAGTCTGGGGATGGAACTTTCAGTTCAAGGCCGGAATTCGCGGTCAGACGGAAACATCAAGGTTCTCATGCGGGGGTGGATAAACTACATTTTTACAGAGAGATATATGCAGAGTGACTGTTATAGAGTAAGGCTTGTCGTTTAAAAACTCAAAGTAGTTATGTTATGTTAGTTCACATTGCTTGAAAATAAATAATCACTGCTGAGTATTAAGGTAAAATTCGGCATTATAGGAGGTACCGGCATACCTTTGAAAACACATGCAACATTACAGCGCTTCCTGTTAAATAAGTCATGCAATTGGTAGTGCCTGGATGTGATCGATTATGTGCGGTATTGATATTTTTGACACTGTGTACTTATGAGTAGTGGAGAAGTGACACAATGAGATGATGGTAGGTGAGTGTAGTGTAGTAACGGAACGGAAAACCTTTAAAGAGAGTTACATTTAGTGTGGAATACTTTTTAATTTTTAAGAAACTTAGGTATGAGAATATTGTTGTAGTGTCAGCGGGACTGTAAGTTGAAGTTTGATAAACATTATTGAGAGGAGTAAATTAAGGTTTATTTAACTTGTGCAGCTATTAATCTGTGTGAAAGGCAATAGTCCACAGTCTTGTAAATAGGGGTGCGCGATCGAGTGCGCGCACCCCGCAACTTTTTTCACAAAAAAAATGTTGTTTTCGCTTTCAGGGTGTATACTGCACCTCCTGAGAAAAACTACCCGGTTAGATAATCTGTACCTTCTCCCCTTTCCATGTTCTAACCCTTTGTTCTGTAGAATATATTCACTCGCACTAACAAAATGGCGGTCAACACTTCCTCATTTACTCCGATTCGAATGTTGGTAGACGTTAAGCAGCAAATCACAATTCCGCAAACTGTAAATTTTTGCAATTTTGGAAAATAGGCAAAATTATAAAACTTAAAGTCCTGAAACTATCCTTATGTCTCCTCTCCCTTTGCACCATTAAATTTTATTTACAAACCACATTTCCTTTTCATCACACACAATTGTTTCTCGGTTTTCCACATTCAATGCGTAGACACTTTTCCCTTTTCAGTCACTTATGCGGCTGTGCGTGAGCGTCATTGTGATTTGCTGATTAACGTCTGTAAAGATTCGATTCGGAGGAAATCAGGAAGTGTTGACCTCCATTTTGTTAAAAAACACCCTGCACATAATGTACATGTATTTAGGAAACAAATATACTAAGTAAGGTTGTGTAGCAGTGCATATCATAAATATTGCATGTAGTATCCTGGCAATGTGTGGTAGATTACACTGTAAATGATGATTGATTTGAAAAAATTGTGGGTGAAAAATTTGGTAATTAAATGTGTTTCACAAAGAAATATTAAACTTAGGCTTTAGGATATATATTGGATAGAAAATTAGGGAATGTATCTGTTAGGCATGAAATTTGGCAGAATGGGTGTATGTTGACTAATAAATATGTCTGTAATATGTTAACTAAAATTTAGTTGTTTATTTTATTTTTTTAAGAGTGTTTGGTGCTGAAAAGCAACAACCTGAAGTGAACGTGAGAGTATACAACGACCAAATTCTTTTTTACAGGTGAGTTGAAATTTTTTAAATTACAATTTATTTTTGTGCAGATTACCATAATAAGCAAGATTTTTAAGAATATTTGCACTGCTTCTCTTTTGCAGGAGGGTTTTAATTTCTATTTTAAACATGTCTGTACCTGCTTGCAGTACATATGTATTTTGAAATACGGTTCCATTGTTTGTTGGTAGTATCTTTTTATGGGCCAAGTTCATGTGTTATTTTCTATGTAGTTTGGGTTCATCTATTCTTTGATTGTAAGAGTTTGCTGTTTACGTGGATTAATTTTTGCTAAGTCATCATTATCTCTCTAACTTATGCTGTATCATTTGTGTACAGTCATTTTTCTTGATTTATAGAGGTCTATTATGATATGGCTGTTGGCGTGATGGCCATTTCTGATGCATTTCTGTGACTATACTATTTGCACTCTATTATATGCATTTGCACAGGTGTATTATGATGTGGTCAGTCGGAGGCTGTGGAGGGACTTACGGTGGGGCAGGGAGGGAGGGAGGGGGAGGTGTAGGGTGGAGAGATCTAAAATCTGGGATATAGATAATTGCAGGTAAGTATACAATTCAATTAATAAAACGAATTTTGTAGTGTACACAGCATCGTATTTTGCAATGCAGTGCGCACTACAAAATTCATTTCAATAATTAAATTATGTATTTACTAGAAATTATCTATATCCAGGTTTTTCGGTCCCTCCACCCTACACCTCCTCCTCCTTGTCTCCCTGCCCCAACATAATTCCCTCCACGAGTCGCGGATGAATGTGGTTTCATATGGTTATGATGAAATGTTTTACATTAGATGAAATTTACATGTTGAGTATGCTGTTTAAAGGTAAAAGCAACAGCCTTTGTGGGAAGTAGCAATCTGTTTAGTGAATGTTTTAATTGGTATATTGTGAGTCACTCCTTCAGTTTGCATACAGTTTGAATCATAGTTTGTAGTGGTGAACTCTGAAAATAGATCCCTAAAAATAAATTAGAAAGTGTATAAATAGTTCTACAGCACACAAATCCTGAAAACAAATTTCACACTGAAATGTGTTTTTACAGCACAATTTCAATTAGAAAAATTAAAAGGAATAGTGTTAATGTGTAGGATCAAAGTGTCAGTTTCTTTCTAAAATAAAGTGGAAGGTGCTATCTTAATCTATGTAGTTAATGTCTTAAAAAGTATGAAAATGTATATAGTTTAAAGATTAGTAACGGTAATTTTTGGTCATCTAATCATAAGAAAGATATAATTTAGTCTTTATATTTTCTTAAAAGGACACAGAAGATAGAAAGGAAGTAGTAAAATGGAACAATCTTCAGAAAATATAAATGTCCATTTTGAAATGGCAACTGAACTTATTGAAGAATTATTACAAGAAATATTTGAAGACGAAAATGGAACAGAAAATGAGGACTTTTGGGGCTGCAGTTTTGATAGTTCATACTTAGAAATGGTGGAAGGGGAAGAAGAAGAGAATTTGCAAGAAGAAAATAATATTACTGAAGTATCTGATGAAATGATGCTACATGTGCTTCTGGAATACGAATTATTAAATCAATAAAATTATTTTTGTTTAAAAAAAAAAACTTGAAAACATGATTGTTGTACTATTCATCGGTATTCTCTTTTTTGAGAATGATAGTAAAAGTTTTGATGAGGTGTGTAACAGATTAAAGTAAAAAAAATGAAAAGCATTAGGAACACCTACAATGCTTGAAAATTAGTATAGTACTTATATGCCTGAAAAATTACATTCATAAAATACATGTATAATGATAACACAGGTATGGAGTGTCATAAATTTAGAAACAATATTCACTATAGAATTTCCTACTCTGACCAGAGACTGTTTCTTTGTCTTTATTGTAGTTATAAAATCAAGCAGTGGTTATTATTTGTAATTTATATGATAGTAGGGGTCTATAATATTTTTTTACTTTTTTCCAAACAGATTGTCATTTATATCACAAACATCAATCACTATGCCAGAAATGAAAAAAGAAAGCTGTATAAAAAGACATACCATTTGAAGAGGAAAGAAGCACAAGATTTATCTAATCAACAAAGGACGGAGAAAAACAAGAGTGCTCCTGGTAAGAGCAGCAAGTATTTTTTGAAGAAATTGTGTCAAAGGAAAACTCAATTGGATAATGTTGAAAAGGAAAAACAGTTTTCAGTATCTACAAGGAGAAATGGAAGAAAAAAGAAAATTGTGTCTGAAATCAGTGGTGAGGAAAGTATGTACCGTAAAAGACGTACTAATCAGTTTGCGGAAATAAGGAAACGTATGTTTCATAAGAGAGTAGTTTTGAATTTATTGAAAAAGGAAAAAGTTTCTAAAAGGAAATCTGCTTTTTATAAGAAGAAAAAATATATAGAGGAAGTTGTGGATGATGCGTTTGAGACAAAAAAAAAGTGGAAGGAAGGAAGATGGCGTCCGACTGACACTCCCTGGCGGAGCTCCGCCGAGCTTTCCCCCGAAAAATGGCATTTTCTTAAATAAAGGCATGAAAAAATCATCAGAGGCACAAGAGAGAAAGAGCAGATGCTAAAAGCGGGTAAAGTCTGGAAGAAGACGGTATGCCTGACCTTCAGCGGAAGAAACCATTATCTTTTTCACTAACCTGCACCTGCACACGCTGGTCGAGCTGTCGGGGTTACTCTCTGCAAGCGCTCGTCAGAGAGCTCTTTCTCGCTCTGGCATCCTGGATCACGCTTGACCTGGACAAGCCCTCGGAGCAGCCGAGCACCGGATCACTCAGCGGTAGACACAGACACACACTGATGTGGACTTTACTGAAGTCGGCCACGAAGGGAGCGCTGCACAGCCACCACGTGAAGAGTGAGCCGAGCAGGGTGAAGAGGAGTTCCACGCGAATTGCCGTCTACACTGCAGGAGAGGAGGAAAACATGTCGGGTAAGGGGGCCCGCGTCTTTAAACCTAAGGGCAATAATAATATAAACATTAGCGCACAGCAGGGCTCTGTCTCGGCCTCGGCCTCGGCATCCACCCGACAGAAGGCGCCCAAACCTGAAGTTGTACAGACAACTAAAAACAAAGCTACTGAAAAAGTAATGGGGAAAAAAGACGGATTATCAAGAACTATAACAGACTCTAACACCGGGAACAGTTATAGTGGCAAAAGAGGCCCTGGCCTGGGCCGTATAGAAAAGGAAGCTGATAGAAAAAAAGACACAGATGTATGTCAGCCTTTGATAACAGCCAGTTTTGGGGCACTGACTGGTCCGCTGAAAACTAATAATGCAGGTCAGATGGTATTTACTGAGGAGGAGGAGGGGGCTTTACCCGAAGTATCAGCAAATGCGCAGGATCTACCACCCCTTTCCGGTCCCGAAAGTAATATCTCTGGTCCCTCTCATCCTTCATCACCAGACCACTTGCTGAGCACTGAAGAGATAGATCCTATACAGGGGCTGCCGACTAAAGGACCGCAGGAGGGCATACCTTACACCCCAGACAATACAGATCTGTATTACTCTCTCACAGATGAATCAGTAATTTCCGATGTTAGCATTTCTCTGTCTAGTGAGGAGGAGGGTGGCAATTGGTATAATAGCTCCAACCCTGACTCACAGAAACAACTACCTCTTTCCAAAAAACTGCTGAAAAGGAAAAACAGAGATCGTCACAGAAATGAGCATGTTCCATCTGATAAAGAGAGCATCCCTGAGTTAAAATGGGATTATCATGGGACACCCCCACTTTTGTTTTGCTCCGACTCCACAAATGCATCAGGGGGAAATCAAACTATCGTAAGTGCGGATGTTGAGACCAAAGAGCCACCTGAGGAAAGAGCTAAGGAGCCCAATCTGGTTGACATCCTACAATCTATCAAAAACTTCCAAGCAGAGGCCAAATCCGATAGCCGCAGATCCCGCCTGGCTGCCAAAAAACTTCAAGGGGCAGTCAGGAAAGTTGGTAAGACCTGTGTGGAGATCGCTGACAGAATGACAGCAGTTGAGGATAGAACAGAACAGCTGGAGAAAGATGTGACTGCTCTTCAAACTAAAACTGAGGAACATGAAGCCATAACTAAGGACATCATGTGGAAGCTAGAGGAGCAGGAAAATCATCAGCGACGAAACAATCTTCGCTTCCTAGGAATACCAGAGGGCATCGAGAAGGAGGACCCGAGGAAATTCATGATCACTTTCCTGCAAAAAGGTTTCCCCGAACTACAAGCCTGGGATCTGGACAGAGAAATCCAAAGAGCCCATCGATTTCCTCTGATGATTAAAAATCGTAATGTAGCTGCTCAACAACATCCAAGAGCAATGCTAATTTTTTTGGGGAATTTCCTGCTCCGACAGGCTTTCTATGACCTGGCCAGACCTACCAGCAAAAGGACCGTGGCTGGAATATCAGTCTTCACTAGGCCTGACTTCGCACACGCAACTGTAGAGCGGAGATGGCGCCTCCGACAACTCTTCGATCCGTTCCAGAAGCTGGGCGCAACAGTCTATCTTCAAAACCCTGCAAGATTGAAAATCGTATACAGAGGACATACCCGTAGCTTTGTGTCTGCGATACAGGCTAAAACTTACTTAGATGAAATCTCTGGACAAAAATAATAGCAACTCAGATGCTTAGAGACTCTTCTATAGATCTCTTTCCCCCTTTTTATTTTTTCTTATTTTTTTCTCTCTTCTCTTTTTCTTTCTCTTCTTTTTTTTTTCATATGAGTATTACTCTGTCAACTCATGCCTGACAGGATAATTGAAATGTTCGGGGGTGGCTCAGGTGGGCTCACCGGGCCCTGCACGCCGGATGTCACACCCCTGGCTCGCCCCGAGCCAGGTAACCTTCATAGGTGGTGGGGGGTGGAGGGGGGGGAACCAGGGTCAGGCAGGCATATCTCTTCAGTATGTAATAAAAAGGAAACTTCTAGCCATTTTTTTATGGCTTTCTTTTCAATGGGATCCGTAGAGGCACTTAAAATGATAAAATGGGGGTGTTAAAAATACTGTCACTTAATATATGTGGACTAAATGATGTGAAAAAAAGGCAGCTGGTAGCAGTTGGACTGCAGTCTATAGGGGCTACTATAGTTTGCCTACAAGAGACTCATATTGAGGGTTCTCAGTCGCATATGTTAAAAACATTGGGATATAATGTGATAGGTGCAACCACACAGGGTGCTCGGGTTAGAGGGGTAGCAATCTTAGCAAAAGGTTTAGGAGCAGGGAATCACTTCACTAAAACTAAGTGGGACAAACACAGGAGATGGGTGATCACAGAATATAGACCTGGAAAATCCCAACCAATAACCATCTGCTCTATTTATGGGAATAACACGGATGATCCATCAGCTATACATCAAATATCAAACGAACTCACTCATTGGCCCCTACCACTAATAATCTGTGGGGATTTCAACATAAATCTTTCTCATAATTGGTCAACTGGGAATGACTGGCAGTACCGTGGTCGAAAACCAAAAGTTTTCAGGGCTTTTAAGCAGCTATGTCTGACACACGGACTTGTGGACGGGTGGCAATCATCCAACCCCAATGATCCAGGATACACATTTTTTTCAAACCCTCACCATACACACGCAAGGCTAGATTACTTCTTAATCTCCAATTCATTAAGATCCACGTCAGTCATAAACAAATTACCCCGGGTACTCTCAGACCATAGTCCTCTGCTGTACTCAGTAGATCTAGCCCTAACACACCAGGAACAAAGAACCTGGACCTTCGAGAGATCCTTGCTACTTGAAACTGAATATTGTAAACACATGAGAATCTGGATTACCAATTTTTTGGAAGACAACAAAGGGAGTACAACAGTAGACTATGTGTGGGATGCCTTGAAAGCAGGAATCCGGGGTGAAACAATCCAATATTCTTTAAGATCTAATAAAAAAGCAAGAGAATCACTAAATGCACTACAAGAAGCACTAAGGGGGGCTGAGGAAAACCTGATAACTATAACAAGAGATCCTTTCACTGCAGAAGAAATAACTAATGCTCAAAACCAGGTGGCAATCGACAACGCGGCAATAACAAATATTTATACTACCAAAGCGGTTCAAAAAGCTACTGCCCACCGTGAAAAAGTATATGAGATGAATGAGCTAGTCGGCCATCAGTTGGCTATACGGATGAGACAGCAGACATCTCAGAGCACCATAAGTGAGATACAGGACCCAGTGGAGGGCAGGATATCCGACCCTGAAAAGATCAGAGAGGCATTTTGGCGCTTTTATAGCACTTTATATAAGGAAGAGGTCAAAGTAGAACCAGGAAAGATTAATGATTATCTTGAAATGGATAATTTTAACAAACTTAATGCGGCAGATCAAGGAAACCTGGAGGTAGCCCCTAACTTAGAAGAAGTCATAAAAACTGTGAAGGATCTCCCCCGGGGGAAAGCTGCTGGATTAGACGCTATCCCTTTAGAATTCTATACCGTATTCCTGGACCAAATTAAAAATATAGTATTAGATCTATGTACACACTTATTTAGAGGAGGGCAACCTCCCATTTCGTGGTCCAGGGCAAAAATTGTCATCTTTCCCAAAAAACAAAAACCCACTGATTTAATGGGATCATATCGTCCTATCACTATAATAAATGTTGATTCAAAGATTTATTCTAAAATATTAGCTAACCGTATATCACCAATTATCCATAAAATCGTTTCTGAATCCCAGCACGGCTTTGTCCCCGGGAGACAAACCACAAATCACACTCGATGTGTGATCAGCTTGTTCGATAAAACTGAGGTGGCAGGAGACCCAATGGCGCTAATACTTCTCGATGCCGAGAAGGCATTCGATAGGGTCTCCTGGCCATTCCTGTGGCAGGCAATGTCCCGGGCGGGATTTAAAAAAGGATTTATAGGTGCTGTCCAGAAATTGTATATCAATCCCCGTGCCTTGGTCATGGTTAACGGCATCCTCACCAAAGAATTGCCAATTACAAGAGGCACTAGGCAGGGATGTCCCTGTTCCCCGTTGCTATTCGCAATCTATATAGATCCTTTTATCCGACAATTGGAATGCAACGGGGACATAGCTCCCATCTCAACCCAAGGATATCTAACAAAAACACTAGCTTATGCCGATGACATCGCTATAGTGACTGCTGATCTAAATCTGGCCATGTCTATTATTGAAACAGAGGCACAAACTTTTGGGAAACTCGCAGGCTATGCTTTGAACCAAGGAAAGACACAAATTATATTAAATAATAAGTGTGACCTGAGAGACTCCCGGGTAACAGATAAAGCTACTTATCTAGGGGTAACTATTACATCTAAATTGGAAAATCTAGTGGACTTAAATCTAAAGCCTTTAGTAGATACAATGCAAAAAGACCTCCGCCGTATTGATAATTTGCATTTATCATTGATTGGTCGGGTAAACGCACTAAAAATGGTCTACTTCCCAACAATCCTGTACATGTTTAGAGCTATAAATCTGGAAATTTCAGATTATTGGTTTAAAGCAATGGAGCGTGCTTTCTCAAGCTTTATTTGGTCTTACACCCGACCTCGACGTGCTTATAAATCTTTGACGCTCCCAAAAGAAAGAGGAGGACTTGCCCTCCTGAATTTAAAGGTATATTATTGGGCAACAGTCTTGCTATATAGCCATGAGCTTCTTTATCTCGATGGCATAGAAATACCACTGGGCACCAGCTGCCCGTCTATTTATCAATTAATCTTGGGTCACAAAAGTACGGGCTATCTATGGAGACACCTTTTTGACAGCTACCACAAAAAAGTCAGGTTAAAAACACTCCTAGGATCTTTCAAAGTATGGAAAGCAGTGAGAAAACTACTTGGTATAGGACGTATATCTTTCTACTCCCCTCTTCAAAATAACGCTGTCCTACCTGAAATATTTAGCGGGACAGGCATGAACAGATGGAAGGCTGCGGGAATTACCCACATAGGATGTATGATCTCCTCAGGAGGGTTATACTCCTTTGAGGATTTAAGAGAAAAATTTCTCCTGGAATGGAGAGACTTCTTT
Organism: Lissotriton helveticus; assembly: GCF_964261635.1. Taxonomy (NCBI): domain Eukaryota; kingdom Metazoa; phylum Chordata; class Amphibia; order Caudata; family Salamandridae; genus Lissotriton; species Lissotriton helveticus. The sequence goes on from NC_136068.1 coordinate 790,535,909, forward strand.
AAGTATCTCCAAATAAGAGACTTTATATCGCAACATAATAGAGAAAATAAACTTTCTTGTGAGATTGATATTGCTAATATTTTAAGTAACCCCCGGAAAAAAATCAGGATTGGGGAGATGTATGCTCTTTTACTGTCTCACTTTCCGGATGATCTACAAAAAATTACACAAAAGTGGCGGAACAGACTTAATATTACATCAGAAGAATTTAAACTTGCATATGATTATTCACAATCTGTTCTAATATCAACAAAATTACAGACTCAATTTTACAAAATATGCTTTTTTATGTACTTTTCCCAAGGATAAAATAGCCAAATGGGGGAGTGGGAGAGGCACATGTTGTTTTAGATGCAATTTACCAAGTGCTGATTGTCTACACATATTCTCTGCGTGTGCATGCATAACATCTTTGAAATCAAGTATTGAACGCTTTCTATCACTGGTTTTAAATACAGCAATCACCCTCCCGGATGAAACAGTTATGTTGGGTATAACAAATCTGGCTAATCCAATAACTGGGCATACATTTATTTTTGTAGCAATGGCTGCCTTAAGAATCTGCATAGCCTCTGCCTGGCTTGACCCCATCGCCCCATCATTCCAACAATGGTTTGCAAGATTGCTAGCCATATATAACGTAGAGATGGCCATATACAAGACAAAAGGCAGGAAGCGACGGATAAAAGGGCTCCAAATTTGGCTTCCTCTAAGGGAATGGTCTCAGCATCAAAATAGCACTTAGCTACACACTACAGCTTATATATTAGACAATCGAAGCATCTTTATATCTAAATCATGCTTAAATAATTTGGTATAATTTAACTGAAGAGCATAATCCTTATTGTTTTTTATTCTCTTGATTCTCTTATGAATTAGTTGCTTTCCTTTTCTTTTTTTTCCTTTTCTTTCTCCGTGTACAGAAATATTGTTTTTCTTATAATTTTGTAATTTTGTTTCAATATTGCCTGTCCTGGAGGGGGGGAGGGGGGACACAAAATGTTTGTCTGTATTAAAAAATCAAATAAAGATATTTTTTTAAAAAATGAGACAAAAAAAAATTTGTTTATTTTAGTGCTTAAAAGAATAAATACACTAAATAAGGCAATCAGAGTTTTAAAAGCTAAGAGTAAATGGAAGAGACACATAAATTTATGTAAAATCTTTTCTGGTAAATGGATGCATACTTCAAATTCTGAGCCATTTTTTAATGAAGAGAGTTACTTTCAAAGTAACGACTTGTTGCATGCAGTTGACACCAGTGGTCGAGCGTATGAAGTGAAGGATGGCTGTCCTATTGAGAAAGAGAAAATTGAGGTCAGAAATCCAGAAGGGGAAATAGGTGGAGAAGTTTTACAGGGACGTGTTCATGCTCCTGTTTATAGTTGGAATTGTAGCAGTATTTGCAGTGTACGACAGGATTCAATTGATTTCTTTCGCAATTTCTTACGTAAGTACACTAAGGAAAGTCTAAAAAAATATTTTTCATGTTGCAAGAATTAGATCGTTGCAGAGTGAGAGAAAAAATAGGTTTGCAAGGCCATTCTCTGGCTTGTCTTTCTAAAAAACATATGCCAGAGTGTTTTTCATCACTTCAGGATGTTAGCAGTGCATCATACCAAAATGAGAAAATTAGTTAAAAAGATGTATTATGCAAAAAGCCCAGCACTTAAACTTAAAGAGTTAAAGAGTGCTCTTTTGCATGGATGTGCATTAGATGTGCAGAATATTTGTGCAGAAATTGAGGTAAGTTATTTTGCTTGAGATGAAGAGAATGTAGAAACTGATATAGTTATAGAAGGAAATGTGTTAGAAAATGTTGCACATTTTAATACTGAAGAATTTGAACAGGAAATAACAAAGTTTAAGGTGATTGCAGGTGAAAAAACAAATTTAACTTGTGTGTGTTGTCGACGCATTCATTACAAAAGTCAAACTAGGTTAGATGATTTATATGAAGATAATACTCAGTGGAGAGAGTTTGCGACTTATTTGCTGGTAGAAAACTATTTTGATTTGGGTTTTGAGCAACGTATTTGTAAATATTGTTATAATAAATTAAATGAAAATAGAATGCCTGCTAGAGCTGTATATAATAATCTTGAGTTGATAAATATTCCATCGGAACTGAAGAATTTAAATACTTATGAGACTATTCTGATTCAATGTGTACATCCTTTTCAGGCTATTGTTCGTATGGAGCCTAAGACTGGGAAATTAAATCCTACAGATTTACAAAGAGGATTAAAGGGTAGAGTTGTATATTTGCCACTTGATTTAAAAAAAAATATGGAGACAATTGGTATTGAAAATGTAGAAGAGGAACCTCTAGTTATTCTAGTTAATGGTGTAAGAGTAAGAAAATCTGGCAAGATTTAGTGGATGTTAGGAAAGTGTAAAAGGCAACATTGTATTTAGTCAAAAATATTAAATACTATAAAAATGTGTATGTAGAAGAAGAGGATGTAAGTGAAGAAGAGGATAATGATTTGTCTTTTGGACAAATTGAAAAAGTCGACTTGTGCAGAACGGAAGAAATTTATGAACATTACAGTGTTCATCCACTGTATTCGAAAGAAGCAATGGGGAATGCTATTGAGTTATTTCAGATGAAAAAAGCAGAAGGAAGTCCTATTAGTGTATGGGAAAAAAGTTTGGAAGGTCGTTGTTTCCCACAGTTATTCCCAACAGGTGAAGGTGCGCGATATGATGATCGACCTACGCAGATTCCTGCATCTGAGTATCGGACAACAAGATTATATGCAGAAGATCCTAGATTTTGTCAATGTATTCCATATTTGTTTCATCTTCTGTTTGAGAGTGACTTATCTGGTCTTTCTTATGCAATAAACCATATCTTAAAAAGTGGAGTGCATCTGCAAAATGTTTCAGCAAAGGAATTTATGGATAAAGTGCAAGAGAAAGATAGTGTTTTGGATTCCCACCTAATTAATTTAATGGCATGTCAGCGTGGTACTAATGAGTATTGGTACCGTCGTCATGGAGATTTAAAATGCATGCTATGAAACTTGGGAGCACCAACATGGTTTTTAACTCTAAGCTGTGCAGAGTATGCCTGGGAAGATTTACTTGATTTTCTTCGGGAGGCGAATGTAAATATTGAAAATATAAACTACAAGACACCAGGAGAATTGTGTTCGTTGGATCCGGTTAATGTTTGCAGATATTTTAATCATAGATTTGAAGCTATGATGTCTTTTATTACAAACCCGAAAAATCCTCCGCTTGGTGAAGTTCTGGATTTCTTCTGGAGAAAAGAGTATCAAGCAAGAGGTGCTCATCATATTCACATGTTACTATGGATCAAGGATGCTCCCAAATTTGGAAAATTTGGAAAAGACTCCGATGACACTGTACTGTCTTTTATTGAACAATATGCCACTTGTGACATACCTAACAGTACAACTGATAAGGACTTAAGAGGAAAAGTGTTACGGTTTCAAAGACATCGTTGTGGAAAATATTGTCTGCGAAAATTCAAATCAAAGGATAAATTCTATACTAAATGTCGTTTTGGATTTGCACGACCGGTGCTTTCAAAAGGAAGAGTCAACAATTTGATGTCAACTTTGCGACATAATATCAGAAGGAGATCACCCAAAAATACATACAATTTAAGAAGAGGTGAAGAGTCCATATATATATGTGACTACAACCCTGTCATTTTGACCATGTGGAATGCTAACATGGATATACAATATGTTGCGGATAACTCTATTGCTGTGGCTCGATATGTAACGTCTTACATCACGAAATCTGAAAAGACAGAACTGAAGGAGATGTGGGAAGATATTTCTCATGAAAAGAGCCTAAGCAAGAAATTGTATACGTACAGTTTGAAGATGTTATCTCATCGAGAAATTGGCGCATATGAATGTTGTGATCGATTATCATCAGCAAATCTTTATGCGAAATCTCGAAGTATCCTGTGGGTGAGTTTAGGTCTTGCAGGAACACGAAGCCGTGTTTTGAAAACTGTGCAAGAAATTGAATATTTAGCACAGAAAGAACCAGACAGTACAGACATTCTGAAAACAAATATGTTGGATACATACTATCCAAATAGAAGTACTCTGCTTGAAAACATTTGTCTGTATGAAGTACTTGAAAAATAGACTTTTAAAAGGAATATTAGAGAGAATGTTGAAAAAGGTATATACGCTGTGATTGGACAGGAAGGATGTCTGGTGAAACAAAGAAAAGGACACCTGATTAATCACCGAAAACTGAGTTGCGAAAATCCAGACAAAAGAGAATTTTACTATTTAGCTCTTTTGCAACTCTTTAAACCATGGCGTACTGAAGCAGAACTACTTGGAGACTTCATTAGTTATGAAGATTCCTTTAACGCATCAAAAAGTAGTATAGAATGTCCTGTTTTTAGTAATTATCTCAAAATGTTGAACGACGAAATAGAGCAAGAAGCAACAATTGCAGCGGAGATTGCTAGAGAAAGTTCACAAGACACTCAAAGTTCTGCATCGTTGAGTCAGGATCCACTGGGAGAACCAATTGTCCGAAATGAAGCAGCCACTGCCATGGATGAGGTGGAAAGAGCAATGCAGCAAGCTCAAGAGGATATAATAAACTTAGAAGAATTGGAGAAGGAATTTAATCTTGAGCAAAGACAGATATATGACGAAGTGACAGAGCACATTGAGCATGGTTTTTGTCATGACAAAAAAGAATGCTCATGTATGTCTTTTGAACCTATTCGACTATATGCAAGTGGAGAAGCTGGAACAGGGAAAAGTTTTCTTATAAAAGGAATTACTACATATCTACAGCAAAGAACTCAGTCACCGCTGTCTTGTGTTGTTACTGCTCCAACTGGATTGGCAGCACATAATATCAAAGGTATTACTTTACAACGCTTACTGATGCTGCCAGTTGAACATGAAAATAAATTACAATATCACAAGCTATCTGGAGAGGCTTGTTATGAAGTTTCTAGAGTTCCTAAAGAAATGAAACTTCTCATTATTGACGAGGTAAGCATGGTATCCAATTTAATGCTTGCTTTTGTACATTTAAGAATGCAGCAGATACTTAAAACTGACTATGATGTCTTATTTGGAGGGAAACATGTCATAGTTTTTGGAGATCTACTGCAACTAACTCCTGTAAAAGGACAATCTGTATTTGAAACTGTTACACATGAAGACACCAGAAAGTGTCTTGGCAGTATTGGAAATGTTGATATATGGTCACATTTCAAATATACTGAACTGATTCAAAATATGCGACAGGCAAAGGATACTAAATATGGAAATATTCTTCAAGGTATAAGGATTGGAAAACTAACTGAAGATGCGAAAAAAACTCTACGAACTCGATTACTTTGTAAGTTGTTTCCCAATGAAGATAATGTACCTGAGAAAATATATAGTAAAGAGGTAAAAGATAAGTCAATCCTATGCTTGATGCCAACTCTGAAAGAATGCTCAGTTTTCAATGAGAAAATGTTGAAGTTGGAAAATCAAGAAATTAAGAAACTGGAAGCTAAAGATAAAATAGAGCATGAAGAAAGTACTATTGTTTTGTCTGAAAAATTTAAGTTAAAATTGGATACTCTTTAGAAATCTATATCTAAAACTGCTGGCTTAGAGAAGAATCTGTATGTATGTTTAAATTCTCGGATTATTTTACGGAGAAATTTACTTGTAGAAATAGGTTTGGTGAATGGAGCAATGGGTAATATTGTTGGTTTTGTAAATTAGAGATGAGATTGAATTTTTACGAATAAAATTTGATGGAATTGAGGAAGTTCAACAATTCAGTCGCTGTTCAAGTCGTTTTTTACTTGTGAAAGACTTGTATGTCCGTCGGAAACAATTTCCAATTTGTTTGGCATATGCAGTGACTATTCACAAATCTCAAGGTTTAAGTGTAGATTGTGCTTTGGTAAATATTGGAAATAGTGTATTCAAAGAGGGTATGGGATATGTTGCTTTATCACGAGTTAGAACTTTATCTGGACTTTATCTAATTGATTTTGATGAGACAAAGATTAGTGCAGATTTAAAATGTGTGAAGGAGTATAATAGGTTAAGAAGAGAATATGCTCCAAGTTTACCTCAATATCCTTTAATTAAAAAGAGTATAGTTGGTCAGAAAAGGAGAAATGAGGAACAATGTACTGAAGTAGTAGAGAAACGAAGAAAAAAAGATGAGACTGTCATTGGTAGGAGTAAGAAAAAGGTTAGTACTACAGAGATTGTTGGATTTAAATTTGAAAACAGATTAGAGAAAATCAGGAGCAAACATTTTGTTGTTCTTTAAATTCTGTGTTTGAAAAATGTACCAGTGGTAATAGTGAAGTAGCAAGTGTTTCAGAAGTAAGGAATGTTTTAGTCATATGTGCAGGAGTAAATACATTTTCTCAGAATATTCAGCAAGATTGTCAGGAATTTATTATGTATATGCTTACAGTTTTGGAAGAAGAAGGTGTAGGTATTGATAGTCTTTTTGGGCTATCTTATAAATGGGAACATATTTGCAATAATTGCTCATTTACAAGTAGTACTCAGATACACACAGAAAGATTTATATATTTAACATTACCAGATTGTGAAACAGTGTCCTTTAATAAACTAGTTAAAGATGCGTATCAGAACATGGTCTGCTCTCAATGTAACTCAGAAATGTTATCAACCTTATTTATCCACAGATATGGACAGTATGTAATTTTAATGCTTGAACGATGCAGAGCTGATGGAAGTAAATTGTCAACTTCAATTATAACTTTTGTGGCTTCTCAAATATCTATTTCTAGAAGAACATTTGTAACTGTAGCAATTATTTTTCATGAAGGGCCATCAATATCATCAGGACATTACATAGCTTATTTGAAGTGTCCAACTGGTTGGATGCTATGCAATGATAGTCAATTAAGTTTTAAGAAACGTTTGCCTTCTGAGTTAAGAAATTCTTATCTGATATTTTTGGAACCAAAATTTCAGTGAAATTACTTGGTCTAGTCAGAGTAATACTGTAAAGATATGAAACTGTGTTGTTTAGAAATATCATGTGATTGAGGGTGTTCAAATCAAGAAATGAAACTTTTTTGTGGCAAAGTGATAGTATCAGGTAAGGTTTCCTTAATGTTTATGGTACAGGACATTTTGGAATTAACTCATACTATTTGGCCATGCGGAAAACAATGAGATATCAAAATGTGGAATTGAGATAAATGTTTTTAGAACATACTTACTCTGAAGTTTGTTGAGAGGTATTAAAAAAAAAACGAATTAACTCATACTATTTGGCCACGCGGAAAAGTATGAGATATCTAAATGTGGACTTGAGATAAATGTTTCTAGAACATACTTACTCGCAAGTTTGTTGACAGGTACTCAAAAAATTAACTCAAAGAATTAACTCATACTATTTGGCCACGCGGAAAAAAATGAGATATCAAAATGTTGACTTGAGATAAATGTTTTAAGAACATAGTTGCACGGTTATTTGTTGAGAGGAAATTAAAAGTTACTGGTATACTCTAATTAGTTTGTAATTGTGGAGTATGTGCTGTGCTTACTCAAGAAATTGCGAATTAGAGAAAAACATTTAAGACATGGTTTTTCTAGGTATTTATAGTATGTATAGAGATCGTGTATGGGTTTTTTAAACACAATCATTTTGATTGTGTTTTTTTTTCCCCGCTGTTACATGATGATTAGTATTGAAATCACTGTTTATAGTGGAAATCAATTTATCTGAGGACAGCAAAAATAAACCATTTAATATGTTGTCTAAGTTATTTTGTTACATTGGATTTAGAAATATGTATTATAACAGATTTCTTTATTGTCTTCCACAGATATTACATTTTTAAGGTAAGTACAACTAATCATATCTGAGAGTGTCGTGTACCTCTCTCTTATCCTTATTTCTTTCATCCTCTTCCTTTGTTAGTGGTGTTTAGACATGTTTATTCCCTTTAACTCATGCACATTTTGCATTTTTAAATTTTCTATGCTGTTTCTCTTACATCTCTTCTATTAATATTCTATTCAGTCTATCTAACTCTTCAGTTTGTTACTTACGTTGTTTTATACTGAGTCACCTTTATTGACCCTTTATCACCTTTGTTTCCTGAATATTAATTTCTTTGTTTTACTGTTCCTTCCACTGTGTTCCCTTACTCTGCTTTCAGTAATTATGCTCAATTTCCAAACTTAAATCTATAGTTTAGTTCTCTCATCCTACTTCATTTCTCTTTATCTGTCTCTCTTACACTCCATATCTGTTTCTATTCCATTCATCTTCTGTTACTCATTCTTTTTAACTCTGTTTCTCTTAGTGTTGTTCCTTTATTTTATCTATCTCTTTAAGACATTTCAGTATTCTTAGTCTGTTTATTTTACAGACTGTTTGTTTCGTGTATTATCACTGATTATACTCTCATTTTGTCTCTCACTTTACTTTTCTTTAGACAGTCATTCTTTGAGTGCTATTATTTCTTTCTGTCTCGGTCTTTTTCTGTCCCTCAGTCTTCTTTTCTTTCACTTTCTGTTTCAATCACTTCTACTTTTTGTTTCATTAAATGACACTATAACCTTATTTTTACTTTTTTTCAACAGATACCATGTTTTGTTAAAGATTTTTAATTTTTCTTTATTACTATTTCTTAGGTAAGTATAAAAAATAAAAATACTTTTTCATCACTGTGTCATTTTTTTGAGTATCGTGGTCATACCAGTGTTGTGTTTTATGTGAGCACTTTCATGGAGGATTGGCTGTACGGTCACAAGGAGTCTCTTAAAAATTAATTTAAGAAATCAGCAACATTTCAGTGAGTCAGTTCACTAATGCGGATGTGTCAAAACATTGCAGGTAAATGATATGTGTTAAAGAACTTTGGAGCATATTATCAAGGGGGTTTTATTCTGCTTTTTTGGCTTTAAAAGCCAAGAAAGCGGAGATAAAATTATCTCTCTAGTATGTAGGTGATACTAACACCAGTTAGCGACATCTAATAACAGATAATGCGTATCTTGTGATTCGCTTTGTTTGTGTGTGAAACTTATTATTGTTGACATGCAAAGTTAGTATTGCAAGATGTTAGTGACTGGAAACAGTTCCTAACATTGCTATCTCCTTTTACCCGCTTTTGAAGATATTTGTGCTATGGTCGAAAATGTCCAAAATCTAATAGCTGCAGCTGAGCAGTTCTTAGTTATGTCATGTAATGGTAGGTAGATAACATGACTAAGGCCAATAGCTCGGTAATGGATGAATATTGCTGACTTCACAACAATATTTATGTATTTGGACTGATTTTTATCACTTAGGACAGTGGTTCGTAAACAATGTTCACCTGTGGTTTCCTTGACCTACTCAGCAGTTTACAGTGGTTCCTCACGATTTTATTTAACGGTTGGTAGGTGGTATGTACGTTCTGTTACCTTTCTTAAAGTAATTGGGACACATTCTTTCACTCATCCAATCATCCGTTCTCTGATCCAGCCATCCGCTCTCTTAACCATCCACCCTTTTACTTCACTGATGTATCCATGCTTTTGTCCATCTACCCCCTTTGACTTACTAATTAATCTTTATAATCACCCTTTCAGTTATCCATTCTTTTACTTTTTCACTTATCATTTTATCTATCCACGCATTTACTTGCCCATCATCTACCCGTTCACTTTTTTATCTATCTATCCTTTCACACATCCATCCACTAAATCACTGATGCATCAGGTGCTCTTTTACTCATGCATCCATCCTTTAACATATCTATCCATTCTTCTAGCCATTTATGCAACCTTCCAGCCATACATCCATCTATTTATCTTTTCTCTCATCTATACTTACACTCATTCATTTATGCATCCATGTTTTCTTTGATTATGTAACTATTCTCTTTTCATTCATCCATTCATTCTTTCAGTAATCGATCCAGCCATTTAGACATTCCACATTTATTTACTCACTCAGCTTTGTACTTTATGACCTGAGTCTTTCTCTGCAGAGTTGTAGGGAGAAGAGGCGTGTGAAGAACAAACTACAGCAAGGGGTGGGGTGCGGTGGATGAGAGTTTACAATGCCTCAGTACATAGGCAGACTGAAAAGGTAAAAGTTATCAGTTATACATGATGGGCAGTAACAGGATGTGAGGTTACTGTAAAATGGTGTTGTTTCCATGGCTTTATGCACTGTTAAAAAAAAATGGAGTGGTCTTTTCAAAGGATGTGTTGGATGTAATTCCGAGGGCACTTTAAAACACCTAAGCTACAAATATGCGTCTAGCACAGTGTTGTGCTCGACTGGTGTTATGTTGTATGTCTGATTGCATGCAGATATGTAGAATAGCAACTATCTTTACACAAAGAACAAGCAAAGACTATTGGTTTTGACAATGGGTGCTAGTTCCTTTAAGTACAAAAGCAGTAACCATGGCATTGTTGAATATATTAATGAAAATACTGCTGTTTAAAAATCATGAGAGAATGAAAGAACGTTAATCTGTTTTTTTAATTTTCTTTCATAGCCTTCTTTAAAGGAAGTGTTTTCTAATATGGCATGCTGGTGGTTTTATTTTTTTTATCTAAGATAATGCCTTCTCTTCATTGAGGCAGAAAGAGCGCTATCTGCTTTAAAAAACCTTGACTGCCATATTCTCATTCAGTAAGTGCCAATAAGTTCCATAGAGAATTTCAGTGTGCGGGAGGGGTGCTCCTGTAGCAGTGAAATCCAAGGCCGTTCCAGCAGGGGCTGTCAGCCTTCTCACAGGGGAGGAGCGCGCAGCTCTCTGAGATGGATACAGTTACACATAACAGGGTAGTGACGTCTGTGGAATTTATGGACGGTTGGTCACCCTAGTGTGCGTTGTGCCCATGGCACTTTATTACGGAGGACTGGGGAGCCGCGGTGAACAGTTTGGGAATCACAAGTTTTAGAAGTATCGCCAGAGTTTTCCGCAGTGTAACTACGTCATTAATAATTTGAATATATATGTGATAGTACTCCTGTAACAGGCAGCGGTAGTTAACATTACCGCGTGAAAACAAGCGTTCTTTTTATGCACTAATGTGTGCTTTGTAATTAGGAGAGGGGGTTGATTTAGTTTTATTTTCCACACCTCCATGTTAACGCTGCCAAATGCTTCATCAAAGCAGGCCGTGGCACTCGTACGATAAAGAAGTTTATTTAAACTGGTTTTCTAACAATAGCCGTGTTTGTGATAGTATTTTCGTCTCCAAACACATTTTGCTTGTGGTTTAACGTACGCCTCCTATGCATGTCATTAACTGTTTGTGCGGCACACATGCAAAGTGCTCTTACCGCAGGCGGTGTTATGACGTTGTCACAAAGGTGTTCAGGAACATTTACAAGGATACGGAAGACATTATCGCCGCCTTTAACGGCAGGAAGTTGCCGATATAGGGGAAAAAACGGCGTTCATAATATGCTTTATAAATTGCAGTCGAACGTAATGTTAGATATAAAGACATAAAACATACGTTTCGATTGGAATTTGTAGAACATAGGGGCATATTATCAAGGACGGTCGATACATTTTCGCCGCTTTTATCGACAAGAAATTGCCGATAAAGCGGCGTTAATGGGCTTGATAATATGCCCTATGGAAATCCTATTGAAGCCCATGTGAGATGTGAAAACATCTAACATGGGCTTCGACAGGAATTCCATACAGTATATTATCAAGTCCATTATCGCCGCTTTATTGGCAGTTTCCTGCCGATAAAAGCGGCGATATTGTATCGCCCGTCCTTGATAATTTGGCCCATATTATGAAGGCGATTATCGTCGCTTTTAGAGCAGCGTTCTGCCGATAAAAGCGACGATAAATTATCACGTCTTCTTCATAATATGCCCCAAGTATTGCCGCATTCTTTAATAATTGTTCTGAAAATGCGGCGATACTTTAGCTTATGAAGAGAGCTCTTTTTGGTACAATGAGGTAGTTCTGAAAATAACTTTTATTTTTTTGAGTTTTGTTGTTTTTTTACTTTTTTTTTTTTTGGACAAGTTTTTTACTTTGAACTGTGAAACAGGAACATAAGAAGTTGTTAAAAAATTAGCTACATTCGAATCTTTCATGGTCATTAATTCTTCTTTCGACAAGAGTGAGGCTCTGCTCCCCGTACACAATCATTCCTTCACACTTGTTGCATTTCATATGCACTTTCGACAAAAATGGTTTCAACTCCAACTGTGCAGTAGATGGAGATACAGGTCGTCTTCTCGATGAAGTACTGGCCACAGCTGGTGGTAGTTCTGTTGCCAGAGCTCTTGTCGCTGCCTGTGCATATTGCACAGGATGGACTTGGCTCACATGTCTCTTCATGGTATGAATCGAAAAGGAATACTTTTTGGAAGAATTACCTCTTGAAAGTACTGTGTCACAAATTGTGCAAGTTACTTTCGGAGCATTTACTTTTTTTTTATCTTGAGGATAGGTGAAAAATTGCCAGATGAAAGATTCTTTTTTTTTTTTTTAAAGGTACACGAACATTTTCTTCAGATTCCGAGGATGAATTGCGTGCGGCAGCCATTTCAGCAAAGTCTCCGGAAAGATGAAAAAGGTTCTTCTCCCTTCAGCGCCAAATAGATAGTGAGGGAAGTTAGTGGTTTCTGGAAAATTGCAGAATAGAAACTACTATGAACCAATAGGAAGTGTTCTTTTCAAGTCACATGATTTGACATGCGCGTATTAAGACGTATACGTGGTGACGGAATCCGGACACGTACGTCATTTGGAAGTATCGGTCTAATTTAATGAAGTTTTAAAATGTGAAAAGGAGGAAAGGTAGACATTCTCTGATGTTGTATACCTTCATATGGGGTCCCAAGAACAATACCGATAAAGTATACATCCTTTTTTTAATCTTTAAAAATACCTGGGTGCGCGCACGCGGTCGCGCACCACAGTGCGTTTTCCAACATTTAGTGAGAAGTCTGAAAACGTTAAAAAGAAGGTAAGGTAAAGACTTCGTAAACCACTAAAGATTTATAAGGAGTCCCGAAACAATTCTGACAGTGAAGAAAAGTTTGTAATCCTATGAAAACATTTCTCGAAATACTATGATAAAACTATAGAACACATTGAAAATATAGTTAATAATTCGCATTTTAAAAACCTTTGAAATTCACTGTAAAAACAATAGGTTTTATACACGTTATAGTTAGGAAGTAGCATTTGAAAAACCTATGAAATTCACTGAAAAAACCGTAGGTTTTATACATGTTATAGTTAGGAAGTAGCCTTTAAAAAACCTATGAAATTCACTGAAAAAACCATAGGTTTTTACACACGTTATAGTTAGGAAGTAGCATTTAAAAAACCTATGAAATTCACTGAAAAAACCATAGGTTTCACACCAGTTATAGTTAGCTGGAAGTTTTACTCGCATAAAACCATTGAAATTCCCACGTTATACTTAGTTGGACTCACTATAACTTGCGCGTACAATGCACTGCTGATGACGTCACATATTACATTACTCATGACATGGTCAGTGACATCACTCATGACATCACTGATGACACCATTCTTGTAACAGAGTGACAGACTCACTGTAATGTAACCCTTGAAACACATATTCAAAAATAGAAACTAACATTTTCAAAAAAATTGAGATACCCATACCAGTTACAACAACCAATTCAGTAATTCCACCATCTATATACACATCCACTCATTCACCAACAGTTCTATATAGTCACTCATACATATACTCACTCATCATATGTAGTGATACACCTACACATCCTGTTACAGACCGACATTCATCTAAAAGTTACTCACACACATACTCACACATATAAATAAACTATTGAAACTTACACATACTTACTCTCTTAAACAATCACTTATAGAAACACATACTTATTTAAACAGGAACTCTTACAATCTCTTACTCTCACATATACTCACTTATATACATCAATATTCACATATACTAGATTAATTCATATGTAGTTATTGATAAACACACTAGTGAGACAGTCATTCACTCACTAACACACACATATACACACTCATCCACCCATACAGTCCTGCTCATATGCTGTCTTGAAAACACATACAAACATAGAGTCAGTCATTCATGCATCTATGTACTAAGTAATACCCCCACCAAACTATACAGACACTCATACTGATACTAAAAAACATCTAATAACCCATATACATACACATGTAGCTACTCACCAACCCATGCAGCCATTTATACACAAAGTGAAACACTAATACATATATTTAAATATTTAAACATTACTCACTAATATTTATTTTTCAGAAAGACACACATTCACTGGATGGTGTCATCAGTGATGTCATGAGTGATGTCACTGACCATGTCATGAGTAATGTAGTATGTGACGTCATCAGCAGTGCATTGCACGCGCAAGTTATAGTGAGTCCAACTAACTATAACGTGGGAATTTCAATGGTTTTATGCGAGTAAAACTTCCAGCTAACTATAACTGGTGTGAAACCTATGGTTTTTTCAGTGAATATATATATATATATATATTCACTGAAAAAACCATAGGTTTTACACCCGTTATAGTTAGGAAGTAGCATTTACAAAACCTATGAAATTCACTGAAAAAACCATAGGTTTGACACCAGTTATAGTTAGCTGGAAATTTTACTGATATAAAACCAATGAAATTCCACGTTATAGTTAGTTGGACTCACTATAACTTGCGCGTGCAATGCACTGCTGATGACGTCACATATTACATCACTCATGACATGGTCAGTGACATCACTCATGACATCACTGATGACACCATCCTTGTGACACAGTGACAGACCTCCTTTCACTGTAATCTAACCCTTGAAACACATATTCAAAAATAGAAACTAAAATTTAAAAAAAAATGGAGATACCCATACCAGTTACAACAACCAATTCAATAATTCCACCATCTATATACACATGCACTAATTCACCAACAGTTCTATATAGTCACTCATACATATATTCACTAATCATATGTAGTGATACACCTACACATCCTGTTACACACCGACAGTCATCCAAAAGTTATTCACACACATACTCACACATGCAAATAAACTATTGAACATCCATTTATTTGCATAAACAGCTATACACACACTACCACTTTACTTCTAAGGAAACTTACACATACTTAGTCTCTTAAAAAATCACTTATAGAAACACATACTAATTTAAACAGGAACTCTTACAATCCCTCACTCTCACATATACTCACTTATATACATCAATATTCACATATACTAGATTAAAACATATGTAGTTACTGATAAAGACACTAATAAGATAGTCATTCACTCACTAACACAGACATATACACACGCATCCACCCATACAGTCCTGCACATATGCTGTCTTCAAAACACATACAAACAGAGACTCAGTCATTCTTGCATCTATGTACTAAGTAATACTCCCACCAAAGCATGCAAACACTCATACTGATACTAAGAAAAACATCTAATCACCTATATACATACACATGTACCTACTCATCAACCCATGCAGCCACTTATACACAAAGTGAAACACTAATACATATATTTAAATATTTAAGCATTACTCACTAATATATGTATTCACTAAGATATTCAATAATATATACATATATAACATATTTATTTTTCAGAAAGACACACATTTACTGGATGGTGTCATCAGTGATGTCATGAGTGATGTAATATGTGACGTCATCAGCAGTGCATTACACGCGCAAGTTATAGTGAGTCCAACTAACTATAACGTGGAATTTCATTGGTTTTATATCAGTAAAATTTCCAGCTAACTATAACTGGTGTCAAACCTATGGTTTTTTCAGTGAATTTCATAGGTTTTGTAAATGCTACTTCCTAACTATAACGTGTGTAAAACCTATGGTTTTTTCAGTGAATTTCATTGGTTTTTAAAATGCTAATTCAGAAATATCTCGTGTATACAACCTATACTTTTGTCAATAAAGTTCTGGCAATATTTTTTTCAGAAACAAGCCGTTTTCTTCACTGTTCAAGTTGCATACAGACTCCTTGTAAAGCGATACAGAATTAGAAAGTCTGTACCTTACCTTTTTTTCAACGCATTAAAATTTGCCTGTAAATAAAAATAGCCTTTCTAAACTTTCGTGCACGACCCGGTGTGCGCGCTCTCGGCAACAGTTCTCAATAAAATGGATAGCGCATTTCCAGGCTTTCGTGCGCGACCGACTGCGCGCACCCGCCTATATATTTCGTGAAAACTTTGCAATCTGAACTTATTGAATTTCTTCATAGACCCATCAAAGAACTTATACTACGTCAAAGAGACTAAACCTAGGCTTCTTTTTTAATATTATGAAAATTTTCATTAAATGGAGCCGAATGTCTTTTTAAACTTTCGTGTGTGACCGAATGTACACACCTTGGTATTTTAAAAAAATATATAAAAGGTTTTATACTTTAACAATTGTTTGCTTGAATCGAGCTCAGAAGATATATTAAATCAGGATATGTTTGGATTTACTCCTTTTCACGTTTTGAAACTTTGCTGAATTAGACCGCTACTTCCAAATGGCGTACGTGACCAGATACTATCACCGCGTACACGTCCTGAGACGCGCATGTGAAGTCATGTGACTTGAAAACAACACTTCCAATTGGTTCTTAGTAGTTTCTATTCTGCAATTTACACGGAGCACTCCACCCACTCCTCTCACTATCTTTTCTACTCTCAAAAGAGAACGACGTTCAACACCCTTCGGAAGACTTTGCTGAAATGGCTGCCGCCCCGCATTCATCTTCCGAATCTGAAGGAAATGAGCGACTACCTTTAAAAAGAAAAAAGGAATCTTTTATTTGGCAATTTTTCACTTATCCTGAAGAACAAAAGAAAGTGAATGCGCCAAAAGTTACCTGCACGATATGCAATTCGGTTCTCTCAAGAGGAAATCCAAGAAAAAAATATTCCTTTTCCATACATACCATGGTGCGGCATGTCAAACAAGTGCACCCTGTTGAATTTGCAAGGGCATCGACAAGAGCCCTGGCCACGCTATTACCATCAGAGGTGGCCAGCACATATTCTGGTGGAAGACCTGTATCACCATCGAGTGCTGTGATGGACTTGAGACCATATCTTGCAAAGGTGCACATGAAATGCAACGAGTGTGGAGAAATTCTTCTGCACGGAGAGCAGAGCCTCATTCTTACTAAACTAAAAATTGAGAGTCATAAATGCCCCGAGAAAAGATAAATTTCTTCATTTCATTTTGATCCTGTGTCACACATGAAAATGTTGTTGCAAGTTTAAAAAATCAAAAACAACACTTGTTTTAATAAAAAAAAAAAAAAAAAGTTCTTTTCAGAACTAACTCATTCTACCAAAAAGAGCTCCAGGAGCATATTATAAAGGCGGTTTATCTCCGCTTTTTTGGCTTTCGTTTGTGCCAGACCGTGTGCGCGCACCCGCCTATATATTTCGTGAAAACTTTGCAATTGCAACTTCTTAAATTTCTTCATAGACCCATCAAAGAACTTATACTACGTCAAAGACAGTAAACCTAGGCTTCTTTTTTATTATTATGAAAATTTTCATAAAATGGAGCCGAATGTCTTTTTAAACTTTTGTGCGTGACCGAATGTACACACCTTGGTATTTAAAAAAAAATATATAAAAGGTTTTATACTTTAACAATTGTATGCTTGAATCGAGCTCAGAAGATATATTAAATCCGGATGTGTTTGGATTTACTCCTTTTCACGTTTTGAAACTTCGCTGAATTAGACCGCTACTTCCAAATGACGTACGTGACCAGATACTGTCACCGCCTACACGTCCCGAGACGCGCATGTGAAGTCATGTGACTTGAAAACAACACTTCCAATTGGTTCTTAGTAGTTTCTATTCTGCAATTTACACGGAGAACTCCACCCACTTCTCTCACTATCTTTTCTACTCTCAAAAGAGAACAACGTTCAACATCTTTCGAAAGACTTTCTTTTCACGCGATAATGTGAAATACTGAGATTGTTACAGGATTTTCTATCAGGTATGTGTTCCCATTTCTGTTAGCAGTGATATTTTTAACGACGAGCACCGGCGATTTTTATCACTTAGAAGCCTTCCTATTATGAAGGTTTATCGCCTAAGTCTCTGATTCTCAAACTGTGCAACGCGGCTCCCCTGTGTGCCGTAATGAAGTGCTAGGGGCGCCGCCCACACTCTAGTGTGACTAACCATCTATAAATTCCACAGACATCTCTACCCTGTTATCTGCAATTGTGAGCATCAAAAGGAGCTGCGCTACGCCCCTGTGAGAGGCCTCACTCCCACTGCTGCAACGGCTTGGCAGTCCTCCAGATGCACAGGAACAGCCCCTCCGATCCATTGAACTTCTGTGTCATGAGAGGCCTCACTCCCACTGCTGCAACGGCTTGGCAGTCCTCCAGATGCACAGGAACAGCCCCTCCGATCCATTGAAGTTCTGTGTCGGTCTCAATACCACTTACGAAATGAAAATAAGCACTGAAGAATATTCAAGCATGTAGTACTCCTCCTGCTACAGCATACAAAATGCATTGTATTACCTATAAAAAAGTCAAACACCCACGCTACAATCATATAGAACACTTCCTCTAAAGAAGCCTGTGAATAACTTTAAAACATCAGGTTAACCTTTTTTTACTCTCTCATCATTATTAAAGATAAGTATTTACAATGCTATATTAAACAATGCCATGGTTCTTGCTTTTTAATTTTAAAAATCTTGCAATCTTTCACAGACCCAATACTCATGGCTTCTTTTTCGTGACAAAAATCTTGCAATATTACATACCTACATAGAATAACAGAAAAAACATAACACTACAAAGGCCGAACACTCTACTAAACGCGGATTTGTAACCTATGGGGCAGATTTATGTTAACTACTTCATACCCAGATATGCACCAGTTAATGTGCACCACAGTATGCTAGTGCTCCGTTACCCATGGTGTGCCACATTTAAAATGTGGCGCACCATGGTACAAAAACACCATACATGCGTAACACATCTGTGCTCAAAAAGTAATACATTGCTAGAGTTGCATCGCAAGTGTGATGCAGCTCCAGCAAGGCTCACCAATGCACTATATTCACAATACTGCGTCAATACCTACGCCTGCTTCAAGCACATGCACAGTTTTGAAACAGCATAGGTCTGAAAGTCACTGAGTGAAATATCATGCATTACAGTCAGCCACTTTCAAGACGCATTCCTTCAGAGGAACACTTCCTTATGGTGCAGGGCTTTAGAATGTGACATATCTCCTAGATCCATAACGTTGTAAATATGGTACATTATTTCCACTGTCATTGTATTAAATAAACTGACGAAATTGTGGCGCAAAGAGACGCAACGTCAACATAAAGCTGCTACAATGTGTTTTAAAGTGCCCTTTAAATTACAACCAACACTCTCTTTGAAGAGACCCCTCATGTTTTTTTAACACCTGTTAAGTCCTTCCATGCTCATGACAGAGCCGCTCCATCACGAGCATTGCCTCAGCTGTCCCCAGAATAGACCAGTTTTGTCATGGGCTTGCCGCTGTGCTTGCACAGCACTAATATTGTACCTCCATGACACGTTCTATTGACTAAGCAGAGCCATGAGAGAACCACTGTATCATGAACAGATCTCAACCGTGGCTCATGAAGGAGTACCTCTATCATGAGCATAGAAGTACCACTCATCCCCCCGGCCCCCTAATGCTGAGGCAGAATTGCCACTGCAGCAAAGGACTTAAACTCCTGGAAAGAACAACATGTAACATTTAATATCATTTCCCACCAATGTTTTCACATATCAGTGTTGCTGAACTCACTCAGTAAAATGTCGCTCATTTCATTAAATCACTTTTAAAGCATGCCGTATAACAATGCACCCAATCCTATGTGGAAGTGCTTATATTAAACATGACATTGCTTTAAGCAGGATAGACAAAGAAATGACACAGTGATGTAAAAGTTTCTTTATTTTTTATACTTACCTAAAAAATAGTAAAAAAGTAAAGTAAATTTCTTTTAAAAACGTAGTACCTGTGGAAGAAAAGTAAAAATAAGATTATAATGTACATTTCATAAAATAAAAAAAAGTAGGAGTCAATAAGAGAGAGGCAGAGAAAACTCTCGGATGTTATTAGTTGTACTTACCTTATAAATATAATATCTGTGGAAGACAGTAAAAAAATATGTTTTAATACATATTTCTAAATTCAATGTAACAAAATAACTCAAACAACATATTAAATGGTTTATTTTTGCTGTCCTCAGAATACATTGATTTTCACTATAAACAGTGATTTCAATATTAATCATCATATAACAGCGGGGAAAAAAAAACACAATCAAAATGATTGTGTTTAAAAAACCCATCCAAAATCTCCATACATATTATAAATACCTGAAAAAAACATATCTTAAATGTTTTTCTCAAATTCGCAATTTCTTGAGTAAGCACACTACATCTTCCACAGTTACAAACTAATTAAACTATACGACCTATTTTTAAATATATCTCAAAAAAACACCGTGCAAGTATCTCCTATAAAAATCTATCTTAAGTATACATTTTCTTCTCTCATACCTTTCCGCATGGCCAAATTGTATAAGTTAACTCATTACCTTTTAAATACCTCTCCCAAAAACTTGCGTCCATATATGTTCTAAAATAATTATCTAAAGTACTCATTTTCTTCTCTCATATTTTTCCACATGGCCAAATACTATGAGTTAAGTAGTTTTTTTCTGAAATTTCTTAATCTTAATCTTATCTATTCTTTTGTGAACCTTTACAGTAAAAATGTGTAACATGCTTTATACCACCAAACATTAACTAAATTTCTACCTGATGTTATCACTATACCAAATACAAATTTCATTTATAGATTTGTAGACCCTCAGTCACATGATATTTGTAAACAAGAAAGTTTCATATCTTTACAGTATTAATCTTCCTACAGCAAGTGATTCTACTGAAATTTGGGTTCCAAAAATAGCAGATAGGAGTTAGTTAAGGCAAAAGGCAAACGTTTCTTAAAAGTCAATTGGGTATCATTGCAAAGCGTCCAGCCACTTCCACACTTCAAATAAGCTGTATAATGTCCTGATGATGTGGAAGGCCCTTCATGAAAAATAATGGCTACAGTTACAAATGTTCTTCTAGAAATAGATACTTGAGTAGCCACAACATTTTTAATTAAAGTTGACAATTTACTCCCATCAGCTCTGCATCGTTGAAACATTAATATTACATATTGTCCATATCTATGGATAAATAAAGTTGATAACATTTCAGACTTACATTGAGAACAGACCATGTTCTGATGTGCATCTTTAACTAGTTTATTAAAAGACACTTCTTTACAGTCTGGTAATGTTAAATATATAAATCTTTCACTGTGTATATCAGTACTACTTGAAAATGAGCAATTATCACAGTTATGTTCCCATTTATAAGAAAGGCCAAAAAGATTATCAATATCTACACCTTCATCTTCCAAAACTGTAAACATATACATAATAAATTCCTGACAATCTTGCTGAATATTCTGTGACAATTGATTTACTCCTGCACATATCTCTAAAACATTCCTTAGTTCTGAAACACTTCCTACTTCACTTTCACCACTACTACGTTTTTCAAATATAGAATTTAAGGAATAGCAAAATGTTTGCTCCTGATTTTCTACAATCTGTTCCCTAACATTTTTTAGAAAAAAAACAACATTAACTACTACATTTGCATAACAGTTGACACCAGACCTGTTTTCAAACTTAAATCCAACAATCTCTTCAATACTAACGGTTTTCTTATGCCTACCAACAACAGCTACATCTTTTTTTCATCGTTTCTCAACTACTTCAGCACATTTCTCCTCATTTTTCCTTTTCTGACCAACCATACGCCTTTCAATTAAAGGATATTGAGGTAAACTTGGAGCATATTCTCTTCTTAACCTATTATACTCCTTCACACAATTTAAATCTGCACTAATCTTTGTCTCATCATAATCAATTAAATAAAGTCCACATAAAGTTCTAACTCGCGATAAAGCAACATATGCCATACCCTCTTTGAATACAGTGCTTCCAATATTTACCAAAGCACAATCTACACTTAAACCTTGAGATTTGTGAATAGTCACTGCATATGCCAAACAAATTGGAAATTGCTTCCGACGGACATATAAGTCTTTCACAAGCAAAAAACGATTTGAACAGCGACTAATTTGCTGAACTTCCTCAATTCCATCAAATTTTATTCTTAAAAATTCAATCTCATCTCTATTTGTATAATTAACAAAACCAACAACATTACCCATTGCTCCATTTACCAATCCTCTTTCTACATGTAAATTTCTCCTTAAAATTATCCGACAATTTAAACATACATACAGATTTTTCTCTAAACCAGCAGTTTTAGATATACTTTTTTGAAGAGAATCCAATTTTAACTTCAACTTTTCAGACAAAACAATAGTACTACCTTCATGCTCTATTCTATCTTTAGCTTCCAGTTTCCTAATTTGTTGATTTTCTTAATTCAACATTTTCTCATTAAAAACTGAACATTCTTTCACAGTTGGCATCAAGCATATCACTGATTTATCTGCTACCTCTTTACTATATATTTTCTCAGGTACATTATCTTCATTAGGAAACAGCTTGGAAAGTAATCGTGTTCGTAGAGTGTGTTTCGCATCTTCAGTTAGTTTTCCAATCCTGATATCTTGAAGAATATTTCCATATTTAGTATCCTTTGCCTGTCGCATATTTTGAATCAGTTCAGTATACTTGAAATGTGACCATATATTAACATTTCCAATACTGCCCAGGCACTTTCTAGTCTCCTCATGCGTAAGAGTTTCAAATACAGGTTGTCCTTTCACTGGAGTTAGTTGGAGTAGATCTCCAAAAACTATGACATGTTTACTTCCAAATAACACATCATACTCTGTCTTAAGTATCTGTTGCATTCTTAAATGCACAAAAGCAAGCATTAAATTAGATACCATGCTTACTTAATCAATAATAATACGTTTCATTTTTTTAAGCACTCTAGAAACTTCAAAACAAGCTTCTCCAGATAGCTTGTGATATTGTAATTTATTTTCATGTTCAACTGGCAGCATCAGTAAACGATGTAAAGTAATACCTTTAATATTATGTGCTGCCAATCCAGTTGGAGCAGTAACAACACACGACAGTGTTGACTGAGTTCTTTGCTGTAAATATGTAGTAATTCCTTTAATTAGGAAACGTTTACCAGTTCCAGCTTCTCCAGTTACATATAATCGAATAGGTTCAAATGACATACATGAGCAATCTTTTCTCTCATGACGAAAGCCATGCTCAATGTGCTCTGTCACTTCATCATATATCTGTCTTTGCTCAATATTAAATTGCTTCTTTAATTCTTCTAAGTTGATTACTTCCTCTTGACCTTGCTGCATTGCTCTTTCCACCTCATCCATGGCAGTGGCTGCTTCATTTTGGATAATTGGTTGTCCCAGTGGATCTTGACTTAATGAAGCCGAACTTTGACTATCTTGTGAACTATCTCTAGCAATCTCCGCTGCAATTGTCACTTCTTGCTCTATTTCATCATTCAACATTTGCAGATAATTACTAAAAACAGTACATTCAATACTACTTTTAGATGCGTTGAATGAATCTTCATAACTATCAAAGTCCCCAAGTAGTTCCTCTTCTCTACGCCATGGTTTAAAGAGTTGCAAAAGAGCAAAATAGTAAAATTCTCTCTTGTCAGGTGTTTCGCAACTCAGTTTCCGATGATTAATCAAGTGTCCTTTTCTTTGCTTCACCAGACATCCTTCTTGTCCAATTACAGCATATACACCTTTATCAATGTTCTCTGTAACATTCCTTTTAAAAGTGTAGTTTTGAAGTATTTCATACAGACAAATGTTTTCTAAAAGAGTACTTCTATTTGGATAGTATGTATCCAACATATTTGTTTTCAGAATGTCTGTACTGTTTGGTTCTTTCTGGGCTAAATATTCAATTTCTTGCACAGGTTTTAGAACACGGTTTCGTGTTTCTGCAAGACCCAAACTCACCCAGAGAATAGTCCTTGATTTAGCATAAAGACTTGCTGATGATAATCGGTCACAACATTCATATGCTCCAATTTCTCGATGAGACAACATCTTCAAACTGTACGTATACAATTTCTTGCTTAGGCTCTTTTCATGAGAAATGTCTTCCCACATCTCCTTCAGTTCCGTCTTTTCAGATTTTGTGATGTAAGACGTTACATATCGAGCCACAGCAATAGAGTTGTCTGCAACATATTGTATGTCCATGTTAGCATTCCACATGGACAACATGACTGGGTTATAGTCATTTATATATTTGGATTCTTCACCTCTTCTTAAATTGTACGTATTTTTAGGTGACCTTCTTCTGATGTTATGTCGCTAAGATGACATCAAATTGTTGACTCTTCCTTTTGAAAGTACCGGTCGTGCAAATCCAAAACGACATTTGGTGTAGAATTTACTCTTTGATTTAAATTTTCGCCGACAATATTTTCCACAACGATGTCTTTGAAACCGTAACACTTTTCCTCTTAAGTCCTTATCAGTTGTACTATTAGGTATGTCACAAGTGGCATACTGTTCAATAAAAGAGAGTACAGTCTCATCCGAGTCTCTTCCAAATTTAGGAGCATCCTTGATCCATAACAGCATATGAATATGAGGAGCACCTCTTGCTTGGTATTCTTTTCTCCAAAAGAAATCCAGTACTTCACCAAGAGGCGGATTTTTCTTGTTTGTAAGAAAAGACATCATAGCTTCAAATCTATGATTAAAATATCTGCAAACATTAACCGGATCTAACGAACACAGTTCTCCGGGTGTCTTGTAGTTTATATTTTCTATGTTTGCATTCGCTTCCTGAAGAAATTCAAGTAAATCTTCCCAAGCATACTCTGCACAGCTTAGAGTTAAAAACCATGTTGGTGCTCCTAAGTTTCTAAGCATGCACTTCAAATCTCCATGACGACGGTACTAATACTCATTAGTACCACGCTGACAAGCCATTAAATTAATTAGGTGTGAATCCAAAACACTATCTTTCTGTTGCACTTTATCCATAAATTCCTTTGCTGAAATATTATGCAGATGAACTCCACTTTTTAAGATATGATTTACTGCATAATAGAGACCAGATAAGTCACTCTCAAACAGAAGATGAAACAAATATGGAATGCATTGGCGAAACCTCGGATCTTCTGCATATAATCTTGTTGTCCGGTATTCAGATGCAGGAATCTGCATAGGTCGATCATCATATCGTGTACCTTCATCTGTAGGGAATAACTGTGGGAAACAACGACCTTCCAAACTTTCTTCCCACACACTAATAGGATTTCCTTTCGCCTTTTTCATCTGAAATAATTCAATAGCATTCCCTATTGCTTCTTTGGAATGCAGTGGATGAACACTGTAATGTTCATAAATTTCTTCACTTCTGGATAGGTCAACTTTTTCAATTTGTCCAATAGACAAATCACTCTCCTCTTCTTCACTTACATCTTCTTCTTCTACGTATACATCTTTATAGTACTTATTGTTTTGAACTAAATACAACGTTGCCTTTTTGACTTTTCTAACATCCACTAAATCTTGCCAGATTTTCTTACTCTTTGTAGGTACACCATTAACTAGAATAACTAGAGGTTCCTCTTCTACATTTTCAACACCAATTGTTTCCATATTTTTTTTTAAATCAAGTGGCAAATATACAACTCTACCCTTTAATCCTCTTTGTAAATCTGAAGGATTTAATTTACCAGTCTTAGGCTCCATACGAACAATAGCCTGAAAAGGATGTACACATTGGATCAGAATAGTCTCATAAGTATTTAAATCCATCAATTCTGATAGAATATTTATCAACTCTAGATTATTATGAACAGCTCTAGCAGGCATTTTATTTTCATTTAATTTATTATAACAATATTTACAAATACGTTGCTCAAAACCCAAATCAAAATAGTTTTCCACCAACAAATAAGTTGCAAAATCTTTCCATTGACCATTACTTTCAGCTTCACTTTTTAAATATAAATCAACTAACCTAGTTTGACTTTTGTAATGAATGCGTCGACAACAGACACAAGAAAAATTTGGTTTCTCACCTGCAATTACCTTAAACTTTATTATTTCCTGTTCAAAATTTTCAATATTAACATGTCCAACATTTTCTAACACATTTCCTTCTATAATTATATCAGTTTCTGCATTACCTTCCTCTGGACCAAAATAACTTACCTCAATTTCTGCACAAATCTTCTTAACATCTAATTCACATCCATACAAAAGAGCAGTATTTAACTGTTTAAGTTTAAGTGCTGGACTTTTTGCATAATACACCTTTCTCACCAATTTTCACATTTTAGTATGATGCACTGCTAACATCCTGAAGTGATGAAACACACTCTGGCATATTTTTTTAGAAAGACAAGCCAGAGAATGACCTTGCAGACCTATTTTTTCTCGCACTCTGCAATGATCTCATTCTTGCAACATAACAATTTTTTTTCTAAGACTTTCTTTAGTGTACTTACGCAAGAAATTGCAAAAGAAATCAATTGAATCCTGTCGTACACTATAAATGCTACTACAATTCCAACTGTAAACAGGAACATTAGCACGTCCCCCTGAAGCTTCTCCAGCCATCACCTCTTCTGCATTTCTAACCACAATTTTCTCTTTCTCAATTACACATCCCTCCTTCACCTCGTATCCTCGACCACTGGTGTCAACTGCATGCAACAAATCGTTACTTTGAAAGTAACTCTCTTCATTAAAAAATGGTTCAGACGTTGAAGTATGCATCCACTTCCCAGAAAACACTTTACAAAAATTACTCCTATTTATGTGTCTCTTCCATTTACTTTTAGCTTTTAAAACTCGTATTGCCTTATTTAGCGTATTTATTCTATTAAGTACTAAAATAAATAATTTTCTTTTTGTCTCAAACGCGCGCTCAACAATACCCTCTATATATTGTTTCTTCTTAAGCAAAGCAGATCTTCTTTTAGAAACTTTCTCCTTTTGTAATAAATTCGAAACTACTCTGTTGTAAAACATACGCTTCCTGATTTGGCTAAATTGATTCATCCGAGTTTTACTGTACAGATTTTCCTGTCTCCTGATTCCAGAAACATTTTTATCTTTGGTTCCATGTCTCCTTCTCGATACTGGTATACTTTTTTCCTTGTCCACTTCAATACCAACATTTTTCCTTCCACATATTGCTCTCAAAAACTTTTTGGTTTGCTTACCAGGAGCACTCTTCTTTTTATCCGTCCTATGTTCTTTTGATACTTCTTCAATTCCTTTCTTCTTCAAATTGTAAGTCCGTTTATAGAGCTTTCTTTTTTCAGTTCTGGTCGGCATCTTAATTTAAGATTTTGATGAAATTCTCAATCTGTAAAACACAAACATAACAAATATTATAGTTGACTACTAGCATATAGCGTACACATTTAAACCACAGATTCATTTTCTAAGTAGAATAAAGAAAATAACAGAAAGTCTCTGAACAGAGTAGGAAATCCTGTAGTGAATGTTGGTTCTTAATTTTATCACACTCCATATCTGTTTTAACATTATAGACAGTTTTTAATTCTAATTTTTAAAGCATACAAACAGTACACTTTTTTCAAGAACTATGGGTCATCGTAGATGTTTTAATCTTTTTTACTACAATCTCTTTTACACTTCATGAGAACATGTCTTATCACTCTCCTAAAGCACATCAACGACGAATAGGACAAGAAAACTGTCTTCAAGAATGCTTTACTATCAAAAAACTTTTTATTTATTGAAATCTTCATAATTTTGTAGAACTTCCACCATTATATCATCAGGGACTTCTTCAAGTCCAAAGTCCTCATCTCCTTCAACCATCTCTAAGTAAGCGGAGTCTAAAGACATGTCCATAAAATAATTTTTTTCATCTATTTCCTCTTGAAAGACTGCGTCTAAAATTTCCTCCATCACTTCGTTAATGATTTCAAAATGAATTTGTTTCTCTTCTGAGGAATTCTCCATAACTAGACTCAGTTTATTCTTCTGTATCCTTTTAAAAAAATATAGAGACTAAATTATATCTTTTTTCATAAATGTATAACTTAAAAGTACCTTTACTAATTTTTAAACTACATATATTTTTATAATTTCTAACTTATTAACTCTATATATTTTAAGATACCACGTTCCTCTTCTTTTGAAAAGAAATTGGCAATATAACCCTAAACATTAACACTGATCTTTTTTTTCCATTAAATAATTACTGTTGTTAAAAGACATTTTACTGTAAAATTTCTTTTTAGATTTTCTAGATATCACAAATATTGATAATCTGTAGAATTAATTTTTAGAGACCCAATTTTTCAGTTCACCAGTACAAAGAGCTATGTAAACTATATGCACTCTGAAGAGAAGGCTCACATTATACAAACCATAGCATTCACTTAACAGATTACTACTTCCCACAGAGACAGTTCCTTTTATGTTTCAACAGCATACTCACCATGTAAAAGTCATAGCATATACAAAATGTCATACTAAGCATGAAGAACAACCTGATAATAAACCTCTGCATGAATATGTAAAACAATGCCTATACATAGTATAATCACAGATATGCAGGAAAGATACCCATCACACCTAGAACCATATCATAATACCTCTTTGTAAATAAAGGAGAAAAACTGCCAAACATAATGCAACAAGTTTTCAAAAATCATGAGCACTTCACAAGATTTAAGTAATGGAAACATGAAAGAATTATACTCCAATGATCCGTAAATCTGAACTCCATCAAAAAGAACACATGCACCAAGCCCATTAAAAGATAATTTCAACTGTCAGTGGAGAATATCTCAAAATACATATCTAGTATAAGCAGATACAACCCATGTGAATAATTCAAGATAAAATCATATTCCAAAATGAAATTTTACAAACATTTAAAAAAATCTTCTTCATTATTTTCATGTGCACCCAAAAAAATTGCCTATGCAAAAATACCAACTCACCTGAAAAAAAGAATATAATTCCTCAAATTCTGTAATTCAGAAGGCACGTTGTTGCTTTTCAGCACCAAACACTGTAAAAAAGAAAATAATAACATTTAATTAACTTATTACAGACTTATTTCTTACACAACATAGAGCCATTATAGCAAAGAACAAGCATAACAGATAAATTCCCCAAGATTCTCTATCATTACAATAAGATACAAAATGTCTCATTTATGAAACCATTGCGCCACAGATATATCACTTTTTCCCATGTTAAAACTCATGCACCAGCGACACAAGGCCTTCATAACTAAAAGCCCATGTGACGGAGAACAAGTGCATAGACAGAAAATACAGGGCCAACCATGGGCATATGCACACCTGCACAGAACCACCAA
Organism: Lissotriton helveticus; assembly: GCF_964261635.1. Lineage (NCBI taxonomy): Eukaryota > Metazoa > Chordata > Amphibia > Caudata > Salamandridae > Lissotriton > Lissotriton helveticus. Next base: position 790,565,405 of record NC_136068.1, read on the forward strand.
ACCCCAGGAGCCACCATATTAATATATATCCTTAATATAATAATCCTCTTAGGATGCATACATAGTTGCGTAGCGGACCATGGCAGGAATTTGGCGTGCTCTGCCTCTATTTCACTTCCAAACACCTTGATCCACCCCCCCTCTTCAGTGGACTGCACGCTCCGCCCCGCCCAAACCCCCTGTTACAGAGCCCCCTACCTACGCTCCCTGCCCAGGGCTGCCATGACCCTATACCCGCCCCTGGGAAATGTGTAAGACACAGCAACAGTAAAAATCAAAGAATAGCCAACATGCAGAAAAACTACACAGTAGATAAAGAAACGAGGGGCATATTATCAAGGGGGTTTATCTAAGCTTGTTTGGCTTTAAAAGCCAAGAAAGCGGAGATAAAATTATCTCCCTATTACCTAGCTGTCGCTAACACCAGTTAGCGACAGCTAGTAGGAGGTAGCGTCCATCTTGGGCCCCACTTTGCATGTCAGTGATATTTATCACTAATGACATGCAAAGTGGGCGTGCCAAGATGTTAGCGACTGGAAACAGTCGCTAACATCGCTATCTCCTATTACCAACTTTTGAAGATATTCGTGCTAGGCGCGAATATCTCCAAAAGCTAACACCTGCCCTGAGCAGTTCTTAGCCATGTTATCCAATGGGAGGTGGATAACATGGCTAAGAGCGTTCGCTCGGTAATGCATAAATATCGCTGACTTTTCAGCGATATTCATGCATTGCGGCCGTTTTTTATCGCATTTGCGATAAACCTTGGTAATACCAAGGTTTATCTGCGATAAAAATTACCGCAGCGGTACATTTTTGTCTCTAACCAAGCAATAGCGATAATTATCGCTATTGCTTGGTAATATGCCCCCATATGTTTAAGATAACCCCATTGAAAAACATGTAGTAATTTTTTTAATCTGCCATGCATCTAGCCCTCCACGACCGCTTTGGAAACTCCTGCTCTAAACCTTTACATTTCATTTTTAAAACAAACGCACGTTTTTTTTCAAAGCTGCATATTAAACGCCTAAACATATATTTAGTCGTCCACATGCAGGCACTTTCAATTACATGACTTATTTAAGTGGAATCCCTGTAATGTTGCATATCTTTCCAAAAATACACCAGTGCCTATTATTATAACGATTTTTTTTCATTCTTCATCAGTGATATTATTTTTTACATATAATGAAAATCACTATGACTTTTTAAACGACAAAGTTTACGCGGTAAAAATCACTCGTGTTGGACTTGGGCCTTAGGGCAGGTTCACCCCTAATCTTTTTGCTTTTATTTGTGACCCTGTGTAGTGATTTTTGGGTCTTGGCGCACTTTTTCCCTGTGTCACAGAGTAAAGTGCGTGCGTGTAGTATGGCTGGCCTGCCCTCCCATAGGAATGCATGGAGAATGTGTGGGTCCATGTTAGTTCCTGATGCGTGGGGAGTGCAGGCTCGAGTTTAGTATGTATGAACTCGTGAGAATGAATGCTGCGCAATGGTATGTGCGGCTTGTATGTGTCTAGAAGGGAAGTGCTACTTCTGGACATTGATGTATGTGTGCAGTGAGGATACTGGAGCGTGATTGGCTGGAGCTGGCTGGCATGCCAGGCTCCAGGAAGTCTGGATGGGTCTGCCCGGTGGTGAGTGTGAGATCAGCATGAGTGATGTGTGGGAGGAGTGCACCTGGGTCCTTGATGGGCTGGGATTTTCCCCACACAATGCTGGCTCCGCCCCCCTGGGGTTTGTCTAACGACCCAAGCCTCCCCTGTGAATGAAAGGGGTGGTTGGGCCATCAAGGGTACTCCCAAGCCAGCTGCAACTGGTTTCCCCCCACCCTGCACCCTGAAGACAAAGGAATTTACAGTATAAGAAGGGGCTGTGTCCCCTTACAATTGGTTCTCTGTTCTTTCCAGGATCCTTGCCAGAGGGGGCTGTTGCTGTTGCTGGGGCCAGGAGGACCGCCACTTGGCTTGTCTCCCTGCCTGGAGACCCAGTGTGCTGGCTCTGGCCCTGCTCTTGCCCCCCCTGCCTGCCTCCAGACCTTACTGGGGCTATACTTTTGCCAAAGCGCCTGGAAGCGCTTTCATTTGACTTATAGCGCTAGGAGCGCTTTATCTTCCTCCCTGGCACTGGGAGCGCTGGATTTTGCCTTGAGAGCGCTTTGGAGCGCTTTATTTTCCTGCCGGCGCTTAAGTGCGCTCTGAGTGCTTTGCTGGTGCTTCAGCCGGTGCCCACCCGGCGTTTGACCCCAGCGCTAGTTGCCGATTGGTTTTTGGCGCGGTTGCCCAAGCCGCTTATTGCCCTTTTCTTGGGCTGTGCCCTTTATTGAAGTTACGAGTGCCCACCTCGATTTTATTTCCACCGAGCCGGTACCCACCCGGCATTTGCTTCTTTGTCCCCGCCGGGCCGCCGCGCTGCCTGCGACGACCCGGAAGTGCTTGGTGGGCCGGCCAATCCCTGTGCGGCCTGACCGAGAGACCCGGAAGTCCCGCCCTCGGCACTGCGGCGCGAGGAGAAGAGAGAGGCTGCCGGTGCGGGGTGCGCGCGCAAACGCTTTACACATCGCCTCTGAGATTAGCCTTGCTGCTCGCGCCACGTTACCTAGAGGGTGAGCAGGGGTTATCTTGGTGTGTGACTCCCTTGCCCTGACCTTAGAAATGGCGATCCCTGACTGACTTTGGCGTGAGCCTTGGCCGGCCGGGGGCCCGTTTCTAACATTGGTGGCAGCGGTGCAGATTCGACTTGCGTTTGCGCTGTACCACAGTGGCGACAGGCCACATTACACAACTCTACAATTTTAGATAACCACATTTTGGGGATTATTGTTTTTTAGGGAAGATCAGTATTGCTTCTCCTGAAAGGTGTCATTTTGTAATTTCTGTCCAGTACATTTGTTCCCCGCCCTGCTTCCAGAGTTTGGTACCTGTGTCACTTGTGGTCAGGTTGAGAAAATCAGGGGTGGTAGAAACTGCCTTACCGGTCCGAGGGGAGGGTGTGTGTGAATGAGTGGTTTGTTGCACTGGACAGTGGAGTGCAAGTTCTCTGAGATAGGAAGCTTGCTGAATTGTGTAATTGTATACTCCTGTTTAGCTCAGACCCCCAGGTTCCCTGTGTCAAACTCTTCTTGAGAACGTCCGCCAAAATGGAGCCTGTTTTTGATCTCTGTTGTCTTTTTAGGTACAGTAGGTCAGAGCTGGTCAGATTCTGTGAAGAGGGAGGCATGGAGGTGAGTGAGTTGGATACTCAGTCCCAGCTTAGGGACAGCCTGATCCAATGGCAAAAGGGTCAGTGGGATCTTGAGCACAGTGAGAGAGATAGGGCCCGGGCCGCACGTCATGAGGATGGTGAGTCTGTGGAGAGCCTGAAGAATGTGAGTTGTATGATGATGACAGTGGATGGATATCAGCAGATAGTGAGGACCCCATAGATAGGGAGTCCCTTGCTGGGTCCAGTGTCAGTACCAGCACCCCATCCCTTTCCCTGTCCCCAGAGGAGTGGTTGGATAGGAGGGAAGAGCGGGAGCATCAGCTACCAATGGAACAGCTCAGGTTGGAGCACGCCAAGCTAGAGGCTGAAAGGGCCTTGTTCAGGGAGAAGGTAGCCCTAGAGGATAGGTTATCCCCTGAGTGCAGTTGTGGTTTTCTGGATTCCCCAGGGAAGGTGGAGTCCAGTGGTGGCAGCTTTTTAAATATAAGTGTAGACAGTCCCACTCCCAGTTCCCCGAGTATGGTACCTGTTTCCCCAGAAGAGGAGTTAAGGTTGAGATTCAGGAACCTTAGGAAACTGTCTCACCAGTCTTGGGAAGAGTTTGTGGATGAATGTCAAGGTGCACTGTCTGATTGGCTAGAGGTTCACATGGGAACTGAGTTTGCCAAGCTATTTGATCTGGTTCTAAGAGAGCAGGTGCTCAATAGTTGTTTGCCAGGGTTGCGCCAACACCTGTTGGAATATGGGTTGACTGATCCAGACACCCTCGCAGAGGAAGCAGAGCGCTGGGACAGTGCGAGAGGTTCTTTAGAGTCACTAGTGAGTGATTCCAACAATAGTGGGTCAGGTGTCTTCCAGCCCAGTGTGGCGGAGGAGGGTGAGAGTAGCCCAGCTAGGTCCCTGGTTAGTGAGAAGGGTGTAGGGGCTGACTGCCTGTCTCAGTGGAGCGGGAGTGAGTGTGTGACCGAGAGTCCCCAGACGCCCGAAGCCCTGTCACAGAGCCTGGATGGTTTCTTTAGGGAACACCAGGAAGGGAACCTAGGCTTGCCTGTTAGTTCACTTGAGGGAGATCTCCTAATGGGTAGAGGACCTGGAGCATCTGTAAGCGGAGCTTCTATGGTTCTAGAGTCTGGCAGTACCGCTCCAGTAGGGAGGGTACAGGAGTCCAGTACAAGGAGTGATTGGGGGATAGGATGTGAGTCCCCAGAAGTCCTGGAGTGCCAGGCATTGGTTCCACCAAAGGTTCTAGACCAGAGGTTGGAAGGCCAGGTTCAGGATCCGCCTGACCTGAAGGGTGGGACTACTGTAATCAGTGTCCTGACCAGTTCTTTTTCCAGAGGTACCGCCCCGGTTGGGAGGGAGCAGGACTCTGGAAGGGGGTGCAGAGGGTGGGAGAGCCCACCTCTGACCCCGGTGCAACCTGAGGGGTTAAACCCTAGGTTGGGAGAATGTTGTTTAGAGGGTACCCCTCGCAGGAGGAGGAGGAACCCTAGGAGAAGAGGTAAGGGGAGGAGAGCCTTACCTGAGACTCCTGGTCCGCCTGAGGTTGTAGACCCTAGGTTGGAGAACCAGTGGCAGTCTAGCCCTGTCTTGCAGACAGGAAGGGTGGAGAATGGCTATTATGTGCTAGGGGTTACTACCCCCCACTTTGTGAGTAGGCAGGATCCAGTGGTACCTGGGTGGCCTAGGGCCTGGTCCTGGCCGAGGGCAGCTGGAGAGTACCAGTGGGGTAGCCCAGTTAGTCCCTACAGTAGTTTTAGAAAGAACCCCAGGGATTCACCGTGGCGTAAAACAGGAGGGTGTCCCTGCAGTTGTGGGCCCGCGTCCTTGTTTTATCGCCCCAAGCAGGGAAGTCCATCACGGTGGTGATTGGTCTGCCCTGCGTTTTGGCTGGAAGGGGGTCGTGTTGGACTTGGGCCTTAGGGCAGGTTCACCCCTAATCTTTTTGCTTTTATTTGTGACCCTGTGTAGTGATTTTTGGGTCTTGGCGCACTTTTTCCCTGTGTCCCAGAGTAAAGTGCGTGCGTGTAGTATGGCTGGCCTGCCCTCCCATAGGAATGCATGGAGAATGTGTGGGTCCATGTTAGTTCCTGATGCGTGGGGAGTGCAGGCTCGAGTTTAGTATGTATGAACTCGTGAGAATGAATGTTGCGCAATGGTATGTGCGGCTTGTATGTGTCTAGAAGGGAAGTGCTACTTCTGGACATTGATGTATGTGTGCAGTGAGGATACTGGAGCGTGATTGGCTGGAGCTGGCTGGCATGCCAGGCTCCAGGACGTCTGGATGGGTCTGCCCGGTGGTGAGTGTGAGATCAGCATGAGTGATGTGTGGGAAGAGTGCACCTGGGTCCTTGATGGGCTGGGGTTTTCACCACACAATGCTGGCTCCGCCCCCCTGTGGTTTGTCTAACGACCCAAGCCTCCCCTGTGAATGAAAGGGGTGGTTGGGCCATCAAGGGTACTCCCAAGCCAGCTGCAACTGGTTTCCCCCCACCCTGCACCCTGAAGACAAAGGAATTTACAGTATAAGAAGGGGCTGTGTCCCCTTACAATTGGTTCTCTGTTCTTTCCAGGATCCTTGCCAGAGGGGGGTGTTGCTGTTGCTGGGGCCAGGAGGACCGCCACTTGGCTTGTCTCCCTGCCTGGAGACCCAGTGTGCTGGCTCTGGCCCTGCTCTTGCCCCCCCTGCCTGCCTCCAGACCTTACTGGGGCTATACTTTTGCCAAAGCGCCTGGAAGCGCTTTCATTTGACTTATAGCACTAGGAGCGCTTTATCTTCCTCCCTGGCACTGGGAGCGCTGGATTTTGCCTTGAGAGCGCTTTGGAGCGCTTTATTTTCCTGCCGGCGCTTAAGTGCGCTCTGAGTGCTTTGCTGGTGCTTCAGCCGGTGCCCACCCGGCGTTTGACCCCAGCGCTAGTTGCCGATTGGTTTTTGGCGCGGTTGCCCAAGCCGCTTATTGCCCTTTTCTTGGGCTGTGCCCTTTATTGAAGTTACGAGTGCCCACCTCAATTTTATTTCCACCGAGCCGGTGCCCACCCGGCATTTGCTTCTTTGTCCCCGCCGGGCCGCCGCGCTGCCTGCGACGACTCGGAAGTGCTTGGTGGGCCGGCCAATCCCTGTGCGGCCTGACCGAAAGACCCGGAAGTCCCGCCCTCGGCACTGCGGCGCGAGGAGATGAGAGAGGCTGCCGGTGCTCGCGGGGCTCCCGTGAAGAGTGGAGAGCCCCGCACTGCCAAGAGAAAGAGCCCCACACCAAGAAGGGGAGCCGCCGGAAGAAGCGACGCGCTGTTCCCGGTGAGTGCTGACGGGCGGGAAAGGTAGGAGGGGTGCCTCCGTTGTTCTCCTCCACCCCTGCAGTATCTTTTCTGCTCGAGTCCCCCGAGCGGGACTCCATCGTAACGGGCGCATCTCTGTGGAGTCCGGTGAGGCTCTAGGTGGCAGTTCAATTTACTAGGAGCCCAGAGAGGCTCCAAGATGCCCCCAATTGCTCCAGAGGCCTCACCATTCCCGAGCCTGCGAGGCTCGAGGCGCCCACTTTGATTTAGAGCCCAGAGAGGCTCTGCGGGCAATTTGTGATTTACGAGCCAGAGAGGCTCCTGAGCCTTTTCATTGTTAAAGAGCGCTGAAGCTCTTTAGTGCCAGCATATCTGCTTTGTGAGCCCTGAGAGGCTCTGAGGGTGCCAGTTCCTTTGCGAGCCCTGAGAGGCTCGAGTGCCCATTCCTTGTTCCTGAGCCCACGAGGCTCCAACGTTGGCCTAGCTGTGATTTACAACTGTCCAGCACTTAGTGGACAGTTGCTACGTTTAGACTTTGTGTTCTTGGCTGCCGGCGCAGCCTCCCCTGACATTGAGACTCAGGGCATTCCAGCCCTTTCGAGGCCAGTTGGCCTGGGGGACATTTCTAGTGTTGTGCTACGTGCACCCTGCGCAATTTGTGATTTACTTGCTGATGTAATTTCTGCGCAAATGTTCTACCTGCACCTCTGAATGTGTTTTAATGTTTCATGTGCAATTGTTTGTTTTTATTCCCCTTTGCTAAAAGTGACCTGCTTAGAGGAATGTTTGTTTTTACCTTTGCTAAAAGTGACCTGCTTAGGTAATTGTTTATGTTTTATCCCCTTTGCTTAAAGTGACCTGCTTAGAGGATTGTTTGTTGTTACCTTTGCTAAAAGTGACCTGCTTAGGTGATTCCTTATGCTTTTATTTCCCTTTGCTAAAAGTGACCTGCTTAGAGGAATGTCGATGTTTTATTGCCTTTGCTAAATGTGACTTGCTTAGGTGATTATTTTAGGTTTCCTTCCCTTTGCTAAATGTGACTTGCTTAGGTGATAGGTTTTCCTTCCATAGGTCCTGATGATAAGGTCCTAGTTCCCTGCGTGATTTCCCTACAGAGTTTAGGGTGGCGTAGGACGTATTTTCCCTTTACCAGTAGTTACTGGTTGTATGCGACATTTACTATTTCTGTGTTACAGTCATTATATGTTTATGTGCTAGAGTGTTATACCTACAAGTGCTATTTCTAAAAGTGCATTCCCCTGACAGTGGTCCAGGTGGCCCTGTCTTGTACATAATCCCTTGTAAATCTTGCTCGTGCCTGTTTGCACATTGTAAAGTGTGTGTGTTATCTAATGTGTTTTTATTATTATAATACAAAGGCTATTTTTGATATAACCTTGTGTGGAGTTTCCTTTGTGGTGGGCCTAGGGTGTTGTCGCTGGGGTGCGCGCGCAAACGCTTTACACATCGTCTCTGAGATTAGCCTTGCTGCTCGCGCCACGTTACCTAGAGGGTGAGCAGGGGTTATCTTGGTGTGTGACTCCCTTGCCCTGACCTTAGAAATGGCGATCCCTGACTGACTTTGGCGTAAGCCTTGGCCGGCCGGGGGCCCGTTTCTAACAACTCTGCATTTGCTTCCCTTTAAGAATGTAGTTTATCTACCCCACGCATGTGAACCTTGATGTTTTCATCTGGCAGCGAATTCCGGCCTTGAATCACAAGACATGAACAACAGCCTTATTGTCACAAAAACAAGTTAGCGTAGCATCTGTTCGCGAACATATCTTTCACTTAGCTAATATTCACAGACAACACCATTCCTTATAAAAGAGTGGCCTTCCTTTACAATGTACTAAGGTGACTCCCTTAATTTTAAACGCATCCTCCACTTCAAGACAGGCTATTTTTTTTATAACTACTAACCAATGGTTTAGTGACCAGACTGCCAAAAATTATATCAAGTCATTCTGCTACTATTCACTCCATGCTCTGCAACCTATTTCTGTGGACTTCCTGTTGAACTGCCAGTGCTGCGACGTTTGTGTTCCCATCTCGTTTATTTCAAAATGGATGTCCCTCCTGTCTTCGCAAACAAGCCGGAACACTTAGAACTATTTCGCCAAAAGATGCTTGACTACTACGGCATCTTAGCACTCTCAACGTTGAATACTTCATATCGATTATCATTTCGATATTCCTATTTCACCTGTGTGCAGCCTGTATTTCATTGCCTGAGCTGTGATTTCATGTGGGCCCTGGACTTATGTCTCTGCAAATTGGTACCTCCTGAAGTGAATTACAATCATCTCATGAATCCGTTAATTGATCATGAACAGCTTTGTTGCAACGGAGGGATTATCGCCTTTGCAGCGATACAAGGAGTTCTGGGTCATTGGGATATATTCGCAGCGGTGCAAGATTTCCTGACAGACAGCTACATTGAAAACCCACCGAGCTGTCCTCTGATGGTACTAGAGGCTCCGATAATAACAGATCATGAATGCTGCTTTCCTCTTTTCAATTGGATGGCTGACATGTTTTCGGATCATAACAGTGACTTCTTGTTAGAAGCAGTTGCTGCCTACTTTGCCTATACAATCCTGGGTTGACTGTTATGCAAGCCATTGACGTCCACATTTCGTTTTGCCTCCCTATATTTTTCACGTTTTCTTGGATACTTTCTTAACATGAACAGACCTATTGGCTTTACTAACAGTGGACATTATGATTTCCTACTGGTTACATTTTGATCTTTTATGTGGACTAAATTTTTTTTCTTCACCTACTCGATTTTGAACTTTATTTTTTATTAAAGTCTAATCTCAACAATTCTATTGTATATCTTATCTTATGTTATTTCAAACGTACTCGAACCAAAACTCGCTAATATATGCTACATGTGCCCTAATTAATGTGTAAATATAGAATGAGTTTTTTATAACTGTAAACGCAATTTCGCATTTGAACTGCTTAATTCCGCCTCAGACACCTCTGATCATTTAGTTTTCCATAAACTGAAATATTTTGATTACATACATGCACCTCTCGCCATTTTGTCCGTTTTGGCGCGTTTTTTTTCCCTTACACAATAGCATAACAGAAACGTGATAGTGCTTCGCATACAGAGAGCTGATTGATAAAGACATAATGTCTAACCACTAGCATTTTCATGTATCGTTCCTAAACTGAAAGGCCAGAGACCTTCTTCCATTTATTAAAATATAATATACTTCCTCATAAGAGTGTATAATTAATTTTGCAAAACCATATTCATTTTTCATCAACTATACCGTTTGTATTCTATGTACTACTGACTATACCGATTACTTTGTTTTTTGCAATGTCTCTACTCGTATTAGATTAGAAACTTGCCTTGAAAACAGTGCATTTCTGAATAAACATTTCAAATATACACATTCTCTCTTTTAATCCATAATCTCAACTAAAATGATTGTATACTGAAACAGTATTCATGTGTTCCACGTAACTTCAGCTGTACTAACTTAATATTTTCTTTTGTCGACCTGATTTACTCATACTAGAACCCACAGGCCTATAACAGCCCGTGAACCCTTTCTTAGTAGGTTGCGCACCATGCAGACAGTTGTACCTCTGTAAAAAAATAATTTATTACTCTTCTCAAGCACCGTCGCAGTTCCGCTCCACTCAGTGATAATCACTGCTCCTACGCTTCTACAGACCAGACGCTATGTCGTATTTCACTCCTTATCACGCTTTAATCTCCACAATAACAAACACTTCTCCGCCAGCCACCAGAGAACAGAGTGCAGATGCAGAGGCACTAAGTAGTGAAATACAACATACCCTCTGCTCTATGGAAGCAACCGAGCGGTAATTCTGAAAGAAAACATTCACTAGCGCTTCAAAAAAGCATTTCAATTATATAAATAGTTTTTTGAAAACGTTCCAACTACTTTGATGCGACTATCTGTGTGTGCCTCCACAGCAAAGTTCCTCAGCCCGGACTGAAGGCAGACACAGACAGACACACACACAATAAGATAACACAGGGCAACGGAGACGGAAAACAGAAGGCAGATGAAGATGCAGTCAAACAGCAGGAGTGAGAGAGATATTTTTATACTCCGTTTGGTACCTCAATTTACGAACACATTTACTGCACAAATCTCTGTACAACCTCATGGTCAGAACTTTTCATTTTATTTTACTCGACCACCTCCCCCTCTCACCCCACCAGTACAAGCCGCGGCCACAAACTACAATGTAATTTTGTCGTCTGTCAGAAAGTTTAAGAATTCATTAAGCATTACCACTTTTTCAAGACGGTATCACATGTAATGTACCAACTTTTCATTTTATTTTACTCGACCACCTGCCCTTCTCACCCTACGCCCACCAATGCAGGCCGCGGCCACAAACCGCACTATAATTTTGTCGTCTGACAGAAACTTTAAGAATTCATTAAACATTACCACTTTTTCAAGACGGTATCACATGTAATATACCAACTTTTCATTTTATTTCACTCAACCACCTGCCCCTCTCACCCTACACCCACCAATGCAGGCCGCGTCCAGAAACCGCACTCTAATTTTGTCGTGGTGCAGAAACTTTACGAATTCATTAACCATTAGCATTTTACTTTTCATTTTATTTTACTCGACCACCTCCCCCTCTCACCCCACCAGTGCAAGCCGCGGCCACAAACTACAATGTAATTTTGTCGTCTATCAGAAAGTTTAAGAATTCATTAAGCATTACCACTTTTTCAAGACGATATCACATGTAATGTACCAACTTTTCATTTTATTTTACTCGACCACCTGCCCTTCTCACCCTACGCCCACCAATGCAGGCCGCGGCCACAAACCGCACTATAATTTTATCGTCTGACAGAAACTTTAAGAATTCATTAAACATTACCACTTTTTCAAGACGGTATCACATGTAATATACCAACTTTTCATTTTATTTCACTCAACCACCTGCCCCTCTCACCCTACACCCACCAATGCAGGCCGCGTCCAGAAACCGCACTCTAATTTTGAGTTTACGAATTCATTAACCATTAAAAAAATTTCACGACGGTATCACATGTAATTTACCATTTCTCTCTCTATCTGCATTATCTGTCTCTCTGCTAATATCATTTTTTCACTTCATAAACAACTTCTCTCATTATATATAAAGGCTTCAAAATCACACAAATAATTACTCTTTATATTAAACATATTTTATACTTCATATTTCACATTTAAATTAAAAATAGTTTTAGAAATACAACACATTATGACAGCCAAAAATGAGTTTAGTTTCAAACTATGAGGAAAATCAATCATTGTTTGTGAGTAAACCATATTTTACGGTACATGACAAAACAAACAGTTACAGACTTACCTTTACCAATGCTTTGTACGATGTACAACAGTGACAGTCACAAAATAGATATTCGTTTGACGGAAGTCTCAATTATGCTGCTATCACTGTAACCAAAATTCAATGGCACAGATATCCAGTCAATACAGACTCATATATGTCTCTTCAGCCAATCATATTTCCTCCCGCAAAATTTTGTATTCAAATTTACATTTCAGTTGGTTGTCCCTCACAATATTTTCAATGTCACATAAAAGTCACCCATCACCCACTGCCATCTCTGGTTGTTTCCATGGTAACACCTCACTCTGCACCTGGCTGAAGGCACAGGTCAAAAGTTCATATCTCAACGTTCTACAGCAAACTAACAACACTGTTCTCCCTCCAGAAACACCTGCCTATCCACAGCTCTGTTACATGTCATTTTTTTCACACCCAATACTAATTTTTCTTTTACATAACATTAACATGCAACGTAGTCTTCAATCTTCACGTATTAGAATCAACCAATCATTTTTCGTTTTTCAACCACACCAAGCTTCATCCATTTTTTTATCCTGACTTTCAGCTTCTAACTGCTATTCCACTTCCAGAACCCATCGGAGTACGAGTGCATCTGCCTTGAAAATGAAGGTTTGGCTTTTAGGACACAGCTATATTCACTGGAGTGGAAAATATGCAGCAAGCAGACGAATTTCCAACCTTGATTTACCAAATGTGCAGATAACGTGGATTGGGCAAAGAGGATTAAGATGTCACCAATTAATACCATTGGTGAAAACTTTTATGCATCTCCCAGAACCAGACCTTATAATTGTGCACTGTGGTGGGAACGATCTAGGCACATTGACTGGGGTAGGTCTGGAAATGCTTCTAAAAGACACCTTTCGACAATTGATGACACTTTTTCCTCGAACTGCCTTGGTATATTCCAATATATGCCAAAGACAGAAATGGAATTGGTCCAATCAACATTGTGCACAAATTGAGAAAGCAAGGAGACATGTAAATAAATCTGTTTCTGCTTTCCTCAGAGATTATAGCATGGGTTCTATTTACCACAACAACTTGCGTTACCACATGCAAGACATCTAAAGGACAGATGGTGTTCATTTCACGGATGAGGGAAACAGAATCTTCCTCTGCAACATCAGACTCTGCATCGGTACTTACTTATAAATGCAGAAAAAACTCAATTAACACAAGGGCTCTTTCCAGAGCCACCTTATGTCAAAGCACTCAAACTTCTGATTTATCTCCATTTTCACACTCTTGTAAATAGGAGTGCGCGCCCGAGTGCGCGCACCCCGCAACTTAAAAAAAAAAATAATATATATATATTTTCGCGTTTAAGGGCCTTACTGCACACCCTGAGAGAACCTACGCAGCAAAACAATCTCTACCTTCTCCCCTTTCCATGTTCCAACGCTTTGAAATGACAATATATTTACTCGCAGTGACAAAATGGCGGTCAACACTTCCTGATTTCCTTCGAATCGAACGTTAACAGACGTCACGCAGCAAAAAAAAAATTCCGCTCGCGCGCAGCCGCTTGAGTGCGCGCACCCGTGCGCGCTTATAGATATATAATTGACTTTAACTTTAATTTTCTCAGCAACTACGGAACAGATTTACACCATTCCAAAAAAAGCGTAATCTGCGAGCCGGACTCTACAGTTTTGCCAAATTTCTTATAAATCCATTCAGCCGTTCGACCTGTAGCCGTGTCTAAACGTCCTATGGAAAATAACATGGAGAAAACACGTTTTGGGACCCCCCCTTTTATCTCAGCCCCCACTTCACCAATCCCCCCCAAACTTTCAGGGAAAGAGCGCAGCAGACCGAGCCATTTTCTTTGAGAAATTCGCAAAGATTCATCCACCAGGGCCAAAGTTAATTCAAATAGAATGTTGAGGATTTCCTATGGAAACTAGGTCCTAACTATAACTACCTACTGGCGACCGCCAGTAGGTAATATATATATATATATATATATATATATATATATATATATATATATATATATATATATATATATATATATATATATATATATATATATATATATATATATATATATATATATATCATGAAGAGTTGCCTGCTGTAAGAAAGGCCCACGACAGATAGATAGGTATTCACCTCTTTATTGCTGGAACAAATGCAATTTCATACATCAGCGATGCTATGCCAAAGTTAATGTCCTTCTCGACGCATTTCGTGTGGCTACACTTCTTCAGGAGATACGGGCATATTTAGCAAGCGAAGTCACAGCAATTTCAAATGCACTATTTAACACAGTTTTTCCCCGCCTCAGTGGGCGTGGCCACCGCTTGGCCTGCTGGAACATGAAGTGCATTGTGTCTTCCTTCAGTGAGGCGCTGTAAGTTTGATTTTATTTGTTGAGTAAAATCCCAAGTGGGTTACACTGACAGCGCTGATGTTGAGCTTACTTTTCACATTCTCCCGGCGGCATATCCGTCTCCACACCATAGCGTCGGTTGGCGCTGCGGCCAGACTGCACAGCGTGCAGCGGGGCCCTTCTTGCGACTCAGGCTGGGCCGCTGTAAACAAATCACGAAGAGTTGCCTGCTGTAAGAAAGGCCCACGACAGATAGGTAGGTGTTCGCCTCTTTATTGCTGGAACAAATGCAATTTCATACATCAGCGATGCTATGCCAAAGTTAATGTCCTTCTCGACGCATTTCGCGTAGCTACACTTCTTCAGGAGATACGGGCATATTTAGCAAGCGAAGTCACAGCAATTTCAAATGCACTATTTAACACAGTTTTTCCCCGCCTCAGTGGGCATGGCCACCGCTTGGCCTGCTGGAACACGAAGTGCATTGTGTCTTCCTTCAGTGAGGCGCTGTAAGTTTGCTTTGATTTGTTGAGTAAAATCCCAAGTGGGTTACACTGACTGCGCTGATGTTGAGCTTACTTTTCACCTTCTCCCGGCGGCATATCCGTCTCCACACCATAGCGTCGGTTGGCGCTGCGGCCAGACTGCACAGCGTGCAGCGGGGCCCTTCTTGCGACTCAGGCTGGGCCGCTGTAAACAAATCACGAAGAGTTGCCTGCTGTAAGAAAGGCCCACGACAGATAGGTAGGTATTCGCCTCTTTATTGCTGGAACAAATGCAATTTCATACATCAGCGATGCTATGCCAAAGTTAATGTCCTTCTCGACGCATTTCGTGTGGCTACACTTCTTCAGGAGATACGGGCATATTTAGCAAGCGAAGTCACAGCAATTTCAAATGCACTATTTAACACAGTTTTTCCCCGCCTCAGTGGGCGTGGCCACCGCTTGGCCTGCTGGAACATGAAGTGCATTGTGTCTTCCTTCAGTGAGGCGCTGTAAGTTTGGTTTTATTTGTTGAGTAAAATCCCAAGTGGGTTACACTGACAGCGCTGATGTTGAGCTTACTTTTCACATTCTCCCGGCGGCATATCCGTCTCCACACCATAGCGTCGGTTGGCGCTGCGGCCAGACTGCACAGCGTGCAGCGGGGCCCTTCTTGCGACTCAGGCTGGGCCGCTGTAAACAAATCACGAAGAGTTGCCTGCTGTAAGAAAGGCCCACGACAGATAGGTAGGTATTCGCCTCTTTATTGCTGGAACAAATGCAATTTCATACATCAGCGATGCTATGCCAAAGTTAATGTCCTTCTCGACGCATTTCGTGGGGCTACACTTCTTCAGGAGATACGGGCATATTTAGCAAGCGAAGTCACAGCAATTTCAAATGCACTATTTAACACAGTTTTTCCCCGCCTCAGTGGGCGTGGCCACCCCTTGGCCTGCTTAAACATGAAGTGCATTGTGTCTTCCTTCAGTGAGGCGCTGTAAGTTTGCTTTTATTTGTTGAGTAAAATCCCAAGTGGGTTACACTGACAGCGCTGATGTTGAGCTTACTTTTCACATTCTCCCGGCGGCATATCCATCTCCACACCATAGCGTCGGTTGGCGCTGCAGCCAGACTGCACAGCGTGCAGCAGGGCCCTTCTTGCGACTCAGGCTGGGCCGCTGTAAACAAATCACGAAGAGTTGCCTGCTGTAAGAAAGGCCCACGACAGATAGCTAGGTATTCGCCTCTTTATTGCTGGAACAAATGCAATTTCATACATCAGCGATGCTATGCCAAAGTTAATGTCCTTCTCGAAGCGTTTCGTGTGGCCACACTTCTTCAGGAGATACGGGCATAT
Organism: Lissotriton helveticus; assembly: GCF_964261635.1. Lineage (NCBI taxonomy): Eukaryota > Metazoa > Chordata > Amphibia > Caudata > Salamandridae > Lissotriton > Lissotriton helveticus. Next base: position 790,581,455 of record NC_136068.1, read on the forward strand.
TTAGCAAGCGAAGTCACAGCAATTTCAAATGCACTATTTAACACAGTTTTTCCCCGCCTCAGTGGGCGTGGCCACCCCTTGGCCTGCTGGAACATGAAGTGCATTGTGTCTTCCTTCAGTGAGGCGCTGTAAGTTTGCTTTTATTTGTTGAGTAAAATCCCAAGTGGGGGGGGGTGTGGCTTGGCGGGCAAAGATGGCGGTTGCAGCGTTGTAGAGCTCCCGCCAGCCCAGACATAATCTGCTCATTTATCCTGGCCCCCGAGCCCGCTAACTGTCCTACCTGTGTGGCGATTGTTCCTGGCAGCGCTTCGACCTCTCCGGTGTGCCAAACCATCTCTCCGGCCGCTCTGGTGAGCCGAAATCGTCTGTGACCTGGTGCCTGCAGACGGAGCCGGGACCTCGATTTTCAGGGTCCTCGGCCGGCGGCCGATGGTCGGACAGGTCGGGCGACTCCCGGATCAGTGCTTGCAGCGCCGGAGGTGGAGGGAGCCGCTGCGGTGCCCTGTGGAGCAGCCTCACACGCCGGGGTGGCCCCTGGATGACGCAGAATCGCTGCGGCCTGTGCGGACCCCGAGCAGTCGGGGCCTCGAGTTTCGCGACCCCGGGCTGGCCCGAGCCCGGATTGTGGTGAGTCGGCGCTGGGCGTCCCTGGTGTTGGTGGGGCCGTGGCCGTGCCCAGAGACAATATCCGACGAGTGGAGGAGGTGCCTGGGGAGGTGATTCGCGACTGAGGCCCGTCTACACTGTGGGCTGGACTTCTTTGGTGGCGTGGGGTCTGGCGGCGCATTCCCTTTGCCTGAGTCCGGGGCTGCCTGCTTCCGGGGACGAGACGAAGGAGACCCCGGACTGCCTCTGCTGTGGCGGCGGAGCGACCTAGTGCCCTGAAGACGCCGGAGGGGAGCTGCGGCCTACCGGGCCTTTGAGACGCCGGGGCCTCGAGTTTGGTGATCCCCGCCCAGCGCAACCATCATTGGCTCTCAGACAGGGGAGCAAACGCTGTGTGGCCTGGGGCGCAGGGGGGTCGAGTGCCCCATCAGGATTGGATCGCTGGGACTCCTGCAGCTGTGCTTGTTGGGGCTGTGGATCGGTGGCATATAGAGCGGTCCAGTGGGATCCATACCCGAGCCTAGAGGGTCGCGCCTGCTGCCCTGGTGTGGACTGGGGACTGACCCAACGGCGGTGCACGACGGACTGTGAGTGCCTCCCCCCGCTCCGGTGTGACTGCTTGTGAAGTGGAGCTCGGCCCCCCGAGTGGACTCTATTTTTGAATTACTGTGAGTGAAGGGCCTGCCGTGGGCGCGGAGTGGTCCGCCCAACTTCTCCTAACCATGACAAGAGGTGGGGGCGGCGCTGGATCCACCAAGCAAGGCCCGATCGACAAATTTACTTGACCCAGCGGGGGGTCAGGGGCCTCCGGGGGCGGCCAGGGCACGGGACCTGACAACGCGGCCCTGATGGCCACCATCACGCAATCCAGAGACACGCTGGATGCCAAGATTGGAGCGGTGGGAGCCGACGTCATGCTACTGCGCCAGGGCCTTCGCAACGCTGTTGCTCGCATCACGGAGACCGAGACCAGGATCACAGGGGTGGAGGATGATGTGGGTGCCCTGAAAAAGAAAGTGGCAGAGATGGACAAGATCCAAAAGGGACTGGCACTCCGCGTCGAGGACGCAGAAGGGCGAGCGCGCAGGAATAATCTACGTTTCGTGGGTTTTCCGGAGGATTGCGAGAAAGGGCCCATGGATGCGTTCTTGACGCGATGGCTAGAGAGCTGGCTTCCCTCAGACGTCCTGTCGCGCTGCTTTGTGGTGGAACGCGCCCATAGAGCCCTGATGCAGAAGCCGCCAGTGGGAGAACGACCGCGTCCGGTCATTGCTAAAATCCTCAATTTCCACGATAGAGACACTATACTTCGCGAAGCGAGGGCCAAGGACACTTTGCTGTTTGACAATCACAAAATTATGATTTTCCCAGACTATACCAAGCAGGTACAGCAGCAGCGTCGTTCCTTCCAAGATGCGAAAGGCAAACTACGAGGTCTGAAGATCCAATATTCGCTGCTATACCCGGCTCGTCTTCGAGTCGTCTTTCAGTCCAAGACTCATTTTTTTGATACCCTGGAGGCAGTGTTTGGCTGGACCGACGGGACGACCAGGCTCCGGCCGAACGCCCAGCCGGGCCTGAATCCCGGACCATCACGTGGATCGTCGCAGGAGAGGGGTGACTCTTCCATCAGGGGTAAAAGACACAGGAAATCTCGTTCGCGGAGACGCTCCCGATCCGGGGGCGTCCCCCTGGATGGCGCGCAGTCCGACACCGATCAGTCCGGGAAAGGGATTTGAAGGCCGTGGGACCTTTATCTTCCCTACTTGACCTCTCTCTGTCATTGGACTATGCGAGAGGCCCGGAGCTGCGGCCGCATTGGTCGAGAGACTAGCATCTGGGGTGGCGAGACATGAACCTTGGCTTGCCTCAGGGGGGGCGATATTGGTGGGGCTTGATTGCCTCGCCCTACTCGAGCTACAGGTCAATTGTGGTTCATTGGGGCTCGGGGTACTGACCCGTGGGTGGCCTAGTCCTCTCACATTAGGGGGGCGGCCCCTGAGGGAAGGTCCCGTTAGTTGGGGGATGTAGTGGGATCCATTGGTATGGGTGGCTTTGGGCACTATGTTTTGGGCCCGAAGCTCCCCATGCCGCGACAGATACTTCAGTGTTTCATGAGGTATAGGGGTGGGGGGGAGGGGTGATGGGAGTTGGGCAGTTTTTGGGGCAGTGTTAGCGGGCAGGGATGGGGGGGTAGGGGGTGTTTTGAACAGGATGCACGTGATTTTGCTACAGTGACATACATGCTACTGGGTGCCTGGGCTGGGTCCTGGGGCTTTCAGAGACTTTCCCTTCGAGACTATGGTTGATTCCACGCAGAAGGCACTCGCTAGTGGCTCTATGTGAATCTTAAGTTGGAACGTGAGGGGGATGTTGGACAAAATTAAGCGTGGTGCAGTGTTGCGCTGGGGCAAGAGGGACTCAGCTGATGTCATGCTATTGCAGGAGACGCATATGTTGGGAACGAAGGTTCTGAGCCTACAGCGCTTTGGCTATACCCAGGTGTTTCATGCAGGGTTTTCCAGGGGCTCGAGGGGGGTGGCCATCCTTATTCATCGATGACTGTCATATACCCACGAGCGTCACTGGCTCGATCCCCAAGGTCGGTATGTCTTTGTTAAAGGTATGATTGGTACGGAGCCGGTGGTATTTGGCAGTGTGTATGCCCCCCCTCCTTTACAATGGTCCCTGGCAGAGCGCCTATTTGCATTGTGGGCCGAGATCCCGGACTCCTTGGCTGTGATAGGTGGCGACTGGAACGATGTGGTGGATGTGTGCCTGGACCAAAAGAGGATGCAGGGGACCGCGGTGACAACCTCCCCTACACGCTTGAAAGCGATGATTGATGGGCTGGGCTGGGTGGATGTCTGGAGACATTTGCATGCCAGGACGCGCGAGTACACGTATGTGTCTGCGGTGCATGGCTCCTTCTCCCGGCTGGACTGTGTGTTTGTACCAGGGGCCTTTCTCGACAGGGTGAAGCAGGCCGCGATTCAGCCTCGAGGGCTGTCTGACCACTCCCCGGTCGTAGTATGGATTGAACTGCACAAGTCGCACCAGCCATTTCGGTGGCGGATGTCCTCGTGGCATCTCCAGCAGGCAGATTATGCGAACCACATGCGCGGAGCGATTGGCCACTACTGGCAGGAGAACCTGACAGAGGGGGTTGATGGAGTGACGGTCTGGGAGGCCATGAAGCCCACGTTGTGGGGCGTCGACATAGCTTGGTGTGCTGCTGCCCGTTGAAGTCGTCGAGAGGCCACGGTAGCGGCTTCGGCTAGAGTGGGGGTATTGGAGAATCGGTGTCGGGAGGACGGGGATGATGTAGCACTAAGACTGCTCCTGCAGGCGCAGCAATCCTACGCCTCAGTCTTACTGGACGAGGCTCGACAAGCCTGGCTGGCTACACAGAGCAGGGTTTACCAGTGGGGCGACAAGTCCTGCACCATGCTCCATAGACTGTGTCAACAAACTCTGCAGCCGATTACCCTACCGGGCCTCGTAGACGGAGAAGGGACTGCCATGACGGATCCTGCTGCCATTGCGGCGAGCTTTGCTGGCTATTATGCAGTACAATTCGCCCCTCGGGACAGTCTCCCGCCGGAGGCTATTGACAAGTTCATTGCTGACCTCCCCCCCCCGTGCGATATCAGACGAAGCCAGGACAGCCCTCGACCTTCCCTTGACGGCGGAGGAACTAGGTGATGCGTTGGGACAACTCAACACTGGTAAGGCGCCCGGACCGAGCGGATTTCCCAGTGAATTCTATAAGAAATTCCACCTACAGCTGGGGCCGCACTATAGGCGGGCACTGGAGGTGGCGCGGGAACGTGGTAGCTTACCGGCGGACTGGCGTCAGGCTGAAATCGTAGTCTTCCAGAAGCCAGGCAGACCTCCCGACAGACACGAGTCGTATCGCCCCATATCCCTAATCAACTTTGAAGCCAAATTGTTGGCCAAGGCATTGGCGAACCGCCTCCTCCCATATGTAGCGGACTTGGTCCACCCGGATCAGGCGGGCTTTATGACGGGTAGAGCGACAAGACACAATATCAGACGTGCACAGGTGGCGGTTGATGCGATAGGAGCGACTGGAGAGCAGGCGGCGCTACTACTGGCAGACATTGATAGGGCGCTCGACTCGGTCAGCTGGACTTACCTCTTCGCCCTTTTGCCGCGTCTCAACCTAGGTCCGGTTTTTGTCTCGTACGTCAGGCTTTTATACACGGACATCACCGCCTCGGTGCGTATTTCGGGAGCTATATCGGAGAAGTTCCCGGTCGCTAGGGGGACCCGACAGGGATGCCCCCTCTCCCCTTACATCTTTGCATTGGTCATGGAACCGCTGGCCGCATGGGTGCGCATTGATGCGCAGCTTCGTGGAATTGTGTGGGGAGCGGGACTCTCGGACAGGATTGCGTTGTACGCAGACGATGTCCCCTTCTTTATGACTGACCTTAATCGTTCTGGCCCTCGAATCTTGGAAATAATGCGTATTTTTGGAGCCGTGTCAGGACTCTTCCTCAACCCGCGCAAATCGACTCTATGGATACTAGGTGGAAAGTCGGAGGCATTCTCTTGGGCCTCGGCCCTACAGGTGGCGGTCGGTGGTCTAAAATATCTGGGAGTCTTCCTGTCTGAGTCTGCTGTAATTGCATGGGAGCGCAACGTGCAGCCGGTTTGGGACAAGGTCCAATCAGACGTCAAAACCTGGTCTCGCATGCCTCTTAATAACTATGGCAGGTCCGCAATCTTCAAAATTGTCGCCCTCCCTAGACTCCTGTACCAGCTGCAGAACTATCCATACAAGGTCGACCCGCAATGGTTCCGTCGAGTAAATCCTGTACTAGGACGTTTTCTATGGGCGGGGGGTGCCTCCAGAGTGGCGCTACGGACTTGTTTCTTGTCCACGTACTGTGGAGGTCTCGCTACATCGGACATTCTATCCTACTATCAAGCCTCCCATTTGTTGGTTCTGAATGAGTGGTGGTACGGTGGACGCAGTGACCCGGCATACGCCCTGGAACATCTTCTGATGGGGGATGCCACGCTTCATACATTGTTGTACTCGGCCGGCCAGCGGAAGAAACTGCCGCAGGCTACTCAGGTGGTCTTCATGATTTGGAGACAGGTGCTGCACCGTATGGGCTGGTGGGGTCGGCTAACGGCGGAAACTCCACTTTGGAACAATGGACAGCTCCCTGCACTCGCCTCGCTGCCGGGGTTTGGTGGCTGGGACTCCATTGGGATCTCGTCACTTGGCCATGTTCTTACTGGGACTACCCTCAAATCCTTTCAAGCCCTCAGCGCCGAATTTGATATGCCCAAGACCCAATTTTCTAAATATCTACAACTTCGTCATGCTCTTGCACCGAGTCTGGTGGGGCTGGACCGACTTCCTGAGTTTAGCCCCGTTGAGGCTAAGCTTTTCATGGGAGACCTGGGGGATAAAAAAGTCTCCAAAATTTACCAAACATTAGTCACTCACTGCTCCTCTTCCCTCCTGTCGTTGAAGGCCTCGTGGGAGACGGATATTGGCCCCTTGGATGATGATGACTGGAGGGAGGCCCTGGAGTCCCCCCGTGGGGCAGCAATAGCTGTGAGACTCCGGTTTATACAGTTCAAATACCTGCATAGGGCCTATTACACCAGAGAGAGACTGTGGAAGGCTGGCCTCATCGCTACCCCTGAATGCCTGCGTTGTGGGACTGAGAGAGGTACACTGCTGCATACTGTGTGGTCGTGTGTGGGTCTGACCCGGTTCTGTAATGGTGTATGGAATAGCTTGTCAGAGGTGCTGGGGTGGGACCTTCCTCGCACGCCCAGACTGGGTCTTCTGCATATCCTGGATCAAGTGGGGGGTAACATTTATAAGCGTTACCTCCTTCTGCTGGGTCTAGTTGTGGCCAAACGGGATTTGGCGAGGGCGTGGAAGAGCGACCGCGCCCCCCCACTCAGCGCCTGGAGGGCGGGCTTGGATTTTCTTATGGGATTGGAATTGCCGGTGTTTGAGGCCAGGGGCTGCCCCCGAAAACATTATAAGATTTGGAAGCGGTGGGCGGATTACAGGGAGTTGACCTTGGAGCCTCCCATCGACCTGGAAGATGGACTGCCTACCAGCAGTGACCTCGGGGCCTAGGTGGCTCCAGGACGCCTAATTTGCTTTCCACTGTATACTGCAGCTGATAGTGATCACGTGCACCGGGTTAGGGTGGGATAAGGGGTGGGTAGTGGGGGTTTTTGGGGTTGTTGGCGGGGGGCAGGGGTGTGGGAGGGGGGATAGTTGAACGTCTAGTCTGTTCATGCATTCTGTTGTATGTTTACCACTGACTATGGAGAACTGTACATATGATCTGCCTACGCATTTAATAAACACAGTTGTGAAAAAAAAAATCCCAAGTGGGTTACACTGACAGCGCTTATGTTGAGCTTACTTTTCACATTCTCCCGGCGGCATATCCGTCTCCACACCATAGCGTCGGTTGGCGCTGCAGCCAGACTGCACAGAGTGTATAGAGGGGCCCTTCTTGCGACTCAGGCTGGCCCGCTGTAAACAAATCACGAAGAGTTGCCTGCTGTAAGAAAGGCCCACGACAGATAGCTAGGTATTCGCCTCTTTATTGCTGGAAGAAATGCAATTTCATACATCAGCGATGCTATGCCAAAGTTAATGTCCTTCTCGACGCGTTTCGTGTGGCTACACTTCTTCAGGAGATACGGGCATATTTAGCATGCGAAGTCACAGCAATTTCAAATGCACTATTTAACACAGTTTTTCCCCGCCTCAGTGGGCGTGGCCACCGCTTGGCCTGCTGGAACATGAAGTGCATTGTGTCTTCCTTCAGTGAGGCGCTGTAAGTTTGCTTGTATTTGTTTAGTAAAATCCCAAGTGGGTTACACTAACAGCGCTGATGTTGAGCTTACTTTTCACATTCTCCCGGCGGCATATCCGTCTCCACACCATAGCGTCGGTTGGCGCTGCGGCCAGACTGCACAGCGTGCAACGGGGCCCTTCTTGCGACTCAGGCTGGGCCGCTGTAAACAAATCACGAAGAGTTGCCTGCTGTAAGAAAGGCCCACGACAGATAGGTAGGTATTCGCCTCTTTATTGCTGGAACAAATGCAATTTCATACATCAGCGATGCAATGCCAAAGTTAATGTCCTTCTCGACGCATTTCGTGTGGCTACACTTCTTCAGGAGATACGGGCATATTTAGCAAGCAAAGTCACAGCAATTTCAAATGCACTATTTAACACAGTTTTTCCCCGCCTCAGTGGGCGTGGCCACCCCTTGGCCTGCTGGAACATGAAGTGCATTGTGTCTTCCTACAGTGAGGCGCAGTTACTTTGCTTTTATTTGTTGAGTAAAATCCCAAGTGGGTTACACTGACAGCGCTGATGTTGAGCTTACTTTTCACATTCTCCCGGCGGCATATCCGTCTCCACACCATAGCGTCGGTTGGCGCTGCAACCAGACTGCACAGCGTGCAGCGGGGCCCTTCTTGGGACTCAGGCTGGGCCGCTATAAACAAATCACGAAGAGTTGCCTGCTGTAAGAAAGGCCCACGACAGATAGGTAGGTATTCGCCTCTTTATTGCTGGAAGAAATGCAATTTCATACATCAGCGATGCTATGCCAAAGTTAATGTCCTTCTCGACACGTTTCGTGTGGCCACACTTCTTCAGGAGATACGGGCATATTTAGCAAGCGAAGTCACAGCAATTTCAAATGCACTATTTAACACAGTTTTTCCCCGCCTCAGTGGGCGTGGCCACCGCTTGGCCTGCTGGAACATGAAGTGCATTGTGTCTTCCTTCAGTGAGGCGCTGTAAGTTTGCTTGTATTTGTTGAGTAAAATCCCAAGTGGGTTGCACTGACAGCGCTGATGTTGAGCTTACTTTTCACATTCTCCCGGTGGCATATCCGTCTCCACACCACAGCGTCGGTTGGTACTGCGGCCAGACTGCACAGTGTGCAGCAGGGCCCTTCTTGCAACTCAGGCTAGGCTGCTGTAAACAAATCACGAAGAATTGCCTGCTGTAAGAAAGGCCCACGACAGATAGGTAGGTATTCGCCTCTTTATTGCTGGAAGAAATGCAATTTCATACATCAGCGATGCTATGCCAAAGTTAATGTCCTTCTCGACGCGTTTCGTGTGGCTACACTTCTTCAGGAGATAAGGGCATATTTAGCATGCGAAGTCACAGCAATTTCAAATGCACTATTTAACACAGTTTTTCCCCGCCTCAGTGGGCGGGGCCACCGCTTGGCCTGCTGGAACATGAAGTACATTGTGTCTTCCTTCAGTGAGGCGCTGTAAGTTTGCTTGTATTTGTTGAGTAAAATCCCAAGTGGGTTGCACTGACAGCGCTGATGTTGAGCTTACTTTTCACATTCTTACGGCGGCATATCCATCTTGATGTAGCACAACCCACTTGGGTAACACTGTGAATATAACTTTGGGGATATGGCACATAACCCACAGGGGAGGACAAAAACACTACGAAGACCACAATGCCACGGTTTGCGGCTACGCCCACTGGGGCGGGACTTCAATTATTCAATTACACAAGTGCTTCAAAATATGTGATGCCATCTCTCTGAACATTCAGCCTTCAGCCCATAATTAAGTGCGCAAGCACGAAACGCGTCGGGAGCAGGACTGCTATTGAGAGTGTCGCTACAGCCTTCCCTTCATGCACAGCATCCTCCAGTAAAGTAATTTTTCAGCAAAAACCTTACCTGTTTGGCGTGTTCTTCCACAGCAGGCACCTTGTGGTTTTGATGTTTCAGCGGTTCAGCCTGAACCGCGGAAGAACCCCACTGTTTCTACAGACCAGCCACAGCGTCACCTGGCGTTGCAGTGACGGGAACGGGTAGCTGTTTCTGGAATATTGAGACACTGGTATGGAGAGGAGCTCTGATGCAGCACAACCCACTTGGGTAACATTGTAAATATAACTTTGGGGATATGGCACACAACCCACAGGGGAGGACAAAGACACTACGAAGACCACAATGCCACGGTTTGTGGCTACACCCACTGGGGCGGGACTTCAATTATTCAATTACACAAGTGCTTCAAAATATGTGATGCCGTCTCTCTGAACATTCAGCCTTCAGCCCATGATTAAGTGCGCAAGCACGAAACGCGTCGGGAGCAGGACTGCTATTGAGAGTGTCGCTACAGCCTTACCTTCATGCACAGCATCCTCCAGTAAAGTAATTTTTCAGCAAAAACCTTACCTGTTTGGCGAGTTCTACCACAGCAGGCACCTTGTGGTTTTGATATTTCAGTGGTTCAGACTGGACCGCGGAAGAACCCCACTGTTTCTACAGACCAGCCGCAGCATCGCCTGGCGTTGCAGTGACGGGAACGGGTAGCTGTTTCTGGAGGAGTGAGACGCTGGTATGGAGAGGAGCTTTGATGCAGCACAACCCACTTGGGTAACACTGTGAATATAACTTTGGGGATATGGCACACAACCCACAGGGGAGGAAAAAGACACTACGAAGACCACAATGCCACGGTTTGCGGCTACGCCCACTGGGGCGGGACTTCAATTATTAAATTACACAAGTGCTTCAAAATATGTGATGCCGTCTCTCTGAACATTCAGCCTTCAGCCCATGATTAAGTGCACAAACACGAAACGCGTCGGGAGCAGGACTGCTATTGAGAGTGTCGCTACAGCCTTCCCTTCATGCACAGCATCCTCCAGTAAAGTAATTTTTCAGCAAAAACCTTCCTGTTTGGCATGTTCTTCCACAGCAGGCACCTTGTGGTTTTGATGTTTCAGCGGTTCAGCCTGGACCGCGGAAGAACTCCACTGTTTCTACAGACCAGCCGCAGCGTCACCTGGCGTTGCAGTGACGGGAACGGGTAGCTGTTTCTGTAGGAGTGAGACGCTGGTATGGAGAGGAGCTTTGATGCAGCACAACCCACTTGGGTAACACTGTGAATATAACTTTGGGGATATGGCACACAACCCACAGGGGAGGACAAAGGCACTACGAAGACCAGAATGCCACGATTTGCGGCTACGCCCACTGGGGCGGGACTTCAATTATTCAATTACACAAGTGCTTCAAAATATGTGATGCCGTCTCTCTGAACCTTCATCCTTCAGCCCATGATTAAGAGCGCAAGCACGAAACGCGTCAGGAGCAGGACTGCTACTGAGAGTGTCACCACAGCCTTCCCTTCATGCACAGCATCCTCCAGTAAAGTAATTTTTCAGCAAAAACCTTACCTGTTTGGCGTGTTCTGTGGTTCCGTGACGATTTTACTCGTGTTTGTAACATTGTCGTAAATACATAATTTTGGTATCAGTGAACCGCAAATGATCCATTTAGTATATCCTGGTGTTTTCGCTATGCTACGAGCAAGAGCACTCCTGTTACAAACACATTTCTGTTCTACCCATGGCATCCATCTTAGACACGGAAGCCATTTTGTATTCCTTGCCCTCACATAGTCAATGGACACGCAATGACCTCTTTTCATTTAAGGACACGTAGGCTTTAGCCGGCGATTCACCTTGCGAGTGACACGTGCACCTTAGGCCAGCAACGCTGTGGCAGCATGACTCGGCAAGAGCTGCCTCCCCAGCCTGAGGCCAGTCCTGCTATACTGGTTCTTGTGTTCGTTGGCCTGATCATGATTAGGCGGCCGAAGCTGGTAACCGTGCCCATTTACGACCCACAAACATCTCTTATCCTGTCTTTCTATCTTCTGCACCTGGCTCTGCTCCTTTCCTTCTGGGCCTTTATTAGGGGGAGGTAACAAAATTTACGATGAGGCGGTCCGGGTCTTGAATGAGAAATTGACATGGGATTATGATGGAATAGTGGGAACCCCTCATTCGTAATGTTTTGACATCAGATACTGTTGACGATTCCTGTGCAACGCCAAATATTTATTGTTTAAGACACGAATGTTTAGAACTGTGGTAACATGTAAAGAATTTGCCCCGAGCAGAATATTTAGTATATAAGGAACAACCCTCTTTGTACAAATTGAACAGGCTCCTAGACACTGCCCGTGTGCAGTTTCTGTGACTTCTGTGTCCCTGCAGTAATAAACCTTTGGTCTTTGACGCCACCATCGAGAAGCCCGTGTTTCTGTTTGTTTGTGCACCAAGACAGGTTGAACTCCGGGGTCTTCGGGTGTTTTCCCTGACACCTCTGGACGGAACCAAAAAGTCCAGAACTCCAATTGGCGCCCACGTGGGGCGACGTCATTCGGTACCGGTCCAAAAGCCTGAAGAGTTCGAGGAGCTTCGTGTGAAGATTTCAGAGGGAGGCGCCCCACTTCATCGATCCCGGCATATCGCAAAAGTGGCCCCGACGTTCTCTTCCGCGAGGGTTCCCGTTCAGACGGCTGCAGTGGTCCGTTGCCTTGACCGTCGCCCTGTCTTGGACCCGAGGTGCAGTCCTTAGTACGGCGAGACGTGACGGGTTTCTCCTTGGTGACGTCTTCAGTACCTCAGTTAAGTATTTTGTGAGGGTTGCTCCTGTTTGGATAATCCTTTTAGTTCTCAGTTCAGTTCAGTTCTGTAAGATTATCACTGGTTATTCTGGTTACGATAATCATTCTGTTCAGTTCAGGTATCGATACATTTGTCAGTTCTGGTAGGCCTAAGTTCTTGGTTCGAGTGCGCATCTTTTCTGTTTGTGTCTTGTTTGTTTTGTGTTCCGGATTATAAAATGGTAAGTCGGAAAAATTGTATGTTGTCTTGTTTTAGTTGCAACAGTGATTCCCAGTTGGAGGACTCGTGTTCGGTTCCCCCGATTGGAACTCCCCTTTATGATCTATATTGCAAATTTGGTGTGGGCCCTATCTCTTATAACGAGGTATGGATCCGCTTCACAGAGAAAGATGGTGTCCTTAGTTGGCCACTACATGGTAGTTTTGAACCTGAAGTTCTCGATAATCTAGAAAGAAGGTTGTTTAAGAAGAAAGCCCGGCCGGCAATGTTTGATTCTTTCCGTTATTGGCGAAAAGAATCTAAACAGAGAGAAATTAAAAAGTTGAAGAAAGAACAGAAAGAGCAAGAGTTGACTTTAGAACAGTCTGCTAGGCAGCTGCAACTCAACGAGTCTGAGAAAGCGATGGAGGTGGCCAATAGAGAACGTAATTTAGCGATAGACAAGTGCTATCCTGCTTTACCATCGAGTACGGCTAAGATAGTAGAGGACCCTGAAAAGGATCCCCTGTTGTCTTACTTGTTACGATCACCCCCACCGTATGCACAGGGTGCTACGGCTCCACCTATACCGAATGTTCAATTACCGGTTGCTGGACAACCCGGTGTCCCTGTTCCCGCTCCCCTGAATCAAGTTCCTGTACCTTCTGTGGTCAATATTAATGTTCCTTCGACAACCCCTCTTCTAGGGTTGCCGGCTTCTTTACCTATGCCTTTGTCGCTCACACCTGCTAGTTCACAAGCTATTTTTCCTGCTACTCCTACTGCTCCTAATCTATCTGTTCCAACTGCTACTCTATTTACTGCCTCTGCTAATATTATGACTCCACTTTCTGTTCGTCGGAGAATCACTGATTCTGTCTCTAATATTCTATCTCCCTTCTATAAAACTCTGATTAAGACTCCTACCTCTGACTCTGTACAGAGGCGTAGTCAGCTTCCCAGTACTGAAGAAAGAGGAATATTAGATTCCACTGCTCTTAGATGGGTTTCGAAAGTTGGAAGATATAATGTACAAGATGTATTAGATACATTTATGCAATGGAATGAACCGACACAACGATATGTGTTCGATGAAATATGTTTCCTTCTACGTGAGGAATTGGAAGAGGATGACCCTGAATCAAATCTAGGAGAATTAATTAATGTTCAGAAAGAGTTTGCTGCAGGTATGATAGTCGGTCAAAATATAAAAGAAGCGATGGAACTGGTTCTAAGTTATAGGACCGACTCATCCCTTCGTTCACCGAGAGAGTTAGAGAAACGCAGTACGAAACAAAATCGTCAATACCCAATGAGAGAGGTTCCACCAATTTGGCGTGAAGCTGTGCAAGCTAATGCAAACCTTGGTATTGCAGCCGCTCCGGCCCAATTCCAGAGAGTATGGATACATATTCCATGGAAGCGAGCTGAAGTATTAGCAGTGAAACAGGCCTTGCCAGATCCGCGTAAAAATCCTGCAGGGTACTACAAAGAGTTGGCTCAAACAGTTGACGCTTGTGTATTGAATCTTGCTGACATAGATCTGCTATTTGGTAATGTAGTACCGCAACCAATTTGGGCTAAAATTCGTAAAGAGAACCATCCAGTTGCCCTAGGTGGTGACTGGGCAGCTATAATTGCAGCAGATGGTCAACAAATAGGTGGTTCCAAACCAGAACCCTTAATTGCTAATTTGCCTGGTAGGATAATCGATTTAATGAAAACTTTGATGCCAGCATTACGCGTTAACTGGGACAAATTGTCCGCGTGCAAACAGAAGAAAGACGAAAGCGTCTCCGACTTTTTCACAAGATTCGAGGAGACTTTCGTGGATCATAGTGGTCAGGATATGAGCACAGAAGGAGGCCAGAGATTATTTGTTGATAAATTTGTGGACAATCTGTTGCCAGAACTTAGTGGTAAATTAAAGAATTCTGAAAGTGCGTGGGCTGTCTCTACGACTGCGCAAATACTTGCGACTGCCCAGTACTATGAAAATAGGGATAAAGAAGAGAAGGAAAAATCAGATAAAAAGACGAAAGATTTAAAAACTAAAGTACTTTTACAGCAAGCTTATCCGCCTCGCACTAATCAGACTAATATGCAGCAAGGGTCATATCAAAGAACGGAATATAATTTTCAAAGGCCACAATACCAATGGAATCAATGTGCTTATTGCAAAGTGGAAGGTCATTACAAAAATGAGTGTCCAGTTCGGGCACAAAATAATGCTGCGGCAGCTCAGAGAGGTCGTGGTAGTTCCATGCAAAACTCTAGAGGTCGAGGACGAGGTGCTATGCCTCCGCAGACGAGTGATCGCACTTCTAATTATTTCGACCAGCGAAATGGACAATCTGCCCAACAGAATAGGTCTCCACAACATCATGTTGAAGACTATTATGAAGCTAGTGAGGAAGTTCAGCAAAGTGAGTACTAGGACAGCCATGGACAAAGAGAGGGAGTAGTATCAGTTCCAGTAGATCAGAGTGGGCCTTATGTCGCAGTAGCAACATCAGGTATAGTCGAACCGTTTCTGTTGGATACTGGTGCAGCAAAAAGTTCTATCATACATGCGAAACTCCCTGGCGCACCTTTGTCTGGCTCAACAAACGTTTCAGTAGGTTTTTCGGGCGCCCCTGTTCATAACCCTGTTTCTGGTCCTTTGTCTATTTCTGTTGGACCCTGCCACTTGAAAGCACCCCTGATTTTGACGACAGGTTGTAATGAAAATCTGCTTGGTTTAGACTTGTTAAAACGCATGTACGCGACATTGTACTGTTCTCCAGCAGGAGTACAGCTTACGTTGGGTAAAAGAATAATCTCTCCGATGTACTTGTCGATGGATGCGCTCCCACCAGAGCTGCGTTCACTCCCTGATTCTCTTTGGGCGACTGGTCCTAATGATGTAGGTCTATTGGAAATTCCACCCTATGTAGTAACTTTGAAAGCAAATGTCAAACTTCCACGAATTCCACAATACAGAATCTCTAGTGAAGGTGAGCGTGCGCTCCTACTAATAGTGCATGATCTGATTGAGAAAGACGTTATAGAAGAAACTAGAGGTAATGTCTGTAATAGTCCTGTACTGCCTATTTTGAAACGAACTGACCCTACAAAACCTCCAGTATATAGGTTTGTAATTGATCTCAGAGAGGTTAATAAAATTGTGATTCCACAGTTTCCTGTGGTTCCAGACATTACTGCATTGTTAACGTTGATTCCTGCCACAGCAGCATGGTTTTCGGTTGTCGACTTGAAAAATGCCTTTTTCAGCATTCCGATAGCCGAAGAAAGCAGAGATATCTTCGGTTTCTCTCTAGGAGGACGAAGCTTCAGGTTTAAACGCGCTCCACAAGGCTATTGTGAAAGCCCATCCATTTACAGTCAAGCATTAAAAAGCCAGTTAGATTCCTTCGTACTTCCTCCTGGTTCTGCTTTAATACAATATGTTGATGATCTTCTAGTGGCTGCTGATGACAAGGAAACTTGCAAAACAGCTACGATTTCTTTATTGCATCATTTGTCAAATTTGAATCACAAGGTGTCACCTTCAAAAATGCAATACTGCTGCCAAGAAGTGACCTACCTAGGTCATCTCTTGTCAAAGGAGGGAAGGAAGTTGACCCCAGAAAGAATAAAAGCAATTACACAGATGAATGTTCCTAGCACGCAGAGAGAAGTACGTGCCTTTTTAGGTATTACCTCATATTGTAGGCAATGGATCCCAAATTTTTCTCTTTTGGCAAAACCATTGGTAGCCTTGACTGGGAAAGGTGTTCCGAGCCCGGTACCATGGTCTGCTGAATGTCAGCAGAGTTTTTCTGAGTTACGAAATGCACTGTGTTCAGCACCTGTATTGGGTACACCCGACTACAGTAAGCCATTCACGCTCTATGTCCACGAGAGAGAAGGTTGTGCATTGAGTGTTTTGACGCAGAAATTTGGTGATAAACAACGCCCTTGTGCGTATTTTTCATCAACATTAGATCCAGTAGCTAGAGCGTTGCCTAGTTGCTTGAGAGCTACAGCCGCAGCTGCAGCTTCCATTCGACAATCTGCTGGTTTAGTAATGAACAATATGCTAGTGGTTATGGTTCCTCATGCGGTGGATACACTCATGAACCGAACCAAGACGCAACACCTTACCAGTGCTAGATTATCAGGTTATGAACTGACACTGTTAGCTAGTCATATTCAGATCAAAAGATGCAATGTATTGAATCCAGCAACATTGTTGCCGACTAGCCAAGAGTCGAGTGATTCCGAACCACACGACTGTTATTTCAAAACTGAGGAAGAAACAAAAGGACGAATTGATCTAAAAGACACTCCGTTGTCAGATCCAGATGGCACGCTGTATGTTGATGGGTCTTGCTTCAAATTGGAGAATGGTGATGTGACTGCTGCTTATGCAGTAACGACCTTGAGTACGATTGTGGAGACTGCAAGAGTGAGTCAGAATTCTGCCCAGGCTGCAGAATTGATCGCGCTAACAAGAGCGTGCGTTTTAGCTAAGGGAAAGAGAGTGAATGTGTTCACAGATAGTCAGTACGCGTTCGGCGTGGCCCTTAGTTTTGGCCGTTTGTGGAAAGAGAGAGGTTTCATTACGTCCCATGGGACTAAGATTCAACATGGTCAGCTAGTTAATGACTTGTTGGAATCTCTAACCTTGCCGACTGAAGTTGCGATTGTGAAATGCAGTGCTCATAAAGCAATCACGGATGATGTTGGTTGTGGGAATGCTTTTGCTGATGAGACTGCAAAACAGACAGCTAGAAATATGATGAGTAGAATGTATGTTGCAACGTCTGCAAGATGGATTTCTGAGTCTGGAATGTGTGAAGACACAGTGGAAAGCGTGAAGGAAATTCAGAAAGAGGCGACTGAGGAGGAAAAACTTGCATGGAGAGAGAGCACGGGTAAATTGGACTCGAGTGGGTGTTGGATTGACTTGTCGGAACAACAGCGTTGGATGTTGCCTGATGCGTATGTGCTTGCAGTAGTGACGATGGCACATGGAACAGCACACATCAGTTCAAAAGGGATTTGTAAGATGTTGGCTCCGGTCTGGAAGAATGATGGGATTAGTAAGTGTGCAGAGAGAGTGGTGAGAAATTGTATGGTATGCTTGATGCATAATCCTGGCAAGGGAATCCCCACACCTGCAGGTCACTTCGCTCCTCCTTCCTGCCCCTTCGAAGTGATCCAGCTAGACTTCATTCACATGGATCGTTGTAATAATCTGAAATACGTCCTAGTGGTAGTTTGTGCTTTCTCCAGATGGATCGAAGCATACCCGCTAAAGGACAATACTGCCTTATCCACTGCCAAAATTCTTCTTAAAGAATACTTCCCCAGATACGGAATGCCACGGATTGTATGGTCAGATAACGGAAGTGAGTTCGTAGGGAAAGTTATGCAGAGTGTGTGTGCCGGCCTAGGGATTAGACAGAAGTTTCATAGTGCGAATCATCCCCAGTCCGCGGGTTTAGTCGAGGGTTACAATGGCACCCTTAAACTGAAACTTGCTAAGATACAAGCATCCACGGGTTTGTCCTGGCCAGACGCATTGCCTTTGGCTTTGCTATCAACAAGAGCAACTGTACATTCTAGAGTAGGGCTTAGTCCTTATGAAATAGTTTTTGGTCGTCCTGCAAATGTTTGGGGGGTACCTAGACCAAAAGAATTCAAGCAGCTGGAATACCCAATGTTAATTGATTACCTTTTCGACTTGACTGCTAAATTGAGTCTTATTCACCAACAGGTTTTCGATGCATTGCCAAAGCCACCGGAGAGTCCAGGCCATCAGCTGAAACCGGGTGATCAGGTGGTCATTAGAAATTTTGCAAGAACGAAAAATCTTCAGCCCAGATTCGTTGGCCCTTTCCAAGTCCTACTAGCAACGAGAACTGCTATTCGTGTGGCCGGAAGGAAGAACTGGATCCATACGACACATGTCAAACGTGTGCCTTTGCCACTTCCTTACGACAACTGGGTAAAGAAAGGAATCGGTGCCTCTGAAACGGAACAAGTCCCCAGGTTCATACCTTTCAGCGATGCAGAACTGATCACTGATTCACCAAATTCTGACTCTCCTCTTGAAACTGCTCTTTTGAACCCTGAACATTTGTCATCCACACCCAACGAACATTTGCCATCTGCACCAAAAGAACATTTGTCATCTGAAAACGTGAACATTGCAACGTCGGCTGAAAATACATTGTTTCCAGACCAGACAGCTCCTGCAAAACTGAGATACAACTTACGTTCTCGCAATATGGAC
The DNA here is from genome assembly GCF_964261635.1 of Lissotriton helveticus. Classification (NCBI taxonomy): domain Eukaryota; kingdom Metazoa; phylum Chordata; class Amphibia; order Caudata; family Salamandridae; genus Lissotriton; species Lissotriton helveticus. The sequence continues at coordinate 790,600,036 of NC_136068.1, forward strand.
AAATAAAGCAGGAAACTGCCTATTTTCAGATTTGAATTTCCTATACATTGCCTCCAGCCAGGAAGTTTGCTAAAACTTTGTATTGTTTCTTTTTGTTTTAAAAATTGCCTTGCCGTCTGGGTAGCCGTAGGGTCGTGGCTGTGTGCCTAGTTGAATCTGCGGGGGTCAGACACAAGGTCGATCTTTCTGTTAGTTCTGGGAACTCCCAGGGCTGATAGAGGCATTTTCATCTACGTACACATCATCAGTGGTCGCGAACAGTCGTAGAAGATGGAGCTTCCTGAGCTGCAACGAGAAAATGTAATTTATGTTCGCAGAAATAGACTGTACAGAATACTTCACAGCAAATGCTTTCTAATGCAATGTGCAGTTACATTTTTAATTGTTTTGATAACGTTGGTGGGTGGAATCGTCTTTGGTGTACATTTGATTTTTATGCCAGTAACTACAGTACCTCCCCTTGATCCTACTACTTCTACGGTTTCTTCTATGCATTCTTTTCACTCATTTCCTGAACACGAACAAGCTCGACGCTCAGAATTTATTAACAATACATTTGTACAGCTCTTGCATCAACACCAACTGGTAGTTAATACTACAGACTGCTGGGTGTGTGGCTTGATACCTCACACTATGGATAAAGGCATTCCCTATCTAGTCTTGCCTTTTAGCTACAATGGATCATTTCAGGCCTTTCAGACCATTTTTTCATATGCCCTTGAGACCTATCCTCCGCGTCCACCACGGTCCACTAAATACAACTCAGCCAACAAAGCTTTAGTCCAGGGAATTATTGACATGATTAAAGACGTCAATAATACTCCATCTTACCCTAGAGATGAATTACGGGTGTATTTGAGTTGGAACTCTACAGAGTATCGCCTTAGTTTGGGAGAAAGCAAGCGTAAAAGCTCCACTTCAGTTTGGGTCGTGCCTCACCGAGGTCAGGTCTGTTTGCAAGGAAATGGGAGAAATCTGAGAGCTCAGCTAGGGAGGAGTGAGTGCGTTGAGACTTACGTATTTCCGTCTAACTCCTCCCCTGCCTTTCTGACTGCTAGGGGTACCTACTTCATCTGTCAGGACAGAGCATATACATGGCTGCCTGCTGACTTCTCAGGTTCATGTTATATTGCTCGATTGTTACCTCCGACATACACTGCTTCTTCAGATTATCACAAGACCAGAGTAGCAAGAGGTGTCTTCAGCAAGGAAGATACCGCTGGTCAAGAAGCTGGAGACTTTTTCAAAGGTTTCCTTCCGTTTTGGGGGCCTATGGCCAATAGTAGAAATCTACGTCAACTAACACGGGTAGTTGAATCTACGATTACGGAAACTGCTGGTGCCCTTAGTAACTTAACAGCTGAGCTTCAGGCGGATCGTCTCATGACGTTGCAGAACCGTATGGTTCTAGACGTAATACTTGCAGATCGAGGTGGGGTATGCAGAATGATCCAATCGAGCTGCTGTGTCTTTATTCCAAATAATGCTCCAACAGTCTATGAAGCGATCTCTAAGCTACACAAGATTTCCGACTCTATACACGTAGATAAGGGAAACTGGTCCTTCATGGAGTGGTTTTGGACTCTGGTATCAGCGTGGGGATGGAAGGTTCTGATGGTCATTGGTGTCATCCTAGTATTTCTGTTCTCGTGCTGTCTTATTATCCAATGTGGTCCCGCTCTGTGTAGTCTCTGTGTTGCAACCTGTTTCAGAAAACCACCTGCATTAGGAGAAAAGGCACGAGACAGGATGATGATACAACAACATGTCACTGACCTAATGAGCATAGAATTAGACTCTGACTCTGATATAGACTGAGTAATTGCCTATGTAAGGGCAAAAGGAGGGTCTGAGGTTCCGTGACGATTTTACTCGTGTTTGTAACATTGTCGTAAATACATAATATTGGTATCAGTGAACCGCAAATGATCCATTTAGTATATCCTGGTGTTTTCGCTATGCTACGAGCAAGAGCACTCCTGTTACAAACACATTTCTGTTCTACCCATGGCATCCATCTTAGACACGGAAGCCATTTTGTATTCCTTGCCCTCACATAGTCAATGGACACGCAATGACCTCTTTTCATTTAAGGACACGTAGGCTTTAGCCGGCGATTCACCTTGCGAGTGACACGTGCACCTTAGGCCAGCAACGCTGTGGCAGCATGACTCGGCAAGAGCTGCCTCCCCAGCCTGAGGCCAGTCCTGCTATACTGGTTCTTGTGTTCGTTGGCCTGATCATGATTAGGCGGCCAAAGCTGGTAACCGTGCCCATTTACGACCCACAAACATCTCTTATCCTGTCTTTCTATCTTCTGCACCTGGCTCTGCTCCTTTCCTTCTGGGCCTTTATTAGGGGGAGGTAACAAAATTTACGATGAGGCGGTCCGGGTCTTGAATGAGAAATTGACATGGGATTATGATGGAATAGTGGGAACCCCTCATTCGTAATGTTTTGACATCAGATACTGTTGACGATTCCTGTGCAACGCCAAATATTTATTGGTTAAGACACGAATGTTTAGAACTGTGGTAACATGTAAAGAATTTGCCCCGAGCAGAATATTTAGTATATAAGGAACAACCCTCTTTGTACAAATTGAACAGGCTCCTAGACACTGCCCGTGTGCAGTTTCTGTGACTTCTGTGTCCCTGCAGTAATAAACCTTTGGTCTTTGACGCCACCATCGAGAAGCCCGTGTTTCTGTTTGTTTGTGCACCAAGACAGGTTGAACTCCGGGGTCTTCGGGTGTTTTCCCTGACACCTCTGGACGGAACCAAAAAGTCCAGAACTCCAGTTCTTCCACAGCAGGCACCTTGTGGTTTTTATATATATATATATATATATTACCTACTGGCGATAGCCAGTAGGTATATATAGTTAGGATTTTTTCCCTATGGGATTTCTGAAAATTCTATGTCGAATAACTTTGGCGTTTGAGGACAGAATTGGCTGAAATTTTCAGGAGAATTGAACATTTTGTTTCTGAGCAGCCCCTGAAAATTTGGGGGGGTTTCGTCAAGGGGGGGCCGAGAAAAAAGGGGGGTCCCAAAACGTGCTTTTCCCATGCAATTTTCCATAGGGCGGTTGGCCTCACTTTTAGCCCGAACGGCTGAATGGATTTACACCAAACTTGGCAAAATTGTAGGGACTGGTAGCCCGATGTGCCTTTGCTATGTCTCAAGATATAGGCTCCAGTGGTTTTTACGAAAATTAACTTTGAAAAATATATATTGGGCTACATTGGGCTATATATATGTTGGAGCCCAAATGTAGCCCAATGCAGCCCAATGTAGCCCAAAGATGGCCACCAGAGACAAAAAAAACAAATGTAGCCCAAATATCAGCCAGATGTAGCCCAACTATAGCCCAATGACAGAATGTCCCAGAGTGTTCTAAAGAACAACTAGAGTGCTAACAGTCCTACTTATTACAAAGGTATGGCACACCTGAAGCCATCTTGATTGGAATAAAGTGGTAACTCTTAAAACATTTAATTTAAAAAGGAACAAAATGAGGGGGTTCATTTTGCCATAGAAAGTATGATTAGCGAATATATGACGAAATCTCGCATACCATCAGTCCGCAAAAAAAATCCTGCATGTACTATTAGGCCGCAAATTAAAATAACGAAAACTTTTAGAACGAATATGCCTTTAGCATACACTAAACAACTAAACTACCCTAAACCCTAAAACACTACTCCCAGCATGACCCTACACTACACAAACAGTACAACACTACCCTAAACCCTAAAACACTACCCCCAGCATGACCCTACACTACACAAACACTACAACACTACCCTAAACCCTAAAACACTACCCCCAGCATGACCCTACACTACGCAAACACTACAACACTACCCAAAACCCTAAAACACTACACCCCAGCATGACCCTACACTACGCAAACACTACAACACTACCCTAAACCCTAAAACACTACCCCCAGCATGGCCCTACACTACACAAACACTACAACACAACCCTAAACCCTAAAACACTACCCCCAGCATGACCCTACACTACACAAACACCAGCATGACCCTACACTACACAAACACTACAACACTACCCTAAACCCTAAAACACTACCCCCAGCATGACCCTACACTACACAAACACTACAACACAACCCTAAACCCTAAAACACTACACCCCAGCATGACCCTACACTACGCAAACACTACAACACTACCCTAAACCCTAAAACACTACCCCAGCATGACCCTACACTACGCAAACACTACAACACTACGCAAAACCCTAAAACACTACACCCCAGCATGACCCTACACTACGCAAACCCTACAAGACTACCCTAAACCCTAAAACACTACCCCCAGCATGACCCTACACTACACAAACACTACAACACTACCCTAAACCCTAAAACACTACCCCCAGCATGACCCTACACTACGCAAACACTACAACACTACCCTAAACCCTAAAACACTACCCCCAGCATGACCCTACACTACGCAAACACTACAACACTACCCAAAACCCTAAAACACTACACCCCAGCATGACCCTACACTACGCAAACACTACAACACTACCCTAAACCCTAAAACACTACCCCCAGCATGACCCTACACTACGCAAACATTACAACACTACCCTAAACCCTAAAACACTACCCCCAGCATGACCCTACACTACGCAAACACTACAACACTACCCAAAACCCTAAAACTCTACACCCCAGCATGACCCTACACTACGCAAACACTACAACACTACCCTAAACCCTAAAACACTACCCCCAGCATGACCCTACACTACGCAAACACTACAACACTACCCTAAACCCTAAAACACTACCCCCAGCATGACCCTACACTACGCAAACACTACAACACTACCGTAAACCCTAAAACACTACCCCCAGCATGACCCTACACTACGCAAACACTACAACACTGCCCAAAACCCTAAAACACTACACCCCAGCATGACCCTACACTACGCAAACACTACAACACTACCCTAAACCCTAAAACACTACCCCCAGCATGACCCTACACTACGCAAACACTACAACACTACCCTAAACCCTAAAAAACTACCCCAGCATGACCCTACACTACGCAAACACTACAACACTACCCTAAACCCTAAAACACAACCCCCAGCATGACCCTACACTACGCAAACACTACAACACTACCCTAAACCCTAAAACACTACCCCCAGCATGACCCTACACTACGCAAACACTACAACACTACCCTAAACCCTAAAACACTACCCCCAGCATGACCCTACACTACGCAAACACTACAACACTACCCTAAACCCTAAAACACTACACCCCAGCATGAACCTACACTACGCAAACACTACAACACTACCCTAAACCCTAAAACACTACCCCCAGCATGACCCTACACTACGCAAACACTACAACACTACCCTAAACCCTAAAACACTACACCCAGCATGACCCTACACTACGCAAACACTACAACACTACCCTAAACCCTAAAACACTACCCCCCAGCATGACCCTACACTACGCAAACACTACAACACTACCCTAAACCCTAAAACACTACCCCCAGCATGACCCTACACTACGCAAACACTACAACACTACCCAAAACCCTAAATCACTACCCCCAGCATGACCCTACACTACGCAAACACTACAACACTACCCTACACCCTAAAACACTACCCCCAGCATGACCCTACACTATGCAAACACTACAACACTACCCTAAACCCTAAAACACTAGCCCCAGCATGACCCTACACTACGCAAACACTACAACACAACCCTAAACCCTAAAACACTACCCCCAGCATGACCCTACACTAAACAAGCACCACAACTCTACACTACACTAACACAACACTACACTACACAACACTACACTACACAATCACTAACCGACGAAAAAATTAACACAAACCCACTTACCTCTCTCGTCATCGTGGTTTTCACAACGCAAATGCATTTACCATACATGCCTTTAAAACGTAATTCTTTGTAAAGGCATGCGCGATAAATGCACATGCGTTTTGAAAAAATGCGGGATAATGGTATGCGAGGTCAATGACCTTGCGGGATAATGGTATGCGGACTGAAAGTCTGCGGGATAAAAAATGCGGGAAAATGGCTGCAAACCATGATTAGCAGCAGACTTCCCTGGTGAGCACTAGCTTTACTACAGTGATCTAATGAGCAAATAGAGTGCTAAAATTCAGAATTTATGGCAAATGTGTGACACATCTGAATGCCTTCTTGATAGAACCAAAGTAAACAAGCATTGAAAATGCAATAGATCTCGCCCTCGTTTAAGTTAAAGCCATTCTGTTTGTAATGAGGTGGCTTTTTAGCTTTGCTTTTATTAGTGTTTTTAAAACTTTCATGTAAATAACATGCATATGTATGCATATATGTATATGTATGCATGCATTTATATTTATATAGATATGCAGATTATATATGTTTATATATGTATATTACCTACTGGCGATAGCCAGTGGGTATATATAGTTAGGATTTTTTCTCTATGGGATTTCTGAAAATTCTATGTCTAATAACTTTGGTGTTTGTGGACGGAATTGGCTGAAATTTTCAGGGAAATGGCACATTTTGTTTCTGAGCAACCCCTGAAAATTTGGGGGGGTTTCGTCAAGGGGGGGCCGAGAAAAAAGGGGGGTCCCAAAACGTGCTTTTCCCATGCAATTTTCCATAGGGCGGTTGGCCTCACTTTTAGCCCGAACGGCTGAATGGATTTACACCAAACTTGGCAAAATTGTAGGGACTGGTAGCCCGATGTGCCTTTGCTATGTCTCAAGATATAGGCTCCAGTGGTTTTTACGAAAATTAACTTTGAAAAATATATATTGGGCTACATTGGGCTATATATATGTTGGAGCCCAAATGTAGCCCAATGCAGCCCAATGTAGCCCAAAGATGGCCACCAGAGACAATAAAAACAAATGTAGCCCAAATATCAGCCAGATGTAGCCCAACTATAGCCCAATGACAGAATGTCCCAGAGTGTTCTAAAGAACAACTAGAGTGCTAACAGTCCTACTTATTACAAAGGTATGGCACACCTGAAGCCATCTTGATTGGAATAAAGTGGTAACTCTTAAAACATTTAATTTAAAAAGGAACAAAATGAGGGGGTTCATTTTGCCATAGAAAGTATGATTAGCGAATATATGACGAAATCCCGCATACCATCAGTCCGCAAAAAAAATCCTGCATGTACTATTAGGCCGCAAATTAAAATAACGAAAACTTTTAGAACGAATATGCCTTTAGCATACACTAAACAACTAAACTACCCTAAACCCTAAAACACTACTCCCAGCATGACCCTACACTACACAAACAGTACAACACTACCCTAAACCCTAAAACACTACCCCCAGCATGACCCTACACTACACAAACACTACAACACTACCCTAAACCCTAAAACACTACCCCCAGCATGACCCTACACTACGCAAACACTACAACACTACCCAAAACCCTAAAACACTACACCCCAGCATGACCCTACACTACGCAAACACTACAACACTACCCTAAACCCTAAAACACTACCCCCAGCATGGCCCTACACTACACAAACACTACAACACAACCCTAAACCCTAAAACACTACCCCCAGCATGACCCTACACTACACAAACACCAGCATGACCCTACACTACACAAACACTACAACACTACCCTAAACCCTAAAACACTACCCCCAGCATGACCCTACACTACACAAACACTACAACACAACCCTAAACCCTAAAACACTACACCCCAGCATGACCCTACACTACGCAAACACTACAACACTACCCTAAACCCTAAAACACTACCCCAGCATGACCCTACACTACGCAAACACTACAACACTACGCAAAACCCTAAAACACTACACCCCAGCATGACCCTACACTACGCAAACCCTACAAGACTACCCTAAACCCTAAAACACTACCCCCAGCATGACCCTACACTACACAAACACTACAACACTACCCTAAACCCTAAAACACTACCCCCAGCATGACCCTACACTACGCAAACACTACAACACTACCCTAAACCCTAAAACACTACCCCCAGCATGACCCTACACTACGCAAACACTACAACACTACCCAAAACCCTAAAACACTACACCCCAGCATGACCCTACACTACGCAAACACTACAACACTACCCTAAACCCTAAAACACTACCCCCAGCATGACCCTACACTACGCAAACATTACAACACTACCCTAAACCCTAAAACACTACCCCCAGCATGACCCTACACTACTCAAACACTACAACACTACCCAAAACCCTAAAACTCTACACCCCAGCATGACCCTACACTACGCAAACACTACAACACTACCCTAAACCCTAAAACACTACCCCCAGCATGACCCTACACTACGCAAACACTACAACACTACCCTAAACCCTAAAACACTACCCCCAGCATGACCCTACACTACGCAAACACTACAACACTACCGTAAACCCTAAAACACTACCCCCAGCATGACCCTACACTACGCAAACACTACAACACTGCCCAAAACCCTAAAACACTACACCCCAGCATGACCCTACACTACGCAAACACTACAACACTACCCTAAACCCTAAAACACTACCCCCAGCATGACCCTACACTACGCAAACACTACAACACTACCCTAAACCCTAAAAAACTACCCCAGCATGACCCTACACTACGCAAACACTACAACACTACCCTAAACCCTAAAACACAACCCCCAGCATGACCCTACACTACGCAAACACTACAACACTACCCTAAACCCTAAAACACTACCCCCAGCATGACCCTACACTACGCAAACACTACAACACTACCCTAAACCCTAAAACACTACCCCCAGCATGACCCTACACTACGCAAACACTACAACACTACCCTAAACCCTAAAACACTACACCCCAGCATGAACCTACACTACGCAAACACTACAACACTACCCTAAACCCTAAAACACTACCCCCAGCATGACCCTACACTACGCAAACACTACAACACTACCCTAAACCCTAAAACACTACACCCAGCATGACCCTACACTACGCAAACACTACAACACTACCCTAAACCCTAAAACACTACCCCCCAGCATGACCCTACACTACGCAAACACTACAACACTACCCTAAACCCTAAAACACTACCCCCAGCATGACCCTACACTACGCAAACACTACAACACTACCCAAAACCCTAAATCACTACCCCCAGCATGACCCTACACTACGCAAACACTACAACACTACCCTACACCCTAAAACACTACCCCCAGCATGACCCTACACTATGCAAACACTACAACACTACCCTAAACCCTAAAACACTAGCCCCAGCATGACCCTACACTACGCAAACACTACAACACAACCCTAAACCCTAAAACACTACCCCCAGCATGACCCTACACTAAACAAGCACCACAACTCTACACTACACTAACACAACACTACACTACACAACACTACACTACACAATCACTAACCGACGAAAAAATTAACACAAACCCACTTACCTCTCTCGTCATCGTGGTTTTCACAACGCAAATGCATTTACCATACATGCCTTTAAAACGTAATTCTTTGTAAAGGCATGCGCGATAAATGCACATGCGTTTTGAAAAAATGCGGGATAATGGTATGCGAGGTCAATGACCTTGCGGGATAATGGTATGCGGACTGAAAGTCTGCGGGATAAAAAATGCGGGAAAATGGCTGCAAACCATGATTAGCAGCAGACTTCCCTGGTGAGCACTAGCTTTACTACAGTGATCTAATGAGCAAATAGAGTGCTAAAATTCAGAATTTATGGCAAATGTGTGACACATCTGAATGCCTTCTTGATAGAACCAAAGTAAACAAGCATTGAAAATGCAATAGATCTCGCCCTCGTTTAAGTTAAAGCCATTCTGTTTGTAATGAGGTGGCTTTTTAGCTTTGCTTTTATTAGTGTTTTTAAAACTTTCATGTAAATAACATGCATATGTATGCATATATGTATATGTATGCATGCATTTATATTTATATAGATATGCAGATTATATATGTTTATATATGTATATTACCTACTGGCGATAGCCAGTGGGTATATATAGTTAGGATTTTTTCTCTATGGGATTTCTGAAAATTCTATGTCTAATAACTTTGGTGTTTGTGGACGGAATTGGCTGAAATTTTCAGGGAAATGGCACATTTTGTTTCTGAGCAACCCCTGAAAATTTGGGGGGGTTTCGTCAAGGGGGGGCCGAGAAAAAAGGGGGGTCCCAAAACGTGCTTTTCCCATGCAATTTTCCATAGGGCGGTTGGCCTCACTTTTAGCCCGAACGGCTGAATGGATTTACACCAAACTTGGCAAAATTGTAGGGACTGGTAGCCCGATGTGCCTTTGCTATGTCTCAAGATATAGGCTCCAGTGGTTTTTACGAAAATTAACTTTGAAAAATATATATTGGGCTACATTGGGCTATATATATGTTGGAGCCCAAATGTAGCCCAATGCAGCCCAATGTAGCCCAAAGATGGCCACCAGAGACAAAAAAAACAAATGTAGCCCAAATATCAGCCAGATGTAGCCCAACTATAGCCCAATGACAGAATGTCCCAGAGTGTTCTAAAGAACAACTAGAGTGCTAACAGTCCTACTTATTACAAAGGTATGGCACACCTGAAGCCATCTTGATTGGAATAAAGTGGTAACTCTTAAAACATTTAATTTAAAAAGGAACAAAATGAGGGGGTTCATTTTGCCATAGAAAGTATGATTAGCGAATATATGACGAAATCCCGCATACCATCAGTCCGCAAAAAAAATCCTGCATGTACTATTAGGCCGCAAATTAAAATAACGAAAACTTTTAGAACGAATATGCCTTTAGCATACACTAAACAACTAAACTACCCTAAACCCTAAAACACTACTCCCAGCATGACCCTACACTACACAAACAGTACAACACTACCCTAAACCCTAAAACACTACCCCCAGCATGACCCTACACTACACAAACACTACAACACTACCCTAAACCCTAAAACACTACCCCCAGCATGACCCTACACTACGCAAACACTACAACACTACCCAAAACCCTAAAACACTACACCCCAGCATGACCCTACACTACGCAAACACTACAACACTACCCTAAACCCTAAAACACTACCCCCAGCATGGCCCTACACTACACAAACACTACAACACAACCCTAAACCCTAAAACACTACCCCCAGCATGACCCTACACTACACAAACACCAGCATGACCCTACACTACACAAACACTACAACACTACCCTAAACCCTAAAACACTACCCCCAGCATGACCCTACACTACACAAACACTACAACACAACCCTAAACCCTAAAACACTACACCCCAGCATGACCCTACACTACGCAAACACTACAACACTACCCTAAACCCTAAAACACTACCCCAGCATGACCCTACACTACGCAAACACTACAACACTACGCAAAACCCTAAAACACTACACCCCAGCATGACCCTACACTACGCAAACCCTACAAGACTACCCTAAACCCTAAAACACTACCCCCAGCATGACCCTACACTACACAAACACTACAACACTACCCTAAACCCTAAAACACTACCCCCAGCATGACCCTACACTACGCAAACACTACAACACTACCCTAAACCCTAAAACACTACCCCCAGCATGACCCTACACTACGCAAACACTACAACACTACCCAAAACCCTAAAACACTACACCCCAGCATGACCCTACACTACGCAAACACTACAACACTACCCTAAACCCTAAAACACTACCCCCAGCATGACCCTACACTACGCAAACATTACAACACTACCCTAAACCCGAAAACACTACCCCCAGCATGACCCTACACTACGCAAACACTACAACACTACCCAAAACCCTAAAACTCTACACCCCAGCATGACCCTACACTACGCAAACACTACAACACTACCCTAAACCCTAAAACACTACCCCCAGCATGACCCTACACTACGCAAACACTACAACACTACCCTAAACCCTAAAACACTACCCCCAGCATGACCCTACACTACGCAAACACTACAACACTACCGTAAACCCTAAAACACTACCCCCAGCATGACCCTACACTACGCAAACACTACAACACTGCCCAAAACCCTAAAACACTACACCCCAGCATGACCCTACACTACGCAAACACTACAACACTACCCTAAACCCTAAAACACTACCCCCAGCATGACCCTACACTACGCAAACACTACAACACTACCCTAAACCCTAAAAAACTACCCCAGCATGACCCTACACTACGCAAACACTACAACACTACCCTAAACCCTAAAACACAACCCCCAGCATGACCCTACACTACGCAAACACTACAACACTACCCTAAACCCTAAAACACTACCCCCAGCATGACCCTACACTACGCAAACACTACAACACTACCCTAAACCCTAAAACACTACCCCCAGCATGACCCTACACTACGCAAACACTACAACACTACCCTAAACCCTAAAACACTACACCCCAGCATGAACCTACACTACGCAAACACTACAACACTACCCTAAACCCTAAAACACTACCCCCAGCATGACCCTACACTACGCAAACACTACAACACTACCCTAAACCCTAAAACACTACACCCAGCATGACCCTACACTACGCAAACACTACAACACTACCCTAAACCCTAAAACACTACCCCCCAGCATGACCCTACACTACGCAAACACTACAACACTACCCTAAACCCTAAAACACTACCCCCAGCATGACCCTACACTACGCAAACACTACAACACTACCCAAAACCCTAAATCACTACCCCCAGCATGACCCTACACTACGCAAACACTACAACACTACCCTACACCCTAAAACACTACCCCCAGCATGACCCTACACTATGCAAACACTACAACACTACCCTAAACCCTAAAACACTAGCCCCAGCATGACCCTACACTACGCAAACACTACAACACAACCCTAAACCCTAAAACACTACCCCCAGCATGACCCTACACTAAACAAGCACCACAACTCTACACTACACTAACACAACACTACACTACACAACACTACACTACACAATCACTAACCGACGAAAAAATTAACACAAACCCACTTACCTCTCTCGTCATCGTGGTTTTCACAACGCAAATGCATTTACCATACATGCCTTTAAAACGTAATTCTTTGTAAAGGCATGCGCGATAAATGCACATGCGTTTTGAAAAAATGCGGGATAATGGTATGCGAGGTCAATGACCTTGCGGGATAATGGTATGCGGACTGAAAGTCTGCGGGATAAAAAATGCGGGAAAATGGCTGCAAACCATGATTAGCAGCAGACTTCCCTGGTGAGCACTAGCTTTACTACAGTGATCTAATGAGCAAATAGAGTGCTAAAATTCAGAATTTATGGCAAATGTGTGACACATCTGAATGCCTTCTTGATAGAACCAAAGTAAACAAGCATTGAAAATGCAATAGATCTCGCCCTCGTTTAAGTTAAAGCCATTCTGTTTGTAATGAGGTGGCTTTTTAGCTTTGCTTTTATTAGTGTTTTTAAAACTTTCATGTAAATAACATGCATATGTATGCATATATGTATATGTATGCATGCATTTATATTTATATAGATATGCAGATTATATATGTTTATATATGTATATTACCTACTGGCGATAGCCAGTGGGTATATATAGTTAGGATTTTTTCTCTATGGGATTTCTGAAAATTCTATGTCTAATAACTTTGGTGTTTGTGGACGGAATTGGCTGAAATTTTCAGGGAAATGGCACATTTTGTTTCTGAGCAACCACTGAAAATTTGGGGGGGTTTCGTCAAGGGGGGGCCGAGAAAAAAGGGGGGTCCCAAAACGCGTTTTTCACATTCATTTTTCCATAGGGCGGTTGGACTCACTTTTAGCTCGAACGGCTGAATAGATTTACATGAAACTTGGCAAAATTGTAGATATGGTTTGCCCGACGTGCCTTTGCTATGTCTCAATATATGTGCTCCAGTGGATTTTGAGAAATTAACGTTTAAAAAAAATATATATCTGTGACAGCGCTCCGGTTAGCGCCCCGGTTCGCGTACCTGACGCGTAACGGAACTTCGCGGAGCGAAGCTGATTGGCTCTCCGGTGTCTGTCAACATTCTAAACAGTCCGGAGCGGCCGCCATCTTGTCTCTCGGTAGGTTCGAGAGACAAGATGTGGTGAAAAAAGAAGGGGGAAATGAAGGAAAGGGGGCAATGTAAACCCCTCCTGACCCCCTAGGATTGATGAGGGGGATATTAAAGTCCCCCGCGATTTTTCGCGGTAGAGGCGCTTCCCGGTACGCGAACCGGGCAGCTAACCGGCAGCGTAACGGGAGTCCGCCATCTTGTGTTTTTGGAGCGTCCGGTTCGCGTACCGGGTAGCGTCCCGGTAAGCGTAACAAGGGGAAAACCAAGAGAAACAGTAAAAAAAAAATGAAGGGAATAGATTTCCAGCAAACTTGGCAAAATTGTAGGGACTGTTTGTTTGATGTGCCTTTGCAAGGCCTCAAGATATGTGCACGTGTGGATTTTGTCTAATTAAGGTTAAAAAAAATATATATATCTGTAAGCGTGCTCCGGCACGCTTACGTTACGGGTTTTGTTTGCGCTGCAGAGCCGATACGTCACGGTTATGCAACGCGTCATGAGGCGTCTCACGTGGCTACGTGATACGTCACGTAATAAAGAATATATTTTACAGCTATAGATATTAGCTTTTAAAAAACCAATGAAATTCACTGAAAAAACCATAGGTTATAGATCATATATAGTTAGGAATTTGCATTTACAAAACCTTGAAAATTCACTGAAAAAACCATAGGTTAGAGACCATATATAGTTAGCTGGACATTTTATTGACATAAAACCAATGAAATTCCATATATAGTTAGTTGCACTAACTATATATCGCGCACCCGCAATCCACTGCTGATGATGTCACATATTACATCATTCATGACATGGTCAGTGACATCACTGATGACATCACTGATGACATCTCAAATGACATCACTGATGACATCACTGATGACATCTCAAATGACATCACTGATGACATCATGACACACCAATACCAGTTACTACATACGCACTCACTGATTCCTACGTCTACACACACATTCACTCATTCACCCATACAATCACTCATACATACAGTCACTCATTATTACAACACTATCATATGCACTCATACACCTATGCAGACACTCACACACTGCCACTCATCCATGGAGTTACTCACACACCTAGTCAGTCCTGTAAAGAATCAATCACACTTCCATTTCCTCATCTATACAGTTAAACACAGAACACCATACTTCAGTGACATCACTGATGACATCACTGATGACATCTCAAATGACATCACTGATGACATCTCAAATGACATCACTGATGACATCATGACACACCAATACCAGTTACTACATACGCACTCACTGATTCCTACGTCTACACACACATTCACTCATTCACCCATACAATCACTCATACATACAGTCACTCATTATTACAACACTATCATATGCACTCATACACCTAGTCAGTCCTGTGAAGAATCAATCACACTTCGATTTCCTCATCTATACAGTTAAACACAGAACACCATACTTTTTCACACATATACTAACACATACTTACTCTCTTATACAATCACTGATACAAGTACACATTGATATGCACAGTCACACACCTCCCAGCCAGCCACACACACACTCAGTCTTCCATACATCCACTCATTCTTCAATATGTAAAACATATTTAAACTTTACAAAAACACACAGACACTAGATGATGTCATCAGTGATGTCATTTGAGATGTCATCAGTGATGTCATCAGTGATGTCATTTGAGATGTCATCAGTGATGTCATCAGTGATGTCACTGACCATGTCATGAATGACGTAATATGTGACATCATCAGCAGTGGATTGCGGGTGCGCGATATATAGTTAGTGCAACTAACTATATATGGAATTTCATTGGTTTTATGTCAATAAAATGTCCAGCTAACTATATATGGTCTCTAACCTATAGTTTTTTCAGTGAATTTTCAAGGTTTTGTAAATGCAAATTCCTAACTATATATGGTCTATAACCTATGGTTTTTTCCGTGAATATATATATATATATATATATATATATATATATATATATATATATATATCTATACTACTATTATAAAGGAAGAACTTTGAGGCTTTGAGGCAGGTAAACTCAGGAACCACAGCGCCAATCCACACACCCGATACATCTTTGTAATCCTCAGGGTGTGCAGATGGACATAGGCTCCATAAAGTAAAAAAATATGTTATATTTAAAAAAATGTACATTAAAAAAAAGTAGTCGCTGAGAAGTAGCGTCGGCCGCGACCTGCGTGCTCACGTCAGGAGCGCGAGGAGGAGCGGCGGACATGGCGCGGGGGAGGAGCGGTGGCGAGCGGCCGGTGAGGAGCAGCGGACCGGGCGGACATGGTGCGGGGGAGGAGCGGTGACGAGCGGCCGTGAGGAACAGCGGACCGGCGGGAAGAGAGGTGAGCGGCGGAGCGGTGAACTGAGGAGCGGCGGCTGAGGTAAGGCTGCGGGGGACAATGTCGGGGCAGGCGGGGGACTCAGAGCGCCTCAACACGGACAATGTCGGGGCAGGCGGGGGTCGGAGGAGGCGGGGGACGGGGACTTACAGCAAAACAGAAGGGTCGATTTTAGATCTGGCATGGACATTTATGCAGAGCGCCTCAACACTGGGCCTTTGTGATATTTTCGTTATACTGCCATAATTGTGTACTTTTCAGCATTTCACGAGGTAAGGCTCCGGGGGACAATGTCGGGGCAGGCGGGGGTTGGGGCAGGCTGGGGACAGGGCGGGCGGGGGCCCAAATGATGGACAATGTCGGGGCAGGCGGGGGTCGGGGAAGCCTGATTGCTAGAAACAGCGGACACGAACGTGGGCAGAAGCGGCCAGGACCAACAAAACGGGAGCAAGGAAACACTGTAAGTACGCTCTGCTGCTCCCGGCCGCTCTGCTGCGCCTCTCCTGCTGCAATGCTGCCCCCAGCCCCCTTCTGTCCCGGGCAACGCCGGGGCGGGCTGCTTATCTATACTACTATTATAAAGCGAGAACTGTGAACCTTTGAGGCGGGTAAACTCGGGAACCACAGTGCCAATCCAAACACCCAATACATCATTGGAATTGTCAGGGTTTGCAGAGTGACATAGGCTATGTACCACAAAAAATATACGTTCCCTAAAAAATATACGTTCCAATAAAAAGTAGTCCGTTGGAAGTAGCGCCGGCCGAGTGCTCTAACGACATGCATGCTGACATCATCAGGAGCGCGGGAAGGAGCGGCGGACATTAGCGCTTGGAGGAGGGCCGGACAGGAGCGGAGGACAGGAGTGCGGGGAGGAGCGGTGAACTTTGGCGGACTGGAATGGCTGAGGTAGGTCAAGCAAGGGGAGGAGCGGTTAACTTAGAAGCGCGGGGAGGAGCGGTAAACTTTGGCGGACCGGAGCGGGCCGTTTGGAGCGCGGGAAGGAGCCGTTAAGTTTGGCGGACTGCCTGCGCGATGCCTGATTGCCCCCGGAAGGTCAAGCAAGGGGAGGAGCGGTAAACTTTGGCGGACTGTAGTGGGCCATTTGGAGAGCGGGGAGGAGCGGTAAAGTTTGGCGGACTGCCTGCGCGAAGCCTGATTGCCCCCGGACAACATCGGGGTGGGCTGCTAGAATATATATATATCCATACTAATATTGTAAAGAGAGAGCCCAAACCTTTGAGGTGGGTAATCTCAGTAACCACAGCACCAATCACAACACCCAATACAGCATTGGAAAGGGCAGTTGCAGCAGAGGGACATAGGCTATGCAGACGGATAAAAAAAATTATAAACAAATTGCAAAAAATCCATGCTATCCATACTAATATTATAAAGAGAGAGCCCAAACATTTGAGGCGGGTAATCTCAGTAACCACAGCACCAATCACAACACCCTATACAGCGTTGGAAAGGGCAGTTGCAGCAGAAGGACATGGGCTATGCAGACGGATAAAAAAATGTATAAAGAAAATTGCTAAAAATCCATACTATACTATCCATACTGATACTATAAACAGAGAGCCCAAACCTTTGAGGTGGGTAATCTCAGTAACCACAGCACCAATCACAACACCCAATACAGCGTTGGAAAGGGCAGTTGCAGCAGAAGGACATAGGCTATGCAGACGGATAAAAAAATTTATTAAAAAGCTTGCAAAAAATCCATCCTATCCATACTAATATTATAAAGAGAGAGCCCAAACCTTTGAGGCGGGTAATCTCAGTAACCACAAGCACCAATCACAACACCCAATACAGCATTGGAAAGGGCAGTTGCAGCAGAAGGACATAGGCTATGCAGACGGATAAAAAAATGTATAAAGAAAATTGCAAAACATCCATACTATACTATCCATACTAATATTATAAAGAGAGAGCCCAAACATTTGAGGCGGGTAATCTCAGTAACCACAGCACCAATCACAACACCCAATACAGCGTTGGAAAGGGCAGTTGCAGCAGAAGGACATAGGCTATGCAGACGGATAAAGAAATGTATAAAAAAATTGCAAAAAATCCATACTATACTATCCATACCGATATTATAAAGAGAGAGCCCAAACTTTTGAGGCGGGTAATCTCAGTAACCACAGCACCAATCACAACACCCAATACAGCGTTGGAAAGGGCAGTTGCAGCAGAAGGACATACGCTATACAGATGGATAAAAAAAATTATTTAAAAAATTGCAAAACATCCATACTATACTATCTATACTACTATTATAAAGCGAGAACTGTGAACCTTTGAGGCTGGTAAACTCGGGAACCACAGCGCCAATCCAAACACCCAATACATCATTGGAATTGTCAGGATTTGCAGAGTGACATAGGCTATATACCACAAAAAATATACGTTCCTTAAAAAATATACGTTCCAAAAAAAAGTAGTCCCTTGGAAGTAGCGCTAACGACATGCATGCTGACATCATCAGGAGCGCAGGGAGGAGCGGCGGACAGGAGCGCTTGGAGGAGCGGCGGACAGGACCAGAGGAAAGGAGTGCGGGGAGGAGTGGTGAACTTTGGCGGACTGGAGTGGCTGAGGTAGGTCAAGCAAGGAGAGGAGCGGTTAACTTAGAAGCACGGGGAGGAGCGGTAAACTTTGGCGGACCGGAGCGGGCCGTTTGGGGCACGGGAAGGAGCGGTTAAGTTTGGCGGACTGCCTGCGCGATGCCTGATTGCCCCCGGATGGTCAAGCAAGGGGAGGAGCGGTAAACTTTGGCGGACTGTAGTGGGCCGTTTGGAGAGCGGGGAGGAGCGGTAAAGTTTGGCGGACTGCCTGCGCGAAGCCTGATTGCCCCCGGACAACGTCGGGGTGGGCTGCTAGTATATATATAATATATTAGAGCCCAAACCTTTGAGGCGGGTAATCTCAGTAACCACAGCACCAATCACAACACCCTATACAGCGTTGGAAAGGGCAGTTGCAGCAGAATGACATAGGCTATGCAGATGGCCACCATATACATTTAAAAGGTAAAAGAACCGTGCCAGCAAAGTAGTCCCTTGTGGGCGTGTCAGCGTTCTGCTGTGGGCGTGTGCTGGGGGCGTGACAAACGCTGGGGGCGTGTGGTACGTTCTGCCCTTTATGCCATGTGAGTCGTAACTGCGCTGCACGTGACACGCTGGGGGCGTGACACGCTGGGGCCGTGACAAACGCTGTGGGCGTGTGTCCGCACTGTGGGCGTGTGTCCGCCTTCATGCCATGTGAAGCGCCAATTATGCAATTGCGCCGCATCAAGGGGCACGCTGGGCGCGTGACAAACGTTCCGCACTTCATGCCATCTGGGTCGTACATTAATCAGATCATCTGCTGTGGCCTTGTGCTGGGGGCGTCACAAAGGCGTTCACCTCGAAGCGTGGTAAGTAACCATTCGCAAGACTCCCTTGGGGGACTGCCCGTTGTTTCACACATACTGGGGGTGCCGAACGCAGTGTGTGGCTTGGCCTGGGTGCGTCTAAAAAGCACTCGGGCCGAAGAGCGTCGGTGTGGGTCATAAAAAAATAAGAACAGCGGGAAACAATCATTCAAGTCTCACACAATTCTAATTGTTAGGCGGTCGCCGCTGGCCCTTAAGCGGGGGCACACGTGACTGAGCGTGTCTGCGGGGACAATTACTGCAGCCTCTCATGCGCGCTGTTACTGAACTATCACATTAAACCAAATTACACGCGCCTGCTAACATCAGCCAGGGCTGTAGCCGGGATCAGGCGGTGGATCACTACACTAATTATAATGCGCCTGCTAACATGAACCAGGGCTGCAGCTAGGCCTCAAGCGGGGGAACACACGAATGACCATATCTGAATACACACATTACACATATTCTATTTCATACCCGGACAACGTCGGGACGGGCTGCTAGTAGATATAAATATACAGGGGTTGCTTTTACTCATTTCAGGTTGGCTTGAGTTGGTATTTCACTAATTCAAAGCTGTAATATTGTGCCTGGAGTGATAAATGGCTTTTGTAATTTTACAGCTCGGCAAGGACAGCACTGTACTAGTCCCATGCTTAAAGACTTTGCTGTAAAAATTGCAAAAGACTTTGTCATTTTCTATCTCGGCGTGGATAGCACTGTGCTAATCCTATTTTTAAAAACTTTGATAGAAAAACAGACATTTGAGGTGAGCAGATCTAGAGTGTCGCTGGTGTTGAGAGTGCTCTTACAGGGGCTGCTTTCCACCTAAACTTGAGAACTACCCAGAGTTCTCTCCTTCTTTTTTGCATATATATATATATATATATATATATATATATATACATATATATATATACATATATATATGTATATTCACTGAAAAAACCATAGGTTATACACCATATATAGTTAGGAATTAGCATTTAAAAAGCCTTATTTTACTCACACAAAACCATTGAAATTCCATATATAGTTAGTTGCACTAACTATATATCGTGCACCCGCAATCCACTGCTGATCATGTCACATATTACATCATTCATGACATGGTCAGTGACATCACTGATGACATCACTGATGACATCTCAAATGACATCACTGATGAGATCACTGATGACATCTCATTTGACATCAATGACCACATCACTGATGATATCATTCATGTGACAATACAATGCATCTCCTCACGTTTTAATATAACCTCTGTTTCACCCAGTGTTAAATACAGAGTATAATTTTTGAAACCATTGACACACCAATACTAGTTACTACATACATACTCACTGATTCCTACGTCTACACACACATTCACTCATTCACCCATACAATCATTCATACATACAATCACTCATCTTTACAACACTATCATATGCACTCATACACCTATACAGACACTTACACTCTGCCACTCATCCATGGAGTTACTCACACACCTAGTCAGTCCTGTAAAGAATCAATCACACTTCCATTTTCTTGTCTATACAGTTAAACATAGAGCACCTTACATTTTCAAACATATACTAACACATACTTACTTTCTTATACAATCATTGATACAAGTACACATTGATCTGCACAGAGTCACACACCTCCCAGCCAGCCACACACACACTCAGTCTCCTATACAAATACTTGGACAATCAATCAATAACCCATATAGTTAATCATATAGCTACTGATCAACACATGCAGCAGTTTACAGAACAACAGACATAATGATGCACAAATTAAGACAGTTTAGTCACTAACCCATGCACTCAGTGAGACACATTTAATCACTCACTCATACATTCAGTCATGCACCTACTAAATCCTTCGTCCAGACACTTATACATCTACTCATTCTTCAATATGTAAAACATATTTAAATTTTACAGAAACACACAGTCACTGGATGATGTCATCAGTGATCTCATCAGTGATGTCATTTGAGATGTCATCAGTGATGTCATCAGTAATGTCACTGACCATGTCATGAATGATGTAATATGTGACATGATCAGCAGTGGATTGCGGGTGCGCGATATATAGTTAGTGCAACTAACTATATATGGAATTTCAATGGTTTTGTGTGAGTAAAATAAGGTTTTTTAAATGCTAATTCCTAACTATATATGGTGTATAACCTATGGTTTTTTCAGTGAATTTTCAAGGTTTTGTAAATGCTAATTCCTAACTATATATGGTCTATAACCTATGGTTTTTTCAGTGAATTTCAATGGTTTTTTAATAGCAAATATCATAAGCTGTCGAATGTCAAGTACGTGGTAAGTAAAAACATTTTCGTGTTTATGCACACTGATCTGCTTTGAATGCTGCCCCCACCCCTCATTTCTATTAGGAGTACTCTCTCTTTGCAGATAGTGAAGGGTAGTTAACGCAGCCCTTTGCCCCCTTTGTAATCCGTCGTGCCTGCTTCTCTCTCCATTTGATTGATTGTTCTCTTTGGTTCATTCTCTATTTACAAACAAGCACAGAGTCGCAATACTCTGCTTAGTCTTTGCAGATAGCGAAAAATCGTGTAAAAAAACAAAAGGAATCGAGCAAAATCAGTAGGCCACTAATGGGATCTCTTTTTGACCTCGCTAAAATAGAAACATTAGGAACAACCTGTTGAAAATAGCAATGCGTATGTATATAAGCGGCGTTCATTTGTGTTCACAGTACCCCTTGTTGATTGTTTCAATCGAGCATTGAATTGTTCGAAGTTAATTCTCTTAAGGATCTTCTCTACCTGCAAACGAGGAAGAATAGGAATATTCTCTCTCCCTTTGCAGATAGTGAAGGGTAGGTAACGCAAGCCTTTAACACGTCGTACCTATTTCATTCCTCATTGATTGATTGATTGTCCGAACATTGACTGTTTGGGAATTAGTTCTTTTTGGAGGTATTCCCTGTTTGCAAATAAACGTAGGAAAATCTTTGCAAGTAGTGAAAGGGTACGTAATGCGGACCGTTCTCCCCCGTTGTAATCTGTCATGCCTATCTACTCCCCACTGATTGATGCACCTTTTTCACCCGGACCATTTACTAGAGATACGTCATCTGGCCCGACCAGAGAGCACCCCTAGTGAAAAGGACATATGCAATAATAACGAAGTGATCACTGTATCCTGTTAACAGAAACTTTACCATGAAACAACCTGGAAAGAAAAAAATAGGAAAACGAAAATCAGTAGGCCACTGATGAACATGAACTTTTATTAAACAACGAACAAAGAAACGATAACATAACGTAATGATAAAACCTATTAATGTCCTAGAAACAAGAAAACGTTAAAATATGCCAGTGGTGAGAGACCAGAAAAACAGTAAGAGAAACCAAATCACCCCTCGCTGTCCCACCGCCTGCCACGCCAAAAAAATCGATAGACTAGGGAAAATGCAAGTCAGTAGAACATCCACCCCCACTCTGGAAACTTCCAAGGTGGGGCAGGGTTCCGGCTACGCCCAGCCGGGAGCAGCCCATATAAGGCAGGTCCTGCTGCCACGCCTCGGCCAGGAGATCCTAACGTAGGGTGTAGCCGGAGGAGAGGCCGAGGCCAGCGGGACCCGGCCAGGGGATTGCCTTTACAACGCTGAACAGTTGCAGGGGGGGGAATGTCTCCTCGACCCTCCCCTCTCTCTCCCAGTCCGGCCGCGGTGGCCCTTGAGAGTTGCAGGTAGTCCCGCCACATGCTCTTCCGGTCCGACCACCAACGGTCGGGGGGCCGAGGCCGACGGGATCCGGCTGCAGCCGATAAACCAAGAAACCCGTTCATGGGGCCAGAGCCAGGGGCGTCCGGCCGACATCCACCGGAAGCCCGGCCCGAAGACGGACGGGACACTTCTTTCTTTTATAATGGCTGCGACAACACTGGGGGGGGATGTCTTGCACATGCCTCCGACCCCCCCCCCCCTCGTCCTCATCGCCTGGTCCGGCCATAACAAATCTCAAGCGAGACGCCGTGGGGTGCACTGGGAGGGAGAGACGGTGCGAACAGGCCTCTCCCGCCTCCCCAGGTGGAGGCTTCCCAGCTGCACCCTCAGCGCTCCAGGCGCCCGGAAAAGGGTTCTTCCACTGTGGCCATGCTGCAACGTCTCGCCCGGCAGGGTGGAGCCCGTCCGCTCATGTGACCCCGCGATCGCCGGTAGCTGCCGAACTCTCAAAATGGCGGTCGACCTGGCAAGAGCGGGCCCAGCATAAAGAAATGGCCCGGTCACTGGTTGACTCCACCACCGTAGTCCTCCACGACCTTGAAGATTCTAGAGGAGCCGCGGGAGTCTCCGACCCCCGATGGGGAATGACTGCCATGATCGCCCGTGGAGTGACGAAACTGTATCCGCGGGACGTTGGCGCTCCCATGCTGGCGCCAGCCTCACTTTGAATTACTAGAATCCTGCAGACCTCACTTCCGGTGAAAGCACAGTGTGACCCGGTAGGAAAAATTATTGCACCCCCTCCCCTTTTTGACTGATAGTTCAAACCACCGATCCTTTCCTTTGCCCTTTTAACGGAACTTTGGACTGCCTCCCCCTCTTTTACATTTTCTAGAGAAAACAAAACATTAACCACTACATTAGCATAGCAGTTGACACCAGAACTGTTTTCAAATTGAAAACCAACAACATCTTCAACAGAATCCTTTTTGTTTCTGCTGTGACCCTGCTACAGCACAGGCATTGTCCCCAGCAGTAATTCTGCAATGCCGGTAAGAATAGCTGTGGTGCCTACTGGACTCACTCACCCCCGCGGCGCCCCATGCCGTTTTTTGCTGGGCGGCAACTTACTAGACATCACTTTCGTGCCATCTAGATTTCAGCGCGTTCTGCTGCCTTGGAACTATTCGCACAACAGACCGCTACTGACAAGAATATTTCATTATTGGTGCTGTCAATTTCAATAAATCTATTGGATAATTCAAAAGAAATTGCCACGGTCTCTTCGTTGTTTAAATGTTTTTACTGTTTTTGTTTTCTTGTATATATTTATATGTTATTAAAGTTTTATATTCCTACTACTTTGTTGGAGTGCTATATATTTTTAATGTGACACATAATTGTAAAAACTTTGATGTACAAAGAGTCATTCCTGGAATCTTCCGCTTCAGGCTCGGTCCCCTCCCCAATCACAATACAGGATGGTTTTCAGATAGTAGGAACACGTGTGGTGTGACGGATCTCATCGGGTGTGGGCCTTGATCTACTATAACTCCTTTGAAGAGGGGTGATTCTTTACAGCTGGGGCCATAAACTACATCTGCAGGGCTAGCTGATAGCCTGGACAATCGGACACAGAGAAAGAGGAGTGTCAGAGGGTGCGGTAGTGAATAGGGCGAAAGGGAGGTGTCGGGCGGGCACAGAGTGTGATTCTCAGGGAAGAGCAGCGCAGATGGGGGGAGGTTTATTGCCCATGCATAAGACAGAGAGCGGTGGTGACCAGTGCCTAGGGAAGATGCTTGCGTGGGTGAGGAGCCATGCTACGAATCGACAGCGTGCAGAGAGTGGGTCTGGTCAAGACATCTAAAATGGCTGCCGTGCACGACAAAAGTGTGGCATTTCAAAAAAGGCAAGATGGCGCAGACAATGTTTTTCAACACTTCCTCATTTCCTTCGAATCGAACGTTAACAGACGTTGGGGCATATTACCAAAGTTAAGCGATATTTATCGCTAACGATGCTTACCAACCAATTTTTTACCACTAAGCATCGTCAGAAATTATCGAAGATAAACCTTGCTATTATCAAGGTTTATCGCAAATGCGATAATAAACGGCCGCAATGCATGAATATCGCTAAAAACTCAGCGATATTCATGCATTACCGAGCTAATGCTCTTAGCCATGTTATCCACCTCCCATTGGATAACATGGCTAAGAACTGCTCAGGGCAGGTGTTACTTTTTGGAGATATTCGCGCTTAGCGCGAATATCTCCAAAAGTTGGTAATAGGAGATAGATATCTTGCATGTTGTAATGCAAGTTATTGTGGTATATGGAACTCATACCATAATCTCTCAGGAAAGTAGAAACTGATCCTTTTGGGACCGCCTAAAAAGGCCTAGGGGGTGAGGAGTACTCTACTTTGCCCCCTTTTCACGTTCCGAACTATTTTATTTTACTCTCTTCTGTAATTACACAAAATAGCAGCGATAAGATGCATCGGAGACACACAGTGAGAGAAAGGAGGCCGGAGATGAAGAAGAGATGTCAAATACACATTGGAGATAATATAGTGGCAGAAGGGAAGTAAATATGAGTAAACTTACCATGTAACATAAAAATGTTGCACTCTATACTATAAGTCTCATTTTATACTACAATCACTTCGCTACAACCTCATAAATTAAAAATAAAAATGAATAATGTCTCAAACAATTTTTGATTTCTAAATATAAATTTATTCTTCAGAATTTTCTAAATTTGAAAGAACTAGTAACATGTCCTCATCAGCAATGTCCTCATTAAAAGTCTCCAATGATGATTCTTGTAACTCTATGGTCTCCAAACACTCGATAAATTCGCCATCAAGAGATTGATCAAAAAAATCATTCAAGTCATCTCCTCCTTGTGACAATATTTCATTATTGGTGCTGTCAATTTCAATCAATGTAGTGGAATCATTCAAGTCATCTCCTCGTGACAATATTTCATTATTGGTGCTCTCAATTTCAATCAATGTAGTGGAATCATTCAAGTCATCTCCTCCTTGTGACAATATTTCATTATTGGTGCTGTCCATTTCAATCAATCTAATGGAATCATACAAGTCATCTCCTCCTTGTGACAATATTTCATTATTGGTGCTCTCAATTTCAATCAATGTAGTGGAATCATTCAAGTCATCTCCTTGTGACAATATTTCATTCTTGGTGCTGTCCATTTCAATCAATCTAATGGAATCATACAAGTCATGTCCTCCTTGTGACAATATTTCATTATTGGTGCTCTCAATTTCAATCAATGTAGTGGACAATTCAAAAGAAATTGCCACGGTCTCTTCATTGTGAGCCATTTTATTTTGAAATTGCTTGCTGTAAATTGCAGAAAAAAATAATCACTTTCATTTATCGTTTTTAGTAATACATAATATAAAACTAACTTTATCAAGTATTTAGTATAACAGAAGGACTGCAAATAAATAACAGAAAACATTTTTCAAATTATCTTCAAGTGTACAACATAGTTCCCCTTACAAATTAACAACTCACCTTTTTAAAAGTAGCAGAAGTGTTAGTACTGTGTAAATCAAACACCAGAAATTCACCACCAAAAATTCCTCACAAATGTACCTCAGACAGTAGTATCACAAAATGGCTGTGGTTTCCTCTCATTTGACATATATACATAACCAATTAACTTTCATCACACACAAATACAAAACCAAAGTAACATTTTAATTGGTTCTAAATTTCAACACTTTCAAATGTGTTTTCCCCATGCAATTTTCCATAGGACATTTACATACGTCTACAGCCTGAATGGCTGAACGGAATTACACCAAACTTGGCAAAATGGTACATCAAACCTAAGAGGTCAGGAAGGATCTACTATGCCCCCTTATGGTCATTTCCCCC
Organism: Lissotriton helveticus; assembly: GCF_964261635.1. Classification (NCBI taxonomy): domain Eukaryota; kingdom Metazoa; phylum Chordata; class Amphibia; order Caudata; family Salamandridae; genus Lissotriton; species Lissotriton helveticus. The sequence continues at coordinate 790,627,724 of NC_136068.1, forward strand.
TTCGCTTTGGCCTCCTCTTGTCTCTCAATCCTACCGAGAGACAAGATGGCGGCCGCTACGGACTGTTTGGAATGTTGACAGACGCCGGAGAACCAATCAGCTTCGCAAAGCTCCGTAACGCGAAAAGTACGCGAAGCGGAGCGCTGTTACAGATATATATCTTTTTTTGAACGTTAATTTCTCAAAATCCACTGGAGCACATATATTGAGACCTAGCAAAGGCACATCGGGCTACCAGTCCCTAATATTTTGCCAAGTTTCGTGCAAATCCATTCAGCCGTTCGATTATTATTATTTTGTTTTTTTTTTGCCCCGCGGGGCCCTTTTAAAACCTCCACATCAAACCTAGGGGGTCAGCGAGGATCTACTATGCCCCCTTATAGTTATTTCCCCCTTTGTTTTGACCTCCTCTTGTCTCTCGATCCTACCGAGAGACAAGATGGCGGCCGCTACGGACTTTTTGGAATGTTGACAGACGCCGGAGAACCAATCAGCTTCGCTTCACAAAGCTCCGTTGCGCGAAAAGTACGCGTCCTGGGACGCTGCCAGGTCCGCTGTTACAGATATATATCTTTTTTTAAACGTTAATTTCTCAAAATCCACTGGAGCACATATATTGAGACCTACAAAAGGCACATCGGGCTACCAGTCCCTACAATTTTGCCAAGTTTCGTGCAAATCCATTCAGCCGTTCGGGCTAAAAGTGAGGCCAACCGCCCTATGGAAAACTCAATGCTAAAAACACGTTTTGGGACCCCCCTTTTTTCTCGGCCCCCCCTTGACGAACCCCCCCCCAAATTTTCAAGGGCTGCTCAGAAACAAAATGTGCCATTTTCCTGAAAATTTCAGCCAATTCCGTCCACAAACGCCAAAGTTATTAGACATAGAATTTTCAAAAATCCCATAGAGAAAAAATCCTAACTATATATACCTACTGGCGACCGCCAGTAGGTAATATATATATATATATATATATATATATATATAGAGAGAGAGAGAGAGAGAGAGAGAGATGTTATAGTTAGGCTATGACCTCACATATTACATCACTCATTTCATCACTGATGATATCTCAAATGACATCACTGATGACATCATCCAGTGATTTTAAGTGTGTCCCAAAAGTTACTAGTAAACTTATATACTAAGAGAAGTGGCTGTGGGAGTGCCTGTATGGATTAGTGAGTGGGTGAGCAAGTAGGGTACAGAAGAGGGGTGGGTATGTGAGAGACTGTATACATGAGTGAGTGGATGGGTGAGTTTTTGCATGGGTGAGTGAGTGGGTTTGTTAGAGGGTGTTATGAGTAAGTCAGTGACTGTGTCAGAATTGGTATGGGAGAGTGAGTGGTGTGTAAGTAAGTGTATTAGTGAATGAGATGTGGGCTTGGAATGAATTGTGGAAAAGGATGCAACTTGACTACCTGTTTGCCCCAATGGTTACTGCCACGGAACCCACTGCTGCCGCTGGCAGCTGACACTGGGAAACAGGTGCATACAGCTGACTTCCTTTGGTGCAGCATACCCAGAGGGTGACTTTGTTGCCCCCCAGTAGGTATTTCAGGTCTCTGCTGTGTCATGCTTCTTGACACCATGACCTTTTATTAGCTCTGTGTGTCCCTGCGTGACCTACATGACATGTTCCCAACAGCCCTCCCATGTTTGTGGTGCTGGAGGAACTGCTTACTAACCCCTCCCCCACAAGCTGATCACGTGTATCTCTGCTGGTATGCAGTCGACAGCCCCGGTCTGCTCGCTCCCTGCCCGCCAGGTCTGGGGAGACAACCTCAATCTAGAGATTTGTGAGGAACACTGGACGTTTAGTTGCTCCCAGACCAAGGCATTATCCCCAAACTGCAGTTGTGCCTGATGCCCTTTAAATACTTAAAATATACCATGGATGGGACTTGTGGTGGATGTGCGTTGCTTGTGCTGCGCTGTGCCACAGGCTGACTTCCTATACCTTGTGTGGGATTTCCCCAAAGTGTGGGCTATTTGGACTGTGGTGCTTGATGACATAGCAACTATCACTAGCGACCCCCTTGAGCATTCTCCACATTTTGCGTTATTAGGCTATGTTAAGGAAGTCCCCCTGGAGGCCCGCCGACTGACGGTGATTCTACTGCTGCTGGATAACTGCATGGTCGCTATGCACTGAGGCAGAGGGCAGGTGCCAAGCAAGGCTAAGTGGGTTTGAGATGCTGATTCCTGTGTATATTGGGAGCTGATGCCCACCCACTTGTGACCGAAGGACAAATGGGCCCCTTTGGTGACCTATCTCAGACTTCACGACAATGAGTCTGCACATTTGGTGGTTGCCTGACATAGCAACTTGCTTGAGAGTGCACCTACACACTCCTCCCTGCACTGCGATCTGTCGAACAGACCTGTCACAAAGGGGAGCTTCTCTTTCCCCCTGTCAAGCGAGGTGTGATGCCTTAGTATACTAACAATTGGGTAATATAGTGACTCTGCTGAGTGGCAAGTTTTTCCCTTTCCCCCAGTTCCATCTCACCCTGACCACCTGACCACTCCCCTCCTCTCACCACTCACCCAATTTTCCATATGTTTCATATCCATTCCTTATGCATTCTGGAGATGTGGGAGTATCAAGCTGAACAGCTTTGTTATTTATACGATTTCTGAATGCATATTGTCTTGCTCCTATGTTGTAACTGATCCCTGCAACATTCAATAAATACAAGAATAAAACAAAATTATCCTAATATAAGAAAACATAACATGAGATAAGCTAATTTAACATAGTATAACATGAGATGACATGACATAACCTAGGACATAGTGAAGTTGTTAAAAAATATATTTTCTGCCACCTTTGTTGAGTAGACTCTGGATTTCTGCTTCAGGGGGGTGAATCCATACTCAGCAGCAACCACAATTTCTGTCAGGTGAAACACAATCAAACCCCAAATTAACCTGTGCTTAACCCTGTGGGAGGTTGGCATAAAAGTAGTCATACTTAACATGGAGGCAATGTGTAAGTATTTATGCAGTAATTAATACTATAATAATTTGAATACCCAACTCAAGAAATATCCACACCAATTTAGAAAATAGAGTAAAATGTAATGAATAAACTTAGACCAAAATGACAAAACTCTAATCATTTGAACTGGAGGTATGCAATTTAAATATTTAAGTGTAAATAGGGCCAGAAATCACAAAGTGCCAGTTGTGGTTATCTGATGTGTGTACTGGCACAAAGTCAAAGGTTCAGGTTAACCGTAATGGAGCGCAGGCTGGCCACCGGGACCCAGTTGGGCCTGATGAACAAGAGTTTCCTTAAATCCTGGGTGCAGAGCAATATGGGATCCTGCATCAAGGATGCTTCACGCAGTGGTGATTGCTGGGAGCTGTAGAGATGCGATGCAAGGTCCTGCAATGTCGTCTTGGATGCCGTTGATGATGGGCTTGTGATATGAAGTCCTGTATCGAAATACCTTCCTGGTTCGGAAGAAGATGAAGAGCTTGTGATGCGGAGTCCATCAACGATGTCGAGGATATTGTCAAAAAGCGGCTTAAAAGTGAATGCCTGTGTTGAGGATGAGTTGCGCTGCAGCAGTTTCTTTATGGCTGTGGGCAGCGATTCAAAGTCCTGCACCGGGATTGTGTCATGCAGTGGTCCTGATGCAGAATTTGGTGAGGCGATGTATGGTTCAGAACTCCAATGCAGAGTTTCATGTAGACGATGCATTGCAATGCGTGATTACTGCTGGGACCACAGTTCGACTGGTAGAGAACCTTCAGGCCCACTTTCAAGGTTCCAGGACTGGGGTGGCAGCACTTGGGGGGGTAGGAATGACAACTAGCAGGGCCCAGGTGCTAGTTTCTCTATGGAGGGAGCATGTTCTGTCCATGAGGCTTCTGATCAGGAGGCCAGCCAACTAGCACTTGGAGTCACTCTGGTTGTCCTGGGTTCCACATACAATTCTAGTCCTTCTCACTCACACTGTAGGGCCACCGGTCAGCACAGATGGGCAGAAAAGTGGCAGTTCTTCTTGCAGCAAAGCAGTACAGCAGTCCTTCTTCTGAGTTTTCCACAGGCCCAGGTGTGTACTGAGAGTTGGGGTCTGAGGACCAATATGTATACCTTGTGGCCACTATGAAGTAGGAGAAGCTTCTAGAGATTCTCATCCCACAGAAGTGTTTGGAATTTCCTGCCTTCCTGCCCAAGACCCCCTTTTCTGCGGTCATGAGACCAGCATCACAACTCTTTTTGACAGTGCTCAAATAGATTCTTTGTGATGTGCTAGTGTGGTAGGTGCTGGCTCCTCCCCCTCATTAAGTCAGAGTGACCCAGACTGCCAACACCAAGCTTCTTTTTTTACTCACTGTCTAGTAGCAATACACAAAACACAACTGCAAGCTACACATTTTCTTGTGACCCAGGGACAGGTTGGAGGCACCAAATGGTTAAGACAAGAAAATGGCAAATTTCTGGAATTCACACAAGATGAAGGACGGAATGTTGCACAATGGCAAAACATTCACCCCCAGTCACAGATCTGGGTTTAATCCAACGTTATTTTGCTCACCGAGCCACCCCAGATCTTTTGACTGGTTGTGAGTGTTCGATTGGTTCAGATGCTCTGTCCATCACCACCCCCTTTTGTACCGCTTTGTTCGCCATAAGTTGGCAGGGTATGCTCAGACGTGAGTCCCTCGCTCACTTTGCCACTGGATTCAAGCAAGCCTGGCTGAAGACGGCTGAAATGCCAGAAACCGGTCCTAGGAAGCTTGTTTCAAGTCCAGGGAAGGCATGGCTTGGCAGTTCGGGCTGGACTGTTCCCATGAGGCACAGGGTCAGACTGATTTGCACATGGCCATGTCTGAACTGGGGTGGCAGAGTGGGCTAAAGAACGGTGATGGATTAAACCCAGATCTTTTGACTGGGTGTGAGTGTTTGATTGGTTCAGATGCTCCCTCCATCACCACCCCCTTTTGTACTGCTTTGTTTGCCATAAGTTGGCAGGGTATGCTCGGACGTGAGTCCCTTGCTCACTTTGCCACTGGATTCAAGCAAGCCTGGCTGAAGACGGCTTAAATGCCATAAACCGGTCCTAGGAAGCTTGTTTCCGGTCCAGTGTAGGCATGGCTTGGCAGTTCGGGCTGGTCGGTTCCCATGAGGCACAGGGTCAGACTGATTTGCATATGGCCATGTCTGAACTGGGGTGGCAGAGTGGGCTAAAGAACGGTGATGGATTAAACCCAGATATTTTGACTGGGTGTGAGTGTTTGATTGGTTCAGATACTCCGCCCATCACCACCCCCTTTTGTACGGCTTTGTTCGCCATAAGTTGGCAGGGTATGCTCAGACATGAGTCCCTTGCTCACTTTGCCACTGGATTCAAGCAAGCCTGGCTGAAGACGGCTGAAATGCCAGAAACTGGTCCTAGGAAGCTTGTTTCCGGTCCAGGGAAGGCATGGCTTGGCAGTTCGGGCTGGACTGTTCCCATGTGGCACAGGGTCAGACTGATTTGCATATGGCCATGTCTGAACTGGGGTGGCAGAGTGGGCTAAAGAACGGTGGTGGATTAAACCCAGATCTTTTGGCTGGGTGTGAGTGTTTGATTGGTTCAGATGCTCCGTCCATCACCACCCCCTTTTGTACCGCAAATTTCTGGAATTCTAAGAATTTTGACTAAAAATCCAACTTTATCATTTTAAAATGGCCTTTGATTAGAATACTTTAGAAACCAAACACGATCAGTCTACATTCTCCCAAATGAAAGTTATCACTTATAAAATGTAATAAGGTGACCCCATGCTATCCTATGGGAGAGATAGACCTAGCAAAATTAGGACATGTAAAACATAAAAGTAGCTGTCCAACTCTTTAAATACACTGCACCATGCCTTCTGGGCTGTTGAGGGCCTATCCTGAGGTTGACTTAAATGTATTAAAAAGGAAGGCTTCGGTCTTGCAAAAGGTTTATTTTGCCAGGTCGAAATGGCAATTTCAAACACAAGCTGCAATGGCAGCCCTTAGACATGTTTCAAAATGCTGCTTATGTTGGTGGAACAATAAGTGCTGCACACCCATTAGTTGCTTTTAATGTACAGGTCCTGGGTACAAGTGGTACCACTTGACTAAGGACTTACAAGTAATTTAAATATGCCAGTTGGGTATAAGCCAATTCTACCATGTTTAGAGGATAAAGCACAAACACTTTAGCACTGGATTGCAGGGGTAACATGCAATGAGTCCAAAGGCCAACATAAATGAGATAAGCAATAATAGGAGCAGTGAAAGCAAAAGGTTTTGGGCAAACACCACCCTAAGGCTTACAGGTCTACCAACCATATTTTGCCATCACAGTAGCCTTGGATGAATAGGTCTGTAGCACTTGCCCTTCTATTCAGTCATCAAATTGGTGATGAACATACAACACTTTATCATTTTGGTTTATCACAGTAGAATGCTTCCTCACATGATTACACCAGGTCAGTTGCTTAAAGAAGCGAGATGCTAAGTAATTACTACTCGGCAATTGTCCTCCATTGCCCTATAGGAAAAATGTTGCATTTCTGCCTTATGTTATTGGTATTTGTTGCACTGCATTACATTGCACTATGTAGCACTTTATACATGGAGGGTACATTATCATCAGACAAAAACTAGTATGAATACTGTTTCTAGCTACAAGAATGTACATTTGAGCTTGGTAAACTATATTTATATTCATGACATTATACTTTTTATCCGTAGTTTCTTATGTTATGTCTTATAGCGGAAACAATAAAAGCAAATTAATGAACTCTCCAATTTAGGTTTCTTGATCTGCATTTAATTACCTGTTCTACTGACAGTGGAACCCTATTGCAAAAACATGTGATTTTTTTTGCTTTTGAAAAAAATGTGAATGACTGAAAATGAATTAAAAAGAATGCATCAAACAATTTCTATAAACTATTTCCTGTCATGGCCAACAATATCACACCACTGGCAAACATTTGAAGTGGCACAGACCTCTCTTTTACCCTGGCATAATTAGCATTTACCTTATTCATTGCCTTGCCACACCATCTAGTAAAGTTTAAAAATGAGAATCATCAGGGTACATTCATTGTATACACCCTGGACATTTCAGAGTCAAGCTTAAATGTCTATTATGGGCCAAACCTCAACTTTGCTTTATTGCTGGAATTCCATTATACAAAAACAAAACCCTTAGGAGTGGCTGAAAGCATAGGTGTTCAGGAAAACCTACTCACAACACGGAAAGTTGTGTGGTGGTTGAAGAAGGCCAAAAGCAGTTTCTATAATTCACAAAAGCCCACTAGATGACTCTCAATAAGCAATGAAGACCTGACCTATCGTTCCTTAACTAGACCTGTTGTCTGCCTGGAATTTCTTATTTAAACCCTTTTAGTCTACTCATAACAATAGGTTTACTCAGAATTGTTTTCAATAAAGCTTGGCATCAGCATCTGTCTGAATAATAGGGTGATAAGCCCAATAAAATAGGGGCCTCTTGACACAAATCAGTGATTATTGTTCCCTTTGTAGAAGAATTAAATCCAGGAAGCAATAAGAACAAAATGGTGCAACCTCTTTCTTGGAATTATAAATATCAATAGGAACAAAGTTGGATCTCATGGATTTATTTGCCTTCTAGGGTTGCAAGTTTTGCTGAAATTCTTGAATGGAACATGGAGCAAACATCAGTGTGAAGACAAAGCTTAAAATATAGATCTCTAGGTCCAAATGACAAATGGCCAACCCAAGAGTGTGTCAACATCTCCAAAGCAGACGTTTGTTTAGTTTTACATAAACTCTTTGTGCATTGATGCATTACAAGAAAATATAATAATATTTTTCACTTAAACATTATGAGACATCTGACCGTGCTTACTTCCAGTTCATCCTCTTTCTCATTGCTGCCTCCCCTCTGCTGTTTTAACCAATCAATATCTCCTTTTCTACTCTATAATGTTTGTCAAACCCCCTTCACCTTATGGGTCACATTTGGAAATGTGCATACAGCTGGAAAATTAAGGTTTAAAGAGGGTAGTAATTTCAATTCAAGCTCCTAGCTACAAGAGCAGGCACGAGGACTCTTCCACTTTCCATATAGGGGCAAAAGCTGATATTATTGAATCCTGAACACATTCTATTGAATCAACATTGCTTTGTCGATGAGCTCCTTGGTTCAGTTAAGCCATCAAGATGTTCTCCTTTTGTTGACCATCACAACGCTAACTACCTGCAGCATATGTGACATTGGTATTCTTACTAGGCTATGATCCCTCTCCAGCTTTGCCTTAACACTTAAATACCAAACTACTTCACCATGCCACCACTTAATTGAAGTAGTAGCAGATCACATAATTCCTTCATTATAATTTTTGGAGCTGGGGAATTTGACGTGGTTCAGCAATTTACTGAATCAAACCCATTATCATTCACCGCTCAACATTCTACCCTAAGTAGTATTCTGGCCTAGTGTGTTTAGCAGTGGAATCGCAAAGAAAAATCTACTTTTATATCAAATTTAGCATTGATTATCCCTTGGTTAACAGGAGCACTAAAATCAAGCAAAATCTAGGACAATTTGCCGAAAGTTGAGGTTTCCACGGCCTCACAAGTTCTTGAAGATTGTTCAAGCTGCCAGATTACCCTTCATTTTAAAGGAGAATTGTGCACATTACCAGGATTGGACTGGCCTCTAGGGCAATCAGGTAATGCCGTGGAGCTGGTCTGACAGATCAGTGTGTGGAATGGTTCTTTAGCACTTGTGGACCGGTTCTATGGCCAAGAGGGCAGTTTTTACTGTTTATTTCTCTGATATTACCACTTTTTTAGCTACCTGCTTTAGAAGTGGGGGGCACTTTTATTTTGGTGCCTGTGTTTAGTTTTTTGTCTAGTCCGACTTTGCACCTTACTTACATAGCTACATTGCATGCTAAGTTAAATAGAGGCCTTGCTGTCCAGGAGTTCTGCATAAGAAATGCAATTTACTAACTTCTTGTTAATTGCACTAAATTCATGACTCTACATTCCACTAGCTCCACTAATAAGGAACAGAAAACGACCACAATCGATCTTTAACCACACTAAACACTTCACAAAAGAGTAGATTCGCTCACAAGAGGCGTTAGCCAACCTTATATGATTACATGGCCTCCCTGAAATGTCAAAGGATGACTCAAATATTGCAGTCTATGGCCTCAATCAAGGGAAGAGAAATTGTTTCTTCATTCATCCATAAAAGATAAACCATATAAGACTTTTCAAATCTAAATTGTTAAACACTCACTGTACAGAAATGGTAGGACCTGAAGTGCGCCCTATGGAATAGTAAGGACGTGCAACATTTTAGGGTATTTGTTTAGACAGCATCAAGGAATGGCTAGAGTTTAATATGACAGCCAACAAAAAACTGTAATGAACACTGTCTGGAAAGCCGAGTTAAACTCCAACTATATAAAAGCTAAAATCCTCATAATTTTTGGATCTCCTGTATGGAAGAATTATTTTCACATGCGTCCAAAATCCCATCTACTAAAGGAGACACAACTGAACCACAAATGAAAAAGAAAGGGATGGAGTTGAAATATTGGGTTAATTCCTATCCGATCATTTATGCAAAGCAAAAACAGTGGTAAATGAAAAACCTTTTGTCAAATTAACTCTTTAAGGATTTCTCCCAGTGGTATATTCCAGTCATTCAGAGCAGCTTCACACTGGGCATCTGCGAAGCAATAGTCACATTCTCTTTTTTTTTTTTTAAAGAATTTTATTTAACACGCAAGTCATAGAAATTAACATATCCAAATACATAATCAGAAAAATAAGGTGAATCAAATTCAATTCGGTGCAGGTTCATATTGTACGAAACTCAAACAAATGTAAAAAGAAAATAGATCCTAGTCAGGACACATCATTAATAATTACTAAGCCATAAACAAAAAGAACATCCATGATCCAAATCATTGCTGACCTTGCAAAAAATTACCCCATATCTTGACAAACTTTTTTTTTGCTTTAATTCCTCTATTCCTAGCAATAGCATCTTCCATAGTGTAAATTTCACAAACCAATGTCCACCATTCAGTTATATGAGGAGGATTCTGAGAAATCCAGGCCCTAGCGATCACGAGTCTGGCACAAGCCAGTGTGATATTTAGCAGTTCTTTATGGATAGGGCTAACCGGGAATATGGACAATAGCACCACGGCTGCGTTGAGTGAGAAGTTAATTAGTTGATTTTGCGTTAAAATATTTTCTATGTCCACCCAATAATTAGTTAGTGTTGGGCATGAGTATATCATATGTATGAGGTCTGCTGCCACCAGACCACATTTAGGACATTTAGTACGATCGTTATTAAAGTTATTTTGTGCCCATTTAGAGATTTTTAGTGGAGTGTAGTAAAGTTGGCTGACCGTTCTATAGGCTTGGAGTTTCAAGCTGGAAGACTGGACGGCTTTAGTGATGTTGACCAAGGCAGCAGAGATATTCTGAGTTGTCACATTATATCCTAGGCTAAGAGTCCATTTTGATGCCAGTCTAGGAGCTTCGTCAAAGCTTTTCTGACTGAGACACTTGTATCCCAGACTAATTAATGGCTTTCTATACATTGAATAGAAACAGGCCCAAATATCTGAACTTGTAATTTCTATCAAATTCATTTTCCGTACTAGGTAGTCCCTAATTTGAATGTATTTGTATCTCATTTTTTCAGGCAGTTTATACAGAAGTTGCAATGTTTCAAATTGTAAGAGACCATCAATACCATACACATCTCCTAAAGTCTGGATACCGTAGTTAGCCCATTCTTGACCAGTTTTATCTCTAAAAATATCTGGAAGTCCAGGATTGTCCCATATTGGCAGCTCATTGTGAAAAAAAGAGGTGTTACACTTGGTCAACATCTGTTTCCATATGAATACAGCGTCCCTCGCTGTCTTAAATTTAACGCGTTTAAAGTAGTTTGGGTCTTGTACTTTTGCCAGGAATTGTTTTGAATGGTCACCAAGCATAAATTGGTGAAAACAATATTGATTATTAGGGGCGAAAAGGCTACGCAGCCGGCCTAAAAAAGAAGCAAGAAAATAAGCTCTGAAATCTGGGAAGTTTAAACCTCCCTTTTCAGATGAGAGTTTTAATATTGTCATAGACCTTCTAGCCTTCTTATAGCCCCAAACGAAATTACTTAAAATGCCATCTAATTTTTTAAAGAATAAGTTATTAACGCGGCAAGGTATGGAGCGAAATAAATATAAGAACTTCTGCAAAATGTTCATCTTAATCAAATTCATACGGCCTATGAGATTTAATGGGATCTTGTGCCATTTTTTCAAAAGATTGGTAACTTCTTTTAGTAAAGGATCATAATTTAGTGAATTTATATGATCAGTTTTATATGATATCCTTACCCCTAGATATACTGCAGATTGACATAATCCTTGCACAGATAAATTGGCCTGATAATTCATGATAACCTGTGTTTTATTTATATTTAATTTGTAACCTGAAATGATCCCGAAATTATTAGCTTCTATCGTTATCCCTATTAGTGCATCCGTTACATTGGTAGTATAGATAGCTAAATCATCTGCATATGCGGTAATTTTTAAAGTTTTACCTTCATGCAAAATAGGGGCGATCTTAGTTTGAGCTTCCAAAGCGTTAATGAATGGCTCCATGGAGAGAGCAAAAAGCAGGGGTGATAGCGGACATCCCTGCCGTGTCCCCCGCCGAATTGGGAAAATAGAGGAGAGTACCCCAGCATAACTGATTTTAGCGTTAGGATCCTTATATAGTGCCTGAATGCTTCTTAAAAAACGCCCTCTAAAGCCAAACAGCCTTAGAACTCCCCACAAATAGTCCTACCCCACTCGGTTGAACGCCTTCTCTGCGTCTAAAAGTATCATACCGAGTGGGGTGAGACTAGTCGTAGCCACGTCAAAAGCAGTAATAGCCATGTTAACATGCATGGTGGTGTCCCTTCCAATAACAAAACCGTGCTGCTGGTCATTTACCATCTGGGGCATAAGAGGGGCTAGTCGCATAGCTAAAAGTTTAGAATAAACTTTAGCATCGGTGTTTATCAGAGATATAGGTCTGTAAGACCCACACTCCACAGGAGGTTTATTTTTTTTTAAGAAGAACATAATTTTAGCTGTCTTCCAAGAATCTGGTGCGTTCCCAGTAGCACCAATTGCATTAATGACCAAACAGAACAGTGGTAAAATTTCATCTGCATAAATTTTGTATACCTCAATGGGTAGTGTATCCTCACCAGCCGCCTTATTAGATGGAAGAGAGGTAACAGCAAGACGGAGCTCTGTTAATGTGACCTCTTGTTCTAATTGGTCAATACATGTTTGTTCCAAGTATATTGCTTCAGGTAAGTTCTTCCTAATATAAGATTGTAGCTTGGCTTCTGTGCCTCTACTCTCAGGGGTATATAGATTTTCGTAATATGAAGCAAATTGTCCCAAAATTTGTGCTGGTTGAGTATATAAAACATTTTGGGGATCCTTAATAGCTTTTGTTAGGGTTGTTGCCCGATCATCTGCAACTTTATAGGCCAAAAGCTTCCCAACTCTATCTCCACATTCATATTGAGATAATTTATATTTGATAATTTTCTGAGTGTTTTTCTCCCTGAAAGAGCTTTTAAGAGTTGAACGTTGAATTACAAGTTTAGTTTCTAATTGAGTTATACTTTGCGTGTCCATCTCATCAGCTCTAAGTCTGTCTTCTAGTTGTTTCTCAAGTGATAAAATATTAGCTAAGATAGCCTTAGTCTCTTTCTTATGTATAAAGTTTTGTTTGAATACATATTGCTGCGCAACTCCCCTAATAAAAGCTTTGCAAGCATCCCAAACTGTTAGGAGATTAGCAGTATTGATATTAATTTCAATAAATTCCTTAATATGTTCCTTTAACTTAGCTACAAATACTGCGTCTATTAGCAAATATCTAGGGAATGTGAAAAGTCTACATTCAGGCATCCTTTGAGTGATATTAAATATAAGAAGTATGGGGCCATGATCGGATGAGATCCTTGGGAAAATCTCCATATGTCCTGTATCAATAATTTCATCCGAAGCCCACGCCAAATCTATTCGTGAGCACCGTTTATGAGGTGAGGAGTAATAGGTATATCCAGGTATTTCAGGAAACACGTTTCTCCATACGTCTTTAACGTTATGTATCCTTGCTAATTCTAAGATTGCCGCCCTAGTTTTGCGCATACGTCGAAAAATACCTCTTTTTGTAACATCCTGATCATAATCTAGCACACAGTTAAAATCCCCCATCAAAATAAGTTCTCCCTCCCATGCGAGAAGTTCCATGTTTAACCAATGAAAAATATATGGGTCATCGGTGTTGGGCTCATAAATGGCACAAAAAACATATTTACGATTTTCCAACTTCAATTGAGTAATTGCCCAGCGACCCCCATTATCTGCCATAGATTTAATCACTTCTACACATAGTTGTTGTTTCTTCAAAATAGCTACGCCTTGTATAGGAGCATTTAATGAAGTAAATATTAGCATCTCATATCCCAATTGACCCAATAGCTTCTTGTCCTTAAAACAAATATGCGTTTCGGTTAACAAAGCCATATGTGGATCATATATTTTCAGTTCCTCATATATCAAATTTCTTTTGTTTTTATTATTCAAGCCTGAAACGTTCCAGGCTAAACATCTAAAACGCAGCATACGGACAAGTTACTAAATCATAATAGACTGCACCTTTCCTTGTATTTAAACTCATTATTAGACTATAAGATACTACATCAATCGCCCTTGAACGTGTCTTGTCTTTTTCTGTTTTTTCCTCCCACCCTTTCCCCGGGTGTCCTATCCCTTCCCCACAGTCACCCTCTACCTCTGCCCCCCAACCCTTGAAGCACCCCCTCCCCGTGTCTACCCGGAAGCTTACCCCTATCTTCTGCTGCCGCTCTAAGGGCAGCCAGTGAGAAAGATCGCCCCGAGAGCCCCTTCTCTCCGTATTAACCTCATAACAAAAAAGCATCCAAAATCACAAGCATAAAGAAAGTGTCCCAGTGAATTTACCATAAGTCTTACTATCCTAGATTTCCTTACTTTCCATTTTATTACTATTTCTAGTCTCTCCCCCTCTCTCTTATCCTCCTTTTCTTCCTTTTCTTAATCGGTCTATTTTTAAGCATTTGAATTCATTTTAGCGAGTAATTGCTCTGCCTCCTTTACATCATTAAAAAAGTAAGTATGACCAGATTTCATAACTTTGAGGCGAGCAGGTTCTTGGAGAAAAACTGTGGCACCCTTGGATTTGAAAGAATCAATCAATTTACGCAGCCCCCATCGTTTATCCATAGTTATCTTACTAAAGTCCGATTTAACGAAAAAAGTTATATTGTCAAGTGTCACAGGAGTATTAGGTCTAGCTTTTATTGAGACCGCTTGTCTTAGCAAATAGTTGCCGAAGTAAATCATAATTGGGCGTGGATATTTACTTTCCTTGTTTTTTAGAGTTATAGGTAATCTATGCACCCGCTGCAATTGAGAGTCCCAGTCCCAATCGGACAGGTCAGGAAATGCCCTTTCAAATAATTTGACCAGATAGGCCCTGGCATCTGAGCCTTCTGATCCCTCGGGTATGCCAAAAAGTCTCAAGTTCTGTCGCCTCTGTCTGTTTTCCAATTCTTTCGCTTTATTCTGTAGGGACCCAATCATCTCATTGTGCTGATCTACTTGACCAGTAGTAGTGACTAGGGTTTCCTCCACTTTGACAGCCCTTTGTTTTAATCCATCGATCTCTTTTGTTACCCCATTCAGTTTATTAGTAACTTCCTGCAAACTAAGTTGCATCTTGGTGTTATCTTCCCTTAATTGAGGAAATTGTTTTTGAGTCTCTTGATGGTGTATCGTTAACGTTTTTAAGATTAGATCCAAGGAAGAAGATTCAGGAGTTGTTTTAGGAGGGTAAGAAGATGTTACAGATTGCAGAAGGGGGACCTTGTCTCCAATAGCAGTGCTACCCGGTGATTCGTCCCTGAATTTGGACTGAAAATGGTCAAGAGATGGGCAAATTTCATCGGTAGTTGCCATTGAAGATACCTCAGATGTCTCTAAATTTAGATCTTGATCATGATTTATCAACCCCCCATTTTTTATTGGAGGAATTTGCTGATTTTGCTGGTTTTTCAAAATGCCCCCTTCTATGGGAGTAATTCCTGAAGGACACAAAACGGTATTCTTAATAGTCCCTCGCGGTTGCATCCACTTAAGCAGAGGTGTCTGATCTCTGATGGATTTCTCTACTATAGATATTGGTACTGAAGTCGAGGGTAGCATTATAGATTTCAGTTTTCTCCCCCCTTTCTTTGCTTTATTTTTTTTTCTCCCCGCTTCTTAGAACCAGAGGGGTTATTGTCCTTAGCTTCGAGTATGGCATGATCTCGCTTTTCGAACTCTCCTTCTTCTTCGAAAATCTCCTCATACTTGTGCTCATCGTTAGAGTCATTAACCAATATATCTTCTGGCGCCGCGGCACACTCTCCAACTGCTCTCGGTTTGCCCAGGCTCTGATCCCACACCATAGGTTGAACTGGTACTGGCTCTGGTGCAGGTGCCGGTGAAAAAACGCTGTTATTTTCAGTTATTATATCCCTTGAAGCGGGGACCACTGCCCCTGACCGCGCAAAGATAAGTTCCTTAGATAACCCAGTATTAATGTCTTTATCAAATTGGATAACATGATTGGATGGATGGGACTGTGGAGATGGAAACAGAGAAGCAGCATTTATATTGGATTCTTCTTCAAACTCTTCCTCTAGGTTTCTGTCCTGTTCTATCAATGTTCCATTCCACCCCTTCAGTCCCCGCCGATATTTCCGTCTGTACCAAAGCCGCTTCAGCCTCTGTGTCTGCATCTGGGCTCCTGGTAGGGGCAGTGACCACCATTGCTTTACCAAATTCAGTCGCTGCAGCCTGTACAAGACAGCCATCAGCATCAGGGCCCATGGTACCCATAGTGCCCATAGTATCCATCAAAGCGTTCCTGTTTATTAAATATTTGCCGTTATCCTTTAACATTAGTGAGGAAGAACTACCTCTGGAAGGTGTAGATAAAGGTGTAGATAAAGAGAGAGGGTACGAGGGGATGGATTGAGACTTACCAGCGTTGTCAGCATTAGTCTCTGTATTGCCGGGACTTTCAAGGGCATTAACAACTCGCCTCGGCGCCCTCGCCACTACTGCGGGTGAGATCGGCTTAATCATTTTGAATACCAGAGCGGAACCTTCTTCAGCGCTTTCTCCCGAGGGAACACCTTTCCCTGCTCGATTCTGTCACGCTGGGTTTTTACGCGTCATTAGCGCTGCCTTTTTTGTTTTTCTTCCTTCGTGAATCAAAAAAAAAAAAGGGGGGGGGGGAACCAGAGACAGCCGCAAACACAAGTCCTTAAACCAAGTCTTTAAACCTCTCTCCCTCTCTCCTCCTTCCCCTACAGCAATCCTTGTACCGCAAAAAAAAAGGTACAGCAACTCACCACAGCTTCGTTGGTTCGTTTGTTCTTTGGCTTCAACAGTCCCAAAAAAAAAAGAAACCGAAATTGTACTAGAGACAGGTGAGCTTTGCTGAAAAACTGTAAAGCTATAAGCTATAAGCTATAGAACTGAAGATTATAAGCTTGGCCGTGGAAGGACTTTCCCACTGCTCCTTTGTTGAATCCTTTACAATCTCAATCTCAATCTTTCACCCGCTTCCGTGCCTCCATGTCAGCATGCTGGGAAGATGTCGAGAGGGGCGAGAAAGCACCGAATGCAGAACGCTGTGCAGTTCCCAAAGCTTCCACCGCAGTTGACGGAGGAGCAGTGCACTCAGCTGCAGCAGCCCTGCGCAGCCCGACCCGTCTCCACGCCCCCAACGAGGCAGCAGCGAGCACAGCCACTCGGTAACTCAATCACCTGTGCAATTTCCACCGCGATTGATAGAGCGGCGGTGCGCTCAGCCTGCAGTAGCCCTGGTCAGCCCGTTCTGTCTCCTCGTCTCCAGAGCGGCGGTGCGCTCAGCCTGCAGTATCCCTGGTCAGCCCGTTCTGTCTCCTCGTCTCCAGAGCGGCGGTGCGCTCAGCCTGCAGTAGCCCTGGTAAGCCCGTTCTGCCTCCACGTCTCCACGAGGCTGCTGCGAGCACAACCATCAATCCATCAATCCCAGGTAACTCAAACGCTTTCTCTATACCTTCACGGTGCTTAGATAGTATACTTCATTCGGCGAAAGAAACGCCAGTTCATCTCGGAGTACAGAGTACGGAGCTCAATCGGGAGCGACCACTCAGTGGCGTTTCCAATCCGCCATCTTGCTTTCAGTCACCAGCTATAGTCACATTCTCATAAATAAACATCCTTTTTATTTGACTCTATCACACTAATATACGCCAGAAACCCAATTTCATTTAGGACCATCAGTATGACACATTGCAAAGCCCACCAGGTCACAATGGTGAGCTTGAACAAGTTTCGATACTGTGTCGAGGAGTATCAAGTCATACGCCCATTTCATTTCTAAAAAAAATTCCATACTGGCTTATGCATAAAGCCTTTGTTCTTTTCTATTTTATAAATATTTCCCCCTGTCACAAGGTAAACGGTTTACAGCATTTTCATATTTCTCATTTACTTCTGATTCAATTTACCTATGGATACATCAATTAATCCTCCCACAGCGCAGAGGTTCATGACACCTAATGCCCATTCCACTGTGCAAGTAAGGTTCCTCAAAGTAGGGGAATATACAGAAGTTATGTCCAGCCACCCCGTGAGTCAGGGAAGGCTGTCCAGAGACTCCATAACAATTTAGGTTGCACATCACTACCATGCGGTGGTACCTCATGGGTGCAATTTGAACATTCCAAAACTTAGAAATTCAACAACTCCACCATTGCTCATTAGAAATGCCACTCTTTGTTTTCCTTTTGTCCGGTATCCTACAAGGGATTTTATTTCAAAATAGTAAGACAAAAGTTATCCATATCATTTATGAGTGCCC
Organism: Lissotriton helveticus; assembly: GCF_964261635.1. Classification (NCBI taxonomy): domain Eukaryota; kingdom Metazoa; phylum Chordata; class Amphibia; order Caudata; family Salamandridae; genus Lissotriton; species Lissotriton helveticus. The sequence goes on from NC_136068.1 coordinate 790,645,743, forward strand.
AAACTAATGGCCTCAAATATATGGATTTATAAATAAATTGAAAAAATCTAAAGTGAAGAAATCAATCAGCAACACGTGTTTACCTTTTTTTGTAGAACGTTATAGTCAAATAGTTAAATTCAAAGTGTACAAAACAATATTCACCTTAACATATTGACAGAGATTGGCAATCTTCCAGATAAAAATGTCTAATATTCACTTATGTAACACATTTCAAAAGCCTATTAGAAATAGAATTTTTTATTTCACATTCAATAAATAAAATTCTAAATAACAATGTATTCACAGAAAATGGGTTAAACTGGTCGACGTTTCAGTCTTGTCATGTGTTACATCTAGTTGACCATCCTCAGGACAGAAAAAGCCTTATGTGAACTGAAGACCCCTTCAAGACTAGATCATTGTAGGACCTTACAGTAATTAGTTCCAGTAGGTTATAAATTCATTGAAAACATTTTTGCCATCAATATGTCATGAACAAATTAAAGTTGATAAAATGTTTCGCCGTCATAAATTGGCGTGTCTACAATGAAGCTTAAATTGTCACATACATGTGGCGCCATCTGAGTTTGGCATCCCGGAAGAGAGAAACAAAACAGCTGCTCTTATTGTGACTCTTCGTTTTTCTGGCTGCATATTTCACAATAGTGCCTACTGTCAAGGGTTTAGAAATTCAGAGAAGAGAACTTCTATCTAATAAACTATGAAATACAAGGGTTGGCACAAAATGAGTGCAGCTGTTACTGTTAAAAATTATAATAATCTTTTTAGTACTGAGGCAACAGTAAAGATAAACGTGTTTGTATGCTTACGTTTTTTTCACAATTTTAATATCTATATAAAAGAGCTGTGGAAAATCCTGGATGAGAGGGATATTGAATTAAAGATTTGCAAAAAGTGTATTGACCTAAGAGGACCATTCAGTAATGTAGATGGAGAACAGTGTGAAGATACCTGCTTCCAAGTAAGGGATCATTTGTTGTCTGGGGTCGCACCCAACATTGAATCTGTGATCTAAAACATTCAGAAGACATCTTTTGTCTCTTCCTGAAGACAAACGAATGATGCCAATTTGAAGTACAAGGCATATGATACTAAAATGCACTTTTAAAAATGTGACATCTTGTTTTGTATTATTTGACTTGCGTTGAGGCATAGTTTTGCTGCATTTTGTGTGCTGTCCTCCTTTTTTAGTCGTTCATTATTATGTTCCATTTGTCTTAATTTATTTTTGTTTCCATTTTATCCTCTACTATCCCTGCCTTTCCTTTTGCCAGAGCATTAAGTACCCTATTTTTTAAAAAAATGCTCTGTGTAGTTTTTGTTCTTGTTTGCAAAGGTCAGCCAATAAAATGCTTAAATGTCACTGAAACTGAACTGCATTAGAGTGTGTAAACACATACACATACCACTCCCCCATCTGCCTACACCCACATCTTCTGCAGTTATATGAACTGCGGAAAAACAGAGAGCGGTACATTATTCGATCTGCTGTCAAGAGCATTGGCTCTCGTTGAAAAACACGGAGGTCTCATGCAAATACACAAACAGACGGCTGCAAAAGGCAGCGTGTGATCTGCCAATGTTTTGATTTCTGCAGCCACAACATTGCTTTAGTAGGCACCTCGAGCAGCTGGAAAAACAAAATGGAGGCAGAAGGAGTAGCACTGCAGTGTGCAATCACAACATACTACGCCTCCTCTTGGGCACCTATGGGTGCTCTGAAGAAAACACTGCTGCCCATGCCCTGACCCCTGCAAACACCAACCCCAGGTGTCCACCCCAAGGGCTTCTTGTGTCCACCAGTGAATGACCAAGCAGTGCGGTCTGCAGCAGGCAACGATAACAAGGCTTTTTAGATTGAAAGCACAAAAGCAGTGCTCCAAACATTATTTGTGATGGCATGCGTATGCATGACACCAGTCTTTCCTTGCACCTGCTTTCCTTCTTCATCCACAAACATCAACTTATACCAAACTATTGTAAAATGCATTATGGCAGTGTCAGTCTTATCACATTGATTACCTGGTAGAGACTACACAGTGCACTTGAAAACATTTCTTAGGACCTTATCTAGGGTTTGGTGGGTGAGATATTCTAGTTACAATGTACTCGTAATACAGCGATCCATCATGTTTGTAAAGGCTGTCACATTAATTCTCAGCTTTTCGAATGTGTAATGAGTTTATTGTGATTTTGAGGCCCAGATCTTTGGCTGGCACTATTTAATTTTCTTAAGTAAGTGATGGTAGTGCCTACTCCTAACACTTTAAACCACTATATTATGAAAACAGGATTCAGAAGGCAGTCATGTGTGCCACGATATTTTGTTAATATTTGTTATGTGGCATCTTGTTGTGATAGTGGCATCTATTGTTTTTTGTGATACTTTGTGTCTGTGCTGCATTATTGCATTGTGATTGTGTTGATTCACTTAGCAATGGGGTTGTCCCTACCCCCCACAAATCCGCGGTTATTATCCCTATCTTAAAAAAGGCCGGCGCCGACCCATCATCCCCTTCGAACTATCGCCCCATCTCTCTCTTGCCTTACTTGGGTAAGGTTTTAGAAACCCATGTGACCAGCACCCTGAGCACCCACGTGGAGATAAATCAGTGCCTCTCCCCCTGCCAGGCGGGCTTTCGGCCCCTCCACTCTACGGAGAAGGTGGTGATCTCAGTGATGGACGGGCTACGTGAAGGCATCGATACCAACCTCCCGCAAGCCCTCATTCTCTTAGATCTGTCCGCCGCTTTTGACACGGTGGACCACTCCATCCTCCTCACCCGTGTCAGGGCGGCGGGCATAGAGGGCTTAGCCTTCGCGTGGCTCGAGTCCTTCCTGAGTGAGAGGGCTCAGGCGGTCCATCTTGCCGGCTTCACTGCTGCTTCCCGCAAGGTAGTGTGTGGTGTCCCTCAGGGCTCTTCACTTTCCCCTCTTCTGTTTAATTTATACATCTACCCCCTCATTTTTATGTTGCAGCAGCTCGAGGTCACGGTGTTTAATTACGCCGATGACCTCCAGCTAATTTTTAACCTTTCCCATTCTTCCTCATCCGCCCTGAATGTCCAATCTGTCATGTTGTTCATTCAGGACTGGATGAACTGCAACCACCTCAAACTCAATCCGGACAAGACGGAGCTGGTCTTGACCGGAGGTGGTTGCAGCCCCTGGTCTCCGTCCCACTGGCCCCCTTCACTTGGTGTTCCCCCACTCCCTGTTCCCAAGGTCAAAACTCTCGGTATCCTCCTTAATTCCCAACTTTCTGTTCACTCTCAGGTTAGCTCTGTTGTGTCCTCTTGTTTTTTTTCCCTTAGGACAATCAGGAAGATCTCCCGCTTCATTTCCCTCCCGGCTCTAAAAATCATCGTGATGGCAATGGTGCTCTCACGCCTTGATTATGGCAACATAATCTATAATGGCGCGCCGGCCTATGCTATTCACCGTCTGCAACTAGTGCAGAACCAGGCTGCTCGCCTGATTCATGGCCTGCCTAAATTTTATCGTGCCACCCCTCTACAGCAGGCACTACACTGGTTGCCTGTGAAAGAGAGAGCCTTATTCAAACTTGGCTTCCTCACCTTTCAGGCCAAAATGGGCACCGCTCCGGAGTTCATATGCTCTGCCATCAAGCCTTACATGCCGGGTAGAGAACTCCGCTCCACCCACATGGCACTCCTGACCACTCCACGATTCAAAAAGAAGAAGGCTGGTGGAACAAAATTTTCTGTCCTCGCCCCAGCTTTCTGGAACTCTCTCCCTGTGGGACTGCGCACCTCATCTTCCTACATAGAGTTCCGAAAAAGTCTTAAAACCTTGCTCTTTTCCCGTGCCTTTGCTGCCTAATTTCTCCTTGCCACTGTTGTTGCTCGCAATCTGAAAAGCGCCATGAAACCGCTTGGTAAAAGCGTGCTTAATAAATATTTTTAAATTCAAATTCAAATTCAAATTGTGTTGTACTGCATTTGTGTCGAATGCTAATTGTTCTGTTGTGTTGTTCCCTGTTATATTTCAAATGTTTTGTTATGTTGTTTTGTTTATGTTATTGTTAAATATTCTGTCATTCACTTTACAGATGCCAAACAGATTGCTGCTACTTCAGCTAAAAGCAACATATGCCTTGAAAGTAACCCTGGGTAGGAACTCCGCTCCGCTGGCGGAGCTTGCAGAGTTTTGCATACTCCCAGTTCCACGGAGAACGCAAAGTTCATGCAAAACTTCCCACTCCGCAGCGGAGTGGAGATCAGCCCTGAACCCTCCTGCCTCCACACCCCTCAATAAATATTTTGTAAAATAAAAATGAAAATTAAGGTAAATAAAACACACTTACCTTCACTCCTGCATCTCCGGGCTGCCCTCCTCCTCCTCACTGTGGTCCTGCAGAATCCCCTACGTCAGACATATGTCATGGTAGGACTGCGTATGTGCATGCAGTCCTACACGACGTACATCTGACGTAGGGGATTCTGCAGGACCACGGCAGGGAGGAGGAGGGCAGCCTGCAGACGCTGCGATAAAGGTAAGTGTATTTTATTTACCTACATTTTTATTTCTATTTTATAAATATTTATTGAGGGTAGTGGAGGCATGGAACGGCGCTCCACAGTGGTGCTGCCCAACTCCTTGGAGCTGTGCATAGAGCAACTCTGCCTGCTCTGCCCTGTGTAACTTGAAAGTTCCTGTGACAAGTGCCATTTTACCATTGCCCGAGGTGGTAAAATAGCACTACATCCATTATTCAACTACTTAAGAAGCCAATCAGCCCAAAACTGTGGCCAAGACTGACTCTAAACTTAGCTCTCACACTTTTCGCTATACTTTATAAGGCCTTGGAAAGCAGATTCATATTAAAACAATCATTAAAAGGTTTATGCTGGATAAATACTGATGATGCGAAATATTTGAAAACACCTTTATGACATAGGTACCGATTTTAAGATACAAAGAACTAAGGGCCAGATGTATGTGGGCCAATACCGGTCGGTAACGGCCGAAATTCGGTAATTTCGGCCATTACCGACCGGTATTGTTCATTCGGGATGTAAGGGACCAAAAAGTAGCTGAATCGGTAAAGTTTCCGAATCGGTAAAGTTACCGAATCGGTAACCTTACCGAATCGGTAAATATACCGAATCGGAAATTTTACAGAATCGGTAAATTTACCGAATTGGAAACTTTACGATTCGGTATATTTACTGAATCGGTAAAGTTTCCGATTCGGTAAATTTACCGAATCGGAAAATTTACCGATTCGGTAAATAAGAAATGGTTAAAATGAATTTCGAGATGTAGGTCCCCTTTTAAATACAGAATTTGCATGAAATTCGGTATTTAAGAGTCGGTATTTACCATGGATTGAAAGCAGGTGGTAACCAGGTGCAGGCTATAAAAAAGGACCCAAAATGCACCAGAATGGCGGCATTCTATGTCATTACGAGGCGGCTATGGCTCCAGGCAGAAGGAGAGAGGGTCTGGAGGAGGGAGGAGCAGGTGTATAGGCAGAGGATCACACTATTCCAGCTCACTGAGCCTGAGATCCTACAGAGGTACAGGCTGGCCCCACAAACAATCCTAGACCTCATCAGGGACCTACTCCCACTATTGGACCATCCTACCCCAAGGGCGCACGCCATCCCACCCCATGTGCAGGTGCTGTGCAGCCTACACCTGCTTGCATCTGGAAGCTACCAGAGTGTGGTTGCTGCGGTAGGTGGGGTGTCCCAGAGCTCTCTGTCCCGTTTCTTGACAAAATTCCTTGATGCCATGTTGCAGAGAATGCAGCACTACATTAGCTTCCCTGCTACGCATTCAGAACTGCTAAGGAGGAAGACAGACTTCTACCAGATGGCTCAGTTCCCTAACATCATTGGCTGCATTGATGGTACCCACATACCAATATGCCCACCTGCTGCCACAGAGTACATTTATCGGAACCGTAAATCCACCCACACCATAAATGTACAGGTGATCTGTGATGCAAAATACGTGATCACTGACATAGTAGCCAAATTCCCAGGGAGTACCCACGACTCCTACATCTTCCAAAACAGTGGAATGTATGAACGCCTGACTGCGGGGGAATTTGGCGAAGGATACTTGCTAGGTGAGACACTGTGTGGAATTCACTTGAATCGTATAACTGGTGGATGTGTGTGAGCATGTGATTAATGTCAATTTCTTATTACTAATAGGGGACAGTGCATATGCCCTCCGGTCCTTCATCCTCACACCCTACCTCAACCCAACAACACCAAGTCAGAGGAGATACAACAGGGCACACAAAACAACTAGAAACATTGTGGAGCGCACCTTTGGCATGTCGAAGAGCAGGTTTCGCTGCCTCCATAAAAGTGGAGGGGCCCGCCAATACACACCTATCACCTGCTGCAAAATGATTGCAGCTTGTGCAATGTTGCACAACCTGGTGGTCAAGAAGGGCACAGAAGTGGAAATCTCAGATTATGAGGACCATGACGACGAGGAAGCAGTCCCTGAACCACACTCATCTGGAGGACCAACATCAACTGATGGCAGACACAGACGTGAAGAGGTCACACGCAACTATTTTTAAGTAAGTAAGGAGACAAACACAGGCGTAGAATGCTGCCTCAATAGTTTAATTTTGTAATGACGTTTGTTTTTTAAAGCACAAAAGTGCAACAAAAAGCATTCAACTGCAATGCTCTCAGTTCTGGTTAATTTCACCATGAACTGTGAAAGTTATTTCCTTGCTCGCTTCCCAGTAACACTAGTAGGTTGTTCAACCTGCTCACTGTCTTGCTGGCCTGTGGCCTCAGCAGGGCGCCTGCTCCTCCTAGTTTCAGTTACAGGGGTGCTTCCAATGCTGCTCCTGCTCGTGCTCTCCTCACTTATAGGCACATCCAGAGCAGCTGTGTGTGCAGTTTGTGCATTCAACAGCGCCTCAAGGGCACTGGTCATCCTGCCCATGCCCCTGGTGACCTCATTTGTGTTTTGTGTCATGGCCTCCTGCATGTTGGAGCTCCTCCTGCATAACAGGGATGTGGCAGTGGCCAGGCGGTTGATGGCTGTACTTTGGACATGTGCACGACGCCTATCCCTGTGCCATGCAGCAAAATCATTGTCTAATTTGGTGCATAGTAGCTGCACCGAGTTGTTCATTCCCTGCATCCCTGCTGCCATCTCCTTGTTGACCTGTACCATCTACTTGTTGACCTGTACCATCTCACTGATGCCCTTTCCTATCTCTCCCATGTGACTATTCAGGGAGCTCAGCTGTAGTTGGCATGCCTGGATGGCTCTTCCCTGCATCCTTTGTATCCGCACCATGCTCCCCTCCAGACCAAGGAACACACTTCCACCCTCAACTGGTGCATCTGCTGGCCTTTCTTGCACTCTGCGGCGTCTTGCAGTACCATGGCCTATCCCTGCACTGGAGTGTGTTGTGCCACGGCTCACAGCTACAGGCAAGTTCTGTTGTCCGTCACCCTCCATGTCAGCTGCTACGGACTCCAATTCGGGGAGTGGAGCCACAACATGCCTCCTGCCTGGTTGTGATGGGGGTATGACATCATGCTGTGATGCTGGCATTTCTGGTGATGACAGCAGGAGAGGGGACTGTGATCTGCTAGGGGACGCCAGCAACTCTTGGGCCATTTCTGTGTCCTGGGCAGGTGGATGGCTACTTGATGCAGCTTTCTCCTGTGGTACGTTGGGGGTACTTTGTCCTGCATCCTCCCTCTCCTCCCTCTCAGGTGGTGTCCCTTCAGCCTCCTGCGAGCGCCTGCGAGACGTTTCACCTGTGGACATATGAGCGTGCATTAGCTAAGCGCTACAGTCTCACAGTCACTACAATTAAATAATTATCACATTGGCCATGTTCTGCATGCAGTCATTACATGTACTAATTGGTTGGTGTGCTGTATGACATGTCCTTACATTTCCTATCTACATATCCCATCATGCATTGGCCCTGTATATTGCTAGCAGTACTGGAGTTGGGTTCACTTGCCCACTAAGGGTACAGGTAAGGGTGTTGCTATTGGGGGGAATGCAGTGCATTTGTCTTACCTTTTTTGCTTGCAGCTCTGGCCGACCTGTCTACTTCTCCCAGTCCGCAGACGCTGTCTGATTCTAGGGTTGAGGCCACCATCTCCTCCAGGTCAGTCAGGGGGGGTGCTGGGTTCTTGCCTCTGCCTGTTTTTGATGCCTGCTTGTGTTGTTCTGCCATTTTCTTCTTTGTTTGGCTCCTCAGGTCATAAAAACGTTTTTTTAGGTCATCTATGTCCCTGGTGGTCACCCCCACGGCATTCACTTTCTCCATAATGTCCAGCCAGATTTTTCTTTTGGCTGATTCAGCCACAGTGACTGCCTGCCAAACAATTTGTGGTGCACCTTGACCACCTCCTCCACAAGGACCTGCAGCTCCATGCTGCTGAATTTCAGCTTCCCCCTCCTCTCAGGCTGCTCTTTTTCTTGGCTGCTTGTCATTTTTCACTTTTAAAAGTGCTCCAAACCCTTTCTGTTGCTCCTGCACTCTGCTCAGCTCCAACTGCCTTTCCAGAAGCTTCTAATTAGTTGCAGCTGCCTGTGTAGCACTTCCTGGTAGGGAGGGGGAGGGTGGTGGCACCTGATTGGCTGCCTACTTGAGTTTCACTTTTGTTAGCTTTCCGAATCGGAATTTACCGAATCGGTATTTACCAAATCGGTTAAATACCGATTCGGTATTCCCCATTCATTCCTATGGGCCTTTCGGCCCATAGGAATGAATGGGGAATACCGAATCGGTACCGATTTGGTAAATTCCGATTGTCCGATACCGAATTTTACCGAATCAGTATTTTTTACCGATTTCTTACCTAGATCCCATTTTCAGATTCTAAAATACCGATTCGGTAAAATTCGGTATTTTAGTATCGGTAAAATGGATTTACCTACATCTGGCCCTAATTGTTCACATTGCATGTAAAATGAGAAAAGACAGCAATAGAGACAGGTGAAGTAACAGCACTGTAAAAGTGTGCTTGAAAGAGTTAGAAAAGGAGAAAATACATTCATAAATAGTTATGATGCTTACTAATTGGTTTTTGTTAACAAAGTATGGGCCTTATTCCGAGTACGGTGGTCCTAGGACCATCGTACTTGCTGTGGTGGTCTGAATCCCGGCAGCATTTCAAGTATGGTGGTCGGATGGCCACCTCCGCTAGGATCCAGGACCCCGCGGCGGTGGTGCAACACAAAGGGCAAGAATATGCTGGTGGTTCTGCTGCAGCACCTCTGGGCATATTCTGAGTTGCATTTCCACCACCCATTTCATAGCAGTGGGCCCGCCTTTAAAAGGATGGCAGAAATTCAACTAAAGGGGCCCTCAAAGGGTCCTCTGGTGCTTCTGGGCCTGGAGTTGTATGCGGGGACACATGTTGTGCTCACTGGAATTGCACCCCCTTTCCTGCACAGTGTGGCATGCACGACATGGTGCATGCCACTCCGTGCAGGAATGTGTTGCAGGCATTGACACTGCACCAGTCTGTTGTAAAGGCTCTGCTATGTGTCTAACACAGCCGCCACCATGAGACCGCCGCAGCATCGCCCGCTCACCCTGGATTCAACTCAGAATCCAGCAGTTGGGTGCATGAGGGGCTTGGCAGTACTCCAGCGGTGGAGGTGCTGCAGAAGGACTGCCAAACTCGTACTAACGCCCTATGTATAAGATGATGTATTAATTACTCATCAGTTGATGAGACTAATGATCTAATGGTGTGACTTAGCATTTCTATTGTCTTTCATTGAAACTCATTATGAACAAAATATGGTGTAACAATATGATAAAAGTAGTTAGGAAGTTGAAATTTATAAATGTGATAGTAGAGACTATAACAAATATAAAGGGTAAGAAACAATTTTAGTAAAATGATTTTCAAGAATACATTTCATGTATGGATGTTGATAAATTGTGGCAGTAGGCCATAGCTAATGTTAATCAATTTTGTGTAACAATACAAAGGTGAGACATTTATTATTATTGTCTTATCATGAAATGATGATTTAACTGCATTATATTTGATTCTAATTGAGTTTAATTAATTGAAAGCTGACATATGCTTTTTTCTAAGCAAAAGAATTAGATATTGTTGCGTGTTTAACCCCCCAGCGACCCTCTACCAGGTAGTACGAAAGCCCTATGCTCAAGCTGGCAGCAGAGGGCATGTACTTACCCCTTGGTGGGAAACCTGGCGGTCCGTGAAGGTGAGGATGACATCACCCGTAAGCAGTTGATTTGGGTTTAGAGGTTGTGAAAAAAGCTGGCCCTGTCATTTACTCCATGTCCCATAGCCAGTCACCAAGCAGAATGGAACAGTAAAATGAGCAGCCCAGCTGGCAGGAACAGAATATAAAACTGGGAGTTCAATCAGGCCTTTTGCCCCCCCTGCCAACTTCCAAGTAGCATGCTCACTATTCCTTTCATCCACAGTTTGGAGAGTGCGGCAGGATAACCTCGGGCCACGATTCCAGTTAGCAATCCCACTGCAAGGAACCCTGCAGTTTCACAAGCTCCGGCTCAAAAACACAGCTGCAGCCATTGCAGGCCGTGCACGCATCGTCCTGGTGTGGAGGGGGGGAGTGGCCACGGTGCACTCAACCGGCAGCTTGCATCCCGGCGTCCTTCTCTGGTAATCTCTGCAAGTACAGTATAGCAATGCAACATGCAATTCCACCAGTGACTTTTAGGGGAGATGGAGTAGAGCTGAGGAAGAATGAGAGAGCAAAGGAAAAAGGAAAACAAAAAGAGGAAAAAAAAACTTTTGGAGGAATTCCCAACATGCAAAACTTCTCTAAAATTACTGCCACAACCCTTCTTGACTCCCCAGAGGGTTAAAATACGGGTAGGGCAAGCAGTAGCCTGGGCAACTTGCACCACGTCCTCACAAAAAGACCTGGTTTTGTCTACAGAAAATTTTGAGATGGCAACCACAGAGCTCTCACAGAAAGACTGTCAGGGGGGTGACTCAGTGATCTGGATACGAGTTTTGGTCCCGTTCTTGGATACTCTGCAGGTGAGGGCCCTCCAACTGCACAGATAGCTGTAGAGGAATCAGAGGCGATTACTCCCATGAGTGATTCTGAGGTTGGAAAATCCAAGGTACTTAAAAAATAGCCTTTATTTTTTAAGGTTAAATCTGAGTCAAGGCATGGCGCAGAAGTGGTGGAGAGTGCTCCACCAGTAGCTGTAAAGTCCCCTGGCTCAATGGAGGGTATGTCTCCCAGAGGTGACAGTAATGTTTTATCACAACTTCCACTACAATCTTTACTAACTCCCTCACAGAGACCACCTGGATTAACCATGCCGGAACTCACAGGGCAGGCAGTACCCAAAAACACTGAAGTGTTGGTAGCACAAACCAAATCGGCCCTTGAATCAACTCAGGAAGGACCATGCACTCTGCAATGGGATGCCAAGAGCTTGCTTAACCTAATTTTAGAGCAGATTAGGAAGCTTAAAGCCTCTCAAACTGTGGAGATTGCTGCTATTAATACCAGGCTGACAAAAATTGAAGATAATGTGGCCTGGGTCCTGGTGTGACTCAGTGAGGCAGAAACCAGGATATCGCAGCTGGGGATCAGGTTTCCATCATGAAAGATAAGGTAGCTGCTCGCCAGAGCCAAAAATCTGCAATGGAATATAAATTAGAGGAATTGGAGAACCACTCTAAATGCTCTAATCTTCATATCCTTGGTGTTCCACAATTTCTTGAGGGTGGATTCTTTTATTTAAAAAAATTTCCTCCTGGAATATAATGGGGATTTGACTCTCACAAGGCCTTATCTTATGTCAGCATATCTCCCTCCCAAGGCCAAATTTCCGCTGACGATCCTTGTCAATTTTGGATATTACAGGGTGAAGGAACAAATTCTATCCAACATGGTGAAGCAGCAATAGTTTACCTCTTCGGAAGTACCATTATGTTGCGTTTTCCCTGATATGTTCTCCTCTGCAGCCAAAAGGTGGAAAGAATTTGTTAAAATGCTGCATTTGTTCAAAGAACAGGGGGCACTGGCAATGATTGCACAACGAAAGAAAACTAAAAGTGTTTGTAAAAGGAAGACTCCATGTATTTTGCAATGTCCCCCAAGCCCAGGAGATATTGCAACGAATCTATAATAATTCCTAATTTCTTCGCTTGGGTCTTTCTAAATGGATGCTATGACTGTCTGTATTTTTTTCTGTCTTTCTTCTTTTTCTCTCCCTTTTTGAATTTGTTTCAGATAGTTTGTGGGGGATTCCTTTTTTCTCTTTCACATCCTGGTGTGGGGAGAGATGGGCTGGGAAGCCCAATAGCTCCTGGCACAAGATCAAGGTGCCAGTTTGGGTGAGTGGTATAAGCCAGTTAGGCGTGAGCAGGGACTGTGGACTGCTCACCTTGGCTTCTTGGGGTGGGGACGTGGGAGGTACGGTGGAGGGGGTTTGTAGGAATGGGAAGCAAGAAAGGATAAAGAGATCCATTTCTAAATTTCAAAGTCAATTGCAAATTGCGCTATATAAACTTTATTTGTAAATTTACATCCAATGAGTGTCAGTGCTGTATCAGTGAAATACCTTTGTGGGTGGTCAGGTATATGGGAGGATTTATTTGTCTTAAGTTTTAGTTTTATATGAGACCCCTCCATGGCTAAAATAATTTAATGTGCTAATGGGTAAAAGGGAAATCCTAAAAGTGGTCTCCTTTAATGTTGTTGAGTGTCGATTTAGATACGGTATATAGGTTTCCTGATTTATGTCCTTATGTAGGCACAATTCACATTGCACTTATTTAGGCATAGAAATCCTACCCTTATTGAGCCATTATCCATGCGAACCAAATACAGGCATTTTTCACCTACATCTGTTCAAATACGTTCTTGGAAAACCAGACTCTTAAGCCTTTAGGACTTCCCCTTGCTTTGATTATTGATTTTTCCAAAAACTCATTTACTATGCATGAACATCTATTCCTTAGGGGTTCATTCACGATGTTCCTATGCCCGACTTTAACGTCAATGCTGGCATTCCTAAAACACCTTCAAGGTATAAATATACCTTCACTTGCCCTGGCAAACTACGGTGCCTGGTAAGATCCAGCTGCATACTTGCACGACGTGGTTCCCCACAGCAAGTTCGGAAGTATATCGAGTCCCCGCCTGACGCACTGACCAGACGCTGTCAACCTCCTCACAGCAAATCCAACTTCAGTGTTTCTGATTCCCCTTCTGAGGTGTTAGAGATCGAGACCCGGAAAGAGATTCCAACCTCTCTCATTCTAAGGTGTGCAGCGGACTAGAACCTATAGGGACTTTTGGAAAATCTTGGCAATACCAATCTAAACTATAGCTAAACCAGACTATAGCCAAACAGCACCTACTTCTCACCTCATACTACACTTAGGTTAGGTACAATGGGGTAGAACTAGCAAGAAGTTGAGTATTTATATTTTAGCCAGTGTTATTTATGTATGTATTTTTATTAATATATGTCATAGCTACAAGCCATGCTATTGCAGTACTATTTTATCATACTGCTAAGGCTGTACGTATTAGACTTCGCATTCTGTCTTACCATTGTAGCAGTTCATATCTCTTGCATGTGAAATAAGACTGTTCAATTAACCCCTTTTTATTGAAAAGCCCATCTATCTATTTCTGTGTAACCTCTGGAGAAACAAAGCATGCAAGATTGACTGAGTGAAGCTGTTATCTATTGTTTCCACAATTCTGAGACTGTTGCGATTCTAAAGGGAAAGAAAGTTGTCATGTTTATGCGGTTGTCAGAAACTAATCCCTTCTTGTTAATTCGAGACGTTTCTAGTGACCTCTGAGTTAGCTGGCACATACAAGTAATTAAGTTTAATGTACTCGATAGAGACATACTGACCTCAGTCTTATGTCAAAACTATAGTGTATATTGATCCAATGCTCAGAGCCTATCAGGGATACAGGAACTACACTATAATGTTAACGGCCTTATAACAAAAAGAAAATGCGGGCCATTGAATCCTGGATTAAGATGAAAAATCCATCTATAATTTTAATTCAAGAGACCCATATACCAGCTGGGAAGTAAGTAGATTTTTCTATGGCTAGATCCTGTGCAGTGTATTGGGGCTCCTCCTCTTCCCCTGCAACACATCGCGGCACGGCAATTTTTCTGGGTAAAAAATGTCAAGCTGATGTGGTGAATTTACTAAGTGGTAAGAAAGGAAGGTGGTGTTCGGTGACGTGTACACTGGGGAGTAGATAGCTAACCTCTGCTAGTAGTGATGTCCCAGTGGAAGATAATGCTGAGCAATAAGAATTATTTAAATCCTTACTACAAATGCCAGGTGAAATAGTCATAGGGAGCGATTTTAATTTTTTATCAAACCCAAAGATTGACTCCTCAGTCATCTCCAAAACACAATTGAAACCCAAAACTTAAAAAAATCTTCAAAATTACTCAAGACTTTGGAGTTAATTGACCCCTGGAGGGAAGCATCTCCGACTAAAATCGTGTATACCTGCTTTTCGGCAGATTCCACACTTCTTCACGTATTGATTTTTTTCTTATATCCAATACCCTGAATTTTAATAATCGGAGAATCCTCCCCAATGGATTCTTGAATAATGCCATGATCACTTTAGAGGTTGAAATAGGTAAAGTCCGGGTTCACTCCAAGAGATGGACTCTTAATAGGCCATACGAATATAGCACATTACAACACATGCTTTTACTACGTGGTATTTAACAATGCGGTTGTTACAACAACCGCGTTGTAACAACACAATGGCATTACTATGCAAGTCATTACATCAACATGTAGTGATGGTGTGGTAACATTAGAAGTGTATCATTTACTATTCCAATTCCAGCCTACACAACAATAGGGAGGGTGTTAGAATAGTAAATCATACTATTCCTTATGTTAGAGTGCTATCTACTGCAAGTCGATGTAATGACTGGCGTAGTAATTGCATCGCATTGTAACAACGTGGTCGTTGTAAAGGCATCGCGGCCTAATGACTGCGATGCAAAGGTTGTTTCCTGGCAAAACTTACTGGAAGAAAGTTGGGTGCCACTCTGTAAAACAGAGATAACGGAATTTCTCGCAAGAAATCATGGAACGGCTCCTGCTCAAATTGTCTCCCTTAAGGAATATTTTCTTGGCCTTGCTATTGGTAAGGATGCAGAAAGTTTTAAAAAGAGAATGAAAAAAAGCAAATCCTAGAACTGAAGGTTCAGAGGGGCTATGATACCTTTCTTAGAAGTTCTTCAGCTCCCAATTAACAAAAACTTGACCAAGCTAAACGGGCTCTAAGTGAAGCTTATTATTTAAAATGTGAAACCTCCAATCGTAACTATAGGCAAAAGGTATACGAAGAAAGTAATTTTACAGGGAGGTTTCTCTCATGGCAGGCTCAAGAGCAGGCCGCAAGTAACCGGATCAGCATATTGAAATACTCCGCTACTGGTACCCAAAGCGAGGACCTGGCTTTCATAGGGGACATAATGCTGGAACACTACAAACGCATTTATGGTAAAAAAAAAATTGATAATGCGTCCCTGGAAATGTTCCTTCGAGGTACTCTCCGATACAGATAAAATTAATATGATGCATCCCTATTCTAAAGATGAACTGTGTGATGTTATAAAAAAAAAACTCCCCAATGGGAAAGCCTGTGAAACAGATGGACTTTCTGCAGAATTTTTTAAAACACTTCCAGGGGTTTTATCAGAATCTTTCTTTTAATGATTGGCAGCTTAATTTTAGGGGGTGGCCCGATACCAATGTCATTCCGAAGAGGGAATGTAGTCAGTTTTTTTTAAAAAAAGGGGAAGGACGGGGAAGACCTTAATTCATACTGCCCAATCAAACTTCTGAATTCTGACTATAAAATTATTACCAAACTTTTAGCCATTAGATTTAATATAATAGCTTCACACCTGACCCATTGCGATCAAAATGGTTTTATTGCAGGAAGACAGCTTGGGTCAAATACACATTATTTAGCAGAAGCACTGATTATTTCAAGACCAAAGAAATACCAGCCCTTGTCCTTCTGTTAGATGCCGAGAAGGCGTTCAACCTCTTGGTCTGGGAGACTTTATTCCGTATCCTGTCATGGTTCTGTATAACCCCAAGATCACGGGGCTGATCAGAGTATGTATCGCAATGCAAAAGCTAATGTTATTGTTAACGCCTCTGAGGTAGGACAAATTAGCGTTTAACGTGAGACCATACAAGATTGTACACTGTCCCCTGTTTTATTCACCTTTTTTATAGAGCCTTTGGCTTTTGCCATCCGAGATAATGTAGATATTTGTCCCCCTCTATCTACTATGGGGAAACGAAAATTATACGCTGATGATATCATGCTCATTATCAATTGCAAGGGGGTTCAAGCAAAGGTCTTTGAGATCTTTGAACAGTTTGAATCATTCGGCGGGATAAAATTAATAAAAAGAAAATAGAAAGAATCCAGTGCGAATGCAAGTCTGATGTTCTACATGCTGATATCTTGTCATGTGTAAATTCCAGGCCCAAAAAATATTTGGGAATTCATTTTTTGGCACAAATTTCTGATCTGTACGATTTAAATGTTGCTCCTCATTTGTCAAAGGTGGAGGATCTATTACTTCGTTGGAACTTGCTCCCGGTAACTATCTTGGGGAGGGTTTCATTGATCAAGATGTCTGTTCTCACGCCATTTCATTTTTTATTCTCTGCAATTCCATGGGTTTTAACAGCACCTTTCTTAGGTAAATTAGAGTCCATGTTTACGTCCTTCCTCTGGGGGGAAAAAACCCTGAATTGCACTAAACACTTTATATAAGGAGTTGGAGAAGGGTGGGTTAGCCCTCCCTAATCTCAGGGATTATTATTTTGCATATGTTGCACAATATATGTCCAGATTTAAGTCAGAATTGAATACAGGAGTGTTAGAAATGGGATTTCTAGTTGGCTAAGGCATGCACCAAAGCCTGGCAGAAACCACCACTCTAGTCAGGGCAAGGGCGTCACACGCCAAGGTAATCCCTGCTCACCCCCTTGGTAGCTTGGCACGAGCAGACAGGCTTATCCCGGAGGCAATGTGTAAAGCGTTTGCGCGCGCACCCAGCAACAACCCCCAAGGCCCACCACAAAGGAAACTCCGCACAAGGGTATATATAAAAAATTGTCTTTGTATTATACCTCACACATTAGATAATAAACATATATTTTACAAGGTGCCGTGGGCACGGGCAGAATGTACAGGGGATTATTTATATGGGACAGGGCCACCTGGACCGCTGTCAGGGATAATCACTTTTAGAACTAGCACTTAGAACATATCATAACTGCAGTACCAAAATAGCACACGTAACACACAACCAGTACTCACTGGTAACAGGTAAGTATCACCTACGTAATCCTAACACACCTTAGGCAAACCTCACGCAGGGCACCATGGCCTCACTAGCATCACTCTTCTAGGGCAAACAACCTCCTAGGCATAAAAACACATTTTTAGAGGTATGGGCAAAAGCATTGCATAAATCACGTTAGGCAGGTAAAACAACTGCGCCAAAGCATTATAACGCTGACCCCAGGCCAACCTGGCCTCTCAAGGGCTCACACGCCCTCTGGCCAGCAAAGTCAGGGCAGGCTGCGCAGGCAGCCAAAGAAGAACTGCGCAAGAGTTCTCAACCTAAACGTAGCAGCTGCCCACTAAGTGCTGGGCAGCTTAATCACTGATGAGGCAAAACACACGTGGGAGCCTCGTGGGCTCGAAACAACGAATGGGGCGAGAACCAGCGCTGGAGCCTCCTGGGCTCGGGATAGCCAAATTGCCCCCTGAGCCTCCTGGGCTCTAAATACAGCTGGCGCCTTCGGTGGAGTCCCTCCTCTGGGGACTTGACATGGACAAATGCCCTCGCGTTGGAGCCTCGACAGGCTCTGTATAACCAAATGCCCCTCTGAGCCCCATGGGCTCTAAATACAGAAGGCACCTTCGTTGGAGTCCCTCTCGGGGGACTCGAAACAAACAAAAATGCCCCCGGAGCCCTCGTGGGCTAAATCAAGCTGGCCCCCTTCGTGGGAGTCCATCTCGGGGGACACAAAACTAACACAATGGCCCCCTGGACAAAGATCGCGCTACTTGGGGGGGGGGGCGGACACCGGCAATGTGTCCCGACGCCCCCTCTCCTTACAGGGACAACCTCGAGCCCTCACCTTACCGGGCTCTGGGTTCTGCTTCCAGGAAGGCGGCGGGGCTCCCTCACTCTCGGGAGAGCCTCGCTGGGGGAGCCAGCATCACTTCCTGCCTTCCCCCGGCCTTTGTCGACGTCCTCCGATCTGGGGGAAGCCCTCGCGGCCCGACCAATGGCTGTGGGGCTTGGCGATGACGCAACGGGTCTCCCGGGGCCAATCACAGCGCGGCCCCGCGCTGCATCTTCCCGGCGACGCTTTCTCGGGGCACCACGGCTCTGGCGGGGTGGGCACCCGTCAGAGATCCCAAATGAAGGGGCAAACACGCGGGTAGGCTCCCGCTAAGGTCACGAAACCACGGCTAAATTGCGGGTCAAATGCAGGGTGGGCACCTGCTTCTTTAATGGGCAAGAGGCCCGTAAAACAGCGCTCCCCTAGGGCATAAAGCGCTGGAAATAATTAAAAGCAAAAGCGCTCCCTGGCGCTTTAGGGAAAAAACCCAAAAAAGTCTCACGTCCAGGCCAAAGTTCCTTTTAGCAGGTAGGGGGGGCAAAGGCTGGGCCCAGGGCCAGCTCACGGGGCCCTCCAGGCAGGGAGGCAGCACCCAGTGACGGTTCCTCCTGGCGCCCAGCAGCAGCAGCAGGCGCCCCCCTTTAAAGTTAGGACCAGGAACAACACCTGCTGGGTCAGAATTGTCACTGGTGCTTAGGTCTAGGATACCATTTCATTGTTTACAGCCCTGAAGAAGTCTAGGGTTAACCTCCCAATGACAAAACACGTGTTGGCTGGACCTCATGCTGTCATTTGAATAAAAACAAAGAGAACACTTCAAGAGACACTACTTGCCTCCATATTTTCACCTACATACTTTGAACTTTTGTATTACGCATATGCGTGTGCATAGGAACTGACAATATCCTTTTTTGGACCCTTTGGTCCCAAACCTGAGGGTTTAGGGGTCTTCCCTCACCTGTACACTGCAAATACTACATCTGTTTTATTCACATCGCGATACCTGGAGAGTGGCACAATTTTTCAGTGTTAATTAATACCCCTAATTTGCTAGTAGCCATCTGAACGACGACCACGTCTTTACCCGTGCATGCCTTTAAAACAAATTGTGTTGTAAAGGCATGGTTGGTAAAGGGATATGCATGGTAAAGGTCACACCCCTGCCCCCCCCCTTCCAGAGCCCTAAAGCCCAATCCCCCAGCCCTGCATCCACCATGCCCTAGCCCTAAAAACTACCCCAACTCCCCACCCTAAGCCTTAAAACCTGGCCCAAGCCCAAAAAATTTCCTATCCCAGCGCTCCTCCAGGAGTCCTAAAACTGACCACAGCCCTAAAAATAGCCTCTTCCCCCGACCTAAGCCCGAAAATCCAGCCCCGTCCCTAAAACTACCCTGGGCATCCCCACCCTGAGCCCTAAACCTGGCCCCAGACCAAAAAACTACCCATTAAGCCTTGGTCTTAGCCCCACTTACCGAGCCATGTCCTGCTCCTTCCTCTCTCGATCCTACCTGTTCCTCTCTCCGCCCATCCATCTCTGCATCAAAAAAAGTTGAAATTCTTAACCATGCATATGTGTGGTTAAGGCATATGCATTGTTAAGGCAAGTGTTGTTCTGCTTGCATTGAAACCGCACACGTGGCTCAGCCTGCCTTGTAAATGCTGTTTACTGAACTGAGCTACCTACCTTTAATGATGGAAGGAAACTGTAACCTCGTATCTGGTGCCTGTTTCAAACTATCCTCTTTGGATAAAAGTCTCTGACTAAATGTGTATTCTTGTACTACATGCTGTAATATTGTTTACTGAAATGCTTAGGAAATTGCTTATTTGTATGGATTTTGAATCATTGATGGAATAACAAAATATCTAAATTGTCTGAGTCCATTATTGTGTCTAGATCATCCATCATTGAACTAAGGGCCTAATTACGAGTACAGTGGTCCTAGGACCTCTGTACCCATGGATGACGATCCAACCGCCACCATTGCCTCCTGCCCAATACGATGGTGGCAGTGGGACTGCCACAAGAGCAACGCCTTTGCTGGGATCTAGGATCCCACGGCGGAGGTGGTGAGAGGGGCCATAAATGCTGGCACTGCGGATGCCGGCACCAACAAGCAGATTACGATCTGCATTTCCACCGCCCATTTCATGGCAGGGACCCCACCATGAAAAGGTAGTGGAAATGCGGGGAAGGGGGCCCAAACAGGGCCCCCAGGTGAATCTGCACATGAGGGTGCCTGCAGGGGGGCACACGTTGTTCCCCAATAGAATCACACTGTCATGTCTGCACTGTGTGGCATGCACAAGGAGCATGCAACACAATGCACCCAATGTGGCAGCTGTCCAACGGCAGTGGCATGACTGCTGGCTGTAATCCTCAGCCAAAGAATGCTGCTGCCATGGGACCGCCTCCGTCGCCCCGCCAGCCCAGTTACAGGATCGTAATTAGCAGGGCGGTAATATTGATGGCTTGGCAATCTTCCTGGGACCACCGCAGCAGCAGTCCTACAGGAAGACCACCAGAGTCCTAATAGGGCCCCATGTTGTATATTCTATGAGATTTGAATCTGTTGTAGGGAAAACCAGTGAGTCCTTTCAGATTATCAAGTTTGGCTTCTTTTATTTTGTGAATTTGTGGCAGAGCTTCTTGTGTGCATAATCCTAATTAGACTAAACTTCTTTAGGAGATTGGGTCTTTCCATTGCAATATTGCATTGTTAGAACATGGTAATGAGGGTGGTTTATTTGAACTTGATCTCAAATTTGTAAGTTAATCACCAATTAGTGGTCCTCACTGGGTGACTAACATGTGTGGTTTGGACACCCTAATTCCCACCCCTCCTATTAGCGGAGAAAGAGCCATCTGTAGTAAAGGTAATGCTGTGATCCAGCTAACTGTAGAGGGCCCAGTGCGGTTAGCGGGATAAATGAGGAAGTAGCTGGAGTAAAAATGTAACCCCTTCAGCGGCATCAACACATTGCAGGCTCAGACAAGTGGGATTTTCTTTACTTAAAATGAGGGCCAGATCCTCTGCCTAAAGGTTGTGTGAGACAGACAGAAGATCATGTTGAATCACAGTTAATGGACTTTCATGCATAGAATGGTCATGAAATATACACTTTTAATAGGCCTTCTCTTTACATGACCATGCTTCCTGTGCAGGTATATAGGGGTATTGATCTCACTAAAATGAACTCACACTTAACAGCCAGTTTCAGTATCAATTCAAAAAACGTTTTTGCTGTACCTGTCCTTGATCACAAATATTAACTTCATACCGTAGGTAAATATAGCAAAATTATATTCTGTCAATATGAGGACTCCACTGGTGGTAGGGAGACCTCCTTTACATTGATTTGGTGACTGGGACCTCACACAATTTTGCTGTCTGCACATTTTCTGCCATGTTTACCAACAGATTACCATTCTCTTCAGCCACCTGTGGTAAGAATATATCCCAACCAAAGTGTAATCTGCATCTGTACATCCCTGCATCACTTGATGGTAAGGAAAGCTGGTGTGTATAGCGATCCTATGGGTATTACTTACCTGCTGGCTGTAAACACCAGCTGAGCATACAATGTTGGTTTCCGGCATCTATCTGGTCACTGATGTAAAGACAACTGCAATAAGAAAACAAACATGTCAAACACGATCCGCAAATCTCATGCAAACGAATGACAACTCACGTCATTCAAACTGATTCACTTGATAGGAGTTTATTAAGAGCTTGATGATTTTCTGATTTTCTCCCCATCCTTACAAAAACATGGCATTTTCTTTCAACAACATTGTTGTGGTTGCAAACCCTGGGATTCACCAGATTTGTGTACTAAAGCCATTTTTGTCGGCGGTAAAGTTCAACTGATTCTTAAGCGTTTTACTATTTGTAAGTGGTCTGTTGTAAGTGGTCTTTCCAAATAGTGATTCATTACAATATGTATCGATTGTTTGTGACTGAAATTCCAGTCACAGACCATTACCGGCTCACAAGTTGGGATGGTAACTTTTTCGCAAAAGAGAAAAGGTCCCCTTTTGACCCCTCCCCCTGTGGAAATCGGAGTACAAGTTTCAAAGGGAGTACGCAGTGATACAGTGGGTTACTGGCAACTGTGCCTGAAACTTTTCAAAAATAGAAAACTGTTTTTTTTTAGAAAAAGAAGTAGAAGCAGAAGTTTGCTTTGAGAAAATCGGGTTGTTTTAAAAAAAAGTTTTTTTGAAAAAGCAGTGACTGACCTTTGTAGGCCACCATACCGGTGACTGTGATCAATCATGGAGAGTATCAAATTGAAACCTACCTAATTATTATTCACTTGGCATGGTGTTCTGTGGTTGTCTACGATTTTATATTTGGTGAACCGACCTATTATTACATAGGTCTATTAGAGAAATCTGAATCAATTCACAAATATTCAGTGAACATTTTCCAACAGCTTTCTGTGAATTGAGAACATCTGGCACCATATCCCTCACGCAGGTCGACCTGTGTTGCTGCAAATCTCTGAAATGTGAAATTGAAGCCATATTTGGGTTGTTAATGTGTTTAGTGGCGATCTGGTTGGCTAGGGAATGCGCCTAAGCCAGGCAGAACCCACCACTCTAGTCACGACAAGTCAGTTACACAGCAAAGATAACCTGTGCTCACCCTCTGGTAGCTTAGTGCAGAGGAGGAAGGTCTGTAAAGTGTTTGTGGCCCCCACTCACCAACTGCCTGCTCCGTGGGGATAGCCTGACCTTGGGACCCATAGGCCAAAATAAGTTGCAGGGGAAGGGGGTTGCAGCAGGGTTGTGGGGCCTCATGTGCAGGGCCCGCGTCATGGTATTCAAGGGTTCCCTTCATCAGAAGGCTTACAGGTCTGCTCCGGGGGTCGGGGAGATGGGCTGGCGAGCCTTGTGTTCCTCGCCCGCCCCTGGTTGCCATGTACCTCGCTGTCTGGGAGCCACTCTGCAGCAGCCCTTACAACTATGGTGGGGGTATTATACTGGCCCACATGGCCCATGAGAAAAATACTGCCAAGAGGCAGTGGCGAGTAGGAGGGTAGGGGAAAGGTACAGTGCGATCAAACCGTTCTCTAGCAGGGAGGGCAGTGCGTAGAAGTCAGCCACGTGCTGGTGGCCACATCAACAGGGAGCACTTCACCACTGCTCCCCAGTAGATTGCAGCTGCTGGTCCAAACATCACTCACTGCATAATTATTCCTCATGCAGCAGGAGTCAGAGGTGTAGCGTGAGGCTACAGTGAAGCGTTGATCTTGGCCACAACGTCACACTGAGATCAGCAGCACCAGCTCTTCCCACAACTACATGGCAAAATGATGGGTTGGAGGTCTTTGCTAATTCTGAGACCTTGTGAATAGGGTGGGCAAGCCAACAAGCCCTTGGAAAGCGCTGGGGCACAAATAGGTGGGCAGGCACCAGGCCAGCAAATAAGGCAGATCGCAGAGTGGCAGTCCATTCAGCAGCCCAGCAGGCAGCTGGCCAGTACCTCAGAGCAGGTAGTCCAAATGGTGATTTCTATTGGCAGCACAGCAGTCCTCTGGCAATATGCAGTTTACTGAGCCAGCATCATCTGATTACAAGTCCACACAGCCTCTGAAAACAAGGAGTTAGAGCCCCACGTCCTTATATTAAAAATGTCTTTGATGCAGGGGTGACTTCAAACAAGCCTTAGAAGTTCCCAACAAACCCTTTTCGTCTACACTTGTCTCCAGATGGTCAGTGGGGGTAATGCCACCCTTTGTGTAAGGGCAGGACACAACCTACACACATGTAAAATGTGAACCACCCCTCCCACTCCCAGCCATGGAAGACTATTAGAATGTAGATGAATGGAGCTGTATCCACAATCACACCTAGCCTTTCCTGCGTTGTGGCTGTCTGGAAAATATGCACCAAGTGTAGCTGTCACCTAGATCAGATGTGTATTGGAGGCAGGCTGTAAAGCACAAAGAGTCATAAGAACAGGGAACTGGCCACTTTCTGAAAGTGCAAACAGAAAAAATGATCGATGGAATGCTGAACAATGTTAAACACTCACCCCCAGTGCAGAGATCTGGGCCTAAATATATTGTTAGTTTGCTCACCACGCAGTTCCAGTTTGGACCCAGCCATATGCAAATCCGCCTTGACCCTGTGCCCCGCGGGAGCAGTTCAGACTGAACTGCCAGGCCCGTTCCTCCCTGAACCAGAAACAAGCATCATAGGACTGGTTTCAAGGTATCACCCCTTATCAGCCAGGGTACCTTGACTCCTGTGGCTCGGTGAGCACAGGAGTCATGTTTTGGCATACCCATCCCATGTAGGGCAACAAGTGCAAAAAGAACAAAAGATTGCTGGAATACTGAAGAATGTCAAACATTCACCCCCAGTCAAGAGATCTGGGTTAGATCCATATTGTATTTGCTCACCATGCCACATCTGTTTGTGCATAGCCATATGCAAAAGCAGGTGACCCTGCTCCCCAAGGGAACATTCCAGCCAGAACTGCCAAGCCAGGTCCTCCCTGGAGCGGAAACAGCCTCCTAGGACTGGTTTGGGATATCACCTTATCAGCCAGGATAGCTTGAATCCAGTGGCATGGTGAGCATGAGACCCATGTTTTGGGCATCTCCGTCACACTTAGGTCACAAATGCAAAAAGAGACATTGATGGTCAGAATGCTGAACTGCTGGCCTGGCAGTTCATGCTGGACTGTTCCCACGGGGAGCAGAGTCAAAATTGATTGGCATATGGCTGGGTCCAAATTGAAATGGTGTGGTGGAGTCAAAATAACAATAGATTTAGGCCCAGATATCTTTACCTGGGGTGGGTGTTTGACACTATTTAGCATCCTGCCCATCAATTGTTCTTTTTGTAGTTGTCACTCCAAGTGGGACGGAGATGCCCTGATGTGGAACTGTGCTCACCATGCCACTGGATTCAAGCTATCCTGGCTGATGAAGAGTGATACCCCACAATCGGCTCTAGTAGGCTTGTTTCTGGTCCACGGGTGACCCAGTATGGATGTTTGGGCTGGACTGTTTCTTTGGGAAGCAGGGTCAAGTCTGATAAGGTACTAGGTCCAAACAGAGGTGGTATGGTGAGCAAAAAAACAATGGATTTAGGCCAAGATCTCTGTCATGGGGTGAGTGTTTGACATTGTTCAGCATTCCATTCATCAATTGATCTGTTTGCAATTTCTAACTGTGGCATTTCTAAAATAGTAATGTAAAATCCAACTACACCAATAAGTAGGAT
This sequence comes from Lissotriton helveticus, assembly GCF_964261635.1. Classification (NCBI taxonomy): domain Eukaryota; kingdom Metazoa; phylum Chordata; class Amphibia; order Caudata; family Salamandridae; genus Lissotriton; species Lissotriton helveticus. Next base: position 790,671,171 of record NC_136068.1, read on the forward strand.
GTATCACTACTATTCTAAACGTGCCCACCATGGGGACACCACTCCTTTCTGATCAAGAATTACAACTCTAAAAAATATTAAAGGGAACAGCCAATGCTAGCCTATGAGAGAAGTAGGCCTCACAGCAGTGAACAATGTAATAGGCTGTTTGCCACTACCAGTAAATTCCACACATAAGGCACATGTCCTACATTTTACTTACACAGCACCCTTCCCATATGGCCTACTTTAGGGGTGACCTATGTGTAATGAAAGACGAGTTTAAGGCTTGGTAAGTAGTTTTAAATGCCAAGTCAAAGTGGCATTAAACTGCACACACTGGCCCTACAGTGGCCAGTCTGAGACAGGATTAAAAGGCTACTCCTGAAGGTGGCACATGCACCAGTAGCGCTTAATTAAAGGTCCTGGGTATATGGTATACCAATTTACAAGGGACATATACGTAAAGAAAATTTGCCAAACAGATGTAAACCAATCATCCCTTGTTTAGAGGAGAAATCACAGGCCCTTTAGAAATGTTTAGCAGTGGTAAGGTGCCCAGAGTCCTAAAGCCAACAAAAAGAAGCGTGAAAGGGTGCCTTATTTACAAGGCAGCGTTAAGCCACGTTAAGTGGCATAACACTGTCTTGTATCTAAGGCAAAGCACCTATCGCCACAGGAACTTCGAAAAAGTGACGTTCCTGTGGTGATGGGGGCTTGTAAATATGCACCTTTGTGTTTCTGTGTCAAATAGTAAACTGGAAATTTCACAGCAAAGGATTGCACATTTTAGAATCCACACATTTGTCAAATGAAATTTCTCTACACAAATGGCATACAAAAAAATCCCATTTTGTTATACTATTCTAGGGTATGTTGATGAGCTGAAATGACATGATATCTGATCTGCAGTTATTTCAGAATTATGTTTACATAAAATGACAGTGATACTAAAAAAAGTTTGCCTGTTTTGGTTCATTGTTATGGAACCATCTGCTAACATAACATCTATCTCCTAACAGCCGCTAAGATATTGAAAAAAATAAAAGGATCATTAAGCTAGAAAAAGAACATGGTTATGAAAATATGTCCCAGAATTGAAATTGCCATGAAGCGTAGAAACATCAGAATTGTTCAAGTCATATTTCGTGATAGACATCGCTGTGCATTTCCCCTTCTGTCAGGCTCTGCAAGATTTGTGGTCCTGCTTCAAAATGCAGGGATTTCAAAAGTCACACTTCTATTCCCCGATGTTTCCTGCTACATTTGGTCTTTTTGTGAATTCGCAAAGAATTACCGGAGAAGGAGTTACCTATTGGGCAACATTTACTCAGGTGGATATTTCACTGAGGCAAACATTAACCTGGGTAAATCATGAAGAAATGCTCATTTGCAAATGAAGCTCTTCTTTTCTGCACAAGGGAATACTTTAACTATGGAACAAACCTTTTGTCCAAATCCTCATAGGCTCCTTTGTCTTTCCAATATGGAAAGCACTTTACTCCTGCTTTTCACATGAATAGATTTGCCGTTGGTTCGAGGTAGGAATCTACCTTCAAAAGGTTTATGATCACTCACAGAAATACACTGGGGGGCTCATTCATGGAGAATTGGCACAGGGCAACGCTGCATGTCTTCTTGCTGGGCTGCCCTGAGCCAATGTGAAAGGGCAGGAATGTCCCGTATTTATAAAATACGGTGTATTTCTGTCCTTTCTCCCTGTGCTGGCGCACAATTTGCTGCCCAACACCAATGCAGGCATCCTTGCACCATGGTGCAAGAGTGTCTGCATTGCATAAGAGATTGTTTTTGTGAAGGAAGGCACACCTTCCTGCACAAAAACAATCCAGAGAAATGTAGGTGTGCTGCAGAATGAAATGGAAAGAAAAAGAAACGAGGAGAAATAAAATGATTTCTCCTCGTTATACCTGCTCTGGGAGGCGCAAGGTTTCGGCACTGCCCCAGGTTCATGTTATTAAGAAAATCTGGGGCAGCATAAGGCAGCACAGCCAGTTGTGTTACATTTTCTTACTCCAAAACTATGATGCCATGAAAAGCCATGAAAGTGGCTTTGCTTAGCCTCATAGATATGGTTAAAAGGTTTGCGCCGCTGGAGCATGAGAAAAAGTGAGCAAGACTCTCATAAAAAAGCCCCTTGCCGTCTGATACTGCTGTGCTGAAGCGATTCCTCCTCGATTATGCCCTTCCTTACTTATCTTACCACAGTGATGTCAATTCTGACTCCAACATTCTGTGGATGGCCCTGTGAAAGCCCACAGAGCTTTTAACATGTTTCACTGGATCACTGACATAACATTGATAACAACAATATTGTGAGCTAAAATATTGTGTCAAAAATATCGATTACAAAAATATTGTTTTCCTATACTTAAAATTATATGCACAAATATATCGAGAAAAAAAATCATTTCACACTAAAATCGTTAGAGGCATACAAATATTTTAATTTTAATATATATAGTTTATAGTAGTAAATCTCAAATATTTTAATATATAACATTAAGGTAATGTAAATTCAATAAATGTAAGTAACATTTAATACTATACATAAATATATACTTATATAAACATACACACAAATATATATGTTTTTCTATATGTTTATATATACATATAATATAATGTAATATTATTAAAATTATATTTTACATCATTATATGACTTTTTTATATTTTCTTAAAATGTTCTACTATAAAAACAATTATTTATATATATATGTGTGTGTATATATACATATGAAACAAAGAATACATGCACAAAAATTATTTTTAAATATATAAAACAAGATTTATATGCATAAACAAATAATATAAAATTAAACAAATAATAGTGTCAGATATATTTAAACAATATTAAAAAAATAGTGTACTATCCCCACTCGAAGTCTCTTCAACAGTAGGGAAAGCCTTGGAGTTCAGAGGAGTAAGATTTGCTATTCCTACTGCCGTCAGTGCAACAGAAGGGAAAATGGAGTTTGGAGGGGTAAAATTTTCTATACCCACTCCAGTGTGTGCAACAGTAGGGAAATCATTGGACTTTGGATGGATTAAATTTACTATTCCCACTACAGTCCGTGAAACAATAGGGAAAGCATTGGACTTGGAGGGGTTAAATATACTATTCCCACTTCAGTCTGTGCAACAGTATGGAAAGCGTTGGTCTTCGGATAGGTACATTTACTAATCCCACTCCAATCTGTGCAGGAGCAGGGAAAGTGTTGGGCTTTTGAGGGGTAACATTTACTATTCCCACTCCAGTCTGTGAAACAGTAGGGAAAGTACTTCACTTCAAACAAATAACATACATGAAACAACCATATTAATTAATAATGCATATAAAATTCTTAATATAACCTTTATTAATTAACCAGGAAATTATATATATATATATATATATATATATATTCACTGAAAAAACCATAGGTTAGAGACCATATATAGTTAGCTGGACATTTTATTGACATAAAACCAATGAAATTCCATATATAGTTAGTTGCACTAACTATACATCGCGCACCCGCAATCCACTGCTGATGATGTCACATATTACATCATTCATGACATGGTCAGTGACATCACTGATGACATCACTGATGACATCTCAAATGACATCACTGATGACATCACTGATGACATCTCAAATGACATCACTGATGACATCATCTAGTGTCTGTGTGTTTTTGTAAAGTTTAAATATGTTTTACATATTGAAGAATGAGTGGATGTATGGAAGACTGAGTGTGTGTGTGGCTGGCTGGGAGGTGTGTGACTCTGTGCATATCAATGTGTACTTGTATCAGTGATTGTATAAGAGAGTAAGTATGTGTTAGTATGTGTGTGAAAAGTATGGTGTTCTGTGTTTAACTGTATAGATGAGGAAATCGAAGTGTGATTGATTCTTCACAGGACTGACTAGGTGTATGAGTGCATATGATAGTGTTGTAATAATGAGTGACTGTATGTATGAGTGATTGTATGGGTGAATGAGTGAATGTGTGTGTAGACGTAGGAATCAGTGAGTGCGTATGTAGTAACTGGTATTGGTGTGTCATGATGTCATCAGTGATGTCATTTGAGATGTCATCAGTGATGTCATTTGAGATGTCATCAGTGATGTCATCAGTGATGTCACTGAAGTATGGTGTTCTGTGTTTAACTGTATAGATGAGGAAATGGAAGTGTGATTGATTCTTTACAGGACTGACTAGGTGTGTGAGTAACTCCATGGATGAGTGGCAGTGTGTGAGTGTCTGCATAGGTGTATGAGTGCATATGATAGTGTTGTAATAATGAGTGACTGTATGTATGAGTGATTGTATGGGTGAATGAGTGAATGTGTGTGTAGACGTAGGAATCAGTGAGTGCGTATGTAGTAACTGGTATTGGTGTGTCATGATGTCATCAGTGATGTCATTTGAGATGTCATCAGTGATGTCATCAGTGATGTCATTTGAGATGTCATCAGTGATGTCATCAGTGATGTCACTGACTATGTCATGAATGATGTAATATGTGACATCATCAGCAGTGGATTGCGGGTGCGCGATATATAGTTAGTGCAACTAACTATATATGGAATTTTATTGGTTTTATGTCAATAAAATGTCCAGCTAACTATATATGGTCTCTAACCTATGGTTTTTTCAGTGAATTTTCAAGGTTTTGTAAATGCAAATTCCTAACTATATATGGTCTATAACCTATGGTTTTTTCAGTGAATTTCATTGATTTTTTAAAAGCTAATATCTATAGCTGTAAAATATATTCTTTATTACGTGACGTATCACGTAGCCACGTGAGACGCCTCATGACGCGTCGCATAACCATGACGTATCGGCTCTGCAGCGCAAACAAAACCCGTAACGTAAGCGGGCCGGAGCACGCTTACAGATATATATATTTTTTTTACCCTTAATTAGACAAAATCCACACGTGCACATATCTTGAGGCCTTGCAAAGGCACATCAAACAAACAGTCCCTACAATTTTGCCAAGTTTGCTGGAAATCTATTCCCTTAATTTTTTTTTTACTGTTTCTCTTGGTTTTCCCCTTGTTACGCTTACCGGGACGCTACCCGGTACGCGAACCGGACGCTCCAAAAACACAAGATGGCGGACTCCCGTTACGCTGCCGGTTAGCTGCCCGGTTCGCGTACCGGGAAGCGCCTCTACCGCGAAAAATCGCGGGGGACTTTAATATCCCCCTCATCAATCCTAGGGGGTCAGGAGGGGTTTACCTTGCCCCCTTTCCTTCATTTCCCCCATTTTTTTCACCACATCTTGTCTCTCGAACCTACCGAGAGACAAGATGGCGGCCGCTCCGGACTGTTTACAATGTTGACAGCTACGCTGCCGGTTAGCTGCCCGGTTAGCTGCCCGGTGAGCTGCCCGGTGAGCTGCCCGGTTCGCGTACCGGGATGCGCCTCTACGGCGTAAAATCGCAAAAAAAATTTTTTTATATTTTTTTTGCCCCGCGGGGCACTTTAATATCCCCCTCATCAATCCTAGGGGGTCAGGAGTGGTCTACCTTGCCCCCTTTCCTTCATTTCCCCCTTCGTTTTTCACCACATCTTGTCTCTCGATCGTACCGAGAGACAAGATGGCGGCCGCTCCGGACTGTTTAGAATGTTGACAGACACCGGAGAGCCAATCAGCTTCGCTTCGCGAAGTTCCGTTACGCGTCAGGTACGCGAACCGGGGCGCTAACCGGAGCGCTGTCACAGATATATATATTGTTTTAAACGTTAATTTCTCAAAATCCACTGGAGCACATATATTGAGACATAGCAAAGGCACGTCGGGCAAACCATATCTACAATTTTGCCAAGTTTCATGTAAATCTATTCAGCCGTTCGAGCTAAAAGTGAGTCCAACCGCCCTATGGAAAAATGAATGGGAAAAACGCGTTTTGGGACCCCCCTTTTTTCTCGACCCCCCCTTGACGAAACCCCCCCAATTTTTCAGGGGCTGCTCAGAAACAAAATGTGCCATTTTCCTGAAAATTTCAGCCAATTCCGTCCACAAACGCCAAAGTTATTAGACATAGAATTTTCAGAAATCCCATAGAGAAAAAATCCTAACTATATATAAACATATATAATCTGCATATCTATATAAATATAAATGCATGCATACATATACATATATGCATACATATGCATGTTATTTACTTGAAAGTTTTAAAAACACTAATAAAAGCAAAGCTAAAAAGCCACCTCATTACAAACAGAATGGCTTTAACTTAAACGAGGGCGAGATCTATTGCAATTTCAATGCTTGTTTACTTTGGTTCTATCAAGAAGGCATTCAGATGTGTCACACATTTGCCATAAATTCTGAATGTTAGCACTCTAGTTGCTCATTAGATCACTGTAGTAAAGCTAGTGCTCACCAGGGAAGTCTGCTGCTAATCATGGTTTGCAACCATTTTCCCGCATTTTTTATCCCGCAGACTTTCAGTCCGCATACCATTATCCCGCAAGGTCATTGACCTCGCATACCATTATCCCGCATTTTTTCAAAACGCATGTGCATTTATCGCGCATGCCTTTACAAAGAATTACGTTTTAAAGGCATGTATGGTAAATGCATTTGACGAGAGAGGTAAGTGGGTTTGTGTTAATTTTTTCGTGGGTTAGTGATTGTGTAGTGTAGTGTAGTGTTGTGTAGTGTAGTGTTGTGTTAGTGTAGTGTAGAGTTGTGGTGGTTGTTTAGTGTAGGTTCATGCTGGGGGTAGTGTTTTAGGGTTTAGGGTTGTGTTGTAGTGTTTGCGTAGTGTAGGGTCATGCTGGGGGTAGGGTTTTAGGGTTTAGGGTAGTGTTGTAGAGTTTGCGTAGTGTAGGGTCATGCTGGGGGTAGTGTTTTAGGGTTTAGGGTTGTGTTTTAGTATTTGCGTAGTGTAGGGTCATGCTGGGGCTAGTGTTTTAGGGTTTAGGGTAGTGTTGTAGTGTTTGCGTAGTGTAGGGTCATGCTGGGCGTAGTGTTTTAGGGTTTAGGATAGTGTTGTAGTGTTTGCGTAGTGTAGGGTCATGCTGGGGGTAGTGTTTTAGGGTTTTGGGTAGTGTTGTAGTGTTTGCGTAGTGTAGGGTCATGCTGGGGTGTAGTATTTTAGGGTTTAGGGTGGTGTTGTAGTGTTTGCGTAGTGTAGGGTCATGCTGGGGGTAGTGTTTTAGGGTTTTGGGTAGTGTTGTAGTGTTTGCGTAGTGTAGGGTCATGCTGGGGGTAGTGTTTTAGGGTTTTGGGTAGTGTTGTAGTGTTTGCGTAGTGTAGGGTCATGCTGGGGTGTAGTGTTTTAGGGTTTTGGGTAGTGTTGTAGTGTTTGCGTAGTGTAGGGTCATGCTGGGGTGTAGTGTTTTAGGGTTTTGGGTAGTGTTGTAGTGTTTGCGTAGTGTAGGGTCATGCTGGGGGTAGTGTTTTAGGGTTTTGGGTAGTGTTGTAGTGTTTGCGTAGTGTAGGGTCATGCTGGGGGTAGTGTTTTAGGGTTTTGGGTAGTGTTGTAGTGTTTGCGTAGTGTAGGGTCATGCTGGGGGGTAGTGTTTTAGGGTTTTGGGTAGTGTTGTAGTGTTTGCGTAGTGTAGGGTCATGCTGGGGGTAGTGTTTTAGGGTTTTGGGTAGTTGTGTAGTGTTTGCGTAGTGTAGGGTCATGCTGGGGGTAGTGTTTTAGGGTTTAGGGTAGTGTTGTAGTGTTTGCGTAGTGTAGGGTCATGCTGGGGGTAGTGTTTTAGGGTTTAGGGTAGTGTTGTAGTGTTTGCGTAGTGTAGGGTCATGCTGGGGGTAGTGTTTTAGGGTTTAGGGTAGTGTTGTAGTGTTTGCGTAGTGTAGGGTCATGCTGGGGGTAGTGTTTTAGGGTTTAGGGTAGTGTTGTAGTGTTTGCGTAGTGTAGGGTCATGCTGGGGTGTAGTGTTTTAGGGTTTTGGGTAGTGTTGTAGTGTTTGCGTAGTGTAGGGTCATGCTGGGGGTAGTGTTTTAGGGTTTAGGGTAGTGTTGTAGTGTTTGCGTAGTGTAGGGTCATGCTGGGGTGTAGTGTTTTAGGGTTTTGTGTAGTGTTGTAGTGTTTGCGTAGTGTAGGGTCATGCTGGGGGTAGTGTTTTAGGGTTTAGGGTAGTGTTGTAGTGTTTGCGTAGTGTAGGGTCATGCTGGGGTAGTGTTTTAGGGTTTAGGGTTGTGTTGTAGTGTTTGCGTAGTGTAGGGTCATGCTGGGGGTAGCGTTTTAGGGTTTAGGGTTGTGTTGTAGTGTTTGTGTAGTGTAGGGTCATGCTGGGGGTAGTGTTTTAGAGTTTAGGGTAGTGTTGTAGTGTTTGCGTAGTGTAGGGTCATGCTGGGGTGTAGTGTTTTAGGGTTTTGGGTAGTGTTGTAGTGTTTGCGTAGTGTAGGGTCATGCTGGGGGTAGTGTTTTAGGGTAGTGTTGTAGTGTTTGTGTAGTGTAGGGTCATGCTGGGGGTAGTGTTTTAGGGTTTAGGGTAGTGTTGTACTGTTTGTGTAGTGTAGGGTCATGCTGGGGGTAGTGTTTTAGGGTTTAGGGTAGTTTAGTTGTTTAGTGTATGCTAAAGGCATATTCGTTCTAAAAGTTTTCGTTATTTTAATTTGCGGCCTAATAGTACATGCGGGATTTTTTTTGCGGACTGATGGTATGCGGGATTTCGTCATATATTCGCTAATCATACTTTCTATGGCAAAATGAACCCCCTCATTTTGTTCCTTTTTAAATTATATGTTTTAAGAGTTACCACTTTATTCCAATCAAGATGGCTTCAGGTGTGCCATACCTTTGTAATAAGTAGGACTGTTAGCACTCTAGTTGTTCTTTAGAACACTCTGGGACATTCTGTCATTGGGCTATAGTTGGGCTACATCTGGCTGATATTTGGGCTACATTTGTTTTTTTTGTCTCTGGTGGCCATCTTTGGGCTACATTGGGCTACATTGGGCTACATTTGGGCTCCAACATATATATAGCCCAATGTAGCCCAATATATATTTTTCAAAGTTAATTTTCGTAAAAACCACTGGAGCCTATATCTTGAGACATAGCAAAGGCACATCGGGCTACCAGTCCCTACAATTTTGCCAAGTTTGGTGTAAATCCATTCAGCCGTTCAGGCTAAAAGTGAGGCCAACCGCCCTATGGAAAATTGCATGGGAAAAACATGTTTTGGGACCCCCCTTTTTTCTCGGCCCCCCCTTGACGAAACCCTCCCATATTTTCAGGGGCTGCTCAGAAACAAAATGTTCCATTTTCCTGAAAATTTCAGCCAATTCTGTCCTCAAACGCCAAAGTTATTCGACATAGAATTTTCAAAAATCCCATAGGAAAAAAATCCTAACTATATATACCTACTGGCTATCGCCAGTAGGTAATATATATGAAAAAACAACATAGCTTCTTCCGTAGTGCTGGAACCCAAAGGAAGTTGGCGCAGATGCCGGCGAAGCAATCCGGTTAAATTAATATATCCAAAAGGTACACAAAGTGAGTGTCTTGCGCTCTCAGGCAAAAAGGCAAAGGGATCCCAGGTATCAGGAAAGCAGTTTATTACACAACGCGTTTCAGCTAAGAAGCCTTGTTCACGTGTAACTTCACAGAGAGAACACCGACATTAAATAAAGTTTTCAGTATTGCAAACCAGTAGTCAACATAGAAGTCGGACTAACAGACGTTAATGGCAGACATATTGGAATGGTAAAAAATGTGATTCTTAACTCGTTGCAGCAAAACGCTTGCATACGGTGTTATTCGTCACACCTTGGCCCCGAATATGTATCAATGCATAAAAATAAACAATCAATCAATCCCTGTAAAATACATTTACAGTAAGCATGGGTCATTTCCAAATATCGTAACCTTAAACTGATAGCAAAATCGTAAATTACATACGGTGGAATCAGTGCTGCTATAATGTAGAAGTAGTAATATGTAACATAATGGCAAACATATTGGAGTAGCACAAAAGACCCCGCTATGAACATAATGGGTGGTATGTTGGCAAACAGTTCAGCATGGTATCCTGATACAAGCTTCTGAATATACCTAATCATGTATAATTCAACAATCTACGTAAAATACTTATAAAGAATATCTATATACAGGCCCCATACTTTGGTGAATCGAAGTTTCAGAGTGCTATCAGTCTGTTTTAACATGTAAAATACATTTGTTATAAATAACGTAAGTCATTGTGATACTTCACAGGAGATGTACAAAGTCCAAGGTGGTTCCCTATGGTATTTCTCATAGGGCAAAGCTAATGACATCCCTGCTGCTAACCAAGTATGTTCATGAATATCAAATATACCATGTGGTATGTTTGTTCATGGTTACCAAAGTCTCATACGTTGAAAATCAAACCTTATGTGTCGGTGTCTCAAACTTGTGATACAACAACGAGCAGTGATTCCTGGAGTGCAAAGGTTGGGTACGCCCGTGCAGGTGAAGTCCAGTGGTGGGCCCCCTCCTTTCCTCCTGCGGAATGAGAAAACAAAATCAAGGAGTGAGTTAAAAACAGTGTTACAAAAATTGAAAAACAATGTCAGAAGAAGAAATGCAGAGTCAGATCACATATAATGTCAATGGGCAATTACTGGTTAATAGGTGAACATTATTCTCTTAGATGGATTGCTAGTTCCTCATCCATGTTGAGGCCACCCGGGAATCTGGTTTGGAACTCAATTATGAGCTTAGATTCTCGTTGTCTCAAATTCAGTACCCTGTCGCCCCCTCTCGGATGCCTGGGGACCTGTTCCAATATAAAGAAGTTTAAATCAGCAGTATTGGAATAGTGTTGTTGTTCGAAATGGCGTGCAACAGGGTATTTGGGGTCTTTATTAGTAATGGCCCTGAGATGTTCTAGGATTCTTTTTTTGGCAGCACAACTGGTGCTGCCAATATACCAAAGTTTACAGGAGCATTCAATGACATATATTACAAAAGTGGTGCTACAGGTGAAGAAAGAAGTCAGATTTTTGGTGATACCATTGTAATCTACAGATCCCCTGTATTTGCTATGTTTGCAGGCTTTACAATGGCCACAGGGGTAGAAGCCCACTAGACCATGTTCAGAATTTTTGGTATATTGGGTGATGTCATTTCTGACCACTAGGTCACGTATGTTCTTGCCTCTCTTGTAGGTAATAGTCGGTCGATCTGGTATACTATTACCTAGAATAGAATCTGTTTTGAGGATCTCCCAATTTTTTGTGAGGAGTTTTTTGACTTGTTTGACCTCAAAACTGAAGGTCAAAATGAGTCTGGTGGACTCATCGTTCTCAGTGCTGTCAGACAACTGATTGTTTTCTAGGGTTTGGGATCTTTCTATCCCATCTGCTCTTTCTTTGGCCTTTTTGAGGACCCAACTAGGGTAACCTCTGCTTTTAAACCTGGTCATTATGGTATCCTGCTCCGTTAGATAGGAGTCACTGGTGTTACAATTTCGTTTAGCCCTCAGCAGCTCCCCGTAGGGAATGCTCCATTTCAGAGCTTCAGGATGGCTGCTTTGGGCGTGCAGAACACTGTTCCCCGCCGTGGCCTTGCGATATAATGAGGTACAGATTTTTTTGTCTCTAATCTCTAGTTTGACATCCAAAAATTCAGTTTGGCAGTCGCTGATGTTACCCGATAGACAAATATTGTAGCTATTACAATTCAGCTTGGTGATGAAGTCTTGTGCCTCAGTTTTGGTGCCTTTCCAGATAATGAAAAGGTCGTCGATGTAGCGAAGCCACACGACGACCCTCTCAAAATCTCCTGCCAAAGTGATACTACCATGGATTTCCTGCTCCCAGTATCCCATGAACAGATTAGCCAAGCTGGGAGCAAAGCAAGAACCCATGGCAGTACCACTGATTTGCCTGTAGAGGGCGCCATCAAAGGAAAAAATGTTATTCATCAGACAGAAATGCATCATTTCCATTACCATTTTAGAATGTTCACGGTAACACAGAGGTCTATTTCTCAGAAAGTGATCGCATGCCTTAAGACCATGTTGGTGATTGATAATCGTATATAGTGACTGAACATCTAAAACAATAAACATGAATTCAGGTTCCCACACTATGTTTTCAATTTGACAAAGAAAATCTTTGGTATCTCTAATATAGCTGGGTAATTGGGTGACAAAGTCCCGAAGAAAATGGTCCACATATTTTGAAATGTTTTCACTGATGCTGCCGATAGAGGACACTATGGGGCGTCCCGGGGGATCAGTGGCATGTTTGTGAAGTTTTGGTAGTAAATATAAAATAGGAAGTTTAGGGAAGTCTTTTTTTAGATAACGATATTCCTCCCAAACAAGGAGCCCCTTGTCTTTCCATGTTTCTAATTTCTCCCAAATATCAGTGACGCTCAAATTGTAGGCATCAATGTTGACAGGTATGTAAAACTTAGTATCACTAAGTTGTTTTTGTGCCTCATTTATGTAGGTCTCTCGATCCAAGATAACGATGCTGCCACCTTTATCTGCAGGGCGAATCACTATGTTCGTGTCATCATAAAGTGCCTTGAGTGCCTTTCTCTGAGAGAATGATAGATTGTTTCTGAACTCTCTATTTTTCCGAGTGTTTTTCTTTTTCCTTAGGCCCACCAACCCTTTAACAATGCATTCATGAAAAGTATCTATGCAATCGTGTGGAAGTGAAGGCATAAAAGTCGATTTGACTCTGAAATTTGTTTTGGCATGTGCATCTTGTGTTAGGTTCATGTCATCAAGGCATTGGGTAATAGGGATGGGTAGGTCCTCGTTGGAAATGTCATTGTTCTCATTTAAGTCGGACATGACTAAGAGTGTATCAGCATCTCCAATAATGAGATTGGAGGAGACAGCGTTGATACTGTTGTTGGTAGTATTGTTTTGACCCAGTCTTTTTAATTTGTGCCATTTTCTTAGTTTTAGTTTGCGCATAAATTTAAAGACCTCTATTCTTGTATCAGTGAAATTAAGTCTGGTAGTAGGGCAAAAGGAGAGGCCCAAACACAGTGTCTTTTTATCAGTATCAGAGATAAATCTTTTCGATAGATTTACCACAATTTTGTTTACCGTTTGTGCATCCATAAGTAGTTCTTGTTGGAGCGTGTCTTTCTGGTTCCCACTGCGACCTTTGTTTTGTCGGTGTTCCCACCGTTGTCTGAGTCGTTTTTTCCGATTTCTCCTCTTCCTCGGCCTCTGCCCCTTCCGCGTCCCCGTCCTCTCGGTTTGGGAGATGAGTATTCCATCTGGTTGTGTTTCTCTTTGTGGCGATTTTCCTTCATCACCCGGAATTCGTCTATAAAATTCTTTCTGCGTACAACTTCCTCACTAGACACACTTCCCATTGTTACATCAGATTCAGTGTCACTGATAGATGGATGTTCTTCTAAGGCCCCACTTATATTTCCAGAGCTTCTGGAGACATCATCTTTCTTGTATAGATGGTCGTACTTGCGGCTGAAAGTTAGTATTCTCCCGCAATCATAATCAGCATAATCGCGATTCATTTTGCGCTGTTTTCGCAATTTGATCTCATCTTCGTGTTTTGTAAGCCGTTCTTTCATGGCGTCTAATGTTTTTTTCAAAGTTTCTTCGTCCATGAGTGTAGATAAATCTGAGATTATATCACCAATCTCTTTAAGAAGACTCTCTCTGTCTATCCAGGCATATTGGATTAGTATCTCCAACATTCCCTTGGAGCTTGCTGCTGAATGTTCAGACCAAGCTTTCAACATGAGCGGGTTGGGCGCCTCATATGTGGGTGTAATAAAAATTCTCAGACCACGGGGTACCATGGATTGGTCTACGTAGTTTTGGAGGAAAATTGCTTCCCACCACTTTCCAATTTCTGCCCGTTTCAGTTTTTCCAATTTTCTAAGTTTTACTTCAGTTGGCTGATTTTTTGGTTCTGATGCTTTGATATTGCCAGCATTCGTCATACCACCAGGTTTTCTGCAAAAAAGAGCAAGAGCAGCCGCTCTTCTCATTGATTCTTCTTCTGACATGATTGTGCTCGAGACAAACTGCAGATGATATAATTAGTCTATGATACCCTTTTGCCAAAATGCCCCCTCCCTAGTTGGGAAGTTACTTCTGCCACAGTTCAAAGAAAATGTCTGGTATGCCCTTATGCAGTCTGAGGGCTAATACCGTACTCCTCCACAATCGATGAGTAACGGTGAAGTATTAGTGACACCCCTCGTTACGGTAACCGATGCACATTCAGCCGCTGCCCCGGGGAGAGAGACCTGACCCGGGTCCGCCGACCCGTCGCCACGCTATCTCCACACAAGGGACGGACCTGCAGTGACTCAGCTTACCTCGAGAGGGTCCAACGAAGTTCTCGTAATACTCCTCTGTTCTGGTGTAAATCACCCAACTGGGCCGGTTCAGTGCACTCCTCCGTAAATCCGAAAAAACAACATAGCTTCTTCCGGAGTGCTGGAACCCAAAGGAAGTTGGCGCAGATGCCGGCGAAGCAATCCGGTTAAATTAATATATCCAAAAGGTACACAAAGTGAGTGTCTTGCGCTCTCAGGCTAAAAGGCAAAGGGATCCCAGGTATCAGGAAAGCAGTTTATTACACAACGCGTTTCAGCTAAGAAGCCTTGTTCACGTGTAACTTCACACAGAGAACACCGACATTAAATAAAGTTTTCAGTATTGCAAACCAGTAGTCAACATAGAAGTCGGACTAACAGACGTTAATGGCAGACATATTGGAATGGTAAAAAATTTGATTCTTAACTCGTTGCAGCAAAACGCTTGCATACGGTGTTATTCGTCACACCTTGGCCCCGAATATGTATCAATGCATAAAAATAAACAATCAATCCCTGTAAAATACATTTACAGTAAGCATGGGTCATTACCAAATATCGTAACCTTAAACTGATAGCAAAATCGTAAATTACATACGGTGGAATCAGTGCTGCTATAATGTAGAAGTAGTAATATGTAACATAATGGCAAACATATTGGAGTAGCACAAAAGACCCCGCTATGAACATAATGGGTGGTATGTTGGCAAACAGTTCAGCATGGTATCCTGATACAAGCTTCTGAATATACCTAATCATGTATAATTCAACAATCTACGTAAAATACTTTTAAAGAATATCTATATACAGGCCCCATACTTTGGTGAATCGAAGTTTCAGAGTGCTATCAGTCTGGTTTAACATGTAAAATACATTTGTTATAAATAACGTAAGTCATTGTGATACTTCACAGGAGATGTACAAAGTCCAAGGTGGTTCCCTATGGTATTTCTCATAGGGCAAAGCTAATGACATCCCTGCTGCTAACCAAGTATGTTCATGAATATCAAATATACCATGTGGTATGTTTGTTCATGGTTACCAAAGTCTCATACGTTGAAAATCAAACCTTATGTGTCGGTGTCTCAAACTTGTGATACAACAACGAGCAGTGATTCCTGGAGTGCAAAGGTTGGGTACGCCCGTGCAGGTGAAGTCCAGTGGTGGGCCCCCTCCTTTCCTCCTGCGGAATGAGAAAACAAAATCAAGGAGTGAGTTAAAAACAGTGTTACAAAAATTGAAAAACAATCTCAGAAGAAGAAATGCAGAGTCAGATCACATATAATGTCAATGGGCAATTACTGGTTCATAGGTGAACATTATTCTCTTAGATGGATTGCTAGTTCCTCATCCATGTTGAGGCCACCCGGGAATCTGGTTTGGAACTCAATTATGAGCTTAGATTCTCGTTGTCTCAAATTCAGTACCCTGTCGCCCCCTCTCGGATGCCTGGGGACCTGTTCCAATATAAAGAAGTTTAAATCAGCAGTATTGGAATAGTGTTGTTGTTCGAAATGGCGTGCAACAGGGTATTTGGGGTCTTTATTAGTAATGGCCCTGAGATGTTCTAGGATTCTTTTTTTGGCAGCACAACTGGTGCTGCCAATATACCAAAGTTTACAGGAGCATTCAATGACATATATTACAAAAGTGGTGCTACAGGTGAAGAAAGAAGTCGGATTTTTGGTGATACCATTGTAATCTACAGATCCCCTGTATTTGCTATGTTTGCAGGCTTTACAATGGCCACAGGGGTAGAAGCGCACTAGACCATGTTCAGAATTTTTGGTATATTGGGTGATGTCATTTCTGACCACTAGGTCACGTATGTTCTTGCCTCTCTTGTAGGTAATAGTCGGTCGATCTGGTATACTATTACCTAGAATAGAATCTGTTTTGAGGATCTCCCAATTTTTTGTGAGGAGTTTTTTTACTTGTTTGACCTCAGAACTGAAGGTCAAAATGAGTCTGGTGGACTCATCGTTCTCAGTGCTGTCAGACAACTGATTGTTTTCTAGGGTTTGGGATCTTTCTATCCCATCTGCTCTTTCTTTGGCCTTTTTGAGGACCCAACTAGGGTAACCTCTGCTTTTAAACCTGGTCATTATGGTATCCTGCTCCGTTAGATAGGAGTCACTGGTGTTACAATTTCGTTTAGCCCTCAGCAGCTCCCCGTAGGGAATGCTCCATTTCAGAGCTTCAGGATGGCTGCTTTGGGCGTGCAGAACACTGTTCCCCGCCGTGGCCTTGCGATATAATGAGGTACAGATTTTTTTGTCTCTAATCTCTAGTTTGACATCCAAAAATTCAGTTTGGCAGTCGCTGATGTTACCCGATAGACAAATATTGTAGCTATTACAATTCAGCTTGGTGATGAAGTCTTGTGCCTCAGTTTTGGTGCCTTTCCAGATAATGAAAAGGTCGTCGATGTAGCGAAGCCACACGACGACCCTCTCAAAATCTCCTGCCAAAGTGATACTACCATGGATTTCCTGCTCCCAGTATCCCATGAACAGATTAGCCAAGCTGGGAGCAAAGCAAGAACCCATGGCAGTACCACTGATTTGCCTGTAGAGGGCGCCATCAAAGGAACATTTTTTATTTATCAGACAGAAATGCATCATTTCCATTACCATTTTAGAATGTTCACGGTAACACAGAGGTCTATTTCTCAGAAAGTGATCACATGCCTGAAGACCATGTTGGTGATTGATAATCGTATATAGTGACTGAACATCTAAAACAATAAACATGAATTCAGGTTCCCACACTATGTTTTCAATTTGACAAAGAAAATCTTTGGTATCTCTAATATCGCTGGGTAATTGGGTGACAAAGTCCCGAAGAAAATGGTCCACATATTTTGAAATGTTTTCACTGATGCTGCCGATAGAGGACACTATGGGGCGTCCCGGGGGATCAGTGGCATGTTTGTGAAGTTTTGGTAGTAAATATAAAATAGGACGTTTAGGGAAGTCTTTTTTTAGATAACGATATTCCTCCCAAACAAGGAGCCCCTTGTCTTTCCATGTTTCTAATTTCTCCCAAATATCAGTGATGCTCAAATTGTAGGCATCAATGTTGACAGGTATGTAAAACTTAGTATCACTAAGTTGTTTTTGTGCCTCATTTATGTAGGTCTCTCGATCCAAGATAACGATGTTGCCACCTTTATCTGCAGGGCGTATCACTATGTTCGTGTCATCATAAAGTGCCTTGAGTGCCTTTCTTTGAGAGAATGATAGATTGTTTCTGAACTCTCTATTTTTCCGAGTGTTTTTCTTTTTCCTTAGGCCCACCAACCCTTTAACAATGCATTCATGAAAAGTATCTATGCAATCGTGTGGAAGTGAAGGCATGAAAGTCGATTTGACTCTGAAATTTGTTTTGGCATGTGCATCTTGTGTTAGGTTCATGTCATCAAGGCATTGGGTAATAGGGATGGGTAGGTCCTTGTTGGAAATGTCATTGTTCTCATTTAAGTCGGACATGACTAAGAGTGTATCAGCATCTCCAATAATGAGATTGGAGGAGACAGCGTTGATACTGTTGTTGGTAGTATTGTTTTGACCCAGTCTTTTTAATTTGTGCCATTTTCTTAGTTTTAGTTTGCGCACAAATTTAAAGACCTCTATTCTTGTATCAGTGAAATTAAGTCTGGTAGTAGGGCAAAAGGAGAGGCCCAAACACAGTGTCTTTTTATCAGTATCAGAGATAAATCTTTTCGATAGATTTACCACAGTTTTGTTTACCGTTTGTGCATCCATTAGTAGTTCTTGTTGGAGCGTGTCTTTCTGGTTCCCACTGCGCCCTTTGTTTTGTCGGTGTTCCCACCGTTGTCTGAGTCGTTTTTTCCGATTTCTCCTCTTCCTCGGCCTCTGCCCCTTCCGCGTCCCCGTCCTCTCGGTTTGGGAGATGAGTATTCCATCTGGTTGTGTTTCTCTTTGTGGCGATTTTCCTTCATCACCCGGAATTCGTCTAAAAAATTCTTTCTACGTACAACTTCCTCACTAGACACACTTCCCATTGTTACATCAGATTCAGTGTCACTGATAGATGGATGTTCTTCTAAGGCCCCACTTATATTTCCAGAGCTTCTGGAGACATCATCTTTCTTGTATAGATGGTCGTACTTGCGGCTGAAAGTTAGTATTCTCCCGCAATCATAATCAGCATAATCGCGATTCATTTTGCGCTGTTTTCGCAATTTGATCTCATCTTCGTGTTTTGTAAGCCGTTCTTTCATGGCGTCTAATGTTTTTTTCAAAGTTTCTTCGTCCATGAGTGTAGATAAATCTGAGATTATATCACCAATCTCTTTAAGAAGACTCTCTCTGTCTATCCAGGCATATTGGATTAGTATCTCCAACATTCCCTTGGAGCTTGCTGCTGAATGTTCAGACCAAGCTTTCAACATGAGCGGGTTGGGCGCCTCATATGTGGGTGTAATAAGAATTCTCAGACCACAGGGTACCATGGATTGGTCTACGTAGTTTTGGAGGGAAATTGCTTCCCACCACTTTCCAATTTCTGCCCGTTTCAGTTTTTCCAATTTTCTAAGTTTTACTTCAGTTGGCTGATTTTTTGGTTCTGATGCTTTGATATTGCCAGCATTCGTCATACCACCAGGTTTTCTGCAAAAAAGAGCAAGAGCAGCCACTCTTCTCATTGATTCTTCTTCTGACATGATTGTGCTCGAGACAAACTGCAGATGATATAATTAGTCTATGATACCCTTTTGCCAAAATGCCCCCTCCCTAGTTGGGAAGTTACTTCTGCCACAGTTCAAAGAAAATGTCTGGTATGCCCTTATGCAGTCCGAGGGCTAATACCGTACTCCTCCACAATCGATGAGTAACGGTGAAGTATTAGTGACACCCCTCGTTACGGTAACCGATGCACATTCAGCCGCTGCCCCGGGGAGAGAGACCTGACCCGGGTCCGCCGACCCGTCGCCACGCTATCTCCACACAAGGGACGGACCTGCAGTGACTCAGCTTACCTCGAGAGGGTCCAACGAAGTTCTCGTAATACTCCTCTGTTCTGGTGTAAATCACCCAACTGGGCCGGTTCAGTGCACTCCTCCGTAAATCCGAAAAAACAACATAGCTTCTTCCGGAGTGCTGGAACCCAAAGGAAGTTGGCGCAGATGCCGGCGAAGCAATCCGGTTAAATTAATATATCCAAAAGGTACACAAAGTGAGTGTCTTGCGCTCTCAGGCAAAAAGGCAAAGGGATCCCAGGTATCAGGAAAGCAGTTTATTACACAACGCGTTTCAGCTAAGAAGCCTTGTTCACGTGTAACTTCACACAGAGAACACCGACATTAAATAAAGTTCTCAGTATTGAAAACCAGTAGTCAACATAGAAGTCGGACTAACAGACGTTAATGGCAGACATATTGGAATGGTAAAAAATGTGATTCTTAACTCGTTGCAGCAAAACGCTTGCATACGGTGTTATTCGTCACACCTTGGCCCCGAATATGTATCAATGCATAAAAATAAACAATCAATCCCTGTAAAATACATTTACAGTAAGCATGGGTCATTACCAAATATCGTAACCTTAAACTGATAGCAAAATCGTAAATTACATACGGTGGAATCAGTGCTGCTATAATGTAGAAGTAGTAATATGTAACATAATGGCAAACATATTGGAGTAGCACAAAAGACCCCGCTATGAACATAATGGGTGGTATGTTGGCAAACAGTTCAGCATGGTATCCTGATGCAAGCTTCTGAATATACCTAATCATGTATAATTCAACAATCTACGTAAAATACTTATAAAGAATATCTATATACAGGCCCCATACTTTGATATTTGATACTTTGATACTTTACGATATTTGGTAATGACCCATGCTTACTGTAAATGTATTTTACAGGGATTGATTGTTTATTTTTATGCATTGATACATATTCGGGGCCAAGGTGTGACGAATAACACCGTATGCAAGCGTTTTGCGGCAACGAGTTAAGAATCACATTTTTTACCATTCCAATATGTCTGCCATTAACGTCTGTTAGTCCGACTTCTATGTTGACTACTGGTTTGCAATACTGAAAACTTTATTTAATGTCGGTGTTCTCTGTGTGAAGTTACACGTGAACAAGGCTTCTTAGCTGAAACGCGTTGTGTAATAAACTGCTTTCCTGATACCTGGGATCCCTTTGCCTTTTTGCCTGAGAGCGCAAGACACTCACTTTGTGTACCTTTTGGATATATATATATATATATATATATATATATATATATATATATATATATATATATATATATATATATATATATATATATATATATATATATATATATATATATATATATATATATATATATATATATATATATATATATATAAAAAATAAACAATTAACATGATTAGTAGCAACATTTTAGAATTAGCATTTTAAATGAAATTGGCCATTATTTATTACTTTATTAATTTACCACACTATATTCCCACAAACTTAACTAAAGTAAATAAATGTAACGCAATTACATAATTATTATTGACTAAATATGATTTCATACATTCATAATTCATTTGTTATTAATGTATGAATTAATTAATAATTAACTTCCCACCCTACACCTCTAGAAAGGCAGCAACCCACACCTACAAATATATAATTATTACACAATATACATAATTAACAATTAAATAAATAATTAATAATACATTGTTAATTAATTACTACTTAATGAGCTTCCTACCCTATGCCCCTACATACCTAGCAGCCCACACATAATATATAATAAATATACTTATTACAGATCTAACATAATTAATGTCCAATTAAATGATTAGTAATGCATTATTAATTAATTATACTTTATTCACTTCCCACCCTACACCTCTACAAACCTAGCAACTCACTACGACAATATAAATTATTTAAATATTGAAATCATTTTTTTAATTACTTATATTTACAAGCTATATTTAAAAATATGAACAATTATAGAAACATTAATAACGTAAAAATAATATATGAACTAACACACAAAGATAATAAAAAAAGATTTCTAAAATTATATGGTTCAAAACAATATGAACAATAAAAATATTCTTTAAACTAATATTACTTGCCCGAAAAACAATATTTTTGTATCATATTTTTTTCCAGATATTTCTGCACCTTGATATTTAAAACTCAATATTTTGTCAAAATGCTGTTTTGCTTTTTGACATTGGGTATGTACAGAAATAAAAAATATTATAGAGCAATTTGCCGGGGACAATTGTTCAGTGGTAGGTGGTACTTGGAATCAATGTCCTGCAGTTGGTAAGATGCTCCATTCTGTATCAAGTAAATTGTCATGTAGTAGTTCTAACAATGTGTCTGTGAGTAACAGCCAAAGAGGTGAAAGAAAGTGATTTTGTGATAAACATTTCAGTAGAGACATTGAAAGAACCAGCACATAGCTAAATTGCTTACCATCCCAAAAAGTCACCAAAGACACAAAAATGAGGACAATAACAACAGCTCACCTCAGTGAGGGACAACCAGAAATAAAACAAAAATACAAATTAACATTATTTCCTATAAGGTTTTATTTTAAGTCCCTACCTCCATTATTGTCTAAGAAGTTTACCATAAGTCGTGCTGAACTTCCTACTGTTTTGTTACTAGTAACTTACACTCAGATTATGAATACTGAAACCTACTCAAAAGTGTCGTTTGTGAATCAAGCCCTTCGTGCTCATGTTAGTTGCACTGTGTGCTAATAATATGCCCCTTTCTGAAACCAATCTCACTGTGACAAACACACTCAAGCTACACTTACTGATAAAGCCTAATTGGGGGAAACATACCTGGGAATGCTTGAATTACTGAATACAATAATATTGCCCATGTTGTTCAGTATGAACTGCCCTATTGTTTTGTAGCCAGAAGTGATATAACTAGGTCTCTCTCGGAATGCTTGTGTTTCTGGTCAAAGTGTATCAGAACCCCTTTCAGAAGGCCATGGAGCAAGCAGGAGTTACTAGGCCCAACCTTGGTGGTTGAGGCCTTTTACTCCAGATGTCCTGGGGCTTGGCTTGCTAAGGGATCTGATCAACTGGGCCTAGTATCTCTTCAGCACCTGACTCTCAGTTGTAGTGTGGGCCGAGGATTCCAAGGCTTCTCAGGGATGAGATTGGTTTAAGGTGAGCACAGAGTCCCAACTCAAAATACACCCAGCAACAATAAATTATTGTCCAGTAAAATACTTGTTTTTATGTAAAAAGAAGTACTTATCTACTAACACAAAGTACAATGCAATACATTGCAGACTTCTTAAGTTTGGTCTGCTAGTGCTAGCTTCTGTCCCAGTCTATGGATGATAGTTACTTTCCATTCACATGTGATTACATCGCAGCTATGACCCTCTAGTGAGTTCAAGAATTAGAAGTTTTACAAGGGATTTTAGCAAATGTCCTTTTGTTTCCACACCTAGGAGTTTCAGTCTGAGCAAGTTCCCCAAAGGTCTAATAGCCTAATAACAGTGTTACCACACTTACAGTGTTGCCATTCCAGAGTCTCCGGGTGCACATTCCCCTTCCCAGCGGTGAGCAGGACCCTGGAATCTGCAGCGGCAGACCCCCACAGCTGTCTTCTCATCTGATGGTAAATCTTTCCTTCATCTGGGAACACGGGTTAGGTGCTCCTGGATTCAAGAGGCGAAACTTGGTTCAAACTTTGTGGGTTACAACCTGCTGGTGATTATGGCTGCACGCTGTTCTGGAGTGACAGTCCCATTCGTAGACTCTGGCCCCCTCCTGGCATGACGGGGGCTTCACAGTGCACACACAGGCAGACAACCCCATAAGCATGCAATTCTTTGTAGGACCCTCCTCTAGAGCATCTTCCTTCTAGGCGATATTCTTCTCCTCACAAGTTCCTCTGGTCTTGAGCTAGGAAGAAGCTGGTGCTGAATGCTCCAAGCACGTTTTCTTGATTCTCCTGGGTTATTCCCCTCCCCAAGCATTAAAGACTGGCAGATCATTAATCCCTTAGACCCCATTCATGGGCAAAACCCATCCTGAGCATCTCCACACTGAAGTACAGCCTCAGTTTCACTATTTTGGAGTCTTAAGCTCCTCTTTTTAAGATCCATTTCAAGACACACTTGTGATTTAGTATCTCGGTTTTCTAAGTTTAATATTGCCTACTTTGAAATGAACACTCCTTTTTAATGGGCTTCTGCCAGAAATAAGCTTATCTCAGCAGGACAGTCTCAGTCTACAATCTTGATAGTCCCATACAATGACTATGGGAATGACTAGATGTTCACACCTGAATGTCAGCCTCAGAGTTCTGTGCATTAAAGGTTACAACAGCCCCAGCCCTTATCTTTATGATTCTCATATCTGTCCCATCTTCTTACTCAGATGTGCTGAGGCCCCTTTGACTAGTGACCTCCTTTCAGAATTAAATAACCCTTATTTATGGGAGCTGAAAAGCTGAAAAGCCTGTTTCTTCCTTCTTACAATGTAATTCCATCCAGCTCTCAGGAATACAGCAAACCACAAATCTGTCCAGGGGCATAATGTAGTCAATATTGTTAGGGGTGTGTGTGTCCAGCAAGTACTCCTAACAAGCAATGGGGTGTATCTAGCAAAAAAGGGAGAGGGTGGAAAGGTGCAGATAGGAGGATAGGGGTACAAGCGTTTCACTGCACAGTAACTAAACAATCTGAACTTCATGGACACTAAATCACCAAAGTTACAGAATTAAATTAGGAGAACAAAATAAAAGTACAGGAGTGGCCGTATTAGGTGATGATGGAACACCATTAACTCGAGCGTGATATATATGTGTCAAATACACCTTGAAAAACAGCATGCAAAGTACATATCTGGGCTAGTGCCCTTCTGAGACAAAGGATATGTATCACTTCAAATAATCAGAAAGATACAAGGGTGACGGAAGACTCTTCATTGAGCACATATTGTGCTGCACCCTCCACACCTTCTTCAATTATCTTTTACGTTTTGAGGCAACGACGGCTTACATGCGCCACTTCTCTCACACCCTATGTACATTAGTTCCTGCTAACAGTGCCAAATGCCAACCCCACATGACTGAGGCAACGGCGGCTTACTTGTGCCACTTCTCTCACACTCTATGTACTTTAGTTCCTGCTAAAAGTGCCAAATGCCAACCCCTGTTGTGCAGGGAGCTCTGCATACTATGAACTCAACTTAAACTAGTATGCCTCTGGAAAGCCACACCCTAGAATACTGAACCAGTGCATATCTGATGCTCTCTGACACAGCTGGAGTATGGCTCCACTGTTATCTTTGCCAAAAGAATGCAGTCATTACACTTAAGCAACATAAAATTGTATTCTTATACTTGTAGTTAATTTTTTTAATGTACTTAAAATTTACATTAGCAGTAGTGCTGTTAAAGCTAGGACTGCCTTACGGTGTCATGCATAACACAGGGCTATTATTCTAGCTGGGGTTAAAGACCATATTTTGGAAATCTACTTATGATCTGGACCAAATCTTATTGTGATGCATCATATTATTCCCACAACATTTTGTCTTCAGACGTCCTGCTTATACCGACCTCGTTTCTCTAACCTTTGGACTCTGTACACTTTACCACTGCTAACCAGTGCCCTCTGCCTTAAACATGGTATCATTGACTTGCACCCAACTTGCATATTTAGTTTACTTGTTCGTCCCTAGAAAATGGAATAGTAGCCCCTTTACCAGGCATGTACCTTCCTTTTTTAAGACATACAGGTCCACCTAGGTTAGGCCTTACACAGCCCAGAGGGCCGAGTGTGGTGTATTTACAAAGCTGTCCATGTTCTATTAAGTTTTACTTGTAATGGTAGTGAAATGCTCTTAAATTTGTTTTTCACAACTGCAATGCCTATCTCTCCCTTTGGATAACATTAGGTTACCTTTTTACATTTAATAAGTGATTACCACCTTTGCAAGTGGAAACCTTCATAATCTGAGAAGACAGGAAGAAAAGGTAGCCAGGCTATAATCAGCACTCACAGAGTGTCGGGAAGAAAATTATGAATTCTCATAAGTATTGTGGTGTCCCTTAACAAGGTCGGCCACCACACAACATTAACACATATCACCAAGGTGGGGGTAAAAGCACTAATTATTTAACACACAAGCTCTCATAACCAGAAGACTTGACTACAGCAACACACTAAACTCTGGAGTCACCAAACAGCTCCTGAACAGACTCCAAACCATCCAGAATGCAATGGCCAGACTCATCTTCAACCTACCATGCTGTACCCATATTATACTACACCTCAGGAAGGTCCACTGGCTCCCACCATACACAAACACACTCAATTCAAACTCCTCACACTCACATACAAAGCACTACACAACATAGGGCCTGCCTACCTCAGCATCTGCATGCACTTGCACGAGCCCTTCAGACACCTCCCCCGAGCCGGTTCCTCACTGCCACACAAACCCAGCATACACAAAAGTGGAACAGGACATTGCTCCTTTTAATACATCTCCCCCAAAGCATACAATGACCTCCCACAACACAATATACCCTCCTCATCACTTCTTGAGTTACGCAATAAGCGGAAGACCTGTTTTAAAAAAATAATTTCCAAGGAGACCACCACCAATCCATCACTCAGTCAATAACTTTATTCGGTTATTATGTGGAAAAAATAACCATAAAAGTACAATTAATAAATCACAATTTAAAAAGATATCAGAATAAACATGGTATGTTAAAAGTAAACTGGTTGAATTTCATACATGAATTGATTTTCGTGATCTAAAAACATTTTTTTTAAACGCAGAGACAGATGCAACAGTAAATATATTGTCTAGTTTCTGGATGGCTAAAAATGCAGGGCGACATTGCTTGAGTTCCATACTCTTCAATATTGGTATGATCCATCTTGTCTTTGTAATAGAGTAACATTTTCAAAATAACAAGATTTGCATATCCGATTGGTTGGACAAGTCGTCACATGGACATTTACTAAGTTGTCTTGTCCAGTCATTCATCTTGGGGAAACTTAAAAATCTAATTAGAATGTTTAACCTAAGACGTGTTAATAGAAACCTTTCAAAATCACTCATGTGTAGCTTAACATACGGTTGGATATTGATAGTGGTCATTGTTAGATGGTGAGCCACCACTGCAATTTTTGTGATTTCGGTGTTGGTTCTGTGATATCCCAAATGCATCATACAAATATTTTTAAGTTCTTTCCTGGAAACCTGGCACATCGATAAGGGATCACTATAGTATTCTCGGTGGCCTATTTGTGTGAGAAACATCTTTACGTAGTATAACCATGTTATCTTAATACCATTATCAAGGCTCATCACATCCTTCAGAATAAAACGGTTAAAAACACACTCCTCAGTGGTCCATACCCTGTGCCACAGAAGGACCGGTTGTACCTTAACCCCTTCAGTGCTGATGACAAATCCAGCTCGTCATGGGCGTTACCTGCGCTACGCGGATGACGAGCTGGCTTTGTCATAAACAAGCCATTTTTTTAATTTCAGCGCACAGCGGGAAAACGCGGTAGTGCGGTAGGGGTTAATGACATTTTCTAGGTATGGATGTCCAAGTTCAGTGTGGCAAATAAACGTGGAGACACTATCCGGGACTGATCAAAGGTATCTCATAAAGCAATTTTTTGCCACCTGTAATGATTTCACATTTTCATGGCCCCATATTCCTGCACCATAGATCAAAGTTGCTACACAAGTTGCTCTATAAACACATAAAAGTTCCCCAATCGGACTTCCGCCCATTTTTCTACTAAAATTTGTCAAAGCCATTCAAGATTTACAAAACAATAACCTTTTTGTTTTTAACGCGATATCCCATTAGCCGGATTGATCAAACAATATTTCTAAATAGGGAAAAGAGGGGGTAAAATCCAGTGGTTTCGCAATAATGTACATTACTTTTTTATTTTTATCTGCCCCAGAGCCGCAATTCATACAGATTGTTTTCGTACAATCAATTCTCAGATCCAAATTAGTCATGAATTGCGAGAAAGATGTAGCCATCCTTTGCATGGCCAAGGGCGTCCGGGCCATCAAAAATGTGCCATCCGCTTATAGTAGTGCTGGAACAGATCTGTTAGCTATCATAGGCATGTCCCTGCACTCCCGCAGCAATGTTCTTTCTAGGTCATTGATATAAATTGTAAATAAGAAGGGGGTGAGAACGCATCCTTGCTGCACTCCTCTTGCAATACTAAAAGGCCCTCCCCATTCTTGTCAGCCCATAATTATAATCTATTTAAAATCAAGCGGCCGATAATCTTAATAGTTGAGTCTAATAATGATATCGGACGATAGCACGAGCAACTTGTCCTATCCCCCTTTTTGAATATAGGTACAATAATAGACTCATACCATGACAGTGACAATCCGATCGAACAGCATGCATTTAACAGTTGCATGAGGAGTGGACCCCGTAAAGCCACATTATTTTTATACAAATCAACCGGCATCCCATCCGGGCCCGGGGCCTTTCCTCCCATACTGGCTTTTATACCCAAATTAACTTCGTTCTGGGTGATGCCCAGATCCACTCTCTTAGTATTATGTGAGGACTCCTCATCCACTACATTCACGATTGGTACCTGCTCAGATGCGGTTGAAGCGCTATATAAGTCTGCATAATGTGATACCCATTCACTCTCTGATATGGCTATCTCTACTCTTGCTTTTGCTTTATCGTTTAAGAAAGGGGCATTAACCGCTTTCCAGAAGGCTACAGTATCTCTTTCAAAGAAGCCTCACACAAAGAATCCCATGCTTCCTTTTTCAATGCATCCTGTCTCTATTCAGGGTCTTCTTATAAATCTTTCTCAAATCCCTAATTAAAATCTGAACTTTATCAGGGGCATTTGGGGCACGCATAAGATTAGAATAAGCCTTAGTGCAAGCTGTATCAAACCAGCTCACTGTATCCTCTCTAGGGTTATTTGTTTCTATCCACAGGCTTTTTTTAATATGTGAGGCAATTACTGTAAAAATGTTAATAATTAGAGAATTGTATGAATTTTCATCCAGGCAGGCATAGATACTGGATTCACATTTCTTTACTAAATTTTAGAGAAAGTCCTCTGGAATCACTTTTGTCCATTTTAGGGAGTACCAATTTTGTCTATTCAGGACAATATTGCCTATGAGCTGCCTTGATGTACTATCTCTATCATATTCATGGTGAGGTGTTATGATTTCAACACTTAGGGGAAAATGATCGCTTAAAGCGATGTCCAAAGTGTTAATATTCTTAACTTGTCCTCTGTATCTAGCGGATATCAATATATAATCGATTATTGAAAAGACACCTCTGCCATTGAATGTGGGACAAAAGGGACCTCTGATTGACAAATTCTATTGGCAAAGCCCATGTCACAGGAAAACATAATTTCATTCATGAGGTCCCCACATACAGTGTGTTCAAAATGCGTTAGACTGGTCTCTTTGTCCAGCATTATACCACATGACCCTAGCTCTCCTCTTTTACATAGCGAACAATTAAAATCCCCTCCCCAGATAACAAACACTTCTTTTGGTTTCCATCCTAGCAAACTTTTAACATCTGTCCTCAGTGCTTTCAGCATATCTTCCATTGCCTCAGCGGGAGCATTATTATTAAAAATGTACAATGATCAAGCAGAGCACTTTATCAATATGTATCCTGACCATGTCATAATATCTATTGTTATGGGGCATCTCTATTTTCTCACATTTAAAAAGATTCGATATATAAGTACACAGCCCCCCAATAGCCCTACCATGTGTTGAGCCTATCGCTGATGTAAATAATGTTTAAAAGCACATAGATGATGGTCCTCTTTCACCCAAGTTTCTTGTAAACTCAGTATGTCATACTCATTTACAAGATCAATCCAAATTTGATTAGACACCTTGGTTTTTAGGCCTGCTACGTTCCAGAACATAGTCAACCATTTGCCCTTTTTAGTTGTACTTTCTGCCCGGCCGATACAACCAAAATTATCATTAGTATTGGCGTCATTTTCAATCGTGGGGTTCGCTGCTATACCATTTCCCTCCATTACACCAATCTCTTCAGTCCTAGTTACCCCAAGTCTTACACAATGACCCACCTACCCATATGTGAAGCACCTAGGTACACTCAGGGGAGATTAGTATGCTAATCAAATATGGATACCATAACATAACATTAACTACAATTTAAAGCATAAACAAAAAAACAGTTTTGAATAATTAACCACCCTTGCAGATATTGAAATAAAATTGAATTTCTGCCAGGATTAACAGGTAACATTTTCAAGCCACTCCAGTCCCACCCTAAAGGAAGCAATATTAGTGCAAAATAATGTGATTCACAGTATTTTTCAACCATAGCGACAATGCTTTTTTACAGCCACACCCAGCTCAGAAACACAATGAATTGTTTGATACTGACTATGGTAACACGTATAAAAGCAGGTCTAGTCAGCCGCCAAATGTTCTATTCATGTTTGATACACTAAACGGTGCGTACTTTTTAGCCAACAGCATTTTTTATGTGGTCATTTTTTAAGGCATAGCTTAATGGTAAAAGCAAAATGACACATCCCAGAATGTAAAGTGTTAGTGGTCAGAAAACCCGTACTTGCAAAAAATTGTCACATTTAGTGTGGGGAAACTTTGCAGGTGTGACTGTACTATTAGAGCAACAATTCACCTTTTCACTTGAGACACACTCAAGTATTATCTGAATGCCTTTGTAATTTTAACAATAGTTTGTTAAAGTGATAGACTAGTGACCATACCGGGTCTAGAGATGTGTCACGACAAAAGACTAGGTATGCATTATCAACTTCTATTTTCATTGCATATGAATATTTACCATGTCATGGTGGATTTGCACAAAGTCACTACAGAATGGGAAGTGGCATTATATTTGGAGAGCAGGGCAGGAGCACAGCTGGGTCTCATGCCATTTTTTAACCAGCATTTCCTGTTTGACATCAGTTTGCAATCTGTGTCTTGGAGTTTTATCAAAGCTTGGCATGTGCTGTTGGATAAATAGTCACGACTAGCTACGGGCGTTGTACCTGACAGGAGCAACTCGTAAACTCGTATTCTTTGCAGGTTAGACGAATACCAGTTGGCACAAAAGTAAGGAACTTAAGCTATGTTGCTTGACAAGGAAAAGGCTTCTGTTGTTATACTTCATAGACTCTGTTCAAAATTGGTTTGTTAAATGATTGTTAATTTTGTCATATGTGGATAAAATTGGTTTACTGAGTTAAAAGTTTGCCACTGAGAGAAATTACAAGAATTTCACAAACCACTTTTGAACAGGATGTGAACAAATAAATACGTTTTCCTGTAGGGGTGGGACACACTAGTCTTGTTAGTCCCTGTGTTACAAGCTGCTAGAGCTACGAAGGCTGACTATGACACTCAACTAGGAGTGTCTCGGAAACATTCCTGTGCTGTTCATGTTATGCCTTGGCGCAGTATAGTTAGGGCCTGTCTGCTTCTATGCAATTTTAAATCAAAGGTGCCTGGTCTGCCCTGATAGCGCATCACACTCAGCATTCTGTCCATGCCAGCGCTGTCTGATTAGGCACACACAGCCCACAACACCCAGGCACTGATGTGGAGAAATAACCTGACCACTTGGGTCGGGACCCGATTGGCAAATATATTAGGAGGATGTTCCGCCCTAAACATCCCCACTGAAGATAGGCCCCTGAATCTGTCTGGGGGGACCTCTACCTCTCCACTACTCCTCCAGCAAGCCCCAAACCCCCCAAAAAGGAACCAAATGTCTTCCATGTGCTGTGCCCATTGGAAACACACATACGTACACACAACACCGCACATGCACATACACGTGTGCACAGCCTTCAATGTACTGTACCATTGCACTGCACTCATACATTCCAGCGCACTCCTTCAACACTGTGTGCTATGTCATACATGTGGTACCAGTTTGCAGGTAGACCCATATCCCAGTGTCTACACGCAACCATGCTTACTACCTTCTGATGCCATGTACCTTTCCACAAGCACACATACAACTCAGCGCTGTACACAATCCAATGCAGGGAAATAGTGAGTTAAGCACACAGCTGCAGACCTTTGCCAGAGTGGGCCAGGATACATCTAGTAAAAAGCCCCCTTCACTCTACTGATCTAAAAACAAAAATCCGGGTATGGTGCCACCACTACCCTCACGCGACTTAAGTTCCAGCGAAGGCAGTGGCTTTCCATCACAATGGGTAGCACTTTGGACACCCCTCCTGGTCTAAGCAGATCCTAGTCCAACCCAACCCATGTATGCTCATGACCAAAAATCGTTACTAAGCATCTAGACATTAAAACATCTGGGGTACTCAGAGCAGGGGTCCACTCTATCACCATGTGAAGGTCTTTTCCACCCCAAAAGAGGGGACCTGTCCTATCAGCATAGATTGGATAACCTCTTTTGGGGAAACATCCTTTACAACGCAACTTTTACCACGCAGTGCCTTTACGACGCAACTTTTACAACGCAAACCATTACAACGCATTGCGCTGGGGGGCGCTCTAGGATAGGGAATACGTTTATTTTACTGTCCAACACCTTCCCTAGTGTCCACGGGGACTGGAGTTGGAATAGTAAATTAAACTATTCACTATCCAGCGCCCCAAAGCACTATGCGTTGTAAAGGTATTCGTTGTAAATACCGCGTTGTAAAGGCATGCAATGTAAAAGTATGCGTTGTAACGTCATACATCTCCTCTTTTGTTGTCTGCCCAAGTATGTCTCGTGTATGGTTGCTCTCTTTTTTATGATGGCATAATTTTGTTAAATAGTTAAACTAATTCTACAAAAGAACATCCAAGTATTTAGGAACCTTTTCAATCATTTCTATGTCTCTTTTTTTAGTCAATGTTATAAAAGCATGCTTAGACCGATGTCAAGAACTTGCGGTTGCAGCGGGCCTGAAACTACAACTTACTGAGGGAAAAAGCACATCTGAAATTTCTTATGCAACAAGGAATGTGGTCTGTCATTTTGTTTGATCACCTTATTCCAACGGCACAGGTAACCACAAACGTAATTAAGTGGATTGCTATTCAAGGAACCTCTCCTTTGTTAAGATTCAATCACTAATTTACAATTGCTGCAATTCACTCTTTCCTCATATTCGTTGATTGTACATTTACTCTTGAACTTGATCCTAAAGCATGTTGCTCCAGAGGAATTTTATCACTTAACATTTATTTGCCCATTTATTAAAATGTATCATATAAAACCTATTGAATTATACATATTTGTTCCTATGAAAGAGTTATACGTTCATATTACAGAGATGTAATGAAACTGTGATTCAAATCCTGCACAGAGTGGCGACAATGAGCAAATATTTTTCAGTCTTCGAACAGAAACGAGACAATATTGTCAAGTTAATATGCTGCTTCTTACAACTGGCATATTACAGAAGGGACGTGTTCCTTGAACATTTAACTCAGCTGTTCTAAAGAATTAAGCATCCTGTGCCAGACAGGAGAACAGCCAATGCGCGTAATTTTACGTCTTTGAAATTAATTGCAATGACAAAATCTTCTTTTTCATGGTTTCTTATACAGTCAGAGGCTTTGTTTCCCAGTAAATGGAAAAGCACGCCATTTGCTGAAATTTTAATTAACTATTATGTCCAATCAATCAACCTTCCAGAGAGAAGCATGGCCATGCATAAAGTCGTCGGGTTTAGGAGTCTGTTTGTTTCACCTGTGTTCAGCACCCCTTCTGTTCTACAGATGTTAGGCATTCAGTAATAACCTATGAGCCCCAGTCTGGCTCTCAGACATGCCTGTAGAGATAATCCACTAAAACAATGAAAAAATGTCTTATCCCATTGTGAACTTTAGCAGTAAATAGACAATGCCATAAAGCTGATTAAAACAAAAACGGGGGAGCAAAGGAAACACTTGTCTCAGGTAAAATTAGAATGCATTAAGGCAATGTCTTCCTCATCCAGGATAATTCCTAGGCCTGCCTTCGATTTTAAGATCCCGATATTCAATGTTTTGCTCATTCACAACTTCATGAATACTTGTGCAAAACTCAGACTATAGTCCGGCTTCAGAAACAGTTTTTGTGATGACAGGTCAGGCGTTGAGCAGCTTGAGCTTGTGACAGCGCCCTCAGGCAGCCAGGTCTCGTTTTTAGTTTTTCTTCTTCTCAGGGTGCCCTCTCAGTGTGCTCGGGGATTCCTTGAGAGCTGACCTACAAGATGAACCCAGATAGGAGTAGTGATGGTATCTCCCATAGGTGAAGATCTGAGTGGAATGCTGCTCCTTCACTGGTAAAAGGGGGAAACCTTCTGTTGAATGGGTGCCACGGAAATCCTGTGGTCTCTAGAGAATACATTTTGTGGAAAATATGAGCTGGACAACTACCCATGCTTCATGGAGTACGCGTTCTATTTAAATGTGGTGGAAGCAGGGTGTCTGGTTACGAAGTCAATCAATCAATCAATTATTATAACTTTATTTGGTCTAAAAAACAATAGGCCATAACAGTACAGGGAAATAATACACGAACCCCCACATGCATCAATCTAGGATTTTGCATTTCTTGAATAGCGAAAATTAAGGAATCGCTATTTAGGAAATGCAAAATCCTATGCATCAAGAAATCCTAAAAGTTTTTAGGATTTCTTAATTTTCGGAAATTGCGATTCCTTAATTGCGAATCGCAATTAAGGAATGGCATTACATTGATTCCTATGGGCCTATAGGCCCATAGGAATCAATGCCGTTTTGCATTTTTTTTTTTTGCACTCGCAATTTGTTGATGCATTGCAAGGGTGCAGAGGGGGGTCCAAAGGACCCCCCCCTGCACCCCTGAAATGTATTTTCAAGTGCATGTTTCACACACACATGTCCTAAGGACATGTGTGTCTGTAACATGCAAGTTTAAAAAATGCATTTTTTTGCTTTTTTAAAAATTTTCGCAAATTAACACGAGGGTCAACCTCGTGTTAATTTGCACTTCCAATTTCAAAATACGCAATTTTAAAAAAAATTATGCATTGCATTTAAGGAATCGCACAAATGCGATTCCTTAATTGCATTTGCATTTTTAAGAAATGCAAAAAATAGTGAATGTTTGATGCATCCCAAAAACGTATTTAGGAAGTGCAAACGGCCGAATTTACCGATTCGCACCGTTTGCACTTCCTAAATAGGTTGATGCATGTGGGGGATAGCTATAATCAAGCATAAGTTAAAAACAGTTATAAAATTAGTGCATGGAGGAATTTTAGGGTTCAACAGCACATCAAATATTATGTTAAATAACCGTGCTTGAAATTAACAAAAAGGTGCAAGTCGAAGTCAGATTTCAGTGCTCCATTACAGTAGTATACAAAGTAGATGCATTTAAAAGAGCAAAGCATGTCTTTATTATTATACTGACAGATACGTTGTGGGGGATATGTGAAGGTTACCTGTTACTTTGACGCATTTAACTCTCTAGACTGACATTAAGATTGTACATAGGGTATGTGACTACGATACTATAATAGTGTACTGGATGTTCTAATATTATATCCTCATCATGCATCTTATACAAACATTTAAGTCTGCAATTATGTCTACAATACGACCTTATGGTCGGTCCAAATAAAAATGTAGAAACGAAGACTGTCTGTGACTGTAACCCAACCGCAATTCCAACTGCCACTTAATTTGTAACCTCTTTGTAATTCCTTCTTCTTTTGTAATTCTTTCTGATAAAATTGTTATTATCATGTATAATCACATTTTTAGTTGTACTTCAACTCATGCCAATTTGTGATCTTCTTTATTTTCATTTCTGTTCTTGTTTATTTTATTTTTTCTTGAGAAATTCAATACAAATTATTTGATGGAAAAAAAGAGCATGAGGAGGAGATAGAGAGAGAACAAAAAACCTCAAGTAGGGTCCGCCATGCGCTCCTACTTTCCCCCAGGAGTAAACCCAACATTGCTGCCAACTCTATATACTGAACCATAATGCACGTAAAATTCTGTCAGACTAGCCCATCATGGTGTGTCTAATCCTAAGTGCTGCTTTCAAAAAGGCACAAACAGTAAAAACTATTTTGGGTAAGCACAGGGATTGTAAGTGGAGGAGAGCTGGTCTACAGCGGCGGAGGCCTAGCCTCCGTAACATGGGTCTCAGAAAGTGTTTTCCTGCTAGGTAATGGAATTCACAAAGTAACATAAAGTGCAATAGTGATTGTGCAGAATGATTATCACAGCGGTGGGAGGAGACTATGTTCTCCTCTGGATCTAATAGTGTGAAAAGTAAAGACCAATAAATTGTACCTGCTCTGAAGCGGAAAAGAAGTGACCGCTCCCAACTTGACAGGCCGAGAGACAGATATAAAGGGGGGTCATCTGTATACAAAAATTTTTAGTAATGCAACACCGAGGGTTTCGATAACTCATGTTTCAGCCTGATGTTTATATTAAATAATGTTTTCACCTCCAACTTTGCATTTTTCTGGATATGAATGGGTTCCGTAAACCACCAGGATATACAGAGGAAACAGAGAGTATCCTGTACATAACTCAGCCAGGGTAAGGAGCGTGCCGTATCCAACGTCAGGCAGTCCAATATAATATCCTTACAAAGTTTAGCAGCTGGGTTCAACAAAAATACTAACCCATAATAAAAGTGGTGCCAGCTGAATCTTGTCCTCAATAAAAATATGGTTTAACTCAAAGTGGGTAATAAGACTTGGAGTGGACAGGGCTGGACTGGGAACCAAAACCAGCCCTGGCAAAGTGCTCCCCCTGCCCCCCACAGGGTTTGGGGTGTTGCCAGGCTGTTTGCAAAGGGCCGGTTTTGGACGATTTTGTGACAGCGGCCGATATTGCTGATAAACGGTCCTGTAACAAAATCGGCCTCTAGGCGCCCAAAACTTGCTCCCAACCCAAGCGGCCCACTGGGGGAAATGCCCAGTACCCGCTACAGCCAGTCCGGCCCTGGGAGTGGATGGCGGTGTACCTAGGAACCGTCGCATTAAGCGGTTTTCCTCTGCCTGAAGAGAACAGCATTTACTGAACTCCCATACTCCAGCTCCATAGGTGGCTACATTGATACATTGCGAGTTGTAAACTTTCAATGGTGGAACACAGTCTGCCTAATTTGCAATCTAATGAGATTGCATACTGTATCCACAGTTTTATTTAATTTAACACGGACCTGAGCAAGATGGGGAGTCCATGACCCTGTTGAACTGAAATTGAATCCTAGATATCAAAAGTTCTCAACAGTCGTCAAAACATGCCCATTAATAATCATTTTATTTAGCCTTAATTTGCCTGGGCCACAGGACATGATCTGTGACTTTGAATAATTAGCATTTAGATTCAGGTTGTGCATGAAGGAAGCAAAACAGTCCACCTGATGTCTCAATGCTTTTGGAGTTAGGGCTGACAATACTGCATCATCAGCATACTGTAAAGCGGGGACTGGGGAGCCTGCAACTCTGGCTATATCTGTGTGGGAAGTAGATAAATGGACTGTTTATCTATTTATATATAAAATAAATCATAAAGGTGCCAATATGCAACCCTGCCTCACTCCACTCTTCATGGGGAATTCAGAAGAAAGCTCCCCAAGGGAATTTAAACGAAACCCAAGCTGAAAGATCTGAGTGCAGGCAGTACAAGAAATTCACCAGGGGGGGAGGGGGCCGGGGGGAGGGGTCCACGTCTTGATGCAGCAATATTAACCAGAGTTTGGTGCTGTTCACTGAGTCGAAGGCAGTGCTTAGGTCCAAAACAGCTAAGTAGATGGGGTAACACTTGGCATTAGTGTATTTAGAGATGTTCAGAGGCAGATTCAGACAGATTCAGACATTGTTCGTTGGTCCCTAGTTTTGGGCGGAATCTGAATTGAAAGGTGAAAGTATGTACTTGTCAGCTGCACATTCGACCAAATCGTCATAAATGACTTTCAATGATTTTAATAGTGCCGTCTATGAGTGCCTGAGATAGGTCGATAGCGCTTGGGTAACATAGGGTCACACTTTTAAATATGGGTACTATTGTTACAGTAGACGATGATGGTGGAATGGTGGTAGATAGGGACGTATTAAATGTATTTGTGATAAGTAAGGCTGGGCGGATAACTCCGCTCCGCCAGCAAAGTTTGTGGATTTTCAAAACTCCACACTCCGTTTGGAGTGCGACGTTTTCTAAAACTCTGCAATCGCAGCTGAGCGGAGTAGCACTTAGATTTGGTGTCCTGCTCCAGCCTGCTCCTGCGGCTCCACTTGCCTTCGGCTGCGCTGCCACTCCTGTTGAATTCATCATTAGGAAACCAGGAAGAACTACAGTGGTCATGGTGTAATGCATGAAGGCATGCCTGACCTCAGGCATGCCTCCACACAGTACGCCATGCGCATTGCAGTTCTTCCTGGTAATTAATTCCAGAGTAGCAGAGCAGTGCAGCAGAAGGCAAGTGGAGCCGTAGTAGCAGGCAGGAGCAGGACACCTTGGGACTAGGAAGAAGCCAAGGTAAGTTTCCTAGCCAGCACTACTGCAGTGCAGGCCTTGCACTAAGCGGGAGGAGGGGGGTGGGGGTTTAGCAGGGAGGTGCAGAAGGGTAAGGGGGATATGCGACTCCCCCAGCCACTGGACTCCGCAGAATTTCAGGGAGTTTTGTAGTAACTCTGTGAAATTCCACAGAGTACTACTATGCCAGCTCCGCCCAGGGTAAGTGTAAGGGGACCCCAGGTTTAAGGCATGCATTTCAACAAATCCATTGGTACCCCATCTGGCCCTGGGGCTTTCCCACCCTTGCTGTGGTGGATGGCAGACTCAACTTCCTGCAAAGTTAATAAGAGTGGGGGAGAGTTCTGCTATCTGTTGAGGAGAGTAGCTGACATAATTGACTTGTCCTCAGTGTTGTAGATAGCGACAAAGTGGTTGACCCAGTCCCAGAAGGATTTACTGACCTTTCTCCGGTACACGGGTTCCTAAAGTTCCCAATCTTGATTATTTACTTTCCTCTCCCTTTTTGTGAGTGCAGTTTTCTACTCAGTGCCTGCCAGGGAGATTTCGGTCTTATTCCTGGGATGGGCATTGAGGGATTTCCTCAGCTTCGTATTTGCCAGGGAACAGACCTGGTCAAACCATCTAGGGTCCTTGTTTGAAATATGATTAGCTTGAGCGTGGAGTCCCCAATTGTATGTATTAGTCTATTATAGTGTGGAGCCATAGATTCCTGGGCACTCTCGGCTAGGCAGTAGAGGAATTTATTTAAGTGTGACTTAAGTAAGGCAGCTAATGACTCTTTTGGGTTTTTCATGCACCAAACTAATTGTGAGCCATACGTGGAGTGATGCATAATGGAGGCTAGATTACTGTTGCAAGTAAGGCCCTTAAGGGGTAAAAAATAGAGGCGCTCAAAGTGTATGATCGCTCCAATATGTGGGCAAGATCTCTCCTTTGGAAAACCAAGATAAAATATCAGGGCTGACAAACATATAGTCTATAAGGAAAGCTGTCCCACCCCTCTGAATTACGTCAAAGTGTTGCAAGCGCCGCCTAAGATTTCCAGTAAGTCGACCTGGTGGTGGCAAGTAAGATATTTAAAAAGCTCTGCACCCCTTGCGCCTTGCATAATGCTGTTCTATTTGTGTCAGAGTCTTGCGACCTGAGACCCCCATTCATCTTGGTGTTAAAGTCACAGCAGAGAAAAAAGTGAAGTCGAGTAGCACGGCTCTCTAACTTAGATTGTAGTTGGGATATAAAATAAAATAGACTAGTGTGTACATCTAGCAGTAGTAAAATCATTATTCTAAAAATTTATCAAGTAAAAAGCCATGTTAGCCTTTGGTACACAAATTATTAATGTTAAAAAGGAAGAGGAACTAGATTTAATCTGTGCAACCTCTAACTGAAGGCATAGGCTGACCCAGGTAGCTAATCCACCGGCAGCGTGCCTGTGAGTGGAGGGAGTAGCAGGACTTGAGTAACAGGCGTAGCCCTCAAAGTGCGGTGTGACGGTGAGCCAGGTCTCCTGCAGAAGAATTAGGTCAAACTTAGAAATGAATGCCCTCCAATCTTCGTTATTGATCTTTCCTTTGAGGCCTAAAACATTCCAGCTGAGGACAAAAAGAGTTCTGCAGGGCGTGTGCAAAGTGTGAGTTGCAACTACAATTGTCATGGAAGGGGGGGTAACAGTAGTTGTCACAGTAGAATTGTCAATCAAAGATTAAGTACAAGGAGTAGCAGTTGTTAAAACTACTTAGGGCCTGTGAGTCAGTCCAAATCAGAGAGTGCCTCAAATCTGTTAGATGTGGGTAAGGGGCATGAGACAGGGAAATCGCTCTGTGAATCCTGAGCTACTGGCAGGACATTAGAGAATGGTTGACTAACCATGACTGTCTGTGCTAAGTTATCTAGCTGTGTGTTGATGTCCTTGTGACAGTTAGATGTAGTTACATCATGGGCACAACAGATTGAAGCTGAGTTGAGGTGGCCCAGCTTATGATCAAAGGGGGGTCTATAGAAAAACCCTAACGAGACCAAGGAGATGGAGGTAGTGGCCCGATTACTGGGTCTAACATTGAATAGCAGATTATGAGCCAGATATGGAAGACTGAAATTAATCACAATACAATTTCCATACAAGTTTGGCTAATTTGGCCCAATACATGCAGGATATCCTTAGCATGCCAAAATGTCATGCCTCTATATCGTGAAAACCTAAACAAGTGACACTTCACTTGATGCCTGGCTGCACAGTGGCAAATCAAATTCAATGCTTGATCATTGTTTATATACTGTTGCAAAATATAGAATTCACAGATATCAATCTGTTATTTATTTAATTAACCCCTTCGCTTCTAGGCCTTCCCCCCCCCGTGCTAAGCTTTTTTCTTGGCTATTTTGGGTAGTTTGTGCTTAGGCCCCTGGAACTTTTTGACCACATAAGGTATCCACACCAAATTTTTGTCCTGTTCTTCCAACATCATGGGGATTCTACAGGTACCCAGGGTCTGTGGATTCCCCTGGAGGGGACCCAGAAATTAGCCAAAATACTGCTAAATTTGTTTTTTGAAAAATGGGAATAAATGGCAGCGGATAAAAGCATCTGACTTTTTCCCTGCAAAGGGTATCAACATAAGGGTTGTGAGGTTTCTGGGATATAGCCTATTTTTGCTATTTTTTGTGCTTTCAGCCTCCTTTCAGGTCATGGTAGACATGGATATGAAAGCAATAATGGATCCTGGAAAGATATATCGTTTACAAATATAGGCAACATTCTGAATTAAACAAGGGGTCATTTGTGTAGATCCTTCAAAGTTTCTTTATAGAAACTAACAGTTGAATATAGGAAAAATTGAAAATTAGTAGTAAAAAAACAGGCATTTGTGTCAACGTTTTTACCTGTAACTTCTTCTAATTATGACAGCTGTTTGAAAGCATCTGCTGGATCTTTCTGGTTGTGGGGATATATAGGACTTGTAGATTCACCAAGAACCCGACGAACCCAGAGCCAATAAATGAGCAGCGTCTTGCAATGCTTAGGGATCTGGCTGGACGAGGGTCTCAACTTCTCCACCCAAGCGAGGAAAACAGCTGGAACTTGCTATGGTCTTCTACGGACCTCCAGAAAAATCCTCCCTCTGCTCTCAGCAAAATCCCAAAAATTATTGATTCATGGCCTTGTGATGTCCCGATTGGACTATGGTAATGCCCTGTATCTAGGGGCCCCTAACAAGTTGCTGGCAAAATTCCTGACTGTGCAAAACACCGCCGCCCGCCTTCTCACGGGGACACACAGTCGCTGCTCAGCCAAACCAGCCCTCAAATCACTGCATTGGCTGCCCATCCAAGAAAGGGTGCATTTTAAAGCCCTTTGTACCACCCATAAAATTCTGCACAGAAAGGCCCCACCCATACTAAAGGACCTTATCGCCCCACACAAAACTAGCAGAACCCTTCGTTCTTCACTTGCAAATTTGGCAGCAGTGCCCAGAAGTAGGAAAGCTCGCTCTGGAGGCTGACTTTTCTCGTACAATGCCTCCAAATTGTGGAACGCACTCCCCCCCGACATCCGAGCTCAGCTCAACCTTCTTCCATTTCGTAAGGCACTTAAGACTTGGTTATTTCCTTAAATCCATTTCCCTCAATCTCCTCTGATCTATCACTAGCGCTGGAACGCTCCAGGGCAGCCATGCGCTTTATAAATCTGTAAAATAAATAAATAATGTTGTTTTTTATTATGTACTGGGTATATAGCAATTAATTTGGGAAAATATAAACATGGAAAAATCGGGATGAAAGACACCTATGTATTTCTGAAATTGGAACAAAATATATATTTTAGAAACAGTAGATATTTGCACATTTCCGAAATTGTGAGTACCCATACTAGAATGAGAATTATAGGACATTTTTAAAAATGACTTATTGTTACACATTGTCAGTCATTTAGAAGGCAGAAATGCATTGAAAGTCAATAGGTAATAACAGTTGCTCTACACTTTTGTGTTACCCTAACTTTCCCAATAAAAATGGTACCTCAACGTGGACACATTTTCTTTTTACAGTGAAAACTGACCCTTTTTTTGCAAAGTGCCTAGCTGTAGGTTTTGAACCCTAGCTCTGCCGGCACCTAGGGGGACCTAGCAAACCTATACAACTAATCACCCAGAGGAATCTAGGATGGGGTAACTTGACTGGCTCTCACCAGGTTCTGTTACCCAGAATCCCTTGCAAGCCCAATAATCTATCAAATAAACACATGTTGCACACATTTCTGTGGTGGAAAGTTCTGGAATCTGCGTGGATACACAAAAGTCCATCCACTCTGCGTATCCCCAAAGTGTTCCGAGAAAAATGGTACCTCACTTGTGTGGGTGGGTCAAGTACCTGCGACAGGCAAGGGCCCATGACCTATTGTGGCGACATCAAAATTACCTATCACAAACCACCCTGGTTTTGCAAGGGGGGCCCATGAGTTTTTGGCCCCGGGCTCGGCGGCCATCTAGGGAAACCTACCAACCCACACATTTCTGAACACTAGACAATTGGGGCAGTCCAGCAAGGTATGGCTTGAGTGGGTCCTTCAATGTTCTCTTACCCAAATCCTCTACGAACCTCTAATTTAGCAGAAAAAAATAAATCACTTTTTTCTCAAATTTCTGTGTGGGTAAGTTCTGTAATATTCGTGGATCCACAAATTTCCTCACACCCATTGTTCCCCCAGGTCTCCCGAACAAAATGGTACCTCACTTGTGTGGGTAGGCATAGTGACTGCAACAGCAAATGGCCCAAATGGTACTGTGGAGACTTCAAAATTATCTATAACACAACTACCTGGTTTTGGGGTGGGTGGCACATGGGGTTTAGGCCACGGGCTCGGCGGTCATCTTAGGAAACTATCAAACCCAAACATTTCTGAAAGCTGGACATCCGGTGGAGTCCAATGAGGAATGGCTTACATGGACCCCCAAAGTTTTCCTACCCAGAATGCCCTGCAAACCTCAAATTTAGCTAAAAAAACCCATATTTACCACATATTTGTGTGTGGAATCACCATGCCGGCACAAATGTCCTACCCCACAGCATTTCCCTCAGTCTCGCAAGTTAATGTTATTGTTAATTGATTTTGTATAGCGCCTAATCACCGGCAGGTCTCTAAGCGCTTTTGAAAGGGTTTGTCATAGGTTGTAAGCGGATGCATGGCAGCACAGGGGGCTAAGTTAAACAGTATCCCAAGCCACCCTGAACAGCATCATTTTGAGCTGTTTCCTGAAAGGGAGAAGGATCTGCCCCCTTTAGATGGGTATGGCACCCTGGAGCGGGCAGGCGGCAGGCCTCAGAAGACCACAATATGTGGCCCGGAACATAGTTCTTCGGCGTTCTTTAATGTAGGCTGGGGCTTTGCTGAAAATTGCTTTGTGGGCAATGCAGAGGCTCTTAAATATTGCTCTTTGCTTAATAGGAAGCCAGTGCGATTTGCACAGCAGGGGGTGTTGTGGGACTTTTTTGGCAGCCTAAAGATCAGCCTGGCTGCGTCATTCAGCACCACCTACAGTTTATTAATAGGTTCTGGGGAAGGCAGATATATAAGGCATTGCCGTAG
Source organism: Lissotriton helveticus (assembly GCF_964261635.1). Lineage (NCBI taxonomy): Eukaryota > Metazoa > Chordata > Amphibia > Caudata > Salamandridae > Lissotriton > Lissotriton helveticus. The sequence continues at coordinate 790,714,565 of NC_136068.1, forward strand.
TCTAGTCTGGAGACAATTGTGACCGATACAATCATTTGCAGAGAAGCAGTTGAAAGGAGGGGGACAAGTTTCCGTAGCTGTCGCATGAGCCCCATATAACTTCCCACCACGGTGGTGACTTGGTTGTCCATGGAGAGCTCGGAGTCAATCTTTATGCCCAGGCTTTTCACTGCAGATACTGGTGTGGGGGTGGTACCCAGCTCCTGGGGCCAAAAGCGATCGCTCTAGGGGTTGTCTTTTGTGGGGACGACAAGGACTTCCGTTTTGTCAGGGTTGATTTTCAGTGAATTGGCTGACATCCAATTCACTGTGAATCTGAGGATGTTGTGTGTTTTGTGCCAACTCCTGGGCATGGGTGGAGCTGTCAATCCGGAGGATAAGTTGGGTGTCGTCCGCATAGTTGAAAACTCAGCAATCTATGTGGGCTAGAGCTGTCACCAGAGGCAGTAGGTAAATGTTGAAGAGGAGTGGGAATAATGCGGAGCCCTGAGGCACATCGCAGGTTAGGGTGCCCCTGTCTGATACCTGCTCCCCCAACTGAATCCTCTGGGACGGCTCTGACATGAAGGATTCTGGCCACTGATGTGCTGGCCCGTGAATGCCCAAGTCCGTTATTCGATCCAGCAGCTGAGTATGGTTGACCATAATGAACGCCACTCATAAGTCTAATAAAATCAGGGCACTCGGTTTTTTATTGTCGGCAAAGATTCTGAGGTCATCAAGAACAGATAACAGCACCAGCTCCGTACCGTGATAGGCTCTATAACCAGCTTGTTGAGTCTGGAGTAGCTGATGTTCCTCCAGGAAGGATGAAAGTGTCTTGAGGATGTGGTGTTCTACCACTTTCGTCAAAAAGGTGAGCTGGGAGATGGGCCTATAATTCTTGAGATTAGCAGCATCTGTTCCCAGTTTCTTTAACAGAGGGGTGACTCTGGCCTCCTTCAGATTGGAGGGTAAGTACCCAGTCTCCAAGGAGTTGTTCAATAAAGCGAGGATATGCCTTTCCAGCCCGGGAAGGGCCATTCGGAAGATCTTCGGAGGGCAAGGGTCTGCCTGCGAGCCCGATTGAGTGCGATTCATAAAATGATACCTCACTTGTTTGGGTGGGGCAAGGGCCTGTGACTGGGAGGAGCCCAAAACATAGGGATTTGGGTATAGCATTGAGAATTCTAAGCGCTACATTTGAAAAAAATATATATGTTTTTAAGCCAATTCTGCATTGGATACCCACACAAGCGAGGTATCATTTTACTCAGGACACTAAGGAGAACCTTGTGGGATAGGACATTTGTGCCGGCACAAAAACATCCAAAATAATCATTCCCCTTTGGAAGCGACCCTTGCCCAAGGGGTTGCTTCCATGCAGTCAAAAAAAACATCCCTGGTGCCTATGGGGGATTTCTGCCCCCCCCCCCCCCCCTGGGCAGCAAGGCAGGAAAAACCGGCCGATCTGGCAGAAAAACATCCAAAATATTCATGCCCCCTTGGAAGTGCCATTGTCCAACGGGTCGCTTCCATGCATTTCTATCAATATCCCTGGTGCCTAGTGGGGATTTCTGCCCCCAGAGAGACCAAAAACATGGGTGATCTGCCCAGGGGGGGGGGCAAAAAAGATCCAAACTGATTGCGCCCCCTAGGAAGCGACGCTTGCCCAAGGGGTCGCTTCCATGCACTGACAGACATCCCTGGTGCCTAATTGGGGGCATTTATGCAGAAACTCTTCCGCTGCCATCCCCCTTTGCGGGGGCTAAATGGGCTGCCCATGGGGGAAGCGCCAACGCTTTCCCCATGGGTTGGTGCCATGACAGAGTGATTCAATCATGAGCACATGCCCAACGTTGCTCATGATGGAACCACTCCATCATGAGCGCAGAAAGATGCACTATTTTTGTTTCAATTAAACAAGCAAAAATAATAACATTTTCATTTTTGGCAAAATTCAATTTTTCTCAAAGGATTGTAGACAAAATCTCTGGTTAAGTTATTTAAAAACACAAATTTCTTGAACATTCTGTTGATGAAGATGCCCAATGCATTTCGGGATGTAGAATCCCTTCTTCAGGGGCCTCTATGAATGCAAAAGAACAAAACTAATTGCACAATGTACTTAATAATGTACAGGGAGGAACACCCCAGCCAGATAGTATGTCTCCAAGAAGAATGGCGAAAAATTTGATAAAAGTTCACTGGTGGATAATCGAGATTTGCGCTCACAAAGGTGAACCAAAGCTAGTAGCACTGAGACAGTGTGTGACAAGCTATCCCTAAGATCCCAAGAATTGCATGCAAATAAATGCAGTATGTGAATCAATGCACCTAAAGACCTGTGCTCCAATCATTACGTACACCACTGTGATATGTGAATGGCTTAATGTGTAAACGCACTTATGGAATATCTCTAGCAAAGTCCTATTATCAATTAAAAAGGTATTCCTGAAAGTGGATACGCACAAATGTGATCTGGAGGAAACAACCAGAAAATAATATGTCAATGACCCACTCAATAGGATGTCGAAAATGTGTTGTGACAAGCATAATGATTAAAAGAAGTGAGTCTATATCACGCCAGCCAGTCTAAGGTGTTATTGAAGAGCTGCTCATAGGATTCGCGGTGCTCCGAACACAGTGGTGGTAACCCGCTCAAGACAGCCACGTATGGGCATGTAGCAGGGGGGAGATTAATAACTGGTAGTTGTAACTTTGTCTGGGAGGGCAATGAAGCCACTCTGCCCTCTGAGTCCTCTGTGGTCTTATTACAATGGAGAGTAGAAGTTGGTAGTCGGACTACTTTCGGAACGGTAAACAGATTTTTATTGTTGAGTGATCAGCATGGACTGGCAGATTGCAAGGAGTAGATTGGGCCTGTGTTGCTGGAATACTTTTTTCACAAGCACTATTTGGATTCCTATTCAAGATACAGTGCCTGGTGAAAGTACTTAATGAAGTTCCTTTGGCGGATACCAATCGCAACCAGGTTGGACTCAATAGTAGCCAGACGTGAAACCAGACGAGAAAGTACATAGTTAATCACTAAAGACAGTTTTTCTGAGAAAATCTTTAGGTGGCTAGCCAGAAGGTTGCTGAACGAATCGATGAGACAAGACTTGTCAGCCTGTGAAAGTTGGAATGAGGTTGAAACTGGAGCCTCTGAGGCTTCTGTACTTGGTAGAAGGTCAGGTGCTGGCTTGGGCATGGAAACTTGTAAGGTCTCGGAAGGGGATAAAAGAGGGCTAGACACCTGTTTACGTGCCTTGACACTTTTCGCTCTTTTTGGTATTGTTGTCAGCAAGGACTTATTGTTTACACCTTTGGAAAAAATGGAAGGTGTAGCAGTTGAAGGAGTCGGTGCACAAATCATTGTGGATCCTTGTGTGGAAAGAGAATCAGCACTGCTTTGGGGTAAAACTATAGGCGTGTCTGAAAGAGGGCAAGAAGACGGTCTAGGTAAACCCCCATTAAGACCATCGGAATTTATGGAGAGCCTCCGTTCAGTTCTGGCGATTTCATTACTAATTGAAGTAGGCTTTGGTGTAGGCTTTACTAGAGAAGATACGATGGGTCCACATTCAACCACTTTTCTTTTGCCCTTGGCCACAGCAAATAATCAAACTATTAAAATGGGAGACTGCGGAACCAGCCACAAGCCTGCACAGACAGAGAGCCTTGGATAGGGCGGAGACCACTTTTAACAATTAGAATTAGAGTACCTCTCGTTAGATAGTGACTCAACTTCCAGGCGGTGGCTTTGCGACTTTGACAGTTTCATACTCGGAATAAAGGCACTAGGATGTGAAGACAGAGGCCTCAGAGAGTGGGCCCAGCCCAGCCTCGATCTGCTGTGAATGAGCGAAGATGCTGAGTGAGTGCTGAGATGCCTTTTTGGGGACCCCTCCCTATGCTGTTGGTGAATGCTGGGGGACCGAGTCTCACCCCAGCTGACTGCTGCCAAGTACAGGTGAGTGCCTGGGCCTCGGAAGTCCCCTTAGAAGATCCTGTGCTGCAAGCCCTTTGTGGCACCAGGAGGGCTGGCTCTGCTCCTCTGCACTGGTGGAGAATGCTTGGGGACCGAACCTCACCCCAGCCGACTGCCGCCAAGTACATGTGATTTACGCTTACAATGGAAACTACAGGCCTCAGAATGCAAAGCAATCTTGGGCAAAAAGCCAGGACTCCCGTTCGTTGCCTCACTTGAAGTCGTGTCCACTGGGCAAGAGTCACTGATGGATACCTCACAGTGATGCACAGCAACCACATATCCATTAAGTCCTGTTTGAGGATTGCTGTTGTGTATCATTTTGCAAATCCACTGAACTATGCGCTGCTTTTGCTTTATGAAAAGATGTGGTGAAAGGGATACCCTGCAGCTCCTTTCCAGTTCCTCCACCTGCTGCCAGGTGAGATCAGTGTCGGGTTCTCTCGGTGCTGAAAGCCGGGCTACAACCTCTCCCTTGCCGGCCCCTTGCTGATCCCTGCAGCTACCATGAGAGAAGGCAAGCAGAGCCACCTCTAACCACTGCCAGCTTGGTACTTCCAAGTCTCTCTATTCGCGCCGCATGGCCTTCTTGCCTAAAATCTACAAAGGGGGGTTTCAACCCAGTTAGAGGAGGCCCAGCACTGATAGCTGACGGTGCACCAGCGGAGTGGCTTTTCTTTCAGCTTGCCGCGCTTCAGGCGAAGTGCACTGGAGTTTTTAGGTGGTTTTTCTATCCGGAAAATTTGCCTGTGGGCCAGGTGCAGAGAGCCGCCATTACTCTGAAAACTCCTTGGTGAATCTTTAAACTCGACAAGAGAGCCTCTGTAGGCAGGGCTGGTTGGGAAGGCATTGTGTTTTTAAGTGACTGTGAGCAGACATATTGGAACTATACACTGGTGACTGGGTCTATTTAACTCACACTCTGTTGCTGTCTGACACTAAATAACATCAAATTCTTCTCCTGTTTTCTTCCAGATTTTTTTCAGACCATTCACCAGAACCCGACCTAGTGGGCTCTATCAACCATTAAATCCACCGCTCTAGCTTTTAACCCCTTCCATGCGGGGCTATTTCCCCAGCGGTGCGGGGGGGGGGCAGCGTGCGGTGCCGCGGTACTCATGACGAGTCCAGCTCGTCATGCTGGCTCCACAGTGGAGCTGTGCTCATGATGAGCTGGACTCTTCATAACTCTGCCCACTGCTTTAGAAAAGCCGCACATGCAGGGAATTCGCCGCATGTGGGAGGGCCACGGCAGTTATGACAAGCTCAGCTCGTCATGAGCACAGCTCCACTGTGCCTCATGACGAGCTGAGCTCGTCATAAGCATTGAAGAGGTTAACAAGGGAGCGGGCCTTTAAAGGCTGGTAGAGCCCACTAGGAGGGCTCCAAGGCTATTAGAACATTCCTCCCCTAGAGGAAAGAATGTTCTAATTACTAAAAACAAGGGCCTCTTGGAGCCCGAGGGGGTTTAAATCCCCTCGGGCTCCAAGTGGCCTTTGTTCACAGCAACAGCTGTGAGCAAAACCAACATTGAAATGTTGCTCTGCGGGCTTCTACCGGCCCGTAGAAGACCGGAGCTCTCCATTGCATTCAATGGAGTGCTCCACATTCCAATGTTCTAGTATTGATTATCCCATTGTTTAGCATTTAAAGATCACAGATTGTTATAACGTGATGAATTTTATGCATTAATTGAAATGTTGCTCTGTGGGCTTCTACCAGCCTGTAGAAGACCGGAGCACTCCATTGCATTCAATGGAGTGCTGCACATTCCAATGTTCTAGTATTGATTATCCCATTGTTTAGCATTTAAAGATCACAGATTGTAATAATGTGATGAATGTTATGCATTAAAACCATTTAACGATGACCTAGATATAAAATTAAATTTGGTGCATATTTGCTCATGGCATTAAATATGTGCAGATGTACTTAAAATGAGTTTCAGCGCACCTTTACTACCATATATTTTAACTGAGCACTTTTGGAGAGTACAAGAGAACTAACTGCTACGGCCTTTCAAAACAAATAATACTTGCTCAGTACTTATAAATATAACTAGATGTCATATAGCCGCAGGTAAACAATCTATTGTGGTAAACTAAAAATGCAAGACAGTGCAAGGCATTTGCTGGTTTGTTGTTCAACCATTGTCGTATTTCACCTAGTTCCCTGACCTGGGACCTTGGATTGCTTTAATTGGGAGTTATTATACACCCACATGTCCTTCTTCTAACAGATTAAGGTGCTAATTAAAACCTTCAACTCAATATATTCATGACGTAAGCAACTGGTTACTCTACTTTTGGTTTACCATGCGGTTTATTTTCCAATGACGACAGTATAAAAGACTCCTCTCACCCTGAAGAAGTCGTTCTGATAAGGACGAAACGCATGGGCTGTGTCTTGATCATCCTGATCACGTTTTTAAAAAAAACATTGAAATAAAGAAGAACTTTGGAAGAATACTCTTTGGACGTGGATTTTATAAAAACTCTCGGTCTCAGCTTAATTGTGGTGCACCTGTGCTGTTGTTTTTAAATTTTAAAATACCTGTATTGGAATTACACTGTGACAGTGGGTGTTTGTCAGTGTGCACACACGTTTTTGGGTAGTTCCAAATTATATCTATATAAGTTAGGGATAGCACGTTAGGAGTTGAGGTCTATAGGGATCCATTGTCTAGCATCCAGCATTTAGGAGTAGTAAGGTTAGGATTCCTAAATTTACTACTCCTAAATGCCCTTTGTAAATACCGAAAGTCGTAAAGTTAGGATTTTGTCGCAGATTACTTTTGTGAATCGGGCCCTTTGATCTCAATTATTTATATCAAGTGGCTTGGACTATGATTCAGAGGGGTAATCTTGTCTCAATTCAGTTTAACAGAGGAGGGGACATATTTAGAATGTTTTCTATTGGCAAATGATTTTAATCCCGATAGAGAGTTCAGCTGCTAACTTTTTTATTGAATTTCTAAACTTACCAAATGATACATCCTGGCAACAAAAGGAATTTCAATTTCTTTGAGCCCAGAAGAATTTAAATTTCAAAGCTCCAAGGGCTTTCCTATGTCTGATCTTGTATTCAACCAGTTTTATTGCTTCCTAATTGAAGCCTCCTGAACGATTTACACTCCAGAGGACAACTAGCTTTCCATATGCAGATCTTGTGTTGGTTCCATCAAGGGAATTGCCAAATGGCCTGATTAGGCCCAGGATAAAACACTACCATTTTAAACGTTCACGTTTCTTTAAGTTGCCTTCTTTTCAACACAATGACTTTTTACACACATTTGCATGCAGGTTTAGTTTCTCTGAAACAACATTGCTTACAATTCCACTTCATAAATACACTATCATGACACCTTGAACATTTAGTGCTGACCTAGACACACATTGTGCAAATGTTGTTGTTTGCTATACGTCGATGAGGCGACTGGGCAATCACAAAGACAATAAACAATGTCAGCTCAGCTGAAGCCTCAACACAGAAGCATGGATGAGGTTATTACAAATGCATAAGTATTTCTGTGCTTGAATTAGAGGAACACGTGGCTGTCATTGCGAGATTGTTGCTGTTTCGGAGTCTCAGCCCATCTCTTTTCTGTTTATCCCTGTGAGGAGCAATGTCCAACTTATGACAAGGACGAGGAGCCATATACCTTGTCGTTAGATTATTGGGGTTTCGATCATCCAGTAGGGGATGATCTCTAACCTAGGCAACTAGATTAGAAAGCGCATAGTAGGAATATATTATACACAGTACTTATATGCTAGCGAATATACACTAATTTAGCACAATGGTGGAATTGTTCATTTCATTTTTTGACCATCCTTTTCTTGCTGTTCTATTAAACATTGCAGCGCATATATTTTATATAAGAATCACAATGGTTCAATACATTTTCAAAATGCCCCTTTGTGTATTTCTTGTGAATCTCTCTAAGTGAGCATGAGTGACTGAGCAAAAAGGTACTAGATCGATTACCACAGTTCCTTGGGGAGTCAGGGTTGTCATGTTCTGAAGTTGTCCAAACCATTTGTTACCTTACCAAGTTTTGGGGTACTTATGGTGGCACTGTGAGCTAGCAGGTCTATAGGCTAACATATCCTGAGTGGGTGCATGGAGTCAGTCTGGCACCATTCTGTTTATGTTGTCCAACAAATTAACAATTTCTACTAAAAGTGGAAACTGTATGACAGAATGCTTTCTCAAATGGCCCAGTAGCGTTGGGGATGTCGGAGGCTGGACATTACACTTTGCACCTTATTTAGGGTGGATGGTGTGATATTCTTTTTTATCTGTCTGTCACAACCAGGTAAAACCTGATGGTGAGGGATGTAATAAAATGAATAATGGTCCCCACACCCAGGAAAAAAACTCACAGGGTATGGGTGGTTCATTATTTAATTTGAAATAATAAACTCTCATGAACTAAAATGTTAATAACATTTGATGAATGGCCATTAAAACTGATATCAGCCATCCTTCAAACTTTTTGTTCATTGACAAGAACTGCCATGACAGCAGTTACTGTTAAGATACAAAGATCACCATAGACCTGTGGTGATCCCTAAATTTGGCAGAGGGTCCATCAGGGTGTCAGGTGTAATGTCCTCTTCCACCCAGATGGACTGTAGTCGATCTGAAAAACCCTAAATCAGTCTCATAGTTATAAAAGCAAGCTGAGCTCTGATCAATTGTTGCACAAGTCCATATTCTAGCCTGATTTGGTCATCCCTACAGCATTGGGTTGCCAAATGACTTTCCTGAAAACTTGAGTGTAGGAATTTACTTAGCCCTCATCACTTATAAGAGTGGCTTCACAGAGATACTAGGAAAAGTCATACAGAGGCAGTGGAAAGCGAATGCCAATGCTTTGTTCTTCGAGACTGAGAAATGAAAACAGGGAGAGCAACTATTCACTTAATCAGACCCCCAGATAATTGTGTTTAGGGTAAGACTGGGTGGTGAACTCTGCTCCGCTCACAGAGTTTGCAGAGTTTTCTGCACTCCCGTAGTAAAAAGCCTGCGAAAGTCTTGCTATCTATCAATCTGTGATTGTGTGCGATTCACTAGAGTCACCCTTTTCATATGATGGGTGTGAACTGAACCTGTCCAACTATCCGGTATGAGTTTTGATCCGAAGTCACTCCAAAACATGAAAACTAAACAGCCAGTCCAATACTCCTTATCAAATTTAAAAAGTGCTGATGGCAGCCCATTTGTGCCTCACTACGCTCAAGACATTTTATACCTAGCATAATCATGGAAAGACTTACAGCTAAGATATACCCTTTTTTATCAAGTTATCAGCTGGTATGGACCACTTAATTCTCCTCACTAACTCAAACTCACCTATTTTACCCATTGCTAATTATTTGGTAATACAATATGTGACTGAAGATAGCACCTCCGTTGTGGGGGTGTCCCCTCTATGCACAGCGAAAATGATTGTTGATTTACATCAAGTAAGTGTAAGTCTAAAGGGGGTTAATCGTTTTTCATTTATTGATTATATTCACTTTAAATGATGTTTATAGTCCACATAAATTCAAAACTGAAAACAATGGAACTGAAGTCTCCAAAATGTGTTCCAAATGTGTAGTCCCACTGTATTTCCGGCTACAACACATTCACCCAACTCCTGTTTTTCTTTTTAGTTAGCGCATTTTTCATCATTCATTTTGAACCATTTTTTTCTGAGCACCGACCTTCATAACGAGAGCATGATCACAATAGCATGACACGTCCTGGTAACCCGACTGGTATTTGCGGACACAATCATTCTTATGTTTCCGAACCCGGTTTTTTCAGCACAAACTATTAATCACGAGCACTGTCACAGTAGCATGATGCGTTCATTCCACTAATAGGCACGAACACACGTTAATCTTTGAGCGCCTCCAATTTATGTTGTGAATTGTACTTTTTTAACTGGCGTTCTACACCAAAGAAGCAATGGAATATCGTCACCTGGTTAACTCGAGCAAGCATGTCAACCAACTAGTATGTCGCAAACACATGTTTCGGGATTGCATGACAGAGCAGCCAGCATGGTACCACCGGAGTTTCCTATCTGGTCAGTTACGAACACAGTGTTTGGATTTTTGCAACACGTTTGATATTACGGATATGGACAGCGCTGTTCAATGATCCCAGCCTTTCTACTTCATTTTTTAGGAGTTCAATATCCCCTAATGAAAGGATCCCAGTAGCCCAAAATGCATTGGGACTACTAATTTGGAACACAACTTGGAAGACTTTAGTTCCATTTTTTTCAGTTTTGACTTCACGTGGACTACAAAGATCATTTAAAGTGAATAAAATCAACTCATGAAAAAGGATGAACCTGCTTAGACTTACTTAATGTAAATTAGCAATCATTTTCGCTGTGCATTGAGTGGCCCTCCAGGGAGAGGAAGCATGTGGAGCATGGGGTGGAGGGGCCTGCACTACTGATCTCTTGTTGTGTCAACTATTTTTGTGTTAACAAATTGAAACAATAACATGTCATTATATTTCTGTTGTCTCCGCAGGTGAACTCTGGCCAGGTGCTTGGATTCCAAGCCGAATGTGGTGGAGATTATCAAGGGCCTCACAGACTCGGGCAGCCACAGTGGAGACATAGGAGTCGATGAGTAAGTCAGGGGGACAATGAATCAAGTTAGGAAAGGTGCCAATGGCATTCCAGGGCAGGCTGGGGGGGACTGTGACTCAAAGAGACTAACTTCGACCCTTTCTAGCAGGGTGAAAGATACCCCCTTTTCCTAAGGGGGCCCAAATGTCAGTACAGGCACATTGTTGGTGGTTTTGTAACGCATGTCATGTCTTCTCTATCCAAAGTGGCCGTGACGGTCGTACTCAAGCACAACATCCGATCGGCAACCGGTTAGTCTTTGAGTCGCTTATGGTAAGTAAAGTTAGCACAGGTCCATCATGCTGCACGTAACCAAATGATACGACAACCGCAGCTGAGGGATGGGGGTTCTGTGGCAACAAGGTTGAATTGATGGCAAGCATAGGGGCAAATGGCGGCTTGCCACACCAATTTCCTTTTTATGTGGCAATTTCTTGCATGAGGTTCCTAGTCATCGACCGCAGGTATCAGTACTCAGTCAAGGTGCCTAGACTGGGCAAAGAGCATTATGAGGGTCCAGGAACAAGGGGAGGCACTCAGCCAAACCCCAGCGTCAACAGCCAGACCCAGAGCTGCCCAAGCCCATGAAGGCTCTAAGGGGGCTAAGGTCCCCCGTCACGCCACCGCAACTCTTCCCAAGGCCCTAAGAAGGGTGGCAATGTGTTCTGGGCAGGAAAGAGTGATACCGTCAGGGGGCCCCGGAGGCAACTCAGAGACGGGCAACCTCCCGCAGTGGGGAGGTGGGCCAGGACAATAAGGACAAGATGGGCAAGATAATGCAGGCAATGTTGGGCATCATGGGGGAATTCAAATCATTGTATTGTATTATATTGTATTGTAATTGCATTTATATAGCGCTTACTACCCCTGACGAGGCGTTGAAGTGCTTTTCGGCGGGTAGCACACTACTCCGGGACCCATAGAGGATTAGTGTTGAATTAGTATATTGAAACATGCAAGTACATTTTAAGTGGTGGATAGGTTAGACAGTTATTTGGATTCAGAATGATAGCAGAAGGATAGAGGAGGAAAACGGTTTGTATTTATATAGCGCTTTTGCTTTACCAATGCTTGTTATTGTTGATTTTCCTACTATTGAAACAAACATTGCCTGCAGCGTGCTCACTCCATTCAGTCTTCCATACCTCACAAAGCACTTATACAACATGTGCCTGATTTACAAAGATAAACGGACACGTCTGTGCAAGTGTACGCCTCCTCAGCATTCACAAAACTGCATTCCAATTATAAGTTTACGAGTGCGGAAATTCCACAGTCAAGGCCTGTCCTATATTTTTATGTGCAGAGTTCCCCACCCCGACTTCAGCTTCTCCACACTGATAAACCTACTTTCAAAATGCAGTGTTGTGAATACTGAAAAAGCGTAAACCTGCACAAAAGTGGAAGTTTACCCCTGTGAATCAGACCCTCAGGCCTTACAAGTTCAAAACTGCCCCAATTTGCAAATGTGGGTCACTTTAATTTGGATTCCGGGCCTATTTTCTGTCTCAGTTTGACCTTGGCTCCAGCACTGGCAGAGCCCAGGTGGGGTGGGACTCATTTTATGAGGTTCATGTTGGTGAAGGATTGTGCTCATTTGCCGGGGTAATTTGTCGTAAACTGGATCTCACCACAGCTGTCAAGCAGTTCTCATTATTGCAATGATCCTGAGTGTTCATGGCTGATCAGAGTTCGTGTTTTTAACAGGGCAGGAGGCAAGCCTAGAGAGGAATGCGTGATCTCACCTGGAAATTTATGAGTTGCATTTAATGGATTTGGCAGGAGACGGGAATAGCTTAGCGCCCTCCTCCTGAAGTCTTGGCCAGCTCTTGCCCAGTGCAGAGGTGCCGCCGGACGCTGAACAGACAGGCTCTCTTTGTGAGGGGTACAAGGCTCTCACAAAAAATCCGGCAGCGTAACATTTGTCAGGCTCATCTTCTGAGCTGCTTGGGATTCTGGGAGATACCAGACGGAGGCTGTTGAGAGCCTGCTCTTGTGAAAGCTTTAAAGATGTGCTTTGAAGAAGCGACTAGCACTTGAACATGAGCCTTTAATTTAATTATTAATTATTTAAAGGTAATGAATAAAAATGATATGTATCCACAAGATGATTATTCAGTTTAAACAAAGGGGCTATCCCATGCAAGTATTGGAGAGTGCTTTGCAACCTGCGTCTTCAAAGAAAAGAGATGACCAGTTAGTCACTACAAAGAAAATGGAAATGAGGAAGCAATGACAAGATTTATTATGGATTTCAACACCTCCATGTAGCATTACGAAAAATTCTTAGTAAGAATTGGAAAATTCTGACCTTCAATGAACATTTCTGATAACTTTTCCCAAGCCAACTACCGATAAGTTATAAAAAAGCACAGAGCCACATGTCTCCAGCTAAAATGAAACCAACCAAGTTGTTAAGTAAGAATTAAGCTGGTTTTTTGAGATGCATTAAATGCAAAGCCTGTGAGCATGGAATAAACAAGGCAAGTTACAAACTGTTACTTTCAATCAAGGAGGGGGGAGAAGGAAGGTTCGTGGTCCCTTCAGCTTCCTAGGCTAGTTACAAAAAATCAATGGTGTGGGGGAGAAGGGATCACTTTTCCTAAGTAACCAGGGTTATTCTTAATTTTCGTTCCTATACCAATAAAAAACCCTCATTAACGTACTTCGGATCGAATGGCGGTATATCTTGTTTCTCCGCCTCACTTATTACGTGATAGCATCATCATAGGGTTAGTTGTTGTGCTACCTCCACCTGGAGGTGAACCACTGGTTAATACCGTAGTGATGAGAGACAACTGTGATAAGTGAGATTAAAGAAAAATATTATAAAAAGCCCTAATGACCATAGAAAAGTAAATTTAATTGCGTCTTGGTATAAGGCTAATTAAAATAATGGCGTACATAATAATGGGAGCGAATTTTGCCTACAAAGAATTGCCATTTTTAAGTTTGTTTATATGTTTGTTTTTTCTTCCGTTGATTTAGCTAGCATATTGAGATTAAGCACAATTAGCTATTCTCTATCTATGTTGTTTGTGTATTTCCTTTCTACCCACAGGTACCACCCGACCTCCATACCGGCCAGGTACAATACCTAGACCACTTTTGTTACTAACAGGTACACAATCCTTAGGTCCTGAAGAAAGCCCACTTGACCCCTTCTGGGCGACCATAGGACTGAAAAATGTCGACCTTTTTTTATTGGACATACAATAGTGTGGAAGACTCCTAATCACTCTTCCTACGCACGCCAATATTTTAATTAGCCTTATACCAAGACTCAATAAAATTTACTTTTCTATGGTCATTAGGGCTTTTTATAATATTTATCTTTAACTCCTTCCATGCTCATGACGGAGCCCCTCCGTCATGAGCCTCGGTTGAGCTGTGCTCATGACGGAGCGGATCCGTCATGGCCCGCTCGGCGCACCTGCGCGGCGCAAATTCCGCGCCTGCGCTGGATGTTCCATTGAGCGGGCGGGGCCATGATGGAACCGCTCCGTCATGAGCACAGCGCAACCGCGGCTTGTGACGGAGCGGCTCCGTCACAAGCATGCGAGCGCCGCTCGGCCCCCCTAACGCTACGGCGGAATTGCCGCCTCAGCGAAGGAGTTAATCTCACTTATCACAGTTGTCTCTCATCACTACTGTATTAACCAGTGGTTCACCTCCAGGTGGAGGTAGCACAACAACTAACCCTATGATGATGCTATCACGTAATAAGTGAGGCGGAGAAACAAGATATACCGCCATTCGATCCTAAGTACGTGAATGAGGGTTTTTTATCGGTATAGGAACGAAAATTAGGAATAACCCTGGTTACTCAGGACAAGTGATCCCTTCTCCCCCTCACCATTGATTTTAAGTTACAAACTGTACAATGGGCAATTAAAGGAAATAAGAACGCATTATATGGGAAATGGAGTATGTGGTGTATGATTTACAATGCACCTGTGGAAACAGCTATGGGCCACATGTACAAAAATTAGGAGTTGCGATTTTCAAATTGTGATTTTTAATGAATTTCAATTGGGAAATCGCAATTTCTAATGTAAGAATGTCTTAAAATTAGGATTTTTCTCAGTTTAGTAGTAGTAAAGTTAGGACTCCTAATTTTAAGACTCCTAAATGCCTTCTGTGAATACCGAAAGTCTTAAAATTAGGATTTTTCTCAGTTTAGGAGTACTTTCCGTATTCACAGAAGGCACTTAGGAGTCTTAAAGTTAGGAGTCCCAACTTCACTACCACTAAACTGAGAAAAACCCTAATTTTAAGACTTTCGATATTCACAGAAGGCATTTCGGAGTCCTAAAGTTAGGACTCCTAACTTCTGTGAATACCGAAATGAGTAAGTGCCTTCTGCGAATACCAAAATGAGTAAGTGCCTTCTGTGAATACCAAAATGGTAGTAAGTTTAGGATTTTGTCTTAAGTTAGTTCTGTGAATCGGGCCCACTGATTTAATATGAGATTCAGTGATCCAGAAATACTGAGCAAATCAAGACTATTTGAACTGAGATTACATAGAAATTGTTTATAAGGTTTTGTGATTTACAAATTTAATAGTTTAACTTACTTGAAACATTGATTACCAAGTGTTGATTTGTAAAATGTTTCATCATGTTTTGTTCTAAACCTTGATAAGTCAACTCATCCAAATCACTGACAAAGAGTAACAAAGTTTATTATTATAAAAAATGTTGCACAGTGCGATGTCACAAAGAGGTGCAGCAAGGGAAACAAATGGTGAAAACAAAGGGTCAAGCCAGGATGTCTGTTACGTTACTGAGTTTTTAAAAAATGGTTGAGGGACTTTTACTCTTTCACTTTAAAATGACTGCTTGGCCCAGCAGACTCTATGGCCCAGCCGAATGCTGCTTGCCGAAACCGATCGGCCATTGTTTGTACATTTGTAATGAATGTGTGAATCAAATAAACCTCACAAACAGTACAGATTGCAGTTCCACCTCTCAATTTTTCATCGAGGACGGTGTGCGGGAGATTGCATATACACACACAACACACACACAAATATTACACAGTGGTAGTTATGATTCAGCTGCACTCTCCATCGAAAAGGCAATTTTTAATTGTTTATAACGGTTGAATCGGTGGACGGGTTTGCACCTGCATGACAATTTTCGTGTAGATCCATGCAGGGGGAAAATAAGGTACGGGTGAAAAAATATTTGTTTTCCCATTTTAGCTCCCATAGAAATGTTAACTTGTGCTTAAAGCCCACATCGCTGAACAGATACTCACCAGAGGTGGCATGAATGTAGAATTTCACTAAATAAGTGTGATTTAGATTTGTTTGGTGTAAATAGTGCAGTAGATTTAAACATAAAAAAAGTTGCTGAGCGAGATTTAAAAGTTTAACATTTTTGTATGCCTGTGCCTTTTGGGATTTACGCATCCTCCACAGAACCAGAAATTTAAACAAAACCTGATTGGACGAAGGAGCATCTCTCTTGTCATCCCTTTCAGATCCAGAGTTGGTACATGGAATTGAGTGATCTGGTTGCCTGCCACCAGAGAAACATTTCTCTTGCAGAACCCATTTCAAATATGAATGGTGGAAATCAGGTACATTATAAAACAGGTATTTATCTAAGCAGCCTCTTCTTACGCAAGGTGAGCTCTGGGTGACGTTTACTTCAACTGTGAGACGAGTGTGGGCGTTTATTGATGATCCCTAATATTATTAACAGTCTCAGCAAAGCTAATCCCACCCATCACTGCACTCAGTGTATTGATGATAATAACATAATATATGGTACCAAACGTAAAACGCTTAACATCGAAGAGGCGGACTGAATGAAAGTCAGGTTGGGCTGGGGCAGAGTCAGTGACTTATGTCAGGAGAGCTGGAGATGCGACTGACTGTGGCCACCCCCAGCTGGCATTCAGTGACAGCAGCCTGGCTTGAATTCTGTAGAGTTCACCAACAGACCGATCGAGCCTCTGCAATCTTGCATTTCCAGCCTAAGGTTTTCTGAGTGTGGAACTGTCTGTGGCTTACACATGTAGGTGTGTGTGCTCTGAGTCAATGAACTGGTAGCGTGGAGAGGTAAGTGAATGCATTGAAACTAAGCCACCCAAGAAGGAGAAATGCAAAAGCATCCGGACCACAGGGAGGGACAGGACGTAACTCTTCAAGGAGTGATATCAGCAGAGTGAGGGTTCAAAGAGTACAAACACGCTGAGTGCACGCAAAGGTAGTTCCTGAGTAGCCCTCAGCTTCTGCTGAGTAGCCAACAAACCCCGATCCCACTTTCATACAGCACAGCACTTACAACAGTGGGCTCTGTGTGGAAGGCAAGGGACACCCAGCAGGGGCAGTTAGATGCAGGACCCACAGCTGCTCCCCCGGCATCACCAGCCAGCCTGGGCAACCAAGAGGGCGCAACACCAAAACTGGGCCAACTCAATGCCCACCCTCACATGCCCATGAGCTGCTCCAATGATGGGCTAAATGCACCAAACTGGGCAGAGGTCATTGCCACACAGACAGTCCCCCAAAACTGGCAGCCCGAGAGTCAGACGTGCCCACCTTGCTGGGGGTCCCCCCACGCCACAGGGGCCATCAGCTCCTACACCAAGCCTCTGCCCACAACCTAGCCAGGCAACAGGGCAGATGGCCTTGACACCCAACACTTGCCCCTTGCCCCTGTTGTTTCCATTGCACCATTGGTGTCAGGCCAGTGTTACCTAGCATGGCAGATACTGCTAGCAGCCAAGGAAAGTATATGGAGGCAGGAATTTATCAATATACTCACACTCCTCATGCACATCAAGGATGGGTTGGACAACAGACACATGGGTGGGAAACAGGAGGAAAAGAAGGGCAGGTGACTGGCTTGGCCAGACAGGTCAATAGAGAACTGGATCGTGGCTTTTTCCATTTTGTCAGCGGTCATCATGGAGAAGCACCCCGAGCAAGGTCCGGCATTGTTATAGGACAACATACAGCAAGACTATCAGGAGTCTGGGGATTGGGTGGTTTTATTATGAAATGGAATTCAGGAAAAAGGCCATGTGCCTTGAGCAAGACTGGGATAGGAAGGAGGTCCAGCTGTGTATGGAGTACATGGGAAAATTCTTCCCCTCACAGAAGGATTTCAACACAAATGCCTCTGAGGGATTTGCCCCGTTTAAACCCTCCCACCAGGCTCCAAAGCGAGCATTCAAGCAGCCCTTTTGGGGCACCAAGAGGGGGCTGGACAAAAAGGCTTCTCCAAGAAGCTCACGTTGAGCACTTGCAGGCTCTTTATTGCTAGTTCTTGCACCATGTCAATCTGGCAACAGCTGCTCAAAATGTGGGGCACCCCACCCACCTTCCCCTTGCAATGTAACCACAAAAAGCCTGCATGACGCAGACAGCAATTGACGTTAGGGTAGTAAACCCCAAAATTGGTTGCCAGCCCATTGCCTCGATCCCTCAAAAGACCCAGAACCTGATTCCACCCTCCTCCCTATGGGCCAAGGAACCCCTCTCCTATCAATCTGGTGGCCTTGTGTAGCTGGTTGAAGCAGTAGTCAAAGTTTAACGAGAGGGGTCTATTGGCGATGGGGGTTCTCGGAGGGTTTTACCATCCCCTTATAGGGTAGACAATGCTGGGCGTGTTAGCCATACAACCCCCTATGGGCATTATATTGCTTGTAGTATTAGCCATCCAGCCCCCTATAAGAAAGACAGTGCTGGGTGTGTTAACCATCCCCCCCATGGGCATTAGATTGCTGGGAGTGTACACCAGACCTTGGGTGAGCAGTAGCACCTGGAACATAAAATCCACCTTCAAGCAACCATGGGTGGTGGACGAGAAGCTACACAAGGATCTGGGCCTCAGGCATGTGGTGGGCCAGCTCTTGGTCCCCCCTCTCCCTTAATTTGTAGTATCACCACTATGTTTAGTCCCGGAAATAAAGCCAGGCAAATTTTGGTTGATCCACCACTTGTCACACCCCGAGGGCGACTTGGTTAAGTATTGCTTGTTTGGTAACATGCACAACATTTGATGAGGCAGTGGACCTCGTGAGGAGGGCTGGGACAGGGCCATGCTGGCCAAAGCAGACACAGAATCAGCTTTCAGGTTGCTTCCAGTCCAACCCAAAAGTTTCGACCTCCTGGGCTTCCAGTGGGGTGAGAAATTCTACTTTGACAAATGTATGCCCATGGATTGTTCCATTTCATACTCCTTCTTTGAGGCTTTCAGCACTTTCCTGGAATGGGTGGTGGTGGTGCATCCAAAGGGCTGGCCACTCACTACACAGATGATTTCTTGTTCATAGGCAGATCGGGCACAACAGACTGCGAGTCCTATTTGCATGCTTTCCAAGAGCTAGCGCGGAACTGGGGGTGCCTCTTGACATTGAGAAAACTGAGGGCCCAGCCACGATGCAGTCTTATTTGCGTATAGAATTAGACATGGTTAAAGACAGGTCTAGGTTCCCTGAAGAGAAGGTCAGGTCGCTCCTGGCAGATATAGAGATGGTTTCGGCAAAGAAGAAAGCAACATTGAGTGCCATCCAAAGGCTGCGGGGCAAACTGAATTTCACATCTAGAATCATCCTTGCTGGGAGGGTCTTTGCCAGGATATTAGCTAGGGCAACCCAAACGTCACCCACAAACACCACCTTATTAGGCTCAACAAGGGGCTGAAGGAAAAGCAAATAATGTGTGCTCAGTTCCTGGGGCAATTCAGTGGCTCCCTGTTGTGGAGGTTCCTTTGGGCTTCTAGTCCTGAACTGTCCCTATTTACAGATGCTTCAGGTAGAGAAAGTTTTGGTATCATATTTCGGAAACAGTGGTACACACAGAAATGGCCCAATGCCTGGCAAAAGAGGAAAGTGGCAGAAAACATTATGGTATATTCCAATAGTGGCCTCCCTCCACTTGTGGCCCAACAACATAGCTGATAGGAGATCCTTTTCTAGTATGAAAACATGGCTGTGTGCTATGTCTTAACCTACTTTCCTTTACAGCCTATGTTAGAAGTCTGGCTATATCATCAAGAATGGAATGAGAAGGTTGGGGATGTCTCCAAGAGAATGTGGGTTCTGGCGCAGAGAGACCTGTTGGATGAAGGGTGGTGAGTTGGAGATTGTACTGCTTCTTGGAGGGTTTGATGAAGCAATCCTGATGTGAAGACGAATAAAGCTCCTGTCTTCCTGGACATGTATATTGGATTTATTACCGTGGTGCAACCTATCAAATCCCACTCTGCCTCCTGTCCCGCCGTTCTGAGTTTGCTGAGGGAGCTGGTAAAAAATTGTTTGCATAGGAACACTGAGTTCCGGGCGAGACACATTGAAGGGGCGAAAAATAATGCGGTAGATGCTCTTTGTCGATTCCAGTGGAGACGTTTCTGGCCTGCATAGTCGCAGGTGAACACCTCCATGTCACCTTTCCTGCACCACCTATGGCACCTCTTGCAGTGAAGCCACAGCTCACCAGCCTATGTGAACTCTCACTTGCCCCTGAAACAAGGGTTATGAACAGGAGCTGCGTCAGCACAATCAGTAGAGTGGCAGCGAGCATCAACGTCAGTGCCCACTCTTTGGCAACAAGGGTATAGGAATTTGTTTTATGGGCCAGGGAGGAAGGAAAGAGGCTCTCCTGGGTGATAAGCAACCTCGCAGCAGTGGCCCACCAGCCAAGCTACCAGGTCTCCCAGACCCCACCACCTCTTTCCCCCTCAGAGTGGCCTTAATGGGCTAGGGGACCTCTGAGGACATGCTGAACTGGGTCCAGAGTGCCACATATTTCAGCTATGAGGTGGCCCTCTTCTTGATGGCCTTTGTGATAGCCTTTTATGGGGCATTCAGGTGTGGGGAACTGGCTGCAAGGTCAAAGGGGACACCAGCCTGCATGCCTTAGCCTGGGAGGAAATCTAAGTCAGGGAAGGGACCCTTTAAATAAAGGTCTATAGATCCAAGACCTACCAGAGAGGGTGTGGCAGGACCATTGGGCTGACCACACTGAGTAACCCAGCCTACTGCCCAGTAGGACTGGTTAGAGTGTATTTGTCCATCAGGCCCCCAACAGGAACCTAGTTATTATGCCATGTGGATGGCACCCCCCTTACTCACCCACCACCAGCTCACCCAGGTTATGTCGTCCTGCCTCTGCATGGTGGGCCACAAAGACAAACAAAATGTCACCCATTCATTTAGGATAGGAGCAGTAACAACAGCCCACAAAGCAGGTCTCCCCCAACAGCATCAAGAAACTGAGCCAGTGGGAGTCAGACTGCAACAATCTATACATCAGGCCTTGAGACATTGCCAGCAAGTCAGGGTCGGGAGGGGGACTTAAGAGGAACAGATTCATTGGAGGGGCAACACACAGAGGACCCCAGGCAGCACACTCTTTGTAAACAGGTTTGCAATGGCCTGTTTTGTACACCAGTGTTAATTGGGCAGAAAAAGGAAGCTGCCTTGATCATGTTACCTAAACAGAGATTTTTGTGATTGCAGTAGGTACTAACAATGTGATGCTGTTTTGCAAGTACTGTTTCCGTTTACTCATTAAATAAGTTTAACACAGTGCCCAAGTTTTGCTTTATTCCTTACCAGGCGTCAGAGTTTGGGTCACCGGCCACTTCTTTGTCATAAGGGCAGCACAGCAGGCCAAGTCAAGGAGCTGGAATCATGGCTTTTCCCACACCGACATAATGTGGATGGGTTTTCTGGGCATGCAATAGGCAAACCTCAAGAATAGACTGGGCCAGGGCTTAGCTAGTGACACCAGAGGCCCCAACACACTCATAATCCACTTGGTTGGCAACAATTTGACCACACTTGGCAGGTGCCCCCTGGTACAGGCCAAGAAGGGTTATCAGCAGATGCATGTGGTCTTGCAAGATTTTTTGATCTGAGATGGGGGCGCTAGAGGGCGCCAAGCAAGATGGCAGCACTTGCATGAGGCTCTGGTGGTTCAGGTTCAGATCCGTCCATTATCCTGGTCATCTCGACACTTAAAGACGTGAAAAGCAAAGATCTGTGCATCGGAACAACGCAGCTTTACACATTACTCAAAAACGTAGACGTACCTGCCTGCTATGCTTCAGAAGTAGCCGCCGATCCCCCCCCGCTCGAGGCTTACAACATGGCAGCGAAGGGAGTCTGATACGCAGTGCTGGGAGGCACTGGAGAAATCGGTGAGAGCGGCTTGCCTGAGATCGAGTCCTCTGCGGGGAGCGCATGAGTGGAGAGCCCGGTCATCGGCTAGAGGAAGCTGTGAGCAGATCTCTGCGGCTCTGCGGGCCTCTAGGGAAGAGTGGGGCCACAGCGCTGATAAGACTACAACCGGTGAGTGCCAGACATCCCCCGGGGCCGGCTGGCCCTCCTGTGCGGCGGAGACCGTGATGGGCATCTGGCGCCACCTTACCCGTGCAGGACAGTAAATTAATTTGACGGCCTAATGGCACGAAAGAACCGACCACACTCCGGTGCCCAGCTGCCTCTACTGCGCGGACGTCGCGCGGCACACATGGACTCAAAAATTGGGTGCGGCGAGGGTGCAGATTGCTCTAGGAAGCTGCGCAAGCCCCAGTCCTGAAGACACATTGAATTGCTGTGGCAGGGAGCACTTTGCAGCGTGTCGCCCCCCCCTGGTGCGGCCTTGCAGGAAATATGTGTGCGAGCTTGACGCAAGAGCGAAGGCCCGATCTGTGGGCCAGACCCGTTGCTGCCTGCATGATGCCCCGCCCTGAGACACCCCCTTGGGAAATACTTTGTGCCCTTGTCTGAACTGACGTATATTGGGAAGCAGATAAAGGAGAGATACGGTTTACAAGTTTGGATCTGGCGGTGGTTGCCGCGGGCAGCCCTGACTACTGAGAGAGTTGTACTGGAGAAGCTGGTGGGGGCGCGGCTGAGGGCATATACCCCAACACTGAGGCGATCCCCAGGCAATCTCACGTGCCCTGCAGCGTCCTGCATGCTGCCACTGCTGATCCGCCCCTTTTACCGGCACGCTTGGGGAAGTCAGGGAAGGGGAGGATAGTGGGTTTATGGACCCCCTTCTGGCCAGGGCACGCTGGCCGCAGTCTGGTCTACCATCATACAACCTCCTGCCATCCCAATAGGCGGTGAACGATAGCTTCTGGGCCCTCTCCTCGGTGGCACACCTGACCTCCAGTCATCATGTGGAAACCAGATGGGCGCCAGCCGAAGCTTAATTTTGAGGCGTGAAAGAGTACCTGCTCCCAAATGGACCCCGAGGACAACCTGGCAGAGGCACCGGCACCCTCAACTGCGGACCTGAAAGACCCATTACTTGCAATGCAGTCCATCCTTACCTGCATAGAATCCAAAATGGACTCCATGAATGCTCGGCTAGATGGTGTCACGCACAGAGTAGACAAACATGAAGATCGACTGACGGAGGCGGAGAGATGTATTTCGGATTTGGAAGACACCTCCACTGCGATGACGACTCGAACGCTGGAAATGGAGAGGGTCCTAAAAGTTATAGTGGCCAAGAATGAAGACTTAGAATCCGGCTCCAGGAGAAACAGCCTCCGCAACCTGGGAGTACCGGAATCAACAGCTAACGGCAGAATGGAGGAATATGTAGAACGCCTCCTCATTACCCTGTTTGGGAGGGAAGCCTTCTTGCCGGTCTTGGTGGTTGAGGGGGCTCATCGCTCACTGGCAACTCGCCCGGTTCCTGGAGCCGCGCCCCGCCCAATAATCACCAGGATACTCAATTACCGGTACCAGGATACAGCCCTCAGCCTATCAAGGGAAAATGGACAACTCTGTGATGAGGGGATGAACATTTCAATGTATCCCGATTTCACCATGGCCATTCAAGAACAGAGAAGGACATTTCTCCCCGTGAAGAAGAAACTGCAACAGCTCAATATTCCCTACACGGTGCTCTTTCACGCCCGACTCAAAGTGACGCATCAAGGTAAACATCACTTCTTCAACACCCTGCAACTTGCGCAGGATTACATCAATACCTTGCCGAAGCCAGTGGCGAGTCACTCCTCCCCGCTTCACTGCCCAGGCGGTGGAGGGGACACCTCAGATGTATAATGAACAGATGCTGCCACGCTTTTTTTCATTAAAGGACTATGCTACACAGAAATGGACCAGGCTTCATGCATGTCGGGGGCTCATTGGAGTCTATGGTTGGGCGCCAGGGGCCGGGGAGAGGAGAGGTGCCCCCCGTTGTGCGTGGCTGCTGCTGGCCCCCCACATACGAGAAACTGAATACACCCACGGTGATCTTGGGGTCCCGTGGCGCAGAGTCGGCGGGTTGATTGCCCCCAAGTCCCTGGCCGAGATGATGCTGACAGCTATATCCTATCCCTGAACCGCCACGCTGGCAGACTCCTTTGGAACTGACGGATGCACCAGAAAGTGGAATGAGACAAACCTACATATGACCACCCAAACACCCTCGATCCAGCGAGGAAGACCCTGGTCACCCTCTGGACTCCACCTCTCAGGTGAACCCTTACCATTACTGCTGTTCTTTTGACAGCTATGTTACAGGTTGAGCCAATTTCCCCTGTTGGGACCATGGCACTAAGGGGATAGTGGGGGGGGGAGAAGACCACCGCAGGATTGGGCTGCTGATGTGGGAGGGGGTTTGTTGTATGACCTTGTGAGAGGCTGAAGTCCTCGCGACAAGCCACATGCCACGGTTTTGCCAACCACTTATACGCCTAGCTATCGACGCTGGTTTGTTTCATACCACTGCTTAAGAACGCGCAACCTCAATCACCACCTGGACTGACAGTTCTAGACCCCCCACATACCACTTCCTTACTTGGAATGTACTTGGACTGGGAGAACCCCGCAAGCGCAAACACATATTATCTTACTTAGACTGCCATAATATACACTGTGCGATGCTGCAGGAGACACATTTTAAACCTACCACCCCCTCCATATTCTCCGCTTGCTGGGCCAGTTACACATACTTTTCCTCCTATTCATCATATGCCCGAGGTACATGCATCCTAGGAAGGAAATCCCTTCTATACACCCCAATAGGCTCCACCAAAGACAAACAGGGTCGCGACTCTATTCTCTGGGGAAGGCTAGCTGCTTAATCTCTTACATTTGTGGGCCAAACACGGATGATCCGGAATTCTTCCGGGTACTCTGGGGCAAGATTCTAGAGATAGGATCTACGCACTTACTCTGGGGGGGATTTCAATGTCACAGTTAATCCCACACTGGACTGCTCACACCCGCAACCACATCACTATTCCCATTCACAATCCACCCTGAAAATGATTGTTGCTGATTTTGAGCTGATTGATGCGTGGCGCCATCTGCAACCGATCGAGGCCGGAGTGTACCTGTTATACCACGGCCCGGTCCTCCAGGTCCAGAATCGATGCATGGCTCATCACCAAGGGCCTCATCCCCTGGCTAACACACACCTCCCATCTTCCCTGGACGTACTCGGATCACTCTCCAGTACTCGTCACTCTCAATCCCCGCTTGTGGCCTCTCCTTTTTTGTCTTGGCGCCTCAACCCATTATCCTTGCTGGACCCAGTATTCAAACAGGAACTGAAGCAGGAGATCACAGACTTTTTCCCTCGGAATGAGGATTCGGTGTCGGAATACTCCACGGTGTGGGAAGCATTCAAAGTTACCATACGCGGCTTGTGCATTGCAAAGAGTGGGGAGATCCTGAGTGACAGATCTCAAAAACATTGAGGCTGAATTGCAAACTAACCCCAGACCTGAGTTACAGGCTCGTCTGCGCAGTGTACTCAGTGAGTATCAGGAGACAGCTGAAAATTAGTGTAGATTTAAAGGGAAGTATTATAGGGCACGCGAATATGGAGATGGAGACAGGCCAGGAAAAATGATTGCGTCCTTAATTCGACCTCCGCAATTCTCAAACAAAGTCCTTGAAGTTGAGGATGAGGACGGCCAAATGCATAGAAACACGTCTGAGATCCTGGAGACCTTTCGCAGGTTCTACAAATGTATCTACAAGACTCATAGAACTCATCCAGTGGACTTCACCTCCTTCTTTGAGGACACTCCGATTGCCTGGTTAGGGGATGGTCAGAGGAAATTTCTTCTGCAACATCACGAGGATGAGGAAATTATATCGCCCAATAATGCAATTGCAATCTGGAAAAGCGCCAGGGCCGGACGGACTCCCGGACGAATTTTACAAAACATTCTATCACTTACTCATCCCGGTACTGTGGCAAGTCTATGAGGAAGCTCGTGAGACTGGTATACTTCCTCCCTCTAAGTGAGAGGCGTGCATCATTTCACTACATAGGCCGGGAAATCGCCTACTTACTGTGATTCGTACAGGCCCCTATCCTTAATAAATGTTGATCCAAAAAATGTTGCTAAATTTATCGCCAGCAGTATTAGTCCCCTCATGACAGCCCTGGGGCTTCCTGACCAATCAGGCTTTGTGCCCACAAAGCTGGCACCTCTCATAATCTGCGCACGTTGTTTGTGCTGCTCCACGATATCGACCCCGACATCAACACTACAGCTATATTTCTCGATGCCACTAAGGCGTTCGATTCCCTGGAATGGGATTACCTCGCCTTTGTCTTACAACGTATGGGTTTCTCCGCCCCCTTCCTGGCCTGGATAAACTTACTATATTCAGGACTACGAGCTAGAGTGATGGTTAATGGCATTCATTCGTCTCCCTTCATGATTACACGGGGCACAAGGCATGGGTGCCCCCTGTCACCTCTTCTCTTTGCCATACCCATTGAGCCCCTGGCAGCCAAAGTCAGACAACACTTTCGGGAATATGCATTGACTTGCCCAGAGAGGCAGATTCTAATCTCTTTGTACGCAGATGACCTTATATTATACCTGCGGGATCCCGCCATCAGCCTTAACCCCATTCTACGCTTGCTCATCCTATTTGGCCGACTATCTGAGATAAACGTTAACTGCGGGAAATCCCAAATATTCCCTCTTACAGATTCCACATTAAGATTTCAACCTGATTACCATCTTGCGTGTTGTGTGGATACAATCACATATCTTGGCATCCATGTCTCCCGCTGCCGTGTGGAGCTCATGCGCTCCAACTATGGACGTACACTAGACCTAATAACTGACAAGATCACCAGGTGGATTGCGATGCCTCTTTCCATGGCAGCCAGAGTATCTCTGATCAAAATGGTAATATTTCCCAAACTGCTCTACCTCTTTACCAATATTCCTCATGCTCCTAGTCAATATTTTTTTTAATGCATCAAAACCCAGCTGATCTGGTTAGCGTGGGACTCTATTTCATCTATGCCCAGGCTCACTTCGCAGCCTATTGGATGCACCCCCCCCCTACATGCCTCACCTAGCAATCAAAGATGGATAAATGGGCCCCCACAACTTGCACAGCTTTTTTAAGCACTCCCACAGTCCTCAGACACCTAGCATCTACAACTGTAAAATGCACCACCAGTGCATGGGGTGATCTGGCCCATAAACTCCAATGCCCTGTACTCTTCCTGCCACTAGCGCCGTTACAGGGGCGACACGATCTAGCAGTCACGACAGAGGGAGGATGCCGCCGCATGCTACATAAATTGTCCTGCCTTACTTGGGGCCAATTGTACACACACAGGAAGTTCAGCAGCAGTGAAGAATTCTTTGGCACCACATCCCCCACTCCCTTGGAGCGATTCTATTATGTGAGGCTTAGACAAGATATGCGTACCTTGACTCAATGTTTCCTGCTGGAACCCCCTGTTATGCTTCCTCTACATACCCTCTTACAGCAGACCTCCCCTGAGAATGTAGTGTCGCGACCTTATCGCACAACTCAAGGGTAATGGGAGAGGGACCGTGCTCTAGCCAAAGGCAAATGGGAGGCGGAATTGGGATATTCCATCACAGCCAAACAGTGATCCTTTTGCTGCCATCAGACTGGTGCCATCTCCGCCACTAGTAGGCTACACCTCATACATTACAAATATATTCACCGATTATATTACACGCCGGCTCGACTACACCTCTTGCATTTGCGAGACACTGACTGCTGTGATAGATGCGGAGCGGGGGGCGCTGACTTCGGGCACTTAGCCTGGGACTGCCCGTCTGTCCGGGAATACTGGAGAGAAGTACTTCACGCTCTGAACAAAATGACTGGAATACACATGCCCGATAACCCCCTCACTGTTCTCCTCTGCTACACAGAGCAACTCCCGCCAAAATACGGAGATATTCTTCCCTTGCCCTCTTGCTGACGAGCCTGCCGATGGGGACGAGCCTGGCTAAACTTATGCCACCCTCCTCTCGCCCTAGAGATATTTGGGCTCCTCTTCAAACATATCTTTTGGAACATACCGACACTGGGGACAAGGTTCCTGACACTAGTCAAAGGGAGGACGTGGTGCGAGATGTGGAGGAACTTTACGAAGCAGAGGGTTTCCTAGGGATAGGGACGCATTGACCACATTGCTTTGTTGGAGTGATTGTGATTAAACACGCAGGGAAAATGTACTTGGGTTATGGACAGTGGGTAAAAACCGAATTGGCAATGATTTGGCACAGAAGGCAAAAGATGGTGTTATTAATGTGGCTTATTGACCTTGATGTTTAAAGGTAATTGTTTGAGACCTGTGTTGATAGCTGTCTGTTATGTTTGCTCACCTGACGCGGCCAGCTCAATGTGGTTGTAGGCGGCTTGCTGTGTTCACTTCCCCACCGCCTTATGCAAAGAATGTCACGTATCGCAATACAGGCCCGCTGGGATGTAGCCACCTTGCTGTGTCATCTGAACGGTGTCAATAAAGATCTTTTTGAATTTTTAAAAAACAAAATAAAGATCATTTGAACTGAGATTATCCTACACAGCTTTTGGAGGGGGGCCAGATCAGCGGTGACTGTTGAGGCATCCCACAGATTGACCAACAGCTCCATGTGGAAATTCACAAAACAAAGGGGATGGGTTTTCATAAGGCACAGCATGATCAATGTGCAAACCGAAGGTTTCTTTGCAGAGGATGGAGTCCACCTATCGGACATGGGCATGGATATATTCCTGCTAGACTTACAGGAGGTCCTAGTGAGAGCAGGTTACAGGTAGCCCCCTCTGTGGGGTTGGCAGATTTATGGGGCGATCCAAGGGTTTCTGGTGCAGAATTCAACCAAAGAGGAAGCACAGAGGGTGTGCTCTTGGCCAACTACCCGTCAGGCCTTACAGCAGAACCCCGGGGAAAAAAGTGATGTTGCCTGTTAGTCCCACAGACAGTTGTACACCTAAGCAACTGGGGGCTTGCCCGGTACCACTCCACCACCTGGCATGAGTTCAGTGTTAGGGGGTCACAGTGGGAGGACCTCCAAGAGTATAGCACCCGTTGGTATATAGTCCAGGTGCTATTTGGCCAATCAGGTGGGCAGTCAGTAAAGGTTGCTAATCTATCCTGAATTGCCTGTAAGATAACCTAAGTTGTGTTGCCTGCATGTGCAAAATAAACCTGCATTGCTTCCTCCAAGAAAAATCTGGTGTCCTGGTCTTTTGTTTGAGTCACTCAGTTCATGTATCACTTGCATGCCGGGGGAGGAAGGGCTTTGGGGAATCGGCGCTATGTCTGTTAGCACCTTGCATCTATAGAATTATTTTCCATAGAATAGAATATGCACACAGAACTGATTGTAAAATATATCAAATCATTTGAAACATTTTGTCAGAACTTCATATTAGCACTCATTAAAGAAGCCTGGGATTCTCAGAAAAAGGCGTACAAGAGCATTTGTAGGCTCAAAGTTGTTTATTTCTAAAATGCAGCTTACATCCATTTATCAATAGACACATTAAGCAACCTTGATTCCAGAAAGGCAGTGCATTTTGATCTTATTATTATGCAACACACTAATGAGTTCACAGTTGTATTGTGTGCGCAATGAATGGATTTCTTAATGTGTATCTAATAATCATTGTCACTGCGGTGAAAAAGTCCCAGCACATTTGAATCCTGATGCCAGAATCCTCAGTAAGGCAAACTGCTGTTTGTGGAATGGAGTTTATCAGAGAGGGTGCTGTGGAATTCTTGTAAACCTCGTAGATTAAGTGTCTTCTTGTCCCTTGCTAACGTTGGCATACTCGGGCCCTAACCGTAGAAGCAGGGCAGCTGGCAGCATTACCAGACAGAGGGGAAAGGTAAACAAAATGTCGTGCATGTTTGGTCAGGATGACTGGCAGGCATAAGCGTGGGAATTCTAGTTAAATGCATTGACGCCACAGTGCATGCATAAACACAGTTCACAGCAAGATAGAACCGAATAGCTAAAGTACTGAGAGTGGTGCATTCTGAAAACATTAGGGTACAAGGACAAAACATACCATTTGCTGTGGAGCCAACCATTTTCCACAAACATTTTCCTAGATTGTACTGCAAACGGGAGCAAATTGCATAATATATTCTGATTCTCTTGAATTAAATAGAGAATTGTTTTTTTAATTATTATTGGTTCCTTTTGGAATCGTTCTGATAAATAATTTAAAAAAATGCATGTATACAGAAAGTAAGTGTCATGGGTTACACATCTCAGCAATGAATACAAAAAGTGCTAGTAAAAAATAAACTGAATCTACATGTAACAATAAAAACAACACATTTGAGACATTCAAATATATATATTTACATATTAAAGTGCTCTACAAGAGGGTCCTACAAGAAATAGAAGCATTTTTTTTTGTGGGGGGTGTATTTTTTTATTGAGCAGAGCATTAGGTTCATAAAATACATAGTATACTTAAAACCAGTTTGTACAAAAACCGAAACAACAGCTTCTCAATGCATAATGAAAAAAATCTTACTGTAGCAGCTAATCCTATACTCATTCACAAAAAACAATGTAGAAATATATTTTGTGAAAAGCAGCAGCAATGAAGAAAGTTACTAGTGCATCTAAAGTGTGATACCAATAAAGTGCTAGTGCCTTCTTCTCACCTAAAGCCGTCATTGACCAATAATACAAAATAAATCATTTTATAAAGTGCGACAGCTAGAAAAGTGCTAGTGCTTCTAAAGTGCCATGAATAAAAGTGCTAGTGCCTTATAATGAGAGCTGCTACATCAATTTACAAACATGAGTGTTACGATCCCTCTGTGGACTTTTCTAATTCATTAAAAAACTTCAAATTTTTTTCAAATTTCCTAATAGCCCCCACCCTTCTAGCATAGGCTTCTTCGAATTTTTGGGCCCTTATCATTTCCTTGAACCATTTCAACTGAGAGAGAGCTTCGCTCGATTTCCAATTCTGCAGAATTAGAGAACGAGCTACCGTACAAGAAATAAATACAAATGCTTTTTCAGCCTCGGATAGCATTGTTCTATCTCTGCAAAGTCCAAACAAAGCGGCTTCGGCCTCGAGCAAACACTCTTTCAGATTGCTTGCTCGATATCAGAAAAAACTGCCTCCCAAAAAGGCCTTAGTCGCGGACATGCATAAAAGTATGGCGCCATCCACCTTCTACATCGCTCTGACAGCGAAAGCACTTGTTCTCTACTCCCGGGAATCATTTTTTTAAAGGCTGCTGGAGTTAAATAAGAAAGGCATCATGATAGAAAGTTTTTTAGTACAACAAGGGGACCCAAACAGTTTGCTGAGGAACGTGGGTGAACAATGCTATTGAAGACAAAGGTCCTTAGCTTTTCAAGATCAAAAAAGAGAAAATAAAATATAGACCATAATAGGAGACTATATTAATCAATCACTGCCCAGCCGGACAGGATATTTATTTTAAACAATGTAAAGAAATTAGTCAACTGGTAATAAGGAACAATCCTGTACCATATTGGGGAAAACAAACAACAATTAGGAAAGGTTTTACAGGCAAAAAACGAGCATTTGTTGGCCACTTTTCAATCAGTGTCAAATTAAAGTTATGCCAAAGAAGTGCCAGACACAACAAGATTCAACATAGTAGTTAAGTCGTGAAAGCACTATAATTAGTCGACGTTTCGATGCCTTATGCTCTAAATTTATATGGGACCATCATCAGGACTGACATTTTTACAGCATTTGCCTGCCTGAATTATTAAAACAATTTAACAACCGCCAGGATGGGCGGAGCGGGGACCCCTAGGAGTGAGGGTGGTCGAGTTACTGGGGCTCGCCTGTAGAGACGGATTGTAGCGTCTGATTACTGTTAGGGTCCAGACAGTTAAAGTTGGGACTGCGGGACCACGTTGGAATTCACCGGGTGGTGTTCACTTTGGGCGAGGTTGCTCTACGGTGCATCAATCTGCGGTAAGAGAGCCGGGGGAGCGGTGTCCCATCTGTATACTGCCAAAATTGCAGCTACCGACTTTTGGTAGTATACAGATGGGACACCGCTCCCCCGGCTCTCTTACCGCCGATTGATGCACCGTAGAGCAACCTCGCCCAAAGTGAACACCACCCGGTGAATTCCAACGTGGTCCCGCAGTCTCAACTTTAACTGTCTGGACCCTAACAGTAATCAGACGCTACAATCCGTCTCTACAGGCGAGCCCCAGTAACTCGACTACCCTCACTCCTAAGGGTCCCCGCTCCGCCCATCCGGGCGGTTGTTAAATTGTTTGAATAATTCAGGCAGGCAAATGCTGGAAAAATGTCAGTCCTGATGATGGTCCCATATAAATTTAGAGCATAAGGGATCGAAACGTCGACTAATTATAGTGCTTTCACGACTTAACTACTATGTTGAATCTTGTTGTGTCTGGCACTTCTTTGGCATAACTTTAATTTGACACTGATTGAAAAGTGCCAAACAAATACTCGTTTTTTGCCTGTAAAACCTTTCCTAATTGTTGTTTGTTTTCCCCAATATGGTACAGGATTGTTCCTTATTACCAATTGACTAATTTCTTTACATTGTTTAAAATAAATATCCTGTCCGGCTGGGCAGTGATTGATTAATATAGTCTCCTATTATGGTCTATATTTTATTTTCTCTTTTTTGATCTTGAAAAGCTAAGGACCTTAATCTTCAATATCATGATAGAAAGGCCATCCTTTTAAAATTTGCAGCACGCAGTGATTTACTTCCTAGATAACAGATGGCCTCCCATTCCTTCAAAGTCAGCCTACATCCTGTCTCCCGAGCTATTTTACCCAAATGGCTCTCTGTCACTGGAGCTTGACCCTGTTTATGTAGCAACCTGTACCAGTTTCCCACACCTTTAATATTAACCCCGTAGAGAGCTACCACCAGTTGGTCAGGGGCATCCAATATACCACTGGTATTTTTTAACAGATAAACAACTCGTAAATATTCAAGGAAGGCTGGTTTCCGGTGGCTCTCTGCCCTTGCCACTACTTCTTGCCCGGAAAACAGCCTATTTTGAATTATAAAATGTCTTAGCTCGGATAATTCACAGCTTTCCCAGATGTTAATAGGCCTTAATTGCAGCTGGAGACCGAGACTAGTACATTTCTCAGTTTTAAATAATGGAGACCCGAATAGCCCGTCTTTTTAAAAAAGGACTGAAGTCTAAAACAATATTTTAAAGTCTTGTATCGTTTTTTTAGAGAGTTTGGAAGTTTTTAAAAACATTTGAGTTTGTACACCAATTTCCTGTGTCATTTTATCTATAAAAAAGCTGTTTCTGGTACATTTAGATCCCATCAAGCCAGACGCTAAATCGAAAAAAGTGACCTCATAGTATGTTCTCAAATGCGACAAAGCTAAGCCCCCTTGTACTATAGGTAATTGGACCACAGTCAATTTGACCCTTGGAACTTTCTTGCCCCAAACAAATTCCCTAAGTAAGGTTTCAATTTCCCTAAAATAGGACTGATTTATCTTGATTGGGACATTAGTGAACAGAAAAATAAGCAACGGAAGTATGGACATTTTGATCCACTAAACTCTACCGACTATCGATAGGGGGAGTAATATCCATTGTTCAAAAGATTCTTAATCTCCTCCTTCATTCTTAAATAGTTCAATTCAAATAGCTGTTGGTGCTCGCTAGATACAAATATCCCAAGATATCTTATAGGGTCAGCCTTAGTTGCTTGTGTCTTCAAGCAAGATGGAAAATAATTCAGATCTGCATTCAGGGCAAGAAACTCTGGTTTTATTGGCATTAGTTTTATACCTGCCTATTTGCTCAAAATTCAGAAATTCCCTTAAAACTGTTTCAAGATTATCTTTATCGGGAGTCAGGTATAAAATAATGTAATTAGCAAAAAGTTTCAGCTTGGCCATGCCAGGTTGAATATCAGCATTATTTCGTATTTTAATTACCAAAGGCTCTATAAAAAAGGTAAAAAGCAATGGCAAAAGGGGACAACCCTGCCTGGTTCCACGGTTTATTTCTATGGTTCCTGTACAACTTGAATTTATTACTACCAAAGCCGTGGCCCCCTGGTAGATATTGCGTAGCATATTAACTACCTGGGCAGGAAAGCCAAACCGGCCAAGGGTAACAAACAGGGTTCTCCAGTTCACAAGGTCGAAAGCTTTCTCCACATCAACCATTACAATACTTGCCAGAATAAAATGTGTGTTAAAATAATCTAAGGCATGTATTAAAAACTGGGTATTGGCCGTCATTGATCTACCTGCTATGAAGCCAGTCTGTTCGTTGTGGATTGTTTCTTGGGCGGCAAGTAAAAAAAACGCTCTGTCCATACGTTCATCAGAATTTTATAGTCAGAATTCAAAAGACTGATGGGCCTATATGAATTTACGTCTACCGGGTTTTTATCTGGTTTAACAAAGGAAATAATTATCGCTTCTTTAAAATCTGCAGGGACAAAACCACCCTTTTTAACAAAGTTAACACATTTTTTAAGGGGATAATTAGTTCTTTTAAAAAGACCTTATAACACTTGATAGGAAAGCCATCCTGCCCACAAGCTTTTGCCCCAGCTGTTGTTTTAATAGCTGCCGAGATCTTGGCGGCTTCCACATCCGAACCCAGTTCACTGATCCGATTATCTGACAGTTTGGGAACATTGATTTTTATGAAGTATTCCTGGATCGTCTCCTCCTCCACTGAATATTAAGTAGAGTAAAGCTGGCGAAAGTGGTCACCAAAAATCTGTGGGATGTCACTGCCAATAACTACTTCTAGACCAGTCCGGGGGTATAAGCCGTTAGATATTATAGCTGACTCTTGTTTTTTGCTTGTGGAATTTGCCAGGAATTTGCCAATTAACTGGCTTTCTTCATAGACCCTTTGTTGGAATATTTGTGAGTTACAGACCTCTTCTAAAATGAAGAAACCCCTCAACGCTGTTCTTGCCTGCTCATAATAATTTGGGAGAAGCTGAAGTTGAAGAGAGAATTCCTGATCTACCTCAGCTTGCAATTTAGCTATCTTAGCCCTCCGGGTATTGGACTGGGCGTCCATGAAGGCTATTATCTGCCCGCGGGCTGCCATCTAAACCCCCCCCACACTGAGAAGAGGGTTGCGGTATTCTCATTGATCTGAAAGTATTCCAAGATCCACTCTCTAAACCTTTTTACCCAGTCCTCATCTTGCAAAAGGAGACAATCCAGCTACCACGTGGGCTGCTCTCTACTTCCTTCCCCGAGCACCATTTCTACCCCAACATTAGCATGATCTGAAAAAGGGTTACATCCAATGCCAGCCTATTGGATCTGGAGGTAAGAAATAAATCAATTTGAGAAGCAGTCCAAAAACGGTGCGAGCAACAGGTATAAAATTCTTCATCTGGGTTGATTTCCCGCCACTGATCCACCAGTTGATATTCTTGTTTAATGACTCCCACTAATTTTTTTTATATTTGGTTTTAGTTGTTTTTTGTTTTTATTGGAAGTGTCTTTCCTTGCGTCTTGTATAAAGTTAAAGTCCCCTCCAAAAATCATCTGCCTGGGGGATCCTATCAATAGATCATTCATTTGGACCAGGGGTACAATATCATCCGAGACAGGGCCATAGTAATTTAGAAAATTCTATATTTTCCTCTGTAACCTAGTTACCACCCAAATCCATCTCCCTTGTGTATCCCTGTGTATTTGTAAAAATTCCCAGGGAAGTTTACTCGAGAAATAAATTGCTACACCTCTCACCGCAAGGCCAGAAGACGCAAAAATACTTTTGAAAAGACCGTGGGTATAAATAATTTAGGAGGATTAGATTTCAAATGTGTCTCCTGAAAAAACAGAACTTGGAGGTTTAGTGATGTCAGCCATGTAATAAGAGCGCTATACTTCTTTTTGTTGAAAATTCCATTTGCATTGACTGATAGGATCTTACATTTACTGGTTTCAATGATTAACTTGTGTGTTTTCTGTACCTTCTGCTCGTACTCTTTTTACTGCTGTGAATCCTGCCCCAAACCCTCCCTTTCCACCGCAGAAGAAGAAAAAAAACACCCCTCGAAATGTGGAAGAATCCCTACCAACCACGCTGACCACATTTCACCCCTCCCATCTAACCTCATCGGTGTCATGACTACACCCTGAGTGACCCCGCTGACCCGAGACCCCCAGCAATACCTTTAGAACAATCCAAAGTTGGCTGGCTAGCTAGCCCACCTTATAATAAAGGAAAGGAATCCCTTTTTGTTACCATATGGTAAATCTAAATGTATACCAATGTTTATGAGCTAGACCCTAACAAAATCTCTTTTAATAATGCCTGGGCTTCTTCTAAATCAGAAAACATAAAAAACTTACCTTTAACTAAAACTCTCAATTTCGACTGCTAAGCAATTGATGCTTGAGCACCATGGGCTTTAAACAGATGGAGAATCTTAACAAATTATTTTCTTCTATGTGCAGCAGCGGCAGTCATGTCAGAAAAAATACAACTCTTGGTAGTCTCATTTACAGAAAACTGCCTCTGCTGGATCGCTCTTGTCCAGATTCTTTCCTTGATACGATAGTCTGCAAAATTCTAAAAGATTGTTCTTGCTATTGTGGAATTGGGAGAAGGTTGTGTTGGGACTCGATGAGCTCTTGTAATGGTGAGGTCGCCCTCAAATTCAGGAAGCACATTCTGTTTAATAAATGAGTTGACCAATTGGAGAGTTTGGCAGCCTTTGATACCTTCGGGAACCCCAACAATCCGGAGGTTAGACCTCCAAGAATGATTTTCAAGCTCCTCCAATTTGTTCTCCAGGTAGCTTTTGTTTTTTGCCACCTCTTTTGCCTCCCCATAACCATATTCATTTGGTCCTCCAACACAGAAATGATGGCTTCTGCCTCCTGAAGTCTGATGGGAAAACCTGTCAAGTCAGTCAAAAGTACTTTATTCGGTTAGTTTAAAACCATAAAAGCATACTATACAATACATAAAAATTTGATAATAAAACAATGAGTCACAATAAAAAGATTTTTTAGACCTGGAGTGCGTATCAAAGCTGGTACATAATTAATTTGTATACTTTCTTTAAGACCGCTAATCCATTTAAAAACATAATTAAATGTAGGTAATGCAAACTAGATCACGAAAATCAGTTGCCTTTTTCTTAATATTCTTCCTCAATCTAACTGCTGCAGTAAGAAAGCTGGCTATACTAAAGGTCTCCCACATATTATATAGCAGCTGTAAATAGAGAAGAGTTGGCTTAACTTGCAAAAAGCCTTTATCTTCTAAAATAGGGAGAATAAAACGCTTCTGTAAGTACAAAAAATGCTCACAAAAAAATATAAAGTGTATTGTATCCTAGTTAGAAAAAACATCACAGGACATGCCCCCACGTCCTCCATCCTTTTCCAACCCGGGGGATCGGCAAGGAGTAAATGGAGCTGATTCAACCTGAATCTGACCAAAAGAAAACGATGGTTAGGATTTGTGACAGTGTTCAGGTATGGTTCAATTGCACAAGATGTTATTAACAATTGGTGAGCTCTTACGGTTGGTTTTACCAGCTCCCTTTCTTCTCTGTCCACAGCGGCCATTAACAAGTAGGAATCCTTCACCCATTTCAAATCCCCTTTTACCAATTTATCAGGCGAGTTAAATAACTCTGGTCGACCCAGTTTCCCTGTCAGCCTGTGGACATAACTCAGCCAGGGGATACGGTTTGCTTGATCAAGAGCCAAACAGTTTCTTAATACTTCACAATTCAAATCTTATTTGGGGTTTAACCATGTAGAAATCCACTTCAGGAGAGGTGCAATACCAATTAAATCCTCCAAGAAGCCAGCTCCAAACACCTGATGGACAATATAGCCAGACGTGGATTGCGGCACAGATAGAAGGTTTTTAAAAAACTTGTTCTCAACAACCAACTTGAATTTCCTTTGTATTCCTAATACCCCAAATGTCTGCACCATATATTGCGAGGGAAATACATTTCGTACCATATATTTTTAGAAGGGTTTCCATTGGTCTGGCCTCTAGTCTACGGGTAAAGCCCAAAACAGCTGATGTAGATCTGGCCAGAATGTTTCTTTTCGCGTGTATTTGCGCGTTCCATGTACTTTGATCATCAAAAAGGATTCCCAGATAGGGAAAGGTAGGGACCCTGGTAAGCACATTGCCCTCACAATGGAAAGTTTTAACCCTTTTCGGTTTGTGACCAGTTATCATGACATGGGATTTAGTAAAATTGACGCTACGGTCTAAGGATTTCATAAAACGGCAAAGGAATTCAAAAGAAGTTGTAGCCCTACCGCCGTTCGTGCTAGGAGGGCGGCATCATCCGCATAGAGGAGTGCCGGAATCAGGCATTCTCCTACACGTGGAATGTCTTTGCAAGCTTCACCTAGGACTTGGTCCTGGTTGTTAATATAAAGGGTGAAGAGTAAAGGGGCCAAGATGCACCCCTGCCTAACACCATTTACAATACATATTCCCCTGGTGCAATTACCCCTATGATCATATCTCACAGTGGCAGTTAAACCCCTATGCAGATCGGCTAGGAAGTGCACAATATTTCTGTCAACACCTAATTTCAGGAGCATTACCCAAAGTTTGGACCTATTCACTCGGTCAAAGGCCGAGGAAAGGTCCATAAATGCCAGATAAAGTGTACCCTTCTTGGCGACTGTATACTTCCCGAATAAAAGATTTGAATTGAGGTATTGATCAATTGTGCCCCGGCCTTTCCTGAATCCATATTGCAGATCTGATAGGGTTTTGGTTTCGGATAGCCAACCCGTGAGTACCACCCCACCGAGCACCTTTACGGCGGAATCAATGAGTGAAATGGGGCGATAGCAACTAGGGTCCCCTCTATTGCCCATTTTAAAGATGGGCACTATTACTGACTCAGACCACAAACTGGGAAGCCCTGATTTACAGGCCTTGTTAAAAACATTCACCGATATTTTAGACCATGTCTTTATATCAGATTTAAAAAGATCGGCTGGGACACCGTCAGGTCCCGGGGCCTTATTGCCTGTCATTTGGGATATGGCCTCTGCTACATCTGGTTCTGTAAAATTCATGGTATCAGCCTCAATCTCAAAAATGGTGCCAGTGCAACCTTGGGTATCCTCATCATCATACACTGATTTAAAATGATTGTACCAGGCTTGTTCCTGGATACTACAATCAAGGGGATTATTAATGGAGTCTTGAAAAAAGGGTTTGTTGACAACTTCCCAAAATTTGGCACTGTCTTTAATGACATCAATAGATAATAGCTCATTCCAAGCCTCATATCTAATCTCCTTTTTCCGGTTCATTAGAGTCATTTAATAGCTATTCCTAATGCTGCTATAGCGGATTTATCTGGTGGATTTGTTTATAAGGCTGTCAGCAGCTTGCGGTGGGCTGCTGAGCACTTTCGGTCAAACCATCTCTTCCCTTTTTTTGACTGCACCTTACATGGCCGCATAAGATCAGAAGCTACCTGGGTACAAATTTGAGTATAGGCCTTAAGGACATCAACGTCCCCCGAGCTTTCGTTTGAGCAGATGAGCAACTCACAACCAACCTTGACCAATAAATTGACCTGAAAATCCTGTGGCACAACCAGGCACCATTTAATTCTTCGAGCCTGGTCTGTAGGCCGTATATCTAGAGAACCAGCAGTTCTATTGTTTTTCTCGGGTTTCTTGAGTCCATCTACTAAGGTCAAAATGACCGGATTGTGGTCACTGAACGAGGACCGGATAGCAGTGTAGCCACTAACCCTGGTAGTTAACGCTGCACTGACAAAAATATAATTGATAATTGATCGCATGCCCTTACCTTTAAAGGTTGGAACAACTATATCATCATGAAATTTGTTGGGATAAATTAGGCCATTCAGTACAAAATAAGGAACCAACAATGGACAATGTTTAACAGGGTGCAGAGTATGCGTCCAGACAATATGTGAGCAAAAGAATACTAAGTTCCCCGGAGAAAAGTGAAGAGGGAGGTGTACGGATAAGGAGACAGAACTAAGGCAGGGAACAAGGTGTTCCCTTGTTGGAACTAGGAGACCTCACACACCCAGAAACCTAGGTGTCATGCTTCATCATTGGTCTCCTGCTCCTCGTCAGACTGGCGCTGCAATGTCTGACGGGCGCCGTAGGCGCTCTTTGTTGGAGATCTTTTGTTCCAGCCAATGGTTTGAGTGCGTGTGAGGGGTCTGGTGATAGTGTAGTCGTGAGGGAATAGTGAGGTTTAAAAGGAGGTGAGTCAGTCCACAAGGGACTTTTATTCGGGTGGCTGACTCCCTGTTTAAAAAGGTGGGAGGGGAGAAAGGAACTGTTCAATTTACAGTGAACTAACTCTACCCTCTAAAAGGTCGACATGTTTCATGCCTATCTGGCAATTCTTCAGGACCTCGAGTGTTGGGTACTACACAGTGAAAATATTAATAAAGGTTAAAATAGAAGGATACAACCTCACTGGGTCAATCAGGGAGCAAGCCAACAGGTCCTACTCTAGAAGGGAAACCTAGAAAAAATATGAAGGGGAGAGCCACTTTAGCGTAACAAGAGGCAATTTCTTACAAAACTAGGTTCCAAAGAAGTCTCCATAAAACATACAACAAACATACATGAGGTATATTCCTCAGATTACACAATAGTGGGCATATTATAGGTTGCATGTCCACTCCTGAAATTAATGGCAGTGTAATACAGGGTTTAAAACAAGTGACACAGGAGAAGAAGAGGTTATCACAACATTTGTTGCTGACTGGTTTGGTGCTTACCCTAAGAACAACCCTAGAGGGCCCCGCAGTCTGTTCCCGTGGGGCTGTTCGGGAAGGTGGAGTACCTGAAAAAGAACAACAAATACAGGCGCCCAGGGGGTCTGTTCACATAAGGCAAAATACCACAGTGACGCCAAGAAGGTATGTGGACATTTGGCTTAACTGGACGGACTGCAGGTCCATGAATGGAGGGACCAGAGAGATCCATATCGGTCCCCCTCTCTGTCCCGCTAGTCAGCCCTGCCAGTGGATGACCCCGCACGATAAACAGCAGGGCCGCGCGTGTATCCGACCCCGCCTCTGAGCTCGGGGCAGGGTGGGTCCGCAGGGTAAGTACCCGCCCGAACCCCGGCAACAAAGCCCGGAAGATCAGGACACCCTCGGCCCCGATGTGAAATTTCTCCGCTGGGCACCTGATGGTCAGGGGCATGTTCGCCAGACCCGAGTGGGGGTATCCGCCAGGTAGCCCTCCCTGGTAGAGCCAATCACGTAACTGCAGTATCAACTGCGCGCCAGATCACGAAACCGCGGCCACGCTTACCTGAATCAGCGAACAGCCAGGGTGGAAAACCTACCCCCACGCGAGGCGCCCCTGCCGATGGCGTGGAACAGCTGGTCCAGTCCCGGTGGCGCCCTCAGGACTAAATGCTGTTTTGCCGCGAGCCCGCAGCGTTGCGCCCCGTCAGTGGGCGTGGCCAACTCAACCCAGGTCGCGCATGTGCGTCAGCGTGGACGCATGTAATGCGTCTGGGAAGGGGTAGAGTGTCCCTGCAGTGGCGGCCATCTTAGCAAGGGGTGATTAGT
The DNA here is from genome assembly GCF_964261635.1 of Lissotriton helveticus. Lineage (NCBI taxonomy): Eukaryota > Metazoa > Chordata > Amphibia > Caudata > Salamandridae > Lissotriton > Lissotriton helveticus. Next base: position 790,756,023 of record NC_136068.1, read on the forward strand.
GCGAGCGGGCTTAGCCCATCCCGATGTATCGGATGGGGTTTTAACAAAAACAACGTGAAGTTAGCTTAAACAATGGGAATAATGGGCCGGCTGGCATAATTGGCAAAGGGAAAAAAAATAATTTTCATGTATCTGGAATGGCCATCACTGAATGGTGTTGGAAGGAAGGTAATTAATATGGCAAGGTAGAGAGCACGGTCTACTTGGTTTGATTATCAACAAGGGACCGTGTGGACCTATAGAATAATGGGGTGTTGTGGATGGTCCGTGCTGGATAGTCTATGGATACACGGATCGACCCATCATGCTAGGACAAATGCAGGTGCGACCCTGCTCTGATAAGGTCTAACAGGGACCAGCAATAGGATCTCCCCTATGAACAAGGTCAAGATTGAGGTAAGGGAGGAGAACAGTATAGAGCAGGACGTATATCCCTGAGGAAGCTTATAAAACCGTGTTATAATATGTCCATATACTGTGATGTTAGACTATGGTGTTCTCATGTATCTATGTGCAGTAATAGCAGGCTATGTAGTTACCCCATGTACATGAACCTTGTATGGCACTCACAGTGGCTCGTAGTGTCGTAAACGGAACTATGGACCAATTGGACCAAGATAGGTAGGGTCATGTTTAAAGCAAAAACTCACAGATGGACAGTGAATTCACCTTGCTAGTAATGTCCAAGGCACAGAATCATTAAGGCCCAGGGTGTCCAACTGGAGGCGATGCATCCAACGCTGTTCGATTCTGAACAGTGCTTGGTGGGTGATGGAAGCGTGGGACTCAAGAACCAGCCATTTAATGTTGTCAGCTTGGTGGCCATGTTGGGCATAGTGTTCATACAATCTGGTGTGAGTTTTAGAGCAACGAATGTTACTCTTGTGTTCCATAATCCTTAGTTTCACTTGTCTCATCGTCATGCCTGCGTAGTGTTTACCACAGGGGCAGGTCAGTAGGTAGATGCATCGTGAACTGTTGCAATTTGTGTGTTTGTTCAAGTGCCAGGTGAAATTCTCAGACAGTTTGATCTCTTTGCATTGTGTTGTTTGTTGGCATACAACACAACCTCCACATGGATAGTGACCAACCACCGGTGGAAGTCTCCACAGGGTACTCTGGTTGGTGGTAATTTGTTTTTTGGGGCGTGTGTGAATGAGGGAATCTTTTAAATTGGCCGTACGCTTGTATGCAAAGCGTGGGCGCGGTATTTCTAGGTCCCCTGTATTCAATAGTCCCCAATGTTTGTTGATTGTTTTTTTCAAAGCAGTTGAATTCTGTGTGTAACACGTCACGCAAGTGATTACGTCTTCGGGCTCTTTTGGGCGTGTCACCAACAGGGCCTCCCTTGGATTATTGAGGGCTCTTTTGCGTGAATTGTTAACCAGTCTGGAGGGATAACCTCTATCTTGCAATTTATGTTGAAGCATCACAGATTCTTTTTTGTAATCTGAGGTTGCGGTACAGTTCCTTCGAATCCTCAGAAACTGTCCGAAGGGTAGGTTTTCCCGTAGAGACCTAGGATGATTGCTCCCAAAGAGCAGTAGGCTATTCCTGTCCGTCTCCTTCCTATACAGGGAGGTGCTCAGTCCCTCCTGATTAAGATTGATTGTAAGATCAAGGAAGGGTATCTTGATATCTGAGATCGTGGCTGTGAATTTAAGGAATTGATTTTGGTGGTTGATCCACATACAGAAGACTTCACAGCTCTCCCGGTTCCCATGCAATAGGACCAGAATATCATCAATAATCCTCCGCCACATTGTGATGTTCTGGTTGAAGGGGTTGTCTGCTGAGTAGATGTGGAGGCTTTCAAAAGTGGCCATATAGATGCAGGCTAGGCTAGGGGCAAAAGTCGAACCCATAGAGGTCCCCTGGATCTGGTGGTATAACTGTGACCCATATTGGAAAAAGTTTTCAGTTAGTGCTATGGTAGCACATGCCATTATGAAGGAGATAGGTGTAGGTGAGCTCCAATCCTCCAGCCGGAGGATGTGCTCAACTGCATCCAGGGTGGCCTGCTGTGGAATGTTCGTGTACAGGGCCTCCACATCTAAAGTTAGGAGGAGGTCCACATTCTCTCTGCCCTTGATGGATTCAATGAGGCAAAGTACATCCCTAGTGTCTTGGAGGAAGGATGGTATCTTTCTCACTATGGGTTGTAGAAATACGTCACAAAACTTGGATAACGGCTCTAGAAGTGACCCTATGCCAGACACTATCGGTCTCCCGGGGACTGGGGTAGTACCCTTATGTATTTTAGGAAGGGTGTAAAAATATGGGATGACCGGGTCCTTTGTGAGCAGGAAGTCAGCTTCGTTTTTCGAGATCCATTCGTTGGTCTCTCCTTCCATAACTAAACTAGTTATGGCGGTAGTGAGTCTAGGAGTGGGATCTGATGTAAGTGGTCTGTAATGGCTAGTATTGGCAAGCTGACGTTTACATTCAGAGTCATAGTCTGCGGTGTTTTGAATCACGGTAGCTCCCCCTTTGTCTGCTTGTTTAATGACGATGGAACTGTCATTACCCAGATTCTGAACAGCTAACCTTTCCACTCTAGTCAAGTTATTGAAGGCAGGTTTATTGGGCTTAGTCTCCATGGATTTCAGAACTGCCTTTTCAAAGACCAGAATCTCCGGGGGAACCATGCCATCAGTAGGGTTGAATGTAGATGGTTTACGCAGCCCAGTATCCAATGAGTCGTTCTCAAGTCTATCGCCAAAATAGGCGCGTAGGCGTATTTTCCTAAACAGCTGTTTAATCTCACACATTTCGTTGAAACTGTCTGGGGTGGGGGTGGGGACGAAGCCTAGACCCTTTTCAAGGACCACCGTTTCCATGGGGGTCAGTGGTCTATTGGAGAGGTTAACTATTAAACTCTCCTCCCTCGGGTTGTGCTCCTCGTCTCCACTGATGTTGATGCCGTTTGTTGGTCTTGGAATTGTACCCCTTTCTGATTTCCTCGCCTTCGCCCTCTTCCTCTGCCCCAACCTCTGTCGTGAAAAGGAGGGTTCATGGGGAAGAACTGTGGTGGCGGACCCTGAGGATAGAACGGGTATTGCCAAGGAGGTATCATTTGGGGTGGCCCTTGGAACATTTGGCTTTGATTAAAACCTTGGTTCCATCTCTGCTGCTGTTGATTCCTTTTATTATTTGATGGGTTGCCCCCGCTGGAATCACTACTGGAGGAGCCTCTCCGGTTACTGAATTCAGAGCTCTCATCAGAAGAGTAGCTAGTCTTTTTATTGGTGTATCCTTCCCTTAGATACGGATAGACCTTTTCTTTGTCAAATTTGGAGATATCCTTTTGGAGTTTTGTCATTTTCTGTTTCAGCAGAAATTCTTGGCTGTCGGAGATTTCTTGGTTGATTTCTGCCAATTTAGTAGTAAAGGGAGTTTTCGTTAGAGTACCCCTGATGGCAGTTTCCAAGGCCGTAATCTTAGCTAGAAGTGCATCCGCCAATCTCTTGGCTGTTTTAACAATTAAGAACAGAAGGTCCTTCGTGCACTTCCAGGACACCTGACACCATTCCCCCTTAAACTGACTATCCTCAAGGAAGAGTCTTGGTATGATGGTTACCAGGAGTCCCTGTGGAGCTATTTTCGCCCTTAGGTATTCTGTCATCATGATACCATGGACAGTTATCCTAAGCCATTCTTTTTTCAATCCAGTAAGTGTAGACCAGTCATCATTAGTGGAGTTGGAGGCAGTGGCCACTCCAGCCCCAAAGGGTGGAGCAGCTGATCTTAATGCCTCAGCTATAGCCTCTTCGTCGAAACTCAAACCAGGAACGTCTTCCATAGTAGGGAGATCGCCACCGGTATGTGGGAATAACTGCTGAGCTTCAGGAATTATTAAAGTTAATAACGGGCGGCCTTATGAGGTAACCAGGGAGTGGTTCCACGGGCAGCTGGTCCTCGCAGTGAAAATTGAAACTGTAGGTAACCCTCAAGGTTCCGTGGGAAGACCCACGCTTGGAATTCAGTACAAAATAAGGAACAAACAATGGACAATGTTTAACGGGGTCCAGAGTATGCGTCCAGACAATATGTGAGCAAAAGAATACTAAGTTCCCCGGAGAAAAGTGAAGAAGGAGGTGTACGGATAAGGAGACAGAACTAAGGCAGGGAACAAGGTGTTCCCTTGTTGGAACTAGGAGACCTCACACACCCAGAAACCTAGGTGTCATGCTTCATCATTGGTCTCCTGCTCCTCGTCAGAGTGACGCTGCTATGTCTGACGGGCGCCGTAGGCGCTCTTTGTTGGAGATCTTTTGTTCCAGCCAATGGATTAGGCCATTGTCTGCCATTAGTTTCTCCAAAAAAAACTCCCTGCATTGAGTGTTCAAAGTGTGTCTCTGTTTGATCTGCTGGGCCAAGGCTATCCCACACCTGACAGTTTTGGTGGCAGCAATGTACATTAAAATCACCTAAAACAATAACCGAATAAGAAGTAATTTCTTTCTCGCTATATGTTTCGAGAAAATGGTACAGACTAACCAGGTGATCATTTGTAAAAGCCCTATCAAAAGAGTTATAGAAATTAACAATAAGAAGCGTTCGCACATTAGTGAGGTTAATCTGGACAGCCAAAACATTCGGAGATCCTGTTTCCAATTTAGTGTAGGAGCCTGCGATTTTCAGAGAAATCAGGGTCAATAACCCGCCCTTTGCCCTCCCCATTGCAGAGGCTATCGCAGGGAAAACCTGTCATCGCTTCTTCGATTTTCCCCAGTCTTTGAAGCACGGACTTCTTCCAATATTAGATTAAGCATGTCTCTAATATTTAACTGATGGACGCCCATAGTCTCCATATTTTGGCTGGAATTACTTTGCAGGTCATCAGTACCAACACTCGTATTTCCAAACTTGGGATCTTCCTGAGCCAATGCAGCTTCTGGCAATAATTGCCCTTGAGATCCCAGTTTCATTTGTGGTGACATCAAGATCAAAAAGGTCCTTCCGTCTTTATTTGTTGCATCTTGAGCCTTGGATGGATTTAGCCTGGACATACAGCCTGATTCATGTACGGGCCGTTTTGCGTGTCCCTAATAGCGATTCATAGCGACTCGCTATAGAGGAAACGCAAAACGGCATTCATGTACTTTTTGGGGAAAAAATAGCGACTCGCACGCGGGCGCTAAAGCCGTTAGCGACCAACTAAAAACGCAGAAAAATCGCTATTCCCGGCTACCTGCGATCGGGATTGCAACTCGCAATCCCGTGCGATCGGGATTGCGACTCGCAATCCCGTGCGATCGGGATTGCGACTCGCATTCTCGCGCGATCGGGAAAACGGGAAGACGCATTCCGAGCACCGTGATGACATCACATCCAGGAAGCAGGCAGTTCCCACCCCCAAACACCACAGTGACGCTATCCTACGAGTGAGCACGTCGGAAAGCAGACGCCTAACCAGCGATAGCGACTCCAGAAACGCCTGAAATAGCGACCGCCATGTCTGAGGAACCTGTCCCTGGCCCCAGCAACAGCGCAGGACGAAAGCGCAAGCTCAAGTTCTCAGAGCAGGAGCTCGAGAACCTAATTGAAGGGGTGGTGGCCAACCATGACCGGCTCTTTGGTACCAACTCCAGAAAGGTCCCAGAGCAGGACAAGCGGAGGATCTGGCTGGGTATAGCCACCAGCGTGAACTCGTTTGGTGTGGCCGATAGGTCCTTGGAGGAGCTAAAGAAGCGCTGGTACGACCTCCGAGGTCGTGCCAAGGAGAGGGTGGCGGAGCGCCTTGGTGAGGCATCTGGCACTGGAGGTGGCGGACCGACAGTCCCACCCAACACACCCCTGGAGGACCAGGTTGAGAACACCTTGGAGAGGGAGGCGTGCGTTGGCGTGACCCCTCTGGACTCCTCCCGCCCCACCCAAGACACCCAAGGTAAGTGGCATGCGACTGCGACCCTGTCCCCTATGACCGTCCCTGACCAAATAGGCTCACTCATTGGCCCTTAGTCATGCCTATGTTGTGCATCAGGAAATGCCCTGAAGCATTGTGGGAGATGTAGTATGTCCACAATGTAGTAGTACCACAATGCAGCCAGAAAGGTTCCAAAGTACGCAAATCCACAGCCATCCAGGGAATGTCACCCAGCATGCATGTAACATCTGCACGTCTGACAGTCACATGCAACTAATGAGTATCCACTTACCCTCACAGGTGGCGCAGATAGCAGACAGCGAGAGGCTGCAGATTGATGAGGAGGCCCAGGAGGAGGACTCACAACCCGAAACACAGGCACCAGCCCCTGCCGCTGCACCAACACCAGCAGCCAGGCCCCCCACCATACCTGCTCCTGCATCTGCCGCTGCACCAACACCAGCAGCCAGGCCCCCCACCGTTGTGGCCCCTGCAACTAGCATCCCTCCGGCAGCCAAGGCCAGGCCCCCACCGTAGCTGCATCTGGATCTGCCGCACCACCCGCAGCCAAGGCCAGGCCCCCCACCGTAGCTGCATCTGGATCTGCCGCACCACCCGCAGCCAAGGCCAGGCCCCCCACCGTACCTGCACCTGCATCTGCCGGCCCACCGGCAGCCAGAGCCAGGCACCCCACCAATGTGCCTCCAGTTCCTGCCGCACCAGCAACACCTGCTGCGACACCACCTGCAGCTCGTGCAACGAGATCTGGGCCTGCGACAGCGGCAACACAGCGGCCGATCAGCAGGAGGGGCAATGGGCATCTCCATGCCTGTATGAGCGTCGAGCGGCGCATGCTCAGAATCCACCAGCGCCAGTCGCAGCAGCAAGGAGCCATCCAGCTCCAGCTGCACAAAATTGGCCGCAATGTGGCGGGAGTTGGAGACAGGATGGACCGCATGACGGCGGCCATGTGCCGCATGACAGCAGCCATGGAGGATAACACTGCTGCGCTCATCAAGCACCGCAGTGTAGCAAGCAGGCGCCACCACCAGCTAATGAGCCGGCTGTCGTCCTATAGTAGGTCGAATTATGTGGCAGCAAATGCCACCACCCAGTTGTCGCGGCGCTCTCTCACCCAGCAGCACCAACTGGTCCAGTGCTGCGAGGACATAACACGGGTCCTGGAGCACCTAACCACCGCCGTGACGGCACTTCACACACCTGTGCTACCGGCCACTGTAGGGGGAGACGATGCCAGTGAGGGTGCCTCCAGCGTGAGCAGCCAATCTGCCACGCAGGTCCCGCCACCTAGGCGCAGCACCAGGGCAACGCCTGGTACAGCTGCCCAGGATGAGGATGAGCCTCACAGGCGCCTGGGCATTACGCGCCGGAGGCGCCTTTGACACTGTCTGAGGGACACTGCCACAGGCTGACGCTAAGCCTGCCAAGAACCTTCTTCACACTGCAGTATGCAGGAATACTGTAATTTGTAAATAGTTGAAACCATAACCTTTTTCTTGTGAATGAAACAAATACATTTATTTTGCTGCACACATTAGCCTTGTGTAATCATTACATTTTGCATGCAATTGTGATATGTGGGTTGGGGGAAGAGGGTGGGCTAGAAATTGTTCGCTGTGATGTGGTTGCGACGTCTGTGGCCTTCAGCTGGGTTCTCCCCGCGTGCATGGTGCGCATGTGCTGGTGGCCGGTCGTCCCCCTCAGATTCACTGCCTGAGATGTCAACAGGTATCCGGCGCTTGGTTGCAATGTTATGAAGCATTGCACAGACAGCCACAATGCGGCAGCACGCTGCAGGACTGTAATACATCGCCCCACCTGTCTTGTGCAGAATACGGAACCTGCTCTTGAGCAGGCCAAATGTCCTTTCTATACAGTTCCTTGTCCGGATGTGCGCAACATTGTAGCGCCGTTGCTGAGGTGTGGCAGGGTTGAGGTAAGGGGTCAGGAGGTATTCCCGTAGGGCGTAGCCACTGTCACCTGAATGAGAGGAGCAGATGTTGATTGCCTGTGCAGCGCAGTTACTTCATAGCAATGTGACATTGTCGACAAAGTGTACTTACCAAGTAGGTGTCCTTCCCCAAACTCTCCCCTGAGCAGTCGTGTGTGGAGTCCGCTGTGCCTGAAGATAAAGGAGTCATGGGTACTCCCTGGGTACTGGGCCACAATGTCAGTGATGATGGTCTTGGCATTGCAGACCATCTGTATGTTGAGGGAGTGGTAGGACTTCGTGTTGCGGTACATATACTCCGTGGCAGCTGGTGGGCAGATGGCGACGTGGGTACAGTCTATGCAGCCGAGGACATGGGGAAAATGGGCGACATTGTAAAATTGTAGTTTTGTCAGGTCCAATTCCTGTTGGCTCGTGGGAAATGTGATGTGGCGGTGGAGCTGGCTGAGCATGGCGTCAACAAAAGTGTGGAGGCAGCGTGACATGGTGGGCTGGGATATCCCCCCAGCAGCGGCTACTATGCCCTGGAAACTGCCGGAGGCCAGGAGGTGCAGGCTGCACAATACCTGCACATGTGTGGGCACAGAATTGTTTCGCCTTGTTGGGTGCTGCATGATGGGGTCGAGTTCTTGTATCAGCCAGGTGATCATTTCCCCATTCAGCCTGTATTTAGCATAAATCTGTTCTCTGGTTTGGCCCAGCAAGGTGACCCGCTGCCGGTAAATCCTTTCCTGCCTCATGCGTCTCCTCCGTGCTGCTCGCTGTAGCCTTCGCCGCCTCACCACCATGTACATCCCTGGCATTGTGGAACGCCTAATGCTGCTGCTGAATGTCCTTATGTGTGATTGGTCAGGTCTGGACCTGTTGGTGATTGGCCAACAGTTTTTCAAATTTTACTTAATCATGGCTTTTATGGTTACCACCTGCTTTGAGTTGTCCTTAAATTGCGCCGCGCAAACGTGCGAATTTGCGCTTTTTCGCTATTGTATTTTTTTCATGAATGCCGATTGAGACAATATTGCGTTTCGCTATTCATTTCGCAGATTCCGTGGTTGGTCGCTATTTCCGTATCGCTAATGCTCGACTACCCGGAGTCTGCGACTATTATAGCGTAATCGCTATTTAAATCGCTATTCTGTGTTTGCGAATTCGCTATTTCGTACTTGAATGCCGATTCCGTGTTTTGCACCCGCAATTGCATTTTCGCAGCCATTGCGGGCGCTATTTCGCTTCATGAATCAGGCTGATAGTCTTTTCCACTGAGCTCAAGGATGTTAAAGGTGTTGGGAGCACCACTGAGTCTTGTGCTTGAGTTTGATCTTGCTGTAGAAACTGGGCTCCCAAATGATCAGTTTAAGAATTTGGTTGAAATACTCCATGCCCTTTAGGAGCCAGGTCTGCTAGTAATACTGGAGAGACCATTCCCAATCCTAGCAATGAGGCTTTAGATGTTTTCAAAATTGAACTTGGGGATGCGGAGGAGGGTGGTGGAGGTTGTGGAGTGATTTTCTTTACAAACAATGGACATTCCTTCTCCTCTTTTAAACCTTTCTTTAGGCCATCTAATGCTGAGTTGCCCTGTTGACACCTGGTCGATACAGCAGCAGCTTCTATCAACTCCAGTGTGACGTTCCTGGTCGACCACTAATGCCCCCCATTCCTCACGTTGTGGAGAGACGGTGGAGGGGGGCAGCTCCTCCTCCGAGCTCCCGAGGGTGCTATCAAGACCAGGGGAGCTAGAGTTATTTGCCTTGTCCTTATTGGCCCGACGTGCGGCTTTTTTTGCCTGGGCTAGGCGTGTTTTTGCTTTGAGGCAGGCCACTGAATCTGCTTTGTTAGATTTGTTAGCAGCATTCACATCCTTCTGAGGTTTACTCATTTTATCCCCTTCTTGTTCTCTGTGTCTCTATGTGTCTTCATCACTGATTTTATCTCCCTTCTTTTTTTTTGCCTCTCCGTGTCTTATTTCCGTCCCCTCCGGCTCTATTGCTTACTTACAAGCCTCGTTCAATCCCCCGCAGAGTCGTAACACAGGGCCACGCAGCACCGACTGGGCGCACGAAAACCTCTTCTCCTCTCCCAGCCTCCCAGCCTCCTCACCTCTCTTTACCTTCGCTCTTGCTCCTTTTCCACCGTAGCCTCCAGCTTGGCTGACTAGCACGGAGAAAGTAATCCTTATTGGCCTTCTCCTTCCACAACAGTCCAGAAAGAAGAAGGGTTCCAAATCCACAACCACTTGCGCATCCACTTTGCAGCAGTTGAAGAAAGAAGAAGAAAAAAAAGGAAAAAAATTCCAGCAGTACCGTCAGCAGCGTCTGTCACTGGCCGCAGATCTTATACAGGAGCTGTGGATACAGGAGGTTTTGCTTTATCCTGTCTGCACTTCCGTGACCAAAATCCACTGTCCCTTTTGCTGCACGGCACCAGCTAAGCCACGATATCGCCAGCCGCTACAAATGCCAGGAATGCCGCCATTGCCGAAGGGGGGCGTGTTTACCTACGGCTACTCAGAGGCGTGGTTCTTCGGCATGCCCACCTATGGTTCATTTGTGTACGTCAAGAAATGGAAGCATTGACATGTGGGCAGTGCTTTAAATGGAAAAAAATAAGTGCAGGGACTCACCAAAAGGAGCAGTGGGTGGAGTTTAGGGCGGGGCTAAGGGGGAACAAGGGGCGGGGTTAGCATTTTGACCATGCCAAGGTTATATGCACGAAATCTGCATGCATTTTATCAATCACCTAAGGATTACATGCTGCTTCAGCCTGCCCTAAAACGAACCGGTGGCCTACAGCCCACTGAGCCATCTGTCCAGTACTGGTACTCTTATGTAACATGCACATGTCACTTTTCTCTTGTAACATACTGTTTGCTACCTCTTACATTTTGTTTGCTTTAGATACTTGCGCAAGTGCCACCATTGCCTCATGTAACGTTTGTTCTTGTGCTGGAGTGTCTGCCATTTATTGCAGTACTATACCTCTACTTGTACTTTGTATGCTTTTGTAACCTGCACACATATCACTTTTTCCTCCTGTAATGTATCGTTTGCTACCTCTTGTATTTTGTTTGCTCACAAATGTCACTTTTGCCTCATGTAACTTAACGTTTGCTTTTGTAATTTGTTCATTTGTAATTTTCTCCTCATGTATCTTACTGTTCCTATTGTGAAGCGCTCTGACACCTTCGGGTAAAGTCTGCGCTATATAAAAGCGCATAAAATAATAAGCAAGTCTCTCCTGGAACATTTGTAAACCGGAGTTAGGGCCAGAGCTGACAACGTCTGTACTGGGGAACCAGGTGCCAATCTCCACATTTTTGACTGGTCTTAAGTTCTGTCCAAGGTCGCTGAAATAGGAATCAGCGAGTGTGGAAGTGGAAGTGTGCAAGAAAGCAATTCAGATGCGTGGCGACTGTAAAAGCCTTCCCATACGTTCTTTTGTTATGTCCTGAATAGTGCCTTCCACCGCCACCCATTAGATTTTACAGCCCCCTCTTAGCGCGACTGTGAAAGATCTTTGGATAACCAAATGACTCAGCACACACACCCCTGCTCTGATTTACAAAGCAGCTCGCGCTGGATCCCGGTGACGAGCTCCTGTGATTGACTCCGTGCAGTGCTTGAAAGGTGCTGCCGTAGTATAACTTGAGGGATAAAGGGAGCACGCTGCCTCGGTTAAAGTCAGATCCCCATGAGTACCGGTACTCTCTTTCTTCTAGAAAAAAGTGCTGGTACTCAAGGGAAGAAAATGAAGAGTGCCGTACTCAGTACCGGTGAGTACCGGCCCATTTAAAGCACTGCATGTGGGTCATCTCCGCACCCCGCACAAATGCAGGGACAGGTCGGTACAATTAAAGCGGCTCAAAACCCGTTATGTTATATGTGCTTTCTGAAATATTCCAGGAGATACTGGACCCAAAACAAGGAGCTCTCATGAAACCATGCAAACTCATTTACGTACTATTATTTTGGAACATTTGAGGGAGATATGTAGTGTATTTAATGGGGTTAGTGAGGGTTTAGTTTCACAAGTAACTGGCATTGGAATCAAAAACATTTTAAGAAGGTTATAGTTAAAATATCATGTTTAGAATAAAATGATGAGTCTTCTACCTAAGTGAGCAATATTATAATAGATGAGTCCTACCAGTGCAAGTACCATCAAAAGTTTTAAAAACACAAACTATGAAAATGAAAAGTAAAGAGGGGTACTGGAGATGTTTAAAATTGGACACAAAAATCAAGTTTGAAACATAACTAATTCACAGATGCATTCACTCTGACCATAATGACATATTCATCTACTAAAAACGAAATGACATAGGCTGCATTCATCAAACAATGCAACAGACATGTAAGTGTTGCAAAATCACAAACAAACCTCAGAGGAGTCGCAGTGGAGCTTGCTATGAATCGGGTATTTCACTCAAGACTGTGGGTATAAAGTAAAACTGAAAGAGCTTGCGTTTTCGCAGAACCTAGGAGAAGGGACATTCCATGTTTCATATTTTTTAACTTCTTGCTACTCTTTCTAGCCTGGAGATTAATAAAAGTGATGGGCTTTCAGAGGCATGGAACGAGGGAAACACAACCTGACTGCCCACCTTTAATCTACCTGCTTCAGACACACCTAGCTGAGACTTTCAGCTAGGACTGGTGTCTGCGGCTAGTGTCGATGACTTTTCAAGTGCCACAAAACATCCAGCATGGTCTTTTAAAACACCAGTTGCCTTCAGTGATTCACAGCTTGCTATCGGCCACAGTAGTTGTACCTTCCACTCTCCCAGCTGTTCCTTGGAAGAACTAATTGAGAATGTAATCACACTCTGCAGGCTCAAAAGACATTAGAATGTCTCGAGCACCCCCAGCTAACCCTGAGATACAGCAAACTAGCCCTCAGAGGCTATCAGCAACCCTTCAGATGAAGCCGCTCCTTAGCCACTCTCAGTTTGCCCTCGGTCATCTGAAGATAGCCCCAGTGCTGTCCTCTCACTGCCAATGGCTCACATGCTTTATCATAGACACCCAGAAGGCCCATCAACATTCTAGATGGCCCTTAGTTCCTTGGCAATCCCACAAACAACCCCTTTATATACAGGCCCCAGAAACCATGGGTCTGCCATTATGCAGCTCCAGCCAACAAGCAAACATCTCCAGCACACAATCATACTCCATAAACCAGATCTCAGGGATCCTCTGCATACCATAGATGTATATACACGAAGCCTGCCTTTACACATCTGTAATTAACCCATAAAGACCACTCACGTTTGCTTCAGACACACCCAAACCCTCTCTCGGAAACCCAGTCTGGACTGCAGAGACCAAAAGCAGTCCCTCAGCCTGTCCTTTAGACACATACATACAGGGGCAGATTTATGAGGCCCTTGCGCCGCAATTGTGTCACTTTATTTGACGCAACGGCGGCGCAAACAATGCGTCACGTTGTAAAGCTCTGCGCCATAAGGAGGCGTTCCTGCGCAGGGGGGGGGGCGTTCCTGCGCAGGAACGCCTCCTAAAAGTGGCTGAGTGAAATCTATGAGATTTCACTTAGTCACTTTCAGGCCAATGCTGCGTCAAAACCCTGCGCCTGCTTGAAGCAGGTGTAGGTCTTGACGCAGCATTGTGAAGATGGGGCACCCCCGAGCCTTGCTGGAGCTGCGTCGCACTTGCGACACAACTCCAGCAATGCGCCACCTTTACGGCACAGATGCGTCACGCATCTGTGCCGTTTTTGCCCCATGGTGCGCCGCATTGTAAATGCGGCGCACCATGGGTGGCGGAGCAGCGGCGCAAGATAACTGGCGCATCCCTGGGGATGCGCCAGTTATCATAAATCTCCCCCATAGACTTTAACAGTGCTCACCCATCCCTGAGCCTACATTGACACATCAACAGCAGGTACTTAAACTACCTAATTCTGCTCTCAGAGACCCCTCGCATGGCCTCAGACATATCCAGTAGCCATCAGAGACCATGAGTATGCCTTTCGAGGTGTTCACAGTGCCCATACCCTTAACAGGTTCTTAGGCACTTTCAGTAAGCCATCAAAGAACTTTAGAATGCTTTCCGAAACCTCCAGATTGCCACTGATAACCCTGACTTGTCTTCAGTGACCACAATATGGTACTAGCACTCTCGCAGCTGGCCCTTGGAGTCCATTGGTTAGCTTTAGTCACACCCAGGAGTCATGAACAAACCCTTATTCCATACCTAGTGGCCCTAAGCCACCCTTTGAAGCCACCTCCAGACAAAAAACATCTGATCTTTTGTCAGCATCATCTGATCCTCACCCCCCCAATTCGTCCTTAAACATCCCTTTTGTTAGTGGTGTTTTCACTGTGTTACTGTGAGTGTTGGTACAAATACTTTACACATTGCCTTTGATTAGCCTTGACTGCTCGTGCCAAGCTACCTAGAGGGTGAGCAGGGGTTATCTCAGAGGGTTTCTTCCTTACCCTGACTAGAAGCAAGGCTTCCTATTTGGACAGTGGTACCTACCTCTGCCAACTAGAGACCCCCAGTTCTAACAGTATGTAACAACCAATATCTCTTACATAAATATGCTTCCTAGAGCTGTAGTCTCATGATGTACCACCACCACGGAGTATTAATCTATTTTAATAGTCTAACTGAACAAAACATCATTCAATATCTAATGCATTCAATGATATGTATAGTACATTCATGTTTTAATATGAAATGTGATTCGATGCAGAAACAGCAGTGTGTTCATGCCGATTCTTCCATCAGTTGCCCTGCCCTTTCTTTTCCATGTAGTTTGGGGGCATAGGTGTCTTTCTCTTCATCACCCAGCTATCCATATAGCCCCCACCAAATCAGGATTCTATGCAACATGGCAAATTGGCACAGGTGACAATACTTGTAAGGGCATAAATCCTCTACTGATACATAGATATTGCATCCCCATAGGTTTCCTCAGACATATTTTGATTGGAAAATGAATGCAAGATTAAAGATGGCTACTGCTTGCAAACAATTTAAAGGGTAAGTTCACCCCCATACATATCTGTCTTCCTATGCTCCTTTTTCTGTAGGACTTGTCTAAAGGGAATGTACAAGGTTTGTAGCCAGAGATACTCCATAGAAAATGTAAGTGTGTCACATAGGTAGCAGATGGCATGTATGTATGTATTTGTTGGCATTTCAAGAGCACAAGCCTAGTTTGAGACCACAGAGCACTGAAAAAATAGCCACACCGCTGTGCAGAAAGAATCATTAAGGGAAGGCGAAAGGTAGACTGTTGGCTCAGGGGCAGTGCTCTTTATCTGAGTTGTAGGGGAGATAGTGTTGATATGATGTTGATAGTGATGCTGTTCCAGATTATTGGAGCATAAAAAGGGAGGGCTTATCTTCTGAGTTGTCTTTCATTGAATGTTTGCCTCCATTCTGCCAATACCCTGTCAACTGGTCCGGCATTGTCCGAAAGGCACAGGTGGTTTGTTTGACTGGTAAGTTTGGATCAATAACCATCCTGAGTGCAGGGTATTGCCTGCCCTATTCAGCATTATCTGTAAAAAGGGAAAGGTCGGTCCTAACCTGACTGGTTGGATGTTCTAACAATTGGAAAGCACTTGAATGCTTTGAGGGTGTGCAGCTGCACAACTGACAAACACTAAGCACATAAACTGGAACTTTTGATTTCAACTTAATATCTCAATTGACTGTGACATAAATGCACTCTGTTGTGGTGCTTCTGGAAAAAGGAGATGTTCTCTGACCTGTTCCTCCCAGGTAAATCGCTACTGATCTCTCCTGTTACTACTTCTGACGTTTTCCGTGTGGCAGCCCTCTGCCTTACTTTTCTTCGTTCTACAGGGGCTGAAATAAGGCTGTTAAATGCATACCAAAAACTTAAGAAGATTTGAGTGGTCACCCTGTCTTCTTAAAACTGTTTAATGATTTTGTATGAAGTATCCACTTTGGGAACAGATACATTAACGCTTTCAGTGGCTTGTGTTTCAGAAGAAGTGTGACCGAGCCATGTTTGGGAGAACTCCTACCCTGCCTTGCTCTGCATAGGTATAACAATGACTGGCATATGTCCAATCAAGATGCTCCTACGTTCTCCATAATCCTAGTATTGCATTTCCTTTCTGACAATGGGTCCACAGACCAACTTTTCT
Organism: Lissotriton helveticus; assembly: GCF_964261635.1. NCBI lineage: Eukaryota > Metazoa > Chordata > Amphibia > Caudata > Salamandridae > Lissotriton > Lissotriton helveticus. Next base: position 790,772,010 of record NC_136068.1, read on the forward strand.
TGATAGTTCGACCCCACCCTCTATCTCTTTAGTACCACCTATGATGAGTAGCTGTTGATCCATTGTTAGGACAGTCCAAGTTTTAAAGTCAGTGTCAAATCCTAAACATAAACTGGAATTCATATCTGCCATTGCCATTAAATAATGCTCTAATGCAAATAATAAGACTCTTTTTTTTAGTGTGCTAGAATCTCGTTTTTATTTTCTACATGCTATTTTCTTCAATTTGTGTAGATATTATAATGTTCCTAAACATCACTGGCAGCTAGATGTTGTGAAGTGATTTCTAGGTGTCACTGCTTCTATCATATTGTATTTTTATCATGGGATTTACAAATCCTGAACATTACTAGGCTTACGTGAAAGGGTGGGAGCAGATCTAGTAGTCCAGACCCTGTTACCAATTCCTTCCTGTGCATAACAGCAGACCATGCACAGTTAAGGTTAGAATCCCATGCAGAGTAAGGTTCTGGACCTGTTACAAACCCCTGCTGCCCATGGCCAAAGGGTGTGTGCACCAGGGCGGGGGTGGCAGCCCATGGAGTGGTGCGCAAGTATCTGGCCAGGCCCTGGACCAACCCACCTGTGCACAACCTTCAATTGTGGACAGCAGAGGTTGGCTTCCTTCAGGGAGTTGGGCATCTAGGAGCGGGGCTTGACTTCAGTACAGGCCAAGTAGCCAATCCTCTGCCCATTTACACACATGTGGTATTTTTAAGTAAATGTAAGTAAGTATTAAGTGATAGAAATTGGGTTGTTGGTTGGCTGAGGGTTGAGTCTTGGTTAAGCAGCAACCACAATCCTATTCAGGGTAAGGCGCAAGCGGACCCCAAATTAACTTGTGCTCAACCTCCTGGTTGCTTGGCATAGCGCAGTCGGCCTTAACTTAAAGGCAATGTGCATAGTATTTGTTCAACATCTCAGTGAAAACAGTGCACAAAAAGATCCCACACTAGACTTAGAACAATAGAGTATTTTTTAATAAATAAAACAAGACCGAGATGAACAAAAATCTAATCAGTAAAACAAGAGCTATTACAGTTTAATATTTCTAGTGAAAATAGCGGCAAAAAGCACAAAGTGCCAACAAGGGGTATTTGATTTGATTTGATTTGATTTGATTTGATTTGATTTCAGGATTTATAGAGCGCTTGAATGCCCGGGGGCGTCATTCCAGAACAAAGTCCCAAGTTCAGACCACCTGCATAGGATCGTGGAGAGTAACAGGCACGTAGTTAGGCCCATTGACCAAAGTACTGTCAATCCTGCAGAGTGTTGCATTGATCCATGTTAAAGACATGCCGCGCAGCCGGAGTGATGTGTCAGTTCCAAAATGCAGCAGGGCTGCAGTGCATGGTAATGTTGTGTCATCATCGAGGATCCTGTCGACAGGGCTTGTGCTGTGAAGTCCTGGCATCAGGAATGGGGTGCACAGCTAGTGATGCATCAGTTTTGGTTCCGAGGAGCTGCAATGAGGAGGCCCACGTACCAGAGGCTGCCATTGACAAGAGATGGGAGGTCCTGGGCTGGAAATGCGCCATGCTGCCAGCGATGCATCGGTTCCAAGGACTGCAGGGATGACGCTAGTCTTCCTGCTGGGTCCGATCCACGCAGCAGAGGTTTTGCTTGAGGATGAGCCGCTCAGCTGAGGAACTGTGTTGGCTGTGCTCATGGATGCTTAACTCAGCAAAGAAGATGCATTGGAAAGCACCTCAGCCCCAGTTCCAAGGGTCCAGGCCTGGGGTGGCACCACGTGGGAGGATGGACTCACAGATGGCAGAGTATGCGTGCGGGCTTCGGATCAGGGGCCCAGCCAACTAGCCCTTGGCATCACTCTGGGTACTGGGTTCTGGGTTCAAGAGATGCAGGTCCAGTCTTTCTCCTCACTAATGAAAGAGGGCAGCAGGTCAGTACAGCAGGAGTCCAGCTGACTGGTAGTCCTTCAGCAGCACAGCAGACCTTCTTCCTGGCAGAGTATCCACAGGTCCAGTAGTGTACTGAAGTGGTGGTGTTTGAAGCCCTTCTATTATGCACAGTTTTGCGTTTGAAGTGGAGAGAAGTTTCCAGAGGCATGCCTTTAAAGTGCATTAGGTGCCTGCCTTCCCTGTCCTGGTGCCACAGTAACTACAGGGGATATGCATACCTTGTGTGGGGAGAGGACACAGCCTACTCAGGGGTAAATGAGGCTGTGCCCAGCTCCTCCCTATCATACTGACAGTGATGGCCCACTCAGTCACACATAAGCTCCCATTGTGTGTGGCTATCTAGGAGGAAATCACAAAGCGTGACTGCCAACTACACTGAGTCATGTGACCAGAGACAAGCTGCAGGCACCAAATGGCTACGGCAAGATAACGTCAACTTTCTGAACGTAGCATTTTCAAAATTGTAATTTATAATACCACAACCTTTAGCTAGGATTTCAAATTAGGTTCCCGGAGACACCAGACTAACTAGTTATATCTTCCCATTTGGAAATTAATTACACTTATAAAATACAATAAGGTAATCCCTGCGTCATCCTAAGGGAGATATAGGCATTGTAGTACTGAAAAACGAATGTAGGATGCTTTTCCCTGCCAGGACATGTAGACCTCAAAGCACATGTCCTGATTTTAAAATACATTACACCCTGCCCTCTCAACTGATCAGGGCCTATCCTAGAGGTGACATATGTATTATAATGAAGGTTTGGGTCTGGCAAAAGATTTTTTTGCAAGGTGGAAATGGCATGTTAATCTGCACTCACAGGCTCTGAAACGGAGGCCTGAGACATGTTTAAAGGGTTACTTAAGTGGGTTGCACAATCAGTGCTGCATGCCCACTAGTAGCATTTAATCTACAGGCCCTGGGCAAAGGTAGTTCACTTTACTAGGGATGCCATGGGCCCTGGTGCGAACAAGGAAAGATGACCCCTTTGACTGCTGTGTGAATAGTAAAATATGGCAGTTACCAGGGTTCACTGGGACCTCAGGGCACTGGGCTCAGGTGACACTGCACCTACTGCACCAGTAGTCGCTAAGCACTGGGTTAATGTTCGCTTAAACGTAGAGCTAACTCTTTTTTCAAATGTAAAGCTTGACATTTTAAGTTGACATTTTAAGTCACCTTATACAAAAACATTGTTTTGCGTCACCTCATTGCCTAAAGAAAAATATGTACATTTGCGTATTTCCAATGATTTTACTCCAAACACGCGTCCGCTGCATACAACGTCATAGCATTAACTTCGGGCTTTTCTTGTTGATGTTTATTTTTTTAGTCTTTATTGCATTCCATGCTGAAACTTTTTTGAGCTTTATCCAATTTTAAAATGAGGCATTTACGAAGCAGAAATTGGGCAAAAAGAACGAGTTCGACCCTCTCAAGTATTTCACTGAATAGTTGTCATCTGATAACATATTATGGCTTTGTATTATTTCATGTGGGTTTTCTGGGTGACTAAATCCAATTCTACAGTCCAAATAATGCATGTCTCGGTGTGCTAGAACGGCGAAACAATTTCAAATTAATATAAACATACTACAAAATCTAATCTGAGGTAGATGATATTGAAAGCACTTGGATCAACAATAACGGATTACATTCAAGAGATGCAAACAAAGCATGTGCGATACACTCGTCTCAAAATGTGTTTTATGACAAACATTCTCTTCAGTGGTTCCCTTGCTTGTGAAAACTATCATGAGATGTCTCTTACAATAAAAGGGCAAATGCACATTTTGTTTTACTGATGTTGTAAACCTATTTGGACCATCCACATTTTAGAAAGGTTTTCTCAAAAAGGCAAAAATATAATAAATACATTGTGTATCCATATGCAGCACATACCATTCTCTTGGACATTTTGGGACAGATTTACAAGCCCCTTGCGCCACTTTTGTGTCACTTTTAACCTGGGAAAAGGGACGCAAAAGTGGCGTATGGGGCTTGTAAATCTGCCCCTTTAAATGAATCCAGAGATTTTGAAAAATAATATCCTAATACAGAAGAAAAAGGATAAAACACTTCGGGCATATTATCAAGGACGGGCGATACATTATCGCCGCTTTTATCGGCAGGAAACTGCTGATAAAGCGGCGATAATGGGCTTGATAATATGCTCTATGAATTCCTATCGAAGCCCATGTTAGATGTGAAGACATCTAACATGGGCTTCGATAGTAATTCCATAGAGCATATTATCAAGCCCATTATCGCCGCTTTATCGGCAGTTTCCTGCCGATAAAAGCGGCGATAATGTATCGCCCGTCCTTGATAATATGCCCCTTTATTTTTAACCCAGCGGCCCATTTGTCACTCTGGAATAATAGAAGCCATGTTTAATTCTTGTAATCTTTTCAGTACTTATATTGAGACGTCATTCAGATCCTTCTGGACCCTCTCTGTGAGGACCACTGATCTAATCCCTGACCGAACCTCATCCATGTCATCAAAGTTTTCAAGACAAACACTGAAGTTGTTCGTTTTCTGTCTTTACCTTCATCGAGATAAGTCTTCCAAAAATGAAACAAATATTTAACAGTGGTATGTGCAATGACAGCATATCCTTCTCCTGTTGCTGGCTTTGTCATCTCCTTTTGACCTCAACATTTCTCCTGTTATCACTAGTATTTCCTGCTACACTGTTTAGCCCATTTTGAAACCATACATAATACTAAAGACTTCCCAATAGTTGTTGCAGGGATTCTAAGTAGGCACAGAAATATGCTTGGGACATAGAACATTAGTAGGCAGGGACTGAGTCATCCAACCACCTTAGTAGCCATGTGTCCTGGACCGACTAGCTATAGTGTCTCATTTGCACTCCAACTCACTCAGAGAGAAAAAAGTGATTAGATATCCCAGAACACAACGTTCCTGACCCTCTCAGGAATCGTGGTTACAGGACACACCCTTTCTCCCTAACACTTGTACTAGCCCACAGTAAGATCTGACAGAGACATGAGAAAGTTTATAATGTTTATTTTAACTATTGTGTTCTAGTATGCAGTGTATGTGCCACAATAAGTAAGTAAATGGCTAACACAAATACGGTCAGCATATTAAGTAGTCCATAAATCATGACAGGAGCTGTCATTATGCAAGACAGGGTAGCTTAAATTCCCTCCCCTTTAACAGAAGCAACATTATTATATATTTGATGATCTCTGGGTGTTGGCAGCAGACCCCATACGTTAGCATACACAGAGGAAAGTTCTACATCTCAGAAGGGTTACATGCTTAAATATCGAGGTAAAAAATATAGTACACAAACATATTGATGCAAGGGTGCCTTTGTTGTAGGCAGAATTGTTTTACTGCAGGACAGTGTACCTCCCTGCACAAAAACAATCATGAGAGGCTTTTTTCCTCTTTCTATGTGTGTTGAAGAATGCAGCACACATAGAAAAAGGAAAGGCTAGGCAATATAAAGATATTTATCCTCGTTTTGTCTCTCTTGGGAAGGCGTAAGATCTTGGTGCATCCCAGTATTACTAGTCCTTGTAAATCTGGGAATGCAACGGGAACACCCACTGCAACGTTCACCCTGAGCAGAGTAGCGCAATGCAGTGACTCCATGCCCCCACCAAGGGGTTACGCCCCAGAGATTCAAGACCTCTGATCTAGAAGAAGCTAGTATAGAGAATCTGAATATGGAGAAATCCAGTAAAATGTTCTAGTATGCTTAATCACCCTCTCAGCAGTATGCAAGGTTATTTGAAGAGAAGCAGGACTGAGCTTGAAAGTCTGCAAAGGAGATTATTTTTAAATTCAGTACATGAGATACAGAAGTGTTGAACAGGAATGGTTTGATATTGCGAAGAAGGGTTATTTGGTGACTGACACTTTTGGTGATTTCACTAATGTGCAAATTTATGAGAAGAGATTTTTCAAGAGGGAAACCAATTGTTTTAACTGTGGGCTCAATCTTTAAGTGGTTATTAATGTATAAATTCTCCTGCCATGCCATATATTTTGGGTCAAGGGGAACATTTATTTTGAAATCCACTCTCATCAGACACAAGGGGCAGGCTTTTAGAAGCTTGAAAATATGAAGCTTCTACCAGCCAGTGTGCCAGAGTTTATCAAGGTGAAACCAGATGACTAAACATTGGCATCCACGGTGCAGAACTTAAGAACAATTTGCCAGTCATCAACCTCAGTTATCAACGTCACGGGGTAAGACCCTCCGAAATTGAAAAAGAATGACGAAAATTGAGATGCTTCACAAAGTTTTTGAGTACATCTTCTTGGTCTAAGTTTTGCTAGCTGTTACTCAAACTGTAACCATACCTGTCTCCCACCTTCATGCAGTCATTTGACTACAGTATGTTGGATGTTGTGTAATTATATATAACTGAATAAAACAGATGTATATATGTATTAGTCATTTGATAAAGTCACTCATCACACCCCAGTCAACATTTTACATAATGAAGGGGAATTAAGGTAGCCCTTTAGAGGTTCACATCCTCTTTGAAAACCGTTCACAAATAAAGAAACGTGGTAATTTTCTTACCTATAAAATCAGTTTAGAAGACGAAGTCCCAAGCGGCTCGGTCCCCTCACTAAACCTATACAACCCTTATCTGGAAGCACTAGGTGGCATTCTCAGCCGCTCTGAGATTCTGTCCCACATAGATGCTGATGATACTCATATCTATCCCAAGAGCTCATCTAAGGGCAACATCCTCCTGCTCTCCAACACACTGGCAAGAATATAAAAGGGGACGTTAACCCACCACTGCAAACTTAACCCTGATATAAACAGAATTACTATTAATCTTGCAGAAGAAATCCTACCCTCCTGTACATAAGTGGATGAAATTATTTTCTGTCCTGGATTACAGGCTATTGTAGTGAATGCCTAGCCTCTGGACTTAACGTCCAGAAGCAATTCTTTGCTATAGTCAGGAGCGTTTGGTTCCAACTAATGCTTCATTGGGGCATCAGGCAGTTTATACCAGAACAGTACTCAAAACCTGTAGTACAGGTGCTGGTTCTTTCCAACTTAACTACGGGCAACCACTTTTCTACAGACTTCCAAAAGTTCACCAAGGCCTCCTCAGAGCAATTCTGCATGCGGCATCTCATTCTGTTACAAGTCACACTACATTTTACCACATCACTCCCATCCTGCTAGCCCATGACAGGGTTCCCATTGAACCACGGTACCATTTATAACTGCTTGCCTCATTCACAAAGACGCACATGACTCTTGTCCCTTCTTCCTGACTGGAAAACTGAAACTCTCTGGGGTTCAACGTGGTTTGAGAAATGCAAAAGCCTTCTCTTGCAGCTTCCCATAAACGAGTGACTGCTATACGGATCACTCCTTCTCTGGAACTGCAGTAAAGATGGTGAACGCTCGCCGGCACACCTTCGCATGACTCCCAGGCATGCCACTGTTTTAAAGGATCATAATATCCTTCTTTCGAAAGACGCTTTGATAAAATGATGCTTGCCCTTATACTTAATTCACAGGTGATTAGACACTGATTTTGCATTGTTTTGCTTAAACGTTTGTTCTTGATAAATGTTGAGACCTGTGAGATAAAATTGTCCAAAAATTCGCTTCACCATATTTCCATATTACTTTAAGTTAGAAGAGAAAAGCAACATTTGCATATTTTTCGATGAAGATATTTGCAAAACGGGGATGATTATTTCTGAGGCTCAAAAAGGATGGTGTGAGAGGGAAGGTGTCTCACTCTAACATTTCCAAATTGTATTTAATTGTTAAATACGAGTTCACAAGATGGTACACAAACTCAAACAACTACATATGACTACGTTTTTGTTTTACATTTTCACAGTAAGTAATGAATGCATGTAACCGTGTGACCCAGCACAGAAGGCATGAAAAAATGGGCAAGATATTCACAAATAACAATATATAGGATCAACTTATGCATGCATGAACGTCAATTCACCAAAATGCTAGGATTAGTGGCTGTGACATCAAACTGCTTTTAACCCTTACTTTAACTCACACACACATGTTTAAACATACACAGTCGCTCTGATGCCCTGACCAGGCTCGTGGGGGTAGGTTGTGACGGTTGTGACCGCGCAAGTATCCGGTATCTGACCAATTGCGCAGGTCCCACAAGAGCAGACTACGAGGCGCCTTAGGGAATCACTTAGGGTCGTCTTTCAATAGCAGGACCTGTCGGCCTGCCTTCCTATTGACCTCCTGGAATAAGGTTGTAAATCACTTTTATTCACTGTGTAGTACTGAACACGTAGGTCCTGACGAATTGCCATTGGAGCAAGAAACATGTTGACCTGACTAGAGGGTCGCAGATGTCCTGCTGAGTACTTTCTTAGCACATATCTCCCCTCCCACTCATTTTAACCAAGGGCGTCAGCCACGCTAATAAAATTCCTTGTAGACTGACCCACCTTTTTTATTTTACCACCACTTCACGACTACACCTTCACTTGCCCCCTCACCCACATGCACCATATGGCCGGAACAAAAGATCTCCGATAAAGAGCCCCTTCGCGGGTGCCCGTCAGACATTGCAGCGCCAGTCTGACGTGGAGCAGAACCCATATGATGAAGCATGACATCTAGCTTGCTAGGTGTGTGAGGGTTTTAGTTCCAAAGAGGGAAATGCCCTTTTCCCCTTTCTGTCTTTCCTCTATGCTGCACGCATTCTGGTTTTTACACTTTCGCCGGGGAACGTTGTACCCTTCTTGTGCTACTAAACATACACACACACATTCATACACTTGATCTCACAAAACGCATTCAAACCCACAAGCACACACATAACATACATTTAAAATTTTTTTTTTACATATCTCAGCTGCCAGGGAGAGTCATACTCCAGGCAATAGTAATCCATTACTTATTGCACTAATAGTGAACAATAAACTTTTGATCACTAGTAGTGTAATACAAAATTAACAGAAATCAAAGAAAATGGAGCCCCAATTTACTTCCATCAGGAGGAGCTGCCTTTGAGTTCCTGACACTGATTTTGCCACATCTGAGGCCAAGGGTTGAACGAGGTGAGCCAGGGGTGACTGCTGTGACCCCAAATGACATCCACGGTTGCATTGGGGATTTGTCAAGGGAGAACGATATTTTAAAGGGATCCTAAAAGTTACCTTTCTATCGAAATTCCCAACAATTCTTGCTAAGCATGTACACAAAATACGTTGCTTGAGAAACATGTCCAGCCAGTCATAGTGAAATAGTACTGGCCACAAGATATGGCTGAAAGATATGCCTTGGGACCAGTTTTTCCTTTGAATGCCCGCAGGCTCTGTCTTGTGTGGAAAATGAGGCCTGGCCACAAAGCATTCACGCTGTTCACAGAATCTGCTAGTCATGGCCTCAGGTCTTGCCTAGAAAGCACTGCATTCAGTATCTATGGAGATAAGCAGAGGATATGCTTAGCAGATAATAGGGAAGAGAAATGGGGACAAGATGACTGGACAATGTGATAGGCCATGTCTAGCAGGTGCGGGTGGCAGAAAGACCAGGAGAAGGATATGGCTCAATGTCACACCCCATTCCTTGTCCACAGTGGACAGGTGGGTGGTGGCCTGAGTGCTGTGGGTTGGTTATTGGATTACAGACCCTAACTGTTAGAACTGGGGGTCTCTAGTTGGCAGAGGTAGGTACCACTGTCCAAATAGGGGCCCTTGCTTCGAGTCAGGGTAAGGAGGAAACCCTCTGAGATAACCCCTGCTCACCCTCTAGGTAGCTTGGCACGAGCAGTCAAGGCTAATCAGAAGACAATGTGTAAAGTATTTGTACCAACACTCACAGTAACACAGTGGAAACACCACAAACTAACTCCACAACAGTTTAGAAAAATAAAGGTATTTAATCCAAACTACACAAGACCAAAACAACAAAAATCCAACATACACAGTTCAAGAATATGGTTTCAAAAGAGTTCTTAAGGTTGTGATAAAATAATCCACAGATGCATGAAAAGTTCACAATTGCATCACGTTTAGCCAACAGTACCTTTAGTCGCGACAACGTTCCAAAAGCAGAAGCTGGTGCGGTGGAAAACAAGCGATGCGTTGCTCCTGAGACCTTGGGGAGGCGATGCGACAACCCTGCTGCAGCAGCGGGCGTGTTGCGACGAATCCGGTCTGTATGGGGAGGAAGGCCACTTGTATGGATTCCGGTGCGTAGGTTCCGTAGGAAGTTTGTTCTCGCAAAGGCACGATGCGACGATCTCGTAGGGGCTGGGACGATCTCCGGGTCGATGATGCGCGATCCAGCGGTGATCTCTCTCTCGCAGCGCCTCGATGCGATGGCTCTGTGACAATGTTCGCAGTGACATGATGCGGTCCGAAGCAAGCGGTGTGGCGATCTCACCCAGCGACGACAGGCTCTGCGACGTCCCTCGCAGCGATGGTAGTCCTTCTGCACCGGTCTGGTGCGTCCCGCAAGCGAAGGATGCGACTGCTCTGGCAGCGGCAACAGGCGCTGCGACGATCTCGGCCCTCGTAGCGGCGGGAATTTCCTCGCACTGTCAGGGATGCGCTCTGCGGCGAGCGATGCAACATCTTTTCTGTAGCAAAGTCTTTAAAGCTTAGTTTCCAGCTTCCCAGCACAGGTACAACTTCCAGATGCACCACACATGGGCCACGCACTTCAGGAAGGACAGAACTCTCTCAGTAGAGCTTAGGGGAAACTGGGGGTGAAGTCCTTTAGTGCCTGGGACTTCAAAACAGGGAGCCAGCTCTTCTTAGGCCCTTGGAGATTCCTTCAAGCAAGGGGACACAGCACACAGCAAAGTCCTTCCCCTCTCCTTGGCAGCAAAGCAACAGCAGGTCAGTCCAGCAGAGCAACAGCAGGACAGTCTTCCTTCTTCAGATTCAGTTTTCTCCTTGGCAGAGGTTCCTTCTTGATTCCAGGATGATCTAATGTTCTGTTGTCAGGGGACCTGTACTTATACCCCTAAAAGTCTTTGTTCTCTTTGTGCAAGTGGGCCCTGAGCCCCGTCTGAACCAGTTCTGGGTGTTCCTTGAGCACTTTTCTTTTCCTGGCTTCTCCTGTCCTTTCAGAGTGAGGGGCAGGGTCATCAGCCGCCCAGCAGGAGGTGGAGCCAGCATTGTGGAAGGCAGGCACAGCCCTATTCAGGCCCAGGTGCTATCTCCTCCCACCACTCAAGTTGCAAATGCAGGTATTCAGCCTAGGGCTGACTCAGCCAGCCTCCTGGGGAATCCCCAGCCCCTGTCACTCTCAAACCAGACAGTCAATACCCAAACAGGCCAAGGCACACAGAAAGGGCAGACAAGAGAACAGCAACTTTCTAAAAGTGCTGTTCTCAAACACAGGATTTAAAAACAACCTTTCCTAAAAGGTGTGTTACTAAATTTTGAGTTCAAGGATACTAGACTTTTCTGTCATATGGGAAGAAATGCTGGTAGCCACTGTAGCCAGCATCCCCCATGATAGCCTATGGAGCAAGATAGCCTTGCAGCAGTGAAAAACGAAAATGGCTGTAATTCACTGCCAGAGCTTCTCACCTGCACAAGTACATGCTCTACCTTTCACATACACTGCACCCTACCCAAGGGGGTACTTGTAAGGATTCACAAGCGATTTCCACAGGAGTGTCAGGAACTGATGATAAGCCCAACCTCTCCCCTCTACACCGACACGTCTACCAGACCGTAGTCCGTGGAGGTGAAAGGAGGGAAAGGAGGGAACAAAATAAGGGAAGGAGGGAAGAAGACACCTTGGACCGGGAGTCTCTTGTAAGTCGAAAACTGGCGCTGTAATGATAAAAGGGACAATGAACAATGCACAACGTAAGGACAAAACCCCACCTAATTCTATATCACATTACTTTACCTAGAGATAATAAAGAAGATTCCTCTCAGTTACACTATACGTCCTTGGTTAAATTCCACAGCTACTCTCTCAGAGGTCGTTGCTTATGAATAACTCTAAATGGGAAAAGAGAAAACATAATAAGACAAAGAGACATGTACCTAAACTGAAGAGAAACTGTCTACAACTACAGGACTTACCCTAAGGGAATTGTATAAATCTAAGAGATGGCTGAGGCTTAAAAGAGGTGGTGGGCTGGGGATGATCCTGTATAACAAAGAGATCCCTTGTAAACTTAGGTGGACAATAACAATAGAGCAAAAACTCAGAAATAGCGCCAGGCGCCTGTACCAGATCTTCTGTGCTTCCTCAGCTGCAACCCCTGCCAATTTCGATACACTGTAGACTGGTCCGTAGATGTCGCGAAATAATAGAAGCTTGGAGGGGAATATAAAGGCAGGATATCTCTGGCAAACTACGAGTCCCACAATGCCCCAAAACAGACTCCACGCCTGCTCTACCCAAGTCCGGCCGGCCAACGGGAACCAAGTCTGGCTGACGGGCGGAACCGGGAGTAACAAGCGGGAGTCAGGTAAAGGAGGTAAATTAGAGAACTCCTGTGCGTGCCGAGGAAATAATATGCATGAAAATGCTAGCACCGCTCTAGATACACTGAGTGGAGTCTTGCTAGCGATGTCGGGTCAAGGTCATTAAATGAAAGAAAAACGGAACCTTCCTTGATACCCTCTGGAAAGCTCAAGAGGGTTCAGGAAACCAGAAGAGCCGGGGTTCTCCGGGAGAACGAGGAGCTCCGACGCAGAACACACGAGAAACAGGAACACACACTGGAATGGGCTGTGAGCGGAAGTGACGCGACGCAATGGTGCACGAACACTAGAGTGCGAAGCGTCGGAATGCAGGCAAGACAGGCTTTTAACTACTGCCTGACCCCTCGCTCCTGTTCACAGCTACGCAGCCATCTTGTTACGTGTCAAGCGAATTGGCAGGCGTGACAGTACCTTTGGCCTTCCATAGGGGTGACCAGTGTGCACAGAAAGGGAAGGGTTAGGCCTGGTCAGTGGGGACACTGACCAGAAGGACATGGCAGTTCACAGACTCCACACAGGCACTGCGGTGGCAGGCCTGAGACACCATTTTAGGGCTACCCATGTGGGTGGCATAATTAGTGCTGCAGGCCTACTAGTAGCATTTGTCATCACCAGCCCAGGCACACCCAGTGCACTTTACTAGGGACTTCATAGTGATACAAATATGCCAATCGTGTATATCCAATCACAATAACAATTTACACAGAGAGCATATGCACTTTAGCACTGATCAGCAGTGGTAAAGTGCGGAGAGTCCTACTGCCAACAGCCACAGGTCAGGAAAATAGGGGAGGGAGAAGCAAAAAGTTTGAGGATGACCCCGCAAGAAGGGCCAGTTCCAACACTAACCAAATGGCATTTCCTTTACCCAGTGCCTGCTGAATGAGCCCACTTGTTGAGCATTTATGCGAGCATTAAGATTAGGGATTTCAAATAGCGATTTTTTTCGAATCACTATTTGGCTATTCTTGATGTATAAAGCTATTGTTTTTGAATTAGAGGTTCCTAGTGGGTGGCAAATTGACCTACTTTTGAATATTAATGAGGAAGGTTGCAATGTGCGAGATACAAGGATTGGTAGCCTGTGGTCAGCAGACCACCGTGTGTGTGTGATTGGTTTTAAATAAAGCAATCATTTTTATTTGTTAAATGCAATTCTAATTTCCTCAAAGGAAAATGGAACATGTTTTAAAAATAAATAAAAAAGTAAGTTGCATATTTTAAGAGTGGGCTGTGGTCCGTGGGACCACTGCCTACTCTTAAAAATTGATTTTATCAATATTCACGAAGGGAAAAGGTTCCCTTGGGGACCCCTTCCCGTTTGCACATGGATTACCCCCGAAGGATGGGGAAAATATATATTTTTGTGACCAGAATTATGTTGCAAAACATTAATGCATACCACAACAGTTTGGAGTTTCAGAAAAACGCTCTAATAACGCTTTTCACCTCACAGTTCGAGCACAGCTGCATAACTCACAAAAATTCACCCACATCTCACATTTTCCAATACAAAAACACTTTTCCTCACTTTGCATTTTCACAACTTACTGCTTCTCTTTGATTCCAGCATATTTTGGATTTTGCTATATTTTTTCCATTCAAGCTCCCACCATCTTGCCATGTCTTTGGTCTTCTTGTTTGAATTGTCTTCCTTTCCGGTGCCTCTTTCAATTCTGTTTTCTCACAATAATTGTATGTGTATCAATGGTCTTACTCCCACTACTAATCGTCATGTTTACAGAATATGAGCACACTATATTTATTGGGCGACCTCACCTTTGGTTGGTTGTTCCTTTTCCTCTGTGCTCAGTAAACCCTCTTGTGTTTCTCTTTAGGACATCCTAAACATTGGGACACCTTCCCCTGTGCTGTTTAGTCTGCTCGTCCTCCATTGATTCGACTTTAACAAACTCTCCAATACCTATTGCCTTCTGGGACTACTCTGTCTCCTTTTATTCAACTTTTCAGAACTATCCGATTTTCAATGCCTTCCTGGTACAATTCCATCAAAGGAATCTCGATTTGTGTTTCTCTGTAACCTGGTAACAGATTTCACATATTAGATATTCTACCAATGAAAACTTGTATTTATTAACGTTTTGATGATATAGCTTATTGGATACAATGAAACAAATTATTAAATAAACATATAGATATATGAATGCCTTCTTGCTAGTCCATGAAATTGAACGAAGTGTGCCAACATCTTACTTCAATATCTCTGCACTTGGATTGCTTGGAAGCTGAAAGGTTTCTGTGCCTTCTTCTGCACCAGTTACCGATATCCCAGGTAACCCTTTCTCCTAATGGGAGCACCACGAAGACCTGCACCGCTTATAGGGCACTACTACAGCATTGTACATAAGACACCAGATCACTGGAGCAAATCCAAGAAACATCAGACTCGAGATCCGCCTAAAAAGGCCATGAAGCCTTAAATACCATTGTTAGCCTTATTTGGGCAACAAAACCTTTATATGAGTTGGTGGAGGAAAACCAGGGACCAGAAAGCCTCCACTTGCAAATCCGTAACTCGTCTAATAACAGTACTGTCCCAGTCTTGTCAAAGATTTTCCAAATCCGCGGGAGATGTTTTGAAGCCGATCTGATGAACTTGAGCTTTAAACTTTGCCACTTGATCACAGTCAAAGACTTGTCGTTTATCACTTTGAATGTTATGATATCCCTATGGCACATGAGT
Organism: Lissotriton helveticus; assembly: GCF_964261635.1. Classification (NCBI taxonomy): domain Eukaryota; kingdom Metazoa; phylum Chordata; class Amphibia; order Caudata; family Salamandridae; genus Lissotriton; species Lissotriton helveticus. The sequence goes on from NC_136068.1 coordinate 790,787,119, forward strand.
GAAGCTATAACAGTTGTTAAAGGGCCCAACCCAGAGTTGTAGGCCTAAGCCTCAATCAAGTGCCTCTAATAAGGAAGAAGTCCTTTAAAAACCAACATAAATTAAGAAGAAGGGCTGTAATGCTGTTTGGAGATTCCACCCAATAAGAGTAGAATGTTTTAAATTAAACCAGAAGAGACAGAAAAAAAAACATTGGCATGTTGCAGCAGTTTGTCTGTACAGCTATTAATATATTAGAACTCAGACAGGAACACTGGAAGCCAGTTAAACAATCAGAATGCTCCTTTTGCTGCCTGTAATGACTCTAATAGGTCTGCTCATGGAGCACCTTATGGCTGCCAGCTCCCAGCCCCAGGTTCCATCATCCCCTAAAGCCAGTGCTTAATTTGAGCAGGTGGTTTCCGGTGCTCAGCGCCGGCACTTAATTATTAACACCGGCACTTGAGCACCAGTTAAGAACACATTAATTTTTGGTAGGCACAGAGAGATTAAGAGATTCACCCAGAATCACAGTATGTTTGGCCAAGAATTGTGATCGTTCCACAACCCCGATTTCAGCAGCTTTGGCCATTATGTCACATCCTCTCCCCACTTGTAGGGTTTCATGGTTAGTAGTTGGTTATGTGTTAGGCAGCGCTAACAGGAGAAATGGCCTGGTTGAAGCCGCCTCCTGACAACAGCCCCGGTATTTATTATTTTACAAATTAACTACTCCCTAAAACTACTTGCCTAACACATCTCGGATGGGTTCTTTACATTCAACTAGGGAGCAGAACAGGAGCCAGAGCAGTAACTCACATGAGCTCCTGAAAGAACACGTCTGAGCTGTTCTCCCTATATCAACCCTGCAGCTCTTCACTGCCTTCCTGTTTCTGTTTACCCAAGCTCATATTCTACACTTTTATGTGGCTGTTTGGTCTTTCTCTTCAGGGGAGCATGATGACGTGAGATTTGTACTTGGGCACCCACCACTATAAATGTGTTATTGTTATTTGTTATGCCTATGAATATATCACACAGTATTCCGATTGCTATTTGTCAGGAAGTGGGCCAATAAAGTGGGTCGGAGAGGGGTCATTTAGTCACAACACTGTTCAATGAGGAACTTGGCTTAATCTTTGGTAGAAATTGCACAAGGATCAGTCTATCCCTGGACAAATGCATGTTATGTTTAAGCAGTACCAAATAACATAAAGAACACAAAACGTTTCCTAAATCAGCTTAGAAAAAAATAAGATAATTGGTGAATATAGTATTAAGCGGTCAGATAATGGCCACAGGAACAAGATGTTTGTTGCAACCTCTGTTAGTAATTGTCAGAAAACAGCCACCAGAAGACACTCTTGCAGCAAATAAAAATAAGGACAATTTACACTTAAACAGTTTTGCTTTACATCATCATCAATCTTTATTTCGACAAAAAAATTGTCATAAAAGAGCACAACAATAAAACAGTTAAAATAGTACAATGAAATGTTTAAAAGCAAATAGTAAAAGACCAATCCATAGCAGTGGCTATTTCCAATACATAACAGTTGTCCCTCCTACCCTGCTGAGTTATAGTGCCAGCCCTAATAAAGATTCTCTAGTGTGCCTTCTTTGTCCTGATTTATAAATTAGCCACAAGTGCCCTTCTAATATTCCACATCGCTGCTATGAACTTTGTAACAGCGAAAACCACAGCCGGTGGAGGATTCGTCTTTAAAATTCTGAACGCATGGAGGCAGTGGCTTATACCCAGGTTTTTTTTATTGGGATGATCCACCTCCGTCTCGGCTTTAAGTAAGCGGGGCAAAAGAAAACAACATGGACCTCATTTTCTAAATCTGCGGTACACCCTGGGCAGTTCTTCGGCGATAGTGCGCACCAATCAGACGTAAATGATCTGATGGGTAGCGAACCATGCCGCCATTGGAGAAAGAGCTTCCTCGAAACAGCAGGGCTTATATCATCCAGGACTTGCTCCAAGTAATAGGAGTCCTTGATCAATAAAAACGTGGCTGTGAGAGTGCCCGGTTGAGTGCTTGATGATTAAAGAGCCATACGGTTTTCCCGGAACAGCTGAACCAGTTGTTTTCGTGAAATTCCAGCACAGGTATGCTCCGTGTCTGACCACATTGAAGCAAGTCCGAGCTTCTCGAATTCCTTTCTGACATGCTTAAACCAGGGAAGCCTACCCACATTAGGCAAGCCCAATACTTCGATTAGCTCTTGCCTATATTCGATCAGCTCTGGGGTAACCCAGAGTCTCCTCCAAAAAGTTAGAGGTCTCAGGGCCAGTTCTTCCTCAATAGGTCTAAGGCCAAGATCAAGTCTTAGCGGCACTAGTGGGGTACTCAGGGGCAGGGCTGCCAGCTGCCTTAAAAATCTGTTCTCCGCGACAGTGATTGCTGAGCTGCTCTTGTAACCCCACAACTCGACCCTATAGGACACTGCCCCACGCGCCCACAGTTTGTAAATTTCCAGTGGGGGACCAATCGGCTTATACAATGATTTCCTCAAAAGTTTCAGAATACCCCCAGCTATCTGGGTCATCTTAAGATGCAATTTCAATTGATGCTGGACCCACATAAATGATTCATTGAGGGTAAGCCCTAGGTAGACAAAGGTGTGGACTCTTTCTAACCTGACTCCATCTATCACAGGGTTTGGGCGTGTTATTGTGGGGAGTTAAAAAGCATATATTTGGTTTTTAAGTTGTTTATTTCCAGACCCCGCTCTTTACAAAAGGAGACAAAACCATCCAAGACACGTTAAATACCCATAGTTGTTTTAGAGAGTAGTAAGGTGTCATCCGCGAACATGATCGTTGCAATCCGGGACCCTGCAAGCTTTGGAGTGTCACTATCTTGTACCGCATCCAAATTTGCGATTACCCCATTGACGTAGAGGCAAAACAGGGTAGGTGCCAGGACGCACCCCTGCCTTATCCCCCTGCCAATGGGGAATTGAGCTGTCAGTGAACCGTTGCTACCACACCTGACCTGTGCATAGTTCTGGGCGTGGAGTCGGATTAACATATTCAGGAGTGGAGGTGGAATACCAAGCTCCCCGAGTGCAGTCCACAGCTTCTGACGTGGGACCAGATCAAATGCCGCACGTAAGTCTACGAAAACAGTGTATAGTGACCCACCCCAATCTTGACAGTTTTCCAATAAAGCATGTATAGACGGAAGATCTGATCCGTGGTGGAGACATTCTTCCTGAATCCTGCCTGGAAGGGGCTCAGGATAGAATGCTCCTCAATCCAGTCTAAGAGACAATTTAGGATCAGTCGTGCAAAAAGCTTTTGGGGCACGTCGATGAGGCTAATTGGCCTGTAGTTGGCTGGGAGCAGAGGTGAGCCCTTCTTGAAAATAGGCACAATCTCTGCCCCCAGCCAAGTACTCGGTACCTCCATACCTCCCCATATAGCATTAAAAATAGCCGTCAAATAAGGGGCCCATACCACAGGTTCATGCTTTAGAAGGTCGCCTGGTAATTTATTTAGGCCCGGAGCTTTGCTTGAGGGAAGCTTAAGAATAGCTGTCTCTACCTTCTCCACAGTGAACTCGTGCTCTGTTATTCCGCTCTGGATGTTGGGAGATAGTGTCAACGAGTTCAAAGCGCCCAAGGGGACGTCCGCCCGGTAAAGGGTGCGGAAATGCTCTTCCCACACCTCGGCGGCAACATTAAGGGCCACAGCCTCAACTAGTTCTGCCGACCGAGTATTTACAATTTGCCAAAAGTTCCGGGCATCTCTTCCTGCCAGGCTCATTGTTAGATTGGCCAAATGGTCCACCTCCCATTCTGCTTTTGCGTGGTGTATTAGCTTCTTGTACGCAGCCCTTTTTTCTTTGATCAGAGCACTATTATGGCTTTGTTTCAGTGCTTTGAGGAGCTCTGATTTTGCCCTTCTACATGCCGGGTTAAACCAGGTAAGTTTTTTGCCTGTTTTTTTCCCATTTCCCACAGGATTCAGGGTCTCAGCTACACTGGTAATCAGTTCCTGATGCACAGCACCAAGCTTAGCAAATACTGAAACAGAGGTGAACTCAGGGGTCAAGGCACCGGCAGCTTCCAGTGCTGTGGCTACTTGTGCATATATGTCAGCCACTAACTCGGGCGGGTTACTGCTTTGTCCCATCTGATTCTTCGTCTGTTGATGGAGAGGAGTTCCCGGTTTTCTGATCCACTCCTTCCCTTGGGACTATCTTTAGAGCGACCAGGGGAGAGGAAATCTAGGATCAGAGGATTGTGGTCACTTTCGACCCTGGCTTCCACCTTAAAATCAATGACTTTGTGCCAAGCGCAGGCCTCGACGAATATATAGTCCAATCGAGCCTCTTGGCCCGGTTTATTATAGGTATAGTTTGCGGGTGTGTCCGAAACTGCACGGCCATTGCATGCCCTTATTGAGTGGTTTAGGGTCAAGGCTAGAATTTGTACTGCCAGCGGTGCCCATGACTTAGGCGGAGGACTCACCACCTGGGGTATTTTCCAATAATTGTCCTCTTCTGAAATAGCACCATCCATCAGATCAATCAATGGCTCAAAATGGGAGTTAAGGTCACCACCTATCACTAGGGTGGCCCCCTGGGGAATCCTAGTTAGGAACGCAGAGAGTTCCTTGATGGTTTTAGAATCCGCTGTGAGGCTGACTGGTCTAGAGTAAACATTGACCAGAACGAGTTTGGAGGCGTCAGGCCATGCCATTAGGATGCTTTGTACATCCTCCGATGTGGTCTCCAAAATACCGGCACTACACCCCAGATGAGTTTTCACCCAGATTGTTAGCCCCCCGATGGCCTTCTCTTTCCCCCCCACTTTGCGGGTATAGAGAAGGACGCAAAACCGCTCCTGAGTTGCTCCTCTCTTGCCCAAGTTTCCTGGAAGAAACAGACATCATTTGAGTCAATGAAGGTACCCCACTCTGGACAAGCCAATGTATTGTGTAGCCCTGCAATGTTCCATAACAAGATTTTAAGAGATGTTTTACCAGCAATTAACTGAGTGGTTGGCATAGGGTGGTCCCTCACCCCATTTTGCATTAGCGCTGTATTAGGGATACCATCCCCCCTTTCAGGTGGTACATACGCAAGCCCGCCCGATTCCACCTGCAATTCCCCCAGAACAGTGTTTAACCCACTCCCTTCTGCCAGGATGGGCTGTAGGTTTTTGTAACTTGCTAAACCATCTCGCCTGCCCGATCTTTTTTCAGTTTTGAGTCAATCAACCTGGTCCAGAGAGCTGAACCTGTTGACGTGGAGGTAGTTGGCGTACATGGGGGTAGTGTAGGGATTATGCCTAGGCCCTCCAATGAAACTCCTAGCACCCACCCTTGTCCACCCTTCTTCGCAGCACCCAGGAACTGGATTGCTTGGGGTTGGGTAAAAGAAGGACAATGGGCGGGTCTGGATTATAGTACCGGCTGTGTCACCCACCCAATTACAAATGTGTGAGACCCGTGTTCCTAAAATTGACCAGGACACAGTCCCCCTTTATGTGTTTGGTTGTTGGACCCACACATGGAACCCTTCTGACCATAACAATTTCGGTTGCCTGATGCGGTGGGGCCGGTCTATAAATGTTCAACCATCTGACCACCTTATTTTTTAGGGATGAGAATGATTCTGGGGTAGAGCCACTGAGCTCAGGGACGTCAGTTAGTACGACTACTAAAGGAGCCGCTTCCGGGGGTAGGTTAACTACCTTACTCCACCTTACACGGCCCCCATCTGCATTGGGGCGCTCTGCCTTCTCGCGACCCATGCCAGTACCTCTAGGGGGATTAGCGCTGGGCACACCTGGTGGCACCTGGGCCATCACAGGATTGATTGCTGGGGCCGGGTTTGTGGTAGGGGCAGGCACGGAAACTAGAGGTACCCCCCCACCACCAACATCATGGCCCTGCTGCACGGTTGGTACTGATTTAAGATGGTTCATCATCTCCCCGGTGGCCAGTTCAATAATTAGGAGTCTGTGTTCAATAGAATTTAATCTATCCACTAGAGGATTAAGCAAAGATTTCAGGGTAGAGCCCATGGCAAGGATCAGGTTATCTGTCCCTGCCTGCGCCGTGTCCCCAAATCTAAATACAGTGAGCTGAGTTATCACAGGGTCCTGGGGGAGTCCCCAGGTCACACATCCAGAAGGCAGTCACAGGAGACTGAAGGCACGGCACCCGAGAGGGATGAAAGTCAGGAGCCAGGTCCCAGTGCATCACAGGACACAGGTGTACTGAGTGGCCAGCCACCTTCCCAAGACCCTGAAATCACTCAAGATTTGCTGCCATCCCCACGACGTTCACAGTCCCCTCTGTTAATGTCTTCACCAGATATGCAAGCATCACTGGATGTTGAAACACCTGCAGCACAACCAAGCAGGAGGCATGTCGTTCCCCCATTGATAGAAATGGAGACAGCTGCCGGTGGAATGGAGGTGGAAGACACACACACCTTGCCTGGAGATGATATCTCTGCCACACTGCAGTCCAGCGCAGATGTTGTCCGTAGTAGCACAAGACGCCGCAGAGTCCAAGGAAGGAGTGTAGGTGCACGTGGGGAGGGGTCCAGTGTGTTCCAAGGCCTTGAGGGGAGCATGGTAAAGATCCAGAGGATGCAGGGAAAGGGCATCATGTCCTGTCAATGCCAAATGCGCAACCTGAATAGAAATATGGAAGAAATTAGAAAGGGCATCAGGGAACTGGTGGAAGTGAAAAAGAACATGGCTACAGGGATACATGAAATGACACAATCGGTGCAGCTACTGTGCACAAAACTTGACACAGAAATAGCATCAAGGCGCAGGGAGAAGCAGCGTGCACAGCAACACAACAAAGCAATTCACCGCCTGGCCACAGCCACATCCCTGCTATGCAGGCGAAGCATAAACAGTCAGGAGGTGTTGACGCACAATAGCAATGAGGTGACAAGGGGCATAGCCGGAATGACCGGTGCTCTTGAGGCGCTAATAAATGCTCAAACAGCACAAACCGCTGCTATTGATGTGCCAGAGAGTAAAGGGAGCACAAATAGGAGCAGCACGGCAAGCCCCCTTGTTGTAGAGGCAAGGAGGAGCAGCAGGCGACAAGGTGAGGCTACAGGCCAAACGCCCAGCGAACACAGTGAGCCACATACATCTGGCAGTGCTAAGCGTGGACGCAAATGAACAGTTAATATTATGGGGTAGTGACCCTGGACATACACATTTGAAAGTTCAAAGTTTGTGTTGCACATTTGTGCCTTGAATACCTGCGTTGTGACAACATTAAACTACGTTGGGTGCATACTCCACCTGTCTGTGTCTCTTTACTTACTTAAAAAAAGTTGCGTGTGATCTCTTCCCGTCTGTGTCTGCCATCTGTTGGTGTTGCATGTCCAGCTGTGTGTGGCTCAGGCAGTGCTTGGTCATCATCATGGTCCTCAAAATCTGATAATTCCACTTCAGTGCCCTTCTTAACTGCAAGGTTGTGCAACATTGCACAGGCTGCAATCATTTTGCAGCAGGTCACTGGTGTGTACTGGCGTGCCCCTCCACTCTTGTGCAGGCACCGAAACCTGCTCTTCCACACTCCAAAGGTTCGCTCCACAATGTTCCGGGTCGATTTCTGTGCCCTGTTGTACCTCCTCTGGCTGGGTGTTGAAGGGTTGAGGTAGGGGGTGAGGATGAAGGACCGAAGGGCATATGCACTGTCTCCTATTTGTAAGAATAGAAATACATTACTCACATGCACATATCCACATACAGCTGCAATATGTATCTATGGAGATTCACACAGTGTATTACCTAGCAAGTAGCCTTCGCCAAATTCCCCCGCTGCCAGCCGTGAGTAGATGCCACTGTTCTGAAAGATGTAGGAGTCGTGGGTACTCCCAGGAAACTTGGCAACTATGTCCGTGATGATGAATTTGGAATCACAGATTACCTGTACATTGATGGTGTGTGTGGATTTCCTGTTTCTATTAATGTACTCTGTGGCAGCAGGTGGGCATATTGGGATGTGAGTACCATCAATGCAGCCAATGACATTTGGAAAATGCGCAATCTGATAAAAGTCAGTCTTGGTCCTGACCAGTTCAGCGTGCGTTGCAGGGAAGCTGATGTATAAATGCATTCTCTGCAACATGGCGTCCAGAAATTTTCTGAAAAAGCATGACAGGCTGCTCTGGGTCACCCCACCTACCGCAGCAACCACACTCTGGTAACTCCCAGGCGCAAGCAGGTGTAGGCTGCACAGCACCTGCACGTGGGGTGGAATAGCATGTGCCCTTGGGGTAGTGTGCTCCAACAGTGGTTGGAGGTCCCTGATGAGGTCCACGATGGTGTCTGGGTCCAACCTGTACCTCTGGAGTATCTCTGCCTCTGTGAGCATGAACAAGGTGATCCTCTGTCTATAGACCTGCTCCTGTCTCTGCCATTCCCTCTCTCCTTCCTCCTGTAGCCGTAGCCGTCTCGCAATGACACAGAATGCCGCCATTGTGAAAAAACTATTGCATTTTGTGTCCTATTTTATAGGCTGCACCTGGTTACCACCTGATTTCAATCCATGGTAAATACAGACTCTTAAATACCGAATTTCAAGCAAATTCGGTATTTAAGAGCTTACCTACATCTCAATATTCAATTTTACCACTTCTTATTAACCGAATTGGTATATTTACCGATTCGGTAAATTTACCGATTCGGTAAATTTTCCGATTCGGAATGTTTACCGATTCGGTAACTTTACCGATTTGGTAAAATTACCGAATCGGTAAATTTACCGATTCAGACAATTTTCTGTCCCCTACATCACAAATGCTCAATAACGGTCGGAAACGGCCGAAATTCGGTATTTTCGGCCGTTTCAGACCGGTATTTGGGCTCCTACATCTGGCCCAAGATGAGCTAAAGGGGTTTTAACAGTTCAAGGGTGGGCAGAGGTATAGGGAGGTAACGTCTTTAGTTTTAGGGTGGGAAGAGGTAAAGGGAGAAAAGGGGTTTGAAAAGAGGGGACTTTAGGGAGTTATGCATGAGGTAAAGACATGCGTTGTAAAGTCTGAGATTCCTTTCTCAAACATACTGGAGAAATCCCTGTCAGTCTGTACCATAGGGACAGTCTTCCTGTTAAAACGTCTGTGAATTAGGTTTTTCTTGAGCCAAGACTCCTAAAAGGTCCAGCATAGACCAGTCCCAAACGGGCAACTGGTTCTTCCACACATGAAGGAGCCCTTTCCTTAGACCTATTTAATCCCTGAGGCAGACCACAGGAGGCCAGCCAGATGTTCCTTGGAGAGTAATTCAGGTCCAGGTGCAAGTGGAGAGCAGGAGTCCTTCAAACTTTTTCCCTAGCCAGTCGTCTGGATTCCTCTTCCTTCAAAAGTTCCATTACAGGAATGCTTTAATGAGTTGGTGGTGAGGTGCTATTTTTATCCACTCCATTTGTAAGTGACTGGAGAGTTACCTATGCCCCCTCTTGGCAGATCTCCAACCAAAACTCAACCCTTTTCCAGCATTTCTTGTTTCACCTACTATAAACCTTCTCAAATGCCTCTGTTTAACAAGGTGGAAGTCATGCTCATCTCAGGAGCTCCAGTTCCTTCTCCTATCTGCCCATTTTTTAAATGAGTAACCATCCTATCTCCCTCATCTGGGAATAGTTTCCCTTCATGTAATATGTTTAAACAAAATTTCTGATGACCCTCCCTGAATGAACGGCTCTGTCACCTGAGCACCCTTTTAGCATTTTCATTTTCTGAAGTTCTTAATTATGGCATCCGTTTTTTTCTTTCCCAAGTGGCCCAGCACAGCTGAGTGTTACTGGAATTAGAAGTGGCTATGTTGTCATCTGGCACCGCAACACTTAACACATAATTGGAGTGTTTGTTAAAGCAATTAGTGAAAAGCAGGCAGTAGAACTGATTTAATTTTGCTTGGCTTTCAGAAAGTAAAATATATCCTTTATAAAGTTATCTTAAAACTACAGATATCAGATGTCTACTTTTACATTGAACTCTATTTTTGATAAAAAAAAATGAAAAGGACATTTTAAGCAAGTTTTTATCATGCCACCTGCCATACTTGTAAATGTAACCGTTTATTCACAAATAGGCCTTCTCTATGGGCAGCAAAGCTTTGCCGATACTTTTACAAAAAACTTCTGATAACTGTGGCACACAGCAGACAGGTTTAATTCAGAGAAAATGTGCAAACATTTAGAATTTTCAAACAGATAAAAACTCCAAACCACAACACAATAAAAATCACAGAAAAATGTAAGAAGTAAAATGACTGACAAGGTGGATGAGGTTCCTCAGGAGCTGTACCCTTAAAGCCCACTTTCAGGAAACACGACTCTGTCACTAGAAGTAGGGTTGCCTTGCCACCTGGCCTGCTTTCTGCCAGCACCACCTGTATGTTACTCTCCGGGTCAGTACAAAAATAAGCAAAATCACCTAAAGACGGAAATGTTAGCCCTTATCTGTACATGCTTCAAACAGCAAACATAATTAGAAAAAACTTTTAAATTTGGACTACAGCTGTATTAACTATCCCTGCCGAATAATTAAAGTAAACTCAGATAGGAAAGTAATGTTACAAATTAATACGTTCGATTTTGCTTATAGTCCTGTTTAGTATCATGTCAAGGTCTTTGCACATTCCTACAACTGCAACAAATTGCCAATATCTTTCTTTAGGAAAGGTGGGAACCCTATAGCCAGGGGATCAGCTTAATGAGCTTTCTGTCCTTGGATTTCAAGAAGAAGATGGCCCAACCTCCTCTGATCCTTCTCATAGGTCACAAATGCCAAGGGCAGCCGATTTAGTTAAACTGCTATCCTTTCACAAGTATAACAGTTTAGAAAGGCTGTGTGAGGGTACATCTTTGAGGGGCTCACTAGCCTGTGGGTGGAAGACACCCTAAGACACCCTTAATTCCTCTCTGACTAATTGAGTAAATGTTTCCAGGCCCTGACCTACTTAATATTGTGGTAGTTCTTGTTTGATATACTGTAAACAGACAAAAATGCAATTTCTCACGGCAAATAGAAGATGCTTTTTGACCACATAGAACTTTAGGACACATGCTGGGTCTATTAGCAACCAAATAGGGGATATACAAGACTTGTCCTTGTTTCCTGTTCTCTCCCTTTTAACTGCACTGAATTGTTACATGTGGCTTAACAGACCTGTTAAGCAGAAATATGCCCTGTGGTGTTTAGAGAATGCCCAGATTCCCCACCCTACATATTGAGTTCTGAGTAGTCATCTCTGCCCATTCGGATGAGTCTATTGTGTGCTGCTGTGAGGAATTTCACACCTCTCCCACACCACTTCCTGGGCTGAGAACTGACAGGGACTTGCTGATAGATTAATGAAAATTAGCCTTCAGGAACTTCAGGCAGGGAAAAGGTAACTTTCTAAAAGTCACTTTTACTTAATAGTTAATAAAGATTCAACTTCACAGTTGAACTGGAATTATTAAATAGTGGTTTCATTGTTTTTCTAGCTGATCCCTTTCCCAAGATACAGTTTTAATATTTTAATCTATATTCTGGTTTCCTACATAGAACAATTAGGTTTGCCACTGTGGATTGTTTTAGGATATTAGGCCCTTGTCACTATAGTGACCAAGGTAACATTAATTTTTTACATGTTCCACTTTTAAACACTTCTTTGTGGGCTACAAGGCGTATACAGGAGTGATTTACTAATTTTAGAAAAGGAGGTCTTTGCCTGTCAAAAACAATTATTTTGCCAGGCCACATTACAGGTTTTACTGTTCGCGTTGTCACACTAGTTGATGGCACAATAAGTGCTGCAGTTCACAGGGAACATTTTACCAATCTATGCCACAAGTGTATTTTCTAAACCATGTACTATGGCCTTATGAGAAAGTTAAATAAGTCAACCAGAGATTAGCTGATTTCTACATGTTTTAGGGGTCAGAGCACACACATTAGTAAGTGGACAACAGTGCTGCAGTGCCCCTAGTCTAAATCTAGCACTAAACCTCAGCAAACAATGGGGGTGACCACTCAAAAGGGGCATTTTCACATAGTAACTATTTAACTAATGTCTGCAAAACACAGCCAAAAAGTGAGTAGACCACTCCAAAAAGATGTCATTTCTTAGACGGAATGTATGCTCCTGATTTGATTTGGCACTAGGGTTTCAGGCAAAGTCAAGTTTTAGCTCTTTAGCAGAAATATGTAGTAGTAGTATGCATCAAAACCAAGGGGTGTTTTTGCTGTTTCTTTAAGTGTTTACCATTTGTGCATGTATTATTAGGGGTTAGAGCTGTGTGACACAATAGAATTGGATGCTATACCAATAGCAAAATTTTTTAACAAAAATAATTTTTGCACATAGCAGTTGATCTGCGCTACTTTGGATTGTGGGAGTGCCCACGCTGTGGGGCATATTACCAACAACTAGCGATAATTTTTGTCTCTAACTTGTTTAGAGACAAAAATTATCGCCGCACATCGGCGATTTTTATCGCAGATAAACCTTGCTATTAGCAAGGTTTATCGCAAATGCGATAAAAAACGGCCGCAATGCATGAATATCGCTGAAAAGTCAGCGATATTCATGCATTATCGAGCAAATGCTCTTAGCCATGTTATCCACCTCCCATTGGATAACATGGTGAAGAACTGCTCAGGGCAGGTGTTAGCTTTTGGAGATATTCGCGCTTAGCGCGAATACCTCCAAAAGTTGGTAATAGGAGTTAGCGATGTTAGTGACTGTTTCCAGTCGCTAACATCTTGGCACGCCCACTTTGCATGTCATTAGTGATAAATATCACTGACATGCAAAGTGGGGCCCAAGATGGTCGCTATCTCCTATTAGCTGTCACTAACTGGTGTTAGCGACAGCTTGGTAATAGGGAGATAATTTTATCTCCGCTTTCTTGGCTTTTAAAGCCAAAAAAGCGGAGATAAACCCCCTTGATAATATGCCCCTGTATTCTATTAAATCTGTGCCTGAAACTCTTTACTTGTTATTTTGGTGAGCTGGTCAATTCTCATGGGCATATTATGTTAGGTGCTAAATGTAGGTATTGTTTCCCATTTACAAGTGCCAAGTAAATGGCTTTGGAAGTGATCTCTCATAGAAATGTTTTCTGTTGGTGTTTCTGGACATAGCTTTATATTTATACACAATATATCCATTGCCAAACTGATTAGAAGTTTGCAATCCACACCAAAGTCTTTTCCCCCATTTAAATTTTTAATATTGGTCCTCTATCTCTAGGACTAAAAATGAATCCAATGTTAGTTTTTATGACATTCGTTAGAGACTAACATTATTCCATTGCTTTATAAAGTGTTATGCCCTTGTACAGCCCTTATCTTTCATTTAGCCTTTTATTTAGTCTGTCATGAGTCAGACGCCATAAGACTGGCAAGCATAGAACAACCTCCGTTGCAACAGCAGGGCCAATACATTTTGATTTTTTCAACTGGCAGGATTTCGTTTTGCATAAGTGTCTCCCATCTCCAAGGTGTGAGTTGCTTCACTGAAAAAAACTCCATTAAAAGCAGGCCATAATGACATATATCTACTTTTATTTTTTCCCAAGGATGAGCAAACAAAGCAGAGGGTTATTGTTGGAAAACCATATCCCAACTGTGTTTGGTATTTCTCCCCGAATGTATGAACTAATTTGCTCTAGCAATTTAACATCTGAGTTAGTTTTCCTGAAGGATGTACCAATGACAGCTTCACAGTTGGGAAAACTACTGTCTATGACTGATACGTGAGGTGGACAATGTGAGTGAGGGACCAAAGGGTCATCTGCCCTTTTTGTTAGTTGTTGAACCATCCACTTCTAACCCCTTCGACGCTCATGACGGAACGGTTCCGTCATGAGCGTCGGTTGAGCTGTGCTCATAGCATTCAGTCTTGGCCTATCCTAGCAAACAGACCGATCAGTAAAAGTAAAAGTGTTTAAAGCCATATTTTATTAGTTTTTACTTCTTGCATATGAACTATAAAAACTCCATCGTGCAGTAACATCGGGTATTTGTGCTAATCATATTTAGTTACAGTTAGTGCGCAGGAATGACAGTCCAGCAGATTAATTTAGAATTATACATCATTATACATTTTATAAAACTTTTGTAACTACCCCTGCAACTCCTTTCCTCAACTATTAGTGATGTTAAAATTCACCCTCTCTAAACTGTGTCACTCATGCTCATTATGATTCCTTGGTGAATACATCGTCTTGATATCTTGATACTTCTTGTACACCACATATTCCTAAGGGAGTTTCAAGGCTGAGGGACAAATCCAGCATTGTTTCTATTTTTCTTATGATTTGCTTCTAATAGTTTTGTATGACTGGACAACCCCACAGAGTGTGAATGACTCTAGAGTCTTGCAAACATACTTGCATGCAAATATTATTCATACTTCATCCATTTCTATAACATATCCTATTCAAGTTTTCATCTAAACTAAGCTAACGTCAGATCTTGAGGGTGGGCTACAACTTCTTCACACATAACCTACTCCAACTCAGCAAGATCTTGCTCCCAGGGGTCCTCCATGATATTTAATTTACCATGAAAGTCCCAGAAGTCCAGGACACAGCATTTCTCATCATCCTAGCTGCAAAGTGTTTTACCTCTAACATGACCTTTCTAACTATAGCATTTCATTTTAATCTGTTTAAGTGAGCACACTGCATGTTTAAGCTACTAATAACTAAATGTTTTAGAATAGTCTAATATGTACTTTGTTTATAGGTGTGAGACTGGCCCGATATTTGAGGTGAGCCAGACATGACCCAAGATGGAAATCCCTATGATGTACCAGCTCCTAAAACCAGTTAGTATATTCAATCCTGGTAGAATCATTCCTACCTACAATGGTGTCAGGGCTGTCTTTTTCCCTTTCTATTATGTTGGAAATTTGCCCTTCATGCAGGTGTTGTGTATCGATTTAGATTCTGTATCTAGATTTCCTGATTCATGCCCTTAAATAGGTACAATTCACATTGCCCCTATTTATGCATAGAAATCCAGCCCTTCTGTAGGCATAGTCCATGCTAACCAAATACAGGTATGGCTACTTACATCCATTCATCAACGTCACAATGAGTTCTAGGAAAACCAGACTCTTAAGCCGCTGGGACTTTCCCTTTGCTTGAATATTGATTTGTCCAACAACTCATTCATTATGCAGGAACATCTATTCCTTAGGGATTCATTCATGATGTTCATAAGCCCGACTTTTACGTCAATAACGGCATTCCTAAACACCTTCAAGGTATAAATATACCTTCACTTGCTATGGCAAGACACGGTGCAGTTCGACTACCTACTTGCACGTGGCTCGCCACAGCAAGTCCAGGAGGAGTCCAGTTCCCAACAGACGTACTGAACAGACGCTGTCATCCTCCTCCTCGAGAATCCAGCTCCAGTGTTTCTGACTCCCTTTGTGGGGTGGTAGAGATCGAGTCCCGGAAAAGAGATACCAACCTCTCTCATTCTAAGGATTGGAGCTGATTAGAACCTAGAGGGACTCTTGCCAACTATAATTAAACTAAACTATAGCAAATCCTTGGCATAACTAAACCAGACTAAGACAGCACCTACTTCCTCCCTTGTATTAGACTTAGGTTAGGTACACTGGGGTAGGATTATTTAGAAGCACCAGATGAGTATTTTAGCCTGTGTTATTTATGTATGTATTTTAACGAAGATATGTCATAGCTACAAGACATGCTATTACAATATTCATTTTTCATACTGCTAACGCTGTACATTTTATACTTTGTATTCTGTCTTACGATCGTAGCAGTTCATATCTCTTGCATGAGAAATAAGACTGTTCAATAAACCCATTTTATTGAAACGCCTATCTCTCTATTTCTATGTAACTCTGTAGAAACGAAGCATGCACGATTGAGTGAAATGGTTATCTATTGTTACCACGACTCTGAAGATATTGTTCCGACTCTAAGGGAAACAAAATTGTCATGTTTATGTGGTTGTCAGAAACGAATCCCTTCTTGTTCATTCGAGAATGTTTCTAGTGGCCTCTGAGTTAGCTGGCACACACAATTAATTAAGTTTAATGTACTTGATAGAGACATACTGACCTCAGTCCTATGTCAAAAGTATAGTGTATATTATTCCAATGCGCAGAGCCTATTAGGGATATAGGAACTACACTACACAGGGTCACCCAAGATTTTCCCCCTTTTAAAGAGCCATATTTTTCTTGGCTGTAGAGCACTGTACACTTTTCCCCTGCTACACAGGGGTAAAGTGTGCTCCTTATTAAACACGTTAAAATTAACAAATACCCAATTGGCTCATTTAGGGGCACATTTCTTAAAAAATCATGCAGTGCAGCAAGTCACCTTGCTGCGCTGCATGATTGAGAAAAGGCTGGAATGCGCCGTACTTATATTAGATTATATGGCACATTCCTGTAATTATCCTGCGCTGGTGCACTGTGTGCTGCCTAGTGGCAATGCAGGCACCCTTGTGTCATGATAAAAGGGTGCCTGTATTGTAAGCAATAAATGCTGCTCCCTGCGTGTGAGAGCAATACTTTCACATCTTTCCCTGCCTGAATATTTGCGGGCAGGGAAAGAGATGAAAATTCCGCTTTCAGCATGCTGGAGCGGTTTGATAGCTCGCGCATGCTGGACGTGCGGTGTTTGCTTTTTCTTGACAGGAGCTGTCAATAGGAAAGAATATTTGTGTGTCATGTTGTGTGCAGCACCGTTGAATTCTTAGGCAGTTATGATTTGGTAAACGATTTGTGTGAATTTCAGACAAATCTTACAATTTTGCTCACCATCTTCAAACCATGTGCCATAAAAAAGAGTATCTGCTATTAATTTAAAAGTCTGCTTCCTCACCTTTTTCATCATTCTAAACTGGTAATGTGTTAGATGCTATACACCTTCGCTGGAAATAGCAGAAAAAAGCTACAAAAACAGCAGTGAGAGCGAAAGAGAAAATTATGGATGTTAGAGATTCTCTGCATAGAAGTGCTACAAAATATCAAATGTTTCTCGGAATACCTCTTGCTATGATTGTGTCATGCAGGAATCATTGAGCACACCTGCACCAAAGGAAGGCAACCCAAACAAGTCACAAAATACAGAAGCACTGTATATTGAAATCCAAAATTGTAACTCCAGTGGTCCTGAGACCAGAGAAAGATTGGATTATGGGACAAAGTATGTTTTCCAGAACAAGCTGACAGAAGATGTTGTTTATAGGTCACATTTTAATGCATCACATATAACACAATGACATACATCAATGGCAAACTTTAAATGGCTTCTCTACTGCCTGCTGCACCAGCTAGCATGTAGGACAGCAATGAAAGACCTCCACTTTTATTCATCTTTAACATAAAAGATTAATAACACAGAAAGGAAACTTTGTTCAGATCACATTTTAATGCATCACATATAACACAATGACATACATCAATGGCAAACTTTAAATGGATTCTCTACTGCCTGCTGCACCAGCTAGCATGTAGGACAGCAATGAAAGACCTCCACTTTTATTCATCTTTAACAACTTGCTGTAAGCTGCCTCAGCTGTAGTTCAGGGTCTTCATTTCTATTTCACAGTCCTACTTCAGACATTTTTTGCCCTGCCTCTCTTCCATTTGCCAGTAGAGAGCTGTTTGTGTGTCTTGTTCTTTTCCAATGGTGTGTCCGAGCCATATCCATCTTCTTCTTTTAATAATGATGTCCATGCTCTCTTGCTTGCATCTGAAGAGCAGTTCCTGGTTGGAAATTGTTTGTGGATAGAAAATATGCTAAAAATATTTTCAAGTTACTGACGTGGAAGGCTGACAGTTTGGTGATGTTGCTTGTCATCATCGGCCAGTATTTTTATCCATACAAGAGTATGGAAAGAAGGCAGCTCTGATGAAGCCTCGGATTGGTGTTGGTGATTTACTTAATTGATCTTTATACATTGTTCGGCATCCTGAAGATGTTCCTGGTCTTGTTCAGCCTGCTCTTGAAGTCACTACCTGCTCCTTCCTTATTCCTTATAATATGCTTATGTAGGTGAACTCTTCAGCAGGCATGGCCAAATCCTCTCCATCCTTCTTGATTAGTGAAGAGTTTGGGATCTTGAGTCTCACGACATTTGATTTCTTCAATTTGATCATCTGTCCCTCTTGTTGAGCATAGATGTTGAGGCAAGACATATTTTCCTGAATATGCTGGTGTGTCTGAGAGAGTAAGGCTAGATACCCCAAGTAGACAATAAAGTTCCTCCGATGCCTCAGCAGTTCTTTTTTGTGTATCAAATCACCCAGTTGATGACTAGGTTGAAAAGCAACGCTGGCATTACTCAACCCTGTCTCACACTGGCCTTGAATTTCAGGCTGTACTCCCTGTCCCCACCTTGCAGGTTAAATTGTCTTAGAAACTCTTGACAAAGAGAAACTATTTGTTATGGTATGTCACAGACTCTCAGTATATTGCCATAGGCTATCATGGTGCATACAGTCAAAGGCTTTCTCAAAATCAGTAAAGTTGATGTATATTTGTCTCTGGCAACACAAAAAAATCACCCCTGGGTCAAGAGGGAAAAAAGTAGTGCGTGGGATCCCTTTTGAACGACGTTTTCCCTCACCCACCCATGGGTGGCATGCTTCATCATTGGGTAACATCCTCACACTGTGAACCTAGTCGCAGTACGGGTTACAACCCCCTCTGAGAGGTAGGAGCTCAGAGATGTTTTTCCGATGTGTTCAAGAGGTGTTCTAAAACCTTCAGATTAGCCGGGCGTGGAGAGAGTGTGGAAGAAAAGTAAAAGTGAGGTTAAAACTAACTACCTGGAATGTCAGGATAAGCTTTAATGGGACATCCAGGGGTCAGGATTAAATAGTGTGGGGTATGGCAGGAGGATTCAACCTGCCATGATCTGTAACTGGTCGACATGTTTCAGCAGTGATGCCCTCAGAAGAGGTTGACGTGGCTTTCTTCAGGACCAATGGAAGTGCAAAATAAAGTGAGTCAACCACACATACTAAATTTAGTTGGTGGTTAAAAAGCATACAACCAGCTTGTCAGTTTTTGAACCAATCAAGAGTTCTTCTGGTCAGCGTCATCCCTGAAAAGAGACAAATATTACACATTACACATGCACTCCTTAAATTCAGTGTCACATGCATACATTGTCAGTGCAAATGTGGCTGTACAAATTATGTGGATTTTCAATAGTGTTGTTTACCCGCTTAGTCGGGTGAGATAGTGGCATCTTTCCTTTAGCGCACCCACTCTAGGTGGCATCCAAACTGTATAATAGGAGAGGGACAGAAAGGTTGACTGTAGCATGCAGTCATGCATATACACAGATATACAGCTGGTTAAGTGTTGAATGTGTATGCTGAGTGGAGCATGTACCGGGTGGAGAGCAGCTCGAGAGAAATACAGACTGAATTGGACACTGTACCCCGCAAGCTTTTACTATGTGCCCCACATTTTGTACCCCGCCAAATCTTACACAACGCAGGGCTTTACAACACAATCCATTTCAACACATTCCCCATTACAATGCAATTTACTATTCTAACTCCACAGGGGCGTTACTTTTGGGAATGTGTTGTAATGGCTTGCGCTGTAAAACCCTGCATTGTAAAGGTTTTGTGGAGTAAAAAATGTGGGGTAATGCCATGCATTGTAACACATGCGTTTGTAAAAGATGTTTACCATACAGACTATGCACTCACTGTCATGGCTCCGACCAACCCTAAATGAGGTGGTGGATGTAGGGCAAATCAGGACAAGTTCAGAAAATTAGCTGGAAAGAGCATATCTCACATGGAAGACAGCTTCAGGTGATACGGGTTGAGTGCTCACTACCCTGTTATAGACCACCCAGAAAAAAGATGGTGCAAACAAGGCAGAACAGGACATGAGGCATAGAGGGGAGTGCCTCAAAATGTGGAGGCCAAAAGAATATCTTATGGGTCATGGCTCAAAGAAGCTCACAGGAACCCGAAGGTAAAACTAGTTTTAATATCTCTAGCTTAGAGGGATTGCACAGGAAGGTGATCAGTTCCTCCGGGAGCAAGGTACTGTAGTGGGAAAACAGCGCAGAGGAGTGCTGGGTAGACAACGGACAATATGGTGATGGTTCTGCATGTAGGGACCCGTGAACAGCTACCTTTATGTCCCCCTTCTTATTATAGGGTTTGACACCACCTCGAGTTCGTGTGCCAAGGGTAAAGCGTTACTGGCTCACCCGACTATACGGGTAAGCAACACAATTGAAAATCTGTATATTTTGGACCGTCACATTTGCGCTGAAAATGTATGCATGTGGCATTGAATTTAAGGAGTGCGTGTGTAATGTGTTAAACATTGTTCTTGTAACATTTGTCTCTTTTCAGGGATGACGCTGACCAGCAGAACTTTTGATTGGTTCAAAAATCAATAAGCTGGTTCTATGCGTTTTAATCACCAACTAAATTTGGTATACGTGGTTGACTCACTTTATTTTGAACTTCCATTGGTCCTGAAGGAAGCCACGTCACCTCTACCGAGGGCAATATGACTGAAACATGTCGACCAGTTAGAGACGATGACAGGTTGAATCCACTTGCTATAGCCCACACTTTTTTAATCCTGACCTCTGGATGTCCCATTAAAGCTTGTCCTGACATACCAGGTAGTTAGTTTTAACCTCACTTTCACTTGTCTATCACACTCCTCCCACACCTGGCTCAACTGAAGTTTTTAGAACACCTCTTGACCACATTGAAAAAACATCCCTGAGCTCCTCCCTTTCAGAGAGGGGGTTTTAGCCCGCACCACGACTAGGTTTGAAGTGCCATGCAGTTACTCAATGATGGCGCATACCACCCACGGGTGGGTGAGGGAAACTGTCCTTTAAGGGGGAACCCCTGCACTCCCTTTTTCACTCTTGACCCAGGGGTGGTTTTTGTGTCGCCATATTTGATTAGAGGGGACTCGCCCCCTGATGGTCGTTAAACCTTCTCAGGCCTCTTTTGTGTGTACTGTATATTTGTCTCTGCCATTCCATGCATTGCTCTATGATGTTGCATAAAGTAAGGATCTGATCAACACGCCCTCTACCCTTGTGGAACCCAGCCTGTTTTTTTCTCAACTGCTTGCCCAAGGCATCAGAAATGTGCTGCATAACAATTTTCAAAATTGATTTTACCCAGGATTAACAGAAGGGGGATATCATGCCAGTTATTACAGTTGGTTAATGCTCCCTTCTTTAGAATTTTGATACACATGCCATGGTTCCAGTTGTCTAGTACTTCCTTTCCTTCCCAAATTAACGAAAACTGTGATTGGAAGATCTTGGCTAATGTTTCAGGATCTTCCTTTGAACATTTTTCTATTCAGGTTGTCATGGCCAGGAGCTTTTCCATTCTTTATATATCAGGTGGCTGTGGTAATGTCCCCTTTCAGCTGTGGAGTGGTGTTTACATCTGAGTCTTTTTCTGCTTCTTGGATTTCTGCTTCCTGTGTTGGAACTGGTTTATTCAGGACTTCATTGAAGTGCATGGCCCAGCCAGCTGTGTCATTCGTTGGAGCATAGCACTGGATAATGGTGATGTTAATGTGTCTGCGTTTTAACCTGGCTGTCATGAGCCTACTGTTGACTGGCTTTCACTCGATTAGGCTTTTTTCTTGTCCTCTGCTCAGTGTGAGGATTACTCCCTTGTGATGCTGTTCATTGACCCTTTCAGACTACAGTTCTTTCTCTTTTGTTGTGGTGTTCATTCTTCCAGATCTGGTTCAACCTTTCCCGCTGACCCCCAATATGTGTAGTTTGTAGTGTACCATCTCAGATGTTACTTGAGTCAGTTTTCCTGTGTCACACCTAATCTGTACGTTCCAGATTTCAACTCTGATTTTGTACTTGCCACTTAGAGCTTCTGTCATCCTGTCAGTAGTTTCCTTAGAGGTTTGATGGCTATCAAATATGCATATCTAATGTAGACTCTGAAAGTCCTTCTTACCCAGAAAGTTTTTTGGGTCATGGTTATTAACCCTGTACCCAACCCTCAACCTGGAGGACCAGTGGATCGTTATTCATCTGACCTTTACCTTTGACATTTCTGGATGGGGCGGTCCTGCCAGTGGACTAAGCTCCTTCCAGCTTAGCCTGCCGGGTAACTGAGACACACAAGCCCCTCAACCACTTCAAAGTGGCAATCCTCCAAGGACTCTACATGTTCACATATCACACAACCACTTATGTTAATTGCAAACATATCATGGCTTGGCACAGAATGATCTCAAAATGTTTTTGTACACTCAGTGTAACAAAATCCTATGTAGGATGAACCACCTACGTGAATGGTGCCTTAATGTATCAGCTATTCCAACAGTCTTACAAGATCATTGGCAGAATATGTCTCCTTAACATGCCACTGACAGCTTCCAAATCATGTGTAGTTTCTTCACCTGTCCCTTTGGATAAGTTCAACTTGATACACAATTATCATATTTACCTCGGACATGTTGCAAAAAATGATAGTTTGGTGAATCTGTGAAAGGACAAAACCACAGTGCCAGCCACACACTAGATTTAATGTTCTCTCTAAGAGTTGAAATGGTTAAGCTAATGGTACAGCCTCAATGTTGCTGGGAACCAATCCTTAATATTCTTTTGGTTCACATCTAAGACACATAAGCCTCACCCCTGAATTTTAGTTGAACACAATACACACCCAATTAGACATTTAAAAAGTATTGACACAGTCAAAGGCTCTACAAAGAACCCATCCAAGTCTTCACACCAGGAAAATAGGCTTGAAACCGTCTACCAACTCAAACACAAAGCAATCAGCAACCCTTTATCAGTTCAGTAAATACAAATCCTTGTTTTTAAGTAAACAATACAGGGTTAATCGCCAGACTGAATAAACTAAGAAGCCGCTACCAAGGCAAACACAGAAGACATAATAAATGTAAGTACTCTAGATATTATTAGTCATATTAGAATGTATAGGGGCATTGTTTGTTGACCCCCTGCTTCCAGGTGAAAATGGCTTGATTCATAACAGCTGACAATAGGACAAAGTGAGAAGATGGAAAATGACGAAATAAACAGATGTATTGATCAAATAGAAGGCTTGTAAATAACAAGGACCCCCTGTGATTAGGTTTCAATCCTGGGACAGGGTAAAGCATACAGTGAAAAACAACATTCCCGGGCAGTGTGGAACATAGGCAATGTATGACCAGGAGTTCACGAAAAGTTTATATTAAAAAAAACTTTAGACTTTAATGATTACGACAATTATTAAAAACAAAATCAATAATTTTCAATGGTACATTTGAAAATCATTATATGTTGAACAATAAAAGAAAGTGAATGCTACCATCATTCACTTTCTTTTATTGTTCAACATATAATGAAATATAACCTTTTCGTGAACTCCTTGTCTTACATTGCCTATGTTCCACACTGCCTGGGAATGTTGTTTTTCACTGGTTCATCAAATAGAAGGACATTCGCAAGAAAACTGTGGAGAAGCAATAAAAAAATCAGCAAGCTTTGAATACTCAATGTAGACTACAGCCTCCTTGCTGACAAACAGGTAATAATATTATTACATTTCAACCCCCTCACCTGGTTCATCCTCACAGACTTTCACAGGTAGACGAGCATTATATGCAAGGGTTCCTGGCAGATGAATTTACTTGCAGGGTTTGCTGACTGTGTGTGAACCTCTGAATGTATAAAGCAATGCATCACATTAATGGAGGCGTCCATGACGTATGTGCAGCGACCTAAGAATGTCCCTGTGCAATATTGTTTCAGCAAGTGTTTTCTATGGGTAGCAGTTTTACTCTTCATTTAATTGTATTCCTCTTGGTAGCTCTTTCACCAAGTCACCGACTGTAGTTGGAAAAAGAACACACTTTTTAAACCGAAGTGAACATAAATAAACCAGTGACATACTTCTGAATTAGTGCGGGGAGTACATCTGACGAAGAGAGGGAGGTGAAAGGTAGTCCGGCTTTTTATATTAAATGAAAGGGAGAATGAGAAGACGTAAAACTGTGTAAATAGGGACATGGTTGTAATATTATTTGCATGCATAGATAAGAGAACTTCGGTAAAATGGGCCATTTTTAACGTTTTTAGTGTACTTGAAGACAATAAAGAGAAAAATGGACATGAAAACAAAATATACATACATAATATATTTGTAATGGATATTGAGTTACACTCTTTTTTGGGTGGATTTTGTTTTCTGCGTGTAATTTGTTTAATGTATCATCACTTTGCAATCTAAAAATGGGGAGATTCATTTACCCCATCCACCACAGATACCCCACGTCTTACTTGCTTTAATATAACTGCCCTATCTGTCTTTGAAATATTTCGTTTATTATAATACTTTCCCGTATTAACTTAAAAGACGCAATAAAGGGAAATCACAAATATAAGGCAATAATCTATGCCCATTGTTAGAAATGGGGGTCTCGAGTTGGATAGGGCTTGCACCTTTGTCCAAGTAGGGGCCCTTCTTCCTAGTCAGGATAAGGGAGTTACACTGATAAAATAACCCCTGCTCACCCCCTTGGTAGCTTGGCACGAGTAGTCAGGCTTATTTTAGAGGCAATGTGTAAAGCATTTGCACAAAACCAACAGTAATCCAATGTAAGCACTACAAAAGGAGACCACAACAGTTTAGAAAAATAGCCAATATTTTTATATACTTAAAACAAGACCAAATACGATAAAAATCCACAATACAGTACTTTCAAAATAGTTAATTCGCAAGATGTCTTTAAATTGCAAAAATACGTTGAAAACACAGTTTGTACGAGTCGGTAGCTTGGTCCTAGCCTACCACGATGCTGAAAACAACAGAGTCTCGCAGTTCCACCTGACTGCGTCAATACGGGCTAGCAACAGCGTGAACAGACTTGTGTGGTGCGAGCATGTCTTGACATTCATCGAGGTTGCGATTCAAAGTGGAAGCGGTGCAAGGTGCTGTGTCCTCTCGATGCGATGCGAGCAGTGGATCGGTGACGATCATCCAGACAGCATCGGTGAGACCAAGGCTAGCGGTGCAGGGCGAGACGGTGCTCGATGCAATGCTGGCAGGTTGCGGTGCAGGTGACAGAGCCGGTCGTGGCGTCCGCCGCGGTTACGGTGCAAAGTGGAAGCGGTGCGGGGCGCAGTGTCCTCTTGCTCGAAGCGGTGCAGGGAGTGGCTCGGTGACGATCAAGCAGACGGCGTCGGTGAGACAAAGGCTTGCGGTGCAGGGCGAGACGGTGCTCGATGCGGTGCTGGTAGGTTGCGACGCAAGCAACAGAGCCGGTTGGCAGGAATTGGCGCTGGCGGAGCTGGACAGCTGTGCGTGACGAGGTTCTCACGGGTGTCGAGCCAGCGGCGATCGTGTCGGTGAGACCAGGCCAGCGAAGTGAAGCGAGGCGGTGCGGGCTGCGGTGTCCTCTCGATGCGGTGCAGGCAGCGGCACAGTGATGATTGTGCAGACCAGCAGCGGTGCGTCCATTGGGGCATAGGGGCGTAGCCCCACCAGCCACCATGGACCCGCATCGCCGCCGTATCTTCTAAACAGGTTAAATAGCATTGCAACAATCAGTCGCCGGGGGGAATTACGTAGGGGGGGGTGGCCTGCTTCAGCTTGAGTGACAGTCCACACTCAGGCTGCAGCAGACCGTCCCGCTGGGGAACTTACAGTGTGCATGCTTGGGAAAGTTGTCAACTTTCTCAAGCATGCGCACTGTAAGTTCCCCAGCGGGACCCAGGGCTGCTTGTTTGCTGCCACAGCCCGGGTTTCCAAAGGGCGACAGGGCGAGCAGCAAATGTGCCCCCCTAGCCAATCCTGGCGCTGCATGCAGCGCCAGGATTGGCTGGTCCACCGCCGCAGCATCCCATTGGATGCCGTGTGTGAGGGTGACAGCGCGCGAGAGCTTGGCACGAGCGGCGGAGCGGGAAGGCTTGGAGGCGAGTGACAAATTAATGCATCAGTCTAGCAGCAATGATGTGCTAATGATCCCTTGATAGGTGTTCACTTAGAAAGGCCCGGACCTGACCTTGGCAAGGCACGCGGCACCGGGAGGCCTTCATTAGAAAAGCCGAGAGAGGTAACGTTATTAATAGAGCAGCTTTGTCTTACCCCGCATCTGGGCCCGAGGTGGACGGCTCGGGCCCTCTTAGGGTGCCCTTGTTCGGGGTCTTCAGCCCCACTTCCGGTGGCGGTGCGGGCTTGTCTGCTCCGGGCAATGAAACCTGCGCTGATCTAGAAACGGAGGTGAGTTGAGGCGTATTTAAAAAAACAACCTGCGGCATGAGAGAATTGTCCGAGTGTAGGCTAGCCGTACAGAGGCGGACCAAGCACGGACATGTGTCCGAGCCCAGACTTGCAGAAATGCAGGGACAGGAGAGCAGAAGTGCCCGGGGTGCGGTCGGTAAACACATACTATACTGGAAAATAGAAGCTGAGCACATACTATGTTCAGGCACGGGTGGGAGAGCGTAAGCTGTGGCCGGGAGAGGTGAGTGAATGCAACAGGACTACAAGTCCCAGAATTCAATGAAAACACCTGGGCCGGATCAGCGCTTCACGCATGGGCCTGGGAACCTTGGCAGCTATGTTTTGGCAAAAGAAGAACAAGGGAGCACGAGATGTCGCACACACTAGAAGGGGGGGACAAGTGGGGGCCGGTTGGCAGCGAGGGCTGCCACATACACAGAGGAGTGGAGTTAAAGAGGCCAAACTGTCACAGAAAAGGGGGTAAGAGTATTGAGTTCACAAAACTGAGGAAGATCTGTTAACAAAGAGTCGATTTTCCCTAAAAGACAAATCTACAATTTCACATGCGTGCTTTTCAATTTACATAAAGCGCGACCTAGGCTCATTACGTCCTCTCAGACTGCTCTTTTTGAATCTGATCACGAGAATTACAAAGCGCTTCATTAACATGAAGTACCACAAATATTGACACATTTATTAATTTTGTCAGTCTAAAATGGCGGTGAAAAACACCCAACGCCTTCAGAAAAAAACAGGAGAGCGGTCCTATTTTGTTGCTTCAAATGCAAATGTTCGAAAAGATTATTGGCAGCGGCATCAGTTGCCTTCACGCAGCCCTAGTGCATAAATAAGGCTCAGGTTGTTTTTTTCTTGCTGTTTTAACGAGGTTTTATTAACTGTTGAATGAATTTGCCTGAAAAGGCTGGGACATGACGCAGGCCGGCTCGCCACTCCAGACAGATCTACCATCTGGAACTATCTCCAGATACCCTCCAACTCGGAAAAGAAGGTTGGATTGTATAGGGTCAATTTATAAATGTAATTTCCGTCTACGAGCGTCAGCAACCATATTGACTGCTTGGAAACGCAGCCGAGGTCTCAAACGCACGGCGACTGCGCTCCATACAGACATGCATGTTAATTATTACATTAATTAAAGTAACTATTGAAACGGATTCGGTTAAATAACATATCAGCATGCTGCGGTACTCGAAATCAAATAAATGTAAATATATCCTTGAAGGTAGGGGCAGCTCACAGCTACCACCCGCCCCCATCGCAGTAAGCGATAAGGCAAGTTAAGCTCTCGTTGATATGAACTGTCGGGCACACTTTAATTAAAAAGGCTGAAGGAACGAAAGCTGTACACAATTTGTTGACACTAGAGCCTGGCCTTGCCCCCACACCCCTTTTCACCTCCGCCCCCGTCCTCAGCGCATTTTTGAAATAAACATTTCTTCAGATTTTCTTTACAATTGATATTGCCATGTTGAAAAAAAAGTGATATTTGCTATAGGAGGGCCACTGGAATTATGTCTCTCTGCAGCCGCAGCTTATTTAGCCAAAGTATGGATTTGCCGAATTTACCACATAATCCATCATCTGGTACATTATCTGCAGATTTAAACAATTTTTTTTTATTTTTTAACTCAAATGGATCAAAATTGCTAAACACATGTCAACATGTCAACTGCATGCACTCTACCTCCATTTGGACTTGGAAGTGAGTGCCATATGAAACTAATGATTGTGGTTTCGAGTTCAATGTGCTGCAACTCTAGGCCCATATATGATACTTTTATGATCATGATGCATGCTCTGCCGTGTTGGGCATGTGTGACCTGAGGTAAGAGGTAGGAGGGCCCAATTTGTGGTGTGAGGTGGGTCTAGATCTGTGTATGCTCAGAATAGTGATGAAACACAAACATTTCTCTCACTACAGGCACTGCTGTATTGCAGGTTTCTTGAATACCCAGGGATGCATATTAAGGGCAGTATCTGCCTTTGATTTATGAAGTGAGTTGATGACAGCATAACTTTCAATGTGGCATGCAGACCGGCCAGGTTTATCATTTATATCAATTTTGTCATGTTAGATGTTGTATTTACTACAGGTTGTGATTCCTACATAATTGATTAGTGACATATTGGTCTTGCTGAGGATGGAGCAATGGAGATTGGGCAAAAGATGATGGCTATGACAGCAAGTGTCCTATTATTTAATTTTGGCAATTCACCTTTGCATTTAGATCTCCATATGCTTTTGGATGTATGAATGATGCAGCGATTGACAACGCATATCTAATTGTCAAAAGACAAGGGATACATAAAGGGGAATTTAGAGACACCTTCACAGATCCATTCTGCAATGGTTTTTTAGGATATACTTGACATAACTTTCATATTATTCATATTCAACTTCTTACTGAAGTGCATATTGCTCCAAACTGTCATCCCTTTCTGGTCCATGGCTATGCATACACACAAATTAGAAGATGTAACACACTAGTCTAGCAATCAACAGCGAGGGACTAGCAATTTAAGAAATCAGCATGTTTTCCATCCAGTGAAGTTATGGTAGAGTCATTTACATGTTCACGACTGCTATACAATCAGCCAGTCTCTGATTCCTGTATCTAGCAGAAAGAGTATGAAACCAGCATGAAAACAGAGTACACATTACATTACCAAGGGTTCATTCCCTGCCCGTAAAGGCACATTGCCTGATCAGTCAATGTGTTTACTGTTACTGATCATCTGTGTTCCTCTCCATATTGTTGTGATGTTAATGCTATTGGTTTTACTGGAAATTGTGTTGTATTTACAGAAGTGATATAGTTGAAGTAAAAGCCACTTTACGCCCATTCCCAACCCCACCCACTGGGAAATAAAAAAAAAACATGAAAATGAGATATGGACTAGCAGGAAATGGAGCCTCTCCTGGGTATTGCTGGGGTGAAAGCTTCATTTACTGGGATATAAAGTAACAGGATCCTTCATTTGCCATGAACAGATTTTCCATGGGTTGCGGAAGCTAATTAGCAGACTGGGAGCATTGCTTTTATTTTCCTTTAGTGTAATAGGCTGGCTGGTGAAGTGCACTTCCCATAGTGTGCAGTCACTTCAATTTGACTTTAGGTGACTACCTGGCTTGATGGTGGTTTTCTATTTGATTTCATGTAACTCCTTGTCTTGATGAGTGCCTTGGTTTTAGTTTGTTTGAGGTAACTGCTTCACATGCTGGTTTCATCACGCAGCTGATACCTACCCTGAGAAAGCCAGAGCTGCCCTGTTAGTGGTATCAACACCAGTGCGCTAAGGTTCCTTACAGCTCCTTCACTTGAAGTGGGTTACCACCTACCCGTTACTTTTTGTATCCTGCTCGTACCAAGTAAGGTCCAGACCCAGACCAGTCCCCACAGTTGCTCCGGTTTAAGGGACATTGTCATGTCATCTCAGGCGCGATGTAAAGACTCCCAGTGAGCTGAGGACTCTTTTGGCTCAAGAACCAACTAGCTGGAGACCCTTGTGGTTGTTTAAAGATTTAAGATCAGCCTGTAACTCAGTCTTGAGCTGGGTGGGTGACCTCGATTACAAAGTGGCTGTGCCAGATGTCCCATTATGACCCCTTTTGCCTGTCTCCCCTTCAGACGCAGAGGGCATAAAACTGGGGGGTGCTCAACCCTACCAAAAAACTGAGGGGTGACCCTAAGAGCACACCTGCCATCCAATCAGGGGTGGGATGCTTTGGTGTGCTGGTCTGGTTTTCTGGGTGCATTGGCTCAAGTTTTTCCCATGTAATTGATTGGGTGTCTTGATAAGTTGCTTTTATGTGAATGTCTGACTTATGACTGCGCATTCCTTTCAGTGTGCACTTGCTTCAGTTTACTTTTTGAGTCACTGTCTAGTTTGCTGAATGTATTGCTTTCATTTTTCTTTCATTAAACTGTTTGACTTGCTTTGTGCTTTTATGTTGGTGCCTGCATGCTGAAGTGTACACTTCTTCAGTTTAAATGTATGTGACTGGCCTGTTGACTAGCACCCTGCTTTCAAAGTGAAGGTTCACAGGTTCACACTTGCTTTAGTTTACTTTTGTATGGTTGACTGCATGCACTGTTTTGCTGGATGCATTGCTTTAAGTTACTACTTGATGCATTGCTTTCAGTTTGCTTTCAAGTAATTGCCTCTCATTTTCCTAATGCTTTGTGAAGGCTGTTTCCCAACTGCTGTGCAACTTCTTCTACTCTTAGAGCTGAGATTTTCATGAAAGTCTTATAGTCTGAATTCAGCACCTGAGCGTAATAGGACGAAATGTATGAAGATCTGTGGTTATACTGACTAAGCAGCTACCTATGTTATGCCATCTATTAATGTAATAACTGCACTTTCACAATTGCTTTATTAACCTTCCTGCTTTCTCAAATTTGCTTGAAAATGCACGATTTTTCTTCTTTTTTTTCAAAATTTGCTTGGGGGGGTAATCCCCCCAAACCCCTCTTTTGGGGTTCGGGATCACTCACTCGCTACGGTGCTGTATGCAAATCACTTTGCGCCCCACCACTTTGAAATGTCACCCACCGCCCCTGGTGCAGACGGCGTCGGTGAGACCAAGGCTTGCGGTGCAGGGCGAGACGATGCGGCCTGCGGTGCCTTTAGGACACAAGGCCAGCGACGGAGTCAGTGACAGAGTCGGCCGCGGTTCCCTCTTCTCTGTGGCAACTGAAGCACCAGTTCCAGGAGCGGTACCCAGAGGTTAGTGAAGTCTTTGCAGTCCCTGAGACTTCTTAACAGGAGGTCAGCTCAGTTTCGGGCCCTTGGAGATACTCAGCACAAGTAGAGAAAGTTTAGTACAGTCCTTTACTGCCCAAGGCAGAAGCAGCAGCTGCAGGCCAACTCAACAAAGCAACAACACAGCAAAGGGGCAGTATACCTCCTGCCAGCTCTTCTAGCTCTTCTTCTTGGCAGGTTCATTGATTCAAGCGAGTTCTAAAGTCTTGGGGTCTGGGCCCCAATATTTATACCAGCAATTCCTTTGTCCTCTGAAGGCAGAGGGGCCTGAACCTGGTTCCAACCAGCTTTGGGTGCATCCTGCCAGGGTGCACCTTCTTCTTTAGTCAGTGTGTGCCAGGGTCCTCAAACGCACCACAGGAGGTGGAGACAGCACTGTGGAAGGCAGGCATTGTCCCATTCAGAGCCAGGTGCTACTCCTCCCACCCATCTATGTACAGATAGGTCTATTCAGACCTGTGCTGACTCACAGCATCTCCTGGAGTCTCCCCCAGTCCCTGTCACTCACAAACCAGTCAGCTAATACACAAGCTTGCAGAGTCAGGTTGGATGGTTAGGTCAGAAAAAACATACTTTCTAAAAGTGGTATTTTCAAACACAGAATGTTAAAATCAATTTCATTAAAAGATGTATTTTAT
Source organism: Lissotriton helveticus (assembly GCF_964261635.1). Lineage (NCBI taxonomy): Eukaryota > Metazoa > Chordata > Amphibia > Caudata > Salamandridae > Lissotriton > Lissotriton helveticus. The sequence continues at coordinate 790,818,795 of NC_136068.1, forward strand.
CATTCTGAGTTCAGGCATACTAAACTCGAATTTCTACCATGTTCCCTGGGCCAGTTAGGATTATAGGATGTTATAATCAAACTGCCCACTCTGGCCTATGGCGAACAGGTAGCCTTGCAATAGTGAAAAACAAATTAGGCTGTAATTCACTATCAGGACATGACACACACCAGGGTATGTTCTACCTTACACATACAATGCACCCTGCCCATGGGGGTACTTTGGGCCTACCTAAGGGGTGACTCACATGTAGAAAAGGGAAGGTTTAGGTACTTGCAAGTGTGTGCACTTGCCAAGTCGACATGGCAGCCCCAGGCTGTGCCAGGCTCTGCAATGGCAGGCCAGAGTTACACTTTATGGGCTGTTTGCGTGGGTGGCACAATCCAGTGCTGCAGCCAGGTCAGCGCTATATAAAAATCCACAAATAAAAAAATAAAAAATAAAATAAATAAATGTATAGGCCCTGGCACTCGCAGTGCAATTTACTAGGGACTGACACATACATTAAATAGGCCAATCATGGAAACATCAATCCATAACACATTTTATACAGGAGCACTTGCACTTTACCACTGGACAGCAGTGAGGAAAGTGCGCCGGTCATTACACCAGCAAAAAATGAGTCTAAACCGGGAGGTCAGAAAGCAAAAAGTCAGAGAAAACATGCCAAAAGTTGCCAAGTCTATCACCCATATATCTGGAAAAAGGGTAGGTTACTTGCTTTCCAGACCAACTCCTTTACAATCATGGAACATATGCAAAGGCTTAAAAAAAACACTGTAAACATCTGGGGCTGTATAACACAAAGAGCCCTGGGGGAACAACGGTTGTGTTTGCCCACTTTGGGTTACCCAAGGATACATTGACATTACAGAAGACACTGCAGACACCTGTGAGGCCCTTTCAGTAATACTGATAGTGCTGGTGCACATGTGGCACCAGTGCTATTTTGTGTTGGTATTCCCTCATTTGTATGGATGCTTGGACCCATGAAAATAGGGGATCTATTTGCCTCTGCACCATACCACATTATGGATCTGTTAAAGTATATAAAAAAGAGATGGATAGAATGAATGTTTGAATTAATCTCAGCCACGGTAATCACTTAGGCCGCATTTCAGCCCACTGTTATTTTGTACACCTCGCAACCTCAGTCTGGACCCAGCCATATGCAAATCAGTCTTGACTCTGTTCCACTGGGAACAGTCCAGCCCAAACTGCCAGGCCTGGCCCTCCCTAAGCCAGAAAACATGCAACCCTAGACTGTTTTTTTCCCTAATTAGGACTCATAAAGTCACGTATAGCATGGTTCCAGTGGTATATTGACCATGTGACCTATGTATCAGAATACCCATACCACTTAGGGTGACACATTAAAGTGTACAAAAAAGTGATGTATGGAATGTTTGAATTCATCTCAGCCTCTGGTAATCAATTGGGCGGCATCCTCATTTTGGATCCAGCCACATACAAATCAGTTGTGGCCCTGCTCCAATGGGAACAGTCAAAACGAAACTGAAATGTTTCAGCTCATCATGGCTTGGTGCTACTGACACAGCGTGCACAGGACTCATGTTTGGGCATACCCATCCCATTTATGATGACACATTAAAATTTACAAAAAAGTGATGGTTGGAATGCTTAAATTAATCTCAACCAGTGGTAATCACTCTGTCCACATCCCCGACTGCCTTGATTTTGCGAACCATGGCCCCTCAGTTTATTATATCAGTAATAAATAATGACAAACAAAATGAAAAAATTCAATAAGGGGAACCAGAGATAAGTATTTTTAAAGGTTAAATTATTATATTAGAGAGGGCTTTGAATGAGGAAAATGTATCTTTATAGAGGCTAACTAGCTTCTCGATTCCTCACAGTATGGTTTCAGAGCAAACCACTGTACAGAATCGGCTCTGGTAGCAACCTTCAAAAGAATTTAAAATGGGGATTGACAGCACTGGTTTTATTAGATCTAACTGTTGCCTTTGATACAGTCCACAATTCACTCCTCCTAAATTGGCTCCAGTCCCTGGGCTTTGGGAATCCAGCACTGGACTTGCTGAGCTTGCTCCTATGCAATAGGCATCAGACTGTGGACCTCAGGGGTCCTCTACAAGCCCCACACTTTTAAATATCTATGTTACCCCCTGGTCAATCTCATCCATAGTTATGGCTTTGAAGTTTTATCCTATGCGGTGACACACAAATAATAGTGTCTATATCATCTGATGTTGAAGAGGAGGCAAACAATTTCTGTAGTTGCATGTCTCACATTGCAAACTGGATGCAAAGAAACTGCTTGAAGCTAAACCTAGAAAAAAAACGAGGTCTTGCTTTTTGGGAATCATTCCCCCTTCTGGAATTTGTCATGGTGGCAATCTGATCTTGGCCTCTCCCTTCTCCTGCTCAAAAAGCCAGAAATGTGGGAGTCATCTTTGATACCAAACTGTGCTTCTCAGAGCAAAGAAACAAACCAAATCACCTCTTTGTGCTTTTTTCTGCTTAGGACGTTCAAGAAGATCTTTCCGTTCATTCCTTTGGAACTATAAAAAAGAGTGATGGTGTCACTCGTAATCTCAAAGACAGACTATTGCAAAGCCTTCTACTTAGGCACTCACAAGCAACTAGTGAAACAACTTCAATCCCTACAAAATGTAGCCACTAGAATGCTTCTGAAAATTCCCAAGTTTGCTCCCATCTCTCAATTGTTGCAGGGTCTGCACCAGCTCCAAGTTAGGGACAGGATACATTTTAAGGCACAGTGTCTGGTTCATAGGGCTCTTCATCGGACCAGAATTCTTTCAGAAAGAGTTCTCCTAGTATACTCCCAGGTGGAATCTGAGATTAAGTTCAGCTAGAATGGTAACTGTCCCTAGAATAAGTAATGTTAGATGGGTGGGGTGCAGGACCGTCTCTTTTTGTGCTATTAAACCCTGGTATACTTTGCCTCTAACTTTACACTCCCCATCCACCCTGTGCAATTTAGGAAGCAGCTAAAAACCTGGCTTTTTGCTGAATGTGTCTGTCAAGCTTAGTGATCTGCTTTTGCTTTACTGTTTTTCTGATTTTCAACGGCCGGCACCAAGACACCTTTGGGTAATTGGCCTCGATACAAAACAAATTTACATTACATAACAAATTAACAACAAGAGGGGTTGGCCAAGATGGCGGATGGTTGAGAAGTGTCTCCCTCTCTGTCTGCTGGAGATTCTGGGCCCACAGTCCTAAAAGCTTCACAACCAGAATGAAGGGTCTGAATAAAGTGGTAGCAGCCCTGGCATCTTGCCGGGCACCTCTTGGGCATGTTTCTGGGGGCAATTGCCCCAAGATGCATAGCTAGCTGACCTTTGCTGGGGCGTGGTCTTGCTTGATGGCGGAGCAGCGGGCCTAAGAACTCGGATCCCGGGCCTTCACTTGCCTGCTCCCCGGACAAGGCGGACTATACATCGGATCCTTTGCTGATGCCTGTCGGGGGCTGAGACGAGTACCTGAATGCCAAAGTCGGGCCACCCCCCTTGGAGCATGTTGAGTGGCCCGGCGTCCCCACCCGGTGTTGTGAGCTGCCTGCTGAGGTTCAGAGCGGCTCGGAGAAGGCTGTGGTTGGAGGCGGAGTAGACTCTGCTGTGTGGGGGCGATACCAGAGGGCCCACTTGTGTGGAGAGCTCAGATTACCTGCTGTCAGCTAGGCTGAGACGGGCTAAAGCGAGGCCCACATGGCGGACACAGCAGCAGTTGGTGCCATCTCCTGAGTACATGGGGCATTCCACTCTGCGTCTGCTAGCCGGGATGGCCCATCGGATCGAAGAAGCTACGTGGCCTACTGTTGCTGAATGGATGCACTGTACTCAGATAAGTGCCTCCCTGCATTAACACCACATATCACTACTCAATGCCTTCTTCCTATACCCTGCTAGTGCTCTGGACATGACCCCATAATTGCGAGCCACTTCACCTGCCCGAGTTGGGGTGAAGGGAGTTTGGGGATCCCGGATTGACCATTGTCAAGACTACTGTGGGTTACCTGACCCCCCAACAGTGATATCCACCATTGAGCATTGCAGTTTGGCGCTGAAGCAAGGGACATCTGTCCTGGGTCCTGCATACCTTCTCTTCAGTGAACTGTGAAGGCAAAGTTGGATACCAGCTACTCAGCTTGTGTTGTTAGGAATCCCATCAATACTACTTACAAAACCCAGAGGTCTTCTTCCTAGTGTAGCATGCTTCATTTCTCAATAGTCGCTTACTTCTGCGGTTGTGCTTTTTGGTCTCCAGACTATCCGCGAAGCACCCCTCTTATACACACAGCAAACACCTCACCAATATCGCTATAAGACCACATGCGCACAGAATGCCATGGCCCATGGAAAGGGTAAGTATGTTCTGTGAAGGATATGCTACTCAAAACTCCCAGTTTTCAAATGGAAGGTTCCTCGCCAACTCTGGGACTAGTGGAAATGGCAGAATCAGATTGATCTGAAGCTTAACTGAATCACTCCTTAATCGAAGCCCTGTTTACCTCTTTACAAGAAGATCTTCAGACCATGAAATAAGATCTTTCTAGCGACCTTAAGGAGGTCTGCTAGGATCAAGACACCCTCGATAATAGGGTGCCCATGCTTGAAGATTATGAGTAGAGCCAGGAGTAAGAGATCAAGCAACACCAACAGGAGATCCTTTGCCTCCGCGACTCACACCTGGACTTATAGGCTCACGCAGAAGACTTGGAAAATCAATTGCTCTGGAACAATATCCGCATTTGGGGCATCCCATCTGGTGCAGAGGGCTCTGACATCACTGCCTTTGTGGCTAACTGCGATTCTTGAAGCACCTCCGGAATTTGAAATTAAATTTGATCGCACCCCCCGTGTGGGACCTAAAAGACCTATTCAGGCACCACCAGGCGATATCTTAATGTCCGTCCATGAATTTCTATTGAAAGAATGCATCTTTTAAAAGGCCTGAGACAAATACCCGATACAGTTCCAAGGACACGAGCCAACCCTATACCAGGACCTAGCCGCATCTACTCTCCAGAAGCACAGAGCTTTTTGCCTGGTCACTTCTCATCTCTGGTCCACTGGTGTGTCCTAATCCTGAAGACATCCTTTTCGATAGTTTTTTTGATTCAATGGGAAAATCCATCAACTCCGATCACAGGAGGAAGCATGCCTGCTTCTGGACATTAAGGCTGTTTCCCGGGAATGGTCACAGTCAGCCCGGCACGATAATTGGAACCGTAGTGCCCGCAAATGGAGAACCACTAAGCTTTCACCTAAAAGGCTCTGTCCAGACCCGGAGACTATGGCTATGGAATGAATGGCTGTCTCTGGCATCGCTTACTGAAGTCCCTGCAGACCTAGCGTTGACACGAAGCAATTCACGTCCACTTTGTTCAGCTCTTCTTCTCTTTCTCTTCCTTTCTAGCATACTGAGTGGACCCAGGCCACCGCAGGAAAGGGGGAGCGCTGGTCACTGTATCCCTCTCTCTTTCTCTTCTTCCCATAGGGCACTGAGCCATGGACATTGACAATATTTGTAATGTTTCTGTACTTGTTTGTTGGCCCGTCAGTGGGTTGTTAATTTATTTTTTACTCCTGTGACTCTTCTATTTTAGATCTCTTTCACAGGCAGTTCTCATTGGAGGTGACCTCCCCTTGATATCCTTGGTAGTTCACACGTCCATTGCCCAGGGATCTTCACATAGACACCTTGATTGCTGTCTCACCCCTATCCTGATGACAAAGGATCTCAAGATTGTCACCTTTAATGTGAAGGGTCTGAATAATCCAATAAAGAGACACACTATTCTCTCATATTTGGAACACTTGGGTCCATATTTGTCTCATACAGGAAACACACCTCTTGGGTGATACTCACAGATTTCGTTCCAGGGTGTTTCCCCAACAATACTTTTCATCCCTTTCTCTAAAACTGTAGGGATGGCTATTCTCATCTTTAACACCTCTCATGGCAAGATCAGTCCTACACAGGCAGAAATTAAATGGAGGCTACTGGCTTATTTAGCTACTGTAGGTTCTCAAAGCCTTACCTTGGGTATGGTTTACATCCCTATTGACGGGCAGGAACCTTTTATCCGCTGTGCGATGACAGAGATGACCAGGTCACCTGACAGGTAGATGTTGCTGGGGGAGACCTTAATCTGGCCATTGACTATGAGCTGGACAGCTTAGCCCAATGCCATGGACAACCCGGGGTACTTTCCAGAGATGGGGTGCTATGGCTACAAGATATAGGTCTGGCAGACATCTGGCAGACCCTTCATCCTCACACTAGAGATCATGCTTTTTAGTCCCACACTCACAAGACAAATGCCACAATACATTACTTTTTGGGGTCACTGGGGATCACCTCCATGACCACCGCCTCTGAGATAGAGCCTCGCTCATTGTCAGACGATGCTGCAGTGACTCTTGCTCTGCCCATCCATCTGGATAGTCCGTCCACCAAACCCTGGTGCCAGCATGAAACTCTTTTGCATCTCCCCGAAGTTGTGAAGCAAATTACCAAAACTTTAGAGGATTTCCTACCTTTTAACACCCCTGACATCTTTATCACTACTCTTTGGGAAACCCTAAAGGCTGTTGTGATGGAGCAGGGTTTCATACCTAAAGAAACTTGCGTGGATTCAGTCCTCTCGAAATAACATGTAACAAATTAACCAACATGTTTGTTAAGTATTAATAATTGCAGCACACTGCATTTCAGTATCTAGGGGAAGCTTTCCTATGTGCTTTTACTAACAGTAACCCGAATGTCTTGAAATGGCCGCTGAAAACACGGGAACTTTTCTGCACATGCGTCTGCTACATCTACGTGGTGTGACGTATCTATGCTTTTGGTGGGAATTATTTGCAGCTGCACACTAGTGCCTAAGATGTCTGCTTCATGTCTCACATACTAATGCACATGCTCCTGCTCAAACTAAACTTTGTATGTCCTGCTTAACTACTAATGATATAGTTAAAATAAGGTAATGGGGTTAGAGTAGAAATAAGTGGTATACAGTGCATTCATTTATTTTGATATTTTAACGTGTCTCTTTTTTACTTTATTATTAGCTCGTATTTGGGCCTGAAGGGTGTCGCAAACTCCATTTTGAAAAGGCTGGGTCTGCACAGATGAACAAAGAAATCCTTGCAGCATTGTCATTGAACTGCAGCCAAAGTCCTGACTTACCCAAAATGTTCCTGGGAGCCTCACCTTGTGACCCGGAGCAAGAAGAAGAAATTGAATGATTTTGAATATATTGTATATGAATTGAAACTAATACTGATGGGTGGAATAAAATCATGGCAAAGTAGAATTATGGACGGGAACATTGATCAATTACATCAAATAGAAATGATCTCATCTTGGTATGGGTTGATGACCTCTCCTCATCTTTCTGACCAATCAAATGAAGGTAACACATATAATTTGCAACATTAGGGGGGTGGTACACACTCTGAAATGGTTTAACTAAGGTAGGCTTAGTCAGTTAGATAGTCTGACTTGCCACAGACCTGTCACTGAGCCAACGTATGCTGAAGAAGAATCGTGGATGCCGCAGACCTCAGAGGGCTGGTCGAGCACTCTGAATCGGGAAATTGCTGAGGAAGAAAATTCTGTCACCCAGAAGGGAGTTCAAGAGTCGCTGCAGAGAGGGGTGTGACACTGGCGTTGCACTTAGCGGAGGTTACCTGTCCTGTCTTACACCTGATCTGTCCTGTTGGCACCTGATTAGTCGGGAGCCCTTCCCTGTCCCAGCCCGTGGCCAGGGTTGGTCCTTGCACCATTCTAGGTAAATATAAATCCGTGTGGTATGTCCATGTACCATTTCCCTTTCTCACCCTTCCCAGGTACCTATGTCTAAAAGTATATATTTTGAGTCTCGCAAGATTTTTGCTTTAATAATTATTTTCTTACTTGCAAATTCTCTAATTTCGCTGTTATGGTATCTGACTCACAAAACATTGCATAGATAAAGTGTTTAAACCTTCGCCTGAGTCTGTGGTTATTCCATGAAAGTAAAGGTTATAATATACCTATTATTCTAACCCCTTTTTGATTCATCAGAATTTGGACTTATAACATAAGTGACAAGGATTTGGTAAGTCATGGTATACAGGTATTTAAGTCCTAAGGTGAATAAAACTCTGATAGGCAGGTAGATAAAATTGATTACCGGTTCAAGGTATGAATGTTTATGGGCCCAGGTGAGTACGAAGTTTTGAGCAGGTAATCTCGCGCCATCTGTTGTAAAGGGTGGATTTATTGCGATCTCCTCTGCAGACAATAAGATCCATCAAGACAAATGGGATCATCTTACCCGTCAGATCCTGGAATTAGAATAAATCCACAAATGAACTGGAGCTACCTGGGTTATAGCTGAGGCGTTTTGAAACTTTTATAAAGACTTCTACACAGCTCAACAGCTGCCCTTTATGGCTACACACCAGATCAGGCTGCTGACTTAGACCGCCATATTTGTATTGAAGAGGTTGTCTCCGCCATTAATTGTCAAAAACTACTTAAATCCCCAGAACCAGATGGTTTTCCCCACTTTTTTATAAAATGTTCTTCCCAACTATAGCGCCTATCCTCACTCGATTGTTTAATGCAATAGGAGACCTTTCTGGTGTTCTCCCTTTGATGTTATTGGCATCCATAATTGTTCATTCGAAACCGGATAAAGATAAATTGCACTGTGCATCATACAGATCAACACCCTTCTTAATTTCAACCTTAAACTCTTCACCGGGATCCTGGCCACTTTAGTCCACTATTACCAGGTCTTATAGATAGTGACCAAGCAGGTTTTGTGCAGAACTGCCAATGTAAAGACAACACAAAAAGGCTACTCCATCTTATCGAGAAAGCCCAACATTCTGACATAGAACACATGTTATGGGTGTTAGACATGGAAAAAGCATTCAATAGAGTCCACTGGCCATACTTGGTGGCCCCTCTGTAAATGGATTTGTAGCAGCTGCACACAGCCAGCAATGGTGGTCTGGGTGAAAGGGCATTTCTCAACTCTATTCTAGATCTGCTGAGGCATGAGACAGGGGTGCCCACTCTCTCTCACTCTATATATAGAGCCTATGTTTCAAATAGTTCAGTATAACCCCCTCATAACAATCATTCTCTTCAGGGGAGAGAGGCATTTCATTAACCTCTATGCGGCTGATATAGCCAACTTAGAGGAACCCTGGTCTTTCTAGCTGAGCTTGAGGCATTTGTCCATGTAGTGGGCTTTGAAGTGAATATACATGAATTTAAAACTCTTTATCTATAACTTCAGACCTCCAATCAGGACGCTTTGCAACATTGTAATCCGGTACAATGGGCATAAGCGTTGATCCCTTATTTGGAGATATAGCTCACTGCCAAGACCCAGAAGACGGTGTCTCTTAATGATAAGAATTTACTCCATCAGAGCTGATCAGACTTCCATTGCTGGAAGCCGTATAGTCTCTCTTGGCTTGGCCGTATTGCAGATCTGAAAATGACAATACTGCTGAAGATATTTATTTTTCCTGTGCTCCCAGTGGAGCCCCCCTGGAGTGCTTCGTACTCTCCAACAAGAGATCAACCACATTGTGTGGGCAGATAAACGGTCCAAATAAGTAAATATCTAAGCTACAACTCCCCGGGGAGGGAGCTCTGGGCATACCGAACCTGCATCGATATTACCAGGCTACACAGCTTAGGGCCCTTCTGGAATGGTCTTGCAACGAATGCGAAAAGCATTGGCTTTTCTTGGACAGAGCAGTGGCTGGGCAGCCTCTGTGAAGAATTCCCTTCCTTCATAAATCCACATGCCCCAAAAGTTTGCATCTATCTCCTATCACTATAACTATAACCCACTATAACCACTGGGACACATAGCCTGTTCGGAGCGGGCTCTCTTCCTTCCCCTCACCTTTAACACCCATCGTGGACAATCTTGACTTTCTCTCAGGTCTGGATTCCCTGGCCTTTCAACACTGGAACCAGGAAGGCTGCATGTCCATTGGCCATCTATTAGATGAGGAGGGACCTTTGATCTTCAAGGACTCTGTTCTAATCATGCCCTGCCTGAAACTGAATGCTTCAGTTATGGCCAAATTCAGCACTGGGTGATGCACCCTTCAATATGCCGTAATGCAATACTGAAACTCACCCCTCTTGAAAAGTAGTTGCTTTCAAACACATCAAACACCCATCTTATTATAGAGCTCTATGGTTTCCTAAGACCTGGCACCCCTCAACCCAGGTCTGCAGGCCAGAGACACTGGGAATTGGAAATAGGCCGTACACTAACACAGTGGGAATGCGGCAGGATATTTACTACAGAGCAAGACATACAGTCTGCAATGTTGCTGGCATTGAAATGGTGACCAAAATAGTAACCTACTGGTATCTTACACGTCCCCGGTTACACAAAAGGATCCCAGCTCGCAGGTCGGGGTGTTGGCGCGACTGTGGCTCCTTGGGTAAGTTATATAATTTGTTGGGAGATTGCCCCAGACTCACACCTTATGGCACACAGGTGCTCGATGACATTGACACTCATTTTAACATGCAATTACCACATTTCCCCCCTATATCATTCTGGGCTTACCTGATGCATTCACTTTCCCATTCAAGTCTCAAAGAGGCAGGCAGATTGGTCTTGCTCTGGGTGCAGCTTTGCAAAATATAATGTCGCATTGGGATACGGGGCATGTTCCCAATTACCAAGGATGGTTACACAGACTATGGTATGTTCTTGGCATGGAGCATTTTTCCTTTTCTTTATTGAACCAAGGAACATCTTTCCCTGATCTCTTGTGCCCATTCCAATCGCTCCTGACTTCGGAGTTTCGTGATCTCACCTGCCCCAAATATTTGGCGTGATTCGAGGCCAATTGCAATGGAGCACGGGTCTCATAGATAAACCAGGTTCAACCTGGGACTAAGTCTAAAAAATGGAAGACAAAAATCTTCAGCAGACTGTAGCTGAAGAGGACTCCATGAGGTCGGATAGCTGTTGGTTTTGGTGGGGGAAGCTCAGAGCATGAAAAATTTACATTTCTTTTCCCGGGAAGTTCTCTCACTGACTGGCTACTTTTGACACTTTTCCCCAGTCCAGATTTTCACGTTGCACATAGTTACTTTCTGGGAGTTTCAGCGGGGCAAGATAGCAAGTTGTAGCCAAAGAGGATTCCATAAGGCCAGGTTTTTACTATATGAGGTGCAGCTGAATCAGATTTGCTGCTATGGAGAAGCTCTTGTGGGTAGAAACAGGAATCTTCATCCCAAGGTGTAAGACCTTCGGCGGATATGCTTGGCAGGTTTCCCCTGGTCTTCCAGAGGTCTTGAAGTTGTAAAGGTTTCTAATTTTCAGGTTTTCAGGGGTAGTTGGAGAACTCTATCTAGATACAGCCAAGGGGTCCAGGGCCTCAGAAACAGCACTTGTAGGTCACATCTCACTTCAGCAGAGACAAACAGCACGGTGCATGGCAGGTCCAGTTAGAACTGGTCAGCAATGCGGTTGTAGGAAAAGGTCTTTTGTAGCTTGTTGTTTCCCTGTAGCTTGAACAGGAGGTCATCCTTCCGACTATTAGAGTCTAATTATTTGTCCTGGGTACACGAAGAGTAGATGCAATCTTTCAGAGCTCATTGCAGGCCACAGACAGCTAGTCATGGCCCCTTTTGTTCTTCTTAAGGCCTAGTAGTGTTTGGAGGAGAATGCAAGGAGATACCACATTCATGCCTAACGCTAGCTCTTGGCCTCTCCCTAACCAATATAGTAAAAGTTCTATGGTACAGCCCTATACACTTTTGCAGCAGTTCCTGTTTACCTTACTGCAAACAATCCCATGGCGCCAAAATGAATAAACCCTTTTAACCTTGTGCAGATCCTTCTTACCCACACAGATGGGGGGCCGGCTATGAATAGAACTCTGTGGTCACTCCAAAACAGTTCTGGGTTTGGTGCCTGGCTGACTGGACTGATGGGGGGTGGGGGGGCCCGGCTAATGAATAGAACTCTGTGGCCACTCCAAAACAGTTCTGGGTTTGGTGCCTGGCTGACTGGGCTAACAAAGGCAGGACTGCCCAGGTGCTTTTAAGTTTCCAACTGAACATCCTGCCATGGTACAAAAGCACTTCCCTATACCCATTCTACCTCATTTAGTGCCATTGACCTGCTGGGTGACAGTTGGAAGGTGAATATAAATAAGCCTTCTGCAGTTGCAGCCAGGGAAAATGTAACTTTTTAAAAGTTAATTTTCCTTAATATGTATTAAAAATCCGAATTTGCCATTGAGTTGGGCTTTTTATAAATAGTAAAAAGATTAGTTGAATCATTTAGCTACCCTAACTCAGCAGAATTAATATTTATTATTTACCACGTTTGAGTGGTAAATAATAAACACACAAATGCACAAACACATTGCCAGAGGGTCACATTAGTTACCATATGTTGGAAATGGCCTTTTTTACAGGGTTATCCCCCCACTTTTTGCTTCTTCCTCCTCTTCTTCCTGACCTGCTTTTGTTGGATATAGGACTCTGGGCACTAAGGATCAGTGCTAAAGTTCCTAGGCTCTCCATTTTAATTATGATTATAATTGGTTATCCATGATTGGCATGATTGGTTTACTGGTAAGTTCCTAGTAAGGTGCACAAGGGACTGTAAATCAAATGCTACTAGTGGGCCTGCAGCACTGGATGTGCCGCCCATTTGAGAAGCCCTGTAAAATGTGTCTCAGACCTGCCATTGCAGTGCCTGCACATGCAGTATTAAACAGCCATGTCAACTGGCAAGTGCACCCACTTGCAATGGCCCTTAAACAAAAGGCACCCCTCAGGTAGGCCCAAGGTACCCCCTTGGGCAGGTTGCAGTGTATATGAAAGGTAAGACATGTACTGGTGTATGGTGTTACATGTCCTGACAGTGAAATACTGCAAATTTACTTTTTCACTATTTAAAGTAGCCCCGGGCATAGTGGACTTAGCTGGACTATGTGGAGGGCCACAGAGTTGAGACCAAACTCCGTGGAACTCAATGGAGCTCCGCTACGCCCCCCCCCCTCCCACCCACCCTAGTAACAATTGCTTACAAGTTAAATAAAACAACTTTAAAGTAAATAAAAATAACTTACCTTAGCTGCGGCATCCTCGGGCTGCCCTCTTCCTCTTCATCGCGTTCTCTAGAAAAACTGCACATGTGCCAGCGCCCGCGCATTTCTCGTGAGATATCATGCTATTCTCGTTGTGTTTGAAAACTTTTGGATTAACTGTGAAGTAAAGTTTAAAAGCATTGGTTTATTCTTGGTATCAAAATTGGATTACTATATGAGCAACAGTTTATCATGAGGAAAAATTCCTTTACTATGCAGTGCTACTTATGGGGGCGTAAATTACACGTCCTTTCAATTCTTTTGATCAATATGCCCATGAGATTTGGGACAGGGCACATTGTCTCTTTGCACGCAACAATTCCAACTTTATTAAGAACTATATAAACATGTTAAAGGAAAGGAATGCATTCTTTCATCCCGTGTTCTACTTTCAGAAAGTAGGCATTTTCTTATTTAACCATTCTGTGTGCCTCTTCTGTTTATGTGTTGACTGTCTGGTTTTGATGTGACAGGGACTAGGAATGTGCATTCACTGTAGACAGTCACCAGGGGGGTTGAGGTGTGTCCTGCCTTTCGTGGGTGACTCGTAGTAGGGATAAATAGTCCTGGTATGCATTTAGAGTGGTGGGAGGAGTTTTCACTAGCACTTTAATAGGAGTGTCTCTTCTGCACAATTCTGCCTCCACCTCCTGTAGTGAAGCTGGGCCAAAGACTAGAACTTTGCTGTGAACCTGCTTGAAGAAAAATTTCCAAGGGCTTGTGTGTGCCTACCTCCTGTTCTGAAGTCTCAGGGCCACAAACACTTCACCTGAACCTACTGACCAGCACCTTCAAAAGGGGGCCAATGTCAGTTCCTGGGCCTTGCAAATTGTGTGGTTGGTGCTGTAGAGCACGAAAATCAACTCCAATGCCGTCAGCAGCGCCGCCAGTGACTCCGCAACCTGTGGCGAATTCAGGGGTACCACTCGTGAAGTGCACAATGCACCCCCTGCCTGCATCGCATCTCCAACGCTTGCCAATGCCTGCAATTATCAGTCTTCCCGATGCCAGCGCTCGCCCTGATGCTGTCACTGCCTGCCCAGCATCCTGTTATCACGAAGCCGATAACTGGTGAGGATGACTTCACAAACTCTTCTAAGCTGCATTGCCTCACCGGAACCAACACCTCACTGCTGATGCCACCTTACTTCCCTGTCCGGTACTCAAAAGCCTTGCCTACTCACAGATATGATGCCTCACATCCCCTGTGACAGAAAGGAACTGCCTTCACCTCAGCACTGACGCCTCACCTTCATGACACTGTGCATTGCCTGTTGACTTTGTTTTTCAAGGTACTGTTGTTTGAGGGTCTGTGTGGCTCCATGCCCGGCCCGCACACAGTCACGATTGGTGCCATACTTTGGATTTATGCCAGTCACAATATCGTAATAACCTCAGGTGGTTCTATTTTGCTTCTACAGTATATTTTTGTGATATCTTGATACATGTATGTTGGATTTTTGTCGGATTGGTTTTGTTCGGTTTATGTAAAGATTCTTTATTTTTCTAAACTGATGTGGTGTCAGTTTGAGGTATTTTCACTGTGTTGCTGTTTGTTTGGGTACAAATACTTTGCACATTGTCTTTGGGATAAGCCAGTCAGCTTGTGCCAAGTTGCCAAGGGGTTAATTAAAGTGCGTTACTCCCTTACCCTGACTAGAAGCATAGGTCCCTACTTGGAAAAGATGCCAACTAGAGTCCCCCATTTCTAACACCCCACAATGATAATATTGGGAATGCCTGCTCTTCTTTCCCATTCCACATCAAGTGACAGAATTTATATCACCACACTCCACCTCCTCCACTTCTCAAGTCTCACTGAAGGTGTTACATGTGAGGCCATGACGCAGACGCACACGTCCTGCCCAGTTCCCAGAGCCCTCTCACTCACTTGCTCAGAACAAAATCACAAAAAGCCAGTTAAGCATCTCTTTTAAAACCAATATTCGGATGATATTTTAAAGTAGGGTAAGTGTAAGTTTATTGAGAATGAGTTGGGAATAATTATAAGGGACTATGTGTGTGTGAAATTAAGGTGTGTGTTTGCATAGAGTACAGCAAGATAGCATATGGGAAAAGTTATTGTGTTTGTTTAGTGAATGCCTGTGAGTATTTGGGAATGGCGTTACTTTATTTTTGGGATGACAAGGTATGAGTAGAGTTGTGGATATGTTGGTTGGTAGTAATAGGTAGGCAGATCAAATGCAATGGTTGTAGTTGTGTGTTATAAATGCTTTATTTGAGGATTATGTGAAGTTAACATTGGTTTGCCAGGGTATAGTAATAGTTCTGGTAATTGTAGCAGATAGGATAGGGATGTCAGGGCCAGTGTTAGAATGGAGAGCGGCTTGTTGCAGTCATTGTGAGGTGTGGTTTCTCATGCATATGCTTAAAATATCATAAACATTCATTAGAAAATTATTTGTTGCAAATGACAATCTTTTAAAATTGCATTCCTTCATATTTCTGCCTATCTATTTTAAACATGGTAAAATTGTCATACATACCTATTTGGAACATTTAATTTAAGTCCTTATTATATGGTACTACAAATACCTAAGGCACTGTAAAACATGTCTCCAGGCCTGTCCTTGTAGCCTACGTGTGCAGTTTTAATCTCAATTTTGACCTGGCAAAATAAACATTATGTCAGGCTAAAACCATCCTTTTTCAGTCCTTGTAACTGGTAGGACCTAAATGTCCATAGGGCAGGGTGCATGGTTATTTAAAATTAAGATACATATATTTAATATTTTACATGTCATGGCAGTGAAAAACCAGCAAAGATGTTTATCACTGTGGCGAGGCTGGCCCTCCCATAGCAAAAGACTGTGATTGAACTTTAACATCTTATAGTGCCCAATTTAAGTTTGTGAGCTACTAGAAATATGATTCAAGACTGATATTGATAGTAGTTTTAAATCCAACTCGATGGTAAAGTTAGATTTTATATTGCTGATTTGTAAATTACACTTTTAGAAAATTGTAATTTTCATGCGTGAGTCAAATATGCCTTGCTACCAATGTGCAGTGTCAACTGACTGTTAAATGGCTTCCCTGAGGATAGTTGGGGCTTACCCCAATGACAGTGGGCAATGACAAAAGGTTTGGATAGGGAGAGCTGTTTTCCCTTCTTTGAGTAAGATGGCCAGATAGGCTTTGCCCAGAACCATCCTGAGCTTCAAAGGGTACCTATCCTGTTCCTGGCAGATGTAGCTCACAACTAGTCATTTGACTCCAAATCAGTGGGAAGTAGGAGCTGCCCCAAAACTGGCTTTGATTGACCACTAGGGAAGGTTTGCCAATTCTTTTACTCACAACAGTGGGTAGGCATAGGAAGCTTTGTCCAGAAAAAGAAGGGTTCTACAGTGTCAGATTTAGGTAGAAAGGAATACTGTGGGATAGAGTACAGTAAAACACACAAAAAGTGGTGCAAAGGTGAGCAGGGTCACTCCTGGGAACTTTTACCCCATTGGTTGGGGAATGGCCAGGAGTCTCACCCACCCACTGGCCGCCACTGGGCATAAATGTGGCATTCCCAGTACACTCCTCAGAACACTCCAGGACCTTTCGAGAGTCTAAAGAAGGCCTGCTCTGCTGTTTAAAGGAAGACTGGATCTGTTCGCCTTGGACCCAGAACCACAGAAGTGATTCCCAGGGTTAGTTGGCCAACCTCCTGTTTGAGCTACAGGGGCACACCATGCTCCCCCTTCCCTGCAATTATCCAGGTGACATTGCTGTTGGCCTCTGCTGGAGTGGGTCCTAACCCTCAAGTGGTGCATCTTGATCCTGGACTTTTGGTTGGTGTTGGAGTGTACCCCTCCTAACCCCAAACTGCCCACTTTCTGACTGGAGAATTGTCAGAGACAAGGACCACCATTGAGGGCACAGCCCTTGATGTGGAATTGGCCGTTAGTCTTAGCTTGCTTATTTGCATAGCTAATTGAGATCTGAAATCCAGAAACATTTCTCAGTTCGAACTTAGAGGACTTCATCAGCATTGACATAGGACAAACACCCATCGATGTCGAAGCCATCATGGGGACAGACTTTGGACTTTGCCCACTTAGAGCTTTCCCACATTTGTTGCCAACTGCATCAGGAAATCACTCTTGAACAAACTGCCATTGTTGGGCTCAGCTTCAGATCCAGCTCCCTCATGCCTGCTGACCACTCATTGATGAACACTTTTTCTCCATAAATGTTTTATAAGTCCAACGGAAAACCTTCCACCAGGATTAAACTAGTCCCTATATCCAATAATTACGTTTTCCTGTTTTGGTGTAATTCTAAATTTCTTTGAGATGTTTATTGTGCTGTGATTTGACTTGTTTACTCTTTTTCTGTACTGCCTAACAACTTTTCACATCGCCTCTTACCTAAGTCTGACTGATTTGTGCCAAGCTACCAAAAGGTTAGGCATACATTTTTTGTGTCACTTTTGAGGTTCACCTTGACAAGGATTATGATTATTATTTGAGGCAGGTTCTTACCCCCCCTCAAATAGTAATCCACTGTATTACAAGTTTTATGTAATCACAAAGGATTTCTAATCAGATCATCAGTTACCTTTGATCTGCCTGGTTTTCCTCATCATGTATGGGTGCACAAAGCACAATGTGCAGCATTCAGCAGAGGTGAGTGATTTTTACACCTTCTCTGGTGCATAACCCAGTGCCCCACCATTTCAGTACAGCCATTCAAAGTGACCTTTGAGCAGTCTAAATGCTTGCTCAATCATATTTCATGTATTGTACGCATGTTATGATGGAGTTGTACGTTCAAGAATAGGTTTTATCAGATGCCTTTGCATTTGATACCATAAATCACCTGGATTGGTAGAATAGGTAAGGAATTTTGAGTGTTCTCAGTCCCACAGATCTTATGCTGCTGTACCTCAGAACCTTAGAGAGTTGTATATTGACAACGTATGTGGTATCCTACAGCGTCAATGAATCGAACGTTGAGCCTGGGAACTAGTATTCTGCATGTTCAGGTTACTGATATTTGTTCAATTGTTCTGGGTGCACCAGTTCCACATACAGACAATCAAGGGCACCGATTATGTTGTGAAATGCACCAACAGCATAAAATGTAGCCTTTACACCATTCACTATTTTTTGATCTGTTGTAAAAACAAAATGTACAGTGCTGCCAGTTGCAGTAGGGCACCCATTGCATGTTCTAACACCTTTGAAAATGCAGGCTTTACCCAAAACATTTAGCACCACTGTTGTGTAGTTCCTAATAATACATAGGGTCTGAGCGTTAACCCTTTCTGCGCTGATGACGGAACCGCTCCGTCATCAGCCGCGGTGGCGCTGTGCTGATGGCGGAGCGGTTCCGTCATGGCCCGCCCGACGCGCCTGCGCGGCGCGTTCTATTAAGCGGGCGGGGCCATGACGGAACCGCTCCGTCATGAGCACAGCTCAACTGCGGCTGGTGACGGAGTGGTTCCGCTGCGGCCGCGCGGCCCCCCCACCCCCTTAGCGCTGCGGCGGAATAGCCGCCGCAGCGATGAGGTTAAGATAACATAAACTAAAAGATTGGTGTCCAGACTGATTCCTGACAACCTCAAAGGATATGTTAGCCTTTAGTCCAGCTATCTCACAGTGCCACTATAAGTCCCCTAACCTTACAAAGGAGCTAATCGTTTCGTGCAACTATTGAACATGACAACCCTTGATCCTTCAGGCATCGTGGAAATTGTACAGTACTTTTTGTTCAGTCTCCGTGCTCACCACTTCTCAGAGAGATATACAGAATAAACGATGGGGACATATTCAATAAAAATGTATTCAACCAGCGTCCTTCTAGTATAAAATACGTGTGCAGAAACTGCCTTTAGAAACGGATATATACGATTGCAATAACCAAGTAAATAAAAGGTAAAATTCTACCTTGGTGCTAAAAAAGTGAATATATGCAGGCATATAGATGCATAGCAATAGTCAAGTGTACTCCTAAGATGAGAACTCTAGCTAAGTGTACCTAAGTGTACCTGACATT
Organism: Lissotriton helveticus; assembly: GCF_964261635.1. Lineage (NCBI taxonomy): Eukaryota > Metazoa > Chordata > Amphibia > Caudata > Salamandridae > Lissotriton > Lissotriton helveticus. The sequence continues at coordinate 790,837,958 of NC_136068.1, forward strand.
TATGTAGGTGTAAACCCAAGAATCCCCCTAGGAAAGAGCCAAACCCATTACAAGATGGGAGAAAATAAAAGACTCTGTCTTGGTCTCTGGTTGGACACCCCGCAAGGGATGTCAGACCACTGTGTGCTGGAGTTTCTGTGTGAAAGGACTCCAGCATCTTGTGTCAGCATGGAAGCTTCTCCTCTGCTTTGCCCAGCAAAGCTGTGGTGCTTATATACCCAAAGGTTACCCTCAGAGGGTCTACCTAGTTGTGTGATGATACTGTGAGCCTGTCGTTCAAGAATGACGATAGCGGTTATTTTTGTACAGGGTTATTATACAGAAGATGGTAATCCTGCTTGGAGATACTAAGAATCCTCCTGCATAATAAATTAGGCTAGTGTTTGTAGAAAACCACACAACATTTAATCGGCACATAACTAGGTAAAGGTGTGCGCCAAAGCCGGTGTGTAGACCAAGGTAGGACAAAAGCATGGAATATGTAAAACCGATGCAAAAGCTCTATAAGTTCTCTAAACAGTCAATACACTGTTTAGACTAACTGTGCACCTCGAAAGCCATGGATCTCAGTTAGAGCAAGGAGAAAAAAATAAACAAGAAGATGTTTCTGAATTCCAATTCGGTTTGTTTTGGAAAAAAGGCCGAATTGTTCCCATCACTTGGAGAGCCAAATATTTATGTGTCCTGTGTGGGAGACGCAACATCACTGTTGGTTGCCTTCACCGACGACGGTCCTTGTAACACCTCTTCGATCAGGTCAATGGAGCAAAGGTTATCCTCTCTGGTTCCCACTGCAGCCACTGATGGAGCAATCAACATCTGTGAGCCTTTTGCAGAGCCGGTGTCCATTCGGACAGGAGCTGAAGCATCCCGTGGTGGCTATAAGAATGCCAACATCAACATGGGAATACGCTTAGGGCACTGTAATATTTGGGCTTTTAAGTTTAAGGGGTCCAGTAGTACGTCAACGTCTGGTGGCGCAACCGATGAAAGTGTTAGACAGATGTCCAACACACATTCTTATTTGCAGAATAGGTAGCGGAGCACAGTCAAGATGCAGTTAACCCAGACTGATCTGAACAATAGGACCCAATGCTCGCTTAGCTCCCGAAGCCTAGGTACACCCAGATGGAGTACCATGCGTTCATGGCAACATCGCACCAGGAGTGCTTTTTCCATCCCTTTGGAAGCTGGGATGTCCATTGCACTGCAGGAAAATGTAAACAAGCACACCCACTACCAGCGGTTGGACTAGCAGAAGCCCTCCATAAATGCTTCCCAATGCACTGTGAATAAATGATGAATTAACTCCGAAGATTGTCTGAAAGGTGCTTCATAGTCCAGAACCTATGCTTTTAAATAGGTGCACAATCCCACTTGTATCAGAGTTGTTGAATATACGATGTACCATTTCTCCGAAATGGAGCTGGAAGTTTGTTCGGACTAATTCCTGTATCTCAGCTGAAGACCTTGCAACCTGGAGATCAAACATCTATCAGGCTGAGGTTAAGGCCACATCTTTCTGTAAGAGCATGGCTTTCAGTCTGCTCAGAGAATGAAACCGTATAAGGGAAACATTCAATGAAGGCCATAGCGGCACCTCGCTGACTCTCTGGGTTGGTAAAAACAATACTTGCATATAACAAGTAACCCTGGAATTTACTGTGACCAGATATGTGATGCCTGGCAGCATCCCACAACAACCTTGATCGATCATTCAACATCAAATAACTCTCATTTGAGAGCAGTTTGAACACCAGATGAATCACAGCAACTGGGGAACTCTTTAAGTGACAAAATAGGTTTATAATTGAAGCATTAAATGCTCCATGAAGCATAATATCTTGACAAATTAGAGACCCATTGAAAGAACTCTCACAGTCTGAACCACTGAGAAAAACGCCAGTGTCCCCATTCCTACATCTAAATCTGTATGGTAATCCTCAAGATTCATGGATGTACCCCTCTCCCAATTCTTCATATCTGCCTACCTGGTTATACTGTATTCAGTACTGAAATAGAAATGCTGTGAATGGCAGTGTAATATGGCCATGGATTAACCAATATGTGGAAGGTGACTCAGCCACAGTACAAGGTAATTGGTCAATTTTTTTCAATGTCAGCATTGTATAAAATAGAGACGTACTGTTGATATACCGCCAGGGCATGTGACCAGAACGCAGTGATTGCAGTGTCCAGCTTAGTAATAGAATGGATCTCAATTGCTCATGTTGAAGAATAGACAAATCCTGTTCAATTATATCTATCGCAGAAGACATAATGTTACCCAGTGAATAAATCCTGGAGGTCAGTGTGGTCATATCATAATTGACCACTGCCAAAACCTTTTCTAGGTTAACCCTATCAAGTTCACGCAATCTCTCAGCAGCCTCTTGTTGAGAGATGTTCCATTTTTTGTTGTAATTAGCATATAAGAAGCACTTCTGAGGTGGCTTCTGGGTACCTAACAAAAAATCCCTAAGATCCATGTCATCGGAGAGTAATGACAAGTGTTGTTTCACCTGGGACAGTGTTGCGGTTTCTAGACATTTTAAGCATAACTTCCCAACACTGTAAGATGTCATCACCCCCGCATTTTCTGTTTGTACATAGCGCTGGTCAGGCCTATGAATACTAAACCCTTCGGTGGTACCCCTGAATCTTGACTAACACATATTAGTGTTGATAGGCCAAACCAGCCATACTTTCCAATTGTGGTCTGCTGAATTGTATGAACCATCATGTAAGATGTCATCTAGTGTAGCCTAGCCGAGTTAAGTATATTTTGCCACCCCTCAAAGTGTAAGAGTGAGGGAATCCGAGATGTGCTCAAGTCCTTTATCTTTGCTAGTCCAAGACAGGAAGTCTGTTGCACTGTGTTGTTCAGGAAGATAATTTGCTGTGGAATGAGGGATGCTCAAAATTAGCCCTTGGTTCCCTGAACTTGCCAAATAAGCAAACTTTTGTGCAAACGCTTGTGAACTACATTTAGGTGGTGTCGGACAATGTTCCCATTGATAGTAAGAGAAAATATTACCCGGGATACTTGCTTTGTGCAGGAAATGATTACCATAGGTTTGGTAACAATGCGTGGTGTCAAAATCAGATGTACCATCATACAACTCCTTTCTTGAAAACGCAGCAGATTCTTCTAAATCTGGCAGCACAGTATTAACAGTTTCAAAGTCCCAATCATCAGAGAAAGTATTGGAGGTGATGACATCACTTAAAGACATTTTAAACAAGTGTAGTATTTTCAAAAGTTCAGTTGGACCATATACATCATATTCAACCCTATCCCAAACTATTCCCTCAGGAACTGGAACTGCTGTAATGTTCACTAAGGACAGGTCTCTATGTTCATGGTGTGATCAAGTTCACATGTTCCACTGAGGTGCATTCTGGGAGATAACGTCCATTCAGGAGCAGGAAAAGGACAGTCATGATACCTATTCAAAGGACCACGAAAAGTAGACCAATTGCAATCCAGAGCTGTAGCCAGGGAGTAACAAAGTAAGTCCTTTTCTGCCAAAGGTAGAAATCACGTAGTTTTTGCTTATGGGAAACAGGAGCTGGCGTTCACTCAGGTTCACTTGGATCCAATGAGAAAGTATCAAAATCGATGAAGTAGCCAGACGAAGTTTGATCTATCTTTGGTAGCTCAGCAGAATTTGTATAACTGTCCGATGACTCGTCTCGAGGCATATTCATGTACATGTTGATATTAAGCCAAATTGAGTTCTGTGTTTTATTTGTATTTTGTTGTTAGTGTTCCATTTCAACATGCACAAGTTCCAGTTTAAATCTCTCTGTATTATTTTTAAAGCCGTACATGACCTAGGGCCCAAACAATTGCAGAGTACATTTAAATAGTATGTCCCTACCAGAGGTTTGCGATCATCCTCAGCTAAACTTGTAAAGGCACCTAAGTTTAAGAGAATAAAACTGAGAGGAAGAGCCTTTGGTACAACAACCGCTCGACTGTGGAATTCACTGCCGACCAGCCTCAGGCAGGTGGAAGATCTTCTGCAGTTTAGAAGGAAATTGAAGACCTGGCTCTAGCCTAATGGTGCTGTTTAGGTCCTTTTTGGGTATGACCTTCACTGCAATATATGTGCCTGGTTTGAGGTACACCAGCGACAGGATTCCCATGGGGTGATAGTGCACTTTATAAGTATGCCTAACCTTTAACATTTAACATTTAACATTCCATTGTTGGTAACTCTGTCAATTCATAGAATAGGATCTTTGAAGGTAATTCATCTTTCAGTCGGAACTTCCTGTATTGTAGCGACAGGATATCGGTGGCTACCCTGGAGCCCAACCGGCCTACTATTCAGTATCGGCCACATAGTATGGTTTGATCAGATCATTGGAGACAAATCTCTTTTTTTTTCTTGCCGGCAAGGGGCGGAAGAAGTACTGTTCTTGTTCCTTTGACAGCTATGCCCAAATTCTTTTTTGTCCACGATTTCTTCTCTGAGCAGGTACCCAATCTTCGGGACCCAGGCAGGTCTTGCCGGAACAGTTCTTTCCAAGTGGCTGTGCGTTTTACTTGGACGTTGCTGTGTACTGCCCGGAATTAATTGAGTTCTTGTAAAGCAGCCAAATATTCATTAATGTCAAAGGGTTCTTCGTCTGCCACTGCGCTGCTACAATTGAGGCTGGGTACCCACATTCTAATCCCAAACAGGACTTCATATAGAGTGCGGCCCCCCAGGGAACTTCTTGCCATATTATTAAGTGCCCTCTGGACCCCACAGAGGTGATTGACCCAACTGCCACCCAAGCCTAATACCATTGCTATTAAGGTTTGATTTAAGTCCTGTTTTTTCTTCTCCACAATCGATTTTCCCTCAGGATGATATAACGAGGAGTACCGCAAGACCACACCCAAAGTTCCCATAGCTTCTATGTAAGCCTGAGAGCTAAAAGCAGGGCCACAATCAGAATGTAATGTGTCAATTGCGTATGTCCCTATAAAGACTCGCAAATCCTTTATAACAGTTCAAGCATCAGCCGAGCGATGTGGCCAAACCCACAGGAATCTAGAGCATGAATCCACTGCCACCAGGATGTACCTATAAGCCCCGTCAGATTGTAATGGGCCAATGTGGTGCAAGTAGATACCTGTGAAATGTTCTCTGATATAAGTAATGGTGTTTGCAGTGGGTGTGCTATGGTGGAGCCCTTCATCTGCTGACATAGTTGCACTTAAGAACAAAACCTTTGGTCTGTAAGGTAAGACCTGATCACCAATAACGCTGTTTCAGTAGTGAAACCATTGCAGTAATACCTGCATGTGCTCAACCCAGACCCTCACGTGAAGCTAGAATTAAACCTAATTTTCAACCAATGTTTGGCATTACTCTATCCCCTAATCCTGGGATTTGAGCATATGGAATGTTTTGAGCATCTAATTTGTAGGAGTACTTGAGTGGAAAACCTTTTCGGCAAGGCTGAGCTGTTGTTACACATAGCTTCCACAGCTATTGTTATCTGTCGATCTACCCTCGTACTAGAACGAGTTATTGCAGCAACGGCAGCAGTTCTCACTGTCACCTTGGCGGCTTCATCCACCAATGAATTCCCTTCAACGTGCACTCCACACTAATGACTCACTGTATGAATTACATGAGCTTGTGGCAGGCCATTTTCAGCTCTACCACTTGTTCCCAAAATAACTTGTGCTTTATTGTGCAACCTTTGGAATCTCTAAATCCATTTGGCCCCAATAGTGAAGATATTCATTTTAAGACTGGACACAGTAAAACGAATCACACACAATAAGAGTGGGGAATTCCCGATCCGTAATTTTTAGTGCTAGTATCAGGGCTTTTAGTTCTGACAGTTGTGTTGTGCAGTCTCCTAGAGAGTATGTATTGCTAGGATAGAACTTGTTGTCCCGCATACATCCCTTTACAATCGCACATGCTGCACTGGATTGCTGTTTACTTCCAACGGCATGCTGGGCAGATCCATCAGTGTAAATGATGTATTCATACTGATCTAGAGGTATTATTTAATTCAGAAGAAGACATTCTTGTTCGTATTGCAGGAATTCTTGTGTTTTTAATGTAGAATCAAACTTGTAGTCTACATCTGTTGCAGTGAGAGAATTAGCCTATTGTATCCAGCTTGGATGCAGTGCTTTTGCGTTTGGAACGCTTGCTTTTGTAAAAGCCTCTAAGGTCGGTACTGGAGTCATGACAATTATTCGTTTCCCATGAGCTACTGCTTTTTCTCTCACTATGGCAATCTGTACTGCATCAGTATTTTTTCTGTGGATGCAAAATGCATCTCAGCGTTTGTGTCCAAATTAGATTTGCAGGCAATGGATTCTGTTTCGCCTTCATTGAAGGTGAGGTAGGAATATTGATGGTTCAGCACCCAGAGTTGGTGATAATGTATAATCAAGCATTTTTACATTCCTACTCCACAAAGGCTTTACCCGATAAAACATGATGCACAGAAACAGGTCAGGAAGATCAACTTGATTACCAAGGGGCAATCGAGAATTGCACCTCTTCCATGAAAAGTCCTTTGTTTCCTGTAATGAAAGCCGACAATTCAAACCATCTAGTTTTTTAGGCATTTGAAAATATGCACAGATATATTTGCAGTACAGAATGCACACAGTGTCGCATTAATGAATAACATTGTGCGGAAGAAATTCAAAACAACACAGGATATCTCAAGTGGATTCCTTTGTCAGAATGTAGAGCCTCAAAGCAGATATTTGATAGCATTTTCAGTGCTCAGCTCTCAGTGCCAATTCTGTAGAGTGCCCCAAGGGTATAAGAATAGCCCTGGGTTGTTCTCAACAAGAGTAACAGAGCTACTTCAAAAATGTGATGAGGAGGCCTTGTCCTACGTAGATGATATTTATCTGATGGATGATGAATTATTGGATCACTTGCACAGGGTAAACAACATAATGTTGGGGTTCACCTCTGAGGGCTACAAATGTAACTTAAAAAAATAATAATTGCCCTCCTCAATGTCCTATTTTTAGGATATGAGCTCTCAAGGGAAAGAAAATTACTAGCAGCTAATGTTTTAGAAAAATGTGCACTGCTCCACCTCCAAAAACTTACAATCCATTTTAGAATTCCTGAATTTTGGCAGGACAGACAATTTGGATTATGTAGAAAAAGTAAATCCTTTTTGCGACTTAATTAGTTTTGTTTCCCAGTTCGACATTGAACACAAGAACACAATGAAATTGTCTGTTCCAAACAAGCTGGCATAATAGCTTCCGAACACTTACATACATGTGTAAATACTACATATCTGGTGATCCGTGTACTCGTGGGTCAATCTGGTTACACCTACCTCACCTTCATAATATGCAAGAAATAGAAGGGTCAAGGCAATAGAATCTCTCACTCGCCAAGTTAGGCAAAGTTCAAATGTTTGGCGCAATGAACCTGGAGTGCAACTCTTCTATACTCCTAATGGAAACACTAATTCACTGACAAAATTAAATATTGATCGTTCAGCACCCAGAGTCGGTGATAACGCATAATCAAGTGTTTTTACATTCCATGTAAAATCACATACATTTCATAGTAACAATATTCATGACAATTCAGTACTGAGACATAACAAATGCGTGTAGAGAAGATTTCTTCTTTTAATAAATCCTCATTCATCTTTTGTCTTAAAACCATGTCAGAAAACAAAGGCCAACGCGTTTCATCCACAAGGGACTACATAGGGGCTACAGAAAATTTGTTCAAAAGATAAACACATATTTACAAAAATGTACAGATTAATAAAAATATTCTATATTTACAAAATTGATCAAAGCAGACATTTATGTAATGTTGTAACAATCACAAATCAAATGATGTAGCTTGCATCAGTTATACATTTTTAGTTTTTTGCAGTTTTTCTTTGCAACAAATCAAATTCAAATTTCTCAGTACCTTGTTATCTCTGTTCTAATGGTTTATATTTAATAGGTGTATTCATAACACATAAGCAGTTTACATTTTATCGCAAAAGGCTTCGGATCTTACAAACATTTAGGGCCCGATTCCGATCTCGCTTGGAAGGACACTGAACGCGATCCGGCGGGAAAAAGTACGAGCCTTACGTGTGTTTTCCACCCGACTCGTACAGCTGAACGAGCGAGCAAGTACGATGCGAGCAGAGTGAAATTCACCAACCAAATAGTTCCTAGGTCCAAACCGCTCCGTATGTCTCGTCCAAAAGCAAACCATGCTGTGCAATGGATGCGATTTATGACCGAGCCAGTACGATGCATGTATCGGACATCCGGTGCGAGCTGAAGTTTCCGGCTTGCAAAACGTCCAGAAAAGCTGCCTTTGGGGGTCCGCGTCGGACCCCCTGTTACCTGCAGCCTTACGACTCAGACTCAGGGGGAGACCCAAGGGGCTCCCGAACACAGGCATGTATGGTGTGTATGACACCGATGCGTGTCCACTGTAGGCAGCGCCTTTGTGCGAGACGTACCCATTCAGTCAATGGGAGCCCATGTGCCCGTCATATGACCGGCTCCCATTGACTTCTATGGGAGTCGGACCGAACCGAGTCCGGCCGCATGGAGCCACATCGTACTCGCTCGGTCGGACTGCAGGAGTCCGGCTCGGTCGGAAAACACTCCGGATCCAGCTCGGTCGGAGAGTTTTCCAACCCAGATCGGGCCCTAAGTGTTGTGTCAACATAATCATTAAGTTTCAAATGAACAGACAAATAATTCATGAGACTCTCAAGAAAGCAGAGTTGTTTGACAAATCAGGCGAAAGGCAGATGGGTATACCTCAAAGTTGTTTATATACGTCATTAGTCCAACAAAGTTTGAAGAAGTTTAAGAAAGTATATTCCAAATGTGTCAACTCATTAAGTACTGGGGTTTCTGTAAAAGATGATATAAAAGACCCAAATTAAATCTCAAATATATTTTTAAAAACCAAGGGAAGTTATATTTTCAAAACAAACATCAATAATATGTGTCGAACGTCAGAGAAACAGTATGTCTGACATTCATGGGCCCACATATTGGTCAGGATTCAGATCTTTACCAGAAAAACACAGCTGAGTAGCTTAAAAAAATATGCACAATTAAAGCTGACTTTAATACCTTATGGAGAGCTATAAGCAGTATCTAAAACATAAGTGGAGTTAACATTAAAACTATAAATAGCATTGAAATTTGAGTCCTATTTGCTTTCTGTAACATGAGTGCTCAATGTGGTTAGAACAGTCGCAGCCCCTAATGGAATTAACCATCTGCTTAAAATATTTTGGACTGCATTTTTGTGAAGCCTCAATTAGATGTTTCCAGTTCATATTTTTAAGCTTTATTTTTTTCGTTTTAGGGCACAACTTTTCAATGTTTCCTGGTTTTTAGGATAAGGCTTCACACAAGTTCCTATTAGTGAGAGAGAAAGAAGCATCAAACCAATGAGGACACATTTAAGCTAAGCAATGTGATCACAGTTTTAAAAATGTACTATTATTACAGTGTCACACATTAAAAATGACTCTATATTTTGGTAGGAAGAGCAGTATCTGATATACAGGTCATAGTGAGGTCAAGGCTTGATTTTTAAAATGTTTTCAAGAATGCAGATAGACGAGGAAGATGTTACACTAACCTCAAACCACTGTGCTGAGGGAAAGGTGAAAGATAGGCTTAGCTGGTTTGCACGCAATAGGCTGAAGAGGCAAAAGGGACACAAAGAAGGGTTATTGTCCCCAAAGTTGGCATCCAAAATGTAACTTCAGAAATAATATTTCAAAAGGCCACCAGACAAAAAATTTAATCAATCTTTGAGGTGCAAGTGCAACCCAAGTAAGCTGGCAATTTAGTGGTTTGGCTGAGGTCATTCTTGAGAACTTGATTACATTGTGCGCTAAAATATAATTGCCCTGTTCAGTTCTAGAGGCATTTTAGTGGTAAATCCCCACCTTAGAAAGCTTCAGCTGCAAATCATATAGCAGCTGCACTTCCACATTGGTAATGACTTAATAGCAATCTTACCAGACTTTCAATAATGATGCAGAAATAGAGGGTGAGAAAGATGAAAATGTAAATTTAAATAAATTAACGAAGCTGATAAGTTGTCTTAAATTTTAACGTGAAAACACACTGTAAAATGACACGTAGTCAAACTGTGAGAAAAATGCATTAGGCAGTCATATTCACTGGTAGACCGCTATTATATATCTCTTTAACAAATAGAAGCTTTAGAAATTGCTTAACTTTGCACACATGTATTTCATAGCTTGAACTTAATTTGACTTGCTTAGAATCTTCATCATAACTGCTGAATATTTCGGTTTTATTAAATGTATTATTTTCTTTAAGCTACATGTTCTCATTTGCAATGAGCCTGAACTTCCTATCTATCTTGTATTCATATAATACTGAAGAGAGAATTGCATATTTTAACAATAGCTCTCACTTATATGAAATTCGAAAGCATTACCAAACTAGGAATCTGCTTCTGTCTTTAGTATAGTTCTTTGTCATGCATTAAGAATCCCTGGGAACCAAGGTTAATGTTTCCAGAAACACAAATATTTAGTGATTTCTGCTACATATTTGATAGTAGACTGTCGACTTCATATCTTTTCTGTGGGAAAGAAAGAATGAAGCCTGCTCCCTTCCAGAAGATGTCTTTCCATTGGACAGAAATGTTCTGACCTACAAAAATGTTGTGTGCATGTGTTCTTTTCTTTTATATTATTGTGTATTTTTTCTAGAAAATAGGACTTAGGCTGAAAACTTCTTTCTGAGGAGGTCCTCTTAGTCTCTCTTGGAGACTTTTAACAACCCTTATAGTCCCTGACGGTTGTAGCTCCTGCTGCATCTGTTGCCGATATTTTCTCTGTTGAGGCTTTATTTGTACAGATTGCTACTGCAACTGTGTGCTGATGCTCTTTTGGTATTGAAACTCGGCAGAGTTTCATGGACTACTCTTTATGGGAAGTTTGACTACCAGTGGCGGCTGGTGACATTTGAAAGTGGTGTGGCGTAAAATGATAATCATACTGCACCGTAGCGAGCGAGCGTAGCGAGCGAGCCCGAACCCCCTAAGGAGGGTTCTGGGGGATTTCCCCCCGAGAAAATTTTGAAAAAAGATTGGACAAATGGTGCATTTTCAAGCAAATTTGAGAAAGCAGGAAGGTAAATAAAGCAATTGTGAAAGTGCAGTTATTACATTAATAAAGTGGTGTCATATAACATAGGTAGCTGCTTATTCAGCATAACCACAGAGCTTCATAACAGACTTTGAAACACAATGCATTGCTGAGTACCTCACAGATGTATTTTAATAACAAACAAATAAACAGGACACAAACTAGCAGCATTTAAATAGAGTGTTCACTTTTTGTAATTAAAATCAGCACGTCTGTTTTTAATGAAAGCAAACTTCTCAATGACTTGAACATTGAAGTCTGAGTGTGTGCTTAAGAAACCGTCTACAGCATGCAATGTTCCAACCAAAAAACAAATTGGCTTTAGATAGAAATGGAAGCAGCAGGATGACACCAGGGGTAAATATAAAAAACACATGAGCTTGAAAAACTAGTTTTCACTTACATCTGTTAACTAAACATGGGTTTAATTACAAATTACAAGCTGTATCCTTACTAACACCTTAGTGAGACATTTAACCCATGCTAAGGTTGCTGACTTAGTCCCATCATAATTCCTGAAGCATAATACACCACAGTGAACAGCCAGGAGGCCTATAATTGCTTACACTTTTTATGAGACTAACTACAGATATGACATGTACCTCGGAGACCTTAACAATAAATGTAAAAATCTATGATTTGAGAGTTGCTTGTACCTCACTTGGCAAATCTGCTGTCCCATAAGTGCCAACTGTGATGTCACCTTGACTCTGGCTGGGACATCAGGGAATAAATGCCACGATGGTTCAAGAAGCAGAATGCTCTTTCAAGGCAGCAGAATTTCAATGTTTGACTACAGGCAGAGCACACTCAACCTTTCATACCCCGTAGGTTGGTAAAATGAATATAAAAAAGTGTGTGTTCATAACGTTTTAATTATAGTGCTTAGATACAGTAGAAGAGACGGATCAAGCACTGTACAATATCAAGTCATTATTCTTATTGTTAATATAGGTCTTAGGCATAGGTTGCATACACCAGACCCAAACAAATTCCTACATACAGGCCTTGTGAGGACCATGTATGCTATGGTCAGTTTCTGTAACCAAGCACACATGCTGGTCTCAGCCTTCACTTGATATGGGGCCGCAATAGTGGTAAAAACGGAATTCATCTGGTGCTGTGTTCAAGCCAAAACACCAGTCGACATTGCCAAGTATAAAAATAATGTCTCTAAATATTTATCTTAACTGTTCGCGGTCTTAGATGTACTGAATTGTAGTACAGAGTCATTTTCATCTAAGCTGCAGCAGCACATGGATATTATATTTTCCATGCTCGTACGGTGTACTTTTGTCTGATCTGCAAACACTTTTGTTTAAATTAATAATCACTTTACTTCAAATCATGCATGAAATCGAAAGCAATCAGTAATAAATATCCCGACAGTGAACGATGGAGAGAGACACCCATCAGTCAAAATCCCCAAATGTAATTTGGACCCTGGTATACCCGCAGCTTTGTAATTACATTAACTATTGTGCATCTCAGAATGCTCGATGGGCCTACATGCCTAGAATACCAGTCTGTTCCTCGGATGCCCACTCAAGGCGCCTCAGTAAGCGAGGTTTGAGTAACATGTTCAACTGCCCATTATGGGATGAGTGTGTCATTGTTGTTTTCTCTTGTTGTGGGATACTGGCTCTTCTTTTAACAGTGCAGAGGGCGGGATGTGAAGCTGGCCACATGGTGCACAGTTCCCCTCATCCTGAGTATCGCAACCAAAAATCATGGGGCCCTTGCAGAATGTGACGACGGGCCCTCGGCCTTTACAAACGGATCGGTTACAGGCTGAGGGACGCCTTTATATTGAGTCTGTCCGGAGTCTCCTAAATCTCACATATATTCACTGGCATTGGGCATAACGGGAGCCCCATGATGACGGATTAACTCCATGTCACGCCCAGCCCTCCCTCGGAAAGGCAGGTAGCGCTCAATTCGCTCGAAGGTTTGCCTACAACTAAACAGACTCAATATAAAGGTGTCCCTCGGCCTGTAACCGATCCGTTTGTAAAGGCGAACAACAATAACCGGCACGTCCATTTTCATTTTCGTTGTGTCTGTCAATGTACCACCAACCACACCAACACTATAGATCTGACTAAAAAGCACCTCGCTTTACTAAGAGAAATGCAGTTGTGCTACATCATATTTCGCACTTTTTTGGGAGTCCTGAGTTTTGGCTTATTTAACACAGATAACGTGGGTACAGATGTTTAAATATTGAGCATTTCAATAATCATTGCCACTCGGACACAAGTTTCAAATTTTAAATGACTATAATAAGAAGAAAGAAGTCCTGGCGCCGCACTGTAGCAAATATCACGCGGAGCTAGGCCCAGACAGCGAACGTATGTCAACGGGGGATTTATTGAAATAATTTATATATATGCACACACCTTGCGTCGCTCCTGGAGGTCAGTAGTCAGTGTGTGTCACACACAGTCACTCACTGTCTGTCACAGTCTTGATGATTCTCGAACCACGATCTCACTCGAGTCGACTCCTCGGACTGCACGTGCTCTCCTGCAGAGAGGAGGATTGAATGTCCAGTCCATCCAATCACTGAATGGCTTCACACACACTAAGCCTACAGTCGTCACAGTGATTGGGCATAGACGCTCGCTCCCACCCCCGCGGTGCAAGACTAGACTGGCAACCGCACACCACTACATGCTGCAGCACTGCAGCAGCCAATCCTGACGCTGCTCTCTTCAGAGGAGAGCTGCTCTCTGAGGAGAGCAGCGTCAAGATTGGAGTCAGCAAGAAAAAAACGACGCTCATTTTCGAACCACTGTGGTCTGTGGCTTCGGACATACCCCGTACTCAGACATGCTTGCTTTTGAAAGGCCATAGGGTTAGTAGCTACAGGAAAGGCAGCCGGTCAAACCCCACATGCGCAGTGCGCACTCACTGTGCCAGGCCAGCCCCGCGCAGCCCATAGTAACGACGGTGAGAGTGAGTCATTGCAAGCCAGGCTGGTTGTCACGTCAAATGATGTGATGACGATCGAGCACAGCTTTTTAAAATTAATAAACAGGATTACTTGTATTTTAATTTGCAGCGGCGCGCTCAATTAATTGCCCACTTTTATTAGTGGGGCAACGCCCCACCGCCCAAATGGTGAAACCGCCACTGTTGACTACCTAATTTGATTTTAAAGTTCATGCTCTTTTGTTCTCACTGCTTTCTTGAACTTTCTATGCATTAAATTAGCTTTTGATTCTGGACCTTAATTTAAAATAGGGATTAAGGACTACATGTATTAAGCTAAGTAATAGCGATTCATTAATAGCGAGTCATAAGGAATCGCTATTCCTTATGCATGTAGGTTTCGCTAAAATATTTGCAATTCTTAAACATTCCTTAATCGCGAATCGTAAATTGCAATTTGCAATTAAGGAATGCCTTCCAATTCATTCCTATGGGCCTAGTGGCCTATAGGAATGAATGGGACAGCATTCGCAATTTGCAATTACCAAATAGGTAATCACAATTTGCGCATGCAATCTCAAGGGTGAAAGGGGGCCAAAAGGCCACCCTGATGCACACCCAACAAAGGTAAGTATGCACATGTGGTGCACACACATGCCCTATGGGCATGTGTGTGCACCACATTGCACTTTGAAAAATGCATTATTGTGCCTTTTTCAAAGGCATTAAGGGCCACATGAATTATGTTAAGGAATAGTGATTCCTTAATAGTGATTCTTAAGGAATCGCTATTAGGGAATCGATATTCCTTGTGCGTGTAGGTATCGCTAAAATATTTGCGGTTCCTTCACATTCCTTATTTGCGAATCGCAAATTGCAATTTGCAATTAAGGAATGCCTTCCCGTTCATTCCTATGGGCCTACAGGCCCATAGAAATGAATGGGACAGCATTCGCAATTTGCGATTACCAAATAGGTAATCGCAAATTGCGCATGCCATCTCAAGGTGCAAGGGGGCTAAAAGGCAACCCTGATACACCCCCAACAAAGGTAAGTATGCACATTTGGTGCACACACATACCCTAAGGACATGTGTATGCACCACATTGCACTTCGAAAAATGCATTATTGTGCTTTGTTCAAAGTAAGCACAATTACCATCAACTTTAAGTTGATGGTAATTTTCAATTCAAATTTGCAAAAACACAAATTGCGAATGCATGATGCATCGCAATTGCATACGCAAAATAGGTAATCGCAAAAATTGATATTACCTGTTTTGTGAATGCCTTTGGGCTTGATGCATCGCAAATAGCATTTTCCCGGTCGCAAACGGGCTGCTTCTGCAAATCGGCCCCTTTGCGACCGGTAAAATGCTTGATGCATGTGCCCCTTATTTCTTTACAGAACACACTTGTAATTAATTTTTGCATTGACTCTAACCATATTTTCTCTCGATACATTTCTGTAAAACGTTTTTTATCTGGCTAACTAATTGAATAAAAGATCAAAGAACTTTACTAATGTTTTTATGAGAATAAAGGTTTTAGAAACCAATCCAAAACTTTCAATATTGATTGAACTTAAGAACTGATTAATTTGATGTTGATTGATATGAACAGATGATTTGATTTAGCTTCCATTTAAAAACAGTGACAAAGGCTGTCACCTAGAGGATGCAGAGTAGGAGTCCATTCTTGTGAATCACAGGTTGAACTGGTACTGGAAACTAAATACTGGACCTTTTTCTAAGCTATCAGTTTTCTGGAAGCAGTGTATGGTTCACACCTTGAATAGAGCTATAAAAGGATTACCCAAGCTACAATGAATTACCTGATTCCCGAAATCCATTGGCCAGAACCTGAAGATCTGACAAGGCGATATTCGAAGGCGGTATCTGTTTTGAAGATGTAAGTATTAATAAAGTGATGTGTCGCCTACTGTAATTGTGTTTTTGGTTGTTCGTATAGTGATGAATTGTGATTTGGAGTTCAATGAATGGATGGGTGGAGATGCTATTTGTTTTCATGTAAAGAGGTTGAAGAGTTTCAGACTCGCCATAGTCTAAAAGCCCGGCATTGTTTAAGACAAGTGTTAAAGACACTTGGAAGAGCCATTGTTGTATGATATTTTCTTTTTCCAGGTTTAAGATGTAGAGTGTGAGGTACTATCACATATACCATTAAGATAGAGACACTAAAACATTGTTGTGATTGTTTAACATTGATTGATGTTAGCAGAACCTAATTGTGAAAATGGGTGGCGCAGCATTGTATAGAGAGATTTCACGCAGGTCGAGATTTCACTTGTGTTTGCAGGCCTTCTTGCATGATTGTAGTACTGCTGTTTCTTTTAGTAGAGGAAACACGAATTAATAGATGTTGGTCATGCTATTTGAGTTTTTGTTGAAGTTTGTACAAGTATGAAGAAATTGTAAAGGAGGGTAAACCGATGCAAGGAGTGAAGTCATACGTCATAGAGTTTGCGCTGGAATTGGTTGGTTGGTATGCTTTTGCACTGAGATTGGTTGGTGACATCAAAGTGCCGTGCAGGGATTGGTCAGTGGTTAAGTGAGTACCACATTGTGATTTGTTGACAAAATTCTCAAAAATATTAGCTGTATTAGTATTGGCTTATAGAAAGTTGACATGTCCGGAGTTGAATGAAAATATTGAATTGAAGTTGATATTACCTTCCAATTTATTGTGATCATGAAATGTTTTCAAGAAATAAAAAATGTTGTGAACGGTGATGTTTTAATTCCAGTACAGAAATGTGAAGAGGCACCTCCTGAGGGTATGCCTGCAGACATTATGACAGCAAAATATGGGTTACATACATGCTTTTGTCTTCATAAATGGAGCAGGATTATGGAAAAAAGAGGGTTCATTGAGTTTCTCAAGATATGAAACTTTTGAAACTAGAATTATATAAAATCTAAAGAGAACCCAGTGTAGTAAAGATGCAGAAACATATGCAGATACTTCTGATAGTTTCACCAGCCATACCTCAACTACAAGTTACAGTTCCTACTGTGATTAATACACCTGCTGTTTATAGTACAGCATCATCTCCACCAGTAAATACACAGACCCTAAATAGACCAGTTACAAATGCCCCACAAAATGTTCGTTTGATGCCAGAAGCTCAGAGAGCTGCAGGAGTCCACCTGCAACAGGATTCATTCCAACATCACAAAATTCACAAATTGTTTGGAGACCACCACAGACAGGACAAGCACTCATAGATAGAGAACCGCTTGTTTTAACCACATCTGTGATCACAGGAGAAACAAATTTGATAGAGGATAGATTTTTTTCACCTTGGCTTGAGGAAATGGCAGGGATTAAAAAGCCAGAAAGCACGGATTCACAACTAAATTTGAATCCAGAAAAAGAAAGGATGTTAGATAATAACAACCTAAAAGTGGAATTGGAGAAAATAATAACAGGATGTTTGTAATGGAACAATATTAAAAGAAATTACCACTGCAAGAAAATTACCAGATGAGCAGCTGTAGTACATGATAGGTTGCCAGAATTAGATTAGAAATATGAAATTGATCTTTCCAAAAATTTTAATTTGCAGAAAAGTTACAAAGTTCAAATAGATGACCAAACAATTGAAAATATGCGTGCTACAGGAATGCGTTTCAATATTATGAAACTGCTAAAATGCATTCGCAAATGGAGTGAAACTAAAAAAAATTAAATTAATTGGGCAAAGAGGGAAGCTGAAGCGACAAGAAAGAAAGATAAGATAAATGAGGGAGAAACCACAGCATACCCACTAAGAGAATTAGCAGGAGGAATGTATTTATACATTCCTTGGAGCAGAGGTGATCTTGCCACATTCACGAATAACATTCACAAATAACATTCACAAGACAACCTGCGCAGTGGTACTCACAAGTAGAGCAGTTTATAAAGATTTTGAAGGTGTTGTGGCCTGATTCAAATACATTATTTGATATTGTAGTGCCTAATGACCTGTGGGCTGAGTGTAAGACTGCTGTACAATGGCCAAGTGAGTAGCCAGTGAGAAATGCTAGTGCTAATGCTCCATCTCCTTTAGTTATGGAGAACTATGAAGCCGTGATTACTTTCTTGAAGGGACAAGATTACCAAATGATTTGGATTAAGTTAAAATTAACCAAATGACCCAGGAACGAAAATAATCAGTTCATGAGTTTGATGAAAGGCTGTTACAGGTGTTCCAGCAGCATAGTGGATGCGAATATCCTGAGGAAAAGGATATGGGATTTTATGGGGATTTTATGGGTCACCTGTCCCTTAGGCTTGAGGCCGGAGATCAGTTCGCACATAATGCAAAGTGTGATATGCCAGCAGAACAAATCACTTGATGAAGTTCAGAGATATTCAAAATACTGTAGCAATGAATTGTAGATAAATCAGAGAAAGATCAAGGTGAAGTTTATGTTGGTACAGAGAAGGTTGGCTCAGAAGTGTTTTCAGAATCCTTCTTTTACAGGGAATTAGGGAGGTAAACAAGTTGTTGCTGGTTCACAAGCTGGTTTCCATGGTAACCAATTAGAGTTTGATGTTCCTCAGGGTAGAGGAAGAAGTGTTCCTGTTAAGATGGATTCAGGAGCAGATGTTACTGCTAGGAAAAAGGGTGCTCCTTGTCACGTTTGCCACAGAATCGAGCCTAAGAAGAGGGAGTGTAGATATAATCCTGTTAATCCTAATTGAAATGTACAAATGCAAAAAGGAGTGCAGATGCAAAACATGTCCTCAAAGCAGATCGAGGCGCCTATGCAAGGAGATGTCCCAATGATGCCAGTCCCTCCAGCTCAAATTATTCCACAACACATGAGAAATCCTAGATTCAATTTAAACATATGCCAACACATGGTTTATAGTAATTGACTTGTGTCAAGCTTTCTTTTGGGTGCTTTTGCATGAAGAAAGCCAGTTCCTCTTCTCCTTGGTGTTCCAGCAGAGAGTGTTAGCTTGGAGTAGTGTTATACAGAGAGTCCTTATTTTTTCAACCAGATTCTGTAAAGTTATCGGGAGTCATTACAAATGCCTTACAGACAAGTTCTTGTAACATACATAGATGATCTGATTGTAGCATCAGAAACACAAGAAGCTTGCAAACAAGATACCATTGCCTTGTTGAGTCACCTGGCAGAGAATGGACATAAACTGCCCCCAGGAAAACTGCAGTACTGTCAAAAAGAATTTCAAAATCTGGTACACATTATTGAAAAAGAAGCTAGAAAGGTGTTACCAAAGAGAGTGGAAGCTATTTTTCAAATGAGTCCACCTCAAACTCAAAAGGAAGTTAGGACGCTTTTGGGAAAGATTGGCTACTGTAGACAGTGGCTACCAAACTTTTCCTTGGTGACAAAGCCTACTGAGGCTGACACACAGAGGGGCATATTATCAAGCCTGTGCGATAAAATTATCGCCGATTTATCGGCCGAAAACGGCCGATAAATGGGCGATAATGGGCTTGATAATATGCTCTATGGAATTCCAATCGTAGCCCATGCACATCTAACATGGGCTTCGATTGGAATTCCATAGAGCATATTATCAAGCCCATTATCGCCCCTTTATCGGCCGTTTTCGGCCGATAAAGCGGTGATAATTTTATCGCACAGGCTTGATAATATGCCCAGAGTTCTGTCTGATCCGATTCCATGGGACAGTAATTGTACATGACCCTTCCTAGAGCTGAAAGAAAAATTGGGTCACGGCTCAGCACTAGGAATGCCAGATTACACAAAAGAGTTTACTTTATTTTGCAATGAGAGAGAAGGATGGACACTCAGTGCTGAATCAGATGCACATGATGCACAAAAACCATTCCCTTTTATGGTCCCACACTCAGTGGAGCTTCTATTGACAAGAACAAAAACCCAATATATTACACATAATCCTTTGACAAAGTACAAACAGACCATATTGTCTTCTGACAACGTTGTTCTAAAAAGGTGTCAAATCCTCAATCCAGCAACTCTTTTACCTGTAAATAATATTGTTTGTGGTGAAATTGAGCATTTTAGTTTAGATACCACGGATGTATGCACCAAGCCAGGACCTGATATTAAGAATGAACCCCTAATTGAGCCTGACTAGATCCTTTTTGTAGGCGCCTAACGCGTTAGAAGTAATGAGGTCACATTGAGAGCAACATATGCATGTGCACTATAAATGATGTTGTGGAAGTTTCCTGGCTTCAAAGAGTTACCTCAGCATAAGTTGCAGAATTGATTGTTCTTTGCAGAGCATGCAGTGTAACTGCTCATATGGGAGTGACCATATTTACGGATAGTCAGTACAGCTTTGGTGTTGTCCATGATTTTGGGCAACTATGGTCACAAAGAAGCTTTTTATCAACCTCTGGTGCATCAATTAGGAAAGGAATGTACGTTAAAAAGTTGTTGGAAGATTTACTGTTACCTGAAGAGTTTGTGGTAGGTAAATGTGCAACCCATGAAAGTGGTATAGACTACAGTGCAATGGGAAACAGATATGTTGATTCAGTTGCATGGTAGTGTGCTTTGTCAGCCTGTACATGTAAAGGAAATTTCACGTGTGAGTCCAAGGAGGAAACTTTTTTCACCTTGTTGATGAAAGTGACTGATTCTTGAGATGAATTAAAGAGGATGTAGGAAAATGTTTCAGAAGCAGAACACAACAGCTGTATTAAAGCTGGTTGTGAGAACAATGCAATTGGCATATAGGGTTTAGCTGATGGGATACCGTGTTGCCAGATAGCTTGTTGTTCCCAATGACACAGTACTATCATGGATACACACCTTTAGTCAGAGATACAATGGTCAGAAATTTTTGTCAAAACTGTTCAGAATGCTAGCTGAAGAATTTTGCCGCGGATGTGTAATATGTCAACAAATGAATGCAGTAAAGAAAACATATGTTACACTGAGTCATATAGGGAGATCAGATGGCCATTTCAATAGAATGCAAACGGACTTTATTGAGATGCCTGCTTACAATGGGCTGAGATATGTTCTGGTCATAGTATGTGTCTTCTCAAGATGAGTGAAGGCCTACTCAACCAGAAGAAATGACAGCCTTACTATAGCAAAACTGTTATTACAAGAATTGATCCCAAGGTGTGGCATACTGGTTTCTCTGGAATCAGACAGAGGGAAACATTTCAATACTGAGGTCCCGAAGATGATTTGCACAGCACTACTGATTGAGCACAGATTACCTTGCAGTTACAGACCTAAAGCTTCTGTAGTATTCAGACAGGTCAATGAAATTATTAAGTCTCGGTTAGCAAGAGTTTGTGCTTCAACCTCACTGAAATGGCCGGATGCATTGCCTTTGGTATTGATGAGAACTCAGAGTATCTATTGCCCAATGAGATCCTGATGGGCAGGGCCTTGCTGTACCTGCCTAAGCACTTTTAAACATCACAGATTATATGATACTCGAATGCTGCAAAGGACTGACTAATGCGGTCCTTTCTGTCGCTCACCAGGTTACTACTGCCACAAGAGATCCTCACCAAGATCAGTGCCACAACCTCAATCCAGGTGATCAGGTTGTGATCAAGAAGCACATTCAAAAGACCACAATAGAAAGGCCCCTTCCTGATAATTTTGGTACTGAATACTGCTGTTAAGTGGGCTGTAGTTTCGAATTGGGTGCTTGCCTCTCACATCAAGAAAGTGAAATCCTGAAGAGGCAATAGTGGTCTTTGATCCTCGACAAAGAGCATTGGTGACTGCACCACCACCTTAGAGACCACCGAGACCAGTGATACTGTTACCACAACAGCAGCAAGAAGAGGAAAGAGGTGAAGATTTGCAAATTGAAAAACAAATCTAAGTGCCTAGCATTACCCAAAGTGGCATTGAAGTCTCTAACAAAATAGAAGCAGACACTGATCCTCAAAACGAAAACGTTATTGATACCTTATAAGTAGAGCCAGAAGATCCAGATGAAGAAATAAGTACTGAGATAAGGAGAGCCACCCACAGAGCTGAATTGCCACAGATCTATAGAAAAGAAAGATTAAGAAGGAGTACATCAGTTGATCGAATACCAGCACTATACCTGAAGAGACTGAATCATGTGATGAAAGTGGTGCAGAACAATATCAACAATCTCTAAGATGATCAAAGAGCGCAAGAGTACCTTGTAGAAGGTATTCATCACCTGAATGGTAATAAGTACATAGACAGAGTACTAAACGTCACATTGGATGAATTGTGTGATGTGAGATCTTTACTGTATAAAATCGATGATATAGCATTGAAAAGAAAATTGGAAAAGTCTAAATTGAAAATTGAGAACTATTGAGAGTTGAAAAAAGAAAAACAATAACTGATTGATGAATCAGAATTGTCCTGTCAGGCCTTTATTGTTTTAGTTTCTTATTTTACAGAAGATCAACCTAGGACCGAGTGTGCTGTAGAAGAGTAGGGATACAATTATAGAAGAACATGGAGTAGGGTTAAGGACTGTCTAATTAGAGATCTGAACTGCTGAAAACTAATCATTTTGAAAAGCTACTTACAGGATTCTATACTGAACTGTTGAACCTAATTACACCTTACCAGATTCAGGAGAAATATGTTCCATTAGAAATAAGTGCAAATATATTATGTGCTCAACCTTCATAATAACAGTAATAATAATTACTATACTTAGTGGGGTTTTATTCAACCCCAGATGTAGAGCCTAGATCAAAATAATATACCTAAACCACATACCTACATTAATGACGAAGACCAATTAAGAGCTTCTTTTGCTGTTTACAAGAAAAATGATTTCTCCACTAACGTTTACTCTAGACTAGAACAAAAATACACTCATGGGGATGACACATAAATCATGGTGTTCATCACTCACAGTGTCAGGGATTCTGCCCTTAATTTTAGGAATTGTATGCAGGCAGTCTCGTCCTGGATGGTGGAAAACTTCATGAAATTGAATGGTGAGAAGACTGAGGTCCTGATCTTCGGCAGTAAATTGGACATTTGGTCCAGTGATTGGTGACCGGACACGCTTGGCATCTGTGCCTGCCTTGTATCCCATGGGAACAATCTAGGGGTCATAGTGGACAACTCACTCTCCCTGAGCCTACAGGTCAGCAGGAGAGTGTCCACCTGTTTTGGGATTATCAGAATCCTCAGAAAAATGTCTCATTTTCTCTCTTAAGACTCACGCAAGCAGGCTGTTATTGCTTTGGTAATGTCCAGATTGGACTATTGTATTGCCCTTTATTTGGGCATTAATACAGGCATGGTGCGATGTCTGCAGTTGGTGCAGAATGCTGTGGCCAGACTGGTGATGAGCCTACCAAAATACCACTCAGTTTCAGTCATTAGGATGCAACACTGGCTTCATCTGGACCGTAGGATCCTCTTGTAAACACTGTGCCTAACTCACAATGCCCATTATGGCTCAGGCCCTGATGGTATTAAGGCAATTTTCCATTGTTATGCTCCCACCAGACAGCTCCGGTCCGCAAATAAAAATCTGTTAACAGTATCAAGGTTTAAAAAGCCAAAATAGGCAGGTAGAGCCTTCTCTATTGCTGCAGCTAAGTTGTGGAACTCCCTTCCGGAAGAGCTTTCTGGTCAGGTGTCACATCCTCTCTTCCGTAAAGCCTTGAAGACCTGGCCTGGCTTTTTGCACAGATTTCAGTTTGAGCTTGCCATCTTGCCTGTACATCAGTTCCGCAATAGCGCCTTGACACTCCTTGGGCAAAGTTTAGCACTTTATAAGTTCAACATTCATTCATTCATTCATTCATTCATGCTATAGATGCAAAAGACTGTCATGTGTCCGCTCACTTACCGACATCTGCATCAGAAGTCACTTATCATCACATGCCATTATCTTACTCTATATCTTACAGTATTTTGCTTTTACTTGTTTATAGGCGAGAACATTTTGAATATTTCTGTTCTAATAACGATTTTAAACTTTCACGGGTACCTTTAAAAGAAAGCATGAATTTATAACAGCAAGTGAAAGAAATGGACACAGTTTGGTATTATTGTTTGCCCCCTAGGCCTATAGATAGTTTTATAGCATATAAAAACAGTTTAACCTGCTTAATGACACCTTTAGGGAAGATTTACATAATGGCTTGAGAAGAGAGATGCATAAACATAACATGTACTATAGATAAACATAGTGATGTTTTGAAAAATATTGGGAAGAAAGAAGAAGATTAATTTAGAAAGAAAATGGCTTACCCCAAGCTAAGGTTAGATAGTCAAAACAAAGGTAAGATTTATGTTTTCAGAAGGGGAGCACACAATCGAACTAGACATGTAGGGATCAGTAGCTCTAAACACACATTTGAATTACCAGGCGCAGCATGACAAATTTTACAAGGAGAAGAATCAGCAATTCCCAGAATCTATTTAATTTGTGGACAAAATGCTTACTTCTTTGTACCTGCAGACTGGGAGGGTATTTGTTATTTAGGTGTAATAATTCCTAAGATATACCATGTACAGAGTATAAATACATTAACAAAGATACAGCAATAATAACGTGAAAACACACTGCAAAATGACATGCAGTCAAACTGTAATATGCATTAGGCAGTCATATTCACTGGTAGGCTACTGTTATATTTGTATTTAACAAATAGAAGATTTAGAAAGTGCTGAACTATGCACAAATGTATTTGATAGCTTGACCATAATGTGACTGGCTTTGAATCTTCATCATAACTGCCGAATGTTCCGGTTTTATACACTGTATAATTTTCTTTCTGTTCTTGTTTGCACCAAGCTTGAACTTACAATCTATCTTGTGTTCATATAATACTGAATAGAGAATTGCATATTTTAACAAATGAAATACGAAAACATTACCTAACTAGAAATCTGCAAGTAAATGTTTCTGTCTTTAGTATAGTTCATTTACAAACAGTAAAACATTGAACAAGTAATAGAATAGACTCTGCATTAAGCTTCTCCGGGAACGAATCTTAACACTTTCAGAAACAGAAATATTTAATGATATCTGTTACATATTTCATAGTAGACTCTCGACTTCATGTGTTTTCCGTGCGAAAGGAAGAACAAAGCCTGCCCACCATCGAAATATATCTTTCCATTGGACAGAAGTGATCTGACCTGCAACAATGTTGTTTACAAATGTTCTTGTCTTTTAAATTAGTGCATGTTTCTAGCTAGAAAACTGAATTTAGAATTAGGCTGAAGACTTCTTTCCTAGGAGATACTCCTAGGTTCTCTTGGATACTTTTAACCACTGTTCTCGTCCCTGACAGTTGTAGCTACTGCTGCATCTGTTGCCCCATATTTTCCCTGTTGAGGCTTTATTTATACTGAATGCTACTGAACTTTATGCTGATGCTGTTTTGATAATGAGACTTAGCTGAGTTTCATGGACTGCTCTTTATGGTGAGTTCAAGTACCTAATTTGATTTTAAACTTCATACTCCTTTGATCTAACTCTTTTCTCAAACTTTAATAGACAGCATGAATTGCATGTAGTAGTTGTAATAACTTTATTTGTTTAAAATACCCATCAAAGTATACACAAAACAAATAAAATCGCAGTACCAACAATCAATACACAAGGAGACCGGTACATAAAACTCACTTTCGAAGGGAGACCTGTGTGCACAAGAATGCCTCATCATCATTTTAGCCTTTAAAATTACACTCACACTATTCGTTTAAGACTTTTCTTGTGGGGTGGTAATGTTCCTCCAGGTAACACAATATAATAAAACTCAAGGGAAGAGTGGGCGAAATACAGCAAGTACTAAAATTCAGGCTAATTTAAAATATGTATTACTTTAAAAATATGTGCCAAGCAAGAGATAATACATTTACAAGTGTTGTCCTCTAATGTGTATTGGGGCTGCGCAACAAATACATAAAGTGACCGTGCATAGTGCAAGTTGGCAGATAAGCAGCAATACATTGAAGTAAGCATCAATCTAGGGAACACATCAATCTATAGCATTTAAAACATTTAGGGGCAGATGTATGAAGCTCAAATGGGTTCGCAAACGCTGAAATTCGCAGGCGTTTGCGAACTCATTTTCAGTAAATGCTATGTATGTAGCAAATTTGAGTGCAAAATAAGGAATCACAAATTTGCGATTTATTATTTTGCGATTGCATTTAAGGAATCGCAAATTTTGTGATTCCTTAAATGCAATGTATGAAGCACCCAAGTTGTGCGATTTCTCATTAAGAAATCGCAAATTACCACCAAGTTGAAGTTGGTGGTAATTTGCGATTTCTTTCACAAAAGCACGTATTTGCATTTGTGAAGGTGCCATGTGGCGCACATACATGCCCTTAGGGCATGTATGTGCACCATTTGCGCACACATGTGAATTTCAGGGGTGCATCAGGGTGTCCTTATGACAACCTTGCATCCTTGAAATTATTCTCAATTTGCGAATCGCAAATTGAGAATAACTTCCCATTCATTCCTATGGCCTTCCTGGCCCATAGAAATGAATGGGAAATTATTCCTTAATCGCGAATTTGCAATTTGCTATTCGCAAATAAGGAATAATAAGAAATCGCTAAAAAAAATTGCGATTTATTTAGATACATACCATTTTGCAATTCTCAAATAGCGATTCTCAAAAAATCGCGATTTGAGAATCGCAAATAGGTATTTTGATGCATCTGCCCCTTAGTCTTTAAACCACACAGCTTGCAAAAATGTACTTACAGCAAACACTATATTTGGTGACGTGTCGCTTTTTAAAATCCTGAATGCTTCCAGGTGGCTACGGGTAGCCATATCGCGGCAGATTGGAACTAGCCATTTCCGACATGAGAGATGATACTTCCTACAGAAGAACAATACATGTTTCTCATCTTCAATACCCATGCTACATAAATTGCATGTTTTTTTTCAGCTTTTGAATCTGGACCTTAATTTAGAATATGGATTAATTCCTTTATGGATCACACTTTTTTTTAAATTATTATTAATATTAATGATTCCAACCATATTTTCTCTTGATACATTTCTGTAAACAGATTTAATCTGACTTACTAATTGAATAAAAAGATCGAAGAATTTTACTAATTTCTTTATGAGAAACAAGGTTTTCAGAACCAATCTAAAACTCTCAGCATTGACTGAACTTAAGTACTGATTGATTTTGATGTTGATTAATATGATTTGATGATTTGATTTAGCTTCCATTTAAAAACAGATGCCAAAACCTGTCACCTAGAAGAAGGATTTGGTGTGAAGTTGGAGTCCATTCTTGTAGGTCACAGGTTGAACTGGTACTGGAAACTAAAATATTGGACCCTTTTCTGCACTATCAAGGGATCCTTAATAGCTGTAAAACAGTAAAAAAAGAAACTGCAAGAAACAGGCTTCCGCCACATGCTCTTGTTCTCGGGCCAGTTCAAGATCCTAATAGATCATTGACATGTTATTTAAGGACACCTCAGAACCCTGGACTGTATTAAAAACACAAAGAGGGTGCTGGTGATGAGGATTTGACTGACTCATCAAAGCCCAAATGACAGCATAGGTGGTACAGAGATGCTGCAAGCACTAAATAACCATCTGAGAAACAAGTGGAATGCAAAGAAACAGCTGCACTTGAGATGGCTAACAGCTTAGGGGCCCGGGGGGAGACTAGTAACAAATGGGAACAATGCTGACTCCGCTGTGGGAAGTGCAGAGTCACTGAGATAGGATATGGAAGAGTGCCCTGAAACTGCCCCAAGAATGACAGATGACTTATGAGAAGCTGTTCAAACTATTACCTGTACTCATGTTAAGTAAATCGAGAGACATGTGGGACTCCAAAACTGTGCTAAACACCACCAAGGCCTCTTGAGTTGGATCAGTTGGTAAATATTTCAATGATATGGATGGAAAGCATAATGACAGAATGATGATTTGATTGAACTGCTACCCACCAAAACTCCTTTGACTAATAAAATCATGGGGGAAGTGGAGAATGTTAATGTTCAAATCATTGTTGTTTGGATGGAGGTCAATTACCCATCCAACCTGGAGTAGGGAGATGGCATTGGATACATATATGTATTCTCTACCATGGCAATTTTGTATTTTCTGGTTGATGGTGCCGGAAGATGTTTAGAGGATCATGGCCCCCAGAAGACTGGGATCTGTAAAGGTGGCGGTAGAAGAGTATCTGAATCACCAGAATGGCCTCTACATTTATTAGCAACTTACTCCATCTGTGGAATGTGAGAGGTGTGGGATCCATTAGCAAACAATACAACAAAGACCCTGTAATACTTGGAGCAGACCATGGTGGATGTGGCTCTCCTTCACGAGACACACCTTAAAGAAGAAGTGGCTAAGCTGAGAATGAGTTAGAGGGGACAACTATATGCCACAAACTACTCTCCACAAACTACTTTGCATTTTCCAGGGGGACATTGAGTTGGAAAAGGCTGGGTGGTTGAATCTAGTAATGTCTGCAAATACAAGGAATGTGCTTTGTTATTATTCAGAGGAAATTCAATGGAATACACATGTTGTGGGGTTGAGTGTATGTCCCAAAGGTAAAGCTGGTGCGGTTTGTTGATTCTATGTCACCCATACCATCTTTAGATACACAGTCCCTAACAGCAGAGACTGTGTGCAGATCCAAATTAGCATTAAAAGAGGGTCTCCCTGTGATTTCCTTCCTGCCCCAGTCCTACAGCAAATTGAGTTGCCATCCATGAAGATTGTTATGGAGCTACTTAATGCTTCTCTCCAAGAGACCATGGTCCCACTTGAATGGAAACATGCCATGGTCCTTCCCCTTTTGAAGGCCTGTTTCACTGCTTCCATTTTTTTCCAACATTCTGGAAAAACATGTAAATTTACAACTAACAAAGTTTATTGAATCTTCTAACTTCCTACATTTATCTCAGTCAGGCTTCAGAGCGGGCATTTTGACTAAGATGCTCCTCAATACCTGCGAAATCTAGTCCATCCGTACCAGCCTTCTCACATGTTGCGTTCCATGACTCAGGAAAAATGTGTTGTTCCCAGGATTAAACTCACAAAAATGGGTGGTCGTTCCTTTTCCTATATTGGCCCATCCTTGTGGAATTCTCTCCCCATAGTGTGAGAAAGTGAGTTTCTGTTGCAGTACCCACCCACTTTTTACCTGATACCTGATGCACTTTTCCTTGGTGTGCCGTGGGTCCCTGCCAATCAGGTACCCAGGGCCTGTGTTCCTTCCCTAATAACTGGACAAAGCCTAAACCCAATTGGTATCTCTGGCCACATGTCAGCCCCTAGTTAATGGTACCCTAGGTACCCAGGGCATTGTGACCAGAGAAGACCCCTAAGGGCTGCAGCACTTATTGTGCCACCCTTAGGGGCCCTGTACCCTGACACACACAGTGCAGAAGTAAACAAAGAGTCGACATGGCACACATCCCTGTGTGCCATGCACACAACCCACTGCCCTGGCATACATCAGCCACCCCTTTAGCTGGGTGCCCTATGCCAGTGGTGTGGGTACAGGTGCATGAGCCCTGTGCCCCTACAGTACCCAGTGCCATTCCTGGGCACTGTGAGTGCAGTGGTGCCATTAAGAGTATATGGTGCTGGGAGGCTGTCATTATGAACTCCACAGCACCATAATGGCTACACTGAAGGCCGACAAGTTTGATATCAAACTTCTCAGCACATTAAACCCACACTGATGCCAGTGTGGGATTTAATGTAAAATGCACTACAGAGGAAATCTTAGAGATGCCCCCTGAAACCTAACCTACAATCCACGTCTTGTCTGTGAGGCTGCCTAGGCTGCCACACAGCAGACATGTTGCTGGACCCCAGTGTGGAGAGCTCCCGCTCTCCTGGGCCTGCAAAAATGCACATCCTGGGATGAGGTGCCAAGCCTCCTCCCCCAGGATGGGCAGGGGAAGCTTCAAAGGCATTCCGCCTTTGTGAGCTTCTCCAGACCACTTACTGTACTCAGCAACTGGCACCCACCAGTTCTGAACCCCACTCGGGCGGGAAGACTGGCGGAAAAACCTACGTCAGAAAGTGGGGTGTGCCAGCCTGTGCCAACTACACCCCTCTGGTGGGAGAGGCGAGGTGATGCACGACCCCAGGCTCCTGCCATCTTGAAGATGGGGAGCCCTGCCCAATCACAGCTAGGCTCCAGCCCCCCTCCCACAGGATAGTAGCCGGCTAGGGGGTGTACCCACCCAGGACAGGGACCCATGGTCCCTGCCCTTGCCCGACCTGTAAAGCCCCTAAATTTAGTATTCCACAGATCCAGATTCCGAAACAAGAAAAAAGAACAAGAAACAAGAAGACCTGCCATGCAGCTACTAAAAAGAGGAAGACACCAACTGATTGGCCCCAGCCCTATCGACCTCTCGACCCTCGAACCTGCTCCTGCTAAACCCCGGCGTCTCCAGTGGTCAGCAACCTCAAAAACCCTGAAGGACCTGACTGCCTTGTGACTCTGACTCACTGGCTCTCCCACGAGCCGTGGTACTGCTCAAAGCAAGTAACAAGCCCTGGCATCAGCCCAGAACTGCGAACCCTGCACACTCTGCACCCGCAAGCCTGGCCTGTGCCAGAGTGAATCAAGACCCCGAGGACGTCCCCCCGGCGATTCTGACTTGTAATCCAGTGCCCAAGGACCCTCCTCGAAGACCCCGACAACGCCTGCAGCCTCAGGACAAGGGACCCCTCCGACCGCGACCAGCAGGGGGTGAGATTTCCCAACCTCAAAAGACACCCTTGCACCCGGTGCCCCACGGCCCCCTGTGCCCAACTCCTGGGTGCCTACCTATCCTCCAAGATCCCAACTTATCCCTCAAAGTGTAGGTCGCTCCATTAGATCCTCTGTCCCCGAGCCTGTAGCCTTTGTTCCCTTTTCAAGATCCTCATTGAATAACATTCAAGTACTCACCTGTGATCAGGAGAGAAGCCAGTACTGTACCTTGTAGCCCAGTACTGAACCGCAAAAGTAATCCTAACTGGGTTTACTAGTGACCTGAATTTTCTCCATAGGAATCCATTGTTTGTTTTTCTATGAAATTACTTCTAAAATGTCTTCATTATAAGTATGAAGAGAAGGCAACTAGCCTGCTTATAGTTCAATTTCCCTAATGAAGGGCATTATCAGTCATTCCTGATATGAAGTGTGAACACGGTTACCTACTCATACACCTCTAGATAATTAAATGATTCTGATAAACAGTACTCTTGGATTCTTAACAGATTTCCTATGGTCTAGTATAGAGCAGGAAACAAGAAATAACCTGAATGGGTGCATAGCGGCGTATGAGATTCAGTCATCTATAGAGGATTTAGTGGCGAAGAATTCATCTGAGCATAGGCTCCAGATAGACTATGGTATTGGTACTGAATTAATTATTCAAATATGCTGAGTGAGCTAGTGCTCTTCTGTCTTGAGCTTGAGCTACTGCTTCACCTCTTTGCTCAAGACATCTATTAAGATTCTGGCCAAAGTTTTAGTCTAAGTAATGTTGCACAGGCTTCTGCAACCCACTTTGGTGCTCCATTCAGCCAAAGTCCTATAAATATCTTTGAGGTATGGGAGTCTCAGAGTCTGCTCATCATAGGCTGCAGGGTAGACCATCATTTTGTGCTATGCCCCTGGCAATCAATACATTGAGAAGTATAGACCTTGATTTGATACATCCTTCTCAGGCTCGATTTGTGCCAATGTACTCCTCTGGCAACAAAATAAGGACCTTATCATATTTTTGGTGGCAAGTCCATAATGATCTGAACAAGAAGATTGACCTCTACTTAGCTGCAGAAAAAAAAAACATTTGATTTTGTTGAATGCTGATACCTGCTTACTACCAGAGGTACTAGGCAGAGCTACTCAATCTCTCCGTTAATAACCTCACAGCAATCTCCAGGGATGCAGAGTATTTTGATATCAACATGCTCTCAAAGTATTTCTTAGATACAAAAGATATCTTTCTTACCATATTAAATATGTCCTCCTTAATACTGGACCTTAAGTCAAATATCTTACATTTGTCATTTTCTTCAGTATATCACACGGTATCACACAAACTGGAACAAGAGTGAGGCTCTGTCACTCAGAATTAGCACTAGGAAAAATGTGATCAGTATGTTCCCCTTTATGTGGAAATGCGAAGTCTCCGGAGATCAGTAATGTTGGCCTGGTCAGGGGAGTATCTGGCAGCCTGTTTTCCAATGCCCTTATTTCAAGTTCTTGTTGTGTCAGCACTCTTTACAGTGTTTTTTATGCACTCACCACTTGGCTAAGGCAGTAATCTTGCATTAGGGCTTTAAGCACATCTCATCTTACATTGCTGTGCTCATTAATGCAGTGATTAATTGGGGAGTATTCCCTTATAAGGTCAGCCAATGGATCTCTAAATGTGGGTTAAAGAAGGTGAGGCATCTGGAGTTTCCATGTTGGTTTGGGGGACAGACCCCGATCGAACTTGACACTAATCATTAACAGGTAATGATCAAAGAATGTGCTTCTAAGTTATTTTATGGAAAAAACATGGGTACCAAACTCAGGGGAGCATATTAGCTTGTCCAACCTCTCATGCAGATCATGGACTGGGAAATAGAAACAATAGTCTCTCCGCATGCAATTCCACTGTTTCCAAATGTTAGCAAATCACCAGTTCCTCCACCATGTCTAGAAAACCTTTGCCAGTCACACATAGGGGGATTCTGGCAGTTGAGATGTGGACCTATTCAGATTTGTTACTGTTATTGTTAAAATAATTTTATAATGCGCACAGCTACCCAACAAGGGTTTCCCAGCGCAAACCTGAAGGAACAAAAAGAAGAGAGAGATTATTGATTAAACAACCAAGGGGTATATTAGCAAGAACGTCATTAAAATGATCGCTGTTTTAGCGGCAGAAAACTCCTGCTAGAATGGCGATAATGGGCTTGCTAATATGCGTTATAGAATTCCAATAGAAGTCCAGGTTAGATGTCCTGCACATCTAATCTGGGATTCTATTGGAATTCTATAATGCATATTAGCAAGCCCATTATCGCCGTTTTAGCTGCAGTTTCCTACCTCTAAAGCGGCAATAATTTTAACAACGTTCTTGGTAATATGCCCCCAAATTTTTAGATGTTTATGGAAATTCTTGTGAAGTGTTTCTTTGCGAATCGTTATATGTGAGGAAGTGGCTCTATATGTACTGGATCAAAGTAAGGTACAGTGTGTATAGAGGCCACAAACCTCAGAGGTATTACAGAGGTTAAAGTCAGGTCTGACCTCACTCTCTAAAGTGGTAGCTTGATCGAGCAGTAAGGCAGTACCCGAGGATAGTGTAAATCATTTGTTGTACACACTCAGTCAGCAAAAGGTTTCACACACTCAAGGACTGAATTCCAGGCCAATTGTTTATATATCAAAAGATATAGTTGTTTTATTTTCAGAACCAATAGGTATCAAAATATACTTTTCTCAATATGAGAGGTCTCAGATGAGTACCTTGCAGAAAGGCAATAAACTTGGTAAACACAATAGGTACAGGGGTTGCAGTAGGCAACACAATTCTAAACACAATTTAGCATTGAGCTCAATCGTTTTTTCTACATAAATGCAGCTGGTTACTTTATCAATTACTTTTGTAATCCCAGGACTGGATCCTGGATTCAGTTTTGGGGTCTAGGATGAAAACAGTTGAGCAAAAACGATGTGGCTATTGCACTGATTTTTAAGAAATATAAAGATATTTTAAAAGTTCACACTTGGAAACTTTTCAGTGAAAATCGGGCAATGTTATCCAATGGGAGAACATTCAGGTTACAGGAAATATACATTCTCGTTACTTTTGTAATCCAGGACTGGGCTCCTAGATCCAGCCATGGGGTCTCTACGCAAAACAGGTAAGCAATTACATTTCAGTAGTTGGTATGATTTTTAAGAAAATAGGTAAATAAGGTAGTTATGACTCAACCATCAGAGTATTGTGCATTCTTCAACAAATGTAATTTTCTGAAAATGCATCCCGAGATACCAAATGATTTGAAATGTATAATAATAAATCATCTGAATATGCCGAAAATGTTATTTCATCAACTCGAAATGTATTTCCTGACACAATTTATATTCATCTCATTTTCTCTAGAAATGGCTAAATGGACGAAATAAAAAGTATAGGGGAAAGAGGGTATCTCTGGCGTGTCCCTCTTTTAAGATGAAAATAGTATGATTGCTTACTGTTAACACACACTGAGGGTTTAGGAGTGCAATGAAGTAAAGCAATATACAGTAATAGTCCGTGACCTAACCCATGCTACTGCAAGGCCTTCCTCAATTAAAAAGACCAACAGCCTTTTCAGCTTCAAGTGTGATTTCAACTAGATGGATCTTACTTTCATTACCAGTAAAATGTTCTGCCTTCACAAGCCCAGAATATTCCTCGCCAATCAGGTCAGGAATATAATCATTAATAGATGTTGCCAAAATCTTTGCCAAAATTTACACTCAGTATTATTGAGCAAGATAGGTCTATAATTTTTTATTTTGAAGTAGACATAACATTGTCTCCAGAAAAGAGACTTCAGGATTATTAACAGATTTAAAATGTTGGAAAAGCCATTATAACTTTGGAACCAAACCTTTAAAAAACAAAGCCTATATTCATCATAAAAAACATTTGGATCTGGTGCTTTGTTCTTGAGGAGTGTGGCAATAAAATTAAATATTTCTCATTCATCAATATCCTTTTCTGACAGGGATAAATGAATGCTATGTTCCTGATCTTTAGGAAAAGAATCGAAAAAGTCATCCAAAGCATCAACGGATGGGATTTCGTCTAGATTGTATAGCTCTGTAAAATATTCTGGAAAGATTTTAAAATATTCTGCACATTTGCATTGTCTACTTCCCTTGGCACAATAATTACATCAAGAGTAGACTTCTGT
This sequence comes from Lissotriton helveticus, assembly GCF_964261635.1. Classification (NCBI taxonomy): domain Eukaryota; kingdom Metazoa; phylum Chordata; class Amphibia; order Caudata; family Salamandridae; genus Lissotriton; species Lissotriton helveticus. The sequence goes on from NC_136068.1 coordinate 790,872,958, forward strand.
TCTTTAATTTTGAGGTAATTTCTCAACATTTTCCCCACTATATTTTTCCTACCATAATAGCAAGCATTCATTTCCAACAATGCACTGCAAACTACTTCCACAGGCTTTTTTTTATTAAACTCTAGTTTTGCTTGGGTATAGATACATTATAGCATCTTTATCATTTGATGAATAGTACCCATACATGTGTTTCTTAATTTGTTGTAGAATGGCAGGGGATTACTTTCTGCAGCATAATTAAGGAGGTGTCTACTAGCCATTTACCTTAACGCGCCCCAGCTGATATATCTGGATCAGAGTTGTGTACCATATTAATTTCAAAATAGTCGCTGACAAATCTTTAAAACCCTTCCACAAAGCACATATCTGGCAGCAAAAAAATGAATAAAGTGCCATCTTTGAGCTCCCGTGAACATTATCCCAATCCGCAATATCATGAAACAAAAATCAAAGTAGCACCAATACTTAGGAGTTTGTGAGAACTTTACAGGCAAGTATATCATCAATGCTTGACCCAGATTGATGAGCAGGTAAATGTAGCATATATTCCATGAGATCAGGATTAAAAGGTTTCCAAGCAATCAGTGCCATGCCAGAGATGGCTCTTTTAAAAGCCTTCTGCATATTTTTCGAGATATATTTAGTGGCTGTGTACAACTGATTGCAATCCCTTTCAACAAAAATATTCTCACATGAGCAACCTATGAGTTTAGTAGAAATTGGATTCCAAAATTGTAAAATAACCCTTTTAGGACAGTATACATTAGGTATTGAAAGTAAACACCATTATTTTTTTATATAGATAATGAGCAATCTTCCTTTATCATCTGTCTCATTTAGAATACCCTCTATAGCTCAAGATTTGAGAAACAAAATTACCACTTCATTTTTGTGATTAATTGCAGGCAATTAATATACTTGACCCACCACCATTTCTCTAGAGACAATATATTTCTCAACTAAATATATTTCCAGTAACAATGCAACTTGACAATTCACTTTTGACAAGTGAGTGAGGACCCTTTATTACTGCAGCCCTAGACGTTGCATGAAATTATATGGAGATTACACAGCTTGACCATTGAGAAAAAAGATATACATCTTTTTTTATACACTGTAAGTATACATAATAGGAGTACAAAACCACATTCATAGGTTATGTATTATGGCTCAAAAGAATCAAAAAGAGGAGATAGAAGCATTTTTTGTGAGGTGCACTCTGCTTCCAGTGCTTAACTTAGGAGTAATCAGTAGAAGTGCTCGCACACCGTTCTCTTTGTTTTAGAATCTCTTTAATTTCAATGGTAGTGGGGCCCACACTGAACACATTCCTTTCGAGCACTTATTGGTTGTGCAGGATGTCCTAATGGTCCTTTTAACATTCCATTGATTTTTAACCTTGCTATTTTTCCTATTTCTGTTTATTGGTGTTATTTTAGAGGATCTTAAGCAATTTTAACTCACTCATTTGGCACAGATCCCACCATGTCTCTTGGGATAGAGACTCAACCGCCTGGTGTAGGAAAGGCCCTATGATGATGCGATTGGCCACAAGTATGCCAGTGTCTAACATATGAAACAGAATAAAGTGGTCAGTGGGGGCCTCACTAACGTCAAATGAAGAGACTCTAAAACAAAGAGAATGATGTGGGAACACCCCTAATGATTACCGCTATGTAATATGACAGCAGGATAAGGCTACCTAACTATAAGGCATGTCAAAGAAATAGAGAAAGGATAGGAGAAACAGAAAAAAGACAGGAGAAAATAGGGATTCAGACAACAATTCCCACTGAATAAAGAAAAAAACAGTGTAAAAAGCCAACTAGACTCTGACCATAGGAGTACAGTTTCAAAAGAGTGCATTGACAATGAGGAGCGATAGAACACCAAAGACAAGGGCTACCCCACCTTGAACTTGTAGAAAAAAAGAAAAGCTAATTATACAAGTATGAAGAGCATTATGATATTGAACTTACCCCAAAATACCTAAGAGTGATGCAAAGCCAGCTCAATAGAGGTGTACTTAGAATCAAAACATGCAGCAGACATCACAAAGAACATCCACCACAGACCCATGAGGACACAGATATCTGTAAAGACATAGTAAAGTACATAAAACAGAGAAATGAGGACTTTCTTCTTGAAAGTCTCATATCAATATATAGTTATAAATAGACTGTCAATTCCAATGAAAAGAAATTGTCCGGCAGAACAAAAGACTTACGTTTGGCTGACTTCCATTGCTTGTCCATTATGTGGTTGAACAAATTCACATATCTAGTTAGAATATTCATAAGCAGTTATCATTTCTTTACGTCACTTTAAACAGACATGAATGGGTCAAAGCAAATCTTGCATTAATTAATTACAGTGGTGGATGCAGATCTCGAAACATTTAATTCAAAATTGTAACTCTGGAAATGACCTGGAAGAAAAAGATTTTTTTGTCCTGACCATAACAGCTATTTCCTAAGTTTTGCAGCAGACAGTGCTCTCATTGAACCAGTATAGTGTAGAAATGATCATTTAGTACCCATTGTTTTACATAGTCTATTTTCTGAAACCTTGGACCAATTCGGTGAGCCCTTGAGATGTTAAGTGAAGAAGAGTCTGTGTTAAGGATATCGAGTCTCAAAAGGTCAGTCTTATCAAAGCCCTCTCCACCATCCAGAACATCATAAATTCTAAAATTATTTTTCCTGGTCCGGTTTTCTTTAGCGTGTTTTTTGTAGGGAGATCTATTTCTTTAGCCATTACTTTAACTTTAGGTGTAACGTCTTGGACATCACTAATTCTTCCTTCTGTGTCTGACTCCACACTTGACCACATATCCTCTGTTTTCTGAAACAGTGCTTGCTGTCTGTTTCAACCACAAATGGCTTTATTAAGAATTCATACATAACATCTTTCTGAGTGAGAAAGTAGGAGACTTTGTAAGTGATGCCAGGACTTTCTTTTGTCTAATGAATGAGATGCAGGAGGAGGAGTTAATGAGTAAACCAATACATCCGAAACTATTCAATAGCATAATGACTAATTCCTGCTATTGCATTTTAACACCTGTAAGATTCCCATAAAGTACATGGTTAATGACTACTTTTAGGAATTTTGGTTATTAGTAGTGTGGCCTTCACAAGTAATAGGTCCACAATTGTTCTTACTCGGAGCCAAGCACCCCATTGTAGCGCTAGACTCTCACAGGGTAGCGAAGCACAGCAGTACAAGGCCTACTCAGGGGAGGTGGTGTGGGCAAGTAATCACTGTTAACTTGCATGAAATAATAGCACTCAATAAATGATTGTCCAGTCAGTACTTTTTCTTTAGAAAAAGAGAACATATATTTATTACACACACTACTAAATACTACGCACTAATTTACAGGTATGTACAATAGGAGATGGAACATACCATAGATGACATCGCATAATCACCTTTCACCCCTTAAGGTGTTCATACAAACACATAAAGAAATTCTATTCTTTTAGCTTGGTCAAGGGTTTAAGAATAGCAAACAACATATTAAAGACATCATTTTGTGTGTAAATGCAATCATTTTGATAACTGTATCGTATATGTTAGTATAAACTGTTACAAAACAACATTACAGAGTGCTAAAACAGTCAGATAAAAACTACTGTGTCTAAACTGAAAGTATTTAAAAAATAAATATATCACCTACTACTTATTTAAATATCTAAAACCTAATAGTAGTTTAGACAGCAGCAAAGGAAACAATAGCTGTATAAGCCACTTCCTCTTATACTGTGACTGAAAACATTAAAACCCATCATTAAAAAAATGGATGAAGATTAATATAACATCAGGGGAACAACAGCAAAATATTATGGTGTTTCATCACATTCAAAGAGTAAATTAAGTTAAAACTGATTATTTGCAAATTGATACTTCATGCGATTAGCAGTATAAACCCAGTTTGATAAGATAATTAGCGGCTTTCAAAAAATCAGTTTTCCACCAACATCATGAATTTCGTAAAGGCAATATTTAAGCGCAAATTGTTCAGGTCCAGACACGCAATGAATGCCTGTCTGCCTATAGGAACAAATACCATCTTCTTTTAACAGCTTCTTCAACAGTGAACTCCATTCAACCAGTAGAATAGGACAGATACATACAATGTGAACAGTAGTCTCAACTGCTGAATTACACAGCCTTGAGTAAGCACCTTGCTGCGCTGCCCTACGTCAAAGTGAAAGGGCAGAAATGCACCAAATTACTCCGATACGGTGCATTCCTGTCCTTTCCCACTGCGCTGGCCCAGTTTTGGCAGCCTAGCGCCAATGCAAGCACCCTTTCCCCATGGTACATGTGGTGCCTGTGTTACACGCAGGGTTGTTTTTGTGCATGAAGAGGCACCTTTGTGCACAAAAACAATTCTGGGAGGTTGTTTCCTCTTTCCATGTGTGTTGCTGAATGCAACACACCTCGAAAGAGGAAAAACAAAGAGAACTAAAGTTAATTTTTTTATATGCCTCACCTCCGGAGGTGTATGGTTTTGGCACATCCCCACGGTTAGAAGGTCTTGTAAATCTGGGAAAGTGTAAAAATCCATGAGTGTTGCATGGGAACACCCACCACAATGCCCATTTAATGCCTCCCGAGCACACATTTATGCAATGCAGCGATTTACACTGCCTTGCCATTCACCATATATATGAGGCTATTCAAAGCCACACAAAGTGACTTTGCTGGGCCTCATAGATATGATTTCAAGGTTTGCACCACCGGAGCATTGCAAAAAGTGATGCTCCGCCAGTGCAAGGGGCTCATACATATGTTCCTGTGTCTACAGGAATATTGATCACTGACCATCAGAAACTTGTCTCCAGAAAATGTTTCAACCACTAACATGCTGACATTGTAACTGAGATACCTGACGCTGTATCATGTCTGCACAAGACACTTTTCTGAATATGCATGTAATTACAGAAAGTGCAATGCACAGTGCTTATCTAGAGTTGGTGTTTGACAGAAACTTGTTTTGAATCCCTGAGACATAATTGAGGTAGGTTAGCCGCTATCATCATTACACTGTGCAGCACATCACTCAATAAGTGCCTCTCAGCAACCCAAAAGAGTCCAGCCACGCAGGAATGCAGTGGTAATGATTCAAATCAGATGGTGGCTTCTGGCCTAGGGCCAGAGACTACCAGCTTGGTGCTTTTCTTCTGTTTCTTGTCTTGGAGCTGCATCAAAACCACTCCAGTAGTGAGTCTGGATTTCCTGAAACTGAGTAAGTCACAGAAAATGTATGTGGCTCCGGATGCAATCTGAAGATAGTACTGGTCACTCCAGTATGTTCCTGGTAGGCTGCAAGTGAAGAGACTGCTCTCACAACAGGCTGTGCTGCCTGACCCAACCATACCCCTATGCCCTATGTCCCTATTATAGTCACAACTTTGATATCTAGTGTGGGTGGCCCATCTGAAAAGTTTGACCAGCTGACTTTGTTTTACAGTCCGACCATACCACACTGTGTAATCCAGCAGTGACACAAGGGCTTGTGCCTACTGCTGAAGATACCATAAATGAATCTGCTACATGAAATCTGAATTTACTCTGGCTAAATCACTTGGGATGGGGGCCCGCCATGCCCATGGACTGGTTGAGTCATGGTGAATGTGCTAGTGAGAGGACCATGCAGAGCCATGTATGTTGCCCTCTGGCCTACGCCTACCATTCTAGCTTTGTCACAGCAGCTCGGTATTCATCTGTGACTTAAAACAGAAGGTTTCAGGACCCTGGGAAATCCATGAATTGCCATCCATTACCAGTAGGCTTTAATTCCATTTGAGATACACAGAGCTGAACTTTAACTGATGCACTGCAAGAGGAAAACACCAAAAGGAAGTTTTGACTCAATGAAACTCAGCACCCAAAGTTGCAGCTCTGCGCTGCATTGAATCAAAGAATGAGACATGGTGCTGGCATTCTGTTCCTCAAAGGATGAAATCTACTAAGATATGGTGCTAGTTTTCTCTTACTCTAATGCTTGCTCACCTCTGCTGTCATGTGCCAATGCATGAATCCCTTCACTGTAGTACAAGGGTGTATATGTTCTACCGATCATAGGTTTTGTAATGGAGAAGACCCTTCCAGCACAAAAATGTTATTTCCATACTTGCCCCACTTTTCTCTGTTTTACAGAGTGCAAAACTCATGCTAAGTGGAAAAGAATTGAAGACTTAAAAAAAGTTCTTCTCTGTAATGTTAGCCATGAGGAGGCATGATTTCTTAGTGAAAATCCCAGATTGTGAGAAAATTGATTATTATTTGGGGTGGATGGAAGTCCACCACAAGTAATAATGTCCCTATCTTGACTCCGAGCGTTCTTTCAGGACTCTACCAAGGAGGGCACCGAGCAGTCAGATACAGGGTTAAAGAAAAAGTCAACTTTCACCCCGTTAGACTCCACCATTCCTGTAGAACTGTTGACTTTCGAGAAAGCAGTGATGGAAGATCTTGACAAGCTACCCATCGGTGACAAGATCTCCTTTCGGAATACTTCCAGGCAGGAACAGGCTGCACTGCAGGAACTTGCAAATAACCAGACTATCGTGATCAAACCAGCCGACAAGGGTGGGGCCACAGTTGTACAGGCCTACAGTAACTATGACAGGGAATGCAGGAAACTGTTGAATGATGGACGTAACTATCAGGTGCTAAGAGAAGATCCCACTGAGGAAGTGAGGATCTCGATCCTGATAATGATCGAGGAAGCCAGAGCTCATGATTGGCTGACTAGAAAAGAGAGTGAATTTCTAATCCAAGACAAACCGAAAGTACCGTACTTCTACACTATACCCAAGATTCACAAGGACGCCCCTTACCCACCTGGGCGTCCTATAGTGTCTGGCATAAACTCAATCTTGGAACCACTATCTAAATTTGCTGACGCATTCCTCCGACCAATTGTTCAAACCACGGATACCTATCTCAGGGACACCAAGGCAGTCCTCCAAGTGATCAAAGAGGTTTCCTTTGACCCGGAACATGATCTCCTTGTGGGTCTTGACGTGGAGAGCCTTTATACAAGTCTTCCACATAGAGAAACCTTGGAAATAATAGAGGAAGTACTATTCTCCACACCGTGGGATTACCACACCCCCAGACAAGTGGTCCTTGAATGCATCTCTCTGTCTCTCACAAAAAACTTTTTTCAATATGAGGACACTTACTACCTCCAAAGACACGGAACCAGCATGGGGAGCACTTGTGCCCCCAGCCTGGCAGGTCTATACGTGCACCACCTGGAATCCACAAAAATTTTCAATCACAGCAATCCCTACAGGCATCATGTACTTACATGGAAAAGGTAAATAGATGACATATTTGTCATCTGGAGGGGTGACCGAGACTCCGTTACCCGGTTCATGAACTGGCTGAACCAACAGGATCAGTTCCTAAAATTCACTCACACGGCTTCCAATGAAAATCTGGTTTTCCTAGATCTAAACATCTACCCCAAGGAAGGTAAACTTGCAACATGCACTCACTTTAAACCTACAGCCAAGAACAGTCTGCTCCTGTACAGTAGCTTCCACCCACGCCATCTACGTGAGAACCTTCCGTATGGACAGTTTCTCCGCCTACGGCGTAATTGTAGCAACATTGATGACTTTAAGACACAAGCGGCGGATTTGGAGTGCAAACTTCTGAACAGGCATTACCCTACGAACATTGTTCGTAAAGGCCTCAAACGTGCCCGTAACAACAACAGGGAAGCGCTTTTGGAGGACACCGAGGCGAAGGAACCTGATCCACGCCCCATCTGCGTAACAACTTACAATACAAACTCCAACCAGATCACTAAGATAGTGAACAAACATTGGAGATTGTTATCCTGTGGCAAACTGAATTTTCCTAAACCTATGTTTTCACATAGAAGAGGAATGAACCTGAAGGATCTTCTGGTCCATACCAGACCAAAAGCAACTGGTATAATTGAACCCTCTAGAGTTATAGGGGTCAGTGGACACCACCCATGTGGTGCATGTGCATCTTGCCAATACACGCAGAAGAGCAGAAGTATCACATTTTCCAACCAGTCTACATGGGAACAGCGAGCCTTCACTAATTGCAATAGCCGCAATGTGGTGTACCTAATCACATGTCCCTGCAACAAGGAGTATGTGGGCATGACCAGCAGACCCGTGAAGATTCGAATGGGTGAACACCGCAGCAATGTACGCTGCAATAGGACAACAACAAAAATGTCAGCACACTTTGCCACCGTAGGACACAATGTCCATGACCTGAAATGGACAGTCATCGAGGCTTTTGCCAACGATAGAAACCGTCTATCTAAAGAACAACGCTGGGTGTACCGTCTGGGAACACACCGCACAGGCCTGAATGACGACATTCCGTGGGCCCAACTGAATACCTAGGGGCTGCTGGGTGATATACACCATAAGCAACTGACTCCTGTTTTTCAGAATAATGTTTTTCAGTATAATTCTTCCAAGGTTCTACCTCTCCCAGTCCTCCATGAACTGGGATGTATATTTATGTAAAAACAACAGCAAGCAATTGGCTCCTGTTTTTTAGTATAATTCTTCCAAGGTTCTACCTCTCCCAGTCCTCCATGAACTGGAATGTATATTTATGTACAAACAACAGCAAGCAATTGGCTCCTGTTTTTCAGTATAATTTCTTCCAAGGTTCTACCTCTCCCAGGCCTCCAATAACTGAAAATGTATATTTATGTACAAACAACAGTATAGATGTGGCTCAGCAATCTGCATTTACCATCCTAATATCTTTCTTGCTATAACATGACTTTATTTTGTAGTATTGCTGGTTCCCTAGCCCTACAGACGCGTGTCTTCCTTCAACACTACAACCGGGGAAGATGTGCGCATGCGCGCCGGCTACAGCGTCAGTTCTACGCACATGCGCGCAGAACGAGCAATCCGGCGCATGCGCCGTGCATGAGTAGAATGCACTGTGCCTCACAGCGCGGTTGCGGGCTGATTTAATTCGAACCTTAGTCTGCCGAGCTAGGAGCTACAACGGACTTAAGAGATAAGTCTAAGCCTGTTAGGATCCGGGCACCCGATCTAATAACCCACGACCGAAACTGCATCAAAAGGAGCGGGGGGTGGGTCTACCTACCACTCTAATATGGCCGCCCGCATTACTAACCTTTTGGGCCTCTGTTACTTTGGCGGGCTTTCCTCACTTAATTGAACAATTAATCAATTACTCTACTCTATAAAAACTCGCCGCCCTCAGCCTCCCTCACATCCACGGAAGCCGCAGACGAAGGAGGAAGCACGAGCGTGCGAGGGGCTCAGTAAGTACGGCATAGTCGTTTCAATAGGATGAACCTTGTATCCCAGCCAGACCCTTGCCTTGTGATACTTGGAAAACATCTGATGGGATAGAATTTCAATGCATTCCCTCTCTTTCCCCTTTGCAGTTGGGACCCCACCTTACCCTTCTGTCTTAAGCTGGCTCATGAGGCATTGACTCTTCCAATGATAAGTATGCATTTGAATACCTCCACCCCAGGCTATTAACATCCCCTATGTGTAACATTTCTGTGTGTGACTGTGTGTTTTCTCAGGATGTGCTTCAATATCCTTCACTGCTTACGCATGATCCCAACATTCCAAACTGGTATATATGTTTGTGTTTCTCTTTCTCCCTTACAGGTGACTTAGAGTTAAGCGCACTTTGGGATCGGCGCAATTATAATAAGTTTTTCTTATCTTACAGGCATACTACATTATTAGTGTGGAAGCAAAAAATGTGTCGTAATTATTAATTGTAGTTACACACATAGTCAATCGTTTTTCACTTTTTTTGTATATACACTTTTTCTACCTCTGTGGAGAAACACTAGTGAGTGACAGGGGGATCTTCCCCTAGGTCCTGACGAAGAGGCCCCGCGCCTCGAAACATGTTGACCCACATAGGAGAGAGAGCCCATTAATCTGCTCCATCTCTCCGCTTCACTTTTCTTTTAATAATACCAGCCAGTGTTTAATAAAATTTCTTTTTTCCACTAGGCCAGGTATTTTTTAACGACTCACACTTATATCACTCCTGACCCCACTGACACTCACTCCCAACACATAGCACCTCCACCTAAAGGTGCTCCAGCGTATCCGCTTGTCGCAGCACTGCCCCGCCCCGCAGCGGGACGGGAAGACCCCGATGATGAAGCATGACACCAAGGGCCCTTTTGGTGTGTGAGGGGTATTTTAACAAAGAAGGTGTATTCCAATGACATCCGGATATACACCCACCCAATGTGAGGTGGCCCTTTTTGATTAACCTAAATCCCTGATAAGAGGAGGACGTGCCCACCTCGGTGCCCATCGGCATCACCTCTTCACTCCCCCTTTTTGATTTCCTTAGCCTATCTTGATAAGCCCAGTGCAAGTTTCTGTAATTTAAACCTGATCCAGTAATTTAAATCTGATACCTCCGGGTCTAGCCAACGCTATATAAAACTCATCAAATAAATTAAACCTGAGTTCAGTCCCTCATTGCTATGGCACAGAGCAGACAAGCTTAACTTCGGAAAATGTGGGATGCATTTAGAATTACTAAAAATCCAAAATAATTAAAACACAACACAATACAATTCCCACTCCAATTTATAAAAATAGAAAATAATATAATGTACAAAATGACACCGCAGCGACAAAGGTCCAATAAGGGAAATCAGAGATATGCATTTTTTTAAGTTTTAAATCGAAATAGCAGTAAAAAAACTTTATGCAGCAATAGGAGTATACTGGTCACAGTAGCCCAGGACATAGACACAATTTGAGGTTTGTCTGCAATGAAGTGTGGGTAGTATACACCAATCTGGTTCGACCCGGTCAGAGATTTTGCCTTGGAACTTAGTATTTGTTTCTGGAAGTCAAAATCTTTGAGTGGGGCAAGGCAGCAGACTGTGTCTGAGAAGGTACTCTACGATGTCAGAAAGGCATTGGATGAAGTTCCTATTGAAGCTGTTGGTTTAGGCGAGAAAAGCACCAAGCTGGACAATTCAAAATTTGCTCCCAACGAACTCCTCTCGTCAGCCAGATACTTTTGGTTCCTTTGCCTGGAGAAATTTTCTACACTTGGACTGAGTCACTTTTTGGTGTTCTGATTTCTCCAGTGGGGCAAGGCTGTAGCTGAAGAGGGCTCACAAAGGTGGATTATTTTTCTGCGAGATGCCACTGAAAAGTATTTGCTGCTGTGGAATAGCTTCAAGTTGATGATACCTGAATCTTTAGCCCAGTAGAAACGTACCTTGGTTGGATCAACATAGCAGGTTTCTTCCTGTCCTTTGGAGGACTTTGATCTAAAATGTATTCAAGTCCCAGGTTTTTCAGGATTTTAGGAGGAGTACACTTTGACAGAGCTCAGCATGCCAGGTCCTCTGAAACAGCACTTGTGGTCTATACTCACTCCAGAAGAAGTCACCAGCAGTGTCCGTGGCAGGCCCAGTGGAACTGGTCAGCTGGACTCCTTCAGGAAAAAGTTTCTTGCTGCTTGTAGTGGCCCTCTCCCTAATTATAGTTTAGCCAACTGAAGCTTAGAGTCTGCTTCTTTGTCTTGAGTATTGGTGGGAGCAGGTCCAGCCCTTCAGGGCTTCTCACAGGTCTCAAACAGCAGATGCATTCCTTCTTCTGTTCATTCACAGCACAGGTCCAAGGTGTTCTAAAGACAGTGCCCAGTGGTTCCACATTTATGCCAGTCTAGCACCAGCCTGTGAATGGGGTGACTTCTGGCCCCTACCTAACCAAAAGGGGAAAATTACCAAGGGTAATCCTATCACTTGTGCAGCAGTTCATGCTTGCCCCACTGCAAATAATCACATAGTGTCCCTCTCTGCCTACACTGAATATGGTGAAAACCTACTCCCCTCGTGTAGAGCTTGTGTGCCCACCCCAGAGGTTTGGCCAGGGAAATGAGCAACTACTTCTCTGAGGTCACTTCAGACCTCACTTAAGGCTTGAGCACTCGGGGGCTGCTGTAGGAAGCTAATATACATTTGTCTCCAGAGGCTTTAGGAAGGGAAAATGTGACTTTCTAAAAGTACCTATACCTTAATATTTATTAACAGTCCGACTTCACTAGTAAATCAAGCTTTTAACAAATATTAAAAAGAGTCCACAATTCACATTTCTAGGTGCATCCCAGGGCCTATCTATGGAACAGTCACCCTTGCCACAGTGACAATAGCTTTTGGATGCCACTGTAAGGACATGCCCAATAATAACTTTCTACATCTACTACTTTTAATTGCCAAACATCCTGGCTTATGGTCTATACTTCCTACTTAGGGGAGACTTACTAATATTTAGAATAAAGGTGCAGACCTGTTAAAAGGGTTTAGTTTCACAGGTAGAATTGCAGTTTTTAAACTGCCACAGTTGGGCTACTATGGTAGACCTTAGGGCATGTTTATATGGTCACTGTGGTGGATGGCACATATGTACTGCAGTCCACTAATGATATTTAACTTACAGGCCCTGTATACACTTGGTGCCATAAACAAGGGGCTTCTAGATAAGTTAAATATGCCAATAGGAGTATTACCAATTTCAAGATATTGTACAGGTCAGAGCACATGCAATGGAACTTGGTTTGAAGAGTCCCAGTGCACAGTCAAAAACAGCAGCATCAGATGGTGGTGAACATCCAAAAAGAGGCATTTTCATACACCTGTCTACCTATCGTTGCAGATAAGGATATGCCTGTGGATTGTTGCATGGGAATACCCATGTACCACCTAGGATCCGGCCCCTTGAAGGAAAGTAGCATATATTAGGCAACTTTCTAAGCTAAAACACAGTTTACATTGGAAAGAATGTTCCAGCGCAATTGTTTGTGCTGGGTTTGCATCACTTTTGTGATGCAAACTTGGCGCAAACTGTTAATAAATCGGGAACAAAGAATGCCACCTTCCGTGCTTTCAGACTGAAAAGCTGCGAGCCATCCAGTTACATCGGAATAATGGTATCCCTTTGTAAGTCAGGGCTTAGAAAAATGTGTTTTTAATGCACTCCAAGGAGTGCAAATTACATATATGAGGAAAAGTAAACTAATTTTTCAGTCTCCTAGAACTGAAATATATTAGCTCAAAACCTGTTAAGCAAGCAGTTCACATCTCATCTTGCTATTAAAATAAACACTGGCATTTCCACCTGACGCTGTCTTCCTGTTTAAGTCCATCAATGATGGAGTCATTCCTACGTGTTACTTTAGCGTAAATTTCTCTTAGGGAAACTTAATAGAAATGTCTACAGCACAAAACAAATCATTCTGGCTGTTTGCCGCTAAATAATGTTGGTAATTATAGGATTTTCAAATGTTGTTTCCATGTGGAGCACAATCATAGTGCTGCACCGTTATGATTAAAAAAACAATGCACTAGTCTATCCAGCTGTGCTTGGATGACAGAAAACCAATAGGTGAAAACCAAGTGCAGCAAAATGGCTTTCCTAATCTGTAAAGCTATTTGCCTTGTCTCCTGGGGACCGGTGCTTCATGGAGATGTTTTGTTGTTTTTGAAATTTAGCATGCAATTTCCCAGCCACAGAAAGGAGGCCAAGAAAACAACCGTCTTTATTCAGAAAACATCATTTGATGCGTAGTTTTTCTTGAATAATAAAAACGTATCTTTGGGAGTAATGAATTTGTTCCCATTTTACTGTTCATATTATCGAGTTTGTGCGAATTTCTGATGCTACCCAAAATGTCCAAGTTGAATGAAGCAGGGTTTCATTAAATCATGAGGCATTTGCAAATGATAAATACATTTTAATATCATCACAATTCAGAGATTATAATAATTCCCTCTTTCATTATAATATTTCGTGTTCCATTAAATTACTGTTGCACTAAAGGCACGTACGATTTATATCTGTAAAGAAACGATACTAATCTAACTTGAATCTAAATGTATAATTCTGGGAGTCAAACGGGTGTATTTTCATCTGTCCCCTAGAACATGAAGGCATGATTTGACACTTCTTTTTGAACTTCCTTAAAAGTAGAATTGAAGTTGAGAGAAACAAAATGTCTGAGTGTATTATTTAATTAAAAACGTAAACGTGTTCCTTGCGCCTGGTTCCCTTTGTTACAAAGTGGATTATTAATTTGGAATGAAGGGAGCCTAATAATGAACTGCAATTTGTAGAACGTGAAGTAGTACTACAATAGTAATACTCATGTACCACAAAATAGTATTCACTAACCTGCGGTTGGATACTTCCACGTCTTTTCTTCCCACTCGTACGCCTGTGCTTTGGTAGTAAATGTGGAAGGGACAAGGGGAAAGGCTGGAAAATGGGAAATACTGCAAAAAATGAGGGGGTTTGGTAAATTAAGGAGTGGTTAAGGGAGGGACAGGATATTACAAACACCCATCCTCAAAAAGAGAGAGCCTATTGCTATTCACAATCTGCACTTCTAAAGGTACTAGAGACATAAAGGTGACAAAACAGTAATAAATGTCCCCAGCCCAGCCTTGGAGTATGCTATGCACCATGCATGGCCAATCACAAGTACTGCAGCTAACTCTCATAGAAAATAATAAAGGCAGTGACTTAAACTAATACTCCATAGGAAATAATATTAAAGCACAAGCCAGGCACAGCAGGGAGGGTGGCACAGGGCCTGAAGCCCAAACCCCTGTCGGCACACATTTCCTAATATAAGGGATGTCAATTTACATAAGGCAATGCTAATGACCTTGTCAATGGGTCAGAACACAAAAAAAAGCCTATTGGCTTTATGAAGTGGTCAGAAAATCAACATATATAAAGCACACGTATTGTCTTTGTAAGATAATGACCACTAATTATAATTAATGTATAATTCCTTAATTCACACAGACCAATGTTTAATAACAGTAAACGTAATATAAAAATTTAATAAAGGTTTTTGTGCCTCTTTTAACATTTCTCAAGTTACAAAGCGCAGCCACAGAGCTGACCACAAGCTGAAAAGCATAGAGCAAAGAATGGTAAGCTCTCCTGTGTTCATGGTTTCTATGATCCGGGAGATATAGGGCCTGATTACAATGCCAGTCAGCACTGTGGTAATGGAAACTCCCGACATGTCGTCGGCAGTTTCACCCACCAAATTACAATATGACTACCGTGAAGGCAGTTGGAAAAATGCCTTTTTCCATTGTGGCTTGTGCTGCGGCCCAGGACAGGACTGCAGCACTAACCCCAATTGAAAAAGGCATTCTGGAAACATCCACGCTCCGTGTGCCAGGCACCATGTCTTGCACACAGTGCTTGGATATTTGGGGGTCACTGCATGTGGCCCCCTGGCCCCATAGCAGAGGCCCATGGGGGCCCTGCTAGGGCCCCCTAAAGTTCCTTTCCATATGCCTTTACCTGGCAGTCAGACCACCATGTAAAAACAGAGGGGAAAGGGACATTGTAATCCCTACTATAGGGATTGCGGCATACGAATGCCCTGACGAATTCCTTGAGCCTGTCAGAGGTGTTGGTCGGTCCCTCCAACCGCTGCACTCTGACCAACCAGATCATTATGCCCAGTTGGACCACTGTCTCAGATGTCGGATGGAGCACCAATGATGGCCTGTTGGTGGTGATCCGCCCGACATCCTAATTAGGCCCAAACTGTTTTTTAATGTTACAGGGGGCTGCCGGGCCCCCTCCCTGAGCCTTTACAGACCCCAAGAACCCCATCTCCTCGGGTTGTTTACTTTTTGAGAGGAGAGGGTGTGGGCCCCCTCCATGAACCAAATCTAGGGCTGTTTTCATTTTAAAATGGTGGGAGCACGCGCCCCCCCCTTGCCAAGCCGATACTGAACCCTGGACCTCATTCATCAGGTCTGTTTACATTTTTAAGGGATTGGTGTGCAGCTCCATCCCCAAGTCAATACTGGCCTTAGGTACTCCATCCCGGGGCCTAAGGTGGGTGCTTTGGTGCCCACCTGGGGCACCCATAACACAGAACATTAGTTGCTTCACAGAGAGCCCTGCGAAGAGCACCAGGGACCAAGGGCATTAGGGCTACCATGACCCTGCCAGCTTCCCTGCATGTAGTGTGAGCTGACTTTGCTTTTGCCCAGTGGGAGCAGGTTTTTTTCCTTGCTCCCACTGGGCGGAAGCAATCTTTGATTTCCTGACTGCAAGAGCGAAGGCAGTTAAAAAAATGGGAGCTTACACCGGGCAGGAGTATTTTTGCATCTACAACAGGGTGGGAGTACAGATTTGTTTCCTGACAGCACTCTTGTTGGGAGGGAATATATGTCTTGGCACACAACAATGGAGCACAACAATGGAGCCAGCCTAAGGGGATGGGATCACTGTGGCCTTTTGAGGCTCAGCGATGGGGTCTTCTAGCCCCCTTCCATTCCCTTTCAATGTCGACAACTCAGGGGCACAACCCAGATGCCCTTCATCTCAGTCTAAGACTAGTTGCTTCATGGAATAATAGTAACTCTCTTTAACACAATGGTGACAATACCGAAATTATGGTGCTTGACATGAATCCGCAGCTTTAGGGTCCACTACACTGGTTTGAGTCCTTGGTGGCGCTTCCAACACTATCCACAAAAGTAAAAATCTTGGGATTTTGGTTGGATGAAAGCTTTTCTATGTGACCGACAGTGGCTTCCATTTGTTTTGCCGTGATGAAGTGGGTGAGGAAGATTATTTGGATTATTCCCCACTCTGCACAAAGAACTCTAATCAAGCCTTGATACTCTCACAAGTAGATTACTGTAACATTCTCTATCTAGGAATCAACAATGCCTCTGTTCGTCATTTGCAGGTTGTACAGAACTCAGGGGTGAGATTCCTATATCGGCTCCCGAAGCATGCTACGGTTTTGCCTCTCCTTTGCAAACTGCACTGACTCACAATTGAAAAGAAAATTCAATTCAAAGCTCTACGTTTTATTTTAAAAGCTAGGGTTGGACTAGGTCCTCACTACATCCAGGATCTGGTGACTCCCTATCAGCCCAGACAGACATTGAGATCAGTTAATCAGGTGCTTTGCCTGGTGCCCGGAATCCATCTGGTGCATACAGGAGGTTGTTCCTTCTCATGCTTGGGCCCAAACTTTTGTCATGCACTCCCTGAATCCTAAAGACACTGGGAGTCAAATGTACAAGAAACGGGTAGAGCGAGGTGGTACAGCAAAATTGGTAATGCAGTGCTCTGTCAGTTACAAAATGCAAGGATGCGCCATATTTACAAAAATACGATGCACCCTTGCCTTTTCCCTAGCGCTAAAGTAACTGTCCAGCGCCAGCACAGGCACCTTAAAAATCATTTTGCTAGGGTGCCTGTGCTGCGGGGACTATTGTTTACATACAGGTAGGAACACCTTCCTGCGCATAAACAATGTTAACAGGCCATTTGCTCCATCCATGTGTATTGCAGAAAGCAGCACACATAGAGAAATCAATCATTTCTACCTGTATAGCCTGTTTAAGGCAAGGTATTTCCTGGGGCTTAGTTTTGGTGCTGCCCCATACCCTGTAAATATGGTCCAGCATCAAAAAGCAATGGGTGTTATGACGGAACAGCCACTGCAACACACATTGCACGCCCCTTTCACACCAAGCGCTGCATGAATAAAGGTATTATTTAAAAGGCAGCGTTAAACCACGTTAAGTGGCTTAACACTGCCTTGTAAATAAAGTGAAGGTATTACCGTTACCAGAACATCTCAAAAAGTGATGTTCTGGTGGCGTTAACTCTTTGTAATTATGCCCCAGCATGTCTTTGCTGCTATTTTATTTCGTGCCAAGCTCACACAATACTCACTCATTTAATTATCACCCCACAGGCTGTCATTCCCCCCTGTCCTGATGAAGACCCGCTTCTGATGCATTATCCTTTGCACATCTGTCAAGGGTCGAAACGTCGACGTTGTTCTCACAAATTAGTCCACGCAATTTCCCAGGCTTGAACAATAGAATAACAACCATTGCTGGGATTTATGCAACTTAATCTGGACTTGCAAAAACTAAAACAAATTTCTCCTTTTTGTATATGTCAACCGTGTCACCTATGTACAGCACCTTTCTCACTTCTCACTTTTAGTCACTACATGTACACTATTGTTTTTTCGCCGTATATGTGTTTTTTGTCATTGACAGCCGTTTTTATTGATTTCGCATTTTTAAATTAATACAAAGTTAAAACATGTGTTGAGCAAAAAGTTGTTTTTGTTGTGTGTTGCTTTGATATTTAAATGATATTCTCTTGTAAGGTATAGTATACCTAGTACAAATCATTGTTTTTACCTAACAGAATCATTATTTACGTTTACGTTCTCACCCAGGTTCTGAGAGTTACTGGGTTACCCCATTATTTCTAATGGCTATTTTGCTAAAGCTTGAAGACCTGGTTATTTTAATCTCTCAGTTAGATAGTTCTAACTATACTTAGCACTTGGGTTGAGTAGCTGTGCTCTCTTTAAGTGGAAAAATAATAATGATGAAATAATTATAGAAGCCCAGGGAATGGGGTCCCCAGGGCCCTGTAAAGTTTGGAGAGGGGGACCGTGCCCACACTTTTCAATATTTTGGTCCTAGGGGATGTGGTCCATGGGGCCTTTGGAGGCTCAGGAGGGGGGCTGCGTGCCCCTCTCCCCTAAATGTTCAAATGTGCCTCTTCTCTGTGGCCCTGTCCCACTCTGAAAGGGGCTATTTCGAAGAGCAGACCCACCACAAATTTGTGGTAAAATGTAAAAAATGAATATGTTTTTGGCCCTGGGAGAGATCCCTCTAAGAACCCCCACCACCAGACCTAGGGGGCGGAGATCCCTACCCTGCCCCTTATATCTTTTTTTTAAACCTTTTTCTCCAGGAATCAGGGCTAAGCCTCGGGCCAGTACTCAGGTCCTTGTCCAGGCTGCCTGCCGTCACATCGTTGTTGATGTAGTGGCAGTCAATCAGGGCTCATCTTGAGATCTGTCGACTTTGCAAGTCCTCTGTGATGTAAAGCATGCAAAGTTTGTAAAGCTTTATTACTCAAAAGCTACTGAATGGATACCTAACTTGGTGTAAATCTGTTCAACCATTTGGAATATAGGAACAATGAAAAGGGAAAACTGTTTTTGGGTCCCCAACCCCATTTCGTTGACCCTGCTTAACGGAAGAAGTTGAGGTGGGTGAGATTTTTTTTAATGTTTCGGGAATATTTGTCAAATGGCACCAAAGTTCTAAGGAAACCAAAAAATATTTTTCCTATGGAAATGTTGTCCTAACAATAACTACCCGGTGGAGTTTATTAATGATAAAAATAAATGTAGCATTATTAAATAATTATTTTATTATTTTAAAGATTTAATGATGAACTTAATTTAAAACTATATTTCAAATTGAATTAAATTCAACTTAAATTGAACTTTTAAACAATTATTAAAATATCAAAATAATTTAAATTGACTGTCCAAATCACTTTTAAGAACATTCAATTCATATTGCATAGAAATAAACATTTTACTGAAGGCAATCTCTCGTGGTAGCATTCCAACCCATCGTTATTTGCTTTCCATGCTACTTTAGTTTGGACCCAGCCATTTGCAAATCAATTTGACTCTGCTCCAATAGGAACAGTCCAGCCCAAACTGACAAGCCTGGTTCTCCTTGAACTAGCCCTCAAAAAACCTAAACCCACTTTTACCCAAATTAGGGATCTTCAGTCAAGTGTAGCTTGATTTCAATGGCACAAAGAGCATGAGGCCCACATCTTGGCCTACCCTTCGTACTTAGAGTGGTACATCAAACACACAAAAGTGATGGGAGGAATGCTTGCAATTTGTTTAGTCACTTGAAGTAGCATTTCAAACCATTTTTCTTTTAACCGCCAGCCACCTAAGTTTGGATCCAGCCCAATGCGAATCAGACTTGACCCTTTCCAATAGGAACAGTCCATTCTGAACTACCAGTTCAGATCTTCTCCAAACCAGAAAAAAAGTAACCCAAGGATAACTTTAGCCTTGATTGGGGCTCCTCGGTAGGGTGTAGCTTGATTCCAGTGGCAAATAATGCACAGAACCCTTGTGTACCCTTTCCACTTGGGGCGGTGCATTGAATTCAGAAAAGGTGATTGAAGGTATGCTTGCTAGTTGTCTAATGACTGGCAATCACTCAGGATAGCAACTCATCATGCTTTTGCCGACCATGACACCTAAAATTGGACCCAGCCATATGGAAGCCAGTCTTGAACCTGCTCCAAGAGGGCCAGTCCAGCCCAAACTTCCAGGCAAGGTACTCCTTGAACAAGAACACAAGCAACCCAAAACCAGTTTTGCCTTGATTGGGGACTTTCAGTCAGGTGTAACTTCATTTTAGTAGCACGGTGAGCACAAGACCTCTAGCTATAGCAAAGCCAAGCAATCAGGTCAGACACTAATGCATAACTTGACAGGAAAACTCTGGCATGACTGGAGACCTGACGCGGGAATCTCTCTGTGCCCTGTTTACATTACATGAGATTAAAGTAATGATTGAGTCCCTGAGGAATGGGTCAGGGCCAGATAGGGAGATACCAGACACCCTGCAGAGTTCTAGAAATATAATTCTAATAATTTGCTCCCTTCCTACTCGAAGTATACACCGATTCATTTAAAAGTGTCATGCTCCCTCCGTTGTTGCATGAAGCAATAGAGATTACACTGTTAAAGCCCGGCAAATCACCATACACATGTAATCAACAGTGACAACAAAATACAAGCCAAAATATTAGCAGATAAGATACTCCCCCTGCTGCCAGCATTGGTGCATTATTACCAGTCAGGCTTCATTCCTGACAGATCACCATCAGATAACCTCCACATGAATTTCATCATTATCCATCACATAGACCCTTGACTCGCGGTGCTGGCTGCGTGTTTGTACATGGCAAAAGCCTTTGATTTCATTGAGTGGAAATGGGTAAGGGTCTAGTAAAATTAGTATCTCCTTTATTCCCTGCTTCTAATGCTAGAATACAAGTTAAAAATCTACTCTAGTTACCAATACTTCTACAAAGGGGCTCCAAACAAGGGTGTCCACTGCCTCCCATCCTTCTTGTTTTAGCAGAGGAACCATTACCCTGCATACTGTGAGAATTCCATCACCATAGAGTAATTCAGTTTGGGTTATGCAGAATTATCTTTTTAGTGTATGCAAATGTCATCCTTTTGGTTGTGAAGAACTTCTCCTTTGACCTAGGTCCATGTCAGAGGGATGGTTGGAAATGAAAGCTTGGAGGCCGGAGAATGGTGATAAGTTTGTTTTATTGAAGGTTGGGACAAGAAAATTGCTGAGGGTATTTGGGTGTGGCTTTATTTGTTGGAAGGAGATTATTGTGCGAAAAAAAACCAAGATCCGGATATGGCGGGATAATGGTTGGTGGGTCGTTCAGGATGGATAGGGTCTCCTTGGCTTCAGGATACAGAGTTCTTCGGGCTGGTGAGGACGTCCCAGGATACTCAAAAAAAAAAAAAAATGGTGGTAAATACACTTGTGGGTCTCTATGTTACCTTTAACCTCTCCTTGTGCCAATCGTGCTGTACAGGGTTCATAACGGTGAAACACATGAGGGAGGGTGTGCCGGGGAAAAAATACAGGAAATGGTGTAACGGACAGAAAATCCCCGGCTAATACCTCATTCTTAATTTTAACCAAGGCTTCAACAAAAGGAAAGAAAAAGGAATCTGATCAGCCAGATCGGCTTAAATAATGGGCTGTTTTCTTTAACGCAACAACCTTGTCTGTGGGACGGTGTACCCAAGCAATCTGTGAGGCCGCTTTCCCGGTCAGTTTGGTGCCCAACTGCCACCCTAAACCCAAGGCACGTCCCGCACCACACCCCTCCCTTCCAATGCCCCCAGGATGCACTGTACTCACCGCTGAGGCCGTAACTCGCCCTGAGTTACGGCGGCAAGCTCGCATCTCCTGGAGGCGTCCACCAGTCTTAGCTCCAAGTCTTGGATTCTTCTTCCGGGGCTGGGTCGACTGGATCCTTGGTCGATGGTGTTCTTTCTTCGGCCTCGGCAGGAATCCTCCCCGGTCCGATGTCTTCCTGCTTGGCTCTCGTGGCGTCCTCAGCGTACTCGGCTCCTTCAGCTTTAACTTCCGCGTTCGCCCCGTCTTCCCACTTCTTTTCTCCGCCTTCCTCAGCACGGATTGGCTGTCCTCGTCTCTGTCATCCTGCAGTGGAGAAGGCGCAAGGAATCTTTTAACCCCTCCATGACTAGACCTTGTTACTTCTTTTCGTGACCGTCGGGCCCCGGATGTAAAGCGGTCTGCCCTCGTTCGAACTCCCCCTGACAGTCCATAAACTGGTTTAAATCAGTACTGATACCATTAACTCAAATTATGAAGGTCCTTGTCAACCAATAACATCCCAAGTGGCAGAAAGATCCTACCCAATACTTAGTGCTTCACTACCATCGGGATATAGGCATGCTCATGTCAAAAAATTATGGGAAATGTATGACTAACATTGTTGGGCTGGTGGAGAGCTGGATTAAACTTCCCTGGTCAGCCGCATGGCGGGTGGCATTGAAGAAGATAACTGTCCTCGCTAAACTGCTCTACCTGTTCCAAAATCTCCTAAACCCTGTTAATACAGTCTTCTTTGGGCAACTGAGCTCTCTGTTGGTAAGGCTGGCCTGGGCAGGCAAATAGCCGAGCATGGCCTGGTGTAATGCACAGATGCCTTATGGTGTGGGAGGATTTATAACACCAAACCTTGATCTATATTATTTGGGTGCACAAGCTCAACAGGCATAACATTGATACCACTGATAGCACCACCTTCCGCATCTAAATTTAGAAGCTGGTCGTGCATACTCAACCCCACAGGCTCCACACTGTTGGACCAGATGCGCTGCTCCTCCCCAGAGATTCATACACTGGTGTGCACCACATGGGCTTGGTTAGACTGGCAAAATGAACAAATACACACACTATACTCACCACACACCGTGGTGGATCACCATCCAAGACTGCCAATGAGATTGGAACCTGGGATGGTCAAATGTCTTAAACGTAGTAAACGGGTGACACTGGGGGTTCAATTCTTGGCTGATCACTTTATATTATATCAAATGTTTTTAAGCGCCAAACATAGCACATTAATGGGCACACTGGTGCATCAGTGATTGAGAAGCTTCATTAGAGAGCTGTTTCTTATGCTGCTGATGGATCACCCAGAATAGGTGCTGCTTACTCTTATTGTTGCAAAGCCTAGTAAGGCTCACCTGGTTACATGGTTGTGTAACTGAGTTAAATGCATTCTGCCATGGTGAATTGGCTATATAAAACAAATGGGAACAATACCTGGGATACACAATTATAAATGTGCAAACAATTTTGGGAGATCTCCCTTAATGGTTCATTTATATTAATTCACTTAAAATTCATATAGAGCATACTGCATGCTTCACAATATGCAATGCTATGGGCTAGTGAATAACACAATTTGTTGGACCTGATGTTCTCCAAATGTGGACCTTTCTTTTACACATGGTTGGTTCTTCCCTCAATCCAAGAATATTAAGTGATATTATTGGATAAAAGTGTTCCTAAACCATCCCAAAAACTGGTTGCAATGGTGCTTTCATTGTGCAAATGTGGGATAAATATGAGATGTCTGAATAAAACTGCACCCATTTAAACTAGTTGTCAAAAATATATGACTACCTGTAGTGCATAGTCTGAAGTCTATTTTAAACTCTTACCATGCAGCTCACACCCTAGAACTATAGGGTCCTCTTTGCGCTCATACTTTGAGGGACTTACACCATGAACAAGTGATACCAGTGAACATCTGTTGTATATTAACTTGAATTGGGATTACTATCAGATGAATTGTGTTATAATACATGTTGGGCCTGTCATTGTCTTGGATTGAATTATGTATGATGCCTCAAATTTGATTTATGTAACAACAGCTATATGTATTGTAATTGAACCCCTGCTATATAAAATGGCCCTTTATTAATGTTAAAAATTTAAAATAAATAGACATAATTGGTCCTGTGTACAGAACTTGTTAAGGATACCACTTCCCAACACACGTGTTTCCAATGGATCATTGGTCACATCCCCTTGTGCACCCCTTCCTGTTCTCGGGTTGGCCCAAGAACTTCAAAAACAAAATTGATGAATCACTCCTTAGTTTTGCTGATCATTATCATAACTTTATTTGATTTCTTTTTCTTGTCCTTGTGGACTGTTTATAAGATCACTTCACAAATGTACATCATTTGTTGGCATCTGGCTTCAGATCCTATGTATTTTGGGCATAGAGCCCTTCATCAGGGAGCATCGCTATGGGTCAAACAAATATATAATACACTACTTAACCATTTATTTATTATTTTATTTAGTGTGTTTTATATAGTGCGCAGCTACCCCAACGGGGTGTCCCGGCACTTCTGCACATTTACTGAGTCTTACCCAAGTGAGTTTAACAGAAAAGGAAGGTTTTCAATGCTTTGCAAAAAGGTAGCTCCTCCTGTATCATACGAATGGAGATGGGAAGTTTATTCCATAAAGAGGAGGCGCATACATGAAAGGTTTTCCCCCCGGCGTGAGCTTTTTTGAATCTGGGGGAAAACAACAGACTTTTTGAGTTAGAGCGAAGGTGTCTCTCATTGCTATAAGGGCGAAGACAGGAAGAAAGATAGGCCGAGCCTTTTCCCTTGATAGCGCGATGGGCTAAGGTGAGGGCTTTAAATTCCGCTCTCTTACCAACAGGTAACCAATGTAACCTGCGTCGATGTAGCGAGATATGCTCACGCAGGGAAATGCCACTGACCAGCCGAATGGCTGCATTCTGGACTGTCTGTAGCCGATGACTGAGGCCAGAAGTCAGTCCAAGGTACAAACCATTGGCATAGTCTAAATGGGATGTAATCAGTGCCTGAACAATGATCTTCCTGGTACTGCTAGGGAGGAAATTGATGAATTTTCTGATCATCCTAATTTTTGAAAAACAGGCAGCAGACACTGTCTGAACTTGGTTACGGAAGGATAGGCTGGAGTCCCATCTTACCCCCAGGTTTTCTACTGATTCCGTGGGGGAGGGGGCTGCACTCAAATCAAGTGGCCACCAGAGGTTAGAGTCCAAAGGAGAGGCTTGATGGAAAAAGAGAACCTCAGTTTTTCCTGCATTCAGCCAAAGAAAATTATTATCCATCCAGCGGGCGATGTTATGAAGACAAGATTTCAGTGGATCAAAGGTAGTCTGAGTTGGAGTGTCATATGAAAACAAAAGCTGAAAATCATCAGCATATGAAGAGGCCTTGATTCCTGATTGAGCAATAAGCTCAGCCAGGGGGGAAAAGTAAACATTAAACAACAGGGGGCTTAATGACGAGCCCTGGGGGACACCCCACTTTAACGGACGGATTTCAGAAGTGTAAGGTGGGGTGAACACCGCCTGTGTTCGTTTGGATAAAAAAGAGGACAGCCAGTCCAAGGCCTTGCCTTGAATGCCTTTAGACCGAATTCGATCAAGCAGGACGGGGTGAGAGACGGTGTTGAATGCTGCCGAAGGATCAAGCAGCACCAACACCGCTCTTGAGCCCCCGTCCTGTTTCCATCGCACGGAATCCGCCATCTCTATTAGGGCAGATTCGGTGCTGTGGCCAGCTCTAAATCCATGTTGAGAATCATGGAATAGGCCATGGGTTTGGATATAGCCTGCTAGTTGCTGATGAGCCAGTTTTTCAAGAACCTTGGCTGGGGCAGGCAATAAGGAAATGGGCCTACAGTTAGCTGGATCTCCTGGGTCTGTGTTGGCTTTTTTGAGAATAGGAACTAATTGGGCATGTTTCCATGAATCTGGAAACATGCCTGTCCTGAGGGAGTCATTCCAAATGCCATTTAATATGGGATTGAGAAGATGGGCCAGTGCTTTATATTGTTTGGCCTGCCAAGGATCAGTTGGAGAGCCTGATCTACATTTTAAAAGTTCTATCAGGGAGCGGTCTAATGTGATCTCCTCAAATTCCGAAAAAACAGGAGCAGATATGAAGTGGTCCGGCAGTTTTTCTTCAGTTCCCAAGCTTATGCTACGGGGGAAGGACTCATAAATGGTTGCGATTTTTTTCTCAAAATAGTCAGAAAGACGATTACAGAGGGACTGTGACACTGGGAGTTGACATTTAAGGGCCAAAGGGTCAGTGAAAGTTCTTACTGTGTTAGAAATTTCCCTGGTGGAGCCTTGTGCTCTGTTGATTTTCTCCTCCAGGAAGATTCTTTTATGATTGATTATCTTCTTCCGGTATTCCTTAAGGGCTGTTTTGTATTTTTGTTTATCGTCTAAGGAGTACGAGTGTCTCCATCAACGCTCCTGGAGTTTACAGGCAGATTTACACTTGCGGAGTTCATCAGAATACCAGGGTGAGGACGGGACAGCTCGAAAGGTTTTGATAGGCCTCAAAGGAGCTAGAGAATCAATCGCAGAGGAGATCCAGCTGTTAAAATTAATCAAACGAGAGTCCAAGTCTGATGCATCCATAGGAGCGACAGTTGGAAGGTATTCAGCTAATCTGTCGGGAGAGATCTTACTCCAGTTGCGACCAACCGGTTCGGCCAATAGCCTAGGTCTGTCTTGATGAAATAATAAAATTGAAAAAGGAATGAAAAAATGGTCCGACCAGATCACTGGGTAAGGCTCGCTACTGGAGATGTTTGCTAGATTGGAGCAGATGAGATCAAGTGTGTGTCCAGCCTTATGGGTGGGGAGAGAGACCAGTTGGATTAATCCACCATCAGTTAGGGTGGAAAGAAAACTAGAACTGGTAATATCGGAGGCATCCTCCACATGGAGGTTAAAGTCGCCAAGCAAGGTGAAGTTAGCATAGCGGGAGCTGGCTTGGAGCACAAAGTCTGAAAGAGCAGATAGAAAAGTTGCCTTAGATTTAGGAGGACGATATACTAATAGACCTGAACATGTAATATTGGGCCTCAATTTAATACAAAATGGTAGTGCCTCTATCAATTCAATTTTGGCAAAAGTATAAGAAGAGATGGTCCATTGTGACCTATATATTATGGCCACTCCTCCACCATGACTATCGCTCTGCTTGTTGGCACACATGATGTTATAACCAGAGGGAATAGCCAGACACAAGGCTGGGTTAGATTCATCCCCCAACCAAGTTTCCGTCAGGAACAGAAGATCCCACTTATTGTCTATCAGGGTCTGGGCTATATCTAGGGAATGTTTCACCAATGAGAGACAGTTAATCAGACCCGCCTTAAGATTTAACACTTTCCTATTAAGGACGGGTCGAGCAGGGACCTTTAGGAGTGAACATAGATTCACAATATTACCAGCTTCCTGTCCATGGCTACAGGGCGTGCATGGGTACAAGGAAGTATCAAGGTCGAATGGGGTGGAATGCAAGAATGCGCAGTGTTTAGATCTTAACTTAATTAGAGCCTCCCTACCGTAAAAGATGGTGGGCAGAGTGTCGAGTCCGGCAGAGTCTCCAGCCAAGGCTGCGTCATGGTCGCGGACGGGCGCAGACGGGCTGGACTTTGGCTTGACTTCGGCGCGACAGCGGCACACCCGCTGCACGCGTCCGCTGCGCGGAGAAGTAGCCATTTTCTCTTGTAGTCCCGTCAGCAGTGCTGGAGCGCTGGGACTTGTAGTTCGTTGCAGCGTCTTCGAGCGCAGCACCTAATCGGCTGCAAGTACTCAGAAGAGCAAAGTTTTTTGTTCTTTCCTTGATCACGCCTTTTTCATAGGCACTCTGGATGATCTTTTCTAAGCAATTCATGTATTCACTGGTCGGGTTCCTATCTAATTTAAGATAGGTGGTAGAATCGGATAGGTGCTCCTGAATTTTAGCTTCATACATGTTAGTGTTCATTATAACCAACCCGCCTCCTTTATCTTCTTTTGTGCAGATAATGCGATCATTATTAGACAATTTTGTCAATGTCCCTAAGTCTTTCTCGGTGACATTCTTCCTGATTTTTTTACCACATTTCATTTTGGTTAGGTCTTGTTTAACTAAGCTTTCAAACAGATCCAGCGTTTTATGACTTACAGGATCGGCCGTGAGCGTCCAATGGGGACGACCCTTGAGCCCTTACTAGGAAGTCGTACAACTAGCGGTAGTGAAGTTTCACTAACATTGGCGAAAAGGAGGCTTAAGAAGAGACGCCCGCTTCTCGGAGTAAGTCATTTTCATACTATCAGGCATCGGGAGAAGCCAAATAGCTAAGAGCGGCAGATTTAACATATGTTCTTTTGTTCGTTTTAGACATTTTTGTGTTCGCATCAGGAAAACTTTCATGAATACTGGCAAGGCATGTAAGTGTTAGCCGACGCGTATATTTTTTCTCGATGAATTTATCACAACTTTTTTCGCACCAACACAGGGCACATTACGTTGGTTTAATGCAGGCATTTTGTTTCACGAATTTCACGAGTGAATCATGAAGTATACTAACACCCAGCATGTATAAATGGTTAAGTAATGTATTATATATTTGTTTGACCCATAGCGATGCTCCGTGATGAAGGGCTCTATGCCCGAAATGCATAGGTTCTAAAGCTAGATGCCAACAAATGATGTGAATTTGTGAAGTGATCTTATAAACAGTCCACAAGGACAAGAAAATGAAATCAAATAAAGTTATGATAATGATAAGCAAAACTAAGGAGTGATTCATCAATTTTGTTTTTGAAGTTCTTGGACCAACCTGAAAACAGGAAGCTGTGCAAAAGGGGATGTGACCAATGATCCATTGGAAACACGTGTGTTGGATATAAAGTAGGCACCCAGGACAAGAGGCGTTACCCTTGTAGCACCTACAAGTTACATAAACTGTTTGAACTTTAATCTAAAAGAAAAAAACCAAGGCTGTGCACTAGTCTCACAATCAAACCAAGGGTACCACTACACCAGGCTATTGATCTGAGGAGAGTGACAAAGATTAACCCAACAATACAGAAATGAACATATTGGTGCAATACCTTTACTTTGCAGGCTACCATACAATTCACTTCCTATAGTTTTTTTGCATTGTGTTAGCTAATACATCCAGAGTTTGCACATTGGAAATCATTGTTTCGCCTGCTGCTACTTATGTAACAATAGTACTGAATATTTAAAAATAGTATTTTGAACTTTTGAAAAAGAATAAAAAAAAGTTGTCACAGTTTTAATAATTTATAAAAAATGTCAATCTGTTACTATTTGCATTTGAAAACAGAAAAAGAAGATATTGTAACGTAAAAACATAGTACATTGTTGTTTGGAGCTTTTTTCACAATGTTATGTTTAACTTTTTAAAAGATGTACATTTTTTGTGAAGTACTTCTAGACATGGTAGAAAAATTTGAAGGCATGAATACCCATTAATAACATGGTTTTCTCTGTTTGTGTGTTACAACAGATTTAGATTGAAATTACTGAAAGTATTTTTTTGCTTTATTGTCTCCTTTTTTCTTCTTCAGAGATAGTTTTGCCCCAGTTTATTCGGTTAATGGAGCATGGGTGTTGTGAGCGAATGGGTGTGGCTGCTGTACTCAGGTAAGCAACTTTTTTGATCTGTTACACATTTGGGATACATCTATTGCAGAGAAAGGAGAGACTAGGGCTAGTGTAATAGTTAACATCATGTAGCTTGATTGATGTTGAGCTTTTTGTTGTTTTTTTACAGACCTTAGTGCCTACCAGGGCACACAGCAGTTGGAGCTTGTGTTTTGGGTCTAAATTGTCTCACTCCACCAACACACCTTTTTCAATTATTTTTTTTTCCGAAACAGTTTTTCATTTTTCTTCAGGTTTTCAGATTGCAAAGTTGAATGGATTTTAAAGGAAGACAGGTACCCAAAGCCTTCCCCAGCAAAGAGAATCTATCTGCATATTGCAGCCTTCTAAATATGATTTTTTTACCAAAGGTGTTCATTTTCTCATGCTAATTTCAATTTTTTATGTAAAATATATTTATTTTGGGTTTCTGTTGTGTGAAAGCATGGTGGTTTTAATGGGTGAGGATGGGTGGTGAGGTCAATGGAGGTAAATTGTACATCTATTTAACAAGTGAATAAGCGGTTAGTATTATTATTCATGGTCTTTAGTTTAATGAGCGAAATGTCAGTAATGGAGGATGTATGCAAATAATTTGAGGTAGTCCACATCTGAAAATGTTTTGAATTGTTACCGATTAGACAGTCATAATGCAATAATTTCTTTAATTTTCTTAGATTTTCAGTTGTACACTGAAACTTTCTAATTTCTTGGAAACGGTATTCATAATATACATGAAATGGCAGCTGGTAGAGTACAGTTTTCCTATTGTTAGTTTTTTTACCTTTTGCAAGCAGCTTGTGAAACAGTCCCACAATTCAATTTCCAAATGTAAAAGTCTTCTGCATCCTGACATGTTTAATGAGTCAATCCAATTTCCTTCAAAACAAATTAATAATCGAGCCAATATTTCTTCATTGTTACAGCAATAGTTGCTTTGTCCTACAGGTGTGATAAGTTCTCCAATGTTTCCAGGGGGTCCAAAGATTAGAATAATAATTTTATATATATATATATATATATATATAGATATATATATATATCTATATATATATATATATTCACTGATAAAACCAGAGGTTTCACACCAGTTATAGTTAGGAATTAGCATTTAAAAAACCTATTGAATTCACTGAAAAAACCATAGGTTTTACACCAGTTATAGTTAGCTGGAAATTTTACTCGCATAAAACCATTGAAATTCCCACGTTATAGTTAGTTGGACTCACTATAAATTGCGCGTGCAATGCACTGCTGATGACGTCACATATTACATCACTCATGACATGGTCAGTGACATCACTCATGACATCACTGATGACACCATCTAGTGAATGTGTGTCTTTCTGAAAAATAAATATTAGTGAGTAATGTTTAAATATTTAAACATATGTATTAATGTTTCACTTTGTGTATAAGTGGCTGCATGGGTTTGTGAGTAGCTACATGTGTAGGTATATGGGTTATTAGATGTTTTTTTTAATATCAATATGAGTGTCTATATGTTTGGTGGGGGTGTTACTTAGCACATAGATACATGAATGACTGACTCTCTGTATGTGTTTTGAATACAGCATATGTGCAGGACTGTATGGGTGGATGAGTGTGTATATGTGTATGTTAGTAAGTGAATCACTGTCTCACTAGTGTCTTTATCAGTAACTACATATGTTTTAATCTAGTATATCTGAATATTGATGTATATAAGTGAGTATATGTGAGAGTGAGGGATTGCAAGAGTTCCTGTTTAAATAAGTATGTGTTTCTATAAGTGATTGTTTAAGAGAGTAAGTATGTGTAAGTTTCCTTAGAAGTAAAGTGGTAGTGTGTGTATAGCTGTATATGCAAATAAATGGATGTTGAATAGTTAATTTGCATGTGTGAGTATGTGTGTGAGTAACTTTTGGATGACTGTCAGTGTGTAACAGGATGTATAGGTGTATCACTACATATGAGGAGTCAGTATATGTATGAGTGACTATATTGAACTGTTGGTGAATGAGTGCATGTGTATATAGATGGTGGAATTATTGAATTGGTTGTTGTAAGTGGTATGGCTATCTCCATTTTTTTGTACATTTTAGTTTCTATTTTTGAATATTTGTTTCAAGGGTTACATTACAGTGAAAGGAGGTCTGTCACTCTGTCACAAGGATGGTGTCATCAGTGATGTCATGAGTGATGTAATATGTGACGTCATCAGCAGTGCATTGCACGCGCAAGTTATAGTGAGTCCAACTAACTGTAACGTGGGAATTTCAATGGTTTAATGCGCATAAAATTTCCAGCTAACTATAACTGGTGTAAAACCTATGGTTTTTTCAGAGAATGTAATAGGTTTTTTAAATGCTAATTCCTAACTATAACTGGTGTGAAACCTATGGTTTTTTCAGTGAATTTCAATGTTTTTTTAATAGCAAATCTTTATAGGTATAGAAAGTGAAAAATGTTAAAACGAATTTTATATTGTAAAAATATGTAAAAAAAATAAATTAAAAAAAAGTATTTTTAACCCGGGTGCGCTCCCGGGGCACGTACCGGTGAACGCACGGGTAAGCGCAATATTACGGCGCGCCCCGGGTCGCGGACCGGGGAGCGTCCCGTTAGCGCTATTGCCGCGAACGAAAACAACATTGTGATGTATCCCATACACGCGTGATGCGTCCTATGACGCCCAGCGTAATCGCAACCGAAAGCACGCGATCGCATACGATCGCGAAATGTCCTGACGCGCTTACGCTACGCACCCGCGGGCGTGCCCTGGAGCGCGACTATGGGCGCACCCCGGGGCGCGTAGCGTAAGTGCGTCGGGTCATGTGACTTGAAAATAACACTTTCTATTGGTGCAGAACAGTTTTGGTTTCTAAATGAGTAATGCCTGGGTCTTGTGACCAGCCTGGGTCTTGTGACCTGAAAATAACACTTTCTATTGGTGCAGAACAGTTTTTTTTTCCAAATGATAAAAAACCCCACCTTTCTTCCTTACTCTGACTTTGTCCTTTGACTGAGGAAGACCTGTTTCATCTACAGAGACAATTCTTTTGTACTTTGAAATGGCTACTGTAGCAGCAACAGCTGGAGCATCTGCACCACCACCACCACCACAACCACCAAGAGGACCACCACAACAATTCATTGGTGGTGAAGAAGAGGAGGAGGAGGAAGAGGAAGAGGAGGAGGGGAGCAGATGGCTGCCTGAACAAAATACCCCATACAAGCCAAAAGAACACATTGTATGGGAGTTTTTTTCACTTCCAGAGGGCAAGAAAAAAGTTAATGCGGCCAAGGTAACATGTCGAATCTGTGGTGCAGAACTCTCAAGGGGCAATCCAGATAAAAAATATTCATTTGGTAATAATACCATGATTCGGCATATAATCCGGAAGCATCCTGCTAACTATTCTCGTGCAGAGATCAGGGAACTGGCCAGTCACCTCCCCCAGTGTTCAAGGACCAGCTCCAAAAGAAAGCAACCCACTCAATCGGGACCAGAAACATCAGAACCTTGTATCCAGGAACGATTTGCTGATTTTAGAATCACCTGTATTGCATGTGGCAAGCTCATCGCCTATGGTGAAAAGAGCATGAAGCTTGTCGTCCTTGCTGGTGACAATCACAAATGCCCCAAAAAACAGTAATTTTTCCGTTTTTTGTTTTTTGCTCCTGTTGAGCCATTTACAATTCCCTGTTTTTTTATTCTCCCCATAAAAAATACAAAAAAAAATATAAAACTGTTTTGAAAAGCCAAAAAAAGTAAAAAATGTTAAAAAAACATAAAAAAATATAAAACAACAAAAAGAAGAAAAAAACAGTTCTTTTTAGAACTACCTTTCATTTATAAAAAGAAACCTATATTTTTAATGAATCTCTGTCAATTTTTTTTTCTAAGGGTACGCGTACCGGGACGCGCCCCCCCAAAAAATAGAATTTTTTTTATTTTAGGAAGGAGTTAGCATGAGGGAAGAACACAAAGAGAGTAATGTTAAGAGAAAGAGAGCTACAGGATGAACACAGAGGGATTGTTTATTACATAGTAAAAAACAGAGAGGGTGTAATTGGGTGAAAGTGAGAAGAGTAAAATGACTAAAGGAGCGAAAGAAGGGAAGAGAGAGGAAGAAGACTAAAGTAGAGATAGTGGGAGAATGTGAGTGGGTGTTGAAAGAAAAAGAAAGGACAGTAAAAAATTGAGAATGAAGGGTAGTGGCGGAACCGGGATAAATGAAGAACGATGAGGGAAAGTGAGAAAAGACCAGGTAGTATAAGTAAAGAGGGGTGAAAGAGGGGGAAAAATTGAATTAGGATAAGACATGGGGAGTGAGAAAGAGAAAGGACAAAGAGAGTAAAGGAAACAGTACCTGAATGGGCTTGAGTGAAACAGCAAAGAAAGATAAGTAATGCAGTGTGTCTGACTTATAGGGAGTCAGTGGGTGTAGGTCGGGGTGTGGGTGTGTAAGGTGTGTCTGTGGGTGTGGCTCTGTGGGGTGTTTTTGTGTGGGTGGAGGTGAGGTTGTGTGAAGTATGTGTGAGGAGTGTATGGGTGTGGGGTGTATATGTGTGCGACGTATGTGTGTGTATGGAATGTGTATGTGTATGTGTATGTGAAGAGTGTGTGTGGGGGGATTTTTTGTGTGTATGAGGTGTGTGTGTGGTGTGTGTGGGGGGTGTATGTTAGAGGTGTGTGTATGTGTTGAGAAGGGGATGAGGTGTGTGTGTAGGAGTAAGATAAATAATTAAGAAAAACAAAATGAGTGAAGAAGCAAAGGAAGGGAACAGAGGGTAAGTGAAGTAAAGAATAGGGATTGAAAGAAGTTTAGAGGGGATATAGGGAAATTGGAGTAAACATGGAGAATAAGAATAAGTGTGGTAAGCAGAATAAAGACACAGGAGTCAGGTTGGTTGAGAAATTATTAGTAAGCTTAAAGCAAAGGGTGATGACAAAGTACATTTTTTAGTCATACTTACCATATAATAAATGTAACTTTAATTATTTGTTTTACTGCACTTTGTATCTGTGAAAGAGAGAAGAAAAAATAAGTTATAATTAGTAAAATGTGTATTTTAAATTAAAATATACAAATGAAGAGGTTAAAAATCATAACAGTGTATCTAGAAATAAAGTAAGAGTGAAAGACACAGAAAGGGAAATAAAGTAAGGTAGAAGGATAAAAAGAGAAAAAAGAAATAGAATGAGAGCAAATTACTAAAATTAAGGCATATAGATTCACTGACAGAGAGGAAGAGAAGAACAGAGAAATGAACTGAAGGTAAGAAAGATACTAAAACAATGTGACTTAGCAAAACTAAATCAGGAAACAGTAGTAAGTAAAAAGATAATGACTGAGACGGAAAAGATAAACACAAGTGAACATAACACAAGGAGAGTGAGGCACTGAGGACATAGAAGTAGTGAACGAAAAATAGAGAGAAAAGGTCAAAAGTAAGGAGCAAACAAAGATAAGCGAGGGAGAGTGGGTGATTTATAGTGATAGAGTGCGATAATACTGCTGAGTGAGTAAACAGGAATTACTAAAAGAGCAAAGGAGGAAAATACGGAAAAGGGAAGTAAAGCAGAGAGACTGAAAGCTGAAAACTTATGCAAGGGAGAGAGGGGATGCAGACAGTTGAAATGAGAATGAGGGCTTGTCAAAGAAGTGGAGTAAAAGAACGGGGGTTACAGAGAGTGAGAGAAAGACATTATGAGTGAGTAAAAAGAGCTAAAAGAGGATGGAAAAAGGAAAGTGAGTGTCAGAGAATGGGAATACAATTTAATTTACACAATCCAAAGTATAGAATAACTTGTACAACATGTTACATAGTTTATTTTTGCTGTTCTCAGAATATATTGAATTTCACAAAAAACAGTGAGTTCAAATTACTCATCATATGACAGCGGGGAAAAAAAACCACAATCTAAAAGATTGTGTTTTTTAAAAAAAACTTAGATACTGACAAATAACAAATGTACACTAATGTTTGATTTACTTACTTTTCCTTGAGGCCAAATAGTATATCATAGAGGTCCTTTTCTCGTTGCAAAGTACTTTGCTGTTCAGTAAAAAATCCATTTCATCGACTTTCTAGAAGAAAAGCTCCAAGAACATCTTAAATATTTTCATGATTTTCATATATTCCTTTTTTTCAGTCATGACTCTTTACTCATTCCTGTACCTTTCCTTTTGGCCAAATAGTGTCAGATGTATGAATATATTTTCAAATTAATTCCAAGAAACTCTGAAATTACCTTTTTTCCGACGTTTTGAAAGAAAGGCTCTACAACATTTTCACAATATTTAACTATTTGTAAAACCATCTCTGACTCACTCATGTTCATCATTTTTTATAATACTAATATCACTTACTATGAGATCCACTTACAGTACCTATATGACAAGTCAATTTTTTATATTACCTGGATCACTTTTACTCAGAATATATTTTTAAACAGCAAAATAACCTTTATTAACTGCTCCCGTCTTCATAGGCCAATTACCTTTACCTAAATTTTGGTTGTAAAAACACTAGGTATGAATTATTTAAGCCAAAAGGCAAACGTTGTTTGAAAGTCAAATGAGTGTCGTTACATTGGGTCCAACCTTTACAACTTTTTAAATAGCATGTGTAATGCCCTGATGTTGTAGAAGGACCATCATGAAAAATAATAGCTGCAGTTGCAAAGGTTCTTCTGATATCGAT
This sequence comes from Lissotriton helveticus, assembly GCF_964261635.1. Taxonomy (NCBI): domain Eukaryota; kingdom Metazoa; phylum Chordata; class Amphibia; order Caudata; family Salamandridae; genus Lissotriton; species Lissotriton helveticus. The sequence continues at coordinate 790,909,180 of NC_136068.1, forward strand.
AACTGTGAAGCCACGAAATTTTTAATAGAAGTTGTCAATTTAGTTTCATCAGGTCTACATCGTTGGAACATTAAAATGACATACTGACCATAATTTTGTAGAAATAATGTGGACAGCATTGTAGACTTACATTGGGGACACACCATATTGTGATCCGCTGCTTTAACTAGATTATTAAAAGGCACTGATTTGCAGTCTGGTAAAGTCCAATATATAAATCTTTCAGTGTCTATTCTAGTAGTACTTGATAAAGTACAGTTGTCGCAGTCATGCTGCCACTGATAAGAAAGGCTAAAAAGATTTTTAATATCTACACCTTCATCTTCCAATACATCAAACATATACATTAAAAATTCCTGACAATCCTGCTGAATATTCTGTGAAAATTGATTTTGACCAGTAGATATGTCTAGAACATTTTGAATTTCTGAAACACTTTCTATTTTTGCTCTATCACTGGTACATTTCTCAAACACGGAATTCAACAAACAACAGAATCTTTGATCCCGATTTTCAACAATCTGTTCTTGTATATTTTGAAGAAAAAAAACAACATTAACCACTACATTAGCATAGCAGTTGACACCAGAACTGTTTTCAAACTGAAATCCAACAACATCTTCAACAGAATCTTTTTTCCTTCTGCTTACAATTACAATTTCGTCTACTTTTTGTCTTTTTGCTACTACGTCTCTGCAATTACTCTCATTTCTTCTTTTTCGGCCTACCACACGTTTTTCAATCAGAGGATATTGAGGCAAATGTGGAGCATACTCTCTTCTTAACCTATTGTATTCTTTAACACAATGTAGATCTGCACAAATCTTTGTTTCATCACACTCAATCAAGTACAATCCTGATAAAGTTCTGACTCGTGATAATGCCACATATGCCATACCCTCTTTAAACACAGAACTTCCAATGTTCACCAAAGCGCTATCTACACTTAAACCTTGAGACTTATGAATTGTCACCGCATATGCCAAACAAATAGGAAACTGTTTTCGCCGAACATATAAGTCTTTCACGAGCAAAAATCTAGCTGAACAACGACAAATTTGTTCTATTTCATCAATGCCATCAAATTTAATTTTTAAAATTTCAATTGCATCTCTATTTTTGTAATTCACAAAACCAACAACATGACCCATTGCTCCATTTACTAGACCTCTTTCAACATTTAAATTCCTTCTCAAAATGATACGACAATTTAAACACACATTCAGAGTCTTTTCAAAACCAGCAGTTTTAGATATAGTCTTCTCTAATGAATCCAATTTTGATTTCAAATTTTCAGACAAAATAATTGTTGCTCCCATATGCTCTATTTTATCTGTAGCTTCCAGTTTCACTATCTCTTCATTTTCTAACTGTAACATTTTGTTGTTGAACATGGAACATTCTTTCAGAGTTAGCATCAAACATATGCCAGATTTCTTCTCGTTAATTGTCTTAAAAATATTCTCTGGAAGAATGTCTTCATTTGGGTACAAATTTGAAATTACTCGTCCATGTAAAGCTTCTTTCCCTTGCTGACTTACTTTTCCGATTCTTACATCTTGTAAAATATTTTTATAATCTTCATCCTTTGCCTGCCGCATATTTTGAAGCAGTTCTGCATATTTGAAGTTTAACCATATATTAACATTTCCAATACTTCCTAAACACAGGTTGTCCTTTCACTGGAGTCAACTGCAGTAGATCTCCAAAAACAATAATGTGTTTTCCTCCAAATAAGACATCATAGTCTGTTCTAAGAATTTCTTGCATTCTCAAATGCACAAAAGCAAGCATTATATTTGACACCATGCTTACTTCATCAATGATAAGAAGTTTCATTTTCTTCAGGACTCTCGAAACTTCGGAACATGCATCTCCAGATAGCTTGTGGTACTCCAATTTGTTATCATGCTCCACTGGCAGCATCAGTAAACGATGTAAAGTAATCCCTTTAATGTTATGTGCAGCCAGCCCAGTTGGAGCGGTAACAACACAAGACAGCGGTGATTCAGTCCTTTTCTGCAGATAAGTTGCAATTGCTTTAATCAGAAAACTTTTTCCAGTTCCCGCTTCTCCACTCACGTACAGTTGGACAGGCTTAAATGATGTACATGAGCACTCTTTCTTCTCATGACTGAATCCATGTTCAATCTGTTCTGTGACTTCGTCATATATCTGTTTCAGCTCAAGGTTTAGTTGTTTCACCAAATCTTCTAAGTTAACTACATCATCTTGAGCTTGTTCCATAGCTCTTTCCACCTCATCCATGGCAGTGGCAGCTTCATTTTGTATAATTGGTCCTCCAAGTGGATCCTGATTCAATGAAGCAGAACTCTGACTGTCTTGAGAACTGTCTCTAGCAATCTCTGCAGCAATTGTGGCTTCTTGCTCTATTTCTTCGTTCAACATTTGCAGATAATTTGGAAAAACAGGGCATTCTATGGTATCCTTGATTGCATTAAAAGAATCTTCGCAACACAGAAAATCTCCAAGTAGTTCCTCTTCTGTACGCCATGGCTTAAAGAGTTGCAAAAGAGCTAATAGTAAAATTCCCTTTTCTCTGGATTTTCACAACTCAATTTTCGATGATTAATCAAATGGGCTTTTTTCTGTCTCACTAGACATCCTTCACACCCAATGATAGCATATATTCCATTGTTGATATCTTCTCTGATGGTTCTCTTATAAATATAGTTTTGCAGAACTTCATACAAACAACTGTTCTCAAGATGACTACTTCTATTTGGATAGTATGTATCCAACATGTTTGTCTTCAAAATATCTGTACTTTCTGGTTCTTTCTCCGCCAAATACTCTATTTCTTGTACAGATTTCAAAACTCGGTTTCGTGTTGCAGCAAGACCTAGACTCACCCAAATGATGGTTCTAGATTTGGAATAGAGACTTGCTGACGACAATCGATCAGAACATTCATATGCTCCAATTTCTCGATGCGACAACATCTTCAGACTGTAACTGTATAATTTCTTGCTTAGACTCTTTTCATGTGAAATGTCCTCCCACATTTCCTTCAGTTCTGTCTTTTCATTTTTTGTGATGTAAGACGTCACATATCGAGCCACAGCAATAGAGTTGTCAGCAACGAACTGAATATCCATGTTAGCATTCCACATGGACAAAATCACTGGGTTGTAGCCGTTGATGTACTTGGACTCTTCGTTTCTTTTTAAATTGTATGTATTTTTTGGTGATTTCCTCGTCACAGTATGTCGCAGAGAAGACATCAAATTATTTACTCTTCCTTTAGAAATCACTGGTCATGGAAAGCCGAAACGACATTTTGTGTAGAACTTGTCCTTGTTTCTGAATTTTCGACGACAGTACTTTCCACAACGATGGGATTGAAAGTGTAAAACTTGTTGCCTTAAACTGTTTTCCTCTGTAGTTTTCGGAACAGCACAGGTTGAATACTCTTCAATGAACCTCATCAATGTTTCATCCGAATCTGTTCCAAATTTGGGTGCATCTTTAATCCACAACAACATATGTATGTGAGGAGCAACTCTCGCTTGATACTCCTTTCTCCAAAAGAAATCCAAAACCTCTCTAAGGGGAGGATTTTTTTTTGTTGGTAATAAAAGACATCATAGCTTCAAATCTATGATTGAAATATCTGCATACATTCACTGGATCCAAAGAACACAGCTCTCCAGGTGTTTTGAATTCCATATTTTGTATATTTGCATTTGCCTCTCGTAGAAATTGAAGTAAGTCGTCCCATGCATACTCAGCACAGCTAAGAGTGAGGAACCATGTAGGAGTTCCTAAGTTTCTCAGCATACATTTCAATTCCCCATGACGACGGTACCAATACTCATTTGTACCACGCTGACATGCCATGAGATTGATTAGATGAGATTCCAAAATATTATCTTGCAGATTCACTTTCTCCATAAAGTCCCTCGCCGAAAAATTTTGGAGATGTGCTCCACTTTTCAGTATATGGTTCACTGCATAAGAAAGCCCAGACAAGTCACTTTCATACAATAGATGAAACAAATAGGGAATGCATTGACGAAACCTTGGATCTTCAGCATATGATCTTACAGTTCGATATTCAGATGCAGGAATTTGAAGTCGACGATCGTCATAGCGTCCACCTCGACCTGTTGGAAATAGCTGTGGAAAACAACAAGCTTCCAAACTTTCTTCCCATACACTAATGGGACTTCCTTTTGCTGCTTTCATTTGAAACAATTCAATTGCATTCCCCATTACTTCTTTGGAATGCAAAGGATGAACAGTATAATGTTCATATATTTCTTCACTTCTAGACACATCAACTTTTTCAATTTGGCCGCCTGAACAATCACTGTCTTCATCTGCAGCTGTTTCCTCTGCTGCAACACATACATCTTTGTAATACTCATTGTTTTTGACTAAATACAACGTTGCCTTTTTGACTTTCCTAACATCCACTAAATCTTGCCAGATTTTCTTACTCTTTGTCAGAACCCCATTAACTAGAATAACTAAAGGTTCCTCTTCTACTTTTTCTATACCAATTGTATCAATATTTTTTTCAAATCAAGAGGCAAATAAACAACTCTTCCCTTTAATCCTCTCTGCAAATCTGTAGGAGGCAATTTCCCTATCTTAGGCTCCATGCGAACAATTGCCTGAAAAGGATGGACACATTGAATCAAAAATAGACTCATATGTATTTAAATCCATCAATTCACGGGGAATGTCTACCAACTCCAGATTATTATGAAGACCTCTAGCAGGCATTCTGTTTTGATTTAATTTATCATAACAATATTTACAAATACGCTGATCAGAACTCAAATCAAAACAATTCTCCACCCACAAATAAGTTGCAAAATCCTTCCACTCATAATTATTCATCTTTTCACTTTTTACGTATAAATCAACTAATCTAGTTTGATGCTTATAATGACTTCGTCGACAACACACACAAGTAAAATTCGGCCTTTCACTTGATTTCACCTTAAACCTGGTAATTTCCTGCTTAAACTTTTCTGTACTTGAAATCTGTACATTGTCTTCCACATTACCTTGAATTGCTGTGTCAATTTCTACACTATCCTCTTTTTCACCAAAATAACAAATCTCAATTTCTTCACAAATCTTCTTCACATCTAATTCAGTTCTATGCAAAAGAGCACTGTTTAATTGTTTAAGCTTAAGTGCTGGACTTTTTGCATAATACAACATTCTCACTAATTTCCTCATTTTGGTATGATGCACTGCTAACATCCTAAAATGATGAAAAACACTCTGACAGACTTTTCTAGAAAGACAAGCCAGTGAATGCCCTTGCAAACCTGTGTTTTCTCTCACTCTGCAAGGATCTAAGTCTTGCAACAACTTCACTTTCTGCTTTAGACTTTTCTTACTATATGTACGTAAGAAATTACAAAACAAATCAATTGATTCCTGTCGCACACTACAAATACGACTACACTTCCAAGTGTACACTGGACCCTTAGTACGTCTCCCTAAAACTTCATCAGTTAACACCTCTTCTGGTTCTCTAGGCACAAGTTTCTCTTTTTCAATCGGACAACCGTCTTTCACTTCATACGCTCAACCACTGCTGTCAACTGCATGCACTAAATCATTCTCCTGGAAGTAACTCTCCTCATTAAAAAATGGCTCACAACTTGAACTGTGCATCCATTCTCCAGAAAAAACTTTACAAAAATTAGTCCGATTAATTACTCTTTTCCATCAACTGTTTGATTTGAAAACATCAATTGTCTTGTTAAGTGTCCTAATTCTATTGATTATTAAAATAAATAATTTTTTCTTAACTTCAAAAGCCTGATCAACAATCTTCTCTACACTTTTCTTTTTCTTATGAAAAGCAGCTCTCTGTTTACCTTTCCTAATGTTTTTTAACAAATTTAAAACCACCCTATAGCGAAACATTCGTTTACGAATGTCTCTAAACTGATTCTGCCTTCTATTCCTATACATACTATTCTCTCCTGCTCCAGTTGTAGGATTCTTTGAGGTTCTCTCCTTCCTTTTCAAATTTACTCTCTCATTCTCTTTGTCTACATGCTGTCCATCTTTTTTTTTTTAAGTACATATGTTCCGTATAAAAGACTTAGTTGTCGTACCAGGAGCTTGGTTCCTGTTTTTTGAAGTATTTGTTGTGGAAGAGTGCTGTAATTCCGTTGCTGTTTTTGTTTTTTGGTGGTTATGTTGTTTTCTTTTCCTTTCCCTTGAGGGCATCTTTGCTTACTCTTGAAATCTTGATTTCAATCTGTGTTAAAAAAAAAAATAGCACATTATAGACCACTATTACCACACAACAAAGCAATGACAAAAAGCAAACGATCTATTCAGGGTTACAAATCAGGTGAGGATTCTCCAGGGGGGCACAAAAGGTGAGGCCTGTATTGAAGATGCGTCATTTTTAAAACTTTTGCGCCACATTATACCTCTGTCAAGTGTAATGTACAGAGAGGGGTCATTTCTCCGCAAAAAGCCTCGTAATAATGACACAGTGAAATCTATGAGATTTCACTGCGTCACTTTTAGGACACTGTTACGTCAAAATCTTGCACCTGCCTCACAGCAGGGATAAGACTGAGGCAAACGCTTTCACATGGGACCTTCCCCATGTGATACGATTCTCACACCTAAGCAGTAGTGCAGATGAGATGAAGACTGTCCAGGGGAGCACAAAACGTGAGGCTTGTGTTCAAGAGTGCAGTGGACAGGACTAAACTGGAGTAGTGTCCAAGCAAAAGATGAGCCTCATTTATAAAGCCATGCGTCAGTTTTGCGCTACTGGCGGCATAAAACATGTGCCTTGTTGCACCATATTTAAAAAGTGACGCATGTAGGTAGATGCGTCATTTTTTAAACCTCTGCGCCACATTATACCTCTGTCAAGTGTAATGTACACAGAGGGGTCATTTCTCCGCAAAAAGCCTCGTAATAATGACGCAGTGAAATCTATGAGATATCACTGCGTCACTTTTAGGACACTGTTACATCAAAATCTTGCACCTGCCTCACAGCAGGGATAAGACAGAGGCAAACACTTTCACATGGAGCTTTCCCCATGTGATATGATTCTGACACCTAAGCAGGAGTGCAGATGAGATGAAGACTGTCCAGGGGAGCACAAAAGGTAAGGCTTGTGTCCAAGAGTGCAGTGGACAGGACTAAACTAGAGTAGTGTGCAAAAAAAATAACCTCATTTATGAGGCCCTCTGTCAGTTTTGCACTGCTGATGCGTCACTTTTTGTGACGCATCGGCGGCATAAAACATGTACCTTTTTGCGCCATATTTAAAAAGTGACGCATGTAGGTAGATGCGTCACTTTTTAAACCTCTGCGCCACATTATACTCAAAAATGTAAAAGCCATTAATTTTCCCCAAAATCGTTTTTGACATTACATTTAGGAAACACAGCACAGGTCCTATGTACAAGCTTTCCATGTCATTACTGAAACCTCACTATTCTACAAAATACAATTCCTCTATGCAAACAAACTCAATATGCTTCCTACAATGAGTTAACACAAGTAACATCATTGTAAAGAGTCAAATTGACGCCTGTGTCTAAGAGTGCAGTCGGGCATAGGGTTCATGAAGCCTAGTCCACTGCACTCTTAGACACACGCCTCACCACCTACGCTCCCCAGGAAAGCCCTCTCTCCCACTACAGTCTTGAACAAAGGCCTCACCTCCTCTGTACCTCTGGACATGCCTCACCTCATCTGCACAATCTACTTCCTAATCTGAGGTAACACAGGTGACATCATTGTGAAAGAGCAAATTTATGTCTTTAAGCATGCAAACACTCTTTATTCCTTCTCAAAAATGTAAAACCCATTCATTTTCTCCAAAATCGTTTTTGACATCACATTTAAGAAACACAGCACAGGTCCTATGTACAAGCATTCCATGTCACTACTGAAACTTCACATTTTTACAAAATACAATTCCTCTATGGAAAGAAACTCAATGTGCTTCCTACACTGAGTTAACACAGGTAACATCATTGTAAAGAGTCAAATTTATTTCTTTAAACATGCACACATTATTTATTCCTTCTAAAAAATGTAAAAGCCATTCATTTTTCCTAAAATCGTGTTTGACATCACATTTAAGAAACACAGCACAGGTCCTATGTACAAGCATTCCATGTCACTACTAAAACTTCACAATTTTACAAAATACAATTCCTCTATGCAGTAAAAACTTTTTACCAAGCATTATCAAAAAGCATGACACAAAGCAAAATTAAAAAAACACAATTTGCTTCCAAATCTTCTCCATAGAGTATACAAGTCTCTATGTATATTAAATGAATCATAACTCACCTTTACAAATGCTCTAGGAGATTCACAACAGTGTCAGACACAAACACCAATATTTCTTTAGCAGAGCAAAAGGTATGTTCTCCAGGCACTGCAACCATTAATGGTACAGAAAACCTCTGTTTCTACACACATATTGCTCATGGTAACCAATCAAAACTCTTTCCTCTGTATTTTCAAACCAACACCCTTCCCCCCTCAGCCCTTTCTACCTGTTACCATAGCAACTCCCTCCTCACTGAGCTCTCAGGTTTAAAAGTTTATTCTACAATGTTGCAAATCACCTCAGCAAGGATGTTTGACCTGCGAATACACCAGCTTATCTGGTGCCATGTTTCTTTAAATGACTTTTTTTTAACCATTCAAATGACTTCTTACACAGAACACAACCATGCACCCTAACTTTCAGTTTTCAACTATTTCAATCTACCAATCATTGCTTGTGATTCAAGAGCACTGAAACTCCACAGGTTTTGTTTTGCAAACTCCTACTGTGCCAACTGCCATTTTAATCCTACACTTCATCTGACTGCACCAGAACCTCCTCTACCATGTATTCTGTCTGGATTATTGGACATAGCTATATCCACTGGGCTCAAAGGTATGCAGCTACCAGAAATTTTCACAACCTTGATTTAAAAATTTGAACATTAAATGGATTGGCCAGAGAGGATTGAGATGTCACCAATTGATACCATTGGTGAAAACCTTTTTGCATTTGTGACACCCTAACCTCATAATTCTCCACTGTGGTGGAAATGACTTAGGCACTTTGACTGGGGTAGGTCTGGAAATGCTTTTAAAGGACACCTTTGAACAATTGATGGCACTTTTTCCTCAAACTGCCTTGGTATTTTCCAATATATGCCAAAGACAGAAATAGAACTGATCCAACCAATTTTGTCCACAATTTGAGAAAGCACGGAAACATGTGAATAAATCTGTTTCTGCTTAGATGAGAGACTATGGAATGGGTTCAATATACAACAACAACTTGCGTTACAACATGCACGATATCTACAGAGGAGATGGTGTGCACTTCTCAGATGAGGGGAATAGAATATTCCTCCTGAATTTAAGACTGTGCATTGGTACCTACTTGTAGGTACCTAAATCAGCCACAGAACCCAAAAGCTCTTTTCAGAGCTACCCTACCTCTGATCACTCCAAATGATTATCTTTTTCTAACTTTTTTCACTATTTTTCACCAAAGTACGCTCCCCGGTGAGCGTACCGGGCGCTCCCCCGCGAAAATTTAAAAAAATATATATATTTTTTGGTCTATATGGGCCTCCTAACACCCCCTCAGAAAATCTAGTTGGTCAGGGAGTGCCTACCGTGCCCCCTTATACCCTTTTCCAACGTTGTTTGTCCTCCATTTTCTGTCTCAAATCTACCGAAACACAAAATGGAGGACTCCCGTTGCGCTTACCGGTACGCGTACCGGGGCGCGCACCGGGAAGCGCTCCCAAAAAATGTGAAAAGTTAATTTACATAAAAACCACTTGAGACACTTTCACCAAATATAGAATGGCTCATACTACATACCAATCCCTACCATTTTCCCAAATTTGGTGGAATTCCATTGAGCCATTTAGCCTGTAGACCTCTCTAAATATCCTGAGGTAAATTACTTCACAAAAATACATCTGAAGTGTTAGAATTGACAACCAATTAAAATGTTACTTTCATTTTCTACTATTATTTCATGACATTTGATTGGTTATGTACCTGAATATATATAAAGAAAGAGAGGGAAACACAGCCATTTTTACTACTACTTCCTGAAGTACATTTCAAGAGCATTTTCACTGACAACTTCAACTGCTTTCTCAAAGGTAAGTTATTATTTTGAAAACTGAAGTATGTTGTGCACTTTAAGTTAATTTGGAAAACTTTTTCTGATAGTTATATACTATCCCTCTGTAATAGTTATAGATTGAGATAGACTTCTCTGTTATAGTTATGGATGGAGTTAGGCTTGTCTTGTATAATTATGAATTTACTTAGGCTTCATCACATACACTTTTTTATATTTCTACTTCCAGTCTGATACCATACACTGCCCAAAGATAAATTCACTGTTAAAAAATTCAAACTACCTGTCTGAACTTAAACCCAACAGTGCCCTATCCCTACTGATATATTTATTTTTTATGCAAATTACAGCACGAAAATGGAAGGAGACATTTCCTTTGAAATTGTTCTGGAGAGCAACAATGAAGAAATTATTGTACCCAATGATAACTTGGAATTCATGGATGAATCACGGGACTATGAACTACTTCAATGTGTAGAATCAGTAGATTTGCTGATTCAAAATGAGGACATTTCTGACAGTCAAATATTAGAAGTTCTGTTTAATTTGGAAAAATAATCTGAAAAATAAATTTATATTTAATAATTCTAAAATTGTTTGAGACATTATTCATTTTTATATGTAATTCTTAAACTAGTACCAAATTGATTATAATGTAAAGTCAGACTTATAGTATACTGTGCAACTTTTTTATGTTACATAGTAATTTTGCTCATGGATACTTCCTTTCTCCCACTATATTATCTCCAATGTGTATTTGACATCTCTTTTTCATCTCCTGCCTCCATGTTCTTTCTGCTTTCCTGACAGACTATGATATGGATTCCATATACCACAATAACTTCTGTAACACGAGGCAAGATGGTGGTTGCCTAACTGCAGCTGAAGCAGTGCTGGGATGGAGCTGCTGACTGTATAGCGCTAACGGACCCCAGGCGGCAACCAGGGTACCAGGGATCTCCGAGTAGCAGCCTCTTACCGATCAGTCTGTCGCGGACCTGTTGAGCTGCCGATCTGTGTCGGATGGGATGCTGGCCGCGTTGTCGTGCCGCGGCTCGGCTCTCCATGTGTTGCGGGAGTTGACAAGCGCCCTGCTGGCCCTCTCTCTCGGCTCTATCGGCTCACTCGGTGCGAGACGCCGCGGCTTCCCTGGAGGGAGGAGCTCGAATCGGAGAATCCAGCCGTGTTCCAGGGAGGCTTGGGACGCTCGGAACGCTTGAAACAGCCCGTGATTGAAGGGCTGTTCTCACGCCGAAGGGGACAGCTCACGCAGCAGGCTTAACAGGCATGGCGCCGAAAATCAATGCGGGCTCGAAAACAAAAAAGAAGAATCTTCCTCGAGAAGGCGGCGCAAGTAAGGTGACTGGAGACCACACGCCAGAGGGAGAAAGCTCAAAGGAAAAGCATACAGCAACACGGACCCGCCAAGCAGCTGTCTCTATAGCGGAGATGTTAAGAAAAACTGGTAAGGAAGCAGCAAGTGGGGGTCTTGATTCACCGGGGAAAAAAAATGATGCTACACTAGAAATGTCGGAAGCATCGCAAGCAACTTTAACAATAAGCCGTGAGAGCACTATATCTGAAAGAGATGAAAAAGATGTGAATGAAACTGTGGTCCCCGAGAGTATCAAGGAGGGAGGAGTCCACTGTAACATCAGCAAGGACCAAGTAATGCCTATTGAAACTTTACTGACTATACAACAGGAACAGTCACAGGAACAGTCACAGGTCATAAACCTGACAGCTAATGATAAGGAGGAGGAGGGACCATCAGACAGGGGGGTGATGTTGGAGATAGGAGCTACTGGCACGGATATGGCCCAAAATGAGGCTTTTTTCTCTGCTTCTGATGGTCTGGAGTGGTCGGAGGAAGAGGAGGATGAGGAGGGCGACTGCAGCTCCCTAGGGGATTCAGACAGTGATCTTGAAGCAGAACACCCTGTAACAGCAAGGAAGACTGTAGTAGATTCAAATAAGGGCCAGAAAGATCCACGGTGCGAACTCAGCTGGGATAACACGGCGTCTGGTACTGCCCAGGACAGTCCGAGCAGTGAAAGAACACATATATCTTTATTAGAGACAATCCATCAAGAGATACTAGCTCATAGAGAGGAGACACGCCAAGAAAACCGCAAATCGCAGGCAGCTATGAGGAAAATGAGGGGAGTCGTCAGGAAATTATCCAAGGCCTGCTCTAATACTGGAGATAGAGTATCAAATTTGGAGGACAGGATTGTCTCTACAGAAGCAGAGGTCACGGTCGCGGTGGCGAAAGTCAATGCTCAGAGCTCCCAGGTTGTCGATATACAGTGGAAGCTTGAGGCGATGGAAAACAGACTACGTAGAAACAACCTAAGGGTCCTGGGGATTCCGGAGGGATCAGAGGGGTCGGATATAAGGCTATTCATGTTAAAACTCCTTGAGCAGGCCTTCCCTGAGTTAAAGGAGTGGGATTGGTCAAGAGAATTACAGAGAGTACATCGTACCCCCTTCAGAGTAAAAAGGGGCATGAAAACAGAGGATAAACCCAGGGCAATCTTGATATTCCTGGGAAACTTTAATCTACGACAAGTGATCTCTGAGCTGGCAAAACCAAATACCAAACGTGACGGCGAGGGGTTCTCTTTCTTTGTAAGACCTGACTTCTGCCATACGACGGTAGAAAGACGTTGGCGCTTAAGGAACTTGATCAAACCTTTCCAGGACAAAAAGATGCAAGCATTTTTAATAAACCCTGCACAACTTAAAGTGATTAATGAGGGGAAGACAGTGTTCTTTTCCTCTGAGATTAAGGCAAAGGAGTACTTAGACTCCGTTAGAAACTAACAGCAGAATTTGACTATGTCTGAAACATGAAATATATACTCCACTCTAAACACTATATCTTTAAGTCAATGGGTAGATCCGCTGGGTAACTGTGCTGTATGCTGTATGATGGGAGGCTCGGGGTGTCACAGATAGTTACTTTGGTGTTACGTTATGCTAATAAGCACGTACTTTGAGCGCTGTTGTTTTTTGTCAAGATTGTCGGTAAATCATAGCAGACTTTCATCTAAGCACTGCACTCCATCACACGCTCAGCCAGCTCTGAGCGCCTCACAGAGCAGGGAAGTTGGGGGGTGGAGGGTATGGGGGGGGGTCAGGGACAGGGGAGGGGGGAGGGTGTTGGGAGGGAGGAGGGCAGAGGGGAGGGCGTGTGGGGGGATGAAAATCACGGAAAAAAAAAGGAAACATTGCAATATGGAAATAAATCTAAATGAGCAAACAAGGTTAAGAGAAATTTTTGGCTTGCTTTTCAATGTAGGTAACTGTATCCAAATAGATGACGAACATTAGAATCTGTACACTGAATGTGGCCGGTCTAAATGATTGGAAAAAAAGACAGCGACTAGAATACTTGGTTAAATACCATAGAATAGATATCTTATGCCTCCAGGAAACCCACATCCCGTGGGCTAAAAAGAGCCTACTATTTTTAAGGGGTTTCGAATTAGTTGCTTGTTCAAGCCAAACGTCAATGGTCAGAGGAGTTGCCATTCTAGCAAAATCCACCTTGGGCAAGGCCAAAAAAGTTAGAACTGATAGTAATGGAAGATGGGCAATTGTTGAAATGGAGCTAGGCTTTTCAATCTGTGTGATCTATGGGTCAAACGATGATGATCCTGAAATCTTTGATTATTTAGAAACAGAGTTGGCCGGCTGGCCCTCCCCCTTGGTAGTTACAGGAGATCTTAATATTTCCATAGACTGGGGTAATCATACAGTATACAAAGGTCGGAAACCTCGAGTTTTTAGGTCACTCAAAGCTCTCATTAGATCACACGGGTTGTTAGATGTATGGCAAACAAAAGAACCCCAGAATCCAGGGTATACATATTTCTCATATCCAGCGCAGAAATATTCAAAATTAGATTATATCCTGATATCCAACACAGAAATAGAGAAGGTTGAGATCAGCAGACTGCCAAGAGTGCTCTCTGACCACAATCCATTATTGCTTACATACAACGTGGGAAGGGGTGAGAGAACTAAAACCTCATGGTCTTTTGAAAGGCGATTGCTAGCAGACAATAGGTTTGTCGAACATATGAATAAATGGGCGGAAGAATATTTTGCGGCTAATAGGTATAGTGCATCACGAAATGGGGTCTGGGAGGCTTTTAAAGCTGCTCTGAGAGGCGAGACGATTAGCTGCTCCTCAAGACTCAGGAAGGAGGATAGGATGGAGGTAGAGAAACTTATGGGTAAACTCTCCGCTGCGGAACTGCAACATATCATAGATATCTCCACTGGTGGAGATGGTAAGGAAAGTCATAATGTTCTATTGACTATCAAAGCTAATATACAGAGAGAAGTAACACAAAGGGCAGTAAGGGATTTTCAAACGTCTAGAGTAAAGAGGTATGAAACGGGAGAGCAAGCAGGTAGAGTCCTCGCACTTCGGCTAAGACAGGTAAAATCAAAGAATCATATTCCACGTATTGTTGAAAATGGTAACACATTTACAGAAACTAAGGATGTGTTAAAAGTATTTCACAATTTCTATAAAGCGCTATACGATGCGGGAAATGGTGGGAACAGGTTAGTCCAAGGTTACCCAGATAACGGTCCGTGTTTGAATGAGGTAACTAGAACGGACTTGGACAAAGATATATCGTATATTGAAGTGCTGTCTGCCCTGAGAGACTAGCATCAGGTAAAGCTGCTGGCCCCGATGGGATACCGTTGGAAATGTATAAAACCTTAGAGCATGTGATTGTCCCAATGTTAGTTGATCTATTTAATGGTATTTTGTATACTGGTGTTGTGCCCGACTCATGGAGGGAAACGAATATTGTAATCTTCCACAAAAAAGGTAAGCCAGTTGAGATGCCAGGCTCTTATCGGCCGATATCCCTGATCAATGCCGACACTAAGCTCTATTCAAAGATCTGGGCTAGGCGACTAGGCAGGATTATTGGCGATCTGGTCTCCCCGTGGCAGCACGGGTTTGTCCCGGGTAGGGGGACAACTGACCATACCTGTAGAGCTATAGGTCTGTTTGATGCTCAGAATGCCACGGGGGGGGAGATGGCCATGATCCTGATGGATGCCGAGAAGGCGTTTGATCGTGTGGATTGGGGCTTTCTCTGGGGGATATTGGCTGGGAGAGGATTTGGGGAAAAAGTCATCAGGGCACTCAGAGCCATGTATATAAACCCGACTGCGAGAGTAGCTGCTATGGGGGAAAAATCAGAGATATTCTCTATAAAGAGAGGGACTCGACAGGGTTGTCCCTGTTCCCCCATTCTGTTCTCTCTATATATCGATCCCTTTATTCAGAAAATACTAGAAAATCCAAATATTCCCCCAGTGATCTGTAATGGCTTTACAAACAAATTGTTAGCTTATGCTGATGATTTAGCCGTAATTACAACGGACCCCCAACAGACTTTGCCTATTTTGGTTGAAATGGCAAAAACTTTTGGACTGAGCTCTGGATACCTTTTAAATGAATCTAAGACTCAAATAATATGCTCAAACAATATTGTAAAATCAGACACCCGATTTGTTGATTCCGCGGTCTATCTAGGGGTAAAAATCAATGCAGCGGTGGGAAAAATAGTAGAAGAAAATTATCTCCCTTTAATTAAAACCATAGAGGCAGAACTGAGAAGAATGGATGTTTTACATCTCTCTCTGGTTGGCAGAGTAAACGCCCTAAAGATGGTAATGTTTCCAAAAGTTCTATACTTATTTAGGGCGATACCACTTTTTGTAGACAATAAAATAATGAATAAATTGGAATCAGCCTTTATAAGATTCATATGGCATTACGGCAAGATCAGACGCTCTAGCAACCTGATGTCATTACCAAGGGAAAGAGGTGGAATGACACTTCCTAATCTTAGACTATACCACTGGTCGTGTCTCTTAATACAAATGCATACATTATTCCAGACTAATGCCATTTCTGTGGAGGGGAACACCGGTCTTGGGACTCAAGGCCCTCCCCCATTGTATGAATTATTGTTAGGGAAAAATGCTACAGGACTTTTGCTCCGCGAAGTAGAGCGTAGGTACTATAAAAAGGTGCGCCTTAAAACTTTATTAGGGGCATGGTCTTTGTGGAAATCCATTCTGAAACATTTCAAAGTCCCTAAAATAAACTCATACCATCTTCTGGCCAACTCCTGCCTCTTTCCACATTTAAGGTCAGATAGAAGTCTCCAGGAATGGAAGAGAATGGGGATAAAAAGGGTTGAAGACTTAATGGAGGGTGATAAGATTAGAGGGTTTGAGGACATGCAAAAGTTGTTTAACATCCCAAGTACTCAGTGGCTCTTGTATGAACAAATAGCCCGAACGCTGCGTGGCCTCAGACCTAAATTAAAGCCTAAAATAGATATTACGGTACTGGAGGTATTGGACAGAGGATGTAGAAAGATTAAAACACTATATAATCTATTAATAGATGAGATTCAGGACGACATGGAGAAAACAGAGAGGGGTTGGGCCACGAAACTGAATAACCCCGATGTAGATATTGATCTATCCATAGAACTGAATAAAAAGCTCTTTCGATCTTCAAACTTAAGGGCTCAACATTTTAAGACATTATTCAAGCTGTATCATACCCCGTCAAAACTATTTGAGTGGGGTGTTAGACAGGACGACTGCTGCCCTAGATGTGGCTCACATCAAGCTGATATAAATCACATGTTCGTCTCTTGTGTGAGGTTAGATCCTCTTAAAGAGGAGATTTCCAAATTCTGGGAGGGGCTGCTAGGTCATAAGATCGACCTATCCCCGACATTGGTACTTATTGGTAATGACTCAAAATTGGGCCTTGGAAAAGATGAGGAAGCCCTTGTCTTCCTGTCAGTAGCGGTTATGCGAATTCTGATCACGTCAAATTGGAAGGATGAAAATGCCCCCTCTTTTCAGATGTGGTTATCAAGACTTCTTTGCATCCATAATATTGAGTCCTGTCTGTATGAGTTTAAAGGAGTTAAAAAACGAGAGATGGGTAGACGTATATGGGCGCCCATACTGAATTGGAGGAAAGATAGAAATATTACATGAATAGTAGTACTTGATCAAAGCCTCTCATTTTATCTCTGTATCTATATGTAATCGTCATAACTGTTATTAATATTCTAGCCACGTACTCTAAATTATTATTATGAATGGAATGTATATCTATTTGGAATATCTCATGTATTTATGTAGTCTTTTGTACAGATTTGATTCTAAATGCTCTATTTTGTACCTTGTAAAATATTAATGATGTGTTATTGCAATGAACCTTTAATAAAAAAAAAAAAAATAAAAAAAAAAAAAATAACTTCTGTAACAACATGCAAGATATCTACAGAGGAAACGGTGTACATTAAATTTAAGACTCAGCATTGGTACCTATATGTTGGTACTTAAAACACCCAAACAACACAACAACTCTATTCAGAGCTACCCTACCTCTAAGCACTTTAAATTATTATTTTAGTGTTTCACTGAGTTTTCCCCATGTGTGGGGCGGGGAGGTGTGTGTGGGGGATGTGTGGGGTGTGTCTGTGAGGTGTGTGTGTGTGTGTGTGTCTGAGGGGGGATGAGGTGTATAGGTGTGTATAGGTGTGTGTAGGTGTGTGGGGTATGTGGGTGTGGGTGGGGATGTGAGTGTGTAAGGTGTGTGTGTGGGTGTGGGTGTGTGGGTTGTTTGGGTGTAGGTGGGGGTGTGGGTGTGTGAGGTGTGTGGGGGGTGTGTGTGGGTATGGGGGGTATGTGTGTAGGATGTGTGTATATGTGTGGGATGTGTGGGTGTGTCTGTGAGGTGTGCGTGTGTGTGTGTGGGGGGGGAGGTGTGTGTGTGGGATGTCTGAGGTGTGTCTGTGAGGTATCTGTGTGTGCGTGTGTGTGTGTTGGGGGGGTGAGGTGTGTGTGTGAGTGTGTGGGATGTGTGGGTGTGGGTGTGGATGTGTAAGGTGTCGGTGTGGAGGCGTGGGGTGTTTAGGTGTGGGTGGAGGTGTGTGTGGGGAGTGTGTGGGTGTGGGGTGTGGGGTTGTGTGCGTGTGTGTGTGTGGGGGACGTACTTGTAGGTACCTAAAACAGCCACAGAACCAAAAGCTCTTTTCAGAGCTACCCTACCTGTAATCACTCAAAATGATTATTTTACACTATTATTTTCACTATTTTTCACCAAAGTACGCTCCCCGGTACGCTCCCCGGTGCACGTACCGGGCGCTCCCCCGCGAAAATCGAAAAAAAATTAAATTCGTTTTTTGTCCCGCGGGACCCTTTTATGGCCCCCACATCAAACTTAGGGTGTCAGGGGGGGTGTACCCTGCCCCTTTTGGTCATTTCCCCCTTTGTTTTTTGCCACCTCTTGTGTCTCGATCCTACCGAGACACAAGATGGCGGCCGCTGCGGACTGTTTTGAATGTTTACAGACACCCGAGAGCTAATCAGCTTTCCATGCGCAAGTCGCGTGGCGCGCCCGGAGCGCTCCCCGGTGCGCGTACTGGGGCGCTGCCATAGATATATACATTTTTTTGAACCTAAATTACTCACAATCCTCTGGAGCACATATCATGAGACATAGCAAAGGCACATCGGGCTACCAGTCCCTACAATTTTGCCAAGTTTGGTGAAAATCCATTCAGCCGTTCGAGCTAAAAGTGCGACCGACCGCCCCATGGAAATTAACATGGGAAAAACACGTTTTGGGACCCCCCTTTTATCTCGGCCCCCGCTTGACGAATCCCCCTCAAACTTTTGGGGAAGGAGCGGAGCGCCGCGAGGCAAAGTTGCTGAAAAATTCAGGCAGATTCCTCAACCGGCGCCAAAGTTATTCCCAATAGAATGTTGCGATTTCCCTATGGAAATCAATCCTAACTATAAATACCTACTGGCGACCGCCAGTAGGTAATATATATATATATATATATATATATATATATATATATATATATATATATATATATATATATATATATATATTACCTACTGGCGGTCGCCAGTAGGTATATATAGTTAGGATTTTTTCCCTATGGGATTTTTGAAAATTCTATGTCTAATAACTTTGGCATTTGTGGACGGAATTGGCTGAAACTTTCAGGAAAATGGAACATTTTGTTTCTGAGCAGCCCCTGGAAATTTGGGGGGAGTTGGTCCAGGGGGGGCCGAGAAAAAATGGGGGTCCCAAAACGTGTTTTTAACATTGAGTTTTCCATAGGGCGGTTAGCCTCACTTTTAGCCCGAACGGCTGAATGGATTTGCACGAAACTTGGCAAAATTGTAGGGACTGGTAGCCCGATGTGCCTTTTGTAGGTCTTAATATATGTGCTGCAGTGGATTTTGAGAAATTAACGGTCAAAAAAAGATATATATCTGTAAGCGCGGACCAGGCAGCGCCCCGGTACGCGTACTTTTCGCGTAACGGAACTTCGCGTAGCGAAGCTGATTGGCTCTCCGGTGTCTGTCAACATTCTAAACAGTCCGGAGCGGCCGCCATCTTGTCTCTCGGTAGGATCGAGAGACAAGAGGAGGCCAAAACAAAGGGGGAAATAACTATAAGGGGGCATAGTAGATCCTCGCTGACCCCCTAGGTTTAATGTGGAGGTTTTAAAGAGGTCCCGCGGGGCAAAAAAAAAAAAATTTTTTTTTGTTTTTTTTCGTGGTTAGCGCCCGGTACGCGAACCGGGAAGCGTTCTGGGGAGCGTACTACAATGAAAAATGAATGATAGACTTTTCAAATGCTGTATGTTAATTGATTGTTGGTTTTGTTGATTATTTTTTTTTTATTTTTTATTTTTTAAGCATTTTTTATTGTGTTTCATAATTTATTAAACTTTCTAACATTTCATTGTCAGAAATTTCATTATTATCATGGAATATATATTGTAGTCTCTGAGGTTGTAAAATGTCCTCATTTGCAAGGAGGTTATCTACTGCTTGTACACATTGCAGTAGTTCTTGGTCCCAAGTTTCATCCATAAATTCAATCTCATTTGGATCAATGATTTCTGTGTTGGACTCTGGAAGGACAATTTCAAATGAAATTTTTTGTTCACTTTCCATTTTCCCTGAAATTTGCATAAAAAAATATATATTAGTAGAGGTAGGGCACTGTTGGGATTAATTTTAGATAGGCAGTTTTTAACAGTGAATTTATCTTTGGGCAGTGTATAGTATCAGAGTGGAAGTAGGAATATAAAAAAGTGTATCTAAATTTATAAGTACTACAGAGGGATAGTATATAACTAACAGAAAAAGTTTGCCATATTAACTTAAAGTGCACAATATACTTCAGTTTTAAAAATAACAACTTACCTTTAAAAAGAAGTTGAAGTTATTAATGAATATCCTATTGAAATGTACACCAGGAAGTAGTAGTCAAAATGGCTGTGTTTCCTTGTCTTCCTTTATATATATTCGGGTACATAACCAATCAAATGTCAGGTAAAAAAAGTAGAAAATGAAAGTAACATTTTAATTGGTTGTCAATTCCAACACTTCAGATGTGTTTTGTGAAGTAATTTACCTCACGGTATTTATAGAGGTCTACAGGCTAAATGGCTAAATGGAATTCCAATCAAATTTGTGAAAATGGTAGGGATTGGTATGTAGTATGAGCTAATCTATATTTGGTGAAATTGTCTCAAGTGGCTTTTGTGTGAACTACTTTCCCACCTTTTTTGATGGTGCGCTTCCCAGGAAGCGACCCGGTACGCGAACCGGTGAGCGCCCCGGTACGCGAACCTTAAGCGTAACGGGAGTCCACCATTTTGTGTTTCGGTCGAATCAAGATACAAGATGGAGGGCAAATAATGTTCAGAATGGGTAGAAGGGGGCACGGTAGATGTATCTTGACCCCCTTGGTTTTCTGAGGGTGGCTGAGGAGGACCATAGTTCTTCACTCTTGTTCACTCTCTCTGTTTCTATTAATGTCACTGTTTATGACTGATCATAAAACATTTTTTAAAAAAAGAACAGTAACTATAAGGGAAGGAAACAGACAGTTATGTTAAAAGAAAGACAGCTATAGGGAGTAAACTAAGGATACTGTTACCTACAATCCACTGCTGTTGATGTTACTGACCATGTCATGAATGATGTAATATGTGACATCATCAGCAGTGGATTGTAGGTAACAGTATCTCTTGTTTACTCCCTAACGCTGTCTTTCTTTTCACATAACTGTCTGTTTGCTTACCTTATACTTACTGTTCTTTTTTTAAAAAAATATTTTTTTTGGTTAGCTTCCGGTACGCGTACCGGGTAGCGCTCCGGGAGCGAACTAAGAGAAATAGAGGTTGGCAGAGTTCCAAATATTCTACCAATTTTTTTATAATGGGGAGTTAGTTCTGAAAAGAACTTTTATTTTTATGTTTTTGTTGTTTTATATTTTTTTTAGTATTTTTTGAACATTTTTTTACTTTTTTTGTATTTTCTGAACGTTTTTAAAATTTTTTGGGTTTTTTTGGGGGGGGGAAACAAAAACGATCCATTGTAAAGGGCTCAACAGGAGCAACAAAAAAAAAAGAATGTATTTTTTGGGGCGTCTCGGACAAACATTAACATGATTTTGAATAGCTCGTAAAATCAAACTGATGCTACTTTCCCTGTAGCAGATGAAAGCGCCACATTCCACGCACACTTGCTTTACGTGCCCAAACAACATTTCCATGTTTGCGATCATCTCCCTCGCCTCTGGTCCCGACACCTCTGGGACAACCGATCTTCTTGCCATTGGGAGGGGATTTTGTTGTTCGTCACGTAGCTGGGCAGCACTATAATTATTTGGGTGCCACCTACTCATATGCCTATTAAAAAACCAATGAAATTCACTGAAAAAACCATAGGTTATAGACCATATATAGTTAGGAATTAGCATTTACAAAACCTTGAAAATTCACTGAAAAAACCATAGGTTATAGACCATATATAGTTAGGGATTAGCATTTAAAAAACCTTATTTTACTCACACAAAACCATTGAAATTCCATATATAGTTAGTTGTACTAACTATATATCACGCACCCGCAATCCACTGCTGATGATGTCACATATTACATCATTCATGACATGGTCAGTGACATCACTGATGACATCACTGATGACATCTCAAATGACATCACTGATGACATCACTGATGACATCTCAAATGACATCACTGATGACATCTCAAATGACATTACTGATGACATCACTGATAAAATCATTTATGTGATAATACGATGAACCTCTTCAGACTCTAATATAACCTTAGATACACTCAGTGTAAACACAGACTCACAGATTGTCACTCATCCATGAAGTTACACACACACCTAGACAGTCATGCAAACAATCAATCACACCTCCATTTCCTTAACTATACAGTTAAACACACCTTACTTATTCAAACATATACTAAGACATATTTACTCACTTATACAATCCTGGATACAAGTTCACAATGATCCATACAGCCACTCACACATTCACTGGCTCTTATGCACAGTTATTTATATATGTCAACTCTCACATGTATTGTATTTTACATATGTACTTAATTTGACATGTAGCACTGAGATATCTATTCACTCACCAATACAGTCATGCACACAGTCAACCGCCCATACAGCTGTTTCCAACATGCACTTTTGAACCCATACATCTATGCACAGAGTCATACACTTCCCAGCCACCCACACACACACTCAGTCTCCCATACAAATGCTTGGGCAACCAATCAATAACCCATATAGTTACTCATATAGCTACTGATCAACACATGCAGCAGTTTACAGAACAACAGACATAATGATGCACAAATTAAGACAGTTTAGTCACTAACCCATGCACTCAGTGAGACACATTTAATCACTCACTCATACATTCAGTCATGCACCTACTAAATCCTTCGTCCAGACACTTATACATCGACTCATTCATAAATATGTAAGACATATTTTAACTTTACAGAAAAATACAGTCACTGGATTTTGTCATCAGTGATGTCATCAGTGATGTCATTTGAGATGTCATCAGTGATGTCATCAGTGATGTCATTTGAGATGTCATCAGTGATGTCATCAGTGATGTCATTTGAGATGTCATCAGTGATGTCATCAGTGATGTCACTGACCATGTCATGAATGATGTAATATGTGACATCATCAGCAGTGGATTGCGGGTGCGTGATATATAGTTAGTACAACTAACTATATATGGAATTTCAATGGTTTTGTGTGAGTAAAATAAGGTTTTTTAAATGCTAATCCCTAACTATATATGGTCTATAACCTATGGTTTTTTCAGTGAATTTTCAAGGTTTTGTAAATGCTAATTCCTAACTATATATGGTCTATAACCTATGTTTTTTTCAGTGAATATATATATATATATATATATATATATATATATATATATATATATATATATTCACTGAAAAAACCATAGGTTATAGACCATATATAGTTAGGAATTAGCATTTACAAAACCTTGAAAATTCACTGAAAAAACCATAGGTTATAGACCATATATAGTTAGGAATTAGCATTTAAAAAACCTTATTTTACTCACACAAAACCATTGAAATTCCATATATAGTTAGTTGCACTAACTATATATCGCGCACCCGCAATCCACTGCTGATCATGTCACATATTACATCATTCATGACATGGTCAGTGACATCACTGATGACAACATCCAGTGATTATGTGTTTCTATAAAGTTTAAATATGTTTTACATATTGAAGAATGAGTGGATGTATAAGTGTCTGAATGAAGGTTTTAGTAGGTGCGTGATTGACTGTATGAGTGAGTGATTAAATGCGTCTTACTGAATGCACGGGTTAGTGACTAAACTGTCTAAAAGTGTGCTTCAGTATGTCTGTTGTTGTGCAAGCTGCTGCACGTGTTGATCAGTAGCTATATAAGTAGCTATATGGGTTATTGATTGGTTGCACAAGTATTTGTATGGGAGACTGAGTGTGTGTATGGCTGGCTGGGAGGTGTGTGACTCTGTGCAGATCAATGTGTACTTGTATCAGTGATTCTATAAGAGAGTAACTATGTGTTAGTATATGTTTCAAAAATGTAAGGTGTTCTGTGTTTAACTGTATAGATGAGAAAATAGAAGTGTGATTGATTCTTTTCAGGACTGACTAGGTGTGTGAGTAACTCCATGGATGAGTGGCAGAGTGTGAGTGTCTGTATAGGTGTATGAGTGCATATGATAGTGTTGTAAAGATGAGTGATTGTATGTATGAATGATTGTATGAGTGAATGTGTGTGTAGACATAGGAATCAGTGAGTGCGTATGTAGTAACTAGTATTGGTGTGTCAATGGTTTCAAAAATGATACTCTCTATTTAACACTGGGTGTAACGGAGGTTATATTAGAGTGTGAGGAGATGCATTGTATTATCACATGAATGATATCATCAGTGATGTGATCATTGATGTCAAGTGAGATGTCATCAGTGATGTCATTTGAGATGTCATCAGTGATGTCATCAGTGATGTCACTGACCATGTCATGAATGATGTAATATGTGACATGATCAGCAGTGGATTGCGGGTGCGCGATATATAGTTAGTGCAACTAACTATATATGGAATTTCAATGGTTTTGTGTGAGTAAAATAAGGTTTTTTAAATGCTAATTCCTAACTATATATGGTCTATAACCTATGGTTTTTTCAGTGAATTTTCAAGGTTTTGTAAATGCTAATTCCTAACTATATATGGTCTATAACCTATGGTTTTTTCAGTGAATTTCAATGGTTTTTTAATAGCAAATATCATAAGCTGTCGAATGTCAAGTACGTGGTAAGTGAAAACATTTTCGTGTTTATGCACACTGATCTGCTTTGAATGGTGCCCCCCCCCCTCATTTCTATTAGGAGTACTCTCTCTTTGCAGATAGTGAAAGGTAGTTAACGCAGGTCTTTGCCCCCATTGTAATCCGTCGTGCCTGCTTCTCTCTCCATTTGATTGATTGTTATCCAAGTATTTACTGTTTTAGAATTAGTTCTCTTTGGTTCATTCTCTATTTACAAACAAACACAGAGTCGCAATACTCTGTTCAGTCTTTGCAGATAACGAAAAATCGTGTAAAAAAAAAAGAAAAGGAATCGAGCAAAATCAGTAGGCCACTAATGGGATCTCTTTTTGACCTCGCTAAAATAGAAACATTAGGAACAACCCCTCATGACAAATACAAAACTAGTGAGATGAACTGAACTCCACACAATGATGGCTGCAAAACAACTCGGCTCCGCCACCCACCCCGCCCAAAATAACGATAAAGAACGGCTGCCATGATTGGTTGCGGAATGACCACGACGGAGCTACGAAATGGTGCTGCTCTCATGCTAACCCCAGCTTTAGTCTGAAACATCCAGAAACACTGTAGACTACCAATTCGATCAGTTCCGGTAGCGCCCCAATGTAACCCGGTAGAGAAGAACTAGCTCTCCCCTCTTTGACTGATGGTTCTTGTTGCCTGTCCCTTCTGTTGTCATTTAACAGAACTATTTAGCCTGCTGAAAGGGGTTGTGTTCCGACCGCTGGTTGGTGGAGACATTTTGACTATATTCTGTACCTGCGTTGTCGCGTAATGCGTCATATGACGCGCCGCGTTAGCGCATCCGGAAGTCATCCGGGGCGCGCAGCGCGTAACGTAAGCATAACAAGTCATGTGACTTGTTAATAAAACTTTTCATTGGTTCATTTTACTTTTCTTATTGTAATGATGAAAGGCTTGGTCATATGACCTAAAAATTACGCTTTTCATTACTTCCGAACATTATTTTTTCTTAAATATATGTTATAATGTTCCAGGCTAATGTACTTTCCCGGAAATTTTACAACTGTCCTGCAAGTAAAATATATTCTTTTTTCGAGAAAAAGAGCGTTTCTTTGTCCCATGACGGAGCCGTTGAGCAAAAGAGGGTCGACCTGCTGTCTTAGTCGCCGATACGCCTGAATATGAGATTCTTATCGATCACTTTATGTTGCAGGAATAGAAAACACAACAGCCCTTGACCATTTATCTTTACTGCGTTCCTTCGTATTATACCTTTTACCCTTCATGTAATTGGTCTGCTTTATTTCACTTGCCTTTTAATGATTCTAAAACAGTCACTATTATTAAAAACTTTACCAATGTATATACTACTACCATGTTTTCTTTTAAAAACCTTTATTGAGAAAATTTCATTATGCAAATACGAGCCTATAACCACGTGGGCCTGCCACAGAGCAAACTGTAATCGTATATGATGAATAGACATTTACACTGTAGAGGAACGTAACGGGCGGGCCATTAGGTTGCAAGAACTAAGGTGTCTAACAGTTACGGAATCGGTGGACGTACATTTTATAATTAAAATACGACAGGGCCAGTTACAATAAAATTATCTAGATATACATTTGCGGGCAAGTACCATGGGTGACGTTAATTCGAACTTTCAACAGTACAGTAATCAATAACACATCAGAACTTAATATCAATAGGGATGTCGAAATATTCAATCAATTCTCGTCCCCGCCCGCCATGTGCTTCAAAACTGCATACGTATCTCGTGATTTCAAGGTTCTGCAACCAGTACACAACAAGGAGTTACGAGTCCCATTTATTCTGGCGCCATTTTGGGCGAGGACGGGCAGGTCCAGGATATAGTCAAAATGTCTCTACCAACCATCGACTATGATGATCTTCATATGCTGTATTTATTAGAGTAACACTCATCTGTCCACATGAAATTAATTTGCCACAATCTAAACATGTCATTTTAATCTTTCCAAAGTTCTTCTAAATATTTGGGACCGTTTCCCTTGCCTCTGAAGCTCTCAGTGCCACTTCTTTGATGAATGTACTAGCAGGTCAGGGGTTCTCCTCCAAATCTCTCTTTTATGCAGCACTATAATTAATTGGTGCCACCTCTCCATATGACGATGCATGGTATAGTTACCACAACTATATTTTTTTTCGGTTCCTCTGGAGAGTTCATCGTGGCAGATGAAGCGTGTAACGTACCGGGCATTTACCTTTTTTTGCATGTACAGGAAAGGAAAAAAAAATCGAGCGTCCGAGTTCTAAGGTGTCCCAGGGCCATTTTGGTGGACCAGGCCCAAATCCAAAGAACAGCCATCTCACAGGCTAATGGGGCGACCCACGCCGAGTTTCAGCATTGTAGTATGACCACACAAGTACAGCAACTTGCTAGACATCACCTCGGTGCCATCCGGATCTCGGCGCCCCACTGCAGATGAAGTGCCTCTCAACTATGAAACCACCACGGTGACATCCGGATCTTGGCGCGTTGTGCTGCCTTCGGCCTATTCGCACATCGGTCCGCTACTGACGCCATCTCACAGGCTAATGGGGCGACCCACGCCGAGTTTCAGCATTGTAGGATGACCACACCAGTACAGCAACTTGCTAGACATCACCTCGGTGCCATCCGGATCTCGGCGCCCCACTGCAGATGAAGTGCCTCTCAACTATGAAACCACCACGGTGACATCCGGATCTTGGCGCGTTGTGCTGCCTTCGGCCTATTCGCACATCGGTCCGCTACTGACGCCATCTCACAGGCTAATGGGGCGACCCACGCCGAGTTTCAGCATTGTAGGATGACCACACCAGTACAGCAACTTGCTAGACATCACCTCAGTGCCATCCGAATCTTGGCATCTCAACGCCTAGTGGTATCTTCCATACAAAAAATATTGTTACGCTGCCTTTGGCCCCATTCGCACATCAGTCCGCAACTTAGACACCACCTCGGTGCCATCCGGATCTTGGAATGTCAGCACCTTTTGGTGTCTTCTCATCAGAAAATATTGTTGCGCTGCCTTTGGCCCCATTCGCACATCAGTCCGCTACTGACGCCATCTCATAGGCTAATGGGGCGCCCCACGCCGACTTTCAGCATTGTAGAATAACCACACCAGTACAGCAACTTGCTAGACATCACCTCGGTGCCATCCGGATCTCGGCGCCCCACTGCAGATGAAGTGCCTCTCAACTATGAAACCACCACGGTGACATCCGGATCTTGGCGCGTTGTGCTGCCTTCGGCCTATTCGCACATCGGTCCGCTACTGACGCCATCTCACAGGCTAATGGGGCGACCCACGCCGAGTTTCAGCATTGTAGGATGACCACACCAACTTGCTAGACATCACCTCAGTGCCATCCGAATCTTGGCATCTCAACGCCTAGTGGTATCTTCCATACAAAAAATATTGTTACGCTGCCTTTGGCCCCATTCGCACATCAGTCCGCAACTTAGACATCACCTCGGTGCCATCCGGATCTTGGCATCTCAGCGCCTTGTGGTGTCAGTCAGAAAATATTGTTGTGCTGCCTTCGGCCTATTCGCACATCGGTCCGCTACTGACGCCATCTCACAGGCCAACGGGGCGCCCCACGCCGACTTTCAGCATTGTAGGATGGCCACACCAGTGCGGCAACTTGCTACACACCACCTCGGTGCCATCCGGATCTTGGCATCTCAGCGCCTTGTGGTGTCTTCTACTCCGGAAATATAGTAGAAAATATTGTTGCGCTGCCTTTGGCCCCATTCACACATCAGTCCGCTACTGACACCATCTCACAGGCCAACGGGGCGCCCCACGCCGACTTTCAGCATTGTAGGATGGCCACACCAGTGCGGCAACTTACTAGACACCACCTCGGTGCCATCCGGATCTTGGCGCGTTGTGCTGCCTTCGGCCTATTCGCACATCGGTCCGCTACTGACGCAAACTCACAGGCCAACGGGGCGCCCCACGCCGACTTTCAACATTGTAGGATGGCCACACCAGTGCTGCAACTTGCTGGACACCACCTCGGTGCCATCCGGATCTTGGCGCGCTGTGTTGCCTTCGGCCTATTCGCACATCGGTCCGCTACTGACGCCGCCTCACGTGCCAACGTATTTTCTCCGCATTTTATACCCTATGCCGCATAACAGGTCATGTGACTTGTTTATAAAACTTTTCATTGGTTCATTTTACTTTTGGTTTCCTAATGATGGAAGGCTTGATCATATGACCTAAAAACAACACTTTTCATTGGATGAAAACTTTTTTTTTTTCCAAACGATGAAAGCCCCACCTTGTTTCTGGATGTTTCAGACTGAAGCTGGCGTCAGCATGAGAGCACCACCATCTCGTAGCTCCGTCGTAGTCATTCCGCGAGCAATCATGGCAGCCGCTCCCCACCAGAAGCCTGCAGGAGTCGGGGCCCCCAAAACTTTCGATGAATTCTCAAGGCGGAGGGGACGCTTTCGAGAATGGGGTCCAAGACCTAGCAGACAAGCGTCCGATTTCCAAGGTGTCCCAGGGCCATTTCAGTGGACCAGGCCCAAAAAGGAAAGAGCCTGCCGCCATTTTGAGAGTCCTGTGACAGCCGCCTATCGCTGCACCGCAAGAGTGGGCACAACTCAGCTGAATGGCGGCTTTTGACACAGTGGACCAAAAACGGACGGAATGGCAACTGAAACGGTAAAGGGGCGCCCCACTACAACAGATGACACTCCACCTGGAGAGGCCCGTTCACGCCGCCTCCCCCGGGGCGCCCCACGCCGTTATTCGGAGCAGCATTGTAGGATACCAAAACCAGTGCGGCAACTTACTGGACATCACCTTGGTGCCATCGTTCTGCTGCCTTGGAACTATTCGCACAACAGTTTGCTACTGAAGACCCACCCCCCGCGACGCCCCACGCCGTTATTTGCTGGGTGGCAACTTACTAGACATCACTTTCGTGTCATCTAGATTTCGGCGCGTTCTGCTGCCTTGGAACTATTCGCACAACAGTTTGCTACTGATGACCCGCCCCACGCCGGAAATCTGGACGTTGTGCTGCGTTGGGACTATTCGCACAGCCGACCGCTACTTCGTTGTTTTTCCCTAAAAATGTTTATATGTTATTACTATTTTTGTTTTCTTGTATATATTTATAAATTATTAAAGTTTTATAATCTTACTACTTTGTCGGAGTGCTATATATTTTTAATGTGACACATAATTGTAAAAACTTTGATGTACAAAGAGTCATCCCTGGAATCTTCCGCTTCACGCTCGGTCCCCTCCCCAATCACAATACAGGATGGTTTTCAGATAATAGCAACGCTTCTGCTGTGACGGATCTCATCGAGTGTGGGCCTTGATCTACTATAACTCCTTTGAAGAGGGGTGAATCTTTACAGCTGTGGCCATAAACTACATCTGCAGGGCTAGCTGATACCCTAGGACCGGCCTGGACAATCGGACACAGAGGAAAAGGAGTGTCAGAGGGTGCGGTAGTGAATAGGGCGAAAGGGAGGTGTCGGGCGGGCACAGGGTGTGATTCTCAGGAAAGAGCAGCGCAGATGGGGGGAGGTTTATTACCCATGCATAAGACAGAGAGCGGGGGTGACCACTGCCTGGGGGAGATGCTTGCGAGGGTGGGGAGCCATGCTAAGGATCGACAGCGTGCACAGAGTGGGTCTGGTCAAGGCATCTAAAATGGCTGCCGTGCACGACAAAAGTGTGGCATTTGAAAAAAGACAAGATGGCGCAGACAATGTTTTTCAACACTTCCTGATTTCCTTCGAATCGAACGTTAACAGACGTTGGGGCATATTACCAAAGTTAAGCGATATTTATCCCTAACGATGCATTGCAAAGATTTTTTTACCGTCAGAAATTATCGCAGATAAACCTTGCTATTATCAAAGTTTATCGCAAATACGATAAAAACCGACCGCAATGCATTAATATCGCTGAAAACTCAGCGATATTCATGCATTACCGAGCTAATCCTCTTAGCCATGTTATCCACCTCCCATAGGATAACATGGCTAAGAACTGCTCAGGGCAGCTGTTACTTTTTGGAGATATTCGCGCTTATCTCGAATATTTCCAAAAGTTGATAATAGGAGATAGCGATGTTAGCGACTGTTTCCAGTCGCTAACATCTTGGCATGCCCACTTTGCATGTCATTAGTGATAAATATCACTCACATGCAAAGTGGGGCCCAAGATGGTCGCTATCTCCTACTAGCCGTCGCTAACTGGTGTTAGCAACAGCTAGGTAATACAGATATAATTTTATCTCCGCGAAGCGGAGCGCTGTTACAGATATATATCTTGTTTTTGAACGTTAATTTCTCAAAATGCACTGAAGCACATATATTGAGACCTAGCAAAGGCACATCGGGCTACCAGTCCCTAATATTTTACCAAGTTTCGTACAAATCCATTCAGCCGTTCGATTATTATTATTATTTTTTTTTTTTGCCCCGCGGGGCCCTTTTAAAACCTCCACATCAAACCTAGGGGATCAGCGAGGATCTACTATGCCCCCTTATGGTCATTTGCCCCTTCGCTTTGGCCTCCTCTTGTCTCTCGATCCTACCGAGAGACAAGATGGCGGCCGCTACGGACTGTTTGGAATGTTTACAGACACCGGAGAGCCAATCAGCTTCGCTTCGCAAAGCTCCGTAACGCGAAAAGTACGCGAAGCGGTGCGCTGTTACAGATATATATCTTTTTTTGAACGTTAATTTCTCAAAATCCACTGAAGCACATATATTGAGACCTAGCAAAGGCACATCGGGCTACCAGTCCCTACAATTTTGCCAAGTTTCGTGCAAATCCATTCAGCCGTAAGATTATTATTATAATTTTTTTTTTTTGCCCCGCGGGGCCCTTTTAAAACCTCCACATCAAACCTAGGGGGTCAGCGAGGATCTACTATTCCCCCTTATGGTCATTTGCCCCTTCGCTTTGGCCTCCTCTTGTCTCTCGATCCTACCGAGAGACAAGATGGCGGCCACTACGGACTGTTTGCGGCCACTACGGACTGTTTGGAATGTTGACAGACGCCGGAGAACCAATCAGCTTCGCTTCACAAAGCTCCGTTGCGCGAAAAGTACGCGTCCTAGGCCGCTGCCCGGTCCGCGCTTACAGATATATATCTTTTTTTAAACGTTAATTTCTCAAAATCCACTGGAGCACATATATTGAGACCTACAAAAGGCACATCGGGCTACCAGTCCCTACAATTTTGCCAAGTTTCGTGCAAATCCATTCAGCCGTTCGGGCTAAAAGTGAGGCCAACCGCCCTATGGAAATTAACATGGGAAAAACGCGTTTTGGGACCCCCCTTTTTTCTCGGCCCCCCCTTGACGAACCCCCCCCAAATTTTCAAAGGCTGCTCAGAAACAAAATGTGCCATTTTCCTGAAAATTTCAGCCAATTCCGTCCACAAACGGCAAAGTTATTAGACATAGAATTTTCAAAAATCCCATAGAGAAAAAATCCTAACTATATATACCTACTGGCGACCGCCAGTAGGTAATATATATATATACATGTATATATATATATATATATGTATATATATATATACATATATATGTATATATATATATATATATATATATATATATATATATATATATATGTTTAAGCAATGCCCTCGAGCTTTTCAGAGGGAACACTGTGCACCATCAGCCTTCCGGTTCTGTCCGCCAGTGTCTGCTCGCATCCTCGAGCCTCTTCTTTATTCATTTAATTTCCGACGCGTTTCAAGGCAATACACGCCCCGTAATCATGGAGGTTGCTGTAAAGGGGATTGGAGGGGAAAACGCAGCATGACCCTGCCAGCCTTTCATTGCTGTAGAGATACCCACGTGAATTTGCTGAATCAAAATAAAGGGGAGCCGAGCCCACTCAGGGTGTTAATATTGGTTGCGCAGCAGCAAAGGACTACCATCACCAGCATGCAACAGCATGCACCACTATCACGTGGGTATCTCTACAGCAATGAAAGGCTGGCAGGGTCATGCTGCGTTTTCCCCTCCAATCCCCTTTACAGCAACCTCCATGATTACGGGGCGTGTATTGCCTTGAAACGCGTCGGAAATTAAATGAATAAAGAAGAGGCTCGAGGATGCGAGCAGACACAGGCGGACAGAACCGGAAGGCTGATGGTGCACAGT
Source organism: Lissotriton helveticus (assembly GCF_964261635.1). NCBI lineage: Eukaryota > Metazoa > Chordata > Amphibia > Caudata > Salamandridae > Lissotriton > Lissotriton helveticus. The sequence goes on from NC_136068.1 coordinate 790,942,300, forward strand.
GTTCCCTCTGAAAAGCTCGAGGGCATTGCTTAAACATTTTCTTACACGGCTTCCTTGGTCGTGCAGAGGAGAACCACTCCTTTCCTTGAGGACGAAAAGCAGCCGGGAAAGCAGAGCTTAGAAATGGAAACGGTTTCCAGTTTGAAAAGCGTGCACTGTCTGAAAGTCGAAGCAGCTCGCAGGACTTGAACTCGTACCTACTTAAGGTTTTAATTTGCTGAATCAAAATAAAGGGGAGCCGAGCCCACTCAGGGTGTTAATATTGGTTGCGCAGCAGCAAAGGACTACCATCACCAGCATGCAACAGCATGCACCACTATCACGTGGGTATCTCTACAGCAATGAAAGGCTGGCAGGGTCATGCTGCGTTTTCCCCTCCAATCCCCTTTACAGCAACCTCCATGATTACGGGGCGTGTATTGCCTTGAAACGCGTCGGAAATTAAATGAATAAAGAAGAGGCTCGAGGATGCGAGCAGACACAGGCGGACAGAACCGGAAGGCTGATGGTGCACAGTGTTCCCTCTGAAAAGCTCGAGGGCATTGCTTAAACATTTTCTTACACGGCTTCCTTGGTCGTGCAGAGGAGAACCACTCCTTTCCTTGAGGACGAAAAGCAGCCGGGAAAGCAGAGCTTAGAAATGGAAACGGTTTCCAGTTTGAAAAGCGTGCACTGTCTGAAAGTCGAAGCAGCTCGCAGGACTTGAACTCGTACCTACTTAAGGTTTTAATTTGCTGAATCAAAATAAAGGGGAGCCGAGCCCACTCAGGGTGTTAATATTGGTTGCGCAGCAGCAAAGGACTACCATCACCAGCATGCAACAGCATGCACCACTATCACGTGGGTATCTCTACAGCAATGAAAGGCTGGCAGGGTCATGCTGCGTTTTCCCCTCCAATCCCCTTTACAGCAACCTCCATGATTACGGGGCGTGTATTGCCTTGAAACGCGTCGGAAATTAAATGAATAAAGAAGAGGCTCGAGGATGCGAGCAGACACAGGCGGACAGAACCGGAAGGCTGATGGTGCACAGTGTTCCCTCTGAAAAGCTCGAGGGCATTGCTTAAACATTTTCTTACACGGCTTCCTTGGTCGTGCAGAGGAGAACCACTCCTTTCCTTGAGGACGAAAAGCAGCCGGGAAAGCAGAGCTTAGAAATGGAAACGGTTTCCAGTTTGAAAAGCGTGCACTGTCTGAAAGTCGAAGCAGCTCGCAGGACTTGAACTCGTACCTACTTAAGGTTTTAATTTGCTGAATCAAAATAAAGGGGAGCCGAGCCCACTCAGGGTGTTAATATTGGTTGCGCAGCAGCAAAGGACTACCATCACCAGCATGCAACAGCATGCACCACTATCACGTGGGTATCTCTACAGCAATGAAAGGCTGGCAGGGTCATGCTGCGTTTTCCCCTCCAATCCCCTTTACAGCAACCTCCATGATTACGGGGCGTGTATTGCCTTGAAACGCGTCGGAAATTAAATGATGTCATCAGTGATGTCATCAGTGATGTCATTTGAGATGTCATCAGTGATGTCATCAGTGATGTCACTGACCATGTCATGAATGATGTAATATGTGACATGATCAGCAGTGGATTGCGGGTGCGCGATATATAGTTAGTACAACTAACTATATATGGAATTTCATTGGTTTTGTGTGAGTAAAATAAGGTTTTTTAAATGCTAATTCCTAACTATATATGGTGTATAACCTATGGTTTTTTCAGTGAATTTTCAAGGTTTTGTAAATGCTAATTCCTAACTATATATGGTCTATAACCTATGGTTTTTTCAGTGAATTTCATTGGTTTTTTAAAAGCTAATATCTATAGCTGTAAAATGTATTCTTCTTTAAATCCAAAAATATATTTTATATGTTTATTAATAATTTTTTTTAAATATGTTTTTTTGTTTCGCTCCCGGTCCGCGAACCGGGAAGCTTTCCGTTAGCTCAAATTGATGCCGCGACCCGGTCCGCGAACCGGTAAGAAATCAACATAGTGACGGTATCGCGTTGCCGCGTAATGCGTCTTATGACGTACTGCGTTAGCGCACCCGGAAGTGCCCCGGGGCGCGGACCGAGGCACGAAACGCAGCTCTCCGGAAGCGATCCGCGGCGCGTCGCGAAAGCGCGATGTATCGCGTTGCCGCGTAATGCGTCTTGTGACGTACCGCGTTAGCGCACCCGGAAGTGTCCCGGGGCGCGGACCGAGGCGCGAAGCTCAGCGACCCGGAAGCTACCCGGGGCGCGTTCCGCAGCGCGTAACATGAGCGTGAGAGGTCATGTGACTTGTTAATAAAACTTTTCATTGGTTCATTTCACTTTTGGTTTCATAATGATGTAAGGCTAGGTCAGGTGACCTAAAAATAACACTTTTCATTGGTTGAGAAGTATTGTTTTTCCCAAATGATGAAAACCCCTCCTTCTTTCCTCACTCTGACTTTCATCATTGTGACAGGAAGACCTTTATTACTATATCAGAAATGGCTTCAGTAGTTGCTTCAGCTGGTGGACCCCCACCACCACCTCCACCTCCTCATGGGAAGAGAGGACCACCTCCCCAGGTGATGACCAACACTGAGGAGGAAGAGGAAGAAATGGATGAAGAGGAGGGAGAAGAACCACAGTTCTTAGAAGAAGTGCCCCGGGTTTCCCATAAGAAAGCCAGTTTCATCTGGCAGTTTTATTCGATCCCTCCTGGCCAAAAAAAAGTGAATGCGAGGTATGTCACCTGCCTCATCTGTAAAGAAAAATTATCCAGAGGGACGGATAAGAAATATAGTTATGGCAACCATACTATGCACAGGCACATGACAAGGAAGCATCCACTCAATTATAGCCGGGCGGAAATACGGGATTTGCAGGAAAATCCAAGATCAACTCCTGTGGCCAGATCAAGAATATCCATTTCATTGACACCAGCAGAGGCACGGGAAACTGTGCCAAACATACAAGAAAATTTTGGCCACATGATCCACACTTGTATGCACTGTCGTGCGTTGTTAGCATGTGGCAATATGAGCATAAATGCTATCAACCTGGCGTATGAACACCATAATTGCCCTAACCGCCCCCAGTAATTTTTTTTTTGCTCCTGTTGAGCCCTTTTCAATGCCTGTTTTTTGTTGTTTCCCCCCCCAAAAAAAAACCAAAAAAAATATAAAATCGTTCAAAAAATACAAAAAAAACAAAAAATGTTCAAAAAATAAAAAAAAAATATAAAACAACAAAAATATAACAAAAAAAGTTCTTTTCAGAACTACCTTCCCTTTCAAAAAAAATTGCTAGAATGTTTAGCACTCTGGCAAGCTCTATTTCTTTTGGTTCGCTTCCCGGTTAGCTTCCCGGTACGCGGACCGAGAGCTAACCAAAAAAAATTAAAAAAAAAAAAAAGAGTAAGTATAAGGAAAGTAAACAGAGAGTGATGTTAAAAGAAAGACAGCTATATATATCTTTTTTTAAACGTTAATTTCTCAAAATCCACTGGAGCACATATATTGAGACCTACAAAAGGCACATTGGGCTACCAGTCCCTACAATTTTGCCAAGTTTCATGCAAATCCATTCAGCCGTTCGGGCTAAAAGTGAGGCCAACCGCCCTATGGAAAACTCAATGTTAAAAACACGTTTTGGGACCCCCCTTTTTTCTCGACCCCCCCTGGACGAACCCCCCCCAAATTTCCAGGGGCTGCTCAGAAACAAAATGTTCCATTTTCCAGAAAATTTCAGCCAATTCCGTCCACAAACGCCAAAGTTATTAGACATAGAATTTTCAAAAATCCCACAATAACAATAATAAATAATTGCTTAAAAAATAAAAAAAATAAAAAATAATCAACAAAACCAACAATCAATTAACATACAGTATTTGAAAAGTCTATCATTCATTTTTCATTGCAGTACGCTGCCCAGAACGCTTCCCGGTTCGCGGACCGGGCGCTACCCACGCAAAAAAAACAAAAAAATATTTTTGTTTTTTTTGCCCCGTGGGGCCCTTTTAAAACCTCCACATTAAACCTAGGGGGTCAGGGAGGAAATAATTGCTTAAAAAATAAAAAAAAATAAAAAATAATCAACAAAACCAACAATCAATTAACATACAGTATTTAAAAAGTCTATCATTCATTTTTCATTGCAGTACGCTGCCCAGAACGCTTCCCGGTTCGCGGACCGGGCGCTACCCACGCAAAAAAAACAAACAATTTTTTTGTTTTTTTTGCCCTGCGGGGCCCTTTTAAAACCTCCACATTAAACCTAGGGGGTCAGGGAGGATCTAGTATGCCCCCTTATGGTTATTTCCCCCTTTGTTTTGGCCTCCTCTTGTCTCTCAATCCTACCGAGAGACAAGATGGCGGCCGCTCCGGACTGTTTAGAATGTTGACAGACACCGGAGAGCCAATCAGCTTCGCTACGCGAAGTTCCGGTACGCTTAAGGTCCGCGGACCGGAGCGCTGCCCAGAGCGCGCTTACAGATATATATCTTTTTTGAAACGTTAATTTCTCAAAATCCACTGGAGCACATATATTGAGACCTACAAAAGGCACATCGGGCTACCAGTCCCTACAATTTTGCCAAGTTTCATGCAAATCCATTCAGCCGTTCGGGCTAAAAGTGAGGCCAACCGCCCTATGGAAAACTCAATGTTAAAAACACGTTTTGGGACCCCCCTTTTTTCTCGACCCCCCCTGGACGAACCCCCCCCAAATTTCCAGGGGCTGCTCAGAAACAAAATGTTCCATTTTCCAGAAAATTTCAGCCAATTCCGTCCACAAACGCCAAAGTTATTAGACATAGAATTTTCAAAAATCCCATAGAGAAAAAATCCTAACTATATATACCTACTGGCGACCGCCAGTAGGTAATATATACTATCAGAAATGTATTCTTCTCATAGGGATGACTTTTGAATTTTGCAAGAGATGGCCTGGGAAACGTTTAACATTTTTGAGAATTCAAGTCAATTTTTTCAATGACTGGTAACATTAAAGGTTTAAGTCAATCATTATTTTCTCAATGCTATCAGTGTTCTTTTGTTTTTTTTTACTTTTTGCCAATAAAAATGCACTGCCCATAAAAGAATGCTTGTCTGATTGTAATCCTTACAGTTGATGATTATTCTTTAATTAATTTTCCTGTGTGCTGAACATGTAGCTAAAGTAACACATTTTAAAAGTGCCATCCCTAAGAAGGGAAGAGGGGAGAGGGGTTGGCCTAACGGCTAAGGCGCTCGACCTCGGACCTGGGGATCTGGGTTCAAGTCTCGACGCCCCAAAAAAAAAAAACCTTCTGTGATTCTGTGCAAATCACATGGGGCCAGATGTAGGTAGCCAAATACCGGTCGGTAACGGCCGAATTCGGCCGTTACCGACCGGTAATTGGCTATTGAGATGTAGGTGGGTCTGAATTTACAGAATCGGTATTTTTACCGATTCGGTAAATTTACCACTTCGGTATTTTACCGAATCGGTAAATATACCGATTCTGTAAATCCATATGTAGGTGGGACTCTTCAGAGTCCCAAAGGCCCTACAAATTCGGTATTTTAACACCCAATCCAATTGGGTGTTAAAATACCGAATTCAGGTGTGCATGCACATGTGTGCATGCACACCTAGCCATGTGACAGACAGACATGCCCTTAGGGCATGTCTGTGTGCCACATGGCGCACATGCCTATTTTTGGGGTGCCAGAGGGTGTCAAAGTGACACCCCCTGCACCCTTGCTAAAATCGGTATTACAGAATCGGTATTGCCCATTGATTCCTATGGGCTTCACAGCCCATAGGACTCAATAGGAAGTACCGATTCGGTATTTCCAGATTCAGTAAATACCGAATCTTAACGATTCGGTATTTCCACATCTGGAAATACCTACATCTCCCCCCTTCATATTTACCACTTCTTAAATACCGAATCGGTAAAATTCTGTATTTAAGAAGTGGTAAATAAGAATTACCTACATCTGGCCCTTAGTCTCCCCGTGCCTAAAAAATGAAAGTATGTCCTCATGTAACGTAACTGGTGCTATGTAAAGCGCTCTGATACCTGATTCGGTTCGGGTCTAGTTCGCGCTATATAAAACTCTGCAAAAAAAAAAAAATCTTGCTTCTTTCAACAATCATCAAGTTAGTAAACATGTTGGTTGTCCAGGTTAGCATATAGGAGGAAAGGTTTGTTATAGAATGCTAGTGGAAGATGTTGAAGAAGGTTGATATATCGGTAATTAATGATTATTTAGATCATGAATAACTTGATTTAAGTGTGGGATGCCTGGTAGCTGACCATTTCCATGGCGGTGTTTTTCCTGATACCTATTTAAGGATTGAACCATAGGGTTCAGTGGACGTACTAGCCTATATTCTTTATCTTTCAACTGTTTGTCTTACCACCACATTTATGGCTTTGGCAGAGTGATTGTGTTCTCAGGATCTTTTCTTAAAGTCCCCCAAAGTCAGCACTATGTCAAAGCCCTAGCCAGAGAAATAGATTACATACTTCCAGTAAGCCCAGGTTTCTGTGTATCTTTCACCACAATAGACATAACCCATGTGGCTACAGAACATATTTCCTCTTTTAGAGTGCACATATTTTCTAAAGGGATGTTTTCAATTGTTTTTCACTGTTTAAAAAACACAAATGAACAGAAAATAATATTGTAGATTCATATCTCAAGTCTTGTGTCCAGCTTTAATAGTCACATTGTTTAAGTTTTACACTGACTCCTCACTTTGGAATTTTGCTACTGTTCTCTTTTTTATTTTTCTTTGTTCAGAGTTCTTGATTTCTTTCTATTCTCTCTGTTGGTTCTGTTTTTGACTTATTAATTGTTTGCATTTATTTAAATACTTGTTAAGCATTACTGGATACTAAGAATGGGTGGAATTTGCGAATTCGTGATACGCAAATTCGTGTGAATTTGTAATCGCTATTCGCGAAAATCCGCCAAATTCCGTGAGCTTGCGAGAAAAAAAAATTGGGGAACAAGAACTTGCGCATGCGGTCACAACGGTCATGAACATGTTGTTTCCACTTAACCAGCCTGCTAGCGATGCCTTTTTCCTGTTTTGGGTCGCAATGACGTGTTCGCGTGTGCAATTTCGTGTTTTGGGTCGCAATGACGTGTTCGCGATCGCGGCACCGCTCGGCCAGCTACCAAAATCTCGCAGTCATGCGAACAGGGAGGAAAACTCATCAGCGAACGCAGAATCATGGTAAGTCAATGCTGCGCACGCGAGATTGTATTTTTGAAGCGAGAACAAGAAAGAAAATCCGCCAACTCGCAAATTGCAGATTTTTGGGCAATTTTACGCAATTCGCGGATCGCAAAATTGCCAAAAATTCGCAAATTCCGCGAGCGGACACATTTTTCGCCCATACTTACTGGATACAATAGATGAAAAAACTGCTGCTTTTTTATTTATGTACTTTTGCATAAATTCCTTAAATTTGCCTTTTGGAAATGTTGTACATTCACTATTCCTCAGTTTTAGACATGACACCATTGGCTTGGTATTCCTCAGAATGTTTGCTTTCCCTCCCTTTTTTTGTTGAATTTGTTTTTGTTAGCATTAGGACTCTGCACTTTACCCCTACTAACCAGAGATAAACTGCTTTTAGTCTACCTTCTAAACGTGGTAAAATTAGCCTGCATCTGATTAGTACATTTATTTACTAATAGGTCCTTAGTATATCAAATTGAATGTACCCAGGGTCTGTAAATTAAATGCTACTTGTTGGTTGCTGAACTCATTGTGCCACTCTCTAAATAACTTGCCTTTGACAAGGCATAAACGTTCCTTTTTAGTACACATAAGCCCCCCTAAGGTAGGCTTAAAAGCCTCATTGGTCTTGGTGCCCAGTGTTAAAAAAGGAAAATATAGGTTTATATGTCCTGGCAGCGAAAACCCCTATAGTCGTTTTTCACAGTGTAAGGCTATCTCTCCCTTGAACTAACTCTGGGTACCTTATTACACTTAACATGCGATAATTTTAGTATGGACACGGAGAGGGGAATTCTTCTTCTACTCAATTGAATTATAATTTAAATTCCTCTTTCATGGTAAAGGACAATTTTAAGTTACTATTCTGAAAATGTCACTTTTATAACGTTGGCATTTTATGCCAAAACCAAATGTGCCTTTCTGCCAGTGTCCAGGATCACTTAACTGTGAATGGCTCTCCTTGGTGTGTTGACTATTCCTTCCAGACATGGGGACAAAAAAGCCTTGGGTGTGGAGCAGGGTGTACCTCACCTGCGCAGAATGTCCTGGGGGGGGGGCTATACTCAACTTTCCTGAGCTTCAAAGGGTAGTCTCAGGGCTCCGTCCACCTCTTCCTGACTTCTAAGGGCTACCCACCCTGCCACTGTCAAATGCAGCCTTCACCTAGCCCAGCTTGCACTTTGTTACCTTAGACAGTTTAGAGCCATACCCTGGAAAAGACCAAGGTAAGACAAAGGGGGCATTCCCCACCCATATGCTGGCTATCAAGTAGTGACACCAAGGTTCAGTTTGCTGCTCACCTGTTTGAGCCACAGGGAACAAACTTCCAGAGGTCTTCATGCAACTTCACAGCTGACCAGGACTAACTGAACCTGTCTGGACCTGCTTGAGCCATTCTTCTGGCCTCTGCTGGAGTAAGTGCTGATCACCAGGTGATGCCCTCATGTCCTGGATCCTAAGCTGACATTAGAGTGCACTACTCCTTAGCCAAAGTTGTGGGCTCATCGTGACTGTGAAGCAGACTCTTCATGATTAGCAATGAGCATCCGGGTCACCTGCCAATGCATATCTCCAGCCAGGCCTGCTCCTCGCTCAGTCAGAATAGCTCACGTCAGCAGGGACAGTCTGCCTCGACCGCCAATGCGCATCTCCAGAAACAAGCAGCTTTTTTGTGCCACAACACTGACCAGCCGCACAGTTGACCTGCTCCTCATTTTCACAATGACCTCCTTGCAGCCTCTGCCAAACCAAACCTCCACCTACACATCCACGCATGGACTTGGATCAGAGGAGGTAAATTCTTCAGCAGTATGAACCTGGTCCCTGTATCTGACCTGTGCTCCATGACAGTCAGACTTAACTTGTGACGTTGCCTCGGTCTTGAGCAACCCTAAGTGGTGCTTTTTTGCTTTTTTGCACTATTTTCCCCACAAAATTGAAAAATTAATAACTCCAGTTCTACTGATTGTAGTTTTCTCATTGTAGAATCATTATACCCATTAAAATGAACTCTATGTTTCTAAATTGGTTTGAGATTGTTCCTGTGTTTTGTATTCATTTTATTACTGTTTGAGTGCTGCACACATATTTTATATTTTGCTTCTAAGTTAAGCCTGACTGCTTTTGTACCAAGCTACCAGAGGATTAGGAAAGGTTTATTTAGTGAAGAGACATGCTGGAACTTCTCCAGGTGGTTATACCACCAGGAGCACATTGAGCTCAGGATCATCAAATCAGCCTAAATGGAGCCAAGATATATCTGTTTAAAGGGTTTGAACTTTAATCCCTGTAATGGAGCGCATGGAAATCTGCCAGTATTCCTAAACTTATACACTGGGGAGGGCCAAGCCCTGGGGTCAGTGCACCATTTATGATTTAATTTACAGGAGAGCAGACATGCATGGTCCCCTCCTCCAAGAGCTCATCTCCCCCAGGGTTAACGAAAACAAAAGCAGCCCTGACAAGCTGGTGCAAGCGGGTAGTCCCAGGAGAACCCATGCCACAAGACAGAAGAAACTGGTAAAAGGTGGACCAACACCTCATACTCCTGTGTTGCTGTGCACATACCCCCTTTTTATGTGATGGGGTGGAGTGTGGAAGCACTGCACAATTTGTAGCCCAACTGCAAGGTCGCTAGCATGCCGGCTCCAACGTTGGCATAGAAGATCAGCCTGGCGGGGAGCATGTTGGGCAGCATGGGAGTTGGATTCCCGCACTGCTCCAGTGCTTGTAGACAGCTGTGGGTGCCCTTTGTGGGACGAGGGCACCCCATAACAACTGGAAGAAAGGAAACACAAAAAGAAAATGCACACAAACAGTACAGAAAAGGGGTGATGAAGCAGCTAATTTAATATTTTCGCTTCCTGAGAGGAGCACTTCATCATGCCTTGCAAAAGCTAATTTACATGTGCTTTTGCTGCTTGTTGCACCCCACTCTGGGCATGTGCACCACCAACAATTACCCAATGGATTGTGGAGCATGCAGGGAGAGCAGCAGCCCTCCTAAGAAACTGGAAAGCTAACTATAAGTTTCCAGTATCTTCGATTTTAGAATGCCCAGGAAAGGGACTTGTTACTTTTAAGCATTCCTAAAACTGGAACGTTTGTTCTATGGCCTAGGAGGACAGGATGCTCTCTTGATTGGTCCTATGGCTGCTTTTTACGTGGCCTAAATGTGTTAAAGAAAGACTTAGACATATGTCAATGTTTTATTGATAATATACTGTTGATAATGATTTTTTATGAACATTGCCATCATTTCATTAACAATAATTATTATGTTTAAATATGATTCCAGTAATATAGTGATTTTTATAATGTGGTAATTGGTTTTATAATATAGTTGATGACTTGATAAAGTCAATAGGCCTAATTTATCTACAATTACCCTGTATAATTGAAGGGGTACTGTGATTTTGGGGGTCATGATCCAGTATGGATCAACGGTTATTTGAGACTGTCACCAAAGGTAATTCCATCTCCCTGATGTATATATTTGTCAATGAATGTGTACTATTTAGTAGTATGTATGTATTGGTGCTCTTATATAGCGCAATGGCTGTCACCCAACGGGTATCCTGGCGCTTGGACTTGAGATGACATATCACAGTTTACAGACAGTTGCGGAACTAACAAAGGATTTTAATAATTTCTAGGGAACAAAAAAGTTTTCAAAGCCTTCTTGAAGGAAATGAGGTGATCTGTGCGGCGCAAGTCAAGAGGTATAGAGTTCCATAATTTTGCCGCCGTAAATCTGAAGGAGCGGCCTCCTAGGCGAATCCTAAGAATCTTGGGAACTATCACCGAACATGCTGAAGCCGAACGAAGGGGTCTGGTAGGTACATACCAGGCAAACAGCTTCTGCAAAGAAGAGGGGCCTTGACCATGAAGGGCTTTGTGTACCAGACAGAGGGCCTTAAACTCAATCCTCTGAGGGATTGGAAGCCAATGAAGCTCCCTAAGTGCTTTTGAAGAAGAAGCAAGCCGACTCCGTGAAAGAGCCAGTTTGGCAGCAAGGTTTTGTACTCGTTGCAGTTTTGCCACCAGGGTCTTTGGAGCCCCCAGAAGTAGTGAGTTGCAGTAGTCCAACCTACTTAGTATGATACTTCTCACTACTTCTGGCCTGGACTGTGCCGGGAGCATCTGAAATATTTTCCGCAGCATTCGCAAAAGGCCCATGCAGGTGGCTACTGTTTTGTTTACCGACCCGTCCAACTGCATACTGGAGTCGAACATCACCCCCAAATTTCTGACTGCTTGTGCCAACGTGCCAGCTTCCTGAAAGGTAGAAGGACAGAAGTACGACGGCAGAGGCCTAGGGGAGAGGTCCGGAGAACAGTGCAGCACCTCGGTTTTGGAACCGTTAAATTGCAAAGAATTACGGCTCAACCAAGTCGCCGTGGTTGCCATGCACTGGTGGAAAGTTTCTTGCGACACTGCCTCCTTGCCCTCAAACGCAAAGACCAGTTGAGTGTCGTCCGCGTAGTTGGTGACTGCTATGCCATAAGATTTTATCAACTGAATCAGGGGGCGGAGGTAGAGGTTAAATAGGATCGGGCTGATGGCCGATCCCTGAGGCACGCCCTGCCCCACCTTTCTGATGTTAGATTTAAAGGGCGGCAGGGCAACCATTTGATGACGGTTATCGAGATAGGAGACCAGCCAATCCAGCGCTAATCCTGATACCCCTATTTCCTCCAATCTCCTAATCAGGATCGTGTGGCTGACCATGTCGAACGCGGCCGACATGTCGAGTAGTACTAAGAATGCCGCTCGACCTTGGTCGGCCCGCGTCCGCAGGTCATCTAGCACTGTCACCAATGCGGACTCCGTCCCGTGGGCAGGTCTAAAGCCAAACTGGGCCACGTCCAGGCATGCGTTGCTCTCCATAAAACTGGAGAGATGTTTAGTCACCAGTTTCTCCAAGATTTTAATTGGGAATGGGAGCAGCGAAATAGGTCTGTAGTTTGCTGGACGGGGGGATCCAGAGAGTCTTTTTTTAAGATAGGGGATACCACTGCCATCTTCCAGCAATCCGGGACCTGTGCCAACTCGAGGGACTGACAACAGATGGAGAAGAGCGGCGGAAAAAGTTCTTCCCGAAAGAGTTTCCAAATTTTAGGTGGAAGAGGATCTAGCGGTGATCCCGAAGATACTACCTCTGCCAGAGCACAGAAATCTTCGAAGGACGGAAGAGGGAAGATGTTTAATTGCGCTGAACTGGCATTAAACCCAGGAACAGCCAAAGGGGCGGAGTGGTCCAGAGTATGGGCCATAGAGTCTTGCGATGAGGCAAGGTTGTTCAGGATCGTTGTGATCTTATCCTCTTAAAGCCAAAGACAATGCATCACATAAGGTTTGGGTGGCGGGAATGTCTTAGACAGTACTGGCGGGAGAGGCCAGAGCTTTCACGATTTTAAATAAGGTCTGAGACTTATTCTCCGCCGCTAGAAGTGATTCCTCTAGGAAGCTAGCCTTGGCCTGCTTAATCTGGGCTTTATAGGTTGCCAGGGCTTGTTTAAAAAGAGCTCTGTCAGACTCAAGGTATTGCCTTCTCCACTTCCACTCAGCCCGTTTACAGTGGTGCTTGAGCTGGTGGAGTTTGTCTGTAAACCATGGCATTGCCTGTTTAGTTCTGCTTCTGGTTTTTTGGACGGGAACCAGTGAATTCAAAGACATTAGAATTCGTTAGCTAACAATATCATAGCTGGCCGCCACGTTATCACCCAGCCTAGTGCCTTCTGGAAGCAAGATAGGGCATGGAGACAATTTCAATAGCTTCGACCATTGTCTGCGCTCCTTGGTGGCTCCTGATTTACAATTCTTCATAACTAGATTGGGGGAGGAAAGATGGAAGTGTACAAGTGCGTGGTCCGTCCAGCACTGAGGAAGGATGCTTTGAATGGCCACTTGGTCAGCATCCGCAAAGATGAGATCAAGAGCATGGCCCTTTACATGTGTCTGCGAGAGTACCAACTGCTGTAGCAAGGATGTTGCAGTTGGCCTGGACCAGCTCTTTAAAGGCAGAGTCGGTAGGGCCATCTGGCCATAGATTAAAATCACCTAACACTATCATCCTCTTATGCGAGTTGGCAAACTCGTAGATGACATCAATGAGTTCCGTAACAGCCGATAAGGCCCTGACTGGAGGTCTGTAGCACAATAGGCCTGAGTGGAGTGTGCCCCCCTGGTCATTAATAGCGAAGCCCATGAGTTCGCAACCTGGAATGGTCTTAGTGTCAATCAAGGAGAGATCTAAAGTCTCTCTGAAGATCACCCCCACTCCTCCTCCTCTAGACCCAACCCGAGGATTATGGCGGATCTTAAAGCCTGGAGGACACGCTAACCCCAACTCCACAAGACAGTGAGTGGAAGTCCAGGTCTCTGTCATGAAGAGTACATCTAACTCCTGAGAGTCGATAAGCAGCGTGATTTCTTCAGCATGTTTACTGAGAGATCTAACATTTAGGAGTCCGCATGACAGAGAATCAGCCCTTCTGCTGATGGCGTGCTGCTGGTGACGAGGATCGTTATTGGTATTAAATCTTGTAGGAAGAGAGGTCCCGCCGGCACCCAGTGCGTCCGATGCGCGAACGGGCGCAAACGGGCTTACCTCTGGCGCACCTCTGGCGTGCACCCGTTGCGCGTCATCGCTGCGCTCTGACTGCCTGTCCATTTCTTATAACCCTACACGTGGGAGGAGTGTGAGGGGAGCAACTAGTCCCCCAGCAAAAGATGGCGCCCGTGAATCGGCTGCCACGAATGCCCTCTCCAAGATGGCGGCCGAAAACGCTGCGACGCTCCCAGTATCGGTCCCTAGCTGCTCTGATTCCTGCAAATGCAGGGTGAGCCCAACTTTTAATGTGCAGGTATGAACTAACGCTATGCTATTGCTCCAAATAGCCAAGGTACAGCACAAGCCAGATAAAAGTACAGAGTACGCGGCGCAGTCAAATAATAAGCGGCGCAATTAATAACAGGAAAAATAACAGAGTATCAATAACGATTTTAAAACTAGGCAACAGCCGGCGCGCTGCAAACTGCTAAATTAGAGACTTGTGAGAGAGTAGTGTTTATGTAATAAACATACCTTCCTTTTAAAAAAAAAAAAAAAAGCACAGATTGGACAATCATTTATTGAGTGTTAATATTGTGTGCCAGTGAATGGACATTACAAGCTCACATCACCTCCCCTGAGTACGCCTTAAACTGCTCTGCTTCACTACCCTGAGAGAGTCGAGCTCTACAATGGGGTGCTTGGTTTGGAATGAGGAGACAATTTTACACCCTAAATATCAGTCAGGGGAGGCATTTTATCCAGAGCCCATGCAACCTTTGCTACACCACTGGATAGAACAAATGTATACATTTCTAAAGAAAAAACCTAATGAACCGACGAAATAGTTTGGGAGGCTATAGACCCGTGAAACTCAAAGTACGGCCATATGGGCCGTATGCCGTCCTCCTGACCTTCACATGATGCCCCCAGCTTAAAGACTGCTTTGGGCTGCTGTTTACTTCAGAAAGAACTAGCTTTCAAAAATATGTTAAATAAACATGAAAGTGTTTATTTACAGGCTAACTGAAGTAAATAAAAGAAGAAAATAAGGTGCACTTCAAAACCTAAGTCTTAGAAGCACATTAATTTTTCAATACATCTTGCAGCAAACTTGTAAAAATATGATAAAGTCTCTTCAAAATTCAAAAAGTATATTTCATTAACATGCAGAAGCTTTACGCCTTAGTACATCAGAATAGATAAGTGCATTGAGGAATATTTTATTTAAAACTGTTCATTTTCATAAATAAGTTTAGAAATATTCATACCTCCTCAAACCCTAACAGCAATGCCAATAGTGAACTAAGAAGCAAGTCAGTCGTCATGTGGAACCCCCTGGGTGGTCAGGGTTGTTATTATACATTGACAACGTTAAGGTTTATTATACACAAGAGGTTTGTACAGCATATAGCCTGAAATCATGTATTTCAATGTGCCCTTACCTGTTATAATGAAGAAAAAGAAGGTAAAGTGAAATTAGCAATTGACTAGGATCAAACAGTTGGATGAAGTGGGGAAGAGGGGATTGAGCCTACATTTTTTGGTTTCATGTTGTACAATTCTATTGCATTTCAATTCAATTCAATTCAATAATTAACTTACTTCCTTTGTAGACTTGAATCTCCTGATGTAGCATAACAAGCAGAAAGGCTTACCCCATGGTTCGGTACAAGGATAGCAATTCAGATATTCAGATACAGAATAACACACTATTGTCAAATCTATGACTTCTAGAGGCTTAGGTGCACATGCATCAAAATAGGCAATTTCGATTCTTTAATTGCGATTTTTAAGGAATCACAATTATGGAATCACAATTGCTTATGCATGTAGGAATCTCAAACAAATGTGTGATTCCTACAGCTTCTTTAATTGCCACTCGCAAATTGCGAGTGGCAATTAAGGAATGGCTTTCCATTCATTCCTATGGGCCTAGTGGTTCATAGGAATTAATGGAAATTGCATACCAATAGGTACTCACATGGCACATGCAATTTCAAGGGTGCAAGCGTGCCAAAAAGACACACTGTTGTGCCCCTGAAATTTCCATTTTTACACATGTTGCGCACACACATGCCCTAAGGGCATGTGTGTGTGTGTAACATGGGACTTTGAAAAATGCACTTTAGTGCATTTTTCTAAGAAATCGCAAATTACCATCAACTTGAGATTTATGGTAATTTGTGATTCATATTTGCGAAATCACACATTTTTTTGGTCAATGCATTGCATTTAGGAATCACAATTTGCGATTTCTGAAATGCAATAGCAATTGAAGTAATCACATATTTTGCGATTACTTAAATGATGATTTTTGAATTGGGAAATGCAAAAACACCGGTCGCAAAGGGGCAGATTATGCGAATCTGCTCGTTTTACCGTTTTTTTAGAGGGCAGTATGGAAAGAAACTCTTAAAATAGCTCCATGACTCACTGACAACACTATGTATGTGGTTCACTTCCCCTACACTCACCTTAATCATTCTCAAATCCCCACTTCCACTGAGTTACCAATAATATGGCCATTGGGACTATTGTACACCATAGTTTGTAGCCATTGGAGAAAAGTTCACAGGTACCCATGCTTCAGACCAGTGATACTCAAAGTACGGCCTGGCAGCCCCATGCGGCCCTCCTGACCTTTACATGCGGCCCCCTGAACAGCAGCAGCACTGGGCTGTTGTTTACATGACTCACCACTAAGATTTTTAAAGACACAAACATGTAAAAATAGGACAGTCTGTTCAAAATTCAAAAAGTGTATGTCATTGATCTGTAGAACCATTTCAACTTAGTAAAGTTGTACATCAAATTATAGCAGTGCATTCAGAAGTATTTTTTTATAAGTTATGGTTTTCAAACATGAATTTAGAAACATTCATGCTCCCACAGCCTGAAAACAATACCAATAGTGATTACATCCAAGCACAGGAGATGGTTTTGTACAGCACACATCTTGAAGTCATGTATTTCGAGGTCCTCTTACATGTGATAATGAAGAAAAGAAGGGACATTGAAATAAAACAATTGCCCAGGGTCACACAATTTGGTGAAGTGGAGAAGCCACGATTCATCCCAGGTATTCTAGTTTCCTATTATGCATTTGAGTTCAGCCAGTAGATATATATGCTTCGCTTCCCCTACACCCGCTTTACACCCTCCCCCCCACCCCCTCCCCCACTGGCGTCGGTGTGGCCCTCGGTCACACCAAAGACCAAACTTTGCGGCCCCGGGCAAAATGTTTGTTTGTACCCAGGCTTTAGACCGATCACTTATTGTCTTAAGGAAATCTTTTGATGTTATATGATAAGTTCAGTTCTCGAGTGGTATTTCACAGTGTGACAGACGTGTTTGAATCCCGAAGCACACTGCTCGCAGACCTACTGATTTGCGATGAGCTCATGTTTTGATAAACAGCAGAGCTCATTTCAACTTCACCGATCGATTTGAAGGCAACTATTTCACCAGAAACGAGGTTTTGCTGACATTACTTTCAGGGCTGCCTCGTTCACATGAATGAGTGTAAAATAGTCAGAGCGATGTTCTGAATGGTTCAATAAAATGGCTCCGAGGTCTCCTGCATCAGCCTGTGCAGAGCATCAGTGTCAGAGAAATGTAGGTACGACTAAATGAATCGGGTAATCGTAGGACGTTCATTCTGCCTCAGAAGGACATAATTACACTACACCTCAAGGAAGCAAATGACTTTTGTACTCTTTTTGCAACTTTTTCAAACAAATGTGCTGAAACTGTGAAAAGATAGCGTCCATCCATTTGTTCGGAAGCAACATATCGATAGTGCTTAGGCAATCTCTACACTGCATTATCGTGTAGGTTACTGTATACATAAACATGTTTCATTCACAAATTATAACAGTGCTCAAAGCTGCACAGAACATTTCACAGGTGTTAGTCTTCAGTGAGGCTGTCTTCAGGAAGGCCCCATTGCATTGTGGTAGATGAACTCCTCGCATCATTCGTTTATTTTTTCAGTCTTTATTTAACATTAGAACACTGATAAATTGTCAATGAGTTAGTCGACTTTCATTCAAACAATTCAATATTCAGTAAGGTACTTTGATGACATCATGACGCTTTGCTCCGATTAAACATCTTGGGCCTCATTTATGAAAAGTGGCGCATCGCTGCGTGAAAACAGCGATGCGTCACTTTTCACTGCGCACTCCTTGCGACACCAATGATGCGTCATATTTAATGTATGACTCATCATGTCGCAAGGAGTTACAGATACGTCAGCATTTCTGACGTATCTGTAAGCGCAAAAGTGACTCATTGCCGGAGTGTGTCACAAAAGTGACGCAACTCCAGCAATGCGCCCTTTCACATGGGGCAAGCCCCATGTGAAAGGGCCTGCGTCAGTCTTACGCCTGCTGTGAGTCAGGCGCAAGATTTTGACGCAATGGGGTTCTAAAAGTGACGCAGTGAAATATCATAGATTTCACTGCGTCACTACTACAACCCTTCCTTGCAAAAATACGCCCCCCTTGCACACATTATACCTGGCGCAGGTATAATGTGGCGCAGGGGTTTACAAAGTGACGCATCTACCTGGATGCGTCACTTTATAAATATGGTGCAACAAGGCACATTATTTACGCTGCTGGTGCGTCGCAAAAAGTGACGCACCGGCGACGTAAAAGTGAGGCACGGCCTCATAAATGAGGCCCTTTGAGTGGAACTCACCCTTATGTGTGTCTTTGAAAGGTGTACAACAATTTATATGATAATACAGCCTTTTCCTGCAAGGAAGCAACCCCTTGGCACAGAGCCTTGGTCCTGGAAGCTGCAATTCTCTATCTGTATTTATGTCTACTCGGGTCTGTCATAATTGTTAATATTCTGTTTTTCTATAATTGTCTCCGTCAGTCATGTTAAGGGCAATTCACAAAGAATGCTTATGACCTTACAGGCATAGACGTATGCCTATGATTGAGTAGTTTTAGCATGTTCGGTTATTAACAGGCGTTCTGCATGTTTGTATATCAAAGGATCATTCACAGAGCAGATAGCCACAGGAATAGAATGATTGACAATATTGTTTTTTCCTCACATAGAATTGCAGAATGAATAGGAAAAGGCCTGGCAACTATCCGAGCAAACCACCTGATATATGACTTTGTGAATGCTCGCCTCATTTGCAGTGCCACCTTTCACGACGCTACTGTGGGAAGGCATTTCCCCACCAATAGCATACACTTTATACTTTAAAAACTGCACGCCCAGTCCGTTCTTTACAGATTCAAAATTGAATGGGATCGAGTCACAAAGCCACTTGCACCCCTTGGTTTATCTAAGCTGTGCACATGTTTTTTATTCACGTGTCAATTCACTCCTGCTTCTCTGAAGGAACTGAAAGTAAGCTGAGTGGCCTCCACGTTTCACGCATTGCTGAGCAAACCTTTTAGGTTTGCAAAACCAAACTCCCAAAGCAGAAGTTTATTTTTTAAATCATAAATATAATGACCCTGACACCTTTGGAATTTTATCTATCCTCCAGGTTTTTCCTGGTAGTCAACACAGAAAACACAAGCATTGGTAAATTCGCCTATGTGTTTAGTAATAAGGTGTTTTTTGTTGCAAGTTGTAGCTTGCTGAGTAGTTGTACAATATAAGTTACAGAGAGTCTGTTAAAGTGTTATGCTTTGTTTATGTATAATGTGGGCAAGTAATAGCAACATTTTCAAAAACTAAATGAAAGAGGGAAATAATAGAATTAATTGATGTAATAGCAGTTCAGTTCAAGAAGTCTTTATTCGATTAGTTCATCATAAAAGACATAAAATACATTTAAACATATAAAACAGTTAAAACAAGTATTAAAGCATTAACGTACTAATCAGCTTCTTACATATATATACAATAATTACAGAGACGCATAAATGCAACAAAATACAGGGCTCCATTTCAGGAGACACAACCTTAAGACCCCGTTAGATTACTTTTAATGAGCCTACTTCTAATCAGCCAGGCCCACCTCAAAAATTTGGCCACACCCACGACTATCAGAGGATCCAAATTGGTCATTAACAGTCTATTTGCTTCCCCAGCCGATCTTGTGCCCAAATTTCTGCATACCGGCCTAAGCCATTTGGCTCTGGGGGCGGAATAAAGTGGGCAGACATATAAAAAATGACTCAGGTTTTCCCCAGTACCATGACACTTGGGACAGAACCCCGACCTTTCTGAACCCCACTTTTTGGTAAAATCCCCAAGAGGCAGCGAGCCGCATCTAAATTGGAAGAATAATTTGCGATCCGCGGGTTTTGTTATTAGATCCCAGTACCCTTCCAACTTGGGCTTATCCTTAAATACCATGAACAGACCTGTGAGGCTACTTGAACTCGTTTTAGAGTACCTGTTATGTAGCACCCATTCCCAGTAACTATGTTTGAGAACCTTTTTTGGAGGGAATTTAGCTGTTTCCGGTGTAGACCACAGGTCACCATGCCCCAAAGCTTTTAGGGTAGCCTTAAGGTCTCTGAACCAGCTAATATTTGTGACACTGGGGCTGTTTCTTACCTCCAGGCAAGCTTTAGCATAGTGATGGAGTTCCGGCGTTGTCCAGAGACGACGCCAGAATGTTAGGGGGCGAAGTCTTGCTAGGTCCTCTACCGGTTGGCACCCCAGATCGTAAAAAAGGGGAATTAATGGAGTTGACTGGGGCAGACCCGTTGTCATTCTTATGAATTTATTTTGAGCATGTCTTAGTGGGTCCAAGTTACTACCACCCCACAGTTCCGCTCCATATAAAACTGCTGATAGAATCTTGCCACCGTAGATCTTAAGGAGAGGGGACATTGGCCTTGTAAATGACCCTTTGTGTTCCTTAATCAAAGCCCCACCCAGCTGCTGGTGCTTCAAGGTCATGAGCTCGATCTGATGTGTCCAGCTCAAAGTCTCACTAAAGGTGACTCCCAGGTAAGTGAAATGTTTTGTCTGCTCCAGGGGGATATCCCCCATGGAGACCCTGGCATTTATTTGTCTGTGCCCTCTTAAAACCATAAATTTGGTTTTGGAGACGTTCACCTCCAGCTCATGTTCGCTGCAGAAATCCTCGAATCTTAACAGAGCTTTCTGCAAACCCTGCCTTGTTCGAGAAATCAGGAGAGTATCATCAGCGAACATGAGCAGGGGGATTTTCGCTCCAGCCAAGCTTGGGGCATCCGTGGAAAAGTTGTCATAGTATTTAGTAACCCCGTTGATATATAGGGAAAACAAGGTGGGTGCCAAGACACAGCCTTGCCTGACACCTTTGGCCACTGGAAAGTTCTCCGTCACTTCACCCGGTTTTCCCCATCGCACATATGCAAAGGTCTGGGCATGAAGGTTCACGATGAGTCGTACCAAGATGGGGGGCATACCCATATCCAATAGAGATTTCCATAAACCTGCCCTCGGGACCAGGTCAAACGCTGACCTTAGGTCCACGAAGGCCGCGTATAGGTTGCCTTTACCCAGGGTGACCGTCTTCCAATGCAGAAGCATGAATCGGAATGCCTGATCCAAGGTGCTCACGTGGGGTCTAAACCCGGCTTGAAGAGGGGTGAGGATATCATACTCCTCTATCCATGCCTGTATCCTAGTGAGCACAAGACGGGTTATGATCTTCTGTACCGCGTCTATTAGACTGATCGGCCGGTAGTTGGATGGAACCGACCGATCGCCCTTCTTAAAGATAGGCAATATTTCAGCACCGGCCCAGGAATCGGGTACTCTGGCGTCCGTTGCCAATGCGTTTACCAAACGCACCAGGTATGGTACCCAGAGATCATGATCCTGCTGGAAAATATCCGCTGGGATACAGTCTGGACCAGGCGCTTTTCCCCTAGGGATGGCTTTCAGGACTGCTTCGACTTCATTAGCCAAAAACACAAGTGTGTCATGAGATAATGGCCAGCTGATAGAAATATGCGCTGTATTGCGACATCTAAATTGTTCCACAAAGTGGGTCACCCATTTTTGTGGTTCAACAGAAGCGGGGCTTGGGCGATCATCCTGTGAGCTCCCCCACCTAAGGAGGTGCCAGAACTGCTGTAAGTTCCTGGAGCCACAGGCCTCGGCAAGAGATGTCCAGCGCTCGTCATCCCAAGCAGCTTTGGCATGACGTTTGGCTTCATTAAAAGCCTTCCTACTTGCTTTAATTAGGGCAGGGTTCTTTGATTTTAAAGCCTTAAACAGATCAGCATGGGACTCTCTGCAGGCATCATTAAACCAATTTAATGGTTTCTTGCCCTTCCCTCTCCCTTTGTTTGCAACATACTTAACAAACAGAGATTTTAGGGACAGAAACAGGCTAGCATGAATGTCTGTGATATTTAAGTTCAGCAATTCCTGGTTATCACACTTTTCAATTTCTACCAGAGAGTTTGAGACCAAAGCTCTGATCTTTTTGCGTGCTTCCACGTCTACTGAAACCTTTGGCCAGCGCACCCTCCTCATATCGTTCGTAAGTACTACCGCCTCCTGTACAGGATTAGGCTGTCGTACAACCGTCCCTACAAAACTAAAATCCTTCAATTCTGCCACCAGGGGTTCATGGTCACTTTCTTGGCGTGGTTTAACCGTCATATCCAAAACCACAGGCCACATTTTAATATCAACTAAAATGTAGTCAATGCGGCTACTGTGTCTTCCATTGGAGAATGTATGTCAACCCATCCTGTCCGAGCTAACACGTCCATTAAGTGCACGAAGGCCCCAGTTCAAACAGAGACCTTTGATATATGTAGCTGCTTGGGACCATTTGTTAATCGGTGGTAGGTCGAGTTGTGTGATCCCCCAAGTCAGATCCTCTGCTTCGGTTAATAACCCATCATCTTTACTTAATGGTTCAAAGCAGGTATTAAGGTCACCCATCACCACTACATGACCAGTAATTATGGTGGAACTTAAAAAATCATCTAAACAAGTAAGGGTGTGAGAAACTCTGCCACCCGTGATTCCCCTAGCATATACATTAATCAACATTATATCCAGCCCACTGCATGTTCGAATACTAACTATCAATAAATCAGGACAATCAATAAAAATTTCTTTGACAGTTACACCTGCAGCTTGGCGAACCCATGTTGTGATGCCACCCATGGCCCGACCTCTTAAACCTTTGGTCGCAGGTTTATTAAAATTCAGGAAACCTTGGAGATACACTGGAAGGGTTGCCCAAGTCTCCTGAAAACACCAAATATCTCCTTGAGAGATGAACTCAACCCAATCAGGAATACATGTACGAGATTCGATAGCTGCGATGTTCCAACATCCCATGACGGTACCCTTGTTGCACACTCGATCACACTGGTTAGTAATCTCAATAGGGTGGGAATCGTTAAACTGGGGAGGGGGTGCTTCGGGCACAGGGGCAGCTAAGATCGTACCAGGCATTATCGTACCTGCCTGAAAACTTGGCTTTGGGTTTGCACCCACTGTGGTGACGTTCATTGTAGGCATAGAGGATGATGCTCTGTCCAGTGTGTCTGTCTCCACTGGGTAAACCGTGCCCCCCTCCGTACAAATACAAGGTTGTTTATCAAAACTTCCAGTAATGATTAGTGAATTAATCAAATCAACCCCCCCACCCATATAATCAGAATTAGATTCATCATCCCTTGTCGACAGTGCTGGTCAATCATTAGTCGATAACCCTGATAAGGGGTCATAAAGGTTTCTCAACGGGATGCTCCAGTGGTCTTTAGGGTTTAGGCTAGGTGGATAATGATATGCTGGGTAGAAGTTTGGAGGCTGTTGAAACTGTGGAAAAACAGGGTTGATAGGAACTATGGGGTACAAAGATTTATTAGGAACAGGATAGCTCACTAAGGCTGGGGGGCCAGGAGGTTGGGAATTAATTTTAGCCCAACCTGGTGTTTGAGGAGGACAGTTGTAGCTAGATTGGGTGTAGGAACGATACCGTTCCTCAGGGTTCATTTGGGGTCCATGAAAGCTAGATGTAAAGTTAGACCATTTGAGGAGACTTTTGGTGTTTTTAACATGGGATTAATCAGGGTATCAGGATAAAAATAGCTACGGTTCCTAGTGGAAACCCCTCCCTCGTGTTTTCCTACAAACCAATCTGAGATATGGGATACTACTCTATTGTCCCTAAAATTGATAATCACTATGTCTCCCTCTATATCCTTTGGGCGAACCCCCACCCATTGACATCTTCTGACCGAAACAATGTCCCCATTGAGATGTGCAGGAAGGGGTCTGTTTGTTTTTAGCCAGAAGATGACTTTATTTTTTAGGCTTTCATTGTTTTCCTGATCCCCTTCCGAGACTGGTGGCACACCCGTCATTACTATAACGTAATTCATGGAATCCGGTGGTAAGTCCACATTATGCCTCCGTGATGGGGGTTTGTGGGGTTTACTATTAGAGGTAGCAGATTTGCCCTCCCCTTTCTTTGGTTGTTGCACTGCTCCCTGTAGGGGAGGTTTGTTAACAACCACCCTGGGATTCGCATTGGCCGTACTAGCTGGTCTTGGGGGTTTAACAGGCAGAGCCGATACTTTGTTTGAGATATTGGCTACATTGGTTGTACTATTAGGATGTTGACTGGTAGTGGTGTTTATATTACCTGCCGTGTGTATGGTACTTTGTGGATTGGTGAATGGGCCCTTGCCCTTTACTAAGGTAGAGGGTTGTGTTAACTCCGAGGACACCAGTAGGCGATCCAATTTGTCACTCATAATCCTAACACGCTCCAGCAAAGGTAACATATATGATTTAATGAGCTTCTCTATAATGGTACAAGTCACCTCATTAAACCCTTCACTAGCTAAATCAGGAGTAGCCAAGTTTTGTAATTCTGGCGTCGGTAACTCTACATGAGGTGGGATCAGTTGGTCAGGGATAACAATGGGTGGGGGTGATAATAATATCTGGCGATTTTGGCCTTTCCTTTTTACCCCACCCTTTCTCCTTCTTTTTCTGGGTGGAGAACGCACCACCCTCTTTACATCATCAGACTTAGTAGCAACGTCACACACATTCCTCGAGGGTAAGTTCTCACCGGGTTCAATGCAAACCAGTGACGAGTTGGGCAACGTGGGACATGGATCAAGGTTCTTGGATTGGCTATCGGGGATGTTTGTATCAACAAAGCTCGAATGATCAATGGGAATGCAGACCAACTGGTCTCCACTAGTTGCACTAACACATGGCGGCGAGATAATGGGAAACCTAAATATACTAGGAATTTGGTTAATGTCAGTACCATCATCCTCAATAGAACTCAACCCTCGGGCATCCGTAACCTGAGTGAGGTTTGAGTCTGAGGAGGTGGGCAGTTGGATTTTCTTCAGGTGCTCAATTGAGCGTCGTCGCTCAGCTCTTCTCTCTGCAAGGAGGAGATCCCTATCTACTTCCTTGGTGGTTTTTTAAAAAAATGTATCGAGTGGGCCGTGTGCAAAGATGCCCACACCTGGGGGGGGCTGAGTGACTCATAACAAAAGAAGAAAAACAAAATATGTTATCTAACCCGTTATTAATACCTTAACACACTGCTAGCAGCAGCAAAACAGTGGACAGCCACCAAGAGAATAAATAATTAAAAAACATCAGCATAAAAAGAGGAAATGTCAATACCCTGGCCCAGCCCGGCCTCCTACGGCCCCGGACGGCCACAGACGGTCCCGCCCTTGTCCCGGGCTTCTCCCGGCGCCCTCCCGCGCGCTCCCGCGAAGCGGGAAGTATGTTCAATTATATTCACTGTCAGTGCCTGTCATCGGTTAGTGGACAGGGGGGTGTGGCCAGCGGGGAGAGCAGCCCAGGTGTGTGAAATGGGCGCGCAGGGGCTCCTGGAGACTGGAGTCCCTGCCTGTGCTCGCAGCCCCACCGGCTTTTCAACCTGCCCGCTCCTTGATACTGGCTCCCACTGAAGATGCTGCCTCAAAGACACGAGGCGCTGCGGGACCCGCGAAGCGGGTCCGGCGAGGTCGGCAAAGTCCTTGGTAGTTAGAGCTTCACAATTCCCTCTGGGGGGGTCGCTTCCATCCAGCGAGCACTTTGCGGCAAGGAAACAATTTAAAAGTGATCCGAGGGTTCCGTGCAAACAGCCGGCTTTACAGCAAGGAAGCGGGGGGCGTGGCCAGCGGGGAGAGCAGCCCAGGTGTGTGAAATGGGCGCGCAGGGGCTCCTGGAGACTGGAGTCCCTGCCTGTGCTCGCAGCCCCGCCGGCTTTTCAACCTGCCCGCTCCTTGATACTGGCTCCCACTGAAGATGCTGCCTCAAAGACACGAGGCGCTGCGGGACCCGCGAAGCGGGTCCGGCGAGGTCGGCAAAGTCCTTGGTAGTCCTTGGTAGTTAGAGCTTCACAATTCCCTCTGGGGGGGTCGCTTCCATCCAGCGAGCACTTGGCGGCAAGGAAACAATTTAAAAGTGATGTAATAGCAATATCATGTAGTTAGAGGAGTTCTGGCAACTTCTGGGCCCGGTGCAGGGCACCTGCTGCACTATTCAAATCATGTCCCTGGTGCCTGCAAGATAACTGCATTTGTGACTACTTGTTTAGTAGTAAAATAAAGCAATATCTGGTGTTCAGAGGAGTTATAACAACTTTTGGCCCTGGTGCCATGCACCTACTGCACAAGTCAAATCATGACCATATTCCTTGTAATGTAACTGCATTTGTGACTGCCTCTTTAGTAGTAAAATATAGCAGTTTTAAGTGTTTATTGGGGTGCCTAGAGCTTTTGGCCCTAGTATCACTGTACCTGCTCCACCATTGAAATCATGACCCTGTTGCCTGCAAGGTAATTGCACTTGTAACTGCCTGTTTAGTTTATCATTTTAGCAACAATCTGTATTTAGTGGGGCCCCCAGAGCCTTTGGCCCCGTACCACTGCACCTGCTGCACCATTCAAAGCAAGTCCCTTTTAGCTGCTAGGTAACTGCAATTATGGGTGCCTGTTTAGTAGTCAAATATAGCAATATAATGTATTTAGAGGCGTTCTGACAGCTTTTGGTCCTGGTGCTACTGCACTTGCTGCACCATTCAATTCATGACCCTGTTGTCTGTAAGGTAACTGCCCTTGAGGCACTTGTATATTAACTTTATGTTTAATGTGATTTTTAATGTGCAATGTTTGTTACAACATTTAGAATTTAATAATAATTACTAAATAGATTAAGGGGCCGATTATGATGCCGTAGGAAACTGCTCCGACCCTCGGTCTGAGCCGTTCCTACAGCATAGTAATCGTCTGTTCGGATTCATTTCCGACCGACCCATTTGGAGGGAGTTGTTCAAAAAGGAATCCATACCTGATTTCCGAATGGCTTCCGACGGGCTCGCAGAGCCCCTCTGCCATTTGAAAAGCCTCCAGTAATCCCAAGGGCATCTTTCTGCCCAAGGGATTATGATGTCGGATTCTGACAGCCTTTCTCTGCCCAGCATTCAGACACAGAAAGGCTGTCGAAAGTCAACTTTGGGTCCCCCATTAGGGCCCCCGTAGGTGCCTGGCCTCCGGTTAGAGGCAGAGGGGGCAGGTTCCCCCTGTTAATCCGTTCACCCCATGGCAGGCACCTTGAGGTGTCTGCCATGGGGTGCAGGAAAGAACTGCACCTCTTCTCTTACAATAAGAGCATGCATTCCAGTTGGAATGCATGCTCCCATTGTAAAGAACAGGAGTGCAACCAAGTGTTCGGTCGCATCCTAATTGCTGGGTTGGGCCTGCCGACAAGAGGTCTCTCGATCCTAGTGCTGAATCGGTCAGATGGACTCAGGGCCGTCCGACATCGAAATTGGGCGCTTAGTTGAAAAATTCAATCCGTTAATGCCTACAAAGTGCAAAGAAAGGTGCTGAAGCATACATAGGAAATGCCAAAAACTTTCTAAGGCAAAACTATCTGCTTTACGCAACTAAGTAATAAATAGCTATCATTTTGGCACACTGTTAGAAGCTGTCTACCTTTTTCGTGGAAAGAGATCTTATTGTGGGACTTAAGCAGGGTGAACAGCTTTAGTAGAAATATCGTAAGTTAACAAATAAAAATGTTCCACACAAAAGTGAATGTAGACAGTAATTCGGGGATGGTAACTGATAAGAGCCCCCTTTTAATATATATTAAATACAAAGATTTCATAGGCACAGCTTAAGCGATGTGGAGGCGAAACCGCGAAAGGAATTCGAACATAGGAAAACAGCCTGAGGTACTTACACAGACAATCATTGGTTTAAGGTTTCTGATGGTGCAGTCAGCAGAGCCACCACAATTGTAAACATGATGTTCTGACCTGCTGCAAAAGGAGTGGGTGGACAATTAATTAGATGGAGAGGGTACTCCACCACTTCTGCTTGAAAATTGGGCCCCAGTGATTGTTTTTGATCTCTATGTGCACTGTTTCATGTATGTGTGATGGTTTCACGATTTCTGCTACAATTATCCACTGTTAAGGAAAACATAGGCGAACATTGGTCAGGTATAGGCATAAGCTTATGAGTTAAACATTATTTAGCGTGATGCACAATGTCATTTTATTTGCATTAATTACTATGAAAGAAAAGGGATTGGCTGACTCGCATTACTGGTGACCATCCTGTTCTTTATTCTGCAATTTACATTTGTATCCCTCTCTTCCTACCTTGATTTTTTCTTTGCCCTTTTTTGCATGTTGCTATTTAATAATGTTTTTCCATTTTATTTTTTTGAATTTTATTTTCGTTTCCACTTTTATTGTTCGTTGCAGGCTGTCTAATTTTCATGTTTAATTTTTCCATTTGTTTCGTTAATATCTGTGGCCAACTAAAAAATACTAAGCAAGAGAAAGAACAGACAGTTGACGCTTCTGCGTGCAGATTGCTGAAGGGGAAGCGGCAGTACTGATTTAAATTTTAAAGCGCATAACTTCTACATTACATTATGGAAGCAAGTGGCTAACCTAGGAAGGGGAAGCCCCTTCTAGAAAGGTGGGTTGACTGGAGGGGTTTTCGGAAGGGCATGTTTCCAGTCATGGGACTGACTGCACTCTGCTTTTCCAGGTTATGCACTGCTCGGTAAACTGAATCAAATGGGTGTGCGGGGGGCTGGACCAACACTTGGAAGTGACGGTAGAGCCACCATCGTAGGCAATGTAGCATTTTATGTTTACTATTCCTAAGTTATAGTCATTAATAAATCTACTTAGTAAACTTCTTGTGGGTGTGTGATCAGTTACTTTTTTAACAGATTTACATTGATGTGATACTTATTTAGATAGTTTAGTTGCAACCTCCAAATACCTTTTTAAAACTTTTGCCATAATCGCATAGTTACAGAGCAGGAAAAGTAAAAAAAAAAAAGACAAATATCAGCACAACTGTGTCAGCGTTTCTGGTGCGCCTCAGGTTTGTGAGAATTCTGGGAGTCACAATTCAATATCTGTTTAGGTCTTTCCAAATAACCATTTCACTTTTAATACTTCTGCAGCAATAGATGCAGGCAGTGAGGGGGTAGGAAGTATATTACTCACCACACATTCGTAGAAGCAAAACTGTTTCCTCAGTTACCAGATGGTAGCATGAAAACAATTAAGACGCATCACGGAAGCTATTGACAAAGCTGCATAATAACACCACAGTCATGTAAATCTTAAAACAAAATTTAAAAAAATTACACATATTATCCTACGGATTTATCACTTCCTTGAGTACATCATCCCTTCACGGTATTCAGCTTCACTCAACCCCACCTAATAACATGTTAATTCATAGTCACATCAGGGCCACAGAACCCCCGCCCCCGTGATGCCCAAACCCGCAAATAACACACAGACACAAGTGTTAAGTTTGGGAAAAATTTGCTGCAGGTTTATTACATACAACATATGTAATGATGGTGGGTTATCTTACGGACGATCCAAGGGCAGGCCGCATTCTCGCCACCTGCCCGCCTGTTGGGCCAATCAGCATAGTGGCGAACCACCCAACTGCTGCACAATTATTATAATTATACTACACACGCCCCTTACAGGGCGTGACTAGGCAAACCCCCGGCTGCACAGGCCCACAACCGCCCGAAGGACTACTGGGGGGCCGACACGAGTTCCTGCACCTCCCATGAGGTTACAGGTTAGGCTCTGGCACCCCTATGTGCCCGCTGAAGAACAGTGTTTGCACCTCTCTTCTTCCGGATCACCCAGTAACTCCGCCTGCAACGAAAAAGCAACACATTAAAGCTCCCCCTGGAGCCCCCCTCAAGCAGACACTCTGGGTTCGAGGAAGGGCGGGAAAGAGTGTCCCGACGCTGTCGCGCGACGTCCGGAGCGGCAAAGAGGCCTCAACAATGGTGCACTGGGGTCATATACCCCCTGAGGCTCCTCCTAGCCGCCCCGGACGTGCGTCAGCGGCCCGCCTGCCTCCTACTGGGCGATCCTGCCCAGGCGAGGAGTGGCTGGCCACAAGGTGGGCGGGGGCAGCCCTCCGTGACTAGGAGCCCGCCCTCCTGATGGCCACTGCGTGACCTCGGGCAAGCGCATAGTCACATCAGGGCCACAGAACCCCCCGCCCCCGTGATGCCCAAACCCGCAAATAACACACAGACACAAGTGTTAAGTTTGGGAAACATTTGCTGCAGGTTTATTACATACAACATATATAATGATGGTGGGTTATCTTACGGACGATCCAAGGGCAGGCCGCATTCTCGCCACCTGCCCGCCTGTTGAGCCAATCAGCATAGGCAGGGCGTGACTAGGCAACCCCCCGGCTGCACAGGCCCACAACCACCCGAAGGACTACTGGGGCGCCGACACGAGTTCCTGCACCTCCCATGAGGTTACAGGTTAGGCTCTGGCACCCCTATGTGCCCGCTGAAGTACAGTGTTTGCACCTCTCTTCTTCCGGATCGCCCAGTAACTCCGCCACAGCCCATGCGGTGGTTCCCGCTGCCGCACGGGCCCCCCACCACTGCTACTATTCTTTACCTGCAACCTTTGCTCAGAAGTGCCTCCAACAGATAGAGGAGGAACAGGTCTAAGCCTACAGGCGTGAGATGAACACCATCTGCCACAAATGACCCTTGACCTACGACGTTAGCTCAGCCGAGCTTCTCGTCAGTCCAAGGAACAAGATCAAACGACAGGTGCGGGGACACTATCCACCTCAAAGAGACCATAGCTCCTGACATGACATTACATGCCTGAAGGAATGAAAAGGCCCCCTCTGCCACTAATGTGCTGATCCCCCGGGTCCTAAACATTGACCCCTTTAGAGGAACCATCCCCGGTCGAGAGGCCATACTACCAGGAAAGGACCTAGGGTGAGGAGGGGCCCCTACTGCTTAACGCCCTCCGTATCATAAATAGGCGTTCCAGCACATACCACTGGAACTCAACCACAAAACCTCACACAAAGCATTAGAAGACTACACCCATGTGTAGTTACAGCTACTGCTGCAACGCCGTCCTCTGCATAATAATCGGGAAAGTGTGCTACTTTGAACGCTTGTGCTGCTAAACCCAAAAGAGCACAGGGCATTGGAGGGATCGATACATAATATACTATAACTTGGGCGATGTCCCATCCTATGCTAAAGCCAGGATATAACAGGTATACAGCAGGCAACACCTGCCCTCTTGGGTTTTAGTCTGGAAGCAGCTAGGCCATGCTACCACTAAGATAGCTTGTCTGTAGGTTGACTTACTACCACCACCAAGGGTTTGCTGTGACTGAAACCAAGTGCCCCTTTAAGATCCTGACCGGCATCAAAACACGCTGCAGAAACCAATGCCCCTCTGACAGTAATCAGCCGATACCCCCGGGTGCAATCCCACTACAGCAATAGTGTAGACTAACCAAGGTACGAGAGGTCATACCCCTGGAAAAGGACCAGGTGATGAGAGGGCCACCCCTGCTGGTATCCCTCCCTCATCATTCAAAAGGAGAACCAGCACCTGTCACTGAGACCCACTACACACCTTCACCCAAAGCATCAGCAGACTACACCCAGAGATGTACGACTTCAGCCGAAGCGCAGTTCTCAAAATTCAACTGTAAACTTGTGCTTTGTTTACGCTTGTGCAACTATACTCATGAAGAGTACTGAGGGATATTTCAGTGCGCCATGCAACAATTGGTATATAACTTGCGAGGTGGACTTAAATTTGATATCCAGGATTGCCAAAGTAAACATCCGGTATCACATGCCCCCTAGTTTAGTCTGGAGGCTGCCTAGTCCATGCTACCTCGAGGGTAGCTAGTCTTAAGGTAGACTCACGACCCCCCTAAGATGATATATTAAACTGAACCAAGGGGGGGGGGGGGCCCAAAATAAGTGACATGAAACGTCAGGCCAGCTTCTCACTTCGGGAGGGGGTAAAGGGGAACCAAAGGTTACTCAGGTTCATTCACGCGGCTGCCAAACACAAGCCAAGGGAGCCCCACCCTACTAACCATGATAGCGAAGCCGTGTGTCCACCCTGATACGAGCCCATCGAGCAAAGCCACCACCCAAACTATAGAAAAGAGCAATGGGGTGATAAGGTACCAGGTAGATCATTTTATATTGAGTCTTCTAGGGGCCCACTTCCTAGGTATTCTTGGCAGTCCAGGCGCAGGCTGGGCTGAGGTTGCAACAGTTGTTCCACTTGTACGTGAAAAGGTGTAACACTGCAGGCTGTAGACCCTACATTCTACTGAGAGGCAGAGAGAGCTCCCAAGCTGATGGCGCAGCGGGAGGGCTGCCTTCAGATTCTAAAGCCTAGGATGAACAGACAGTCAACTGCAGTATTATGGAAGGGCAAAATGACTATTGTCATGTGACCTTACCTTCTTGTAGGTCAAGTTAACACTGCGCAGGTTCCGGGATAGACATTTAACGGGTCTGACTACACCTCATGTTAAGGCCCCCAGGAGATAGGATCATAATAACCCTTGCGCATACTATTAGCTTAGGGCTAGGCTTAGCACTTACTAAATATCATACTTTTGGCCCGTTCTAGCGGGAATTCCATACAGACAGACCTTGCCAAGACCGACAGTCAGATACCCAGAAGAAAGGGCCCCTCCCAATAGTGTGCCACAAGAGTAAGCACAGCAGCAAAACTGTAATATGTATGATATAAAGGTGCCAAAACAAATTTCCACACCGCCGTATACGAGTCACATGACGCGGCTCGGGGCTCCCCCTAGCACACTAGACGTGAAATCCTATGGAGGTCCCGTTCTACTGTATTAGAACAGACCCCAAAGACGGCTAATACATAAAAAGTGACTGCAAATTAACACATTTGGCACACTGATTCCACACTGTTGTGGTCTACGTACATACTGTTCTGACAGTCGCAGCACTATCTTGTGTGAGACAATGTTAGATGGAGTCCCGTAAATGCTCCAAATGGCCTTACAAATGCGCAAGAGCAGGTGTCCATTCACATACATGTGCACTGAGCGCACAACGACGCGCCTCTCCGTGTCTGTTCCATGCAACGCCTCTGCATGGCCACTTATTTACATGCCCCTTATTTACATGCCCTCCGACCACACCATGCAAGGTTTGGTACGTCGCACATCCCCTACAAACATGCACTCAGTCACATGAATACATCTATCATGCAGTGGACGGCTTGCTCTAGTAAAGACCCCCTAAAGATGGGCACTCAATCGCAAAAAATTTTAGCCACACATACCGTATCTGTACGCTGGTGGCCTGAAACGCTGCACATCTCCTGTACACCAGCAATCAGTTGTGTGTACGTATTGTCCACACTAGGCAGTGTGGACAAAACTCATCAGGCTTGAGAATACCGACTTGCTCAGCATATACCATAAAATTTAGTTATCCTCACGCTCAACCGCTTCTGCTCCTCTATTCTCCAAAGTGCAATGTGATAACTGTTTGGGATGAAATCTGGCGTAGGCACCTGAACCCATCATTGTTGAGATACCCATTGTCTAAGACACCTGTTTAACTCCTCCTGACATGAAGATCCAGCCAGAGGCAGGAGTAGAAGATGAAATACCGCGGCCCGCCGCAAGGATAAATGGCCCTGCCCAAATTGCCAAATAGGGTAGGCGACAAGGTACAAGGGTCTGTCTAACAGAGCAGTGTTCAAGTAGACCAAATAATAGCCATGCTCATGATAGGCAAAACATTTGCGCGCCCGCTTCGGCATCTCAATCGTGTGCGCAGACATCAGGGATCGATTAGAGGGATCCAAACTGGCAAGGCATGATTAGTGTTGTCGGCAAACAGGGCCCACGAATATCCATATATAATTGCCAGATTTAGTATCCCAGCTTCTCCAGTCCAGCAACACCTAAAC
Source organism: Lissotriton helveticus (assembly GCF_964261635.1). Taxonomy (NCBI): domain Eukaryota; kingdom Metazoa; phylum Chordata; class Amphibia; order Caudata; family Salamandridae; genus Lissotriton; species Lissotriton helveticus. Next base: position 790,976,340 of record NC_136068.1, read on the forward strand.
GAAGACCACCCATGAACCGGCCTCACGTGGTGTCCATGTAATGGCACTTACGGCCTCTACAACGCAGTGTGTGTTACCGCCCATGCTCAAGAAACATCATGCCCTTGCGCACAACGTGCACGTTTTCAAAGAAAGGGATGCTCGGCGGCCTGCGTTGGGTTTATGCGGGGGAAGCAATGGAGTTTAGGAGCACAGTGTAGAAGTGTGGCATGTTCTTTTCTGACATAGAGCTGTGGTTGACATCAGCGGAGGACTGAACCAAGCCTGAGAACCCAGTTTCCAAACGTAAGGAAGGGCCACCGCAGTGTGTGCCCAGGGGAAAATGCCCAAAATTTTTGATGCATCTGCAGACGTTGTAGTCCCAAAGGGGAGAATATTAGAGACGGTGCCCTATGAGGATGTTGGGGACAGTGGAGCTCTAAGACAGGGAAGGGTACGTTCCATTCCCCGAAAACACTATTCCGTTTGCACTTGCTCAGACATTCCGGTCAGAAACCTTTTGCTCCTAAGCACAAGTAAACGATTTAAACGAGCCGTCTTTGTGAACAACCTGAAAGGACACCGAAAAGTTACCCTTGTGCCTGACAGGCAGCTGGGTGTTCTAGCTGTCAATACTTTACTTCAGAACAAGGCAACTCCTCTGAGTGCCCTTACACAGCGTCAAGATGCATGGACGCTAACAGAGAGAGCATATCATTGCTGTCCACCTTGGATGCCGTTCCAAGTGAATGTAAAGTTGGAGAGAAAGAGTGCATTGGAGATTTATATTAACCATGTCATTCATTAACACAATTGGTTTTGACGCACAAAATTTACTTATTCCGTGGCTTTAGCTGTACAAAGGTAAATTGCCTCGTTTGGTGAATACAAGCAAACTTCGTCCCAACTCAACAGCAAATAATTACCAGCCTAGAAAAACATGCATTACGTTCTATAACAAAGACAATCATAGTCCTAACCGAGGGTTTTAGATGCAGTATCTCGTGTATGAATAAAAGAGAAGATGTATAATAAATCTACATTCGGGAGTAATAGGTCTTTCTGCAACTAAATTATTTAAAGGGCGCCCCCTTTCTATCAGGCTATTGATGTAAAATAACATTTTAAAATTGCTAGCAGCCTCTGAGCAACGGGCGACTGAACCGACAAAACACATTCCCGTCTGTACTAATTACATGGCGGCGCCAGGGGCAGAGCCCAACAGGGGCACGGCGGCTTACCTCACTGACATGAAAGACCACCCCTAGCCCATGGTGGCGAACACGGGAAAACCTTCTTTACTGCTTTTTGCCTCGAGATCCGATCAGTGGGCAGAGCCATTTCGTGAAGTTGCAAAAAATGCATACTAAACGAGGATCATTTATTCTGACCGTGCAGAAGCCGTAACTAAGTAATGACCGGTTACTCACCGGTAATATTCATTACTCCGAGTCGTAGCCCTCCCCGTCCCAGTCCTTACCAATGAGCATAGCTCCTCCCACCAGAAACTCCCAAGCAACTAAAAACCCATCCCTTCCCTCCAGGCCACACCCACACCCTAAGGCATATAACCATGTGACCCGCCCATCCACATCCTGTACCACCAAGCACAAGAAGCCGAACAGGGAGGGAGGGATGGGAACCAGGACTGGGACGGGGAGGGCTACGACTCGGAGTAATGAATATTACCGGTGAGTAACCGGTCATTACCTCCTCGTCAGCCCTCCCCGTCCCAGTCCTTACCAATGAGCAGATACCAAAGCAAGAATCGGCTTCACACAGTAGTAAAACAGACTCAAGTCGCCCAGGCAGGAAGGCACACAACCCGAGCAGAACGCAACCCAGCGTCCCCAAACCCAGGAGACACAGTCCCACACACCAACCAACGACAAGAGGACATAAAAGCGCGAGGAGAACACCCAGCAGCATACATGCAGAACACAGCCAGGGAGGCCCCCCGGAAGCAAGCCCAAGAAGCAGCCACCCCCGAGGCCAGGAACCTCGAACCGACCCAGGCGCCAACACACCACAAGCCCAACAGCAGGCCGCACAGCGGACACAGCCACCGACGGAGAGCAGCCACAAAAGGCCCCAAAACAGGACCAGCCAGACTAAAGGCAACAAAAAGGGAAAACCACCCCATAAAAAAGGCACCGCAGGAAGGAGGAACACCTCCAGAGCCCGCACAGCCGTCAAACAGATTAGCCGCACCCAAACCCCAGAAAGAGGAACAGGATAGAAAACAGGCAGAACCAGAAACTCCAACGAGGAGCAAAGGAACGAAAGAACGGCACCAGGAGGAACCATCCAAAACCACCCGGACACCAAGGGGCGCACCGGCCCAACGCCCGAACCCTGAACGGCCAACACATCTGCCCACAGAGCACGCAGGGAGGACACAGCCCGACTCAAGTCGAAGCCAACCGCCCAGAAACCCAAGACACGCACCGGAATCCAATGCATACACACCCCGTGCCGGACAGTAAACCAGGAAGGAAAACCCCACGACCGGCACAGGACAGGAGAGGCGAAGGGCAACTGAACAGAGGAAAGGCACACAGCAGGCCCCCACCCAACAGAAGGACAGGGCAACCACCCCCCAGACAGCGCCGGACCAAACCAGAGAACAACCTCAACCCAAGGCGATCCTCGGAGATGCAAAACAGGACCAACAACGGAACCTCGAACCAGGCCAGCAAGAGGCTCAACACGGACCGGGAGGGAAACACCCCACGCAGGTGAGTCGCCACAAGAACAAAACCCCCGGCAGACAGAAAGCCCAAAGGGAATGTCAAAAAGTACCACCAGGGGACATAGTCACAGCAAAGGCAAGATCCAAACCCAGGCCTCCGAGGGCGGGCACCACCAAAGGTACAAGAAACACCAACTAGCCAAAGCTCCAAGGTACCACCACACAGTCCGACCAGACCGACAGGAACCACAAGAGGAGCCAAGGCAGAAAGAGGCCAGGCCAACCGAACCGACCACAGGAGAAAAAGAAAGCAGAAGAAGGACCCAAACCCACACCAGTGCGAGCCTGCGCCACCAGAGGCACAAGACAAACCATCGAGCTAAAGCTCTCCGGTCAAATGAAAGCACCACAAGAACCAAAACCACCAAGGGACATCACGAAAGCAGAGGCAGGATATGAACCCAACTCCAGAGTGAGCCCACGGCAGCAGAGGCACAAGACATACCATAGAGTAACAGGTCCAAGGACAATCAACGCCCAACAAGCCCAAGACAGTCACAGAGGCAACCGCTCACGGGACATAAAAGGGCAGCAACGCAAGAGGAGCGAACCACCAGCCAACAGGACCACCCGCGGCCAATGGCCACACCCCCCGGAAACAACAGCAGACAGCCCAAAGAAGCCGGAACCCAAAGCCCCAGAGCAAGACACACCAGGAGGAAACAAGCGCCAACGGGCCCAAGGAACAAACCCCACAGCAGCAGACAACAGCCGCCTAACATGGAGCCGCCGGGGAGAAGAGGAAGACTGAGCCCCCAACAACCACCGCAGTCCTCGCAACAGAGCCAGCCCGCAGGGCACCGGCGGGAAGACCCCACCAACCGAGGCGCCGAAACCACCCAACGAACAGTAGCACCCGAGTGGCGCAAAGAATGGAAGACTCCAAGACCAGAATCCACCCAAACCGACTCAGGAGCCAGCAAACACCCAGTGAAAGGGCCGGAGCCGGAAGGAAAGAAGAGGAAGAATCTACCAACCGGCCAAGGATGGGAACACCCGGAACCCCAGAGCAGGGCAAACAGAGTAGCTGAACAAAACCACCCAGGGAGCCAAAGGTCAGCAAACACACCAGGAGACGCAGACCATCCAAAAGGCAGCCCCAAAAAGCGGAAATGAACACCCCCACAGAACGTAGGAACCACCACGAAGCCGCGTGAACTGTCATATGAAAGCAGGCGTCCCAAAGAACCAGAGAATCCAGGAAAACCCACCAACAGGAAGAGAAGAAACAACCGAAGAGACACCATCATGAAGGAATGAAGAGGGTACCACACAGGCCCAACAGAAACGAAGCCCCGAAAACCGAGAAAGAAAGTCCGACACATCGCCAGAGAACCCGGAACAGGGGCAGCGCAGAACCCATCCAGTAGCCCAGCCCAACAAGGAGGGACCAGAAGAAGAGGAAGCACTCAGAAAACCCCGGGACATGTGGAAGGAAGGAACCCACCGGCCGCGCACCACACCACAAAAGGGTCGGGCAATCAAAGGTAACGAAAGGCAGACCAAAAGCCCGCACACAACCCGTAAACTACCCACACCGAGTAATCGGACTGGAGCCAACAAGAACGACCGCAGCCGCCAAATCGAACTAGGGCACCAACGGAACCCCAAACTGGACAGAGCCCCCGAAGGAAAGCCCCATCACAGCAGCCCCACAAGCAGCACCGCCTCCCCAGGCCAGAAGCACAATAGCCATCGAACAGCCACAGAGGACCAAGCCGCCGCCGTACCAAGGGAACCGAAGGACAAATCCGGCAGGAAACGCAACAGCAGTCCCAACCTGGAAAAAGAATCAGAGGGAACGTAGCCCACAGCACCCGGTAGTCCAAGGCGGCCTCCCAACCAGGCACCAACCAGGCCCGACCATGCCCAACTCCCGAGAGCAGACCAGAGCAGGCGAATCCAGGGAGGCAAGGCCGTAGGCCGCAGAGAAACCTCGACAGCCACAGAGAAGCAACCGAACCCAAAAGCAGGGGCAAGGCACAGACAGAACTGTAGGACCAGAGGCAGAAAAAGATGGATCCAAGGCCACGCAACAAGCAGGACCACAGAATAAGAAGGAACGGCACCCACAGATACCAACAGGCACCGAGAAGGCACACCAGCCAGCAGGGATCGACCATCACTACAGCCAGGACACCACAGCGAACCACTGTAAAGGACACCCCACCGCCAGAGCCAGGGGAAAAACAAGCGTGACAACATCCTTCCACCCCCCATCAAGCACACCGCTCACAGAGTACAGAAAGACGGAGGCCTACAAGCCCCAACAACAGGAAAAAGGGGAAAAAGTCTACAGACTTCCCACCTCCCAAGGGCCAAGGGAACCCCAAACAGTCCCAAACACGTAGCAGAACACCATGAAGCCTGCCCACAGGACTCACCCGAAACCATGTCCGGGGCCACGACAGCAAAGCATCCAGCACATGACAACAGAGAAGGAGCAGTGGAAGACCCAGCGACCACCCCCCCCAGTCACAGCGGAGCCCAAACCACACATCTCCAGTAGGGGAACAGAACAGAGAAAGTAGTGCCCAGACCAAGCAATGCAAGATCCACAAGGGCCAAACAGGGAACGCCACACCCCAACAGGATAGTAGGCCAGCCCAAACATGACATAAAGAGGGAGTCCCAGACCCCCCCAAACACCATGATCCCACTAAAGCAGGGACTCAAACGCACATGAAACCACAGGTATCCAAGGGGAACAAAACACAGCCGCCAAGCAGACCGTCACACACCCACCTGAAAGGAGGACAGACGTGCGGAGAAGCCAGCCATGCACAACACCCCCCCCCACCCCGGGCGAACCCGCTAGGACAGGGAATCAACCTGGAAGAGGGGAGGCCCCAGCAGGAAGACAAGTCGTGCCACCACCACGGGTCCCCTCCAGAAACAAAAGCAAAGCCCCACAAAAGGGGCAGAGAGCGACCCACGGCCGGAGAAAGAGGCCAGGGGAGAAACCAAGGACCTACAGCACACAGAGTCCCGACCCCCCAAAGAACCGGCCCCAGGCAGGCGTTTTGTAAAGGTAATAAAGCACATTACTTCCGTAAAGGGCAGGCTAAAACACCCATCACGCTCCACCGCACATAGAGGATTATGTCACAGCGGTAAACAGAAGCAGCCGAGGCGCAGCCCAACACAAGCAGAACACCAGGGCCCCCCCCCAGACGGAATGACAAAGGGATGCACAGGAGAAAGAAGAGGCAGCCCAAAGATCCACACAGACATGGGAACAGTGGAAAACGTAACGGCGCGCTTTCCACAAGCACCAGTTGTGTCATAGAAGGACACATGTCACGTGTTGGCGGGGGAGGAAATGCGACACGCACAGAACCATACGAGGCTGAAGCAATGCCAAAACCCGAAACCGGGTCCAAAGCCGGAAACAGCGCACGGGACACCACATCCTTGCCCCCGAACACCCGGACAAACCAATGGCAGCAAACGGAGGGAAACACGGGCCCGTCACGAGCACCCAGCCTCCAAACACACTACCAAGGAGGAGCCAAACCGCCACGCCACAGGCGAGCAGAGAGGCCAGCCGCGCCCAACACACCCCCCCTCCCACCCCGGGTGAACCCGCTTGGGCAGGGAACATACCCGGAAGAGGGGAGGCCGCAGCAGGGAGACACCACCCCACACCAGGCAGTCAAGGCCCCCCAACCCCACGGTCCCGCTAAAGCAGGGACTCGAAAGTACATGAAAAGAAGACAGGTACAACTGGGGAACAAACGGCCGCCCAGCAGGCCGTTTCACACTCACCCGAAAGGAGGCACCGGTCCAGCACCTCCCCACAACGAAGTTGCCAGGAAATGAATTCCGCAGAAAAAACAAACAGGATGTGGATGGGCGGGTCACATGGTTATATGCCTTAGGGTGTGGGTGTGGCCTGGAGGGAAGGGATGGGTTTTTAGTTGCTTGGGAGTTTCTGGTGGGAGGAGCTATGCTCATTGGTAAGGACTGGGACGGGGAGGGCTGACGAGGAGGTAATGAATGGAGAGACTAAAACAGTGTGCAACAGGAGTAGCACGGCACCCTGAGATCAGTCGAGACAGTCGCTATTTTCATTATTCTATGAGGGGGCTAAATTATAACACCTCAAGTATAAATTACATGGTACTATGGCGCTAGCCATGAGATGGTCGCTTAAAGAACATGATAACAATAAAAGGAGTCGGTAACCGTGTCCGCATTCCTATACTGCTAGCCCTACTACACCTCTGGACTAGATAGGAATGCCAACCCTGAGGGGGGGGGAGCCATACAGTGCACCTACCCTCCCCCGAGCAGATCCATCAACTCCGAGCCCCGACTGTTAATAGAGGCCTGGCTGGACAGGGGAAGGAGCCCTTCGCGCTGACATGTATTTATTACCTTTATCTAGGTCAACCCTGGGCTCCGAGGTCAGCTGCCCTGGCAGCTGCACCACGCCTTTCCATAATAAATATACAGAAGTGTCGGCCTGCACACACGAGAAGCTCACGGAGGGACTTGTCGATGGATTAGTCACGTGCATCAGCCGATGTACGATTTCTACTGCTTGGAGGCGCAATACCGATGCCAACCAAGAAGTTTACAAATAAATCGGTCTGCCCTTTTGAATAATTTTGTCGCTCACCAGGGAACGCTCGAACAAAATTCCTAATACTACAGACGAGACCATAGTATGAGCAGGGTGACTGGAATCAGTCATGCATGTATGCATGTCTACCGTGCTACAATTGGGAATATACAAATACAGGTACTCATACTTCTGAGTACCAGTTTGCTCCTACACACTGGCTCCTAAGAAAAGCGGCACTCTCCAGCAGCAAAACTGACAATTGCAGGTACTCTCCCTTTCGAATGAAGACGATCATGAATTCAGTACCGGACAAACCTGCCCCCAAGCACTGCTTTTATGTGAAGGTATGGGAGTGCTGAGGCTTAATAACAGAAGCCAATAGACAAGAATGTAGCACTGTACCTGGACATACTGGAGACGTTTCATGACCGTGACTAGGGTGGAACAATGAACAAAGGTGCAACCTCAGGCAGCCATGCATATATATGTGAACATATTATTCCATATGAATCGAGCTCTCCCGGCGCATGACTGTAAAATATTCACGAGCATACAAGAAAGGGGGGGGGGGCAAGACTCCTCTGGACCTGTGGTATTGTGACCCCTGAAAATAGCCACATTCTCAGTAGCCAAATGTGCGCGGGTAAGGCCGCTATAACGTCTTCGGCACCTCACTGCTAATTGCAGTAAAGGGGGCCAGACCCGGCGGTGGCTCAGCGTATGGTGAAACATGCGACCCCCCCACCGGAATACTCTGCTCGGCCGCGGCTTCGAACTGTTGAAGACCATGGCCCTGACACTGCTGGTGGCCTCCACCTGGCTCCTGTGGAGGGGGGGGGGAGGGGGGCGATGGCAGTCCCCTGTTACGGCATTCATACCACGAGCCCAGGAGGGCATGTCCCCGAATAGCGACCGCAGCACCCGCCCCACGCAGCGCAATCAGGAGAAAAAAAGGGGGGGGGGATACTGCAAAACCTCCCGGGCCCTGGCCCGTGTTGTTACGATAGGCTGGCACCACGGGCCCGAGCCCCACAGGCTCCCCAAGGCACATCCCTTGAAGTAAGAAAAGAAAAAGGGGGGGGGGCTGTGGGCAGGGACACTGGAGCAGCATCCGCGGTACTGCACTCCAGGCTCGGCGTTCTGTCAAGTTTGGCTTAATTACCTATCCCTGTCCCTGCTGCTGGCCCCACGCGCGCCCAACACTGTAGGCGCCCGTGCTGCCCACCCGCTGCTCCCAGATGGGGGAAACGGGAGGTGGCAGCCACGTGCTGCAGGCTCCTCTGAGCCGAGAATGCCGTCGCGGGGTGCAGACGGGAGGAAACCCCCCCCTCGCCGACCCCGATGCCCAACATCCGTCCCACCGGCCACGACCATGGTGAGCCGAACAGAGGTGTTGGGAATAGGCTCTCATCTCCACACGCAGGGTGGGCGAGGAGATAGGTCGTGGGTACATTGCCTTACGCGGTAGTCTGCCATTTTCCTTACAGTGCAATGTAGCTGCGTAGAGGGAATTCCTGATGCAACCAACCCCGGACAGGACCACCCCTAAAGACTTGAAGACTTAGAGCCCGCAGCACCCGCTAGCGCTAACCCTTCGTGGGTATGCTGACCAAGAGTGCTGCCCCAGCCTCCACAGCGGCCTGCAGCTATGCAGGCCGCCTGGCCCGGCTCAGACCTCCCAAAGGAGGGAGTAAGCGGAGGGGCGGGGATGAGCAGGAGGGTGGGGGGGCTGGGGAGACGGGAAACCAATACTCCCGCGGACAGACCCACCAGCACGTGGGGCTCCCCGGACTCGCCCGCACCCCGAAGGGAGAGTGCAGGAATAATACCAAGCGGAGTCGCAACCCCCAACTCCACAGCGGCCCGACGCTACGCGGGCCGCCTGGCCATGACTCGCACCTCCGCAGGGAGGGAGTAGGCAGAGGGGGGTAAGGCCCGTAGGCCTCACTCACCGTTAGAGTGTCCCGTCGATCGATGAAGGGCAGGAAAAGAGTGTCCCGACGTTGTCGCGCGACGTCCGGAGCGGCAAAGAGGCCTCCACAATGGTGCACTGGGGTCATATACCCCCTAAGGCTCCTCCTAGCCGCCCCGGACGTGCGTCAGCGGCCCGCCTGCCTCCTACTGGGCAATCCTGCCCAGGCGAGGAGTGGCTGGCCACAAGGTGGGCGGGGGCAGCCCTCCGTGACTAGGAGCCCGCCCTCCTGATGGCCACTGCGTGGCCTCGGGCAAGCGCATGGTTGTATAACGGAACCCCGCATGCATTTATCCCGCATGCCCCGAAACGCATGCCCCATATGCATTTACCCCGAAAGGCAGATCGTTGTTCTGACTGCGGGTTAAAGGATGTTTCCCAAATAAATTGGGCTCCCGGTTTTATGGTATTTATTTTTTTAACATTTCAGTCTGTATTTATCCATATTTATTTTTTGTCCATCTTATTGGTATTTAGCCATATTTATTTTGTGTTTTGAGGCTACATGGAGAATGGCACAGTTCCACGTTTATTTAAATCTTGAAAGTGCACTCATACATGGACGCCTGTCATGTTTTAGCAAATTAAGTAGTCACGTATAACAAAAGACTACACTCATGGGTACATATTAGCGTTATACTACAAATATATGTTAACATATGCCTGTATTTAAGGAAACCTCATCCTGTTTTTTTAGCTCTCGATGTGGCCAATCTTCTTAGCTGATTCCTAAAATTCATGAAAGACAGCATGGACTCTCACAAGAAGCACCATTTTCAGACTTTTTCCACTTTTAAAAATAAATAAAGACAGGAAATACATTGTTTTTTGCCTGTATTTATCTGAAAAATCAGAAAAAACTGAAATCGGACGCTTTATTAATATTATTAATAAAGCATCACAAAGTTTAAGTTCACTATGCACAGAACCCAGGCCCATATTTCCTCAAATGTAGTCATCTGATCATTCAACCTGAACACAGCTTTCATATGATGCCGCATTGAACATATTTTGCAGCCATGAACTCTTGTAGGTACTTTATTCACTTTCCACAATCTCAATTTCTCAATTTTAGTGCAGCCATAGATGATGATCACCACATCCTTTACTGCTGTGTGATTTCAGGGATTTGGGTTGTCATGTAATAGTGCTCACTCAGTGTAGTGGGGCCCCTCAATCAACAGTCCCTCTTTCATACCATTTTATGATCAGTTTTGTTTAAAATATTGGCACTCCCATTACACATGGACAATGTTGCACTTAGGTTTATTTCATTTCCAACATAATGGACCCTGTTTATGTGACATAAACAGGGTCCAGAGCCATCATTGCAAAATTTTGAAATTCTCAAATTTTCGTCTAGCCTCTTGCACACCTTTACAGCCGCGGCCAGTAGTGGGAGTACCGCCCGGGCGGTGACGTGGGGAGGGGCAGGGTGGGGGGTAGTAATGTATGGATTACGTATTGGATTACGTATTTTAAAAGGTAAGTAAACAGAAAAATTAATAAAAGTAATTTTGTTGCACACACTGTATCACCAAATGCGATGCAGTGTGTGTAACGAAATTCGTTTTATTTATTTTTATGTTTATTTACCTTTTAAAATCCGTTATCCATACATTACTACCCCCCACCCTGCCCCTCCCCTCCTCACGTCACTTCCCGGCCGGTACTCCCACTACTGGCCGCGGCTGCACCTTTATCATTGTTAAGGGGCAAATTGTTTCATTCTCATCTGAAAATTCAACAGTCAATCAATGTTCGCACCAACCTTTAAATACATTTTAATAATTTGATCTCTTCCTCAAAGCAAAAATTATATTTTGGGCAAAGTTAGAAAATCCACATATAATCAGCAAGGGTCTAAAAACTGACATATTATCCCACACTGTGTTCTCCAAACCCCTTTTGACCAGCATACCCAGGTATGTAAAATACGATTACTTCCACCAGATAAGAGTAATGCCATTGGTGCATCAGTAGCGCTTCTGGTGATTGGTAGTGCCAGCCGTTTCTGCCTGTTTATTCTGTAGGTAGAAAATTGAAAAAAGGAGGATATTTCAGAGATAAACATAAGGATGGATGCATCTGGCTTCAACAATGTTGCTGAGGTGTTGTTAGTATACATCATGATTTTCTGTTCAGCTGCCACCATATCAGTCTCCAGTTATTCTAGCACCTGGAGACAAAATAGTAGGGAAAGTGGGAGTAGCTGGCACCCCTCAACAGTTTAAACGACTTAGACATAAAACCACCACAATTTACCACAACTGTAGGTTCCCTCTACAGCCAATATACCTTTCCAATAATGTTGCCCTCATGCCCAGTCTCCCCGACACAGAATAGATACCTCCATTCTACATAAACAAAATACCTCCATTGACGCAATCAAAAGCTTTTCCCACATCATAAGACACAGCAGTGTTCTCATTATCATCATCGTCATTGTTGGACTTGGCCCTTTTCCCTAAACATTTCGCTTTCCCCTAGACCTTTCTTCTGACATAGTGTTGCCAACTTAGATGCTTGGGGCACTCTGCCACTGCTGATCAGTGTCAAAGAGCAAGTGCTCTCTGTGTAAAGTGTATTGGTAGTTGGTTGATCATGATTGGTATGTTTGCCTTACTAGTAAAGTCCCTAGTAAGGTGCACTATGTGTGCCAGGGCTGGCAATGCAAATGCTACTAGTTGGCCTGCAGCACTAATTGTGACACCCACACAAGTAGCATTAAATAGAGAACTAAGGCCTGCCACTGCAGTGCCTGTGCACAGTTTGTTAAACTGCTATGTTGTCCTGACAAGTGCTAAGGAAATCAAAAGGGGGGAGTGAAGAGGTGGTGCCGGTGGGCACCGAGGTGGGCACGTCCTCCTCTTATCAGGGTTACAGGTTAATCAGAAAAGGCCACCTCACATTGGGTGGATGTGTATCCAGATGTCATTGGAATACAACATCTTTGTTAAAATACCCCTCACACACCAAAAGGGCCCTTGGTGTCATGCTTCATCATCGGGGTCTTCCCGTCCCGCTGCGGGGCGGGGCAGAGCTGCGACAAGCGGATACGCTGGAGCACCTTTTAGATGGAGGTGCTATGTGTTGGGAGTGAGTGTCAGTGGGGTCAGGGGTGATATAAGGTGTGAGTTAAAAAATACCTGGCCTAGTGGAAAAAAGAATTGTATTAAACACTAGAGCAGGTTAATGGGCTCTCTCTCCTAAGTGGGTCACCCACTTAGGAGAGAGAGCCCATTAACCTGCTCTATCTCTCCGCTTCACTTTTTCCTTTTAATAATACCAGCCAGTGTTTAATAAAATTCTTTTTTTCCACTAGGCCAGGTATTTTTTAACTCACACCTTATATCACCCCTGACCCCACTGACACTCACTCCCAACACATAGCACCTCCATCTAAAAGGTGCTCCAGCGTATCCGCTTGTCGCAGCACTGCCCCGCCCCGCAGCGGGACGGGAAGACCCCGATGATGAAGCATGACACCAAGGGCCCTTTTGGTGTGTGAGGGGTATTTTAACAAAGATGTTGTATTCTGGATACACATCCACCCAATGTGAGGTGGCCTGTCCTGACAAGTGCACCCACTTGCCATGCCTTACCCTTCCCTTTCTATGCACATCAGACACCCCTATGGTAGGTCCAAGGTACCCCCTGGGCAGGGTGAAAGATAGGACATGTACTGATGTGTGTACCATGTCCTGGCAGTGAAATACTCTCCATTTCATGTTTCACTGTTGAAAGGCCATCTTGCCTATAGGACAAAATGGGGAGGCTGTGTGATATGTTTTACAGCCTATCTTCCCAAAGGCTCAAGATGGGGAGTTGAAGTTTAGTGTGCCTGAACTCACAATGTAATAACACATCTTTCTATGAAGGTGGTTCTTGTGTTGTGTGTTTAGAAACCACTCTTTTAGAAATGGCTGGGTTTTTGTGCTCTAACATTTCTTTATGTGTCTGCCTGGTTGTGGATTGACTGTCTGGATTTGAAAGTGACAGGATCTGGGGAATGTCTTAACCCAGGGGAGGGGGGAGACAGCAACAGGCTGACCTGCATCTGGAGTATAAGGGGGAGGAGTAGCGCCTAGGGGTGAAGAGGCCTGGGTTGCTGCCATAAAACAATGGTCCCATCTCTTGCTGAGTGATTGAGAATCGAGACCCCACTAATCAAAGGAAGAAGGAGTCACTGGCAGGGAGGCACCCAGAACTGGTTTGAACGGGGTTCAGTTCCCCCTGAACACAAAGACATTTAGGGGTATAACTGTGAGAGCTGAAGCCCCTGAACTTTGGAGAAATGGAGTGATCAAGACTAAAACTTGAACCTACGTCGTGGTTGTTAGATCTGGGGGTCTCTAATTGGCAGAGGTAAGTACCTTAGACCAAGTAGGGACCCTTGCTTCTAGTCAGGGTGAAGGAATACACACAGTAGATAACCCCTGCTCCCCCTCTAGGTAGCTTGGCGCGAGCAGGCAGGCTTATCCCCAAGGCAATGTGTATAATAAATGCACTTAACACAAACAATGATCCCCCATCCACCACCAACTGAGACCACACAGGTAAGTATATTCATAAAATATAACTTTATCTAGATCATGCTGTAAAAATCAACAATACACTATAGTTCCCTCTTTGATAAAGGTTTCACTTAATCTTGGCGGTTGCACTTAAAATTAGGAAGTTCTTATCAGCAAAAATAGTCTCCAGTCTCTTAAATCAGTGTGAAATCTAATATCACCGACTTAGGCTCTAATTAGCTCATAAAATGATTTACTAAAGTAATGCCAGCGGGTTATTCACTTTAAAGATCAGCCCCTCGGACTGACTAGCCCCAAACAATGCCAGCGCGCCTCACCGATGACTTCAGCGCCTTCGCGCCAAGCAGAGCAGACTTTACTCCGCCCCGGCCGGTCCCGGCAGCCCTCCGCCCGCTCTCAGATCCTCGGGGAGCGGCGGGGAGCTAGCTCGGCGCTCCTGCGCAGGGACAACAGGCCAGGGGCAGAGAGCACACACGTCGCTCCCTCGGCGAGGTCGGGTCAGACTTCCCTGGCTTCGGCGCTCCAAACGCTGCTCTCGGTGGCTTCCTCAGAGGTCCCGGTCCCGCTATCCAATACAGTCGCGGCTCCACAGACGAGCCTCCGTGAGCACCCGGGAGTCAGCCAATGACAGCGCGGCTCCCAGGACTAGCCCCTTGATGATGCTGAGCCGGCAGCCAATCAGTGCGCGGCCTCGGCGATGACGCGGCGACGCTGGGCCAATCCCAGCGCGACGTTACTGGAGGGGCTCGTCTCATTCGGCCAATGGGAGCACGGCGGCTTCGGCCTTCGTCTCCGCAGCTCCGGCTAAGGACAGGAAACTTCTTAGGGTGTTTCTGGCCACGGGCCGCGGCGGTGAACAGGCGGCAAGGGATTTACGAGGGCACAGGTCACAGCAAGACCGCCCTCACGGCCAAACGATCATTTTCGGACAAAACTCACGAGGGGAGGCACCACGGACCCCCGCCCTTCACAGAGTACGTGCCGATGAGCACACCGATCTCTGCCCACGATCAGCAGCTGAGCATAAATCCCGCAGACAATCAAAACAGCATGATCTTCCCGGCGTGTTTAATTATGATGGAACCTTTTTGACCCTGGGTCCCAGGACAGGAGGCCAGCTCTTCTCAGGCCCTTGGAGATTCAGTTAGGAGACACAGCACACAGCAACGTCTATGGAGATCAAGTAAGCAGGGTCACAGCACACAGCAAAGTCCCTCTTCTCATCAGCTTCAGTTGGTCAGCAGAACAGGTCAGCCCTTAGAGTACACAGGAAGGCAATCTTCCTTCAGTTCTCCAGCAGTCCTTCTTCCAGCAGAGGTTCCTCTTGATTGTAGAATCTGATTTTCTGTTGTCAGGGGTCCTTCTCTTATACCCCAAAAAGTCTTTGAAGTCCTTTGAAGTCTTTGTGCAAGTGGGGCCTGAGCCCGGTCTAAACCAGTTCTGGGTGTTGCTGGAGCACTGGGGCTTTCCTGGCTTCCTTCTTCCTTTCAGTATCAGGGACAGAGGTGACAGTCGCCCAGCAGGGAGGTGGAGCCAGCATTGTGGTCAGGCAGGCACAGCCCTATTCACTCCCAGGTGCTATCTCCTCCCACTTCCCTGGCAGTAGATGCAGCCTTTCATCCACGGGCTGACTCAGAGAACCTCCTGGGGGCTCTGCAGCCCCTGTCACCCTCAAACCAGACAGTCAATCCACAAGCAGGCTCAGGCACACAGAAAGGTTAGACAAGAGAGCAGCCACTTTCTAAAAGTACTATTCTCAAACACAGAATTTAAAAACAACCTTTACTAAAAGATGTGTTATTAAATTCTGAGTTCAGGGATATCACTCACTTATGTCCCATCTTGTTCCTATGAGAAGATAGGTTGGTGTCCATTGGGACCAGCCTCCCCCATGTTAGTCTATGGAGCAAGATAACCTTACAGCAGTGGGCACACAAAATGGCTGCTGCTCACTACCAGAGCATGTGACCTGCACTAGTACATGCTCTACCTTACCTATACACTTTACCCTGCCCAGGGGGGTACCTTGAGCCTTCCATAGGGGTGACTGATGTGCACAGACAGGGAAGGGTTAGGCCCAGCCAGTGGGGACACTGGCCAGGCGGACATGGCAGTCCACTGACTGCACACAGGCACTGCGCTGGCAGGCCTGAGACACCATTTTAGGGCTACTTATGTGGGTGGCGCAATCTGCGCTGCAGGCCCACTAGTAGCACCTGTCATCACCAGCCCTGGCACCGACAGTGCACTTTACTAGGGACTTCATGGTGATACAAATATGCCAATCAGGTATACCCAATCAATATGACAATTTACATAGGGAGCACTTACACCCTGGCACTGATCAGCAGTGGCAGAGTGTCCAAAGCATCTAAACCAGCAAAAACGAAATCCAGCACAGCATCAAAAATACAGGAGGCAGAGGCAAAAAGATGGGGGAAAACCACGCCAAGGATGTCAGGTCTAACACGTGTCCCCTCCAGCTGAAAGTGGGGACAACTACCCAACCTCTTGGGAGTCCTCATCACTAAGGCGGAAGAATCTGGACAGACCATCAGCATTGGCGTGTTCTGTACCAGGGCGGTGTTCCACCGTAAAGTCCATCCCCTGTAGGGAAATGGACCACCTCAACAGTTTTGGATTCTCGCCCCTCATCTGCATTAACCATCTGAGGGGCCTGTGGTCGGTCTGAACACGGAAGTGAGTCCCAAACAGGTAGGGCCTCAGCTTCTTCAGAGCCCAGACCACAGCGAAAACTTCCCTTTCAATCGCACTCTATCTCTGTTTTCTGGGGAGTAGCCTCCTACTAATGAAAGCCACTGGTTGGTCTCCGCCCTCATCGTTGATTTGTGAGAGTACTGCTCCCACGCCTTGCTCGCCTTGCAGACGATCTGCGTATGTACCAGGATAGGGGCTTATCCGTTATCCTGGTGCTGCTAGATCTGTCTGCGGCGTTTGACACCGTATCCCACTCCATTCTCATGGCCAGACTAAAGAACATCGGCCTGAAACATGAAGCTCTTGCATGGCTGTGCAGTTTTCTAACAAATCGAACCCAGCAAGTAACTATGGGGAGTTTTCGGTCAGAGGAAGTTGAGATCTCCAAAGGGGTGCCACAGGGCTCATGCCTGAGCCCAACTCTGTTCAACATATATGTGGCACCCCTGGCTAACATCTTGAGAGCATATGGATTTATTCCAATATCCTATGCGGATGATACTCAACTCCTCTTTTCTTTTAAAACCCTGACTCCCGAGGTTAAGAATTCTTTCTCCCTGGGGATGAAAGCAGTGGCTTGCTGGATGTCTTCCAACTTTTTACAATGTAATGTTGGAAAGACGGAAGTCATGTTGTTTGGGGAGGTAAAATGACTTTGGACTCCGGACTGGTGGCCACAAGATCTTGGCCCAGTACCGGAGCCTAAACTTACTGTCAAGAATCTAGGGGTACGTTTAGACCAGGAACTTAACCTCAAACAACATGCCAACCAGGTGGTGGGATCCTGCTTCCACATTATTGGCATGCTACGCAAAATCTTCCCCCTCCTACCAGACGGGAGTAGAAAGACGCTAGTACAGGCCTTAGTCATGAGTCGTTTAGACTATTGTAACGGCTTGCTGCTATCTGCCAACGAGGAAGTCATGACCAGACTACAGGCGGTCCAGAACACGGCTGCCCGTTTGGTCTTGAATGTTCCCCCTCGCACACCTTCAAAGCCCCTCCTGACAAAACTTCATTGGCTGCCCATTAGACAGCGGGCTAAATTCAAGGTATGCTGTACCATACACAAGAGTCTGAACGGTATGGGACCTACATATCTGGCAAACAAATTTGTCCCCTACAAACCCTCCCGCTCTCTTCGGTCTAGCGAACAAGGCCTTTTACAGGTTCCTAGAGCCAAGAAGGCAAGACAGGGTAGCAAAGCCCTCTCAATAGCTGGCCCGTCCCTCTGGAACAGTCTCCCTAACACCCTTAGGCTCTGTAAGGACTATCTTCCTTTCAGGAAAATGCTAAAAACACTCTTATTCAGCATCTAGACAGCTAGCGTACTCCTGATCTCATTGGGAGTCGATGCCAGCGCGATACAAGCCTGTAAAATAAAATAAATAAAGCGTCAGTTTGCACAATGAACTCACTGGAAAATTCAGGCGCCTTAAGCACCAGTGCTGTGCACATGGCAGTTTTGAGGGCGTCAAAAGCAGTTTGACAGGCCTCGGTCCAATTCACTTTCCTGGGCTGATTTCTAGATGTCAGCTCTGTCAAAGGGGCCACAATGGTGCCATATCCTTTGACAAACCGTCTGTAATACCCGGTGAGACCTCGAAAGGCTCTCACCTCAGTCTGGGTCTTGGGGGGTTCTCAAGCCAGAATGGTATCAATCTTTGCCTGTAGGGGCGCCACCTGGCCGCTCCCCACCTGGTGTCCCAAGTACACCACTGATCCCTGCCCTATCTGGCACTTACTGGCCTTGATAGTGAGGCCTGCCTTCTGCAGAGCCTTCAACACTTCACAGAGGTGTTGCAGGTGTTCCTCCCAAGTAGAGCTGAACACAGCCATGTCATCCAGGTATGCTGCGCTGAATTCCTTCAGCCCTGCTAATACCTGGTTGACCAGTCTCTGAAATGTGGCAGGGGCATTTTTCAACCCAAAGGGCATGACATGAAACTGGAAGTGCCCCTCTGGCGTTGAAAATGGTGACCTCTCCTTTGCCCCCTCAGTTAAGGTAATCTGCCAGTATCCTGAAGTCAAATCAAAGGTGGTCAAGTACTGGGCAGCTCCCAACCGATCCACAAGCTCATCAGCTCTGGGGATGGGGTGTGCGTCAGTCTTGGTGACCGCATTGAGCCCACGGTAGTCCACGCAGAAACGGAGTTCTGGGGGACCACCGGGGGTAGCAGCTTTCTTAGGCACTAAGACCACTGGGCTAGCCCAGGGGCTGCTGGAGGGCTCAATTACCCCTAGCGCTAACATCTTGGAAACTTCTTCTTTGATGCTAGCTCTGACCTTGTCAGCCACCCTGTAAAACTTCTGTTTCACTGGCAGACTATCTCCAGTGTCCACATCGTGGACGCACCAGTGGGTGACACCTGGGGTCAGGGAGAACAGGGGGGCGAACTGACCCAAGACCTGGCGACAGTCCTTCTGCTGCTCTGGGGTCAGAGTGGGTGAGAGTATCACACCATCCACTGACCCATCTTGCTCCTTGGTTGCCAGGAGGTCAAGGAGAGGATCACTATCCTCCTCCCCTCCAGCATCTGCAGCCATGAGCATAGTCACTTCAGACCTCTCATAGTGGGGTTTGAGGCGGTTCACATGCAACACTCTCAGGGGCTGCCTGTGAGTCTTCAGGTTAACCAAGTAGGTAACCTCGCTCTTGCGCTCCACCACCTCATATGGCCCAGTACACTTGTCACGGAGCGCACAAGGCTCCACCGGCGCCATCACCCACACTTTCTGACCAGGGTGGAACTCAACCAGAGTGGTGTTCTGGTCGTACCACCTTTTCATTTCCTCCTGGCTAGCCTCCGGGTTCTCTTGAGCAAGCTTCCTGAAGCGCTTGGTTTGGTTGCGGATGGCCAGCACATAGCTGAACACATCCTGAGGGGTTTTCCCACGGGATTTCTCCCACCCCTCCTTCACCAGAGTGAGAGGCCCTCTGACAGGGGTGGCCATACAGCAACTCAAAGGGACTGAACCCTAAGGATTTCTGAGGCACCTCCCTGTAGGCAAACAACAGGCATGGTAACAAGACGTCCCACTTCCGCCTCATGGGCTCCTCTAGGCCCATAACCATGCCCTTCAGGATGCGGTTGAATCTTTCCACCAACCTATTTCCTTGAGGATGGTAAGGAGTGGTGAACTTATATGTCACCCCACACTCCTCCCACAGAGACTTCATGTACCTAGAGATGAAGTTTGTACCCCGGTCGGAGACCACCTCTCTGGGGAACCCCACACGGGAAAAGATCCCCATTAAGGCACGGTCCACCACGGGGGCTGTGACTGTCCTGAGAGGGACTGCTTCCGGGTACCGGGTGGCATGGTCCACCAAGACCAGGATAAACCTGTTGCCTAAGGCTGTCTTGGGGTCCAGGGGCCCCACGATGTCAATGCCCACCCGCTCAAAAAGGGGGCCCACCACAGGAAAGGGTTGGAGGGGTGCCACGCACTTCCCTCCGCTCTTGCCACTGGCCTGACAAGTTTGGCAAGACTTACAAAAGGCAGCGACGTGCTTCTTCGTCTGGGGCCAGTAGAAGTGGGTGACAAGCCTGTGATAGGTCTTGTCTTGCCCCAGATGTCCTGCGATAGGCACGTCATGAGCCAGACCCAGTAGGAAGTTCCTGAAGCGCTCGGGTACCACCAGCACACGGGCTGCACCGGGCTCAGCGAACTTAGGCTCACTATAAAGTAAGTCATCCTCCCAGTAAATCAAATGTTCCTTGGACCCCAGGCCTGGTGCCTGGTCTGCAGCCTGCTGCCGCACACCAATGAGGGAAGGGCACTCCTTCTGAGCCTGGCAGAATTCCTCCCTGGAGGGACCACCATCTTGCTGCCACTGGGACAGCTCAGGCAATTCCCCCAGTTCGGCCACCTGTTCCCCTGAAGGTTCCAGGGCATCCCCCTCAGGTTCTGCTTCCTCCTGGACCGTGGGAACAGTGGGGGCTGGTTTCCCGCGCCCTCTACCCCTTCCTCTCTTGGCAGGTCCCTGGGCCATTGTTCCAGGCTCCAGTTCTGCTAATCCACCCTTACTGGCTGCCATTGCCCGTGTGGTTACACAGATCCACGCAGGCAAGCCCAACATTTCCAAATGAGTTCTGTGCTCCACATCCTTCCATGGAGAGCTCTCCAGGTCATTACCTAATAGACAATCTACAGGCAAGGCATCACTTACAACAACTTCCAAAATACCGGAGACTCCTCCCCATTCAAATGGAACACGTGCCAACTTGCAGAGGCGCACTGAACTGTCAGATGCCACCACAGGACGGAGTACCTTGGGAATGATTTGCTCTTCAGACACCCACTGACACCTGACAGATGTCACGCTGGCCCCTGTGTCTCTCAGAGCCTCTATCTCCTTTCCATTGATGGTTACCTTCTGCCCATATTTTTTAGTGGTTTGGGGCAGCAAGGTTTCCTGGGCCATCTCTTGGTCTCCTAAAGAGACAAGGGTCATCACTGCTAACCCCTCCTCCCCACTGGAAATCAAATCCCCTCCCAAAGCTACACTGGCTAACCCCGGAGTTGGAGCACCAGTGGGTGCTGGAGGTTTCTTTGGACATTTGGGGGCAATGTGCCCCATCTCCCTACATGCATAGCAAGTAGGCATGGACCTGTTGTCCTGCCTGCCCTTAGGGGGCCGGGACTTCTTAGGCTTGGGGGGTTGAGACTCCTTCTCCTGGGAACTATTTTGGGGCCCTGTAGAAGACTCCTTTTGATTACCCTTGTCCCCCCCCACTCTTCTGCTGGGGACCCTGTCCACCTTTGGCTGGGGTACTTACCACCCCCTTGTGGACCCTGGTGCTAGTCCAGCGGTCTGCCTCCTTAGCAAGATCACTGGGATCAGTTAACTTGCTGTCTAAAAGATGCTGGCGCAGCTCTGGAACACATAGACTACTCAAGTGCTCCCAACTAATCAAGTGACACAACCCCACATAATCAGTAACTTTGCTGCCCTTTATCCAACCTTTCAGTGCACGCGTGTATATACTCACACACTCCACCCAAGTACTAGAATCAAGCTTCTTGAAGTTCCTAAACTTCTGGGGGTACTGTTCTGGAGTGAACCCATACCTGAGGCATAAAGCCTCCTTCATAGAGGGGTAGGATAAAGTACCTGCTGCTTCTAAGGGTGCCAAGACATCCCTCCCAGAGGCCTCAAAATGCTTCCACAAACCTGCCCCCCAACTCTTCTCAGGCACTTCATTCATCTTCAGGGCAAGCTCAAACGATCTAAACCACGCATAAATATCCTCACCCCTCTGATAATTCTGTACCAGATCTTTTGGTATGTATACTTTACCCACCTGTACTGGTTGTGCGCTGCCACCATTAGGACTGGACTCCACCTGTTTGGCTTTAACATCCAGCTCCCTCATGCTCAACTCATAAGCCAACTGGAGTTTCCTCTCTTCAAAAGTGAGAGCATTCCTCCCCTCCTCCGCTTTCTTTTCAGTTTCAAGGCGCAGTCTCCTCTCTTCTGCTTGGGCTTTGAGTTTAAAAAGCTCAATCAAGTGGGCCCTAGCTCTCTGATTATCCTCCAGCTCCTCTGGAGAAATAACCCTACTGGAGGGGTTGCTGCCAACCCTAGAAGCTGACATTCTCACGGGCAAATCACCGGATTGGACCCGACCCTCGGTTTCATCGGTCATACTAAGAAGGTGGCAGCTTCTTGCTATGGCATCATTAGAGGGCTCAGACCTAGTCTCAAATTTTTTGATGCATCAACCAGGCAACTGGTGGTTCAAGCATCAGTGATGTCCCGGCTGGATTATGCCAGTTCTCTGTTAGCAGGGATCAATCAGGCAGAACTCACCCGGCTGCAGCGAGTTCAAAATGCTGCAGCCAGAGTGGTGATTGGTCTGCCAAGGAGGTGTTTGGTCTCTAAATCTCTGCACTCGCTCCATTGGCTCTCCATACCCCAAAGGATTAAATTCAAGGTTCTTTGCCTTGCGATTAAAATCCTTAAAGGTATGTCTCCCCAAATCCTGGAGAATTTTCTAACACCGTATGTCCCCCCGCGCACCCTTAGATCTCTAGGTCAGAATCTGGCAGTGGTTCCTCCCTTCAGCCTGGCCAGAGCGGGTGGTCACTCTTTCCGTGTGCGAGCGGCTATGTGGTGGAATTCTCTCCCTCCAAATGTCCGGGCGATTGACGACCTTTTTCAGTTTAGACGGGCTGTCAAGACTTTTCTATTTGTTTAGTTTCCTGATGTTCCTCTTGCCTCTACTATGTCTTCTGGTGTTGTGTTGTGTTTACCTCGTCAAAGCGCCAGGACGCCCCTTCGCTGGGGCAGCTGTGCGCGGTACAAATAAAAATAACATAACATAACATTCAAAAGCATTCTCCTGTGTGCCTCCCTCTCCAGTAACTTCTTCTGAAACAACATGTTTGGCCTCCCACCAGGCCCTTAGAGCTTTCTGTAGCTCTTCCTTGTTTGCGCTGCCCTTCACTGGGCATGCAAGCTGTTTGCAGAACTGCTTCAGCTGCTCCTTTTTATAGATGAGCAACTCCTGAATTTCAAATTCCACTTCTACTCCTTCGCTTGCTGCTTTCTGAGACATGATGCTTCCTAACCTTTTCAAAAATAGGTTTCACCCAAAAAAAAAAATCTTGTGCAACGTGTGCTGCTAAACTTTACTAGTGATGTACAAGAAATCACTGCAGGTCAAGTGCAAATATTAGTTCAAAATCCACAACGCTGTCCAACAATGTTAGATCTGGGGGTCTCTAATTGGCAGAGGTAAGTACCTTAGACCAAGTAGGGACCCTTGCTTCTAGTCAGGGTGAAGGAATACACACAGTAGATAACCCCTGCTCCCCCTCTAGGTAGGTTGGCGCGAGCGGGCAGGCTTATTCCCAAGGCAATGTGTATAATAAATGCACTTAACACAAACAATGATCCCCCATCCACCACCAACTGAGACCACACAGGTAAGTATATTCATAAAAATATAACTTTATCTAGATTATGCAGTAAAATTCAACAATACACTATAGTTCCCTCTTTGATAAATGTTTCACTTAATCTTGGCGGTTGCACTTAAAATTAGGAAGTTCTTATCAGCAAAAATAGTCTCCAGTCTCTTAAATCAGTGTGCAATCTAATATCACCGACATAGGCTCTAATTAGCTCATAAAATTATTTACTAAAGTGATGCCAGCGGGTTATTCACTCTAAAGATCAGCTCCTCGGACTGACTAGCCCCAAACAATGCCAGCGTGCCTCACCGATGACTTCAGCGCCTTCGCGCCAAGCAGAGCAGACTTTACTCCTCCCCGGCCGGTCCCGGCAGCCCTCCGCCCGCTCTCAGATCCTCGGGGAGCGGCGGGGAGCTAGCTCGGCGCTCCTGCGCAGGGACAACAGGCCAGGGGCAGAGAGCACACACGTCGCTCCCTCGCTGAGGTCGGGTCAGACTTCCCCGGCTTCGGCGCTCCAAACGCTGCTCTCGGTGGCTTCCTCAGAGGTCCCGGTCCCGCTATCCAATACAGTCGCGGCTCCACAGATGAGCCTCCGTGAGCACCCGGGAGTCAGCCAATGACAGCGCGGCTCCCGGGACCAGCCCCTTGATGATGCTGAGCCGGCAGCCAATCAGTGCGGGCCTCGGCGATGACGCGTCGACGCTGGGCCAATCCCAGCACAGCGTTACTGGAGGAGCTCGTCTGGTTGGGCCAATGGGAGCGCGGCGGCTTCGGTCTTTGTCTCCGCAGCTCCGGCCAAGGACAGGAAACTTCTTAAGGTGTTTCTGGCCACGGGCCGCGGCGGTGAACAGGCGGCAAGGGATTTACGAGGGCACAGGTCACAGCAAGACCGCCCTCACGGCCACACGATCGTTTTTGGACAAAACTCACGAGGGGAGGCACCACGGACCCCCGCCCTTCACAGAGTATGTGCCGATGAGCACACCGATCTCTGCCCACGATCAGCAGCTGGGCATAAATCCCACAGACAGTCAAAACAGCTCGATCTTCCCGGCGTGTTTAATTATGATGGAACCTTTTTGACCCTGGGTCCCAGGACAGGAGGCCAGCTCTTCTCAGGCCCATGGAGATTAAGTTAGGAGTCACAGCACACAGCAAAGTCTCTGGAGATCAAGTAAGCAGGGTCACAGCATACAGCAAAGTCCCTCTTCTCCTCAGCTTCAGTTGGCCAGCAGAACAGGTCAGCCCTTAGAGCACACAGCAAGGCAATCTTCCTTCAGTTCTCCAGCAGTCCTTCTTCCAGCAGAGGTCCCTCTTGATTGTAGAATCTGATTTTCTGTTGTCAGGGGTCCTTCTCTTATACCCCAAAAAGTCTTTGAAGTCCTTTGAAGTCTTTGTGCAAGTGGGTCCTGAGCCCGGTCTAAACCAGTTCTGGGTGTTGCTGGAGCACTGGGGCTTTCCTGGCTTCCTTCTTCCTTTCAGTATCAGGGACAGAGGTGACAGTCGCCCAGCGGGGAGGTGGAGCCAGCATTGTGGTCAGGCAGGCACAGCCCTATTCACTCCCAGGTGCTATCTCCTCCCACTTCCCTGGCAGTAGATGCAGCCTTTTATCCACGGGCTGACTCAGAGAACCTCCTGGGGGCTCTGCAGCCCCTGTCACCCTCAAACCAGACAGTCAATCCACAAGCAGGTCCAGCACACAGAAAGGTTCGACAAGAGAACAGCCACTTTCTAAAAGTACTATTCTCAAACACAGAATTTAAAAACAACCTTTACTAAAAGATGTGTTATTAAATTCTGAGTTCAGGGATATCACTCACTTATGTCCCATCTTGTTCCTATGAGAAGATAGGCTGGTGTCCATTGGGACCAGCCTCCCCCATGTTAGTCTATGGAGCAAGATAACCTTACAGCAGTGAGCACACAAAATGGCTGCCGCTCACTACCAAAGCATGTGACCTGCACTAGTACATGCTCTACCTTACCTATACACTGCACCCTGCACTGTACCTTGGTCCTTCCATAGGGGTGACTGATGTGCACAGACAGGGAAGGGTTAGGCCCAGCCAGTGAGGACACTGGCCAGGCAGACATGGCAGTCCACTGACTGCACACAGGCACTGCGCTGGCAGGCCTGATACACCATTTTAGGGCTACTTCTGTGGGTGGCGCAATCTGCGCTGCTGGCCCACTAGTAGCATCTGTCATCACCAGCCCTGGCACCCACAGTGCACTTTACTAGGGACTTCATGGTGATACAAATATGCCAATCAGGTATACCCAATCAATATGACAATTTACATAGGGAGCACTTACACCCTGGCACTGATCAGCAGTGGCAGAGTGTCCAAAGCATCTAAACCAGCAAAAACGAAATCCAGCACAGCATCAAAAATACAGGAGGCAGAGGCAAAAAGATGGGGGAAAACCACGCCAAGGGTGTCAGGTCTAACAGTGGTCAAGAGGAACCTCTGCCAAGGAAGAAACAGCTGAAGAGACTGAAGTAAAGGACTGGCCCTTGCTGCGTGTTCTGGGACAGGCCTGCAGTTTGCTGCTTTAACCAAGGAGAGGCTAAAGGGACTTTGCTGTGTGTTGTGTTCCCCTGCTTGAAAGGACTTTGCTGTGTGCTGTGTCTGGAAGTAACCATCCCCAAGGGCCCGAGGTGAGCTGGCTCCCTGTTGCGGAAACTCAGGAGCACAAACTTTTCCAGGAGAGTCTCAGTGACGCTGTGTACATGTGCTTTTTGCTGTCGGAGACCCTCATAAGAAGTGCCCTGTGATTGTGGGCACCTGGAGTCCAAGCTTGTCTCAGCGACGCTGTGTATGTGTGATTTTTGCGGCCTGAGCCCTTCGTAAGGATTGTCCTGTAATTGTGTGCACCGGAGTCCAAGTGAGTCTCAGCAACACTGTGTGCATGTTCTTTGTGCAGCCTGAGCCCTTCGTGTGGATTGCCCTATTATCGTGCACACCTGAAGTCCAGGTGAGTCTCAGCGGCGCTGTGTGCATGTAGTTTGTGCAGCCTGAGACCTTTGTGAGGATTGCCCTGTCATCGTGCACACCCAGAGTCCAAGTGAGTCTTAGTAGCGCTGTGTGTGTGCTAAGGGCAGCCTGAGACCTTTGTGAGGAATGCCCTGTTATCGTGCACCCGGAAATCAAGTGAGTCTCTGAAATGCTGTGTGCCTGTGCTTCATGCAGCCTAAGACCTTTGTGAAGAATGCCCTGTGATCGTGCACAAACGAAGCTCAAGGGAGTCTCAGCGATGCTGTGTGCGTGTGCCCTGCTGCAGCCTGAGATCTTCGTAGCACTAGCGGCCCAGACTGGCAGCCCCAGAGGAGCTGAGCCACGGGCTTGAGCCCGCAGTTGCCAGAGCGGGACCTCGAACCAACCCCGTCGAGGGAGGACCCGAGTTCCACTGTCCAGAATCCACAAGTTGCATCAGAGGCCCAAGTCACAGGAAGAAGTGAGGACAGCGAGGTTGCACCCCCCAGGTAACGTGTGTCACCGCCTGGGATGGGGTTCGGGCTCGGAGAGAGAGGCTCTCGGCCTCTCCCATTTCTGCAGCGCGAGCCTCTGCTTTGGCTCGTATCGCCACCCATACTTGCTAAGGAGTGGCAGTACCGGGGCCGGAGTGATTAGCTGCACTTTCGTTTACATCATACCCAAGTCCTAGTGGAAGAGGTGTGACGCCGCGGCCAGGGCGACTGACGCTGGAATCTGGGGATCACGGTTCGATCCCCGGCTCCGGCGGCAGGTTAGCCCAGCACCATGTGACTCTGGGCAATAGCTTGCTTAATCTTCCCGACGGCCCCCAACGCCTAGAGACCCTAACGGGTGATTGTGCGCTTTACAAATGTGGATTACCCATGTGGGGGCATCTGTTGACGTAAGCTGACCGCGAGTCAGTACGAGTGGCGGAGAGACCACCTAAGGCACCATGATCGGTGCTGGAGTGTATTACGCTTTACATTATTGTTGTAATACGCATTGCATTATTTCTGAATTATGAACTACACGAAGTTTATTAGGCATTGCAATATTTCTGCATTACGAACTACCTGATTAGAGTATTACACATTGCATTATTTCTGCATTACAAACTACCTTTTTGTTGCATTACGCATTGCATTATTCCTGCATTACGAACTGCCTGATTATTGCATTACGCATTGTACTATTTTTGCATAACGAACTACCTGATTGTTGCATTACCCATTGCATTATTTTGGCATTATGAAGTGCTTGATTGTTGCATAACGACCTGCATTCGTTTTTACATTGCAAAGTGCCTAATTCTTGCATTACGAACTGTATAGCATTGTATTAGGACTGCAGTGGATCATTTAGAATTGCCCATTAATACCGCCAGAACTTACAAGGGCTGGCTGGCCTAGTAACCGGCCAGGTCTAATATATTAAATATGCATATGTTGGATTTATAGGATTGGTGTCACTACAACGCATGCTTTTACCACGCATGCCTTTACAACGCGGTTTTTACCACGCAGTCCATTACAACGCATAATGCTTTTAGGCGCTGGATAGTGAATTATTTAATTTACTATTCCAACTCCAGTCCCCGTGGATAGCAGGGAAGGTGTTGGATAGTATATTAAATACATTCCCTATCCTAGAGCGCCCCCCAGCGCATTGCGTTGTAATGGTTTGCGTGGTAAAAGTTGCGATGTAATGGTAGTGCGTTGTAAAAAATTTGTTGTAACCGTGCTACACCGATTTATATTGTGTGGCCTCATCGTAAATCTGTTTATATAAATTTATCCTTATTTTTATGAAACTCGCGTGGAGTCCATTTGTGGTGCCATCATTGGGTTACTGAGAGCGTAGTTGCAAATACTTAACACACTTGCCTTCAAGATAAGCCTAGCTGCTAGTGCCAAGCTACCGAGGTGGTGAGTGGGGACTATCTGAGAAGGTGCCCTTTCATTACCTGACATGGAAGCAAGGTTCCCTATTTGGCCTAAGGTACCTATCTCAGCCAACTACGATCCCCAGGTCTAGTAGTCATCATCGTCATCATCGCCATCATCATCATCATCATTGTGTATCTGTAATAGGATATGGGACAACATGCACACATGTGTAGTAGCTGAGCTAATTAGTACAAATTGCACCTGATAGGAGTGATTCAGACACAGTATCAAGTTGACAGGGCATGCCCAGATGTTGGTCCCTTACTCACTTTACCACTGGATTCAAGCTAGGCTGTCTAATGAGGGGTGTTACCTCGAAACCAGTCCCAGGATGCTTATTTTTGGTCCAGGGAATACCTGGCTTGGCAGTTCAGGCTGGACTGTTCCCATGAGGAACAGGGTCAAGTCTGATTTGCATATGGTTGGGTCTGAACTGGGGTGGTTAAGTGAGCTAAAGAACGATGATGGATTCAACCCACATTTAATAGTCACTCTGGCTGAGTGCCTGAAAAGTTTCAGTGCTCTGTCCATCATCTCCTTGTGTTTGGTTTGTTCACCCTAATTTGGCTGGGTATGCCCAGTTGTGGGTCCCTTGCTCACTTTGCCACTGGATTCAAGCTAGCCTGGCTGATGAGGGGTGCTACCCCAAAACCAGTGACACTATGAATGTTTCTAGTCCAGGGAAGACCTGGCTTGGCAGTTTGGGCTGGACTGTTCCCATGATTTGCTTATGGCTGGGTCTGAACTGGGGTGGTAAAGTGAGCTAAAGAATGATGATAGATTGAACCCAATTCTAATCGTGACTGGGGTGAGTGTCTGAAAAGTTTTAGTGCTCTGTCCATCATCTCCTTGTGTTTACAGTAACCCCGGGTGGAGCTGGCATAGTGTCACTACGCGGAGTTTTATGGAGTTCGGAAAAAACTCCAGGGAACTCCGCTCCGCTCCCCGCCTCCACCCCCCAATAACAAATATTAAAACATACGTTTAAAAAGAAAAAAGGCACTTGCCTGTACTGTGGCGTCTCCGGGCTGCCCTCCTCCTCCTCGCTGTGGTCTCTTTACCGCAAACCCCTACGTCCGACATACGTCTTGCAAGAACTACACATCTCGCCGTGGTCTCTCTCCAACAAACCCTTACGTCCAACGTACGTCTTGCAAGAAATGCTCTGAAAATTTTCAACCATCTTAACACTCTCCGTCCGGCTTGTGGTCCATTGCATTTGCTCGCTTTTGGCAACCACCGCCCTGCAAATTTTAAAGGACACGACTTCTGTACTGGACTCCTCTAAAGATCGCTAAGTTTGTGTTGCAGTCTACTCCCAGGTGTAGAAGATGTGGCTGACTAAAAGCCAATGACAAACCTATCTTTTTTACATGTCCTGAGACTGAAGAGTACTGGAATGTTGTCAAGTCTATTATAAGGTGAATCTCAGGGACAGCTATAGCTCTGAATTCTGTCTTAGTCCTCCTGAGATTGATAAAGTTACAAGTGGCACCCTGAGCAGTAAGCAACAAGGCCTTGTCTTTTATCTGTTGCTTTTAGCTAGGTGGGAGATCTGTAAACGATGGGCTGATCCTTCTCCCCCCTACGTTATGGAGTGGCTGAAAGTGGCTACGTGGACGAGTTGCATGGAAGCGGATTGCAAACCAAGAAGATCGGCGGAGGTGTGGGTGGATTTTACCGGATGGGCCTCATAAGGTGAACAGATATTGAGGGGCGAACCCTAAATAGAAACATCAGCGGCAAGGAAAGCAATCTTGGCATGGGAAAGAGTAACTTTTAGCTGCGGCATAGCCGGGCAGCGCAAGCTCGTCTTTACAGTGGCAGAGCCAGCACAAGCTGGCTGGAGAACAGAGAGAGCTACTCATACACTTCTGCCGTCAACGCCAAGCTCTCAGTTGGATCTCAGAGAGCAAGAGAGAACTGGGGAGTTGGCAGAGGCAGCCAGCAGGTGCAACAGCCCATATCTATAGAGTGGAACTTACTGGCTCCAGTGAAAGCAGGTAATCCCACAGAACAAATCTCCAGGTACACTCTACGCACACAGGCAATTGCAACAGCTGTAGGGGTATGTTCTGGGTTAGGATTACCCCTAGCCCCTGTGGCCTCTAGTGATGAATTTCACCCCCCAGGTCAAGGTCACCCCCTCCCTCAAATGTTTCTATAAAGTCCTGACTCATCCAGCAATGCAGAGGGAGGAGGGTGGGAGAGAAGAAAGAGCCTTTCAAGCGGGGTCCCGGAATAGAAAGGTTAATCCCATGTCAGTAGTTGATAAGAATATGCTGCCTGGTGACAGCAGGAGGGTAGAAGCTGTAATGGGCCTTGCAAATATCTCAGCAGTACCTTTCAGATGCCTACATGGACAGATTCAGTGTGCTGACAGTAGGAGATGAGGCAATTCCTATGGAGAGACTTCATCAATGTCCTCAACAGATGACTGGGGCGGGGGTTGGATTGGTGGAGAGTCACAGGTACTCTTAACCTCTATCCTTCTGGACCTGAAACAGGAGATAAAAACAGGTTGAATATATCGGAGGCCAATCAAGCTGATATAGAAGCCTCCTATGCCGCATTGGCACAAACATTGGATGAAATAGCTGCCAAGACTGGTGCATTAGAGGAAGAGGTTGTTTTGATGAGGAAAGACATCGCTAAAAACACCTGCCGACTGGGTGCACTTTCCAAAGAGAACTCTGGATTATGGGAGGATCTGGAAAGGATCGAGACATTCAAGAAGGAATAATCTGAGGTTCTTAAATATTCCTGAAGCTGAAGAGGGTACTAACAGTAAGGCATTTATAATTAAGCTATTAAGGGGCTCTGCTGTGAAAGAAAGGATGGATATCAATTTGGACCAAGAGATACACTGTGTGCATCAGGATCCATTCCAAAGGAACCCTCAAAGACAGAAGCCAAGAAAGATCCTTGTGAATTTTCTCTCCTACTCTGTTAAGGAGATGTTACTGATAACAGCCCTGAGGAATGGTCCTTTCACAGTTAATCTGTTGATCTTGTAGAACTCTATTGGAAAAAATTATCTTCTCCAGGTGCTTTCTCTTTGGTCATGCCATCAATGGCTTTATCCATATCCTTCTCAGATGTGTCACATTCCTTACATATTTCTGTTGTACCAAGAACCCCAGCAGGGCAAGGTCTGACAAGAAAACTGACCCCTCCACTGTCATATCAAAGCGTTCTAAGTGATATAACTTACATAAGGAAACACAATTGTTGGTCACCTCAGCAGGATTTGCTAACAATCATCCCTGGGTATCTCTGAAAGAGGGGAAGGTGTTTAGATTCTGCCTGCTTTTCCTGCATTGACAATAGTCTACCTGCATGTTTACTCTGGTCATAAAGTACCTCCTTGATGTGTGAAAGTGCATATTTTTCTTTGGCGTTGTATAATGTGTTAGGAGCATACTTCGCCTTACTTAGTGATCTCAAAGTATTCTGCCTCAGTGTCTCAGAATATTGAGATGTCATCCCAGTATTATCAGTCTCAAGCCATAATTCAAAAGCTGATGGGCAACTTCTAAGAATTGTTTTGTCCATCATCATCATATTTCCCTTTACATGTATCTTCTGGCGACCTGCAATGTCTGTGCAGAAGCAACCAACTCCTCATTGTCACTCACATTTGCCACCAAGAACAATTAAAGGCATTCCTTATCATTAGCGTCTTTATGAGCCTCTGTGCTAATATTACAAACTACAACATCCTTTATCCTCTAGCTTGGTGCCACAATTCACACGTTATCTGGTGTCTTTTCTCACCTTTAGTACTCCAGTGTCTGCACTACATTACCCATGAAACTCTAAGGGACCACCTAGCATTATGTGGCATTCGGCGCTCCTGTTCACATTGAAAAGGGTAGCTTTGTGACACTGCCAGTGCTCTCGAACCTGGCAGTGGATAGATGACAGCTGGGGCCTCCAGATAGGTAAGCACCCATCCTATGAGCCGGCGGTGTTTCGCCCGCTGTTCTCGCTCCTTTTGTGTCCATTCGACAGCTCCGGTATGGCACATTTTTCTTGCAAGAAACCGGTTTTAATTAAACAATCAGTTAATGGGCTGACACTATTTCGTCCACTTTTCTCGTTCATTGTGGTTTGTTGGTCTGATTAGTACCCTTAGCCCTTAAAGGCACACTATGATGGCAATTCTGGTTCTATTTGTAATTGACTTTCTAAATACCTCTTGACTCATCGCATATTGCCTCCTTGTTGGAAATTGACCTTTTTGCATAGTTAGCTAAAACTGTTTGCCTTCCTCCTATATTTTCTGATCTTATTTTTTTTTTTTGGCTTCAGGACTCTGGTCACTTTACCAGTGCTAAAGTGCATGTGCTCTCATCCTAAAACATGGTATCATTGGCTCATACCCAACTGGCATATTTAATTTACCTATAAGTCCCAAGTAAAGTACACTACATGTGCCCAGGGCCTGTAAATTAAATGCTTGTAGTGGGCCTGCATCAATGCTTGTGCCATGCAGATAAGAAGTCCCTTAACAATGTCTCAGGCCTGTCACTGCAGGGCCTGTGTGAGCAGTTTACTGCCACTTCGGCTTGGCATTGAAAACCAATTGCCAAGTGTTTAATCGCCCATTTTATTACACATAGGTTACCCCTAAGGTAGGACCTAGGTAGCCCTATGGGCAGGGTGCTATGTAGCTAAAAGGTAGGACATGTACTTTCATGTTTAACATGTCCTGGTAGTGATAAACAGCCTATTTCATTATTTACTACCGCAAAGCCTACTTGTCTTATAGGCTAGAATTGGTAATATCTCCTATAGACTTTTAAGTGGTAAATCCTGATAAGAAAGGAATAACGTTGTCAGGTTTGGTACATTTAGAATTGTATTTGTGCAGTAACTTACAGTAATTTGGTGTATACTACTACCCACATCTAGACCAGCCACGGGCCGTGGAGGGAGTTTCGGAGGGGCGGAGAGGCGGGGCGGGGGAGGGGCAGGGTGAGGGGTGCTAAAAACTGGAGTATAGATAATTGAAGGTAAGGAAACAATTTAATAAATAAAACGAATTTCGTAACGAACCCTGCATCGCATTTTGCGATGCAGGGCGCGCTACAAAATTCGGAAGAGCCTAAGGGTACTTAGGCTGGTGCAACATGTGTGTTGGTGGTACCCCAGTGCTTTAGGATCTTCCAAACGGGTCTGGCTCATGATGTGCCACTGACAGGTCATTAGGGGCAAGACAAGATGTTTGACCTGCTTGTCATCCACTTTTATTGGCCTCAAATGAGGAAGACCTGAAATGCATTCTGTAGGTCCTGTCCTACCTGCCAAGCGAGTGGCAAGTCAGGAGGAGGTTCAAGCAATCTGCAATCTTTCTCTGTCATTTGCACCCCTTTTGAGCAGGTTGACATCAACATTGTTGGGCCTCTGGATCCCACGACAGCCATGGGCAACAGATTATGTCTGGTCTTGGTGGACTATGCCACTGAGTACTCAGAAGTAATCCCTCTGAGGACAGTGACCACGCCCTTCATGGCAAGGGCACTGATGGGGATCTTTACCAGTGTGGGCTTCCCAAGGAGGTGGTATCTAAATGTTGTACCAGCTTCATGTCCAACTACATGAACGCGAACGTGAAGTGGAAGGAGAGTCGTGTGACCTATAAGTTAACCACACCTTACCACCATCTGCAACCCAATGGGTTGGTTGAAAGTTCAGCTGCACCCTCAAAGGCATGATTATGGGTTTACTTGAACCAATGAGGCATAAGTGTGATGTCCTCCTGCCATGCCTTTTGTTCGCCTATAGGGAGGCTCCTCGGAAGAAGGCCGGTCTAAGCCCGTTTTAACTTCTACATGGGCACCTAGTGAGAGGATCTGTCAGTTTGGTTAAGGAAGTCAGGGACCAAGCTCCCAAGAAGCTACCCAGGGTGTAGCTAGCTACATGCTGGTGTTCTGCAACCAGACAGCTTACAGAAGCTCACACAGGAGAACCTGAAAGCTAGCCAGGAGGACATGAACAATGGTACGATCAGAATAAAACTGTAGTGGAGTTTCAGCCTAGTCAAAAAGTTTGGGTAATTGAGCCAGTGGAGCCCCTGGCCCTGCAAGACAGTTAGTCTGGGACTTATGAGGTGTAGGATTGCAAGAGTGATATCACCTGCTTGGTGTACCTCAAGACTCATAGGAACCCTTTCAGGGTCCTGCATGTGAACCACCTCAAGCCCCACTATGAGAGGTCTGAGATTACCATGCTTCTGGTTACTGATCAAAAGGTGGAAGAAGAGAGTGAACCTCTCCCTGACCTCCTATCTTCCAAGAAGCAGGATGGGTCAGTGGAGGATGTCATCCTCTACCCTACAGTAACCTTAGATAAACAGAGTTGCCAACTGCTAGGTCAATTTGCTTCT
Organism: Lissotriton helveticus; assembly: GCF_964261635.1. NCBI lineage: Eukaryota > Metazoa > Chordata > Amphibia > Caudata > Salamandridae > Lissotriton > Lissotriton helveticus. Next base: position 791,011,111 of record NC_136068.1, read on the forward strand.
CTATTCTCCCTTACTCCAGGACTCACTACATGAGGCACCCATGATATTAATACTGGGGATAGCACAGCTGTTAAGAAAACAATTTACAGGCCATTAGATAAGGTGAAGCCTAGCATCAAGGAAGAGGTCGAGACGATGCTGATGTTAGTGGTTAATGAGCCCTCAAACAGCCCATGGTCTAGCCCACTGGTGTTGGTTCTTAAGGCTGCAAAAAACACAGTTGATGGACAGAATGTAGAACAATGTCATACATTCACCCCAGTACAAGGATCTGGGCCTAAATCCATCGTTTTTTTGCACTCCACACCACGCTGGGTTAGACACTGGCTATATGCAAATCAGCTCTGACCCTGTGCCTCATGGGAACAGTCCAGTCCGAACTACCAAGCCATGTCTTTCCCAGACCGGAATCAAGCATCCAAGGACCGGTTTCTGGCTATCAGCCTTCATTCAGCCTGGATAGCTTGACTCCAGTGGTGTGGAGAGCCTGGGACTCACGTCTGAGCATACCCAGCCCACTTGGGGTGAAAATTGCAAAAAACACAGTTGATGGACAGAATGTAGAACAATGTCATATATTCACCCCAGAACAAGGATCTGGGCCTAAATCCATCGTTTGTTTGCACTCCACACCACCCTGGGTTAGACACTGGCTATATGCAAATCAGCTCTGACCCTGTGCCTCATGGGAACAGTCCAGTCCGAACTACCAAGCCATGTCTTTCCCAGACCGGAATCAAGCATCCAAGGACCGGTTTCTGGCTATCAGCCTTCATTCAGCCTGGATAGCTTGACTCCAGTGGTGTGGAGAGCCTGGGACTCACGTCTGAGCATACCCAGCCCACTTGGGGTCAAAATTGCAAAAAACACAGTTGATGGACAGAATGTAGAACAATGTCATACATTCACCCCAGTACAAGGATTTGGGCCTAAATCCATCGTTTGTTTGCACTCCACACCACCCTGGGTTAGACACTGGCTATATGCAAATCAGCTCTGACCCTGTGCCTCATGGGAACAGTCCAGTCCGAACTACCAAGCCATGTCTTTCCCAGACCGGAACCAAGCATCCAAGGACCAGTTTCTGGCTATCAGCCTTCATTCAGCCTGGATAGCTTGACTCCAGTGGTGTGGAGAGCCTGAGACTCACGTCTGAGCATACCCAGCCCTCTTGGGGTGAAAATTGCAAAAAACACAGTTGATGGACAGAATGTAGAACAATGTCATACATTCACCCCAGTACAAGGATCTGGGCCTAAATCCATCGTTTTTTTGCACTCCACACCACCCTGGGTTAGACACTGGCTATATGCAAATCAGCTCTGACCCTTTGCCTCATGGGAACAGTCCAGTCCGAACTACCAAGCCATGTCTTTCCCAGACCGGAATCAAGCATCCAAGGACCGGTTTCTGGCTATCAGCCTTCATTCAGCCTGGATAGCTTGACTCCAGTGGTGTGGAGAGCCTGGGACTCACGTCTGAGCATACCCAGCCCACTTGGGGTGAAAATTGCAAAAAACACAGTTGATGGACAGAATGTAGAACAATGTCATACATTCACCCCAGTACAAGGATCTGGGCCTAAATCCATCGTTTTTTTGCACTCCACACCACCCTGGGTTAGACACTGGCTATATGCAAATCAGCTCTGACCCTGTGCCTCATGGGAACAGTCCAGTCCGAACTACCAAGCCATGTCTTTCCCAGACCGGAATCAAGCATCCAAGGACCGGTTTCTGGCTATCAGCCTTCATTCAGCCTGGATAGCTTGACTCCAGTGGTGTGGAGAGCCTGGGACTCACGTCTGAGCATACCCAGCCCACTTGGGGTGAAAATTGCAAAAAACACAGTTGATGGACAGAATGTAGAACAATGTCATACATTCACCCCAGTACAAGGATCTGGGCCTAAATCCATCGTTTTTTTGTACTCCACACCACCCTGGGTTAGACACTGGCTATATGGTGATGGATTAAACCCAGATCAGTTGACTGGGGGTGAGTGTTTGATTTATACAAACACTCCGTCCATCATCCCCTTTTGTATCGCTTTGTTCGCCCTAAGTGTGGCAGGGTATGCTCAGACGTGAGTCCCTTGTTCACTTGGCCACTGGATTCAAGATAGCCTGGCTGATGAGGATTATAAATCCGAAACCGGTCCCAGGATGCTTTTTTCCGGTCCAGGGAAGACATGGCTTGGCAGTTCGGGCTGGACTGTTCCCATAAGGCACAGGATCAGACTGATTTGCATATAGCCATGTCTGAACTGGGGTGGCTGAGTGAACTAAAGAATGGTGATGGATTAAACCCAGATCAGTTGACTGGGGGTGAGTGTTTGATTTATACAAACGCTCCGTCCATCATCCCCTTTTGTATCGCTTTGTTCGCCCTAAGTGTGGCAGGGTATGCTCAGACGTGAGTCCCTTGTTCACTTGGCCACTGGATTCAAGATAGCCTGGCTGATGAGGATTATGAATCCGAAACCGGTCCCAGGATGCTTGTTTCAGGTCCAGGGAAGACATGGCTTGGCAGTTCGGGCTGGACTGTTCCCATAAGGCACACGGTCAGACTGATTTGCATATAGCCATGTCTGAACTGGGGTGGCTGAGTGAACTAAAGAATGGTGATGGATTAAACCCATATCAGTTGACTGGGTGTGAGTGTTTGATTTATACAAACGCTCCGTCCATCATCCCCTTTTGTATCGCTTGGTTCTTAAGGCTGCCCTTCCAGGTGTCACACCTAAACTTAGGTTTTTGTGTGGATTACTGTGGGCTCAATGTAATCACCTGGACTGATGCACACCCTGTCCTCAGAGATGATGAGCTCATTGATTGGCGTGTAGCTACCAAGTTCCTCAGGACATTTGACTTAACTTCTGGGTATTGGTGGATTGCCTTGACCGAGGGGGCTAAAGAGAGGTCTATGTTCACAACACCAGAAGGGCACTTCCAGTCCAAGTCATGCCTTTTGGGTTTAATAAGGCCCCTCCCACCTTCCACTTGCTGGACAATCAGGCCCTGGCTGGGTTGGAGAACTTCAGTGACACCTAGATAGATTACATTGTGGTCTTCCGCTCTAGTTGGGAGGATCACTTGACCCATCTCTAGGAAGTGCTTCAGGCTCTGCAGAGTGCAAGCCTGACTATCGAGGCTAGTAAGTGCCCGATAGGGCAGGGTTCTTTGGTCTACTTGGGACACCAAATAGGGGGCAGCAAGGTGCAGACTTTGCTGCCCAAAAATTGACAACCTTCCAAGACCCAGACAGAAGTGAGACCTTTTTTAGGCATCGGTGATATTACAGGAGTTTCATCAAGTGATATGGCACCAGTGTTACTCCTTTGACAGAGTTGACTTCAAAGAAGCAGCCATTTCAGTTGATCCAGACAGAGGCGTGTCAGAAAGCTTTTGATATCCTGAAGGAAGACATGTGCACAGCACCCGTTAAGGCCCCTGAGTTCTCCCGAGAGCCTGTAGTGCAGACAGACCCCTCTGAGCATGGCATAGGGGCCATGCTCTCACAGCTAAATGAAGAGGGCTTGGATCAACCTATAGCCTTCAAAAGTAGGAGGCTGCTCCCTAGGGAACAAAGGTGGAGAGCATTTGAAAGGAAAGAATTTGCTCTGGTCTTGGTACTGAAAATGCTAATGCCATACTTGTTTGGCACTCACTGTTGGGTTCAGACAGACCACAGGCCCCTCAGATGGTTAATGCAGATGAAGGGTGAGAATTCCAAACTATTGAGGTGGTCCATCGCACTAGAGGGAATGGACTTTATTGTGGAATACCGTCCTGGCACAGACCACGCCAATGCTGATGGTCTCTCCAGGTTCTTCCACCTTAGTAAAGAGAACTCCCAAGGGGTCGTGTAGCTAGCCTCACTTTTCAGCTGGGGGACATGTGTTAGACCTGGCATCCTTGGAGTGCTTCCCCTGACTTTTTGCCTTCTGATCTCCTGTTTTGCTCACTTCAATTTTGCTGGATTTAGGATTCTGGTTACTTTACCACTGCTAACCAGTGCTAAAGTGCATATGCTCTGTACACAAAACATGGTAACCTTGGCTTATCCACAAACGTTATATTTAATCTACTTATAACTCTCTAGCAAAGTGCACTAAATTTGCCCAGGGTCTGTAAACTAAATGCTACTAGTGGGCCTGCAGCACTCATTGGGCCACCTACTCAGTAGCCCCTTAAACGTGGCTCAGGCCTGCCACTGCAGAGCCTGTGTGTGCAGATTAAACTGACATTTCGACCTGGCACTACTGCAAGGCCTATCTCTCTCCAATAGTTTAACATTGGGATTTTTTATTTTTTTTATTTTTTTTAAGCGCACAATCACCCGTAAGGGTCTCTAGGCGCTGGGGGCCGTGAGGAAGATTAAGCAAGCTATTGCCCAGAGTCACATGGTGCTGGGCTAATCTGCCGCCGGTGCCGGGGATCGAACCGTGATCCCCAGATTCCGGAGTCAGTCACCCTGGCCGCGGCGCCACACCTCTTCCATGCCTTAAAACATATTTTAAGTGTAATTTCTAATTAGGAAAAGATAGAGATTTGGGGTTTGGTGACTGTAGACTCACAATTTAAAATCACAACGTATGGTGAATTCGAATTTTAAATAGGGGTGGGCGTAGTTCGCGAAATAGCGCTACACGTAGCTACGCAAAGTGCAGTTCGCACTACGCGAGCTTCGCGTAGCACTACGCGAACTACGTAGTAGCATGTTTGCACTGTGCAAGATGTCGTTTTTAATGATTGCATAGTGCGGACAAGCATCCGGCACTGTGCAATCATTGAAAACCGCATCTTGCACAGTGCGAACTGTACTTTTCTGTCGCTCAAGTGGATTTTTACTCGAGCTGCAGCTTTCTCAAAGCAGACTGGTAGTTTCTCATTGCGAGCGGACGCGAGCAAGCGTGACCACTCGCAATGAGAAACCTGACTTCCCCGCGATGAGAATCTCGTCGGAGGTTTATTTTCCATGCTCGCGATCGGCAACTTGATGTTGCTGATCGCGAACAAGAAAAAAGTCTTGCGAGGATGTCATTTTGCTTGCTCGCGGTCGCCAACTTGACGTTGAGTACCGCGAGCAAGCAAAAAATTACCCCTACGCTACGCTACGCATGTTTGCACTGTGCTACGTGCAGTTCGCGTAGTGCGAAGTTGCGCAAACTACGCGAGCGTAGCATAGTGCTTTGCACAGGTTTAATTTTAAATTGTAAGTCTGAAAATGCCACATTTAGAAAGTTGGAAAGAATGTGAGAAATGGTGAAGGAGAGGTAGTGGAGAGTAGGAGGGTTTGGGTTCATGGAAAAGAGGTGAAGGGTTCAGTCTGCTGTATAATACATTGTCTCAGTGAACCCCACGTGGGATTTGGAGGGAATGAAGGTGGTGATTAAGGAAGAGGGAATGGGCGCACAATGTAGTGCGAGTATAAGTTTTAGAGTAAGATTAGTTTGACATGGATAACAAGGGTGCACTTGGGAGAAGAGTAGGGGTTAGCTCTTTGGTTAATTATTTTTTTGATAGGGGGAAAGGATAGGTGGCATGTACAGAGTCATGTGTTTATATATTCACTGTTTTGTACAACACACACACAGCATCGTGGACCAGGCAGTTAAGATGTTTATTTTATTTGTTTTAGAATTCCCTGACGAAGTGCCTTATGAGCTCGAAATGCATTGGACAGATCAACTTTGTGCTTATTTTTCCAACCACATTGAATTCAATCTGTACATACCATTGTATAAAGCCTAGAACGGCATTCAGGTGGTATTTGAAATGTTGAATAAAGATTATGGATTGAATTTTACTGTCTCTGTTGTGATGAAGAAAAAAAGGCAAAGCAATAATGGATGGTGAAAACATGAGAGTATAGGTCTACTATGGAATACCAGGATTTTTTGGATACTTTTTGGGGGACCAGTTCCCGATTCGCACAGTGCGACAGTGATGAGCACGAGATGATTGCTCTGTTTTTTATACTAACATTTTGAAAGTTGGCATTTTCTTACTTTAACCATTCACTGCCTCTTGGGGGCGTGGCCAAACTGGCAGCTAAGCTGGCTGCTTGGTAGTGATGCTCTGGAGGGCGATCCGGCTCATCGAGATTTCCCCGGCAAATACGTAGTGAAACTGGCCCCAAAACCACAGTGCCAGCCAGTGGAATGTGTACCAAGCCAGCGGAGCCAAATTTATACTGAGTAGAAGCCTGAGTTGCAGAGATAGGGCCCGAAACAACAGACTCGGGAGGAGCCTAGTTTGGGGCGGCCCTGCAGAGGCCCTGTCACCTCGCTGACACGGAGAAAACGCTGCGGCCTGATGCGGTGAGTTGTGGGGGTCGGCGCTGCGGCGGAGATTGAGCCGCCTCCCGGTTCCTCACCCCGGAAGGCACCCGGCCGCGCGGCCTTGCCCCCTCCGAGCTAACACATCGTGGGTGGGGACAGGGCCCGCTTACTGCCGTTGTCGAGGGTGCAAGGGTCAGCGGAGTGGTATCTTGCGGGGGGGCCCACCGAGCACATTACTGGTCGCGCGAACACCGCGGGCCGCCTGGGCCTCGGCCCGACGACTGCTTGGGATCGCTGCAGATTGAGGCCTTTTCCTCACTGTAACCGGGCATTCCCTCCTCCAGGACCTACAGATCCACACCTGACATCGGCTGTATCAAAGTAGGCCGTCTGAGCGCAGTACACTGAAAAGACCTGCATGTATGTACTGGCCCGGTGCCTGATCGTTGCTGATCCCATTGAGGACAAGAACAAACACTTTGCGACCCCCCCCCACAGTCCCCATTGGTGTTGACAATTTGTAGAACTTCCACGCCTGGTCCCCACGATAAATCTCTGATCAGACTACACGGAGAGTTGGAGAAGGCCCGGGTACGCCATTTTGTTAGCGGACACACTGGTCGCCATCTTTGCATCACACAAGCAGATCTCTTGGGGAACACCCTGTGCAGCTGGAGTCCCATAGCCCACCACCACTCATTGCCCTCTACAGCTGGCCTGATTCTCAAGACCATCACCTTGCGCTCAGACCCTTGCATCACAACGGTCCCTGGAGCCCCCCTACTGCGGCATGTGCCGCAAAGATCCCAAACACAGAACCCTCCCCTTTGAGAAAATCACTGACAAAACACCACTGGAATCCTATGAAATGGGCAATAACACACATGCCAAGGATCACTCCGCGACCACTGACGTGGCCTCCGCTTCCATGTTAGAAATGAGGGTAGGATTCAAGGCTCTAGACTCTATTTTTGATTCACTGGATAAGAACATTGCAGGACTGGGGGTTAAAATCCAGGATCACGATTGAAAACTGGATGCTGCGGAGGCTCGCATCTCCGACAGTGAAGATGGAACTGCACAGTCCCTCAAGAGTTGGAGCGTGTGGAATGCATACTCAAGGAAGTCGCCATTAAAAACTGAGGATTTGGAGGCTCGTAGTCGCCACAACAACGTCCGTATCCTGGGGGTTCCGGAGACAACAGCTACCAGACGCATGGGCCTTTTTGTGGAAAATTTACTCACCGACCTCTTTGGCAAAGATTCCTTTACTGCTGGTTTCGTAGTGGAGAGGGCCCATAGGTCATTGTGCCACAGGCCTAATTCTGGTCTTCCCCCAGACCCATAATAGCACGCCTTAATAACTTCAGGTACAGTGATACAATGCTGAGGCTGGCCAGAGAGCGAGGAGACTTGGCCTGGCAGGGGTCAAAATTGTCCTTCTATCTGGACTTCACATCGATGGTTCAGGAGGCCCGACGTAAATTTAATGGGGTTAAGGCCACTGTTCGAAACCTAGGCCTCTAATATGGCATGCTCTACCCTGCAAGGCTGAGAATTGATGTGGGTGGCAGGGCTCGCTTATTCGACACTCCAGCTGAGGCTCAAGAATTCTGTTGGACATATAAACAACAGAACAATCAGTCCTCTGCGGGAGGAAGCCTCCCTTCCCCGCCACATAGCGGCTCGGATGCTAGTACTGAACTCTTTTCAAACTCAGGCACTGGTTAACACACTTGCTGGGTTTCAATCACTCTAACAGCATTAAGGAAGGATGGACCAACCTACGTATCATCCACCAAGGTTCATCAGGAGCAACTAGTCAGACCCGGAAAGTCCTATCCCCAACATCAAGTTCCACGGACTATAGGAAAAATGAAGCATGAAAATCTAATTTGAAATTATGCTCGTGGAACATAAACGGACTAGGGGGCAAACAGAGGATGCCGAATTATTAGCATTCCTAAAACAATTTAATATCTTATTACTTCAAGAGACCTGGTCAATTACATCGGTTCAGATAAACGGCTTCAAAGAATTCCAACAATATGCCACCAAAAGAGGTTCATTAGGTAGGGCAGCCGGCGGATTATCAATCTACCTGAACACTAGCATACCATGGTCGTACGATCTAATTGACTCTGGAAAAACATGGATTCAGTGTATCAAAATCGAGCTATCATCTGACCTCTGCTTAGGATCACAGGACCCCCAAGAGATACGGTCATTGGTAATTTGTAACATCTACATACACCCAGAATCCAAGAGGAAACAAGAGAAAATCTCGACCCTTAAAGCACTTGTCAAATCCGTGCAATCTACTTTTCCACAGGCGGGATTTGTTGTGTCAGGCGACTTCAACATGTTTTTATTACAAGTGGACCACACACAAAATATCCAACAAAACAAACTGAAAGGGAAAATAATTCCTCCAATGATAACAAACCACCGAAAAAAGGACAAATATGGCCAGCTGTGTGCCTTAAACTTTGCTGAAATCGGCATGATCACTTTGAATGGCCGTTTTCCACAAGATCAGCCTGCAGCCCTGACCAGAATTCCTAAACAGGCTCACACAGTCCTAGATTATACCATAGTGGACTTGGAGGTACTTCAAAGGATCGTTAACTACAGAATAATTCACAAATTGGAGAGCGATCATAGTCTGCCATCAATTGATCTCAGCCTTCAATATGCAAGGGCACCAGCAAGCAACGAATTGCCAGAAACCCCGAGCCCATATAACTTCAAACGACTCGTATGGAAGGAAAAGAATGTTGAAGAAATCATGTATAATTGGGAAAATGTTATTCATCTTGCATTATTACGTCATTTGGCTGGTTATCGACCCAGCATTGCCACCCCCCATGGTGTATCTATTGAGCTTGTTCTTCTTCACACTGGGGTACTATGCTTGGGCCAAATCAGTCAAGTTTAAAGTAGATTTGTACTTCTTGTCCATTTGCTTACAGAGGTTTGGCCTCCTTTGGATTGAAAGGTGGCTGGGTGGGGGGGGGGGAGGGGGGGAATGATTGGATTTTATGATTCAATAGTTGTAGTTTACACCTTCGTTCACTATCGCTAGCAATGCAGGACATATATTGCTTTTCTGCCAAGTTAGATAGGAGACGCTTCTCCGATGGTACGGCTGGGTAACGTTGGAGGCCTCTCGGCCTTATCCCTGGTTTAATGGAATGTCAGGGGACTCAATGATAATCGTAAGCGATGGCAGGTGATTTACTACCTGCTTCGACACGAGGTAGACATAGCCTATTTGCAGGAAACACACCTCCCCCAACAGACACAGAGCAATTTGGTGCTAGCTGGGGCACCCACAGGTTCTTTGTCAACTACAGCAGTTATGCTAGGGGCACCGCCATTTTAATACACAACAGACTCCCCTTTAGTCTCAGCAACGTTGTTTGCGACCCAGAGGGCAGATACATCGTTGTCACTGGCTCCCTCAGTGGCCAGAGGGTTTCACTGGTTAGCGTTCATGCCCCGAACACAGACTCCCCTGTTTTGCCACATGCTGAGTGCCCAGCTGGCGAAGATAGACCCGCACAAGTTATTGTTTGGAGGGGACTTTAACTTACTATTTGACCCTTGGCTTGACAGCACCTCACGGGCCCATGAGACCAAACCATGAGCACAGTAAACACTGAGGGACCTCTGCGAGCAGCACAAACTCACAGATATATGCCAGAAACGAAACCCTACACTAACTGAATACACTCACTATTCTGGCCAGCCTAACACCTGGACCAGGATAGATTATTGGCTGCTCTCCCTGAATTTACACAATGGTTCGACTCACTTACGACACTCCCCAGAACGTACTCGGGCCACTCCCCGATGGTGCTGCATTTGAAACTACAGCGTCCGAAGGGATATGAATGACAATGGTGCTTTCCTAACTGCGCCCTACATGACGAACTTTTTAAGGCTGAAATACGTGAAGCCATCGAAGACTATTTTGAAATCAACACCGGTTCCGTGAACTCCTGGGCAATATTATGGGAGGGATTCAAGGCAATTATTAGGGGTGTTTTTATCTCTAAACACGCTGGGGTACTCAGGGACCTCCGCAACACGATGACACGCGTTGAGCGCTACATCACTACAATTGACTCCAAACCCGCGGGGACACTGGACCCTACTGGTCAGGCAAAGCAATTAGCCCTTCTGTCAGAATAGAGAGACACCACGGACCGGGAGATACTGTACCTGGGGAAATACCACTCAGCCAGGCATTATGGGGAAGGAGAAAGACCTGGTAGGGTGTTGGCAAAAATGTTGAGGCCACCGTACAGCAAATCGTACATCACTGAGCTCCACTCCACCACTGGACACACACTCACCACTACATCTGATATCCATGACTAGTTTCTAGACCATTACACCACACTGTACACTTCCAGGGCAGGATCTGACAGCATAGCTCAGGACGATTACCTCTCCGAGATCGCACTGGTTTACCTAGAGAAGTACATGCAAGACTACTTGGCGGAGCCCATCTCTGTGGCTGACGTCACACTTGCCATCAAAACCATCTGAGGTTCCACAGCCCCTGGGTTGAATGGCTTTACGGGTGATTTTTACAAAGAATATAAGCACCTTCTCTCCCCGCACCTAATTGAGGTGTATATGGAGGCATTGGAAAAACAGGTACTTCCCCCCACACTACACGAGGCCATCATCATTCTACTCCCCAAACCCGGCAAAGATACTACACTCTGTGGGTCCTATTGCCCAATGTCCCTGTTAAATTTAGATGATGAAATATTAGCCAAAGTCATTGTGAATCAGCTGTCTCAATTAATGGAGTATATTATTTCCCCGGTGCAGTCCAGCTTTGTGCCCTACTGGTCCCATCCTTGAATCTTAGGACACTGTTCGCAGTCCTTCACAGAATCAATCCGGAAACCCCTGTGGCCGCGATATTATTAGATACGGAGAAAGCCTTAGATTCCTTGGAATGGCCATTTATTCTTGCAGTGATGAGATGTATGGGTATGCCACTGGGTTTCATTGCCGCTACTGCACTGCTCTACGGGAGCCCCATGGCAAGACTGTGTTTAAATGGCACACTTTCCAGACCTTTTAAGCTTTTCTGGGGGACTAGACAGGGCTGCCCCCTGTCTCCGCTTTTGTTCATATTGGCAATGGACCCGCTGATCTGGCATTTTCAAGAACGCCACCTGCAACGAGGATTACAGTTTAACACTGCCCCTCTCCTTGTTTCCCTCTATGAAGACGATACCATTTTATACGTCCGGGAACCCCAAACTAATTTAGCTCCCCTCATTAGGGAAATTCTCCGATTTGGCAGATTCTCTGGCTTGGGCATCAATTGGCATAAGTCCATCATTTTTCCATTAACCACGAGCACTAAACCATGGGATTGCGACTATCCCCTTGAATGGTGCTCTGATTTGGTAAAATATCTCGGGATTCACATCCAATTTAGACACCACACAAATTATACGCTTAAATTACGGGCAGGCAGTTCATACGATGGAGAGACAGGCGGAAAGATGGCAGAGATTACCATTATCACTGGCTTGTCGAGCAGCAATTCTAAAGATGGTCGTACTTCCCAAATTCTTATTCCTCTTCAATAACATCCCCAAACCCCTCACCAACGTTTTTTTTCAGACACTGCAGTCGCACCTCACGCAATAGGTTTGGGGTGGAAAGCAACCACTCCTCTGTTGGTCAACACTCACACTTCCCTACGAAAGGGGCGGGTATGACGTGCCAGATTTGCAATTATATTATTTAGTAACACAATGTTTCTATGCGCATGCATGGTTCCACAAAGAAGCAAGAATACTGTTTTTACGGCCAGAAGCGGATCTCGTTCTCCCTGACTGGCTGTCAACAGTTCTTCCTAGGTGCTTCCCTTGTGACCCAAACGACATACAAACGGTGTCTACCACCAGCTCAGCATGGGAAAAATTGAAAAGGCTTACCGGTGCTGCGACCCTATACTCATCCGCCATCCCTCTGTCAAACGTAGGTGGTTCCCAATATCCGGGGAACGCTTGGTACAGCGCACACTGGCAACCTTAGATGTAGGCAAAATAGGGGATTTATATCCTTAGGGACATGTATTTTCATTTGAAGACGACATTCGACACACTGACAGCAGTTTTATGACTCTATTTGTTATGACCCGAATGCGTTCAGCCCTGCAGGTGAAACTCCCCATGTTTCCGATCGAACCAGAATTGTTTCCCCCACTCACACTAGTAATCGAGAAACCCTGACGGAGCGCGTCTCATTTCTAAAATGTAGAAAGCTAGCGCCAATATGAGACCAGTGTGTGACACCAAGCTCCGGCTGGACTGGGAGGCAGACTTAGGCGGTCCAATAACGGACGAACAATGGGCCGAAGGCTGTGCAGCCACCAAAGAAATCTCTCTTAACAGCAGGCACAAACTGCTTCACTTTTACCCCTTGGCTGCGGGGCATTTTCACCTGCTGTGTGGGGTGAGGGGGGCCACGCGCGGCGCCGCCGTGCTTGTGACGGGCTCAGCTCGGCACACCCGTTTTGGAACGTTCAGCACAGCGGGGAAATTATCCCCGCGTGTGAACGTTCCAACGGTCATGACGAGCTCAGCTCGTCATCAGTGCAGCTCAACCGTACCTCATGACGATCTGAGCTCGTCATGAGCACGCAACGGGTTACATTTCTTCACTGGGCCTATTTTACACCAGCCAAAGCACACATGATAGATGCATCCAGGCCACATACATGTCTAAAATGCTCTGCACCTCACGCTGACTTCACACACCTGGCATGGACTTCCCTCCGATTGCAGACTTATTGGGGAGACATCTATTCTACACTTGGGAAGATGGTCGGCTTGCCTCTCATTCGTATTCCAGAGATGGCACTGCTGGTGTACACGGTGAACTTCCCAAAAGGGATCAGACGTTTCGCGTCGCTGGGACTCCTGCTGGCAAAAAGGGAAGTTGCTATACACTGGGGCAGGAAAACAGTACCTAAAGTACAGGACTGGCTACGCAGTCTGGCTTATTGCAATGTAAATGCAGAGACCTATGCCAGTATCATGCCCTCCATGTCTCTCCCTAAAGACATATGGGGCCAATTCCGTGCATATGTGGAAGTTGCTAAGCAGGACTCAAACTCTCAATCAGAAAACAGTATTGTGTCTAAAGGAGTGGGGTGATTGTAATTAAAATCATCAACATATACACTGAGGGAGACAATCTGTGATTTTGTACTGCTATGTGTTTTTGGTTAATGTAGATAAGGAGTAAAGAAGCCTGCACACCTGGGTCATGAACTGGGGTTGAGCTAGAGGCAAGGTCTCTTGAAAAAGGTATCCACAGCTACGAAGTTGCATTGTACTAGCCGTGCCAACTACAATTTTTATTGAGTTATCGAGATATACATGTAGAACTTGCAAAGTGAACTTTTATGACATGATGAACGAGGTGACTTATATGCAATTTTCGTATGTGTTTACAAAATGGAAAATAACGTTTAAAAAATAAATTCTCGGACTCTGCCTGTCTCTGAATGCACATCTAGGCTGGGTGACAGCTGGACTTTGTGAATTCCCTCTAGACAGTCACACAAAGGGAGCTGGGGTGTGACATTTGCATCCTGATGGCCCATCATCAGGCTGATGGGCCTTCGTGACGTAGACTGGGAGAGAGGCGCAGACACTTACACCTGGATAGGGCAGTGCCTGTCCCCACACAAAAAGCTGCATAAACCCCTGTAGTGAGTCCGGAGCCAGGGCAGGAAAGGCAGGGACCTTGTGCTCTTTTTGAAGTCCCCCCACTCCCACTTTAAAGGAACATTTGGTTATAAGTACTGGACCCCTGACACCACCAAATCAGAACTTTCGTGGAACCAAGGATATTCTGCCTTGAAGAAGAGCTGTTGTGCTCTAGGAGGGACTGCCACTTTGCTACCTGCATTGTTGTGCTGTGCTGCTCCCTGCTGATTTCTGTGCTGTAGGAAGGACTGCCACGTTGCTCCCTGTTCAGCTGTGCTGGTCTGATGCCTTCTTCTCCAAGCCTGGTAGTGAGAGGGACTGGACCTACTCTCTACATCCTTGACCCCACGTTTTACCAAGGGCTTATTGGCTTACCTCCTGTTCTCTGAAGTCTCAGGGTCACAAAAGACTTCTTGCAACTCTGCTGGTGATGCTGGACACTGCCATCTGTGAGTCTTACCCTTGCCTGGGGTACCCCTTCCAGTCCTAGGCCTCAGAAGCGGGTTATGCAGCTGTTTTCTGGAAATATCAATGCAGTGACCCCTTTATGCCGATCGTAACTGAAGCAGCACCCTCCGACGCCGACACAGTGCTGATTAAAAAACAATGCAAGTCTCGACTGCAAGGTTCATCTGTGATGCAGCGCCAATCCGAAAAGACTTCTAGGAGGCTTGACTCTGGTGCAGCGCTGACTCTTCTACACTGACTGTGAAGGTTGACTTCAACCCGTCAACCCGACTGCTTTGGTATTCTTTAGAAAGACCAACAAACGCACTGTCTGTAAATACATCCCCATTTAGTAGACACATGTGAATGATTGGGCTATCCAGCTATGAGCCTGCGTGATGAGTAAGGGAGAGTGAACCAGAGAGGAATCTATTAAATTATGTTGCACTACTAGAAATCTCAGTATCTGCCCTGCACCCAGTACATACTCTAGTTGGCTTTATGTATTTTTAACATGGGAATGATGAGTATGTCTTGTTGAGTAATTACAGAATCAGCCAAACCTCAACCTAATTCAGATCTTCAATTGTGTTTCTTAGGGTAGATTCCATACTTGACTTGCTACCAGGTCTGGGTGGATGTTTATCCCCTTGCCAATCTAGGACACAATTCAAATCTCCAGTCCAAATAACTCTAGTGTTGGGATTTTTTTTTATCATCCACATTCAAAGAGTATGTGTTTACTGAACATGTGTCATACCCATTCAGCAGCCCAACCACAATCAGATATTTAACACTTGCTTTCCTTATCATCATCGGCACCCTAAAAGGAACCCCAGCCACTATCCAGGTTACTAACCCCAGAGCGTAATTACAGTATGTAGTGGCAAACAGGTGTCCTCTCCATTTCTTTCTCAATTTCTCCACCAAAATGTATGTCTCCTGTAACAGTGCAATCTGACTTTTATAGTTCAGGAGATATGAGCACACCCAGGGGCACTTGGGCAATTATTTAGTCCCCTAACATTCCAGGTTAATAATATCCTATGCATCGTGTTTGCAATACTGTAAGGGAGGGTCCAATTAACATACCAAAACGCCAGTGCTACAACTTTCTTTTAACATTTTAACATACGGGAGGGTCCTGCTCATAACTCACCCCTTCTGAGTGCGCAAAGTGATCTGGTTTTATTATCTGACCCACGCACAATCATGGTGGACCTTAACTTGCTCCTAGGTACCGGTCAAGCACAACCACTTGCCAGATTTTTTAGTCCTATTTTTATATGTACATTTTAAATTTCAGTAACTCCGATTTCTCTTTTTAGATTTTTGTCATTCGAGTGCTATTTTGTTTATTAAAATGCAATCTACGTTTCTAAATTGGTTTGGATTTTTCTTAAGCTCTCTTTTGACTTATTTTTTTCTGATTTGGTATTGTATGAATAGTTTAAACTTTGCCTCCAGGTTAAGCCCGTCTGCCCCGTGCCAAAACTATCAGGGGGTTGAACTCAGGACAGTTTATTTAGTGATGTATGTGGTTCATCCCGACAACAGTTGTAGTTATTGCTTGTGAGGAATACTCACTCTCTCATCTAACACCCTAATGTATTACAGGCTGCTTTATTTTTTAATATTTCACGTAAGAGGGTATGAAAAATGCGTCTGTCACCTCTTTTAAAATTTGCACCGTGTTCCGCGATTTAGAGTAACAACAATTTGCAGAATACAGAAAGAAAAGCTGCAAGTAAATCATTTCAGCTTTTTTCTAAAAGTGCAAAGTTTACGTTATCTGGCCCAACATTTCATCGGGTGCTGGGCACTAACTGTACGAACCCAGGGTTACCGAGGCCAATTGGCACCTGACTTTCGCTCACGGTAACATCTTTTACTAAAGCAACTCGACACTGCCTGAAAATTGCATGCACTGAGGAGTGACTCCCAAGACTGTGCTTAAATAAACCATTGGTCTCTGACGGTGCAACGCTATACATTATTTATAAGGCGCATGGATTCTCAGTGGAGGGACCTGAATTTCGTAAATGACGAAGACGTCTCTTCCAATCCTTCTTCGGCCGCGTCTTTCCCTCTAGTCAGCGGGAAACATAATGAATTTCTTAAAAAATAGTGACTGGGTCTCAATTTGTGCTCGCAATTCGCTCTGGGTGTATCAACAACGTCGAACTGATTCTGCACTCGAGTCCTATTGACTAGAAATAAAAAAACAATCTCGCGGCAGCTTTCAAGAGGCTGTTTTTAAGTAAGATAAATGTGGGACCGCCGGGATGAGGTCAGAGTGAAATTGGGACTGCAGTACACTGTTGAGATGCCATCTCATTTCATCTTTAGCTCGCTTTGCTATCCTTCTCCGAGAGCGAGTGGTTTCTGGTCTGTACAGATAGGACCCAGAGGATACCATTTATCAGGTCCTCAAAATTTCCCAAATGGGGACCGAAGAGAAAATATAACAAGCTGTTGATGCTTTTACTTAGATTGATTTAGTGTTTTTTAGAAGTTTCAAAAGTGAACATCTTGTAGGTGGTGTGGTTTGCTCTGGGTGAGCCAAATCTAGGTTGCTGCCTAGGGCGGCATCAAAGGAGGGCCTGAGATTGTCGTCAGCCAGGTCTAAGTAAACACAGGTACAGGATGCATCTCCTTATGATCTACCCTTGTACAGCCGCAGCTCCTCGTGGAGGAGAGTCGCCCCACTGCTCTGTGAACAGTTCAAAAAGAAAAAAGAAAATTATAATATTGCAATGTTATTATCATTTTATTTTTCCATAGTGGGTTAGTTCTAGGTGCAGGTGGGGCTGGGCTGTCCAGAGCAAGGGGAAGAGTGGTGGACACTCTCCTAAGTGCGCATGATGGTTTGGCCGACTGTCTTGGGCCGGCTAATCCGTCATGCTCACTTAGCATGTTCACCCCCTGGCTGTAATAAACAGCCTGGGTGGAGACCATGCCCAGGCTCCCAGTCCTTGTCTGAGCCCCGAACCATTGCTCTCAGACCAGTCACGATGCTTCTGTCATACTGGTGACAGCCGCGTCGTGATTGGCTAGGGGAGTCTAGGATCCTGTGTGCTTCCTGCTTCTGGAGTCAGATGACCAACGAGGACCGAGAAGAGGCGGTCGGCCTGCAGGTAAGTGATATTTTATTTGTCATCCCTCTCCGCCACCTTTGTTTAGTAACAGTCACCACTGGTTTTACTATTGAAAATATTCAATTTTATTCCGAAATAAGCTGTATTACTCTATTAGATAACGCTGTACTAAATAGTAGTTTAAATGGGAATACAAGTGAAGAGATAATATCATAAAACCTGCGATTCACGATAATACCTTCATATAATTAATGGCAGGCTATATTTGTTTACTATAATGAATATGAGTAATCCTCAACTTGTTTTTGCCCTTTTTAATCCTCTTCCTAAAAAGCATCTTATTATACTTGTTTTATGTTGCCTTATTTCCATGGCAGCATTGTATATAACCACAACACCTCTCCTAGAGTAATATATTTTGCTATCAAGGCATTATTTCTTACATTCATACCTTCACTTTTATTTCATATACTAATCTATTGCTATGGATCCTGGTTGCTCTAGGAAAATACTTATGTCTTGAAGATGTTATTGTAGGGACATGTTTAACAATAAGGGTCAGATGAACAATGGGTTCTAGCATTCGCAAACTGACGCAGAAAATCAGATTGTTTGCGAATGCTAAGAGCCTTTTACTTATCTGCTAAAAATGTTTCTGAATTACTAATGTATCACAAATGGATATCGATTTGGTATCTTGAGGGGCATGGTGTGGGCTTCCCTTCCAAATAGCACATCAGTATCATATGTATCAATGTTTAGTGGCCACAATGAAGCCCAAAAATTTGATATTTTACAGATCCCCAAGTTGGGGTGGTAACCGATTCGCAAAAGGGAAATAGTCCCCCTGGACCCCTTTCCCCTTTGTTAATGTATAAACTAACATTGTATAAGAGGAGGCAGTTGTCCACACAAACAAAAAAGAAAAAAGAAACTTATGTTTTTAAACGCAGTCCCATTTCCTTTTAGAAATACTTACTGCATTAGAAAAATAAAACTTTGCTACCTCAAATTGTGACCCATTTTGATTCAGTATTAGGTCAGTTCACAAAATACCACAATTGTCACAAAAATATTGGTCACAATTTGCGACCAGTATTTTAGAACCAGTAATTTGGACATCTTCCACAAAATATATACATGTCCTACTTTTAAATGCCATGTACCCTGCCCTCTGAGCTAAACAGCCTACATAGGTGTGACCTATTCATATTTAAAGTGAAGGTTTAAAGCTGTAAAAAGGTTTTTTTGAGAGTCCAGAATGCTGTATAAAAGCTGATTTTACATATTACCTATTGAGCCTTTCCCCACAGTGCTGAATCCTTTTTTGGATTTTTGAGAGAAGTTAGCGTTTAGGGCTGAATCTATTTTTCCACATAAAGTATCCATGCCAAATTTGCATCCTTTTTTTCCAACATCCTGGGGATTCTAAAGGTGCCTAGGGTATGTGGATTCCCCTGGAAGGGATCGAGAACATAGGCAAAATATAGTTCAAGTTTGAGTTTTAGGGGAAAAATATGAAAAAAGTGCTACAGATAATAGTTATTTTTCTAAAAATTGCATAAATGAATGGTTTGCAGGTAAAGTCACCATCTTCCCAGCTTTCATGAATATACAAAGCTGAATGAAAAAGCTATTTTTTTACCTAGGTTTTGGCATTTTTCAAAGAGGTAGCCCATTTTTCCAATTTTTGTGCTCTCAACCTACTTTCTGCTCTCAATCTACTTCCCGTTTGCGGTGGAAACCAGTGTGAAACCCATGGGTTTAGATTTCTGAAAAGTAGATAAAGTTCTGAATTCAGCAACGGGTCATATGTGTAAATCCCTCATGGTTTTCCCACAAAAAATATCTGTTGAAATAAAGAAATATTGAAATAGAGTAGGAAAAAACTGTCACTTGGGACAACGTTTTTATAATTGTTTGTCATGATGGGTGATGTACAAAAGCAATATACCATTACATCTGCTAGACCCTTCTGGTTTTGGGGATAATTATGATTTGTAGGTTCTCCAAGCCAACAACTGAGCTGCACTGTATAATGGTTTTTATTTGTGTATGGAGTATAGACCAATTCATATTGTGAAATATATAGAGTAAAACATGGGTATCCAGGAAACATATCCATTTCTGAAATGGACACAAGATATGGAGTTTAGAAACAGTGGTTATTTGTGCATCTCTTAACCGCATGCGCGCTAGCGGAATTCTGCTCCTGTGCTGAGTTTTTTAAAACCGCACTTTACATGACGAGCTGGGCTCGTCATGAGCGTGCGAGGAGGCTACCTCATGACGAGCCCAGCTCGTCATGAGCGTCGAAGGGGTTAATGTGTCGGTACCCATACTTTCATATGATTTAGGGGGACTTTTTCAAAATGTCTTCTTTCTTACACACTGGCCTACATTTGTAAGGCATACATGCAGTTAAACCCAATTGGTCTAACAAATGTTCTACAATTCTATGATCTCAAATGTCTTCGAATAAAAATGTTACCACACTTCTATGGGTAGGCCTATTGCCCGCAACAGGAAAAAACTCAAAAACAGCATGAAAGCATCCCCTTGTTTAACTCAAAACGGACTCTTGTTTTGCAACGTGGGTAGCTATTGATTTTGGGCCCTAGCTCAGCCGTGAACCAAGGGAAACCTAGCAAACCTGCCCTTTTTTGGAAACTAGACACCTGGGAGAATCCAGGGGGGATGACTTGCATGACCTTCACTCAGTTTATTTTGCCAGTAACACTTGCAACCCTCAAACTTTGACTTTAAAAACTAATTTACCTCCCATTTCGGTGATGGAAAGTTGTGGCATATGTGGAGAGCCCCAAACTTCCTTCCAACCAGCATTCCCCCAAATCTGCTAAAAATGGTACCTCACTTGTGCAGGTAGGTCTAGTGCCTGCGACAGAAAATGGCCCAAAATCTATCATGGATATATCACATTTTTTCACTCAAAACTGACCCTTTTTCTGTAAAGTGGAACCAAGGGAAACCTAGGAAACTTGCACATTTTTGAAAACCATAGACCTGGGGGAATCCAACGTGTGGTGACTTGAGTGGCAATCACCATGTGCTCCACCCAGAATCCCTTGCAAACCTCACAATTTGACTAAAAAAGCTGATTTTCTTCACATTTCTGTGATGGAAAGTTACAGAATTTGCAGGGAGATAAACATTTCGTACCACCTAGAGTTGTAACATGTGCTCCAATATGAATGGTACCCCACTTGTGTGGGTGGGCCAAGAGACCATGTTATAAAAGGTGATAAAGTGCTCTATTGATGGATAAGCAGTAGGGGTAGCCCCTGTATTTAGGGCTATGCTGTGGTGCGTCCACACAAAACGACAAACCACAGACATTTTTGAAAACTAGACAACCAGGGGATTTCAGGGTGGGGTGCCTTGGTTGGATCTCATGAGATTTTCTCATCTACAATGTTCTGCAAATCTCAAACTTTACCTCAAATCACATATTTTTCTTATATTTATGTGATGGAAACTTCTAGAATCCACAAAATTGCTGCCACCCAGCGGTACCCCTGTTGTGCCAATCGAAATGCTGCACCACTTGTGTGGCTGGGCTAGTGCCTGCGACAGGAACGGATCAAACCACGGTCATTGGGAGCCCTTGCGAGTACGCTTCCATTGACTTTACTTTAATCCATTCCTGTTACGGGTACTAATGTTTGGTAGGTTTCCCCAGGTATCGGTTGAGACAGGCACCATTTAATGCACTAACACCTATTGCCAAATCAGGTTAGTTGATGTTGATGTTTTCACATTGCGTTATGGGGCTTTTCCTACTGTGGAAACTAGCATTTTTTTTTTATTGGAACAAGTGGGTGAATGCTGGGCAGGAGGAGTTTTGTGGATTCCTGTGTATCGCAGAAGTTTACATCACAGAAATGTAAGGAAGAGGAGTGATTTTAGGGAGAGTTTGAGGTATGCAAAGATTGTAGTCAAGAAAACGTCATGGGGTCCGTGCAAGGCATACTATCCTGTTTGCACCTCGATGTCTAGTTCCCCAAAATGTCTGAGTCTGGTAGTTCTCTCCAGGTGGTGGCCTACTCAACCCCAAAATGTACAGCAATTCATCATGGCAAGTGGGAGGATATTGGTTGCGATTTAGCTCTACTCACCTGGAAAGATAACACCCAAAGAAATCAAATATCCATACTCTTGCCTGTGATTTGGAATGTTATAGTCCCCAGGAGAGCAGACAGTCTGTCAAGGATTTAGGGTTGAGGGTGGGGCCTGATGGTGAGACAAGACCCACCCCATTGTTTTATTTAAAAAATATGTTCTGTCCCTCTCTGGGCCTATTATGGGCAGACACCTTCTCTGCCGTCCTGAGGGGCCAAAATACTGGATTGTCCCCTTTGGGGTGGGGTGAGACAATGACAGAATACAATGCCTGTGCCCCTTTTGTTTGCCCCAAATGTAAATGTGTGTGTGGGTGTAAATGTGGGTGTACTTGTAAAGCGCACTGCGACTCCATGGAGTATCCTGGCGCTGAAGACCGCTTGGGAACCCGTCCTGGTTTTCTCTGTGAGATGGCCCCTTTCTGGGCATCTCCAAGGTGAAACCAGGCATCCCCGGCGTCTGTGGGGGGCCATTGTAGAGATGAGGCAAGCTTAATGCCCAGAGTTGCCGAGTGTGTTCCCTGGTTAGAGTAGGCACCAAGGCGAGAATTATCGAGTCCGTTTTGACCCTGATCCACGACCCTGCCGCGTCGGGAATTGAACCCTGGTCCCGGGCCGTTCTCTGCTTACGGGTCTGCCGCTTCTAACCAGTGAGCCACACCAATCCACTATGTAATGTAAAAGGCCTGGTGTCTAGTGGACTTTCTACTCTCCCGGCGGGGGGCAACCGCTCCAATTGGGTTAGACTTCCTATCTGCCTGGGGGCCAGAAAGACGCTATTACATTGTGGGGGAAGGGTATGGCTCAATTCCAGGAAAAGCCGCCCCCTCTTTTTGTTTGATTTGGTGACATTTTGAAATACCTGCTGTTTACTGTGCTTTCTGTCCCCCAATAGGAAGGGCAGATTATGGTAAATGCCCCTATCCACCACCCAAGGAGGGGGGCAGAAAGTGTATCCAGCCCTGGAATGGGGTAGAGAAGAGGCCCATGCCCAAGGGAAGTCATCTACCCCAAAACAATACTGCATAAATGCAGTCCCTTATGTCTATTGGACTTTCTGCCCCCACCCACCCAGGAGCAGATTGGGGACAGTTGCATGTATATTGCAGTTGGGGCATGGCAATGCCCTGGTGGGCAATCCCCACACCTATATTTATATCTATTTCTATATATATATTCACTGAAAAAACCATAGGTTTCAGACATGTTATGTCCAGATTCCCCTGTTATAGTTAGTTCAGCTAACTATAACTCGCGCACCCACAATGCACTGCTGATGTCGTCACATATTACATCATTCATGACACGGTCAGTGAAATCACTGATGACATCGCAAATGATATCACTGACTTGAGTTGCACAGGGTTAGTCGCACCCTAAGTTGTATGGCCGTCAGCGGCCTACCACCATGTGGTGCTGACTTCCCTTACAGAGGATTAGCGGCTCCAGAAGTTGATGAGATCTCTGCCATTGATGACTCATGACTCAGCGACATATGTGGGACCTGCAGGGCTGCGGAGCATGTCCATATAATGTGCACCATGCCATGGTGGCGGGACCGGGACCTGGATCTTTCACGGGCAGGTGGAGTGCCCACTGGTAGACACTCCAGTGGCAGCAGGTAATTATTTAGTCATGGATGCGCAGGGGCAGCTGTGTCTCTCTCTTTTTCCCTCACTTCCCTCACTTCACTCTCTCTCTCACTCTCTTCCTTCCTATCCTTCTATCTCGCTCACTCCCTTCCTTTCCTTCCCTCTCTTTTTCTCTCTGGCTTTTTTTCCTTTCTCTCTTTCTCTGTGTTTCACTCCTTTCATATGCGCATTACACAAGTCCTTATTTTGTGCTTTATTTTCCAGGCTGTGTTGTCGACATTGATGGACCCGACAGGAGTCTTCCACCTTGTTGTTTTGTGTTGAATTTGTTAAATTTCAATACAGTTTTTGGTTGTTACTTAAGTGCTGAGTGACTCTTTCACGTTCTTATTACTGTTATTTGGTGGTGTCCACCATGGTGTTACATTTTGGGACAGTTATAGCGGGAATACTGGTGATGTGTGCAGTTTGCACCAGCTTCTGAATACTGTTTTAGATTTATCTCAACTTTAGTTGCATTAAACTGCTGATAATGAGATGCAGAGTAGGCGTTTCTGTGAAAAAACACACGAGGTACACATTTGCAATTTATTGTAAATACTAAAATCCTGTTTTGAATTGCACTGTGGTAGTGAGTACATTTACAGTGTACACACAAAATTAATGAGGAAATCTCATTGTATTTATATTGATTGGGAATAGTGGGTCAGGTGCTCGATCTTGACGGGATACACTGCCCAGTTCGTTTATGTTTCTGTACACAAAAAAAACACATCACAACTTTCACAACAAAAGGCAAAAACTACGATGCAAAACAAATTCCGGTGATAAGCTGTGTTTACACCAGGGATTTTACACCTGCTTTCTGCTGGTGTTAAGCAGGATGACTACCTGCAGCATGAAAGGGAACACAGCCAAGAGCCACACCGGAACACCCACAGGTGCCATAGAGTCAATAAGCAGGATACACGGATACCCATGAGGGCCACAACACTCAGCGCAACAACACCAGGACCGCAAACGCCCCCTGAAGCCGCATCTGAGCAAGTGTGTCCATTTGGTCATTGTGTTAGCATGATGGGCACCGGTCCTGCAACATCACAGTGTGCTGTCTTCAGCGGACATTACTATGTCAGCTCAGCATTAGCAGTGAGCCTGGACATGTAGCTACGCACGCATCCTCCTGCATGCACAAGCGGCGTGTGCTGGTCCGGCTAGGGGAGCGGGGTGTCTTGGATATGTCCGTGTGCAGTACGTGCGGTAAATGTATCTCTGTGTTCTGGCTTGGCCGCTACAAGGACCGCAGCAGTCGATGATGTAAAGTGGCAAGCACCTCCTCCTAAGGGCACTGTCACGGTGTGGTTTGAATGCCACAGGACATGCGCGAAAAGGGCATTACAATGGTATGCCTTAGGAGTGCACAGGATACAACAGCGCAGCGCTCAAAAGTGTGGGGGCTCGTGGGAGAGAGGAGCAGCTGTTTGGCAGCGTAATACACAGTGAACCTGCCCATGTGCTACGTGCTGGGCATCTCATCCATGATGACCAGGGTCGCAGACATCCCACAACACCCACGACCGGCCTCTGTACACATCCTATATGAATGCAGCTGGAGAAGTTACTGTACGGATGAAAGGTTCTTTGGCTGAGCTATCTTGTGCTAGCACATCTGCTGCTCCGAGAAGGAAATTGCAAGTGGCCAGCCCCCCCTGACAGATATGATAATATTTGCATCCGTCTCTCACACTAGGCACTGCCCGATTTGAGAACAAGTACATATCCCACACTCAAAATTCCTTTGTCGTAGTTAGCGTGCGTGAAATAGCCTTCAAACGTACTCCCACCACACCCCTGCCCTGCACCCATTGCACACAGACCCGGCTCATTGCACTAAGCTGTGCCTCTTCACCCATAAGACTGGCACACAGCAACCCAGTTCAGCTACAAGCAGAGCCACTGACGCAATGGCAGGGAATCCCAAACAGATGGTCGACTCCATTCACGTCCACCTATACCTTTCACGTCTGCTGCATGTCCTGGGTGCACTGCCTTTGGCACTGCTGCGGATCACTTACTGATACCAAAGGGGATGATGGATGGAGCGCTTGAGCAAATCAAACACTCACCCCCAGTCAACTGATCTGGGTTTAATCCATCATCATTCTTAAGCTCACTCCACCACCCCAGTTCAGACATGGCCATATACAAATCAGTCTGACCCTGTGCCTCATGGGAACAGTCCAGCGCAAAACTGCCAAGCCATGTCTTCCCTGGACCAGAAACAAGCATCCTGGTACCGGTTTCGGGTTCATAACCCTCATCAGCCAGGCTATCTTGAATCCAGTGCCAAAGTGAGCAAGGGACCCACGTTTGGGCATACCCTGCCAACTTAGGGCGAACAAAGCGATACCAAAGGGAATGATGAACGGAGCGCTTGAGCAAATCAAACACTCACCCCCAGTCAACTGATCTGGGTTTATTCCATCATCATTCTTTAGCTCACTCCACCACCCCAGTTCAGACATGGCCATATGCAAATCAGTCTGACCCTGTGCCTCATGGGAACAGTCCAGCGCCAAAATGCCAAGCCATGTCTTCCCTGGACCAGTAACAAGCACCCTGGTACCGGTTACGGGTTCATAACCCTCATCGGCCAGGCTATCTTGAAACCAGTGGCAAAGTGAGCAAGGGACCCACGGCTGGGCATACCAGCTAGCTCAATTACCTACAACTGACACATTTCTCTGGTTTTGTATGAGTGAAATGTCCAATTAACTATAACGTCCCCGAAACCTGAGATGAAGGTGCAAGCCGTGTAGCTCATTTATTAGGCATAATGAGACAAGTGTCTTCCTTGACGCGTTTCACTCCATGAAGGAGCTTGGTCACATATATAAACAAATAAATAAATAAATAAATATATATATATATATATATATATATATATATATATATATATGTATATATATATAGATGTATATATATATATATATATTCCTTTCAAAGTCGCCCTGCAATGAGAGGCGCACTCCTCCAGCTGTGAGGTAACAACCCTTTATTTTCAAAAACCGGAGTGCAACTCCGACAATTTATGTCCATTTGCCTGATGCATTTTGGAGCTACTTTTCTCCTTCTTCAGAGGCATGTTGTCAGCACACTGCTGATAGTTTCCATCCGCCCCTCGCGTTACTGCCCCATTTTATAGACCTTCGGTGTGTCCATTTTGCTGGGGTGCACCCTGGGACTTGTAGTACAGGATTCAGCTTGTCAGCCTCTAGTGGCATGTGTGCTGCACAATATTTTAATGGACTGCTTTTCAGTGGCTGGAGGAGTGTGTCTCTTGTTGCAGGGGCACTTTGGAAGAAGATTAACACACGACGCGTCCCTCCGTGAAGAGTTCGCACCGCCCTTGTAAGATGCTGAGGGATCGTCTTTCCTGAACCCTTCAGGGACCGTGTGACGGCGCAGCCAGAATGCATTTGTGAAACAGAACTTGCCACTCTGAGGCCCACTGGAGGGCTGACATTGTTCCTTGAAATCGTCCAAATGCACGCAAACCTACTGGAAGGTAAAAATTAAAAGAGAATACACTGCAAGTCCCAGCGTGCACCTTAATGCAAACAATGGTGAATTAGGCACACCAGAGGCCACGTGAGTAATTGAAAAGGCGCAGGGGACTGTGGGAATCTTGAAAAAGCGTGTACATTGGAATTGCCTCTGAAGAAAGAGCATGAAGGCTCTGAAACGCGTCAGGCAAGAGGAAGATATTATCGGAATGGTAATGCTTGTTTCTTTTCAATAAATGATTTTGTGAAATCGATGGCTGGAGGAGTGTGTCTCTTGTTGCAGGGGCACTTTTGAAGAAGATTAACACAAGGCGTGTCCCGCCATGAAGAGTTTGCACCGCCCTTGTAAGATGCTGAGGGATCGTCTTTCCTGAACCCTTCAGGGATCGTGTGACGGCGCAGCCAGAATGCATTTGTGAAACCGAACTTGCCACTCTAAGGCCCACTGGAAGGCTGACATTGTTCCTTGAAATCGTCCAAATGCACACAAACCTACTGGAAGGTAAAAATTAAAAGAGAATACACTGCAAGTCCCAGCGTGCACCTTAATGCAACAATGGTGAATTAGGAACACCAGAGGCCACGTGAGTAATTGAAAAGGCGCAGGGGACTGTGGGAATCTTGAAAAAGCGTGTACATTGGAACTGCCTCTGAAGAAAGAGCATGAAGGCTCTGAAACGCGTCAGGCAAGAGGAAGATATTATCGGAATGGGAATGCCTGTTTCTTTTCAATAAATGATTTTGTGAAATCAGTGGCTAGAGGAGTACGTCTCTTGTTGCAGGGGCACTTTGGAAGAAGAATATATATATATATATATTACCTACTGGCGGTCGCCAGTAGGTATATATAGTTAGGATTTTTTCCCTATGGGATTTTTGAAAATTCTATGTCTAATAACTTTGGCGTTTGTGGACGGAATTGGCTGAAATTTTCTGGAAAATGGAACATTTTGTTTCTGAGCAGCCCCTGGAAATTTGGGGGGGTTCGTCAAGGGGGGGCCAAGAAAAAAGGGGGGTCCCAAAACGTGTTTTTAACATTGAGTTTTCTATAGGGCGGTTGGCCTCACTTTTAGCCCGAACCGCTGAATGGATTTCCACGAAACTTGGCAAAATTGTAGGGACTGGTAGCCCGATGTGCCTTTGCTAGGTCTCAATATATGTGCTTCAGTGGATTTTGAGAAATTAACGTTCAAAAAAAGATATATATCTGTAAGTGCGCTCCAGGCAGCGCTCCGGTTCGCGGACTTGACGCGTAACGGAACTTCGCGTAGCGAAGCTGATTGGCTCTCCGGTGTCTGTCAACATTCTAAACAGTCCGGAGCGGCCGCCATCTTGTCTCTCGGTAGGATTGAGAGACAAGAGGAGGCCAAAACAAAGGGGGAAATGACCATAAGGGGGCACAGTAGATCCTCCCTGACCCCCTAGGTTTGATGTGGAGGCTTTAAAAGGGCCCCGCGGGGCAAAAAAAACAACAACTTTTTTTTTGTTTTTTTTGCGTGGGTAGCGCCCGGTTCGCGAACCGGGAAGCGTTCTGGGCAGCGTACTATAAGGAAAAAAGAATGATAGACTTTTCAAATACTGTATGTTAATTGATTGTTGGTTTTGTTGATTATTTTTTAATTTTTTTATT
This sequence comes from Lissotriton helveticus, assembly GCF_964261635.1. Lineage (NCBI taxonomy): Eukaryota > Metazoa > Chordata > Amphibia > Caudata > Salamandridae > Lissotriton > Lissotriton helveticus. Next base: position 791,039,625 of record NC_136068.1, read on the forward strand.
TTTTAAGCAATTATTTATTATTGTGATTGTGTTTCAAAATTTAATAACATTTCTAACATTTAACTAGTTTATGAATTACATATAAAAATGATTAAAGACTCAAACAATTTTTTAATATTACATACAATTTTATTTTTCGGATTGTTTTTCAAAATTTAATAGAACGTCTAGCATTTGACTGTCCGATATGTCCTCTTGTTGAGTGAACATAAGTTCCCACATTTGACCGTCATCATAATGAAGTAAATGATCCACAGATTCTACACATTGAACTAATTCATGGTCCCGTGATTCATCCATGAAATCTGAGTCATCATTGTCCTCAATATCTTTTTCTGTGTTGTTCTCCAGAACAATTTCGAAGGAAATATTCTGCTCTCCTTCCATTTTCTTGCTGTAATTTGCATAAAAAATAAATATATCAGTAGAGATAGGGCACTGTTGGGTTTAGGTTCAGACAGGTACTAGTGAGTTTATAACAGAGAAGTAATCTATGGGCACTGTATGGTTTCAGGCGTGAAGTAGTACTATTAAAAAGTGCCTGTGAAAATTATACCACAGAAACCTAAATCAATCCATAATTATAATAAAGAAGCCTTTCTCAATGTCTAACTCTTACAGAGGGATAGTATATAACTATCTGAAAATGTTTACCATATTAACTTATAGTGCACAATATACTTCAGTTTTTAAATTAACAACTTACCTTTACAAAGAAGTTGAAGTGATTAGTGAAAATCCTATTGAAATGTACACCAGGAAGTAGTAGTCAAAATGGCTGTGTTTCCTTCTCTTCCTTTATATATATTCAGGTATATAACCAATGAAATGTCAGGTAAAAAAAGTAGAAAATGAAAGTAACATTTTAATTGGTTGTCAATTCCAACACTTCAGATGTGTTTTGTGAAGTAATTTACCTCAGGGTATTTAGAGAGGTCTACAGGCTAAATGGTTAAATGGAATTTCAATCAAATTTGTGAAAATGGTAGGGATTGGTATGTAGTATGAGCTAATCTATATTTGGTGAAATTGTCTCCAGTCGCTTTTCTGTAAACTACTTTCCCACCTTTTTTGATGGTGCGCTTCCCAGGAAGCGACCCGGTACGCGAACTGGCGAGCGCCCCGGTATGCGAACCTTAAGCGTTACGGGAGTCCACCATTTTGTGTTTCGGTCGAATTAAGATACAAGATGGAGGGCAAATAATGTTCAGAATGGGTAGAAGGGGGCACAGTAGACTTATCTTGACCCCCTAGGTTTTCTGAGGGTGGCTGAGGAGGCCCATATGTGCGAAAACAAAACATTTTTTAAAAAATTTAGCGAGGTTAGCTCCCGGTTCGCGTACCGGGTAGCGCCCCAGGGAGCGTACTTTGTTGAAAATTTGTGAAAAAAGTTAGAGTAAAATAATAATTGTGAGTGATCAGATGTAGGGTAGCTCTGAGAAGAGCTTTTGGGTTTATGGTACATTTAGGTACTTATAAGTAGGTACCAATGCACAGTCTTAAATTCAGAATGAAAATTCTGTTGCCCTCATCTGAGAAGTGAACTCCATCTCCTCTGTAGATATCTTGCATGTAGTAACGCAAGTTATTGTTGTACACGAAGCCCATTCCATGGTCTCTCATGTAAGCTGAAACAGATTTGTTTACATGCTTCCTCGACTTCTCAATTTGTGGACAAAATTGGTTTGACCACCTCCATTTCTGTCTTTGGCATATATTTGAATATACCAAGGCAGTCTGAGGAAAAAGTGCCATTAATTGCTCAAAGGTGTCCTTTAAAAGCATTTCCAGACCTACCCCAGTCAAAGTGCCCAAATCATTACCTCCACAGTGCACAATTAATAGGTCAGGTTTTGGCAAATGCATAAAGGTTTTCACCAATGGTATCAATTGGTGACATTTTAATCCTCTGTGGCCAAACCACTTAATTTCCACATCTTGTAAATTGAGGTTAGGTAAATTCCTGTTCTCAGCATACCTCTGAGCCCAATAGATGTAACTATGTCCAACAATCCAGACAGAAAACATGGTGAGAGAAGGTTCTCCTGCAGTCAGATGAAGTGTGGCAATGAAATGGCAGTTGAAAAAATAAGAGTTTAAAATGAAAAAAACTGTGGAGTTTCTGTGTTAATGAAGCAGTAACAGTGATTGGTGGATTTTGATTGCTGAAAACAGAAAGTTAGGGTGCATGGATGAGTTCTTTGAAAGATGTATTTTGAGTGGTCAAGAAAAAATCATTAAATGAAAGAATGCACTGGATATGAGGTGCACTGAGAGTTCAGAGTTCAATTGCAACATTGTTGTGTGAACTTGCAAACACCAGAGGTCTTCCAAGAGGTGGTTGCTATGCAAAAAAGGCAGAAAGGGCAGAGGGGGGAAGGGTTTTGATTTGAAAAAAAGTGAGGGAAGAGTTTTGATTGGGTGACATGAGAGATATGTGTGAAGAATTACAGCATTTCTGTGCTTTTGATAGCTGCAAACTCTGGAGTGCATACCTTTTGCTCTGCTGAAGACAAATTGGTGTGTTTCTGAGACTGTTTTGAAACTCAAAGTATTTGCTAAGGTGAGAAAAGATTTCTTTAATTTAGATAGAGAATAGTGTGCTTTAAGGAGAAAATTATGAAGAAAGTTGTGTTTTTCAAATGTTGCTTTGTCTCAAGTGTTTTACAAATAGATTTTGTTTCTTTGAGAAATTGTAATTGGAGAAAATGTGAAGTATTAGTACTGACAGGGTTTTTTTGTGCATAGGAGCTGTGGAGTGTTTTCAAATTATGACTTGAAAATCGTTTTTGAGGAAAAGGAATGGTTATAATATTTATGACAAGGACATAATGGTGTATGCTTCTTTATAAGGCAATTGAGTGTCTCTGATGTTATTTTTCCCATTTTAATGTAAGACCTTTCCCTGTGGAGCAAATTGCTTGTAAATATGCTCCCACCTGTGCATGGCAAATTTAGATTTTGAATGTTTGCGTTACATAGCCATGTTAAAAGTGACACAAACATGCTGCAAAGGCAATCAAAAAACGCTTTTATGTGTCTTAAGGACATTTTAAGTCATTTCCCCATGTGCAGTGTTTTCAAATTATGATTTGAAAATCGTTTTTGGGGAAAAGGAATGGTTTTAATATTTATGACAAGGACATAATGGTGTATGCTTCTTTATAAGGCAATTGAGTGTCTCTGATGTTATTTTTCCCATTTTAATGTAAGACCTTTCCCTGTGGAGCAAATTCCTTGTAAATATGCTCCCACCTGTGCATGGCAAATTTAGATTTTGAATGTTTGTGTTACATAGCCATGTTAAAAGTGACCCAACCATGCTGGAAAGGCAATCAAAAAACGCTTTCATGTGTCTTAAGTACATTTTAAGTCATTTCCCCATGTGCAGTGTTTTCAAATTATGATTTGAAAATCGTTTTTGGGGAAAAGGAATGGTTTTTAAATTTATGACAAGGACATAATGGTGTATGCTTCTTTATAAGGCATTTCAGTGTCTCTGATGTCATTTTTCCCATATTACATTAAAAGACCTTTCCCCGTGGAGCACATTCCTTGTAAATATGGTCCCACCTGTGCATGGTAAATTTAGATTTTGACTGTTTGAGTTACATAGCCATGTTAAAAGTGACCCAAAAAAGTTGCAAAGGCTTTAAAAAAAACACTTTCATGTGTCTTAAGGACATTTTAAGTCATTTCCCCGTGGGCAGTGTTTTCAAATTATGACTTGAAAATCGTTTTTGAGGTAAAGGAATGTTGTTAAAATTTATGTGCGCCATATGCCCCCAAATTTCTTTTTCAGGGGTGCAGCAGGGTGTTCTTGAGACACCCCTGCACCTTTGGAAAAATTCCTAATTTGTGATGAGCTAATTGCTAATCGCAAATTGCACCTTCATTCCTATGGGCCTGCTGGCCCATGGAAATGAATGGGAAATTTGCAATTAGCAATTTGCTCATCGCAAATTCGGAATGGTAAAGAATCGCTATTTATTCCTTAAAATTCGCTATTTAGGAAATGCAAAATAGTATGATGATACATATGGCGGTTCATCTCTAACAAGATAAGAAGCTTAGGGATACATTTATGATGACTGGCGCAATGAAGTGGACATCACTTACTTCATTGGTAGACCTTTACATGTATTATCTCCTCTGTATTCTTCATCAAGCGTAACTTTCATCTGCAATCCTGAGTAGGCCTCACCTTAAACAAACCTCTGGATAGGCCACACCTTATCGTCATCCTGAATTAATCATTTAAAATGCTAGGGACAGATTTATGATAGGTGTATGCCTCTTTTGCGCCACTGTGCGTCACTTTTCTGATGCAGCGGCGGTGCAAAAGATTTGCTATGAGGCGACAAAATTACAAATTGATGCATTTAGGCAGATGTGTCATGGTGTAAAAAAACCGTGCCACATGAAACCGATGCAGCAGTGATGCAAAGGATGCACCATGTTGCAAGACAGGCCTCACTTGGGGCCATATGTATCAAGCTAATTAGCATTCGCAAAGGCCGAAATTCTGCGAATTTCGGCCTTTGCGAATGCTAATTAGACAAATGGTATGTATCAAACAAGTTTGATGCAAAATAAGGAATAGCAAAATTTGCTATTCCTTATTTTGCGATTGCACTGAAGGATTTGCAAATTTTGCGATTCCTTAAATGCAATGTATCAAACAAAAAATATGCAAAAAATGCCATTAAGGATTTGCAAATTACCACCAACTTCTAGTTGGTGGTAATTTGCGAATTCTTTTCAAAAAGCTTTTTTTCCAAAAAACAAAAGGTGCCATATGATGCCCATACATGCCCTTAGGGCATGTATGTGCGCCATATGCCCCCAAATTTCTTTTTCAGGGGTGCAGCAGGGTGTTCTTGAGACACCCCTGCACCTTTGGAAAAATTCCTAATTTGCGATGAGCTAATTGCTAATCGCAAATTGCACCTTCATTCCTATGGGCCTCCTGGCCCATGGAAATGAATGGGTAATTTGCAATTAGCAATTTGCTCATCGCAAATTAGGAATAGTAAAGAATCGCTATTTATTCCTTAAAATTCGCTATTTAGGAAATGCAAAATATTTTGATGATACATATGGCAGTTTATCTCTAACAAGATAAGAAGCTTAGGGATAGATTTATGATGACTGGCGCATCACCAGGGATGTGCCAGTCATCCTGCGCCGCTGTTCCGCCACCCATGGTGTGCTGCATTTACAATGCGGCGCAGCATGGGGCAAAAATGGCACAGATGCGTGACGCATCTGTGCCGTTAAGGTGGCGCATTGCTGGAGTTGTATCGCAAGTGCGATGCAGCTCCAGCAAGGCTCAGGGGTGCCCCATCTCCACAATGTTGCGTCAAGACCTATGCCTGCTTCAAGCAGGCGCAGGGTTTTGACGCAGCTTTCTCCTATCTGATTGTAAATGCGGCACACCATGGGTGGCAGAGCAGCGGTGCACGTTAACTGGTGCATGCCTGGGGATGTGCCAGTTAACATAAATCTGCCCCTTTACATTTAAGTATGTGCAGGGGACACAGAGTCGGTGAGGCTTATCCAAGGTTAAGAAGAGATGAGTCCTGTTCAGTGAAAAATTAGACATAGGCTTCACCTGCTCAGCATGCTGGACATGGCTAAATAATAGCTGCAAAATGTTACTCTTGTTAAACAATTTTACTATTATAATCTCTGAGATTTGTCTCTTACTCTGCAACATCTCATTGTTGTTATCTTTCTTTAAAGATAAAGACAACATCAACATGAGCGACAATCAGCAATCAGTTGATTTCGACCTCATCATTGAACTCGTAATTGAAACATCAGTGGATGTTGATCCCTTGGATGATTTAAATCCTGAGGATGAAGAAGAACGTGATGAGGATGCAGATTTGTCAGAATTATATGACATAGGATGGGAAGCTGACGTGCTTGAGCCTATGGAACTATAAACATTTATTTTAAAAATTTATAATAAATAAAAAGTAAAAATGTAAACCGTTTAATTTAAAAATAAAGACACCTTCAAAAACAGGTTATGTGTAGTGTCTTCAATAAAATATTAAAATATGCTCATAAAATTAGATCAGATTCACATATAAAATAGCACAGGTAAAATGAATATAAATTCCATTTCTTTTCTGCTATTTCTGTATTCTAAATTTGCCAAGCACTAAAAAATCTTCTATGTAAAAATGTCAAGTAGTGTTTTAAGTTTTTGATTACTGTTATTGATTTACTGTTGTGTAATAGTGGTTAATAACATTTTTTTATATATTTTACCACAGATTCAACTGCAGATCATTTCAAGATTTCAGCATGCCAACTAAAGAAAGACTGAGAAAGGCTGCAAAACGTCAAAGACAGCAGGTCAATGAAAAAAAGCAGCAGTCCTCTAACAAAAAGATTTGTCAAGTCACCAAGAAAGCACCGGGTAAGAGTACAAAAACATTCATAAGAAATATCTGTAGTAAAAAAAATATTACTACAGAAAATGTTTCAGTCCAGAAAAAGAGAAGCAATTCAAATGGAAAGGAAAGGCCAATGAAAAATGTTACTGCTAGAGCAAGAGATAACTCTGTGCATGATAGTAGAAGGAAACAACAGTTTAGGGACATTCGTAAACGAATGTTCCGCAACAGGATAATTGGCAATTTGTTAAAAAATATTAAGAAAGGTCAACAGAAAGTGTTTTTTTATAAGAGAAAAAAAAAAGTTGAGAAAGTTATTGATCAGGCATTTGAAATTAAACGTAAGTTATTTATTTTGATAATCAATAGAATTAGGAAGCTAAACAAGGCAATTTATGATTTCAAAAGAAATAGTAGATGGAAGAGAATAGTTAATCGTAGTAATTTTTGTGAAGTTTTTTCTGGAGAATGGATGCATAGTTCAAGCTGTGAGGCATTTTTTAATGAGGAGAGTTATTTCCAGGATAATGATTTGGTGCATGCAGTTGACACCAGTGGTCGAGCTTATGAAGTGAAAGATGGTTGTCCAGTTGAAAAAGAAAAACGTGTGACAACAGAGGCAGAAGAGGTGTTAGGTAATGAGGTTTTAGGAAGACATCCTAAGGGTCCTGTGTACACCTGGAAGTGTAGTAGTATTTGCAGTGTGCGACAGGATTCCATCAATTTGCTTTGTGATTTTGTACGGTCATTTAATAAGAAAAGTTTGAAGCAGAAAATGAAGTTGTTGCAAGAATTAGATCCTTGCAGAGTGAGAGAAGTGACAGGTTTGCATGGTCATCCACTGGGTTGTCTTTCCAGGAGAGTATGCCAGAGTGTTTTTCATCATTTCAGGATGCTAGCAGTGCATCATAATAAAGTGAGGAAATTAGTTAGAATGTTGTATTATGCTAAGAGTCCAGCAATTATGCTTAAACAATTATGCGCTGCTCTTTTGCATGGTTCTGAAATAGATGTGAAGAATATATGTGAAGAAATTGAGTTTTGTTACTTTGGAAGTAAAGAGGAGAATGTTGAAATTGACCAAGAAGAAGCGGGTAATGTGGAAGATAGTGTACAGGTTTCCAGTACAGATAATTTCCAGAGGGAAATTGCGACGTTTCAGGTCAAATCAAGTGAGAGGCCAAATTTCACCTGTGTGTGTTGTCGACGCACTTATTATAAGAATCAGACTAAGTTAGTGGATTTATATGCAAAAAGTGAAAGGGAAAATAATAGTGAATGGAAGGATTTCGCAACATACTTGATGGTAGAAAATTGTTTTGATTTGGAATTGGATCAACGTGTGTGTACTTATTGTTGTAATAAATTAAATCAAAACCAGATGCCTGCTAGAGCAGTTCATAATAATCTGGAATTGGTTGAGATTCCTTCTGAATTGAAGGATTTAAATACTTATGAATCTATTTTGATTCAAAGTATCCATCCCTTTCAGGCTATTGTAAGAATGGAGACAAAGACAGGGAAATTGCCTCCATCAGATTTACAGAGAGGATTAAAGGGAAGAGTTGTTTATTTGCCTCTAGATTTGAAGAAGAACATTAACACAATTGGAGTAGAAAAAGTGGAAGAGGAACCTCTGGTTATCTTAGTTAATGGGGTTCCGACAAAGAATAAGAAAATATGGCAAGATTTAGTGGATGTTAGGAAAGTTAAAAAGGCAACATTGTATTTGAAAAAAAATAATAAATACTATAAGAATGTATATGTTGCAGAAGAGGAAGTAAGTGAGGAAGAGGATAGTGATTTGTGTGCTGGTCAAATTGAGAAAGTAGAACCCTCTACTAGTGAAGAAATATATGAACATTATAGTGTTCATCCTTTGCATTCCAAGGAAGTCATGGGGAATGCTATTGAGTTGTTTCAAATGAAACAAGCCAAAGGGAGTCCCATTAGTGTTTGGGAGGAAAGTTTGGAAGCTCGGTGTTTCCCACAGCTTTTTCCAACAGGTCAGGGAGGAAGATATGATGAGCGACCTCATCAAATTCCTGCTTCTGAATACCGGACTTTGCGATTGTATGCAGGAGATGCTAGGTTTCGACAATGCATTCCTTATTTGTTTCATCTCCTGTTTGAAAGCGATCTGTCTGGACTGTCATATGCAGTGAACCACATCTTGAAAAGTGGTATACACATGCAAAACATCTCGGCAAGTGACTTTATGGATAAAGTCAATGTCCAAGACAGTATTTTGGATTCTCACCTGATTAATCTCATGGCGTGTCAGCGTGGTACTAATGAGTACTGGTACCGTCGTCATGGTGATTTAAAATGTATGCTGAGGAATTTAGGAACTCCCACATGGTTCCTCACTCTGAGCTGTGCCGAGTATGGCTGGGAAGACTTACTTGAATTTCTACGAGAGGCAAATGCTAACGTAGAAAACATCGAATTCAAGACACCCGGAGAACTGTGCTCTTTGGATCCAGTCAATGTATGTAGGTACTTCAATCATAGATTTGAAGCTATGATGTCTTTCATCATGAATAAGAAGAATCCACCTCTTGGAGAGGTGTTGGATTTCTTCTGGAGAAAGGAGTACCAAGCAAGAGGTGCTCCTCATATACATATGTTGCTGTGGATCAAGGATGCACCTAAATTTGGAACGGATCCAGAAGACTCAGTGATGAGTTTCATACAACAGTATTCTACGTGTGCTGTTCCAAACGCAAAGGAGAAGAAAAGCCTAAGAGAAAAAGTTCTACGTTTCCAAAGCCATCGATGTGGAAAGTACTGTCGTCGTAAATTCCGAAACAAAGACAAGTTCTACACCAAATGTCGTTTCGGCTTTCCACGACCGGTGATTTCTAAAGGAAGAGTGAACAGTTTGATGTCTTCACTGCGACATAATGTGATGAAGAAATCACCTAAAAACACATACAATTTGAAGAGGAACGAAGAGTCTAAGTACATCAACGACTACAACCCGGTGATTTTGTCCATGTGGAATGCTAACATGGATATACAGTTTGTGGCTGATAACTGTATGGCTGTGGCTCGGTATGTGACATCTTACATCACCAAAAAAGAGAAGACAGAATTGAAGGATATGTGGGAGGACATTTCCCATGAAAAGAGCCTCAGCAAGAAGTTGTACAGTTTCAGTCTGAAGATGTTGTCGCATCGAGAAATCGGAGCTTACGAATGTTCTGACCGGTTGTCTTCAGCAAGTCTCTATGCCAAGTCCAGGAGTATCGTTTGGGCGAGTCTTGGTCTTGCTGCAACGCGTAATCGAGTTCTCAAACCTGTGCGGGAAATTGAGTATTTGGCGGAAAAGGAGCCAAACAGTACCGACATTTTGAAGACCAACATGTTGGATACATATTATCCAAATCGAAGCAGTCACCTCGAGAATGTTTGTCTGTATGAGGTTCTTCAAAATTACATATTCAAGAGGAACATCAAAGAAGATACTGAGAAAGGAGTGTATGCTGTAATAGGAAGTGAGGGATGTCTGGTCAAGCAAAGAAAATGCCACTTGATAAACCATCGAAAATTGAGTGGCGAATCTTCTGAAAAAAAGGAGTTTTTCTATTTAGCACTTTTGCAACTTTTCAAGCCTTGGCGTGCAGAAGAGGAACTGCTTGGAGATTTCCTCTGTTACGAAGACTCTTTCAATGCCGCCAAGGAGACCATAGAATGTCCTGCTTTTCCCAAATATGTAGAAATGTTGAATGTGGAAATCGAGCAGGAAGCAACGATTGCAGCCGAGATTGCCAGAGACAGTTCTCAGGACAGTCAGAGTTCTGCTTCATTGAGTCAGGATCCACTAGGAGGACCTGTTATCGAAAATGAAGCTGCCACTGCTATGAATGAAGTGGAAAGAGCCATGGCACATGCTCAGGAGGATGCGGTTAACTTAGAAGAGTTGGAAAGACAACTCAACGTTGAGCAGAGGAAAATATATGACGAAGTTACCATGCAAATTGATCATGGATTAAGTCATGACAAGAAAGAGTGCTCATGTACGTCGTTGAAGCCTGTCCGACTGTACGTGAGTGGAGAAGCGGGAACTGGAAAAAGTTTCCTTATTAAAGCAATTTCATGTTATTTGCAGGAAAGGACAGAGTCATCGCTGTCTTGTGTTGTCACCGCTCCAACTGGACTGGCAGCACATAACATTAAAGGGATTACTTTACATCGTTTACTGATGCTGCCAGTGGAGCATGACAACAAATTACAATATCACAAGCTATCTGGAGATGCTTGTTGTGAAGTTTCAAGAGTCTTGAGGAAAATGAAACTTCTTATCATTGACGAAGTAAGCATGGTTTCCAATGTCATGCTTGCTTTTGTGCATTTGAGAATGCAAGAAGTTCTCAAAACAGAGTATGATGTCTTATTTGGTGGCAAACACATCATTGTTTTCGGAGATCTTCTGCAGCTGACACCAGTGAAAGGGCAACCTGTGTTCAAAATGCTCACGCATGAAGATACCAGGAAGTGCCTAGGGAGCATTGGCAACGTCAATATTTGGTTAAACTTCAATTATGCTGAACTGCATGAAAATATGCGTCAGGCGAAGGATGAAGTTTACAAGACTATTCTACAAGATGTTAGAATTGGAAAAGTGACCGAGCATGGGAAAGAAGCTTTACATGCACGATTACTGTCAAATTTATATCCAGAACAAGATGTTGTGCCTGAGAATATTTTTCAGAAAATTCCTTAGAACAAATCTGGAATATGTTTGATGCCAACTCTTGCAGAATGTGCCAAATTCAACAACAAAATGTTGCATTTAGAAAAGCAAGAGATTGTGAAACTGGAAGCTATTGACAGAGTAGAGCATATGGGATCAACAATTATTTTGTCTGAGAATTTGAAAACAAAATTGGATTCATTAGAGAAGAGTATATCTAAAACTGCAGGTTTTGAAAAGACTCTGAATGTGTGCTTGAACTGCCGTATAATTTTAAGAAGGAATTTACATGTTGAAAGAGGTCTGGTAAATGGATCAATGGGTAATGTTGTTGATTTTGTGAAATAGAGATGGAATTGAATTTTTAAAAATTAAATTTGATGACATTGAGGAAGTACAGCTAATTGGTCGTTGTTCTGCTAGATTTTTGCTTGTAAAAGACTTATATGCTCGCCGTAAGCAGTTTCCTGTTTGCTTGGCATATGCGGTGACAATCCATAAATCGCAAGGTTTAAGTGTAGACAGTGCATTGGTGAATATTGGCAGTTCTGTGTTCAAGGAGGGTATGGCATATGTGGCATTGTCACGAGTTAGAACTTTATCGGGATTGTACTTGATTGAGTGTGATGTCACAAACATTTGTGCGGATCTAGATTGTGTTAAGGAATACAATAGGTTAAGAAGAGAGTATGCGCCACATTTGCCTCAGTATCCTTTGTTTGAGAAACGTGTGGTAGGCCTGAAACGAAGAAATGTGACCAATACTGGGGAGGTTGTAGCAAAAAGACGAAAAGTCGATGAACCTGAAATTATAAGCAGAAACAAAAAGGATTCTGTTGAAGATGTTGTTGGTTTTCAATTTGAAAACAGTTCTGGTGTCAACTGCTATGCTAATGTAGTGGTTAATATTTTGTTTTCTCTAGAAAATGTAAAAGAAGAGATTATAGTCAATTCTGATCAAAGATTTTGCAGTTTGTTAAATTCTGTGTTAGAGAAATGTAGCACTGATAGAACAAACATAGAAAGTGTGTCTGAAATTCGAAATCTGTTAGACAGATGTTCAGGCCAAACACAATTCTCTCAAAATATTCAGCAAGATTGTCAGGAGTTTTTAATGTATATGCTTGATGTATTGCATGCTGAAGGTGTAGATGTAGATCACCTGTTTGGGCTTTCTTATCAATGGTAGCATGACTGCGAGAACTGTAGGGTATCAAGTACTACTAGTGTAGACTAAGAAAGATTTATATATTTAACTTTGCCAGACAGTAAATCAGTCTCTTTTAATAAGCTAGTAAAAGCAGCTGATCACAACATGGAGTTTAGCCAATGTAAATCTGAAATGATGTCCACATTATTTATACGAACATATGGCCAGTATATCATTTTAATGTTCCAACGATGTAGGCCTGATGGAACAAAATTGACAACTTTAATTAAAAATGTTGTGGCTTCACAGTTGTCAATATCAGGAAGGACTTTTGTAACTGCAGCAATTATATATCATGACGGTCCTTCAATAACATCAGGACATTACACAGCTTATTTAAAGTCTAGAAATGGCTGGTCATTCTGCAATGATTCTGTTTTAATTTTCAAAAAAAAATTGCCATATGACCTTAAAAACTCTTACCTGGTGTTTTTAAAACCAAAATTTTAGGGAAACAATCTCGGGATGTGCTCTGAGGAATTTCAAGAAGTTCTAATGGCTCCTACACAATTTGGCCTTGAGGATAAGTGTAGTACAGAGACATAACTTCTTACCATAACAGTTGACATCATCGAAAAATAACTGCACTTTGAATGAGTTCAGAAAAACTGATTCTTTTTATAAGCTAATTGAAGCAGCCAATCAAAACATGGAGTAGAGGGAATGTAAGTCTGCAATGCTGTCTACTGTTTTATATTGCTTTGTGATTAAAAGTGATGTAGAGAATTAAATAATTGTAGTAGTCATAGAGGTAGTGTAAATCTGCTTCATAGTAAGCAGTATCAGTGTCATAGGAAATGTAGAACATGACTGAGGAAGAAGGGGTAGATATTACTAGTCCAGGATTGTGAAAATGATCTTCAACATTTTAATTCTGAAAGTTGCGGAAATGCCAAATGACGGGATTGGCTTACAAGAAATCCAAGAGTTATAAATGGCTCTGACAAGATTTGGCCTTGTGGAAACTTGTGGTAGAGAGCAAGAAGTCATTTATTGTATGTAACATGTTTTTCAAAACGATGGAGGTTTTCTTACAGAAAGTGGCGGGCTGAAAGTAATAACAGCACAACAGAGTGTAAGCTGTTCATAGGACATCCTTCGACGTCATGGAAAGTAAGTTAACTTTAAGGAGTTCTGAATTCTGATTTGTTATGTTGTATGGGTTTTTTAAACACAATCATTTTGATTGTGTTTTTTTTTCCCCGCTGTTATATGATGAATACCTTCAAGTCACTGTTTTTAGTGAAATTTGATACATTCTGAGAACAGCAAAAATAAACCATTTAACATGTATAATTAATTCTGTACTGTTTCCATTTATGATGTACATTTAGAACTGTGTAGGAGGCATGGAGAAGGAGAGGCTTCTGTAAGTGTCAAAGTTCTTGCATACAGTGCTCATATTCTACGTAGTCTTTCATATGATAGACTACATTTCCACAATGAGATACCTAAGCAAAGGAAACACAGGTCATATGATTGTGGAATGAGCAAAAAAATGTGCATGTTTTTCAATTATATTACCTGTGTTTCCTAACATTACACACCACATTGTGTAGATGAGGTTTAGGCCTGTTCCTGGAGACAGAGGAGGTCTGACATTTGTTCAAGAGTGCAGTGGACATTACTCACTTCGTTGGTAGGCCTCCACATGTATTATCTTCTCTGTATTCTTCAACAAACCTAAATTCCATCTGCAACCCTGAGTAGGACTTACCTGAAACAAATCTGTGGATAGGTTACACCTTATTGGCATATTGAAACAATCATTTAAAATGTTAGGGTCAGATTTATGGTGGCCGTGCGCCTCTTTTGCTCCATTGTGGGTCACTTTTGTGTGAAAGATGCACCATGTTGCAAGATAGGTTTCAGTTCATCTCCAGCAAGATACCATCAGTTTAAAATGTATATAATTAGCATTGTGTAGGGGGCATGCAGAAGCAAAAGCTTTTATAAGTGTCAAAGTTGTTGCATGCAGTGCTGCACTTCTAGGTACTGTTTAATATGCTGGACTACATCTGCACTATGAGATACCTAAGCAAAGGCAACACAGGTGATGTGATTGTGAAATGAGGAAAAGAAACTCCACATTTTTCAATTACATCACCTGTGTTTCCTAAGTTTATGAATGACATTGTGCAGATGAAGTTTAGGTCTGTCCACGGACACAGAAGAGGTCTGGCCTTTGTTCAAGAGTGAAGTGGACATGACTTACTTCATTGGTAGGCCTTCACATGTATTATGTCCTCTGTTCTCTTCAACAACTCGAAATTTCATTTGGAACCCTGAGTAGGTCTCACCTCAAACAAACCTCTGGATAGAAAACATCTTATTGGCATCCTGAAGCAATCATTTAAAATGTTAGTGTCTTGCGACACTTTTGTGAGACAACAGCAGTGCAAAAGATGCACCATGTTTTAAGATAGGCCTCACTTCATCTGCATCAAGATACTGTTAGTTTAAAATGTATATCTTTAGGACTGTGTAGGGGGCATGGAGAAGCAGAAGCTTCTGTCAGTGTCAAAGTTGTTGAAAAACTGTTTGTCCTTCAATCTTTTCCCTTGTCTTTTCTAATTTTTAAATACATGTTTTAATATTTTTCAAATGTTTGTTCTCTCTTTCACAGATTGAAAGTATAAAAACAAAAAGTGAGTAATTTAACGACAATTATAAGATAAATGTTTTGTAGTCTTTTCGTTACATTTCTATCACATTCACCTACTAGTAGTTCGACAGCTTCATTTCTTTAACCCTCAATTTCCTGCCTTTGCTACTTTCCTCATTCCTTTCCCTATTACCTTCTTACTCAACTCCTTCCACTCTTTTTCTCAGTCCCTCTCTTCTCATAGTTCCTCACTCTTGTTCACTCACTCCGTCTCTATTACTCTTAGTGTCTTTGACTGATCACTCTTTCACTACTTGTTCATAATGCTTTCTCTGTGTAGTTGAAGCACACTAAGGGGCATATTATGAACACAGCCAATAAAATTATTGCTGTTTTTATTGGCAGAAAACTGGTGCAAAAGTGGTTTTAGCAGCAGTTTTCTGCCGCAAAAGCGGCTTTGGTGACATATTTCTGCCGATAAAAGCTGCAAAACTTTTATTGCCTATGTTGATGATATGGCTCTATGTTATTTACATTTCTTTGCTGTTTCAATTAATCTTTTTCTGTTATTTTTTGTTTTCTGTTTTCTATTTTTTCTCTCTGTTATTCCCCATGTTTTAATCTTATTTTGAACATTCACTCACATTCTCCAAGAAACTCTTCTTTGTTATTGTTCTACTCTCTTTTTTTTCTTTCACTTCCTTATCTATTTTGTTTTTCACAATTATACCCTCTTCCGTCTTTTCTTCGGTAAATAGATCTATTAAACAGTATCTCTGGTTTACTCCCTATAGCTGTCTTTCTTTTAACATCACTCTCTGTTTACTTTCCTTATACTTACTCTTCTTTTTTTTTTTTTTTAATTTTTGGGTTCGCTCCCGGTTCGCGAACCGGGAAGCGAACGGGGAAGCGAACCAAAAGAAATAGAGCTTGCCAGAGTGCTAAACATTCTAGCAATTTTTTTTGAAAGGGAAGGTAGCTCTGAAAAGAACTTTTTTTAATGTTTTTGTTGTTTTATATTTTTTTTTTATTTTTCTGAACATTTTTTGTTTTTTTTGTATTTTTTGAACAATTTTATATTTTTTTTGGTTTTTTGGGGGGGAAACAACAAAAAACAGGCATTGAAAAGGGCTCAACAGGAGCAAAAAAAAAATTACTGTCTGGGGCGGTTAGGGCAATTATGATTTTCATAAGCTACGTTGATTAACGTTATGCTCATGTTTCCACAGGAAAGCAATGCACCGCAATGCAAACAGGTGAACTTGATGTGTGCAAAGTTCTCTTGAATGTTTGGCACGGTTTCCCGTGCCTCTGCTCCTGACAACGATATTTGAGAAGTTGACCTGGCCACAGGAGTTGTTGTTGGGTTCTCCTGCAGGTCACATATCTCTGCCCGGCTGTAATTCAATGGATGCCACCTGTTCATGTGCCGATGCATGGTATAGTTCCCATAGCTATACTTTTTATCAGTCCCTCTTGATAACTTGTCTTTGCAAATGAGGCAGGTGACATACCTCGCATTTACTTTCTTCTGCCCTGGAGGGAGTGAAAAAAACTGCCAAATGAAACTGGCTTTCCTATGGGAAACCCGGGGCACCTCTTCCAAGAACTGTGGTCCTTCTGTCTCCTCTTCCTCTAGTTCTTCCTCTTCCTCCTCTGTGTTGGTGATGACCTGGGGAGGTGGTCCTCTCTTCCCATGAGGAGGTGGAGGTGGTGGTGGGGGTGCACCAGCTGAAGCAACTACTGAAGCCATTGCTCAAGTATGAAATAAGGTCTTCCTCTCACAAAGATGAAAGTCAGAGTGAGGAAAGAAGGAGGGGGTTTCATCATTTGGGAAAAACAATAATTCTAAACCAATGAAAAGTGTTATTTTTAGGTCACCTGACCTAACCTTACATCATTATGAAACCAAAAGTGAAATGAACCAATGAAAAGTTTTATTAACAAGTCACATGACCTCTTACGCTTATGTTACGCGCTGCGGAACGCGCCCCGGATCGCTTCCGGGTCGCTGCGCTTCGCGCCTCGGTTCGCGCTCCGGAGCACTTCCGGGTGCGCTAACGCGGCGCGTCATAAGACGCATTACGCGGCAATGCGATACGTCGCGCTTTCGCGACGCGCCCCGGATCGCTTCCGGGGAGCTGCGCTTCGCGTCTCAGTTCGCGTACCGGAGCACTTCCGGGTACGCTAACGCGGCGCGTCATAAGACGCATTACGCGACAACGTGATATGTCGCGCTTCCGCAACGCGTCACGATGTTCATTTCTAACGCGGCAGTTCCGCAAACGGAACGTTTACCGGTTCGCGGACTGGGTCGCGGCATCAAGGTGAGCTAACGGGAAGCTTCCCGGTTCGCGAACCAGGAGCGAACAAAAAAAAATATTAAAAAAAAAAATTATTAATAAACATATAAAATATATTTTTGGATTTAAAGAAGAATACATTTTACAGCTACAGATGTTAGCTTTTAAAAAACCAATGAAATTCACTGAAAAAACCATAGGTTATAGACCATATATAGTTAGGAATTTGCATTTACAAAACCTTGAAAATTCAATGAAAAAACCATAGGTTATAGACCATATATAGTTAGGAATTAGCATTTAAAAAACCTTATTTTACTCACACAAAACCATTGAAATTCCATATATAGTTAGTTGTACTAACTATATATCGCGCACCCGCAATCCACTGCTGATCATGTCACATATTACATCATTCATGACATGGTCAGTGACATCACTGATGACATCACTGATGACATCTCAAATGACATCACTGATGACATCACTGATGACATCTCAAATGACATCACTGATGACATCACTGATGACATCTCAAATGACATCACTGATAACATCTCAAATGACATCACTGATGACATCTCATTTGACATTACTGATCACATCACTGATGACATCATTCATGTGATAATACAATTAACCTCTTCAGACTCTAATATAACCTTAAATACACTCAGTGTAAACAGACACTCACAGACTGTCACTCATCCATGGAGTTACTCACACACCTAGTCAGTCATGCAAAAATCAATCATACCTCCATTTTCTCAACTATACAGTTATACACACCTTACTTATTCAAACATATACTAAAACATATTTACTCTCTTATACAATCCCTGATACAAGTTCACAATGATCCATACAGCCACTCACACATTCACTGGCTCTTATGTACAGTTATTTATATATGTCAACTCTCACATGTACTGTGTTTTACATATGTACTTACTTTGACATGTAACACTGAGATATCCATTCACTCACCAATACACTCATGCACACAGTCAACCGCCCATACAGCTGTTTCCACATGCACTTTTGAACCCATACATCTAGTGAATCAACTGCTCACACATCTATGCACAGAGTCATACACCTCCCAGCCACCCACACACACACTCAGTCGCCCATACAAATACTTGGGCAACCAATCAATAACCCATATAGTTACTCATATAGCTACTGATCAACACATGCAGCAGTTTACAGAACAACAGACATAATGATGCACAAATTAAGACAGTTTAGTCACTAACCCATGCACTCAGTGAGACACATTTAATCACTCACTCATACAGTCAGTCATGCACCTTCTAAATCCTTCATCCAGACACTTATACATCCACTCATTCTTCAATATGTAAGACATATTTTAACTTTACAGAAAAATACAGTCACTGGATGTAGTCATCAGTGATGTCATCAGTGATGTCATTTGAGATGTCATCAGTGATGTCATCAGTGATGTCATTTGAGATGTCATCAGTGATGTCATCAGTGATGTCACTGACCATGTCATGAATGATGTAATATGTGACATGATCAGCAGTGGATTGCGGGTGCGCGATATATAGTTAGTACAACTAACTATATATGGAATTTCAATGGTTTTGTGTGAGTAAAATAAGGTTTTTTAAATGCTAATTCCTAACTATATATGGTCTATAACCTATGGTTTTTTCATTGAATTTTCAAGGTTTTGTAAATGCAAATTCCTAACTATATATGGTCTATAACCTATGGTTTTTTCAGTGAATATATATATATATATATCCTCCAAAGTGATGCACACGACTCCGGGCGCTCTGTTGTGGGTGCTCTGCATGGGGGCCGGATCCTGGCCCGACATTCAGTTTTGACACAAAGAATGCGGCACAACAAAGTTCCAGGTTGCTTTTGTGAAGGTATATTGCTCCAGCTCAGACCAACGCGTTTCAGCCTAGGGACAGGCTTTGTTCACGGTAAGTGAGCACTCAACTATGTTTACTATTTATCCCACTTTGCTGTTAAGGTACATTATGGGATTTGTGGTTCGTTTGATAAAAGGAATTATTTTTACATGATTTCGACATTAGCAATTTAAGCACTTAATTATCAACATTAGGTACTTCGACATTGTGTTAGTCATACATATTCTATCGTGATATTTTGTAATACATTATAAGTCACATTTAAGAATAAATTGTTGCACTTTTGGTATAGTACCATGGTCAACAGAATTTCATTCACTGATTTAAACACTTTACTCGGTATAGTACCCGATTTAAATAATTCATGCTTTCTCAGTCCGCCATCGCAATTCATTAATTTAGTCATTGATGTTTATTCTAAATGTACGGAAAGTTCCTCATCAAAGTTCATCCCTCTGGGCATTTTTGTTTTAAGTCTGATAATGAACTTTGATTCAGTCTGTCGTAATTTACGTTTTCTGTTGCCTCCACGTTCATCCACATTAATCATATGTATCCCATAATAGGACATGGCTCTCCAGTCACTTTTCTGACAGTTTGCCATATGTTTGGCAGTGGCATAAGACATGTCTTTGTTTTTGACTGCTCTTATGTGCTCTAGAATGCATTTTTTAGAGCACAAGTGGTACTTCCTATATATTTGGATCCACATTTGCATTGTATAATGTAGATTACGTGGGTGGATGAACAGTTTATTTTCTCTGTGATTGGGAAACTTCTTCCATCAGCTTCTTCAAAAGTCGTTTTGTTGAGGCCAATTTTGCATGCTTTGCAAACATTGCATCTTTTGAATCCTTTTCTTTGGTCTGTTAGCCAGTCACTTTGTTTATTGATTTTTTTCTCTTTGAAATGGCTTTGTACTAGTTTGTCTTTCAGCGAGGAAGTTTCTTTGTATGTGATCGTTGGTTCATTTCCTACTATTTTTCCAATATCAGGGTCCCCTGATAACAGGTGCCAGTATTTCTTTATTTTGCTTTTTATCATTCCACTTTCTTTGTTATACGTTGTTACAAAGCGTGGCGGTCCTGTAGGATCATTGGTTTTCAATTTTGCAATGAGTATTGT
This sequence comes from Lissotriton helveticus, assembly GCF_964261635.1. Classification (NCBI taxonomy): domain Eukaryota; kingdom Metazoa; phylum Chordata; class Amphibia; order Caudata; family Salamandridae; genus Lissotriton; species Lissotriton helveticus. Next base: position 791,059,890 of record NC_136068.1, read on the forward strand.
CGTTCTGTCTTGTTTAGCGGCTTTCTTTTTGCACTTTTCTAAAGTTTGTTGTCTGTATCCCCGTGATCTCAGTCTTTCAGCAGTTTCTTCAATTTTGATTTCTGCATCTTCCTTTTTCGAGCAATTTCTTTTCATGCGACACAATGTCGAAGTACCTAATGTTGATAATTAAGTGCTTAAATTGCTAATGTCGAAATCATGTAAAAATAATTCCTTTTATCAAACGAACCACAAATCCCATAATGTACCTTAACAGCAAAGTGGGATAAATAGTAAACATAGTTGAGTGCTCACTTACCGTGAACAAAGCCTGTCCCTAGGCTGAAACGCGTTGGTCTGAGCTGGAGCAATAAACCTTCACAAAAGCAACCTGGAACTTTGTTGTGCCGCATTCTTTGTGTCAAAAAAAAATATATATATATATATATAGCTACTCTGAACCATCCCCGCGAGTGTGCAGTGATCTCTTCACGTGAGCGGCATATGTTGAATGGTTCCATCACCATTCTATGCAGCACCCGCCGCAAGAGTGCATACAGCGCTTTGATGGAACTTTGAGCCCTGCAGCAAAACTGCACGCGCTGAGCACCGCCACGAGGCAACTTGGGAGGAGTTAGCAAACATCCAGTTTGCTGGGTACACGGACATTATGCCGTCCCCTGCCCCATCCCCGAGACGTCGACTGGCTGGCGAGGGGATGCCCAGAGGATGCCTTTGATGTGCAGCGCAAGAAGACGGGACGGAAGTATCAGCGAGAATCATCACAGCTGGACTACAAGTTCCATGAGGCAATGTGCATCCAGTACCGCCCAAACAGGGGCGTGCCATTGTTGGAACTGGCCCTTTTTGCAGGGTCATCCCCAAACTTTTTGCTTCCTCCTCCCTTATTTTTCTTGACCCGTGGCTGTTGGCAATAGGACTCTGCGCACTTTACCACTGCTGATCAGTGCTAAAGTGCATATGCTCTCTGTGTAAATTGTTATTCTGATTGAATATACCTGTTTGGCATATTTGTATCACCATGAAGTCCCTAGTAAAGTGCACTGGGTGTGCCAGGGCTGGTGATGACAAATGCTACTAGTGGGCCTGCAGCACTGATTGTGCCACCCACAGGAGTAGCTCTAAAATGGTGTCTCAGGCCTGCCACTGCAGTGCCTATGGGCAGTTTAGAACTGCCATGTCCTCCTGGTCAGTGTCCACACTGACCAGGCCTAACCCTTCCCTTTTCGTGCACATCAGCCACCCCTATGGAAGGCCCAAGGTACCCCCCTGGGCAGGGTGCAGTGTATGTAAAAGGTAGAGCATGTACTGGTGCAGGTAACATGTTCTGGTAGTGAATTACAGCCATTTTCGTTTTTCACTATTGTAAGGCTATCTTGCTCCATAGATTAACATGGGGGACGCTGGCTACAGTGGTTAACAGCATTTCTTCCCATAGGAACAAGATAGGACATAAGTATCTAGTATCCCTGAACTCAGAATTTAATAACACATCTTTTAGGAAAGGTTGTTTTTAAATCCTGTGTTTGAGAACAGCACTTTTAGAAAGTTGCTGTTCTCTTGTCTGAACCTTCTGTGTGCCTGGGCCTGTTTGTGTATTGACTGTCTGGTTTGTGAGTGACAGGGGCTGGGGAACTCCCCGGCAGGATGGATGAGTCAGCACTAGGCTGAATGACTTGAGTGGTGGGAGGAGTTAGCACCTGGGCTGAATAGGGCTGTGCCTGCCTTCCACAATGCTGGCTCCACCCCCCTGCTGGGCGGCTGAGGACCCTGCCCCTCACTCTGAAAGGAAAGATGCAGCCACCAAAACAAAGTGCTCAGGATCCGCCCAGAACTGGTTCAGACCGGGCACAGGGCCCACATGCACCAAGAGAACAAAGACTTTAGGGGTATAAGTACAGGACCCCTGACAACAGAAAATTAGATCATCCTGGAAATCAAGAAGGAACCTCTGCCAAGGAGAAAGCTGACTCTGAAGAAGGAAGATTGTCTTGCTGTTGCTCTGCTGGACTGACCTGCTGTTGCTTTGCTGCCAAGGAGAGGGGAAGGACTTTGCTGTGAGCTGTGTCCCCTGTCTTGAAAGGAATCTCCAAGGGCCTGAGAAGAGCTGGCTCCCTGTTTTGAAGTCCCAGGAACAAAAGGACTTCACCCCCAGCTTCCCTGAACTCTGCTGAGTGAGTTCTGTCCCTCCTAGAGTGCTTGATCCAGTTGTGGGGCCTCTGGAGGTTGGACCTGTGCTGGGAAGCTTGAGACAAAAGCTTGAGAGACTTTCGAAATTGAAAAGTGTCGCATCGCTCGCTTGCGGAGCGCATCCCCGACAGTGCGAGAAGTTTCCCGCCGCTACGGAGGTCGAGATCGTCGCAGCGCCTGACGCCGCTGCCAGAGACGTCGCATCCTCCGTTTGCGGGACGCACCAGACCGGTGCGGGAGAATCGAACATCGCTGCGAGTATCGTCGCAGAGCCTGTCGTCGCTGGGTGAGAACGCCGCACCGCTTGCTTGCGGACCGCATCACGTCGCTGCGAGTGTCGTCGCAGAATCATCGCATCGAGGAGCTGCGAGAGAAAGGATCACCGCTGGACCGCGCATCGTCGCCCCGGAGATCGTCGCAGCACCTACGAGATCGTCGCATCGTGCCTTTGCGAGAACAGACTTCCTACGGAACCTACGCACCGGAATCCATACAAGTGGCCTTCCTCCCCATACAGACCGGATTCGTCGCAACACGCCCGCTGCTGCAGCGGGGCTGTCGCATCGCCTCCCCAGGGTCTCAGGAGCAACGCATCGCTTGTTTTCCACCGCACCAGCTTCTGCTTTTGGAACTTTGTTGCAACTAAAGGTACTGTGAGTAAACGTGACGCAACTGTGAACTTTTCACGCAACTGTGGTTTATTTTTACCGCAACTTGAAGAACTTTAACGCAACCTTAAGAACTCTTTGAAACCATATTCTTGAACCGTGTATGTTGGATTTTTATCGTTTTGGTCTTGTGTAGTTTTAGAATAAATACCTTTATTTTTCTAAACTGTTGTGGAATCAGTTTGTGGTGTTTTCACTGTGTTACTGTGAGTGTTGGTACAAATACTTTACGCATTGCCTCTGATTAGCCTAGACTGCTCAGGCCAAGCTACCTAGAGGGCGAGCAGGGGTTATCTCAGAGAGTTATCTCCTTGTCCTGACTAGAAGCAAGGGTCCCTATTTGGACAGTGGTACCTACCTCTGCCAACTAGAGACCCCCAGATCTAACATTGGTGGTCAGGCGGTGGGATTTGAACTTGTATTTGTACTTGACCCACAGTAATTGGTGTACATCACTAGTGAGTGCAGACCACTACGCCACCGCATACTACTGTTTTTTTGGTTGGTTCTATTTTTTTGATCGTAACCCTGAAGGAATCCAAGCATCATGTCTCTGAATGGTAAACCAGCAAGTGATGTTGCAGAACTGGAGTTTGATATTGAAATGTTAAGCGATTACAAAGTAGGTCAACTCAGGCAGTTCTGCAGGAACTTTGGATGCCCCATGAAGCGCCGCTCCAAGAAGGAGGAGCTACAGGAGGCCTTAAGGGCCTGGTGGGAGACCAAAGAGGCTGGGGGGACAGATGATGCAGAAGTGGATGAGGATGCACAAAGGAATGGTTTCAGGCCACAGGATCTGCCTGTGTCCAGAGCAGCCTCAAGGGCTGGCAGCAACCATTCAGCTGAAAGTTTTTCCCCAGAGGAGTTGGAGGAAAACCAAAGGGCTAGAGATCATAAGTTAGAAATGTTGAGGCTTGAAATGGAGCTGAAGCAATTGGAAATGGAGAAAGAGAGAGAAAGGGCGGCAGAGGAGAGCAAAAATGCCCATGCCCTGGAAGAATTGAAATTGACCTTGGCCCATGAATTAAGAATGAGGAAGCTTGAGTTGGAGCTCCAGAAGCGTGAGGCCATGAGGGTCTCAGCTGAAGAAGAAACATGGGTAGCTCAAGAGGTGAGCTTTGCTGAGTTGGAGGAGGAGTCCAGCTCAGATGGTGGCAGCATGTTTATGATATCTAGTGCTGAGAGAAAGGTACAAACACCCAGAGATGTGGCACCTGACTTGAGGGAGGGGGTCGACATACACCAGGGGGTTCAGGTTTATGATGTAGTTCCAGTGGAGTGCAGTGTCCCTGAAGTAGATTGGGGGACTGGCACAGGGGACCATATTCCTAGTGGTGGGAGGGACACTCTACTGACTCTAGATGAGAGGTACAGGGAGAGGGGTTCCCCCATGGTAGAAACCTTGGTGTGTGTGTGTGAAGACCAGCCAGAAGAGTGTGGGTTGTGTGACAGAGACAGTCAGATACTGTCTTGCCAGTCTCAGGAGAGTGGTGTGAGGTTCTTGTGTGAGGCACTGGAGGGTGAGGCAAAGGGTAGCTTGGTTAACAACTGTGGGGGGCTGTGTGATTCATTTGTTGGAGAGCATATTTTAAGTCCCTGTCTTCCAGAGCTATGCCAACACCCGGTGGAGCGTGAGTTCTCTGACCCCAGAGAGCTTGCATTGGAGGCGGACCTCTTGGTGGATTCCAAAGGGTCTGAAGAGGCATTGGGGAGTGATCCAAAAAGGAGTGGCTTAGATATCTTCCAGACCTGTGAGGTGGAAGAGGTTCAGTGTAACCCGGTTAGGTCCCAGTGTAGTGGGAGGGGTGTAGGGGCTCATGTCCGGTCTCAGTGGAGAAGGAGTGAGTGTGGGACGGTGTGTCTCACGGTGCCCGAAACCCAGTCTCAGGGCCTGGAGGGTTTCTTGAGGGAACACCAGGTTGGGGGCCTAGACTGTACTTGTAGGCCATTTGAGGAGGATCTCCTAGTATCTGTCAAACGGGGAGTGCCTGTAACCAGGCCTCCATCAGTTCTGGTGTCTGGCAGTGCTGCTCCATTTGGGAGGGTACAGAAGTCCAGACTGAGGGGTGAGAGGGGGAAGGAGTCCCCAGTGGGAGATCCAGTGGGTCAGGGACCAGTCAGAAGGGCTGAGTCCCCAGTGAGTGACCATGGTGACCTCACTTCTGTCCTGGGGGATCTTCCCGCGCTGTCAGGTGGACAGGGGTCGGGAGATCTGCGCCAGGCAGACTGTCACAGGACACATGAGTTGTGTGTCACCCTCAAGGGGGTACTATGTAAGTCCCCAGAAGTCCTGGCGTGTCAGGCAAGTGTTCCACCGCAGGGGTTGGTCCCTGGGTGGGGAAGCCAGGTTCAGGTATTGTCTGACCTGGAGGCTTTTGAGACTAGGTTTGAGAGCCAGGTCTGGGGTGTCCCCCCTTACCTGGAATACCAGTTGCAGGATAGCACCCCTGAACTGGTGGGTGAATGGTGCAGGACACCTGCCACAGGTGCCCTGGCTATTCTAGAAGGGGGTACCGCTCCAGGTGGGAGGGTACAGAGCCCCAAGGAAGAGGAGAACCTGGTGTGGGGAAGCCCACCCCAGCCTCCTGTCCAGCCGCCGGATACAGGTCCGGGACTGGTGGGTCAGTGCCAGGATGTTAGACCTGACCTGACAGGTGGGAGAATGGACAAAGGGTGCCAAGCACCTGGGGCTACTGCCCCCCACCCTCTGACGCCACAGGGGTTTGAGAGCCCTGAGAGGCATGAGGCCTGGATCTCATCCCTGATCACTGTTGGTGGTCACTGTGGCTTGCTGTCGGTCTGTTGGGACACACCTGTGAGAAAATTAAGGTTAAGTGCTGCACAGGTGGTGTCCACAGGTGAGGAGAAGGGTTCCACATGGGTTGGCATGGTGGACCCTGAGAGTATGGATAGAGTGATCCAACTGGGTTTAGGACGGCGTAGAACAGGACTGCCCTGCTGTGTGGGCCAGTTTCCATGTTCTATCGCCTCAAGCAGGGAATCCCATCGAGGTATCGTTTGGTCTACCCTGGCTTTAGGCTGGAAGGGGGTTGTGTTGGAACTGGCCCTTTTTGCAGGGTCATCCCCAAACTTTTTGCTTCCTCCTCCCTTATTTTTCTTGACCCGTGGCTGTTGGCAATAGGACTCTGCGCACTTTACCACTGCTGATCAGTGCTAAAGTGCATATGCTCTCTGTGTAAATTGTTATTCTGATTGAATATACCTGTTTGGCATATTTGTATCACCATGAAGTCCCTAGTAAAGTGCACTGGGTGTGCCAGGGCTGGTGATGACAAATGCTACTAGTGGGCCTGCAGCACTGATTGTGCCACCCACAGGAGTAGCTCTAAAATGGTGTCTCAGGCCTGCCACTGCAGTGCCTATGGGCAGTTTAGAACTGCCATGTCCTCCTGGTCAGTGTCCACACTGACCAGGCCTAACCCTTCCCTTTTCGTGCACATCAGCCACCCCTATGGAAGGCCCAAGGTACCCCCCTGGGCAGGGTGCAGTGTATGTAAAAGGTAGAGCATGTACTGGTGCAGGTAACATGTTCTGGTAGTGAATTACAGCCATTTTCGTTTTTCACTATTGTAAGGCTATCTTGCTCCATAGATTAACATGGGGGACGCTGGCTACAGTGGTTAACAGCATTTCTTCCCATAGGAACAAGATAGGACATAAGTATCTAGTATCCCTGAACTCAGAATTTAATAACACATCTTTTAGGAAAGGTTGTTTTTAAATCCTGTGTTTGAGAACAGCACTTTTAGAAAGTTGCTGTTCTCTTGTCTGAACCTTCTGTGTGCCTGGGCCTGTTTGTGTATTGACTGTCTGGTTTGTGAGTGACAGGGGCTGGGGAACTCCCCGGCAGGATGGATGAGTCAGCACTAGGCTGAATGACTTGAGTGGTGGGAGGAGTTAGCACCTGGGCTGAATAGGGCTGTGCCTGCCTTCCACAATGCTGGCTCCACCCCCCTGCTGGGCGGCTGAGGACCCTGCCCCTCACTCTGAAAGGAAAGATGCAGCCACCAAAACAAAGTGCTCAGGATCCGCCCAGAACTGGTTCAGACCGGGCACAGGGCCCACATGCACCAAGAGAACAAAGACTTTAGGGGTATAAGTACAGGACCCCTGACAACAGAAAATTAGATCATCCTGGAAATCAAGAAGGAACCTCTGCCAAGGAGAAAGCTGACTCTGAAGAAGGAAGATTGTCTTGCTGTTGCTCTGCTGGACTGACCTGCTGTTGCTTTGCTGCCAAGGAGAGGGGAAGGACTTTGCTGTGAGCTGTGTCCCCTGTCTTGAAAGGAATCTCCAAGGGCCTGAGAAGAGCTGGCTCCCTGTTTTGAAGTCCCAGGAACAAAAGGACTTCACCCCCAGCTTCCCTGAACTCTGCTGAGTGAGTTCTGTCCCTCCTAGAGTGCTTGATCCAGTTGTGGGGCCTCTGGAGGTTGGACCTGTGCTGGGAAGCTTGAGACAAAAGCTTGAGAGACTTTCGAAATTGAAAAGTGTCGCATCGCTCGCTTGCGGAGCGCATCCCCGACAGTGCGAGAAGTTTCCCGCCGCTACGGAGGTCGAGATCGTCGCAGCGCCTGACGCCGCTGCCAGAGACGTCGCATCCTCCGTTTGCGGGACGCACCAGACCGGTGCGGGAGAATCGAACATCGCTGCGAGTATCGTCGCAGAGCCTGTCGTCGCTGGGTGAGAACGCCGCACCGCTTGCTTGCGGACCGCATCACGTCGCTGCGAGTGTCGTCGCAGAATCATCGCATCGAGGAGCTGCGAGAGAAAGGATCACCGCTGGACCGCGCATCGTCGCCCCGGAGATCGTCGCAGCACCTACGAGATCGTCGCATCGTGCCTTTGCGAGAACAGACTTCCTACGGAACCTACGCACCGGAATCCATACAAGTGGCCTTCCTCCCCATACAGACCGGATTCGTCGCAACACGCCCGCTGCTGCAGCGGGGCTGTCGCATCGCCTCCCCAGGGTCTCAGGAGCAACGCATCGCTTGTTTTCCACCGCACCAGCTTCTGCTTTTGGAACTTTGTTGCAACTAAAGGTACTGTGAGTAAACGTGACGCAACTGTGAACTTTTCACGCAACTGTGGTTTATTTTTACCGCAACTTGAAGAACTTTAACGCAACCTTAAGAACTCTTTGAAACCATATTCTTGAACCGTGTATGTTGGATTTTTATCGTTTTGGTCTTGTGTAGTTTTAGAATAAATACCTTTATTTTTCTAAACTGTTGTGGAATCAGTTTGTGGTGTTTTCACTGTGTTACTGTGAGTGTTGGTACAAATACTTTACGCATTGCCTCTGATTAGCCTAGACTGCTCAGGCCAAGCTACCTAGAGGGCGAGCAGGGGTTATCTCAGAGAGTTATCTCCTTGTCCTGACTAGAAGCAAGGGTCCCTATTTGGACAGTGGTACCTACCTCTGCCAACTAGAGACCCCCAGATCTAACAGCCATATATGTGGAACTGCTTCCAGCCTCCCTGTAATTTACTCGTCGTCCTCTGAGGAAGAGGGACTATACTCTCGAAACGCGTCAGGACTTTGACGAAACAGGACTCATCATTTCCCCGTCCTTGTACAGCTATCCAAGCATTCTGCTCATTAAAGCTACTCTGAACCATCCCCGCGAGTGTGCAGTGATCTCTTCACGTGAGCGGCATATGTTGAATGGTTCCATCACCATTCTATGCAGCACCCGCCGCAAGAGTGCATACAGCGCTTTGATGGAACTTTGAGCCCTGCAGCAAAACTGCACGCGCTGAGCACCGCCACGCGGCAACTTGGGAGGAGTTAGCAAACATCCAGTTTGCTGGGTACACGGACATTATGCCGTCCCCTGCCCCATCCCCGAGACGTCGACTGGCTGGCGAGGGGATGCCCAGAGGATGCCTTTGATGTGCAGCGCAAGAAGACGGGACTAAAGTATCAGCGAGAATCATCACAGCTGGACTACAAGTTCCATGAGGCAATGTGCATCCAGTACCGCCCAAACAGGGGCGTGCCATATATGTGGAACTGCTTCCAGCCTCCCTGTAATTTACTCGTCGTCCTCTGAGGAAGAGGGACTATACTCTCGAAACGCGTCAGGACTTTGACGAAACAGGACTCATCATTTCCCCGTCCTTGTACAGCTATCCAAGCATTCTGCTCATTAAAGCTACTCTGAACCATCCCCGCGAGTGTGCAGTGATCTCTTCACGTGAGCGGCATATGTTGAATGGTTCCATCACCATTCTAGTCAGCACCCGCCGCAAGAGTGCATACAGCGCTTTGATGGAACTTTGAGCCCTGCAGCAAAACTGCACGCGCTGAGCACCGCCACGAGGCAACTTGGGAGGAGTTAGCAAACATCCAGTTTGCTGGGTACACGGACATTATGCCGTCCCCTGCCCCATCCCCGAGACGTCGACTGGCTGGCGAGGGGATGCCCAGAGGATGCCTTTGATGTGCAGCGCAAGAAGACGGGACTAAAGTATCAGCGAGAATCATCACAGCTGGACTACAAGTTCCATGAGGCAATGTGCATCCAGTACCGCCCAAACAGGGGCGTGCCATATATGTGGAACTGCTTCCAGCCTCCCTGTAATTTACTCGTCGTCCTCTGAGGAAGAGGGACTATACTCTCGAAACGCGTCAGGACTTTCACGAAACAGGACTCATCATTTCCCCGTCCTTGTACAGCTATCCAAGCATTCTGCTCATTAAAGCTACTCTGAACCATCCCCGCGAGTGTGCAGTGATCTCTTCACGTGAGCGGCATATGTTGAATGGTTCCATCACCATTCTATGCAGCACCCGCCGCAAGAGTGCATACAGCGCTTTGATGGAACTTTGAGCCCTGCAGCAAAACTGCACGCGCTGAGCACCGCCACGCGGCAACTTGGGAGGAGTTAGCAAACATCCAGTTTGCTGGGTACACGGACATTATGCCGTCCCCTGCCCCATCCCCGAGACGTCGACTGGCTGGCGAGGGGATGCCCAGAGGATGCCTTTGATGTGCAGCGCAAGAAGACGGGACTGAAGTATCAGCGAGAATCATCACAGCTGGACTACAAGTTCCATGAGGCAATGTGCATCCAGTACCGCCCAAACAGGGGCGTGCCATATATGTGGAACTGCTTCCAGCCTCCCTGTAATTTACTCGTCGTCCTCTGAGGAAGAGGGACTATACTCTCGAAACGCGTCAGGACTTTCACGAAACAGGACTCATCATTTCCCCGTCCTTGTACAGCTATCCAAGCATTCTGCTCATTAAAGCTACTCTGAACCATCCCCGCGAGTGTGCAGTGATCTCTTCACGTGAGCGGCATATGTTGAATGGTTCCATCACCATTCTATGCAGCACCCGCCGCAAGAGTGCATACAGCGCTTTGATGGAACTTTGAGCCCTGCAGCAAAACTGCACGCGCTGAGCACCGCCACGCGGCAACTTGGGAGGAGTTAGCAAACATCCAGTTTGCTGGGTACACGGACATTATGCCGTCCCCTGCCCCATCCCCGAGACGTCGACTGGCTGGCGAGGGGATGCCCAGAGGATGCCTTTGATGTGCAGCGCAAGAAGACGGGACTGAAGTATCAGCGAGAATCATCACAGCTGGACTACAAGTTCCATGAGGCAATGTGCATCCAGTACCGCCCAAACAGGGGCGTGCCATATATGTGGAACTGCTTCCAGCCTCCCTGTAATTTACTCGTCGTCCTCTGAGAAAGAGGGACTATACTCTCGAAACGCGTCAGGACTTTGACGAAACAGGACTCATCATTTCCCCGTCCTTGTACAGCTATCCAAGCATTCTGCTCATTAAAGCTACTCTGAACCATCCCCGCGAGTGTGCAGTGATCTCTTCACGTGAGCGGCATATGTTGAATGGTTCCATCACCATTCTATGCAGCACCCGCCGCAAGAGTTCATACAGCGCTTTGATGGAACTTTGAGCCCTGCAGCAAAACTGCACGCGCTGAGCACCGCCACGAGGCAACTTGGGAGGAGTTAGCAAACATCCAGTTTGCTGGGTACACGGACATTATGCCGTCCCCTGCCCCATCCCCGAGACGTCGACTGGCTGGCGAGGGGATGCCCAGAGGATGCCTTTGATGTGCAGCGCAAGAAGACGGGACTGAAGTATCAGCGAGAATCATCACAGCTGGACTACAAGTTCCATGAGGCAATGTGCATCCAGTACCGCCCAAACAGGGGCGTGCCATATATGTGGAACTGCTTCCAGCCTCCCTGTAATTTACTCGTCGTCCTCTGAGGAAGAGGGACTATACTCTCGAAACGCGTCAGGACTTTGACGAAACAGGACTCATCATTTCCCCGTCCTTGTACAGCTATCCAAGCATTCTGCTCATTAAAGCTACTCTGAACCATCCCCGCGAGTGTGCAGTGATCTCTTCACGTGAGCGGCATATATATATATATATATATATATATATATATATATATATATATATATATATATATATATATATATATATATATATATATATATACATATAAATATATATATATAAACCACCTCTGAATTCAATCTTTGCGCTGTGGAGTGGTCTGTACCTGTCTTTCTTTACCGGAATTCTTATCGGGAAGGGAAGTGGAGCAGGAGTGAGGATCATATATATATATATATATATATATATATATATATATATATATATATATATATATATAATATATATATATATAATATATATATATATATATATATATATATATATATATATATATATATATATAATATATATATATCACTTTCCCTCGGTTACTTTTTTTCCCGGGAAGTGCAGCGCTCTATTGTCGGATTGTTAATCCTCGCAGCAGAACCACGCCGCTTTAACATGCATCCAAAATCACCCTTTGCAGAGAGAAAAGCGGGACGAACTCGCGTGCTCCTTATTTTGCACTTGTTATTACAATCCTTCAGTTCATGGGATATTTAGGGAGGCAGGCTCAGATCTACGCATTTCAGGATAACCTGTCCCTTGTTCGTGATCAAACTGACTACAGGGCAACTACACAAACATATTCAAACTGGTGATTACATAATTTCCTGTTTGATGTCAATGTAGCCCTAAGCCTTCTGGAGGATGTAGTTTTTCAATTGTACCACTTTAAAATAAAATAAAACAAACAAAAGTAGTGAAAAACAAAATGACAAATAATTTTGTCTCATCTGTTATTATTTTACATTTAGTGCACATTTCAGTTCTGTGTCTCTTGTTTACACAATTAATTTCACTCGGTGAGTCTTCTCAAAGGGGGGACAGTTGTTTTTATCAATAAAGTTTTACTCCATTCCCAATTCATTTTTAACTTCTCATCCTGGTTATTTCTCCTCAAGTGGATTGTAACAGATTTCACAAATCATTTTCAGGGCAGTACAGGAGTTTTATTTGATATCGAACCACGTTGGCTCTATCATTGATAATACATCTGTACTTGAGCCAATTGAACCCTCTAGTGGGTATTATTTTCTTTCCAGTCAGTTATTATGCCCATTTTGTATGTCACTTTATTGGGCAATTTTGGTCACATTTTGGCCTTTCTACTCTGTTGTTTCTCCCCCAGTTTGTTTACTCTGTTTGCAATTTTTTCATATTCCCTCTCTTTTTTATTTTTTATTTCTGTTTTCTTATTTCATTTTCACACCTCATTACTTTCAAGATTTCAAAACTCTTCTGTTACAGATGAATGCAAAGTTCTTCTGACTGGTTGAGACCAAACGGAAGCAGTGTTCTTAGTTTCAGGATGTAGCCTGATTCTTTTTGGCGCAACTGTTTCTCTCAGTCTCCGCATCGTTTTTTCTTTGGGATTGTATCAATACCATGAAACCTTAGTTGTTTCCAGTCTCCATGGTGATAGCGCTCCATGTGGTTAGCCACCGCATTGGCTCGATCCTTATGTATTGTGGCTCCTACGTGTTCCAAGATTCGCTTTTTTAATTCAAAGATGGTACTTCCCACATACTTTAGTGGACAAGGACACTCCACTATGTACACTGTATATTGGGTCTTATATGTTATCAGTTGACCAATTTCCCAAACACTGTTGTCATTCATTTCGATCTCCTTTGTTTGTTTGGCAATTTGGCAGACTTTGCACATATGACATTTCACAAAGCCCCTTGTATTGAGCCATGTTCCTTCCTTCTTCTTGGATTTTAAAGGACTGTGAATCAGATGGTCTGTTAGGTTCTTTGCTCTTCTGTATGTTACTGTTGGGTGTTTACCTACTACTAGTTGAACGGTGTTATCCAGTTGAAGTATTTTCCAGTTTTTTCTAAGGATCCCCACTATTTGTTTACTTTCAAGTGAGTAATCTGTTATCAGATGAATTGGTTCCTTTTCTGCCATTTCATATTTTTTTTCAGACATTCATCTCTTGGTTTGTTATTAGTTCTTTCTCAACATCTCTGCACTGTCTTGTTGTTGTATTTTCTTTTTTTGAAACGTTCCGCTGTATGTGCCCCATGTTTAATCCATTCTGTTTCTTTGCTGCTTATTCGCCTAATCCTCAAGAAGTCCCCGTAGGGGATACTTGAGATAAGGGAATCCTGGTAGAAGCTGGACGCCTCCAGTGTTGCGTTGGTGGCTGCGTTTTTCCTGTGTAAGGTCGTGTGGATCTGGTTGTTCCTAATATAGATTTCAGTATCCAAGAATACTATATGTTCATTACTTATTTCATAAGTACATTTTAATTGGGTAACACTGTTGTTCAACACTTCGAAGTATTCTTGGAAATGTTCTGCTGTCCCGTCCCATATGATCAGCAGATCATCAATAACTCATTGCCAACTATGATTTTATTCAGAAATCTGTCATTTTCCACACTCCATGCTACTTCGTTTTCCCAGTATCTGATGGCCAGACAGGCCGAGCTGGGGCTGAAAGAAAACCCCATTGCGGTGCCGTTCCTCTGTCGATACACCTCCTCCCCAAAGAAGAAGATGTTTTTGCGCAGGCAAATTTCAATCATTTGTCTGGGCATGTTATTATGTTCCTTGTATTCAATATTCTGCTCTTGTAAGAAGAAGTTACATGCCTCCAAGCCAAAGTCATTCTCCATGGTTGTATAGAGGGATATGACATGGGTTAAAGGATTGTTTATCTAGGATGGGGTGCAGGTGAAGGTGAAGGTTACGTCATAGGTGTGATCTGCGCAGAAGTAAGAGTTTAAACAGCGCGCAATTACTACAGGGAAGGTTGAGCAGAGAGATGGTATTGAATAGAAACGATCAGCGTCCTGAAGCAGGTAACTTTGAAGGCTCGACATCAGGGAGGGTATTTCTGTTCATTTAAACAGGATGGGAATGCAGGCATGGAAAATCCAGGAGTAGAGAGTTGTTTTTGAGATAATTAGGATACGTTTAATTCACTGGGGATGTGTACTGTTTATGTAAAGGCAGGTGCAAGTGTGGCAGGTTTGACAACGAGGTTGGAGAGGGGGAGGTTACTGCGTTGAGTAAACTTTGCACTTTGGTAGAAAGGTATTGTGGGTTAATTTGTGTGTAAATTATTCATTTATTGAAAAGGGCAGAGAATGCAGGTTATGTTTATAGTATGCAAGGTTAGATAGATATGTCGAAGTAGAAAACTGGAGGATTAACATGGGTTTTACTTTATTTAAACAGCTTCCCCTGACGAAGAGCAAGAAAGGTGCTCGAAATGCATTGGGAATAAGTCTTTTGCTGCCATTCATGAATTTAAAATGTCCTGATGCAATGTAATAAGAGGCCTGGATGGGCACAATTATTTTGTGTGAAGCTTATGGCTATTTGGACAGCTTTTTCGTGATTAATTAAGTCAAGATGGGTAAACTATGAACATTTCCGAATAAAATGAATTTACAGTTGAAAAGTTGGTAACTACATTTTTCTGATGCAGTGCGAATGGGTTTGCGACACAGTAATGTTGCATTCTTTTAAATCTATTACTATCCGTGCAATGAGGCGAGGCACGGTCCCAGACTGCACGCGAAATAAGGAATAAAATAATAAACGTGAAGAAACTATGACAAACAGGTGTGCAACGGCTACCTTCACATGCATTCATAATGAGATTCTTGCCTCACAAGCTGGAATGCACCCGATAATGAACCGGATAAAAAAGACAAGCGGACTCAAAAATCTCAATGTCCTCACGATTAAAGCTGTTAATTTTCATGAAGAAATACAAGGAACTTGTGTGCACACTCCTTCTTTGATGAGGCTTCGACACTGCAAACAGTATATTGTAATTACATGGACACTTGCAAGATGATTTCAAACATAATGAATGTTTCACGAACCAATTTTTAATTTGTTACTAACTCATTATATATGTTACATTTCTGAAGTTTTTGCATGGTGAATGCATTTTACATACGTTATTTAAAGTTTCATTTGGTATTTATTTCTGTTGCACAAAGGATTATGGGAAATGAAGTAGTGAACTAAGAGCAGGAAACACAGGGCGGAAAGATGTGGGTTAAAGGATTGTTTATCTAGGATGGGGTGCAGGTGAAGGTGAAGGTTACGTCATAGGTGTGATCTGCGCAGAAGTAAGAGTTTAAACAGCGCGCAATTACTACAGGGAAGGTTGAGCAGAGAGATGGTATTGAATAGAAACGATCAACGTCCTGAAGCAGGTAACTTTGAAGGCACGACATCAGGGAGGGTATTTCTGTTCATTTAAACAGGATGGGAATGCAGGCATGGAAAACCAGGAGTAGAGAGTTGTTTTTGAGATAATTAGGATACGTTTAATTCACTGGGGATGAGTACTGTTTATGTAAACGCAGGTGCAAGTGTGGCAGGTTTGACAACGAGGTTGGAGAGGGGGAGGTTACTGCGTTGAGTAAACTTTGCACTTTGGTAGAAAGGTATTGTGGGTTAATTTGTGTGTAAATTGTTCATTTATTGAAAAGGGCAGAGAATGCAGGTTATGTTTATAGTATGCAAGGTTAGATAGATATGTCGGAGTAGAAAACTGGAGGATTAACATGGGTTTTACTATATTTAAACAGCTTCCCCTGACGAAGAGCAAGAAAGGTGCTCGAAATGCATTGGGAATAAGTCTTTTGCTGCCATTCATGAATTTAAAATGTCCTGACGCAATGTAATAAGAGGCCTGGATGGGCACAATTATTTTGTGTGAAGCTTATGGCTATTTGGACAGCTTTTTCGTGATTAATTAAGTCAAGATGGTTAAACTATGAACATTTCCAAATAAAATGAATTTACAGTTGAAAAGTTGGTAACTACATTTTTCTGATGCAGTGCGAATGGGTTTGCGACACAGTTATGTTGCATTCTTTTGAATGTATAGAGGGATATGACATCCATCGTTATTAATAAGTACGATTCTTGCCATGGTATTTTGTAGCAATCTCAATATGTCCGTAGTGTCCTGTATATAGGACCTCAATTGGGTCACATAGGGTCTCAGGAAGTAATCGATAAAGTTTGCCATGAGTTTTAGGAGAGATCCCTTCGCTGACAAAATGGGTCTGCCTGGTGGTTTCTTTTGGTCTTGGTGCAGTTTTGGCAGAAAATATATTGTTGCATCGAATTTAGCAATGCAGTGCTAAATTCGGCCAGACAGGCCGAGCTGGGGCTGAAAGAAAACCCCATTGCGGTGCCGTTCCTCTGTCGATACACCTCCTCCCCAAAGAAGAAGATGTTTTTGTGCAGGCAAATTTCAATCATTTGTCTGAGCATGTTATTATGTTCCTTGTATTCAATATTCTGCTCTTGTAAGAAGAAGTTACATGCCTCCAAGCCAAAGTCATTCTCTATGGTTGTATGGAGGGAAATGCCATCCATCGTTATTAATAAGTACGATTCTTGCAATGGTGTATTTTGTAGCAATCTCAATATGTCCGTAGTGTCCTGTATATAGGAACTCAATTGGGTCACATAGGGTCTCAGGAAGTAATCGATAAAGTTTGCCATGAGTTTTAAGAGAGATCCCTTCGCAGACAAAATGGGTCTGCCTGGTGGTTTCTTTTGGTCTTGGTGCCGTTCTGGCAGAAAATATATTGTTGCATCGAATTTAGCAATGCAGTGCACACAACAAAATTCATTTAATTCATTTATATGTTTACTTACCTGTATTTGGCCCTACTCCATAGTTTACTACCCCCAATCCTGCCCCTCCCCCACCCCACATTACCCCCGGCAGCACTCCCACAACCTACCGCTACTGGGTTAGTCCAATAATAGGGTCTCAGGAAGTAATCAATAAAGTTTGCCATGAGTTTTAAAAGAGATCCCTTCGCAGACAAAATGGGTCTGCCTGGTGGTTTCTTTTGGTCTTGGTGCCGTTCTGGCAGAAAATATATTGTTGCATCGAATTTAGCAATGCAGTGCACACAACAAAATTCATTTAATTCATTTATATGTTTACTTACCTGTATTTGGCCCTACTCCATAGTTTACTACCCCCAATCCTGCCCCACCCCCGCCCCACATCACCGCCGGCAGCACTCCCACAACCTACCGCTACTGGGTTAGTCCAATAATAACTTTATTGTCACTGACGCGTTTCGACCTGACGGTCTTTCTCAAAGCTGGGGAAATGTATATATATATATATATATATATATATATGACATCAGCTTCTTCTCCCCACGATCTTCGCAGATAAAGACACGGCACAGCAACAAATAGCTTTTTCACTGAATTTATTTACACACCATGTGCAAACAAAGGTGCATCAAAATACGGACGGTCTACGCGTTTCGGCTCCTGCCTTCAACTGGACCATAGAGTCCTGGGGTCTAGACCTGGTTAAATGTAGTGCTATGTGTAAGTGCCCTCTTCCCTTTCCATGGTCATCTAGACCTTCAACCCTGCACAAGTCATTTTTGGTTGGCTCATATTCGGGGCCATTTTGTGGTCTTAATTACCGTAAAGTACTCTTGTTCAAACATACCTATTACAAACCATATTAGAATATTTACAATGTTATGATTATCTAATCATTGTTCTTCATTCACCACCCCTTAATATGTACAGTGCACATCCTATAATACAGTTCTAAGCTAAAACTCATTGCATTGCATTATTTCCTGTAAAGTTCCCACTTATATTTGATACAGTTCTAAACTAGAACTCATTGCTTTGCACTCTTTCCTGTAAAGTACCCATAAATGTTCAGGTTCAGTCAATTTTTACAAAATAGTTCCACAAGTGTCTCAAAATTATTTTACAAATTCATTGGCCTTTTAAATTTCTCGTAAACATGTGTACACATATTCAATTTTTGACTGGTATGAAGATTTTCTATCTACAGTTATGTACATATTCAAGTGATTATATATGAATTTCTAGAGTTTTTTTAAATGCTAATTCCTAACTATAACGAGCCTAAAACCTATGGTTTTTTCAGTGAATTTCTACGGTTTGTTAAATGTTAATTTGATATTTTAATGTTTCTAAAACCTATATTTTTTCAAATATTCTTTTTAATATTTTGCAACTCTATTATACTTCTTTTTTTACTTTAAAAATTATGTAATGTTTTATATCTTCTCCCAAAAATATGTATATATATTTTTTTTTCTGGAGAATACTGCACTCACATACTAGTAGCGTACTAAGCTCCATCACCACGCGAATCCTATCCGCCATATTGCTAAACTCGTAAATGATGGGGGGGCGTGGCTTAGCGGGCGAAGATGGCGGTCGCAGCTTCGTAGAGCTCCCGCCGGGCCGGACGACATCCGTGCAATTATCCTGGCCCCTGAGCCCATTCCGCAACCAGTTTTCAGGGCGAGTGCATGTGGCAGCGCTGGGAACCCTCCGGCGCCCCGGGCGGCGTCCTTGAGTGATCCGGTGAAGCTGTGCTGCCGTAGAAGGCGTGCGGCCTAGTCTCTGCCAGCGAGACCGGGGCCTCGATTTTGAAGCAGCCGTGGAGGTGCACTGTCGGACAGGCCGACCAAGCGGCCGGCTGCTGGACCTGGGGCCGATGAGGCTCGGAGACGCCGTAGCTAAGCGCCGAACTACTGTGCTGATCGCAGGGGTGGTGCCTGGAGCCCATTGGACCCCCTAAGAGGACACCGGGGCCTACGTGGACGCCGAGAAGCCGGGGCCTCGAGTTTCGTGCTCCCGGAGACAGCCCGAACCTGGGTGGGGGTGAATCAGCGACGGTGCCTGGGTGACTGTGGCCCTCACATACGGCCGAAACACACAGTAAGTAACGCTGCAGCGCTACCCCTGCAGGTGGACTCTTGGACCAAAGCGAGGATAAGAGTGTTGGACCTGCTCGAGGCGACCTGCGGGCATTCTATACTTCCCCGGGGCCTCCTGCTTGAGGTGGTCGGCTGTGGAGCGGTGAAAGACGGCCAAGGTACTGCGTGAGCCCGAGGCGCCTAGGGTGGTCCGCTGGGCGGCCAGGGCAGTGAGGGCGGACCGGCGACTGGCCTGCGATAGATTCACGACGCTGGCCCTGGCAAGCTTAGGACCGACTCCATACCACAGGCATCGGTCGCGTTTACAGGAAGGGGGGAGGCCTGCTGCGTGGTCTTGCGGTGGCCGTCCCTGGACGTGCGCGGTGCCTGCGCTTGTGCAACTCCGTCCCGTATTGAGGCCCTGAGACTGCTAGCAGCCATGAGCAGAGGAGGTGGTGGCCCGCTCAAGCAGGGGCCTATCGACAAATTTACGGGGCCCAGTGGGGGGTCCGGAGCGGCTGGTGGTGGTGGTGCGGCTGGGCCGGACAACGCGGCGCTCATGGCGGCGATCACCCAGTCCAGGGACATGCTGGACGCGAAAATTGGAGCAGTGGGCGCGGATGTGACTCTTTTGCGCCAAGACCTACGAAATGCCGTGGCACGGATTACGGAGACAGAATCAAGGATCTCGTGGTAGAAGATGATGTAGGGACCCTGAAACGCAAGGTGGCTGCGATGGAGCACATCCAAAAGACCCTTGCGACCCGAGTGGAGGATGCTGAAGGTCGCGCACGAAGGAACAACCTTTGCTTCGTTGGCTTTCCGGAGAGGTGTGAGAAGGACAATATGGAACTGTTTCTGACTCAAGGGCTGGAGAGCTGGCTCCCCTCGGGGGCCCTTTCCAATTGCTTTATTATTGAACGGGCACATCAAGCCTTGACGCAACGGCCGCCGGAAGGTGAGCGTCCCAGAGCTGTCATCGCCAGGCTCTTGAACTATCATGACAGGGACGTTATCCTGCGGGAAGCAAGAGCCAAGGACTCCATTATGTACGAAAATCGGAAGATCATGATCTTTCCCGACTACACCAGATTGGTGCAGCAGCAACGCCGTTCCTTTTTGGATGCCAAGGCCAAGTTGCGGGGTCTGAAGATTCAGTATTCTCTATTGTACCCGGCCCGCCTGCGGGTTGTTTATCAGTCCCGGACTCACTTTTTTGATTCTCCTGAGGACGTCTTCAAGTGGACTGACGAATCTGTGCCGATCAGGCCGCATGCCCAGCCGGGTCTGAATCCTGGGGACCCTGGAGGTTCGTCGCAGGAGCGGAGAGGCCAGCCGGTCCGGAGCGGGCGACATCGGAGGTCCCGGTCGCGGAAGAGATCCGCCTCCGCCAGCGCGACTCACGATAGTGGAACTATTGCATCTGACCACTCCGAAGATAATTCTTGAGGCCCTGAGACGGGACGCACTTCTTGGCTCACGCGGCGGACTTGGACTGCCGGGGGGCCCACGGACAGGATTCGTCTCTTGGAAGTACTGGCGCTGCCTACAGTGCTTGTTCTTAGAGATGGTTTAGCTGTGAGTGGTATTGCGGATGGAGGTTCAGGGGAGACTTGATAGGGGCCTCCAACTACCACACGCTGTGGGTGTTGACTAGGGGAGGGGCGGGCTTTATTGTTTCTAAGGGGTGTTGGGATCCATTGGTATGGTTGGTCTTGGGCCCTATGTTTTGGGCCCGGGGCTGCCCATGCCGCGACAGGTACTTCAGCGTTCTATAAGGTATAGGGGTGGAGGGTGTTGGGGGCAGGGGAAAGGGGAGGGAAATGTAGAGATGTGGATGACTGGGATTAGGGGTCAAGCAGGGGTTGCTATCGTTGTTGTTGGGGGGTTGTGGGACGGGTGAGGGGTAATGCACGTGCTGTTTACAAATGTCCTGAGGAAGGTGCGGGGTGTGTGGGGTTGGCGCGGGAGGCCTACTTGTTGGACCTCACCTGACTATGGCTGACATGTCTTATGGACTCCCCGGAGAGTCCCTATGGATAATCACCTGGAATGTCAGGGGGATGCTTGATAAGATTAAACGGGGAGCTGTTTTGCGTTGGGGGAAGAGGGAATCTGCTGATGTGCTCTTGCTCCAAGAAACACACATGTTGGGCTCTAAAGTACTTAGCTTGCAGAGATTTGGCTATCATCAGGTCTTTCATGCTGGCTTTGTCAGGGGGTCCAGAGGTGTTGCTATTCTGGTACATCGCAGGGTGGCCTATGTCCATGAGAGGCAGTGGGCGGACCCACAGGGTCGCTATATTTTTGTCAAAGGTATGGTGGGTGCTGAGCCGGTGGTTTTTGGGAGTGTCTATGCCCCTCCCCCTCTGCAGTGGGCCCTGTCCGAAAAGCTGTTCACGGTGTGGGATGATATCCCAGAGTCCTTGGCTGTGATTGGGGGCGACTGGAATGAGGTGATGGATGTCTGTATTGATCGTCAGAGGCGACAGGGGGTGATTGCTGGCTCTCTCCCAGGTTCCCCTACCCGATTGCATGCTATGGTTGAGGGATTGGGATGGGTGGATGTGTGGCGACATATGCACCCCGCAGCGCGCGAATACACGTATGTCTCTGCGGTGCATGGCTCAGTCTCGAGACTGGATTGTGTCTTTGTGCCTGGTGTCTGCCTGAGCAGGGTGCGAGAAGCTGCGATATTACCAAGGGGACTGTCAGATCATTCCCCGGTATTAGTCAGGGTAGAACTCCTTCGCAAGCGACAACCCTTCCGGTGGAGGATGTCCTCGTGGCATCTTCAGCAGCCCAGTTACGTCCAACACCTGCGAGAGGCGATCGCCCATTACTGGCGGGAAAACCTAACAGATGATATGGACGCGGCAGTGATTTGGGAGGCTATGAAGCCCACTATCAGGGGTGTAGACATCGCGTGGTGTGCTGCGGCCCGTCGCAGGCAGCGGGAGTCGACCATTACGGCCGCCCAACTAGTGGAGGACTTGGAGCAACGAAGTCGGGGAGGGGGAGATGAGGTAGCGGTACGGTTGCTTCTCCAGGCACAACAATCTTATGCATCTCTCTTGATAGATGAGGCTAAGCAGGCGTGGTTGGCCACGCGGAGCAGAATATACCAGTGGGGAGATAAGTCCTGTACCATGCTCCATAGGTTATGTCAGCGCAGTCTTCAACCGATTACGCTGCCGGGCCTCACTGCTGAGGACGGAGTGGCAATTACAGATCCGGCTGAGCTGGCAGCGAGTTTTGCCAGCTATTTTAGGGCACAATATGCCCCACGAGACTGCCTTCCCGCGGACGACGTGGCTAAATTCATAGACGACTTGGCGCCTAGGGCTGTCTCTGAGGAGACCAATAAAACACTTGACGCCCCCCTTACGGCCGATGAACTGGGGGAGGCACTGGGTCAACTTAACGTAGGGAAGGCACCAGGACCGAATGGCTACCCCTGTGAATTTTTTAAGAAGTTCCAACTCCTCCTGGGATCCCACTATCGATGCGCACTGGAGACGGCACGGGAGCGGGGTAGGTTGCCTCCGGACTGGCGCCACGCTGAAATTGTGGTTTTCCAAAAGCCGGGTAGACCCCCTGACAGACATGACTCATATCGCCCCATCTCATTGCTCAATATAGAGGCTAAAATACTAGCAAAGGCTCTAGCTAACCGTTTATTCCCATATATGACGGACCTGGTCCACCCTGATCAGGCCGGCTTTATGCCTCATCGGGCGACACAACACAACATCCGGCGTGCGCAGGCGGCGGTGAATGTCATGGGGGCCACCGGGGAACGAGCGGCTTTGTTCCTGGCTGATATTCATAAAGCTTTTGATTCGGTTAGCTGGACATACCTCTTTGCGCTTCTGTCTCGTCTCAACCTGGGCCCGGTGTTCTTATCATATATTTCATTGCTGTACACAGATATTACGGCGTCCGTGCGGGTTGCCGGGGCCGTCTCGGAGACGTTTTCCATTGAACGGGGGACCCGTCAGGGGTGCCCATTGTCCCCATACCTATTTGCCCTGGCCATGGAGCCTCTGGCCTCTTGGGTGCGCATTGACGCACAGATCCGGGGCTTTGTTTGGACTGAAACCCTTGTTGATAGAATTGCTTTATATGCGGACGACGTCCTCTTCTTCCTTACTGACTTGCGTCGCTCGGGGCCCCGAGTCTTAGAAATTATGCGAATCTTTGGCGAGGTCTCGGGCCTTTATATGAATTTGGGCAAATCCACCCTTTGGGTACTGGGGAGCGAAGCAGAGATGGACCCCTGGGCGACGGGTTTACAGTTGGCGACCTGTGGTTTGCAATATTTGGGGGTGTTCCTCTCGGAATCCATACACACCACGTGGGAACGCAACTTAGTGCCTGTGTGGGAGAGAGTTCAGGCGGATATTAAACTGTGGTCCCGGATGCCTCTAACTATTTTCGGTAGATCCGCGATCTTCAAAATGGTGGCTCTTCCGCGTCTCTTATACCAGCTGCAGAACAATCCTCATCCCGTCCCTCCCCTGTGGTTTCGGCAGGTCAATTCGGCATTAGGTCGCTTCCTGTAGGCTGGGGGCGCGGTTAGAGTGGCGCTACGGACGTGCTTCCTCTCCACATATTGCGGTGGTTTGGCCACCCCTGATCTCCTGTCCTATTACCAAGCCTCCCAACTGCTAATCCTCAATGAGTGGTGGTATGGTGACAGGGGAGACCCGGCATACGCCCTGGAGCGCTCACTGATGGGAGATAGCACACTACACACGCTTCTTTATTCAGCCCGGTTGCAGCGGACATTGCCGTGCGTCACGAAAGTTGTCTTTGCCGTGTGGCGGCAGGCGTTGTGTCGCATGGGCTGGTGGGGTAGACTGACTGCGGAAACGCCGTTGTGGAATAACGGACGACTCCCCGGACTGTCCACGCTTCCGGGGTTCGACGGCTGGGAGGCGATTGGGATTTCGGCGCTGGGACATGTGATGTCCGGGGTCACTCTTAAATCGTTCCAGGAACTCAGTGCTGAGTTCCACATGCCCCAAACCCAATTCTTTCGCTACTTACAATTTCGTCATGCACTTATGCCCAGTGTTGCTGGTCTGGATTTGCTTCCTGAATTTAGCCCTGTTGAGGCGAAGGTATTCATGGGGGACCTGGGAGACAAGAAAGTCTCCCGCATCTACCAAACGATGGACACTCACTGCTCCTCCACCCTGACTCCCCTGAGGGCGGCTTGGTAGGCTGATGTTGGTCCCCTCGACGAAGATGACTGGAGGGAGGCCCTAGAATCCCCGCGGGGGACCGCGATAGCAATGCGGCTTAGGTTGATCCAGTTTAAATATCTCCATAGAGCTTATTATACCCGAGAGCGGCTTTGGAAGGCTGGACTGATTGTTTCGCCGGAATGTCTGCGATGTGGAACTGCAGTGGTCACGCTGCTACATACGGTGTGGTCGTGTCCTAAACTGATTGGCTTCTGGCGGGGTGTATGGACTTGCCTGTCTGAGGTTCTGGGATGGGACCTCCCACGCACTCATCGATTAGGGTTACTCCACATCCTTGAGGGGGTAGGTGGGAACTTATATAAACGCCATTTATTGTTATTGGGGCTGGTGGTTGCCAAACGGGACCTGGCCCGAGCGTGGAAGGGAGACCGAGCCCCCCCCTGTGTGCATGGAAGGCCGGACTGGACTACTATATGGGGCTGGAACGACCTGTATTTGAGGCAAGAGGTTGCCCCCGTAAACACTTCAAGATCTGGAAGAGGTGGGCAGACTATAGGGAGTTGCCATTGGATCCCTCTGTGGAACATGAAGAAGAAGTATAGGTGGCGGTGCCATACGGGCCTGTAACTGTGTCATGCCTGTCACACCACGAACAAATACTACCGAGTTTCTGTCAGCATGTGCATAGGGTTAGGAAGGGATAAGTGGCGGGTAGTGGGGCTGTTGGGCATTGGGAGTTAATGGGGTAGGGGTGGGTGAGGGGGTCAATTTTCTTGGTTTACTCCTACTCTTGATTGATCATGGCTGTTACAATGTAAACTGCACTATGATATTTGGTGGTGCTCTCCTGATTGTGGGGAGCAACTTCTTTTACTCTGCTCAACTCAATCAATAAAATTTTGTTGTGAAAAAAAAAACTCGTAAATGATGCGCATTTTGTATCCGTCGACTTCGTGGCACCGCATCCCGCGTAACATCATATACACATGAAGTCACCCCAGCTGCTACTTTGGTATCCGACTGGTACACAGTATCAAGCCACTCGTTACTTTATGTACGTATGGGGTAGTGCCCGCTGCGCGTTGCGTATGCGACAAGTACACGCTGCCAGGCCCTGTGTTACGTCACAGACGTATTGTGTCGGGCCAGGTACGCCATTCCCTCATTTTGTTTTGTCTCAAAAGTATATCTAAATAACTTTAAACAGTATATGAGAGCAAGCGATAATCTAAAATATTTCAAACATTTATATATTTCTAACTGTAATAAACTTATATTATGATAAATATATTTTGTCAAAATCGCGTCGGGTGCGGCCTACTTGCGCACTCGGTGCGCACTTGCCATGTGACCTTAAAAAAAGCATTTGATTGCTTCATACCATTTTCCATTGTAACAGTTGGACAACCCCACCCATTTTACTCTTTCTCTCTACAGCGTTTGATGAGAGACACCTCTTCTGCTTACAGCGCTTTTTTGAAAAGTTTTTTTGCTGTGTACACATATGTTATACTTATTAATGGGCGCAAAATCCGTTCCGTTTGCGGAATTTGCGGATTTTTGGCAATTTCGCGGTCCGCGAATCCCGCAAATTTGCCCAAAAATCCATAAATTTGCAAGCTGGCGGATTTTTTTGCTTGGTTGCGCTTGAAAAATACAATATTGCACGCTCTGCGTTGACTCACCGTGATTCTGTGTTCGCCGAGTTGTTTTTCTCCCGGTTTGCGTGTGCTGCGCCATTTTGGATCTTGCTGCGTGATTGCGCGAGAGTTTTTCGACCGCAACTACGTCATCGCGGCTCGCCATCTTGCACAGCGAGAGTTTGACAACACGAGTACGTCATAAGGGCCCACGATCACGCATCGCAGGAGTAAACAATGTCGAACATGTAGATGCGGCGCGCAGCTGACTTCCGGCGAAAGATTTGAACAGCTCGCTTTCCCGAACTTGCAAAAATTGCAATTCTGCACAAGAAATCCACCGCAGGCAGCATAAACCTTCTGAAAATCATGATTTTGATCAGAATAACTCCTCAGATGGACATTTGGCTGCACTTTTTTGTGCAAGGAGTCCATTTTTGGGGGGGGCGGGAGGAAGGAAGTGCCCCAGAGTCTCCAACTTCCTGTTCCAGTCCAGCAGGCTCCTCCTAGTGCTTTGTCAATGTCCTGGTCACTTTTTATTTGGATCTGGAGCTGGAAGGATTACTTTTTGTGCCTGCTGCTGGATATTTGTATTTGAGGACTTTTTAGACTTTGGAGTTTGGATCACTTTTGGATTTGAGATTTTACAAGTAAGTTGGTGTTGTTAGTTTGGGGCATTGCAGTTGCTGCAACTACAATTATAAAACTTTTTCACAACTTTCAAATAAATATATTGCGGGTAGCCACAGTATCCAGTAGGCCCAGGGTTAGTCATGGGTGCATGATACAACTGTTTCTGTGAGTTTTTTTTAACTTAAATCTCATTTATGTCATGGAATTTTAGCTCACTGTTATATGTGGATTTTTTAAATTTATTTTGGGGTGCCTGTAAAGCCTCACTAGCCAGTAGGCCCAGGGGTAGTGAGTGGTGCATGGACCAAGTCTTTCTGTGGGGTGTCTTGACTTTAAACATCATCGAGGGCATGGATGGCAATGGATTGTGTTGATTTTTTTGTGTTTTTTTACTTTGTGGGGTGTTGTTGGGGCCTGGCCATGTGGGTGGGGGCCATTTTGAGGCCTGGTCCAGGCAGGGCCTGGCCATGTGGCTGGGGGACAAGGGGCCATTTTGAAGCCAGGCAGTGTGCTTTGAGCCATAGGCCTGCACCCAGCCTGCCCTGCTTTCACCCATTATGCCCAGGGATAGTGAGTGGTGCATGGACCAAGGCTTTGTGTGGGGCCTCTTGAATTTAAACATCATTGAGGGCATGGATGGCATTGGATTGTGTTGATTTTTGTGTGTTTTTCGACTTTTTGGCACTGGATTCAAGCAAGCCGGGCTGAAGACGGCTGGAATGCCAGAAACCGGTCCTCGGAAGCTTGTTTCCGGTCCAGGGAAGGCATGGCTTGGCAGTTCGGGCTGGACTGTTCCCATGAGGCACAGGGTCAGACTGATTTGCATATAGCCATGTCTGAACTGGGGTGGCAGAGTGGGCTAAAGAACGGTGATGGATCAAACCCGGATCTTTTGACTGGGTGTGAGTGTTTGATTGGTTCAGATGCTCCGTCCATCACCACCCCCTTTTGTACCGCTTTGGCCGCCACAAGTGTGGCAGGGTATGCTCAGACGTGAGTCCCTTGCTCACTTTGCCACTGGATTCAAGCAAGCAGGGCTGAAGATGGCTGGAATGCCAGAAACCGGTCCTCGGAAGCTTGTTTCCGGTCCAGGGAAGGCATGGCTTGACAGTTCGGGCTGGACTGTTCCCATGAGGCACAGGGTCAGACTGATTTGCATATAGCCATGTCTGAACTGGGGTGGCAGAGTGGGCTAAAGAGCGGTGATGGATCAAACCCGTATCTTTTGACTGGGTGTGAGTGTTTGATTGGTTCAGATGCTCCGTCCATCACCACCCCCTTTTGTACCGCTCTGGTCCAGGCAGGGCCTGGCCATGTGGCTGGGGGACAAGGGGCCATTTTGAAGCCAGGCAGTGTGCTTGAAGCCATAGGCCTGCACCCAGCCTGCCCTGCATTCACCCATTATGCCCAGGGGTAGTGAGTGGTGCATGGACCAAGGCTTTGCGGGCGGCCTCTTGAATTTAAACATCATTGAGGGCATGGATGGCATTGGATTGTGTTGATTTTTGTGTGTTTTTCGACTTTTTGGGGTGTTTACCTGATGTTCCTCTGGCTTCCTTTGCTTTTAGGTGCACAAGAGAACCACCAGTGCCAGTAAGAAGTGCTGCAGCGGTGTGTGCAGCACAACGTCACGTGACGTCACGTGTGGCCACAGACAACTCTGCAACTCGTGCAACTGCGGCTTGCTGTTCTGACATCTGAAGGAGATGGGCCCAAAGAAAGGTGGCCGTAGCTCCTCTACAAAGAAAGTTGCCACTGCCAGTAAGAAGGAGCAGAAGAAGCAAGTGGTGCCACTTACCAAGTAGACTGGTGTGCCCACAGACACTTTTTTTCGGGGGAAAAAACCAACGCCTACTTCAGCGGGGTCCGCCGGGGACCAAGCTGGGAGCAGCACCTCCGCTTCATTGGGCTCAGTGCCACCACACCAAGTTAGGTCCAAGTCCATGAGTGCTGCAGAGGCAGCCACATTGGTTTTTCAATCACCATCGACCAGTAATGTTGGCTCATCGCAAGAAAGTAGCATACAATCAATGCAGGGTGTAGCTCAGCTGACAAGTGTTCAACAACCACAGCCCCAACGACAACCACAGGTGCAACTAGTAGAAGCGCAAGTACATGGGTAAGGAGAGGCGCAAGTACATGCGCAAGGAGAGGCGCAAGGAGAGGCGCACGGAGAGACGCATGGGGAAACGCAACTAGAGGCACATGGAGCGGCACAACTGCCCACAATGCTTGTTCCTCCAGAAGTAGGGGTACATCAGGAAATCGAGATTCAAGCAGAGGTATCATCCGAGGAAGCCACTCCTCCTGAGGATGATCCCTTGTCTTCCAGATCCCCAGCAAGAAAAAGGTCAAGGAGGGCTACTACAAGTTCTTCTTCAAGCACCCTTCCTTCTGATGATCTTGATTGGAACCCATAAATGCAGTCTGAGGGGGAGGCACACCATGAGCCGACAAAGGTAGCTAAGCCTAAAAGGAAGGTTCCCGCAAGGCTTCCACTTATGGGTGATGACGACGAACAAGAAGTGGTGTCTTCTGCTGCTGATGAACAGTGTGACGACGACCCAGTCATCACAGTCGTCACTCCAGCCCCAGCGGGCATGCAGCAGACAGACATTTTGACCCTATCCCGAATGGCTGCTGAGCGGGATGTGGGTGGAGTGGCACTGGTACCACCACCAACGCAGTTAACTTCAACACCAACACGACCTACAGCTTCCATATTTTTTAGTCAGAAGGGCCGGCAGGGACCTCCATCCAGCTCGACCTCCATTACCTCAAGTAGTGGTGCTGTAAGTGAACAACAGAGTTGAATTCAGCCACGCCCATCCTCCACTTCATCTGGCATTGAAACTGAAAGTTGCACCTCCACCACCAGCAGACATCTCCAGTCCCCAGTTTGGGACTTTTTTAGTGTTACCCAAAAGGCGGAAAACATGGTAGTTTGTTCGATTTGTAAAACATCAGTTAGTCGGGGTAGGCTTGGTACCAACTATGGTACTGGAGGCCAGAGAGGTCATCTAAAAAACACCACACTATTGAGTGGGAGGCGCACCTAAGGAAGATCCAGGAAGCCAAAAGAAAAACAAATCCAAATGAATCCATTGATTTTGCATCTGATGATGACGAGGGGCTGATCGTGCAGGGGGGAAGTGAAGAAGCGACAGACATTTTTTCTGGTACACCCAGTACCCCTGGCAGCAGCACTGCAGTGGTAGCGCCCACACCCTCTACCCCTGCAACATGTATGAGGCACACTAAGAGTCTGGGAGAGACACCAATGCGAAAAAGTACATCAATGAGCCTAACTGGTTTGAAGAAGTCTGCATCATCATCATCATCACGTAAAACGGTCCAGACCACCATTAGCAGAATGTTTTGGTCGGATGCGCCATTTGAACGCAACCACCCAACGGCATGTCTGTATAACGCAAAGCTGGCTAAAATGCTAGCGCTGGACCTTCTCCTTTTTTCTTTCATGGAAGGGGTGGGTTTTCTAGAATTTGTGGCAACAGTCTGCCCTAAATGGAAGGTTCCTAGCCGGTCCTATTTTGCCAGGGTTGCTGTTCCAGCACTACATCAAGATATGCTGTAGGTGATTGGCGCAGCTATTCAGAAGAGTGCTGTTCACACTATCCACCTGACAACAGACATATGGACCAGTTGCCAAGCCATTGATTACATGTGCATCACTGCACACTGGGTCTCTTTTGCAGGGGTGTTCTGCTTGGGTTCTCAGATTAAATGGACCCAGCTCATCAGAGCCTCACTAACCCAGCCAGAACGTTACTCTCTCCCCTCCCTAGGGCCTATTCACGACAGGTATCTACCCCCTAAGGACAGGGAATTCCTAAGATACATACCAGGTACCTCCTATAATATTAGCAATCAATGATCTCGCGGTCCCAATCGAACCCAGTCAACCTACCCAATCGGCAGCATTAGAAGCACAATGATCTCGCGGTCCCAGTCGAACCCAGTCAACCTACCCAATTGGCAGCAGTAAAATCAATGATCTTGCGGTCCCAGTCGAACCCAGTCAACCTACCCAATCGGCAGCATTAGCAATCAATGATCTCGCGGTCCCAGCCAAACCCAGTCAACCTACCCAACCGGCAGCAGTAGAAACACAATGATCTCGCGGTCCCAGTCAAACCCAGTCAACCTACCCAATCGGCAGCAGTAAAATCAATGATCTCGCGGTCCCAGTCGAACCCAGTCAACCTACCCAACCGGCAGCAGTAGAAACACAATGATCTCGCGGTCCCAGTCGAACCCAGTCAACCTACCCAACCGGCAGCAGTAGAAACACAATGATCTCGCGGTCCCAGTCGAACCCAGTAAACCTACCCAATCGGCAGCATTAGAATCAATGATCTCGCGGTCCCAGTCGAACCCAGTCAACCTACCCAACCGGCAGCAGTAGAATCAATGATCTCGCGGTCCCAGTCGAACCCAGTCAACCTACCCAATCGGCAGCATTAGCAATCAATGATCTCGCGGTCCCAATCGAACCCAGTCAACCTACCCAATCGGCAGCAGTAGAATCAATGATCTCGCGGTCCCAATCGAACCCAGTCAACCTACCCAACCGGCAGCTTATCCTATGATTACCATTACATAAAGGGATCGATCTCACTATTCATCAGGGGTATAGTACTACGTTATTTTAGATCACACAATGGTTGCCAAATTAGGTGATGTACCACCTATCCTTCAATCCAAGAGCTCCTCTCTCCCTTATTCAGTTACCACTTACCTGACCAGGATTAGCATCTGTTCACATAGTAGCACCTGACTAGAAGAATAGGTTATCTTTTCATGCAAGAATAAGGAGCACACTATGCAAAGGTTATTATCAAATGTAAGCCCTCCTCTCCCCCTTGTTCAGACCCACATGGACGGGAGATGCATCCGTTCACCTGAACCTGACTAGAAGAAAGGTTAGCCCCACTAGGGACAATAACGTCTACACACTGGTTCACTAAGTACTTTATTTCTCATCGTTACACATAAACACATAATACCACATTACAACACATAGCCTGCAAAGGAAAGTAAAAGATTAGGCTGTACACTCTAATAAGAAAGGGTCGACATCACCTTATTAATATGGAGTCCACAGTCAGCAGTCATCTAGGTTCCCTTCTCGTCTGGGCTTTTAGTTCGTCTTGAAGTCACACCTCCGCAATCACGGGTACACGGCGGCACCGCTATGCACTGTTCCCTTCACTCCTCTCTAAGCCCCTGGGACCTTCCTCTCATCAGCTACTCTCCTTTCCTTGCTGGTCTGCTAGGAGAGTGTATGTCTCTCGATTCTTCTCCGCCTTTGGACTGATGTCTGTCTTCCCTGGAATAAGTGATAGGTTTTCTACTGACGGCCAGATATCGCCTGCAAAACTAACCTCGCAACTATCTCGGGCTTTCACTAATATAGAGGCGTGTTTCTTCACGGAAAATTCCAGCCAGTAACCTGCCGCCCACCAAATTCTTGTACCTCCCCATACCAAGGACACGTTCCCAGCCGGCCGGCCTGATGTTGTGTCTTCAGTATGAAGAAAAATACAATCCTTCGACAAGGGCCGGCCTAAACCGGTTCTCTCCAAGCGAACAACACCTCGTAACTAAAACATTACACTTGACCTAGAAGCATCCCAAGCTGCCGGGGCAGAAAGAAAGATGGAGTCTCTCCCGTTTGAGGCCTACCAGGCCCGAATTCAGCATAACTCCATGGAAAGTATACTAATACCTTAACTAAAAGGCGAATTATCCCTAATACTAACGAATCTATCCCCTAGCCTATATATATAAGCCCTAATCTAGGGAATAGGATACAGAATCATGTCAAAATGCCTTGTAAATAGGCTCTATCCACTATTCTAACCCATGCACCGGAATGATAAGAGACTGAAGTCACCATCAATCACCTTTCCTCCAAAAAGGGCCGGGAAAATCGAGCAGAACAAGGGGTTAAAGACAAGTTAAAAGCAGGTGTTGACACGGACACAGTTTTTCAAGCTACTCGGAAACATGCAACAGTAGCCATGTTTGCCATGGAGAAAACTCATACTGCACCTAACCTTTTGGAGGAGTTTGATAGGAAGTAACTTACAACACGTAAGTACGCCCCTAAGTGTCAGATTAGCAATTCACCCATGGTGCGCCGTATTTACAATGCGGCACACCATGGTCCCAAAACGTCACCGAAGCGTTACGCATCGGTGCCGTAAAGGCGGCTCATTGATGGAGTTGCGTTACAACGATGGCGCAGCTCCAGCAATGCTGCGTCAAGCCGTAAGTCTGCTTCATGCAGGCGCAGGGTTTCAGTGACGCATCATTGTCCTAAATGACTGATTGAAATTTTATATATTCCCCATAGCCACTTTTAGCATGCGTTCCTGCGCAGGAACGCCCTCCCTTGCGCTGGAACGCTCCCTTATGGCGCAGGGCTTTAGAATGGGATGCATCTCCCATATGCGTCACGTTGTTAATATACGCCACACCATGGCGCCTCTCTTGTTGTGGCGCTGCGTCACAAAAGTGACGCAAGAACGGAGCTAAAGAGCTGCAAGGGGCTTGTAAATCTGCCCCTAGAGTAGAGGCTCAGGTGCAGTCCTTCCTTTGTAGCCCTCTTTTTGGCTGAAATAGTTGGTTCTTGTTCTTTCTAAATGTTTGATTTGGTTGACAAGGACATCGACAAGCAGCAATCATCAATGTTTTCTGTTCATTCTTTCATGTTGTACGTCAGGTCCGCCCAGGGGCAAGCGGACAGAAAAAGCGGATGCAGTGGCTCCAAAGGAGGAGGATGCAGGCCAGGGCGGCGAGTGCTCCTTTGCTGGCCCCAGTAAGTTTTCATTTAAATATAGAGGACCTATTGTTGTCCAAGCGTTCCTAATTTAATTTTTTCGAAATAGTGTTTAGATAGGAGCAAAATCAATAATACTACTGTTGCAGGGACAATTCTCCACAAACCTAACTATGGACACCAAAGACCAGAGTAATAATATTTCAGAGTGGCGTGTTTGGCACACTGTATAAACCTGGTAGTGTCAGCGGCACGGACTCCTCCTTGCAAAAATTTCAAAACCTTTCGCTCAGTCACTCTAGTCTGGAGGACCAAAAACCACAGAGTCTATTCAAGTTTAAAAGCTTTATCAAAAGTAAAAGTAAACACATATATTAAAATAAAGTTAGCTGGAAATGGAAAAGTGCTTGGTGCTGAGTTGATGAGTAATGGAACACATTTCTTGTGGTCGAGCCGAGCTTTCACCTGGTTTGAAGTTGATGTTGCTCTTGTCCTTAGAAGTCCCGCTTCTGTCTGTTCAGAGAAAAAAGGTGTGTGTTAAAATTAAGCAAGCATTCAACAATTGTGACAAAAAAGTGAAGCAAGACAACAGCCTTCCCTGGAAGGAGGGACATTTTTACTTTAGACTAGAGTAGACAGTCAATTACTTTTTCTGTTGTTTTCACATTTCTTCATTCCTAGACCAAATACTAGTGAGTGGTGTAATCTAACAGTCTTAAATCTACTTTGTAGGTGGAACATCTGGTGGCGGGCCAGCTCGAATATGGTGGTGGTCATTGACTCTGAGTCCGAGGACAGCTCTGGGGATAATGCGGCGCAAGTGGCCAACGGACTGTGAGGAAGCAGACAGTGGTGGTGGCGAGTACAGGTAAGCTGGATCATGGTACTATCTGACTCTTAGATAGCATATGATGTGTATCCAGTGCTGGCCCAGTGACAAATTACAATATGGTAATTACAGCAGGCTGGGACCGACAGACAGATAGAGGCAGAGACAGAGAGCGAGGAAGACAGAAGGAGAGAGAGAGATGGAGGGAGCCAGAGGGAGGGTGAGGGAGGGAGACCTAGAGAGAGAGACAGCGAGGTAGAGGGAGACACAGGGAGACAGAAAAAGGGAGACAGAGAGAGAGAGAGAGAGAGAGGGAAACAGACATATCGCCTGGGCCTGGTGCAGATGATACGGTTGCTGGTGTGGTTAACGGCTCAGAGGAAAAGTCACTCACTTCTGCCAGATCTCTTTCATATGAAAGAGCACCAAACCAAGGATACAAGTGAGTTGTGGGAAGGGAAATGGTGATTCAAGCGCCCCCCCCTTGCCCCTCCCTGCGGACGCCCATGATACTGGCCTGAATAGTTTTGTACTGCGCTGGCTAGTTGCTAGTTGTACTGTGACACAACTTCCTGCTGAATCATTTTGTGTTAATCATATTCTTAAAGAGCATTGGTTACCGAATATGTCTTTCTTTCTTCATATAGTTGGTAATACTAAAACCTCAAAACCGACGAGGAGTATGCAGGCTGTACTGGCCCGGCAACGGAGGCTGGATGCTACTGTTGCCCAATATCGGCGGCTGGTGGAACTGGAGGGGGACGACACGCAGTCCAGTGCATCAAATGTGACATCTGCATCCTCCTCCGTGACCCCACGATCTGCCGGTAAGCGCAGTGCTCCAACGAAACGGAGCCGTGCTGGCAGACGCCACCGCCGAGCAGCAAAGGCTGCACCTCACAGTACTGTAAAGGCTCGCTTGCGCCGTGCACTCCGCAGAGTGTCCGACCTAGAGGCGGAGGTCCAGAAATGGAAAGAATATCAGAATGTGGTGGAGGGCCTCCGCTTAGATCACGCCACCCTCCAGGAGAAGTACGATGCCCTGGCCCTAAGGCATGATGCCCTGGAGGGCAAACTCAACACCATGCATCCCTAGAGTGTCCCTTGCCCCTTTTTAGAGACTTTTGTGGGGTGGGAATTGGGAGTTGGGTTTTTTGGGGACTTTTGAAGGACTATTTATTTGTTGGGGTTAGGAAGGGTCTTGCGGGAGATTATTTTGTTAGGGATATAAAAATATACTTTTTCAAACTTTATCTGAGCATACCTTTTTTTTACTACTTTTGAGCTTGGTGGGTGGTGGTTTTGCAGTAAGTTCATTTAACTGAACACTGTCATCGTGTTGGTTCACGTGTAATAGGCCAAATGTTTTCCAAAGTAAATGCCTGTCACAGAGTTTGTTAATTCAAGAGCCCTAGGACTTTACTACTAGTACCACTGTCACTCTCTCGCCTCTCCTAATACTCCATTATACTACCTCCCATCCAAACGCTTATCTTACCTGTAATTTGTGTTTGAGGGCTGGCTCCACCTGGAATTCACAGTGTCCTAAAGCGTTCTGCAGCAGGGCCACAACTGGAGTTTCCCGGCGTGGATTTTCTGCAAAACAAAAGCAATCAACATTAGAAATGTGGCAGCGGTGCTCACAGACCCCCAAATCCTAGAAGCCCCACAGACAGCACCCCTAAGACAGGCAAGCGAGCAATAATAACGCCTAAACGTTCACGTGTAGTAGGCCAAATGTTTTCCAAAGTAAATGCCTGTCACAGAGTTTGTTAATTCAAGAGCCCTAGGACTTTACTACTAGTACCACTGTCACTCTCTCGCCTCTCCTAATACTCCATTATACTACCTCCCATCCAAACGCTTATCTTACCTGTAATTTGTGTTTGAGGGCTGGCTCCACCTGGAATTCACAGTGTCCTAAAGCGTTCTGCAGCAGGGCCACAACTGGAGTTTCCCGGCGTGGATTTTCTGCAAAACAAAAGCAATCAACATTAGAAATGTGGCAGCGGTGCTCACAGACCCCAAAATCCTAGAAGCCCCACAGACAGCACCCCAAACACAGGCAAGCGAGCAATAATAACGCCTAAACGTTCACGTGTAATAGGCCAAATGTTTTCCAAAGTAAATGCCTGTCACACAGTTTGTTAATTCAAGAGCCCTAGGACTTTACTACTAGTACCACTGCCACTCTCTCGCCTCTCCTAATACTCCATTATAATACCTCCCATCCAAACGCCTATCTTACCTGTAATTTGTGTTTGAGGGCTGGCTCCATCTGGAATTCACAGTGTCCTAAAGCGTTCTGCAGCAGGGCCACAACTGGAGTTTCCCGGCGTGGATTTTCTGCAAAACAAAAGCAATCAACATTAGAAATGTGGCAGCGGTGCCTAACCAATTTCATCCCTTAATAGACCTTGCCAGCAATGGCCCAGCCAAGACCCGTAAACCCAAACGCAAACAAGTTTGATACCCCCCAAACAGCCAAAAAGCAAATCCGGGAAAAAATGTCACACTTAGCAAAATGTATTTAAATGAGGACTCACTACTTCCAGACAGTCCCTCTTTAGGGGACTCGTCAATGTAAGTTTCTTCATTGTGCAGAATCCAGGCATCAGCATTATGGGAAATGGATAGGGTGAGTCTGGAGGAGGAGGATAGACGACCAGGACTGAGTTCTTGTCAACTAACTTGTGAACATGAGGAATGCTGCGGCATCAAAATCAAGACAGTTCTGTTGATGGGCTTGCTGTTTGATTGGGTGATTACAGTTTTGTTGTGAATGTGATAAGGCACTTGCTAAACAAAGAAAGACAGACACACAGGAATAAAAGTGAATGAGGAGGACTAAAATTAATGTTAATGAATCATTGACTCATTTTCAGAACTCGCTGTCAGGGAAGCAGAGCTCGTCCTCAAACTCTGCAAATTGAGTCGGTAGTACTTCTGGTAACTGAGGAGAACTTTCCTCAGGTAGGTCGGTGTCCTCTTCTTCCTGCGTGCATTCTCGTACTTTGTAATCTGGTGGTATGAAGTGCTGGTTCATCTTTATCATGGTGAGCCGCTCCACATTTGCGGGCAAGAGGCGGGACCTTTTACAAGTCACAATGCCACCAGCAGAACTAAAAACACGTTCTGAGGACACGCTTGCGAGTGGGCAAGACAAGTAATTGATAGCCAGGTTGGTGAGCTCTCGCCATATTTTTCTTTTCCCATGCCAATACGCCAATGGGTCCTCAGTAATATTGACCGCTGTTGAGTCATACAGATAGGCCTGCACCATTGAAAGAATGTCCTCCCGGATTCCTGTACTTTGCACTTCTGTGTCCTTTCTGGGACAAGGAAACCCTAGGTCACTTAGCCAATCCGCTTCAGACATATCGCCTGGGCCTGGTGCAGATGATACGGTTGCTGGTGTGGTCAACGGCTCAGAGGAAAAGTCACTCACTTCTGCCACAGGCACAGATGCAGAAGTGCTTTTTTGGGACGCCTGATGGCCTGCTGATTCACTAGTAGTACTGTCTTCTCCTACAGTTTCCTTCCGCTCTCTTTCAAAACGAATGGCTGACTGAGCTAGCCAACCTTTGTACTCTGTAACATCTGATGTTTCAAAAGGAATTATTACTTTGCCAAACAATGGCTTTTTGTAACGTGGATCCAGAATAGTAGCACAAATGTAGTGCTGTTGTTTCTTGATATTTACAAGCCGTTTATTGCTAACTAGGCGTTGTAATAATCTCTGCGCCAACTCATATGCTTCATTCTTTCCAGCATCTTTCAATTCTGAAGACACCACCTTGACTTGGTGCTCGAGCTTCAGCAACAATGGGATAGCTTTGCTCAAAGAACAGTCCTCCCTGCTGACGTCACGCGTGAAGACCTCAAAAGGACGAAGCATGTCTGTCAGGCTTTTAACTAGCTACCATTGCTCCACCGCTAGCATCATTTCTGTCGTATCACCACCCAGGCTGTAGAAATACTCATTGACTACTGGAAACAGCTCATGCAGACGCTCAAGCATGTAGAAGGTTGAGTTCCAACGTGTTGCCACCTCCTGGATAAGTGTTTTCACTGGAATTCTACGTACATTTTGCTGGCGCCTCAGCTCCTTCCGGGCCTTAAAAGAATGGTTGAAATGTGTGCATATTCTTCTGCAGATGGTCAGTATTTTGTCGACTGCAATTTCTTTTTTCAAGAACTTTTGCACGACAAGGTTCATACAGTGCGCCAAACACGGCACTCTGAAATAGTAACCGTCCTCCATGGCCCTAACTACATTGCTGCCATTATCAGTAGAAACATAACCAACCTTGCAATTGCTTGGGGGCAGCCATTGCGAGACCTTTTTGTTAAAGCCATCCAAAATGTTGGCTGCAGTATGACTTTTCTCCATGCCAAACATGGCTAATGTTGCATGTTTACGAGCACCCTTAAAAATCTCGACCAAGTCACCACCTGCATTTATCTTTTTTGTAACCCCTGAAAAAGAGACCCAGTGTGCAGTGATGCACATGTAATCAAGGGCTTGGCAACTGGTCCACATGTCTGTTGTCAGGTGTATAGTGTGAACAGCACTCTTCTGCAAAGCTGCCCCAACCAACTCAAGCACCTCTTTATGTAGTGCTGGAACAGCAACCCTGGCAAAATAGTACCGGCTAGGAACCTTCCATTTAGGGGCCAATGTTGCCACGAGTTCAAGAAAACCCACACCTTCGACAAACGAAAAAGGGAGAAGGTCCACTGCTAGCATTTTTGCCAGCTTAGTGTTATACAGGCGTACAATTGGGTGGTTGCGTTGAAATTGCGCATCTGAGGAGAACATGGCTGAAATGGTGCGCTGGACAAATTTACTGGCTGATGCTGATGCCTTCTTCGACCCATTTCTGCTCAGTGTTGACATTTTCCGCATTGGTGTGTCTCCCAGACTCTCAGTGTGCCTTCTATGTGTTCCAGAGGGTGTGGTGCTGCCAGGGGTACTGGGTGCAAACGGACAAATGTCTAACGCTTCTTTTACCTCCCCGTCATCTTCAGATGAAACACCTAGTATGGGTATATTTTGGCCACTTGCCCTTTGGGATTGCTTTCCCTTGATGTTTGCTAGGTGCGCAAACCATTCGACAGCGTGCCTTCTTTTAAGATGACCTGTCTGGCCTCCGGTTCCATAGTTGGTACCAGTCTTACCACGGCTAACTCTAGTCTTACAAATGCAACAAACGGCTAGGTTATCATACTTTGCATGGACACTAAAAAAGTTCCAAACTGGGGACTGGAAACTTCTGGTTTTGCCGCACGAGATGAAACTGCCAATGCCAGATGAAGCAGTGGTGGATGAGCCTTGCAGACATCTACTGGGTTGTGCAATTATTGCAGCAACCCTACTTGAGGGAGTTGAGCTGGATGGAGTCCCCCTCTGGGGAGAAAATATGGGAGCTGTAGGTTTTGTTGAACTTGTTGTACTACTTGACTGCGTTGGTGGTGCAACCAGTGCCACGTCGCCAGGGTCACGCTCAGCATGACGTCGGGATAGGGTATAAATGTCTGTCTGCTGCATGGCCGGTGTGGCTGGAATGACGTGGGTGATGACTAGGTCATTGCTGTCATCCTGTTCAACAACATCAGAATGCACCACTTCATCAAGTCCGACGTTCGGATCCATAAGTATGAGCTTACCGGGGCCCTTCCTTTTAACATTTGATACCTTTCGCAGCTCATGGTGTGCCTCCCTCTCAGACGTCGGAGATGGGTGCCAATCTAGATCCAGATCATCATCTGATGGAGCGGGGCTTGAAGAGGAACTTCTACACACACTCCTTGATCTTTTCCTTGGTGGGGAGCTGGGAGAAAATGAATCATCAGGAGGAGTGCCTTCGTCTTCCTGACATGATACCCCGGCTCCAAAGTCAATTTCCTCCTGTGCCCCTACTTCTGGAAGAACAACCATTGTGGGCACTTACACCGCTCCATGCGCCGCTACATGGGCCTCTTCACTGATCGCTACTTGCAACTCTCCATGGACCTCTCCTTCTCGGCCTTCTCCTTCTCGGCCAGCTCCTTCTCGGCCAGCTCCTTCTCGGCCAGCTCCTTCTCGGACAGCTCCTTCTCGGACAGCTCCTTCTCGGACAGCTCCTTGCGCATGTACTTGTGCTTGTACTAGTAGCCCATGCAGTTGTTGCTGCGGCTTTGGTTGTTGAATAGTACTTGTGAGATGAGTTACAACCTGTGTTGATGGTGTGCTGCTACTTTCTTGCGATGAGCCAACATCACTGGTCGTTGGTGATTGAACCACTAAACAGGCTACCTGTGCAGCACTCATGGTGGGCCTTTGTTTTTTCCACAAAAATTTAGTGGTCGAACCACCAGTCTCCTTGGTAAGTGGTGCCACTTGCTTCTTCTTCTCCTTAGTAGAGACATCTTTCTTGCTAGAGGACCTACGGGCACCTCTTTTTGGAGCCATCTTCTTCAGATGTCGGAACAACAGGCCGCAGCAGGACTTCTTCCTGGCACTGATGCTCAACGATGATGCGGAGTTATTGACTTTATGCACCTACAAGCAAACGAAGACAGAGGAACATCAGTAAATATATGTTGCATATGTAGCACTTCAATAAATAGTTTGCAAGTAGGCATTTATGAATACACACGTGCACACCACACAATATGGACATTTCAAAATTAAGAATTGCTAAATTTTTGGGAAACAGGAATTTAACATTGATC
The DNA here is from genome assembly GCF_964261635.1 of Lissotriton helveticus. Taxonomy (NCBI): domain Eukaryota; kingdom Metazoa; phylum Chordata; class Amphibia; order Caudata; family Salamandridae; genus Lissotriton; species Lissotriton helveticus. The sequence goes on from NC_136068.1 coordinate 791,100,757, forward strand.
CAAGAGAGCACACACAGAGAGGGTTATAGTTTCATGTACCACTGACTCCCCCTGGGCACAATGGGTGAAAGCAAGGCAAAATGGGTGCAGGCCTATGGCACAAAGCTCACTGCCTGCCTTCAAAATGGCCGCTTGACCCCCATCCACATGGCCAGGACCATGCCCCAAAATGGCCCCCACCAACATAGCCAGCCCCCAAACCCTACTCCAAAAAAGTCAAAAAACACAACACCAATCAAATCACCACAATCCAATGCCATCCATCACGTTTCAGAAGGTTTAGGCTGCCTGCTGGTGGTCTTCTGGTGCAGAATTGCAATGTTTGCAATTTCGCGAGTGCGAGATTGTTGCTGCACGACGCGAACGTGGCGGAAAACCAGCAAAATCCGCGAACAGACCGATTCTGGGCCCCCTGGGCATGATAAAATCACAGCACACTGGGTGCAGGCCTATGGCACAAAGCACACAAACTGGCTTAAAAATGGCCCCTAGACCCCCACCCACACAGGACCAGGCAATAAAATGGCCCCCACCCACATAGCAAGCCCCCAACACCACCCCAAAAAGTTGTAAAACACACAAAAATCACAACAATCCAATGCCATCCATGCCCTGGCCAGAATAATGTTAAAATTAAAGAAAACAGTTGTATCATACATGCACCCATAACTAAGCCTGGTAGTTTTCAATTCATGTGCAGAATTGTAATTTTTACTATTTCGCGAGTGCGAGATTGTTGCTGCGCGGGACGCGAGCAGTGCGAACACAGGCACATTTTCGTTTTTTTTAAATCCGATTTTCGGGTAATCCGCGGGAGTTCTAGGCCCCCTGGGCATATGAAAGCAATCAGAGCAGACTGGGTGGCCCGATTGACCCCATCCACATGGCCAGGACCTGCCGGACCATGCCTCAAAATGGCCTCCCACCAACATAGCCAGCCCCCAAACCCACCCCAAAAAGTCGAAAAACATAAAACACACACAAAAATCACCTCAAACAAACAACATCAACTTATCAACTTACTTGTGAAATCAAATGTCGAATCAAAAAGTAATCCAAAAGGCCTCAAAGCCAAATCTCCAGCAGCATCCACAAAAAGTAATCCTTCCCAGTCAAGATCGAATTCAAAGTGGCCAGGAAATGGAGTAAGCAATGGGAGGAGCTTGCTGGACAGGAACAGGAAATTGGAGACTGGGTCACTTCCTTCACCCCTCCCCAATTGTAATTTTTGTAATTTCGCGAGTGCGAGATTGTTGCTGCCCGCGCCGCGGCCCGCGAGCAGTGCGAACACAAGCAAAAAATCCGCAACGCGCGGATCAGCGTATTTTTCGCTACATCCGCGAGAGTTCGCGGATTGCGGACTCACCGAAAATCCGAAAATCCACGAACGTAGCGGATTTTACGACCATGCTTAAAGATTTCTTGACAAAACAAAACACAGTCAGCAAGTTACTGACCACCTGCCAAAGAATCTGCACACATTTCAGCCATTATTTTAAGGCCCGGAAGCAGCTGAGGAGCATTCAACATGAACGTAGACTGCCAGTAAAAGGACTCATCCAGGAGGTGGCAACACGTTGGAACTCAACCTTTTACATGCTTGAGCGTCTGTCTGAGCAGTAGGGGGTAATAAATGAGTATGTCTGTAAACTGGGTTCTACTATGAAAGACATGAGGCTAGAGTTGGAGGAATGGAAGCTAGTTGCAAGCCTGACAGACATCCTTTGTCCTTTTGAGGTCCTCACGCGTGAAGTCAGCAGGGAGGACTGTTCTTTGGGCAAAGCTATCCCATTGTTACGCATGCTAGAGCACTAACTGAAAGCGGTGTCTTCAACGTTCCGAGATGATGCCGAAAAGCAAGACGCATATCAGTTGGCGGAGAGGTTATTAAGCCGTCTCGTTGACAATGAAAGGCTTAAAAACATATATACAGAACAACATTACATTTGTGCCACTATTCTGGATCCACGGTACAAAAAGGCAGTGGCCAGCAAAGCATTCATTCCTTTTGATGAATCAGATGTTTCAAAGTACACACATTGGCTAGCTGTGTCAGCCACTCGGTTGGAAAAAGAGCGGCAGAAAATTGAAGGAGCCGGCAGAAGTACAACAGAATCAGCAGGCCATCCGGCGTCAAGTTCCACTTCTGAATCTGTGGCCGAAGGGAGTCACTTTCCCTCACAGCCGTTAACGACACCAGCAACCATATCATCATCCTCACCGGCACCAGGCCCAGCCATAATATTGTCGGAAGCGGATTGGCTAACTTATCAAGGGTTTGCTCGTTCCAGTGATGCAAAGGCCACAGATGGTACGCAAAGTGGAGCAACCCTGGAGAACCTTGAGTCGATGGTGCAGGCCTATCTGGATGACCCAACAGAGGTCTTTGTTAAGCAGAACCCATTGCTGTATTGGTATAGGAAACGGCCTCTATGGCGACTGATCACCAACCTGGTTCTAAATTATTTGTCTTTTCCCACTCGCAAGCGTGTCTTCTGAACGTGTTTTCAGTGCTGCTGGTGCCATTGTAACTCAAAAAAGGACCCTCTTCTCGGCTAAAAATGTGGAGAGGTTAACACTGATCAAGATGAATCAGCACTTCATACCACCAGATTACAAAATACGTGAATGCACGCAGGAAGAAGAGAACACCGACTTAGGTGACGGAAGTTCTTATCTGTCAGCTGACCTACTCCCATCTCAATTCATAGAGTTTGAGGACGAGCTCTACTTCCCTGACACCGGTGTCTGAAAATGACTTCCTTTTTTTTCATCCTTGTTCACTTTTATTCCTGTGTGTCATTCTTTGTTTTGCAACTTTTACCACAACAAAACTCTAATCACCTAATCACAACAAGTCCATCAGCAGCACTGTCTTAATCTTATTTCCTTATTGATTTGGAGGTGCCGCAGTCTGCATTCCTGAGGTTCACAAGTTCACAACTCAATCATGCTCCTCTATCCTCCTCCTCCAGACTCCCCCTATCCATTTCCCTCAAGGCAGATGGCTGGATTACGCAGAATAAAGAAACTTTGTCTTCATACTCGTAGACGAGTCCCCTCAAGTGGGACTGGAATTACTGACTATATGCTTGCTGATTGCTGACAGTTACTTCTGAAATTGACAGGAGAGACTGCTCTGTGGTCCTGCACTTTCAGAAGAAGATGCTGACAAAAAGTGGAACAGGTAATAAATAATGAGAAGAAGATGGCAGGCAGTGGACATCAAAGGCTGTCTGGCTCTGATGAAAGCAATTGCTGTTTGTTTGTTGTGTATGAAATGAATCATATGTCTTCTGTTATTATTTAATCTTTTACACACTAAATGTAACTCAAGTCTACTCTGCTTTTTTTTACCTTGTTTAATTCAAATTGTACTTCAACTACAGGGGCCACTATGTTGCATTTTCCATTATGCAAAATGTCCATGGACTTACTGTTTACCAATATACCAGGATGATTGATTAAATATTATATATTTTTTCTTTACAGTCACTCACTGGGATGGATGGATCATCAGCGTCGGTTTAGGGAAGAACTATGGCCAATTCGTGAGGGTCAAACAGGTAAACCAGTCTACAACAACTACTACAGCATAACTACATGTCTGTCTAGTCGTGGTATGGAGTGGTCGAGGCAGTGTAATGTTGTTATGCCAGGCAGATTACAGAGTACAGCAGTTCATGTAAAATTGGGGCTATGTGGCTTGCTGCATACAATTAGATATGCTTTGTCTGTCTGTGTCAAAGAGCCTCGGTATGCTACATCAGGTTGCTTCACTCAGTGGTGCCTGCCTTGACCGTCTGCATGGCCCTGCCGCAAGCATGGGCCAAAAATCTGTTACGCTCAAGAGTTTGCGAATTTTCGGCAATTTCGCGAGAATCTTGGATGGTGAATTTGCCGCCGAAAAACAGTACATTTCATGAGCGCAACTCATTTTTGACCCATGCTTGCGGCAGGGCCATGCAGACGGTCAAGGCAGGCACCACTGAGTGAAGCAACCTGGTGTAGCATACCTAGGCTCTTTGACAGAGACAGACAAAGCATATCTAGGGTTTAGGGTTCAGTGCGGTATACTAGGGTTTTTGGGTTTAATGAATAATTTGGTAGGGTTCCCGGAGTCTAGGGTTCAGAGCTCGATGCAGGCTCGTTCATAATGATGTTGGCAAGGTTTTAGGGGGGTTTGGCGTTTTTTCAGAATTGGCCGAATTGTGGCCTTTTTTGGTGTTTTGCGGGTGCGTGTGTTTGGGTGAACTAGTCGTACACCTTACAATGGATCGATTTTGTTCTTCCTTGCTGAGATTCTTGGGAATCACTGGAACAAGTGTCTTGGTAAGTTTCAAGAGGATCGAAGCAGTGGAAGTGCTGAAAACAGCACTTTTTTGTCAAGGCGCGATTTGCGATTTTTTTTGGCACTCCTTCATGTTTTTGGGGGGCTGTTTGGGGGTGTTCCCCATTTCTGGGGGTGGGTCGAGGGGTCTGGGAGCACTGCTGGGAAGGTCTAATTTTGAATGCAAGTGGTTTGAAGAAAATCCATGGTGGAAAAGGGGGGTTTGGGCCTAGCTGCAGAGCACATTTGGCACGATTTAAAGGTAGGCCTCGCTGAGGATAGCACTCCTGCGTGTTTTTGGGGGGCTGTTTGGGGGTGTTCTCCATTTCTGTTGCAAGTAGTTTGAAGAAAATCCATGGTGGAAAAGGGGGGTTTGGGCCTAGCTGCAGAGTGTGTTTTGGATCGATTTAAACTTAGGCCTCTGGAGATTCTAAGTGTTGCACTTCTGTGATGGCCTGTTTGGGGGGGTTCTACATTTTTGGGGCTGGGTCGGGGGGTCTGGGAGCACAGGTGGGAAGGTTTAATTTTGATTGCAAGGGAGTTGAAAGTTAGGCCTAGTAGTATTGCATGTTTTTGGTGGGCTGCTTGGGGGGTTTCTAGATGTTTGGGGGTGGGTTCAGGGGTCTGGGAGCACTGCTGGGAAGGTCTACTTTTGATTGCAAGTGGTTTGAAGAAAATCCATGGTGGAAAAGGGGTGTTTTGGGCCTATTTTCAGAGTGCGTTTTAGCACGATTTTCAAGTAGGCCTCAGCCAGGTCGCAGTACCGCATGTTTTTGGGGGGCTACTTGGGGGTGTTCCCCATTTCTGGGGGTGGGTTGAGGGGTCTGGGAGCACTGCTGGGAAGGTCTAATTGTGTTCTAAAATCGCAGTTTACACTTTGCACCTAGCTTGAGGGGAAAGATCCGCAAATTTCGCCTACACTTATTTTTCCTTGAAAAGGAGACACAGAGTACGCACTTTCGAAATGATGCTTGTATGTATTGTAATACTGTCGACTCTGAAACTGAAAGTGTTATTTTGCACTGCAGAGCGTACCTTATATTTTTTTCTCCGTGGTGTTTTAATATGACTTCCTGTTTTTCCATCAACAATTACAGGCCGGCTTTTACCCTGTGCAATGGGAAAAAGGATGAACTCAGGCTTACCATTAGCGAGCCGCAATTCAACATCCGCCAGGCAGGCAGTGGACAAGGTGTCTTCTGGTCCCCAACATTGATCGATGGAGCGTCAGATGGAATGGAGGAGTACCGTGAAAAAGAGGAATGGCTGGATGCATGCAACTTCCCAAATTCAACAGGACAACTACAACAACATACAGTTACAGTATCATCTTCAATTCTACTTATCTTTTAAGTAATGTTACTGGTGTGAACTTCTATGAGTGTGACTCTGTGCATTTGTTTGCTCTCTGCTTCAATTCATGCCTAAAGCCATTGTATACGTTTTTCTTTCCTATTTTTTAAACTAATTTAATGTACTAAGTGGTTCTTCTCTCTGAGGGCAGATAGGCAAGTGAAATTGTGTAATTACTGCAGCCCTGTACTGTCACATTGTTTCTTCATAGTTAGAATATTGTAGAAAGTACTACTTACTATTCACTAACCTATCCATTTAGCAAACAACTTCATGCATGCAGTAGTGCATGCACTTCTGTTATGTCCCTTAAAAGATTTATGGATAGCTTCGTATCCAAAGATTTATTTATCTTCATTTGTTGTTTGTCCATGCTGTGCTTTTTTTTCTTCCTCTCTCCACAAAACTTTCCCCACAAACCCCATTACCATCCAAGTTTCAAACCCTTACCCTCTTCCCCCGGGCTGTGTGGTTTTCATTGAGGTGTGAGTAAATTACAACACTAAATCCACACACTTGCTGGGGAAGAGAAGGTGCAAGCAACCTCCTCAAATCAATTTTAAGGCAGCTAGATGAATCCTAGGATATTGTAATTCTGGTTAAAAAAACAACGAGTATTTTAAAATAAATTCTTAATTTCATGCCCACCATCGATTGGATCCATCGTCAACATCATCCTCCTACATGTCAAGAAGACTTGTTACGCTGCTGTGTCACTGTTCTTGTTGTAGCCATAATCATCCATGCAATTCTTTTTCCCCCATACTTATCTTCAGCATTGCTTAGGCTACTGTTCCTTCTAATACTCCTCTCAGGCCACTCAATGTCTCATTTTTTTACTTTGTTTTTCATATGCTGCTACTGCTAGTGTGGTACCACTCTTACTAACACCACAACAACGGAATTTCGGTCCGGGGTGGCGTAATCGCCATTTGCCATGCAGCCAGCGCTGTGCCCAGCTCTATTCTCAAACACGAATCACAGGTAAGATAAGCATTTTGGGGGGGTAGAATAATGGGCTAGGACTTGGAGGAGAGACTGACAGTAGTACTAGTAAAGTACTAGTAGGCCAATTGAATTCACTAACTCTGTTAGTGGCAATTTTGAACATTTTTGGACGTTTTAGATAATTCATGCTGGTAAGTTTGAGGAAACCAAACATGCCGAACCCCCGCCCACCACCCCACAAAATAACATCAACGCGTACACTATGTTGAAGTATGTAAAATAAATAATTATATTTACCGTAACAAAAATAAATTAGTCCCACCCCTCCCTAACCCAAACAATTGTCCATTTCAAATAGTCCTCTGAAAAGTCCCAAATAATCCCCAACTCCCGATTCCCACCCCCCAACAGTCTTTAAAAAAGGGGCAAGGGACACAGTCACTTCCGGCGGTCCTGCCACTCCTTGCGGAGGCCCCGAAGCTGTTGCTCAAGATTGTCCACCTTGCGCGCCAGGTAGTCCACTCTGAGGCGTAGGCGGCGCAGGCGTGCCATCCAGGCTCTGGGGGGCCAGCTGCTGGTTTAGTTGCAGCTGAGCGGCGGTGGGAGGCAGTCCGAGCACGGCGCCGTGCTGGAGGCTGCTGGCTGGTGGACACGGGGGCACTGGAGGAGGTTGTTGACGCCCCTCCTCCTATTCCCGAGCCGACAGCCGGCGATATTCCACACAAATGGCCTCCAGCTTCCGGGCCCTGGGCCAGACAGCCATCTCCTGTCTGGTGAGCTTTTTTGGAGCATCTATATGAAGATAAAAAGAAAAATGTTCCAATACTCTTTAACAATAACACAAAATAATTCAACAGAAAGTTGTCTCACAGTAACACTTGCAATTTGCAAGCACAGTATAACATTTTGACATGTATCTTTCCGCCGTCTTTGTAGGCCTGTAACAGTGGGAGTTTCAGAAATTCTACTACCAGGCAGCACTATGGACTCAATACATAGTCAGAGAGTCAGAGAGTATACCAGTATTCTTCTTTTTTTCTCTAGTTTTGCGAAAGAAATTACATGTATGTGAACTTGTGGTAGCCGGCATAATGCCAGCTCAGTCAGCTTGCACCTAAGAAAAAGAGACACAAGCCATGATGATGCAGACTTGCATGCATTACTTTAAGCAGTGCATGCAGGTGGGGATGGGGAAGCTCTTACTTTTGTACAGGGGTGGCACTGGCCATACTCGGTTACGTCAAGGGCTACTGCACAATGTAATTTATGTTTCACACTGCCCCCCTGGGCCTTCAGTACTACAAAAGGAAAATGAAGGAAAATGAAGATTATTCGTTTCTGATCATGTATCCAGCCGATCACATGATCTCTTTGCTTATATGATGGATGACTTTAGGTGCTTTGTTGTGATAGATTGAGTGAACAACAGCGATGGTCCACCCATGATTAACACAGCAGAAAGAAAATTATGAACATAGGGAGTGAGTGTGGTAACCATAATTGCCGGAGGAAGGGACTTGACTTGATTTAATTGTCAACTATACAATACATACACAATATATGCTGTGCTTGCAAAGTAAACTACTGTACTGTTACCTTAGGCAAGGGAGAGTTTCTGAACAATCACAACTTGTAGTATTTGGATTTCCTTTGCTTTGCTACCCTGGCACGGACATGCTGTTCGAACAAAGTAACATTCTTCATGCACTGAGCGTCTGCTCTACATACACCTCTGCTATGTATGAGGAAGAAGATACAATCCAGGCTTCCAAAGTAAATGTCTATCATTCTTCTTAATGTCTCAACTGTAACAACTTTACTTTTTTTCAACAACCAAATAACACCCTTTTCATTTTATTTGGTAAACCACCGTCTTGACTTGCATTTGAGTTTCACCCAAATGATATATTGCAATGCACACCACACATGAATTTTCTGATTCACCCACACAGGCAGTCATTTTTTCTTTCTCCTCCAAGCATCCATGCTTCAAGCAGCCATGCATCTGATTCCTTCCTATCAGCCACCTCTGCCTGCATTCAAAAACACATATCATTCTTTACAGTCATAAATGTTACGACTCGCTCGTCCTTCCATTGACCCAAAGTTCTTTCCCTTTTTGTTCATCACATCCCCCAAGTTCATCTGATATGACTTGGCTTCACAATAAAAGTTTCCCAGCTGATTTGAAGTCAAATAGAGGGGGCCATTGCTTACTCGAGAACTACCGCCGCTAATGCTATTGCTAAGTCAAGGGTGACTGTCTTCTCCGTGATTGGCTAAAATGTAGTTCTAAATCAGTAACTGTTCTTTACAGTACAGTGTACTTGTAGTAGTGTACTGTCTACTGTACAGTAGACACTCCTTTGCGAGCCTACTCTAAAATGTCAATAAGTAAGGAGTATAATAATAACTTACCACCGTCCGCCGCTGCTGAGCCATCCCCCTCAGCTCCTCCTGGTGGCACTTGTGGCGCCGCCGCATCCGCCCCTGGAGTGGACCCCTCCGCGCTGCTGGTCCCGGCACTGGTGGTGGGAACCAGTGCTGCATCCGATGTTGTGACGCCTAGAAAATACAAGTCATATTTTTAGATGCCATACACCACCCCTATTTCGTCTCGTAATGGAAGAGAAAATGTTAAACAATTTTTAATTATTGGGGCTGAAAAGAAGTCACGGTTTTGGGGAGGGTTTTAACTTATATGCTTAGCCATAACATGCAACTCTTTTTGGCACAACTGATAAATGCTTGCTCTTTAACGTGCAACATTTTTATAATTACAGACAGAACCAACTACTCCTCATCACCACCAGGAGGACTTGAAGTTCCAACAAGGTGAGGGCTCCCGAGTCACGCACAGTTACTTCTGACTGAGGAATGTGGAAAGTCGAACTGCACCTATCATCAACAATGTCCTATTTCTCTTGTCCATACTTCTGTATGTGCAGAATAGTCCCTGAAACACTAGCGGTATGGTATGTGCTACTATCAAATCAAAAATCCAAGTACTAAGCTTATTCTTTGTGGACATTGACATTTTGTTGTTGGAAATTGTCAAAGCACTAACATTAAGAAGACTGGAATAGACAGCAAGGGCAACCCAGACGACTGCACTGAGTGCCTCTAGAGCTATTGCTGGATCAGAGTTTTGTTTAACACCGTTTGCCGACTGGGCAAGCTTAGCTACCTACACAGACCAACTCATAATAATAGTAAATAGTAATAGCACAGAGAGTGATGGTAGAGAGGCAGGATAAGAATGTAGAAACAGTCTACAAGAAGATCAAAGACTATTTTATAAAAAATAGAATTAGGAAACAGTTTGGAATGAATAGGAGCTGTAAAAGGTAGGGAAGTATAATTATATTAACAACAGAACAACTTACTGGGGCCAGCAGAAGAGCCTGCAGAGGACCGTTCCTGCCCACTCTGTTCCGCCGGAGTCTGGGGTGTTGCTGTCTTCTTGCCCCTGGGAGGTGCTGATGATCATGAAATAAACACAAACATGGATGATTGTTTTTTTGAAATATTTGATTTCTTTGACCACAATTTAAAATTATCTCGGGGAAACAAATTAGCAACAATTGCACTACATGTATTGACCTATCTGAACTAGGAGGATACTAGTACAGTATTGATGGATTCGCAGACCGTCTACTTGGAAAGTTATGTAAATCACTAACTAAACCAACAACAAAAAGGTTCTACTACGACTGCCAGCACTCAGCAGCACGCGACGTGACAGACACAGTCCTTCATCGTGATTGCAGACCACTAAAAAATGTCCTACTACTAATACCAAGTCATAATATACTCAACATATCAATCCATCACTATCTCTTCTTCTTAGTGGCAGCAGGAGTACAAAGGAAGGACTAGATTTGAGTCTCTAGTCTCTCTGGCATTACGCAGTTCTGTAAAGTATTACACTCATACATATTCAGGCCAAATGAGCACAAAGTTGCAAACACGTAAGCATAGTAGCAACGCCACTGAGGAGGCGAGCACCTGCAATCACAGAAGCTACTTAAACATTATTTTACCTGCAATGTAATCGAATAGGCAGAATTCTTGCTCTTCAGGAAAAACATATATTAGCAATATAACACAGAGCAGAAGAAAACAAAGTAGTTATCAAATAGCTACTCACCAAGGCCAGGGATCTCCACGCCTAGCAGGTCGAGCAGGTCCTGCTCCCGGTCGAGGACGTCGGCCCACCGGTGCGTCGCTTGGTCATAGGTGTGCCGGACTCCAGACTCCCTCCGCATGGCCCAGCACACCTTATCCCACCGCTGGCGACGCTCCCGGAGGACATACCCTTGACCGGGCCTGCCCCCTGCTGCCACGGTCTTAGGGAGGTGGCGCAGAACAAAAAATTATAAGAGCGGCCACTAATCTCCCTGGTCACTACATCCTCCCCCCTCAATCGCCCGCATGGGAGCCGGGTACGGGGTGCGGGACCCTTCCCCTTGCTCTTCCCGGCTCCATTTGCCATGGTCCTGGACAGCTGAAAAAAATAGGAAAGAATAGGGAAAAAGTAAAGAAAAGAAAAGAGTTTAAAAAAGTAGCTTTAAAAGTAACCAAAAGTAGAAAAAAACACAAAATATAGATGTAGAAAAAGAGAGGGATATATAATGAGTAAAAAAGATCAAAAAAAAGTTCAAAGAAACAAAGGATAGGAAAGATTAGGGGAGGATTGAAAAAGCATGCCCAGAACCATAGCAATGAATGAAAAACAAGATGGCCGTGCCCATGGAAGACCACGTAGGTAAGTTTGTGCGATATTACCCCCGTGAGCACGCAAAAACCCACGCGAACACGTAATCGCGCCCTGCACACAACGCAAGCTTGCAAATAGCGCCTGGAAACGGAAATACACAATGCGCACAAGATGGGCACGCCCATGTACGACCGGATTGGTAACTTTGCGGTCGGTACGCTGCAAGCGGCCTGCGAATACGCAAAAAACCCGCGAACACGCAAAAAAATATAATCCGCAAATTTGCACGAATTCGCGGATTTTGCGTATCACGAATTCGCTTTCGCACGAATTTGCGTACCGTAAATTCGTGCATTTCACCCATACTTACTTATACTACACATAACATGCAACGATCATCTTGATCAATATTCATGGTCTGTACATTAGCCTTCTACGTGTGATTGCCATGCATCTCAAACATTCCATTAAAAAACAAATATGTGTTACATGATGCCCCTGGTGTGTGTGCACATTATTGTGCTCCCTTTTGGCCTGGGTATTCGTGGCTGTAAGAAGCATCAGGAGCCAGGGGCAGAGTGCACATCCTAGATCAGATGTGACAAACAGTAAACAGCAATGTCTAGATTTCTTTTGCTGTACGCTCTGTTGTCAGGCTTTACCAATATACTAATGTGTTGTATGTGAGACTTTCAGATTCACATTTGACATGTATTCCTTGACTGTAATTAGTGTTATCACTGTGTATGATGTAGCCTCACTGCTAATCCTCCCTCCATCCGACCACATTAACATGTGTACGCTTCACGATAGCAACACTTTCAATAATACCTCACACCTTTGCGTGTCTGCGCATACCCACGACCTTGACAACGACATGTAATGTTCACCATTCAATCTTTTCAAACACCATCTCATTAACAATAGTTTCCGCCCTTCCAACACATGCTACACTAATGTAAATTGCACACTCTGCGAGGTCAAAACTAAAAAAGAAACACACATAAGTACGCTTCCTGGCCAAGCAGGACCTGAACAGCGCCCAAGTCCCTGGAATAAATATTCACACCCCTTCGCTGGCCTGGCGTATGCAAGCCCAGCCCACTTTGCGAACGTATAAATAAGATAACCACGACGACGTACATCTCTCTTCTTTCACATTGCCTCAGGTGATATGGCCGTACCCACCTCGCATATCACAATACGCAAACAAAAAGGGATTCATGAGGTGTACACCATCCTGGTAATCAACACAGCTCTAAATTGTGAGCCCTATTGCCCGTCGTCTACGAAAGGGATCCATGAGGTGTACACAATTCTGCAATCATCACTCCACCTGAATTGTGAGCACTGCTGTCCGTAGTGTTTGATCACACAACAATAACAGCAGGTAAGCAGAGCGGCTTGGTTGCACAGGGCCTCCAATTGAGCACGGTGCAGCGGGACGGGTGGGGTGCGTCACCCTGACTGCGCAGGTGCGAACAAAGGATGTTGTCGTATGTAATGATGTGATCTCTGACCTGATTCAGTCTCATCTCTGTCTCATTTTAAAGACCTACTGGACCGTACTGTAGGCCTGAGCCAGCGGGCAGCGCTGCCCTACAGACACCTCTTAAGTGCGGTGCTGCGGGAGGGGTGGGATGCATCAGCCTGAGTGCGCACGTGCAAATAAGCGATGTTGCCATGTGTAATGATGTGATCTCCGACCTCATTCAGTCACATCTCTGTCTCATTTTAAGGACCTGCTGTACCATACTGTAGGCCTGAACCAGCGGGCAGCGCTGCCCTACAGACACCTGTTGAGCGCGATGCTGCGGGAGGGGCGGGTGCATCACCCTGAGTGTGCACGTGCGAAAAAGCGATGTTGCTGTGCGTAATGATGTGATCTCTGACCTCATTCAGTCACATCTGTCTCCTTTTAAGGACCTGCTGTACCATACTGTAGGCCTGAGCCAGCGGGCAGCGCTGCCCTACAGACACGTGGCGTTGGCTTTTAGGGCACTGTAGTGAGCTCGTTACTAAGTGTACATGCACACAGGCTTCCGCCACTGCATTACACGCGCACAATATGCTTCTAGCATGCGCTCTGTTCCTTTCTATATAAACCTTTGTATAACATATTATTATTTAACCTTGTGAATTCTCGAGCACTCCAACTCCTCTTTGAACCACGATTACCAGTAACAGTTGGTAGATCATACTTCAAAAACGAAGGATGCACTCAACTCCTGTTTTCTATCAAGATTGAAATAAACCTTCATTTACCTCCAGATATTTCCACCATTAAATTATTTTTCCCTTTTCAGACATTCAATTGATTGCCTCAAGAAGGGCAGAGCGGGAGCTGACCCCGCAATGATGCCCTGGGCATTCTGACACCTTCCATCGTGGTATCAAGACACCGTCCCTGACCGGAGACCTGGTCTACCGTACAAACGTACCCCGGACTCGGAGCTTGAACCAACACATCATGGGACACACCGGTCTTGGCAGGTTAGCAGTGAAGCCTCGGTGTGCAAGACCTACAATTGAGCACAGTGCGGGGGAAGGGGCTGGGGTGCGGCACCCTGGGTGCACAGGTCTATGGAAGCGATTTTCCCGTAGCTAATAATGTAGGACTGTATTATCAAAGAACAGCGATAACATTATTGCCGCTTTAGTGGCAGGAAACTGTCGCTAAAGCGGCAAAAATGGGCTTGATAATATGCCCTTGTGAATTCCCATAGAAGCCCAGGTTCACACCAGAACCTGGGCTTCTATGGGAATTCACAAGGGCATATTATCAACCCCTTATCGCCCCTTTAGCGGCTGTTTCCTGCTGCCAAAGCTGCGATAATGTTATCACCGTTCCTTGATAATATGTCCCCTATTCTCTGGCCTCATGTGTTTCATTTTAAGGACTTGCTGAACCAAACTCTTTGTCGCGGACCCCAGCGTCCTAGACAAACGGGTGATGGGAGGGTAACACTAAGGGGTGGGTGCAGTAAGCCGATGCTCTGTCTCCTCCTTCCTCTCTTCTTTTGAATCTCCCTCCCCTTCTCCCTTCTATCCACTGCCCCTCCCTTCCATTCTCACTATCGTCCTTTTATTCGGACTACCTCTCTTTACCTCTTCCACATAGCACACATACTTATGTTTCATTTTTGTTTTGCAGGTTTCCTACACTGCTTCAACTGGAGTCCAACCCACTTTTTTATATTATACTGTTTGTTCTATTAAACTTACGTGTCCATTTATTTGTGTTTTAATAAAGGTTACTTTTTTTTCAAATAAATAACTGAGTGTATAGGTCTTCTGTTTCTGACAACACTTGTCTATTATTTATTGTGAAAATCATCTGTTTATAGGAGATTTTAAGGGCAAACTTTTCTAATATTACCATGCACCTACCAAACATAATCTAACTGACTGTTAGACAAATGAAGCCTGGGTAATTCTACAACTGCAAGAGTTCTATGAGTGTATCACTTTATAACACCATAAGTACTGCCTGTGTGATTACAGAACAAATAAGGCACTGCCTAGGATCATCGAGACTTCAGGGACTGCAGAGGCCCACCCTGCATATTTAAATAAAGACCCGGAGTGTGGCGATCCCTGGACTTCAGTTGGCCTCGAAACCCCCGAACAATTAGTAAACAATACCCAGGAAGGTGGCGATCCCCTAGGCTGCAAAACGTCTCTGTGCCCTTCCGTGCCTAATTTACATGTGACATTAAGATCCCCAGTCCTACAGAGACCCCACAATATAATAATTGGATTGGCCACAGAACATTACCCACCAGGGGCCTCATTTTAAAAAACGGATGAGACCCCATTTTTTTCTCTCCATTTTTACCATCCGCATCCCCTCTATTAAAGCGATACAAGGTTTTCCTCCTCTCGCATCAAGTAGACAAACAAGTATTTGCTATCAGAGGGTGGAAGCCATGCACCAGCCCTCTAATAGCAAACACAAATGTCCCGCGATTGCACAACCCGGGACATTGTATGAGCTGAGCCTGACATGTCGCCTTCCCTAGGATCATGATGCATTTGTTAGTATAAACGCATACTAACACTACTTACACACGTGTAGTACAGCGAACAGAATGTAGTAAAGAAGCAGAGGAAGGGCATATTCTAAAAATATAAATCCTACCAGAAGTCGGATGACATAGTTCAATGAGCCAACTACCCTGGCATGAGTAGAAACAGCTACACGACGCGGGCAAGATGGCCGCCGACAGACCGTAGGAGGCAGCAGCTCTCAACCACTCTCCCGTAGTAATGTGCTAGGAACCTTGGTCTAAGCGATGAAATGGGCGATATGCTGCATTCCAGATGCTGAAGTAATGCTGAAGCAATGCTGAAGTAATCTCAGTTTGAGTTACATGGTGGGATGTTCAAGGACTACATCAGTTGGCTTGGTCAAGTGGAGTGGCCGTCGGCACGAGTATACGCTGGCTCTGAGAAAGGGCCGTGCGCTTTCTGGTGGATATTTGGAGCAGCGATAAAGGAGACATTCCAGCGTTTCCAGCGTATCCAGATTACTTGGGGCACCGCAAGGCAAGTCATGGCTCCGAAGGTATTGAAGGCAATTAAGGATATGGCCGGAAGAGAGAGCGAGGATGTGCAGGCGAGTGACTCTGAGATACCAGCAGCAAATCTCAGGGCGAAAGCTCGTCACAGAGTTCAAGCGCGAAGGGAGGCTGCCAGGATGCGTGAAGAGGAGAAATTGTCTGCGACGGAAAAAAGAAAGCGGGACAAAGAGGCAGAGAAAAGAAAAAAAGAGCTACCTGGCAAAGGATTCACTAAGAACACGGATGCCGATTCCGAGTCCTCGAGGGAAGTCAGTCTGCGGCAGCCGACGCTGTTCGAAGCATTTACGGCGCTTAGAACTGAGAACGCGCCCACGAAACCTACTGGGTCGATCGGTTCAGGCGGTTCAGATGGGATTACAGAGCGGACGACTTCATTGATAGATGTAACCGAGGCTGTGCTCCTAGAGGTTGAGCTGGAGTCGGAGGGTGACGTCAGCAAGAGGAGGAATGCGGCGCTATCCGGGGCTGCAGCTGCAGCGAGTCAGGGAGAAGAGTTGCGTGATCCGGAGAAAGTTGACGGCGACTCACGGAGAGAGACGACAGGCGAGGCAGCAGCCCTGGAGAGTGAAGGTGGATTAGCTGTCCCGGATCTAGAGGAGATTCGTAACAGAAAGGAACACCTAGAAGCAGCAGTCCAGGAGCGGATAACCGGCTCAAAACAGATAAGTCCATTACCTGGAAGCGAGAGGGGGGAAATGGGCCCGTTGAGAGATGACACAGTAAGAGAAGACGTTTTAGAGGACGAGCCAATGCCAGTGCAGAACATACAGCAAGCCCAGATGGGTAAGGCACAAGAGGCACAAGAGGGGGCTAACTAGTTGATCGAGAGTACTCTGATAGCTGAAGCTGAAGTGACACAGCAATTACCTGAAATAACTGAAATAACAGACAGATCCCCCTCAAATAACACCCCAGCAGATAATCTAGCAGACAAAACGAGTAATGTTAAAAATGATGGTAAGGATAACACTTGCGAGGGAGCCCCAAATTGTCCTCAAGTAGTGA
Organism: Lissotriton helveticus; assembly: GCF_964261635.1. Taxonomy (NCBI): domain Eukaryota; kingdom Metazoa; phylum Chordata; class Amphibia; order Caudata; family Salamandridae; genus Lissotriton; species Lissotriton helveticus. The sequence continues at coordinate 791,117,696 of NC_136068.1, forward strand.
CTGAGAGGGTGGATAAGGGAGATAAGTGGGAAGTCGATAACAGGAATAATTGTCTACCCACAGCTACTGGCTCACCTAGTGATGACTGCTTTTTTACTGGAAATGATGATGATAAGGAAGATAGTGAAGGGAATGGGGAGGAGGAGGAGATTGAAGAGTCAGATTTAAGTCATGATTTATCCACTAATTTAGATGATTCATCGTCACCCACGGAGAGTTGCTCGGAGGTTTCACAGGCAGACACTTCAGAACTAGAATCGGAATCAGAGCATAATACTGTACTAAAACGAAATCAAGCGGGTAAGCCAAACAGAACCAGGGGAAGGACTCGTAGGAGAGCTAAGAAGTGTCGGAGCACAACGCAGTCAGGCGTGGCTAAAAAACAGGACTGGGACTACGCAGCCACTTCACAATTGTATCAGGAGAACGCAACTGGTGGCTCCCTACAACCAAACACGGTTCAGTCTCAGGAACAGGCTCAGGGTCAGGCAAAGGCACATGAGAAAGATTATGCAGCTAGTTTCGAACTTTTGTTTTCAACCCTGAAGCAAATTCAGGGGGAGGCTCGGCGGGAGAGCCAAAGAGCTAAGCATGCAAATAAGAAAATACAAGGGTCTCTGCGCAAAGTCAATAAAATGTATGCGGAAGTGTCTGGTAGACTGGTGGAAGTGGAGGAGAGGACGGGCAAAGTAGAGGACGAAGTCGTAAAACTACGGGAATATAGAGACGAGCAAGAAAAGACTTCATCGGACGTTTTGTGGAAGCTCGAAGATTTCGAGAATAGACAGAGGCGCAACAATATAAGACTGCTCGGTATTGAGGAAGGGAAGGAGGGGACTGATGTACGTGCCTTTGTTGTTGAGTTGTTGAAAGGGGCTTTCCCGGAGATGGATAAGTGGGATTGGGACAAGGAGGTGCAGCGGGCACACCGTTTTCCTCTGACACAAAGAAAAAATACAGGCTCTAAGTCAAGGGCCATACTGGTGTATGTGGGAAATTTTTTGTTAAGAGAGGAGGTAATCACCAAGGCAAAGCCAGTAGCCAAACGGTCATATAAAGATGTAACTTTCTTTGCTCGCCCAGATTTCTGCCACACTACTGTGGAGAGACGGTGGCGCATGAGGCAGCTAATAACACCTTTCCAACATGTGGGATGTGAGGTATACCTGATGTTTCCCTGCCGACTCAAAGTTGGTTTTAATGGTCAGTTTAGGGTATTTTATTCTGAAATAGTGGCACAGGAATACCTGATTTACCTAAAAGAAGGGAAGGTACAAAGAGAAGGAAAGGCACAAAGCGACAGGGCTGCAGCTATAAGACAAACAGCCTATGTGACACAGCAAAAATGAAGGAAGCTAGAGTAAGGGAGAGAGCAGCACGGATAAGCCTAGCGATGCAGGATTAAGGAAGGGATATTGAGATACTGGGAGAGTGGAGGGGGAGAGGCTTCCTGGGGGGGGTTCGGCTGTCAGATATAGGTCAGAATTGACCTATTTGCCAGTAAAGGTGGGGGGAGGGTAGGAGTTTGGGGGGGAGGGGAGGGGGGTACAGGGCACGGTACAGCAGCAAAATGCAGAATTATTTACAGAAGTAGAGGTGGGAGAGAGGGGAGATAAGATAAGAGATTTGGGTTTTGAAGGAAGGAAAGATTTATTTGGTGGTGGGTACAGATTAAAAAATTTAAGAAATAACGGAAAAACAAATACGTTTACTAAAGGTGTGAGTATATATGGCAGTAAAAGAATGAATTACTTATGGGGACTAGATATGTAACATGGAACGTTTGCGGGTTAAATGATGCCCAGAAAAGATTAAAGGTTTCAGTTGCATTAAGGCAAATGAATGTGGATTTTATTTTTTTGCAGGAAACACATGTTATGGCCTCGCAAGAATATTTTCTGAAACAACTGGGTTTTCAGGTATTAGTAAGTTCACAGCAAGGTGTCAAAAAAAGGGGGGTAGCCATATTATCTAGGGATAAAAATTTGTTACTGAGAAAAAAGGCACAGGATCGATGGGGGAGGTGGGCAATGATTGAGTGTATGATAGATGGGGAGTGGACTACGCTAGTAACAGTATATGGGTCAACCGAGGATGACCCGGAGATTTTTCAGTTTTTAGATGTGGAATTAGCCACCTGGGCACCTAGAATTATCATGGCAGGGGATTTGAATATCAACGGCGCTGATGGGCTGGGTCTGGGTTCATTTGGTAAATACTCAGGCAGGAAGAGGCGTGCATGCCAGGCCCTACAGAGCTTAGTAGCTAACAATGTTCTATCTGATGTCTGGGGGAAAAAGAGGGCAGAAAAAAAGGGTTTTACATACTACTCCGCTCCACATAAAATCTGCGTAAGATTGGATTACTTCTTTGTTTCAAACACAGTCTTATCGGAATCAAGGATAGAAAGACTCCCACGGATCCTCAGTGATCATAATCCCCTAGTGCTCACAATAACTAAGTCAATAATTATTAAACAGCAAAGAGTGTGGACTTTTGAAAGAGGGTTACTACAGGAAGATAAATATGTGAATCACATGAAAACATGGATTAGGGAAATTTTCGAGATTAATAGAGACAGTTCTGCTGTAGGGGTAGTATGGGATGCCTTAAAGGCGGGGGTCCGGGGAGAGACGCTGAGCTTTAATTTTTATAAGCGTAAACAGGAGCAGACGCGGAACATCGAATTAGCAGGGGCAATACTTAAGGCTGAAGAGAAACTGGAGGAGTGTGTTATGAATGGAATCCCAGAAGACAATGCTATGATAGAACTCCTAAAAGCTAAAGGGGATGCGGAGGGAGATATTGCCAGAAAAGCCGCAAAAATATATACAACAAAAAGAGAGAGATGTCACGAATTTAGTGAAACAGTAGGTAGAACTCTGGCTATACGGACAAGGCAACAAGAAGCGTCGGGTATTGTGAGGGAAATCAGGGATACCGCAGGTAGGATCCACACAGACTCAGAGGAAATAAGGGAGGTTTAGAACCTTTTATGAGAAACTATATGATGAACCGATAAGGGGAGATGCCGGGAGAATCAGAGATTATTTGCAGGAAATTCCGGTGGTCATGTTTACGGATGAGGAGGCAGAAGGTTTGGAAGAGGTTTTCCAGGGAGAAGAAATAAAAAAAGCTATCTTGAATCTCCCCTCCGGGAAAGCAGCGGGCCTTGACCAAATTCCAATAGAATTTTACAAAGTAATTTGGGACACTTTAGAGGGTGATATAATTAGGACAATGCAACAGGCACAGATAGGTGAATCTATACCCGGGTCATGGGGTGGCGCGGAAATTGTGATCATTTTGAAAAAAGGGAAGCCTCCGGAAGAACCCGGGTCATATAGGCCCATTACCCTAATGAATACGGATACTAAGGTCTTCTCAAAAGTATTAGCAACAAGATATGCTAGGATAATAGATAAGGTAGTGAGTAGGAACCAGCATGGTTTTATACCTGGTAGGGGTACTACCCATCATACGCGCAAGGTGATAACTCTATTTGATGCTGCAGCAGTCTCAGGGGACCCGATGGCGATCATGTTGTTAGATGCGGAAAAAGCATTCGATCGGGTCTCCTGGGACTATCTGTGGCATACTATGGAAAGATCAGGGGTTAAAAAAAGATTTATCAAAGCAATTCAGGCACTATATGTAGACCCAGTGGCCTCTGTACGGGTGAATGCGGGGTCCACAGGACAATTTCGGATAAGGAGAGGTACGAGGCAGGGATGCCCCTGCTCCCCATTGCTATTCGCCATGTATATGGATCCATTGATCCGGAGAATAGAGATGAGCGAATTAATAACACCATTATCCACACGAACTGGCCAGTGCAAAATACTAGCATACGTCGATGATGTTGCAGTAATTACACCAACTCCAACGGAGGCTATCGCCCAAGTGGAAATTGAGGCCCTGAGATTTGGGGAGATCTCGGGCTATAAACTCAACACTGCTAAGACGCAGATAATTAAAAACTGTTATACTACCTGTGTAGATAGCCGAGTTATTCAAGCAGGAACATACCTAGGGGTGACTATCTCGGCTGATTTAGACTGTTTAGTGGAAAAGAATATAACACCTTTAATTAATAAAGTGCGGAAGGACCTGGATAGATTAGATAACTTACACCTATCTATAGTGGGGCGGGAGAATGTAGTAAAGATGCTGGTTTTACCTAAGTTTCTTTATTTTTTTTAGAGCTATACCCTTATCATTTGAGGCCAAGTTGTTCAAGAAGATCGAAGACTTGATTAATAGATTTATTTGGGCAAAGGGGAAAACTAGGAGGGCACTCAGGTTTATGACACTTCCACGGGAGAGGGGTGGGTGGGCACTACCAGATTTAAAGCTTTATTATTGGGCAGCAGCTCTACAAAATATGGTAGGTTTGGTGGGAGGGGCGGAGGCTGAAGGAGGGAATGAGTTGGGGTCATTGGCAATATATGGTCTGGTATTGGGGCTAGAAGCTGAGAATGTGCTTTTAAAATACACAGAACCTAGCTATTTCAAAAGGACACGGTTTAAGACGCTTATAGCGGCTCAGACAGTTTGGAAAGCCTTCGCCAAAAGATTTGGTCTGGGGAGGTACAATTTTTACACCAGATTGAAAGGAAATCCAAACTTTCCAGAGGAAGTTGTGGCTGGCCCTATACTCACAGAATGGGAAAGGAAAGGAGTTGGAAGGGTAGGAGATATCTTAGGACAGCAAGGGGTTTATCAGTACTCTGAATTGCAGGCAAAGTATGCGCTAGATAATAGACAATTTTAAAAATATTTACAAATAAGGAGTTTTTTGTATAATGAAAATGGAGGACCATCAGGATTCAGCAAAAATCTAATTATGGAAGTGATTCAAGCAGGGGAGGATTGTACAATAAAGAGATTCTATGCTGAACTGATAATCTCAAAGGAGGATGATACCGAAAAATGGGCAAATAAATGGAAAAATAGCTTGGACATCAGTGAGGAAAATTTCTACATGTCTTTGGAAAAGGGATATACACTATTGTGCTCAGCGCCTCTCCAGGCACAACATTATAAAACTATATATCATCTTTACCACACACCTGCAAAGATAGCTCAGGGGGGAGGCGTAACAGGAACCAGTTGTTTTAGGTGTGGCAGCTTAGATGCAGATCTGATACATGTGTTTGCAGCATGTCCTCACTTGCAACTGCTCGAAAAAGGCATTGAGGGCTTTATAAATAGAATATTAGGAACTGATATTCCTTTAACCCCCTCGATAATTCTCTTGGGAGTGAAGGAGGAGGAGGGGCAACAGCAGGGTAGGGGGAATTCTTATTTGTAGCTATGTCAGTTATGAGACTCTGCATAGCATCTGCATGGCTGGACCCTTTGCCACCTTCATTTCATCATTGGTTGGCCAAATTACTAACAATATATAATTTGGAGACTGAGATTTATGCAAGGAAGGGGAAAAAGGGAAGGAAGATTGGTAAAAAGATTTGGGATCCCATTACTCGATGGAAAGAAGGGAGTATGGACTGAAATGTTAGAATTATATATATGCTCATTGTGTACTGAACTATATAATCTGTGTCTCGCTGCCTTGGTTGGTTGTTCTCTTTTTTCTTTTTCTTGCTATCTATATTGTAACCCAAATTGGAGCTCTAATTCTCTCATTTATTATTATTGTATTTGTTGGCTAATCAGCATACTAAGTTGCGCAGGAACATTAGAGGGAAGTGATTGTGTAAAACAGAAAGATTTGAAGTATGCTGATTGATTTATATTTTCAAAGCACTGTGGCTGTATCGGTAACTGAGAAGGAAATCAAAACAATTGCTATATTTTATGTTTTTGTTTAATGTAATATATTGCCGTGCCCTGTACGCAAAAAATGGGGGAAAAACTTTTCAATAAAAAGATTTAAAAAAAAAAAAAAGAAACAGCTACACGAAGAAAACGGGTCTTCAGCACAACGCAAGCAATTTTGAAATATTGGTGAGTGGTGCTTTCTTTTTACCTTCTCCCGGTTGTCGCCAAATTTATGTAGTGAAGAGGCAGACAGCAGTGGATCCAATAAGTAGATTTATTACAGAAAAACAAGACACCTGAAACAGCCACCAGCAGGACAAAACAGCAAGGCAATAGTCTTCTCCAGCACAGTGTACAAACTCCGCAAGGTTCCCCTCATGACAGCCCTACATTCTAACATTACATACTTAGATTCTAGTTGAATTACATATTAACATTCTACTATGACTTACATTGGAATACTACAGCGAGCACATGACTTTACAGCAATGAGCTCATTGTTTCAAACATGAGTCTTGAGACCTGTAAGGGTAAGTATTTCGCTACCCATTCCCTATATTGTATAAACGCAAACTAACACTACTTCCAAAGGTATGCTACAATGCCCAGAGCACATCACTTTACAGCAATGAGCTGACAATTTAGGCTCACGTTTTAATCCCTGAGACTTCCTTCACACCAATAGGGGTGAGTAGTTTGCTTCCCACTCCCTATATAATATAAACGCATACTAACACCACTTACACACTTATACTACAGCGGCTAGTATCCTACAGCACCCAGAGCTCATCATTTTACAGCAATCAGCTCGGTTTGATCCCCGAGTCTTCACACCGGTAGTCTTGAGTACTTCGCTTTCCACTTCCGGTATAGTATAAACGCACGGTACTGGTCAGCAGTTTGCTTCCCTCTCCCTGTTTGGTATAAACGCCTACTAACACTACTTGCACACGTATACTACAGTGCCCAGAGCCCATCCTTTTACAGCAATCACCTCAGTTTCATCCCCAAGTCTTCATACTGGTAGGCGTAACTACTTCGCTTCCAGCTTCTCATACACTATTGATACACAGTAGCAGGCAGTAGTTAGCTTCCCACTCCCTGTGTGGTATAAACGCTAAGTATGGGCGAATTTTGCGGATCTGCGGGCCGTGAAATCGGAAAAAAAGTCTGCGAATTCGAGGATTTTCCAAGGAAATCGCGGATTTTTTGCAATTTCCGGCTACTCAACTGGAGTACTTTCTAATGGCTAATCAGTAAGTGCTACCTTGTTGGATAAATGTATAGTGCTTTTCCTACACTGCAGCTGCGTAAAGGGCCAGAAGATTTGTCTCCACTGACCATGTGTGCCTGTAACTTTGCCACTGCTTCAAAAGGCACTAAGGTCCTTTGAGTGAGCTGTCCATCATAGTTGGGAAAGGACGGGAAGACGTTTGATACGGCTAGTGTGTGGTGCGGGGCTTCTATGCGTGTCAACATGCCTCTTGTGTATAAAGGGTCAGAGAGCGAGCAGGGCAGCAGGTGAGGAGAAAGCAGCCTCCTGGTCACAGGATTGGGGATTGCGCTTCAGAAACTCAGGGGTGCAAAGACCTCCCTCGGGTATTACAGCTAATTTTCAAAGGCAGATATGGGGTTAAAGCACACTTGCCCAGCCTCGACCGTGCTCACTAATGTTTTGGGCTGATTAAAACGTTACTGAATTTGAGCTTCAACTCGGGCAGCTGCTTTATTTATATCTGTAAGTGCTTCCTGTTGAGGTTTAATTTTTGGCCCACAGGAAGCACTTACAGAGTTAAGGCAGGTGCCTGAGTTGAAGCTAACTTTTTAATCATTTTAGAATGGCGCCAGCAAGCACTTTGGCAGCTTGCCGGCGCCATTCTAAAATGGTTACAAAGTTAGCTTCAACTCGAGCACCTGCCTTAACTGTGCTTCCTGGGGCCCAAAAAAAAATCAGTCCGCTCGCGAATTTTTCAGCAATTTCACGAGATTCGCGGATTGCGAAATTGCCGAAAATTCCCAAAATTCGCGAGCGGAGCGGATTTTGCACCTATACTTAATAAACGCCTACTAACACTACTTGCACACATATGCCACAAAGACCAGACCACATCACTTTACAGCAATGACCTTACGGTTTAGACTCTCGGTTTCATACCCGAGTGTAGCACCATATCATATGAGCACCATGTCACTCTGAGCAACACCCCACTTTCAGACCGGTACCAGTGACTACTTCGCTTCACACTCCCCCACAAAGCTTACAGTGCTCCTACCCTCCTACCCTCCTTTCCTACTTCCTTTGCCCTTTTTTCCCCTTACTCGCTTTAACGGAATCACAAAATGGCGGCCAACACTTCCTAGTTGCAACACTATCACAGCCTATAAGCAGCAAGCTCCTGCTCGTAACGCCTCAGCCAATCAGATGGCAGAATCCCCAATTATCGATATCTGTAAATTTCAATAGTTCTCTAAAACTACTGAACGGATGTACACCAAAACCCTTCTCCCTGCCAAATTTGGGGTAATTGCGTTCACCCGTTCGACCTGTAGCCTTGGCTAAACCTTCTGATGGAAATTAACATGGAGAATACACGTTTAGGGTCCCCCTTTTATCTTGACCACCCCTGACGAATCACCCCCAAACTTTCAACATAGGAGCTGATATAAAGAAAGAAATTGTTTTCAAAATTTCATGAAGATTCATTCAAATGACGCCAAAGTTATAAGCAAAACACAAAATGCTTTTGTTATGGAAACTCGGTCTTAACTCCTTAACTACCTACTGGCGACCGCCAGTAGGTAATAAAGAACATATAAGAATAGTTCCTTGATTCTTTTAGCTTTCAAAAGTTCTCTCTATTACTGTCTTTCTAATTTTCCATATAAACAATTTTATTAATATTCAAGTACACATAGAAGTCAGAAATGCAACGTATTCTATCAACACACTTTCTAAAACATTCTACAAAAGGTGTAGGTTAAAAGTTCATCAATTTTTTTAAACCTAACAATATTTTTTTGCAACATTTTCTCGAACATTTAACGGCACGAGCAGGTTAAAAATTCACAATTGTTTTAAGTTCGAACACTGCATTCCAAATGCAAGTAGCAGGTGTGGTTGAGTTGATCAGATTTTATCCTATAATATGTACTCCACGTAAAAACTGTTTTTTCTTAACCAATCACAAAGATGCTTTTCTACAAAACAAATGTGCACCCTACTTTTAAAAATACAATGCTTTTTATCTCCCAATCAGGTACCGTTTTGTATGCGAAAAGGAACTAGTTCCCTGTCTTTGAACATATCTCGTATTCTACGAAGGAACTGCATGAGCTACAGACATCTTTCCATACCTTCCAGCCTTACCTTCAAAATGCTAGTGTAGATCATAAGAAATAGCTATGTTTTATGGTGCAAGAGGTATGCAGTACAGAGACGTATTGACTTAGACATAGGTTTACATAATGTGGACATTAAATGGTTTGGACAGAGAGGATTGAAGTGGCACCAATTGTTGCCTTTGGTTACAACCAGTTTGCATCTCAAAACACCCTGACCTCATGATTGTGCACTGTGGTGGAAACGACCTAGGCACATTGACAGGGGTAGGTTTGGAAATGCTTATGAAGGACACCTTTGGACAATTGATGTTACTTTTGCCTCAAACTGTCTTTGTATATTCCAATATATGCCAAAGACAGAAGTGGAAATGGTCCAAACAATTTTGTCCTCAGATTGAAAAATCTCGGAAGAAAGTCAACAAAGCTGTGTCTGCATACCTCAGAGATCACAAATGGGCTCCATCTACATTAACAACATACGGTTTGATATGGCGGATATATACAGAAGTGATGGAGTACACTTCACAGATCAGGGAAACCGATTTTTCCTCAATAACTTGAAGCTGTGCATCCGCACTTACATGTAGCTCCAACTAATGCACACCAGGGCTCTTTTTAGAACCACCCTACAACTTACAACTTAGGCCTGCTATTTTAGGGCCAGGTAACGGCAACTCCCGGACCCTCACCAAAATGTATTCTCCACACAGCTGTGGTGCAGCGGCCAGACTATCTCACTTTTCAGCACAGACCTCTCGCTTTGATCCCGGCTCTACTCACCCATAAGGGTGAGTAGTTTGCACTTTACAAATACCGTATTGATTTACCTTCACACTCCCTATACAACACCACCTAAGCACCATATACAAGTTGAACACTTGAGGCACAGCGCCCAGAGCACATGACTTCACAGCATAGCACACACAGTTTAGGCTCACTGTTTCATCCCTGAGTCCAGCAGCAGCTCAATTTAACAGCATGACACTCTAGGCAATATCTAACTTAATTCCCGTACCCAGCACTTCAAAAGCAATAGGGGTCAGATGTTCGACAGCTTTACCCCCAGTCCGTCAGCATCTCAGTTTATGCCCCCAGTGCCATCAGACCTGTAGGAGTGAGTAGTTAGCACTTCACAAATACCGAATTGATTTGATATGCGCACATTTACCTTCGCACTCCCTCTATAACACCCCCTAAGCACCATACACAAGCTACAATGTTCAAAACAAAAGTTCATCTAAGTAACTATAGCTACATGCTGACACTACTTGGACAGATGTGGCACAGCGACCAGAGCACATAACTTCACAGCATATGACACACAGTTTGGACTCACACTTTCATCCCCGAGACCGACAGTAGCTCAGCTTAGCAGCATGAGACTCTAGACAGTACCTCACATAATTTCTGTACCGTAGGACTTTCAGACCAGTATGGGTCAGTAGTTTGTCCTAGTAGTTATAAACACATGCTGACATTACTTCCACAAGTGTAGTGCAGCGGCCATGGCACATGACTTCACAGCATAAGACACACAATTTGGGCTCACGCTTTAATCCCTAAGTCCTGCACCAGCTCACCTTAGCAGCATCAGACTCTAGGCAATACCTCACTTAATGTCCGTAGCCCACCACTTTCACAGCGGTAGGGGTGAACACTTAACTTTGCCTTCCCTCTATAGCACACCCTAAACACCCCACAGAGGTTACAGTGCTCCTACCCTTCTCTTTCCCACTTTTTTTACCCTTTTTTCCCCTTACTCGCTTCAACGGAATCACAAAATGGCGGCCAACACTTCCTAGTTGCAACCGCTTGCACCGCTCGTAGCCAATCAGCAGCAAGCTTGTGCTCGTAACGCCTCAGCCAATCAGATGGCATAATTCCCAAATATCGATATCTGTAAATGTATATATTTCTCCAAAACTACTGAACGAATTTACACCAAATAAACAAAAGTGTGCTTTCTAGACCAAGACCCTTCTCCCTGCCAAATTTGGGGTAATTCCGTTCACCCGTTCGACCTGTAGCCTTGTCTAAAGTTTCCTATGGGAATTAAAATGGTGAAAACATATTTTGGAACCCCCCTTTTTTCTCAGCCCCCCCTTGATGAATCACCCCCAAACTGTCTACATATGAGCTGATATCAACAAAAAATTAGTTTTCAAAATTTCGTGAAGATTTGTAAGTCGGGGCCAAAGTTATTGGGAATAGAATGTAGACATTTTCCTATGGTAACTAGGTCCTAACTATAACTACCTACTGGCAACCACCAGTACATAATATATATATGAATACTTCAGAAAACTATGTCTGCTTTGAGTTTTTCCGGAGTTCACAGCTTGTTTATGTTTAGTCAAACACAGCTTCCCATGCTGCGAATGCATGTTTGTCACGTTCAAACAGAGGATGCTTTATTGATACTATTTTATTGATTGCTATTTTAGGGCCAGATAACGGCAACTCCCGGACCCTCACCAAAATGTATTCTCCACACAGCTGTGGTGCAGTGGCCAGACTATCTCACTTTGCAGCACAGACCTCTCGCTTTGATCTCGGCTCTACTCACCCATAAGGGTGAGTAGTTTGCACTTTACAAATACCGTATTGATTTACCTTCGCACTCCCTATACAACACCACCTAAGCACCATATACAAGTTGAACACTTGTGGCACAGCGCCCAGAGCACATGACTTCACAGCATAGCACACACAGTTTAGGCTCACGGTTTCATGCCTGAGTCCAGCAGCAGCTCAATTTAACAGCATGACACTCTAGGCAATACCTCACTTAATTTCTGTACCCAGCACTTTCAGACCAATAGGGGTCAGTAGTTCAACAGCTTTACACCAAGTCCATCAGCATCTCAGCTTACGCCCCCAGTGCCATCAGAACCGTAGGAGTGAGTAGTTAGCACTTCACAAATACCGAATTGATTTGATACGCGCAAATTTACCTTCGCACTCCCTCTATAACACCCCCTAAGTACCATACACAAGCTACAATGTTCGAAACAAAAGTTCATCCACGTAACTATAACTACATGCTGACGGTAGTTGGACAGATGTGGCACAGCGACCAGATCACATGACTTCACAGCATATGACACACAGTTTGGACTCACGCTTTCATCCCCGAGTCCGGCAGCAGCTCAGCTTAGCAGCATGAGACTCTATACAGTACCTCACATATTTTCCGTACCCCAGGACTTTCAGACCAGTATGGGTCAGTAGTTCGTCCTAGTAGTTATAAACACATGCTGACACTACTTTCACAAGTGTAGTGCAGCGGCAAAGGCACATGACTTCCCAGCATAAGACACACAATTTGGTCTCACTCTTTAATCCCTGAGTCCCGCACCAACTCACCTTAGCAGCATCAGAATCTAGGCAATATCTCACTTAATTTCCGTAGCCCACCACTTTCACAGCGGTAGGGGTGAACACTTCACTTTGCTTCCCCTCTATAGCACACCCTACACACCCCACAGAGGTTACAGTGCTCCTACCCTTCTCTTTCTCACTTTTTTCACCCTTTTTTCCCCTTACTCGCTTCAACGGAATCACAAAATGGCGGCCAACACTTCCTAGTTGCAACCGCCCGCACCGCTCGCAGCCAATCAGCAGCAAGCTTGTGCTCGTAACCTCACAGCCAATCAGATAGCAGAATTCCCAAATATCGATATCTGTAAATGTATATATTTCTCCAAAACTACTGAATGAATTTACACTAAATAAACAAAAGCGTGCTTTCTAGACCAAGACCCTTCTCCATGCCAAATTTGGGGTAATTCCGTTCCCCCGTTCGACCTGTAGCCTTGTCTAAAGTTTCCTATGGAAATTCAAATGGTGAAAACACATTTTGGAACCCCTCTTTTTTTCTCGGCCCACCTTGATCAATCACCCCCAAACTTTCAACATATGAGCTAATATCAACAAAGAATTTGTTTTCCACATTTCGTGAAGAATCGTCAATCAGGGCCAAAGTTATTGGGAATAGAATGTTGCCATTTTCCTATGGTAACTAGGTCCTAACTACAACTACCTACTGGCGACCACCAGTACATAATATATATATGAATACTTCAGAAAACTAAGTCTGCTTTGAGTTTTTATGGAGTTCACAGCTTGTTTATGTTTAGTCAAACACAGCTTCCCATGCTGCGAATGCATGTTCATCACGTTCAAACAGAGGATGCTTTAATGATACATTATGGGACTAGTAGTCCTCCGAAGCATTGTTTGAGTGATGTGAAAGTAAGAGGACATGTAATCACGCTAATGTTACACAGTATCTGTGCACAGCTTTGGTTTTGACCTGGAGAAACTGGCATGATTATTTTACATTGTTTCTGAGCCACAGAGGAATGCAAGCAAATTGGTAAAAATATTATCTGAACCAGGCTGTTCAGCAATTGCGTGACGAGCAGTATCATTCAAATGAACAATTCAGGCAAGCTGTGTCCACTTCACGATACATTCACCGACAGCCCATTTGCCAAATTATTGCTATCTGAGGTGGTGTTCCCTAATCTTTTTAACTACAAAACAAAAGTGGGTTTAATAATAGTAACACATCTTATTTGAAACATGGTTTCTGTACTCCATGCTCAATGTGCAATGTTTTGGAATTATAACACGACATGACATTTGTATTGGCAATACAAATAACTATTTGCGCAGTTGTTTGAAAATATTTAATTAGGCAATGTTTCTTCACAATTGTTTGTATCAGTTCGCAAAGTGCAAACTATATGGATGCATTAGGCAGTGTATATAATGTTGTATTAGCATGTAGTATTTTTACAGTATCTAGGAAGATGTAACACAATACATAGAAAGTAAAAAATACCGCTTCATACAAAATACTGTTTCCATCTGCCATTACATGCAATTTGTCCAACATTCATTCCTTCTGATTGTTCAAATATTTTCTTTTTTACTTTTTTCTCCATTTGTCTGAAGTCTGGATGGTTTGTGTCTTCCACATTGTGGCAGAATTGTTTGCAAGCACACTTCTCACATAAAAAACCTGCATTTGATCAATTGCCTTTTAGGTGATTTTATGGTAGACTGAATAGGACAGAAGTGTGACTTTGTTTTCTTATTTGGATGTAGTGGGTTAATGTTAAGGGAGTGGCAATAGGTTTTCCCAAGCAATGGAAAATGTTAGTAAAGATGAAGATATAGAATGAGGGGAAGAGAAAGTTTCTCTTTTTAAAGAGTGCTGTAACTCGGCTGAGGCTAATTATATTTCTTTATGACGTTGAACAACTAATGTTGGGGGTCTGTCTACATGCATTGATGTTTCTACTCTTTTCAGCAAGTGGTTGACTTGTGGGTGACCTTAAAGTAAGGTAGACAGAATAGGCAAAGTATGGAGACATTTGTGTAGCTCAGATTCCTAAGAGAAATGTTCAAACGTTTTTACTCCCCTTTTTTATTATTACTCATTTTATGGGATCATGTAGCACTCCTGGGGCATTTCTTCTACTTCAAAGCTCTTTTCAAGAGGTATATTTACACCTCTTTTCTGATCTTCTGGAGAGGGGTGTAACACAGTCCCCTAGAGCCCCTGTAGCGCACAGGAGGGCCCACTCTTATCATGGGGGCCCCCAAACATTCAGAAGAACCACCATTTAGTTCAAGGCCAATGAATAACTCTGAGATATGGAGGAGTCATGGACCCCACATCACATTTTGCAACACTTCCCCATCATTTACGTTACTCCAATGCTCCTAGATGCAATAGTCTAAAAGGTATAAATATTTCATGAGTCTACAGCCCAGTGCATGAGGTATCTCCTACCAAACATTTTGTGTTTAACTGGGTCAAAACGTAAGGTTGGTAGAGATTTTAAGTCTTGACATAGGGTCAGGAATCTTGGCCAGGCACTGATTTATGTAGACTGGAGAGTGACGTGAACTGACATCTTTCACTGACAGTCAGCAAAAATATTTTGGAACAGAGATGATGAATCTTTATTGTTTAAGTTCATTAAAACCATAACAATTCCAATAAAATTAAACAGTCTGCAGTGGAACATATACTGTACATATTGAAACCAATGATTACCATTAATAAAGTTTACAGTGTCTGATGACATCATATCAAATAGTATTAGCACCAGTGTATATACATATTAGACTTACTGGTTGTCCTCTGCAGAAACCAGTTCCAATTGGATAAAACGATAATTGAACCATGTATCAAAGGTTTCATCTCTGTAGTAAGATACCATTTGAAATACTAGTTCAAATCAATTTTTCATATAAAAGTAAACATTTTACCAATCTACAATTAAGTTGCGGGTCATATGGATGAAGACACTTTAATATAGCAGATCTGCAGGTACGTATGCACCTATCTTTAAAAGGATTGTTTGACAATAAAAGACGATTTAGGGGTATATTATCAAGGGGTTTTATCTCCGCTTTTTTGGCTTTAAAAGCCAAGAAAGCGGAGATAAAATTATCTCCCTATTACCAAGCTGTCGCTAACACCAGTTAGCGACAGCTAATAGGAGATAGCGACCATCATGGGCCCCACTTTGCATGTCAGTGATATTTATCACTAATGATATGCAAAGTGGGCGTGCCAAGATGTTAGCGACTGGAAACAGTCGCTAACATCGCTATCTCCTATTACCAACTTTTGGAGATATTTGCGCTAAGGGCGAATATCTCCAAAAGCTAACACCTGCCCTGAGCAGTTCTTAGCCATGTTATCCAATGGGAGGTGGATAACATGGCTAAGAGCATTTGCTCGATAATGCATGAATATCGCTGACTTTTCAGCGATATTCATGCATTGCGGGCGTTTTTTATCGCATTTGCGATAAACCTTGCTAATAGCAAGGTTTATCTGCGATAAAAATCGCCGATGTGCGGCGATAATTTTTGTCTCTAAACAAGTTAGAGACAAAAATTATCGCTAGTTGTTGATAATATACCCCCCAGTTTTAAAACGGGACATGTACAGATCAGGTTAACAAAGTCCTGCTTTGGAGCACCACACAATGTACATGACGACGGACCACTATATTTCCAAAGGGGTTGATCAGCATTAGTTGGTAGTGCCCCAAGACGTATTGCTAAAAATTTCCTTTTAGATAAATGGAATATGTTATGTCCAAATAAGCAGCAGGTTGTAAAATCGTATAGGATTGCAGTACCATCCAGGCATGGGAGCGCTTGCTGAATATAATTTTGTCCTCCGTTAACGAGTGTCTTTTTGCTGCTTTATTTATTAGCCGTCGAAATGTTGTGAATGGTAAATTCAAGTTCCATAACTCTGACACGTTTGTGGAACAGAGATGATGTGGTTGGAATGGAACAATCCAAAGATGTTGCTTCTGGCAGAGTTAGCGACTCATGGCCATTAGGTAAGTAAATTGGCCAGTAGCCTTCTGTATATCCCAGTGCTAATATCATAATATTACAATAGGCTAATAAGGTGGTTGAGCGAAAGGCTACGCTTTAACAGCCACTTGTTGAGTGCTAAAGGCAGTCAAAGGGTGGACGTAGTGCTGACAGACAACAGTTGCAGTGAGCACAAGAAATTGAAAACATTTTTTTCCAAATTTTGCATAAAGCTGATGCCCTTCTCTAAAAAGTGGGAGAACAATAGAAAGAAAGTAACTCATCGCTAAAAGGGTCTGACTGTATTATACTGTCTAATCTGGGACTATAAGTGTCATCTCAAAAATGGAAATCACAAATGGGATAACATTAGAAAAACCAATGGTCTGCATATTAGAGTGCTGACGTGCTACAAATCCTTCCTATTGGATACTTGTTTAACATCTGCTCCTAATCTAAAGAACATGTTGTATGGTACAGGTAACAGTGGATTTGAGGCACCCACTGATTGTTGTTCATTATCCTTATTCATGCTGTGGTGCAAAGTCACACAGCACTGAACCTTGGCAACACTGCTTTTAGTCCATGAGAGACACCATGCTCCCCTGATTTGTCTGCTGTCTCTATGGGGGAGAAGACTGCATTGGCACTGTGGTGCAATGACTATTTTTTTTTACATTTTTACTGCAAGCATATCTTATAAAAATAAAAAGAAAGAAACTATGCCACACTTAAATGTGAGCAAAAGGCAGAAATTAATGGACCGAACACAAAACAAATCAAAACATTTACCCCAGTCAAGACCATGGGTTAAATTCATCATTCTTTTGCTCACCATGCCACCCCAGTTTAGACCTGGGCAAATGCAAATCAGTCTTGACCCTGCACCTAATGGGAACAGTCCATCACGAACTTCCAGGCCAGGTCCTCCCTGGACTGGAAACAAGCATCCTAGTACCGATTTCCGGGTTTCACCCCTCATCCGCCAGGATAGCTTGAATCTAGTGGCATGGAGCGCACAGGACCCACATCTGGGCATACCTGTCTCACTCTAGGTGAGAAATGCAAAAATAACAATTGATGGACAGAATGCAGAACAATGTCGTACATTCACCCCGGTACAGGATCTGGGCCTAAATCCATCGTTTTGTTGCTCGCCAGCCACATGTTCAAGACTGATTTGCATTTATTTATTAACTTTGATTATGCATATACATTCCTCCAATAATAACTCAATTTGTTACTGTTAGAAATGGGGTTTCTGGTTGGTTAGGGTATGCACCTTAGGTGAGGCAGACACCACTACAGTAGTCAGGACAAGTCAGTTAAACACCAAAGATAACCTGTTTTCACCCTCTGGTACCTTGGCGCAAGCAGGAAGGCTTATCATCAGATGCAATGTGTAAAGCATTTGTGTGACACACTCATACAATAACACAATCAATACATAACAAAAGAGTCTCCACACAGGATTATATTAAAATATGCGGTCTATATTATATATATCACAAGACTAAAATGACATGCAACAGAAATACTTTGCCAAGAATGCAATTGTCAAACATCACAAAGCGTGTACTTCTAAATGTATCAGCTGTTATTCTGATCAAAGCAAGCTAAAACAATAAAAATCACATCAGTAGAGGAAGTAATGCAGCCGGTTTAGGTAAATCACACAAATTACAATGAAAGCATAGGCCACAGTGCCCCTGCACCAATATTACATTTTGTATTGTTGTGAACCCTGGTAAAATGATTGTATGGAGGCATAAAATGTAGGCCACAGGAGCTCCTGCAGACCTACTACAAGTGATACAGTAAAAAGGTGAACTCCCTGTTGAATGTGGGACAAGTACATCCCCTTCTACTGGGGGTTTTATGGTAATTCTTTGCGACCGGGATCCCACCAGAGGACTTCCCCCACATTGGAGTGGGGAAAGAAAAATGCTTCCCGAGTTCTCCAGGGGTCGTCCCAGATGGTAAGGGGAAATCCAATGGCCTACAAGAGTAGCACGACTACAATGGGGCAACACCACTTGGGTCCAGTGATCACAGGCGACTCTGTGGGTCTCTTCTCCAGCCAAAATGCCTTTCCTGAGTCAGAAGGTTCCTTGTGTCCCTGGGTAACCACTCTTACATCAAAGCAGCGAAACGCAGGACCACACTTAGAAGAAGTTATCCTCCTTCCCTTCGGAGTCGTGCAGGAGCCAAGTTGTGGTCTATTTGGGAGGTACTGGAATGGGCTCTCCTTGGGGGAAATGGGGCGCGAAGTCGTCCTGGCAACCACTCGGCATAGATCAGCTTGACACTGTCGCTACTTGGGGCCCTGCCACATTCGACCAGTAAAGCATTGGCCCGCTTAGTAATGCAAACTGGAGCGATTGAACCCAGCTGGTGATCAGAGAGTGCTCCTCACCTGGAGTCTCACTCTTGAGTAGTTGCAGCATCGGCCCCTCTGGACAAAACACACTAGCTCTGTGCAGCATAAGGGGCACTCAAAATGCGCTTCTTAACGAGGCAAAGTGCTTAGCAAGCGCCCTGACTAGCGATATCTGAAGGCATGCGGCAAAGCGCTCACCATGAATTGGTGTCGGATAAAAGGTGAGTAGTAGTGGTTCCCAGCTATTGAATGAGCCAGCAGCTGCCGGACTCCCAAATTGTAGAGTCCCACGGCAGCGGGTCTGAAAGGCAATCTTTCCTGACACTGAGTTTACCAGAATGGTGGGGGGGGAGAGCCAACAAGCCCTTGGAGAGCACTTGGGGCACATATGGAGCATATAATGTTACTTGGTAGAGTGGCAGTCCCTCCAGTAGCCCCAGAGGCAGTAGGTTGGCACAACAAAGCAAGTAGTCCCAATGGCAGTTCCTCCTGGCAGCACAGCAGTCCTCTGGCAATGTGCAGTTTTTAGAGCAAGTAGCGACTGGTTACAAGTCCAATGCAGTGTCTAAACAACCTGGAGTTAGAACCCCAGTACTTATACTCAAAAATATCTTTGATGAAGTGGTGACTTAAAATAAAACCCTCAGCAATGCACAATACTCCCTTTCAGCCGAGCCCTGGCTCCTGACAATCAGTAGGGGGTACATCAGCCCTTAGCCTGAGGGCAGGACACAACTTATACAAATGTAAGTGTGAACCACCGCGCCTTCTCCCAGCCCAGGAAGACTGTCAGTACATATGAATACAGATGTATCCCGTCACACCCAGCCCTTCCTGTATTGTGGCTGTCTGGAAAGTATGCACCAAGTGTAGCCATCACCTAGCTCAGATGTGTATTGGAGTCACGCTGTAAAGCACAAAGAGTCATAAGCACAGAGAAATGACCACTTTTTAACAGAGACATTTCTAAAATAGTTTTCTAAAATCCAACTACACCAGTAAGGATGACTTATCCCCACTATTCAAAGCATACTGAACATAGCAACGCCACTCCTTTCTGATTGGGAATTACCATTTTAAAGTATATAAGGGAATTTCCAATGCTAGCCTAAGAGAGGAGCAGGCATCACAGAGGTAAAAATCGAAATAGGCTGTTTGTCACTACCAGGACATGCCACACATAAAGGCACATGTCCTACCTTTTACTTATCTGCACCCTGCCCATAGGGCTACCTACGGCCTACCTTAGTGGTGGTCTATTTGCAATAAAAAAGGAGTTTAAGGCTTGGCAAGTAGATTTAAATGTCAATTCAATGTGATTGTAAATTAAGCACACAGGCCCTTTGGGGGCATGCCTGAGACAGGTTTGAAAGGCTTTTTCTGTGGGAGGCACGAGCAGTGCTGCAGGCCCACTCTTAACATTTAATTTACAGGCCCTGGGTATAAGGAATACTACTTTACAAGGGACTTATAGTAAATAAAATATGCTAAACAGGTGTGAAATAATCATATCATGTTTTAGGGGACAATGCACATTCACTTTAGCACTGATTAGCAGGCTGGTGAGGCTGTTTGCAGTCAGAACTAAAAATACGAAAGAGGAGACTGCAGGGAATTGGAGAACAAAGAGGATGAGGGAAGTGAATGTCACTGGAAAACATATAAATCTGAAACAAACGAGGGCCTTAACTGTTGTAGGATGCTAACAGTGAGTACGTTGGAATTCTCTTTCATAAGGCATACACAAGGAAAGTAGAAACCACCACTCAAAAAAAAGTGAATGTTCAATTTGTTAGTTTGCCATACTCCATTCAATTTGCAAATAGTCATGAACCGAATTCAACAGAAAAAGGCTTCAAAAAAACATTCCATCTGGCAAGTTTTTGAGTATCAAAAGCTCTGTGTTAACGAAAGCTAAAGGTAGATGTTAGAGATAATGAATAGATTCAGAGGTATATTGAGGCCAGTGACTTGATAACGGCAGTTAGAAACACTCTTTACACTACACTTCATTTGATTATAGTGGGAAACAGCCATTACAACACAGCTGTCACCCTGCATGCATTTCCACGCATGCGTTACAATGCATGCACCTTTACCACACATAGCCTTTACCACTTATTTTTTTACAGTGCATTTGCTTTTACTACGCATGCCGTTACAACAAATGAACGGTGTAAAGGTAAGCATGGTAAGGGCATGTGCTTGGTACAGGTGGTAAGGGCATATGCATTGTAAAGATGCAGGCGGCGTGTGGTAAGGCATTATGCGTGGTGAAGCTGCAGGCGTGGTTAAGGCTATCGATGATGTTAGAGGAAACTGAGAGACCCTTCCGCTTCCTCTTTATGACCTGCGCCACTTCTGAAGAGATGCCTGGGGCGGGGGGGGGGGGGCTTTTTTAGTGTTTTAGGGGTGAGAGTTTTGCGCTTAAGAACTTTAGGGTATTTTTAAAATGGGCTTAGGGGGGGTCACGCTCGAGTACCATTTTAGGGTTCAGGAGAGGGGACGGGTAATATTTAGAAGGGCCGGTGCAAGAGGGTCGTGCTAGGGTCTCCTTATAGGGCTTAGTGCAGGGTCTTGGGTATTTGTTAAAAGGGCTCAGGGTCAAGGGGATTGCAATGGGGACCGGTTTCAGATCTGAGGACAGGAGTCAGAGAAAACCTTTACCACGCATATGGCTTTAACATTCATGCTTTTACAATGAAATTGGTTGTAAAAGCATGTGTGATGAAGGCATATTCGTTGTTAGAAAATGTGTGCTAAAGGTTCTGCATGGTAAAAGCAATTGCGTTGTAACGCATGCGTGGTAAAGGCATGAGTTGTAGTACAATGATCTTACTATCTTAAATATGTATTTACAGACAAGTCTTCAAATTGCCGAATTACTTGTTACCTAAAATGAATAAATATCTTTTTCTTACTTCTTTGCCTTCTGGCTAATCCCGAATGATTCCACTCATGTGAAATGGCTGTCTTCTTCTCCTTGAGGCTTTACTTTTGAACTGTCTGCGTCTAAGGCTAAGCAAATATATTCTCTTGGTTATTGCACGACGTACGGAGTCTCCTCACAGTGGATAAAAAATGCAGCTCGATGCTTAGCTCTGACTTCATAGAAATGGAGTTCCAGACTCAATCTGGCGGTAGTTCAGCTGCAAGCAGTGCTTGTAATTCACTCTCAGCAGAGGAGCCTGTGTTTGCGAACTGCATACATGACACTGTGAAAGTAAAACTGCACAAAATAGGATCAGTGGTTGATAATAGCTCTAAAAGCAGCAATGTGGAAAGTTGATTGCTTGAGGGACAAAGGCAGTGAGACAGAAGCAAAGAAAACGAATCACATCATCCGTATCATACACATTTTTATTTCGTTACATTTGCAATTATTGATTCTCCCTTCCTGTTTAACCAGCAGGAAGGAGTCTGGCAGTGCATTTTACGTGCTGCTGCATAGCAGGGTCTGACTGATGCGTAGGGCCAAGGTAGTGCCCGATTGGCTGTCCTGACAGAATGGTGTGTGGGCCAGTTTTCCAGCAGTTTGTGGGCTTGTTTATTGGCCGGGTGAACTGGTTTCTTGAGGGTCTGTCTCTGCTATTACTACGAGCATTGCCTTCAGTAAACACAAATGCAAGCAGTCTCCCACGGCATGCAAACAACCCATACAGTGTTTCCTTACAATTTTAAAACCGCCCTGATTTGCAAACAGAGAAACTTTTATTTTAGCTATCTGCTATATTTTGGTGCCCAGACCTATTTCATGCCCCAGTCCGACCCCGGTGCATAGTCGCATTCTGAGGGTGAGCAGTTAGGACAATAACATCTTCTATTTGATCTGTAATTGGGCATGTCTATTTTTATCAGTTGGTGAGTAGGATTAAAAATAAAGGCTGCAAAAGACATAAGAATGGATGGCTTGCCAATCAAACTACTTTGCAGCTGCAAAGCCTGCAGTGTGCAAAATCACACGTTTTACAACATTAAAAGAGCGAGTTATAATGTACTGAGGCCCTGCTTATGAGTATAGTGACATCTGGGCGAGTTAATACTGCACCACACGCAATTGAAGTATATAGGGACTGATCCATAAGATAGCACCATCCAGCCAGTTTCCCAACTCCACTCTGTTTTCTCAGCTGTCCCTACGAGAATACAAAAAAAAAAACACATTCCACAGCATCACCATAATACATTCACAATAAGAATAATTTCCACAAGATGGTTTGCTGACTAAACTAATTTGCAGCTGCAAAGCCTGCAATTTGCAAAATAGCAGGTTTTGCAATAGTAAAAGAGCCGGTGGTAATGTACTGCGGCCCTGATTATGAGTATAAGGATATTTGGGTGTAATAATTATGCACTCTGAGAATGAGATACCATTAAAATGACGTAAATATGACTGCAGACTCCTTAATGAGATTTTTTGCAGGTTCTGTAGTATCCGATTTACCATGTCTGACACCACATATGGATTTAATGCATAAAACCATGCATGCACAAAATACAGTGTGCAAGCAGAAAGTGACATCGGAAAAACAATAAATACATAGGGGCTGATTTATGAAGGCCTTGCGCCGCCGGTGCGTCACCTTATGTGACGCAACGGTGGCGCAAACAATGCGCCCTATTTACAACGTGACGCATCTAGGAGATGCGTCACGTTGTAAAGCCCTGCGCCATAAGGAGGCGTTCCTGCGCAGGGGGGGCGTTCCTGCGCAGGAACGCCTCCTAAAAGTGGCTGAGTGAAATCTATGAGTATCACTCAGTCACTTTCAGGACAATGCTGCGTCAAAACCCTGCGCCTGCTTGAAGCAGGCGTAGGTCTTGACGAAGCATTGTGGAGATGGGGCACCCCCGAGCCTTGCTGGAGCTGCGTCGCGCTTGCGACGCAGCTCCAGCAATGCGCCACCTTTACGGCACAGATGCGTCACGCATCTGTGCAGTTTTTGCCCCATGGTGCGCCGCATTGTAAATGCGGCGCACCATGGGTGGCGGAGCAGCGGCGCAGGATGACTGGCGCATCCCTGGGGATGCGCCAGTCATCATAAATCTGCCCCATAATTTCCTTCAGACATCTGCATTGCCAGTGCCTTGGCGAAGCTGCGTCCTTCATTGGAAGCCATCCACCTGTCTCTATTGCAGCACAAAAAGCAGGTCTGTCTAGAATCTACTCCCTAGCATTGAACCAGCAGCTTTTTTGCCTTTTCAGTCCATATCAATCCCTCGTTTTGCTCCATCATCTGGAGTTCATTTGAATACCAGACAACATCAAGGTGTCCAGCCGTTTAAGGAAGATTAAATTTAATGAATATGAATTCCAGATACTTGATTGCAAGGTGATCAAGGAGATAAGAATTATGTGCCACTTCCTAAAAAAACAAGTGCCAAAGTAGGGGCAAAACTATGTTAGGAGATTGCAAATAAGGGAAACGGCCTGAACAATACATGTAGAGCCAAGTATGTCGTTCCAACGCAAGCGCTACCATTCTTGCCTTAACCACGCACATGCCTTAACCACACAATGCATGGTCTAGTTGCTAAGATGGGCAGGCCCAGGAACAGGAAGTATCGGGAGAGGATGCGGTAAGGTAAGTCGGGCTGAGGCCGTGTTATGGGGGGCAGGGGTCGATTTTAAGTGTACTGTAGTTTTCAGGTTTCAGGGTTAGGGCTAGGGGGCGGGGTTGTTTTTTAGGCTGGAGGGTCAGGTTGCTTTTATTGCTCATGGGGTTGGTCAGGGTAGTTTTTAGGACTTAGGGGGTCAGGGTCGTTTTTTGGGCCCCGCAGGGTTTAGAGTAGTTTTTAGGCCTCAGGGTGGGATTGGGGTACTTATTAGGGCTCGGGGGGGGGGGGGGTGGTGAGTCGGGGTAGTAGTTAGGGCTTACTGGGGGGTCAGGTACTTTTTAGGGCTTGGGGGTCAGAAACGTTTTTAGGGCTCAGATTTGTTGGGTACATATTAAGGGCTCAGAGTGGGGTCGGGGTACTTTTTAGGGCTTGGGTGTGGGGGTCGGGTAGTTGTTGGGGCTGTGGTCAGGTGGCATCTGGTGTGAGCATTACCATACATCGCTATACCAGTCATGCATTTACAACGAAATTGCATGGTAAAGGCATGCCTGGTAAAGGCATGCGTGGTAAAGACATGTGTGGTAAAAGAATGCGTTGTTCAGATGCATGTGTGGTTTAGGCAGGGTAATAGGGACACATGTGCTTTAGCCATGTGTGCCTCTGTCATACAACCTGCAAATCAGGTCAAGGGTGTTTAATTTTTCTCTTTACAGGCATTTTCAAGACTCTATGTATTGAGTTCAGAAGCTAAACAGCTAAGCATCAGTAAGAATGAATGGCTACAGATTTGGAGCTACACCGCTGGGACCAAATTGTACAATCAATGATCCATTATAGTATATAAATACACAGATATCTATAAATATCACCCTGGTGGTGAAAGCACCAGTGTAGTTATAATTAGGTGTGAGTTTCCGTGGCAAAGGTATTTTTTTATTTTCTTATTAACTAATAACTTTGGTGCCGTCATAAATCAACATACGCATTTCCAATAAATAGGTTCATCTACTTTGGCTTCTTCTTGGAAACTTTCACATCAATCCGTCAAACGGGTAAAAGAGACAAGGGGGAATCTCAAAGAGCAACTTTCTCATGATAATTCCCTTAGAAAGTTTTGCTCTCCAGTAGAGAAAATCACAGCTGAAAGGATTAACACGAAATTTTGCTTGAAGGTAGAACTATACTCACAGAAGTGCCTTCTTTTATTTTTTTGTAAACATGTTCTGAATTTTTCAATTAAATTGCATTTAATAAGGGTCCTTAGGGTGAGCTTTAAGGGGTTTAACATTTAGAGAAACCTGGACAATTGGATCTGCTGATCCAGCCAAGCATCCAAACATTTTAAAAATGAAGAAATCACATTGGCTGAGGGAGTTTTTTCCCCAATTAGCAACTGCAAATCCATTGATCTTTAGATGGGTTCTTGGACCCAAAAGGATCTGATTAGCTAGCCACAGCACTTGAAGAAAATGTTGCAGTATTCATTAAAGGACTTGGGAAATAAAATTGCACATATGAAGGCGTAAATGCCCTGACCCCCAATCTTAAGTGTGAGATAGGGCCTTTCCATGTGGATCTATGGATCCTTCCCAGATATCATCAACCTAGGATAAACAAACTATCTCTAGAGGATCCGGGGAGGATCTGTGGATCCTAAAATAAAATGTAAAAAAGAAGATAGAGGGTTCTTGTCATATATCAGACTCTGGGGCCAACTGCCATTGTTCTGGTCATATGCGGTGGGGTTGGCCACCTTTGGAGAATTGGTCGATGGGCTGAAGGCTTTGTCCAGGCTCTGAAGCCAACCCTAGTGATGGTTAGATGCAGCAGCTGGCCAAAGTACAGGGTCTGCAGCTAACCCTCTTTGCAAACAGCCAGATTGTGTGTGCAGCAGGGTTGCCCGCCTGTGGAGAATTGGACAGGCTCTACACCTAAACCCTACAGCACACAGTTGAAGGCTATGTGAAGGAGTGATTGGATGTCTGCGGAATGTTGAGCACAGGGCCTAGCCAGATGTTAGCCTTCAACCAAAATCATATCCAAAATAAATGTTCAATTGGAATACAATTAAATAAATACACAACTTCACTGAAAATGCCGAAGGTTAAAGTGACTTTATAGCTTAGTTTGGTAATAAGATCTTAAAACATGTTAACAAAAACCTGAAATTCAATGAAAAAACCCCAATTAAAATTCAGTTATTGTTAACAAGCAAAACCTTAAAAACCCTGAAATTCACCAGTTATAATTCAGCACATTAACAGGAATTTTATGGCACGACACGGAGGCCATATTATGCAAATCTTCTTTATTACCACAGCTCAGTAGCAACAATTGAAGAACATGGAACTTCTATCAACATTCTAAATAACTATAAAGTTCCTTGGAGACCATCCATCATCCTCCTTTGTTGCTGCTGCTCAGTAAGATAAGTATCTCTCCATTATCTTCCATATACTTTTGATGTGTAATACTTGTATGTATGCTTTTACCGCCTTTTCTCTATTGAGAGCTTGGTACAATAGCAGAGTAGCTTGGTATGTGTCTCTGTCATGGCCTTTTACTAATGCCTCATTGTCTTCTTACCTAATATAGCCTAATCTTTATTTGCCTTATGTATGTATGATATATTTGTTGGTCATGTATTCACTGCGTTGAGACACTCTCGCTTAGTCTCCGGTTCTATTTCGGACCGGAATTTAGGTTTCCTTTAGCTTTTTTAATTGCGCGCGGGCACCGCATTCAAACGCTCAAATCGCGTTTGTGCAACACTCACCTCCGGCGAGTTCGGGTCCGCTTCACGGAACTCCCGGTGCACAAGTGACTGCCTTCTGTCTGTTTGGGCAGCTGTCCCGGCCCCCTTGGCGCGTATAACAGCGCTCGAGGAGGGCCGGGTTAAAGGAATTCGCCTTGGCAATGGCCGACGCATGTCGTCTGCGTGTGCGACGTCCATTTTGGGAAATTGGGCACTTCCCCTTGACTCAGAATTAGACAGACATTTTACCTGCTTGGGATCACACAAGTCGGTAATTTCACGAGTGAGATGACAGTTGGCCCGTCTCTCCTCGGGGGACTTGTAAAGTTTTTTTGCTCCGTGGGCAATATTTCGTAACAAAATCGATCCTGCCATTAGAAAGACCTAGTGCTCAGGAATATTTATTTGAACACCATAGCTGAACGCTATTATCCCTAGGCAGCATTTAAAGTAGGCTTTGGGATGTCTGAACCTCAGTCTAACATTGAGGGACACCTAGAGGAGCTGGTCAATAAGGTCTTTCAAAAGTCCTGGGATCAATTGATGATGCAATCAATAAAAAACTAGAGCTATTGGTATCCCCGCGCCCTTCTACAAGCAGCTATCAGTCAGGAGCAGTTAGGCTCCAAAGAAACGGGCACTTGGAGGAAAGGAGCACAAAGATTGTAAGAAGAGCAAACCCTCTTCCGCCCCTTCTCGCCCTTGTGGCAGTGACAAAAATGGTGCCTCGGGCACCCCATGTGGGCAAGATGAAGGCCCAGAGCCCCTTATTGATATTGCTAGTGATACTAGCTCAGACCCAGAAATAGACCTATCATATTCCTCTGACTTTAATACTGATGAAGAGGCGCAAGGAAGGGGAACGTTGAGCTCAGAGGCGGCATCCAAGGCCCCAGATAAAGACATGGGTCTATTGGACCCTTTTGGAAACCTTATGTTTGACCCCATGATGATTAAACACCCCTTATCCCCGGAATGGACACCCTCCCAACATGTAGGAGATTACCTTTCCTTCTGGTTATGAAGGGAGATACCCCAAGAGGTCAGAGCTAGGCTTCGCTCTGAATGTCCCAGACCCTCCCTTCCTAACAAGATAGCTGCGACACCTGAGCTTGACCCCAAAGTGGTAGCCTTCATATCCAAAACTTCGCGGGACACAAGAAAGGGCCTAGACAAAGGCTTGAGATCCTGTCAGGACCACCTCCTCGACGCGGTGGGTCCTATAACAAAGATTTTTGAGATGGCAGAATCAGCCTATCTGGAGGACCGCCAGGTCGACCCAAAGGAACTCAGGGAGTGAGTCCAAAGGGCCATATGCCTTATCAGCAATGCTATTACAGCCTTATCCATAGAAAGAAGGAAAGGGGTACTATTTAAGATCGATCCCAAGTTGATCGAACTTGCAAAGAATGATGGTGGTCAGAGCACTCAGGGCTTCCTCTTCGGTGAGGAGTTTATAAAAGATATGGCAAGGTATGTCGGCGCATTTAGTTCTATACAGAAATCCCAGAAGGATATTAAAAAAGTATTCCAAGATCATGTTTTTACACGGGCCGGGAGAATGCAGGGTCGTATCCCCTGCCATGGAAACTCAAATACGAGACCCTTCATGTTCCGTGGAGGCGGGAGATTCGGCAACAACTCAGGTGCCTTCAGTGAATTCTACCCCCAGAGGCAGAGGACCCGTGGTCGTCCCTTCCGAGGCAAACGGAGACAACGCACTTTTTCTACAGGTAAGAACCTCGTCAGACCCTTCAGATACCCCTCCAAGGGTGGGAGGGAGACTACTCCAATTCGCTGGGAACTGGAATCTGGTGACCAAAGACCCCTGGGTTCTCAATACAGTGAAGGGCTACCGGATAGATTTTATCGACACCCCTCTCCAGACAAGATCCCCTCGGGAGATCACCTTTTCCGCCAAGGACAGGGCACTGGTCTGTAGAGATTCAAGAACTTCTAAAAACAGGTGCAATCATCGAGAGTACTTGTGTAGGCTTCCTCAGCAATATATTCCTTGTAGAAAAGAAAAACAAGGAACAAAGACCAGTCATACACCTAAAAGGACTAAACCAATGGGTGGTCTACCAACATTTCAAAATCGAAGGGATACATCTCTTAAGAGACGTTTTGAGGAAAGAGGACTGGTTGACAAGGCTAGATCTAAAAGATGCTTACCTAACAATACCAATCTGGAATTCTCATCAGAAGTTCCTTCAATTCACATGGCAAGGACGGCTGTATCAGTTTTGCAGCCTTCCTTTAAGTATATCCTCCGCCCCTTGGTGTTTCACCAAGGTACTCCGAACCGTTACCGCTTGGCTAAGACAAAGGGGAGTGAGGCTGATCATTTACCTCGATGATATCCTCCTAATGGCTCAGTTGAGGGAGACCGTTTTACTTCACACGGATCTCACGATACGCCTCTTACAACACTTGGGCTTCATTATAAATATAAAAAAAGTTGTGCATAATTCCATCCCAAAAAACACAGTTTTTGGGCTTCCTGGTAGACACTGTGAAAACAGAATTACGCCTTCCCAGCGACAAAGTAAGGAAAGTGAGGAAGGAACTCAGGAAACTACTGGTTCTGAGGAACTTTCCCCTGAGGTCCCTAGCAAAGATCCTGGGCCTTCTTTCATCCATGATTCAAGCGATCTTCCCGGGCCCGTTACACTACCAGGCACTTCAAAGACTAAAAGCAAGATTCTTGAGATCCAACCAGTCCTACTCCCAGTCGATCTCACTAGACCAAGAGTCGAGAATCGAAATCCTTTGGTGGCTGAAGAATGGGGAGGCATGGAACGGGAGAGCCATTTTTGGGGAGGAACCGGATCTGATAATATCAGATGCGAATTTAGAAGGATGGGGAGCGAGATGTGGAAACTCATCAACAAGGGGTCGTTGGACTCCACAAGAGAAGGAATTGCATATCAATTGCTTGGAATTACTAGCAGGTTCATTTGCGATTCGTTGTTTCACTCAGAATTCAATGAAATGCTGTGTAACTTTACAGATGGACAATGTGTCCGCAGTTCGTTATGTCATCAAACTAGGAGGACCACATTCCAAAGATCTAACAGACCTAGCGAAGGGCCTGTGGGGCTATTGCTTGAGCAGAGGTATTTCAGTTGTTGTGGAACACATTCCTGGGTTGAAGAACGAAGTAGCAGACCAGTACTTAAGGAATTTCAGAGACTCCAGCAACTGGAGACTGAACAGACATGTATTCCTAGCCATCCAGTCCAGATGGGGACCCTTCAAAACAGACCTGTTTGCGGATCGTATGAATACTCAACTGAAGGACTTCTTCAGTTGGAGGCCAGATCCTCAAGCTCTGAAGGTAGATGCCTTTCTTCAAGACTGGAGGGGACTAGTGCCTTATGCGTTCCCTCCTTTTGCAATGCTACCTCGCCTTCTCCTTCATGCTCGACGTTACAAACAGAGCATGGTCGTGATAACCCCACTTTGGAGGTCTCAGGCTTGGTTCCCAATCATCTTAGAAATGAGCGTGGATTTTCCAATTTTGATTCCTTCTTTCAAGGAGATTCTTCTAGATCCAGAGGGTCACATACAGCCCCTTGTAGAGCAGGGCCTTCTAACTCTGACGACATGGAGGATTTCAGGAGACAATGGAGAATCTCTGGGCTTTCGTCAAATGCTTTCAGACTCATTTCTGAATCATGGGAAGCTGGCACAAGAAAAGCTTATAGACTGGCATGGATCAAATGAGTTCGCTGGTGCATTCAACGATGTTATGATCCCATTTCAACTGATCTAGTCAATGTGATCAATTACCTTTCGGATCTTTTTACTTCAGGTTTGTCTTACAGAACTGTTAACGTTTACAGATCTGCGATCTCAGCTGGTCATTCTTTAATTAATGGAATCTGAGTTGGCCAGAACCTTCTAACTAAAAAGATTATGAGAAGCATGAGGGTTTTAAACCCTCCTTGTCCCAAATATACCACCCTGTGGGACGTTACCCTTGTTCTTCGGACTTTATCATCTTGGGGAGACAATTCTTCCCTTTCTCTTAAACGCATTTCTTTTAACCTTACTGTCTTATTATGTCTAATATCCTTTAGGAGAACTTCGGACGGTAGGGCTTTAGATATTTCAAGTAGCGCTTTTCAACCCGAAGGGGTTTGCTTTTACCTCAAAAAAAGAACAAAGACTTTATCCTCCTCTATCTTTTACCCTTTCTTTCCTGGGAATGAAAGACTAAGTGTGGTCAACTGTTTGAAAGAATACGAAAAAAGAACCAAATACTTAAGTTCTCCACTGTTGTGCCAGTAATTGTTTTTTCTCGTCAACTGTTGTGCCCCTGATCTCGTTCTCCACTGTTGTGCCAGTAATTGTTTTCTCTCGTCCACTGTTGTGCCCCTGTTTGTTTTTGTGCCTCGACCGCCGTTTTTCTCCCGCTACTCCACCCCGCTCCCCACTCCCTACCGCTGCTCCCCGCGGCCCCACCCCCGTTTTCTCCAGCATCACCGCACCACTCCCCTCCCCACTCGCCACCCTGCTCCCGCCTCCCAGCTGCTCCTCCTCCCACTGGATACATAAGGTGGTGTCCGCGAGGCGGGGAGCTGTGACCTGGTCAGAACCGGTCGCTCCACCCGCCGTGTGGCCCATCCTGAGTGTGCCCGTTCTCCGTTGCCGCCGCCGCAGCCAGTATTGTATCTGCCTCACTGTTGTGCCCCTGATCTCGTTCTCCACTGTTGTGCCAGAAATTGTTTTTTCTTGTCAACTGTTGTGCCCCTGATCTCGTTCTCCACTGTTGTGCCAGTAATTGTTTTTTCTCGTCAACTGTTGTGCTCTTGATCTCGTTCTCCACTGTTGTGCCAGTAATTGTTTTTTCTCATCAACTGTTGTGCCCCTGATCTTGTTATCCACGGTTGTGCCAGTAATTGTTTTCTCTCGTCCACTGTTGTGCCCCTGTTTGTTTTTGTGCCTCGACCGCCGTTTTTCTCGCGCTGCTCCACCCCGCTCCCCGCTCCCTGCCGCTTCTCCCCCGCGGCCCCACCCCCGTTTCCTCCAGCATCACCGCACCGCTCCCCTCCCCACTCGCCACCCCACTCCCGCCTCCCAGCTGCTCCTTTCTCACTCCACCCCCTCCACTCTCCATTTATGGCAGAGTCCACACGTACGCACAGCGGGCACGCCAATGGTGCGCCGAAGGCGCGCCAAAGGCAAGCCCGTCTATGCCCTTCCGGGCCTGGACCGCGCCCAGCGCCAGACCCCCTGGCCCCCGCAGAAGCCAGCCCACCCGCCGGACTTACGACGCCGCCACCCTCAACGCACTCAACACCGGCCGGATCCCCGGCTGCTACCAAGCCACCCCAAGATGCACCCACGGACCCTTCACCTGCCAATCCTGCAAGTTCTCCTGCATCCGGACCTGCACCGCACCCGCCAAGCCGAGCACGAGCAGCAACCACCTGAAGTGCATCCTGCTCAACACCCGCTCCAGACACGCCGTGGAACTATGGAACCTGCTCGACACCACGTCTCCAGACGTCGCCTTCCTCACGGAAACTTGGATGAACGCCTCCTCAGAGCCCGACATCGCCATCGCCATCGCCATCCCGGACGGATACAAGATCACCCGGAGGGACCGCGTCAACCAGACAGGAGGAGGCATCGCCATCATCCACAAGAATACCATCCGCATCATGACCAACTCCGACGACACCCTCACAGCTGCCGAACATCTTCACTTCCAGATACACACCGACCCCAAGACCACACTCAGAGGCACCCTCATCTACAGACCCCCAGGACCCCGCACACAATTCAGCGAAGATATCGCAGACTTCATCAGCCCACACACCCTCCCCTCCGCTGACTACATCCTCCTAGGGGACCTCAACTTCCACCTGGAGAACAACAACGACATCAACACCACCACCCTGCTGGCCAACCTCGCCAACCTCAGACTCAAGCAACTGGTGAACACCCCCACCCACTACGCCGGACACATGCCCGACCCGGTCTTCTCCTCCAGCAAGTACATCTCCTTCAGCCACTCCACCGGACTCCACTGGACAGACCACAGCTGCGTCCACTTCAGCTTCACAAGGCCCATGACTCACCACCACCCGCAACAGGTTCCCCGCAGGAGCTGGAACAAGATCACCACCGACCAGCTCACCACATCACTGAACCAGAACACTCCCGCCGACTCAACGGACCCCAACCAAGCAGCCAACAACCTCACACAGTGGATCACCAACTGCGCTGACGACCTCGCACCTCTGAAAAACCATCCCAGCAGGCCCGGCAGCAAGAAAGCCTCCTGGTTCCACGACGACCTCAAGAACTCCAAGAAGAACTGCCGTACCCTCGAGAAAGCCTGGCGAAAAAACCCAACTACAGACAACATGTCCGCCCTCAAGCACACCACCAGCAAACACCACCAGCTGATCCACACCACCAAGAAGACAGCATTCAAGGAACGACTAGACAACAACGCACACAACAGCAAGGAACTCTTCAGCATCGTCAAAGAGCTCTCCAACCCCAGCGCCGGAAACAATTACATCACTCCCTCACAAGACCTCTGCGACTCACTCGCCTCGTTTTTCCACAGCAAGATCGCAGACATACACAACAGCTTCGGCGCACAATTCACGCACCCAACCACTGAACCGATGCCCCCCACCACCATCCAACGAACCTGGACCCCGGTCCGCACCGAAGACACCATCCACACGATGAACACCATCCATTCCGGATCACCTACCGAGCCATGCCCCCACCACGTCTTCAACAAAGCCGACTCCGTCATCGCACCCCAACTCCGGGACATCATCAGTTGCTCCTTCAACACCGCCACCTTCCCGGAGAGCTGGAAGCATGCCGAACTCAGCGCCCTCCTGAAGAAACCATCAGCAGACCCCACTGACCTCAAGAACTACCGCCCCATCTCGCTCCTCCCGTTTCCTGCCAAAGTCATTGAGAAGACCGTCAACAGACAGCTTGCCGCCTTCCCCGAGACAAAAGGATCCCTCGACCACTCGCAGTCCGGCTGCCGAGCCAACCACAGCACCGAGACCGCCCTCATCGCAGCCACTGACGACATCCGAGCCCTGCTCGACAACGGGGAAACAGCGGCCCTAATCCTCCTGGACCTCTCCGCAGCGTTCGATACTGTCTACCACCGCACCCTAGTGCAGCGCCTCAGCAACATTGGAATCCAAGAGAAGGCACTAGAGTGGATCATCTCGTTCCTCGCCGGAAGAACCCAGAGAGTCCGCCTCCCCCCGTTCAGATCCGAGGCCACCAAAGTCATCTGCGGCGTTCCACAAGGATCATCACTCAGCCCCACCCTCTTCAACGTCTACATGAGCCCCCTCGCAGCCATCGCACGCCAACACAACCTCAACATCATCTCCTACGCCGATGACACCCAGCTGATCCTCTCCCTCACCAACGACCCAGCCACCGCCAGAACCAACCTACACGTAGGGATGAAAGACGTAGCCGAGTGGATGATGAACAGCCGCCTGAAACTGAACTCAGACAAGATGGAAGTCCTCATCCTTGGATCATCACCCTCTGCCTGGAACGACTCCTGGTGGCCCCCAGCCCTGGGCGGCGCACCCAAACCCAGCCGCGGGCCGTGGAGGGAGTTACGGTGGGGCAGGGAGGCGGGGAGGAGGAGGGGCAGGGTGGTGAGGGCTAAAAACCGGCATATGGATAATTACAGGTAAGTAAACAATTTAAATAATAAAATGAATTTCGTAGCGCGCACTGCATCGCAAAATGCGATGCAGTGCGCGCTACGAAATTCGTTTTATTAATTAAATTGTTTACTTACCTGTAATTATCCATATGCCAGTTTTTAGCCCTTTCCACCCTGCCCCTTCCCCTCCCCGCCTCCCTGCCCCACCGTAACTCCCTCCACAGCCCGCGGCTGCCCAAACCTACGGACCATGCACGCAACCAGGGTTTCATCCTGGATTCCTCCCTCTCGATGACCAAACAAGTCAACACCGTCTCGTCATCATGTTTCAACATCTTACGCATGCTCCGAAAGATCTTCCGATGGATCCCCACCGAAACCCAGAAGACGGTCACCCAGGCACTCATCACCAGCCGACTGGACTACGGAAACACCCTCTACACCGGAACCACAGCCAAACTGCAGAAAAGACTCCAACGCATCCAGAACGCCTCTGCACGACTCATCCTGGACATCCCCGGACACTGCCACATCTCCGGACACATGAGAGACTTGCACTGGCTCCCCGTCAGCAAGAGAATCACGTTCTGACTCCTCACCCACGCACACAAGGCCCTCCACGACCTGGGCCCCAGGTACCTCAACAACTGCCTGACCTTCTACACTCCTACCCGCCAGCTACGATCGACCAACCACGCCCTCGCCGCCGTTCCACGCATTCAAAGAGCTACCATGGGAGGAAGATCCTTCTCCTACCTGGCAGCCAAGACTTGGAACTCCCTCCCCATCCACCTCCGTCTGACCCAAGACCACCTCTCCTTCAGGAAGCAACTCAAGACCTGGCTGTTCGAGCAGTAGCGGATCCCCCTCCCCCAAGCGCCTTGAGACCCTCCGGGTGAGTAGCGCGCTATACAAATTTCTTGATTGATTGATTGATTGATTGATTGAAGATTAAACGAATCCCAACTGCTAATTTCAAATAGATCCCCTCATAAAGGAGTCTCCTCTCCAACTTTAGCTAGATGGGTAAAGAACGTCATGCATGAAAGTGGTGTGGATGTATCTATTTTTGGTGCTCATTCCATCAGGGGTGCTTCGGCATCAAAGGCCTTCTGCCTGGGAGGGGGATTACAGGATATCCTTAAGGCTGCAGATTGGTCTAATGATAATATGTTTAAAACTTGTTACTTCCATAATATGGCCTCCGTGTCGTGCCATAAAATTTAGATTTTTCACAGGCTGCTGGGCAGAAAATCTGGATTTTATTAAGGACACAGAGGCTAATATTATCCCTCCTCTTTGAATTAAGCCCTCCCTTTATTGTTATTGATTTTACTACATATTATTCTTTTCTTTCAGAATAAGATCGTGTCTCTCTTCTGGACCTCATTGTGGAAGTTTCCCTTCAGTTTTTTTTCATGCCTTTCTTCTCCACGATGATCTTTCTTCGCAGTCCAACAAGAAGGATGATGGATGGTCTCCGAGGGACTTTATAGTTATTTAGAATGTTGATTGAAGTTCCATGTTCTTCAATTGTTGCTACTGAGCTGTGGTAATAAAGGAGAATTGCATAATATTAGCCTCTGTGTCCTTAATAAAATCCAGATTTTCTGCCCAGGAGGCTGTGAGAAATCTAAATTTTATGGCACGACACGGAGATAGGACATATAGATAGGGGAAAGGCCAGTTTATATCGCAGTCTCTTTAAATCCTTGTTTTTTGGGCGGCATAACATGATATTAGAACATTGGAATGTTGGGAGTTCCATTGAAAACAATAGTGTGCTCTGGGCTTATAATGGCTGGTATAAGCCTGGAGCTCCAACATTCCAATGTTTCTTTGTTCACAGCTCTGGCTGTGAACAAAGGCTTCAGGGAGCCTGAGGGGATTCCAAACCCCTCACGCTCCCATAGGGCTTCGTTTTTTTTTTAGAACATTCTGCCCTCTAGTGGCAGAATGTTCTAATAGACTTATAGCCCTTCGTAGCTGGGCTATACCGGCTATTAAAGTCCCCCTCCCTTGTTAAAGGCCCTCGCCTTCGGCTCAGGCCTTTAATGCTGGAGAGGGCCTATAACAGCCGGTATAGCCCTCTACAGCGGGCTATAGGGCTATAATATAATACAATACAATCCCATTAAAGAGAGCACAGCTACCTACAAGGAGGCATTGCAGCGCTAGCAGAAAGGAACACCCAGAGAGGGAAGCAGAGAAAGGGATGAAAGCTGCCTTAGCAGGAATCAAAAAGATGAGTTTTTAAAGACTTTCTAAAGACAACTTCAGACGGGCTGCTTCTCAAATTAAAAGGGAGTGCATTCCACAGCTTAATTGCTAAGGAGGTGAAGGTTCTGCCTCCTCTTCTGGCTCTGTGAATATGAGGGATATGGAAAGGTTTGAGAGTATTTGATCCCCAGAGTCTCTCGTATACGTATGGTTTGAACTGGCTCCTAAGCTAAAGAGGGCCTCCTTGATGGTAGGCCCTGAAGACTAGTATTAGAGAATTAAACTGGAATATTTTATTAACGGGAAGCCAGTGAAGGCACATATATGTCTAGACACCGAATTTAGAGGCAAGATTTTCACAATCAGCTGGGCAGCAGCATTCTGAACAGTTTGGAGGTGCATATCAAAAATGCTGGATGGCCTTAGTAGAGACAGTTAGAATAGTCCAACCTACAGGTTATTAAGGCATGGACAATTGTCTTGCGATGTTCTGCTTGAATGAAGGGCAGCATCCTTCTCAAAGACCTGAGGGCAAAGAAACAGAAGGAGCATAAGGCTTGACCTGGGGCTCAAAGGTCAAGTCTGAGTCAAATTTCTCCCCAAGGTGTCCCATCACAGGATCAGGCCTGGGGTGGGGCACCCAACTCCAAGGGCCACCAAAGACCAGGCGAAGGGATGGACTTAGTGCTGGAAAAGAGAACCTCAGTCTTGTCTGAGTTAATCAATCAATCAATCAATCATATCATTTGTAAAGCGCACTACTCACCCGTGAGGGTCTCAAGGCGCTGGGGCGGGGAATGCTGCTACTGCTCGAAAAGCCAGGTCTTGAGGATTTTCTGAAGGTCAGCAGGTCTTGGGTCTGCCGTAGGTGGATGGGGAGGGTGTTCCAGGTCTTGGCGGCGAGGTGGGAGAACGATCTGCCACCTGAGGTCGCTCTTTGGAAGTGGGGGACTGTAGCGAGGGCAAGGTCGGCGGAGCGGAGCTGGCGGGTTGTTGTGTAGAAGCTGAGTCGTCTGTTGAGGTACGTTGATCCGGTGTTGTGGAGTGCCTTGTGTGCGTGGGTGAGAAGCTTGAAGGTTATCCTCTTGTTGACTGGGAGCCAGTGCAGGTCTCTCAGGTGGGGTGTGATGTGGCTGCGGTGAGGGATGTCGAGGATCAGGGGTGCAGAGGCGTTCTGGATGCATTGGAGCCGTCTCAGGAGTTTTGCCGAGGCTCCTGCGTAGAGGGCGTTTCCATAGTCCAACCTGCTTCTGACAATGGCCTGGGTGACTGTTCTTCTCGTTTCAGTGGGGATCCACTTGCAGATCCTACGGAGCATATGGAGGGTGTTGAAGCAGGAGGAGGAGATGGCGTTGACCTGTTTAGTCATGGAGAGGGTGGAGTCGAGGATGACCCCTAGGTTGCGTGCGTGGTCGGTGGGTGTTGGTGCGGTTCCCAGTGCTGTCGGCCACCAGGAGTCGTCCCAGGCCGAAGGGTTGGATCCGAGGATGAGGACCTCCGTCTTGTCCGAGTTCAGCTACAGTCGGCTGTTCCTTATCTATTCAGCAACGGCCTTCATTCCTTCGTGAAGGTTGGTTTTGGCGGTGTGGGGGTCCTTGGTGAGGGAGAGTATCAGCTGGGTGTCATCGGCGTAGGAGAGGATGTTGAGGTCGTGCCGATGGGCGACGTGGGCGAGCAGTGCCGTGTAGATGTTAAACAGAGTAGGGCTGGGGGATGAGCCCTGGGGTACACCGCAGATGATCTCGGTGGCTTTGGAGTGGAAAGGGGGAAGGCGGACGCTCTGTGTTCTGCCGGAGAGGAAAGAGGTGGTCCAGTCCAGGACCTACTCTTGGATCCCAGCGTTGTGGAGGCGTGTTCGTAGTGTGTGGTGACAGACCATGTCGCAGGCGGCTGACAGGTCCAGGAGGATGAGCGCGCCGTTTCTCCGTTGTCCAGCAGGGACTTGATGTCATCGGAGGCGGCGATGAGGGCAGTCTCGGTGCTGTGGTTGCTGCGGAACCCGGACTGGGAAGGGTCCAGGATGTTGTTCTCCTCGAGGTAGCGGGTCAGTTGTTAGTTTACGGTCTTCTCAATGACCTTTGCCGGGAATGGGAGCAGGGATATGGGCCGGAAGTTCTTGAGGTCCTTGGGGTCCGCCTTGGGTTTCTTGAGTAAGGCGTTGATCTCTGCGTGCTTCCAGCTCTCCGGGAAGGTTGCTGTGTCGAAGGAGGTGTTGATGACTTTCCGGAGATGGGGTGCGATGGATGTGCTGGCGTTCTTGAAGATGTGGTGTGGGCATGGATCTGACGGAGATCCGGAGTGGATGTTGTTCATGATCTTGATGGTGTCATCGTCGTTGATGTTGGTCCAGTAAAGCAGGCGGTTGGTGGGGATGGTGGTCGTGGGGGTTGAGGTCTCAATGGTTGTTGGGGCAGTCGTGGCGTTGAAACTGTTGTGGATGTCTGCGATCTTGCGGTGGAAGAAGGTGGACAGCAAGTCGCACAGGTCTTGCGAGGGTGGGACGTCGGTGTTGGAGCTGGGGTTGGAGAGTTCCTTCACGATGTTGAAGAGCTCTTTGCTGTTGTGCGCGTTGTTGTCTAGGCGGTCTTTGAAGGAGGCCCTTTTGGCGGATCTGATGAGGTGATGGTGTCTGCGGGTGGCATTCTTGTGGGCGGCGAGGCTGTCCGATGTTCGTTCACGGAGCCAGATCTTCTCCAGCTTTCGGCAGGTGTGCTTGGAGGCCCGGAGGTCTTCAGTGAACCAGCTGGCTTTCTTGTTGGTATGATTGTTAGAGGGTTTCTTGATCGGGGCGAGGGTGTTGGCGCAGTCGTTGATCCACTGTCTGAGGTTGCGGGCGGCAGTGTTGGGGTCGGTATGGTCGGCGGGTGGGCTCTGGGCGAGGGTGGTGGTTAGCTCGTCTTCGGTGACTTTGCTCCAGCAGCAGTGAGGCATCTGTTGGGTGCGGTGGTGCGTGGTGGGTTTCTTGAAGGTGAAGTGGATGCAGCGGTGGTCGGTCCAGTGGAGTTCGGTGGTATGGTTGAAGGAGACGTGGGGGCTTGCGGAGAAGATGGGGTCAAGCGTGTGACCGGCAGAGTGGGTGTTGTGACGAGTTGTCTGAGTCCAAGGTTGGCTAGGTTGTCGATCAGGGTGGTGGAGTTGGTGTCGTCATTGTTCTCGAGGTGGAAGTTCAGGTCCCCGAGGAGGATGTAGTCCGTGGAGGCGAGGGCGTGTGTGCTGACGAAGTCGGCGATGGAGTCGCTGAGCTGTGGTCGGGGTCCGGGCAGTCTGTAGATGAGGGTTCCTCTGAGGGTGGTGTTGGGGTCGGTGAAGATTTGGAAGTGCAGGTGTTCGGCGGTGCTGAGGGTGTCATCGGTGTTGGTCGAGACTCTGAGAGTGTTCCTGTGGACGATGGCGATTCCTCCTCCCGCTCTGTTGGTGCGGTCCTTGCGGGTGATCTTGTAGCCTTCCGGGATGGCTATGGCTATGTCGGGTGCCGAGGCGGGGTTCAGCCAGGTCTTCGTCAGGAAGGCGACGTCTGGGGAGGTTGAGTCGAGTAGGTCCCAGAGTTCAACGGCATGTTTTCAGGCGGAGCGGGTGTTGAGAGGGATGCATCTGAGGTGGTTGGATTCTTTCCTGGTCGTCAGCATGGTGGGGCGGATGCTTGTGAAGCTGCAGTTCCAGCAGGTGAAAGCTCCGTGGGTGCGCTTCAGGGTGGCCAGGAAACAGGTGTGTGATCGTCCGGTGTTGAGTGCGTGGAGGGTTCTGGCATCGTAGCGGTGTCGGGCATCGTGGCGTTCGTGGTGTCCAGGGGTCCTGGCGCTGGGCGCGGTCCAGGCACGGATGGACACAGATGGGCTTGCCGTAGGTGCGTCAGCAGCTTCCATAAGAGGGGATGTGGGAGGGAGGAGCAGGTGGGAGGCGGGAGCGGGCGGCGAATGGGATTGCAGGTGGGTAGGGCCGCAGGGACGCAGCGGCGGGAAAAATAGGCCGGGGCCGTGGGAGAACTGGGCACAGGAAGGAAAAGCAAGTTTAGGCAAGAAAACAAGTACAGGCACAGAGGAATAAAAACAAGTCTTGGCAAGAAAGCAAGTTAGGCACAGGGGAATAAGTACAAGTCTGGGCAAGAAAGCAAGTACAGTCACAGGGGAATAAAAACAAGTCCGGGCAAGAAAGCAAGTTAGGCACAGGGGAAAAATACAAGATTAGGCAAAAACAATGCAGGCAGAGCCGTGCAGCAGCGTGGGGAGCGACCTGCCTGCGAGCAGGGTCATAGGTCTCAGAGAGCTTGTGTTCATCCAAAGAACCACGGATTTCAGGCAGAGCTTGAAGGGATCAAGGGAAGTAGGTATTCCTGGAAGACTAAAATGAGTTGAGTGTCATCCATGTAGAATATAACTCTTACCACCCATGTCTCAACCGTTCCTAAATGTACTCTTGAGGTGCACCCACCCTGTCTAATACATATCTCAAGGAGGACCAGTCAATTAGGTCAAAAGGTTTCTTGGCATCTAGAGAAAAGCTCACGTTGAGAATGTTTATTTTACCAGACTTTTCTATCAAAGGTTGGACACTTCTGATACTATTGCATTTTGGACTTTTTTATCAATCCCAATTGGTCTGTGCCGATCCAGTATGGCATTAAAGATTCGATTTTGGTTGCTTACATTTTTTAGAATATTTTCAAGTTATCAATAAATAATGGAATAATTTGTAGGCTAAGCAGAGCTCTCAATGTTTCTCCATGTTGTGTATTAGTGTGATGCCTGTTTCCTTCATGGAGGTAGTAATGCAACCTGAGTCCTTAAAAGAGGTTTAGACTTTAGTTACATAGGAAATGAATTTCAAGCAAAGATTCTTATAAAATGTGATAGTAAACCTTGCAGACCTAGATACTTCTTTGTTGCGAGGTTATTTAAGGGATTTTCTATTACTTTTTTTTAATGCATATTCAAATCTCTAAAGGAGTTATCAAAGTATTGAGGTCCTGGTGTCTTCCCTTTATACAGTTTGCTGAAATAAATGCTTGTTGTTTTCCTTCCTCAAAATTTGTCACAATGCCCTAGCCATTCAAAACATTAGGCTTTCTGGTACTTTCCAGATCAAGTGCTTAGCCTTGTCGCCATTAGTCTATCAGACTTATTATCTTTGTCATCAATGCTTTTTTGACACTTAACAACACTCTTTCTCAGCATTCTGACATGAATCAGATCTGTCATTGCCACAATTTCCTTTATAGTTTAAGTGACTCCTTATTTCTATATTGTTGTGCAATTTTCACTATGTCTGTCTGTAATTTCTGTTTGATTAATCTCAAGTTATGTCGCTGGTCGATTCATATTGCAATGCATTTCTCTTTTTTAATTTTCTCAGAAGCATCCCAAAGAGGGTCTATTAGCATCAAGCTCACATCATTCAAGTTTAAA
Organism: Lissotriton helveticus; assembly: GCF_964261635.1. Classification (NCBI taxonomy): domain Eukaryota; kingdom Metazoa; phylum Chordata; class Amphibia; order Caudata; family Salamandridae; genus Lissotriton; species Lissotriton helveticus. The sequence goes on from NC_136068.1 coordinate 791,160,178, forward strand.
TACTCCTTGATCGGCCTTTAGGTGTTTTTTTTAATAAAATCCATCTTTTAGATGCTGGGATGAAACGTTCATATTATACTCTACCAGGGTTCTCCCCCAATACAAGCATTCCAATTTACTGAGGCACAGTCAGATATTGCACTGAGGCCAATTTCTTTCTTACCACCTATTTTTATGAATGAATCCGTGCTTCACAACACTTCAGTCATGGAGTATGTCCTGTGACTGTGCGAGAAAAGGATGAATTTTTTTTCCGTAGGATGGGTACTTCTCCAGATATTATGTATACCAATTTTGGAGAAGTCCCTGATAGTAGAGCTAGAAATACTACTGCTGGTATATCACTCCTAAGGATACCTATGCAACGTTGTAGCAGATAATATATTAAAATCTCCTGCCCATAGATGGGCACCCACTAGTATGTCCTGTACACCTGTTTCACATGGATAATCTTTATTAGTATTCAATCTATTATCACTAATCTATCCTCTAATTGTCCTATAATCAATACACTACTAACTTTCTTTTTTGGTCTTATCTACGGACATCTTCAGCTGTCTGTTGGCCTGACCTACTGTTTTCAATATACACAGAGTGCGCTTTGGGCCAGCCTTCATTCATGATTAGATGGGCGCTGACAGCATGTGATCAATGGTAATGTAGTAACTAGCAGGCCTAATGTGGTTTGCTCTCCCTCCTGTTCAGGCTCTCCGTTCCTGACCCATTCTTGTCACTTGAAGGCCATGATACAGGACTGAGCTGATTCCAATTAGTCTGCTTTTCTTCCCCTGCAATTGCACTACTTCGGTTCACTACATATAGTGTATTGAGTAGCAGTCACAGTGTTTTCGATTGGAGCTCACCACAGGAGTGGCCACATCTATGGCTATGCCCCCAGCACTCAAATTTTTAGGAGTGCTGAGGGTTAAATTATATCACTCTATTAGCAGTTACATTAGATCTTACATTTTAACTGACTAGAATCAAAAATGTTATAATGCTCATATGTGCACGTTTAACCATTTTAAATAGAAAGTTTAATGATGATTACCTTGTCTCACCAGTCAGTAGTTCATGCGGGTGAGAGAAATGTTGCCGACTTCAGCGCCTAATCTGCCTTTTGGTCACCACGGATGGTGTTCCGGTACCCTGCCTCAGTTGTGGGGGATAAAATCTTGCCCTGGCCCGGGGGATGAGGTCCCCGGTCATAATAAGAGTCTGAGGAGGGGACTCATGCACACCCCTACATGGGCAATGAAATAAGTGTTTCGTTATCCTGAGAGTTTGGGCCTCACAGCGGAATTTGTGGCAGAGCCCAACATTCTCAGTGGTGTAGCAAGGGGGGCAAGGGGTGGTGGGGGGATTGAGTTTTGGGGTCGGCAGCCTCACCCGCTCTTATCCGGGGACATCACAGGGAGGTAAATGCAGGAATTGCCAGCACACCCCAATCTTTTGGGTGGCCAAACGCTTAGCTACGCCGCTGCACACTCTTGTTGGCCCATGAGGGTATGTTGAAATGGGCCAATCTTGGCCTCAAAAGGGGTGCACTTTGTGGGATATTGGTTCCACTGACTCCGGGCTCCATATTTTTCTGTTGTCTGGCTCCTGATGCTCCACTCTTCTTACTGGGGCAAAGAAGTCAAGGTCTTCCCCTAACTTGCCCTCAGGAGGCCTAGGGGGACCAGCTTCACTGCCGCTGGAGAGACTCATCTAGTATGAGCATTAGCTGCAAATATTGCCCTCAGTCCATCAGGACATCAGGACAGCTTTTCCTTCCAGCTGTCCATAGTGATGGTAACATCGATATCCAAGGTCTTACTCTCTCTCTTGCTCCCCTATGCAAGGATTTATTCATTGTGGGTTTTATTGCCAGGCACCATTGACCAATCCTAGGATGCCACATCAACCCTTTACTCCTGTTCCACTGCTCCTGCACACCATTCTGGAACAATCCATTATGGTGCAGTCAAGATGTCTATGTGCAGTGCTCCTCTGAGGTCCTCAGCTCCACCATTAGGTTACACTAGTTGACATAACTGCCAGTTACTTCCCCACCAAAACATCACAGGGAATCTTCACCTGTGTTGGTTCAAAATGTCTGGGCTTTCTCCTTTGTTCAGTAGGCCTGGGTAGTCCCAACCCAGGAGCAGTGTGACAGCTATTTACCAAATTCTAATTATCCTCCCCACCCCTCATCCTCAGGAGATGAGCAAAGAATGGATACTTGTTCCATTTCTGTGGGGAGGCATTGTTGCCTCTGGGAGAGAGCAGAGTAAATAACTTGGCCTAACAGGGGACAAAAGGCCTTGATTCTGATTCTGAGCTGAGAAACATGACCATTCTGGATGAACCATAAGTTGTTCACATAGGTTCTTGGGACCTTCATATTCAAACTTGGAGTGCATTTTTTGCATCCAGTATGACACATCACTGGACTCTGTAGGCAAAGCTGGAGAAAAGCTGAACCATAATGCAGATTTCACCTATGTATATAAGACAGTGACACTACAGATATTCCAGTAAATCCTACTGACTTAACTACGAATGTCCACTAATATTACAAGGCCTACCCCAGGTAAGCATCTAGCCTTGCAGAGTCCCTTCAATGCCAAGCTATCTTTGCACAATTACCAGGCTGGGCACGATGGGAGCATGATACGCACAACTCACACATGCGCACACACATGCCCATACATGTTCACTTGTAGCCAGATCTGTCCCACTTACCCTTACTGTTACGCTGCAGTTTTATCTTAAAAGTTGGACACTGCCGGTAAACACACGCAGTCCAATTACCAGGAGTGAGAAAAGGTCCAAAAACGAGGTAATGAAAAAGCGAAAAATCTTGGTGGGCTAAATTGGCACTACAGTTACTTGCTGCCAGCACCAGCCTTTTAACATTCTCACAATGTAAGCTGTCCATGAGGAGTAGCTTTCACTGCACTGTGCAAATGTTAGCTTTTGGCATTGAGGGAAATGAGCAGAAGCTGCTGTATGTTCTCCCTAATGCCCCTTTGACAAAGTACCACCTTTTCACAGGAATCACAACTCCAGTCTCTTTAATAGACAAGATTTTCTATACCTACACTCTTAAAATGCAAAATTAAAGACATAGGGCAACTGCCCTTTGCATTCTGCTTGCCCTTTGCGGCCTGCTTCTTTGTATTATGGGTTGGCTGGATGCAAGGAATTAGGGCCAGATGTATCAAGTTAAATACCTAGATTGCGATCTCAAACGGTGAAATTCACAGAATTTCAGCGTTTGCGATAGCATAAAACACTGTGTGCAATGTAGGTAAGAAAAAAACGATTCGCAAACAAAGAAATCACTAAAACAGAGTCCATTTAATTTGCGATTTCTTATTTTGCAAATATGAACTTACCGAGTGAAAATTGCAATTTGCGACTCACAAATTACCAACTCCAAGCAGGTGGTAACCAGGTGCACAGCTTTTAAACAGGCTCAGAATGCCTAACTATCTTTCACAATAACAGCCCTGTATATCATAGCAAGGAGGATGTGGAAACAAGCAGTGGCTAAGAGAAGGAGGAGGCGACAGGAACGCATATACAGGGTGCGCATTACCCTGTTCCAGCAGACAGAAGGAGAAACACATGATAAGTACAGGCTTGACTCAGCTACAATCCTAGACCTGATAAATGACCTGCATCCAATCCTGGAGCATCAGAGACACAGGACTCTCGCCATTCCAACACATGTGCAGGTCCTGTGTTCATTACACCTACGAGCATCAGGGAGTTGATAGCTGTAGCCGGAGAGGTTTCCCAAGGTTGCCTGTCATGCTTTTTAAATTCTTTCATGGATGCCATGCTTCAAAGACTGGAACATTACATCCGGTTTCCCACTACGCAACAGGAACTGCATAAGACAAAAATGGATTTCTATCAGATGGCACAATTCCCACATGTCATTGGGTGCATTGATGGTACACATGTCGCAATCTATCCCCCCTCAGCTACTGAGTGTGTGTATTGAAACACAAAATTGTTTCATTCCATCAACATACATGTCATTTGTAATGCCTCACACATCATTACTGATATTGTTGCCAAATTTCCGGGGAGTACGCATGACTCTTATATCTTCAGGCATTGTGGAATCTATACATGTCTCACTGGGGTGAATTTAAAGAAGGATACCTGCTATGTAAATGCATGTCACACTCTGTTGTACACCTTGGATGTGTTGAAAGTGGCCTGTGGTTAATGTTTTTTTCCTTTCTCATCTAGGTGAAAGCGCATATGCTGTGCGTTCTTTTATACTCACTCCATATCTCAGCCCAACAACCCCAAATGAGAGGTGATTCAATGCTGCCCATAAGTCGACCCGCAATGTGGTGCAGCGGACATTTGGCCTGCTGAAGAGTAGGTTCCGCTGCCTCCACAAAAGTGGAGGTGCACAGCAGTACCGGACAGAGATATGCTATAAATTCATTGCTACCTGTGCCATGCTACACAACCTGGCAACCAAAAATGGAATCCCAGTGGACATCAAAGATTCTGCCACAGATGTGATGAGATCACGCTCAACTATTTCCAAATGAGTAATGAGACGAAGCTGACAATGACTTTTGCAGAACTGTGTTTTATTAGCCTTGACATCAGGCAATATGTGTGCAACCAGCCTCACAATCCTGACCACTGTGTGTCTTGAGTTGCACATCATGACATATTCCACTCCATGCACATTTACAACCCTCTTACTGTTCTCTCATGGGTTACCTCACCCATTTGGAAGTCTCTGCCACAGCATCAACTATTTTTTGCGCCCACAGGCAGAACTGCTACGGTCAGTGTTCACACTGCCCTTCCTTGATGGGGTTCTGTAGCTGGCCCTTGCCTTGCACTCCGCCGTCTGGGTTCTGCAACAGGTGGAGTGATGCTGCTGCGGCTTGAGACCTCATCACTGTCCCCAGCACCCAGTGCTCCTGTGGCAGCTATGTTTGATGCCTGAAGCTGATCAACAGCACGGGTGACCTGCACCAACCCCCTTGCAACATCCTGGCTGCATGGGCCATTTCCACCTGCATAACAACATTTGTCTGCTTAGGACTGCTGGAGCAATGCATCGGCGGTTGACCGCCTTTGTGTGCCCATCCATGCGGTTGAATAGGAGCTGCTTTTCACGGCACCGTGAACCATGCTCCCTCTGCATGCTGGTGTATAGCTGTTGTAATGCTACTGTCTTGTCCTTCATGCCCTCTGCTACTGCGGTATTCAATTCACTAATGCCCTCCTTGAGATCCCTCATGTTCTGCTTCAGGGACACCATCTGCTGTTGCATTGATTTCATGCTTCTCAATTGCAGACGCTGCACCTTGACAATGGTGCCTTCAAGACCCAAGAAGACAGTGGATTCCTCCCCCTGCTCAGCAACACGTTGTGGCCTTGCTCTGCGTCTGAGGCTACTGGTGTTACTACCCTGCACAGGAGACTGGTGTATTGGACACTGTGCTTGCTCTTTGGGCATGGACTGTGGATGTTCCTGGGGCTCTTCCTCTCCTCCTTCCATCTCCTGTAGTGGGGGCACGGTGTACCTGCTTGGTCTTGGTGCAGGTGTTGTTGCTGTGCCTTTGTGATACTCTTCCTCCCTTGCATGTTGTTGTTGCTCAGGTGCCTCATCTATCTGGCTGTCTTCTGCCTGTGACTCAGGGTCACCTGTGGCTCAAGGTCGCCTGTGAACACAAGAGTACCATTTACTGTGTGTCCTTATTCCAATTAATTTCCATTAGATGTGCATGATTTGGTATTCCCACTTGATGTGCTTAGCTTGCTAATTGACGGGTGTGAGTCCCATGTGGATATGTTTCTCTGTGTCATTGCTTTGCAATATGATGTTTGGGACTGCATCTCCCATGATGCATTGCTGGTTGTTAACAAAATGTGGACTGGAGTGGCTTTCTATCTAACTGGCTTATTTGGTAATTTGGAATTGTGGATTTAGGAGGGTGATGATGTAGGACAAATTTTGCATGCATCTTATCTTGTCTGTTGTTGTCTGCGGCAGAGCTGTCTACATCTCCTATGCCAATTATGCTCTCAGGCTGGAGGATGGACTCCACCAAGTCCTCCACGGATGTTGTCGCTGGCTCTGTGGATGGTCCTCCACCTATTTTTTTGCATCCTGCAGCCTTTTTGCAACCTTCTCTTTCGCCCTGGAGTGCAGGTCCTACCAGCGCTTCCTTAGATCCTCAATGGAGTGCTGTGTGACACCAATTGCATTGCCTTTGGCTTGTATTTCCAGCCAGATCTTCCTCTTCTCAGATTCTGGGATAAGCAGGGATTTTTCCCGAAGAGATGCTCATGGCTGTTCACCATTTCCTCTATGAGGACCTGCAACTTTTTTTCACTAAACTTGTGTTTTCTTTTCCTTGCTGCAGGCTCCTTTCCCTTCTCCTGTGTGTCCATTCTGTCAGTGTGTGCCTGTCTTAGCACTCCTGTTCAGCTCCTAAATGTGTGCTCCTTCTCTCAGCCTCTTCCAAAGCCTCAGGCACTCTGAACCAACATGGGTGGGGTCACTTCCTGCTGGTGATGTCATCAGATTGCACCTGAATTACAGATTCGCTAAATTGCGATTTTTTTTACATTAGCAAACTCACAAATACCGTATCTGTAATTGCGATTCGGTATTTGGGTTTGCAAAATTTAAGGAATCGCACATTTATAGAGATTACTTTGTTACATTGCGATTTGCGATTCTCAAATAGCGATTCAGTGAAAATCACTATTTGGGATTTACAAATTAGGATTTTCATATATCTGGCACTTAAAGAAGGTAAAATCCTCCATAAATATGGCCACTGCTAGATTCTTGTGAACCAATGTGAGCATCCTCTTCTCCTGTGCAAGATTTACACATTTAAATACAACACAATGATGCTCCAAAAGGAATGTTTTGCACTCACAAAATCAGTACATTAAATGAGTGAATCAAAGAGTACATGTCACTTGCACCCTACACTATGAAGTGTTAAGCAAACAAACAAAAAATAATATTTTTTTCGAATAACTCAATAGTGGTGTACATTGTCGATAGGAAATGATTTGTTTTCTTTTTCAATACTAGAAACAGGGGATCAACTAAAGGCAAATACATATAAACATTTGTTTGGATATAAAATAACTAGTCAAATTGGCATCTATAAAAAATACATGTGTAATCCCACAAAGTGTGTATATGGTCCATGAAGATCTTTCCCAAATCAAGTTGGCACTTTAAATTTTCAAAATGTATGCGGAAACAATATCTATGTTTCAGTCTTCAGTGTCAAGTGTTTATAAGACCATCTTCAGGACGTGAATGCATTTTATCGAAATGGTAGACCTCAGTCAAATGAATCTTCAAGGGAAATGACTTTTCTTGTCAAATACTTCATTTATTCACTTAAAGATGCAAAAAGTCATAAATCCACAAGCCGTAAATAACCTGGGATAGTTATGTGGTCCTAATCCCTCCATTGCAAGTGCAAATAAATTGTCTGTGAAAGGTTAATTTTCATAAATCCTGAACAAAAATGAGGACTCTCAGGGGCAGATCTACAAGAAAGTGACGCAGCGCAGCACCGCAAGCCCTTTCAGAGCACAGGAATGCAACATATTTACAATGATATGTCGCATTCCTGTGCTCTCCCCTGTGCTGGTGCAGAAACAGCTGCCATGCGCCGGCGCAGGAACCCTTGCACCATGGTGCAAGGATGCCTACGCCATGGGGAGATTGCTTTTGTGAAGGAAGGGGTCCCTTCCTGCAAAAAAGCAATCACTGAAGGCATTTTCCTCTTTCAATGCATACTGTAGAATGCAGCATGCATTGAAAGAGGAAAGAACAACGAGAAATGAAAACATTTCTCCTCGTTTCGCTTGGCTACGCCACACCTATGGTGGTGCCGAAAACTGATGCATTTCCAGGTTTACGATTTCTTGTAAATCTGGAAATGCCTCAGTGAACATGGGTGTTGCTTGGGGACACCCACAGCAACACTCATGTCCACAGTAACACCCATGTCCCGCCCCTAACACGCAAAGTGTTGTGTGAACAGGGGCGATATTTACAAGCACAGGTTAAGTCACGCAGGGTGACTTGATCTATGCTTGAAAATATCCCTTAGCAGGCTGAGCCACTGGTGCGTCACGAAACGTGATGCACCAGCGGCGCATGGGGCTTGTAAATCTGCCCCTTAGAGTCAAAAGTGGCCACCATTACAGCTCTATAAACAGAAATTCACTTGTTGAATTTATCAATTATTCTTTTGAAAACCAGTCCTTTGGGAACATCATTGTGTTGGATTGTCTCTTTCGAGTCTCCTGAGGGGTTATTAGGTTGTTCTTTGGTGTATGACTTAGCACGTTTGGCACAGATCAAAGCATTGGCAAGGCTGGTCAGCATATGTTGTGCCACCACACTGCAGTGAATTAACATAGCCAATTTTACCTTTAGTCCGATGCTCTATTACGGCCCTTGGATTTTGTGAATACCAGACAGCGGGGACAATCCCACCTTTTCATTTGAAGATTCACTCACTCCCGCTATAAGCTCCAGGAGAGCAAAGGGAACCTTAGCTCTAGGGATATGGGAAAGGTGTGGGAGAGAGAGAACATGCTCATTCCAGGAGGTTGGTTCATGGAAAACGTAGGCTGGACTCACAGGGCTACAGTATGGCACTGCGGCATGGACCCCTGGAGGGATGCACAGCGTATCTGTCAATTGAAGGAGAGGATACATTAGGAATGAGGACACAAGCAGTGAATTACTCTAAATCAAGCAACAAATCAGGGAATTGTTAAGCTCACTACTCACCAGTGAGGGTCTTAAGGTGCTGGGGGGAGGGGTGAGGCAGAGGATAAGCAGAACTGGTCAGTCAAAGAGCCAGGTCTTGAGGGTCTTCCTGAAGATGTGCAGAGAGGGGGCGCGTCTGATGTCGACCGGGAGCTAGTTCCAGGTCTTGGCCACGATGTAGGAGATGGCTCTTCCATCTGTTCTGGCTCTGCGGATGCGTGGGGTTTCGGTGAGGGCGAGGTCGGTGGATCGGAGGTTTCTCTTGGGTACGTGGAAGGATATTCTTTTGTTGAGGTAATGGGGTCTGGTGTTGTGGAGGCATTTGAAGGCGTGGAGAGTATCTTGAAGATTATTCTATTCTCAATGGCGAGCCAGCAGAGGTCTTGTAGGTGTTGGAGATGTATTCTTGTCGAGGGATTCCAAAGACGAGTCTGGCTGTGGTGTTCTGTATGGTCAGGAGTTTGCGTAGCAGAGACTTGTTGATTTTGGCGTAGAGGGCATTTTCGTAGTCCATTCTGCTGGTTATGAGTGTGCGGTTGACGGTCTTTCTTGAGTCAGAGTGGATCCATTTGACGGTCTGGTGAAGGATGCGGAGGGTGTTGAAGTAGGTGGAGGTGACAGCGTTGACCTGTCGGGTCATGGAGATGGAGGAGTTGAGTACGATGCGGAGGTTTCATGTATGGTCTGTGGGGGTGGGCAGACTGCCAAAGGCAGTGGGCCACCAGGTGTTGTCCCATGCAGTGGAAGAGGGTCTGAGGACGAGGACCTCTGTCTTCTCCGAGTTGAGCTTCAGTCAGCTACTGCTCATCCAGGATGCGACGTCCTTCAGTCCTTCCTGGAAGCTGAGTTGGGTGGTGACGGGATCTTTGGTGAAACAGGGGATGAGCTGGGTGTCATCGGAGTAGGAGACTATGTTGAGTCCATGCAGTTTTACAATGGTGGCTAGTGGGGCCATGTAGATGTTGAAGAGCATCGGGCTGAGAGATAATCCTTGAGATACTCCGCAATTGATCTCTGCGTGTTCAGAGAGGAAGGGTGGCAGTCTGATTCTTTGGGTTTTCCCGGTGAGGAGGTAGCGGAGCCATTTGAGGGCGGTTCCCTGTATGCCAGCATCGTGGAGTCTATGCAGCAAGAGTGCTGTGGGAGACCGTGTCAAAAGCTTCAGGCGTTCTCCGTGCTATGCTTGCTGCGGAATCGGATTGGGAGGGGTCGAGGATAGAGTTCTCTTCGATGGATTTCATCAGATGGGCATTGACGGTCTTCTCTGTGACTTTGGCTGCGAAGGGGAGGAGGGAGATGGGTCGGTAGTTCTTGAGGTCCGAAGGATCTGCAGAGGGTTTCTTGAGAATGTGCTTGGCTTCTGCACATTTCCAGTCATCAGAAAAAATGCCGGTTTTGAAGAAGGTGTTGATGGTGTGTCATAGTTACAGTGCAATGGCGGATGTGAGGAGGGCAGGGATCCGTGGGTGCTCCTGAGTGGATGCTTTTCATGTTTGATGCGATGTCTTCTGTGGTGGCAGGGGTCCAGGCGGAGATGATGGATTGACTGGCGTTGCTGGGAAGTGCATGGTTTCACCGTCTAGTGTCAGTTCATCAAAGTTGTCATAGAGGGACTTGATTTTCAGATGGAAGTAGGTGCTGAGCTTGTTGCAGAGGTCCTGCAAGGGGATGATGTCTGTGGCTTCGCTGGAGGGTTTATTGAATTCTTGGATGATGCTGAAGAGTTACTTCAAGTTGCTGGGGTTGGCGGCAATCTTGTTCTGGATGAAGGCCCAGGAAGACACACCTACAGACACCGTTATCCCTGCAGCTGTGTATCCCCCCTGCACTGGCAGCCTGGGGCATCCATGCAAATTACCAGGAGATGGGGAGGGCAAGACTTCCACGACCGGCAGCAAGAAACCTTGATCCTAATTTGCACCAGTGTTAAACACATTCACTCTGTGGACTATTTCCGGACACACTCTATTTCCGGCGTGTTCCCTGGCTTGGAGTGATGCTAAGGCTATATGAATGTCATCAATGGGTCCAGCCACAAATGGTAGGTGAGCAAATCCATAAAAGTCAACCTTTAAATTGGCTTAATCCTCACGTCTGGGAAACTGGATGTAGCTATCAATGTGTCTCATCAGTGCCGAAAGCACGTATGTATGTGCACAGTGTATTGAAATGAACCTGTTGCTAGAAAATAAATGCAATACGGCCATAAGTTTCACTTTTGGTGTGATACATGGCAGATTAGTGTTGCGAGGCAGGAGATGAGGCTCTAGCTGATGATATAAATCCAGTATGGTTTGCCTATTCAAACAAAACTTCTTTCTGTGATGGTCTGAAGGTCTGGTAATGGGCAGTACATTTGAGGCTGTCATCTTCCCCTCTCCTAGGGTACCTACGTGTGAATTGAAAACAGTTTTTGAACGTTGGTCATAATGTCCACAGTAACATATGTGTGGAGTGAGCCAATAGTCATGTGACAGTACATGACTGTTTCATATTGCAACATACACATATTACTTTTAAATAGTATATTGTGCAACATCCGTCATAAGTCCCCATTATGGCCTTGACATGTGTCTTGACCATTAATTTATAAATAATGCCTTTCAGATGTATTATTTGCACCTTTACATTTAATTTTGTTTTGGACACAATTCAGTCAACGGTGGTGTACACTGCACTGTGCTAATATAGACTTTATGCACAGTAACGGACTAGACAAACGAAAAGTTAATTAAAATTTAAATGGCAAATTATTTATACATATTTGAACATGCAACCCCTCAATTGGAGTGGTGGTGACACTGTTAACAGTTGTTACGTTAGAGGCCCAATAGCTGTGTCTGTATTCGTTGATGATCGCGTACATGTACACTGCAATCTGACAAACACCTCACTTGCCTCCTGACACTGCTGCTACAAAGACTTCCTCCACTTGAGTTACTGTTTGCCACCTTTGGGAACAATAACTCCAGGCCACGAAGGTGACAGGGCCCATGCCTTCTGTGCAGAGGAGCTGGAGCTGTTGGTTGATGAGGTCCTTTACCTGTATTGCCAGCTCTATGGCTCACCAGAGGAACAGGTAACTATCTTACATACATATTACGCTATTTAATTCCATCCTTTCCATTTCACAGAATACCATATGCCCCTGAGTTCCAGAGTTAAGTCTAATTACTGTTGTAACATTATGTGGTCCCCACATAGGACAATCATGTCAGGGATTGTTGAGCGCTATACATTGTGTACTTAGCATCCCTATTGGGATGGGTGATGTGTGGAAAGCCCTAGATTATACTCATGGTGCATGTACACATCTATGCATGTAAACATTTCATGGTACCCATTATATATACTCAGGGCTCACCAAACTGTTGTCTGGCTCAGAGACCCCTTCATAGTGATGTATTGGTTAGCCACAAGATAAACCTTTATGCATTCAACTGGTGGAAATGTGATGTTGATGTGGTATCAGTATGCCCAGACTACGGAATGCAAGGCCTGACAATGAGTGGGGCCCAGTCTAATCCATAGGCCTGGCTAGCGCTGGGTTTCTGTGGCTATATATAACTGATGCACAGAGTAAACTCCCTGTAGATCCTTGGATGATCACAAAATGAGTTTTCAGAAACAATAGTAGCCCTGATATGTTTTACATGGAATACATTTGGAATGGTGACTAAGGATACTTCATTCCATTGACCTACATTGTCAATGTATGTCATTTACTAATGATATGCCCCTTACTGACATAGGTCTTTTTTCACTTTTCCATATGTCACGCTTGCACTGTACTGGCCTATTTCACATGTGACACATTAACAGTGCAGAAAGTTGGGTATTTTGGAAGAGGGTTTGATATGTGAGTCACCAGTTTTTTTTTTTTACATTCAACCAATCAAACAAGAAATACAATGGTATGTTGATATCATCTCTGTAACAGTGTTACGTATGGCAAAAGGTGTGTCCTGTGATGCCAGTACACACCACACAAACTCAATCAGACGTAGTATGATATACCATTAATGAATCCACAAGTGAACACATCCCCAGAGACGACGCACTCAATGACACACATGGCAGCCCTTTCATAGTGACCTAAGTCTTAGGATGTAGTCTATACTATGGTAGCAGGCTCTTTGGACTGTATTCATCAGGTCAAGGGGCCTGGCTGTAAGGGTGTCAGTACAATAATGCACAAGTAGTTTACCCATCAAAAGGTCACAATTGTGTGTCATGTTTCATAGTAGCTCCCATCACAGTACAGGTAACATGACCCTGGGCTACATGATGATAGTGAGCTTGCTTAGTCAGTGTAGGACATGACCAGGGACTGGGATAGTCAGCACATGACCACAAAAGTGTGTATTCATGTCATTGTTGTGATAAGCATGTGAAAACTACACATGTTGTATGTTAGTTTTTGATTTATGCTTATACTAGATATCCAAATTGCGTGACAACAAAACAGATAACTAAAAACTTGCAGTGATAATCAGTTATTTTCCTATCTTATATCCATACAGCTCAATGCCCATCAGAAACGGGTCATTTGGAAGGTCATTGCCCGAAGGGTGAGGACCCTGGGGGTCTATGACCAGTGTAGCGTCCATTGCAGAAAAAGGTGAAAGGACTTGAAGCACTGGACCCGGACGATCGCAGTGGTCAACCTAGGAAAGTCCTCCCAATGGTGGGGGGGAGCCACACCCTGCCCCTCCCCCTTAATACCCCTCATACTGGCAGTGGCCTACCCGGAGCGTGATGGGCAAATGAGGGCCCAACAGCAGCTATAAGGGGGTGAGTCCTGGCCAGAGTTATACATGTTACATTGCCAATTTCTTTTGTTACTGACAGACATTTCCCCATCAACAATGAAGGTGACCGAAATTAAACACACAAGAAGAGTTATTGACTGTGTAGGTCTGGTAGTAGGTGTATGAAAATGTGCTTTGCATATTGTCTTTATGACCAGTAACACAGCAGAGTCCAGTCCACTACCACTTTACTGTCTTGAACAGACACATGGCTGAGTAAAGTCATAAATCACATCCAAGTTATTTGATGTTCTGGGTGACAGTTGTACCAAACAGGCCACTTGTCTTCACTGTGTAAGGAGTGATGCTCCCTCACCACTGGGTCTCATGTGATGGTAGTCCTTTTACAGGTGACATAGCATAAAGTACACTTTTGATGCAGTGACTGGACAACACTTCCTATTGATTAGTTGGGATTCTACAGTAACATGAGTGTGAAAACACCACTGGTGCAAACAGCATTCGTGTCTCCATGTTGCCCGGTATACCTTTCCCTGTTGTTGTTTCATCTTCAATACTGTTTTAAGATTCATTCATTGAATTGAGATATGCATCAGCAAGTGAGGTGTAGAAATGTCAGGATCATATGTAAGTGTTTACACTCTAGCTTATAAGGCAATAGGTATTTGCAATGCAAAATTGTGCTGTGATGTGCCGTCCCATTAGGACTAAAGTTATTCCTCCTCTTTATGTCATAGATATTCACTGCTAAGCAACAACCTTTAAAGATATATTAGTTTCTAGGAATGCAATCTAAAAATTGTGTTGTCCAAGCAGGATTGGGGTTGTTCATAGGGCTATATGAACTCTTATGCTGTGTACATTTGTAGTATATATCTCCCAATACTTTGGCCCTGAATGTCTGTAGTCTACTTTTCTATGCTACATGTGATATGCAGCAAAACTTCTTAAGTACAGCTTTCATTTGACATTTTGAACAGTGGAGATATGATCAAGTTTCAAATAAAAAGTGACATCAGTGTGAAATAAACATTTGTATTTGACAAGATTTCTGCTACAGCAAATATTACTGCCACAGTGCTGTATTACTTGACCTTCATTACATCATGAAGTTGTTTAGGTAAATTTACATTTGTTGAATTTTCAGGCTTGTGTGAACGGTTTGGGAATGCATTTTTTGTAGCCTCTATTTGGTGACATCAGTCCACTATAGTATATTACAAGAGTCAATTATATGAGGTGATCAACTATCCTAGATAGACATAGGGATAGAGTGTAGACAAGTTCATTAATGGTACTGGAGCTATCTGGGGTTATGACATCACTGTGACCAACTGTTTCCAGGTAATGTAACATGCATACATGTGCTCATGCTAATGTTGAAGCGTAAATGGTGAACCATGAAGCTGGAGTAATTTGTGCACTTTTGAAATGTTTTGTGTTTTAATATGATGGTCAGGTGTGTTAACGCAGTTGGAATACACCAATTTTACATGTCATTTCAGATTCAGAGAAAGGGCAACATCGTTGGGAATGCAGCTGGCTATGGTGTTTCCAGTCCTGACAGTGCGGACACAGAAGGACCCATAGACCCGGAGGGCTTTGAGAGTACCACAGAGGATCATCATCTTCAGAGTCATCCTCCAGTGGACACCCCAGAGTGCTGGCAGACCCCAAAGACTCTGTTCCAACATCATCCTTGTCCGTCACCCCCAGTTCCATCTCCACCCTCCCTGTTGCTCTTCAACCATTTGGCAGAACTGCTCCCCTAAGAGGGGAGGCATATTCTTCACACCAGGCACCTCAGCCCCTGCCTCTATCTCCCCCACTGTGTAGAGTGTAGAGGCTATTGACCTCCTGAAAAACATCTCTGTGGGTCGGATGGCAAATCTGAATGTCATCCAGGGGCAAGGCAGCCACCTGCAGCAGATGGTGGCCTACCTGGAAGACAGCACAATATCTGACCCACAAAGATCTTTTCAGGCTCTGGCCTCTTCCCTCAGTGCAACCTCCCATCCCCCAACCTTGTGTCCCCCATCCCTTACCCATACCAATACCCTATTCCCAAACCTATCCAAAGCACATGCAAACAGTTGCACACATACCCTCATACAGACCCAAGCTGCACATCCACACATAAGCATGCATCCAAACAGGCAGACATCACACCCACCACCACACCCACAGACACCCCCACTTCCACCACATCCACAACCACCACTGACAATACCATACCCACATACTCATACCACATCCCCACACAGCAGAGATGACTACACACATACATGCACACACCACACCCCACCACCACATTTACAGCCAGCGCAGACTATACTTGACCACCCCCAACCACCATTATTTCCATACACACACTACACACAACCACACACACACTGTCACCACCACATCAGCATCCACAACACCCACACCAAGCACTTCCACTACCAAAACATCCACAGATCCACCAGTCACATTCAAAATACCTAATAAATGCAGATGCACACAATCAAGCCCCCAACAGACACCACACAAACAAGACACAACCATACTTGCAGCACATACACCTGCACCCACACATGCACCTGCACCCACAACAGATCCATGAACATCACACACAGTCACTACCTCTACCTCCAAGACCCCACTCCTTCCCAATCCCACTACTAAGTACACTACGGAAGATCCTTCATTTTCACTTGCCCTCACCCCTCCCATGCCTCCAACCACCTCTCCCAAGAAGCTTATTACCCCTCCCACACACAACACCACCCCTTCCACCTCCATGGCTACCCCTATCACTAACCCATCCACTCTTTACACTTCCCAAAGCACCACTGTCAAACGTTATTGCACCACTTCACATTCCAAACCTCCCTCCTAAACGTAAGTCTACCCTTTCCTCTTCCCAAACTACCACTCACCAATCCAAGGCCACCCCTACCAAAGCCAAACATCCCCCTCCCAAATAACATTTATGAGGTGCCTGACTCGCCCAATGGATGCCCAATGGATGTCCCTTTGTGAGGAGGTTAACCTAGCAGTGTCTTTCAGGGCAAGGTTTGTGGCACTGCATTGTGCTAACTCACACAATTTCTGTATGGACAGTTCATTGGCCTTCTGGTATGTTGTGTCTGTGTGTTTTATTCGGACAAACAAATTCTATTTTTTTAACACATTAGTCCTGACATTACTTTTCCCTAGCTATTTTTGGGAACCAAGCATTGTTGCAGAGGCTACATTGTGTCTACACATTATGGCAGGTTATACTACATATATTTTTACAGTGTACTTTGTTATGTGCATGCACAATTTGATATGTTATGTGATGGTGATCAGTTTTTATGGGCAGGCATTCATCATAGTGATGACCACGTGCACCACCATCAAATTGATGTGATACATTGGGATGTGTGACTACAGGTGTGTTTACTTCACCCTGATTGGTTGTCAATATGAACAGGTTTGTATACTTAGAGCTTGGAACCAGTGCAGGAGTCTGCATATGGCTGGGTCCAAACTAGGGTGGCACAGTGAGCAAAATAATTATGGATTAAACCGAGATCTCTTGACTGGGGTGAGTGGTTAAAAAGTTTCAGCATCTTGTTGTGTTTGCAGGAGTCATACAGAACAGGGGGAAATGTTCCATGGATGGATATGTGGAATTAATCCAAATCCAATCTCTTGACTAGGGGTGAGTGGTTGAAAGGTTACATCAGTCTGTTCATCATCTTAGTGTGATTGCTATGTTAGCCCTAAGTGGCTAAGGGTATACCCAGATTGGGGTCCCTTGCTCACTGTGCCACTGGATTTAAGTTGGCCTGGCTGATGAGGGGTAAAACCCTGAAACCGGTGCCAGGATGTTTGTTTCTGGTCCAGGGTTCCATAATGCTGGACCCCAACTCGGGCATCATAGTGAGCAAAAGAACAATGGATTAAACCAAGATCTCTTGACTGGGGGTGAGTGGATGAAAAGTTTCAGCATCTTGTTGTGTTTGCAGAAGTCATACAGGAGAGGTGGAAATGTTCCATGGATGGATATGTGGAATTGATCTAAATTGGGCCAGACATTGATTTGGGTGGTATTTCAAATGGTAAAGATTTCAGCTTGGCTTGAGCAATATCTACATCATTTGACTTGCACTTTTTCCTATGATGTACGTTGGATATGTGTTTAATGTGCGCAGGTTAGTTGTTTGTTTATCCACACCTGGAGGCTGGTTAGTTGTCTTATTTTTGTACATGTGTCCATTATTTTGTGTGTACCTTACACCTACTATAGTTTTATGAGAAGAAAACTGTTACTGATGTGTTTGTTTTAATATCTTGCATTTACACATTACACATACATGGACGGCACTTAGTGATGCTTTTGTTTGTTCCTGATATACTTAAAGCCAGAGGGTCTGTGCACAGAGTTTAGAGGCATGGGTAAATTGGGCTCTGGCCCAGCGACCCAGACTTTCAGGGTGTCACCTGATTGAGCCTACCCTGTTCTACAGAGATTCTTTCCATAATGACATTGAAATACTTCTTGAACTGATTGCCTTAAATAACATTTTCCCCAAAATACTTTTTAACGTGGCTGATGTGTGAGAGTCTATTAGAGAAAGTTTGCAGAGAAGGTGTGTTTCTGTTTCATGAAACATGCATGCTTAAGTGTCTTTTATATCAAAACAGGACCTAGCATGTGAGAAATGGGATGGTGTCAGAGATTATTTGTTGTAATGTTAGTGAGGGGCTGATGTTGTGTTACAATATTGAAAACACACATCACTATCCATGACTATTAGATGAGAACACATTTAAAATTTGGAAAACTGCGCCTGCGCAATGTCAGTGATCTGTGGAAAGAGGGTATCAAAGAGCTGAATCTGGATCATGCATTCGAAGCTGTTCCTAACATGGAACCACAAAATAGTTTTGGCCCAGGGCCCCAAACACCTTAAGAGGTCCCTGCATGATTGTGGCTTATCATTGGTTGCATCCACGATGGTGTGGGTTTTGGACATCATCCAGCAGCAGCAGCAGGATGTGTACGATCGGCTCCATGGCAGCACAGGATGTTTGAAGGTGAGCACAGGTGATGTTCTGCCTTATATCTGTCCCTTTCCACCAACTCAGGTGTTGAGGTTTGGCCACCACAGTCACGTCGGCGGAAAGAGACATTGTGATTGGACCAGCAGGGAAACTGACAGTCCACCCTTTGACAGACGCATTTGCCTGTTCTGCCTCCGCCGTAGCTGGGATTTTCTGGTGGCGACGGCAGAACCGTGGTTGTCTTTAGCCTTTACACCGCTTGCTTTGTAATATGGCAGATTGATCGCCAAGTTGGTGGGCAGGAAATCCAAAGCAGTTTCCACGGCGGGACATTTACTGGCAAACTCGTAATCAGCCCCTTAGTTGAGAAATGAGTGTGTCTTTTACGTTGTTGATTTAATTGCTTGCCCAATTGTATTGGTTAAGATTGTTTATACTTAGATTCTTTGGGTTAGCTTAGTTTTTTTTTTTTTATTAGTTATGTCCTTTTATGGCAATTTATATTGTATTTATAATGTTTGATATAGAGTTTGCTAGATTTTACTTCAATTACATTTATTTAATAACACTTAGATTGATGAATAAATGTTTGTAGTCAATGCAAATATTTTTTGAATTATATTGTTTTTAATGTAGGTATATATATCTTATTGGGGTGAATTATACATATTTTGGTGGTGTAATATATTTCTTTTTAATTCAAACATGTGTATATAGTCTTTAATGCTTATTCTAAACAATTGTTTTATGTAAAAAGTACTTGTATTATATATATTAATGATAATATAATTATTTTGGTGGTTTTATTGTAGACAATATTGTGTAAATCAATATTTTTGACATATTATATGTTCATTTAAAGGTAACAATATTTTTGTTTCCAATATTTGTTCTTCAAAATAAGTAAAAATCAAAATTTTTAAGAACGATATTTACATTCACAATATTTGTGGTTTTATAAGTTAACTATTAGAAGGAAGTATTTTTGTTATCATCATTTATTTACAATAATTTTGTGTTTTCGTATATAGGATGCATCAATATTATGTAAGTGATGCGACCATTCATCTTACTTTTCAAGGATATTTCTGCTGCCCAAAATGAGTGGCTGCGGGACTCCAAATGTCCTGCCTATTGCCAGTCCAGAAGGGAGCACAAGTGAACCCAGACCAGCTTCTGCCTATTTGGGCTCCTCAGTAGGTGCATCTTGAGTCCTATGGCACAGTGAGCATAAGTACACAAAGGAGTGTGAAATATGTGTACACAGATGAAATTTGCCTTTGGTGCACACCAGGGATATAAAGTTATACAGATGATGAAGCTAGATGAATACAAGTGAATGTGAGCTGGGTTCACAGGTGAGTCGTATGCGTTCTCAGGTGTTGGATTCCTTGGTGTACATAGGCAATAGGTGCTTCTTGGATAGTGGTGATCTGAGCCTAGTTGCACGCAAAGGTTCTAAAGTCTAGGTGCATACATGCTAGACATGGTTTAAGTGTACAAATACTGCACACAAGAAAAATAGAATTAGGTCCATAGAGAGTTAAATTGTTAAAAATATATTCTTTAGGGTAATACCTATTGATAAAGTTCAAAGAGGCAATTCCGTTTTTGTTATCTAAATGGCTAGCATAATTAGTGTATAGGAAATGGTGTTCAACATTTATCCAGGATGGCCGGATCCATGGCAGATTGTTATGACATTCACAAAAATAAATCTCCTCAGAACTCATCAAAAAGAAACTCATTTGTAGAGTCAGTGGTTTCACGAGTAAATTAGGCATGGGTCCAGCCCTCAGAGACCTATGTTTGATACTCCTTATGTATAAGAAACCAAGCAATTACAAAACTAAAAATGCTTTTCCCAGAATTGGCACCCACGTTTCCTGAACATGCAGTAAATTGTCGTGGGTGAATAACAAAGGTTTGGAAAAAAAAGTGTATGAACTGAGGGTTTGCATTTATTGTTTGGTTAGTTATTTGTCCCTGTGGATAGATCTGTGTGTTATATGTGCAGATAGGCTCTGATTAGTAGAGCCTGCACATGTGCATCATCCAGGATCTGATTATGATTAAGGAATATCATCCTCTCATGAGACAGCACTGGGCACATCGAGTAATGATTGGGCATATGCCGGTTTTGTCATGGAATGCAGAGCTAAAGGCTGTGCTTATGAGGCACTGTTCAGGCATATTATAGGTGGTTACAAAATGACTATGCTTGGGTATTTAAAGCTGTGCTTTTGCATTTGGATTTATATTTAGGAATAGGATGATTGTATCTGGCTCATGACAGTTGCTTCCCTGGTCTAAGATGGCTTTCCTAGGGGTATTCTATTGCTACACTCCTGGCATTTTGTGACAGCAGCTTAGAGTATTTATATATCGTAACATTCATTTTAGCATTCTTTTTCCATTATCGTTTAGCTGGGTTTTTCCAGTCCAATGAAGTCACTTCCTGTAATGCTATCCGGGTCGAAGAACTTGTGGCATCACTTCCTGTGATGTCAGCGGGGTCAAAGGTCATTACATCACTTCCTGTGATGACACGTAAAGTCAAAAGGTGTGGGATGCCACTTCCGCTACCCCGGGCATTTTGTTTAATTGATGAAGTCCGTGCTTTTACACTCCACTTCCATTTCACTGACATCACTTCTGCTCACCAGACCATGTCAAATTGTGTTGCAAGTACCGTTACGTAATTTTTAGGTGACTTTTGTAACCATGGGTTGAAACCCTCGCTTTGGCACTACAATGGGGGTGGGGTGTTTTATGAGCCTCTTATGTCTGTAACTCAACGGGCAAAAGCTCATAGATAACCAACAAATGATGGGTTGACAGAAAAATTAAAGACAGATGGAAAGTTCAAAGTGAAATTAGTGAAAGGAAGCATTGGTGGGTGAAATGTTGGGTGAACATGTGGGTGGATGTAAGGATGTAAGGGTGGGTGAACATTGGATGTGTAAAAGGATGAATGGGTGGTAGAAAAGAAGGGTGGATTGATGGGTAAATGAAAGGATGCATGGGTGGGTGAAAGGAAGGGTGAAATAGTGGATGATTGAAAGGATGCACGGGTGAGGATGAAAGGATGGATTGGTGAGTGAAAGGATGTGTGGGTGAATGAAGTGATGAAAGGATGAATGTGTAAAAGGATGCATGGATGGGTAAAAAGTAGGGTTAATGGCTAGGGGGATGGAAGGATGTGCGGGTGGGTGAAAAGATGGGCGAAAGGGTGGAGGGGTAAAAGGGAGGTGGTGAAAGACTGAATGATGGATGAAAGAATAAATGGGTCATAGAATTCAAAGGTGAAATGGTGGATATCAGTGGGTGCATGAAAGGGTGGAAGGATGCATGGTTAGATGTTTGGATTGAAGAGACTCGGGAGCTCTTCCAGGGAGGGTCATGGTCACTTGCTTCGCTTTCTTGGTTCCATCAGAGACTTCGTTCAAGGTAGTGGGCATTTCAATTTTCTGGTCACTCCCTGGTCACTGCCATATAATAGGCAGTACTCCACTGTCGCCTTATCACTCTTCATTGGATGGTGAGAAGTAAAAACCCTGGCAGAGGGACACTTCTACACACTGCTTCTTCCTTGCTGGATTCCATTGGAATACTGATATGATTGACAATCATTTGTGACCCCTGCTGGCGAGGAGCATAGACCTTGGGGGGGGGGGGGGGCTTCGGATTTTCCAACAATTAAATATTAAAATACATTATACCACAAAAAGGGAACCTGTGAGGGGCTTAAGAAGCAGTGAAAAGGGAGAGGAATACAGTTTTGTAGGGGTCCTAAGTGAGAGAAATCACAATATTTTGTAAAATAACTGATATTTTGGAAGATTTTCCAAATAGAGGGAGGGAGAAAGTAGATATGGGCATATGTCTCTGTGTTTGTAAAAAGTCCTGGTGAAATCCGACAGGCACCTCACCCAAGGGAGGTCCTTCGTTGGCCCACTTAAAATCCCCAAAACCCCTGAAAAATAAAATGGTAATTTAATACTTTTTTATTTTTCTTTCCTGTTCCGAACAGAGCGTCAAGATGGGACGGGCCGCTGCTGACTGACAGCAGCATGTCACTCAGCAGGGAGGAGGGTGGGCTGGTATGGCACTGTTTAAAGTGCGCATGTCTTTGAGGCTGGCCAGCTTGAGACGGCCAGCAACACAGCGCCCTTCAAACAGCTCTAACCCAACTGTCTTAAGACAGCTGGGTTGGAGCAAGCCAAAGCCTTCAGGGCGCTGTGGAACGCCGAGTGGAGCCGTTCCCTCGAATAAAGGTGCTGCTCTCATTGCATGAGAGGATTCAGATACGTTTATTTTTATTTTGTTTTGCGCGTGGTCCCTCCCTGTAGATGCCAACCGCCACTGACTGACCTCACCATACTGAAAGTACCTGTACCCAACTATATGCTGGGAAAGACATTTATTAGGGGGTTGTAATACCCCAAACATTCACTTGAAGCTACGCTCCTGCAGCTAGCAATTACTGTCAGTAAGTAGTTTGACTTTGTATGAAGCGATCCATAACATTTTCTAACTTAAAGATTGGCCTGGCAGACGAACTTGGGAGCATATTATCAAGAACGGAGTTAAAATTATTGCTGCTTTAGAAGCAGGAAATGGCCTCTAAAGCGGCGATAATGGGCTTGATAATATG
Organism: Lissotriton helveticus; assembly: GCF_964261635.1. Lineage (NCBI taxonomy): Eukaryota > Metazoa > Chordata > Amphibia > Caudata > Salamandridae > Lissotriton > Lissotriton helveticus. The sequence goes on from NC_136068.1 coordinate 791,183,438, forward strand.
CCCTTGTGAATTCCAATAGAAGCCCAGATTTTGGTGTGAACCTGGGCTTCAATTGGAATTCACAAGGGCATATTATCAAGCCCATTATTGCCGCTTTGATAATATGTCCCAGAGTTCTGAAATCTACCTCTAATACCAACTGTTAATTCCTAAAGAGGTTAATAAGGTATAACTTACATGGAACAAACCGTTGAAGGAGCTTTCCACAGACAGATTTTTTCAACGTACTAATATATTTACCATTATTTGTTAAGCAAGTAATACAATTTGCTCCGTGTTCACTAATAAAATAAAAAACGTGACGTTAACAAATAATAATAATTACATTGTTGTTTTCATAGATAAGGCAAAGACTGATAATTAAGGGAACACTTCATCAATGTTCCGTGGTCCAGAGGGAGTGCATAGATCAGACAATGTCCCTTCGTCCGATCTGTTTCTCTGACACTTTTCTATCTCTCGTCTTCCTAGACTTCCCGCTCTCTCTTTTAAAATCGCGTTCTCCCTCTGCCAGGCTTCCTGTTTGCCTTCTTTCCACCCTGCCCTACCTACCTCCATTGTGCGTACACCTATGTGAGTGCTGTTTTAACGGTATGCTTTCACCGACATGATCTAAAACCCACACAAGCCGTTCCAGTCTCACAATGTAGAAAATGTCAACCCTCATGGTGACATATCCAGAAGCAGTGTCTTTAAGTTAACAAAATTGTTGCAGTTTCACATTCTTCCGGCTTAATCAGCTCTAAAGTTCGAAACATACTTTCAAGCACTCGTTAATTTCGTAGTTTTTTGAAAATTCTGAAAAAGTAATAGGTTTAAACCTATGTACTGTACAGCAGTGCCACCCAATGGATACATGTCATAATGCAGTCAAGCAATATTTATTTTTAAATCGTTCATGAATTTCGAAAGAAACTTTGAAATGTACAGTAACTTATATATTTCTGAGATTCGAATGCCAGTTTTGTAGCCTTCACGAACACAGAGAAACCAGATTGAAATGCCGTGATTGCCCAAAATCCTAAGCGGCGTGGGGCTGCATAACATAACACATGTGTTTGTAGAGTGCACATTCTGACATTAGCTTGGTGCTAGTAATTCTATCCAACTCAATGGTACTGGTTTTATTGTCTTCGTAAGTATGAACAGCTACGTGTACCCAGTAAAATATCCAGTGATATTTTAAAAAGCAATCTTTCGTTCAAAGTTCCCTGCAGGAAATGCATTATTCATTAAGGCACAACACTCACTTTGAGTGAAAATGTACCCAGGGACACTATGCACGCACAGACACTGTAAACGTTCATGGACATCAATTCGCAAAATGCCAGTGGTAATAGAAGTGACATCACATGTCCTTTGACCCCTGAATCACACTGAGGGGAGGGGTGTCATGTGACCTTTGACCTGCTGTCACCCTCTTCTAAGCTGTCTGTTTTTTAACTCTCTGTCTTTTTGACTATCTCTCTCACTCCTGTCTTTCCCAATGGTTGCTGACTCTTTCTCGCTACTCCTCTTCTACACTATCTCAACTCTGTCTTTCTCACTAATCGCATTATATCTCACATTCCTTATCCTCTCTTACCTTTCTCAACTGTTGTTGTCCACTTCTCTTTCACCTGTCTCCCACCTCTTTTGCTAACTTTTCTGCCTTTTCTCTTTTTTTCTGTCTCAACATCACCTCCATATCTCTCAACTTTCCTCCTCCCCAGCTATCCCTCAGTTGTTTTTCTAATCTGTCTCTGTCTGTCAGGGCCAGACTGTTAACCCAAAGTAGCACTGCCAATTTTGTCATACCAGCCTCTGTGGGTGAAGGGTGCAAGGGGAGCTGTACAAGGGTGAAGCACTGCTGCTTTTGTTACTGGGGGCAGATATTGCAGCAGCATTGAAAAATATACCAAAACCGACCCACACCCTTCCAGCCTGCCGCGGGAATGCCTGATGCCCACTACAGCCAGTCTGGAAAGGCTATCTGTGTCTCTAGACTGTATAACCACTCTATCCCCCATTTGGCTCTGTCGCTTTCACGCCACACTCTCAATTCTGCTCACTTCTTTCAGCTCTCACTTTCCTTCCTGTCCACCTCCTCACCTCTCTATGCTGCCTTTCCAACCTGTCTCCTAGCACGTCCCTCTCTCACACCTGTCTTCCCTCCTCGCTGAGCTGTCTCTCTCCTCATTGTCTACATAACTGCTCTCATCTATTCCCCAAACTCTGCCTCTCTTTCACTCTGAACAGACTCTTTTTTGGTAGTCTATGACCGCTCCCCTCCATCCCACTCTCCTAGCTGCCTCTCATTGCTTTAAATATGGGAAAAACAACTTATGCCTGATTGACATATTCAACTTGTCTAAACATTTTTAGTACATGGTGTAGAAAATACACCCAGGGTCTGGACGTTAAATGCCACCTGTGGCTCGCAGCACCTATTGTGCCATCTACAGAGTTGGCCTGCAAAACATGATTATATCCTACCATTTGTAGCCTGACTACAGCAGCCTAAAAACCTGCTATCAAACCTGTGAAAATGGTTCTTTCAGACAATTGGGAAACTCAGATTTTAATTATTATTAAGTCACCCCTAAGTACACCTTAATGCCCACAAGGTTGGGTACCTGATATTTAAAGATGGAACATTAACCAAATTAGAGATGGCATGTTCCTTCTGTGACTAGCCCCCCAAAAGCTATTTTCAATGGCAGGTCTGTAGCTGGATCCTAGAAAATGTCAAAGTATAGACTATACACTTTAAATCTGAAACTTTGGACAGGAAATGGCTAGACTAGTCATTCAAAGCCAATTTGTTATCTTTAGTAAACCTCCAATTATTTGGTAAAGATAGAAATATAATTCATATTTAGGAACTATAGCTTTTACAAACTTACCATTTTTCTGTGAGATGCTCCTGAAGATTAATGTACACTAAAAAACATATCTGCAGACTCAAGAATGCAATAAGTATTGAATTATTGATGCTCAAAATCGCTACGTCTTTCTCAGGGCTCAGGTGGTATTTCTAAACCATGATGCTCAACATTCATAATTCAACAGACCGACCAAATCACTGGGATCAAAGCTCTTTAGGAGGCCCTATCAGAACTAAAGAGTGAAGAGACTAAGCATGAATTTATACTCTTCAATAGACTAAGATTGTGTGCCAGCTGACACATGAGTGGTATGACGAAGGAATGGCACAAATGCCCAAAGTAGTGAGCTGAGGCAAATGAATGAGTAATGCTAAAAATTGTCCTTTAATTAAAATGAAAATTCTGGCTTAGTCGGGAAAATGACTTTTTACTGCAAAGCAATTCTATGTCAGGTCAGGAGGCAAAGATTATGCTTTCTCCCTTCACTTTATTTTGCACAGCAGCCATGTTTAACATCAGCAGAAACTTTGTTTGCCATTAAACATAATAAAAGGAAGAAGAAAAACATCAGCGAATGGGAATACCGGGATTCCATTAGTTGTCCTTTCTCTGTTATTTTGCCTCCTCTTTCTAATCTGATCTGCAGCCACAAGATAAGTGCTTCCTTTCTCTTTTTAATCTTATCGGTACAAAGTTTGTAATTTGGGTCTTTAATGTACTTGCTCCTTTTCTCCACAACATGCGGTGCAGTGGGAAGGTAGCCCAGCGTTCTACTTGCAGTGCCAGCATTTTTCTGATTTTGCAGGCCAATTTAACACGGTGGGCCCCTCAGACTCTAGATGACGCTCACATTAAAGAAAATGTGCACCATACAAACGTTTGTCAGGCTCGTCCAATGGCGTGCAATACTCCATTTAAATCGATCGGAGAAGTGCAACCACATTGAGTACCTTTAGCCCTGCAGCAACCATAAAAGACACCCTGGCAAGTGGTCCGTACAGGCTCATTAGAGCCCTCCATAATGCGGTATAAATGCCTACACGTTGAAGAACCGGGTTTTTTAAGAACCCAGCGGTGCCAGGGACACACCCGAAGTCTTCGAGTTCTCCTGTTTTGGAATACAGAGACACGGAATACTTCTAGGTGGCGTCAGAGATCAAATTTATTAGCTGCAGCTAGTAACAGTAATCCCAGCAATACAACACGATGTACAACTCAGGAGACTGCTCAATTTTCGTAGAGCAAGACATCATCTTTTATCCACAATTTGCTCATCAAAAATGCACACCCACTGCGACAAAAACCGACGAATGAAATACATTTTCCCACACATTATTACATCGTAAAAAACTCACTTTACATTGTACCAACCCACAAGTTAATTATTAGGACTGTCCCAAATTCAATTTCCATAAGCCGGACAAACCCATAATTGAAAGCACTACCCATGTAATGAAAAGACATAAGAAAAGAAGCAATTCAGATGCTGAGTAGGATAAGATATGTGCAAGCAAACTAAAAGTTAACGATATCCTGAACATTCATTGGCAATTTCAGACAACGATCAGCCAGGGAAATCGGCTTAGCAAAGGGTCAGTTTCAGGTGACGGGGTCAGCGTCTTTCAATTCACTCACAAGTCAGAAAAGGCCTAGTTAATGTGTACATGAACAACGAAACCCATGCAACTTTGTTAGTTCGGTTATCTACACGGGCCTACGTGAGGGCAACACAAAATGGTGTCACGAACAACGCAAACAACATGGAGTCGGGTTCGGAAATCACAGAACCTCAGACCCTCCTTTTGCCACTATGTAGGCAATAACCTAAACTCACGTCAATCTGAATCCAGGTCTATATCTATTCTCATCAGGTCATCAAGGTGTTGCTGTAGCATCATCTTTTTATCCTTCATTTCTCTCGGGACGGGTCTTCTCACACAGATCGTAGCAAAAAGACTACAAATGGCGGGACCACACTGGATGCATAAACAACACAAGAAAAGGATAGCCAAAGCCATACCAAGGAACATCAGAATCTTCCATCCCCATTAAGACAACAGTTCCCAAAACCATCCCATCAATGACCAGTTCCCTTCGTCTACATGTATAGACTCAGCGGACTTATGTAACTTCAAGATGGCTTGGTACACTGTTGGGGCGTTATCTGGTATGAAAACACAGCAACTAGACCTGATCAATTTACATACCCCACCTCTATCTGCAAGTATAACGTCTAAAACCATACGGTTTTGTAACGTCATAAGATGATCCGCCTGAAGCTCGGCTGTAATATTGCTAAGGGCACCAGCAGTTTCATTTATAGTGGCCTCGACCACTCTCGTAAGCTGACGAATATTCCTACTATTGGCCATAGGACCCCAAAAGGGCACGAAACCCTTAAAGAAGTCTCCAGCTTCTTGTGCGACAGTATCTTTCGCATCGATAACACCTCTACCATATCTTGTCTTATGGTAATTGAAAACAGCAGTGTATGTAGGGGGAAGCAAAAATGCCACATAACATGTACCTGAAAAGTCAGATGGCAACCATGTATATGCTCTATCGTGACAAATAAAATACGTGCCTTTAGCTGGCACGAACGGTGGAGATTTCTGGGACGTATGGACATAGGTGTGAACACACACACTCTTACCAAGCTGAGCTCTCGGATTCTGACCATTACCTTGCAGACAAAAATGACCTCGGTGGGGTACAATCCAAATAGGGGGAGACCTTTTTCGTCTCTCCTTCTCTGTCAGACTAATGGTATATTCAGTCTTTTTCTAACCAATATATGCTCGTGCTTCATCCTTAGGGATAGCATTATACGCATCGATATCTCTAATCATATCTACTATTCCCTGCATCAAGGCATTATTACTCGCATTATCTTTGTCGGAACGTACAGGAGATGCTTCATTCGCATAAATAAACATCGCTTGGAGCGCCCACACTGACCCATTAGGCGAAAAAGGCAAAACCAAATATGGCATTCCCTTATCTGTCGTATGCGGCATAAGACCACATACCCAGCAATTCGTAGTATTTACTACTAGCTGATGCTGGTGCAACAACTGTATAAACGAATTGTTAACAAATTCTGATCTTCGTGTCTGTTCAAGTTCAGGCAACGTATGAAGCTCATGTGGAGAAACAGTAGAAAAAGAAAGAGTAGGTTGGGATGTAGATGCAAACGTCTGTTGTGTAGTGTAGACAATCCAACCCACACAAGCCAACATAATATTCAAAAGCATCAAGAAACACAATATCAAAAAACATTTGCTGCGGACCAATGTACACATTCTCATTTTAGCATCAACTTTCTCAACACTCTTATCAGACCCAAAAGACCCCATCCTCTAACGTGCTGCTCATGGCTATTACCTTCTTCACTTAAGTGTGCGTCAAAATCATACTAACGACATGAACCACAGACCTTCCGTCAATTCTTGGCTCACCCCTTAGGGCTGTACCGCGACCCTGCAGCGGAGTCCGGATGGTGACTCGAAAAAGTAACAAGAAAAAAAGTCTTTGGTCTGAAAAGGTGTAACTCACAACAAAAAAATTTAAGTTTTATTTGTCCATATTATTCTTTTCGCGGTCTTAGATTGTAGCGCTCTTTGCCAGGCACAGTTAGCTCTTGAAAAAGTGTTTCTGGATCCGTCGTGTCAAGTCTCAGATTAGGCAGCACAGCAGCTTGCAGAATGTCATCGTCCGCACGTTCTGACTGAGTCCATACCAAATGAGCATCACTAAAAGGTACGAATCTAGGAATTCTTTCACATTCGGAATCAGCTATGCCTGCCCTCACCCACTGGTCATACGGTAAGGGCAACAGAACTTTTTTACAATGGGTGGCATGCACCCAATTCTTTTTACCAGCTACTCTAACTGCAGTCCGAGTTACTAACAAAACTAAATGCGGTCCAGTCCACCTCGGCTCCAAGTTCTTAGTCCGTTGGAAATTCTTCGTCAAAATGTAGTTTCCAGGTGGAATCGTGTGGCCTGGATCCGCAGTAGCTGTCGGCAAACTGTCATAGATCTGCTGCTGGAGAACACGTAATTTAGCAGTCAAGTCATGCAAGTAATCCACCAACATAGGGTACTCGATGTCGCTGTATTTCTTGGGCCTTGGGACACCCCAAACATTGGCCGGGCGACCAAACACAATTTCATATGGGCTAAGTCCCACACAAGAATGTACTGTCGTCCTCGTTGACAAAAGAGCCAATGGCAACGGCATCTGGCCTTGTAAGACCAGAGCTCGCTTGAATCTTAGCTAATTTCGGCTTTAACGTGCCATTATAGCAGTCAACAAGTCCAGCTGACTGGGGGTGATTCGCAGCATGGAATTTCTGATTGATACCCAAACCCGCACACACTTTCTTCTTGATCTGGCCCACAAATTCACTCCCATTGTCGGACCATACAATTCTCGGCAAGCCATACCTGGGGAAATACTGTTTGAGCAAAACCTTGGCTGTAGACAAGGCAGTATTAATCTTTAGGGGGTAAGCCTCTATCCATCTGGAAAAGGCGCAAACAACCACAAAGACATACTTCAAATTGTTGCAACTCTCCATGTGAATGTAATCTAACTGTATCACTTCAAACGGATACGTTGGAGGAACATGACCAGCTGGAGTTGGAGTTCCCAGGATTATACATCAGACAAACCATACAATGCTTCACCACATTCTCAGCACATTTAGGAATTCCAGCATTCTGCCATACTGGAGCCAACAACTTACATATCCCTTTCGAACTCATGTGAGCCATTCCATGAGCCATAGTAACCACTGGGAGCACATACGCATCAGGCAACAACCATCGCTGGTGCTCCGACAACTCAACCGAACAACCTGTTGAATCCAACATACCTGTACTTTCTCTCCACGTACTCACTTCTTTCTCAGTAGCTTCAGCCTGAATCAACTTCACACTTTCTATTGTGTCTTTACACATTCCACCTGCCATGACCCAGTTAGCAGGGCCCGCAACATACATTCGACTCATCATGTCTTTCGCCTTTTCCTTCGCAACTTCATCCGCAAACGCATTTCCTCGACCCACATCATCCACAACCTTTCTATGCGCACTACACTTCACGATTGCAATCTGCTTTGGCAAAGTAAGTGATTCAAGAAGTTCATTCACCAAATGCCCATGCTGAATTTTCGTACCATGGGAAGTAAGAAATCCTCTCTCTCTCCACAAGCGTCTGAAACTATGGGCAACACCAAACGTATGCTGGCTATCAGTATAAACATTCACTCGCTTTCCTTCTGACAACACACACCCTCGAGTCAATGCTATTAGCTCTGCTGCTTGAGCTGAATTCTGTGCTATACGTGCTGTTTCAACAACTGTATGTAAAGTTGTGATGGCATATGCTGCAGTAGTTTCTCCATTCGAAAGCTTAAAACATGAACCATCTACCCATAGAGTACCATCAACATTAGAAAGAGGAGTATCCTTTGGATCAACTGTAGCCTTCGTTTCTTCCTCTGTCCGAAGAAAACAATCATGCTGTTCCTGAACATCTGCCTCTACAGAAATCGGCAACAACGTACCTGGATTCAGCACATTGCATCTTTTGATGTGCACATGGCTAGCCAAAAGCGTCAACTCATAACCTGACAAACGTGCACTAGTAAGATGCTGTGTCTTGGTCCTATTCAACAGGGTCTCCATTGCATGTGGGACCATCACAATCAACGTATTATCCAATACCAAACCAGCAGACTGTCGGATAGAAACAGCCGCTGCCGCTGTAGCTCTCAAGCAACTCGGCAACGCTCTAGCTACCGGATCTAACGATGCTGAAAAATACGCACATGGACGCTGCTTGTCTCCAAATTGTTGTGTCAACACTGACAACGCACAACCCTCTCTCTCGTGCACGTACAATGTGAAAGGTTTACTGTAGTCCGGGGTATCCAACACCGGAGCAGAACACAATGCATCACGTAATTCAGAAAAACTTTTCTGACATTCGTTAGAACAAGGGAGAGGATGCGGAGTATCTTTAAGAGTCAATGCCAACAGAGGTTTTGCTAGCAGAGAAAAATTGGGGATCCATTGTCTACAATACAAAGTAATACCTAAAAAAGCACGCACTTCTCTCTGCGTGGATGGCACACTCATTCGAGCAATCACTTGAATTCGTTCTGGGGTCAATCGTCGCCCCTCCTTCGACAAGAGATGACCTAAGTAGGTCACTTCTTGGCGACAATACTGCAACTTTGAAGGAGACACTTTATGATGAAGGTCAGACAAATGTCGTAACAAAGAAAGAGTAGCTTCTTTACAAATCTCTTCATCATCAGCAGCAACCAGTAGATCATCAACGTACTGGATAAGAGTAGCACCAGAAGGCAACACAAAATTATCAAGATGAGTTTTCAACGCCTGACTATAGATTGAGGGACTTTCACAATAACCTTGAGGAGCTCTCTTAAACCGAAAGCTTCGGCCTCCTAAAGAGAAGCCAAAAATATCTCTACTTTCCTAAGCAATTGGAATACTAAAGAAAGCGTTTTTCAAGTCGATAACTGAAAACCAAGCAGCTGAAGCAGGAATCAGAATCAACAAATCAGTAATGTCCGGGACAACAGGAAACTGTGGCACGACAATCTTGTTAACCTCTCGAAGGTCGATCACAAACCGGTACACAGGTGGCTGAGAAGCATCAGTACGCTTAGGAACAGGCAAAACAGGACTGTTACACACATTACCTCTCGTTTCTTCAACTACACCCTTCTCAACCAAATCATAGATGATCGCCAAAAGAGCTCTCTCGCCATCCCTAGATATTTTATATTGCGGAATACGAGGTAGCCTAGCATTCGACTTGAGGGTAACAACATAGGGTGGATTCTGCAAAAGACCAACATCATTGGGACCTGTAGTCCAAAGTGTATCAGGAAGAGAACGCAATTCCAGTGGAAGACAATCTTTAGACAAATACATCGGAGAAATCACTTTCTTACCCATCGTAAGATGTACTCCTGCAGGAGAGCAATGTAATGTCGCATGCAATCTTTTCAGCAAGTCCAAACCCAACAGATTCTCACCACAACCAGTCGTTAAAATAAGAGGAGCTTCCAATTCACAAGGACCAATTGAAAGAGGCAAAGGACTAGAAACTGGATTACGAACTGGGGCGCCAGAAAATCCTACGGAAACATTGGTCAAGCCAGACAAAGGTGCGCCAGGAAGTTTAGAGTGCATAATGGAACTCTTTGTCGCACCAGTATCCAAAAGAAAAGGTTCTGTCACACCTAATGTAACCACTTCAACATAAGGTCCACTCTGGTCTACTGGAACTGACACTACTCCCTCCCTTTGCCCATGGCTATCCTAACTATCATTAAAACCAGCACTCTCACTCTCGACACAGTAGTCATCAACATAGTACTGGGCAGACTGAACAGTCGGAAAATTCTGTCTGTCAAAACAGTTCGCAGAATTTTGAGGGGGAAACGAACGCTCATTCCGGGGAAACACACCACGTCCCCTACCCCTAGGAGCTTGTTGAAAACCACCACGACCTCTCTGATCAGATACACCATTCGCACGCTGTAGCAAAACCGGACAACTATGCTTGAAATGACCTTCTTCTCTGCAATAAGCACACTGATTAGGTCCTGGCAAAAATCACGGAGCAAAATACTCGGGCTTCTGTAGCAATCTTTGAAACTGTTGGGGTTGCTGAAACTGAGGCTGATTCGTATGAGGCGGATAAGCTTGCTGCAAAAGAACTTTCGTCTTCAAGTCTCTAGTCTTCTTCTCTACTTTATCCTTCTCATCTTTATCCCTATTCTCATAATATTGTGCAGTAGCCAATATCTGGGCCGACGAAGAAACAGCCCATGAACTCTCAGAGTCCTTTAATTTATTACAAAGTTCGGAAAGCAAATTAAAGACAAATTTGTCCACAAACAACCTTTGACCACCTTCAGTGCTCATATCCTGACCACTATGATCGATAAACGTTTCCTCAAACCTAGTGAAGAAATCAGACACACTCTCGTCTTTCTTTTGTTTGCATGCTGCTAACTTATCCCAATTCACTCGTAAAGGAGGCATCATCGTTTTCATCAAATTAATAATCCTACCAGGTAATTCTGCAACTAAAGGTTCAGGTTTGGCACCTCCTACCTGCCGACCATCTGCAGCAGTAATATTAGCCCACGTATCTCCTAATTCTGGCGCATGATCCTCATGACGAATCTTCGCCCACAAAGGTTGAGGGACTACATTACCCATCAACATATCTATGTCAGCTAAATTCATAATACACGCATCAACTGTCTGAGACAACTCCTTGTACTAACCAGCAGGATTTTTACGGGGGTCAGGTAAGGTCAGCTTAAGAGCCAAGACCTCTGCTCTTTTCCAAGGGACATGTACCCATACTCGCTGAAAATGAGCCTCTGCGGCCTGAATACCCAAATTAACATTAGCAGCAACTGCATCTCTCCATACAGGAGGAACTTCTCTCATGGGATACTGCTTCACTTTCCTCCTAACAAAGGAATCAGGTTCGTACAATGTCTGAAGCGGTAGCCTAGACCTGAAGACAAGTATCGTCTCTACGGCATCTGTAACCTCGGATTCCACTATCGCCCCTTTAGTAAATTCTGACTGAACATCAAGCACTTCCTGCGGAATCGGACACAACTCATTATTTTCCCATTCCTGACGAAGGAAAGTACACATTACATCAAACACATACCTTTGCTTCGGCGGTTCCCACTGAAAGAAAGCATCCATAATCGCTTGTAAATTATACCTCGAGGCATTTAAAACCCATCTGCGAGCCAACAAATCCAACACTGCCCGCTCTTCGGGACTAGGAAGCTGACTACGACTCTGTCTACGTTCTGAAACAGGGGTCATATTCAATGACCCAAAGAGTGGAGACAAAAGACTAGCAACAGTCTCAGTCAATAATTTTCGAGCAGAAGGAGAAGAAGTAACCATAAGAACAGGAGAAAGAGTATTTTGAGGCAAAAGAGGCGTAGGAACAAGAGTAGCAGAAGTCGGAGATACAGAAGTAGAAGGCATAGGAGTTTGAGGCAAAGATGGTGTCAAAGCTGGCGGCCCTAGAGAAGGCTGCACCGTAGGAGGGAGAACCATCTCTAAAGCAACGGGTGGCTGAACAACAGCAGGAGGCTGAACAACAAGGGGTGCAATAACCGGGGGTAATGGAGGCGCAGTAGCACCCTTCACATAAGGGGGTGGTAATCTCAGTAAATGAGAGATCAAAGGATCTTTTTCAGGGTCTTCATTCACTTTTGAAAGAGAAGGCGGCAAGGCCGGATAACACTTATCGATAGCCATGCAACGTTGTCTATCTAAGACTTCACTCGCACGCTCTTCTCCATCTTCCTTAAACTGTCTAGCAGCTTGTAGTACTGACATATTCTTATCTTTCCTATCTCTCTTTGCTTGCTTAATTTCTCGCTGTTGGCTTCCTTGCGCCAAAGGCGGAAAGAGTCAAACATTGCCAGCCGGGCTTTCTTCCTAAATAGCGCAACTTCCAGATTATCTAAAATATTTAATTCGAAACTACCATGTTGGGGCCAGCGTAAAACACCATATTTCTTCGTATAGCGAACCCACACTTCATTATAAGCGATAGGACCCACTCCGTGTTTTGAATGGAGCTCATAAGTTGGAGTTTCAACCGGAGGTATCGGACACGAATCCTCCAATCGGGAATCCCTGTTGCAACCGCAACTAAACCATTTCCTAATTTTGCTAAGACCAGGCATCTTATAGCTCACTAATCTAGCTTCAAACTTCAAGGGGTTATCAACTATCGATACACTCGTAAATATACGAGCCCCTCGGCTTCGACTATTGCAAAAACCGAATCAAAACCAAGGACCAAAACAAAGATCGTGGGAGCGACCCACTTATACTTAACCAAAGTATCTGTCACGCCACCAGAAGACCGTCTATCGTCTCGCTTTACAAAGGATCAATCAAGGGTCCAAGACAGGGCGACAGTCAGGGCAGCAGTCCTTCGTAGCCGTCGGAAAGCGGGAAGCCTCGCAGCAAAAACCTTCGGTCCACGTCGACATACAGGGGTCGATGAAGTGGTGGCCTTCCTCCAGAATTTTCTCACGTGGCTCCTCACGATCCTCGGGCTTGGACCGGTACCGTTTGATGTCGCCCTACGTTGGGTGCCAACGGAAGAACCGGGTTTTCTTAGAACCCAACGGTGCCAGGGACACACCCGAAGTCTTCGAATTCTCCTGTCTTGGAATACAGAGACACGGAATACTTCTAGGTGGCGTCAGAGATCAAATTTATTAGCTGCAGCTAGTAACAGTAATCCCAGCAATACAACACGGTGTACAACTCAGGAGACTGCTCAATTTTCGTAGAGCGAGACATCATCTTTTATCCACAATTTGCTCATCAAAAATGCACACCGACTGCGACAAAAACTGACGAATGAAATACATTTTCCCACACATTATTACATCGTAAAAAGCTCACTTTACATTGTACCAACCCACAAGTTAATTATTAGGACTGTCCCAAATTCAATTTCCACAAGCCGGAAAAACCCATAATTGAAAGCACTACCCATGTAATGAAAAGACATGAGAAAAGAAGCAATTCAGATGCTGAGTAGGATAAGATATGTGCAAGCAAACTAAAAGTTAACGATATCCTTAACATTGATTGGCAATTTCAGACAACGATCAGCCAGGGGAATCGGCTTAGCAAAGGGTCAGTTTCAGGTGACGGGGTCAGCGTCTTGCAGTTCACTCACAAGTCAGAAAAGGCCTAGTTAATGCGTACATGAACAACGAAACCCATGCAACTTTGTTCGTTCGGTTATCTACACAGGCCTACGTGAGGGCAACACAAAATGGCGTTACGAACAACGCAAACAAAATGGAGTCGGGTTCGGAAATCACAGAACCTCAACGTGGTTCAGTACTGGTGCCTTAGGCAGCACCAAAACAAGTACTTCTCACTTGGATGCCCCAGTAGTGGTCTGTATTGACACTGAAGGCAATAGGACCAGCTTATATACCTCATGGACAGCCCAGATACAAAAGCCCAATAATAACAAGCTTTTGCAAAGCTAATTGGTTTTGCCTGTGCAAAATCTATTGGCTTTGTCGATGTTTTTACAGCACAAGCTGCTGTGCAACATGGCTTACAGAAAAAAATAAAAGCACTATGACACAGCCTGCATTGACCCCGTCATTGCAGTGGGGAACATATTAGCAAGAACCTCGTTAAAATATCACAGTTTTAGCGGCAGGAAACTGCTGCTAAAACGGCGATAATGGGCTTGCTAATACGCTTTATAGAATTCCAATAGAAGCCCAGGTTAGATTTTTATTTATTTATTTATTTATTTTGAGAGTTTTATATAGCGCGAACAAGATCTTTGCAGATAACAGAGCGCTTTACAAAGGCAGGTGGAGGGCAGGGGAACAAGGGGGCATAGTGGGGAGGTAGCTCAACATGATCATGTACATAGCACCAATACAGTATATAACATAGTACCAATATAACGTATAGTACAGGTATGAGGTAGCAGGCATAGTTGGAGCGTAAGTCATCACCAGGTTCATGTACATAGCACCAGTATAGTATATAACATAGTACCCATATAACGTGTAGTACAGGTATGAGGTAGCAGGCATAGTTGGAGCGTAAGTCATCACCAGGTTCATGTACATAGCACCAGTATAGTATATAACATAGTACCCATATAACGTATAGTACAGGTATGAGGTAGCGGGCATAGATGTCCTGCACATCTAACTTGGGCTTCTATTGGAATTCTATATCGCATATTAGCAAGCCCATTATCGCTGTTTTGGATTGGATTTGATGATTAGCTGTGACTTGAAGGATGCCTGTCTCACAATCCCAATCTTTCCACCACACTGTAGATTCCTACAATTTGTGTGGGTAGACAAGTCGTACAAGATAACCTCCTTACCCTTCGGCCTATCGTCCAGCCCATGATGCTTCACAAAGGTGCTACGGCCAGTCTTGGAAATCCTGCAAGCCCAAGGGAAACTTTGAGAATAGTTTAAAATGACCGTGCATCTCTTGGAGGGCCTGGGGTTTGTCATCAACATGAAGAGACCACTACTATACCTGGCACAAATAACAATCTTTCTCGTTTTTGTATAGACTCCCACGAAACCACGCTAAGTCTCCTGACAAAAAAGATCATGAAGAGCAGGCAGGCACTTCATAAAACCCTATCAGAGGAGCAGACCTCATTGAGGCAAAAAACATGAGGGGTAAGGCTCCTTTCTTCATCCATCCAAGCAATATTTCCGGGCCCACTCTATTACACAGGGCCCTTCAAAACATGAAAGCTCATCACATACACATGGGCATGACATACTCAGAAAAACTTCCTTTGACAGAGGACATGAAAAAACAGACGTGATGGTCGCTTACGCACATGGATGCATGGAGTGGGAGAGCTATCTTCCATTTCAACCCAAACAGAGTTATAGATTTGGAATCCAG
This sequence comes from Lissotriton helveticus, assembly GCF_964261635.1. Lineage (NCBI taxonomy): Eukaryota > Metazoa > Chordata > Amphibia > Caudata > Salamandridae > Lissotriton > Lissotriton helveticus. The sequence goes on from NC_136068.1 coordinate 791,198,836, forward strand.
CAGAAGTGGTTGGAGCGTCCATTGTGTAGAGTTATCCACAGGAGGGAAATGGCCTGCTCAAGAACAACAGCTACATATCAACTGCCTCAAAATTCTAGCGGGCTCATTTTCAGTATGTAACTGGAACAAAGAGACAGCACAGTGCTGTATGTTACTGAAGACAGACAATCTCTCAGCAAGGCGGTGCATCAACCACCTTGGCAGGACATGATCGAAAACTCTATCAAAGTTGACCAAGAACTTCTGGCACTTATGCTTGGATAACAGCATCTCTGTGATTGCTGACCATATTCCCAGCAAGGCCAATAAAATAGAGGGCTGATTTCTGTGCACCTCCAAGACTTGAACCTGAAGAAATTGAATTGGTGATCTTCAAAGCCATAGAGAAAAGATGGGGACTATTCTCGGTTGACCTATTTGCGTTGAGACTAGATCATCAACTGGAGAGATTCTTCAGCTGAAGACCAGATCCCCAAGCAGCAATGACAGATGTCTTCCTCCAGGATTGCAGTCAAGAGAGTGAATATGCCTTTCCCTATTCTCAATGATCATGAGACAGTCTGCTCAAATAAGAAGACAGGTCGCAAACTGGTAGTAATATCTCTGAAATGGAGGTCTCAAGTCTGGTTTCCAGTTCTGTGGAAACTTACGTGGGATTCTCCAATCCTTCTACCCCTAGTTCCAGATCACCATCTGGATCCCCAGAGGAACTAGAATCACCCAGTGTCAAACAGGTAACTAGATCTTATGGCGTGAAGGATTACAGTGAATGATGGAAAGTCCCAAGACTTTCGCAAGAAGCTCAATGTCCCTTATCAAAGGCATTGGCATATGGGACAAGAAAGATTTATAGGCCCACCTGGCTGAAGAGGCTGGGCCGGTGCCTCCAGAAGGCTGTGGAGCCCATGGGGTCTGATGTTGTCCACATCCTGAATTTATTGTCCTATTGGGCCTGGGTGGTCTTGGTATACAGGTGGGTGAATACTTTTCATTCGGCTATTCCGGTAGAGCATCTTCTGCTCTCGGGGTCACCAGTAGGGAGACATCCGTTGATAAGGAGACTGAGGAGGTGCATATGACTGTCTCTCTCTCTCCTGAACTGTGGTACTCAGCCCTTTGACTTGAACAACGTTCATAATCTCTTCCTGTCATGCAAAAGCAACAAATATCTTTCCAGGCTGGAAGTTGCAGGTGAGTTGGCCATGTTGTTGTGCCTCATATTCTGCAGGAGAGTATTGGCCTTTCAATCATTGGACATTACAGGTAGGGTTTTCACAACAAAAGGGAATACTTTACATGTGTCTACTGTAAATCAATGTAACTCAAAATTGATTTCTTGTCGAACACTGTACGATCATCTTAAACTATGTGTTATGAGATGGATTGAAGCATTTGAAAATATTAACTATAAGTTTCGACACACAGGCAAACACCAACTTCTCATTTCACTTTGGAAACTGTTTCATGAACTTTCATCTCCTACCATAGCGAGATGGGTTAGATAGGTCATACAAGAAACCAGTTTTGACACTTCCAAGTTTGGCACGCACTCTGCTAGAAGCGCCATGGCCTTGAAAGCTTTTGCTTTAGTGGTCCGGTTGGAACACATTCTAAATGCTGCAGGCTGGTCTTCGGATTTAACCTCTAAACACTTCTACTTCAAACCAGTGGTAGATATGGCATCTCAAGTGGTCAAAAAGCTTCGAGCAAGCATCATCTTCTTACAGACAGTAAGTAAATGTTTCCTATTGGTATGATTAATTAGTGTTGATGCAAATGCTACATGGTACTTATGAGTTTAAAAATTATTGTTGCAAGATTGAATTGTAAAATCAGTTCAATAGTGAGTGCCTTATCTAGGAGGACATCTTATAGGAAGATAAGTAGCCATGCAGCAATAACATCTGGGAGGGATGGGGCATGATAACATAGAAAGGACTGTTATTGGACTCGCAGTATTCCTATTGGCTGGTATTTTTCTTCTTATTTTCCCTATGTTTGATGTGAAAGGTAGTTTATGTTGGTGTTAAACAAGGCTGCTGTGAAAAATAAAATGTGGAGAGAAAGCATACTCCTCTCCTTGGAGCCCTTAATTGACTTCAACATTTCTGTTAGGAAAGCTAGGAAATGTTTCTTTATTGACTCACATGGATCCTCACTTTTTCAATTAAATGTTACAACCATACTGAGTGACATTCTGAACTTCCTTGGGAAGCAGCTGTGATTGCGTTTTGATGAAATTATTTATTAACCTTTGAATTATTCTAATTTTCTGTGTAAACATTCATGAGCCACTGTTGTCTGTAATAACATTGTACCTTAAAGCTCCTGGAAGGGTCTGTTGTGTTGCCCCTGACACTTAATAATATTTTCTACAGATGCAGGTACTGCACAATACTAGGCCTGGGAAAATGTTTAATTATGCTGGCATAATCAATGACATTTTTCAAATTTGTTGTAAGAAAATTCCCCCACAATTATCAAGATTACGGCATTATGCTATGTCGTGTAATTTTGCTGAGAAATTTTAAAGCAAGATGTACCGTTTGGATATTTTTACATGTAAGTGTCATTTCAGTTGGATTGTTTTAACTGAGGAGACTGTTCAGGTAATTTTTCAGCATTAAACTATAAATCTAAATGAGAAATGCACTGTTTTCACTGCAAGGGACCAGAAAACAGCTCAAAATTACATTTTCGAGTTGAATTGTTACCTGAATAGATTGTTTGGATATTATTTTGTGATAATTCTGAGGTAATTTCACATGATCAGGCTGCCTATCTGGTATAAGATGAGGGTACTGTGATGTTGACCCTTTAGGGGTCAAATGTGAGGTCTGAATGTCACATATGGTTTATTTTTATCTGCCTGATGTATATATTTGTAACTCAAGGGGATATATTCAACTGAAGTAGCGGAGTGATGCGTAAACCGTCATGGCTTAACGCCTCACTCAGCCACTTCTGAAATGCAAGGCTGCACCATATTTACGAGAATATAGTGCAGCCTTGCATTTCCCCCTGCGCTGGCGTTACACTTAGCAGTGCAGCGCCAATACAGGCACCCTTGTACCATAGTGCAAGGGTGTCTGTGTTCAGGGGAAAGATTGTTTATGTATAGGAATGTTCCTTTCCTGAACATAAACAGTCTTTAAATGCCATGTTGGCATTTCTATGTGTGCTGCTTAATGCAGCACACATGGAAGTTACAAAATTTCATTTTTTTCAAAGATTGTTTATGTGCAAGAAGGGGGACCTTCCTGTACATAAACAATTCAAGGCTTTTTGCTGTAGAAGGCAGCACACATGGAAGAAGCAAAAACGACGAGAAATAAAGCATTTCTCATCATTTCCCAACTTAATTTTTGCACTGCCTCCTATTTATGCTGCCTTTGTGAAAAGGGACAACGTCAAAATAAATGGGTGTTGCGGTGGAACGCCCACCGCAACACCCACTGCCCACTCCTTTCACACTAATCATAGTGTGAAAGGGTGCCTAATTTTCAAGGTGGTGTTAAGCCACGTGAAGTGGCTTAACGCTGCCTTGTAAATAAGGTGAATAGCCTATCGCTACAGGAACATCACAAAAAGTGACACTCCCAAGGCGATAGGGGCTTGTAAATATGCCCCTCAATGTGCAGTATTTAGTAGTGTATGTGTAAGAAATATACTTTTCCTTTTCTAAAGAAAAAACACTGACTGGACAATCATGTATTACTTATTATTATTCTGTGCGAGCGAACACTGATTACTAGCCCACAACCCCACCTCGGAGTAGGCTTTGACTGCTGTGCTTCACTATTGTGAGAGAGTTAAATGGTAAATGGGGTGCTTGGTTCTCAGTAAGGGAGGAAACCGTGAACCTATTACTTGTGCAGACCTCACTTCCTGCCCAACTAATAACTCGATGTTTTACAGTACTGTGGCAGCAGCTATAAATAAGGTTTTACTTTAGAATGCTGCTCATGATGGATGCTATCTGCCTGCTACAAACCGTATCCCCAAATAATCAAAATCCATCATCTATTCCAAAGTAGGATTATTCTGCTGCAGGATATTCTTAAAGGGCTTGTAAGGATTAAACACCATTAATTCGTTCTTGGAAAAGTTTACTTAAAGGCAGCTACTTCCACAACAATCTGAAAATGTATCTAATAGGTTTCTTATGCCCATAGGTGTTCAGGAGACTAAAAGTTTATCAATGTGAAGGAGTACAGTCATTATTTTGTGACCTTCCAAAGTCATTGTATACTTTCTGTGGCAGTCAAGAATAGCTATGACTTGATTAATATAGAGAGTAAACAGTGTTAGAACGAGGAAGCAAACCCTGATATTTGCTTTGGTTCAAAGAAAATGATCTTGTAGACTCACTTTTAGGACATTCATGAAGGCAGAGCAGCCCATTCTGCATCTGGACGAACCCCTAACGTCTTAAGGGAATTGCATTGCAAGTGCCATGAAATGTTATCAAACACAAAACGTAGGTCTGCAAAGACAATGCACAGTGACTCCTTGGTGGCAGGTACTTATTTCAACAAACTGAAGTGGACAAGTCTTTTATTTTATGAGTTGTTTATAAGCCCTTTAAGCTTCATACTTTCCCAGTCACGCCAGGAGTGTGCACCCAGCAGAGCATTGTTCCTTGAGCAGCACGATTGTTAATTAGGGAAGTATTTGTTCCTAACGTTTAATTATGGAGTTGTACATGCATGTTGGGGTCCATTGTCATAGTATAAAGCACTGAAAAATTGGCAAAGTCTGATTGTAGGGTGAAGGTAACACTTTCTCCATGACAATATGACCCACTTAACCTGTTTCTTATTCCTGGACACTCGGACAAGTTCACACGTTTGCGATAAACACGACTGACAAGTGGATATGAGTGTCCCAGGTTCAAGAGCTAAAATAAGGAGCTCTTGCTCACTTGGAATGAATAACAATCCTATTGATGTATTGCAATACATTGAATACAACTTTGAAAGTGCCCTGATTTTGAAGTTGAACATGGAATAAGACCTGAAGTAGTTTTACCAGTATAGTGACTTAAGTTAAAGTCAGCAATGCCAGTTGAGCAGAATCTTGAGCTGAAGGCTTAACCAGAGCTTTGGAAAAAGATTGAGACCCCCAGAGTTGGCCCTTCTATGAAATTACCCAGTTTTTAATATGCCCCCCAATTTGGGCCTGTCTGGATTTGCGTGCTCTGCAACTCTTCCTATCTGAAACATAAATTGGAACTGCCTATTAGGCCTTTTTACCTTTCCTGTAGGTCCATTGTAAATGATGTCTAAAACTTACCCGCAGCATGGAAAGTTAATTGTCAGGCAGTGTGTATTTACATCACCCACATATGTGACAAACACAATGGGCCTTATTTATGAAGGCCTTGCGCCACCGGAGCGTCACTTTTAAAATGGGAAAAAGTGACGCACCGGTAGCGCAAGGTCTTCATAAATAAGGCCCAATATGTCTGCTAGGAATACCAGTGCACTCTGGCTGCAGTTAAATGTACTGCAGTGACATATAGCAGTGGAAATGACTTTGCCATGTAAGAAAAAACTATTTTTATATTGTAAGAAAGAGGGATATTATTTGAGTAGGTAACTACCCGCCACAGATATTAACTACAATGCTTGTCAGGGTGAACTGCTAAACTCACTAAATTAACCTGAGCTCAACTCCCTGGTTGGAATGGCACAGAGCAGACAGGCTTAACTTAGAGGCAATGAATAAAATAATAATGCAGCACCCAAATAGGAATAAAATAAAAATACAACACAAGAAAAGTCCTAAATCAGTTTAGAAAAATGTAGTACATTTTAATAAATAAGATGACACCAAAAAGCATTAAGAGCCAACTGCAGTCATCTGAGGGCACCTGACCTGGGCAAGGGTAAGTTTTAAGACTGACTCCAAAGAAGTGAGGGCCAGCTACAAGGGCCAGGTTTGTCCCAGTCAAAAAGTTACCTTTCCACTTAGAAACGTTTAGATCAATGAGAAAAAAACTGAAGTTCTTATTTTAAATTCTAATTTAGATTTTCTTCCACCACATCTTCAGTCTCAAGCCGAAAAATGGGATCCAATAAGATATCTAGGGATTTACGTGACTATAGAGTATCAAGAACTTTTTCGGCTGAATTATATTAAGATGAAGAACAAAATAAAGAGCATGCTGGTACAATGGGATTTATTGCCCCTGACTTTGATTGGTAGAGTCGCATTGATAAAGATGAACATACTCCCTTTGGTTTTATTCTTATTTAGTAATATTCCAATTAAAGTCAATATGGTTTTCTTCAATGAACTTGAATCTATGATGAGAAGATTTATTTGGAATAAAAAGGCCCCAAGAGTCAAGCTCTCGGTTGTACAACTTTCTGTCAACCAAGGTGGGCTGGCTCTCCCCCATTTTAAAACATACTATGAAGCAGCCCTTTTCCATATAGTGGCAGGACTATTAAGAACCAGACAGTCAAGAGACAATTTCTTTTTAGATAAAATGCTAGAGGAAGCAGGCTCTCAAATTTTTTTCTTTTTAAAAACCGCAAAGCTGCCTAAGAAAACAAGATATAAGACATTGCTTGTGTACTCTTCAAGATTACGGCTTTTATATAAAAAATGTGGCTCAGATGGTTCTAGTTATTTGAAATTACTAGAATGTGGTAAAATGGGACTTAAGATATCTCTGAATCACCTGCTACAATGGGAATCAGCCGGATTTTGTGAAATAAGACACTTATTTACTCAACATAAGGTAGTTAGCTGGCAAACGGTTGTAGATAGAGCATATCCTAGGCGGCTTATGTTTTTTGATTACTTACAACTGGTTTATTTGATAAGAAAAGAGATAGGGGGTTCTGACACTTCACCTAATGCCTTGTTATCAGCCTTATACGGGGAAAAACATAAGGGTATAGGATTCTGGTATAAAAGGCTACTCCCTTCAGGACCTTCTCAGGTAATTTTTAATCATCTAGATAAAATAAGCCTCAAGACACAGTGCGTTTTGTCAGATAAAGACTGGGAAGTAATATGTCAGCTAGGAAATAAAGCACTCCGGGCAGCTAATTTTAAACGAATGTCCTTTCTCTCCCGCTGGATGGCGTATTTTACCCCGGAGGCCATGCAGAGAATATTCCCTGAATATGACAATACATTTTTTCTCCTGCCCAAAGCTAGAATCTTTTTGGAAGGGGATTTTCGCTGACATGGAACTGGCAACTAGGAAAATATTATTACCTGAAGCAGAAGTGGCTCTTTTTGGTATTTGTAAAGATAGGAATAGGTTTAATAACTCAGAAGAAGCATTTATTTTTATTTCTACTATTGTAGCACGGTCTATGATTTTACAAAATTGGAAATCTGAGGTAATCCCATGTCAATTAAAATGGGTCAATAAAATGAAAAGAACATATAATTTCGAGAGAGCTTATGCAGGCAGGGTGGGTGCGATCACAAGATTTGAAAGGAATTGGAAATATTTAGAGAAGTTGGAATCTATAAAAGGAAATTTATATTTTACTACTGTTTTATTCTGTTACTTTGCACTGCACTGCACTTTACTGCAGCAGCACTTTAATAATTGTAATAATAGTTTTTGCTGATTTAATTGGCGGGTTTTGTATTTTATTATACCAGCATTTTATGAACCATCTCGTATTACCGATGTATGTTATTGCACTGACACTTTAGAATCGTATCTCGACTATATTTGATGCTTATGTACTTTAACCTAGTAGGGCTATAGGAACTATAATGGAAATCTGATTGTTTTATCTTAGCCTTCCTTGTATATAGCCGATTTTGCACGATTTTGCACGATTTTGCACTAGCACTTCAGTATTGCTAAAGTATTTTGCAGTTTCAAATTAGCAGCTTATCGCACTTTACTGCACTTGTATTTGATGAATCATATAGCAATTTCGTTGCTGTTTATCAATTTCTTATTAGTGGTTTTTATATTGGTTAACCTCTTATGTCTTTGCATCAGCATTTTAAAGAAGGGTAAAGATATCAACCTTCTATGTCTTTGCATTAGCACTTTAAAGAAGGGTAAAGATATCCTCGCTGTGTTAAATTGTTTTGTTGTCTGTATAAAACATAACAGGAATCTTGATGTATTGGATTAATTGCTTTCCTGCTTTCCTTGCACTATTTTGCACTAGCACTAGCACTTTAAGATTGGTTTACTAAGTCGTACGCTACTGTGTTCTTTCTTTCAAATTTTTTTTTTTTTTACCATAGTAATGTATACTCTTGGTTTGCCTCTTGTATATTGTATTGAAATTTTGTCTAATGTCGAAGAATTAATGTACCAATGTCTTCCTGCTGTCTTGTTCAATATAAAAAAATAAATTAAAAAAAAGAAACGTTTATGGAGCAAATATACTTCAGCAATGCAAGGCAGGAGGCCGTGGCAGAAGCTGAGCTCGATGTTGATGGGAGAGACAAAGTGTGAGGTCTCAGTGAAGTCGTCAATAAAGGCAGAAAAACTCAGAACAGGACAAGCTCAAGTTTTGCACCCAAACAGCCCTCAACATCAATCGAATATAGGTGGTGGCTTGATTTGGTGAGGCTTCCTATGTTTGAACTTATAATCTTTACTGGAGATGAAATTTCCTCGGAGAGGAAAGGCTGGATATTGTGGCTGAAGAGGACTCAACGTCTTCAGATGCCAGTTGACAGTAGTCCCACTGAATTGGATTTGCTGCTGTGGAGAAGAATGTTGTAGGAAACATGACAAACTCAATCCCAGTGGCAGTGTACCCTCTGTGGATCGGCTTGGCATGTTGGACCTGGTCCCACGCTGGTTCTCAAGGCAAAACGTTGGCATAAAGTTTCAAAATCCCGCGTTTCAGGAAACTTAAGGAGGAGTAACCTTTGACACCAGTCAAGTGTCTAGGATCATGAGGACAGGACTTGATGGTCAAGACACACTTCAGTAGGGGCCAGCAGCAGTTTCTAGACAGGTCTAGTTGTAAATGGGCAGCTAAGAATGCAGGATTAGGCCTCTTGAAACATGTTGTGTCCCTCTATCCCAATCAGGCATCGGCCAGAGGGAGAGAGTGACTCCTCTGCACTCCTTATTCAATGGAGTGAAAGTCTTCAGGACAAACCCCATCCCCTTTTTCAATACTTCGTGTTTGCCTTCTAACAAACAGGCCCAAATGCATTGTCTCAGGGCATTTTCAGGATGGCAAAATTATTCTACAACACTAAACTTGGGCTTTGAGGGCAGGGGGTGTGTATGGAAGTTTCATAGGGAAAGTTAACACAAAAATCCAATTTGTAGCAGGTATTGTATCCACAACAAATCTAGAGACAGTAGTCTGATAGGACAAAAGCAGGGTCTTTCAGCAACCAGACAAGGGAATTCAAAAGAATCATCTTGGCAGCCTGTTCTCTACATTTCAAGTGTCCCTAAGTGTTATACGGCAACGCCAAGCATATCAGGAGTTTCCTCATCACCACAGTTTTCATGGCGGTGAGCTCACCATTAAAAGTGTGGCATCGAGGAAACAAAGGAGGCCCTACAGGACCCCCTGTTGCCTCTGCACCAGGGGATGCATGCAGGAGGGCGCATAGTGTGGCCACCTGTATGCATGCACCCCCAGTTCCTGCAGAGTAACGGCTTGCCAGTTCATGCCCCGCAGGAACGTGCAATGGCTTTCCCATTGCTGTGACTTTCTAAGGCTCTTGCATGAGCCTTAGCACTGCACCACCATATGCCAGCTATCATAGGTCCGCACGACTTGGATTCCAGTCGGAATCTGGTGGCAGTCTCAATATGGCTTTGGCTGTGTGGTAGCGGGGCACTGGTGTGGCGGCCCACTACCACAACGCCAAAGTCATAAGGAGCTATGTCTTCACAATTTGGACTTACCTTTAAGAGATGTAATAAAGTAATTCCAATGTTATCCTATGGGAGAGATAGGCCTTTCAGTAATGAAAAACAAATGTAAGAGTTTTTCACTACCAGGACATGTAAAACTTAACAGTGAATGTCCTACTTTTTAAATATACTGTGCCCTGCCCTTTGGCTATCCAGGGCCTACCTTAGTGTGAGTTATATATATTGAAAAGGAAGAGTTTTGCCTGGCAAGAGGGTTAACTTGTGAGATCGACATGGCAGTTTAAAACTGTTCATACAGACTCTGCAATGGGATGCCTGGGAAATGTTTTTTTTATTTAAACATTTAAGAAATTGTGCTAGTTTGTAATAATTGTAATAACTGAAATTGGATTTGTTTATAGTTTATGTATGGTAGATAGTCTTCTTTTTGCAAATTTATAAAATGTGTTAAATATAATATACATATATATTATTACATTTACGTTTCTATACAAATGTTCATAGCTGAAAATAGTGGTTTTTGATATTGATATTTTTTAAGTTTAAACATTTACTAAAGTTTGATCATTTCTACTATTAATAATGTATTGTGCATTTAGTGTGGGTGGGAATAATAAATGTCAAAGCAAACACAAAGAGATGATGGACGGAGCACTGAACATTTTAGACACTCACCCCCAGTCGCAGATCTGTGTTGAATCCACCATCATTCTTTAGCTCACTTCGCCACTTCAGTTCAGACCAGCAATATGCTAATCAGTCTTGACCCTGTTCCATATGGGAACAGTCCAGCACGAACTGCCAAGCCAGGAGTTCCCTGGACCGGAAGAAGCATCCTGGGAAACGAGGACACTGAAGACACAGACATGGGCACCACAACTGAAAGGAATACAGTGGACCCAAGATGTTTGTTTTTTACCATGTATTACTAATATATGATTATGTTCCTTAAAATATGTAATGTTACTTATGTCTTGATTTATTAAGAGTCTGAGTACCAGTTTGCCTCTAAGGGAACAGCCTTCGAAGCGGTGTCAGAAACACCGCCACCTATTTGGCGGTCCACCCACCTTATTACGATGCTGGCGGTTTGCAGAACGTAAGACCTCCAGAGCACCACCGACAACGCCAGCCATGTGCTGACAGCCGTGATAGTGGCATGGGGAAAGCAGCTGTTAGAGACTGGTAGAGACAAGTTCACAGTTGTTGGAATTGCAAGTTAGCTTTCTGTCGAGCTGACCTTGGCTTGAAGACCGCCTCTTTCGAGACGGAGGAATTGAAGGAATTGAGGAGAATACTCACTCATTTCCTTTTCTTCCCTTCAGTCTCCCATGTGGATCTCTTCCTCCAGGGCCCCCTTTCACAGCAGCATCTTAACCCAGAAGAAAACAACACTGTTGGTGCCTCAATCCAGATAACTCTGTTTTGCACCGTTTACCCATTGACTGGGCTGGTCACATGTGGTCCAGCAATGGGAAAGGACTTGTATATGTTCGGTCATGCATATGTGTATATTTAACACTTGTGCAGTCAAAATATACACACCTGTATTGGCACAAATGAAAAAAAAATATTCCAGCTATTGGAAACACCACTGCTGGCCCAGTTGTGACATTGTGATACCAGGCAGGAGACCGCTGCAGCGGCGCTCTTCTTGGGACCACAGACTCAGTGGTATGGAGGTAAGACTGCCAAACTTGTAATCAGGCCCTAAGTGTAATATATGTGAATATTTGGGAATGTAATATATTGCACGGGTGAGTGTTTAATGTTCTGTTGTATCTCTGAATGAATGTGATAAGATGTTTGAGTTTACGATTTTATTTGTCAAAGGAAATCAATTTTATTTTATTTTGTTGGATTTCTTGGAGCGCTTCTTTTTTTTCCACACTTTTTCGTGTTTTTTTTGGTACACACTTTGGATTATTTCAATGGATTTCAAATGGATTGTTTATATTTTTGCATTTTGTAGGGGATTTTTTGGAATCATTTTCTTCATGTTTTAAAAATTATATTATTATTATTATTTCTTACGTCGAGAAGGACAAAGATTTACAGCTATGTTAGACTTGGCATCTTTGGTGTGAGTTCCCCTTCCTTTTTGCCTCTACCTCCTGTTTTTTTGTTGCTGTGCTGGATTTCGTTTTTGCTGGCTTAGATGCTTTAGGCACTTTGCCACTGCTGATCAATATCAAAGTGCAAGTGCTCCCTGTATATATTACTGTTGTGATTGGTTATCCATGATTGGTATATTTGATTTACTGGTAAGCCCCTAGTAAAGTGCACTGAGTATGCCAGGACCTGTAAATCAAACGCTACTAGTGGGTCTTCAGCACTGATTATCTACCCACAAGAATAGCCCTGAAAAGGAATCTCAGACCTGCCACTGCAGTGTCTGCGTGAAGCTTTAAAATGCCTTTTCGACATGGCAAGTGCACACACTTGCCAGGCCCTAACCTTTCCTTTTCTAACATGTCAGACACCCCTCAGGTAGGTCCAAGGTACCCCCATCGGCATGGTGCATTGTATGTGAAAGGTGGAACATGTTCTGGTGTATGTGACGTGTCCTGATTAGGCATGGGCCAAAAATCTGTTACGCTAGTGAAAATAGCGGATTTTCGGCAATTTCGCGATCCGCGAATCTTGCGAAACTGCCGAAAATTCGCAAATTCGGGAGCGGGTGGATTTTTTTTTTATGGCCAGCTCACTGAAGGGACCCCTGCGCCCTTCGGTGCGATGGCATAGTAACACACACCTGGTCACTGGAGACAACTCTTCTGGCACTTTACGCAGCTGTAGTGTAGGAAAAGCACTATACATCTACCCAACGAGGTAGCACTTACTGATTAGCCAGTAGAAAGTACCCCAGTTGAGTAGAGGTAAGGCACAAAACGATGGCGTCTTCTTGGATAAATATGAATGGCAGGGTTCATTCTGGCACGATGCTCCTGTCACAAAAATTAAACCTTAACAGGAAGCACTTACAGATATAAATAAAGCAGGTGCCCGCGTTGAAGCTCAAGTTCAGTAACGCATTCATCAGCCAAAAAACAATTGTGAGCTTTGTCGAGGCTGGGCAGGTGTGCTTTCTGCCTATATCTACTGTCGAAAATGAGCTGTGATGCTGGATGGAGACCTCTCCATCCTTCACTTTCACAAGCGCAATCCCTGTGCAGTTCCTGTGTCCAGGAGCTTTTTTCTCCTCATCTGCTGCTCTGATCAGTCTCTGACCTGTTTTTACAGTCAAGAGGCATGTGAACTCGCAAAGAAGCCCCGCTCTTTGGCCCCGCCCACACACTAGTGGTGTGCACCGTTTCCCCGCCCTGACCTACTATGATGGACAGCTCACTCAAGGGACCCCGGCGCTGGGCAGGTGTGCTTTCTCCCCGTATCTACCGTCGAAAATTAGCTGTGATGCTGGATAGGGACCTCTGCATCCTTCACTTTCACGAGCGCAATCCCCGTGCAGTTCCTGTGTCTAGGAGCTTCTTTCTCCTCATCTGCTGATCTGATCGGTCTCTGACCTGTTTTTTACACACAAGAGGCATGTGAACTCGCATGAAAGCCCCGCTCTTTGGCCCCGCCCACACACTAGTGGTGTGCACCATTTTCCCGCCCTGCCCCACTATGATAGACAGCTCACTCAAGGGATCCCGGCGCAGGGCAGATGTGCTTTCTCCCCATATCGACCGTCGGAAATTAGTTGTGATGCTGGATAGAGGCCTCTGCATTCTTCAATTTCACAAGCGTAATCCCCGTGCAGTTCCTGTGTCCAGGAGCTTCTTTCTCTTCATCTGCTGCTCTGATCTGTCTCTGACCTTTTTTACACACAAGAGGCATGTGAACTCGCATAGAAGCCCTGCTCTTTGGCCCCGCCCACACACTAGTGGTGTGCACCGTTTTCCCGCCCTGACCCACTATGATGGACAGCTCACTCAAGGGACCCCGGCGCTGGGCAGGTGTGCTTTCTCCCCATATCTACTGTCGGAAATTAGCTGTGATGCTGGATAGAGGCCTCTGCATCCTTCACTTTCACAAGCGCAATCCCCGTGCAGTTCCTGTGTCCAGGAGCTTCTTTCTCCTCATCTGCTGCTCTGATCGGTCTCTGATGGCATAGTAACACACACATGGTCACTGGAGACAACTCTTCTGGCACTTTACGCAGCTGTAGTGTAGGAAATGTAAAACACATGAAGTGCCTGAGCCACACTTACTTGAAGAAATAACCTTTTTGGGGCTGGAAAATATTCATTCAAACCAACCCTGACAACATTATTCTTTGTCAATTATTTTGTTTTGACAATATTCCCCAATTACTAGATTTCTCTCATTTATTGACTGTTTATGTATGTATTATTGTTTTTTGTGTAATGTATTCATTTCTTTGTATGATGTTTGATGTTCACACATTATTTTTGACATTGTTTGTTTTTCTATTATGTACAAAAGTGTAAATATTTCAATGTACAGTGTTTTTTTGTCATTCTAAGTGTAAGTAATTTCCCCCAAAAAACAAAATAATTGACAAAGAATAATGTTGTCGGGGTTGATTTGAATAAATATTTTCCAGCCCCAAAAAGGTTATTTCTTCAAGTAAATGTGGCTCAGGCACTTCGTGTGTTTTACATTTAATTAAGGTCTAGCCTGAACCACGTATATATAGACCTATCTCCTTAGGGGTACAACGTTAGTGCGGATTTTTATCCGCGAGAGATTGAGGACAGGAGAAAGTCCTCTAGCACTCATATAACTATCAGTGTTGAGATACTACGGGTCTCTCTAAGATATGGCAGAAAAGGACACCTTGTCATTTAGTGAAAGCCATATTCAGAACTTGATAGCCTCTTCCCATTTTTCCACTGTTTCACTTAGCACTAGTGCGAAGCAACAAAACGAGTCTGATAAATTAATCAGATTGCGCAAAAAAGCTTGTAAGGACTGAATTGCACGGGCACTTCCTCCTGAAGGACCTCAAGGGAGGCACAATCCCTTGGGGCCTCCAGGTTAAGAACGTCCACGTTATCTTTACAGAAGATTTAGAGTACAAAAAAGGTTTTAGCTTCATCAATACGTAGTGCAGTCGGGACCTTATGGTCCATACGATTGAGACTGCGCAAAGGCTTTGTAGTAAAGAGGAGGAAGAGATAGAGGAACTTACTAAGGCCATACAGACCAGCCAAGTGGTCATCAACGCCAAGTCACTCCTAGAAAAGACTGGGAAAGATATTCAGGTCTTCAAGGATAATACAATCAACGATAAAAGCAATAAATACGAAAGGGATATCAAGACATTTAAAATCGAGCAAGTCTATCCTTTTTTGTGAGACGATTATTATTTGCAGTCAGACTCACGACAGGCCCTGTCTAGTTTCCAAGGTAGATCCAGGACTAGGTTTACAACTTTCTCTAGTACGTCTTCATCAGACTCATCAGGATCTGACAATAAAAATAAAAAGAAGGGAGTGTCTTTTTTAGATCAGGGCAAACAACCCTAACCCAGATACAAGGTACCATGGGACATGAGAACACGGAGCAGCCACTACAAATCGTAGGTGGCCCAAGCACGGTAGTCAATTTGTCATCTAGAGTGCTATCTGTTGAGGAAGAGGCAGTATTAAATCTAGGCCTCAAATTTGTTCCCTGCATGAAAACAGATTACACAAATCTCAAAATGGAGGCCATGGAGTTTTGCCGCAAAGTGAGACTTAAAGCCTTTTTTGCGAATACTCCATTAATTGAAAATGTGGAACCAACAGGCTTGAGAAATAAGTCCAGGTTTGTTCCACACAACAACATTCCTAAACAAGTTTTAGCATTTGAGCAGGTATTGTTATCTTCCATCAGTAAGTTAGAGAAAAACAAAAGCTACACCCAACAGAATATGAGCCAAAAGCAACGTGCTATAATAAGATCACTAAAAGACGACCCTTCTATTGTAATAAAACAATCAGACAAGGGTGGGGCCGTAGTCATCTGGCCCCGCCCTATGTATTTATCAGAAGGTGAGAAGCAAGTCAGATACACTACTTCTTATCGCGCATTACCTGAGGATCCAGTCAAGCAAATCCAGGGACAGTTTGCCCAAATTTTAGAACTTGGCAAAGATAGTGGCTTCCTAGGCATGAAAGAATATGACTATTTGCTTAAGAAATTCCCTAGGACTCCTGTCCTTTATCTTCTGCCAAAGATTCATAAGAGTTTGCATGAGCCACCGGGACGCCCAATTGTTTTGCGTTGTGATATGTGCTTGGAACCCATTGCACAATACGTAGACTTCGTTTTAACACCTTTCATTTGTGAAGTCAGGTCCTACCTTAGAAACACGACGGATTTCCTTCTTAAAGTCGAAGGTACTGCCTTTGATCCCGAGTTGCAAATAATGGCCACAATGGACGTCACTTCCCTATATACTCAAATCCCACAAGAGGAAGCACTAGAAGTCATGCAGTTATACCTTGACAAATGAGAGAGACCCCATAGGGTTCCTACATCTTTAATCTTAGAACTGGCTGCAATAGCGCTGAAAAAGAATTACTTCACCTTCAATGGCGAGTACTTCATGCAGGTGAAGGGGACTGCCATGGGGTGTCCTTATGCCCCAGAGATGGCAGTCCTCTTCATGGCACAGTACGAAGAGAAATTCGTAGAGGGAAACAACCCCTTCAAACATCACATCGTAGAGTGGTACCGATATATTGATGACGTCTGGCTCCTGTGGCAGGTGAGCCAGACCGAACTATTGGCATTCCGTAGCTGGCTCAATATAAGACATTGAGACATACAATTTTCCATTGAATACAGTACCAGTCGCATGACATTCTTGGACGTTGAGCTCACGTGTGACCAAGGACAACTCAAAACATCTCTTTTCAAAAAGCCAACAGACAGGAATACTATTCTACATCATAAAAGCGCCCATCCGAGAAACCTTAAGGCTAACTTGCCTTACGGGCAACTACTTGGGATCCGGAGGAACTGCTCCGACATACATGACTATGAGAAACATGCTCGCAATTTCTGCTCTGACATGCAACGAAGAGGCTATCCTATAAAGCTCCTTAAACATTATTTTAAACGAGCCAGATATACGCCTCGGGAATGCCTACTTCAAGCTAAATAATGCACACCGTTTGACAAACTTGTGTGCGTAACCACGTTCTGTCCTGACATGCACAAATTAAGGCAGGCCATGCTGAAGAATTGGCACCTTTTGGAAGGGCTTGACTGTCCATTTCCTAAATCTATTTTTGCTTTTAAAAAGAACCAAAGTATCGGACAACAGTTGGTCAGAGCTGACATTGCTATACCAAAGCCAAGAAATGACCTACTGGCACAATGGAAATTGAAACCCATTCAGGGCCACCGCAAGTGCGGTAATTGCATTGCTTGCCCGAACACCATAGAGGGCAAGGAATTCATCCATCAAGGGGTCAAATGGTCACATATTGAGTTTTTCAACTGTAGGACTAAGAATGTTGTTTACGTGATACTGTGCCCCTGCTCGAAGATCTATGTTGGCAAGACCAACCAACAGATCAATCATCGAATCAGCCAGCATCGGTCACGGATTAAAAAGAAAGTTAGAACAGCTCCCATGGTCGAGCACTTCTTGGAAAAGGGTCATGACGAACATGACTTCAAGTGGTCCATTTTATGGACAGTTAACTCAATGAATAGATGCCAAGACATTGAACGTACTTTGCTTCAAAAAGAGGCTTACTTAAGTCTGAAATTTAATAGCGCTCAAACCGGGTTAAATAACCTTTCAGAAATAGCGCGTTTGTAATATTTTGACCTTGCATAGGAGTTCCTTGGCTCAGTGAGTGATGCGCTGGGCTGGTCCATTTGGCCTCGTTCCTCTATTCTCAAAATGTTGAAAAATTCACCACTCTGACAACAACATCGAGACATTCCGGGTTTGGCAGCAAGCAGACATAACCTTGCCAGGTCCTCTTCCCTCATGGTAAAACACCGTTTTAGACAAGGTACAATCCCTGCTCATGCACAATATGTGAAATTTTTTGTGTTAAACTTTGAACAACTTGCACAAGCATAGGCACTCCCTTGACACTCTTCCAAAGCTTGTTTAAACAGTTTGTTCCAATAGTCTGCCTTTTTAAAAAAAAATCAAATAACATCACCACAGACAAGGCATAAACTATGCTTAGGCGCATTAAGCTATACTTGTTTAGCTCGCATCAAACTACATGTGCAAAAGCACTCTCCAGATACTCTGACACACTTCGGTGTATTCGTAACTTGCCGATCTCCTCCTGCTTTTTAGAAACCCGAAACACCGGCGCGCATTCATCAGCGCTCGGCAATGCGAATAATAAACTGCCATGCCCACAATACACCACGATTGCATTGACATAAAAGAAGGCGAGACACCACTCGGCCATCTTGATAGAGATCGAAGCGAGTTTGAGTGCGGAGACAGTGCATGCTTACAAGGTAAAGGCCCCTAGATTAATGCCCCAGACTTCCATTGTTAACTAGCCCGCAAGAGGTTTACGAGTTTTCTCTTTGCCCGGCAGGAGTGCAAGTTCGGATGAATCATCGCGATTAACAAAAAACAAAGCATACATAAGGTAGGCGATGTTTGGTGCCCTCGACGAGCTTGTACATACTAACAACCAGAGGACTAGTGCAGAGCGATTCATTCTTACAATTCTAAACGTTTGTTACAGGAAACCCATAGATGGTTACACCTTCTCTGCTATTATGCCGCCGGACGGCAAATTGAAGGTCAGTCTTTTCCCTTAACAAAACGATGTCGTAGATTTCAATAGGCAAATACATAAAGTGCTAATACAAACCCCCACATATTTTTTTGATCAGATTGTCCACATAGAATAAGTGAATTCCTCGGTGCATCAGAACACAGCAGCACACCTCCTCCTCTCCCCAAAAGAGCCTGGTATGTAGAGACTCTTAATTTCAACATATAGTACAACATGTGATTAAAAGTATAGAGGCTATCAGTTGATTGAGACAGTAAAATGCTTTTTTCTTTGCATCTTTCAGACACAAAGAATAAAAGCCCTGATGAGAGACCGGGGACTTCTGTCCTGGTCTTGAAACGTGTCAGCAGTTTTATTGGTGGAATATAACTTTATTTACAAAGAAAACTAGGACTCACCAGTCCAGACGTTATAGATTTGCTGTCATTTATTTGACAATATTCCCCAATTACTAGATTTCTCTCATTTATTGACTGTTTATGTATGTATTATTGTTTTTTGTGTAATGCATTCATTTCTTTGTATGATGTTTGATGTTCACACATTATTTTTGACATGGTTTGTTTTTCTATTATGTACAAAGTGTAAATATTTCAATGTACAGTGTTTTTTGTCATTCTAAGTGTAAGTAGTTTTCCGAAAAAAACAAAATAATTGACAAAGAATAATGTTGTCAGGGTTGGTTTGAATAAATATTTTCCAGCCCCAAAAAGGTTATTTCTTCAAGTAAGTGTGGCTCAGGCACTTCGTGTGTTTTACATTTAATTAAGGTCTAGCCTGAACCACGTATATATAGACCTATCTCCTTAGGGGTACAACGGTAGTGTTGGAAAAGCACTGGGGGCCTCATTTATGAGAAATGACGCATCGCTGCGTGAAAGCAGCGATGCGTCACTTCTCAGTGCGCACTCCTTGCGACATGATTGATGCATCATATTTACAGTATGACGCATCATGTCACAAGGAGTTACAGATACGTCAGTATTTCTGACGTATCTGTAAGCGCAAAAGTCACGCATTGCTGGGGTGTGTCACAAAAGTGACGCAACTCCAGCAATGCGTCCTTTCACATGGGGAAAGCCCCATGTGGAAGGGCTTGCGTCAGTCTTACGCCTGCTGTGAGGCAGGCGCAAGATTTTGACGCAACAGCGTCCTAATAGTGACGCAGTGAAATCTCATAGATTTCACTGCGTCACTATTATGAGGCTTTTTGTGGGGGGAACGCCCCCTCTGCATACATTATACCTGACGCAGGTATAATGTAGCGCAGGGGTTTACAAAGTGACGCATCTGCTTAGATGCGTCACTTTGTAAATAGTGCGCATCAGGAGGCTTGTTTTACGCCGCCGATGCGTCACAAAAAGTGACGCATTGGAAGTGCAAAACTGACGCAAGGCCTCATAAATGAGGCCCTATACATTTACCCAACGAGGTATCACTTACTGATTAGCCAGTAGAAGGTACTCTACTCTACTCTACTCTACTCTACTCTAAATATCCGCGAGTTCGCGGATTTTTCTGCAAACTCGCAGATTTTTTTGCCGATTTCGTGTAAATTTGCGGATCGCAGATCCACAAAATTCACCCATACTTAGTCCTGATAGTGAAATACTGTCAATTGCATGTTCACTATAAAAAGTCTATCTGTCCCATAGGCTAACATGGTGTTGTGAACCATTTTAGGACACTATTGTAATTTTCCCGATTCATGCCCTTATATAGGTATAAATCACCATATCCTTATATAGGCATAGAAATCATAACCATATTTAGACATAGCTCATGCAGTCCGAATACGGCAGGGCTACTTCCACTAGTTCCGAAAATCTACAATGATTTCTTGGAAAACTCGTCTTCAGCAGCTAGGGAATTTTCCTTGCTCGAGAACTGACTTGTCCAAGAACTCATGGAGTTTTCAAAGAACCGAGAGTCTTTAATGACGTTATTATGTCCACCCTTACGTCAAACTCGGCACCTTCACGGTATAAATATGCCCACACTCGCCCAAGCAAACACACGGTGGTTTGGAGCAGTTCGACTATCTACTTTGCCGACGCGCCCTGCTACAGCAAGTGCCGAAGGAAGCCGACCCTCCAGCAGACGCACTGAGAGAGACACTGTCTTTTCTCCTGCCGAGAAATCCAGCTCCAGTGTTTCCAAGCTACCCTTGCGGGTTTTTGGGAAATCGAGTCCCGAGACCGACCTTCTCCATTCTAAACTAAGATACGGAACTGATTAGACCCTAAGAGAAATCTTGGGCAGATTCTTGCAAAAGAATACTACATTTATGCTACACCTCACTTACTTCTTCCCTCGTACTAAGCTGAGGTTAGGTACACCGAGGTGGGCGTGTTTTAGAAGCACCAGTTGAGTACTTTTAGCCTCTGTTATTTATGTATATATTTATCTATGGTTTAGGAACCATACAATGTTCTTACAGTATTATTTTATCCTACTCTTTATACTGTATGCATTATATTTTATAAAAAGTTTTAGGATTGTAGCAGTTAATTTCTTATGCTTGAGAAAGAAGACTGTTCAATAAATCCTTTTATTGAAAACGCCCGTCTTTCTACTTTCTCTGCACCTCTAGTGAAACGAAGCATGCACGATTGACTGGGTGAAATATCTATCTATTGTTTCCACGACTCTAAAGATACATTTTATCTTGGTTAAACAAAGTTGTCATGCTTATTCGGTTGTCAGAGACTAATCCCTTCTTGTGAATTCAAGAAAGTTTCTAGTGACCTCTGAGCAAGCTGGCACACACAATTAAGTTTAGTATATTCGATAGAGACCTAGTCGACCTCAGTCCTACGTCTAATCTATAGGATATACTATTCCAATGCGCTGAACCTATTGAGAATATAGGAACTACACTACAATGGGAGATACTTTGTAACATTTTACAAGTATAACTTTCAATTGGGACAAGATAGAGGAATGAAGTTTAGGCTCTCTGAACTCAGAATTTAATAACACATCTTTTAGATGGTGTTTAAACTGTGTGTTTGAAAATGCCACTTTTAGAAAGTAGGCATTTCATTCTTGAACCATTCTGTGTGCCTCTGCCTGTCTGTAGATTGACAGTCTGGTTTTGGAGTGACAGGGGCTGGGGATGTACATTCACTGTAGACAGCAACTGGGGAAGTTGAGGTGTGCCTGGCTCTTCCTGGATGACTGAGAGCTGAGCTGAATGGACCTTGGCTGCATTTAGAGTAGTGGGAGGAGTTTTCCGTGACAGTGAATAAGGCCTTTCCCCCTTGAACAATGCTGTCTCCACCTTTTGTGGTCATGGTGCACCTTTGAGGACAGAAATGGTGTTGACTGGGCTCAGAGAACCCGGCACAAAGAAGAAGAACAAAGACAAATTGGGCTATAAGTAGGA
Organism: Lissotriton helveticus; assembly: GCF_964261635.1. NCBI lineage: Eukaryota > Metazoa > Chordata > Amphibia > Caudata > Salamandridae > Lissotriton > Lissotriton helveticus. Next base: position 791,220,818 of record NC_136068.1, read on the forward strand.
CCTTAAACTCCAGAACTTTACACTCAAGCGGAATCTTTGCCAAGGAGAAGAGCTGGAGAGCTGTGAGGAAGAGTACTGCCCCTTTGCTCTGTGCTGTGTGGGGTTGGTCTGCAGATCCAGGGATCGGAATCTGGCCCTTAATGTGGATTTTAGTAGTTGTTGGCATATACTCTGATTAAAGTGGCACTAACTTCTTTGTGTGGCTGTGTAGGGGTATATTTCTAAATTGTTTGAAACAAAGCTTGTTCATAGTCTATGATTAATTTTGTCAGTAGTAGTTATTTGTTTGTTGTTTGATAGAAATTTGGGGCCTCATTTATGAGGCCTTGCGTCAGTTTTGCACTTCCGATGCGTCACTTTTTGTGATGCATCGGCGGCGTAAAACATGCCTCCTGTTGCGCACTATTTACAAAGTGATGCATCTAAGCAGATGCGTCACTTTTTAAACCCCTGCGCTACATTATACCTGCGTCAGGTATAATGTATGCAGAGGGGGCGTTCCCCCGCAAAAAGCCTTGTAATAGTGACGCAGTGAAATCTATGAGATTTCACTGCATCACTTTTAGGACGCTGTTGCGTCAAAATCTTGCACCTGCCTCACAGCAGGCGTAAGACTGACGCAAGCCCTCTCACATGGGGCTTTCCCCATGTGAAAGGATGCATTGCTGGAGTTGCGTCACTTTTGTGACACACTCCAGCAATGCGTCACTTTTGCGCTTACAGATACGTCAGAAATACTGACGTATCTGTAACTCCTTGCGACATGATGCGTCATACATTAAATATGACGCATCAGGAATGTCGCAAGGAGTGCGCACTGAGAAGTGACGCATTGCTGCTTTCACACAGCGATGCGTCATTTCTCATAAATGAGGCCCTTGGAGTTCAGAAAAGGTACTGCTTTGTTTATTTGGGTGTAAAGCAAATACGAAAGGGATGTTGATATGTTGATATTCACCAGGTATGGTGTATATTTAAATGAACTGTTTAGGACTCATTTTAAAGGTTCCATCGATCATCCAGGTTTGGCATTGGATACGATTCATTAAATTGTTTGCAGTAGAAGAGATTAAGATTCATTTTGCGTTATTTAGATTGTCAAGTTAACGGAATGGTTCCTCAATATGTGTAAATGTCCATTGGTCTGGTATTTGTATGTCTTGGTATCTTCAAGGAGCAAGTGGGGTATTGATAGTGGCTCTTTTAGTGTGTGCAATTAGACATTTTAAAGTCGGGATGGGTGGTAGTTGGCCTGTTATGTGTTCAGAGACTTTGGGTAGTGTGTCTTTAAGGATTTGGCTTGTGGGGTCATGTGAACTAATGCATACCTCTCTTATATCTTTTAAACTTTCTCTAACTTCAATTTCTTTTACATTTGAGGGGTGGTATGCTCTTTTACATTAAATACATTTTCTTTTGTAGTACCAAAAGCGATGTGGTGAGGACAAAAAAGTGTGCACTCAAGTCACTGTTCAGTACTTTTCTTCAAAGTTTCCAAAGAAGATGCTTAACTCTCCGTAGCCATAACTTAACTATTTGAAACCCTTAAGTTTGCAAAAAGGTAATAGGCTCCCAGCAACCCCAAAGGGGTTTTACACTTGTGGAGCATGTAATATTTGTGATTTAGGCATGAACTGCACAACATTTTTTTGGTTATAATACTGTAAAAAAAATCGGATAAATTAATTCATTAATTGCAATAGTTATGGAGCGGTGTACCTAATTCAGTGTGAATGTCAGAAAATCTATATTGGAAGCACTAAACGTACTTTAAAACTCAGGATTCAGAAGCACAGGAGAGCGATAAGTGATAAGGATGTTAGATCGCCCCTCTATCAACATATAAAAGATAATCATGGAAATACAACAAGATTCAAGTTTCATGGTATACAAAGAGTAGAGACTAGATCTAGAGGAGGAGACTGGGAATTATTTTTGAGACGACAAGAGGCAAGATGGATTAGCAGGTGTAGATCAGTATCCCAGGGTTTCAATAGTGATAATGAGCTACATTTTTTTTAATTTAATGAGTATTAACATATGTTGATAGTCGAGGGTGCACTGATAGATCATAATGATTTTGGAAAAGGGGGGTGGTGATGGACAGAGTTTCTGAATGATGCAGAATACTCTTACCAAGTCAAGAGATCATGGTTTTAATCCATCACCGTTTTTTAGCTCAATGCACCATCCCAGCTCAGAACTTGGCTATATGCAAATTAGTCTGTTCCTGTCCCAGTGCATGCTGGGAACAGGGAAAACCGAACTACCAAGCCAATTCTTATACTGGGAAGGAAACAAGCTTCCGGGGACCGGTTTCTGGCATTACAGCCTTCTTCGGCCCGGCTTGCTTGAATCCTGATGGTGCAATGAGCAAGGGACTCACGTCTGAGCATACCCTCCCACACATAGTGTGGATAAAAACGATTTTGGAAAAGGGGGGTGGTGATGGGCAGAGTTTCTGAATGATGCAGAATACTCTTACCAAGTCAAGAGATCATGGTTTTAATCCATCACCGTTTTTTAGCTCAATGCACCATCCCAGCTCAGAACTTGGCTATATGCAAATTAGTCTGTTCCTGTCCCAGTGCATGCTGGGAACAGGGCAAACCAAACTACCAAGCCAATTCTTATACTGGGAAGGAAACAAGCTTCCGGGGACCGGTTTCTGGCATCACAGCCTTCTTCGGCCCGGCTTGCTTGAATCCTGATGGTGCAATGAGCAAGGGACTCACGTCTGAGCATACCCTCCCACACATAGTGTGGATAAAAACGATTTTGGAAAAGGGGGGTGGTGATGGACAGAGTTTCTGAATGATGCAGAATACTCTTACCAAGTCAAGAGATCATGGTTTTAATCCATCACCGTTTTTTAGCTCAATGCACCATCCCAGCTCAGAACTTGGCTATATGCAAATTAGTCTGTTCCTGTCCCAGTGCATGCTGGGAACAGGGCAAACCAAACTACCAAGCCAATTCTTATACTGGGAAGGAAACAAGCTTCCGGGGACCGGTTTCTGGCATCACAGCTTTCTTCGGCCCGGCTTGCTTGAATCCTGATGGTGCAATGAGCAAGGGACTCATGTCTGAGCATACCCTCCCACACATAGTGTGGATAAAAACGATTTTGGAAAAGGGGGGTGGTGATGGACAGAGTTTCTGAATGATGCAGAATACTCTTACCAAGTCAAGGGATCATGGTTTTTATCCATCACCGTTTTTTAGCTCAATGCACCATCCCAGCACAGAACTTGGCTATATGCAAATTAGTCTGTTCCTGTCCCAGTGCATGCTGGGAACAGGGCAAACCAAACTACCAAGCCAATTCTTATACTGGGAAGGAAACAAGCTTCCGGGGACCGGTTTCTGGCATCACAGCCTTCTTCGGCCCGGCTTGCTTGAATCCTGATGGTGCAATGAGCAAGGGACTCACGTCTGAGCATACCCTCCCACACATAGTGTGGATAAAAACGATTTTGGAAAAGGGGGGTGGTGATGGACAGAGTTTCTGAATGATGCAGAATACTCTTACCAAGTCAAGAGATCATGGTTTTAATCCATCACCGTTTTTTAGCTCAATGCACCATCCCAGCTCAGAACTTGGCTATATGCAAATTAGTCTGTTCCTGTCCCAGTGCATGCTGGGAACAGGGCAAACCAAACTACCAAGCCAATTCTTATACTGGGAAGGAAACAAGCTTCCGGGGACCTGTTTCTGGCATCACAGCCTTCTTCGGCCCGGCTTGCTTGAATCCTGATGGTGCAATGAGCAAGGGACTCACGTCTGAGCATACCCTCCCACACATAGTGTGGATAAAAACGATTTTGGAAAAGGGGGGTGGTGATGGACAGAGTTTCTGAATGATGCAGAATAATCTTACCAAGTCAAGAGATCATGGTTTTAATCCATCACCGTTTTTTAGCTCAATGCACCATCCCAGCTCAGAACTTGGCTATATGCAAATTAGTCTGTTCTGTGGTTCTGAAAATCTGGACCCTGTTGTTATCCCAATATCGAGGTCCAATACCCGTGTCACAAAATATCAACGTACCATGACAAATTTAGTATCGACGAACCGATAATGACTAGGACATCATTCCTGTGCATTTGCATCATAATCGAAGATTGCCAACACCCCTAAATCGTAGTTTCCATTCCGACCCCTTAGACTCCATTTTGTAAACTGCATCCATCTTACGTCTTGCCCTCATGATAAGTCAATTAAAGGTCGAGCTTGATCCAAAAGGACACGTCTACCTTCCCTGACTTCCCCCTGACCTGTCCCAACTGACTCCACTGCCTTTGGCCAGACCTGTTTGGGCGGCTCCTCGCCCAGTGGCCGAATACGATAACATCAGTGCATAACATTCCACAAACCATTCACTACATACAGACCATGCTTTCTGCAAACACGCACCTGTCCACGTTCCTTGTTTATGGCCAGCTTTATGACTAGGAGGTGCCCTTCTTTATTGAGGTTTCATCGATATCTGATGGGAGTTCCAGGCCTAACTGGGTAATCTATCAACGAACTGGACATCTAAAATATGGGCTTGCTTACATGACTTCGCTCTTTGTATTATTGTAGAAATATGTGTATAGCCATATCATAAACTCAAGAATTCTTGCTTGGAGCTATATATTTTGTATATAAGGAGAAGGCTGGTTCTGTAAAAACGAACAGTCTCCCGAGAACCTACTGTCCGTGAGGTGTACTTCTGGGACACGTGTTACTTGGTAGCTGCCAATAAAACTTGATCTTTGACTGCGATAGAAGACTCATTGTTTCTGTGGTCCGGAACAAGGGAGAACTCAGAGGTCTTGGGTGTTATCCCCTGGCACCACCGGGTTCCTAAAAACCCGGTACCTCAGTTGGCGCCCAACTCGGGGCGGTATCAAGCGGCGACGGTCCAAGCCAGATGTTCATGAGGAGCTTCGTGTGAAAATTCCGGAGGACGGCCAGCCACTTCAGCGACCCCTGTATGTCGACGTGGTTCCGAAGGTCTTTGCTGCGAGGTTCCCCGCGTCCCGATGGCTACGAAGGACTGCTGCCCTGACTATCGCCTTGTTTTGGACCCAGTGATCCTTGGTAGAGCGAAACGATAGACGAGTCTTCTAGCGACGTCACAGATCTTCAAATACTTCAGTTAAGTATAAGTGGAGCGTCTCCCAGTCCTTAGTTTGTCCTTAGTTTTTGGTATCCTTGAGATACGCTTTGATTTGGTACTTGCAAGCCCCAAAGCCGAAGGACTCGTGTATTCACGAGAAATATCGTAATAGATAATCCTTTGAAGTTTGAAGCTAGACTAGTGAGCGAAGATGCCTGGTTTTAGCAGACTTGGAAACTTGTTTTGTCTTGGTTGTAGTAAGGACTCCCGATTAGAGGATTCTTGTCCGGTTCCTCCGATTGGAACTCCAACGTATGAGCTCTATGTCAAACACGGCGTAGGTCCTATCGCATATAACGAAGTATGGATAAAATACACCTGCAAGGATGGTGTTTTAAAATGGCCCCAATATGGTAGTTTCGACTCAGAAATATTAGATAACCTAGAGGTCAAATTGTTCAAGAAAAAAGCCCGGCCGGCGATGTTTGACTCTTTCCGCCTATGGCGCAAAGAAGCCAAACAGAAAGAAATAAAATTAGCAAAAAGGAATAAAAGAGGTATGTCGATGGTGCAAGCTGCCGTTGCATACAGAGATAACGAGGAAGAGCAGGAAAGCGAACAAATGCTTAGGAGCAAGAAACTAGCAGTAGATAAATGTTACCCGATGTTACCAAATAAGGGACAGGGTCAAGAGAAAGGATCCGAGAAAGATCCATTAATGTCCCACTTATTAAATTCGCCACCACCCTATGCACAAAATGCCACAGCACCTCCGCAACCTTTAGTGGCACCTCTGGTAGCTGTTATACAGGCTCCTTTACAGCACTCACCAGCTGCTCTTCAGCTGGCTCCTGTTTCTCTGGTGCAGCCTCCTCAAGGCTCACCGATCACATCTACTTCTCCTACTGTTCCTTCTAAAATTTCGCCTAGCGCACCTTCTAGTCTCTCTGACACTCGTTCTACGAATGTTTCTGTTTCTGCTCTGCGTGACTCTGTTCTACCACCAGTTATTCCTCCACTTTCACCTTCCGTCTGGCATACAATGGCCAGCATTGTTACTAACTTTCCTTCACCACTTTTTCGGTCGCCTAAAACGACCCCTAATACGGAACGAAGACAATTACGAAGCCAAATGCCCGATTATCAGGAAAGGGAATTATTGAATAAGCTAGCACGGAATTGGGCTATTGACACCGCAAGATATGATGTAGAGTCTGTCATGAACGTTTTCCGTCAATGGGATGAACCTACGCAAAGATACGTGTTTGAGCAGATGTGTGTTTTCCTGTGTGAGGATTTGGAAGATAATGGTCAGAAGAGCAACCCGCAAGAGTTGTGTAGTGTACGATTTAAGTTTGGGGAGGGTATGATTGTGGGTCCCGACGTTGAAAAAGCAGTTGAGATATTATTATCACATCGAAGTACGGGTGGTAATTCTGGGTCATCCTCTGAAAGTGATACATCTAGTAGGAAAAGAGCGAGACAGTACCCCATGAGAGAGGTTCCTCCGGTTTGGAGGGAAGGTGACGCAACTGCAGTTCCACCGGTTCTGCCTCATTTCCAGCGCGTATGGGTACATGTCCCCTGGAAAAGATCCGAAGTTTTAGCACTCAAGCAGACACTACCCGATCCCCGTAAAAACCCGACTGGGTATTATAAGGAGTTGTCCCAAACTGCAAGCTCATGTATAATGAATTTAGCGGATATAGACATGTTGTTTGGGAACATTGTTCCACATCCTTTATGGAGTAAAATTCGTCATACGGATCATGACCAAGAATTAGGTGACTCGTGGGCGAACATTGCGACTACAGATGCTAGACAAGTCGGTGGTTTCAAGCCTGAGCCGTTAATAGCTGAACTTCCCGGTAGAATTATTGCGTACATGAAGACAATTATGCCTGAAGTACGCGTAAACTGGGACAAGCTATCTGCATGCAAGCAGAAGAAATACGAGAATGTATCTGACTTTTTCACGAGATTCGAGGAAACTTTCACCGATCATAGTGGTCAGGATATGGCTACCGAGGGTGGCCAAAGATTGTTCGTAGACAAATTTGTACATAATTTGCTTCCTGAACTGTGTACTAAACTAAAAGATTCAGAGAGTGCTTGGGCTGTCTCTACGTCAGCGCAGATTTTAGCAACAGCTCAGTACTACGAAAACAGGCGCAAAGACGAGCTAGATAAGGCAGACAAAAAGACGAAAGATTTAAAAACTAAATTTCTTCTCCAGCAGGCCTATCCGCCTCGTATGGCTAGTCAGCCCAATTATCAGCAACAACCGCAGTATTCGAGAAACGCGCAAGGAAACGAGTTTTCCCATCAGCGTGTTCCGTATGGCCCGAATCAATGTGCGTATTGCAAGGAAGAGGGCCACTTCAAAAGTAATTGTCCGGCTCTTGCGCGACGCTTAAACGGTGTTTCAGGTGTAAGGGGAAGAAGTGTTCAACATGCCCCTAGAGGTAGGGGCCGTGGAAATTTTGCCCGAAACACAGCTTCTTTTCCGCCTCAGAATTCCATGAATAGCTTTGACCAACAGAATAATACATCGTCCAGGTCAGCTCAGTACTATGCTGACGACTATTACACCGAACACGACAATGAGGGTAACGATTGCTAGGACAGCCATGGACAAAGAGAGGGAGTTGTTTCAGTTCCAGTAGATCAGGATGGACCTTATGGTAATTACCTCAGGAGTGTCAGAGCCATTTCTGCTGGATACTGGTGCTACAAAAAGTTCTATTATGCACTCGAAACTTCCTGGCGCACCTTTGTCTGGCGAAATGAATGTCTCAGTAGGCTTCTCTGGCGCCCCTGTTAGAAACCCGATCTCTAGTCCTATATCCCTTTTTGTTGGCCCCTGTGAATTAGAAGCACCCGTCATTCTTACAACAGGTTGCGGTGAAAATTTGTTAGGATTGGATTTGCTAAAGAGGTTGTATGCGACTTTGTACTGTTCTCCCTCGGGAGTACAACTTACTTTAGGGAAAAAAGTCATTTCTCCAATGTATTTGTCAAAAGAAGATATTCCAACTGAATTGTCATCACTTCCTGATATACTGTGGGCTAATGGTTCCAATGATGTAGGTCGTTTGGAGATCGCACCGTACGTCATAACTTTGAAAGCCAACGTTAGATTGCCACGTATTCCCCAATACAAACTATCTAACGAATGCGAAAAGGCGTTGTTAACGATCGTTTATGATCTGATCGACAAAGATGTTATCGAAGAAACAACAGGTAACGTTTGTAACAGTCCAGTTTTACCGGTCTTAAAACGTACTGATCCTTCACGACCACCTGTATACAGGTTCGTGATCGACCTCAGAGAAGTGAATAAGGTAGTTATACCGCAGTTTCCAGTTGTCCCCGACATTACTGCTTTATTGACAATGGTTCCAGTTTCAGCAGCTTGGTTCTCGGTGATTGACCTGAAAAACGCTTTCTTCAGCATCCCAATTGCTGAAGAGAGTAGAGATATTTTCGGCTTCAATTTAGGAGGACGAAGTTTCCGCTTCAAATGCGCTCCTCAAGGCTACTGCGAAAGCCCATCAATATTCAGTCAGGCTCTGAAAACACAACTAGACACAATTGTGCTGCCAGATGGGTCAACTTTGATTCAGTACGTAGACGATCTACTGATCGCCGCAGACACTGAGGAGATTTGCAAGGAAGCTACGTTGTCACTATTGCGTCACTTATGTGACATGAAGCACAAAGTCTCCCTTTCAAAAACTGCAATTTTGTCGACAAGAAGTGACCTACCTAGGTCACATCTTGTCGAAGGAGGGAAGGAGATTGACACTAGAAAGAATACAGGCAATTGCAGAACTAAGTGCCCCAAGGACACAGAGAGAGGTTCGAGCCTTCTTGGGCATTACATCGTACTGTAGACAGTGGATACCGAATTTCTCACTACTAGCCAAACCTTTGCTGGCACTACTCCGCAAAGACACTCCTAATCCTATGCCTTGGTCTGAAGATTGTCAGACGAGTTTCCACGAGTTGCGTGATGCATTATGTTCGGCACCTGTGTTGGGAAACCCCAACTACAGTAAGCCTTTTACATTATATGTCCACGAAAAAGAAGGTTGTGCATTATCAGTCTTAACGCAATACTTTGGGGACAAACAGCGCCCATGCGCGTATTTTTCGGCAACTCTAGATCCTGTGGCTAAAGCCCTACCAAGTTGTCTGAGAGCAACCACCGCAGCAGCTGTCTGCATTCGACAGTCTGCTGGATTAGTCATGAATAACACTCTGATCGTTATGGTTCCGCATGCAGTAGACATTTTGCTAAATAGGAGAAAGACACAACATCTTACTAGCGCTCGACTATCCAGTTACGAACTTACACTGCTAGCAAGTCACATCCACATAAAGAGGTGTGGTACACTCAACCCCGCTACGCTACTTCCCATCCCAACAGAAACAGACACAGACAAGATTGATAACCATGACTGCTGCTTTAGGACAGAAGAAGAGACAAAAGGGAGAGTAGACTTACAGGACACTCCCCTTCCCGAATGCAATGACACTTTATGGGTTGATGGTTCATGTTTCAAGTTGCCGAATGGTGATACGACTACAGCATATGCCGTAACGACATTACACACCATTATAGAGACCGCGCGTATTTCCCACAATTCTGCACAAGCCGCAGAACTTATAGCGCTTACCAGAGCATGTGTGTTGGCGAAAGGAAAGCGAGTGAATGTGTACACTGACAGCCAATATGCCTTTGGTGTGGCTCACAGTTTTGGGAGATTGTGGCGTGAACGTGGGTTCCTTACGTCCCATGGTGCAAAGATACAACATGGTCAGCTAGTTAATGAGCTCCTTGAGTCACTTACCTTGCCACTACAAGTCGCCATCATAAAATGCAGTGCACACAAAAAGATTCAGGATGATGTTGGCCGCGTGAATGCATTTGCAGACGAGGTTGCGAAAGAAACTGCAAGGAACACAATGAGTCGGATGTATGTTATGGGTCCCGCTAGATGGATTGCTGATGTGGGAATGTGTGAGGACACCATTGAAAGCGTGAAATCGATACAAGCCAAGGCCACTGAGAACGAGGTGAATGAATGGAGAGAAAGCACAGGTAGATTAGATGCGAATGGTTGTTGGGTCGAACTATCAGAACATCAGCGATGGCTATTACCTAATGCATACGTACTTGCAGTAGTAACGATGGCTCACGGAATTGCGCACATCAGTTCGAAAGGAATATGTAAACTATTGGCCCCAGTATGGCAGAATAGCAATATCCCAAAATATGCAGAGAATGTGGTCAAAAACTGTATGGTGTGTTTGAAGTACAATCCCGGTAGGGGAACCCCAACTCCAGCTGGTCATTTTGCGCCTCCAACGTATCCGTTCGAGGTTTTGCAGCTCGATTTCATCCACATGGAGAGGTGCAACAATCTAAAGTATGTGCTCGTTGTTGTTTGCGCCTTTTCAAGGTGGGTGGAAGCGTACCCCCTTAAGGACAACACCGCCTTATCAACTGCCAAAGCCCTTGTCAAAGAGTTCTTCCCGAGGTTCGGTATGCCTAGAATTGTCTGGAGTGATAACGGAAGTGAATTCGTAGGATGTGTGATGAAGAGAGTGTGTGAGTGTCTAGGCATCCACCAAAAATTCCACGCTGCAAATCACCCCCAATCAGCTGGATTAGTACAGTGCTACAATGGCACTCTAAAACTCAAACTAGCCAAGATCCAAGCCAGTACAGGTCTTAAATGGCCCGACGCCTTGCCTCTAGCACTCTTGTCAACCAGAATGACTGTCCATTCCAGATTAGGACTTAGCCCCCATGAGATAGTGTTTGGCCGCCCAGCCAACGTCTGGGGCGTGCCAAGACCAAAGAAACTCAGTGAAATAGAACACCCCGTACTGCTTGACTATTTGTGCGAATTGACAACTAAATTGCGTGTTTTACACCAACAGGTTCACAGTTCCTCTCCGCCAGCCTCTGACGATCCAGGTCACCTCATCGAACCCGGCTCGTGGGTTTTGGTGCGGAATTTCCAGCGCACCAACAACGGACAGCCGAGGTGGACCGGACCATACCTGGTGCTGCTTTCAACGAGATCAGCTGTTCGGGTGGAAGGCAAGAAGAACTGGGTACATGGGACCCACTGTAAACGGGTCCCTCTACCCCTTCCATACGACCGATGGGTCAATAAAGGACTTGCCGACTCCGAGACCGAATCCGTACCTCGCTTCATCCCTTTCAGCGATGCACGTTTGAAAGAAACTGGTACCGAGAAGGAGAGTGATCATATTTTACAAGGACTTGTGTCACCGTCTATGCAATTGGACACTACCAAACCTGAGACATTGTTTGAAGACCACACCGTACCTGGGAAACGACGGTACAACCTACGGTCTAGACAAAGAGACTAATAAAAGCTTGATCTAATGTGATTTCCCTTTTCCCCTAAGAACTATTTTTTGATTTTTTCAGCTCTCTCTCGTCCCAGGGAACTAGCTCATTTTTGATTTTCGAACCGCCATCCGGTTCTGCTGCTAGGGTCGCGGTTGAAGTCTGGGGAGTGCAACTGGGGAAGTTTTAGGTCCACGGTTCTGGTTGGTCCACGGGAGTTACCCCGGACTGAACAGAGTGCACCCCCTGGGAGAATCAATCAACCACCGCGGGCAGCAACTAGAGGATGGAGTTTCCTAGGGTAGAGAGACCTATCAGACTCACGAACTTTGAAAAAGAATTATGCACGATACTGTCCAAAAGAAGATTCCTGATAATATGTGTTTTAATGTTATGTAGCATAGTCGTGTTTTTTACTGGTTATACTCTATTCGTATTTAAAGTTACCTTCTCGAATGGCACCCAGCCACCACCTCCTCCCACTATTTCTCCACACTACTTTCACCCTCTACCTGAACACGAGTCTGCCCGAAGACTCGAATTTGTAAATAACTCTTTCATTCAGCTTCTACACCAACACCAGTCCATAATGAACACATCAAACTGTTGGATATGCGGACTCATGCCACACACAACCGATAAGGGGATCCCATACTTCATTTTGCCATTCAGTTACTATGGTTCTCTGTGGGCTTTCCAGACCATGTTCCTATTCGCCCTAGAACCATACCCGACCCGCTCCACTGAGAGCGATTCCAGTAACAAGGCACTAATTGCAGGGATAAGAAATATGAGTAGGGATATCGACACATACCTGACAATACCCAAAGATGAACTCAGTCCCTACACCCGTTGGAACGTGACTAAACATGGGGTTTACCTGGTCAAGAGCCAGGCAGCAAAGAAATCCCGCCCAGTTTGGATAGTGCCCCACCGAGGTCACTTATGTTTACAGGGTATTGGTAGGGACCCCACAGCACAGTTAGGAAAGAGCATTTGCACAGAAACATATGTATTCGCTTCCCGAACTTCCCCAATACTCTTAGCAGCCAAAGGCACGTATTTCGTCTGCCACGACCAAGCCTACACCTGGTTGCCCCCTGACTTCTCAGGTACATGTTTCATCTCATTTCTGCTACCTCCCACCTACACGGCCAGAGCAGATTACCATCGGACAAGGACAGCTAGAGGTGTCGTGAGTAAAGACGACACCGCGGGTCAGGAATTCGCTGACTTCGCAAAGGGTTTTCTGCCGTTTTGGGGGCCTATGGTGAACAGCAGGAATATTCGTCTGTTAGCAAGGATAGTTGAATCCGCAGTGATTACAACGGCCGGAGCCCTTGGCAATTTGACAACCGAGCTTCAGTCGGATCGACTTATGACCCTTCAGAACCGAATTTCCCTAGATATCATACTCGCCGATCGTGGTGGTGTGTGTAGAGTCATCCAATCTAGTTGTTGCATTTTCATCCCTGATAATGCGCCGACGGTATACCAGGCCATCTCTAAGCTACATGAAATATCTGGTTCCCTTCACATAGAGAAAGGGGATTGGTCTTTGCTGGGGTGGTTCTGGGAGCTGATCACCGCCTGGGGATGGAAAACATTGATCTTCATTGGGATGATCTTAGCACTCCTGTTCATGTTTTGCCTGTGTAGACAGTGCGCTCCTGCACTATGTGGCCTCTGTGATACTTTGTGTGTACGGAAGCCTGTGTCAAAGGACGAACTGAGTAACGGAATGAGGCTACAGCAACATCTCCGCGAATTTCTCCATACCAATTTGGACTCAGATTAACATGATTTATTGCCGTACATAAGGGCAAAAGGAGGGTCTGTGGTTGTGACAATCTGGACCCTGTTGTTATCCCAATATCGAGGTCCAATACCCGTGTCACAAAATATCAACGTACCATGACGAATTTGGTATCGACGAACCGATAATGACTAGGACATCATTCCTGTGCATTTGCATCATAATCGAAGATTGCCAACACCCCTAAATCGTAGTTTCCATTCCGACCCCTTAGACTCCATTTTGTAAACGGCATCCATCTTACGTCTTGCCCTCATGATAAGTCAATTAAAGGTCGAGCTTGATCCAAAAGGACACGTCCACCTTCCCTGACTTCCCCCTGACCTGTCCCAACTGACTCCACTGCCTTCGGCCAGACCTGTTTGGGCGGCTCCTCGCCCAGTGGCCGAATACGATAACATCAGTGCATAACATTCCACAAACCATTCACTACATACAGACCATGCTTTCTGCAAACACGCACCTGTCCACGTTCCTTGTTTATGGCCAGCTTTATGACTAGGAGGTGCCCTTCTTTATTGAGGTTTCATCGATATCTGATGGGAGTTCCAGGCCTAACTGGGTAATCTATCAACGAACTGGACATCTAAAATATGGGCTTGCTTACATGACTTCGCTCTTTGTATTATTGTAGAAATATGTGTATAGCCATATCATAAACTCAAGAATTCTTGCTTGGAGCTATATATTTTGTATATAAGGAGAAGGCTGGTTCTGGAAAAACGAACAGTCTCCCGAGAACCTACTGTCCGTGAGGTGTACTTCTGGGACACATGTTACTTGGTAGCTGCCAATAAAACTTGATCTTTGACTGCGATAGAAGACTCATTGTTTCTGTGGTCCGGAACAAGGGAGAACTCAGAGGTCTTCGGGTGTTATCCCCTGGCACCACCGGGTTCCTAAAAACCCGGCACCTCAGTTCCTGTCCCAGTGCATGCTGGGAACAGGGCAAACCAAACTACCAAGCCAATTCTTATACTGGGAAAGCAACAAGCTTCCGGGGACCGGTTTCTGGCATCACAGCCATCTTCGGCCCGGCTTGCTTGAATCCTGATGGTGCAATGAGCAAGGGACTCACGTCTGAGCATATCCTCCCACACATAGTGTGGATAAAAACGATTTTGGAAAAGGGGGGTGGTGATGGACAGAGTTTCTGAATGATGCAGAATACTCTTACCAAGTCAAGAGATCATGGTTTTAATCCATCACCGTTTTTTAGCTCAATGCAACATCCCAGCTCAGAACTTGGCTATATGCAAATTACTCTGTTCCTGTCCCAGTGCATGCTGGGAACAGGGCAAACCAAACTACCAAGCCAATTCTTATACTGGGAAGGAAACAAGCTTCCGGGGACCGGTTTCTGGCATCACAGCCTTCTTCGGCCCGGCTTGCTTGAATCCTGATGGTGCAATGAGCAAGGTACTCACGTCTGAGTATACCCTCCCACACAAAGGGGCCGATTAGGATGGAGGATTTTCCGCCTCCTCCGGGCCGGCGGAAGCCACCTCCGGCCCGGAGGAGGCGGAAAATCCTCTGCGGAGTCACCAAAGACCCACCGCCGCATTACGATGGCTGGTGGGTCTTGGTTTCTGTCGGCTGCTTTTCCGCCACGGTCGGATTACAACCGCGGCGGAAAAGCTCTCATTTGGCTGGCAGTGTCTATCAGACACCGCCAGTCAAATTAGGAAACATTTGTAAACATGCTTTTCCGCGGCGGTTTTTCTGCCGTGGAAAAGCATGTGTACTTTTGATTTTGGGGGCCCGTTACGGGCCCCCAGGGTGTAGGCGGGTGGGGGGTGCACATGGGGGGTACCTATGGTACCCCCCAGCATTTACATGCACAAAGCGGCAGGCACCGCGCGGTGCCTGCCGCTTTGTGCATGTAAATGTTAAACATGCACTTTTAACATTGCGGCGGGTGCTGCTTGAAGCAGTACCTGCCGCAATGTTAAATATCCAGGATGTGACCGCCAGGGTGGCGGTCACATCCTAATTTGCACGGAGGGACCGCCGCAGCCCATGCGGACGGTCCCTCCACCTCTGGGATGGCGGACGGACACAAGTCCGTCCGCCATCCTAATCGACCCCATAGTGTGGATAAAAATGATTTTGGAAAAGGGGAGTGGTGATGGACAGAGTTTCTGAATGATGCAGAATACTCTTACCAAGTCAAGAGATCCTGGTTTTAATCCATCACCGTTTTTTAGCTCAATGCACCATCCCAGCTCAGAACTTGGCTATATGCAAATTAGTCTGTTCCTGTCCCAGTGCATGCTGGGAACAGGGCAAACCAAACTACCAAGCCAATTCTTATACTGGGAAGGAAACAAGCTTCCGGGGACCGGTTTCTGGCATCACAGCCTTCTTCGGCCCGGCTTGCTTGAATCCTGAAGGTGCAATGAGCAAGGGACTCACGTCTGAGCATACCCTCCCACACATAGTGTGGATAAAAACGATTTTGGAAAAGGGGGGTGGTGATGTACAGAGTTTCTGAATGATGCAGAATACTCTTACCAAGTCAAGAGATCATGGTTTTAATCCATCACCGTTTTTTAGCTCAATGCACCATCCCAGCTCAGAACTTGGCTATATGCAAATTAGTCTGTTCCTGTCCCAGTGCATGCTGGGAACAGGGCAAACCAAACTACCAAGCCAATTCTTATACTGGGAAGGAAACAAGCTTCCGGGGACCGGTATCTGGCATCACAGCCTTCTTCGGCCCGGCTTGCTTGAATCCTGATGGTGCAATGAGCAAGGGACTCACGTCTGAGCATACCCTCCCACACATAGTGTGGATAAAAACGATTTTGGAAAAGGGGGGTGGTTATGGACAGAGTTTCTGAATGATGCAGAATACTCTTACTAAGTCAAGAGATCATGGTTTTAATCCATCACCGTTTTTTAGCTCAAAGCACCATCCCAGCTCAGAACTTGGCTATATGCAAATTAGTCTGTTCCTGTCCCAGTGCATGCTGGGAACAGGGCAAACCAAACTACCAAGCCAATTCTTATACTGGGAAGGAAACAAGCTTCCGGGGACCGGTTTCTGGCATCACAGCCTTCTTCGGCCCGGCTTGCTTGAATCCTGATGGTGCAATGAGCAAAGGACTCACGTCTGAGCATACCCTCCCACACATAGTGTGGATAAAAATGATTTTGGAAAAGGGGGGTGGTGATGGACAGAGTTTCTGAATGATGCAGAATACTCCTACCTAGTCAAGAGATCATGGTTTTAATCCATCACCGTTTTTTAGCTCAATGCACCATCCCAGCTCAGAACTTGGCTATATGCAAATGAGTCAGTTCCTGTCCCAGTGCATGCTGGGAACAGGGCAAACCAAACTACCAAGCCAATTCTTATACTGGAAAGGAAACAAGCTTCCGGGGACCGGTTTCTGGCATCACAGCCTTCTTCGGCCCGGCTTGCTTGAATCCTGATGGTGCAATGAGCAAGGGACTCACGTCTGAGCATACCCTCCCACACATAGTGTAGATAAAAACATTTTGGAAAAGGGGGGTGGTGATGGACAGAGTTTCTGAATGATGCAGAATACTCTTACCAAGTCAAGAGATCATGGTTTTAATCCATCACCGTTTTTTAGCTCAATGCACCATCCCAGCTCAGAACTTGGCTATATGCAAATTAGTCTGTTCCTGTCCCAGAAACTACCAAGCCAATTCTTATACTGGGAAGGAAACAAGCTTCCAGGGACCGGTTTCTGGCATCACAGCCTTCTTCGGCCCGGCTTGCTTGAATCCTGATGGTGCAATGGGCAAGGGACTCACGTCTGAGCATACCCTCCCACACATAGTGTGGATAAAATCGATTTTGGAAAAGGGGGGTGGTGATGGACAGAGTTTCTGAATGATGCAGAATACTCTTACCAAGTCAAGAGATCATGGTTTTAATCCATCACCGTTTTTTAGCTCAATGCACCATCCCAGCTCAGAACTTGGCTATATGCAAATTAGTCTGTTCCTGTCCCAGTGCATGCTGGGAACAGGGCAAACCAAACTACCAAGCCAATTCTTATACTGGGAAGGAAACAAGCTTCCGGGAACCGGTTTCTGGCATCACAGCCTTCTTCGGCCCGGCTTGCTTGAATCCTGATGGTGCAATGAGCAAGGGACTCACGTCTGAGCATACCCTCCCATACATACATAGTGTGGATAAAAAAGATTTTGGAAAAGGGGGGTGGTGATAGACAGAGTTTCTGAATGATGCAGAATACTCTTACCAAGTCAAGAGATCATGGTTTTAATCCATCACCGTTTTTTAGCTCAAAGCACCATCCCAGCTCAGAACTTGGCTATATGCAAATTAGTCTGTTCCTGTCCCAGTGCATGCTGGGAACAGGGCAAACCAAACTACCAAGCCAATTCTTATACTGGGAAGGAAACAAGCTTCCGGGGACCGGTATCTGGCATCACAGCCTTCTTCGGCCCGGCTTGCTTGAATTCTGATGGTGCAATGAGCAAGGGACTCACGTCTGAGCATACCCTCCCACACATAGTGTGGATAAAAACGATTTTGGAAAAGGGGGGTGGTGATGGACAGAGTTTCTGAATGATGCAGAATACTCTTACCAAGTCAAGAGATCATGGTTTTAATCCATCACCGTTTTTTAGCTCAATGCACCATCCCAGCTCAGAACTTGGCTATATGCAAATTAGTCTGTTCCTGTCCCAGTGCATGCTGGGAACAGGGCAAACCAAACTACCAAGCCAATTCTTATACTTGGAAGGAAACAAGCTTCCGGGGACCGGTTTCTGGCATCACAGCCTTCTTCGGCCCGGCTTGCTTGAATCCTGATGGTGCAATGAGCAAGGTACTCACGTCTGAGTATACCCTCCCACACAAAGGGGCCGATTAGGATGGAGGATTTTCCGCCTCCTCCGGGCCGGCGGAAGCCACCTCCGGCCCGGAGGAGGCGGAAAATCCTCTGCGGAGTCACCAAAGACCCACCGCCGCATTACGATGGCTGGTGGGTCTTGGTTTCTGTCGGCTGCTTTTCCGCCACGGTCGGATTACAACCGCGGCGGAAAAGCTCTCATTTGGCTGGCAGTGTCTATCAGACACTGCCAGTCAAATTAGGAAACATTTGTAAACATGCTTTTCCGCGGCGGTTTTTCTGCCGTGGAAAAGCATGTGTACTTTTGATTTTGGGGGCCCGTTACGGGCCCCCAGGGTGTAGGCGGGTGGGGGGTGCACATGGGGGGTACCTATGGTACCCCCCAGCATTTACATGCACAAAGCGGCAGGCACCGCGCGGTGCCTGCCGCTTTGTGCATGTAAATGTTAAACATGCACTTTTAACATTGCGGCGGGTGCTGCTTGAAGCAGCACCTGCCGCAATGTTAAATATCCAGGATGTGACCGCCAGGGTGGCGGTCACATCCTAATTTGCACGGAGGGACCGCCGCAGCCCATGCGGACGGTCCCTCCACCTCTGGGATGGCGGACGGACACAAGTCCGTCCGCCATCCTAATCGACCCCATAGTGTGGATAAAAATGATTTTGGAAAAGGGGGGTGGTGATGGACAGAGTTTCTGAATGATGCAGAATACTCTTACCAAGTCAAGAGATCCTGGTTTTAATCCATCACCGTTTTTTAGCTCAATGCACCATCCCAGCTCAGAACTTGGCTATATGCAAATTAGTCTGTTCCTGTCCCAGTGCATGCTGGGAACAGGGCAAACCAAACTACCAAGCCAATTCTTATACTGGGAAGGAAACAAGCTTCCGGGGACCGGTATCTGGCATCACAGCCTTCTTCGGCCCGGCTTGCTTGAATCCTGATGGTGCAATGAGCAAGGGACTCACGTCTGAGCATACCCTCCCACACATAGTGTGGATAAAAACGATTTTGGAAAAGGGGGGTGGTGATGGACAAAGTTTCTGAATGATGCAGAATACTCTTACCAAGTCAAGAGATCATGGTTTTAATCCATCACCGTTTTTTAGCTCAATGCACCATCCCAGCTCAGAACTTGGCTATATGCAAATTAGTCTGTTCCTGTCCCAGTGCATGCTGGGAACAGGGCAAACCAAACTACCAAGCCAATTCTTATACTTGGAAGGAAACAAGCTTCCGGGGACCGGTTTCTGGCATCACAGCCTTCTTCGGCCCGGCTTGCTTGAATCCTGATGGTGCAATGAGCAAGGGACTCACGTCTGAGCATACCCTCCCACACATAGTGTGGATAAAAATGATTTTGGAAAAGGGGGGTGGTGATGGACAGAGTTTCTGAATGATGCAGAATACTCCTACCTAGTCAAGAGATCATGGTTTTAATCCATCACCGTTTTTTAGCTCAATGCACCATCCCAGCTCAGAACTTGGCTATATGCAAATTAGTCTGTTCCTGTCCCAGTGCATGCTGGGAACAGGGCAAACCAAACTACCAAGCCAATTCTTACACTGGGAAGGAAACAAGCTTCTGGGGACCGGTTTCTGGCATCACAGCCTTGTTCGGCCCGGCTTGCTTGAATCCTGATGGTGCAATGAGCAAGGGACTCACGTCTGAGCATACCCTCCCATACATAGTGTGGATAAAAACGATTTTGGAAAAGGGGGTGGTGATGGAGAGAGTTTCTGAATGATGCAGAATACTCTTACCAAGTCAAGAGATCATGGTTTTAATCCATCACCGTTTTTTAGCTCAATGCACCATCCCAGCTCAGAACTTGGCTATATGCAAATTAGTCAGTTCCTGTCCCAGTGCATGCTGGGAACAGGGCAAACCAAACTACCAAGCCAATTCTTATACTGGAAAGGAAACAAGCTTCCTGGGACCGGTTTCTGGCATCACAGCCTTCTTCGGCCCGGCTTGCTTGAATCCTGATGGTGCAATGAGCAAGGGACTCACGTCTGAGCATACCCTCCCACACATAGTGTAGATAAAAACGATTTTGGAAAAGGGGGTGGTGATGGACAGAGTTTCTGAATGATGCAGAATACTCTTACCAAGTCAAGAGATCATGGTTTTAATCCATCACCGTTTTTTAGCTCAATGCACCATCCCAGCTCAGAACTTGGCTATATGCAAATTAGTCTGTTCCTGTCCCAGAAACTACCAAGCCAATTCTTATACTGGGAAGGAAACAAGCTTCCAGGGACCGGTTTCTGGCATCACAGCCTTCTTCGGCCCGGCTTGCTTGAATCCTGATGGTGCAATGGGCAAGGGACTCACGTCTGAGCATACCCTCCCACACATAGTGTGGATAAAATCGATTTTGGAAAAGGGGGGTGGTGATGGACAGAGTTTCTGAATGATGCAGAATACTCTTACCAAGTCAAGAGATCATGGTTTTAATCCATCACCGTTTTTTAGCTCAATGCACCATCCCAGCTCAGAACTTGGCTATATGCAAATTAGTCTGTTCCTGTCCCAGTGCATGCTGGGAACAGGGCAAACCAAACTACCAAGCCAATTCTTATACTGGGAAGGAAACAAGCTTCCGGGGACCGGTTTCTGGCATCACAGCCTTCTTCGGCCCGGCTTGCTTGAATCCTGATGGTGCAATGAGCAAGGGACTCACGTCTGAGCATACCCTCCCATACATAGTGTGGATAAAAAAGATTTTGGAAAAGGGGGGTGGTGATGGACAGAGTTTCTGAATGATGCAGAATACTCTTACCAAGTCAAGAGATCATGGTTTTAATCCATCACCGTTTTTTAGCTCAAAGCACCATCCCAGCTCAGAACTTGGCTATATGCAAATTAGTCTGTTCCTGTCCCAGTGCATGCTGGGAACAGGGCAAACCAAACTACCAAGCCAATTCTTATACTGGGAAGGAAACAAGCTTCCGGGGACCGGTATCTGGCATCACAGCCTTCTTCGGCCCGGCTTGCTTGAATCCTGATGGTGCAATGAGCAAGGGACTCACGTCTGAGCATACCCTCCCACACATAGTGTGGATAAAAACGATTTTGGAAAAGGGGGGTGGTGATGGACAGAGTTTCTGAATGATGCAGAATACTCTTACCAAGTCAAGAGATCATGGTTTTAATCCATCACCGTTTTTTAGCTCAATGCACCATCCCAGCTCAGAACTTGGCTATATGCAAATTAGTCTGTTCCTGTCCCAGTGCATGCTGGGAACAGGGCAAACCAAACTACCAAGCCAATTCTTATACTTGGAAGGAAACAAGCTTCCGGGGACCGGTTTCTGGCATCACAGCCTTCTTCGGCCCGGCTTGCTTGAATCCTGATGGTGCAATGAGCAAGGTACTCACGTCTGAGTATACCCTCCCACACAAAGGGGCCGATTAGGATGGAGGATTTTCCGCCTCCTCCGGGCCGGCGGAAGCCACCTCCGGCCCGGAGGAGGCGGAAAATCCTCTGCGGAGTCACCAAAGACCCACCGCCGCATTACGATAGCTGGTGGGTCTTGGTTTCTGTCGGCTGCTTTTCCGCCACGGTCGGATTACAACCGCGGCGGAAAAGCTCTCATTTGGCTGGCAGTGTCTATCAGACACCGCCAGTCAAATTAGGAAACATTTGTAAACATGCTTTTCCGCGGCGGTTTTTCTGCCGTGGAAAAGCATGTGTACTTTTGATTTTGGGGGCCCGTTACGGGCCCCCAGGGTGTAGGCGGGTGGGGGGTGCACATGGGGGGTACCTATGGTACCCCCCAGCATTTACATGCACAAAGCGGCAGGCACCGCGCGGTGCCTGCCGCTTTGTGCATGTAAATGTTAAACATGCACTTTTAACATTGCGGCGGGTGCTGCTTGAAGCAGCACCTGCCGCAATGTTAAATATCCAGGAAGTGACCGCCAGGGTGGCGGTCACATCCTAATTTGCACGGAGGGACCGCCGCAGCCCATGCGGACGGTCCCTCCACCTCTGGGATGGCGGACGGACACAAGTCCGTCCGCCATCCTAATCGACCCCATAGTGTGGATAAAAATGATTTTGGAAAAGGGGGGTGGTGATGGACAGAGTTTCTGAATGATGCAGAATACTCTTACCAAGTCAAGAGATCCTGGTTTTAATCCATCACCGTTTTTTAGCTCAATGCACCATCCCAGCTCAGAACTTGGCTATATGCAAATTAGTCTGTTCCTGTCCCAGTGCATGCTGGGAACAGGGCAAACCAAACTACCAAGCCAATTCTTATACTGGGAAGGAAACAAGCTTCCGGGGACCGGTATCTGGCATCACAGCCTTCTTCGGCCCAGCTTGCTTGAATCCTGATGGTGCAATGAGCAAGGGACTCACGTCTGAGCATACCCTCCCACACATAGTGTGGATAAAAACGATTTTGGAAAAGGGGGGTGGTGATGGACAAAGTTTCTGAATGATGCAGAATACTCTTACCAAGTCAAGAGATCATGGTTTTAATCCATCACCGTTTTTTAGCTCAATGCACCATCCCAGCTCAGAACTTGGCTATATGCAAATTAGTCTGTTCCTGTCCCAGTGCATGCTGGGAACAGGGCAAACCAAACTACCAAGCCAATTCTTATACTTGGAAGGAAACAAGCTTCCGGGGACCGGTTTCTGGCATCACAGCCTTCTTCGGCCCGGCTTGCTTGAATCCTGATGGTGCAATGAGCAAGGGACTCACGTCTGAGCATACCCTCCCATACATAGTGTGGATAAAAAAGATTTTGGAAAAGGGGGGTGGTGATGGACAGAGTTTCTGAATGATGCAGAATACTCTTACCAAGTCAAGAGATCATGGTTTTAATCCATCACCGTTTTTTAGCTCAAAGCACCATCCCAGCTCAGAACTTGGCTATATGCAAATTAGTCTGTTCCTGTCCCAGTGCATGCTGGGAACAGGGCAAACCAAACTACCAAGCCAATTCTTATACTGGGAAGGAAACAAGCTTCCGGGGACCGGTATCTGGCATCACAGCCTTCTTCGGCCCGGCTTGCTTGAATCCTGATGGTGCAATGAGCAAGGGACTCACGTCTGAGCATACCCTCCCACACATAGTGTGGATAAAAACGATTTTGGAAAAGGGGGGTGGTGATGGACAGAGTTTCTGAATGATGCAGAATACTCTTACCAAGTCAAGAGATCATGGTTTTAATCCATCACCGTTTTTTAGCTCAATGCACCATCCCAGCTCAGAACTTGGCTATATGCAAATTAGTCTGTTCCTGTCCCAGTGCATGCTGGGAACAGGGCAAACCAAACTACCAAGCCAATTCTTATACTTGGAAGGAAACAAGCTTCCGGGGACCGGTTTCTGGCATCACAGCCTTCTTCGGCCCGGCTTGCTTGAATCCTGATGGTGCAATGAGCAAGGTACTCACGTCTGAGTATACCCTCCCACACAAAGGGGCCGATTAGGATGGAGGATTTTCCGCCTCCTCCGGGCCGGCGGAAGCCACCTCCGGCCCGGAGGAGGCGGAAAATCCTCTGCGGAGTCACCAAAGACCCACCGCCGCATTACGATAGCTGGTGGGTCTTGGTTTCTGTCGGCTGCTTTTCCGCCACGGTCGGATTACAACCGCGGCGGAAAAGCTCTCATTTGGCTGGCAGTGTCTATCAGACACCGCCAGTCAAATTAGGAAACATTTGTAAACATGCTTTTCCGCGGCGGTTTTTCTGCCGTGGAAAAGCATGTGTACTTTTGATTTTGGGGGCCCGTTACGGGCCCCCAGGGTGTAGGCGGGTGGGGGGTGCACATGGGGGGTACCTATGGTACCCCCCAGCATTTACATGCACAAAGCGGCAGGCACCGCGCGGTGCCTGCCGCTTTGTGCATGTAAATGTTAAACATGCACTTTTAACATTGCGGCGGGTGCTGCTTGAAGCAGCACCTGCCGCAATGTTAAATATCCAGGAAGTGACCGCCAGGGTGGCGGTCACATCCTAATTTGCACGGAGGGACCGCCGCAGCCCATGCGGACGGTCCCTCCACCTCTGGGATGGCGGACGGACACAAGTCCGTCCGCCATCCTAATCGACCCCATAGTGTGGATAAAAATGATTTTGGAAAAGGGGGGTGGTGATGGACAGAGTTTCTGAATGATGCAGAATACTCTTACCAAGTCAAGAGATCCTGGTTTTAATCCATCACCGTTTTTTAGCTCAATGCACCATCCCAGCTCAGAACTTGGCTATATGCAAATTAGTCTGTTCCTGTCCCAGTGCATGCTGGGAACAGGGCAAACCAAACTACCAAGCCAATTCTTATACTGGGAAGGAAACAAGCTTCCGGGGACCGGTATCTGGCATCACAGCCTTCTTCGGCCCAGCTTGCTTGAATCCTGATGGTGCAATGAGCAAGGGACTCACGTCTGAGCATACCCTCCCACACATAGTGTGGATAAAAACGATTTTGGAAAAGGGGGGTGGTGATGGACAAAGTTTCTGAATGATGCAGAATACTCTTACCAAGTCAAGAGATCATGGTTTTAATCCATCACCGTTTTTTAGCTCAATGCACCATCCCAGCTCAGAACTTGGCTATATGCAAATTAGTCTGTTCCTGTCCCAGTGCATGCTGGGAACAGGGCAAACCAAACTACCAAGCCAATTCTTATACTTGGAAGGAAACAAGCTTCCGGGGACCGGTTTCTGGCATCACAGCCTTCTTCGGCCCGGCTTGCTTGAATCCTGATGGTGCAATGAGCAAGGGACTCACGTCTGAGCATACCCTCCCACACATAGTGTGGATAAAAATGATTTTGGAAAAGGGGGGTGGTGATGGACAGAGTTTCTGAATGATGCAGAATACTCCTACCTAGTCAAGAGATCATGGTTTTAATCCATCACCGTTTTTTAGCTCAATGCACCATCCCAGCTCAGAACTTGGCTATATGCAAATTAGTCTGTTCCTGTCCCAGTGCATGCTGGGAACAGGGCAAACCAAACTACCAAGCCAATTCTTACACTGGGAAGGAAACAAGCTTCCGGGGACCGGTTTCTGGCATCACAGCCTTCTTCGGCCCGGCTTGCTTGAATCCTGATGGTGCAATGAGCAAGGGACTCACGTCTGAGCATACCCTCCCATACATAGTGTGGATAAAAACGATTTTGGAAA
Source organism: Lissotriton helveticus (assembly GCF_964261635.1). NCBI lineage: Eukaryota > Metazoa > Chordata > Amphibia > Caudata > Salamandridae > Lissotriton > Lissotriton helveticus. The sequence continues at coordinate 791,246,147 of NC_136068.1, forward strand.
AGGGGGGTGGTGATGGAGAGAGTTTCTGAATGATGCAGAATACTCTTACCAAGTCAAGAGATCATGGTTTTAATCCATCACCGTTTTTTAGCTCAATGCACCATCCCAGCTCAGAACTTGGCTATATGCAAATTAGTCAGTTCCTGTCCCAGTGCATGCTGGGAACAGGGCAAACCAAACTACCAAGCCAATTCTTATACTGGAAAGGAAACAAGCTTCCGGGGACCGGTTTCTGGCATCACAGCCTTCTTCGGCCCGGCTTGCTTGAATCCTGATGGTGCAATGAGCAAGGGACTCACGTCTGAGCATACCCTCCCACACATAGTGTAGATAAAAACGATTTTGGAAAAGGGGGGTGGTGATGGACAGAGTTTCTGAATGATGCAGAATACTCTTACCAAGTCAAGAGATCATGGTTTTAATCCATCACCGTTTTTTAGCTCAATGCACCATCCCAGCTCAGAACTTGGCTATATGCAAATTAGTCTGTTCCTGTCCCAGAAACTACCAAGCCAATTCTTATACTGGGAAGGAAACAAGCTTCCAGGGACCGGTTTCTGGCATCACAGCCTTCTTCGGCCCGGCTTGCTTGAATCCTGATGGTGCAATGGGCAAGGGACTCACGTCTGAGCATACCCTCCCACACATAGTGTGGATAAAATCGATTTTGGAAAAGGGGGGTGGTGATGGACAGAGTTTCTGAATGATGCAGAATACTCTTACCAAGTCAAGAGATCATGGTTTTAATCCATCACCGTTTTTTAGCTCAATGCACCATCCCAGCTCAGAACTTGGCTATATGCAAATTAGTCTGTTCCTGTCCCAGTGCATGCTGGGAACAGGGCAAACCAAACTACCAAGCCAATTCTTATACTGGGAAGGAAACAAGCTTCCGGGGACCGGTTTCTGGCATCACAGCCTTCTTCGGCCCGGCTTGCTTGAATCCTGATGGTGCAATGAGCAAGGGACTCACGTCTGAGCATACCCTCCCATACATAGTGTGGATAAAAAAGATTTTGGAAAAGGGGGGTGGTGATGGACAGAGTTTCTGAATGATGCAGAATACTCTTACCAAGTCAAGAGATCATGGTTTTAATCCATCACCGTTTTTTAGCTCAAAGCACCATCCCAGCTCAGAACTTGGCTATATGCAAATTAGTCTGTTCCTGTCCCAGTGCATGCTGGGAACAGGGCAAACCAAACTACCAAGCCAATTCTTATACTGGGAAGGAAACAAGCTTCCGGGGACCGGTATCTGGCATCACAGCCTTCTTCGGCCCGGCTTGCTTGAATCCTGATGGTGTAATGAGCAAGGGACTCACGTCTGAGCATACCCTCCCACACATAGTGTGGATAAAAACGATTTTGGAAAAGGGGGGTGGTGATGGACAGAGTTTCTGAATGATGCAGAATACTCTTACCAAGTCAAGAGATCATGGTTTTAATCCATCACCGTTTTTTAGCTCAATGCACCATCCCAGCTCAGAACTTGGCTATATGCAAATGAGTCTGTTCCTGTCCCAGTGCATGCTGGGAACAGGGCAAACCAAACTACCAAGCCAATTCTTATACTTGGAAGGAAACAAGCTTCCGGGGACCGGTTTCTGGCATCACAGCCTTCTTCGGCCCGGCTTGCTTGAATCCTGATGGTGCAATGAGCAAGGGACCCACGTCTGAGCATACCCTCCCACACATAGTGTGGATAAAAATGATTTTGGAAAAGGGGGGTGGTGATGGACAGAGTTTCTGAATGATGCAGAATACTCCTACCAAGTCAAGAGATCATGGTTTTAATCCATCACCGTTTTTTAGCTCAATGCACCATCCCAGCTCAGAAGTTGGCTATATGCAAATTAGTCTGTTCCTGTCCCAGTGCATGCTGGGAACAGGGCAAACCAAACTACCAAGCCAATTCTTACACTGGGAAGGAAACAAGCTTCCGGGGACCGGTTTCTGGCATCACAGCCTTCTTCGGCCCGGCTTGCTTGAATCCTGATGGTGCAATGAGCAAGGGACTCACGTCTGAGCATACCCTCCCATACATAGTGTGGATAAAAACGATTTTGGAAAAGGGGGTGGTGATGGAGAGAGTTTCTGAATGATGCAGAATACTCCTACCAAGTCAAGAGATCATGGTTTTAATCCATCACCGTTTTTTAGCTCAATGCACCATCCCAGCTCAGAACTTGGCTATATGCAAATTAGTCAGTTCCTGTCCCAGTGCATGCTGGGAACAGGGCAAACCAAACTACCAAGCCAATTCTTATACTGGAAAGGAAACAAGCTTCCTGGGACCGGTTTCTGGCATCACAGCCTTCTTCGGCCCGGCTTGCTTGAATCCTGATGGTGCAATGGGCAAGGGACTCACGTCTGAGCATACCCTCCCACACATAGTGTGGATAAAATCGATTTTGGAAAAGGGGGGTGGTGATGGACAGAGTTTCTGAATGATGCAGAATACTCTTACCAAGTCAAGAGATCATGGTTTTAATCCATCACCGTTTTTTAGCTCAATGCACCATCCCAGCTCAGAACTTGGCTATATGCAAATTAGTCTGTTCCTGTCCCAGTGCATGCTGGGAACAGGGCAAACCAAACTACCAAGCCAATTCTTATACTGGGAAGGAAACAAGCTTCCGGGGACCGGTTTCTGGCATCACAGCCTTCTTCGGCCCGGCTTGCTTGAATCCTGATGGTGCAATGAGCAAGGGACTCACGTCTGAGCATACCCTCCCATACATAGTGTGGATAAAAAAGATTTTGGAAAAGGGGGGTGGTGATGGACAGAGTTTCTGAATGATGCAGAATACTCTTACCAAGTCAAGAGATCATGGTTTTAATCCATCACCGTTTTTTAGCTCAAAGCACCATCCCAGCTCAGAACTTGGCTATATGCAAATTAGTCTGTTCCTGTCCCAGTGCATGCTGGGAACAGGGCAAACCAAACTACCAAGCCAATTCTTATACTGGGAAGGAAACAAGCTTCCGGGGACCGGTATCTGGCATCACAGCCTTCTTCGGCCCGGCTTGCTTGAATCCTGATGGTGCAATGAGCAAGGGACTCACGTCTGAGCATACCCTCCCACACATAGTGTGGATAAAAACGATTTTGGAAAAGGGGGGTGGTGATGGACAGAGTTTCTGAATGATGCAGAATACTCTTACCAAGTCAAGAGATCATGGTTTTAATCCATCACCGTTTTTTAGCTCAATGCACCATCCCAGCTCAGAACTTGGCTATATGCAAATTAGTCTGTTCCTGTCCCAGTGCATGCTGGGAACAGGGCAAACCAAACTACCAAGCCAATTCTTATACTTGGAAGGAAACAAGCTTCCGGGGACCGGTTTCTGGCATCACAGCCTTCTTCGGCCCGGCTTGCTTGAATCCTGATGGTGCAATGAGCAAGGTACTCACGTCTGAGTATACCCTCCCACACAAAGGGGCCGATTAGGATGGAGGATTTTCCGCCTCCTCCGGGCCGGCGGAAGCCACCTCCGGCCCGGAGGAGGCGGAAAATCCTCTGCGGAGTCACCAAAGACCCACCGCCGCATTACGATAGCTGGTGGGTCTTGGTTTCTGTCGGCTGCTTTTCCGCCACGGTCGGATTACAACCGCGGCGGAAAAGCTCTCATTTGGCTGGCAGTGTCTATCAGACACCGCCAGTCAAATTAGGAAACATTTGTAAACATGCTTTTCCGCGGCGGTTTTTCTGCCGTGGAAAAGCATGTGTACTTTTGATTTTGGGGGCCCGTTACGGGCCCCCAGGGTGTAGGCGGGTGGGGGGTGCACATGGGGGGTACCTATGGTACCCCCCAGCATTTACATGCACAAAGCGGCAGGCACCGCGCGGTGCCTGCCGCTTTGTGCATGTAAATGTTAAACATGCACTTTTAACATTGCGGCGGGTGCTGCTTGAAGCAGCACCTGCCGCAATGTTAAATATCCAGGAAGTGACCGCCAGGGTGGCGGTCACATCCTAATTTGCACGGAGGGACCGCCGCAGCCCATGCGGACGGTCCCTCCACCTCTGGGATGGCGGACGGACACAAGTCCGTCCGCCATCCTAATCGACCCCATAGTGTGGATAAAAATGATTTTGGAAAAGGGGGGTGGTGATGGACAGAGTTTCTGAATGATGCAGAATACTCTTACCAAGTCAAGAGATCCTGGTTTTAATCCATCACCGTTTTTTAGCTCAATGCACCATCCCAGCTCAGAACTTGGCTATATGCAAATTAGTCTGTTCCTGTCCCAGTGCATGCTGGGAACAGGGCAAACCAAACTACCAAGCCAATTCTTATACTGGGAAGGAAACAAGCTTCCGGGGACCGGTATCTGGCATCACAGCCTTCTTCGGCCCAGCTTGCTTGAATCCTGATGGTGCAATGAGCAAGGGACTCACGTCTGAGCATACCCTCCCACACATAGTGTGGATAAAAACGATTTTGGAAAAGGGGGGTGGTGATGGACAAAGTTTCTGAATGATGCAGAATACTCTTACCAAGTCAAGAGATCATGGTTTTAATCCATCACCGTTTTTTAGCTCAATGCACCATCCCAGCTCAGAACTTGGCTATATGCAAATTAGTCTGTTCCTGTCCCAGTGCATGCTGGGAACAGGGCAAACCAAACTACCAAGCCAATTCTTATACTTGGAAGGAAACAAGCTTCCGGGGACCGGTTTCTGGCATCACAGCCTTCTTCGGCCCGGCTTGCTTGAATCCTGATGGTGCAATGAGCAAGGGACTCACGTCTGAGCATACCCTCCCATACATAGTGTGGATAAAAAAGATTTTGGAAAAGGGGGGTGGTGATGGACAGAGTTTCTGAATGATGCAGAATACTCTTACCAAGTCAAGAGATCATGGTTTTAATCCATCACCGTTTTTTAGCTCAATGCACCATCCCAGCTCAGAACTTGGCTATATGCAAATTAGTCAGTTCCTGTCCCAGTGCATGCTGGGAACAGGGCAAACCAAACTACCAAGCCAATTCTTATACTGGAAAGGAAACAAGCTTCCGGGGACCGGTTTCTGGCATCACAGCCTTCTTCGGCCCGGCTTGCTTGAATCCTGATGGTGCAATGAGCAAGGGACTCACGTCTGAGCATACCCTCCCACACATAGTGTGGATAAAAACGATTTTGGAAAAGGGGGGTGGTGATGGACAAAGTTTCTGAATGATGCAGAATACTCTTACCAAGTCAAGAGATCATGGTTTTAATCCATCACCGTTTTTTAGCTCAATGCACCATCCCAGCTCAGAACTTGGCTATATGCAAATTAGTCTGTTCCTGTCCCAGTGCATGCTGGGAACAGGGCAAACCAAACTACCAAGCCAATTCTTATACTTGGAAGGAAACAAGCTTCCGGGGACCGGTTTCTGGCATCACAGCCTTCTTCGGCCCGGCTTGCTTGAATCCTGATGGTGCAATGAGCAAGGGACTCACGTCTGAGCATACCCTCCCATACATAGTGTGGATAAAAAAGATTTTGGAAAAGGGGGGTGGTGATGGACAGAGTTTCTGAATGATGCAGAATACTCTTACCAAGTCAAGAGATCATGGTTTTAATCCATCACCGTTTTTTAGCTCAATGCACCATCCCAGCTCAGAACTTGGCTATATGCAAATTAGTCAGTTCCTGTCCCAGTGCATGCTGGGAACAGGGCAAACCAAACTACCAAGCCAATTCTTATACTGGAAAGGAAACAAGCTTCCGGGGACCGGTTTCTGGCATCACAGCCTTCTTCGGCCCGGCTTGCTTGAATCCTGATGGTGCAATGAGCAAGGGACTCACGTCTGAGCATACCCTCCCACACATAGTGTAGATAAAAACGATTTTGGAAAAGGGGGGTGGTGATGGACAGAGTTTCTGAATGATGCAGAATACTCTTACCAAGTCAAGAGATCATGGTTTTAATCCATCACCGTTTTTTAGCTCAATGCACCATCCCAGCTCAGAACTTGGCTATATGCAAATTAGTCTGTTCCTGTCCCAGAAACTACCAAGCCAATTCTTATACTGGGAAGGAAACAAGCTTCCAGGGACCGGTTTCTGGCATCACAGCCTTCTTCGGCCCGGCTTGCTTGAATCCTGATGGTGCAATGGGCAAGGGACTCACGTCTGAGCATACCCTCCCACACATAGTGTGGATAAAATCGATTTTGGAAAAGGGGGGTGGTGATGGACAGAGTTTCTGAATGATGCAGAATACTCTTACCAAGTCAAGAGATCATGGTTTTAATCCATCACCGTTTTTTAGCTCAATGCACCATCCCAGCTCAGAACTTGGCTATATGCAAATTAGTCTGTTCCTGTCCCAGTGCATGCTGGGAACAGGGCAAACCAAACTACCAAGCCAATTCTTATACTGGGAAGGAAACAAGCTTCCGGGGACCGGTTTCTGGCATCACAGCCTTCTTCGGCCCGGCTTGCTTGAATCCTGATGGTGCAATGAGCAAGGGACTCACGTCTGAGCATACCCTCCCATACATAGTGTGGATAAAAAAGATTTTGGAAAAGGGGGGTGGTGATGGACAGAGTTTCTGAATGATGCAGAATACTCTTACCAAGTCAAGAGATCATGGTTTTAATCCATCACCGTTTTTTAGCTCAAAGCACCATCCCAGCTCAGAACTTGGCTATATGCAAATTAGTCTGTTCCTGTCCCAGTGCATGCTGGGAACAGGGCAAACCAAACTACCAAGCCAATTCTTATACTGGGAAGGAAACAAGCTTCCGGGGACCGGTATCTGGCATCACAGCCTTCTTCGGCCCGGCTTGCTTGAATCCTGATGGTGTAATGAGCAAGGGACTCACGTCTGAGCATACCCTCCCACACATAGTGTGGATAAAAACGATTTTGGAAAAGGGGGGTGGTGATGGACAGAGTTTCTGAATGATGCAGAATACTCTTACCAAGTCAAGAGATCATGGTTTTAATCCATCACCGTTTTTTAGCTCAATGCACCATCCCAGCTCAGAACTTGGCTATATGCAAATGAGTCTGTTCCTGTCCCAGTGCATGCTGGGAACAGGGCAAACCAAACTACCAAGCCAATTCTTATACTTGGAAGGAAACAAGCTTCCGGGGACCGGTTTCTGGCATCACAGCCTTCTTCGGCCCGGCTTGCTTGAATCCTGATGGTGCAATGAGCAAGGGACCCACGTCTGAGCATACCCTCCCACACATAGTGTGGATAAAAATGATTTTGGAAAAGGGGGGTGGTGATGGACAGAGTTTCTGAATGATGCAGAATACTCCTACCAAGTCAAGAGATCATGGTTTTAATCCATCACCGTTTTTTAGCTCAATGCACCATCCCAGCTCAGAAGTTGGCTATATGCAAATTAGTCTGTTCCTGTCCCAGTGCATGCTGGGAACAGGGCAAACCAAACTACCAAGCCAATTCTTACACTGGGAAGGAAACAAGCTTCCGGGGACCGGTTTCTGGCATCACAGCCTTGTTCGGCCCGGCTTGCTTGAATCCTGATGGTGCAATGAGCAAGGGACTCACGTCTGAGCATACCCTCCCATACATAGTGTGGATAAAAACGATTTTGGAAAAGGGGGTGGTGATGGAGAGAGTTTCTGAATGATGCAGAATACTCTTACCAAGTCAAGAGATCATGGTTTTAATCCATCACCGTTTTTTAGCTCAATGCACCATCCCAGCTCAGAACTTGGCTATATGCAAATTAGTCAGTTCCTGTCCCAGTGCATGCTGGGAACAGGGCAAACCAAACTACCAAGCCAATTCTTATACTGGAAAGGAAACAAGCTTCCTGGGACCGGTTTCTGGCATCACAGCCTTCTTCGGCCCGGCTTGCTTGAATCCTGATGGTGCAATGGGCAAGGGACTCACGTCTGAGCATACCCTCCCACACATAGTGTGGATAAAATCGATTTTGGAAAAGGGGGGTGGTGATGGACAGAGTTTCTGAATGATGCAGAATACTCTTACCAAGTCAAGAGATCATGGTTTTAATCCATCACCGTTTTTTAGCTCAATGCACCATCCCAGCTCAGAACTTGGCTATATGCAAATTAGTCTGTTCCTGTCCCAGTGCATGCTGGGAACAGGGCAAACCAAACTACCAAGCCAATTCTTATACTGGGAAGGAAACAAGCTTCCGGGGACCGGTTTCTGGCATCACAGCCTTCTTCGGCCCGGCTTGCTTGAATCCTGATGGTGCAATGAGCAAGGGACTCACGTCTGAGCATACCCTCCCACACATAGTGTGGATAAAAACGATTTTGGAAAAGGGGGGTGGTGATGGACAAAGTTTCTGAATGATGCAGAATACTCTTACCAAGTCAAGAGATCATGGTTTTAATCCATCACCGTTTTTTAGCTCAATGCACCATCCCAGCTCAGAACTTGGCTATATGCAAATTAGTCTGTTCCTGTCCCAGTGCATGCTGGGAACAGGGCAAACCAAACTACCAAGCCAATTCTTATACTTGGAAGGAAACAAGCTTCCGGGGACCGGTTTCTGGCATCACAGCCTTCTTCGGCCCGGCTTGCTTGAATCCTGATGGTGCAATGAGCAAGGGACTCACGTCTGAGCATACCCTCCCATACATAGTGTGGATAAAAAAGATTTTGGAAAAGGGGGGTGGTGATGGACAGAGTTTCTGAATGATGCAGAATACTCTTACCAAGTCAAGAGATCATGGTTTTAATCCATCACCGTTTTTTAGCTCAATGCACCATCCCAGCTCAGAACTTGGCTATATGCAAATTAGTCAGTTCCTGTCCCAGTGCATGCTGGGAACAGGGCAAACCAAACTACCAAGCCAATTCTTATACTGGAAAGGAAACAAGCTTCCGGGGACCGGTTTCTGGCATCACAGCCTTCTTCGGCCCGGCTTGCTTGAATCCTGATGGTGCAATGAGCAAGGGACTCACGTCTGAGCATACCCTCCCACACATAGTGTAGATAAAAACGATTTTGGAAAAGGGGGGTGGTGATGGACAGAGTTTCTGAATGATGCAGAATACTCTTACCAAGTCAAGAGATCATGGTTTTAATCCATCACCGTTTTTTAGCTCAATGCACCATCCCAGCTCAGAACTTGGCTATATGCAAATTAGTCTGTTCCTGTCCCAGAAACTACCAAGCCAATTCTTATACTGGGAAGGAAACAAGCTTCCAGGGACCGGTTTCTGGCATCACAGCCTTCTTCGGCCCGGCTTGCTTGAATCCTGATGGTGCAATGGGCAAGGGACTCACGTCTGAGCATACCCTCCCACACATAGTGTGGATAAAATCGATTTTGGAAAAGGGGGGTGGTGATGGACAGAGTTTCTGAATGATGCAGAATACTCTTACCAAGTCAAGAGATCATGGTTTTAATCCATCACCGTTTTTTAGCTCAATGCACCATCCCAGCTCAGAACTTGGCTATATGCAAATTAGTCTGTTCCTGTCCCAGTGCATGCTGGGAACAGGGCAAACCAAACTACCAAGCCAATTCTTATACTGGGAAGGAAACAAGCTTCCGGGGACCGGTTTCTGGCATCACAGCCTTCTTCGGCCCGGCTTGCTTGAATCCTGATGGTGCAATGAGCAAGGGACTCACGTCTGAGCATACCCTCCCATACATAGTGTGGATAAAAAAGATTTTGGAAAAGGGGGGTGGTGATGGACAGAGTTTCTGAATGATGCAGAATACTCTTACCAAGTCAAGAGATCATGGTTTTAATCCATCACCGTTTTTTAGCTCAAAGCACCATCCCAGCTCAGAACTTGGCTATATGCAAATTAGTCTGTTCCTGTCCCAGTGCATGCTGGGAACAGGGCAAACCAAACTACCAAGCCAATTCTTATACTGGGAAGGAAACAAGCTTCCGGGGACCGGTATCTGGCATCACAGCCTTCTTCGGCCCGGCTTGCTTGAATCCTGATGGTGTAATGAGCAAGGGACTCACGTCTGAGCATACCCTCCCACACATAGTGTGGATAAAAACGATTTTGGAAAAGGGGGGTGGTGATGGACAGAGTTTCTGAATGATGCAGAATACTCTTACCAAGTCAAGAGATCATGGTTTTAATCCATCACCGTTTTTTAGCTCAATGCACCATCCCAGCTCAGAACTTGGCTATATGCAAATGAGTCTGTTCCTGTCCCAGTGCATGCTGGGAACAGGGCAAACCAAACTACCAAGCCAATTCTTATACTTGGAAGGAAACAAGCTTCCGGGGACCGGTTTCTGGCATCACAGCCTTCTTCGGCCCGGCTTGCTTGAATCCTGATGGTGCAATGAGCAAGGGACCCACGTCTGAGCATACCCTCCCACACATAGTGTGGATAAAAATGATTTTGGAAAAGGGGGGTGGTGATGGACAGAGTTTCTGAATGATGCAGAATACTCCTACCAAGTCAAGAGATCATGGTTTTAATCCATCACCGTTTTTTAGCTCAATGCACCATCCCAGCTCAGAAGTTGGCTATATGCAAATTAGTCTGTTCCTGTCCCAGTGCATGCTGGGAACAGGGCAAACCAAACTACCAAGCCAATTCTTACACTGGGAAGGAAACAAGCTTCCGGGGACCGGTTTCTGGCATCACAGCCTTGTTCGGCCCGGCTTGCTTGAATCCTGATGGTGCAATGAGCAAGGGACTCACGTCTGAGCATACCCTCCCATACATAGTGTGGATAAAAACGATTTTGGAAAAGGGGGTGGTGATGGAGAGAGTTTCTGAATGATGCAGAATACTCTTACCAAGTCAAGAGATCATGGTTTTAATCCATCACCGTTTTTTAGCTCAATGCACCATCCCAGCTCAGAACTTGGCTATATGCAAATTAGTCAGTTCCTGTCCCAGTGCATGCTGGGAACAGGGCAAACCAAACTACCAAGCCAATTCTTATACTGGAAAGGAAACAAGCTTCCTGGGACCGGTTTCTGGCATCACAGCCTTCTTCGGCCCGGCTTGCTTGAATCCTGATGGTGCAATGGGCAAGGGACTCACGTCTGAGCATACCCTCCCACACATAGTGTGGATAAAATCGATTTTGGAAAAGGGGGGTGGTGATGGACAGAGTTTCTGAATGATGCAGAATACTCTTACCAAGTCAAGAGATCATGGTTTTAATCCATCACCGTTTTTTAGCTCAATGCACCATCCCAGCTCAGAACTTGGCTATATGCAAATTAGTCTGTTCCTGTCCCAGTGCATGCTGGGAACAGGGCAAACCAAACTACCAAGCCAATTCTTATACTGGGAAGGAAACAAGCTTCCGGGGACCGGTTTCTGGCATCACAGCCTTCTTCGGCCCGGCTTGCTTGAATCCTGATGGTGCAATGAGCAAGGGACTCACGTCTGAGCATACCCTCCCATACATAGTGTGGATAAAAAAGATTTTGGAAAAGGGGGGTGGTGATGGACAGAGTTTCTGAATGATGCAGAATACTCTTACCAAGTCAAGAGATCATGGTTTTAATCCATCACCGTTTTTTAGCTCAAAGCACCATCCCAGCTCAGAACTTGGCTATATGCAAATTAGTCTGTTCCTGTCCCAGTGCATGCTGGGAACAGGGCAAACCAAACTACCAAGCCAATTCTTATACTGGGAAGGAAACAAGCTTCCGGGGACCGGTATCTGGCATCACAGCCTTCTTCGGCCCGGCTTGCTTGAATCCTGATGGTGCAATGAGCAAGGGACTCACGTCTGAGCATACCCTCCCACACATAGTGTGGATAAAAACGATTTTGGAAAAGGGGGGTGGTGATGGACAGAGTTTCTGAATGATGCAGAATACTCTTACCAAGTCAAGAGATCATGGTTTTAATCCATCACCGTTTTTTAGCTCAATGCACCATCCCAGCTCAGAACTTGGCTATATGCAAATTAGTCTGTTCCTGTCCCAGTGCATGCTGGGAACAGGGCAAACCAAACTACCAAGCCAATTCTTATACTTGGAAGGAAACAAGCTTCCGGGGACCGGTTTCTGGCATCACAGCCTTCTTCGGCCCGGCTTGCTTGAATCCTGATGGTGCAATGAGCAAGGTACTCACGTCTGAGTATACCCTCCCACACAAAGGGGCCGATTAGGATGGAGGATTTTCCGCCTCCTCCGGGCCGGCGGAAGCCACCTCCGGCCCGGAGGAGGCGGAAAATCCTCTGCGGAGTCACCAAAGACCCACCGCCGCATTACGATAGCTGGTGGGTCTTGGTTTCTGTCGGCTGCTTTTCCGCCACGGTCGGATTACAACCGCGGCGGAAAAGCTCTCATTTGGCTGGCAGTGTCTATCAGACACCGCCAGTCAAATTAGGAAACATTTGTAAACATGCTTTTCCGCGGCGGTTTTTCTGCCGTGGAAAAGCATGTGTACTTTTGATTTTGGGGGCCCGTTACGGGCCCCCAGGGTGTAGGCGGGTGGGGGGTGCACATGGGGGGTACCTATGGTACCCCCCAGCATTTACATGCACAAAGCGGCAGGCACCGCGCGGTGCCTGCCGCTTTGTGCATGTAAATGTTAAACATGCACTTTTAACATTGCGGCGGGTGCTGCTTGAAGCAGCACCTGCCGCAATGTTAAATATCCAGGAAGTGACCGCCAGGGTGGCGGTCACATCCTAATTTGCACGGAGGGACCGCCGCAGCCCATGCGGACGGTCCCTCCACCTCTGGGATGGCGGACGGACACAAGTCCGTCCGCCATCCTAATCGACCCCATAGTGTGGATAAAAATGATTTTGGAAAAGGGGGGTGGTGATGGACAGAGTTTCTGAATGATGCAGAATACTCTTACCAAGTCAAGAGATCCTGGTTTTAATCCATCACCGTTTTTTAGCTCAATGCACCATCCCAGCTCAGAACTTGGCTATATGCAAATTAGTCTGTTCCTGTCCCAGTGCATGCTGGGAACAGGGCAAACCAAACTACCAAGCCAATTCTTATACTGGGAAGGAAACAAGCTTCCGGGGACCGGTATCTGGCATCACAGCCTTCTTCGGCCCAGCTTGCTTGAATCCTGATGGTGCAATGAGCAAGGGACTCACGTCTGAGCATACCCTCCCACACATAGTGTGGATAAAAACGATTTTGGAAAAGGGGGGTGGTGATGGACAAAGTTTCTGAATGATGCAGAATACTCTTACCAAGTCAAGAGATCATGGTTTTAATCCATCACCGTTTTTTAGCTCAATGCACCATCCCAGCTCAGAACTTGGCTATATGCAAATTAGTCTGTTCCTGTCCCAGTGCATGCTGGGAACAGGGCAAACCAAACTACCAAGCCAATTCTTATACTTGGAAGGAAACAAGCTTCCGGGGACCGGTTTCTGGCATCACAGCCTTCTTCGGCCCGGCTTGCTTGAATCCTGATGGTGCAATGAGCAAGGGACTCACGTCTGAGCATACCCTCCCACACATAGTGTGGATAAAAATGATTTTGGAAAAGGGGGGTGGTGATGGACAGAGTTTCTGAATGATGCAGAATACTCCTACCTAGTCAAGAGATCATGGTTTTAATCCATCACCGTTTTTTAGCTCAATGCACCATCCCAGCTCAGAACTTGGCTATATGCAAATTAGTCTGTTCCTGTCCCAGTGCATGCTGGGAACAGGGCAAACCAAACTACCAAGCCAATTCTTACACTGGGAAGGAAACAAGCTTCCGGGGACCGGTTTCTGGCATCACAGCCTTCTTCGGCCCGGCTTGCTTGAATCCTGATGGTGCAATGAGCAAGGGACTCACGTCTGAGCATACCCTCCCATACATAGTGTGGATAAAAACGATTTTGGAAAAGGGGGGTGGTGATGGAGAGAGTTTCTGAATGATGCAGAATACTCTTACCAAGTCAAGAGATCATGGTTTTAATCCATCACCGTTTTTTAGCTCAATGCACCATCCCAGCTCAGAACTTGGCTATATGCAAATTAGTCAGTTCCTGTCCCAGTGCATGCTGGGAACAGGGCAAACCAAACTACCAAGCCAATTCTTATACTGGAAAGGAAACAAGCTTCCGGGGACCGGTTTCTGGCATCACAGCCTTCTTCGGCCCGGCTTGCTTGAATCCTGATGGTGCAATGAGCAAGGGACTCACGTCTGAGCATACCCTCCCACACATAGTGTAGATAAAAACGATTTTGGAAAAGGGGGGTGGTGATGGACAGAGTTTCTGAATGATGCAGAATACTCTTACCAAGTCAAGAGATCATGGTTTTAATCCATCACCGTTTTTTAGCTCAATGCACCATCCCAGCTCAGAACTTGGCTATATGCAAATTAGTCTGTTCCTGTCCCAGAAACTACCAAGCCAATTCTTATACTGGGAAGGAAACAAGCTTCCAGGGACCGGTTTCTGGCATCACAGCCTTCTTCGGCCCGGCTTGCTTGAATCCTGATGGTGCAATGGGCAAGGGACTCACGTCTGAGCATACCCTCCCACACATAGTGTGGATAAAATCGATTTTGGAAAAGGGGGGTGGTGATGGACAGAGTTTCTGAATGATGCAGAATACTCTTACCAAGTCAAGAGATCATGGTTTTAATCCATCACCGTTTTTTAGCTCAATGCACCATCCCAGCTCAGAACTTGGCTATATGCAAATTAGTCTGTTCCTGTCCCAGTGCATGCTGGGAACAGGGCAAACCAAACTACCAAGCCAATTCTTATACTGGGAAGGAAACAAGCTTCCGGGGACCGGTTTCTGGCATCACAGCCTTCTTCGGCCCGGCTTGCTTGAATCCTGATGGTGCAATGAGCAAGGGACTCACGTCTGAGCATACCCTCCCATACATAGTGTGGATAAAAAAGATTTTGGAAAAGGGGGGTGGTGATGGACAGAGTTTCTGAATGATGCAGAATACTCTTACCAAGTCAAGAGATCATGGTTTTAATCCATCACCGTTTTTTAGCTCAAAGCACCATCCCAGCTCAGAACTTGGCTATATGCAAATTAGTCTGTTCCTGTCCCAGTGCATGCTGGGAACAGGGCAAACCAAACTACCAAGCCAATTCTTATACTGGGAAGGAAACAAGCTTCCGGGGACCGGTATCTGGCATCACAGCCTTCTTCGGCCCGGCTTGCTTGAATCCTGATGGTGTAATGAGCAAGGGACTCACGTCTGAGCATACCCTCCCACACATAGTGTGGATAAAAACGATTTTGGAAAAGGGGGGTGGTGATGGACAGAGTTTCTGAATGATGCAGAATACTCTTACCAAGTCAAGAGATCATGGTTTTAATCCATCACCGTTTTTTAGCTCAATGCACCATCCCAGCTCAGAACTTGGCTATATGCAAATGAGTCTGTTCCTGTCCCAGTGCATGCTGGGAACAGGGCAAACCAAACTACCAAGCCAATTCTTATACTTGGAAGGAAACAAGCTTCCGGGGACCGGTTTCTGGCATCACAGCCTTCTTCGGCCCGGCTTGCTTGAATCCTGATGGTGCAATGAGCAAGGGACCCACGTCTGAGCATACCCTCCCACACATAGTGTGGATAAAAATGATTTTGGAAAAGGGGGGTGGTGATGGACAGAGTTTCTGAATGATGCAGAATACTCCTACCAAGTCAAGAGATCATGGTTTTAATCCATCACCGTTTTTTAGCTCAATGCACCATCCCAGCTCAGAAGTTGGCTATATGCAAATTAGTCTGTTCCTGTCCCAGTGCATGCTGGGAACAGGGCAAACCAAACTACCAAGCCAATTCTTACACTGGGAAGGAAACAAGCTTCCGGGGACCGGTTTCTGGCATCACAGCCTTCTTCGGCCCGGCTTGCTTGAATCCTGATGGTGCAATGAGCAAGGGACTCACGTCTGAGCATACCCTCCCACACATAGTGTGGATAAAAACGATTTTGGAAAAGGGGGGTGGTGATGGACAGAGTTTCTGAATGATGCACAATACTCTTACCAAGTGAAGAGATCATGGTTTTAATCCATCACCGTTTTTTAGCTCAATGCACCATCCCAGCTCAGAACTTGGCTATATGCAAATTAGTCTGTTCCTGTCCCAGTGCATGCTGGGAACAGGGCAAACCAAACTACCAAGCCAATTCTTATACTGGGAAGGAAACAAGCTTCCAGGGACCGGTTTCTGGCATCACAGCCTTCTTCGGCCCAGCTTGCTTGAATCCTGATGGTGCAATGAGCAAGGGACTCACGTCTGAGCATACCCTCCCACACATAGTGTGGATAAAAACGATTTTGGAAAATGGGGGCTTTCGGCCCGGCTTGCTTAATTCCTGATCAAGAGATCATGGTTTTAATCCATCACCGTTTTTTAGCTCAATGTTCTCATCATGCACTGGGACAGGAACAGACTAATTTGCATATAGCCAGGTTCTGAGCTGGGATGGTGCATTGAGCTAAAAAACGGTGATGGATTAACACCATGATCTCTTGACTTGGTAAGAGTATTCTGCATCATTCAGAAACTCTGTCCATCACCACCCCCCTTTTCCAAAATCTGATAGATCATAATGACAGGAATTTTTATTGATGCAGGTCGGGCCCAGTGTGTAAGCATTACGTAATGCAATGGTGGCAAGTGTTTTGAATCTTTATTCAGAATTGGGTGACAGGGAATGAGTGTAATTGATACTTGTAGTGGTACATGAGAATAAGGTTTATTCATTCATCTGAAGTGGAGTAGTGTAGTAAAGTGTAGTTTTATGGTGTAGGAGAAAGAATTACCAGCATAATATTGGAAGTGAAAACTTGTCTTTCTTCCTTTTTTTTACGCGCACCTTCATCCCTTTATTTGAAGTGGTGTAGTGTAGTGAAGAGTAGTTTAATGGTACACGAGTAAGAATTACCAGCACAATATTGGAAGTGAAATATTGGCTTTATTCTTTCGTTTTTAATGGCAAAGTATGGTGAATTGAACTGGTTATCCCAGTGGTCTGATCAGGAACCAATGAGGTTCAGTGGTGCACAGAGAAAGTATTGCCTGCACGAAACCGGCAGGCTTAATGATGAATATGGTGCACACATACGAGAGCGTCCATTGGTCCTAAGATAGTGGAGGACCGGAAAGGAACTTTTATACGTGGCTTTATTTCTACACTTGAATGGTAACGGCGTAGCTAAGAGCAACTTACATTTTTTTATTCCTTTTACTGTTTTAATGGTAATAGGTTGGCGAATAGAACTGGTTATCCCATTGGTTTGATCAGGAACCAATGAGTTTTGATAGCACACGGATTAGGATCGCCGGCATGAAACTGGAAGGCTTGGAATAGGATACATGCATAACAAGTGCGTTCATTGGTCCAAAAAGTGGAGGACCAGAAATTAAACTTGATGTTAGTCAAGTTAATGAGAAGCTTGTGAAAGACTCATGCAATTGGTTAAAAAAGAAGCAGGAAATGGAAATAAAATAAAAAAAAGAATGTTGAGGTGTAATGGTGTATTTTGATTGGCTAAAGGGATGTTGGAACAAAACGGAAACATATCAGGATTATTCAGATTTGGAGGCTTTGTGAAAGATGATTTGATTGGTGCAATGGGTGAAGTTGAGGGATAATGGTGTATTTTGATTGGTTAAAGGGATGTAGGACCAGAAAGGAAACATATCGGTATTATTCAGATTTGGAGGCTTTGTGAAAGATGATTTGATTGGTGCAATGGGTGAAGACAGCTAACAGCGGATTGGTGGAGGACCAGAAAGGAAACTAGATGTCCGTCAAGTTACTGAGAAGCTTGTGAAAGACGTATACGATTGGTTACAAAAACAAGCAGGAAATGTAAAGAAAAATAAAATAGAACATTGAGGGGTAATGGTGTATTTTGATTGGTTAAAGGGATGTTGGACCAGAAAGGAAACATATCAGTATTATTCGGATTTGGAGGTTTTGTGAAAGATGATTTGATTGGTGCAATGGGTGAAGATAGCTGACAGCGGATTGGTGGAGACATGATTTAAAAGGTTAAGTCAGCGGGAAAACCTTTGACATCTGGAATTATCGGACTGGCTGTTCATGGAGGAGGCTTATCGCAGCCTTAGCTGGTGAGGTAGATGCATTTGAGATTAATAGTTGTTGTAAAGTCAGTAATGTTAAAGTGATTTTGTAGATAATGGGATAGGGTAATTGTGATTATGGAATAATTGTACTCTACTTGTCTATATTTTTGATATAGATAATGCAAAACTAGGAACAAATAGATACTGTGGGGCAGTGTATAATGTGGGAAACTACTTATGAAGACCGAATATTTATGTGTATATATTAAGGTATGTTTGATTCACTATGGAAATTATGTGCTAATATCAATAGTTTCGTGACTTTAAGAGCAATAATTCTAAGCTTTGGAATTAGTACAGGGTCTTTGGACTTGAATACCAAGGAAGCTGGAATAGAGTATAAGCTAATACAGCTATTCATAAGGTCCATTCACCCGAATTATTTTACATGTTATAAATAGGATTTAATAAGACGTGGAGCAATGCCATTGCCAGAATTAGACTTTGCAATAATGAAATAATTGAATCTGTCTGTTTAGATCATAGGGTTCACCACTAATGATGTAAGTGGGATATAATGAACAACAATGTAATCATCACATTTTAATAGGCCTATCCCTCCTCTTCCTTCAAATTCAGGTATAGGTAAAAACGATTAGAGCTTTCCAGTCATTAATGTGACCTTTCCATATTTTTTCAGAGTTTAATATTATTTTGGCTAGAATTGTCTGGAGAGCCAGAAGAGGTTGACAGAATAATGAAAGATTAATATATATGATTAGGCATGTTCTTTGTTTCCCTTTTTTTTTAAACTTAGGGATGTTGGGTAACATATGGGAAGTAGAGTTATTAATGTGACTCTCTTTTGTATATTATATCATTTTAGAATTGTTCATCATTTAGACTTAATTGAATGGAGTACAAGAATAAACCAACTGAATGATTGTTAAGACTAAAATCTCTCATTATTGGATTTAATATTTGAATAAAGAGGTATATGTCAGATGATTCAATTGGATATTAAGTAATGTTATAAATTACTGGTCACTATGGGGTGGAATGATTTGTAGGATGGGTAATACAGGGTCAACAAACAAATTTAGTTGTTGCAATGGGTCTTGTGGGGTTTAAGAGTGATATAATGAACTATGTCTTTTAAGATAATTAGCAATTACTGTATAGAATATTAAATCTTAATGTTCATCCTGGGTTGTGGTTAATATTAGAATGGAGAGAGGCAGGCATTATGAGGTTGGAGTGAGTGCAGGTTCAGAAGATACCTTGAATAGTCATGTACAGGTTACATAGTGATTGTTTTTGTTAAATTTGTTTTCAATGTATTGATTGGTGTATATATATTTTCTTTCAGCCCTGATGACGTCCAGTATAGGACGAAACGCGTAGGCTGTAAAGACTTCATGAATATGTAACATATTAAATCATCTGCAACAAGTTTGGAACAAAAATTGGAATATTTTATTGGAACTTGGCCTGCTGATTGTTTGCTGAAGAAACACAATAATACATTATTGATATGGACATTACTATAAGACGTTCCTTTCCATTTTTGTGATTCCATTTTCTTTTGTAGTTGCCCTTTCAAAATATGCATTACAATAATATTTACTACATTTTCAGTTTATAGTTTCCGTCGATGCACTTTTTTGCCTGTAGATGTCACCCATGGCTCTTAAGAATTGCTTTCCTTTTTGGTAAACATTATTCTATGTTTCATTTAAGTAGCCTAATTTAGTTGTTTTAAATAAATATGAATTTATTTATTTATATATCTTAAAATACATTTTTGTTTTTATGTTAATGTTTATAGCTAATAACAATATTTTGGTGCATTCATTGATTGTTCATCAGGTGTAGGATTTTGTTGGAGTGAATGTTTAATTTTTTGTTCCTGTAATATGTTTTAATTTAATCATGGATGTTAATATTATGTGTATGGTTTATTGTAAGTAAATCGCTCATTTTGTGTTTTTATTAGTGATTTTGACATTAATTTAGTAGTTGATATTGGGTCATCGATAGTCACGACATGTTATATGTTTATTTATAGGTGGCCATATTTGTGTTTCTAATCTTTTTTGTTATTGATTTTGTAAAAATCGGTATTTTTAACAACAACATTTGTGTGCCTGATATCTGTGATTTTTTAGTTATGTGTACAGAAGTAATATTTTTGTTCTCGATATTCACTTTCTTATATTTGTGTTTCTCGATATGTGTTGGATCTATATTATATCAGTGGTCCAACATAGGATTGGCTAATGCCATTCATGCTGAGTTGCAAAATGACAAAAGTGTTATACCACTCCAGGCACAGTATTACTGGTTTGGTTTGAAAAATACCCTCCTAGCTACCCTGGAATGAATAAAAGCAACTACTGACACATGTATCGCTGTCAATACAGCTCTTCCGAAAGGTTTATCTTTGTCCTGTCACAAGTGAGCACCCTTTATAAGTCAAACCAATACTGTTTCAGGCTTAGAGTGCTGTATAAATTATGCAAAAAAGAAAGCAGAGAACTTTGGGAAGTTTCCAAGTTTAGGTGGCGAGCATCTCCTATATAGAGTACCGGTATCTTCAAAGATACTCTGAATCTGCTCACCTCATTGTGCTCATCCTTTATCTAAAACATTGCTAGTCTATGTTTCTAGCAAAGTTGTTAGGCAACAGATATGCACAGTGCAATCTACGCTGAGCCAGAAAGGGACTAAATCTTTTGCCAATTTTTGTAGGGTGCTCTCTATATGAGCTGCTCTTGACCTAAACATGGAAACATCCCAGAGCCAGAGTTCTCTGCTTACTGTACACACATACACATGCACACACACATACACACACACACAGACACACGTTACAAGCCTTTTGGGACTATATGTCGATACCAGCGATGTGGGGACTAACCTTTCCCAATGTTTTTAAAATATACTAATAACAGAAAAACATTACGAAAAAATTAATGATACAGGATCCTACTTCAAATGTGCAAAAATATTGTTATTTAATCATGCGCACAGAACCATCCTTATGAGAACTTTAACACGTCCTTGTGTGGACTTAGTCAATAACACTATTTGTGATTGAATACAGTCAAAAGCCTATGGCTAAATGTTTCTTTTATCAACAATATCCACAAACAACATTAAGACAGATGATGTTCACATATCAGAAAATATCTCATCATTATTACAGAAATACACTTACAACTGTATTTAACCTATTAATTAGTGCTTAAAATCTTAGGACATAAGGAAACTAACACATAAAGAAATTAACATATATAACAAGGAATATGAACAAGTGGAACCCACAGCTTGATTAGCTGCTTACATTTTTGCCAAAATAGCTGTTGGATGACAAATCCCAAGGAATGCATATAATTTTAAAGTTTGCATAGGAGTAGTGTTGGATGAGGCCCACAGATGTGGGATGTTATCAGTGCATTGGGGTGGTGTGTAATAATAAAGCAAACACAAGGAGATGATGGACAGAGCGCTGATACATTGCAGACACTCACCCCCAGTCACAGATCTGGGTTGAATCCATCATCATTCTTCAGGATCTGGCCTGGCAGTTCAGGCTGGAATGTTCCCACTGGGCGCAGGGTCAAGACTGATTTGCATATGGCTGGGTGCAAACTGGAATGGCATGGTGAGCAAAAAAAGATGGATTTAGGCCCAGGGCTCTGTAATGGGATGAATGTATGACATTGTTCTGCATTTTGTCCATCAATTGTTTTTGCATTTGTGACCCTGAGTCGGAAGGGTATGCCCAGACATGGGTCCCATGCTCTACATGCCACTGGAGTCAAGCTATCCTTGCTGATGAGGGCTGAAAGCCCGAAACCAGTACTAGGATGCTTTTTTCCAGTCCAGGAAGGACCTGGACTGGCAGTCCGGGCTGGACTGTTCCCATTGGGCATAGGGTCAAGACTGATTTGCATATGGCTGGGTCCAAACTGGAATGTCATGGTGAGCAAAACAACGATGGATTTAGGCACAGTCCTCTGTACTGGGGTGAATGTATGACATTGTTCTGCATTCTGTCCATCAATTGTTGTTTTTGCATTTGTCACCCTGAGACGGGTATGCCCAGACGTGAGTCCTGTGCTCTCCATGCCACTGGAGTCAAGCTATCCTGGCTGATGAGGGCTGAAAGCCCGAAACCGGTCCTAGGGTGCTTGTTTCCAGCCCAGGGAGGAACTGGCCTGGGACTAGACTGTTCCCCTTGGGTGCAGGGTCATGACTGATTTGCATATGGCTGGGTCCCAACTGGAAAGGTATGGTGAGCAAAAAAACGATGGATGTAGGCTTAGATCTCTGTACTGGGGGAAATGTATAACATTGTCCTGCATTCTGTCCATCAATTGTTGCTTTTGCATTTGTCACCCCAAGTGGGACGGGTATGCCTAGACGTGGGTCCCGTGCTCCCATGCCACCGGAGTCAAGCTATCCTGGCTGATGAGGGTTGCAAGCCCGAAACAGATCCTAGGATGCTTGTTTCCAGTCCAGGGAGGACCTGACCTGGCAGTTCGGGCTGGACTGTTCACATTGGGAGAAGGGTCAAGACTGATTTGCATTTGGCTGGGGCCAAACTGGAATGGCATGGTGAGCAAAAAAGCGATGGCTTTAGGCCCAGATCTCTGTACTGGGGTGAATGTGTGACATTGTTCTGCATTCTGTCCATTAATTGTTGTTTTTGCATTTGTTACCCGAGTGAGATGGGTATACCTAGAGGTGGGTCCCGTGCTCTCCATGCCACTGGAGTCAGGTTTTCCTGGCTAATGAGGGCTTAAAGCCTGAAACCGGTCCTAGGATGCTTGTTTCCTGTCCAGGAAGTACCTGGTCTGGCAGTTGGGGCTGGACTGTTCCCATTGGGTGCAGGGTCAATACTGATTTGCATATGGCTGGGTCCAACCTGGAATGGCGAGCAAAAAAAGATGGCTTTAGGCCCAGATATCTGTATTGGGGTAAATGTGTGACATTGTTCTGCATTCTGTCCATTAATTGTTGTTTTTGCATGTGTCACCCCGAGTGGGACGGGTATGCCCAGATGTGGGTCTAGTGCTCTCTATGCCACTGGAGTCCAGCTATCCTGGCTGATCAGGGCTGAAAGGCTTAAACCGGTCCTAGGATGCTTGTTTCCAGTCCAGGAAGTACATGGCCTGGCAATTTGGGCTGAACTGCTCCCATTGTGCGCAGGTTCAAGACTGATTTGCATATGGCTGGGTCCTAACTGGAATAGCATGATGAGCAAAAAACGATGAATTTAGGCCCAGATCTCTGTACTGGGGAGAATGTATGACATTGTTGTGCATTTTGTCCATCAATTGTTGTTTTTGCATGGTGTGTGATAATGCCAATAGAGGTGGTATGTGATCACAGCAGCACCAGTGTCTTTATATAGATGATGACTTCAGCCATGATGATAGTTCCCACAAAGTTACAATGTGAAGATAATGTTTTTCAAGTCCCTATGGAAATAGTATATGATTATATGAGTCCAGAGATAGTAGGTGCATGTAATCATGCCCAAGTCCCCACAAAGGTAGTATGAGCTTATTAGGATGTTCAAAGTTAGTGCATAAAAATGATTGTGTTCTAGTCCCCACTGAAATAGTGTGTAAAGATTAAGCTTAAATCCCCATACAGCGAATGTGAAGCTAACGATATTCGAGTCCAGAGCTTGTGTATAGTTATAGAAATGCTCAAGTCCCCTCAGAGATGGTATGTTATTATAGTGACGTTCAAGTCCCCACAAAGATAGGGGCCGATTATGATAGAGGATTTTCCGCCTCCTCCGGGCCGGCGGAAGCCACCGCCGGCCCGGAGGAGGCGGAAAATCCTCTGCGGAGTCACCAAAGACCCACCGCCGCATTACGATGGCTGGTGGGTCTTGGATTCTGTCCGCTGCTTTTCCGCCGCGGTCGGATTACAACCGCGGCGGAAAAGCTCTCCTTTGGCTGGCAGTGTCTATCAGACACCACCAGCCAAATTAGGAAGCATTAGTAAACATGCTTTTCCGCGGCGGTTTTTCCGCCGTGGAAAAGCATGTGTACTTTTGCTTTTGGGGGCCCGTTGCGGGCCACCAGGGCGTAGGCGGATGGGGGGTGCACATGGGGGGTACCTATGGTACCCCCCAGCATTTACATGCACAAAGCGGCAGGCACCGCACGGTGCCTGCCGCTTTGTGCATGTAAATGTTACACATGCACTTTTAACATTGCGGCGGGTGCTGCTTGAAGCAGCACCCGCCGCAATGTTAAATATCCAGGATGTGACCGCCAGGGTGGCGGTCACATCCTGATTTGCATGGAGGGACCTCCGCAGTCCATGCGGACGGTCCCTCCACCTCTGGGATGGCGGACGGACGCAAGTCCGTCCGCCATCCTAATCGGCCCCATAGTGTGTTATTATAGTGATGTTCAAGTTTCCTAAGAAATAGTGTGTTATTATAGTGATGATTAGGTCCCCACAAAGATAGTGTGTTATTATGGTGATGTCCAAGTCCCCACAGAGATAGTGTGTAAAGATTATTATGTTTAAGTCTCCACTGAAATAGTGTGTAAATTGAAAGCTTGAATCCCATTATGAAGATGGTTCACTGACAGAATATTGACACATAGAATATACCCATAACACAATATCGAGTTATAAATATCGATGTCAAAAATATCGATATCATATAATTATAATGTTAAGTTAAAAAATATCAGAAAAAATATTGATGTCATAAATATAGTGGTACAAAATATTGGACCCGATTCACAGAACTAACTTAGGACAAAATCCTAAATTTACTACCATTTACTCATTTTGGTATTCACAGAAGGAACTTACTCATTTTAGTATTCACAGAAGGCACTTACTCATTGATGAGTAAGTGCCTTCTGTGAATACCAAAATGAGTAAGTGCACTTACTCATTTTGGTATTCACAGAGGGCACTTACTCATCAATGAGTAAGTGCCTTCTGTGAATACCAAAATGAGTAAGTTCCTTCCGTGAATACCGGATTGAGTAATTGCCTTCTGTGAATACCAAAATGGTAGTAAGTTTAGGATTTAGTCTTAAGTTAGTTATGTGAAACGGGCCCACAGTTTTTTTTAATAAATATTACCTACTGGCGGTCGCCAGTAGGTAGTTATAGTTAGGATTGATTTCCATAGGGAATTCGACACATTCTATTGGGAATAACTTTGGCGCCGGTTGAGGAATCTGCCAGAATTTTTCAGCAACTTTGCCTCGGGGCGCTCCGGTCCTTCCCTGATAGTTTGGGGGGGATTCGTCAAGCAGGGGCCGAGATAAAAGGGGGTCCCAAAACGTGTTTTTCCCATGTTCATTTCCATAGGGCGGTCTGTTTCACTTTTAGCTCGAACGGCTGAATGGATTTTCACCAAACTTGGCAAAATTGTAGGGACTGGTAGCCCGATGTGCCTTTGCTATGTCTCAAGATATGTGCTCCAGAGGATTTTGAGTAATTTAGGTTCAAAAAAATTTATATATCTATAGCCGCGCCCCCGCGTACCGGGGAGCGCTCCGGGCGCGCCACGCGACTTGCGCACGGCAAGCTGATTGGCTCTCGGGTGTCTGTAAACATTCGAAACAATCTGCAGCGGCCGCCATCTTGTGTCTCGGTAGGATCGAGACACAAGAGGTGGCAAAAAACAAAGGGGGAAATGACCAAAAGGGGGCAGGGTAGACCCCCCCTGACCCCCTAGGTTTGATGTGGGGGCCATAAAAGGGGTTCGCGGGGGGAGCGCCCGGTACGTGCACCGGGGAGCGTACCGGGGAGCGTACTACGGGGAAAACACAGTGAAACAGGAAAATAATAATTTAAAGTGATTAGAGGTAGGGTAGCCGGTAAGCGCAACAGGAGTCCTCCATTTTGTGTTTCGGTAGATTTGAGACAGAAAATGGCGGACAAATAACGTTGGGAATGTGTTAGACCTAGGGAACCTAGTCTACATAGGGTAGCCTGGCACAGTGGACAAAGCTAAACTCCGAGGCTTTTGTGTAGTGCTTACAATCCCACTCACCATAACTCAGCGACTTACCATTAAAAATAAAGGACGCCACACCGGTTTAGAAAAATACCAGTACCTTTTATAAAAGTTCTCTTTGTTCCTTTTCAGTCAAATTAGTGCATACATTTAGTTCAAAAGAAGTTTCCACATTCAATTAGCAATATTCATCAACTTTCTCAATTCAGTGAAGATTAATTCTGGTTACATTTCATTTGAGATTAACCACCATCAATATCAACAGTATTGCTTGTCAACTTAAATAGTGCAGAATGGGTAGGTCACTGTACAAGATTAATGCACCACATTATATAACCTGACATGTACGTTACCCATCCGAACTCAGGATCTAAATTAGCTCGAGCTCACGGCTCCACAGAGTTCTACCCCCAGCAGCGTTCCTGGCAATGGTCACAGCCAGCTATACGGCCAAAAGAAGACAGGCAAATTAATTACACTTTCTTATTGCTACTTTTATGCTCTACTTCTATTAGGGACGTTCTTGCTCTTAAAGGTCATTTACTGCCCTGAGGAGTTAATAGTACAATGATCTCTGGCTGTTACTTTCACCCTGTAGTCCGGTTCTTAGCAATCGTGCCCAGGGTTCGTTTACTCGGGGCACCGTTTCCCTTCTCACACCCTCAATACCTCAGTGGTTTCTCAAGTGGGTTAAATCAGGACTCTAAAGGTTAATGTCCCGAAGCCAGGATGTCTATTTGCAGTTATTCTTTAGTCCGGCGAGTCAGTGTTCACGGTTCACTCGCTGTGCCGCCTCCCGCTTTCCCACAGATTTCCAGGCTTACTTCAAACTGAAGGGACAACTCGGCTGGAGTTGCCTACGCGCTCCGGTTACTCGTTCAAGCGCCGACGATGAGAGGACTCAGCTGGAGTTCGCATCGGTTGGTTCTGTCGGTTCGTGTTGCTCCTCGGGCGGGACCGTAGCGGCGCTTGTTCCTCCTTCCGCGATCCCTCCGACACAGGCTCCGCCTCTTCCGACCAGCCTCCTTCGCTTCGGGCGCACCTCCTCCGACGCCGCAGGGGTCTTCCTGGTTCCGGACGCCGCCTCTCTCGCAGCGTCACCGCGGATCTCCTCCTCCTGTCAGCCGGCCTCTGCTGAGCCCCGCCTCCACCACAGCGGTCGGGTTCGGACCCAGGGCTGACAGATGATGTCTCGCACACAACGTCACTCCCGCAGAGGGGATACTCACTCCCACAGCAAAGCGGTGAGAGGTTCCAGTTCTCTTAAGTTGGCAACCACCTTTTGAAGCGTAACTCTCAATTTCTGGCAGTCTCTAGGGCAGTTTCACGCTCCAGCACCTTGGTGAGGTAGAGTTATTGGACCTGCTGAAAAGTTAGTTATGGGTCCCTCAGGTCAGGGTTCAGTCAAACCAAGAGGGTCAGCATCAGTATAGGGCGATAGCCGGCCCACAGGACGATCTTTCCCTATTGAAGCGCTGTCCTCCTCATTTAGTTGCCTCCCTCCTGTCCTTGACCCCTACACTCTCCTTTGGTCAGTGTGTACTACTACTACTACAAAATGGCCGCCCTGGACTTGGCTTTTTATAGGCTAGCCCCTGACTACTAGAACATGCCAGAGGGTTCCAGAACTTTACTCACTTTGTCCAATGGGTCAGCCTCCCTAAGTAAACCGTTATGGCAGTTGCTGGCCACCATTTTAGGTCCTTTGGTTTCTCTCAATTTCCAGGAGGTAGGCTAGGCCTCAAAAAGAGAAAATGGAGGAATAGCATCAAGGAACACCTAGCCCCCAGACAACACTAGCAAAATCCAGGTGGACATTACAGAAAAAAAACCTGATAACACTAGGGGCTAAGGGAGACAAAATAAATAATAATGGTAAGGGAACTCACAGGGGCAGACAGGTCTAACACGCGTCCCCCCCAGCTGAAAGTGGGGAGAGCTACCCAACCCCTTGGGAGTTCTCATCACTAAGGCGGAAATACCTTGAGAGACCGTCTGCATTGGCGTGGACCACTCCAGGCCGATGTTCCACCCGGAAGTCCATTCCCTGTAGGGAGATGGACCATCTCAACAACTTGGGATTCTCCCCCTTCATTTGCATCAGCCAACGAAGGGGCCGGTGGTCGGTCTGAACCAGGAAGTGTGAACCAAACAAGTATGGGCGCAGCTTCTTCAGAGCCCAGACCACCGCAAAGGTTTCCCTTTCAATTGCACTCCACTTCTGTTCCCTGGGGAGCAGTCTCCTGGACAGGAAGACCACAGGTTGATCCAAGCCCTCGTCATTGAGTTGCGATAAC
Source organism: Lissotriton helveticus (assembly GCF_964261635.1). NCBI lineage: Eukaryota > Metazoa > Chordata > Amphibia > Caudata > Salamandridae > Lissotriton > Lissotriton helveticus. Next base: position 791,274,399 of record NC_136068.1, read on the forward strand.
ACTGCCCCAATGCCATGTTCCGATGCGTCCGTCTGGCCAATGAATTCTCTTGAGAAATCAGGGGTTCTGAGGATTGGAGCGGTACACATTGCTTGTTTCAAGGTGACGAAGGCTTGCTGACAAGCCTCTGTCCAAACTACCCGTCGGGGTTGTTTCTTGGATGTAAGCTCAGTGAGGGGTGCCACAATGGTGCCATACCCCTTCACAAAACGACGGTAGTATCCAGTGAGGCCCAGGAAGGCTCGGACCTCGGTTTGGGTCTTGGGGGGCTCCCAGGCCATGATAGCCTCGATCTACGCCTGTAGGGGCTGCACCGTTCCCCTGCCCACCAAGTGGCCTAGGTACACCACCACACTCAAAGCAATGGACAACCCTTGGCTGCTGGCTTTGGCCAGGATTAGGGTTTCGGGGTGGGTTAGCCCTAGGGGTGAATCCTTTTCCCTTAAAGTTATTTTGGGGACCTTTAGAGAACTCCCTCTTGTTATCTCCCCCCTCTTTCTTCTGGGGAGCGCCCTGTCCAGACTTCTGGGAATCCCCTCCAGTCCCCCTTGGGGACACCCGGGTACTAGCCCAGATGTCCGCCTCCTCAGCAAGCTTCCTGGGGCTGGTCAGCTTGCTGTCCACCAGGTGTTGACGCAGCTCGGGAAAACATTTCTCGAGTAGGTGTTCCTTGAGGATGAGGTCATATAATCCCTCATAATCCCCTACCTCACTGCCTTTCACCGAACCCTCCAAGGCCTTTTTTGCGTAATCAAGGAAATCCACCCAATTCTGTGTGCCTAGTTTGTGGCTACTCCTAAAGTTCTGCCTATACTTCTCGGGAGTTAGTCCAAACTTTCTTATCAGCGCCACTTTCATGGTAGGGTAGTGGGTTTGCTTTTCCTGCTCTAGGGCCAACAATGTATCCCTTCCAGCAGGAGGCATGTACTTATACAAACCACCCCCCCAGTGAGTTTCCAGTATCCCATGGGCTCTTAAGGAGACCTCATAGGCAGCTAGCCACTTAGCAATATCATCACCTGCGCTGTAGCTAGCGACAACATCCTTTGGTAAATAGGGTCTGGGTTCCCTGGTTATCTCCTTGGTTTCTTTAGTTTCGCTGCCACCAATGTTGGGTGTGGGAGTCCCTATTTGCAGGGCCTTGAGATCCAGCTCCTTGAGTACTAATTCGTGAGCTAACCTCTTTTCCTCCTTCTCCATCTCCAACCTAGCTAACTCCCATTTTAACTGCCTCTCTTCCCTCCGGTCAGCTAGTTCAGTTTCAGTTAACCCTCGTGAAGAAACACTGCTACCCTCCCGGGAGGTTACTTTGGGGCTAATTGACATATCCCCCACCCCCAGTGGGCACACCCCATCTACCTCGATGACAGTGTTCTTCTCTGACTCGTCCTCCTCAACCGTTCCCTCCGGGTGCGCTTCCACCCATGCCCTCAGACTAGTTTGGAGCTCCTCTTTCTTGGCCCCTCGCCTGTAGAACACCCCCTTTTCCTGACAGAAGTCCTTGAGTTGCGCCACAGTATAGGTCTCCAACCCTTCAAAATTGAACTCCATCTTAACAGTGGGGTTGTGGATAGCCACTCCGAGGTAGGTAAGGACAGTACACAAGGATCACCTCCACCCACCGCCAGAAGTAAATTTGGAAAAGCAAAAAATGTCAATCAATCAATCAATCTAAGCATTTATATAGCGCACTACTCACCCGGAGGGTCTCAAGGTGCTGGGGGGTGGGGGGTCCGCTACCGCTCGAACAGCCAGGTCTTGAGCTGCTTCCTGAAGGCGAGGTGGTCTTGGGTCAGGCGGAGGTGGGCCGGGAGGGAATTCCAAGTCTTGGCGGCCAGGTAGGAGAAGGACCTTCCTCCTGTGGTGGCTCTTCGGATGCGGGGGATGGCGGCGAGGGCGTGGCTGGTCGATCGAAGCTGGCGTTTGGGAGCGTAGAAGTTGAGGCGGCTGTTTAGGTATCCTTGGCCTTGGTTGTGTAGGGCTTTGTGTGCGTGGGTGAGGAGCCGGAAGGTGATTCTTTTGTTGACCGGGAGCCAGTGCAGATCTCTCAGGTGTCCGGATATGTGGCTGCGGCGGGTGATGTCCAGGATGAGTCGTGTTGAGGTGTTCTGGATCCGCTGGAGTCTCTTCTGGAGTTTGGCGGTGGTTCTGGCGTAGAGGGAGTTGCCGTAGTCCAGTCGGCTGGTGACGAGGGCCTGGGTGACCGTCTTCCTGGTCTCGGTTGGGATCCACCGGAAGATCTTACGTAGCATGCGTAGGATGTTGGAGCACGCCGAGGAGACGTTGTTGACTTGTCTGGTCATGGAGAGGGAGGAGTCCAGGGTGAAGCCCAGGTTGCGTGCATGGTCTGTCGGTTTGGGTGCGGTGCCCAGGGCGGAGGCCACCAGGAGTCGTCCCAGGCGGAGGGTGAAGAGCCCAGGATGAGGACCTCCGTCTTGTCCGAGTTTAGTTTCAGGCGGTGCTCATTCGGTGCTCCCGCTGCGCGGTCGCTCTGGGGGCGTCATAAGAAGGGGGACGTGAGGGCGGGTCAGCTGGGCGGCGGCGGGAGCGGCCAATGGGCCGGTGGTGGGCGGGGCCTGGGCGAGCAGCGGCGGGAACTGGCGAGCGGCCGGCTCTGCAGTGGCTGGGCCGCTCGTGGGACCAGGGGGGCGTCTGTGGCGGCGGGAAGAAAATGCGGGAAAAGATGCGGCAGGTAGGCTGGAGTGGGGCGGCAGGAGGAGCAAGGGGGTGACCCGGACTGGTGAGAGGCGCAGCGGTCACTCCCGAGCACTCCTAGCTGTCCCCTTAAGAAGGGGGACGTGAGGGCGGGTCAGCTGGGCGGCGGCGGGAGCGGCTCGGCCAATGGGCCGGTGGTGGGCGGGGCCTGGGCGAGCAGCGGCGGGAACTGGCGAGCGGCCGGCTCTGCAGTGGCTGGGCCGCTCGTGGGACCAGGGGGAAGAAAATGCGGGAAAAGATGCGGCAGGTAGGCTGGAGCAGGGGGCGGCAGGAGGAGCAAGGGGGTGACCCGGCCTGGTGAGAGGCGCAGCGGTCATGTAATTAGGGAGACCGCTTGGAGAAAACTCCAGGTGTAGGCCCGTGGTAAGCACTGCGTTACTACTAAGTGGGTGTAAGCACAAACCCGTATGCCGCCGCTGAACACCAATTATGTTAGACCTAGGGAACCTAGTCTACATAGGGTAGCCTAGCACAGTGGACAAAGCTAAACTCCGAGGCTTTTGTGTAGTGCTTACAATCCCACTCACCATAACTCAGCGACTTACCATTAAAAATAAAGGACGCCACACCGGTTTAAAAAAATACCAGTACCTTTTATAAAAGTTCTCTTTGTTCCTTTTCAGTCAAATTAGTGCATACATTTAGTTCAAAAGAAGTTTCCACATTCAATTAGCAATATTCATCAACTTTCTCAATTCAGTGAAGATTAATTCTGGTTACATTTCATTTGAGATTAACCACCATCAATATCAACAGTATTGCTTGTCAACTTAAATAGTGCAGAATGGGTAGGTCACTGTACAAGATTAATGCACCACATTATATAACCTGACATGTACGTTACCCATCCGAACTCAGGATCTAAATTAGCTCGAACTCACGGGTCCACAGAGTTCTACCCCCAGCAGCGTTCCTGGCAATGGTCACAGCCAGCTATACGGCCAAAAGAAGACAGGCAAATTAATTACACTTTCTTATTGCTACTTTTATGCTCTACTTCTATTGGGGACGTTCTTGCTCTTAAAGGTCATTTACTGCCCTAAGGAGTTAATAGTACAATGATCTCTGGCTGTTACTTTCACCCTGTAGTCCGGTTCTTAGCACTCGTGCCCAGGGTTCGTTTACTCGGGGCACCGTTTCCCTTCTCACACCCTCAATACCTCAGTGGTTTCTCAAGTGGGTTAAATCAGGACTCTAAAGGTTAATGTCCCGAAGCCGGGATGTCTATTTGCAGTTATTCTTTAGTCCGGCGCGTCAGTGTTCACGGTTCACTCGCTGTGCCGCCTCCCGCTTTCCCAAAGATTTCCCAGCTTACTTCAAACTGAAGGGACAACTCGGCTGGAGTTGCCTACGCGCTCCGGTTACTCGTTCAAGCGCCGACGATGAGAGGACTCAGCTGGAGTTCGCATCGGTTGGTTCTGTCAGTTCGTGTTGCTCCTCCGGCGGGACCGTAGCGGCGCTTGTTCCTCCTTCCGCGATCCCTCCGACACAGGCTCCGCCTCTTCCGACCAGCCTCCTTCGCTTCGGGCGCACCTCCTCCGATGCCGCAGGGGTCTTCCTGGTTCCGGACGCCGCCTCTCTCGCAGCGTCACCGCGGATCTCCTCCTCCTGTCAGCCGGCCTCTGCTGAGCCCCACCTCCACCACAGCGGTTGGGTTCGGACCCAGGGCTGACAGATGATGTCTCGCACACAACGTCACTCCCGCAGAGGGGATACTCACTCCCACAGCAAAGCGGTGAGAGGTTCCAGTTCTCTTAAGTTGGCAACCACCTTTTGAAGCGTAACTCTCAATTTCTGGCAGTCTCTAGGGCAGTTTCACGCTCCAGCACCTTGGTGAGGTAGAGTTATTGGACCTGCTGAAAAGTTAGTTATGGGTCCCTCAGGTCAGGGTTCAGTCAAACCAAGAGGGTCAGCATCAGTATAGGGCGATAGCCGGCCCACAGGACGATCTTTCCCTATTGAAGCGCTGTCCTCCTCATTTAGTTGCCTCCCTCCTGTCCTTGACCCCTACACTCTCCTCTGGTCAGTGTGTACTACTACTACTACAAAATGGCCGCCCTGGACTTGGCTTTTTATAGGCTAGCCCCTGACTACTAGAACATGCCAGAGGGTTCCAGAACTTTACTCACTTGGTCCAATGGGTCAGCCTCCCTAAGTAAACCGTTATGGCAGTTGCTGGCCACCATTTTAGGTCCTTTGGTTTCTCTCAATTTCCAGGAGGTAGGCTAGGCCTCAAAAAGAGAAAATGGAGGAATAGCGTCAAGGAACACCTAGCCCCCAGACAACACTAGCAAAATCCAGGTGGACATTACAGAAAAAAAACTGATAACACTAGGGGCTAAGGGAGACAAAATAAATAATAATGGTAAGGAAACTCACAGGGGCAGACAGGTCTAACAGAATGGGTATAAGGGGGCACGGTAGGCACTGCCTGACCCCCTAGGTTTTCTGAGGGGGTCTTAGGAGGCCTATATAGGCAAAAAAATAAAATAAAAAATTAAATTTTCGCGGGGGGAGCGCCCGGTACGCGCACCGGGGAGCGTACCGGTGAGAGTACTTTGGTGAAAAATAGTGAAAAAAGTTACAAAAAGATAATCATTTGGAGTGATCAGAGGTAGGGTAGCTCTGAAAAGAGCTTTTGAGTTCTGTGGCTGATTTAGGTACCTACAAGTAGGTACCAATGCACAGTCTTAAATTCAGGAGGAATATTCTATTCCCTTCATCTGAGAAGTGCACACCATCACCTCTGTAGATATCTTGCATGTTGTAACGCAAGTTGTTGTTGTATATTGAACCCATTCCATAGTCTCTCATGTAAGCAGAAACAGATTTATTCACATGTTTCCGTGCTTTCTCAAATTATGGACAAAATTGGTTGGACCACTTCCATTTCTGTCTTTGGCATATATTGGAATATACCAAGGCAGTTTGAGGAAAAAGTGCCATCAATTGCTCAAAGGTGTCCTTTAAAAGCATTTCCAGACCTACCCCAGTCAAAGTGCCCAAGTCATTTCCTCCACAATGCACAATTAAGAGGTCAGGGTGTGGCAAATGCAAAAAGGTTTTCACCAATGGAATCAATTGGTGACATTTTAATCCTCTCTGGCCAATCCATTTGAAGTTCACATTTGATAAATCAAGGTTGTGAAAATTTCTGGTAGCTGCATACCTTTGAGCCCAGTGGATATAGCTATGTCCAATAATCCAGACAGAATACATGGTGAGAGGAGATTCTGGTGCTGTCAGATGAAGTGTGGGAAAGAAATGGCAGTTGGAACAATAGGAGGTTGCAAAAACAAAATTGTAGACTTTCAGTGCTCTTGAATCACAAGCAGCGATTGGTAGATTGAGATAGTTGAAAAGTCAAAGTTAGGGTGCATGGTTGTGTTCTGTGTAAGAAGTAATTTGAATGGTTAAAAAAAAGTCATTTAAAGAAACCTTGCACCAGATAAGCCGGTGTATTCGCAGGTCAAACATCCTTGCTGAGGTGATTTGCAACATTGTAGAATAAACTTTTAAACCTGAGAGCTCAGTGAGGAGGGAGTTGCTATGGTAACAGGTAGAAAGGGCTGAGGGGGGGAAGGGTGTTGGTTTGAAAATACAGAGGGAAGAGTTTTGATTGGTTACCATGAGCAATATGTGTGTAGAAATGCATGGTTTCTAAATTTGTAAAATAGAGGATTTGTATTTTGTGTAATAGTGATGTTTCAGTAGTGAAGTTGAATGGTTGTACATAGGACCTGTGTTCTGTTCCTAAAATGGTAATTGAAAAACGATTTTAGTGCAAATGAATGGGTTTCAGTAGTAAAAATGAATCCTTGTACATAGGACCTGTGTTCTGTTCCTAAAATGGTAATTGAAAAACGATTTTAGTGCAAATCAATGGGTTTCAGTAGTGAAAATGAATGGTTGTACATAGGCCCTGCGTTCTGTTCCTAAAATGGTAATTGAAAAACGATTTTAGTGCAAATCCATGGCTTTAACATTTTTAAGAAGGAAAAAATAGATGGGCATATTACCAAGCAATAGCGATAATTATCGCTATTGCTTGGTAAGAGACAAAAATTTACCGAAGAGCTGCGGCGATTTTTATCGCAGATAAACCTTGGTATTGATGAAGCAAAGCTTCGCATTCGCGACTTGCTTTTGTCATGAACCTCGTCCATGTGTAACCGAATAATAAATTGTACGTCTTACTAACGTTTATTTTATGTTTAAACGAAGTCCATGAAGCTTGCCTATGTGTATTTTTTTAATATGATTAATCCGAGTCCTAAAGATGGCCGCTGCTTTGAAATAGTGTCTGCGCATGCGTCAGTCACACTCACGTGTCGTGACGTGTTTGCAGGTTTGGAGGGAAATAGTTGCGCATGCGTAATGCATAGCTTTGCCAATAACGTGGTACTGCTCGTGCCACTGCTCTTGTGCTCGTATATATGTAGCTAACATTTACACTGCATAAGTATCTTTCTTAGTGATAAGTTGAAAGTACAAACCCTGTGATGTGTTTTCATAATGTTATTTCTATGTATTAATTTGTTCTCGCTTACTTTTCATGTACCGCGGGGAATGGGGGTCTGACTGAGCCGAAAGCCATCTTGGAGGGTACTTGTGCGCAGACTCGCCAGAAGCCATCTTGGCATTGAATTACTGCCAAAGAAGGTTGATACCAGAAGCCACCCTGGGAAGCAGCACCTTCGCCGCGCAGCATCACGATATTGTTCTATTATGTTGCTAAAATGTATTCTTTCCCTGTATTCTGCGCAATTTTCTCATGGGAACCCCAATCTTGCTAGGCGGTGCCCTGAGATGTAAATAAGGCCTCCAAATGGTGTGTTCTGATTGGTGTGTTACCCAAATCCTACCTTAGGACCAATCCAAATTGAGGGATTCTGACACTTTGCAACATTGGGGGGTGGTACACCGTTCCCAAACTGTATATCTACCCTGGGTTCACCTAGGGAAATTGTCCGACTTGTCTGGTTTAGCTGACCTGTCACTGACCCATCGCACTCAATAGGTGACTGAAGATACAGAGGGCTGCGGAGCACTCTGTCCGAAATTGACCATAGACTAAGGTTTTACTGAACCTTAAAGTGCTGGCGAAGCACTTTGCTGGGAGTTCGCTGACCCAATCGGGGTCTTGATCGATAACTGCAGAGAGGGTGGAGCGCAGGCGTTGCTTCCAAACTGCGGGTGCGGTCCTGTCCTGAGCGGTCCTGTCCTGAGGGGTTCCTGTCCTGAGGTCCTGTCCTGATTCCTAATCTGAGGGTTTCCTGTCCTGTCCTGGGTGTCCATTCTGCACCTGCTGTCCACTGAGGGGTATCCTTCCTTGAGGGTTTCCTGTCCTTAACTGACCCGTGGCCAGGGTTTGGTTTCCACACCAGTCTAGGTAAATATCGCTCAAAATCTTTAACTTGCACCTTTCTATTTTTCTGTCTTTGCTTCAATAAAGAGACACCTTTGCATATGTTGATTTTTCCATGCTTTTGCTGCAATTATTGAAACGTAAAAGACATTGCATATTTTCATAACGTGTTCCCATGTTACCCTACCTGTTAGAAATCATATTTTGCACTGCAGTTTGTCATTTCCTCATATGGTCTAGAACGGCCTTACTTAAACTGTCTAAAGAACTTTTACCCTGAATGCATAGCGTTTCCTGTTGCATCTCATATTAGCATTTCCATGATTACCCTGACTTTATTTCTCTATAGTTATGTACTTTTCATTATCTTGATTATTGATTGCCTTATTCTTGTAAATCTAATGCTTACCGAGAACGAACTTTAGATAAAGATTTTAAAACTTCCAGTTGTCTGTGGTCATTTACAACAGTATTGAATGTTATTTTGAGTTTGAAGTTTGCTGCCTTTCCTTTACAGCTAGCTCCCTGATCCGTTGTGGTCATAGGTACCCGTGTCGGTGGAGGGTAAGTCGGGTACGCTGAATAATAACAGTAGGGAATTCACACAAATTGGTAGCAGCCCGTGAAGGCACCCGGTCAATGTATATTGTGAAGTGAAATATATGGGCCCGAAGCCGGAAACGGCGAAATTATTGGTTGGGTGACCTCGCGCGCTCTATCATTTTTTCTGGCTAGCAGAGGATGGTTAGGGACTAGTTAAAGGTTAGGCAGGATTAGTTAGACTAGTTAAGTCGGTAGCTGCTAGTATATTAATGCTGCTATAAGAGCGGCCGTTCCGAGGGACCTGATCATTCTCTTGTGAATACTCTGCTTTGAAATTCATGAATTGTTTTATCATTGTTATTCTTGTTCTTATATTGTTATATGTATTAATCCATGCGTTTGTAAACCGTCTCGTTCATTGTTGTCCGAACTCCCCGGGGAATTGAAAAGGCAAGTGGTGAATAGAATCCATTGCCTTGAGGTCGCAGGCTCGAGGAAAGTTAGGTGCAGGTTAAGTACAACCGGGAAGCACTAACTAGGGTTTTTCTGAATACGTGTGTGAATAAATGTCAGTAACGAGGTTCATTGGCAAAATTCCCATAGTGGCGTAACCTAGTAAGGGTCACATCGGAAGAGTAGCAGGTTCCTCGGAGCTTGGGTGAAAGCAGAGGGGTCCGCTGGGAAACCTTAGACTCGGATATATCCCAGAGAAGTGGATGAGTTTAGGGAAGTAACAGGTTCACTGATGCTAGAGTGAAGGGTAGGCGGAAGAGATCTACCCGCAGCGTATGAAAAGTAAATGGAAGTAGTTTACTTGCAGTAAAATAACACTTTCTCTGTCTAGACACTTGAGCACTGTGGCGAATGTGTATTCGTTGTAAAATAACCAAGCACTAGCACTTTAGAAAGAAAGAAAGTTTCCGTTACCTTGTGAAGGGAGGGAGTCAGCCGCGAAGCGTCTCTGACGTCACTCCGTGCCGCGCTGGGATTGGTAGAAGCAGCGGGCGGGTAGCGGGGCTGGAATTGTAAAGGAGGGGTGAAGCGCCGGAGCGTGAGGACAGTCTCACGAAGGGGCCGCGCACCCATTGGCCGAAATTATTTGAACGCGTGCACCCCATTGGTCGCACGGAATTGCAAGACGCGTTCTGATTGGAGGTGACTTTGTAAACAGAGTTAAGCGTAGAAATCGTATGTGGCACTCGTATTGTCCAGAGACTAGACCCGATCCAAGAAGCCAAGGGTTTGAAAGGGATCAGTGGAAAGCCAAGAGATACGATATTATGTACGGAACTAAGAGAAAAATGTCCCTTGTAAATAGGGTAAAGAATTATTTCAAAACGGACAAACCAATTAAGTCCAGAGAGGGCGTTATTGTCCCGCCACCGAATACTCCCGCCTCGTTCATGATGTTTGACCGAGGGTACAATACCTGTGTGTGGTTGGAAAATTGGGTGAAGTACACAAAAGATGACGGAATATTGGCTTTTCCGTTAGACGGTACTTTCAATGGTAGGATTTTATTTAATTTGAGAACCCGAATGAATGAATTGCATCCCAGACCGAGATTAACGCAGTATGAGGCATTAGAGGAATGGGAGATTGAGGCTTTTGAAAGAGAGAAACCCCGGTTGGACAAAGGTCTGACCAAGTGGTACCCAAGGCTGAAACAAGAGACCAGGGACAAAAGGATGAAACAGTGGAGACAGAGCATGATTGTTGAGGGTCTGTTTCCCATGATGCCAGCGGGTACCCCTTCTGCGGGAGAGAAAAAGACAGAAAAGAGTAAGCATTGGGGAGCGCTTGGGGAGTCAGACGATGAATTATTAGATGACATTTTTACGCGAAGCCCGCCCCCTTATAATGAGGGAGCCCGACCTTCTAGTACAGGCGAGAATCCCCAGCGTCCATCTATTAAGGAGGAGGACAGATCCCTAAGTAGGGGGGGAGGTGGCCAGGTACTGCCCTATTTTGAGAATCCCGGACCCGCGGAGGTACGAGATATATATCCTAGAATGCCCGTGAGCCCGGAGGAAAAATATTCCCGTGAAAGAGCTTTTAACCCCAGACCTCTTTATGAAAACGAAGAAAAGCCATTAAGTTCAGGAATGCCCTTTTTGCAGCCTCCATATGGGGAGGAGCGCAGGTCATTTGGCACAGGAACTTTGTTCCCAAAACCAAATTATGGTGGAGGACCAAGTGAAACGCATCCTACTGCCCCGAGTTTTACCCCTCACCTGACCCCACAGATAATACCTGACCGAACCTTAGGAAGAGTACTAGATGAAAGGGAGCAAGAGGCCATAGCTAGACAGAGGACAGAAATAATTCAGAAGATCTCCCAGTTAAATGCCAGTCCTGAGGCTTTGACTATTCCGGTAACAATCGGACCAGTGGTTCCGTTGTATGGGAATAATCAAGGAAGTCCAAACCCTCCAGTTATGAACCCAATCATGGCCCCGCCGAGGCAGGAGCCCCTACTGATAGACGATCAGTCCAGTGAGTGCGAGTCCGAAGTTGTGTTTTTGGACCTGCCAAACAAACAGACCGGGAAGGGAGTGCAGAAGAGGCATAATCCTTTTAATGCGAAAGAAATTAAATTAGAATCAACGTCAGGTACTAGGAGTGTTTCTTTGGTAACTCCGGAGGAAATTGAAAATTGGAGTCGTGAATTAGAAAAACAGACTCCGCAAACGAAACCTTTAGACCTCTACAAACTGAGGGTAGAAATAGAGGAATTAATGGCAGGAAATGTGGGATTAGACAGATTAAATACCTACTCTGAAGAAGAATTGTTGTTTATGTGTAAAAGCCTTACCAGAAGTACCAGGGTGCTCCACGAAAAGTTGACAGACACTGCAGCTAGTATGGGGGTAGATATTTCAAGATCCAAGCCCTTGCAAAAACCTTACAGAGCTGAATTCTCAGACAACGATATAGAGAACTTGAATGTGTCAGGGAAAAAGTTGCAGATTAAGGAGTTGCTAGCAATTTTGCAAAAATGGGGAGACGTGGAAAAATGGAAAAGCAGGTGGGCACGAAAGAAAGATGAGGCTCGATCCAGACAAGCGACCCCTGAGTTCCCTTTGAGAGAAGTAGACAAGCCCGAAACGTTATGCCCCATGCGTGAAGTGCCAGGTGGGAGGTATGTGCACGTTCCATGGTCCAGACAGGATATTGTGTCCTTTACTAACGATTTCCCGAAATTGCGCGAAAAGCCAGTTGACTGGTACCGGCAGGTGGAAAGGTTCGTAAAGGTGCAAAAATGCCTGTGGAAAGACCTGGATGGATTTTTCGACATTGTGGTCCCGGTAGATCTATGGACCGAGTGTAAAATAGCCATAGGCTGGCCTAGTGAGGAGTACCCGAGGGACTCTAACACCGGGGAGCCGTCGATTGAAGTGATGAAAAAATATGAACAAGTAATTCTGCATTTGAAAAATAAGGTGCCCGCAAAGGAAACTGATTGGACCAGGATAGATAGAACCACGCAGGAGAGAGACGAGACAGTGCACTCCTATTATGAAAGGCTGTTGCAGGTGTTTAAAACATACAGTGGTATAGATAACATCGAGATGAAGGATATGACGCATTTCATTTACAGGTTTGTAAACGGTTTAAGGCCTGAAATTTGTCAGTGGATAAAAGATAACAAAATTTGTTGGCACTCCAAAAAGATAGACGAGGTCCTGCAGTACGCAAAGTACTGCGAGGACGAGATGGCAGAAAAGAAAAAGGCTCTCAAAGAAAAGGTCACGTGGGCTCAAGTGAAGCTCACAGAACAGCAGGAAAAGCAGTTGAGTAATATGGTTAAAAGCACTCAGAACCAAGGTCCTGGGGGTGGGGGAGGAGGTAAGCCCCGGCCCAAAATGAGCAGGGAAGAGGCTATGAAGAAATTTCCCTGTCACCAGTGCGGAGAAATTGGACACTGGCGTAACGAGTGTCCTTATTTGCCTGACGATAACCCCAAAACACCTGATTTAACTCCACAGACGCAGAAAGAAAGACCAAGAAAGACTCAGCAACAGGTAAAAACGATTCAGGTGCCCCGAGCTCCAAAGCAAGTACATAGGGGAAAAGCGACAGAGGGTGATGAAATAGAAGTCTGGGAAAGCAATGAGAACAGAAATGCAGCAACTTCGCAGTATTTGTTAAACGATACCTTCCTTTGTGATGACCAGTACTGACGGGGCCTGAGAGGGGAGGACGAGGAGTGCGTACTTGGCGCCTCCTTGCCGGTAGACCAGTCCGGACCATACATTGAAGGAAAGGTTGACGGAAACGATGTCACTTTTCTGTTGGACACTGGTGCTACCCGTTCTACTGTAAGAACAGTGGACGTTCCAAACCTACCCCTCTCTGGAGAAGCCATTCAAGTAGTAGGTGTATCTAATCAATTGATTAGTACTCCTGTTACCAAGCCCATGGAGATCTCAATTGGAAACTTTAAGGAAATGCATAGATTTGTCGTTTGCGACACCAGTCCAGTGAACTTACTGGGACGTGATTTGCTGTGCAAAATGAACTGTACCATCTTTTGCACACCAAAGGGTGTTGAAATTCAGACCCCAGATGAAGACGGCATTTATAAATTAATGTTAATTAGACCTGACTCAGAAATTAAACGAATGACCATGCAGGATTTGCCCAAAGAACTCCAAGAAGCAGTGAAGCCAGAGGTATGGGACTTTACTGGGAAAGATGTAGGGTTAATGAAAAACGTGGACCCCATACAGGTAGCCATCAAGGACAATGCAGTATACCCCAATACTAAACCCTACAGGATGAATGCAGAAGTGAGAGCAGGTGTCACTCTGGAAATACCGAAATTGCTAGAAGGAAACATCATACAGGAAGTAATGAGTAGCCCATGTAACTCACCGATTATGGGTATCAAGAAGCCTAGTGGCAAGTACAGAGTAGTGCAGGACCTACGAAAAGTCAACAAGATAGTAGTCCCCTGCTGCCCTATTGTCCCGAACCCAGCAGTGATTCTGTATCAGATTCCCTGGGATGCTGAGTGGTTCACTGTGATAGACCTATGTCATGCATTCTTTTCCATTCCCTTGCATCCAGATAGCAAATTTCTTTTCTCATTTGCCTTCAATGGTCACGTGTATGTCTGGAACCGGGTCCCTCAAGGGTACACAGAGAGCCCCTCTATCTTTAATCAGATCTTGAAAAAATGTTTGGAAACTTTGGTCTTACCTGGGAACTCTGTCCTAGTGCAATACATAGACGATCTCTTGGTGGCGTCTAAAAGTCATAGGGATTGTGTGATTGACACCATTGCCCTACTGAATCACCTGAGTGAGAAGGGACATAAAGTGGCCCCTGACAAATTACAGTTCTGTGCAAAATCAGTGAAATATCTGGGGCACCAGATAGAGAAAGGTGTCAGGAAAGCGACATCAGAAAGAGTGAGAATAATTCAAAAGATGCAGTTACCCCGTACTCAGAAAGAGATCAGAATGTTCCTGGGAGTGATAGGATCCTGCAGGCAGTGGATTCTGGGATTTGCAGTCCTGGCTAGGCCTTTGATAAAAATGACCAAGAGAGGAAAACCAGATATTGTAGAATGGGATGATGAAAGCTTAACAGCCTTCACCAAACTACGAGATTGTCTGTGTACAGCACCGGCATTGGGAATGCCAGACTATTCCAAAGAATTTGCCCTATTCTGTGACACTCGCGATAATTGCGCGTTGTCAGTCCTGACACAAGATCATGGCACAACGCGAAGGCCTGTGGCATATTTTTCTGCCACCCTGGATCCAGTGGCTGCTGGATTACCAGGTTGTCTGAAAGCAGTAGCTGCTACCTGCGCAAGTTTAGAGCAGAGTGAGTCCATTGTCATGGGACATCCTGTAACTGTGTATGTTCCACATGGAGTGGTAATTTTACTGACCAGAACGAAGACTCAGTATCTCACCCCTAGTCGGCTGACTAAATACGAGAGGATTCTTGTGGGTGCTGCAAATGTAAACATTGTTAGGTGCAGTATTCTGAACCCCGCTACTTTGCTCCCAGACCCAATGGATATGGAAGGTGGGGTGGATGATGAGCATGATTGCATTGATTTAACAGAATTCAACACCAAGCCACGCCCAGACATTAGAGAAACACCATTGCCTGTGCATGACAAGGAATTATTTGTGGATGGTTCATGTCTAAGACATGAACAAGGAGGCCTGAGTGCTGCCTATGCGGTAGTCTCCTTAACCAAAATTGAAGAAGCAGGTTATCTATTTGACGTAAAGTCTGCACAAGTAGCCGAATTGATCGCTATGATAAAAGCTTGCAAAATTGGGAAAAACCTACGCATAACAGTGTATACTGACAGTCAGTACTGTTATGGGGTTGTGCATGACTTTGGCCAGTTATGGCTACAGAGGGAGTTCCTGACTTCATCAGGTACCCCTATTCGAAATGGAAAGGTTGTTCAAGACCTTTTAGAGGCAATCCAGTTACCAAAGGAACTGGCAGTGGTAAAGTGTGTTGCTCATAAGAAGGGCACAGACACTGTATCACTGGGAAATGATTTTGCTGATCGAGTGGCCCAATGGTGCGCCAGGGATCGGTATATCATAAATCCAAAACGAGGGGGGCCAGGAACCAGCTGCCAACTTCAAGTGTTTGAAAAAGTGCCTACATGGGATGAAGTGAAAGAGTGGCAGCAGGCGGCACCTTGGCAAGAGAGAGAGAAGTGGAAGGAAGATGGGTGTAGGCCAAGACGTGTGGATGGTGTCATCTTGGGCCCAACTGGTATGCCTGTGTTACCTAGACACTTACTTAGCACAATGGCGAGATTGATACATGAAGGATCACACATTGGTAGGGACGCCATGATCCTAGTGTTCCAACAGACTTGGTACAGTAAAAAGTTCAGGAAAGTAGCAGAGTCCCTCTGCCAGAGGTGCCTGCCATGTCAAAGGATGAACGCAGGCAAGAAAACTGCGGTGGAATTGGGGAAAATTGGGAGGTCAGGGGGTCCCTTTGTGAGAATACAGGTTGATTTCATCACCATGCCACGTTGTGAAGGGAAACGATATGTCCTTGTCATGGTCTGTTTATTTTCGAAGTGGGTGGAAGCTTTCCCTACTCCTCAAAATGACGCAATGACAGTAGCCAAGTGTTTACTAAAAGAACTGATACCTAGGTTCGGGGTTCCAGTCACTATTGAATCAGATAGAGGCTGACATTTTCAGAATGACGTAATCGACGAACTCTGTAAGGCCTTTGGAATCTCACAAAAGCTTCACTGTGCCTACCGTCCAGAGGCTTCTGGAATAGTGGAACAAGTAAATGGAACTATCAAAAACAGACTAGCAAAACTGTGTGATGCATCTGGTATGACCTGGGTGAAGGCCCTGCCCTTGGTCCTGATAGGACTCCGAAGTGTTCCTGACCGCAAGACAGGCCTAAGTCCCCATGAAATATTGATGGGAAGAGTGATGAGACAAGCATGGGTACCAGGAAGCAAACTGTTGAGTATTACTGATGATTTGGTGCTTGAATACTGCAAGAGATTAGGTGACCAAGTGCGTTCTATCTCTCGCCAGATCGGAGAAGACGCCATCCTCAATCCAACGACTCCTCTCCACAAACTGGTTCCCGGAGACTGGGTAAAAATAAAGAAGCATACTCGGAAGAACTGTCTGGAGCCAAGGTGGGGAGAGAAGCGTCAGGTGATCCTGGTAACAACCACAGCAGTAAAGTGTGCAGGGGTTCCACATTGGGTACATGCCAGCCACACCCAGAAGGTATTACCAGACGGAGAGCCTGAAGAAGAGGGGCGTCCCGCAGAGGACTCTGCAGGAGCCAGACCAGAAGTAGCTGACGACGTACAGCCCAGTACCAGTCGAGCTGCAGAATCAGCAGACGTTGGCCCAGGAGTAGTTGATGACAAACTGCCAAGAGTCCAGCCTGCTGAAGGAGTCCAAGAAGCTGAGCCAGAAGTAGCTGAAGACGAGCTGCCGAGTATATGGCCAGAGGAGTGGATACCATTGATTGATCTCACTGAAGACCCCATTCGAACAAGTGAGCGACTTTGGGAAGGTAGAGAGTGGAGTAGAGAGGAAAAGCAAGGCACAGGCGAAGAACCTCAGGATCTTGAGATTCACATCAAAACTGAGGAAGGAGAAGGTCAGACAGGGACAGAACAAGTGATTGATACAGAACAAGTGATTGATACAGAGCAAGTGATTGATACAGAACAAGTGGTTGATACAGAACAGGTGATTGATACTCCTCCACTGACTCCTGATGTCGGGAAGGGACAGACTAGACATAGCGTAATAGTTCGAGCAGAAGAAAATCAAGAGATCGAAGTGCTTGAACAGGATCAGATAGGATTAGAAGAACGTGTTCAGGAAACAGAAACAGAGACATTTGAAAAGCAAAAACAAAATTCTCCTGAACAAGGCCAGATTAGTAACCAGGCAGAAGAAATAGATGCTAGCCCTGGATATAGTCAGATAGAGGAGGAAGAAACTGAAACAGAATTGCCACAAACTAATGAAAACAAAAGGGCAAGAGAAGAAAACGAAGTCTCGGTACCAACCAAAAGACTTAAGAAAAGAAAGCACATTGAACCTGGATACATAAAGAAATTGAGACTGAGAATAAAAACAGTAGAGGAAAAACGTGCAGAAGAAAGGAGAAGTGCTCGCATAGCAGAACAACCCGAAGATACTTCCAAGAGAAGGAGTGATCGAATAAAAAGACAAAATAAAAAGTACAAGTCTCCTGAATGGACGCTCGTTTAAGAAGAATTTGAAGATCTTGATATAACTGACGAGAGCGACGGAGAACCAGTCGCTGAGTACTCTGCTGAAGAAGAAGACGAGCCACCGTGAATTTGCACAAAGTAAGCTACTGGTGTAAAGACACAAAGAGGGGTCGAGAAACTTCTTCTGAGCCAAAATGTCTGATTCAAACGTGAATGGTAGACCTAGTTGCAGTCGTTGCAAAACATGCTGCAAGGTATGTGTATGTAGTATAGTTATACTGATATTACTCTGGATAGGACTAACAGTTTTCATTCCTTTTGCGGTGAGCAAAAATACTAATATTGTCCCTACTGAAATTGTAAATACTGACAGTGAGGAGCTGACAACACAGAGTGTAGCAAGACATGAGAGAGCACTTAGACAAACAAATCGAGACTTAGAAGCATCAGATGAGGGAGAACTACATTATCATGGAATTAAGAATAAGACGCATTTAAACGTTTTCGCAAACCTGTTAATACACTATGTAGAGACTATGGAAATTGAAGATTGCTATGTCTGCATGAAGCTACCTACCTCTGTAGCTGAAGGCGTGACATACCATCACCTGCCCTTGACCTATGGAATTTCCTGTAGCATTTTAGCTAGTTTATTTTACAAAAGAGGACCGTTACAGTACTATTACTCAAACAGTGACGTGATCTTTTCTGAACTTCCTATACGTGGGAACTTGAATCCTGTACATACCAAAAGTGACGTTACTCGCTATATGGGTGAATACTTTCTGACTATAGGTAATATAGACCTAGGTGACGCACACAGAGATAACTTGACCTGTTCTTTGCGTGAGCAGGAAAAGATGTTCCTGAACATGGCAGAGAAAAGGAGAATAAAAAGAAAAAGAAAGGCAGATGACGAAACACAGAAAAGGCCAAAATGGGCTGAGAACATGGAGGGCACCTCAAATGGTGGAGCGGGTCCTGCTCTGTTGCTGGATTTTGAAAAGAAAGGAAAGCTATGTCTTCACCGCGAGAAGACTAGCTATTATAATAACATTTTCATTGGTTCCAGTGAATGCGAACATAATTACAAGGTAATTGGAGGTTGGGGTTTCAAAAATGGGTCAGAGCCTGTGTTTCCTGGAATTTATTATATATGTGGGGACAAGGCTTATTTCAAATTGCCGGATCACTGGTATGGAAGCTGCTACTTTGGCATTGTCTTCCCGAAAATATACCATGTGAACAAAGTTGCTGGAAGCAGTGAAAATACTAATGGCTTAGTGCGTAGTAAAAGAGAAAGCATAGGTGAAATAATGGGTAGTATTTTCAGTGCACTGATACCTGGAGTGGGAGTGGTTCTGAATACTCACAGAATTTGCAAATTGTCCACTATAGTGGATGCGTTGTCTACTGACACAACTCATGGATTTCTGCTGGTCAATACCGAAATGGTTGCGATCAGATCAATGGTTTTGCAGAACAGACTTGCTCTTGATACCTTATTAGCAAAAGAGGGCGGAGTCTGCCGGATGTTGAAGGCGCAACATTGTTGCACTTATATTCCGGACAAAAGTGTGCAGCTCAAAAGATACGTGAAAAACATTACTAATTTGGAAAGGGAACTCAAACCACTCGAGGTTGACAGTGCCTGGAAGAGACTGGTAGATGGTCTCTCAAATGTAGGTCATTGGTTTGCTAGCTTAGGTAAAGGCTTATTGTTTAAGATACTGATGCCAATTGGAATTATAGGTCTTATCCTATTCTTCATATTTGTCTGTTGCAAATGTCGCAAGCACACCGGAAAGCATCAAGTGAATGCGAGAGGAGTGAAACGAAGTGTGGATGAACTTGAATTGGAGGAAATGAATAATCAGATATACAAAAGGGTGAAGAATTCTCACCCTACCAAAAATGAGAGAGAAAAGCTGGATAGCTTGCTGGAAGAGATAGAGCTGTATAAGGTGTGAAAAGTTGGCATCTGGTTCCATTTATTTTGTGATGATAGTAAATATCATCAAAGAGGGGATTGATGAAGCAAAGCTTCGCATTCGCGACTTGCTTTTGTCATGAACCTCGTCCATGTGTAACCGAATAATAAATTGTACGTCTTACTAACGTTTATTTTATGTTTAAACAAAGTCCATGAAGCTTGCCTATGTGTATTTTTTTAATATGATTAATCCGAGTCCTAAAGATGGCCGCTGCTTTGAAATAGTGTCTGCGCATGCGTCAGTCACACTCACGTGTCCTGACGTGTTTGCAGGTTTGGAGGGAAATAGTTGCGCATGCGTAATGCATAGCTTTGCCAATAACGTGGTACTGCTCGTGCCACTGCTCTTGTGCTCGTATATATGTAGCTAACATTTACACTGCATAAGTATCTTTCTTAGTGATAAGTTGAAAGTACAAACCCTGTGATGTGTTTTCATAATGTTATTTCTATGTATTAATTTGTTCTCGCTTACTTTTCATGTACCGCGGGGAATGGGGGTCTGACTGAGCCGAAAGCCATCTTGGAGGGTACTTGTGCGCAGACTCGCCAGAAGCCATCTTGGCATTGAATTACTGCCAAAGAAGGTTGATACCAGAAGCCACCCTGGGAAGCAGCACCTTCGCCCCGCAGCATCACGATATTGTTCTATTATGTTTCTAAAATGTATTCTTTCCCTGTATTCTGCGCAATTTTCTCATGGGAACCCCAATCTTGCTAGGCGGTGCCCTGAGATGTAAATAAGGCCTCCAAATGGTGTGTTCTGATTGGTGTGTTACCCAAATCCTACCTTAGGACCAATCCAAATTGAGGGATTCTGACACTTTGCAACATTGGGGGGTGGTACACCGTTCCCAAACTGTATATCTACCCTGGGTTCACCTAGGGAAATTGTCCGACTTGTCTGGTTTAGCTGACCTGTCACTGACCCATCGCACTCAATAGGTGACTGAAGATACAGAGGGCTGCGGAGCACTCTGTCCGAAATTGACCATAGACTAAGGTTTTACTGAACCTTAAAGTGCTGGCGAAGCACTTTGCTGGGAGTTCGCTGACCCAATCGGGGTCTTGATCGATAACTGCAGAGAGGGTGGAGCGCAGGCGTTGCTTCCAAACTGCGGGTGCGGTCCTGTCCTGAGCGGTCCTGTCCTGAGGGGTTCCTGTCCTGAGGTCCTGTCCTGATTCCTAATCTGAGGGTTTCCTGTCCTGTCCTGGGTGTCCATTCTGCACCTGCTGTCCACTGAGGGGTATCCTTCCTTGAGGGTTTCCTGTCCTTAACTGACCCGTGGCCAGGGTTTGGTTTCCACACCAGTCTAGGTAAATATCGCTCAAAATCTTTAACTTGCACCTTTCTATTTTTCTGTCTTTGCTTCAATAAAGAGACACCTTTGCATATGTTGATTTTTCCATGCTTTTGCTGCAATTATTGAAACGTAAAAGACATTGCATATTTTCATAACGTGTTCCCATGTTACCCTACCTGTTAGAAATCATATTTTGCATTGCAGTTTGTCATTTCCTCATATGGTCTAGAACGGCCTTACTTAAACTGTCTAAAGAACTTTTACCCTGAATGCATAGCGTTTCCTGTTGCATCTCATATTAGCATTTCCATGATTACCCTGACTTTATTTCTCTATAGTTATGTACTTTTCGTTATCTTGATTATTGATTGCCTTATTCTTGTAAATCTAATGCTTACCGAGAACGAACTTTAGATAAAGATTTTAAAACTTCCAGTTGTCCGTGGTCATTTACAACAGTATTGAATGTCATTTTGAGTTTGAATTTTGCTGCCTTTCCTTTACAGCTAGCTCCCTGATCCGTTGTGGTCATAGGTACCCGTGTCGGTGGAGGGTAAGTCGGGTACGCTGAATAATAACAGTAGGGAATTCACACAAATTGGTAGCAGCCCGTGAAGTCACCCGGTCAATGTATATTGTGAAGTGAAATATATGGGCCCGAAGCCGGAAACGGCGAAATTATTGGTTGGGTGACCTCGCGCGCTCTATCAGTATTACCAAGGTTTATCTCAAATGCGCAGGGCCGGACTGACTACCGGGCAGTTTCGAATGCTGCCGAGCTGGGGGCTGATTTCACAGCGGTGGGGGCTGATTTCGTTCATGGAGACCTGCGTGTGCTTCAAAATAATTAATGCGAAACGAATTTCGTTTAGCACTCGCAGGTCTCCATGAACAAAATCACCCCCCAGCTCAGTAGCATTCTAAACTGCCCGGTAGCCAGTCCGGCCCTGCAAATGCGATAAAAAACGGCCGCAATGCATGAATATCGCTGAAAAGTCAGTGATATTCATGCATTACCGAGCTAATGCTCTTAGCCATGTTATCCACCTCCCATTGGATAACATGGCTAAGAACTGCTCAGGGGCAGGTGTTAGCTTTTGGAGATATTCGCGCTTAGCGCGAATATCTCCAAAAGTTGGTAATAGGAGATAGCGATGTTAGCCACTGTTTCCAGTCGCTAACATCTTGGCACGCCCACTTTGCATGTCATTAATGATAAATATCACTGACATGCAAAGTGGGGCCCAAGATGGTCGCTATCTCCTACTAGCTGTCGCTAACTGGTGTTAGCGACAGCTAGGTAATAGGGAGATAATTTTATCTCCGCTTTCTTGGCTTTTAAAGCCAAAAAAGCGGAGATAAACCCCCTTGATAATATGCCCCAGAGTGTGCTTAATTACATAAAAATATTTGAATCTTTTACAAACATGTTATCTGTTTTACCTCAGATTGGGAAGCAGACTGAGTTTCTTTGCTCTTGGCTTGTTTCATTTTTATGGGAAATGTTTGGTAGGAATGTTTGCAAGAGATAGGAAATGTATTTGGTAAAATTGTGAGTTTTCAGTACTGAAATGGAATGCTTGAACTCCAGCAATGCATCCTTTCATATGGGGAAAGCTTCATGTGAAAGCATTTGCGTCAGTCTTATGTCTGCTCTGAGGCAGGCGCAATATTTTGACGTAACACTGTTCTAATAGTGACACAGTGAAATCTCATTGCTTTTACTGCGTCACTATTACGAGGCTTTCTGCGGAGAAATGACCCTTCTGTGTGCATTACACCTGATAAAGGTATAATGTGGCGCAGAGGTTTAAAAAGTGACGCATCTACTTACATGGTTCAGCTTTTAAATATGGCGCTACAAGGCTAGTTTAGTTCTGTCTACTGCACTCTTGGACACAAGCTTAATCGTTTGTGCTCCCCTGGACAGGGTTCATCTCATCTGCACTGCTGCTTAGGTGTCAGGATCGTATCACATGGGGAACGCTCCATGTGAAAGAGTTTGCTTCAGTCTTATGCCGTGAGGCAGGTGCAATATTTTGATGTAATAGTGTCCTAAAAGTGATGCAGTGAAATCTCATAGATTTCACTGTGTCACTATTACGAGGCTTTTTGCGGGGAAATGCATTCTCTCTGTGTACATTACACTTGACAGAGGTATATTGTGGCGCAGAGGTTTAAAAAGTGACACATCTACCTACATTTGTCACTTTTTAAATATGGCAAAAAAGGGACATGTTTTATGCCGCCGATGCGTCACAAAAAGAGATGCATCAGTAGTGTAAAACTGACGCAGGGCCACATAAATGACGTTCATCTTTTTTTGAACACTACTCCAGTTTAGTCCTGTCCACTGCATTCTTGGACAGAAGCCTCGCGTTTTGTGCTCCCGTGCAGGGCCGGACTGACTACCGGGCAGTTTCGAATGCTGTCGAGCTGGGGGCTGATTTCACAGCGGTGGGGGCTGATTTCGTTCATGGAGACCTGCGTGTGCTTCGAAATAATTAATGCAAAACGAATTTCGTTTAGCACTCGCAGGTCTCCATGAACGAAATCACCCCCCAGCTCAGTAGCATTCTAAACTGCCCCGTAGCCAGTCCGGCCCTGCTCCCCTGGACAGGCTACATCACATGAGCAGTCCTCCTTAGGCCTCATAATCTTTTTTTAGAATAAAATTTGAAAAACAGAGATAAGGTGATATGTATAAGCTTTTCATTACACTGCTGAAACATTTATAGTGGAAATTAATGTGTTTTACATTTTTTAGAAAGAATAAATTGTGTGTGCATGATTACATAAAAAAAATTGATCTTTTCACAATCATGTCACCTGTTTTACCTGAGATTAGGAAGTAGATTGTGGAGATGAGGTGAGGCATGTTCAGAGGGACAGAGGAAGTGAGGTCTATGTTCAACACTGTAGTGGGAGAGAGGTCTTTCCTGGGAAGCATAGGTTGTGAAGCCTTTTATAAGAGTGCAGTGGAGTAGAGTTTATGAAGTCTATCCCCTACTGGACTCTTAGACACAGGTCTCATCTACTTTGTACCTCTGGACAGAGCTGTCTTCCACTACACTCTTCAATACAGGCCTCACCTCTTCTGCACCCCTAGAGAATCTTGACTTGATTTGTAACCCTGAATAGACCGTTTGCTTTTTGTCATTGCTTTGTTGTTTGGTAATAGTGATCTATAATGTGCTATTTCTTTCTTTAACACAGATTGAAATCAAGATTTGAGGAGTAAGAAAAAATGCCTTCAAGGGAAAGGCGAAGAAAACAAGAGAACCGTCAAAAATCAAAAAGAGCAACGGAATTACAGCACTCTTCCACAACAAATACTTCAAAAAACAGGAACAAAGCTCCTGGTAAGAGAACTAAGTCTTTCATACGTAACATATGTACATCGCAAAAAAATGATGGACAGCATGTAGAAAAAGAGAATGAGAGTGTAAATTTGAAAAGGAAGGAGAGAACCTCAAAGAATTCTACAACTGGATCAGGAGAGAAAAATATGTATAGGAATAGAAGGCAGAATTAGTTTAGAGACATTCGTAAACGAATGTTTCGCAATAGGGTGGTTTTAAATTTGTTAAAAAACATTAGGAAAGGTAAACAGAGAGCTGCTTTTTATAAGAAAAAGAAAAGTGTAGAGAAGATTGTTTATCAGGCTTTTGAAGTAAAGAAAAAAGTATTTATTTTAATAATCAATAGAATTAGGACACTTAACAAGACAATTGATGTTTTCAAATCAAACAGTAGATGGAAAAGAGTAATTAATCGGACTAATTTTTGTAAAGTTTGTTCGGGAGAATGGATGCACAGTTCAAGTTGTGAGCCATTTTTTAATGAGGAGAGTTACTTCCAGGATAATGATTTAGTGCATGAAGTTGACACCAGTGGTCGAGCGTATGAAGTGAAAGACGGTTGTCCGATTGAAAAAGAGAAACTTGTGCCTAGAGAACCAGAAGATGTGTTAACTGATGAAGTTTTAGGGAGACGTACTAAAGGTCCAGTGTACACTTGGAAGTGTAGTCGTATTTGTAGTGTGCGACAGGAATCAATTGATTTGTTTTGTAATTTCTTACGTACATATAGTAAGAAAAGTCTAAAGCAGAAAGTGAAGTTGTTGCAAGACTTAGATCCTTGCAGAGTGAGAGAAAACACAGGTTTGCAAGGGCATTCACTGGCTTGTCTTTCTAGAAAAGTATGTCAGAGTGTTTTTCATCATTTTAGGATGTTAGCAGTGCATCATACCAAAATGAGGAAATTAGTGAGAATGTTGTATTATGCAAAAAGTCCAGCACTTAAGCTTAAACAATTAAACAGTGCTCTTTTGCATGGAACTGAATTAGATGTGAAGAAGATTTGTGAAGAAATTGAGATTTGTTATTTTGGTGACAAAGAGGACAGTGTAGAAATTGACACAGCAATACATTAGTTGATTTATACGTAAAAAGTGAAAAGATGAATAATTATGAGTGGAAAGATTTTGCAACTTATTTGTGGATGGAGAATTGTTTTGATTTGAGTTCTGATCAGCGTATTTGTAAATATTGTTATGATAAATTAAATCAAAACAGAATGCCTGCTAGAGATGTTCATAATTATTTGGAGTTGGTAGACATTCCCTGTGAATTGATGGATTTAAATACATATGAGTCTATTTTGATTCAATGTGTCCATCCTTTTCAGGCAATTGTTCGCATGGAGCCTAAGATAGGGAAATTGCCTCCTACAGATTTGCAGAGAGGATTAAAGGGAAGAGTTGTTTATTTGCCTCTAGATTTCAAAAAAATATTGATACAATTGGTATAGAAAAAGTAGAAGAGGAACCTCTGGTTATTTTAGTTAATGGGGTTCCGACAAAGATCAAACTACATTAGTTGATTTATACGTAAAAAGTGAAAAGATGAATAATTATGAGTGGAAAGATTTTGCAACTTATTTGTGGGTGGAGAATTGTTTTGATTTGAGTTCTGATCAGCGTATTTGTAAATATTGTTATGATAAATTAAATCAAAACAGAATGCCTGCTAGAGCTGTTCATAATTATTTGGAGTTGGTAGACATTCCTTGTGAATTGATGGATTTAAATACATATGAGTCTATTTTGATTCAATGTGTCCATCCTTTTCAGGCAATTGACGCATGGAGCCTAAGATAGGAAAATTGCCTCCTACAGATTTGCAGGGAAGAGGGAAGAGTTGTTTATTTGCCTCTAGATTTCAAAAAAAATATTGATACAATTGGTATAGAAAAAGTAGAAGAGGAACCTCTGGTTATTTTAGTTAATGGGGTTCCGACAAAGAGTAAAAAAATCTGGCAAGATTTAGTGGATGTTAGGAAAGTCAAAAAGGCAACGTTGTATTTAGTCAAAAACAATGAGTATTACAAAGATGTATGTGTTGCAGCAGAGGAAACAGCTGCAGATGAAGACAGTGATTGTTCAGGCGGCCAAAGTGAAAAAGTTGATGTGTGTAGAAGTGAAGAAATATATGAACATTATACTGTTCATCCTTTGCATTCCAAAGAAGTAATGGGGAATGCAATTGAATTGTTTCAAATGAAAGCAGTAAAAGGAAGTCCCATTAGGGTATGGGAAGAAAGTTTGGAAGCTCGTTGTTTTCCACAGCTATTTCCAACAGGTCGAGGTGGACGATATGACGATCGACCACTTCAAATTCCAGCATCTGAATATCGAACTGTAAGATTATATGCTGAAGATCCAAGATTTCGTCAATGCATTCCCTATTTGTTTCATCTACTGTATGAAAGTGACTTGTCTGGTCTTTCATATGCAGTAAACCATATACTGAAAAGTGGAGCACATCTGCAAAATGTTTCGGCGAGGGACTTTATGGAGAAAGTGAATCTGCAAGATAATATTTTAGAATCTCATCTAATCAATCTCATGGCATGTCAGCGTGGTACAAACGAGTATTGGTACCGTCGTCATGGGGAATTGAAATGTATGCTAAGAAACTTAGGAACTCCTACATGGTTCCTCACTCTTAGCTGTGCCGAGTATGCATGGGACGACTTACTTCAATTTCTACGAGAGGCAAATGCAAATATACAAAATATAGAATTCAAAACACCTGGAGAACTGTGTTCTTTGGATCCAGTGAATGTATGCAGATATTTCAATCATAGATTTGAAGCTATGATGTCTTTTATTACCAACAAAAAAAATCCTCCCCTTGGAGAGGCTTTGGATTTCTTTTGGAGAAAGGAGTATCAAGCGAGAGGTGCTCCTCACATACATATGTTGTTATGGATTAAACATGCACCCAAATGTGGAACAGATTCGGATGAGACAGTGATGAGCTTCATTGAAGAGTATTCAACATGTGCTGTTCCGAAAACTACGGAAGAAAACAGTTTAAGGCAACAAGTTTTACGCTTTCAATCCCATCGTGTGGAAAGTACTGTCGTCGAAAATTCAGAAACAAGGACAAGTTCTACACAAAATGTCGTTTCGGCTTTCCACGACCAGTAATTTCTAAAGGAAGAGTGAATAATTTGATGTCTTCTCTGCGACATACTGTGACGAGGAAATCACCAAAAAATACATACAATTTAAAAAGAGACGAAGAGCCCAAGTATATCAACGACTACAACCCAGTGATTTTGTCCATGTGGAATGCTAACATGGATATTCAATTCGTTGCTGACAACTCTATTGCTGTGGCTCGATATGTGACGTCTTACATCACAAAAAAGAAAAGACAGAACTGAAGGAAATGTGGGAGGACATTTCACATGAAAAGAGCCTAAGCAAGAAATTATACAGTTACAGTCTGAAGATGTTGTCGCATCGAGAAATTGGAGCGTATGAATGTTCTGATCGATTTTCGTCAGCAAGTCTCTATGCCAAATCTAGAACCATCATTTGGGTGAGTCTAGGTCTTGCTGCAACACGAAATCGAGTTTTGAAATCTGTACAAGAGATAGAGTATTTGGTGGAGAAAGAACCAGAAAGTACAGATATTTTGAAGACGAACATGTTGGATACATACTATCCAAATAGAAGTCCTCACCTTGAGAACGCTTGTCTCTTTGAAGTTCTGCAAATATATATTTATAAGAGGAACATCAGAGAAGATATCAATAATGGAATATATGCTGTCATTGGATGTGAAGGATGTCTAGTGAAACAGAAAATAGGTCATTTGATTAATCATCGAAAATTGAGTTGTGATAATCCAGATAAAAGAGAATTTTATTATTTGGCTCTTTTGCAACTCTTTAAACCATGGCGTGAAGAAGAGGAACTACTTGGAGAATTTCTCTGTTATGAAGACTCCTTTAATGCAACGAAGGATACCATAGAATGTCCTGTTTTTCCAAATTATCTGCAAATGTTGAATGAAGAAATAGAGCAAGAATCAACAATTGCTGCAGAGATTGCGAGAGACAGTTCTCAAGGCAGTCAGAGTTCTGCTTCATTGAGTCAGGATCCACTAGGAGGACCAATTATCCAAAATGAAGCTGCCACTGCCATGGATGAGGTGGAAAGAGCTATGGAGCAAGCTCAAGAGGATGTAATTAATTTAGAAGATTTGGTGAAACAATTGAACCGTGAGCAGAAACAGATATATGATGAAGTCACAGAACAGGTTGAACATGGATTGAGTCATGAGAAGAAAGAGTGCTCATGTACATCATTTAAGCCTGTCCGACTGTACGTGAGTGGAGAAGCGGGAACTGGGAAAAGTTTTCTGATTAAAGCAATTGCATCTTATCTGCAGAAAAGGACTGAATCACCGCTGTCTTGTGTTGTTACTGCTCCAACTGGGCTGGCAGCACATAATATTAAAGGGATTACTTTACATCGTTTACTAATGCTGCCAGTGGAGCATGATACCAAATTGGAATATCACAAGCTATCTGGAGATGCGTGTTCTGAAGTTTTGAGAGTCCTGAAGAAAATGAAACTTCTTATCATTGATGAAGTAAGCATGGTGTCAAATATAATGCTTGCTTTTGTGCATTTGAGAATGCAAGAAATTCTTAGAACAGACTATGATGTTTTATTTGGAGGAAAACATATTATTGTTTTTGGAGATCTTCTGCAGTTGACTCCAGTGAAAGGACAACCTGTGTTCAAAAAGCTCATGCATGAAGATACCAGGAAGTGCCTAGGAAGCATTGGAAACGTTAATATATGGTTAGACTTCAAATATGCAGAACTGCTTCAAAATATGCGGCAGGCAAAGGATGAAGATTATAAATATATTTTACAAGATGTAAGAGTTGGAAAAATAAGTCAGCAAGGGAAAGAAGCTTTACATGGACGGTTAATTTCAAATTTGTACCCAAATGAAAACATTCTTCCAGAGAATATTTTTAAGAAAATTAACGAGAAGAAATCTGCTATATGTTTGATGCCAACTCTGAAAGAATGTTCCATGTTCAACAACAAAATGTTAAATTTAGAAAATGAAGAGATAGTGAAACTGGAAGCTACAGATAAAATAGAGCATATGGGAGCAACAATTGTTTTGTCTGAAAATTTGAAGTCAAAATTGGATTCATTAGAGAAGACTATATCTAAAACTGCTGGTTTTGAAAAGACTCTGAATGTGTGTTTGAATTGTCGTATCATTTTGAGAAGGAATTTAAATGTTGAAAGAGGTCTGGTAAATGGAGCAATGGGTCATGTTGTTGGTTTTGTGAATTACAAGAATAGAGATGAAATTAAAATTTTAAAAATTAAATTTGATGGCATTGATGAAATAGAACAAATTTGTCGTTGTTCAGCTAGATTTTTGCTTGTGAAAGACTTATATGTTCACCGAAAACAGTTTCCTATTTGTTTGGCATATGCTGTGACAATTCATAAATCACAAGGTTTAAGTGTAGATAGTGCTTTGGTGAACATTGGAAGTTCTGTGTTTAAAGAGGGTATGGCATATGTGGCATTATCACGAGTCAGAACTTTAGCAGGATTGTACTTGATTGAGTGTGATGAAACAAAGATTTGTGCTGATCTAGATTGTGTTAAAGAATACAATAGGTTAAGAAGAGAGTATGCTCCACATTTGCCTCAATATCCTCTGATTGAAAAACGTGTGGTAGGCCGAAAAAGAAGAAATGAGATTAATTGCAGTGAGGTATCAGCAAAAAGGCAAAAAGTAGATAAAAGTGTAATTGTAAAGAGAAAGAAAATGGATTCTGTGGAAGATGTTGTTGGATTTCAGTTTGAAAACAGTTCTGGTGTCAACTGCTATGCTAATGTAGTAGTTAATGTTGTTTTTTTTCTTCAAAATTTACAAAAACAGATTGTCGAAAATCAGGAACAAACATTGTGCTGTTTACTGAATTCTGTGTTAGAGAAATGTAGTAGTGATAGAGCAAAAATAGAAAGTGTTTCAGAAATTAGAAATCTTGTAGACATATGTTCAGGTCAAAATCAATTTTCACAGATAATTCAGCAGGATTGTCAGGAATTTTTAATGTATATGTTTGATGTATTGGAAGATGAAGGAGTAGATATAAACAATCTTTTTAACGTTTCTTATCAATGGCAACATGACTGTGATAACTGTGCTTCATCAAGTACTACTAGAATAGACTCTGAAAGATTTATATATTTGACTTTACCAGACTGCAAATCAGTGCCTTTTAATAATCTAGTTAAAGCAGCGGATCACAATATGGTGTGTACCCAATGTAAGTCTACAATGCTGTCCACATTATTTCTACAAAATTATGTTCACTATGTCATTTTAATGTTCCAACGATGTAGACCTGATGGAACTAAATTGACAACTTCTATTAAAAATTTCGTGGCATCTCAGTTATCGATATCAGGAAGAACTTTTGCAACTGTAGCTATTATTTTTCATGATGGTCCTTCTACAACATTAGGGCATTACACATGCTATTTAAAAACTTCTAAAGGTTGGACCCAATGTAACGACACTCATTTGACTTTCAAACAACGTTTGCCTTTTGGCTTTATGAATTCATACCTAGTGTTTTTACAGCCAAAATTTACGTAAAAGTAATTGGCCCATGAAGACGGGAGCAGTTAATAAAGGTTATTTTGCTGTTTAAAAATATATTGTGAGTAAAAGTGATCTAGGCAATATAAAAAATTGACTTGTCATATAGGTACTGTAAGTGGATCTCATAGTAAGTGATATTAGTTTTATGCAAAATGATGAACATGAGTGAGTCAGAGATGGTTTTTCAAATACTTAAATATTGTGGAAATGTTGTAGAGCCTTTCTTTCAGAACGTCGGGAAAAAGGTCATTTCAGAGTGCCTTAGAATTAATTTGAAAAAATACTCATACATCTGACACTATTTGGCCAAATGGAAAGGTGCAGGAATGAGTAAAGAGTCATGACTGAAAAAAAGGAGTATATGAAAATATTCGAAATATTTCAGATGTTCTTGGAGCTTTTCTTATAGAAAGTCGATGAAATGGATTTTTAAGTGAACAGCCAAGTACTTTGCAACGAGAAAAGGACCTCCATGATACAGTATTTGGCCTCAAGGAAAAGTAAGTCAATCTAAGATTAGCGTACATTTGTCAATTGTCAGTATTTAAGTTTTTTTTTAAAACACAATCTTTTAGATTGTATTTTTTTTTCCCGCTGTCATATGATGAGTGATTTGAACTCACTGTTTTAGGTGAAATTCAATATATTCTGAGAACAGCAAAAATAAACTATGTAACATGTTGTAGAAGTTATTTTATACTTTGGATTGTGTAAATTAAATTGTATTCCCATTCTCTGACACTTACTTTTCTTTTTCAATCCTGTTTCAGCTCTTTTTACTCACTTATAACGTCTTTCTCTCACTTTCTGTAACCCCCGTTCCTTTACTAAACTTCTTTGACAACCCCTCATTCTTATTTCAACTGTGTGCATCCCCTCTCTCCCTTGCATAACTTTTCAGCTTTCAGTCTCTCTGCTTTACTTTTCTTTTCTGTATTTTCCTCCTTTTCTCTTTTAGTAATTCCTGTTTACTCACTCAGCAGTATTATTGCACTCTATCACTATAAATCACGCACTCTCCCTCGCTTATCTTTGTTTGCTCCTTAATTTTGACCTCTTCTCTCTATTTTTTGTTCACTAATTCTATGTTCTCAGTGCCTCACTCTACTTGTGTTATGTTCACTTCTGTTTATCTACCTTCTATCACTTCTTTTACAACAACTTCACTGCTCCTTTCTCATCGTTCTTCATCCCATTTCTTTTACTCTGTTTCCATTACTATCCCTCATTTCCTTTCCAGGGCCGGACTGACTACCGGGCAGTTTCGAATGCTGCCGAGCTGGGGGCTGATTTCACAGCGGTGGGGGCTGATTTAGTTCATGGAGACCAGCGTGTGCTTCGAAATAATTAATGCAAAACAAATTTCGTTTAGCACTCGCAGGTCTCCATGAACGAAATCACCCCCCAGCTCAGTAGCATTCTAAACTGCCCGGTAGCCAGTCCAGCCCTGTTCCTTTCTTTCAATGTCCTTCTTTTTACTTTCATCACCAAATTATTTTCTCTCTGTACCACTGTTTTAGTCGTCTACTCCTCTCTTTCCTTCTTTTTGCTCCCTTACTCATTTCTTTTTCCCACTCATTGTACTCCACCTCACTCAGTTTTTCTCTTAGTGTGTCTACGTACTAACTTTCTCAGTCCATTTCCCTCAATCGTTGTATGTTATCCTCTCTCCTTTCATCCTTTCTCTCTATGACTGTTCCTCACTTACTCTCAGTTATCTTCTATTCCTCATTCTTCTAAATGCATACTTAATTAGACTGTTTTCTGTCTCAGTCATTATCTTTTTACTTACTTTTGTTTCCTGATTTAGTTTTGCGTTTTGCTAACTCACATTGTTTTAGTATCTATCTTACCTTCAGTTCATTTCTCTCTTCTTGTCTCTCTCTTTGTCAGTAAATCTATATGCCTTACTCTTTGTAATTTGCTCTCCTTCTATTTCTTTTTCTTTCTTTTTGTCCTTTTACCTTACTTTATTTCCCTTTCTGTGTCCTTCACTCTAACTTTATTTCTGAATAGAGCGTTATGATTTTTAACCTCTTCATTTTTATCTTTTAATTTAAAATACATATTTTACTAATTAAAACTTTTTTTTCTTCTCTCTTTCACAGATACAAAGTGTAGTTAAAAAAAGTGTTGAAAGTTACATTTATAATATGGTAAGTATGACTAACAAAATGTAGTTTGTCATCACCCTTTGCTTTAAGGTCACTAACATTTTCTCAATCTACCTCACTCCTGTGTCTTTACTCTGCTTCCCTCACTTATTCTTATTCTCCATGTTTACTCCAATTTCCCTATTTCCCCTCTCATATTCAACTTCTTTCAGTCCCTATTCTTTATTTCACTTACCCTCTGTTCCCTTCCTTTGCTTCTTCACTCATTCTCTTTTTCTTAATTATTTATCTTACTCCTACACACACACCTCATCCCCCTCCCAACACATACACACACCTCTAACATGCACCCCACACACACACCACACACACACCTCATACACACAAAAAATCCTTCCACACACTCCTCAAAAACACACACACATTCCATACACACACATACATCGAACACATTTACACCCCACACTCATACACTCTTCATACATATTTCACACACCCTCACCTCCACCCACACCGAAACACCCCACACAGCCACACCCACAGACACATCTTACACACCCACGCCCCAACCTACTCCCACTGACTCCCTATAAGTCACACACACTGCATTACTTATCTTTCTTTGCTGTTTCACTCAAGCCCATTCATGTACTGTTTCCTTTACTCTCTTTGTCCTCTCTCTTGGTAACTCCCCATGTCTTATCCTAATTCCATTTTTCCCCCTCTTTCACCCCTCTTTACTTATACTACCTGGTCTTTTCTCACCATCTCTCACCGTTCTTCGTTTATCCTGGTTCCGCCACTACCCTTCATTCTCCATTTTTTACTGTCCTTTCTTTTTCTTTTAACAGCCAGTCACATTCTCCCACTATCTCTACTTTAGTGTTCTTCCTCTCTGTTCCTTTCTTTCGCTCCTTTAGTCATTCCACTTTTCTCACTTTTATCCAATTACACCTTCTCAATTTTTTACTATGTAATAAACAAGTCCTCTGTGTTCATCCTGCAGCTCTTTTTCTCCTAATTTAACTGTCTTTGTGTCCTTTCCTCATCCTAACTGCTTCATAACCATTTTTTTTCTTTTTTTGGGGGGGGCGCGCCCCGGTACGCTTACCCTAAGGACAAAAAATTGACAGAGATCCTTTAAAAATATAGGTTTAATTTTATTATTGAAAGGTAGTTCTGAAAAGAACTTTTTTTTTATTCTTTTTGTTGTTTTATATTTTTTTTAATGTTTTTTGAACATTTTGTACTTTTTTTGGCTTTTCAAAACAGTTTTATATTTTTTTGTATTTTTTATGGGAACAAACAAAGAGAAAGGGAATTGAAAATGGCTCAACTGGAGCAAAAATCAAAAAACTGAAAAAATTACTTTTTTTTTGGGGCAATTGTGATTGTCACCAGCAAGGACGACGAGCTTCAGGCTCTTTTCACCATAGGCGATGAGCTTGCCACATTCAATGCATGTTATTCTAAAATCAGCAAATCGTGGCTGAATGCAAGGCATCGTCTCCATTGACTCTGGTCCCGATTGAGTGGGTTGCTTTCTTTTGGAGCTGGTCCTTGAACACTGGGGGAGGTGACTGGCCAGTTCCCTGATCTCTGCACGAGAATAGTTATTAGGATGCTTCCGGGTCATATGCCGAATCATGGTATTATTACCAAAGGAATATTTTTAATCTGGATTGCCCCTTGAGAGTTCTGCACCACAGATTCGACAAGTTACCTTGGCCGCATTAACTTTTTTCTTGCCCTCTGGAAGAGAAAAAAACTCCCATACAATATGTTCTTTTGGGTTGTATGGGGTATTTTGTTCAGGCAGCCATCCTCTCCCCTCCTCCTCTTCCTCTTCCTCCTCCTCCTCTTCTTCACCACCAATGTATTGTTGTGGTGGTCCTCTTGGTGGTGGTGGTGGTGGTGGTGGTGGTGCAGATGCTCCAGCTGTTGCTGCTACAGTAGCCATTTCAAAGAACAGAAGTATTGTCTCTGTAGATGAAACAGGTCTTCCTCAGTCAAAGGACAAAGTCAGAATAAGGAAGAAAGGTGGGGTTTATTATCATTTGGAATAAAAAACTGTCCTGAACCAATCAGAAGTGTTATTTACAGGTCACAAGACCCAGGCTTTACTCATTTGGAAACCAAAACTGTTCTGCACCAATAGAAAGTGTTATTTTCAGGTCACAAGACCCAGGCTGGTCACAAGACCCAGGCTATACTCATTTGGAAACCAAAACTGTTCTGCACCAATAGAAAGTGTTATTTTCAGGTCACATGACCCGACGCGCTTATGCTATGCGCCGCGGGGCGCGCACGTAGTCGCGCCCGCGGGTGCGTAGCGTAAGCGCATCCAGACGTTCCGCGATCGTATGCGATCGCGTGCTTTCGGTTGCGATTACGTTGTGCGTCATATGACGCATCACGCGTCTACGCGATACGTCACGATGTTGTTTTCGTTCGCGGGAATAGCGCTTCCGGGACGATCCCTGGTACGCGCCCTGGGACGCGCCGTAATATTGCGCTTACCCGTGCGTTCCCCGGTATGCTCCCCGGGAGCGTCCCAGGGTAAAAAAAAAATTTAAAAATGTAACATATTTATACAATATAAAATTCGTTTTAAAATTTTTCACTTTTTATACCTATAAAGAGATGCTATTAAAAAACCATTGAAATTCACTGAAAAAACCATAGGTTTCACACCAGTTATAGTTAGGAATTAGCATTAAAAAAACCCTATTAAATTCACTGAAAAAACCATAGGTTTCACACCAGTTATAGCATAAAACCATTGAAATTCCCACGTTATAGTTAGTTGGACTCACTATAACTTGCGCGTGCAATGCACTGCTGATGACGTCACATATTACATCACTCATGACATGGTCAGTGACATCACTTATGACATCACTGATGACACCATCCTTGTGACAGGGTGACAGACCTCCTTTCACTGTATTGTAACCCTTGAAACAAATATTCAAAAATAGAAACTAAAATATTGAAAAAAATGGAGATACCCATACCACTTACAACAACCAATTCAATAATTCCACCATCTATATACACATGCACTCATTCACCAACAGTTCTGTGTAGTCACTCATACATATACTCAGTCATCATATATAGTGATACACCTATATATCCTGTTACACAACGACAGTCATCCAAACGTTACTCACACACATACTCACACATGCAAATAAACTATTGAACATCCATTTATTTGCATATACAGCTATACACACACTACCACTTTACTTTTAAGAAAACATACACATATTTACTCTGTTAAACAATCACTTATAGAAAAACATACTTATTTAAACAGGAACTCTTACAATCCTTCACGCTCACATATACTCACTTATATACATCAATATTCACATATATTAGATTAAAACATATGTAGTTACTGATAAAGACACTAGTGAGACAGTCATTCACTCACTAACACACACATATACACACTCATCCACCCAGTCCTGCACATATGCTTTCTTCAAAACACATACAAAGAGAGAGTCAGTCATTCATGCATCTATGTGCTAAGTAATACCCCCACCAAACCATACAAACACTCATACTGATACTAAGAAAAACATCTAATAACCCATATACATACACATGTAGCTACTCACCAACCCATGCAGCCACTAAAACACAAAGTGAAACACTAATACATATATTTAAATATTTAAACATTACTCACTAATATTTATTTTTCAGAAAAACACACATTCACTGGATGATGTCATCAGTGATGTTATTTGAGATGTCATCAGTGATGTCATGAGTGATGTCACTGACCATGTCATGAGTGATGTAATGTGTGACGTCATCAGCAGTGCATTGTACGCGCAAGTTATAGTGAGTCCAACTAACTATAACGTGGGCATTTCAATGGTTTTATGCGAGTAAAACTTCCAGCTAACTATAACTGGTGTGAAACCTATGTTTTTTTCAGTGAATATATATATATATATATATATATATATATATATAAATATATATATATATATATATATATATATTACCTACTGGCGGTCGCCAGTAGGTAGTTATAGTTAGGATTGATTTCCATAGGGAATTCGCAACATTCTATTGGGAATAACTTTGGCGCCGGTTGAGGAATCTGCCTGAATATTTCAGCAACTTTGCCTCGTGGCGCTCCGGTCCTTCCCTGAAAGTTTGGGGGGGATTCGTAAAGCGAGGGCCGAGATAAAAGGGGGGTCCCAAAACGTGTTTTCCCCATGTTAATTTTCATAGGGCGGTCTGTTTCACTTTTAGCTCGAACGGCTGAATGGATTTTCACCAAACTTGGCAAAATTGTAGGGACTGGTAGCCCGATGTGCCTTTGCTATGTCTCAAGATATGTGCTCCAGAGGATTTTGAGTAATTTAGGTTCAAAAAAATTGTTATATCTATAGCCGCGCCCCGGTACGCGTACCGGGGAGCGCTCCTGGCGAGCCACGCGACTTGCGCACGGCAAGCTGATTGGCTCTCGGGTGTCTGTAAACATTCGAAACAATCTCCAGCGGCCGCCATCTTGTGTCTCTGTAGGATCGAGACACAAAAGGTGGGAAAAAACAAAGGGGGAAATGACCAAAAGGGGGCAGGGTAGAACCCCCTGACCCCCTCGGTTTGATGTGGGGGCCATAAAAGGGGTTCGCGGGGCGAAAAAAATAAATATTTTTTTTCGATTTTCGCGGGGGGAGCGCCCGGTATGCGCACCGGGGAGCGTACCGGGGAGCGTACTACGGGGAAAACACAGTGAAACAGGAAAATAATAATTTAAAGTGATTAGAGGTAGGGTAGCCGGTAAGCGCAACGGGAGTCCTACATTTTGTGTTTTGGTAGATTTGAGACAGAAAATGGCGGACAAATAACATTGGGAATGGGTATAAGGGGGCACGGTAGGCACTGCCTGACCCCCTAGGTTTTCTGAGGGGGGCTTAGGAGGCCCATATAGGCAAAACATTTTTTTTTAAATTAAATTTTCGCGGGGGGAGCGCCCGGTACGCGCACCGGGGAGCGTACCGGGGAGCGTACTTTGGTGAAAAATAGTGAAAAAAGTTACAAAAAGATAATCATTTGGAGTGATCAGAGGTAGGGTAGCTCTGAAAAGAGCTTTTGAGTTCTGTGGCTGATTTAGGTACCTACAAGTAGGTACCAATGCACAGTCTTAAATTCAGGAGGAATATTCTATTCCCTTCAACTGAGAAGTGCACACCATCACCTCTGTAGATATCTTGCATGTTGTAACGCAAGTTGTTGTTGTATATTGAACCCATTCCATAATCTCTCATGTAAGCAGAAACAGATTTATTCACATGTTTCCGTGCTTTCTTAAATTGTGGACAAAATTGGTTGGACCACTTCCATTTCTGTCTTTGGCATATATTGGAATATACCAAGGCAGTTTGAGGAAAAAGTGCCATCAATTGCTCAAAGGTGTCCTTTAAAAGCATTTCCAGACCTACCCCAGTCAAAGTGCCCAAGTCATTTCCTCGACAGTACACAATTAAGAGGTCAGGGTGTGGCAAATGCAAAAAGGTTTTCACCAATGGAATCAATTGGTGACATTTTAATCCTCTCTGGCCAATCCATTTGATGTTCACATTTGATAAATCAAGGTTGTGAAAATTTCTGGTAGCTGCATACCTTTGAGCCCAGTGGATATAGCTATGTCCAATAATCCAGACAGAATACATGGTGAGAGGAGATTCTGGTGCTGTCAGATAAAGTGTGGGAAAGAAATGGCAGTTGGAACAATAGGAGTTTGCAAAAAAAAAAATTAGACTTTCAAGCAACGATTGGTAGATTGAGATAGTTGAAAAGTGAAAGTTAGGGTGCATGGTTGTGTTCTGTGTAAGAAGTAATTTGAATTGTTAAAAAAAAGTCATTTAAAGAAACCTTGCACCAGATAAGCTGGTGTATTCGCAGGTCAAACATCCTTGCAGAGGTGATTTGCAACATTGTAGAATAAACTTTTAAACCTGAGAGCTCAGTGAGGAGGGAGTTGCTATGGTAACAGGTAGAAAGGGCTGAGGGGGGAAGGGTGTTGGTTTAAAAATACAGAGGGAAGAGTTTTGATTGGTTACCATGAGCAATATGTGTGTAGAATTAGAGGTTTTCTGTGCCATTAAGGTTTGAAGTGCCTGGAGAACATACCTTTTGCTCTGCTAAGGAAATATTGGTGTGTGTATCTGACACTGTTCTGAATCTCCTAAAGCATTTGTAAAGGTGAGTTATGATTCATTTGGATAGAGAGATCAGATTAAGAAGCGCACTGATTTTCTTGGCTGTTGGTTTCTTTGATGTTTTTTGAAAATGCATGGTTTCTAAATTTGTAAAATAGAGGATTTGTATTTTGTGTAATAGTGATGTTTCAGTAGTGAAGTTGAATGGTTGTACATAGGACCTGTGTTCTGTTCCTAAAATGGTAATTGAAAAACGATTTTAGTGCAAATGAATGGGTTTCAGTAGTGAAAATGAATCCTTGTACATAGGACCTGTGTTCTGTTCCTAAAATGGTAATTGAAAAACTATTTTAGGGCAAATCAATGGGTTTCAGTAGTGAAAATAAATGGTTGTACATAGGCCCTGTGTCCTGTTCCTAAAATGGTAATTGAAAAACGATTTTAGTGCAAATCCATGGCTTTAACATTTTTAAGAAGGAAAAAATAGATTGGCATATTACCAAGCAATAGCGATAATTATCGCTATTGCTTGGTAAGAGACAAAAATTTACCGAAGAGCTGCGGCGATTTTTATCGCAGATAAACCTTGGTATTACCAAGGTTTATCACAAATGCGCAGGGCCGGACTGACTACCGGGCAGTTTCGAATGCTGCCGAGCTGGGGGCTGATTTCACAGCGGTGGGGGCTGATTTAGTTCATGGAGACCTGCATGTGCTTCGAAATAATTAATGCAAAACGAATTTCGTTTAGCACTCGCAGGTCTCCATGAACGAAATCACCCCCCAGCTCAGTAGCATTCTAAACTGCCCGGTAGCCAGTCCGGCCGTGCAAATGCGATAAAAAACGGCCTCAATGCATGAATATCGCTGAAAAGTCAGCGATATTCATGCATTACAGAGCTAATGCTCTTAGCCATGTTATCCACGTCCCATTGGATAACATGGCTAAGAACTGCTCAGGAGCAGGTGTTAGCTTTTGGAGATATTCGCTCTTGGCGCGAATATCTCCAAAAGTTGGTAATAGGAGATAGCGATGTTAGCGACTGTTTCCAGTCGCTAACATCTTGGCACGCCCACTTTGCATGTCATTAATGATAAATATCACTGACATGCAAAGTGGGGCCCAAGATGGTCGCTATCTCCTACTAGCTGTCGCTAACTGGTGTTAGCGACAGCTAGGTAATATGGAGATAATTTTATCTCCGCTTTCTTGGCTTTTAAAGCCAAAAAAGCGGAGATAACCCCCCTTGATAATATGCCCCAGAGTGTGCTTAATTACATAAAAATATTTGAATCTTTTACAAACATGTTATCTGTTTTACCTCAGATTGGGAAGCAGACTGAGTTTCTTTGCTGTTGGCTTGTTTCATTTTTATGGGAAATGTTTGGTAGGAATGTTTGCAAGAGATAGGAAATGTGAGTTTTCAGTACTGAAATGGAATGCTTGAACTCCAGCAATGCATCCTTTCATATGGGGAAAGCTTCATGTGAAAGCATTTGCGTCAGTCTTATGTCTGCTCTGAGGCAGGCACAATATTTTGACGTAACACTGTTCTAATAGTGACACAGTGAAATCTCATTGCTTTTACTGCGTCACTATTACGAGGCTTTCTGCGGAGAAATGACCCTTCTGTGTGCATTACACCTGATAAAGGTATAATGTGGCGCAGAGGTTTAAAAAGTGACGCATCTACTTACATGGTTCAGTTTTTAAATATGGTGCTACAAGACTAGTTTAGTTCTGTCCACTGCACTCTTGGACACAAGCTTAATCTTTTGTGCTCCCCTGGACAGGGTTCATCTCATCTGCACTGCTGCTTAGGTGTCAGAATTGTATCACATGGGGAAAGCTCCATGTGAAAGCGTTTGCTTCAGTCTTATGCCTGCTGTGAGGCAGGTGCAATATTTTGATGTAATAGTGTCCTAAAAGTGATGCAGTGAAATCTCATAGATTTCACTGTGTCACTATTACGAGGCTTTTTGCGGGGAAATGCATTCTCTCTGTGTACATTACACTTGACAGAGGTATATTGTGGCGCAGAGGTTTAAAAAGTGACACATCTACCTACATGCGTCACTTTTTAAATATGGCGAAAAAAGGTACATGTTTTATGCCGCCGATGCGTCACAAAAAGAGATGCATCAGTAGTGTAAAACTGACGCAGGGCCACATAAATGACGTTCATCTTTTTTTGAACACTACTCCAGTTTAGTCCTGTCCACTGCATTCTTGGACAGAAGCCTCACGTTTTGTGCTCCCCTGCAGGGCCGGACTGACTACCGGGCAGTTTCGAATGCTGCCGAGCTGGGGGCTGATTTCACAGCGGTGGGGGCTGAATTCGTTATTGGAGACCTGCGTGTGCTTCGAAATAATTAATGCAAAACGAATTTCGTTTAGCACTCGCAGGTCTCCATGAACGAAATCACCCCCCAGCTCAGTAGCATTCTAACCTGCCCGGTAGCCAGTCCGGCCCTGCTCCCCTGGACAGGCTTCATCACATGAGCAGTCCTCCTTAGGCCTCATAATCTTTTTTTAGAATATAATTTGAAAAACAGAGATAAGGTGATATGTATAAGCTTTTCATTACACTGCTGAAACATTTATAGTGGAAATTAATGTGTTTTACATTTTTTAGAAAGAATAAATTGTGTGTGCATGATTACATAAAAAAATTGATCTTTTCACAATCATGTCACCTGTTTTACCTGAGATTAGGAAGTGGATTGTGGAGATGAGGTGAGGCATGTTCAGAGGGACAGAGGAAGTGAGGTCTATGTTCAAGACTGTAGTGGGAGAGAGGTCTTTCCTGGGAAGCATAGGTTGTGAAGCCTTTGTATAAGAGTGCAGTGGAGTAGAGTTCATGAAGTCTATCCCCTACTGGACTCTTAGACACAGGTCTCATCTACTTTGTACCTTTGGACAGAGCTGTCTTCCACTACACTCTTCAATACAGGCCTCACCTCTTCTGCACCCCTAGAGAATCTTGACTTGATTTGTAACCCTGAATAGACCGTTTACTTTTTGTCATTGCTTTGTTGTTTGGTAATAGTGATCTATAATGTGCTATTTCTTTCTTTAACACAGATTGAAATCAAGATTTGAGGAGTAAGAAAAAATGCCTTCAAGGGAAAGGCGAAGAAAACAAGAGAACCGTCAAAAATCAAAAAGAGCAACGGAATTACAGCACTCTTCCACAACAAATACTTCAAAAAACAGGAACAAAGCTCCTGGTAAGAGAACTAAGTCTTTCATACGTAACATATGTACATCGCAAAAAAATGATGGACAGCATGTAGAAAAAGAGAATGAGGGAGTAAATTTGAAAAGGAAGGAGAGAACCTCAAAGAATTCTACAACTGGATCAGGAGAGAAAAATATGTATAGGAATAGAAGGCAGAATCATTTTAGAGACATTAGTAAACTAATGTTTTGCAATAGGGTGGTTTTAAATTTGTTAAAAACATTAGGAAAGGTAAACAGAGAGCTGCTTTTTATAAGAAAAAGAAAAGTGTAGAGAAGATTGTTGATCAGGCTTTTGAAGTAAAGAAAAAAGTATTTATTTTAATAATCAATAGAATTAGGACACTTAACAAGACAATTGATGTTTTCAAATCAAACAGTAGATGGAAAAGAGTAATTAATCGGACTAATTTTTGTAAAGTTTTTTAGGAGAATGGATGCACAGTTCAAGTTGTGAGCCATTATTTAATGAGGAGAGTTACTTCCAGGATAATGATTTAGTGCATGCAGTTGACACCAGTGGTCGAGCGTATGAAGTGAAAGACGGTTGTCCGATTGAAAAAGAGAAACTTGTGCCTAGAGAACCAGAAGATGTGTTAACTGATGAAGTTTTAGGGAGACGTACTAAAGGTCCAGTGTACACTTGGAAGTGTAGTCGTATTTGTAGTGTGCGACAGGAATCAATTGATTTGTTTTGTAATTTCTTACGTACATATAGTAAGAAAAGTCTAAAGCAGAAAGTGAAGTTGTTGCAAGACTTAGATCCTTGCAGAGTGAGAGAAAACACAGGTTTGCAAGGGCATTTACTGGCTTGTCTTTCTAGAAAAGTATGTCAGAGTGTTTTTCATCATTTTAGGATGTTAGCAGTGCATCATACCAAAATGAGGAAATTAGTGAGAATGTTGTATTATGCAAAAAGTCCAGCACTTAAGCTTAAACAATTAAACAGTGCTCTTTTGCATGGAACTGAATTAGATGTGAAGAAGATTTGTGAAGAAATTGAGATTTGTTATTTTGGTGACAAAGAGGACAGTGTAGAAATTGACACAGCAATTCAAGGTAATGTGGAAGACAATGTACAGATTTCAAATATAGAAAAGTTTGAGCAGTAAATTACCAGGTTTAAGGTGAAATCAAGTGAAAGGCAAAATTTTACTTGTGTGTGTTGTCGACAAAATCATTATAAGCATCAAACTTGATTAGTTGATTTATACGTAAAAAGTGAAAAGATGAATAATTATAAGTGGAAAGATTTTGCAACTTATTTGGGGTGGAGAATTGTTTTGATTTGAGTTCTGATCAGCGTATTTGTAAATATTGTTATGATAAATTAAATCAAAACAGAATGCCCGCTAGAGCTGTTCATAATAATCTGGAGTTGTTAGACATTCCCCGTGAATTGATGGATTTAAATACATATGAGTCTATTTTGATTCAATGTGTCCATCCTTTTCAGGCAATTGTTCGCATGGAGCCTAAGATAGGGAAATTGCCTCCTACAGAATTGCAGAGAGGATTAAAGGGAAGAGTTGTTTATTTGCCTCTAGATTTCAAAAAAAATATTGATACAATTGGTATAGAAAAAGTAGAAGAGGAACCTCTGGTTATTTTAGTTAATGGGGTTCCGACAAAGAGTAAAACAATCTGTCAAGATTTAGTGGATGTTAGGAAAGTCAAAAAGGCAACGTTGTATTTAGTCAAAAACAATGAGTATTACA
The DNA here is from genome assembly GCF_964261635.1 of Lissotriton helveticus. Classification (NCBI taxonomy): domain Eukaryota; kingdom Metazoa; phylum Chordata; class Amphibia; order Caudata; family Salamandridae; genus Lissotriton; species Lissotriton helveticus. Next base: position 791,318,330 of record NC_136068.1, read on the forward strand.
AAGATGTATGTGTTGCAGCAGAGGAAACAGCTGCAGATGAAGACAGTGATTGTTCAGGCGGCCAAATTGAAAAAGTTGATGTGTGTAGAAGTGAAGAAATATATGAACATTATACTGTTCATCCTTTGCATTCCAAAGTAGTAATGGGGAATGCAATTGAATTGTTTCAAATGAAAGCAGCAAAAGGAAGTCCCATTAGTGTATGGGAAGAAAGTTTGGAAGCTCGTTGTTTTCCACAGCTATTTCCAACAGGTCGAGGTGGACGATATGACGATCGACCACTTCAAATTCCAGCATCTGAATATCGAACTGTAAGATTATATGCTGAAGATCCAAGATTTCGTCACTGCATTCCCTATTTGTTTCATCTACTGTATGAAAGTGACTTGTCTGGTCTTTCATATGCAGTAAACCATATACTGAAAAGTGGAGCACATCTGCAAAATGTTTCGGCGAGGGACTTTATGGAGAAAGTGAATCTGCAAGATAATATTTTAGAATCTCATCTAATCAATCTCATGGCATGTCAGCGTGGTACAAACGAGTATTGGTACCGTCGTCATGGGGAATTGAAATGTATGCTAAGAAACTTAGGAACTCCTACATGGTTCCTCACTCTTAGCTGTGCCGAGTATGCATTGGACGACTTACTTCAATTTCTACGAGAGGCAAATGCAAATATACAAAATATAGAATTCAAAACACATGGAGAACTGTGTTCTTTGGATCCAGTGAATGTATGCAGATATTTCAATCATAGATTTGAAGCTATGATGTCTTTTATTACCAACAAAAAAAATCCTCCCCTTGGAGAGGTTTTGGATTTCTTTTGGAGAAAGGAGTATCAAGCGAGAGGTGCTCCTCACATACATATGTTGTTATGGATTAAAGATGGACCCAAATTTGGAACAGATTCGGATGAGACAGTGATGAGCTTCATTGAAGAGTATTCAACATGTGCTGTTCCGAAAACTACGGAAGAAAACAGTTTAAGGCAACAAGTTTTACGCTTTCAATCCCATCGTTGTGGAAAGTACTGTCGTTGAAAATTCAGAAACAAGGACAAGTTCTACACAAAATGTCGTTTCGGCTTTCCACGACCAGTGATTTCTAAAGGAAGAGTAAATAATTTGATGTCTTCTCTGCCACATAGTATGACGAGGAAATCACCAAAAAATACATACAATTTAAAAAGAGACGAAGAGTCCAAGTATATCAACGACTACAACCCAGTGATTTTGTGCATGTGGAATGCTAACATGGATATTCAATTTGTTGCTGACAACTCTATTGCTGTGGCTCGATATGTGACGTCTTACATCACAAAAAAAGAAAAGACAGAACTGAAGGAAATGTGGGAGGACATTTCACATGAAAAGAGCCTAAGCAAGAAATTATACAGTTACAGTCTGAAGATGTTGTCGCATTGAGAAATTGGAGCGTATGAATGTTCTGATCGATTGTCGTCAGCAAGTCTCTATGCCAAATCTAGAACCATCATTTGGGTGAGTCTAGGTCTTGCTGCAACACGAAATCGAGTTTTGCAATCTGTACAAGAGATAGAGTATTTGGCGGAGAAAGAACCAGAAAGTACAGATATTTTGAAGATGAACATGTTGGATAAACACTATCCAAATAGAAGTCCTCACCTTGAGAACGCTTGTCTCTATGAAGTTCTGCAAAGATATATTTATAAGAGGAACATCAGAGAAGATATCAATAATGGAATTTATGCTGTCATTGGATGTGAAGGATGTCTAGTGAAACAGAAAAAAGGTCATTTGATTAATCATCGAAAATTGAGTTGTGATAATCCAGATAAAAGAGAATTTTATTATTTGGCTCTTTTGCAACTCTTTAAACCATGGCGTGAAGAAGAGGAACTACTTGGAGAATTTCTCTGTTATGAAGACTCCTTTAATGCAACGAAGGATACCATAGAATGTCCTGTTTTTCCAAATTATCTGCAAATGTTGAATGAAGAAATAGAGCAAGAATCAACAATTGCTGCAGAGATTGCGAGAGACAGTTCTCAAGGCAGTCAGAGTTCTGCTTCATTGAGTCAGGATCCACTAGGAGGACCAATTATCCAAAATGAAGCTGCCACTGCCATGGATGAGGTGGAAAGAGCTATGGAGCAAGCTCAAGAGGATGTAATTAATTTAGAAGATTTGGTGAAACAATTGAACCGTGAGCAGAAACAGATATATGATGAAGTCACAGAACAGGTTGAACATGGATTGAGTCATGAGAAGAAAGAGTGCTCATGTACATCATTTAAGCCTGTCCGACTGTACGTGAGTGGAGAAGCGGGAACTGGGAAAAGTTTTCTGATTAAAGCAATTGCATCTTATCTGCAGAAAAGGACTGAATCACCGCTGTCTTGTGTTGTTACTGCTCCAACTGGGCTGGCAGCACATAATATTAAAGGGATTACTTTACATCGTTTACTGATGCTGCCAGTGGAGCATGATCACAAACTGGAATATCCCAAGCTATCTGGTGATGCGTGTTCCGAAGTTTCGAGAGTCCTGTAGAAAATGAAACTTCTTATCATTGATGAAGTAAGCATGGTGTCAAATATAATGCTTGCTTTTGTGCATTTGAGAATGCAAGAAATTCTTAGAACAGACTATGATGTTTTATTTGGAGGAAAACATATTATTGTTTTTGGAGATCTTCTGCAGTTGACTCCAGTGAAAGGACAACCTGTTTTCAAAAAGCTCATGCATGAAGATACCAGGAAGTGCCTAGGAAGCATTGGAAACGTTAATATATGGTTAAACTTCAAATATGCAGAACTGCTTCAAAATATGCGGCAGGCAAAGGATGAAGATTATAAAAATATTTTACAAGATGTAAGAGTTGGAAAAATAAGTCAGCAAGGGAAAGAAGCTTTACATGGACGGTTAATTTCAAATTTGTACCCAAATGAAAACATTCTTCCAGAGAATATTTTTAAGAAAATTAACGAGAAGAAATCTGCCATATGTTTGATGCCAACTCTGAAAGAATGTTCCATGTTCAACAACAAAATGTTAAATTTAGAAAATGAAGAGATAGTGAAACTGGAAGCTACAGATAAAATAGAGCATATGGGAGCAACAATTGTTTTGTCTAAAAATTTGAAGTCAAAATTGGATTCATTAGAGAAGACTATATCTAAAACAGCTGGTTTTGAAAAGACTCTGAATGTGTGTTTGAATTGTCGTATCATTTTGAGAAGGAATTTAAATGTTGAAAGAGGTCTGGTAAATGGAGCAATGGGTCATGTTGTTGGTTTTGTGAATTACAAGAATAGAGATGAAATTGAAATTTTAAAAATTAAATTTGATGGCATTGATGAAATAGAACAAATTTGTCGTTGTTCAGCTAGATTTTTGCTTGTGAAAGACTTATATGTTCGCCGAAAACAGTTTCCTATTTGTTTGGCATATGCTGTGACAATTCATAAATCACAAGGTTTAAGTGTAGATAGTGCTTTGGTGAACATTGGAAGTTCTGTGTTTAAAGAGGGTATGGCATATGTGGCATTTTCACAAGTCAGAATTTTAGCAGGATTGTACTTGATTGAGTGTGATGAAACAAAGATTTGTGCTGATCTAGATTGTGTTAAAGAATACAATAGGTTAGGAAGAGAGTATGCTCCACATTTGCCTCAATATCCTCTGATTGAAAAATGTGTGGTAGGCCGAAAAAGAAGAAATGAGATTAATTGCAGTGAGGTATCAGCAAAAAGGCAAAAAGTAGATAAAAGTGTAATTGTAAAGAGAAAGAAAAAGGATTCTGTGGAAGATGTTGTTGGATTTCAGTTTGAAAACAGTTCTGGTGTCAACTGCTATGCTAATGTAGTTTTTTTTCTTCAAAATTTACAAAAACAGATTGTCGAAAATCAGGAACAAACATTGTGCTGTTTACTGAATTCTGTGTTAGAGAAATGTAGTAGTGATAGAGCAAAAATAGAAAGTGTTTCAGAAATTAGAAATATTGTAGACATATGTTCAGGTCAAAATCAATTTTCACAGATAATTCAGCAGGATTGTCAGGAATTTTTAATGTATATGTTTGATGTATTGGAAGATGAAGGAGTAGATATAAAAAATCTTTTTAATGTTTCTTATCAATGGCAACATGACTGTGATAACTGTGCTTCATCAAGTACTACTAGAATAGACTCTGAAAGATTTATATATTTGACTTTACCAGACTGCAAATCAGTGCCTTTTAATAATCTATTTAAAGCAGCGGATCACAATATGGTTTGTACCCAATGTAAGTCTACAATGCTGTCCACATTATTTCTACAAAAGTATGGTCACTATGTCATTTTAATGTTCCGACGATGTAGACCTGATGGAACTAAATTGACAACTTCTATTAAAAATTTCGTGGCATCTCAGTTATCGATATCAGGAAGAACATTTGCAACTGTAGCTATTATTTTTCATGATGGTCCTTCTACAACATCAGGGCATTACACATGCTATTTAAAAACTTCTAAAGGTTGGACCCAATGTAACGGCACTCATTTGACTTTCAAACAACGTTTGCCTTTTGGCTTTATAAATTCATACCTAGTGTTTTTACAGCCAAAATTTAGGTAAAAGTAATTGGCCTATGAAGACGGGAGCAGTTAATAAAGGTTATTTTGCTGTTCAAAAATATATTGTGAGTAAAAGTGATCTAGGCAATATAAAAAAAATGACTTGTCATATAGGTACTGTAAGTGGATCTCATAGTAAGTGATATTAGTTTTATGCAAAATGATGAACATGAGTGAGTCAGAGATGGTTTTTCAAATACTTAAATATTGTGGAAATGTTGTAGAGCCTTTCTTTCAGAACGTCGGGAAAAAGGTCATTTCAGAGTGCCTTAGAATTAATTTGAAAAAATACTCATACATCTGACACTATTTGGCCAAATGGAAAGGTGCAGGAATGAGTAAAGAGTCATGACTGAAAAAAAGGAGTATATGAAAATATTCGAAATATTTCAGATGTTCTTGGAGCTTTTCTTATAGAAAGTCGATTAAATGGATTTTTAAGTGAACAGCCAAGTACTTTGCAACGAGAAAAGGACCTCCATGATACAGTATTTGGCCTCAAGGAAAAGTAAGTCAATCCAAGATTAGCGTACATTTGTCATTTGTCAGTATTTAAGTTTTTTTTTAAAACACAATCTTTTAGATTGTGGGTTTTTTTTCCCGCTGTCATATGATGAGTAATTTGAACTCATTGTTTTAAGTGAAATTCAATATATTCTGAGAACAGCAAAAATAAACTATGTAACATGTTGTAGAAGTTATTTTATACTTTGGATTGTGTAAATTAAATTGTATCCCATTCTCTGACACTTACTTTTCTTTTTCCATCCTGTTTCAGCTCTTTTTACTCACTTATAATGTCTTTCTCTCACTTTCTGTAACCCCCGTTCCTTTACTCCACTTCTTTGACAACCCCTCATTCTTATTTCAACTCTGTGCATCCCCTCTCTCCCTTGCATAACTTTTCAGCTTTCAGTCTCTCTGCTTTACTTTTCTTTTCCGTAAGTAATTCCTGTTTACTCCCTCAGCAGTATTATTGCACTCTATCACTATAAATCATGCACTCTCCCTCGCTTATCTTTGTTTGCTCCTTAATTTTGACCTCTTCTCTCTATTTTTCGTTCACTAATTCTATGTTCTCAGTGCCTCACTCTACTTGTGTTATGTTCACTTCTGTTTATCTACCTTCTATCACTTCTTTTACAACAACTTCACTGCTCCTTTCTCATCGTTCTTCATCCCATTTCTTTTACTCTGGTTCCATTACTATCCCTCATTTCCTTTCCAGGGCTAGACTGACTACCGGGCAGTTTAGAATGCTGCCGAGCTGGGGGCTGATTTCACAGCGGTGGGGGCTCATTTCGTTCATGGAGACCTGCGTGTGCTTCGAAATAATTAATGCAAAACGAATTTCGTTTAGCACTCGCAGGTCTCCATGAACGAAATCACCCCCCAGCTCAGTAGCATTCTAAACTGCCCGGTAGCTAGTCCGGCCCTGTTCCTTTCTTTCAATGTCCTTCTCTTTACTTTCATCACCAAATTATTTTCTCTCTGTACCACTGTTTTAGTAGTCTACTCCTCTCTTTCCTTCTTTTTGCTCCCTTACTCATTTCTTTTTCTCACTCATTGTACTCCACCTCACTCAGTTTTTCTCTTAGTGTGTCTACGTACTAACTTTCTCAGTCCATTTCCCTCAATCGTTGTATGTTATCCTCTCTCCTTTCATCCTTTCTCTCTATGACTGTTCCTCACTTACTCTCAGTTATCTTCTATTCCTCATTCTTCTAAATGCATACTTAATTAGACTGTTTTTGTCTCAGTCATTATCTTTTTACTTACTTTTGTTTCCTGATTTAGTTTTGCTAACTCACATTGTTTTAGTATCTTTCTTACCTTCAGTTCATTTCTCTGTTCGTGTCTCTCTCTTTGTCAGTGAATCTATATGCCTTACTCTTTGTAATTTGCTCTCCTTCTATTTCTTTTTCTCTCTTTTTGTCCTTTTGCCTTACTTTATTTCCCTTTCTGTGTCCTTCACTCTAACTTTATTTCTGAATAGAGCGTTATGATTTTTAACCTCTTCATTTTTATCTTTTAATTTAAAATACATATTTTACTAATTAAAACTTTTTTTTATTCTCTCTTTCACAGATACAAAGTGTAGTTAAAAAAATTATTGAAAGTTACATTTATAATATGGTAAGTATGACTAAAAAAATGTAGTTTGTCATCACCCTTTGCTTTAAGGTCACTAACATTTTCTCAATCTACCTCACTCCTGTGTCTTTACTCTGCTTCCCTCACTTATTCTTATTCTCCATGTTTACTCCAATTTCCCTATTTCCCCTCTCATATTCAACTTCTTTCAGTCCCTATTCTTTATTTCACTTACCCTCTGTTCCTTCCTTTGCTTCTTCACTCATTCTCTTTTTCCTAATTATTTACCTTACTCCTACACACACACCTCATCCCCCTCCCAACACATACACACACCTCTAACATGCACCCCACACACACACCACACACACACCTCATACACACAAAAAATCCTTCCACACACACTCCTCAAAAACACACACACATTCCATACACACACATACATCGAACACATTTACACCCCACACTCGTACACTCTTCATACATATTTCACACACCCTCACCTCCACCCACACCAAAACACCCCACACAGCCACACCCACAGACACATCTTACACACCCACACCCCAACTTACTCCCACTGACTCCCTATAAGTCACACACACTGCATTACTTATCTTTCTTTGCTGTTTTACTCAAGCCCATTCATGTACTGTTTCCTTTACTCTCTTTGTCCTCTATCTTTGTAACTCCCCATGTCTTATCCTAATTCTATTTTCCCCCTCTTTCACCCCTCTTTACTTATACTACCTGGTCTTTTCTCACCATCTCTCACCGTTCTTCATTTATCCTGGTTCCGCCACTACCCTTCATTCTCCATTTTTTACTGTCTTTTCTTTTTCTTTTAACAGCCAGTCACATTCTCCCACTATCTCTACTTTAGTGTTCTTCCTCTCTGTTCCTTTCTTTCGCTCCTTTAGTCATTCCACTTTTCTCACTTTCATCCAATTACACCTTCTCTATTTTTTACTATGTAAAAAACAATCCCTCTGTGTTCATCCTGCAGCTCTTTTTCTCTTAATTTAACTGTCTTTGTGCCCTTCCCTCATCCTAGCTGCATCATTAAAAAAAAATTCTTTTTTTTGGGGGGGGGGGCGCGCCCCGATACGCGTACCCCAAGGACAAAAAATTGACAGAGATCCTTTAAAAATATAGGTTTAATTTTATTATTGAAAGGTAGTTCTGAAAAGAACTTTTTTTTAATTCTTTTTGTTGTTTTATATTTTTTAATGTTTTTTGAACATTTTGTACTTTTTTTGGCTTTTCAAAACAGTTTTATATTTTTTTTGTATTTTTTATGGGAACAAACAAAGAGAAAGGGAATTGAAAATGGCTCAACTGGAGCAAAAATCAAAAAACGGAAAAAATTACTTTTTTGGGGGGCAATTGTGATTGTCACCAGCAAGGACGACGAGCTTCTCGCTCTTTTCACCATAGGCGATGAGCATGCCACATTCAATGCATGTTATTCTAAAATCAGCAAATCGTGGCTGAATGCAAGGCATCGTCTCCATTGATTCTGGTCCCGATTGAGTGGGTTGCTTTCTTTTGGAGCTGGTCCTTGAACACTGGGGGAGGTGACTGGCCAGTTCCCTGATCTCTGCACGAGAATAGTTATTAGGATGCTTCCGGGTCATATGCCGAATCATGGTATTATTACCAAAGGAATATTTTTTATCTGGATTGCCCCTTGAGAGTTCTGCACCACAGATTCGACAAGTTACCTTGGCCGCATTAACTTTTTTCTTGCCCTCTGGAAGAGAAAAAAACTCCCATACAATATGTTCTTTTGGGTTGTATGGGGTATTTTGTTCAGGCAGCCATCCTCTCCCCTCCTCTTCCTCCTCTTCCTCCTCTTCCTCCTCCTCCTCTTCTTCACCACCAATGTATTGTTGTGGTGGTCCTCTTGGTGGTGGGGGTGGTGGTGGTGGTGCAGATGCTCCAGCTCTTGCTGCTACAGTAGCCATTTCAAAGAACAGAAGTATTGTCTCTGTAGATGAAACAGGTCTTCCTCAGTCAAAGGACAAAGTCAGAATAAGGAAGAAAGGTGGGGTTTATTATCTTTTGGAATAAAAAACTGTCCTGAACCAATCAGAAGTGTTATTTACAGGTCACAAGACCTAGGCTTTACTCATTTGGAAACCAAAACTGTTCTGCACCAATACAAAGTGTTATTTTCAGGTCACAAGACCCAGGCTGGTCACAAGACCCAGGCTATACTCATTTGGAAACCAAAACTGTTCTGCACCAATAGAAAGTGTTATTTTCAGGTCACATGACCCGACGCGCTTACGCTACATGCCGCGGGGCGCGCCCGTAGTTGCGCCTGCGGGTGCGTAGCGTAAGCGCGTCCAGACGTTCCGCGATCGTATGCGATCGCGTGCTTTCGGTTGCGATTACGCTGTGCGTCATATGACGCATCACGCATCTACGCGATACGTCACGATGTTGTTTTCGTTCGCGGGAATAGCGCTCCCGGGACGCTCCCTGGTACGCGCCCTGGGACGCGCCATAATATTGCGCTTACCCGTGCGTTCCCCGGTACGCTCCCTGGAAGCGTCCCAAAGTAAAAAAAAAATAATAATAAATTTAACATATTTATACAATATAAAATTATTTTTAAAATTTTTCACTTTTTATACCTATAAAGAGATGCTATTGAAAAACCATTGAAATTCACTGAAAAAACCATAGGTTTCACACCAGTTATAGTTAGGAATTAGCATTAAAAAAACCTATTAAATTCACTGAAAAAACCATAGGTTTCACACCAGTTATAGTTAGGAATTAGCATTAAAAAAACCTATTAAATTCACTGAAAAAACCATAGGTTTCACACCAGTTATAGTTAGCTGGAAGTTTTACTCGCATAAAACCATTGAAATTCCCATGTTATAGTTAGTTCGACTCACTATAATTTGCGCGTGCAATGCACTGCTGATGACGTCACATATTACATCACTCGTGACATGGTCAGTGACATCACTCATGACATCACTGACACCATCCTTGTGACAGAGTGACAGACCTCCTTTCACTGTATTGTAACCCTTGAAACAAATATTCAAAAATAGAAACTAAAATATTGAAAAAAATGGAGATACCCATACCACTTACAACAACCAATTCAATAATTCCACCATCTATATACACATGCACTCATTCACCAACAGTTATGTGTAGTCACTCATACATATACTCAGTCATCATATATAGTGATACACCTATATATCCTGTAACACAACGACAGTCATCCAAAAGTTACTCACACACATACTCACACATGCAAATAAACTATTGAACATCCATTTATTTGCATATACAGCTATACACACACTACCACTTTACTTCTAAGAAAACATACACATATTTACTCTGTTAAGCAATCACTTATAGAAAAACATACTTATTTAAACAGGAACTCTTACAATCCTTCACTCTAACATATACTCACTTATATACATCAACATTCACATATATTAGATTAAAACATATGTAGTTACTGATAAAGACACTAGTGAGACAGTCATTCACTCACTAACACACACATATACACACTCATCCACCCATACAGTCCTGCACATATGCTGTCTTCAAAACACATACAAAGAGAGAGTCAGTCATTCATGCATCTATGTGCTAAGTAATACCCCCACCAAACCATACAAACACTCATACTGATACTAAGAAAAACATCTAATAACCCATATACATACACATGTAGCTACTCACCAACCCATGCAGCCACTAAAACACAAAGTGAAACACTAATACATATATTTAAATATTTAAACATTACTCACTAATATTTATTTTTCAGAAAGACACACATTCACTGGATGATGTCATCAGTGATGTCATTTGAGATGTCATCAGTGATGTCATGAGTGATGTCACTGACCATGTCATGAGTGATGTAATATGTGACGTCATCAGCAGTGCATTGCACGCGCAAGTTATAGTGAGTCCAACTAACTATAATGTGGGAATTTCAAAGGTTTTATGCGAGTAAAACTTCCAGCTAACTATAACTGGTGTGAAACCTATGGTTTTTTCAGTGAATATATATATATATATATATATATATATATATATATATATATATATATATATATATATATATATATAATTTTTAAAAAAATATTTTTAAAACACTTGCTTTGTCAAAAGTAAGAATGTCCACACACTCGTGGATATGTTCCCATGAGGCACAGGGTCAGACTGATTTGCATATGGCCATGTCTGAACTGGGGTGGCGGAGTGAGCTAAAGAACGGTGATGGATTAAACCCAGATCAGTTGACTGGGGGTGAGTGTTTGTATTGTCAACGCTCCGTCCATCATCCCCTTTGGTTTTTCTTTGTTCGCCCTAAGTTGGCAGGGTATGCTCAGACGTGAGTCCCTTGCTCACTTTGCCACTGGATTCAAGCAAGCCCGGCTGAAGACGGCTGTAATGCCAGAAACCGGTCCTGGGAAGCTTATTTCCGGTCCAGGGAAGAGATGGCTTGGCAGTTCGGGCTGGACTGTTCCCATGAGGCACAGGGTCAGACTGATTTGCATATGGCCATGTCTGAACTGGGGTGGCGGAGTGAGCTAAAGAACGGTGATGGATTAAACCCAGATCAGTTGACTGGGGGTGAGTGTTTGTATTGTCAACGCTCCGTCCATCATCCCCTTTGGTTTTTCTTTGTTCGCCCTAAGTTGGCAGGGTATGCTCAGACGTGAGTCCCTTGCTCACTTTGCCACTGGATTCAAGCAAGCCCGGCTGAAGACGGCTGTAATGTAACCCTGGGCGAAGAACTACGCTCCGTTCGCGGAGCTTGCGGAGTTTCGGCAGCTCCGCGTTCCGCGGAGAACGCGTAGCTGTCGATAACTCCGCGATCCGGTGCGTAGCGTAGTTCTCGCGCGCTGAATAACATTATCGCGTGCGCGGCAATGGCTTACCTTCGTTCTGCGTTCGTTTTTTCCTGGTCGCTTGTGCCACCATGTTTGGAAACACTCTCGCACAGTCCCGTGCGACTGTGCGAACGCGATAACGTCATTTTGATGCGAGATAGCGTCATAAGGATGCGCGAGGATGCTTTTTGGTAAGATCGAGTTGCCGAACACGCAGAAACTGCATTCTTGCACAGAATAACTCGCGAGCATGTTAAAACCATAATAAATTACCATTTTGGTTAGGAAAAAAAAGCAAAAAACCTTAAAGTTGTACCTTTGGCTTTATTTTTAGGGGGGAAGGACCCCTCTTTTTGTTTCTACTCTTGTTTTGCAGAGTAAGGAGGAAGGGCTCTTGAGTTTACAACTTCCTGTTCCTGTCCACCAGGCTCCTCCCAGTGCTTTGTCCATGTGGTGCTCACTTTCCTTTGGATTTTGAGCTGGAAGGATCACTTTCTGTCTGTGTTGGCTGCATTACTGATTTACCTTGGATTTAATGAGGACTTTTTGAATTGGAATTCTCTTTTTCAAGTAAGTTTGTGTAATGTATGAGTGATGTAGACTTGTGCTTGTTTGATTTGATTTTTTTTTTAACAACAGTATTCAATCCTGGAATGAAATTATTGATGGAGGCCTGTACTTTCATGAGGTCCCAAATTGTAATTTTTTTCTAACATTGCATTTTGTGGAATTTAAAATGTTTCTAATTTTTAAGCCAATATCTGACCCTAGTACCCCATGTAGTTAGTGTGTAGGCATGCATGAGTTCATTGTATTAACTTTCTGTGGTTGGCCTGGCCATGTGTTGGCGGCCATTTAATGTTTCCAGCCACTTGCTCTTGCCATAGGCCTCCAACCTTGTGGCCTACTCTGGCAGTAGGCCATAGGTACTACTCATAGGCTCATGAAAGTTAATCAACTGTTTTTGTGGTGTACCCTTAATGTGAAAATCATGGATGGCTTGGATTGATATAGAAAATCTTATTTTTATGTGTGGGGTATTTCTGGTTTTGGGTGTGTTTAAACTTTAAATACTCTGTCAATTTCTGCCATTAGGTAACCCTAGGAATACAGCTTGGGTAGTTTTGGTAACTTCGCACCATGTGAGCACGTGAACGTACATTTTTTGTCGTGTTCGCGCACTCAATGTACTTGCTCGGGAACGCGAACACGACTTTTTATTCCGTTCGCGCTGCCGAACATGCCGATTTAGCATTCTCGCGGACAATATGTCCCGAGTTGCATAAAAGTTTCTCAAAAATGTTGCAGGTCTTTCTTGTGCACCTAAAAAGTCCTCATTTATGTTATGTTCTCATTTTGGTAGTAGTTTTCTCTTTTTGGAGCATGGACCACTTCCATTTTCTCTCCTCTGTTATTTTTTTTTTTTTTTGGGGTGGGGTGACCAATTTGGGCGGTGGTGTGGTGTGTCCATTTTCTGAAGCAAAGCATTGTCCCTTTGCCATAGGCATTATTGTCTGTCTTCTCTTTCTTGTCATGTTGTTGTTGGTGGCCAGGCCATGTGGTGGCGGCCATTTTGTGTATGCTTCCTTTGTGATTTATTTTGCCATGTTGTTGTTGGTGGCCAGGCCATGTGGTGGAGGCCATTTTGTAAAGTTGTCCATGTTGTTGTTGGTGGCCAGGCCCTATGGTGGTGATCTTTTTGTGTATGCTTCCTTTGTGATTTATTTTGCCATGTTGTTGTTGGTGGCCAGGCCATGTGGTGGAGGCCATTTTGTGTATACATCCTTTGTGATTTTGCCATGTTGTTGTTGGTGGCCAGGCCATGTGGTGGCGGCCATTTTGTGTATGCTTCCTTTGTGATATATTTTGCCATGTTGTTGTTGGTGGCCAGGCCATGTGGTGGAGGCCATTTTGTAAAGTTGTCCATGTTGTTGTTGGTGGCCAGGCCCTATGGTGGTGATCTTTTTGTGTATGCTTCCTTTGTGATTTATTTTGCCATGTAGTTGTTGGTGGCCAGGCCATGTGGTGGAGGCCATTTTGTGTATACATCCTTTGTGATTTTGCCATGTTGTTGTTGGTGGCCAGGCCCTATGTCGGCGGCCATTTTGTGTGTCCTTCCTTTGTGCTTTTGCCATAGGCATAGGCCTCCAACCTTGTGGCCTACTCTGGCAGTAGGCCATAGGTACTACTCATAGTAGGGTCATGAAAGTTAATCAACTGTTTTTGTGGTGTACCCTTAATGTGAAAATCATGGATGTCTTGGATTGATATAGAAAATCTTATTTTTATGTGTGGGGTATTTCTGGTTTTGGGTGTGTTTAAACTTTAAATACTCTGTCAATTTCTGCCATTAGGTAACCCTAGGAATACAGCTTGGGTAGTTTTGGTAACTTCGCACCATGTGAGCACGTGAACTTACATTTTTTGTCGTGTTCGCGCACTCAATGTACTTGCTCGGGAACGCGAACACGACTTTTTATTCCGTTCGCGCTGCCGAACATGCCGATTTAGCATTCTCGCGGACAATATGTCCCGAGTTGCATAAAAGTTTCTCAAAAATGTTGCAGGTCTTTCTTGTGCACCCAAAAAAACAGAATTTGTCATTTGGTTGTTGTTTTGGGAGCCTGGGCAGGGGTTTCTTTGTGTGTGTTTTTGCGGTGTTATGTTTACAACCTCTGTCTTAGCCATGGGCTATTTATTCCTTGCACATTAACCTGTCATGTGCAGCAGGCATCCTCGTTTTTCTGTCCATATTGGTATCTATAGGCCTGCTTGACTTTATTGGTTCTTTCTGGACTTCATGTGGCCTTTGAGCTGTGGTGCTGCTGGACTGGTATTATTAGTCTTCTGTTTTGTCTTTTATACATTGACCTGTGTGTCTTTCAATTGTTCATGTTGCCTTACTGCTTGTTTGACTGATGTTGTTCTGCCTTCTTTACTTGTAGGTGCACAAAAAAGACTGAGGAGGTGCTGGTTGTTTTTTCATCCATCGCTCGTTCTACTGCCAGACGGACGTCCTTCAGTTGTACGCCACGTGTGGTGTGTGACTCATCTGACCAGACATCTCTGCAATTTGTGCTGCTGTGAGCTGACTGACATCAGAAGAAGATGGGCCCTAAGAAAGCTACCAGGTCCTCCACCACAAAGAAAGTTGCTGCGAAGAAGGAACAGCAGAAGGAAGTGTCACTTAAGTCTGGTATGGACCCCAAAACCTTTTTTGGCACCCCAAAAGGTACGCCTGCAGCAGCGGGGTCTGGGGTGCAAGCTGGGACCAGCACATCTGCATTAGTGGGGGCAAGCCAGCATCCCAGGGCCAAGCACATGATGAGGGTCGAAGAGGTAGCCAGCCTTCTGCTTGCGAGCAGTGATACTGAGCCAGAACTAAACTTATCGCTGTCTCAAAGTAGTACACAATCCACGCAAGATGGAAGTGCTCAACAACCACCGCCAGCAGTAGATGTTCAACAACCACAACCACCGCCCGCAATAGGAGTTGTTCACCCACAACCACAACCACTTCCCGCAACAGTTGTTGAACAACCACAACCACCGCCCGCAACAGTTGTTGTTGAAAAACCCCAGCCCGCAATAGTACTTCCTCAAGAACAACAACCACCATCTCCGCACCAAATAGTAGTAGTTGTTCCTCCCGAAGTCGGGGCAGTTCAGGAAGTAGAGCCTCCTTCCGAGCAAGAAGAAGAGGAAGCCACTTCTGTAGGTGATCTATTTCCTTTGAATTCACCAAGGGAAAGGAGGGTTAGTGCATCGAGTTCTTCGCAAAGCATCCCTTCCGATGACCTTGATACGGATTGGCAGCCACAACTATCTGCGCATTCAAAGGAGAGACATCCCAAGAAGACCATGCTAGGAAAAAGGAAGTTTCCAGGCAGGCTTGAACTTATGGAGGTCGATGTAGGTGAGCAGGATACTGCTGGTGATAAAGACGGGTCTGACACTGTCATCATCACAAGCGTTATTCCTGGTGCAGAGGATGTAGAGACAAACATTTTCACCCTATCCAGAAATGCTGCAATGACTGATGAGCAGGTACCACGCATAACTCCTACACACTCAACACCCACAGTAACACCAGCTCCAATTTTTTCAACAGCGAAGGCCCGGCAGCATCCGACATCCAGCAGAAGCGCCACTTCAACAGAAGGAGGTAGTGGCAGTACTAGGACTGAGCTGTCCCATAGTGAAATTCCACAATCCTCCAGTCCATCCGGCATTGGCAGTGGGTCCTCCTCTTCCTATGGCAGGAGACAAAAGTTTACCTCCCCAGTGTGGGACTTCTTTACGGTTCACCCAGTTCAGGAGAACATTGCTGTATGCACCATTTGTCATGCCAATGTTAGTCGTGGTAAGCTTGGTACAAACTATGGGACTGGAGGCCAAACGACCCATTTGAAAAAAACACACGTGATCAGGTGGGAGAACCACCTTGCAAGCTTAAAAAATGTTAGCACTCGTGTTGGTGGGGATACAGTGGTACAAGGTCCACTCATGGTTGATCAGGAGGTAGAAGAAGAGGGAGACGATGACCTTCTATCTAGGAGTGGTACACAATCGACCCCTGTCGCCAGTACTGGAGTGGTAAAGACCACATCCTCCGCATCTGCAACTTCTCAGTGGCACCAGAGTCAGCTGGAAACACCAAGGAGTGCAAAGTCTGCGATGCAAGGTGGTCCGTCTAGCACAACTCAAAGACATGCAAAGCAGCTTACCATTCCTAGCATGTTAAGGCAGGAGGGAAAGTACGAGCGGAACCACCCAGTAGCACGTTTATACAATGCCAAACTTGCGAAAATGTTAGCACTGGACCTTCTCCCATTTTCATTTGTTGAGGCTGTTGGATTTCTGGAATTAGTGGCAACCCTCTGCCCAAAATGGAACGTTCCCAGTCGCTACTATTTTGCCCGAGTGGCTGTTCCAGCACTACACCACGATGTGCTGGAATTGATTGGGAAAGCCTTACAACAGAGTGTTGTCCATTGTATCCACCTGACAACAGACATGTGGAGCAGTTGCGATGCTACAGATTTCATGTGCATCACCGCACACTGGATCTCTTTTGCAGGTGTTAAAGACAAGTTAACTTCAGGCCTCCGTGACGTTGCTGGAATTTTTAATGATACGCGCAGACATGCAACTATAGCCATGTTTGGTATGGACAAAAGTCATACTGCTGAAAACATTTTGTCTGACTTTAATGACAAGGTCTTTGAATGGCTGAAACCAAGAGGCCTTAAGATTGGTTTTGTTTCCACCGACAATGGCAGTAATGTAGTGAAGGCAATGAGAGAAGGACATTATTTCAGGGTACCCTGTTTGGCACACTGCATAAACTTAGTCGTGCAAGACTTTCTGAAAAATGAAGCCAAAGTCAGCAACATAATGGCCATCTGCAGAAGAATATGCACGCACTTTAACCATTCTTTCAAAGGACGGAAGCTGCTACGGGTCATTCAGCAAGAGCATAGGTTGCCAGTCAAAGCACTGATACAGGAGGTCCCAACACGTTGGAACTCAACTTATTTCATGCTTGAGCGTCTCTTTGAGCAGTACATCCCACTGAATGCTTATGTCATGTCAAGAAGATTAGGGGATCCTACTGTTAATCTTAAAGCCCTGACCATTGAGATGTGGCAGTGGGACCTCATTAAATGCATCACAGAGATGCTCCAACCCTTTGAGGTCTTCACACGTGCAGTTAGCAGGGAGGACTGTACTATGGGCCAAGCCATCCCATTGTTGTACATGCTTGAGCAACAGGTGAAGGAGGTCTGTGAAACATACGAAGGTGACAAACAAAAAGTTGATGCATATACCTTAGCCAAGGGCTTAGTCAACCGCTTGTGTGAAAATGTAAGGCTCAACAATATTGTGTCAGGTGAACATTACATAACTGCAACAATCTTGGATCCACGGTACAAATTATTTGTCAGCAGTAACGAAGTAATTCCATTTTCAGATGAGGATGTTGACAAGTACAAAACTTCCATAGCTGCGGAAGCTAATGAGTTAGAAACTGAACGGCTGTTACTTAAAGGCCTGCCACTGCCAGCCCAGGCCAGTCCAAGTACTCCTGACGCAAGTTCTTCACAGCGTGAGAGCAGTGCGTCTGCTTTCCAGCAGGCACCAACAGTACCAAAAGCAGCACCTACACGATCTGATTCAGCAGACCCAACCAAAAGCATAACTGCTTTTTTTCTACAGAAAGGGATGGGTAAGTCCGTTGCTGTTGCAAAGGGAAAAGAGGACCAGCAAAGCCGAGCACCAATGAACATTGAGCGGATGGTTCAGGCCTATCTGGATGACACAACAGAGGTGTTCATGGAGCAAAGCCCATTGGTCTATTGGTATGAAAGAAGGAGACAGTGGCCAGTGCTGAGCAGGCTGGCGATAAAGTATCTGGCTTGTCCTGTAGCCAGTGTCTCCTCTGAGCGGGTTTTCAGTGCTGCTGGTGCCATTGTCACATCGAAAAGGACTAGTCTCTCCCCCAAAAGCGTGGAGCGGCTGACAATGATAAAAATGAATCAACGCTTCATACCACCAGACTATCAAGTACGTGAATCACCGCCGGATGAAGAAAGCGAGTGTGAAGAAGACGTCCTCACTACTGGGTTACATGACCTACTTCTGTCTGAACGCACAGAGTTTGAGGACGAGCTCCTCTTCCCTGACAACTAGGACAGGTATATTAAAGGAATGATGCAATGCATTGCATAGGATTGTTTAGCCGACTCTGAGCAAATGTGCATGGAATTAAAGTATACTAGTAGTAACTTCAGACTCACGTGATGGGCAATTTTCCCATGTTATTTAATAATATAAATTATTTATGCACTTGTGACCCTACTACTACAGGTGCAGTCAGTACTTAATTTATCGTTCGTAGTTCATGTTCATGTTGCACAACGTACATTATTTGGTGAAACAGTCCCCCCTCCACCCCCCCAACAAACACAAATGAACTTCAAATGTTTTCTTGTGAAAATATCTTTGTTTTATTTTTATATTTTCATAATGATAATAGAAAAATAAAATATATAACAAATGTAACCCCCTGACCCAGAGCTGTCCCTACCCTCCCCTAACCCCAACCAAATTTCAACCCAAATGTACACCCCAACTCCCACATCCCACCCACCAACAAAAGGATTAAAAAAGGGGCAAAAAACAGGGTCCATTTCAAAGCCGGCGGGCTTTCAGGTGTTTGTCCACCAGTATCTTCACACGCTCCTCTAGACCGTCCTCCTGCTTCTTCCGCTCCTCCTCCAACTTCGCTACCCGGCGGAGAATCTTTGCTTTGAAATCACGGCACCTACACTTGCATGCATGTTGTTGTTGTTGTTGTTGTGGGGGGGCCGCCGAAGATGTAACAATGCGGCGGCGGGCGGCTGCCTGACCATGGCGACGTAGTCCTGCAGGCTTGGGGCCCGGGGCATTGGAAGAGGCAGCAGCTGCTGCCGCCGCCTCCTCCTCCTCCTCCTCGGCCTGATCCACCAGCCGGCGGTAGGCCTCTACAATTGCCTGCAGTTTCCGCTGCCGGGCCCGGACTGCCAACTCCTTCCTTGTTGGTTTTTGGGAAGGAGTAACTATAAAGAAAGAAACAGAATTGTTAATCCAAACTCCCCGCAAATCAAGAACACAACATTGATTCAACACATAGTGGGCGGCACAGTAGCACTAGCAAGCAAGCTGAGTACCAGAAATTGTGTTGCGTCTATCTTGAACATTCTACAGCCTCTATTAATTTTTCGGACTTTTTGTCACGGCATTATGCCTGCCCTATTAGCATGGGTGTACTTCAACGGTCACACACATTAGAACGAACACCTGTCTTTTTCATATCTCCTTTTGTTCCGGGAAGGCGGGAACACTCTCAAAGTAACATTAATTAACAGGGGGCAGCTAGTAGCACATGTCTAGTAAAGACTATAATACTTTATACCGCGCAACAAACCTTATTTGGTTTGTGTTTCACCAGCAACGACCCATGCACCCAGTCGTCCCCTCCTTCCCTTGCCTTTGGGTTTGCCCAAAACACCGCTGCTGCTGAGACTATCCACTAACCACCGGTATTGGGTGTGTCTCCCAACCACGCTGGCAGCTGTGTTTTCCCCTTTACATGCTTTAACAACAACCCATGCATCCGACTGCTATCAGGCACTTGCATTCCTGTAGTGGTAATGCTTAGCATGCTAATGACAAGTAAAGGTAACATCATATATTTTCCAGTAGAGTACAGTGAGAAAGTTTTCCCCTCCCACCAAGTAATGCAGATCACTATTGAATGTAACTTACCATCGCCCGCCGCTGTTGGCTCCCCCCCCACTGCTGCTGGTGTAGGTGCCTCTGTTCCTCCTGTCCCCGCCGGGATCGCTGAAGCTGCGCCGCTGTCCCCGTCGGCACTGGTCGATGGTAAGGGTTCTGCACCTATAAAAATAAGTACACCTTTTTAGATGGATGCACAGCCCCCTTTGTATTTGTTCACCAAGAATGGAGTTCTTCAAAACAGTGAAGTCCAACGTACGTAATCAGTATGAGTCCACATTGCATAGTACAGCAGAGTCACTACACATATTATTAGCATTCATTGTTATGGTATGGTACCCAAGCTCATCTCATCTGTCCTGCTACTCTAGTCCTTGGAAATTGGAAGTGAACTATGTAACCTTTGTACATCAATGTATCCAGTTTTGCGCATGTGTTAACTCGCAGCTTGTTGCGCAGTACGAGAAGACGCTCTGGGGCAACACATCATTGTTCAATGCATACACCTGAAGAGGTGGGAAAGTAAAAGGGCCCGTATTTAAGTTTTCTATGTGGATTGTGGGATAGAGTTTGCTTACAGGTTACAACTTCTTTTTAGCATGGCTGCATAAAACTGGCATAAATGTATTTAATACTGTCTAACGTGCACCACTTTTGTCATTATTTTTCGGCAGGTGAGAAGATTGCCTTCTACGAAGCGGACATTTCCATAGCTTACAAAAAAAGAGGAATATCTGACCAGTATACGTTGGTGAGAGGTCTCCGATAGTTGCCACATTTCCCTATTGTGCACTAGTAGCTGTACAAATGTTGATTACTTTATTATGCCTGTTTTAACTCTGGATTTTTTCTGGTGGGCCCTTCAACGTATTGGACGGAACAACTTAAAAACATTGATGTTACTTACTTACTTCTAACAAAATAAAGCTTTTGAATGACCACTTTGACTCTGAAGTTTATTTTCAGTGTCTGTTGTCTTAGAGACTCACACGAGTGAGTGAGCAAAAGGGGGTTTCTTAGGTAACGGTTTGTGTCCTAAAAGCATTCGGCATCTTGGTATTGGGGTTCAGGAGTGTGATTTGAACAATAGACCAATGACTCAGGCCATATAGGCTGACGTTCAGTGAATTGTGCGTTCCTCAGAGTTCTGTGACTGAGGTGTAAGTAAGGTCCAACCAGCCTATCAGTACCAACAACATCCAATTTTCGTGTGCATAGTTACATAGTTGTGTAATATGTATATAACTCCATAGGAGATAGAAGAATACCCACAAGACTAGTAGTGGTATACTAACGTTTACAAAAATACTAGACAAACATCATTCTGGATGCCTACTTGGTTGCTGTCAATTGACAAAGCACTGCAGACACATTACAGAGGAAAAAACAAGCACTGTTGGACTTACTGGGGACAGCAGCAGGATCCTCAGTAGAGGAGCTCTGTGTAACTGGTGGTTCACCCGCCGACTCGGTCCCTGTATTCTGCTTGCCCCTGGGTTCTGTGGTTGATGTAAAAATTAAAATAATAAACAAAGATAAAAACATTGAGTGATGTGAAACATAGACATCATTGCAAATCACACTGCTACAGTGGAACAGAGCCGGAGGCAACAAATCCATGCCAGGGGCCGCAACGCAAATATGTATACATCCTTAGAGTATTATTAAATTAAGGATATCTATTGGTGCGGTGGCCCCTGAAGTTTGGTGCCCCTGTGCAGTTGCACAGCTTGCACATGCCCCCTCGAACCGGCCCTGGCTGAGGTAAGAAGAACAAAGTAACGTTAGCATTCTTTGCAAGAAAAGGATTCCATTCATGCAGAAGAGAAGGCCGTGAAAAAAATGCTACAATATGCAAACAACGTACAATTATCCATCCACCGCTATTTCACTGACGGACAAAGGAAGGACAAGACTCTATTAATAGCATTAACTAACTTCAGTTCTCAACAATAAAGAAAATCTCACATCAATAAACAGCAACAGCTAGCGCCAAGTTGAAACAACACGCAAGAGCCAGTGAAGAAGAAAAACACTGTCATACAATGACAGTAGATATACCAGAATACATCGCAAATGTAACTAGGGGCAACAGTCATCGCGTTACTTATTCAGCCAATATTTACAAAGATACAATAACAATATTTATACAACTATATATATATATATGTATATATATATATATATATATATATATCTATATGTATATATATATATATATATATATATATATATATATATATATATATATATATATATATATATATATATATATATATAGATATATATATATATATATATATATATATATATATACACACTTTATTTTTGGGGTAGCCACTCACCAAGACCCACAACCTCCACACCAAGCAGGTCCAACAGGTCCTGCTCCCGGTCCAAAATGTCGGCCCAGCGGTGGGACAGCTGATGGTGGGTACGCCGGATACCGGAGCAGCGGAAGACTGCACGGCGCACCTTCGCCCACCGCCGGAGACGCTCTTCAATGCGCTGGTATCCGGAGCCGGGCCTGCCGCCTGCTGCCAAAGTCAAGGGGAGGTGACGTTGGATAAAAAAGACCAGGGCGGCCACCTCCTCCTCCCCAAAAAGTTGGCGGGGCGTCACTCCTGCCGGGCGCATTCTGCCGCAAGGCAGCCTGGTTTTTTTAGGCACAGCCGCCTTGCCCTTTGAGCCGCCGATTCTGCTGGCACCCTTCACCATGGTTCTGGGTGGAGGGGAGAAGGAAAGTTGAAGACAAAAAGGTTAGGGGAAGAAAGAAGAAAGATAAAAGAAGGAAGTAATATAAAACAAGAGAAAAGTTGCAAAAAAAGTGGTAAAAGTAAAAATAAAATGAGAAATATAAACCTAGGCACAGACAGAAATAGGTAAGAAGTAAAGAAAGTTAGAAAAACTGAGGGAAAAGACCAGGATGGAAGAGATAGGAGTGAGATGCTGAAGTAGGCCCAAAACCATAGCCAGAGTGTGAAATCGAAGATGGCTCTGCCCGTCGCGACCGCCGCGGTAAGTTCGCGCGATATTTGACGCGATCACGCACTTTGGCAGTGCGAACGAGAAGATGAGTTCCCGAACATGTCTAACACAACGCGAACACGTTACTTGTGACCCGGAACCGGAAATAAGGGAACGCAAGCGGGCGGGACAAACCTCATTGAGTAACTTAGCGCGCTAGCTATTGCGAGCATGCAGGCAGCGCCCCGAACACGCGCACCGCGCTCCCGAAGACGAAAAACGGCGCGCGAACGGGTCTAGCAAGCTACTACGCATGTCCGCGGAGCTACACGTAGCTCGCGGAGTGCAAGTGCGTCTTCGCGTAGCTTCGCGGAGTGCGGCTACGCGAACTACGCCCAGGGTTACTGTAATGCCAGAAACCGGTCCTGGGAAGCTTGATTCCGGTCCAGGGAAGAGATGGCTTGGCAGTTCGGGCTGGACTGTTCCCATGAGGCACAGGGTCAGACTGATTTGCATATGGCCATGTCTGAACTGGGGTGGCGGAGTGAGCTAAAGAACGGTGATGGATTAAACCCAGATCAGTTGACTGGGGGTGAGTGTTTGTATTGTCAACGCTCCGTCCATCATCCCCTTTGGTTTTTCTTTGTTCGCCCTAAGTTGGCAGGGTATGCTCAGACGTGAGTCCCTTGCTCACTTTGCCACTGGATTCAAGCAAGCCCGGCTGAAGACAGCTGTAATGCCAGAAACCGGTCCTGGGAAGCTTGATTCCGGTCCAGGGAAGAGATGGCTTGGCAGTTCGGGCTGGACTGTTCCCATGAGGCACAGGGTCAGACTGATTTGCATATGGCCATGTCTGAACTGGGGTGGTGGAGTGAGCTAAAGAACGGTGATGGATTAAACCCAGATCAGTTGACTGGGGGTGAGTGTTTGTATTGTCAACGCTCCGTCCATCATCCCCTTTGGTTTTTCTTTCGATATTTCAAAATAGTCAACAACTTAATGACAATCCCGACGCGTTTCGGCTTTATGCCTTGCTCACGGCAATAACGTTTTTCACGTTACCATTTCATATTTAAATACATACAAAGAAAGTGAAAAGCCGACTACACCCTGATCTTTTGTTTATATTTCGGCCATTATCGCATAGTCATTTAATCATTGCATATGGCAACATTGCACAAGTCCCTTAAGCCATTGATATTGCACATATTACGCACAACTTGATACAATAATTCACATCTCGTCCCAGTGGGCTTAACCTTTAAATTCTTTTAAATGCTTTGCATAATTCATATCGCCACATTATTTACACAGGGTACTTCACATTCTGGATACCACATAAATCCTGCGCCTACCACAATGGGCATAAGTGTAGTTCTCTGATAAAATACACGTTGGCAAATCCTATTTACACTAAATCCTGCCCCAGTGGGCATATAAATGATTATCTAATGTAATTCATCCATACTAGTTTATTATCGCCTTTCCCCTGCAGAAAAATAAATACAACTCAGCAGCATTACATAAGTTACAATGTATCTCCTCCAATGGCAGTAGAACCTTTACAACAATTAATGTCCTGAGTTGTCGATGACAAGGATGACAACATCAGATGGTTATTCCCATATACCCTTGAAACGATGTTGAAAAAAGTGCCTGTGCCTGTGTGAAAAATATATAAATAAACCATTACCATTAAAAGCCATACTGAGGGAAATTACAATACAGATATCATATTGCTCTTAACTGCTCAAGTGAATTGCTAATTCTTCATTGGAATTTAATCCTTTTAACATTATGGTCTCAAAATCAATAATGTATTTCGATTCCAATTTTCTCAGAATAGGTTTTGTGTTACCTCCCCTGATATCCAAATCAACAGCATCAATTACCATCATTTTCAATAGATTTTCATTTTGAAAGTGAAAATCGAAAAAGGGACGTGCCACTGGGTTTTGTTTGTTGTTATGACGGATGGCACGCACATGTTCAAGTACACGCTTTTTGGCCTGATGAATTGTACTACCTATGTACATCTTCTGGCACGGGCACATTAAAGCATACACACTTGGAGGTCGATTAGGATGGCGGACGGAAACGGGTACTGTCCGCCATGTTCGGGGAAATTAAACTCCCGGCAGCGACGCGGAGAATCCACGGTTGCGATTAGGATATTCATGTCAAGAAACTCTGACCGCGGCGGACGGATCACATCAAACACCATCCGCGGTGGACGGAACACATCTAACACCGTCCGCGGCGGACAGACCCAAATGAACACCCACCGCCGCGGACGGACATGACCGCGGAAACAGCCACATTTACCGCCATACCTGTGAAAACTCCGTGTCCGCAATTAGGATAACGCCGCCTGTACCACGGTACGCACAGCCATCCACGTCCGCGGCGGAAAGAATGCAACGAGAAACAGTGCATCACTGCGGAAGGCCAACACGAACAACATCCCTACCGTCAAACCAATGTCAAATAAGTGTGCCGCCAGTAAATAGCAAACACACGAAAAAGGACAACCCCCACCTGAAACACCAACACCAATCACAATACACTATGACACCCCCCAAGTACCCAATAATGCACACTAGTCAACACACCCACCTACCACCTGACTGCCAACAACCATTGAGACACGACTATAAAATGACACCCACCCACTACCACAATCCTTTGCATCACAGCATTGCTGCTAGAAAGAGGCCCTATACGATCTACAGCATACTCAAATTGAAGACACACAACCACCACCCTACCACACCCACCACACAAACACCCACCACACCATTCCTACACACTGAGCACCACACACCATGGCACCCAAAAAAAACCCTAAATTCACGGAGACCGAGTTGAAGGTAATGGTCGATGAAATTCTCCGTGTTGAGCCCCACATATTCGGGGCCCAAGTCCAGCAGACCACCGTGGCGCAAAAGAATCACATGTGGGACAGAATCGTCAGTCGGGTGAATGCGTCAGGGACCGTGCCAAGGACAAAGCACGAAATACAGAGGCGTTGGCATGACCTGAAAACCAGGGTGAAAGGCATCCGCGCCAAAAACCATGCGAGAGCCATTCACACTGGCGGCGGAACACCCCCGGAGCCCATACCCTACACCGATTGGGAGGAGAAGGTGCTGGTTATACTTCACCCAGAGAGCCTAGACGGACTTGAGGAAGGAGAAGAGGCTGGTAAGTACAAACCAAGCACCACGATCAGTACGACATGGTCAGCCTCACACAACTGAGAAGACACATCTCCCAGGCCCCAACCCATTCACGTCGGACACATACTCACCAAAATGTAAATGGCTACCAACATGCCCCCATGTCCATAGGGAGGGTGGTGGTGGTGGGTGGGGTGTGTGAGAGGTCACAACTACAACTCCCAACAGGCCCCCATGTCCACAGGGAGGGTGGTGGTGGAGGGTGGGGTGTGTGAGAGCTCACAACTACAACTCCCAACATGCCCCCATGTCCACAGGGAGGGTGGTGGTGGTGGGTGGGGTGTGTGAGAGGTCACAACTACAACTCCCAACAGGCCCCCATGTCCACAGAGAGGGTGGTGGCGGAGGGTGGGATGTGTGAGAGGTCACAACTACAACTCCCAACAGGCCCCCAAGTCCACAGGGAGGGTGGTGGTGGAGGGTGGGGTGTGTGAGAGCTCACAACTACAACTCCCAACAGGACCCCATGTCCACAGGGAGGGTGGTGGTGGTGGGTGGGGTGTGTGAGAGGTCACAACTACAACTCCCAACAGGCCCCCATGTCCACAGGGAGGGTGGTGGCGGTGGGTGGTGTGTGTGAGAGGTCACAACTACAACTCCCAACAGGCCCCCATGTCCACAGGGAGGGTGGTGGTGGAGGGTGGGGTGTGTGAGAGGTCACAACTACAACTCCCAACAGGCCCCCATGTCCACAGAGAGGGTGGTGGTGGTGGGTGGGGTGTGTGAGAGGTCACAACTACAACTCCCAACAGGCCCCCATGTCCACAGGGAGGGTGGTGGTGGAGGGTGGGGTGTGTGAGAGGTCACAACTACAACTCCCAACAGGTCCCCATGTCCACAGGGAGGGTGGTGGTGGTGGGTGGGGTGTGTGAGAGGTCACAACTACAACTCCCAACAGGCCCCCTGTCCACAGGGAGGGTGGTGGTGGAGGGTGGGGTGTATGAGAGGTCACAACTCCCAGCGCTCCCATCTCATGTTGTGAGTGTGAATATTTGTATATTAGCGTTTTTTAAAATCTGTGACTAAAAACGGACTTTTAATTGTAAAATTGCTCGCATTGCCCACACTCACCATCACAACACCCTAATGACTGCTGCAACGCCGTCATAGGAGACGCTCTCTGATCCGCCTTCCCTCTGAACGCTAGAGGGAGGACACCACTTCCTGTTTCCAAACTGCTGGGCGGTTAGCGCTCTAGCAGCTGGGTCTCTCGGGGCTACTTAGGTGGAGCCTGACTTCCTGGCGCTGCGGTAGGAGGTAGTGGCAGTACCTCGTGAACCGCTTGCTCGCCACAGGCTACAGCACTGAGCTAGCGCTCCCATCTCATGTTGTGAGTGTGAATATTTGTATATTAGCGTTTTTTAAAATCTGTGACTAAAAACGGACTTTTAATTGTAAAATTGCTCGCATTGCCCACACTCACCATCACAACACCCTAATGACTGCTGCAACGCCGTCATAGGAGACGCTCTCTGATCCACCTTCCCTCTGAACGCTAGAGGGAGGACACCACTTCCTGTTTCCAAACTGCTGGGCGGTTAGCGCTCTAGCAGCTGGGTCTCTCGGGGCTACTTAGCCCTCGCCTTCCTGTGAGCGCGCAGCGATCGCGCGCAGTGGAGCCGAAGCTACGCCGAAGAGTAGCCAAAGAGTGGCCCGTCTGCGCCCGTCCGCGTCAGGACGGGGCCAGGGGCCACCCACCCTGTCCCCATGTCCCTTCACCTCTCCTGTGCCCTGGCCTCATCTGAAGACTCTCACATCAGGTACTCTCCCCAATTCTTATGATCCCTCCGCCCCCAGGACCACTACCGATGTGTAAGCAGTGGCTGGCCCAACTCCGTAGGACTTATTTCCTGCTGTCAGTGTGGTTTCCAAGCCACTCCTAATACTATCATACCAGGGTCTTTACCCACTTCCAAGTCAGTAAAGAAAGGCTGGAAAAGTTTTTTACTTAATGTTCGCTCTCTTCCGCGTCACCATATTGAATTATGGGACACTATTTTCAGCCTCAAACCAGAAATATGCTTCCTAACGGAAACTTGGTTAAAAGCCCATACTACTCCATCTGTTATGACAGGAATTCCTACAGGGTACAAAATCCTGAGACAAGACCGCCCAATAAAAAATGGTGGCGGCACTGCCATAATACACAAAGACAGCCTCCGCATTACCGTACTAGAACAAGCCTTACTTCCTTCTATGGAAATAATGATCTTCAAAATAAACACTGGAAACAAAAACCACTGGAAGGGCGCCTTAGTCTACCGTCCTCCTGGCGCCGATACAAGTTTTTCACTAACTCTTACTGAAATACTTGCTCCTCATATGAAAGCAAGAGAGCATTTCATCCTACTTGGAGATTTTAATTTCCACACAGACATACCAGATGACCCTGGCACTAAGCTCCTACTGGCAGACCTCGCCCTCCTAGGCCTACATCTACGGAACAGTGGTCCTACCCATAGAGGTGGCCACACCCTAGATCTTAATTTTTCTAATGATCCGTCAATTTATTGCCATCCCCCCAAATCAGTACACTGGTCCAACCACAGCATGCTGGAATTCTCCTTCACGCAACTGACCGAACCCCCCGAACCCCCTGCCACCATGAGCATCAATCGTAGACCTTGGCATAAGGTTACTTCAGAAGCATTTGTAGAAACCTGGAAAACACCAACTTTTTCCGGCTCTGACAACTCTGATTCGGCCCTTGATAAATTAAACACCACCCTCCTCGACACAATTAACCTTCTAGCCCCTCAAAAACTGGTCAAATTACCAACGACTAACAACAAAAGGGAAATATGGTATACGGAAGCATTAAAAACTGAAAAACAAAAGTGCAGAAAACTAGAAAAACGATGGAGGAAGAACCACTCCAGTAAAAGCAAAGAGCTCTACCAAGAAGCTGTTTCCTCTTATCATAAAAACATAAAAAAGGCAAGAAAAACCAGCCTTCAATCCCAAATAGATGAAGCAGATAACTCTTCCAGAGAATTATACAAAATCCTGAGATGCTTCACTAATCCCACAGCATGTGAAAGTCCGGACACTTTCTCTCAGGATTTGTGTAATAAGATCTCACAGTTCTTCGTGGATAAAATTGATACCATCTATAATAAAATATTGGCCAAACACCCCAACAACACAGAGATGGTTGATGTTCTTTGTCCACGATCTAACTCTGAGACCTTTACCCATATTCCAGAAATCTCCGAGGGTGACACACAATCTCTATTAAATACAATAAAAACTGGGTCCCCCCTCGACCTGCTTCCTCCCAGAGTGATGAACATGCTTAGCAATGCTCTCTGCCCCACTATTCAAAAAGTTTTGAACCTATCCTACAAAGAAGGTAAACTTCCGCAGCAATGGAAAGAGGCAGTGGTGAATCCCATTCGGAAAAATGCCACCTCCCCTTGGACAGAGCTCCCCAACCTTCGTCCTATCTCTCTGCTGCCGCTCCTGAGTAAACTGGCCGAGAAGCATGTTAATACCCACCTGACCAGTTTCATAGAGGAGACAGGGGGCCTGGACCATTCTCAATCTGGGTTCAGGCCCAACTACAGCACCGAATCAGCTCTCCTCTCCGTGACCGACAACATCAAGATGTCACAGGATAGAGGAGGCTCAATGATTCTGGTGCTGTTAGACCTGTCGGCCGCCTTTGATACTGTGTCCCACAAGATCCTCGTGAGCCGTTTACAGGGAGTGGGCATAGGAGGACAGGCCCTTTCTTGGCTGGAGAGCTTTCTGTCCGGGCGCTCACAATCCGTCAGCTTGGGACCATATCGCTCCTCTTCAAGGATGCTCACGAAGGGGGTGCCACAGGGCTCATGCCTAAGCCCCACATTATTTAATGTGTACGTGGCCCCCCTTGCTGAGATTGTGAGAAAATATGGATTCACCCCGGTGTCCTACGCTGACGACACCCAACTTCTCTACCCTTTCCACTCCCTAAACACCAATGTTAGAGATAATTTCGCGGAAGGCATGAGGGCCATATCCAACTGGATGGCGGTCAACCGCCTCCAATGCAACGTTGGAAAAACGGAGCTAATGCTCTTTGGAAAAGCGTCCATACTATGGTCCCCCGACTGGTGGCCCTTAGACCTGGGACCAGTACCAACCCCAAAACTAACAGTAAAAAATCTGGGGGTGAAGTTAGATCAAAATTTAACCTTGATGGAACATGTGAGTACAGTTGCTGGGGCATGTTTCCACACAATTGGTCTGTTAAAGCGAGTCTTCCCATACTTATCAGATAACTACAGAAAGACCCTAGTGCAGACTATGGTGATAAGTAAAATTGACTATTGCAATGGACTCCTGATACAAGCCAACGAGAGCGCCATAAATCGCCTCCAGGTAGTCCAAAACACAGCGGCAAGACTGGTTTTGAATGCCCCCCCTAGAACCCTACTCCAAGCCCCTGCTGCGAGAACTTCATTGGCTGCCCATACGGCAACGCATTAAATTTAAAATCTGTTGCATGGTCCACAAATGCCTGTTCGGGAAAGCCCCCTATTATCTGACTCAAAGGTTGCCCCTTTACAAACCTGACAGAGCACTACGGTCGAGCAATCAATTGCTGATAAAAACCCCTCTGGTAAAAAAAACCAGACAAGGTGGCAGAGCCTTCTCTCTGGTAGGGCCTAATCTTTGGAACAACCTTCCCCCCGACCTAAGACAAATCTCTAACCATTCCTCCTTCAGGAAAAAGTTAAAAACCTGCTTATTCCTGGAAGAATAAATATTCATATGTTAGCTGAAAACCACAACCTCTGGTAACACCTGCCATGCCACATTGCGAGCCAAGCGCGGAGATACCCCGTAAGGGGTCGATTCTTGCGCTATATAAGAATATAAAATAAAAATAAACAACTACAACTCCCAACAGGCCCCCATGTCCACAGGGAGGGTGGTGGAGGGTAGGGTGGGTAGGGTGTGTGCGACAGGACTCTGAAATTTATACAAATTGATATGAACATGTAATGTCCACATTACTGACCTGCACAATCTTGTCCCTCAGGTGATCGAAATCTGACTGGGGAAACCAGCACCCGGCCGCAAGACTCGCCTCACACTCATACCGGACTCTCTGGGGACGATGACACAGGCAGCTCCGGTGCAGAGGATGGTGCGGGCCCAAGCAGACAGCCAGGGCCATCTGGCTCACAGGGAATCCCGGCCCGACAACCGTCGCATGTGTAACTCCAGCGACACCGGCCTCAGTGATCTGCAGAGTCACCACCACCACCACCACCACCACCACCACAAGTACCACCACTCCTGCCTGTGCCACCCTGCCTAACCCACCGCACGACGCAGGTCCATCGGCCTCCCACCCAAGCAGGGTGAGTGGGCCACAAAGGAGAGAGGCGAGGCCACAGCAGGCAATCAGGAGATCCACATTCCGCCGCACTGAGGAAGGACACCCACCCCATCCTGTGGCAGAGTCCCTTGAAGCCCTAGCCAGGTGCCAGGCTTCATACGACCGTGGCCAGGAACAGGCAGATCGTGCCCACCAGGACTCGGTGGACAACACGAACATGTTGCGTGAAATTTCGGGCCACCTTGCCCAGATAGTGGACATCATGGGCCAGCAGACAACAATGTGGAGGGAATGGATAGCCCGGAACAACCCCACCCCCCCTCAACCAATTGTCCTGGCGCCACGGCCAGCAACACCACCGCCACCGCCATCACCACCACCACCGGTGCCCCTGGCGACGGATGTGGCCCCTAAACAACCTGCCCCCCAGCTGACTCTGTTCCACCTCAAAGACGGAGGGGCCGTCCGAGGCTGGAAGTGGGTGAGAGCAGTGTGGGTGCGCCATCCACACGCTCCAAGAGGGGCCGCCAATGACTCTGACACTGCCTGAGCCAGCCATTCACCCTGGCAAGTATCCTGTCCCACATAGCCAATCATTGGCACATGTCTGCTGGACTAGCCTGACACCACCCAATGTGGTGTCAGCACGGACATTTCATCTGCCATTACCTTCAACTCCCACTCCCCCACCCCACACTTACTTGTAAATATTCACCAGCACAAATGCACAACCTGTAAATAAATGCCACTTACACACTCAATGATGTGTTGCCTCCATGTTTAATCACATGATTGCCTCAGAAACAGACGTAACCAGGTGCAGGGATCCAAGTCGTACATAATCATGCCGCTGCGGGAGTGACCTAGGGAAATTCAGAGACAGCAAACACACGTCAGGAAACAGATTCACACACATCACAACACACTGCACAGCAACATTCCACAAACTACACTCATCACAAAAGCATTGGATGAGAGGACACACATCATGGAGACTTGCATGTCCAAATAAATGAACACACACATATGCAACCATCACATACCAGAACACACAGCTGATGCAACCCACATCCACACAACACCAGCAAACATACATAAGGCATTGTCAACCGGCACAAGAGGTAGTTACTCACATTCAAGGGAAGTAGCGATCAATGAGCTGGCGCCTGTGGTCCACACCTTCCTCCTCACCACTATCCTCATCAGTCGACATGGGTGGGATGGGAGGCCGAGGAACTTCTTCGTCTTCAGGGTCCAAGAGCAGTTCAATGTCATTGCGCACGGCCAGGTTGTGGAGCATGCAGCAGGCAATCACGATCCTGCATACTTTGCCTGGTGAGTAAGGCAGGGCCCCTCCGGTCTTATCCAGGCACCGAAACCTAGACTTTAGCAGTCCAAAGGTACGTTCAACCACTCTACGTGTCCTTCCATGTGCATCATTGTAGCTCATTTCACCCGCAGTTGTAGGATTACGTATGGGACTCAGGAGCCAGGGCCGGTTTGGGTACGCCGAGTCGCCTATGTAGGGGGATGACAGACACAAATATCACAACCAGATTTGGGGGGTACCCCATGCCACACAGAGATCACAAAAGTCCCCATGGCAGACTCACCAACAAGCCACGCTTGACCGGGACGCAGATTTGCCATCAGTTGGGGGACAATGCTGCTCCGCATGATGTGGGCGTCATGTGCGGAGCCTGGAAATCTTGCGCACACATGGGAGATGATGTTGTCGGCCAGGCACACCACCTGCACGTTCAGCGAATGGAAGTGCTTCCGATTCCTAAAAACCTGCTCACGTGCCCGTGGTGGAATGATAGCGATATGTGTGCCATCAATGGAACCCACTACGTGTGGTATCTGGCCCAGTGCATAGAAGTCTGCTTTGACTGCTGACAACTCTTCCGGCCATGGGAAATGGATATAGTCATCCTTGTACAGCATCATAGCTTTTAAAACATCCCGAAGTACCATGCTGAACATGGACTGTGACATCCCCCCGGCATGTCCAACTGTGTACTGAAAGGTGCCAGTAGCAAAAAAGTGTAGTGCCGCCATAACCTTTGCTGTGTGTGTAATGGAACCAGGATACGTCCTTCGTGGCTGCAGATGAGGAGACAATTGGGCAACAAGCTCCATCAACCGACGTCGATCAAGCCGGAATTTCCTAATCACCTCCTCGTCAACCATATCCTCAAGCACAGTGTATGGCCGATGCACATTTGGAGCCCTCCTGTGTGGGAGAGAGATGTAACTTGAGTCAACTTGCAAACAACGCATACGTGTGCAACTACATCACATGTAAGCCAACATTAGCAAGAAGAAAATTTTTTAGGAGAATGGTCATATGTGTGACATCTCTGATAGTTACTACAATACGCAGTGGCCCTTTAACAATGTGCAGCCACTTGCAACAGGAAGTGTGTCAACACGTACAATGCAACTTAGTCACATGTCAACATTACTGACAATACGTGTGTCATGACCCTAATGTGTAGAAGCCACATCACAGACACACATGCAAGTGCATGCACACAAACGATAATGATACACACACACCATGTCATCATGCACCAATGCCAACACCAATAAGGGTGAGCATACGGTCATTACATGCATGGTGACACAACAGCCAACACACATACACTGAATGCATGTGTACCCCCACCATTGTAGTCACCTCGCCGGAACCACACACTGACAACAGATTCAGAATGTGGCCATACAGCCGTGATGTCATGTGTAGATGTGAAGATGTAATAACGTCTGTAGGGTCACACCCGACGTCAACACGTCGACATGCACATCTGTTGCACATTGTGTGCCCACCGATGGGCATAGTATGGACACACATGGAATAGTTCATGACATATGAAGTTTCCCTATCACGCTCACAACCCTCATGACGCAACTGCAGACAACACATCACGGTGCAGCGTCTGACAATATAAAATCATTGGCGCCGCCATGGCGGTGCACTGCTTCCGCTATTTTCGATTGGCCATACGCGGCCAGCGTTCCCTCTTCCCATTGGCTGCATGTGCACGGACCGTCACGGTCACACATCGGCAACCGCGCGTGCAAGCTTCCGGCACGGATGCTTCAGTTGCAACAATGTTCTATCACTGGCGCCACCATGGCGGTGCACGTACTCTGCGGGGGAGGTGCAGGCCTACACACCCTTTAGATGTAGTCAATGGACATGGCAGTTCATGTCCCCTCTTACAGTCACATTGCATCATCCACCGTCCACAGGCCGGACCAGCCCGGCCTAGGACCGGCGTGCCGGCCATGTCCACAACCGGCGTGCCGGCCATGTCAGCCACCGCCGTGCCAGGCCTGGCCTAGGACCGGCGTGCCGGCCATGTCAGCCACCGCCGTGCCAGGCCCGGCCTAGGACCGGCGTGCCGGCCATGTCAGCCACCGCCGTGCCAGGCCCGGCCTAGGACCGGCGTGCTGGCCATGTCAGCCACCGCCGTGCCAGGCCCGGCCTAGGACCGCCGTGCCGGCCATGTCAGCCACCGCTGTGCCAGGCCCGGCCTGGCACGGCAGTGGCTGACATGGCCGGCATGCCGGTTGTGGACATGGCCGGCACGCCGGTCCTAGGCCAGGCCTGGCACGGCGGTGGCTGACATGGCCGGCACGCCGGTTGTGGACATGGCCGGCACGCCGGTCCTAGGCCAGGCCGGTCCTAGGCCAGGCCTGGCACGGCGGTGGCTGACATGGCCGGCACGCCGGTTGTGGACATGGCCGGCACGCCGGTCCTAGGCCAGGCCTGGCACGGCGGTGGCTGACATGGCCGGCACGCCGGTTGTGGACATGGCCGGCACGCCGGTCCTAGGCCAGGCCTGGCACGGCGGTGGCTGACATGGCTGGCACGCCGGTCCTAGGCCGGGCCTGGCACGGCGGTGGCTGACAGGGCCGGCACACCGGTCCTAGGCCGGGCTGGTCCGGCCGGTGGACGGTGGATGATGCAATGTGACTGTAAGAGGGGACATGAACTGCCATGTCCATTGACTACATCTAAAGGGTGTGTAGGCCTGCACCTCCCCCGCAGAGTACGTGCACCGCCATGGTGGCGCCAGTGATAGAACATTGTTGCAACTGAAGCATCCGTGCCGGAAGCTTGAACGTGCGGTTGCCGATGTGTGACCGTGACGGTCCGTGCACATGCAGCCAATGGGAAGAGGGAACGCTGGCCGCGTATGGCCAATCAAAAGTAGCGGAAGCAGTGCACCACAACACCAGGCCAGTCATTGGCCCTTTTACGAACACGCTTCCAGGGCTGACCAATTGCTGGCGACGTATGCCACTGACACGTGCTGAGGGCCCTATATATGTGTGATGTCAAAAAGCACACATCCTACCCTGGGATCCAGTGCTGCCTGTTCACCTCGACCTGCTGCTGCTGAGCTGACCACCGACTGCTGCCTGTGACCATCACCTCGACCTGCTGCTGCTGAGCTGACCACCGACTGCTGCCTGTGACCATCACCTCGACCTGCTGCTGCTGAGCTGGCCACCGACTGCTGCTCTAGTGCCATACTCCGTGATCTTGCCATGTCGAGAGAAAAAGAGATCCGGTCTCGTCCCTTCACCGCCGCGGAACTTGATGTCCTCGTGGACGGTGTGCTCCGCAACTTTGGACGGCTCTACGGCGCACCCGGACAGGTGGTAAGTGCAGTGTGGGACATGTTGGTGTGCATTAGGTGGCCAATGACTCCTGGCTTCTGCAATGTTAGCTGGGTACTGTGGCCTCAACATATTTTTTGGATTGTGCATGGCGGATGACAGATACGTGTTGCCCCTATCTGTGTGACAGGCCAACTGTCCACTGACTTGCACCCTTTTGTCTCCCATCATGGTAGGTCAAGCTGCACCTTCGCAAGGACGTGTGGAGGAGCATTGCACGTGATGTACGGGCATTGGGGGTGTGCAACAGATGACATACACACTGCCACAAACGCTGGGACGACATTTCCAGGCTGAGCAAGAATGTAGCGGAAGTGACACTGGGGATGATTCCAAGGACGCCACGTCTGGCCCGACGCTCCATTACCCCTCTCATGCACCGTATCATTGCTGTGACGCATCCTGACCTGTCCGAACGGCTGAGTGTGGATCAACAGCAAACTAGCGGTGAGCATAATGTCTGTGTAGGATACTTGGGAGTGCTATGCATGTATTGGTGCCCAGGACACAGTATTGAGTTCCGTGGTGCGTATGTATCTCTGCGATGCCATGTTGGTGCCATTGGGTGGGTGTAATTTGACATCCAGGTCCGGCATGTTGACACACCACTTGCTTAGTAGTTGAGTGTTTAAGCACATGCCGTAGTGGTCCGTGGACCCATGGCAAGACATGTGTGCAGATGTACGTGCTCCTGCCCTGTCCGCATGCTGTACATGTGTCACGGCCACCAACGCTTATGTAATGTGAGGATGACTGGTAGAGGTGGGCCGTGTGCAGGAAGGGGGCTAGAAGAACTTTGTCAGCTATGGAATTAGGGATTCCTTGGCCTTCTGTACGTGAGTGTGCCCATGACTTACACCTCTTTTCTGTGCATTTCAGCTTTGACAGAGGGCACTCAGCCACAGACGGCGGGGATGAGTGGAGGCAATGCATCCGGATCAGGCTTCGCGCACATGCAGACTGACACAGAGGAGGGCAGCGCCGGAGAGGGGGACAGGACCGTCCCTGAGGACTCGCATGTGGAGACACCATCGTCCTCATCTTCGGAAAATCTTGGTGAGCCAGCACTGTTGTCACAGACTGGGAGTGGGCAATCAACACCTTCTGTCGGGACACAGCACACAGGGCCCACACTTCTGCCAACTGCACCATGTACTGTTCGTGCACGCAGGAGTAGGGGGAGCAGAGTGGCGTTCGGTGCAGGGACCGCTGCCCCTGCCACGGTGAGCCAAAATGCACTGTGTGCTGAGGCTGTTGATCTGCTGCGACAGCTGTGTGTGGGGCAGACCAATATGACAAATGCTTTCCAAAACCATGATAGGAAGTTGGGGCAGGTGGTGGCATTCATGGAAGGGATGCATGGCGATCTTGCTGGTCTACACAGGACAGTTCAGTCATTGGCAAGCAGTGTGTCGTCTGCCATAGTACAGTCGCATGGACAGGGTGCTACTTCTGTTTCCCCATCTACACCACTGGATGTCTCAGGGGGTAGTGAATATTCTGACCAGGACTCTAATACAGGTTATTGCACTAGAAGCAGCGTCAGACAGCACGTCAGGGCACGGAGGGCACAGACACCATCCCCTAGGTCAGCAAAATCTGTTCACAAAGACAACGTCAGATACACTGGAGTACACACACAGGATCGACAAGTGGTGTTGGGGGACATGCCTTCACATGCTACACAGGCATTCAACACAAAAGGTACTCCCAAGGCAAGGGATACTCCCAAGTCCATGGACAGTCCCTTGGACAAGGACAGTCAAAAGACAAAGGCACCTCAAAAGATCAGGGAGAGTCCCAAGGGCAGGCCCACAACAGAGGAAGGGGCCACTCCCAAGGACAGGGACAAGGACAGTCAAAAGACAAAGGCACCTCCTAAGAGCAGGGAGAGTCCCAAGGGCAGGCCCACAACAGAGGAAAGGGCCACTCCCAAGGACAGGGACAAGGACAGTCAAAAGACAAAGGCACCTCAAAAGAGCAGGGAGAGTCCCAAGGGCAGGCACACAACAGAGGGAAGGGCCACTCCCAAGGACAGGGACAAGGACAGTCAAAAGACAAAGGCACCTCCTAAGAGCAGGGAGTGTCCCAAGGGCAGGCCCACAACAGAGGAAGGGGCCACTCCCAAGGACAGGGACAAGGACAGTCAAAAGACAAAGGCACCTCAAAAGAGCAGGGAGAGTCCCAAGGGCAGGCCCACAACAAAGGAAAGGGCCACTCCCAAAGACAGGGACAAGGACAGTCTAAAGACAAAGGCACCTCCTAAGAGCAGGGAGAGTCCCAAGGGCAGGCCCACAACAGAGGAAAGGGCCACTCCCAAGGACAGGGACAAGGACAGTCAAAAGACAAAGGCACCTCAAAAGAGCAGGGAGAGTCCCAAGGGCAGGCCCACAACAGAGGAAGGGGCCACTCCCAAGGACAGGGACAAGGACAGTCAAAAGACAAAGGCACCTCCTAAGAGCAGGGAGTGTCCCAAGGGCAGGCACACAACAGAGCAAGGGCCATCTCCCAAGGGCAGGGACACACACAGTGAGCAGGTGTCTTCTGGAGACAGGTACACCACAGACGACAAGTCTGCTGGCAGGAACAGGGCACCGTCCAGGGCACAGGCAAAGTCCAGAGACAACACTCCACCTACGGATAAGGCACATCCTAGGGACAAGGCTTCTCCCATGGACAATGGCGCACTCAAGGACAGGCATACGTCACCCCTGGCTGCACTGCGGCTGATGTTTTCGAATGAACGGCAAACAGATGTCTCCGCGGCGGAGTCCCCCCATACCTCCACTCCCATCCAGGCCAGTCAGAAGCAGAGGAGGGAGTCCCCTGTTGTTGCATCCCCCATTACACATGATTCTGAGTCCAGGCGGCAGACACACAGCAAACGACAAGCAGGCTCCAGCAGGTCCCCAGAAAGCCGATCCCCGGCAGCAGATGCTCCACCTATGGTGGGTGATATTTGTTTTGAGTCACCACCACTTGCCAGTCCTGTCCTGTCCAGGGTGCACTCACATATCCCTAAGAAACGCAGACACACACCATTGACACCTGCCCACCCCGATGTCGCTCAAGTACAGCTATCCCCAGCTCCCAGGGCCACCCTGCCTCCTGGCCCATACAGCCCTGTGGCTCATCATTTAAGTGGTCCCAGTGGCACAGGTGCAGTCTACTCTCATGTATCAGATAGTGGCACTGTGTCTGTTGTTTGCTGTCATGCATCATGTAGTAGCACAGTCTCAGTTGTGCCCTCTCCTGTTTCAGGTGCTGGCAGTGTATCTGGGTCTATGGCTCATGTGTCAGTGAGTACATCTGTGGCTGTGTCTCACACTCCTGTTTCTGGTGCTGGCAGTGTGTCTGGGTCTGTGGCTCACGTGTCAGTCACTACATCTGTGGCTGTGTCTCACATTCCTGTTTCTGGTGCTGGCAGAGTGTCTGGGTCTGTGGCCCATGTGTGTGTCACTCGGGCTGTGGCTGTGTCTCACATTCCTGTTTCTGGTGCTGGCAGTGTGTCTGGTTCTGTGGCCCATGTGTGTGTCACTCGGGCTGTGGCTGTGTCTCACACTCCTGTTTCTGGTGTTGGCAGTGTGTCTGGGTCTGTGGCCCATGTGTGTGTCACTCGGGCTGTGGCTGTGTCTCACACTCCTGTTGCTGGTGCTGGCAGTGTGTCCGAGGCAGGTAGTTCACGCAGTCCACCTGATTCTGTGATGTGAGGTGCTGTTCACTTCACTCACATGTTATTTCACATGGTGTGTCCATTGTCCATTGAGAACAGCCTTGCACTGTTGTGGTCCCTGGGACGGGTTGGTTGGAACACGTACTTGTGCTGCCTCTGATGTACCTGCTCTGTTGTCCACAATGCCCTGTTGATGCTGTGATACTGCATTCTGCCCTCTCACGTGCTGGCTCTGATGTACCTGCTCTGTTGGGCACAATGCCCTGTTGATGCTGTGATACTGCATTCTGCCCTCTCACGTGCTGCCTCTGATGTACCTGCTCTGTTGCCCACAATGCCCTGTTGATGCTGTGATACTGCATTCTGCCCTCTGATGTGCTGCCTCTGATGTACCTGCTCTGTTGTCCACAATGCCCTGTTGATGCTGTGATACTGCATTCTGCCCTCTCACGTGCTGCCTCTGATGTACCTGCTCTGTTGTCCACAATGCCCTGTTGATGCTGTGATACTGCATTCTGCCCTCTCACGTGCTGCCTCTGATGTACCTGCTCTGTTGTCCACAATACCCTGTTGATGCTGTGATACTGCATTCTGCCCTCTGATGTGCTGCCTCTGATGTACCTGCTCTGTTGTCCACAATGCCCTGTTGATGCTGTGATACTGCATTCTGCCCTCTCATGTGCTGCCTCTGATGTACCTGCTCTTGTTGTCCACAATGCCCTGTTGATGCTGTGATACTGCATTCTGCCCTCTCACGTGCTGCCTCTGATGGACATGTTCAGTGCTATGGACTGTTGATGCACTTAGCCCCTCTCACGTGCTGCCTCTGATGGACATGGTCAGTGCTATGGACTGTTGATGCACTTAGCCCCTCTGATGTGCTGCCTCTGATGTACCTGCTCTGTTGTCCACAATGCCCTGTTGATGCTGTGATACTGCATTCTGCCCTCTCACGTGCTGCCTCTGATGTACCTGCTCTGTTGTCCACAATGCCCTGTTGAGGCTGTGATACTGCATTCTGCACTCTCACGTGCTGCCTCTGATGGACATGTTCAGTGCTATGGACTGTTGATGCACTTAGCCCCTCTCACGTGCTGCCTCTGATGGACATGTTCAGTGCTATGGACTGTTGATGCACTTAGCCCCTCTGATGTGCTGCCTCTGATGTACCTGCTCTGTTGGGCACAATGCCCTGTTGATGCTGTGATACTGCATGCTGCCCTCTCACGTGCTGCCTCTGATGGACATGTTCAGTGCTATGGACTGCTGATGCACTTAGCCCCTCTCACGTGCTGCCTCTGATGGACATGTTCAGTGCTATGGACTGTTGATGCACTTAGCCCCTCTGATGTGCTGCCTCTGATGTACCTGCTCTGTTGGGCACAATGCCCTGTTGATGCTGTGATACTGCATTCTGCCCTCTCACGTGCTGCCTCTGATGGACATGTTCAGTGCTATGGACTGTTGATGCACTTAGCCCCTCTGATGTGCTGCCTCTGATGTACCTGCTCTGTTCGGCACAATGCCCTGTTGATGCTGTGATACTGCATTCTGCCCTCTGATGTGCTGCCTCTGATGTACCTGCTCTGTTGTCCACAATGCCCTGTTGATGCTGTGATACTGCATTCTGCCGTCTCGCGTGCTGCCTCTGATGGACATGTTCAGTGCTATGGACTGTTGATGCACTTAGCCCCTCTCACGTGCTGCCTCTGATGGACATGTTCAGTGCTATGGACTGTTGATGCACTTAGCCCCTCTGATGTGCTGCCTCTAATGTACCTGCTCTGTTGGGCACAATGCCCTGTTGATGCTGTGATACTGCATTCTGCCCTCTGATGTGCTGCCTCTGATGTACCTGCTCTGTTGTCCACAATGCCCTGTTGATGCTGTGATACTGCATTCTGCCCTCTCACGTGCTGCCTCTGATGTACCTGCTCTGTTGTCCACAATGACCTGTTGATGCTGTGATACTGCATTCCGCCCTCTCACGTGCTGCCTCTGATGTTCATGCTCTGGTGCCCACTTTGCCCATGCTCACGCATACACTGTGATTATACCCCTATTATGTGTAATAAAGGTAGTCAATCATGTCTCGTGGTTTGTCGTTGTCATTCCTGCTTGCGTACTACAAATGTGTATTTCTATTTGCTTCTAATCAGTGGTTTCGGTAACATGACACTCCCCCTCCCTACGTCACGACCCTTGCAGGTATTCCCCTCCAGACAGCCAATGGTTTGTGCCTTACCTGCGTCGGCGTCGATGGTGGGCCAAGACTAGGACGTGGTGGATCGCGAAGAGCATCGGGAAAGCGTGTAGCGCTGGGTCCATGGTGGCGAACAGCTTGTTGTGGGTATCTCTGCTATGTATCTTATCTTCTCTGTGGGGAATCCGCCGTGTTCAGACAGGTTGTTTTTCCGCAGCGGTTTTATGTGTATTTTCCGCCATCTTGATTTGGGGGACGGTCTTAGAAGTCAGTATGTACGGCGGAGTCTCAGGATTCGTTCCGTCCGCCACGTGGTCGGGTGTAGTTGGGCGGCGGTGCGTGCTTTTCCGTCGCGGACGGAATTTTGACACTATTTCCTATCCTGATATGGCAGACGGAGTGTCCGCGGCTGGCGGACACGGAAAAGGCATTTTCCACGTACTCCAGGGCTGCGGTCGCTCTTCCGTCCGCCATACTAATGAGCCCCAATATGTGGTGTTACCATTTACGGCTTCAGGGATAACAAACTGCCATTTAGAATTTGGAATTCTTTGCAATCTGTACAGTTACTGCATGCTTTACACTTTGCACAACGATAAAATCCAATTTCACAGGGGAAAGGCGATAATAAACTAGTATGGATGGATTACATTTAATAATCATTTATATGCCCACTGTGGCAGGATTTAGTGCAAATAGGATTTGCCAACATGTATTTTATCCGAGAACTACACTTTTGCCCATTGTGGTAGTAGCAAGATTTATGTGGTATCCAGAATGTGAAGGACCCTGTGTAAATAATGTGGCGGTATGAATTATGCAAAGCATTTAAAAGCATTTAAAGGTTAAGCCCACTGGGTCGAGATGTGAATTATTGTATCAAGTTGTACATAATATGTGCAATATTAATGGTTTAAGGGACCTGTGCAATGTTGCCATATGCAATGAATAAATGACTAGGCGATAATGGCCGAAATATAAACAAAAGATCAAGATGCCGATACTTTTCACTAAAATCACGTGGTCTTTTATGTAGTCACCTTTTCACTTCCTATGTGTGTATTTAAATATGAAATGGTAATATGAAAAACTTTATTGCCGTGAGCAAGGCGTAAAGCCGAAAAGCGCAGGGATTGTCATTAAATTGACTATTTTGAAATATCCACGAGTGTATGGACATTCTTTCTTTTGACAAAGCGAATGTTTTTAGAAAAATAACTGGGGTGCCCGGTAACCCTGTCCAGACCGCCCTTGTTGACAGCCTCGAGAACAAACCGGGAGTGAAGCAGAATATATATATATATATATATATATATATTTATATATATATATATATATATATTTATTTCACGTTGACGAAGCCGTGAGGCGAAACGCGTCTGTCAGGGGGGGTTCTGCATCAATAAAACATCAGCTTCAGATTCTTCGTGTGTGCCTTCCTTTTTCTACACCTAATCGAGGTGTGGGGTTGAAGTAATATATATATTTATATTTTTATATATATATATATATATATATATATATATATATATATATATATCTCAGCGCGCTTGCTTATTAATCTCAGTATTCAGCTTGAGGAAGGCAAGAGTAGTGATTTTATTTAGCTATCACAATGTCGCCATGACGCGTTTCGGCTGGTAGAGATGGGCTTGATCACATGACAGAGCATGGGCGGCAGTACCTCCTTTTAAAGTGCAATGTACAGCAGCTATAGAAATAGAAAACATACTATACATTATATAACTTACACATCAATTACAGCATAAATGCTAAAATCAAGTTGAAAAATTAGCGTATTCTATCGCCATATGCAATAACATCCAGCAAATAGATTACTGTAAAATACAGTGAAATACATAAAAACTACCCAATAAATATTTATATGAATAAAATCCTATATGATATTTTAAGCAATATTATTGGGTGTGGGGATATAATACAGTCTAAATTTCACTCAACCCCTTCATCATGTGTGTATTGCTGTTATCCCGGTTGATGCATAAACTTTCCTGCTGCTGTAAAAATAAAGTGACTGAGGGCCAGATGTAGGAGCCCAAATACCGGTCGGTAACGGCCAATTTCGGGCGTTACCGACCGGTATTTAGGATTTGGCATGTAGGGGGCATCTCATTTACAGAATCGGTAAATTTACCGATTCGGTAAATATACAGAATCGGTAAAATACCGAATCGGTAAATTTACCGATTCTGTAAATGAGATGTAGGTGGCACTTCAAAGAGTGCCACAGGCCCTTAAGAGTCGGTATTTTACCTCCCAATCCTATTGGGTGGTAAAATACCGAATACAGGTGTGCATGCACACCTGTGCAATGTGACACACAGACATGCCCTTAGGGCATGTATGTGTGCCACATGTTACACGTGCCTGTATTTGGGGTGCTAGAGGGTGTCAAAGTGACACCCCCTGCACCCTTGCAGGATTCGGTATTTACCGATTCTGTAAATACCGAATCGGTATTTCCCATTGATTCCTATGGGCTTCAAGGCCCATAGGAATCAATGGGAAATACCGATTCGGTATTTACAGAATCAGTAAATACCGACTCTTACAGAATCGGTAATTTGAAAATTAAAATTACCTACATCTGCCTCCTTCCTATTTACCGACTCTTAAATACCGATTCGTTATGAGTCGGTATTTAAGAGTCGGTAAATCGGAATTACCTACATCTGGCCCTATGTGCTTAAACAGGTTACTCCCTTTATCCTAAAAAAACGAGACCCCTGTATATGAATATTCTGTCCAAACGTGCAAAAAAGTGCACAAATATTTCTTATGGGCAAAGAGAGTGCGAGCAGCATAACATCTGACCAGTATTCTAGGTATGGACAATGCCAATTACCATAAAGTGCCTAAGTGCAACTTACATCATGGTCAGTATATGAGAGATAGGAGTACAAAAAAAGGTAGTCAATTAAAGAAAAGATCAATACAGGCTTATTCCCACAAAATTATATATACAATGTTAAATTGTTAT
Source organism: Lissotriton helveticus (assembly GCF_964261635.1). Taxonomy (NCBI): domain Eukaryota; kingdom Metazoa; phylum Chordata; class Amphibia; order Caudata; family Salamandridae; genus Lissotriton; species Lissotriton helveticus. The sequence goes on from NC_136068.1 coordinate 791,363,312, forward strand.
AAAATCATTCCAACCTAAAATCTCAATGAATTAACTAAAATCCTCCTATTGTGCAGTATTTCTCAACAAAGTTTGTTTATAAAATATATACCAGTTATTAGATACCTCTATTCAGGTGTCAAAGATTTAAGGGGCACAGATCTTATCTCAGTAATACCCCTATTTGATGAGACAGTTCTGCAGCCCACAATCCAACAATGTGACATAAATACCTAATTATTTGAATACATACTAAATAAATAAGTAGATAAATAAATAAATACGCAGATGGATATTATATTTAAATGCAGAATAAATAACATGGACATGGTTGTAAACAGTTTCTGATCGTATCAATCATAGATATGTATGCAAATCTTCACAAGTATTAACACGTTTACTGCGGCCGCGATTTTACGGAAGTGCGGCACTTCCGCAAAACTGGCGGAGCCGCGTCGGCCATTGGCTGACGGCAGCAGTGGGAAGGTAGTACTGCCGACGGCAGCATGGAAGGGGTTAAGGCCTCGGGTTGTTTGGTATCTAGTTCTAATATATACCTAGTCTCCAAATGCCACAGTCTAGCTTCTCTATTGCCACCCCTTTTGTTAAAAGGCACTGTGTCTAACACATAATATTTAAAATGTTTGAGACTGCTCTGATGTTGTTCCTTAAAATGGCTTGCCACAAGATGACTGGGGTCTTTATTTACAATAGCACGGGTGTGTTGCAAAATTATTTTATGCACTGGTAGTTTAGTGCTACCTATATATGTGAGAGTGCAACTACATATATGTGCATAGACTGCATATTATGTTTTGCATGACAGATATTTGGATATGGTGTGTTGCTTGGAACTAAAAGCCGTTTGATAATTTTTAGTATTCACACCAAATTGGCATGCCATGCAATTGGAATACTTATAGAAACCTGTCCTAGGGGTCAGCCATGTGTTGGATTCCACATCTTCTGGGTTGTTTTTCATATGTGCATTGCCCATTGATGTTGTTTTTCTAAACGTTATAGATGTTTTTTTTAGGTAAGGCTCCACCTATGACAGGGTCTCCCGTAAGTATGGGCCAATTGCGTCTTATTATTGCCCTGATCTGTCATTTCTGTCTACTGTACCCCGGTATCAGTCTTGTTGGATCCCTCGGGTGGCACCCATCGTTGTGTTTAACTTGGATTTATGTTGCAATAAATAGTGCCTTGCTCGCGATCTAGATTTGGATATTGCTGCTTCTATAGTGCGGTTTTTGTACCCACGTTGTAAAAATCTATTTTTACATTGCTCTTGTTTTTCCCGCATATCATGCTCCTCACTACAAAGTCTCTTAATTCTTTTTTTTTTTTTTTTTTTGTCCTCATTAGCCATTAAATCCATCCAACTGCACTCCCAGCTGCACAGACTCGAGGAGAGACCCCTTTATTACAACAGGAAGCCCAATAATAAGCTCCAAGTGCTCAAAGAGTCGGTCCCAGCGTCGCCAGCAGAGCTTGGACGAGCATTCTCCCTTCAGACCAGTTCGGCCAGTTGTCCAATATCTGTTTCGGTGGCACCCTTTGGACAGAGAGATCTTAGGCCTAATCATCGGACCCGGGAAAAAAAAACCACAAAAAAAAAAAAAAACCCCGGGTTGACTAACTGTCCCTTCTCCAATTGATCAAAAGGTCCCAAAATCTCAGAGATCGAGGACTACATGTTCTTGATAAATCCTGCTTTGACATTGCATATAATGAGGACAACCATTTTGCATGTGTTGGAGAGTTTATGTTGACCCAGTTCTTGCAGATTTCTCTTCTTGCCAATAGAATGGCATAAAACAGAAGTTCTCTCTCTAGTCCCTTAATACCATCATTTATTCCAAAGATAATTAAAAGCCACGAACATGGGATAGGTAAACCAAGAATGGATTCGAGTGTTGTTCTCACTTCGTTCCAGAAAGTAGCAATGTTCGGGCACTCACAAAACATATGGAGATCTGAGGCAGCTGGAAGAGAGCATTTGCAACAACACTTCCCGGGTTGAAATTTCGACAGGCGTTTAGGAGAGTAATACGCTCTGTGGAGTGTGTAGAGATGGTTGCGCCTCAACCATGCTGGCTTAATAATTTTATAGAGAAGGGTGAAAGATTCCTCCCATATGTCCTCCATATGTGGTTCTCCCTCCACACCCCAGAGTTTTTCCGGGAGGTTGGAGTCTCTCTCTCCATGCTCTATGATATGCCAATAGAAAAGTGCTACTTCCTTTCTCCCGGGGAGTCTTCCGACTAGGATATTTTCTAACACACTCTCTTCTCCCATCATTGCTTTCTTCTTAGTTTGAATCCGGAGCCAGCTACTTAATTGCAGGTATACTAACCAAGAAGATGGTGATGTTACCTTGGAGTTGAAAATATCCCAGTTTATGATTGATCTTTCCACCAGAAGATCGCCCCACTGTGTGATACCTGCGTCTAGCAAGACTCTTTTGACTGTGTTGGTGTCTTGTGGTGTTAATCCCGGTAAGTCCCAAATCGGGGCATGTGTAGATAAGTAACCTATGCCGGTTTTAAACTTTATTTGGGACCATTCTTTTAAGATACTCAATAATGTCTTTAGTCTAACTTTAAAAAAAAACTTTTGGTGACCAAACTTGAAGAGAAATCCGTTCACTGAAAGGCCCGAACCCATTAGCATAGCCCTACACATATGCCCATTTGCATTTTCCCAGGGGGTCTTAAGTAACATCCGGGAATGGGTCAGATGGAATGCCCAGGCATAATATTCCAAATCTGGCAGTGCAAGCCCCCCTTTTTCTCTTCTCCTTCTCAATTTTTTCCAGGCTAATCTACTGGATTTATACGCCCAAACAAATGAGTTAATATTTTGCTGACATTTTGCAAGCTGTTTGGTGTCGAAAACTAACGGGATGGAGTTGAAAATAAAAGTAAATTTCGGGAGGATACTCATTTTTATCAAACTGGTTCTTCCGTAGATGGTGAGCGGGAGAAACGACCAAGCTTTCATCAAAATTTGAGATTCTCGGGAGATATGGGCTAAGTTATTTTGAGCCAGGTTTTCTAGATCTTTAGTAATAGTAATTCCCAGGTACCTCAATGAATTTTTTACCAGGAGCTGGAGATTATGGATGTTCCACACCATGATTTCGTTTTTTTCTGCGTTGATTTCATATCCCGTAAATTTTCCAAAATCCTCCGCTTTCTTTATAATAATTGGGAATGCCAACACAGGGTCTGTTGTGTATATAATTATATCATCGGCATAGAGACCAATCTTCTTTTCCCATCCCGAAAAATTAAAGTGTGGAATATTAGTATCTTCCCTTATAGATTCTGCAAACGGTTCTACGTATAAATTAAAGAGAAGGGGGGATAAGGGACAACCCTGTCTTGTTCCTCGACTATTTTTAAAGGGAGATGTTCGCGTGCCATTTATTAATATGGATGCTCTAGCGTTGCTATATAGTAAGCCTATGGCTCGACAAAATTTGGGGCCCAGATGGTATTTTTCCATTATTAAATTTAAGTATTCCCAGTTTACCCTATCAAACGCTTTTGTTGCGTCAAGGGTCATGATGGCCAGGGGTAGTCCAAAGGTTGAAGCAATATCCGCAGCTCCCACCAAATCATAGGTTAGGTCAGCCAGTTGTCTATCTCTAATAAACCTCTTTTGGTCAGGGTGGATAATCGACCCAATCTCACTTCCCAATCTCGCAGCCAAAATTGAAGTAAAGATTTTATAATCGTTGTTGAGAAGCGAGATTGGGCGATATGACCCACACTCGGCTGGGTCCTTGCCTGTTTTTACTATTAAGGCTATATTGGCTTCGCCCCAAGAGGTTGGTGGTGTCTCCCCTCTAATCATTATATTATTAAAAAGATTTGTAAGGAATGGGGTAAGAATAGAATTGAGTACCCTGTATAATTCTCCGGGGAGACCGTTTGGACCCGCGGCTTTGCCCTGTGCTAATTGTTTAATGGTGTTGGAAACTTCCAACTCAGTTATAGCTTTATCTATATTTTCAGTTTGTTGACTTTCCAGCTCTGGGAGGGTTATATTGTTCAGCCATTCATTCCTTTCGTTTAGATTTAGATTTACATTGAGTTCCTCGGTGTAGATATTCTGGAAGAACTCATTAAAGGCTTCCCCGATAGCTGTATCTGTTGTCCTAGTATTGGCTTCCCCAGTTACCCTTATTTCCTTTATAAAGTTTCTGGATTGATCAGCTTTAATTTTCCAAGCCAGCAGTTTGCCAGCAGATTCACCATATTCGAAATGGGCAAGTTTGCTTGCCTGCCATCTTTTACTTATCCTATCCTGTAATAGTGTGTCTAGCTTGGCCTTTAATTCTTTTTTCTCCTCTTGATTGTCAGAGGGGAGCTGGTCTAGCGATTCTAGCTGAGTCAATTCCAACTCTATCTGTCGAATTGCCTCTTCATATTTCTTTCTCCTGAATGAGGCCCTACCTGTAATACATCCCCTGATGAAGGCCTTCCAAGCCTCCCATACTATGACTAGAGAGGCAGAGCCTAAGTTTTGTTCTAAAAAGGAGACAGTTTCCTGCATCAGATAGTCTTTCTCTTCATCCTCCAATAGAATTGTTCGGTCGAAAGACCAGGATGAGTGAGTGGGTTTCTGCTCCAATTTTATCGAAAAAAAAAATTGCGGAGTGGTCTGACAGGTGTAGATGCAGATAAGTTATGGATTTAACCTGATCCTTAATTGAAAAACTAAATAAAGCATAATCTATGCGAGATTTATGACCATATTTATCATTGTGGTATGAGACTGCCATAGCGTTCCCAGCTCTTTGTCTCCATAGGTCAATTAAGCCGAGATTCGACATACTTCTGAGCAGTGTATCCCTCATATTGCTATGTACTACGGCCCTGGAAGTAGCAGATTTGTCTAATTTTGGGTCTAAGACAAGGTTGAAGTCTCCGACCCATATAATAGGATCAGAGCAAGAGATCAGCTGATTTTGCATAATATTTAAATAAGAAGGGTCGTCCTGGTTAGGTCCATAATAACTAATGATGTTGACAGCCTTTGAATTTAATTGAGCATTAACTAACAGCCATCTACTGCTGGCGTCAGTTTTCCAACTCATTATCTGGACTTTTGCTGATTTTTTAAAAATGATAGCATTGCCACGAATGCTAGCATTATGATCCGTAGTTATAAATTTATCGACCCATTTATGCTTTTTGAGTATGTCCGTGATCTCCTGTCTATTCAGATGTGTTTCCTGGATCGCAATGATCTGCGCGGGTGAGTCTCGTAAAAATTGTAGGATTCTATTTCTTCTAGCCCTAACGCGCAGACCATTTACTTTCCAGGATAGAAATTTAATGTCTGACATTAGCTTTAAAGCTCTTTAACACTGTTTCTGATCCCTCAACTCTGTAAAATTTATTTGAAGGCGACTTGTCCTTAGCTATGTCTCTTTCTGTTTTAGCTAAGTGGTCACTTGGAGATACAATTGGATCCATATTATTCGTTATTATGAAACTCGGTTTATGAGGACTTTTATGTTTTGCCTTTCCCTCTCCCTCCCTCCCTCCCTAGAAACCCCCCCCCACTTTACTCTGGCATGATGAATTGCCAGCTTGTCGTCCCTGACATGCTCCCGTTCTATGCCCTAGTGTCTGTAATATCAACCATTTTGCCGGTCGCTATACTTGAAATGTAATCAGTGGTGATCCATAGAGGAAAAATTATAGGTCCCTTATCTAATAGGTGTTCTATTAAGTATTATTTCAGTGAATACTACTCTGATATCTAAGGATAAGTTTGGGGAGTAGTGTGGGAATAAAGAATAAAGGTTTCCTTTTTTTATAATGTATCACCTGATGGTGTCTTACTTACAAAATTATGTGTCCTTACCCAAACGTAATAATGTCGTGTGTTGTTTTTTTTTTTTTTTTTCCTCTTTCCCTTTTTTTGTTGTTTTTTTTAAATTTTTTTAACCTTTGTATTCTTTATGTAATTTTTATTTATTTATTTATTTATTTAATTTTTTTTTCCTTTTTTTTTCCCTTCCTTTTTCCTTCCTTTCCTCCTTCTCTTTGCTTCCCTTTTTGCCTTTGTTTATTTCCCACATTCCCCCCCCTTTTTTTTTTTATCTAGCTTTTCCTTTTAACTCATTTACAGAAAGCAAGAGAAAATAACAGAAATTTCATCCACTACCCGGAGGATTTGCATGTACATTAATGGTGGCGAGTAGCTCATCTGCTTCCAAGGGGGACTTAACATAGTACATTTTATTGTTGTACATTATCCTTAGAAAGGCAGGAAATCTCAACTGTACAGTGGCTCCCAGGCTCCTGAACTTCTCCATTCTTTGACCTAACTCCCACTGCCTGTCCAATGTTGTTCTAGAGAGGTCGGATCTCACTTCAAAAGAAAATTCAGAGGCTTTCAATGTCTTAACTTTCAGGGCTGCGGTCAAGATCTTCTCTTTCAGGGAGTATGTTAAGAAGTTCACTAGGATCTTCCTTGGTTTATCCCTGCCCTGTTTGAGACGGAACGGATCCCGATGTACCCTCTGGATATCTGTTTCTATCTCAGCCAAAGTTTCATCCAGGTTTGGAGAATCTTTTAATAAGGTTACAGCAATTTTTTTTAAATCACCTCCTTCTTTTCCCTCCGGTATTTTTAAAAGTCTCAAGTTGTTCCTTCTAGAAAAGTTTTCGAGAGACTTGACCCTCTCTTTGACTGAATTGCCTTCTCGTCGTAGTGTCTGAATCCTTGCCTCAGCAGACTCCAATTTAGCCTTAAGCTCTTCAACACAATCTTCTAGTCCTCCAGTTCTTAGTGAGAGACCATCTACCTTAGATTCTAAGTTTTCACACATTGTGCGAATCTCTGATTGAGTGTGTCTAGACTCCTCAAAACACCTCTTTGACTCCTCAAACCCGCTTCTAATCTCTTCTCTCATGCTAAGAAGTATGGTTTGAATAGTATCATCGCTGCCATTATCTTTACGGCCTCCAGTGTCTTGATCTAGGTCGCTCTTACTTGCAGATCCTATGGCCAGGGCTTGCTGGTCTTGTGGGGTGGTCCCCTTAGCGGTTCGCTCAGCTAGGTCCTCCATCCCTATACCGCTGAGTGAGTCTCTTGCCCCTACTATTGCTGCCGCCCTTTCTTCCAGATTACCAAAAGTACCGGAGACAGATAAGGAAGATGTAGAAGTGGTTAGAGCATCAATATCTTCTAGTGTTACGGGTGCAGTTTGAATACAAAAAGATTTTTGGGGTTCCTGGTTTAAGTTTAATACCTGGGGGAGGACCTTAAAGTAAGATTTCAACGAGGGTGTAACTCGGGAGGTTGAACTATCTTTTGTTTTAGTGCCCCCCTTACTCGCGCTGGCCTTATGGGGTAGGTCCTTCGGAGCGGTGTACCGTAGCTGTCGTTCCTTACCCCTTTTTGAGACCCTTAAAACTGGAGATTGTAATGTTTCAGCTCCTGCCTCATCCTCAAATTCCGGCTCGGATTCTATGAAAGACTGCACTCCTGAACTTCTTTCTGCCGCTTGTTTTTGACCTGTGTCGTTGGGACCCGTTGGAGGGGCAACTTCTTTGTCCTTATTGCTGCCCTTTCCCTTTCCCTTGGCCTTCCGTTTCCCCAGGGTTCTAACAGTAGTTAGATATACAATCTCACTCGATGTCTGGGAAGAGGTTTGTAGCTGTGCGTTAAACCTAAAGACTCTGGGTACAGGGTCTGATTTTTGTGAAGAATGACAGTCTAGTATATCTGTAAGGTCCCGGTTTTCAGCAGTCTGCACCTCCCCTCCTGAAGGGCTCGACACCCTCCCTCTCTGCTGGCCCCCCTTACCGCGCCAAGTAGTTGTTGCCACTCTTCTTGCAGAGGTGCTGTATACCGTGCTGTATACCGTGGCTTTTCTACTTCTTCGAAGCTCCACAGCTGCGTCCCCCCAGCGGTAAGGTACAGGGAGGAAGATCTGTCCCCTACACATTAGTAGCACTATCCACCTTTATTTTTAAACAGCACTGTTACTTCTGAGGCTATTCTTTATGTTAACAATCTTTCGAGCCTTTTCCAGACTTTTATCCTGAGAGGATTAGGGTCAGTGTGCTGCTCCCCCCCGGGTGTATAGTGATCTATGTCATAAATATCTTAACTATGTCTTATATAAGACCTAAGTGGACCAGAGCCCGGGCCCGAGTCTGTTCCAATCTAATCGCCTCAATCGCCTCAGTTGCTCAAGACACCCCACTGAGCGAAGTCTTAATGCTGAAATGCCGCTTTTTTTACTATGCTTTTATTATTGTTTTGCTGCTTAAGGATGTCGGCGGTAATTAACCTGTTTTCATGTTCTACCAGGGTTTAGAGAGCTTTTTTCGGGGGTTTCAAGGGCTCTGTTTCGAAAAATATTCTTCTGGACGACACAAGTACTGCAGCACACAGCCTCCCCCCCGTTCGCTCACATCGCTCTCCTCCCCGCTCCTCCGGAGGCAGAACCTGAAACCACACGGCTTGCTCGTTTGTTTGTCGTCTCACCTGAGATCTCTTCAAACGATACAACCGGACGCCGCCATACCTCCGAGCTCAAGGAGAGACCCACACCGCCTCTCTGAGCGGTTTGGCTCGTCAACACAACACACCGCGGGGTAACTCCGCCCGCTCTCCTGCTCGCCGTCTCCTCACGCACTCCTCGCCTCCCTCTGGGTCCTGCGCCTGGGCTGATCGGCGCATACACCTCCTCCGCCTCTGGTAACCTCGTCTCCTCTCTTCTTTCCTTCGGTTCTTTCCTCGCTTTCTCTGGGCCACCGTTCAGCACCGCCACTCACACGGGCTTAGGGTAGCGACTCAGTTATCTGTGGGGCATGCCGCAGGAGCTTCGTCAGGACGAGCGCACCGCCCTAGCTAGCGGCCGCCATGTTTTCTTCGGTGCAACCAAAGTCTCTTAATTCTTAACATCTCCCCATAGGGGATGCTGTTAATTAAGTGAGGAGGGTGGGCACTTGTTGCATGTAATATCAAATTGCCCGCTGTGGGTTTTCTGAACAGGGTTGTTGCCAGACCATTGTGGGAGATGTAAACCTTGGTATCTAAAAATGTGATAGTCTCACAGCTGATGTCACATGTAAACTTTAAATTCAGGTTGTTTTTCTTAATCTCTGAAACAAAATCCTGTGCACTCTGAATTGACCCATTCCAAACAACAAAGAGGTCATCGATAAATCGTAACCGTGCTACTATGTTGTTAGTGAAAGTGTGGGCATACCTTTTCATGAGGACCAGCTCCTCCCACTATCCCATAAAGAGACAGGCATAGCTTGGGGAGGAGCTGGCCCCCATTGCCACACCTTGATTTTTGTACAAAAATATATTGTTTTCCAGACAAAATGTCAATAAGTCTAATAACATCTGATTGTGTTTGGAAAATTTCATGAGTTGATTAGCCAAAAAGTACTCCACAGCTTTGACTCCATCCTGATTGCGTATGCAGGTATAGGATGTATGACATTACAACGCATGCTTTTACATCACATGCCTTTACAACGCTGTTTTTACAATGCATGCCTTTACAACGCATAGTGCTTTGGGGCGCTGGATAGTGAATAGTTTAATTTACTATTCCAACTCCAGTCCCCGTGGATAGTAGGGAAGGTGTTGGATAGTAAATTAAACCTTTTCCCTATCCTAGAGCGCCCCCCAGCGCAATGCGTTGTAATGGTTTGCGTTGTAAAAGTTGCGTCGTAAAGGCACTGCGTGGTAAAAGTTGCTTTGTAAAGGATGTTTCCCGCAGGTATATAGCGCCGTAACCCCTAGGGTATAAGGCAATAGTCCTCCTGCCAACTGATTTTTTCAATTTTGCGGATGAAGTCACTTGTGTCTTGCACATAGGATTTAAGAGATTTCACATGATGTTGTAAAAAAAGAGTCAATATACACAGATATATTTTCTAATGGGCCATCACAGGCAGAAATTATGGGCCTGCCTGGTGGTCTCGCCATTGATTTGTGTACCTTCGACACAAAATATAGTAGGGGGATGGTTGGATTCTCCTACTTTAAAAACTTGAATTCTTGTAAGTTCAGGAGGCCTGTGCTCTTCCATGCCAGCAATTTCCCGAAGAAATTCTCTTGTACTTGTTTAAATTTTTGCATGGAGCTTTTGCGGTAACAGCCCGTATCATTCAACTGTTTAACTGCCTCTTCGGAGTAATCTTCAAGTGTCCATAAAACCACATTTCCCCCTTTGTCTGCGTTTCTGACTACCACCTGTTTATTCTTATTTATTTTTTGCATCAATTGATGGTATTTGCGTTCTTCATGGTTGATTGGTGTATTGTTTTTGCTCGTCTCCATATAGAGTAATTTGATTTCCGCCACTACTTGTTCAATAAATAAATCTATGGCATCACAAGGCATAATGGGTGTGAATTTGGATTTTTCACTGAAAATGGTTTCTGGCTTGGCACATGTTTCAAATCCCAGTGATCCGCATTGCCAATTCCGGGTATTCGCCTGTGTCTGATTCACACTCATCAATTGCTTCACATTCCTGACCCAAATTGTATAAGTCTTTGAGAGATCTTAAATCAGCCCCATTCAGACTGCCCATCCCAGCCTTGCTGTTGAGTTGCTGTTTTGTTCTATTGTTTGTGGCATCTTAGGAGAGTTCAACCTCATTTGATGAAATTTGTGAAGTTTAAGTTTCCTAACAAACTTATAAAGGTCAGCTTGGGTGTTTGTATAGGCAAAATTGGTGGAGGGTTAGTATGACAGGCCACGTGAAATGATCTGTTGTTCAGAGGGATTAAGTTCCATACCAGTAAGATTGATAATGGTAGTGTTTTGGTCAACTGTCCTTTCAATTTCTGTAGCGCTTTGATTCTCTCGGGTGTAATGTTTTCCACCATTGTTACCGTCCTCTCACCGGTTTTGTACTTCCGCTGCTGCCACCTTTCTCTTGCTGCCCTCCTTCGTTGCCGCCTGTTCTTGGTCCTTCATTTTTTGGTGTTTTAGTAGCCCTGGGTCTAAGAGTATCCCTGCGACTCATTATGAGGCAGTCCAGTTCTTCACCCAAGGAAGGTTTTGTTGCCCCTAGGGCTGGTCTGCATCTCGTGTTTTCGATCTCAGTTTCGCTCTCAACAGCAGAACTTAAATCTGACGCCGAGGTTGATGATGCACCCCCCGTTCACCATTTCGTTCTTGCTGTGATCTGTTGCCTCTCATAGATTTATTTTGGTACACATTATATTTACGGGCAAAAGTAAATATCTGGCCATTGGTCTGATCATCGTTGTCTCTTTGAAACTTGTATATTTTTCTTTGTTTAATCTTTTCTTCTTCTTTATTAGGCCTGAATGTCATTTCTTCATGGTATTTTTTCTTTAACTGTGTATCGCTGTTTTGTTCTATTTCCTCACTGAGAACTTCAATTTTATGTTGTAGCTCCAACCTGTCCACCTCAGCATACTTCACCAGTATTTCCACCAATCTGTGGGATGAGTCCAGGATGCACTCTGCCCACTCAGCCATCATACGTGGGTTAGGACTATCATAGCTATGGGCTAGCATGATTCTGAGCCCCCTCGGGATTCTGCCTGCATCTAGATATTTCTGGAGGGACTTAGCCTCCCACCATTTGGCAGTTTCTTGTTTCATTAGTTTCTCGAGTGTACGGAAATTGTCCTTCAATCCCTTAACCGCCTTAGATGTTGCCGCGGCCCCTTGGTAATTGTTTTGCTGTTGTTGTGGAGGATTGTCTGTGAACATTTCCTCCGCCGCACTCTCCCGATCTCTTAGCGCTGCGGCGGACATGGTGAGTGCCAAATTGTGCACTGTAGTAAGTTGCTGAAACCTGCAGTCCCAAATGTTAATGTCCCTGAGACCGAAGTTTTAGCTGATACCTCCCCGCCTGTGCTGTGCTGTTGCACTTATGTGAAAAGAAATTACCTCGCTTCCAGGCGTCTGCGTCTGCCAAGGGCAACCTCTAACGCTATTCCTGAGTAGCTCAGCCGAGCCGCTACCGGTGTATCCGAGAGTCACACCCAAGCCGCAAGCACCTTCCCGCTGGTTGAATTCTTTTGTCTCAGTTGCACAAGCACAGGGGGCTCTGTGGATTCCTGACCCGGAAGTGAACAAACAGGCTTCCGATCCTCCTGCTGCCCAATGCCGCTCGTTGAGACTACTGGCACCATTTGCTGAGGGAATTTTCAAGACAGAGACCACCTGCCAACTTGTGGAGAGGGGTCTACTACACCGGAGGAGGTCAGTCCGGAAATAACATCAGCCCGCTTGCCTATTAATCTCCGTTTTCAGCTTGAAGAAGGCAAGAGTAGACCCAGATTCTTTCCAAGTGATTTTATTTTGCTATCGCCATGTCGCCATGACGCATTTCGGCCGGTAGAGATATAGATATATACATTCACTGAAAAAACCATAGGTTTCAGGCAGGTTATAGTAAGGAATTATCATTTAAAAAACCTTAGACATTCACTGAAAAAAACATAGGTTTCAGGGGTGTTATAGTTAGCTAGACATTTCACTCATACAAAACCATTAAAATTCCTCTGTTATAGTTAGTTGTACTAACTGTAACTCTCTTGCCTACAATCCACTGGTGATGATGTCACATATTATATCATTCATGACATGGTCAGTGACATCACTGATGACATCACTGATGACATCTCAACTGACATCACTGATTACATCATCCAGTGAATGTGGTTTGGTTTGTTATTTAAATATGTATTATATATATAGCAATCTCCATTTAAGAATCACTGGATATATACCTATCTTGATGGAGGATTTAGTAGCAGTGTGATTGAATGTTTACTTGACTAATTTATAGTGTCTCACTAAATATATTGGATACTGGCTAAACTGTGTGAATAACTGTATTACTTTGTCAGTTGTGGTGTAAACTGCTGAACCAGTTGATTACTAGCTACGTGAAAGTCTATATTCGTTTTTGCTTAGTTAACAGACTATTTGTATGGGAGAGTGAATGTGTGTGTGGTTCGGTGGGGGATCTGTGACTGCCCAAAGATATGTGAATAGTTAATTCAGTAAGTATATGACGTTAAGACTACATGTTATAATAGTTGTTTGGGTGAGTGAATATCTTTATGGGTGTGGTGATGAGCAAATATATAACTAAATGGTACATGCCCAACGAAGTAGAAAAATAAAAGGCAGTGTATATGACAGTTGTTGGATATCAATAAGTATACATAAGACTTATTGATTGCATGAGTGACTGTATAGATAACTGTATAATTGTAATAGTGATTTCATTACACACTAAGGGCCCAATGTAGGTAGGCAAATACCGGGCGGAAACGGCCGAAAATACCGATTTTCGGCCGTTTCCGACCGGTATTTGTATATTGAGATGTAGGGGCATGTCAAATTACAGAATCGGTAATTTTACCGATTCTGTAAAATACCGAATCGGTAAAATTACCGATTCTGTAAATTAACATGTAGGTAGCACTGTAATCAGTGCTACAAGGGTTTAAGAATTTGTTATTTACCACCAACTAGAAGTTCGTGGTAAATAATGAAAACCCTTCAAAAAGCATTTTTTTTGCTTTAAAAATGTGCCATGTTGCAGACATACATGCCCTAAGGGCATGTATGTCAGCAACATGTGCACCCATGCACAATTGAGGGGTGCAACAGGGTGTCAAAGTGACACCCTGTCCCCCTTGCAAATTCGGTAATTTTACCGAATCGGTATTTACCGATTCGGTAATTGGCATTGATTCCTATGGGCCTCAAGGCCCATAGGAATCAATGGCAATTACCGAATCGGTAAATACAGATTCGGTAATTACCGAATTTTACCGATTCGGTAATTTAAAAATAGAAATTACCTACATCTCATTTACCTACTCTTAAATACCGAATCTGTATGATTCGGTATTTAAGAGTAGGTAAATCGGGATTTCCTACATCGGGCCCTAAGTATGAGTTACTATCTATATGAATAAAAGAAGTGCTATTTGTATAAGTGTGTCGCTGAGTAAATGTAAATATGAAACTTTGTTTTCAAAAGTGAGTAGGATGACTGCATAACTGAATAGGATGTGTGCTGGTGTGTAATGTCAATATAGGTGTATAAGTATATTTGATAGTGTTTTATTGATCATTGACAACATGTATGAGTGAATCTATAGGTAATTGATTAGATGTGTGTGTAGATCTAGGAATAACTGAGTGGGGTTTTAGATACTTGTTTTGCTGTGTCAATGGATTCAAATATGGTACTCTGCATTTTACAGTGAGTGATGAAAGGTTATACTAGTGTATGATGAGGTGTATCAGATTGTCACGTAGATGATGTCATCAGTGATGTCATCAGTGATGTCACTGATCATGTCATGAATGATGTAATATGTGACATCATCACCAGTGGATTGCCGGCACGAGAGTTACAGTTGGTACAACTAACTATAACGGAGGAATTTCAATGGTTTTGTATGAGTGAAATGTCTGGCTAACTATAACACCCCTGAAACCTATAGTTTTTTCAGTGAATTTCAAAGGTTTTTTTAAATGATTATTCCTAATTGTAATGTTCATTAAGAATATCCGTTTTTTCTATCTTTTTTAATCATCATCCCATTCTCAACCTAGTAAAAACTGCAAATATTACCATTCTTCAATTGATTCCTTCCTCCAAGAAAATCGCTACAAACCAGAACCACAACTAATGTTAATAATATACAAACTAGGCATTCCTGTAGAAAAAAAACAAAAAAACCACCACTTCCCCATACTTTCAACAACAAAGCAAATCTACAATGCTACCTAAAAAAAGAAGCGGTAGATCCATTTACCACTAACAAATTAATATCAACATTTAACTAGTGTAAGGACGTCGACTATGTACTGCGTGAATTACATCCATCTGACACCCATTTTTAAAGACGAATATGTGATAGAAGTACTAATTATGCACTTTCAACACACAAAAAAATCACAACACCCAGCGCCACCACCACTACAACCACCCCTCTAGACCCCTCCCCCTCTACTACCTCAGAGACAGTACAAAACAGGACAACGGACCTTCCCAAAATAATATATCCCCTCAACAGCACACTAGCTCAATGTTCAGAGATGTGGCAACTAACTATGTATAAGGGAGGAAATACGCACATCAACAATAAATTACACCATGCCAAGAATACCGGTGAAATACTATACACAACTCACTGTACAAACCAAATACATTTCCGTGTGTAGATATACTATTGATAGGTGTAGTGTACTGCACAGTGGACACAACCATATTACCTCAGATTCTGGTGAATATCTCGGTCATGTAGCTGTGTTGTCTCACCCCCCTTGAAGCAGAAGCGGAGTAGGCTGGTCCAACGTACGCAACTCCAGAGTAAGAGTATAAATAATTAGGCTATGCCTTGGGCGTGGTTCATTTCTGCAAAGAGAAAGACTCTGCCACAGCGAATGTCCTCACTTTGCCACGTGGCTGCCGCCATGAACATGTGCCTCCTCGATACAGGCCCATTGCGAACTCCGTGCCACAGCACCGCAGACTTATGTCTGTATCAACTCCTGCCTTCGATCTACACTGCGGACAGCACGGTTCACAACTTGAATTCAGCTTTGGATATACACTATGGACAGCATTGAAGTTAGCCTTGATTTATGTAAGGCAGAGGCGATTGTACTCTATGTCCTCAGATTTGGTAAAATAAGTAACAAAAATTCTTCCTTGATTTCTGTGCTGACTACTGCCTTCGAACTACAGTGCGGACAGCAGGGTTCACAACTTGAATTCAGCTTTGGATCTACACTACAGACAGCATGAAATTCAGCCTCGATTTATTTAAGGCAGAGACAATTGTACTCTAAGTCCTCAGATTTTGTTAAAGGATGCGATAAAAACATTCCTCAATGTCTGTACTGACTACTGCCTTTGATGTACACTGTGGACAGCAGAATTTACAACTTGATATCAGTTTTGCATCTACACTACAGACAGCACTGAATTCAGTCTCAATGTATTTAAGGCAGAGACAATTGTACTCTATGTCCTCAGATTTTGTTAAAGGATGTGACAGAAAGCATTCCTCGATGTCTGTGTCGACTACTGCCTTCGATCTACACTGCGGACAGCAGGGTTCACAATTTGAATTGAGCTTTGGATCTACACTATGGACAGCATGAAATTCAGCCTTGCTTTCTTTAAGGCAGAGACAATTGTTCTATATATCTTCAGATTTTGTTAAAATAGTGACAAAAAGCATTCCTTGATGTCTGTGTCGACTACTGCCTTCGATCTACACTGAGGACAGCAGGGTTCACAACTTGAATTCAGCTTTGCAGCTACACTACGGAAAGTAGGGAATTCAGCCTTGATTTATTTAATGCACAGAGAATTGTACTGTATGTGTTCAGATTTTGTTAAAATAATTGACAATAATCATTTGTCGATATCTGTGATGACTACTGCCTTCGATCTACAGTGTGGGCAGTAGGGTTCACAACTTGAATTCAGCTTTGGATCTACACTACGGACAGCATGAAATGCAGCCTTGATTTATTTAAGGCAGAGATAATTGTACTCTATGTCCTCAGATTTTGTTTAAGGATACAACAAAAATAATTTCTTGATGTCTGTGCTGACTACTGCCTTCGATCTATAGTGAGGACAGCAGGGTTCACAACTTGAATTCAGCTTTGGATCTACACTATGGACGGCATTGAATTCAGCCTTGATTTATTTAAGGCAGAGACAATTGTACTCTTTATCCTCGGATTTTGTTAAAGGAGGAAACAAAAACATTCCTCAATGTCTGTACTGTGTACTGCATTCGATCTACATTGTGACGGCTCACTATTCATGTGGAATGGCAATTGCACATGACGCATTCCAGTAAGAAAGAGACATTACACCAGTGCAACCCACCCAAACCATGAATCATCGCAGGGTGCGCACACGCTGAGTTCTTTAGGTACAACTAACTCACTACACCACAAGTACCCTCCCATTGGCCTTATTAAGGCAGAATTCACTAGGCAAAAAACATTGCTCCCAGTGCAGTCTGCCTGGACCACGCATCATCGCAGGTTACGTACACGCTCAGTGCCAAAGGTACTACGAACTCAGTGCACCATGATTCATCGCTACGTGGCCGTATTCAGGCAGAATTCAACAGACAAAAGACATTGGTCCGAATGCGGCCCCCCTGGATGACACATTATCGCAGGGTATGTACAAGCAAAGCGCCAAAGATACTACTAACTCAGTGCACCATAAATCATCGCAAAGGAGAGTGAACAGTTTTATGTCAGCAATGAGGCATACTATCACTTTTAAATGGAATTCATCCAGAATTCAATCGACAAAAGCCAATACTCCAATTACTGTGCCTCCCCCCCGACCACGCATCATCGCCGGGTAAGTACACGCTAAGCGCCAAAGGTACTACTAATTCAGTGCACCAAAAATCATCGCCACGTGGCCTTACTAAGGCAGAATTCACAAGGCAAAAAACATTACTATCAGTATGGCCTGTCCCGGACCACGCATCATCGCAGGCTCCACAGAACCTTTTTGTTTCAGGTGCCACTAACTCAGTGCACCACTTATCATCGCTGGCTGCACACATGCTAAATCATCAATACTGTGCAGCTCTACTCAACCCCTCTTGTCTGTGGGCTCTTGCTAACCGCTGCCTCCTGCCTACCCTGCGGTCATCAGACCTCACAATTAAATAGACTGTTGATTCATTATTTGCAGAGTACAATACCAAACTAAGTATAACATCTATCAAACATATACAATATCCCTTTAGTATGCTTCCTTCGAAAACTTCTTTTATATCAGTTATAGATTTCGTTGAGTGATAAAATTCATGGTGAAAGTGCAAAGGCACACTCAATGGCAGTCTACACTGTGGACAGCAGAGGTCACAATTTGAACTATAATGTCCTTGAAACATACATATTTCGACAATGTATTCCATCTAATATTTCAATCATGATTACAGATGATGCAGTCCAGTAGGCAATAGACAATGCTTCCAGTGCAGACTGCTCCAACCACGCTTCATCGCTGAGTGCGCACACGCTGAGCACCAGACGTACCACTAACTCAGTGCACCATACATAATCGCCACGTGCCCTTATTAAGGCAAAATTCAGTAGTCAAAAGACATTCTTACCAGTGCGGTCTGCATGAACCACGCATCATTGCAGGCTCCACACAAACCGACCCTACTTTAGTGCACCACAACTCATGAACCCCTTTACGATAGAATCTTCTGTTTATTATTTCACATATAGTGCTCCTACTTTTATACAGCAGAAGTCATAAACCGTTTATGATTGAATATCTGTGTATGATATCATGATTACTATTCTACTTGTTGCCAACAGCAACGCATTAAAATGAAGTCAAGCACACGTGCCCGTACCCACTTCAACTATCTATCTGTGTCTGTGTATTTATTATGTTTGTAAAATGCTACTCCTCCGCCCTACCACATTATATTGTGCTGTAAACAGCGTATGCAACCATCTTACCTCTGCTAGTAACAAAAACTTCGATTATATAACTTTCTCTAGCTCATTCTACAAATACAAACGTACAAACTGGATCATTACAATACTGCAAACAAAGTGTATAGTAAATTTATAAGTGTGTGCTATTGCTCAATTTTTTTTAGCATATTTATATAGCGCAAAGTCGACCCATAACTATATCAGCAATTTACATGAGCACCGTATTTACAGTACATTTTCAGGCACGCGTAAATTACATCATTTCCCTACAATACCAGGATGTGGACGCGACTTTGAGCCCCAAACATTGATTTCCAGCACCAAGTTCGACAGTATACCAGAATGACCACATACATATATATATAAGTTGTCCTTCATGTGCCAAAACTGCAAACTAAAGCTTTCATAGCCCTGTATTACTACAGCTACAACACTCCACTGAATGTACAACAAACATTCATATTCGCAGAAATGCATCATGTCCACCATCTTTTATGTGTGCAACTATGGATGAATATAGGGTCAGTGATACCCCGTACCTTACATGTTAGCCATGTTATGGGGCCTTGCAGACATAATGACACATTTGCGGTTAAGACCCGGGTGACGACAGCACTACAACACGTACACCGAATCAGTTGATTTCTCATATAGCTCACGACGGAACCACGCCCATAGCTCCAGAGTCATCGTTCACAGCCTCGTGCAGCACTGGCATACGTCAGTCCAGCCCACTCCGCTCACGCTTCCAGGAAAACAGAACAACGCTACATGTCCCAGATTTCCATTGTAGTGATTTCTTAGTTCCAGGTCTAGTTGTCAGAACGTAATACACACACTCCCTCATGGCTGGTATACACCCACACCACACCCATCCACCACACGCGTCACAACACACGTGACCCTACCAATAAAAAAGACGGGGTGCACGTGCTTTACAACACTTTAGAGTTACTCCCATCGCAAGCGCTGTGATGGGCTGTCCTGGTGGTTTGGATGCATCATGTAGGCCCTAACTAGCGAACAGGGGGCCCACTACCATGTGCGTGCCAGTGTACTCTTTGTTCACTGAGTTAGTGGTACCGCAAGGACTGAGCGGGTGAGGAACCTGCGATGATGATAGGTGCACGAGTATATCCTTTGCCATAGTGATAACAAAACTCAGCACCAAATGTGAGACTTTTTGGTGGCAGAGCAGGATTGCATGATGTAGAACGTACCCTGTCCGCGAAAAGGTGAGCAGTGAGATCTGGGTGCGCAGCGGAGGGAGTAGATGGGGTGCAGCAGACTGGATACAAAAAGGCGACGCAGCAATTTTAGGCGTATGCACTCCTATATACCGTATCTTATTGAATTTGTATTTTTTTTTCCTAGAGCAGGAGAGTTTTTATAGTCGGTCAAAAGTCCGTCGCTTGTGATGATTGAAACCACGTGTATCACTGCGCACCACTTGTTTTCTATAACCGGATGGAAAACATTACTACTCTACTAATTCTTCATAATTTGAAGCCCATTAAACAAGTTGGAACTGTACAAATAGTTGTATTTTTAATGGGGGAGGGAAGGTGTGTGAAAGGGCAATGTTATTCTACTTCACATTAAGATAGTGACAATTACCAATCATAACATCTTTCTTTTATTTTCTTTTAGATGTAGAGCTTCAGGGTGCACTATGTCCCATCACGTGGTGGAAGACACACCTGTGACAGAAAGGTGAGCTGCGTATATTCTTTTAAGTCACTCTCTCACTTCCTCTCTCCTTTGATAATCAAATGACGTACAATCTTATCTTCCTTTTTGTCTTACAGGTTGTGTTCCACAAATTGGCATTCCCCCGCCCCCAACATATCCAAAACTCAATGTTTGAGGATTCTGCTATGATGCATGGCCATCGTAACAACTCATAAGATGGCTGCTTCGACACGTGGTGGACCCTCTTTGAATCACGCCAATGGCACAAGGTGAGCAAAGAAGCTTGTTTCCGAAGCAACGAGAAGCCACCTGTGGGCGGAGAGAGTGGATAGTGTGCAGCAACTTTACTACGTACGAATGTACAATTACCTCCGGGCAGTGGGAGTGGATAGGTTGTAACAGTCTGGGTGCGCAAGAAAAGGCACTCACCTCCAGACACTAGGAGTCAATGGGGTGCAACAGTCTGGGTATGCAGTAATGATAACTCACCGCTATACAGTGGGAGTGCAAGGGTACAGTAGTCTGGGTGAAAAATAGCACACAGACACATCCTTGCAGTGGAAGTTGATGTAATACAGTATCCTGAGTGTCCAATGGCAGAACACACAAATAAACATGTGCAGTTGTATGTACTCTGCTATTACTAACTCTATACTATCTTTCAGATCGCTAAACTTGAGGGTGCACCATGAACCGGCCAATGCTTGGACACACACCAGAGGCAAAAAGTTAGTTACGTAGATTTTCTCCAGTATCAACACTATCTCTCCTGCTCCATCCATTACTTTCTCTCACTCTCACTTTCAATGTCGTTTTTTCTCTCTCTCCTTCTCGCTCACATTGTTTCTCTTTCTCTTTTCAAGTTATGGACACTGCTGTCCACTCCGCAGATAAATAAATCAAGGATGAATTTAATACAGCCTGCAGTATAGAACCAAAGAAGAATTCAAGTTGTGAGCTCTGCTGAAAACAGTGTTTGCAAAAAGTAAGCAGAGCAGCCTAGATACACAATGCCTCCAATTAAACGTGCTGCAAATAAACAATATTGTCCTGCATAATGATGTGATCTCTCACCTAATTCTGTCTCATCTCTGAATCATTTTAAAGACCTACTGGACCATACTGTAGCTCTGAGCCAGCAGGTACTTTCCTACAGACGCCTCTTCAGCATAGGCCTATGAGAGGGGTGGGATGTATCAGGCACACTGCACACGTGCGAATAAGCAATTTTGCCAAGTGTTATGTTATTTTGTGATCTTTGACCTCATTCAGTCACATCTCTGTCTCATTTTAAATACCATCTATACCATAAGATAGGCCTAAGCCTACAAGCAGCGCTGCCCTACAGACTCCTTTTGAGGGAGATTCTGTGGGAGGTGTGGGGTGCACTACCCTGAGTGTGCATGTGAGAAAAAACAATCTTGCCTTTCGTAAAGATGTAATCTCTCACCTCATTCAATCACATTGATCTAATTTTAAAGACTTATTTTCATTTTTGTTTTGCAGGTTACCTACGCTCCTACCATTGGAGTCCATCTCACATTCTGTTCATTATACTGTTATGTTAAAGTTACGTTTCTATTTATTTATTTTTGTTTTAATAAAAGTTAATTAAAAAATGAGTGTATACGTCTTCTTTTTCTGACAATATTTCACTATTATTTAGTGTGATAATCATATGCTTAGAGAAGATTTAAAATCAAAAGTAGAAATTATATTTATAACTTTAAGTATAGTACTGAGGCTAACTCTTTACCAGCTCTTTTCCAGAGTCTGTAGCTGCGATTAACGGTTCCTATGGAAAATTTTAAAAAGTCCAGCACACTTGCTGTTTGGATTAGCAACATTGTGTGGTGAACTTGTGACCTGTGTGCTCAGCTAAGTGTTTCATAAACTGTTACTATGGTAACAGGCAGTAAGCAGTTTGGGGGTAGGGTTGAAAGGTACTGGCTGTATAGAAGCCATTATATTTACCCAGGATCCTCTACATGACAAAGGGGAAAGCAAACCGAGACGACAGAACACTATGTACATTACGAGCAAAAGAAGTACATAACTCTTCGAATTAACCTCAAGAGAGGGCTCGAGGAATAACTACTGATGTTACAAAACCCCATGTACAATTTGCCTACTCTGTACTCAACAAAGGGCAATTCTTTATCGAACACAATCAGACACTGTTGCTTCACGATTCACAGTGTGCACTTAACTAAATACTTTGTGCCTATTTAAATGGGAGACAGGATTGTCGACATTCCAAAACTTAGGGGCATATTTACAAGGATGGCGTTAAAATTATCGCCGCTTTCGCAGCAGCAAACTACAGCTAAAACAGCGATAATGGACTTCAAAATCCTTTGTTGTCTTACCGGAAGATTTTTTCAACACTGCTGTTTGCTATGGCAGGATGAGAGCTGAGGCTCCCGCCCTGCCATAGCAAACTTGGTTTGCATTTTGAAAGAGACAACACGAAAACCTACTCTCTCTTTTAAAATGCAAAGCAGAATTATTTTCCCCACGGGGAGCTGCATATTAGCAGGTCCTTGTGTGGAAAAGTAATGGTGGCTTCCGAAGGACGCAGGGAGCTGACTGGCACCGTAGGGACATTGGACATTGGACTTCCACTCACAATTCCCAACGTTGAATATACCCCCATGAGATGGGATCCCGAGGAAAAATAAAAATTTGCTGTAGTTGATATTTATTTTTTACGGTAAAATTAGGAGTTTGTAATGAGTACAGCGTTAAAATGTTTTGGTGTAAACCTGGGCTTCTATTGGAATTCTCACAAATTCTCAAAAGCCTATTATTAAGCCCATTATGGCTGCTTTAACGGCACTTTCCTAACGCTTAAGCGACGATAATTTTAACGCTGTCCTTGTAAATATGCCGCCAATATCACGAGAAATACAGCGATAGTTCATGTTTGCAAGTGAAAGCTTATTAATATAAGACTGTGGACTTAACATATCAATCCACCTTGCATATTAAACATGCTTAAGTCTACTTCAGAACAGATGTTAGGATCCAACATAAACCACAATTACCAAGAGTTTTGCTTTCAGTCCTCAAATCCAGGGCCGCCTTGGAAATACAATGCTGTTGTCATACCTCCCTCTTCCATGTTATATTGTCATAGGAACACCTACCTTGCCACTGGGAACACCTACATTGCAAATCATTGGAGATATGAGGTGAGCCTTTAGCAAACTGGCTGTTAACATGCGTTAATGCATCTTAGCGTAGCCTAGTAAATAGGCTTTTTTTTAAAAATTGCAGCGAAATGGCACTTGTTAATATGCCCTCAAGTTTGCTATGACAGAGCGGGACCTCGACTCCCACCCTGCCATAGCAGACAGCAGTGTCCTGGGGGTAGGCACCCCGATTCTCTCAAAGTAGGAGCTCAGAGGGAAAACTTCGGACCCAGGTACCCTCCACTCATCCATACTTATATTATAAAGAGAGAGCCCAAACCTTTGAGGCGGGTAATCTCAGTAACCACAGCACCAATCACAACACCCAATACAGAGTTGGAAACGGCAGTTGCAGCAGAAGGACATAGGCTATGCAGACAGATAAAAAAATGTATTAAAAAAATGGCAAAAAATCCATACTATACTATCCATACTAATATTATAAAGAGAGAAGCCAAACCTTTGAGGCGGGTAATCTCAGTTACCACAGCACCAATCACAACACCCAATACAGCGTTGGAAAGGGTAGTTGCAGCAGAAGGACATAGGCTTTGCAGACAGATAAAAAAAAGCATTAAAAAATTGCAAAAATCCATACTATACTATTACTATCTATACTAATATTATAAAGAGAGAGCCCAAACCTTTGAGGCGGGTAATATCAATAACCACAGCACCACTCACAACACCCAATACAGCGTTGGAAAGGGCAGTTGCAGCAGAAGGACATAGGCTATGCAGATGGATAAAGAAAATGTATAAAAAAATTGTAAAAAATCCATACTATACTATCCATACTAATATTAGAAAGAGAGAGCCCAAACCTTTGAGGTGGGTAATCTCAGTAACCACAGCACCAATCACAACACCCAATACTGCGTTGGAATGGGCAGTTGCAGCAGAAGGACATAGGCTATGTAGACAGATAAAAAAATGTATAAAAATAATTGCAAAAAATCCATACTATACTATCCATACTAATCCATACTAATGTTATAAAGAGAGAGCCCAAACTTTTGAGGCGGGTAATCTCAGTAACCACAGCACCAATCACAACACCCAATACAGCGTTGGAAAGGGCAGTTGCAGCAGAAGGACATAGGCTGTGCAGACGGATAAAAAAAGGTATAAAAAAAACTTTCAAAAAATCCATGCTAATATTATAAAGAGAGAGCCCAAACCTTTAAGGTGGGTAATCTCAGTAACCACAGCACCAATCACAACACCCAATACTGCATTGGAAAGGGCAGTTGCAGCAGAAGGACATAGGCTGTGCAGACGGATAAAAAAAGGTATAAAAAAAATTGCAAAAAATCCATACTAATATTATAAAGAGAGAGCCCAAACATTTGAGGCGGGTAATCTCAGTAACCACAGCACCAATCACAACACCCAATACAGCGTTGGAAAGGGCAGTTGCAGCAGAAGGACATAGGCTATACAGACGGATAAAAAAATGTATTAAAAAATTGCAAAAAATCCATACTATACTATCCATACTAATAGTATAAAGAGAGAGCCCAAACCTTTGAGGCGGGTAATCTCAGTAACCACAGCACCAATCACAACACCCAATACAGCGTTGGAAATGGCAGTTGCAGCAGAAGGACATAGGCTATGCAGATGGATAAAAAATTTTTTTTTTAAAAATTGCCAAAAATCCATTCTATACTATCCATACTAATATTATAAAGAGAGAGCCGAAACATTTGAGGCGGGTAATCTCAGTAACCACAGCACCAATCACAACACCCAATACAGCGTTGGAAAGGGCAGTTGCAGCAGAAGCACATAGGCTATGCAGACGGCCAGCATATACATTTAAAAGGTAAAAGAACCGTGCCAGCAAAGTAGTCCCTTGTGGGCGTGTCTGCGTTCTGCTGTGGGCGTGTGCTGGGGCGTGACAAACGCTGGGGGGTGTGGTACGTTCCACCCTTCATGCCATGTGAGTCGTAATTGCGCCGCATCAAGGGGCGCGCTGGGGGCGTGACACGCTGGAGCCGTGACAAACGCTGTGGACGTGTTTCCGCCCTTTATGCCATGTGAAGCGCCAATTGCGCTGCATCAAGGGGCACGCTTGGGGCGTGAGAAACGCTGGGGGCATGTGCTACGTTCTGCACTTCATGCCATCTGGGTCGTACATTAATCAGATCGTCTGCTGTGGCCGTGTGCTGGGGGCGTCACAAAGGCGGTCACCTCGAAGCGTGGTAAGTAACCATTCGCAAGACTTCCTTGGGGGACTGCCCGTTATCTCTCACATACTGGGGATGCCGAATGCAGTGTGTGCCTTGGCCAGGGTGCATCTGAAAGGGCCGAACGCAGTGTGTGGCGTGGCCTGGGTGCGTCTAAAAAGCACTCAGGGCCAAAGAGCGTCGGTGTGGGTCATAAAAAAATAATAACAGCGGGAAACAATCATTCAAGACTCACACAATTCTAATTGTTAGACGGTCGCCGCTAGCCCTCAAGTGGAGGCAGACGCGACTGAGCGTGTCTGTGGGGACAATTACTGCAGCCTCTCATGCGCGCTGTTACTGAACTATCACATTAAACCAAATTACACATGCCTGCTAACATCACCCAGGTCTGTAGCCCGGCTCAGGCGGCGGATCACTACACTAATTACATGTGCCTGCTAACATGAACCAGGACTGCATCTGGGCCTCAAGCGGGGGGACACTCGCTGGGGGGTGTGGTACGTTCCACCCTTCATGCCATGTGAGTCGTAATTGCGCCGCATCAAGGGGCGCGCTGGGGGCGTGACACGCTGGAGCCGTGACAAACGCTGTGGACGTGTTTCCGCCCTTTATGCCATGTGAAGTGCCAATTGTGCTGCATCAAGGGGCACGCTTGGGGCGTGAGAAACGCTGGGGGCATGTGCTACGTTCTGCACTTCATGCCATCTGGGTCGTACATTAATCAGATCGTCTGCTGTGGCCGTGTGCTGGGGGCGTCACAAAGGCGGTCACCTCGAAGCGTGGTAAGTAACCATTCGCAAGACTTCCTTGGGGGACTGCCCGTTATCTCTCACATACTGGGGATGCCGAATGCAGTGTGTGCCTTGGCCAGGGTGCATCTGAAAGGGCCGAACGCAGTGTGTGGCGTGGCCTGGGTGCGTCTAAAAAGCACTCAGGGCCAAAGAGCGTCGGTGTGGGTCATAAAAAAATAATAACAGCGGGAAACAATCATTCAAGACTCACACAATTCTAATTGTTAGACGGTCGCCGCTAGCCCTCAAGTGGAGGCAGACGCGACTGAGCGTGTCTGTGGGGACAATTACTGCAGCCTCTCATGCGCGCTGTTACTGAACTATCACATTAAACCAAATTACACATGCCTGCTAACATCACCCAGGTCTGTAGCCCGGCTCAGGCGGCGGATCACTACACTAATTACATGTGCCTGCTAACATGAACCAGGACTGCATCTGGGCCTCAAGCGGGGGGACACTCGCCTGCTAACATCAACCAGGGATGCAGCTGGGCCTCAAGCGGGGGAACACGCGAATCACCGTATCTGAATACACACATTCTATTTCATACCCGGACAACGTCGGGACGGGCTGCTAGTATCCTTATAAACACAAAAACCTGGTCCTTATCTCCATAGGCAATAAATTCTACACCATCCTTTGTTGATTCGTTGGTGTGGTTACACTTAACCTCCCACCCACTAAAAAAGTTACAACAAGGTGTGCCTATCATTTAAAATATCCTCGCGAATTCTATGTGTGTCACTCCAACTACATCTATAGTGTCTACTCTCAGTCAAACCTCATGCAACCCCTTGCAAGGAGACAGAGAGAAAAACGTCAGACCAAATCAAGAAAAAAAAAAAGAAAAAATGTGTGGATGGTGGGTAGGAACCTCACGGAGCAACCACCAGGGAACTGCTGACAGGTTCTCGTCAGTGTGTTCCTTTTCTCATCATTGGCTCCTTCCCACCAAAAATCAACAAAATGAAAAGTAGGAAAAATATTTAAAGTAAATCCTAATCAACTCAAAGTTGTGTATCCCTATAGCACTCATGTGCGTCTACCCCCACGGTATCAACACTGCTACTCAGTGTGATCCTATGCGTTAATAGTGGAGTTAGATAACCCTGGCTACCTGAACAACTTTATTCCATGCTGGGTATCTACTCCCATTAAAACCAAAACCTTGCCGTTGTGCTTCGTTTTGTGTTATATGAAGCCAACATGTTTCATTGCCTATCAGAAATGGTTGGCAATTTCTTCAGGGCTGGGGGTATTTCCTTCGCCACACTCAGCTGGACACTGCCAGCCTTTACATCTTCATGTCGGTGCCTACTGGCATACCTGGGGTTCTTCGTACCCTCTTACGCAGTTCTGGTCCACCTTTAGGTTACTTTTGGTGGTCGCTTCACGTCGACCGTCTGTTACCACGGCGTAGTCTTTGCTAGGGGCTCCCGTTCCCGCTGCTGCCTAAGACAAAGCAGGAGCCGCTCCTGGGAGGTGGTGTTTCCCAAGGTTTTTGACTGCTCCAGAATGGGGACCACGCGGCCCCCCTTCCAAAATCTAAAAAGACCCAGAGAGTGGTAATCCCCGGGGCTTACACAGACCTTTGAGCTCCCTCACCCATTTATTTTGTAGCACCGAGGAATGGCGGACCCCGGGTTACAGGGCCCCTCTAAACCCCCATCAAATGTAATATTTTAGACTCCGGGATTTGGCCCGCCCAGGTAGCTAATTTTTAAACAAGCACAGAAGCCCGCGCTTCGTTTTTATTGGTTTTTACGGTGGATCCATGTACCCAGCGCACATTTCTCAGTTTAAAATTTTTTGGGGGGACTAGAGGTCCTTGTGGGACCCCCTAAGCAGGTCTAGAGGGTTAAAATGCTTGTTCCACTATTTTCTAGATCCTCGCTTCTATCAAGGCACAAAATGGCTGCCAACACTTCCTGGTTTCGAATGTTGACAACCACTTGACAGCCGTTTAGCATTCAGCGCGCAATCGGCACGGTGCGCGTAGGGTGCGCTCAGGATGCGCGGATCCACCATGGCCATAGATAATTATGTACATTTAAATTTACAACATTTAAGCAAAAGGCACAAGTCTGAACCAAGGACTACCTCTTTGCCAAATGTGGTGTAATTCCGTTCAGCAGTTCGGGCTGGAGCTGCGATGAACAGTTCCTATGGAAAATTGCAAGGGGAAAATATGTTTTGGGACCCCCTTTTTTTCTCGGCCCCTGCTTCACCAATCACCCTGAGACCTTCAGGATAGGAGCGGACCGGAGCGCCCCACCAGTTTTGAAAATTTCCTGAAGATTCGTCAACTGGCGCGAAAGTTACTCCAAATAGAATGGGAGTGCATGGGTACAGTAGTCTGGGAGAAAAAGAGCGCACAGACACCTCCTTGCAGTGGAAGTTGATGTAATACAGTATCCTGAGTGTCCAACTGCATAACACAGAAATACTACTACTGTGATATTTTATCTTCATCTATATTGACGTAAATGTATTATTTAACTGCACAATATGTATCACATGTAACAGTGGTTTGTGTGAAAAGGTTTTTGTAAATTGATTTTAATTATGTATGTATTCATTGTCTGTATTTTCAAGCCCTGAAGAAGCCTCTCTCAAGAGACAAAACACATTGGCTATACTGTAGAAAGAAATAAGAAGATGTGAATAAAGAAACCTTTTTAGAAAACTCTGGACGGAGTCTGTGCACTATGTAACCTAAGGTACTGGTATATATACAAATGTATCAAATTCTGTAGCAGTGGTGCTTGAATATACACAATGCAAGCATTCGTGTTCCCAACAATATTTGAGACCAAAGAGGTCAGAACTAGTGTGAGTTCTGTTGTCTATTATTTCTTGAAGAGCCATATAGAATTCCTGGCATCTTGCTGTTCATTGATAGAAAACTGAACAATGCCTCTAAACATTGTTTACAATATCTCTAATGTCATTAGTAGCCTGGCATATATGGCTTTCGGAACTTAACTTTGGGGGCCCCCAGCAGGGCCCCTTTGGGTGCACGGCCTCCAGTTGGAGGCCGAAGGGGCACTTATGATGCCCCCCTGTTGATCCCTGCACACTGTGGCAGGCACCTTAAGATGCCAGCCACAGTGTGCAGGGATGAACTGCTCCTCCCTTTTCTCAATGGAAGCTTGTGCTATGGACGGTTTCCGTCTGTAATTCGAGCTCCCATTGAGAAAATTGCAATGTGACCAAACAGTGTTTGGTCGAATTGTAATGGGCCTGTCGGGACCACTGACCGTGTGTCGGTCGGTCCCAGGACTGAGTCGGTGTTGAGCCAAAGGAATTTCGCTCAACATTGAAATTTGGCCCTAAATGTATCTTCATAGGAATCAAATGGATCCATAATCTCTTCCTCTTTGCACCATAGTTTAAATAGCTACTCTGAATTCTTACTTTTCTCCTGTGTCACAAATAGGTTTGCCATGATTATCATGAATAGGTTTAGCATGACATTTTAAACATTCATTGGTGCCTTGAACTCTGAAATTTTCCTGGGTTGATATATTATGCCCTATTATTTTGATATGTGTGGAATTGAGTAATCTCATAGAGGGATAGGTTTTGTAACAAAGGACCTATTTGTGGGAAACACCTGTCCAACATATTGGTTTTCAAAATGTCTTTATTAAAGAGATCAAAATGTGCAAGGTATTCAATTTCAAATAGGCTTTTCAGTACTCTATGACGTGATGCTGAAAAGTCTAAAATAAGCCATATTATTGCCTCCGATTTACCATATAACCTTGAAGAACTCAAACTGTCACATGCTTCATAGCAACTGAGCTCATGGTGCGATAGCATTGAGAGGCTAAATCAGTATAATCTCTTACTTAAAGATTGGTCTGCAGATATTGCTTCCTATACATCCTTCATATCACTCTTTTCAGATTTGGTAATAAATGAAGTAGCATAACGTGCAACCGCAGTACAATAATCTTAAAAAATGTTAGCATACCCAATATGTAGAATTAAAGGATTATAGTTGCTGATCTGTTGTGATCCTTGCTGTCTCCAAAAAATTGTAAGTAATATTTGGTGATTTCCCAGTAACCAAATAACTACAAGGAGAGCTAGAAGTCAAAGAAGGGCTTGTTCCTCGTCCCCCTTAATATATCACAAACAAAATAGAATGAGCTTGCTACCAATAGGCTCTGTGTCATGAATGTTCTTCCCTGATGCATCCGGGGAACCATTAGGTTTTTTAACCACTTGGATGCTAAGATTTCATTTTCCCCATTATTCATGACGAGTTACCCTTGTCATTAGCATTAAAAGAACCCTCACCCACCACCCTAGTTGGTGCCATGCTTCATCATTGGGTTCCCACGCAAGATGCTTAGCACATCCCAAGTGTGCTGCGATTCCTGATGACAGTGAAGCTGGATTTTGTTTTATATCATTGTAAATTTGTGAGTGGTTTCGAATCTTCCTCAAGGTTGTCATTTCTAATCAAAAACATTTATCAATGATACCTTGGGTAGGAAAGTACAAGAAACTGATGTAAAGTGAAAGAATAATGGTCTCACACATCACAATGTATGGTCTACATATTTCAGCCAATTAGGTGTGCTATGAAGTCAAAGTGGCTTTCTTCAGGACCAGGTGTACTAGGAACCAGCTCAGGGTACTGTGAGCATGTGCACTAAGACATGCAGCGAAAGTATGGTTGATTGTAATTCATGGTTTTCACTGACCTCTATTACTGAAATTAAACTTTGCATGGACTTCAGATGATATGGATCGGCTGGGATGGGCAGGGCCTCTAGTCACAAATTCATCAAGGCAAGCCGCCCACAGGTGTGGCCTACTCCTCTTATAACTTAACATTGGGAATGCCTAAATAGACCATTAAGCTGTAATTCCTGATTAGAAAGGAATAGCTGTGTCATGTTCCACATCTTTGGAATGGTAATGATAAATTCTCTTTACTGGTAAAGTTGGATTTAACATTACCATTTTGGAAAAGGTACTTTTAGAAAGTGGGAATTTCTCTACTCCTACAGTTCTCTGTGCCTGCAGTCTGTCTCCACTACACATCTGGGGTGGGTGACAGCTTAACTTTGTGCATTCCATCTAGACTGCCACAAAGATAATAAGGTTGGGTGTGTGTTAGCACTCATTTGCATACTAATGGCTCTGCCTAGGCAGGAAGGGAGGGAGGAGCTGACACTTGCAACTGAATAGGTAGAATCCTTCTCCACACAAAGGGCTAATTACCCCCTACTGATAGTCTGGAGCAAGGGCTGGGAAGAAAGAACCTTTGTGCACTTCAAAGGCCCCTCTTTGAAGTCAGTCCACTTCAAAGGCACAACTGGGTATAAGTTTTGCATCTCTGACCCTACCAAACAAGTACATTACAGGACCTGCTAAGAACTCTGCCAGGAGGAGGACTACTCTCCTGCTACATGCACTGCCACTCTGTGGGACTTCTGCTCTGGAATAACTACTATTCTGCACTGATGTGCTGCCCGTTGCCTGCTGCTTCTGCCTTCTATATTGCTGATGAAAAGGACTGCGTCCACTCACTTGAACTCAGAGTGACTCCAAGGGCTTGCTGGCTAGCTCCCTGTTTTGAAGTCTCAGGGAAATCAAAGAATTACTACAATGATGAAACAGCACCTGGACTCTATCAACTCAGAGTCTTGCCTAGCCAAGTGGTGCCAATCCAGTTGAGGGTCCTTTTAAGTGCTTGTTTCTTTGCTGACCCAGCAAAACCCATTCATCTCTGACTTGGCACCGATTGGAACCAATGCATTTCCCTGCGATGCAGCTGCTACCCGATGACTTCGCTTCAGCAGACTGCGTGACTTATCGACAGTGTACTACGTGGCTCAATGACGACACATTGCCTTCATCATCAAGGGGTTCATTCAATGAAGTCTCACTGACTACAACAATGAGAACCAACATATTGCCTCCACCCACGAGATCGATGATGATCCATTGCCTTCTTTGCCTGTTGCCTCCAGTCTTCAACACTTCCTCCATCCAGGTTACTTTTTCAGCTGGATCTTTGTGATTCCTGTAGCTGGCCTGTCCTCAATCATAGTCACCCAGAACTTTGGATTTAACCTGGATTAACACAGCCAGATGTTGGCGCTTCATGACTCTAAGCATGATCATTTGATTTCATCTTTCAAAATTAATAACTCCAGTTCGACCTATTGGATTTTTGTTGTTTTGGTTGTGCTTTACTCATAAAAAAATTATCTATTTTCCTATCCATGTGTGGAGTATTTTTGGGGTGTTTTCATTGTGTTGCCGTGTGTGGTGCATACCTATTTTACACATTACCTCTTTGGATAAGCCTGTCTGCTCGGTGCCAAACTACGCAAGGGTGTGCTCAGGTTATCTTTTAGTGTAGATCTGACTTACCCTGACTAGAGTGGTGGTCCCTACTTTGACAGGGTGCATGCTCCTGTGCGGCAACTTGGTTTTTGTGTGTTCTCATGTGGAATGTGACAGCGCCACATTCCGCTGGAACCTCTCAGCAGTGGTGTTCCTTGAAGAATATTATGCTTTAAAATGATAACTGGTACCTTTCTGATGAGGATGGCTGGGATGTTTCCCCTGTAACCTACAACTTAATAAACCACACTTCTACTCTGCAATCTCCTGTGGCTAATCTTCTTGTACCAGAGCTGTGTTTTTAACTCTGGCGAAGAACTGAACACTCCAAAGATTCAGGATTATATAAAGAAGCAGGAAGTTTCTGCTTAAGATTGAAAAGAAAAGACATCTCAAAATCTTAATTTTATTGGGTAACATCTTTGGAAATACAGTTTGTTTGTATTTTATATAGCGCACTTCTACCCGGAGGCCTCGTAGCGCTGTATTCATACCGCTGCGGAACCCATCCTGGCTTTCCTGTGAAATGTCCACTCCTGGGCACCCCCAAGGTGAAGCCAGGCATCCAAAGCGCTGCTGGGGCCGTTGTGGAGATTAAGCAAGTTATTGCCCAGAGTCACAGAGTGGGACCCATGATTAGACTAGGCACCGAGGCGAGAATTATCAGGTCCGGGGAAATTGAGCCCAAGACCCGCCGAGGCGGGAATCGAACCCTGGTCCCGGGCCAGACCTCTGCATCAGGGTCTGCCGCTCTAACCATTGAGCCACACTTCTCCACAGTGAGTGTGGATGTTTTGGTAAAATGCAATTTACCAGGGTAAGTCTGTTATTTTTAACCCAGTGGTTATTGAGCTGCCCGCATGCATTCCCATGAGCTGTTAAACGGCCTGGCGTTGCAGAATGTGCTGTGTTTCCACAAGCTGGCACGCTTACAGACATGTTGAGCAATGTGAGTCCAACAGATGGCTGAGCACGAGAATTGGGAAGCATTCCCAGCAATTCAGCCAGAGTATCCTTTGCACATAAGTGAGAGAAACAACGTCCACCGACTGTAGAAAGAACAATCTTGGATTTTTGGGCTATTTATCCGCAAATTACATGATTGGCACAACGTTCTCTGTGACAGGCGCGCCTTTTGCTCTTTTGGCCTGTTTTGGGAACTCGCAGCGACAGGCACACCTTAAAGTATTGGAAGCCATGTTCTGTTGTCAGCCACGGTGAAAGATACATTTTGGTTGTGAATTGGCTGTTTGCTGCCTTCAAGCTGAGATCTTCAGCAATAGGCATGCTTTGTTGTTCTTGTATTTTGATGCGTTGCCACATGTGGTGGTTTCATGGGTCATAAATGACCCATGACGGGCAGGCCCTGATTAACTGGTCTTGATGTTACCTGTAACAAGTTTTCATTGTTTGTAATAAATGTAATCATTACTTTTGAACCCATCTTTACTCTGATATCCCTCTTTTTCACCTTATCTGTCTCACACATGAGCACATTTCTTTTCACTTTCCTCTTGGAGCAACCTCTAATCTTGCTATAGAATATGGTAATTTGTTTACCTAAAAAAGTGTCTGTGAATAAAAACAGTTAGCTTTTCAAAGAAGTAATGGGTCCCATTTTTATTTGAAGGTGCGCAAATTTGAGAACTTTGTATGTATTTGTGACTTTATGCGAATCATATGCATATCTAAATTGTATTTCAAATCATGAACGTTACTACGACTCGATTGCATGGTAAATGAGTCTCGGACCAACAGATATTTAGGGATGGCTGAGTATTACTGCAAATTCGTACCTAATTTTTCCATGAAGAGTTTTAAAATGAGAATTTTCTAAAGAAAGGTTCAGATTTTGTGTGGGACCAAGATTGCAAGAAAGAGTTCAAGTTAATAAAACAGGGACTTGCAGAAGCTCCTAATTTACGAAGTTTTATCCCCAACATGTTATCCACGGTAGTTACAGATGCAAGTGTGAAGGAAAAATGAGTGGTACTGTTGCAAACTGAGGGGTCAATACTAGAACTATCACGTTTGCATTTAGAAGTCTGAAGGGACCAGAAACAAGGGGGCATATTAGCAAGGGGAAGTATCGCCGCTTTTTCGGCGAATTGTGCTGAGAAAGCGGCTATACTTCTAGAGCCCTATCCACAGGGGCATTTTAACGCCTGGCTCAAGCCCACTTTGCATGTCTGCGACAAACATCGCTAATGACATGCAAAGTGGGCGTTCCCACATCCAACTACATGTAAAATGTGGTTGGAGGTGGGAACACCCTATTACCAAGGCAGGCGTTGGGAGAGGCAGACCTGCGATAAACTCGTTTATCGCAGGTCTCCTAACGCCTGCTCTGACCTGGTGTTAGGGCATTGATAACATGGGGGTGTGGATCATAACGCTGATTCCACACCCCCATATTATCAATGCACACATTAGCGCATGAAAACAACGTTTGTTTTCATGCGCTAATGTGCCATATCGCCGACTATCGCCGGATTTAATTTCGCCTACGTGATGCGCATTGATAATTGCGATAGCCGGCGATATGGGAATGTGCGCTGTGCGTTTTCTGACACACTTCTAGGTGATATGCCCCAAGGTACTCTGTGATTGAGAGAAAGGCCTTTGCAACATCATGGGAGGTAAGGAAAATGAGGATGTTTCTTTGTGGATGTGAATTTAAAATGAAAACTGACCATAAGCCCTCGTCGAAGGTTTTCCACAGGAAAGGCACTGATGTGGTGACAGAGAAAATAGCTAAGTGGGTTGTGGCATGGCAACAATATAATTTTATGGTGGAATATATGCCAAGAGCGAGAAATGTTGTTGCTGATGCGTTATCCAGATTGGTGTCAAATGATGAAAGGTTGGTAAATGGTGTAGCTATTCCAGAAATACAATAGAAAGGTTATTAAAGTCTGCACTTTTGCACTGCTGGAATGTCACTTTTTTGACATTCCAGTGGCGCTATGTGCCACTGGCATATTTATAAGGCTGCGTAAAGTGGCGTTGCATGGCTTTTGCATGGCCTCATAAATATGTGCCCCTTCATGCAGAAAACTGTGTGAAAGAGGCGTTCCATGGGTGTTGCTGGGGGCGTTCCCAGCAACATCCATGGCTTTTTAATACTGCCCCAGATTTATGACGATCGTAAGTCTGAGGCAGCGCCAAAAACGTATGCCTCCGCAGGGGAGGTGTAAGGGAGGCCCAATGAGGAGAAATATCTTTATTTCTCCTTTCTGCAGCACACATAGAAGGAGAAAATAGCCTCTTGTGATTGTTTTTGTGCAGGAAGGTTTCCCTTCCTGCACAAAAACAAACATCCCCGCAACACAGGCACCCTTGCACCATGGTACCTGAGTTGGCGCATGCCAGCCCACTGTGCACCAGCGCAGGGTAAAAGGACAGGAATGCACTGTATCTAATAGATACAATGCATTCCTGCCCTTTTCTTTTGCGCTACCCTACGGTTAAAACCCCCATAAATGAGGCCCTGAATGTGGTTTGAGACGTACTCTTATTAAGTGTTGGAATAAATCTGTATCAAATAAAGTGTAGGGCTAGGAGTGATTCACCGTCCCCCCGTCCCCCCGTCCCCTCCACCCCCCCCCCCCCCCGCAAACCCATTGGTGAGCTTGCACTGGAAGGAGTTTGTCAACCCAAAAAAAGGAAAAAAATATATATACATCCAAATACACGTTTTCAACACATTTATTTATAAGTATACAGATACACCAGGAAATTTGGGACAGTTGTAGGTCCCCTAACTTCACGATTTTTGTCGTAAATCGGACAGCTAATGTCCAGAGGAAAAATGTATATGGGGAGAACATAATGGAATAAGGAATCTGGATGTGCTCCATTTATAGTTCGGTGTGGGGAAAAAGTGATCATTGTGTGTCACATTCCGTCAGAGTCCAGTTTGAAAGGGAAGCTGTTTCTTTCCTACCTTTAGACTAGTTTTATTGCTTCAGTTGAATGTTCCTTGCATTCTCCTAATATGGCAGTATTTTATTCTATGCCCACTGGCCTGGTGCATGCTAGCTTCCGTTATGCCATTTCTTAATTGGCTCACATTGCCATTACACAAATGAGGCAGTACAAATCATTGGGCGCAAATTTTGAAGGTAATATAATGAAATTTGTTTTACTAAATTTGAACCCGGATAGACTTTATAACTCAATTGGAAAGTTACTAATGGACACATATGTCGGAAGATGGCTCTGTTTTAGGAGATTAAAAAAAATATGAGCCCTTGTGTATTGCACATTAATGAACTGTAGGCAACAACTCAGCGTATAGACTATATAACATCTAATTTCTTTGAAACAAAGCAAAAATGTATTTTTTTATAAAGCAAGAATTGCCGTAAAACAGGACTTTGATAAAAGAGATGCTGCTGCGATGACCTTTTAAAGTAGTTTTGTAATTGCAGCAGATTTAGCAATAAACGGTTCTTTAACAAATAAGATACTGAACAAGACTCGTGTTCTCGTGTTTTCTAAAAAATAAAGCCACTAGATGGCGATCTTAGATCATAAACAGTTGGTACTGCTTTTTTTTTACAAAACAATATCGAATGATTATTAAACAGATGTGTGAAAAGATTGGGAACCACAGCTACTCGAAGCCGGAGAGCTTATTCATAAGATATACCGCATACCGAGACCGACCAGCTTGCCAATGTAGCAGCTCAGCGTAGAAAACGGAATATGTCTAGATGAACTGCAATGAAGCATAGACTCCACACGCATTCTTAACAACTTAACACAACCCCACAATCTGATGAAAGCAGAAACATAAATAAGAATATGTTTTCCAATATTAAGATTAAATATATATTCACACAAAAAACAAGGGTTAAGGGGCATTATAGTTAAGTGAAAATGTCAGTTAAAGCATGCTATTTTAAACAAACAAAAGCACTGAATTCAACAGCTATAGTTATCTCAAGGAACTATATATATATAATTCATGTCCTAATGGGACTGAAGGTCAAGGGCTGTTTCTAGCAAAATTCTATATAATATTTGTTAGAAATGGGGGTCTTCAGTGGGTAGAGGTAGGTACCTTTGTCCAAATTGGGAACCCTGCTTCTAGACAGGATAAGGGGGAAACACACTTAGATAACCTCTGCTCACCTCCTTGGTAGCATGGCAGGTGCAGACAGGCTTATCCCAGGGGCAATGTGCAAAGTATTTGTACCCAAAACACACAGTAATATAGTGATAACCCCAAAAATGGACACCACCCAGTTTAGAAAAATAAAGTATTTTTATCTAAAATCAACAAGACTAAAACAACAAAAATCCAACATACAGGTAATGAAATATGACTTTAGAAAAATTGTTGCAAAAAGAAAGCTTTTAGAAACCAAATAGCTCCACCTGGGGCTTTTGCGACACTGTGACAGCAATAAGTCCAATGTATAGGGCTGACCGCGAGGAGGGCAGCGTCGGTCACGAAGTCACATGGACCCCCAAACAACCAGTAACATGGAAACTTAGTCTATGACGATGCACAGCATCATGGAGGTGAGGCGTCAGTGCTGAGGTTGAGGCCTGCTCCCTGGCTGCCACAGGGGAGGTGAGGAGTCTTGTCTGAGAGGATGTGACATGTTGAGTCCACACAGGGGAAGATACGTTGGGGGTGAGTAGTCAGTTCCAGTGATGGTGTGAAGTTGACGACTTTATGGAGTCACCTTTGGCGGTT
This sequence comes from Lissotriton helveticus, assembly GCF_964261635.1. NCBI lineage: Eukaryota > Metazoa > Chordata > Amphibia > Caudata > Salamandridae > Lissotriton > Lissotriton helveticus. The sequence goes on from NC_136068.1 coordinate 791,401,770, forward strand.
ATCAGCTCCGCGATTACAGGATGCAGGTGCTGGCGAAGGGAAATGCTGATAACTGCAGGCGTCAGCAGACGTTGAAGGGCGTCAGTGCTGCGGAGCAGGCCGGGCTCTGCGTCGTGCACTTCACAAGAGGTGTCCCTGGCCTCTGTGAGGGTTGCAGCTTCACAGCGGCATCGCTGACGGCGTTGGAGATTGTTTTTCATATTTCTTTCAAGTTGCTTCCAGCTCCCAACAGTAGGACCAACCTCCAGAGGCCCAACACTGGAATAGGCACCTATGGGTAGGTCAGAACCTTAAGCAATAGAGTTCATGGGGGCTATGGTTGAATTCTTTGTGTCCCTGAGATTTCAGAACAGGAGGCCAGCACACTCTGGCAGGTTCACAGCAAAGTTCCAGTCTTTGTCCTATCCCTGTCAGAAGCAGCAACTGTAGACAACCCCACACAGCACACAGCAACAGGGCAGTACTCCTCCTCACAGCCTTCCTCCTCTTCTCCTTGGCAAAGGTTCCTCTTGTGGCCAGAAGAAGACTCAAGCCAAAAAAATGGCTGGGACCTGTTTCGGGCTCCTTAAATCTATTAGGAAGATTCTGCCCCTACTGCCTCCTGTCTCCCAGAAATTGCTCATCCAAGGCCTTATACTATCAAGGCTGGATTATAGCAATACCATATATCTGGGCGCTCCTGAGGCAACCCTTAATAAACTACAAAGGATCCAGAATGCTGCGGCCCGGATTCTGACCAATACCCCGGCCAGATCCTCGGCTAAACCAGCCCTGAAATTTCTCCATTGGCTTCCTGTGAGAGAGCGAGTTAAGTTCAAAGCTCTCTGCTTGTCACACAAACTCCTACAGGACAGAGGCCCCCCTATCTTAAAAAAATTCATCAGGCCCTACAAAGCTTCAAGATCCCTCCGATCTGATCATTAATACCTCATCACGATCCCCAGAGTGAAGAGGGTGCGCACTGGCGGACGGCGCTTCTCTGTCAACACAGCCCGACTCTGGAATTCCCTTCCCCGTGACCTTAGGACGGAACCAGACTACCTCCGATTCAGGAAGCGGCTGAAAACTCACCTGTTCCCTTGTTCCCCCTTGTTACCCGTTGGCTTGTCAGGATCATAGCGCTGGGATACTTACGGGTGACTACGCGCTTTACAAAAACCTAATAAAAATAATAATAATAATAATAATAAGTGAGCTACAGTTCTGGGGTTTACAATCCACTACTTATACCCCATTTTGTTTTTGTTCTCTTTGTGCAAGTGTTTCTGAGCCCAGTCCAAAACAGTACTGTCCTCTCTGGTGCATTCTGATCATAGGGGGTGGAGACAGCATTGTGCAAAGGAGACAGACCCTATTCAGGTGCCAGGAGAACTTCTCCCTCTACTCTAAATGCAGCCAGGCCCCATTCAGCTCAGCTCTGAGTCATCCAGGAACTGTCTACAGTGAATGCAAATCCCCAGCCTCTGTAACTCCAAAACCAGACAGTCAATCCTCAAACAGGCAGAAGCACACAGAATGGTTAAATAAGAAAATGCGTACTTTCTGAAAGTGGCATTTTCAAACACACAATTTAAAAAACATCTCTACTAAAAGATGTGCTATTAAATTCTGAGTTCAGAGCCTAAACGTTATTCTTCAATCTTGTCCCAATGGGAAGGTATACGTCTAAGATGTTACAAAGTATCTCCTATTCTATCATATGGGACAGATAGCCTTTAAATTTTGAAAAAATTAAATTGGCAGTATTTCACTTTCAGGACATGCCACACATACCAATACATGTCCTATCTTTCACATACAGTGCACAATGCCCATGGGGGTACATTGGGCCCACCATAGGGGTGCCTTACATGTAAGAGAAGGGATGGTTAGGTCCTGGCAAGTGGTAGCTCTGAGATACCTTTCCAGGGCTACTCGTGTGGGTGACACAATCAATTTTGCAGGCCCACTAGTAGCATTTGATTTACAGACCCTGGCACACTCAGTGCACTTTAGGGCCTACCAGTAAATCAAATATGCCAAACAGGGAGAATCAATTGTAATAACAATTTACAGAGTGAGCGTTTGCACTTTGACACTGAACAGCAGTGGCAAAGTGCCCAAAGCATCTAAACCAGCAAAAATAAAATCCAGCACAGCATCAAAAATATAGGGTGTAGAGGCAAGAAGTCAGGGCAAACCACGCCAAAGATACCAAGTCTAACAATATTGTTAAAAATATATACATGTGATAGTAACGTGTAGACTTAAGCGAACAAGATGCAATATTAAAATGTGCAAATGTAGTGACTAGTCACACTTACACATACTAGGCCTTTCAACTGTTTAAACCAGCATTTGCTTGGAGAGTGGTTTGAGCAAAATGTGCCGATCCAAGCATTACGGGGGAGATTTACAATCCCCTTGCGTCCTATTTGCGCCGCCGGTGAAACACTTGTTGTGATGCAGCGGCAGTGTAAAAATGCAGCCCATTTACAACGTGACGCATCTAGAGAGATGCATCAGGTATAATGTATGCAGGGTGAGCATTCCAACGCAAAAAAAGCCTTGAAGAAGTGACGCAGTGAAATCACTGCGCCACTTCTAGGACGCCACTGAATCATATTCTTATGCCTGCTTGAAGCAGGCGTAAGGAGTGACGAGGATAGGTTTCCCCCTGCATTGCTGAAGTTGCATCATGCTTGCGACATGACTCCAGCAATGCGGGACTTTTGCATCAACTGATGAATCAGAATTTCTGATGCATCTGTCAGTCCTTGCGCCATGGTGGGCTTTATTGTAAATATAGTGCATCAATAGTAGTGCAACGGTTTCTCAGGGTGGCGCAGGGAAATGATGCATCTTTATAGATGTGTCACTTTCTTGTAAATCTGCTCCTACATTTTTAATTCCTGACATTTCCATGCTGATGTTTTTTAATAAATGGTTCACATAGCTCTGCAAAATGTTTCTTCTTATACAAAGAAGATTTCAAATGCGTGTTTAGAGTTTATTATTTAGTAGAATTATAAAGAATGGTCACATATAATGCAGCACATAAACTGAACGTGACATCTTTTAACATACTTGTTTTGTTCCCTAAAGAGGAAATCATGAAAATAATGTTCTTTTGTTTCTGAAGTTGTTTCAATCTTTACTTAGCCCATTGTTAGCTAACACATCATTTACTTCATAAGAAGGATAGAAATGTAGTTCCATTCATAGGAAAGGATGTTTAGAATGAAGAAGCCACATGTGTAGTTAGAATAAAACAACAAAGTTGCACACTCTAATGTTACTGTCTGGACACTATTGTCAATGAGGGAACCTATTCCCAGCAAGGACCCTGAAAGATGATCAGACGAGAGGAAGAAAAGATGCAACATTAACTGCAACATTAATTTTGTCTGCTTATAATACTATATGTACTGAGAGAAGGTGGAATCGCTTTTTCCACGCCTTCCATGCCAGACTCTCTAAGCTACTCCCCAACTCTTCTGCCACCCTATTGATTGCGGTTGCTACTGCTACTGCACATTTCTCTTACTTATCCCATAGTGTTTTGATACTCTACTGAATTTCTGGAACATCTCTTTATGGGAAGTTCTGCTTTGATCGATGATGACCTCTGGATATATTTTGAGCTTTTTTGCTTTATATGGCCTCCTACTGACACCTTTCACCCCATTCTTAGAATAGGCATTTTCTTCCTTTATGGAACATGCTTAATGCATTTTATTATTTTTATTGAATTACCCATTATTTCTTTTTAAATTTGTAAAAGATTGATTTTTTTTAGACTAAGAGGAATACAACCGAGGATTCTAAATAAAGGAGACCTACTAATCTTTCAAATAATAAAACCCTAAAATCTTAGAAATTCTGATTTTTGACTGAACTTAGATAGAAATTGTGATAAATATTATCTGATGATTTGCACCTATTGCTTCCTTTTACAGACGAATTTTAGCCATCACAGGGAGCAGCACTGGTCCCCTGTGAGAGGCTCACCCCCTCTGAAGGGGCCACCTCGCACTCCTCCTGGAGCACGAGAGCAGCCCCACCAGTCCATTGTCCTTCTGTATGGGGCTGATGATTAGCCACATACAGAATGTCAATGGGGCAGTCTGGGTGTTAAAGCATGTGGCGGCCTCCTCCCTCCTCCCGCCCTTAATTACATTGAACACCCCCTTTGAAGATACCCCCCAGCTATTTTACTCCACTTAAAGCCCTGGAAACAATACCATGTCACAGTCACCTCACATCCTGGCACTGTGCATCATGCATGACTCATGACTTCTACGTTTTCTGCCTGTCTATGTGCAGGGGCATAGTGAACTCTCTCCCACCCCACCCCAACCCTTGCTTTAGGAACTACAGCGAGGTGGAGTTCTTGATGGGCCTCTTCTGTCTGCAACTCGGCAAACAAAGGCTCAGCTCATAATGTGAAAAGGTGGGTGAGTAAATAAGTGCAGGAATGTGTGAATGGCTAGATGGATTATGGAAAGGATGAATGAAAGGGTGAATGGATAGATAATGAAAGAAAGGATGGATGGATGAGTGGAAATATGGATGAGAGAAAAGGTAAATAGATGGATGTATGGGTGAAAGGGTAGATGGATTGGTAAAAGGGTAGATGGGTGTGTGAAAGGATGGATGGATGGATGAGTGGAAGGGTAGATGATGGGCGAGTGAATGGTTGCATGGATGAGTGAAAGGATAGATGGATTGATGAATGATGAATTGATAAGTGAAAGGGTAAATGGATGGATGAGTGAAAGGGTGGATGTAAGGATTGATGAGTGAGTGAGAGGGGGTAGATGCACAAAAGAATGGATAGATGAGTGAAGAAGTGAAAGGGTGGATGGATGAGAGAATGGATGGATGCATGAGTGAAAGGATGGATGAATAATAGGATCAATGGACGGATTCATGAATGGATGAGTAGATGGGTGGTTGGGTTGTTGGATGGATGGATACGTGATAGGGGGATGGAGAGAGAAAGGGAGGATGAATGACTGAAAGGGTGAATGGGTGGAAGGCTAAGTGACTGGGTAGATGGATGAGTGAAAGGATTGCTGCATTAATGAATTGATAAGTGAAATTGTGAATGGATGGATGAGTGAAAGGGTGCATGTAAGGATTGATGAGTGAGTGAAAGGGGGTTAGATGGACAAAAGGATGGATAGATGAGTGAAGAAGTGAAAGGGTGGATGGATGAGAGAACGGATGGATGGATGGGTGAAAGATGGATGAGTAATAGGGTCAATGGATGGATTCATGGATGGATGAGTAGATGGGTGGGTGGAAGGATGGATGGATAAGTGAAAGGGGAATGGATAGAGAGAAAGTGAGGATGAATGACTGAAAGGGTGAATGGGTGGGAGGATAATTGACTGGGTGGATGGATGAGTAAGTGAAAGGATGGCTGGATGGGTGAAAGGGTAAATGGCTGGATGGATGAGTGAATAGATGGATGGGTGGAAGAGTGAATGGATGACTGTACGGATGGATGGGGTGAAAGGGTGGGTAGATGAATAATGGAAGGTTGAGTGAAAGGGTGGATGGAGGGATGAATGAGTGAAATGATGGATGGAAGGATACATGGTGGATAGGTTTGCAAATAGTTAAATATGTTTGGATATAGATGGGCACATAGATGGAAGGACAGAATGAATGGTGAAAGACTGAATGATAGATAAAAGAATGATTACACCTTGTAGCACCCATTATCTTAAATAACATTTCCTATACATTGACTTTCACGTTAATATGAGTCATTGTCTCTATATAATGTGTGTGAGATGTAACGCACTCTGACACCCTGCCCTACATACTTGGGATGAGTAATACTATAAAAGAAATTAAATACACATGATAGACGGTCTATGTAAAGATGATGGGCACCATCGGAGGGTGGTAGCAAGGTGGTACTGGCACAACCAGGCATTGGGTGTTTCCCTGGGAGGCTGGAAAGGGGTGGGAGCGGTTTTGGTAATGGGGGCTGGCACTGCAAAGTTCCTTGTATATCCAGTAATTATCAATCATCAACAAAAGCGGCCTCATTTATATTCAGGTGTGGTTCACCATTGTCTGGTGACTAATGTACCTGCTGGAGCGAGATGCGAGTTTTGAATCGTCTAAGGTAGCAAGCTGCGGTAATACTGAAAAATTGTGAAGTGCACGTTTGTCTCAACCTAATATAAACTTATTTTGACTTGTACTTAGGTAGCTGTCTATTTATTCACTTATATACTATTGCGCGACCTCCTATGACATGTCTGTAAAACTTACCTTTTGTCCCGAAGTTTTGACTTGAATTTTGACCTTTTGTCCTGAATTTGTGTCCTGAATTTTGTCCCTATGTCCTGAATTTTTACACTCACCGTCCTGAATTTGCACCTATGCCAGTTGGTCACCCTACCTCCATATGCTGGGGCAGTGTATATTAAAGGTGGGACATGTACTGGTGTGTGCTACATGTCCTGCTAGGGCAATACTGTGCATTTCATTTTTCAATGTTGAAAGGCTGTCTGTCCCACAGGTTAACATTGGAGCTGCCTTGTAACATCTTACAAGTGTAACTTTCCATTGGGACGAAATAGAGAAATGGAGTTTAGGCTCTCTGACCTCAGAACATAATTAGGCTTGGGCAGAGCTTACAGAGTTTCACTCAGTGGAATTCCGCAGAGTTACTGAGAAACTCAACCGAATTCTGTGGAGTTCTGAGACTGAGTGAAGTATACTGTATTTCGCAAATGCTTGTGGTGGTATGGTGGTGAATTTATCTTTGCACACTGAGAGATGCCTGTCGCATACAGTACGCATGAATTGGTGTGTAGTGGGTGATGTAGTGAGCTCTGCATATCGGATACTTGAAGTGCATGACATGTGCATGTGCACATCTTTGCATGCATGACTAAGCCAGCCCTAGAGATCAGATGGCATACAGTTTGGTGCAGTTTGGGTGAACTTCCTTCATGTCCAGTGAATGATATACAATACGATGATATCATTGAACCACTCACAGTGTGCTAGTAGTAATACTGAGTTTCACCACATGCATTTTCTATTCACTGGAAACTAGCACACCATTACCCTGTCACAAATGTTACAGTTGCTCACCTTGGCTTAGTCCTTTCAGAGTGCAGACCCCAAGTATGTAGCGCCTCCAGCAGTGCTACTTCAAAAGCACCAGACATTTTCTATGTCATCTTAATTAGAAGAATACACACGTCATAAGCCATAACAAACCATTCTGGGCAGCGCTCAACTGTGACGTAGAACAGCTGAATGCATATACTATGCATCGGTCTCTGCGATAATAAGGTGGCCATCTTGGAACATACGTCTTTTTACGCTATGGTCAAATTAGTATTTATTACAACTGTGAAAGTATTGCAAACATGTACCAAGAATTGAGAGAGGTGTCTGTAATCTCTTGTAAACTTTGCCAGATGTCCTGGTGTTGATGTCGCCTGGATGAAGCATTTATTGCCCAAAAGGGGTAAAACAGCAGCCCTTGGTGCCCTTTATGTCTTATTATTAAGAACACTTTTTACAGCGGTCCAGTCACTCCTGGCACTTCACTAAGTCCACAGACAAATGGAATATCCAGACCTGTGTTTAATGCCTTTTATTGTGAGGAGCGGGAATCCTGCGAGGTAATGCGGGCATTAAGGCCCTTCAAAGCCATGGTACTATCTGTATGAGAAAGTGCTGAAACTGTGGTAGAGGGTGCCCAAAGTATATCCAGGAGAGCCCAACCCGTGCAGGTATGCGAGATAAACTCTTGAGAAATTAGTATATGCCTGTGATCTGCAAAAGAAGCTTGGAGTTTAATACCGGTAAGGTTCCTTGGTGTGTGGAAATCCGTCTGGTCGCAGCATCCTTTTAGGCTTTGGGTTAATGACGTAAGTACCATTTAGCCTGATAATTAAAGAACCAGGATGCAAGCCTACTTTGCTCTGTGTGCAGTGTGCATGTTAATTCCATGGACCTTACTTTTGTTTTGGACTGGCCTTCGTTTTATATGGTGCTGTGGGAACCTGCACACTAGTGACAGCTAGCCCCCTTGATTTATACACCGCTTGGGAAAGAATCTCCTGTCAGCAATGCATCTGAGCAAAGAGATGTCACAATGGAATGCCTCACTCTGTGAACAATCCTTATACTTTTGCGCAGCACTATATGATGCTTGCTCGGGAATAGTCAATTTAAATATATTTTCAATATTTATTTGCATTTGTTCAACTCGTACCATAGTGTACAAAATGTTAAATGATAATCAGAATACTTACAATAGAAGAGAAGGATGTAGAACAAGGCTTGTGAGTCTGGAGGGAAGAACTTTGGATTAATATAATATTTTACTTGGAAGAAAGGGTATTAAAGTAAAGGAGCAAGTGTGCAGAAAAGTAAAAACTAGGCATGAGTGCGGGTAAACTTGGCAGAATTTGACCAAACTCTGCATTCCAAGCATTGCGCGGACAGGCAAAAACTCTGCAAACTCTGCCACACCTTTTATTGAAGGTGGTTTTTAAATTGTGTGTTTGAAAATACCACTTTTAGAAAGTGGGCATTTTCTTGTTTAACCATTCTGTGAGCCTCTGTCTGTATGTGTATTCACCCTGTGGGTTTGGAGTGACAGGACCGGGGAAAGTGCATTCACTCTAGACAGTCACACGGGGGGTTGAGGTGTGTGCTTCCTTTCCTCGGTGACTCATAAACAGGCTGAATAGGCTAGAGTGGTGGGAGGAGTTTTCACTAGCACCTGAATATGCTGTGTCTGCTCTGCACAATGCTCCTGGTGTGAAGCTGGTCCAGGTAGGAAAGAACTGGTTTTAACTGAGCTCAGAGTCTCTTGCAACAAAATCTACAAAGAGAAAATGGGGTATAAATGTTAGACCCAAAACCCCATAACTTTTGATTACTTCTGGAATCAAGAGGAACTACTGCCAAGGAAGAAGAACTGAAGAGATGTGAGGAGGAGACTGCCCATTTGCTGTGTGTTGCTTTGCTCAGTGGGCCTGCAGTTGCTGCTTTTGCCAAGGTGAGGACAAAGACTAGAACTTTGTTGTGAACCTGCTTCTGAATAATCTCCAAGGGGTTGTGTGTGTTTGCCTCCTGTTCTGAAGTCTCATGGACACAAAGACTTCACCACCAGCTTCTTTTAACTCCACTGCTGGGAGTTCTGATCTGCCAGGAGGTGCCTACTCCAGTTTTGGACCTCTGGAGGTTATTCCTGTTGCTGGGAGCTGAAAAAGCTTGAAGAAACCAAGAAACCGAAACATCGCTCTTCCAGCACCAGTTTTTCCTACTCTGCACAGACGTGTAGGAGCAATGTCCATCCACCGCTGCCGTGCGGCCAAAGAATCAATGCAGGGCCTGTCAGCATCTGAAAAATCTGTCAACCACTGAGTCCAGTGCATTATCCTCCGAAGTCTGAGATCACCACACCAACTCCAACGCAGACTCTGATGTGTGTCTGAAAGAATCGGCGCATCATGGAACTGCGGCTTAAGAAATAGAGGCACACCTGTTTTGCCACCTCGATCTCCAGTACATCCAGATTTCCACGCATCGCACCTGTGCGGCACATTTTTTGACCAATCAGCCGCATACCAGAAATGTCTTGGGATCGACGGATCACTTCACCCTACAGTCCGGATTCAACACATCACTTCTGCGTGCAATAGAACTGTTGCATCGCCTCTCCAAGGACTCATGATCTGATGCATCACCTTGGTTTTCTACTCTTTCCTTTTCTGTGGCTGTTTTGCCTTGTGGATTTTGACGCATTTGACGTACTTTGTGTAAAAGTCATGCATCCATTGTTTTCTATGGACAGAATTGGTTGAAATCTTTTAAATGTCATATTATGAATTGTGTACGTTGGACTTCTGTCATGTTGTTCTGTTTGCTTTGGATAAAGATACTTTATTTTTCTAAACTGGGGTTGTGTTCATTTGTAGTGTTTTCACTATGTTTCTGTGTGTCTGGGTGCAAATATTTTACACATTGCCTTTGGGATAAGCCTGTCTGCTTGTGCCAAGATTGCAAGGGGCTGAGTAGTGGTTATCTAAAGTGTGTATCTTTAGTATCCTGACTAGAATGAAGGGTTTCTACTTCGACCAAGTGCATACCTCTGCCAACTAGACACCCATTTCTACCAGCAGTGATATTATCAGTAGTTTTGCACATCATGGGATGAGTGATGTTGTAAGTGTGGTAATTAGCAGTGTATGGTGAGGGTGTGTGTTATAGTTACTTTAGAACACAATTAGATCTCTCCATCACATCTGTCAGCCCGCTGTTCCTCCATGGCATGATATATATGATTGTGTTGAACATTAATTGCTCACAAACTACTGAATTGATTTACACCAAATCACAGAAGCACTCTTTCTGGAACCAGTTGTAGCTTTTGGTCATATTTTGTGTAAATCCGTTCAGCTTTTTGGGCTGTACGTGTATCTAAAGTTCCTATGGAATCCCCCTTTTTTTCATTCTCCTTTTGATGGATCACCCCAAAACATTCTAGGTAGGGGCTGAGGTGAAAAATAAATTGGGGGGGGGGGAAAGTTTTGTGTAGATTCATCAAACAGTGCCAAAGATATAAGCAAACCAAAAAAATAATTTCCTATGGAAACAGGATACTAACTATAACTACCCAGTGGCAAGTGCCACTGGGCATTATACATACATATTGATGAAGGGCATCTTTTAGAGTTTTCTGGAGCAGGAGCCCCAATGTTATGCAGTGGAATTATCACTACATGAAATTCCGGTCCTCCACCTCATTATAGGTAGTGGAAGCCCCAGGGGGCATATTTACAATAAATTCAAGCAACACAAAGCAGCAAGCATAACTTGTGATCTGCGTTGTGTGAATAGGAGGCAGTGTCACAGATCCCTAACTACAAAGATATGGTGTTCTTCATCTCTCTACCTGCGCTAATAATACTGCCTGGCACCATTACGAAGGTGTCTGCGCTATGGGCAGGATTGTTTTTATGCAAGAAGAGATACAAGGACAATACATAAGGCTTTGTAAATACTGGCCCAAGTTTACATCAGTGAAGCCCCAGTTGGCTCTAACCTTGGCGGCCTATAAACCACTATGCCATCATGTTATAGTGATACATGCCTAGCCCATTTTTGAGATTACAACCATCACTTGATTTCCCCACCTGCCACTGCCATTAGAGGCAATCAAATAATGACACCAATTCATGGGGAAAATCTCCCTGTGCACCACAGTCATGATTTGGTTCAAGAAACAAACTTCCAGAACAGAAATGTTGGCAAACCTCCGCACTTCTAGTGGATCTTCAGTGTCAGCAGCTCCACTGAAGGCACAGAGGTCCCTGCCTGCCCTGCGGGATCTCCAAATTTGACAGGTGGTCCCCAAATCCCTTCCTTGCTTCTGCTGACCCAGTAGGACAACTGACCTCTGCCAGGGTCTAAATGACCCTAAAGGTGCATGCATGAATGAGTTACTTTTGATGTAAAGGAATAGCAATGCTTTTAATATGTGGCACTAATCTTTGAATGACAGCAATGCAATGTACTCCAAGATTTGTTATTGGACCGACCATCATTGTATACATCACCTCTTCACCACTGTACACCACCGCCATCATCGCCCCCCCACGCAGCTGGATCAAGGCCAACGAAGAACTTCTCATCAACTCCCTCAGCACCACCACTCCATCAACGGTTATAGATGCCACTCCACAGCGTGCAACCTCCACCGATGGATCTCCAACTGCGCTGACACCATAGTACCCCTCAAGAAAAGACTAGGCAAACAATACTCCAAGAAGGCAACTGGTTCACTCCTGCCCTCCACTAGTCCAGACGCACCTGCAGACGTCTCGAGAAGTGATGGAGCCACAACATCAATAAACTTCGCAACACAGTCACCCTTGCAACCTGACTCAAGGGTGCCTGCGTTGCATGGCATGGCATACATTGTGCGCCAGGGTAGGGGAAAAAGACAGAAGGGCTTATTCCTGAGCCCCTTCTGACAGTTTCACCCCACCAGTGTGTCATTTCCTTCCCGTTCTTGCAGCGGGATTCTTGCAGCACGTTGCACCATATATGTAAAGTGACGCATATAGGCATATGTGTGACCTTGTGAAGCCCTGTGCCACATTATACCTGGATCAGGAATGATGTATGGAGGGTGGATGTTCCCACGCAACAAAGCCTCATAGGAGTGGTGCAGTGAAATTCATTAGATTTCACTGCAAGTGCGTCAGTACTTTACGCCTGCCTCATGGCAGGCGTAAGGGTGACACAGTGCCAGAGGGGTAGGCTGGCCCCATGCATTGCTGGAGTTGTGTCATGCTTGTGACACAACTCCAGCAATGCGTGACTTTAGGGCAGACAGATACGTCAGGATTCCAGAAGTACCTGTCATTAATTGTGACAACAAGAACTGTACAGTGAATACAGCGAATCCATGGTGTCGCAGGAAGGGTGTAGAGAAAAGTGGTGCAATGCTGTTTTGTCGCAGCAATGAAACACTTTTCAAGAATGAGGCCCAGGAATGCGCCCCATTTTATTGATGGTGCCAATTCCTGCCCTGTAGCTTTGTCACATGGCACAGCAGCAACATTTCTCGCAGCGCTGTCCAGTATCAAAACCTTCTGAAATGAGGCCCCAGGTGTTTGCACCATTTTTAAGATCAGCTATTTTCTGGTCTTAAAAAACTGCCTCTAAAAGCAGTCAGAGGCAGTTTTTCGGTTTTGCACCATACAAGGAATTCCTTGTAAATATCACCAAGTGGGATCAGCAGCAGTTTTTGCACAAGAACGCCTACCTTGCATCTAATTTTAGTTAACTCTCGCTAACAGAAGTGGCGATCTTAAAAGTTCACGTTTCCGCCAGAAAACTGCTGCTAACTGAGGTTAGAGGCAGGTTGTAAATAAGGCGATAAAAAAAGCCACCGTAACCTCAATAAATGTACGTTACTGCGGTGTTAACTCATTGTATATACGCTCCTGAATGTGCGTATTGTCAGGGGTCTACGTGTCTGAACAAATGAATGTTTGACCGTTTGGTTGTTTGAGTTTGCTTGTATCCGAGTCCATATCAGTATGCTTGAGCGTGAATGCATATGTGTGAATGCGCGCAAGCCTGCATGTGAGTGCATGTGGTTATCTTTGAAAGTGTGCCAGTGGTAGAGTGTGTGAATGAGTTGTAAATAATGTGTTTGTATTTGTACTTCTGTGTGTGTAGATCATGTGTCTGCTCTTTTTCCCTGGCCTGCATTCTCCTTCCCGAACAAGATTATGGAAGCATGAAGTGACTGATGGAGGAATTTGGCATATGGTGTGTTCCAGAGAGACAGGCAGGCATGGCCTTGAACCCTCTGTCCAACCAGCTTCTTTCTGCCACCCTGGCCCAGCAATTAGCTATTACCCTCAAGGAAACAACTTTTTCTCTGCACGTTCTAGAATTTGCATTTTTATAGCTATGTTCTCTCAATAGGTGGAAGTGGTAGCTTTGTGTAGGTCTGTGCTCACTGAGGACTGAACTCTCCCCAGGGGCATGTTAAGGATTTTGGGGGCCCTAGGCCAAACATATTTTGGGGGCCCCTGTTCTGAACAGGTTTGACTTAATTATCATATTTTAGCACTTCCATGCCCTCTTTGTCCAGATCTATGACCTTGCACAGGAACAGTAGTCCACATTTAAAATGTTTTACATATAATATTGAGTGACAGTGATGTGTTTTCAATATTGTAACACAGCAGCAGCTCACCAATATTACTGCAAATAATCTCTGTGACACCCTCCCATTTCTCATATGTGCGGTCCTGTTTTGATCTAAAAGAAACTTTTTTTTATGGATGTTGCATGCAACATTAACACAGCATTTCTCTGCAAAATGTCTATAATAGACTTTCCCACATCACTCACATTAAAAATAAATTGAAGGGAAACATTATTCAAAACAATTGGTTTAAGAATTATTTAAGGGCCTCAGGGCAAGACGCTCAGCAGAACAGAGCGGGCTTTATGGGGGCCCCCTGAAAGGCTGGGGCCCTGGACCAGAGCCCACATTACCAATGCCTTAAAACCGCACTGACTCTCCCCGTTTGTCTTGCATTGTATTGCAACTGCAGGTCAACAGTTCTTTCTAATCTTGATAACAGCATGTAATGACAATTTGGAAGTGGCCTCATCCTGGATCTTGGTCTGGGTAGGGTCTCAAAATGAAGCGGATGGCCTGTAAGGAGGATGAATGACTGACATGCTTTAAGGCACCTTAAACCCAAGCAGGAGCAAGCATATGCCTCTCCACCACGGCGTGCATTGCCAGAAGAGCATTCAAAATAATTTCCCATGGTAGGGAAAATGACTACTACCGATATAGCTAATAAGACCCCGCTTAATCCTGCAAGCCTGATGGCAAGTGCTATTTAAAAGTCATCGCAAGTATTATGAAGTCCAATCAGACGTTTTAGAGTGGAACTCTTTCAGATTTCCATATGTATAAATGGCTAACGTAGCCTCTTGCGTTAATGTATTAATTTTAAGTGACAGGAAATGGTATTAAATTTCCTCTTGGAGATGTGGTACACCACTGTTTGCATTAACTCACATACATGTTGTATTGTGAATTATTAAGGTACATATATGACCCTTTTGAACTAAAACCCAAAACAGTCATCTGTGGTGAATTGAAAACCTACTTTTTAGGTCGAGCATTCAAGACCTCTTGTATACACTTTAGTATATACTTATATGTGTATGTACTTTGTGGGCTCTGGAGATCAGCTCTAGGACTTGTCTGCTTCCGCTTAGGGACTTTTTTCTGTTCACCTTTCTCTATTTAAATGTCTTGATAAAAAACGATCAGCAGAGGTCAGTAAAATACCAGAATCACTTTAGCATTCTCTAGATTCCAGTCCATAGAAAATATCTTCCACCCGTAGACAATTATATTTTTTTCAAATCTTGTATTTCCAGGGATATGACCACCTAAGGCCCTGATTATACATTAAAAACAGAGCTTTGGACCATACCATTTCCCACAGAAAGGCAATATTTCTCTCTAGGTGTTCCCATACCTGGTGTGTCACGCAGCTTGGTGCTTACTTTCCCTCTATGTTAAAGAACATTAGATGTTTCAGCACCCAGGCTAATGTGCGGCATAGCTAAATACATATAAGGTCCCAAAGGCGAGACCGATTGCATTGCAAATGCTTGTTTAATAACCTAATACTTGTTCATTTTTTAGGAAATGCTATAGTTAATATTTTAAATGGGCAGTCTATTTGTAATATCTATGAAGTCCTGCAGCTTCTGCAAGGCCCTGGATGTAATAGCAGTAGTTGTAGCTGTAATATTAGTGTCATATGTATTTTGATATTAAAAAGGCTTGAATCTGTTTTCTGCAATCCTATTCTTATTTCTCACCTTCTCTTTGCACAGTCAGCCTTTAGCACTTTTTACTTGCCCCTATGAAAATATCCCTGGTGACACTGTGCAAATCTTCACATTAAATTAAAATTAACAACACATTACATTAAAAAACACAGGAACAATTTGTGGGGATTTTAGCAAACCCTGGAGGGACTAAAAGTCTTCAAGCTCCTATAATCAGTGAAATACATCAGGGCACTGGGCAATTAATTGGAGGGTTTTGTGGGGCTGCTCAGGGGTAGTAAGCGCTATATAAATGCAATTACAAACAGTTCAAAAGGAGATATGTGAGTCCATAGAAATGAAAATCTTTGTCCATAGCACAGAATCACTTTCATTTTAAGTGTGTCACTCATCTAAACATTAAAAAGTTTCCGATGTACCTAAACATGATATAATGTTTGGACTATCACTGCCATTGTAGTTTTGGGGGCCCACTCAAACACTGTGAGGGTAAAAGAGAGGTCAACTCTTGGCAATAAATAATGTTTGCACATTAGTCAAAGAAACAGGGCGGGTTGCATAACAATTGTTTTGATGTACTAGTGCATACAGAGTGCCATATTAGCAGGCACCATTGTAGACCAAATCAGAAGTTCTAGAAGAGGAACTACATATAGTATAGCCTTAGAGCCTGACGTAGCAGCCTCTACTGGGCAGAGCCTTTGGCTCGGGCCTTTAAAAAGTGAGCAGGCCTTTAATGACCAGTAGAGCCCGCTACAGAGGACTCTTAGGCTACTAGAAGAACATTCCGGCACTAGAGGGAAGAATGTTCTCATTTTTAAAAACAAAGGGGCATATTATCAAGACAGGCGATACAATTATCGCCGCTTCTTCGGCAGAAAACTGCTGATAAAGCGGCGATAATGGGCCTGATAATATGCTCTATGGAATTCCAATCGAAGCCCATGTTAGATGTCTTCACATCTAACATGGGCTTCGATTGGAAATCCATAGAGCATATTATCAACCCCATTATCGCCGCTGTATCGGCAGTTTTCTGCAGATAAAGCGGCGATAATTTTATCTCTGGTATTGATAATATGCCCCAAAGGCCTCTCGGAATCCGAGGCGGTTTAAAGCCCTTCGGGCTCCATGAGGCCTTCGTTCACAGAACAGCTAAGAAATGATAAAACACATTGTAATGTTGCTCTCCGGGCTTCTACAGGTGAGTAGAAGCCCGGAGTACTCCATTATCTACAATGGAGCATTTAACATTCCAATGTTCTAATATTATGCCGGGACACTATGCACATAAGGTGAATAACTACACAAATATGGCATTCATACTGAAATAATGCTAGAAGAGTGATTTGTCACAAGAGGTTTAGAGGCAGACATTGTAACGGGAAACAGGGTGCATAGTAGGATGTCCTTTCAGTGTGCTCAAATTGAACATACGTTCACGTACCTGCCCACAGCTCACAGGTTAATTTCCCAGCCGGGCTTATAAACTGTTTGAAGTTGGGAAGTGATATGTATGGACACAAGCCTCCTCTACAGTCCATGTCCATTTCTTGCTGTTTCCTGCATTTTCTCTCTCACATTCCTTTTATGTATCTGCCCATTTCTATATCTCTTTTTTTAACTTTTTTTTCTCACACACTTCTTTACTGTCCCGGGATCTCTCACTCTCCCCGCTCATTTTCACACACTCTCCTCACCTCTCCTCTCTTTTTCTCTCCCCACTTTCATCTATTTCTGTCTTGTAGTCACACCTATTCTCCTCCCTTTTCCTCAGTGCTTTTGTCTCTAGTAAAAAGAGATTACCCATTCTATAATTTTTCTTCTGAATTCTGGTTCTTATCATTTTTGCTGTTCTATTACAAAAAACACAGAGGGGCATATTCTCAAGGACATAATGCCGAGTTATCAGCACTTTATCACACCCAATGTGGTGAAAAATGTATCGCCCCATTCACAAGCTGGTGCTAACAGCCGATGCCACCAGTTTACCTGGGATAGCAGCGGCAAAAAACATCGGGACAGATGACCCCGGCAACTAATGTTAATGAGATGCAAAGTAGGTGTTCCCTTGCAAAAAGGGGCAAAAATACCACTTCGCAACATTCTCAACGACCAGCCAGATCTGTGATAAGATCCCAAAACAGGCAATAAGGCTCATTAGCAGCAGGGAATTAACACCTGCTCTTACCTGGTGTAAAGTCGGACTCCAACCTGCAACATAAAAGGGAGCCCAGCCTAGAGCTACACCTGAAGAACAACCGATGTCATGGAGCCAACGATCATGCAGCTCGGACACCCAAAAGGGCCACAACACCCACTGCCACCACCCCAGGACACCCCCTCTGGACAAAGATAGGTTACATCAACTTTACAAAATCATGAACAAAACAATTTGCCTGATGTCGCACAATACAACACCTCACATTCATGTGTGGTCAGAAAAAGGAGAGTCACTCATTCATCTTTGAATTACCAAACAAAACATTTTATTCAATTTAAACTCAAAACAACTATTTGGAAGAGTCATGGTGGGTCTTCTCAGGACAATCTGTAAGTCACAGCCTGCAAGACAAAATTCAAGATAAGAAGGTGGGTCATGCGCCCATCAAAGGACAGAGAGAGAGAAAGACAGAGAACGAGAGAGAGAGAGAAAGAGAGAAAGAGGAGAGAGAGAGAGAGAGAAAGAGAGAGAAAGAGAGAGAGAGAGGGAGAGAGAGAGAGAGAGACAGAGAGAAAGAGTGAGAGACAGTGAAAGGAAGAGATGGAGAGGGATAGAGAGTGCAAACACTGCGGACCCAGGCCTCACTGCTCACCTACTGTCACCGGTGTGTCTCCAATCACGTGCTGGTATACACTGCAGTCCACCAGGTCCCTCATTTGAAACAGAGTCCAGATTTATGAATGGCAGAGTTTATATCATTGCACACGCCAACATCGCTTGCCCACCCTTGCGCACACAGGCTGCTGCACCCAGCCCCTCCCACCGCCCAGCGGTGATTGCCCGCCCCTGCGCACAGGCCTCACTGCTCACCTTCCGACACTGGCACAACATCAGCAACATAGATGTCATTGGGAATCACTAACCCTACATTCATCAGTATTTCCACACTTTCCACACTTGAATGATCATAGACATGACATATCTGTGTGAATATGAATGTTTAATGCACATTTAGCGGAGTGTTGTAGCTGGAGCAGGACAGGGCGATGCAAACCCCACTTTACATTGTTTGCCCGTGGAGGGCCAGTCTAAGTCCTTTAGGGAATGACAAGTCCATTGGAAGAGAAAGAGGTCAGTCCGCAGTCTGAATGCTGTGTCATTGCTGACCAAACAGAAAATGGCAGTTCATGTGGAGGTCCAAGGTGTGTGTTGCAGAGTGTATCGGGGGACAGTGGAAGGTGATGATGCAGAGGAAAGAACCAAGCAGAAACTGGCCATATGGCGGAGATGAATGCTACTGCAGTGATACCTTAGGGGTCGAAGGTGGAATGTCTGCAGCACTGTGTGGCAATGACACTTCAGGAGCCGGATATGTGGATGTAGTAGTAGCAGCAGCATTCATCCGCGCCAGGCCTTGTGGCAGCAATGTCATGAGGAGGGTCTTTAGGGCATTGAGGAACCCAATAACCTCTCGCTGGTGTGCCGCTGTGGCAGCTGCTCTTCCCGCCTGCGTTCGCTCCATGGTCTCCATTATCCTCCACATATGTCCCAACTCTCGGGTGACATCGCTAGAGCCACTCAGACTAGACGGTTGTTCTTATGTCTGAGTCAGAACTCCAGTGATGTCAGCCATGGATCGTTGGAGAGCATGGAGCGGACTGTGGGTGTCTGTTAGGGACTGTGAGTGGTCCCTGATGGGACTTAGACACCCACATATGGCATCTGGTTTGGCTGCCATGGGGTTGAACCCCACGCACACCTGTTCAGCCAGCTTCTCCTCGCACCCCCAACACATAGTGCTGGAAGTCCATGTGTTCTTTGTGGGGATCCTGGGAGGCAGCCGTGTTGGTGGGTGCTGCCTGCTGTGATGTCTGTGCAGGGGGTGGGGTCACATCGATGCAGCTGGGCTGCCCTGCACCTGGAGGTGGGTTGACGTAGATGCCAAGGAACTCTTGGAGGGTGCTGGTGTCGAAGCTGTGGTGGTCCTCTTCATCATCAGAGAAGAGAGGTTCGGTCTGCTCTGCAGGAGGTGTTGGTTTTTCCCTCTACAATGTGAAGGAGAGATGTTCACGTGTGTTGACGCATTGTACATGTTTACATACAGACTGCATGACATGGTACATTGTGACTGTTTGGGAGGAGCTGCCTAGTTTGAGGGGGGACAGTGGACATTTCGACTACATCACGGATGTGTTTTTGTACTTGTACATTGTCAACTCACATTTCCCTGCAATGCCAAATTTGATTGGCCAGTTTCTACACACGCGCAGCACCAGTTGTCTCCTCTGTTCTGTTGTGGATGTGTTGCAGTTTGTACCACATTGTTGTCAATGATGATGTGTTCCGCATGTTATGTGTGTGTGCTGCATGTTGGGAGAGTTGCCCCTGCAGCTCTTATTTTGCTGCAGCTTATTCCTATCATGCGGTGTGCCTTTGACTTCTGTGCCTATATAGTGCTGAGATGTTTCAAACTTGGGTACATTGGATTCTTGGTGGGAGTAGGGGGTCGGGCATGGTTTATCTGCAGATGTGTTGTTGACGTCATAGGTGGTTTGTGCATGTAGTTGTGTCAGAGTGTGACCTGCTTCTTTACGGATGTGATACACACTCAGCCACCTCAGAGATGTGGCAGCCAACATTTCATGATATATTGACTGCAGCCATGTTATTCGTCATGCAGTGCCACTTGCATTGTCAGTGTGGCTCACAAATCCACTGCTTTGCTGGATTCAGCACATGTGCATGGGTTGGTTGTGGGATTGGTGATAGGGAGGGGGGCCCCTTTGTGCACATAGTGGATAGGGGCCTACTTGCTGTAGCCAGGTGTGCTGCAGTGTGCCAAGGGGATCAGAGGCATGCTCCAGAGTCATTGTGAGTGTGTAGTGTGCTCTACTTAATTGTGCATGTGTGCCATTGTACTCATCTCCTCCCGTACCCACAGTCCCTGGTTGTTACTCACCCTTTTGCTGTTGTGTCAGGTGATGTTGAGCCATGTCCGGTCCTCCGACTCCTGCCACCGTCCCCACACTGATGATTGTGGACACTATTTCCTCCATCTCATCCTGTTCCTCCTGAGGTGCTGGAATCCCACCTCCAGTCTGCATTGCTGCCTTCTGGTTGTTGCCAAGTTTCTGCTTAGTTTTGCACTTCACATCATTCCAGCGCCTCGTAACCTCTTCCATTGTCCTCTTCAGCACTCTGACTGCATTCATCTTGTCCACGATGGACTGCCATATTCCATTTTTTGTTGCCATTGACACAGTGGAGGTGACGAACAGTAGTTGATGGTGTTCTATCATCTCCGTTATCAGGATCCTGTTTTTCTGTGGACTGAACCGCGTCTTTTTCTTCTTCTTCGCTTTGCCCTTCCCTGACCCCGAGGTCCCAGGCTGGTCCTCAGGGGGCTTGTGGTGTTCTGGTTGTCCTCTGTACTTGCTCCGGCTTCCTCCATTGTCCATCACAGTTGTTTTGCTTTTGGTTTCTTTGTTTTTTTTAAACTTTTATAGTGATTTTTCAAGCCTGATGTGTGTGAATTGCAGGCCTGGGGCAGCTTAGTGCTGATTTTGTTATCGCGGTTGGGCCCATCGCAACTTTTTCACGTTGGGTTTAGATTTTTATCTTCATCCCAGTGACTTTATAGCGGAGACTATCGCATGTTACCACCGTGTTGTGAATAGGACGTTAACACAGAGTTACTTTCCTGCGATAGACGGCGCTATGACACATTGCGTTAACTGATTTTGGCGATGATTATCGCACGTTCTTGAGAATATCCCCCAATATATGTTCCAGAATACACAGAGTATGCAAAACACAATGAGATACTTACTCCCTCCTTACTTAGTACATCTTGAGAACTTGTTAATGGCTTTCCCTTAGTTTAGATCCCTCTAACAAGGATTAGGACCTGTGTCCCTCATGACATCAGCAACAGCCCCAATAACCGAATGAGCTGTCTCAAGACAGAGACGTGAAAGGGGGGGAGGGGCTACAAATGAAAGGATAGAATAGCAGGAGCTGCCAAAGAGTTCAAATGAAGAGTACTGTCTTCCGAATCGGTAGAAATGTTGATTGAATCTTCACGGAATGCACCAGCAACCGCAATCGCTCCTTCCTGGTCTCGTCATTGTTTTCGCGATGGGCCAGCACCTCCTTTACTCCAGTTGGGGTTCCTGGAACGATGGGCGTTCCGTTTTGGGAGTTTGTTTGAGTCCTGTGAGGAGATGTCTGGGTGGCTGATTTGGCTAGAACCAATGCACAGAACGTCCATCCATTCCTCGGCATCTGCTGGACTTACAGCCGGGCTGGATATAAAAGTGCGTATTTGAGTTGTGCTTTCTGGAGTTTTTTCTTTTCTGCGTGGTAGGACGATCTCTGTCCCTGTACCAAGACGGTATAGTCAGGGTACAATGATATACGGTGGTTTTTGAACTGGTTTAGTGCCTTTTCTCTTGCTTTCTGTAGAAAGGGGAAACATCCTTAACCACGATGTTTGTATAACAACTTACCTTAACCACGAAGAGTTAACAACGAAGAGGGCTTATCCACGAAGGTCAGAACAACGAAGGATGGAACGACGAAGGGCTGATCCACGAAGGTCGGAACAAAGACTGCTGCTGATGCAATTGGTTTAGAATATAGTTACCTGTTTTAGCCAGTAGATGGCAGTGTTGGCTTGTTGTTCAACGTGGTCAAGCCTTTCTCATTTAGATGCGAAAATGTTTAGTCATACAATCGTTTAGATGTGTATTCTAACATTCTAATACACCTGTAGGCTGACTATGCGTGGACTGATTTAATGCCATTGTCAATAAAGTTTTATTGATTGTGAGAGCCCTATGTGACTCCATCTCTATTAGGTGCCTCTATCTCATTGCTATTTCTACTTCAGATAATGAGATTAATGGCACCTATCATAGAATTGATGTACACCTCATCGGATATTTTGTAATCTAAGCGCAAGGATCCTGTGTCTTCCTAGATTTGTCCGGTACTTAACTTAATTAAAATAACAATTGAAAAGAACATTTGCCCTTCAATAATAGTAATTACCAAGCATTCCTTGTAGGACCGTATATATCAATCAAATATTATCAATATGCAGCTAATTACTATGCTGGAACTGCAAGTTCCTATTTGCAATTATACGAAGAAAGACACAGAATTAACTTGTTTATTTTAAAGAAAATAGTCTCAGAAATTAGTAATTGGCCATTTAAAGGATTTTCGTTGTTCAGGAAGTCGTTAAAAAATAAGTAGTGGTTCAGAATAGGTCGTTGTTAAACTTTCGTAGTTCAGGAAGTCGTGGTTCAGGCAGTAGTTGTTTAGTGATACAATTGTAGTAAGATGTCACAATCCCTATAATTGAGGATTTTCACTATTAGAGGGCGGGCCTGGGTTGTCCTGTTGGAATTCGATGGGCCCATTCTACGCAAAAGTACAGAGAAAGCCCCTCAGGTGCCACATGGTCTCTGAACCATGTCTCCATGAAGTCTGCCGCCTTACTCCCTTCGCAGCATTCCGGCAGGCCGATAACGCATATATTATTGTGTCTGTTTCTGCCCTCCGCATCCTCCACCCGGTCCATAGGTGTTGTCATCTGCTGCTGTAGTTGTTGCAAGGTAGATGAATGTTCCGCAACTCTGGGGGTGAGGTCTGTGATAGATTGTCCGTGGTCCTTGACTGTGTCAGCCAGCTTACTGTGGTCTGCCCTTAGTAGCATTAGTCCCGTGGTGAAAGTACCCATCTGTAACTTGATCGCCGCTCTAGAGTCTCGGATTTCCTTAAGAATGAGGTCTAGTTTATCAGGTGTTCCCTCAGTGTGCCCAGAAGGTGATGCTCCAGGCAAGGATGGCCGGCTAGTGTGGTCTGTCATAGTGGGACAGGGGTCAGGTCCATGCTGTCCCTCCAGCATCTTCGCCCGGACTCTGCCCATGATGTAAAGTTTCCAATAGGCTCAGTGCTAGTCCGTCTCTGTGGATAAGCCAGAAGGGGTGCCGGTAATGTCTCGGGTACAGGTGTAGCACAGACTTGTTGTCTCTCAGCGTGTGATGAATAAGTATTGATGGTGAGATAAGGGGTAGATAAGACGGTGTCCCGTTGTGTAGGTCAAGGCAGGACCGAGGGGTCTAGTGCTAATGGACAGTGGTATCCCAAAGTTGGTAGGTAAGACCTCTGGTCAGTGTCCACCGGCGTGGTCCCTCCTACATGGTAGTTACTTTGCACAACACAGCGGGATCACACTGTATGTTCCCCAGTTAGTGTGGTGGCTCACCGCATGGAAAGTAGGCTCAGTCACGGGGGGACGTTTCCTGTGTTGCTGTATCCCTGTGAAAGGCGGCGCTACAAGTGCCAGGGGTTTTGTGTAAGGTGGGGGGAGATGGGAGAAGAGGTTCCAGCATCGACTATGCAGTGTGCACCGGGGTCTTAGGCCAGTCCTTGGGGTGTTTAATGGCCGTCTGTACACCCCTAGGCCTAGTCAGCTTTCAGTCAGCAAAGGGCACACCCAGCTGCACCTCCCAGCTCAAGAGGTTCAGGGGAAGATTGCAGAGTCAGTATGGGGCCATACCACTGCACCAGTCACTGCTCAATGGGTCCCCCTGGCGTGCCGCTGTTCCTCTCCAGCTGCGCCCCGCTGGGGCGGGCCGGTCTTCAGGTCACACATCCCCCCATTACAGTCCGCTGGAGGTAATTTGTGGCATGCCTGGTTCTTAGTGGTGTGGGAGGCACATGGTAGGCGTTATGGGGTCAGAACCAAGGGATTCCCCTGCTCCCAGATCCAGAGCAGGCCCCGCACCACAGCGCGCCTGGACGTCGAGCACGGGCCTGCGCCCCACCGCAGGTCCTCGCCTCCTCCCAAGTGCAGCAACAAGTAGGCCTGGGTCCTCCCCAATGGTATAGCACTGGCTCCAGGGTCCCAGCAGGCTGCAGACTCAGGGGCAGAGTGTGTGAGCTTGCGCAGGACCCCACGGTTCCCTCACTCACTCACAGCACTGGTCCTCATTGAGCCCCTCCTGCACAACGACGCTCTGCACCCACTGCACGTCCATGGGTGGTCCTTCCGCCAGGCCACCCGCTCCACCACAGCAGCCCGTCAGGGGCACCCAGCAGCATGCCCGCCCCTCGACGATGGTTGTTGAGCAGGTAGGGCACTGCTAGTGGGAGGCAGGGGAATCTGAAATCTTACAGGCCAAGGGTAGGTCCTGGGCGGTATTGCGCCCAGGTGTCTGTGTCGCTCACAGGCCCCCGCTCCACACCGGGCCCCACCCTCTGCTCGAGTTTAGCGGTCGATAGGCCCTGAACTTTATCTTCGGTGTGGGGCCGTCTCCAGAACCAATGGAAGCACTCCTCTGTGCTGGGGGCTCCGACGCTCCTATACCTATGTCCACAAGCTAGTAGTGGCCACGGTACGGCGTAGGAGAAGTTAATCCCCCCAAGAGGGTCATGAGCTCTATCGAGTTGCGACTGCCTTTTTAGATGGCTAGCCACGCTCCGGGGAAAAACAGACTCAATTCCACCCTTCCAAGGTTCCTCACAAATGACAGACGGGAGTTAACAACTGATCTACCTTTATGTATCAGTATTCGTTTTGTTTGTACACAGATCCAGGTTCTCTCGTTGTTTCTTGAATGATGTGGTAAAGCGCCAGCGGTGCATACATTTTACAAATCATTTGTGTTTCAGTGTGTCGGTATAGCTCAGTTTATGAGGCAGTGTGGAAACAAAGTATTATCCCTCGGATAACGTTTGACTTGTAATTGGTAAATTTTTTTGAAATTCTACACAGACCCCCTCCTCCCACTTTCAGTTTTAGCTATGCTAACTCATGCACTACAACTCTTATCTTTAATTGGCGCCTCATCACTTTTCAAATCCACCATCCGCCACTGGGGAGTGGAAGTGACCAATAGAAAACCGCATATTGGTTCTGCAGTGCCAAGGGCACCTGAAGATGCACCTAATCACAGTGTAGCGATTCCTGTTGGCTTGTTACACAGCTTACTCATACACCCCTTTGGTTAGGCTGGGCATGCTGCGAGACCTATCAGTGTCTGACCCATGTATGCAAAGGTACAAGAGCAGAGTGTAGAGATGAGGGGCACTTTTGCCCAGTGGTAGGGAGGGAATTGAGGAGGCGGTCATGGGGTGTGGAGGGGCTCCAAAAGTAATTACAGCACTAGGCGCCACCAGCGCTAAAGCCAGCCCTGAGGACCATAGTCCACGAGGAGGACCCTAGGTAGATGACCTAGGCTTGAGTGCATAGAGTTCAGTTGATAAGATGGCACTCGCTCTCGTACGATTGGATTTGTAAGCTCTGTTTACATTGGTGGTGAAGCTTACAGAGGTGTTAACATGGGGATGGGGGACCAAAAGTTGAAATATTAAAGCAGGAGTCAGGCTAAGCACATTAATGATATGCCTTTGGAGACTAAGATGCCGCAAACATGAGCATTGGGTATGTGGTATATACATGTATTGTGAGAAATGGCGGCCATTTCAATCAATCAATACATATACTTTATTCAGTTACGTTTAAAACCATTAAATCCAATGTGAAATGATAAATACACTACATAAATTAATACATTCTAAGAGGAAAATGCTTCAAAAATGTGCAGCACAATTAATCTTCCTGTGAGCTCCTGAGGTTAGCATGCAACATTTATATGGGTGAAGTCACCAGGTAACATCTGTAAAGACAGAAGAGCAGGGTGAACGTGTGAGAAGCCTCTATCTTTAATAAGGGGATAATAAAGGTTCTCCTGGGCACAATATAAAATTTACAAAACATGATAAAGTGCATCATATCCTGCAGAGACCTATTCTTGCAGCTGAAGGGACCCAGAAATTTAAAATCATAGCGACCTCTAGGGTGAGCTGCAAACAAATGCAGGAGGTCAAATCTGAATCTTACAAGCGAAGATCTGTCCCAGTTATTTTTCACCAGTGCTAAGCACGGCTCCATATATTGGGTGGATGCTTTTGAGCAGAGGGTTACAGCACTTCTGACTCCTTTCTTTACAATGCACTGCTTTCAAGGAAGAGCTCTTTTATCCATCTTTAACCCCTTCGCTGCTAGGCCTTTTGCCCCCCTGTGCTAAGCCTTTTTTGGCAATTTGGGGTAGTTTGCGCTTAGGCCTCTGTAACTTTTTGTCCACATAAGATATCCATGCCAAATTGGTGTCCTTTTCTTCCAACATCATGGGTATTTTAAAGGTATGCAGGGTTGGTTGATACCCTTGGAAGGGGACCCATAAATTAGGCAAATTACAACAACAAAAAATTAGGGGGAAAATGTGAAAAAATGGCTACAGATGAAAGTTTATGGTTTGATTTTCCCCCTGCAAATGGATCAACAAAAGGGTTGTGGTGCTGAAATCACTATCTTCCCAGCTTTCAGGGACACGCAGACATTTGTCAGATTTCTAACATTTTGTACACAGTTTTGGCATTTTACTGGTACATAGCCTATTTTTGCTATTTTTTGTGCTTTCAACCTCCTTCCAGTTAATGGTAGACATGGGTATGAAAGCAATGATGGATCCAGGAAAGCCATACATTACTTTAAAATAGACATACTTTTGAATTCAGTAAGGGGTAATTTGTGTAGACCCTTTAAGGTTTTCTATAGAAACTAACAGTTGAAAATAGGAAAAAATGAAAATGAGTTTAAAAAAACAGCCATTTGTGCCAACTTTTTCACCTGTAACTTCTAATAAGTATGACAGATGTTTGAAAGCAATATACCGTTACATCCGTTTGACCTTTCTGGTTGTGGGGATATATAGGACTTGTAGGCTCATCAAGAACCCAGAGCCAATAACTGAGCAGTGTCTTGCTATGGTTTTTTATTTTCTACCGAGAATAAAGCAATTCATTTGGGAAAATATAAACAGGGAAAAATCGGTATAAAAGACATCTATGTATTTCTGAAATGGAAACAAAATATAGAGTTTAGAAACAGTAGCTATTTGCACATCCCGAAATTGTGTGTACCCATACTAGCACTTGAATTATAGGACATTTTTCAAAGTCTTTTTACACATTGTCTTACATTTGGGCGGTAGAAATGCATGGAAAGTCAATAGGTAATAACAGTTGCTCTACAATTCTGTTATCTTCTCTGTGTGTGGATCCAGAGAAAGAAGGTGATAGATAATACCCCCCCTAGGATAGCCAGCTTGTAGAATAAGGCTCAGTATGTCTATGTAGCATTCCATTTCCCCGTATGCGTAATTCAAATAATATCGACTTTGGGGATTTTTTTTTATGGCTCACCCACATGATTCATTTTAAATGTACATGAACGTTTAATTCTATGAAGAATGCTCATTTAATAAGACAATTTTTACTGTGTCTGTTTTACTAGGCTTGTTCTTTTTATTATCCACTAATTTTAACCATTGGTGCTTTAATTGTAAATATTTTTACTGACATTGATTTGAACTGTACATTCCTGTGATTGCAACTTTTTATAGCTTTCATCTGAAATAAAAGGATTTGATGGTAATTTTGTGTTCCACTAAAAATCCCGATAAAAATGGTACCTCACTTGTGTGGGTAGGTGTAGTGCCTGCAACAGAAAATGGCCCAAACACAACGTGGACACACCACATTTACACAGTGTAAACTGATCCTTTTTATGCAAAGTGCCTAGCTGTAGATTTTGAACCCTAGCTCTGCCGGCACCTAGGGAAACCTAGCAAACCTATACATTGTTAAAAACTAGACACCCAGGGGAATCCAGGATGGGGTGACTTGTTTGGTTTTCACAAGGTTCTGTTACCCAGAATCCCTTGCAAACCTCAAACTATAAAAAACACATCTTCCCCACATTTCTGTGGGGGAAAGTTCGGGAATCTGCATGGATCCATAATTTCCTACCACCCAGCATTCCCCCAGGTCTCCCGATAAAAATGGTACCTCACTCGTGGGGGTGGGTCAAGTACCTGTGACAGGCAAGGGCCGAAAACGTATTGCGGAGACATCAAAATGACCTATCATAAAACAACCTGTTTTGCAAGGGCAGGTCACCTGGGTTTTTGGCCCCGGGCTGAGCGGCCATCTTGGTAAACCTACTAAACCCACACATTTCTGAAAACTAGACACCAGGGGAAGTCCAGTGAGGTATGGCTTGCATGGGCTCCCCAAAGTTTTCCTACCCAGAATCCCCTGCAAACCTCAAATTAAGCTGAAAAAATCAAAATGTTCTCAAATTTCAGTGTGGAAAAGTTCTGGAAACTGCATGGATCCACAAATTTCCTACCACAAAGTGTTCCCCCAGGTTTCCCGATAAAAATGGTACCTCACTTGTATGGGTGGGTCAAGTACCCGCGGCAGGCAAGGGCCCAAATTTATTGAGGAGACACCAAAATTACCTATCACAAAACAACTTGGTTTTGCAAGGTGGGTCACCTTGGTTTTTGGCTCCAGGCTCGGCGGCCATCTTGGGAAACTACCAAATCCACACATTTCTGAAGCCTAGTCACTCGGGGGAGTCCAGTGAGGTATGACTTGTGTGGATCCCCCAACGTTTTCCTACCCAGAATCCCTTGCAAACCTCAAATTTTGTTTAAAAACCACCAACACAAGTGAGGTACCATTGTTATTGGGAGACTTGGGGAAATGCTGGGTGATAGGAAATTTGTTTTTCCTTTCTGAAGTGTGAACATTATGGCACAGTAATGCAAGGAAATGTGACAGTCAGTCACATTTAGGTGTGCAGGACATTGTGGGTAAGATAAATTGTTGGGATCCAGAAGAGAGACATCACCATGTACTCCCATGGGTGTTTAGTTTATGAGAATATCTAGAGTTGGTAGGTTTTTCTTAGATGGAATGTACACCTTGACAGAGAGACAAAAAAGACAAATATTAATGCACAACCATCTATTCATCAAAAACACACACATACTGGTTGGATTTGGCACGAGGGCGAGTGATGGTTCAGTATATAAAGTTTTATTAACAAGAGACTTCACAAAAATAAAATGCACTGTCAATAATTGAAAGGACAAAAAAAACTGAACCAGGTATCCCAGCTCGTGAGCTGTCAAGCCACATGAAGGCCCAAACCACTTTACAGACCATTCACACACCTTTGCTACGTGATACACACAAGACCATTTACGGAGAAGGAACACCCTGCTTGAGAAAGACAGAAAAGACAAATATTACTGCACAACCCTCTATTCCTAAAAGCACACATACATACCGGTTGGATTTGGCACGAGGAGTGATGGTTAAGTATGTACAATTGTATTAACAAGAGATTTCACAAAAATGAAATGCACTGGTAATGATTGAAAGGAAGATAAACTGAACCATTGACTCACAGCTCATGAGCTGTACAGCCATGACAAGGCACCAACCTCTTTACAGGCCATTCATACACCTTTCATACTTGTGACACATGCAAAACCCTTCACACCACCAGCCGCGGGCCCATCACATTACAACACTCACATCAGCAGACAGTGCCATTCCAGGGACCATCACTTTCACATGCCCACATGCCTGCCACAGCACCCACACCAGCTGATGGATTGTGCAGACTGGCGTTTGGCTACCAGTGTGTGTAGTGACCAGCAGGAAGCCACTACTCACACACCGCCAGCCAAGCGCCAGTCCACGCACACTACCAGCCAAGCACCAGTTCACGCACACTGCCAGCCAATCACCAGTCCATTCACACCACCAGCCCAGTGTCAGTCGACGCACACCACCTGCCAAGCGCTAGTTTACGCTCACTGCCAGCCAAGCGCCAGTTCACGCACACTGCCTGCCAAGCGCCAGTCCATTCACACCACCAGCCAAGCACCAGTCCACGCACACCTCCAGCCACATGCCAGTCCACGCACATCGCCAGCCAAGCGCCAGTCCACACACATCGCCAGCCAAGTGCCAGTTCATTCACACCACCAGCCAAGTGTCAGCCTACACACACTGCCATCACATTTAGGGTTTATGTAATGCAAAAAATAAAACACAAAAAAATTGTTAACAGATACAAATCTACTAACACTAAATCTGAAACTAAATACATTGCACAAATGCCAACCTTGAACCTGAACAAAAAATATAAAACAACACAGACCAGGCAGATCACTCATGAATGCTCCCAAACATTAATTTGCATGTGGTACATTCTAAAACAAGCAGACACACACAGCACAGGGGTTAGGAGGACACTCAGGGCAGTACATACAAGTCTCCTTTCGAGTACCTCTTCGCCAACAGACTCTACATCTCCTACTGGGAAAGTCTTTTCAGGAAAGTGGCGATCTTTCAATCTAGCCACATCCTCCACCACTCCAAATCTAGGAACACTTGCCTGTTCCACTACAACAAGGCTGCCTATTACAGACTCCTGAAACTTAGCAAAAGTCATCTTTGACTCAGGACAACAATCCTTAAATACAACAAAAGCATTAAACGTTGCCAAGTGGAAAAGATGGATAGCCAACTTCTGATAGCAAATGTAAGCCTTACGAAGAGCAGGGTAAGGTTCCAACATCTGATCTAGTCTATCAACACCTCCCATGTGCCTATTAAAGTCTAAAATACACATAGGTTTGGGTGCTTCGGCAACCTGACCCCAAACAGTCACAGGTGAAGTGCTTTCATCATGGATGGTAGTCAGCATGTAGACATCTCTCCTGTCTGCAAACTTCACAGCTAGAAGTTCCTCGCTACACAACGCACTGCACTGTTCCCTCACAAGCTTTTGACAAACAAGTTCTTTTGGGAAACCTTTATGGTTACAGCAGATTTTGCCACAACAACAGTGTCCACTTTGGCCAATTCCCTGAGCAACTGCACACCAGTGTAGAAGTTATTTACATATTAATGGTGATCTTTGCTAAATAGTCCTCTACCAAGTTCCCACACAATTTTCTCTGTCACTCGAAAAGTGGACGGACAACCAGGAGGGTCAGTCCTGGAATCCTGCCAGTGTACACCCTGAAACTAGAGACATATCCAGTCCTACTGTCACACAGCAGGTACATCTTAATTCCATAACGTGCCCTCTTGCTAGGAATGTATTGCCTAAACACCAAGCGGCCCTTGAATAAGACCAAAGACTCATCCACTGCTATTTCTTTCCCTGGAGCATAGATCTCAAAAAATCGATCTACAAAGTGACCAAAGGCCGAATCTTAAAAAGACGGTCACAATCAGGGTGACCTTGTGGCAATGCTATAGCATTATCGACAAAATGCAGCATCCAAAGCATAAGCAAATCTATCATGACTCATGACTGCCAGAAATATAGCCGTCGCCATCAAGGGACTAATAGACCAATATGAAGACATTGATGGCTTCCTTAGCAAGCCCATCAAAAAAGTTAAACCCAAGAACTCCTTCATCTCTTCTAGATTTGTGAGAGTCCACCGGGTATTTCTAGAGTGGGGCCTAAGGCTGGCCCTGTTGTCCCTCAAACACTGTTCAGCATACAAATTAGCCTGCTCAACAATCTCTACCAAAAATACGTTATCCATAAACAACTGAAAAAAATGTATAGGCAAAAATTTCCAAAGGGAGGCCTTGAGCTGCAGGCTGCAACCCAGATGCCTCTTGCTCCACTATCGGCACATCAATGTCCTCCTGTAAGACAGGCACTTCATCTGCACTGAAAGAGGCTTCATCATGCGATGATTCCTTGTGGACAGAAAACTCACTGCCAGAATCTTCCGACTGCATCCTCTGCCTGAGGTGCATAGTCAGTCCCTGAACCATGGTCAGAGGAAGACTCAAAAGGCATGACAACAACCTGCTGAGCATTAATACTGCGGCTAACCATAGTCCTTACAAAGAAAGGAGACTTCACAAACAAGTCAACAACAACAAACACTGTGCAAAATAAGTAATAAACAAATTGTGGCTTTAGCACAAAGATCTATGTACTCAGAAACAGTGACTTACTTGCCAAAGAGCTACACTCACCAGCACCTACTCTGCCGAGACACAGCAAAAAGCAACGATATCCCACTAGAAAGAAGAAACAAAATCAATTACTCACAAGACAACAAAATACACATCGAGCACAAATGCAAAAAGATTTTGACACTCATAAAACAAGCCAAACACAGTGCCAATATTACACCATTCATGCAGGGAAATGAAACTCATTTAGAGTAAATAGTACAAAGAAAAATATCTTACCAAACACATGCAACTACACAAACTGCAGAACCACCAGTAACGAAACCACAACCTGGTACAGTCCAAAGAGAAAAAGCCTTAAACTAGAATAAAAAGAGAAATAAAACCTTCAATTGTAATTCACAAGAAATAAAACAATTAACATTACAACACGCTATGTCACTATACAAATGGTCAATCTGCCAGATGGGCCTTCAAATAGGGCCGAGACAAATGAGGGGTGATCTTGCCCAAGGGATCTGGTGGGGTTTTTTGCTAGGCTGATCTGTCCCCAAGGTGGGGCAAAAAACAGCAGAAAGAAATGTGCTCCCCTTGCAAAAGAAATAGATTCCTGGTGCCTAGTGTAGTGGTTTTCTGCCCCCCCCCCCCCCGAGGGCAGAAAAGCCAATAAAGGGCTGATCTGCCCCCAGGGGTGGGGGGGCAGAAAGAACTTGCACAATAAATTACCCCCTTGGAAGCAACCATTGCCCAAGGGGTCACTTCCAGTTCACTATAAAGAAAATCCATGGTGCCTAGTGGGGTTTGCTGCCCCTTAGGGACAGAAAGGCCAAATAAATGGGCCAATCTGCACAAAAAATCAGCCCCTTGGAAGCGATCCCTGCCCAAGGGGCCACTTCCGTTACATTAAAAATAATGTCCCTGGTGCCTAGTGGGGCTTTCTGCACCCCCTGGGCCAAAAAGGCCAAAATAAATGCTGACCCATCTCCAGGGGGCAGAAAAGCATGCACAAAACATCAGGCCCTTGGAAGTGACCCTTGCCCAAGGGGTCACTTCCATTTAATTTAAAATAAGGTCCCTGGTGTCTAGTGGGATTTTCTCTTCCCCTGGGAGCAGAAAAGACAAACAATGGGCAGAAAGAACATGCACAAATATTGCCCCTTTGGAAGTGACCCTTGCCCAAGGGGTTGATTCCAATATTAGTAATAATTTCTGCTGCACGATCATGACGCTGTGCGTGATCGTGATGCAGAAATGCCCTGCACACAGACATCAGGGAAGAGGAAAAACTATTTTCTCTCCCCTCGATGCTTCTGTGCATGCAGGAAATCCCCCTGGGAACAGGAATACCCTTACCTGTTCCTCCAATACCTGGAAGCAAATGGCTTCCAAGGCATCCGGGGGTTCCTGATGACGTAAGCGCTCGCTGACATCATGAATATCCCATGGGGGGGTCAGGGTGGCAGCGGAAACTCTTCCACTGCCATCCCCGTTTGTGGAAAGTTGTTGGGCTGCCCATGGCGGGTGCCATGACGGAGTGGAGCACACGCCCACCATGGCCCATGACAGAACCGTTCCGTCAGGAGCTTGGAAGGGGATAAATCTCTGTGTGAATAATCTTGGGGTTAGAAAATAGCCCGGGCCTTCCCAACTGGAGTGAATCCCTTATGTACTTAGCCATTTTCAATTGCCCATTTTAATATAGAGAACTGTGGTGTTCGAATGGCAAATTAAAACATAAAAATAGTTTACATAAAGTTCTTGTGAATCGCAACAAAGGACGCCAATGTCCCCAAAGCACTTTGAAACTGTTGGGCTCTTGTCAAATAAAATCAGACATTCAGGGGCATATTTACAAGCCCCTATCGCCACCACAACATCACTTTTAAAGACGTTGTGGTGTCGATAGGGGCTGCGCCTTATTTACTAGGCAGAGTTAAGCCACTTAATGTGGCTTAAGGCTATCTTGTAAATAAGCCACCCCCTTTAATGCTACACTTAGGGTGAAAGGGGAGGGCAATAGGTGTTGCAGTGGGCTTTCCTTCACAACACCCATTGAATTTGATGATGCCCCCTATTTACATGGGTGGCGTACATAGGAGGCAGCGGCAACATTAATACCAAGGAAACCCTAGTCTTACTATGCACAACAAGGAGAAATATTTAATTTCTCCTCGTTTTAGATGTTTCCATGTGTGCTGCGTTGTGCAGCACACAAGGAAACCGCAAATTGCCAATGATTGGTTATGTGCAGGAAGGTGTCCCTTCCTTCACATAAACAATCATTTTTAAGCAGCACACATAGAAGTTACAAAACGCCATTTAAAGATTATTTATGTGCAGGAAGGGACACCTTCCTGCACATGAGCAATCACTCTCCTCAACGCTAGCACCCTTGCACTATGGTGCAAGGGTGCCTGCATTGGCAAGAGGCAGCTAAATTTAGCACCAGCACAGGGGGAAACGCAGGGCTGCACAGTATTATTGTAAATATGATGCAACCCTGTGTTTCAAAAGTGATGGAGAGTGTTGTTAGCCTTCTAGACTTAACAACAAGCTTCTCCACTTTTCCTGTAAATATGCCCCTTAGTGTGGCCAATGGATTTAACCCCTTCGATGCTGATGACGGAGCGGTTCCATCATCAGCATCGGTTGGGCTGTGCTGATGACGGAACCGCTCCGTCATCAGTACAGCCCTCGGAGGGAGCGCTGTCGCTCCCCCCCTGGGGCTCCGATCGTGTTTGTTTTTTGGGGGGTGGCAGCGGAAGACTTCGCGCTGCTCCCCCCGGCACCCCCCGCACTTCCTGGTGACGTCAGCGCGCTGTCGCGCACGCCGACGTCATCAGGAAGTGCTGGACGCGCTGGAAGCCATTTCTTTCCAGCGCGTCCAGCTAGCAGGTAAGGTTTCTGCTCTCCGGTGGGGCGGGGGGGCCATTTCTCGGTGCCTTGAGGCATCGGGGGGGGGGAGGAAACACTGTTTCCTCTCCCCTGATGTCCCAATGCAGGGCATTCCTGGTTCAGGATCGCGCACAGCGTCGCGATCCTGCACCAGTAATTCCCCCACTAGACACCAGGGATGTTTTTGTCTGAAAAGGAAGCGACCCCTTGGGCAAGGGTCGCTTCCAGGGGCTAAATTTTTATAAGTCAGACTTTTCTGCCCCTCCTGGGTCGACATCGCTCGTTTTAGCGAGCGATCTCGACCCAGGGGGGGCAGAAAAGCCCACTAGACACCAGGGATGTTTTTTTTCATAAAAGGAAGCGACCCCTTGGGCAAGGGTCGCTTCCTAGGGCCATAATTTTGTAATTCAGACTTTTCTGCCCCCCCTGGGTCGACATCGCTCGTTTTAGCGAGCGATCTCGACCCAGGGGGGGCAGAAAAGCCCACTAGACACCAGGGATGTTTTTTTCATAAAAGGAAGCGACCCCTTGGGCAAGGGTCGCTTTCTAGGGCTATAATTTTGTTATTCAGACTTTTCTGCCCCCCCTGGGTCGAGATCGCTCGTTTTTGCGAGCGATCTCGACCCAGGGGGGGCAGAAAAGCCCACTAGACACCAGGGATTGTTTTTTTTGATAAAAGGAAGCGACCCCTTGGGAAAGGGTCGCTTCCTGGGGCATTTTTTATTCGTTTAGACTTTTCTGCCCCCCCTGGGTGCAGATCAACTGTTTTATTCGGGAATCTGGACCCAGGGGGGGCAGGAAAGCCCACTAGACACCAGGGATTGTATTTTTATTCGTAAAGGAAGCGACCCCTTGGGCAAGGGTCGCTTTCAGGGCCATCAAAATGTAGTGTAGACTTTTCTGCCCCCCCTGGGGCAGATCGCCCATGTTAGCGCGTGATCTGGACCCAGGGGGGGCAGAAAAGCCCACTAGACACCAGGGATTTATTTATAATTGTAAAGGAAGCGACCCACTTGGGGAAGGGTCGCTTCCTAGTGGCCCATAATTTTTGTTAGACTTGTCTGCCCCCCCTGGGGGCAGATCAGCATTTTTTGGGCCACATCTGGACCCAGGCGGGGTAGAAAAGCCCACTAGACACCAGGGATTTTAGTATATTTATAAAGGAAGCGACCCCTTGGGCAAGGGTCGCTTCCAGGGGGCATTATAAATATTGTAGGCTATTCTGCCCCCCCTGGGGGCGGAGTGGCTGTTTTTTTTACAGTTTCTGGTCCCAGGGGGGGGATAGAAAAGCCCACTATACTCCAGGTTTTTGTGTTTTATAGTTAGCGACCCCTTGGCCATTGGGCCCATTTGTTTTCTGTATGTTCTGCTGTGTCTTTATTTGGCCTCTCTGTCCTCCGTAGGGTTGCTTCCAGGGGGCCCACGTTTATAATGATTTATAATCTTACCCCCTTGGGGACAGACACCCCATTTGTGACATACCCTGTGACATAGCCTGTTGTAATGTGTGTTGTTTTTGTTTCTTCTAATGTGTATTGTTTTTTTTTCTCTTTAGATTGTTGCAGTGTGCGGTTCTATTACTGGTGGTTCTGTTGTTCTGCTGTTTTGTAGTTGCATGTGTTTGGTAAGAGACTTTTTTTGTTCAATTGTAATGTAATTGTTTATTTTGCAAAGTGTGTAGTAATACGAGTATGTTTTGTTTCTGTTTGTTGTGATTGTAAAACATGTTTTGCATTTGTTTTTGATGTGTCCTTCTGTAGATGTAAGTTTTTTTTTCTTCTTTCTAGTGGGATATCGTTGCCTATTTGCTGTGTCTTTGCAGAGTAGGTGCTGGTGAGTGTAGTTGTGTCTTGTAAGTGAATTGTATATTTTTTCTAAATATAGTTTTTTGTGAAAAAGTCTTACATTTTTTATCTTACTTTGCGCAGTGTTGGGGTTGTTGAGTTGTTTGTGCAGACTCCTTTATTTGTAAGGATAATGGCTAGCCGCCGGATTACTGCTCAGCAAGTTGTTGGAATGCTTTTTGATTCTTCCTCTGACCATGGTCCAGAGTCTGACTCTGATTATGAGCCAGAGGTGGGAGGTGAAGATTCAGGTAGTGAGTTTTCTCTACACATGGCTTCATCTGATGATGAAGACACTTTGAGTGCTGATGAAGCTACTTTTGGTGTGGATGATGTGCCTGTGGTTGGGGAGGACATTGCTGTGGTTGTGGTTGGGGAGGACATTGTTGTGCCTGTGGTTGCGGAGGACATTGCTGTGCCAATAGTGCGGCAAGAGACATCTGGGCTGCAGCCTCGGGCTGCTAGACTTCCAGTTGGTGTAGTGAGACAAGAGGCAGCTGGGTGGCGGCCTGCGGCTGCAAGACTTGACGCTGAAAGTTCTGACCTCTGGGTTGCACCAGGCATGGTGCAGCCGGCATTGCCTGAATTTACTGGTGTTCCAGGTTGTAGGGTGAACACTGAAAACTTTTTGCCTATTGATTTTTTCAAGTTGTTTATGGATGATGTGTTTTTGGCAGAGATTGTAGAGCAGACTAATTTGTATGCTGAATTTTTTTTGAGGGTGAACAGTGCAAGCCTTAAGCCCCACGCTAGAGCTACCCGGTGGACTCCCACAAATTTGGAGGAGATGAAAAAGTTTTTGGGTTTAACTTTTTTGATGGGCTTGCTTAGGAAACCATCAATGGCTTCATATTGGTCTACTAGTCCCTTGATGGCAACAGCTATATTTCCGGCAGTCATGAGTCGTGATAGGTATTTGCTTCTGCTGCGGATGATGCATTTTGTTGACAATAGTCTTGCTTTGCCACGAGATCACCCTTATTGTGACCGTCTTTTCAAGATTCGGCCTGTCATTGATCATTTGGTTGATCGATTTTCTGAGATCTCTTATCCTGGGAAAGAAATTGCAGTGGATGAGTCTTTGCTGTTGTTCAAGGGCCGCTTGGTATTTCGGCAATACATTCCTAGTAAGAGGGCACGCTATGGAATCAAACTGTATATGCTGTGTGATAGTGAGACTGGATATGTCTCTAATTTCAGGGTGTACACTGGTAAGGAATCCAGGATTAACCCCCCTGGTTGTCCGTCGACTTTTGGAGTGACTGAGAAAATTGTGTGGGAACTTGGTCGTGGATTGTTTAACAAAGGCCATCATTTGTATGTCGATAACTTCTACACTGGTGTGCGGTTGTTCAGGGAATTGGCCAAATTGGACACTGTTGCTTGTGGCACAATCCGCTCAAACCGTAAAGGTTTCCCAAAAGAACTTGTTTGTCGAAAGCTTGCTCGGGGACAGTGCAGTGCATTGCGTTGTGAGGAGCTTCTAGCTGTGAAGTTTACAGACAGGAGAGATGTCTACATGTTGACTACAATACATGATGAAAGCACTGAACCGCGGACTGTTTGGGGTCAGGTTGCAGAAGTGCGCAAACCTGTGTGCATACTGGACTACAATAAGTACATGGGTGGTGTTGACAGAGTTGATCAGAGGTTGGAACCGTATGCTGCTCTTCGTAAGGCTTACATTTGGTACAAGAAGTTGGCTATCCATCTTTTCCACTTGGCAACCTTTAATGCTTTTGTTGTGTTCCAGAAATCTTGTTCCCAGTCAAAGATGACTTTTGTAAAGTTTCAGGAGTCTGTAATAGGCAGCCTTGTTTTAGTGGAACAGGCAAGTGTTCCTAGAGTTGGAGTGGTGGAGGATGTTGCCAGATTGAAAGATCGCCACTTTCCTGATACAATTCCTCCTACAACCTCAAAAGACTTTCCCAGTCGGAGATGTAGAGTCTGTTGGCGAAGAGGTTTGCGGAAGGAGGTTCGCATGTACTGCCCCGACTGCCCTTCAAACCCCGGGCTGTGTGTACCTGCTTGTTTTAGATTGTACCACACGCAAAAGAATTTTTGGGAGTATCAATGAGTGGTAAAGTGAACTGGTTGGTCTTTATTCTGTAAAACTTATTGTTCAGTTTCAAAGTTTGTATTTGTGTAGTCTTTTTAGATTTAGTTGTCGAGTTAGTAGATTTGTATCAATTTGCAATTTGTTTTTGTTTCTCTTTTATTTAAAAAAAAACTAAAGTATGATGTTGGTTTGCGTGTAGTGTCCATTGTATGACTGTATGCATGGTTTGGTGCTTGTCTGGCGGTGTCTGCGGACTGGTGCTTGACTGGCGGTGTGCGTGGTCTGGTGTTTGGTTGGCAGTGTGCGTGCTCTTGCGCTTGCCTGGTGTTGTGTTTGGATTTGTCTTTGGCTGGTGGTGTTCGTGGAGTGGTGCTTGGCTGGTGGTGTGTGTGGAGGGGCACTTGGCTGGTGGTGTGCATGGAGTGGTACTTGGCTGTCTGTGCACGGAGTGGTGCGTGGCTGGCGGTGTGTGTGGAGTGGTGCTTGGCTGGCGGTGTGTGTGGAGTGGCGCTTGGCTGGACGGTGTGCGTGGAGTGGTACTTGGCTGTCTGTGCACGGAGTGGTGCTTGGCTGGTGTTGTGTTTTTGGAGTGGCGCTTGGCTGGTGGTGTGTGTGGAGTGGTACTTGGCTGTCGGTGTGCGCTGAGTGGTGTTTGGCTGGCGGTGTGCATGGTCTGGTGCTTGGATGGTGGTGTGGGTGGACTGGCGCTCGGCAGGCAGTGTGTGAGTAGTTACTTTCTGTTGGTCACTACACACACTGCTAGTTGAGTGACACTC
Organism: Lissotriton helveticus; assembly: GCF_964261635.1. Classification (NCBI taxonomy): domain Eukaryota; kingdom Metazoa; phylum Chordata; class Amphibia; order Caudata; family Salamandridae; genus Lissotriton; species Lissotriton helveticus. The sequence goes on from NC_136068.1 coordinate 791,441,778, forward strand.
CACACAGTCCATCATTTTGTGTAGTTGCAGTGTCAGAAATGTGGGCGTGTGAAAGTGATGGGCCCTTGAATGGCGCTGTTTGCTGGTGTGAGTGTTGAAATGTGATGGGTCCGCGGCTGGCGGTGTGAATGTTTTGTATGTGTGACGCGTACGAAAGGTGTATGAATGGCCTGTAAAGAGGTTGGTGCCTTGACGTGGCTTTACAGCTCACGAGCTGTGAGTCAGTGGTTCAGTTTATCATACTTTCAATTATACACAGTGTATTTCATTTTTGTGAAATTACTTGCGTATACAATTGTATGTACTGAATCATCACTCACCCTCGTGCCAAATCCAACCAGTATGTGTGTGTGCTTGCGGATTAGATGGGTGTGCAGTAATAATTGTTTTTTTTCTCTTTCTGCAGTAGGCTGTACCTTGTCCCTTATTGTGATTGTTGTTATGTGTTGCTTTTCCATTCGGATGGTGTCAATGGTCTGGTTTGTATCAGGTATGAAAGGTGCGTGAATGGCCTGTAAAACGGTTGGTGCCTTGTCGTGGCTTTACAGCTCACGAGTTGCGAGTCACTGGTTCAGTTTTTATGCATTTATTTATTGACAGCGCATTTCATTTTTTTGAAATATCTTGTTAATAAAATTTTATGTACTGAACCATCACTCGCCCTCGTGCCAAATCCAACCTGTATGTGTGTGTCTTTGAGGAATAGATAGCCGTGCTTGAATGTTTTACTTTTGAGTAACTCTGTTAAGGTGTGGTATCATTTTACTCGGGAGAACAAGGGGAACGCTGGGTGGTAGGACATTTTTGCCGGCACGGCGATCCCACGCCAAAAAGTTTTGAAAAGTGCAATTTGTACCTAATTTTAAGGTTTGCAAGGAGTTCTGGGTAGGAAAACATTGGGGGACCCACGCATGCCATACCTCCCTGGACTCTCCCGGGTGTCTAGTTTTCAGAACTGTTTGGGTGTGCTACTTTCCAAAGAATACCACCCAGCCGCGGGCCACAAACTCAGGTGCCCCCCCCCAAAATCAAAGTTATATTGCTTCAGGGTATTTTGAATTCACCACCGTACGATTTGGACCTTTTCCTGTTGCAGCCACTATGGCTACCCACGCAAGTGAGGTACCGTTTTTATCGGGAGACCTGGGGGCACGCTGGGTGGGAGGTAATTTGTGTGAGCCCAGTGATGCCACGCTCTCCCACACTAAAACGTGTGAAAAAATTGATTTTTTCCAGCTAAAAATGAGGTTTGCAAGGGATTCTGGGTAAAGGAACGTTGGAGGATCCACGCAAGCCATACCTCCTTGGAAGCCCCCGGGTGTCTACTTTTCAGAAATGTGTGGGTTTGGTAGGTTTCCATAGATGGCTGTCTCGCACGGGGCCAGAAACCCAGGTAACCCCTCTTGCAAAAGCTGGTGAATTTGAAGTCCACTAGCTTTTGCAAGAGGGGTACCCTGGGTTTCTGGCCCCGTGCGAGACAGCCATCTAGGGAAACCTACCAAACCCACACATTTCTGAAAAGTAGACACCCGGGGGCTTCCAAGGAAGTATGGCTTGCGTGGATCCTCCAACGTTCCTTTACCCAGAATCCCTTGCAAACCTCATTTTTAGCTGGAAAAAATCAATGTTTTCACACGTTTTAGTGTGGGAAAGCGTGGCATCACTGGGCTCACACAAATTACCTCCCACCCAGCGTTCCCCAAGGTCTCCCGATAAAAATGGTACCTCACTTGCGTGGGTAGGAATAGTGGCTGCTTTAGGACAAGGCCCAATTCTTACTGTGGAGACCAAAAAATTTCCTTTAGCCAAACAATCTTATTTTTTGAGGAGGTCACCTGAGCTTTTGGCCCGGGGCTTGGCGGGCATCTTTGCAAACTACCAAACCCAAACAGTTCTGAGAACTAGACACCCGGGGGAGTCCAGGGAGTTATGACATGCGTGGGTCCCCCAATGTTTTCCTACCCAGAAACCCCTGCAAACCTTAAATTTTGGTCAAAAAACCCACTTTTCCGTACTTTTTTGGGTGGGATCTCGCTGCCGGCACGAATGTCCTACCACCCAGCGTTTCCCTGGTTCTCCCGAGTAAAATGATACCTCACTTGTGTGGGTGGGCCCAAGGCATGTGACTCAGGCTGGGGGGCTTAATTTGTAAAACTTAAATACTACTAAATACTACTTTTTTCAAAATTCATTTTTGGCGTGTTCTGCTTTGGGACACCCACACAAGTGAGGTATCCTTTTACTCGGGAGAACAAGGGGAATTCTGGGTGGTAGGACATTTTTGCCGGCACGGCGATCCCACGCCAAAAAGTTTTGAAAAGTGCAATATTTACCTAATTTTAAGGTTAGCAAGGAGTTCTGGGTAGGATAACATTGGGGGACCCACGCATGCCATACCTCCGTGGACTCTCCCGGGTGTCTAGTTTTCAGAACTGTTTGGGTTTGCTACTTTCCAATGAATACCACCCAGCCCCGGGCCAAAAACTCAGGTCCCCCCCCCAAAAAATCAAAGTTATATTGCTTCAGGGTATTTTGAATTCACCACCGTACGATTTGGCCCTTTTCCTGTTGCAGCCACTATGGCTACCCATGCAAGTGAGGTACCATTTTATCGGGAGACCTGGGGGCACGCTGGGTGGGAGGTAATTTGTGTGAGCCCAGTGATGCCACGCTTTCCCACACTAAAACGTGTGAAAAAATTGATTTTTTCCAGCTAAAAATGAGGTTTGCAAGGGATTCTGGGTAAAGGAACATTGGAGGATCCACGCAAGCCATACCTCCTTGGAAGCCCCCGGGTGTCTACTTTTCAGAAATGTGTGGGTTTGGTAGGTACTAGCTTTTGCAAGAGGGGTTACCTGGGTTTTTGGCCCCGTGTGAGACAGCCATCTAGGGAAACCTACCAAACCTACACATTTCTGAAAAGTAGACACCCGGGGGCTTCCAAGGAGGTATGGCTTGCGTGGATCCTCTAACGTTCCTTTACCCAGAATCCCTTGCAAACCTCATTTTTAGCTGGAAAAAATCAATGTTTTCACACGTTTTAGTGTGGGAAAGCGTGGCATCACTGGGCTCACACAAATTACCTCCCACCCAGCGTTCCCCAAGGTCTCCCGATAAAAATGGTACCTCACTTGCGTGGGTAGGCATAGTGGCTGCTTTAGGAAAAGGCCCAATTCTTACTGTGGAGACCAAAAAATTTCCTTTAGCCAAACAATCCTATTTTTTGAGGGGGTCACCTGAGCTTTTGGCCCGGGGCTTGGCGGGCATCTTTGCAAACTACCAAACCCAAACAGTTCTGAGAACTAGACAACCGGGGGAGTCCAGGGAGGTATGGCATGCGTGGGTCCCCCAATGTTTTCCTACCCAGAAACCCCTGCAAACCTTATATTTTGGTCAAAAAACCCACTTTTCCGTACTTTTTTGGGTGGGATCTCGCTGCCGGCACAAATGTCCTACCACCCAGCGTTTCCCTTGTTCTCCCGAGTAAAATGATACCTCACTTGTGTGGGTGGGCCCAAGGCATGTGACTCAGGCTGGGGGGCTTAATTTGTAAAACTTAAATACTACTAAATACTACTTTTTTCAAAATTCATTTTTGGCGTGTTCTGCTTTGGGGCACCCACACAAGTGAGGTATCCTTTTACTCGGGAGAACAAGGGGAATGCTGGGTGGTAGGACATTTTTGCCGGCACGGCGATCCCACGCCAAAAAGTTTTGAAAAGTGCAATGTTTACCTAATTTTAAGGTTTGCAAGGAGTTCTGGGTAGGAAAACATTGGGGGACTCACGCATGCCAAACCTCCCTGGACTCTCCCGGGTGTCTAGTTTTCAGAACTGTTTGGGTTTGCTACTTTGCAAAGAATACCACTGAGCCCCGGGCCACAAACTCAGATGCCCCCCCCCAAAATCAAGGTAGTTTTGCAAAAGGGTAATGTCAATTCACCACCGTATGATTTGAACCGTTTCCTGTTGCAGCCACTATGTCTATCCACGCAAGTGAGATACCATTTTTTTCAGGAGACCTAGGGGAACGCTGGGTGGGTGGAATTTTGTGGATCCACGCAGATTCCAGAACTTTCCACCACAGAAATGTGAGGAAAATGTGTTTTTTTGGTCAAATCTTTCGGTTTGCAAGGGATTCTTGGTAACAGAACCTAGTGGGAGGCAGTCGAGTCACCCCATCCTGAATTCCCCTGGGTGTCTAGTTTTAAAAAATGTATAGGTTTGCTAGGTTTCCCTAGGTGCTGGCAGAGCTACGGCGCAAAAACAAAAGGTAGTCTTTTTGGCCAAAACGTGCTAGATTTCACTAGGAAATTGAGGTGCAGCCATGTTGCGTATTGCGCTGTTTCATGTCGCAGCCACTATGCCTACCCACTCAAGTGAGGTACCATTTTTTTCGGGAGACCTGGGGGAACGCTGGGTGGGTGAAAATTTGTTGATCCACGCAGATTCCAGAACTTTCCACCACAGAAATGTGAAGAAAATGTGTTTTTTTGTCAAATTTTTAGGTTTGCAAGGGATTCTGGGTAACAAAACCTGGGGGTAGGCAGACCAGTCACCCCATCCTGAATTCCCCTGGGTGTCTAGTTTTCAAAAATGTATAGGTGTGCTAGGTTTCCCTAGGTGCTGGCAGAGCTACGGTGCAAAAACTAAAGGTAGTCTTTTTGTCCAAAATGTGCTAGATTTCACTGGGAAATTGAGGTGCAGCCATGTTGCGTATTGCGCTGTTACATGTCGCAGCCACTATGCCTACCCACGCAAGTGAGGTACCATTTTTTTCGGGAGACCTGGGGGCACGCTGGGTGGGTGGAAATTTGTTGATCCACGCAGATTCCAGAACTTTCCACCACAGAAATGTGAGGAAAATGTGTTTTTTTTGTCAAATTTTTAGGTTTGCAAGGGATTCTGGGTAACAAAACCTGGGGGTAGGCAGACAAGTCACCCCATCCTGAATTCCCCTGGGTGTCTAGTTTCAAAAATGTATAGGTTTGCTAGGTTTCCCTAGGTGCTGGCAGAGCTACGGTGCAAAAACAAAAGGTAGTCTTTTTGTCCAAAACGTGCTAAATTTCACTGGGAAATTGAGGTGCGACCATGCTGCGTTTTGCGCTGTTTCATGTCGCAGCCACTATGCCTACCCACGCAAGTGAGGTACCATTTTTTTCGGGAGACCTGGGGGCACGTTGAGTGTGTAGAAATTTGTTGATCCACGCAGATTCCAGAACTTTCCACCACAGAAATGTAAGGAAAATGTGTTTTTTTTGTCAAATTTTTAGGTTTGCAAGGGATTCTGGGTAACAAAACCTGGGGTAGGCAGACGAGTCACCGCATCCTAAATTCCCCTGGGTGTCTAGTTTTCAAAAATGTATAGGTTTGCTAGGTTTCCCCAGGTGCTGGCAGAGCTACTGCGCAAAAACAAAAGGTAGTCTTTTTGTCCAAAACGTGCTAAATTTCACTGGGAAATTAAGGTGCGACCATGCTGCGTTTTGCGCTGTTTCATGTCGCAGCCACTATGCCTACCCACGCAAGTGAGGTACTATTTTTTTCGGGAGACCTGGGGGCACGCTGGGTGGGTGGAAATTTGTTGATCCACACAGATTCCAGAACTTTCCACCCCAGAAATGTGAGGAAAATGTGTTTTTTTTGTCAAATGTTAATGTTTGCAAGGGATTCTGGGTAACAAAACCTGGGGGTAGGCAGACGAATCACCCCATCCTGAATTCCCCTGGGTGTCTAGTTTTCAAAAATGTATACGTTTGCTAGGTTTCCCTAGGTGCTGGCAGAGCTACAGCGCAAAAACAAAAGATAGTCTTTTTGTCCAAATCGTGCTAAATTTCACTGGGAAATTGAGGTGCGACCATGCTGTGTTTTGCGCTGTTTCATGTCGCAGCCATTATGCCTACCCACGCAAGTGAGGTACCAGTTTTTTCGGGAGACCTGGGGGCACGCTGGGTGGGTGGAAATGTGTTGATCCACACAGATTCCAGAACTTTCCACCACAGAAATGTGAGGAAAATGTGTTTTTTTGTCATATTTTTATGTTTGCAAGGGATTCTGGGTAACAAAACCTGGAGGTAGGCAGACGAGTCACCCCATCCTGAGTTCCCCAGGGTGTCTAGTTTTCAAAAATGTATAGGTTTGCTAGGTTTCCCTAGGTGCTGGCAGAGCTACGGCGCAAAAACAAAAGGTAGTCTTTTTGTCCAAAACGTGCTAAATTTCACTGGGAAATTGAGGTGCGACCATGCTGCGTTTTGCGCTGTTTCATGTCGCAGCCACTATGCCTACCCACGCAAGTGAGGCACCAATTTTTTCGGGAGACCTGGGGGCATGCTGGGTGGGTGGAAATTTGTTGATCCACACAGATTCCAGAACTTTCCACCACAGAAATGTGAGGAAAATGTGTTTTTTTTGTCAAATGTTTATGTTTGCAAGGGATTCTGGGTAACAAAACCTGGGGGTAGGCAGACGAGTCACCCCATCCTGAGTTCCCCAGGGTGTCTAGTTTTCAAAAATGTATAGGTTTGCTAGGTTTCCCTAGGTGCTGGCAGAGCTACGGCGCAAAAACAAAAGGTAGTCTTTTTGTCCAAAACGTGCTAAATTTCACTGGGAAATTGAGGTGCGACCATGCTGCGTTTTGCGCTGTTTCATGTCGCAGCCACTATGCCTACCCACGCAAGTGAGGCACCAATTTTTTCGGGAGACCTGGGGGCATGCTGGGTGGGTGGAAATTTGTTGATCCACACAGATTCCAGAACTTTCCACCACAGAAATGTGAGGAAAATGTGTTTTTTTTGTCAATTTTTTATGTTTGCAATGGATTCTGGGTAACAAATCCTGGGGGTAAGCAGACGAGTCACCCCATCCTGAATTCCCCTGGGTGTCTAGTTTTCAAAAATGTATAGGTTTGCTAGGTTTCCCTAGGTGCTGGCAGAGCTACTGCGCAAAAACAAAAGGTAGTCTTTTTGTCCAAAACGTGCTAAATTTCACTGGGAAATTGAGGTGCGACCATGCTGCGTTTTGCGCTGTGTCATGTCGCAGCCACTATGCCTACCCACGCAAGTGAGGTACCATTTTTTTCGGGAGACCTGGGGGCACGCTGGGTGGGTGGAAATTTGTTGATCCACGCAGATTCCAGAACTTTCCACCACAGATATGTGAGGAAAATGTGTTTTTTTTGTCAAATGTTTAGGTTTGCAAGGGATTCTGGGTAACAAAACCTGGGGGTAGGCAGACGAGTCACCCCATCATGAATTTCCCTGGGTGTCTAGTTTTCAAAAATGTATAGGTTTGCTAGGTTTCCCTAGGTGCTGGCAGAGCTACGGTTCAAAAACAAAAGGTAGTCTTTTTGTCCAAAACGTGCTAAATTTCACTGGGAAATTGAGGTGCAACCTATGCGTTTTGCGCTGTTTCGTGTCGCAGCCACTATGCCTACCCATGCAAGTGAGGTATCGTTTTTATCGGGAGACCTGGGGGAACGATGGGTGGGTGGAAATTTGTTGATCCACGCAGATTCCAGAACTTTCCACCACAGAAATGTGAGGATAATGTGCTTTTTTTGTCAAATTCTAAGCTTTGCAAGGGATTCTGGGTAACAAAACCTGGTGATAGGCAGTCGAGTCACCCCATCCTGAATTCCCCTGGGAGTCTACTTTTCAAAAATATATAGGTTTGCTAGGTTTCCCTAGGTGCCGGCTGAGCTAGGGCTAAAAAACAAAAGGTAGTCTCTTTGTCCAAAGAGCGCAAGATTTCACTGGGAAATTGAGGTGCAACCACGTTGCATTTTGTGCCGTGTCCTGTCGTAGGCACAAGGCCGACCCACACAAGTGAGGTACCGTTTTTATTGGGAGACCTGGGGGAACGCTGGGTGGGTGTAAATTTGTTGATCCACGCAGATTCCAGAACTTTCCACCACAGAAATGTGAGAAAAATGTGTTTTCTTTGTCAAAATCTTAGCTTTGCAAGGGATTCTGGGTAACAAAACCTGGTGGTAGGCAGTCGAGTCACCCCATCCTGAATTCCCCTGGGTGTCTACTTTTCAAAAATGTATAGGTTTGCTAGGTTTCCCTAGGTGCCGGCAGAGCTAGGGTGCAAAAACTACAGGTAGGCACTTTGCCAAAAAAGGGTCAATTTGTAACTGCAAAATTTAGGTGTGACCACGTTGCATTTTGCGCCGTTTCCTGTCGCAGGCACAAGGCCGACCCACACAACCTGTCGCAGGCACAAGGCCGACCCACACAACCTGTCGCAGGCACAAGGCCGACCCACACAAATGAGGTACCATTTTTATCGGGACACTTGGGGTAATTCAGATTTGTAAATCAACTGTTATTACCAATTGAGCTTTCATGCACTTCTCCCTTTCAATGAAAGACATTGTGTAAAAAAAAAATCTTTTTGAAAAATGACCAATAATTCTCATGCTAGTATGAGTATTCCCAATTTTGAAAATGTGCAATTATATACTGTTTCTGAACTCTATCATTTGTACCCAATTCAGAAATACATAGGTGTCTTTCATACAGATTATTCCATGTATACATTTTCCAAGACAAAGTGCTCTATACCCAGTAAATGAAAAAATACCATTGCAAGTTGCAACTCAGTTTTCGGATCTGGGTTCGTCGGGTTCTTGGTGAAACTACAAGTCCTATATAGCCCCACAACCAGGAAGGTCTAACGGATGTAACGGTATATTGCTTTCCAAGAGCTGTCAAAATTAGAAAAAGTTATAGGTGAAAACGTTGAGACAAAAGGCTGTTTTTTTCAACAAATTTTCAATTATTCCAATATCTAACTGTTAGTTTCTATAACAAAACCTTCATGGATTTAGACAAATGACCCCTTTCTGAATTCAAAATTTTGTCTACCTTTCGAAAATGTAAAGCTTTCCAGGATCCATTATTGCTTTCAAACTCATTTCTACCATTAACTGTAAGGAGGTGGAAAGCTCTAAAAATAACAAAAATAGGCTATGTCCCAGAAAAATGCCAAAACTGAGTAACAAATTTCGGTTCTCTGACAAAAGACTGTCATTCCCTAAAAGCTGAGAAAATTGAGATTTCAGCCCCACAAACCCTTTTTTGATACCATTTTCAGAGAAAAACCCAGAGGCTTTCATTTGCAGCCCGTTTTTCCAATTTTTCTGAAAAAAACAAAAAAAAATCACAATATTTTGGTTAATTTTCGGGACCCCTCCAAGGGAATCCACAAACCCTGGGCGCCTTTAGAATCCACATGATGTTGGAAGAAAATGACGCAAATTTGGCGTGGATACCTTATGTGGTCAAAAAGTTACAAGGGCCTAAGCGCGCACTACTCCAAAACGCCAAAAAAAGCCTTAGCACAGGAGGGGAAAAGGCCTAGCAGCGAAGGGGTTAAAGGGGCTCATTAGGGAGCTAGGGAGGGAAATGAGAGTGAGTGGGAGAGAGTTCTAAATGAAACAAAGGAATGAACATGGAAATACATGCCCTCCAATTGAGTGCTCAATACCAAATTAAGAAAATAGTGCTCCGGACCATATTAAAAGAGAGTTCCTTTGTGTATGCAATCGAATGATCCAACTCATTCAATCAGAATACTATGAAACCAAAATACTTCTGTTAGGATCACCACAAGAATGGGGAGCAAAGCCACTAAATTAAGACCAGACAAATAAAAGGCGCAATAAAGCCAACAACGGATAGGCACATAAATCAAATAGCACTTGTTCAATCTATGCACACTGCAAATGTTTGTGCAAATTTGCACCAGCAGCTTTGTAGACTTCAATTGCATAGCAGGTCAAGGTGCCACAGATTGGACCTCGAGCTGCCAATTTTGCACTGGTGCTGATGCAATTTTGCAGTCATTTGCGCCAATCAGCTGGTGCAAAACATTTGCACACGCTGAAGTCTGCAGCATGAGATTTTTGCAAATTAATTTTACTATTGTAATAATTTATTTTAACCCCTTCGACGCTGATGACGAGCTGGGCTCGTCATGAGGTAGCCTCCTGGAACGCTGATGACGAGCCCAGCTCGTCACGTAACATGCGCTTTTAAAAATCTCAGCGTACGAGCGGAATTCCGCCCGCACGCATGCGGTTAAAGCAATTCTCTCTATAGTTTTGGCCTTGCATATACTACAGAAATACACAGTGATACAGCGCAAAATTGCTTTTAATTTTCAATTATGGCTATAACATCGCCATGTAATTTACACAGTATAGTCAGGTCAGCAAAAGGTGTGTGTTGACTAATGAATCAATCTGTTCTTACCATGTGTGATGGAGCAAGTATTCGCCCGTAATGCGACTTGCTTGTAATCAGTCTTCTCGACATAATGTTAATATGTTAATCAACATGTTTGTCTGATTAATATTGCATTTCACGACATGTTAGGTATCTAGAAGAAGCTTGCTTATGTGTTTCTACTAACCATAATCCGCTTGCATTATTATGGCCGCTGCTACGCTGGTATTCTTACTACGCATGCGTCTGTCACACTCACGTGACATGACGTATCTTGCTTTTGGAGGGAATCTTTTGCTTCTGCGCACTAGAACTAAGATGGCTGCTCCATGTCCTCACATGCAAGAAGCTTGCACGGCTGCTTTTGCTAAGCTGTTTGTTCTGCATAACTCTAACGCAATAGTTAAATATAAAGTAATGGGAATAGAGTAGAGATAAGTGGTATACAGTGCATTCATTTATTCTGTGTTCTAAAACTGTTTCTTTCTATTTTTTCATGTAACGATAATCTTGAGCCTTGGGCATGGGAGGTGCTATTACTCCATCTTGAAAACCCACACCACGCATGTCAAACTCCAGAAGGAGATTAAGTAATTTGTCATTGAACCACAGCCAAGCTTACAATACACTAGAAGATGTGCCTGGGAGCATAAACTTTCAACCTCAGGAGAGGAAGCTGGACTGTACAATACTGAACGCTATCGTTACTGATTGATACATTCATTGCCGGGTAGAATAAAAGTGCATGGGAAAATAAAGTTATGGGCGGGAACGTTAATTTTAATATCATCAAGAAAAGTTTCATTTTGGTATGTGTGATGATCTCTCCTCATCCTTTTGTCTAATCAAAATTGGGGATCCTTACACTTGCAACATTGGGGGGTGACCTGGAAAATAGTATAACTAGGGTAGGCTTAGTTAGTTAATTTGTCCGATTCGTCCGAATAGCTGACCTGTCACTGACCCAACGCACTCAATAGGTGATCGGGAGCAGAGGTGCTGGCGAAGCCCTCTGTCAGAAGGTTCGAAACCCAGATCGGGGTTTGATATCTGAAGTGCTGGTGAAGCACTTTGTCGGAGAGATCGATAACTCTTACCGGGTTCTGGCTGTTAGCTGCAGAGAGGGAGTAACTCAGGCGTTGTAACTTCAACTGCGGGTGCCGGTCTTAGCCTGTGGTGGTACTGTCCTGATCCAATTTGGCTTTACCTATCCTGATTCTGATCTGCACCTGCTTGACTTTATGGTCCCTGCACTTTCGGGGTCCTGTCCTTTAAACTGACCCGTGGCCAGGGTTAGTTCTTCACACCATTTTAGGTAAATATTAAATGTGGGTATGTCACTGTATTGTTTCCTTCTCTCTTACCACCCCAATGTCAAATACGTAAAGACTGCTTTATAAAAACTCTGCATATTTTCATTCTAATTGGTATTTTCCTAATTGAGAATTTTCTATTGTTCAATGTTTGGATTATGACATTTTAAATATTTTAGGTAAATAGTTTAAACCTTTCCCGAGTTGTGGTTATTTTTATGAGTGCATATGTTCTTATTCTACCTAATATTCTAACACCTTTGATCCCTTAGGACTCTGGGTACCGATGACGAAGATTGGTAAGACAATGGTATAGGCCCTAAATGAAATATATAAATCACTGATTAGAGTATGTGCACAGGTTACCTGAATAAATCTTATCATATGATTGTTTAAGGGCCCAGGTGAGTATGGTAATCTGAGTTGGGTGACCAGCGCGCTCTATCATGTTCAGGTGCATAAGCAGGCTCCTACCATCTCACACACACACACACACACACACACACGCATGCGTGCACACACATACACACACACACCCACACACACCACTTTGCACCATAGTGCAAAGTTGAGTGCCAGTGGAAGTAAATACTTTATCCAGACTTTGCACTGCTTTACATCACTTTGTGTGGCTTTGCGGTGGTGCAAAAACTTGAAAATATGCCCCTTAGTACTAGAAAGGTCCCTTTGTTACTCACTCGCACAGCTATCACCCAGGCTTTTCCTTTGAAAATATACTAGCATAGTAAATGAAGAAAGAACGACAGCTTCATTTTACAGAGTTGCCGTTCATACTCAAGGATTTTTAGGTTATAGGAACATATAAAGCTTGCTAAGTAATGCAGATGATGCAAGAATAAAATATGCCTTTTTAATGCGAAAAAATAAACAACTTCCAGGAAATTCTTAGCTACAGAAATGTAAGATAGTTGGCCATGGAAGCATCATGCATGCAGCTTGTTTGTCCATCACTACTACTTGATGCTACCGGTGAGTTTCAGCCAACTTTTATCGAATCAATTATGTTTGAGAAACATCTCGACCATGCCTGCTACCACTTCTGCTGCCTCCTTTATCAGAAAAATAAACGGTGCAAACATCTCAGAATAAGTGACCTCTGCAGTTTATAGATTGCTTTGAACATGTTAAGGTAGCTGAGGCTGCCATCCTGCACCCTGAAAAATGGTACTATGAATGCATTTATTTTTCTTCTGGTTAAATTACTTAAATCTCTGTGCTTTCTACTGGGCAGAGCGTAGAATTTTGGAGACCTGAAGGGGGTCTTCTCCCCTCCATCCCTGCACTGTAGTCAGGCAGTGCACGGAACCGTGCACTGATTGGCCAGGTGGAAGTTCGTCTTCGCGCCTGTCTGGCCCGTTGATTGTGCTTGCACAGACTCGTAAATGTCACTTGGAAGTGACTGTGAAAGCAGCGCCTGCCTCAGCCTCTCCGCTGCTCTCGTGAGGCTTGGCTTGTCCGGCGCCGCGGCGGGCTGGGCAGCCACGAGCTCCTAGTCAGTCCGTAATTTAAATAATGTTGTTGTGTGCACTGCTGCAGCCTCAGCCTCACACTCTCCTGATGCTCATATTCCGCGAGTGTGCCAGCTGTGGGAAGGGATCAAGCTCACCGTCACCCACAGGGCCTCTCTTCCGAGGCACAGCAACCAAGAGACCAGTGGAGGTGAGCCTGCCACCTTCAATCTCGGTGCTTTTCTACTGGAGCAGAGCGGAGACTGTGGAGACATAGAACGGTTCTTCTCTCCTCCATCCACATGACCTCTCTATTAGGGCAGAGTGATTAGAAAAATGGAGGTGTGAGGGGGCCAGCTCCCCTTCTTCTACATGGCCTCTATTTTGGGAAAATTGAACATGGGTGCTGTCAAGATGTGCAGCTTTGCACATATGGTTCTACACAGACTCTGCCCAATTTCTATTGTCCTGATTACTTCTTTAAATAAGAAAATATACTTTGAGGCCCACATTTTGCTTTGATCTTTGCAGAAACCTTTGAAGTCTTGTCCTAGTTCACAAGTCAATAAACATTTTTGAACGGAGAACGTTCTTATCAATCCCTGCACTAATGGGGAAGAAATAAACACCAGTAGAATGGGTGCTTCTCTCTCTGTTCGCATCTAACACTCGGATATTACTATGGAGAGCAATAAATAGACACACCCTCCATATTGGGGCATTATGTTCATATTAGTAGAGTTCTGGAACTTGCATGCTTAAGTGGGGAGGCCCCTTTGTTTCGATACCATTGTTGTTTATAATACAATATTGCCTGTTTCTCTGTTCCCATCTAATACTGTGATGCTACTTTGGAGAGAATGGATGGATACGCCCTATGTATTGGGTGTGTTATATTTACCTTCGGGTAAAGTCCGCGCTTTATAAAAACGCATACATAGATAAATAAATAAATTAATAAAACAAATATCTGCCTTCTGCAATTAGCTCCGGAGATTAGCAAGTTTAAATGGGAAGCCCTCGTCTCCAGATGCCATTGCTGTCAACAGTAGAACTTCTTCCCTTTCCTTGTTTACTTCTAACATTTGGGTTGGGACAGTAATTTTTTGCCTGAATATGTAAGTGATTTGAGCGTTTTTTAAGCATTACACAGGGATATGTGATAGGCCCATGGTATATCTGTTGTCATTCCTCTGGTTTTGACTTTTTCTCTGGATTTTTAACTAATTGAATGTACGGATTAGGCTGATTATATCCAACTGACACTGGCCATTCATCAAACGAATCACCAATGTACATTTTATTCTTCCACATTTGTTCAAACACATTAGCAGAGCCAATAGCTCTGGTTAAACACATATTAGGTCTCAAAGACGAGACCGATTGCATTGCAAATGCTTATTTTAAAGTGTCTTGGGGGTCCAGGACTCCTTGCAGCCCCAACAAGATTTAAGAAAAGCTTTGTGGTGCCCTTCCCTATATCAGGGGCACAACCAATTCAAAAAATATAACAAATAAGCCCTTGCAGGGTATTATGGGGCACTCTTTCAAAGGAACAGTGAATGATAAAAGAGCGTCTCCTGCCCCTTAGGTCTATCAGAGCACTCTGTTAGTCCCTTCAACTCAAATGCCCACATATACAAATATGTTTGATCCTTAATAACTCAAAAACTACTGAACGGATTTTAACCAAATCACAAAAAGCACGATTCATGGACCAAGCAAGAGCTAGCTTACTGCCGAATTTGATGTAATTCCATTCAGCAGATATTGGAAAGTGTTGTGATGATTCATCAAATGGCGCAAAGTTAATTATAGGGGTGGGCATAAGTTGCATAATTCTCTTAAGCGTAAGTACTCATAATTATCACAAAATTACTCGTAATTATGTGTAATTGTGTGAGAATTTAATCCAGCATTTAGATCTGTTTTCTTGGTGCAAAATGAACCCTTGTGCCAAAAATGGGCCAGAGTATGCATTTTGCACTAAGAAAATAACAATAAATGCTATGGGACAAGAACAGCAGTTGAAAGCAGCCACTTGCTCGCTATTACTTTATTGTTTCTGTGTTCCTGCTGTAGGATTTTTGCCCCAAATTACTCTTTGTTTTATCAAACTAGTGTAAGCATGTAATTTCAGCAATTTTTGCATCGAAAGAATAACACTTTATTACTGAAATTACACCTGTGTGATTAACATGTCTCCATGGCCTAGTTATTATTAAAACAAAAAGGCATTTCCGATCGAATCGCTAAAATAACTATAACTACTCAGTGGCTAACTAACAAATTATTAGTATATATATTTTCCTATGTAGGTAGATAGGTACTTTAAAAATAAAAAATGGCAAACTTATAATGTACGCTTACCATCATGATGTTTGAGTGGTCTATATTATGGCTGCAATGTCTTTGTGGTACAAAAGGGGGTGGTGGTGGATGGAGTATCTGAACCAATCAAACACTCACACCCAGTCAAAAGATCTGGGTTTGATCCATCACCGTTCTTTAGCCCACTCTGCCACCCCATTTCAGACATGGCTATATGCAAATCAGTCTGACCCTGTGCCTCATGGGAACAGTCCAGCCCGAACTGCCAAGCCATGCCTTCCCTGGACCGGCAACAAGCAGCTGAGGACCGGTTTCTGGCATTACAGCCATCTTCAGCCCGGCTTGCTTGAATCCAGTGGCAAAGTGGAGTGTTTGATTGGTTCAGATGCTCCGTCCATCACCACCCCCTTTTGTACTGCAATGTCTTTGTAGCACAATATTTTTGTCCTTGATATTCTGACATACAACTGTCAAAGCCTCTTCTGTTGATGTAAGGTCAAGGATTGGAATATATTTGGTTCTGAGAGGCTGACAAATTAGTACATTACATTTTGGCACGGATGTGATAGTTGGCCCATACAAAAATAGGAACAAACACACATGTAAATTATTCAGAATTGCTGTAACATATATATTGCCTTATATATGTGATTTTAGTATCTGAAGAACAAGCGCAACTTTTGTTATTTAAATATAGTATAAACGCACGCTAAGCAATCCATTACACCATTATATTATGATAAAAAAAATAGTGAATATAATTCTAAATGCACTATAAGCAATTCGATTTATTTGACAAGGTTGTTCCTTAATTAATTGTGGTTTTGAGAGCAGGGGAGTCGACAGCGACCTTGCCATATTTGTGTTTCTGATATAGAGATACCTAGGGGCATATTAGCAAGGTCAGGTGATAATTATCGCTAAGCGCACTTAGTGCTAGGATAATTATCACCTCCTAACGCTGGTTCCTATCTCGGAGATAGCGCGCTAGCCGCAACGCATATCTCCAATGCGATAGGAATCCAAGCGTCAGCTGTAAAACAGTGTGATTATCGCTGGAAATCCAGCGATAATCACACTGCAACCAGCGAAGCCTTGCTGATAGGGCAGGGTGATCTTAGCCATGTAATCCACCTCCCATTGGATTACATGGCTAAGTCTGAAAATTAGCAGATGTAAAAAAGCAGCGTTAACCGTGGTTAGCGCTGCTTTTTTTTAGTCTCTAACAGGGTTAGCGTGAAGCTTGATAATAGGAGAAATGTCGCTATCATTTTGCTCTGGAACGCCCACTTTGCAACTCATTAGAGATGCAAAGGGAAGCGTAGTGGAAAAGGGTGCTAACATGTGATTTTGCATGTTAGCACCCTGTTGTTGATAGGGCGATATTTTTATCACCGATTCTTTGGCTTTTAAATCCAAAAAAGCGGAGTTAACGCCCTTGATAATATGCCCCCTAGGTCTCTAAACGTCTCTCCTTTCTTCATCCCACTTGGACTGTTTTTTAAGTTTCAAAAAATGATTAACCAAATAACCACTTCAGAAATTCAAGAAGAGCTTTTATGCGCTTGCAAATGTCGTCCTTTACTCCAGGGGGCAGCAGATTACCATGAAATATTGTCATGCGTTCAATCAGTCTGCATTTATTTGTAGGTAGGTAATACAATGGTTTTCTAGCAACTGCTTACGAAAATTGACATTTTACGGTGCATTAAGCCTTTGTCTTCAGTGTGTAAATGTATGAAAACTACATAAGAATGCAGGTAAAATTGTTTCTAGCTCTAGTTTCAAACTATCATATTTAAGAAGCTAATACAAAGAAAGATCTGGATGTAAAAAGTATTTTTGAGATTTGCACAATCACAGGGTTTGGAACAGCAAAAGTTTTTTTCGTCTATTTCATGAATCCATTATGTGAATCGGGAAAACCATTTACGGCTTACAAAATAGGTTTTTCATATCAATCCAAGTCGTGAAAAGAAGAGAGTGCTAAAGTCTATCCCATCCTGATTGTGAGACGAAATAGCCTCAATAGTGTGTAACAATGGTTTAGAACATGCTTTCTGTTTCAAACCATTGATCAGTAATCCACGCCTCAATCGAGGGGGTAACTGATTTTCGAAGAGGAAGTTTTCCCCTTAGGGCGCCTTCCCCATTATGAAATACGGCAACTGCCGCAATGGAGAGCAGGCAATCATTCAGGGAACCACTGCTTGGCTAAACCCCCTCCTCTCCCCCAAACCATCCCCTGATGTTTGCCCATCTATCTATCTTTATCTGTCTGTCTGTCTGTCTGCCTTATATTATATATAGATATATATTCCAAATCACAAACGCCGTCTTATTCATCAAAAGACAACACGCTTCGGCCTATCTTCGCTTCAAAAGTGAAATTGATTGCATGGAAAAATATGAATTGTTTGTGTATGTTGTAAATGTATTTATATTTAAATTTAATTCGTGCATTTCCTTTAATTTCACAGATTGTCAAATGTCTGACCTTCCTTGGAGGTGATAAAGAGCGAAAGTATCTGCAGTATGACATTAATACTGGTCCATGATGGCATTGATCTCTGAGTGGCATATTTACGGTCATTAGCCCACTTGGGCTTTATGTTGTGTGTGGTGTCCTCCGTATTTACAAAGAGGGACTTCAAGCTAGATAGTAATTACCCACTTGGGCTGTATGAATGACAAATCCTTGAATTATTCACAGCGGGATTTCAGCCATGAGAAATATCAGCCCATTGGGGCTTGTATAGTTATTACTTGACAATAGTATCCTCTGATGTTCTATGTACAGGATCGATGCCCACTAGGGCTGTATCTATATATATATATATATATATTACCTACTGGCGGTCGCCAGTAGGTATATATAGTTAGGATTTTTTCTCTATGGGATTTTTGAAAATTCTATGTCTAATAACTTTGGCGTTTGTGGACGGAATTGGCTGAAATTTTCAGGAAAATGGAACATTTTGTTTCTGAGCAGATACTGAAAATGTGGGGGGGTTTGTCAAGGGGGGGCTGAGAACAAAGGGGGGTCCCAAAACGTGTTTTTCCCATGTTAATTTCCATAGGGCGGTTGGCCTCACTTTTAGCCCGAACGGCTGAATGGATTTCCACGAAACTTGGCAAAATTGTAGATATTGTTTGCCCGATGTGCCTTTGCTAGGTCTCAAGATATGTGCTCCTGTGAATTTTGAGTAAATTAGGTTTAAAAAAAGATATATATCTAGAGCCGCGCCCCGGTGCGCGTACCGGGGAGCGCTCCGGGCGCGCCACGCGACTTGCGCACGGCAAGCTGATTGGTTCTCGGGTGTCTGTAAACACTCGAAACAGTCCGCAGCGGCCGCCATCTTGTGTCTCGGTAGGATTGAGACACAAGAGGTGGCAAAAATCAAAGGGGGAAATGAGCAAAAGGGGGCAGGGTACACCCCCCTGACCCCCTAGTTTTGATGTGGGGGCCATAAAAGGGTCCCGCGGGTAAAAAAAAAAAAAATTAAAAAATTTGCTTTTCGTGGGGGGAGCGCCAGGTACGCGCACCGGGGAGCGTACGGGGGAGCGTACCATGGAGATAAAAAATGACACTTTAAAAAAAAAAAAATAGCATTTTTTTATAAATTGGAGGTAGTTCTGAAAAGAACTTTTTTTTGTTTTTGTTGTTTTATATTTTTTTTAGACTTTTTAAAACGATTTTATATTTTTTTTGGATTTTTGTCAGGGGAAAAACAAAAACAGGGATTCCAAAACTGCTCAACAGGAGCAAAAAAATGTGAAAATTTAGGGACTGGCAGGGCAGCGGTGTTGCTGTTTCTTTATGGCAATGAGTTCAACACTCTGCTCCCCATAGCAGAGCAGTTCTTCACACTCCGTGCACAGAAATTTGATGCCTGCAAACACCGGCTGAATGTTAGGGACCATTCTTCCACGGGGTGGTCCCGAAGGTGTTGCTCCACCAGTGGAGGTGCTGCCGCCATCTGTGGGTAAATTCCGTGCCAGCTCTCTGACACTCTCCCTGGCAAAGTTGTTAGGGTGTCTTCTTTTCACATGCCTGATTAAATTAGCATTTCCAAAACTATATTTTTTCAGAGGATTGCCTCTGGATAAAGTACTACCACATATTTTGCAGGTTACTTTTGGAGCGTTGACTTTTTTTTGTCCTTCAGGGATGTCATAGAATTTCCAGATGAAATGGTCTTTTTTCTTCTGCTGAGGAGGGTCCTCATCTAAAAATCCGTCGGAATCACTGCTGGATGACTCTCTTGCAGCCATTGCTGTAGATCAGAAAAGTAGGAGATGAACACAGTACACAGAACAGCTCTTGCTCTCTCCAAGTACAAAGCAATAGTGAGAGAAATGGGTGGGTTTCACACAATTAGGAAAAAAAAAGTTATGAACCAATGAAAAGTGTTATTTTAAAATCACATGGTTTGACTCGCTTACGCTACGCGCCCCCGAGCGCATCCTGGGGCGTGTTTCGTAAGCACATCAGGGCGTTTACGTTGCGCGATCGTATGCGCTTCCGGGTGCGCTTACGCGGTGCGTCATAAGACGCATCTTGCGGCTACGCGATACGTGTCTTATGACGCAAGGCGTGGCGGCTACGCAATACGTCACGATGTTGTTTTCGTTCGCGGCAATAGCGCTATCGGGACGCTCATCAGTACGCGCCCCGGGGCGCGCCGCAAGATTGCGCTTACCCGTGCGTTCACTGGTCCGCGCCACGGGAGCGCACCAAAAAGAATTAAAAAAAAATGACATAATTATACAATATAAAATTCGATTTAAAATTTATTATTTTTAAAAACTATAAAAATTTGCTATTAAAAAACCTATGAAATTCACTGAAAAAACCATAGGTTATAGACCATATATAGTTAGGAATTAGCATTTACAAAACCTTGAAAATTCACTGAAAAAACCATAGGTTATAGACCATATATAGTTAGGAATTAGCATTTACAAAACCTTATTTTACTCACACAAAACCATTTAAATTCCATATATAGTTAGTTGCACTAACTATATATCGCGCACCCGCAATCCACTGCTGATGATGTCACATATTACATCATTCATGACATGGTCAGTGACATCACTGATGACATCACTGATGACATCTCAAATGACATCACTGATGACATCACTGATGACATCTCATTTGACATTACTGATCACATCACTGATAACATCATTCATGTGATGATACGATGAACCTCTTCAGACTCTAATATAACCTTAGATACACTCAGTGTAAACAGACAGTCACAAACTGTCACTCATCCATGGAGTTACTCACACACCTAGTCAGTCATGCAAAGAATCAATCACACCTCCATTTCATCAACTATATAGTTATACACACCTTACTTATTGAAACATATAATAACACATATTTACTCTGTTATACAATCCCTGATACAAGTTCACAATGATCCATACAGCCACTCACACATTCACTGGCTCTTATGCACAGTTATTTATATATGTCAACTCTCACATGTACTGTGTTTTACATATGTACTTACTTTGACATGTAGCACTGAGATATCCATTCACTCACCAATACACTCATGCACACAGTCAACCGCCCATACAGCTGTTTCCACATGCACTTTTGAACCCATACATCTAGTGAATCAACTGCTCACACATCTATGCACAGAGTCATACACCTCCCAGACACCCACACACACACTCAGTCTCCCATACAAATACTTGGGCAACCAATCAATAACCCATATAGTTAGTCATATAGCTAATGATCAACACATGCATCAGATTACAGAACAACAGACACAATGATGCACAATTTAAAACAGTTTAGTCACTAACCCATGCACTCAGTGAGACACATTTAATCACTCACTTATACAGTCAGTCATGCACCTACTAAATCCTTCATCCAGACACTTATACATCCACTCATTCTTCAATATGTAAGACATATTTTAACTTTACAGAAACATACAGTCACTGGATGTTGTCATCAGTGATGTCATCAGTGATGTCATTTGAGATGTCATCAGTGATGTCATCAGTGATGTCACTGACCATGTCATGAATGATGTAATATGTGACATCATCAGCAGTGGATTGCGGGTGCGCGATATATAGTTAGTGCAACTAACTATATATGGAATTTCAATGGTTTTGTGTGAGTAAAATAAGGTTTTGTAAATGCTAATTCCTAACTATATATGGTCTATAACCTATGGTTTTTTCAGTGAATATATATATATATATATGTGGATTGTGCTTATATTGTAATTGTATAGTCCGGGTAACTCCCTGGAATGGACACGCGCTAGGCATTTGCATTGTGGTAAATGTGGTTTTTACCGCCATGATGTTTAAGCCAATCAGCTATGTGCCACTACTTGTGATCATGAAAAGGGGGGGCTCTTGGCCCCCCGCACGCATGGCGGTGCGGCGACCGCCCCCCTCCACCAAGGCCTCTCGGTGGTGGGGCGTGTCCTCTGGGGCGCGCCCTACCACCGATTGGCGGGCGCCCTCCCTGACCCGGATGGCATTGAGCGACATCCGGGTCGGGGGGGCGGGCTTTGGGGGACAATAAAGAAGTGGGGAGCGCACAGGGGACCCCTTGTTGCCTGGACGCTCCCCCCCCCACACCGGTGGTGCCTCGCGCTCGGGGCTTCGTGTTTCTACAAATTTTTCCCTATTTTTATTTCAGGATCGCCGGACGAGCGCGGAGCCGAGGCACGAAGGCGTCCCGGGGTTGGGAGCGGCAGCCTGGAACGGTGGTCGGCGTTTAGGCAGCAACCTTGAGAGGCGGTCGGCGTCTTAGCGTTGAGCGGCCTTCGCAAGGGCGGTGGCAGCGTCGAGCGGGGGAGAGCGCAGTGCGACATTTGAGGTATCGTGTGGGGGCAACAGGAGGGAACGACGAATAGTAGCGCCTCCTTCGAGCGGGGAATGAGCGCCTGACTGGGGCCAGAAGTCGGGCGAAGCGGCAGGCAGTCTAAGTGGTGCAGGCTTTTCAAGGGGGCGAAGCAGGATCGACCAGGGCAGGAATTGGAAGGGAGACCTGTAGCCTGCGATCTCCCTGTAGCCTGCAATTTGGAAAACTTTAAGTCTAGAATTTCGTTTGACATTATTAAGTGTAATTAGGTTCTGCCGCCTGCAGTTTTTTAAAAGATAATTTCCTTTTGTTTACCTTGCTATTGGCTCTTTTCCTCTGATCTTCGTAAAGAAGAGTGTTTTTTGAAACACACATCGGTGCTGGGCTGGGTGGTTTTTTAAGTTGCAAAGGGTGGCTAGGGGGTGCATAACAAGGGTGCGAGTCCCCATTCAAGTGTGGTACTATTGGCAGTTGTCAGCACATGTTTGAGTGCCACTTCCGGATATTAATAATTGTTTATATTTCAGGCAAATAATACTGTGTTTCTCCACACCTCGTGCGCAGTGAGCCCAGAGTGGTGTACGGCAGACCTAGTCACAGAGCTGGTACCGGCTGAGACTACGCAGGATCGGACCGGTAAAGGGAAGAGCGGGGGGCTTGCATTCCATCGCTTCTGGTAGCCGCCGGGTGGGTCTACATTAGAGTTTACTCACCCCTGACAAACCGGACCAGCCGGGGCGTTGCGGTTACGGTTGCATGGTGCTTACAGCCCCCTGCGCATCCTCCAGCAATCGAAGGTACAGAGCACACATACACCGAAGGTGTAACACTAGGAGTGTAGGGCAGGGGTGTGCAAACATGCCGGGGCCAAAGGGTGGTAAAGGGGGGCCCAGCATGGAGGTTATGAGGCACGCCATGATGCGTGAGATGAGCGAAATTAATAAGAGGTTGGGGAAAGTTGATGAACTGGAAGCCCGCATGAATGAGAGGTTTGCGGATCCTCCAGGCCCATCAGGCAGGCCCGTGCTTCAGAGAGCGGCCCCCTTGCCGAGGGGGGATTTCGTAACCCCACCAAGGAAATCTAAGGCCAAGAAGCCCAGGTACAGTGCCCCAGCCCCCGTGCTCTTTGTGCCGATCCCGAGTACGCCTGTACCTGCGGTACCGGTTCCTCTTCCACCCCTGCCGGTAATCCCGGCACCGGTCCCTGCTATGCCACCGGCCCCCCCTCCTGCGGGGCCTACCCCCTCGCCCGTGATACCGATACCAGTCCCGAGTGTGCCGCCGACACCCGCTCCCTTGCCTGCCACGCCAGTGCCACCAGACATGCCCCCTGGGGTCCCAAATGTGCCAGCCGTTAACCTGGACCCGGTCCATGTCGAATTGGTATCTCAGATAACTGCCTTATTGCCTTGGCTGCAAAAGGGGGGTGTGTTTCCTGCCTCATCAGACCATGCGGCAGAAGCGGCGAAGTTGGTAGAGAAAATTAAAGCTGCAACGGCAGCTGACAGTACTGCGGTGCCCTCATCTTCTTCACTTACAGGTTCCAGTCCCGCCCAACCGAATGGAGATGGTGGTCTACCGGCTCAGGTGCCCGTAAATGGTAAGGAGGTGGCGCTGCCTCTCTTGGGGGATGGCTCAGTGCCATCCAGAAGTGAAAATTTGGCACTAAAATAGATCGAATTATTATTACTTGTGCATAGTACTGGAACGCTTATTTAAATTGTGCCGACAGTTATTTTGCGAAAAATATTATTGTAAGAAAGACTCATTTGACTGAAGTCTGTTTTCACTTTTTCACGAGGGTGATGTCATGTGATTTGTATATAACTTTATTGTTTTCACCAACACATTTACCTGTGATCAAGAAGCTCTTGCTTCGAAACGTGTTGGGTGATTTTTCCATGCAATACATTTAACTTTTGAAGCGAAAAATTTAAAAATAAAAGGGTGATTTTTCCATGCAATAAATTTCAGCGAAGATGGGCCAAAGCTGTTGTCTTTTGATGAATAAGACGGCGTTTGTAATTTGGAATTGATCGGGCCGGCGTCCCCGCTGCGGCCCACAAGAACAAGTGGCATTGGTTTTCTCGCTGAAATTTGGTGGATATATATATATATATAAATGTACATAAAGTTACGGTTATAAAACAAAACTTACAAACCACAGAAATTTACCTGTCATAAATTATGCCATTTAAAATCTCACATAAGTACTGCATGATAAATGTCCAACTTATGATTATTTTACCCTGCAATACCTGGTGAATTGTATTGTTTTTAAGGTTTGCTTTGCAACCTTTACATTCATTAATTTTGTCTGTGGTTTTTCAGTGAATATTTAAGTTTTTTAAGTTACGTACCCGAACACCTTACTGCACCCAACCTGCTGTGGCCAGCGATTGGCCACATTCAACACATCTAACAGCTTTCTGAACTGAACCCACTGCAGCTGGCCAACTCCTTTAACGCAGAACCTTCGCCAGTCCGCAGTGGGAGTTTGCCTCACAACCAGTTCAGCTTCAGAAGGCCAACCCACACAGCATTTAACCTGTCGCAGTAAGCAGTGGGATTTGGCTGAAGGGCATGGCCTGCCGCCTTTGGATGGAAAGCTCATCCCAGCAGGGGCAGCCAGCCTTCCCTTCTGCGCCAAATCCTCCGAGCCTTCGGCCACGTGAGCGGAGTTGGCCACCGAGCCTGGCCTTTAGCCTTGGGGTTTTTCGTAACTCAGAAACCGAGTGAGGCAGTAAACGGTGAATTTCTCATGTCTAGTCGAATGTAAACTCAAATTTGTCCTTTTCACTGTACTGTACTGCACTGCACTTGGACTGCACTTGGACTGAATAAAACAAAGGTAGTTAAGTGAGCGATAGTTGTTGAAATGAGATAAGCTATGGTTAAAAAGATTAAAAAAACACTGAAACACACCAACTATAGTTAGTCAACTAAGTATAACTTGTTCCCCTATGTTTACACAGCTTATGACCTCACATATTACATCATTTATTATATGGTAAATGGCTTAATTGATGACATCACAGTGTATATATAAATAAGAACATAGTTGGTATTGCTAATGAGATCAACCAATGATTCAGGCAGTGTGCCATAGTCTTTGCGAACAGCTCCTGGATACCCCGCAGGTTATTAGCTGTCCTTTATAAATTCTTTTCGATTGAATGATTGAGTGAACAAACAGTGCTGCAAAAACCTAAATCGATGGTTGGACTTGTGTAAGCTTATAGGTAAGCTTTCAAAGGATACAAATGAAACTGGATATTTCAGAAGTGAAGCACTTTCGATGGGTGTCCTTGTCTTTCAGCTTGTATTTACTGAAAGGGTGGGGGTAGTGGGGTTAGGTCGCTTGTGGAGAGCTAGCCCCTGATCATCAATGAACAACAGAAACTTTGGTCAACCATTGCTGTGACGGGCTGAAGTCTGATCAGGTAGTGTGTTGCGTAGTCATGGAGGTGTGGGTGCATGGTGTGGGTACAGGAGAGGCCAACTTGCGGCCAACTACTCTAAAATTGGCCGAAGGTCCATTGTTAAGGGCTGGGCACGGGTGTGACATTGGGTAAGCCAACCCCCCACCCCTACTGTAGGTTGAATTTAGGGTCTGGTGTGACACCAGATCTTGCTGACAACCTCCACTATGTATGTCCAGAGTCTGCTCATAATAGGGGTTGGTGGCTTGTGAAGGAAGGGGGTGCAGAACTTGGTCACAGGCTAAGCCCTGTGTCAAACTTGTTCTACATATGGCAGAAGATCATGTGTAGTGGAGGTCTGATGCTTGTGGAGTGTTGGATGCTGGGCCATTCCAGACCCCATGGATCAAGTCTAAGTTTTGACGTGGATTGGATGCATTATCTGGTCCGTAGTTATGCCCGAAATGTCATGAGTTATGTCATCAATTATGTAATTTAACATATCTTAAGATGCATTACAGTTAGTTCTAAAACTGGTGACATATATATTTTCTTAACATTAACTCTTGTCTGATATGTCTCATTAAAAACCAAACTTTTATATCACTTTAACAGTAGTTTTTTAGTGTTTTTTTTTAACATTAGCATAGTTCTTAGCACTGATTGTAACATCACTTTACCCTTTGTTTTTTTCAGTCAGTATATGTCAAGAAATGTGGAAAAGGTATGATGTAGTTATGCAGAAAAATCCCTCTTTAACTATTTTTAGCACCCTTAAAAATACATTATACATCGAACTACCAACAACCCATACCTCTTCTCAAATTTTTAACTTGCTAGGTTTGTGCCTGCACTAACAACTTAATGATTATTTACTGTAATCCTCAGTAAAGGCTTGAAATTGCACAGCTAAAAAATGGATGAGGTAGAAAAGTAGTGCATGATCAGTCGCACATTAGAGTTAATTGTGTAAACTATTACTACCATATTTCAGTGTTTCTTTTTTATATCTATAAATATATTTTATATCTATATATCACTGAAAAGAAACAAAGGCTAAAGTAACGTTATAGTTAGGTGAAATGTTCAGTGACAATGTAGCATTTTAAACTCTAAAAACCACTGAAATTCACCTGTTTGAATAGTTATCTCAAGTAACTATAACTGGTGCATCAAGGTAACCTATCCTGTGCTCCTGCCATATGCAGTGATATTAACAATGATGGAAAAGGCATAAACCTTCACCTCTCCTGTCCTGTTAAAAAGTACCCAGATGTTTGGGGGTAGTCCACTCTTGAGGTTTGGAACCATTGCAACACTTTCCAGTCACGTAAGAGAGCAAAGATTGGGTGTTTCTACCCGTCAGATCACACAGGAAAACAAATTAGTCATTGTCTTGATAAGTTTTTATTCTTTCATTTGCCCTTAGTGATCATACATTTCATTTAATGCCAAAGTCAAAGATTTGCTTTATACTGCCAAGCATGACCATAAAAGCAACCCCAGGGGGTGTGCAGAGATTTGCCTTCTCCGGGTTCCGTGGAGAATGTGGAAAGGCAAATCTCCACACACTCCGCAGCAGAGGGGAGTTGGCCAGCCTCCGCCTCCACCCCCCATTATAAAAGGAAATTAAACATTATTAAAACATAATTTTAAAACCACGTACCTGGCATGCGGCCTTTCTCACAAGCAATGCGCGGGTGCCTGCACATGCATAATTCTCACAAGGATTAGCGAGACAGCGAAGTAGAGAAGGAGGGAAGCCCGGGGACGCCGCATACCAGGTAAGTGTTTTTAAAATTATTTTTTAAGAATATTTAATTTTCTTTTATAATGGGGGGGTGGAGAGGGGTGGCTCAGCGAAGTTCCACAGAGTTTTTTTCAACTTTGTGGACCTCTGCGTAGCCCCGCTACGCACACTATGCCCGAGGTTACATAAAATCACAAACAACATCAATAAGCAATCACCAAACAAAAAAGAAAAAGAAAAAAACAGATAGAGCAATATCTCTAAAATTGTAACATAAAATAAATAATCTTGATTTTTAAAAAGGTACAAATACAAAAACAACCGCTAAAAGGGAGAGACCAGACATATATATGGCATAAGACAATCTTTAAATGCATTCTACTGAATTAAAAACTATTAGTCATATACAAAAATAGGTTAAAAACATATCACATCCAATTATGTTACCTCAAGTTCCAGCCTTCAGAGCAGCTACACGAAGAGCCCAAGCCCATTTTAAGCATCTAGAAAGGGCAAATATGATTACTTCAGTTGTGTCCACTTTTAGTTAACGTAAAGCTACTGCACATTGGTTAA
The DNA here is from genome assembly GCF_964261635.1 of Lissotriton helveticus. Classification (NCBI taxonomy): domain Eukaryota; kingdom Metazoa; phylum Chordata; class Amphibia; order Caudata; family Salamandridae; genus Lissotriton; species Lissotriton helveticus. The sequence continues at coordinate 791,469,726 of NC_136068.1, forward strand.
TTCCTATGTTCCAACAAAGAGAGAGTCCATTTTACTCATGGAACTTTATTCTTTTGTCAGAACAGTAAGAAATGGGCCTCAGTGTCAATGATATTGAGAGAAAAATGGCAATCCTATGATGCTGTCCCTTGTGGTTCCCACTACACAGTAAAATACCTTAATGACGTTGTGCCTATTTAGAAGCGAATATACAAAGATTTGGTCTTTTGTGGAGCAACCCTATCAATGATTCGAATTGCGTAGCGCATTTGTGACTCCAGAATGTATCCACCAGCCCTTAATACATTGTTTCAATCAAAACCTCTTTGAAGGGCAGATTCCCAAAAGGCTCCCTTTATCCTGCTGGCTTTGTTTTTATCCATCACGCTGGTATCTTCCCAGACACTCATTAAATTTGGTGGATTGCAAAGATATTTCCCAACTCTCAGCCAGCGTATAATGCAAATCTTATCTAAAAGGAGTAACTCCTGTAGTGCTGATGTATAAGAGGTCAGCTACTTGGTTGTCCTAATTCTGACTAAATAGGTAAGAATGTTAAGGCTGCAACCTGATTGATCCTTTTAAGCTTTAGATCCAACTTTAATGATATTATGGGGATACTGTCTGGGACATTCAGCAATGATCTTACAAACATATTTTCTACAATACCAAGTCTAGGGGTGTCATCCAATCCCCATATTGCTACTCCATATCTACCCATAGTCACTGCTTTGTACACCTCAACAGCTGGGGAGACTGCCCAATTAGTTATTCTTCTGTGATCCCTGGCAATCACCGCTGCCCTATGGGACAATAGGGTATTTCTTTTTTGTAAGTGTTAGTCCCAGATTGGTTTCTCTGAAAACCTAACTCCCAAATAGTCACAGCTATTCATTTAGTTGATAGGTGAGCAATTGACAATAAGTTTGTTTCTGAATGAGCGATGGGGGCTTAGTGCAAACAATTTCGATTTCCCTGCATTTATCTCAAGGCCCCTACATTTGCTGAATTCCACAGCCTGGTTGAGCAGGTTTTGCAGACCTGTTGGTGTATGTGATATTAACAAGGTGTCATCTGCAAACAGCTGTACAGAGTGCAGGCACCAGCTATCTTTGTGGCATCGTGCTGTCAGTTGCGCATGTCCTCCACCACTCCATTTATAAAGAAAGAAAAGAGGGTAGGGCCAGCACACACCCCTGCCATACACCCTGCTCAATGGGGAGCTGAGGAGAGAATCCACCCAAACCTTTCCACCTAAACTAGGCACATGTGTGAGTATGTAGCCTATCTAAAAGATCGAAATATCATGGGGCAACAACATCCGGTACACCTCCTCCCAGGGCGTATGTCTTGGAACTAGATCAACATTAGATGCTCTTCCTTGATAGTGATATACTTCAAGCAGATGATCAAGTAACAGAATATCTGATCTACTGTTCCTATATTCTTTCGAAACCCCGTCTGGAAGTGTGATAGTATCTTACTATCATCCATCCACTCCTGTACGTGAGTTAGGACTTGCCAAAACAATCTTCTGGGGGCTTTCTGTTAGGTTTATAGGCCTATAATTTGCAGGAATATCGTTAGCTCCCTTTTTATGAATCAGCAAAATTACTGCACCTCACAAAGAGACTGGGATTTCCTCCCCATCACAGATGGCATTATTGTGTTCAAGTAGGGGACCCAATGACGAGGTCTGAGTGGAATACATTTCACTGGGAAGCTGTCAGGGCCAGGTGCTTATATTTTTTCATGTGAAGGAGGGCATTTTTAGTTTCCTCCAAAATAAAAACTAATGGATGTTCCTCAGTGGGGATATAGTGACAAGGAATCAAGGATCAAAATTATGTTGGAGTCTCATTTAGATGGGAGGCTGGGAAAACATGTTCTCTCTTACTATGTAAAGTTTGTAAAACAATTAACTGGGACACTTCCGGGACAACATGTATCTACTAAAGCTCTATAAATTTCAGCTTAGGTACATTTCAGCTGATAGGTGCCCATTTTATGTTCCTACGATTGTTAGTAAGTTTCAGCGGGACAGCGCAGGGAACAGCAATTGAAGATGTTTTCAGTGAGGCTATGTGAGAAATAGGGCCAAAGTGCAACGGGTCATTTGTGGGGTCACTAACATTAATACCCATCCGAGTCCAATGGCATGCCACAGCAAGATCCTCTTGTGGTAAAATCCTGATTAAAGAAGGTTGGTTGATCAAATGACCTGCAGAGTCAATCTGTGTTTGATGTTGACAATGAGTCACCCATGCTCAGTTCTCGTTCCCGTACGTGTTTGTAGAAGGCGCCTGATCTTAAGCTTACCACTTGATGAGTGCTTGTAGGTGGAGCAATTTTAATACATATTTTAGTGACATCACAAGTGGGGGCTCTAAGTTCCAGAGCAAATAACCCTTCATTTATATTGTTTTCGGTAAATCTTAAACCAATGTAAGCGTACCCATTATGGATGTCATTATAGCACCTAATTGCTACAATGTTGCCCCGATTACTGACTAACAATTATGGACTCTGCAAACCCAATGGATGACTTTATTAGTCAGAGATCCACTGCTCTCTCTCTGTCCTGTGGATAATTTAGGGACGTTTATCAAAAATATCTCTTCACCCTGATGCACACTGGGACCCTTCGCCCTCAAATTCAGGGACCGGAGGTCTGCCCATTTAGTATGTATGTATGTATTGTGCACTTATATAGCGCAGACTGTCACCCAAAGGGTATCCTGGCGCTCTGACTGAACATAGCTAAGTACATGCATACACATATTACGCTGCTCTAGGAAACAAGTAGGTCTTCAGGCTTCTCTTGAAGGCCAGGAATTCACCATGGCTCCTCAAGTTAGTTAGTCTTCAGTGACTGCATGCCTCGGCCCTTTCGCCTGTTTTGACTTTGGGGCAGAGTAAGCGGGTGGTATCCAATGACTCTCCTCTTCTCATGGACTACTTGTCTAAATAACCTATTGTGCCTCAAAAATGTGGTCTTTACAGTACTAGATGTATTCTGGTTAGTTAATGGAAGAGAGACACTAAGTGCTTCAATTGAATTAATGAAGGAACTACTCATCCTTACATTGTTTGTGGTCACGATTGCTTGGAAAGCTAGGCTAGGCCTCCTGACACCCCTGGTCATGTCAAGCACATTGGTTAAATTCTCAACCCTGTCATTTAGGAGTTGTAGTGCTATCCTTAGATGTGCTAACTCCTCCCTCACAAGCAACAACTGATCAGCAAGAGCATTGCCCTTAACAGAGGATCCCCAGGTGTAGATACATTATGACCCTCTGGTTCTACCTCCTTTCCTGGCTGAAGGACTGTGTATCTGTTGGAGCACTCAACATTAATGGTAAAAGAGATGGGGAAGTTTGCCCCCTAGCTATGGCTGCGGCTAGGTCTTCTAACAAGGAGCTATTCTGGGACTCATTAATGATATAGGAGCTGAATTAGCTAAAGACATTATCTTATTCTGCACTGGGCATTTTCTTAGGTGGAACTTAAAGTCTTTACTCTTTGCTTTACTTTGTGGACACGCTCCCCAATATAGTTAGGCTATGGTTTTGTAGGAGTGAAATCTGAGCCTAACTGTAATGTCCCTATTACCTTTGGCTTTTTCAGTGCAATTCTAAGATTTTTTTAAATTCAATTTCCTAACTATAACATCCCTGTAACCTTTGCTTTTTTCAGTGAATTTCTAAGGTTTTTTATATTTTATTTCCTAACGGTAACCACTAAACTTTGACGGTGAGTGTGTGAGTGAGCACACAAGTATATCAGTAGGTCTGTGAGTGGGTGTGAGAGTATCTGAGTGGGTATGTCAGTGAGTGTGTGAGATTCTGAATGTGTCTGGGAGTAGCTACATAAGTCTCTCAATGGATATGTAAGCGTCTAAGTGGATCTGTGAGTGCATGCATGAATGTCTGAGTGGCTGTCTGGGTGGGTATGCAAGTGTCTAAGAGGGTCTGTGAGTGGGTGTTTGAGTCTGTAGGTGAGTTTGTGAATGGGTACATGAGTATCTGAGTGGGTCTGTGAGTGAGTGCATGAGTCTCTGAGTGGGTCTATGAGTGCATGAGTCAGTTTGTGAATGAGCCTGTGAGTCTCTGAGTGTGTCTCTGATTGGGTGTGAGGGTCTCTGAGTGGGTCTGTGAATGGGTGCTTGAGTCTCCCAGTAGATCAGTGAGTGGGTGCATGAGTCTCTGAGTGGGTATGTGAGTTGGGTGCACGAGTCTTTGAGTGGGTCTGTGAGTGGGTGTGTGAGTCTCTCAGTGAATTGGTGAGTGGGTGCATGAGTGTCTGTGTGGGTCTGTGAGTGTGAGTCTAGGAGTTGGTCTGTGAGTGGATGTATGAGTCTCTGAGTGCAGAGTAAAATTACCTCCTCCCCATTGTACAGCCTGCTGAGGAGAAGTGTGCCAACCTTACCTGTCACATCCTTTTGTTCTTGGAGGATGCGTCCATGAGCAGATGCAACTGCCGCCGAGGACCATAGTATCTATTTGGTAATGTCAATCGTTAGAGTTTAACAATACTGCTTTGAAAGTTGTTAATGATCCTAGTTGGATTAAAACCACAGCGGTGAGGAACGCAGGATTTCCACTCTTTTCAGTAAGGTCTAGTGTTAGACCCCTCCATACTGAAATTAATGATTTTGATCTCATGCAGGGACTAACTCTACGGCAGTGAAACCTTTACTTTGTGAACCTCAGGCCCCGCTGTAGGCCTAAAGAGGATTTAGTTTCGGATCTGAATTATTTGCCACATACAATATGTTGCTTTTCCATGTTCTTATTGTCCTGATGAAGACCTGCATGCTGTGGCTTTAATTTACCCACCAAGCTATAGTCGGGTTGAAACGTTGACTTGCCCAACACCTTGAACTGGATTGATTTACTCACCACCACCCTCAAAAAACAGACCCGGATATAACATTTTCAAATAGTATTTCTTCTACAAACAGGCCAACCACACTGGTCTTTGACTTGGAGGCACATTTGCCAATGTTTTGTTAAATATTAGAATTTGTTTATCCTTCCCTTGCTGTTTCTTCTATCCCACTGTGCACATAAGCACCCTAAGATACACACTTCTCTATGCAACCTCCTTGAGCAACCTACAGAATTTATGTTTCAATGGATATATACATTAATGACTTTAAACCAGAAATATAAAGAATAGTGATATGATCTCCATAACAAAGTTTTGTTTTTCCTCTCCCCCCCCCCCAGGAAATATGCATCGGTATTTCTCTCGCACAATGACTAATTAACTTGGTTTAACGGTGCAACGTATTTCTGTACCCCCACCTTTTTTGTGACTAATATATGACCCAGTGAGTGTGGCGGGAAAACGGCAGTCTGTTAATGAGCACGTAATTTAACCAAAGAACAAAACAAGAATGTGTTTGGAATGTGCCTCCAGATTTTGATTTACAAGAGAATAGTTAAAATGACCTGTTGTCCGGCCGAAAAGAAGCTAGTGACTGTTCATTGTGAAGATGTTTAACAGGACTTAACACCCTCTCTCCACTTGTGCCAGTAAAGGGCACCATGTCTGCTGTTTGTCCCAGCCACCTGTTATACAAACATGGCTATGTGTTTGTTCATACTAGTGCGTCGGCTTTTGGTGTTCAGCCTGGAAATATAGATGGGAAATGTAGATCACAGAGTAGGAAGAACACTTGTGCCTGCCACCCCAATATATATATTAACCATTTCCCCTGGGACATGGCCCACCAGGGGGCTCAACTATAAGCAAGCGCAGGAGACCACCCTTATTTTGTTGCCAATTTGTGACTTGTGTGAATTTGCTAAAATTCTTTGTCTTTTTTTAAATGCAGTTAAGAAATGGTGGGTTTCAGGGGGACCCCAAGACTATGGCTTAGGGGTCAGGGAATTCCTACAATGCCCCCTTTTCTTTTTTTTAGTTTACATTTTTTTAGGGATTCGGCTGAAGCTGAGTGCCATGATGGCTGCCGACACTTCCTGGTTGAAGTGTTGGCAGTGTTGGCAGCCAATAAGAGGTCTGCATTTCCCTGCATGGGCTTGTTATTTTTTGCAAATTCTCCGTGTCCACAGATATCACAAACTATATTTTCTTAAATTTCCCAACATATACTGAATGGATTCACACCACATAACTGAAAGCGTGATCTGGGTAACCAAATCTTCCTTTCTGCCAAATTTAGTGTAATTCCATCCAGTGTTTATATATACATATATTTTCACACGAGGGCTCCATTTTGCCGGGGGCCCCCGACCCTGCAGGGCAGGCTCTGCTGACAGGAATGGAGATCCTGGAAGAATTTGCGACAGCAACAGAGAATGCAGAGCCACAACACCGCCTTACTTCCAAAAGGGACTTTATTCGTCTCTGCAGCATTTATACTCAGTGTCCTTACGCGTTTCAGCGAGATATCGCCTTGATCACAGGTGAGTAAAATTAGAACCAAGTGGCCACATGGCCTGTAATAGCAACTACAGGCCCCAGAATGAACTGCCACAGTTCTTTCTCTTCACGGCACGAACATAATCCCCTTTCATTTTTTGCTTGCAATAGTGTTTCTTTTTCAATGTCACGTGCAAAATCGATAAAAATGCAGTGTTCAAAATAAAGTTGCATGCTGTTCAGTATTGGCATAATGCGTATGATTGCAGTGTCTCAATCAGTTTCTGGAAAGCAGGTTTAACAAAGAGAGGATAGCACCTCCCTTTCGCTCACCCACAATGCCAAATACCCGTGGAAATCCAATGGTTGGAGTGTGGGATGAGCGGGTCATGCCCCCTCAATAACAACTTCACACAAGGGCTCCATTTTGCCGGGGCCCCCGACCTCATATATATATATGGTAAGTCAAAATACTTTATTCAGTTAATTAACCTCACAAAAGTACACACAGTAAAATCAAGCATTATCATGAAATCACAATGAATAAATGAATATAAACATCCCCTACCTCATATATATATATATTCACTGAAAAAACCATAGGTTATAGACCATATATAGTTAGGAATTAGCATTTACAAAAACCTTGAAAATTCACTGAAAAAACCATAGGTTATAGACCATATATAGTTAGGAATTAGCATTTACAAAACCCTATTTTACTCACACAAAACCATTGAAATTCGCATATATAGTTAGTTGCACTAACTATATATCGCGCACCCGCAATCCACTGCTGATCATGTCACATATTACATCATTCATGACATGGTCAGTGACATCACTGATGACATCACTGATGACATCTCAAATGACATCACTGATGACATCACTGATGACATCTCAAATGACATCACTGATGACATCACTGATGACATCTCAAATGACATCACTGATGGCATCACTGATGACATCACTGATGACATCACTGATGACATCTCAAATGACATCACTGATGACATCACTGATGACATCTCAAATGACATCACTGATGACATCACTGATGACATCTCATTTGACATTACTGATCACATCACTGATGACATCATTCATGTGATAATACGATGAACCTCTTCAGACTCTAATATAACCTTAGATACACTCAGTGTAAACAGACACTCACAGACTGTCACTCATCCATGGAGTTACTCACACACCTAGTCAGTCATGCAAAGAATCAATCACACCTCCATTTCCTCAACTATACAGTTATACACACCTTACTTATTCAAACATATACTAACACATATTTACTCTCTTATACAATCCCTGATACAAGTTCACAATGATCCATACAGCCACTCACACATTCACTGGCTCTTATGCACAGTTATTTATATATGGTAACTCTCACATGTACTCTGTTTTACATATGTACTTACTTTGACTTGTAGCACTGAGATATCCATTCACTCACCAATACACTCATGCACACAGTCAACCGCCCATACAGCTGTTTCCACATGCACTTTTGAACCCATACATCTAGTGAATCAACTGCTCACACATCTACGCACAGAGTCATACACCTCCCAGCCACCCACACACACACTCAGTCTCCCATACAAATACTTGGGCAACCAATCAATAACCCATATAGTTACTCATATAGCTACTGATCAACACATGCAGCAGTTTACAGAACAACAGACATAATGATGCACAAATTAAGACAGTTTAGTCACTAACCCATGCACTCAGTGAGACACATTTAATCACTCACTCATACAGTCAGTCATGCACCTACTAAATCCTTCATCCAGACACTTATACATCCACTCATTCTTCAATATGTAAGACATATTTTAACTTTACAGAAACATACAGTCACTGGATGTTGTCATCAGTGATGTCATCAGTGATGTCATTTGAGATGTCATCAGTGATGTCATCAGTGATGTCACTGACCATGTCATGAATGATGTAATATGTGACATGATCAGCAGTGGATTGCGGGTGCGCGATATATAGTTAGTGCAACTAACTATATATGCGAATTTCAATGGTTTTGTGTGAGTAAAATAGGGTTTTGTAAATGCTAATTCCTAACTATATATGGTCTATAACCTATGGTTTTTTCAGTGAATTTTCAAGGTTTTTGTAAATGCTAATTCCTAACTATATATGGTCTATAACCTATGGTGTTTTCAGTGAATTTCAATGGTTTTTTAATAGCAAATATCAAAAGCTGTAAAATGTATTCTTCTTTTAAAGGAAAAATATATTTTATATGTATTTAATATAATTTTTTTATGTATATACATTTTTTGAGGGAACGAATTTATCAACTATCATGCTGAAGAAGAGTGTGGGGAAAAAAAACAAAGAGGAGGACTAAGAGGAAAGAACAATCAGTTCAAAAATACAATTGCTTTAAAGCATGAAGTGCTTTTCCACACATTTACATTTAAATAACCCATATTAGAACATACAAAATATCTACAGAGGAGACGGTGTACATTGCATTTTAGACTCTTCATTGGTACCTACATGTTGGTACTTACATCACCCACACAACACAACAACCGGGACGCTGTCACAGATATATATATTTTTTTGAACGTTAATTTCTCAAAATCCACTGGAGCACATATCTTGAGACCTAGCAATGGCAAATCGGGCAAACAGTCTCTACAATTTTGCCAAGTTTCATAGAAATCCATTCAGCCGTTTGAGCTAAAAGTGAGTCTAACCGCCCTATGGAAAACTCAATGTTAAAAACACGTTTTGGGACCCCCCTTTTTTCTCGGCCACCGCTTGACGAAACCCCCCCAAACATTCAGGGGACGCTCAGAAAGAAAATGTGCCATTTTCCTGAAAATTTCAGCCAATTCCGTCCATCAACGCCAAAGTTATTCAACATAGAATTTTCAGAAATCCCTATTAAAAAAAATCCTAACTATATATACCTACTGGCGACCGCCAGTAGGTAATATATATATATATATATATAACATTTCTATGGCAACATGAAACCCCTCATTTTGTTCCTTTTCAAATTACATGTATTAAGTGTTACCACTTTATTCCAATCAAGATGACTTCAGGTGTGCCATACTTTTGTCATAAGTAAGACTGTTAGCGTTCTAGTTGTTCTTTAGAACACTCTGGGACATTTTGTCATTGGGCTATAGTTGGGCTACATCTGGCTGATATTTGGGCTACATTTGTTTTTTTTGTCTCTGGTGGCCATCTTTGGGCTACATTGGGCTACATTGGGCTACATTGGGCTACATTGGGCTACATTTGGGCTCTAACATATATATAGCCCAATGTAGCCCAATATATATTTTTCAATGTTAATTTTCGTAAAAACCACTGGAGCATATATCTTGAGACATAGCAAAGGCACATCGGGCTACCAGTCCCTACAATTTTGCCAAGTTTTGTGGAAATCCATTCAGCCGTTCGAGCTAAAAGTGAATCCAACCGCCCTATGGAAAACTCAATGTTAAAAACACGTTTTGGGACCCCCCTTTTTTCTTGGCCCCCGCTTGACGAAACCCCCCCAAACTTTCAGGGGACGCTCAAAAACAGAATGTGTAATTTTCCTGAAAAATTTCAGCCAATTCCGTCCATCAACGCCAAAGTTATTCTACATAGAATTTTCAGACATCCCTATTCAAAAAAATCCTAACTATATATACCTACTGGCGACTGCCAGTAGGTAATATATATATATATATATATATATATATATATATATATATATATATATATATATATATATATATATATATATATATATATATATATATATATATATAACATTTCTATGGCAAAATGAAACCCCTCATTTTGTTCCTTTTCAAATTAAATGTATTAAGTGTTACCACTTTATTCCAATCAAGATGACTTCAGGTGTGCCATACTTTTGTCATAAGTAAGACTGTTAGCGTTCTAGTTGTTCTTTAGAACACTCTGGGACATTCTGTCATTGGGCTATATTTGGGCTACATCTGGCTGATATTTGGGCTACATTTGTTTTTTTTGTCTCTGGTGGCCATCTTTGGGCTACATTGGGCTACATTGGGCTACATTTGGGCTCTAACATATATATAGCCCAATGTAGCCCAATATATATTTTTCAAAGTTAATTCTCGTAAAAACCACTGGAGCATATATCTTGAGACATAGCAAAGGCACATCGGGCTACCAGTCCCTACAATTTTGCCAAGTTTTGTGGAAATCCATTCAGCCGTTCGAGCTAAAAGTGAGTCCAACCGCCCTATGGAAAACTCAATGTTAAAAACACGTTTTGGGACCCCCCTTTTTTCTCGGCCCCCGCTTGACGAAACCCCCCCCCAAACTTTCAGGGGACGCTCAGAAACAAAATGTGCCATTTTCCTGAACATTTCAGCCAATTCCGTCCATCAACGCCAAAGTTATTCAACATAGAATTTTCAGAAATCCCTATTCAAAAACATCCTAACTATATATACCTACTGTATATATATAGTAAGTCAAAATACTTTTTTCAGTTAATTAACCTCACAAAAGTACACACAGTAAAACCAAGCATTATCATAAAATCACAATGAATAAATGAATATAAACATCCCCTAAAATCTCATTCATAAAAATATCACAGTGCAGCTAATACAATCATTACCAAAAAGTGCAACAAATTATACATAAACCCAGGCCATATGTACAAATAGTTAAACAGCCTGTCTTTTCCTCTTCCTAACAGCTGCAACAACAAAAAATTATAGGTATATTAATGCAGGTCTTACTTGCAAAAAAACCTTTGCCTTTCAATAATGGTAGTATAAAACATTTATGGAGAGAGCAATAGTGATCTCAGAACATCTTAAAATGTAGTGTGTCCTGAGTGGAAATATTTTCTCATGAACAAGGGACAAATTCTTCAGTCTTACACCACCCTTGAGATTCAGCAAGCACATATTGTAAAAGATTTAATCTGAACCTTGCTAGAAGAAAGTGGTGGTAGGCTATTGTTATTCCAATTAAATAAGGTTCTCTTAACTGGGTGATTTTTTATAATATATAAGCCTATACAGTGGGTTTAAGAAGGCCCCGTGACTTTCTCTCCGCATGCACAATAGACAAATATTGTTTTTTGACCCAAGACAAATCTCCCCCAACAAGCCATTAGGAGACTAAATAAATTCAGCCCCCCCCCCATTTTCCCTGCTAAGATCTTAATATAGCAAATTCAAGGGATGTTGTTTGCCCTATCCAAGGTCAGACTATTTTGTGATTCATTTTTACTTGTGTGTTAATCCAGAGCCTGGTCCAAAGCAAAAGTGGGGCCAATGCTATCAGATATAACCAACCCCCAATTCCTGATGAACAATGTAAAAGGGTACAGATTAAGGGGAAGAAAACAGTTTTCTCAGAGACTTGTTCTATACTATTTGGAGATCACCGCCTCCTTATAACACCACATATCAGACCCATAACAGGCAATCACAATACACTTGGCTTTATATATGTTTAACATAGCTTGAATTGGTTTAGCCCCAAACCTTTTTTGCCAAGTGAAGAACTGCTATGGTAGCTTTTGCCATAGCATTTCTGTGCTTTTCGTCTTGGTACCCGAGTGCCCCTATCGTCAAATAAGACCCCTAGGTAGAAGAAGTTGATTACCCTTGTTATTTCATTACCTTCCCCATATTGGGTTCTTTGATTTCTCGATCTGAGGCCCAATATCATTGTATGTGGTTTTGCTAAATTAGTATCTACATCCAATGAAGCAATGAAGTCTACAAAAGAGTTAATTAGGCATTGAAGCCCCATAGCCACCCTCGCTAATAGCACAGCCTCATATGCATAAAAGAGCACAGGAACTAACCGGACACCTGCTCGAGGGATGTCTTTGCAAGCTAAGCAGAGAGCAGGGCCTAAATTATTAATATACAGAGTGAACCATGATGAGGCCAATATACACCCCTATCTAACTCCCCTTAAAATCTTTATAGATAGTGAAAGAGCCAGTCATTGAAAATCCAGGGACTCCATCCCTCACCAGGCCTTGCGGCAGACGCGCCGCAAATGTTTCAACACGCCAGGAGGTACATAAAAGCAGTTCAGGGCTCCTGCAGCACAGGAGCCCGTCAGTGCAAATCCAGGGACTCCATCCCCCACCCGGCCTTGGGGTAGATGCGCCACCAACGTTTCACCACACCAGGAGGTGCATACAGGGAGTTGGGCGCTGCCGCAGCGTGGGACGCGCCCAGGCTGCGCTAGCACGAAGACTGGCCAAGGGCCGGCCCTTCCACGCCCGTCCTAGCCTGTAAGAGGCTGGGCTGGGCCACCCCCCTGACATCTCGAATTTGAGGCCCAAGACCTGTTATTCAAGATTAAATATTAAAAAGGTACTGTTCTAAGAAAGTCCCCTTATGAATAACTTTGTGTCCCCCATGGTGGGCCATTTGTTAATTGTGTTGTTTTTGTAGTTCTTTACCCCTGTGTGCAGAGAGACTGTGCTGGGATCGGAAAGCGCAAAACCTCTGAGGGAGGATTGAAGGAAGCTTGGAAGAAGAATAAGAAGAAGGCGAAGAAGAAAATTCTGATTTTAAGTCCAGTTGCAGGGGAGGGGTGTAGACCATATTGACAGCTTGTCATCCGAATGTGAGGGTCTTCTAGATCCAACTTCCACCAACACTTCTCCCAAGCACGATAACATACAGGTATCTAGAAGTCCCATACAAACAGGGAGCATACAAGCTATATTTAAAAGGGCTACCGGTAGGAACCAGGCATCTGATACCTTAAATTTACAACGTAGCAGGTCTGTTAGAGCGGGCATTGAAGTCCAAGAGACGGTAGTCGATCTGTCAGCTTTCCCCTGCAGTAAAAGGTTTATTACACTGTTAGAAGACATAGAAACACAAGACACACCTACCAGTCTAGGCAGTGGTGCACAAACAGAGGGAATAGAGGTTACTATATGTCAAAATAGAGATGTCCAGTCAGTAGCAAGTACAGCCATGTATCCAAGTAGTCATGACACCATTAGTAGAGAGGGTCTATTAAATTATAGAAGTGTTATATTAAATGAGTCGCCCACGCAAAGACCACTAACATTGCAAATAGCTGATCTAGTGCAGGAAATTAGAGCACTTAAGGCAACTGTTGGTAGCCTCTCTGAGTCCCTAAACAAGGTACTTACGGACATTCAACTTGTTAGGAAACAATTGGGATCCCTTCCAATTTGCTCAGTCAATGGCCAAGGGGGGATGGGCCATGTGAGCCAGTTACCTGGGGCCCCACAAGCCATGATATAAGAAGAACAGGGAGATAAAACTCATCTTGGAGTGATAACGTTGATCACCCAGACTCTAGACATCCTAGTGGGATAGGTCAAAACAGGGTTGGACCTCAGCAATCTATTAATCCAAATAAAGCCCAAGGTCTTTTACCTAGTTTGGTTTGCCATCAGCCAAATAAGATGCCAGTTTCACAGATTGCCGGTAGGATTCCAGACATGACACGAACAGTACATTTGGTTAATATCCCAAAGCACCCCCCAGCTTACATAAAGAGGATGAGGGCACACTGACAAAGAAGTCGGCTTACTGGATCCGGCGTATGAGGGGTTGCGGATCTGTAATAAGGGATGACATTATAGGGGCCAAAAGACATTCTTACCTGGGCGCCGATACTGACCCAATTGCACTTACTCTAACACGTTGAGATCTTGTTGAAAATCTGCTGGCCTTTTATATATGTACTCAACATCTCACTAAATCTAATATTCACCTTAAATATAATCTTCCTGAGGTGTTCATAGAGATTAATCTAGTTCACTCACCAACATGTCAAGTAGGTATGCCACCTCTACCAGCGATAGATTGAAGTTTACCCCCCGCCGTTCATACCCAGGTAACTATACTAGAATACACTAGTGAGCACATCTTTCCCCACCAAGAAGTAAAATCTCAGTCAGAGACGAGCTACCTCATCAGTGCAGAGAGTGAAGCAGGTTGCTTATCAGGGACCACAGAGCCAAGGGTGCCTCTCACGATTGGAATACCTTCATTGAAAAGTTTGATATATGCACCATCCAAGAAACTTGGTCCTTAGAACCCCTTTACCATCTGGGGTATCTAAGCTATTATATTCCAGCTATCCAAGGTGGCAAGGGTGACCCATCGGGGGTGTCTTACAATATGGGTTAGACCGGAATTTGGCCTCAAGCTACAGGCACTTCCAAAAGAGAGTAATGATATCCTTGTCATCAGGTTGTTGTGTGGTCCCTATGGTAATATCGACTTTTACAATGTATATGTGAGAGGACTCAGAGGGGGGTGAAGGTCCGAAACCATTCTTGCCTTGGGTGAGCTCCTAGATAATCTTTCTTGGGCTGATAATTTTGTTATAGAGGGGGACTTAAATCCGACTTTTGAGCCCCTTGATAGCAAGGAAAATTACCTAGTGGGGGAGGAAGATGAGCAGCGGGGTATTCCACGCCTGGAAATACCACCAATTAAAAGATGGACGGAAGTAGCTATTCAACTGAAAGCTATATGCTTGGAATAAGGCTTAAGGGTGGCCAACGTTAGGACTACTTCCGATAGACAAGGGGCCAATACGTTTAATAAAGGTTACCACTCAAGCCATATTGATTATCTTCTACTTAGTCTAAAATTATGGCATACTCCTCAGGATATGGTTGTGTTGGACATTTTGAGAGCGATCATTATCAACTATGCTCTATGTTTATATGTAGGGAATTACAAGAACAAACACCTACCCTCAATTCATTTTCCACTGATGATTTGCAATCCACCAATGACATTCAGCGACTAAAATGGCTCATGATTGTAGAACGGTCAGAGATATTGTCCGCTATCACCAGCGATGTCGAAAACATCCTAGTCGAGATGGAGTCCTCCATCCCTAACTCCCAGCCTCTTAAAGAAATAACATTGCTGCATAACATACTGTTTGCTGAAATATGCACATATTTTCGAAGACCTTTTAGAACCAAGGCAAAGAGTACCCAGGCACGGCACCACTGACTAAATAAAGAGTGTAAGAAAGCCCGTGGATCCATGGGGGTGGCAATACGATCTGGTGATTCTGCTAGAATTCAAGATGCCAAGAAAATTCATAAGCAAGAGAAGAAACGCTAAAAAAATCTGGGATGAGAACAGATGGCAGGACTTAAAGCAAGCTTGTAGCGGGAACAACACCCAACACTTCTGGAGCCTGGTAAAATGGGGCAGGGTTGGAGTTGCACCGCCCCCTGACAATCACATGGACCCCGTCACTTAGGTTAATTACTTTGCTGTACAATATGCCATTGACGCTGTAGAGGACTGCAAGCCTTTCCCAATTCATTTTTATTTAACAGGCAAAGTATTTTACTTGGCAGACGTTATTGCAGCTCTTAGTACATTTACTGGTGGGAGAGCACCAGGTATTGACAGCGTTCCCGCACATATCTTCTTGCAGGATAAGGTTAACTGGAGTCAGTATATATTGCCATTAGCAAATGCAATCGCCCATGGTGCCCCTATCCCGGACTCATGGCAGGGGGGGGATGGGGATTATTCCAATATGCCAAAAAGGGGACAAGACTTTGCCAGAAAAATATAGTCCAATAAACCTAATGGACTTAATTTTAAAACTGGTGGCCCGACTTGTCCTGGCAAAGGCCCAAGAATAGATGGATCACAATTACTTCCTAACCCCACTTCAGGCGGGCTTTCTGCCTCATTTAAACACAAGAGACAAGGTCTTTCGTTTTACCTTAATATACTGGTGGACTGTAGTTCTTGGCAAGGGCAGCATGTACTTTGCCAACCTTAAATCAGCTTTTGACCTGGTCTCACGTAACAAACAGGAGTTGGGGATGCCTACTGATTTACTCTCCCTCGTCATCCGCCTTCATGAGGAAACTTTTGCACAAATACCATGGGGAGCACAGGGAAATAAGACCGACCTCTTTCCTGTAGAGAAGGGACTACGTCAAGGCTGTGTAATGACACCCACAATATTCTCACTTTTTAATTATGGAGTTGCTAAATTTTTATCTATCACCCATACTGTTTCTCCAGTTTTAGCAGGCAAAAAGATCCAGATTTTAATTTTCGCAGACCATGCGCTTATAATTTATAAAACTCCTAGTGGGTTACAGCGTGCGCTGCCACATTTAGACGATTTCTGCCATTTATGAGGTTTAAAAATTAATGCAACAAAAACAAATTTCATGCCTTTTAACCAACATAAATCGTTCAAGGGCAGTTTGGTAAAGGGTGGTTCACCCCTTAAACAGGTAGACAGGTTTATTTGCCTATGTATTACCTTGCAGAAGAAACTGAGATGGAGGCCACACATTGACACCATGGCTTTAAAACACTGGCAATTAGCTGGTATTCTGAGTAATGAATTTAAAACATATTTGACCAGGCCCCTTAATCCGGTCCTCCAGATCTATAATGCTGAGGAGGTGAGCTCAGCGTTATATCGTGCTGAATTATGGGGCTTTCAGAAACTCATGCAGCTAGTTGTATCAGAGAACAGTTTTTTGTTTAGGGATTACTAGCCTACCCCAAAGCACACCCATGTTACCATTGCGAAATGACCTGGGCAGAAAAGCTTTGGCAGACCTAGCTGTGCTGCGCCCCATCCTTTACTGGCGTAGAATCTGGTGTAGGCCGGAACTGGCTACCTTTGCAGAAGGCCTCATGGATGTTATTGCAGCCGACCATTTCCATAAAGTTCATTAGCTGCATTACACCGGAAGCCTCCTGGCCAGCATGGGTCTTTTCCATTTGTGGGAAACCCTGTCATTTCCCACCGAAAGATTCTATGAAGCAAAGATACTGGGAACTGATTGAACAAGATGAAAACAGAATAAGTGATTGCACAGCATTGACGGGTCAGTTTTTACAAATACAACCATTGTCGAGCTTTGAGTACTACTGGGTTGCAATCCCAAAGCCCTTAGATCGCAAATTGTACTGTCAATTTTGAGCAGGCTGTTTGCTACTAAAGTCTTACACCACCAAATGGACCACATCATGCGAAAATAAATGTCCTAATTGCAAAGAGCGAGAAGAAACATGTTCACATGTATTGTTTGTCTGCCCTGCTTATGTTAGTCCACGCAGAGTATGGTTGGCGAAGACATGAAGGAAAATGGGTACCAGTTCATGTAGTATTGCCTTGCGAATCCTGTGCCCTGATCCATCACACCACTATGCAATTCCAGTAGCAAAGGTTTTAAGAAATATTACTCGTGGGGCAAATTGCAAAAGAATGTGCAAACGTACGTTCTGGTATTTGATATCTGTGCATTGTCAAAAGTCAGTAGTCAAAGCCTGTGTGATTATTACTTATATTTCAGAATTTCACTGAAAACTTGGCACGCAGTTACTGCTGACTTTATTGTAGCTATGGATATGATTAGACAATGGTGGTGGCCGGTGACTTTATGAGGATGACTAATTGTACCTCTACCAAAGGTATCTCGACTACAGTAGAGACATGTGCATTGTTTCTACAACATGTTGTACAATTTCATGGCCTTTCTTCTGGAATATTATGATAGATTCAGGAATAGTTAAGGGTAAGCTACTGTGTTTGATACATTGAAATCAGCACCAGAAGAAGACTCCTGGAAACTAGTTGATAATGTCCACACTCTACACTTCTTAAATGAGCTACATCAAATACACCCTAAGAATTCTGGACCTGGGTATGGATCTTCAATGGGCTGGGGAGGAGCGGGGGACATTGTCACTACTGCCAGATTATGCACTTGAAGAGGACAGGAAGAAATGATTTGTCAACCAATGTCCCAGAGAGAAATAAGCAGAATTGGTAGTATAATATTCTTCAATTTAAAAAGGAGATTTTACAGCTCTAAAACATGTTCACACCAGCACACACAAACTGTAGCACAGGTCAGTCTTGGGCATATTAATAAAGTGTAAAATCCTAAATTGCACTCCATTCTGACAAATAAACAAATGGGGTTTCACACAGTGTCTTTAGAGCTTTTTTAAAACAGAGCCACAGCGTCACCTTCCAAGGATACATAATTCCTCACCCAGCTATATCTTGCTTTCCAAACATGGACGTTGCCAAAACCATAGTTGCAGTTCCAGCTGTTTATTATCTTTAGATGTGAAGCTATTTCATTTAGTGTTATTGCTTTCCTAATCTGCTGAAAGATTTATGTGACACGAATCTAAAGAGAGATGGATATTAGGTATGAAGTAGCATATGTTTAATGGAACTAAATTAATCTCAGTGGCAACTTGCCTGGCATTTATTTTCTTACTTTGGACTTTGTTTTGTCAACTGTCAAATATTTAACTCTTAGTTAACAATTGGAAGTTTGGTTTGCTCCTGTTCTCACTCCTGTTATGCAAGGTTTGTACTAGCTTCTTTTCTAAAATAAAAGCAGATGTATGATTCTAAACAGACTCTTCAACCATATTCCGCAGAGTATTTCTGTTTAGATGCCCGCAGCCAGATAACCCGAATAATGAGCTAAAAAAGCTAATCTGACAGGCATTTAATTAATTACAGCTGTGACTTGCTTATAAACTTTCTTTTGTATGAATAAATGCAGGCTAAATATAAGGAAAATTAGTTTCTTTTGTGTGCATATTGCAGCTTCTAAGTCAGTAGTAGGTGAAGTGTCCACTGTGAGTCACAATCAGAAGCATGTCAGAATCCTCTGCACTGAGAGCACATTTTTCTCTTTTTTCCAATTTTCCTCTCTGTTGGCTCAGGTAGGAGAGCGAGAGCATTCACATTGTTCGATGATTTTCCTGCGGAAGTGACTCAGATGGGAAGCCTGCCGCTAGGGTCTCAATGCAATCCCGGATCAGAGGAGAACCTGAGAAGGGGAGGAGCTGATTGCTGGGAGTGTGACTCGGTTGCCTTGCTGGTTCTAGCAATGATTTTGTGCTTTCTTCTGTGCCTCCTGCAAATCCCTCGGGTGACGGAAGGCGACCAATATTTTTTTGGGTGCCTTTCTCTAGAGCAGTGGCGGCCGATACATATTGATAGTGGTGGGTGGGTGGTAGAGGGAGCGTTGGGGGCAGCATGAGGGGTGCCATTGGGGGAGCACGGAGGGGAAAAGAAAAAAAATAAAACTTACCTAATTCTGCTTCTGCCACCTCGCGCCTCAGAGAGCCTCTGCTTCCTGGTCTCAGCAGACAATGGGACAGCAGCAGAACATAAGCATAAGACCAGCACAGGGATTGGCCTGGGTGGGCTGCTTTGACGCTCCAATTAGGTCAGGAAGTCTGTGCTGTTTCTCCAACCTGGCTGTACAATACAGAAACCTAACTGGGCATGTCTGTTTGACATGCACAGTTAGTAGTGCACATCCCTCCGCACCCTTCCATTGCCCATCCCAGCCCCACCCATCCCCACACACACTGGCTGAGCCCGCAGCTAAAAATAAAATGCTATCGTTTAATTTTTTATTATATACAGGGAGTTAGGTCCTGGGACGTACGGACAGCTGGACCATATGTAAATTTTGAAAAAATGCAGTGCTGGCCATACATATAATTTACAACGTCTCCTTATTTGGAGTAACAAATCACCTTTTGATAGAAGATTTGTCTGGTATTATTTATTTATACCTTATGAATTATTTACTTTTAGTTAGAAAGATAGTTTTTTACGAAAAGACATACCATGTACAAACAGTTATTCAAACAATGACTATACAAAATTACAAAACACTACTACATAAAACACAAATCAAAGCATTTCATATGTACATTTGCATGATATCCACATTTGTTCAATATCATATATACATTACCACAGTATCCACATTTTTGATACAATTCCAATCAAGGAATAAAGAAAACAATTAGGAAGAAATCAAGTGGAGAAAAGATGAATCAATAACATGCACAATATTAATCAAAATGAATAGGCTAAATCAATGTTTCAGTCATTCAACAGTGCTTGTCTCCATTTGGCCGACGCGTTTCGAACTCGTAATAAAAATTAACGTGTTCTCATCAGGGCTGTATGATTTTTCCTGTATGGTTTTGTGCAAAAAATGAAAAGAAAATATACATGAGTTCCTATTCTATAATGAATAGCCTCTGTAAATAGCTCCAATATGAGCATTAATTGCAAGGGGATTACCTTACAAGAGTCGTCGCAGTTTATTGGGGTTTCAGTTGACGGGGTTCAGTTATTTTGTGTGATCCCTACGGGTTTCTGAAAGAGGGACACCTGATCAGTACATTGTTCCAAAAGAAAGTCAGTTTATGATGCCAAAAATAAGTGCACTTTTGTCTCAAACTTTGTAGCGTGTGTTACCTTGAACGGGTTGTAATGGGCATCCAAGGTAATTTCTAGGAGGTCTTGTTACGTACCCACCGGTGCCAATTGCGAGCCTAAAGGATTGAATGAGGTGGAATATGAATCAAACTCGTTATGTACTGGGCCACATGAGTGAATTTTAGCTATCGCAGCTTGTACCTGTGCTCTGGCCAACGTATTTTCACTGCACCAAGCGGTTTTACATAGAAGCAAATCAAGAATTGTTCAGCGCGATGCGGGACCTGCAGGGGGGAAAAGGGCGCTCTGTAACTCGCTGCTTGGCGTTTGTATCATAATGAAGTATAAGCGGTAGCATTTTCATTATCATTTTCTGCTAGAAGTCATATGCTATTCTTGACTCCCACCCGCATGTACCTGAGCTCCAGGCCACGTATTTTCCACGCTAGGAGCGGCTTCAGACAGGGACAGCTCGGGACCAGTTCAGAGCGTTTCGAGTTCTACAAAGAAAACAAGCGCTTGATTACTCGCTGCTTGTCGTGCAAGCAATAATTCAGAGGGGCATTAGCTTGTAGGATTCACTTACCCGTTATCCTTAGTTTAGGGGCTCTACTTCCAAGTACTGGCGACAAAACATCAGTGCGCCATGTTGGAAGTGGGTGTGGTTACTATATTAGGTCAACTGACATCGGGAATTGTGGGATATGTAGTTTCCAGTTTGTGGAGATTATTTTCTATTTGGGAGAATTGCATTTATAATCTGGAAATTTCAGACATAGAATTAAGCCCAGTCTGGTAGCTGTTGAATCGTAGTATTAGGTAAGCTTCCTTTTTAAGTAGAGCATCATCGACATCTGGGACTCTCCTATTATGCCCAATTGTGTGCAGGACTGTCCATTTGAAGTCCATTTCTGAATGGCCATGATCCATAAAGTGTTGCACCATGGGAGCGGACGTGACTTTATTTTTGATACGCGATCTATGTTGAGTGACCCGAGCGTTGATTTGCTGATTCGTTTTGCCTATGTACAATTTGTCACAACTACAGATGATTGCATAAACCACATTTTTGGTTTTGCAATTGCTGAAATTTTCATTTTTCCATCTTATGTTTCTGTGAATAAATTCACTGCCCTCAATCGTTGTGTCACACGATACACAGTTTCCACACCTATGGTGGCCCGTGATCTGTTTTAGACCCCATGCTGATAACAAGTCATGTTTAGGTTTATCCTCCATTATATCAGCACGAACAATCTGTTGTCCAATGCTTTTGTTCTTTTTAAAAGCAAAGATGGGCTTCGGAAACGGGCATTCCAAGTCTTCCAACAAATGCCAATTCTTAAGTATGGTCTGTCTTATCTGATGGGCATGGGGACCGAACGTCGTGACACAAACCATTTTTTCTAATTCCTGCTTGTTTTTCCGTTCAAGGAGGCACTCGCGTGGAGTATAGCGTGCCCTCTTACATGCATGTTTGAGCAGTTTTTTAGGGTATCCCCTCGTGATCATTTCTTCACAAAACTTCTTAGAGTGCAACTCATAATCTTTAATCTCTGAACAGTTCCTCCTGATACGGAGAAGCTGCCCGTAAGGCAAATTGGTCCTCAGATTCCTCGGGTGTGCACTCTGGTGATGTAGGATGGTATTTCTGTCTGTCTCTTTCTTGAAGAGAGATGATTTCAGACGTCCTTCCATACATTTTATTTCCACATCTAAAAAAGTCATTTTTGAATTGCTCTGTTCCATCGAGAATTTGATGTCCTGATGCTTATTGTTAAGCCACTGGTGGAATTCAATCAATTCGGTGTGACTCCGCTGCCACAGGAGCCACACCTCGTCAATATATCTGAGCCACTGTTTGATATGTTTCTTATAAGGATTATTGTTCTCCACAAATTTGTTCTCGTACTCTGCCATAAACAATATGGCCATCTCCGGCGCATAAGGACAGCCCATGGCTGTCCCCTTGATTTGTACAAAGAACTCATCGTTGAAGCGGAAGTAATTATTCTTCAACGTGAGCTCAGCGAGTTCTAAGATGAAAGACGTGGGGACCCTATGTGGTCGTGTTCTCCTATCAAGGTATAGCTCCATCACCTCAAGAGCTTCACTTTGCGGGATTTGCGTATACAATGATGTCACGTCCATTGTGACCATGATCTCAGTGGAAGTGTTGAACTCCATGTTTTCAATCTTGACCAAAAAGTCAGTGGTATCCTGTAAGTACGACTTTACAGTAGTCAAAAATGGTTTCAAAAAGTGGTCAACATACTTCGAAAGAGGTTCCAAACACGAGTCACACCCTGAGACAATGAGTCTTCCAGGGGGCTCTGCTGGATTTTTGTGTATCTTGGGAAGAAGATACAAAAGTGGTATGCGGGGGAATTTTTTCACAAGAAAGTCCCTTTCTTTCAAACCCACATACCCACCATCATATCCCTTTTGGATCAGATCCGAAATTTTTCCTTGAATTTCTTTAGTTGGGTCCACAGTTACTTTCCTATACCAGGTATGGTTGTTAACCTGGAGTTCACCTTCCTTAAGATATTTATCCCTGGGCCACAGGACCGTTGCTCCGCCCTTGTCGGCGGGTTTTACTATAATTGTACGGTCTTCACTAAGACCCCTCAATGCTATCCATTGGCTTTTACTTAAGTTTGGTTTGATATACATGTTCTTTTTCTCAAGCTTATTAATTGAGGAAAGGACCACTTCCTCAAAAGCACGAATCTGTTTAGGAATATTCTGATTCGGAATAAATGTAGACTTATTCCTCAGCCCAGTTGTTTCATAGTTGTTTATAGGTGGCTGGTTGTGAAAGAAAGCTTTAAGCCGGATCTTGCGGCAGAAGGCAATCATTTCCATTTTGGTTTTAGTAAAATTTGTGCGTGTGTTCGGAACAAATTTTAATCCCAAGTTTAACACAGATTGTTCATCTGCTGTTAAAATTTTTGTTGACAAATTGACTATTGTAGATGGAACCTCTATGATTTGTAGGAGTTTTTCCGGGTGCGCATCTCCCATGGTATCTTTTGTCTGGGTTTGTTTTGTTGGCCCTTCTCTAAAAAAGAGACCTGCTCCTTGTTGGTATTACCTCGTGTTTCAGGGCTGGACGAGTCAGACTTGGAAGTAGAGCCCCTAAACTAAGGATAACGGGTAAGTGAATCCTACAAGCTAATGCCCCTCTGAATTATTGCTTGCACGACAAGCAGCGAGTAATCGAGCGCTTGTTTTCTTTGTAGAACTCGAAACGCTCTGAACTGGTCCC
Source organism: Lissotriton helveticus (assembly GCF_964261635.1). Classification (NCBI taxonomy): domain Eukaryota; kingdom Metazoa; phylum Chordata; class Amphibia; order Caudata; family Salamandridae; genus Lissotriton; species Lissotriton helveticus. The sequence goes on from NC_136068.1 coordinate 791,493,667, forward strand.
GAGCTGTCCCTGTCGGAAGCCGCTCCTAGCGTGGAAAATACGTGGCCTGGAGCTCAGGTACATGCGGGTGGGAGTCAAGAATAGCATATGACTTCTAGCAGAAAATGATAATGAAAATGCTACCGCTTATACTTCATTATGATACAAACGCCAAGCAGCGAGTTACAGAGCGCCCTTTTCCCCCCTGCAGGTCCCGCATCGCGCTGAACAATTCTTGATTTGCTTCTATGTAAAACCGCTTGGTGCAGTGAGAATACGTTGGCCAGAGCACAGGTACAAGCTGCGATAGCTAAAATTCACTCATGTGGCCCAGTACATAACGAGTTTGATTCATATTCCATCTCATTCAATCCTTTAGGCTCGCAATTGGCACCGGTGGGTACGTAACAAGACCTCCTAGAAATTACCTTGGATGCCCATTACAACCCGTTCAAGGTAATACATGCTACAAAGTTTGAGACAAAAGTGCACTTATTTTTGGCATCATAAACTGACTTTCTTTTGGAACAATGTACTGATCAGGTGTCCCTCTTTCAGAAACCCGTAGGGATCACACAAAATAACTGAACCCCGTCAACTGAAACCCCAATAAACTGCGATGACTCTTGTAAGGTAATCCCCTGGCAATTAATGCTCATATTGGAGCTATTTACAGAGGCTATTCATTATAGAATAGGAACTCATGTATATTTTCTTTTCATTTTTTGCACAAAACCATACAGGAAAAATCATACAGCCCTGATGAGAACACGTTAATTAATATTACGAGTTCGAAACGCGTCGGCCAAATGGAGACAAGCACTGTTGAATGACTGAAACATTGATTTAGCCTATTCATTTTGATTAATATTGTGCATGTTATTGATTCATCTTTTCTCCACTTGATTTCTTCCTAATTGTTTTCTTTATTCCTTGATTGGAATTGTATCAAAAATGTGGATACTGTGGTAATGTATATATGATATTGAACAAATGTGGATATCGTGCAAATGTACATATGAAAGGCTTTGATTTGTGTTTTATGTAGTAGTGTTTTGTAATTTTGTATAGTCATTGTTTGAATAACTGTTTGAACATGGCATGTCTTTTCGTAAAAACTATCTTTCTAACTAAAAATAAATAATTCATAAGGTATAAATAAATAATACCAGACAAATCTTCTATCAAAAGGTGATTTGTTACTCCAAATAAGGAGACGTTGTAAATTATATGTATGGCCAGCACTGCATTTTTTCAAAATCGTTTAATTTTTTGGCTGCTGGCTGAGGCAGTGGGCGATGCTCCTCCACCATTGAGAATGAGCCACCCCTACTCCCCAGTCTATCTCCGAGTCAGTTTCTGGCTCGTACAGCAGGATGGTCAAAGGAAAGAAGAAAAAGACATACATTGAAGTACCCACTGCAAGCAGATCTTTTGTATAATCATTCAATGTATAGTCAGTCAGTGTTGGACTTAGCATTTTGCCTTTCTCATCCTCTCTTTCTGACCTTCTTGGTGTTGGTTTTAGGACTCTGGGCACTTTGCCACTGCTAATCAGTGCTATCATAGATGTGCTCTCTCCTCCAAAACATGGTATGATTGGTGTACACCTGTTTGGCATATTGAATTTACTTTTAAGTCCCTCGTAAAATGGTACGCCATGTACCCAGGGCCTATACATTAAATGCTACTAGTGGGCATGCAGCACTGATTGTGCCACCCACAGAAGTAGCCTTTCAAACCTGTCTCAGGCATACCATTGCAAGACCTGCATGCCCAATTTACTGCCACTTTTACTTGGCATTTAAAACTACTTGCCAACCCTTAAACTCCTCTTTTCTTACTCATAGGTCACCCCTAAGGTAGGCTCTACGTAGCCCTATTGGCAGGGGGCTGTGTAAATAAAAAGTAGGACATGTGCGTAGTGACAAACAGCCTATTCTGATTCTCACTGCTACAAGGCATACTCCTCTCACAGGCTAGCATTTGGAATATAATTCCTGCTCTGAAAGAAGTAGAGTTGCCATGCTTGGTAGGTTTATAATGGTCGTGATAAAACCTGCTAACTGGTGTAGATGAATTTTACATGACTATTTTAGTAATGCCACTTTTAGAAAGTGGGCATTTCTCTGTGCTTATGACTCTGTGCTTTGCAGCCTGACTCCAATCCAAGTCTGAGTGATAGCTAAACTTGGTGCATACTTTCCAGACAGCCACCACACAGGTATGGTTGGGTGTGACAGGGTTACATCTGCATTCATCCACATACGGATGGTCTTCCTGGGCCGGGATAGGGTGTTCACACTTTACAATTATATAGGCCGTGTCCTGTCCTCACAGAAAGTGCTGATTTAGCTTCCACTAATATCTGAGGCCAGGTCTGGGTTTAAAGGAATTGTTGCACACTTCGAAAGAGTTCTTTTGAAGTCACCCCTTGAACAAAAACAGCATATTGATGTAGGACTGCTGGGCTACCAGGAGGAACTGCCATTTGGACTAGTTGCTTCGTTGTGCTGGCCTACTGCCTGTTGGGCTGCTGGAGAGACTGCCACACTGCATTTAAGACTCTTGTGTTGCCTGTCTGCTCCTTGGTTTGTGCCCCCAGTGCTCTCCAGAGGACGGCTGGTTTCCCTCTAAGCCCCTCTGCCAGGGGAAACACTCCCCCTTGAGAGTCCGCAGCAGCAGGCTACATGAGGAGCTCTGGACATCCGCTCCCTGTTTGCCAAGACTAGCGTGGGATTAACTTTTAATTTTTCATTTGTATTTGATCAAAAAATATCATGTGGTAGGTGCTTCAATTTGTATTTTTTGACGAGAATTTGTATTTTTTGATGGGATCAAAACTGGCCAGAGCAATTGCAAGCCGCTTGGAATGAGTGCCCTCCATGTTGTTTGGGGTCAAGCGGTGTGGTTACTGATCTAGTCAGTTGTGGAGTTGTGCTCCAAGGCCTGTGAGCCTTTAGAAGGTGTGCACTCCTTACCCCCGGGAGGAGTGTCTGGGAGCAGCATTTCTGTTGATGAGGCAGTGTATTTGTGAGCATCTGATTGCAGCGCACCTGCCGGCAGAGAGAAGTGACGACTCCACACCCCTTGTGAAGTTCGACACCGCAACATTTGCTCTGCTGGGATCTCTCTGCAATGCGACTCCAGAGAAGTGACCAACCACCCCCTTGGTAGTCACTGGGAGCCAGATGTAGGAGACAAAATACCGGTCGGTAATGGCCGATTTCGGCCGTTACCGACCGGTATTTAGGAATTGGCATGTAGGGGCCTTTATTTTACAGAATCGGAAAATTAACCGATTCGGTAAATTTACCGATTCTGTAAAATACCGAATCGGTAATTTTACCGATTCGGTAAATCGAAATGTAGGTGACACTCCTGAGAGTGTCACAGGCCCTTAAGAGTCGGTATTTTACCACACAATCCTATTGTGTCGTAAAATACCAAATCCAGGCGTGCATGCACATCTGTGCATTCACACTGTGCAATGTGACACACAGGCATGCCCTAAGGGCATGTATGGGTGCCACATGTCACACATGCCTTTACTTCGGGTGCTAGAGGGTGTCAAAGTGACACCCCCTGAACCCTTGCAACATTCGGTATTTACCGATTTGGTAAATACCGAATCGGTATTTCCCATTGATTCCTATGGGCTTCACAGCGGCTACGGTGAACTCCGGAGGTGGCGGCGAGATCAGATCCCCGACCGCTCCTAGGGAGCTCTTGGGTTGCGGCACCCGACTTTCAGTCTCCCGGTGTTGAGTCTGAGGTGGAGGCACTGGGCCGAGCAGCAGAATCCGCACCCGGAGCTCGGAAGGATCGGATCGCGAGCTCAGACAGTGTACCGGCAGTGCGTGTGTGCGCATGTGCGTGTCCTTTGCCATCCACATGCACGACAGGGACGCCAGGTATTCCAGGTATCCTCAGCAAGCTCGGCCAGCTTAGCAGCCACAGTGGTAGAAGGCCGGCATGTCCATGGAGGCACGGATATACTGAGTGTGTCTTTCAGGTCTCCCCAGGTGCCCCCACTTGCCAGCTACATTGGCCCCCCCAGCTCCTGCTCCGTGCCAGCATTCTCTTATTTCCGCAACCCGGTGGTTGCATTGGTGGCCACACTGAAGACCGCACCAAGCCAGCATAGTAACTTACCGCTGCTGCACCTTGACTTTGGGACACCTCCTGCATTGTTTGTTCCACTCCTGCTCACGCCTTTTGGAGGAAGGCTGCTTCGGACCATCTCGCGGCACTGCTTTCCGCTCCCGCACCCCCTCCCAGGACCGGACTCCCCCCGCTGCCGCAAGCCAGCTGACATCCACGGCCGCAGAGAGGGGGGACTACAGGTCCCAGCTGCCCCAGCGGCAGGAAGCCGCCTACGCCCAGCCCGCGCCCGGAGGCGCTTAAGTGCAGAGGGGAGCCCCGCGTCGTGGGACGCACGTGGGCGGTGCCGGGCAGTGGCTGAGGTGGCCGGGGTGGTATTTTTGTTTCTGCCTTGTTATCAAATCTGGTCAGTTAATTAATGTGGTTTGTTTGCTTCATCCTAGTTGCTACTGAGTTGCTAAAGCTTTGTATTAATTGCTTACTCACTGAAGCTAGGCCGTTGTCTGATATTGAGCGTGTCTCACTAGCCCCACTTTAATTATCCCAAAATGGTCCGAAAGAAGACACAGACTGCCCCACCTGGGGCTTTAGCGGCCACAAAGTCAACAGTTACGACAATGGATGCTTTTTTAACCAGGGCAGCATCCGTTATCGATAAGGAGATTGAGTTGGTGAATAGGCGCCTCTCTAGATCTCCGGCGGGTCGCCTCCATCACCTCTGGGAAAATCCTAACGTAGATGAGCAATCTAATGCCTCAATAAATGGCCCATATTGTGGGGGTGCAAGTTGGGAATTAATGGGTCCTGATTTGTCTGTAATCATATCTACAGATACGGGGGAGGTGGTACCACAGTCTCTGTACCCAGCAATAACCATCGTTAGTAAAGAAGGTTCCTTAAATGCTGACAATCTGGGGAAAGGTGGGAAGACACCAGTAGTGCTACCTCAGGACCTAAATGTCCACAGCTTGCCCCCATCCCTACTTCCCAATGGGACCGGTTGCCGCGCCGGCGGCCTCAAGAGGAAATGTAAGACAACAATGGGTCAAGCAAAAAAAAAAAAACACAATGAAAAGCAGGCACCTATTACAGTAGCCGGGGGGGTACAAGGAACTGAAAAGTATTTGCTGGACGCCCTCAAATTAATTTTAAACACCGAACTGGAGGAAAGGTTAGCCCCTATTATGTCGAAGCTGTCTGAGATAGAGCTCAGGCTTGAAGCTATGAAACAGTCCCCACTATGCCACCCTGTTGCCGTAAACAATCCTCCAACCCTGCATCCTCAACCCAATCCCGTAGTAGGCTCCTCACAAGTTCCACATAACCCCGAAATTGCTTTATAAGCAAGCAAAAAACACCATCTCGGGAGCTGTCAGGGCATAGGACTACAGGAGCGTGAGTTGAGGGGTACTACTCAGGGCACGACAACAAACAGGCAGACCATGAGGACAAGGGAAAATAACCCATCTCAGGGCCCACGGTGTGATAGCGGTGAAATCTATGGCGAGATAAGTAGTAGTGGGCGAAACTCTGAGGTAATCGATTTGCCTCCTCATTCTATACCACTGGTGGTTATTCTGGGAAATGTGCCACCTCTCCAACAAGGCTCTACAGAGGCCTTTTATCAGCTTAGGAACAAGGTGACCCACTGGTTATCCGGTAAAACCTCAGTGGGTCTTGTAGTAGGTCGCAACATCATTATGGTGCGACGTGTGGGCTGGGTGGGAAGCTTAAGAAAGCTAGGAATTTTGTGAATTTCAACGACCGTTTGATCATTAAGAACTTACTCCGAGAGACGCAAGAAAGTTTAACACCAGATCTGGGATACAGATGCTCCCCCTGGGCTTCTTTTACCAACCTAATCCCCCGAACAACTTCAATTTTGACCCACACGCCCATAACCACATGCACGGCCCCAGACTTGATAATAGATTAAACAGTCTCAACCACCAGCTCGCCCACATGACATCGGATAACGTCAGGGGGAGTCACTATGGTTTACCAATTCCGCTATTAATAAATAGATTTTCAGCTTTGTCCTCATTAGAAGACTGTGACTGACTAAAGGCAACTACATACCGTAATGATTTGTCATCACCCACCGAAAATCAGCATATGGGGGGAGGCCCACCAGATCAGATCTCTGTCAGGAGGAACGTGAATGTATGTAACAAGGGCCCAAAAGACACCCTGCCTGTGGCTCCATCTAGTCTAATGTCTTATAACATAATATCTTGGAACGTAGCTGGGCTGGCAGGGAAGGTTGAAGATCCAAAATGGGTAGAGTTTATAAGGACCTTTCCGGTGATTTGTCTGCAAGAGACCTGGATGGTGGAAAGTGACACATTTTTAGAAGGTTATAAAACCCTATTTGTGCCAGCAGAACCGTCACGTAGCGGTAGAGCTAAAGGGGGTATGGTAATTTATATCGATATGGCCTTGAATTGTGTTGCCAAATTAATAACTTCAGACAACACTAACATCCAAGCTGTTACCCTAAAAAGAGGGAATGCAATGGTGCTCCTGATTAACTTCGACAATGCTGTAAATGCCAGAGGTGAATGCAGGATTAATGAACTGGGCAACTTCATCAGATTAAATTGCGCTAGGGATTTCCACCGGCTTTTAATTATGGGGGACTTCAACGTGCATCCATGCGGGAATCCAATGCATACAGCTATGGGAGTACTGGGATGCCATAGGATGGAGGGACTTCATTTTGAACATTCAGGCGTGGGGAGACATGCTGAACCATCTACTTAATGAATTTGACTTGGTTTCAGCCATGTCAGTGGTGGACATTTGTAGTCACCAGTTTGTCCCAACATTTAAAGGTCGCTCCGGGGGGTCTTTTATTGACCACGTCCTGTTCACTAATGGCCTTCAGTCCACTATATCGGGTTTCGAAATTGAAGAAAGTATATATAGTGACCATAATCCAGTCTGTATCTTCTTTGATGGTAATCTTTTAAACCTACGAGAAAAGCTGTCAACCCTGGGAGTACTGAAAAGCACAGATGGAAGGCGCTGACTTAAATGGTCGAATGTGAACTCTGACCAATTATATGATAGGATCCACAAAACTTGTGACCCAGAGTTAACATTGTGTGTGTCTCCCACATCCCTCCCACCTGACATTTTGTTAGCTTTTGAGGGGATTACCACTAAAGTAGGATCCATGCTAACTATCCCGTTATTGTGGCCTTTGCACAAAGACCCGAAATGGTTTGATCATACCTGTTCAAAAGCTGCCCAAGCGCTAAAGGCAGCATTGAATATTAGCCCTAGAGATCCGCTGTTGATCCGGTCATTACGCCAGACCTATAAAAAGGTTCTGGCAAAGCGAAAAACAGATATAAAGGACAGAGTCTGGCGTTCATGGATCTTTCCTCCGTGTTTAATTGTGGGAGTCCATGGGCGCCATGGGTGTCGAGCTGGCACTGGTTAACTTCCTGAGGGACCTGCACCGGGACACCAAGGCAAACGTAAAATACTCACAGGACCTGCATCCTGGCCCCCTTTCTTTTTAATCTATATATTAATGATTTAGAAGAGTGCCTGGTTAGCACCGGAGTTGATTACCCTTATGTTGGCAAAAGGGGTCTACCAGTTCTGCTATATGCGGACGATGCCGTCCTCCTAGCAAGAACTGCTAGAGGTCTCCAGTCCTTATTAAGTGCCTTCCATAGCTTCATGGCTGCCCGTGATTTATCCATTAATAACAGCAAATCTTACATCATGCAGGTGGGGCAGCATACCAAGAAACAGTACCCTTTTATGGTCAATTCAGAGAAGGTACCTAAGACCAAGACATTCTCCTACCTGGGAGTCTTATTTGACGACCAGTTAAAATGGGTACCGCTGCTGCAGAGGAAAAGGGGAGAAATCATACAGGCTAACACTGCTATTTTTAATATTGCCAAGAAAATGGGCAAACGCCCAACTGCAGCTTGACTAAAAATCTACCAGGCAAAAAGTGTCGCAATAGGCAGCTACGGTAGTGAACTCTGGGGGTACGTGGCGGCTGATGGTATAGGGGTGGTTGAGAATAACTTTCTAAAACAGCTTTTGGGGGTACCAAAAGGAACCCCTAATCAAATAGTCCACGAGGAAACTGGTACTTTGTTTATTAACGATATCATAGCACTCCAGCCTTTAGTATTTTGGCTAAAGTGCTGGCTTAATAAAGACCTGGTTCTAAATCACTTGCTTTTAAAAGATGTTCTGACCATGGATCATATGCTCAAAATTCCATGGTTAAAATATCTAAAAGATTGTTTTTCTGCATCGAGGCGTCCGGACCTTTTTTTGAATCCGGAATCGATTGCCCTTACCGATGTGGAATTTGTGAAGAAAACTTTTACCTCTCTAAAGCAATTGAATCGTGATAAGGTGGAATTGATTAAACCCAGAGTCCATAAATATATCATGTTGAAAACTACACCCTCACTGGAGCCTTATCTCACATGGTATATATCGGGATATGAGCGATTTTTGTTGATAAGGTTCCGATTGGACTATTACCATCTTTTATTAGCTGTCCCGAGGGGCTGTCACAGAGGCCAAGTGTTACCGTCCTGCGGCTGCGACAATGAGTCTCCGCAGGACCTGGTGCACTTTTTATTTCTTTGCCCCCTTTATGAGGTACCACGGAGGTTTTTCCTAAAGCCCCTTTTTAAAGTACAGAACTTTACCCAGGTGCGCCCAGCCCTCTGTTATCTACAAATGTTGAAGCCTGAAAGCACTTTATTCTTGATTGGCTTTTTAAAATCAGCCTTAAAATTTAGAAACAGTATGGTGACTTAATTACATGTCAAATAGCTGTTATTTCCATATTTGTCTTTTAATGGCTGTTTTTTTTAACATATTTTAAAGCTTTTTATATGGAATGTTTTTAAATGCACTGCTTTTTTCTTTCTCTTTTTCTGTTTAAATTTCACGTTTTGCCCATGTATTATATGACTGTGGTAATATTGCTTTTATGGTTTTCTATTTCAAAAACCGAATAAAGTATATATTGAATTGAATTTAATTGAGTGCTATCACAGGATTTGCTTAGTATGCACAGTATTTAAGAGTCATGTTGTTTTGGTCTATGTTTTATGTACCATATAGAATATTCATTTTTATATAATCCTGTGTGAAGTCTCTTTTGTGGTGTATTCATTGTGTTGCTGGTGTAAGTGTGTTGTGCATACGCTATACACGTTGCCTATGATCATAAGACTTCCCTGCTCTCCGCCAAGCTACCAAAGGGAGATCGGAGGTTATCTTTGGTGTGTAACTTACTTGCCCTGGCTAGAGGGGTGGGTTCTGCCTGGCTTAGGTGCATACCCTAACCAACCAGAAACACAATTTCTCACACTCAGTCACACAGCACTGCTAATTCTCTAGGGGCCAGATGTAGGTAGGGTTTTACCGGTCGGTAACGGCCAAATTCGGCCGTTACCGACCGGTAAAAGTATTTTGAGATGTAGGGGGCAGAATCGGTAAAATTACCGTTCGGTAAATTTACCGATCGGTAATTTTACCGAATCTGTAAATATACCGGTCGGTAAATTTACCGACCGGTATTTTTACAGATTCGGTAAAATTGATATGTAGGTGGGACTCTTATGAGTCCCACAAGGCCTAAGAAATCGGTATTTTACCATCAAATTCAATTTGATGGTGAAATACCGATTCAGGTGTGCATGCACATGTGTGCATGCACACCTGTGCCATATGACAGGCAGACCTGCCCTTAGGGCAGGTATGCCTGCCATATGGCCCCCGACCCTTTTTTGGGGGTGCTAGAGGGTGTCAAAGTGACACCCCCTGCACCCTTGTCAAAATCGGTATTTACCGATTCGGTAAATACCGACCGGTAATGCCCCATTCATTCCTATGGGCTTCAAAGCCCATAGGAATGAATGGAGCATTACCGGTCGGTATTTACCGAATCGGTAAATACCGATTTTTACCGAATCGGTAAAATACACATCTGGATGGACCTACATGTCCACCCTTCATATTTACCGATTCTTAATTACCGAATCGGTAAAATTCGGTAATTAAGAATCGGTAAATATTTTTTACCTACATCTGGGCCTAGGGCCACAGCTTATCTGATTCTCCATCTCTGGAATGTTTTATGCATAATTACTAATTTCAGTATTTATCATTAATTAATCCACTACCATGTGCATATTCTTTTGCTCAAATAGATGAAAAGTTTAAATACATGAATTCATGGGTCACAGTTTCACCAGACACTTCAGATTAGAGATGGGCAGTGTTCGCTGAGTTGCACTACATGGAATTCCACGTAGTTGCATAAACATGTGCACAAAGTCTCTTGATCATTCATAAAAGTGATGTTATGGGTGGCATCTTCCCCAATGGCCCTCATTCTACTCTCACTGGATAGGCGAGCAACAAACTGACGCCCTTTGGAAAATCAAGTGTGTTACTTCTACACAATGTGTTCCATCTGTACTGAAAGGAAATTCAGCTTTACAAAAAGTAGCAGGAATTTGAGGACCCCCATAGTCTTACCGAATGACCTCATTGGGCTGCGACATACGGCCACCCTTCTCTCTCAAAACTATCCAGTGTGGGTGTGTCCGTGTCCTGTTAATCTGGTTGATGCAGACTATGCTAAACTGCAGTGACTTGCGTGTCCTGCGATCCCATGGTGAAAAAGAACTAGACCATTTTGTCCATTTCAAACATTGCTTCTTCTACGTGGAATCTGCTAGTCCCTCATTTTAGCTGTATACAAGTCAAATTTTCAAACAAAGTGCAACCACATGAGACATCACACGAAAACTCTAAAGATGGAATGTCCATTTTAAGCACGCCCCAGTCTCGGCTTTGGGAAACCTCTTTGAGGCGTCAGTTTCATGACCTTTTTAGAGGTGTCTTTGACATGGGTACATCATAAGAAAGCACTCGCTAACCTTTGTTTATTTCAGACACACTCATATTAGGTACTGTTGAATCTTCTCCGTTGTGGTCATTTGTTGCAGCTACTGAAGGTGGAGAACGCATACCTCCTGCTGGCTGTGGAGGTCTATCAATTAATCCCTGCTGTCATTTTGTTTCCAGGTATACAATAAACACCGCTCACGGATAACTGCGGCAAGTTGGACTTGAGGATGAATGCCCCTAAGCAGCTGTTTCAGGTAGAGACTGTCACGTATCGTCTGCTGCGTGAATCACCGCATGGTGGCAATTTTCAGCTCATGCTGGGGGAGATATTTGGTGCCCTTAACGAGCGAGGCATTCAGATAGACTCCAGGGGCTTCCAGGGAAAGCTATCGGAGAAGGGGATGAAAACAATCCCTGCTCGGGTGGGAGTCCACCAGGAACCCCTTGTGGGAGCTGTTAGGTCATCTCTGGTGCCCGGGAAGAGGGGCTGTGTTAAAATGGAAGGGAGATGGTGTGCCTAGAGTGAGATATCGAGTCACTGCTGGACTACTAATAACAGGCTGGATGTGTCGTCACACATCCTCTTCTGGAGTGAGGGTGGAATTCCTAAAATTAAGCCCTGATAAGCGGATTCTCATTTTTTTCAGTTTTATAAAGCGCAAACTGAACTTGAATATATGTGGGTGTTTTACATGAGCTCCAGTTACTTTACACTAGGTCGTAATAATTTTCTGACGGCCATGGGTATGAAGTGATTTGCTCAGAATTAAAGGGTATTGAGTACGAGTGGGGGCGGGGGCAAACTCTGCCACATGGCGGAATCTGACTTTTTTGCCAAAACTCCACGATCTCCACTGGATAAGCGGAGTTCATCACCCACCCCTACTTAAGATGTGTCAAATGACTCACTTTCAAAATTATATTTCTACAGCAAAATATGGTTCATTACATGTTATTTTATTACAACATTAATTCAAATCACCTGTGACGTGATAATATCCACCTCATACCTTTCCTCCTAATTCCCTACCAATGCAACAAATATTGTTCCTGGGTTAAGGACAGCATGGAGGTTATGCAAGGTGGAATTTAGACCCGGTCTTGCGCTAGGTTTAGGTTTAGCAGTGGGTGGATTTGGTAGTTAATGGATTGGTAGAAGATAAAGCAATGTCCTGCATTGCGAAAGACAACACTTTTTAAGAATTTGGGAAGAAATGTGACACATGCTAAGATGGGATGTGACGGGAAGGTGAAATGGTAGTAAAAGTGGGCAGTGGACGCTGACCAACACACCATTTCTTCTAGTCATTAATTTGGCTGAGAGGAAGAAATAGAGACCTAGAAATGTAGGTAACTTAAAAAGGGCTGGGGATGAGGCGTAGCAAGGAAAAATACCTCAATAAGTGCAGCAGTTTTTTTTATTGCAATGGAAAGGTATCCTTACAGACCAAACATTATGCAAGACTGCGAGCAGTCACTACTGCACATTGGGGTAAGGATGTGCATCACACCAGAGAGCCCCTTTAGTGCACCAGCACAGATGATGACAGAGGAGCAAGACACTTTTAATATATATATGACAATGCTGTTTCTTCCACCTTGCGCAAATCAAACCTTGCATAAATTACGATAGCAAGCAACTTTGCTGCATTGCTACATTATGGCAAATAACACAATAAATACATAAACACATGCCTTAAAAAGGAATTAACTTTCTATGGACAAACACCTCTATTTAAAGCATTAGGGTTACCCTGTGAGCCTTGTAGGAAGATTCTGATGGAGTGCAATTTTACTAATGAAAAATTGAATGCATTAATTAGCAAAGTGTGATTTACTATGTTGATTAACATGCATATTGATCATATAAATTGTAGAAGGTAACCACACTTAACGTTTGTAACCAAAGACTAGAGGCCTGCTCACGTATTTTGTGGTTATTTTGCATGAGATGTTTTCTTTTTTCTGACAACTGCAGATGGTGTAATTTTCCAGAAGCTGTCTGTTAGCTAGTGAATAAGCTTTTGTTATTTATAAGATGACTGATTGCAAGGTTCTTACCATGAGGAGAGCTGTTTGGAGCCATTGTTTAGTCCTGAGAAAATAAGGAGTATACTTTATCCCAGCATCTGGAAAAACTGACTGATTCTCAAGAGTGGAAAGTAGCTGAAATGTTGCAAATAATGTTTTTGATGAATTGTATTAGTATGTGTTTCTTAGGTGCGCACTCCTTTATTGTCTCTCGCACACATCGTGCACTAGTGAGAGTCTCTTGCTGACTTCGACCCTTCTCATCTCTGCTGATCTCCACAGCCTAAGTGCAAAGGCTTCATGCCTAAACATTCTCATTCTCTCTGCAGAAACCTTTATTTGGTTTTCTAAAGCTGACACATTGCTTATTTGCTTAACCAAATGCCCCTTTTCAACCTATTCTTTCTAATTTAGATTAGGGGGGTTCCTTTGTGAAACACATTTTCTGGATATTCTGTATTCTAGATATAATGCTGGTACATGTAATTATTAATCTTATATTAAAATATCATCTTCTTGACAGTTTAAATTTGTAAAAATACTACTTAAAGATTTAGGGCATCATTAGGATGGCGGGCGGACTCTGTCCGCCAGCCATCCTGTCGTAGAATGGGACAGCCCACCATTGGTGACATTAGGATACACCTGCCACACTAGCGGGCGCATCCTGCATTCTTGACATTGCGGTGGACGGTGCTCTCAGCACGGCCCGCCGCAATGCCAAGAAGGCACGTTGTGTAGTTCCATGCACAACGTGGCAGGCACCATGTGGTGCCTGCCATGTTGTGCATGGAACTGCAGGGAGTACCATAGGTACCCCCCATGTGCACCCCCCACCCCCTAGAATCCCTGGAGGCCTGCTACAGGCCCCCAATGGTGAGAACCACCTACCTTTCTGTGGCGGCGTTGCCACAACGGAGAGTCAACACCCCGCATGCATCATAATATGGATGGCGGTGTCTACTAGACACTGCCACCATATTTACTGCTTTTCCGCCCAATAGGCAATCGGGCGGATTTCCTACTGGCGGAAAACCTGCAAACAGTCTTTCCGTCCGCTGGGGTTCCCGCCTGCCATAGTAATATGCCGGGGGGAATGGCATGCGGGCGGGCACAAATGTAGGGCAGTTCGCCACCGCCATGCGAGTGGTGGCGATCCACCCGACATGCTAATGGGCCCCTTAGTTATCTGATTAGCAATTGCTTAATTTGACTAAAATGTTTGTTCATGAAATCCTTTACACTCTCTTTGCAACTTATTTCATGTGTATCATAATGGTTTTACTGTGCATGGCAATACATGTAAATGCTAATTCCTTGTCACCTCTTCATGCCATTGAGCACGGTTCATTGATCAGTGGAGTGGTTTGTATGATGATTATACTTGCAGATTGAGATTAAAAAATCCCTGCTCCTTCAATTCCCTGAACAATTATTTACAATTTCTCTTGATATCACCCTATGGGTTAACAGTGGCTACAAGTGATTTCCCCCAGAATTGTTTAAAACAATCAGACCACACAGCACAAGGTCAAACTCTGTTGGTTTTTTCTTTTGCCACGGTAAAAAACAGGTCAAAATCTTCACATATTTAACTCTTGCTTGGAGCAGTTGGCAAATGTGTGGGGATTTTTTCTCTGCTGTGGGTGCATGGTTCAGAGATACTTTCACTTCATCAGTGGGAGCATTTTTTGCTCACTCCATGCTGAAGTACACAGGGTGACCAGGTGCATCAGCTGTCCACAGCTCCGCACAATGTTCCAGCTCCTGTGTCTTCTTGCCCAAAAGTGTTGTTTACCTGGTAATTCTGAGTCTTGAGACGCTTTTATAGTTGTAGTTAACTGGAGCATTATGCTCCCAGGATAAGAGAGGCTATGTTTTGTTGAATTTCTATCAGATTATGGATGTGATAGTAGAGGAAGAGCCAGTATTCTTTGCTTAAAATATGTTCTCAGCACTAGGTCATGTACAATGTTTTAAAGAATTATTACTATCAAGTAGCCATTTTCCATAACCATATATACCATAAAACTATATAAGACTCTAAAATATGTAAGAGCTCTAAACCTTGTTCAATCAAATGTGTTAAACCTTCCCACAACTACGGTGCTTTATTTTGCTAGCTGATGGGTAAGGGGAAGTTTAGGGTGAATTACAGTACAATCCCACCTAGAGGATGGTCATTCTTTAATATTAGGTTATTCCAGAAAATGTTCCAGTGACCTATTATCTGGAAGGACACAATTTCTTAAAAGCATGAGCTGATTGTAGTTATTTAAAATTTGACTTTTCTGGACAATAACATTAATCCCATCAAATATTGAGGCTCAGGGAATTAAAACAGGGGGAAGCTAATAACTGGTATGCTCAAGTAATACAGTTGATATAGTTTTTCTAAAGAACAAATAACATTTCAATTTGACTGCTGCTCAGAGTCCTAGTTCATTGTAAATGAACTCCATTAACGTGCTTGATAAAATTAAATCAGTAATATGAGAATGAATCAAAACATTAAGGGCAAAGCTGTTTAGATAACATATTTAAAAGTAATAAAATATCTACTCACAAGGCATTTTAGATTACTGTAAACATTGGCTGTGGTGAAAGACTAATTTGCACCATTAACTACAATGCAATATACACATGATTAGTAAGTAGTTAGCCTATTTTTTTAAAAGAAATATTTTTTAAATAGTCAAACAATAGAGTCCCATTACTTCAGCACAATATGACCACATGCCCCTTAATTTTGCTGTGTTGAATAGCAACCACGTACAGTAATCCTCTGCCATCTCCAGGTGATGTCATCTTTGATACCATTCTTTCCAAATAAAAAGAGCGGACTTCTGCATAATTGACCCTATCTCTTTAGGGAATTGACAAAATCCACATCTTATCTCATGGTTTCCATAGTTTCCAAACTTCTTGGTGCAGCCCCTTCTAGTACATGTCACTCTTCCAGCTGACAGGCATCAGTTGATGTTCCCGGATCAGACATCTACAATAGGCACCACTAACGTCTCTGATTCCGTGGAAATATTTGCTACCACTGAATCCAGGGAAAAAACTGTTTGCAATACCTTGGCAAGACATAACAACCATGGATACCCACCAAGATAGACGTGTGTTGCAAACCAAAACGAATGTCAAGTAAAAGGTTCAACAGTTGTATAAGTCTTGCCCAGTACATCTGTATCTTGGGTCATTACCACGGGCTGCAACATGAAGGTACCATCATGTTCTGTAGGCAGTTTGCTATGAATGTATTTGTCTGGATGTCTGCATTTTGTCTCTAATATATTAGGTTTTAACAAGAATTTTTATTAGGAACGGCCTGGAACAAGCTCAAATCAACAATTCAAGTAAACAAATCTTTATTCGCTACACTTCTGTAGCATAAAAGCACACAAATACAATACATAAAAGAACTAATCATAAAGGCAAACATTTCAAACAAGTCCAAGACAAAGGAATTTTACATCTCTTATCTTTAACACACATTACTATAAATAAAATGCCTGAAAACGTCATCACATTAAAATTACACGTTTCTGAAGTTTAGAACCTGCCAAATAAAAGAGGTCATGCCATGGGATATTAGAGGGCTGTGAAATTTTTGAAAAAACAATCCAGCTGGTCTACACTGTCTAAAAACATTAAATAGAGGGAGTACAATTTTTCTTCTAGGAATATCGTAAAGTGTGCAAATGAACATGCTGTGCAAATTAGATTGGGCGGAAACCCCATCACACGGACAAGGACTCACACCTGCTAAGGTATAACAGTTCCCTGGGTACTACCATGAGCAGCAGTGGGATGTTAAGGTGAAATCTGGTCAGCACATAGCGATGCTGTGTATTTAGAATAAATAAAAAGGGAGACCCATTATTCACAAGATTATGTGCAGTAACTGATGGTTTGAACGTATCCTTCTTTAGTCTTTTCAACCCGGTCATATTAAAAAATAGATGCTTTAGTGTGACCTTTTTAATACTCATGCATGAATACACTTGACCTCCTACCTTTTGGGTCTTTGTGCTTATGAAATCCTCATCTCCTTTCAGAATGAATCAGCTTACAGTGTCAGGAAGTGGTTTAGCAGTGTCTTTTAAAAGTCAGAGAAAGTCCTTTTTTCCAGTGGTTCTTACAGATACTGATCTTGAATTATTGAATAATCTGGTAGTTTGCTGTATGCATTGATGTAACCTCAAAAATACGTAGTGAATCTGTAAGCAACTAAATACTCACTAAATTTGATTGCCCAATCAGATCCATTCACCCAAAACCTTCTACATTTTTCATGGCTTTCATGCCTTCAAGCACCCATTGGGGATCTCCTACCTGATCTTCTCTTTCCAGCCTACCATGCAAATGACCAGTTGCCACCCCGGTACAACACTTTTGGTGTGTTGAGGGCATCTTCTTTAGGACTTTAGTAAAGATATGGAGTGGTAAGAGATAGAGTCATTCTACTGTTTTCCACTTTTGTGGATAATTACAATTGAAGACAATTGAAGTCCATCAGAAGACCCTCTTGGCTCTTGCCACTATAAACATGTTCAGCATGAAATAACCTCTTCATGACTGATAAGCCTGCTTAACAGTTCAGCTAGCACCTGATCTGTTCCAGTGTTTACCCACATTGTAGTTGGGACTAAGCCTTAGCAACATCTTTATCAGTCACCTATTTTACCATCCAGGATACTGATCTATGAGAGAGAGGGGCTCCTCTAGAAACACGCCCATCTCCTTCTCATCCATCTCAAATTAGGTTTCATAGAAAGCTTGAAAGTTGTTGACAAAAAGTCATGTGAACCACATCATGGTGCATAAGGCCTTGCACCCACCTGTTTAAAATAGCACTTTTCCAGCACAAATCAAGTAATCTGCATGACTTATTGCC
Source organism: Lissotriton helveticus (assembly GCF_964261635.1). NCBI lineage: Eukaryota > Metazoa > Chordata > Amphibia > Caudata > Salamandridae > Lissotriton > Lissotriton helveticus. The sequence continues at coordinate 791,511,596 of NC_136068.1, forward strand.
TGCATCACAAAAGTCTCCTCTGAGAACTCATCAACCATGCCTTTTGGGTAGGTAGTACTAAATTGGTATATTGTAGCATCATAATATCATTGACAATATTAAGGTCTATAGGGCAATACGACCAAATTTGAAATGTAATAGGTCAGAAGAAGTCATCAATACTTGGCCCTGCTAAGAACTATTTAATGCTGAATCACAACAGTAACCCTTGCTATCCAATTTTAATTTACTTATACTGCCAAGACAAATATTCAAATGTAACGGGTGTCTTATACTATTTCTCAAGAAAAAAAAACCAATGATTTTTCAAACCTTAGACTATTATCCAGGTAGGGTCTCCCTTCCCAAGCTTTTTGCACACGTTCTAGTGATCTAACTATTGCAGTGGGCTGGTTCAAACCAGACAGAATGTGGACAACACATAATGTAGCAGCACTCATGTTGATAGCCAAGCAAGCCCAGACATAGACTTCTTTGGATTTAAGAACAGCATTTGAACAGTTTGTTCAGTACAGTGGCGGAATTTATAATAATGGGAGGCTCATAGTTTATTGTAATACGTAAATGTAATTTCAATACTTGGGCACCAATGGGAGAGTGGTCATATGATTCAGTTGATAATATAGAGGATTGCGGCAGGTCTGCATCCCCTATATTTTGAATATGGCAGATTTAGACTAAGAATGGAAGAAGGCAAATATTGCTGTCCACCAAATTGGTAGGCGTCATCTCCGCATATTCCTATATTAATGATATATTGCTTTGCTACTAAACATGTGAATCTAGATGAACTGGCTGCATTTGCATCTGCCTCTGATTTGACATTTAATCTGAATAAAACTTACTCAATGGCATCAAGAATATATGGTTTATTAACTGTAACCAATCGGCCTACTCTGAATTGTATAAGTATTTGGTGAATGTGTGTGATAAAAACTCACATAGCTACGAGAATTAAATACCAAAAGAAAAGCTGCTAAAGCAGCTGGTCGCACCATGGTAATTTTTTACACAGTTTATGGATCTTGCTTCATGCATCCTTCTTAAGGTGTATAACGGGAAGCGTGAGCGCTTAATTATTTGTTGTGCTCTTGTTAGATTGACCTCACTTGAGAAGGCAATAAGTAATACAGATACATTTTTGTGGAAGAAGCAGTTGGAAGTTTGCAAGATTACCCTATTTGAGATCCTTTATCTCAAAATGTGTGTGATATTCAATTGGGCCAGGACATTTCGCACATTTTTGGAAGTGATTCTTTAAGTTCCAAAGATCTCCTGAAAATATGGTTCACCCTGTGATAAACCAGAACCTGTTTCTAGAAACCCCCTCTTTTTTGCCCACATTTTGACCACTAGGTGCTGGTTTTCTGACTCTAATTGTGCCCTAGGTTTTGCTAACCAGACCCAGGGCCTGTGCTCTGATTACAATGACATGGTAATTTGGTATAATTGCAATTGGTACTGTCAACCTGCCTGTAAGTCACTAGTATATGGCAGGGAACGTAGGTTTAGAGGCCTAGTGGACTTAATGCGCCCTAGTGTGGACTACTGTGGTGCCTGCTGTCATTTTAAAGGCAGCACTGCTTTTCAGTCTGCCTTTACATTAAATGTATATGCAAATTTGGCTTTGGAATTAAAGGTACTTCCAAGGTCTCAAACTACCTTATCTTTACATTTAAGTAACCCCTAAAATCTCCCCTGGTTGTTTGGGGGTATGGTGCCTTGTAACTATAAGCAGGGCCTAATTAGAGTTAATATTAAGATTCAGGCTTGGCACAGACAGACAACAAAATATCAGAAACATAGAGGTTGGAAATACAATCATGGCCATGAGGAACTAAGGAGAATAGGGACACTAAACTGCCAGCTGCAGAATAATTACACCCTCACTTCCTGGGTTTGAGGTCACTTCCAGGAAAAGAGTCAAGACTACTGATAGCTTCTAGACATTGCCTGGCCACATGTGGTTAATTGGATTGGCATTGACATTGTGCCTCTGTACTTGTTTGCACACATATTCAACCCCCATATTTGTCGTTATCTTTCCTCCTTGTTCTCTTGGTTCCTTAGTTAGTTACACTTTCTGCATTGTCCATCTTTTCTGTGCTGCCTCTCCTTCTTTTGCTGTAGCTGGTGTCAGGCGTGTTTGTGATGGTGACCTGGACTCTAGGCTGGATTCCAAGTCGGATCATGGCTCACCAAAGCAACATCCATTTTAAGACAGCCCCTCCAACATCGTTAATCTCGGCTTTTTCATTTGTAATGACATGGGCTGCAGGTATACCAGGACTGTCCCAGATAAGATAAATGCTAAAGTGGCCCCCACACTCCCAATAACGAAGTATCAGGGAAATTGCTTCTTTGCTTTTCAGAGAGTTCTACTTCAAAATAAGTTGCTGACCAGTCAGCCATATATGTCAGTCTTTCCTGTCATGTTCACACATTTTCAGCCAATGTTGCTGAACAGGCAGTGACCTCTTCAGTGACAGGCAGCAGGTGCTAGATCTGCTGAGAATTTGATTCAGGTTTATTTTGCATTTGGCCTTTGCAAACGGAAGTATATTTCAAAGTGCCAGAAAAAGGGAATGGAGAGGTAGGGGCAGAATGAGAATAGCGGGAATAAGTGAGGCTTTATAGGACAGATAACACCACATTATGAAAATATGCCCTTCGCCCCCTGTCCAGTGTAGGTCGTGAAAGTTGGATGAATAAGTTACATACTAGCATGGCATTCACAGAAGTCAGATGGGACCTAGGTCAAGTGCTGTGATGGCCAGTTTAGGATGTCCTTCGTTCTTAATCGCTTGCAGCTGTCCTGCTCAACAACAAATAAAACCTCAGTCCTTCAGACTCAATTATATTTATATGGTCATGGAAACCATCAAGAGGTAGATATTCTGGCACTCTGAAAAAAGTGTTTTACACTCATGATTCAGTGTATATCACAATAGACATCATTGTGTAATAAACTTCGGCAACTATTTAGTTCATCAAAAAAGTTCCTGTAGCTGAGTTATCACACAACTTACAGAAGCTGTATGAGCCAGAGTGAAAAAGAGCAGTATTCATAGTCTCTTTCGCAGACAGTTGGGTTATACCGTAGATTTCACAAACCTAACATGCTTATTTATATACGAGAGAGCAGAAACAGCCCTTATGGTGTACTGTGATAGCAGACATCCTTGACTAAAAGTACTGTCCCCACAAACACAAGAAGCTGAACATTAGCAAACTGTGAAAGCTGCTTTGCTTTACTGATTGGCATCCAATCAAAAATGTTTAAACAGGGGGTGCCTCAGAAATTCGGATTGATTGCATTTTAACCAATCAAAACAGTTGTTTTGTCCATACGAATGGACTGCTGAGAGGCAAACAGTATGGAACTGTCTCAGGCCTGTGTATACTGTAGATCCTTTACAACGATATCATTTCACATAAATACAATGCACAAAATATGGTTGACAAAAATATCCCTTCAGGTGTGAATTTTCTAATATTAACTTTAACAAGGTGATACTTTTGTAGATGATCTTTATGCCAGACGAAATTAAGACAATTACTTTACAGTACCAGACGCCTGTCCTGGGATGTCATTTCATGGCAGACTATTCAGGATAGGTGGGCTGAATGTCTTGCAGCAGTTCATGGCCTGCTAAGGGTTATGACATGATTATTTTGTTATTTTCTTCTGTCCCTGTGTGCGCTCTGGTCCTAGAAATCCATGGCCTAATTTGTGAGGAATTTGCGTAGGGTAGCGCCGCAAGTCTCCTTGCAGCGTTGCCCTACGCCAATGTGAAAGGGCTGGAATTCACCATATTTATGAAATACTGTTAATTCCTGTCCTTTCACCCTGTGTTGGCACATAATTTGTTGCCTAGTGCCAAGGCAGGCACCCTTGCACCATGGAGCAAGGGTGCCTCCATTGCAGGCTGGATAATTTTTGTGCAGGAAGGAGCACCTTCCTGCGCAAAATCAATCCTAAGAGTGGTTTTCCTCTTACAATGTGTGCTGCAGAATAGAGCACACGAGGAAATAGGAAACAACAAGGAGAAAGTAAAATATTTCTCCTTGTTATGCCTGCTCTGGGTAAGCATTAGGTTTTGGCGCTACCCCAGGCTTACATGATTAAGTAAATCTGAGACAGCGTTTAAATCCATGGGTGGTGAGTGGGAACATCCATTGCAACACCCATGGACAACATCCTTGACACAGAGTAAGGCATTGCAGTGACTTGCACTGCTTTGTCTTACTCCATATCTATGAGGCCATGCAAAGCCACACAGTGAGTCTTTGTGTCACCTAATAGATATGATTGAGAGGTTTGCGCCACCGGAGCATAAAAAAAAAGAGGCACTGTAGGCACAAGCCACTCGAAAATAAGCCCCTAAGCGTTGATCTATGATTCCCCAGAAGAGAAAAGTGCTCAAACACGGTTCCTCCTAATTATGTATGGTGAAATCTTCAAAGACATACACACCCTAATAATCTACTCTCAGCTATGTCTCCTATCTAAAGCTTTCAATGTTATTACAATTCTTCTCTTGTCTGCTACTTTCTATTCTCTACCCAGTTTGGTTTGGTACATTTTTACATGAAACTGAAGTTTAGATTATTAAGTTTAATGTTCTCTTCTGTAAGATTCCCATGACTTCCCACAAAAATATGGTAGTCATTTTTTTGCAAGATATTTTGAGGATAGCAAAGTAGTTCAGTGATTCTACTTTCAAGGCATTTTACTTCAAACTAATAGGGCTTGTTTCAGCCTTATAATTTCATATTAGCTGTGAAAGAACATACTAATATTACAAAAGATACAGGGACGTTGTTTTTCCCTTAAATAAACCCTTCCTTTTCAAATTTCAAATGCAGGGGTTTTCGACTCTGTACTAAAGCAATATTCTTGTCTTTTCCAAATCTGCAAAATAATGATGCTCCATTCGTCATCTAATATTGAAAAATAGTGGGCGAGATACTGATGCTTCTGCTACGTTTTGTTTTACATTTCTCAGTTTTCATAATGCTTTCTTTTTGCTGTTTGAAGTCATTGATGTTTCTATTTTGCAAAATTCAAGTCTCCATTTCTATGATAAAATGCGTATTTATAATTGCAGGTTTTCTAAACCTTAGCATGGGTTGATATGGGCGACAAAGTATTGTCATGTGACACAAACTGGTACAAACTGCAGCACCGATACCCTTTTCTGTGTTAAATGATTTGTGCTCAGAAAGTTGGTGCAAAGAAAGTGCTATGTTATAACTACATTATGTTATTAGTGCGAAACATCTAATAATCTATGTAAAGTCAGAATAACTAAAATAGTATCCGTGCTCAAGCAATAAGAAATCTACACAACACATTTCCTCCTGTAACGTGCAAAATCTGTTAATCGTGTTATGCAGTATATCCTAGACATTTCTGTACGTGTAGAAATTTGACCTGGTGAGTGTACTTCGTGCTCGGATCTCACGCAGAACAACACGACTTTGCTCCATGGGGCAAACCTTTAGATGACATCATCGGCGAACGACTCCTAAAAAACATTCTGGGCTGCACAGCTGTTTAGTAAATCTGGCCATAAGAAGTATTCACTGCTCATGCAGCGGTTCTGTTATGGTGCATTAGTTACTGAGATGTAATTGGCTGAAACGCAGTTATGAAAAACAGCAGATACATGTTTTGCTGTGAGAGATTCAGAAGGTAAATGCCACTTTAGTGCATCATTAAATAAAGTAAAAACATGTATTCATTTTATCAAATGGTATCTCTATAATATTGGTAAAATTGCATGTGTCCTCTTGCTCATTCTCCCTGAACAAAACAGCTAAAATGACTTCAGCCTCGAAGGCTGGTTTCCGTGTAAGTGTTATGAAAATTAAGGTCAGTGGGAGAGCAGTTTTCGGCTCCGGGAAAGCGCCACTAAAGCTTCGAAATTGTCTGCCCACTGTGCTTTATCAAAAATAATTTGGCAAGATGATCTAACAAGATTTCACGGATGGAAAATAGGGGGGAGAAGCAATCATCTTGAGAAGGGTACAGAGCTAAGAAGCACTGCTTGGAAATGTGCACCGGGATGCTGGTGGAATGGTGATTGCATTGCTTGCCCGCTTTCATTTCTCTGTTTGAGTTTAGAATGGCATACATCTAAATGACTGATAGGGAAATGACGCTGGGCATGCCTGTGACTTCCAGGGAGGGCCACAAAATGTCCAATCAGCGAGAAGACTCACCATTGCCAAGCTTTCTTTCACATTACAAATTCTGTCACATACCCTTTTGATGTGTTCAATGATTTACAAAAATGCAACAGCAAATTAAAGTATTCAAAAATGTATCTTATAAAAATGTGTTGTCAATACTTTCTTTACTTTTAAGGTCCTGTGTTGTCCTCCCATCCAGCACTTACCATCACATCTGCTTCTGCTACAGCCAGTGTACAAATGCATAGACTGGCCACAGACAAACGGATGATAGAGACCGATAACTTTACTGCATGCAGTTTTTTGTTTGGTGTAACCATAACTCTGTATGTTTATGTATGTTATGATATGTTCTTTTTAATTTAAATTAAAGTAACAATGTGACAGACAAGTTATTCAGGTGCTAATAACTGGTTAAATGGAAACAGTGGTAGGCCACATGTCTATGTACTACAGTGTACATAAATATATATATATATATATATATATAATTTATTTATTTTTTGTTTGCATTAAAATACACCAAATCGGATACCTGAGAGCCCTGCCGTTTTTTCGACTTCATAGAGTTGATACGTGCTGCAGTTTGTAAGCGTCTCACCAACGCTGGTTTGAAAGCACTCGGGAGTGAAGAACCTGTGCAAGAAGTCAGCCCCGAGGCAATGTGAGCAAATACGGTGATTGGAGAAACGGATGCCGGACTCCAGCAAGTGAATACAACAGGAAGGAATCGGAGCGCTTACCTGCTACACTGGAGCGGTTGCAAGGAAGACGTCGGCTGACATCTACCAAGCGCCAATACCGGACGCGGTGAGTGGAGTCTTTCCATATCCCATATCCCAAGTGTATGCCACGCTCAGCCTCTGTCCCGTGAGGCACCGTAAAACATTGCAAAACCCCCCGAAAAGAAGTGGAAAGCCACCACCCAAAGTTAAATTTAACGGGATAAGTACATATTTTACTGAACTGTAATGTCTAACATGGAGGACATAACGGGTGAAAGTAAGTCAGCCGCAAATATAATGTTCAGGTCTGCCACAGTTAGACCTGGAAGCACGGACAATGCCATCACAGCGCCTGCAGCGAACAGTAATCTAAAAATACTATTTCTAAAACTGGAGAAGCTGCAAGAAAGAGAGGTCAGAAAATGGTGGGAGGCCACCTCTCTACAGCGCTATATAGAGTGCAACAGAATCCCCAGGGGACTCCGCATATTCACCATACCATCTTACGAAAATCCAGACCCAGCGCTTTTGAAAGACTGGGCAGCATTGTGGTGTATTTACTATGGGTACTGTATCGATCCCCCTATTTCTGACCCTTGTCTGGTTAACAATTAACTAGCAGGTTTTCAACTGCACAGAAACCCGTTATCTGATTAGCCACACAACGGCACAGAAGCCCGTTATCTGATTAGGTCATAGCGCATGCCATCTCATTAGGCAAGCACTATTTCTCCAGCCCCCTAATAGGCATACGGTGTTCTCAAAACAAATCAAACCTACCACGACCTGGGAAATCCCCACAGCCATTGTTTTGATTTAGCTGAGAACTTCAGTAAAGAATGTGCGAAAGACCAGTTCGTATGACATCCTTATTGACGTATTTATGTCCATCCTTACGTCAATCCCGGCACCTTTCAGGTATAAATAATACCGACATTGCCTTAAGCAAACACACGAGGTGGTGACAAGATTGGAGCAGCGAGACTTGCCGAGGAGCCCAGCTGACAGCGAAGCCCACAGACGCTGCCCCTCCTTTCTGACGTGCTGAGAGAGAGACGCTGCCTTTTCTCCTGCCGAGAAATCCAGCTCCGGCGCTTCCAAGCCGCCCTCGCAGGCAGCTGGAATATCAAGACCTGAGATAGAGATACCAGCCCTCCAGCCTTCTAAATCCCAGGTACTGAACTGAATCATCCTTTGTAGAGAATTCTTGAAGCAGACACTTGGCAAAGCAAACTTAACTTAAACTGCTACTTATCTACTCCCGCCACGTATTAGGCTTAGGTCAGGTACATTGGGGTAGGCGTAGTTAGAAGCACCAGTTGAGTACAATTAGTCAATGTATATATGTATGTATCTATTTTATCCATTTTAAGTATCATATGGCTAAGAAACCATATCAATGCTTTTACAGTATTATTTTATAATTCTGTTATTACTGTATGCACTTTACTTAACAATAAGTATTGCAATAATAGCGATTCATTTCTCTTGTATGAGAAAAGAGACTGATCAATAAATAACATCTTTTTATTGAACACGCCCGTCTCTTTCTTTTCTCTACAATCTGGTGAAACTAAGAATGCACTGAACTGACTGAGTAAAATAAGTTGTCTTTTGTTTTCACACGACTCTAGAGATACACTCTTGATTAGGGGAGAGCAAAGTTGTCATGTTCTATGGTTGTCAGAAACTAAATCCCTTCTTGTCTATCCAGGGAGGTTAAACTCCTCCTTGTCTATTCGAGAAAGTTTCTAGTGAACTCTGAGCTAGCTGGCAAACATTCAACTTTAAGTCTAATATCGACAGTAGAAGACCTAGTTAACCTCTGTCCTACGTCTATACTATTGAAGATATTATTCCAATGCGCAGAGCCTATTGGGATAATAGGAACTACACTACATGGCGCCCAACGGTTTGGATAGGCGATAAATCTAACGTAAGACATTAGAGTAACTCAGTCGTGCTTTTTCACACAGACCCTTTTCCTCATAATACTCCAAAGACGTCTGGAGTGGGTGAAAGGTTAAATCCGCCAAACTTAGTAGGAGGAGACTCCTATGTATGGTTCTTGGTTTATTCAACGTTGAAGGATACACTGTTCCAAAATATTGTGCATCTAATCTTTGTTTCCATAGAAACCTGATCTGCAAATAAACAAAATCTTCTTGACAGTAGAATGTCAGAAAATGAAGAAGAAAGGGAGACAGCTAGAATAGCAGCTGAACTCATAGCAGCTGACAATACTCTGCTGCAAACTGACCCGGAGGCAATACTCATCCCGGTCAACATAAGGAAATCTATAACTTTAAAACTTATAGAAAATGGGCTGACACCGAGAGGTGGTACAGTCATATTCGTAATTGAGGCACACGAATATCGGCAGACAGAGGTATTCTATTCATGGATAAACTTTCCAGCAGCAAACGCTGTAACAAAGGACTTCCACTATTACAAAATAGAGGAACCTCCTAATGAGTACACTCCTTTCGAGGAGGTGGAAATACCACTCAAATACCAAGAGCACCTGCTCTGGTTTAATGGCGCCCTAAAACATAATAATCACATCACCAGGCTCGGTCCACTAGGTAGACCAGGAGCAACGTGGCCGGTCCTATCCGGATACACACCACATCCAGACATTGAAGAAATGTCTGCACCAGAACTTTTAGCACAGCTAAAACAATTAATTAAAATACATAGACAATTAGTCCAATATGTAATGCGGACTTCAACAGTCCAACCAGCTATTAAAATTCCACAGCTGATCCCTCACCAAGGGAACACAAATAAAATTACACCACAGAACATACAGTCCTGTCTAGGTAAAGTACCCGCAAAACGGGAACAAATTCCATTCTGGTTAGCACAAAAAATCACTCAAATAGAGGTGGTATTTCCAGATACCACCCCGGTTGAGAAACACAGGATTCTGACTATCTGTCTTCCAATGGGAATCGCACCACATGTGGAGGACTGTGACACTTGGGGTACAGTCTTTGCTTCCATTTACACAAAAACACATGGTGTTCCATCCATGTCAGTAATACCAGATGGGCTAAAACAAATTCAAGATGAATACGGTCCAGAACCTGCTTTAACTCTTGGTATGAAATTACTAAAAGACTTCAAGCAGGTCTCGGCAATATTATTAGCCAATATAAAGGGAGAAGCAGCAAATGTGGCGATCCGCCAGAGGTTGAAAGAGACAGATATAGCAGACCAACCATTTGAGATTGCCAGAATCATAGAAAAATCCTATGAAGAACTAGGAAGAGATAGTTTGGGTGGAAAACCGGTGAAACCCCAACTTATTGAAAAACCTGAAAAAATATTTATTAAGAATAATCTAAACACTTCAAAAAAGAGCTGGGATGGAAATAAACAATCCACTCCTAAAGAAAAAAGATTCCAGTCCAGAGGAAGGTCTCCTCGGCGGAGAGAAAGATCTCCGGACCAAGGGCACAAGTCTCCCCAGAGGGAGCCCTCTGAGAAAAAATACAACCTTAGAAATAGGGATAATCTGAAGAAACCTGATAGATATCAAGATATTGATACACGTCCCTCTCAATCTTTTCAGACTTCCTCGCAGAAATCGGAAAGAAGAGGACGATCAGAACACAGGGAAGAGCACGTCAAGTCCAAAGACAAGGAACCTGCTCATCAAAATAAAAAATTACAGTTTCTAAAAAAGAAGGTAGCCAGTATTAAAGTAATCAACCATGCCGAGAATACTGAGGACACATCTGAAAAACGCAGAATGGGCTCAGACAATGCTAGACAGCGCAGCAGAAGTGAGCATAGCTCGCAAGATCCTTATGAATCATCTGGAGACAGTGGACACGAATGAATACATTCAGGTGGAAACTGCAGATACCAGAGTTAGCAAACCTCACAAAATATATGAAATAACATTGCGTATAGAGGGGGATAAGACTAGGAAAATAAGGGGTCTCTTTTGGGATAATCTCTCCAAGGGCTATGACATCCTTCTAGCTGAAAGAGACTGGCCACCAGAGTTTGTCAGGGAGTGCCCTCATGGCGAAGAAATAATTATGCCTGCCTTCTCAAATCATATTCCAATTCATAAAAAATATACACTTGCAAGAAAGTGGGCAGTAGCCCAAGCTCCTGCATTATATAAAAACCATGTGGGATGGGATGAGGACTCTCCTCCTCACAAAATCCAGTTAAAATCACAACCTACTGCACAGAGGCAGTACCCAATTAAGCAAGAAGCTAGGAAACGGGTAAAAGAGATCCTAGATCAACTTGAATACCAGGGGGTGATTGAAACTTGCACCTCACAAATGAATAATCCTTTGTTTCCTGTCTCCAAACCAGACAATTCATATCGTCTTGTTTTGGACTACAGACACCTTAACTCATGTTGCAAAACCCTTGCAGTACAAAACTCGCATAGTGCTGCACTAATGAATAACATAGTGCGCAAAAAATACAAAACAACATTAGACATCTCTAATGGATTCTTCTGTCAGAATATAGCACCAGAGAGCAGATATTTGACCGCGTTCTCAATAATTGGCGCGCAAAAAAATTTCTGTAGTTTGCCCCAGGGGTTCAAGAATAGCCCAGGATTATTCTCAGCAAGAGTAACAGAGTTACTACAAATATATGATGATGAGGCATTATCTTATGTCGATGACATCTATCTAACAGATGATGACTTGGATACTCACTTGAAGAGAGTGAACACCATAATACTTGGGTTCGCAGCAGAGGGTTACAAATTCAACTTTAAAAAGTCAAGAATTGCCCATCTAACAGTCCTGTTTTTAGGATATGAACTATCAAGTGAAGGCAAAAGCCTGGCTGACAATTTCCTAGAGAAATGTGCTGTAATCCAAGCACCTAGAACACTAAAAAACTTACAATCAATTCTAGGTTTCCTAAATTTCGGAAGAACTTACATTATAAATTATGCAGAGAGAGTTAAACCTCTCTATGATCTTATAAAACCAGATTTTAAAAGAATCAATTGGACTCAAAAACACACAGAAATTTTGAGATCTTTACAAACAGATATGTTAGTTAAAACAAAATTACAAACACGTGACAACACACGCAACCTTGTGATTCGAGTCATCCCAGGAAGATGCGGATTCACATACCTGACCTCTAATGAGGGAGAGAAGGTACCAATAGCATACAAATCACATTTGTACACAGAAGCTGAAAAAAGGTTCAGCATTAAGGAAAACATTGTTCATGCGGTTCAAACAGCTGTAGCAAAAGAAAAATACCAAGCAGACGGTAGACAGGTTACAGTCAGAACAGCAGAATCAGCTTTTGAGGCATTAACAACACCATGTAATTTACCGACAACGGCACTGAATCCGTAATGGATACAATGGGTAAATTCTGTTGCTACAGACAAAGTAAAATACTATTTTGACCCGGAAATGAAAGAATTGAAACATCTAGAATATGAGAGAGAATACCCTCTGCCAATCGACATTCTGCCTTTACGACAGTACGCCTGTATAATATATACAGACGGACATGCTCAACCCTCAGTTTGGGGAGATCTGGCTTACAATGCCACATGCGAAATTGTAAAAGAAGTGTGGCGCGGAGGTAAATTAAGACCTCTACTTACAAAAACACACTCAGTAGAAAATAATTCAGAACAACAAACTGAAATAATAGCGTTAAAAATGGCGCTCGATAATGCCGATCGCGAATTCCCGACACTTATAGTGTGCGATTCGTATTACTGCGTCAAATCATACAATAACGATTTACAGAAATGGATTCAAAACGGTTACAAAGATGACACAGGTGCAACAATAAAGCAAAAGGTGCTTTGGGAACAAGTAGTTCATTTACAGAAAGAACTACCAAAAACTCACGTGATACATTCACTGAGTCATCAGCGTGATGGCGTTCACGTTGCAGGGAATTCATTGGCTGAGACAGCCACAGCGGTAGCAACTAAATCGGCTTCCGTAGCTACAAAAAAGCGTGCAGTAAAATACATTGACGGTGAAACTGTGCTGGCAGTAAAAACGTCATCAAAAGGCGACTGCTCAGCATTACCGATCGACTATCCACTCAATTATACATACATAATCGATGCAAACTCAGTCCCTTTTGCTCGAATCCCTGGAGTGGGGGATAGAGTAATTCCAAACACGGACAGGAGAGGCTTGTTAATAGCAGACGCACATATGGGTGAGGGTCTCAGACACCTTAAGCTAAAAGATTCTCTGGAAGAATTACAATCAGTGTACTGGTGGCCAGGCATGAGCCTGCATCATCACATTTTTGTAAAAAACTGCCCAGACTGCAATAGAGATCGCAGTGGCGAGAGAAACGGTTTAATACAATGGCGTTTCACTCCAGAAAGTATCAAATCGACAAAAAGATGAAAAAACCCAGTATGAATAATGCGTCACATTAACATGTAAAGGCTATTTTCACTTATAATGTAGACCCCAACTCTCGGCTGACGTCGGAACTGTTATACAAAGATTTGCGAGTCTAAAATGGCATATACGCTAGAAGCATGTTATGTTCTGACCAAAATCTTTCCTTTAGCTCTAAAACAGCTTATGGGGGGCGCCTGGCCAGAATGAACATTGCATTGCGGGACTCTTCTCACTTCCTTCCTGAGGGAAACGGGATGGTGTAAAGAAAAAACCAAGGCATAAAGCAATCTATAACAGCAAAGGTATTAGGTTCAGGAGCTGGGTGGGTCAAACATCTAATAAGTGTCCAACGTAGTCTAAATAACCTGCCAAGAAATTCTCTGAAAGGACTCAGTCCGTACGAACTATTGTTTGGGACTAGAATGTTAATCCAGGACTTAGATAGTCAGACTTCAGTGGTTAAAGAAAAATGCTTTGATATCAAAGATCACTTGGCTATTTTACAGGACTTAAATGAAACAAGAAAAGACCTGAGCAACATAAAGTTGAAACAGCAGCCAGCAACCACTGAAGAAAAACCACCTGTCCCAGCAAGGCCTGTCTGGATTCCAAAAGTCGGGGATCTGGTCAGAGAAAAGATCGCGGTAAAGAAGGAATTTGGGCCTTCTTACAGAAAAGCAGTTCCTGTCTTGTCTATCAACGGGACAAGATCAGTAGTACTACCGCCCCTTGCTGGTAAAAAGGAGAACCGAGTCATATCCATCGACCTGGATAAACCACAATCATGTGGCCGATAACAAATAGTAGGCCAAGTGGACTCCCAAGAAGTAGCAGAACACCAAAGTTTGCTACATCCACAGAGGTTCAAACTGAAAGACTGATCACATTTGGAAAATCTACAGTGAAACAACAAGGACTATGCAACAAAGCAATGGAACTTGAACCTCTTAAAACCCAAATAAAAACTTTTCATCAAGGAACAACAACCTACGATGATGTAACTACAGACTTTGCTAATGAAATAAAGCAAAATCCAAAAACAAAAAGTAATCCAGAAGCAATTGGAACAATTGACAGAACGGCATCCGGCTACTTCTTCAATTTCGATGATTCTTCAGAAGAACAAAGCGAACCAGAAGTACAGCCATCAACAAAAACTTTTAAAGACAAAGCAAAGGAACTTTTTCATCAACTAAAGGGAACCTATCTGACTTCTCCATGGATTGAAATTTGGGTGACATTAGGTGCATTTATCCTCATACTTTGGCTCATCATGGTACTATGCTTGGGACATTTCATTGAGGGAAAATATGCTAAAATGGACACAGCAAGCCAGAAAATCAACTTGGTCCTTAAACCACACACATCTTCACACGTCAAGAAAAGAGAACTTTCTTCAGTGAACTTCACAGCCAACCCTATACCAGGCGGTGTAGCATGGGACAATACTGATTATGAAATCTATGGCCCGGTTGAAATCCTGAAGTATCCACACCAATTTAAGATCTCGTTAAGTGACTTTGTAAAACCAAGCACATTTGCTGATGATTGGGACTTTGAAAGTATTAATGATATGATGTCTGACCTAGTAATGTCTGCTAAATTTACAGAACATGATTATTTGCAGAGTTCATCTAATTATGATCAAATGTTCTGCTATAACCACTATGGTAACCATTATCTCCATAAATCTGCACAACCTAGAAATGTTTTAAATTATAACCAATGGGAACATTGTGCTACTCCACCAAAGGGTAGTTCCAAAACATTTTTTGATAAATATTCATACTTTTCAGGGTTTAACACAAGTAATGCAGAAACATTTTATTTCAAATTGTCAAATAAGACAGGTATGAAGACCATGCTTACAAACACAAAATTGATATATTCAGATTCATTTTTTGAGCAAATGAATACATTTGGTTTTGATTTCTGGAACAATAACATTGAAACAAAAACTGTTTGGGGTACAAAAGATTGGCAAGTACAAGGTATAGAATCATTGTTCAGAGCCTGTATGATCCCAGAACAAATTATATTTTTGAATGACACTATTCAACAAACTACCTGTCTTGGCTTAGCCAAAATCAAAGACTTAAACAAACCGTCTATTCCAAAGCCAACAACGAACAGTAATAGCTCTATAGATGTTGAGATAGACGTGAACCATATTTTAAACCAAAACAGAACACATCCTGATTGGAAACAATGGTTGATCTGGCCCTCAGACACAAATAACTGTCAAGACAGATTCCTGAACAAAATACAGGGGTTCAAATTGACCAGGCCAGACCCTAGATATTCCCAAAGACAACATCCAGGGATAGTAACTACTTACAGTGTGGGCAAGCTCTGCCTTCAATGGCTACAAACATCCACACTGGCAGAAATTAAGCAACACCTAACTTTACTTCAAGAGGGTGCTGACTTGCGTGATTTCATTATGGGACCACGCAAACAGCGTCAAAAACGTTTTATAGCGGCCTCTATATATGCAGCTTACAATGAAGTTTGGAAAGTAACCCAAATTAAGACAGCAGAAAAAATACGGGAAATTGACCGTATTAATTTGGAAAAATCACTTTCTGTCGTGGACAATGGGTTAATGACTCTGTCCTCCAGAATATATTCACTGGACAGTATTGTGTCTTCAGCAATCGATATAATATCGCAAGACTTACTGATGTTACAACACGGTCAGTCCCAATTGCGTTCTATTGTACAACTTGGCTGGACGTTACAAAATCTGCGTTCAGGCTATGTGCCTTGGCGTTTAATCAACACAACGTCACTATTTAATATCTTTAACCTTACTGATAAACAAATCAGTTTGGCACAGAAGGGTGCTGACTATACAATTCTGAGCATTGAAAAACTTGAGAGATTACCATTGACAATGTCAGAACGACCTGTCATTGAATGGATAATACATGGGATAATAAATATTCCGATAACAACTTTCCAGTTTCAATACTGCCAAAAATATATACAGGCAGGCCAGTATGAAAGGTTGGGTACAGGATACATTAAGTCAACATGGAACTTGCCCTATACATACGCATGTGTTAGTAATAAAGGACAAAGTGTGTTCCTTAGTGGCAATAATTGTGAAAGGTCACTAAGCGGTACACATCTGTGTCAGGGTATTAGTTTGCATGGAGCATGTGAAGGGAACTCAAATAACCTTTCATGTCACCAGCTAGGCACACCTGCAACACAAATAGAACCATTCTTTAAGAGACTCTCGAACGGGAGTTACATTCTAATTGTAGATCGCAGATGTTGCAGTCTGCTGCCCGGAAAACCTTATCTCATAACCGTGACTACGAAGGTCATGTGCTGTGAACGAGTATTGTGCCTGAACGATGCCCGAGACAGGGAGACAGGGTTGTGGCCCAGTTTGAAAATTTCTTCTATTCGAATTGATACTTTAAGCAGAATGAAGACAGTGCTCCTACAGACGCCAACCATGTTAACGTCATCAAAAGAAACGTATGATCTCCAAGTTGCAAGGACAACTGCTGAGATTCATTCACTGTTATCAACCAATTCCCCCATACATTTCGCAGAAATACTGAGCGAAATCTTAAATATTTCTGATACAAGCGGAATCGCGAGTGTATTTAAGACAGTGTTTTCGGGAGCTTTAACCCCATTCAAAGCCATCCTGGGTATTTTTCCTGATTTTGTCCATTCCATCTTTGGCGGACTTCCTCTCCTTTTGGGACTAGTGGCAGGCATCCTATTTTTGATCCAGTTACTTCGCTATGGCAAACCACGTCACAGACAAGACACCAGCGATAATGGAAAAAACAATCCGAGCTATTGGCTACCGGGACCGCATAACTAAAGTCCTTGGACTAGCACGGCTACGAGATTTGAACATGACTTGGTTTCTTTCATTCAGACCGATGTGGCAAAGTTGTGTTATGCCTGTATTAAGGTGCTTGCTATGCGGCGAAGAATGTGTGTTGGACACCTGTCTGACACTACAATCGGATATGCCAATGGACGCAGAGACTTTGTTGGGTCCGGTAACGACTCATGCATTGTGCTGTCCCCAGCGGCTACCAATCCTGATGACGGCATTCGTGGAGACTTCACCACTACGATTGAAGAGTTGTGAAGTACAAGATGAAAGCAGCATCGATCAGGTACGACCTTCTGTCAGCTATGCTGATCGAAACATCAATGAAGGCAATCATGCTCATGAATGCATGTTACAGAATTTTTCCGAGTTAGTGGAACTCTCGCAGGAAGCAGTTGACAGTTTTTTCGAAAGTCTCAACAATATGATGTTTTCACCAGAGCAGAAAGAATGACTTTGAGCAAACTAGCACACGGCGTTCCCTACACCCTGAATTTGGCCTTCAACTTTGAAAATAAAGCAATAAGAAATTTTCTCACCAGTTTTTTCGGAGAGCGAGACAATTTTTTCTCCCCTTCCATTTCCAAAAATATTTACGATTTTTTGGGACACTTATCTTCTGCTTAAAGTAAAACTATTCCTAGAGAACAAAATTTCTATATTTAGCTACTCTAGAGACATTAGCTATCCTCTAGCATGTTCACAAGTATTTATGATTTTTGTGATGAGATGGTCTCGACCTTTTATTCTGTATTAAGATCCATTTCATGTGTAATTTCCGCATTTCGTTCATGCTGATTTCAAAATATGCGTTTAGATTTAGCATTATTATACTGCTTGAAGTGCATATAGTGACTATACTCATCTTTTCGTGTATTTCGCATTTCCAAATTTCAATATGCAAAAGATTGTATTTTGGGGTGGTTCGGTATACACATGCACTACTAGTTTTGTTTACTATGCCTAGACTTGTAAATATGGACATAGATTACGTGGAGTGGGTGTGGTGTATTTACTATGGGTACTGTATCGATCCCCCTATTTCTGACCCTTGTCTGGTTAACAATTAACTAGCAGCCATTCAACTGCACAGAAACCCGTTATCTGATTAGCCACACAACGGCACAGAAGCCCGTTATCTGATTAGGTCATAGCGCATGCCATCTCATTAGGCAAGCACTATTTCTCCAGCCCCCTAATAGGCATACGGTGTTCTCAAAACAAATCAAACCTACCACGACCTGGGAAATCCCCACAGCCATTGTTTTGATTTAGCCAAGAACTTCAGTAAAGAATGTGCGAACGACCAGTTTGTATGACATCCTTATTGACGTATTTATGTCCATCCTTACGTCAATCCCGGCACCTTTCAGGTATAAATAATACCGACATTGCCTTAAGCAAACACACGAGGTGGTGACAAGATTGGAGCAGCGAGACTTGCCGAGGAGCCCAGCTGACAGCGAAGCCCACAGACGCTGCCCCTCCTTTCTGACGCGCTGAGAGAGAGACGCTGCCTTTTCTCCTGCCGAGAAATCCAGCTCCGGCGCTTCCAAGCCGCCCTCGCAGGCAGCTGGAATATCAAGACCTGAGATAGAGATACCAGCCCTCCAGCCTTCTAAATCCCAGGTACTGAACTGAATCATCCTTTGTAGAGAATTCTTGAAGCAGACCCTTGGCAAAGCAAACTTAACTTAAACTGCTACTTATCTACTCCTCCACGTATTAGGCTTAGGTCAGGTACATTGGGGTAGGCGTAGTTAGAAGCACCAGTTGAGTACGATTAGTCAATGTATATATGTATGTATCTATTTTATCCATTTTAAGTATCATATGGCTAAGAAACGATATCAATGCTTTTACAGTATTATTTTATAATTCTGTTATTACTGTATGCACTTTACTTAACAATAAGTATTGCAATAATAGCGATTCATTTCTCTTGTATGAGAAAAGAGACTGATCAATAAATAACATCTTTTTATTGAACACGCCCGTCTCTTCCTTTTCTCTACAATCTGGTGAAACTAAGAATGCACTGAACTGACTGAGTAAAATAAGTTGTCTTTTGTTTTCACACGACTCTAGAGATACACTCTTGATTAGGGGAGAGCAAAGTTGTCATGTTCTATGGTTGTCAGAAACTAAATCCCTTCTTGTCTATCCAGGGAGGTTAAACTCATCCTTGTCTATTCGAGAAAGTTTCTAGTGAACTCTGAGCTAGCTGGCAAACATTAAACTTTAAGTCTAATATCGACAGTAGAAGACCTAGTTAACCTCTGTCCTACGTCTATACTATTGAAGATATTATTCCAATGCGCAGAGCCTATTGGGATAATAGGAACTACACTACAGCATACACAGCTGAGTCATCGAAAGGAATGGTTTGTATGCTAATTAAGTATGCATGGAGTGATCGTGATCAATGTATCAAAGAAATAACGGACCTGGAGAATCTAATTACAAAAGAAAAAGACACGAAGACAAGTGATGACCTAAGAACTGCCATGGCAAAGAGAATAAAGGAATATGAACTGAGCATAAGAAAAAGGAAACAAATGAAGTTCCAACGGGATGAGCAGGACTATGTATCAGGCAGAATATTAACTTTTGCTCGTAAGTTCGATGCGACAAGGAAACGACTTGCCCAAAGCACCGGAGGGGCGAATGTCGTTGATACCGAAGAGTCGGAAGTAGAGGTGTCAGATGGAGAACAACCATCAGCTTGTACAACAAAAGGGAAGGAAACAGTTCAACCTTTTTTCGACGAATATCAGGTCATCAAGGAGACCCGCCAGCGACCACAACAAAGGAACCATCCCCCCCAACAAAGCCAAAGAGGAGGACCAGGCGGGGAAAGAGGGGCAAGGGGAGGCACACAGCCAACCACCTCACCGATGCTAACACGGAGTGCATCGAATCGCAGGAGAAGATAAACATGGCGGAAGATAATAACATCATTAACCTGTCAAAAAGAACACTAACAGGGGAGGAAATCAAGGTCTTAAGGAAGGGATCAAGTTTCTGTCCCGCGAGTGAATTTAACCTTGTTGACACGAAAATAGATCTATTCAGATACATTTGCAAACTAAAGTTAAAAAAAAATCTTTCTTCTACAACCATAAAATACAGCTGTGGGAGGAGATCTGGGAAACACCATGGAGGAACTTGTAGAAGAACACTCAGACACCATCTTGAATGTGCTATTGACTCCCACACAAGAACTGCAGGAGAGGGCATCGGAAATTGAAGAAAATGACAATGTTTCTGTTACACAAGTACGTGATCCGAGCAACATGAGGAATAAATCGAAAAAACTGCCCAATGCTTCGCAAGATGCTATTGATGTCTTTAATGAAGCGGTATTTGCGGATTTGGAAAAAATGGCAAAAGATAAGATGGATATGAGAACTTCCAACATCACAAGAAAGGAATGGGATGCTATCAAATCCCTTAAAAATGATAAAACTATTGAGATAAAGCCCTTAGACAAGGGTGGGAATATAGTGATATTCAGTAAGGAGAGTTATGAGCAGGAAGCACTAAGACAATTAAAAGACACAGAGTGCTACACTACCATAAAGAGAGCCGAGTATGTCAAGAGTATAACAGAATTCCACACAATGCTGTTGGAATAGAAGGAAGAAGGCATGCTCAATTTGGATGAACTTTTATTTCTTCAATGCGAATCGCCTATATTGCCCACCTTCTACCATCTGCCTAAAATCCACAAAAATGCCAGGAGACCACCAGGGTGACCAATTGTGTCGGCAATTGGCAGTCTTTTGGAAAACACATCTCGCTTCATTGACTCATATCTTGCCTCAATTGTCAAAGACTTACCGTCATATGTGAGGGATACACAAGATTTCCTCCGTATGATGGATAATATTGCCTGGGAACCAGACATGCTTCTGATAACGCTTGATGTGGTTAATTTGTATACCTGTATAGCCCACGAAAACGGATTGCTGGCCACGAAATGGTTCCTAGATAGGAAACCGGAAAGATATCAGGCACATAGTTGCATGTTATTGAGCATGATGAGATTCTGTTTATATATTAACATCTTCCTTTTCTCAGGCCAATTGTATAAGCAAATCAGGGGTACTTCTATGGGCTCGTGCTTCTCCCCCAGCTATGCAAACTTGTTTGTAGGCTGGTGGGAGAAGCACGAGGCATGGGGAGGAACTAATGATGCATGGAGTGATAAGATTCTACTCTGGACAAGGTATATTGACGACCTTTTTATTGTGTGGCGCGGGGACAGAACCCCGGCTGAGGAATATATCGCCATCCTGAACAATAATGACTTTAACTTGAGATTCACCAGCACAATAAGTGCGACAAGCGTATGTTATTTGGACTTGGACGTATTTGTGTACAACAATACTCTCCAAACGACACACTATAGAAAGCCCACAGCGGGGAACGCCATGTTACACGCGGCGAGTTCTCACCCGAAGAGTCTGGTTAAAAATGTACTCTACGCTTGAAGAGGAATTGTTCAGCAGATATAGATTTTCAGCAGGCTAAAGCCGATGCAAATGTGAGGTTCCAGAGTAGGGGATACTCCAGTAATACACTAAAACAAGCTGCTAAAAAAAGCGTTAACAGTTAAGAGGAGGGACCTCCTGGTTGTCAAAAATGTGCAAAAAGATGAGGATCAAGTAAGAATGATCACCAATTTTAATACGAAATCAGGTGATCTGGTCCATAGTTTTAAGAAAATCTGTCACATCTTAAAAACAGATACGTCTTGAAAAAACATCTCCCAGATAGGCCTTTGATCACTTATCGTCGCTGCCAATCGCTGTCGGATCACCTAGTCCATAGTCATTTTTCCTCAAAAATTCAGCCCCCAAAGTAAACTAACATAAAGGGGTTCATTCCATGTCTTCCTTGTAAAGCGTGTAAGTTTAGCAAAAAAGTCTCTGAGTATCCAGGAAGAACGGGCGAAGGCAGACCACACAGAAAAATGCAAAAAACTCCTAAACTGTTATAATAATAATAATAATAATAATAATAATAGGGACATTTGTAAAAGCGCTGCATTACGCACACCGGCGTGTCCACGCGCTAAAGACAGTGAGAGAGGCAACGTGCAAGGAGCACAAAAGACTGGGCAGACAGTTATTTGGTATACAGGAATGTTTTTAATTTCGCTCGGAACCTCGTTTCCTCCGGTTCCAGGCGCAGGTCCGCTGGTAGTTTGTTCCACTTATTTGCCGCTAGGCATCTAAAGGACCTGCCTCCCATGCGGGCTCTCTTAACTCTGGGGATCCTCAAAAGACCACCCCCTGCAGATCTGAGTGCTCGTGCAGGTTGGTACACTTCAATCAGTTTGTTCAGTGGGTCGGGAGCCCTACCATTCAGGATTCGGTGACAGGTGCAGAGGGCTTTGTATTCCACTCTTCTCCTCACAGGGAGCCAGTGTAACTTCTGGAGGGCCGCCTTCGTGGGCGCCCTTCTGGGCAGCCTGAGAATCAAGCGTGCTGCTGCATTCTGCAGCACTTGCAGGCGAGCCATACTTTTTTCTGGAGCCCCTAGGTACAGCAGGTTTCCATAGTCCGACCTGGCTGTCACCAAAGCATGAACCAGGGTTTGACGGGCACCGATCGGGAGTAGGTCCAGGACCTTTCTAAGTTTCTTCAGAATCCCGAAACAAACTCTAACCACCCGGTTGATCTGTGGGCCAAAAGTCAGGCCCGCGTCAAACCAAACCCCCAGATTACGTGCTTCTAGGCAAGGGGTTGGAGTTGGTCCTAGACAGGGTGGCCACCATGCCGACGACCAGGCAGACTGGGCTCTCCCCACCACCAGCACCTCTGTCTTGCCGCCATTAAGCTTCAAACAGTTGGTATCCATCCAATCGGCAAGCTCTTTCATGCACGACCGGAAACCATCGGCAGCAAGACAGGGCGCGTGCGATAGGGAGATCACCAGCTGCGTATCGTCGGCGTACGAGACCAACTGGAGACCATGGCTCTCCACGATCGAGGCCACAGGCGCGACATACATATTAAAGAGGGTCGGGCTCAATGACGAGCCCTGAGGCACGCCTTGGCCCAAAAGAACCCCCTTAGAATAGCAGTCACCTTGCCTTACTCGGAAACTTCTTCCCTTGAGGAAGTCCCGGATCCATCTCAGCGCGGTGCCCGAAATACCACCTCTGTTCAGACACTGCAGCAAGATGTTATGTGCTACAGTGTCGAACGCCGCTCTGAGGTCCAGCAGGATCAGGGCCATAGTTTTGCCTGCATCCACACCCTCTCTCAGATGTTCCGTAGCCATGAGGAGTGCGGACTCAGTAGAGTGGCGTGGCCTAAAGCCAAACTGCGTCGCGTGGAGCAAGCCCGTCTCTTCCACATGCTTCATAATTTGGGTATTAACCACCTTTTCCGCTACTTTGGACAGAAAAGGCAGGAGGGAGATGGGCCTCAGATTTTCTAATACCTCGAAACCTATGTGGGGTTTCTTCCGGAGCGGGAGCACCACCGCCTGTTTCCACCCCTCAGGCAACTCTCCCGATCCAAAGGAGGTGTCCAGGACATGCCTTATGTAAGGCTCCAGTACTTCCAGGCTGTCCGCCAAACGTTTAGGTGACACCGGGTCCCACGGGGATCCAGATTTAACAGAGCGACACACCCCTACTAGTTCCTCAGAAGAGGGGGTGCAGAAATGTGTAAGGTGCTCTGCCATCTCTATGTCCACCCCTGCCACCTCAGGATCGACCCCTGTCGGGGGATTCGGAAAAGTCGAGTAGATCTTCTCGACTTTAGTAGAGAAATATTCGGCAATCCGGTCACACGACTCTGTGGAGCAGTTCTCCGGGGCTGTTGATGAATTTACAGTAGTCAGTGACTTATAGATACCGAAGAGTTCTTTGGCCGAATTTTCCGCCCCCGAAATTTGTCCTGCGTAGTAGGCTGCCTTCGACTTTTTAATCAGCCGATGATGAAGGCGCCTTTTTCCCAAGAACAATTCCCTAGCCTGATTGTCATAGACTTTTTCAGCTCGCCTACATTCCGCCTTAGTTCGCCGTAGTTCGCCACTAAACCATGGGGCTGAACGTTCTTTCCGGGCACCTGCAGAAGTGCGGCAGAGTGGAGCTGTCTGGTCAAGCGCTTCAGTGATGCGCTGATTCAGGTTCGAGACCGCTGTTTCTATGTCTTTGCCACCAGGCTGGCCCTCCCTACTCAAGGCTTGATTAAAATCCGCCACCGAGAAAGTAGCCCACTTCCTCCTGAGATAATTGGGCGGTGCCTGACTGGGTTTGGTGGTTTTTAGGCTATGTATGGAGAAGGCTACCAGAGAGTGGTCAGTCCAAGGGATAGGCTCAATCCCCGACACCTCCACACCTCCCCAATTCGCATACACCGGGTCCAGGAGGTGTCCCTGTCGGTGCGTGGGGCCTGAGAGCTTCAATTCCAATTGAAGAGCTAGCATATCCCGACAGAAGTCCTTAACCCCTGTAGCCTCTGGACAGTTCAAATGCAGGTTCAGGTCTCCCAATAGAAGGAATTTATCCCTGCGTAGGGTAGCCTCCATAAGATTTTCTAGAAGGCTCTCCCTGAACTTAGTACACGCCCCTGGTGGTCGATATACCAGACAGCCTTTAATTGACGTGCCCCCATTGATTTGTATCGTAAAAACTCCCGCCTCACTCTCCTCGATCAGCATACGCTCTAGGCAACAGCCCAGTGTCTTCCTGAAAATAACAGCAATCCCCCCTCCCACCCCCTCTGGCCTATCCTGCCTCACCCATGAGTAGTTCTCCGGCGTGGCCTCGATAATGTCCGAGTCGGAAAACTGGTCTAGCCAAGTTTCCGTGAGAAACAATAGGTCAAACTTTTTGTCCGTGATCAGCTCAAAGACATCAAGTCTATGTTTACGTAGTGACCTAACGTTAAGAAGACCACAGGTAAGTACTAGCTCCCCAGTATCCCGCAACAAGGTGGTATAACGGAAACCACAATGAGGGCATTCCCTATCGTCACCTGACATGCCGTGCATACACCGAGATGCCGTGTGAGGACGGAAGCCAATAAGTTGATCCCTAGCCCAGTAGATCTTTCGGTCAGGGACTCGTGCCCTAGCCCGCGACCGGCCGCGGACGGGCGCAGACGGGCTCGACTTTGGCGACACTTCGGCGCGCCTTCGTCGCGCCCGCTGCGCTTGTCCGCTGCGCTCCCGTAATGACATCTTCCTTTTGAAGCCCTCAGCCCGTCTGCCTCACAGCAACTGGACCGCTAACCGGTCACTCGCAGGCGGAAGCGGAAGTGACTGTCTCTCACCTCCACGCCCTCCGGAGTATACGATTTATTGCCTAGAGTGCCCCTGTAAAAAGTGGTATATAGGGAGTACCATTAACCCAACAATCCAATGCCAAGAAATCAAGTGCATACTAGAGGAAATTTTTTTTAAAGATTTAATCCGGTGTCGGACTGACTAACGCGTGTCGGCGTTACCGCCTTCCTCAGTGTCAGTTTCTCAATTCATTTCATGTGTTTAAATAAAGTTACAATTCTCAAAATAAAATCAAGCAGTGACATAGAAACAGTCTTCGCATTGAACAGAGATACGTTCAAGACGGGCAGACATCTTTGAATGTTGTTTCATCAAGTTCATAACAATCTAGTTACATGTATACATATTTACATAGGTGCCAATTACATAAAAAGAATTTCCTCAACAATGCTCTTATTTTTGCATTTCATAAGGTATAATTTCAATCTATTTCATTTTTTTCATGAAAAGGAATTACCCTATTGTATATACCGTTTCTAACTCGTGAATAACTTATTCTGCCCTGAATGGGCTCCCATCTTTCTTCATCCTAACAACTCATAATATAAAATATTAGTTGATGCTCACACTTATTCTGCCCTGAATGGGCTTACTACCTCTACTTCAAATACCCCATTGAGATATTAAAAATTACGTCTCTGCCCTTTAAACCTTCACAAACAAGAAAATAAGAATACCAAAGGAAAGAATTTGACCAAAATAACTTCTTCAAAAACATTTTCTTGTTACTATATATAGCACACCTCTCCAATTGGACAGATCTTATTGCCAATTGTACATCACATGACTTCAGATTGCAACACCACTAGCCAATGTGGACCCACATCTCCTCTTCATTGTTCAGTCCCTAAGGAGCCTTACTCTGTTACTTGATCATGTACTTAGACTCCAGGGTACGTAAGCGTTTCACTCTATCGCCACCTCTTTCTCCTCTCTCAACCTGGTCTAGGCAGAAGAATTTCAACTGCTCACTGTTAGAATGATACAATTGAAAGTGATGGGTGACAGGATATGTTTGATCTTTATTCCTAATTGACCGAAGGTGCTCTAGGATTCTTTTCTTGGTGGGGTGGATGCTGCTCCCAACATATCTGTTCCCGCAGGGGCACTCTAAACAGTAAATGGAGTGATCTGAGTTGCAATTAGGAAATTTGCCAATTTGTATTTTGGCCTTCACTCCCGGAAATGTATATTCCTTCACCTTTTTGCTTTTCTTACACGCCTTGCATTTCGTGCAAGGAAAGAATCCCCTGATTGCATCTGTCCTTTTAGGTTTTGCTCTATAGTGCCTTTGAACCAAATGATCTTTTAATGAGGTTCCTCTTCTATAGGTCACTAGTGGATTGTCTGGAATTAACTTCCCAACAACATTGTCTGATTTTAATAATCTCCAATTTTTTCTCAAAATCCTGGTTATTTCTGGTGATTTATCTGTAAAGTCAGTGATAAACCTCACTTGGATGTCTTTCTGTTCTCCTCCTTTCTTTCCTTATACCGTCTCAGATTTGTCAACTAGAAGTGAACTACGTTCTACTTTATCACTTCTCTCCTCTGCTCTGTCCACCGCTGTAAATGTAAATGTAAATGTACAGGAATTTATATAGCGCAAATCACCGAGCGGTTTCTAAGCGCTTGCTTAGGGAACCCGTCCTGGTATTCCCCTGTGAGATAGCCCCGGCAGGGTATCTGCAAGGTGAAAGCCAGGCATCCCACCGCGAGGGGCCGTTGTGGAGATTAAGCAAGCTATTGCCCAGAGTCGCAGAGTGTGAACCCGTGAATCGAGAAGGCACCGGAGCGAGAATTGTCGAGTCCATGGACATTTTAGGACTCAAGACCCCGCCGAGCCGGGAATTGAACCCTGGTCCTGGGCTGACCTCTGCTTTCAAGTCTGCCTCCTCTAACCAGTGAGCCACACTTCTCCACCGCTGCCTTCTGATACCCTTGCTTTGCAAATTCCAATCTAGCTTCTTTCTTAGCTGTTGCATATTCCTCTTGGGTTGAACAATTACATTTCATCCTAAGGAATTCTCCATAGGAAATGTTATTCACTACACTCCTTGGATGATAGCTACCTACATATACCTGAGAGCCTAGCTAGAGGAAAGGACAGCCACTA
This sequence comes from Lissotriton helveticus, assembly GCF_964261635.1. NCBI lineage: Eukaryota > Metazoa > Chordata > Amphibia > Caudata > Salamandridae > Lissotriton > Lissotriton helveticus. The sequence goes on from NC_136068.1 coordinate 791,539,202, forward strand.
CTCAATGTGGTTGGCTGTTGGAAGTAGTGTCTAGTGTATAACAAAGGAAAAATTGTTCCTTTTTTAGGTGTCCCCTCACTCACCGGGGTTGCCCCACGGTGACATGCTTCATCATTGGGGCCATCCCAGTCCTCTACGGGCTGGGGCGTGCTACGACTTGCGAAGTTACGTAGGAGCACTTAAATGGACTATGTGTGGTGCATGTGTATTTGTGGGGAGTGGACTATGTGATGAAATTAAAAGTTACCTACCCAGTAGGTTCCTAATAAACTTTATTCTGGCCTCTAGGTGGTAGTATTAAAAACGGGGTAGGGAGATAGGCTATCCTAAACTTAATGTGTCCAGATGTTCCTATCCACTCCTAAGTCGACATGTTTCGTGCATACCCCAAGCACTTCTTCGGGACTACACAGGGACCAGCCCTGTGTTCGCCACTCCTTACTCTATCAATGAGACATTCGTAAAAAGTTATAAACTGCAGCAAACTCTATTAAGTGCATGCATTTATACCTACGTATTTTGTTCCCAAAAACACGTGGTTCCTGAAAGATAGAAAACAACTTTAACATTCAAGGGGTGGTTGGCCCCATTAGTTAACACACACAGTTTTTTTCAGAAGTGATGTATTCTGTGATTATAGAACGCGAACTCATTGGCCGTGTTTTCATGCACAAAACACGTGATTGATTTCGTGCATATTCGAACGTGATTTAAAACATAACACCTATCATAGTGTCACACCCATACATTCAACAATCATACACACTCGTACATACTTTCTTTTGAGACCTAACTGGGCCCCATGGAGTCGGAGGGGTATCGGTATCCTCGCAACTCTAATGAGAGAAAAATGGAGTTGTTAAGTTCCCCAGTACTGTTCGCTCCTTAGGCAATGTCTCCGTTTCGAAAACGGCATTCCTTCGCGCTCTATTCTACTTACTTGTGCTCCGGTTACCTCCTGTTTTTAGGCACCTACTGTTTCTCCCTCCGGTCCGGATGTTATCGGACTGGAGGTTCCGAGTAGTTTAAATGCTGAAGGCAGTCGCGGTAGCCCCGCGCCGTCGAGGGAAACGCCCTTTGCGTAAGCTAGAGTGTGTAATTCTCCGCCCGTCTGCGTGGCGGCCATCTTAGGAGTGTCGGTCTTCGTAAATAGTCGAGATTAGGTGTCCAACACGACTATTCCTGCAGTTTGACCCTTCTAAATTAATTTATGGTGATCTACAAAGTGCTTGCTATATTATCAGGGTTTTGAACCACCGATTTTAAAAAATGGAAATAAAGTTCATAGATTGAGCTGATTATTCCGGTTCGTTAAAGCCACCCTTCCTAAAGGTATAGAGTGTCACCAACATCTTGTGGTCAGTTTTAGCTGGAAGAAAACAGAATTTTAGAGGGATCTTAACTCTCAGTGGTGGATCATTCATTCATTGATTGTGCAGTTATCGCCCAAAAGTGGCTGGGTCTGATATTATAATGTTTACATATATTTCTTATGTAAACTGTCCCCAGGGAATGTCATCATTCAATCCCACGATATGGGAGCGAAGCTTAAACACCCAGCGTTGTTCCTTTTCCAATAGTTTCTTTTCCATGTCAGCATGGAGTGGTTGTGTTTCCAGCACCACCCAGCGCATATCGTTGGGTGTGTGTGCTTTTTCCAAAAAGTGTGTTGTCATTTTGGTGTTTGAATGTTTGCACCTAAAGTTACTGCGATGTTCAACCATTCTGGTGTTGACCTTTCTGGTTGTCATTCCGATATAATGCAAATTGCACACACATGTAATCATGTAGACAACTCCTGATGTATTGCAGTTCGAAAACTGCCTTAACTCCCATTTCAGGCCTGTATTACAAATCACCTGTTTGGTGGTTTCTGTCAGGTGGCACACGCTGCAGTTGGAACATGGATGGTGTCCAGCTGGCAGGGGGTGCTGACGTCGGACTGGGCCTTCCATAGTTTTGGGGCGTGTGTGCACCATCAAGTCTTTCAGGTTTTTCCCTTTCCGATGACTGAACATTGGTTGGGTGATGTTAAGACCCCCGCTGTTCAGAGTTCTCCAATGTTTTTTCACGATTTTTGTCACCTGTTGTGAGGCTACTGTATATGTAGTAATGCAGATGGGCCTTCTCTCCGATGGATTTGTCGGCTTTTCCTTAGGTTTGTACTCCAACAATGCATCCCTATGGTTATTGGATGCCCTTTTCTTGGCTTTCTGAACAATCTTTTTTGGGTACTGTCTCTGATATAGTTTGTCGCACAATTCCTTGGCCTGCTTTTCATAGTCACATTTTTCTGAACAGTTCCTTCTTAGTCTCAGGAACTGCCCGAAAGGCAGGTTTTCACGGAGTTGGCGTGGGTGGAAGCTCTCAAAACTGAGTCGACAATTTCTAGACGTTGGCTTGAAATGTGTCGTAGTTGTTAGTGTCCCTTTCTCCGCTTTGATGTTTAGGTCTAGGAAGACTAGCTGTTCACGGCTCATTGTAGAGGTGAACTTGAGGAAAGGATCCTGGAGATTCAGCCAGTTTAGGAACACATCTGCCTCCTGCTCTGTTCTATTCCAGATGAGAATGACGTCATCTATGTAACGTTTCCACATCTGGATTTTGGTAGCATGGGGGTTGTCTGTATTCAGGATCTTTTTTGTCTCTAGCCAATGCACATATAAACCCGCTACGCTCGGTGCGAATGTGCTTCCCATGCTGGTTCCATGGGTCTGTTTGTATATGGTTTCCTGGAAAAGAAAGAAGTTCTCGGTGAGGGCAAGGCGGCAGCATTCCAGCACTACATGCCTAGGTGTTTTGTAATCCCATTGGCTTTCGAATAGAATGTCCTCTAGAATCTGTAGGGTCTCTCTGTGAGGCAAGCTTGTATACAGGCTCTCTACGTCGAGACCTATCAGTATCTGTGTCGTGGGGTCAAAAGGTAGGTCTTTAAGAAGGCACAGCACTGATTTTGTGTCCTGTAGATATGTTACTGTCTTCTGTACCAAAGGTCTCAAGTAAGCGTCCGCAAACTTGGATAAAGGCTCAAGTATTGATCCTATACCTGAGACGATAGGTCTCCCAGGTGGTTTTTCCAACCTTTTGTGGCGAACACAGGGCTGGTCCCTGTGTAGTCCCGAAGAAGTGCTTGGGGTATGCACGAAACATGTCGACTTAGGAGTGGATAGGAACATCTGGACACATTAAGTTTAGGATAGCCTATCTCCCTACCCCGTTTTTAATACTACCACCTAGAGGCCAGAATAAAGTTTATTAGGAACCTACTAGGCAGGTAACTTTTAATTTCATCACATAGTCCACTCCCCACAAATACACATGCACCACACATAGTCCATTTAAGTGCTCCTACGTAACTTCGCAAGTCGTAGCACGCCCCAGCCCGTAGAGGACTGGGATGGCCCCAATGATGAAGCATGTCACCGTGGGGCAACCCCGGTGAGTGAGGGGACACCTAAAAAAGGAACAATTTTTCCTTTGTTATACACTAGACACTACTTCCAACAGCCAACCACATTGAGTAGTGGCTGTCCTTTCCTCTAGCTAGGCTCTCAGGTATCTGGAAACAGAAACCCTTTTTCTGACTTTAATGACTGGAGGGCGAGCCAAGCTATTAAACCCTCTAACTCCCTTATTCCTTTCCAGCTACCTACATATAAAATGGAATTACTGTGATAAAGTGCAGTCTGGAGGGCACCATTTTCCACATACACTCTCAAGTCTAAGTACATGACTTCCTTTTTTCTTAAGGTACTTGTAAACTGGAGATTGCAATCATTATGATTTAATGCTTCAATGTAATCTTCTGCCTCCTTTTGTGGTCCACTCCAAATGATGAGTAAGTCATCAATATAGCGTGTCAACAAACCACTCTGTCAACCCATTTCTCATTAGTCCCCGTCCAGGCCACATGCTTCTCCCACCAGCCCAGGAAAAGATTTGCGTAGCTGGGGGTGAAGCACGTGCCCATTGCGGTACCCTGCTGTTTTATATACTGCTAACTTGCGAAGGTAAAACTTTTGCTGGTTAGGCAAAACTATATGAGTTCTGTAAGCAGTAAGTTCTGGTCTCGATTTCCAATGATCGTTTCTTCAAAAAGAATTTCATAGCCTCTAATCCTTTTTTATGTTCAATGCTTGTATACAGGCTTGTGATATCCAGTGTTTTTAACAACATTTTCTCCTTCCAAATAATTCCTTGTATAATCCTCAAATTTTATTTTGTGTCTTTTATAAAAGAACTCAAATCCTTCACCAAGGGAGAGATAAACAAATCAATGTACTTTGAGGTACTCTCCCAGAAGCTATTTTTAGAGGACACTATTGGTCATCCAGGAGGAAAATACTTTCCCTTGTGCACCTTCGGTAGGTGATAGAAGGTGGTCACTTCTGGATATTCACAGTTTAGAAACGTGTAGTCCTGTTGATCCAGGATACCTTTGTCCTTTCATTTGTTAATTAGTTACTGGAATAATTGGATACTTTTCTCAGAAGACAACTTGTTGATGGGAGAATAATGTTCAGAGTTTTGTAATTGCCGAAGGGATTCTTCCTCATATTGAACTTTGTTGAGAATCACCACATTTCCCCCCTCCCCCCTATATCGGAGGGTTTAATTATGATGATATCATCATCTATTAAGCTCATTATTGCTTCCCATTCATCTTTTAGAAGATTCCTTTTGTTGGTTCTAGATTTCTCAGTTTGTAGGTGTTTCAAGTCTTCCGTTATTAGTTCTTGGAAGTTGTCAATTCCATTGTGCGGAGTTCGTGGTATAATCTTTGATTTACTCTTCAAATTACTCCTACAACTCCTTTGTTCGATGCCTGTTTCTTCTAGCATCTGTGTATTCTCAATATTTGTTTATTCTTTAGAAGTGAGATCTTCATAGAGTTCATAAACATTTCTAAGGGTTTCCATATCACCCCCTGTCAAAGTATCTATTGATTCTGTTGTTTCTACGTGGATTCCTCCATGTCTCCGAGGATTCAACAAGTGAATTTTCATTAGTTTTATCTTCCGCACAAATTTGTAGACATCGATACGCGTTTGGGTGTCATCAAATTTCAGAGTTGGGCAGAATGTCAGTCCCAGTTGTAGTACTTGAATTCTTTCTCTGTCAAAACATGATCTGATATATTCAATACAGTTTGCTTATTACCATCTAATTCCATCTCCCTCCTCATTTGCTGCGTGTGATCATGGGCGTAGGTTTGTCGTCACAGACCTTTCTTGCCCCGTCTTGTTCTACTTCTTTTCTTTTCTCCGGCGGATGTGTTCTTGGCGCTGGGCGTTGTCTTATTCCACGCATCAGTTTGTATTCTTGAAAAAAAGTAGTAGGTTTTTCTGTACTAAGTACCTCCTTTTCTCCTACTGATTGTTCACCTTCTGATGCCTCTATCTCAGACTCAGAGATATCCGGTTGAGCTCTCACTGCATCTCTCGGGGCTTTGGCTGTTGTCTGGGTAGGTCATATTTCTTAGCAAATGTTAATATCCACCCAATATATATATATATATATATATATATATATATATATGTATATATTACGCTCCCAACTCTGTCAATTAATGACAGAAACTCAGGCACACAGGAAGCCACCATCAATTTGTTTATTCAGCAGATGGGATACGAAACAGACGCGTTTCGGATATACTCCTTCGTCAGTGTTACAAAGTTACCAATTCCACATCCGTTTTAAATGTTCCTGCTTCACTGAACATACGACAGCGAAGACGGGTTGGTAAAACAGGACCATTTCCGTTATGGCCGCCATCTTAGCCTAGTCAATATTCCAAATTTGTGAATCTTAGACTATAGGGGACAGATTCAAAATATATATGCATGTACATAGATTATACATTGTCAAAGCCAGTCAATAAAGCGCTCATGAACCGGAATGCAAAAAACAAAATCTCGCTGTGGATCGGCATTAGTCCACATTTGAGTGGGGCGGGGGAGCAATAAAGTTAATTTCACAATGAACAAATCTCACTTCAATAGTAATTCCCCATAGGACCCCAGAGTGGACAACATAATATAGCCGTGGATCGGCATAAGCGTCAAACCGTTCATGGATACCTTCATGGTATCATTGCATAATCCCAAAAGAATATAGATTACACAACAAAAAAACTTTCACACAATGGAGCAATATCATTTCCTATATCAAATCAAGATTTGTCTAAAAGGCTACATATGTAGTTAACCCAAATGAACTGTCAATTCCTCGCTACTATTTAGGCCTTTAGGTGTCTTGGTTTGCAGGTCTATGATGTAGCGTGATTCAAGCCTTCTCAAACGTTGTAATCTATTGCCCCCTCTGGGATGTAACAGAATGTGATCAATGCCATAGTATTGAAGTAACTCCCTATTGCTTTGGTGTTTTAAGGCAAAGTGCCGTGCTACAGGGTAGTTTTCATCCTTATTAACTATGGCACGTTGGTGTTCCAAAATTCTGACCTTCACATTGTGAACAGTACTCCCTATGTTTTTAAGTCCCCAGGGACACACCAAACAGTATACCACATAGGGAGTGAGGCAGGTGATGAATTTATTGATCTGTCTGGATTTCCCACATCCAGGGATCGTATAATTTAACACTCTCCTACTTGTGGCGCAGGCCTTACATTTTCCTCAGGGGAAAAAGCCCCTCATATCCTTGAGTGTTCCTGTTCGTGGTACTGATGGTGCTAGATGACTCTGTACTAGTATGTCTCTCAAAGATTTCGATTTATGAAAGGTCATCAATGGTGACTTAGGGACATCCATGCCAATAATAGGATCAGTTTGTAGGATGTGCCAATTGCGTCTCAAAATATGTCTCACATTCTGTGCATCCCTCGAATAGCCAGTAATCATCCGAAACTGGGCCTTATGTCCAGTTTTGGATGTGTCTCCTGTTTCAGCATCTGACTTATTAATCAACAGTTCTTTCCGTGATTTCGCTTGCACTTTCTGATAGGCAGACTGCAATATCCCTTGATTATATCCCTTGGTCTTAAACCTCGCCAGGCATTCAGTAGCTGCTTTCTGAAAATCCTCATCATGGGTGCAATTGCGTTTGAGTCGGAGAAGCTCTCCGTAAGGGATGCTTTTAATCAGGTTCGGTGGGTGACTACTATGTGCATGAAGGGTAGAATTCCCAGCCGTGGGCTTCCTATATAGCTCTGTACTCAAAACCCCCTCTTTGACAAATACTCTTAGATCCAAGTAGGTAACCGCAGTGGTACTCATCTCATGTGTGAATTGTAAATTCAATGAGTTCTTATTTAAGTCATTGATAAATTCCTCTGCCTCCCTGGAGGAGCCCCTCCAGATCAGGAAAAGATTGTCGATGTATCGACGCCATATAACCACATTATTGGTCCACCTGGTATTTGCCCCAGCTAGGGCCACCTGCTCCTCCCACCAGCCTACGAATAAATTTGCATAGCTGGGGGCGAAGCAGGTGCCCATCGCTGTCCCTGAGATCTGTCTAAACAGGTCTCCCTGAAATAGAAAGATGTTATTGTGTAGACAAAAGTTCACGAATTCCAATAACATATTGTTGTGTTCTGCAAACTTCAATGTTCTTTTCTTCATAGAGTAACTAATAGCTTGCATGCTCTGCGAGTGATCTATACATGTGTATTAACTCGTGATGTCAAGAGTAATTAGTATGAACGCAGGGTCCCAATCAATCATGTTAATTTGGACAATGAAGTCTTTAGTGTCTCTAACATAGGAGTCAAGTTTGATAACCCATTGGTGAAGGAATGAGTCTATGTATCTTGAAAGGTTCTCAGTCAATCCTCCCTTGGAAGACACAATAGGCCTGCCTGGCGGATCCACCAGACTTTTGTGCACTTTAGGGAGTTGATAGAAGGTTGGAATCAAAGGTTCACAGTTCTTTAGAAACAGATACTCATCTGTCTCTAACATAAGGTGGTTTCTCCATTTATTAATCAAATCATGGTAGGAAGAAATGCTTTCAAGATACTGTTCTTTAGTAGTTCTCTCGTAATATCTCCCATCATTCAGTTGTCGCAAAGATTTGCGACAATATTGCTCTCTCGTCTGAAGGACAATATTTCCCCCTTTGTCTGAGGGTTTGTATACTGTATTCTCCTCCTTGCTCATATTGCTTAGAATGTTTCTTTGTTCTCTTGTTATATTCTGCTGTTGAGGTGATCTGGTCTCAGTACTATATCTCAATTTATTGAGATCTTTGAGGACAGTCTCGGAGAAAGTGTCAATGGCGTCATAAGGAAGGCGCGGATTGAATTGTGAAGGGGGCTTAAAAGAGGTCATTGGTGCCTCCTGGTCAATACCAATTTTCCTGGATCTTGTGATTATGTCCCCTTGTGGTTGTCCTGTATCTTGATTCTCCGTACGTAGGTCCTCCAGCAGTTCCATCATGCTTAAGTCGTTAATGGAAAGGAGGTCAGTGTCCTTTACTGAAGATTTCAATTTCAGTTTTCCTGATTCTGCAATAGATGGTTTCATCTTGTGGAATTTATATAATTTCATTTTTTGAGTGAACTTATACAAGTCTATTCGAGTCTGAGTGAATTCAAATTTGTCATCCGGGCAGAATGTCAGTCCTAATTGCAATGTCTTTTCTTGGGCAGATGAAAGTTCATTGGGTGTCAGGTTGATGATGGTGAGATTGGCTTCAGCTTCTGATTCTACCACCTGTTGCCCCTGTTGCTGCGAGTCACTCGCTGCACAGTCTTCCCTCTGCCTCTGCCTCTTCCTCTTCCCCTTCCCACCGCCTCTTCTGGTTCGTCTTCGTTTTCTGGGGGTTTGTTTTTTCCTCCACAAAGCCATGCTTTTCTGATGAGATTGAACTCCAAATGAAAAGGAGTTTTAGTTTTCTCTGTTGTCAAGGATGCAATGTCTTCTCCCTGCTGTTCATCCTCGGTGACTTCGGATTCTGAGGTTTCCACCCTCACTTCAGGCTGCGGGGATTTTTTTCTATTCATCTCTCTTCGGGGACCATCTAATTTCCGAGCAAAAGTTAAGATTCTGCCCTGCGCGTAGTCGTGCCCTTCCCTCTCGAATTTTTCTTGTTTCCGTTGACGAATCTTGAGTTCGTACTTTTTCAAACGTAATTTCATTTCTTCCCTTAGTTTCTCAATTTACCAGTATCCGCCTCCTTCGCGATCTCTTGTTCAAGGATGCCAACTTCCTCAAGAGCAGGGGCTCTGTCGCTCCATGCGAATTTGACCAAAATATCAAGCATCCCTTTACAGGATGCCGCGATATATTCCGCCCATTGTTGTAATAACCGAGGGTCCGGGTTCTCATACGCGGGTACCGTGTATATCCGGAGACCACGAGGTACTCGATCAACATCCATGTAATTTTGGAGGGAAGTGGCCTCCCACCATTTTCTTATCTCCCTTTCGCACAGTCTCTCGAGTTTGGTAAACTGTTGGCGTAATTGATTGCCACCATTGCTTGCTGCGGCCGACACCGCTGGTCCTGTCGTAATTGGTTTCTTTTTAAAAATGTCGAGTGCCGCCTCACGGCGGTCCGACTCATCATACATATCCCAGTTGATGCTGAAAGAGTGAGATAAAGATTCACTCACTGTTTTTTTGATGATGTGGCTCCACATGCCTTGTCGCAGCCCCGTGTTGTTGCGATGATTTCTTCGAGGGAACAGCACCGTAAGATAGCCGCAGGTCGGGGACTCCTCCCAAATCGCGGTGGGTGTTGTAATCCTCCTAGGATACTGTTCACAATGTGAAGGTCAGAATTATGGAACACCAACGTGCCATAGTTAATAAGGATGAAAACTACCATGTAGCACGGCACTTTGCCCCTAAAACACCAAAGCAATAGGGAGTTACTTCAATACTATGGCATTGATCACATTCCGTTACATCCCAGAGAGGGCAATAGATTACAACGTTTGAGAAGGCTTGAATCACGCTACATCATAGACCTGCAAACCAAGACACCTAAAGGCCTAAATAGTAGCGAGGAATTGACAGTTCATTTGGGTTAACTACATATGTAGCCTTTGAGTCAAATCTGGATTTGATATAGGAAATGATATTGCTCCATTGTGTGAAAGTTTTTTTGTTGTGTAATATATATTCTTTTGGGATTATGTAATGATACCATTAAGGTATCCATGAACGGTTTGACGCTTATGCCGATCCACGGCTATATTATGTTGTCCATTCTGGGGTCCTATGGGGAATTACTATTGAAGTGAGATTTGTTCATTGTGAAATTAACTTTATTGCTCCCCCGCCCCACTCAAATGTGGACTAATGCCGATCCACGGCGAGATTTTGTTTTTTGCATTCCGCTTCATGAGCGCTTTATTGACTGGCTTTGACAATGTATAATCTATGTACATGAATATATATTTTGAATCTGTCCCCTATAGTCTAAGATTCACAAATTTGGAATATTGACTAGGCTAAGATGGCGGCCATAGCGGAAATGGTCCTGTTTTACCAACCCGTCTTCGCTGTCGTATGTTCAGTGACGCGGGAACATTTAAAACGGATGTGGAATTGGTAACTTTGTAACACTGACGAAGGAGTATATCCGAAACGCGTCTGTTTCGTATCCCATCTGCTGAATAAATGAATTGATGGTGGCTTCCTGTGTGCCTGAGTTTCTGTCATTAATTGACAGAGTTGGGAACGTAATTTATTTGCGGCAAGCACCGCCGCGTTCTGGCACCCGCCCTGGAGTGCAGAGTCTAGGTGCAAATCGGAGCGTTTGTATATGTGTATATATATATATATCTATCTATATATATATATATAGATAGATATATATATATATATATATATATATATATATATATATATATAAAACCTTCTAGCGGCAGCCAGTAAATAGTTATAGTTAAGAAATAATTTCCATGGAAACATTTATTTTTTTATTTGGCAGTATCTTTGGCACTGTTTGGTTTGACAAATCTCCACTCAATTTTCAAAATAAATGGTTTGCTCAGGTCGGCTTATGTCTTGTAAGTTTCGGGGTGATTCGTCAAGGGGGAGCTGTGCAGAAAGGGGGGTCCCAAAATGCATTTTCTCCATGATAATTTCCATTGGAAACTTTAGACAAAGCTACAGCCCAAACTGCTGAACGGAATAACACCACATTTGGCAAAAAGGTATGTCTTAATTCAGAAAGCATTCCTGAGAAATTACAAAATAAAAATATGTTGATATCTGGTGACAGAGGAGGATTCATAAACCCTTCCAATTAAGAAAAGGGGGCAGGGTAGAAACACCCTGACACGGTACGGCCCAAAAAACAGTTTTTTTTAAAAATCGGCGGAATTCTTGCCAGGTTCGCGAATCCCGCTGAGAAAAAAGAAGGGAAGCATGGTGTCCCACGCTTCATTTTAATAAGCCTCCGGGTGGGCCATGGGGCAACAAGTAAAATATATGTGAGAGAACCGCAGCACCGGAACTGCCACCTCTCCGGGGCTTCTTTTAAAAAAGTCTGTGGGTGGCTCCGCCCCGGCATGCTGCCCCCAGGACTGCCACTGCCCGGGGCATTTATGATAATATGATAATATGTGGGGGGGCCTCATGGACCCCCCCAAACCCCAGGGACCTCTACCTCCCCAGGGTTTAAGTTATAAATATTATGTGTGGGGGGCTCCTGCCCCATCCCTCAATGCCCAGGGGACCACCACCTCCATGGGTCAATTTTAATTAAGGGTGGGGGACGATTGCGGATCCCCGGCCCTGGGGACCACCACCTACCAGGGCAATTTTCATGTTAGGGGTGGGTCCCTCGACCACCCCACTGGAGCCCTCTACGGCCCTGGGACCACCATCCCCCAGGGCCAGTTCCAGCAATGTCCGGGGTGCCCACCTCCGGGACATTGCAGGTTGCTCTCACCCCATCATTGCAAATTCTGCAGCAGAGAAATTCGGCCGTTATAGTTAGTTGAGCTAACTATAACTCGCACCTCCACAAAGCACTGCTGATGACATCCCATATTACATCACTCATGACATGGTCAGTGAAATCACTGATGACATCTCAAATTACATCACTGATGAAATCATTCACTTAATATCTGATGCACCTCCTCACACCCTAATATAACCTTTCATACAAACACTCTAAAATACAGACTACCATTCTCAAAACAATAGCCAGACCCCCCAGGATATAGCGGCATGGATTGGCAAATTTAGCGGCACAAAAATGAAAATTTAGCGGCACAAAAATGGAAATTTAGCGGCATTTAGCGGCATTTTATTTTGGGTTTTTTGCAACACCAAACACAGATATCTTACTGTTTGAGTTATTACATGGAGATATGTACATTTTGTTTATTTACAATTCAGCCCATTTGTTTTAGTTAAAAGGCATGTTAATCTTGGCCATGTACGTTCAGTTCTTCTGAGCACTCACAGGTTTCAGACTAGGCATGCTGGAGGCAGAGACAGGTCTCGGAGCGAGTGGGACGGGTATGCTCAGACGTGAGTCCCGTGCTCTCCATGCCACTGGAATCAAGCTATCCAGGCTGATGAGGGCTGAAAGCCCGAAACCTGTCCTTGGATGCTTGTTTCCAGTCCAGGGAGGACTTGGCTTGGCAGTTCGGGCTGGACTGTACCCATGGGCACAGGGTCAAGACTGATTTGCATATGGCTGGGTTCAAACTGGAATGGGAATGGCATGGTGAGCAAAACAACGATGGATTTTGGCCCAGATCTCTGTACTGGGGTGAATGTATGACATTGTTCTGCATTCTGTTCATCACCTGTTGTTTTTACAATCCACAATGTTTTAAGGCAAAGGTCATGCAAGAGCTGCTATATTTTCTAAGGAATATGCAAAATTTGTACGGTTGTGGCCTGGGAAAGTCCACTCATTTCATAAACCCACTTGTAAGCAAAATGACTTGTTGTCTGAATGAGGCTGTGAATACAAAACATTGTTCCTTAACGCATGTCAGTCAAGGTTAAAGTACAAAACAGCATAAACAGGTTGACTCTGAAAAGCTGCACACAAGGACTATATGAAATGTTGACAAAGAAAAACAAAGTGCCTTAGTAAGAGGGTTTAAGAAATGCCAGGAAAACAGTCGAGCAGTAAGTTGGGCGGTAAGCTGTGTCCTCTCCAAAGCAAGATGCAAATTTGCCTTTTACTCGATCAATTTGCTTGCTACTAACCCCACTCAAACACACAATACTGTCAGAAGGTGTAATATAATATTACATTTACTTAAATGAAAATGTTGTGACTGGTGCCAGGATCCCGTTAGCAGGGAACAAAAAGCTGTTCGGAAGTCATTTCCGACCCACAGAAATACTAAAAATAAAAGATTAATGTCCCCCGAAGGCCTGCCGAGGGCCGCCGCACACGGGGTACGCGGCGGGCCTCGGGGGACATTAATCTTTTATTTTAGTATTTCTGTGGGTCGGAAATGACTTCCGAACAGCTTCTTGTTCCCTGCTAACGGGATCCTGGCTGGGACGGACGTACCTCCTGTCTGTGTTCGCCGGCGGGCTGTTCTCCTGCTCCGAGTCCGCTTCCCTGGTCTCTGGAGAAGAGGAAGAGTCTTCGTGTGTGTGTGTGTCGCTGCCGCTTCTTGCTGGTCTTCTCCCTCTCTCGACCCTCTGCCGCCGTCCTCGACCTCCTCTCGCTCATTCTCTCGCCGCGAAATCCTGGGGAATGGAAAATGGGTGCACATGGGGCTGGATTTTAAGGCGGAAACGGGCGGAAAACGGCGGAGACGGCGGAAACGGCAAATTTCGCAGGCTTTTGCCCAAATATCGCGGCATTTCAACAGATCGGCCGATTTTGCGATTTTTTTGCAAATCGCGAAATCGCGATAAGCTGGAGGGTCTGAATAGCACACCAATACCCGTTAGTACATACTCACTCACTGATTCATAGGTCTACACACATCCACTCACTCACCGATACAGTCACTACTACATGCAGTCTCTCATCATTACAGCCTCTGACATATGCACTCATTCACCCATACAAAGACTCACATACAGCCACTCATCTACATAAATACTCACACACCTAGTCAATCACCCAGAGTCACTTACTCACCCATACAGTTATACACACATCACCTCACTTATTCATAAAGATACTAACACATACTTACTCTCTTATACAATAACTGACACAAGCACACACTCATCTATACAGCCACTCTCACAATCACTCACTCTCACATATAGTCAGGTATATACTCCAACATTCACATATACTGCCTTTCACATATGTTCTAACTCACACATATTCCACTGAGACATCCATTCACTCACCAACACAGCCCTACACACACTCACTCACCCATACAGCCCATCGCAGATGCACTCATGAACCCATAGACCCACCGAATCACTCAGTCACACATCCATGCAGGGAGTTATACATCCCCACCCACATAGACACTCAGGCTCCCATACAGGTACTCAGACAACAAATCATTAACCCATATAGACGCTCATGTAGCTACTCACCAAACTCATGCAGCCACTTACACTCCAACTGACACACTGATACAGACATTCACACAGAATAGTCACTCGCCCATCCATTCACTAAGACATGTTTATTCACTCACTTATACAGTCAGTCACAGACCTACTAAATCATCCATTCAGAACACTTATACACTCACTCATTCTTCAATACAACTTGACGTATATATTTATAAAACATACATAAACCTTTCAGAAACACAAAGTCACTGGATGATGTCATCAGTGATGTAATTTGAGATTTCATCTGTGTTGTCATCAGCGATGTCATCAGTGATGTCATCAGTGATGTCACTGACCATGTCATGAGTGATATAATATGTGACGTCATCAGAGGTGCATTGCGGGTACGCAAGTTATACTTAGCTCAACTAACTATAACGGACACATTTCTCTGGTTTTGTACGAGTGAAATGTCCAACTAACTATAACGTCCTTGAAACCTGTATTTTTGTCATTGAATATATATATAAGATACAAGAGGCAGAGGCAGAGGCGGAGTACGACCACCTCTCTGGTCGAAACGGAACCGCACCAACAAGAAATAGTGCCATCTGCAGTTAACACCATCAGAATGAATAACATCACGAACACCCCCCAAACCATGAATACCGGAAATGAAGAAAAACTAAATCTAACAGTGGTCAATTTAACCACCAGGGAACTCACGACTGAGGAAGAACAAGTCTTAAGCCTCGGATTAACCTTTTGCCCCAACAATGAGTTGGAATACACCCAGACCAAAATAGGCTTGTTCCGCTTCACACGCAAGCTAAAACTACACAAACATTTTAAATTGCGACCACATCTACAAAACAAAGCGAGCCAAGGATCTAGGATAACAGCAACAGACGCTCTCAGCGTCAGGGATCTACGCTCAGTGGAAACACTGGGTGACCTAGAATTGGAACGAACACAGGACCTTGCACAACTAGATATAGCCCAAAGAGCTGAAATGCAAGGTGTAGAACAAGAGAGAGACACAAGCAGATTCAAACCAGTGTCCACCTTTGTTCCCCAATCTCCCTGGGACGCCATAGATGTGTTTTCTGAAGCTATGAATGATGATCTATTAAAGTACCGCAAAGCCAACCACCATAACTCATATCACAACATCACGGAATCACAAAGACAAGCTCTGAAGACCTTAATGACAGACACGAATATAATTGTGAAGCCCTCGGATAAGGGCGGGAATGTGGTTCTAATGACACGTGAAAACTACAAACAGGAAGCTTTAAGGCAGCTCTCGGACGAGAAATTTTACAACAAATTAACTAATGAGATCTACCAGCAAAGCATTAAAGATTATGATACACTTATTGCTAAGTGGTATGACCGCCACATGCTGAACAGAGACGAACACCTGTTTTTACGTACAAACTGCCCCATGACTCCTACATTTTACCACCTCCCAAAATTGCACAAACATCGTGACTGTCCACCCGGCCGCCCAATCATTTCCTCCATTGGGAGCCTCACAGAAAATATGCCTCGCTTCGTGGACTATACCCTGTTTCCCTTGGTATCTACCTTGGACTCCTACGTGCGAGACACAAAAGACTTTCTGATGAAATTACAGAACTTGGTGTGGGAAGAAGGATATTTATTGATGGTATTAGACATTACCAGCCTCTACACAATTATTGAACACCATCATGGACTAGAGGCTGTAAAGTTTGCATTAGAACAACGTCGACTACGCTTTTCGAGACACAATATAATGATTCTCGAATTCGTAGAATTTTGCCTGACCCACAACATTTTTCTGTTTGAGGATCAATTATATATTCAGAAGTCTGGGACGGCGATGGGTACCTGCTTTGCCCCCAGCTACGCGAACTTGTTCGTGGGCTGGTGGGAGGAGCAGGTACCCAGGAGCTGTACAATAGGAGGGAAAGAAGGAAAGGTCATCTGCTGGCATCGGTACATCGATGACCTTTTCCTAGTGTGGAAGGGCGACCCAGAAACAGCTCATGAATACATCAATGTCCTGAATAGGAATAAAATCAATCTACATTTCTCGGGAACAATAAGTCCGGTGGCAGCGGACTATCTGGATCTCAAGATTTATGTAGAAGAAGGACATCTCCACACAAGTCTTTTCAGAAAAGAAACTGCTGGCAACTCAACACTCTTTGCCAGCAGCAGCCACCCTCCCCAACTGATTAACAGTATCCCCTATGGGGAACTGTTGAGGCTTCGTAGGAACTGTTCAAAAACATCTGATTTCAAAGCGGCTGCTTCGGAATGTATATCCCGGTTCAGGGTCAGGGGCTATGGGGAGAAACTACTAAATAATACACTAAGTAGAGTCAGAACAATAGAGAGACAGACCCTCCTGACTAACAATCCTGACCATGGGAACCGTAGAAGAACACTAGGTGATGATAAGGGCAAATTCAGAGTCATAACTCCCTATTCATCAGGAGCTGAAACATTGAGAGCTATGCTAAGGAAGAATTGGCATATTCTCCTAACAGACACTGTGCTCAAAGATGACCTATCAAGCCAGCCACTCCTAACCTTTAGCAAGGCCAGATCATTAGGCGATATGTTGGTGACCAGCCATCTCGAAAAAGTGCCCCCGAGAAGTCATACCTTACGGGAGCAAAGAGGCTTTTACCCCTGCGGCCGCTGCAAAGCGTGCGCAGGAAGTAAACGAGTTCTTTCCTATACTATAACTGAGACTGGCAAGAAAATATATATTAATAAATTCATCACCTGCAGCACGCAATATGCTGTCTATTGCCTTCAGTGTCCATGTGGCCTACGCTATATTGGGAGCACTATTAAGGAGATCAAGCTCAGAATACTCGAACATATGAGAGCCATCGACAAAGTGGACCAGGCTTATCCGGTGGCTCGCCACTTTGCGGAGGCCCACAATCGAGATCGGAGCAAGCTCCAATACTTTGGCCTAGATGTTGTACCCCCCAATATACGTGGTGGTGACCACCTACGTAGATTGAGGAGACTTGAATCTCGTTATATTATAGACCTTACAACTAAACACCCTAAAGGTCTGAATAGTGGGGAGGAGATGGCCTTCCATCTGGGGAAATAGGCCTATATGATCTGATAACAACATTAGGCACACATAGTTGCATGACGAAAGCTCATTGGAAATAACTGCAATTAGAACTACTTGAGCGTCATTCTCTATGGATTATCTGTACAAAATGTATGCATAAGCTCTTCAAAATTATTTAATGTAAGTCATAAGATGATATATCTGTGTGAGAGACCTCTTTATGCCAAACGATCCATAGTACTTGACCTACTTTAGAATTCTTCGATATGACTGTATAATATAGTTAGAGTTCTGAAGCTATAGAATACCTTTTGGATAAGTATATGGGTTCATTGAAAGGGACTCTCGCTATTTATATCTGCAATTCTCCATTGTACCTTTGATTTGATTTCATGCGTTTTCTGCTGCGATACGTGAGGCATCTTACCATAGGAATCACACACTCCAGTTATAAGTAACTCCTATTGTAATATTATAGTAATGGAAGTCTCGTATTTGGATCTAATGCATGTGACTATTTATTCTATAAGGGGACATTAGCCGATCTACGGCTGGATGTCTTTTGTGTCCAATTTAGGGCTATTATACGATATATACCATGCATAGAATATGGCTGTTGCCCATCTGTGGGCTTTAACTTTTACATTAACTTTTGTTTTTTGTGGATTAATGTTATTTACAACAAAGATGTAAGATGGCCGCTGCCATTGAATGTATGGTGTGAATCCCCTTTCTATGTCCATGCTTATGTGAATGTGGGAGTGAACATAGGATGTTTAAAAACATGCCGGGAGTAAACACAGTGCATCACACACTGACGAAGGCAGAACGCCGAAACGCGTCTGTGTGCACCCCCTTGCTAAAATAAACTTAGCGTGTTGAAACTCTCCACCCTCGAGTGCTGTGGTATTCTTCTACGAGGTTGGGAGGATTTGGAGCGTCATATATATATATATGTATATATATATATATATATATATATATATATATATATATATATATATATATATATATATATATATATATATTTATATATGTGTGTGTGTGTTTTTTTTTATGTTCATGTGGAAAAATAGTAATGTCTCCAGTAGCACATTTTGAGACAGATCAGTGTGTCATAGCACCTGCTGCATAAATATATAAGGACTAAGCAAAAACAGTTGGTATAATTCTGGAAAGGAAGGTAAAGCGGATATCATTTTGAAGAGATCTGCATGACTTTTCAGTACTTAGGTTAGAGATTTTGGGCCCTGTTTACTAAAGTACGTTTTTAATATGTGGAGATCCACTCACATATAGATTTACTCCTACAACTCGGTGTAAATCTACTGTTTGATGGAATTCATCATTTCCAAGTGTAGATTTACATCTAGATGTAGGCTTTCAAGTTCCCATCCCATAAATTAATTAAGGGTTGAAGTCTCTTAATACTGGATTTGCAACTGTAAAGTTACTACTCGCACATTTCCACTTGGATTTTATGTTCTGCCTGTTTAGGAAGATCTCCGACTCTGGAGTGGACATCTCTGTATAAAAGTGGATAGAGATATTCACCTTAAGTAACTCACACACTTGTACACAAATCCACACAGCAAACACAAAATAGATCACACACCCTAAGCTCTGCCCTCTTGACCCTGAACATTCTCAATACCAGAACTCCACACTCTCTGATGCAGAGGACCCAATTTAAAAGAAGGAGTACCTTCACTGAGGAGGAGACAGGCCTTGTTGTTAATTTAGTAGTAAATCACTACATTGTCGGCCTCCACACACCCTCAGTAGAGCAGATAAGATAGCCTTGTGGCAGCAGGTAACAGACCTAGGTGCTGCATTTGGAGAGGAAGCAAGCACCATATAAGACATTAGGAAGAAATAACAGGATGAGGGGATGCAGTTGTCAGTTATGTAAGTCATGTACTCAAACCTTGAAAGCGTTAGCCTTTGTCCCTAAACTTTACCCACTGTGACAGTACACAGGCCATGCTTTGCTCTTTGAATGTTAAACTTAAATTAAAAAAATATTGTAGTTTACCGTTGTCTGATGTGATTATGACGTAAAACTGAAAAACAACTGGTTTAAGAAATTTTAATTTAACGAAGTATGACGGGTTGAATAAATGCATATTCACTTACATAATGCAAATTATGCGGCTCAGCTGCATCACTGAGCAACAGCATCAGGGCATTTTTCCTATAATGCAAATCACATCCTGGGTGATGTGTGATTAGATGGGCACTCTCTATCACTATATTTTCAAATACTGAGATCCATAGTATATAAATTGTGCTTCCCAGCTCTTCTGTCATGCCACCCACCATCTTTTGCAGCGTATTTCATGGAAATGTTCACCCAACTTGGGCTATTTTTATACATTAAATTCCATAATTGCTAGGGAGCGTGAAAGATAAAACGTAACACAGCATCAATTGAACCATAGGCAGAACTGGGTTTACCAATAGCAATAGGTCTGCTTAAGGCAGTTGCGGAAAGCACCAGCTGTGATAAAAGGAAATCTATTAATTCAGTTGCGAGCAATTTCTGAATCGATTTCTGAAGGCCTGGTAGTTTGATTTACAGAAGACGACCAAAAAGAAAGCACATATGGCCTTTATTGAAATGTACTCTGGATAACAGCTTCATAAACTATGATTTTTTTTTTTAAAGAGGACATGCAAAATTTGTGGATCTTTATGCTTTTCCAGAGCACTCATGCTGTTGACAAATATATCACCTCCGCCATGAATTTGAATACGTGTTATAATATTGATTAATGTTACAAAAGCAAAACTATATCCGAAATTTCACTTTTATTTGATGAATAACATAAAGTATGATGTATTCCGAGATAATCTATGAAAAGTCATAAAAACTCACTCAACAAAAGGAAAGTACAGAAAAATGGAAAATCAATATGTACTCAATAACTACAAAAGTTCCAACAACAAATATACTGCCGAGAGTGTAAGTGGGCCCATTAAATAGTAATATAGAGGAATGGGTACTAAAAGGCTGACACATCAAAGCTTCCCACGCACCCGAAGCAGCAAATTGTACATCATCCAGGCTTTTCATTGTAATTTTCCTTTTAAAGCAACGATTAAAATATGAAGTACAGGTTTTACCAATAAATATGTGTATGTTTTTCAAACCTAACAGCATGTTTTTCAAATAATATGACATTTTCAGAAGTACTAAACCTGCAACGCAGTGGCATCATAAACATATGGATAAACAGATGTTTATCTTGTCAGCCTTCATAAGACACAATGATTTCCCACTGCTCCAAATGACAGTCTCTTCAGAGCTCCTGGGCTATAGTTTTTCTTGCACTTCTATGGTTAAAAATGGTAAACAGCGTTTAAAGTCCCGTCAGAAAGAAAGAGAGAGATTGCACAGTATAATATAGGAGAGAGAAAAACGTGCTGTTCATTCCATCGGATCCTCACACATGATACACACGACCTCCACTTACTCAACTTATAGCCTACAGCACACAAACATGACCAGCATTTTTATTAATAAAGCCAGATTTTTTTCACTTTTATTACAAACATTCAATGTGATTTCAGCTCCGTTGAGAACACTGATTTTTACATTAATTAACACTGTAACACTGCCTGCATCTTTAAACTTAAGTGCCCACTAATCATGATGAATACACCAGTTAACATCTTCTAAAGAGGTCTTTACTTGCTGCTAATTGCCCATCTCACAATTAGAAACAAAGCAGACGGCAAGACTGCAAAATAAAGGAAAGGGTAAATGCCAGTTGTTGGCGGCCAATATGTGGCCAAAAGGCCCATTAGCACCCATCTAATCTCATCCAATACCGGCAGACAAACAGGTCAAAGGTTTATGTCTGTTTCGTGTATCTTTTACACACTCTCTTTGAACTTAAACTAAAGGGAAACAGCAGCAATTAGTGCCAACATTCTGATGGACTGAGCCAATCTCAGCATTCCAATCCGGCTGTATAAGCAATTGCCTTATTATTTGGGGTGGGTAACTACCCACCTCAAGAAATATTCACAACCTTTGTCAGGGTGAACCCTCAAGGTCACTAAATTAGTCTGAACTTCACCCCCTGGTAGCTACAGCACAGAGCAGACAGACTTAAATCAGGAAAATATGTATAGTATTTTCATAGTATCAAAACAGAAACAAAGTCAAAATACAAAACAATAACAATCCGAAACTATAGTGAAAGGCACAATAGGTGCTGCAGCCCATTGGTAGAATTTACCTTGCAGGTCCTTGCAATATATGCTAGGGACTTATAGGGAACCTAAATATACCAAACAGGAGTATGCCTATCCAACTATTTTTGAAGGGGTAGCACAGGAACGGTAATACTGGTGAGCGGGGTAAAACTGCAGAGTTCTAAAGCCAGCAAAAATATAGGGTCCAACAAAGGCAAAAGATCTGGGATGATCACATAGAAAAGGCAGATTTCCTACACAGGCCAGCCCCAGCCAAGAGCTAGGGTAGATTTATCAATCTCTGTGCTGGAATCCCCTGTTCTGGTAATAGAATGTAGAGAAGTGCTGCTTCTGCAGTGGCCCTTGTCTGTTTTATGCCCCTTTGATTCTACTTGTATCCTTCTGTCAACATATTCTGTAGCTGCTAACCCTATCTATGTGGAACGTTTATCCTCTTGGGGCATCACAGAGGATGGGACTTACCCTATCATACGCACAGATGTATCCCAGCAGGTGAAAAGCATTACAATGGATAACAAGGAGGACGTCACACCTCTGTCCCCAGGTGAAGACCAGCTCCGCCCACATGGTAAGCAGCCAACAGAGTCCTTTACCAGATGTCAATATCTCGAACCAGGTCCCTGGCCATTTACAGCCAGGTTGATGCTCCAATCTGGGGCCTTGGGTAGACCTCACTTCCATCTACGGAGCGGTCATGGAGTGCCCCACCTGCTCCAGAGATCCCTTTAGCCTGTTAGCTTTCGCCAATTGAGGAGGGGCTACAACATCAGGTTATAGACACCCTCCTTCCACTCTAAAACTCCCCACCTAAGGAGTGACAAACAGAGATGGCTCCCTAACTCAAGGTCTGTACCCAACAACTGATGTGCCTGGCAGTCCTGGACTTTCAGAGTAGGCACACATACCCCCATTAAGGGTGACACACTCTGGTAGTGTCATGTAGGTGTGTGCCTGGTGTGGGTTTCTGGTCTTCTGTCTCAGTGACAGTGCGGGCGGGACCTCCAGATTGGAAGTGGCCCACCAGGGTCAGTCTTGTGGTAAACCCTGACCCTCAGGTCCTCCCACTGTGGATGGAATCCACGTCTTCCCCCTTACCCCTTTTCTAGGCTTCTGTACCCTCTGTTAAGGGACAGTACCCCTAGGAATCTTTGCTCTTGGGGTGCCTTGTGAAGCCACCCCTCCCGGGCTCTTTCTCACAGGTGGGAGTTTATTTCCAAGGAAGCTGTCAATGTGGTGACTGACCCTCCTCTGCGCAAGTACCCCCTCCCATTCTGAGGATACTCTGAGGATACTTTTGGCATAGAGCACACATACTACTGCCTATGGGCCTGCATTGCCCTACACATCTGTGAGGCACATACTCTACGGGGAAACCAGTCTTGCTACCACCATGGTCTGGCTGACACAGGTATGCTGCAGAGAAGTGACATTCACTGTGTCATTCTTGAAAGTACATCTACCACCCTCAGGGATCCCAGCTTACCTTATACATACACCTCCCACTAAGTGATACCAGGGCATGCTCTACCTTTTCCTTCTGAAAACAATCTATCTCTAGGACTGCGGGGGTCACTCCTGTGGAGGGTACCCGTGGGTGGATTCCAGGTACGTACAGAATCCTCAATCTTGTGCTGCGTGTGTAGAGAGTCATAGCACTGGGCCTGGTGATATGGCACCATTGACTTCTTCCCCTCAAAGCTCTGACTTTTCTGCTCAGAAGTAGTGTGGGAATTCCTCCCCTCAAAACTCTTTTGGGACCCCTTAGGGAACTTTTCTGTAATATCCTGCCCTTCCCTTTCACCCTTCATAGTGGAAAAGGATCCACCCTTTTTGTAATCACTCCTGTGTACCTGCCTGGACACTCTGGTGCAGATCTAGAGATCTGCTTCCTTCCTAAACTCTATAAGCAAAGTGAGCTTGAAATCTATCTCCAAAGTCCTCCTAAGACTGGTGTGCCTGCTTCATGCTATTCCTTAATGTTAGGCGATACTTCTCTGGGATTAGTGCAAATTCAGCAATGAGTGCCTCTTTCATGGGGCCATATGTAACTCAGTCAGCTGCAACTAGGGTCAATAGTGTACCCCTCCAAACGTTGGGAATGTGCTTCCACCAGAACACCCAAGTTCTCCTCCAGGACTATATGCATCTGTAAAACCATCTCATAAGCTGCAAACCATTCATAAATGTCATCCCTCACCCTATAACAAGGCACCAGGATGTGTACCCTGTGTTATACTCTTCTAGACACTTCAACATAAGTCCCATCATGTACACTGACTCAGAGGCTATCCAGGACCTCAAGTCCATCTTGTGCTGGTCCCTCTTGTGGGTTAGGAGGGCCATCTTCTTCTCCAGGGCCAAGATCAACTTTTTCTCCTCCAGTACAAAGGTTGCTGGTGCCTTCTCTTCAGCAGCTAACTTTTTCTCTTTAAGGGCAAGGGTAGCCAGCAGCAACTTCAAGGCCCTCCCCTACTGCCAGTCCTCCAGCTCTGATAGGGACAAACTGTTGGCAATTGGGTTGCATCCCCATAAACATGGGGTATGTCCCCCGGGCACTGGAGAAAAAAGTCCTTCCCAGAGGTTTCAACTTTTTAATATATAGTTCAATGAAATACAATTTTTCCATTGGCTTCAATTTTTAATACTGTTGTAACATCACAATATTATCTCATCCATGTTGCAAGGACTTCAATTCCCAGAATGAGGTGTTTCTGGTATGCTGGTTTCACAAATCCCAAAGTTCTTTAATCCCAATGCTTTTCGGCCATAGGACTTTTCAGGACCAATTGCCACTTAAAGTTACATCATTTTCTACTTTTGTTACTTTTCATGATTAAGATTTTACTTTTAGAAATGTTTATTTATAAAAAAAAAGCTGAAAAGCTGGAGGTGGTAAACTCACACCTTTATTTAGGGGAAATTATAGCAGGTAGTACGAAGAACAAACTTTATATTGAACATAGCTCTGGTAAAGCTACATTGCACACTAATGGTTTGCATATTTTTTTCAGTGCTATGGGCAGAAGACATTTCTTACATCTACTGATGGATTTTCAGGCAAAAATTCCTCCAACCCTGATCTATGCGATTGAATCAAACACTGTTAAGGTCTAGAGCTTTTCAGATAATATTGAAGGTCAGATACTGCGTAAAATATGTAATTGTAACACATTAGTTCCAATGGCAGCAATTAGACTGGAATTTGGCTTGATAAGTTCCTATGTCCAAGGATTATCTAGGGTTTTACGCTGGGGATATCGGCTAAAAAATAGTGAACCAGATTCATTAAGAGGTTTCACGTGTCATGAAATCTTTGTTGTTAAGGCAGGTAAGTACTTGTTTTATCGTGATTTCTCTTTGGCACTACAAATCTTTTGTATACAAGAAGAATCAGTGATCACCCTTCCATCATTTAAATCTCTCTTAAAAACCTTAAATGGCAAAATCTGCTTTATTAGAGATACTTCATTTTGTAAAGTAACGAGAGATTAAAGCTAATAGCCAGGACAAACTCACTGAGAAGTCCACAAAAATACTTATTTTGGAATTTAGAACACAGATCTTGACTTTTGATCACTTAATGTCGTATGAATCTCTTACCTCGAAACGGCTTAAAAGCAAACTGGACCCAGAATTTGAGAAAATGGAAAAACTTGTAATTTGTGTAAGCAGAGCATTCAGACCTTGTTTGCCTGTCCAGCATTGGCTTTGAGTTGTCATCATTGGCTTCGGCCAATGTCTTTACAAAATGGTGTTAAAAATGTAGCTTCAGCGCAACATTATCTTTTTTGTCCAAAAAACAAAGCAGTGTGTGTAAAACGTTTTAATTATTTTAAGGAGTTTATGTATATGTTTTAAATCTTTTACATATTCTCTTAATTTTGCGGTTAACCCCATTATTTTTCATCTTCTAATGAAGTATTAGTATTTTCTCCTTTGTCAGATTGTATTTTGCACATTGATTGGCTGCTATTTAATGTTATTTGCACAATAGGGATATGTTGCATTCGTTTCCCACTATGTTTCTGTTGTTAACTTCAAAGGGATTTTGGATGTATTTTGCACATGAACTGGCTGCTACTGAATTGCTTTTTGCACTGGTTAGGGTATGCTCTTTTATTCCTTTTTCTTGCTGCTAATTCCAAATTGAACTTTTAGCCGAAGCTGAATCTTGGACTCTATTTTACATATGAACTGGCTGCTACTTAATGCATTTTGCACATTCTAGAATATGCTCTGTTATTCCTTTCTTCTTGCTGCTAATTCTATATTGAACTTTTAGCCGAAGCTGAATTTTGGATTTAATTTTGTAAACAAACTGGCTGCTACTTACTGCCTTTTGCACATTCTAGGATATGCTCTGTTACTTCAATCCTCATGCTGCTAATTTTAAATGCTATTTTCTGTTGAAATGGCTATGTCCTGCTGCCCAAATGACTGAAAAATCTTCTCTAAGCACTGAGGTTATTTTTACTTAAATTTACCTGCCATTGTTTAATACAGTCCTAAACAAACCCTATCTTCTACAGTAGAGATCCTGGGCCTCTGTTTCTGCTGTGAGCTAAATAGTTTCATTGCTGAAAATCTTAATTATTTTTCGAATTGGGATAATTGACAATATTGACTGATGTTATCTCAAGGAATTCTTGCCTTGCTAATGCAGGTCTTTGATAATTTTATGACGGTCCATGGAATGAGTTTTGTTATGTTTTATTTCTTGTAATATTATGCATGTACTTTTATGTGGACCTCTTAAGAGTTCCAGATCTTTAATAAAATATTGAATTGAATTGAATTGGGAAGGCACCTCTAATCAAACTCCACAAACAAGGAATCAGCCAACTTTTTAGGGAGAGGCTGCCAAAGAGGCAGAGGCAGGAACAGATACACCAACCAACCATGAGAAATGACAACCCACCAGCAGTGTTACAAAAACAATCTCCAATTTTTTCTCTCTAAAAGACCCATCTCTGCAGCATGGGAGGGTGTTCTCTGCAAAGTTTTGTCATTTGTCCCTGCGAGACATACACATTTTTTACCTTTGAAAACTGAAAAGCTTGAGGTTTACAAAACATGTGTCAGAAGGCTTTTTTCCTGGAGCACAATCCACCACAGAACAGTGAAGCCTCGGAATAAAAGAATAAATCCACTTTTTGTTCTCCACCTAACACCATTCCTAGAGAAGTCCTCATTTTTGAGCAGACAGTGCTTTCCACCATAAATGAATTTGAAAAGAAAAAGGAGTTTGTTAAAATGTTACAAAAGACCAAAGAGATGCCTTGGCCTATTTGCAGTAAGACAAGAACAATCATAATTAAACAGGCAGACAAAGGCAGAGACATTGTCATTTGGTTTGCAGATGAATATAAAAAAGAAGGCGAAAGGCATGTTCTCAATTATGAGTTTTAACACAAGATTGAAGGTGATCCCACCAAGTAGATACAATGTGAAATTGCTGCCATGGTGAAAAAAGAACTTTTGTGGCAGGTTTGATTTGGGATGAAAGAATCTGATTTCTTGACTATAGTCAACCCTAGGCTACTGTTCTCTATTCACTCCCGAAGTTACACAATAATGACAAACAACCTCCAGGACACCCCATAGTGTCTAGCTGTGATTCAGTATTTGAACCCATTGCCAAGTATGTTGATGTTTTTCTGAAACCCCCATGCAGCATGTTCCATCTTATCTTAGAGACAACATGGATTTAATTAATAAAGTAGAGGATCTTAATTTTAGTCCAGAGAATCAGAGAATAGTCACTTTAGATGCTGTGTCACTTTATACCCAGATACCCCAAGAAAATGGGCTTGAAGCATTTTAAACTTAGTTAGAGAAGAGACTAATGCTACATCAAGTTGCTACTAAATTCATTATAGAGTAGCTTGGTTTGCTCTTAAGAACCACTTCAAATTTGGTAAAGAGCTTTATGTGCAAGTGAAGGGGATCACCATGGGTTGTCCCTCTGCTCCAGAATTTGCTGTCCTTTACATGGCTAAATTCACATATAAAAAATATATTTTTATTAGTTTTCAATTAACATCAGGCATATAACACAGCATTACAATTACCCTATATATAACACTGCTAACTCTCTTGCTGCCTTGCCCTAGTATCAGCGCCAAGGTAGCTCCAAGATTGCAATGATACCTACTTCAAGCTTATATGCATCCCAGCCCCAGCAATGTATTGTCTACCCTCTCGGCTATAACTGCTGTTCCCACTAACAATCAAGAGCAATAACAATATAGCAATTGGATAATATATTAGAAAAACTAAAGCCCACCCTCACCCTCACCCTACTCCCTGCCCACCCCTCCCATACCACAGGTGTGCCCAAACTACGTACATCTCAGAAGTGTATGAACATCTAATCCCTCTGTTACAGGGACCTCTGCAATAGCAGTACAGTACAAGCATACTACTATTACAGGCCAACCGTTGAACCACAGGGCACGGCAGTATTACTCTGCTACTCCCGTGGGGCATGGCGAGCCCGTTGGGGTGTCCAAGACCGAACCTACCTCTGAGTCCACCTCCGGCACCTATAATGCAACTACCAGCGCTTCCCACGCCCTCGCTGCCTCCATTGCTTTTTTGTTATCAGTCCGCATGGCCTGTTGAAGTCTGAGTGAACTTTCAATCTGCACCAATTTGAGGAATTCCACCGTCCACCTCCCAAAATTGGGCCCTCGCACTGATTTCCAGTGTGCAGTAATCTCTCTCTTAGCCAACAACAAGCCTAAGTCAATAAACTTGCTTGTCACTTTCATTTTAGAGGTGTGTGGGAACCAATGCAGTAAACAAGTGCCCTGATCACGTTCCATTCTACGGTCTGTGATCCCACAGAGCAGACTAACCACCTCCTCCCAATATGTTCCCAGTTGCGGGCACCCCCACATCATATGCCAAAGGTCTGCCCCTTCCAGACTACAATGTGGGCATTGGGCGGCATCCGTCTCGACATATTGATTGATCTTAGCAAGGGTTAAATATGCCCTTTGCAGAATGAAAAAAATAACCAATTGGAATCTGGCATTCCTAGTGCTCTACCAAGCTCTCCTAACCAATTGGGCCCACTTCTTCTCAGGGATCTCTTTACCCAGGTCTGCCTCCCATTTCCCCTGCAGTGCCCGCAATGGCTCCTGTCCCTCTGTCAGCATACGCCTATAAAGACACGTAATGGCCTTGAAGGTTCCCGCAGCCATCACCACGTATTGGCATGCCATTAATGTCTGTTGTTCTGACAACCCCTCCTTCCAATAATGTTAGATCGCCGAGATTAGGGCGGAGTGTAGCAAATAATCTCCCCTAGGGAGGCCGTATTTGTCCTGTAAGGTCTGAAATGGCAGGAATGTACCATCTTCACCCAGGTCCCCCAGCAGCTGTACTCCCAGCGCCTCTCATTCGGCCAATGTTGCCCAGTCTCCGCCATGCAGAAGGGCAGTACACATAACCAGTGGGATTTCTGGGGCATAAGGGTGGGCAAAGCCAGCTCTATGTTGACTCCGATTCCAACAGGATCTCAGCGTCTGCTCTCTGCTAGTGAGGTGTTCAAGGTGCAGCCGCTAATGAACCACAATAAAGGACAGCACATGGTGCTGAACCCACCTTCCGTCAGGGCCATTCAGGCCCCGGAACTCCGGAGCCACCGCCTGAGTGAGCCTCTTTAGCTGGGCTGCTAAGTAGTATAACTCGAAGTCCGGCATCAGCTCTCGGACGCATTATTGTGGTCAGCGCAACCCTCCGTCTACCAGTCCCCCATATAAATCCCCCAGCCATTGAGCAGAGCGGTTTGAAAATAGAGGCAGGCACCCAGACCGGCAGTGTCCTAAAATAATACAGTACTCGGGGAAGCGCTATCATCTTCAGGAGCGCCACCCTACCTGCCACCAAGAGTGACAAAGTACTCCAAAAGGTAAAGCTGCTCCTAAGGCCTCGCTTGGCCCTACCCAAATTACCCTCCACCAAATCCTCAGGATTATGATAAATGTTGGTGCCAAGGTAAGGAAGACACCTGGGCTCCCAGTGAATCCCCGCTGGGAAGGACCTGCCTCAGACAACCTCACCCGAAACAAGCAAATCTTAATCCAATTCACTCCCAGCCCAGAAACCCTGCCAAAGGCGTGGAGTAACCACTTCACCCCCTCTAAGGCATCCTCCGTATTTGCCCGAAAAATTAATACGTCGTCAGCATATAAGGAGATATACTGCATATTCCCGCAGATATCTAGCCTGGGATAATGCCTCCCCAATCTGGCATGAGCGGCCAGCGGCTCAATGGCAAAGGCAAACAACAGAGGGAAGATCGGACACCTCTTTCGCATTCCCCGCCCTACTAAACAAGAGGGGGAGACCGTTGCTCCTGTCCGCACTCGAGCCGTGACTGCTCTATAAAGAATATCCGTCCATCCCACAAAGGATTCCCCAAGACCAAGCGCGCTCAGAACCCGGAACAGGTATGGCCATTCCAGGCTATCAAACGCCTTTTCAATGTCTACTGAAAGGACTGCTGCCAAGGGCACCGTGCTGTGATCCTCCTCCAAAATGCGGATGAGGCGTCTCACATTAGTTGCCGTGGTGCATTCTGGGATAAATCCCGCCTGATCGCTATGGACCAACTGTCCCATGTATGGGAGGAGCCGCGTCGCAAGGATCCTACTAAGTATTTTATAGTCTGTGGTTAACATGGACAATGGACGATAAGCAGATCTTTGAAGGGGGTCCCCTCCTGGTTTCAGTAGAGGGACAATGATAGCCTATCGAGTAGATGTAGGTAACGGTCCCAAGCCCCGGGCCTCTTGGAAAACCGCCAGCAGCTTGGGGCGGTGCACAGTCAAAATATCGACTACAAAATATCGACTGGACACAATATTGAGTTTTAAATATCGAATGGACAAAATATCGACTGGACAGAATATAGACATCAAAAATATTGTTTTTAAGGTAAGTAATGTAATATCGAATGTTAAAAATATAGACATTTAAAATATCGAAGTATATAATATAGGTTAATAAAATTATCGAATTTTTGATAATGTTGAATTTGTTATAGTGATTTTTATGTTATTATGTGTGTTAAAAGTGTGTATTTATGTTATAAATAATTTTAATTAATGAAATTTTTATTTTTTTATTTTTGCGTAATTTAATTCTGTAGCGGGTTGTGGGTTTATAGGGAAATAGGGTGGGAAGTAATTTAATTATAATTAATTAAATATGTAAATTTATTTATTGTTATTCATTTTTAGTTATTTGTTAATTAATTTATATTTGGTAATTAATTAACTTTTAATTGGCAATTAATTTTAATTAATTGATTAATTGCTAATTATGGTAATTTTACAAATTTATTTTCTGTAGCGGGTTGTGTGTTTATAGGGGAATAGGGTGGGAAGTAATTTAATTATAATTAATTAAATATTTACATTTATTTATTGTTATTCATTTTTAATTATTTGTTAATTAATTTATACTTGGTAATTAATTAACTTTTAATTGGCAATTAATTTTAATTAATTGATTAATTGCTAATTATGTTAATTATACTAATTTATTTTCTGTAGCGGGTTGTGGGTTTATAGGGGAATAGGATGGGAAGTAATTTATTTATAATTAATTAAATAAAACAATTTTTTTAATTGTATTTAATTTGAATTTATTGTAAATTAATATTTAAATGTTAAATTATTAATTGTTATTTTGTAATTAATGTGTATTAATAGTTAAATATTTGTAATAATCAAATTTAATTTGTAATTTTAATTGATTACTTAATATATTATATTAAATTCGTAATTACTTTTAATTAATTTTTGATAGATATTAATTTATATTTATTGAAATAATATATGAAGTATTTAATTTTCCTACTGTTGCACTCTCTGGAGTGGGAATAGTAATTTTTACCTCTACGCTATCCAACGCTTTCCCTACTGTTGCATTCACTGGAGTGGGAAAAGTAATTTTTACCCTTACGCTATCCAACGCTTTCCTCACTGTTGCACCCACTGGAGTGGGAATAGTAATTTTTACTGCTATGCTATCTTGCGCTTTCCCTACTGTTGCACTATTTGGAGTCGGAATAGTAATTTTTACCCCTTCGCTATCCAACGTTTTCCCTACTGTTGCACCCACTGGAGTGGGAATAGTAATTTTTACCCTTACGCTATCCAACGTTTTCCCTACTGTTGCACTCTCTGGAGTGGGAATAGTAATTTTTACTCCTACGCTATCCAGCACTTTCTCTACTGTTGCACTGTCTGGAGTGGGAATAGTCATTTTTACCTCTACGCTATCCAATGCTTTCCCTACTGTTACACTCTCTGGAGTGGGAATAGTAATTTTCACTCCTACGCTATCCAACGCTTTCCCTACTGTTGCACTCACTGGAGTGGGAATAGTAATTTTTACCCCTACGCTTTCCAACGCTTTCCCTACTGTTGCACTCACTGGAGTGGGAATAGTAATTTTTACCCCTACGCTATCCAATGCTTTCCCTTCTGTTGCACCCTCTGGAGTGGGAATAATAATTTTTACCCCTACGCTATCCAGCACTTTCTCTACTGTTGCACTGTCTGGAGTGGGAATAGTCATTTTTACCTCTACGCTATCCAATGCTTTCCCTACTGTTACACTCTCTGGAGTGGGAATAGTAATTTTTACTCCTACGCTATCCAACGCTTTCCCTACTGTTGCACTCACTGGAGTGGGAATAGTAATTTTTACCCCACGCTATCCAACGCTTTCACTACTGTTGCACCCTTTGGAGTGGGAATAGGAATTTTTACCCCTACGCTATCCAGCGCTTTCCCTACTGTTGCACTGTCTGGAGTGGGAATAGTAATTTTAACCCCTACGCTATCCAATGCTTTCCCTACTTGCACTATTTGGAGTGGGAATAGTAATTTTTACCTCTACGCTATCCAACGCTTTCTCTACTGTTGCACTCTTTGGAGTGGGAATAGTAATTTAAACACCTACGCTATCCAACGCTTTCCCTACTGTTGCACTCTTTGGAGTGTGAATAGTAATTTTTACCCCTACGCTATCCAACGCTTTCCCTACTGTTGCACCCACTGGAGTGGGAATAGTATTTTTTACCCCTGCGCTATCCAACGCTTTCCCTACTGTTGCACCCACTGGAGTGGGAATAGTAATTTTTACCCCTACGCTATCCAACATTTTCCCTACTGTTGCACTCACTGGAGTGGGAATAGTAATTTTAACCTCTACGCTACCCAACGCTTTCCCTACTGTTGCACCCAGTGGAGTGGGAATAGTAATCTTTACCCCTACACTATCCAACGCTTTCCTCACTGTTGCACCCACTGGAGTGGGAATAGTAATTTTTACCCCTACGCTATCCAACTTTTTCCCTACAGTTGCACTCTGTGGAGTGGGAATAGTATTTTGTACACTTATGCTATCGTACGGTAATAATTTTGGATATTATTTAATTATATTATGTTAATATATATATATGTTTTAACAAATATGATTGTAAATTTTTTTAATAACTTTCATTAATTATTTAATTATTATAAGTTAATTTAAGTATTTTTAAGTACATTTTAGTAATTAATTTTTACTTTTAATTTAATTTAACACTGTTTTTAATAAAGTTGATATTTTTTAAAACTATATTTTTGTAAATGATATTTTGTACTCGATATTTTTGTACTTACCTGTTTGTAGATACAAACTCGATATTTTGTCTGTAGATATTTTTTCCTCGATATTTTTGCTAGTCGATATTCTGTAAGTTGATATTATGTCAGTGATCCGCTTGGGGCCAATATATCGACGTAAGTCGAATAAAACTCTAATGGCAACCCACTTGTGCCCAGTGTTCTTTTGCGCGCCATATGTTTAATCGCGCCTCGTATTTCTTCCAATGTAAGCTCCCGCCCCAATGAGTCTGCTTGTTCCTCCTCGAGCCACGGCAGTTGCACCTCTGCCAAGAAGTCCTCCAGTGCATCGTCCGTAGCCTGAAGCTTACTCCTATACAGCTCTGCACAGTATTCTAAAAACAGCCCATTGATCCCTCACTGAGTGTAAACCGGCGTTCCCGAGGAAGAGGCCAAGGCCATTATGGGCGTTCCCTTGGCGGCCGGGTTGGCCAACCAAGCCAACAGCGTGCTCGCCCTATCCCGCTCCGCATGTGCCCGCACCAAGTACGCCTTGTGGTCGAAGCAGCGCAACCTTGCTACCTGTGTCGCCACCCCCTCCCTCGCAGCCAAGACCTCATCCCTCGCTCCTGAATTATCATGGTGGGCTCTCTCCGCCTGCTGCAACCGTTGCTCCTCTTTTTCTATGTCTAACAGGAGAGTCTTCCCTCGCAGAACGTTTTATCAACGAAAACATCCCCTTTGCTCACCACATTTCAAATTGGGTGAGATATATTGATTAAATAATTTGCATTTGGATAGGCCAAGAATAATCTTTGAACCAGTATTTCAGCTGGTTGAATAACCGATTGGCAGATATTAAGTATTGTGGGAACAGCAATTGTTCAACCATCACATTTCTAGATGTTGAAAATAGTGGGAAGTTGAAGACTACATTACATACCAAACTGAATGACTGACTGCAACAAAGCTCGCCATTATTCTAGCCATCACCATTGCAGTCTTGGAAACAATTTTCCAACCAGGCAATTTTTAAGAATAAGGCACAATTGTTCTGAAAAAGTAAAATATTTCCATCATGCACAAAATGTATTGGTAAAGCTAAAGGAACGGGGTTAGCCAAAGAAGCTGCTTAAATATTCTATGAAGAGTGCTTGGTGGACGCAACGGGAATCACTGTTGGTTAAAAAAGTAAAAAAGGTGTCTGACCAACTGGTCTGCATTTCAACATTTTGTCCACAGACTAACCAATTCAAGAGGATTATTTTACAAAATTGGCACTTGGTTTTCAAATTTGACAAATCTTTTGAGAGACCTTTGTTCACTCTGAAAAAAGACTGCAGCATTGGAAGCCATCTGCAATTTGAGGCAGCTGTGTAATATGACACCGATGGACGGACACCAAAAATGTCAAACAATTGAAGGGAGTGAGTTCATACATAGGGATATTAAATGGAAACATACTGACTTTTCAAATTGTGAAACCAAGAATGTTGCATATTGGATAAATTGTCCCTGTAACAAGATCCATAGAGGAAAGAGATTACAGAGAATCATTCAACATAAGCCTTTAATAAGACATAGAGTCACAACT
Organism: Lissotriton helveticus; assembly: GCF_964261635.1. NCBI lineage: Eukaryota > Metazoa > Chordata > Amphibia > Caudata > Salamandridae > Lissotriton > Lissotriton helveticus. The sequence goes on from NC_136068.1 coordinate 791,574,169, forward strand.
GCCCCATTAGTCAATCATTGCATAGCGAACCATCATTCAGAAAATGATTTAATTTGGACAGTGCTAGCATTTGTTTTACCAGACCCCAGAGGAGGAGACCTTGAGAGACAACTGATGCAAAAAGAGGCACATCATATATTGCGGTTCAACTCGCGAACAGATGGCCTGAATGATATGACCGAACTTCAGAATGTGTGGCTTGCGGTAGGACACATTCCGCTAAATGCTGAATTCCAGCACAGAAGTTGTGGATAATGCGGACTAAGAATCTGAAAGCTACAGTTCCCTCTACCTCAGAAAAAGAGGCAGTATTATGATGACACAAAAAAGAATAAGGGTACCTACCAGGTGAGCCTGCATATTTCGACACGTTCCTCGTTACTGGTTATAATGCAGATATTTGGAAAGTAGTGTTCACACACTGATGCTTCCCACACTGTGGGTCTTGCAATATACATCATCTCCAATAGTAATTTCTACTGTGAAACACCACACTTCAATTATGAGCCCATGGCAGCAAGTCTACATGAAAGGAAGAATTATAAAATTCTGCACAAGTTCGTGTTATTGATAACTGAATGATTTTGGCTTTTTTCAGTATGATTCATGCACTACAGCCCCCATGACAGATGGTCAGGACCTAACTACATGTCTTTTAAGGCTCCAAGACTAAAGTCTGGCCTACATCACGTCACATAAGGAGAGAGGCTGCATTCAAGTTTTTTTTAAATGACAATCTACTGATCAGGATTTGACCAGATGGCATCCACAGGGAAACTATCTGCAAAAACACTTCATTAAATAAGTAAGCCGTGTTTTGTGTTTTGTTTTTTCGAAAGAGTTCACGGCCTCACCAGGCAATCTTTGCAGGGCATAAACTGCATGTAAGCGACACACTGTTGTCTGAGCATGACATGGTTATTAACCCAGCCAAAGTAGCCCAAGTAGTCGTGCTGGCATTCGGCCACTAACATTTAAACAATGCCGAGATACTATGTTACAAATCCTCCAGGTCATTATATTTGCCTGTGGCTCTAGGACCGCGAGCCCTGGTGGAAGTTAGTGGAGGGACAACTACAATTGGAATAAACTGATGCTTACAATTGAGATGCTGAAACAAGAGTTACCGCTTTTCACTGCGGAATCATAAATGTGTACTTTACAGCTCACTCAAACGAGTTAGACACTTGGTCTGATAGAAGTGTTTTTTCTTAAGGTTTGGAGAATGCAACCATCACGTGTCTAAACAAAAGATTTATCCTCTGCCGAATACAATGCGACTACAGCCTTTTGGATCAAGTAAATACAACCAAGCTTCTTAAATACTGCTTCATTTGTACTGTCCCCATCACTAGATATGTTGTAATGGGCATTTATAAAAGTTTCCTTTAGAATTTCCCAGAACTCATACACATAAGTGACAATTGATTGATTCAAAGATCCATCCCAGAATTTACATTAAGGTAATCTGTGAAGGACATAGAACAATTTCATACCCACCACAAATAATCAGCCACAAACACTAAAGAGGTTCCCATGTTTTTTCTTGTAGTATTCAGAAGTTCTGGGTCTTGAGGAGAATCCCCAAATTGGTATCGGGTTTGACACACGTCAACAGTGTTTAAAACCAGAGAGTGTACTTAAGAGACATCACTGGCTTAGAGAGAATAAGTTGACCGAATGGTATTATAAAAATTGTAACAAAGTCCCTACATGAGTCACGAAGTGATCTCTACTGAACCCTGGTGCCCTGTTTTTCTAAATAATACCAATCTCACAAATAATGTTACCTACATTAATACATATAACAATTAAGATTTCACAGGAATAGAAACACAGTCATATATAGGATAGTGCTGGATTGACAATTGGCAGTATATATAATATGCATGTTATACATAAAAAGACATAATAGAAGAATAATAAAAAAATAATAAAAAAATTAGAAAAAAGGAGATAGTTTATGCAAAGTAGTACAAATTTATTTAGCAATGTTATCGTCTTTTTGTTATCACTGGCAAGATCACATAATAATTTAGTTCTAACATAAGCAAACATTTGATTTCAGATTAATGAACATATAACGCCCAGAGATTGAATATACTCTTCGTCTCATCATCTTATGAGCTCCTAGACTGATCCAAGTCCTAGGATTTTTACTGACCTCAGGTAACTAGCCATGTGGTTTTATATATCTCATATAGAGACAACCCCCACCAGTCACAATAGCCATGAGGGCCTTCAGGTGTAATTATTAGACACCGTCTAACATAAGTAAACATTTGATTTCAGATTAATGAACATATAACGCCCAGAGATTGAATATACTCTTTGTCTCATCATCTTATGAACTCCTAGACTGATCCAAGTCCTAGGATTTTTACTGACCTCAGGTAACTAGCCATGTGGTTTTATATATCTCATATAGAGACAACCCCCACCATTCACAATAGCCATGACTTTGATGGTATCCCAAGGGTGACCTGGGCTTCTGTTTTTTGATAATACCAATACCGTAACCTACTGGAATTATTATGTTTAGTTTGTGGTAAGGAATAGAACATGTCTAAAAAGATATAGAGTGAGATTTTGAGACAGATGTGTTTAATGATATAGTGATGTTTTTGGAGTAAGTTTGTGCAGAAAAAACACATCATGTAGATACAAAATATTAATTGTCTGTTTCTTCTTAGAACTGGTCCTGAAGAAGGTTTTTATTCAAATCCCCAACCGAAACGCTGCGTCTACCCTTGTTCTGATGAACATTTTAACGATTGTTTTTGATGTTTTTATAAATTGTTTTTGAATGTATTTGTAATATGTACTGATCTTGCCAGTGATAACAAAAAGACGATAACATTGCTAAATAAATTTGTACTACTTTGCATAAACTATCTCCTTTTTTCAAATTTTTTTCTAATTTTTTTATTCTTCTTCTATTATGTCTTTTTATGTATAACATGCATATTATATATACTGCCAATTGTCAATCCAGCACTATCCCATATATGACTGTGTTTCTATTCCTGTGAAATCTTAATTGTTATATGTATTAATGTAGGTAACATTATTTGTGAGATTGGTATTATTTAGAAAAACAGGGCACCAGGGTTCAGTAGAGATCACTTCGTGACTCATGTAGGGACTTCGTTACAATTTTTTCAAGCACTCCCCCTGGTCCCAGACCTTAAACAGTAGGGGGCCTCCATCATTTTTATTTGTCGAATGGTATTATAGACACATTCCTGTTAGCAGCCAGTCTTTATACAAATTGTTTTAGTACCATCTGGTTATGGCCCAATAGTCAGGAGTTAGTAATATTGCCTAAATATATGTGAGCTTCCGTTGGGTGTTCAAATTCAAAACTGGGGTACACCTGTCACTGTTGTTGATATGCAATTTGTTGTTATGTTTCCTTTTGTGAACCACATGTGATAGTGATATGTTTTGTTAAATGTCATGTGGGTGATTAATATAAAAAAAAGCTGATGTACTGTTTTTATGTATGTTTGTAGGTCCACTGTCTATGATTGTGCTCAGAGAAAATAATTGGAGATTTTTGACTAAGAAGTAAATAAATGGTGATCGCATGAATTTATTTGCACAATCTCAAAGTTAATTATTGAATGTGCGAAAGGATCGTTATCATATTATTTGTGATAATAACTATACTTTCAGCATAGGCCAGTTCAACCTCTGTGTTACCAAAATCTTAAGGTGCAAAAATGAATGTAAGAAAAAAATAAAATGTAATCCAATTAAAAAAACAACAGCCAAATAAAATTCCCAAAAGTCATTTATTGCTGTCAATTTCAAAAGCAATTTTTAATTTTAACATAAATCACTGGCGGCAATGCAAAACACAAGTGCTGGATCCCACTACTAAACACCAAAGTAAGACATCGGATTATTATTTGGGATGGGTGAAAGAGTATTTGCAACCCTTGTCAGGGTAAACCCTTACAGACACTAGATAGGATTAACTTAGGGCAAAGTGTAAAGTATTTATGAAGTACTACACAGTAACATACCCAAAATGCAAAATAATACAAACTGAACTAGAAAAATAACATTTCGATATTACTTAATGACACCAAAATGACAAAAATCCAATCAGGAGAAAAAGAGTTATGAGTTTTCAAAGATTAAAGTGAAAACAGTGCCAAAAAGCACAACACACCAGTAATAGTGTAGGGTTGTGATAGTCTGGGACCTAAGTGTAATTTGAGGATGACCAGAATGGATCATGGTTCAGATACACCAACAAAGTTCATCCTGATCAACAATTTTATCTTCTGACTTAGGGCCAGATGTAGGTAATTCCGATTTACCTACTCTTAAATACCGAATCATACCGATTCGGTATTTAAGAGTAGGTAAATTGGAAGTAGGCAGATGTAGGTAATTTTTATTTTTCAATTGGGGTGCTACAGGGTGTCAAAGTGAAACCCGGTTCCCCCTGCCAGGATTCGGTATTTACCGATTCTGTAAATACCGAATCGGTATTTCCCATTGATTCCTATGGGCCTTGAAGCCCATAGGAATCAATGGGAAATACCGATTCGGTATTTACAGAATCGGTAAATACCGAATCCTGGCAGGGGGAACGGGGTGTCACTTTGACACCCTGTAGCACCCCAATTGCAGGCTTGTGTGCCATGTGGCACACAGACATGCCCTAAGGGCATGTCTGTGTGTCACATGGCATAGGTGTACATGCACAGATGTGCATGTACACAGGAATTCGGTATTTTACCACCCAATAGGATTGGGTGGTAAAATAAGAAATCCTAAGGGCCTGTGGCACTGCAAACTGTGCCACCTACATATGGATTAACAGATTTGGTATATTTACCGATTCGGAAAAATACCGAAGTGGTAAATTTACCGATTCGGTAAATATACCGATTCTGTAAATTCCGAGCCACCTACATGTCAAAAGCCAAATACCAGTCGGTAATGGCCGAAATCGACCGTTACCGACCGGTATTTGGCTACCTACATCTGGCCCTTAGCCTTTTAGGTCCACTTCTAAAGCCCCGCAGGACCTGAGGGGAGCCTCTTAAATCCCCACAGGGCATCTGCCAGAGGTCAACAGCCGGGTCTAGTGTGGTTCCAATTGCCACTGCTCTGCTGGACACTTTCAGGAAAGGGCCTCTTGCAGCTTGTGTCCCCCTTAAGCCACATAGGAGGTCAGCCAACTGACCTTTGGAGTCTACCTCTTCTTCCTGGGCACAGAGAGCAGGCCCAGTTCTCGTCTGGTGTTCCACAAGTCCAGAAATTGTTTTGTAGTGGCTGCCTAGAGATGCCAAATGTATGCCTTGCCAACCTTACTCACATTTGCAGTAGTTCCTGTTTGCTTTAGTGCAACCAAAATGCAATGTGTGGTGGAATTTTCAAGATGGCAAAAGTCTTTATCCACACTAAACCTGGACTCTGAGGGCTGGGGCTGTGTGGAAAGTGTACTGTGGTAATCCTAGAGTCCTCCCAAATCTAAAACTAAAATCCACAGGTACCCTACCCACAGCAAACTCAGAGACAGATGTCTTGTAGTACACAAACATAGCCCTCCAGCAAGCAGACAGCGGATATGCACAAATTGCTTTGTCATCCTGGTATTTCCCTTTCAAGTGCACCCCAAGTGTTATATGTAAACCCAGAGATAGAAGTCTGGTAGGACAAAAGCAGTGTTCTTAACCAACCCGACAGTGGATACATAAGAATTTTCTTGACATCCTTTTCTTTCAATTTCAAGTGTTTCCCAAGTGTTATATGTGAACCCCACACACTTGTCAAACAGGATATGACACTCAAACAGGATGTGAGTCTGTTGTGTCAAAAATGATGAAAGGAATCCCCACCATCCATATTCTATGAAGTTCAGTAGAGTCGCCTCTGCCCATTGAGGTCAGCCTATTGTTTTCTCCCAGGAGCATTTCATACCTTTTTCATGTCTATTCATGGCTAATCACTGGCTGAAAGAAACTGTAGAATCAATGAAAATTAGCATCCAAGGACTTCAGGCAGGGAAAATACCACTTTCTAAAAGTTATGTTCCCTAAATACATATAAAAGAATCAGAATTCACATTGAATTGGATTTTTAATAACTATTAAAAGTTGTTGTTTAATAATTTTTTTAGCACACCCAATTCCCAAGAAAGAGTATTTTAATCTACTCAAATGTCCTACTTAGGACAGCTAGGCCTGCCACAGTGAAAATAACTTATGGGTGCTAGTCACAGAAAGGACACATTAGGATTACATTTCTACGTATCCTCTTTTTAAATACCATGCACACTGCCTTCTGGGCTAGTAGACATATTTAGAGCTGACATATTAATAATTAAAAGGAAGGTTTTTCCCTGTCAAAGGGGTTTGTATTCACTGGTGTCTGGCTATGTTTTCCACTGTTACAGTCAGGCTGCAATGGTACGCCTGAAGCCATGTTTGCTCTGTCACTACAGTGGAAGGCACAATAGATGCTGCAGTACACTAGTGGAATTTAATGTTCAGGCCCTTGTGTACATTTTGTACCATATGCTAGGGACTAAGAGGCACGTTGAATATACCAATAAAGAGTATGTTGATTCACCCATGTTTAAAGAGAAAGTCCAGGCACTTTGCCATTCGTTAGCTGGGATACAACTCACAGTTCTGAAGCCAGGAATAATACAGGGTCCAGCAAAACACAAAACAACTGAGATGACCAAGCAAAAAAGTCTGATTTACTACAGGGTGCTAATAAACATTTCAGAGACATATAAAATCACTTTAACCAAGGTACATATTGTCTTTTCGAGTTTGCAGATTTCATAGTTATATCTTTCATATAAGACACTTATAAGAAATTTCTCAAGTCTTGTGGAAGTGAAAGAGTGGCTAGAGAATTTTGTAAAAGATCCAAAGAGGAATACCAACAATTCTTTTAAATTAGATAAGACTCCCCATTGGTTATTCTGTGGTGAACTCCACACCTTGGGCCTGATTTTGATGCAGTTAGGAAGGCCTACTAATGGCATTTGCTCCTTCCGAATCGGGAACATGTCTTTCCAACCAATTTGGAAATGTTTCCCACAGAGTACAATGCGAGTTAGGCATAAGGAATGTCCCAATCCGAACCCGATGGCATTCAGAATGACCAAGCCGTTCGGAGCAGAATCGTATGTCTCTATGGGACGCGTTTCCTAACGACCAAGTATGATGCTGGATTCAGACAGCCTTTCCAAATCGTGCCGTCCGACTTAAATCAGCAGTTGGAATCAGACTTTGGGGCCCCTTAGTGGGCTCCCCAGCACCTGGAGCCTTCCCAAATGGGCCTGTGGGTGTACCCAAGGGTCCCCCCTAACCAGCCATGCACAGTGTGGCAAGCTCCAGGGGGTGCCTGCCACAAGGTGCATGATTTTCCCCAGCAACCCCGTTCTTCACTGGGAGCCTATACATTTGGTCAGAACATAGGCTCCCATTAAAGTCAACGGGAGTCCGACCCAATTGTATCTGAAAGCATCCGAATACATCGTACTCGGTCGGTCGGACTTTTCTGATCCGAGTGGGTCGAAAACCATTCTGAAACCCATTCAGTTGCGAAGATTTCCTAACCCTATAGAGTCGGGCACATAGTCTGAGTGAATTGCTGGAGGATGCCAGTGGGGTTCTAAAAAAAAAAATTCACATAACAAAAAATGGAAAGCTAGAAGACAAGTTCATAGAAAGAAATAAGTTAGCATCAAAGAGAATCAATAAAGGTAAATGGAAGAACAATAGCTATAATTGCAAACCAAAATAATTACAATTAATAAAAGTGACAGTTTTTATCTATGTATGTGAACCAGAAGTATTTTATGGGGGGGGAACAAAAGTCAGAAATTACAGGGTGCATTAAAATCTAACAGTAAGATTTTCCCTCGATAAATTTCAGCAGGTCAACCCTGCAGAAATTCACTAGGTTCAAAAGGCCTACCAACTACTGAAACATGCTGATTTTGTTGCAGACAGCATCAAAATGTACATGTTATGTCCTATTTTAATGACAAGGAAACTAGTCCTGTTGGCTGAAACCAGAAGAAAGTAATAGCTCTACTCCGAAAGTGTAGCATGAACTATTATTGAACAGTGGATATAACCAATATAATTTGGAAGTCACTAAAAATCAATGTTACTGATTGAAATGGTTGATAATAGGACCGGTTCCATCTTTAAAACAGGAAATTGAGAAATATAAAGTGTTCTGCAACTGCGTGTGAAAAAACGGAGATAATGATGATTGATGCCAAACACTAAAAAAACAATTCTCTGTTTAAGAAGAAATAACTACTTGGAATGAATGATCCCTGGTGATAATTACGTGCGGCATCCCAGCGAATGATAAGACCCTTGTGCCCAAGTGGTATTGAGCAAGAGTTTATATTGTGTATGAACTCTGCAAAACATTAAGGAATTGCTACATTACCAATGCTAAAAACATTTTAGAATGATGCTGATATGACAAATCTGTTCTTGTGAAAGCACATGAAAGAATCCTCAGGAAAGATGAAAACATGTATTAAACCTAAAATAGGCAGTTCCACTGGGGTAAAGTTGACCCTGTCAATGATTACTACAGGCATTGCAAATGGCAATGATTTGTTCAAGCTATTTAGAAAAACACTGAGGGAGCAATCTATTCTGAGGGGTGCAATGCCATGAAAAGCACAAATGCTCTACAGCACTTATAAGGTTGAAAACTATGTGCAGAAAACTACAAAAATGTGCTGTGAGAATGGTCTCCTTCTGAAGCCATCATCACCATTAGAAGGAGGTCCGCACCTAAGAAGGGAGACATTTTTTAAGCAAAATGGCAGGAACTGGTTCATGGATAAGTTATGTGTTTTCATTTTGAATGTTAGGATTAGCAACCCAGAGGTGTCAATGTGGAGGAGGCAGGATGTATTGAAGGGAGATAGAGGGGTACCTAGAAGGATTGTTTCTGTGTGTTGGCATTGTGTCACTTATATTTTGACAATTTTGGACTTGAAATAGGTCTTCCCCATGTTGTTGGTTTGGAAAGAACATCAGGAACAAACAACTATTGGTTGAAGCTGAAATTTTCCTTCACTTGATTAGATGTTTCATTAATACATAATTGGTCCTTTTCACAAACTGCATTTTTTCTTATATTTTACTACTAACTACCAAAGAATGCTATTCACAAACCTACTCGTGGAGGTCTAAGTCTGTGCCTCGCCTATCTTTTATGTGCCGAGATCCCTGCCCCACTGCGGAGATCTCGGTCCACGTAAGTATATGTTTAATACTAAACATGGAAGAACCAGAGGGGAGTGGGCGAAAATGGGGAATGCTTACATTCCTATTCACAAAATGTCCTCCTAGAGTTACTACAGCCAAATACGACCCAACGTAGACATAAGTGTACTCCATCTCAGAGCTGGAGCACGTCCAGCATTGCATAAGGCCAACCACAGCTACTGCGGCACCCTTAATGAATATACAGCCAGATTCATCAAGCCAAAATCAGCTCGAAAAGGGCCAGATTCTGAGAATCTGGCCTTTGCAAGCGCTATTTTTGCACTTGGGATTCATGATCCCAAATGCAAAAATCGCAAATCTAGAAATCGCTAAATTGTGAATAATTGCATTTAAGGAATCTCAATTTAAAATCCCTAAATGCAATTCATGTACCATTTTAAAATTGCGATTTTGCAATCTGGGGCCGCTATTTATCGCGAAGTCTAACTACGTGGTAAATAGCGAAAACACAGAAAAATGCACTTTAGTGCATTTTTCTAAGTTGTATGTTACACACACAACACCAGTGTACATTACCATTTCAGGGGTGCTACAGGGTGTCCTTTGGACACCCTGGCACCCTTGAAATCGCTTCCTTATTTGCGATTCGCTAATTGCTAATCGCAAATAAGGAATGACTCCCCATTCATTCCTTATTTGCGATTAGCAATTAGCGAATCGCAAATAAGGAAGCAGTAGAAATCGCAAAAAATATTGCGATTTCTACATGCATTTCGTTTTGCAAATCTTTAATAGTGATTCCTTAATATTCGCTATTAAGAACTCGCAAAACAGGACTTTGATGAATCTGGGGGATAAAGACTTAAAAAAAAACCGAATGTTTTGAGTTTCAAAGGCACTAGTTGTCGGCCGCTATCATTAAGAATATAATTAAGTATGTTTCCACATTGTGAAGAAAAGGAGGTCTATGTATTTTTGTTGTCGGGCTACTGCCCATATCTGCTTTAAGATGTCAGGGTCTGATTTCAACAAGGCATTCTTTCGTCTCTGTATAGTGTTTTTGAATTTTACCCTTGTTGGCTTCAGGATGGAGAGAGCGTCTGAACTTCTGAAGAGCTGATACGAGCTTCGGGCTTCTGTTGTTTCTGAATGGACCATTTAAAATGCCCACAATCAAAACTCTGAAAGGGGAGGGGATTGAATATTGTTCTCAGGTAGGTGGATCGATGAATGCCAAAATGATAATATGCGAAGATCAGTTGCATACTAGGTTAAATCATTGTTTGAAGAAGCCACAGGGAGTAATAAAGGCTGGGCAAAGCATGCTATTTATTTCTTTATTGTTGAAAGGTATTGATAAAGGGGCCTTGACGGATAGATGCTATATTCTTACATTAACATTTAGCACATAAATATGTGGAGAGAGTCAGTCCCGGCACATGCATAGTAATGGAATTATATTTCTGGGACGTCGTAATAATTGCAGCATTAATTCAGTTGTGAAGCAGAAAACTCAACATCAGTCATGCTACTGATTTTTAGAATGATGCAGAATGAACGTATTAAGTGGTGAAGCTTAGAGAAACTTGGAGATTCAGCATGTGAACAAGAGATAAAATGCCAAAAAGCTCCTTAAGTACATTTAGTGCTTTGGGATGCATGCCTCACAGCAGCCTCTAGAATTAACAACTGCGCTGAAAGGTTTAGTTGTGGAAGAAGAGAGGAGATAGTGAGTGTAGGAACTGCCAACAGTGGACAAAGGTCTCTGATTTATATTGTATATACTTCTCACAGTACTCTTTGAGTCAGAAGACTGATGGGCTGACGGTCGCGCGAGCGCGTCGACCAAGATGGCCGCCACCACAGGAGCTCCGTGAGTTCGCCGGCTTAATTAGCCTTCTAACGACGAATTTTCAGTCAGGATATTTTGTTTTCTAGCAGCGCTGCCTATCTATACCTGATTCCTACCTTGAGACTGCTTTTTGGGCGATTTTATCGTGGGGAAGTGCTTCAGCTGGCTTCTTGCTTGCTCTCCCCTGCCTCTGCTTCAGTTACTGCCGGTTTGCTTTCCCTAGGGGGCGGAGTAATTACAAAGAAAGGGCCTGGCTTGGGCCTAGCCACACCCACGACTCAGTTTAGCTGCTGCACCAGCCCTTCTCAAGAGCTTTTTGGGGATTTCATGCCTTTTTTCCCTCATATTTACCAAATTTTGAGGTGTTTTTTCGTATTGTGTATTTATTTGGCGCAAAAGGTTATTTTTTCACCTCAAAAATGGAAAATAAAAATTTGGCTGCTCCTAAAAGGAAAAAACAGGTTTCACCTACTCCATCCAAATCTAGTGCTAATGACTCTTCTGAACAGTCACTTAATCTAATTTTGGAGGAAATTCAAGCGCTGCGCATGAATACTGATACAATTGCGACTGAACTGAAAAATATTCGTAAAGACATGGCTTCTACGTCTATGAAAGTCTCTGATAATGCTATCAAAATTCAGGACAATAAAACTAAATTGGATTCTTTCACTCCCTTAGTGAGTCAAATAGTACCATTGCGTACTCATTTGCTGGAGTTGGAAAACCGTAATAGACAATACAACCTTCGTATTTTCAACCTTCCTGAGGAGATTGAGGGATCGGACTGTCGCTTATATTTAGAATCTCTGCTACCTGGCCTCCTGAACATTAAATTCCCTGAAAAATTTGAAGTGGATAAGGCTCATAGAATCCCTTCACATAGAAATCCTCGCCACACTAAGCCCAGGCAAATGATCTTTAAGGTTCTGCGACACCATCACTTGGTCCTTATCAGGAAAGCAGCAAGAGACATTCCTTCACTCTTGGTAAATGGTTGTAAAATCTTCATTCATCAAGATTTTGCTAAAGAAACTGTTGCTATTCGCAAGGAATTTTCCTCTTTCCGCCCACAATTGAGAAGCCTTGGTTTTAAGTATGGTCTATTTGATCCTTCTACGATGAGAGTTTGGAAAGACTCCTTTTCTAAATCTTTTCACCGTCCTGAAGATCTACGTCTCTTTCTGGAACAGCAAGCCTCATCGTCAATGGACACTCATGATCCAGTTACTTGACTGTTCATAATCTGATTTATCCTGATATTTGAATTTTTCTCTCTTCACGGGCTCCAACGGTTTTCTGGCCATGCTTGCGAAACGGGTGTGCGTCTCTGTATTCTTCTTTGTGTCTTTGTTTCTTGTTTGTCAATTTTCATCCCTTTTGTGTCTCTTCCTTTTGTGTCTTTCCTTTTCTTGCTCTATACTTAGAGTCGCTCTTTTTCGTGGCTATTTTTCATTTCCTCTTCTTCTGATTCAATCTTCTATCCTCTTCCTCCTAACTCCTAATGGCCGATACTCACAATGTTAAAATTGTTTCACTTAACGTTAAAGGTTTAAGGCATCCAGTTAAGCGTACCAAAATCTTGGATTATTTGGGTATGTGCAAAGCTGATATTTGTTTTATTCAAGAAACACATGTTGATGACAAAATTTTAAGCTATATGAAGAAAAAGTGGGTAGATAACATTGTTTCTTCTCCTGCGCTTGACAAGAAAAATGGTGTTGCTATTTTATTTGCAAAGAGGTTGCACTGCCAGGTTCTTAGTAAGTTCACGGATGCGGAAGGTAGATATGTAGTGGTTAAAGTTAAAATTTATGATTCTACGTTCTTTTTGCTTAATATATATGGCCCTACGGCTGACGACCCCTCTTTTTGGTCTAAGTTAACATCTGAAGTTCTGAAGTTGGGACAAGTTCCTTTAATTGTAGGGGGAGATTTCAATGTGATTATTGATCCGTTACTTGATAGGCTCTCCACTTCAAAATATCGACCTCCTAAAGTTTTTCATGCCTTTAGATCTTTCCTTCATACAACCAAGTTGGCTGATATCTGGAGGCTACATTTTCCTACTGATAAAGAGTTTTCCTTTTTCTCTAATCCCCATAATTCGCACTCCAGGATTGATTATTTCTTGCTTTCGCCTTCCCTAATTCAATCAGCCACCAAGCCTATTATAGGTACCATTGATATTTCGGACCATGCCTTAATTTCTTTTGTCTTAAATATTTCCTCAACTTATGCCAAGCAAAGTCGTTGGCGTATGAACACGAATATAGTACTTAATGATAAAAATAAGTCTAAACTTTTACAAGCTGTTCAAGACTATTTTTTATTTAACCCTGATGGCTCGACTTCCATTGTGAATAGATGGGATGCATTTAAAGCTTTCATTAGGGGTACCTCTATTTCTATTATGGCCCATGAGAACAAACAATTTAACGCTAATATTAAACATTTGGAAAAGCAAATTGCTAAGTATGAACGATTATTTATTTCCTCTAGTGACCCTCAATTTAAATTTAAATTACAAAAGCTCCGTTATGAATTCAATGCTACACTTAGTACTAGAGCTGGAATCCAACTTACGAAGTCTAACGCAAAGTTTCGGAAAACTTCTTGCAAATTATTTACGTATCAAGAAGGATAAAACTCAAATAACTTCAATTCATGGTCCTCAAGGTCAAGTTGCTACTTCCCATGATGCTATTGTCCAGGAATTTTTACGTTTCTATTCTAACCTATATAGTCAACCAGCCCCCTGTAATGATTCTTTAATTGATTCCTTTTTAAATAATTGTAATTTACCTCAAGTTTCTCCCTCAGACAGAACGGGCTTAGATTCTCCAATTACTTGTGATGAGATTTTACTTGCTATTAAGTCACTTCCCAAGAATAAATCACCTGGCCCAGATGGTATCCCAGCTGAGTTTTATAAAGAGTTTCAATCTCACCTTTTGCCTTATTTAAGTGCACTTTTTTCCCATTTTGGTTCCTCTGGCACTATTTCAGGCTCCTTTACAGAAGCTCTGATTATTGTTCTGCCCAAACCTGATAAAGATCCTACTCAAGTTGCAAATTATCGCCCCATTTCCCTAATTAATCAGGATTGTAAACTTTATGCTAAAATCCTTGCCACTAGATTGGCTCCCATCCTTCACTCAATCATTCACCCAGATCAATCTGGTTTTATGAAACATAGGTATTCGGCCAACAACACTAGGGCACTATTACATGTTATTGAACAATGTCCACATCTTGCTTCCCCTGCGGGTGTGATGGCTTTAGATGCGGAAAAAGCTTTTGACAAAATTCATTGGCAATTTTTATTTAAAACCTTATTATCTTTTAATTTTGGTACCCATTTTATTTGTATTATTTCTGCTTTATATTCTGCCCCTACTGCTCGTTTGTTTATTAATGGACAAATTTCCACTCAATTTCCCCTCTTTAGAGGTACTAGGCAGGGGTGCCCCCTTTCCCCACTGTTATTTTTATTAGGAATTGAACCTTTTCTTAATTATATCCGACTTTGTGATAATATTCAAGGTATTGCGATAAATGATGTCACTCTTTAAACTTTAGCCTATGCAGATGATGTTTTGTTGTTTATTAGTAATCCTATTTCCTCTGTTCCTTCACTATTGGATATTATTGACAAATACTCAATGGTTTCTGGTTATAAGTTGAATGTAAGTAAAACAGAATTTTTTCCTCTGAATGCTTTTTGTACCCCGGATATGTTACCAAACACCGATATTTTATGGCAGAGCAGTAAACTGAAATACTTAGGCATCCTATTTGCCTCCTCGTTGCCAGCCACTTTAAAACTTAATAGTGATTTTATACTTGATTATATCAAAGACAAATCGTCCAAATGGTCGCCCCTTTATCTCACTTGGTGGGGTAGAATGGAGGCTATAAAAATGAATATTGCACCAAAAATTTTCTACTCATTAGCCATGATTCCTACTCAATTTCCTCTCAAATTTTATAAAACTATTGATAAACTGTTATCTAAATTTTTATGGTCTAACAAGGTACCTCGTATTGCTTACAAGAAATTGAAATTTCCTAAATCCCAGGCTGGTTTTTCCCTTCCGGATTTTTACCTCTACCATAAAGCTTTTATTTTGAAACAAAGCGCCTTATGGTTTACAAATTCACATGTGGTGAGGCCTCCAATTTGGTTTGATATTGAGTCTTCGATTGTTCGTCCTTTTCCACTCCCCTCTTTGATATCAATGTCCTCTGTCTCTAAGGTCGTTCATCTATCATCTATAATCAAATCCTCTAGATTGATAATTAATGATTTGGATTCTAATTTTGAGTTACCTTTGCTCTCTACAATCCACTTGTCTTTGTGGCATAGTGCTTTACTTAAGCTAAACAGAAACATAAATTTTTGGTCCTCATGGATGTCAAAGGGAATTTTTTATCTGAAAGATGTGTTTTGTGGAAATGCCTTTATTCCTTTTGAACAACTACGGTTGAAATTTGATCTCCCAGCTTCGGATTTCTCCAAATACCAATCTTTATGTAATTCGATTTTGGACTCCTTTCCCAATGGTATTCCCACGTCCACCACTAATGACCTATTGATTTACCTTACAGCTGTTACATCCTCCCCCAAAGCTGTCTCTGTTTTTTATAAAAAATTCACTTCCTCCCGGGGCTCAAATGTTGGTGCAATATCATCTTTCTGGAATGCTGAACTCTCTCTTTCCCTATCAGAAGACGTATGGTCCTCCATATGGCTGAGTAGTATCTCTGGATGGCTTCCGGTGTCTCTTTATCAGACTAATGCTTATGTTTTATTTAATGCCTTATGGACCCCATCTCGATTATACCAGGCGAAATTGTTAACATCTGATGTTTGTTGGCATTGCAATTCGAGTTCTGGGGTACTTCGTCATATGTTATTTCAATGCCCAGTTATTATGAAATTTTGGTTAGAAGTATGGAATGTCATTTTGAAAATTTTGCCTTTGCAAGATGATATTTCTTATGCTATGTTAATATGTAAATCGGTTGCCCTTTCCCATCCTCTTAATGAGGCAGAAGCTAAATTATTTAATTTTTTAATCACAGCTGCTTTAAAATCCATTACTTTTTGTTGGAAAGATGCTTCTTCTCTTTCAGTGCAGGCTTGGTGGTCATGGATTATCTTTACGAGAAAAGGTGCCCAGCTGTCTCTCAAAGGAGTTATTCACAATTCGCAGTCATTTCAATCTTTTTGGTCTCCTATTGACTCTTATGTTCTGCATTGATATGATTCAGTCTCATTTTATGTATTTTACTGATTAATTTCCATTACTTTACCATCCTTTTTGTTTTCAATATGATTGTGACTCTATATTGTTTTATTTTATGATAATGCGATATGTACTTCCCATCGCCCTCCCCTCCCCTTTCTCTTCATTCCTATTTATTTTTGGCTACCTATATTTGATGCTGATTTTTTCACTATTTACGCATGTATGATTTATTCCTTCTGTATTGTATTTGTCTACTTTTTCTGTTTGCAAAATAATTTAATAAAATCATTTTGAAAAAAAAAAAAAAGAAGACTGATGGGCTCTTGCTCTGATATATAACATGTAATCAGTATCTTGAGACAACCACCAGTGAATCAGAGAATGTGTGTTGTCATGTACAGTGTTGGCATCAGTATGGTGGTTAGTAGGTTTAAAACACTTGAGATTGTTTAGTCTCAAAATGTTGGCAGGTATGCTGCAGTTTGATCTTAAAATAAGGAGTAGTTTATCTTTTAGTGATGGACTTGGGATTCTGACGTCGGCCTACTACTAACGTGGCCAAAGGCTTGTCTTGTGGAATTTGACATGCAGTTCACAGTCTTCTAGGCACAGTTCTCCGCAGTGTCTTTTTAGCTAAGTAGCATGGGACTTGAAAAATAGCGACACCATTGGCATCCACTGAATAGAACCACTGACTAGCTTGCGTGACTTACATCCATGGACCGAGAGAGGAACATGGTATGGGGAATGGGAGGAGACAACACATTGTACATGGGAGTGGGCTGAGTAACTGAGGTGTGAGCCAACAGGTGGTTGTTTACTCTCAAAGCACTACATTATGATTGGTAATAGCAATGTACAGCTGCAGCTGTATGCACCCAACTCAACCCAGGACTTGGAGGAGCTAGGGGAGGGGGGACATAAGGGGCTATCTACATCCCACTAAAGCATGGATTCTGGCTCTTCCCTTGCTGAGTGTTAGGATCATGGGGCATGAGCTGAAAAGGAGGGACGGCATTCCTTGCACTGCTGTAAACTCCAGGAGTTTCTGATCTCCAAGGTTGTGAATTCTAATTTGTCGATGGGTGTCGAGCCATGCTGGTATCAGTCGTGGAGACTCCAATGTCAGAGGTGCTCCAGCGATGTAATGCCTAGATGAGCTCTATGGAGGAACTTATAACATTCTGATACAGACCAAACTCTCTATTAAAAACAACATTAGCAGGGTAGTATGGGGACTGGTTAAGTGGAATATTAAGGGATTACTTCCTGTGAGACACCTAGAAGAATAAGTCCATTGACTTTGCTGTCCAGTCAAAAGGTCGTATGGCAATATAGCAGTATATGCAGCTGAAGCTTTTGCCAGGTTTGTTGGAACTTGTTATGGGCTTGCCTCACAAACTTTAGAATTCCCGAGTTGATCATTAATGCTCAATAAATGATATATTGCAGCCCCTAATCTAGAGTATGGTAAACAAATTACTAACACAGACATTCTAAATATAAATGGGACTTCGACAAGGATGCCAACCTTTACCAGTTTTGTTTCATTTATACGTGGAATCTCTTGCTAAAAAGCTGTGTCTGAATAATATTATTACCCCATTTGAAGTTCAAGGTGTCAGTAAAAATGTGGCTCTATATACGCACGTTTTAAAGACATACACTTATGCCCCTGAGCCATCAATAAGGAGGTTTGATCAGGTAGCAGGTGAATTTAGGAAGCTGGCGGGATATTCACTCAATCATGGTAAAACGGAGGTGATGTCTTGGAATGTGCAAGCACAGGGGATACAGGCACGAAGTTAACTTTTGTATTTAGCAACATTCCAATGACCTTTAAATCCCAAGACATTCAGAAGATGTAGAGTGACATTAATTCTTTTATGTGGACTACTAAAGTTAATCGAATAATTTGGAAGAAATTGATAAAAGAAAAATGAGGAATGAGGGCTGCAGCTTCCTGATATTCAACTACATTGTTTGGCTTTCCTGCTGAAATTATTCATGTCACTAATGCGGGAACCAGGGGACACGGATAGAGGCAGATTAGGGATAAAAGAGGGGTTTATGCATACATTTGGATTACCCATGTACTTAAAGAAGGTAAGACTAACAGTCTTGGAGGCAGCTCCTAAGTTGTGAAGTAAGCTCTGGTCTAAATTTAACATCTCATATTTGAAAATAAATTATCTTTCTACCGTGCATAGGGCCTATTGGACCCCCAAAAATATGGCAAAGTGGAGGAGGTCTGATGAAGCTGACCATTTTTGTTGCAAGTGTGTACTACTGGATGCTGCGGATGTCCATATGTTATTGACTGCCCTGCCCTACACATATTTCAGGATGGAATAAGAAATATTGTGTGCGCCGTTCTTAACCTGGCATTTGAGGTAAGCCCAGCTACTATTTTGTTTGGTATTTGTAGCAATTTTGGGATAGAATGAACTTAAATTAATTGTTTACCTAATGCTGCTTGCCAGATATGTGATCTACATAAACTGGCTTGACAAAGACCCCCAAAAGTGAACGATTGGTTAGCGGTGGTTCATATAAGTAGATTGCAAAATAAGATATGTCACAAAACAGATACAAACCACTTTAGGTATGAGATGACAGACTGGTTGCACTTCCATAAAAGGTCCTACTATTATGCCTAAATGAAGACCGAGGTCGATTTGGTCAATAGTGGCAGAGGGCCTTGCCTGGGAGGCTTGAACTCACAACATTTGGGCCTCTCTCAGATAGTGATGCTGAATTAATGATTACGCTAAATGGTTAGGTGGTTCATGGGCAGCAGCTTACAGAGGTTACAAGGACTATAAAATTCTTTTTACAAAAATACTAATTTAATCAGTTGGGATTTTGCCCCCATATAACAGTATTTCTTCCATTTACCTAACCACAACAAATTAGATTTTACTTGATACATGATTATATGATTTGGACGTCTCTTGTCTATGATGTTCCACTAACACACTATGACATATACTGTTACTTTGGAGCATTATTACCATAACCCAGTCAGCAGATGCCTGAACGCCATTACAGATATTTCACTGACACACTGCTAAATACCTAACCTATAAGCATGTATATTAGATCATGTCAATACCCGCTTAGAATCTGTTTCACCAGCATGTTGGTGAAGGTTAAACTGATGGTGCTAATTATAAAATAACAAATGTTCTGATATATTACACATCTGCTTTTTGTAGCCCTGAAGAAGTCAATGATGAATACCTTTGGTGACAAAACAAGTGCTGTCTGCCTGGAAATTTGCTATTTTAATTAAATAATAAAGAGAAGAACCTTACATATAATATCGCAATATTGCCTTTTTGAAAATAAATTTGGAGTGCCTGCTACATTAGTATCCATTTTTATAAAATGCCTTGCCTTGAATTTCTTAATGCTGCACTATCTTCATGAAAGATATCACCAAACTGACTTGTGGCCCTACTTTTGTTTAAAGGTTAAACATGCATGCTATAGCTAATGGAATTTGGCAAATTATATCATTCATGCCAATCCCAAGCAAAAATTCTTGAGCAAGAGCTTAGCAACCAACTTTAGCCAGTTTTCAAAAACAATAAAATTAACTTTGCCAGGCAGGATTCATCCTGGCTTGGACTCCTTCAATTGCTGATCCAGCAGATCTCAGGTTTCAACTCATTTTCTAATTGGCCCAAAATAGATAAGCCATTACATTTTGCACCGACCTTCTGTGCCCCTCTTTTAAGAAAATGTTCATCACTTGACTTAAAATCATATAATTTATTTAACTCAGGATTTTAAATCCGGGAGTAGCATCTAGGTCATCTTGCATGTGAACTCACCAGGACAAAGGTCCCTCAAAATACCAAAATAACATTGACAGTATTAAATCCAAGAACGAGGCAGCAGCCCGAGACTCGCCCACCTATCCTGTGTCCCTAAGCGATTCCCAAGACAAAAGTTCAATGCTGTGTGTGCACACATAATCAGCACCTGCTACCATGAAGCAACCATAAGGCCAGGACATTTCAGTTTCAGCAGAATATAGGTGCACCACAATTAATGACAATAAAAAGAGCCTAAATGATGTTGCTTTTTCTAACCATAATTGAAGACATTAAATTTTGAATATATTCTGCCCTGAAGAAGTCTAAAGGTTTGGATGAAACGAGTTGGCTGGTTCTGCTGTAAATTTGCTACGTTTTTTAGAAGAATAAGAAAATAAAGAGAAGAATTGAATATTATCTGGAATCTTTTCTTGAATTTCTTTTATTGTCATTTGTTGTGGTGCACCTGTATTCTGTTAACATTTGAAAAGCTTTGGCAGTATCCAACTCAGTGCACAAACCTTATTAAGGTTTAACTCAACCAAGACTGAATATCTTAACTCAGGATCATCAGCAGCTTACACACCTTCTGACATACAGATATTATCCACCGCTTACGTGTGTACCAAAATGGTGACTTACTCATGAGTTGTACGGTGTTTATGCCCAGTGGATTTTGTGTCAGGCTTCTTCAAGTTTCAGTCTCAAAGGACTGGAGAGCAAATTTGTAGACATGTAAAGGCAGACTTGGTGAAATTCCAAGTAAAGAATACAAAACGATGCAAGTGTTTTACTACAGCTGTGAATAGTGAAGGAAAACATTTAAATAGGAAGAGAGGTGGGTGACAATATTAATAAGTTTATGTTTGTTAAGCGAATAAACACGAAAAAAACTTTTGGATGAGAAAACATCTAATCAGTAAAGTATTATTTAATATGATTGCATGGAAGGAGCTCTTGCAACAAGTTACAGAGAGTGAAGTCAACAGTACAAATACATCATTTGTAAAGCTGTGAATATTTTAGGGTCTACTGGGGTTGAATTGATCAAGCTAGATATGCTTTTCCATTATGTGGACTCAGGAGGCTGCTGGTTGTCTCGGTCTGTTGACTGCTGTTTGCTGGACATGGATTTTGGCAGTGGCAGTATCTCCCTATGTAATTGAATTTTCCAACGTTCCATCGACCTCATGTGAGTGTGCTCAGTAGGTCTTGGTTACTGTTATGGTGTGTATATCAATATCTCCAGTTTCCTTGTGTTTTCCTTTCAGTTGTGGTGTGCATGTTTGTGTCTCCAGTGTCCTTGTGTTTTCCTTTCAGTTGTGGTGTGCATGTCTGTGTCTCCAGTGTCCATGTATACTCCTTTCAGTTGTGGTGTGCATGTCAATGTCTCCAGTGTCCATGTGTATTTGTTTCAGTTGTGGTGTGCATGTCTGTGTCTCCAGTGTCCACGTGTAATTGTTTCAGTTGTGGTGTGAATGTCTGTGTCTCCAGTGTCCTTGTGTATTTGTTTCAGTTGTGGTGTGCATGTCTGTGTCTCCAGTGTCCTTGTGTATTTGTTTCAGTTGTGGTGTGCATGTCTGTGTCTCCAGTGTCCTTGTATATTGTTTTCAGTTGTGGTGTGCGTGTCTGTGTCTCCAGTGTCCATGTGTACTCCTTTCAGTTGTGGTGTGCATGTCTGTGTCTCCAGTGTCCACGTGTATTTGTTTCAGTTGTGGTGTGCATGTCTGTGTCTCCAGTGTCCTTGTGTATTTGTTTCAGTTGTAGCGGGCGTGTCTGCGTCTCCAGTGTCCATGTGTACTCCTTTCAGTTGTGGTGTGCATGTCTGTCTCTCCAGTGTCCATGTGTATTTGTTTCAGTTGTTGTGTGCATGCCTGTGTCTCTAGTGTCCCCGTGTATTCCTTTTAGTTGTGGTGTGCATATCTGTGTCTCCAGTGTCCCCGTGTATGCTTTTCAGTTGTGGTGTGCATGTCTGTGTCTCCAGTGTCCTTGTGTATTTGTATCAGTTGCGGTGTGCATGTCTGCATCTCCAGTGTCCTTGTGTAGTTGTTTCAGTTGTGGTGTGCATGTCTGTGTCTCCAGTGTCCTTGTATATTTGTTTCAGTTGTGGTGTGCGTGTCTGTGTCTCCAGCGTCCACGTGTATTCTTTTCAGTTGTGGTGTGCGTGTCTGTGTCTCCAGTGTCCACGTGTATTTGTTTCAGTTGTGGTGTGCATGTCTGTGTCTCCAGTGTCCTTGTGTATTTGTTTCAGTTGTGGTGGGCGTGTCTGTGTCTCCAGTGTCCGCATGTACTCCTTTCAGTTGTGGTGTGTATGTCTGTGTTTCCAGTGTCCACGTGTATTTGTTTCAGTTGTTGTGTGCATGCCTGTGTCTCCAGTGTCCCTGTGTATTCCTTTCAGTTTTGGTGTGCATGTCTGTGTCTCCAGTGTCCCTGTGTATTCCTTTCAGTTGTGGTGTGCATGTCTGTGTCTCCAGTGTCCTTGTGTATTTGTTTCAGTTGTAGTGGGCGTGTCTGCGTCTCCAGTGTCCACGTGTACTCCTTTCAGTTGTGGTGTGCATGTCTGTGTCTCCAGTGTCCATGTGTATTTGTTTCAGTTGTTGTGTGCATGCCTGTGTCTCTAGTGTCCCCGTGTATTCCTTTTAGTTGTGGTGTGCATATCTGTGTCTCCAGTGTCCCCGTGTATTCTTTTCAGTTGTGGTCTGTGTCTCCAGTGTCCTTGTGTATTTGTATCAGTTGCGGTGTGCATGTCTGCGTCTCCAGTGTCCTTGTGTAATTGTTTCAGTTGTGGTGTGCATGTCTGTGTCTCCAGTGTCCTTGTATATTTGTTTCAGTTGTGGTGTGCGTGTCTGTGTCTCCAGTGTCCACGTGTATTCTTTTCAGTTGTGGTGTGCGTGTCTGTGTCTCCAGTGTCCACGTGTATTTGTTTCAGTTGTGGTGTGCATGTCTGTGTCTCCAGTGTCCTTGTGTATTGGTTTCAGTTGTGGTGGGTATGTCTGTGTCTCCAGTGTCCGCATGTACTCCTTTCAGTTGTGGTGTGCATGTCTGTGTTTCCAGTGTCCACGTGTATTTGTTTCAGTTGTTGTGTGCATGCCTGTGTCTCCAGTGTCCCTGTGTATTCCTTTCAGTTTTGGTGTGCATGTCTGTGTCTCCAGTGTCCCTGTGTATTCCTTTCAGTTGTGGTGTGCATGTCTGTGTCTCCAGTGTCCATGTGTATTTGTTTCAGTTGTTGTG
Organism: Lissotriton helveticus; assembly: GCF_964261635.1. Lineage (NCBI taxonomy): Eukaryota > Metazoa > Chordata > Amphibia > Caudata > Salamandridae > Lissotriton > Lissotriton helveticus. Next base: position 791,597,576 of record NC_136068.1, read on the forward strand.
TGCATGCCTGTGTCTCTAGTGTCCCTGTGTATTCCTTTTAGTTGTGGTGTGCATATCTGTGTCTCCAGTGTCCCCGTGTATTCTTTTCAGTTGTGGTGTGCATGTCTGTGTCTCCAGTGTCCTTGTGTATTTGTATCAGTTGCTGTGTGCATGTCTGCGTCTCCAGTGTCCTTGTGTAGTTGTTTCAGTTGTGGTGTGCATGTCTGTGTCTCCAGTGTCCTTGTATATTTGTTTCCGTTGTGGTGTGCGTGTCTGTGTCTCCAGTGTCCACGTGTACTCCTTTCAGTTATGGTGTGCATTTCTGTGTCTCCAGTGTCCACGTGTATTTGTTTCAGTTGTGGTGTGCATGTCTGTGTCTCCAGTGTCCTTGTGTATTTGTTTCAGTTGTGGTGGGCGTGTCTGTGTCTACAGTGTCCACGTGTACTTCTTTCAGTTGTGGTGTGCATGTCTATGTTTCCAGTGTCCACGTGTACTCCTTTCAGTTGTGGTGTGCATATCTGTGTCTACAGTGTCCCCGTGTATTCTTTTCAGTTGTGGTGTGCATGGCTATGTCTCCTGTGTCCATGTGTATTTGTTTCAGTTGTGGTGTGCATGTCTGTGTCTCCAGTGTCCACGTGTACTCCTTTCAGTTGTGGTGTGCATGTCTATGTCTCCAGTGTCCATGTGTATTTGTTTCAGTGGTGGTGTGCATGTATGTGTCTCCAGTGTCCTTTTGTATTTGTTTCAGTTGTGGTGTGCATGTCTGTGTCTCCAGTGTCCTTGTGTTTTTGTTTCATTTGTGGTGTGCATGTCTGTGTTTCCAGTGTCCTTGTGTATTTGTTTCAGTTGTGGTGTGCATGTCTGTGTCTCCAGTGTCCACGTGTACTCCTTTCAGTTGTGGTGTGCATGTCTGTGTTTCCAGTGTCCACGTGTATTTGTTTCAGTTGTTGTGTGCATGTCTGTGTATTCAGTGTCCAAGTGTACTCCTTTCAGTTGTGGTGTGCATATCTGTGTCTCCAGTGTCCCTGTGTATTCTTTTCAGTTGTGGTGTGCATGTCTATGTCTCCAGTGTCCACGTGTATTTGTTTCAGTTGTGGTGTGCATGTCTGTGTCTCCAGTGTCCTTGTGTATTTGTTTCAGTTGTGGTGTGCATGTCTGTGTCTCCAGTGTCCACGTGTACTCCTTTCAGTTGTGGTGTGCATGTCTATGTCTCCAGTGTCCACGTGTACTCCTTTCAGTTGTGGTGTGCATGTCTGTGTCTCCAGTGTTCACGTGTACTCCTTTCAGTTGTGGTGTGCATGTCTGTGTCTCCAGTGTTCACGTGTACTCCTTTCAGTTGTGGTGTGCATGTCTGTGTCTCCAGTGTACACGTGTACTCCCTTCAGTTGTGTTGTGCATGTCTGTGTCTCCAGTGTCCACGTGTACTCCTTTCAGTTGTGGTGTGCGTGTCTGTATCTCCAGTGTCCCTGTGTACTCCTTTCAGTTTTGGTGTGCATATCTGTGTGTTCAGTGTCCCTGTGTATTCTTTTCAGTTGTGGTGTGCATGTCTGTGTCTCCAGTGTCCTTGTGTATTTGTTTAAGTTGTGGTGTGCATATCTGTGTCTCCAGTGTCCTTGTGTATTTGTTTCAGTTGTGGTGTGCATGTCTTTTTCTCCAGTGTCCACGTGTACTCCTTTCAGTTGTGTTGTGCATGTCTGTGTCTCCAGTGTCCACGTGTACTCCTTTCAGTTGTGGTGTGCATGTCTGTATCTCCAGTATTCTTGTGTGTTCCTTTCAGTTGTGGTGTGCATATCTGTGTCTCCAGTGTCCTTGTGTATTTCTTTTAGTTGTGGTGGTCATATCTGTGTCTCAAGTATGTGTGTGTATTGCTCATATGTATTCTCTATCTTGGTGTTACTCTTTTCCCTGCATTTTTCCCTTTGTGTGGACCTCCCTGCTACAATTTCAGATTGAATATTCCACTATGACAATCCTCCGCTCCCCATTGTCACTCTATTCTGTAGACCCTTGTCAGTGGGTTCACAGTCCCAGTGTTGCTCTGTTATGTGGAGTTGAAGAGAGTTGCATATCTCCACCTATGATTATTGATTGCCTTTCAGTCGATCCATGCCGATACAGTGATGCGCATTCCCAGAACTCTAATCAAAAAAACTAAAGGGCAGTGGCCTAACTTAAAATAATGCACCCTGCAAAATATGAAGACGGGCCCTAGAGTGTTCCATATCTTACAGACATTCTTTGGCCCTGGGCCTTATTGGGCCCCTCTGAACGGTTTGGGGCCCAGGAACAGATTGCCCCCCAACTCCTGCGCGGTAGTGGCCTGCATTATGCCCCAGGGACGGGCCATTCCTGCTCCCTCTGCCTTTTCCTTACCTGTGTCAGACCTCAGGAGAGTCGAGAGATGGATATCGGCCTGAAGGAAGGGAGAACCTTTGCCAATGTGAGGGACCACGTACATCTGAAAAGTGTTCGCCGATCTGCTGAGGATCACACATGCCCAGGAATTGTCTGTAACCAGGGGGCCGACCTAAGCTGCCAGCACACTTTTAGTTCTATATATCATTAATTCTAAATTTTAATATCGATCATGAAATTTTCATACCATTTTACTTGTTCTTCCGGAAATTGTGGACATGGTCTGGAAAGACACTTGCAATTTATATAAGAAGCCTGCTTTCTGTTCTCAAAATACTTCAGAAATGGTGTTAATATAAATTTATGGTGATGCTACTAAACAAGATTTTCGATGAAAACGTACTCTTCTCTAGAAGAATCTGCGGATATTATTTTCAGAGGTCGATTAAAAAAAATGAGATAGTATAGAAAAGTGTAGAAGAATATTGAAGAGTTTCTTAGAAAAACCTATTAGCATGTATATGATGGCATGGGGAAGAAATGTGCTCTGCATATAAACAGCTCAAGCTATTTTTGTAATGCCCCGGGACAGACCTGAAGCATAGAACCAGCAAATGAAAGAAACCAATTTCAACACTTGAAAACCTAATGTGCTAATTTTAAGTATGGTGCCACATTCTAAATATTTCAATTGAAAAATTCTAATAGCTAATCTAAGCTTCAAACGAGGTTTTTAACCGGTTTAGCAAATAAATATACACGAAACAACACTTTGGGCAAGGCTGCCCTGATAATTGTCCATTCCGTGTTTCTGCTTAAAAACCAGTCCAAATGCAGTCCACTAATGAATACCTCTAACGTAGCAGAGCTTCAGAATATGCTGGAGCGAATTGCGTGTTCATTTTACAAAGAAAAAAATAAAATGAGTTATCACACCATTGGCATAAACTAGTAAATAACGCAATCTCAATACAATAGAACGAATAGTCTAGATGGGACACTGTAATAACTGTGATCCAGGACAGAAGCATCAGGTAAGAGGCTTGTTTTTTTCGAGCTCAGCTTTCACAACGTGCACTTACGAGGTATTCATAGAAACAAGTTAGGGGTATATTCACAAGAACGTGTGATAACTATCGCAAGAGTAGCGTAACGCAACTTTCAACATCGCAGCCCATTGTGGGAAAACAACTCCGTGACAACGTGGAATTCACAACACGTCAGTTGCATGCCAAACACCAACGCGAAAAAACCTGAGATGGACAAAAGCGCAATAAGAAAACAGCGACAACCAGAGTGACGGCAGCAATATACACGCGCAATGCGGGAAAAAGAACAAGAACAGCATTCTGAAAAGCCACAGAACAAAATCCAACAACAGCAGGGTACCACGGATGCACCCTGGACAACTGCAGAGGACAATATGTACACCACAACATCCAAGCTCCGTGGAAGAACAGAACCGACAGGCACACCGCATGAATGAGACCAGTGGCAGACAAATCAGGGCCGCACAAGCGACTCACGCACCGTGCAGCAGACACACATAGGCAGGAGTGCACCTCGACATTGACAACATCCCGGTACAAACAGCACTCCCCCCGCATTTGAACATAGGACACAACTGGTTCAGCAAATGTGCACGACCTGGCACTTCACATCTGAAATTGCAGGGAAAAGTAACATTAAAATGTACAAGTACAAGCCATAACCTGCAAATATGTTTTATTCACACATGCAGTGCATATGGACATTTACTACTGTCGCTTAATTGCCATGGACGGCCACATTGTGATGTGTTCATGAGAAGTAAGTATCAATGATGGTATTCCTATGGGCCAGTCCTGCTGCTGCTGCAGTGGGATGTGGCCAACCTGCCCCAACACCACCATCATCATCCGGTACCTCTGGGACTGGGATCCATGGGGCCCTGGTGAGAACACAGATGTTGTGCATCTGATGGTATTCTTACAGGCCAGTCCTGCCGCTGCTGCAGTGGAATGTGGCCCACCTGTCCCATCACCACCATCATCGTCCGGTACCTCTGGGACTGGGATCCCCGGGGCCCTGGTGTGAACACAGATGTTGTGCAACACACAACATGCAACGATCAGCTTGCACATGATGTCCGGGCTGTACAGGACCTTCCCACCTGTGCCGTCCAGGCACCTGAGACGTGACTTCAACACGCCAAATGTGCGTTCCACAATGCCCCTGGTGCGTATGTGGGCCGCATTTTACTGCCTTTGAGCGGGTGTGTTCGGATCTTGGAGGGGTATCATCATCCAAGGGCAGAGAGCATATCCTTGATCACCTGTGACAGTGCAGGGAGAAGAGAGTCAATACTTGGGTAGGCCAAATGTGATGTCAGGTCCACCAATCCAGTGGCACCTGTGCTGGCTGTGTGTGGGGTGAGTGTAAGCCAGTCTGCAGGGAGTAGCTGATGCTGGCAACTACACCAACAGTCATCAGGCACCCAGAAATGCAATGTCAGAACTAGAAGGGGGATGACACAATTTGCACAGGCTAGTGGCCCTGGATGCACAGTGGCCGAAACTGGCCCACCGCTATGGGATGCTGACCTGCGGGAGACTGGGGTAGGGTCACGTGGGCATAGCAGTGCCTCAAATGTGTTATGGCTGCATTTCACAACTCTACACATTCAACTGTTGTGTGGCTGTGGTGCCATGAAATGTCTGTTTTGGGTGCAGGGGTAGGCCTGGATGACCATGGAATGGTGTGGTCGTGTCTGGTAGGTGGTCGTGTAGTTTGACATGTTGATTGTGGTTTGGTGACGTGTGCATCTCCACAGTTGTGCTTTGTGCTGGGGAGGCATTGGGATGTGTGGTGTGTTGACTTGGAACTTCCCAATGGGCAGTCCTGTTCCATATGTGCCATCCTGGAAGCACTGGTTGATGATGGACTGTCGTAAGAGGAAGGATTCATGCACACTGCCTAGGTAGTTGGTGACAACATTGGTGAAGAGTCCCTGGTGGTCCACTATTGCCTGCACATTTTTGGAATGCGAGTGCTTTTTGTTGCGGTAGTGGTGTGCAGTATCCGCAGGGAGCACAAGTGGGACATGTGTGCAGTTGCTTACCCCCAACAGGGCCGGGAATCCCACTATGGCGTAGAAGCCTTGATTTATCTCCAGCTGTTCCAGCGCTGTCTTGGGGAAGTGAAGGTACTGGGGTATGAAGCTGAGGATGGCATCCAGGACAGGTGTGATGAATTTGGATAGGGCTGGCTGTGAGACCCCTCCAACTCTGGCAGTTGTTGGTTGGAAGGTACCAGAGGCCAACAGGTGCAGCACAGCCATCAGCTTTGTCTGCGGAGGGATGTTTGTTCTCCGCTGTGTAGGGACCATCAGTCTGTGGGCGATGTGAATCATGATGGGGTGAATGGCTGTCTTTTTGAGCCTGTAGTGGGCAACGACTTCTTCGGGCTTCAGATCTGTGAGAGGGTGTGTTTTCGGTAGGTCCGCTGTCTTACTCTACGCTACCTCTGTGGTGGTCCAGGGGGGTGTGCGTCCGGGTCCTGGGGTTGGTGATGGTCCGGGGGTGGCGGTGGGTGTTGTGGCCCCGTTAGGGCTCCGCGCTGCATGATGAGTAGCTCCATGGTGTTGTTTGTTCTTCGGTGTGGCTGTGTACGGGGCTCCGTTGCCTACTGCAGGTAGTCATCCGGCATTCCACCTGCTTAAGGCAAGTGTTAAATACCTGCGGCTACCGCGGCTTATTGCCTGTTTTCAGTTTGCTGCGCGGATCTGTTACTTCATTGTGAAAGTGGTGTTGTTGTTTTTTCGTGTGTTTCTGCACAGGAACGCCTACTCTGCATCTCATTAGTGTTAGTTGGTGGTGTCCGCCGTGGTGTTGAGTTTTGGGGCTGTTTTTGCGGGAATTCTGATGATGTCTGCTGTTAGCACCAGCTTGTGAATGGTGGGGTAAATTTATCACGACTTTGGATGCGATAAAGTGCTGTTAATTTGGTGAATAGCACCTTGTAAATATATGCCCCCCAGTTGCTTCCGTGGAGTATGCCATGGCTCTCCTTGGGGTCCATAAGGCATAACTCACTAGACTTGTTTTTAAAGGGTGCTCGAAATAGGAGGTGCAGAAGTTTTTAGGCACTGATTACGAGGTGGTCAGTGTATTTAAACCCATGCGTAAAAACCTGTTTACGCATGGGTTTGAATTGCAAGCTGGAAGCTATTAAATGCATCTGATAATTATCGGATGCGGTAAATTCCTCAACTGTCGTTAAATTTTAGCAGGTCAATCCTGCTGAAAGTTAGCAGGGGAATATCATATGGTATTTACCACAATTGGTGGATTTTGGTGTGCTACAAACCCAAATCAGCATCTCGTAATAGGTATTTTTATAATTTATTATATATTTCTTTATATCATTATAGAGTTGTAAGTTATTGGCATTATAAAGTTGTATTTCTAGTTTTTTGGTCTAAAGGCAGATTACCTGGTACCAAATTGTCACCGAATTGGTGCCAGGATGAAGGCCAACAAGTGTTGGTGCAGAGAGAAGAAGCAAAATAATCCATTAAGCAAAATCAAGAGGGCTATAAAATACGGTACGACAATAAACATGGGGGCAAATTTACAAGGAGCTAATTTTATTGCTGCTGCACTACAGTGGGTTTTTTTGGCATCATATTAACAAAGTGATGCTAGAACCCAGTTAGGATCACTTTTTCACTGCTAGCGCCTATTTTTCTTATCACCGAATCTGCTAGCGGAGGTTTAAGGTAATGATATGGAAAGTAGGCATTGCCCCGGAAAAAGCATTGCAAAACTGCTGCAGCTGTATGTACAAGGATTTTCGGAAATGGCGCTGCTTTTTAAAAACAGTCGCTGAGTCACATTATCAGCAGTTTTTTACTGCTACAAAAAGCAAGCGTAAAGATGACACATGGACACTGGAATAAAAGCAGAACATACCCAAATCACTTTGGCAAGCTCTACGGTGCCATGGATCTACTACTAGAGCACCAAGGGGACCACCACCACAGAGGCAGTGCAGGAGAAGGGAGAGGACATATGCCAGACAGTTACCCCCATTGACCTCAGGGAGAAGGAGGTAATTGTCCATTACGGGCTCAGGAGGGAGTCCATTGGCCGCCTCCTGCACCAGACAGCACCAAGGCTTCAGCCAACATTGCAGCACTGCACAAACATACCTCCGTAGGCCAAGTTACTGGCTGTCCTACACATGCTGGCATCTCAAGCTTTCCAACCCACCACAGCCAGAGAGGAAGGAATATCCCAGGCATTATTCTCACATTTTTATCCCTCTGTCTTGGATGCCAATATAAGCCTCACACTCCAGTACCTCTACTTCCCCAACACAACGCAGCAACAATAGAAGAACAAGCAAGTCTTTTATGAAATTGCAGGATTTCCACCTTGTGTTGGGGGCAATGGACTTCACCCATGTGCAACTTGTGCCTCCAGCGGCAACATCACACATCTACAGCAACAGTAAGCACATCAATTTGATGAACATTCAGGCAATCAATCATTGATCGTCTGGCCCTCTTCATAAATGTCCTTGCAAAGTACCCTGGCAGTGCTAATGACTCCCTCATCTTCTGACATTTCGCCATCAATTAGCACTTTCCAGAATTGGACTGATGGGAATGACCTTCTGCTTGGTAAATACTTCTCAAGCACATGACAGACCACATGGCAATGAATTATGCAGGAATATGTTGACATATCAGTCTTGGGATGACTGAGTCCGTGCATATGTTGCTGGTGTGGGCCTACATACTTGCTCCATACTGGATGATATATGTGCAACACAATCCTACAAGTCACACATGTTGAGGGCTCCAATGCCACTGTGGGCCACATGTACAAGTGAATTGTGCTGAGGGATTCTAACTATTCATAATGTTCTGGTGTAGCAGCACCTCAAATCATATCAATGTGGCAATGCAAAGTCTGTTTGCATGACATTGCATGTCCTCATAGGTATGCAGTAAGGCAAACCACAGCAAAGTGCAGCATTCATTCACCCTACGTTAAGGATGTTTTCCATGGGTCTTGTGGTGGGCTTTCCCATGCAATGAATCAAATTGTGGCACACCATGTATGTGCCACTTCCAAATTGCCCACCTTTATGCCTATATTTGAACAAAGTTCAAAACGTAGTCCATATTCTTGACAAAGTTTATCCATTTATTCTCAATGTTTTGGCAGTTTTTCACCATAACGTAAGAGGTACAAAGTTTCTTTATTTCATGCATCTTGCAGCTCAAGAATTGCCCATTCAGGCCTATTCACAGTCTGGTACAGAAACTTAATTCATCCAAAACGATATATTTTCACCCAGTGCATTTCAGCCACAACCTTCATCAGGGGTATCTGTGATGTTAAAAATACGTGTCAGCCAAAATAACATACTCATCTGAAATCTACAAAAAGCTTTCGACTGCCCACCCTTTACTAACTTAAGAAAAACTAAGAAGAAAAGCCCACCCTATAGCTGGTCGCAAACATCCATTTGTGAATAGAAGATTGTGCGATGGGTGGAAGAGGTCCGCAACATTGACAAATGGATGTTTGTAAACATCTCTGCACTGTGTGGCAGACCATGTGATGTCTGCCACACAGTGCAGGGGTGCTTAGTGGGGCTACGCGAGCGCAGTTTTTCAGAACACCACAAACTCTGCGAGCTGAGCGGAGTTCACTGCCCAAACTTACTGAAGGGGTACATAGCCAATAGCTATACATATGAACTGTGCTTCTGTTCCATATCAAATATGTGTTCAAAGTGTAGATGGAACCCCGTCATACAAACTTGTTGAGGTGGATAACTTCAAGGACCCTCACTTCCCCGGTGAGTGAGTGCCTTCATCAATGTTAATTATGTAGTGCATGGATTGAGTGTGATGTCAGATGCTGTGTGACTTGCCAGATTCAATGTGCATCCGTATCACAAATAATCTTTTGTATGAAGATAAATTTGTAAGGAAAAGTGGATGATAAGTGTTGCATGTCTATCAGCCTTTGATTTCAAGGAAAACAGTTTGCCAATCTGGGATGGATAAAATGATAGAGGCTTAACAGGAGAGCCACAATGACAGTGGCAGACGATGCGAATATATGAAGTAGTGGATACACATCTGAACATGGATGTGGTTGTGAAGAGGTCAGAATGCATGTCGGTTGCACATGCTATGATATTGGGAGCATGTAATGAGCATGGTCCACCATGGGCTTAGTGCAGTTCAGATAGGAGAGGTTGCATTGCCTCTGTGTGATGTGATATAAACAGAAACAATGGTTCCTGTGAAACAATGTATATAATAATAATACTTGTATGCACAATTGCAATGTAAATAAGGGTCAGATTGATATCCAAAGGAGAAAAGCCATACAAACAACTAAATATATGGTACAAACAATGGTTGTTTATGTAAATATATTAAAAATGATTCAAGTTTGACAAATAAACAGTTCAATTTTCCCCAGTGAACAGGGAACCTAGAAACATTTGGTGAAAATGTTGTGAAATATACATTTGGTTTCCAACTAGTTATTAACCCCTTCGGCGCTGATGCTCAGTTGCGCCGCTCGCACGCTGATGACGGGCTGAGCTCGTCATGTAACGCGGCTTTTTAAAAAAAGCCGCGTAGCGCGAAAATTGCCGCAGCGCGCATGCGGTTAAAGTCGACCATACAGAGAAGTTTGTAGTAGATAACAGCGTTCTTATATGATAATGGTCGCTGGTAAATGGTTTGCTTTATTGGTGTCGATGACGTTTCAACCCTTAAAGAAATGAGGGGTCTCTTCAGGACCTAATGGTATAGGGACATCTATAATGCAAGAGGAAATAGTAATAATCAATTTGAGCCATGAAGGCAACAGCGTGGCTGTATTGGAATATGTTAGGGCAGCCTGTACCTGAGATGGACCATAGACTGCCAGTGTGAAGGATGTGCACCTCATGGAGTGATTAGTAAATAAACGGATTACTCACATGGGACCCAGCCGGGCACTGCACATGTGGTAAAATGGATAAAATAGAGGAAAATGAACCAGTGATCGTGGTAGGAAAACGCAGAGGCTGAGCACGTAAATGTAAACAAAAGTCTTAACTAGTATTGAGCTTACCCCAGCGAGGGGAAGGGGAGTTGGTGAGGAGACTGAGGCAAAGGGTAACTCAGTTGGATAAACAGGAGTACAGAGTCACAACAATGCTTGTTGCCCGAATGACCTACATGAAGCACAAGAAGGTGTTGACTGCCTATGCGGTTGGCACAAAACATAGAACTGCATTATTAACACTGTCATAGTTATCGGGTGAAAGAGATGTCAAGGGTCAGTTTTCCAGGTGGTATGCAAATGCTCCGACTTGGGGTAGCTAAAATTGAAAGTAAGGTCACAACAATACGTGTACCTGAAACAATAGGGTGATAGGAAGACGTTATAATAAACTGCCACATTAGCTAGGGATACCTACTGGCTTCAGCAGGAGATGAAAGGCCTCTTTCCAGTCTCTTTAATAGTAATCCGGAAAAACCGTGGTGCATGCAGCTGCTACGCGTATCAGTAGAACCACGCATGTCAGTATCCACTTGTGCAATGTCAAGATGTCGGGATCCAGGCCGCAGCTACATTCCTTACTTGCACGTCAGGACAGGACGTCATGGCAGTCATCTCAGTAGAAAGCTGCCTGACGTTGTGCTCTGGTTTTCGGCGTTCGCTCCGTGAAGGGTAAAAATGAGGAAAGGCCTTGTAAGTTGTTGTCTGCTCTAATAAAAAAGGTGATCGGTGCAGTGCCATTGCTCTGAGGTGCACTATTGAAAATGAGACAGAGTGGCCTACAAGAAATTGATGTTATATTACAACTAACATACAATGCACACAAAAGGGACGTGCAAGTCCTAAAGGAACTGAAAAATGAAGATGGTAATATTTTTGACCATATACCCCTCGTATTCAGCAGTAAGCAATTATTGTCACGTGGCGACTTAAACATAATGTAACATACTGATAAAGCAATAGGGAACATTATTACAGTCATAATCTAAAACATTTGGTACAACTTTTACTGACTATCTGGAGCTTAAAACATATTTTTGTAGCATATCGCTAAACTACAGACATTGATAGACAATACAGATGCAACAATGGGAAACAGTGTTGGGTAAACAATTTAAACAGACAAAACCGGCGAACTTGGTAGTTCATACATATTTTTTTAGTATGTTACTGTCATCTATACATGACAGACAGTTAACTTGTATGAAGAGATGATGTTTACATTTCAATTCAGTAGTGCAGCTGCACACCCTCTCCATTCTTCAACTGAGTTCAAACCCTGTGCTATTGAGTTGGATCTTTCTATCCAGCAACACTCTAATTTCTGCCGAATTTGTGTCATATCACCACCTCTTTCTGATATTTTGGCCTTGCGTCTGCCCAATGTACAATAACTTACATGGGCACCATATGCAGCATACCCCATTGCGTGTGTTGCAGTTCGAGAAAAATTCTAGTATCTGTCTGACATTCGTGTGTTCAAATGTGTTTGTGTCGAATGTAAAAGCACATGCAACACAGTTTCCACATTTATAGTGTCCTTTCAGTTCTGGTAAACCCCATGATGATTCTATGGTACTAGTCTTCCTCACAGTGCTGCTCTCCCCGGAGGAGCGTATTAAATGGTCTTTAATATTTTTGCCCCGTTTAAAAGCAAACATGGGTGATTCTATCATGCAATCAATGCTGCTTATTGGATCCTAATTCTTTGTGATCAAATTCCGGACCTTATTGGTGTGTACACCAAAAGTGGTCACACGGATAAGTCTGTTAATCGGGGTCTTCTCCTTTGTAGTTAGGAGCTCCTCTCTAGGGAAAAACCAGGCAAGTTTAAGTGATTTTCTTATTAATCTGTTTGGGTAACTGTTAGAAATGGGGGGCTCTAGTTGGCAAGAGCTTGCACCTTTGTTCAAATAGGGACCCTTCTCCCTAGTGAGGATAAGGGAGTTACACTGCTAAAACAACTCCTGCTCACCCCCTTGGTAGCTTGGCACGAGCAGTCAGGCTTATCTTAGAGGCAGTGTGTAAAGCATTTGCACATAACCAACAGTAATACAGTGTAATCACTACAAAAGGACACCACAACAGTTTAGAAAAATATCCAACACTTATATACAAGAGCAAAAATGATAGAAATCCACAATACAGTACTCTACAGTAATCTACAGTTATCAAAATATGCTTTAAAAACAGTTCCTTGATGTCGATAGCTCTGTCCGGGGCTATCGCGGCGGCATGAGCAAAAAAATCCAAACAGTTCTGGCTGACTGCGGCGTCGCTGGCCAGCTACGATGTCGGGAATACCTGCAAACAGTACCTTTTAGAAATGCAGGGTGCCGGCGACCTCTCGTGGAGTTTCTGAAAACACTGCATCTGCAGGAGTCAGTGCAGGAGGTCGGTGCAGGAGTCGCCGGGCCCTCGAAGTCACATGTGTTGCAGATCGATATCCTCTCTGTTGAAGTCAGGAGAGCTGGAGTCGGCAGGCGTCGTGTACAGCAGTGCAAAGTGCAGTGGGTTGTCGTTCGGTGCCCTCAGGTCACGGTGCGAGCAGCGGCTCGGTGGCGGTGTCAGATGGCATCATCGGTGACACCAGGGTTAAAGTGTGAGATGAAGGCAGTGCTTGTCGCAATGCAAGCAGCGTCATCGTCGTTGCTGAAGTGCTGTCGTCGGCTGACAAACTGGAGTTGATGGCGCCGGTGTCGGTAGGCCAAGGGTGCGGTGCGGGATGACGGCGGTGCATCATATAACTTTACGAGCGGTGTCCTCGAACCACGGTGCAAACAGCTGTGTTAAGTTTGGCATGGAGCAGAGTTGTCGGGGATACCAAGGCGCCGTCGTGAAGCAAGGTGGTGCGGAGTGCGGTGCCCACAGGTCGCAGTGCGAGCAACGGCTCGGTGGCGTCGTCAGCAGGCGTCGTCGGTGAGACCAGGATCACGGTGCGGCATTGCGGTGGTGCCCTTTGTGATGCCAAAGGTTTGGTCGTGAAGTGGGGCAGTGCAGAGTGCGGTGCCCACAGGTCACGGTGCGAGCAGTGGCTCGGTAGGAGCATCAGCAGGCATCATCGGTGAGTCCAGGGTCACGGTGCGGCATTGCGGCGATGCCCTCTGTGGTGCCGTCAGGACACGAAGTCAGCAGCGGTCTCATAGAGGTCATCAAATTGATTTTCCTCTGTTACAGCACAAAGCACACAGTCCCCAGTGCTGCGGGCAGAAGAGCTTGAAGTCTTTGTTGTTCTTGAGACTTCTTGAACAGGGGGCAAGCTCTACCTCAAACCCTTGAAGAAACTCACAAAGCAGATTGCAGAAAGTTCAGTCCAGTTCTTTCACTGCCCAAGACAGAAGCAGCCACTGCGGCCAACACAGCAAAGCACACAGCCAAGTGGTAGGTCCTCCTTACAGCTTCTCCAGCTCTTCTTCTTGCCAGTCCTCTTGGTCCAAAAGAGATCTAAAGTTCAGGGGTCTGGGTACCAATATTTATATCCCAAAACCCTTTGATCTCTTAGGCAGAGAGTGTCTGTACCCAGACAGAACCAGTTCTGCCTTCTCTGGTGTGAATTCCTGGCAGGAAGTAGAGACGGCATTGTCAGAGGCAGACCAGGCCCTTTGAGGTGCAAGGAAATCTCCTCCTCGTCTCCCATTGCATCCCAGGTCTATTCAGCCCTTTACTGACCCTACCTATACTGCCTGGAGATGTTATAAACAAACTTCCCATTCCATCCCATGGGGAACAGGAAGCCTTGTAATAGTGAAAAACTAAATGTGCTGTAATTCATTAGCAGGACATGCCACTAACACCTGGGCATGTCCTAGCTTTCACATACACTGCACCCTGCCCACCGGGGTACCTTGGGCCCACCTTACGGGTGACTAACATGTAGAAAAGCGAATGTTTAGGGCCTGGCAAGTGGGTGCACTTGCCAAGTCGACATGGCAGTTACAAACTGCGCACAGACTCTGCAATGGCAGGTCTGAGTTACCTTTTTAAGGCTACTTATATGGGTGGGACAATCAGTGCTGCAGGCCCACTAGTAGCAGTTGATTTACAGGCCCTGGAACACTCAGTGCACTTCACTAGGGACTAACAAGTAAATAAAATACCCAATCATGGAAACTCCAATCCATAACACAATTTACCACAGGAGCACTTGCACTTTACCACTGAACAGCAGTGAGAAAAGTGCACATAAACACTACGCCAGCAAAAACAGAGTCGTAACCGGGAGGGCAGAAAGCAAACACTCAGGGGAAAAATGCCAAAAGATGCCAATTCTAACAGTAACCTCTAGCCAGAAGTTTAGATTTCAATACCTGGGCTTCATTCATATAGTCCTCTTTGTGTGAGCAGTTTCTTCTTAACCAAAGAAACTGTCCAAACAGTAGACCGTTTTTTAGTGCTCGAGGATGATGACTTTTGTATGCCAAGAGATTGTTCCTCTCTGTTGGTTTCCTATGGAGACTTGTGTAGAGGGTGCCTGTATCATGTTTGATGCAAAGGTTTAGAAATGCTAAGCCTGACTTGTATATCTTGGATGTAAATGTGAGATATTTCTGGAAATTATTGAGATAATCTACAAAGTTGTGGAATCCGATATCACTACCTGATCAAATTAGAAAAATTTCATCAATGTACCGCTCCCAACAGGTTATCTTGGAGCAGTACCTGTAAGTGATGCTTAAAGCAAAAATCTGTTCTAAGTGATCCATGGAAATGTTTGCCAGATTTGGTGCAAACACGGCCCCCATACTGGTCCCAGAGCATTGTTGGTTATACACACCTTCTGAGGCAAAATAATCAACCTGGAGGGCAATTTTGAGCAAGGCAATGATGAAAGACGTGGGAACTTGTATAGGCTTCATTCTGGTCTCTAGCTATTTCTCTATTATCTCAATGCTGTCTTCCTGCAGTATGTTTGTGTACAATGACATTATATCTAAGGTTGCCAGCCAATCCATAGTGAAGTTATAGGGCATGCCATCTATTAAATTATTCCTATACATGCTGTCCCTTACATATGTTTCCTGTATGGGAACAAACTCCTTTATGAAAAAGTCAATGTACCTACCAATCGGTTCCAGAACTGAACCACATCCCAAAAGAATTGGCCGTCATGGAGGATTGGTGGAGCTCTTAGGGATTTTTTGGGGATAGTGTACAGAACAGGGGTGTGGGGTTTCAGCATTTAGGAAATCAAATTCCTTCTTACTGATGAAGCCTTGCTGTTTTCCCACTGTTGTAACTTTCAAAATTTCATTTTTAATGTCTGGCAATGGATTTTTGCTTAGTTTTTATAGTGTTTCTCTACACTAATCTGCTTCTGGATTTCCAAATCATAATCTTTTTTGGTCCTGAATCACAATGCCCCCCCCTCCTTATTGGCAGATTGGAAGATTATCTCATTGTCAGTTTTTAGTGCCAACAGAGCTTCTCGTTCCTGTAGGGTAATGTTGTAGGGTATAAAACATTTTTTAGTTTTAAGGTTGGCCAATCCCCCAAGCACTATTTTCTCAAATTTTATTAGCACTAGTTGCATCATTGAGTTTGGGGGATAGAAAGTAGAAGGGGACTTCAGACCTGTGACTGAGTCTTGCTATATGGATTCTCTGTCTTTAAAATACTGCTGTAGTCGTATTTTTCAAAAAAATTGGAAGAGTTCGGTTTTCAGATTGAAGAAATTGGTACGCTCAGTGATTACGTATGATAAACCCTTGCTTAGTAAGGACACTTCCGCCGAAGACAGTATATATTGTGACAAGTTAAAGATCGATATGACATCAGTCTATGTGTTACCTGCTCTAGAATGGCTGGGGACCCCATTGGTAATGCTTCCTCCTGGTCTGTCGCTCTCCCGGGTATTGATACCACGTATTGCCTTTGACTTTGCCACTTCTCTCTAAAAAAGGCTACTCTGGATGGTTCTCTGTGCAACTTGGACCCGGTTGTACGTCTGAGACTTCTGACCCCAGATGATTCTGAGAAAGCGATGGGTTGATTCCTTCTGAATCTACCCCATGCATTTTGTCTATTCTGTGTGCCTATTAAGGTGTAATAATCTTCTCTGAGATATGGGTAAGACATTTCTTAGTGACTTTGTGTGCTTTTTCTTTAGCTTAAATGTGTTGAACTCCTCTGTAGCTTTGTTTAGTTAATGTAGAAGTGCCTTAGCTTCTACTATTTCATCATCTCCTATAAGTTCGTTTTCTAATTCTTCCATTTTCTTGAGCTCAGCTTTTGCGTGTTCTACTGCCGTATTAGTGAACGGGTAGTGGAGATATGGCTGAAATTTCCCTTAAATGTTGGGTCTTCCCGAAAGATACCTGGAACGTTCCTAATTTGTAAACCCTGAGTAATAATGCCTACCTTAAGATACTCAGTTAGCATTCAAGCATGAAGCTCAGTTCTAACATGTTTTTTCTTGTCTTTTCCAATCTTTCCAATAGTTGTTGTTTGGGGCTCACACTTTTACTTGGTTGAGTGGAGAACAAAGATGGACCACTTATGTTTTTGCAACATATCGGTCAGTGTATAAGGGGGCTTCTCCTTCTACAAAGGAGAAAAGCCACACAACTAAATATATGGTACAAACAATGGTTGTTTAGTTAATATATTCAAAATTATACAAGTTTGACAAATAAACAGTCCAATGCGTCCCCAGTGAACATGTAACCTTGATGAAAAGTTTGTAAGGTATACATTTGGTTTCCTACAAGTTATTAAAGTGGACCATACCGAGAAGTTTGTAGTAGATACCAGCATCCTTGTATGATAATGGTCGCTGGTAAATGGTTTGCTTTATTGGTGTTGACGACGTTTCAACCCCTGAAGAAATGAGGGGTCTCTTCAGGACCTAATGGTATAGGGACATCTATAATGAAAGAGGAAAAAGTAATAATCAATTTGAGCCATGAAGGCAACAGCGTGGCTGTATTGGAATATGTTAGGGCAGCCTGTACCTGAGATGGACCATAGACTGCCAGCGTGAAGGATGTGCACCTCATGGAGTGATAAGTGAATAAATGATTACTCACATGGGACCCAGCCGGGCACTGCACATGTGGTAGAATGGATAAAATAGAGGAATATTAACCAGTGATCATGGTAGGAAAAACACAGTTGCTGAGCACCTATAAGTAAACAAAAGTCTTAACTAGTATTGAGCTTACCCCAGCGAGGGGAAGGGGAGCTGGCGAGGAGACTGAGGAAAGGGTAACTCAGTTGGATAAACAGGAGAACAGAGTCACAACAATGCTTGTTGCCCGAATGACCTACATGAAGCACAAGAAGGTGTTAACTGCCTATGCGGTTGGCACAAAATATAGAACTGCATTATTAACACTGTCATAGTTACCGGGTGAGAGAGATGTCAAGGATCAGTTTTCCGCAGTGTATGCAAATGCTCTCACTTGCGGTAGCCAAAATTGAAAGTGAGGTCACAACAATACGTGTACCTGAAACAATAGGGAGATAGGATGGATGTTATAATAAACTGCCGCATTAGCTAGAGATACCTACTGGCTTCAGCAGGAGATGAAAGGCCTCTTTCCAGTCTCTTTAATAGTAATCCGGAAAAACCGTGGTACATGCAGCTGCTACGCGTATCAGTAGAACTACGTGTGTCAGTATCCACTTGTGTAATGCCAAGATGTCGGGATCCGGGCTGCAGCTACATTCCTTCCTTGCACGTCAGGACCGGACGTCACGGCAGTCCTCTCAGTAGAAAGCTGCCTGACGTTGTGCTCTGGTTTTCGGCGTTCGCTCCGTGAAGGGCAAAAATGAGGAAAGGCCTCGTAAGTTGTTATCTGCTCTAATAAAAAAGGTGATCGGTGCAGTGCCAATGCTCAGAAGTGCACTATTGAAAATGAGACAGAGTGGCCTACAAAAAATTGATTTTATATTACTGTTAACATACAATGCACACAAAAGGGACATGCATGTCTTAGAGGAACTGAATAATGAAGATGGTAATGTTTTTGACCATATACCCCATGTAGTCAGCAGTAAGGAATTATTGTCACGTGGCGACTTAAAGATATTTTAACTGTTAGACCTGACACCCTTGGCGTGGTTTTCCCCTATCTTTTTGCCTCTGCCTCCTGTATTTTTGATGCTGTGCTGGATTTCGTTTTTGCTGGTTTAGATGCTTTGGACACTCTGCCACTGCTGATCAGTGCCAGAGTGTAAGTGCTCCCTATGGAAATTATCATATTGATTGGGTATACCTGATTGGCATATTTGGATCACCATGAAGTCCCTAGTAAAGTGCACTGTGTGTGCCAGGGCTGGTGATGACAGATGCTACTAGTGGTCCTGCAGCGCTGATTGCGCCACCCACACAAGTAGCCCTAAAATGGTGTCTCAGGCCTGCCACTGCAGTGCCTGTGTGCAGTCAGTGAACTGCCATGTCCTCCTGGCCAGTGTCCCCACTGGCTGGGCCTAACCCTTCCCTTTATGTACACATTGGTCACCCCTATGGAAGGCTCAAGGTACCCCCCTGGGCAGGGTGCAGTGTATAGGAAAGGTAGAGCATGTACTAGTGCAGGTAACATGCTCTGGTAGTGAGCAGCAGCCATTTTGTGTGCCCACTGTTGCAAGGTTATCTTGCTCCATAGACTAACATGGGGGAGGCTGGTCCCAATGGATACCAGCCTATCTTCTCATAGGAACAAGATGGGACATAAGTGATTGATATCCCTGAACTCAGAGTTTAATAACACATCTTTTAGGAAAGGTTGTTTTTAAATTCTGTGTTTGAGAACAGTACTTTTAGAAAGTGGCTGTTCTCTTGTCTAACCCTTCTGTGTGCCTGGGCCTGCTTGTGGATTGACTGTCTGGTTTGAGGGTGACAGGGGCTGGGGAGCCCCCGGGAGGTTGTTTGAGTCAGCCCGTGCTTGAATGACTGCATCTGCAACTAGAGTGGTGGGCGGAGATAGCACCTGGGAGTGAATAGGGCTGTGCCTGCCTGCCACAATGCTGGCTCCACCTCCCGCTGGGCGACTGTCACCTCTGCCCCTCACACTGAAAGGAAGAAGGAAGCCAGGAAAGCCCCAGTGCTCCAGCAACACCCAGAACTGGTTTAGACCAGGCTCAGGGCCCACTTGCACAAAGACTTCAAAGAACTTCAAAGACTTTTAGGGGTATAAGAGAAGGACCCCTGACAACAGAAAATCAGATTCTACAATCAAGAGGAACCTCTGCCAGAAGAAGGACTGCTGAAGAAATTAAGGAAGACTGCCCTTGCTGTGTGCTCTGGGGCTGACCTGTTTTGCTGTTCATCTAAAGGAGAGAAGAAGGGGACTTTGCTGTGTGCTGTGACCCTGCCTGCTTGATTCTTAGACTTTGCTGTGTGTCGCTAAAAAGAATCTCCAAGGGCCTGAGAAGAGCTGGCCTCCTGTTCCTGGAACCCAGGGTTAAAAGGTTCCTAAAGAAACTCCTTGACGCTGTAAGATCGTCTTCATTTCCAGCCTGCGCTCTGCAAACCATCTGCCAGCCGTGTGAGAGAAACGGTGTGTTTATCGACACACAACCGACGCTGGCCTTGGGACTGCTTCGCTTCCCCCGTGAGCTACTATCGGTGTAAGCTGCAAACGTTGAGGGTGACCTCTATCCTCTATCCATCCATCTATCCACTCACTCTTCTATTCACCAGCACCGTCTCTCACTGACGGCACTACCTATGCCTCCCACCCACCGCCTTCACCGCCTACGTCACCCACACCCCTCGCCCACAAACACGCCCACACTTTGAATGTCATCCCACTCATTAGCACCGCAGAACCTTCCAACAACGCTAGTATATCCCCCCCCTCGATACCCTGCCAGCTTTCCAGCTCACTACTCAACCAGTCACCAATGGCTCTCACCACCAACCCCATCCCCAATCCACCTACTGACCTGACTTTATCCACCCTCCAACAAGTCAAAGAGGATATTCTACAAATCAAAAAAGATGTCCACGCAATCAAAGACCTTCTCTCCTCACAGCCCAGTCTACCTCCCACCATCCCTCTACCCTACAAACGACGCACCCTCCCTACATACCCTCGCCTCCAACGACACCCGCGCTGGCCGACTATCCCCGTTCGCAATAACTCCCACCGCCCCCGTCGTGTCCTCAACCCACTGTCGGACCGCGACCTATGCTCTCTCCTACGCTCTTATGGCCCAGGTCCGGTAAAACACATATCCAACACACACATCCCCATACCCACAATTCTTACAAACCCTCTGAGGCTCCCAACACTCAACAACAGAGGTTCCGTCCCTAACAAACTCAGAAAAGTTCCACTCACTCTAGAAAGCTCGACCACCCTTCTCTCTCCCAAACTCAAATGCATCCTACTCAATTGCAGATCGGCCCAGAGACACTCCTCTGACATCGCTGATCTCGTCTCAGCTATGGATCTGGACCTAGCCATTCTAACGGAAACGTGGCTTACTGAAGCCTCTACCCCGATTATGGACATACTAGTCCCCCCCAATTATCACATCATTAGGCTGGACAGGTCCCCTGGCAAGACGGGCGGGGGAATTGCATGCATTTTTAGGAGCAACCTCTCCGTTACTAAAGTCAACTCCCCCTCCCTTTCCTCCTGTGAACTCCTCTGCCTCGACATCACCAGCGAGGGCAAACAAGTTTGTGCTTTACATCTCATCTATCACCCGCCTGGTGACAATCTCATATTCACCCAACAACTCATGGACATGATCACTTCCAATGCCGGTCGGCAGACCACCCAAGTCTACCTGGGTGACTTCAATCTCCACTGGAACGATCAGAAAGACACAGTGGTGAATAGTCTCAAAACTTTCCTTAATGCGCTTGACCTCACCCAAATATGCGATAGACCAACACACGACAAAGGCTCGATACTCGATCTCATCATCGCCAAAGAGAACTCTACACAACTGGAGGCGATCCAACCCTGCGACTGGTCAGATCACCTCATTATCACCTTCTTTATCAATGAAAAAGTTAAACCTAACCCGGCTCAACCAATCAAATCCAAAACATGGAAAAGGGACATGAAGAATCTTAACCCCTCTACCCTGACTCCACACATCGGCAATCTCCTCCTTCCCCCCTCAGGTGCCTCGGATGTTCAATCACTGACCGACCACTACCTTGACTCTATGAATACAATAGTCAATGAAGTCGCCCCACTGCAGCTGAAGAGAGTCTCCACCAAAATTTCTAACCCCTGGTATGACGATAGACTCAATGGCGACAGGCGTACTATGCGAATGGCAGAGCGCACCTGGAGATCGGACCCTTCAGCACTGGACCTCAAAAGGCTTAAGAACAAGAGAAATGCCTACTTCAGGAAAATAAAGCGCACAAAGTCGGACTTCTTTAGCCGCCAGTTGGACCAAGCAAAAAACAGGCCAAGAAAGCTGTTCGAACTAATCAAGACCCAAACAAAGGCACAACCCTTACAATCAAACAGCACAACAAGCGACACCCCACACTGTGAAGCCTTCTCTGCTTTCTTTAAGCTAAAGTCTGACAACATAAGAAATGACCTCATCATGGATGTAAGCCGATTCCCCAACCACACCAGAATGTCTAAAAATCAACCTAAAAACAAGGCATCCTGGCTGTACTTCGATACCTACTCGGAAGAAGCAATACACAAACTGCTCCGCACCTTGAAGCCCTCTAATCACCTCACAGACCCCCTACCTGCTAATGCTGTAAAAGACTTCATCCCCTTGCTCCTCCCTCTCTGGACCAAAATCATCAATAGCTCCCTACAACAAGGCCTAATTCCAGACTCCCTCAAGGTGGGGCAAGTCACGCCTATACTCAAGAAACCTACAGCTGATCCGTCTGACCTAAACAATTACCGACCCATCACCAACATCCCCACCCTGGCCAAACTGCTGGAGAAATGTGTCCAACTCCAACTAACAAAACACATTGATCAATTTGACCTCCTCAACCCTCATCAATCAGGCTTCCGAGCGAAACATAGCACGGCAACAGCTATGACACACATAATTGATGACGCCCTCCAAATTCTTGATCGCAATGAGTCCTGCCTCCTCATCCTTCTTGACCTCTCTTCAGCATTTGACACGGTCAAACATGAGAACTTGCTGGAGCTGCTAAGCACTAGAATGGGTCTATCGGGAACTGTTCTCAAATGGTTTTCATCCTTCCTTCACAACCGGTCTCAGAAGTTCAAGATCGACAATGTGCTATCTACACCTGTGCCTGCAGATCTAGGTGTCCCACAAGGATCCTCCCTCTCCCCCACACTGTTCAACCTCGTCATGGAACCGCTCGCCACCTTGCTCCAAGCTTCCAATGTCCAATTCCATATGTACGCCGACGACACACAACTTTACCTAAAGCTGCAATCCCCGGAAGATATCAAACATCTGAACTCCACACTTATTAACACTCAATCTTGGCTGGCCGATAATCACCTCAAACTAAATGCTCGGAAAACTGAGTTCCTACTCATCTCACCCCCGGCGAAAATTTCCACCACCCAAACCTGGCTCAATAACCTAACAGCACTCAATGTCCAACCTACCATCGTGGATTCGGCGAAATCCCTAGGCATCATACTCGACGCCAAGCTCAACATGCAGCAGCACGTTAGCAAAGCCACAAAAGGAGCTAATTTCCAAATCAACACACTGAGGAAAATTAAACCTTTCCTCCCTGCCGAAGACTTCCAAACTGCTGTACAAGCTCTAGTCATCCCTCGAATAGACTACGGAATTGTGGCCCTCAGCGGACTCCCGCTATCCACTACAGCACCCTTAAGAGCCTACCTGAACGCTGCCGCGAGACTCATTACTGGCTCAAGAAAACACTCGCATATTTCACCAGACTTAAAGTCTCTAAAATGGCTGCCTTTTGAAGCTAGAATACAGCTAAAAATTGCAGTTATGACACACGCGGCCGTGCACCACAATGCACCCAACTACCTCGCTCAAACGTTGTCTATATCAGGAGGTTCGAGATCCAATAGAAGTACAAAAAATCTACTCCTGAAACCTCGTAGATTCCGGAAAGAGAAAACATACAAGCGCTCCTTCTCAGGAATGGCACTCAGGATCTGGAATGCGCTCCCTCCTGAAACCAGGCTTATCTCCTCCACTGCACTCTTCAAGAAAGAGGTGAAAACCATCCTTCTGGCCAAGATCTCCTGAACCTTATAGGTGCTGGATCAGAGACTCTGCATTGCTCTGTATCTCTGTTCACCTTGTCCTTTGGCACTATACTTCTACTTGATGGGGGACACTATTACGCTACTCTCTTAATACCGACCAATATATGATACACTTTGGTTTACTGATTCACTCTCCCGAAGCCCCCACTCAGTGTTCTCTCTACACTAAGACATTGGTATAAGCCATCCACACACCCAAGGTGTACCTGAACACCTCTGTAGTGGGATCAATGACTGGTGCCATCTTATATTACTTGTTTACCTGTTTGTATATTGATATGTTTTATGTATGTTATTATTATCCTACCATGTCGGTGACTATTATACTGCTTCCATTATCTCTGTTCATTCCTACTGCCCCTACCCTGTCTTTGTGAAGCGCTCTGATATCTGTAAGGATCTTGTTCGCGCTATATAAAACTTTGAATAAATAAAATAAATAAATCTTGTGCCCTGTGGGGGGACTGCAGGGCCCTGAATCGCCAGACCTGCGCATCACCGCCGCGGCCCGGGACACAGAACAGCTGAGGAAACACACTGCCAGCGGCCCGGGGCCCGGGGCCCGTGAGTAGCATCGGAGCGGCCGCGCTGGGATTGGCTCGCTCTGGGGGGCTCGCCTGGAAAGGCCGCGCTGCAATTGGTGGATCGCCAGAGACTGCACGAAGGGGCCGCGCTCCTATTGGCCCAGAACCGGGAAGGCGTGCAGCATCATCAGAGGCTCGTCCCGAGAGCCGCACACGGATTCATTCAGCGCCTGTGCCCATCTGAGAGAGAGCCGTCAGCAAGGAAGTGACTACGGAGGTGCCACCTGACCGCGAGCGTTAACGAAGTAGCCAAAGCACCAGGTAACGCTAGGGAAAGAAGTCCCGAGCCAAGGTGTATCCGGACCTGAGGGGGGGAGTGAGCTGTAGAGCTGCCTTGCTGCCTAGTTAACCATGGCCACGCTGAGAGCGCCAAGTGCTTTGGGGGCAGGAAGATAGTACTGTTGACCGCGAGTCACGCGGGAAAACACCGGCAACTGCAGAAACTGCCCCCCAGTGTCCAGTGAGACACTTCAGTTGAAACAGCGCTAAAGAGTAACATTGAACTACCTTAGAGGGTTTTAGCCTGCTACAATTGCTTATGGGAACCTGGTGAGACTAATAGTGAAATATTTTAAAGACTTCCTAGAAATGGTGCAACCGTATTAGAACGAAGAAATAATGTGCTGCATTGCTTTTTAAACTTGCTAAACTAGATAAAGATATATTTTTCATATATACCTACCTGTGTGGTCTCAGTTTGTGGTGTGTTTAAGAATCACTGTGTGTGTTAGGTGCAAATACTATACACATTGCCTTGGGGATAAGCCTGTCTGCCCGTGCCAAGCTACCTAGGGGGTGAGCAGGGGTTATCTACTGTGGATATCCTTTTACCCTGACTAGAAGTGTGGGTCCCTACTTGGTCAAAGGTACTGACCTCTGCCAATTAGAGACCCCCAGTTCTAACAGTAACGTACTGATAAGGCAATAGGAGACACTATTACAGTCATAATCTAAAACATTTGGTACAACTTTTACGGACTATGTGGAGATTAAAACATATTTTTATAGCATATTGCTGAACTATAGACATTGATAGACAATGCAGATACAGCAAAGGGAAACAGTGTTAGGTAAACTATTTATACAGACAAAACCAGCGCACTTTGTAGTTCATTCATTTTCTTTTAGTATATAAAGTGCCATTTATACAAGACAGACAGCTAACTTGCATGAAGAGATGATGTTTACATTTTACTTCAGTATGCAACCCTCTCCATTCTTCAACTGAATTCAAACCCTGCGCTATCCAGTTGGTTCTTCCTAGCCAGCGAAACTCTAATCTCTGCAGGGTTTGTGCCATATCACCACCTCTTTCTGGGATTTTGGCCTTGTCAATTATCTGCCACTTTATCTCATCTGCTCTATGGTTGTTATCTGCAAAATGCGTCACTAGTGGTGCATTCGGTACTGAGCATCTAATGCGACTGCAATGTTGTCCAATGCGTGCTTTGATTGGTTGCTGTGTCTGCCCAATGTACAATAGCTTACATGGGCACCATATGCAGTATAACACATTGCGTGTGTTGCAGTTCAAGAAAAATTCTAGAGTCTGTTTGACATTTTTGTGTTCAAATGTGTTTGTGTCGAATGTAAAAGCACATGCAACACAGTTTCCACATTTGTAGTGTCCTTTCAGTTCTGGTAAACCCCATGATGATTCTATGGGCCCAGTCTTCCTCACAGTGCTGCTCTCACCGGAGGAGCGTATTAAATGGTCTTCAATATTTTTTCCCTGTTTAAAAGCAAACATGTATATCAATCTAACCCTTATTTAAATTGCGATTGTGCATACAAGTATTATTAATATATACATTGTTCCACAGGAACCATTGTTTCTATTTATACTACATGTAACCTGGTTCCGCGTGAGTAGGGTTTTCCTTGTTTTGTTTTTAAGTCTGTGTGATGTGAGGCACTTATGCAGCATTCAATGTTACATGTCATAGCAGATGATTGTTCAGTATAGTTAGCAATGTGTCTTGATATGGGTCCTTGCCATATCAGTTACACTACGTTGTGAGACAATGCATGTCCTTTGCACACTTTGCACATCTTACTGTGGCAAATCCCTATGGCATAAAAGCAATTGCAGGACGAATAAGGCACACTAATGTATAGTGAAGGTGACATGTATACCCATCCTATGTGTACCAAAGAGCATTGGTCCCAAGCATACTAAGTACTCACATCGTCATACCCAGACGTGCCATGGTGTTGCAATTGCATTGTGCAACCATTGGCCTGCCTTTGTAATTAGGGCTTAGTACATCTAAAATGATAGATACTAGGCATGTGTATATTCACTCTAAGTTGCAAGATGAATTTAGCTTGTAGGAACTGCTACCTTAGATGTTGTGTAAAAAATGATGTTTCTTGATGATGGTACCTGTTCCTAGCAACCATTTGACTGGCAGTTGTCCCCAGAGCAGCTGAGGCAGCACAACAAAAGAAAGGATCACTACTACCACCTCAGAAAAGTTGCAAAGGCACACAGGGCCATGAAGGAATGGTACGAGGGGGAGTAGGCTCAGTGCAAGTGGTTAAGCTTTCTGCTCGGGCCAACAACACCTGACAAGGGGACATCTGGCAGAAATTTACCTTCCAACAGAGGTACCTCCAAGCCACCAGTACCTCTTACTTCCACCAGCAGGCCATCACAAGCACCTGGACATACACCTCAGGCGACAGGAGGGCCTAGCTCTTTTGAACTGGACCTGAGGATGGACATTAATGATCTGAATTTGCAGGTGGCAGTTTTGGAAACAAAATGGACCAGCCTTTGACACTCCTCCATGAGATCAAGCATGCAGTGGGAAGTTCCAAGCAACCATAGCCACAGGGACCCTTTCTTCCCTTGCCCCTGTATGAAGCTTCAATGTTGTACATATTGTTTTTATATTTTAGTTAGGTTAGTGTAGTCATAGTGTAGGGATAGTGGTTTTAGGGGTTTTTAACGGGTGGGTTCTATTTTTCGTCGGTAAGGATACTTTTAGTTTTTTTGAGGTGGGGTTGAGTGTTTCATACTTATAAAAATAAACAAATATACATTTTACAAAAATACAACAAAATATTTGATTGCTTAGGATTCTATCTGTAGGTAGTTATTGTTCGGGTGTGGTTTACGTTGTCCTTTTGTTTTTTTGCAATAGCTTACATATTTGTCTTATCACTTGCAATGTATATACGCAGTTCGTGATTTTGTGAGTCACTATTATATAGTCTTTGGGTAAACCTATGAATCCTAGCTGGTCTTATGTGTCTTATTTTGAGTTGTGTTGATAATAGTTTTGTTTATGCATTTTAGCCATCAATTTTAAACAGCCCTTAAAAGTTGCAATACTTGCCGGGTACTGCACTTTGTATGTTTTTAACACCTTCAATGCTATGGAGATTTTTCTCCTACGCTGAAGATCCTGATTTCCTATTATTCATGACAAGGTCAGCTCGTCATAAGCACACATTCAGTCTACTGCATGACGAGGTGACCTTGTCATTAGCATCCAAGGGGTTAAGGAGGCATGCTGCTTTAAGTGTGGGGCATACAACATTGGGGTTTCCGTACTTGGGACCTTCAGATGCTTGTAAACTAACGTAATGCCTTCAACGTCATCGGTGGAGGCGAGTGGCAGGTATGAGCATGATTGCTTTTGCTCAAGACGACAGAAACTGGAACTTACTCCGCAGTTAGCTTGTAGACTGGTAAGCGGAGAGAAGGCTAGCGTACAGTGAAGCATGTAGTACACTTTTTGTTGTCACAGGGGACATGGTAACGAACTAGCAGATTGTGTGCAAGATAAACATCCAATGCCAATCTCGGCGTGTTTGTACAAAGGAACTAGAACCGATGCTCGAGTTTATGTAACGTTCACTGGCATGTCACATTTTTAAATGGGGAACGCATTAATCGACTTACCACACTGCAGGGTTAAAAGCCTCATGTAAGAAGCTTAGATTTCAAGGACTGCCAGTCATCTGGATCATTGATATCAGCACATTCATTGCATTCAATCAGATTTGTGCACGTCGGCAGTATGGTGGCGAGAACATAACAAAAAGTTGATCATTGGCTCTTGACGGAGGGACACAGGCACAATACCTGCATGTGTATGCTTTTTTTTAAAACTATTGACTCACAGGTATCACTGTGTGTGGCTCAAACACACAGGGGCATATTACCAATGATTAGCGATATTTATCGCTAACGAGGCTTAGCGACACATTTTTTAACGCTAAGCATCGCCGGAAATTATCGCAGAGATAACTTGCTATTAGCAAGGTTTATCTCAGAAGTGATAAAAATCCTCGCGCTAACTGCTATATGAGAGATTATTGCTGGAAAACCAACGATAATCTCTCGAAGTTTGGCGTTAGCTTGATGATAGGGGCTCACAAACTTAGCCATGATATCCACCTTCCGTAGGATATCATGGCTAAGTCAGGAAAATACCAGGTGTAAAAAAAGCAGTGCTAACCGCGGTTAGCGCTGCTTTTTTTATCACTAAAAGGGTTAGCGAAATTCTTGATAATAGGATAAATGTCGCTTAACAACATTTCTCCTATTATTTTTCTCTGGAACGCCCCCTTTGCATCTCATTAGAGATGCAAGGGGAAGCGTAGAGAAAAAGGGTGCTAACATGCAAATTTGCGTGTTATCACCCTGTTGCTGATAGGGAGATCATTTTATCCCCGCTTTCCTGGCTTTTAAAGGCAAAAAAGCAGAGATAAATCCCTTGATAATATGCCCCACAGTTTCGAAATCGGTATATGCAGGTACTGACATTCACAGACTTACATAGACATTCGTATTGCTTTAGCTTTTAATATCGAGACCCCTGAGGAAGGGTCATTTGACCCCTAAGTGCATTGAGCACAGGTATACCTCATTATGAATTACATGATGTATGGTTGGAAATTTAGTAACAAACACTGAAAATTAACAAAGAAATTGCATTCAGCAACATAAAAACTAAATTGAAGGATAAGTGTGAATAAACAACACTGAAACACCATGGAAGATTATGAAGAGTATTATTTAAAATGTATGTTTTGGAGTTTGGAAGAAAACCTTCTTTGGTTGGATGAGAAGTGCGACCAGGGCAGGCTAGTGGTGATGCACTACCAGCACACAGGCTCACAATTAATCAGTGCAATACTGGAGACATTGTACACCTATCCTGGTGGGCACACAGAAAAAATTAAAAAGCTATGGTGAACTGAGTTAAAAGAGAGGGTGGTTTGGCAATACATTCATTCAGATCTTGTTCCTGCCACGTTGTGAGCACAGCCAAGTGCAACAGTACTCTGTAATTCCACCCTAAATTGGCTGCGATTGATGAAGATAATCTCTGAGGCCCCTGGACATTCACTGAACAGTTGGTCATCAGTTATCTCCCATTTACTGAGGCTATGAGTGCTGAAGATGACACATGCCCACATTAACTGAGCTGTATTTCAGTGGCCTCCTTGCAGAACAGGGCTTACCCTGGTGGTTCCACATCATGCTGATCTCCCCAGCGGAACACACGTTTGAGTGGCCGTTGCAGCTTCTGCCCAACCAGCTCCAGTATGTTAGCAACGAGGGTGAGGAAGGTGTTGATAAAGGCTGGCATATCCATGGGTGTTGCACTCACCTGTACAGCTGTGCCATGAAGATGTATCAAGGACATGAGTCTAGCCAGGTAATCCCCGGGGTTGAGAAAGTCATTGTCCCATCCTCTGAGAAATGAATGGTCATGTTTAGTTTGGCCATCAAATCTCTGCCCAGGAGATTAGTTGTTGATGAAGGGTGATATAGTACCTGCCCTTTCACTTGGCTACCTCCCACTTCTAACTGTAGGGGTTTCGTGAAGGGGACCCTCATGACCGTGCCCGAGAATCCATATGTGACCATGGAGCCCCTAGACAGGGGCAGAATCCCTTCCTTTAAACAGGACTTTGTTTTCAATTCAGACGCTGTAGGGTGCATTATTTATCAATATCGCCACAATCGGCTCCTCATTGAATCACTGGATTACTGATAATAATGGACACTTGGGAGTGGGGGGTCTGGTTTTCACCCGATGTGCGTGGGCCGACCTGCGTTTGCCTGGCTGTTTACCTGGTGTTGTGAAAGAAGGGGATGAGATGGCTTGGTCCTGGCTTGGGGGGTTTGCTGTACAACTTCCTCTACCCTCGTGACTACTTGTTGATTCCTCCCTGAACCTCTACGGCAGTACCCCTATTGCTGCCTCGCCTTCTATGCCATTGCGGCTACAGCTGTTTTGACCAGGGCCACCTTCTCCCATTGCAGAATTTCTACAGAGGCTTCCTGGTCAAGTTCCCCTTTCTTCCTACTTACGCTCATTTCCCTTCTTTTCTCTACTTGCCTCCTTTCCCACCTAATGATGCATTGCTGCAGGCAGGAGATCTCAGTCGGGATTTCCTGTCCCATATCTGATGCAATCCTCCACCTTAGCCATGTCCTCTGGCTCAAATGACCCCCCCCCCCCTTCTGCCTCCGGTATATTGTGGAGAATATTGCATACATTTCTAATCTGATCAATAACTGCACATGTGAATCCTCACGCACACCGGCCCACCTAATGGAATCTACTTTTTTGCCAAAGTGCTTTTAGTGGACTAAGATTTTACTATATGGAAAGATAGATGGCCATTTGCTGATGAAGGAGAAGAGGTTAGGACTGAATGGACAGCTGCAAAGACATAAAAAAACAAACCCTAGACAACAATTGCCCCCACATCCTTGGGTTTTTGTCCTTTACCAGTTACAACCAGACAAGATAATTGTTTCCTGAGGACAATGCTTACGTTTCTTTCAGTGCTAACAGGATATGTTAAGCCCACAAACTGGCATTGGCATGTGCATATGTTGTAGTTAGGTGGTAGTCTGGTTCTTGTTAGTTAAGTTTGCTTTATGATAGCAGATTTTATGGCAAGACTGCCATTGGTTGAGTTGCAGACACACAGTCACCTAGGGAACAGATGGCATGACTGTGCGTTTGTTCGCTGCTAGTTGATTAGTCCAGTGATATCAATATTACCAGATATAAGGCTAGGCAAGAATGATGAGAGTCTTACAGTTGGAAGGTGAGGGCTGTTTGTCCACGCAGAGGGCGCTGTTTTGTAGGTGAGGGTCACACTGATTATTACTGTGATTCAGCATGAGGGATGTTAGTATCAGCATTTTCTTGATGTCAAGGGGTGAGTCTGAATTAGGTTTTCAACGACCTCCTCAGTTCTTAGCCTGAAACTGCTCTCCCCTGATGGCATGCAAAAACGTGACTCAACAAAATGCCTCACTCAGGGTCGGCTTTGGGATTTACAACTAGTTCAGGGGCACCTGTTGCTGACCTTTGAGGTAGGTTGAGGGGGCCCTGTGTTAAAAAATAACTTATGGCCAGGTGCTGCAGATAACTCTGGTGATTAATGTTCCTGCTTGAGAGAGATCCGAGTTTTGTCTAGTGACAGTGGTGACCCATCCTAAAGCAGTGCAAAGAGTTAATATGCCCTGCGGCGGCTGGATCAGGTAAGCGCAGTGGGGCAGGGCTCGGCAGGGGGGAAGCTAACAGACGATGGAAGAGAAATAATTAAATAAATAAATAATACCTTTTCTGTCGTCCGTCTGCTTCCCCCTCCCGTGCCCTGCCTTGCCTCACCCCACCGCACACCGTGCTTATCTGAGCCAGCCACCCCTGAATATGCCTGCTGCCAAGAACATATACCATGAAGATCACAGAACAAAAGGACATATTTACAAGGGGTTGTCACCACTAGAATGTCACTTTTTTGACATTCTGGTGGCGATAACCCCTTCACCTTATTTACAACGTGCAGTTAACCACTTAATGTGGTGCAACGCTGCCTTATAAATAATGCTCTTATTCATGCATCACTTAGCATGAAAGGGGCAGGCAATGGGTGTAGCAGTGGGCAGGGACATCTTCCTGCACATGAACAATCATTACCTGCAATGCAGGCACTCTTATACTATAGTGCGAGGATGCTTGCGTTGGCGCTCGGCAGCTAAATTTAGCACCAGCGGTAGAGGAAACGCAGGGGTGCGCTGTATTATTGTAAATGCAGTGCATCCCTGCGATTTTAGAACGTGGGAGCGCAGCGTTACCAATTTGGCATAACACCACGCTCCGCCATTCTGTTGTGAATATGACACTAAGTGTGAGAGAAATAGGAGTATTGCTATGAAATAATTTGAAATGCAGATGAGAGGCTATGTAGAGATTATGGGTATTGTTGGAGGGTGGTAGTGAGGGAATTTGAGCAGAAGGGGGTAACTGAGGGCGGACGACAACAAGATTGCCGCACTTGGCGCCAACAGCGCTAAAACCGGCCCTGGCTTTACCCTGTCGGGTTGCTCACATTTTTTTTTACAATGATAAGGCCAGCAGAGGCCTATTTTGAAATCTACATGAGGTGCTACATTCTTCCTGACTCTGTGGTCCAATAATTTCTTGCAGAAGGGTATTGTGTGACAGTGATATAGATACATGTACAAGCGCCACGTAGGCCCGTAGGCAGCAGCACAGGCGTGGGTTCGGGGTCTAGACAGAACTGTCTTGTCACCCGGTTGTGTGATTTTGTAATTATGTAGCAGTTCTGTTGCTTCCGTTCAAACGGACCAGTATATCTTTCTAATTTCAAGCGACATGCATGACAGCACGTTCAAAAATATGTGAGACGTCTGCAAAACCTTTCTGGGCACTGTACAATGCAATATTTCGCGCCTGTTTGCATGCTCCCACAGCAACGGCAGAGGTTGCTGCGGGCACGGAGCCCAGAACTGCCAGCTCTAGCCAAGTGTGTCTGACCTACTTTTGAAACTTTCATTATTTAATAAAATGTTGATATTTGCTTTGATGAGGCCAAGTAGTGCGTTGAGGATTCTGATGAAACTAAGAATCTGCACTAAACATCACACGCGGTAGAAAAGGAAGAGCTTTGCAAAGGCGTCGTGTTCCCGAACAACCCTGGCATTATAATGTAAATTGTGAGCATTAACTTTGCAAGTATTAACGAATGCTGCCATAAATTTAAGCAGGGCTTCTGGGAAAATGAATGATGTCCTTTCTACTGTATAGCATGATTGCACGCTGTAATTCGAAGTGTATGCCTTTGATTTTGGAGGGCTGGGGCATTATTCACAACACTGTAGCAATAACATTCAACTACATTTTCATATAAGTTGAGTTTAGAATGAAAAATTGCAAGAAGATTTATGATAAAAACTAAAAGTAAAATGAGGTTGTGAATGCTGAATAATACACGCTTGTTCTTTTTTGTGGGAGAGAAATCTGCTTTATTACAGAAAAACTTAGGGGCATATTACCAAGGGTGGCAATAGGCAATTATCGTCGGATTAGCGGCTGCTTTTGGCCGCGAAACGGCGATAATTCTATCGCTCTATTAGCAAGCTGTCGCTAACTGATGTTAGCGACAGCTTTTAGGCGATAGCGAGCGGTTTGGGGCCCGCTTTGCATGTCAGGGATATTTATCGCTAATGACATGCAAAGTGGGCATACCCAACCTGTTAGCGACTGAAAGCAGTCGCTAACGTCGCTATCGCCTATTAGCAAGGCAGGCGTAGCGATGGAAATATTCCCACTATCGCCAAAAACCAACACCTGCTCAGACCAGTTCTTAGCCATGTTATCCAATGGGAGGTGGATAACATGGCTGAGAGCATTTCGTCGCTAATGTGTGAATATCGCTGTTTTCTCAGCGATATTCACGCAGTTCGCCGCTATCGCTGGATATTTTAGCACAATGGAGAAAAACATTGCTAATAGCATAATTTCTCCGCTAACATATCCGGCGATATGCAGCGATAAAAAAATCGTCGCTAAGCCTATTTAGCGATAAATATCGCTATTTGTTGGTAATATGCCCCTATGTGTTTGCAGGTTATATGTGTAGATAGCAAATGTCTCCTAACTGCAAATAGCACCACCAAAGCAGTTTATGTGATAAGGCCCTTAAATGTTTGAGGTTAGTTCAATTAATTGTAAATATTGTCCTTCAGTTTGATTATACTGTGCCAAACATTCCATTTTAAATATGTATATATTTTTTTAAATGAAAGCAACTCTGCCTTACACGATATGTTTTAATGCAAGTTACTTCTGAAGGCATAGGTTTTATTGCTCAAGTTTCATTTAAGTTTCCAGCAATGGACATGATCTGGTGCACCCAGCGACCCGATATTATTCCTGTTAGCAGAGACCATGTGGAGAAGGGTGAGTTTTAAGATAGCCATGTACATTTGTTAGGTATGTGACAACAAAAAGGTTCCAGAGGGTCAAAAAAAGGGTGTGAGTCTATGGTGAGCAAGGAACAAACAGTGAAGAGATAACCCCAGACCGACTACTGAGATGGTTCACAGTGACAACCTAGTGGATAATCAAGAGTACAATGGATGCTCGAAAATACCCATCAGTCACCACTCGAGACCGCCCTTCATCATTTGGGATTTTATTGAAACCATCCTTATCATTAGGTAGTGTCATAGAACGTGAGGAGACTCGGTGGTAAGTAGTACTCCCCCGCTGAGTAGTCAAGGTATGGTTTATCACTTACAAAGACTGGTAAGTGGTTAAGGCGTAGTGTGACTGAGGGTGTGCAGTGCAAAACCAAAATAAATGTGAAAAGAAGAAAAAGTGTCTAAAATTGGATAAGGGAGCATGGAACAGACTTTATTGAAGTAATGCTCGCTTTGCCAGATTAAAAATTATTATGTATAGACAGTTTGAAAAATACGCTGTCAAGAGGTGGAACCAGGCCAACATGTTTCAGCAATTAACGGACATGATTGTCCTTGCTTTCATCAGGACCTCATAATAAACATGTGCTACTGCAAACAAATTAAATGAGTGAGTATAAAAAGACAAATATTACAGTTCACCTGCAGTCTAGTGTTGTTCACTGTAAAATCAAAAGGACAAGGGTCAGATCTCTGACTGATTGCATTGCTCACTGTCACTCACAAATAGAACTAGGGACACGAAATGTAAACCTTAGTTCAAGTCAATCAATTGACTGCTCATACTCATGAAAGTAGTTAGTTTAAGTACTCAATATCAGGATGTGAAATTCATATGCCCAATAGAATAAAGACACATCTTACCATAGACTGTGGGACGTGAAGACCTCACCCCACCTGGCAGTGGCTCAGGATAGGAGTGAAGCACCGCTCTAAGAAACATGCAAATCAAAAGAAAACATGTTTTACCACACTGTGCAAACAACCTTCCATCAACAGAAAACCTCCGACACCCCATCAACAAGGAGGGCAGGTCAAAGGTATAATATGATCAACCAACGTTTTTAGAGTGGTAATAGACCTCTTAAAGTAGTCTTATCTTTCAGAGCCCTTATAGACCAATAATACGTTCTGTGTTGAATTCTGGGAATGTAGTCTCAGAGCCTGAGTCATTCGAAATCTACTACAGCGGGGACGCGTGTCCGCGTAAGCCTTTCTGTAGTGCACCCGCCAAGGAGTACAAAATCATACAAACTCAACTCCAACTAAACTGAAAATAATGCCCAAATGATCGTAAGCGCTGAACGCGCGACTCACCTAACCGTCGGTACTTCCTGGCCGGCGTCTGAACCGACTGGGGAGGTGCCGACCGGCTGGGAACTCCATTGTTAAAAGGGGAACGGTGATTTGCCCGGTGTTCACGTGACCGGCAAATACTCGTTCCTGATTTGTTACCGTGAGTGAAGAGCTCGCGCTAGCTATTGGTTGTGAGGCTTCACCATGGTAACCAGAGTCGGAATAGTATCCTCCGGCCGAATTACAATTATATTATCGTCTGTGAAAACAAGTACTTCAACAACTAGAAAGTATACTGTATGGGTCAGCTGAAATACTAGTAAGAGTAAGAACAATATAGATTTGCTCAACGATCACTGTCATGGACATGCAATGAAGGGAAAGATCACGCAGGATGTTTAAAAGGTAAACATCCCCGCAAGAAGCAAAAAAAGGAGGGTGTCAGTCTGACCGATTGATGGTTCAATAATCTCATTGTCACATGATGGTGGATATATTGTGTGAAGCAAACTCTCAAATACAGTGATGGTACAGTTCCCTTGTTCATTAGGAAAAAAACCAGACAGGTGTACTAAGTAATGGCTCGTTACTGATCAACACAAGGGTAGGGACACTGGTAGGGAGATACTGTTCTTCAAAGGGATTGCGAATCAAGGAATACCGGCTCACAATTATAGACTGGACCAAGGGATATCGTCGTTGAGTCCCTGTTTATGGGTGTTCAGCTTCAGGATCCATTTTTGTTCCTTGGTCAACAAAAATGTTGCTATATCTACAGTGTGGGAAGGAATGAAAGGTTGTTCTAACACGGTCCATTCAAATTCGGTAGGCAAATGATTTGTTTCCAAAAAATGGTTGGTTAGTTTGGTAGCTTGTCTCCTGCGCCGGATGGTGCTTTTATGTTCCGATATTCTGATTCGTATCTTGCGGGTGGTCATGCCCACGTACTTGAGTCCACATGGGCAAACGATCAGATACACTAGTCGGTCGCTGTTGCAGTTAGTGAATTTTATTTGTTTCCATGGTCTAGATGTTCCTATGTCGAGCTCCAACAATTTTCTTGTTTGTGGGCATGCCTGACATGACCCACAGGGGTGATGTCCTGCAACCGGAGGAAGATCCCAGAGTAGTCCAACAGCCCTAGGTTGGACTTCAAGAGGTCTCGTGTGGACTAATCGGTCTCTCAGGTTAGAACCTCTTTTGAAAGAGAACAAGGGCTGCTGTAAAGTTAGTTGTCCAGAATTAAGAATGGGCCAATGTTTTTTGGTCAATTTTTGAATCCTGTTTGACAAAGTTCCAAATGTCTGTACAAATGTGAGTCGTTCCAGTGGTGCTTTAGGCGTCTTTGGTTCTAGAAGGGCTAGACGGTTATTATTCATAGCCCGTTTCATAGATAGTTTAACAAGCTTAGGTGGATAATTACGCTTGATCAGCTGATCACATAAGGTGTTGGCATGCTCTTTGTAGGCTGAAGGAGTAGAGCAGTTTCTTTGAACCCTCAAAAATTGTCCAAAGGGAAGATTTTCCTTCAAGGATCTGGGATGGTGGCTATCGTACAGTAGAAGTGAGTTCCTTGAAGTCGGTTTTCTGTACAGTTCTGATTGTAAACCTTCCGGAGTAGCCGATATTAGAAGATCCAAGAATGCAAGTTGGTGACCACCTATCTCAATGGTGAACTTAAGAAAGGAATTCCTGGCATTGAGCCAGTCGAGGAACTCGAGACATCTCTCCCTGGTACCACGCCATGTCACTAGGACGTCATCGATATACCTTTTCCAGGTTTTCAGGTTATCGATGTAAGGATTGCGATTGTTGAAAATATGTTGCTGCTCGAAGGAATGCACATACAGGTTCGCCAGACTGGGAGCGTAAACGCTTCCCATGCTGGTGCCCGATACTTGCAGGTAGATCCTGTCCTCAAATTGAAAAAAATTCCGTTTCATGGCCAAGGTGGCACAGGCCATGATAAAATGTACCGGTGTTATACTGTTGAGTTCATGGGAGTCCAACAGGGAATGGATCACCTCTAGGGTCTCACACCCTTTTTTTGACCCTCTGGAACCTTTTTGTTGTCATATATCCTTGGGGGTCGTTCCTAGAGTCTGGTCTTTAAATATTCCCCTGGGTCCTATCACACCGTTATGTTTATATCATTTGTTAGGTATGACATTCTTGGCATGGTCTTGCCCCTTACTTTTGCCTCCTTGCTGGCTTTAGGGCTCTTTATACATTACCACTGCTAACCATAGCTAAAGTGCTTGTGCTCTCGTCTTAAAACATGGTAGAATTGGCTTATACGCACTTGGCATATTTAACTTACTTGTAAGTCCCTTGTAGAGTGACATACCTGTAAATTAAATGCTACCAGTTGGCCTACATCACTGATTGTGTCACTGTTGGAAAGTGGGTTATTGGTAGGGGCGAATGTAAGTCTGCCACTGGAAGTAAGGCCACTAGCACCTTATAGGACTCAGCATAGGTCTTAGAAAATTATTCTTATGCTCAACCCTTGGTAACGTGGCTGCGAGCAGACAGGGTTAACTTCAAAGACAGGTATGGAAAACATTTAAAAACACTATTTCAGTAAATAATTAAGACACAACACATAATAAAAATCCAACACCAATTTATAAAAATAGGAACAATTTTCATCTTTAAAATTACACCAAAACGACAAAAATCCAATGTAGGGAACCGGAGATATGAATTTTCAAAGATTTAATAAAATATAGCGCTTAGAAGATTATAGCACCATATTGTGATACCTGCTCACGATAGACCGGGCCAAAGTCAAAGTTTCAGGCTGGGCGCGATGGAGCCCTGAGCGGTTACAGCTCGCGGCAGGTCCCGGTCTCAATTTCTACCTTCACACTTAGAAACTTTTCTGGAGCTTTTCTCCACGAGGGCCCCTCGAAGATCCCAGTCAATCCGGATTTGATGAGGGCTCGCCAGCTTGACTTGTGACGAGTTCCCGGTCAACTTCCCTGGAGTGGACTTAGAAAATTTCTCAAGATCACTACAGCAGGGCAACCCAGAAATCCAGGCCGTCACGCGATGGAAGGCTGGCGGCTTGGCTCTCGCGGTTGCTTCCGGTCACCTTTTCTACGAGCGAACTTAGAACATTTTCTGGAGCTTTTTCTCGCGGGGTCTCTCGATGCTCCTCATGTAGCCGGATCCGGTGAGGGTTTGCCGGCTTCAGATTTTGTCTAGTCCTGGTCAATCTTGGAAGTTGGAGAGAAGGAACTTTTAGCGGGACGAACCTGGTTGGCTTGGCCGGCTCGCGGTTGAAGGCAGGCGGCCTGGATGGACAGGTTGAGTCGGTCTATCTATGGAGCTTTTTTTCAAAGTTCTCCAAACTTCTTGAGATTCCTCATGAAGTTCCTAGAGGGGTCCCAAAGTGTCTCAAACTTACTCCAAAGGGTCTGGAACCTCCAAGATGGTCCTTTAAAGTTGAGGACGTCCATTCCCACTATCCACTGGTACAAAACCCTTATAAATACACTGATGGTCTTCCAAGGTGTAGATTTTGTTGGTGATGTTCCAGATGAGCTCTTCTAACCTGTAGCTTTCAGGGAGTCCACTCTTTAGTTCTCTTTCAGCAAGATAATCCACAGGGCTGTAGTTTCAGATGGTGCAGTCTTCAGAGGTCAGGCCTTAGAAAGCTTTGTGCAGCAAAACTTCTCAACAGGGCACTTCTTGCTTCAGTAAGTTTCAAGCAGCAGATCTGGAGGCCTCTGCCCCTCTCAGATACTCATTCCTAGTTCTCAGGGTCAAGCAGGATGTCACTTCTGACCAATGGGAGCAGGGTAACTTCTTCAAGATATGACCACATTCTGTAAAGAGTGGCATTATTTTGTCCCAGAGTGCATCAAATTTCCAAATCCATATTGGCTGATTTTCCAGCAATGAGGTAAGAACTGGCTAAACACACCCCTAGGATTGCTAATTTACTTAGACACTCCCCCTTGCATCTGCTCATACCTTCCTTAATCCTACCATCTGCCTAAGGTGGGAAGTTCAGAGCTGGAAATGACAATGGTCTCTACTGTCCTCTTTGAAGAACATAGTTTACGACTCCTCCCCCTGGCCTGGCATTCCTATGGAACAGCACACTGCCCTGCCAGCAGAGCTGGGTAACCCCAGGGGCTCTTTAGCACATCTTCAAGGCAGCCTGGCTAATTCACTTAACTCTGACCAATTAGGGCAGACCACTGGAAGGCAGAATTTGGACTTACAAACAAGAAAGTCTTATAACTTTGTGTATGTACACTTTAGGAGAAATTCAACAAAATGATATTGTTGGATTTCTTAATACCATTCTGGGAAGTCTTTGAATGGCATTTCTATCCCTCTCCTATCAAGAGTTATTAATCAATAACTTCCTACCATGTTAACCTATTTAACAGGTGATTTGCAATGGGAAACATTACTTGGGCCATTTTTCCAGCCCCAGGACTTATTTTAAAAGTACTTTCCCTAAATCCACAGGAACCCGACCCAATGTGCAACAAGGGGAGACTTTAGGGGTTCTAAATCTGTAGAAATATTGCAGATCCTCCCTCCACAGTGCTCCTAGCATCAAAGTCGAATTTGAGCAGCACTTTACCACAATGTGGGGAGTGAAATGTGGAATTTCACTTTACCCAGGCTTATCAAAACTCATTTTATAAGGGTGTACCTTATGAATACCTGACCCCCCCAACCCCTTGATTACCTATGGGGGACTCTGGGGGTCCCTAATATGCCAAAACATTGTAGGTTATCCATTTGTAAGTGCCCCAAACACCAAAGTTGATATTGGGCACAATTTACTTTTTAACAGTAGTCCCGGCACCCAGGGCTGTTCTTAAAATGACCTCAGGCTTCAGCAGTGCACACATGCAAGTGCAGACAAAGGCTGTTTTAAACTGGTATCTCAACCAAGGAATACATATTACTCACCAATAGGGTAGGCCCTGGGCAGCCCAGAGGGATCTTAAATGTGTTTTTCACCAATGCAAGACCTACCTCTCCCATAGGATAACATTGGATTTACCGTATTACAGTTAATAAGTGATCACTTCCAAATGGGAACAGGTAACCATTTCATGTTTGGTGCCTTTCGAATTGTAATGAAAAATCCTCTCTCGTGGCAAAGTCGGGTTTTAAATTGCAATTTTGAAAATGCATTTTAAAAAGTTGGAATTTTCCTGCCTTAGCCATTTGGGGGCATATTTACTAGGAAACTGTCAGAGCACGGCAATAAGACAATAAGACCAACGCTGCACTCCAACAGTTTCCAAAATGCAGGGATGCACCGTATTCACAAAAATACGGTGCACCACTGGCTTTCCCTAAGCACTGGTGCTAACTGTAGCTGCCTAGAGCCAACTCAAGCACTCTTGCACCATTGTGCAAGAATGCCTGCATTGCAGGGAAAGATTGTTTTGGTGCAGGAAGGTGTCCCTTCCCACACATAAACAATCAGTAATGCAGAATGCAGCACAAGTAGAAGTTACAACTCGTCACGTTTTTAATGATTGTTTATGTGCAGGTAGCCAAACCTTCCAGCACATAAACAATACATGGCGTTTTGCAGTTTTTATGTGTGGTGCACAATGCAGCACACATAGAAACAGCCACGGGGTAACTCCTCATGAGCCAGGCTAGCTTGAATCCAGTGGCACAGCGAGCAAGGGATGTACGTCTTTTCTTATTTTTTAGTTATTAAAATTTACTCTAGTTCTCTTAATTGGTGTGTGGTTTTTCTTGTGTGTGTTTTTACTTTGTTAAAGTTTGAAGTGTTGCATAAATACTTTACACATTGCCTCTAAGTTAAGCCTGACTTCTCTGTGACAAGCTACCAAAGGGTTGAGCACAGGATAGTTTGGGGTTTGCTTGTTCCGCACCCTGATAAGGATTGTGGTTTCTCACCCCCACCAACTTGTGACCCAATTTCTCCCTACAATAGAGGAATATGCTCATCCACAGGCCTATAGGTATGAATTTGTGTTGGCTACAGTTCCTGAGTTTAAGTGGAATCTTTGCCTTATTACCTTCAATACTGCTTCATGTGCATGAGTAAACACATTGTAGACTCACTGTACTCATGAACAAGCCACTCAGGGAATTTAATTTTAAACTCACATTCTTTCTTGATCATGTCACATAACAAGCTATTGCATATAGTAGCCGACACCATTTCTAAAGGGGAAGCTATCTGAGCAGGACAGCTTCCCTTTTAAGAACCATTTATCACCCCCTTTGGTAGTCAGTAGCTGGTAATTTGTTAGGAACGATTTCCTATTCGTTGGTAAAGTCCTTCTGGACGCTGGAGATGTTTTCTGATTCACCCATTAAGTTTATTACATACCAAAGAGACATTTTCAGTCACAAGCTCTGGTTTGTATTTTCGCACCGCAGGTTTTGCAATCATAAAATGGCTTGGTGTTGCAGCTCTTAAAAGTGGATTTGTGGCTGATTCATGCATTATTACTGCATCGAGTAATATCAGGC
Organism: Lissotriton helveticus; assembly: GCF_964261635.1. Classification (NCBI taxonomy): domain Eukaryota; kingdom Metazoa; phylum Chordata; class Amphibia; order Caudata; family Salamandridae; genus Lissotriton; species Lissotriton helveticus. The sequence continues at coordinate 791,639,802 of NC_136068.1, forward strand.
GTGCTCACATCGCCTCTCCTGTAATCCAGTTTCGGCTAGTCAGTAATGGAAAGGATGAGGTGCTCAAATATTCAGTTATAGAAACGAATGGGTTTCGGAAATATAACGTGCGTGCAATTTTATTCAGTTATGAAAAGGAATGTAGATGTTTTTTAGGTTTGAAAATGAATGTTCTTCTGTAATATAAAGAAAAGTGTACCTTATTTTAGTGATGGAAAATATGTGCGATGAGCGGGTGGCACCAGTGGCCATCTCATTCTCTCCATTTTCCAGCAGTTTGAAAATGAGTGTGTTTCCACATCAAATATTTTCACCCACATCCTTCTTTCCTGCCTCTACCTCTGTAAATGTTCAATAGCAAGTTGCCCAGGGCTTTATATTCTTTTCAACAGAATGCTGTATTTTAAAATTGACTTCTGTACACGAGAATAGGTCAAAGCTACAAAAGTAAAATCGCTAAAGTAAATAAAAAAAAATTGTGGTTCATAGTGGCGGTGCTCAATCACTTATTCTACAATGAGCTGCACTGACAAGCGAGCTTTATGCCTCTGAGATATTTTTGGTCTTTTCCTGAGGGCTTTAGCTATCTACTAATGTTGAACTGGTGTACATGTCTGTTGATGTAACAAAAGCCTCCTTATGGAATCATTCATGTTGGTTAGATATATATTTTTTGCATTGAATGGATATGCTACTACAAACGGGCACTTATACACCAGTATGTGTCACCCTGAAAAGCAATTTCTCTATCTCAGAATTCAATTGAACTATATCATAGAAATGGAATGCTCCCTGCATGCCTTAGAGAACTAAATCTTCAATAGAATACCTCAAAATACTACATTGCACACTGTCCTTCTCCTTTTCTCTTGGTCCCTGTAGCATTGATAGAATCTATGACTGCCTAATTATGTCATTTTTAAAGTATAGTTCTCCTCGTTGTTGCACAATATTTATATGTGTCACTTATTTTTGAAAGAGGAAACTATTATCAGCCGTGTTCGGTAGTGGGTGTACCTGCAGGGCGGTGACGTTGGGAGGGGGAGGGGCAGGGTGGGCGGTAGTAATATATGGATCACAGAGCTTTACAGGTAAGTAAACATATAAATAAATCAAGCGAATTTCGTTGCGCGCATTGCATTGCATTTGGGGATGCAGTGAATGCAACGAAATTCGTTTTATTTATTAAACCAAACACAGTAATAACAGATACATTTTTATTTCTGTAATAATACATTTAAACTGTGAATCAGCCATTCATGGCTGAATAACTTAGGCAACTAAATATAAACAGAATTACACTACAAAAGGTAATAACAAGCATGGGTAAAAGCCTCTTTTTGCATTGTCACCCCCTTTTTTTCTGGACTGATGCTGCTTTTTTTTTGATTCTGTGCTCTGTGACACTGCTAACCAGGCCCCAGTGCATGTGCTCTGACCCCTAAAATGTGTCAACATTTACTACACTCGTGATTTAACTTACCTATAAGTCCCTAGTATATGGTTTGAATGTATTTCCAGAGTATATAAGTTAAATGTCACTAGTGGTCTCGAGCACCTACATGCCACTGATAAAGTGACAATGGAAAGCATGCCTCCAGGCCTGCCCCTGCAAACTGGATATGCAGCGTTAAAACTGACAATTCAACCTGGCAAAATAAACCTTTGTCACCCCCAAGGTATGCCCTAAAGGAGTAGGTGCATAGTATTTAAAAATTAGGGCATATATATTTTATGTTCTACATGTCCTGGCATCGAAAAAAACACCACAAGTATTTTTTTACTCTAGCAAGGCTGACCATAGAAAATCACTTGGTTACACATTATAACTGTTTAACCTCACTTTGGGAGTAGCTAGAAAAATGATTCAAGGACTAATTTCATAAGTAATTCAAAATCCAACTTAATAGTCTAGCCAGATTTTACGTCACTATTTCTAAAATGACACTTTTAGAATGTTGACATTTTTCTTCATAGCCCCAATGTGCCTTTCTGCCAGTGTGAACTGTCTACCAGGAATGGAAGGGCCTCTTAATGAGAAGTCAAGCGTAAACAAAGGGAGAGGGACGGACCTTCCTCTCACAGGATGGCCATCTGGACTGGGCCCAAAAACTTAATACACTTGAAAAGAATGCTTACTCTGGCACAGGCAGATATAGCGGGCACCCTGGCCTGCCTCTTCTATTGCCCCAATAGACAGCTAGGCACGACATCCCAGTGATAGAAGAGCTACCCCAGAACTGGTTTGGAATGACTGCAAGGAAGGGTTTGCCTATTATCATAACCACACCTCTTGGTGGGCACCAGGGGCTCTGTACCTGGAAAGATAGGTTTTGCCATGTTCATTTTAATTAGAGAGGCACATTGAGGGCTTACATACAGTAAAACATGGTCAGCCATAATTACGTTTTTTGGGAACATTTTCCATTAACAAAATGCAATACAAACAAGTATAAAACCAAATTACATTACATATAAAAACCTTACCCTTTTATACTTAACAAAATCGTACCTATAGCACATATCACATCTAAAAAAAATGCATCTCAGTTGAAAGGTTTTAGGCTGCCAAGCATGTACTAATACCATATTTTAAAATAACTGATTTATAATATGTCTTTCTTTGTTTCAATAAAATTATACAATCAAGCAAAATATGTTCATTCATACATTACCCTCCCACTGGGCACCTACAATAACCTCCAATTGTTCGAAGCATCTCCACAGGGTTGGTACAGCATATGGAGAATTTAGCCCAATTCCAAAGCTCAGGACTGCATTCATGTGCATGAGTTAACCACATTTCTATTCTATTAGGCAATTTCTCAACTTCATCCTTTCACTTGCTCAGAAAAAGGCCTGCCGAATACCTGTGACTTAAATATAGTAGGTCCTGTTCCCAGGCTCTAGTGTATGACACTAACTTCAGCTGCTGTTTCTGTAGATTCAAAACGGACCTAACATTTTATGCCAATTTAGCTCAATTTAATTCACTATTCCTTATAACTAAGAATGGCAATCTTCTCTTGCTCCTAGTTTGCAATTTTGTTTGGGTAGCAGGGGCCGAATTATATATTGTACCATGTTGCAAATGAGGAAATCACTTTACCTCTGATCCATTTCATGGACGCGGGCAAGGGGGAACAATGCCTTTAGGAGGCATACCAAAGATGTATAACAGAAAAAAGTACGGAGGGACCAATCAATTTTTTATTTTTGAGCAAGGCACCATCAATTACCCTGACGCCTTCAATATTTTGTACATCTAAATATACATGATTCTATAAAATACACGTGTCAAATGACGGGGCTGGGTACAAAGATCAAATACTCATACATCAGACATAATATATACAGGACATAAACCAATACATAAAGTCACATATAAATCACAATCACATTTATAATACAATACATATACACAATATATACAACATTTACAAAGACCCTAATTGTAACTTAAATGGATGTACAATCCTTATTCTGAGAAATACACTCTGAGGAAGTCCCCTGTGTGCCTGATGTATCACACCTGTTTTCTCATGTGTCTATAGGCGCCCTTACTCTAAGATAAAATTCTAAATATTTAGACTCCTCCTATATTTGTCGATGCAGTTGCGGTCGCATTTCAGCAATCATTTTTTTCGGCTTCATCAGGACAAGGGTATAAACATATCTACAATAATGATAAAAATTGAAATACATAACTAAACATTATATTCTACCGAATAAGAATCTATCCCATCATTGCCCATACAGTGCTCAGAAAGGTAATGTACCTCGTGAATTCAACAGTGCCATGTATGTGGAAGTCTAATCAGTGCCACACATGAGAAAAACTCTCCACAAATCTAATCTTTTACCAACCTATGGCAGGGTGTACAGTGCAAGTGCCACTGAGTCGGTGCTCACCCCAAGATCACACCGGGGGAGAAAAAACTCAATACAACTCAATAAAACCTGGAAAGTACCTTGAGCATTCACCTCTTGTGTCTCACTTTGATTCACAAAAAAGGCTTTCAACCTAATTATTCGTAAAAATTTCAACACTTCAGTTTTTGTATCAACAGGATCTTGTACCACCAGTGGAACAAAAGATAAACCCTTTTGTAAGACTTTTATTTCCCACAGGGTCAGTAGATGATTAGAAAAATTGTATATAGGCATTGTTCATCGTTAGATTGACTAATAGTGCCCAAAGAAGAAGCTATCGTCTGTACAGTTTCTGCCCTGTGCGTAACTATTGTCTGTACACTTTCTGTCGTGTTCGGAAGATGTTCTGTTCTTGTGGTGGGTGGTGGATCGGGGTCCTCCATCCCCCTCTGAATCCTCTGCCCCTGCGGCCCCCTCTGTCTAAAAAAGGTGGAAGAGCGTTAGGATATTGATAGAATGGTTGATAAGGTTGGTAATATGCTCCGGCTCCTTGATCTGAGTCAGAGGATGAATCAGAGAATGTCAAAAACCTAGTACGTGATCTCCCCTTATACTGTAAATTAAGGGAACTTGAATTGTTGTTCTTAAAGAAAAGTTAGCAATTTTCTTTGGGTAGCAGGAGCCTTATTATACAAAATACCCTGTTGCAAATGAGGAAATCACTTTACCTCTGATCCATTTCATGGACGCAGGCAACGAGGCAAACATGCCTTTAGGAGGCATACCTTCAGTGCACCTCCTAAAGGTAGCCCTGGACTCCCATGGATCCCCCTGACATCCCCTGCAGCTGGTTTGTTAGAAATTGAATTTCTGGTTGGCTAAGGTATTCACCCAAGCCAGGCAGGAACCACCTCTCTAGTCAGGGTAATCCAGATACAAAATAAGTTAATTTGTGCTCACGCTTTAGTAGCTTTGCTCAGAGCAGTCAGGCTTATCTACAAAGGCAATGTGTAAAGTATTTGTGCAGTTCGCACACACAGTAACCTACTTAATAAACCACATAAAACAGGCTCGGACACATAGAGAATATTTATCTGAGCAAAATAAGACCAAAATGACAAAAATCCAATAAGTAGAAGTTAGAAGTCCCTATCGGGCAAAAGGTTTCTTGAGGTCACAAGGGACCGGTGCAAATCCAAAGTTCAGGCCGATTGGGATGGAGTGAAGGCTGACTACAGGACCCATGAAGGCCCTGCTGAGAAAGTACTTTGAATGGAGCAAAGCGTCAACGCTGAGGGCCGAATGCGTCGATCTTTCCAAGCAGTCCGGTCGCTGCGTCGTAATCGAGCTTCACTGAATTGAAGATAATGCATTGTTATCGAGCCACGCAGAGCACTGTAGTCGGGCCACACAGGATATGGAACGATTAATCGGTTTTGTAGAAAAGTGCTGCAGAACCCACTTCTGAGGCCCACAACATGGAGAGGGCACTTCAGGCAAGGGTAGGACTTATAGACAGCAGACTTCAGCAGCACCAGTAGAACTGCAAGAAGTCTTTTGTGTACCTGAGACTTCAGAACACAGGAGGAAAGCAACCTTGGAGAGCAATTGGAAGGAATGCAGAGTCCTGATCTCCTTCAGCACAGCCAGGTAGCAGCAGGCAGCAGGGTATGCCCAGGGTGTTTGCTTTGTTTTCCCTAAGTTTGCTTGTTTCTGAATCAGGGAGGACCTGGCTTGGCAGTTAGGGCTGGACTGTTCCCATGAGGCACAGGGTCAAGACTGATTTGCATGTAGTTGGGTTTGAACTGAGGTGGCAAAGTGAGCTAAAGAATGATGATAGATTCAACCCAGATCTGTGACTGAGGGTGAGTGTCTGAAAAGTTTCAGCGCTCCATCCATCATCTCTTTGTGTTTGCTTTGTTCACCCAAAGTTGGCAGGGTATGCCCAGACGTAGGTCCATTGCTCACTTTGCCACTGGATTCAAGTTAGCCTGCCTGATGAAGGGTGTTACCCAAAAACCGGCCCCAGGATGCGTGTTTCCGGTTCAGTGAAGACCTGACTTGGCACTGCAGTTTGGGCTGGACTGTTCCCATGAGGCACAGGGTCAAGACTGATTTGCTTATAGCTGGGTCTGAACTAAGGTGGCAAAGTGAGCTAAAGAATGATGATGGATTCAATCCATATCTGTGACTGGGGTGAGTGTCTGAAAAGTTTCAGCACTCCATCCATCATCTCCTTGTGTTTGAATGGAGAACTGTCACCAAGTACAATTAAAGGAAGACAGATACTGTAGAAAAAGTTTGAAAGTGCCAATTTCTAGCTCTAGATTTATTTTTCCATAACAAGCTAGGTCTCCCCTTTGTTGAAGACAATATTAGTGCTCAACCGCTGCTTTTCTGGTATGCAATTTGGCAAAATACAGAGGGAGCATTTATGAAAGGCATTATAAAAAATTGCCTTGCATGCAATAATGGCAGAAAAATCTCCTGGATAAAGTATGTCGAATCCTTGCTGCGCACGATTGGTTTCCACCAGCTATTTAAAAGCCCAAAGGGCCCATGTACCATCAGTAAGAAGCAGTTGCCGGTGTGTTGGTACCAGCTTGTGCAGACAGAGAGAATAAACAGGGAGTTAACAAAATCAAGAGTACCAGCTTACTTAATTTGAAACCAGGCATGGATCGGCCAACCCCAAAGTTACCTGATTGTCCCTAAGAACCACTGGGAACGTAGCTTACTGTTTCATTTCAGGGAAGGTACAATAAAATACTAATTGAACTTCCCGTTAGGCTTTCAGGTGAACCTAGAAATCCACCCATGCCCCTGCAACGGGAAATCTGGTGAATCGATGCGGAATTCGTAGTTCTGCTGATTTTATAGGAATATTTTAAAGTTCCAAAACTCCACACTTAGAAACTTTTCTGGTGAAAACCACACAATGGATTCCTAAGTAAGAAAATTCAAGTAAGTGGTAAGTACGATTAAAATTACTTTTCAGGATCAGTACTGGGCTTAAAGTTGCAGCACTGAGGTCACTCCTGATAACAGGTGAGTAAATCAGAATTCGTAGTTCCTCTGATTTTATAGGAATATTTTAAAGTTCCAAAACTCCACACTTGGAAACTTTTCTAGTGAAAACCACACAATGGATTCCTATGGAAGAAAATACAAGGTACTGGTAAGTACGGTTAGAATTATTTTTCAGGGTCAGTGCTGCGCTAAAAGATGTAGCACTGGGTTCTCTCCTGATAACAGGTGAGTCATTTGGAATTCGTAGTTCGGTTGATTTTATAGACATTTTTTAAAGTTCCAAAACTCCACACTTAGAAACTTCTCTGGTGGAAACCACATAATGGATTCCTATGGAAGGAAATTCAAGTAACTGGTAAGTATGATTAAAATTACTTTTCAGGATCAGTACTGGGCTTAAAACTTGCAGCACTGAGGTCACTCCTGATAACAGGTGAGTAAATAAGAATTTGTTCGACTGATTTTAGAGGAATATTTGCACAATGCTGAATGAAGGGAGCCGGTGCCTGAGGTGACATGTGTGCAAACACGCCATGTGGTGCATTTTAAGTTGGGGAATTAATTTCTCTTCAATCCTGAGGTCCCCTGTGGGCCAACTAGCCCACCAGGTACCTCCAATATGCGCCAGGGAGCTATGTTGCAGAGAGCCGTGGCTAATTCCAGGCCCTGTCATCAGTTTTATCATCAGTGATGTCACTGACCATGTCATGAGTGATGTAATATGTGACGTCACCAGCAGTGCATTGCAGGAGTGCGAGTTATAGTTAGCTCAACTAACTATAACAGGCACATTTCTCTGGTTTTATATGAGTCAAATGTCCAACTAACTATAACGTCCCTGAAACCTATAGTTTTGTAGTGAATTTCAAAGGTTTTTAAATGCTAATTTCTAACTATAACGCCTGTAAAACCTATGTTTTTTTCAGTGAATTTCAAACGTTTTTTATTTGTTAATTTCATATTTTAATATTTATACAACCTATATTTTTTAAATTTTTTGTAATATTTTGGAACTCTATTATCCTTTTTCTTTAACTTTGAAAATGATGTAATGTTTTATATCTTCCCAAAAAATATGTATATCTTTTTTTTGGGGAGAAAACTGGAGTCCCATACCAGTAGTGTACCAAGCTCCATCAGCACGCAAATCCTATCTGCCATATTGCTAAACTCATAAATGATCTGCATTTCGTATCAGACGGGTTCGTGGCACTGCGTCCCGCCTAACATCATATATGTATGAGGTCGCGCTAGCTGCTACTTTGGTATGCGACAGGTACGCAGTACCAAACCACGCATTTTGTCATATACGTATGTGGTCGCGCCTGCTGCGTGTTGCGTATGCAACGAGTGCAAGCTTCCAGGCCCTGTGTTACATCATAGACATACGGTGTTGCGCCAGGCACGCCATTCCCTCATTTTTTTCAATGTCAAAAGTATATCTAAATAAGTTTAAAGTGTATATGAGAGCAAGCAATAATCTAAAATATTTTAAACATTTATATATTTCTAAAACTGTGCTAAACTTATATTATGGTCAATATATTTTCTCAAAATCGTGTCGGGTGCGGCCTCCTTGCGCGCTCGGTGCGCGATTGCCATGTGACCTTAAAAAAAAAGCATTTGATTGGTTCATAATATTTCCCATTATAACAGTTCTAGGACCCCACCTATTTTAGTCATTTTCTCTACAGAGTTTGATGAGAGACACCTCTACTGCTTTAAGAGCTTTTTTGAAAAGTTTTTTGCTGTGTACACGTATCTTATACTACACACAACATGCAACGATCATCTTGATCAATATTCATGATATGTACAGTAGCCTTCCACGTGTGATAGCCATGCATCTAAAATGTTACATCAAAAAACAAATGTGTGTTACACGATGCCCCTAGTGTGTGTGTGTGCATTATTGTGCTGCTTTTCGGCCTCGGTATTGGTGGTTCGAAGGGGTATCATCAGCCATGGGCAGAGTGCGCATCCTAGATCACATGTGACAAATAGTAAAGAGTAATGTGCAGATTTGTGTTGCTGTATGCTCTGTTGTCAGGCTTTACCAGCATAGTAGTGTGTCATATGTGAGACTTTCAGATTCACATTTGACATGCATTGCTTGACTGTAATGAGCGTGATCACTGTGTATGACATAGCCTCACTGCTGATCCTCCCTCCATCCGAGCACATTCATATGTGTGCGCTTAGCGATAGCAACACTTTCAATAATACTGCACACCATTGACATGCGTGTCTAACTCATTTCAGCGGAATCACAAAATGGCTGCCGACACTTCCTAATTGCAACAGTTTGCAGCCAATAAGCAGCAAGCTCGTGCTTGTAATGCCTCAGCCATATATATATATATATACTCTCTCTCTAAATATATAGGAAGTTACAGTGAGAGACATGTTTCCAATAGGAAAAACCTTTTTTAACTTGCCTATATCTTTGGCGCTGGTTGACTTCACAAAATTTTACAAAAAAGTGGCCTGGTGAATCTTATTGTGCATGGAACGGTTTGGGTTGATCCATCAAGCAGGATCTGAGAAAAAGGGACAGAGGGAAGTGTTTTTCCAATGTTAATTTCTATCGAGATTTTAGTCGCGAATACAGCCCACACGGCTGGATGGAATTGCACCAAATTTGGCAGAAAGGGAGATTTTGTTCCAGAAAGAACCCTTTTACACTTTTTGGTATTTGGTGTAACCGGCTTGGTAGTTTTTGAGATATTTTTTTAAAAATTGTACATATAGAGATGCAGATACTCCAAGGATCCAACAGTCTCTGTGCTGAAATCTCATTGGCTGACATCACTTCAACCAGGAAGTGTTGGCAGTCATCTTGGGACTTGGCTTCAGCTGAATACCACAAAAAAAGTTTTTTTTTAAAGTGAAGGGGGCAGGGAAGACACCTCGACCCACTAGCTGTGGTCCTGGAGTTGCCCTGGGGCTTTTTTAGTATAATGGAGGGACCTCCCTCCATAGGCTCTTTGGAGCCCTGGGTAACCGTCCTCCCCAGGGCTTTTTTTTCAATTTGGACGGCGGCAGTACAGACCTTCCTCCAGTGGCGTATACAAACCTCGGGGACCACCACCTCCCAGGGGCTAAATTAAAAGTAATGGGGGGCTGTGTGGAACCCTCAGGCCCCAGGGACCTCCACCTCCCCGGGCCCATAATATATTGAAACTGGGAGGACACTGCCCTGCTCCCAGGCCATGTATGGCCTCATGAACCACCACCTCCCGGAGCCGGCCGATGCAGATCAAAGGAGAAGGGACCTTTCCTTGAGTCCTATAGGGCCCGGGGGACCTGCACAGCCCAGTGCCGGTTGTGGCTATGTCCTTCGGTACCCACTCCCAGGACATAGCTGTTTGCTCTGAAGTCAAAGCAAACATGAACTCCGGTCTCAGCAAGCAAGAGCTGAGAAACTGCTCCTTCTTGCTGAGAGTGGAATTTTCATTTGTTTAACTGCCCGCTGTCAACAGACAGGGAAACAGATGAAAGTACTGCATTCCCAGACAGGGAGCTGATATTTAGCAGCTCCCTGTATGTAAGAGCAATGCTTACTCCCACAGGAGGCAGGGAGCTGGCTGGGGCCGTGGGGGCCTTGAGGCTCCCCTGTGTGGGAGGAGAAAAAGAGGCAAAATAAAGGTCAGAAACAAGCAGAAATAGGTAAGCGTGGGTAAAGAACTCCCCTCTGCTCATGTGCTATTCAGAGATTTGCCTACTCCGCATTTCACAAAGAATGCCGAGTAGGCAAATCTCTGCACACTCCACGGCGGAGCGGAGTTGACCAGCCCCCACCTCCAACCCCCCAAGTAAGAATTAAATAAATATACAATATAAGTAAAATAATAAACACTTACCTTGCCTGCGGTGTCCACGGGCTGCCGTCCTCCTCCTCCTTGGCGTTTCACATGATCTGCTCATGTGGGCATGCCGGCCCATGCGCATTCCTTGTGAGAAATGCGCATGTGCAGATCACCATGAAATGCTGAGGAAGAGGAGGACAGCAGCCTCGGGACGCCGCTGGCAAGGTAAGTGTTTATTATTTTACTTATATTGTAAATACATTTCATTCTTACTGGGGGGTGGGGGTGGGCGGCGGAGCGCCACATAGTTGGTCCCCAACTCTGTGGACCTCTGCATAGAGCCGCTCCGCCCAGGGTTAGAAATTGGTAGAATAAAGGCCAGCGATGAGCAGAGAGAGGAAAGATAAAGGTAAGGAATGAGCAGAAAGAGGCAGAATAAAGATTAGAAATGAGCAGAAAGAGGCAAAATGAAGATGAGAAATGAGTAGAAAGAAGAAGAATAGAGGTCAGATCCGAGCATAAAGAGGCAAAGTGAAGGTGACAAATGAGCAGAAAGAGGCAGAATAAAGGTCAAGAATGAGCAGAAAGAGGCAAAATAGGGATCGAAATTGAGCAGAAAGAGGCAAAATAAGGGACCAGAAACGAGCAGAAAGAGGCAAAATATACATCAGAAACAAGCAGAAATAAAGACCAAAATAATGAGAGCGATGCAAAATAATGGTCAGAAACGAGAAGAAAAAGGCAAAAAAGAGATCAGAAACGAGAAGATAGAGGCAAACTAACTGCCAAAAATTTGCAAAAAGAAGCAAGATACAGGTCAGAAATGAGAAGAAAGAGGAAAAATAAAGGTCAGCAACGAGAAGAATGAGGCAAAAAAGTTCAGCAGTGAGCAGGAAAAAGGCTGAAAATTAGCTGAAATCACTCATGCATTCATGCACCCGCTCACAGAACAACTCAGACACTGTCACAGCCACTCATTAACCCATTCACTCATACGCCCACTCATAGATATACTCAGACACAGACGCCCACTCTCGGACCCAGTCGGACACTCATGCCCCCACTTACAGAACCAATCATACTCTCTCTCACCCACTCAGAGACATACTCACTGACTCAGATACTCTCAGAGACTTACATATCCACTCACAGACTTACTCAGACACTCATATTCCCACTTACAGACCCACTGACATTATCTTACACCCACTTACAAACCTGCTCAGACATACATACACCCACTTGCACTCACTCACACACTCAGTGTCAAAGGTTAGCTTTAGTAATGGGTGACTCTAGTTGGAAGTGGCTTGCACCATGTCCTAGTAGGAACCCTTATCCTAGTCAGGGTAAGGGGATCAACAGTTAAGATAATCCTTGCTCACTACCTTGGTAGCTTGCCATGAGCACTCAGGCTTATCTTAGAGGCAGTGTGTAAAGCATTTGGACATAAACGCACAGTAACACTGTGAAAACACTGTAAATGAACACCACAGCAGTTTAGAAAGATAACCAATCTTTATCTGAATGATACGAGACCAAAATAACAAAAGTCCAACATACACTAGGAAAGATACCTCTTATAAAAGGTTTAAAATAGTTCAGTCCATAGGAAACTAAGGATGAGTAGATTTTATGGTAAAGTACCTGGGATGCGACAAAATCAAAGACAAAAACATGCGCTGGGGAGATAAGGCACCAGAAAACAAAGCAATGTGTTGATTTCTTACTTGCAGGGGAGGTGATACGTCGATTCCATACTGCCAGAGGAGGGGATGCGTCAATTCCTTGCTGCCCTGCAGAGGAGGTGATGCTTTGATATCTTGCTGTCAGGGAAGGTGATGCATTGATTCCTTATTGCGAAGGGAGGTGATGCATTGATCTCTTGCTTCATGGGAGCTTTGAAATGTATACCGCCAAGTGAGAGCAAACACACTTCTCTTGTACAATCACTGATACAAGTACACACTCATCCATACAGCCACTATCACAATCATTGACTTTCTTGTATAGTCATTTATATACTTCAACTCTCACATACACTGCCTTTTACATATGCAGTTACTTGGACATGCACCATTGAGACATCCATTCACTTACCAACACACCCACACACACACTCAACCACCCATACAGCTGTTTTCACATGCACTCTTTAACCCATACACACAGTGAATCAACCACTCAAACATCTATGCACAGAGCCACACACCTCCCAACCACCCACACATCCAGGCACCCATACAAATACTCAGTCGACCAATTGATAACCTATATAGACACTCATGTAGCTACTGACCAACCCATGTTGCAGCTTATACAACAACAGATAGACTGATACAGGCATTCACACAGTTTCATCACTAACCCATGCATTCAGTAGAGCACGTTTAACACTCACTTAAACAGTCAGTCACGCACCTACTAAATGGTCCATTCAGACACATATACACCCACTCATTCTTCAATAAACCTTGGCATATATATAATACATATTTAAACTTTAAAGAAAAACACAGTCTCTGGATGATGTCATCAGTGATGTCAATTGAGATGTCATCAGTGATGTCACTGACCATGTCATGAATGATGTAGTATGTGTCATCATCAGAAGTGCATTGCAAGGCTTGAGTTATAGTTCGGTGAACTGATTACAACAGATACAGCAGAAACAAGTCAACTTACCAGAATCATTAAAAAACACGGGAGTATTTTAAAACTGGACTCAACTGTATCAGACTTGAACGAAAACAATCCCAATATGTCATACAGGAGATCTCCAAATCTTGGTGACAAATTAACATACAGCCACTTCAAAGGAAAACAAATGAAGGCATGTACTCAAATAGAAGGTTTTTGGCCATGCAAACGCTAGAAAGCCTGCAAAATTGCAGAATATAAAAAGGAAGTGGAAATAAAGAAAGGAGTGAAGTGGAAAATCAAGCAACATATTACCTGCAAAAGTAAAAATATGTTATTTATGTAGTGGAATGCCCATGCAATTTAAAATACATTGACAGCGCGACATGTGAGATCAAAAAACTTATCCTGAAACTTATTAGAGCCATTCTGAATTATGATCGGTCCAACGCAATAGCTAAACACGTGGAGAAGATGCATGACAGCAAATGGGAAGCTCTAAAATTGTATGCAATTGAAAAAGTCCCAATTCTTAAGAAAGGCGGAAACCGAGAATGATTACTCAGAAAAAAAGAATCTAAGCACATTGTATCGTTCAGGACTTTAACACCCTTGGGTCTTATTCAGGATGAGGAATCATATGTACATCTCTAAAAGACCAAACAAATATTGGATAAAACCTCTCCTGATGATATTAGATTGTGTCTTAGGAATTGGAAAGCTCACTGGAGAGGCTGAACATTTGATAACAACCATAAAGTACTAGTACTTGATAATTTCGGACACAACTTAGAACAATTATAAAGACGAAACATCAAATGATGACAATATTTAATACAATAATTGTGCACATGCATATATCACACCAAAGAGAATACAGTAGCAATATGTGACCGGCATGTTTCATTCTAAAACATGAGATTGTACGTAAATTCGTTTTGTCTCACAACCACTCATGCAAATCTGAAACAATTGTTTACAAATAATGAATGTAGAAAAACTTTTTATACCATAATGCTATGCGACAGAACAAACGGGAAATACTTGTGAGAGTAGAAATATATGATATCTGCTTGTTTCTTTGAGAAAACATCCTGTAATCAATGTTCGAGACACAAACCAAAATGAGTTGGAGAAAAAGAAAAGAAACCGCTCTAGACATGCGACTTCGAAGTTGCTCCTAAAGAAGGTCTAGCACCGTTTGAGGTCAGAGGCTATGATCTAGCACTTTTAGAAAATGTATTTGAAAAGGTTAAAAAGATTCCCATATAACAGTTGCTGCAAAGTGCTCCAAACAAAAAAGTGGGAAAAGGAAACGTAAATGAAGGGAAATTCAAAATGATTACCACTTATTAAGGAGTGGCCAATTTCCTAAAACGTACCATGAAAAAGAACTGCCATATTCTTAAAACAGATAATGTCATTTGTGAGGATATACCAGCATTTCCACTAGTGACCTTTAAGAAGGCTAGATCCTTAAGAGATACTCTGGTACATAGCCATTTGGAGAAGGAACCACAAGTGATGGGAACCTTAAAGGAAATTCATGGCTTCTATCCATGTGGTAGGTGTAAAGCCTGCAGCAACAGTAAAAGAGTCATGATATATAAGATCCCTGACATAGGTTTAACTAGACCAATAACTAAATTCTTAACTTGCAGCCCCTCCTACGCAGTTTATTGTTTAGTCTGTCCGTGTGGCTTACGCTACATTGGCAGTACAATTCATCCCCTGAAAATTAGGGTCTTGGAATATCCCAGGGCGATAGCAAAAAATGATGCTACATACATGGCGAGGGACTATGCTGAGAAGCAATCAAGTAACAGGAATGTTTTACAATATTTTGGCCTTGACCATGTGAAAGATCACATTAGAGGGGGAGACATATTGAAAGAACTGCGCAGGTTAGAGTCATGCTATATAGTCGATCTCCAGACTAAATTTCCCAAAGGGTTGAATAGCAGTGAGGAACTGGCATCACATTTGGGATATGATATGATTTTTAGAACTGGAATTTCAAGGAGGGTAAAATACTGTCAAATTTCTGAAATATTCACATGAATTTCATAAATCAGTGGTAATGATGCTCTGTGACTTATGGCTATAAGTTTAGAGCATCATATATTTTGTCATTTCTTTAAAAATGAACATGTTATACGAATGTAGGGAACCTTCTCTCTCTCTCTCTCTATATATATATATATATACATTGTGATGAAAATTAAAAAGAATGAACTTGTGGATTACTCTGAAGCTCTGTACAGATATAGGAAGTCATATTTAAGTACTGTAACATTAAGGCGGCGTTAGGTTTAACGTCTTGTCTAGTAAGGAACATGTCAATTAATTTGAATCATTGGATGCAACAATGGAGGAAGTGGACCATAGCCGATCTACGGCTTGATGGTTTTATCACAAAAACTTTGACAAAGTAGAATTCACCAATAACGGTTTTATTTAGAAACCTGTAAATATATTGGAAATCGTATAGGTTGAAAATATAGAGTGCTTTATTGCTCACATGTATAATGAACAAAACACAAGCCGAGTACACACTAGGCATATACTGAGTGTTGGCCGATTCTCGGAGAGACTGGAGTAAGCATGATATATATAATACATCGTGATGGGCAAGATGAATGAAATACTTTATCTCGGTTTTAAAGTTTACAAGGTAAAGACGAGCACTTAAACCTTATCGTAACATGGGTGATTTGAAAAAATGCCGAAACAGCAAGTTGCACAATTTTTTATTGCATATGTAATATAATTCTATGCTGTTGAATTTGCAAATGAAATATCACAGAATGTGAAGGCGGTAATTTTGAAATGCATTTGCATAGATATTGTATCTTTAAAGATGACGGGTGATTTACAACACCGTCCTGGAGGTCCACACAGTCCTCTGTTGGTTGCTCGCAATGTAACTGATTAAATGACGGCTGCCTGCGGTGCGTTGGCAACACCGAAGTAGGGAGACCGCTGAAACGCGTTAGTTCGTGAAATAAAGATACTGGAAGAACGCCACCCGCGAGTGCTTATTTTCTCCCAAAAAGGTTAAATTTCAGCAGTTATTTTAGCGGACTGCATCGCCGCATCATAGCACCCGTCCAGGAGTGGCTCATTTTGGTGCATGTGGAGCTTGAATATATATATATATGTATATATATATATATTTATTGCCTACTGACGGTTGCCAGTAGGTAGTCATAGTTAGGACCTAGTTACCATAGAAAAATGGTAACATTCTATTCCGAATAATTTTAGCGCCAGTTGACGAATCTTCGCAACATCTTCAAAACTAATTCTTTGTTGATATCAGCTCCTATGTTGAAAGTTTGGGGGTGATTAGTCAAGGAGGGGCCAAGAAAAAAGGGGGGTCCCAAAACGTGTTTTCTCCATGTTAATTTCCATAGGAAACTTTAGACAAGGCTACAGGTCGAAATGGTAAACGGAATTACACCAAATTTGGCAGGAGAAGGGTCTTGGTCTAGAAAGCACGCTTCTGTATATTTGGTGTAAATCCATTCAGTTGTTTTTGAGAAATATCAAAATTTACAGATATCGATATTTGGGAATTCTACCATATGATTGACTGAGGCGTTACGAGCAAGAGCTTGCTGCTGATTGGCTGCAAGCGGTGTGAGCGGTTGCAACTAGGAAGTGTTGGCTGCCGTTTTGTGATTTTGTTGAAGTGAGTAAGGGGAAAAAGGACAGAAAAAAGTGGGAAAGAGGAGGGTAGGAGCGCTGTGAGGTCTGTAGGGTGGTTAGGGTGTGCTGTAGAGGGAGTGTGATGCGAAGTATTTACCCCTACCGGTGTGACAGTGCTGTTTTGCCCACTGTGAGATGGTGCTGAGGTGAGGTGCCGGTATACTCCGGGATGAAAGCGTGCGTGTAAATCGTGAGCTTAGTGTTGTAAACTGAGGTGCTCTGGGGGCTGTAGCATAGTGGCTGAAGCAAAGTATTTACCCCTACCGGTGTAAAGGGCTGTTTTGCCCACTCTGAGATAGTTCGGAGGTGAGGGCTCGGTGAACTCGGCGGTGAAAGCGTGTGCCTAAACTGTGAGCTGAGTGATCTGTAGCATCCTGGCAGAAGCAAAGTATTTACCCTTACTGGTGTGAAAGTGCGGTTTTGCCTAGAGTGAGATGGTGTGGCAGAAGCAAAGTATTTACCCCTACTTTTGTGAATGTGCAGTTTTGCCTAGAGTGAGATGGTGTTGAGGTGGGGTATCGGTAAACTCGGCGATGAAAGTGTGTGCTTAAACTGTGAGGCTGAAGCGAAGTGTTTATTCCTACCTATGTGAAGGTGCTGTTTTGCCCACTGTGAGATGGTGATGAGGTGAGGTGCCGGTACACATGGGGATGAAAGCGTATATGCCTAAACTGTGAGCTGAGTGGTCTGTAGCATACTGGCAGAACCGAAGTATTTACCTTTACCGGTGTGAATGTGCTGTTTTGTCTAGAGTGAGATGGTGCAGAGGTGAGGTACTGCTAAACTCGGGGATGAAACAGTGCGCTTAACTGTGAGCTGAGTGCTATAAACTGATGTGCTCTGGGCGGTGTAGCATACTGGCTGTTGTATGATATGTGTGCTGGTGGTGTTAGTATGCGTTTAGAGTATAGTGGAAGTGGGATGCAAAGTACTCACTGGTACTGGTCTGAAGACTCAGGGATGAAAGTGTGAGTATAAGTCGTGAGTTTATTGCTGTAAAGTGATGTGCTGTGGGTGGTGTAGGATACTGGCCACTGTAGCATACCTGTGTAAGTAGTTTTAGTGTGTGTTTAAACTATACGGGGAGTGGGAAGCGAACTACTCACCCCTACTGGTCTGCAGACTCGAATGAAGTGTTTTAACCCCTTCGACGCTCATGACGAGCTGGGCTCGTCATGAGGTAGCCTCCTCGCACGCTCATGACGAGCCCAGCTCGTCATGTAAAGTGCACTTTACAGATTCCCAGCGTACGGGCGGAATTCCGCCCGCACGCATGCGGTTAAGGAGCAGGAATAAAGAAATAATCGTGAAGAATATAATGCAAAATGTTGAAATGCCACAGAAGAAAAGTGATTAAATGAGGTGTATGTAAGAAAGTGGCTGTGTGTAATGAAGTTTGAAAATGATATAGAAAGTGTCTTTATTTAAGTGCTATAATCGGCCCCACTGGTGCAAGAGTTGGGCATCCAGCTGATGCAAAGTTGAACCACTTCTGCTATATTCAAACGTAAGCTCCTGCATTAGTGAATTGCATATTACATGTTACAGTTGCATGTGACATAAACAATAGCTATTACACTTGAATGACTCTAAATTCTATAAAGAAAATAAAGGTAGGATAGGATTACCACATGTATCCTTTAAGAAAAAGAAAGAACAAAAAAAGAAATTGCAAAATGTAATCATCAAACTTTCTAGGTACCCTGGCAGTGCTTTTTTGTAAGAGAAAATTATCAACAGTAGAATAGTTAGCAATCTGTTGTACCGTAGATTCAATTTGGTGCGTGTCAGAATTGGTATTAGTTCTAATCACATTGGAATTTTGAGGATGAATACAAACATTGCGCTTCTGAGAAGCACATTTGGTACCTTTGTAGTCAAAACATAAATTATTGTCTTCAGCTCTTTCAAAAAATCTTTTTGCGTAGAGAGCTAAGGCATCGAGCTGAGACAAACTCCAACCGCTTCTGCTGTAGTCAAGCCGAAGCTCCTGCATCAGTGAATTGCACATTATATGTTACAGTTCTATGTGACGTACACAATAGCTATTAGACATGAATTAATACATTGTATAATGAAAATAAAGGTAGTTTACGATCACCATACTGTGCGAACCAGTTCCTAAACAAAGTCGTCTTTTTTCAATATTATTGTGAGGTTCTGAGTAGAGGTTGACTTTGAGTAAATTTGTGTGAAAGGGCATGGATTCCAAATGGGTGTCGGGTTTAGGCAAAATCCGAAAGTAAATAGCGTATTTGCCTAGGCTATAAATCACCAACCTCTGGTTAAAGTGGAGACGTAAGGGGCAATAATGAAGATAGAGTTCAAATGTCTGAGTATACTTAGAAAGCTGTTATATGAAAGTAGTAGGATTGAAGTGTATTATAAAAAATGTAATGGAAAAAGTAAGAAAAGATGGAAAAAATCCATAAAGCATAACGTGAGTTTCTAAAAGCCTTGGAGATTCCAGTCCAGAAGTTCTTCAGCGGCTTGAGATGCGTAATGTTCCAAGAGGCTATTGTTGCCATCGTCTGAGAAAAGCGAAGCAATACAATTCATATCTTCGAAGGGACAGTAATGTTCTTCAAATCCTGGAGCGGCAATTTGAATTGGAAGGCAATCTGCGATGTTGTGCAAGGTCGCACATTGCAGGAGATCTTTCGCGTCTGCGCAGAAATCCCATTCCGCTGCGATTCCTTTTTGCATTGCATTCGCCATTGCTCCACTGACAGAACAATCACGTTCATGGTTTTCAAGATAATGCATTACCTGCTGGTCTCATCTCCTACACATGTTAGAGGCCACCTGCTAGACCCGGTATTCACTAACTGTGCACATCTTAAAGTAGGCACGGCAAGTCCCCTCCCCTGGACTGATCATTTCTTGATCCCCCTTACCTGGACCACCCATAAATTTGCCCCCCCCCACCCCGCGTAAAATGAGAGACAGGTCCAAATTATGTATGAACCGTTGGACCAATATTCTCACTACCACTAGACCTACGCTTTCCGTTGACCCTTCTTTAGATAATAACGAATATGATAACTGGATCACAAACTCATTAGACTCAATACTACCCCTTCGCACCTCTAACCCAAAAAGACACCTTAAGACAGCGCCCTGGTATTCGGAAGAACTTAGAGAAAAAAACGTTTATGCAAGAGGTTGGAACGAAAGTGGCGCTTGAACTATGGAACTACGGACAAAGCGACCTATAGGGAAGCTTTTAAAGCTTACAAAGCAGCAATAAAAGTGACCCAATCGGCCTATTATAACGACAGAATAATGTCGGCTAAATCTAAGCCGAAAGAAATGTATCAGACAGTAAAAAGTCTGACTAAGCTTCAATCTTCCCCGGCAGCTAATCACAACCCACTTGCCCAATGTAATAATCTGGCCGAATTCTTTTTTCACAAAGTCAACAAAATCTATCTTTCCTTCCCTGATTGTGACTCTGATCCCCCTTCCCAAGGCCGGTGTCTAGTGGGCGAAGCAGAGGAGCCTCCTCAATACACCTTGGACCACTATCCTCTGTTAGTCCCAGAAACACTTAAGCCACTGATGCACCAGATCAAATCTGGTTCCCCATGTGATCCTGCTCCACCAAGCACGCTGGTCCTGGCCAACCAGGTCATCCTTCCCACGTTAATGGAGTTATTGAACTCCTCCATAACGACGGGCATCGTACCATCTCATTGGAAACATGCCAGGGTACGAGCACTTTTGAAAAAGCCTACCCTCGACCCTGGCGATCTCGGCAACTACCGTCCGATTTCACTGCTCCCTTGGGTAAGCAAAGTACTAGAAAAACATATTAACGCCTCCCTAACCAGTTTTCTTGAGAGCAATCACTTACTTGACATCACTCAGACAGGCTTCCGACCCAAGCATGGAACGGAGACGGCTCTGAGAGCAGGTGAAGAACTGGATGACGGAATCATGTTTGAAGCTCAATGGAGATAAAACTGAGCACATGATCCTAGGCCCACCGACCCCCTCCAATCTGGAGCAGATATGGCCAGCCAGTCTAGGCGACCCCCCCCTCACCCAGAGAAAACATAAAAAGCCTGGGGGTATGGCTGGACAAGTCCCTGACTTTTAATACTCAGGCCAGTAAAACTTCAGCAATCTGCTTTGGCCTCATCAGGATGCTGAAGAAGATTCTTCCATTGCTACCTTTTGAGGCCAAACAGGTTGTCATTCAAGGCCTAATTCAGTCCCGCATCGATTTCTGCAATGCACTATATCTAGGGGCACCTGAGTACTGCTTGAACAAACTGCAGCGGATCCAGAACTGCGCTGCGCGCACACTTCTTGGAATCCCCCGCAGAACTCAAATAGAACCTGGACTAAGAGCTTTGCACTGGCTCCCCGTTAGAGCGAGAATTAAGTTTAAATCCATGTGCATCGCTCATCAAGCCTACTGGAAAGCTGGTCCTACAATCAATCATGCTTTGATTACCCCCTACTATCCAAAAAAAGAACTTCGCTCCTCTCAGGCTTTTTTAGCAACAGTTCCCAGGATTAAGAGATCCAGAGCAGGAGGCCGATCCTTTTCACACAATGCACCCAGGTTATGGAACTCATTCCCTTGCACCTCAGATCCAATCCTAATTTGCTGACCTTCCGGAAACAACTTAAAACTTTCCTTTTTGATTAATCCTACCCCTTGTTGGCTCCATCTCACTGGAAGTTATGCTCTTGATTTTTAGCGGCTGGACGCTTCAGGGCAACTGCAGCGCTTTATAAACCTTTTTTTCATTTCATTTCATATCGAGAGCGATTGTTGGGATGTTGGCAAGGCATACATCCATTCGCCAGTCAAATGGGAAAGTTTGCAATCAAACCATGGTTGTTCGCATATTGCATAAGTGTAGATAAATGTTATGTTGTAGCTAGCTCCGATAATAGATAGAGGCAGGTCGCCGGAAAGTTTTTCCGTTTTTTTACAGTATTGATGTAGCTTGGCGTAGAGGCATATTCTGTCGGACATAGTTGTTTCCACAGAGAGGGTAGCCATTTTTAGAAGTAGAATTAGTATTAGGATGGCGGGAAAGAGAGCGAGAATTATGGGCACTGTTCCTGTTATTCCAGAGATGATCGAATGAATGTAGACTGGTATTAAAAGAAGAACAGTTTGAAAGGATGTCAGAAGGCCGTAGGAGACTGTGTTAAAAAAGTGTGCCAGACCTTGAGTGTGACATGTGTTGAAAAGTGTGTAACAATTCACAAAGTGTAATTGACGGTTCGTATTTAAAAGGAAGTGTATTTTACTTGAAGTTCGTGGTATCTGCAGTAGATACTTTTCTTTTGCAGTAGTGAGGGAGAGTTATTTTCTGAACAAAAGCGCTTTTTGTTTGGTTTGTTTCTAGAAATCTGTTTTCAAATGAAGAATTGAGGGCCAAGTTGAAGTTTGGGAGTTAGTTTATGTGGGTGGGAATGGACATTGCGTCAGGAAGTTACTGTGTTCGAAACAGTAAGGACGTGCGGTGTGCCAGCTCACATTCCGTAGGAGTGCATGTTATTGAGAAGCAGATAACTGCTGTTAGAAAGCTGTGTGAATGTTAGTCTGATTGTGGGAGTTGGTGTTCTTTTAATAAAGGACGCAAGGTTGGGGTCTGTAAGCTTAGAAGCGCCCTGTAGTTGGACATTCTTGGATAGTAATGAATGACTGTCATTGTGGTTGCACTTTTCACCTGTGAGAAAAACTCCTGGATGCTCTTTAAGACAGTGATATGTAAATGGGAGAAACCACTGCTCGTGAATAAACGTGCGACCTTATATATTCACATACAACATGACAAACAACATGAGCACCTAGCATACACAACAACACTACATACTGTGGGAAACCTGGCTAGCCATGTACACAAATTAAACATGGCATGGCACCTCTGCCTCGCAATGCAGAATGCGGGGAGAGATGGGAGCAAAGTATGTGTGAAGGTGGTAAGTAATTATCGATTATAAAAGTGTATAATGCAAAGTGTTGAGGGGATGTGCCAGACAGAGTTGAGTATGCAGAGCACAGACATGTACATGTCAACATACAATGATGGTCTATTGAGTGAAGTGGACAGTGGACGGAACCATGCTAGTACAGTCATTAGGGAAGATTAAGGAATAGAAGTGTGTACGTGCCTCCCCCCCTGAATGTTAGGGCAGTGGGCTGGCTCGGCATACGCAAGGCTAGCGTAGGGGTTTGAAGAAGAGGCATGTTTCTCTGGGTGTGCTTCTCTTCCGGATTGGCGAACATATATGCTAGGTCGGCGCAGCTTACGCCGCCACGAGGCTGACGCCGTAAGCGAAGGTGGCTGCGTGTATGATGCTTTCAGCCTGCTGGTATCTACAAAGTGTAATGGCCGCTGCGATGCATATATGCTCCACAGTTCACCTTTCGACTCCGCTCTTTGTGAAAGAGGGCCCTCCATGTGCAGGCGAAAGTTCCTGGGCTGAGGTCTCCGAGCTCGGAAGGCTCCTGAGATTAACGCTGGGTACTGCGACACAGGCATACAGTGCCCGGCCTGAGACCCAGCACTGTATAGTATTCTATATACTACTAACACAGTCTGACAGGTACTAACAGTGGAACAGTGTTTTTGATACCATAGTGGACGATGCTAGAACTGTATGTGAGAGTGGAGATGAAGGCACTCCCTTTGACTAGGTGTAAGAAAGTCTAGGTCTCAACAGTGGAACGGTGTGTCGATCCCAAACGGCGTGTCGATCCCACAATGGACGATGTTAGAACTGTACCTGAGAGTGGAGATGGAGGTACTCCCTTTGACCCGCTGCAACTAACCTAACTCTAGGTCCCAACAGTGGAACAGTGTCTTGATCCCACAATGGACAATGTTAGAACTGTATCTCAGAGTGGAGATGGAGGTACTCCCTTCGACCAGCAGCAACCAACTCTAGGTCCCAACAGTGGAATGGTGGCTTGATCCCACACTGGACAATGTTAGAACTCTATCTCAGAGTGGAGATGGAGGTACTCCCTTCGACCAGCTGCAACCAACTCTAGGTCCCAACAGTGGAACAGTGTCTTGATCCCACAATGGACGATGTTAGAACTATATCTGAAAGTGGAGATGGAAGTACTCCCTTCGACCAGCTGCAACCAACTCTAGGTCCCAACAGTGGAACGGTGTCTTGATCCCACAATGAACGATGTCCTATATTACCTGCTGCTTGCTTTTGTCAGAGCTCGTGTGTTGAGGTGCAACACATACTGTGCTTCCATAGCTAACTGCTACACATGATTATTGGGCTTGGTTGACAGTAGTTGGTGGAGTATACTGTGGTACAGCAATTGCGAGCAGTGAAATGGGGTCTTGATTGTATGATTGAGTCTGTGATGATTTCTGTGTACCCTCTCTGATCAGGTGCAACCACCTCTGTGCTTTCAAATTGAACGGTATGTGGCTGTGAGGTGTTAATGACAACTGCTTCTGGTATAGACTGCAGTTCGCAGGGTTCACAATGTAGATTGAGTGGTGATTGTTTAATTACAGAATCCAGTAGTTAAGTAATTAGAACTTATATTGAAACATACACAATATTGTTTTATTAGAACATTGGAATGTTGGGAGCTTCATTGAAAACAGTGGAGTAGCTCCGTTTTTAGAATGGCTTGTATAAGCCTGGAGCTCCAACATTGCAAAGTGTTTTTGTTCACAGCTCTGGCTGTGAAGAAATGCTTTAGGGAGCCTGAAGGGATTCCAATCCCCTTGCGCTCTCTTAAGATTTGCTTTATTTGTTAGAACATTCTATCCTCTAGTGGCAGAATGTTCAAATAGCCTTATAGCCCTTTGTAGCTGGGCTATAGTGGCTATTAAAGTCCCTCTCCCTTGTTAAAGGCCATCGCCTTTGGCTTGGGCCTTTAATGCTGGAGAGGGCCTTTAATAGCCGGTATAGCCTGCTACGGTGGACTATAAGGCTATAGTATACTTGCTTGAAGAAGTTTTTTTAGATGAGTTGTAGGTTTAGTAAAATGACCAAATTCATCTTGTAAGTTGAAAGGGAACACTGAATAGTGGAGACTGTGGACAGATGAAATCCCAATTCGAATTGTTTTGATGTATTTATTGTAGACTTTTATGTAATGTATGTTGTTGTATTTTGTAAAGAGGGAGTGATAAAAAGTATTGATGGTTTTGTGTGTGAGTGCTGCCTTCAATTAACAATGCAGACAGTAGTGTTCACAATTCAGATTGAGGCGCTATTGTAGATGATGCAGTCCTGTAAGAGAAGAGATGGCTGTAGTGTGATCTGTCTGCACGACCTATACACATCAGTGCAGGCCCTGCACATGTTTTCTTTGCTTTGCGCATTGCAAACTGTAGAGCTCAAGTCAATGCCACATGGCTTTGGGCCCTTGCTGATCGCTCTCTCTGGCCTGTACTGCAGACTTCAGTATTCACATTTGACATTGAGTCAGTATTGTAGATGATGCAGTTATGTAGGATAAAACATTGCTCCAGTGCGCTCTGTCTGCACCACTCATACGCATCATTGAAGTCTTTGCATACGTTTTTTTTGCTTTGCGTATTGCAAACTGTAGAACTCAAGTCAACGCCATGTGGCTGAGGGCCCTTGCTGACTGCTCTCTCTGGCCTACACTGCAGACAGCAGTGTTCACAACTGAGATCGAGTTGTTATTGCAGATGAGGTAGTCCTGTAGGAAAAGACATTGCTCCAGTGAGTACTGTCTGGACCACTCATATGCATCATTGAAGACTTTGCATACGTTTTTTTTGCTTCGCGTATTGCAAACTGTAGAACTCAAGTCAATGCCACGTGGCTGTGGGCCCTTGCTGACTGCTCTCTCTAGCCTACACTGCAGATAGCAGTGTTCACAATTGAGATCAAGTTGATGTTTCTGTAAAGTTAAAATATGTCTTACATATTGAAGAATGAGTGGATGTATGAGTGTCTGGATCAATCAATCAATCAATCAATCAATCAATCAAAGCATTTGTATAGCGCGCTACTCACCCGGAGGGTCTCAAGGCGCTTGGGGAGGGGGGGTCCGCTACTGCTCGAACAGCCAGGTCTTGAGCTGCTTCCTGAGGCGAGGTGGTCCTGGGTCAGGCGGAGGTGGGTCGGGAGGGAGTTCCAGGTCTTGGCGGCGAGGTAGGAGAAGGACCTTCCCCCTGTGGTGACTCTTCGGATGCGGGGGACGGCGGCGAGAGCGCGGCCGGTCGATCGGAGCTGGCGTTTGGGAGCGTAGAAATTGAGGCGGCTGTTGAGGTATCCTGGTCCTTGGTTGTGCAGGGCTTTGTGTGCGTGGGTGAGGAGACGGAAGGTGATTCTCTTGTTGACCGGGAGCCAGTGCAGGTCTCGCAGGTGTCCGGAGATGTGGTTGCGACGGGGGATGTCGAGGATGAGCCTTGCTGAGGCGTTCTGGATCCGCTGGAGTCTCTTCTGGAGTTTGGCGGTGGTTCCGGCGTAGAGGGCGTTGCCGTAGTCCAGTCAGCTGGTGACGAGGGCCTGGGTGACCGTCTTCCTGGTCTCGGTGGGGATCCGCCGGAAGATCTTGCGTAGCATGCGTAGGATGTTGAAGCATGGCGAGGAGACGGCGTTGACTTGTCTGGTCATGGAGAGGGATGAGTCCAGGATGAAGCCCAGGTTGCGTGCGTGGTCTGTTGGTTTGGGTGCGCTGCCCAGGGCGGGGGGCCACCAGTAACCCTGGGCGTAGTTCGCGGAGCCGCACTCCGCGGAGCTACGCGAAGACGCAGTTGCACTCCGCGACCTTCGCGTAGCTCCGCGGACATGCGTAGTAGCTTGCTAGACCCGTTCGCGCGCCGTTTTTCGTCTTCGGGAGCGCGGTGCGCGTGTTCGGGGCGCTGCCTGCATGCTCGAGATAGCTGTGTGTTAGACATGTTCGGGAACTCACCTTCTCGTTCGCACTGCCAAAGTGCGTGATCGCGTCAAATATCGCGCGAACTTACCCCGGCGCACGCGATAATGTTATTCAGCGCGCGAGGACTACGCTACGCACCGGATCGCGGAGTAATCGACAGCTTCGCGTTCTCCGTAGAACGCGGAGTTGCCAAAACTCCGCAAGCTCCGCGAACGGAGCGTAGTTCTTCGCCCAGGGTTAGCCACCAGGAGTCGTCCCAGGCGGAGGGTGAGGATCCCAGGATGAGGACTTCCGTCTTGTCCGAGTTCAGTTTCAGGCGGCTGTTCTTCATCCATTCGGCTACCTCCTTCATCCCTTCGTGTAGGTTGGCTCTGGCGGTGGCGGGGTCGTTGGTGAGGGAGAGGATCAGCTGGGTGTCGTCGGCGTAGGAGATGATGTTGAGGTTGTGCTGTCGTGCGATGGCTGCGAGGGGACTCATGTAGACGTTGAAGAGGGTTGGGCTGAGCGAGGAGCCTTGAGGAACACCGCAGATGACTTCGGTGGCTTCTGATCTGAACGGTGGGAGGCGGACTCTCTGTGTCCTTCCGGCGAGGAAAGAGATGGTCCACTGCAGCGCCTTCTCCCGGATTCCGACGTTGCTGAGGCGCTGTACTAGGGTACGTGGCAGACGGTGTCGAAGGCCGCGGAGAGGTCTAGGAGGATGAGGGCCGCTGTTTCTCCGTTGTCGAGCAGGGCTCGGATGTCATCGGTGGCTGCGATCAGGGCGGTCTCGGTGCTGTGGTTGGTCCTGAAGCCAGACTGCGAGAGGTCGAGGGATCCGTTCGTCTGGATGAAGGATTAAGTAGGTGCATGACTGACTGTATGAGTGAGTGATTAAATGTGTCTCACTGAGTGCATGGGTTAGTGACTAAACTGTCTTAATTTGTGAATCATTATGTCTGTTGTTCTGTAAACTGCTGCATGTGTTGATCAGTAGCTATATGAGTAACTATATGGGTTATTGATTGGTTGCCCAAGTATTTGTATGGGAGACTGAGTGTGTGTGTGGGTGGCTGGGAGGTGTATGCCTCTGTGCATAGATGTGTGAGCAGTTGATTCACTAGATGTATGGGTTCAAAAGTGCATGTGGAAACAGCTGTATGGGCGGTTGACTGTGTGCATTAGTGTATTGGTGAGTGAATGGATATCTCAGTGCTACATGTCAAAGTAAGTACATATGTAAAACACAGTACATGTGAGAGTTGACATATATAAATAACTGTGCATAAGAGCCAGTGAATGTGTGAGTGGCTGTATGGATCATTGTGAACTTGTATCAGGGATTGTATAAGAGAGTAAATATGTGTTAGTATATGTTTGAATAAGTAAGGTGTGTATAACTGTATAGTTGAGGAAATGGAGGTGTGATTGATTCTTTGCATGACTGACTAGGTGTGTGAGTAACTCCATGGATGAGTGACAGTCTGTGAGTGTCTGTTTACACTGAGTGTATCTAAGGTTATATTAGAGTCTGAAGAGGTTCATCGTATTATCACATGAATGATGTCACCAGTGATGTGATCAGTAATGTCAAATGAGATGTCATGAGTGATGTCATCGGTGATGTCATTTGAGATGTCATCAGTGATGTCATCAGTGATGTCATCAGTGATGTCATTTGAGATGTCATCAGTGATGTCATCAGTGATGTCATCAGTGATATCATTTGAGATGTCATCAGTGATGTCATTTGAGATGTCATCAGTGATGTCATCAGTGATGTCATTTGAGATGTCATCAGTGATGTCACTGACCATGTCATGAATGATGTAATATGTGACATGATCAGCAGTGGATTGCGGGTGCGCGATATATAGTTAGTGCAACTAACTATATATGCGAATTTCAATGGTTTTGTGTGAGTAAAATAAGGTTTTGTAAATGCTAATTCCTAACTATATATGGTCTATAACCTATGGTTTTTTCAGTGAATTTTCAAGGTTTTGTAAATGCTAATTCCTAACTATATATGGTCTATAACCTATGGTTTTTTCAGTGATATATATATATATATATATATATAACATTTCTATGGCAAAATGAACCCCCTCATTTTGTTCCTTTTCAAATTAAATGTATTAAGTGTTACCACTTTATTCCAATCAAGATGACTTCAGGTGTGCCATACTTTTGTCATAAGTAAGACTGTTAGCGTTCTAGTTGTTCTTTAGAACACTCTGGGACATTCTGTCATTGGGCTATAGTTGGGCTACATCTGGCTGATATTTGGGCTACATTTGGGCTCTTTTGTCTCTGGTGGCCATCTTGGGAGACTGCATATCAGAATTTTTTTAATGAAATATAAGAGGATTTGAGAAGTCACTCAAAATGTGCCCTCATTTTTCTTTCTTCAGCACTAATCATAATTTCTATGGCAAAATGAACCCCCTCATTTTGTTCCTTTGCAAATTAAATGTTTAAAGTGTTAACACTTTATTCCAATCAAGATGACTTCAGGTGTGCCATACTTTTGTCATAAGTAAGACTGTTAGCGCTCTAGTTGTTCTTTAGAACACTCTGGGACATTCTGTCACTGGGCTATAGTTGGGCTACATCTGGCTGATATTTGGGCTACATTTGTTTTTTTTTTGTCTCTGGTGGCCATCTTTGGGCTACATTGGGCTACATTGGGCTACATTTGGGCTCTAACATATATATAGCCCAATGTAGCCCAATATATATTTTTCAAAGTTATTTTTCGTAAAAACCACTGGAGCATATATCTTGAGACATAGCAAAGGCACATCGGGCTACCAGTCCCTACAATTTTGCCAAGTTTTGTGGAAATCCATTCAGCCGTTCGAGCTAAAAGTGAGTCCAACCGCCCTATGGAAAACTCAATGTTAAAAACACGTTTTGGGACCCCCCATCAACGCCAAAGTTATTCAACATAGAATTTTCAGAAATCCCTATTCAAAAAAATCCGAACTATATATATATATATATTTATGTATATATATATATATATATATATATATATATATATATATATATATATATATATATATATATATAAGGAAGATATCTTCAACTGTGCAGGCCTTTCTAATCAGGGCAATCTTTTGTGTGGAATTTTAAAACGCGGCGCGTCTCGTCGCAGAAACGCCCCTCCGCAACTACAGCAGAACTGGCATCGGAATTTTTGAGAGCTGAAGATTTCTGGCATTGTGGCTATGGACAATTGCATTCAACAAAAGGTAGCAAGGGGTTAAAAACAAACACTAACTAAGTTACATCCCTACACAGTGACTGGAAAGAAAAAGGAAATGAACTACTGATGTGTAGTGCGAATCACACATAGGGTCTCCTATCTCTTGAGAGAAGATTCCCATCAGTCACCACTCGGATCCGCCCTTCATCATATGGGATCCTTCACCCTCTGAGATACAATGTGGGGACCCACAGTGGACTGGCAGATGTAAAAAGCCTAATCCTACCTGTGGTGTCCGGTGTGAGGGGAACACTAGATGTATGGTGGTGACTGAAAGCAGTGCTGATAAGTGAAGTGCAAAGTGAAGTTGTGAAAAGGACTGTAAAATTAGGTAGGGAAGTGAAAAAATTATTTATTGAGGTTCACTTCAATCCTAAAATTAAAAAAGAGTGCGTAGTGGTCTAAACAAATAACCACTGTTGGAAATGGGACATGTTTCTGCAGACTAATAAGATCCACGTGGTATCTAGCTGCTTCCTCAGGACCATTAACGCTACTGCTTGACAAGAAATCATTGGAAAAAAGAAAGTAATAAACAGATATCACCTGTGATATAGTGATACCGTCCTTCTCCTGATTGTGTAGTTCAGTGCCAGGAATGGATCCGTTTACGAAGAGACACACATGTAGGGAGGAAACAAAGTACATACAAAATTTGAATATAGAGCACTGTGTTGAAACACATCTTTCTAACACAAATTGATCTCTTTTATAGCAGTGGTGTAGTACCCTACATGTACATATCATACACCTCTATCCATAGCAACAAGCTCATGGCTGCTCACTTACCAAATTGGCAGGAGAGAGAAGTCCCACCTCACCTGGCTACAGTGCAGGTAAAACAGGGCACCGCTCTAAAGTAGCGAAAGAAAAAAAAATGAAAAGGAAGGTTAGGACACACGAGGTGTCACGCTATTCCAGCAAAAATCATTGGCCACAAATCAATTTGAGGGAAAAGTACCGACAGTCATTGCTCAAATGCTGTCGTATCGTAATATAAGCATATTGTAATCTTTCCAACGTCATCGCTCTCATTATGACGGTTACCTTGTTGATGCATAGGTATTCAACACTAAGCCTAAAGTCCCCGAGTTACCTTGCTGCTGTTTCTAGAAACACTCAATACAAACAGTCAAGGTCCCTAAAGACAATCCGACCCTCAGAGGTTGTGTATCGAGGTCGGTAGGTCACAAAGAACAAGTAAGCGATGGACAATTGCAGACACAGAGGTGGTTCTCCTCCTTCCAACCCACTGGGGGAATACAGTAAAGACACAAATCTCTGAAAGCGGCCTTCTATGGAGAAATAAATATGAACTACATGTCCCAGCATTCCTGAAATTCCACGAGGGTGGGGCACAAAAATAAGAAGTCCTTGCAGCTGCCAGAAATTTGAGTGAACAGGGGCATGGAGCCCGAAATGCATATGGCACTTGTGATGGGGGAGGAATGTACGCTGTACCTGCATCCACAATAAATGACGGAAGATATCTTCAACTGTGCAGGTGTTTCTAATCAGAGTAGCCTTTTGTGTGGTATTTTAAAACTCGGCGTGACGGCACGGACCCCCCAGCCCCAGGGACCACCACCTCTTGGGGCTTTTTAATGTTGGGAGGGGGTCGCGCGGCCTCACTCCTGGAGCTCTTGATGGCCCTGGGGTCCGACACCTCCCAGGGCCGGCTCAGTGTCCCGGGGTGCCTATCCCCGGGACACTGCTGTTTGCTATGGTAGGGCGGGAGCATCGCGGCTTCCACTTTAGCACAGCAAACCGCTTTCCTATTTGAAAGAGAGAGCAAGTTAATATATTGTCTTTTTTAAGTAGGAAAGCAGATTGCTTTTTGTTAGAAAGAGGAGCATATAAACTGCTCTCTCTGACAAAGCAATGCCGGCTCTCGAACGATGCGGGGAGCTGGCTGGGACCGTGGGGGTATTGGGGTTCCCCACACGGTCCCAAATGTTATTTTTTGAGTCCCGGGGGATGGGGTCTCTTTGCAGCTCCTTAAAGATTCGTGTGGCGACGCTCTCTAGTTTACCAAAGCGTGCGCTCGTGCATTCTGGGAACGTAGGCGGCCACGGGAGGTGCCGCGAGTCTGGCAATGGGCAAATAGCGTTCCCGGCGCTTGGGACATTAAATCCTCACATTCTTAACTCCGTGTCCGTGTGGTTATTAGGAGCAGATCGTTATAATTCTGTTTTTTTTGTGTTTTTAGTTTTCTATTTTTTTGTGTTTTGTCAACTGGAACTCAAAAAGTGTCCAACTGGAACAAAAGAATGAAAAAAAAACTATTGTCGAGGACAGGGATGCTCCTGCTTCCTGCGTTTTATCAGGTCAATAGACTGTTCCCCATAATACAAAAGTTTATTGCAATAAATGCATGGATCAATTTGTGGGTGTGGACCGCTTACTGAAAATGCTGGTGCAGCAGTTGATGTGCTTGGTGCAGCAGCAGGTGGGTTGTCCTGCAACCTCCGTGTTACAGCTCCAGCAAAGTTGTTGGGGTGCAAGTTTTTCGCGTGTCGCTCCATATTTGCTGTGCCAAAGGAGTATTTTTTAGATGGATCACCGCAAAAAAGAGTTGTTTGGCAAATTTTACAGGTAACTTTTGGAGCATTAACCTTTGTTTGCCCTTCTGGAAAAGTAAAAAACTGCCAAATTAGAGCTTCTGTCCTATTCTTTGGAGGTTTTTCAGGAATAAAATATTCCTCTGAAGAATGGCTGGAAGATGAGTCCATTGCTGTTATTATGGTAATCTTCCTTCTATTTGACAAGATTCTCAGAAGAGATGCTTCTTCTTAGAAAGTCAAAGTAGAATGATTAAAATGGGATGGAACTTTCAACAGTTGGAATAGGAAGTGTTATCAACCAATCAAATCTCTTCTTTTAAAGTCACATGGCTTTGCGTACGCTTACGCTGTGCTTACGGTGCTCTTATGATGCGAGTACGCATGACGTTCCACCGTGATTTGTGTAATTGCTTTTAAAAGTAATATACAATTGCTCAAAGTTAAAAAAAAATATTTTCATAACTACCCTATATAATGTATTCTGTTAGTATGTTCATTAAATACATAAATATATGTTTTTAAACAATTAAAAACATTTGTGTCTTTCGCGTACGGGGCGCCGTACATGACATCACACGGAAGCTTTGATGCGACGCGTAACGTGAAAGCTTATTCGTGACGTATATTGAGAATGATTAGCAGTACAAACTATGGTGCGATCACTCTCTCACTGTCAAATGAGAGCACAGGGCGCGCTATGAGAATGGTTACAAGTTGTCACTCATGTGTGGCTTATCCACGGTATCATAACATTACCTTTTAGCCTGTTTAAGTTTGAGGTTTGCATGAAATACTATGCTATAGGCAGATATGGATCTTTAGGCAGCGCTTATCTCCATGAAGCTTAGTTATTACCATTTACATATAGGTGCCTGAGGGAGGGAAAATAAGTTTATCTGAATGGCGAGGATTGCACAACACGACCGGGTTATTGCACCAGTCAGCCGTGTATACGAGGACACCGTTCCTTCACGCTGCGGATTCGAGTCTTATTCAGGACCGCTGGCTCCAACTCACGGGTTGCTCACCTGACAACTATCGTGTTCGAACGCTGATATAATTAATTGACAAACTTAATCCCCGGAGTCCCGTCTCCATTTTGGACGGACATTCTATTTTAAACAAGAATATACTGACTGAACCCCAGCGATCTCAACAGCTGGCCAAGCCGAGAGCACCTAGCGTTTACTCTTGTACACGCCGCCCCTCATTCAGGAGGCGTATCATCATTTTTACCAGGCATAGTAATTTTGTACAGTCCTGATGATGATCCCATTGTACCCTTGAGCGCGGGATCGAAACATCGACCTTTTGTAGTAGTTATACAGTAAAAACAATGTGTATCAAATTCCTGTATGTACTACTCTGGCAAAACACTTGTAACATCAATTCTAAAGTGTCCAGATTGCTCATTTCTCTCTTGCCTGCAATATCTTCTTCTCCTTACAACTATTCTTTATTTCTCACCTTCTCTGTCCTGCGGTAAAAGCACAGGATTGTGCTCTTTAAATGTCTCTTATGCACTATACAATTCTACTATCGTTATGAAAATAAATTCCATATCTGGCTGGACTTGGATAAATATATAAGCAGCTCATCACAGCTTGTCTTATTATCATTTTTGTATATCTCCGAAATTGCTTTGGACCGTTGTCCTTGTGAAACTGAAGAGGATTGCACAATAGCACCAGATCACTCCTTAATTTGTAGACACATACAATTGCATGGCTCTTGTAATCAAGTTGCGTCTAATTTGGCCTGAGTTTTGAAAGGTACTCCGACACCTGCTATCATAAAAACGTTCAGTTTACTGGGAATTATTTACTTTGAAATAATGCAGATTGTTGTGCGATGTTAGCAGGCATCGCTTACATGAATACGGTAACTGAGCGTGTGGTTTGCTATAAAAAAAGTTGTGTTTACTCCTCTGCATGGGAAGCTGGATGTCTCCATCTGGCCGTCGATTCCGACCTTGAAAGCAGAGTCAACCAAATGAGCCGAATAAGAGCGCTATTGTCTCAAAAAGAGGTTGCTCTTACATCTGCTAGTGAAACATTTGTCTTTCATTTAGCAAATACCCGCACAGAAGAGCATGCTTTATTAAATACAGACGTGCCCCAGCATTTTTGGAAGTTAATTCAGACTATCTTTAATGAGTCCTCAACTACGGGGTTACCTTACTTTTTTAAAGTTATAAGCAGTGGCCTTGTGACTTCTTTTCAAACTATATTTGGTGTCTTCTTGGCATTTTTTCATTTGATTTTTTCCAGCATCTTTGGTGGATTCCCCTTAATACTCGCATTAGTTGCCGGTGTGATTCTATTAATTTGTTTACTTAAATATGGATGCCCATCCTGCAGCACACAATATTTCTTGGCTGTTGCTGCTCCGCAACCGAATGCTTAGTTATTACGGAGGGCTGCCTCTGGCTACATTGAGTGCAGCTTATGGATTATCGTTTCGATTTTCCTTTTTCACATGCGTTCTACCTGTCTTCCATTGTCTGAGCTGCGATTTCGACTGGGCCCTGGATTTGTGTCTCTGCAGTATGGTGTCTCCCAACACGGATTATGACCAGCTGATGAGCCCCTTAGTGGTTCATGACTTGCTCTGTTCTGTGCTTGCTCTGTATGGCCTTAGCAGCGCTACATGGAATAATGGGACGTTGGAATGTTTTTGCAGCGGCGATTACTTCTTGGCACGCAGTTACATTGAAGATGACCCGAGTTTTCCTCCAATGGTGATAGAGGCTCCGGTTGTTGAGGAACATGTATGTTCATTCCCACTATTGAATTGGATGACGGAAATGTTTTCAGATGAGAACAATGACTTCCTCTTGGAGGCTGTTGCTACATACTGTGCTTACACGCTGTTGGATTAAGACTCTTTGATTTTTCTACGTATTCTTTATTATTTATTTACTGGTTTCTATCAAAAAGCGAATAACTTTTTTTGGGAAATGTGAACCTGACACTGCTTTTTAGGCTTGGACTCTGAGTTTCTAATTCGCCCACGTTTATATCACGTGGTTTGATCAAGAAAGGGTGACGTGGGGCTGAGCGTTGCACTCACACCCTGTTAAGTTAGCATGGGTTTATTAGAAGCTTATACGCTATTTTTGCTTTCCTGCTCTGCTTTGTACACGACACGTACTTGTGATATTGTTTAGAGAAGGCTGAGTATTTTGCTTTATATGACAATAT
Source organism: Lissotriton helveticus (assembly GCF_964261635.1). NCBI lineage: Eukaryota > Metazoa > Chordata > Amphibia > Caudata > Salamandridae > Lissotriton > Lissotriton helveticus. The sequence continues at coordinate 791,675,747 of NC_136068.1, forward strand.
TTTGGTATGCTAGATTTGTAAACTGCCTCGCTAGTTTTGTGTGTATAGTGAGAGCATGGAACATCAAGGTTATCTTGAATACTGTGTCTGTTATTCAGAATGATCCTTGCACGTTCGAGCCATAATACATATAGAGCTGTGGCCACCTCTGATACTTGCGCGTTTCATAATCCATTGTGGAGGCAAAGTTACACAGAGTTGGAGAATATTTGAATCTTGACAGTTTGTGGAGCACTGAATGTGATCCACTACTGCTGAGTACCAGAGGTATGGGTCTGCCCATGTAATCCTATGAGACTTTCTGTAGTTATAAACTAATCTGCTAGGTAGGGAGGGTGAAATGTAGGTATATTTTAAATTTGTTTACCTTTAGCATTATAGGATGCTTTTTCCGTTTGTATTTCATAGAATAGTAACAATGCTGACAACCTTGTTTCTGATAATATGTTTGGTTGTATTTTCTAAGGTACTGTGCATGAGATTATGGCGCTAGAAATAAACATTTCAAAGTTGCACGTGTCTTTATTTACATCTTGTTTTGGACTGGTGTAAGACTGTATTGAAAGAGTGTTTTTGTTATCCACTTTACTTCATGTAATCTAAGTTGCATGTTCTGGGTTGACTAGTCATTGGTGTTTTTGCTCTAGGGCGAAGAACCAATGAGTCACTAATTGCTGGTTTGGTAGGGGGTTTGTGTAGTAAGGTGGGTTTTGGAACACCGTAATTCACTGAGGTCCTAAGTCTTTATGCACAGTTCTGTGTATGAGCAGAATTCCTGAAACAGTAGTTACAACAAAAAAGGCTTGATAAAGGGATTGCACTTTGAATATGAATATAAAATAGAAGAATAGTTGATCATCACAGCTCAGGAATGCAGCAATTAGATGTGTGTATGTGTGGATGATGTGTAGATTGAGTGGAAGATGAAAAATGTGAAAAATAGGAAAGGTTGGAGAGACGCAAACTACCCACTGCATTGTCAGTGAAGTGGATCTTTGAATTTCCAGGTCATTACACAGATAGACGAGAACAATGACTTCCTGTTGGAGGCTGTTGCTACATACTGTGCTTATATGCTGTTGGAATAAGAATCTTTGATTTTTCTACCTATTCTTTATTATTTAGTTACTGCTTTCTATGAAACAGCGAATAATTGTTTTAGCAAATTTGAACTTGACTCTGCTTTTCAGGCTAGGACTCTGCGATCGTTATTCGCCCACGTTTATATCACGTGCTTTGATCAAGAAAGGGTGCCGTGGGGCTGAGCCTTGCACTCACACTGTGTTAAGTTAGCATGGGTTTATTAGAAGCTTAAACGCCATTTTTGCTTTCCTGTTCTGCTTTGCACACGACACGCACTTGCGATATTGTTTAGAGAAGGCTGAGTATTTTGCTTCACATGAAAATAATTTGTTATGCTACAATTGTAGACTGCCTCACTAGTTTAGTGTGTATAGTGAGAGCATGGAACATCAAGGTTATCTTGGACATTGTGTCTGTTATTCGGAATGATCATCGCACGTTCGAGCCATAACACATATGCAGCTGTGGCCACCCCTGATACTGGCGCGTTTAATAATGCACTGTGCAGGCATGATTACACACAGTTGTAAAACATTCGTATCCTGACAGTTTGTGCAGAACTCAATGTGATTCACTACTGCTGAGTACCAGAGGTATGGGTCCGCCCATGTAATCCTATAAAAGCGTCCTGAGGCGAAAAGCCGGGACTTGCCTGCAAATATTTTATGTGTTTTAACGCTTTTAACTACTGTGGTATTTTAACTTCTCTTAACGATTTTAATCTTGTGGACTGATTTTACTAGTTCACACAATTCTTCTTTACCTGTGTTTCACCCCCGCCGCCATTTCAAAACCCTGGTGTGCCGGTGGTTTGCAGCTTCCCCAGACCTTCCCCCTGCAGCCGAGTAGACGCTGCTGGGGCCCCCGCCATCTTGGTTGAGGGCAGGAGAAGGGCGAGCAGTCCAGTGCTCGGCCCCTCCCACCCTCGGCAATACAAAATGGAGCCATCATCCCGGAGGCGCAGCGGACGGGGCCAGCGGGCGCGCCGTCAGCGCGCCGAAGGCGCGCCAAAGGCAAGCCCGTCTGCGCCCGTCCGCGGCCGGCAGGGGCAAGGGGCACCACACTCTGCCCGGCTGATCACCTATCCCCCACATCAGCTCTGCTCTTATTGGATCCCTGGCACCATCCCCTCCCCTGTAGCAACCCTGGTGTCTGCCCTCGGCCTGTTCGCCTCCCCTCCCCGCTCCCCCCCTACGATTGTGTCACAAATGATACCCCCGCACGTCCCACTATCCTCATTCCCCGACCACCCTTTCACTCCCCAAACTCCGGTTTTCAACATCTCGGCCACGTTTCTAAATACCAGGTCAGCAGTTAGCCACCAGCATGAGCTATCGTATTACATCGATACGCATGCTCCCGACCTCCTGTTTCTTACAGAAACTTGGTTCAAGGCGGACTCCCTACCCAACATCCTAGCTACACTGCCCCCCTCACACTCTGCCATCCGAGTGGATCGGCCAGAGGGCAAGAAGGGTGGAGGAGTGGCCTTGATAGCTCGCACTGACCTCCACTTTCAGACCCTCCCCTCCCCCCCAATTCCAGAAGTGGACTACCTGGTAGCACGCTATACCTCCCATCAGACGCCCCTGACATGTGTTCTCATTTACCCCCCCCCCACCTCACCCCGTCTTTCAACTCTAGCTTTCAAGAACTCTTAGCCACTTTGGTGATCAATAACTCTTCAGTCCTAGTCCTAGGGGACCTCAATTTCTGGCCAAACGACCCAGATGAAAGTCCCCACTCCAGGGACTTCACGGACCTCATGACTAACCCTGGGCGTAGTGGGGCGTAGTGGGGCTCCGCGGAGCTACGCGGAGAGGGCGAGAAGCTACGCCCACTCCCGCACTCCGCGTAGCCCCACTACGCACCTCCCTCCCGCTCTCCCCTACATACTTTATTTAAGCATTTACACGGATTAAAACAAGTTAAAAGCACTTACCTTGTCCGGGGCTCGTCCGGGTCTTCATCTTTGAATAGCGTCCTTTGCCTGGATACCAATGCGCATGCGCGGGCGGCCGCGCATGCGCATTTCTCCCGAGAAATGCGCATGCGCGGCCGCCCGCGCATGCGCATTGGTATCCAGGCAAAGGACGCTATTCAAAGATGAAGACCCGGACGAGCCCCGGACAAGGTAAGTGCTTTTAACTTGTTTTTATCCGTGTAAATGTTTAAATAAAGTATCTAGTGGAGGGCGGGAGGGAGGCGGGTGGCGGCCGACTCGGCTACGCTCACGGAGTGGGCGTAGTGTTGCCGGCTATGCTGTCTACGCAAAATGCGTAGAAGGCAACACTACGCCTACTCCGTGGGCGTAGCCGATTCGGACGCCCACCCTTACTCATGACCAGCCTCAACTTTACATCGTACATCCACAGCCCCACTCATATTCACGGTCACACTTTGGACCAAATTTGGGCTTTGAATGTCCCCATCTCACTCCCCACCGTCTCCCCCTGCTCCTGGTCTGATCATTCCCTTATCTCATTTTCCCTTGCCCTTGCCCCCGATGCGAAGCCTCCACTCCGCAAGAACATCTGGGCTAGGAAATGGGGCAAAGCTGACATGCCTTCCTTTTGCTCATCCCTGGCCAGGACCAGCCCCGACCTCTCAGGCCTTGCCGCCCCTGCCCAGCTGGCAACCATCAATAACTGGCTAACTCAATCAGGCAACAAATTCGCTCCCCTGAGACGCATCACGGTTAAAAGGGCTCACGCAGCCAACAGATGGTTTAACTCAGACCTTAAGGCAAAGAAACTGGCTACGCGGAGAGCTGAGCGAGCTTGGAGGAGAGCCTATTGCCCTACACTAAAAACCGCTCATCTCTCTGCTCTCCAGATCTACAAAAAAGCCATACTTGAGGCCAAGACAGCTTTCTACTCTAACAGGGTTTTAATGGCCGAGTCCCAGTCCAAAGAAATCTTTGCCACGGTGCACGAATTAGCTGCATCTAACAGAGCCACGGCCACGATCCCTCCTTCCCAACATCTATGCAACTCGCTCAATGCTTTCTTTCTTGAGAAGGTTGCTAAAATCAAAATTAATATTCCCCCCCCTCTCCAACTTTCGTTAATCCCTCCCACCGCCACCAAACTAACCACTATCCCCCCTCTGACCATGGACTCTCTTCGCCCGTTACTTCAACGGGTAAAATCTGGCTCTCCTCTGGACTTCGGCCCAGCCCACATTCTTAGAGATGTCTACCTAAACTGCCCTGTCCCCCCCTCACTCTCCTCAACGACTCGCTTAGCTACGGCATTGTCCCCAACTTTCACAAAGCAGCGGTCGTTATTCCCATCCTAAAAAAACCTGATGTCGACCCTTCATCCCCCTCCAACTACCCATCTCCCTACTACCCTACTTGGGAAAGGTTTTGGAAACTCACGTCACCACCACCCTGAGTGCTCATGTGGAAACGAATCACTGTCTCTCCCCCCGTCAGGCAGGCTTTCGACCGCTACACTCCACGGAGAAGGTAGTGATTTCGGTAATGGATGGACTTCGCGAAGGCATTGACACCAATCTCTCGCAGGCCCTCATCCTTCTGGACCTGTCCGCTGCCTTTGACACGGTGGACCACTCCACCCTCCTCACCCGTGTCAAGGCGGCGGGCATAGAGGGCTCAGCCCTTTCATGGGTTGAGTCCTTCCTATGTGATAGGGCTCAAGCGGTCCACCTTGCTGATTTCACGGCCGCTCCCCGCAAGGTGGAGTGCGGCGTCCCCCAGGGCTCGTCACTCTCCCCCCTTTTGTTTAATCTATACATCTACCCCCTCATTTTTATGTTGCAGCAGCTGGAGGTCACGGTGTTCAACTATGCCGACGACCTCCAGCTAATCTTCAATCTCTCCCACTCCCCTTCATCCGCTCAGAACGTCCAAACTGTTATGCTATTCATTCAGGACTGGATGAACTGCAACCACCTCAAGCTTAATCCAGACAAGACTGAGCTAGTCTTGACCGGAGGTGGCTGCAGTCCATGGTCCCCGTCCTTTTGGCCCCCCTCACTTGGTACCCCCCCACTCCCGGTCCCTAAACTCAAGACCCTTGGGATCCTGCTAAATGCACAACTTTCTGTACATTCCCAAGTTAGCTCGGTAGTATCCTCCTGCTTCTTCTCCCTCAGGATAATCAGGAAAATATCCCGCTTCTTCTCCCTTCCGGCGCTAAAGGTCATCATAATGGCTATGGAGCTTTCGCGCCTTGATTATGGAAACATAATCTATAACGGCGCACCGGCCTATGCCATACATCGCTTGCAGCTGGTGCAGAACCAGGCTGCCCGCCTGATCTATGGATTGTCCAAATACCATCGTGCCACTCCATTGCTGAAGGCCCTGCACTGGCTGCCTGTGAGGGAATGATCCCTATTCAAACTGGGCTGCCTCACTTACCAGGCCAGCATGGGCACCGCTCCCGAGTTTATCAACTCAGCTATCAGCCCCTACCTACCGGGCAGAGAACTTCGTTCAACCCACATGGCAATCCTGACCGCACCCCGCTTCAAGAAAAAGAAAGCTGGCGGGGCAAAATTTGCGGCCCTAGCACCAACGTTCTGGAACTCCCTCCCCTTGGGGCTCCGTACCTCATCCTCTTACTTAGAGTTCCGGAAAAATCTTAAAACTTTTCTCTTTTCCCGCGCCTTCTCTACTTAAAACGCTTTGCTGCTACCTGCTGCTACCTGCTGGTCGTAACCCTAAAAGCGCCATGAAACCGCTTGGTATAAGTGCGCTCAATAAATGTTTTTAAATTCAAAATTCAAATGAGACCTTCGGTAGTTATAAACTAACTTGCTAGATAGGGAGGGTGAAATCTAAGTATATTTTAAATCTGTTTCCCTTTAGCATTATAAGATGCTTTCTCCCTTTGTACTTTATGGAATAGTAACAATGCTGACAACCTTGTTTCTGATAATATGTTTGCTTTTATTATGTAAGGTACTGCTCATGAGATTACGGCGTTAGAAATAAACATTTCAAACTTGCACGTGTCTTTATTTACTCCTTGTTTTGGACTGGTGTAAGATTATAACGAAAGAGTCCTCTTTTTATCTACCTTACTTGACGTAATCTAAGTTGCATGTTCTGGGTTGACTAGCCATTGGTGTTTTTGCTATAGGACGAAGAACCAATGAGTCACTGATTGCTAGTCTGGTCGGGGGTTTCGGTACTAAGGTGGGTTTTGGTACACCGTAATTCGCTGAGGTCCTACGTCTTTATGCACAGTTCTGTGTAGGAGCAGAATTCCTGCAACAGTAGTTACAACAAAAAGGCTCGATAAAGGGCCTTCAGTTTGAATCAGAATATGAAATTGAAGAATAATTGATAACCCCAGCCAAGAAAGGGAGCAAGTGTGCAAATTTACAATGTCTTCGGCTGGGGTACTTGTTACAATGAAAATATTCGATATAGGCCTGCACTTTGAATAGGAATATGAAATAGAAGAATAGTTGATAATCACAGCTAAGGAATGCAGCAAGTAGTTGTGTGTATGTGTGGATGATGTGTTGATTGAGCAGAAGATGAAAAAGGTGAAAAATAAGAAAGGCTGGAGACTCGCAAACTACCCACTGCCTTGTCAGTGAAGTGGATCTTTGGATTTCCAGCTCATTACAGAGATAGGGTGTTGGATTTCGCAGTGTGAGCAAGAGAAACGAGTACCACATCTAAGGAAGCAAGCTAGTGCACAAAGTACACACAGTGTGCTGTAGAAAGGATGCAAGAAAGGATGCAAGTGTGCAAATTACCCAATGTCATTCACGGGTAGTAGATACCACGATGGCTGAATAAAGGGCCTGCACTTTGAATTTGAATTAAAGAAGAAAAATTGATAACCCCAGCCAAGAAAAGCAGCAAGTAGGTGTGCATATGTGTGGATGATGTGTTGATTGAGCGGCAGATGAATAAGGTGTAAAATAAGAAAGGCTGCAGACATGCAAACTTTCCACTTCTTTGTAAGGGAAGTCGGTGTTTAGTTTTCCAGTGCATATATATATATATATATTCACTGAAAAAAGTCATAGGTTTCACACATGTTATAGTTAGGAATTAGCATTTAAAAAACCTTGCAAATTCATTGAAAAAAACATAGGTTTCACACATGTTTTAGTTAGCTGGACATTTCACTCATACAAAATCTTTGAAATTCCCCCATTATAGTTAGTTCAGCTAACTATAGATCGCGAATCCGCAATCCACTGCTGATGACGTCACATATTAAATCACTCATGACATGGTCAGTGACATCACTCATGACATCACTCATGACATCTCAAATGACATCACTGATGACATCATCCTCGTGAAAGGGTGGCAGACCTCCTCTCAGCGTAATATAACCTTTGATACACACATTCAAAAATAGAAACTAAAATGTTCAAAACAATGGATATACCAATACCAGTTACAACAACCTATTCAGTAATTCCACCATCTACATACACATCCACTCATTCACCATCAGTTCTATATGGTCACTCATACATGTACTCACTCATCATATGTACTCATACACCTATACATCCTGTTACACACCAACACTCATCCATAGAGTTACTCACACACATACACACACATGCAAATAAACTATCAAACACCCATTTATTTGCATATACATCTATACACACACCACTACACTTATTTTTACAGAAACGTACACATACTTACTCTCTTAAACAATCACTTATAGAAACACATACTTATTTATACGGGAACTCTTCCATTCTCTCACTCTCACATATAATCACTTATATACATCAATACTCACATATACTATATTAAAACATATGTAGTTACTCATAAAGATACTATTGAGACAGTCATTCACTCACTAACACACCCATACACACACCCATCCACCCATACAGTCTTTCACACATGCTGTCTTCAAAACACATACAGTGAGTCACTCATTCATGCATTTATGCACTAAGTAATACCCCCCCACCGAACCATACAGGCACTCATACTGATACTCAAAAAAACAACTAATAACCCATGTAGACACTCATGTAGCTACTCACCAACCCATGCAGCCACTTATAGACAAAGTGAGACACTGATACAGATATTTATATATTTAAACATTACTCACTAATACATGTATTCCCTAAATACACTTAATAAGTCAGTTATGCAATCATTTTTACCAAAAAAATCCATTTAGACACTTATTTACCCATTTATTTTTCCATCGACCTTTAGATATACGTATATAAAAAATATTTGTTTTTCAGAAAGACACACATTCACTGGATGATGTCATCAGTGATGTCATCAGTGATGTCATTTGAGATGTCATCAGTGAAGTCATGAGTGATGTCACTGACCATGACATGAGTGGTGTAATATGTGACGTCATCAGCAGTGGATTGCGGGCGCGTGTGTTATAGTTAGCTGAACTAACTATAAGGGGGAATTTCAAAGGTTTTGTATGAGTGAAATGTCCAGCTAACTATAAAATGTGTGAAACCTATGGTTTTTTCAATGAATATATATATATATATATATATATATATATATATATATATATATATATATATATATATATATATATATATATATATATATATATATATATATATATATATATATATTACCTACTGGCGGTCGCCAGTAGGTATATATAGTTAGGATTTTTTCCCTATGGGATTTTTGAAAATTCTATGTCTAATAACTTTGGTGTTTGTGGACGGAATTGGCTGAAATTTTCTGGAAAATGGAACATTTTGTTTCTGAGCAGCCCTTGAAAATTTGGGGGGGGTTCGTCAAGGGGGGGCCGAGAAAAAAGGGGGGTCCCAAAACGTGTTTTTAACATTGAGTTTTCCATAGGGCGGTTGGCCTCACTTTTAGCCCGAACGGCTGAATGGATTTGCACGAAACTTGGCAAAATTGTAGGGACTGGTAGCCCGATGTGCCTTTTGTAGGTCTCAATATATGTGCTCCAGTGGATTTTGAGAAATTAACGTTTAAAAAAAGATATATATCTGTAAGCGCGCTCCGGTCCGCGCCCCGGTTCGCGGACCGGGGCGCGTACCGGAACTTCGCGTAGCGAAGCTGATTGGCTCTCCGGTGTCTGTCAACATTCTAAACAGTCCGTAGCGGCCGCCATCTTGTCTCTCGGCAGGATTGAGAGACAAGAGGAGGCCAAAACAAAGGGGGAAATGACCATAAGGGGGCATAGTAGATCCTCCCTGACCCCCTAGGTTTAATGTGGAGGCTTTAAAAGGGCCCCGCGGGGCAAAAAAAAATAAATTTTTTTTTGGTTTTTTTGCGTGGGTAGCGCCCGGTACGCGAACCGGGAAGCGTTCTGGGCAGCGTACTACAATGAAAAAAGAATGAGAGACTTTTCAAATGCAGTATGTTAATTGATTGTTGGTTTTGTTGATTATTTTTTATTTTCTTTATTTTTTAAGCATTTTTTTTTATTGTGATTGTGTTTCATAATTTATTAAACTTTCTAACATTTCATTGTCAGAAATTTCATAATTATCATGGAATATACATTGTAGTCTCTGAGGGTGTAAAATGTCCTCATTTGCAAGGAGGTTATCTACTGCTTGTACACATTGCAGTAGTTCATTGTCCCAAGTTTCATCGAAAAATTCAATGTCAATTTGATCAATTGTATCAATCAATTCTTGGCTGCTCTCTTGCAGGTCCATTTCAAAAGAAACTTGGTTTTCGCCTTCCATTTTGCCTGAAATTTGGATTAAAAAAATATATATTAGTAGAGATAGGGCAATGTTGGGAATAATTTTAGATAGGTATTTTTTATCAGTGAATTTATCTTTGGGCAGTGTATAGTATCAGAGTGGAAGTAGGAATTTAAAAAAGTGTATGTGATTTAACGTAAGTAAATTCATAATTATACAAGAGAAGCCTAACTCCATCCATAACTATAACAGAGAAGTCTCTCTAAATCTATAACTACTACAGAGGGATAGTATATATCTATCAGAAAAAGTTTACCATATTAACTTATAGTGCACAATATACTTCAGTTTTAAAAATAAAAACTTACCTTTAGAAAGAAGTTGAAGGAATTAGTGAAAATACTATTGAAATGTACAGCAAGAAGTAGTAGTCAAAATGGCTGTGTTTTCTTCTCTTCCTTTATATATTCAGGTATATAACCAATGAAATGTCAGGTAAAAAAAGTAGAAAATGAAAGTAACATTTTCATTGGTTGTCAATTCCAACACTTCAGATGTGTTTTGTGAAGTAATTTACCTCAGGGTATTTAGAGAGGTCTACAGGCTAAATGACTAAATGGAATTCCAATCAAATTTGTGAAAATGGTAGGGATTGGTATGTAGTATGAGCTAATCTATATTTGGTGAAATTGTCTCCAGTGGCTTTTCTGTGAACTACTTTCCCACCTTTTTTGATGGTGCGCTTCCCAGGGAGCGACCCGGTACGCGAACCGGTGAGCGCCCCGGTACGCGAACCTTAAGCGTTACGGGAGTCCACCATTTTGTGTTTCGGTCGAATTAAGATACAAAATGGAGGGCAAATAATGTTCAGAATGGGTAGAAGGGGGCACGGTAGACTTATCTTGACACCCTAGGTTTTGTGAGGGTGGCTGAGGAGGCTTATATGTGCGGAAAAAAACCATTTTTTTAAAAAATTTCGCGAGGTTAGCTCCCGGTTCGCGTACCGGGTAGCGCCCCGGGGAGCGTACTTTGTTGAAAATTAGTGAAAAATGTTAGAGTAAAATAATAATTGTGAGTGATTAGATGTAGGGTAGCTCTGAGAAGAGCTTTTGGGTTTATGGTACATTTAGGTACTCATAAGTAGGTACCAATGCACATTCTTAAATTCAGAGTGAAAACTCTGTTGCCCTCATCTGAGAAGTGAACTCCATCTCCTCTGTAGATATCTTGCATGTAGTAACGCAAGTTATTGTTGTACAGGGAGCCCATTCCATGGTCTCTCATGTAAGCTGAAACAGATTTGTTTACATGCTTCCTCGACTTCTCAATTTGTGGACAAAATTGGTTTGACCACCTCCATTTCTGTCTTTGGCATATATTTGAATATACCAAGGCAGTCTGAGGAAAAAGTGCCATCAATTGCTCAAAGGTGTCCTTTAAAAGCATTTCCAGACCTACCCCAGTCAAAGTGCCCAAGTCATTACCTCCACAGTGCACAATTAACAGGTCAGGTTTGGGCAAATGCATAAAGGTTTTCACCAATGGTATCAATTGGTGACATTTTAATCCTCTGTGGCCAAACCACTTAATTTCCACATCTTGTAAATTGAGGTTAGGTAAATTCCTGTTTTCAACGTACCTTTGAGCCCAGTGAATATAACTATGTCCAACAATCCAGACAGAAAACATGGTGAGAGAAGGTTCTCCTGCAGTCAGATGAAGTGTGGCAATGAAATGGCAGTTGAAAAAATGAGAGTTTAAAATGAAAAAAACTGTGGAGTTTCTGTGTTCATGAAGCAGTAACAGTGATTGGTGGATTTTGATTGCTGAAAACAGAAAGTTAGGGTGCACGGATGTGTTCTTTGAAAGATGTATTTTGAATGGTCAATAAAAAATCATTAAATGAAAGAATGCACTGGATATGCAGGTGCACTGAGAGTTCAGAGTTCAATTGCAACAAAGTTGTGTGAACTTGCAAACACCAGAAGTCTTCCAATGAGGTGGTTGCCATGCAGAAAAGGCATGAAATGGCAGAGGGGGGAAGGGTTTTCATTTGAAAAAAAGTGAGGGAAGAGTTTTGATTGGGTGACATGAGAGATATGTGTGAAGATTTACAGCATTTCTGTGCTTTTGATAGCTGCAGACTCTGGAGTGCATACCTTTTGCTCTGCTGAAGACAAATTGGTGTGTTTCTGAGACTGTTTTCAAACTCAAAGTATTTGCTAAGGTGAGAAAATATTTCTTTAATTTAGATAGAGAATAGTGTGCTTTAAGGAGAAAATTATGAATTATGTGGCGCAAATTGCTTGTAAATATGATCCCACATGTGCATGGAAAATTTAGATTTTGAATGTTTGTGTTACATAGCCATGTTAAAAGTGATACAAACATGCTGCAAAGGCAATCAAAAAACGCTTTTATGTGTCTTAAGGACATTTTAAGTAATTTTCCCATGTGCAGTGTTTTGAAATTATGATTTGAAAATCGTTTTTGGGGAAAAGGAATTGTTTTTAAATTTATGACAAGGACATAATGGTGTATGCTTCTTTATACGGCAATTGACTGTCCCTGATGTTATTTTTCCCATTTTAATGTAAGACCTTTCTCTGTGGCACAAGTTGCTTGTAAATATGCTCCGACCTGTGCATGGGAAATTTAGATTTTAAATGTTTGTGTTACATAGCCATGTTAAAAGTGACCCAACCATGCTGGAAAGGCAATAAAAAACACTTTCATGTGTCTTAAGGACATTTTAAGTAATTTCCCTGTGGGCAGTGTTTTCAAATTATGAATTGAAAATCGTTTTTGAGGTAAAGGAATGTTGTTAAAATTTATGTGCGCCATATGCCCACAAATTTCGTTTTCAGGGGTGCAGCAGGGTGTTCTTGAGACACCCCTGCACCTTTGGAAAAATTCCTAATTTGCGATGAGCTAATTGCTAATCGCAAATTGCACCTTCATTCCTATGGGCCTCCTGCTCCATGGAAATGAATGGGTAATTTGCAATTAGCAATTTGCTCATCGCAAATTAGGAATGGTAAAGAATCGCTATTTATTCCTTAAAATTCGCTATTTTGGAAATGCAAAATAGTTATATGATACATATGGCGGTTGATGTCTAACAAGATAAGAAGCTTAGGGATACATTTATGATGACTGGCGCAATGAAGTGGACATCACTTACTTCATTGGTAGAGCTTTACATGTATTATGTCCTCTGTATTCTTCATCAAGCGTAACTTTAATCTGCAATCCTGAGTAGGCCTCACCTTAAACAAACCTCTGGATAGGCCACACCTTATCGTCATCCTGAATTAATCATTTAAAATGCTAGGGACAGATTTATGATAGGTGTATGCCTCTTTTGCGCCACTTACAAAACACTGTCCACGGGGAAATGACTTAAAATGTCCTTAAGACACATGAATGTGTTTTTTTAAAGCGTTTGCAATTTTTTGGGGTGACTTTTAACATGGCTATGTGACTCAAACAGTCAAAATCTAAATTCACCATGCACAGGTGGGAGCATATTTACAAGGAATGTGCTCTATGGGGAAAGGTCTTATAATGTAATATGGGAAAAATGACATCAGAGACACTGAAATGCCTTATAGAGAAGCATACACCATTATGTCCTTGTCATAAATTTGCAAACCATTACTTTTCCCCAAAAACGATTTTCAAATCATAATTTGAAAACACTGCACATGTGGAAATTACTTAAAATGTCCTTAATTCTTAAATTTGCTATTCCTTATTTTGCGATTGCACTGAAGGATTTGCAAATTTTGCGATTCCTTAAATGCAATGTATCAAACAAAAAATATGTAAAAAATGATATTAAGGATTTGGAAACTACCACCAACTTCTAGTTTGTGGTAATTTGCGAATTCTTTTCAAAAAGCATTTTTTTTCCAAAAAACAAAAGGTGCCATATGACGCCTATACATGTCCTTAGGGCATGTATGTGTGCCATATGCCCCCAAATTTCTTTTTCAGGGGTGTAGCAGGGTGTTCTTGAGATACCCCTGCACGCTTGAAAAAATTCCTATTTTGTGATGAGCTAATTGCTAATCGCAAATTGCAACCTTCATTCCTATGAGCCTCCTAGCCCATGGAAGTGAATGGGTAACTTGCAATTAGCAATTTGCTCATTGCAAATTAGGAATGGTAAAGAATTGCTATTTATTCCTTAAAATTCGCTATTTAGGAAATGCAAAATAGTTTGATGGTACATATGGTGGTTCATCTGTAACAAGATAAGAAGCTTAGGGATACATTTATGATGACTGGCGCAATAAAGTGGACATTACTTACTTCATTGGTAGGCCTTTACATGTATTATCTCCTCTGTATTCTTCATCAAGCGTAACTTTAATCTGCAATCCTGAGTAGGCCTCACCTTAAACAAACCTTTGGATAGGCCACACCTTATTGTCATCCTGGATTAATCATTTAAAATGCTAGGGACAGATTTATGATAGGTGTATGCCTCTTTTGTGCCACTGTGCGTCACTTTTATGATGCAGCGGCGGTGCTAATTTGCAATTAGCAATTTGCTCATTGCAAATTAGAAATGGTAAAGAATTGCTATTTATTCCTTAAAATTTGCTATTTAGGAAATGCAAAATAGTTTGATGGTACATATGGTGGTTCATCTGTAACAAGATAAGAAGCTTAGGGATACATTTATGATGACTGGCGCAATAAAGTGCACATTACTTACTTCATTGGTAGGCCTTTACATGTATTATCTTCTCTGTATTCTTCATCAAGTGTAACTTTAATCTGCAATCCTGAGTAGGCCTCACCTTAAACAAACCTTTGGATAGGCCACACCTTATTGTCATCCTGGATTAATCATTTAAAATGCTAGGGACAGATTTATGATAGGTGTATGCCTCTTTTGTGCCACTGTGCGTCACTTTTATGATGCAGCGGCGGTGCTAATTTGCAATTAGCAATTTGCTCATTGCAAATTAGGAATGGTAAAGAATTGCTATTTATTCCTTAAAATTCGCTATTTAGGAAATGCAAAATAGTTTCATGCTACATATGGTGGTTCATCTGTAACAAGATAAGAAGCTTAGGGATAGATTTATGATGACTGGTGCATCACCAGGGATGTGTCAGTCATCCTGCGCCGCTGTTCCGCCACCCATGGTGTGCTGCATTTAGAATGCGGGGCATCATGGGGCAAAAATGGCACAGATGCGTGACGTATCTGTGCTGTAAAGGTAGTGATTGCTGGAGTTGTATCGCAAGTGCGATGCAGCTCAAGCAAGGCTCAGGGGTGCCCCATCTCCACAATGTTGCGTCAAGACCTATGCCTGCTTAAAGCAGGCGAAGGGTTTTGACGAAGCTTTCTCCTATCTGATTGTAAATACGGCACACCATGGGTGGCAGAGTAGTGGTGCACGTTAACTGGTGCATGCCTGGGGATGTGCCATTTAACATAAATCTGCCCCTTTACATTTAAGTATGTGCAGGACACACAGAGTCGGTGAGGCTTATCCAAGGTTAAGAAGAGATGAGTCCTGTTCACTGAAAATTTAGACATAGTCTTCACCTGCTCAGCATTGCTGGACATGGCTAAATAATAGCTGCAAAATATTACTCTTGTTAAACAATTTTACTATTATAATCTCTGAGATTTGTCTCTTACTCTGCAACATCTCATTGTTGTTATCTTTCTTTAAAGATAAAGACAACCTCAACATGAGCGACAATCTGCAATCAGTTGATTTTGACCTCATCATTGAACTTGTAATTGAAACATCAGTGGATGTTGATCCCTTGGATGATTTAAATCCTGAGGATGAAGAAGAGCGTGATGAGGATGCAGATTTGTCCGAATTATATGACATAGGATGGGAAGCTGACCTGCTTGAGCCTATGGAAATATAAACATTTATTTTTAAAATTTATAATTAATAAAAAGTAAAAACCGTTTAATTTAAAAATAAAGACACCTTCAAAAGCAGGTTATGTGTAGTGTCTTCAATAAAATATTAAAATATGCTCATAAAATTAGATCAGATTCACATATAAAATAGCACAGGTAACATAAATATAAATGTCATTTCTTTTCTGCTATTTCTGTATTGTAAATTTGCAAGGACTAAAAAATCTTCTATTTAAAATGTCAAGTAGTGTGTTAAGTTTTTGATCACTGTTATTGTTTTACTGTTTGGTAATAATGGTTAATAACATTTTTTATTATATTTTACCACAGATTCAACTGCAGATCATTTCAAGATTTCACCATGCCAACAATAGAAAGACAGAGAAAGGCTGCAAAACGTCAAAGACAGCAGGTGAAACAAAATAAGCAGCAGTCCTCTAACAAAAAGATTTGTCAAGTCACGAAGAATGCACCGGGTAAGAGCACAAAATATTTCATAAGAAATATGTGTAGTAAAAAAAATATTACTACAGAAAATGTTTCAGTCCATAAAACGAGAAGGAATTCAAATGGAAAGGAAAGGCCAATGAAAAATGTTACTGCTAGAGCAAGAGATAACTCTGTGCATGATAGTAGAAGGAAACAACAGTTTAGGGAGATTCGTAAACGAATGTTCCGCAACAGGATAATTGGCAATTTGTTAAAAAATATTAAGAAAGGTAAACAGAAACTGGTTTTTTATAAGAGAAAAAAAAAAGTTGAGAAAGTTATTGATCAGGCATTTGAAATTAAACGTAAGTTATTTATTTTGATAATCAATAGAATTAGGAAGCTAAACAAGGCAATTTATGATTTCAAAAGAAATAGTAGATGGAAGAGAATAGTTAATCGTAGTAATTTTTGTGAAGTTTTTTCTGGAGAATGGATGCATAGTTCAAGCTGTGAGGCATTTTTTAATGAGGAGAGTTATTTCCAGGATAATGATTTGGTGCATGCAGTTGACACCAGTGGTCGTGCTTATGAAGTGAAAGATGGTTGTCCAGTTGAAAAAGAAAAACTTGTGACAACAGAGGCAGAAGAGGTGTTAGGTAATGAGGTTTTAGGAAGACGTGCTAAGGGTCCTGTGTACACCTGGAAGTGTAGTAGTATTTGCAGTGTGCGACAGGATTCCATCAATTTGCTTTGTGATTTTGTACGGTCATTTAATAAGAAAAGTTTGAAGCAGAAAATGATGTTGTTGCAAGAATTAGATCCTTGCAGAGTGAGAGAAGTGACAGGTTTGCATGGTCATTCACTGGCTTGTCTTTCCAGGAGAGTATGCCAGAGTGTTTTTCATCATTTCAGGATGCTAGCAGTGCATCATAATAAAGTGAGGAAATTAGTTAGAATGTTGTATTATGCTAAGAGTCCAGCAATTATGCTTAAACAATTATGCGCTGCTCTTTTGCATGGTTCTGAAATAGATGTGAAGAATATATGTGAAGAAATTGAGTTTTGTTACTTTGGAAGTAAAGAGGAGAATGTTGAAATTGACCAAGAAGAAGCGGGTAATGTGGAAGATAGTGTACAGGTTTCCAGTACAGATAATTTCCAGAGGGAAATTGCGACGTTTCAGGTCAAATCAAGTGAGAGGCCAAATTTCACTTGTGTGTGTTGTCGACGCACTTATTATAAGAATCAGACTAAGTTAGTGGATTTATATGCAAAAAGTGAAAGGGAAAATAATAGTGAATGGAAGGATTTCGCAACATACTTGATGGTAGAAAATTGTTTTGATTTGGGATTGGATCAACGTGTGTGTACTTATTGTTGTAACAAATTAAATCAAAACCAGACGCCTGCTAGAGCAGTTCATAATAATCTGGAATTGATTGAGATTCCTTCTGAATTGAAGGATTTAAATACTTATGAATCTATTTTGATTCAAAGTATCCATCCCTTTCAGGCTATTGTAAGAATGGAGCCAAAGACAGGGAAATTGCCTCCATCAGATTTACAGAGAGGATTAAAGGGAAGAGTTGTTTATTTGCCTCTAGATTTGAAGAAAAACATTAACACAATTGGAGTAGAAAAAGTGGAAGAGGAACCTCTGGTTATCTTAGTTAATGGGGTTCCGACAAAGAATAAGAAAATATGGCAAGATTTAGTAGATGTTAGGAAAGTTAAAAAGGCAACATTGTATTTGAAAAAAAATAATAAATACTATAAGAATGTATATGTTGCAGAAGAGGAAGTAAGTGAGGAAGAGGATAGCGATTTGTGTGCTGGTCAAATTGAGAAAGTAGAACCCTCTACTAGTGAAGAAATATATGAACATTATAGTGTTCATCCTTTGCATTCCAAGGAAGTCATGGGGAATGCTATTGAGTTGTTTCAAATGAAACAAGCCAAAGGGAGTCCCATTAGTGTTCGGGGCACTTCCGGGTGCGCTAACGCAGTACGTCATAAGACGCATTACGCGGCAACGCGGTACCGTCACTATGTTGATTTCTTACCAGTTCACGGACCGGGTCGCGGAATTAAATTGAGCTAACGGGAAGCTTCCCGGTTCGCGGACCGGGAGCGAAACAAAAAAAATATTTAAAAAAATGTATTAATAAACATATAAAATATATTTTTGGATTTAAAGAAGAATACATTTTACAGCTATAGATATTAGCTTTTAAAAAACCAATGAAATTCACTGAAAAAACCATAGGTTATAGACCATATATAGTTAGGAATTAGCATTTACAAAACCTTGAAAATTCACTGAAAAAACCATAGGTTATAGACCATATATAGTTAGGAATTAGCATTTAAAAAACCTTATTTTACTCACACAAAACCATTGAAATTCCATATATAGTTAGTTGTACTAACTATATATCGCGCACCCGCAATCCACTGCTGATCATGTCACATATTACATCATTCATGACATGGTCAGTGACATCACTGATGACATCACTGATGACATCTCAAATGACATCACTGATGACATCACTGATGACATCTCAAATGACATCACTGATGACATCACTGATGACAACATCCAGTGACTGTATTTTTCTGTAAAGTTAAAATATGTCTTGAGTGGATGTATAAGTGTCTGGATGAAGGATTTAGTAGGGGCATGACTGACTGTATGAGTGACTGATTAAATGTGTCTCACTGAGTGCATGGGTTAGTGACTAAACTGTCTTAATTTGTGCATAATTATGTCTGTTGTTCTGTAAACTGCTGCATGTGTTGATCAGTAGCTATATGATTAACTATATGGGTTATTGATTGGTTGCCCAAGCATTTGTATGGGAGACTGAGTGTGTGTGTGGGTGGCTGGGAGGTGTATGACTCTCTGCATAGATGTGTGAGCAGTTGATTGACTAGATGTATGGGTTCAAAAGTGCATGTGGAAACATCTGTATGGGCAGTTGACTGTGTGCATGAGTGTATTGGTGAGTGAATGGATATCTCACTGCTACATGTTAAAGTAAGTACATATGTAAAATACAGTACATGTGAGAGTTGACATATATAAATAACTGTGCATAAGAGCCAGTGAATGTGTGAGTGGCTGTATGGATCATTGTGGACTTGTATCCAGGATTGTATAAGTGAGTAAATATGTTTTAGTATATGTTTGAATAAGTAAGGTGTGTATAACTGTATAGTTGAGGAAATGGAGGTGTGATTGATTCTTTGTATGACTGACTAAGTGTCTGAGTAACTCCATGGATGAGTGACAGTCTGTGAGTGTATGTTTACACTGAGTGTATCTAAGGTTATATTAGAGTCTGAAGAGGTTCATCGTATTATCACATGAATGATGTCATCAGTGATGTGATCAGTAATGTCAAATGAGATGTCATCAGTGATGTCATCAGTGATGTCATTTGAGATGTCATCAGTGATGTCATCAGTGATGTCATCAGTGATGTCATTTGAGATGTCATCAGTGATGTCATCAGTGATGTCATTTGAGATGTCATCAGTGATGTCATCAGTGATGTCACTGACCATGTCATGAATGATGTAATATGTGACATGATCAGCAGTGGATTGCGGGTGCGCGATATATAGTTAGTACAACTAACTATATATGGAATTTCAATGGTTTTGTGTGAGTAAAATAAGGTTTTTTAAATGCTAATTCCTAACTATATATGGTCTATAACCTATGGTTTTTTCAGTGAATTTTCAAGGTTTTGTAAATGCTAATTCCTAACTATATATGGTCTATAACCTATGGTTTTTTCAGTGAATTTATATATATATATATATATATATATATATATATATATATATATATATACATATTCACAGAAAAAACCATAGGTTTCACACACGTTATAGTTAAAAATTAGCATTTAAAAAACCTTGGAAATTCACTGAAAAAACTATAGGTTTCACACATGTTATAGTTAGCTGGACATTTCACTCACACAAAACCATTGAAATTCCCACGTTATAGTTAGTTTAGTTAACTATAACTCACGCGCCCGCAATGCACTGCTGATGACGTCACATACTACATCACTCATGACATGGTCAGTGACATCACTCATGACATCACTGATGACATCGCAAATGACATCACTGATGACAAAGTTCAGTGAATTTCTAAGGTTTTTTAAATGCTAATTTTTACCTATAACGTGTGTGAAACCTATGTTTTTTTCAGTGAATTTGTAAGGTTTTTTAAATGCTAATTTTTAACTATAACGTGGCTGAAACCTATGGTTTTTTCAGTAAATTTCAAAGGTTTTGAAAATGATCATTTTTAAATGTATTAATTGTTATATATTTTTATACTAATTTACTGAAATGTCCAGCTAACTATAACATGTGTGAAACCTATAGTTTTTTCAGTGAATTTCTAAGGTTTTTTAAATGCTAATTTTTAACTATAATGTGTGTGAAACCTATGGTTTTTTCAGTGAATTTCTAAGGTTTTTTAAATGCAAATTTTTACCTATAACGTGTGTGAAACCTATGGTTTTTTCATTGAATTTCTAAGGTTTTTTAAATGCTAATTCCTAACTATAACGTGTGTGAAACCTATGACTTTTCAGTGAACTTGTAAGGTTTTTTAAATGCTAATTTTGAACTATAACGTGGCTGAAACCTATGCTTTTTTCAGTGAATTTCAAAGGTTTTGTAAATGATAATTTTTAAATGTATTAATTGTTATATTTTTTTATACTAATTTACTAAATTGTTTTAAAGTGTTTATTTTTAGATATTTTATTGTTTAAATTACATTACATATTTTTAATATTAATTGAAAAAAAATGTTTTTAAAAATATTGAAATTGTAATATATTTTTTTTATTTAACATTTTTTTTAATTTATATATATTTTATATAGCAGGCAATGATACCCTATGGAAGGAAATTCAAGTTACTGGTAAGTAAAGTTACATTTACTTTTCAGGAATAGTAGTGAGCTGAAAGATGCAGCACTGAGGTATCTCCTGATAACAGGTGAGTAAATTTAAATTTGTAGTTCGACTGATTTTTGAGGAATTTTTTTAGGTTCCAAAACTCCACACTTGGAAAAATTTCCAAGTGAAACCAGCCAGTGTTAGCCTATGGAAGGAAATTCAAGTTACTGTAAGTCTGGTTAGAATTACTTTTCAGGATCAATATTGGGCTAAAAGATGCAGCACTGAGGTCTCTCCTAATAACAGGTGAGTAAAATCGGAATTCGTAGTTCGACTGATTTTTGAGGAATTTTTTAAAGTTCCAAAACTGCACACTTTGAAAAATTTCCAAGTGAAATCAGTCAATGTTAGCCTATAGAAGGAAATTCAAGTTACTGTAACTACGATACAATTACTTTTCAGGATCAGTAGTGGGCTGAAAGATGCAGCACTTATGTCTCTCCTGATAACAGGTGAGTAAATCGGAATTCGTAGTTCGGCTGATTTTAGAGGAATATTTGTACGTTTCAAAAATAGACACTTAGAAACTTTTCTGGTGAAAACCACACAATAGATTCCTATGGAAGGAAATACAAGTTACTGGTAAGTATACTTAGATTTACTTTTCAGGGTCCGTACTGGGCTCAAAGATGCAGCACTGACGTCTCTTGAGATAACAGGTGAGTACATCGGAATTCGTAGTTCCGCTGATTTTAGAGGAATATTGTGCTCAATAGTGAAGAAAGGGGGTGGGGCCTGAGGTGACATGTGTGCAAACACGCCCTGTGGCGCATTTTAGATTGAGGAATTAATTCCTCTTCAGTCCTGAGGTCCCCTGTGAGCCAACTAGCCCACCAGGTACCTCCAGTATGCCCAAGGGAACTGTGTTGCAGAGAGGTGTTCAGAGGGCACATCCCCTTTTTACAACATGCTGCAACACATCTCCGTGGCGCTTAATGGAGGTACCTGTTGGACTAGTTGGCCCCTAGGGAACCTCTGGATTGAAGAGGAATTAATTCCCCAACTTAAAACTCGCCACAGGGCATGTTTGCACACATATCACCTCAAGCCCCGACCCCTACCTTCACCACTGTGCAAACGCGCCCGTAGCACGTTCTAAGTTGGGGGATTAAGTCTCCTTGCATACTGGGGGTCCCTGGAAGCCAACTAGCCAACCAGGAACCTCCAGTATGTGCTAGGGGGCTGCGTTGCAGAGAGGTGTAGAAAGGGGTGTGGCCTCATTACACCTCTCTGCAACGCAGCCCTCTGGCGCGTTTTCAGAGGGAGAACTAATTCCCCTTGCATACTGGCGGTCCCTGGGGGCCAACTAGCCCACCAGGAACCTCCAGTATGCGCCAGGGGTCTGTATTGCACAGAGGTGTAATGAGGCCCTGCCCCTTTTTACACCTCTCTGCAATGCAGCCCCCTGGCACGTTTACAGAGGGGGAACTAATTCTCCTTGCATATTGGGGGTCCCGGGAGGCCAACTACCCACCAGAAACCTCAAGTATGCGCCAGGGTGCTGCGTTGCAGAGAGGTGTAAAAAAGGGCATGGCCTCTTGACACGTCTCTGCAAGGCAGCCCACTAGCGCATACTGGAGGTATCTGGTGGGCTACTTGGCCCCCAGGGACCACCACTATTCCAGGGGAATAATTTCCCCCTCTGCAAACGCGCCAGGGGGCGCATATGTATAGTGGTGCCTTTATGGTTTTTTTGGGGATCGGCAGGGTACACGTACCCTGCGCGTATCCCGGGATTTAAAATTTTTTTTACAAAAAATCTGGCCTTGGGGGTCCTTGTGGGACCCCCTGAGCAGGCCTAGGGGGTCAGGAATCTCCCGTATGCGCCAGGGGGCTGCCTTGAGAGGTGTAAAAAGGGGCATGGCCTCTTTACAGGTCTCTGCAAGGCAGCCCCTTGGTGCGTTTGCAGAGGGGGAACTAATTCCCCTTGAATACTGGGGGTCCCTGGGGGCAAACTAGCCCACCAGGAACCTCCAGTATGCACCAGGGGGCTGCGTTGTACAGAGGTAGAGGTGTAATGAGGCCCCGCCCCTTTTTACACCTCTCTGCAACGCAGCCCCCTGGCGCGTTTACAGAGGGGGAACTAATTCCCCTTGCATATTGGGGGACCCTTGGGGCCAACTAGCCCACCAGGAACCTCCAGTATGCACCAGGGAGCTGCATTGCAGAGAGGTGTAATGAGGCCACACCCCTTTTTTACACCTCTCTGCAACACAGCCCCCTGGCGTGTTTACAGAGGGGGAACTAATTCCCTTTGCATATTGGGGGTCCCTGGGGGCCAACTAGCCCACCAGGAACCTCCAGTACACCATGCACCATGGGGCTGCATTGCAGAGAGGTGTAAAAAGGGGCATGGCCTCTTTACACGTCTCTGCAAGGCAGCCCCCTGGTGCATACTGGAGGTTGTTGGTGGGCTACTTGGCCCCCAGGGACCCCCAGTATTCAAGGGGAATTAGTTACCCCTCTGCAAACGCACCAAGGGGCATGTTTGCAGAGTGGTGCCTTAATTTTTTGGGGGGGATCGGCAGCGTACCCCGCGATTTAAAAATAAAAAAAATTAACACAGATTTGGGCCTTGGGGGTACTTGTGGGAGCCTCTGAGCAGGCCTAGGGGGTCAGGGTGTTTCTACCCTGCCCTCTTTTGTTTGTTTTTACCTTTCTTTCCCTGTTTTCTTGTGACTCGGTTCTACCGAGGCACAAGATGGCTGCCAACACTTCCTGGTTTCGAGTGTTGACAGACAGTTGACAGCCTATCAGCATGCAGCTCGTGCTCTGGAAGGTACGTGTACTGTACACCGTCTCTAGATATCGCTATGATTTTACTTTTGATTTTCTCAGGAACTACTAGACGGATTTACACCATTTAACAAAAGCACAATCTGCAAAACAAAATCTACCTCTCTGCCAAATTTGGTGTAATTCCGTTCAGCCGTTCGGCTGTAGCCCTGGCTAAAGGTCCCTATGGAAAATTGCATGGGGAAAACACGTTTTGGGACCCCCCTTTTTTCTCGGCTCCCACTTGACGAATCACCCCCAAACTTTCAGGGAAGGAGCGGAGCAGGCCATTTTCTTGTAGACGTTTGCGAAGATTCAACCACCGGCGCCAAAGTTATTCCAAATAGAATGCTGCGGATTTCCTATGGAAACTAGGTTTCAACTATATATATATTCACTGAAAAAACCATAGGTTTCACACCAGTTATAGTTAGGAATTAGCATTTAAAAAACCTATTAAATTCACTGAAAAAACCATAGGTTTGACACCAGTTATAGTTAGCTGGAAATTTTACTGACATAAAACCATTGAAATTCCCACGTTATAGTTGGTTGGACTCACTATAACTCGCGCGCCTGCAATGCACTGCTGATGTTGTCACATATTACATCATTCATGACATGGTTAGTGACATCACTGATGACATCACTGATGACATCTCAAATGACATCACTGATGACATCTCAATTGACATCACTGATGACATCACTGATGACATCATCCAGTGTCTGTGTGTTTCTGTAAAGTTAAAACATGTTTTACATATTGAAGAGTGAGTGTATGAATGAGTGTCTGGATGAAGGATTTAGTAGGTGCGTGACTGACTGTATGAGTGAGTGATTAAATGTGTCTTAGTGAATGCATGGGTTAATGACTAAACTGTCTGAATGTGTACATCATTATGTTTGTTGTTGTGTAAGCTGCTGCATGTGAGAGTTGTCATATATAAATGACTATATACAACAGCCTGTAATTGCATAAGTGACTGTATCTATCAATATGTACTTGTATCAGTGATTGTAAAAGACAGTAAGTATGTGTTGGTCTATGTTTAAATAAGCAAGGTTTTGTGTGTATAACTGTATAGTTGTGGAAATGGGAGTGTGATTGATTCTTTACATGACTGACTAGGTGTATGAGTAACTCCATGGATGAGTGGCAGTGTGTGAGTCTCTGTATAGGTGTATGAGTGCATATGTTGGTCTTGTATTGATGAGTGACTGTATGTATGAAAGATTGTTTGGGTGAATGAGTGGATATGTGTGTAGACCTAGAAATCAGTGAGCGCGTATGTGGTAAGGGGTTTTACTGTGTCAATGGTTTCAGGAATCAAGTTCAAGTTCAAGGATTTATATAGCGCACTACTCACCCAGAGGGTCTCAAGGCGCTTGGGGAGGGGTATTAATATTTATCGAATAGCCAGGTTTTGAGTTCTTTTCTGAAGGGGATGTGGTTCTGTGTAAGGCGGAGGTGAGTGGGGAGTGAGTTCCAGGTCTTGTCCGCCAAGTAGGAGAAGGATCTGCCTCCCATGGTGGATCTTTGGATACGCGGAACTGCGGCGAGGCCTAGATTGGATCTTAGTTGGCGGGTGGGTGTGTAGAAGGATAGTCGAGTGTTGAGGCATTCGGGTCCTAGTTTGTAGAGGGCCTTGTGTGCGTGGGTGAGGAGACGGAATGTTATTCTCTTGTTGATGGGAAGCCAATGGAGGTCTTTCAGGTGGCCGGTGATGTGATCTTGGCGAGGGATGTCCAGAATGAGTCTCGCTGAAGCGTTTTGGATGCGTTGGAGTTTTTTCTGTAATTTGGCTGTAATTCCGGCATAGAGGGTGTTTCCGTAGTCTAGTTGACTCGTAACCAGTGCGTGGGTGACAGTCTTTCTTGTTTCGGTGGGGATCCAATGGAAGATTTTTTTGAGCATACGAAGTACGTTGAAGCAGGAGGATGAGACGGCGTTGACTTGTTTGTTCATCGAGAGTGAGGAGTCTAGGATGAAGCCAAGGTTACGTGCGTGGTCTGTGGGTATGGGTGCTGAGCCCAGATCCGCAGGCCACCATGAGTCGTCCCAGGCAGAGGGGGATGATCCTAGGATGAGCACTTCCGTTTTGTCTGAGTTGAGTTTTAGGCGGCTGTTTTTCATCCAGACGGCTACTTCTTTCATGCCTTCGTGAAGATTGGTTTTGGCGGTGTTGGGGTCTTTGGTGAGGGAAAGGATCAGCTGGGTGTCGTCAGCGTAGGATATGATGTTAAGGTTGTGTTGACGCGCGATGGAAGCAAGTGGACTCATGTAAACGTTGAAGAGGGTGGGACTGAGTGATGATCCTTGTGGCACACCGCAGATGACTTCTGTTGCCTCTGATCTGAACGGGGGAAGTCGGACTTTCTGAGTTCTCCCCGCTAGGAACGAGGTGATCCAGCCCAAGGCTTTTCCTTGTATGCCGATGTTGTTGAGACGTTGAATGAGGGTGCTGTGGCATACCGTGTCGAAGGCGGCGGAGAGGTCGAGTAGAATGAGGGCCACTGTTTCTCCGTTGTCCAGTAGTTTTCGGATGTCGTCTGTTGCAGCGATGAGGGCGGTTTCGGTGCTGTGTTTGGCTCGGAAGCCGGACTGTGAGGGATCGAGGGAGTTGTTGGATTCGAGGAAGGCGGCGAGTTGGCTATTGACGGCTTTCTCAATGACTTTGGCCGGGAATGGGAGGAGGGATATGGGGCGGTAGTTTTTAAGTTCGGAGGGGTCTGCAGTTGGTTTTTTCAGGAGGGCGCTGACTTCGGCATGTTTCCAGCTTTCTGGGAAGGTAGCAGAGTTGAAGGAGCAGTTGATGATATCACGGAGATGGGGTGCGATGATGGAATCAGCTTTGTTGAAGATGTGGTGGGGGCATGGGTCGGTTGGCGAGCCAGATTGGATGGAGTTCATCAGGCGGATGGTGTCTTCAGTGGAAATTGGGTTCCAGGTGCTGAGGTTGTTAGAGGGCGGTTTTGGTTCTGAGGGGGGTGGAGAGTATTGTTCGTTGGAGCTGTTTCCGAAACTTTTATGTATGTCTGCAATTTTGTTGTAGAAGAAGGAGGATAACGAGTCGCAGAGGTTTTGGGAGGGAGTGATGTCGTTTGAGGCTGCGGTGGGGTTGGTGAATTCTTTGACGATGTTGAATAGTTCCTTGCTGTTATGGGCGTTGTTGTCGAGTCGATTCTTGAATGCAGATTTCTTGGTGGATCGAATCAGCTGGTGGTGCTTGCGGGTGGCTGCCTTGAGGGTGGACATGTTGTTGGTGGTTGGGTTTTTTCTCCATGTTTTCTCGAGAGTACGGCATAGCTTTTTGGATTTCTTGAGGTCATCGTTGAACCAAGGGGCCTTTTTGCTGTCTTGTTTGGTGCAATGGATTTTCAAGGGTGCTAATTCGTCAGCGCTGTGAGTGATCCATTGTTTGAGTTTGATGGCCGCTTCGTTTGGGTCCGATGAGAGGGCGGGTGGGTTTTGGTTGAGCGATGTGAGGAGTTGGTCGGTGGTGATTTTGTTCCATTTCCTTCGGGGAATAGGTTGTGGGGGGTTGTGGGTCGAGGTGGTTTTGTAGCTGAAGTGAACACAACTGTGGTCCGTCCAATGGAGGGCTTTGGTGTGATCAAAGGAGATATGTTTGCTGGAGGAGAAGATTGGGTCGAGCGTATGTCCGGCTACGTGGGTGGGGGTGTCGACAAGTTGTTTGAGGCCGACATTGGCCAGGTTGTCAAGAAGGGTGGTGGTGTTGCTGTCGTTATTCTTTTCCAGGTAGAAGTTGAGGTCTCCTAGTAGGATGTAGTTCTCGGATGCGGGGGCATGTGGACTGATGAAGTCAGTGATGTCTTCGCTGAATTGTTTACGGGTTCCTGGAGGTCTGTGGATGAGGGTGCCTCTAAGTGTGGTCCTAGGGTCGGTGTGGATCTGGAAGTGGAGGTGTTCGGCGGTTGTGAGGTTATCGTCGGAGTTGGTCGTGATTTTGATGGTGTTCTTATGGACGATGGCGATGCCTCCTCCTGTTTGGATGGTGCGGTCTTTTCGGATGATTTTGTAGTTGTCCGGGATGGCTATGGCGATGTCGGGTGTAGATGACGCGTTCATCCATGTTTCGGTAAGGAAGGCGATGTCCGGTGATGTAGTGTTCAGTAGATCCCAGAGTTCAGTGGCGTGTCTGTGGATCGAGCGGGTGTTTAGCAGAATGCACTTCAGGTGATAAGAGTCAGAGCTGTTTTTGGGGTTAGTGGATGTGGTATGGGTCTTGATGCTGGTATATTTGCAGGAATGGCAGGCAAAGGGACCGTGGGTACGTCCCGGGCCAGCTTCGTAGCATTGCGGTGTGCGTCCGGGGTTAAGGGCTAGGATGGTGGCGGCGGCATATGTTATGCGGGTGGAGTGGGGTTTGCGTGGACCAGGGGGTATGGCGCTGGGCGCAGTCCAGGCGCAGACGGGCGTAGACGGGCTTACCTTTGGCGCACCTTCGGCGCACATGGGGCGCGATCGCTGTGAGTGAACGCTGCGCGTAGGTCCATCTGTCATAAATGGATAAAGGAGGGGGGCAGGGTGAGGGAGGGTCAGCTGGGAGGCGGGGGGGGGGGGGTAGGATGGCCAGTAGGAGCTGGAGGGAGCGGGGTGGGGCCGCGGGGGAGCAGTGGCGGCGTGGACGGGCTCAAGGCACAACAACAAGGCTGGGAGGTCGTGGGCACGATCGCTGGCACTGTCAGGGGCACACAATGCGGTAGCAGGCACAAATTAGCTGGCACACAATTGCAATAAAATTAAAATTAAAGTCACTGGCACACAATCACAGTTAAATTAAATTCAATGCGGTCGCAGGCACAATGCAGTCAACGATACCAGGCACAGTGGCAGGGTGCAAGATGGCAGGGCAGGAAGGCAGGGCAGGATGCAGGTCGCTGGCACCAAATGGCTGGGGCGAGCTGCGAGAGGAGCGACCAGTTCTGACTGGAGTCAGGCTGGACACAGCTCCTCGTCTCGCGTTACCAGTGTAGGTATGTTAGTGGGAGGGAGGGTCAGCTGGGAGGCGGGGGGCGGGGTAGGATGGCCAGTAGGAGCTGGAGGGAGCCGGGGTGGGGCTGCGGGGGAGCAGTGGCGGCGTGGACGGGCTCAAGGCACAACAACAAGGCTGGGAGGTCGTGGGCACGATCGCTGGCACTGTCAGGGGCACACAATGCGGTAGCAGGCACAAATTAGCTGGCACACAATTGCAATAAAATTAAAATTAAAGTCACTGGCACACAATCACAGTTAAATTAAATTCAATGCGGTCGCAGGCACAATGAAGGCAACGATACCAGGCACAGTGGCAGGGTGCAAGATGGCAGGGCAGGAAGGCAGGGCAGGATGCAGGTCGCTGGCACCAAATGGCTGGGGCGAGCTGCGAGAGGAGCGACCAGTTCTGACTGGAGTCAGGAATGGTAGTTTGTATTTAACACTAGGTGTATCATGTGTTAGATTAGAGTGTGAGGAGGTGTATTGTATTATCACATGGATGATGTCATCAGTGATGTCATCAGTGATGTCATTTGAGATGTCATCAATGATGTCATCAGTGATGTCATTTGAGATGTCATCAGTGATGTCATCAGTGATGTCACTAACCATGTCATGAATGATGTAATATGTGACATCATCAGCAGTGCATTGCGGGCGCGCGAGTTATAGTGAGTCCAACTAACTATAACGTGGGAATTTCAATGGTTTTATGTCAGTAAAATTTCCAGCTAACTATAACTGGTGTCAAACCTATGGTTTTTTCAGTGAATTTAATAGGTTTTTTAAATGCTAATTCCTAACTATAACTGGTGTAAAAGCTATGTTTTTTTCAGTGAATTTCATAGGTTTTTTAATAGCTAATTTCTATAGCTTTGAAATATAATATTTTTTATAATGAATCCTATATTGTATATTTATTTAATACTATTTTTTTATGTATATTGTTCATGTTTATTTTTTGCCCTAGAGCGCTCCTGGTGCATGTACCAGTGAGCGCACCGGTAAGCGCAGTCTTGCGGCGCGCCCCGGTGCACGTACCGGTGAGCGTCCCGTTAGCGCTATTTCCGCGAACGAAAACATCATCGTGACGTATCGCGTAGCCGCGTGATGCGTCTTATGACGCACGGCGTAAGCGCATCCGGAAGCGCCCGATCGCATACGATCGCGCTACGTAAGCGCGCCCCTGGGCGCGTAGCGTAAGCGCGTCGGGTCATGTGACCTGAAAATAAGACTTTTCATTGGTTCAGAGCAGTTTGTTTTTCCAAATGATGAAAGCCCCCACCTCTTTTTCCTCATTCTTGCTTTGTACTTTGACTGAGGAAGACCTGTTTCTAGTAAGTGAGAAATGGCTACAGTAGCAGCAGCAGCAGGAGCACCTCAACCACCACCACCACCACCACAAGGACCACCACAACACCACAGTGGTGGTGAAGAAGAAGAAGAGGAGGAGGAGGAGAGGCAGTTCCTGCCTGAAGATAATACCCCCTATAAACCTAAGGAGCACTTTGTGTAGGAGTTTTTTAAAATCCCAAAGGACCAAAAGAAAGTCAGCGCGCCAAAAGTGACATGTCTGATCTGTGGCACTGTACTTTCCATGGGGAACCCTGCAAAATAATATTCATTTGGGAACCATACAATGCTTCGCAGGCACCCAAACAACTATGCTGCGGCAGAGGTCAGAGAACTGACCAGAAACCCTCCACAATCTTCTCCCAGCACCTCCAAATGAAATCAACCCACTCCATCGGGTCCAGAGACAAGGGAGATGGTCCCAAACATCCAACGCCAGTTTGGAGATTACAAAATAGTTTGTATATTTTGCGGGACTACAATTTCCTATGGTGAGCAAAGCATCAAACTCATCAACCGTGCTGGAGACAACCACAACTGCAGAAAGAAACCTTAATTTTTTTCTGATTTTTTTTGCTCCAGTTGAGCCGTTTACAATTCCCTGTTTTTTGTTTGTCCCCATAAAAATTACCAAAAAAATATAAAATTGTTCATAAAAGCCAAAAAATGTAAAAAATGTTCAAAAAAAACCATACAAAAATATAAAACAACAAAAAGAATAAAAAAAACTGTTCTTTTTAGAACTACCTCCAATTTATAAAAAAATGCTACATTTTTTAAAAGCTCTGTCATTCTTTTTTCTCCATGGTACGCTCCCCGGTACGTCCCCGGTGCGCATACCGGGCGCTCCTCCCTATGGAGGGTAGTGGAAAGGGGGCAGAGGCAACAAACCAACAATACAGGACTGGCAAGAGAGGCTGTGGCAATATAATAGACCATTGTGGGCAGAAGGAAGAGGCAGTGGTAGTACAACCATACATGCCAACAGACCCGATTCAGCCAGGAAACGTCCAATGTTTGTGGCCCAAATGGGCTTTATTTGATCTGTCTCCTGTCTACGATCTCCTCTTTTTCAATGTAAGTCAAAGGGGATAATCAATACTACATTTTTTTTAAAAATCTTCCTTCTTACCAAGTTCAAAATGTTAGCAAGTATGATACATTGGATCATGGAAGGCAGGCGAAATTGGGGTAGGGACGTGGACTCGGATAACAGAGGACAGGAGGGAAATGGAGAGGTGCACCAAACTGACCCTACAGGGCAGGCATTAGGGTTTGCAGCAGCACAATACACCACACAGGGCTTGCAAGACGGGAGTGCAGCACAACAATCCATAGAAAGCAATAGGGAGGGGACAGGACCATGCACATGGAGAACAGAGAACAGAGGGGAAAGAGGCAATGGTCGCTAGCTGATCATAATGGACAGACAGGAGAGAAAGCTGCAGCATAACAGACCATAAAGGGAAGGAGAGATGGATCAGGGGCATTTCAATGGAACAGACAAGCCAGGAGGTCGGGAATAGGGGTCTGCACATGGAAACAGAGGGCTGGGGGCAAGGGGGCAGGGCAGGAGCAGCAAGATGGCCATGGAGATCAAGCAGGATGGGCACTAGAAGCAAGCCACACCATGGAGAGCAACAGTGAGACTATACTGGCATACACACATACCATGGAGGGAAGGTGGGAGGGGGCGTGGCAGCACAGAAGACCATGCATGGCAAGCGGGAGGGTTAGTGGCAGCACAATGGCTATGATGGGAAAGAAGGAGGGTGCAGGGGCATGCACAAAGGACCATGGAGGATAGAAGGGTCAGGACCTGGGCACAGACAAGAGAGTTCAGGGGAAAGGGCCTCACCACAGACCACGCGGGGAAGGCAGGAGGAGCAGATGCAGCACAACAGACCAGGGAGGGCAGAAGGGTGTGGCAGTAAAATGGACAATGGGGGACAGGAGGATTGGGATAGGGGCATGGAATGTGGACAGGC
Source organism: Lissotriton helveticus (assembly GCF_964261635.1). NCBI lineage: Eukaryota > Metazoa > Chordata > Amphibia > Caudata > Salamandridae > Lissotriton > Lissotriton helveticus. Next base: position 791,707,928 of record NC_136068.1, read on the forward strand.
AGGGATAGGTTCCAGTCATATGACAATACTAGGCAGGTGGGAGGGGAGTGGCAGCTCAACAGAAAACTCAGAGTAGATGGAAGTGGCAGGTCCATGGAACATGGTTGGCAAAATGGATGCAGCAGAGTCATGCACACAGACATCGGATGGGAAAGGGGAAGGAGAATAGGGGCAGCAAGCTAAGCACAGAGGCTAAGCAGGAGGTCAATGATGGGGCATAGAATTGGGCAATAGAGGGCAGGAGGAGGGGACTGGTACATCATGCTAAATGGAGGGCAGTGGCAGCACATCAGACCATGCATGGCAGGAGGTAGGAGGCTAGGCCATTGATTCAGACAACAGACGATAGGGAGTAGGTGGATGGGGCAGCAAGCTAACTGTTCAGACAAGTTGTGAAGGCCAGTGGCAGAACAACGGCCAGACAGGGCTGTAATAAGGGAGCAGGGACATGGACTTGGACAATGGCTGGCTAAGAGGAGGGAAGGCAGGAGCAGCAAGTTTGGGTGGGGGCAGCGCAATGTCAGGCCCTGCTTCCAACCCCCCACCATCCATTGTGATATGCATCTTACTTAACGTTAAAAAAACTAGAAATTTGCTGAAAAAACAAAGATTACAGGGACTGTATAGTTAGACTCAGATTTCACTCATACACAACCAGTGAAATTCAGCAGTTCTAGTTACCTGAGCTAACTATAACTTACGCCCCCGCAATGTACTGCTAATGACCTCAGACATTACATCAGTCATGACATGGTCAGTTACATCACTCATGACATCTCGAATGAGCTGTGAATGGAATGGAACTATAATCGCTAGAACTTTATTTAGGGATCGTGTGTGTATAGTAACACCCCCTTTTTTCTTTAGTTTCGTGTTAGAACCATTATATTACGCAACGTGCTCAGGTTAATATGGCCAATAGCCTTTCACTTTAAAGTAATGTGTAGTCCATAGTTCATGTTACAATCCTAAGTATGTTTATCATGAATAATACACGTTGACGAACATACAGGTATGGCGGTCACGGGGCAAGATATGCTGAAATTACATTGTGTGTATATTAACACTTGTTTTCTTTTCTTTATTGTATCAATTCCTGATTTTTTACATAGTGACCAGGCCAATATGGCTGCCAGCTTTTTGGATTAAAGTAATATGTAGTCCTTTGTTAATGTTGGCAACTTTAGGCATTTGTACACTTAAAGAAGGATGTTACAATGACGTCTTGTATCATTATCTAGGTTCGGACAAGCCGAATTGCATGGATCACGTCCTTTGCAGATTAAATACTTCCAAACTACAACCTGAGTTCTGATTCCTTCCTTGTAAGAGTGAGAGGAGATTAAATATATGTGTAGAAATTAGAATTTAAAAAACCTCAGAAATTCACTAACAAAACCACAGGTTTCAGGGACGTCATAGTTAGTTGGACATTTCTCTCGTATAAAACAAGAGAAATTTGGCCGTTATCGTTAAGTGTGCTAACTATAACTCGTGCCCCCGCAATGCACTGCTGATGACGTCACATATTCCATCACTCACAACATGGTCAGTGACATGACTGAGGACATCTCAAATGCCATCATCCCCGTGATCATCTGATGCACCTCCTCACACCCTGAAATACAGACTACCATTCTCAAAACCATTGACACACCAATACTAGTACAGCTACAATCTTCTGTGCACTATGCATGCACACTTCTAACCAGCTACACACGATTGATACGCTCTTCTAAATACCCAGTTAGTACCTGTGCAGAGCAGGAATCCTCCTGTCTATTCCATGCATTTCTCCAATCACCCATCCAGCACTATCTACTCATCCTATTACTCCACCAATACCTAAGCACTTATAAATTCACTACACACTCTGTTTGTAAAACTGTAATTACTCTAGTTACTAGTCATAAACTTATGGAATGGCCTAGCTACTAACACAAGTACAGCTATAATAGTGCACTATGCAAGCAGACCTCTAATTAGCTACATACTATTGATACACTCTTCTAAATACCCAGTTAGTACTCATGCAGTGAATCGTCCAGTCTGTCCCATGCTCTTCTTTAATCACTTATCTACCACTATCTACTTATCCTATCACTCCACCAATACGTAAGAACTTATAAATCAAGTGTTCACTCTGTTTGCAGCACTGTCATCATTCCAGTTCCTAGTGGTATTCCTATAAAATGACCTAGGCACCAACACAAGTACACATAAAATATTCTGTGCATAATCCCTACAAATTTCTAAGCAGATACATACTATTGGTCCACTCTATTAAATACTGAAGAAGTACCCATGCAGCGTAGGATACCTCCTGTCAGTCTCATGCAATTCTTCAATCACCCATCCAGCACTATGTTCTTATTGTATCAGTCTGCCAATACCTAAGCACTTAAGGAGCAGAATTACAAGCACCCTGTGCCACCAATACATCACTTTTTATAACGTAGTGATGGGGCCAGGCACTCCTTCATATTTACAAGGTGAAGGAAAAGCCACCCTGCATGGTTTTTCCTCTCCTTGTAAATACGACCCCTTTATACACAAAACTTTGCATTGAAGGGGCGTTCCATAGGTGTTGCTGTGGGTGTTCCCACGCAACACCCATAGAACAAGACATATCTCCCTTCCTGCACTAAAACAATCTCCGCACTACACAGACATCCTTGCACCATGGTGTCTGTGTCACTGCATGGCTGCAGTTTGTGCAGCAGTGCAGACGTAAGCACAGAGTTGCAACATATTCATGTTCATATGTCACATCCCTGTGCTTCGGAAGTGCCACAGTACAGTGCAGCTAAAGAGCTTGCAGTGTCATGAAGCAGTAGTTCCTCATAAATCTTCACCTATAAATTCACCATACACTACTAATGCGTTCTTTCATTCAATCATGCTGTATATATATATTCAACCAAACTTTCACACATTACCTTGCAATTATATTTCTTTCTTTAACCAGTATAGGTAGTTCTGATATGAACTTTTTTCTTCTTTATTCTTTTGTATTTCTTTTATTTTTTGAACAATTTTGTATTTTTGTTGGTGTTTTTGTTAAAAAATGAACAAAAAAGAACAAATAAAACAGGAAACTTTTGGAATTACTTATCATTCCACAAATAACAAAAAATAATTAACAACAATGGTTGCGTTGCGCAGCACAAACTGCATCCAGCGACTGCTCACCTAAACATATCAGTTTCTTACACTTCACGCAGTGTGTCTCAAGAAAGGCGAATTCTGGCTTAATGTCCATTGCAGGTGTTCCTGAGGACGCTCCAGACGTTCTTGCCACAGGAATTGAGGGGTTCAAAGCAGCTCGCCTCATTTCCTCCCAAGCAAGATTGAGAGGATGTGCGGTCCGGAGATGCTTGTACATAGAAGCAGTGCCACTGCTTCTTGAGAGAACTTGGTCACAAATTTTGCACGTCACCTTTTCCGCATTTACTTTTTTTCCCTCCAGGAGGAAAAGTGAAGAATTTCCGCACAACAGATTCCGGCCTCTGTGGACGTGGTGCCTCCTACAAGAATTCTTCCTCAGAAGATACTTCCTCCTGCTGCTGCTGCTGTCCGGATGCCATTTTGTTTGATATTTTTTAAAAATCACTGAAAAAAACAAAGCAAAAATGATTCTTGTATTAAAAGAGATGTCTCTCTATAGATGCTCCAACAAGAATGATTAAAATGGGTGGGGTCCTTCTATAGTTACAGTGGGAAATGTTATGAACCAATGAAATCTTTTTTTTGAGGTCACATGAGATCCGCACACTCTGCTCTCACGAAGCACGCACCTGACGCGACGTTGCGAAAATATATTTAAAAATAATGTAAGTTTATTATAAGTACAAATATATTATTTTTATAAATATCTTAGATAATCTCTTGCCCTAATATGTATATTAAAGACATATACATATCGTTTTAGAACATAACATTTTTTTGTGGGAGTTGCACAGCCAGCGTGCCCCAGCACATATATGACATCACTCGGGACCCACAACCGCGCAAACGTCATGTACCGTATTGCGCACGTGTCCCAAATGCACGGGAGCAGGAGTTGCGGACTGGTCGCATACCAATTGCGCACACCACGTAATATTAAATGTATATGATGTAACTGAAAAAACACGCAGCTGTCGCACATCGTACGTGGATCCTTCATGACTTTTCTAAAATGGCGGCTAGAATCCACGCACCCACCGTGATGTGTACGCTTTGGGTGCGCAACTCCAAAAAAAAATTGAAAAAAAATGAAAATAATATAAATATACAAAAATAAAAAAGTAAAACAAAAAAATTCAACAATATTTCAGTTTGAATTAAAAAAACATTTTTTTGCAATTATCAGAAAAATGTATAATGTTATTTCATGAATAAAATATTTGTAAATAAACAGTTAAAAAACTGTAGAAAATCAGTACAACAAAATAGGTATAACTACTATTACACTTAAGAATTAGCATTTAAAAAACCTTTGAAATACACGGAAAAAACAATAGGTTTCAAAGACGTTATAGTTAGAAATTAGCATTTAAAAAAGCTTTGGAATTCACTGAAAAAAACAGGTTTCAGCGACGTTATAGTTAGAAATTAGCATTTAAAAAACCTTGGAAAATCACAGAAAAAAACATAGGTTTCAGGGGTGTTATAGTTAGCTGGATTTTTCATTCTTACAAAACCATAGAAATTCCCCAGTTATAGTTAGTTCTAACTATAGCTCTCGCACCCGCAATGCACTACTGATGATGTCACATATTACATCATTCATGACATGATCAGTGACATCACTGATGACATCTTTGATAACATCTCAAATGACATCACTAATGACATCATCCACGTGACAATCTGATACACCTCATCATGCACTAGTCTACCTTTCATCACTCACTCTAAAATACAGAGTACCATATTTGAAACCTTTGACACACCAATACCAGTTACTACATACCCACTCACTGATTCCTAAGTCTACACACAAAACTACCCATTCAACAACAGAATCACTTATACATGCAGTCACTAATTAATAGAACACTATCAAAATGCATGTATAGACATTGACACATCAGCAGTCACCTTAGTCAGTTATGCAGTCATCCTGCTCACTCATGAAAAAAATGAATCACTCTTACATTTACTCACTTACACAATTATACACACAACACCTCATTTATTCAAACACATTGTAACTCTTAGTTAATATGTTACAAAATCACCATTACAATTATACACTCATGCATATAGTTACTCTAACAATGAATGACTCTTATTTACATACACCAACTGTCACATACAATGCCTTTTATTTTTTACTTTGTTGAAGATGTACAACTAAAACATATATTTGCTCACCAACACACAAATAAATACACTCAGTCACCCAAACAACTGTTTCCACATGCACTCTTAAACCTATACACCTAGTCAATCAACCATCCACACATCAATGCTTAGAGTTACACACACCCCATCCAACCACACACAAACTCAGTGTCCCATACAAATACTCACCCAACTAATCAATAACTAATATACAAACTCATGTAGTTAGTGACCAACTGATGCAGCATGTTATACAACAACAGAGACAGTGATGCACCGATTCACAAAGTTTAGTTACTAATCCATGTATTACGTGAGACAATTTTAATTCAAACAAACAGTCAGACAGCTACTAAATCCTCCATCCAGACAGTTATATATCCACTCAATCTTCAATGCATATTGGTATATATATAATACACATTTAAATTTCAAACTAAACCACATTCACTGGATGATGTAATTAGTGATGTCATCAGTGTTGTAATTTGAGATGTCATCAGTGATGTCACTGACCATGTCATGCATGATGTAATATGTAATATGTGACAACATCAGCAGTGCATTGCGGGTGCGCGAGTTATAGTTAGCAGCACTAACTATAACGGAGGAATTTCTATGTTTGTGTACAAGTGAAATATCCAGCTAACTATAACACCCCTGAATATTCACTTGCAAGAAGTCAGAGGACACAGCGGGGATTGTAGGGAAGTCCTTTCAATGAAAGCATTTGGCATGACGCTTTTCGGCAAATTGTTGGCTTCCTCTGATGCCGCTTTAAACAAGGAAGTATGCCTCAACCCTCTTTAAATAAGCTACGGTTCTCCCATAGGTTGGGAGTCAAACTGGTCCCAGTCAGGTGTTTTGTGTTTTGCCGTAGTTCAGGTGGCGAACTACAACTCCTAGCAGGCAGCAGCCATACATAGTGTCGGGGTGAGTAGAGGTGAAGTGTGGTAAGAGTTATTATGGGGTGGTAAGGATAATTTTAGGGTATAGGGATGGGTAATTGTAAAGGTAATTTTAGGGCTTACGGGTGGTAAGAGTAATTGGAGGGTTCAGGGGGGTGAGTAGTTGTACAGGTTAGTCATTTTAGAGTTTAGGGATGAGTAGTGGTAAAGTACCACGCATTCGCAGAGCCACCGCCGGAGGAAGATCCTTCTCCTACCTGGCCGCCAAGTCATGGAACTCCCTCCCCATCCACCTAAGACTGACCCATGACCATCTCTCCTTCAGGAAGCAACTCAAGACCTGGCTTTTCGAACAGTAACGGACCCCTCCCTCCCAGCGCCTTGAGACCCTTCCGGGTGAGTAGCGCGCTATATAATTTGCTTGATTGATTGATTGATTGATTGAAAGGGTGTTAAGGGTAATTTTAGAGTTTAGGGGTGGGAAATAGTAGAGGATGGTTAGAATTAAATTAATGAGGGGGTTTAGGGGTTCTCCCTCAAAAAAGAAAAAAAATGAATGCATGTGTACATATATATATATGTGTGGTTTTCACTGACCTTATTATAATAACTGTTAGAAATGTGATTTCCGGTTGGCAGAGGTATGCACCCTATCCAACCAGGAACCATAGTCCTAGTCAGGGTAGGTCCCAAAAACACCCTAAATTAAAGTGTGCTCACCCCCATGCAGCTTAACCCACAGAGCAGTCTGGCTTAACTTACGAGACAATGTGTAAATAATTTCTGCAACACTTCAAACAGTAAAACTGTGAAAACGCCACATACAACTAATGTAATGAACAAAACAGGACCAAAACAACAAAAATCCAATAGGTAGATCCAGAGTTATGAATTTTTAAAGAATAAACTGAAATGTAGTCCTTTGAATCATATAACACCAACCGGGGCTATCTGGTTGCCCTAGACCGTGTCAAGATGTTCAGGATGATTGGAATGGAGCACAGGTTGGAAACAGGCACCAGCTTTGAACCGCTGCAAAGTACCTTAGTTTTGTGGTCGTCTAAGACGAGATGGGGGTATAGAGGGTGCAATGTGTGGTCGTCGAGCCTCACAGCAGGCGATGTGTTGGTTCGGAGCCACACAATGGCAATGATGCATAGAGAATGAAGCTGTTGAGCTGCACAGTCGGCAATGCATCGGAGTCGATCTTCGCAACGATAGCAATGCTTTATCAGTGAAGGAGATGCGTCGGTTACAAGTCCATTGCATTGACTGTGATGCGTGGATTATGCTGTAGCAGCACTTTAAACCCACTTCCAAGGGCCAAGGACTGAATTGGCACCAGTTGACATGCAGGCTCACAGATGGCAGAGTCCCAGTGCAAGAGGCACATCAGTTGGAAGTCTTTTAGGCCCTTGAGACATCAGGAGTTAAGTCTGCAGGCCATTGGAGTCACTCCAGTTCTGGGTTAAAGTGATGTGAGTGTAGTTCTTTTCACCCAAGCAGGAACCTGCCCCTGTGGGGGTCCCCAGTGTGACAACCCCCCAGACCAAAATGAAAAACTGATTTAATGCTGCGGGTCCTAAAGCACCCAAGCAGGACCTAGGAAGGGTGTCCTGTGAGGACCTGCAGGAGTACAGTAGGACACAGCACAACCCCGTGTGGTCCTGCAGGAGTACCACATGGGCGGTGAAAACATTAAAGAGTGAAGCTTACACTGTTTTGCTGTAATTTGGAGAGACGCCTGTATGACAGTTCTGCGGGAGTACTGCAAAATATATATATTTTTTATAACAACAAAAATAGAAAATGTGGGGTGAGTGTTTCTTGGGGTTTGCACCACTTTGGTGGGTTGGTCAGCAAAGGGTGGGTTGACCGCTCATGGGGGTTTGGGTGCAGGGCCTGGCTTCGTTGAATGAGGCTTTGTGGAATGCCATTTGATGCAAACTGTGCATGTACACTAAGCATATTGTTCTGTAATGATTTGCTCCCTGAGGCACGCCAGCTGGTGTGAGCGGTTCCGCAGTCGGCGGACAACCAACTCGCTCCCAGTCTGGTATTGCCCAGGTTGAGGACTTTGGCGTGTGCATAGCGGAAGGAGCCTACCGGGGGACTGTGAGGCCCAGCATTCTCCATTCCGCACAGCTGGTGCCTCTTCCCCCGGCGGCAACGCCCCTTGATTCCGGGTACTTCACTGGCGTAAGCTCCACCGCGTCGCGGGAGGCGCGCGGGCGAAGACCGGGCAAAGAGCGGGCCTTTGAGACTGGTGGAGACTGGACTGGGCTACTCCCCTTGGCCTCTACTTTGTTACTGTAAATTCACCTGTCTGAGGCGCCTGCAGACCATAAGGTGCTAAGTCCACGCGTGAGTATAGAAGTAGGGCAGCCAAAGGGAAGTTGCAAAATGGGACACTTGATGATTTTATTACCAGGACTCACTCTGCCATAGATATGGATATTAATAAAATGCAGCATAGGGTCTCCATCGAACTCGACGCAGCTAGAAGGTTATCCCAGGAGCTGACTATGGCCAAAAAGTCCTCTTTAGGTCATTTTGCTCTTGCCAAAACACCTGAACGCTCAATGGGCCCAGCTCCTATTCTGACGCACGCAGTTATCCATCAGCCAGCAGCCACATCTTTTCCAGCCCCAGCATCGATGGTGGGGTCTCCACGTTCATCCCCCCCATCCTTAGTCCATCATTGGGTGGGGTGGCTAGGGTTGAGGGGGACCCTCCGGAGACGGTACCTATTGTTAAGTGCAAGGTAATGAGCGGGAGGATTTCCCTTACCCCCCAAAAGGGCGCCATTCATAAACGAAAGCGTAATAACACATCTGCCTATTCTAGGGAAAAGGTTAAGGTTGCAAAGGCTCAGCTCTTTAAGGGGACAAAGCTTAATGTTAAGGGGGAGGGTTGCTCCCCTCCCCAGTTACCCTTTCATGCACTACCTCATGTATCCCACGCATCCCTTCCTATGGGAAATAATTGCCCCTCTGCATTAGAATTTAGCTTAGCAAAATCGGTGGGGGAATATGACAATCTTGCAATAGAAAGTGAGAATGGTGGGGTACCACTCTGCACGATAGAAGGGAAGGATGTGGAATTTTTGACGATTGTTTGGGAAACGTTAAAAAAACTCTTAATCCCCTTGGAAGTTAGACTCTCACGAATAGAAAACCAGCTGCTTGAGACAGAAAAAAGCATTCTAACTTTAGCTACCCTGAGCATACCCGAAAATAAACCGACTAGCTCACTAGTCGCTTCTCTTAATCCATCAGTACCTGCTGTCATTCCACCAGCAGCTCCGGTGATTAAACCCATTCCGAAACCTCGGCATAAGGTCATTACAAGCACTTCCGTTAATAGAGTAGCGGAGGGTGCCAATCAGCTGCCGGCTCAAGCTGCACCAGCCCCGAAAGCCACGGCAGTCCCGAGGGCCAAAGACCATAATACTTACCACTCCAGTCCACAGAGAATAAAATCTAATAAAAATCATTATAGGGGCTATGTTGATCTTCCCCCAGATGTAAGACCCTATGTAGTTGTGTTAACGGAGGTGCCGGAAATTCCATACCAACAGCAGGAAGATTTTGGGTCATTAAAAAATAAGGTAATTCATTGGTTTAATGTAAATAGGCCGCTACCCAATCACCTGAGAAGCAAAATTCTTATGGTGCGACGGGTCCCTTGGATAGGTACCTCGCACAAATCTATCACAGGTGATTGCGTTATTGTTTCTTTTGATGACCCCACTACTGCACACCATATTCATTCATGGAACAATCATGGAGTAAATTCGCCCATAACACCTAGACCCCTAACTTATTTTTATCCCCCACGTTCACACCCTAATACGGGGGGAAACTGGAACTGGATTCCGGCGAGAAACTGTGTACAGGGTGGGCTATCCAACTACTGGCAAGATATACATGGCGGGTGGAATGGGTCACCCACTTATAATAGATTTGGGTGCCTTGAGGATGTGGATCGACTTTCCCATAGGGCTTTTGACACACCGTCCTTAGCAGATTCATACTGTCCTTTGTCTTGCCCTTCACCGCGCTCTGCCTCTCGACTATTACAATGTCTCCCTGGAAACGGCAATCTAACTACAGGAGAGACTAGGCACACAGAGGGGGATGTTGTTGAATATCGTGCGGGTGGTACACTCCCTGAGCCAATAATTGATAAAATTACCCACCTAGTTCCAGGTGGTCAAAACACTAAGGATAACCCCCTTCCTAAGGCGCCGTATGTAATATGCGCGCTGCCAACAGAGGGTTTGCCCTGCCCTAAGTACAGCCAGTGCAGGGCAAGCGGGTGCATCTCTGTATCTAATACCAATGATAAGGCGGGGGCTCTCGGTGTAGTGTCCATACTTTCTTGGAACGTTGCCGGGCTGGCCAACAAATTAGATTCCCCTGGGTGGGCGGAACTCATTGAGGAACATGACATATGCTTGTTCCAGGAAACGTGGGCCAGGGAAAAACAGTGCCGCACAGGGTACGCTTCTTTTAACATTCCGGCCAAATGGGGTGGGAAGGGACGACCGTCTGGTGGCCTGTTGATCTGGGTAGGTTCCCACCTCGGTTGCAGGGGGAAAAACCTTGAAACCAACTCAGCGGACTTTCAGTGCGTTGTTTTGGAGTGGGCATCTGGTGCGAGTGTGGCATTGATAAATGTATACTCAAGACCGGCTGGGATAACAGGTACTTCGGGGACAATTGAGGAGCTAGCTTTGTTCCTCGACTCTGCCACCCTCTGTCCTTCACTTGTAGTTGGCGGGGGACTTTAATACCCAGTACGAGCCCCCCCCGGATTTTCTGGAAGGGGTAACTAGCGAAGAGGATGACCTTTGGGAGATACCTACCCTGCCGGGCCCCCCTGTAAAGTCATGGTCACCTCTAGTCACCCAAATAACATCTTTTACCTTATCCCACTCACAGAGGGCCTGTAATGGGCGGTTCAAGGGAGATATTCCACCTAAGCCCACCTTTAATAGAGTAGGTCAGGAGTCACGGATAGATTATATCCTGGTTTCAACGAAGCATTGGGCTAAAGTGAGGGACTTTGGGATAGTCACAAGGACTGACAGTGACCACAATGTACTATCGCTGAGGTTCGTGGTCCAGGGAATGCCCACTAGCACCCAAGAAGAAAATCTAGCATTTCCTGCTGGGTTAGTCGCAACTAGCAACAGACGTAGAATCAGATGGCCAAAACTCCTGGAGAATCCCAATGATATCCAGAGGTTATACGCGATTGTGGTGCCTGCCCTTGAAAAAGTTGTGGATCTCATCCCCCAGTTATCCACCCCTGTTGAGCTCACTGTGCTTGGGGACATTCACTCTGAGCTCTGTTCTAACCTAGCAGAAGTACTGAACCCTGTGGCTAGGACGAAAAAGGCCAAGGGGAGAAGAGCCTCATGGTTCAACGCTTCTTGCAGGAGAGCAAAGGCCGATCTTTTGGAGTCCCTTAAAATTCAGGAAACCCCCAGTATGATCAGGGAAAAGTGGTTGGCCTACAAGCTTCTCCTTCGCAATGCCAAAATGTAATGGGACCATGACAACTGGTCTGAAATGACGGCTGCCCTCGCACTACGAGATGCCCGGAAATTTTGGCAGATCGTCAAGCATGGTTCTGCTGAACCTATTGCGGCAGTAGACGCAAATATTGCATCTGCTGTGTGGGAGGACCACTTTAAAACCCTGTACAGCACGGCCGATTTGGACCAACTGGGGAACCTACCCGAAGTAGCAATGGTCCAACCCACTGAACGTATATCCCCTATGGATGGGTTTACTCTGGAGGAGCTCATTATGGCGATTATGGGCCTTGCTGCTGAAAAGGCGCCAGGCTTAGACAAGCTCCCCGGTGACCTCTTCAGGCATGAAGTTAAGATCTGGGCCCCGTATCTTAGGGTGTTGTTCAATGCGATCTTGAATGGCATGACGATCCCCCCAACTTGGCTGGGGGCAGAGATAGTGCCCATATTCAAGAAGGGCTCGCCTCTGCTCCCAGCCAACTACAGGCCAATAAGCCTGATAGACGTTTCCCAGAAGCTTTTTACTAGGCTAATTCTGGATCGTCTGTCGGATTGGATGACGGAATATGACATTCTGAGCCCATATCAAGCAGGGTTCAGAAGGAAGGTCTCCTCCATAGATCAGGTCTTTCGGCTCGCCCTTATTTTTTGGAAAACGGTACAGTTGGAGGGTGGCAGCCTCTACACTGTATTCGTGGACTTAAGGGCGGCCTTTGACCTGGTTCCCCGCAGAAAACTCTGTGAGGTGTTGGCCAAATTGGGGGTCCCTAAGGGCTTGCTGGAGATGATTATCCGTCTCCACACTGCCAATTTTGCACAGGTAAGGTGTGGTAAGGAGGGGGCCCTATCGAACAGGTTCCCCGTTGACAGGGGGGTAAGGCAGGGCTGTGTGCTTGCACCGACCCTGTTCTGCCTCTACGTCAACGGGGTAATCTCCCACCTGAATGGGGTTGATAACTCTGACGCTCCTAAGCTGGCAGGCAGCAGGGTGCCGGCGATTATGTTCACTGACGACACCCTGCTGCTTTCAAAGTCTCCGATGGGGATCCAGCGTGTTCTTAATGGTTTTGTGGATTTTTGCGGGGAACATGGTCTAGAAATTAACACTCTAAAGACCAAATTTATGGTCTTCAATCCCCACCAAAATTCCACTCTAGCCCCCACATTGGGCCAAGTAGACTCGAAAGGGTGCGAACCTTCGAGTACCTTGGAGTCACGTTAAACGAGAAAATGTCTTGGTGCCCACACCAAGAGAAAGCACTACTCAAACTGGTACAGTACTCGGGTGGGATTATGAAGCTCGTGGGAAAAAATAGGTCATCCATCCAACCCGTTGGTCCACCTCTCCAGATCTACAGGGCACAGGCAAGGGGGGCTGCCATGTACGGTAGTGAGCTCTGGGGCCATGCAGTTTCTCCAGACCTGGTGAAAGAGGAGAACAAGTTCATCAGGCGGGTGGTAGCACTTCCCCCCAGCACGCCTCTTGTCCCATTAAGGTTAGATTTGGGCATGAGACCTCTCGATGAAGATCTGGCACTGCGTCCCTTGGTTTATTGGCGAAGGTTGTGGGCGGTTCCAGAACTGATTCGTTATAGGCAGGGGCTCCAGGAGGTGCTTGCTATGCCTAATGCAGGGAAAATCAAATGGCTTAAATTCATTAAAACTGAGTTGGAGGGTCTAGGTCTACTGACCCTCTGGTCTGACCCCTTATCCACCTGTCCATTAATTCCCAAAAAGAGGCTGGCAAAGGTTTACTACGACAGCAAAATAGCGGCACTCTGTCGTCGACCAAACCTTGGGACACTCACGGAGTCATTATTACGTATCAAGGACATCTACAGCTTTGAACCAGCCTTGGACAAATTATACCCTGCCTTACTCAGGAAACTCTACTTGCAATGGAGGCACGGGACTCTCCCACTTCGAGCCCTTACTAGCAAGTGGAGCGAACCCGCCGTTAGCTTATGCCCGGCTTGCAGAGTGGCCAATGAATCTGAGCTGCACATCATTTTTTTCTGCCCGGCTAATAGCGCGACTCGTAAGAAATGGATTGTCCCTGTATGCAGGAATTTGGGGTTTGTGGAGTGTCTGGCCGCATTCAGAGTGCTTAAAACTGACCTGACGAACCACATTGTTTTTGCCGTGGCTAAATACCTAGGTTCAATGTGGTCTCTGAGAAGACAATGCCTCAAGGCCGGTCTCTGAACTTTACCGCAGTAAAACTGTGATACCTTGTACCAATGAAATACTCTTATGGACTCCGCTGGATGTTGCAATGTTTTAACGTCTTAATGTTTTAATAATTTTTAATGAAATGTTTCTTCAATATCTTTTATGGTGATAAATTACCGAAATAAAGATTTAGGAAATGAATGAAATGATTTGCAAATTGGTAGCTGTATCATATATATACCTAATGAGGCTGTAATGAGTAACATTAACAGAAATGTTCTTAAATAAAGTCCATTATATACATGAGGATATTCAGCATTTAGACTGTCGTATATGTGAGTTTGCCTAATGGTTTTCAATGGCATGCCCTGCACTCACCTTGGCTGTTCCCTGAGTACGCTGAGTTTTTCATATGCAGTGGGTCAATTTTATTTTGCAGCCCTCAGACCATCTAATATTCCACAGTCATTTGTAACCAACTTGTGAATAATGCGCACACTAATTATGGTGCATTCTAAGCATGTGTGTTATCACATTTCACTGACACATTACAGATCTGTGCTTTACATAATAATAATACTTTACCTATGCACAGATGAAACATGTTCCCAGTCATAAGTTCCATTTACATTGGAAATTTCACTGAGCATGAGCGTCAAAATACGTTTCCTCAATACAAAGAAATGACTTACAAAAATACATTAATTAAGGCAATTACTCCTCTCCCCAAAAATGATAAAAGAGAATGTGGGCAATTTAACTCTTTTTATACTTTTCTATTTTGTGCGTGCAAAAATTGTTGCAAAGGTATTTCGTCTATAAAATCTAAGGAAACGTGAACAAATTAACCTACTTTTTACAGTATTCTAGTTTTACAACTAGTCGCCTCGAGCTTCCAGAGAAACATTTAACGCTCGTCTTGCTGTTGCATTTTTAATAGTGCCCCTTCTACCTTCACTCTGCTGCTGTGGATCAGATCACATTAACCACGTTTCTGTGGTTTACATCGACGTTCAGTTACTGCATTCAAGTGGAGACCATTTATAATGCTTTCTTATTTTTTAATTAACTAACTGCCTCACTAAAACTCCTTGAATAACGGTAATATTTACTGTTTGTTTTTATCATGTAGCGCTTGCTACAACAACATTGCACTGTGTACTGTTGTTTATACCAAGCAACCCTATGTCTCTGTATAGCTTGTACTCAGCGTATCAAACTCACAGTTGCTATTTGATACTAAGGGGGTGGGGTCTGCAAGGTCCTATCGTTCATAGTGAATGCACAGGCACTGGAGTGTGCACCATGAAATTAGGGAATTTCCCTCTCGACCTTGATTTTTGGCAAATTGAGTGGGGCTACTCCACCACCTAATGGAAGGAGAATTTAGATCTTCCAGAATTTCTTCTGTAGGGATTTTAGCAGAGGACACAAGTATTCCAACTGTGAGTAGCTGGATCAATTGTAAAGTTAGTTAGGGGTTTCCTAGTAGGGAGTCACACGTCAAACATAATTGCCGTGTTGCAAAGTCTAGCTAAATGACAATGAAATATCTAACAACGTATGAAGGGACAGAACCAATTAGCACTCCCTTGCTGTCCGGCAAGATTAATGCTATACAAATCCCACTACATTGATATTTGCCTTTTCTGTGATTGCCCCAGATTCGTTGCTTTTATTCGTCTGAAACTACTAGCATATTTTGCCTTTGTGTACTGGGAATCTGCTAAACGGTACCTAATACATGTACCCAGACGCCTAAATATGGAGAAAAGTTGGCTAAGCCCATTGAGCCTTTTCAACCTTTAAGTAAGACTACTGTATAAGGGGTGTGCCAGCGGCATGCAAGTAAAAATGAAACATTAAATATGGGCTGCATTTTAGATTCACACTATCCACATCACTACCGAACTCTCAATGGAGGCACACATTGCTAAAGTAAACAAACAATGTTGGCATGTTTGAAAGCCTAGGGCATCATTAAGACCGGCACCATAGGGGAAGAGGGACCGCCCAACAAGGAGTAGGTGGTCCCTCTACCCCTATTACGGCGGTCGCAAAGCCTCAATAGAAAATATACACTTTAAAAATATCCCTGCACCGAGACCTGACATCATAACCGGGCAGGATTGGTTTTCCAGATTTTACTAGGACAGGCTCAGGTGAAAAAGCAGAGTTCAAAACATGGCTACTGGCACCCTGCATTCTTGAAAGACACCCGAGCAAGGTTTCCCTAGATTGTTTGTAGTAAAACAGGAAGGGGCGCTAAAAGGCGGATTTTGCAGTGGAACTTTCTGACAGTTGGATTAGGAGTTACCACCAATCACTGGCTCATAACTATTTTAAGTGAGGCTTACCACCTCCAGAACTTCTGAACAATATTGCGCTTAGAAGATGAGTCGATGAGGACAAACCTTTTGATAAGTTTGACTGGAAGATGGGTATGGACCTGCTCTCTCTTGTGCTGCATCTTTGGAAGTGGTGCTCGAGAGGAAAAAAAACGTTTTTCCTGCTGTAGCCTCAGGCAGATTAAAGGCAGAAGAATTGAATCTTGGTAGAGGACTGGCAGACAGCTGGAACTGGGACTTGTGTCAGAAGCCTTTTCTGTTTTAGGAAGGTGACCCTCTCTCCAAATTGTGATAGTGGTCTGATGGCTTAGAAGTCTCACCCAGCTGTTTAGGACCGGTTGGAGGTACCAGGGAAATGTTAAGCATTTTTAAAGAGTTGGTATTTTAGAGATCTGAAGGACCAGGACACTATGCTAAGAATTACAGATGTAGATGCGACAGTGACAGCTCCGATTTGCTGGTTTTCCCTGCTCAGAGTTTTTTTTGTCAGATGTTCAAGGCTACTGATGGACCACTTAAATAGAACAGCTGTCCTCTTGGAGCCCTTGGCTACAGCATCCTGCATTGTCCCACTGAAAGATTATGAGCTCTGTATTTTTTTCTAAGGCAAAGGTAAAACTTTAGGTTAACCATCAAGCATCTCCTTGACCTCATTCTATCGTGGTCAGCCTGGAAATGTGCTAATGTGCCAGTCAATTTTACTGCATAAGTATTATTTACAAATTCTCCTGAAGTCATGGAGTATTGGTCAATGGATAGTGAGTAAGTGAATAACCAATGCACATTTGATTAGTTGGAGTATTTCAATGATTTAATGTTGCCATATCGTGATGTCTAACTACTTGTTGCTTACTTTAATACTGAACCTAAGCAACTGAACCAACACGGTCTGAAGGAAGACCTACTGAACACCCAAACAAGAGGAAGTATACAACCCTATGGCATGAGAACATAAGGTCTCTCTCTCTATACTTCTCCCAATCTATTTCCCCTTCTCCTTGGAAACTTTTGTTGATATCAGGGTTTACAATCCTGGTCAGTGTATAGTTTTCAAGGTGAGAGATGGACCAGAATTGTCCCTGTGAAAAAGAAAGGTCCAGGTGAGTGAACCTTGACAGCCACCATTACATTGTCCAAGTTCAACTACAAATTATTGTTTATAATGTAATGTCCCTTCCTACCAAATGCTGCTCTTCCCAAATGCAACAATCAGTATTTGATCACTAAGCTGTGCATCATCTTGGGCCAACTTATTGCCATTTTTAATTTTACTTACAGTCCCACAACAGTTTCACTTCAACACACCTTTTTACTATCACAATTTGAATGCACTCGTCTTTAGCCAGAGTCATTTATTTTTAATCCCATAGTAGATTAGACCACCCTTCTGGAAACAATATCTGACCCACTACGATATAAGACATTTGGAACATATCCTCTCATTTAATCAAACCAAAAAGAATTGTAGTCATATAATATTCTCACAAATTGCCTATTTTCCTGTCCTTCTAACTAATGCCTTTCTAACATGCAAGTTACAAGTCATCCTATAGCACGCAAATGGGTCTCTTAACTCTTCATGTTCCCATATCCTCTTGGACGGTACAAGAAATAAAATACGTTTTTCTCTTCTTTACATGTCAGTAATTCTGTCATGCACCTAAATTCAATTGAATACTATTTTGACTTAGTAAACATTTTGAAAGAACTTTCATTCTGAATATTTATGATATGAATCTCATCACAAATGCTGTGGTCATATTTGAAACACAACACATGCCTCTCTTCATGCTAAAAGTATAAAGAAGGAGTGTAAGAAGAACTTCACTTTGCTGGCGGACTTGGCGGAATTCGGGAACTGCGCGCTCCACGTGCAATGCAGAGTTTTCCATGATTTCTTCCTTCCTCCTTGTCAATGAGTGTTTTCCTGTTGGCGCATGTGAGATTTGTTTCGGTGCCGGCAAGTGCGACAAAACTTGCCAGTCACAAGCGAGTACGGGCGAGAGTTGCCGGCCACTAGCATGGCTTCTGAAGCTTCTTTCATTACGTTGACGAGCGACTGCGTCTGTGCCTTAAGCAGATTCTCTACTCAACAGGCAGCTACATCTACTTGAAAGGTATTTTCGAGTTACTACTCTACTCCTGTGAGAAGCTTTTTTTGTAATTTTACTTTTTTTTCAACAAGAAAGAAGTGCCCCAGAGACACCAACTTCCGGTTCCTGTGCAGCAGGCTCCTCCCAGTGCTTTGTCCATCTCTTG
The DNA here is from genome assembly GCF_964261635.1 of Lissotriton helveticus. NCBI lineage: Eukaryota > Metazoa > Chordata > Amphibia > Caudata > Salamandridae > Lissotriton > Lissotriton helveticus. The sequence continues at coordinate 791,726,491 of NC_136068.1, forward strand.
GTCACTTTTTATTTGGATTTGAAGCTGTACATTTTTATGTAGATTTCCCACCATCCACCTGCTTTCCATAGGCGCACAGCCACACAACACAGTACTATTATCCGATTCCCCCTCCAGTCCCTTGCCTGCTGCAGGCACACATCAGCATTCATTTTTTAGGCATTGTTCAATTTTACCCTGCACATCTCTGACCTGCACAAGTGTCTCCTTTTAGATGCACACTAAGCAAACAGTTACATCTGTAGGTTATTATCCTGATTGGTAATTACTTATTATCATCTGGTGCTGCTAAGAAAATGGGGCGTGGAGAGGAGAAAAAGTAGATTTACACCAGTGGCGTGTCGGCCCAAACCTTTTTCAGGGGTTGTGTGTCTATCGCACCAGCCTCCAGGGAGGAAGCTGGAAGCAGCACTTCCACATCAACAGTCCCACCCAAACCTCAGCTCAAGTCTATGTCTCTCACGAGACAGCCACTGCAATCATGTCTACACCGACGAGCAGTGACATTGAATTGGATTTATCTCTTTCACAAACTAGTACCTAGACATTGCAGAAAAGTCAGGAAAGTGGAGAGCAGCTACAGTCAGTAATAGATCTTCCTGAAGTAGGAGCAGAACAGGAGGTTGAGCTTTTGCTGAACAAGAACCTCCTCTTTTACAACCATTGGCTCCCAGATCACCATTTTCTCCAAGCCTCCCTTCTGATGATCTGGACACGGATTGGACCCCAGCTGAGTCTGAGACATGCTATGAGAGGCTCAGGAAAGGGACAATTCCTGAAAGCCTTACAATTATGGAAGGGGATTAGGATGACAAGCCACTCATTATGGAATCTGGCCCAGAGGAGACCAACAAAATGTTGCCTCCTATTCAACCTGCCCCACTGGATGTGGCACCACCATCACCACCATTGCCTGCACCCATATTTGTAAGGCCCCCGTTAAGACCTGCATTCACCACTAGCTCAGTAGAAGTACCCATTGCGGAGAGCCAATTGTCAACACAAACGCCTACCTTCAGTTCTTTGGGCATTGGTAGAGGCACCAGTGTCCCACTGAAAAAGCACACCTCCCCAGCTTGGAACAGCTTTAAGAATAGCAAGCAGGAGGAGAACATTGCAATATGGTCCATTTGCAATTTTAGTGTCCATTGAGGTAGGTTTGGTACACACTGTGGTACTGGAGGCCAAGCGACCCATTTGAAAAAATATAACACACCTCACTGGGAGACCCACTTTCACCATCTTTCTGCACATGGTGATGGTCAAGGTGATGTGAGAGGGGAATCTGCTCCAGAGGCTCTGATCACAGTGGGATGTGACGGTGATGAGGAAGAACAGGGTAACATCTTTATGCAAAGCAGCCCTGTCCCCAGCAGCACACCAATATCATCCACCTCAGCAACCTTGCAATGGCATAAGAGTCAGATGGAGACACCACAGCAGTATACAGTGACTGTCCCAATGAGATGCACATTGAGTCTACCACCTGCTGGTTCAACTTCTCTCCGGAAGGTGCCTGCGTCAGTGGTACCAGAAAAGAAAACCTTTCAAGTTACTATCAGAGGCATATTTATGGGGGCATCAGGGGCCCTATGAACACAACTACCCAATGGGACGTTTTTGAAAGGGAAGTTGGCTGAAATGTTGGTGATGGACCTTCTTTTCCCTTTTGAGGAAGGAGTGGGTTTAAGAGGTTGCAGAGGCCAACTGCCAAAAATTTAAGATTCCCAGCAGGATCTACTTTGCCAGAGTGACTGTTATTGTGCTCCATCATGATGTGCTGGAATTGGCGGGACAAGCTTTGCAGCAGAGTGCTGTTCAGATTATCCACCTGTCGACAGATATATGGCCAGTTGACAAGCCACTGATTAAATGTGTATCACTGCACATTGGATCTCTTTTGTGGGGGTTAAGCAACAGATATCTACAGGTCTCCATACTGAAGATACTTTTAAGGGAGTTCGGCGGCATGCAACAGTAGCCATGTGGAAATTCATACAGCTGCAAACATCTTGGAAGACTTTCACAGCAAGGGATTTGAATGGCTATGATCAAGAGATCTCAGAATTAGGGAGCATATTATCAAGAACGGTGATAGAATTATCGCCGATTTAGCGGCAGGAAACTGCCACTAAAGCGGCGATAATGGGTTTGATAATATGCTCTTATGAATTCCCATAGCAGCCCAGGGTCTGGTGTTAACCTGGGCTGCTATGGGAATTCACAAGGGCATATTATCTAGCCCATTATCGCCGCTTTAGCGGCAGTTTCCTGCTGCTAAAATGGCGATAATTTTATCGCCGTTCTTGATAATATGCCCCTAGGTTTTTTGCCACAGACAATGGCAGCAATGCAGCTAAGGCCATGGCAGATGGAAAGTATTTCGTAGTCCTGTGTTTTGCACATCAACCTAATTGTGCAGGACTTTCTGAAAAAAGAGGAGCTAGTCAGTAACTTACTGACCAACTGCAGAAGCAGCTCCACTCATTGCAACCATTATTTAAAAGCCCAGTACCAGTTAAATCCCTCATACAGGAAGTGCCAATATGCTGAAACTCAACTTATTACATGTTACAATGTCCGTTTGAGCAGTAAAATCTGTTTCATGAGTATGTCATGGAAAGAAGAGAGGAGGTAACTAAATACATGAACATTGGGATGGACAAATGAAACCTAGTCAAATGCCTGATGGAGATGCTACTTCCTTTTGAGGTTTTCACACTGCAAGTCAGCAAGGAGGACAAAATAATGGGCCATGCTATACCATTGTTGTATTTGCTAAAGGACCAGTTAAAAACGGTATCTGACAGGTTTGCAGCTGTGGACAATGAACACGAAAATGTGTACACCTTGGTTTAAAGCTTAATCCTTCGCTTGACTGAAATTACAAGGCTGCAAAGAGACAATGTGTCGTTCAAAGTGTACATCTATGCATGTCATAAAAAATACATGCCACTTTAATTCCTTTTTTTAGAAGGGGATGTTTCGAAATACAAGATGTGGATTGTTGAGCAAGTCAGAGTCATGGAAGAAGAACAGCTGGAAATAGAGTCCCACTCACAAAAAGAAGTTCTGGGGTGCTGCCTTTACCTCCCAGACTGGGCAGTCATCTAATCTCATTGCAGCCAACCCCAGCAACAAGAAAATTGTTGGCAACAACAACTGGGACACAAGAATCAGCCACAACCCCAGAATTGACTTGTTTTCAAATGTCAGGAATTAAGACAAGTGCAGAGGTGAAGGCAAAAGAGGTTGAGGAAGTGGCAGCACCAATAACTATTGAGAGGATGTTCTATGAGTATTTGGATGAGCCAAGAGAGGTCGATGTGGATCAAAACTCATTGGAGTATTGGTAAGCTCAGATGCACCAAAGGCCACAGCTCAGCAGGCTTGCAATAAAGTATCTGGGCTGTAAGGTAGCCAGTGTGTCTGCTTAGCATGTTTCAGTGCAGCAGGCATAGTTGTCACAGTGAGAAGGACCAGTCTCTCGCCTCAAAATGTGGAGAGATTGACCATGATCAAAATGAACCAATACTTCATACCACACAATTACACCTTTCCTGAAATATCACAAAAGGAGGGTGAGCAGGATTGGTCAGAGTCAGACTCAAGTGTGTTAGCCCGCCAACTTCTACTCTACTCTCCTTCTTTGACTGAGTACTTCACCGTAGAACTTTACAAATATATTTTGGTGCGCTACTTTGACAAAGAAAACCAGAAAAAGGATCTGGCTAGTGGAACATTATGTTTTGTGTCTGACTTATACAGCCCCACCTTTTTTACTTTTATGCACATGTATAACCAGATTGGAGTTGGACCAGTGTGTAGTGAAGAAGCCTCCCCATTCCCTTCAAGGACATTGAATGCCTGCCTCCCACCCATGAATATATCCTACTTTTTTCATACCCTAGCATGGCAGCCATTGTGAAGATCATCTGATTTACAAGACTGCCAAAGTTGAATGTGTGGCTTGCATCAAAGAAGAGTTACACATGTGTACCTGCCTGACCTACCTTAGATTAGAACAGTTAAATAACTATTGCACCTATGAGTGACATAATATTGAGTGATTGAAAATGATGATTGATGATTCACGTGATGGCAGACAGTGAGGGAGGACGCTCTACTTATTTGTAAACTTGATTTTGATGATTTGCAATATTTGAGGCCTAATGAGTGATAATTTTTCCTGATGGTGATTGGTCCTTTCACATTAGCGACATGTACTTGCACGGGTCACTATTTTATTCTGGTTCTATAGAGACAGAGGCCTGACCAGTCACTTAAGTTACCAAACAGAAATCTAAACAAAAAATACTCAACTTCAATATTTCTTCTATCTTATTCTTCAACAGCAGTGCACTACTGGTCCATTTTACTCAGGTCGGGAAGGAGTTGGATTGATTCGCTATTTGGAGTCAGGAGTAAGAACATGGAAGGACTCAGGTTGGGACTATCTCACAGCCGGAAGAAAGAAGGTATCAAACGAGTCTGACTTTAAAGGGAAGCCAACATGATGATGACTCTGAGGCTTACTCAGCTCTGTGATGAGAAGAGAGGTATGTTGATCTGGGAAATGCTGCTGAGTGTGTGTGCTGACTCAAATGTGAACTTTCTCTTATATGGTTGTGGTTGTGGGAACCTGTTGCTTGTGAGACAGAGTTGTGTTGTAATGCCATATCATCATCATCATCAGCATCACATGTTGCATGCACTGGACTAATTGTTATAAGGGAAGTTGTGAGACTGAATTCCTCCAGAAGCGGTCGCTCCCCACGCAGCTCCCCACCCCCACTGCAGTGGTATCGTAGCGCCTCAATCGAACCTGCCTCTCCTCGCATTTCTATTTCTTTTTTCATTGCTGCCAATTTAATATTTAAATTATTTAGCCTCGCAGCGCGCAGTCAGTGGAATCGCATTGTGCCTTAATTGTAATCAGCTCACTGTATTATCAAGCACGCAGTCAGTGGAATCGCATTGTGCCTTTAATTGAATCCATTTCACTGTATTATCATTGCATAGCGTTGTTTCCGAGGTATTGCCCCAATCCAGTTTCGTTTCTGGCCTGCTTGTAGTTTGTTGGTCTGCCTCCCTGCCCGGACCTTCACCCCGCCCTCCGCCTCCCAGCTGACCCTCCCTCGCCCCTCCCCCCTCAACCATCCATTAATGACGGATGCATTTGCGCGCAGCGTTCACGCGCAGCGGACGCGCCCCATGCGCGCCGAAGGTGCGCCAAAGGTAAGCCCGTCTGCGCCCGTCCGTGCCAAGCCCGCGCCCAGCGCCAGACCCCCTGGCCCCCGAACCATCAACCCCACCCTCATTACTTACGACGCCTCCTCCCTCTTAGCCCTTAACCCCAGCCGACTCCACAACTGCGCCCAAGCCGCTCCTGGACACACCCATGGACCCTTCACATGCATCTCCTGCAAGTATGACGGCACCAAGACCAACTCCTCATCCATGAACACCAAACAGAGATCTGACCCCAACCACCTAAAATGCATCCTGCTCAACACCCGCTCGGTCCACAGACACGCCATCGACCTTTGGAATCTACTAGACACCATCTCTCCGGACGTCGCCTTCCTAACAGAAACATGGATGAACGCCTCCTCAGCCCCAGACATCGCCATTGCCATACCGGAAGGATACAAGATCACCCGTAAGGACCGCATCAAGCAAACAGGAGGAGGCATCGCCATCGTCCATAAGAATTCCATCAGCATCTCAACCAGCTCAGACGCCAACCTCGCTAGCGCCGAACACCTTCACTTCCAGATCCACACCGACCCCAAGACCACACTCCGAGGCACCCTCCTTTACAGGCCACCAGGACCCCGTGCACAATTCAGTGAAGACATCACTGACTTTATCACCCCACACGCCCTCCCCTCCGAAGACTACATACTACTGGGAGACCTCAATTTTCACCTGGAAAAGAGCAACGACAGCAACGCCACCACCCTTCTGGACAATCTGGCCATCCTCGGACTCAAACAACTTGTTAACACCCCCACTCACTACGCAGGCCACACACTCGACCCCATCTTCACCTCCAGCAAACATATCTCCTTCAGTCACACCACAGTTCTCCATTGGACGGACCACAGCTGTGTTCACTTTGTCTACAAAAAGACCACAACCCACAACCTTCCTCAACCCACTTTGCGAAGAAACTGGAACAAAATCACCATCGACCAGATCTCCTCATCGCTGCTTCCAATCCCCCCGGCCCACTCTTCGAACGCCAACCAAGCAGCCACTAACCTCACTCAATGGCTTACCAACAGCGCCGACAACCTAGCACCTTTGAAAAAACGTCAAATCAAACTAGGCAGCAAAAACGCGCCCTGGTTCAACGATGATCTTAAGACATCCAAGAAACTCTGTCGCTCCCTTGTGAAGGCCTGGAAAAAAGACCCAAACACCAGCACCAAGGACGCCCTCGAAAACGCCACCCGTACACACCACCAACTGATCCGGTCTGCCAAGAAAGCTGCACTTAAAGAACGTCTAGACAACAACGCCCACAACAGCAAGGAATTATTCAACATCGTCAAAGAATTTACCAACCCCTCAGCCAACTCCAACGACATCACTCCCTCCCAAACCCTCTGCGACTCCCTTGCCTCGTTCTTCCACAACAAAATCGCAGACATCCACAACAGCTTCGACAACCAACACGGAGACCAACCCACCCAACCTTCTGCCGTACCCTCACCCCCCTTGAACATCCTTACTGATTGGAACCCAATCTCCACTGAGGACACCATCTGCCTGATGAACTCCATCCACTCAGGATCCCCCACAGACCCATGCCCTCACCATATCTTCAACAAAGCTGACTCCATCATAGCACCACACCTCCGAGACGTCATCAACTGCTCCCTCAACTCTGCCACCTTCCCGGAAAGCTGGAAACACACCGAACTCAGCGCCCTTCTGAAAAAACCCACAGCTGACCCCACCGAACTCAAAAACTACCGCCCCATCTCGCTCCTACCATTCCCGGCCAAAGTCATCGAGAAAGCCGTCAACAGCCAGCTCGCCGCCTTCCTCGAAACTAACAAATCCCTCGACTCCTCACAGTCCGGCTTCCGAGCAAAACACAGCACTGAGACCGCACTCATCGCAGCAACAGACGACATTCGAACCCTACTGGACAATGGAGACACAGTCGCCCTCATCCTCCTTGACCTCTCCGCAGCCATCGACACAGTCTGTCATAACACCCTCCTACAACGCCTCAGAAACATAGGAATCCAAGGAAAAGCACTGGATTGGATCACCTCGTTCCTTTCCGGAAAAACTCAGAGAGTCCGCCTTCCACCATTCAAGTCAGAAGCCACTGAAGTCATTTGCGGCGTACCACAAGGATCTTCACTTAGCCCCACTCTCTTCAACGTATACATGAGCCCCCTCGCGACCATCGCACGCCAACACAACCTCAACATCATCTCCTACGCTGATGACACTCAACTGATCCTCTCTCTCAGCAAAGACCCGAACACCGCCAAAACCAACCTACATGAAGGAATGAAAGAAGTAGCCGAGTGGATGAAACACAGCCGTCTGAAACTGAACTCAGACAAAACAGAAGTCCTTATCTTAGGCACCTCCCCTTCCGCCTGGGATGACTCTTGGTGGCCAGAGGCCCTTGGAAAAGCACCCATCCAGACAGACCACGCACGGAACCTGGGCATCATCCTGGACTCCTCACTCTCGATGAACAGACAAGTCAACGCCGTTTCATCATCGTGCTTCAACATTCTTCGCATGCTCAAAAAAACATTTCGCTGGATCCCCACCGAAACTAGAAAAACGGTCACCCACGCACTGGTCACGAGACGACTGGACTACGGTAACACCCTATACGCCGGTACCACCGCAACACTTCAGAAAAAACTCCAACGCATCCAGAACGCTTCAGCCAGACTCATACTAGACATCCCGCGTAAAGACCACATTTCTAGTCACCTGAAAAACCTCCACTGGCTCCCCGTCAATAAGAGAATAACATTCCGCCTCTTAACCCACTCACACAAAGCACTTTACGAACTCGGACCCGAATGCCTCAACACACGACTTTCCTTCTACACCCCCTCCCGCCAGCTACGCTCCTCCAACCAAGCCCTTGCTGCCGTACCCCGCATCAACAAAATCACCATGGGAGGAAGATCCTTCTCCTACCTGGCAGCTAAAACCTGGAACTCACTCCCCATTCACCTTCGCCTCACTCAGAACCACCTAGCATTCAGAAAGCAACTTAAAACTTGTATATTCGACAAGTAATTCCCCACCCTTCCTCAAGCGCCTTGAGACCCACTGGGTATGTAGCGCGCTATATAAATTATTTGACTTGACTTGACTTGACTTGAATCAGCCTGTACTTGCAGCTACTTGTCTGTGATTAGTTGTAAATTGCTCTCACTTCTCAGTTAATTTGCCACGAGCGATCAAATGAATGATTGCAGCAGTCTGTGCCTTTGCTCTGCCTCTGAGTCTTGGTAGTAGGTACACTCCTCATGAAGCTTACCTTTTTGTCCTTCTCTTTGACTCTCTAATATTGTTTCTGTTTTGTAATCTGCAGGCCTCTTTTCCTGCATGAAAGCCTAAAGCTTCAAAACACTCCTGCCTACCTTACCAGACCAGTTCAACCAGGCACCTAAGACAGACATTCCAAAAAGAATGCAGATGCACCACCCAAGGCCAGAGTGAACTGGGCTGCATAACATTTGGTTGAGGTTGTACAGTACATATTAGTAGGGACTCTGACTCTCCTCACTGTGGGACCAGTGCAGGATCCCCATACCTCTGAGCCTCTAACACCTTTTTGGACCTCTTAGTAGTACCCCCATCTCATTGCCCCTCTTGTTCCTCAAGGCACTTAGTCCAACTTTATTCCCTGTCCTCGCCCTCCACCACAATTTCATCATATGCCTAAACTTTGGGTTTGTCAGCAACTGTAGTGGACGAATGCTGAAAGGGAAAACGTAAATCCGTATGGAAGCCATGAAATATATACATCATGTGGCCAGAAAAATGTGGCACATGCCAAGAATGGATTTTTCAATATTCCTAGTAGGCTGGGACAGAACTTTTGAAAGAATAAAGGAATGAAGTACTAGGAGGTAACTGAGAGGGCACAGGAAGGGAAGAGAAACACTCCTTGGTTTCAATTTGACATGCATTGAAAACTTTGTAAATGTTGCATTAACTGAAGCAGACACACATTGCACAACCAACACAGCAGTGCGGAATTGAACAAAGCAGCAGTAGGTCATAGGTGGAACTGGCGAAATGCTACGAGCGGGGAACTGATGATGTGTGGGATACATATCTGCCTCACTTACCAAATACAGTAAGTCAAGGGAGTAGACAGATTTGTAACTGAAGCTTTGATGAAACCATGCCAAGCAAGCAAAGTAGGTGAACACGCCACTCTACGGAAGAGCTCCCTTGTTTTTCATCCAAGCAATTATCCATTCATCCTTTAATTGTTCTAGTATTCTTTACCCTTTGATTACCACCATTTAAGCTTTATATCCTCTCATCCAGTCTTTCACCATTCAAATCCATCCATATATATCCATCCATTCATGTATTCACCCATCCACGGCTCTCAACCAATCTTCACCAATCCATCCACTTACCTACCCACTCATCCTTTTACCCATTCACCCTTTCACCCATCCTGCTTTAACACACCAGCGCATTCCTTTCACACATCCACCCTTTCACACACCCAAGCAGGCATCCATTCACCCGTTCATCCATCCTTCACCCACCTACGCATCCTTTCACCCACACACGCATTTCACAAATCCTTTCTCCATCCATGTTTTCTTCCCTTTTCCATCAACTCAACATTTTTAGCATTCAATAAGGGCTTTTGTCTGCTGCTTTTAGAGCTCAACCCCATGCTATAGCTGCTAAAGTGGTGGGTTCATGTTGCTGGCTGCTAGGACTCCCCATTCAACCGACACCAAGTGTGACCCACTGGTGCTGCCGCTGGGCCTGGGAAGGTGGTCTGTGCAGCTAGAAAAAAACATTACACATTTTATATGCAGGATACGCTTCCCCCTATTATTATTTTTTAATAAAATACTACAACAATACATCACTACAGTTTAGTTGTAGTATCTTCCATCAAAAATATCAGATTGGGCATTTTGTTCCATGGCAATGTTTAAAAAGCCAAGTAGTCAAGCACCCAAAAACCTTTTATAATGGAGAGGCAGAGCTATGATGACTCTGAGTTACTGAAGCACAATGAAGGGTTGAAATATTTGGTCAATGAAGGACATATGGTCTTGGTTAGCAAATGCAGTGGACTGTCCTCATGCTAGTTTCCAGTCATGCTGCATAGTTATTGAAACTGCTGGTATACTATTGTATAAAATAATGATAATACATGCATTCTTTGCATCACTGGGAGATTACTTGGGGCTGTACAAGCTACATAAAGAAAGGCACAGAGAATGCTAACTCCCTGATATTACTACTGCCACTATCTTAGTAACAGGACAGAGGAGTCCACATGACATCTTAAATAATGAGCCTAAGCAACCACCAATCAGTATGATTAGCTAGCACTGAGCACCTGGCAGGATCACATAATATTTCTAATGTAAAGTTAACTTACTTCTGAGTGTGAGCAGTATGCTATGGAAAAAAATATTAGCATAGAACACAACAAGTAAATAATTACTCACCGATCCCCATGACCTTGATGTCCAGCAAGTTGAGAAGATCCTGATCCCTGTCCAGGATATTGACTCAGTGGTGCGTCAACTGCTGTGGGTGTGCAGGCCCCCAGATCACTGTTGTACACATCGGTGCACCCTCTCCCGCTGTAACTGATGTTCCTGCGGGCTGTACACACTGCCCAACCTGCTGCCTTCTGCCAGCATGGAGGGAAGGTGGTGCTGCATGTAAAAAACAAGTGCATCTGAGAAAATGGCGTGGGCTGCACCCCTTGGTGGTACCAGTGACCGCAAGTGAGTGGCTATCAGCCGCAATGGCTTCTCTACTGCTCCTGTTCTCTCGCTGCCATGGCACTGGGTGGGGAAAAAAATTGAAGACATAGGAAAAGTAAGAAAGAACTAAAGAATCGCTTCCTGGGCACGGCTCTAGCGGTTGCTAAGAGAGACATTGCGTCTCATTGGTCACAGGCTGAGGCGCCAAGGCTGCGGAGGTGGAGGAGGGGAGTGGATTGGTGTGGGGTGCAAGAAGAGTCTCTCTTCGAGGCTCGGGCTGTCCTGAACTGTTCAATAAAGTGTAGGGCAAATGGTTCGGCCTGTTGCCACCGTGAGCGGCATTACTCCGCCCAGCGGTTGTTCTCCATGATCTGTTTTATACCTTACTGTGATTATTGAGTGTGATGACGCCAATGACGGGGGGAGGGTGGGAGACTTCTGTTCTCTAAATGATATATGTCTTTTTGCCAATGTTTTTCTTTTGTATCAAACTTTAATACATTTGATTATCAAAAAAGAAAGAACTAAAGAAGTAAAGGGAAAGCCAAAATAAGTTTTTTTTAAAGTTAGGAAAAACACAAAGAAAATTACTAAAATGTAAAATATACAAACACAAAGACACACACTGATACAATAAAGAACATGAGGGGTGAATGAGTTGCATGGGGGCAGGATTGAAAAGATTAGGGGTGGATTGAAAAAAGGCCATGCACAGGACAGAAAACAAAATGACCACGCCCGTTCAACGGTCTGGTGCCATTCACGGGCTGTTTCCACAACGGAAATGTGCATCACGCCACTAGAATCTAAAAAGATAGCCCAAATGGGTGACTCGAGCAGCTCTGCCTGTCTTCAGAATTACGCTGAATCTCACTGAGTTTTTTTGGGCACTGTGTGAGCTCTACACAGGCCTAATATAAAGGATATTCAAGCTATATTTTTAAATGTTCACTTCCAACTAGTGTTTTATTTGCAACAAAAAGAACTTCAACAACTCATAAGGGATAGAGTTGATTTAGTTTAAAAAAAGAAAAAATTGTTTGTGTTAAAACAACGTTAACGCATAAACACATGAATGTTATTCGTAGAGAGAAATATTGCTTAGTCATGTTTAGATTGAATAGAGTTAACGTAGGCCTTAATTTTATGATGGCTAAAGTTAGTTATCATCTTTTCTGTGTGACACATGAACATTTAATTCATAAGCAAACCTAGCTTCTAATTGCTGAACATATGATCTTTTTCCTTCTTTCCCATGTGATGAAGCCATTTCTTTTCTTTGTGATAATCATGGAACGTTTTAACGACTAGCAAGTTCAAAAACACATCTGCCATGTGCAGCCTAGTTCATATCTTATCCTGTTGAAGATAGAGTAGTTTGAAGGGTGCTGAGAGAAACCTGTCAATGGGAACACTAACCCTGCGTAGAGCAGGCGGAGTGCCTCTACACGAAGTTCCACAGAGTTGGAAAGCAACTCTGTGAAATTTCGCTATGTTATGCACTGCGCCCTCCCAAAATAATTAAAAGGAAGTAAAAGGCACTTACCTGCCCCGTGGCTGAGTCCTCCTCGACAACCCCGCTCTACTGCCTCCTCCTCGCCGTCCTTCTTCACTAATAACCCCTACATTGTACGTCTTGCGTCAAGCTTTTTAAATACATTTCACACTGCCCTATAGGCTGTTTAGGGCTTACCCTAGGGGGTAACCTGTATGTATGAAATAGCAATGTTTTGGTATGGCAAACGGTTTATTTTGCCAGGTTGAAATGGTGGTTTATACTACACACACATGCTGCAGTAGCAGGCCTGAGACATGTATAAATGTTAGAAAGTGCCCTCTTTCTACATGGTTGACCCCACCTTTTACTGAATGGCTGATGTGCTTTGACTGAGTGTGTCCTGGGCTCCTGCCAATCAGCTACCTAGTGCCTATGTTCTTTCCCTAAAACTGCATTGGAGACCAAACCCAATTGGCACTCTCTGGCCACAGGTCAGTCTATGGGAAATGGTACCACAGGTACCCAGGGCACTGTGACCAGGGAAGGCCTCTAAGGGCTGCAGCACTTATTGTGACCCCCCTAGGGGCCCTGTACCTTTACACTCACACACTGCCTTTGCGGGCTGCGTGTTTTGGGGCAGAACAAAGTGAAGAGTTGACATGGCATACATCCCTGTGTGCCATGCCTACAACCCACTGATATGTCATATATCAGTCACCCCTCTAGCTGGGTGCACTATACCAGTAGTGACGATACAGGTGCATGAGCCCTGTACCCCTAGAGTGTCTAAGTCAATTCTTAGACACTGTAAGTGCAGTGCTGCCATTAGGAGTATATGGTGGTGGGAGTTTGTCATTACGAACTACACCGTACCATAATGGCTGCACTGAAAACTGAGAAGTTTGGTATCAAACTTCTCGGTTTTCTCAGTTGAATGAAAAATGCACATAGAGGGCATCTTAGAGATGACCCCTGAAAAACGACCTACAACTAGTGTCCAGGATTAGTGGCTGCTTTCAGCTGCCACCAACAGACATGTTTCTGGACCCCTGGGATCGAGAGCCTGCTGCTCTTGGGGGCCTGAAACAATGCACGTCCTGGGACGAGGTGCCAAGCCTCCGCCCCCTGAATGACAGGGTCCACAAAGGTAGCGTCAAAGGCTTTTCACCTTTGTGAGCTTCCACGGGCCTTTTGCTGCTTCCAGCAATTCCTCACCACCGGTTCTGACCCCCACTTTGGGTGGGATAAACGGCAGGAAAACCAAGTGAGGAAGGGAGGTGTGCCCTTCTCTGCCAACCCCACCCCTCAGGTGGGGGAGGCGAGGTGGAGCACAACTCTCAGTCCCCGACATCTTGCAGATGGGGGGACCCAGCCAACCAAGGTGAGTCTTATGCCCCTCCCACTGGAGGGTGGCATAATAGGGGGTGTACCCATCCCAGGGAAGGGACTCATTGGTCCCTACCTTCTAGCTAACTATAACACCCCTAAATCTAGTATTTAGGGGCACCGCTGCACCTTGCTTCCTCAGACAAGAAACTGCAAGAGGAAAAGAAGAACAAGGACCAAATAGCTGTGCTGAAGCTAAGAAGCTAAGAAGAGGAAGACACCTCGAACCTACAGAAAGAAAACTCCAGTGTGTCCTGCAGCCAGCAGCCTCAAGAACCCCGAGGGCCTGCCGTGCCTTCAAAAGAAAAGACTCTGTCTCCCTTGAATACTGGATTTCTTCACCAACTGACTACAGGTCCGGCAAAGACTGCGAGTCTGCACCACTCTGCACCCAATGTCCATGGCCCGAGTTTCAGTGGCCCAGCACCACGAGGAGGGCTTCCTGTTGATCTTGACCTGAGATCCGGTGACCCTTGACCTTCTTCAAGCCTTCAGCCGACGCCTGAGCCTCAAACCAGAATGTCCCACCAACGCGATTAGGAGCTGCACACCCGACGCCCCACGACCCTTGGGTGGTCCAACCGACAGTGCCTAACCAACCCCCAGAATCCCAACTTACCTGTCCAAGTGGTGGTCGCACCCAGAAGACCTTCGTCCCTGAGCCTGCAGTGTGTTTGGAAACCAGAGGCTCCCAATTGAAAGCTACAGGGTGCCCAATGCCAAAACAGCACTCTGCAGCCGGCCGCCCCAGTGCAGCTGAGGGTGCACATTTTGTGCTGGCTTGAACCCCCATTTGCCCTGTGTGGCCTGCTCGTAAGAAGCCACCAACCGGAGACCCCCTATCCCCCATTGAGCCACCAACCTGAGAACCCCTATCCCCCATTGGATATCATTGGGCCCCAGCACTCTGCACCCGGCGGCCCTAGTGCTGCTGAGGGTGTAACAAGAGTACATCCTTGACCCTGGAGGACCCCTAAGTCTATCCCCAGAATACCAACTTGCACAACAGAATACTTACCTTTGAACTGCTAACCCTATTTTTCTCAATAGGATAACATTGACTGTTTTTCTATGAAAAGTTTTGAAGTGTGGAGTTGGTAAATCTATGAATCCCTTTAAAACTGTAACTAAGTAACAAAAACACTTTTACTTACCTGTTTACAGGAAATGTCCTAGTGCAGTATCCAGATATGCTGCACGGTGTAAGAAAAGTAATCTGTAAAGTAATCTACTTAACATTCTACTAAAAAGCCAATACAAAGTGTATATACAATATTTCAAAGCATTGCATTACTAGTAGTTCTACTGTAATCAAACCAAAGTATATATACAATTGCAATCCAAACTTGTTACAAACTGTATTATTACTGCAAAGTACTTATCACTTACCTGTGCCAGGCTTACTTGGTTCCAGGAAATAAAACAACTAAAAGAATATTTTTATACAAAACCAATTGGTCTGAAGTTCAGTCTTTGAGTGTGTGATATCATTTGCTCATTGAGTGTGTACAACAAATGTGTATCACTACCCTCTGATAAAGCCTTATTGCTGGACCACACTACTACAAATCGAGAGTAAAGTGCTATCTACTTTAACCTCTGCATAACCTTGGGGTTCCACAGAAATGATGTTCGTTGAAAAGATCAACGGGCCAAAACGCTCCAATGCCAGAGGGACGAGTCATTTCCAGATTATATAAATGTTAATAGCGTGTGCGGAAAGCGAAGGAAAAGCACGTCAGCCTTAGGCAAAAGGAGGGAATGATTTCTCAAATTATTATAGCGACTCCCAAAAATCACTCACTTCATCAGAAATTGGTCAAACATTGAATGAAAGATCCCATAAGCATCGGCGGAGAGATTTCTTGTTGTTATTCGGGATCCGTCCATATGCAGAAGTTAATGAATCTAAAAAGAGGATACAAGGGTATATTCAGAGGCCACGCACTGGCTTGGAATCAATCTTCAACATAGTGTCACAGTGAAAAAAACAAGACCATCTGCCGGCGGGAGCACCACTTCCGATTCCCTTAAATCTTCGTGGAGTCAAGCTTTGTGAGTGCCTCGCTGCTCTCCTATAAACAGCAGGAGGTCAGCGTGCAAGCAGCTGGAAGCATCTGGAGCACAGTCAGTAAGAGCTACCCCTGAAGATAAGAGGCGGCAGAGGACGTCATACGTTTGAGTTAATGACAAAATCTAAAACGTGGATGGCGGGCTAGACGGAGTGCCCGAACAGAAAAGATGTGGGAATTTCAGAGGGGCCTCATCGGATCAGGAGTTTTGTAACAGACCGTCAATTTAACTAACAGAATCACAGAGATACCATTTTCCAAGGGGGGACGAGACTGAAAAATGTAGGTAAAATAATGCATTCTATGCATCATAGAAATTGTCATAGTTGAGCAGTGGCATACATATACATGGTAGGTGCAGCATGACAATGGAGGCATCAATTATTAACATATTCATGCAAAATGGACAAGAAAACATTAAAAAGAAATGTAACTCAAATGTGGCAAGCCAATCATTAAAAACTGTGACAAATCGAACGCCGGCACAAGGCGCTGTAATCTATACTAATATTATAAAGAGAGAGCCCAAACCTTTGAGGCGGGTAATTTCAGTAACCACAGCACCAATCACAACACCCAATACAGCGTTGGAAAGGGCAGTTGAAGCAGGAGGACATAGGCTATACAGAGGGATAAAAAAAATTATTTAAAAAATTGCAAAAAATCCATACTATACTATCCATATCCATATCCATACTAATATTATAAAGAGAGAGCCCAAACCTTTGAGGCGGGTAATCTCAGTAACCACAGTACCAATCACAACACCCAATACAGCGTTGGAAAGGGCAGTTGCAGCAGAAGGACATAGGCTATGAAGACGGATATATATTTTTTTAAATTGCAAAAAACTACATCATCCAGAAGGCCGAGGGCCAAAATAACATCAAACAGGAAATGATGTAATAATGCGACTCACTATATTGAATGAGAGCCTGGAGCCAAATTGATCGTGAACAAGGGATATGCTATCCCAAAATGCGTAGATTTGTGTCTGCCTGCTTGAGAAACTCCATGCTGTGAGGATTAAATAAAAAAGTAGATAAGTGAAGACAAACGCGAGTTCGTCCCATTTTTTTCCCAGCTGGGGGAATTGGTTGTGGATTTAAATGTGGCGTGGTTCTGCCGCGGGTATTGAAGAATCCGGCAAGAGAGAGCTGCAAATTCTGGCGTAAAGGAACCGAGGGGTATCAATATATATATATATATATATATATATATATATATATTCAATGAAAAAGCCATAGGTTATAGACCATATATAGTTAGGAATTAGCATTTAAAAAACCTTATTTTACTCACACAAAACCATTGAAATTCCATATATAGTTAGTTGTACTAACTATATATCGCGCACTCGCAATCCACTGCTGATCATGTCACATATTACATCATTCATGACATGGTCAGTGACATCACTGATGACATCACTGATGACATCTCAAATGACATCACTGATGACATCACTGATGACATCTCAAATGACATCACTGATAACATCTCAAATGACATCACTGATGACATCTCATTTGACATTACTGATCACATCACTGATGACATCATTCATGTGATAATACAATGAACCTCTTCAGACTGTAATATAACCTTAGATACACTCAGTGTAAACAGACACTCACAGACTGTCACTCATCCATGGAGTTACTCACACACCTAGTCAGTCATGCAAAAATCAATCATACCTCCATTTTCTCAACTATACAGTTATACACACCTTACTTATTCAAACATATACTAAAACATATTTACTCTCTTATACAATCCCTGATACAAGTTCACAATGATCCATACAGCCACTCACACATTCACTGGCTCTTATGCACAGTTATTTATATATGTCAACTCTCACATGTACTGTGTTTTACATATGTACTTACTTTGACATGTAACACTGAGATATCCATTCACTCACCAATACACTCATGCACACAGTCAACCGCCCATACAGCTGTTTCCACATGCACTTTTGAACCCATACATCTAGTGAATCAACTGCTCACACATCTATGCACAGAGTCATACACCTCCCAGCCACCCACACACACACTCAGTCGCCCATACAAATACTTGGGCAACCAATCAATAACCCATATAGTTACTCATATAGCTACTGATCAACACATGCAGCAGTTTACAGAACAACAGACATAATGATGCACAAATTAAGACAGTTTAGTCACTAACCCATGCACTCAGTGAGACACATTTAATCACTCACTCATACAGTCAGTCATGCACCTTCTAAATCCTTCATCCAGACACTTATACATCCACTCATTCTTCAATATGTAAGACATATTTTAACTTTACAGAAAAATACAGTCACTGGATGTAGTCATCAGTGATGTCATCAGTGATGTCATTTGAGATGTCATCAGTGATGTCATCAGTGATGTCATTTGAGATGTCATCAGTGATGTCATCAGTGATGTCACTGACCATGTCATGAATGATGTAATATGTGACATGATCAGCAGTGGATTGCGGGTGCGCGATATATAGTTAGTACAACTAACTATATATGGAATTTCAATGGTTTTGTGTGAGTAAAATAAGGTTTTTTAAATGCTAATTCCTAACTATATATGGTCTATAACCTATGGTTTTTTCATTGAATTTTCAAGGTTTTGTAAATGCAAATTCCTAACTATATATGGTCTATAACCTATGGTTTTTTCAGTGAATTTCATTGGTTTTTTAAAAGCTAATATCTGTAGCTGTAAAATGTATTCTTCTTTAAATCCAAAAATATATTTTATATGTTTATTAATAATTTTTTTTTAAATATTTTTTTTTCTTCGCTCCCGGTTCGCGAACCGGGAAGCTTCCCGTTAGCTCACCTTGATGCCGCGACCCAGTCCGCGAACCGGTAAACGTTCCGTTTGCGGAACTGCCGTGTTAGAAATGAACATCGTGACGCGTCGCGGAAGCGCGACGTATCACGTTGTCGCGTAATGCGTCTTATGACGCGCCGCGTTAGCGCACCCGGAAGTGCTCCGGTACGCGAACTGAGACGCGAAGCGCAGCTCCCCGGAAGCGATCCGGGGCGCGTCGCGGAAGCGCGACGTATCGCGTTGCCGCGTAATGCATCTTATGACGCGCCGCGTTAGCGCACCCGAAAGTGCTCCGGAGCGCGAACCGAGGCGCGAAGCGCAGCGACCCGGAAGCGATCCGGGGCGCGTTCCGCAGCGCGTAACATAAGCGTAAGAGGTCATGTGACTTGTTAATAAAACTTTTCATTGGTTCATTTCACTTTTGGTTTCATAATGATGTAAGGTTAGGTCAGGTGACCTAAAAATAACACTTTTCATTGGTTTAGAACTATTGTTTTTCCCAAATGATGAAAACCCCTCCTTCTTTCCTCACTCTGACTTTCATCTTTGTGAGAGGAAGACCTTATTTCATACTTGAGCAATGGCTTCAGTAGTTGCTTCAGCTGGTGCACCCCCACCACCACCTCCACCTCCTCATGGGAAGAGAGGACCACCTCCCCAGGTCATCACCAACACAGAGGAGGAAGAGGAAGAACGAGAGGAAGAGGAGACAGAAGGACCACAGTTCTTGGAAGAGGTGCCCCGGGTTTCCCATAGGAAAGCCAGTTTCATTTGGCAGTTTTTTTCATTCCCTCCAGGGCAGAAGAAAGTAAATGCGAGGTATGTCACCTGCCTCATTTGCAAAGAAAAGTTATCAAGAGGGACTGATAAAAAGTATAGCTATGGGAACTATACCATGCATCGGCACATGAACAGGTGGCATCCATTGAATTACAGCCGGGCAGAGATACGTGACCTGCAGGAGAACCCAACAACAACTCCTGTGGCCAGGTCAACTTCTCAAATATCGTTGTCAGGAGCAGAGGCACGGGAAACCGTGCCAAACATTCAAGAGAACTTTACACACATCAAGTTCACCTGTTTGTATTGCGGTGCATTGCTTTCCTGTGGTAACATGAGCATAACGTTAATCAACGTAGCTTATGAAAATCATAATTGCCCTAACCGCCCCAGACAGTAATTTTTTTTTTGCTCCTGTTGAGCCCTTTTCAATGCCTGTTTTTTGTTGTTTCCCCCCACAAAAAAACAAAAAAAATATAAAATTGTTCAAAAAATACAAAAAAAACAAAAAATGTTCAGAAAAAAAAATAAAAAATATAAATCAACAAAAACATTAAAAAAAAGTTCTTTTCAGAACTACCTTCCCTTTCAAAAAAAATTGCTAGAATGTTTAGCACTCTGGCAAGCTCTATTTCTTTTGGTTCGCTTCCCCGTTCGCTTCCCGGTTCGCGAACCGGGAGCGAACCCCAAAAAATGTAAAAAAAAAAAAGAAGAGTAAGTATAAGGAAAGTAAACAGAGAGTGATGTTAAAAGAAAGACAGCTATAGGGAGTAAACCAGAGATACTGTTTAATAGATCTATTTACCGAAGAAAAGATGGAAGAGGGTATAATTGTGAAAAACAAAATAGATAAGGAAGTGAAAGAAAAAAAAGAGAGTAGAACAATAACAAAGAAGAGTTTCTTGGAGAATGTGAGTGAATGTTCAAAATAAGATTAAAACATGTGGAATAACAGAGAGAAAAAATAGAAAACAGAAAACAAAAAATAACAGAAAAAGATTAATTGAAACAGCAAAGAAATGTAAATAACATAGAGCCATATCATCAACATAGGCAATAAAAGTTTTGCAGCTTTTATCGGCAGAAATATGTCACCAAAGCCGCTTTTGCGGCAGAAAACTGCTGCTAAAACCACTTTTGCAACAGTTTTCTGCCAATAAAAACAGCAATAATTTTATTGGCTGTGTTCATAATATGCCCCTTAGTGTGCTTCAACTACACAGAGAAAGCATTATGAACAAGTAGTGAAAGAGTGATCAGTCAAAGACACTAAGAGTAATAGAGACGGAGTGAGTGAACAAGAGTGAGGAACTATGGGAAGAGAGGGACTGAGAAAAAGAGTGGAAGGAGTTGAGTAAGAAGGTAATAGAGAAAGTAATGAGGAAAGTAGCAAAGGCAGGAATTTGAGGGTTAAAGAAATGAAGCTGTCGAACTACTAGTAGGTGAATGTGATAGAAATGTAACGAAAAGACTACAAAACATTTACCTTATAATTGTCGTTAAATTACTCACTTTTTGTTTTTATACTTTCAATCTGTGAAAGAGAGAACAAACATTTGAAAAATATTAAAACATGTATTTAAAAATTAGAAAAGACAAGGGAAAAGATTGAAGGACAAACAGTTTTTCAACAACTTTGACATTGACAGAAGCTTCTGCTTCTCCAGGCCCCCTACACAGTCCTAAAGATATACATTTTAAACTAACAGTATCTTGATGCAGATGAAGTGAGGCCTATCTTAAAACATGGTGCATCTTTTGCACGGCTGTTGTCTCACAAAAGTGTCGCAAGACACTAACATTTTAAATGATTGCTTCAGGATGCCAATAAGATGTGTCCTATCCAGAGGTTTGTTTGAGGTGAGACCTACTCAGGGTTGCAGATGGAATTTAGGTTTGTTGAAGAATACAGAGAAGATAATACATGTGGAGGCCTATCAATGAAGTGAGTAATGTCCACTACACTCTTGAACAAATGTCAGACCTCCTCTGTCTCCAGGAACAGGCCTAAACCTCATCTACACAATGTGGTGTGTAATGTTAGGAAACACAGGTAATATAATTGAAAAACATGCAATTTTTTTTGCTCATTCCACAATCATATGCCCTGTGTTTCCTTTGCTTAGGTATCTCATTGTGGAAATGTAGTCTATCATATGAAAGACTACGTAGAATATGAGCACTGTATGCAAGAACTTTGACACTTACAGAAGCCTCTCCTTCTCCATGCCTCCTACACAGTTCTAAATGTACATCATAAATGGAAACAGTACAGAATTAATTATACATGTTAAATGGTTTATTTTTGCTGTTCTCAGAATGTATCAAATTTCACTAAAAACAGTGACTTGAAGGTATTCATCATATAACAGCGGGGAAAAAAAAACACAATCAAAATGATTGTGTTTAAAAAACCCATACAACATAACAAATCAGAATTCAGAACTCCTTAAAGTTAACTTACTTTCCATGACGTCGAAGGATGTCCTATGAACAGCTTACACTCTGTTGTGCTGTTATTACTTTCAGCCCGCCACTTTCTGAAAGAAAACCTCCATCGTTTTGAAAAACATGTTACATACAATAAATGACTTCTTGCTCTCTACCACAAGTTTCCACAAGGCCAAATCTTGTCAGAGCCATTTATAACTCTTGGATTTCTTGTAAGCCAATCCCGTCATTTGGCATTTCCGCAACTTTCAGAATTAAAATGTTGAAGATCATTTTCACAATCCTGGACTAGTAATATCTTCCCCTTCTTCCTCAGTCATGTTCTACATTTCCTATGACACTGATACTGCTTACTATGAAGCAGATTTACATTACCTCTATGACTACTACAATTATTTAATTCTCTACATCACTTTTCATCACAAAGCAATATAAAACAGTAGACAGCATTGCAGACTTTGCAGACTTACATTCCCTCTACTCCATGTTTTGATTGGCTGCTTCAATTAGCTTATAAAAAGAATCAGTTTTTCTGAACTCATTCAAAGTGCAGTTATTTTTCGATGATGTCAACTGTTATGGTAAGAAGTTATGTCTCTGTACTACACTTATCCTCAAGGCCAAATTGTGTAGGAGCCATTAGAACTTCTTGAAATTCCTCAGAGCACATCCCGAGATTGTTTCCCTAAAATTTTGGTTTTAAAAACACCAGGTAAGAGTTTTTAAGGTCATACGGCAATTTTTTTTTGAAAATTAAAACAGAATCGTTGCAGAATGACCAGCCATTTCTAGACTTTAAATAAGCTGTGTAATGTCCTGATGTTATTGAAGGACCGTCATGATATATAATTGCTGCAGTTACAAAAGTCCTTCCTGATATTGACAACTGTGAAGCCACAACATTTTTTATTAAAGTTGTCAATTTTGTTCCATCAGGCCTACATCGTTGGAACATTAAAATGACATACTGGCCATATGTTCGTATAAATAATGTGGACATCATTTCAGATTTACATTGGCTACACTCCATGTTGTGATCAGCTGCTTTTACTAGTTTATTAAAAGAGTCTGATTTACTGTCTGGCAAAGTTAAATATATAAATCTTTCTGAGTCTACACTAGTAGTACTTGATACCCTACAGTTCTCGCAGTCATGCTGCCGTTGATAAGAAAGCCCAAACAGGTGATCTACATCTACACCTTCAGCATGCAATACATCAAGCATATACATTAAAAACTCCTGACAATCTTGCTGAATATTTTGAGAGAATTGTGTTTGGCCTGAACATCTGTCTAACAGATTTCGAATTTCAGACACACTTTCTATGTTTGTTCTATCAGTGCTACATTTCTCTAACACAGAATTTAACAAACTGCAAAATCTTTGATCAGAATTGACTACAATCTCTTCTTTTACATTTTCTAGAGAAAACAAAACATTAACCACTACATTAGCATAGCAGTTGACACCAGAACTGTTTTCAAATTGAAAACCAACAAAATCTTCAACAGAATCATTTTTGTTTCTGCTTATAATTTCAGGTTCATCGACTTTTCGTCTTTTTGCTACAACCTCCCCAGTATTGGTCACATTTCTTCGTTTCCGGCCTACCACACGTTTCTCAAACAAAGGATACTGAGGCAAATGTGGCGCATAC
Organism: Lissotriton helveticus; assembly: GCF_964261635.1. NCBI lineage: Eukaryota > Metazoa > Chordata > Amphibia > Caudata > Salamandridae > Lissotriton > Lissotriton helveticus. Next base: position 791,750,167 of record NC_136068.1, read on the forward strand.
TCTCTTCTTAACCTATTGTATTCCTTAACACAATCTAGATCCGCACAAATGTTTGTGACATCACACTCAATCAAGTACAATCCCGATAAAGTTCTAACTCGTGACAATGCCACATATGCCATACCCTCCTTGAACACAGAACTGCCAATATTCACCAATGCACTGTCTACACTTAAACCTTGCGATTTATGGATTGTCACCGCATATGCCAAGCAAACAGGAAACTGCTTACGGCGAACATATGAGTCTTTTACAAGCAAAAATCTAGCAGAACAACGACCAATTAGCTGTACTTCCTCAATGTCATCAAATTTAATTTTTACAAATTCAATTCCATCTCTATTTCTGTATTTCACAAAATCAACAACATTACCCATTGATCCATTTACCAGACCTCTTTCAACATGTAAATTCCTTCTTAAAATTATACGGCAGTTCAAGCACACATTCAGAGTCTTTTCAAAACCTGCAGTTTTAGATATACTCTTCTCTAATGAATCCAATTTTGTTTTCAAATTCTCAGACAAAATAATTGTTGATCCCATATGCTCTACTCTGTCAATAGCTTCCAGTTTCACAATCTCTTGCTTTTCTAAATGCAACATTTTGTTGTTGAATTTGGCACATTCTGCAAGAGTTGGCATCAAACATATTCCAGATTTGTTCTCAGTAATTTTCTGAAAAATATTCTCAGGCACAACATCTGGTTCTGGATATAAATTTGACAGTAATCGTGCATGTAAAGCTTCTTTCCCATGCTCGGTCACTTTTCCAATTCTAACATCTTGTAGAATAGTCTTGTAAACTTCATCCTTCGCCTGACGCATATTTTCATGCAGTTCAGCATAATTGAAGTTTAACCAAATATTGACGTTGCCAATGCTCCCTAGGCACTTCCTGGTATCTTCATGCGTGAGCATTTTGAACACAGGTTGCCCTTTCACTGGTGTCAGCTGCAGAAGATCTCCGAAAACAATGATGTGTTTGCCACCAAATAACACATCATACTCTGTTTTGAGAACTTCTTGCATTCTCAAATGCACAAAAGCAAGCATGACATTGGAAACCATGCTTACTTCGTCAATGATAAGAAGTTTCATTTTCCTCAAGACTCTTGAAACTTCACAACAAGCATCTCCAGATAGCTTGTGATATTGTAATTTGTTGTCATGCTCCACTGGCAGCATCAGTAAACGATGTAAAGTAATCCCTTTAATGTTATGTGCTGCCAGTTCAGTTGGAGCGGTGACAACACAAGACAGCGATGACTCTGTCCTTTCCTGCAAATAACATGAAATTGCTTTAATAAGGAAACTTTTTCCAGTTCCCGCTTCTCCACTCACGTACAGTCGGACAGGCTTCAACGACGTACATGAGCACTCTTTCTTGTCATGACTTAATCCATGATCAATTTGCATGGTAACTTCGTCATATATTTTCCTCTGCTCAACGTTGAGTTGTCTTTCCAACTCTTCTAAGTTAACCACATCCTCCTGAGCATGTGCCATGGCTCTTTCTACTTCATTCATAGCAGTGGCAGCTTCATTTTCGATAACAGGTCCTCCTAGTGGATCCTGACTCAATGAAGCAGAACTCTGACTGTCCTGAGAACTGTCTCTGGCAATCTCGGCTGCAATCGTTGCTTCCTGCTCGATTTCCACATTCAACATTTCTACATATTTGGGAAAAGCAGGACATTCTATGGTCTCCTTGGCGGCATTGAAAGAGTCTTCGTAACAGAGGAAATCTCCAAGCAGTTCCTCTTCTGCACGCCAAGGCTTGAAAAGTTGCAAAAGTGCTAAATAGAAAAACTCCATTTTTTCAGGAGATTCGCCACTCAATTTTCGATGGTTTATCAAGTGGCATTTTCTTTGCTTGACCAGACATCCCTCACTTCCTATTACAGCATACACTCCTTTCTCAGTATCTTCTTTGATGTTCCTCTTGAATATGTAATTTTGAAGAACCTCATACAGACAAACATTCTCGAGGTGACTGCTTCGATTTGGATAATATGTATCCAACATGTTGGTCTTCAAAATGTCGGTACTGTTTGGCTCCTTTTCCGCCAAATACTCAATTTCCCGCACAGGTTTGAGAACTCGATTACGCGTTGCAGCAAGACCAAGACTCGCCCAAACGATACTCCTGGACTTGGCATAGAGACTTGCTGAAGACAACCGGTCAGAACATTCGTAAGCTCCGATTTCTCGATGCGACAACATCTTCAGACTGAAACTGTACAACTTCTTGCTGAGGCTCTTTTCATGGGAAATGTCCTCCCACATATCCTTCAATTCTGTCTTCTCTTTTTTGGTGATGTAAGATGTCACATACCGAGCCACAGCCATACAGTTATCAGCCACAAACTGTATATCCATGTTAGCATTCCACATGGACAAAATCACCGGGTTGTAGTCGTTGATGTACTTAGACTCTTCGTTCCTCTTCAAATTGTATGTGTTTTTAGGTGATTTCTTCATCACATTATGTCGCAGCGAAGACATCAAACTGTTCACTCTTCCTTTAGAAATCACCGGTCGTGGAAAGCCGAAATGACATTTGGTGTAGAACTTGTCTTTGTTTCGGAATTTACGACGACAGTACTTTCCACATCGATGGCTTTGGAAACGTAGAACTTTTTCTCTTAGGCTTTTCTTCTCCTTTGCGTTTGGAACAGCACACGTAGAATACTGTTGTATGAAACTCATCACTGAGTCTTCTGGATCCGTTCCAAATTTAGGTGCATCCTTGATCCACAGCAACATATGTATATGAGGAGCACCTCTTGCTTGGTACTCCTTTCTCCAGAAGAAATCCAACACCTCTCCAAGAGGTGGATTCTTCTTATTCATGATGAAAGACATCATAGCTTCAAATCTATGATTGAAGAAACCTACATACATTGACTGGATCCAAAGAGCACAGTTCTCCGGGTGTCTTGAATTCGATGTTTTCTACGTTAGCATTTGCCTCTCGTAGAAATTCAAGTAAGTCTTCCCAGCCATACTCGGCACAGCTCAGAGTGAGGAACCATGTGGGAGTTCCTAAATTCCTCAGCATACATTTTAAATCACCATGACGACGGTACCAGTACTCATTAGTACCACGCTGACACGCCATGAGATTAATCAGGTGAGAATCCAAAATACTGTCTTGGACATTGACTTTATCCATAAAGTCACTTGCCGAGACGTTTTGCATGTGTATACCACTTTTCAAGATGTGGTTCACTGCATATGACAGTCCAGACAGATCGCTTTCAAACAGGAGATGAAACAAATAAGGAATGCATTGTCGAAACCTAGCATCTCCTGCATACAATCGCAAAGTCCGGTATTCAGAAGCAGGAATTTGATGAGGTCGCTCATCATATCTTCCTCCCTGACCTGTTGGAAAAAGCTGTGGGAAACACCGAGCTTCCAAACTTTCCTCCCAAACACTAATGGGACTCCCTTTGGCTTGTTTCATTTGAAACAACTCAATAGCATTCCCCATGACTTCCTTGGAATGCAAAGGATGAACACTATAATGTTCATATATTTCTTCACTAGTAGAGGGTTCTACTTTCTCAATTTGACCAGCACACAAATCGCTATCCTCTTCCTCACTTACTTCCTCTTCTGCAACATATACATTCTTATAGTATTTATTATTTTTTTTCAAATACAATGTTGCCTTTTTAACTTTCCTAACATCCACTAAATCTTGCCATATTTTCTTATTCTTTGTCGGAACCCCATTAACTAAGATAACCAGAGGTTCCTCTTCCACTTTTTCTACTCCAATTGTGTTAATGTTTTTCTTCAAATCTAGAGGCAAATAAACAACTCTTCCCTTTAATCCTCTCTGTAAATCTGATGGAGGCAATTTCCCTGTCTTTGGCTCCATTCTTACAATAGCCTGAAAGGGATGGATACTTTGAATCAAAATAGATTCATAAGTATTTAAATCCTTTAATTCAGAAGGAATCTCAACCAATTCCAGATTATTATGAACTGCTCTAGCAGGCATCTGGTTTTGATTTAATTTGTTACAACAATAAGTACACACACGTTGATCCAATCCCAAATCAAAACAATTTTCTACCATCAAATATGTTGTGAAATCCTTCCATTCACTATTATTTTCCCTTTCACTTTTTGCATATAAATCCACTAACTTAGTCTGATTCTTATAATAAGTGCGTCGACAACACACACAAGTGAAATTTGGCCTCTCACTTGATTTGACCTGAAACGTCGCAATTTCCCTCTGGAAATTATCTGTACTGGAAACCTGTACACTATCTTCCACATTACCCGCTTCTCCTGGGTCAATTTCAACATTCTCCTCTTTACTTCCAAAGTAACAAAACTCAATTGCTTCACATATATTCTTCACATCTATTTCAGAACCATGCAAAAGAGCAGCACATAATTGTTTAAGCATAATTGCTGGACTCTTAGCATAATACAACATTCTAACTAATTTCCTCACTTTATTATGATGCACTGCTAGCATCCTGAAATGATGAAAAACACTCTGGCATACTCTCCTGGAAAGACAAGCCAGTGAATGACCATGCAAACCTGTCACTTCTCTCACTCTGCAAGTTTCTAATTCTTGCAACAACTTCATTTTCTGCTTCAAACTTTTCTTATTAAATGACCGTACAAAATCACAAAGCAAATTGATGGAATCCTGTCGCACACTGCAAATACTACTACACTTCCAGGTGTACACAGGACCCTTAGGATGTCTTCCTAAAACCTCATTACCTAACACCTCTTCTGCCTCTGTTGTCACAAGTTTTTCTTTTTCAACTGGACAACCATCTTTCACTTCATAAGCTCGACCACTGGTGTCAACTGCATGCACCAAATCATTATCCTGGAAATAACTCTCCTCATTAAAAAATGCCTCACAGCTTGAACTATGCATCCATTCTCCAGAAAAAACTTCACAAAAATTACTACGATTAACTATTCTCTTCCATCTACTATTTCTTTTGAAATCATAAATTGCCTTGTTTAGCTTCCTAATTCTATTGATAATCAAAATAAATAACTTACGTTTAATTTCAAATGCCTGATCAATAACTTTCTCAACTTTTTTTTTTCTCTTATAAAAAACCACTTTCTGTTGACCTTTCTTAATATTTTTTAACAAATTGCCAATTATCCTGTTGCGGAACATTCGTTTACGAATGTCCCTAAACTGTTGTTTCCTTCTACTATCATGCACAGAGTTATCTCTTGCTCTAGCAGTAACATTTTTCATTGGCCTTTCCTTTCCGTTTGAATTGCTTCTCTTTTTCTGGACTGAAACATTTTCTGTAGTAATATTTTTTTTACTACAGATATTTCTTATGAATATTTTTGTACTCTTACCCGGTGCTTTCTTGGTGACTTGACAAATCTTTTTGTTAGAGGACTGCTGCTTTTTTTCATCGACCTGCTGTCTTTGACGTTTTGCAGCCTTTCTCAGTCTTTCTTTGGTTGGCATGGTGAAATCTTGAAATGATCTGCAGTTGAATCTGTGGTAAAATATATTAAAAAATGTTATTAACCACTATTACCCAACAGTAAATCATTAACAGTAATCAAAAACTTAAAACACTACTTGACATTTTACATAGAAGATTTTTTAGTCCTTGGCAAATTTAGAATACAGAAATAGCAGAAAATAAATGGAATTTATATTCATTTTACCTATGCTATTTTATATGTGAATCTGATCTAATTTTATGAGCATATTTTAATATTTTATTGAAGACACTACACATAACCTGTTTTTGAAGGTGTCTTTATTTTTAAATTAAACGGTTTACATTTTTACTTTTTATTTATTATAAATTTTTAAAATAAATGTTTATAGTTCCATAGGCTCAAGCACGTCAGCGTCCCATCCTATGTCATATAATTCTGACAAATCTGCATCCTCATCACGTTCTTCTTCATCCTCAGGATTTAAATCATCCAAGGGATCAACATCCACTGATGTTTCAATTACGAGTTCAATGATGAGGTCGAAATCAACTGATTGCTGATTGTCGCTCATGTTGATGTTGTCTTTATCTTTAAAGAAAGATAACAACAATGAGATGTTGCAGAGTAAGAGACAAATCTCAGAGATTATAATAGTAAAATTGTTTAACAAGAGTAACATTTTGCAGCTTTTATTTAGCCATGTCCAGCGATGCTGAGCAGGTGAAGCCTATGTCTAATTTTTCACTGAACAGGACTCATCTCTTCTTAACCTTGGATAAGCCTCACCGACTCTGTGTCCCTTGCACATACTTAAATGTAAAGGGGCAGATTTATGTTAACTGGCACATCCCCAGGCATGCACCAGTTAACGTGCACCGCTGCTCTGCCACCCATGGTGTGCCGCATTTACAATCAGATAGGAGAAAGCTGCGTCAAAACCCTGCGCCTGCTTGAAGCAGGCATAGGTCTTGACGCAACATTGTGGAGATGGGGCACCCCTGAGCCTTGCTGGAGCTGCATCGCACTTGCGATACAACTCCAGCAATGTGCCACCTTAACGGCACAGATGCGTCACGCATCTCTGCCATTTTTGCCCCATGCTGCGCCGCATTGTAAATGCAGCACACCATGGGTGGCGGAACAGCGGCACAGGATGACTGGCACATCCCTGGTGATGCGCCAGTCATCATAAATCTATCCCTAAGCTTCTTATCTTGTTAGAGATAAACCGCCATATGTATCATCAAAATATTTTACATTTCCTAAATAGCGAATTTTAAGGAATAAATAGCGATTCTTTACCATTCCTAATTTGCAATGAGCAAATTGCTAATTGCAAATTACTCATTCATTTCCATGGGCCAGGAGGCCCATAGGAATGAAGGTGCAATTTGCGATTAGCAATTAGCTCATCGCAAATTAGGAATTTTTCCAAAGGTGCAGGGGTGTCTCAAGAACACCCTGCTGCACCCCTGAAAAAGAAATTTGGGGGCATATGGCGCACATACATGCCCTAAGGGCATGTATGGGCATCATATGGCACCTTTTGTTTTTTTGAAAAAAAGCTTTTTGAAAAGAATTCGCAAATTACCACCAACTAGAAGTTGGTGGTAATTTGCAAATCCTTAATGGCATTTTTTGCATATTTTTTGTTTGATACATTGCATTTAAGGAATCACAAAATTTGCAAATCCTTAAGTGCAATCGCAAAATAAGGAATAGCAAATTTTGCTATTCCTTATTTTGCATCAAACTTGTTTGATACATACCATTTGTCTAATTAGCATTCGCAAAGGCCGAAATTCGCAGAATTTTGGCCTTTGCGAATGCTAATTAGCTTGATACATATGGCCCCAAGTGAGGCCTGTCTTGCAACATGGTGCATCTTTTGCATCACTGCTGCATCGGTTTCATGTGGCACGGTTTTTTTACACCATGACACATCTGCCTAAATGCATCAATTTGTAATTTTGTCGCCTCATAGCAAATCTTTTGCACCGCCGCTGCATCAGAAAAGTGACCAAAGTGGCGCAAAAGAGGCATACACCTATCATAAATCTGTCCCTAGCATTTTAAATGATTAATTCAGGATGACGATAAGGTGTGGCCTATCCAGAGGTTTGTTTAAGGTGAGGCCTACTCAGGATTGCAGATGAAAGTTACGCTTGATGAAGAATACAGAGGAGATAATACATGTAAAGGTCTACCAATGAAGTAAGTGATGTCCACTTCATTGCGCCAGTCATCATAAATGTATCCCTAAGCTTCTTATCTTGTTAGAGATGAACCGCCATATGTATCATCAAACTATTTTGCATTTCCTAAATAGCGAATTTTAAGGAATAAATAACGATTCTTTACCATTCCTAATTTGCGATGAGCAAATTGCTAATTGCAAATTACTCATTCATTTCCATGGGCCAGGAGGCCCATAGGAATGAAGGTGCAATTTGCGATTAGCAATTAGCTCATTGCAAATTAGGAATTTTTCCAAGGGTGCAGGGGTGTCTCAAGAACACCCTGCTGCACCCCCTGAAAAAGAAATTTGGGGGCATATGGCGCACATACATGCCCTAAGGGCATGTATGGGCGTCATATGGCACCTTTTGTTTTTTGGAAAAAAAGCTTTTTGAAAAGAATTAGCAAATTACCACCAACTAGAAGTTGGTGGTAATTTGCAAATCCTTAATGGCATTTTTTGCATATTCTTTGTTTGATACATTGCATTTAAGAAATCACAAAATTTGCAAATCCTTCAGTGCAATCGCAAAATAAGGAATAGCAAATTTTGCTATTCCTTATTTTGCATCAAACTTGTTTGATACATACCATTTGTCTAATTAGCATTCGCAAAGGCCGAAATTCACAGAATTTCGGCCTTTGCAAATGCTAATTAGCTTGATACATATGGCCCCCAGTGAGGCCTGTCTTGCAACATGGTGCATCTTTTGCATCACTGCTGCATAAGTTTCATGTGGCACAGTGTTTTTTACACCATGACACATCTGCCTAAATGCATCAATTTGTAATTTTGTCGCCTCATAGCAAATCTTTTGCACCGCCGCTGCATCAGAAAAGTGACGCACAGTGGCGCAAAAGAGGCATACACCTATCATAAATCTGTCCCTAGCATTTTAAATGATTAATTCAGGATGACGATAAGGTGTGGCCTATCCAGAGGTTTGTTTAAGGTGAGGCCTACTCAGGATTGCAGATGAAAGTTACGCTTGATGAAGAATACAGAGGAGATAATACATGTAAAGGTCTACCAATGAAGTAAGTGATGTCCACTTCATTGCGCCAGTCATTATAAATGTATCCCTAAGCTTCTTATCTTGTTAGAGATGAACCGCCATATGTATCATCATACTATTTTGCATTTCCTAAATAGCGAATTTTAAGGAATAAATAGCGATTCTTTACCATTCCTAATTTGCGATGAGCAAATTGCTAATTGCAAATTACCCATTCATTTCCATGGGCCAGGAGGCCCATAGGAATGAAGGTGCAATTTGCGATTAGCAATTAGCTCATCGCAAATTAGGAATTTTTCCAAAGGTGCAGGGGTGTCTCAAGAACACCCTGCTGCACCCCTGAAAAAGAAATTTGGGGGCATATGGCGCACATAAATTTTAACAACATTCCTTTACCTCAAAAACGATTTTCAAGTCATAATTTGAAAACACTGCCCACGGGGAAATGACTTAAAATGTCCTTAAGACACATGAAAGTGTTTTTTTAAAGCCTTTGCAACTTTTTTGGGTCACTTTTAACATGGCTATGTAACTCAAACAGTCAAAATCTAAATTTACCATGCACAGGTGGGACCATATTTACAAGGAATGTGCTCCACGGGGAAAGGTCTTTTAATGTAATATGGGAAAAATGACATCAGAGACACTGAAATGCCTTATAAAGAAGCATACACCATTATGTCCTTGTCATAAATTTAAAAACCATTCCTTTTCCCCAAAAACGATTTTCAAATCATAATTTGAAAACACTGCACATGGGGAAATGACTTAAAATGTCCTTAAGACACATGAAAGCGTTTTTTGATTGCCTTTCCAGCATGGTTGGGTCACTTTTAACATGGCTATGTAACACAAACATTCAAAATCTAAATTTGCCATGCACAGGTGGGAGCATATTTACAAGGAATTTACTCCACAGGGAAAGGTCTTACATTAAAATGGGAAAAATAACATCAGAGACACTCAATTGCCTTATAAAGAAGCATACACCATTATGTCCTTGTCATAAATATTAAAACCATTCCTTTTCCCCCAAAAACGATTTTCAAATCATAATTTGAAAACACTGCACATGGGGAAATGACTTAACATGTTTAAGACACATAAAAGCGTTTTTTGATTGCCTTTGCAGCATGTTTGTGTCACTTTTAACATGGCTATGTAACGCAAACATTCAAAATCTAAATTTGCCATGCACAGGTGGGAGCATATTTACAAGCAATTTGCTCCACAGGGAAAGGTCTTACATTAAAATGGGAAAAATAACATCAGAGACACTCAATTGCCTTATAAAGAAGCATACACCATTATGTCCTTGTCATAAATATTATAACCATTCCTTTTCCTCAAAAACGATTTTCAAGTCATAATTTGAAAACACTCCACAACTCCTATGCACAAAAAAACCCTGTCAGTACTAATACTTCACATTTTCTCCAATTACAATTTCTCAAAGAAACAAAATCTATTTGTAAAACACATGAGACAAAGCAACATTTGAAAAACACAACTTTCTTCATAATTTTCTCCTTAAAGCACACTATTCTCTATCTAAATTAAAGAAATCTTTTCTCACCTTAGCAAATACATTGAGTTTCAAAACAGTCTCAGAAACACACCAATTTGTCTTCAGCAGAGCAAAAGGTATGCACTCCAGAGTCTGCAGCTATCAAAAGCACAGAAATGCTGTAATTCTTCACACATATCTCTCATGTCACCCAATCAAAACTCTTCCCTCACTTTTTTTCAAATCAAAACCCTTCCCCCCTCTGCCCTTTCTGCCTTTTTTGCATAGCAACCACCTCCTTGAAGGCCTCTGGTGTTTGCAAGTTCACACAACAATGTTGCAATTGAACTCTGAACTCTCAGTGCACCTCATATCCAGTGCATTCTTTCATTTAATGATTTTTTCTTGACCACTCAAAATACATCTTTCAAAGAACTCATCCATGCACCCTAACTTTCTGTTTTCAGCAATCAAAATCCACCAATCACTGTTACTGCTTCATTAACACAGAAACTCCACAGTTTTTTTCATTTTAAACTCTTATTTTTTCAACTGCCATTTCATTGCCACACTTCATCTGACTGCAGGAGAACCTTCTCTCACCATGTTTTCTGTCTGGATTGTTGGACATAGTTACATCTATTGGGCTCAGAGGTATGCTGAGAACAGGAATTTACCTAACCTCAATTTACAAGATGTGGAAATTAAGTGGTTTGGCCACAGAGGATTAAAATGTCACCAATTGATACCATTGGTGAAAACCTTTATGCATTTGCCAAAACCTGACCTGTTAATTGTGCACTGTGGAGGTAATGATTTGGGCACTTTGACTGGGGTAGGTCTGGAAATGCTTTTAAAGGACACCTTTGAGCAATTAATGGCACTTTTTCCTCAGACTGCCTTGGTATATTCAAATATATGCCAAAGACAGAAATGGAGGTGGTCAAACCAATTTTGTCCACAAATTGAGAAGTCGAGGAAGCATGTAAACAAATCTGTTTCAGCTTACATGAGAGACCATGGAATGGGCTCCCTGTACAACAATAACTTGCGTTACTACATGCAAGATATCTACAGAGGAGATGGAGTTCACTTCTCAGATGAGGGCAACAGAATTTTCATTCTGAATTTAAGACTGTGCATTGGTACCTACTTATAAGTACCTAAATGTACCATAAACCCAAAAGCTCTTCTCAGAGCTACCCTACATCTGATCACTCACAAATATTATTTTACTCTAACTTTTTTCACTAATTTTCAACAAAGTACGCTCCCTGGGACGCTACCCGGTACGCGAACCGGGAGCTAACCTCGCTAAATTTTTAAAAAAATGTTTTTTTTTCGCACATATGGGCCTCCTCAGCCACCCTCAGAAAACCTAGGGGGTCAAGATAAGACTACTGTGCCCCCTTCTACCCATTCTGAACATTATTTGCCCTCCATCTTGTATCTTAATTCGACCAAAACACAAAATGGTGGACTCCCGTAACGCTTAAGGTTCGCGTACCGGGGCGCTCGCCAGTTCGCGTACCGGGTCGCTCCCTGGGAAGCGCACCATCAAAAAAGGTGGGAAAGTAGTTTACAGAAAAGCGACTGGAGACACTTTCACCAAATATAGATTAGCTCATACTACATACCAATCCCTACCATTTTCACAAATTTGATTGAAATTCCATTTAACCATTTAGCCTGTACACCTCTCTAAATACCCTGAGGTAAATTACTTCACAAAACACATCTGAAGTGTTGGAATTGACAACCAATTAAAATGTTACTTTCATTTTCTACTTTTTTTACCTGACATTTGATTGGTTATGTACCTGAATATATTTAAAGGAAGAGAGAGAAACACAGCCATTTTGACTACTACTTCCTGAACTACATTGCAAGATCATTTCCACTCACAACTTAAACTTGTTTTTAGAAGGTGAGATATTATTTTATAAATTTGAAAACATTTTCAGATAGTTATATACTATCCCTCTGTAAGAGGTAGACATTGAGAAAGGCTTCTTTATTATAATTATGGATTGATTTAGGTTTCTGTGGTATAATTATGAATTTACTTAGGCTTCTTCACAGGCACTTTTTAATAGTACTACTTCACGCCTGAAACCATACAGTGCCCATAGATTACTTCTCTGTTATAGACTCACAAGTACCTGTCTGAACTTAAACCCAACAGTGCCCTATCTCTACTGATATAATTATTTTTTATGCAAATTACAGCAAGAAAATGGAAGGAGAGCAGAATATTTCCTTCGAAATTGTTCTGGAGAACAACACAGAAAAAGATATTGAGGACAATGATGACTCAGATTTCATGGATGAATCACGGGACCATGAATTAGTTCAATGTGTAGAATCTGTGGATCATTTACTTCATTATGATGACGGTCAAATGTGGGAAGTTATGTTCACTCAACAAGAGGACATATCTGACAGTCAAATGTTAGACATTCTATTAAATTTTGAAAAACAATTCGAAAAATAAAATTATATGTAATATTAAAAAATTATTTGAGTCTTTAATCATTTTTATATGTAATTCATAAACTAGTGAAATGTTAGAAATGTTATTAAATTTTGAAAAACAATTACAATAATAAATAATTGCTTAAAAAATAAAAAAAAATAAAAATAATCAACAAAACCAACAATCAATTAACATACAGTATTTGAAAAGTCTATCATTCTTTTTTCCTTATAGTACGCTGCCCAGAACGCTTCCCGGTTCGCGAACCGGGCGCTACCCACGCAAAAAAACAAAAAAATTTTTTTTCTTTTTTTGCCCCGCGGGGCCCTTTTAAAGCCTCCACATCAAACCTAGGGGGTCAGGGAGGATCTACTATGCCCCCTTATGGTCATTTCCCCCTTTGTTTTGGCCTCCTCTTGTCTCTCAATCCTACTGAGAGACAAGATGGCGGCCGCTCCGGACTGTTTAGAATGTTGACAGACACCGGAGAGCCAATCAGCTTCGCTACGCGAAGTTCCGTTACGCGTAAAGTCCGCGAACCGGAGCGCTGCCCGGTCCGCTGTTACAGATATATATCTTTTTTTGAACGTTAATTTCTCAAAATCCACTGAAGCACATATATTGAGACCTAGCAAAGGCACATCGGGCTACCAGTCCCTACAATTTTGCCAAGTTTCGTGGAAATCCATTCAGCGGTTCGGGCTAAAAGTGAGGCCAACCGCCCTATGGAAAACTCAATGTTAAAAACACGTTTTGGGACCCCCCTTTTTTCTCGGCCCCCCCTTGACAAACCCCCCCAAATTCCCAGGGGCTGCTCAGAAACAAAATGTTCCATTTTCCAGAAAATTTCAGCCAATTCCGTCCACAAACGCCAAAGTTATTAGACATAGAATTTTCAAAAATCCCATAGGGAAAAAATCCTAACTATATATACCTACTGGCGACCGCCAGTAGGTAATATATATATATATATATATATATATATATCCATACTAATATTATAAAGAGAGAGCCCAAAGCTTTGAGGCGGGTAATCTCAGTAACCACAGCACCAATCACAACACCCAATACAGCGTTGGAAAGGGCAGTTGCAGCAGAAGGACATAGGCTATGCGGGCAGCCACCTTATAAATCTAAAAGGTAAAAGAACCGTGCCAGCAAAGTAGTCCCTTGTGGGCGTGTCTGCGTTCTGCTGTGGGCGTGTGCTGGGGGCGTGACAAACGCTGGGGGCGTGTGGTACGTTCCGCCCTTCATGCCATGTGAGTCGTAAATGCGCCACATCGAGGGGCACGCTGGGGGTGTGACACGCTGGGGCCGTTACAAACGCTGTGGGCGTGTGTACGCGCTGTGGGCGTGTGTCCGCCCTTCATGCCATGTGAAGCGCCAATTGAGCCGCATCAAGGGGCACACTGGGGGCATGACAAACGCTGGGGGCGCGTGCTACGTTCCGCACTTCATGCCATCTGGGTCGTACATTAATCAGATCGTCTGATGTGGCCGTGTGCTGGGGGCGTCACAAAGGCGTTAACCTCGAAGCGTGGTAAGTAACCATTCGCAAGACTCCCTTGGGGGACTGCCCGTTGTCTCACACATACTGGGGGTGCCAAATGCAGTGTGTGCCTTGGCCTGGGTGCGTCTGAAAGGTCCGAACGCAGTGTGTGGCTTGGCCTGGGTGCGTCTAAAAAGCACTCGGGCCGAAGAGCATCGGTGTGGGTCATAAAAAAATAAGAACAGCGGGAAACAATCATTCAAAACTCACACAATTCTAATTGTTAGACGGTCGCCGCTGGCCCTCAAGCGGGGGCACACGCGACTGAGCGTGTCTGCGGGGACAATTACTGCAGCCTCTCATGCGCGCTGTTACTGAACTATCACATTAAGCCAAATTACACGCGCCTGCTAACATCAGCCAGGGCTGTAGCCAGGCTCAGGTGGCGGATCACTACACTAATTACATGCGCCTGCTAACATGAACCAGGGCTGCAGCTGGGCCTCAAGCGGGGGGACATGCGCCTGCTAACATCAACCAGGGATGCAGCTGGGCCTCAAGTGGGGGAACACGCGAATGACCGTATCTGAATACACACATTACACACATTCTATTTCATACCCGGACAACGTCGGGACGGGCTGCTAGTCACAATATATTTTGACATATTAATAATGGGTAACAGTGTCATACTAGCTAAAATTTCTTCACCCAAGTCAAACTCACTTATTTTGAAGGCAGGACATCTGCCTAACTGTCTCGTCTAACTCGTTTAAGCCATTATTGGTGGTGTCCACTAAGCCCATCCACTTGCACTCACGTAAATTCAGAACTGAAAACAAAATACTAACTTTAATACTACTGAATGTCTTCTGTGAATAGCAAAAGTAGAACGTTTAGGATTTTGTCTCAGATTAGTTTTGTGAATCGGCCCCATAATACTTACAGTTGACTGATCTGCTTTTTGGTAGGAGATATGGATCATTCCTGTATAGGTGCAGTGGTGCACTTGGTCATGTTCCTAAATAATCATTACTGTGTTTGGCCTGGGTTGGTAGGCTGGACAGATACCAGGTGTGGTGCATGCCCTCTGATCTGCTCATGGATGTCACATGTAGGACTGACATGCAAAGTGCTATAGAGAATTGTATTACTGATAAATGGGGGACCCGGGCCACCAGGGCAGTCAAATGGGAGGCATTAAAAGTGGTAGTTAGGGCAGAATACACAGGCATTGGTAGTGAAATGTGTAGACGACTCAAAGAAAACTTGAAGACTCTTGAGGGCCGGATAGCCGACCTTCAGAAAAGGTAGGCATATACAGCAGAAGTGTGTGCAGCAACATTAGCAGCGCACAGAGAGTGCCACTCCCTCTGATTACATTTGAAAAAAATTGTCTTAAGTCCTACCATCAGATGTTATATCGGGAAAGAGATAAATCCGGTAAACTGTTGTTATGGGTTCTGAGGCGGGAAACAGAGATACTCCCCCATTTTATCCATACAGAAAACCCAAGGACAGTTACAGTCTCGGTGGCAGGATTTCCTGTCGGCTCTGTTGGACCAATTTAATTCGGTCTGTAGAAGTCGCACACAGGATATTCAGGGCAGTATTGAGGGTTTCCTGGCTAGGGTGGGGCTTCCTTGGCTGCAAAGGGAGGCCATCCAACATTTAGAGGAGAATCTCTACTTGGAGGAGGTGAGTGTTGCAATGAAGGCACTTAATAAGTCCAAAGCATTAGATTGTGATGGATTCCCAGTGGAATTCTATCATGCCTATTCCTTCACCCTTAAGGAAAAACTAATGGAGGTCTACCTGAAGGCGAGGAAGAAACGTCTTCTACACCTGACTATAAAATTAGGGGTAGTGTGCTTGATGCTAAAGCCTGGGGGACCTGTGGACCCATTCTTAACACCGATCCTAAAGTATTGGGCAAAATATTGGCAACAAGGCTGTTTGGAGTGGTCTGAGACCTGGTCCATGATGACCAATTCAGCTTTATGCCAGCTTGTAGCACCACACACAATTTCTGTATCTTGGCTCATGTTTGTTCTGCATGACACATTGGGTGGGGAGGGCGAGAAAGCCACAGGTTCTCTAGATCTTGAAAAGGCATTATATAGTGTGGGATAGGCTTTTTTAATGGCTGTACTGAGGGGCATGGGGTTTGGACCCAACTTCTGTGCTTGGATACAATTAATGTACACTGTCCCTTCTATACACATCAGGGTGGGGTGAACCTTCTGAGGCCTGGTCGGTGGGGCGGGAAATTTGTCGAGGATGCCCGCTCTCACTCTTCCTGTTTGCTTAGTGAGTGAGCCTCTTGTGATTTTACTGCATGTCAAGCTGGAATCCAGGAGGATCAAGGAGGGGGACACTACCCACATTGTCTCACTGTATTCTTATGATACATTGGTATATGTGTGCTCGCCTGGAGAGTGTGTTCCAATCCTGATGCAGCTCTTGGATTACTTTGGTAAGGGCTCGAGTCTTAGGATCAATGTCCACAAGTCACTATTGTTCCCTTTGGGTGGTTTGATCAGGAAGCAGCGAGACCAGTTGCAGGTTGTCGGTCCCTGGTGGTAATTGGATGGACTTTAGTACTTGGAGATTTGGGTCACACATACTGAGGCCCAGCATCAGTGTCAGATCATAGATATGGTGCTGACAAGTCTGGAGGATTCCATTAAATTCTGGAATAGGCTTCCTCCATCGGTGACGGGCAAGGCAGCCATGGCAAAGATGGTTCTCCTCCCCGGCTGCTTGTACTTTGTGCAGAACTCTCTGTTCCCGCTGTTGGATCAGTTCTTCCACAGGCTCAATAGCCTATTGGTAACTCTCCTGTGGGCAGGTAACTGCAGCAGGGTGGCACTTACAATGCTGAAGAAGTTATTGACGGGTGGGGTTTGGCGGTTCAAGATATTCAGTTCTACTATTATACTGCACACTTGCAGCATGCAGCTAGATGGCTCACAGAGTAAGATACTTGAGAGAAACAGCTTCTGGAAACTGAGTTCAGAGATGACAATCTGCCCCAATTGTTGATGTGCGGGGGCAGGTTGGAGCTCCAAGTTCCATACTTGATTGCACATACAAGGGAAATATGGGAAAAAGTGGTTAAAAAAGTAATCCATAGAGCCCCCTTCAGTGTATGACTCTGAGATCTGACACTCTTTAGAAATATTGAAACAACCGTGTCTATGGAGCAGTGGTGGGAGGGGGATGTCTGGAAACAGTGGACATTTACCCATGGGACATCTTCATCTCACTTCAGGAGGCACAGGACACTTTTGGAATAGGTCTATCCCATTTTTTACATTACGCTAGACTTAAAGAGTGTTGCAAAGGAGCCCTGGATGCATTTCCCTGGGGCGCCCGGCCCTCTGGGGTCCTAGACAGTCTTACTGGATGGGGAGAGGGATGCCATTTAATCACCCACATTTATAAAGCCCTTAAAAATGATATGGAACCGCAACAATTTCATGCTTGTTGGGCCTGGGAGAGAGATTTGGGTATACCCATCTCGGATTTGGATTGGGTGAGTGCATCCGGCCTGATCTGTACTGTATCCTGTAACAACAGGTTTAAACGTCTGCACTTTCATTTCTTGCATCGTACATATATCACAGCATATTGCCTCAATGAAATAGAACCCTACCAGAGGAGCTGCATGTGAGCGATGTGGGGAGGTTGGGACTTCTTTCGTACATCTAGCATGGGACTGTTCACAGGTTCAAGATTACTGGGAACAAGTGTAGAGATGGTTTCACGGATTCATGTTCTGCTGTCACTGCTCGCCTGTCTCCTGGGAGTGGTGAAGAGCCCCAAAGGGTGCAAGATGCCTTAGAAACTGGCCCAGTTGGCATTGTTGTTGGCAGGGAGGCGGGTGGCAATTGGGTGGATGGGCGCGACAGTTTCACTGTTGACACATTGGCTGCAAGACCTGTTGGAGTGTAGTGTAGTGAAAGAACAATACATGAGAATCTCACGCACTGATGAGGAGGCGGCTGAGGCTATAATGCTGTGGGCCCAGTTGCTGGATATGTTTCAGGTTGACAACGAACAGTCCTCTGAGGATGGGTCCAAGCCGAAGAATTGATTGTAAATAGAGCTGCTGCGTTCATTAATTTTCTGATGACAAAATGTAAAATAGTTCTCCCTTATATGATGATCAGCTCATCATAGTCTTGGTGTATATGAGGTATAAATATGTATAGCCTTGGTGCAATACATAATTGACTTAAATTGTCATTGGACAATTAAACAATCCAATTTACGGATACTATCTATTATCTGATTACAGCTCTTATAGCTGCCTCTGTTATGTAATCGACTCTGGATTATGCATGGCACTCTCAACATGCCTGTATGTTTTGTTGTTTGCTTGAAATCAATAAAATACTGTATTTAAAAAAAATATTAATAAGTCACACTAAGAAGTCCTTAAATGCCTATAAGGCAGAGTGCATGATATTTAAAGTAGGACATGTAAAAGTTTAATGTTAAATATGTCCTTACAGGGCCAATGACCTAAAAGTTACTTACACAGTAACAAAGTTAGCTATTCCCTACGGGATCATTGGAATACTGTATGAAAGTTAGTAAACCTATGTCCGCTTCGAAACCAGCTAAAAATTGGTTCTTGGACTTTTTCATATATCTTATTACAAAATTGGTAAAGAGGCAGGGCCGGCCACTCCCCTGAAACTGTATGTATTCTGCAGGAGTGATAAAAAACCTCCATGCCACCACTAATCAGCTCTCAACTCAGGGATTGAATGCTGTGAGCTGGCAGGTGTACAGGGGATGGGGATCAGGAGAGTGATGAGGCAAATACTTAGATCACCCTTCTCTCTTATGGGGTTTTGTCTGTTGTTTCAAAGGATTGTATTCATCTTACTTTTAGGCTATCCTCAACTCAGGCCTCCTCTTTCACTATAAACAAATAGCAACATTTAGTATGCCTGACACTCTGCCTTGGTTTACAATGCTATGCTTTGACCAGCTCTCACACTCAACAACTTGTGTCTCATACCTGAGTGATTGAGACTTCATCTGCTTCAATCGGCAACTCACCTTACTGACTGGGAAAATAACCTTCAATGTTTCTTGAGATTTCTCAAGTTTTTCCAGGTGGGATGCCAACTCAAAGGAGGGTCAATGAAGGTCATTTGAGAAACAATATTTAAAAAGTCCCTCCAAATAAAATAATCCACAGAGTGAGAGGTCCGTAGTCAGGGACTTTAAGTACAAAGTTATGGGTGGAACCTGTCTTTAAGGTGAGATAAAACAGGACCTTCTAATTTGGGCCTCTTTGTGTTGGTGATAACAAAGGTTCTGTTGTATGTACTGTAAATTTGTAAGTTGAGCCTTTTTACTGAAGCAACAGATAGCGCAGGCCTCAGGAGATATTTTGGGGCAAAACTGATGTGCCCAGTCATGTCCACAAGGATGGTTTGAGTCTGGTCTTGTCAGGAATGTTACCTTTTTTCAGTTGTTCCCCATTCTTTTTGCACATCATGCCTTAATGGAACGTGCTTCCTAGACCAACCAGTCAGATTTTGGTTTAACAGCATGTCAGGTATTTAATACAATTACTTACAGCTTGTCAAGTATAAGATGGTATTTAGACTGCCAAAAGAAATTATCATTTGTTTCCAGAATAAGATCTTGTTTAGAACCAGACATGCACCTGATGTCCTACTCAGCACTTATGATGCCTTACCTATTTTTAAGTTGCAGTTGTTCTGGTGTTTTTACCTGAGAGCAGCGGAAAAAACGGCCCCTTTCCAGAAAAACTTTGGAGTCTTGGTGCTCAGTCTTCCCAGCTCTTACAACAGCCAGTCTAGCCCCTGAGACAAGATGGCCTATGAGGAGACTTTTTGGCGTTATCATGTCTGGAGGGTTCGCCAGAGGGGAAACTGTTTTCTCTGGAAATCAGGGTGGGGTTCCTGGAGTACATAAAATGGGAAGTGATATCCTCTGCCTGGAGAAACATCTCTTTATTGATTTTAATCTTGAAGGTGAAAGGCACCTTAGACCATTCAAAATCTCTCCAAATTGGTTAAGACGATTGGGAGGTGGTCTTTTGAAGATAAAATGGTGTATGTGAGCCTATCATTTCTGCTAGTCTGTTATTTTATGTCTGCATTTTGTTTGGCCTTCTAGGAAATGTTCTGGGTATATAGGCTGGCTGCATGCTTGTGGAACATCACCTAAATAGGAGATGACTTGGCCTTGAACCTTCCTGTTTTGAAGCCTGATTTAACTTCAGACACACAAGAGGTTTTGAGTGGAGATCAGTATCACCTCAGAACCTTTTCATGCAGTTGCTTTCTAACTGTCAAACAACCTCTTTGTTGGTGCTTCTTAGTTGGGTACACTTGAGCAGGTTTCAGTTCAGTGTTGTCCTTGCCATGGCTCAGCCAGCAGCAGGGTGGAACTACTCTAACTTCAGCCACTTCGATTAAGGGCTTGGGTCTGTACATGGGTGCTGTAAAAATTATCAGAATTTGAAAATCACATTGCTATAAGCATTTTGTTTTCTTTAATGTCATCTAGAGTCCAAGGCACTTGATTATGCTAGTTTGAAGGAGAGCTGAGTACTGATGTTGTTTTCTTTCCCTCCGCAACTGTTTTCATTAGGTCACATGGCTCCAGACAGTGCAGGATTTCTTGATCATTCATTTACCTGAAATGCAGCGGTCATGATCATGCATAACAAATTTGGAAGACCAGCTTTGTAGACTGGTTTCTACATGTATTGTCCGGTACTGCTGGATTGGCTGCAATATTTAGTGAAGGAGACAGAGATCATGGCATCTGTGTCACAAGTTCCTTTCCAAGGGGTGGTAATAAATCTACTAGGCACTTGAATAGTCATCTGAAGAAGATCTTTAACATATGCCACATGAAAAGCGCTATGCATGGTTTCCTGAGGGATAAACAGTTTTTTTCCTGAGGGTGGTATGTGTTTGTCCCCCTCAAGGTAATGAGTTTTCTGCTGAGTGACTGCTAGCCTTCGTGTACAACAGTGTTACCCCTCTTCAGGAGGCCATTGGGGAGGCCCATAAGGTCAGTTAACCATCTGAGAATGCAGCAGGATAAACTCATGGTTGGCCAAGAGCCTGGTAGATACCCTGGCATCCGACATTACAAAAGTCAGGTGAATTCTGGAATGTTGTTATTTTAAACCCAATGGTGTGCATTGGACCTCCACTAATAAAGAAGGATGGAAGTAGACACTTCAGCAACTGTCCCTAGCCCTTTGTGGACACTCCTTTGTACTGCTCTTTGGAAGTGGGAATTGGCGCTGGTGCCATGAAATTGTGCCAACTTATGTCCTGATTGTTAAGGCCTATCTCCCAAAATGGTGCCAAGGGGTCCAGCATTACGTCAGCCTATTAGTTATCTAAGCTCTTTGTGATGAGAAAAGGTGAACTTGTACATGCAAGTGGCCCCTAACGTAAGTGCAGGGGTCCCATATAAATGATCTAATGCTAACATGGGCCAATAGGAGAGAAACATGACTATGGGTAGATAGAATCTGATAAGGATTCCATATGTTTAGAGGTGGTTAACTACTAATATAAACTGTTTTGGTACTGTTTGTTGATCACATTTGCATAAATCAAATTCTTGTTTATCTGTTGTAAATAAATACGGCCTGAGAATTGTTTCCTCAAAAACAAAAAGTTGGGTCTTATACTAATTTGGTGGGAAGGAGGTATGGGTCATTTGGGGTTTGCTCCTTGGTCTCCCAAACCGGAAAGTCAGGTGCATCACATGAGGCACATTTTACAACTTTGGAGGTTTATAATTCATTCTACTCTTTTTGAAGCATTGTTTCACTGTGTCTGGACACATCAGGACTCTTCCCGATTTGATGTTGGTGTTTGTGCTCTGGATGCTTCTGTCTTCTTTCAGGTCATCTTTTACTTTCCACAGTTCATGCTTTTGTTCTACTGCGAGTGCTTACGATCAGTAATACGGCACCCTCATTGGAGGAAAACAGAATTAATTTCTTAACTTCTGCCTTTGTTTATAATTACCTTTTCCCTCTTTAGTTGGTCATGTTCTAGTATCTTTAAAACTGATGTTTTCGGTCGATATTCTGGCCTATTCACAGAGGCATCTTGTCAATTTCAATTTTATTTATTATGTTTTGGCTCTCAGAAGAGGGCCACATAAGAATGTACAGAATTCAACACAAAGCAAATACATTACAAAAGAGAAAACAAAACATATGCCATTTAAGAAACCTCGGTTAAATACAATACTGACATGTGAAACGAAACTACAAAAAGTCGGAACGTCAAAACATCTCCAGGAACATATTAATAAATAGCTAGGAAACCTTTAAAAAAGTTAAAAATATAAAAGCAGAACATTCCATTAGGAGGGCAATAAAGTGCAGAAAGAAAGCCATTCAGAGTGACAATGCCAAGGCGAAGACAGATAGCTTTTACCCATCTAGAGCGCAATTTACGAAGCGCAGGGCAAATCAGTAACACATGCATACAGTGCTGGATATTCACTTTACATAAATTGCACAGAGGAGAGGAGCCATACCATTTAGATAACAATCGATTAAGAGGTAATAAATCGTAGCGTAGAAGAAACCAAAATCTACGTATACCATGCGGTAGGGTCCATAAAACATAGGGTTGTGGTAGTTTCATCTGATAAGAATCAAGGAGAAGATCTACATTCCTTTTTTCACAAATGAATTTTTTATCAGATTGGAAACATAGGTCCCATGAAGCTGCTTTCAAAACCAATTTTAACTGTAAAGGAGAGTACAGAAAAAGAGCAGTTTCATCTAATTTTAATAGGGTTACAGCTTTTCTAAAATTACAAACAAGTTGAGAAAACTCATTAAAATTACCCAACAATTCATTTCTGAGGAGAGCTCTCATTGTCCCTACTTCTGCTCTCGCAAGGCAAGCCACCCATCTTACAAGGGCACATAATCCCTGGACCCAACTACTCCTAAGACCAAAGTCGAGCCTACAGGCTGCCAGAGAGCACGCAGTATTTAGGGAAGTGAGAGATCTTAAGAGTTTCCCCTCAATCTTATGGCAAAAGTCCCAGTTTTTCACCTCGATAAGTTCGATACCATACAGTATTGTTGCGGGGATTTTAGATCTATACACTTCCAATAAACTTGGAAAGTGCCGTTTCCCCGTTGCATGGTATAGGGAAGTTAAACCTTTGCCATGGGCAATGGCTTTGCGTGAGCAATGCTCTATATGGAGCTTCTCACTCAGGTTAGCCGTAACGATTTTCCCTAAAAAAGTATAGGACTTTACCACCTCTAGTTTTTGATCCCCAATAAACCAACCATAATCTACGGATCGGCACCTCTTCTTGCCAGCTATACACATGACTTTACTTTTAGTAATATTGATCTTCATGCAATGAGCTACCGCAAAAGTGTGAAGAGCATGTAGCCGATTTGCTAGTCCTTTAGGAGTTAAGTCAAGGATGAGGACATCATCGGCATACATCAGGCAGGAAATCGGGGACCCCCCCACCACCGGGGCAATGCCCTCTCTGGCAGCCAAGGCGGCGGGTAGGTCTGCCGTGTATAGGGAGAACAAAAGGGGAGCCAATAAACAGCCTTGTTTAGGGCCATTCGAAGTTGAAATTGTATCAGATAGCCCCCTTTCGCCCCCCAACAGGACCCTACACCAGGTCTCAGTATGTAAAGCCCTCACCAGCTCCAGCAGATAGAGTGGGAGCCCAAGCGCCGCCAATTTTCTCCACAGCGTTCCACGATCAACTTTGTCGAACGCTGTGGAGAAATCAATAAAGGCGGCATACACAACCCCTCCTCTCACCTGGACATACTTATCTGTGACCACATGAAGAGCGGTGAGGTTATCTAACGTACCGTGGTTCCTACGGAAACCAGTCTGTTCTAATGGCAAGATATTATTCTCCTCAACCCAAACGGAGAGGGATTTTAGAAGACATTTCGCAAAGACCTTTCCGATGGAGTCGAGGAGAGCAATCAGACGATAGTTACTAGGACTATCCCTAGTTCCCTTCTTAAAAATAGGGACCAAGATACTTCCCCTCCAAGAGGCAGGTACCGTTTTAGACAAAAAACAGGCTTTGTACAGAGGGTACAGGATTTTACTCCACCTTGCAGGATCCGATTTCAGGACCGTCATGGGGAGTTCATCAGGGCCCATTGCCCCTGAGACACGCATGTTTTTTATAGCCATCTCAATTTCTTTTTCTGCGGGGTAATTAATAAGACCCACAGGAGTGGCGCCGATGTCAGTATCATTACTAATAATAGCACCGATGGCAATATCATCATTTAAACTCCCGTTCCCTGCATAAAGATCCCGAATATAGGTAGTCCATACCTCTTCCGCTATAGGGATAGGAGATGGGCTTACTCTAGAACCGCACCCCTCACCGATTATTGCCCAAAATTCTCTGATCCTGCCATGAACAACAGATTCCCTCAAACTAATCCATACATTATCCTCCCGTTCCTTTTTTATTTTTAGCTGGAGTCTACTTCTCTTTCTTTTTAGCCTGGAAATTTATTTTCCGTGTTCCAAGACTCTGTCTAGATATTGTTCACGGACTAATTTGTTTATTTCCTTGTTCAGGCTACGCAATATGCTAGGGACCACTACTCCATTTCTGGGTCTGGGAGTTTTTTTTAGCATAAGAAGTGATCTTTCGCACAAATTCTGCAAAGTAGACTATTTCATTCCCACGCCACTCATTTAAAACTAATAGGGTGTCGGATAGAAAATCCTGCACCCCATTAATGGCTGAAGGATTCCAAAAGCACCTTCCAGAAGAAGCGTGGAAGGCAGCATCACTGCCGTTTATGGACCAAGGTGCGATTGTCAAAGGATTTAAAGAAATAGTTACAAACAATATGCTATGGTCACTCAGAGGAGTAGCTATGACCTTAAGGTCCTGAATAGAAGGAAACAAACCATAGTCTGCGATTACATAATCTAAGATAGAAGACCCAAAGGGAGACTTGTGAGTAAATTTTGCAGGCACGTCAGACGGAAATCTCCCATTTAATATAAGTCCGTCGACGGCCGCTAGTTCTTTTAGCAAAATCTTCCCTCGTTTATTTGTCACTAATTTATCAGGGAAGAGTGATTGAGGAATAAAATATGCCTCTTCCTTAGGTTTATTCCTAAAAAGTTCCAAACTAACATTGGAGATTTTGCAATTCAGGTCTCCCACAAGCATAATTTCCGGAGGAGATGGGACATTTTTGATTAGATCAATATATTGAAATACCTGCTTTAATATCACATTAAAACACTCCTCCGGAGGAATATAAACATTCAAAATTACAATAGGGGACTTTATGCCGTTATTAAACAGGTTATCAATGGTTATAGCATGGAAAAGTTTGCTAGGATCAATATAATGGGAGAATCTCCATTGCAATTTATTAGATAATAAACAAGCGATACCCCCCCGGCGTGACCTTTCTTAGAAGGGACAGCAGGCACTTCCAGGGCATAATAATCCTTAGAAACCTTCAACGTATTGATACACCACGTTTCCTGTAAACAGATCACGTTAGCTCCTAGAGAGAATAAAAAATCAAATTTCTCTGGGCTACTGTGAATCCCTGCCGCGTTCCAGGAAATAATATTTAATGAGGTGTTAAAGATGTTGAAACAATCTGGGGTTATCTTTTGTTTTTGTGGATAAGGCACTATGCAGCCAGTTCCACCGATTATTATCCTCTGAAAAAGAGGAATTCTGAGTCAGCGGAAGTGGCTTCACTTGGGAGACCGAGCGTTTTCCCTTAGATACCCAAATCCTCAGGTCTCTAAGAGGTGAGGCTACCCCATTTTGCTCCTCCCCTCTGAATACCTCCCCAGAAGACAGGTTTATGTTACCAAGGTTGAAAATCGGGAGAATATCAATACCTGTACGTTGAAAATTCTCAGCTTGCTGCAGTATCAAATTTACAATAATAGGTGAATAAAATGTAACCCTTATACTCGTTACCTTGACTTCACCAAACAGGGAAACTAACTCAATGTCCCTAGTTTGAATATGACGGAGACTTTCTATCTCACTAAAACGCTTAAGGAGCCAGGCTCTGTTTAAGGGCAAGTCAACATCAAATAGGGGTAAGAAGTCTAACACAAGAGTTTCCACTGGAGCTTTTAAAGATGTTAAAGGGCGATCCAGGGGATGGCGATCTCCCCTCTCTGAAACTACAAAGAAAGGAGAGGCCAAAGGATTAAGGGACCCCGATTGATATTGAATTGAACCTCCAGTCGCTGTCGGTAGAAAGAGACTTTGAAGGGGACCCCCCATTTGTGGAATAGCTTCCAAAGATGTTGGCGGACACAGTTCGCTTTCCACCTTAAAAAAGGTAGAAGTGGGTGGGTTCACTTCAATATCAATATCCGCCTTTGCGGATATAGAAGAAGGATCCAAGACGATCACTTCATTCTCCAGTGTGGTCAAAGAATTTTGAAAAATTATCCGACGCTGCCTTTTCTTCTTGTATTTTCTAATTGGTTTCTTTTTATTCCCCTTATTGTTTCTAAGTTTACCATTTTTTACCTTTACCTCCTGTTTATCATCAATAGGTTCTTTGTTATTTTCAGACATGAAGATGGGAAAAAGGTCTTGAGCCACTTTAAGACCAGATATGGATTTATCTTCCTCCACAATTTCAAGTACTGAGTTATTAATACAGTTGGGCACTGCAGTTAGGGGGATAGCTACAGTGTGTGATATCAAGACCGATGTCCCAGCTTTCTTGTTAGATTCCACTGGAGCCACATTTATTTCCCTCAGTGACAGGCTATGTTCGATCTTGGGGGAGGGAACACTTCTCATATCGGGTGACTTTTGTAACAAGGACTTCAGTATTTGGGTGACAGAATCCAATATACAATCCGAGTTACCAACAAATTTCCCTAAGAGAGATAAAATAGAGGCTAGTAATTGTTCCAAAGCAATCATAGATTCAGAGATTGGTTTTTCACATGCTTCCACTGGCCGGCAGATACCAGATAAGTCAAGACCCGGGGGCCCAGAAACGTCTAACAAATCGGACATGTCCTGACCATTCAACGAGGGTGTACTACTATACAACAATAGTCCAGATGGGGTAGCACCCCCCGAAGGTTTGATAGGGGCCAGAGACTCCACTTTCGCTGTATTTACATAACGGGCGCAAAGTTCAAGGTCAATGGATAGTGATGACAAATCACCACCCAACCTATCCTTCGGCGGGGTTTGAGACACAGATGGTTGATTAGTGAGTTCCCTCTCAAGTACTGAGAAGGCGAACTTACTCTCATCCTTCCCTTCCGAAAGGACACGGGAAGGGACACCACTGGCACAGACTGTTGTATTACAGGCTGCAAAAGAGGGGGCGACGGGGATGTAGTAGCTTGAATATGGACCCCTAAGGCCGTGGAACCGGAGCCTTTTTTAGTAGATAAATTAGCGTTCTTAGGGGAGGGCAAATCCCAAAGCTCGAAAAGTTGGCATTGGCCCTTCAACGGGGGGTTATTTACAGATGTATTTCTTGTGCGAGTAATATCTTTGTTTGCACCAGGTATACCACCCACTTCCCTTCCTGAACGCAGTTTCTTAAACATCTTCTAGGAAAATGTATCCACAAAATTATATTATAAAAGTGAAATTCCTCCGGATGAGTAAGAGCAAACAATAATACGGTACTCCTAAAATAAAAAATATAGTCCTGGAAATGCAACGATGACTGCCCGACAGTAAAGACCGAGGAAGCTACAGAACAGTCTCAATGGATGGTTACTTCCTCAAACAGTCAGGCGTATTTCCCATAGGCAAAAGAAGACAAAATTTAAAAACACTGTCGATGAAAATAACCGGGCCCAGCCCAGCCTACCTCGGCCACTGAGGGCCACAGAGGGCCCGCCCTTTGCCCGGGCTTAGCCCGGCGCCCTCCCGCGCGCTCCCGCGCAGCGGGGCTCTGTACTGAAAATATACTATCAGACAAAGAAGGGGAGGAGCCTGCAGGGAGAGCGTCCCAGCTGCTGACGATTGGTAGATTGTGGGCGCTCCTGGGACTTTGAGTCCTGCGCCCACAAACACGCTCGCAGCCCTGCAGGTCCTAGCTCCCAGAGTCTCAGTTCCGGTTGCAGCGCTGTCAGAGGAACCCTTCGGCGACGCGGGACCCGCGCAGCGGGTACCGCTAGCAGTGGTGGTGATAATGAAGGCACAGAAAGTGAAGGCAAGCTCACAGGAGCTCTCAGGCACACAGCGAAGAAACAGTAGCCAGACAAGTAAGCACAGGAAACCGCTGTTAGAGGAGAGCAGGCGGCTTAATATCACGACTGACCAACCAGGGGAGGAGCCTGCAGGGAGAGCGTCCCAGCTGCTGACGATTGGTAGATTGTGGGCGCTCCTGGGACTTTGAGTCCTGCGCCCACAAACACGCTCGCAGCCCTGCAGGTCCTAGCTCCCAGAGTCTCAGTTCCGGTTGCAGCGCTGTCAGAGGAAGCCTTCGGCGACGCGGGACCCGCGCAGCGGGTACCGCTAGCAGTGGTGGTGATAATGAAGGCACAGAAAGTGAAGGCAAGCTCACAGGAGCTCTCAGGCACACAGCGAAGAAACAGCGACAAAGCGGCAGCAGCCAGACAAGTAAGCACAGGAAACCGCTGTTAGAGGAGAGCAGGCGGCTTAATATCACGACTGACCAACCAGGGGAGGAGCCTGCAGGGAGAGCGTCCCAGCTGCTGACGATTGGTAGATTGTGGGCGCTCCTGGGACTTTGAGTCCTGCGCCCACAAACACGCTCGCAGCCCAGCAGGTCCTAGCTCCCAGAGTCTCAGTTCCGGTTGCAGCGCTGTCAGAGGAAGCCTTCGGCGATGCGGGACCCGCGCAGCGGGTACCGCTAGCAGTGGTGGTGATAATGAAGGCACAGAAAGTGAAGGCAAGCTCACAGGAGCTCTCAGGCACACAGCGAAGAAACAACGACAAAGCGGCAGCAGCCAGACAAGTAAGCACAGGAAACAGGAGGCATCTTGTCGTTCATAAAGAGGTACGTATATATTATACTTTTACATACTGTTAAATTCCTTTGTGACTTGTTCCAAAACATCTAAAACGATAATAAAATGCAGCTCCCAAAAATCTGAAAGGACCCATTAAAGCATCTAAGAGCTCGGAAACGAGTACTCCAGTTGTACTACTTCCTGTACTCCTAAATGGTTTGTGAATCGGTCCATTTTCGCATAGTGAATAAAGCATGTTTGGCGGATTATGGACTGTTTGTTGCAAGTTGTTTGGCCTAAATATTTCTTGCAAATGCATTGCTAAGTCAGGGTGGTGATGTAGAAGATGGATCCTTCTGCAGTGGGCAGACTGCGTGGAGGTAAACTATACCACTAAAGTTCCTAACCACAGACCTTGATTTCCATCTCCCTGACCCCAAAAGTTCAGGCGCAAAACAGCTCGGCATAGCAGTATTTTCCAAGGAGGGGATGTCTCCTCAGATGGGGAGAAACTAAACATTCTTCTTTGTCTTATTTTAAAAGGGAAATATGGGTTCCGGACTCTAATCCAATATTCACTCATGATTTATAAAAGCAGGGGTGATTTACGAAAGTCATAAAGTGTGTCTTTTACACCTGCATACTATATATACAACACTTGCATTCACTGAAATACAAAATCTATTCTAAATAGCAGATGTAACCGCATGATATTTAACAAAAACACACAGAGTAAAACGCATTAGTGACAATTAAAATGATTGTGCATAGTTCAGAAATAAAAAATGCCTCTTTTTCACTCACGTGAAAATATATATATATATATTTTTGTAAAACTTTTTTTTAATCAGTACCAGCATATCAATCACATTACAGAGGAGTAAGAATAGGCTCACAGGTTGACAATAGGTTACATCAAGCAGTACGAAAAAATAGTCATTCTGAAGGTCTAGGGTGAGGTCATCTCCAATAGGGGAGAGGAGTGGCTGGCATATATCTCCACGATATGAATTCCACATGCCCCACACACGAGCCCACTTCTTAGGGCAACCACGGGCCACTTATACAGTTTTCTCTCTGAACATAGCCCAGTCTAAGTCTTTCTCCCAATCGCACACTTCCAGAGGCTGAGATGCTCCCCATCTCTGAGCCATGTTCTTTTTGGCAAGCATAAGTCCCAGAGTGGCCCACTGTAGTAAGCAATCGTGTAAGTCATTTGTCTCCCAAATATTCAATAGACATCTATGTGCGTTCAGGCTGAGTTGTGTAGACAGGACAGCATTCATAACATCACATACCCTACACCAGTAAGACTGAATATTATCACAGTACCAAATTATGTGAATGAAGGTACCAGTTTGGCCACACCCAAGTCTACAGTTTCCCTCCTCCATCCTCCCCATCCGCACCAGTTGGGGACCGGTCACATACACCCTATGGAGAATTTTGAGCTGGACAAGTCGGAGGCATGCCGGTATTGCCACGACTTTGGGCAAGGACACAGCCTCCTGCCATTCTTCGTCATCCATCTCAATTCCGTCACTGGACGACTTCTCCCGGAGCGGCTGGAGGGGGGGACAATGGACAACCCTGCCGGGTCCCTCGGCCTAGATCAAAGGTAGGGGATTTCTTGTTGTTGAGCACTACTTGGGCTAGTGGTTTAGGATATAAGAGCTGTACCCATCGAGCCAAACCCAAACTTTTCCAGTACCGCCCAGAGAAATGGCCCTTCAATGGTATCAAAAGCCATGGTGGCATCTAGGGAGACTATTACAGCTGGTCCCAAGATGGAAGCTACTCTACCCAGTTGACAGATTAAGCGCTGTATTACCATGCAGAATAAAACCAGATTGATCTGGATGGATTAGAGTCTCAATAACTGTGATCAGACGGTTGGCCAATAGTTTAGCCAAAATTTTGGGCTCCGCGTTCAGGAGGGAGATCGGTCTGTATGACCCACAGTCAGTACTAGGTTCCCCTCCTTGTGAATGTTGATAATGATGGCTGTTCTCTGATCTACTGGCAGGAGCCTTTTTTGCCTGGAGTCCTCATACATATCCCTTAAATAGGGGGACAGCCTATCTGGTTTGAGATTGTATAATTCAACCAGGAGCCCATTAGGGCTGTGAACTTACCCGATCTGATGGACTGTACCGCATTTGCTATTTCGTCATTGAACAAGTCACTGTTCAAAAAGTCACTGTCCTCTGCCTGAAGTATGGGCAGTGTAATGTCCGCTAACATCTGGCGGGAATCCTCCACTGAATAGGGAGCTACTGATGAGTGACCAGTGCTATAATGCTCAGCCAATTTGTCCACCATGGCTTGCAGGTCTGTAATAGAGCCCCCCCCCAGCAGAGCTCCCGCACTAAACGGCTTGCCCATTCCTTCTTATGCAACCATGCTATTAGTTTTCCAGCCTTGTCTCCCATCTTGTATATCCGTCCCTGCACAGCTCTTCCCAATGCCTTCGCCTGGTCAGTATCTAGTGCTCTGTATTCCTGCAGTCGGAGTGCTAAAGAGTGGAGCTCATCCTGCGTGACCTCTGATTCTAGGTCAGCTTCTAGTTGGCTAAATTCTGTCTCAATGGCTACCATCTCCCTATAGCAATCTTTCTTCTTACCCAAAATCAGGGAAAGTGCCTGGCCCCGAATCACTGTCTTGAAAGCTTCCCACAACACTTGCGGGGAGTCAACGGACCCTTCATTATCCTTAAAGTAGTCATCTATTGCCGCGAGGAGCGCTTTGCGAATTTTGGGATGTCTAAAGTACCATGGGTTGACGGGGGCCACCCTTCCCACCTGCTTATAGTTAAGAACCATGTGTAGTCAGAATGGTGAGTGGTCAGAGATGCCCCTGGCTAGGTGCTTAATCTCGTGGATAAGGGCTGCCTGAGACCTGGGGACCAAAAAATAGTCTATATGCGAGAGGCTCCCTTGTGCCCCTGATTGGAAGGTGTGCTGTGCCACATTTGGATAATAGGTCCGCCACCTTTCGACTAACCCCAAGGTCTCAGGAAATTCAGGCAGCCAACATGCTGCGGGGCTCAGAACCCGGGGGAGATGCCGGTCCAATTCACCAGAGACTACTGAATTGAAGTCCGCAACCAATATCAACAAACACTCCGGAATAGTAAGCAAGATGGACCCCAAATCCCTGAAGGTGGTGGCCTGGAGGCCAGGCGGCACGTAAACCGATAGGAACGTGATGTGGTGTCCCTCCCATGTGCCCGAGACCCCAACATAACGTCCCCGATCGTCTATCCAAGTTGAGCGCACCATCAGGGGAAGAGATTTTCTCACCATAACACCTACCCCCCTCGAACTGGATGTAAATCCCGCATGTGCAAACATTGTGTAGCCCCCTCTATGCAGGGCTTTGCATGCATTGCCAATGAGATGAGTTTCTTGAAGCAATACGACATCTGGGGCATGGCGCTTGATATACAGGAGAACAACACTATGCTTGATCTTATCCCCCAGCCCATTAACATTCCAGCTTAGCACCTTGATCCCTACGTCTCCCCGTGTAGCCAAGTATGATTTGGGGAAATCACTGCTCTCATCACAGGAACAGTAAAATGAATATCAAACTCCTCCATCGAAATAGGAATAAATGGTGCTGGTACAATGGGTAGAAACAAACCCAGGATCACAATTGCCCTGCTGAAATAATGAATTGTGTAAAAACATAACAACACACCCCCTCCCAACCACCCCCCACCCTGCTGCCCTGCACTCTGTGCCTAAAACTGCCAATGAAAAACTTGCAGAGTGCCTGTCACCCTCAAAAGAAATAAATAATGAAAAAAGGGCGAATTAAAGTGCTCTGTGTCCCTCCCCCCACCTAAACCAATTGGAGGTCCCCATGAAAGCAAGCGACTCAAATCTATATAGGACTACAGGCCCCCTCGCACAGAGACAGCAATCCACCCACCCAGGTCCAACTCTCTTCAGTACCCCGTTACGCAGTTCAAATGTAGCAAACAACCAGTTCTCTCCTTCAGGCAGGTCGACTGTCCCTGCTCTCCCTTTCGCCATGGATATATGGGCTCTTCCTCCCAAGATGATCAATCCAGTCTGCCATTGCCTCAGGTTGCTCAAAGAACCACGCTCTGCCCTCAGCCTCGACACGGAGCCGTGCCGGAATCAGCACAGAGTATTTCAGTCCCCTCTCTCTGAGGTCGCACTTCACAGAGAGGAACCCTCTGCACCCTCTGCATAAAGTCAGGGAAGAAGGAGATGTCTGCATTCTCGTAGCGAAGGGACGCCCCGATCTAGAGTTCTGGAGAATAACATCTCTGTCTTGATAATTCAAAACCCGAGCCAGCATGGGCTGTGGAGGAGCGCCTGGTTTGGGGCGGCCGCCCAGGACCCTGTGAGCCCACTCAATGACAAAAAACTTGCAGATGTTTGAGAATGAGATCCTGGACAAAGAGATCCGGGGATTGCTCCACCCATTTCTCCGGGACAACCAGAATGCAAATGTTATTGCACCGAAGACGGCCTTCATAGTCATCCAGCTGTAGGTCTGTGAATTTGCGGGATTCTTGGAGCTTGCGGACTTCCCCCTGTTGCTGCGAGACATCTCCAACAAGACTGGCAGCAGTTATTTCTACCTGTTTGACTTTTTCATTGACCTTCCCCAGGTCAGCTCTGATAAGTCTGATGTCAATCGCCATAGTGTCCATTTTGTGCTCCAGGGCCATGACATCCTTAAGTGAGAGTTCCTGTTCTTCTTCCGCCAGGCTCCGTTGGATGGAGTCCCTCGATAGTCTGTTCTGCTGTGCTTCTTTGGGGACCGTATACCGGTTAGGGCCGGGCGTAGTTTGCAAAGTAGTGCTACACGAAGCTACGCAAAGTGCACTTTGCACTACGCAAGATGCTGTTTTCAATGATTGCACAGTGCACTGTGCAATAATTGAAAATGGCATCTTGAACAGTGCGAGCTGTAGTTTTCTGCCGCTCGAGTAGATTTTTACTCGAGCGGCAGCTTTCTCAACAAGGACTGGTAGTTTCGCGTCGCGAGTGGTAGCGAGCATACGCGACAACTCGCAATGAGAAACCTGACCTCCCCACGTTGAGAATCTCGCCGGGAGGTTTATTTTCCACGCTCGTGATCGGCAACTTGATGTTGCTGATCGCGAACGAGGAAAAAGTCTCGTAGGAATGTCATTTTGCTTGCTCGCGGTTGCAAACTTGACTTTGAGGACCGCGAGCAAGCAAAAAATTACCGCTGCACTACGCTACGCTACACGTGTTTGCACTGTGCTACGTACAGTTTGAGTAGTAGTGCAAACCTCACAAACTATGCTAGAATAGCGTAGTGCTTTGCCCACGGTTAATACCGGTCCAGTTTGTTCATCTGCGTTGGCTTCGTCCCCCGGGACCCTGTGCCCTTAAAACGCTCCATGTTGATTTTACATGTCTGCTCCCAGCGAGCCAGGGGCTCCCAGGGTAGGGGGGTCACTCAGCTTCTCCCAGATCAGATCAAATGTGCCAGCCAGCGGGGGCCTCCAATAGTCAGAGCCAGGTGCTGGTGACCCAAACCTAGTTTTTAGCACCCACCGGGGGAGTGCGTCCAGATCAGTTCTCTCTGGCTGCAGTGATGCTGGGGGTCCGGATGTTCAGCTTGTAACAGGGCTCTAGGGCAGTATTGACTATTGTGCCCAGCTATGCACCCCGCACCGGGTACCCGTGGGGCCGTCCTTCCCTTTGATAGCCACTGCTACAGTTAGTGGGAGAATCCTGGCTGGCCCATCACCATCATACTGTACACCTCACGGCCCCCACTGTACCAATCAATAACTCCTGGGTACAGCAGTTGGGCTCGGTAAAGTCAGCGGTGGTCTGCTACTGCAATTTCAGTTGTCCCCGAGCATTAGAGTGAGATAAGGTCTACCGCTACTCATGGGCGCCATTTGCAAACTTGCGGCTGTTGCGCACTTTGCCCGCTGTAGGAACTGAGTCTCTCAGCCTCACCCGCACCTCTTTGCAGGCCTCCAGACACTACCGGGACCACGGGACCTCAGCCTCTGCTTCGCTGCGGGGCTCCGTCCAGACAGCGGCGCCGCCGTTAAGGATTGGCTCCGAGGGTCGCCGATGCGATCAGGCCCCTCTTCTGGATTCTTGGATCACGGTGGGTCCCGGCTCTGAACTTGCGAGCAGGCTGCACTGCTCCGGGGCCGTATATCCCGTCTCCACCTTGCGGGGCGAGTCAGGTGAAGGGGGATGGTGACTGCTGTTGTTCCGCCACATGGGGCCATCTTCGAATGGGACGGATATTCAGCCAGAATAGACGTGGGGAAGGGATGGGTATCAGAGCTTCACTGTACGCGGCCATCTTCGTTCGCCGTTTGGCCACGCCCCCGGTGGAAATATTTTCAATCACACTTTCCTCCTAACACCTTCTACATTGAGTAACCGGCTTGATGTGCTTCATTTCGTTCAAAGTCACTTACTCCAGCAAGTTTCACTAGTGAGTGAAGACCACTAAAGTAATGAGGACATGCATTAAAAATATTTGTAAAGACCCACAAAAACACGAAGGTGTGGGTGCATATCTCGCCTTGTAAGGAGCACCACTGTGCACCTGTCGAAAGCCCCTCGACTAAACCACTAAATCACTGCAACCTCTAGACCGAAAATGGGCTCATAGAGATAGATGCCAGCACATTGTTTTATTTTCTCAATGTCTCTTGAGACATGTCAAACTGCTGCTGTTCGCATTGCTTTCGGAATGAGTGTTAAACGTTGGCTAATTAGTGGTAAGATGTTGGCATTTGCATTTTAAAGGTTATTTCTTCTCTATCACCCAAAGGGATGTTTAAACCCTGATTGACTACAAGAAAAGAAATTCAGGAACTAAGGGGCCCATTAGGATAGCGGGCGGATCGCCCCCGCTGGGCTGGCGGAAGTCACCACCGGCTTGGCGGGGGGCGATCCGCCCGCCATCCTAATGGGCCCCTTAGTTCCTGAATTTCTTCAAAGACCCCCGCCATATTAGGATGGCTGGGGGGGTCTGTGGCGGACGGAAAGATCATCTGCCGCTTTTCCGCTGGTTGACTCATCGACCGGGCGGAAAACATGGGTAATATGGTAGCGATGTCTGCAAGACACCGCCATACATATTAGGATAACAGCGGAGACCAGCCTTGAAAGGCATGTGGTCTTTGCCTTTGGGAGCCCGTAGCGGGCCCCCAGTAATTTAGGGGGTGGGGTGAACACATTGCCATGGACAAAGTGGCAGGCACCGTTCGGTGCCTGTCACCTTCTGCATGCCAATGCACAACATGCATTCCCAGCATTGTGGTGAGCGGTGCTGTGAGCACCACCCGCACACAATGCCGGCAATAGGGGATGCCACCGCCACGGTGGCATCCTAACTGTAGGTGCAGGACCTCCGTACCCCTTGCGGATGGTCCCGCATTCCCTTACAGTGGCGGGCAGACTTTATCGTAAGTTTTATTTTTACATTTCACAATTTTGTCAAGTGGTGCTATAAATAATGAAATATGATGTAATCAGCGTTTCCTGGTTTCTCAGACAACAGCATGTCCTATTGTGGGGCTCGCAGTTTTGCTTTTAACAATGTTCTTATAGGTGTAGAACACCAGCATGCTAAGTGCTGTTGGCTTAAATGTCAGAATTGGCTAAATGAGTTATACATAATTTGGAGCCATTAGTCAGCTTTGTGAAGTCCATACACAAAGCACTGGTTTAACCCCACAGGTAGCCTGGCAGACAGGATGGGGTTTAAAGGGATCCTTGTGTACTTAAGGGTGTTTCTTTGAAGACACCCAAAGGCACTTTTAGGTATAAGTACTGGGCCTCTGACCCTCTGGAAATCAGACACTGGATCTTGAAGTGAACCACTGTCAGAAGGACTCCTGTGCCACTTAAATGTCTCAACTTGACTGCTTTTCTTGAAGGACTGATTTTCTGCTTGTCGCCCTGCTGCCTGCTGCTCCCTGACTGCTGGAAGGAGACCTGCACTCTGCCTTTCCTCCAAGTGATCTCCAAGGGCTTGTTGGCTTGCCTCCAGTTTTCTGAAGTCTCAGGGGGTGCACAGTCAAAATATCGACTACAAAATATCGACTGGACACAATATCGAGTTTTAAATATCGAATGCACAAAATATCGACTGGACAGAATATAGACATCAAAAATATCGTTATTAAGGTAAGTAATGTAATATCGAT
Source organism: Lissotriton helveticus (assembly GCF_964261635.1). Classification (NCBI taxonomy): domain Eukaryota; kingdom Metazoa; phylum Chordata; class Amphibia; order Caudata; family Salamandridae; genus Lissotriton; species Lissotriton helveticus. The sequence goes on from NC_136068.1 coordinate 791,787,572, forward strand.
TGTTAAAAATATAGACATTTAAAATATCGAAGTATATAATATAGTTTAATAAAATTATCGAATTTTTGATAATATCGAAATTTTTATAGTGATATTTATGTCATTATGTGTGTTAAAAGTGTGTATTTATGTTATAAATAATTTTAATTAATGAAATATTTATTTTTTAATTTTTGCGTAATTTAATTCTGTAGCGGGTTGTGGGTTTATAGGGGAATAGGGTGGGAAGTAATTTATTTATAATTAATTAAATATGTAAATTTGTTTATTGTTATTCATTTTTAATTACTTGTTAATTAATTTATATTTGGTAATTAATTAACTTTTAATTTTCAAATAATTGTAATTAATTGATTAATTGCTAATTATGTTAATTTTACTAATTTATTTTCTGTAGCGGGTTGTGGGTTTATAGGGGAATAGGGTGTGAAGTAATTTAATTATAATTAATTAAATATGTAAATTTATTTATTGTTATTCATTTTTAATTATTTGTTAATTAATTTATATTTGGTAATTAATTAACTTTTAAATGGCAATTAATTTTAATTAATTGATTAATTGCTAATTGTATTAATTTAATAAAAAAAATTCTGTAGGGGGTTGTGGGTTTATAGGGGAATAGGATGGGAAGTAATTTATTTATAATTAATTAAATAAAACAACTTTTTTAATTGTATTTAATTAGAATTTATTGTAAATTAATTTTTAAATGTGAAATTATTAATTGTTAATTTGTAATTAATTTGTATTAATAGTTAAATAATTGTAATAAATAATTTTGATTTGTAATTTTAATTGATTAATTATTATATTATATTACATTCGTAATTACTTTTAATTAATTTTTGATAGATATTAATTTATATTTATTGAAATAATATATGAAGTATTTAATTTCCCTACTGTTGCACCTACTGGAGTGGGAATAGTAATTTTTACCCCTACGCTATCCAACGCTTTCCCTACTGTTGCACCCATTGGAGTGGGAATAGTAATTTTTACCTCTACGCTATCCAACACTTTCCCTACTGTTGCACTCTTTGGAGTGGGAATAGTAATTTTAACCCCTACGCTATCCAACGCTTTCCCTACTGTTGCACCCACTGGAGTGGGAATAGTAATTTTTACCTCCACGCTATCCAACGCTTTCCCTACTGTTGCCCTCTTTGGAGTGGGAATAGTTATTTAAACCCCTACGCTATCCAATGCTTTCCCTACTGTTGCACTCTTTGGAGTTGGAATAGTAATTTTTACCCCTACGCTTTCCAACGCTTTCCCTACTGTTGCACTCTTTGGAGTGGTAATAGTAATTATTACCCCTACGCTATACAACGCTTTCCCTGCTGTTGCACCCACTGGAGTGGGAATAGTATTTTTTACCCCTACGCTATCCAACGCTTTCCCTACTGTTGCACCCACTGGAGTGGGAATAGTAATTTTAACCTCTACGCTATCCAACGCTTTCCCTACTGTTGCACCCACTGGAGTGGGAATAGTAATTTTTACCTCTACGCTATCCAACACTTTCTCTACTGTTGCACTCTTTGGAGTGGGAATAGTAATTGAAACCCCTACGCTATCCAATGCTTTCCCTACTGTTGCACTCTTTGGAGTGGGAATAGTAATTTTTACCCCTACGCTATCCAACGCTTTCCCTACTGTTGCACCCACTGGAGTGGGGATAGTATTTTTTACCCTTACGCTATCCAACACTTTCCCTACTGTTGCACCCACTGGAGTGGGAATAGTAATTTTAACCCCTACGCTATCCAACGCTTTCCCTACTGTTGTACTATTTGGAGTGGGAATAGTAATTTTTACCGCTACGCTATCCAACGTTTTCCCTACTGTTGCACCCATTGGAGTGGGAATAGTAATTTTTACCTCTACGCTATCCAACGCTTTCTCTACTGTTGCACTCTTTGGAGTGGGAATAGTAATTTAAACCCCTACGCTATCCAACGCTTTCCCTACTGTTGTACCCACTGGAGTGGGAATAGTATTTTTTACCCCTACGCTATCCAACACTTTCCTTACTGTTGCAGCCACTGGAGTGGGAATAGTCATTTTTACCCCTACACTATCCAACACTTTCCCTACTGTTGCACTCACTGGAGTGGGAATAGTAATTTTAACCCCTACGCTATCCAACGCTTTCCCTACTGTTGCACCCACTGGAGTTGGAATAGTAATTTTTACCCCTACGCTATCCAACGCTTTCCCTACAATTGCACTCTGTGGATTGGGAATAGTATTTTTTACACTTATGCTATCGTACAGTAATAATATTGGATATTATTTAATTATATTATGTTAATATATATATATGTTTTAACAAATATGATTGTAATTTTTTTTATAACTTTCATTAATTATTTAATTATTATAAGTCAATTTAAGTATTTTTAAGTATATTTTAGTCATACATTTTTAATTTTGATTTAATTTAACACTGTTTTTAATAAAGTCGATATTTTTTAAAACTATATTTTTGTAAACGATATTTTGTACTCGATATTTTTGTACTTACCTGTTTGTAGATACAAACTCGATATTTTGTCTGTAGATATTTTTTCCTCGATATTTTTGCTAGTCGATATTCTGTCAATCGATATTATTTCAGTGATCCGTCTCAGGGACACCGAAGAGTTCCAGCAATTCTGCTTGTGTATTCTGTCTTCTGTGAGTCGTACCCTTGCTTGGGGTTTCCCCTCAAAGTTCTGGGCCTCAGAAGTAGGTTCTGCACCTGTTGTCTTCAAAACCGACACATCTTCACCAATGCGCACATCAGAACTGATGCATCACCTTTTGACGCCGAGACAGAGCTTGTTCAACAGCAGAGGTTCTACAGCCTGCTGGGCCTCACGACAATGATCTCCGCCGCTCGGTGATCACTCATTGCCTTCACTTCAGTATAGCTCGATGACAACCAAGTGACCTGACTGCGTGGAAAAGATTTGTGTAATGTGTCCTCAGCACTGAGGCTTTGCTCCATCCCAGGTACTTTCTCAGCGGGCCCTGCATGGGTCGCGTAGCCAGCCTGCCCTCCATCGTGGTCGGCCTGAACTTTGGATTTGCACTGGTCCAGCGTAACCTCAAGTAACACTTTGATCGTTAGTGGCTTCTAAGCACTATTTTTGCATTCAATTTTTTTAAATTCATATCTTGACTTGTACAGATTGGATTTTTGTTGGTTTGGTCTTATTGTGCTCAGATAAATATTCTCTATTTTACTAAGCCCATGTGGAGCCTTTTTGTGGTGTGTTGAACACATACTTTACACACAGCCTCTTTAGATAATCCTGACTGCTCTGTGCCAAGCTACCAGAGGGGGAACACATGTTATCTTTTAATGTGTATCTAGCTTACCCTGACTACAGTGGTGTTCACTGCCTGGCTTGGGTGCATACTTTAGTCACCCAGGAATCCCAATTCTAGCAAGACTCCAGAATATTTTCCTAAACATAACAGTGTTGGGCTTTTTTCACTTGGGAAGCAATTACGATTTCGTTATTTTACTGCCCAACAATGATGGCTGAGAAAACATTCCAAGAAATATTATGAATGGAAAAGGAACGTGGCTGGATGAAAAGCTGACATTTTGAATAGGTAACTGTGAGAAACTGGGTTGTTTGTTAAGGGGGTGAACTTCTCTTGAAGCAACAGCCACAGTCCTTGTCAGGATGACCCACAAAATTCACAAAATTAACCTATGCTCATCCTTCTAGTAGTTTGACACAAAAACAGTCAGCTTTAACTTAGAGGCAAAATAAAGTATTTACTTAAAAGCACTAAACGCCACTCGTGAATGTCTGGTTGTGAAAATCCGGGTGAAATTCACACGTTCAGGCCGGCTGCACTGGATACAGGGCCCAGGTTAGTCATGCTGAAAAAGTTACCTTCTAAAGTCCAGCAAGAAGAGTTCAGTTCATGGTGGAAGAGGAGGTGAAGAGCAGGCAAAGTGTAATGCATGATCACCACTGTTGTGCAAAGAGCTGTTTGGGGATCACAGATGGTCGTCACTGTATCACAAAGATCCTGTCAGATGTTGTGATGGGTTGTTGCTGGAAATTTGGGTTGGTGGTAAACATGGAATGATTGATGCTGTGACGCAAAGTGCAGATCTTGCATTCTCGGTCTTCACAGGCAGTCGCTGTAGCATGAAGAGTTTTGCATCGACAGGCGGCAAGACGTTCTCATTTATTGACCCTTTTGCTGTCACAAAGAGCTGAGAACTTCAGGATTATTCCTTTTCTTCAAGGAGTACCCCCAAATAATGCCACACCTAGAGTCTAGGACCTGGGAGGCACCTCTTCGGAATCAATAACTCACTCCAGCAAATGGCAGCAAGGCCCAGGCAGATCCAGTTGCAGTGGATCAGCTTTGCAGATGCAGAGAGGCCTCTTAAGCTTGCTGTGTCCCTGTAGCTCAGAACAAGAGGTCAGTCAGGTGACCCTTGGAGTCACTTCAGCCTAGGATGAAGGTTTCAGGTCCAGTCTTTCTTCTAAGAGAGTAGGGCAGGTTCTTCAGCAGCATGGTAGTTTTCTGGCAACAGGGCAGTCCATCTTCTGTAGTATCCACAGGTCCAGTGTACTTAAGAATGTGTTTAGTGGTCCCATTTTCAGACCTACTGCTCCCTTTGAAGAGGGGGAAACTTCTAGATGTTTTGACCTACAGAGGTGTCTGGAATTTCTTGACTCCCTGCCATGGTCTCAGTCTGTCTGGGTGCACAATAGGCTAGCGTTAATTCCTTTGTGAATGTGAGTTCAAGTGTGGTAGGTGAAAGCTCAGCTTCTCCATCAAGCCAGAATGGTCCCTCCTGCCAACACCCAGACCTTCTATTGTGATACTGTCTAAGAGGAATACACAAAGGCTAACTGTTAACTACACACAGTCATGTGACTCAGGAACAGGCTGCAGGCACCAAGTGGCTAGGACTAGAAAATGGCAACTTTCTACAAGTGGCATTTTCAGAACTGAAACTTGAAATTCGATTTTACCATTACAGAGGGTTTTGAATTATAATTCCTGAGTGTAAGAAATTGAGTTGTTGGTTGACTGGGGTACAGGCTCTGGTCATGCAGCTGATGGAGCGAGATTTAGAAATAAATGTATTTCAACTCACAAAGTTAATCTCCCATAATAGATAATAATACTAATAAAGTGTCCGGTGAAATATTAACCAACTTAGTTTAAAATTGCAGAACACTACATGCGGGATACTAATATATGTGCTCATTTATGTGCTTTTGTTGCAAATGCATGTGTGTGTATAATAAATAAACTAATTTTTTTTATCGTCTTTGTCAGTATTAAATGCGGCTGAATTATAATTGCATGTGCTTATTTCTATGTGCTCACGTTTTGTTTTTCGGTCTTTAATAAGTTGCACAAATCTGTTTGTTGCTTCGTTTGCTTTTGCTAGGTAACATAGATTAATGGGTAATTATTAGCAAAGGTGGGTGGGTAACCGAACAAACTTTATTTCTCACATTAATTGATGTTTTGTGTTTGTTTATGCATTAGTTTTGAGAGTGGGCCTAAAGAAGATGGCTGCCAATACTGCAGCCTTCGAGACTTGACCAGAGCAGTATTTTCACTCATGCGCGGTACATTTCTGCTGAGCTGATATTTTCTATGCAGAAGAAATCCTGGTCGTATCAAATCTGTTCCTTGGTGGCTTTGTCAAGGACAGGATATGGCGGAACCTGCCAAGATTAAGAGACGAGAGTTCCTCCTCGGGAAATGTAACTTTTTGAGGAAGCAAAGAGGATGGTAAAGCTATGAACAATAAGGGCAAAGATGAAGACCCGGACTTGGTCATGAGCGTGTGACCTCATTGTGGACTGTCGTGGCTTGACCAATGAAATATCCGGATTAATAGAAAAAAATATACGCTGCTGTTACTTTAGTTAGTTAGAAAGGTATAAAAACTGACCCCTTGGGAGGGAGAGCGCGCTTGCTGCTCATCTTCTCCTGAGACTGAGACGTGCTGTTGGACTTTTCCTTGGACCATGTAAGAATCAATAGGACTAATGACTTTAACTTTATTCTTTAGGTAAAGTGCGTTTTAGACAGGGATGTTAGGGTTTAGGTAATGAAAAACTGTTTATTCAATTCTAAAAGCTAACTGATTTTATTTATGACTGTCAATACTTTTGCTAAATCCTCTAAAATGATAATGCTTGAATAAAAAGATATTAATAAAAATGCACTTTCCTTGAATAATAGTAAATACAATAAGATTCTTAAACTACAAGCTGGCCTTGTTATTTATGAGTTTTAGGTTACCATTAGCAGATTCATTCGCCTAAGTAGCTTAATTAAAATGCAAAGTTTTATATAACCATGGTGAAAACATCATACTGCAGTTGTATATAAATGTGTATATAATTTGTGAATAGGTTTTATTAATTAGGTCACATGATTCAGTTGCTCAAAATATGTCATGTTAGTTTATGGGCCTTGTGAATGATTTATGATTAATGGTGAATATTGTGGAGTAGGGTAGCGTTGCTTATGGCATATTTTCTATAGGGGCGCTGGATCACAGCAAACACAATCCTTGTCAGGGTAAGGCACAAGCAAACCCCGAATTAACTTTCTCTCAACCCCTAGGTAGCATAGAGCAGTCAGGCTTAGAAGCAATACGGAAAGTATTTTTGCAACACTTCAAACAGTAAAACAGTGAACCCCTCCACAAAAGGAACCCACAATGGGTTTAGAAGAAAAAAGTATGTTTTAAGTAAATAAAGCAAGACCAACATGATATAAACCCAAATAGCAGAACTGAAGATATTGAATTTTATGATTTTAGAGGAAGAAGCACCAAAAAGCACGAAGTGCCACTGGGGATATCTGGTCGCATTGGACTGGGGCAAAGTCACAAGTTCAAGCCCACCATGATGAAGCATGAGCTGGCTACAGGGAGTCTGTTAGGCCTTCTGAACTGACTACCTTAAATAATGGTTGTGGAGATTTCATAGAGTTGTGGAGAGGAGTTGGCCTAACGGCTAGGGCGCTCGACCTCGGACTTGGGGAACTGGGTTCGAGTCTCGGTAACGATGCCAAACATTCTGGGCAAATCACTTAATCTTCCCGTGCCTACCAAAAATGAATGTGTGTCCTCATGTAACGTAACGTGTGCTATGTAAAGCGCTCCGATACCTGCTTTGGTTCGGGTCAAGTTTGTGCTATATAAAACTCTGCAAAAAAAAAAAATCCTTGTTGAAGATGTGTTGCACAGCTGAAGCTATGCATTGATTCTGAGAAGCGACAAGGCTGCATTTAGAGGTAAATTTGCATCATCGTCAAGGATCCCACCAATATGGTTTACAGTGCAATTGCGCAGCGTGCAGCTAGGAATGCGTCAGTTCTGAGGAGGTGTGAGGCGGTAATGCAGAGACCCGCATCATCATCGAGGCTGCCATCAACAAGAGATACAAGGACCTGGGCTGGGGATGCACCGCATGGCCGATGCATCGGTTCCGAGGACTGTGGTTCGGGATGCAGGTCTTTGCAATGGGTCCAATCCATGAAGCATCATCAATGCATTGATTCTGATCAGGAATGTGTTGCTCAGCTGAGGTGAAGTGTCAGTCCTGCTCAGGGATGTGTCGCGCAGCAGAGAAGATAGATCGATTTTGCTGTTAGGCCAACTGAAGTGGTGTAGTTTGAGGTCCTTCTTTTATACACACTTGTGCCTTTAAAGTGGGGGGAAGCTTCCAGAGGCTTGCCTTTGAAGTGCAAAGATGCCTTTCCTTTCCTGCCCTGGCTCTAGACGTACTACAGGGGTTATCAGCTCTTTGCTGGGAAAGAACACAGCCTATTCAGGTGTAAGTGAGTCTGATCCCAGCTCCTCTCTCCCATCCTGCTTGCGGTGGCCCATGCACTCACACCTAAGCTCCCATTGTGTGTGGCTGTCTAGGAAGAATACACAAAGCCCAACTGCAAACTACACCTAGTCATGTGATCAGAGACAGGGTGCAGATTTTAAATGGCTAAGGCAAGAATGTGCCACCTTTATAAAAGTAAATGCAAACACAACAGTGATGGACAGAATGTGGATCAATGTCACACATTCACCCCAGTCCAAAGATCTGGGCCCAAATCCATCCTTTTTCCACTCCACACCACCCTGGGTTAGACAATGGCGATATGAAATCAGCGCTGACCCTGTGCCCCATGGGAACAGTCCAGTCCGAACTACAAAAGCCATGTCCTTCCCAGAACGGAAACAAGCATCCGAGGACCGGCCCGGTTTCAAGGTAACACCTCTCATCAGCCCGGCTAGCTTGATTCCAGTGGTGTGGAGTGCCTGGGACTCACGTCTGAGCATCCCCAATACACTTAGAGCGGTAATTGCAAACACAACAGTGATGGACAGAATGTGGATCAATGTCACACATTCACCCCAGTCCAAAGATCTGGGCCCAAATCCATCGTTTTTCCACTCCACACCACCCTGGGTTAGACAATGGCGATATGCAAATCAGCGCTGACCCTGTGCCCCATGGGAACAGTCCAGTCCGAACTACAAAAGCCATGTCCTTCCCAGAACGGAAACAAGCATCCGCGGACCGGCCCGGTTTCGAGGTAACACCTCTCATCAGCCCGGCTAGCTTGATTCCAGTGGTGTGGAGTGCCTGGGACTCACGTCTGAGCATCCCCAGTACACTTAGAGCGGTAATTGCAAACACAACAGTGATGGACAGAATGTGGATCAATGTCACACATTCACCCCAGTCCAAAGATCTGGGCCCAAATCCATCGTTTTTCCACTCCACACCACCCTGGGTTAGACAATGGCGATATGCAAATCAGCGCTGACCCTGTGCCCCATGGGAATAGTCCAGTCCGAACTACAAAAGCCATGTCCTTCCCAGAACGGAAACAAGCATCCGAGGACCGGCCCGGTTTCGAGGTAACACCTCTCATCAGCCCGGCTAGCTTGATTCCAGTGGTGTGGAGTGCCTGGGACTCACGTCTGAGCATCCCCAGTACACTTAGAGCGGTAATTGCAAACACAACAGTGATGGACAGAATGTGGATCAATGTCACACATTCACCCCAGTCCAAAGATCTGGGCCCAAATCCATCGTTTTTCCACTCCACACCACCCTGGGTTAGACAATGGCGATATGCAAATCAGCGCTGACCCTGTGCCCCATGGGAACAGTCCAGTCCGAACTACAAAAGCCATGTCCTTCCCAGAACGGAAACAAGCATCCGAGGACCGGCCCGGTTTCGAGGTAACACCTCTCATCAGCCCGGCTACCTTGATTCCAGTGGTGTGGAGTGCCTGGGACTCACGTCTGAGCATCCCCAGTAAACTTAGAGCGGTAATTGCAAACACAACAGTGATGGACAGAATGTGGATCAATGTCACACATCCACCCCAGTCCAAAGATCTGGGCCCAAATCCATCGTTTTTCCACTCCACACCACCCTGGGTTAGACAATGGCGATATGCAAATCAGCGCTGACCCTGTGCCCCATGGGAACAGTCCAGTCCGAACTACAAAAGCCATGTCCTTCCCAGAACGGAAACAAGCATCCGAGGACCGGCCCGGTTTCGAGGTAACACCTCTCATCAGCCCGGCTAGCTTGATTCCAGTGGTGTGGAGTGCCTGGGACTCACGTCTGAGCATCCCCAGTACACTTAGAGCGGTAATTGCAAACACAACAGTGATGGACAGAATGTGGATCAATGTCACACATTCACCCCAGTCCAAAGATCTGGGCCCAAATCCATCGTTTTTCCACTCCACACCACCCTGGGTTAGACAATGGCGATATGCAAATCAGCGCTGACCCTGTGCCCCATGGGAACAGTCCAGTCCGAACTACAAAAGCCATGTCCTTCCCAGAATGGAAACAAGCATCCGAGGACCGGCCCGGTTTCGAGGTAACACCTCTCATCAGCCCGGCTAGCTTGATTCCAGTGGTGTGGAGTGCCTGGGACTCACGTCTGAGCATCCCCAGTACACTTAGAGCGGTAATTGCAAACACAACAGTGATGGACAGAATGTGGATCAATGTCACACATTCACCCCAGTCCAAAGATCTGGGCCCAAATCCATCGTTTTTCCACTCCACACCACCCTGGGTTAGACAATGGCGATATGCAAATCAGCGCTGACCCTGTGCCCCATGGGAACAGTCCAGTCCGAACTACAAAAGCCATGTCCTTCCCAGAACGGAAACAAGCATCCGAGGACCGGCCCGGTTTCGAGGTAACACCTCTCATCAGCCCGGCTAGCTTGATTCCAGTGGTGTGGAGTGCCTGGGACTCACGTCTGAGCATCCCCAGTACACTTAGAGCGGTAATTGCAAACACAACAGTGATGGACAGAATGTGGATCAATGTCACACATTCACCCCAGGCCAAAGATCTGGGCCCAAATCCATCGTTTTTCCACTCCACACCACCCTGGGTTAGACAATGGCGATATGCAAATCAGCGCTGACCCTGTGCCCCATGGGAACAGTCCAGTCCGAACTACAAAAGCCATGTCCTTTTCACCCCGAGTGGGCTGGGTATGCTCAGACGTGAGTCCCAGGCTCTCCACACCACTGGAGTCAAGCTATCCAGGCTGATGAAGGCTGATAGCCAGAAACCGGTCCTTGGATGCTTGATTCCGGTCTGGGAAAGACATGGCTTGGTAGTTCGGACTGGACTGTTCCCACGAGGCACAGGGTCAGAGCTGATTTGCATTTAGCCAGTGTCTAACCCAGGGTGGTGTGGAGTGCAAAAAAACGATGGATTTAGGCCCAGATCCTTGTACTGGGGTGAATGTATGACATTGTTCTACATTCTGTCCATCAACTGTGTTTTTTTGCAATTTTCACCCCGAGTGGGCTGGGTATGCTCAGACGTGAGTCCCAGGCTCTCCACACCACTGGAGTCAAGCTATCCTGGCTGATGAAGGCTGATAGCCAGAAACCGGTCCTTGGATGCTTGATTCCGGTCTGGGAAAGACATGGCTTGGTAGTTCGGACTGGACTGTTCCCACGAGGCACAGGGTCAGAGCTGATTTGCATATAGCCAGTGTCTAACCCAGGGTGGTGTGGAGTGCAAAAAAACGATGGATTTAGGCCCAGATCCTTGTACTGGGGTGAATGTATGACATTGTTCTACATTCTGTCCATCAACTGTGTTTTTTGCATTTTTCACCCCGAGTGGGCTGGGTATGCTCAGACGTGAGTCCCAGGCTCTCCACACCACTGGAGTCAAGCTATCCAGGCTGATGAAGGCTGATAGCCAGAAACCGGTCCTTGGATGCTTGATTCCGGTCTGGGAAAAACATGGCTTGGTAGTTCGGACTGGACTGTTCCCACGAGGCACAGGGTCAGAGCTGATTTGCATATAGCAAGTATCTAACCCAGGGTGGTGTGGAGTGCAAAAAAACGATGGATTTAGGCCCAGATCCTTGTACTGGGGTGAATGTATGACATTGTTCTACATTCTGTCCATCAACTGTGTTTTTTGCACTTTTCACCCCGAGTGGGCTGGGTATGCTCAGACGTGAGTCCCAGGCTCTCCACACCACTGGAGTCAAGCTATCCAGGCTGATGAAGGCTGATAGCCAGAAACCGGTCCTTGGATGCTTGATTCCGGTCTGGGAAAGACATGGCTTGGTAGTTCGGACTGGACTGTTCCCACGAGGCACAGGGTCAGAGCTGATTTGCATATAGCCAGTGTCTAACCCAGGGTGGTGTGGAGTGCAAAAAAACGATGGATTTAGGCCCAGATCCTTGTACTGGGGTGAATGTATGACATTGTTCTACATTCTGTCCATCAACTGTGTTTTTTTCCACCTTTATAAAAGTGGCAGTTTTAGAATCATAATTTAAAATCCGACTTCACCAAAAGTTGGGATTAAAAATGAGCATTCCAGAGACACCAAACTTGAATCAATTACATCTTCCCAGTTGAAAATGATGTTTATAAATGGTAATAAGGTAATACCAATATTATCCTATGGGAGAGATAAACTTTTCAGTAGTGAAAACATTAAGAGTTTTTCACTACTAGCACATTTGAAATTTAAAAGTGCATGTCCTCTTTTTTACATACATTGCACCCTGCCCCCTGTTCTGTCCAGGGTCTACCCTAGTGGTCACTGGTCTAACAAGAGATTCTTATCTTAATTTCATTCCACCGTAGGATTTGCGCCAAATTGGCCTTATTCATGTGCTTCTAATACATTTGTACAAAATGTCCCAATCAGCATTTTGATGTACTAATCCATCAGTGTCTTATTTAGCGCTATATGCTCCTAAACTAGACTATGTGGAATTTTAGTTACCCCCCAGCAGTGTCTGTATTTGAGCATTCCACAGTAATGTTATTTGGTTGTCGGGGTGGACGTACCTGCTGAAAGAAGTGCTGGTGCATCTTCTTCTGTACTCTCAATATTTTGTCATGTGTGCTGCTTTTGTCACCAAGGTGCTTTCCAGCAAATTTTCTGGTGGGTGCTGTTCCTTTTTGGTTGCTAATTGGTAGGTAGCTTCATCTAGTTATGATAATGTGTTAAAACAAAATGTTTGCATTCAAACATTTTTTTGCAGTTCTTCTACAGTGCTTATACATTTCTGTTTTTTATACCATATGTTGTGCTGAAACTTCCTCTTTTATCATATCTAGCTCTTTTGATGAACATGTCTATCTGTGCCTCCGCTGAACATATAAATTAATTTTAATAAAGGAGTATATGTGTGTGTGTGCAATGAATGGGGATGTACTGCTCAGTGTTAAACACACATTTAAAGAATTGGGATATAAAAAGACATAAAAATCCAGCTCATATGTGTCTAATGCTAAAAAAATGGAAAATACATTTTTAGGAAATACATATTTGAATAAAATTGCTAAATCTAATAAAATATTTTGATGTAGGGTATCACCAAGATAATTGTCATTAAGAAAACCCGCGCCGTGTAATGAAATCTCAGTTGTATTGGCATTCTGTTTAACGAGGCTTGAGCATTAATATAAAATATGCAGAACTACAAGCACTTTCAAAATACTTTCATCTTCCGGAAGAAAAGAGAGAAGAAGAATTTATCTTGTGTGGTTCCTGAAAATATATAACAATTGGTTCAACATAGATGCAATTGTACGCTAGTCATTAAGTGTGCCAAAAAGAACCATAAAGCTTGCCACAAGAAGCTTTATGGTTTAAGTTTTGACCATTAAATTAGAACGTCAGTAGAATCAAAGGTGTCCTGAGATGGATGTTTATCAAGCTCTCTTTTGCTGCATCGCGTTTCTTTTTTCTGCTCATGCTCTTCCTTTTCTGTCACACATAGATTGTGATCTCTAGGTCACAGGTCTACAGCATTATGGCTGTCCATCTGCAGGAAAGATTGCAGTAGGTACATTTCTTTTCGTTCAGTGTATTAATCAAGCGTGACCCTGACAGCACACCAGTCTTTGAATAACACAGCTGATGTGCAGAACGGTTTTCTTTTTAGTTAAATCAAACCAGCCTTTCACGTTCCTTGAAAATTCCCACTGTGAAAGAGAAGAGGAAAAAAAGAGAAAATACGTCAGTCATTGTCCATGGCCAACTCCTTGACCAACTGATCCCTCCACATTTCCTTACCTATGACATTAACCTGTGAAACAGAAACATTGATTTTTTTATACCATTCATTGCGAAATAACCAGCTCCCTTAACACCCCCTGCTTCATTTCCCACTTAAAACCTAACTTCACTTGCCTATGAAGGAACAGTACGGTTGTCAGGATATGCCTCCCCCATTTGTGACCACCTACTTCATAGCTCTCTCTTGAAGATAGTTACCCTCCTAATACCTTCCACTTCTTGCACCATCTGTGCAAGGGTAAATGGGCATAATTAGAAAAAAAACATGCAGCGCACTTGTCACCTTGCTGCGCAGCGTGACAAGTAAAGGGCAGGAACGCCTTGGGGCAGATTTACGTTAACTGGCGCATCCCCAGGGATGTGCCAGTTAATGTGCGCCACAGTGCGCCACAGCTCCGCCACCCATGGTGCACCGCATTTACAATGCGGTGCACCATGGTGCAAGGCAGGGAAGATGCGTGACGCATCTTTCGGCGTACGGGCGGCGCATTGCTGGAGTCATGTCACAAGTGCGACATGACTCCAGCAATGCACAGGGGCCACCCCTACATTGCATGGTGCATCACCCTTACGCCTGCTTCAAGCAGGCATAAGGAATTGACGTAGAAAGTGACTCAGTGAAATCTTGTAGATTTCACTGAGTCACTTTCCAGGGGCGTTCCTGCGACGGAACGCCCACCCCTGCACCGTAACGCCTACATGAAACCTGACGCAGGTTTCATGTGGCACAAGGCCTTACACCGTGACGCATCTCCATAGATGCGTCACGTTGTAAATGCCTCTTAGGGATGCGCCACGTTTACGCCGCCTTGCGTGACGCAACAGCGGCGTAAACGTGGTGCAAGGGCCTCATAAATCTGCCCCCTTGTATTTAAAAGAATACTGTGCATTCCTGCCTTTTTCCCTATGCAAGCGCCAGTTTGGCTGCCTAGCTCCAACGCAGGCACCCTTGCACCTTGGTGCAAGCATGGCTGCGTTGTAAGCAAGATAGTTTTTTTGCAGGAAGGGGCACTTTCCTGCACAAAAACAGTAATGAGGGGCATATTCCTCTTTCCTTGTGTGCTGCATTGTGCAGCACACATAAAAAGAGGAGGTAACGAGGAGAAATTAAGATATTTCTCCTTGTTTTGCCTCCCGTGAAAAGACGTACCTTTTTGGGGCATTCCCAGTAATACCATTTTAGGAAAACTGGGACTATCACTACTTTTGGAACAGATTTCTGTCTATTTTGATATTCCCAAAGGTTTCATGGAATGCTCGAGGAAGTCTGTGTCAGTCAAAGCTTTGCCAGAGTACGAAAATGTCAGAATTTGGTCCAGGCAGATTCCACCTGGGTGAACAATGCTGCACATGAAAGTAATGAATAACATGTGAAGAGGGTCAATTATTTTTCTTTTCCTTGCTTAAACAAATGCAATTACAAGGCTCATGAAAAATATATCTTCGGGAAGAAAGTAATAAAGAAAAATACTTAACATCTTGTTCTGCTTTGTACCTCCAGATATGTAATAATTGGTTGAGCTAAGAAGCTCAACTACTGTTAGTATCTAAAAGGACAATGAAGCCATGAAGTTCGCCTTGCTTTGATTGGTTGATTGTGAAACCTTATTAAGTACAAGTAATGGGGTAATTTGTTTATTAATCTATTCTCAAACACACATAATGCAGATTCTGACAGTGCCTTTTGCAATTAACCTAATGGTAAACATTTGAACATTGATAAATTGATTCTATGTACTGAAAGAATATTTTCCATAATGCAGTATACTTAAATTTTCTATCTGTAAATGTTCACGCCAGACTCAACATTACAGAACTATTAGTTCAACTTCATTGAGTTATTTAATGGTATACATATTTCCAGGAATATTTTTCAAGAGCTAGAGGGCATCGCCAAAAGCAATTTAAAAATACTGAATTAATGGCAAAGGCCTACATGCTCGTATTTAATATTAACGTTTTGTAATTCATGGAATTTATGCAATGCATAATATATTTCCAAATTCACATCGGAGAGTAAAGTCGTTACTGTTGATGAAACCTCCATACGTTCCAATAAAGATTTTTCAGCTAATAAGTTACTGACATTTTTGCAATCCTTCGTACCTGTGTATTTGTTACATGAATTTAGATTTTCAAATTTACTTTGATGAACACTATAAATTGAGCTGATATGACATATGCCAAATTTTGCTGGAAGTCCTGCATCCGCCAGTATCAGAAGAACAGCATTAAAGGCAACACACTGTCTGAATCACTTTGCTCTCTTCTCGCATTGAATAGTTGAATTAATGTGTATGTGAGTGACGTGTGCATTGGTGGCTGATGCAGCATAAAGAGAGTTTAGGGGAATGGCAGCAAAATGCGACAAGCAGAAGCGGCAAATGTGGTGTGGTATTGCAGGAGCCAAAGAGCTAGGGATTTTTTGGGCAATTTTTGCAGTGTATTATTTCTCAAGTGTTTTGCTCACGAAAAAATAAGGGGCATATTTATGTAATTGTGATGCAGAGCAGCCCAGCAAGTCACCTTGAGGTGCTGCATTGAAAAGAAAGGGCAGGGATGCACTGTATTACAATGTGGTGCATTCCTTTTCCCCAGTGCTGGTGCCGAATGGACTGCCTTGCGCCAATGCAGACACCCTTGCTCCCTGGTGCAGAGCTTGGCAGATGTCCTGCCCACAAACATCACTGTTCCGTTGACTCATATACGGTTTGGAGAACCATAGGATTTGTACTTGGGGAGCATCAGTTCGCACCACCAGCATAAACTGTAACTTAGGAACCCGTATTCCACGGGTTCATTGGTCACAGTGTTGATCACCCCTTCCTGTTTAGGGCTGTGAAATTATCATTAGATTGCGCTTCATGCCTGGACGACCATGTGATGCATGGGGGTTCTGTACAGAGAAAACAATTATTGGATCCAATGAGCAGGGAGAAACTCTTTATGCAGTGTAGTCACTGATTAATTGTTTTTCAAAGACAAGCATTTGGTTTGTAAATTTGCAAGTTTTTTTTTTAAACAAATAGGAATATCAAGAGGGGCAGTGCATAACGCAAAATGATGAGACTGCTCTGCAGAATGTGATGAGGGGCCCCTGAGTATACTGTATCTCAATGATATACTTTGGCTATCTGCTGAATGTGGTCCTCAAGCTTTGGGGACTTCTTGAATGGTTTGCGGCTCCTACAGCCAACTCTTCAAGAAAGGGTCTGTGTTGTGCTTCTGGAGTGAGGCCAAAACAGCATAGTGCTATTGTAGTTTGATAGATCCTCCACCAGGTATAGAGGATGTCTTAAATAGGTGGGTGCTCCTTCACCAGGGAAGTGAAATCATATTATTTACTGACCTGCTAGACCAGAGGGCCCCTGAGTTTCAAAGCCATAAAGCACAAATAATAAACTAGACAGTGAACTGATAGGGAACAAATTCAGAGATCTCAATTTGAGCTTGAGTGTGCCTCTGCTGTTCTCTTCCATACCTAATAGAGGATTATTCATTAGTAAGAGATTAAAAGTATTTTTTTTTATGTGATGTTTGTTTTTCCATTGGATATGGTGATGTATCATTTGATTCACAACATGTTGTAAGCAGTAGTACATCAAATGAACTGGTCCTGATGAAGTTGTTGGGGATTGCATTACATGAGTAAGAATAAGGCTTTGTGAAGTAATTTTTCTTGCATGCAGTGTGTATATTCTGTAGTATGAATATTTTTTTAAAACATCAGTTTGTTTCTGTTGTATAATCATGTTGCGCATTATCCTTCCAAATCGGTGTTGCATTGTGATGCTTTACATGAATTGCTGTAATTATTTTAAATTTGTCAAAGTATTGTGATTTAATGTGGTTTTGATTTAACAGATTAAAAGTAATTTAAATTCTTGTGAATTCTTTTTAGCTTTCTGCTGAAGGTGAGTGGCATCACTTCAAGATTATAGGTTAGAGTCCTATAATCTCTTAATGGCCTAGTAGTGAATGAACTAATAAGAGTTGTGTTTTTCATTTCTTTGTGCACAGGAAATAGATGCACTTAATCAAAGGTGGATTGCCCTTGGTCGATAGTTTATCTTAGTGTGACTGGATTTCTTTTTATTGTTTCCCCTACTTTTGAGGCGAGTTTGATTTCCCGTCTCGTATCCTGTAAAGTACACACATACCTTGTCTGTATTTGTTTTGGACTGTAGATTTAGTTGCAGGTCTCTTTGTGAAATTGTATTGCCATTGATTGATTTTGTTCTCTGTTTGAGAGTTTGGTTCAATGAAAATGGGTCTGCTATGAAATGTCTGCAACCACTGCTTGCGAGGGTGATAAGATTGCACCCGAACAGTCCCCTGTCAACAAACGGTTGATGAATTCAGGACTTTCTACTTGTTTGTGACTCAGAGGATGGAATAATATTACAGCTAATGAAATGTACATGTAATGTCCTTTGAATAGTATACTTTCAATGTGAGAAAGATTGAGTATTTGAGTTGGTTATGTATGAGGTAAAGACACAGACTTGACCTACACAGTACGAGATTTTGAGAGAAAGGGATCATGTTGCACATATAAAAGAGCATAAGAAGTATGAGGAAAGTTCGGGTTGGAAATGTAGTGAGTCCTTGGTTAAAAACAAGATGGTGGATGCAAAAGAAGTCATGGAGGGACGGGAATGATAGAAGGTGTGACTTCGCTCTCCGTGATTATTTGAAAATCAGACAAAAAAGAAAATAAATGATGCAAGGATGAAATAAATAGTGAGAATGAGAAAGAAGAGAAATAAAAATATAAAATGCTTTTATAGATCCTGAAGAGGAGCATGGATTTTTAGATGATTTTTTTAATGCATAACCACCTCTGTTTAATGAAAACCAAAAACTGCAAGATCAGGATAGAGGAGCTGGAGAGATGAGACCATATGAAAGTGAAGCAGTGGGCTTACTAATGTGTCAACACTGATAGAGCCAGCAAAAGTAATTAACATTTGTAGGTTCAATGTAGAATTTGGAGCAATTGTTAATGGTACTATTAGTGTAGAAAGAAGAGCATCATAGGTAAACATCATTTACCACGAAGTTTTTACAACGCGGTACCTTTAGCACGCATCCCTTACAACGCAAGTCGTTACCACGACTTGCGCTGGAGGGCGCTAAGGGATTAAAAATTGTAAATTTACTATCCAAACACCTTCCCTAGGGTCCACGGGGACTGGTGTTAGAATAGTAAATTATACTATTCGAAATCCGCGCCCCCCAACGCAAGTCGTGGTAACGACTTGCGTTGTAAGGGATGCATGGTAAAGGGATGCGTTGTGACGGTACGCGTTGTACCATCATACATCCAGCATCATATAATGAAGGAAAATTGAGATACATTAGTAAAGAAGCAGTGAGGCATGCATGTGATGCATATCACAAGCGTGAAGAATTGGTGCATGAATTTGCTGTGGATATGACAAAATGGATTACTCAGAAATTATAGAATGGGTACATGCAAAGATAAAATATAAGAAATGGGACATGTGAGTTTGAGAATACATATTTGAGATTTATTGAAGCGTATACATGTGTGAGAGTATTTCAAATTATTTAGAGATACTTGGTCACATAAAGGGGACAAGATGCAAAAGCAAAAGAGATTTGAAAGAAAAAAAGAAAAAAGTATTAATTATTTTCAGTGCTGAGTAGTTGTGGAATATCCTTTGAGAGAAGTGCATCAAGGTACATATGTACATGTGCCTAGGGTACTTCGCAAAGCTTAGAGCAGAATCAAATAATTGGTAAACAGTGGTTGGAGAAACTGTCACAATGTTGAAGGTCCTTTGGATAGATTTGAGTATATTTTTTAATTGATTATCTGTAAAGATTTTTGGATAGATTGTAAAGGAATTGTTGGTTGGCCAGGTGCAAATCATCGAAGAGTAGCTCCTCAAAATAGTCCAGCTCCTATTGTAATTGATAAATATAAATTATTGATGTAGCATCTGATGAATAGAATTCCACGGAGAGGAATACATCTCTCAAAAAGTATGAGGACAAAAGATCCTAAATAATTGGTGCATGCATATTATGAGAGAATGATGACGATTTACAGCCAGTATAGCAGAATTGATGACCCAGTGAAATTGGGTGTTAGTAGATTTGTTTCTGTATTTGTATTGGGTTTGCATCTGGAAATTAGTTCTCATATTCAGCAAAGTTTAATGTGTTTGCAGGCAAAGTCACTGGAAGAGGGGGGCGGAGCTAGCCAAGGAGCGAGATGGCGGCTTATTATGCGAGCTCCTCGCAAATGCCCAGATATCCTCTAAATAATCCTTTCAATATGACTTAAAATTCCTGGAGTGAATGGAGAACCAGAGAAGAAGGCAGCGGATCCAATGTATTGCCACGTCCAGTCTCTGGAGCTAATTATAAGCCCCCGAAACGACAAGTTGAACCAGTGGCCTTCACGAAGAAAGCGAAAGCTCTGCCTTGGGACGGGGTGGCGAGGTGTGCCGTGACATACGGCACGCATCGGGGCTGAGCGACGTGAGAGGTCCTGCTGTGGCCGAACCCCGAGTCCCTGGGAACCAGAACGGAATGGAGACTGTGGGTGAGGTGGTGCGTCATTCCTGATAAGCTGGTCGGAGTGCGGCGGCCTGCTGGGGGAGGCCTTTACACGCACCCAAGGCAAGCAGGTAACATACCCTCACATATAGGCTGCAGATCGGAACCCAGGCCCTGGCTGGTTGTCCCACGCGCCCCCCATCTTAAAGAAGCTGCAGTCCTGCACAATTAGGAACTGAGTGGCAAACACATCGGCGGCCGCTCTACGCCACGTACACAGGCGCGCTTAAGGCAGAGTGGTGGGAGTCAGCTGAGTGCGCGATGCGAACTACGCCACAGGTGCAGGACAACTGCTAAAGTGTGAACCTCACTCGTGGATACAGAAACACAGCGGGATACGCTGCAGAAGTAACAGCCTGGCCCTGCGAGGTTTTCGGGTCCTTCAAGACCGCGATCCCCCGAGAAGCGAGACCCTCTGGCGGCGCGGGCGTAGTCGGCTCAGCGTGCCCTGGGGACAACAGGAGAGGCCTAATTAGCGCAAACCTTATAAAACTCATCAGAACCGTGGGGCGCATGGGACGTCCACGCCCCCTGATCTTACTAACTCCAAGTTCAGCCGCAAGTTAAGATGTCAGTCTGTGGTACCAAGTCTGTGCAGCCCATGCTAAGAACGACTGTCTGACTGAGTGGTGCTGGGGTTCATAGCCGCTGCGGGCAATTGCACTGGTACACTTTAGGGAGTTCTTGCCCCAGCAAACTGATCGCAGACAAAGGGGTGCAAAGTCAGTGAAACGGTGAGAGTGGAGCAACGCATCCCCTTACCCTCTCACCGATCCGGCTGTAAGACCTGCAACTGAACCAGGGAGCAAGGCCCACTCCATAATAGCAACAGGACAGGTGGGCGTGTGTATATACAAGAGCCAAAGACGAACAGGTTAGGCAAGCACTCTCTAGATTACTTAGTATTATACCATATAGTCATCATCATATTCAAATCATGATACAGGAAAAGTAAAAACATTTTTGAATAGTAATCATTCTTAGCAAATAGACCAATAAATAGTTCATTCGTAGATTGTGAATTTTCAAAATACGGATCCAAGAACTGATGTTTGTATTCCAAATATTTTATTCCATAGACATTTAAAAAAGATGTTACTTCTTGCATCACTGTCAAAAAAATTGCCAAAAATTGTCAACAAAATTGAGCTTTAGTAGAGTGGACCGTTATCTAAAAATTGCCATACATTCCTCCTTAACTGGAGTCTACTCATTTGGAGCACATCTTATAACATATTATATCTCTGTTATTGTGAATTCAGCTTCTGACCCTGCTTGATCCACAGTGAGTGGAAGGAGATTACACTTGTCTAAGAATATATCTGCTCAACACATTGAGACATCGTTTCCAGGAGTTGATTACAGTTGCATGTAGTACTCTTGAAATCCCTTGAATATTTTGAAGCAATTCAACGCTATTATGCCCCTACTGTTCTCAATCAATGGTGGCTGAAAATGTGTATCACTTACAAGACTAGTACGTTATTTTCCCACCTTGTCTGCCTTGAACAAGTGCTTGAGTCTAGTAGACATGTTGTGGAAACCTGTCACCATATTTGAAGTCTTTTTTTGCAAGAGGGCCATTTATTTCAGCTCTAGTGAAATGTTCATTAGTGCTACACAAACAGACCACAGAGGCATGGTTAACTTCTGTTTGGCAACGGATAACCCTCAACTCTGCTTTGTAAAATCTTAGGTTATTACACATTTAGGTGCATATGCTCATGTTAGCCTGTGAAAAAGTTTATTTAGGGTATTAAATGTGAGAGGGAAGGGCACAGTAAATGAGAATCTGAAAGAATTAGGAGCTCTCATCTCTGCACCAAAAGCAAGTATGACTCATGGAGGAATATGTTAAACAAACAAGGATGATTACAAAAAAAGAATGCTAAAAAATGGAAAGAAAAAAATAATTGGCAAAGTAAAGTGTTGATCCATCAGACAGGGATGAAGTTGGCTTCTTTCTAGGCGATGAGTACATGTGATCCAGGATAATCGAATACGCTGTGAGGGTCAGAATGAAAATGTGAATGACAGTTGGGACAAATGGATCAAGTGAGCCGAGTCAAAGCTTTTCTAGGAATGTATGTATTTATATGTATGGATGCACTATATTTTTTTCTGAATTGCATGACTACAAAAGGCGAGAGACCATTCATATCAGATCCACGCCCTGTCTATCTTTAAATAGACTAACCAAACTCATGACTTCACACCGACCCGAAGCTCAGTCCAGTCAATCTCAAATCAGTGACCAACTTCCTAATTAAACGAGTGTGTAGAAGCTATAGTGCTTGTTTTGCAGTTTGGAGGAAGTGATAAACTGTTATTTCTTAAACATTTTCGGTTTGCAGATTTTTGCTTAGGTGCAACGCATATAAGATGTTCACGTTGGCATTGTTTTGATCTGCGATCGTGACTGACTCTTTCGAAAACTGATCCAACTGAAAAGAAGGGTTTTCCACACTGAAATTGCATGTTCAGTCAGGCAGACTGAGAAGTTGCTCCTGTCGGGAAAGATTTAGCAAATTGTTTAAGAAAAGGATTGCACTTCTCCCTTTAAAGTGGGAACTGATACGTGTTTCAGATTTTGACTTAAATATAATGTAAGGTCAAGTCGGCAAACGCATTGGTAAATAGTTTACTCCAAAATGTATAGCAGCCATTTCTTCCGCCCCCCCCCTTTATACCTGTTCACCAGCTCTTCAAACATGAACGTGTTCTTTAGGTCTGACAGAGCATATATTGCTGATGCACATTTCAAACAAACTTTTCTCTATCGCTCTCTCTCCCCATTTGACTGTCCATAGAGGAAATTCTAGTGTTGACATCTTTGAGACACTTCGGAATACATGTCAGATAATTTTGCAATTGTGTTAAGGCACCATAAGGTTTTTTTTTTTTTAAATGAGCTCAGTTTTATTCACGATGTAAAAAATAAAACTCGCCTGTGAGAATGTGGCTAAGGATGTTTCTTTGGGGCTGACTGCCTCAGGTGGCACATTGTCTGAATCACAATCGCTGTTGGTGCCAAGACTTCAGAATGGGCGCCACGCTACCTTACCTGGCACCTGTGACTCTGGGCAATAGCTCGTTTAATCTTCCTGTCGGCCCCCAGCGCCTTGACACCCTCAGGTAATTGTTTAAACTTTACAAATTCTTGATATTTACATTTACCTTTTAATCAATGTGCAAAAAAAGGCAGACTCTAATGTAGTTGGGTCAGCGTTGTCAGTTAGCTTATATTTCTCGTTCAGAGATATCCAATAAACAGAAAAAATGCTCATCTACCCTTAGAAGAACTGAGATTAGATTGGGCTCCTCAGCTGTAACTCTGTTAGGATGTAATGGCTTCCTCCAGCGTGTTTGTTTGGAAGTTTGTGGAGTCTTTTCTTTGGCAGAGCTCCAAGAGTTCATAAAAATGAGAATATATGTCTCCCAAACGAGGAATGGGTTGGCATCTGTTGGTATGAGAGAATGGAGCCTCCTGCTCTGTCCTTCATCGGTGTGTTCATATGAAGGTGCAGAAAATTCTGATATATACCTCATTGGGTAAGTAACATCAAGAGCTTGCTTTCTCATTCAAATAGTTTATTTGAATTGTTATCAGTTAGTTTGTAGGGAGGACATCTCCATTTATTTAGCACCTGTAGGTACATTTTCATCAAAATATCTTTAGAAGACTATTTAATGCGGCTCATCCATATGGCAATCTGTGGTCAGAATTGTTAAATTGCTACTAATCAATATGAAGTACAACCCTTGCTCTTGTAGTAAACCAGGAATTCAATTTGGCAGGGTTAGGATATGCCCATTAGGTTTTATCAAATGACAAATAAAGGCCTGGAGATAGGGTTTTAATAGGTAACAGGATGTCGCTCCAAATGCAAACCTCTACATTGTAGAAGTGCAGATCTTCTTGAACCATTCCAGTTCTTAACCACACCATGACCTCTCACAGGCAATCTTGGCCTCTCACTAACACTTCCCGATCTTGACCCAAGAACAGGAAATCATCTAGATACATAATCAATCAAACCCAGCTTTCCCAAAGGCAACTTGCAACTGACAGCAATACCTTGTTGACACTAGTCCAAAAGAAAAACTCTACAACTAGTAAAGGAGACTTCCCCAGCAAAACCTACAATAACATAAATTCTCTTCAACTATGTGTACTGTGAAACAGGCATCTTTTAATTCCAACTACGCAAACTAACTCCTGCCTGCAAAATGTTTCTTAACATCTTAAAACGACAAAAGAGCACAAAACTATTTTTGCCTCAAATTAAAATCAGGTCTCCTTTTCTTTCTCTGTTACACCAAATCTACTGCCAATTTTCCAAACATTGACTTCACCTTTGATTATGCCAGGCATTTCTCTTTCTCTAAAAAATTTAACACTCTCAACTCCATCAAATAGCATTTGTAGGAGAGTAGGATCTGCTTCTTATAGTTACCCCCACTTTTTGCTGATGTTTCACTGTTTTCCACTTAAACTGGCTGGGATCCTGCTATCCAGGACCCGAGCCTAGCAGCTTTCTCATCTAAATTGATTGCATTTACTTTGTAGACACTCCAGATTGGATTCTGGGGTACCCTTATAAGTCCCTAGTATATAGTATACTATGTATCTAGGGCATAGGTACCCCAGAGGCTTCTCAGGGGCTGCACCATGTATTATGCCACGGGAGACCATTCAAAATGACACAACAGGTCTGCTACAGCAGCTTGTGTAAGGTGGTGCATGCACCTCGTACTTAGATATAGGTTCACTATATCTATCCATATCACTTCTCATACAAACCTATCAGTCACCCCAATGGCAGGCCTTAACAATCCTGAAGGCAGGGTGCTGTGGTTTTATGTGAGAAGAGCCCCTCTGCAGCCTTCGGAAACTCTATTCTGGGGTTGTTTGAGATGCAGCCAACCATATACTCTTAAGTGCATTATAACCTTGCGTCAAATGCTAACTTTAAAACTGCTGCATGGAAACATGACGTGTTTGGTGTCAAACACCTTGGAATCATACCTCCATACCAGTAACTAGTGTGGAAGGTATGATTCCACCCTCCTAGAGGGAAAATATGACAACACTTGTACACCCAGTACCAGCTTTATTGACCCTGGCATCACAAGATGAATGCTGCCAGCCACAGACACGTGTCTACCCTCCTGCTGCTAGATTAAACTCCGGCAGGCGACGGCTGGACAATAGGTTTTCTGTCACCTCCCAGACAGGCTTTAGTGTATTGGAGCTGGGAGGGTGAACTCCAAGAGTGCTTTGCAGTCTGCACAGGGGCATATTTGGTGTCCCTGTGCATAATCCAGCTCAAACCGGTTGCAGGAGCCATTTGCTCCTGCTCTGACGTGAAACTGGACAAAGAGGATGGGTTTAGCAACCCCTCTGTCCTGACCCTCCCATAGGTGGGTCCCAAGAGTTTGTCACACCCCTTCCTTGGATATATAGTAGGAACCCCTGACTACAGGACTTTAGATTTTACCTGTACTAAACTCTGCTAAAGAAACCAAGTATCCTTCGATGAACTACGCTTTGCTGAACAACTGAAGAATCTCCCTTCGAGTAAAGGAGTTATTCCCCTGCAAGGCAGGCACCGAATCGCATCTGACTGGTTTGCATCTACACAGCTCCTGAAGGACTCCAAATATTTCTGCCATATAGGAGGTAGGTTCTTATGATCTCTGAGGTTGATCTGTTCTCTCAGCAATTCTGAGACCCGCATCCCTCGTGGGGACCGTGCAACCCGAACCCCTGGGCTCTGTGTGCATTTGCAGCAGCATATGCTTTTTGGCAACCCCTGAGCTGTGCTTTGGGTTTCTTGTAGTCCTGACCCCAAGCAGTGTTTCCACCATAGGTTATTGGCCTACACTCCACGAGTGTTCCGTGGGCTGGTATTTTGTGATTCCTCTCAAAGTCCCTTTGTGAGCCCTGGTCCGTCGACCTGTGGGTCCCTGAGAAGGGAACTTTAACTTTCACTGGGCTTTCCTAGTTTCTCCAGATGTGCCCTGACTCTTCGTTGCTTTGGGAGTCCCCAGATACTTTCTGGTCCTCACTGAAGCATCTTTTCTCTCACCATGTGGGTTGCTGTTACCAAGGCTTGTTGGTCTCCAATCCAGACACTGACCCACCAACACATGACATCCTTCAGGGGACAGCTCACCTGCAGACTTTGATTGCTATCAACATCTCCTGGTCCCCATGGTTGCAGAGTCAAGCTTTACCTCTTCGCACCTGAAACACCCGACATTGGTGGGCATTCGTGTACCGAGCCCCTGGTCACCCTGAATTGACCCAGGCTCTGTACCCTCTGCTTTCAGGTTCTTCTCAGCTCTGATCCAGGCTTGGATCACACCGGACACTTTTCATCTTCCCGGCAGCAGTCTTTTGCAGCATCACGCCATTGAAAACGACGAAGATTCCCGACATCATTTGACACCTATGCACCCAGCTTCCCTGGGTTAGTGTTACGCTTGGCGCGGGCAGCGAGGCAACATGGAGGGGCAACAACCGGGCTCGGGTTAACGTAGGTTTTATTGAGGCCAGTAAATGATCAGTACAAGTTTTCCTGACTGTCGAACGTCTCTGAGGGGATCTGCTTCGGCTCCTTCTCCGGGGACGGTCTTTTTCCTTACGAAACCCTTCGGGACTTCTGGGGGGTGGCGCTTCCTCTTCGGGGTCCGTTGCGGCAGGGCTCCGGGTCCCCAAGGAGGGAAAACAGAAAAGAAAGGGCTGTGTGAGATTTCCGTTCAGGCACGGTTCAAAGGGGAGGGGAGTGAGGGGATACCACCGGTGCTCGAGGTCTAACAGTGCTCTATGAAGGAGGGAAGGGGAAGTGTATAGGGAAAGATAACCGGGAATTAGGTATCCCCAGGCCGATTGTCTAGAGTCCTACTGCCCCTGACCCAACCCCGCAATCGGTCACGCACCTGTACAAGCCACGCACCTCCCCTGGGTGAGTGGCTGGGCGGCTCATAGGAACGGTGGCCTCCTGGCTCTCCTCCGTCCTCGGCAGACGCCGACGCTGCCTCTTTCTGACGCCTCTTCTCTGGGTCGCCCTCGGCCTTGGATGTTTCTCGCCACTCGTCCTCTCCTTCTCTCCCCTCCGCTCCTTCCTCCGGTGTTACTCTCCTTTCGTCTCTCTCTCCGCCGTACTCCGTAGACTCCTCCTCACCTTCCGCACTCCAACAACTCCGCTCCGCTAACCTCCTGGTGAACAAGCACACCTGTGGATCCGGGGGCACTCCCTTTGACGGGACTGCGTCGCTGGCCGGCTCCTCCCACTCGTGCTCAGTCCAAGAATTAAAGGGCCAGTCCCTTTCCATCACGTCAGCAAGACTCGACTCCATGTCCTGTGTGGAAGGGAGAGAGAGAGGGTGGGGCGGTACAAGTTCAGTGTCATTCACGTCTCTCTCCTTTGGACAGTTCCGAGGGATTCTGGGACATGTAGTCAGCCCGTATCGATCACCTCCCCGCCAGCTCCGGTACACCCCGTTACAGTTAGGTAACACAAGTACTCAGGTGCTGGCCTTAGAACCTTCTATGTTTGAAAGGGTTTGCTCAAAGTCCTCTCCTAAGTGTCCCTAATCTATAAAATTCCAACCGTGACTTTCCCATAGAGTTGTACGCAGCCGCTAGCTGTGTTCTCACACTGCAGGCGTCCCCCGTGGGTCCCCTGTGTCACTACCTTAGGGTCCCAGCAATTTTACGTGCTCTAGGCACTGTGTCTAGTCAAGTCGTGGTTGATAGACCACTTTCTTAGTATATGGTTCGGTCTCCCCCTGGATCTCGCTGTGTATTGTGCTATTTACTGTTGTTCTAGTGCTTTAATATTGTGTGCCTTGTTCTCTAATCTCATAAAGAGGTTAGTAGAGAGTGTGTAGTAATAAATACATATATTTTATATATACATGGTGGAGGTTCTCCTTTCATTTGGTCATTCAGGAGGTTATAATCCGGTAAACCAAGCTGCTTTACATTCCTTCGAGACTTAGCCTTAAGGCTGCTCTCCAGAGCTACCACTAGGACAGCTTTCAATAAAGGTTGTCTTTAACCTAATCTTCAATAAGGGTCGTTTGGATTGGTGCAAAGTGCCCACTATAACTAGTGGACAGTATATACCAGGCCAACTTCTCACATTGGTGTGCAGCGGTTGGGATTCAAGCTTGCAATTGCTTTACCAGATAATCGCATTGAATGACTAACTAAAAACCACTAAAGGTACTTAGGTACATACAAATCAAGACTAGAATAAAGTAAGTTCTACTGAGCTTAGAGTTGTGCAAGTCAGGGGTCTAGCACACCCTTTCTTAAACTCAAAAGAGTTTAGTAGTTTCCACTAGGTTAGCTAGGTGCCACACCACATAACACTAGTATGTCTTCTAGGGCCGAAGCAAGTGGCTCTTTGCTAACTATGTATTACCATCTCTCATTTCAGGAACTGAGAAATATGTGTACATCTAGAAAACTGAAGACAGGTAAAAATCCTAGAACTCAACCCATCATAGAGGCTTTGCTTTTAGATGACCTCAGAAAGACCCCAGGGTCTGATGAGGCAGGCATTTTGGGTGGGACAGCAGAAGAGGAAAGGCCAGGAAATGAAAACATCCAGGACCTAGACTTTGATGCTGACCAGGAGGATCAATATGATTCTAACCTGGACAACTAATTCTTCCTGAAGTTAGGGGAGAAGGCCTCAGTGGCCCTCTCTTTACCTCACCTGGAAGGGTTAACAGTGTGCCAAGAAGATCAAGATCTCCTTCTCAGGAGTCTAATCATTCTGGTACTTCTGTAGGGACCTCTTTTTCTCATAGGACTTCTGTTTCTCATAAAAGGTAGTCCTCTTATGAGAAGAAATGCCAACTGCTTGACTTTGAGAGAGCTAAGCTCAGAATAAATAGAGAGCATTTGGCCTTAGATAGGGAATATCTGGAGCTCCAGAGAGCGTCTAGGGTGGGGATAAAGGTAAAGACTAGGGGGCAGATGTATCAAGCCCTTTTCCTGTTCGCAAACGGGCCGATTCTGAGAATCGGCCCGTTTGCGAACGGGAAAAGCCCTTTTGGGATGTATCATCCCAAAAGTGTATCGCAAATTAGAGAATCGCAAAATTTGCGATTCTCTATTTTGCAATTACATTTAAGGAATCGCAAATTGTGATTCCTTAAATGAAATGTATGAAGCACCTAAATTGTGTGATTTTTCCTTAAGAAATTGCAAATTACCACCAACTTCAAGTTGGTGGTAATTTGCGATTTCTTTGAAAAATGCACTTTTGGCATTTTTCAAAGTGCCATGTGGCACACATATATGCCCTTAGGGCATGTATGTCCGCCACATGGGCACAAATGCTCATTTCAGGGGTGCATCAGGGTGTCCTTTGGACACACTGGCACCCTTGAAATTGCATTCTCAATCAAATTGAGAATGTCTTCCCATTCATTCCTATGGGCCTCCTGGCCCTTAGGAATGAATGCGAAGGTATTCCTTACATGTGATTAGCAATTTGCTAATCGCAATTAAGGAATGCCAAGAAATCTCTAACTATTTGCAAATTTTTAAATACATCTCGTTTGCGATTCTCAAATAGCGATTCTCAAAAAATTGCTATTTGAGACTTGCAAATAGAGTATTTGATACATATGCCCCCAGAAGTCTTCTCAAGGGCCCCAAAAATCTGCATCCGGTGGGGGGTCACAATCCAGCAAGGGAAAAGGCAAGAAGAAACCACTGTGTCAAACCTGTAAACAGAAGACCAATTGGACAAGTGACTGTAACAAGTCCAAGGACTCAACTCCAGCCACCATTGCCCCTAAGGCAACTAGTTCAGCTCCAAGTGGTGGTACTAGTCAGAGTTCCTACTCAGGCTGTACTGATCTATGATGGTGGCATGAATATTGCCTCCATATGCCCACAATGCACTGGGTTCGTTGAAAGGTTCAACAAAACCTTCAAGGGCATGAATAAAGGTCTCCCAGAAAAGCTTAGGTGCAGATGGGACATACTTCTGCCCTGCCTTCTCTTTGCCTACAGAGAAGTTCTGCAGAAGGGGGTTGGTTACAGCCCATTTGAACTTATGTTTGGACATCCAGTTAGGAGTCTATTGTGTCTAGTGAAGGAGGGATGGGAGTTACCTCTCAAACCCCCTTAACAGGATAGTGTGGACTATATACGTGGTCTCCGCTCCAGGATGGCTGAGTACATGACGAAGGCAACTAAAAACCTTGAGGCTAGCCAGGAATTACAAAATGCCTGGCATGACCAAAAGGCTGTGCTGACTGTTTACCAGCCAGGGCAGAAAGCATGGGTGTTGGAGCCTGTGACCCCAGCAGGACTCCAAGATAAGTGGAGTGACCCTCATACAATAATTGAGCAAAAGGCAGAGGTTACCACCTGGTGGACCTTGGAACTCCCAGGAGCCCCATAGGGTGTTCCATGTCAACAGGCTCAAACTATATGTTGACAGGGCTGACATGGGCTTGCTCGTGGCTACTGATGAGAGACAGGAGGAAGAGAGTGATCCACTCCTTGACCTGCTCTCACAGAACCCTGATGATGGTTCAGTTGATGGTGTATCCTTGGCAGGCAGCCTCATTGTCCAGCAGCAAACTGATTGCAGAAAAGTTCTCAATCAGTTTAGACATATGTTTTCACTGACTCCAAGTCAGACTACCTGGTGCACTCGTGAAGTGGAAACTGGGGACAGTCTGCCTATTAAAAATAAGGTTTACAGGCTACCTGACCATGTCGGGGACTGCATCAGGACTAAAGTCCAGAAGATGTTGGAATTGGAAGTTATTGAGCCCTCAGAGAGCCCTTGGGCTAGTCCAGTAGTCATAGTACCTAAACCTCACACCCAGAATAGTAAGAGAGAGATGAGGTTGTGTGTTGACTATAGAGGTCTCAATGCATTCACTAGGACTGATGATGCCCATGCAATCCCTAGGGCAGATGAGCTTATAGATACTTTGGCCTTAGCCAAGTTTCTGAGCACATTTGACCTGACAGCTGCCTACTGGCAAATCAGACTAGCTGACGATGCAAAACCAAAAACTGCATTTTCTACCCCTATTGGGCACTACCAATTTGTGTTGATGCCCTTTGGTTTGAAGAATGCACCTGCCAGTTTCAAAGGTCGGTGAATAAAGTCCTTTCAGGCCCGGAAGCATATAGTACAGCTTATCTAGATGATATTGCTGTAGTTAGCTCCACCTGGGAGGATCACCTGGTCCACAAAAGAAATGTTTTGGAGGCCCTGCAGAAAGCAGGCCTAACTATCAAGGTCACCAAGTGTCAGATAGGGTAGAGTCAGGTTGTATATGTGGGTCACCTTGTGGGTGGAGGTCAAGTTCAACCATTACAGAACAAAATACAGACCATCATGGACTGGGTTGCTCCAACCACCCAGACTCAGGTTAGAGCTTTCTTGGGCCTGACTGGGTACTATAGGCTTGTCAAAGGTTATGGAACCATAGTGACCCCTTTGAATGACGTAACTTCCCTCTTGTGCTTAAAAAAAACAGATGAAAGGTGAAAACTCCAAACTTTTGAGGTGGTCCATTTCCCTACAGCAGATGGACTATACAGGGGAACATAGACCTGGGAGTAACAATGCAAATGCTGATGGACTCTCCAGATATTCCACTTAGAACTTTAAGACTCAACTGGTCAAGGTTAGTTTAATGTCTTTACGTTTGGGGGATTGTGTAGGAGAGTAGGATCTGCTTCTTATAGTTACCCCCAATTCTGCTGATGTTTCACTGTTTTCGACTTAGACTGGCAGGGATCCTGCTATCCAGGACCCCAGTCTATCTGCTTTCTCCTCTAAATTGATTGCATGTACTTTAGGTACACTCTAGATTGGATTCTGGGGTCCCCTTATAAGTCCCTAGTATATGCTATACTATGTAAGGGCATAGGTACCCCAGAGGCCTCTCAGTGACTGCAGCATGTATTATGCCACCCCTGGAGGCCATTCAAAATGACAAAACTGGTCTGCTACAGCAGCCTGTGTAAGGTGGTGCATGCATACTTACCTAAGACCTTAGTTCTCATGATGCACTGGGCCAGGGACAGA
Source organism: Lissotriton helveticus (assembly GCF_964261635.1). NCBI lineage: Eukaryota > Metazoa > Chordata > Amphibia > Caudata > Salamandridae > Lissotriton > Lissotriton helveticus. The sequence goes on from NC_136068.1 coordinate 791,819,868, forward strand.
CTAATTTGCATATAGCTAGGTTCTGAGCTGGGATGGGGCAGTGAGCTAAATAACGGTGATGGATCAAGCCCTGATCTTTGGACTGGGTAAGAGTGGTCTGCTTAATTCAGACACTCTGTTCATCACCACCCCCTTTTCTGAATCGTTTTTGGCCACTATAGGTGTGGCAGGGTATACTCAGACATGAGTCCCTTGCTCACTGCTCCATCAGGATTCAAGCAAGCCGGGCCGACGAGGCTGAAATGCCAGAAACCGGTCCCCGGTAGCTTGTATCCTTTCTGGTGAAGAATTGGCTTGGTAGTTTGGTCTGCCCTGTTCTCATGATGCACTGGGCCAGGGACAGACTAATTTGCATATAGCTAGGTTCTGAGCTGGGATGGGGCAGTGAGCTAAATAACGGTGATGGATCAAGCCCTGATCTTTGGACTGGGTAAGAGTGGTCTGCTTAATTCAGACACTCTGTTCATCAGTCATCACCACCCCCTTTTCTGAATCGTTTTTGGCCACTATAGGTGTGGCAGGGTATACTCAGACATGAGTCCCTTGCTCACTGCTCCATCAGGATTCAAGCAAGCCGGGCCGACGAGGCTGAAATGCCAGAAACCGGTCCCCGGTAGCTTGTATCCTTTCTGGTGAAGAATTGGCTTGGTAGTTTGGTCTGCCCTGTTCTCATGATGCACTGGGCCAGGGACAGACTAATTTGCATATAGCCAGGTTCTGAGCTGGGATGGGGCAGTGAGCTAAATAACGGTGATGGATCAAGCCCTTATCTTTGGACTGGGTAAGAGTGGTCTGCTTAATTCAGACACTCTGTTCATCACCACCCCCTTTTCTTGAATCATCTCCACAATGGCCCCCCCCCACATACACCAGGGATGCCTGGTTTCACCTTGGAGATACCCAGCAGGGATCATCTCACAGGGAAAGCCAGGACGGGTTCCCCAGTGGTCTACAGCGCTGGGACGCCCGATTGCTGGGGTAGCCATGCGCTTTATAAGACAACCTAACATAACCTAACATTAAGCTGTTCTGTGAGGCAGACAGAAAACACACAATCCCACTTCCACACCAACTAAACACAGCTTAAGGAAACAGCCCCAAAAAATGTCTGCCAAACCTCATGGTATTACTAACTCCTGCAGTTAACCTCTGTTTGCATATCTGTTGCCATATTCACCCTGACACATTAGCACAAAAGATAGGATCCCAAAAAAGGGTCCCAATGGACTCTTTTTAGAAATGGGAGCTTTCTAGTTAGCAATGGCTTGCACCTTTCTTCCTAGTCAGGGTAAGGGGATACACTTCTAAAATAACCCCTGCTCACCCCCTTGGTAGCTTGGCACAAGCAGACAGGCTTATCTCAGTGTGTAAAGCATTTGTGCATACATACAGTAACACAGTGAAAACACTACAAATGAACAACACACAAGTTAAAAAAAGTAGCAAATCTTTATCTAAACCAACAAGACAAAACACAAAAAAAATCCAACAAACAATACTGGAAAAATAGGTATTTTGCAAGATAACCTTCAAATTGCAGAAATAGCTTAATAACGCAGTTCTTCCAAGTCATTAGCTCCATCTGGGGCTACTACAATGCTGAAAATAACAGAGTCTAGCAGTTCCAGCCAAATGTTCCGGTACAGGCCAGCTATATTTCTCATTGCGGCAGATCCCATTGGTACGAGTCAGTCGGGGTAACCATCACGATTGCATTGTGGAGGAAGCGGAGCGACGTGGGGTGCCCTCTTGTCATGTTGCAGGCAGAGGGTCTGTGATGGTCGTCCAAAGGCTTTGGCGAGACCAAAGCTATGATGCAGAGTGAGGCGGTGCTTGGTGTGGTCCTGGGGGATCACGGTGCAGGTGACGGAGCAGGTAGATGTTTGGGCAGGCAGCAACAGTGTTAGTGAGGTCCGGGCACAGAGTGCAGTGCCCACAGGACACGGTGCAAGCAGCGGCTCAGTGACGGTTACCCAGCATCGTCGGTGAAATGTGGAATGCTGGGAAAAGTGTGGCTGTGCCTTCTGCAATGCCTTCAGGACATGGAAACAGTGATGGACTCAGTGACAGAGTCGGTTGCTCGTCTTCTGCGGCGACTGAAGCCAGCGGTTCCAGAGACAGAGCCCAGAGGGATGGTGAAGTCTTTGCTGTTCCTGAGTCTTCTTGAACAGGGGTCAAGCTCTACCTCAAGCCCTTGGAGATACTCTTCAAGCAGGATACACACAGAGTTCCTCTCCTTGGCAGGAACAGCTACTGCAGTCCAACCACAGACAGCACACAGCAAAGGGGCAGTACTGCTCCTCCAGCTTCTCCCAGCTCTTCTCTTTGGCAGAGGTTCCTCTTGAATTCCAGAAGCAATCTAAAAGTCTGGGATCTGGCCCCAATGTTATAGCACACTTTCCTTTGTTCTCTGGTGGCAGAGAAGCTCTTTTCCCAGTCAAAACCAGTTCTGTCCTCCCTGGTGCAGCTGTTCGGCAGGAGGTGGAGGCAGCATTGTCCAAGGTAGACCAGGCCCTTGCAGGTGTTACGGCGGGATGTCTGATCTATTGCTATAGGTCTAGATCCCAACTCAGGTGGACTAACCGTTGATACCTGTCATAGAGTAAAAGGCAATCCACTACTAGGTCAATCAGTTAAGGACTTACACCACTCTAAAGAACCACTTACTACAAATAAGTTTTAAAAGATTATTATAAAGCCAAAGTTAACTGGAGATACAAACATCTCAAAATAAGGTTCAAAAGATATACTGGTATCAATACAAACATAAATTTTCTAAATGCTCTTAATCGGCAAAAGAATATCACCAAAACCAATTCAAAAATCATCAGAGTTGCAAGAATAGACACAAGCTGTAACTTGTGAGTCATTTACAGAAAGGAAGAAAATCCAGATTAGACTGTCCCTACACTAGACTAAGTGACATCCCTACTTAGTAAAGTCTTAACCTAAAAAGGTGTCAGCTGTGGTGACTTCCAAAGAAGATCACTCACTTCCCTTAGTCTTCGTTGTGAATCGGTGTCTCGCAGTTACCCTATCTGCCTACCCATCCGCTCTCTTAGGTTCCTCAGACCATCTGCCCTAACTCCACCCAGGGGTGCTGTCCCTAATACAGAAATCACATTTACAATAGAAACGCCCTTTAGAGACGCCCCTCACGTGGTGTCGGTTCTGGCATTTTCCATGCTGATACTCCTCTGGGCCCATCGTTAGCGTTGACCTTGCTTCTCAGGCTCTTCTCCGGCAGGACGGTACCCCCCAGGAAATTCCTGAAGCCTGCTCCAGGCCTGTGCCTGACTCCCTGAACAAAACTCTATTCATCACTCTCTTGATTGGAACCTCCTCGCACCTGCAAACAGACACTTGTACAGTGGGCCTCAAATTCCGGCCTCCACCGTATCTTCTAAGTCGTAAACCTTCGAGCAGGCTCCGCAATTTATGCTTAACATGACCTTCCTCTAACTAACACATGCAGATCAAAAGAAATGACTTTATCTATTCAGGCCTATTAGAATTACATGAAACAGGCCTGTGCACTCTGTAAACCTTTAATTTCTTAGTCTAAACAGTATTCTAACTTATTACACACAATGGTTATATGAAACACTTCTATAAAACATATATTTCAGTTCTATGATCAATAATACTTTGAATTACAACAACATTAAAATCCATATCATGTGAGAGTGTAACAGCACCTTTCATTCTCTGTGAACTGCCATGTGGCCTACACATTTCTATGTTTAGCAGTATTACATTCTCCTCTACATCAGCCACATAACATGGAATTTCAACATCATTCTAACATCTCTACACACTTCTACATTAGCTTTTCACACTGATATATGCATTCTATTTTAATTAAACACTCTTATGTATTTTCTCTCTATAAATTCGACACTCTTGTGTAATCTTTACTAAACTGATGCAACGTGCTTGTAAATATGGTGCACTTCAAATTTTTCCTCGATTTGCGCTCTCTCAGTTCCCCCCTTTGATGACTTTTAGTAGTCATCACCATCACAACACCATCCCTGAGGTATGAACTGAATCAAACTGAACTTGTTGCAGTACTCTCTCGTTTCATCATCTCTAGAGCCCTTAGACTCCTGTACTGATTATCCTGCATCGCAGCTAATCTCCTCTCCTGCTTTCTCATGGATCTCTGCAACCTATTTGATCTATACCATTGGTACAGCCGCACCAATCCCCACAAGGTGATTATACAAATCACTATTATGATGATAGGTTTCAGTATGTACCAAATGAAACCCTTTCCTAGGTTGGCAAACCAACCTCCAACTTTACCCATTCCATGACCTACTTTTTCCCACACATTTACCTGTGTCAAATCCTTAATCTCATGATGAATTTCAGTGATGTTCCGTATATACTTTTCTAGAGGTTTTGAATTGTCTGGAATGTAAGTGCAACATTCCTGAACCTTCAAAGCCTTACAGACTCCTCCCTCTTTGGCTAACAGAACGTCTAGAGCAAGTCGGTTCTGAAGAACCATTGCCCTTATCGATTGCATCTCTCCCTCCACCAGCATTAATGATCTAGCAGTACTGGCGAACAACCTATCTACAACTGTTGCCAATCTTCTAATCTTGACATCATTCAGTACTATCCCTAAAAGAGGAAACATAGCACCAAATACGTCTCCAACTACCTCCTCATTGCTTACATCCCTTCTTCCTCTAGCTTGAGTTCCTCCCTCTATAATTTCTAGATCCTTAGCATGGTATATTTTGGGGAAGACAATTGCTAAATAACATGATCCATACCAATTATCCGGTAGTTTCACGTATGCATTTCTTCCACAAACAAAATATACATTTGGGATCACCTGCATTCCCTTCAAGAAATCCTTTGTATAATATTCTAATTGGAAAGCATGTTCACAATTTACTTCTCCCACAAACACATTCTCATAATAGGTATTACCCCTATATATACACAGTTTCCCTTTTTGCTCTCGATCTAAAGCTATTGGACCATTACTACCCTTTCTTTTGTGTGACCTTTCTTCCTCGGTCCAATCTGTTTTCCATTGGCCTGAAGCCTTTAAGATCTTCTGTCTCCTATACCGATCATCCACCTGTCCTATATACCTTTTCTCTATTTCTGACACTTTACAAGTCAAATTATTTCTTCGGGCATGTGAAGTATCCAACGTTTTCCAAGGAATGAAAAATGTCTTTAATCTATCTTCACTCTTATAATAATCCCACTTGTTCATGTGCTTGTAGTTTGGAACTTCTGGTAAAACAGCATCAAAATTTGAAAAATAATACTCAAAACCATCACGTTCATAAAATATACTAAGCAACAAACTACATGTGATTCCATAAGTCAATGGAAGATGATGATATCTAATACCTTCGTCTACAGAGGCTGGCAATTGCATGCACACATAGCAATCCTTTGCCTCCATAGCATCAATATATTCATAAAGCAATTTAGCATATGCATTTGATTTGAAATTTCCCTGTGATTCATCCACATGCAACCTACGAGTCTCTGCTGCTAGTAAAGCTTTATCTTTCTCTGTATTGTCCCCCCTTTGACCAGCAGTAGTAGGTTTATGTATCGATACAATTTTTGCTTCCTTTGTTGCCTTCTCTTCATTTTCATGTCCCACTACATATGATATAGTAACTACTAAAACTATAAGAAAAATTACTCCCACTAAAAGTGTGCCTACTATGCATTTTGTCTTGCGGTTTGGGTTGCCGGCCTCCATGATCTCAAGACAGTGTAGTTCTGATTTTCTTTCACAACACAAAGTCTCTTTTCTTTGCTTATTCAGCCTTTCCGAACCACACCTGGAAGCTGATAATCCCTTCTGCAAGATCAGTCTTTGTGTTCTATAGCAACAGACAACCCTAGCCCTTCTCCGTCCACTAAATGGGAAGTCCCTAAATTTCTTCTTCTTCCACTTGGCGCTAGGTTATTTTTCAATCTGTTTATTCACAAAGTCTTTAGCAATCTGGAATCATACGTGTTCCAGCGGCTCTAATCACGTATTCTAATATTTGTAAACGAAGAATGATCTCCTCGAGTGTTGGCATCGTTGAACAAAAAGTCAGAAATTGTATTCTGTTTAAAACCAGTTCTCTTATCCTGCTCAGATAAGGAGGATTGGGGATGGTGAGTTTCAGCAACTCTTCGACCTCCACTCCTGGTACCAACAACACTACTTCCAATGTTATGATTGGGTCAGTACTGGTCACTGTCACTTCCCTCACCATCCCGGATCTCCGTGCACTGGACATCTGCTGCTAGGTAGGTCCACTCAGGAGTAGCGTATCTTCTGCAGGGCACTCGCACCCTCCCCGATCTTCTCGGACCTTCCTGTTCCTGTCTTTGTGCACCTTCGACCAAATCCGAGTCTTCAGATATAGGAGCAAGAGTTCTCTGTGGAGTTGGCTTCAAGCTCAGCCTCTTCTTTCTTTCAGGCCAACTAGCTTCTCCACTCCTTGTTCTCCTATTTCTTGTCCTCACACTCGGTTCTTGATCACTTTTGTCTTGATCCGTGTCTGAGCCGTATTCACAGCAACTTTCTCCTTCGGTGGCAACTTCAGTTTCACTGTCATCCTGTCTTTCTTCTGCTGAATCTGTAGCACTCCCAACTTCTTTCGACACCCCCACAGCTTGACTGATCCCCTCTAGTGGTTCGCCGTCCACAGCTGGATTTTCATCTGTGAGAGGAGCTGTTTCTTCTAAGGGTGCTGGAACTCTTCGAGTATGGGAAGCATGAATCCAGTTTGGCAGCCCTCCACACTTTACAGCAGTATTCGTTGTTAGGATTATTTGGTAGGGCCCCTTCCAGCGCACATCTAGGCAGTTCTTCCGGACGTGTTTTTTCACAAGCACCCAATCACCAGGGCACAAGTCGTGACATAGGTCTCTTGAAGATGGAACTTCAGCAGCCTGCACCTGAAGAGACACAGAATGAATGACATCAGAAAGTCCCTTGCAGTAATCCAGGATCAGGTCATCTGTAATATTCAACAAAGCTGTAGTTGGAACAGCGGGAAGTCTCATTGCCCTCCCCATTAAAACCTCATGTGGAGAGAGACCTGTCCTCCTGTCTGGTGTGCTACACATACTCATGAGTACCAAGGGCAGAGCATCAGGCCAGCTTAAGGACGTCGATGAACATACTTTGGCTATTCGGGACTTTAGAGTTCCGTTTATCTGCTCCACGATACCTGAAGCCTCTGGTCGATAGCTACAGTGCAACTTCTGATCAATGTTTAATGCAGAGCAAAGCATCTTCACAACTTCACTGTTGAAATGAGTTCCTCTGTCTGATTCCAAGGAGGTCGGCACCCCAAAGTGCGGGATCAACTCTCTAAGCAACAACTTTGCTACTGTGAGTGTATCGCACCTGCGTTTAGGGTATGCTTCGACCCATCTGGAAAATATGCATACAACCACCAGAACATACCTGAGGCGGTTGATTTTTGGCATCTCAATGAAATCTAATTGCATTCGGTTGAAAGGCCCCCCAGACCTCCCAATGTGACTCATTGTAACTGGTGTTCTTTTCCCTACGTTCAATTGCTGACATGTGACACATCTCTGACACACTGCTTCTGCTGCAATTCTAAACTTAGGGTTATACCAAGTCTGCCTAAATAACCTCAGCATGGCATCTCTTCCTAAGTGTACTGGACCATGTATCTGTCGTGCCATTGGACTCACTAACTCATCAGGTAATACTGCCCTTCCATCTGCTGAAACCCACAAATCCATTTCACTTTTCACACAACCTGCTGTTTCCCATGCCTTTTTTTCAGAATCAGGTGCGTTCTCTTGCATGTCTTTTAAATCCTCCCAAGTATCAACTGTTTCTAGCATCATGTTTAACTCTGTCTTTTCCTGAGTCCCACCTACTTCCACTTCCGTGAAAGAATATCCTTGCTCCGCGCAATATCGAGCAACTTCGTCTGCATATCGATTACCTTGCGACACAAAATCTGTATTTTTGTGTGGGCTACACATTTAACGACCGCAATTGCTGCTGGACCTTGTAATGCTTCTAACAACAGTCGCACAAATTCCCCATTTCGAATAGGCGAACCAGAGGAGGTCATGTAACCCCTCTGAGACCACAATTGCCCAAAATCATGAACTACACCGAAACCATATTGGCTATCGGTATAAATGGTGACTCTAATTTTGCTACCTGCTAAACAGGCACGTGTCAATGCAATGATTTCTGCTACCTGAGCGGAGTGTACTCCTTCCAGGCAAGCGGCTTCCACAACTCCAGTAATGGTGCAAACAGCATAAGCTGCTCTCAACCGACCAGTATCGTCTCTTAAACATGAGCCATCAACAAAGAAAATTTCATCAGGGTCAGTCAACGGCTCATCCACAATATCTGGTCTTGGCTTGGTGCATAGTTCAGTCACATCAAGGCAATCGTGATCTTCACATTCTTCGCCTTCTATATCATTAGGAAGTGGCATCAATGTAGCAGGATTCAAAACAGAGCACCTCTTAAGGGTCACGTTCTCCGCAGCAAGAATAACTTGCTCGTAGCGCGTGAGCCTATTATTGGTTAAGTGCTGTGTCTTGGTCCTGGTCATTAACAGTTCTACAGAATGAGGTACATACACCACTAATTTGTGTCCCATTACTATATTTTCACACCTTTCAATGCTGACACCTGTTGCAGCAACAGATTTGAGACATCCGGGCAACGCTGCGGCTACCGGATCTAAAGTAGCCGAAAAGTATGCAACTGGTCTACGGGCATTTCCATGAGTTTGTACTAAAACTGACAAAGCACAACCCTCTCTTTCGCAGCAGTAAAGTGAAAATGGTTTTTCGTAATCAGGCATCCCCAAAGCTGGAGCACGGCACAAGTCCTCTCTCAGCTGTAGGAAGGACATCAAACAATCCTTGTCCCATGGTACCGGATCACTCACCTCCTTGTGCGTCAGTTTTTGTAAGGGTTTTGCCTTCAGGGAAAAGTTAGCTATCCACTGTCGGCAATAACCAACCATTCCTAGGAACATCCTGACTTCTCTCTGTGTCGTAGGCGAGTTCATCTTCATTATCGCCTCTATCCTATCTGGTGACACCTTGCGCTTTCCTTTTTCTATCCGGTGACCCAAGTACTGTACTTCTGTCAGACAGTACTGCAATTTGCTCGGAGATACCTTATGCCCATTTTCAGCTAAATTGTTCAGCAAGGCGATGGTATCAATCTTACAAGCTTCTTCCGTTCCTGACGCAACAAGTAGGTCGTCTATGTACTGGACCAGAACCGAGTTCTGTGGCAGTACTAGACTTTCAAGGTTTTTCTTCAACAGCTGGTTGAAAATTGATGGGCTTTCTGTATACCCCTGTGGGATACGACACCATGTTAGGACGCGATTTTCCAGCTTAAAAGCGAAAAGAAACTGGCTCTCCTCATCTAATGGAATTGAGAAGAAAGCCTTACAAAGATCTATCACCGTGAACCACTCAGCTTGGAATGGTATCTGAAACAATATCACTGATGGATTCGGTACCACAGGACAACATGAAACAACTATGTTATTAATCCTTCGAAGATCTTGTACTATTCTAAATTTCCCACTAGGTTTCTGCAAACCCATAATCAGGGAGTTGCATGGACTACCCACGATTTCCTTCAGTATTCCCAGTTGAATCATAGAGTCGATTACGGGTTTTATTCCTGCAATCGTCTCCGGGGTCAATTTGTATTGAGGCGTTCTTGGATATTCAACATTTGGTTTTACTATGATCTTCACTGGTTCTACTCCTTTGATCAATCCTATCTCTTCTCCAGTATAATCCCATACCTCTGATGACACTGTATCTCGTAAGTCCCAAGGAAGCTCCTCCACAGTCAGGGTAGGATACAGTTCTACGCATACTCTCGAATTTGCAACTTTAAAGGTAGCATCATCATCTGTAGTCTGTACCTCCACTCCCTGAGGTGTGCAGTATATTGTGCAGTTCAGTTTGCACAATAAGTCTCTTCCTAACAGACACACAGGACTAGAATCACATACTTCAAACTGATGTTCATCGGTGTAGTTTCCTATTCTCACAGGCACTGGTTCCGTCAAAGGGTTTGTCATTCTCCTATTTGCGACTCCTACCACTTGAATTGTTTCCCCCGACATTGGTAGATCTGGAACCACTGTCGATCTTAAAGTTGATCGAGTAGCTCCGGTATCTACTAAGAATGTTGTAGGACACCCTGCCACTTCAGCCTCAACAAACGGTCCTCTTTGATCCACCTCTAGAACTGCCCCGAGGGTACAGTCCTCCTCTCTACTTACACGTCGTCCCGTCAATGGATCAACGTAGTAACACTCTTCTTCATCTATAAAAAGAGGCATTTGTCTATTGGTCTTTCCCCCTGTCGTAATCTTTGGTGGCTGCGGGAACTGAGCTCGTGGAGCCGAAGTCCCCCCTTTGGCCACCTTACTCTTTGGCACTGTCACCCCTTGAACTGGAACTTCTTGAACTTCCTCCTCCCCTACTTCTAGTTCTCCATTTTCAGGGTTATAGGGACACTCGCGTTTCCAATGTCCCACCTGGTGACACTGGTGACACTTTGTTGTTTTTTTCAATGTAGCAACGTCTATTCTAGGTCTCGGGTTTTCCTCGTTGTCCTTATTCTGACTATTTGGTTTCCGTCCCATCATCCCTGTTCCCTGTTGCTGCTGTCCACCCTTTCCAGCCGACTGCATCTGCACCATCATCAGTTTCTCCTTTAGTTTCTTTGCTTTGGAATCTATTTCATCACTGCAATACCTTGCGTATCTCAAAATGTCATCCAATGGTTTGTTTTGCCAACAAATTAAATGTTGCCTAATCATCAAACAAATATCAGGCCTCAATCCCAAAACAAACTTCGATACAAACTGTCCTATATCTTTGGGATCCATTACATCTAATCCACTGTATTGTTTGAACGTTTTCAGCAATCGCTCATAAAACTCATGAACTGTCTCCTTGGGTTCCTGTCTTGTTTGGTCTATTTTTACCCAATCTATATCTTGTGGTGGCACCTTCTCCTTCAGCCATGTCATCACCTTTTCATATTTTAACATTACTCTTTCTGACGGTCCATTAGTACGAGCATCCCTTTCTGGTTCTGCAGTTGGCCATTCGACACTAACCTTGCATGCTATCCACAAGTCTCCTGGGACCACAATGTCGAATAAGGTGTTCAAATCAATCAACAATACTTTTGAAATCTTGACAAACCTCTCTACCTGCTTGTACCACTCTACGGGACTTTCCCTTAATTTCGGATATGAGTTGGTAAATGCAGCCAAATCTCCCCTACTCCAGGGCACGTGTACATAACTCCCATTCGCTATTTCTCGCAAAGGGAATGCCTCCATCTGCAGTAGCCTTCCCTCCGGAGACATCACATTCGCGCTCCGCCTAACAGTTCCCTTTTTGGACCACCTCTCTTCCCATTTTTCCAGATCTCTCCATGCTCTTATTCCTGTGATCAGTTCCCTTATGTGTGTTTTTAATCCAGTTGTCCTCCCCTCTTCTAAGTCCTGATCTGAATAATGCAACCTATGGTTACCCTGCAATGCCTTTGTTCTGGACAAATCTACCATATACTTGTCTGCCAGTTCAGACAGTTTCTCATAAGTTGTTCTTGCCTTTCGAGTAATATCTTTTGCTATAAACAGCAGCTCATCTTGTTCGTACATGTCAATCCTTTCTAAAGGCAACGCACCATCTATTATCTCGTCCAGGTCAGATTTTAAGCTGGTCACATCGAGTCTTTTGGCTTTTATCACAGCTTTCAGTATGCTATCTCTAGAGAGTCCATTTACATCTCTCCCATCACAGCTCTGAGTCCTACGTCTGGGCTCAGGCGTGTTATGGGGAGTCCTCCCATGCTCCCATCTCTCCAGGTCCCATGCAGTTCCATCCTCTCTGGGTGTATAGTGAAACACTTCTTTATTTCCCATAGTCCCACATTTCCCATTCTGCCTGGTTTCTCTGGGTGCATGGTAAGACATTCCATTATTCCCCATGCCTTCGCAATTTGCCTGTGATCTCTGATCACTCGACGCATGGCAAGATCCTTCGCGGTTCCCCATGTTCCCACAATTCCAGTGCTGTACATTATCATCAGGTGCGTGGAGAGTGCACTTAAACCTATCCCTGTACTCTTGTGTCCTTTGGTCTCCCTCACTTTGAATGAGACGAGACGTCTCTCCACACTCCGTACTTCTACCTTTTCGCTCCTGCCCATTTCCACCGTCAATATGACGTGTAACTCCTCTACTCTCCTGACTTTTACCGTCCCACTCCTGACTGCTTTCGCTAGCCCCGCAGTGAGATAATGTCCCGTTGCCTCGACTTCCCCATTCAGCTTCTGCTCTTGACCTGTTGCTCGGTGCTTCTGTGGACCTATCCCATTCCTTCAAGTCAGCCCTCAACTCTTTATAGGATTTCGGCCGTGGTCCCCTCAGGTCCATCGGTCCTCTCTGACCCCCCTGTTCTGTTACAGGATCCACTGCTGAATCCAATGGGGTGCTCCACGTTATCGGTCCTGGCAATTGCCTCCAGGCATTTGTCGTGTTATTCCTTCTTTCCATCTCAACTCTTTTTCTGTCTAGCCGTACCCGTTCTTCCTCTCTCCCTTTCTCTGGGTGATAAACCGACACTATAGGACCTATGGTAACGGGTACTTGAAGAGCATCCGGCAATCCATAAGACTCAACCCTCTCTGTCGCTGGCATCTTCTGCACCACAACCCTTCCGACTACTCTCTGTACAGGACTATGTTGAGGTGTCTCCTCACCTTTGGTAGGTACCCAATTCGTTATAGGGAGTGGCCTATTCCCTTCTATGTCAACCCTATCTTCCCTTGGGAGTTCAGTACCTTCTATCTCCCTATTGTCCGGAGGCGGTCTATCTATCAACAACCTATTTATTAGGCCATCCTCCGACTCGCTCTCGTCATCCTCTTCTATGGGTCTCTTTTCTCCTGTAACCTCTCACACTGGGTACAACTTATCCACTTCAATCATCTGTACCCTCCATTTCTTGGCTTCCTCATCCCATTTGGCATCTTGCACTGCCCTTACTGATCGCCTTACCCTTTCTTGGCGCCTGTTCTGATTCCTGTCGTGCGCCGCCCTAATCCACGCATTAAGGGCCTCAAACTGTGTTGGTCTAGGCAAAGGTCTCAATGAGGATATAACTGCTTTCAGCTGATGCAACACTTCTAGTCTAAACGTTCCGTATTTCGGAAAAGTCAGTTCCTCATTCCCTTCTGTAATCTTACTCCAAGTATCAAGCGACAGTATAGTATGCAACCCAACATTCGTTGCCATATAGTGAGCTGGTGTACCCTCTGGCGGTGCCTCTTCCCCGTAATAAGATTCTCTTCTTTTTCTCTTAAAGATCGCTCTCAAACATTTAAAACACTTCATGTCATGCGGTAGAGAAGAGTTGAGTGGACTGCCGTACATTAGAGTGGAGTGTTGCGCCATAGAGTAGCCTGTCGTACAGTGTAGTTGCCTAGAGTACACCGGAGGAGAGTCTCATACAGTGGACTGTTGTAGAGTGCTGTAGACTGAAGTGTCGTACAGTGTGGTAGTGATGACTAGAGTGGAATGGCGTAGAGTGGAATAGTGTATAGTGTACAGTGAGGTGGCATAGAGAGGAGTGACATAGAGTGGAGTGGATTGAGTGGAGGGGTGTGTTGTAGAGTAGAGAGAAGTGGAGTAGAGTGGATTGGTGTGTCAGAGTAGAGTGGAGCTGCGTAGAGTAGAGTGGTATGCCATATAGTAGAGTAGAGTGGCGTGCTATAGAGTGGCATGGCATACGGTGTAGGGGCATAAAGTGAAATGGCATAGAGTGGAGTGGTGTAGAGTAGTGTTGAGTAGAGTGCAGGAGAGTGTCATACAGTGAACTGTCAGAGTGGAGTAACAAAGTGTGATACTGTAGAGTGGAGTGTTGTATAGAGTGGTAGTGTGCTGTAGAGTAGAGAGGTTACAGTGGAGTAGAGTGTCGTACATTGTGGTAGAGTAAAGTGGCATTGAATGTCATCGAGTGGAGTGGCATAAGTGGTGTAGAGTGGAGTAATGAAGTACAATGAAGAAGAGTGCAGTAGTGTCTCATTGAGTATAGTGAAGTAAAGAGGAGTGGAGTGGCCTAGCTGGAGTTGTATAAAGTGTTGCAGAGTGGAGTAAAGTTTTGTATAGTGGCATAGAGTGGAGTAGAGTGTCGTTGAGTGGCATAATGTGGAATAGAGTGTAGCAGTGGAGTAGAGTGTTGTAGTGGAGTAGAGTGTTGTATAGTGGACAAGTGTAGAATGTCATAGTGTAGAGAACCGTGTTGAAGAGTGGAGTGATGTGTTGCAGAGTATAATTGGGTGGTGTAGCGTTTTGGAACCTAAAACCTGCATTTGAGCTAGTCCCACAAACAAAACTCTGGTCAGTTTTGGAGCGAATGGGGGTCCCTTGTAACATATCAACATTAATCTGCCTACTCAATGACAGTTATGCCCAGGTGCGGAGGGCTAGTTAGGGTTAAGTGGCAGAATGTATCACTATGAATAAAGGATACAGGGATACATGCTTACTCCATTATTTTTCTTTTATTCATATGATCTAGGGGCATATGTATCAACATCCGTGTTTACGATTCTCAAATAGCGTTTTTTTAGAAATCGCTATTTGAGAATTGCAAAACGGGATGTATTAAAAAAATCAAACATTTTTTGTGATTTCTTAGTATTGCTTAATTGCGATTTGCAAATTGCGAAATCGCAATTAAGGAATACTTTCCCATTCATTTCTATGGGCCAGGAGGCCCATGGAAATGAATGGGAAGTCATTCTCAATTTGCGATTCACAATTTGAGAATCGCAAATTGAGAATAATTTCAAGGGTGCATGGGTGTCATAAGGACACCCTGATGCACCCCTGAAACGAACATGTGTGCGCATATATCGCACATACATGCCCTACCGGCATGTATGTGCCACATGGCACCTTCACAAATGCCAAAACATGCTTTTGTGAAAGAAATCGCAAATTAACACCAACTTGAAGTTGATGGTAATTTCTCCTTAAGAAATCGCAAAACTTGAGTGCTTCTTGCATAGCCTTTAAGGAATCACATTTTGCAATTCCTTAAATGCTTACGCAAAGTTAAGGAATCGCAAACTTTGCGATTCCTTAAATTTGCGATGCTATTATCCTAATACCTACCGTTTTCCGAATTTTGATTCGCAAACACTGCTTTTTTGCCATTTGCAGCGTTTGCGAATCAAAATTCGGTTGATACATACGCCCCCTAGTTGCATAGTTCATGCTAATGCATCTCAATACATGCAGATAGCAAAGTCTCTCTGTTATTGTTTGCGAAAGATACACTGCTTGCCTCAAAAACCCTCAGAGGGTTCCAACTTTTAATTGAATACTTTTTGCTGATGTGCATAGAGAGTAGATTATATAACAATCAATCTGCAAAAATCATACCGGGAGAATATCCATGAGTGGAGTAAATCTTAAAATCTTTCAAAGCTTGTGTCCTAAATGTAAAGACTGCTCTGCTTTAAGAGTGGTGGGGCTCACTGGTTAGAGGCGGCAGACCCGGAAGCAGAGGACGGCCCGGGACCAGGGTTCAATTCCCGACGCGGCTGGGTCGTGGACCAGGGTCAGCGGACTCGATAATTCTCGCTTCGGTGTCTACTTTAACCAGGGATCACACTCGGCAACTCTGGGCATTAGCTTGCCTCATCTCCACAATGCCCCCCCCCCCACATACACCAGGGATGCCTGGTTTCACCTTGGAGATACCCAGCAGGGATCATCTCACAGGGAAAGCCAGGACGGGTTCCCCAGTGGTCTACAGCGCTGGGACGCCCGATTTCTGGGGTAGCCATGCGCTTTATAAGACAACCTAACATAACCTAACATTAAGCTGTTCTGTGAGGCAGACAGAAAACACACAATCCCACTTCCACACCAACTAAACACAGCTTAAGGAAACAGCCCCAAAAAATGTCTGCCAAACCTCATGGTATTACTAACTCCTGCAGTTAACTTCTGTTTGCATATCTGTTGCCATATTCACCCTGACACATTAGCACAAAAGATAAGATCCCAAAAAAGGGTCCCAATGGACTCTTTTTAGAAATGGGAGCTTTCTAGTTAGCAATGGCTTGCACCTTTCTTCCTAGTCAGGGTAAGAGGATACACTTCTAAAATAACCCCTGCTCACCCCCTTGGTAGCTTGGCACAAGCAGACAGGCTTATGTCAGTGTGTAAAGCATTTGTGCATACATACAGTAACACAGTGAAAACCCTACAAATGAACAACACACAAGTTAAAAAAAGTAGCAAATCTTTATCTAAACCAACAAGACAAAACACAAAAAAAATCCAACAAACAATACTGGAAAAATAGGTACTTTGCAAGATAACCTTTAAATTGCAGAAATAGCTTAATAACGCAGTTCTTCCAAGTCAGTAGCTCCATCTGGGGCTACTACAATGCTGAAAATAACAGAGTCTAGCAGTTCCAGCCAAACGTTCCGGTACAGGCCAGCTATATTTCTCATTGCGGCAGATCCCATTGGTACGAGTCAGTCGGGGTAACCATCACGATTGCATTGTGGAGGAAGCGGAGCGACGTGGGGTGCCCTCTTGTCATGTTGCAGGCAGAGGGTCTGTGATGGTCGTCCAAAGGCTTTGGCGAGACCAAAGCTATGATGCAGAGTGAGGCGGTGCTTGGTGTGGTCCTGGGGGATCACGGTGCAGGTGACGGAGCAGGTAGATGTTTGGGCAGGCAGCAACAGTGTTAGTGAGGTCTGGGCACAGTGAAGCGAGGCGGTGTAGAGTGAAGTGCCCACAGCACACGGTGCAAGCAGCGGCTCAGTGACGGTCACCCAGCATCGTCGGTGAAATGTGGGATGCTGGGAAAAGTGTGGCTGTGCCTTCTGCAATGCCTTCAGGACATGGAAACAGTGATGGACTCAGTGACAGAGTCGGTTGCTCGTCTTCTGCGGCGACTGAAGCCAGCGGTTCCAGAGACAGAGCCCAGAGGGATGGTGAAGTCTTTGCTGTTCCTGAGTCTTCTTGAACAGGGGTCAAGCTCTACCTCAAGCCCTTGGAGATACTCTTCAAGCAGGATACACACAGAGTTCCTCTCCTTGGCAGGAACAGCTACTGCAGTCCAACCACAGACAGCACACAGCAAAGGGGCAGTATTGCTCCTCCAGCTTCTCCCAGCTCTTCTCTTTGGCAGAGGTTCCTCTTGAATTCCAGAAGCAATCTAAAAGTCTGGGATCTGGCCCCAATGTTATAGCACACTTTCCTTTGTTCTCTGGTGGCAGAGAAGCTCTTTTCCCAGTCAAAACCAGTTCTGTCCTCCCTGGTGCAGCTGTTCGGCAGGAGGTGGAGGCAGCATTGTCCAAGGTAGACCAGGCCCTTGCAGGTGTTACGGCGGGATGTCTGATCTATTGCTTTAGGTCTAGATCCCAACTCAGGTCGACTAACCGTTGATACCTGTCATAGAGTAAAAGGCAATCCACTACTAGGTCAATCAGTTAAGGACTTACACCACTCTAAAGAACCACTTACTACAAATAAGTTTTAAAAGTTTATTATAAAGCCAAAGTTAACTGGAGATACAAACATCTCAAAATAAGGTTCAAAAGATATACTGGTATCAATACAAACATACATTTTCTAAATGCTCTTAATCGGCAAAAGAATATCACCAAAACCAATTCAAAAATCATCAGAGTTGCAAGAATAGACACAAGCTGTAACTTGTGAGTCATTTACAGAAAGGAAGAAAATCCAGATTAGACTGTCCCTACACTAGACTAAGTGACATCCCTACTTAGTAAAGTCTTAACCTAAAAAGGTGTCAGCTGTGGTGACTTCCAAAGAAGATCACTCACTTCCCTCAGTCTTCGTTGTGAATCGGTGTCTCGCAGTTACCCTATCTGCCTACCCATCCGCTCTCTTAGGTTCCTCAGACCATCTGCCCTAACTCCACCCAGGGGTGCTGTCCCTAATACAGAAATCACATTTACAATAGAAACGCCCTTTAGAGACGCCCCTAACGTGGTATCGGTTCTGGCATTTTCCATGCTGATACTCCTCTGGGCCCATCGTTAGCGTTGACCTTGCTTCTCAGGCTCTTCTCCGGCAGGACGGTACCCCCCAGGAAATTCCTGAAGCCTCCTCCAGGCCTGTGCCTGACTCCCTGAACAAAACTCTATTCATCACTCTCTTGATTGGAACCTCCTCGCACCTGCAAACAGACACTTGTACAGTGGGCCCCAAATTCCGGCCTCCACCGTATCTTCTAAGTCGTAAACCTTCGAGCAGGCTCCGCAATTTATGCTTAACATGACCTTCCTCTAACTAACACATGCAAATCAAAAGAAATGACTTTATCTATTCAGGCCTATTAGAATTACATGAAACAGGCCTGTGCACTCTGTAAACCTTTAATTTCTTAGTCTAAACAGTATTCTAACTTATTACACACAATGGTTATATGAAACACTTCTATAAAACATATATTTCAGTTCTATGATCAATAATACTTTGAATTACAACAACATTAAAATCCATATCATGTGAGAGTGTAACAGCACCTTTCATTCTCTGTGAACTGCCATGTGGCCTACACATTTCAACGTTTAGCAGTATTACATTCTCCTCTACATCAGCCACATAACATGGAATTTCAACATCATTCTAACATCTCTACACACTTATACATTAGCTTTTCACACTGATATATGCATTCTATTTTAATTAAACACTCTTATGTATTTTCTCCCTATAAATTCGACACTCTTGTGTAATCTTTACTAAACTGATGCAACGTGCTTGTAAATATGGTGCACTTCTAATTTTTCCGCGATTTGCGCTCTCTCAGTTCCCCCCTTTGATGACTTTTAGTAGTCATCACCATCACAACACCATCCCTGAGGTATGAACTGAATCAAACTGAACTCGTTGCAGTACTCTCTCGTTTCATCATCTCTAGAGCCCTCAGACTCCTGTACTGATTATCCTGCATCGCAGCTAATCTCCTCTCCTGCTTTCTCATGGATCTCTGCAACCTATTTGATCTATACCATTGGTACAGCCGCACCAATCCCCACAAGGTGATTATACAAATCACTATTATGATGATAGGTTTCAGTATGTACCAAATGAAACCCTTTCCTAGGTTGGCAAACCAACCTCCAACTTTACCCATTCCATGACCTACTTTTTCCCACACATTTACCTGTGTCAAATCCTCAATCTCATGATGAATTTCAGTGATGTTCCGTATATACTTTTCTAGAGGTTTTGAATTGTCTGGAATGTAAGTGCAACATTCCTGAACCTTCAAAGCCTTACAGACTCCTCCCTCTTTGGCTAACAGAACGTCTAGAGCAAGTCGGTTCTGAAGAACCATTGCCCTTATCGATTGCATCTCTCCCTCCACCAGCATTAATGATCTAGCAGTACTGGCGGACAACCTATCTACAACTGTTGCCAATCTTCTAATCTTGACATCATTCAGTACTATCCCTAAAAGAGGAAACATAGCACCAAATACGTCCCCAACTACCTCCTCATTGCTTACATCCCTTCTTCCTCTAGCTTGAGTTCCTCCCTCTATAATTTCTAGATCCTTAGCATGGTATATTTTGGGGAAGACAATTGCTAAATAACATGATCCATACCAATTATCCGGTAGTTTCACGTATGCATTTCTTCCACAAACAAAATATACATTTGGGATCACCTGCATTCCCTTCAAGAAATCCTTTGTATAATATTCTAATTGGAAAGCATGTTCACAATTTACTTCTCCCACAAACACATTCTCATAATAGGTATTACCCCTATATATACACAGTTTCCCTTTTTGCTCTCGATCTAAAGCTATTGGACCATTACTACCCTTTCTTTTGTGTGACCTTTCTTCCTCGGTCCAATCTGTTTTCCATTGGCCTGAAGCCTTTAAGATCTTCTGTCTCCTATACCGATCATCCACCTGTCCTATAAACCTTTTCTCTATTTCTGACACTTTAAAAGTCAAATTATTTCTTCGGGCATGTGAAGTATCCAACGTTTTCCAAGGAATGAAAAATTTCTTTAATCTATCTTCACTCTTATAATAATCCCACTTGTTCATGTGCTTGTAGTTTGGAACTTCTGGTAAAACAGCATCAAAATTTGAAAAATAATACTCAAAACCATCACGTTCATAAAATATACTAAGCAACAAACTACATGTGATTCCATAAGTCAATGGAAGATGATGATATCTAATACCTTCGTCTACAGAGGCTGGCAATTGCATGCACACATAGCAATCCTTTGCCTCCATAGCATCAATATATTCATAAAGCAATTTAGCATATGCATTTGATTTGAAATTTCCCTGTGATTCATCCACATGCAACCTACGAGTCTCTGCTGCTAGTAAAGCTTTATCTTTCTCTGTATTGTCCCCCCTTTGACCAGCAGTAGTAGGTTTATGTACCGATACAATTTTTGCTTCCTTTGTTGCCTTCTCTTCATTTTCATGTCCCACTACATATGATATAGTAACTACTAAAACTATAAGAAAAATTACTCCCACTAAAAGTGTGCCTACTATGCATTTTGTCTTGCGGTTTGGGTTGCCGGCCTCCATGATCTCAAGACAGTGTAGTTCTGATTTTCTTTCACAACACAAAGTCTCTTTTCTTTGCTTATTCAGCCTTTCCGAACCACACCTGGAAGCTGATAATCCCTTCTGCAAGATCAGTCTTTGTGTTCTATAGCAACAGACAACCCTAGCCCTTCTCCGTCCACTAAATGGGAAGTCCCTAAATTTCTTCTTCTTCCACTTGGCGCTAGGTTATTTTTCAATCTGTTTATTCACAAAGTCTTTAGCAATCTGGAATCATACGTGTTCCAGCGGCTCTAATCACGTATTCTAATATTTGTAAACGAAGAATGATCTCCTCGAGTGTTGGCATCGTTGAACAAAAAGTCAGAAATTGTATTCTGTTTAAAACCAGTTCTCTTATCCTGCTCAGATAAGGAGGATTGGGGATAGTGAGTGTCAGCAACCCTTCGACCTCCACTCCTGGTACCAACAACACTACTTCCAATATTATGATTGGGTCAGTACTGGTCACTGTCACTTCCTCACCCTCCCGGATCTCCGTGCACTGGACATCTGCTGCTAGGTAGGTCCACTCAGGAGTAGCGTATCTTCTGCAGGGCACTCGCACCCTCCCCAATCTTCTCGGACCTTCCTGTTCCTGTCTTTGTGCACCTTCAACCAAATCCGAGTCTTCAGCTATAGGAGCAAGAGTTCTCTCTGGAGTTGGCTTCAAGCTCGGCCTCTTCTTTCTTTCAGGCCAACTAGCTTCTCCACGCCTTGTTCTCCTATTTCTTGTCCTCACACTCGGTTCTTGATCACTTTTGTCTTGATCCGTGTCTGAGCCGTATTCACAGCAACTTTCTCCTTCGGTGGCAACTTCAGTTTCACTGTCGTCCTGTCTTTCTTCTGCTGAATCTGTAGCACTCCCAACTTCTTTCGACACCCCCACAGCTTGACTGATCCCCTCTAGTGGTTCGCCGTCCACAGCTGGATTTTCATCTGTGAGAGGAGCTGTTTCTTCTAAGGGTGCTGGAACTCTTCGAGTATGGGAAGCATGAATCCAGTTTGGCAGCCCTCCACACTTTACAGCAGTATTCGTTGTTAGGATTATTTGGTAGGGCCTCTTCCAGCGCACATCTAGGCAGTTCTTCCGGACGTGTTTTTTCACAAGCACCCAATCACCAGGGCACAAGTCGTGACATAGGTCTCTTGAAGATGGAACTTCAGCAGCCTGCACCTGAAGAGACACAGAATGAATGACATCAGAAAGTCCCTTGCAGTAATCCAGGATCAGGTCATCTGTAATATTCAACAAAGCTGTAGTTGGAACAGACGGAAGTCTCATTGCCCTCCCCATTAAAACCTCATGTGGAGAGAGACCTGTCCTCCTGTCTGGTGTGCTACGCATACTCATGAGTACCAAGGGCAGAGCATCAGGCCAGCTTAAGGACGTCGATGAACATACTTTGGCTATTCAGGACTTTAGAGTTCCGTTTATCTGCTCCACGATACCTGAAGCCTCTGGTCGATAGCTACAGTGCAACTTCTGATCAATGTTTAATGCAGAGCAAAGCATCTTCACAACTTCACTGTTGAAATGAGTTCCTCTGTCTGATTCCAAGGAGGTCGGCACCCCAAAGCGCTCGATCAACTCTCTAAGCAACAACTTTGCTACTGTGAGTGTATCGCACCTGCGTGTAGGGTATGCTTCGACCCATCTGGAAAATATGCATACAACCACCAGAACATACCTGAGGCGGTTGATTTTTGGCATCTCAATGAAATCTAATTGCATTCGGTTGAAAGGCCCCCCAGACCTCCCAATGTGACTCATTGTAACTGGTGTTCTTTTCCCTACGTTCAATTGCAGACATGTGACACATCTCTGACACACTGCTTCTGCTGCAATTCTAAACTTAGGGTTATACCAAGTCTGCCTAAATAACCTCAGCATGGCATCTCTTCCTAAGTGTACTGGACCATGTATCTGTCGTGCCATTGGACTCACTAACTCATCAGGTAATACTGCCCTTCCATCTGCTGAAACCCACAAATCCATTTCACTTTTCACACAACCTGCTGTTTCCCATGCCTTTTTCTCAGAATCAGGTGCGTTCTCTTGCATGTCTTTTAAATCCTCCCAAGTATCAACTGTTTCTAGCATCATGTTTAACTCTGTCTTTTCCTGAGTCCCACCTACTTCCACTTCCGTGAAAGAATATCCTTGCTCCGCGCAATATCGAGCAACTTCGTCTGCATATCAATTACCTTGCGACACAAAATCTGTATTTTTGTGTGGGCTACACATTTAACGACCGCAATTGCTGCTGGACCTTGTAATGCTTCTAACAACAGTCGCACAAATTCCCCATTTCGAATAGGCGAACCAGAGGAGGTCATGTAACCCCTCTGAGACCACAATTGCCCAAAATCATGAACTACACCGAAACCATATTGGCTATCGGTATAAATGATGACTCTAATTTTGCTACCTGCTAAACAGGCACGTGTCAATGCAATGATTTCTGCTACCTGAGCGGAGTGTACTCCTTCCAGGCAAGCGGCTTCCACAACTCCAGTAATGGTGCAAACAGCATAAGCTGCTCTCAACCGACCAGTATCGTCTCTTAAACATGAGCCATCAACAAAGAAAATTTCATCAGGGTCAGTCAACGGCTCATCCACAATATCTGGTCTTGGCTTGGTGCATAGTTCAGTCACATCAAGGCAATCGTGATCTTCACATTCTTCGCCTTCTATATCATTAGGAAGTGGCATCAATGTAGCAGGATTCAAAACAGAGCACCTCTTAAGGGTCACGTTCTCCGCAGCAAGAATAACTTGCTCGTAGCGCGTGAGCCAATTATTGGTTAAGTGCTGTGTCTTGGTCCTGAACGATTCATAAAGGGGGTGGTGATGGACAGAGTATCTGAATTAAGCAGAACACTCCTACCCAGTCAAAAGATCAGGGCTTGATCCATCACCGTTTTTTAGCTCACTGCACCATCCCAGCTCAGAACCTGGCTACATGCAAATTAGTCTGACCCTGGCCCAGTGCATCATGGGAACAGGGCAGACCAAACTACCAAGCCAATTCTTTACTGGAAAGGAAACAAGCTTCCGGGGACCGGTTTCTGGCATTACAGCCGTCTTCGGCCCGGCTTGCTTGAATCCTGATGGTGCAGTGAGCAAGGGACTCACATCTGAGCATACCCTTCCACACTTGTGGTGGCCAAAACGATTCATAAAGGGGGTGGTGATGGACAGAGTATCTGAATTAAGCAGAACACTCCTACCCAGTCAAAAGATCAGGGCTTGATCCATCACCGTTTTTTAGCTCACTGCACCATCCCAGCTCAGAACCTGGCTACATGCAAATTAGTCTGACCCTGGCCCAGTGCATCATGGGAACAGGGCAGACCAAACTACCAAGCCAATTCTTTACTGGAAAGGAAACAAGCTTCCGGGACCGGTTTCTGGCATTACAGCCGTCTTCGGCCCGGCTTGCTTGAATCCTGATGGTGCAGTGAGCAAGGGACTCATATCTGAGCATACCCTTCCACACTTGTGGTGGCCAAAACGATTCATAAAGGGGGTGGTGATGGACAGAGTATCTGAATTAAGCAGAACACTCCTACCCAGTCAAAAGATCAGGGCTTGATCCATCACCGTTTTTTAGCTAACTGCACCATCCCAGCTCAGAACCTGGCTACATGCAAATTAGTCTGACCCTGGCCCAGTGCATCATGGGAACAGGGCAGACCAAACTACCAAGCCAATTCTTTACTGGAAAGGAAACAAGCTTCCGGGGACCGGTTTCTGGCATTACAGCCGTCTTCGGCCTGGCTTGCTTGAATCCTGATGGTGCAGTGAGCAAGGGACTCACATCTGAGCATACCCTTCCACACTTGTGGTGGCCAAAACGATTCATAAAGGGGGTGGTGATGGACAGAGTATCTGAATTAAGCAGAACACTCCTACCCAGTCAAAAGATCAGGGCTTGATCCATCACCGTTTTTTAGCTCACTGCACCATCCCAGCTCAGAACCTGGCTACATGCAAATTAGTCTGACCCTGGCCCAGTGCATCATGGGAACAGGGCAGACCAAACTACCAAGCCAATTCTTTACTGGAAAGGAAACAAGCTTCCGGGGACCGGTTTCTGGCATTACAGCCGTCTTCGGCCCGGCTTGCTTGAATCCTGATGGTGCAGTGAGCAAGGGATTCACATCTGAGCATACCCTTCCACACTTGTGGTGGCCAAAACGATTCATAAAGGGGGTGGTGATGGACAGAGTATCTGAATTAAGCAGAACACTCCTACCCAGTCAAAAGATCAGGGCTTGATCCATCACGTTTTTTAGCTCACTGCACCATCCCAGCTTGGAACCTGGCTACATGCAAATTAGTCTGACCCTGGCCCAGTGCATCATGGGAACAGGGCAGACTAAACTACCAAGCCAATTCTTTACTGGAAAGGAAACAAGCTTCCGGGGACCGGTTTCTGGCATTACAGCCGTCTTCGGCCCGGCTTGCTTGAATCCTGATGGTGCAGTGAGCAAGGGACTCACATCTGAGCATACCCTTCCACACTTGTGGTGGCCAAAACGGTTCATAAAGGGGGTGGTGATGGACAGAGTATCTGAATTAAGCAGAACACTCCTACCCAGTCAAAAGATCAGGGCTTGATCCATCACCGTTTTTTAGCTCACTGCACCATCCCAGCTCAGAACCTGGCTACATGCAAATTAGTCTGACCCTGGCCCAGTGCATCATGGGAACAGGGCAGACCAAACTACCAAGCCAATTCTTTACTGGAAAGGAAACAAGCTTCCGGGGACCGGTTTCTGGCATTACAGCCGTCTTCGGCCCGGCTTGCTTGAATCCTGATGGTGCAGTGAGCAAGGGACTCACATCTGAGCATACCCTTCCACACTTGTGGTGGCCAAAACGATTCATAAAGGGGGTGGTGATGGACAGAGTATCTGAATTAAGCAGAAATCTCCTACCCAGTCAAAAGATCAGGGCTTGATCCATCACCGTTTTTTAGCTCACTGCACCATCCCAGCTCAGAACCTGGCTACATGCAAATTAGTCTGACCCTGGCCCAGTGCATCATGGGAACAGGGCAGACCAAACTACCAAGCCAATTCTTTACTGGAAAGGAAACAAGCTTCCGGGGACCGGTTTCTGGCATTACAGCCGTCTTCGGCCCGGCTTGCTTGAATTCTGATGGTGCAGTGAGCAAGGGACTCACATCTGAGCATACCCTTCCACACTTGTGGTGGCCAAAACGATTCATAAAGGGGGTGGTGATGGACAGAGTATCTGAATTAAGCAGAACACTCCTACCCAGTCAAAAGATCAGGGCTTGATCCATCACCGTTTTTTAGCTCACTGCACCATCCCAGCTCAGAACCTGGCTACATGCAAATTAGTCTGACCCTGGCCCAGTGCATCATGGGAACAGGGCAGACCAAACTACCAAGCCAATTCTTTACTGGAAAGGAAACAAGCTTCCGGGGACCGGTTTCTGGCATTACAGCCGTCTTCGGCCCGGCTTGCTTGAATCCTGATGGTGCAGTGAGCAAGGGACTCACATCTGAGCATACCCTTCCACACTTGTGGTGGCCAAAACGATTCATAAAGGGGGTGGTGATGGACAGAGTATCTGAATTAAGCAGAACACTCCTACCCAGTCAAAAGATCAGGGCTTGATCCATCACCGTTTTTTAGCTCACTGCACCATCCCAGCTCAGAACCTGGCTACATGCAAATTAGTCTGACCCTGGCCCAGTGCATCATGGGAACAGGGCAGACCAAACTACCAAGCCAATTCTTTACTGGAAAGGAAACAAGCTTCCGGGGACCGGTTTCTGGCATTACAGCCGTCTTCGGCCCGGCTTGCTTGAATCCTGATGGTGCAGTGAGCAAGGGACTCACATCTGAGCATACCCTTCCACACTTGTGGTGGCCAAAACGATTCATAAAGGGGGTGGTGATGGACAGAGTATCTGAATTAAGCAGAAATCTCCTACCCAGTCAAAAGATCAGGGCTTGATCCATCACCGTTTTTTAGCTCACTGCACCATCCCAGCTCAGAACCTGGCTACATGCAAATTAGTCTGACCCTGGCCCAGTGCATCATGGGAACAGGGCAGACCAAACTACCAAGCCAATTCTTTACTGGAAAGGAAACAAGCTTCCGGGGACCGGTTTCTGGCATTACAGCCGTCTTCGGCCCGGCTTGCTTGAATTCTGATGGTGCAGTGAGCAAGGGACTCACATCTGAGCATACCCTTCCACACTTGTGGTGGCCAAAACGATTCATAAAGGGGGTGGTGATGGACAGAGTATCTGAATTAAGCAGAACACTCCTACCCAGTCAAAAGATCAGGGCTTGATCCATCACCGTTTTTTAGCTCACTGCACCATCCCAGCTCAGAACCTGGCTACATGCAAATTAGTCTGACCCTGGCCCAGTGCATCATGGGAACAGGGCAGACCAAACTACCAAGCCAATTCTTTACTGGAAAGGAAACAAGCTTCCGGGGACCGGTTTCTGGCATTACAGCCGTCTTCGGCCCGGCTTGCTTGAATCCTGATGGTGCAGTGAGCAAGGGACTCACATCTGAGCATACCCTTCCACACTTGTGGTGGCCAAAACGATTCATAAAGGGGGTGGTGATGGACAGAGTATCTGAATTAAGCAGAACACTCCTACCCAGTCAAAAGATCAGGGCTTGATCCATCACCGTTTTTTAGCTCACTGCACCATCCCAGCTCAGAACCTGGCTACATGCAAATTAGTCTGACCCTGGCCCAGTGCATCATGGGAACAGGGCAGACCAAACTACCAAGCCAATTCTTTACTGGAAAGGAAACAAGCTTCCGGGGACCGGTTTCTGGCATTACAGCCGTCTTCGGCCCGGCTTGCTTGAATCCTGATGGTGCAGTGAGCAAGGGACTCACATCTGAGCATACCCTTCCACACTTGTGGTGGCCAAAACGATTCATAAAGGGGGTGGTGATGGACAGAGTATCTGAATTAAGCAGAACACTCCTACCCAGTCAAAAGATCAGGGCTTGATCCATCACCGTTTTTTAGCTAACTGCACCATCCCAGCTCAGAACCTGGCTACGTGCAAATTAGTCTGACCCTGGCCCAGTGCATCATGGGAACAGGGCAGACCAAACTACCAAGCCAATTCTTTACTGGAAAGGAAACAAGCTTCCGGGGACCGGTTTCTGGCATTACAGCCGTCTTCGGCCCGGCTTGCTTGAATCCTGATGGTGCAGTGAGCAAGGGACTCACATCTGAGCATACCCTTCCACACTTGTGGTGGCCAAAACGATTCATAAAGGGGGTGGTGATGGACAGAGTATCTGAATTAAGCAGAACACTCCTACCCAGTCAAAAGATCAGGGCTTGATCCATCACCGTTTTTTAGCTCACTGCACCATCCCAGTTCAGAACCTGGCTACATGCAAATTAGTCTGACCCTGGCCCAGTGCATCATGGGAACAGGGCAGACCAAACTACCAAGCCAATTCTTTACTGGAAAGGAAACAAGCTTCCGGGGACCGGTTTCTGGCATTACAGCCGTCTTCGGCCCGGCTTGCTTGAATCCTGATGGTGCAGTGAGCAAGGGACTCACATCTGAGCATACCCTTCCACACTTGTGGTGGCCAAAACGATTCATAAAGGGGGTGGTGATGGACAGAGTATCTGAATTAAGCAGAACACTCCTACCCAGTCAAAAGATCAGGGCTTGATCCATCACCGTTTTTTAGCTCACTGCACCATCCCAGCTCAGAACCTGGCTACATGCAAATTAGTCTGACCCTGGCCCAGTGCATCATGGGAACAGGGCAGACCAAACTACCAAGCCAATTCTTTACTGGAAAGGAAACAAGCTTCCGGGGACCGGTTTCTGGCATTACAGCCGTCTTCGGCCCGGCTTGCTTGAATCCTGATGGTGCAGTGAGCAAGGGACTCACATCTGAGCATACCCTTCCACACTTGTGGTGGCCAAAACGATTCATAAAGGGGGTGGTGATGGACAGAGTATCTGAATTAAGCAGAACACTCCTACCCAGTCAAAAGATCAGGGCTTGATCCATCACCGTTTTTTAGCTCACTGCACCATCCCAGCTCAGAACCTGGCTACATGCAAATTAGTCTGACCCTGGCCCAGTGCATCATGGGAACAGGGCAGACCAAACTACCAAGCCAATTCTTTACTGGAAAGGAAACAAGCTTCCGGGGACCGGTTTCTGGCATTACAGCCGTCTTCGGCCCGGCTTGCTTGAATCATGATGGTGCAGTGAGCAAGGGACTCACATCTGAGCATACCCTTCCACACTTGTGGTGGCCAAAACGATTCATAAAGGGGGTGGTGATGGACAGAGTATCTGAATTAAGCAGAACACTCCTACCCAGTCAAAAGATCAGGGCTTGATCCATCACCGTTTTTTAGCTAACTGCACCATCCCAGCTCAGAACCTGGCTACATGCAAATTAGTCTGACCCTGGCCCAGTGCATCATGGGAACAGGGCAGACCAAACTACCAAGCCAATTCTTTACTGGAAAGGAAACAAGCTTCCGGGGACCGGTTTCTGGCATTACAGCCGTCTTCGGCCCGGCTTGCTTGAATCCTGATGGTGCAGTGAGCAAGGGACTCACATCTGAGCATACCCTTCCACACTTGTGGTGGCCAAAACGATTCATAAAGGGGGTGGTGATGGACAGAGTATCTGAATTAAGCAGAACACTCCTACCCAGTCAAAAGATCAGGGCTTGATCCATCACCGTTTTTTAGCTCACTGCACCATCCCAGTTCAGAACCTGGCTACATGCAAATTAGTCTGACCCTGGCCCAGTGCATCATGGGAACAGGGCAGACCAAACTACCAAGCCAATTCTTTACTGGAAAGGAAACAAGCTTCCGGGGACCGGTTTCTGGCATTACAGCCGTCTTCGGCCCGGCTTGCTTGAATCCTGATGGTGCAGTGAGCAAGGGACTCACATCTGAGCATACCCTTCCACACTTGTGGTGTCCAAAACGATTCATAAAGGGGGTGGTGATGGACAGAGTATCTGAATTAAGCAGAACACTCCTACCCAGTCAAAAGATCAGGGCTTGATCCATCACCGTTTTTTAGCTCACTGCACCATCCCAGCTCAGAACCTGGCTACATGCAAATTAGTCTGACCCTGGCCCAGTGCATCATGGGAACAGGGCAGACCAAACTACCAAGCCAATTCTTTACTGGAAAGGAAACAAGCTTCCGGGGACCGGTTTCTGGCATTACAGCCGTCTTCGGCCCGGCTTGCTTGAATCCTGATGGTGCAGTGAGCAAGGGACTCACATCTGAGCATACCCTTCCACACTTGTGGTGGCCAAAACGATTCATAAAGGGGGTGGTGATGGACAGAGTATCTGAATTAAGCAGAACACTCCTACCCAGTCAAAAGATCAGGGCTTCATCCATCACCGTTTTTTAGCTCACTGCACCATCCCAGCTCAGAACCTGGCTACATGCAAATTAGTCTGACCCTGGCCCAGTGCATCATGGGAACAGGGCAGACCAAACTACCAAGCCAATTCTTTACTGGAAAGGAAACAAGCTTCCGGGGACAGGTTTCTGGCATTACAGCCGTCTTCAGTCCGGCTTGCTTGAATCCTGATGGTGCAGTGAGCAAGGGACTCACATCTGAGCATACCCTTCCACACTTGTGGTGGCCAAAACGATTCATAAAGGGGGTGGTGATGGACAGAGTATCTGAATTAAGCAGAACACTCCTACCCAGTCAAAAGATCAGGGCTTGATCCATCACCGTTTTTTAGCTCACTGCACCATCCCAGCTCAGAACCTGGCTACATGCAAATTAGTCTGACCCTGGCCCAGTGCATCATGGGAACAGGGCAGACCAAACTACCAAGCCAATTCTTTACTGGAACGGAAACAAGCTTCCGGGGACCGGTTTCTGGCATTACAGCCGTCTTCGGCCCGGCTTGCTTGAATCCTGATGGTGCAGTGAGCAAGGGACTCACATCTGAGCATACCCTTCCACACTTGTGGTGGCCAAAACGATTCATAAAGGGGGTGGTGATGGACAGAGTATCTGAATTAAGCAGAACACTCCTACCCAGTCAAAAGATCAGGGCTTGATCCATCACCGTTTTTTAGCTCACTGCACCATCCCAGCTCAGAACCTGGCTACATGCAAATTAGTCTGACCCTGGCCCAGTGCATCATGGGAACAGGGCAGACCAAACTACCAAGCCAATTCTTTACTGGAAAGGAAACAAGCTTCCGGGGACAGGTTTCTGGCATTACAGCCGTCTTCAGTCCGGCTTGCTTGAATCCTGATGGTGCAGTGAGCAAGGGACTCACATCTGAGCATACCCTTCCACACTTGTGGTGGCCAAAACGATTCATAAAGGGGGTGGTGATGGACAGAGTATCTGAATTAAGCAGAACACTCCTACCCAGTCAAAAGATCAGGGCTTGATCCATCACCGTTTTTTAGCTCACTGCACCATCCCAGCTCAGAACCTGGCTACATGCAAATTAGTCTGACCCTGGCCCAGTGCATCATGGGAACAGGGCAGACCAAACTACCAAGCCAATTCTTTACTGGAAAGGAAACAAGCTTCCGGGGACCGGTTTCTGGCATTACAGCCGTCTTCGGCCCGGCTTGCTTGAATCCTGATGGTGCAGTGAGCAAGGGACTCACATCTGAGCATACACTTCCACACTTGTGGTGGCCAAAACGATTCATAAAGGGGGTGGTGATGGACAGAGTATCTGAATTAAGCAGAGACACTGTCCCTCACCACCCCTTTTTGTAAATAATTTTGTCCACCCTAAGCGTGGAAGGGTATACTCAGACATGAGTCCCTTGCTCATTGCACCATCAGGATTCAAGCAAGCCGGGCCGAAGACGGCTGTAATGCCAGAAACCGGTCCCCGGAAGTTTGTTTCCTTCCCAGTGTAAGAATTGGCTTTTGTAGTTTCGTTTGCCCTGTTCCCATCATGCACTGGGACAGGAACAGACTAATTTGCATACAGCCAGGTTCTGAAACTGGGATGGTGCAATGAGCTAAAAAACGGTGTTGGATCTAGCCCTGATCTCTTGACTGGGTGAGAGTATTCTGCTTAATTCAGAGACTCTGTCCCTCACCACCCCTTGTTGTAAATAAATTTGTCCACCCTAAGCGTGGAAGGGTATACTCAGACATGAGTCCCTTGCTCATTGCACCATCAGGATTCAAGCAAGCCGGGCCGAAGACGGCTGTAATGCCAGAAACCGGTCCCCGGAAGCTTGTTTCCTTCCCAGTGTAAGAATTTGCTTTTGTAGTTTCGTTTGCCCTGTTCCCATCATGCACTGGGACAGGAACAGACTAATTTGCATACAGCCAGGTTCTGAAACTGGGATGGTGCAATGAGCTAAAAAACGGTGTTGGATCTAGCCCTGATCTCTTGACTGGGTGAGAGTATTCTGCTTAATTCAGAGACTCTGTCCCTCACCACCCCTTGTTGTAAATAATTTTGTCCACCCTAAGCGTGGAAGGGTATACTCAGACATGAGTCCCTTGCTCACCATCAGGATTCAAGCAAGCCGGGCCGAAGACGGCTGTAATGCCAGAAACCGGTCCCCGGAAGCTTGTTTCCTTCCCAGTGTAAGAATTGGCTTTTGTAGTTTTGTTTGCCCTGTTCCCATCATGCACTGGGACAGGAACAGACTAATTTGCATACAGCCAGGTTCTGAAACTGGGATGGTGCAATGAGCTAAAAAACGGTGTTGGATCTAGCCCTGATCTCTTGACTGGGTGAGAGTATTCTGCTTAATTCAGAGACTCTGTCCCTCACCACCCCTTGTTGTAAATAATTTTGTCCACCCTAAGCGTGGAAGGGTATACTCAGACATGAGTCCCTTGCTCATTGCACCATCAGGATTCAAGCAAGCCGGGTCGAAGACGGCTGTAATGCCAGAAACCGGTCCCCGGAAGCTTGTTTCCTTCCCAGTGTAAGAATTGGCTTTTGTAGTTTCGTTTGCCCTGTTCCCATCATGCACTGGGACAGGAACAGACTAATTTGCATACAGCCAGGTTCTGAAACTGGGATGGTGCAATGAGCTAAAAAACGGTGTTAGATCTAGCCCTGATCTCTTGACTGGGTGAGAGTATTCTGCTTAATTCAGAGACTCTGTCCCTCACCACCCCTTGTTGTAAATAATTGTGTCTTGGTCCTGGTCATTAACAGTTCTACAGAATGAGGTACATACACCACTAATTTGTGTCCCATTACTATATTTTCACACCTTTCAATGCTGACACCTGTTGCAGCAACGGATTTGAGACATCCGGGCAACGCTGCGGCTACCGGATCTAAAGTAGCCGAAAAGTATGCAACTGGTCTACGGGCATTTCCATGAGTTTGTACTAAAACTGACAAAGCACAACCCTCTCTTTCGCAGCAGTAAAGTGAAAATGGTTTTTCGTAATCAGGCATCCCCAAAGCTGGAGCACGGCACAAGTCCTCTCTCAGCTGTAGGAACGACATCAAACAATCCTTGTCCCATGGTACCAGATCACTGACCTCCTTGTGCGTCAGTTTTTGTAAGGGTTTTGCCTTCAGGGAAAAGTTAGCTATCCACTGTCGGCAATAACCAACCATTCCTAGGAACATCCTGACTTCTCTCTGTGTCGTAGGTGAGTTCATCTTCATTATCGCCTCTATCCTATCTGGTGACACCTTGCGCTTTCCTTTTTCTATCCGGTGACCCAAGTACTGTACTTCTGTCAGACAGTACTGCAATTTGCTCGGAGATACCTTATGCCCATTTTCAGCTAAATGGTTCAGCAAGGCGATGGTATCAATCTTACAAGCTTCTTCCATTCCTGACGCAACAAGTAGGTCATCTATGTACTGGACCAGAACCGAGTTCTGTGGCAGTACTAGACTTTCAAGGTTTTTCTTCAACAGCTGGTTGAAAATTGATGGGCTTTCTGTATACCCCTGTGGGATACGACACCATGTTAGGACGCGATTTTCCAGCTTAAAAGCGAAAAGAAACTGGCTCTCCTCATCTAATGGAATTGAGAAGAAAGCCTGACAAAGATCTATCACCGTGAACCACTCAGCTTGGAATGGTATCTGAAACAATTTCACTGATGGATTCGGTACCACTGGACAACATGAAACAACTATGTTATTAATCCCTCGAAGATCTTGTACTATTCTAAATTTCCCACTAGGTTTCTGCAAACCCATAATCAGGGAGTTGCATGGACTACCCACGATTTCCTTCAGTATTCCCTGTTGAATAATAGAGTAGATTACGGGTTTTATTCCTGCAATCGTCTCCGGGGTCAATTTGTATTGAGGCGTTCTTGGATATTCAACATTTGGTTTTACCATGATCTTCACTGGTTCTACTCCTTTGATCAATCCTATCTCTTCTCCAGTATAATCCCATACCTCTGATGACACTGTATCTCGTAAGTCCCAAGGAAGCTCCTCCACAGTCAGGGTAGGATACAGTTCTACGCATACTCTCGAATTTGCATCTTTAAAGGTAGCATCATCGTCTGTAGTCTGTACCTCCACTCCCTGAGGTGTGCAGTATATTGTGCAGTTCAGTTTGCACAATAAGTCTCTTCCTAACAGACACACAGGACTAGAATCACATACTACAAACTGATGTTCATCGGTGTAGTTTCCTATTCTCACTGGCACTGGTTCCGTCAAAGGGTTTGTCATTCTCCTATTTGCGACTCCTACCACTTGAATTGTTTCCCCCGACATTGGTAGATCTGGAACCACTGTCGGTCTCAAAGTTGATCGAGTAGCTCCGGTATCTACTAAGAATGTTGTAGGACACCCTGCCACTTCAGCCTCAACAAACGGTCCTCTTTGATCCACCTCTAGAACTGCCCCGAGGGTACAGTCCTCCTCTCTACTTACACGTCGTCCCGTCAATGGATCAACGTAGTAACACTCTTCTTCATCTATAAAAAGAGGCATTTGTCTATAGGTCTTTCCCCCTGTCGTAATCTTTGGTGGCTGCGGGAACTGAGCTCGTGGAGCCGAAGTCCCCCCTTTGGCCACCTTACTTTTTGGCACTGTCACCCCTTGAACTGGAACTTCTTGAACTTCCTCCTCCCCTACTTCTAGTTCTCCATTTTCAGGGTTATAGGGACACTTGCGTTTCCAATGTCCCACCTGGTGACACTGGTGACACTTTGTCGTTTTTTTCAATGTAGCAACGTCTATTCTAGGTCTCGGGTTTTCCTCGTTGTCCTTATTCTGACTATTTGGTTTCCGTCCCATCGTCCCTGTTCCCTGTTGCTGCTGTCCACCCTTTCCAGCCGACTGCATCTGCACCATCATCAGTTTCTCCTTTAGTTTCTTTGCTTTGGAATCTATTTCATCACTGCAATACCTTGCGTATCTCAACATTTCATCCAATGGTTTGTTTTGCCAACAAATTAAATGTTGCTGAATCATCAAACAAATATCAGGCCTCAATCCCAAAACAAACTTCGATACAAACTGTCCTATATCTTTGGGATCCATTACATCTAATCCACTGTATTGTTTGAACGTTTTCAGCAATCGCTCATAAAACTCATGAACTGTCTCCTTGGGTTCCTGTCTTGTTCGGTCTATTTTTACCCAATCTATATCTTGTGGTGGCACCTTCTCCTTCAGCCATGTCATCACCTTTTCATATTTTAACATTACTCTTTCTGACGGTCCATTAGTACGAGCATCCCTTTCTGGTTCTGCAGTTGGCCATTCGACACTAACCTTGCATGCTATCCACAAGTCTCCACAATGTCGAATAAGGTGTTCAAATCAATCCACAATACTTTTGAAATCTTGACAAACCTCTCTACCTGCTTGTACCACTCTACGGGACTTTCCCTTAATTTCGGAAATGAGTTGGTAAATGCAGCCAAATCTCCCCTACTCCAGGGCACGTGTACATAACTCCCATTCGCTATTTATCGCAAAGGGAATGCCTCCATCTGCAGTAGCCTTCCCTCCGGAGACATCACATTCGCGCTCCGCCTAACAGTTCCCTTTTTGGACCACCTCTCTTCCCATTTGTCCAGATCTCTCCATGCTCTTATTCCTGTGATCAGTTCCCTTATGTGTGTTTTTAATCCAGTTGTCCTCCCCTCTTCTAAGTCCTGATCTGAATAATGCAACCTATGGTTACCCTGCAATGCCTTTGTTCTGGACAAATCTACCATATACTTGTCTGCCAGTTCAGACAGTTTCTCATAAGTTGTTCTTGCCTTTCGAGTAATATCTTTTGCTATAAACAGCAGCTCATCTTGTTCGTACATGTCAATCCTTTCTAAAGGCAACGCACCATCTATTATCTTGTCCAGGTCAGATTTTAAGCTGGTCACATCGAGTCTTTTGGCTTTTATCACAGCTTTCAGTATGCTATCTCTAGAGAGTCCATTTACATCTCTCCCATCACAGCTCTGAGTCCTACGTCTGGGCTCAGGCGTGTTATGGGGAGTCCTCCCATGCTCCCATCTCTCCAGGTCCCATGCAGTTCCATCCTCTCTGGGTGTATAGTGAAACACTTCTTTATTTCCCATAGTCCCACATTTCCCATTCTGCCTGGTTTCTCTGGGTGCATGGTAAGACATTCCATTATTCCCCATGCCTTCGCAATTTGCCTGTGATCTCTGATCACTCGACGCATGGCAAGATCCTTTGCGGTTCCCCATGTTCCCACGAATCCAGTGCTGTACATTATCATCAGGTGCGTGGAAAGTGCACTTAAACCTATCCCTGTACTCTTGTGTCCTTTGGTCTCCCTCACTTTGAATGAGACGAGACGTCTCTCCACACTCCGTACTTCTACCTTTTCGCTCCTGCCCATTTCCACCGTCAATATGACGTGTAACTCCTCTACTCTCCTGACTTTTACCGTGCCACTCCTGACTGCTTTCGCTAGCCCCGCAGTGAGATAATGTCCCGTTGCCTCGACTTCCCCATTCAGCTTCTGCTCTTGACCTGTTGCTCGGTGCTTCTGTGGACCTATCCCATTCCTTCAAGTCAGCCCTCAACTCTTTATAGGATTTCGGCCGTGGTCCCCTCAGGTCCATCGGTCCTCTCTGACCCCCCTGTTCTGTTACGGGATCCACTGCTGAATCCAATGGGGTGCTCCACGTTATCGGTCCTGGCAATTGCCTCCAGGCATTTGTCGTGTTATTCCTTCTTTCCATCTCAACTCTTTCTCTGTCTAGCCGTACCCGTTCTTCCTCTCTCCCTTTCTCTGGGTGATAAACCGACACTATAGGACCTGTGGTAACGGGTACTTGAAGAGCATCCGGCAATCCATAAGACTCAACCCTCTCTGTCGCTGGCATCTTCTGCACCACAACCCTTCCGACTACTCTCTGTACAGGACTATGTTGAGGTGTCTCCTCACCTTTGGTAGGTACCCAATTCGTTATAGGGAGTGGCCTATTCCCTTCTATGTCAACCCTATCTTCCCTTGGGAGTTCAGTACCTTCTATCTCCCTATTGTCCGGAGGCGGTCTATCTATCAACAACCTATTTATTAGGCCATCCTCCGACTCGCTCTCGTCATCCTCTTCTATGGGTCTCTTTTCTCCTGTAACCTCTCTCACTGGGTACAACTTATCCACTTCAATCATCTGTACCCTCCATTTCTTGGCTTCCTCATCCCATTTGGCATCTTGCACTGCCCTTACTGATCGCCTTACCCTTTCTTGGCGCCTGTTCTGATTCCTGTCGTGCGCCGCCCTAATCCACGCATTAAGGGCCTCAAACTGTGTTGGTCTAGGCAAAGGTCTCAATGAGGACATAACTGCTTTCAGCTGATGCAACACTTCTAGTCTAAACGTTCCGTATTTCGGAAAAGTCAGTTCCTCATTCCCTTCTGTAATCTTACTCCAAGTATCAAGCGACAGTATAGTATGCAACCCAACATTCGTTGCCATATAGTGAGCTGGTGTACCCTCTGGCGGTGCCTCTTCCCCGTAATAAGATTCTCTTCTTTTTCTCTTAAAGATCGCTCTCAAACATTTAAAACACTTCATGTTCAAAATGTACAAAATTTCTATTTTCTCCGCGTTCGTTTACTTCCTGATGACAATCCACCAATCCCAGCGCGGTTCTCGCTAACCGGCCTATCACAGCGCGGCTTCACACCAACCGGCCTATCACAGCGCGGCTCTCGCTGACATCACTCGTCTCCCCTTCGCAGCAGTTCCCCTCCTTTCTCAGCTCGTCTCCCGGTCATGCATGCGTCCCATTCATACTCTGAAAAATTATTACTTCCGACCAAGCGATCACTTTCCTTGACTGTACGCCCACAGTCTAACTGTAATTGTCACCTTAACTGACGAAATGTCTTTCCGTGTACGTCCAGACAATCGCCTTAACTGATAGGTTACTTACACATGGTAACTTTCGACCTGCGTCCGTTACCCACACACTCACTCTTGCGTTCCCCCTATCTCGGTCCTGCGGGCGATCAATGGTACCTCATGACCCCCTTTACTCCGGTCGACAACTACTCTGGATGTTCGATACACCCGAACCACTTAAGCTCTTCTCCGAACTTAAGATTTTCACCCAGGTTGTGCGCGCTCACAACCCTCTCTCATTCACACTACAGTCATTCAACTCCGCATGACATTACAATACAGATACAACACAAAACACCGCAATCTGTCAACGCATGACCCTTGTTATACTCACTCTCGTCCGACCCTGCTGCTTTTCTCTCGCACCGTCAGCACCTTCTTCGGCAGGCGATTCTTCCGCTGCTCATCTCTCGATCTCTAGGGACCTTGGGGTAATCTTAACCTAGTCTAGATCACCTTCCTCTAGAAGGTAACCATCCGTCTCTGCTACCAACTGTTACGGCGGGATTTCTGATCTATTGCTATAGGTCTAGATCCCAACTCAGGTCGACTAACCGTTGATACCTGTCATAGAGTAAAAGGCAATCCACTACTAGGTCAATCAGTTAAGGACTTACACCACTCTAAAGAACCACTTACTACAAATAAGTTTTAAAAGTTTATTATAAAGCCAAAGTTAACTGGAGATACAAAGATCTCAAAATAAGGTTCAAAAGATATACTGGTATCAATACAAACATAAATTTTCTAAATGCTCTTAATCGGCAAAAGAATATCACCAAAACCAATTCAAAAATCATCAGAGTTGCAAGAATAGACACAAGCTGTAACTTGTGAGTCATTTACAGAAAGGAAGAAAATCCAGATTAGACTGTCCCTACACTAGACTAAGTGACATCCCTACTTAGTAAAGTCTTAACCTAAAAAGGTGTCAGCCGTGGTGACTTCCAAAGAAGATCACTCACTTCCCTTAGTCTTCGTTGTGAATCGGTGTCTCGCAGTTACCCTATCTGCCTACCCATCCGCTCTCTTAGGTTCCTCAGACCATTTGCCCTAACTCCACCCAGGGGTGCTGTCCCTAATACAGAAATCACATTTACAATAGAAACGCCCTTTAGAGACGCTCCTCACGTGGTGTCGGTTCTGGCATTTTCCATGCTGATACTCCTCTGGGCCCATCGTTAGCGTTGACCTTGCTTCTCAGGCTCTTCTCCGGCAGGACGGTACCCCCCAGGAAATTCCTGAAGCCTCCTCCAGGCCTGTGCCTGACTCCCTGAACAAAACTCTATTCATCACTCTCTTGATTGGAACCTCCTCGCACCTGCAAACAGACACTTGTACAGTGGGCCCCAAATTCCGGCCTCCACCGTATCTTCTAAGTCGTAAACCTTCGAGCAGGCTCCGCAATTTATGCTTAACATGACCTTCCTCTAACTAACACATGCAGATCAAAAGAAATGACTTTATCTATTCAGGCCTATTAGAATTACATGAAACAGGCCTGTGCAATCTGTAAACCTTTAATTTCTTAGTCTAAACAGTATTCTTATTTATTACACACAATGGTTATATGAAACACTTCTATAAAACATATATTTCAGTTCTATGATCAATAACACTTTGTATTACAACAACATTAAAATCCATATCATGTGAGAGTGTACCAGCACCTTTCATTCTCTGTGAACTGCCATGTGGCCTACACATTTCTACGTTTAGCAGTATTACATTCTCCTCTACATCAGCCACATAACATGGAATTTCAACATCATTCTAACATCTCTACACACTTCTACATTAGCTTTTCACACTGATATATGCATTCTATTTTAATTAAACACTCTTATGTATTTTCTCTCTATAAATTCGACACTCTTGTGTAATCTTTACTAAATTGATGCAACGTGCTTGTAAATATGGTGCACTTCTAATTTTTCCTCGATTTGCGCTCTCTCACAGGTGTTAAAGAAATTTCCTTCCCCTCCTCCAAATGCAGCCCAGGTCTATTCAGCCCAGCCCTGACAAACCCTGGAAAGGCAAGACACACCTCAGCCCCCCAAGTGGCTTTCTGAATGCACTTCCCCAGCCCCTGTCACTCCAACGCCAGTCTATATACAAACCTAGCAGAGGCACACTGGATGGCTAAGCAAGAACATACCCACTTTATAAAAGTGGTATCTTTAAACACAAAATGTAAAAAGCATCCTTACTAAAAGATGCATCTTCTCGCCATGTAAAGTTATATTTATCAGATGTTGTAAATAAACTCTCATTCTATCCTATGGGACAGCTAGACTTTCAATAGTGAAAAACGGACTTGGCAGTAGTTTACTATAAGGGCATGGCACACACATCAGGGCATGTCCTACCTTTACATATACTGCATCCTGCCCACAGGGATACCTTGGGCCTACCTTAGGGGTGACTCACATGTAAAAATAGGGAAGGTTAGGGCCTGGCAAATGGGTGCACTTGCCAGGTTGACATGGCAATCCTAGGCTGCACACAAACACTGCAACAGGAGGTCTGAGACCCTTTTTGCAAGGCTGCTTGTGTGGGTGGCACAATCAGTGCTGCAAGCCCACTAGCAGCATTTTAATTTTCAGGCCTTGGGCACACACAGTACCCTGTACTCGGGACTTAACATTAAACTAAATAAGCCAATTATGGAAACACTAATCGATGACAACAATTTACTCAGGGTGCACTTGCACTTTGGCACTGAACAGCAGTGGCAAAGTGCCCAAAGCATCAAGACCATCAAAGACAAAGTCAGACACACAGTAAAAACAAAGGAGGTAAGGGCAAAAAAATGTAGGGGAAACCCACGCCAAGGATGGCAGGTCTTACAGACACCGTTACCGGCCTACTACTCACAAGTAAGCAGTCCCTATACTAAAAGTACAAAAAGATCGGTGTACAAAAAGAAAGATAAACTTACCAGTCCTCAATTATTTAAAAATGTAATTAAGTTTCCCTTTTTTTTTTATACCACACGTTTTAAAAACGAACCCTATACTTGCCGAATTAGACTACAAGGGCTGACAAGGGCTAACAAATATTCTAATTTTCCAGTAACTGAAAAAACGTGAATCAAATCTGAACACTCAAACCAAAATCTGATGAGTGAAAAATCATTGCAAGTGTACCTAGCTCCAATTAGTAGCAAGAAAAAGAGGAAGGCCTGAAATGAAGGAGTGGAGTTGGGGGCAGTATGTATGCTTTTAAGATGTTCTGTTCTATATTTTATGATGTCATGTAAAATCATAGGTGCTGCAGGGTATGGCAAATAAAGGCTTGCATGCATAATGCTAGCTTGAGCATTTCTAATAGGATCCTGTTTCTCCTAACCAGACATTTTGGGGGATATGTGCAACAGAAGTTGCGGAGCGTGCCATTAGCCTCCTTGGCTTAAAGACGCACTCCGCCACTTCGGTAACACAAGGCGAGGAGAATAATGCATTTCTCCTCATTTCGTCAACGTAAAACCAGGGATTTCCTGGTCTTAAATTTGGCACTGCCTCCTTTGCACGCCACTCTTGTACATAGGGGCAGCGTCAAGTACAATAGGTGTTGTGGTGGAACGCCCACCACAACACCCACTGCACGCCCCTGCCACACTAAGCATAGCGTGAAACAGTGCCTTATATAAAAGACAGCATTAAGCCACGTTAAGTGGCTTAACACAGCCTTGTACATAAGGTAAGGCCCTATCGCCAGGGGCTTGCACATATGCCCCTTTGTGCTTAACTCTCATCAATGCAAACCTGAATTCTTTTTTCCGTGAATGCCTCACAAAAATAAAACCTTTAGTATATTCAAGTCATGCTTTATCAGTTAAGGCAATGTATATTATGTAGCACCTTTCCCCACTATCAGATCCATAAATGGGAAATTACATTGTATCTCTGCATACATGAATCAGGATGAAAACAGACAGCAGACAGTGCCCTGCCTAAGGGAATGCACCCATTGCATTTTATTAAGTACAAATCTAAATTCAGCATATACTGAGATCTGTTTTTTATTCACTCATTAATCTTTATAATGGGAATATTCTAGGACATTTGGTCTACATTTAAATATAACAGTTTTGTCAAAACACAGATTAGCCCAATCTAGTTTTGTGACTTTGATGCAGCGGTGTCTGGCGATGCTCAGCAGGCGTAAAAAACAATGAAGTGGCAATTTACTAAGCTGAACATTAAAAAACTAGGTAATTTCTCTTTTAGACTTTAGTTGTAAACAAGCTTTCAGCTCAGCCAATTTCATTCATTGCTTTATTCCTAGCTACCCGAATATGTACCTTCTCCCACTTTTTGAGGAAGGACATCCTTTCATGTGATATAGTTGTTCCTATGTGTAATTAATGCAATGGATATGTAACATTCAGTACCTTTCGATACTCAAGTCTCTATAATATATCTGTGGCTTTCTAATGGACTTTTTCTTGAGTCAGATATTTCACTGTATATTATTTGCATGTGATGGATGATAATCATGTGCGGCTTCATGATGTCCCTATTGTCCAAAAAATGTGAAAGATCATTTACCTGTTGCACTTGCTCATCTTCCTCTTCACAGCACATACTCCAAGGAGGGGAGTACCTAGATTACTACAGCTTCGTGGATATATGCAGATCCATTTAATGACATAAGATTTATTTAAGGTTTTGTGGAAAGGGTACTCCATCATACCCTGTCTGCATAACTCTTAGTTCGCCTGCCTTAGTTTGAGATTGACCAGCTGAAAGCTTAAGTTGATGAAGCCCCCTTTGGCTCATTTGATGGAAAGTTTAGATTGATGGCTTAACAGCATAAGGGCCATCTGAGTAAAGACATCAAACTACATGCCCTATTTGGAGCAGACAGTGTAATGATTTTCTTCTGTCTGTCACCGCCAGAATCACCTTGGGGAGACGGACAGAAAAAGCACAATAGTTACTCCCAGACCCTGGTAGAAAACTCCCAGTGTGTGGGAGTATAATTCGCTTTTTGGTAGAAACAATCCCACTTTGGAAGTTTGTTTCTATAAAACCACAAAAAGTTAAACATTTAGTGAAACCCAACTGAGGCTTTCCACCATATGTTTGGTACTATAAAGAGAACTGCTGACATGAGGTTTCCATTCAAAGTACAGAGGTGAGGGCTGGCCAGGCAGTAATCTCTAAATTTGAATCATTGACTACATTTGGGATGGTGGCCTTCCCATTTGGGATGGTGGCCTTCCCAATGGATGGTACTCAACCTGTCAAAAAATAAGTCAGGATTATTATCCTTATTCCTATTTTACTATTTATTGTTGTATTTATATCCACCAGGGGTTCTTGCTAGACCTGTAAGTCTTAAGGTGGTCTTCCCCCAAACATTTTTCCTTTCTCCTCCATTTTTTCTGATCTTGTTTCTGCTTGCCTTAGGACTGTGCGTTATTTAGGACTGCTAACCAGTGCTAACATTCTTGTGCTCTATCCTCTAAACATGGTAGAATTGGCTTATACTGAATAGGCATATTTAATTTACTTATAGGTCCCTGGTAAAGTGCCACAACATATGTCCAGGGCCTGCAAATTAAATGATACTACTGCATGTCTGCAGCACTGATTATGCCACCCACATAAGTAGCCCTTTAGACCTGCCATTGCAGCCAGTGTGTGCAGTTTTTAACTGCCATGTCAACCTGGCAACATAAACCTTTTGCTAGGCCCAAACCTTCCCTTTTATTTACAGAAAGTCACTCACATTGTAGGCCCTAGACAGCCCAGAGGGCGGGTTGAAGTGAATTTAAAAGGTAGGACATGTATATTTAAGTTCTACATGTATTGGTCGTTTTTCTCTACTGCAAGGCCTACCTCTCCTTTAGGATATTTGGAGATGCCTTATAGCATTTTTATAACTGTAATTTCCCAAATCAGAGTAAGTAACTAGTTCATGATTGGTATCTCTGGAATCACAATTTAAAATGCTAACTTATGGTGAAGTCGGATTTTAAATTGTAATTATGAAAATGCCACTTTGAGAACGTTGGCAATTTTTTACCTTAGCCATTTAGTGCCTGTAGCCTGTACCTGGGTCACATCACTGGGAGTAGATGACAGTTGAGCTTAGTGTATTCCTCCTAGACAGTAATACACAAAATTGAGCTTAGATGTGCCTGGATGGGCCACCACTGGCAGGATGGGAGGGTGAAGCTGGCCGAAGCCACACTTACACTGGAATAGGCTGTGTCGGCCTCCACACAAAAAGCTGCATACCCCCTGGAGTGAGTCAGGAGCTACGACAGAAAAGGCAAAAAGA
The DNA here is from genome assembly GCF_964261635.1 of Lissotriton helveticus. Taxonomy (NCBI): domain Eukaryota; kingdom Metazoa; phylum Chordata; class Amphibia; order Caudata; family Salamandridae; genus Lissotriton; species Lissotriton helveticus. The sequence goes on from NC_136068.1 coordinate 791,864,244, forward strand.
CTGGTGACTTCAAAGAAAAACCTCTAGAAACTCCACTTCCCACTTCAAAGTCACAACTGGGTATAAATACTGGACCTGAGACACCATCCCTTCAACATACTTCTGGACCTATGAATACTTCGCAAAGAAACTACGGGGGTACCCTATGCACTCACAAATAGTAGATTACATAATATGTGACAATTAAAGAAACAAAGTGCAAGAAACAAAGCGACAGAAAATTCGTAGGAATCTCCAGTGGGGGAGTAGTCTGATGTTATGTTATGTTATGTTATTTTGGCTCTTTTATAGCGCACGGCTACTCCATGGAGTGTCCCGGCGCTTAGACAAAGACCCGAAGGAAAGACAATCCAGGGCAGATGCAGTGCAGCAGAGAAAATTACTGGGTAAAAAGCCATGTCTTCAGTTCCTTCCTGAAAACCAGTAGATTGCTGATTTTCCTAAGGGAGACGGGCAAGGAGTTCCAGCAACGTGGTGCCAAGTATCGAAAAGAGCGGCCTCCAACTCTAGCCCGTCTGATGGGAGGATCAGAAGCCATGGCCAAAGAAGCCGATCTCAGAGTTCTGGAGGGCCGATAAAAGGCAAGACGCCTTCTGATGTATCTAGCCCCTGCAAGATGAAGTGCCTTAAAGGCGAGAGTCAGCGCCTTAAAAGTAATCCGTCTCGCGACAGGGAGCCAGTGAAGCCTTTTAAGCAGCTCCGATGCACTCGCTCTTCGATGAAGGCCGAAAATGGCCCTTGCAGCGGAGTTCTGCACTAGCTGAAGGCGCGCAAGAAGAAATTTTGGCAATCCCAGATAGAGCACATTCGCATAATCTAGGCGGGAGCCTATCAAAGCCTGTACTGTGGTCTTTCTGTGCTCCAGGGACAAGATCGGAAGGAATTTCCTTAGCATTTTTAAAATGCCAAAGCATTTCCCTGTGAGCTTGCGAATCTGAGGCCCAAAGGAAAGGCCATCATCAATCTGGAAGCCAAGATTCTTCGCCTTGGAAGAGGCATCTGCCGGAGGGTACATGTCAGGAGGCCACCAGGCCTTCCATCTCGGAACAGGAGAGCAGCCATCGGAATTACATTTCCGACTGTGATGTTTAAACCAGTAAAAGACCGCTCCCAGACAGTCCCTGATCCGCATACCATCAAAGTCAGAGCCCTTAGTGCAGGTGAAAAGGAGCTGGGTGTCATCAGCGTAGGATACGATCTGGGCACCGAACGACTCCGCCACTGCCGCCAGAGGGGCCATGTAGATATTAAAAAGGGCAGGGCTCAAGATAGAGCCCTGAGGCACCCCCACCTCCAATGGCGGCATGTCGGCGGAGAAAGGTGGCGCCCAGACCGTTTGCCGGCCAAGAATGACTCGAACCACTTCAACACCACTCCACGCAATCCGATCTCCCAGAGTCTTAAAAGGAGACCGTCATGGGGAACGGTGTCGAAGGCCGCCGACAAATCCAGCATAACTAATATGGCCTATCCACCTAAATCCAGAAGTTCCCGGATGGCATCAGTAACTTCAAGGAGATCAGTCTCCGTACTCATGTGGGTGCGAAAACCCGACTGAGTATCGTGAAGGATGTCGTTACTCTCAATGTAGTCAGAGAGGGAGATGTGAACATGCTTCTCAACCACCTTTGCCAGAGCCGGGAGAAGGGAGATCGGCCTATAGTTAGCATGGATTAGATGGTCCAAATTGGGCTTCTTGACAAGCGGCAGGATCAAGGCATGCTTCCAGGCCTGGGGAACCACCCCTGTGCTTAAAGACATGTTGAGCACCGGGTTAAACAAGGAGTTTAAGGCTGGTGCTACTTTTCCAAGGCATTTAGCAGGACAGGGATCCTGCGGGGAGCCAGACTTGAGCTGGGTGAGAAGGTCAAGAGAGGCAGGTAGGGACAGAGGGGGAAACTCAGAAAGAGAGGGGCCTTCCACTACCAAGGATGGAAACCGAGAGAGCCTGTGCTCGGATACAGATACTGAATTCAGAGGGGAAAAAGTATCTTGAATAGCTTTAATTTTAGAGGTGAAAAAGATTGCAAGTTGATGGACCCATGCTTCCGTGTGGGAGTGGGATGGCAATATCGAGGTAGGGGAGATAAAATCTTTTACAATGCGGAAAATTTCTTTACTCTTATTCGCCGCATCCTCAATTCTTTTGTCATAATAAGCTTTTTTCCCAGCCATAATATGGCGGTGATAGAGCTTCGTGAGTTCCCTATATTTATTTTTGTCACTGGGATCATACATGCGGCTCCAGGCCCTTTCAGCTTTTTTACACTCACGGCGCAGCTCACCAAGAAAAGGAGTGAACCACGGTGCCGAGGCGCGGTTACAGGATTTTCTAGGAATAGACATGGGAGCTAACTCCTCAAATCTATCCACTAGCCACCTATGTAGCAGATCAAGATCTTCCTCTAAACTACCAGACAGTTGACAAGGGTGCATGGAGAGTGCAGATGCCAGCATTTCAGGGGAGACCCATGAAAAGCCCTAGCAGTCCCTCTAGGGCCTTCCAATGGTCTGGGGGAGATAGTGATAACAGGAGAAATAGTAAAATTTATTAAAAAGTGATCAGACCATAGGACAGGGATCGGGGGGATGGGCAGATCGCAGCTGTAGAAAAAATTTGGTCTAAAGTGTGGCCTTTGTTGTGTGTGGGGACAGAAACATATGGTAACAGCCCTAGAGGAGCTGTAATGTCCCACAACTTAACAACATCCAAATCACTACCATCATCCATATGTAAATTAAAATCACCCAATAAAATGCAATGTTTGGATTTTAAACAAAGTACAGAGAGGACAGCCTGCAGTTCCTCGAAAAAAAGGCCTATGGGACCCGGAGGTCTATAAATTAAAAGCCCAGCAGAGGTTTGGCGTGGGGATAGAGAGAGGGTAAAGCCAAGAGACTCACAGCCCGAAATATTATCAGTGGGGAGAGTGGCGCAGGGGAAGCGCTTGTCAACTACCAAAGCGATCCCGCCGCCTCTTCCTAAGGCCCTGTCCTTTCTGATAATAACATAGTCAGCAGGAATGGCATTCGCTAGGTCAGGGCCAGAACTTTCTCCCAGCCAGGTCTCAGTTAAAAAAAGACAGGGCGGCTTGGACTCCGTCAACAAATTGTGGATGTCCAAATAATGCCTGCTGAGAGATCTGGTATTAAGAAGAGAGCAAGGATTGTAAGTTGGCAGGGTCGCAGGGGATGCGACAAGAGAGCCGAGCAAACGCCATCCGCAATCAGGGCAGCCTTTTCTCAAAGTCCGCCAACCAGGAAAAATGCAGCGGCACGTAGCCACCTCGCCCCGAAGGGAAAGGAGCTCCACAGAAGTATAGGAGCGCATAGTGGTAAAGAAAGAGGAGAGACCGCCAATAGGAAGACCCACGTCTGCACCCGTCCGCATCCAGGACGCTGACGGGCTTACCTTAGGCGCTCCTTTGGCGCGGGATAGGCGCGTCCGCAAAGCGCGTCCACTGCGCGGAGCAAAGAGCCCCTGAACTTTTAGTCGCTCAGGGGAAGTGAAAGAAGAGCCGCACCGCCGGTCCGCCGACCGGCGTGTAAGATCTCCTCCCAAGATGGCCGCTGCTCCAATCCCACAGTACCCAGCGGCACCTCGTATGCCGGACAGGGGTGGGGAAGAAAGAAAAAGACAGGTCCCCTCCCACAATGCTGTTGCCACCCAACACAGGCGGGGGAAGACCGGAAACAAAGTGCACAGAGACAGCGAGGAGAAAGCACCCGGCTTTCCGCCTCAGGTGCCGAAAAAGAAAAGGTACAAGTGGGAATAAGGGTCAGAAAGGCCGAAGACACAGCCTGTCCAAATATAAAAGCACTCAGCAATAAGCAGTGCTGGCGCTTGCAATCAGCGCGATGGTTCCAGGAGCAGTACTGGGGAAAGCGGTGACACGCGCTAGCGCTCAGCGCGAGAAAATGATTAAAATAAACACAGCACGTTAGCGGTCAGCGCGCAATGCATATAATTAAAAAAACAAAGTTAGTTATTTTAAAAGTGCCACAGCACATCAAGCCCCAGGACTGATGGAGTCCTTTATTGTGTAAGACAGCCAGCCGACGCGGGTTTCATCGCTATTGCGAATCCTCAGGGCTATATGTGGCTGTATCAAAACTAGGAGGTCGCTTAGCTGGTGATAATTCCGACCCAGCCGGGCCCGTGACCGTGGCAAAGAATGAGCTTGGAAGTGACTTCCACACTGTCCCTATATTGCAGAACTGAGCAGCGGTTAAAATTGGAGATGTTGTGTGAAGCAATCTTCAATTAGTAGGTAACAGGATGCAAAATCGTAATGCACTGTATCTTGGTTCTAGGATAGCATCTTGCAATGTCAGATCACTGGAGTCGCGTAAAGACTCACTCAGTGGAAAGCCAAAGTGCCGAGAATCTGGCGTGTGTGAGTGCAGTAGAACAGCGTACTCCCGGGTCACAGGAACACGGTGATCAGGGAGTACGCAACAATCTCGGCCCCATGGTGCAAGGGTATCTGTGTTGGCGCTAGGCAGCATTTTTTTATCACTGGCCAAGAAAAAACACTGGAGTACGCCGTATTCTTGTGAATACATCACTTTCCTTTGATTATTAAATGATGCAGCGATGCACTGCTAAATTGCTTGCAGCGCCATGCTGTGCCATTTCTGTGTAAATACTCCTTAGAGTGAAAATCGCCACTCCATATATTGTATGTATCCAGAGTGTGCATGTGTATTGCAGATTTTGAGTTTAAACTATATCGGTCTCAACATCTGATTTTTAATGTGATGTTCAATTTGGTCAGAAGTACCCCATTAAAACCTGTCAATTGTTGATCAAATGTGACCTGTTTTGAAAGGTAACAATGTTGTCCACGTTAGTATTCCCATTTTTTGTTGATATGTCTTATTTCCCAGTTAGTGATTACTGTGTCATTAGCGTATCCCACTCCATGTATTGAATAATTAGTATTTAAGTCTTAGTCGCTATTCTAACCTATGGGCCAAGTGATAAATGTAAGAATTAGACAGTCTGCTAGCATATATATTTTAGATTTATTTTTGTTAGTTCTTCCCTATTTGTACCTCATGTGATAAATCTAGTTCCAGCCGAAAGGCATGTTCTCTATTCACTGTGCGGTACAAAAGGGGGTGGTGATGGACGGAGCATCTGAAACAATGAAACACTCACACCCAGTCAAAAGATCTGGGTTTAATCCATCACCGTTCTTTAGCCCACTCTGCCACCCCAGTTCAGACATGGCTATATGCAAATCAGTCTGACCCTGTGCCTCATGGAAACAGTCCAGCCAGAACTGCCAAGCCATGCCTTCCCTGGACCGGAAACAAGCTTCCGAGGACCGGTTTCTGGCATTACAGCCGTCTTCAGCCTGGCTTGCTTGAATCCAGTGGCAAAGTGAGCAAGGAACTCACGTCTGAGCATACCCTGCCACACTTATGGTGGCCAAAAGCGGTACAAAAGGGGGTGGTGATGGACGGAGCATCTGAACCAATCAAACACTCACACCCAGTCAAAAGATCTGGGTTTAATCCATCACCGTTCTTTAGCCCACTCTGCCACCCCAGTTCAGACATGGCTATATGCAAATCAGTCGGACCCTGTGCCTCATGGGAACAGTCCAGCCCGAACTGCCAAGCCATGCCTTCCCTGGACTGGAAACAAGCTTCCGAGGACCAGTTTCTGGCATTACAGCCGTCTTCAGCCCGGCTTGCTTGAATCCAGTGGCAAAGTGAGCAAGGGACTCACGTCTGAGCATACCCTGCCACACTTATGGCGGCCAAAAGCGGTACAAAAGGGGGTGGTGATGGACGGAGCATCTGAACCAATCAAACACTCACACCTAGTCAAAAGATCTGGGTTTAATCCATCACCGTTCTTTAGCCCACTCTGCCACCCCAGTTCAGACATGGCTATATGCAAATCAGTCTGACCCTGTGCCTCATTGGAACAGTCCAGCCCGAACTGCCAAGCCATGCCTTCACTGGACCGTAAACAAGCTTCCGAGGACAGGTTTCTGGCATTACAGCCGTCTTCAGCCCGGCTTGCTTGAATCCAGTGGCAAAGTGAGCAAGGGACTTACATTGGAGCATACCCTGCCACACTTATGGCGGCCAAAAGCGGTACAAAAGGGGGTGATGGACGGAGCATCTGAACCAATCAAACACTCACACCCAGTCAAAAGATCTGGGTTTAATCCATCACCGTTCTTTAGCCCACTCTGCCACCCCAGTTCAGACATGGCTATATGCAAATCAGTCTGACCCTGTGCCTCAAGGGAACAGTCCAGCCCGAACTGCCAAGCCATGCCTTCCCTGGAATGGAAACAAGCTTCCGAGGACCGGTTTCTGGCATTACAGCCGTCTTCAGCCCGGCTTGCTTGAATCCAGTGGCAAAGTGAGCAAGGGACTCACGTCTGAGCATACTCTGCCACACTTATGGCAGCCAAAAGCAGTACAAAAGGGGGTAGTGATGGACGGAGCATCTGAACCAATCAAACACTCACACCCAGTCAAAAGATCTGGGTTTAATCCCTTACCATTCTTTAGCTCACTCTGCCACCCCAGTTCAGACATGGCTATATGCAAATCAGTCTGACCCTGTGCCTCATGGGAACAGTCCAGCCCGAACTGCCAAGCCATGCCTTCCCTGGACCGGAAACAAGCTTCCGAGGACCGGTTTCTGGCATTACAGCCGTCTTCAGCCCAGCTTGCTTGAATCCAGTGGCAAAGTGAGCAAGGGACTCACGTCTGAGCATACCCTGCCACACTTATGGCGGCCAAAAGCGGTACAAAAGGGGGTGGTGATGGACGGAGCATCTGAACCAATCAAACACTCACACCCAGTCAAAAGATCGGGGTTTAATCCATCACCGTTCTTAAGCCCACTCTGCCACCCCAGTTCGGACATGGCTATATGCAAATCAGTCTGACCCTGTGCCTCATGGGAACAGTCCAGCCCGAACTGCCAAGCCATGCCTTCCCTGGACCGGAAACAAGCTTCCGAGGACCGGTTTCTGGCATTACAGCCGTCTTCAGCCTGGCTTGCTTGAATCCAGTGGCAAAGTGAGCAAGGGACTCACGTCTGAGCATACCCTGCCACCCTTATGATGGCCAAAAGCGGTACAAAAGGGGGTGGTGATGGACGGAGCATCTGAACCAATCAAACACTCAAACACAGTCAAAAGATCTTGGTTTAATCCATCACCGTTCTTTAGCCCACTCTGCCACCCCAATTCAGACATGACTATATGCAAATCAGTCTGACCCTGTGCCTCATGGGAAGATTCCAACCCGAACTGCCAAGCCATGCCTTCCCTAGACCGGAAACAAGCTTCTGAGTACCGGTTTCTGGCATTGCAGCCGTCTTCAGCCCGGCTTGCTTGAATCCAGTGGCAAAGTGAGCAAGGGACTCACGTCTGAGCATACCCTGCCACACTTATGCCGGCCAAAAGCGGTACAAAAGGGGGTGGTGATGGACGGAGCATCTGAAATTAGTTTCATTAATTAAATTGTTTACTTACCTTCAATTATCTATATTCCAGATTTTAGCACCCCCCACCCTGCCCCTCCCCCACCCCGCCTCTCTGCCCCACCGAAACTCCCTCCACGGGCCGCAGCTGCACAATTAGCACGCAACACGGTGGAGCTCCTAAAATCAATGCAAAGTTTATATAATTCTTCATACCTGTATACTTCCCTCACAAGGCCTAGAGAATTATCATGAGTGTTTACAAAGCAGTGTTAAGCCACTTTGTGTGGCTTACCATCAATTTGTCAATATCTAGCCCTTTCAACAAGGTATCTTCGAGAAAGTGGCATGTAATGGGTGTTGTTGTGGAAATTCCACCACAACACCCATTGCTTTTTTATGCTTTTTGATGCTGCCCCAGATTTACACGGGTGTGTAAATCCGAGGCAGCACCAAAAACTATTGCCACTGAAAAGCAGGCATTAGAGGGGCACAATGAGTAAACAAAAATGTATTTCCCCGCATTTTTGCTCCTACTGTGTGTGCTGCATCCTCCAGCACACACAGAAGGAACAAATCTCCTTTAATGACTGTTTATGTGGAGGAAGGTGTCCCTTCCTGCATATAATATTTTCATCACTGCAATGCAGCCACCCTTGGGTGCCTTAGTTGTAGGAAATCATCCCTGTAACGCAGACACCCTTGCACCATGGTGCAAGGGTATCTGTGTTGGCGCTAGGCAGCATTTTTTTAGCACTGGCAAAGAAAAAACACTAGAGTACGCCGTATTCTTGTGAATACATCATATTCCTTTGATTATTAAATGATCCAGCGATGCATTGATAAATTGCTTGCAGCGCCACGCTGTGCCATTTCTGTGTAAATACCCCTTGGAGTGAAAATAGCCACTCCATATATTGTATGTATACAGAGTGTGCATGTGTATTGTAGCTCTTGAGTTTAAACGATAGAGGTCTCAACATCTGATTTTTAATGTAATGTTCAATTTGGTCAGAAGTACCTCATCTAAATCTGTCAATTGTTGATCAAATGTGACCTGTTTTGAAAGGTAACCATGTTGTCCAAGTTAGTATTCCCATTTTTTGTTGATATGTTTTATTTCCCAGTTAGTGATTAATGTATCATTAGCATACCCTACTCCATATATTGAATAATTAGTATTTAAGTCTTAGTCACTATTCTAACCTATGGGCCAAGTGATATATACAAGAATTAGTCTGCTAGCATATATATTTTAGATTTATTTTTGTTAGCTCTTTCCTATTTGTACCTCACGTGATAAATCTAGTGTTCCAGCCGGCATGTTCTCTATTCACTGTGCAACAGCGAAAAATCAGGGTTTTGGTGGTGGAAGAACACCATGGATGATACATGAACACACAGAGGTCAGAAACCGCTTCTCCTTCTTTGGCATCTCATACTCTTTGAAACACAGTGGATGACCTACCTAAGGTTCCTGTTTAAGACACATTGGAAAGTCTGTATGTGGTTATCCCCTTTCCTCATGGCTTATCCAGGATCAGGTTGTTTGCATCTTCCTGGTCAATATCACATTTATCAAGTTTATGATACTCAGAAGATATACAATTTAACAGTGCGTTATCTGTCAGGGAATAGGATAACTTTATTGTACAGTTAATTCAAACTCACAATGTTAAAAACTTCCATCATTAATAAATAATGTATCCGTCTGGGAGGCTTCTTTAAATCACTTTCATTCTCAACTGACCTCCCCTATTTTTCCCAAATACCTGACTGTGCTGGTCCACGTGTCGGTGAACAACACTTACATCGCAACTTTTACATCGCTGAGCCTTTACAACGCAACCATTACAACGCAAACTATTACAACGCATTGCTCTGGGGGGCGCTCTAGGATAGGAAATAGGCTAATTTACTATCCAATAACCTTCCCTAGTGTCCACGGGGACTGGAGTTGGAATAGTAAATTAAACTATTCACTATCCAGCGCCCCAAAGCACTATGCGTTGTAATGGACTGCGTTGTAATACTTGCGTTGTAAAGGCATGCGATGTAAATGCATGCGTTGTAATGTCATACATCCCCAAGTGTCTCATCTGACTATAATTCTTTGTGCCTTTTTGGAAGGTGAAGAACACTGATTTGTGTGACCGCACACTGCACTGGTCAGGACATTCACAAAATGTTCAGTGAGACTTCCACACAATTGCTCTTGATTTCTGCATATACATTCTAAAGTTAACCTTGAAAAAGGCACACTGTTCTAAAGGGCCTGATTACGAGTTAAAAGGTGATTTACCGCCCCAGTTAAATAACGATACCATGGGCAACATTATGTATTGGGTGCAATAAATAACACCTATTAAGAGTTTATGGGGAATAACATTTCGGTTTTTGGTGTTTATTGTTCCAACATACTCATAATAAGTTAAATACCATATGTTTTCTCGTGTTAATTTTCGGCAGGTTTGAACTGCTGAAATTTAACTAATGTTCAGTTATTTAACACATTCAATAATGATCAGATGTGTTAAATACCTTTAACTCATAATTCTGACCCATTCATAAACAGAAGTTGGAATATAACTAGCAACTCGTAATCAGGCCCCACGAGTTTGCATGTCCTGATGTCATCACGATGGTATACTTCTCATTGAGTGAAATAAGGAAGTGATAATACTCCACTTGCTACAAAAAAATAAATAATTAGTGAGTGCCAACTGGAACTGGAGCTTAAGACAATGAAAAATTTCCGGATTTTGTTCTCTGTCTTTAGTCTGTTTTGCCAATCAGGTTCATAGAATACTTTTCCAGGGGCAATTGTGAAATGGCTCTATATCCCAAGTGACGATGTTTGCATTGAATTTTGCTTTGTTTTGGTTTAGTACTTACTTTAGGTAGTTGATGCATTAGCTCATTTGTTTCAAATTTGTTCAGAATTACTTATGCCTCATTGTTCATTGGGGACTCCAGTACCAGTAGAATTAGAGGTGACTATGTAAAACAAGTGCTGGAGCAAGTTGATGTACCAAAATCATCCCCTCGGAAGTACACCACACCACTTTCATAGATGCATGCCAAGGACCTCAAAAGACTCTCACTGGTACAAAACGTACTGCGTTTGGTTTGCTGGTCCTGCTGGTACATGACTGCTGGGGGCTGGTTTGAAGTGATTTATCAATTTGGTTCATCTGTTTAATTTATTTGCTTACATGATTTAAAATTGATGCTTAAAAAGGATGCCTCATTTCATTGTGTCCATTAGTTGCTCTACCAGGAGAACTCAAAGGGACAAAGGTCAAATGAATTCTTCTGTGAGTATTTGTACTACACTGCCTATCCGTCTTTACTGTAATCTGTGTCACCACGGTCCTCAAAAAATGAACCTGCACAAATCCTGTTTGGACTTGGTTTCTTTCTGGTGTGGCTTAAATGAATTAAGCTCTCACTTATGTATCCGTGCTTCCCTTTCGAAAACCACTCCATCAATCAATGGCACATTATCTGTTCCGATTTTATAGTCTGGCCTTATAAGGTTTAATCGGAAATTTTATCTTTTTTGAGAAAAGGCGAGTGAGGAAGTTAAAATCTACTATATGACGGAGCTGCTACTGGGTAGAGGTGATTGATACTTAGATGATCACAAGATACTATCACACAGCATTGGCCTGAAGACCTTCTCAACCATAAAACCTTTGGTATTAACTCTATATTAGAGGTGTGCAAAATGTAAAGTACCCCATTGAAATCCATGACTTTTATACATGTATTGTATGTGAAACGTGGGAAATGCCATGAAACGGTGCACTATTTTGTGCTGCTTAATTTTGCAACATTTGTGGCTTTTGAATGCAAGGTATGTCGTTGCTTTCAATTTTCCCATGTTATACCATGAAATTATTTTGACGTAATTTAGCATATTTTCATTACATTTTATGAAAAAATGCAAACTTGTAAACTCTTATTGTACTGTCTATTGAATCAACTGTGGATTCATCAACGATCAATATCCGTGCACTGCATAAAGCCATCTTTATTCGATAAATAGACTTAGGTTTGCTGTTCATCACTGAGACTTGATAATCCCAGGATTCTCTTCTTGGCACTTAGAATAACTAAGAAGAGAGGAGGGGCTTTGCTGTGTTCCATGGGCCTTATTTATGAAGGCCTCCGGTGCGTCACTTTTTCCCATTATAAAAGTGACGCACCGGCAGCGCAAGTGCTTCATAAATAAGGCCCCATGTGTCTTACTCTTTTTTTTAAAGCGTTATGTTTTTCTTTTGGAATGAGGATTATATTGCTATGTAATACTTGAAGACAATACTGCACAATGTCCTTCCTTTAACAGCAATTTTTCAACTCACCATGATTCAATGCCAACAGAATCTCATACATATTTCACAATTGTACATTTTAATCAACTATGCAGCTATTTTTTAACTACAGACAGACCTCTGCAGGAGCTCTTTCGTGTTTATCGTGCTGTGTCTTATGTGTGCGTTGCTATCTGTGGTTGGCAGGTCGGCTTAGGACTCACCCGTGATTCCCTCCATTCAATACGGAAATGGGGGTGGGTGCGGCATCATCAACCCCGTCATGCAGGTCCAACCATCACACTGTTCCTGTGGCGCTCATATGGAGCCCAGATGAGGCCTTTGCCCTGGGGAGTTGGCCCTGGAATGGTCCGGACCAGCTCATATTATTCATTTGTTCAAACACCTCCGCCCCATCACCAAATGTAACTGACAGGAGGCAGCAATGACAGATTGTTGCTTCGATTAAGCAGTTCCCCTCATGCCAACACTTCTTTGTTCTCGGAGCTTGCACACTGAAGTGAAAGACATGTTATGCGCTGCACAATACCGAATAGAAGAATAGCACATCTTACCCTCCTTTAAAATGAAAGGATCAATAATACTGCGCCAGTACAGTACAATGATGGCGGGGTTCATATCCAAATACTTGGAAACGTACCATTGCTGCAGGCAACTTTGAAATTATGTTGGCACTATAGGTTTAAAGAGCGCAGCCTAAAACTCTAGCAAGCAAGCATATTTCTACCCCGTCGTAGAAATAGATGTCATAAAGTACCCAAATACATCATTTCTTAGCAAACATTTCCCAGTACAGAAGCTGTAAAGCATTAGGTCCTACACTGAGTTGTGAGGAGAGACTTGTGAAATATTGCACTGCTTCACCGTCGGAAACAACACCCGGGAGCATTATTTCTCTGATGCAGCAAATCATTTACACGACTGCAGAACATTGTGTGTGGCTGCCGCAAGGTATTTTACGGGATTGAACGGGCTAATCACCCATTCAAGCCCTGAAATCAACCCTTCTACCAGGGATGACACCAGCGCCAGTGAGTGCAGCCCTTAGGGCGCCATTAAACAGGTGTTTATTAGACTCACGCCTGGGCAAACCGAACTCAAAACACCATAAATTACAAATAAACCACAAGGATTACAATATATTACATTCAGGGGATCTATGACTATGCATTCTATTCACCCATGCGATACTGCACCACAGTCATACATTTCAATTACATTTGCACCAGTGGACGTGTTGGAGAAATGTCGGGTAAATAGTTTGTTACGTTTTGAACCCCTACTCAGTCTTAAATTACGTCATCATTTCAAGTGGCCAGTAAATCCTGGGCAGGAATGAACAGGAGTTACTGACCCATCAGGATTACAGCTAATGCGGGAAGAAGATGAAATGTCCAGGTGAGAAGCCATATTAAATAGAGAGAAATTTGCAAAGAATCTGCCCATGTATATGTAACTTTATCTTTTCAAACTGGCACTCAACCTTATCTGTGTAAGGTGAATAATAAGTTTTACCGCTTTCTGTTGACCGGGTTTTGACTAAACAATACATGTATACTTTCCTTTTTTTGCATGAGACAAGGGATTTGTTCAGTCTTCAACCTTGTACCTATGACCACTTCCACGAATAAGCTGTTTTATATCTTGTCTTTTTTTGTGGTTTTCACGATGAACCAAGTAAGAAGTACATTTTGCCATTGAAGAAGAGTTTAGATTTTGTTAGCTTTGTTACACCTACAACAACTACATTCGCACTTTATATGGCATATCTGTAGAAAACCTTTTCTTTTGGGTAGTGAGGCAAAGGAAGACCGTCTAGATATTGTAACTTACTGCTTTCTTTCCCTCCTCAGAGACAACAACTGTATTAAAACTCTCCTAACTGTATTAGTCTTGACATGTTTTTAAATTGTGATGACTGTTTTTATGTAGCATGCTTCATCTTAAATTTACCTACACATGTATGTATCTTTTATGGAGCAATGCTTGTTTCGAATAAAGAAAGATTGATTGAGTGACTGATTGAGAAAATCATGAAATTAAATACCAATTTCACATATTGTAAATCTTTAATCTGGAATAATTTCTCACCCTGGGAGTTTATGATGTCTTCAGTACTGATAGAAGATTGGTTGTAGAAAACTTGGTAAATAACCGACTGTTTGAGAGATAATGCTCAGCAAAAATGTTTTTGTGAGCAAATACACTCACATATTTTTTTTCTTGTATCACACTTCTCTTGCAGATGAAACCGGGGAATTCTGAACACATTCCAAAAAGCTTGCCAAACTATCCCAACCTGAAGGTTAAGTATGAAAGGACGTATAGAAAGCAGACAACAATGAAAAAAGAAATTACAGTTGTAAATCAACAGCTACTCAAAGGATAAGTACAAAATGTCCCACTTTCTAAACATATGCATATGTATCATACACGGTTCATAAGGTTCATATACAGAGACCAAGAAAAAAAAGTGTATAAGAACATTTTTCATTAAATTTACAGATTTATAACCGACACGCTTGATATGTGTGTTATGCATGCATAACTGGGTGTTTTTTAATTAACCAAACCCGTCAACATTACATTATTGTGTAGGGATTTCTTGTGTATGTCACAATTTTCATTTGTTTTTGTGAACCCTAACCAAGATGTTTGCAGTTGAGGCCAATGCATTGAAATGAACACTGTCTGAACACAGGGAAAAAGTGGCCATGCAAAATGGAATGTATTAGTTAACTTTCCCAGCCCTGTAGTGTAGCAGTCTGAGTGGATTTGCGCTGAGCATAAACAGTCCACATCCCAGAGACGAGATCTGTAGGGGATGAATTCACATAATAAATACTACCGCTCTGTAGGGAAAGATGCCCCCTCTCTATTTCACCTGTACTCGCCCAAACTGTCAATATACCTCATTCCAAGAGCCCTGCCATCAATCAGTCCAGCTATTTTAACTTAAAGCACACTGTATGTTGTAAAATACGGGCCCATATCTGCAATGAGGAATGCAAACTACAATTTCCAGAGTAGGCCTAGTTGAAAGCTCAGTCAATGTCCTCACAGAGCCTTGAGTGTGAGACCATTACCTGCTAGATAAGTGGTACATCGGTCTCATGTTCTCATGGCCGCCTGTGCCTGCCATTGGTGAGTTTCATACTCTCACCAGAGACATGTGTCTCTGCCCAGTGCCATACTTCATGAGGGTCTATAAAGAATCAGGTTTCTCCTTCCACCATGACCTTAAGCTTGACCAGAAACAGCAGAGTATATTCAGAACCCATTTCATACTCATTTCCATAAGTCTTCTTTTAGCTTCATAGTATGAAGCCCCTGCTGTTGTGCTGCTGCAGTGATATCTGGGAATATCATAACCTGGTAGTTCATTGGGGCCCATTGGGGAAAGGGAGGGGGGGAAGAAAAGCACCGCCTGAGACTCAATGTAGGTGTGACAAAGGCCGCTTTATTGGAAGCAGGTGCATCCTACACAATAACATCCTTGGCCTGCGCCGTACAATCTAAACCTCATAAATATGCAGTTTCCTGACTCACCCCCACCCCCTCCCCTAACTGATTCCCACAATCCACAAACAGTAACAATTAGCATAACGTCAATTTGCCTGTCCACCTGGCTAAATACTTTATTGTGCTTGACCTACCCCCGATAACCCAAACAGATTTCCTACTCTTCCCCCATATATTAGGAAGAACCGCCCCCACATGCAGAATGCACCCCACACCTGCTCCAGCGACATGCGAAACTCCTCACCCAATCATAAAACCCCCTTTTGCACCAGCCTCCAACAAAACACGCCCAAAATCCTCCGGCACCCCAAAACTCCCCCGAAAAAGAACTCCCCTGAAAAAGGAGAATACCTGCCCTTGGGCCCCCCCCCTATAACATGCCCCAGGGAGGCAGGGAGGGAAACAATTTTGTCCAACCGCCACCCCCGCCCGGCGGCCGAGACACCACACTTAAAATGGTGTCTCTGCCGCGTGACCGGCCGGATACCAAAAGCCAGCCCAAAAGGAGCCCAACAAAGCCCCGCCCCCAGCCCAAAACTACCAAAAACACCCAAACCCGCCCCCGGGCGGCGCCAGCTCCACCCCCCCCTTTCCCCGGCCCCAAATTCCCCCGGGCGGGGCAGGCCTCCCTTTGGCCGGCCGCCCCCCCCAGGACCCCCATTGTAAAATGTCATTTCATGCATGTCTGTCTCAGTATGTAGCTACGGTCTCTCAAATGCAACAGGCTGGCTACCACAGGTCACATCAGCACCCTTCGCGGAGGTGGCCTAGCCAGCACCCTGTGGGCCCTCTATAAAGTGAAGTACCAGGTAAGTCCCTCAGGAACAATGATTTGTTAAATCCCAGATCTAGGCAGGTTACCATGATGGATCCTTCAGTTATATATGGTAATTTTATTTATTTATTTATACCATTTATAAAGCGCGCTGTTACCGAGCGGTGTCCTGGCGCGGTAATCTTACTACCCCAATATCGTCCCTGGAGGCCCTTCATTTTGAGTTAGGTCTTTTACTTGTTCCTAGAGGTCATCCGTGGCAGGTTTTAATTGTTAGGCCGTCTCTACTTTGGTGACACACATTTTCCTCTGGTTGTCAGGGAGTAATCCCTGGACCACCAACACCCTGTCTATCTTGTTTTTAGTACTTCCCTCCCTTCTAGGATGGAATCAATCGTGTCTAGTTTTTCACGTTTGCCATACATGCCTGCCTCAGCATTGTGCGAGATGTGTCAACTGTAGGTGTTTTGGAGCATTGTTCAAAGGCTGCATATTCCATGAATCTGAAATGTCTCCATATGATCAGCCAGTTTGGAAGGATAATGAGATTAGAGAGCAACAAGCCAATACAATCTTCGTGGTTGTTACGAAATTAGATCCTTTCATCAGCCACTCAAGTTCTGCTCTGTGGTGACCATGGTGCTGCTTTCTTTTGTGGAGACTATTGTTTTTTACCTGAGCATTCTTGTATATTGTTTTCTTGTTGCGGAAGAAGTTGGTAACTATGCCTACCCGCCTATTGACTCTGGGCTCTATACTCTATGCCATCTTCTCCACAGCATGCCTCACAATTTTCTATTTTCCGACATAACGTGCCTTTGAAGGGCAATTTTCTAGTGCCTTGCTGTCTTTAACTGGGTATCGTATCGTATCGTAAGGGATGCTTATAAAGCGCACTGACACCATGGGTTTCCTGGCGCTGGTTGGAAGTAGAGGGGGCAGAGAAATTAACCAGATTGGGGAAAAAGCCAAGTTTTTAAAGATTTACGAAAAAGTGTCAAAGAGTTAGAAATTTTTAAGGAGAGGGGGAAAGAGTTCCAAAGCTTGGGGGCCAGGTATGCAAATCTCCGGCCCCCGGATCTGCAGAGCTTATAAGAGGGAACAGTCAGGAAGTGAAGATGGGAAGATCTCAAATTGCGGGACGGGCAATAGGGTCGGATGAGAGATTTTACAAAGGTGGGACAGAGACCAGCCAAAGATTTGAAAGTGAGGCAGCCGATCTTGAAGGCTGCCCTAGAAGCAACAGGGAGCCAGTGGAGTTTGACGAGAAGGGGCTTGGCAGATTGCCACTTGGGGATCCCTAAGGCCAGTCTCGCCGCCTGATTTTGGACCACCTGTAGTCTGCCCACCGATGTTTTAGGCAGACCATGGTAGATCGAGTTGGAAAAATCCAGGCGGGAGAGGACGAGGGCCATGATGACCTGCAGGAGGGCATCGGGTGTCAAAAGATATGCCACTTTCCTGATCCTGCGCAGTTGGTAGATGCAGGACGAGACCACGGTCGCCACCTGCGGCCCTAGGGATAGGGCGGAGTCAATAGTGACCCCCAAGCTCTTCACCGAAGCCACAGGGGTGGGAGAAGGGCCCAATTCCACCGGCCAGAATTGGGGCCCCCAGAAAGTGGAGCTCCTACCAGGAAGGAGGAGCTCCGTCTTACCGGGGTTCAACTTTAGCTGGTTATGGCCCATCCACTGGAGAATATGGGACATAGCTGACTGAAAGTTGGGAATAGCAGAGGGGGAATTAAGAGGGAAGATAAGCTGCAGGTCGTCCGCGTAATTAAACACGGTGACGTCCCACAGCCTTAGAGAGAGAAGAAGGGGGCGAAGATAAAGATTGAAAAGAAGAGGAGACAGAGAAGAACCCTGGGGGACCCCACAGAGCGAATGCTCTCTAGGCGCCCTGAAAGCACCCAGGCTTAGGGTCTGAGACCTGCCCGTCAGGAAGGATCTGACCCAGGCCAGAGCCAGGCCCTGGATGCCAGCCTGCTCGACACGGCGGAGAAGGATGTTGTGATCCACCGTGTCGAAAGCGGCTGACAGATCTAACAATACCAGGGCCTGGGGGGTGCCCCTGTCAACACCGTCCCTCAGGGCATCCAGCACGGCCAAGATCACTGTCTCCGTAGAGTGGCCGGGTCTGAAGCCAGCTTGGTTGACCTCGAGGAAGTTGGAGCTCTCGATAAACTGTGAGAGACAGGTGGTGACGTGGGCTTCCAGGATTTTTGAAAAGAAAGGTAGAAGGGAGATGGGGCGGTAGTTTGCCGGAGCGGCGGGGTCAGCCCCCGGCTTCTTCAAAAGAGGCACCAACACGGCCTCCTTGAAGGAGCCCGGCACCGTCCCGGAAGAAAGGGAAGAATTTAGCAGGGGGAGGATACAGTCAGGTAGAGTATGACAGATGTCCCTCAGAATAGAGGGAGGGCAGCAGTCATCCGGGGATCCCGACTTGACGCGGGTGGCGAGAGTGGCCAAAGAGGTGGGGTCTAGGAGGGGGAATTGTGTAAAAGAAGAAGTGTTGTGGGGAGGGGGAACAGATCCAGCACCAGGAGCCATAACAGGGATGGTGTCCTTAATCAGTGCGATTTTTTCCACGAAAAAAGTGCTGAGGGCATTACATGCTTCCTGTGTAGGGGCCTGAGTGGGAAGCGTCCTGGGGTCGGAGGTGAATTCATTAAGGATTTTAAAGATTTCCTTAGACTGGCCAGGAGCAGATGAAATTTTACCAGAGGCATAGGTTTTTTTGGCAGCCAGAATAGCAAGTTTATACCCATTGCGGGCAGCCACGTAGGCGTCTCTGCTCACAGGGCTGTAGTCTCTCCTCCACTTGCGCTCAAGCTGGCGAAGTTCCAGATGGAGGGCTTTTAGGTGGGGGGTAAACCATTTGTGGGAGTTACTGTGCCGGGATTGGGGGAACTCAGTGAGGGGAGCAAAGATGTCACTGGCTGTAGTAAGCCAGTCTGCCACGAGGCCGTGGAGCTCGTCGATACCAGTGTCATTAGGTGGCAGAGGATAGGTTTGGGACAAGTGAACCAGTAGTTTGGAGGGATCGACAGCCTTCCACTTGCGGGCCCTGCCATTCTCCCGTGGGGGGACCTTAATCTGGCCGACCGCTGAAAAGGTGGTATCGATCAGGCAATGGTCCGACCACACACAAGGTGTTATTAGTGGGCAAGAGGACGTGACTCCGTGGGTCCAAACATGGTCGAGGATGTGGCCACCCTTGTGGGTGGCAGACCTGACTAGTTGGTTGAAATTCAGGTTTGAGAGACCCTCGAACAGTTCGGAAGCAAGTGGGCCGGCGTCCACGTGTTGAAACCAGTAATTAAAGTCCCCAATGATGATGATACGGGACGAGCAGGTAGCAATACTGGTTAGCTGATCGATGAAGGATGAGGGAAAGGACGGCATGGAATGGGGAGGACGGTATAGTAGCACGACAGTAACTGCGCCTACCTCGGTCCCCAGGCTGAGAACCAGGGTGTCTACATCCGGTAGAGTCATGGCCACAGAGGCAATAATCTTAAGATCCTTGCGTATTACCGCTGCCACCCCTCCCCCGGTGCGGCCCCCTGATCGGTTGTTGTTGATTAAAAAGTAATCAGGGGGTAACGCAGCCAGGATGTCTGGGAGAGAGTCGTCTGTAAGCCAAGTCTCAGATAACAATAAGACGTCGGGGCTTTCAGACATAAGAAGATGCAGGATGTCGGTTTGGTGCTTGACCATCGAGCGGGTGTTCAGGTATAGGACCCGGATGGACGACTCGGGGGGAGCCGGGACGGTAAATGATGGTTTTGGAGCAAGCTTAGGGGTTGCAGTGCCTGCAATGCCAAGTGAGGTAATGCGGGCCCAGGTGTCGGGGGAGAGAGGGCAGGCCGAGGCGTGTAGGCGCCTGAGCGCGGAGGACGAGTGAAGATGGGAAGTGACAGCACTACTGGCCCCTGGGCCCGTCCGGCCGCGGACGGGCGCAGACGGGCTTAACTCTGGCGCAACTCCGGCGCGCAGCCGGCGCGCCCGCTGCGCTCGTCCGCTGCGCTGACGCATGAGGAGCGTTTAAGTAGGCGGATGACGAGGGTGGGGGGCGGAGTCAGCAGGGCGGGTGGGAGGCGATTTTAAAAAGTAAAGAGCAAGCCAGCCGCTCGTAATCAGCGGGGCGAGGGACTGCTTGTCTTCAGCAGGAAGGAGGTAGGTTAAAAACAAATGCGCCAGCAGTCTCGCGCTAGCCCTCTGCCACCGGGCTCCACGCAACACTGAAGCACAGGGAAGAGAAGCCTAAGTAGGCGGATGACGAGGGTGGGGGGCGGAGTCAGCAGGGCGGGTGGGAGGCGATTTTAAAAAGTAAAGAGCAAGCCAGCCGCTCGTAATCAGCGGGGCGAGGGACTGCTTGTCTTCAGCAGGAAGGAGGTAGGTTAAAAACAAATGCGCCAGCAGTCTCGCGCTAGCCCTCTGCCACCGGGCTCCACGCAACACTGAAGCACAGGGAAGAGAAGCCTAAGTAGGCGGATGACGAGGGTGGGGGGCGGAGTCAGCAGGGCGGGTGGGAGGCGATTTTAAAAAGTAAAGAGCAAGCCAGCCGCTCGTAATCAGCGGGGCGAGGGACTGCTTGTCTTCAGCAGGAAGGAGGTAGGTTAAAAACAAATGCGCCAGCAGTCTCGCGCTAGCCCTCTGCCACCGGGCTCCACGCAACACTGAAGCACAGGGAAGAGAAGCCTAAGTAGGCGGATGACGAGGGTGGGGGGCGGAGTCAGCAGGGCGGGTGGGAGGCGATTTTAAAAAGTAAAGAGCAAGCCAGCCGCTCGTAATCAGCGGAGCGAGGGACTGCTTGTCTTCAGCAGGAAGGAGGTAGGTTAAAAACAAATGCGCCAGCAGTCTCGCGCTAGCCCTCTGCCACCGGGCTCCACGCAACACTGAAGCACAGGGAAGAGAAGCCTAAGTAGGCGGATGACGAGGGTGGGGGGCGGAGTCAGCAGGGCGGGTGGGAGGCGATTTTAAAAAGTAAAGAGCAAGCCAGCCGCTCGTAATCAGCGGGGCGAGGGACTGCTTGTCTTCAGCAGGAAGGAGGTAGGTTAAAAACAAATGCGCCAGCAGTCTCGCGCTAGCCCTCTGCCACCGGGCTCCACGCAACTCCCCCACTTTATATTCTAGAATTTGGATGGGAAGGGGCCAGCTCCCATCTGCTTTCAGGTCACCTCTCTGCCAGGGCAAACTGACTATCGAATGAGTTTAACCTAGCTTCAGCATAGATCCATGATTCTGAGGTCCTACGCTATGTGCATGCTCACCTGAATTACCAATGCCCACTTGATAAGCCAGTCACTGGGAGAATACCTAGTACTCGTTCTGCGCCTGTCTGGGCTTCACAGCGTCTCCCCCTTCTTTGCCCCTTGCCCAGTGAACGTTTGGCCCTAAGGCTATCTGAGCCTTGCATCAGCTCCCCACCTCCTCCAGGGCACCTGTCCCATGTATCACCAGTTTCAGGTCTCCTCTTTTCTTGGGTACCTTGTCATCAACACTCACTGGTTGACATTTTCTCAGACTGTGTCATGGCCCCCTATTCAATGCACTGCCTCTTCGATATCGTATTCCCCTTCGCATCTCTTTTGATGCAACATTCAACATTCTCAAGACACTGATTGTGAGCCCCCTTGGTTTTTTGTCAGCTCCCCGGCCTGGTCGCTGACTTCTGGAAAGTTCTTCCTGTCTTCACTCAGGAGATGGATGGCAAGCCACTCCATGTATGGCTTTTTCTTTGGGTTGGTGAATGCTTCTTGTATGGGCAGGTCTCACTAAACAGTGGGCTAAATTAACTGGTCACTCCCTGTCACGTTCCGAGCTCAAGTCACTGCCCTGCCTGGTTACCATTAGTTTTCTCACTTTAAGGGCCTATGAATGCCATTTTCTTGTGCTGTGATCTCCTCTTCTCTCTGAGTCTAGGAGGATTTAGCACTTGCCTACACTGTTCCCCTGAGGCAGCACCTGCTCCTGTCTTCATCCCGGCTGAATGGATAGGTTAAAACAGCTCAAGATGTCGCAACACTAAAGAAGGTGGCTGTGAGTATTTTCGGTTTGCTGCTCTTGCCATGGTGTCCTAGCCATGCACCCGATCTGCGTTCCATAGGTATCTACTACTGGAAATTGTTCCAGGGCGAATTTTCCATTTTGAGGCACTATGGCGCAAATTTGGATTCGAGGAAGAATTGCCACAACTCGAAAACAAGAAGCCATATCATTCATAACACAAGTGCCTCAGTCAATGGGGCAGCAGCCACAGTAAACTGTTGAAAGATGGCCTACAATCACAGAGATCTCGTACCAACAAGAGTTGGCCTCTAGGCAATAAACTATGATAATTATTTAAAATAGTTGGTTAAAAAATTATTTGCCTCAATTCCCTCATGCCTTATTTATCAAACTTACCTGGCATCCAAAATGCAATGCTTCTAACAAATCCTTCTCGCCACATGGGTGCAACCACCCTTGATGCCTACCCAACTGATGTTCTTTATTTTCAGAACATTTTAGTGCCTTGATTACCTCACTCTTTGAAACCCATGTGTAAATTAGGGTGGGCAAAGTTGGAGTAATTTGATTCAGCTGAATTCCGCAGAATTCCATAACAATTTCTAGATATTCTGCAGAATTTAGCAGCGGGGCAGAGTGAGCATTAGGGTCTATTTTCTTAGCATGAAATGCACCCTTGCATCTAAAAATAGATGCTGCAATGCATATTGTGCTAAGAACATACCGCAGCCAAACATTACTCGGCACCCTTACATACCCTGCAGCAATTACTGTAGAGTATGTTAGGGCACAGCCGCCGAGTGCTATACAATGGGTTTTAAACAGGGATGCAAGAGTGAGCAGTCGCTCTATGTTTAATATGCAGTGATTTTTAATCATAGAGGGACTGCTCCCTCTTCCTGCCTTTTAGAAACAATTTACTGCAGATAGATTTCAGCAGTGAAGTTTATAAGTAATTCAGCATTACAAAAGTAATGCAGCATTGCCAAATTCCACCGATTCCATTGGCAGAATTAATGATTCCACACAGACCTAATATTTAATAGTTTTGAAAAAAAATTGTTTGATTAAAACAACCTATAGGTTTTTTACCCCAAGGTTTATTTATCTGAATACTAATCGCCTGTAAAAGTAATAATGAATTGAAAATATCATGTATGTATGAAAGTGATGCTGCTACTAAATGTAGAGGTTTTTATCCCAACGCATATTTTATCTCTCGGAATAATTGTCTGTATATGAATTTATTTATCTGCCACACTCAGAACAATATCTCAAGATAAAATGAAAAAGAAATTAATTGTTCAGAATACTCTGGTGGCTAGGCAGAAAAACAGTCAGGCTCATTTTAGCAACACTGTGGACATTATTTATGCATCTCTCAAATAGTAATTACGTGAAAACAAAACACTAGAAAAATCCCACCCCAATTTAGGACTTTTGACCCAAAAATGACCTAGAGTTATGCGTTTTAAAGATTTCACCAAAATGTAGAGCCTAAAAGATCAAAGCGCCAACTCCGGAGTCTAATTATGTAAGACTATGGCAAAGTCAAAAGTTGTGGCCAACCGCGATCAAACATGGCTCAGATACACAAAGTGGATTGGGCCCTTATCTCCGTTTAACTTTGTACGTTAAAGAATTTGCAACAAAAATGTTATGAGAAGGTAAAGTTCAGTGGGGCAAGGATGCAAGCGATGTCCAAAGAGGGAGCTTCGGCCCAAAAAATCCAATTGAAGGATGAGGTTAGATGGTTTATAAATAGTAAGGAAAAGCAACATTTAAAATGTTACCTTTTTACTGCCTGAAGGCCTGAAGGTTACTTTGCATTAACTCTCCAGCAACTCTCAGCTTGTGCTTATCCTGGGAAGAAATGCAAAATTCCTCTGAGAAGCACACCATAGTCTGACCTGAATGAGGAGAGATGATCCTCTGAGCTTAATAGAATATAGAGGGGAAGGCGGCTGTGGGCATTCTGTTGACACCACAGTATAAAATCCTGCCTGACAAATCTGTTGAGACAGATGCACACCTTAGTACACTTGAAAGGGAGAAAGCAGGATGGCAGGACAGTTCAGTTCTTGTGTATCTCCTGTCTGGTTGCTGAAGGACCCTGCTTTTGACTATCAAACGTCTGTCTCCTGTTTTGTTGTGGGTAACAGTGCCTGCTTATTATGTTATGTTATCCTATTTCAATTTGTAGAGGATGTTATTCACCAATGAATATGTCCAAGCGCTTGATCAGGAGGGAAGATGTGTGGTCCTCACATAGTTATTCAAATAGCCAGGTCTTCAGTTTCTTGTGGAGTTCAATAAGTGAGGAGGAACTCTGTGGTGCTGTGGGAGTGCATTCAAAGTTTTGGGTGCGATGTAGGAGAACAAACATCCTTCTGCTTTGCTTTTGTGACTGCTGGGGGAGTGCTAGTGAGAGTGAGGCTCAGCACACATTTTTAGCTGGCTGGTTAAGGTGTATTCGGTGGTTCAGATATGCTGGTCCAGGGCTGTGCAAGTGTTAGACATGGTATCACCTTGTATGTGAGAGTGAGGAGTTTGCATTAGCTGTGTTTGTGGATGGGAAGCCAGTGGAGCCCTCTGAGGTGAGGTGAAATGTGGGTGCAATGTGGGAGTTTGAGAATACGCCTTGTAGCAGCATTCTGGATCGTCTGGAGTCTGTGTGTGAACTGCTTGGAGATTCCAGCATAGAGTCTGTTGCCGTATTCAAGTCAGCTAGTGATGAGTGCCTGCATGATGGTTCATCTGGTGTTCTGTGGCAGTCATTTAAAGATATTTTGTAGCATGTGTGGGGTGTGGCAGCAGGCAGAGCTCACTGTGTTGGCTTGTGCCATCAGATTTAGAGGTGGGCATCATTTGTGCAATTCAGTTTAGCATAGTCATGCAGAAATACCTGATAATTCTCAAGATTATGCGGAATTACCTGAGATGTGTAATTCTGTGTTCAGTGCTATTTCTTACTGCATAAAAACTCTCATGCATATATTTGTGTGCTAATAAATAGTGCTAAATGCGACAGAGAACAAATGGTGAGCAGCTGCTCATGCTTGCTAAATGTGCTTAAGCTAGGAATTTTCCCCAAATTCATCCCGGCATTTAGCTCTAGATACTTAGCCAAATTGCACCTTTGAGTCCAAAATGAATGTGATGTGCATTTTTGCACTAATATGTAGTGTTAATGTGGAAGAACTCGAAAAGCGAGTGCGAGCAGTTGCTCAGGCTTTCTAAAAAATCTTTTGTGGAATTATTTTTCCCTCAAATTAAGCAAGGAGTAATTGCATTGCATTGCAGTATTATGATTGGCTATAGGGAGCCTGAGAGCCCGGGTGCTTCCTGCTGCCGGCAGAGACAGTAAGAAGAAGATGGAGGAAAGGCGGCAGCCGGCCGACAGGCCGAGGTAAGTGCTTTTTTAAAAATGTCATTCCCGCACCCACCACCCCCGCCCACCACTCCTGATCAGCTGATCGGTAGCAGACGCTACTGAATTAGGATGATCTGTGCTGAGGATGTTGAGCCAATCTGCTACTGCGATTTTGCCCAAGGTGAGGTGGGGTAGGCAGGCACTGGTGGGTGTGTTGACTGCAGTGTGCTAATTTGGAAGTGTAAGATGGAGTGGTTAGTCCATGTGAGCAGTAATGTGGAGTTGTACTCAATGCTATTGTTAGTGGTGAATATGGAGTCCAGTGCGTGTCCTGCATTGTGTGTTGGTTCTGTGAAAAGCTGTGCTATCCAATGTTGTTCAGGTTTTTGAGGAGTGCTGTGGAGCAGGGGTTGGTTCTGACTTCTAAGTGGAATTTGAGGTAATAAAGGAGTATGAAGGCTCTGGAATGGGAGGGGAAGGTTGATGAAGTACAGGTTTCCAATGATTAGGGTGGTGCTTTCTGTGGACGTTGAGCAGTTGATACATTCTTGGTAGATGACTGCATTTCCTCCTCCTGGCTTGTGCAGGTGGTCTTGTCATGCGATCTTGTAAACTACTGGGATTGCTGCGTCAAAGTTAGCTTCTGAAGTGGATGTGAGTCGGGTTTCCATGAAGAAGAGACGGTCCAGTGAGTCACTGGTTAACAGATCCAAGATTTTGGTTGGATGTTTGCTGAGAGAGCATGTGATGAGTCACATGCTTGCAAGTATATGTTGGGGAGTGGTTTTTCTGCAGTGTGAAGGTGGCTGGCGTTGGGGTTGGCGTTGGTGGTGCTTTCTGGGGATGTATGGGTAGTCTGCTACATGTAAGCTAGTGGTGGTTGCCAGTGAAGGCACCTACCATGGTGTGCAGTGATGTGCAGCAGCAGAGAAGGGAATGGCATCCTGGGTCAAGTGACCAGAGAAGCGTTCCAGAGTATCACTGAAAGGTGATTGGACGAGGGATCCTGGTACTGGGCATGGACTGGAGTGAATGGGTGCAGACGGCTTGCATTTGGCCCTCGTTTGGAGCGCTGTGCATCAGCTGCCCTTAAGTAGGTCCTAGGAAGGGGAGGAGCATAGGGTGGTGGGCGGGATCACAGAGGCTTGGGAAAAAAAAGAGATGGGCAAAAAAGAGGTGTCCTCTCACAGCTAACACTAAAATCCAGTTTGAAGCTCTGGCACAGCAAACATCACCACTTAGCCCTCAGAGCCTGAAAGAAGATCCGTCAGCTATAGTCCACATCAAAATGAAGATGAAGGGCAGGGAGCAATGTGTTCTCTCGCGGTTTGCCCTTATCAGAAAAGGAGGACAGGCAGGTGGAAAGGGCCTTGAAATTGCAGCTGGCGACCCTTGCCTTTGAGGAGATAAAGTTAGCCTTGGTTGCTAATAATAGAAGACAGCTACAGTCAAAACCCTTGCTCTGGAAGACAGAATGTTGACCTTGGCATTAGAAGAGAAGAGGTTTCTGCTGTCCCATAAGATGAGTCAGCGCAAGATGAATTCGAGATCCCATAGGGCCTCCTAGTCCACTGATGACTGCGGTAGAGATTCCGAATTGCCTAGAAGAGGTTAACAAAGAGTCCTCATCCCATAAGACCTAGGGCTAGATTTAAATACCTTTAGGAAAGTGGTTTCCAAACAGCAATGTTTCCAAATCTCTATTTGGTAATTGCTATTCTAAATGCATGAACATTTTATTTATTGTTTAGTGGTAACTAGTGGGTTGCAAATCGACCCACCTCATTAAAATGAATGGGGTAGGTTTCAATTTGCAACCCATTAGGAATGATAACCATGATAGGGATGGTGGCCTCTTTAGGTCAGCAGACCACCATGTCTGTGTTTCCTTTTTAAATTAAGTATTTTTTTTTCCAATGCAACCTGTCTTACTTAAAGGAAAATGGGATGCTTTTAAAAAAGAAAAATGAAAAATGTGACTTTCATTTTTTTAAGAGTAGGCAGTGGTCCGTGGTACCATTACCTACTCTTAAAAATATTTGTTTACATTCTCAAAGGGGAAGGAGTCCCTTTGGTGGTAAAGTATTAATGTTTTGCTACCAGAATTCAGTTGCAAAACATTATTACATACCACTGGGAATCAGTATTTGGAATGGACCACCCCCTTTCAGATACTGAATAGCTAATGCAAATTGCGATTATGTAACAAATTACCCAATGGCATCTTTGTTCATTTCAATAAGCTATTTTGCAGTCGCAAGCAGACCGATTCAGTGAATTGGACTGGTAGTGACCTACAAAATTCCTGTGGTACATCTGGCCCCTGGTGCCTAGTTATGTGGTGGGGACTGACTTTGATAAGTGGTTTGTAGCTTATGAGGTGGACTTGTGAATGCATAGAGTCTCAGAGGAAGACTTAGGGATCAATCTGTGGATACACATGTCTTTTGTTGAGAGCAGAACACTATTGGACCAAGATGCAGCTAACCAGGTTTAGTATGAACCCACTTAAAAGACCCTCACATACAAATTTGGTAAAACCGCAGATGTGTGTCACATGAAGTTCAGTGATAGGCAGAAACAGTTTTCTGCCGCTAAAGTGGCGATAATTTTATGCCTGTCTTGATAATATGCCCCCTACTTTTCACTCTTCAGACTGTAAAGCAGTACCTTAGGGCGCTCGACTGACAGCAAATGGGCTAAACCAGAAACAGTTAATCATAATCTCTTGCAAGGCTCACACAGTACATGCTGTAAGGTACAGGCGATTTTTGAAAAAATGAACATGTGCTACAGTAAACTATGCACGACAGCTGAGCATTTTCTAGATCTAGCATTGGCTTTAGCTTTTGCAAAGTGGTGATCAGACCTTAAATACTTCACGCCATCATAAAGGCATACGAGCTGTATCTGAACATCATTCAAAGACATTACTTCTCACGTCCAATAAAAACGAATTTATCTAGTCTGGCCTTTCTGCTCAGCAGCCTGGAAACCCAATTAGTATGCAATAGTTAAAAAAACAGACAAGTTGGATGCCTAATTGTATGCCATCTGCTCACGTGTAAAATCTACAGTAAGGTATAGATTTTACAATCATTCAACTCGCTTCATTTTTTTCCTTCTCGACACTTGCTCCTGCTGTTGTTGGGTTTCAATTTGCCTGGAGCCTCCCGTATAATGTGATTTTGAAGCTCATTAAATGATTGTGTTTTTCTATGGCTTTTAAAACTCATACTGAACAGTAAAATTCAGACATCAATTTCCACAGATGCAAAATAAAATTGCTGAATTGAACAACGTAATAAATTCTGAGACACGTTCACACTTACATAACCGATTGTTTTGACTATCATCTACCTGATCCTATAGTGCTAAGCTTTTTTTTAAAGGTGTAATGTTTCTTGTTTGCAATGGCTTTCCTGTGAGCAAACATGTCAAGAATGCTCTTTTCATTCTTATTTGGAATTTGAAGATTGATGTGTACTGAACGATTTAATTTTTATTTTGACAATTTCTCTGTTAACAATAATTCGAAGTGGTACACTGTTAGTGTTTGGGGCCCATCAGGATGGGAGGGGGGGAAGCACGGCCACAGACAAAAATTTAAGGTGTGACAAAGGCCGCTTTATTGGAAGCAGGTGCATCATAACTTACTCAAAGCTTGGCCTGTCCGAACAAAACTAAACCTCACTAAATACAACCATACCTGACAACCCGCCCACCACCACCCCTGAATGCTTCCCCGCAAATAGCAACATAAACATAACATCCCCCTGCAACATGCCTCACTACCTAACTAATCATAACTTGACATCTGTATTCCCCACCCCCTGCCAAACACACCAGGCCTCCTACAGTTACGCAGTTTTAGCCTAGTTAAAGCGCCAACTTTCTGATTTGCACACCAGCACCTGTTCCAGCGACACGAAGACCTTTCCACAACCACCAACTGATGCACCAACTCCCAAGAAAACCCCTCCGACAAAACCCCCCTGGACCCATATAACAACACCTCCTTCCCGAAAATTCAACAAGCCCCCACCCAAAAAACCCCAGGCAAGACCACACCTAAACCAAATAACAGGGTGGGAGGGAGGGAGGGAAAAAACTTGTGCTCACAAACCGACCCGACTACTGTGTCACTGCCACCAAAATGGTGGACAGTGAGACAAAATGGCCGGTCATAAAGGACCCCCAGCCCAACCAGCCCAACAATGGCCCAAGGCCAGCCCAAAACCTAGCGCTGTAGCCCAACCAGCCCAAACCCAGGTGCCTGCCCTCGCTATCTCCACCCCCCTCCGGGCCCCAAAACGCCCCGGGGGAGGCAGGCCTCCTGCTGGTAGGCCACCCCTCCAAAGCCCCATTGGGGCTCACCAGGAGGGGAGGGGGGAAGCACGACCACAGATAAAAATTTAAGGTGTGAAAAAGGATGCTTTATTGGAAGCAGGTGCATCATAAACTTACTCAAACCTTGGCCTGTGCCAAACAAAACTAAACCTCACTAAATAAAACCATACCTGACAACCCCTCACCCCCACCCCTAAATGGTTCCCAGCAAATAGCAACATAAACATAACATCCCCCTGCAACATGCCTCACTACCTAACTAATCATAACTTGACATCTGTATTCCCCACCCCCTGCCAAACACACCAGGCCTACTACAGTTATCCCCTTTTAGCCTAGGAAAAGCGCCACTTGAAAGTCGCCTACCGACTTTCGACCCCCCCATAGGAATCCTGACCCCTTGGATACCTGCGGACCCCCAGTGCTACATCCCGTGCCTCCTTCAATTGGACAATGTACAGCTCTATCCCATACCATGACAGGTGAACCCCGTTCTCCCTGAAAAAATATACTGGCCCATACCGCAGCTCAGGATGCACCATCCTACCTACCCCTTCCCTGGCACAGAACTCCTTCATTTCCCTGTTGATTTTACGCCTTGTCCTGTCGATAGCCCCAGGCCGCTCCACCCCCCCGCCAGATCCTCCTGGGAATTAACTCAGACCAAATGACATGCCACCCCGCCCAGCACCTCCTAATCTCCAACAAGTCCCTCTTCATTTGTTTCACCAGAGCCAAACCTTTGCACAGCACTAGATCATTCTCACCCAAATGTATGACCACCACATCCGGACAAACCCCCCCCCCCGACCACATTATTCAGAACCGGCATCAACTCGTACCAACGCATTCCCCCTTTTCTCCGTCAATGACATCTAAAAAGTCGTTCATCCAGTTCCAAATTAAGTTTCTGATGCTTGTCCCACTCTTTCCGCTCTCTTGACAAAGGAATGCCCCACAATGTAAATGTCCAACACCGCCGAAGTCGGCCCGGCCACAGCACCTGCAAAGACACACATGTAAGAGGGCGAAACAACTGCCATGTCAATGCGCCCCGTCTACCCCCGCATCCTGACGTAAGTCCTGTAGCAATCTGACTTTTACCTTCCCAACCGCTTGATCTCCTCCTTCCCCCATCCCCTCCGTGCCGCTTCCGTCGTCGCCCTGATCCGAAATGAATGCGTCACGAACGCCTTTGGGTCCTCACCCATGTACCGCAGTGCGTGCCGCAGGACCCACAACACTTGCACTGCCGTCATCCTACCGTCGTCTACCCGACCAAAGACCTCCCCCTCCAATGCACTCCGTCCTGCCGCCAATCGCCGCCCCCACTCCGCGGGACACACGCCCTCCGAGCTCCCCGGCCCCAGCACCACTCACGTCCCCTCCCCCCGCTGATCCGTCTTAGAACGTCGCAAGCGCACCACCATCTCCCGGGACCCCCGGCCCCTCTTTCGGGCCCACCAAACCTTGAAACACGGAAAGCTCCAAAATACAACCATGACATGAGAGTGGAAAACAAAACCGTCTCCCCTCCATCCCGACAAACCGCCGGCAACGTCAACAACAGGCACCCCAGCATATCCTCCGAGATGGGCCTCCGCTGTCGCACCGTCGCCCCCCGTTCTCTCGCCCACCCCTCCAGCAAGCGCGCCCCCAACTCACCCCCCGACGGCGGATACCCCCACCACAGCTTCCCCATGATAGCCACCAACGACAACTTCCACACGATCGACACCTGCGACAAACCCTTGTCCATCAATGCCAACATGAAATGCACCACCTGCTCCTTCCGCTGCCACCGGTCCCCCTGCCTTACCGCACCAGTTCGTCGAAAGTCTTCCCATGCCTGCATGTACGCTTTCCACCTGGACGCCGCCACCGACGCCCTCACCAGTTGAAAGACCCGGCGTCTCCCACCGACCAACGCTCCATCGGAACCGGCGTCTTGATGTCCTCCGCCTCCGTGGCTAGCCCATGGAACCTCTGCAACTGTGAATGAGACAACGCATCCGCAATGTCATTGTCCACCCCAGGGACGTGTCGGGCCTGAAACAAGATGTCATGCTCCAGGCAGCGCAGCACGAACACTCTCATCAGTTTCAACACTTGCGAGTCCCTGGCTGACTGCTTGTTGACCACCTATACCACGGACTTATTGCCCACCCTGAACAGTACCCGCTTGTGAGCCAGCTCCTGCGCCCAAACCGACAGAGCCACCACCAACGGAAACAATTCCAGGAACGCAATACTGCGGTCCCCCGCCTGCCACTGCGGCGGCCACTGCTCTGCACACCACCGGTGTACAATCCGAAACCTCCGACTCCCGCCGCAACCGAGTACATCCTTACGTCCCATGTCCAGTCCTCCGGGGGCGCCATGGGCACGCAATTGAAACGGTCTAAAAACGCCCGCCACATCCACAAATCCTCCTTCGTGCCCGCCGACAAGCGCAGGTGATGGTGAGGCAAAGTCAAACCCGCCAACGCTAAACCCAGCCGCCGGCAGAACGTACGCCCCGCTGGCACCACTCGGCATGCAAAATTAAAATGACCCAACAATACTTGCACCTGCCCCACCGTCACCTTCCGCTTGCCCAACATCTTGCCCACCAACGCCAGAATTGCACCTTACTGGGACAGCACCTTACTGGGACCGTGTGTCTTCTCTGGCGCCAGGGGAACCCCAAAATGGCCCATTAGGTCGGTAAAACCGTCCAGCTGCCGCTGGCAATCCGTCGAACAGGGCCGCCCCACCAGAAAGAAGTCATCCAGATAGTGAGTCGCCGTCTCAGAGCCTGTGTGCCAGGAAAAAGCCCACTGCAGAAAGGAACTGAAACGCTCAATCAACGCACAAGAAATAGAGCACTCCATGGGTAGCGCATTGTCAACAAAAATGCTCCCATCAAACTGAATCCCTAATAGCTGGTGGTCCTCCGAGTGCACTGGAAGTAACCAGAATGCCGACTTAATGTCACACTTCGCCATCATGGTGCCCGTCCCAACTGTCGCCACGATCCTCCGAGCCACGTCCACCGACGAGTATGACACCGACGCCAGCTCCTCCCAGATGAAGTCATTCACGGACTCCCCCTCCGGCCACGACAAGTGCTGTATCAACCGAAACTGCCCGGCTCCTTCTTGGGCACCACCCCAATCGGGGAGATAATCAGATTCAACAAAGGCGGCTCCGCAAAGGGGCCCACCATGCGGCCCTCCTTCACCTCTTTAAACAATTTCTCCCGCACAATTCCCTTGTGTGCATTGATCGACTTCAAATTGTCTGCCCATTGTGCAATCCGTGGACCTTCGTAACCCTGCCGAAAACCCTCCCGGAAGCCCCGTCGCAACACGGCCGCATCGTCCGCCTGTGGATACGCCTCCAGGAAAGGTGCCAACCGATCAAGCCTAACCGGCGTACGAGCCTTTACCCATCGCGCCTGATCCTCCTTTTCCCGCTCCTCGTCCCACACTGAGCATCCCTGCCGTGGCGGGCTGCTGTCCTGGGGCTCCTCCAACTCCCTAGCATCGCACCACCGGGTGCCTCCTCCCGCACTTGGAACACTAGTGCCAAAAACGGCACACCTGCCTACTGCACGCGCCCTTATTGAAATCCCGATAGTAGTTTGGTCTGCCCTGTTCCCATGATGCACTGGGCCAGGGACAGACTAATTTGCATATAGCCAGGTTCTGAGCTGGGATGGGGCAGTGAGCTAAATAACGGTGATGGATCAAGCCCTGATCTTTGGACTGGGTAAGAGTGGTCTGCTCAATTCAGACACTCTGTTCATCACCACCCCCTTTTCTGAATCCTTATTGAAATCCCAGCAGACCTCCACCTGCGGCTGACCGGTACTGTCCCCTTGCCCCACCCCCACTCGGGTGGGGTGGGAAGAAAGGGGGGTTGGCACGAGCAGCAAACCGCTGGCAATGTAGGTGGTGCGCCCAAACTTTGCCCCGCCCATCGTCTATTGATACAAGTCGGAGTCCAGCTCGCCCCACTTCGTGTCCAAGTCCGACGCCATCCTTGCCCGGAACTCCTCATCGTAATGTGACCAGGCGAAACCGCCGTACGTCACCTGTGCCTCTCCGGACCACATCCATGTACTTAAACAACGCGAGGGCCCTGTCCGTATATTTCTCGCAGTATACGCTCGCATATATTAAGAATGCCGCTGACCAATTATCAATCATCAGCAGCACCTTGGGGCGCCTTGCTAGCTCCTGCTCCTCCTCCTTGGACCCCTCCTTTAAAGTCAACTCCCTGTGCAGGAGCTTCAGAATCTCCACATACTCCCCCTTCCATATATTTTCCTTCGTGGCCAACGACAAGTGTGCCCCTAACTGCTTAGTAACCCCCATGTAAGGTAGCTTACGCACTGGGACCACGCAACTCTCCCTCGCCCCGGAGGCCGCCTCGACCGTCTTCGCCTTATCCGCTGCCGCACCTCCGCCGGCATCCGCCCCCGTGCTCCCCGCCTCTACCCCCTCCAGTGCTCCCGCCCCGTCCGGGCCCACCCCGTGTCCGTCACATAGCATCCCTTCACCAGCCGCACCAAGTCTCCCCCACTGCATCTGTACCCACGTACACCTGAGCGGTGCACGGTTTGCATGAACCACACCCAACCTTACCTGGAGTCAAGGTCGGCGTCCGGACCGGATCCTGCTGCCTAACCAGTGGAGCTGAGTGGGCCGTCACTCTGGGCGTACCCTGTTGTGGGCGTGCCTGCAATATACTTCCACCAACATTACTCCTTCCCCCCTCCCGAATCTCCCCCTCCTCCTCTGACTCCACTTCACCGCCCATTCGCACGTCTTGCATCCCACCACCGCACTCCAGTGACTCCAGCCTGCTCAATCCCACCCTCTCCCGACACACTCTCATCAATGCACTCAGATCCACACTGTCCCTCCGCCCTTCACCAGCCCGAGACTCTAAAAACTGATCTCCAGCGTTGAATCTTATTCCCCAACCCCTGGCGGCCGTTGCGACCCTTCAGGGTGGGGCTGGCAGCGACACTGCGTCCCGCCGTCCAACTCGCTCCCATGACTGGTCCCTTGGTGGAGCACGACCACCCGCACAAGGCTGAGCCGACCCATCCCCTCGGTGGATCGGAGCCGCATGCTGCTCACCTGAGCTCCTCGCCAACCGCTCCTGCCAATGAAAAAAGGTGGAGTCCAGCATGCCGGGGAAAACACGGCCCTCCTCACCCCCCTCCTTGCCCCATGCCCCCCAACCCCTCGGTGTATCCCTCCCCCACCCGTGGAGTTTCCCCCTCCTCGCCGGACACTCATACCACCCCTCCCTTCTCCCCAACCCCACCCCTCCCCCCACTCCGACCACCACTGCCCCCTCCACCGTCCCCCACCACACCCCAAACTGCACTCCCCCACCACAGGCCCCCCACCCTGCCCCTCCAGGTCTGCCCCCCACTCCCTCCCTCTCCATACACCACCCACCCCCCTCCCCCGCACCCCCATCTCCTCCAGGCACACCCCCGTACCCCCGCCCCCTCTCCCCCTCTCCCTCTGCACCCCGATGGCGACCTGTTCGCCCCCCCTGATGATGACCCCAGTCCAGTTCGCTCTCCTCATCCACCCTGCCTCCCTCCCCTTCCCCCTCCAAATCTGATTCCTCTATCAATAATGGGGACCCCACCCCCCATCTCCCCTCCCCCCAAGCTGTCCACCCACTGCCCCCCTCCCCCAGCTCCATGCCCCCTCGCATCTCATCCCCCTGCTCCCCCTCCTGTGGTACCTGTCCCTCTCCTTCCACAGTGCCAGGCCTCCCTCCCTCCTCTCCCCCTCCCACTCCGCCCACAAACTCCAAAACCAGCCGGCCCCCATCTCCCTCCCCCTCTGGGCCTTCCTCACTTTTTTCGGGCCTTGCTTCCTTCTCTGCAATGTCCGGCCCCGTCGCCCGCACTCCGCCTCCCTCCCGCCCCTCCCACCCCTCCCTCCTACACCACGAGCCCTCCGCGGTTGAGACCGCGGGGGCCCGCACGCCAGCACAGCCGCCACGGCGCCGTCCGCAGCGCGCCGCGGAGGCCTCACCTGAACGTCAGGTCGCAGAAGATCCATGCGGCCCGCCTCGCCCAGCAACCTCACAGCCTCCCGCACCCGGGGATCCGACACCGCCGCCATACCGCCATACCGCCTGTAAACGCCGACCAGCACCGCTCCAACACGGGCACGCAAAGGATCCGCGCAGCCAACAGGTACCCCAGCCGAAACAGCGCCGCTAACAGCCACCAGACAACCCTACAAAACTCGTGAAAAAACTCGCGCCCACAAACTGACCCGGCTAATGTGTCACTGCCACCAAAATGGTGGACAGTGACACAAAATGCCCGGTCATAAAGGACCCCCAGCCCAACCAGCCCAACAACAGCCCAAGGCCAGCCCCAAACCTAGCGCTGCAACCCAACCAGCACAAACTCAGGTGCCTGCCATCGCGAGCTCCCCCGCCCCTCCGGGCCCCAAAAACCCCCCTGGTCGGCCACCCCCCCAAAGCCCCATTGTGCAACCTTATCTATTACAATTTGTCAGTATTTGTGGTCTAATGGTTGGGGATTGACTGTGAGCGAAACTATATAGTACATTTTGTCTACGAAAAGGTACACAATATTCGTGGGAATGGGGGTGTTTTTTGTATAAAACAAGTCGGTCCTCGGATAGGCCGAATGTGATTTCAGAGTGCAACATTATTATGGAAAGTTACGTCGCTGCTAGGGCCTCAGAAGGTGTATTGGTCGCGAAATAGAAGTACACCCCCCCCACCCTCTGCAGTAGGGTAGCACAGATGCCAGGGGCCCCGGTGCAAGGAGGGACATGCCTCCTTTAACTGTTGTCGGAAATCAAAAATACAGTAATCATCCGGGTTCAATGGGCCCCTCAGAGCTCTGGGCTCCAATGCACTGCACCTGCCGCACCAATGTAGGTACAAACATGCAACCCTCCCCACCCCATCTTTGACTGCAAAAGGCAGTGCATTGCCTCCACAAAATGTTTACAAATGTTCACTAAAAACAGACTAGCTACCGTAGAAGTTTGACATAATTCACAGAAGAAAAGGAAACTTGTAGATCTGGTAGGAGGCGCTCATCGAGTTAGACTATGAAACTGACATGTGGGCATGGGCGTGACATGAACATGATGAAGTTCTAATGCTGGCAGTTCCATCTCAATGTTTCATTCTTGTGAGGTTAATACATTGAGTAGTATTGCATCAAGCACTTGTAGTTTTTTCAATTTATAAAGCTTACAAATGTTAGAAAAATATTACATTAAAATAAATAAATATATATTTCTTATTATTATTAGCTCCTTATTTGGAAAGTGTTGGAAATAGACAGCCAATGAGAAGGCTCCCTTTGTAGGATACAAGTACAGTTACACATGGGATGAAGTACCCCCACATTGTAAGGATACTGCAGGTCACTGAGTTGTTCAATGGCCATATAGAGGAACGAGACACAAGGCTGAGCTCCTTCATAAAGTTATGTAACTCCGAGGTGACTTGCAATATCGTTTTCATGTATGGCAGTGGGTAGTTATCCCTTGTAATGCATGGTCACACAATCACCTTTCACACAACCAACTTAAATCCCTGCTGCGTGGCTCTTTCATATGAAAGAGTGAAAGAGAGAGCATTTTCCCCAACATTTAAAGTAAAAATAGAATCAATAGAGCATAATTAAACACGAATACTTTTTTTTTATCTAGATGTTTAAAAAAAGATATTAGAAACAGTTGAGTAGCAGTCAGTAAAAAAATAAAGATCTAAGTCACAGTAGAAAAATGCAGAAGGATTCTAACTTTTCTAGTAATTGTGCAAAAATAAACATGTTGCCATGAATGTCTCCTTTCTGCTTGGCACTGTATAGTTAATAAAACGTAAGAAAGAAAGGCAACATTTTGCTTTTTGTTGCTTTAAACAGCTGGTTGAATTATGCACTGTGGCCTTACCTGCCCTTCCCCTCATCTGCTGCCTCTGGCAGCAGACATTGTGGCCTCAGAACTCGACTGTATTAGTATTCTGATGTTATGTTTTATAATAATCGGCTGTGACTGGGTTCATCACAAGTGGCCAATTATAAACAAACTAGAGAAGCATTTCTATACAAGGGGTGCAGAATCCAATGTACGTATAAGAGGCTCACTTAGGAAGAAATCTGTGCTGCCAGCTCACTGACCTTGTGACATGCTCTTAGAAGCTGTGGCCCATGCAGGTAAGAGTCGTGGGGCGGTGAACCCGGGTGGGGCGGGGGTTCGACAGAGGAGGGAAAATGAAATAAATATAACATTTTCCCTCGTCATCATCTGACCAAATTTCCCCCACCTGACCTCACCGCCCTACTGCTCTACCGCTCTTACCTAACATTTTTGCAAATCTTATTTTTATTGGCCTTGAGAACTCTGCACACTTTACCGCTGCTACCCACTGCTATAGTTCTTGTGCCCTCTCCCTAAAACATGGTAACGTTACACTTACACTCAATTAGCACATTTAATTTACTTTTTAAGTCTCTGGTAAAGTGGTATTACATGTACCAGGGGCCCGTAAATTAAACGCTATATGTGGGCCTGCAGCACTCATTGTGCCACCCACTCAACATGTCTCAGGTCTGCGATTGTGGCCTGTATGTGCAGTTTAAAGTATCAATTCAACTTCGCAAAATAACCCTCCTCTTTTAGTGTATATAAGTCACCCCTAAATTTGGCCTTTGGAGGCTATAGGGAAGGGTACATTGTAATTAAAATGTTGGACCTGTACAGTTAAGTTTTACATGGTGGAGGTGGTTAATTTCTTTAAACATCCTGTGTTTAAAAATGAGGAGGGTAAACAGTTTAGAATGTCTAATGAGAGTTCTTGTGCTAGCTTCACTTGGTGTGTAACTATTCTTTAAGAAATGTTGAATATATGTTTTAAAGACAAAATAAATATTTGAGATATTATGTTGGTATGCTATTAAGATAAGGTTGTGTGCTTTGAAACAGTGATAATTGTTGGTTTTAGTTTTAAATATTGATGCATTTGCATGCTGAGAAACAGAGCAGTGTATGCTCCAAAAGTGCTGTGTATCCAATTTTATATCAAGTGTGTTATCTAGAGTTCACTCACACATAGCTCATTATAATAAAGATCGGAGCTGCATTGCAGAGTGTTGTAAATAGGGGCATGGACTCATTACACCTCCATGCAATGCAGCCCCCTGGCTCATACTGGAGGTTCCTGGTGGGCTAGTTGGCCCCCAGGGACCCCCAGTATGCAAGGGGAATTAGTTCCCCCTCTGCAAACGCGCCAGAGGGCTGCCTTGCAGAGACGTTTAAAGAGGCCACGCCCCTTTTTACACCTCGCTGCAAGGCAGCCCCCTGGCGCATACTGGAAGTTCCTGGCCCCCTAGGCCTGCTCAGGGGGTCCCACAAGGACCCCCAAGGCCCCCCAGTTTTTTTTTTGTGCAAAAAATCCTGGGATACACATAGGGTATGTGCACTCTGCCCATCCCCCCCCAAAAAATTAAGGCACCACTCTGCAAATGCGCCCCCTTGGCGCATTTGCTGAGGGGGAAATAATTCCCCTTGAATACTGGGGGTCCCTGGGGGCCAAGTAGCCCACCAGGAACCTCTAGTATGCGCCAGGGGGCTGCCTTGCAGAGACGTGTAAAGAGGCCACGCCTCTGTTCAGAGGGCGTGCCCTCTGAACACCTCTCGGCAACGCAGCTCCCTGGCGCATACTGGAGGTACCTGGTGGGCTAGTTGGCTAACAGGGACCTCAGGATTGAGAGGAATTAATTTCCCAACCTAAAACGCGTCACAGGGCATGTTTGCACACGTCACCTCAGGCCCCGCCCCCTTCCTTCACTATTGAGCACAATATTCCTCTAAAATCAGCGCAACTTCGAATTCCGATAAACTCATCTGTTATAACGAGAGACGTCAGTGCTGCATATTTGATCCCAGTACGGACCCTGAAAAGTAAATCTAAGCATACTTACCAGTAACTTGTATTTCCTTCCATAGGAATCTATTGTGTGGTTTTCACCAGAAAAGCTTCTAAGTGTCTATTTTTGAAACGTACAAATATTCCTGTAAAATCTACGAAATCCGATTTACTCACCTGTTATCAGGAGAGACCTCAGTGCTGCATCTTTCAGCCCACTACTGATCCTGAAAAGTAATTCTAACCATACTTACAGTAACTTGAATTTCCTTCCACAGGCTAACATAGACTAGTTTCACTTGGAAATTCTTCGAAGTGTGGAGCTTTGGAACTTTTAAAAATTCCTCTAAAATCAGCCCAACTACGAATTCCGATTTACTCACCTGTTATCAGGAGAGACGTCAGTGCTGCATCTTTCAGCCCACTACTGATCCAGAAAAGTAATTCTAACCATACTTACAGTAACTTGAATTTCCTTCCGTAGGCTAACATTGACTGGTTTCACTTGGAAATTCTTCTAAGTGTGGAATTTTGGAACTTTAAAAAATTCCTCTAAAATCAGCCGAACTATGAATTCCAATTTACTCACCTGTATCAGGAGATACCTCAGTGCTGCATTTTTCAGCTCACTACTGATCCTGAAAAGTAATTCTAACCATACTTACAGTAACTTGAATTTCCTTCCATAGGCTAACATTGACTGGTTTCACTTGGA
The DNA here is from genome assembly GCF_964261635.1 of Lissotriton helveticus. Taxonomy (NCBI): domain Eukaryota; kingdom Metazoa; phylum Chordata; class Amphibia; order Caudata; family Salamandridae; genus Lissotriton; species Lissotriton helveticus. The sequence goes on from NC_136068.1 coordinate 791,904,737, forward strand.
AATTCTTCTAAGTGTGGAATTTTGGAACGTTAAAAAATTCCTTTAAAATCAGTCGAAATACGAATTCCGATTTATTCACCTGTTATCATGAGAGACCTCGGTGCTGCATCTTTCAGCTCACTACTATCCCTGAAAAGTAATTTTAACCATACTTACCAGTAACTTGAATTTCCTTCCATAGGATATCATTGCCTGCTATATAAAATATATATAAATTAAAAAATATATAAAATAAAAAATAAATATTACAATTTCAATATTTTTTTTAAAAAAAATTATCCAATTTATATTAAAAATATGTAATGTAATTTTAAAAATAAAATATCTAAAAATAAATACTTTAAAACAATGTAGTAAATCAGTATAACAAATATAACAATTAATACATTTAAAAATTATCATTTCCAAAACCTTTGAAATTCTCTGAAAAAAAACATAGGTTTCAGCCACGTTATAGTTAGGAATTAGCATTTAAAAAACCTTAGAAATTCACTGAAAAAACCATAGGTTTTAGCCACGTTTATAGTTAGGAATTAGCATTTAAAAAACCTCCGAAATTCACTGAAAAACCATAGGTTTCACACATGTTATCGTTAGCTGGACATTTCACTCATACAAAACCATTGAAGTTTAACTAACTATAACTCGTGCACACGCAATGCACTGCTGATGACATCACATATTACATCACTGATGACATCACTGATGACATCTCAAATGACATCACTGATTACATCATCCATGTGAAAAAGTGGCAGACCTCCTCTCAGCGTAATATAACTAACCCTGGGCTTAAAACTACGCTACGCTGACGGAGCATGCAAAGTTTGTACTGATTGGCACTTTGCAAATTGCTCACGAAGCGTAGCATCTAAATCAACAATAATCTCAGATGCTCTGAAAAAGCAATTTTACATGCTTAACAGCATATAACCAATTCACAAAAATGAACTTTTACAATGAAAACATTAGGTAATGAGAGAGCTGATGATTTGGGGGTCCCCCCTAACCTAGGGGGAGCACCAAGCAGATGCCTTGAACACAAAGAGCATAAGCAAAAAGCACATTTTGTTGAACTTCAGTGGTGATCCCATCATTTTAGGACCACCCCAAGCACAGTTATTGGCAACAAAACAATCCCAACAAAAGGCCCTGCAAAGCATTATGGGACGAGATTAACAGTGGGCAGTGAGTATTATAGTATCCAATATCAAAATAATTCTATAAAGAGCTGCAGTTCACCTAGTTGTTACTAGATGTCCCTCAGGAGTCAAATGCAAAGCATTGAAATTATTCTTACAACAAGCTGCAGTTCCACTGGTCGCTCCTAGATGTCCCTCACGAGTCAATTCTTACATCAAGCTGCAGTTCCACTGGTCGTCCCTAGATGTCCTTCACGAGTCAAATGCAAAACCATTGAAACCCTTTCATCAAGCATTTGCATTTGACTCGTGAGGGACATCTAGTAACCACCAGTTTAACTGCAGCTCTTTGTAGAATTATTTTTATATTGTATACTATATAATATTCACTGCCCACTGCTAATCTCATCCCATAATGCTTTGCAGGGCCTTTGGTTGGGAATGTTTTTTTGCCGATAACTGTGTGTGGGTTTGTCCTAAGAGGATGGGACCACAACTAAATCGCTCAATAAGATATGCTTTTTTGTTTTTAAGGCATCTATTTGGTACTCTCCCTAGGTTAGGGAGGATCCCAAAATCATCACACCTCCCACTGCTTGCTAATTTTTCAGTTTCACCATTGTGAAAGTACTATATGCACCTTAGCATATAAAGATAGAAATACTTATTTTATCATATCTGGTCATGCACAGGAAGCTTATTCAATTATTTTGCACTTTTTGCACAGTACAGACAACTATACAGTGTCTTCAGCTACGCTACGCAGACTACGTGTACTACGTGAAGTTTAAAGTATACTACGTGAAGCTACATGTAGTGCTGCTATGCAAACTACGCCCAGGCTTAAATATAACCTTCGATACACACATTCAAAAATAGAAACTATAATTTTCAAGAAAATGGTGATACCAATACCACCCACAACAACCTATACAGTAATTCCACCATCTACATACACATCCACTCATTCACCAATAGTTCTATATAGTCACTCATACATGTACTCACTCATCATATGTAACTCATCATATGTACTCATACACCTATACATCCTGTTACACACCAACACTCATCCATAGAGTTACTCAAACACATACTCACACATGCAAATAAACTATCAAACATCCATTTATTTGCACATACAGCTATACACACACCACTACACTTACTTTTACAGAAACGTACACATACTTACTCTCTTAAACAATCACTTATAGAAACACACACTTATTTATACAGGAACTCTTCCAATCTCTCACTCTCACATATATTCACTTATATACATCAATACTCACATATACTAGATTAAAACATATGTAGTTACTCATAAAGATACTATTGAGACAGTCATTCACTCGCTAACACACCCATACACACACTCATCCACCCCTACAGTCCGGCACACATGCTGTCTCCAAAACACATAAAACAGTGAGTCACTCATTCATGCATCTATGCGCTAAGTAATACCCCCCACAGAACCATACAGACACTCATACTGATACTCAAAAAACCAACTAATAACCCATATAGACACTCATGTTGCACCTCACCAACCCATGCAGCCACTTATAGACAAAGCGGTCGATTCCGAATCGGGAAAATAAAAGTCTGTACGATTTGTATCCAGAGCCCTGTCCGTACGAATCATACCCGTCCATCCGAGTCGCGTAGTACGATCCGTATTCCGTTAATCCATCTGAATCGTCACGATCTGTACGTATTGCAAGGCTGAAACCGTGAACCGTACGACTCGTACACATGCCGTACAACTCGTACACATGCCATACGACCCGACGAGTACGATCCGGACCGGGGTATGAGGACGTGATTCGTACGGTCCACGTCAGGTAAGGGCGAGTCATACGGAAAAGCACACAAACACATACACACCGTACGGTCCGTACACCTCCATGATTGCAGGGGTACACACCGTACCCCTGCGATCATGGGGTGTACGAGCTGTACCCCATGTACATGGGGTATGGCTCATACACCCATCGTACATGGGGTATGGCTCGTACACCCATCGTACATGGGGTACGGCTCGTACACCCATCGTTCATGGGGTACGGCTCGTATACCCATCGTACATGGGGTACGGCTCGTATACCCATCGTACATGGGGTATGGCTTGTACACCCATCGTACATGGGGTACGGCTCGTACACCCATCGTACATGGGGTACGGCTCGTACAACCATCGTACATGGGGTACGGCTCGTACACCCATGTACATGGGGTACGGCTTGCACACCCATCGTACATGGGGTATGGCTCGTACACCCCATGATCGCAGGGGTACGGTGCATACCCCTGCGATCATGGGGGTACGCACCGTACCCAGGGGGACGTTCTGTACCTGTTTCAGCACGAACTCTGCTTTTACGGCTGTTTTCAGCTCCCATAGAAAAAGGGTCGTACGATGCGTACCCGGCACGTATCGTACTTGCTGGGTCGTAAAAACCGATTCAAAAAGGGGGTGGTGATGGACAGAGTATCTGAATTAAGCAGAACACTCCTACCCAGTCAAAAGATCAGGGCTTGATCCATCACCGTTTTTTAGCTCACTGCACCATCCCAGTTCAGAACCTGGCTACATGCAAATTAGTCTGACCCTGGCCCAGTGCATCATGGGAACAGGGCAGACCAAACTACCAAGCCAATTCTTCACTGGAAAGGAAACAAGCTTCCGGGGACCGGTTTCTGGCATTACAGCCGTCTTCGGCCCGGCTTGCTTGAATCCTGATGGTGCAGTGAGCAAGGGACTCACATCTGAGCATACCCTTCCACACTTGTGGTGGCCAAAACGATTCAAAAAGGGGGTGGTGATGGACAGAGTATCTGAATTAAGCAGAACACTCCTACCCAGTCAAAAGATCAGGGCTTGATCCATCACCGTTTTTTAGCTCACTGCACCATCCCAGTTCAGAACCTGGCTACATGCAAATTAGTCTGACCCTGGCCCAGTGCATCATGGGAACAGGGCAGACCAAACTACCAAGCCAATTCTTCACTGGAAAGGAAACAAGCTTCCGGGGACCGGTTTCTGGCATTACAGCCGTCTTCGGCCCGGCTTGCTTGAATCCTGATGGTGCAGTGAGCAAGGGACTCACATCTGAGCATACCCTTCCACACTTGTGGTGGCCAAAACGATTCAAAAAGGGGGTGGTGATGGACAGAGTATCTGAATTAAGCAGAACACTCCTACCCAGTCAAAAGATCAGGGCTTGATCCATCACCGTTTTTTAGCTCACTGCACCATCCCAGTTCAGAACCTGGCTACATGCAAATTAGTCTGACCCTGGCCCAGTGCATCATGGGAACAGGGCAGACCAAACTACCAAGCCAATTCTTCACTGGAAAGGAAACAAGCTTCCGGGGACCGGTTTCTGGCATTACAGCCGTCTTCGGCCCGGCTTGCTTGAATCCTGATGGTGCAGTGAGCAAGGGACTCACATCTGAGCATACCCTTCCACACTTGTGGTGGCCAAAACGATTCACAAAGGGGGTGGTGATGGACAGAGTATCTGAATTAAGCAGAACACTCCTACCCAGTCAAAAGATCAGGGCTTGATCCATCACCGTTTTTTAGCTCACTGCACCATCCCAGTTCAGAACCTGGCTACATGCAAATTAGTCTGACCCTGGCCCAGTGCATCATGGGAACAGGGCAGACCAAACTACCAAGCCAATTCTTCACTGGAAAGGAAACAAGCTTCCGGGGACCGGTTTCTGGCATTACAGCCGTCTTCGGCCCGGCTTGCTTGAATCCTGATGGTGCAGTGAGCAAGGGACTCACATCTGAGCATACCCTTCCACACTTGTGGTGGCCAAAACGATTCAAAAAGGGGGTGGTGATGGACAGAGTATCTGAATTAAGCAGAACACTCCTACCCAGTCAAAAGATCAGGGCTTGATCCATCACCGTTTTTTAGCTCACTGCACCATCCCAGTTCAGAGCCTGGCTACATGCAAATTAGTCTGACCCTGGCCCAGTGCATCATGGGAACAGGGCAGACCAAACTACCAAGCCAATTCTTCACTGGAAAGGAAACAAGCTTCCGGGGACTGGTTTCTGGCATTACAGCCGTCTTCGGCCCGGCTTGCTTGAATCCTGATGGTGCAGTGAGCAAGGGACTCACATCTGAGCATACCCTTCCACACTTGTGGTGGCCAAAACGATTCAAAAAGGGGGTGGTGATGGACAGAGTATCTGAATTAAGCAGAACACTCCTACCCAGTCAAAAGATCAGGGCTTGATCCATCACCGTTTTTTAGCTCACTGCACCATCCCAGTTCAGAACCTGGCTACATGCAAATTAGTCTGACCCTGGCCCAGTGCATCATGGGAACAGGGCAGACCAAACTACCAAGCCAATTCTTCACTGGAAAGGAAACAAGCTTCCGGGGACCGGTTTCTGGCATTACAGCCATCTTCGGCCCGGCTTGCTTGAATCCTGATGTCGTAAAAACCAGCCGCGAACCGTACAGATGTCGCATACAGCGGTTTCCAAGAGCGAATCGTACGGAGATTAGATTCGCACGGTCTCTGTACGACTCGTACGGAGTACGGCTCCTGGTACGAATCGTACTTCGTCGTAGGTACGGGGGACGTTGCAGGGTACGATTCATACGGGAAAAATTCTCCGAACGGCTATTCGGAGCAGTTTTTCCCAAAACGGAATCGGCCCCAAAGTGAGACACTGATACAGATATTTACATATTTAAACATTACTCGTTAATACATGTATTCCCTAAGATGCACTTAATTAGTCAGTTATGCAATCATTTTTACAAAAAAATCATCCATTTAGACACCTATTTACCCATTTATTCTTCCATCGACCTTTAGATATACATATATAAAAAATATTTATTTTTCAGAAAGATACACATTCACTGGATGATGTCATCTGTGATGCCATTTGAGATGTCATGAGTGATGTCATGAGTGATGTCATGAGTGATGTCATGAGTGATGTCACTGACCATGTAATGAGTGATGTAATATGTGACGTCATCAGCAGTGCATTGCGGGCGTGCGAGTTATAGTTAGCTGAACTAACTATAACGGGGGAATTTCAATGGTTTTATATGAGTGAAATGTCCAGCTAACTATAACATGTGTGAAACCAATGGTTTTTTCAGTGAATATATATATATATATATATATATATATATATAGATATATATATAATGAAGCAGTCCTAGTCCCGTTCAATGATGGCGGAACCGAAAGGTCAAGACCTCAAAAGCCTCACGCCCAGCAAACAGCAATAGCCTCGAAATAATCAGCAATCCAGGAATGGATAACAGGGAAGACGATTTATTCAGTAAAGGTGACGCGTTTCGCTCTACACGAGAGCTTGTTCACATATATATATATTACCTACTGGCGGTCGCCAGTAGGTATATATAGTTAGGATTTTTTCTCAATGGGATTTTTGAAAATTCTATGTCGAATAACTTTGGCGTTCGAAGACAGAATTGGCTGAAATTTTCAGGAAAATGGCACATTTTGTTTCTGAGCAGCCCCTGAAAATTTGGGGGGGTTTTGTCAAGGGGGGGCCGAGAAAAAAGGGGGGTCCCAAAACGCGTTTTTCCCATTCATTTTTCCATAGGGCGGTTGGACTCACTTTTAGCTCGAACGGCTGAATGGATTTCCACGAAACTTGGCAAAATTGTAGATATTGTTTGCCCGATGTGCCTTTGCTAGGTCTCAATATATGTGCTCCAGTGGATTTTGATGAATTAACATTCAACAAAAATATATATATATGTAACAGCGCTCCGGTTAGCGCCCCGGTTCGCGTACCTGACGCGTAACGGAACTTCGCGAAGCGAAGCTGATTGGCTCTCCGGTGTCTGTCAACATTCTAAACAGTCTGGAGCGGCCGCCATCTTGTCTCTCAGTAGGATCGAGAGACAAGAGGAGGCCAAAACAAAGGGGGAAATGACCCTAAGGGGGCATAGTAGATCCTCCCTGACCCCCTAGGTTTGATGTGGAGGCTTTAAAAGTTTTTTTTTTGCGTGGGGAGCGCCCGGTACACGCACCGGGAAGCGGTCCGGGGAGCGTACTATGAGGAAAAAAGAATGATGGACTTTTCAAATATTGTATGTTTATTGATTGTTCGTTTTGTTGTTTTTTTTTTATTTTTTTTTAATTTAAGTAGCAATATGTAGGTACCAATGCAGAGTTAAAAAATTAATATGCACCGTCTCCTTTGTATATATCTTGCATGTTGTTTCAGAAGTTATTGTGGAATATGGAATTCATACCATAGTGTGTTAGGAAAGCAGAAACAATATGGAGGCAGGAGATGATAAAGAGATGTTAAATACACATTGGAGATAATATAGTTGGAGAAAGGAAGTAACTATGAGCAAAATTACTATGTAACATAAAAAAGTTGCACAGTATACTATAAGTCTGACTTTACATTATAATCAATTTGGTACTAGTTTATGAATTACATATAAAAATGATTAAAGTCTCGAACAATTTTTGATTATTAAATATAAATTTATTTTTGTGATTGTTTTTCAAAATTTAATAGAACGTCTAACATTTGACTGTCCGAAATGTCGTCATTTTCAGTGAACATAACTTCCAACATTTGAGTGTCCGAAATGTCCTTATTTTGAGTGAACATAACTTGCAACATTTGAGTGTCTGAAATGTGCTCATTTTGAAGGAGGAAATCTACAGATTGTACACATTGTAGTAGTTCATGGTCCCGTGATTCATCCATGAATTCAATGTCATTTGGTTCAATGTTTTCTTGATTGGTCTCTGCAAGGACAATTTCAAATGACACTTTTTGTTCTCCTTCCATTTTGCCTGAAATTTGCATAAAAAATATATATATCAGTAGAGATAGGGCACTGTTGGGATTAATTTTAGATAGGTAGTTTTTAACAGTGAATTTACCTTTGGGCAGTGTATGGTATCAGACTGGAAGTAGAAATATAAAAAAGTGTATGTGATGAAACCTAAGTAAATTCATAATTATACAAGAGAAGCCTAAATCCATCCATAACTATAACAGAGAAGTCTATCTAAATCTATAACTATTACAGAGGGATAGTATATAACTATCAGAAAAAGTTTTCCATATTAACTTAAAGTGCACAATATACTTCAGTTTTCAAAATAACATCTTACCTTTTAAAAACAAGTTTAAGCTGTCAGTGAAAATGCTCTTGCAATGTACTTCAGGAAGTAGTAGTCAAAATGGTGGTGTTTCTCTCTCTTTCTTTATATATATTCAGGTACATAACCAATCAAATGTCAGGTAAACAAAGTAGAAAATGAAAGTAACATTTTAATTGGTTGTCAATTCCAACACTTCAGATGTGTTTTGTAAAGTAATTTACCTCAGGGTATTTAGAGAGGTCTACAGGCTAAATGGCTAAATGGAATTCCAATCAAATTTGTGAAAATGGTAGGGATTGGTATGTAGTATGAGCTAATCTATATTTGGTGAAAGTGTCTCCAGTGGTTTTTCTGTGAATTACTTTCCCACCTTTTTTAATCGAGCGCTTCCCGGTGCGCGCCCCAGTACGCGAACCGGCAGCGTTACGGGAGTCCTCCATTTTGTGTTTCGGTAGAATTGAGATACAAGATGGAGGGCAAATAATGTTCAGAATGGGTAGAAGGGGGCACGGTAGACGTATCCTGACCCCCTAGGTTTTCTGAGGGTGGCTGTGGAGGCCCATATGTGCGAAAAAAAACATTTTTTTTCAAATTTTTGCGCGGTTAGCGTCCGGTGCGCGTACCGGGTAGCGCTTCAGAAAGCGTAAATTGTGAAAATTAGTTAAAAAAAAGTTACATTTAAAATTTGATTATAGTGATCATAGTTAGGGTAGCTCTGAGAAGAGCTTTTGGGTCTGTGGTAGATTTAGGTACTTATAAGTAGGTACCAATACATAGTCTTAAATTCAGGATGAAAACTCTGTTCCCCTCATCTGAGAAGTGAACTCCATCTTCTCTGTAGATATCTTGCATGTAGTAACGCAAGTTATTGTTATAGATGGAGCCCATTCCATGGTCTCTCATGTAAGCTGAAACAGACTTATTTACATGCTTCCTCGATTTCTCAATTTGTGGACAAAATTCGTTTGACCACCTCCATTTCTGTCTTTGGCATATATTTGAATATACCAAGGCAGTTTGAGGAAAAAGTGCCATCAATTGCTCAAAGGTGTCCTTTAAAAGCATTTCCAGACCTACCCCAGTCAAAGTGCCCAAGTCATTTCCTCCACAGTGCACAATTAACAGGTCAGGTTTTGGCAAATGCAAAAAGGTTTTCACCAATGGTATCAATTGGTGACATCTTAATCCTCTGTGGCCAATCCAGTTGATTTCCACATTTTGTAAATTGAGGTTGTGTAAATTTCTGTTATCAGCATACCTTTGAGCCCAGTGGATGTAACTATGTCCAACAATCCAGACAGAAAACATGGTGAGAGGAGGTTCTGCTGCAGTCAGATGAAGTGTGGTAATGAAATGGCAGTTGAAACAGTAGGAGTATGTAATGAAAAAAAACTGTGGAGTTTCTCTGCTAATGAATCAGTAGCAGTGATTGGTGGATTTTGATTGCTGAAAACAGAAAGTTAGGGTGCATGGATGAGTTCTTTGAAAGATGTAATTTGAATGGTCAAGAAAAAATCATTTTATGAAAGATTGCACTGGATACGCAGGTGTACTGAGAGTTCAGAGTTCAATTGAAACATTGTTGTGTGAACTTGTAAACATGAGAGGTCTTTCAGGAGGTGGTTGCTATGGAAAAAAGGCAGAAAGGGCAGAGGGGGGAAGGGTGTTGATTTGAAAAAAGTGAGGGAAGAGTTTTGATTGGGTGACATGAGAGATATGTGTGATGAATTACAGCATTTCTGTGCCATTGTTGGTTGCAGCCTCTGGAGTGCATACCCTTTGCTCTGCTAAAGAAAAATTGGTGTGTGTCTGAGACTGTTTTGAAACTCAAAAAGTATTTGCTAAGGTGAGAAAAGATTCATTTAATTTAGATAGAGAATAGTATGCTTTAGGGATAAATTTATGAAGAAAGTTGTGTATTTAAAATGTTGCTTTGTGTCAAGTGTTTTACAAATAGATTTAGTTTCTTTGAGTTTCATAGCCATGTTAAAAGTGACGCAAAAGTGGTGGAAGGGCCTTAAAAATACGCTTTCATGTGTGTTAGGGCATTTTAAGTCACTTCCCCATGAATGTGGGTAAATAAGTGATTTACTTGATGTGTTTAAAAACGTTTTTTGAAATCAATTAGGTTTCTTGATATGTACTGCTAGAGTTTCATAGGCTGCTTGAGGCATATTTACAAGGCCTTTGAGTCACTTTGATGTTATTTTCCCCATTTTAATTTAAGACATTTCCCCGTGGTGCAAAGTCCTTGTAAATATGCCCCAAATGTGTGCTTGGCAAATTTAGACTTTGTTTCTTTGAGTTACATAGCCATGTTAAAAGTGACGCAAAAATGGTGCAAGGGCCTTAAAAATACGCTTTCATGTGTGTTAGGGCATTTTAAGTCACTTCCTCATGAATGTGGGAAAATAATTGGTTTATTTGATGTGTTTAAAAACGTTTTTTGAAGTCAATTAGGTTTCTTGATATGTACTGCTAGAGTTTCATAGGCTGCCTGGGGCATATTTAGAAGGACTTTGAGTCACTTTGATGTTATTTTTCCCATTTTAATTTAAGACATTTCCCCGTGGTGCAAGGTCCTTGTAAATACGCCCCCATGTGTGCTTGTCAAATTTAGATTTTGTTTCTTTGAGTTACATAGCCATGTTAAAAGTGACGCAAAAATGGTGCAAGGGCCCTAAAAATACGCTTTCATGTGTGTTAGGGCATTTTAAGTCACTTCCCCATGAATGTGGTTGAATAATTGGTTTACTTGATGTGTTTAAAAACGTTTCTTTAAGTCATTTAAGTTTCTTGATATGTACTGCTAGAGTTTCATAGGCTGCTTGGGGCATATTTACAAGGCCTTAGAGTCACTTTGATGTTATTTTCCCCATTTTAATTTAAGTCATTTCCCCGTGGTGCAAGGTCCTTGTAAATACGCCCCCATGTGTGCTTGGCAAATTTAAGTACTGACAGGGTGTGCTTCTTCATAGGACCTGTGTTGTGTTTTCAAATTATGACCAGAAAATCGTTTTTTAAAAAAAAGAAATGCTTTTCACATTTATGACAAGGTCATATTGGTGTCTGCTTCTTTAAATAAATATTTCACTTTCCACCATATATATGTGAGAATAATTTTCCTTGTTTGCTGGTTTAAAAACACGTTTCTTGAAGTCATTAAGGTTTCACAATATGTTCTGAAAGAGTTTCAGAGTCACTATGATGATAATTTCTTTGAGTTCAAATCTTTTTTATTGAGCAATAACAAAAATGAGAGCGGCAATAAAGCATCAGTAATTATACAAGCATATTGGAGATATGCCGAATCAAGCATGGGTCAACACCTATAAAACAATACATGAAATAAAGAAAAGTAAAGTATATTAAACAATAAAATAAACATCATTCCGGATCTGTAAAAGAGGTGATAACAAAGTAACAAACACTAATCCATCATCCTTGCATTATTACTGTTTTACACAATTCCGTAGAAGCCTTCCATCCAAATCCAGCCATGTAATACCATGCAATACCTCGTCATCCCTGCGCTTTACGTCTAAAGTTACTATGCCCCTGTAATATGGATCATACCCAGTACAGTTTGTGCAGTAGTCACCCCAAGGAATAACTAAGTATCGATTTAGTCAGGCAGCATCTCATGGTGGGTCGAAGGTGAAGGAGGCCTGATCTAAGGAGGACCATAGTTTTTTGTTGGTGACTTTCCATGGTGACGAGTGTAGAGCAGGATTGTCAGTGCCCCTAATGCAGGACAGCCATTCCCTCCAGGCATTGAAGGAGACCTCCGCCGCTGTTTTCCAGTTACATAGGATCACCTTGCATGCCAGTGTTAGCAAGAGGTCCAGAAGCTGGCGGTCATGGTCTCCCTTTAACAGTGGGTCTATGGCTCCCAGGATAATATAGATGAATTCCCTTGTGGGATGTATGGCAAATATGTGTCCAATATAATCAAAGATTTTGGCCCAATATGTGTGAAGCATGGGACAATTAAATAACATGTGTGGGAGATCACCAACATCCAATGGGCAGTTCCAGCACGTCGGTGTATCTCGCAGGCCAACCTTAAATAGTCTCTGTGGGGTCCAGAATGCCCTGTTAAGTATCATATACTTGGTCTGTGATAGTATCGGCGAGACCTTGTGTGTGAGTGCCGATGCATGTATCCTGATCCAGTCTATGTCTATACCAGTGTTGTTCGGCTCTGCTTCCCATTTGATTTCAGTACGTCTCATCGATTTGTTGGGTGCTGGTGCAAGTAGTTTATATATTTTTGAGACGAAATGCCCCGAGGATTGGAGGTGCGGGAGCATAGATTTTAGCCAAGGTGTCGCTAGTTTGAATGTACGTGTGGACAGAGCTGATTTTAGCTTCAGGAAAGCGTAGAAGTCAATCGGTAATAGGGAGTGCCTAGTCTGCAGAGTCGAGAAGGGCAATGGCGCGTTATTCTCATAGAGATCTGAAACCACATTAATACCTTTATCAGACCAGTGGTCCCACATGAGGGGCGAGCCACTAATTTTAATTGATGGGTTGCGCCATAGAGATGCAGAAGTTGAGTTGTGGATTTGCAGACCAGTCTTGTGAATGTGAGCTATACGCAAAAGAGCTCTCTTGGTATTAAGCATTATGTATTTAGAGTGCGTAAGGTGTGAGAGGTCCATTGTAAGTACAGCAGAAAGCGGGGCCTTGCCTATAATGGATTTCTCAATATCAATCCATAGAGGCGTATAGTTAGGGTCTTCGGCAAACCAGGAAGCTCCCTGCTTGCAAAGAAAGGCGGTTTGGTAGTTTCTAAAATTGGGTAGACCTATACCCCCTTTAAGTTTCGGAAGTTGTAATTTTCTCATGGCAATTCTCGGTTTCTTCCCTTTCCACAGGAAGTCCGTGAATGACTTCTCTATTTTATGCAAAAAGTCCTCCGTGAAGGTCATGGGGAGCATGCACGCCATGTAGTTTACCAAGGGGCTGATCATCATTTTTAATGACTCTGCTCTACCCCACCATGAGAGGAATTTCGGTGACCAACCATCTAATAGTTTTTGTATTTTTTTATAGAGTATATCCTCATTGATCTTTAGGGTGGTTATCAAATCCCTCTCAAATTCCATACCTAAATATTTAAAACTCTTCGGCTGCCAGGTAAGCCCGGAGTCGCCCAGGATATTTTTGTCACACAGGTTATTCAATAATTTCACTTCTGTTTTATCCTTATTCAGGGAGTATCCGGATACACATGAAAATTCTTCAATTGTAGAGAGTAATGCCGGTATAGCTATGATGATAATGATATACATTTAGAACTGTGTAGGAGGCATGGAGAAACTGAAGCTTCTGTAAGTGTCAAGGGAGGTGAGTAATGTACATTGCTCTGTTGCATACAGTCCTCATCTTCTGCGTACTCTTGGATATGCTAGACTACATCTGCACAATGAGATACCTAAGCTGAGGAAATACAGGTGATGTGATTGTGAAATGAGCAAAAATATTTGCATGTTTTTCAATTATATCACCTGTGTTTCCTAACATTACGAATCACATTGTGCAGATGAGGTTTAGGCCTGTCCAGGGAGACAGAGGTGGTCTGGCCTTTGTTCAAGAGTGCAGTGGACATGACTTACTTCATTAGTAGGCCTGCACATGTATTATCTCCTCTGTACTCTTCAACAAGCCTAAATTTCATCTGTAACCCTGAGTAGGCCTCACCTCAAACAAACCTCTGGATAGGCCACACCTTATCGGCATCCTGAATCATTTATTTAAAATGTTAGGGGCAGATTTATGATGGCCGTGTGCCTCTTTTGCGCCGCTGTTGCGTCACTTTTGTGACGCAGCAGTGGTGGAAAAGATGCACCATGTTGCAAGATAGGCCTCACTTCATCTGCAACAAGATACCGTCAGTTTAAACTGTATACATTTAGGACAGTGTAGGGGGCATGGAGAAGCTGAGGTTTCTGTAAGTGTCAAAGTTGTTGCATACAGTGCTCACCTTCTACGTACTCTTTCATATGCTAGACTACATCTGCACAATGAGATACCTAAGCAAAGGAAACACAGGTGATGTGATTGTGAAATGAGCAAAAGAAATTGCACGTTTTTCAATTACATCACCTGTGTTTCCTAACATTACGAATCACATTGTGCAGATGAGGTTTAGGCCTGTCCAGGGACACAGAGGAGGTCTGGCCTTTGTTCAAGAGTGCAGTGGACATGACTCACTTAATTGGTAGGCCTGCACATGTACTATCTCCTCTGTACTCTTCAACAAGCCTAAATTTCACCTGTAAGCCTGAGTAGGCCTCACCTCAAACAAACCTCTGGATAGGCCACACCTTATCGGCATCCTGAATCAATCATTTAAAATGTTAGGGGCAGATTTATGATGGCCGTGCGCCTCTTTTGCGCCGCTGTGCATCACTTTTGTGATGCCCAAGGCGCAAAAGATGCGCTATGTTGCGACATATTTACAACTTGATGCATCTAGGCAGATGTGTCACGCTGTAAAGTCCTGTGCCACATGAAACCTGCGTCAGGTTTCATGTGGGCGTTTTGTTGCAGGGTGGGCATTCACTTGCATGAAAGCCCTGAAAAACTAACACAGTGAAATTTACAAGATTTCACTGAGTCAGCTTTTTGGCATTGCTGAATCAAATCCTTACGCCTGTTTGAAACAGGCATAAGGAGTGACGCACCATGCAATGTGTGGCTTGCCCCCGTGCATTGCAGTAGACATGTCGCGCTTACGACGTGATTCCTGCAATGCGCCGCTTTTGTGGCACAGATGCGTGACGCATCTGTGCTGTTTTTGCTCAATGGTGCACCGCATTGTAAATGCAGCACATCATGGGTGGCAGAGCAGCGGCGCACGTTAACTGGTGCATCCCTGGGGATGCGCCAGTTAACATAAATCTGCCCCTTTACATTTAAGTATGAGCAGGGGACACAGAGTCGGTGAGGCTTATCCAATGTTAAGAAGAGATGAGTCCTGTTCACTGAAAACTTGGACATAGGCCTCACCTCCTCAGCATCGCTGGACATGGTTAAATAATATCTTCAAAATGTTACTCTTGTTAAACAATTTTTCTATTATAGTCTCTGAGATTTGTCTCTTACTCTGCAACATCTCATTGTTGTTCTCTTTCTTTAAAGATAACGACAACATCAAGCATGAGTGATAATGAGCAATCTGTTGATCTCGATCTTATCATTGAACTTGTCATTGAAACGTCAGTGGAAGTAGATCCCTTGGATGATTTATATCCTGTGGATGATGAAGAATATGATGAGGATGCCGATTTGTCAGAATTGTATGACACAGGATGGGAAGCTGACCTGCTCGAGCCTATGGAACTATAAAGACTTATTTTTAAAAGTTACTGGAAATGAAAAGTAACCATGTTACCGTTTTATTTAAAATTAAATACAACTTCAAAAACAGCTTGTGTGAAGTGTCTTTAAAAAAATAGTGAAATATGCTAATAAAATTAGTTCAGATTCACATATTAAAGAGCACAGGTCAAATGTAGAAGCATTCCATTTCTTTGCTACTTTTTGTGAGTTTTAAATTTGCCAATGCACTAAAAATTATTGTATATAGAATTGACAGGTAGTGTGTTAATTTTTTGACGACTGTTATTGATTTACTGTTTGGTAATAGTGGTTAATAACATTTTTATTATATTTTACCACAGATTCAACTGCAGATCATTTCAAAATTACACAATGCCATCGAAGCAAAGAAGGAGAAAGGCTACAAAACGTCAAACACAGCAGCTTACTACATGCTTGCAGCAGTTCTCTACAATAAAAACTTGTCAAGTCAACAAAAAAGCTCCGGGTAAGAGAACAAAATCTTTCCTAAGAAACATTTCCAGAAAAAAAGTATCACTACAGAACATGTTTTAGTTCAGAAAAAGAGAGCCAATTTAAACGGAAAGGAAAGGCCACTCAAAAATGTTACTGCTAGAGCAGGAGATAACTCTGTGCATGGTAGTAGAAGAAAAAATCAGTTTAGGGACATTCGTAGACGAATGTTGCGCAACAGGATAATTGGCAATTTGTTAAAAAATATTAAGAAAGGTCAACAGAAAGTGGCTTTTTATAAGAGAAAGAGAAACATTGAGAAAATTATTGATCAGAATAGGAAACTAAACAAGGTAATTTATGATTTCAAAACAAATAGTAGATGGAAGAGAACAGTTAATCGTAGTAATTTTTGTGAAGTTTTTTCAGGAGAATGGATGCATAGTTCAAGTTGTGAGGCATTTTTTAATGAGGAGAGTTATTTCCAGGATAATGATTTGGTGCATGCAGTTGACACCAGTGGTCGAGCATATGAGGTGAAAGATGGCTGTCCGGTTGAAAAAGAAAAACTTGTGTCAACAGAGGCAGAAGAGGTGTTAGGTAATGAGGTTTTAGGAAGACGTCCTAAGGGACCAGTGTACACCTGGAAGTGTAGTAGTATTTGCAGTGTGCGACAGGATTCCATCAATTTGCTTTGTGATTTTGTACGGACATTTAATAGGAAAAGTTTAAAACAGAAAATGAAGTTGTTGCAAGAATTAGATCCTTGCAGAGTGAGAGAAGTGACAGGTTTGCATGCTCATTCACTGGCTTGTCTATCCAGAAGAATATGCCAGAGTGTTTTTCATCATTTCAGGATGCTAGCAGTGCATCATAATAAAGTGAGGAAATTAGTTAGAATGTTGTATTATGCTAAGAGTCCAGCAATTATGCGTAAACAATTATGCACTGCTCTTTTGCATGGTTCTGAAGTAGATGTGAAGAATATTTGTGAAGAAATTGACTTTTGTTACTTTGCAAGTAAAGAGAAGAATGTTGAAATTGACCCAGAAGAAGAAGGTAATGTGGAAGAGAGTGTACAGGTTTCCAGTACAAATAATTTTCAGAAGGAAATTGCCACGTTTCAGGTGAAATCAAGTGAGAGGCCTAATTTCACTTGTGTGTGTTGTCGACGCACTTATTATAAGAATCAGACTAAGTTAGTGGATTTATATGCAAAAAGTGAAAGGGAAAATAATAGTGAGTGGAAGGGTTTTGCAACATACTTGATGGTAGAAAATTGTTTTGATTTGGGATCGGATCAACGTGTGTGTACTATTGTTGTAACAAATTAAATCAAAACCAGATGCCAGCTAGAGCGGTTCATAATAATCTGGAATTGGTTGACATTCCTTCTGAATTGAAGGATTTAAATACTTATGAATCTATTTTGATTCAAAGTGTCCATCCCTTTCAGGCTATTGTACGAATGGAGCCAAAGACAGGGAAATTGCCTCCATCAGATTTACAGAGAGGATTAAAGGGAAGAGTTGTTTATTTGCCTCTAGATTTGAAGAAAAACATTAATACAATTGGAGTAGAAAAAGTGGAAGAGGAACCTCTGGTTATCTTAGTTAATGGGGTTCCGACAAAGAGTAAGAAAATCTGGCAAGATTTAGTGGATGTTAGGAAAGTCAAAAAGGCAACATTGCATTTGAAGAAAAACAATAAGTACTACAAGAATGTATATGTTGCAGAAGAGGAAGTAAGTGAAGAAGAGGACAGCGATTTGTGTACTGGACAAATTGAAAAAGTAGAAGCCTCTAAAAATGAAGAAATATATGAACATTATAGTGTTCATCCTTTGCATTCCAAGGAAGTCATGGGGAATGCTATTGAGTTGTTTCAAATGAAACAAGCCAAAGGGAGTCCCATTAGTGTTTGGGAGGAAAGTTTGGAAGCTCGGTGTTTCCCACAACTATTTCCAACAGGTCAAGGAGGAAGATATGATGAGCGACCTGATCAAATTCCTGCTTCTGAATACCGGACTTTACAATTGTATGCAGAAGATCCTAGGTTTCGTCAATGCATTCCCTATTTGTTTCATCTACTGTTTGAAAGCGATCTGTCTGGACTGTCATATGCAGTGAACCACATCTTGAAAAGTGGTATACAGATGCAAAATATCTCAGCAAGGGACTTTATGGATAAAGTCAATGTGCAAGACAGTATTTTGGATTCTCACCTGATTAATATCATGGCATGTCAGCGTGGTACTAATGAGTACTGGTACCATCGACATGGAGATTTAAAATGTATGCTGAGGAACTTAGGAACTCCCACATGGTTCCTCACTCTCAGCTGTGCCGAGTATGGCTAGGAAGACTTACTTGAATTTCTACGAGAGGCAAATGGAAACATTGAAAATATCGAATTCAAGACACCCGGAGAACTGTGCTCTTTGGATCCAGTGAATGTATGCAGGTACTTCAATCATAGATTTGAAGCTATGATGTCTTTCATCATGAACAAGAAAAATCCACCTCTTGGAGAGGTGTTGGACTTCTTCTGGAGAAAGGAGTATCAAGCAAGAGGTGCTCCTCATATACATATGCTACTATGGATCAAAGATGCACCCAAATTTGGAACAGATCCGGATGACTTAGTGATGAGTTTCATAGAACAGTATTCTACATGTGCTGTTCCAAAGACAAAGGAAGACAAAAGCCTAAGAGAACATGTTTTACGCTTTCAAAGCCATTGTTGTGGAAAGTACTGTTGTCGTAAATTCAGAAACAAGGACAAGTTCTACACAAAATGTCGTTTTGCCTTTCCACGACCGGTGATTTCTAAAGGAAGAGTGAACAGTTTGATGTCTTCGCTGCGACATAATGTGACAAGGAAATCACCCAAAAATACATACAATTTGAAAAGAAACGAAGAGTCCAAGTACATCAATGGCTACAACCCAGTGATTTTGTCCATGTGGAATGCTAACATGGATATACAGTTTGTGGCTGATAACTGTATGGCTGTGGCTCGGTATGTGACATCTTACATCACAAAAAAAGAAAAGACAGAATTGAAGGATATGTGGGAGGACATTTCCCATGAAAAGAGCCTCAGTAAGAAGTTGTACAGTTTCAGTCTGAAGATGTTGTTGCATCGAGAAATCGGAGCTTACGAATGTTCTGACCGGTTATCTTCAGCAAGTCTCTATGCCAAATCTAGGAGTATCATTTGGGCGAGTCTTGGTCTTGCTGCAACACGTAATCGAGTTCTGAAACCTGTACGGGAAATTGAGTATTTGGCGGAGAAGGAGCCAAACAGTACAGATATTTTGAAGACCAACATGTTGGATACATATTATCCAAATAGAAGCAGTCACCTCGAGAATGTTTGTCTGTATGAGGTTCTACAAAATTACATATTCTAGAGGAACATCAAAGAAGATATTGATAAAGGAGTGTATGCTGTAATTGGAAGTGAGGGATGTCTGGTCAAGCAAAGAAAATGCCAATTGGTAAATCATCGAAAATTGAGCGGCGAATCTCCTGAAAGAAAATAGTTTTTCTATTTAGCTCTTTTGCAACTTTTCAAGCCTTGGCGTGCAGAAGAGGAACTGCTTGGAGATTTCCTCTGTTACGAAGACTCTTTCAATGCAGCCAAGGAGACCATAGAATGTCCTGTTTTTCCAAAATATCTAGAAATGTTGAATGCGGAAATCGAGCAGGAAGCAACAATTGCAGCCGAGATTGCTAGAGACAGTTCTCAGGACAGTCAGAGTTCTGTTTCATTGAGTCAGGATCCACTAGGAGGACCAGTTATCGAAAATGAAGCTGCAACTGCCATGATTGAAGTGGAAAGAGCCATGGCACATGCTCAGGAGGATGCGGTTAACTTAGAAGATTTGGAAAGACAACTCAACGTTGAGCAGAGGAAAATATATGACGAAGTTACCAACCAAATTGATCATTGATTAAGTCATGAGAAGAAAGAGTGCTCATGTACGTCGTTGAAGCCTGTCCGACTGTACGTGAGTGGAGAAGCAGGAACTGGAAAAAGTTTCCTCATTAAAGCAATTTCATGTTATTTGCAGAAAAGGACTGAGTCATCGCTGTCTTGTGTTGTCACCGCTCCAACTGGACTGGCAGCACATAACATTAAAGGTATTACTTTGCATCGTCTACTGATGCTGCCAGTGGAGCATGATAACAAATTACAATACCACAAGTTATCTGGAGATGCTTGTTGTGAAGTTTCAAGAGTCTTGAGGAAAATGAAACCTCTTATCATTGACGAAGTAAGCATGGTTTTCAATGTCATGCTTGCCTTTGTGCATTTGAGAATGCAAGAAGTTCTTAAAACACAGTATGATGTGTTATTTGGTGGCAACCACATCATTGTTTTCGGTGATCTTCTGCAGCTGACACCAGTGAAAGGACAACCAGTGTTTAAACTACTTATACATGAAGATACCAGGAAGTGCCTAGGGAGCATTGGCAACGTTAATATATGGTTAAACTTCAATTATGCTGAACTGCGTGGAAATATGCGTCAAGCGAAGGATGAAGATTATAAGAATATTCTACAAGATGTTAGAATCGGAAAAGTGACCGAGCATGGGAAAGAAGCTTTACATGCACGATTACTGTCAAATTTGTATCCAGAAGAAGACGTTGTGCCAGAGAATATTTTTCGGAAAATTACTGAGAAGAAATCTGGAATATGTTTGATGCCAACTCTTGCAGAATGTGCCATCTTCAACAACAAAATGTTGAATTTAGAAAACCAAGAGATTGTGAAACTGGAAGCTATTGACAGAATAGAGCATATGGGAGCAACAATTATTTTGTCTGAGAATTTGAAATCAAAATTGGATTCATTAGAGAAGACTATATCTAAAACTGCTGGTTTTGAAAAGACTCTGAATGTGTGCTTAAATTGCCGTATCATTTTGAGAAGGAATTTACATGTTGAAAGAGGCCTGGTAAATGGATCAATGGGTAATGTTGTGGATTTTGAGAAATACAGAAATAGAGATGGAATTGAATTTTTAAAAATTAAATTTGATGGCATTGAGGAAGTACAGTTAATTGGTCGTTGCCCTGCTAGATTTTTGCTTGTAAAAGACTTATATGTTCGCCGTAAGCAGTTTCCTGTTTGCTTGGCATATGCGGTGACAATCCATAAATCGCAAGGTTTAAGTGTAGACAGTGCATTGGTGAATATTGGCAGTTCTGTGTTCAAGGAGGGAATGGCATATGTGGCATTGTCACGAGTCAGAACTTTATCGGGATTATACTTGATTGACTGTGATGTCACAAACATTTGTGCGGATCTAGATTGTGTTAAGGAATACAATAGGTTAAGAAGAGAGTATGCACCACATTTGCCTCAATATCCTTTGTTTGAGAAACGTGTCGTAGGCCGGAAACGAAGAAATGTGACCAATAGTAGGGAGGTTGCACCAAAAAGACGAAAAGTCGATGAACCCGAAATTATAAGCAGAAAGAAAATGGATTCTGTTGAAGATGTTGTTGGTTTTCAATTTGAAAATAGTTCTGGTGTCAACTGCTATGCTAATGTAGTGGTTAATGTTGTCTTTTCTCTAGAAACTTTAAAAGAACAGATTGTGATCAATTCGGATCAAAGTTTTTGCTGTTTACTGAACTCTGTGTTAGAGAAATGTAGCACTGATAGAACAAAAATAGAAAGTGTGTCTGAAATTCGAAATCTGTTAGACAAATGTTCAGGTCAAACGCAATTCTCTCAAAATATTCAGCAAGATTGTCAGGAGTTTTTAATGTATATGCTTGATGTATTGCAAGATGAAGGTGTAGATGTACATCATCTGTTTGGCCTTTCTTATCAATGGCAGCATGACTGCGAGAACTGTAGGGTATCAAGTACTACTAGTGTAGACTCAGAAAGATTTATATATTTAACTTTGCCAGACAGTAAATCAGTGTCCTTTAATATGCTAGTAAAATAAGCCGATCACAACATGGAGTGTAGCCAATGTAAGTCTGCAATGCTGTCCACATTATTTATACGAACATATGGCCAGTATGTCATTTTAATGTTCCAACGATGTAGGCCTGATGGAACAAAATTGACAACTTTAACTAAAAATGTTGTGGCTTTGCAGTTGTCAATATCAGGAAGGACTTTTGCAACTGCAGCAATTATATATCATGATGGTCCTTCAACAACATCAGGACATTACACAGCTTATTTGAAGTCTAGAAACGGCTGGTCATTCTGCAATGATTCTGTTTTAACTTTAAAAAAAAAATTGCCTTTTGACCTTAAAAATTCTTACCTGGTGTTTTTACAAACAAAATGTTAGGGAAAGAATCTCGGGATTTGCTCTGAGGAATTTCTAGAGGTTCTAATGGCTCCTACACTATTTGGCCTTGAGGATAAGTGTAGTACAGAGTAAAAAGTTATTTTTGAGTTTTAAGTAGTTCCTGAAAAAAAAGAAGGTTTTCTTACAGAAAGTGGTGGGCACGGATTAGTTAAAGGACAACAGAGTATTTCCTAGAGCAAACGGTGTTCTTACCATAACACTTGACGTCATGGAAAAATAACTGCACTTTGAATGAGTTCAGAAAAACTGTTTCTTTTAATAAGCTAATTCAAGCAGCCAATCAAAACATGGAGTAGAGGTAATGTAAGTCTGCAATGCTGTGCACATTATTTGTACAAACTTTTTGTTATAATGTCATTTTAAAATTCCAACTATATAAACCTGATGAAAGTAAGTTTTCAACTTTAATTACAAATGTTGTGGCTACACAGTCGTTGATTTTAGGAAGAACATTTCTAACTGCAGCTATTATATGACATGATGGTCCTTTGACAACATCCGCTTATTGCACAGCTTATTGAAAATGTAAAAAAAGCTGATGTTTCGGAAATGATTCACATTTGACTATGAAACAATGTTGCCTTTTGACTTAAAAATATTCTTACTTTCTGTTTTCAGAAGAGAGAATTTAGGGTAGGTAACTGGCCTATAATGATTCTAGGAGTTGATATAATTGTATGTACTGTTTTAAATTGCTTTGTGATTAAAAGTGATGTAGAGAATTAAATAATTGTAGTAGTCATAGAGGTAGTGTAAGTGTGCCTCATAGTAAGCAGTATCAGTGTCATAGGAAATGTGGAACATGAGTGAGCAAGAAGGGTGAGATATTACTAGTATAGGATTGTGAAAGTGATCTTGGACGTTTTCTTTCTGAAAGTTGCGGAAAAAGAAAATGACGGGATTTGCTTAGAAGAATTCCAAGAGTTATAAATGGCTCTTACACGATTTGGCCTTGAGGAGAAGTGCGGTAGAGAGCGAGAAGTCATTTATTGTATGTAACATATTTGTCAAAACGATGGAGCTTTTCTTTCAGAAAGTGGCGGGCTGAAAATAATAACAGCACAACAGAGTATAAGCTGTTCATAGGACATCCTTCGACGTCATGGAAAGTAAGTTACTTTTAAGGAGTTCTGATTTCTGATTGGTTATGTTATATGGGTTTTTTAAACACAATCATTTTGATTGTGTTTTTTTTCCCCGCTGTTATATGATGAATACCTTCAACTCACTGTTTTTAGTGAAATTTAATATATTCTGAGAACAGCAAAAATAAACCATTTAACGTGTATAATTAATTCTGTACTTTGTATAGTTAATTTTAATTTGTACTCGTCTTATCTCATGCTCACTCATCTTTTACTACCTTCTATCAATCCTCCTTGCATACTCACATTGCCTTTTGTTTTATTCTCTTTCACCCTTGCTCTCTAACTCCACTTATCTTTCAACCTTTGTTTCCCTAATCCAACTCTGCTTTTTTCTTTTCTCCCTTGCACCATTTTCCAGCTTTTAGACCTTCTGCTTTGCTTGTCTTTTCCATCTTTCCTCCCTTTGTTTTCTAAATTAAATATTTTTGGGTTCTCCTTTTTTGGTGCAATCAGTTAGTATAACTCACCCTCACTCATTTATCTTTCTTTGTTGCCTCACTCAGTCTGTATCTGACACTCTTTCCTTCACTTCCTCTGTCTCCTCTCTCCCTCACTCTCTTTTCCTTATTCACCCTTTCCTTATATAGTTTACCTTACTCACTTTCTTTTAGTAGCTTACACAACTTCAATTTAGTTTTCTCTTCTATCTTTCTTTTCTGTCACTGAAAGTATCTTCCTTTTTTTTCTCTTAGTAATTTACTCAATTACAATTTATTTTTGTCTCTGACTGTCTATCACCGTTTCTTTCTCTTTTTTTCTGCATGTTTATCTCTAACTTTATTTCTTTGTAAAATTGGATGATTTTCAATCTTTTCCCTTGTCTTTTCTAATTTTTAAATACATGTTTTAATATTTTTCAAATTTTTGTTCTTTCTTTCACAGATTGAAAGTATAAAAATAACAAGTGACTAAGTTAACGACAATTATAAGGTAAGTGTTTTGTACTCTTTTCGTTACATTTGTATCACATTTAACTTCTATTAGTTCCACTGCTTCATTTCCTTAACCCTCAGTTTCCTGCCTTTGCTACTTCCCTCACTCTTTTTTCTATTACTTACTTACTCTACTCCTTCCACTCCTTTTCTCAGTCCCTCTGTTCTCATAGTTCCTCACTCCTGTTCACTCACTCCGTCTCTATTACTCTCACTATCTCTGACTCATCACTCTTTCACTACTTGTTCATTATGCTTTCTCCCTGTAGTTCAAGCACACTAAGGGGCATATTATCAACACAGGCGATAAAATTATCGCTGCTTTTATCGGCAGAAAACTGCCGCAAAAGCGGCTTTAGCGGCACTTTTCTGCCGCAAAAGCGGCTTTAGCGGCACTTTTCTGCCGATAAAAGCAGCGATAATTTTATCGCCTGTGTTGATAATATGCCCCTATGTTATTTACATTTCTTTGCTGTTTCAATCATTCCTTTTCTGTCACTTCTTCTTTTCTGCTTTCTGTTTTTTCTCTCTGTTATTCCACATGTTTTAACCTTAGTCACTGTCATACATCTTGTTTTATTCCTATTTACTTTCGCTCACTGTTTTCTTAACAATTTCCCTCAGGATTGTTCTTTTAGTCCGGTTCTATCCCTACCTCTCATTCCACATCCTTTACTGTTTTTCTTCTTAATTTGAACATTCACTCACATTCTCTAAGAAACTCTTGTTTATTATTCTTCAACTCTCCTTTTTTTCTTTCACTTCCTTATCTATTTTGTTTTTCACAATTATACCCTCTTCCATCTTTTCTTCGGTAAATAGATCTATTAAACAGTATCTCTCTGTTACTCCCTCCAGCTGTCTTTCTTTTAACATTACTCTCTGTTTCCTTCCCTTATACTTACTCTTCTTTTTTTTTTTCTTTTTTTTTCTGGTTCGCTTCCGGTTCGCGTAACGGCGCGCGAACCGGGAAGCGAAACAAAAGAAATAGAGGTTGCCAGAGTGCTAAACATTCTAGCAATTTTTTATAAAGGGGAGGTAGTTCTGAAAAGAACTTTTTTTTTATTATTTTTGTTGTTTTATATTTTTTTATTATTTTTCTGAATGTTTTTTTTACTTTTTTTGTATTTTTTGAACGGTTTTATATTTTTTCTGGGTTTTTTTGGGGGGGGGAACGAAAATGATTAATTATAAAGGGCTCAACAGGAGCAACAAAAAAAAAGATAATTTATTTTCTGGGGCGTTTTGGACAATTATGATTGTCAATAGCAACGTTGATTAAATTTATGCTACTCTCCCTGTAGCAAATCAATTGGCCGCAATAAACGCACACTTGTTTCACATTCCCAAACTTCAGCTGGATATTTGAGACCGTCTCCCTCGCCTCTGATCCCGTCACTGCCTCTTCATTTGATGTTCTGGCCACAGGAGGGGGTTTATCCTGCAGGTGACGTACCTGCGCAGCACTATAATTAATAGGGTGCCACCTCTCCATATGCCGATGCATAGTGTAATTGCCATAGCTATACTTCTTATCAGTCCCTCTGGACAAATCTTTTTTGCAGATGAGACAAGTAACATAGCGGGCATTAACTTTTTTTGGCCCCGGGGAAATGAGTAAAATTGCCAGATGTAATCTTCTTTTACATGGGACATCCTTGGTTCTTCAGGCAAAAACTGCCTCTCCCCTTGCTCCTCTTCCTCTTCTTCCTCTTCTTCCTCCTCTTGCTGAAGGATAACCTGAGGAGGTGGTCCTCTCTTCCTATAGGTGGTGGTGGTGGTGGGGGTGCACCAGCTGCAGCTACTACTGAAGCCATTTCTTAGTAAGCAAAATAGGTCTTCCTCTCACAAAGTTGAAAGTCAGAGTGAGAAAAAAGGTGTGGGCTTTCATCATTTTGGAAAAAAAAATTGTTCTAAACCAACGAAAAGTGTTATTTTTAGGTCACATGACCTAGCCTTACATCATTAGGAAACCAAAAGTGAAATGAACCAATGAAAAGTTTTAATAACAAGTCACATGACCTGTTACGCTTACGTTACGCGCTGCGCGCCTCGGTTCGCGCTCCGGAGCACTTCCGGGTGCGCTAACGCGGCGCGTCATAAGACGCATTACGCGAGAACGCCATACGTCGCGCTTACGCGACGCGTCACGATGTTGTTTTCTAACGCGGCAGTTGCGCAAACGGAACGTTTACCGGTTCGCGGACCGGGTCGTGGCACCAAATTGAGCTAACGGGAAGCTACCCGGTTCGCGGACCGGGAACGAAACAAAAAAAAATAATAAAAAAAATACATAAAAAATTGTATTAAAAACATATAAAATATATTTTTCGAATAAAAGAAGAATACATTTTAAAGCTTTTGATATTTGCTATTAAAAAACCATTGAAATTCACTGAAAAAACCACAGGTTATAGACCATATATAGTTAGGAATTAGCATTTACAAAACCTTGAAAATTCACTGAAAAAACCATAGGTTATAGACCATATATAGTTAGGAATTAGCATCTACAAAACCTTATTTTACTCACACAAAACCATTGAAATTCGCATATACATTTAGTTGTACTAACTATATATATCGCGCACCCGCAATCCACTGCTGATCATGTCACATATTACATCATTCATGACATGGTCAGTGATCTCACTGATGACATCACTGATGACATCTCAAATGACATCACTGATGACATCACTGATGACATCTCAAATTACATCACTGATTACATCACTGATGACTACATCCAGGGACTGTGTATTTCTGTAAAGTTAAAATATGTCTTACATATTGAAGAATGAGTGGATGTATAAGTGTCTGGATGAAGGATTTAGTAGGTGCATGACTGACTGTATGAGTGAGTGATTAAATGTGTCTCACTGAGTGCATGGGTTAGTGACTAAAGTGTCTTAATTTGTGCATCATTATGTCTGTTGTTCTGTAAACTGCTGCATGTGTTGATCAGTAGCTATATGAGTAACTATATGGGTTATTGATTGGTTGCCCAAGTATTTGTATGGGAGACTGAGTGTGTGTGTGGGTGGCTGGGAGGTGTATGACTCTGTGCATAGATGTGTGAGCAGTTGATTCACTAGATGTATGGGTTCAAAAGTGCATGTGGAAACAGCTGTATGGGTGGTTGACTGTGTGCATGAGTGTATTGGTGACTGAATGGATATCTCAGTGCTACATGTCAAAGTAAGTACATATGTAAAACACAGTACATGTGAGAGTTGACATATATAAATAACTGTGCATAAGAGCTAGTGAATGTGTGAGTGGCTGTATGGATCATTGTGAACTTGTATCAGGGATTTTATAAGAGAGTAAATATGTGTTAGTATATGTTTGAATAAGTAAGGTGTGTATAACTGTATAGTTGAGAAAATGGAGGTGTGATTGATTCTTTGCATGACTGAGTAGGTGTGTGAGTAACTCCATGGATGAGTGACAGTCTGTGCGTGTCTGTTTACACTGAGTTTATATAAGGTTATATTAGAGTCTGAAGAGGTTCATCGTATTATCACATGAATAATGTAATCAGTGATGTGCTCAGTAATGTCATCAGTGATGTCATCAGTGATGTCATTTGAGATGTCATCAGTGATGTCATTTGAGATGTCACCAGTGATGTCATCAGTGATGTCACTGACCATGTCATGAATGATGTAATATGTGACATGATCAGCAGTGGATTGCGGGTGCGCGATATATAGTTAGTACAACTAACTATATATGCGAATTTCAATGGTTTTGTGTGAGTAAAATAAGGTTTTGTAAATGCTAATTCCTAACTATATATGGTCTATAACCTATGGTTTTTTCAGTGAATTTTCAAGGTTTTGTAAATGCTAATTCCTAACTATATATGGTCTATAACCTATGGTTTTTTCAGTGAATATATATATATATATATATATATATATATATATATATATATATATATATATATCTATATACATATTTACACATATATGCACTATCGAATGACAAATATTTCCAAGCAAGTTTAGTGAAAAGTGAAGACAGACTATGGACAGACTAACATAATACTGTTCTATCTCTTATATAATGCATGTATAAATACAATTAATAGGATAGATAAAAACAGTATTAAAAAAACTGAAATTCATTGCCAGTGCAAATACACAATTGTCCTAATGTGGCACTTTCTCTCTTGAATAGCACATGTATAAATACCTTAAATGGAAAGGAATAAATAACAATCTCAGGGGACATTGACTCACTTGTCAGTGCAAATTCACAAATAATGCATTACTTCTATTGATTCCACCCATATATGCTTCCATCAATGATGATTGATGTCCTCTTTGCAAAGATGCATTTAAAACGTACAATTTAAAGTGCTAATGCTGATCCAATTTCAAACAACATACAATTTTGGAGGACAGCCAATCATGATTAACATTGTGTGGCCTCTTTAGCAAAATAGGTGGTATATATTTTTACAATGTTGTGAGTCTGTCGTTTTGTTTCATAAACTTTATTCGATTGTTATAAAACATCATAAAAGTATACAGGTTAAAACATGGCACATATAAAAACAGCAACAGGGGGAATACATTTCATAGAATTAAATTGATGGATATGGCGTAGACTGTAGAAATTAATATACAAAAATTAGAGGAAAACCATACTTTTTCTTACTGAAATAGATTTTAAAATAAAGATTGCAGTAAAAAAGCATAGATCCGGGCTGGCAAGTGAGAATAATAATTGCATTGCATTTCCTGTAGTGTACATAGAATATTTCACAAATAAAGGTTTAAGATAGAAAATACGCAATGCTTTGTACAATGGACAGATTAGCAAAAAGTGCAAGGTGCTTTGTTTAGTTAAACCGTCACACGGACAGGGAATAGCAGAATGGCATTTCATCGTCGGAAATGCCACCAAATTATGTACAATGCCAAGTCTTAATCTTGAAAAGACAAATTGGTGGGATCGTCTACTAATGACATTAAGGTACATGGGTATACCCAGAACATCATCTTTGAGAGAATAATAAAAAACATGAGTTGAGTATTCTCTTGTTTCAGCTTTCCGCAAATCGGTTTTAACCCTCAGAAATTCACCTTTAACCTCCTGTTTGGACAAAGAGTTTATACATGCAGGATCTTTGCTTACATCCATATCAAACAGATCCTTAAAGGTTGAAATCACATACTTTAACCAGGAGATGTTAGAGACTTTTTCCAAATATAAACAGTCCTTGATGATTTCTTTTGTAAAGCCGGTTTCAGCCTTGGTAAAAATAGATTTCCAAACCAATAGTGGTCTCAGTCCAACTAGGTCTGTTAGGTAGTCCAAACCTAATTCTATGTGTGTTAGGTCAGTGGATGCCAAGGGTGGGAGACAGAGTAAGCGTTTGAGGAACATATTTTCCGTGATTTGCAGGTCCCTTACGTTACACTGTCCCCAAACCCCGGAACCGTACAATGCAATCGATGCACATCTATGTTTATAAATATTCAACATATCTACAATGCGGCGACTTCCTAGTTTTGAGGCAAAACGGAAAACGCCTAAGGAAGCCTTCCCCATCCTTGCTTTAACATTTATTTGCTCTGGGACCCAGGAACCTCCATTGTTGAAGGTAACGCCCAGATAACAGAAATTTTCAACAACCTCAATACGGTTTTCCTTAAAATAAAAAGGTTTAAGATGGTTTACCTTTTTGCCACACACCAAAATAAATGTTTTTGAATTATTAATTTTAAGTTTCTTCCCCTGAAAAAAATCATAAAAACAATTCATCAATTTTTGGAGGCCTATTGGGTTTCTAGAAAGTAAAACGGTATCATCGGCATAGAGCAATACTGGTATAGGTAGACCTCCTGCTTGTGGGGCATCGGCTTGGACTTTCTTTAATTCCTGCTCGGCTGAGTTGATGAAGAGCGAGAAAAGCAACGGGGCCAAAACACATCCCTGTCGGATGCCAGATCTGACCTTAATCTTTCTAGTGCACTCCCCCACAGGTCCATAACGGATTTGGGCCGATAAGTTGGAATAAAGTCTTGCTAAGAAGTGGATAATAGCAGAGGGGGCACCCATACCCAGTAAAGTTGACCACAACAAAGCATGGTCGACCAGATCGAAGGCACTAGAAAGATCCGCAAAACACAGGAACAAAGAACCCGGTTTGGCCTTGGTGTATTTCCCTATTAGGAGATTTATGTTAATACATTGTTCTATAGTGCCAAGACCCTTTCTGAAGCCATATTGGGATGATGCAAGAATATTATTGTCTTCAGCCCATTCTTCCAATCTCATCAATAGGACCCTGCTCATAATTTTTAAAGAGGAATCCAGAAGGGAGATAGGGCGGTAGTTCTTAGCCTCTCCTCTATCTCCCTTCTTATGGATTGGAATAATAATGGATTCACTCCAGGTAGAGGGGGTCCTATTGTCGACCGCGGCGTTAAAAGCTAGGGTCAGTAATGGACTCCACAGGGCCAGATCGAATTTATAAAGGTCAAGTGGGACCCCGTCTGGTCCTGGGGCCTTCCCTCCTTTGCTACTATTAATTGCCATGTCGACTTCATGGATTGTAATTCCCAAAGGTTCAAGTGATATAATGGGGTTATTACAGATGTTATCATGGGGCTCCCTAGTTG
Source organism: Lissotriton helveticus (assembly GCF_964261635.1). Lineage (NCBI taxonomy): Eukaryota > Metazoa > Chordata > Amphibia > Caudata > Salamandridae > Lissotriton > Lissotriton helveticus. The sequence continues at coordinate 791,935,914 of NC_136068.1, forward strand.
GGTCAAAAATCCCTGTAAAATGTAGGACCCAACTATCTTCGCTTACTTGGGCAGTAAGGACTGGGAAATCTTCCTTCTGGAGGAATGGGCTATTAATAGTGCTCCAGAACAGTTTACTATCCTGGAGGGCTGCAGCTTTATTCAGTTCATCCCAGGCTTGTTCTCTTAGCTCCTGTTTCCTGCGCTTCAGTTCGATGTTATAATTGGCCCTCAGATGTTTAACCACTTCCCTGTCCCTAGGTAGGTTGGATAGCGCTTTCTTAAGGGCTTTTAGCGCCCGGGTACACGCCTGATCGAACCAGCCTAACATTTCCCGTTTGATTGGGGCCTTATTAGTAGTAAGGGTTTTCTTGATTATGGTGCCAAGTTCCTCGAAGTCGTTTACAATACTTTCAGATGGGGCATTGATTTTGAGGCAACAAAGTATCGCTTTGGAACCGGCTTTCACAACTCTGCGATGTAAATTCTCAGATTTTTCCCCACACCATTTAATCCGTATCCCGTTTTGCCTACATGGGGTGATGTTATCTACAACCCTACCAGTGAAAACCTTTCTAGAATTCTCAGTAAGGATGGACATAGTTAAAGCATTGTGATCACTCAAACTAAGGTCCAGAATACGCGGGACCGTACAAAACGGGACAATCGGGGTCGAGATAAGCAGGTGGTCAATAACAGAGGCGGTATTCCTCCCCGTAAAAGTAGGAGCCATATTACCCTCTTTATCAGGTGCATGTTGATGGATGGTCAAATCATACTTTAGCAGAAGGTTATTAAGGGAGATACCATAGGGGGAGTGTAGAAAATGGGCTAAATTCTCCCCAGTGTCTCCATCGAACCCACAAGCAGTTGTATAAGAATGTGGACAAGTTCTGATGTTGAAATCTCCCCCCCAGATAATATCATAAGATATGGTTGATTTATAACAGATTGTGTGCAGGACTGCTTCGAGTTCGTCCACAACAGAAGTGCTGGTGGAATCAAAAGTGTTATTATAATGATTAATCAGCAGAAAATTCCTACCCCTGTTAACTACAATTTCCAATATCTGAGAATGAAACCCCACTAAATGGCTTTTTTTTACAAATACAGGGAGGTGCACAGATAATAGAATCAATAAACCTCCTTTTGCCCTCCCCATAACAGATTCTTTGGCATGACAATTGTAAGAAACAAAACCCTCATAATGGATGTCTTCAACAGACCATGTTTCCTGCAGACACAAAATGTCAAAGTCCATGATGTGTTCTCTCCATCCATCCATGGAGGAGTGTGGCTCAATCGTTAGAGCGGCAGACCCTGATGCAGAGTTCTGGCCCGGGACCAGGGTTCAATTCCCGCCTCGGCGGGTCTTGGGCTCAATTTCCTCAGACCTGATAATTCTCGCCTCGGTGCTTATTCTAATCATGGGCCCCACGCTGCAACTCTGGGCAATAGCTTGCTTAACCTCCACACCGGCCCCAACAGCGCTAGGATGCCTGGCTTCACCCTGGGGGTGCCCAGGAGTGGACACTTCACAGGGAAAGCCAGGAAGGGTTCCACAGCGGTATGAGTAATAGCGCCAGGAAAACGCTTGGTGGCAGTGCGCTCTACAAATACCTTGACATTTACATTTACATCCCAAGGCTGAGACTCTTTGCCGCCACCCTGCAATATTCCAGCTCGCCATCGAGTATCCTGTTGGTTTGGGGACCTGCACCAGTTCTAAAGGGGTATCTATGGAGGTTGATTTTGCACATCCCATATCTGATGGACCCGGGATATGGGGTGCAAGATAGACCTCCTTTGGATCAATGGACGGGGCAGGTGTCATATGAATCATGTCTGAAATACGAGGAGATACCATACATTGATCCGGAGAAATGTTTTTTGATAGGGCTTCCCTATCTCCAGTAACAGGGACCAACTTGAGAGATGGTAAATCGAGGGGTAGTCAATCAACTCCCTCCAAGCCTTCTAAACAACCATATCGATTATAATCAAAAAAAGAGTTGGGTTGAGGCGTATGTTGGGGTAGCATGGGAGGTCTGATATCATATAGTCGTTGCCTACCCCTACTTTCCACTCTGGTCCAATCACCTCTTCTAGTATGATGGGGATTATTAATTGGTGGAAAAAAGAAAGAAACTGGAAGGGTTTGAATAGTGGAATCAAATGATCTGTTGAAACCCGCACAGATATGGGAAACTGTACGGGGGTCTCTAAAACTAACAGTAATACAGTCTCCGTCGATGGTTTTGGGGGTCTTACCAATCCAGGGGACCCTCCTAACCATGATAATTTCGTTATGTAAATGGGCCGGTAGAGGTCTATTCCAGTTAAGCCATTTGATGATTTTGCATTTTAAGGAACTAAAAGTTTCTGTTTCCCCTTTTTCTAGTGGCGGTTCTCCAGCTAGAACCACCATAAACCGATTGGCTTCCGGCGGAAGATCAGGCCGTCTAGGTCTAGGGGTTTTATATACTTTAACTGGAGACCCCTGATTTTCCTCATCCATATGTCCCGGGGGATTAGTCAAACCGGCTTGTTGGCTCCCAAGATGTTGGGAAATTGCTGTATTTACTTTGCTAGGTAGGGAGGGGACAGGTAAACAGCTTACTAATGAAGGAATAGGGGGTTGAGTCGGATTATGGGGAAGAGGGGCTAAGGGGATAGGAACAATAGGAGGGGTGTTTAGTCTGTTGGACTTCCTGGAATTGGCTAGGATCGAAGCAGTGGTTTTCTCTATGTTGGATATTCTGAGGTCCAGCCTATCCAGTTTAGCCTCTAACGGGGATACAATCGATTTAAATAAAGCAGCAATCCACTCCATGGATGCATCTCTATCAGGGAGAATAACTTCTGAGGTGTTGTAAGACAGAGGCGGGTCACCACGCAGTTTAGCTGATTTAGCTTCTGTATGAAAGTGGCAGAAAAAATTGTGAACATACAGCTCATGGAATATCTGGAGCAAGGGCGATTCCTTCACCCTACCCAATCAGGCTTCAGAGCTCAATATTCTACTGAATCGGCAGTCCTTTATTCAACAGAACTGCTGAGGCAAATAGCTGACAAAGGCCAGACAGCAGCGCTTGTGTTACTTGACTTAAGCGCAGCTTTTGATACTGTGTCACACTCCACGCTGCTGTCACGTCTATCAGAGATCGGAGTTGAAGGAGATGCATATGAGTGGCTAAAGTCATTTTTGGAAAATAGAAGTTTCCAAATTTACTGCCCGCCATTCAAGTCTACTCCCAGACAGCTGAAGCACGGGGTTCCACAGGGCTCAAGTTTGAGCCCTACCTTGTTCAACCTGTACATGGAACCCCTTGCACGTATAGTTGAGTCCTTCGGTGTTAATATTACAACTTACGCCGATGATACGCAACTGATGATCACACTCAGTCAAGATGTTGAAGAGACAGCTATCAACTTTTCAGCCTGTCTTTCAGCTGTAGCGAGCTGGATGAACAACAACTGTCTGCGTCTGAATGGAGACAAGACTGAGGTGTTGCTCATTGGTAAGGCTCCTTCAGCGTGGTCATCAGACTGGTGGCCAGCAGAACTTGGTCAGACCCCTGTCCCTACGGATTCAGCCAAGAATTTGGGAATGATACTAGATACCAAACTTTCGTATGTGAAGCATATCGAAAAGGTTACTGGCAAATGTTACGCAGTCCTCAAAATCCTGCGTAAGGTCCTGGACCTAGTACCGATGAGTTAAAGGAAATCCCTTGTCCATGCCTTAGTCACCCCCCATCTTGACTATGGCAATGCCCTACTTATAGGGCTGAGCCAAAAAGGTTCGAGTCAACTACAAAGAGTCCAGAATATGGCTGCCCACCTAGTTCTCAACCTCCCACGCAGAGCTTCAGGGAAAGATGCATTATCCAAATTGCACTGGCTTCCTATAAAGGAACGTATACTTTTCAAGGCCATGTGCATTTCCCATCGAATTGCACAAGGGAAAGGACCTCCTTATCTGAACAAGCTCCTCAACATCCACCGCCCAAAACGTCACTTAAGGTCACTGGGCAGCATGCTGTTTTCAGTTCCTCGCATTTTTAAAGCCAAAATGGGCGGGCGTTCATTTTGTTACTTAGCGGCCTCCTATTGGAATAGACTGCCCCTTGAATTACGGATGGAACCCTCCGAGAGGAGATTCCGTATGACACTTAAGACGCATCTCTTCCCTATAGATTAGTGGTCTGTGTCGTGTTAGAGATTCTACTGGTTTGGCTGGTCTGATGGTTTAATGATGGGGTTCTATAGCGCGGGGACACACTGTTCAGTGTAACCAGGCGCTCAATAAATGGTTTTATTATTATTATTATTATTAGCAGATCTTACGGATTTAGTCTCTTTTTTATTATATACTCTTTTCCGTTTCCTAATTACACCTTCCCTATCCCCTTGGATCTTAATATGAGTGGAACTCTCTTCAGGGACAGAAATAATTGAAACATTGTTACTAGCAGGAGCAAGGTTAATTTCTGCTACAGTAACAATTGTATTAGCCAAAGTATCAGAATCAACTCTTAACGGAGGTTCTGCCTCAGGGGTCGGAGGCTGGACTTCAGCCATAGAGGTAGAGTTTTCACTATTTCTTACCGGTGTTTTGGCATTGGCAAGAGGCCCTAAAGATGAACGTTTGAGAGTCGTAAGTTCATTGGATAGGCGTTTCTCCAAGATGATAATTTCTTTGTCAATGATGGTGTTCGCCCTGATAAGGAATTTTTCCATACCTCCAGCAGTTGAAAGGCTTCCGGTTATCAAGGATTTGCTCCGTTTTTCTCTACCAGCCATAGTCCCGTTAACAGGTGAATGCTAAACAAGTTAGGGGGGTAGCCCGGTCCGGTCACTGCTGGTCACGAACGGGCACAAACGGGCCCGCTCTTGGCCCGGTCTTCGCCCGGCGCCGCTCCCGCGCGCTCCCGCGCAGTGGGGCACAACAGCCAAGATATAAGGGTGGTGACAGGCTGTGGGCGGGGCAACAAGGAGAGCGGACCAGGTGGTAGCTGTTGGTCAGGCAGGGACTCCTGGGAGATGGAGTCCCTGCAACGCTCGCAGCCCTGTTGCACGCCCTCGGCAAGTTCCTCGCAGCTCACAGCTCCATTGATGCACGATGCGGCACCCACGAAGCGGGTGCGGCGAGGTCAAGGAAAGCAGGGGAAACAGCAGTCAGGGGAAAGCAGCAGTTGATACAACGTCGGTAATCTCCCCGCAAGGCAGAGTCTTGAAAGGCACACCCACGATGTAGGTGCAGCAGGCTGTTTAAGTGCTCTTCAGTGGGCTGTGGGCGGGGCAACAAGGAGAGCGGACCAGGTGGTAGCTGTTGGTCAGGCAGGGACTCCTGGGAAATGTAGTCCCTGCAACGCTCGCAGCCCTGTTGCACGCCCCCGGCAAGTTCCTCGCAGCTCACAGCTCCCTTGATGCACGATGCGGCACCCGCGAAGCGGGTGCGGCGAGGTCAAGGAAAGCAGGGGAAACAGCAGTCAGGGGAAAGCAGCAGTTGATCCAACGTCGGTAATCTCCCCCGCAAGGCAAAGTCTTGAAAGGCACACCCTGTCAAGTCTGTCAAGCCACAAATAGATCTGGCTTGTAATCAAAAGTAGTCCATATTGTCAATAAAGTGCTGTGCTTATGTGCAAGTAACAATAACCCAAGTGCAAAGCGTATGCAACTGCTTCAATAAATAATATAGCAGCCCAGAGGTATATACAATTAGCCAGACATCAATATTTTTTTCCAAGTGCAAGTTCTGAAGTAATAGTTTGTAAAGCATAAATGAGAAAGAGATTCCTTTTCCTGACAATATGGGGGGTCATCCTCAGTGCAAATATCATTTGTGGATATATATATATATATATATATTACCGCCACTCCACTTCGCAAGCAAGGACGCAGGTGCTCTCTTCTCCCGAAGAGACACATGGAGCACAGACCCAGGTTAGTAGGAAAATCGTTGGTTTATTAGCTGCTACTCAGTCGGCCATTACGCGTTTCGGTACTGACGTACCTTGATCACAAGACAAGCCACATGAATTCAATCACTCGATTTATTTTTCCATTACTTGCGAGCAGACGGACTGAAAGGTAAAGTTCACCAAGTTCTTTATCATTGCCAAACGCGTTTCAGGATACTGACATCCTTTTTTCAGTGGCTCAGGCAGGGAAATGAATGCACTCTAATTCGTTTTGCACTTGTAAATTATTACCTCAGTGGGTGGGGCTTCAGTGCAAAGCTCCCTGGTTATTGTAGTGCTTTCTTTAATGTTCCTCTTGTGGGGGAGGCTTTCTGTCCCAAATATCACCTGTAAAGTTTTTCTCCAAGTGGAAAGGTGAATTTCCTTTTCCTGACAATATGGGGGGTCATCCTCAGTGCAAATATCATTTGTGGATATATATATATATGACCAAGGCCTTTGGAAGGCCGAAACGTTATGCTGTCCGTTGCAGAGAAATAAATAATCACTCACGGAATCCTTGGGTCTCCTGTTTCTTGGCGGTGTTGCGGCGGAATCAAGTCTGCTGCACTGGGCATTTGAAACTGTTGTGCATATATATATATATATATATATATATATATATATATATATATATATATATATATATATATATATATCTCCTTAGTGCCTCCGTGCACAAACAGGATCACAGACTGGAATTTAGCTGATGCCAGAAATGAATTTTATTTTAATTCAAAGTGCTGGAACAGTGCATGCCTCAAGACGCGTTTCGGACATAAGGCTGTGTCCTTGCTCACTACAATATATATATAGTTCCACATCCAATTCCAGCATTTCCAATTCCAACAGCCAGACACCAACAGCGCAGGTTCAGTTCCAAGTAAGTTTGTTTATTTAGTTAATGTGCTTTTGTAACGCGTTTCAACAGGATCCCCTGCCTTGCTCACACATTGAGCTCCACTGCTGCTCTCCCTTTACTGGGAGGGTCAGCCACATGATGCTATAAACATGAACAACATACTTTTTAAATTCAACACTTAAATAACCATCATTGTTGAAACATCATACATGTTACATAATTAAAATCACATATTTAACACCTTCCAACATGTGAACAATACTCATAAATGTATTAAAATGTAACCTTATAATTTTTGCAAACTTTAGTTCTCATTCAATTGTATCTTTATTTTTTTAAACTATTTTTTGTATTTTGTTATTGTTTTTTACTAATTTGTTTTTCTATTTTTATTTGCATGCTTGTGTAAGGAACGTGGGAAGTCATATTGTGTTACCCTACAATTGAACCAATATTTGTCTAATCGTCCCTCAATCATGATTTTCTTAAGTGCAACTAGACTGTGTCCCTTGATTAACACTCAATCACATGTTTTTGGCATTATACCTCTTTCTTCCCGCCCACTTGCACACATGTATCACGTTTCATGATATCATGACTCAATCTGGGCACTGGTACAGGAGATCAGGAATGTACCAGAAGAGTGATCTGTATGTTTACACCACTGGCCTATTCAAATTAAAATCTGCCAGCCACCCCTTCATAAAGTGAAAAATGCAAATTCCATAGTGCAAGACATAAAGTGCAAGTACACTGGTATTTGATATTCACCCTGGGAGATATATAACATATTCCAATAGCTGTTATTTTAGCGCTCAAGTGCAGCTGAGCAATTTTGGATGGACCCATCTTAGTTTTTCTCTAATCATAGTCCTTTACAATAAAATATTAGCATATGGCTTCTGGGCTTAAAGTGCGGTATTGCCTAAATATCAAAGTGCAAGTGCCTTTTTAACATTGTCAAGTGAACTTGGACCTCAAAGTACAAGTGCAATTGTGCAATATGACAAGTATGAAAGTACAAATGCCCTTTTCATATACTCTTATGATCTTTTGGCTCAAAGTGCAAATGCAATTGTGCAATTTTACTTGAATACGAAAGTGCAAGTGCCTTATTCATGTTCTCCCAAAAACATGGCACACCAGTTGTAACTCCTACTTCCTTGCATGTAGAGTTCTTGCATCTGCAACAAGGAAAAAACATCTCTTTTCAACTTTCGGATAATGACATACATTGTCAGGGCCTGCAATGTCTAAAATGCTAGTGCAATACTAAATCTATTACTTTGATCGATGTCCAGTCACAATAATTGTCCAGAAAATTGACATTGACCCATACTTAGTCATTCAAATTCTCTCTTGATTTCCTTTTCAATTGGTTTAACTTTACAATGTCAAGAGTGCGGGGCATGGTCTTAAAACAAAATAAAATAAACCATGTCTTTTAATTCTACAAGTTTCCTAAAAGCATTGATTAAATTCATACATTTTTCTCATAATTGACTATGGACTGGTGTAGTTCATTTGCTTCTTATTAAAAGATGGACATACATGTCCTCTTCTGAATTCAGGCCTCGGGTTCTTAGTATCAAGTATTAATATATAGCGTAATGTGAGTTTCCTGAGCTTTATCTCATAATTTCCCCCTCGTCAATTCATAGGGACTGAATCTATCCCATAGTAAGAAAGATCATTCAAATTTCCTCCATAGACCTCATTGACGTGTCTGGCCACAGAATAAGTTCCATGTATGTTTTTTACAGTTGTTAGGTGTTGGAGGATTCTAACATGTACCATGTGGATCGTGCTACCTAAATGTATCTTCGGGCAGGTGCAGTGAAGAATGTACACCACATGGTCACTCCTACAATTAAAAAAACAAGGAATTTTCCAAGGTTTACTCAGCAAGGGTGATTGGATTTCTTTTTTGTTTACTCAGTGTTGACACGCCTTGGATTAGCTTTTAACCACCCCTCTGTCTCAATCTCCTCCGGGCTATTTATTACCAGCTGTTGCCTCATAGATTTTGCCCTTCTGAAGGATATCAGGGGCCTGCGAGAGACTAGACTATTGAGTGTCAGATATTCTTTGACTAGATGCCAATGTCTATTCATGCAATCTCTCACTTTTGCATGATAGGCATTGTATCCATTTATCATTCTAGTCTCTTCCTTCTTAGATCCAACCTGCGTGTTTTCCATACAATCTCTGAAGAAGATTGATTCTCCAAGGAGTCCTCCACTTTAATCAAAGATTCATCTAGTACTTGCTGGCTGTAACTCCTCTGTCTGAATCTTTGTGTCAGTTCAGTCTGTGCTTCTTTTAGAGAGGACAAATCACTGCAGTTCCTTTTCATGCGAAGATGTTCCCTGTAGGGTATACTGTATTTAAGCTTCTGTGGATGCAAAGTGCTTGAATGTAAGATGGAATTCCCTGCAGTGGGTTTTCTGAAAATGTGTGTGTGCATCCTGCCTTCCTTTATGAAAATGTCCAGATCTAAGAAATGCCCCTGGGTTTCACTGATGGTAATAATGAAGCTCAAGTTCAGCAAATTAGTATTCAAAGCAGAGACAAAGGCATTGGCCCTCTAAGGACCCCCTCCAGATGATGAACAAATCATCTATAAAACAACACCAGACCATAATGTTTTCTTACCACTCTTTTTCAAATTCAACCCTTAACACCTGCTCCTCCTACCAGCCCATTTGAAGATTTGCATTGCTGAGGTCGAAGCAGATGCCCGTGCCCCTTAACTGCCTGTAGGTGTCCCTACCAAACAGAAAAAGTTGTTTTCAAGGCATAAATCTGCCGTTGTTAGCAGCATCCCAGAGTGTTGATTTAAATTGAATTATCTGGTGCCAAGAAAGTGTCTCAGAGGCCTGTAACCACCTTTATATGGTGCCAAGAAAGTGTCTTAGAGCCCTGAAACCACCTTTATTTGCAAATCTCGGACATAACAAAGCCACATCTAATGTTATCAAAAGATCAAATTTTTCCCAGGATACATGATGTAACTTTCGTAGAAAATCCCTAGTGTCATGAATATAGGACGAAAGGGATTTCACCATATCCTGCAAAAATTGGTCTATGTACCTAGACGTGGTCTCAAATAGGCTGCCTAGGGCCAATATTATTGACCTACAAAGGGGGGGGGGGGTTCAGATCCTTATGTATTTTCGGTATTAAATATAAATACAGAACTGGTGTTACGCGGTCATCCACCTTTAGATATTGGTACCCCCCTCAATAATTGGTCCCATTTCCCTCCACCTGGCTAGTTCCTTGTGATATTTACTTTTGACCTCTAGAAGATTGCTCTGTGGTACCCTTTGATAACATGCAGTGTCCTTTAGCTGCAATTTGGCTTCCTCATTGTATTTGGATAATGGCCACAGGACTACATTACCAACTTTGTCTGACTGGCGGACTACAATGTCCCTCCTAGGTCTCAATTTGTCCATAACTTTGGAGAAGTCTCATTCTTCTTTTTTCATGCCTTTGCATAATGTTTTGTTTGATTCTATAGATAATTCCTTTAAGTCCTTGATCACTTGATCCGAGAACACATCAATCGAATCTCTAGGGAGGTTGGGTACAAACGTTGATTTTCTTTTGAATTCTGTTCTACTGCTCATGTAGATATATATACCCAGTCTATCTGCTGTTCCTCTACAGGATATTGCCATATCAGTGCCTGCCTTTATTCCCTTTTCCAATTGCTCAAGATCCCTGAGCAAGCTTAAATCATCCACCACTTGATTTATATATATAAAAACTGAACATCATCTCAGCACTTTCCTGGCAGGCGAAATGAGACACGGACCCAGCGGATTTGGTAGGTAGTTCTTCTTTATTTCACCTTTCCTTTGTTACGCGTTTCGAGCACCAAGTGCCCTTGCTCACACAGCTGTAAATGCGACAGCCATTCTTTTTTATGTATTTGCTTATTGTTCCACCCCCCTGTGAGTCACATGATCTCAAGTATGGACATAGAAAACATACTCATTAAAGGCTTTACATGTTTTCCTTCAAGTCTTTGATAGGCGTGCTTCTTAAATATTAAAACATATTGAATATTTCAACATTTACATCACTTATTGTTGCAGCTTCAATGCTTGTAATTTAGTAAAGTGACAAGTGCAATGACTTTGTAATAAATGTATATAAAATATATATATATATTTCATATATATATATCACACGGTCATTTATATACAAGTTGTTTGATACCACATTCCAAAAAATGCAATAAAATTGTTTATAAAAATGTTAACCTTATACCCTATACACTAAAAATCACTATATTAGTACACAAAATGCTGTTGTGAAGATTTTGTGCAAATTATGCTCAATGTGCAAAATCCAGCAGTATAAATGGTCCTTATAAAATAATTTTTACTCCTTTTTGTTTATATCCTCTTAGTCATTGCACCACGGCATGGTAAACACTTAACTATACAATACCGATTTCTTTACACTGCTTAAATGCAAGAATAGGCAAATATCCATTTGTCATTCTATTCGGCCTCAAGGCATGAGTATATCTATCATCATCTATGTGCAAACAATGCGATCCATACTAGAAAAAGTGCTTAAAGTGCTTTACAGTACTCTATATATTCAAAATTATTCATAAAATCTATGTATTCACCAATATAAAATAAACCCTAAAACCAAAACTATTTTCTAAAACCCACAGTGTATACATAATGTAAAAAAGATTAAAAAGTTTGTGCAATTGGGAAGCTGCTCATCATCTAATGTTCATTATTCATAATAGCTGTTTGTCTTATTTTATCAGATACCTTTACCATCAACACAGTAAATATATACGGCCATACTATAAGAGTTCTCAAAGGGACATAGTTTATAAATATCCAGAAACATAAATGTTTTAAATATTTTTCTCTCGTGCAGGGGCTCTTGGTATTAATTAATTACAGGAAATGATGAAAGTCTTCTGTCGTGTTTAACCCATTTGGACTTTTACTGTCCAATTCCAGGATATAACGTGTCTCCAGTTTCCTCAGTAATTTTTCTCGATTGCCTCCCCTCCTAGGGGGCGCCACTGCATCGATAACAAAATACGAGAGGCATCCCAAATCATTACCATGAATGGCTCTAAAATGCCTGGCGACCGGATATGAACTATCGTTGTTGACGATCGCCCTGAGGTGTTGCAAAATCCTGACGTGCACCTGCAACTTTGTGCTACCAACGTAACGTAAGCCACAGGTGCACGCCAGAACATATATAGCAAACTCTGTTCTACAGCTATAGTTTCCCTTGATGGCTATCTCGCAATGAGAAAACGGTGTGCTGTACTGGGTCGTGTTCTTGCCGAATATACATGCACCGCAGGATGAGCATTTCAAGAAACCTTCTTTAGGTCTTAACCATGCGTTGCTAATGCCCATTTTAGGACTTTCTTTTACCAGTTGACTATACGCATGGATCTAGCTTTCCTATACGTAATGATGAGCATTTCTGGTAATCTGCTGCCCAAAACCCCATCAGTAAGGACAATTGGCCAATTTTTATTGATAATTGACTTAATCTGTCTTTCCTGACTGCTGAAAGTTGTAATGAGTCGGGGAATACCTTCCTCATCTGTCTCTTTGGGATTATTTGGCATTAGAAATGTTTCTCTAGATCTTTCTTGTGCTCTAATCAGAGCCCTAGATAGAGTTTTCTGACGGTATCCTCTTGATCTTAATCTCACCATCAATTCCTTGGCACATTTGTCAAATTCAATGGAAAAACTACAAATTCTTTTTAGTCTTAATAGTTCTCCATATGGAATGCTTTCTATCAAGTGCTTTGGATGGCGACTACTGGCATGTAAAATACTATTGACAGCAGTGGCCTTTCGGAACAAAGTAGTTTCTAGTGTGTGGTTCGTCACAATTATTTGAACATCCCTAAATTATGTTTTAACTTGGCTAATATTGGATGAAAAAAAAATTGCAGTTGTTAACATTAAGAGCTTTTACAAAGTCCTGTGCACTGGTTTCATCCCCTTCCCACACACAAAAAACATCATCAATAAATCTTAACCAATGACGTACACGACTGAAATTTGGAATGGCGCTTAGGACCCGTTCCTCCCACCAGCCAACATGTAAACACAGGTAGCTGGGGGAGAAACAGGATCCCATCGCCACACCTCTCATTTGTTTCCAAATTTCTTTACCAAACATGAAGAGATTGTTGTTTAAGCACCAGCTAATCAGATCACATAGCATTTGATTGTGGCTATAATATTCACAAGATTTTTTACCTAGAAAATGCTGGATAGCTGTCATCTCTGTTTCATGATCAATAGAGGTGTACAATGATTCGATGTCCAACGTTATTAAACACCACCCTTCCTGCCACCTCACATTGTTCAATTTATTTAGAAAGTCACCAGTGTCTTCTATATAGCTAGTTTTTTTACCAAATCTTGTAGATAATAATCAATGTATTGGGAGATGTGCTCACTCATGCTGTTAATCTCTGAGATGATTGGTCTACCCGGAACTGGTGTTTTTTTTATGCACTTTTGGGATTAGATACAAAATCGAGATAACTGGATGTTCAACATATAGGAAGGAAAATATATATATGTATATAACACAGCAACTCATCTCGTACTGCGGTTTAGAACAGATGAAGAACAGAAAAAATTAATATATATTTATTCACGGAAAAAATTGAAGGCTATAGGCATGTTATAGTTAGGCTCAGGTTTTACTTGTACAAAACCAGTGAAATTTAAGAGTTATAGTTAGCTGAGCTAACAATAACTCACGCCCGCAATGCACTACTTATGACCTCACATATCACATCACTCATGCCATGGTCAGTGACATCACTGATGACTTCTCAATTGACATCACGGATGTCATCATCCACAATATCACTAACACACCCACTCACACCACATAGAACCTTTCATACACCCATTCCCACACAACCATTCACAAACCCATTCACAGACCCATACCATTACTTACACACCAACTCACTGATGCATAGATCTATACACAAATCCACTCACCCATACAGCCACTTATACATCCACTCTACTCATACACCCACTCTACTCATACACCCGCTCACTCACTAATACAGCCACTGCCATATCCACTCATACACCCATTCAGCCACTCACACACTGAGTCAGTCATCCATAGAGCTACTCACTCAGCAAATCGCTCACCCATATAGTCAATCACACAGCCACTGACTCACCCACAAAGTTACACACTCACTGACTTACTTACTCAGACATATATTCACACATACTCACTCACCTATACAGTCCCTGACACAAGTAAACCCTCATCCATAAAGCCACTTTCACATTCACTCACTCACCCAAACAGTCACTCATATACCCTATCACTCATCTATACTGTATTTCACATCCCCAGTTAGTCACCCGTATATCAAGGACACATGATGTTCCACAATGGCTGTAACTCAGGCCCCAGGACAATCTCTTCCAATACCATCTGCAGTGCCACCATATTCCTGTCCTCTGTATCCAAACAGTTCCAATGCCAGAGTACACCCTCTTTTTTTCTCCTAGGGCTCACATCCTGCAACAACGATTCTTTCTCCCAGGTTCCGACCATCTACGCCTCCAGGAGGAGAGTTTCAGGTACTTAAATCTTGATAGGGAGCCCACCTGGCTGTGGTGTCGGGTTCAAATCAGGCCTACATACTCTGCTAAACTCTCGAACGCCTTAGTATAGAAGTTGGCACGGACACTGGAAAAGGTAAAAGACAAGTTTATTAAGACCCCATGGGGTGGTGGTACATTCCTACAGCACCCTTCGGCAATGTAAGAAGTAGCACACCGAACATCGGTGCGCGACCTCTTTTATATAGTTTAATAGCAATAAAAAGATAGGCGGTTACAAGTTACACATTTTAGGTACATATAAGGTCATTTTTGGAACACAGCCAGCACGTGGGAGGAGTTCAACGGCACTGGTCAGTTAGTGTGAACATTCCTAAAGAGTGACCAGTTGATGCATAGTGCGCATGTGCGCTTGACCAGTACTAAAAATAGCCTGTTGCCGAGCAGAATAGTGACCATGGGTATCGAGAAAGGACGAAAGGGCACACTGACCACGAGGCAGCGTGTTCATAGGAAACGGAAGTCAGAGGGATTCAAAATGGCCCCCGTTCGTTTTGGTCAAGTTAACAGAAAAGACCGTGTAGCTGTGCTAAACGCTAACTCAGGAGCTGCCAAAACACGACAGACGGCCCTTTTAGCGTTTAGCAAAAGCTACCTCATATTGGACGTAGTCAGAATGTTCATCCTCAATGTTAATAGCCATTATTTTCAATACTTCATCATTGATCAGTTTCTCTTGCTTATCAATAGCTCGTTTGGACGGAATACAGGCTGTGATACATACAGAACATAATGTAGGGCCACATTGAATACATAGACAAAGGAAAAATAGTACTCCAATAAAAACACAGAGAATCGTTAATAATTTCCAACCCCAAGTACTAAGCAGGGTCCAGAACCAACCAGAAAAGGTCCATGTTCCATTTTCTGGGTGGATCTCAGCAGCTATCTTATGTAATTTTGTAATCGAATCATATACAGAAGGTGAGTTATCTGGTACGTACACGCAACAACTACTTCCGATGACGCGGCATGCTCCACCTCTATCAGCTAGTATCACATCTAGAACCATTCGATTCTGGAGCGCCACAATTCTGGTAATTTGTAATTCCTCAGTAATATTCCCTAAAGCGGAGGCAGTTTCGTTAGCGACTGCTTCCACCACACGCGTAAGCCGCCTTATCTTCCTGCTATTCAGTGCAGCTCCTACGAATGAGAATAACCCCAAATTGAAATCTACATATTGTTGTAAAGTGGTATCAGTCTGGTCTATTTCATCAAGATCTACTGTTCGTTTGACCCTGTTTAGTATGAAATCATGGTACAGAACGTAATCATTGTGGTACATGGGAGGAGCAATAAATACAGGTGGTAATACAAAAGCTATATAACACGTTCCCAACCATCCCAATGGTAGACGATGGTATCCCTTATTTCCACAAATGAAATACGTGTTATGTGAAGCTACAAATGCAATTCCAATTGGTGTATCAAAGGTAAGTGTAATATTACATTCACTGCGGCCTACAGGGATTGTACCTTTATTTCTAATACACAAATCTGCTTTTGTATCAATGACTGTTATCATATGCGAGCTCGTCATATTTATAAGTCTTTGATTCGTATATACACGAGGTGTAGAAACATTGTCCGGACGGTACTCTTCCCATTCAAACTTAGTTCCTTCAGCGTGTGGATAGCCGTCTTTGTCGTTATAACATATTTTATTCAACCGAAAAAGTAGTCCACCTTTCGTTGGCCATCGCAGAGTAAAAAGAAGAGTGTACCAAGCATGACAAGAACCATTATGAGAAAACGGGAGAGGAATGAGTGGTGTTCCTCCCTTCTTCTGATGTCCGGGCAACATTCCACATACCCAACAATTGGACGTGTTGGTCATGTTATGAGTATGATGCAAAATCTTAATAAAGCTGTTATTCAAATAAGTCTGCCTATGTCTTTCTTCGTGAAAAGGCAGAGTGAAATGAAAATGTTCAGATGGACTTGGAGTGGTGGGCAGCAAATGTTCTCGTGCAGGAAACAACAGTTCTATAGTCCAAGCTAATACTGCGATCACCACTACGGTCAAGACAAACAAAACAACACCAAGAATTCTCCCTCTTCGTATCGAAGGAGATGCCATAGTTCACAAAACAATACTCTTCAAGAAAACAACACTAAGCGGGAAAAATAAAAACGATGGTTCTGAACCGAGGCTGCCGTTGATTTGTTCTCCGGGATTCAAGACGGGTGTCGCTACACTGGGCAGAACTGATCCCCCCCCCCCTTGATATTCCCGGCTTCCGTTTCACAAACCTCAGAGCGGTTACCAACCAGTTTCAAAAACACAAAAGGAATCTTATTTCCTGGGGCGTAGATTGTACTTCACTTTATCAGAAACAACGTGGTCCGGGAAGGCTCCCTCCAATTCATCAGGCGTGACAGCTGGGCTCTTTTCTGTATCCAAAATCTTTCTGTAGTCGGATAACACCACAGGGCTCACCAGATCCGGAGAGACACGTCGGCAGTGCGTTGAATGTATCCACCGCTTCTTGTTAGTGACTCTCACAGCAGTTCGCGTAGCCAGCAGCACTTGCTCAGGGCCATGCCATCTCGGTTCCAAACTGCTGGATCGTTCAAATACTTTGACCATCACGTGGTCCCCAGGGCGGAGATCGTGAGCCTCACCAGTGGAGTTATCAGGGAGCGCCTCTCGAACCTGTTGATGGATAGAAAGCAAATCATTTGTTAATCGTGCCAGATAATCGTTCATCATTATACAAGGCATATCATGTATCAAACGAGGTTTTGGAACTCCCCAAATATTCATAGGCCTTCCAAACACCACTTCGTAGGGTGTGAGGCCAGATCGAGAATGTGGCACTGACCGAATGGACAGTAATGCCAGAGGCAAAGCGTCCGGCCATTTCAGAGATGTAGATGCCACTATCTTTGCTAGCTTCAGCTTCAGAGTTGCTTTGTATCGTTCTACTAACCCTGCTGATTGCGGATGAAAGACAGCATGGAATCGTTGCTTGATTCCCAATCCTTTCAGGACGTATTCCACTACTTTTCCAATGAAATGAGGGCCATTATCACTCCACATAAGTTTACAAACACCGTAGCGCGGGAAGTACTCCTTGAGTAACACCTTAGCTGTTGTCAATGCTGTATTGTCTTTCGTAGGGTAAGCCTCAATCCATTTGCTGAAGGCACACACCACTACTAGGACATACTTGAGATTATTACAGCGTTCCAGCTGGATGTAATCCATTTGTAGTACTTCGAATGGTGCAGTAGGTGGAACAAACCCTCCTTTAGGAGTATGAGTCCCTTGTCCAGGATTGTGCTGCAAACATATCAGACAGGTCTGCACTACTCTCTTAGCCGTGCTAGCAATGTCAGCATTTTCCCAAACTCGTGTAAGCAATTTAGTAATTGCGAGAGCTCCAATGTGTGCCAGCCCGTGTGTCATTTGCACCATTGTTTGTAAATAGGCCATGGGTAGTTTCCATCTCTCCATATCTTTACTACGCCAGCAACCCTCATCATCCAATACTCCTTCAGTGGCCCATTTCATACGTTCTGCCTCAGATGCTGACTTCTGTATATCTAGTATTTCTTCTCTAGCATCATGCCACCGCTCAGCTTGTGACTTCACCACATACATGGGGAAATTATTTTGCAGCATAGCGGTCTCTCTCGCAATGCGGTCTGCGAAAGCATTGCCTTGCCCTATTTTGTCCGTCACCTTTTTGTGTGCACTACACTTGACTATTGCAACTTTCTTTGGGCATAACAGTGCATTCAGGAGATCGCGTACCAACTCTCCATGCATGATGTGTACTCCGTGTGAAGTCAGGAATCCTCGTTCCTTCCAAAGTAGGCCAAAATCATGCACTACTCCAAAAGCGTAACGACTATCCGTGTAAATGTTCACACATAGCTCAGCACTTAACTCACATGCTTTCGTTAAGGCTATCAATTCAGCTGCTTGAGCCGATTTCTGGGGTATTCGTGCTGCTTCTACCACGGTCTTAAGTGTCGTGATCGCATAAGCTGCGGAAGTCGTACCATCTGGTAACCTCACACACGATCCATCAACCCACAGTTCCCCATCTACATCTGGAAATGGCGTATCCTGTAAATCGATACGACCCTTTGTCTGTTCCTCAGTCAGAAAAACACAATCATGTTGTTCTTCCTTCTGGGTCTCAGCAACAGGATCCGGCAGTAAAGTAGCAGGATTTAGTGTCGCAAATCGCTTTAGTGTGATGTGCGGCGCCAACAATGTTAGCTCATATCCTGTCAAACGGGCACTGGTTAGATGCTGCGTTTTTGTTTGATTCAGTAACGCATCTACCGCATGGGGAACTAGCACCAACAATTTGTGTGACAAAACTATTCCCTCACTTTGTCGTATCGCAACTGCTGTTGCTGCAACTGCTCGAAAACATCCAGGCAATCCTCGAGCCACAGGGTCGAGTACCGCCGAGAAGTATGCACAAGGCCTCTGTTTGTCTCCGTGTGTCTGCACTAACATTGACAATGCGCACCCATCCTTCTCGTGTACATATAATGTAAAGATCTTCGTGTAATCAGGTGTACCCAACACTGGTGCAGAACAAAGAGATTGTCTCAATTGCTCAAAAGCATTCTGACATTCATCCGTCCATTCAGTGGGAATCGGTGTATCTTTAGACAACAATGCCAACAATGGTTTAACGATATGTGAAAAACCCAATATCCATTGCCTACAAAAAGACGTCAAACCTATAAAGGCGCGAACATCCTTCTGAGTGCGAGGGACTGGAGTATCTAGGATTGCTTGACTTCGATCTGGTGTCAATGCACGGCCCTCCTTAGACAAAAGATGACCGAGGTAGGTCACCTTTGGTCTACAATATTGTAGCTTTTTCTTCGAAACTTTATGATTATGTTTGGCCAGGAAGGAAAGCAAAGAAAAAGGTACTCTTCTCACATTGTTCTGGCGTGTCTGCAGCAAGTAAGATATCGTCTACATATTGAATGAGAACCACTCCCTCTTGTAAGTCAAAGGAATCAAGCTGTCTTTTTAATGCCTGACTATAAATGCTAGGACTTTCAGTATAGCCTTGAGGAATTCGACAGAATCTGTACGATTTATTATTTAATGTAAAGCCGAATAGATATCGACTGTCAGGATGTACAGGGATCGAAAAGAAGGCATTCTTCAAATCGATAACTGTAAAAGTAGTTGCCGTCGATGGAACCAACGTAAGCAACGTGGTGATGTCAGACACCACCGGGTACTGAGGCACTACTATCTTGTTTATTTCCCTCAAATCAATAATGAAACGGTAAACCTTAGCATCTGTATCTCTTTTAAGAATCGGTAAAATTGGGCTATTGCAAACATTGTAGGGGACTTCCTCAACTACTCCTGCCAAAATCAAATCGTTCACAATGTGCATCAAAGCAAGTTCTCCTTCTCTGGAAATCTTATATTGTGGGACACGTGGTAGAGATACTCCCTCCTTTACAGTAATACGTACTGGAGGGATTAACATCTGCCCCACATCCGTGTCAGAAGTGGCCCACAACGTGTTTGGTAAGGAGGCCAATACTTCAGATTCATGGAGAAAACACACTCGCTCAAAGTCTGGGTAATTCTCATTCAACACAACTCGCACTCCTTCTGGGGCACAGCGAATAGTAGCTCGAAAGTGTTTTAACATATCGAGTCCAATAATATTATCTGGTGTATTTGGAGACAACAAAAAGGGACATGGGGCAGCAAATTTATCAACATGAAATGCAACTGGTTGAGACAATGGGCTAGAAGTAGGTGTTCCATCGAACCCTATTGCTGTAATTACCTCGCCAGACAGGGGAGCCCTTGGAACCAAGTATTTGGACAAAGCGCTACGAGTAGCTCCTGTATCGACCAGAAATTGATCAGTGGAACCCAGAACATGTGCTTCTATGTATGGACCCCTTTGATCAACTGGTACCTCAACCGATTCCACACCCCATCCTACGCAATCCTATGCATAATGCTCATCTCGTGGTTCAGCAGGACCACCCTCATTTATCTGATATTGATTGCGGTTATCAAACGTATTATAATCAGACTGACCACGACCCCTTGCTCCATATCCTCCACGATCATTCGTACCATAGCCTCCTCGATCATTCATGCCATAACCTCCTCTTGACCCTCCATAATAATTCCTAGACCTTCCACTTCCTCGTCCCCTCAAATTACGCTGCTCTCGAAACACCGGACAGTCTGCAATCCAATGCCCAAACTGTTTGCAGTATGCACATTGATTCACAGAAATGTCAGAACGAGGGGGAGGAGCATTACTGTATGATCCTCGCCCTCCTCTGTTATTTCCTCTCGTAGCCTGAACCTGGGCTAACATTACCTTCGTCTTCAAATCCTTTGCTTTCTTTTCACTACTTTCTTTTGCCTCTAATTCCTGTCTTTCATAATATTGAGCCATAGTCAATAAAGAAGCAGGGGTTGCTGTGGTCCATGAACTTTCACTCGCTTTCAATCGTTTCGCAATCTCCGGTAGGAGATTAGCCACATACTTATCAACGAATAAATGCCTGCCAGTATCTTCTGTCAATAATTGACCACTGTAATCATGGAACGCTTCCTCGAAGCGAGAGAAAAAATCGGAAACTGATTCATCCGCTTTCTGCTTACAAGAGGCTAATATAGTCCAATCAATCTTTTTAGCGGGAGCAAGAGTCTTTAGTTTTGTTAGTATGGCCCCTGGAAGGTCTAATATTAATTGACACGGCTTACATGCTGGTTCTCTATCTAAATCAGCCTGAACAAGATCTTTCCAAGTGGCCCCGAGAGTCGTGAGGTCATCAAACCTACGAATCGCTCTCCACATATCAGGGGGCAATATCAACCCGAAAAATAGATCAATATCAACTAACGTCATGATACATGAAGAAATTGCACTTTCAACATTTTCTTAAAAAGCCGCAGGGTTTTTACGGGGATCAGGTAAAGCATTCTTAAGCGCCATGACATCTGCTCTATTCCAAGGCGTATAAACCCAATTATATACAAAATACCCTTTCGCGTCTTTGGATCTTTTATCATCATCTGTGCCATCCCCTCTATGAGGGACATATAAAGGCGCAGCTTCTCGCATAGGTCTAACATTAATCGCAGCGATCTTATCTGTTTCAAAGATAGGGCATTCTTTGGATATCCCCGTCGCTCCGGACGTAGACGAATTCTTCGACTTTTCCAACTCCCGTAGTCGTGTCGCCTCATTACGCAGTTCAATCAAACGCTTGAAGAAGTCGTCCGCATCTGAAAGAACAAAAAGACCTTTACGAAAATTCTCACGATCCTTGGATATCTCCTTTGGTTCTAACTCGAGAGAATATTTTCTATACCGCTCAACAACTTCATCTCCAAAATGATCTAAAAAATACAGTCGTTCCTTATCAGGCCACTGTTCCATTTGTTCAGTAACGTCAGAAACAGTAACAGTATTAATATTTAGTTTTCGTGCAAATGAACGTAATTCCGCAGCTCGTTCCGCATGTAACCTGGTACGCTGTGTTCGATCACTATCCTCGTCCGAGTCCTCGTTCGGAGCCGTAGGTACGACGTACGGAGGCGGACAACGATCTAGTAATGAAAAATCATCTGTTTCATTAGTAAGGACTGGATAAAAAGGACGCCTGATAGGGAATTGACCATTAACCTGTAAATTGCGTTCTCGTCTCTCCCTCACTTTCTTTTCCTGTAATTCCTTCTCCTGTAGCTGTAAAGCTTTGTCATGTGCAGCCTTCCGCTGCACTTTCTCCGCCAAGGCTTCCTCACGCTTCGCTCGTTCACGCACCTCTTTCTCCCACATACGCACACAATCAAACATATCTTGTCTAGACCTTCGCTGAAACAAACACTGCTCTACATACTGTACCTTTCGAAGGTCAAACGACCCATATAGCGGCCACTGTAATTCACGATCAGTCTTAGTATACTTATGCCATAATGTACTATACATTATAGGTGGAATACCGAATTTGACATACATTTCACGATTTGGAGTCCCCTCTGGGGGAGCCGGCTGCTTTTCACTTAATCGATAATTGGTACCATTTTCAGAACAGCACATCCTACGGAGTGTGCTAAAAACAGGCATGTTCCAAAAAGTACCACGAAAATGTGATACTACAAAAATGTCACCTAACGCGGTGTACCGTTCAAATCAAATAAATCAGAGAAATATCCCTACATGCCTGCCTATGTGAGGTGCACTTCACATATTCAAATTCAAATTCAAAGATTCAAAACGTTAGCTAACAAATTCAAATTCAAATTCAAAGTTTCAAAAAGCCACAGTAAGTGTCAGTAGACTACCTCACCGCTCAAAAGCTTACCAAATATTTTCAACCGTCCAAAGTCCAACTGCCAAGTTCTGTGGTCAAATCAGCCAAAACGGCACATCACGACAATCCAAGATCAGAATCTCAGTCGAGGACCGGCGCCACCTGGGAGGTCAGATCGGAAGGAAGGGAAAACACACCGTGGGTGCCAAGACTCGGGTCACTCAGTGGCAGCGTACGCGTCCATGGCGAGTTTCCTGACCTTCGTCACGACCTCTCCTTCGGGCATCCGAGTCACCGATGAGTCCCTTCGTGGTCGCCAATTGTGGTGTCGGGTTCAAATCAGGCCTACATACTCTGCTAAACTCTCGAACGCCTTAGTATAGAAGTTGGCACGGACACTGGAAAAGGTAAAAGACAAGTTTATTAAGACCCCATGGGGTGGTGGTACATTCCTACAGCACCCTTCGGCAATGTAAGAAGTAGCACACCGAACATCGGTGCGCGACCTCTTTTATATAGTTTAATAGCAATAAAAAGATAGGCGGTTACAAGTTACACATTTTAGGTACATATAAGGTCATTTTTGGAACACAGCCAGCACGTGGGAGGAGTTCAACGGCACTGGTCAGTTAGTGTGAACATTCCTAAAGAGTGACCAGTTGATGCATAGTGCGCATGTGCGCTTGACCAGTACTAAAAATAGCCTGTTGCCGAGCAGAATAGTGACCATGGGTATCGAGAAAGGACGAAAGGGCACACTGACCACGAGGCAGCGTGTTCATAGGAAACGGAAGTCAGAGGGATTCAAAATGGCCCCCGTTCGTTTTGGTCAAGTTAACAGAAAAGACCGTGTAGCTGTGCTAAACGCTAACTCAGGAGCTGCCAAAACACGCTCAGGAGCTGCCAAAACACGACATGGCCTAGCCATTAATGCTTTCCAAGGAAGTAACCCCTGTACGGAAGGCATCTCTCTCCATGTGTCTATCCCGGCCTTCCTCAAGGGGAGATTCAACCCATCCTACACGCACTCAGGAGTACACGGAGAGTCCCAGATTAGTGGAAAGGCGGAATGATACTTGATGCATAGGATCTTCCTAACTCTACATCATAGATGCAGTTCAGCATTTAAGACTTTTAAAGTAGAATTATAAAAATAATTTCTGGGAACCAAACTTGAAAATAAAAGTTGTGGGTACCAGCTCCATGTTCATCCCTGCTAACCTCCCCCCCCCCGAGTTTCCAATAGCACACTACAATTTATACATTGGAAGGCCATACAATACAAGTTCAGGTCTGGAAGAGCCAGACCCCATTTAATCAGCCTTCACCTCAACTTTTTCCAAGTAACCCTGACTCCCCTGAGGCCTATATAAAATAGTGGTAGCTTTGTAATAGAATGGTGGAGCTTCAATAGCTGGTAGATAAGGTGCAGTTAAGATTTCTGTCAACATTGCGTCTTTTGTGGAATAATCAGATGTGCAACTATTACACCTTGGATGATGTAGACGCACTGATTGATTCAATTGAAAGAGGGGCAATTCCTATGTTTTTAATCCCAGAATCTTTGAACCCTAGAAGTAATGGTCTGCAAGGAGTGGCAAGGGTAGAAGGGTGGAGTCACACAGTTGGTAACATTGAGATAGTGTCATTTGCACCTCTCTGGATGGTCTTAACATTTGGTATGCCTACAAATATAGGGAGGGTTCCCCAGGGTGGGGTCAAGGGAAGGGTGTGGGTAAGGGCATTGGGTGGGGGCAGTGAGAGATATAAAACGGTCCTCAGTTTTATCATGGTATGGCTCATTTCAAGATTAGGTCTCTGCTATGCTTCAAGATGAGGAGGTCGAAACCTGTTGAAATCAAAGGTGGTGGGGGGTAAGGAGTAGTATTTTATTACCTGGAAAGCAAATAGTCTCAGTTCTAGAAAGAGGCAGAGGTTGGTCCTTTGATATTTTGAGGAGAGTTTCATCCACATTAAGATTTTGCAGGAGACCCACCGTACTCCAATTGAGAGTAAAGCTCTCTTTGCTAAATTTATGTGGCTAGAGAGTTATAGGGCCAGATGTACAAACCTTCCATTTTGTCAGTTACAAATTGTGTTGTTTTGCGACTCGCCATTTGCGACCCGCAAATTTGAATTTACAACAGTGTCTCAGACACTGTTTGCGATTCCCAATTGGGTCGCAAATGACCCTCCTCATTAATATTCATGAGGCAGGTCATAATGTGCGACCCCATTGGGAATGGCCAGCACTCACAGGGATGGCGACCCACTGGGGTCAGCAGACCACCATGTCTTTGTGACTGCTTTTTAAATAAAGCAATTTGTTTTTTTAAATGCAGCCCGTTTTCCTTAAAGGAAAAGAAAAATGATCTGTGGGAACACTCCCTTCTCTTAAAAAATATTTTTGCTGCCAGTCACAAAGAGGAAAGGGTTGAGTTTGCGAGTGGCTTACAACCATTTTGAAATAGGTGGTAAACTGCAAGTGTTTTCCAACCGCAATTGTGGTCGCAACACAATTGTATATAGAAGTGCGACTCACTACTAGGAAGGGATGCCCTAGGCAAAATAGGGTTTGTACATTGCACAGACCTATTTTTTGGTGGCAAATGGGCCCATTTCCCATTTGCAAAACCAAAGGGGATGATGGACGGAGTGTTGAACATTTCAAGCACTCACTCCCAGTCAACTCATCTGGGTTTAATCCATCAGAATTCTTTAGCTCACTCCGCCACCCCACTTCAGACATGGCCATATGCAAATCAGTCTGACCCTGTTCCTTATGGGAACAGTCCAGTCCGAACTGCCTAACCATGTCTTCCCTGGACCAGAAACAAGCATTCTGGGACCAGTTTCTGGCTAATCAGCTGTCTTCAGCCAGGCTAGCTTGTATCCTGTGGCAAAGTGAGCAAGGGAGCCACGTCTGGGCATAACCTGCCAACTTAGGGCGAACAAAGCAAAACCTAAGGGGATGATGGACGTAGTGTTGAACATTGCAAGCACTCACCCCCAGTCAACTGATCTGGGTTTAATACATCATCATTGTTTAGCTCACTCCGCCACCCCAGTTCAGACATGGCCATATGCAATCAGTCTGACCCTGTGCCTCATGGGAACAGTCAAGCAGGAACTGCCAAGCCAAGTCTTCCCTGGACAGGAATCAAGCATCCTGGGACCGGTTTCAGGCTAATCAGCCATCATCAGCCAGGCTAGTTTGAATCCAGTGGCAAAGTGAGCAAGGGACCCAGGTCTGGGCAAACCCTGTCAACTTAGGGTGAACAAAGCAAAACCAAAAGGGATGATGGACGGAGTGTTGAACATTGCAAGCACTTGCCCCCAGTCATCTGATCTGGGTTTAATCCATCATCATTCTTTAGCTCACTCCACCACCCTAGTTCAGACATGGCCATATGCAAATCAGTCTGACCCTGTGCATCATGGGAACAGTCCAGCCCAAACTGCCAAGCCATGTCTTCCCTGGACAGGAAACAAGCATCCAAGGACTGGATTCTGGCTAATCAACCGACATCAGCCAGGCTAGCTTGAATCCAGTGGTCAAAGTGAGCAAGGGACCCAGGTCTGGGCATACCCTATCAACTTAGGGTGAACAAAGCAAAACCGAAGGGGATGATGGACGGAGTGTTGAACATTGCAAGCACTTAGCCCCAGTAAACCGATCTGGGTTGAATCCATCATCATTCGGGGAGGAGGGGGTGGGAGTGGGGATGATGGGGCGGCTATGGGCTAATGTCTTGCTAGTACCGCGCGCATAATCTCTGCAACTATGTGAATTGCTCTGATTCCCAAATGGGTCTGTGTTTGATTTTGATTTTGATACATGTGCCCGGATGGGCCCTGACGACCTGAACGGAATGTATATGCCTGTGTTCTCACTGATGCCGAGTTTGTGGGGGAGGGGAAGTCTTTGTTATTCCTGAATTTTATTGAAGTTTTTATTTGTTAAGTATTTCCCCCCCAAAAAAAAGTGATCATGTACTTTCACCTGGCTGTATAAATGGCATGTTTATCGCTTTACCATGACTACGGAGTCCGTGTTTCTGATATCATACTGCCGCCCGACCCCCGGGATGTGGGCTGAATGGCTGTGTCCTGTTGGTTAACATCCAGGTCTTCGGATCGAGGATGAGCCACGTACTGGTTTACTCCGATGTATGTCCTTGCATCACAATCAAAATAAAGTATTTAAAATAAAAAAAAAGTATGTTTTAAATGTCTAAGCATCATGTGCAGAATATATAAATCTATGTTATTTGCATTCTGGAAGTTGTAGTACTTTTAATCACATTATAAACAGGAGTAGTGTGGTCACAAAAAAAAGATCAGAAAATATTCTGCACCTGTATATGCATTACACAGTAGTAATACTTGTTGGGTATGTATTAGGAAGTGTTTGTCAATGTGGTGTTTTACTTGTATGACGGGTTTGCATATGCTTAGATGTGAGATATGTTTTTTTGTGTTGCAGTTAGTTATATGTACAGTGGGACTCCTGAGTTTATTTAAAGATGCAGAGAACTATATATTTTATGAAAGATTGCTTGAAGGTGCATATCTATTATGAAATCACATATATGTGTAAAAACTCATGTATATGGTGAGGGTATTGTATTTCTTTAAACATGCTCTGATTACAATTGAAGCGAGATTATAAAAAAAAAATAAAAAAAAAAATAGAAGAGATTGTGCTAAAAAAAAAAATCAACAATGGATTCACCTCCATCAAGGATTTTAAATTGTTTTTCAACATGGAATTGTAGAAAAAAACACTCTTGCTTCTCTTTGGCCAAATGCAAGAAGTTAGGAGGATGTGTCCATTACAGAAGTAAAGCTTAAACCTTTGAGGTTTAATTTCTGTGAAATTATCCTCAGGGCCATAATGGAACCTCACCTGTGTAATCATCCAAGAAGAGTCCATCGTTTTTATTTCAAAGGGGACGGAGTCTGCACAGCTCCCATCCCGGAGCCTACCATCGCACCAGGGAACCCATCCCCTGGGACCTTACGTTAACATAGGTGGGTGCCCCAATGCCCAAGTTTCCCTGCCCACACCTGTGCAAGCAAGGAAACTGCTATGTCCTGGGGAAGAAGGCTCCCATAACACAGCAAGCGGTTCGTCCCGAGGGATGGTGTCCATAAGACCATTAAAGGCTCAGGGAGGGGGGCCATACAGCTACCCTCCCATTAAAAAACTACATTGAGCCCAGGATTGGGATCTCATGGTAAAATTTGGCTTGGGGATAGGGGATTTATGCCCCTCCCCATATTTATTAAGTTGACCCCGGGAGATGAAGTCCCTGGGGCCAAATCCAGCTCAGAGGGTGGGGCAGTGTGCCCCTTCCTTATAATACTTATATAAATATATATATATAAATATATATATATATATATATATTACCTACTGGCGGTCGCCAGTAGGTATATATAGTTAGGATTTTTTCTCTATGGGATTTTTGAAAATTCTATGTCTAATAACTTTTGCGTTTGTGGACGGAATAGGCTGAAATTTTCAGGAAAATGGAACATTTTGTTTCTGAGCAGCCCCTAAAAATTTGGGGGGGGTTCGTCAAGGGGGGGCCGAGAAAAAAGGGGGGTCCCAAAACGTGTTTTTAACATTGAGTTTCCCATAGGGCGGTTGGCCTCACTTTTAGCTCGAACGGCTGAATGGATTTGCACGAAACTTGGCAAAATTGTAGGGACTGGTAGCCCGATGTGCCTTTTGTAGGTCTCAATATATGTGCTTCAGTGGATTTTGAGAAATTAACGTTCAAAACAAGATATATATCTGTAACAGCGGACCGGGCAGCGCTCCGCTACGCGTACTTTTCGCGCAACGGAGCTTTGTGAAGCGAAGCTGATTGGTTCTCCGGCGTCTGTCAACATTCCAAACAGTCCGTAGCGGCCGCCATCTTGTCTCTCGGTAGGATCGAGAGACAAGAGGAGGCCAAAGCGAAGGGGCAAATGACCATAAGGGGGCATAGTAGATCCTCGCTGACCCTCTAGGTTTGATGTGGAGGTTTTAAAAGGGTCCCGCGGGGCAAAAAAAAAAAATAATAATAAGAAGAATCGAACGGCTGAATGGATTTGCACGAAACTTGGCAAAATTGTAGGGACTGGTAGCCCGATGTGCCTTTTGTAGGTCTCAATATATGTGCTTCAGTGGATTTTGAGAAATTAACGTTCAAAAAAAGATATATATCTGTAACAGCGGACCGGGCAGCGCTCCGCTACGCGTACTTTTCGCGCAACAGAGCTTTGTGAAGCAAAGCTGATTGGTTCTCCGGCGTCTGTCAACATTCCAAACAGTCCGTAGCGGCCGCCATCTTGTCTCTCGGTAGGATCGAGAGACAAGAGGAGGCCAAAGCGAAGGGGCAAATGACCATAAGGGGGCATAGTAGATCCTCCTTGACCTCTTAGGTTTGATGTGGAGGTTTTAAAAGGGCCCCGCGGGGCAAAATAAAAAGAATAATAATAATCGAACGGCTGAATGGATTTGCACGAAACTTGGCAAAATTGTAGGGACTGGTAGCTCGATGTGCCTTTGCTAGGTCTCAATATATGTGCTTCAGTGGATTTTGAGAAATTAACGTTCAAAAACAAGATATATATCTGTAACAGCGCTCCGCTTCGCGGAGATAAAATTATATCTGTATTACCTAGCTGTTGCTAACACCAGTTAGCGACGGCTAGTAGGAGATAGCGACCATCTTGGGCCCCACTTTGCATGTGAGTGATATTTATCACTAATGACATGCAAAGTGGGCGTGCCAAGATGTTAGCGACTGGAAACAGTCGCTAACATCGCTATCTCCTATTATCAACTTTTGGAAATATTCGAGATAAGCGCGAATATCTCCAAAAAGTAGCACCTGCCCTGAGCAGTTCTTAGCCATGTTATCCAATGGGAGGTGGATAACATGGCTAAGAGCATTAGCTCGGTAATGCATGAATATCGCTGAGTTTTCAGCGATATTAATGCATTGCGGTCGTTTATTATCGTATTTGCGATAAACCTTGATAATAGCAAGGTTTATCTGCGATAATTTCTGATGATGCTTAGCGGTAAAAAAATCGTTGCTAAGCATCGTTAGGGATAAATATCGCTTAACTTTGGTAATATGCCCCAACGTCTGTTAACGTTCGATTCGAAGGAAATCAGGAAGTGTTGAAAAACATTGTCTGCGCCATCTTGTCTTTTTTCAAATGCCACACTTTTGTCATGCACGGCAGCCATTTTAGATGCCTTGACCAGACCCACTCTCTGCACGCTGTCGATCCTTAGCATGGCTCCCCACCCTCGCAAGCATCTCCCCCAGGCAGTGGTCACCCCCGCTTTCTGTCTTATGCATGGGTAATAAACCTCCCCCCATCTGCGCTGCTCTTCCCTGAGAATCACACCCTGTGCCCGCCCGACACCTCCCTTTCGCCCTATTCACTACCGCACCCTCTGACACTCCTCTTCCTCTGTGTCCGATTGTCCAGGCCGTTCCTAGGCTATCAGCTAGCCCTGCAGATGTAGTTTATGGCCCCAGCTGTAAAGAATCACCCCTCTTCAAAGGAGTTATAGTAGATCAAGGCCCACACTCGATGAGATTCGTCACAGCAGAAGCGTTCCTATTATCTGAAAACCATCCTGTATTGTGATTGGGGAGGGGACCGAGCCTGAAGCGGAAGATTCCAGGGATGACTCTTTGTACATCAAAGTTTTTACAATTATGTGTCACATTAAAAATATATAGCACTCCGACAAAGTAGTAAGATTATAAAACTTTAATAATTTATAAATATATACAAGAAAACAAAAATAGTAATAACATATAAACATTTTTAGGGAAAAACAACGAAGTAGCGGTCGGCTGTGCGAATAGTCCCAACGCAGCACAACGTCCAGATTTCCGGCGTGGGGCGTCGCGGGGGTGGGTCATCAGTAGCAAACTGTTGTGCGAATAGTTCCAAGGCAGCAGAACGCGCTGAAATCTAGATGACACGAAAGTGATGTCTAGTAAGTTGCCACCCAGCAAATAACGGCGTGGGGCGTCGCGGGGGGTGGGTCATCAGTAGCAAACTGTTGTGCGAATAGTTCCAAGGCAGCAGAACGATGGCACCAAGGTGATGTCCAGTAAGTTGCCGCACTGGTTTTGGTATCCTACAATGCTGCTCCGAATAACGGTGTGGGGCGCCCCGGGGGAGGCGGCGTGAACGGGCTTCTCCAGGTGGAGTGTCATCTGTTGTAGTGGGGAGCCCCTTTACCGTTTCAGTTGCCATTCCGTCCGTTTTTGGTCCACTGTGTCAAAAGCCGCAATTCAGCTGAGTTGCACCCACTCTTGCGGTGCAGCGATAGGCGGCTGTCACAGGACTCTCAAAATGGCGGCAGGCTCTTTCCTTTTTGGGCCTGGTCCACTGAAATGGCCCTGGGACACCTTGGAAATCGGACGCTTGTCTGCTAGGTCTTGGACCCCATTCTCGAAAGCGTCCCCTCCGCCTTGAGGATTTATCAAAAGTTTTGGGGGCCCCCGACTCCTGTAGGCTTCTGGTGGGGAGCGGTTGCCATGATTGCTCGCGGAATGACCACGACGGAGCTACGAGATGGTGGTGCTCTCATGCTGACGCCAGCTTCAGTCTGAAACATCCAGAAACAAGGTGGGGCTTTCATCGTTTGGGAAAAAAAAAAAGTTTTCATCCAATGAAAAGTGTTGTTTTTAGGTCATATGATCAAGCCTTCCATCATTAGGAAACCAAAAGTAAAATGAACCAATGAAAAGTTTTATAAACAAGTCACATGACCTGTTATGCGGCATAGGGTATAAAATGCGGAGAAAATACGTTGGCACGTGAGGCGGCGTCAGTAGCGGACCGATGTGCGAATAGGCCGAAGGCAACACAACGCGCCAAGATCCGGATGGCACCGAGGTGGTGTCCAGCAAGTTGCAGCACTGGTGTGGCCATCCTATAATGCTGAAAGTCGGCGTGGGGCGCCCCGTTGGCCTGTGAGTTTGCGTCAGTAGCGGACCGATGTGCGAATAGGCCGAAGGCAGCACAACGCGCCAAGATCCGGATGGCACCGAGGTGGTGTCTAGTAAGTTGCCGCACTGGTGTGGCCATCCTACAATGTTGAAAGTCGGCGTGGGGCGCCCCGTTGGCCTGTGAGATGGCGGCAGTAGCGGACCGATGTGCGAATGGGGCCAAAGGCAGCGCAACAATATTTTCGGAATAGAAGACACCACAAGGTGCTGAGATGCCAAGATCCGGATGGCACCGAGGTGGTGTCTAGCAAGTTGTGGCACTGGTGTGGCCATCCTACAATGGTAAAAGTCGGCGTGGGGCGCCCTGTTGGCCTGTGAGATGGTGTCAGTAGCGGACTGATGTGCGAATGGGGCCAAAGGCAGCGCAACAATATTTTCTGAAGAGAATACACCACAAGGCGCTGAGATGCCAAGATCCGGATGGCACCGAGGTGATGTCTAAGTTGCGGACCGATGTGCGAATGGGGTCAAAGGCAGCGCAACAATATTTTCTGTATGGAAGATACCACTAGGCGTTGAGATGCCAAGATCCGGATGGTACCGAGGTGATGTCTAGCAAGTTGCTGTACTGGTGTGGTCATCCTACAATGCTGAAACTCGGCGTGGGGCGCCCGATTAGTCTGTGAGATGGCGTCAGTAGCGGACCGATGTGCGAATAGGCCGAAGGCAGCACAACGCGCCAAGATCCGGATGTCACCGTGGTGGTTTCATAGTTGAGAGGCACTTCATCTGCAGTGGGGCGCCGAGATCCGGATGGCACCGAGGTGATGTCTAGCAAGTTGCTGTACTGGTGTGGCCATCCTACAATGCTGATAGTCGGCGTGGGGCGCCCCGTTGGCCTGTGAGATGGCGTCAGTAGCGGACCGATGTGCGAATGGGGCCAAAGGCAGCGCAACAATATTTTCTGATTTGAAGACACCACAAGGCGCTGAGATGCAAGATCCGGATGGCACCGAGGTGGTGTCTAGCAAGTTGTGGCACTGGTGTGGCCATCCTACAATGGTAAAAGTCGGCGTGGGGCGCCCTGTTGGCCTGTGAGATGGTGTCAGTAGTGAACCGATGTGCGAATGGGGACAAAGGCAGCGCAACAATATTTTCTGACTGACACCACAAGGCGCTGAGATGCCAAGATCCGGATGGCACCGAGGTGATGTCTAGGAAGTTGCTGTACTGGTGTGGCCATCCTACAATGGTAAAAGTCGGCGTGGGGCGCCCTGTTGGCCTGTGAGATGGTGTCAGTTGCAGACCGATGTGCGAATGGGGCCAAAGGCAACGCAACAATATTTTCTACAATATTTTCGGAATAGAAGACACCACAAGGCGCTGAGATGCCAAGATCCGGATGGCACCGAGGTGATGTCTAGCAAGTTGCTGTACTGGTGTGGCCATCCTACAATGGTAAAAGTCGGCGTGGGGCGCCCTATTGGCCTGTGAGATGGTGTCAGTTGCGGACCGATGTGCAAATGGGGACAAAGGCAGCGCAACAATATTTTCTGTATGGAAGATACCACTAGGCGTTGAGATGCCAAGATCCGGATGGCACCGAGGTGATGTCTAGCAAGTTGCTGTACTGGTGTGGTCATCCTACAATGCTGAAACTCGGCGTGGGGCGCCCCATTAGCCTGTGAGATGGCGTCAGTAGCGGACCGATGTGTGAATGGGGCAAAGGTAGCGCAAGAATATTTTCTGAAGAGGAGACACTACAAGGGGCTGAGATTCGGTTACCACCGAGGTGATGTCTAGCAAGTTGCCGCACTGGTGTGGCCATCCTACAATACTGCTCCGAATAACGGCGTGGGGTGCCCGAAGGGGGGGGGGGAGGCGGCGTGAACGGGCCTTCCCAGGTGGAGGCTCGTCTGCTGTAGTGGGGCGCCCCTTTACCGTTTCAGTTGCCATTCAGCTGAGTTTCGGCTGCTCTTGATGCTACAGCGACAGGCGGCTGCAACAGGACTCTCAAAATGGTGGCCTGTTCTTTGGATTTGGGCCTGGTCCACTAAAATGGCCCTGGGACACCTTAGAACTCGGACGCTCGATTTTTTTTTCCTTTCCTGTACATGCAAAAAAAGGTAAATGTCCGGTACGTTACACGCTTCATCTGCCACGATGAACTCTCCAGAGGAACCGAAAAAAAATATAGTTATGGTAACTATACCATGCATCGTCATATGGAGAGGTGGCACCAATTAATTATAGTGCTGCATAAAAGAGAGATTTGGAGGAGAACCCCTGACCTGCTAGTACATTGATCAAAGAAGTGGCACTGACAGCATCAGAGGTAAGGGAAACGGTTCCAAATATTTAGAAGAACTTTGGAAAGATTAAAATGACATGTTTAGATTGTGGCAAATTAATTTCATGTGGACAGATGAGTGTTACTCTAATAAATACAGCATATGAACATCATCATAGTCGAGGGTTGGTAGAGACATTTTGACTATATCCTGGACCTGCCCGTCCTCGCCCAAAATGGCGCCGGAATAAATGGGACTCGTAACTCCTTGTTGTGTACTGGTTGCAGAACCTTGAAATCACGAGATACGTATGCAGTTTTGAAGCACATGGCGGGCGGGGACGAGAATTGATTGAATATTTCGACATCCCTATTGATATTAAGTTCTGATGTGTTATTGATTACTGTACTATTGAAAGTTCGAATTAACGTCACCCATGGTACTTGCCCGCAAATGTATATGTAGATAATTTTATTGTAACTGGCCCTGTCGTATTTTAATTATAAAATGTACGTCCACCGATTCCGTAACTGTTAGACACCTTAGTTCTTGCAACCTAATGGCCCGCCCGTTACGTTCCTCTACAGTGTAAATGTCTACTCATCATATACGATTACAGTTTGCTCCGTGGCCGGCCCACGTGGTTATAGGCTCGTATTTGTATAATGAAATTTTCACAATAAAGGTTTTTAAAAGAAAACATGGTAGTAGTATATACATTGGTAAAGTTTTTAATAATAGTCACTGTTTTAGAATCATTAAAAGGCAAGTGAAATAAAGCAGACCAATTACATGAAGGGTAAAAGGTATAATACGAAGGAACGCAGTAAAGATAAATGGTCAAGGGCTGTTGTGTTTTCTACTCCTGCAACATAAAGTGATCGATAAGAATCTCATATTCAGGCGTATCGGCGACTAAGACAGCAGGTCGACCCTCTTTTGCTCAACGGCTCCGTCATGGGACGAAGAAACGCTCTTTTTCTCGAAAAAAGAATATATTTTACTTGCAGGACAGTTGTAAATTTTCCGGGAAAGTACATTAGCCTGGAACATTATAACATATATTTAAGAAAAAATAATGTTCGGAAGTAATAAAAAGCGTAATTTTTAGGTCATATGACCAAGCCTTTCATCATTAGAATAAGAAAAGTAAAATTAACCAATGAAAAGTTTTATTAACAAGTCACATGACTTGTGATGCTTACGTTACGCGCTGCGCGCCCCGGATGACTTCCGGATGCGCTAACGCGGCGCGTCATATGACGCATTACGCGACAACGCAGGTCCAGAATATAGTCAAAATGTCTCCACCAACCAGCGGTCGGAACACAACCCCTTTCAGCAGGCTAAATAGTTCTGTTAAATGACAACAGAAGGGACAGGCAACAAGAACCATCAGTCAAAGAGGGGAGGGCTAGTTCTTCTCTACCGGGTTACATTGGGGCGCTACCGGAACTGATCGAATTGGTAGTCTACAGTGTTTCTGGATGTTTCAGACTGAAGCTGGGGTTAGCATGAGAGCAGCACCATTTCGTAGCTCCGTCGTGGCCATCCGCAACCAATCATGGCAGCCGCTCTTTATCGTTATTTTGGGCGGGGCGGGTGGCGGAGCCGAGCTGTTTTGCAGCCATCATTGTGTGGAGTTCAGTTCATCTCACTAGTTTTGTATTTGTCATGAGGGGTTGTTCCTAATGTTTCTATTTTAGCGAGGTCAAAAAGAGATCCCATTAGTGGCCTACTGATTTTGCTCGATTCCTTTTCTTTTTTTTTTTACACGATTTTTCGTTATCTGCAAAGACTAAACAGAGTATTGCGACTCTGTGTTTGTTTGTAAATAGAGAATGAACCAAAGAGAACCAATTCTAAAACAGTAAATACTTGGATAACAATCAATCAAATGGAGAGAGAAGCAGGCACGACGTATTACAACGGGGGCAAAGGCCTGCGTTAACTGCTCTTCACTATGTGCAAAGAGAGAGTATTCCTAATAGAAATGAGGGGGGGGGGCACCATTCAAAGCAGATCAGTGTGCATAAACACGAAAATGTTTTCACTTACCACGTACTTGACATTCGACAGCTTATGATATTTGCTATTAAAAAACCATTGAAATTCACTGAAAAAACCATAGGTTATAGACCATATATAGTTAGGAATTAGCATTTACAAAACCTTGAAAATTCACTGAAAAAACCATAGGTTATAGACCATATATAGTTAGGAATTAGCATTTAAAAAACCTTATTTTACTCACACAAAACCATTGAAATTCCATATATAGTTAGTTGCACTAACTATATATCGCGCACCCGCAATCCACTGCTGATCATGTCACATATTACATCATTCATGACATGGTCAGTGACATCACTGATGACATCACTGATGACATCTCAAATGACATCACTGATGACATCACTGATGACATCTCAAATGACATCACTGATGACATCACTGATGACATCTCAAATGACATCACTGATGACATCACTGATGACATCTCATTTGACATTACTGATCACATCACTGATGACATCATTCATGTGATAATACGATGAACCTCTTCAGACTCTAATATAACCTTAGATACACTCAGTGTAAACAGACACTCATAGACTGTCACTCATCCATGGAGTTACTCAGACACTTAGTCAGTCATGCAAAGAATCAATCACACCTCCATTTCCTCAACTATACAGTTATACACACCTTACTTATTCAAACATATACTAAAACATATTTACTCACTTATACAATCCTGGATACAAGTTCACAATGATCCATACAGCCACTCACACATTCACTGGCTCTTATGCACAGTTATTTATATATGTCAACTCTCACATGTACTGTGTTTTACATATGTACTTACTTTGACATGTAGCACTGAGATATCCATTCACTCACCAATACACTCATGCACACAGTCAACCGCCCATACAGCTGTTTCCACATGCACTTTTGAACCCATACATCTAGTCAATCAACTGCTCACACATCTATGCAGAGAGTCATACACCTCCCAGCCACCCACACACACACTCAGTCTCCCATACAAATGCTTGGGCAACCAATCAATAACCCATACAGTTAATCATATAGCTAATGATCAACACATGCAGCAGTTTACAGAACAACAGACATAATGATGCACAAATTAAGACAGTTTAGTCACTAACCCATGCACTCAGTGAGACACATTTAATCAGTCACTCATACAGTCAGCCATGCCCCTACTAAATCCTTCATCAAGACACTTGTTAGACGGCCATAATGATAGTCAATACATAAGAATGCGCAATGCCGACAATAGAGCCCTGTATGGGCAGGACCTAAGACTCCACTTTAAATACAAGTAATGGCCTACTTAGCAGAATGACAATGACAAATATGAATTTCATACTATGAAAAAGAATGATTATTAAAATATTTTTTTTTAGAAAAATACCAAAAGGTTCAAAGTTTCAGAATTATGGATGATAAAACAATCTGCATTCCAATACTGTGTATCACAATTACATCAAAGGTCATCCCAAGTGTACTGATAACTCCTCGTGCATATTCAACCCATGTGGGATTTTACATTGCAAGTCAATTATATACCTGGATTCCAAGCGTCGTAATTTTAAAAGGCGATCCCCCCCTCTGATGTTTGCAGGAACACTATCGAGACATATGTAAACCAACAGATCCCTGTTGCTATTGTGCTTTTTCTCGAAGTGCCTGGCTACAGGGTAAGAGGCATCCTTATTAGCAATCGCACGCATGTGCTCTAAAATTCTAAGTTTCACAGCATTGGCCGTGCTGCCTATATATTTCAGGACGCAAGGACATATAAGACAGTATATGGCATAAGGTGTTGAGCAAGTCAGAAACTTAGTGATGCGTTTGGGGATTGCCAGGCCAGGTATTTTATATGTAAGCGTCCGCTTACTATATTTACATGCCTTGCACTTACCACAAGGATAAAAACCGTTAAGAACCGGCATCTTAGGAGTCAAAACTTGGGGCTAGAAATGACTGGAGACTAGATGGTCACTAAGAGATCTGGCCTTTCTGTAGGTGACTAGGGGGTTGGGGGGCAAATCTGCCTTGATGGTGTTATCTGTCAATAAGATATTCCAGTTTTTTCTAAATATCTTCTTGATTTGCCCAGCATTCTCAGAGTAGGTTGTGATGAGGCGAAACGTGCCATTACCGGTTTTGGTAGATTTTCTAGGCATTAATAGCTCTTGTCGCCTCAGCTTCTTGACTCGCTCATATGCATTGGTCAAGGTACCTTCACTGTAGCCCCTTACTCTAAATCTCTGTAGGCTAGACTTAGCTGCTTTCTCGTAGTCACACTCATTGGAATTATTCCTTCTTAACCTGAGCAATTCTCCATAGGGTATGCTCTCGATAAGAGGGCGTGGATGACTACTAGTAGCGAAAAGGGTGGAATTTCCAGCCGTCTCCTTCCTGTAAAGTTTGGTTTGTATTCTACCATCCTCATCAATGTATATTGTGAGATCTAGGTAATTCACAGATGTCTGGCTAATTTGTCCTGAAAATCTGAGATTCACATTGTTGTTATTCAGAGCATCGACAAAATTACCCGCTGTTTCTATGGGATTCTCTAGGATGATAAACAAATCGTCTATATAACGATGCCATCCTACAATTTTGTTGTTCCATTCTTGATTCTCATTACTCCAGGCTACTTGCTCCTCCCACCATCCCACGAAGAGATTCGCAAAACTGGGGGCGGAGCAAGCACCCATGGCAACGCCTGACAACTGTCTATACAACTGTTTGCCAAATAAGAATATGTTGTTATTAAGACTGAATGTCATAAATTCAAGTAACATCTTATTATGCTCATAGAATCTAAGTGGACGTTTTTCCAAAAAACTAGCCATAGCTGCGAGACCATCACCATGTGCTATACACGTGTATAGACTGGTGATGTCAAGTACAAGCATACAATACGTTTCTTTCCAGGTGATTTTATTGATGCAATTCAAGAAATGCTTAGTATCTCTTACATAAGAATCTAAGGACATGACTATGGGAGAAAGAAATGAGTCCACATAAATGGATAGGTTTTCTGTTAAGCTCCCATTGGAGGCCACAATTTGCCGGCCAGGAGGATTAAAATTGTCTTTATGTACCTTCGGGAGGTAGTAAAAAGTTGGAATGACAGGGCTCAGGCATCGTAGAAACAAGTATTCATCAGTGTTTAACATGTTCAAGTTATACCACTTTAAAATCATGTCATGATATTCTTTCACACTTTGATTATATACTTTTTCATGTACAGTCATGTAGGTGGTTGCATCACCCAACAGACGCAAGGCCTCTGTTTCGTATTGTGTCTTGGTAAGAAGGACAATATTGCCCCCCTTATCCGAAGGTTTACAAACCAGGCCTGAATCCTCACACAAAGTTTTTAATGCCTTCTGTTGTCGTTGAGTAAAATTGTCTTTTGAAGGCAAATGTTTATTAGTGTGTCTAAGCCTAGTGAGATCCCTCACAACGGCCTCTGAAAAAGTGTCAATGGCATCGGGACACATCATGGGCATGAAAGTAGAGACCGGTTTAAAAACACTGGCCCCCCCTTTCTGCTGGACATCCGCATTTACTAACATTTGAGTGTTGGTTACCTCACCGACACCTCCGATGTTAATTTCCTGATGCAAACCTTCAATCGCTCTTAGACCTCCCAAATCTCTGCACCTCAAAGCGGTGCTGTCTTGCTCATTTGCATTCCTCTCCCCATGGTAAGTATTGGCACTGTCAGTATTATCTGAATGGGGTTTAAGTTTGAAAAACTTATAAAGTTTTAATTTCCTGGCAAATTTAAAAACATCAATCCTAGTTTGAGCAAATTCAAAATTCCTTCTTGGGCAGAAGGATAAGCCCAATGTCAATATGGAATTCTCTTCTTTGGTCAGGACTTTATCCGTGAGATTGATGATTGTCAGGTTATCAATGGGGCTCAGTTCTTCTTCTTGCTGTAGAAGTTCCACTTGCTGCTGCGTGTGACAGGTGGGGACCCTGCTACGTTTCTTGCCGCAGCCCCCCCGCCGCGTTTTCCTTTTGCTGTTTGGTTGTCGGGGGATTTTCCCCTGCCACCCTCCAGCTGTTGTTTTCTCATGACATTGAACTCTACATGAAAAGAAGAAGAAGAACCTGCTTCATTACCATCCTCGCTCTCTGCTTCATCTGCAGTAGCCTCTGACTCTGAGGTTACGAGTTCGACAGTAGCTGGCTCGTTCATCTTGGTCTTCAATTGCTTTCTGGTGTTTTCGTATTTTTTTGCAAATGTAAGGACCCTGCCCATTTGATAATCTTTTTCATCCCTCTCGAATTTTTCCTCCTTTCGTTGTTTGATATTCTGCTCATATTTTTTCAGGCGTTTTTTTATTTGTTCTCGTTTATCTGCCAGAAGTCCCTGATCCTCCTCCTTTGATAATTCGTTTTCAAGATCCTTGATCTGAGACAGAGCCTTGTCTCTGTCGCTCCAGGCAAAGTGCACCAGTATAGCAAGGCTCCCCTTGCAAGATGCCGCCGTGTGTTCTGCCCACGCATCTAATAACAGGGGGTCGGGGTTTTCATACGCCGGGATGGTGTAAATCCTCAGACCTCTGGGGACCCGGTCTACGTCAATATAATTCTGCAGTGATGTTGCCTCCCACCACTTTCTGATCTCCCTTTCGTACAATTTGACAAAGCCCGATGGCGAAACGCGTCTTGTTGCTGTGAGTGTTCCGACATTAAAGATTCTTGTCTGGAACCACCCCTGCGTGTGCTGCATTCTTTTGGATTTAATATCCTGTGAATTTGGAGCTGCAATACGTCCGCGGGCACACCCCCGCTT
Organism: Lissotriton helveticus; assembly: GCF_964261635.1. Classification (NCBI taxonomy): domain Eukaryota; kingdom Metazoa; phylum Chordata; class Amphibia; order Caudata; family Salamandridae; genus Lissotriton; species Lissotriton helveticus. Next base: position 791,976,834 of record NC_136068.1, read on the forward strand.
TGTGTGCACCCGCTCGAGAGTGCGGTTGGTTGGTGTTCTGGAGCTGCTATATATATATATATACATAGATGCCTACGGGTAGCTGTGCGCGTAACAAATGTGTGATTCATTCATTCATTCATATATATATATATATATATATATATATATATATATATATATATATATATATATATATATATATTTATATGTCAAGAGAAACAACCTTTACAACGCAGTCATTACATCGCACTACCTTCACATAGCAGTCATTACATCGCAACATCCTTTACATAGCATGTCATTACAACGCAGTCTTTACATCGCAAGTCACTACAACACATGTCATTACAACGCATGTTACTACAATGCAGGCATTACATCGCAAGTCATTAATAACGCATTCCATTACAGAGCATACTACCCTTACACTATCTGACACTTACCCTACTGTTGCAGCCACTGGAGTTAGAATAGTAATTTTTACTCCTACACTATCCAACACTTACCATACTGTTGAACTCACTGGAGTTAGATTAGTAATTATTACACCTACACTATCCAACACTTACCCTACTGTTGCACTCACTGGAGTTAGAATAGTAATTATTACACCCATACTATCCAACACTTACCTTAAATGCGTTGTAATGGTATGCATTGTAATGGTATGCATTGTAAAGGTATAATGCGATGTATTGTAAAGGTTGTTTCAGAAAATGTGATGTAATGGCATGCGATGTAAAAGAATGCATTGGGAAGGATGTTGCGATGTAAAAACTGCGTTGTTAAAGGCATGCATTGTAAATGTATGCATTGTAACGTCATACATTCATATGTCAATGATGTATTCTACACACGATCTTCTGGTGTCTGGTTACTGACAAGGCCTTTCTTACTCACTCCTTAGTTTAAATGACATCCAAATATATATAATGCAAAAATTGAAGCGGGGAACTCTGAGTAGTTTCCAAGTTTAATGAGCTATAAGTTAGTTTATTTGTGAATACATTAATTTACTATTGATCCTCCATCTGGTATAATATTTGAGAAGGAACATTTTGTGAATTATCCCAGCATTTGTAGCTTACACACTTGGGAGAAGTGTGGCTCAATGGTTAGAGCAGGAAGACCTCGATGCAGAGCTCTGGCCAGGGACCAGGGTTTGATTCCCGCCTCGGCGGGTCTCGGGCTCATTAATTCCCCTGACCAGATATTCTCGCCTCAGTGCCTATTCTGATCATGAGTCCCACGCTGCAACTCTGGGTAGTAGATTGCTTAGTCTCCACAATGGCCCCCACAACGCGAGGGATGCCTGGTCTGCACCATGGGGGTGCCCAGGAGTGGACACTTCACAGGGAAAGCCAGGAAGGGTTCCCTTGCAGTATTTGTACAAGCGCCGGGAAACCCACTGTGGGTAGCTGTGCGCTATACAAGTACAAAAACATTTACATTTACACCAGTTGTATGTTACTCCTTATTCGAATCATATTTGTATTCCAAATATATTATTGATTATAAGCAAACATGAACAAAAGATATACATTCAAATAGTACTATAACTGAAAGGAGTAAATTCTATGCTTTAACAATATATCAAGATTAGCAATAACTTGTGAAGTGAAGTGAAGTGAAGTGAAGGAGTTTTGTAAAGCGCGGCTGCTGCCCAAGGGCGTCCAAGCGCTAAATAGAGGTAACAGAGCTCTGAGGAAAGACGGGGCGAGATCCAGGTGGGGAGCTAATTTCTGAAAAGATATGTTTTTAGCTCTTCACGGAAGGATGAAAGGATAGGATTGGACCTAAGTGAGAAGGGAAGGGAGTTCCATAATTTGGCAGCGTTGAGCATGAAGGACCTGCCTCCTGCTCTGGACCTTTTGACTCTGGGAACTGCAGCAAGGAATGCGTTCTCTGAGCGAAGTGACTTACCGGGACAGTAGGGAGTGAGAAGTGTGTGGTTAATCTCAGGTCTGGCTCTATGGAAGGCTTGGTGCGATATGCACAGGGTCTTGAATTTTATTCTATCCCTGACCGGGTGCCAGTGGAGTGACCTGATCCCTGGCTTAGCTGATTCTCTGCGAGGGATCTGGAGCAGCGTGCGAGCTGCACAGTTCTGCATGCGCTGAAGTTTCTGCAGCGCGTACTCAGGGGCTCCCAAGTAAAGGGCATTGTTGAAGTCGGGATTGAGTGAGGCCCTGAATAACAACCTTTTTAGCTTCCAAGGGCAGAATGGGCAGGATTTTTCTCAGCATTCGGATAATCCCGAAGCACGTTGCTGCTGTTTTTGTTGCCTGAGTATTAAAGGTGAGGGTTTTGTCCAGCCAAACTCCCAGACTTTTAATGTCCTCCTTCGGGGATGGAGGAGGGCCCACATTGAGGGGCCATAGCTGGTCCATGGGGGTGAGAATAGGGGGGCCGAGGAGCATTATCTCTGTCTTGTCACCATTGAGTTTTAATGAAGATGCTGTCATCCATCTCCTGACATCCTCCATGCAAGCTGCTAGGTTGGTCTGGGGGAGCCTGCTGTTCTTCTGTGCCAGAGAGACCACCAGCTGAGTGTCGTCCGAATACGAAATGATCTTGATACCGTATTGTCGGACGACCTCAGCAGCGGCCTCATGTACATATTGAACAGCGTGGGGCTTAGGGAGGAGCCTTGGGGTACCCCGCAGTTTAGAGGTCTGCTAGTGGAGCAGGAGTCGCCATCGAAGACCTGGAAGGTCCTTCCGCTCAGAAAGGAACCCAACCAGTCAAGAGTGTTTCCTGAGACCCCCAGATCGACTAGACGAGACAGCAGGGTTTTGTGGCATACCGTATCAAACGCGGCGCTTAGATCAAGGAGGACCACTGCCACTGACCCCTTGATCCAGGATCCTCCTGGATTCCTCCATCACGGCCAGAAGAGCAGTTTCTGTGCCGTGTTTTGGACGGAATCCTGTTTGGGTGGAGTCCAGTAGAAAATTCTCCTCGAGGAAATTGGTGAGGTGGAGATTAATGTGCTTCTCCAGAATTTTACTTGCCCAGGGCAACAGGGAGATTGGACGGTAGTTATTGGGGTCCGTAGGGTTGAGGTTTTTTTTTTTAGCAATGCTCTCACCATTGCCTGTTTCCAGGAGGGAGGAACCACTCCTGTTTGCATGGAGTTATTGAGTAGGTCCATGAGGGTGGGGAAAATGACTTGGTTAGCCATGTTCATCATCTGAGGGGGCACTGGGTCGAGAAGGGAGCCTGATTTTACCTGACGTGCAAGGGATTTGAGTGATTCCAGGTCTAGTAGTGGAAATTCATTCAGAGAAACTTGCGGAGGATGTTCTGTATCGCATGGGGGTGGTAGTATGACAGTAATAGTCTCTGAGATGGGGGCTGCGAAGGATAAGTATATTTTGTTGATTTTTTTAAAGAAAAATTCAGCCAGCTTGTTGCATCGAGCTATAGGGTTGTCGGTACGGGCCATGGGAGGGGAAATTTTGGAAAGACTTTTGACTACTTGGTATATTTCTCTTGGCTTACATCGAGCTGCCATAATTTTTTCTTTATAGTAGTTAGGTTGAGCTAAGTTTATTTCGCGTTTGTACACCCTAATGGCTTCCCTATACCTGTCTTTTTCGATGATAGCGTATCCTAGGTGCCACTTTCTTTACAGCTTTCTACACTGTCATTTTAGCTCCCTGAGCTTCTCCGAGTACCAGGGGGCAGTTTCTCGTGCTCTTTTTAGCCTGGTTTTCCTGGAGGGGAGGATAGTGTCGATGGAGTCCTCGATCCACTTGTTGAATGTCCTGCTGTCAGGTACAGGGCTTTTGGAAAGAGCGGGTTTGGAATTGGAAAGGAGGCTCGACCACTGTTCTAGCGGGAGTCTCGACCAGTTTCTCATCTTTCGTGAGATATGGGGAAGGGGGAGTGACTTTGCAAGTAGACCAGTTAAGGGGAATCAAAAAGTGATCAGTCCATGGGAGGTGGGTGATAGTGCCAACCGTGAGGTTGGGGCAATTGCTAAAGACTGGGACCTTTGTTATGAGTGGGGGACCTGATTAGTTGTTCTAATTGAATTGCGGCTAAGCTGGAAACTAGCTCGTTAGCGGTGCTGTCAGTACTGTTGTCAAAGTGAATATTGAAGTCTCCCAGCAACGTGAAGTTGGAGGAAGACATAGCAGATTCTGCCGCTCGCTAGGCTAGTGAGGAGTGGAAATGATTCAGTGGGCCTGGGGGGCGGTATACAAGTGCCCCTGTTAGACTGTCGTTAGGGGTGAGTTTGAAGCAGAAGGACATGCTTTCGCAGTCTGGGATTGGATCAAGGGTACAATGGCATTGGTATATAGATTTATGGATAATGGCAAGGCCTCCTCCTTTTCCGCGTGAGCGGTCCCTGCGAGCAATTTGGTATCCCGTTGGCAGGGCTTGAATCACATCTGGGTCACAATCTGGGGTTAACCAAGTTTCAGTTAGGAAGATGGCGCTCATCTAAGAGCAGGAAGATTTCTGCGCTATGTCTTGGTAGAGACCTGCAATTCAGGAGCAGTAAGGTGTAGTTTTGCTGGGCCGACCTGAGCCGAGCAGTTCGGAGGTTAGTGTTGCAGTGTAGACAGTAGGTGGGGAGGTTCAGAGGATGGTGTTGATGAAGGCAACTCTCCTCCGTGGGGGGTTTAAGTGTAAGAAGGGCAGCAGCGCTGTATTGAGTCTCAAGAGGGAGGCCAAGGGGATTGGCCCCTGTCCCCGTCCGGACGCGGACGGGCGCAGACGGGCTTGCTTTAGGCGCGCCTTCGGGGGCATGGCCTAGCTATGGTGGGTGTGGCCTGAGGTATCCCAGGTGATGGCGGCAAAAGTTAGATTGTATCCCGCAGCAGCGTACATACAATCTTGCATACATATATAAGAGAAAGACATGTGAGTCCTTATCTAAGAGAAATTAAAAGAAAGCAATTAATACATGCTCCTATAGGAACAATTAGATCAGAACAGTTTGAACATTATATTGCATTAAAAGCACTGATGTAGGAGTCAAGAGTACTTCATATGGTGGATGCATAGAAGAAATGCTATAAGGAAATAATAATTCCGAATATCCATGTCTATGAAAAATGACCTAGTCCCACCAAGCATGAACAGATATTAAACTGGATTGTATAAGATAATTTGGAAGAAAGCTACAGTATTTCATATCCAAAAAGGTTTCCATTCGTCTAATGGAGCCTCTAACTAAGGGTTCCATTTAGCCATTTGAGGAATAACAAGAGAGGTACTAGTATTTCGTTTTTTTATAAACTTTAGATGCTATGTGATCTGAACTACTAAAAATATTTATGCCTAAGTGCATATCAGACATTTAGGTATTTGATAAAAATTAGCCTTAGGACTAGAGTTACATAGGAGTTCATATTTTTAATAAACAAATTGGGGAAGATGGAATGTACATTGGAACTCATTAAGGGAGTAAAACATTTCTCAATGGCAAATATTACTTATGTAAAAAATGCCTGCAGCAATCCAAGAAATCCAAAAAGAAATAAGTTTGTTACATTCAAATTTTATAATTGTTCCAAAGTGGAACCTTTTTAGAGGAGCTCAGAGTAGATAAAAAGTGTTTGTCAAAGGATTAGAGAGCACGTTTTGTGCCATTTAGGATAGGTGAAAATGTACCAACTTTTTGGTGGCTATAGTTAAAAAAGTGGTTAGAGGAAAGGGAAATAGTAGAGCATGTTCTATCAGTTGTCATGTCACAGAATGTATAGGGCCATTAGGTTGAAACCATAATGCACTTTAAACAATGAGAAATTACCTGTGGTATTTCTGAAAATCAGGCAAGAAAATTGTCCCTTCTCTTTTGGTAACAAGCACAAATTAAAGAGTAATATGTTCAGGCTTATTGTTCCAAAGAAATTGATGTATTAACTTATATGGTGTTTTGTTAAATTGGGTGGGAAGCAAATAGGTAACATAGCCAAAGCATATATATTTTTGGGGGACCTATAACTATTTTAACTGTGTTTATTTGGCCCCACCACTTCAAGTGTAGGGTTGACCGTTTGGTCCGTTTTTCTTTAGTTTTACTGAGTACATTCGTACAATTTATGTTTGATGTAGTTTGAAAAATAAGACCAAATTTAAGAAAATAAGAGTTCTATAAAATGTTTATGTTTGCCATCATAGTCAGAGTACAAAAACATTTAAGAGAAACATTTTTTTATCCTTTAATTCAGTTTGTAGCCAGAAACATGAGCATATCTACTAATAATATATAAAATAACAAGAGCAGAGGTAGAAGGGTTAGAAACATAAAACAGAATATCATGGGCACTTGCTGAAAATTTCAAAACAATATCAGTATAATCTTTATTCATACAAGGAAAGCAGAAGAGGGATTCAATAACAGTACAAATAAAATAGGTAATAAGGACACACTTGTCTAGAAAATCTATATAAATTAAAAGCTGGAGAAAAACTACCATTAACATAAATAGTAGTAGCCAATGGCAGCATAATGTGTTTTAAACATATTCAAACAATTGGAGTAAAAATGGAAGCTTCCAATGTCTGAAAGAGAAACTGCCTGTACACTTTATCAAAAGCTTATTCTGCGACTAATGCTCTCAAACCAGTATGGTCCTTGAATTTATCAGCCAAAGAAACAATGTGACATAGCAGGCGAGTACATAGTGTGTGAAGAGCCTGACCTTTTTAAACCATGTTTGATCTGATTTGATATTAGAATTTCAAATGGGGTCAATCTGTTGCTCGATTTTGTTGCATAAATGTTACAGTCTTGGTTGATAAGGCTTATAAGACAACAATTAGGAATTAAAGTAGAGTCTTTATCTGGTTTGGGTAGAACAATAATAATGGCTTCCTCAAAAGAGCCACAAACAGTTGAAATTATTTGGAAATCATGAAGTAAAGAAAGTAGAGTGGTGGATAGCTGAATCTGATATAAATTGTAAAATTCTGCTGGAATGCTGTCAGGATCAGGGGACATTATGGAATTAAGTGATTTGACTGTTGAATATATTTCTTGGATTTCAATTTGGGTTTTATAAATGTAGCTAGTCTTTTGTAGAGCTCTGGGGCAATTGGTAATTCTTCAAAAAGTAGCAATGAATAGTATTTTGGAGAGCAGCAAGTTTGTCATAAAGGTTAGAGTAAAAATATTTAAAAATATGTTTTAATATTTTCTGCTTTCAGATGTTGAGTTCCATCTTATTTCCTAACTGCACAAATTGGGCTTCTGTCTTTTTCATACGTAATTAATTAGAAAAGCGTAAACCAGATTTGTTGGAATTAAAATAGTAGTTTGTTGTTACCATTGAGACTTGGAATGCTGCTCTTTTACATTTTAGGTTGTTGTACTCATACTTTACGGTTTGTCGCAGATATTTATGCATAGTAATTCAAGAAGAGATGAAAATTCTCTCTAGATCAACTCTTTGCTTCTCTCGAATAGATATATTAATATAGAATATTATATTTTCTTGTGCCATGAGAGATATGATTACACCTCTGTTGATTACATTAAATGCCTCCAAATGAGTGATTTTAGAAGTCTCATTTGGGTTATTATTCTTAAAATAGTAATTTATGGCAGTGGACAGTTTAGGGAATTAATTCTGGGAGTGTAAAGGTTGACTCAATTGAGGGTGTAGTTACCAATTTTAATTTGAGTATTTACAAATCTATCAACTGCATAATGGTGATGGTTTAACACTTGTATATGAGAGTGCTGTGAAGATAGAATGGTCACACCATTTTTGCAACACATAGCCCACACTCCATACACCTGCCATTATAAGTTTAGAGTAAACTGTTAAGAGTTTAACAATCCAACGGAGCCTGAAGGTAATGATTGCATTGAAATAGGATCATGTTGACCTAGATAGGTGATCTGGTCCTCAGGAGTGGAAAAGGATTCAGAAATATCATTTTTTTCATATACGCATTGCGGAGGAGTCAAAAAGCTCATGTTTGTATCCTCTATCTCTAAGTCTAGGTCTCAATTCTGAGAATCGTTGGTGAAACTCACAGTTTCTTTGACAAAGTCTTGATATGTACACTTTGCTGCCTTCTAGTAGCACAATTTTAATTTGTCAGTCAGCTTTTCTGATTTAAAAAAGATGATGCTGATGTAGAACCTTGAAGAGGATCTGTCTTGGGTTTGATTGATAGGGTTTACGATGAGAAGGGATACGATGCATTTTATCTGATTCAGACTTTTCAAGAAATTTCATGTTGAGAAGATTGGACAGGATAGACACCAGATAGAAATGACAAGTTTAGCCTTCAATATTTTATAGCACACTAAAAAATACAAATTGTATTAACCGTTTATGTTTTCTAAATCCAACAAAGTCTTTTCCATGGGTGAAATTTGACTAACTAAAAATGCCAGAGCAATAAGAACTTTGGTGTTATCCCTTATTTTTATTTCATTTTTGGAAGGCGGAGGATTAGCAGTTTGTTTACATTTTTTGACAATGAAGGAAATGGTAACGTTTACATATTGTGTATCGGACAGTGTGTGTAGCGATTCCATGAATAAAATATGAAATATTGGTAACAAAGGAATAAAATATCCATAATTATAATAGCCACTGTGAGAGATAAAGCATCATATCTGTCTGTGAAGTGTTGATGTAATATGTTGAGTTAAGCAATGTGCAATAGCTGTCAAAGATTGTTATCGAGGCAATCAACACAATACAGGAACTCATCCTTTTAATATTTCGGATGAAAAAGGGGGTATTTGTTAAAGCAAGGCAAAAAGAATTGTGGAATCAGTCAGTAAAACTAAATATCTCTTTAAGAGGAAGGTCAGGAGTGTTCCTTTGCTAGGAAGCAGGAGTGACTGAGGAAACAACCTCCTCCTGATAGGGCAGGCCCCTTAGTGATGTTGGTTATGTTGTTTGGCAAGTGCGATGATGGAGCTCACACAGCAGCGGCCATCTTGAGGCACGCACACTCAATCCTGATAATATTTTAAAAGTTGAGAAAACAATAACCACTAATAAAGTGTAGCAAGAAGTGGTGATTACATTTAAAGCACCCAATAGCATCAAATAGTTGTCGGCGCATATACATTAATGACAGACAAACCTACTTAAACAACTCTCGTCCACACTTATCTCACATTTGCAATTTGTGCCATCTGTGCCTTGTCAGCATTGACCTATACCACTTCTCTCCATACATCTCACTAAATTTTGCAGCGAGAGGCTTTACAGCAAGGTTTGAACTATATACATAGTATACATACATGAATGTATTCAGAGCCAGGTTTCTTATGTGCCTTTCTTTGTGTGCCCAATATACTTACAGAACGGAATTGGTTAAGAAGCACGGGCTAACAATATCGACCTTTTCAATTTTCTAGTGCCTCATTATCTCGGACAAATATCACATCCTGTTTACTTTCAGGTTTCTGAAAACCCTCTAAACCATTTTTCTTTCTTCTGAAAACGAAAAAGCAGCTACCATGATCTTTTCTGAGTTCATTGCAAGTCACAGGTTCTTATAATTTGTTCTGCTTTCAGTTGTTAAAGAAGCAAATACATGAGTAGGTGAATGGTTTTAGAATGCATCAGTACAGCAATAGTTGTAAAGGCTATTACTTCTTTAAGAGGAAATCTGCATTCTACGCAAAACATTGCTCCATCTGTAGCCAACAACTGCTGCAAACAACTTAGCTAAGAATGCCCTTTCTATTAACTGGATGTGGACCTCTGGCACAACCACTTCAGTACACTTCTGGACCAGAAAGAAGGACTGCAGTGCTGATGAAGCACTGCCGCTCTGATAGACTTCTGAATTGCTGTGCTTATCTCCTGCCTGCTGCCCTCTTGTTTGGGTCCCCGGAAGCTTGTTTCCTTCCCAGTGTAAGAATTGGCTTTTGTAGTCTGGTCTGCCCTGTTCCCATGATGCACTGGGCCAGGGACAGACTAATTTGCATACAGCCAGGTTCTGAAACTGGGATGGTGCAATGAGCTAAAAAACGGTGTTGGATCTAGCCCTGATCTCTTGACTGGGTGAGAGTATTCTGCTTAATTCAGAGACTCTGTTCCTCACCACCCCTTGTTGTAAATACTCTTGTTTGAGTGAGCATACTGGACCTGCATCTCTTGAACCCAGAACCCAGAGTGACTCCAGGGCAAGTTGGCTGGCCTCCTGTGAAGCTTCTGAGATATAATAGGCTTCCAACCATCATGCACCTGCTCCTGGACTATGCCATCTGTGAGTTTGCCCTGCAGTGCCACCCTAGTCCTGAACCCTTGGAAGGTGGCCTTAGATGCTTGCAAGCAGCAGTGATGCATCTTCACTGATGAGCAACACATCCCCGAGCAGAACTGATGCATAACCGTGGCGGCGTGGATTGGGCCTGACAAAAAATACCCGCATCACCTACCGCAGATCTCGGAATCAAAGCATAGTCCCAGTGGCGCAGCGTAACCACAGCCCAGGTTCTCGCATTTCTCATCGATGGCAGCCTCGACGAAGGTGCCAGAACCACAAATTGAGATATTCTGTTCAGCAGAGATAACTGGGTCCCTGTAGCCAGCCCACGTTAAATTGCAGTCGGACTGGACATGTTAATTTCTCCCTGTCCAATGTGCCTAGATATCCTCGTAGCACTTTGCAATTTTTGGTTCAATTTTTACCATCAATTTTAACATTCAATACCACCAATTTTACTAATTTGTTTTTGTGGGGTTGGTCTTGGTTTATTTATTAAAGATTACTCTATTTTTCTAACTCTGTCGTGGGGTCCTTTTGTGGTGTATTTTCACTGTTTTACTGTTTGAAATGTTACACAAATACTTTATACATTGCCTCTAAGTAAAGTCTGACTGCTTTGTGCCCAGATACCAAGCGGGTGAGATGTGGTTTGGGGAGAAACTATAGTGAAAGGAACATATTGCATCTCTAAAAGCAAGAGCGTTATCCTCAGTAATTGGGCTTATAAAATGTAATAAAGAAAAAAGTGAATTTGATAAGGATATGACGCTCAGGTTACTTCTTAGTAATCTTCATTACTCTTCTTCCCATCTCAATACTTACGATCCTTTCTGTTTCCTAGGGTTGCTTTAGCCGGATCCCTGTGATAGTTAAACATTTACAGAAAAGTAGCAAATGAAGAATCTCCTATTTGGTAAGAACCTGCTCGCTGGAGATAATTTCATCAGAAAATAAGAGCTATTACATTTTTTAAGAATTTCAATTGGGAATCAATATGCCAGTTTAAGAAAATTGGCACACTTAAAAGTGTCATCATTTGGGCGAGGGAGAAAGAAAGTAATGAAGATTACCATTAAGGAATATACATATTGCTAAGAGGTGTTGTCACCTACTGGTCACAGCTCTGTCCCAGTACTCCCTGGTGCATTGTGGTAAATGTAATGCAAGGCAGTCAATAACTTACAGTTCTTTGTGGCTGCTTGAGTTGAAGAACATCCAGTGCTGTTAACTCTTGACACCAGTGTATAATTCTTCTAAGTAGTTCAGAAAGGGAAAGAGCCATTTGGGGGGAGCATGACCTGCTGCCTAGTGTCTGCCGATAAGTGCCAAACATCACCCGCGTAAAACTCCTGGCTCCAGGAACTGATCACCAGCTCCCCAAGTGGCAGGAGCTTATATATACATTGCTAAGGAGTGGGTTGCACACTGATCATGGGCCTGACCCATCCTACTTTCTAGTGTTCCTTTGTCTTCTTTCCTTTGGAGGCTGGAGAAGTAAGGCCGGGCTGCCCCCACTCAATGTATTATAAACAACAATTGGCCTAGCCCACAGTACACCTAATCCTGGAAATACGACACTTAAAGGGATCCCAAAACTTTTCAATTCCCTAGAGTGTGTTCCCTATCACTTCTCAAAATGTTGTGGTGTACCAGAAAAAATGTCATAAAAACCATCATAACGTAAATCCCACCTAAGAATAACCAAGAAAAGTGTGAGAAAAGAGAGAGAGCACCTCACAGTAGTAACACCAAAGGGGTTGCTGGCTGGTACTCGCCAGCCTACCCACTTATCATCATAGGTTACTCTCTCTCCGTATAGAAGAAGAAAAGTGTGTATTCTCTTTTTGAAAGAATCTCAAATCCAATGCAGTAAAGAAAGATAGTAAAAACTTAAATCTAAGTGAACTATCAGTGCCTGGTGCTTCTATAAGTGCCCATTGGACCCCTGTGAGAATATGAAAGTGTAATTCTCACCGTTTAAAAACCGGTGAAGCTTACTGGCTTGACATGACTTTATTGAATGCTGTAAGCTTCCTCAATTAAAAATGCTTTTTGTCAAACCATAATTAACTCTATACTGCCAACATGTGTTATTGCTGAATCAGTACGCAACTTCTTCAGGGCTGTTGGGGGTTCCAATTTCACATGAGATTCACCTAAAACCTATGATGGTATAAAAAACATAAATATTGCCAGTTGTAACATCCATATGTCTCCCCGAAGGACATAATGTATTCAAACAGCTTCTAGCTGAAAGGTTTGCTCTGTAAAGTATACACAAACCCATCTTTACCAAGCGGTTGCGAAGTCTCCTCGTACCTGCAACCATCTTCACACTAGTGCACGCGTTCGTCTGATCACCTGCCCCTGTGGTGACTGCCCAATGTCTAGCCCTCTGCAAATGTATAAAAACAAGACATTTTGTATCAATCTTTTTTATCCTATTCAATAGTATAACCTTGTGGCAATCTAGATGGTTTTCCACGCCCATGCACAATGCTAAGCCGATCGTAAACGGAGTATTCAAACTCCCTACAAGCCCCCTTTCATTGCCAAGCCTTTAACAATCTGTGCATAACGACGTTAGATATGTAAATTATTTAAAACCACTAATCTGCCAATGCCCTCTCCTTGTGAGTGTGACTAAATAAAATGTCCCAGACTCCATTACCACACTGGGTCTGTGCACACTTCAAGGTTCTCGTCATCGCTAGTCCCCACCCGGGTCCTGTACATTCTTCAATAACTCCCAAAATGCGTGTCACAAGTCCATACCTTTAGAAGTTGAAAAACTTCAAGAAAGCACGCCTCGCTCTCCCGTTTTTACATTGCTTACCCCTGCCGCGTCCCACCGGCGTGTATGAAGCTCCGACAACGAGCTCACTCACCCGCGCGGCTTAAAGACGATCTTCACCCCGCCCATCTGACATTAAAACATCCAGTGTGGGTGTTCGTCAATCGTAAATGGGGTCCGTCTTAGAGTGGGGAAGGGACTACAAAGAGTCACAATAAAGTTTTAAATTGAATTGAATGGCTTTTCAACACATACAAAACATAGCCATATGTTCAATCCACACATTTCCAAATGTGAATGTATCCTTAATTCATAGCATCACAACAATTTTGTACATAAGAAGGACACCGCCCCTTCCCCTTATTATGCATAGAAATAATCTCTCTTCCCCAATCAGTCTTTTTTAGTTGTTATTATCTGGCAACCATGTATATTTGGCACCAAATAATGCGTTTTAGACATGGAAACCCAAAGTCTTCATACTTATATGTCTCTCACACATATCTTGTCCCTGGATCATTAGCTTTAACCCATTATGATGAAGAGAGGGGACCCTTAGAGTGTCAAGATACTGATGTCTATAATCAAATAGCTAGACATCCAACCTCTAGCCTCTGCTGATTCTATGCCTTTCAATAGAATCATTTAATCCAACCTGATCTACTCACTCTGAAAAAATCCATTTAGCTTCTTTCCTTGCCAAAATGGATTCAATATTGTGTGTTTCGCTCACCACTCTCTCAAGAACAGTCCATTTCAAGTCCCTGGGGTCATGTCATTTCTCATTAAAGTGTTGCACTAGTCGAGTTGTCAACTTCTTGACTTGGAGGCTGGACATTAACAGAGAATATAGTGAAGGAAGAATCGCCCTTTTTTGCTGGTCCTTCTTATTGGAGATGATTTTATCAGAAAAAATGAGTGTTTATGGGTTTTTTAAAATGTAGAATTATTGTGTCAGTCTGAGGAAGTCGACACACCTAAAGTGTCATTACTTGTGCGAAGGCATGAGAAGCAGAGTAATGAAGATTATCATTTAAGAATATAAGCTTTACCTCTCTGTTATACAGTTGAGGAATGAAACAATGTCAATAAATAATTGAATAGGTTAAAAATTCACTATGATCGACATGTAATTAAAAGAAAATATGTATTCCTTTGACGGTTTTGCCAATTTAACTACATTTCTCTGGTGCGCAGTCAAAGTATCAAATTTTTCATATCGACCTATACTAATATCTAGTTTTTAATATCGTAGGGACAGAATATGGAAGTCAAGAATATTGCTGACCAGAATATCGACCTAAAGGTAAGTAATATTGTTTTTTTTAATATCGAAGTAAGTTATATCGAAGTAAGCAATATTGTTAGAAAAAATATCGTTGTCAATAATATCAATACTTTTTTTAGTGTTATGTATTTTAATATGCATTTTATATGTATGTTTAACATTTTTAATGTATTTTCATTAGTTTTAAATTAATGTATTTAATGTTTAGAAATGTGTAAAATTTCTTAAGTAGATTTTGCGTTTTAGTATCAGAGCGGGTTGTGGGTTTATAGGGGAATAGGGTGGAAAGTAATTTTATTATAATTAATTAATTAATATGCTTTTATTTCGTGTTATTGATTATCAATGTATTGTTAATTAATTATGAATTGGTATTTAACTTTTATTAATTGGTTCATTTATAAGTATATTAACTATAATAAATGTATTTAAAATTTTTATTTATTGTTATTGTTAATTAATTTATTGTTAATTGATTATTAATTGGTAAATATTTTGCGGTAATTGATTAATTGGTAGTTAAATTAATAATGTCATTTTTTATGTGTAGAGGGTTGTGGGTTTATAGGGGAATAGGGTGTAATTTAATTATCGTTATTTTTTTCATATATTTTTATTTATTGTTATTTATTGTTAATTGATTGTTAAAATATTTTTCATTGCTAATTATTTTTAATTATTTGATAATTCGATTAATGGTGTTATTTTTTATGTTTAGTGTTTATGGGGCTATAGGGTGGGAATTAATTTACTGTTATTTAAGTAAATATGACTTTAATTGTATTGATATTTATTAATAATTTTTTGTTAATAAATTATTAGTTATTTATTTTACAAAAAATTATTTTACAAACAAATATTTAATTTATAAGTATGTTAATGTATCCCCCACGCTATCCTACATTTTCCACACTGTTACACTCACTGGAGTTGGTATAGTAATTTTAACCCCTACGCTAGCCAAAACTTTCCCTACTGTTGAACTCACTGGAGTGGGAATAATAATTTTTACCCCTACGCTATCCAACACTTTCCCTACTGTTGCACTCATTGGAGTAGGAATAGTCATTTTTACCCCTTTGCTATCCAACTCTTTCCCTACTGTTGCACTCACTGGAGTGGGAATAGTAATTTTTACACCTACGCTATCCACACTTTCCCTACTGTTGCACTCCCTGGAGTTGGAATAGTAATTTTAAACCCTAGGCTGTCCTACATTTTCCCTACTATTGCAAGGTTTGGTGTTGGAATAGTAATTTTATTCCCTCCGCTATAGAATATTCTTTGTATTATTTTAGCTAATGTAGTATATATTATATGTAGATGTTTAATGTATTTTTAAATAATATATATTACTTATAATTTTTTTTAATTTTTAAATATTTTTAACTATGTGTATTTTAATTATATGCATTATTTACTTTATTTCGTATTTTTCTTTAACTTAAATAAAAAACTATATTTTTAACGATATTTTTAACATCGATATTTTTTTTCTCAATATTTTTCTACTTACCATAATGTAGATAGGATGTCAATATTCTTGACTTCAATATTCTTGCTGCAATATTTCTGTAAGTCGGTATTCTGACCTTCGATATTCTGTCAGTGATTCCATTTTTCTTTATCTCCTTACAGACTATGGGCCAGATGGATCATACTGTTGCATCACTACAGTTAACGTAAGCAGATTTACCAAGCAACGCAAGGCCACCTTGTGTAGCCTTGCACTGCTTTGTAAACCTGGAGTAACTCAAGACAGTGAAACCGCTGCCTTGCGTTACTTTGCGCCAAGGAGGCGTTCCATGGGTGCTCCCACAAATCGATACAAGGATTTTGTAGCATTCCCAGATTTACCATGAGTGGTAGACATCCCTAGATTTACCTTGAGTGATAGTGCATTGTGCAGAACACATAGAAAATGAAAAAGCCTCAGAGAACAAAACAATCCTTCCTACAAACCAGGATCCCTTGCACCACAGCGCAAGTGTACCTGCGTTGGCACAAGGCAGCATATTGTGAGCCAGCGCACGGAGAAATCAGGAATAAGCCTAAGGGGGTCATTAGGATGACGGGCGGACTTTGTCCGCCCGTCATCCTAGCGGGGATTGGGACTGCCCGCCATAAGGGCGGGGGTCCCGTGGGGGGTATTAGGATGTGCCTGCCACAGTGGCGGGCACATCCTGCATTTCTAGCATTGTGGCGGGCGGTGCTTTCCGCACCGCCCGCCACAATGCTAGAAATGCATTTCAGCATTTGCATAAACAAAGCGGCAGGCACCGCGCGGTGCCTGCCGCTTTGTTTATGCAAATGTGGGGGGGTACCAGAGGTACCCCCCCGTGTGCAGCCCCCACCCCTCCTTCACTCTGGGGGCCTGCAGGGGGCCCCCAGATTGAAGACCGCATGCCTTTCCGTGGCGGCATTGCCACCATGGAAAGGCATGACTGAAAGCCCATACTAATATGGATGGCGGTGTCTCTGAGACACCGCCACCATATTAAACATTCTCCGCCCCGGCCGCAAGGCGACAGGGGCAGAAAAGCGGCGGACGGTCTTTCCGTCCGCCGCGGTCCCCCCCGCCATACTAATAAGGCGGGGGGGGGAGGAATTCGGGAATAGATATTGGGCGGATTGCCTCCGCCAGGCCGGTGGTGGCTACCGCCAGCCTGGCGGAGGCAATCCTCCCGACATCGTAGTGGGCCCCTTATAGTGTTAAATATAGTGCATTCCTTCCCTTTCCCTTCCCTGCAGTGCAGTGCAGCAAGGTGTGCTGCTGCTGCTCTGTGTGAATGTCTCATAAATCTGGGCCCATGTTTTTATCATCCTGCATCTCAACAGTAAGAGAAGTAATTGAATCGAAAACGTGGCCCCAAATTAGAAGTCACAGAGGTTACATGATATGCGCTCCAAGAGGACGTCATATTCAAAGGCAGCTCTAATATCCCAGTGTTTTTTAACTAGGCGCTCTCTGATTGACGTCTTCGTTATCTACAGTTGTGATTCATCATTAGCCCTGACGCGCTCATTCTGCCACCGGCTTTTTGCTCATTTTCCCAAAAATATATAGAACCAGCCTTCATCTGCCGATTGTGGATAGGCATCTTCTTGTCATCATAGTATAAAAATAGAGTGCAACGACCACGTTAATACATAGATGCAAGTTTGTCTTCATGAGTGCCGAGTCTGCCGAGCATTTCACTTTGAACGTTACAGGGTAACATGTTTGCTCCACGGATCTTCGGGATCGGCATGGTGCATATTTTAAAATATTGAAGTATCACAAGTATATTTAATGTACACCCGCATGCACTCACGGGTACACATGAGAATGCACAATCGCGTTTAATTGCCAGGAAGTTGACGTTTTGTGCCCAGGTGTCATGAATTCCTCTGACAATTTGCTACAAATTCGGATGCCCTTCGTATAATTAAAGCCTGACCTCTTCTCTTCATGCACGTGAGTGATCTTTACAAGATCGTAGTTCTCTCTTTCTCTGCAAATTTAGGCACGCAGCATATATTTCCACTATTTCTAAACTTCTGTGATGCAGCAACGCAGATTGCCAAAGGAAAGGCACAGCCGAGGACCCACGGTGCAAACAAAGGTGGTAAACGAGTAGATCTTTGCAATTGTCAGAGACAAGATGACAAGAACGTAGTGGTAAAAGATTTAAGACAGTATACATCCCTACATAAGAGTATTTTACGAGTGTACAGGGATGTTCAAAGAAACAAATGCGGAATTGTTTTGGGAATGCTACTATCAAAGTCGTTGATTTGATGTTCAGAAAGATGTGACAAAAGTGAACTTTATAAAGGCATCTGTACTCTGAGTGTTTGCTTATTACCTATAATCAACATCAGCACACTGAACTCTTCAATCTCCACTCTGTCCCGGTTCCTCAATTTCTCCAATAAAAACATCCCCTTCTAATCACTAGATGCCAATCACTCAGGCAAAGTCTGCCTTGATGAAGGTGACGATCCGTCGGATCTGCTCATAATGAGAATCAAAGCATTTGTAGACATAGAAGCTTCTCTTCTTAGGAAATTAATTAATTCCAAACAATCGGCTGCTGAGTACACACAAGGATTCAGAAAAAGTGAACATGTCAAACACAGATTAGATCAAAATGTGTGCTTCCTAATCTGAAATAGACCGTACTTCATTAACGATTTAAAAAGGGAGAGCACATGTAAACTGATCATAAACTCAAAGGCCGCTTACTTTTGGGGAAGAGGAATCCTTCCTACAATTCTCAAGAATTCTGTTTTCAAATATCAAAAATGGTGTCCATCCGTCCACACGTCTCTAAACTGGTCACTCACCAGAAGAGGTCACGGAAATCTCCATGTACTTCTAAGAGAAGAGCTCTGTTGTCAGAACAGACACTGCCTCTGCCGATCAATACATTTCTCCTCTCATTATGGATGTCCTTAAAGAATGCAAGTAAATAAAGTTCAGACTTGGGGCCAGATGTAGGTAATTCCTATTTACCGACTCTTAAATACCAACTCATACCGAATCGGTATTTAAGAGTCGGTATATAGGAAGGAGGCAGATGTAGGTAAAAAATTACCGAATCTGTAAGAGTCGGTATATACCGAATCTGTAAATACCGATTCGGTATTTCACATTGATTCCTATGGGCCTTGAAGCCCATAGGAATCAATGTGAAATACCGATTCAGTATTTACAGATTCGGTAAATACCGAATCCTGCAAGGGTGTAGGGGGTGTCAATTTGACACCCTGTAGCACCCCAAGTACAGGCATGTGTGCCATGTGGCACACAGACACGCCCTGAGGGCATGTCTGTGTGTCACATGGCCAGGTGTGCATGCACAGATGTGCATGCACACCTGAATTCGGTATTTTACCAGCCAATAGGATTGGGTGGTAAAATACCGACTCCTAAGGGCCTGTGGCACTCTTAGGAGTGTCACCTACATATGGATTTACAGAATCGGTATATTTACCGATTCGGTAAAATACCGAAGTGGTAAATTTACCGAATCGGTAAATATACCGATTCTGTAAATTCAGACCCACCTACATCTCAAAAGCCAAATACCGGTCGGTAACGGCCGAAATCGGCCATTACCGACCGGTATTTGGCTACCTACATCTGGCCCTAAAATGAGTCTGTTGCACTTTAAAAAGTTGAGAATTGAGAATGTCCAGGCATGGTGTACATCATCAAATTACAATAACCATGGAAAATATCCACGGGAGGGAATCAGCAGCTAAGGGGCCTCAAGGGTGAGCTGGCCTCCAAACAGAACCTGTTATACACAAAAAAGCCACAGAGTAATCTGTAATTATGCTAATCTTTCACATTACGTAACATATTCAAATCATATCAGCCTGCTACTAAACATACACAAAATATTTATGGGATGTCCTCACAAACCACCAGGTGTCATGCTTCATCATAGGATTCCCCACGGTCTTCAAAAACCTTGTTTGATGAAGAGCAGGCCTACGACCTTGAATCAGGGAGCCTTTTTCATCTAAATACAGACTTGTGCAGAAAAACTAAATATAGAAACCAATGTTGTACTCCCAATCTAACCTTTATACTTTGTGGAGTATTACTTTTAATAAAATCAGACTTGGGGAGTAGGGGAGCTTGTATTCCATCCTCACTAAACCGTCAACATGTTTCTGCCTAGTGACTGAGCGGCGTCCATGGCATTCGTCAGGAGTGGCATTGGGTCTTCTGGTGGTATGTATAAATTACACACAAGCTTTTGATGTCTACACAATGTTGTAAGATGTCCATGAATTATCAGCCTATCTGTGGTATGTCGCTATTGCTCATTTGTGTTTAATGTGTTGCAGGTACCTAGGGACATAGGGTGGTGACAAAGGTCATGTCACCAACATAGTGGCACGTGTAATGTATATGTAATGTATGTATGCTACTAAAGGATCCGGCAGGGATTTAGGCCTCTATTTCAAAATTAGAGAAGCATCCAGTTTGATGCACAGACTGTATGAAAGCATAAGGATTTTAAAAAAAAGATGCTGTGGAAGAAAAGCGTCTACTCATCAAAGAAAGATTAACTAATGAAAGATTGACTTGGGAAATGGTAACCAAAAATAAGATGGCCCACTAGAGTGAATCAAGAAGTTACAGTTGCATTCCTTGAGTGCTCATCAGAAAAGCTCTGACAGCTAAACTGCTTGAGTTAACCAAGCCTCATGACATACAGTGGACCCAACCTCTTTTGTACACCATAATGGCCTACTCATGCTCTCAGTGTTTCTCTCCTGTAAAGTTTCAGATAATCCATTTTTCTGTTCAATATATTGAACATGTCTTCTCTGTTATCTTCTGACTATTACACAAATTAATAACAAGAAACATGATTGTCTAGTCTACTAAGTTTTGGTTTTTACTTTAATGTGTATTGTGCCATTCGTCCCATTAAGAGTACCTAAAGAAGGATAACGAGTGAATTCTGAACAGTTTGATCAGATGACATTAGTGCTAGCATTAAGCAATCTTAAAGCAAAACACTAATGAACAAGCTTGGTTACACAGGGACACAGAATGATCAATACATATATTAAGCAAGTATTAGCAAGGCAGACTCTGGCCACATGTTATAAGCATGCATGTTCCTGATCCATGAAAGTAAGATGTATCCAGAGGTTACTTGAATGTTTCTCTTAATCTAGGTACATACACTATAAGCATACACAATAATTCCTATAGAAGAGATTCGTACACATGGAGTTTTGTTTATCATTATCATTGCCCTCAGTATGAGATCTCTTGTAATTCCTTATCTCCTCCCGATTTGTACCTCAGCTATCCACCATTCGTAATGAAAAGTGAAAGAAGACAATTCAAAAATAATATCATGCTCCACCACAGTGAGCCTTTTATTTCTGACTGTTATTTCTTTTCTGTACCTGCATCATCCTCATATTCTTTACCAGAGACATTCTCTCCTGGATCATGTACCATGAAATATAACCTCAAATTGGCAGTGGTATCGAAAACACTCACAATGCACTTTTGATAATTTGATAATGATTCCTTTTGTTTTTTCAGACTTCCTGCACCCGACCCTCACTCATCCACTCTATCACTCACTCTAAAAAAATTTAATCTGAAGCTAAAAAGGCTTTTTGGTGGCCATGTGACTCATAACCCCCTCAAGCATCATATTATTATTTCCCTATTCAGTTACCATATTTAACCCACATTGATCCCATAGCCCCCCTCCTGCTGAGACTCCCTGAGGCTCACCTTCCCTTCTGCCTTGATCTTACTGATCTTTCTGCAGCTTTCGCCAAGGCACCCACTCCTAACAGAAGTCTGCAAGGTGCCCCTACTAGCTCTACATCTGCAGAGAAGAATTCCATTCAATTATGTGATTTGATTGTGGATTCATCTCCTCATTGTCTTGTCATCACCAAGACCTGGCCTAAAGAGTATGGTACTATAATACTGTGACATACGTATCATCTGGCACTCAGAACGTTTTCCATCATTTGAGTTAATAATAGAAAATCGGCATTCCAATAGGTTTCTCATGGCATTTAGAACATGATATTCATGACAAAATATGTTTCTGACTTCATCACTTTGACATATATTAAACGACTCTTCCTCAAACTGCATTGTTGAAATCATATCTAATAATTGTAAAGTTTCATCCAAAAACAGACATGCAGGCTGGGGTGGTGGAGTTGCCATAATGATTTCATTTAGTGCTTTTCCAAAAATGATTTGAATATTTACTATTCAAAGGCATCTGCAGCCATCCCACTTCATTCATGTGTGGTTTAATCTTTCAATCCCTTCAATAGAACCTCTGTTCTTTCCACTCTTATCTTTTGACCATTTATGTATTTTTAAAAATGTAATATAGATATTTATATAACACAGACCTAGCCACAAGTGCAGTCGAGGGCTTCACAATTAACATTGGAGCAACATTTTATGGCAAGTAACGATGATGCGTCAACAAAACTTGGAGATTTTAATGTCTGGGCAGAGAATTCATTTAGAAAAGCTCACACAATATGTCATTGATGAAATGGAAAGTTTTGGTTTGTGTTTCTTACAAGACAACTGGCCCATTTAGCTCATACTCAATATCTATTATGTTTTTCTGATTTCAGTTTTAATTTATAAACAGCATATCTGATCTGATCATTCCAGTATTCATTTCAACTTTATAGTTTGGCTCAGCTTCAAACAATTTCATTACTCCTCCTGACACAACATATACCATAGAGGCAGTGGAAGTCCCTAAATACGATGACCTTTCTTTATTTGAAAACTTTTTTTTACAGAGTTTCATACAGTGCGAACTTCTATCACGATTGCTGCCGGATTGCTGCTGCTGGATTGCTGCTGGACGCCGACAGGAGTTCGATCTTGCTGCTGCTGCTGCTGCCGCGGATCGCACCCCCCCCTCCTGTGAGTTCCGTGAAGTACCGAGAACTGGGGGGCAAGGACCCAGAAGCAAGCAAGCAATTAATCCCCCCTCCCGTGAGCCCTTCAAAGCTCCGTAGTCGGGGGTAGAAATCCGGTAGTCGGAACCGCGCCACCGGGAGCCGCGCCACCGGGAGCCGCCTGTGACATCCGGGCCACGGCAAAAAAAAAAAAAAGAGAGAGAAAGAGTGAAGACCGAGGACCACATTCAAGGAGCAGCCCATTAGCCAGATTAGGCAATCTACAACTCACACATTTGGCATATGCCGACGACATCGTGCTTATGAGTTTAACCAAAGTTGGCTTGTCCAGACTACTCACAGAACTGTTGGAATTCCTGTCGGCAAACAAGCTTGCTCTCAACCTATCCAAAACAAAAACAATGTTAATCACCAACCGACGATCAGCACATCTCAACATCAGGCTGGAAGGAAAACAGTTGGAAAGGGTATCAAATTATAAATACCTGGGATATTACATCGACGACAAGCTTTCCCTAAAAGATCGAAAAAACTATCTGACACATAGAGCAGGAGTCTTAGTATTTGCACTTGGCACTCTATCAAAAAATTGGAAGGCCCCTCGTTCAAACCACTACTTAGAGTGTTTGCTAGCAAAGTACTCCCCACCTTAGCATATGCTAGTGTAGCAATGCATGGTAAGGATTCTATTATTTTAAACAACTTAATTACAAAAATCTACAAAAAGGTCCTTCAACTTTCTAGCTCAGCCTCACCAACGCAGATGCGCCTAGAATTCGGCCTAATGAATGAATCACTGGGAAGACTCTACACATGCATCAAGGTGTGGTACCGAATTAAGAAGAACGCCACTGATAATAATCTTAATAGATTTTTATGGCAGGAGCTGGAAACGCAAAAAAATTCAGAAGCAAACAAATTCTTGACCTGCGCTTTGGAGCAAACATGCACTGTAAATTTGTCGGACAAAACCTTGCCATTTACCTCATTTAAACAGGCATTTAATAAGGCAGCCATATTTCATTTGCTGATTACTGACAAAGTTATTTTGTCACACCGCTCCCAGTCATGATCTGTGATCAACAGTTACAAAATTTTACCCCAGCGGCCTATCTAGATACAACTTATTCTGTTTTCATAAAAAAAAGGATTATGGCTCTGAGATTCGTCAAATATCCAACCTTGCATAGGAACCTGCCTGGAAACACACAGAAACAGTTGTCTGTTGCCTCTGTGGCAACATAAAAGAAGACTTGATTCACATTATATGCCACTGTAAGAAGCTGAATCGGGAGCGAATGCTCTTCTTAAAGAACATTTTTCTGGCCAAGAGACTCCGCATCTGCAGGATGGCTGTTATTGGTGGTTTGGACTCAACAGCCCCTATAATCAATTGTAAGACGATAAAGTTCTTGATGGCCTTTGAAAAACGTCTGAAAGCAATTCAACATTTTTAGATTTAATAAGACTTTTCCTCTGTTTTAACTTTTCTTCTTTTAATTGGTTTTCTTTTAGCCTTTGGAAGAATTATCATTAGGATTGCATTTTGATGAAATTTACTTCTTTTCTTTTATGAGATCTTATTTACCTTTTTTAATATTGGTTGCTTACTGTAAAGGATATTTGTTATGGTTTTAATGAACTAAACAATAAAGTTTAAATACTCAAAAAATATAGTGCGAACTTGACCTGAATAGGGTATCAGAGCGCTTTACATAGCACCAATTGTATTACATGAGGACACATTAATTATTATTTTTTTCATTTTGTTAGGCACGGAGAAATTAAGTAATTTGCCCAGAATCACAGGATGTTCGGCGTCATTGCTGAGACTCGAACCCAGTTCCCCAGATTTGAGGTTGACCGCCCTAGCCGTTAGGCCAACTCCTCTCCCCAGTCTTTATACAAGACTTTCAAAGGCAAGTCTTGCCTTCCTCAAATTCACCAGTGTCCAAATTATTCATCTTTTATGCAATGTCACCAGTAGCTCAATCAATTTTCTCCTTTCTAAATTTTCAAATTTGTACAAAAGCTAAAAGGGTGTACAGTGATCTATTTCCTTTCGCTTTGAGTGGTAGGTCCCTTGACTGAACTACAACTGGCAGCATATATACCCACAACTACATTCTTTAAAAAATGTGAAACTACTCACAGCCATCTGCTATGCCAAAGTTTTGAACCTGGGACTTCCAACCTTAGCTAGTCCAAGTACCCACCTATAAATGCCCCAATCAACTAGCCACGTGTAACATTTCTCAAGAGCATAACTTCCATACATTACTTCACTCCTCCAGAGAATTGACACTCACACCAAGTTTATGTCTAACTGCAAGTTAATCTCCTGGTTTCCATGGATCATAAAAGCATTCGAATCTGTGTTCACTTAATCATTTTCCACCAAGCCTGAGAACCAACTTTTTGCTAGGTCAGTTTTGATCAGTTCTTCATATCCATTAAGGCATGGAAACCACTATCATAAACAAGACCTGCTCAATGCAATAGTGGGCATACATTTTGCTAGGCCTCTCTATGAAATTAAACACATTTGATCATCAATTCCTTGTCAATTGGCTGGTGCCACATGCAGAATTGAGCAGCACAGTTAGATTAACATCCTTTCTAATCAAAACCTCTAAGTCAAGTTGGGCTTCTTTTTTCTCTAGTGATAGTGATCAAAAATTCAAACATGCATACATTACTGTACTCCTCAAAAAACTATGGCCCACCCAAGTTCATGTCTAACTACCAAACCATCCCCTGGTTTCCATGTATCACAAAAGTGTTGCATCTGTGTTCACTTCCCAATTGTCCTTGAAACTAGCATCTTGCTGGATGAGTTCCCCTCAGTTCTTCATACTCATCAGAGCCCAGAAACCACCTGCTCAGTGCAAAGGAAAAAGATCAAACCTTGGCATATATTTTCCTAGGCCTCTCTGTGGCATTCAATGCAATCAATCATACATTTCTTGTGGATAATAACTAGTATCACATGCAGAACTGTGGAGCACAGTTTGATTAATTTACTTCCTAATCATACTCACCAAATTAAATTGGGCTTTTTTTTGTCTCTGAAGCTCTAACATATGTGTTGTCTTCCCCAAGGCTACATCCCCTCTCCTAATCACTTCAACATGTACCTGGTCCCATTAGTTATAATACTACACACTTACATACTCAACTTTAACATGAATGGGAGCAATGCCGAGATTTACATAAAACTAGAAGAAGGAAAATGGGTGTATGGTCAGGTAGCTAACTGCTTTAATGAAATCCAAAACTGGATACACCTAAATTGGCTCTATCAGAGCAGAAATCCTACTTTTGGGTTCAGTTGACACCTTTGCTTTCCCTTTAAACCGGCCTGGCAATGTGTCCATATCCAGTACCAGTTCAGTACGTTTGCAATCTGTTTTTAATCTTCACCAATAATCTCACCTTTACACTTTTTGTAGACTCAGTTATCAAATGTTCTATCTACAATCTATAACTTAATAAATCCTCCAATTTCCTCAAAAGAGTGCTCTAGTCTTAGATGTTTTGTCAATATTGCCTGGATTACACGACTCCACAAAAATAGCTAGATAAACTGCAAAGACTCTATATCATATGGCCATACTCCTTCGACAATATAATCACATCACTGTGTAGCTTCAGATCACTGCATTTGCTCCCAATCAAAGAAAGAACCCATTTCAAAATGCTATGGGGCACATTTACATGCCCCTATAACCACAGCGTAACTTTTCATGATGTTGTGGGGGCTATCAGGGCTTTGCCATATTTACAAGGCAACGTTAAGTCACTTAACGTGGCTTAACACTGCCTTATAAATAAGACACCCTTTGACATTAGACTTAGCGGGAAAGGAGAGGGCAATGGGTGTTGCGGTGGGAGTTTCACCGCAACACCCATTGATTTTGACGCTGCCCCATAGTTACAAGGGTGTTGTAAATATGGGGCAGTGCCAACATTAGGACCAGGGAAAACCTGGTCTTACCCTGGTGCTCCAGGCAGAAATATTGAATTTCTCCTCAATTATGTTGTTTTCATCTGTGCTGCACTGTGCAGCGCTCATGGAAACAAGAAAACGCCATTGATTGTTTGTGAGCAGGAAGATGTCTCTTCATGCACATAAAAAATCATAAAAAATGTAATTTTGCAACATTTACGTGTGCTGCATTAAGCAGCACATATAGAAGTTAGAAAACACACTTTAAAGATTGTTTATATGCAGGAAGGGACACCTTCCTGCACATAAACAATCTTCCCCTGCAACGCAGACACCCTTGCACTATGGTGCAAATGTGCTTGCGTTGGCGCTAGGCAGCTAAATTTAGTGCCAACGCAGGGGGAAGCGCAGGGCTGCCGCTCATTGTTGTAAATATGGTGCGGTCCTGCATTTCAGAAGTGGCGGAGCAGAGCGTTAGCCAAGAAGGCTAACGCCATGCTCCATCACTTCAATTGTAAATATGGCACTATGCCCTGTGAGCAAGTTTGTTTATGGTGGTGCACCTGACTATGTAACTGTACTTTTCTACTCAACCATCCTTCCTGGTGCTTGAGGTAATCTTCTGCTAAACATCTTTTTTTAGATCCTAATAAACACAAAATATTTTGGGGAAAATCGCTCCAAGTCAAGGGCTCATCCCCATGAGCTCTTTTCCTCAGTCGCTGAGAATGGAACAATAATTCAGATAATTCTGACGTTGCCTAATTACTTATTGTTTATAACAATGAGGCACAAGAGATATATACAGTAATTCACAGTCCCTAATGTTTCGACCATCATTTATAACCATTTTTTTATGAACTCGTAGTTATCTTGTCCTCCATTTCACCCATCCCTCCCATTGCTCAAAGACAGAAATCAGATGTTCGAATGTTTACAAAAACCTATAGGTAAATAAATAGGTAAAGCTTGAGCAAAAGAAGAGCACACATTTTACTCAATATATAAGCTTGGGCAGTAAATATAAAAACAAATTCATGATGCAAATTCTATGGAAAAGCAATCCTCAAGTAGTTCCACAGTTGCTGGTGGCAGGGATGCTATCTGCAACATAATTTCTAACCCGGTTACAGGTCGTTTCATAGTGAAGCTTCTCAAACCTGCTGGTAATAAAGATAAGAGAATTTTGATGCCTGGGTAAGAAAAATGTGCCTGGAATTATAATCCAGCAGTCAGTAATGGAGCTCTCGGATATTGGATAAAAAATAACATGATTCATGAAGGCATTTATGTGTGTAAGTTGTTTTGACTCCTTTGGGCAAATTTATTTTTGAAATTCACAAAACAGTAATTTGCATTTATGAAGGGAATCACAGGTGCATTACCCCTAATAGGCGTTGTTAGACCTGGCACAATTGGTGTGGGTCTCCCTTCCATTTTTGCTTTGGCCTCCTATGTTTTTGCTGTGTTTTGGACTCCATTTTGCTGGTCTATATGCTATGGGCCCT
Organism: Lissotriton helveticus; assembly: GCF_964261635.1. NCBI lineage: Eukaryota > Metazoa > Chordata > Amphibia > Caudata > Salamandridae > Lissotriton > Lissotriton helveticus. The sequence continues at coordinate 792,005,003 of NC_136068.1, forward strand.
TTGCCACTGCTGTTCAGTGCCAAAGTGCAAGTGCTCCCTTTATAAATTGTTGTTATGGATTAGTGATATCATTATTGGCTTATCTGATTTACTTGTCAGAGCCTAGTATAGTGCACTATGTGTTCCCAGGGCCTGTACACGAAATGCTGCTGGTGGGCTTGCAGCACTGATTGTGCCACCCAAAGAAGCAGCTTGTAAAATGTGATTCATGCCTGCCATTGCAGAGCCTGTGTGCATCTGGGACTGCCATGTCAACCTGGCAAGTACACACACTTGCCAGTCTCTAAACCTTCCCTTTTCTACATAGTAATCACCCCTAAGTTAAACACAAGGTACCCATGAGGAGGAACATTTTATGTGAAAGGTAGGACATGCCCTGATGTGTGTGATATGTCCTGATAGTGAAATACTGCCAATATAGTTTTTCACTATTGTAAGGCTATCTGTTCCCATAGGCCAGAATGGGTAGTTTCTTTATAACATCTTATAAACATAACTGACCCTGGGAACAATATAGAAAATAAAATTTAGTATGCCTGAACTAAGAATGTTAACCCCTCCCCTGCTGGTGACGGAACCACTCCGTCATCAGCTGCGGTCGCGCTGTGCTGATGACGGAGCGGTTCCGTCACGGCCCGCTCGGCACGCCTGCGCGGCGCGGATTCCGCGCCTGCGCTGAGCGTTCCATTGAGCGGGCGGGGCCGTAACGGAACCACTCCGTCATGAGCACAGCGCAACCGCGGCTGTTGACGGAGCGGTTCCGTCACCAGCATGGGCCCGCCGCGCGGCCGCCCCACCCCCTTAGCACTGCGGCAGAATAGCCTCCGTAGTGAAGGGGTTAAAAAGGCATCTTTTAGTGAGATGATTTTTATATTCTGTGTTTGAAAATACCACTTTTAGAAAGTAGGTATTTTCTTGCCTAACCATCCAGTGTGCCTCTCCTAGGTTTGTGTATTGCATGTCTGGCTATGGGCAGCGGCTCCAGAAGTCTGATGAGTCAGGGTTGGGCTGAATGGGCCTGGTCTGCATTTTGGAGTTTTGGGAGGAGTAGCACCTTCACCTGAATAGGACTGTGCCTGCCTTCCACAATGACCGCTCGACCCACTGTAACGGGTCTGAATCCAGGGCTCACCCTGACAATGGAGATTGTTGTGCACTTGCAAAGTGCACCCTAGAACTGGTTTTGGCTGGGTACAGACACTGTCTGCTTTCAGAGGACAAGGATTTTGGTGTATAAAAAGAGGGGCCCAGACCCCAGACTTTTAGATATCTTCTCGGAAATCAAGAGGAACCTTTGCTAAGGAGAAGAGACAGATAAGCTGAGGAGGAATATTGCCACTGCGCTGTTTGCTGTATGGGGTTGGCCTGCAGTGGCTGCTTGCTGCCAAGGAAAGGAGAAAAGGACTTTGCTGTTTGCTTTGTCATCTTAAGGAAGATCTCAAAGGGCTTGAAGCTGAGCTTGCCTCCTGTTCTGAAGTCTCAGGGATACAAAGACTTAACCAACAGCTCCCCTGAATTTCCTTGCTGGGAATTCCAACCTACAAAAAGGTGCCTGCTGCTGACTAGCACCTCTGGAGACTGTTTGTCTCCGGGAGCTGGAAAATCGACGCAACATCGGAGAAGCGTGACGCATCCGTACCTGTTTCTGATGCATTGCCGAAGAAACCGTCACAGCACCTGCCGCGGCTCGAGAAATCACCGCACTGGCCGCACTGACCGCACTGTAGATCGAGATCACCGCACCGATTCCGACACAAGCATGCTGTGACGCTACACAAAACCACACATCATACCAGATTGTCGCATTGCATCGAGTCACCAAGTTTGTCGCATTGTTGGGGTCCGCAATAAGAAACAGATGCATCACCTCCTCTCTGGTAAGGAACAGACGCATCACCTCCCCTGCACTGCAGTAAGGAACCGACGCATCACCTCCCCCGAAGCAAGGAACTGACGCATCACCTTCCCTGTGGCCATTTTGTTTGTTTTGCGTGACGCATCCAAGATAATTTGTGAGAAACGTGTCGCATTGACAATTTGCATTGAACTGAACTATTTCTACCATTTGAAAGCCTTATTTCCAATACTGTATTGTGGATTTTTATCGTTTGGTCTTGTTTCGGTTTAGATAAAGATTACTTATTTTTCTAAACTATGTGGTATCCATTTGTAGTGTTTTCACTGTGTTACTGTATGTGTTCACAAATGCTTTACAGACTGCCTCTGAGATAAGCCTGTCTGCTCTTGCCAAAGGGGTGAGCAGGGGTTATTTTAGGAGTGTATCCCACTTACCCTGACTAGACGGAAGGGCCCCTATTTGGACAAAGGTACCTACTTCTGCCAACTAGAGACCCCCATTTCTAACAGTTGTGATATCTGAAATGGTCTTAATCATGTCCCACAGGAGGGAAGTGGGGGTGATATGGCAAGGATTCCCTGGAAAGAGTACTTACAAATGAGTGAGTAGTTGTCTATTTAGGAACATTTCCGTAGTCTACTCATATCCTGGAAATGATCACTGAGTTAGTCTTATAAGGTGCATGAGTAAATACCCTTTTATGGTGGGAGTAGACAAGAAACACCCTTAATTTGTTTTGCTTGTTGGAGTATCAATTTCTCAATTGTGGAGTTTGGCACTTTGGGAGTTGTGTACAGCAAGCGTATATATCAGAGTAGTTCACGGACTGACAGAGTGAGAGGTCATGATTTTGTGTGGTAGATACGCAAGAGTAGCTGAGATGGATTGTGTAACAGCATGAATGAGAGGACCATGCTTCGAGGAAGAAGCCAGTGATGTGCTGAGAGAGGGATGTTAATATGTATGGCAAGTCCAGTGAGCTATCAAGCGTAGGCTGATTTTCACCATATTAAGGGGATACCAGGAACAGAGACTGTGTTCGAAATGGAAATCACTAGAAGACATCCTTTCCTGAGTTTTTAATTGAGGTTGCCATCCCATCCCACTTGATCGCTTTCACGAATCACACAAATGCTAACCACACATGATTTCTGTCTTTCTGGAAGCCTACTGAACTGCTGTACTCCTGGCCACGGCATTGGGCGCAATTCGACCGGATTGGCTCTCCGATCTCTGCCGCCCTTGTCACCTATGCAACCAGGGGCTAGGCAATCGACCGGACTCCATTTTCCCCACCTACAATGCCAGCTTGCTTCTGGCCCCGTCCCCCCAGTCCCGCCAATTGCAGGCTACTTAATGCTGGTGCTGTTTTGCCATGCAGCGGGCATGCTAAGGGCGTGCGAAAGGCAAACCTCCCTGCACCCCTCCACTACCTGATCACACTCAGCACCAGAACCCCTGGCCCAAAGACCATCCACTGCTACTCCAGCACCGCATTCCGAGAACTGGAACCAGGATGCTGATGCACCTTCTGCTGCACCTTCTCACATACAGACACCAAAGGAGCCTTCGACTGCCACCACTGCCATTTCATCTGCGACTCCACTGAACCTTGGGCCCCCACAAGGATTACCAACCACCAGCCTAAACTACGTTGCATGTTACTCAATATCCGCTCCCTGACCAATCTCGCCATTGAACTTTGGGACGCCATCACCACCACCAGCCATGAAGTAGTGTTCTTCACAGAGAACTGGTTCATAGACTCATCAGCCCTGACATAATAACCGCCACTCCAACTGGCTGGAAACTGTCTCACATGGACCGGCCAGTCAGGGAGGAATTGCCATCATCCACAAGGACTCCATCAAGCTCACCACCTTCGATGATCCTACCACGCTCAACATTGAGAACCTCAATTTCCACCGCCAAGTCAATGCCTACTCAAAAATCAGAGGTACCTCGAATACAGAGACCCAGGATCCCAACCCCCCTTCTGCAACTCCATTACAGATATCATTGTCCCCCTCACATTCGAGTCCAGACATTATCTATACCTCAGTGACCTCAACTTCCACCTCTGACAACAACTCGACATCCCTACTAGACTCCATGGACAACCTCAGCCTCAAATGGACAGTCATCAACCCCATGCACACTGCCAGCCATAACATTGACCCCCATCTTCACATCCAGCAACAAAATCCCTTCTTCCCTGGTTAGACCACAGCATCATCCATTTCACCATTGCTGTCAACCGACAAGCCACCATCACCTCACCCCCCACCACCCAATGCAGCTGAAACACCATTTCAGAATCCCAATTGATGACCACTCTCAACACCACCACCCTCCACACATTTGATGATGACAATCAAGCCGCCGCCCAGCTATCGGAATGGATCACTACTAGCGCCGACTCCATCGTTCCCATTCAAACCCTCAAAAAGAAAAGAACAAACAAGCACAGCAACTGGTTCACCTCAAACTCAAACCTGTCACCTTCCAGGAATCCTGTAAGCACACCGAAGGCAAATCGCTTCTAAAGAAACCCACTGTGGACCCTCTGACATCAAAAACTATTGCCCCATCTCCCTACTTTTCCCAGCCAAGGTTCTGGAGAAACCCTTCAACCACCAACTAACAGATTACATGGAATCCAACCACCTCCCAGAACACTCGTAATCCGGCTTCTGCTCAAACCACAGCACTGAAACTACACTTATAGCCACCATGAATGACATCTGAGCCATCTATAGCGACTATAGCGAGTGACTATAGCGAGTCAGCAGCCTTGATTCTCCTCAACGCACAGGTTGAGGACACAGCCTCCCACCATGTCCTCATCTAAAGACTTCACCACATCGGCATCTATGGCAACGTTCTCTAGTTACTTTTCTCTTTCCTCACCGGGCACACTCAGAGAATCATTCTTCCACTGTACAGCTCCACCCTAAAGAGCATCATCTGCTGCATACCCCAGGGCTCCTCACTGAGCCACATACTGTTCAATCAATCAATGATCAATCAATCAATGCATTTATAAAGCGCACTACATACCCGTGAGGGTCTCAAGGCGCTGGGGGCGGGGGGAGCTGCTACTGGTCGAAGAGCCAGGTCTTGAGGAGTCTTCTGAAGGCCAGCAGGTCCTGGGTCTGTCGTAGGTTGGCAGGGAGAGTGTTCCGTGTCTTGGCGGCAAGGTAGGAGAAGGATCTGCCGCCGCCGGTGTTTTTCCGGATACGGGGAACTGTGGCGAGGGCGAGGTTGGCAGAGGGGAGACAGCGGGTGGGGGTGTAGAAGCTCAGTCGGTTGTTGAGGAATGCTGGTCCGGCATTGTGAAGGGTTTTGTGTGCATGGATGAGGAGTTTGAAGGTGATCCTCTTGTTGACTGGGAGCCAGTGCAGGCCTCTCAGGTGGGGTGTGTTGTGGCTGCGTTGGGGGATGCTGAGGATCAGTTGTGCCGAGGCATTCTGGATTCGTTGTAGTCGTCTCTGGAGCTTGGTTGTTGTTCCTGAGTAGAGGGTGTTCCCGTAGCCGAATCTGCTCGTGATGAGGGCCTGGGTGACGTTTTTTCTCTTGTCAGAGGGGATCAATTTGAAGATCCTGCGGAACATTCGGAGGGTGTTGAAGCAGGACGCGGAGACGGCGTTGACTTGCTTTGTCATGGAGAGGGCGGAGTCGAGGATGACCCCCAGGTTGCGTGCGTGGTCGGTGGGTTCTGGGGCTGTGTCTAGCGATGTGGGCCACCAGGAGTCGCCCCAGGCTGATGGGGTGGACCCGAGGATGAGAACCTCCATCTTGTCTGAGTTTAGCTTCATCCTGCTGTCCTTCATCCATTCGGCAACGGCCTTCATTCCTCTGTGGAGGTTGGCTTTGGCGGTGTGGGGGAATTCGGTGAGGGATATGATCAGCTGGGTGTCGTCGGCGTAGGAGATGATGTTGAGGTTAAGTTGTCGTGTGACGTGGGCGAGGGGTGCCATGTAGATATATAACAGCGTCGGACTGAGGGAGGATCCCTGTGGGACACCGCAGATGATCTCGGTGGTTTTAGAGCGGAAGGGTGGGAGGCAGACGCTCTGGGTTCTGCCGGAGAGGAAGGATGTGGTCCAGGCCAGGACCTTTTCTTGGATTCCGGCGTCATGGAGGCGTGCTGATAGGATGCGGTGGCAGACCATGTCGAAGGCTGCTGATAGGTCCAGGAGGAGGAGGGCGGCTGTTTCTCCTTTGTCCATCAGGATCCTGTTGTCGTCGGTGGCGGCGATGAGGGCGGTCTCGGTGCTGTGGTTGCTACGGAAGCCGGATTGGGAGGGGTCCAGGATGTTGTTGTCTTTGAGGTAGCGGGTTAGCTGTTTGTTGACAATCTTCTCCGTGACTTTCGCTGGGAACGGAAGCAGGGAGATGGGCCGGAAGTTCTTGAGGTCCTTGGGGTCCGCCTTGGGTTTCTTTAGTAGGGCATTGATCTCGGTGTGCTTCCAACTGTCCGGGAAGGTTGCTGTCTCGAAGGAGATGTTGATAGTTTTCCGGAGATGGGGGGCGATGGCTGAGCTGGCTTTGTTGAACACGTGGTGAAGGCAGGGGTCGGATGGGGATCCGGAGTGGATGGAGTTCATGGTTTTGATGGTGTCTTCGTCGCTGACGGTGGACCAGGTGGTCAGGCTACTGGTGCGGGTGGAGGTCGCAGGGGTGGTGGTCTCGGCGGTGGGTGCGGGGGTGTTGGAGTTGAAGCTGTTGTGGATGTCGGTGATCTTGCGGTGGAAAAAGGCGGCCAGTGAGTCACACAGGTCTTGTGATGGTGGAATGTTGTTGGTGTTGGAGCTGGGGTTGGAGAGTTCTTTTTTACGATGCTGAAGAGCTCTTTGGTGTTGTGTGCGTTGTTGTCTAGGCGTTCCTCTTGGCGGTCCTCTTGCGGTCCTGATGAGTTGGTGGTGCCTGCGGGTGGCGTTCTTGTGGGCTGTGTAGCTTTCTGGTGTTTGGTCGCAGAGCCATTTCTTCTCCAGTTTCCGACAGGTGTGCTTGGAGGTTCGGAGCGCTTCGGTGAACCAGGCGGCTTTCTTGTTGGTGTGGTTGGTGGTGGAGGTCTTGAGAGGGGCGAAGGTGTTGGCGCAGTCGTTAATCCACTGTTTGAGGTTGGTAGCGGCGGTGTCGGGTTCGATAGGGTCAGCGGGTGGTCTCAGGGCGAGTGTGGTGGTCAGTTGGTCCTCGGTGACCTTGCCCCAGCAGCGACGTGGCAGCTGTTGGGTGCAGTGGTGTGTGGTGGGTTTCCTGAAGGTAAAGTGGATGCATCTGTGGTCGGTCCAGTGGGGTTCGGTGGTGTGGTTGAAGTAGATGTGGGGGCTTGCGGAGAAGATGGGGTCAAGCGTGTGTCCAGCGGCATGGGTGGGTGTTGTCACGAGCTGTTTGAGTCCGAGGTTGGTGAAGTTGGCGAGGTTGTCGATCAGGGCGGTGGAGTTGGCGTCGTTGTTGTTCTCGAGGTGAAAGTTCAGGTCCCCGAGGAGGATGTAGTCCGTTGAGGCGAGGGCGTGGGTGCTGACTAGGTCAGCGATGGTGTTGCTGAACTGTGGTCGGGGTCCGGGTGGTCTGTAGACGAGTGGGCCTCTGATGGTCGTGTTGTGGTCGGTGTGGATCTGGAAGTGCATGTGCTCGGCGGTGGTGAGGGTTCCGTCGGTGTTGGTCTAGACTCTGAGGGTCTCTTTGTGGACGATGGCGATTCCCCCTCCAACTCCGTTGGTGCGGTCTCTGCGGGAGATCTTGTAGCCCTGTGGGATGGCTATGGTGATGTCTGGTGCTGAGGTGGCATTTAGCCAGGTCTCCGTCAGGTAGGCGACATCGGGCGGTAGAGTTTAGGAGGTCCCAAAGTCCAATGCCGTGCTTTCCAGCAGAGCGGGTCTTGAGGAGGATGCATCGGAGGAGGTTGGGTTCTCTGGTTGGTGGTTTGGCGGGCTGGATGCTGGTGAAGCTGCAGTTCCGGTAGGTGAAGGGCTCTAGGGTGTGCTTCGGGATGGCCTGGTAGCAGGGGTGGTGTCGTCCGGGGTTGAGTACGTGGAGGGTGCTGGAGTTGTAGTGCAGTCTGATGTTCTTGCGGTCTAGTGGTCCAGGGGTTCTGGTGCTGGGCGCAGTCCAGGCGCGGACGGGCGGATGAGAGCCAAAGGCCTCCATCTCAATTCTGACAAAACCAAAGTTCTCCTCTTTGTCAGACCCCCCTCACTGTGGGGCAACTCCTGGTAGCCCCTCACCCTCGGACCAGCATCCTCACTTACCACCCACATCAGCAACTTCAGTATCATCCTCAACAGTGAACCCTCCATGAAACAACAGGTCAACTGTGTCACCTCCACCCAACATCCTCAGAATGCTCTTTGAGGTCTTCAGATGGATCCCTACAGACATCAGAAGAACCATCACACAAGCCCTCATCACCAGTCGCCTTGACTACAGGAACGCCCTCTACACCGGAACCACAACCCTCCTCCTCAAATGCCTCCAAACTATCCACAACGCAGCAGGAAGAGTCATTGTGGACCTGCCCAGATGATCCCACAACACCCCCCACCTCTGCAGTCTGCACTGGCTCCCCATCAGGAAGAGGTCCCACTTCAAACTGCTCACTTATGCCTACAAGGCCCTCCAAAACACGGAATCAGAAGGCCTGAACAACCACCTGACATTACACCAGCCCTCCAGACAACTGCAGCCTGCCAAGGCCTGGAACGACCTCCCCATCCACCTCCGAATCGCCACCATCCTCGCTGAATTTAGGAGCAGAAGCAAGACCTGGCTGTTCTAATAGGCCCATCTCCCGCAGTGCCTGGATACCTATAGGGGTGATTAGTGTGCCATACAATGCCGATTGATTGATCCCTATGGACTAAAACAGGAGAACAAATTAATAGTACATTTGCACTAATTTAGTAAAGTGAGAGTGGGTTTACATGTAAAGTTGTACACTATTTCTAATTGCACAAAGGTTAGTTATCAAAAGCAATCTTGGAAACTGGTGGCAGTCATTCTACGTATTACAAATCTTTACCTGAATAGAGAGCTACAATGCCATTAATATTTAGGCATATAGTGCAAATAGATTGGGTATCACTCCATACACAAATTATGAAAATAATCACTTGGGTTTTATAATACTAAATATGACTGTGTGAGAATTTGTGATGTTTATAGGGGTATTATATTGAGCTGAAGCTGCATAAATGAAAGCAAACAAGTCCATTTATTGGCTTGGAGAAAAGAAAGATTGCATATTGAAATCAAAAGATAGTTTTGCTCCACTGAGCGTTCATGATCTCCTTATTATTTAGCCCCTCTAATGTGGAGGACATCAATGGCACTTCCTAATTCTACTTTTGGAGTGGTAACTGCAGAGCATATTAGCTACACATGCTAGCACCTACCTCAAGAAAACTCTCTTTGCTTGTTCAGTAAGACTTTCCCTTGCCTCCCCCACCCTAGTCAGCAACATTCCATCCTTGGTCTCTGCACATTGGTTTATTGATGTTAGCACACATAAGGGTATGCTGACATGGCTGACAAAGAACAGAGCGCTTCTCTGTGTCTTTGAAAACAAAGAAGCTGCTTCAAGAGACTGCTTTGCAAATTATCAGAAAAAATGAAAACCATTATCCCTGGAACTTCATTTCCGAGTGACTAACAACAATGTTATAATTTGTACTGAAGTGTCTACAGGAGTCACTCTCTCCTGTGGCAATTCTAATTCTAATCATGTTGAAAAAGAAAACAATTATTCAAACATTATAGATTTATGGTCATGCTTCAACATAAAAAAGTTAAAAAAAAGAATCACATATATGTGTAAAAAAGCAACAACAAATAGTCTAGTAAGCTCCAATGTGGATATCCTTCACACCAATGTTTCATGCACTTGTTTGCTTTACGTCAAGCCTTATTCCTATCAATATCTTCAGCTCAGGACTAACATTAGTTAGATTTGTGTTCTTATAATTAGGTCCTGATAATTGTGTCAGAATTTTCTGGGCAATAAAGCAAGAAACATGTTGATCACTTTTGTTAGACTCATGGGAGGATTAGGTATTGCTAGTCCCTTTTTATGTCTTTTTTTGTCTTTTAATATTATCATTCATCGAACCAATCAAGAAAAAAAATTCTACACTAATTATCCAAAGTTAATGTTGACGACATCACCCAATGTTAAATTTCAATACTTAGGTCACCTTTCAATGGGTTACACATTCTTCTGATTGTGTTGATGATTAAACACACAATAAAAAATGTCTAGCAAAAAGCTTAGGAAGGAGCCCCTTGGGTATTGAACTCCACACCCAGCATGCAGCATGACCCGATGATGAAGCATGCCACCTTTGTGGGTGAGGGTCTGAGCATCCTGAACAGAAATACCCTTGGGACTTCATGATAGCATTTATCAGACTGGCATAAGTAGATCATAGGATCCTTTCTAGGCCACGATTACTTAAAGGGAGAAAACAGCTCCCTACTGGGTAGTAACAGTTTGGAGTGAGTAAGTGCAAATGCCGATCTTGTCTTTACACGACACACACAATTACTGTAAAAAGAATGAATGTGCAATCGGAATTTATATGAAGTCTGTGAAAAGCTCCTAGTGAAGTATTGTAAAATTTTAGAATTATACTGGATTTTAGTGATTTTAATTATGAATATTTATAAATTTTAACTTAATATGAATTAATTTTTTTCTTTCCCGGTGCCATACGGGTAGAATTTTAATGAGTAATTATGTTTTTGCATTTAGTATTGCGAGCCCTAGAATGAATTTGGTCATCAAAAAGCACATCCAGGAATAAGAATGTATCGATGAATATGGTTTTATTTTTTATTGTTTGTTACTGAATACATATTTATCCCTGTTTTAATGTTTTCTATTGTTGGGTATTGCAGTTTAAAGACTAAGGTCTAAATAAACATTGCTTTTGACTGACTGACTGACTGAATGTGCACATTTCACAGATTTAGAAAAATTACACAGAAACTTAGAACAAGTGATACGCCAGCCTAGTAATAGCATGGTTGACCTCGGTAGAAACTGCAGGATTAAACAGATATTGGATTTAAGAAGTTTAAGTAACAAATCCCCTCATAATATTTCCAAGAAATGCTATGAAAAGTATGATAACTTAGCATTTCTATTTGACTTCATTACAGAATATTTCAACAAACTTGTTTTTGGTTCAATTCTTTAATGTAAATTAGTAAATGTTTGAATTTTCAGTTAAAGTACTTACCATAGTGTACAATGTTTGCGTCTAGAAACGATTTTGATATAATGATGTTTAGAAATAATGTACATGTTGCAACTTTTCAGGTTGTAGAGTAGGCCATAATTAAAGTTGAGTGTTTTAATGCATGTTTTACTGACAAACATTTGAGAATGCTTTTAAATGATAATGTGACATAATATTACATTTGAACTTAGATTTTAGGAGTAGAAAAACAGAAAGCTTTACAGGCAAGATGGAGGCTGTTTGACAGCTGGGAGAGTTGCTCCCCCGCCACGTAGCAACCTGGTTATAGAGGAACCTCACGAAGTTAAGCAGTTGGACTTGGAGGTTATAGCACAAGTACTTGGATGGGATATCTAATGCCTTCGGATGAGTACAGCTCACGAATCGCTGAACTACTAACACAGAGAGTGGAGGTTTTCCACATCGGCGTACAACGAATAAAGCGCTGCTCATACCTGAGGTGTGCAAGGGTTCTGTCGATCCTCGTTGCTCTTCCAAGAATCCAGGGTAGATTAGGCAATTCCGAGATGCCACCAAGGTCAAAACAACCCGTAAAGGATGGCACCGTGGCAGGAGTGAAGGGGGTCCTGGCAACGAGGAAGACGGCTGAACTGAAAGGCAGAGACGCTGCTCCCACGCTCTCCCAGGACGTGATGGAAACTGACGGCAGGACACCAAGTGGTGATCAGCGTCCTGTAGACCCGGCAACGAGGCCTAAACAACAGATGTTGCCGGGGATGCTCTCTGGACAGGGGAATTGCGGTATGCAGACAAAATCTTCAATGAGAAGCAAGACGACCAACAAGGTCTTGGCAGGCGGTCCAGGCATGGAGATTCCTACTGGTGATTCCTCAGATAAGGTAAAAACATCCCCTAAAAAATCACGGGAGAAAGGTGTGTTAGACTCTCCTGTTTCAGATGTAATTAACAAAAACTTTACGGGCATTATTAACACAGAGCCTACCAGAACACTGGGTAATGAGGATTGCGGTCATGAAACTGGAATTGCACCTACAAACCTCGATATCCTCAATGTAGGAACTCCTGATGGAGACAGATTCTTCTCCCTGACGGATGAATCTGCGCACACTAATGTGAATGAACTAGAAGATACTTATTCCGAAGCCACGGGGGAGGATAGTAGCACCTCACCTTCTAAATTGGGTACTCAGAAGAGGACGGCAGTTAGATCCAAGAGAAAGAGTATGAAGGGATTAGTCAAAGGCAGTGGTTCAAATACGGATATAAGAATGGCAATTACAATGGGACTATTCCGCTATCCAACTTGGAATAGAATCTGAGGAGGACGATCCATCCAAACATACCACCCAAGATCGTAGGGCTAGCGCCGATAAGTTATAATCTCATCCTTCCATGAAACTGATATTCTCTACTCTTAACCTCTTGGATGCTCATGATGAGCTCAGCTCGTCATGAGCGACGGCGCTCCGGTGCTCATGACGAGCTGAGCTCGTCATGTCCACGCCCGTTACTTGGAACGCTCGCACGCTGGGCTGATTCCCCTGCTGTGCTGAACGTTCCATGGGAACGGGCGCGGTCATGACGAGCTCAGCTCGTCATGAGCACCGGAGCGCCGTGGCTCATGACGAGCTGACCTCGTCATGAGCATGGGAGGCGCTGTACGTGCCCCCCCAGCACAGCGGGGGAATCCCCCCAGCTGCAAAGGGGTTAAACAGATGCAGGCTGAGGCCCGTCAAGATCATCAGAGGGCACAGCCAGCGAATAAAAAACTCCAGGGGGCGCTCTGTAAAGTGACAACATTTTGCTCAGGAATCTCGGATCGGACTACAGCACTCGAGGAGCGTGTGGTGGGATTAGAGACTGGAGAAGAGGGCGCTGAGCGGAAAATTGAAGCGAATGACGCCAGAATGGGTGGCGTACTCTGGAAGCTAGAGGAGTTCGAGAACAGGCAGCGCAGAAACAACTTAAAACTCCTTGGCAGAGAGGAAAACGCTGAAGGCAACGACATACAGGATTTTGTTTTCAAACTTCTCAAGGGTGCCTTTCCTGAGCTGGTGCAGTGGGACTGGGATACTGAGGTGCAGAGGGTACACAGGTTTCCGCTGATGTTGAAAAAGAACAGAACAGGTCAAATGAGAAACCTATTATTATTATTATGCGTTCTTATATAGCGCTTGATTACCCGTAGGCATCTCGGCGCTTGCCTTGGGAACCCATCCTGGCTTTTTTCCCTGTGGGATACCCGTACTGGGCATCCCCAAGGTGAAAGCCAGGCATCCCGCCGCGGGGGGGGCGTAGTGGAGATTAAGCAGCTAATGTCCAGAGCTGCAGAGTGTGAACCCATGATTCGAGTAGGCACCGAAACGAGAATTATCGAGTCCGTGGATATTTGGGCTCAAGACCCTGCCGCGTCGGGAATTGAACCCTGGTCCCGGGTCTGACCTTTGCTTCAGGGTCTGCCTCCTCTAACCAGTGAGCCACACTTCTCCACCTAGAGCTATCCTCATCTTTTTCGGAAACTTCCTTTTACGGCAGGCCATATTCGAGAAAGCTTGTCCAAAAGCCAAGAGATCAGCTGAGGGTCACTCTTTTTTTGTACGACAAGATTTTTGTCATACAACGGTGGAAAGAAGGTGGAGGCTGCGCAGCTGATAGATCCTTTCTGGAAACTTGGCCCGACTCAAGATAATTCAGGAGGGGAATTCCAGAGTATTTACACCCGAGATTGAGGTCAAAGAACATTTACTGGAACTCACAAAGGGATAAGAGAGCTACATACGGGTTAATAATGTGTTTCTTTCCCATTTAGTGTCCTGAGTCTAAGCCTGTTAGAGTCCTTCTATTTCTGTTTTCCTCTTGTGTACACTTTGTGTTGATTTGTGATGTTCTCCTGGTATTTTTGATATTTCTAGTGGGGTGGGGGAGCAACTGGGAGACACAGCGGAATGCAGGAGGCATCGCAAGGGTCTGCTGACCTTTTTTGCCTTATTAAGAGGGTGGGGGTGAAGGCGGAGAGGGGAGGGATCCAAAAGAACTCAAAGGGAAGGCTGCATGGTTTCTTTTCTTTACTTTTGGTTTTGTTATATTAGTTAGGGATGGGCCGCAGGATGTAAAGATTGCATTTAACTTTTAATGAGGAAGCTTGGAATTGCCTCTGTTAATATCTGCATGTTAAAAGATGCAGAATTAACCAGGACCTTTGTTTCTTGTGGGCCGATATTATCTGCCGTCAAGACACACATATTGAAGCTTGCAGAAGTAAGGTCATGGAATTTGATGGGTATCATTTGATTTCTTGGACTACGCAGAATAGTTTGTTTACACTCTGTTTGGTCTATGGGCCAGTGTTAGATGACCCAGCACTGTTTAACTGGTTGAATCTTGAATTAGTGGGATGGCCCCTTCCTATCATTATGTGTGGGTACTTTAATATAAATATGAGCTGTTTGGTCTCCAATCAACCTGAGATAATTTATCAAGTGCGAAAGCCTACATTTTATACATTTCTGCTTCAATTAAGAGTTTTGCATGGGTTATCAGATATTTGGGCAACACAAAATGGGAATGATCCGGGATATACGTATTCCTCCGCCCCTCACAAAACTCTTTTTTTCTTTTTACTTTTTTTTTTATTTATCAACTTTTCATTGAGCATACAACGTACTCATATCATGTTCATATCTTTTCTACATATATCAATAGAGTAGCATTCAATGAACTTCAACATAACAAAGCCAAAGGTCACTTTGCCCCATGACAGCCACAATTTGTAATACCTCCAAGCGCCAACATGTCATGACGTAATAACAGCATCCAGGCGTAATAAACAGTCCCACCCTCATAGTCCGTATCTACAATTCACCCTCAGAATCTAATTCACTGCAAGTCAGCAAATACTCCCGCAAAGGAGCCCAGATGTCTTTAGACCGGGATGAAGGCAGAAGTTCTTCAGCATATGTGTCCAACTGGTCCCTACAGTACACCATGTCTTTCAACCAGCTGTCCGCTTTAGGGCCCATTCAACTATCCCATGTGAATAGTGTGCACCTCTTCGCCAAGAGCAATGCTAACTGCACAAATTTCCCTATCATGCCTTTAAGCTGAGGAGCGTGTCCCAGGAGGCACAGCAAAGGGGTATTCTGTAAGGTTAAACCTGTCATGTCAATGAGAAGAGATAACACCTTTTCCCAGTATCTGAGGACCTGCCTACATGGCCACGCTAGATGTATAAATCAGGCAGGTTCAAACCCGCATCGTTTACACCCACCCGTTGCCCTGAGACCTATCTTCCATAGTTTGTGGGGGATGTGGTATGTTTGATGTAGAAATTTAAGGTGAATTATGCGGAGGTTACTATTGCAAGTTAAGCGACCTGTTACGGAGCATATTTTTATCCAGTCCTCCTCTGTAATGGGGGGGTCTATCTCATTGTTCCAGCATATAAGACTGGTATCAGTGTTGTGCGGAGTGACTTTTTGCACAGCCCTATACAATTTTGTGACTAGCTTCTTCCTTGTTGAGGCTGTGATTGTCAACTGTAATGCCGGCAGTGTCTCTGGTTCCTCCGGGAAACTAGTGTAGTGTTCCTTAACTCCCCGTCTCAACCGATAGCAAGTGAATTGGAATAGGAGTGTAGGGTTGCGTATATAAGATAAATCATCCCCTGTGATGTATGTGCCCTCAGGGAACAAGTCACCCATGTGTGCGATGCCCGCCTCGTGAAGTGCCAACACAGAACCCCTATCTTGTGCCACCGACAGTGCGACATGTCCCTCAATGGGCATTGCAGGTGCATATAAGGGGAGTTTTTGTGCGCGGCGGCCAAGTGCCTGCCAGGCCAATGTTGTGACATCGAGTGTATTTATCTCTGTTCTTGGAGCGTGCCTGTGCGTATGCGTGATGATACCTCGCAAAGGTGTAGGGTGGGCGTCGCCTTCCTCTACCGCGACGTGCAGTATAAATTCGTGTGGTTTGTATCAGTAGTAGGCGTATTGAGCCTGACAACATAGGTAATAAACAAACAAGTCCGGTGCTTTGAACCCACCTCTCTCGTAGGGCAGCGACAGTGTATGCCAGCTTATTCTTGGTTGTTTGGTGCCCCATACAAGTCGTAGCAACTGAGTTTGGACAGTTTGAAAAAAATGTTTTGTTAGTGGAACTGGGATATTGCAGAATAGGTATAAAAATTTGGGTAAAACAACGATCTTTATGATTGAGATCCGGTTCGCCAGAGTCAATGGTAGACACAACCATCTGTCCACTTGTGCGACTAGCGCCGCATACGCCGCGCCATAATTTTCAGTGATAACCACTCCGGAATCTCTATGTGTCCACACCCCTAAGTATTTTACGGGGTCAGCGGATCAGACTAGCGGGTACTCAACTGCAGGAGGCGTGGTTATTGTAGTCAGTAGGATGATTACGGACGTATCCCAGTTTATGTTGAGACCAGAGAATAGGCTGAAATTGACATACTCACGGAGGACAGGGGACAAATACTGTTGCGTTTCGTGGATATATAGGACCATGTCATTCGCGTACATTGAGATTCCCACCGGTCTATTGTTGAAGTTAAGGGCCGCCGCTCTGTGTACCTGCCGGATCTTACATGCCAAGGGTTCTAGCATGATGGCGAACAGGAGCGGGGAGAGAGGGCAGCCCTGTCACGTACCCCGCTCAATGTCAAATGGCTCAGATGTGTCACCTCCCACTCGAACCCTTGCTGATGGCTCAGTGTACAAGAGCTGAATCCTGCGTATACAAATTGGGGGGAAACCCATCCTGCACAGTATCTGTATTATGTACCGCCATTCTATAGAATCGAATGCCTCAGCGGCGTCTAGTAGTACTGCAACAGCTGGCAACTCTGGATTCAGAACATGTAACATGGCAAAAATGGTGTGCAGGTTGAGGGACGTAGACCTATCAGGAATGAACCCAGCCTGGTCTGGGAGTACCAACAGTGCCATTAGGGGCTGTAGCTTTGTAGCAAGAATTTTCGCCAGTATCTTGGCATCTAAGTTAATGAGAGATAGAGGCCGATATGATTCGCAGCGCTCGGGGGGTTATCCTTTTTCAAAAGAGTGATAATCATTCCCTGCCGCAGAGAAGGGGGTAGGCGGCCAGTCTCGTACGCTTCCGCGTACATTTCTAAAAGATGAGGAGCAAGGAGATCAGCGTGTGCCTTATAAAATTCAGTGGTGGGACCGTCGGGTCCAGGAGCTTTTCCATTTGGGAGCGGCCTGATGGCGTCTATCACATCCTCCACATCCAGCGGAAGGCTGAGATATTTCAGGTGTCCGTCAGATAACCATGCACAAGCAATGTCATCCAAGTATGCATTCATGGCCTGTTCGTCCATCCCACCCTTGAAGGTGTAAAGTGTGTCATAAAATTGACGGA
Source organism: Lissotriton helveticus (assembly GCF_964261635.1). NCBI lineage: Eukaryota > Metazoa > Chordata > Amphibia > Caudata > Salamandridae > Lissotriton > Lissotriton helveticus. Next base: position 792,022,490 of record NC_136068.1, read on the forward strand.
ATTGATCCACTATGGCAGTGGGGGAGTAATGCGTCTGCCCATTTGCATCTACAATTCGCTCAACTGGGGGGGTTATCTGTCCTATTCTGTAGCCTACCAGCCAGTGATCAGCCCGGGCGACCCCCTTCGCCATATCGTTTGGCGACATGTCTTTTCCTTAAATACTTCACCTCCGCCTCTGCAAGAGCGTTATATTCATCAATGTTTTCATGTATGCTTGCTAGTGCGTCTTTAGAAGGTGCACCGTCATATTGGGTTTCCAGCTCGCTAAGTTTCTTCTCTATCGTGTGTAGCCTGCCCCGTATGTCCCTTAATATCCCCGCTGATGTGCTAATGCATGTGTCCCTTATCGTGGCCTTGAAGGCTTCCCACAGAATCTCTTGGCTGTCTACTGTCCTCACATTCGTCTCAAAGTAGTGTACAATAACAGTTTTAATGGCGTCAGCGTATGTCGGGTCTAGTAGTGCCTCTGCTCGGAAACGCCACGTGAAAGGCTTCTGAGGATTGAGGGGAATGGTTAGTGTGAGGAACACCGGATTGTGGTCAGATAGCGTTCTCGGGAGATTACGGATGTCTGTGACCCATTTGTTCGCCCCTTCACTTAGCAGCCAATAGTCCAGTCTGGACCAGCCATTGGTCGCCGGCGTGATTTGTGTGCCTGCTAGTACCCCTACGTGCCTTTTCCGCCATGCGTCTACCATCCCGAATTCCAACATGCCATTCTTGATACAATTAGCGATCTTAACCATCCTGGCACCCTGCGGATTAGATTTATCTATTTTGGGATCTAGTTGTGTGTTGAGGTCTTCCCCCCCATAGGATTGCTGTGTCGGGCCAAGTGCGCAATACTCTAAACATGTTCAGATAGTCGGTCGTGTCATCCACAACCGGACCGTAAAAGCTAATGATTGTCACTTGTACATTTCCCAGCTTCCCAAGTACCATTGCCCAGCGACCCTCCTGGTCTGTGCTAGAATTCAGTGCCGTAAATACTACTCCCTTCTTGATTAAAATGAGGACTCCCCTCGCATATGAAGAGTATGAGGACGCAAGTCTATAGGATGCCCACCTTCTGGCCGCTTTATCTTCTGTTACCTTATTGAGGTGGGTTTCTTGTAAGAGTGCAATTTAACATTGTGTCTGTCCAGTTGTGCTAGCACCTGTCTGATTTTCTGTGGCGTGTTTAGCCCTCGGACATTCCACGTGACAAAATGATATGCGGCCCCTGTCATGTGTAGCGTGGAGGTGCAATGTAATGTCCATCCCTCATATCATCATGTGGGTGCTTGAACCTGTCACAAAAGCATAGTGTATCGTTCCTAGAATCAGGTACCCTTGGCCTGTAACAAACAAAAACTTCCCTCCCTCCCACCTCCCACTTCAGCATACCCCAATTTCCAAAGACATGACCCTCATTCAACTCCCATTCTAACTCCAATTGAAGTAAACACAATTCCCATCGGGGATCACCCATCGTGGGTCGTGGTGGCTGCATCCACTCCCAGTTGCCATAGGAAGAGGAGCCATTGAATCGTCATCAGTTCCGCCAACCCTGTATAACCTGGCAGCTCTCGAGAGCATGCCCCACAGCTTGAAATACTATTGCTGTCACCCCATTGAAACCACTTCCAACACATTGCCACCCCGCCAAATTCTCTTGTACATATCACAACCTTTCCCATCTGAAGTCTTTTAAGTACCCCCTTACTGTTCACTCATCAATGTCTGAGGTAGGAGAGGATGAGGAGCGTTGTCGTTGACGCCGCAGGTTTCGTGCATGCTCCATAGCGTGCTTTGGGCTCGTGAAGATTTTGCCATTCTCCATTGTTCCAACCCCCAAGTGTGCAGGATAGAGCATTGCGTAAGTGATCTGTTCTTTTTCTAGTAATTTCTTGACGTTCTGAAATTCTTTATGGGCCACTTGTACATTGGCTGTAAAATCCGGATAGAACGATAAGGCGTTTCCTTGATATGTGATCGAGCCCTTCTACCTGATTATTCGCAGCACAGTGTCACGATCCCTGAAATTGAGCAGGCGGGCTATGATGGGCCTGGGGGGGGCCCGGTGGGGGGCGCGCCGCTAGGGATCCCTGTGCATGCTCAATTGCGAATAAAGGGAAGAGCTCGTCCTTGCCACAGATTTCTTGAAGCATTGCTTCGATATAGTCTTCTGACCTCCTCATGTTTGTGGATTCTGGCAGACCCAGGACGCGAATATTTTTGCGGCGAGACCGCGCTTCGATGTCCTCATTGTTTGTCTGTATGACTGCCAGCAATTTGGTGATGTCCGTCGTCTTTTCTGCAACTTGATGTAGCCCATCTTCTGCGTCGGTGATTCGTTGTTCTGCTTCGCTGAGGCGTACCGCTTGCTTATCCAGCTTTGCAGAGAATTTGTCCATCCTACCATTCAATGCCTCGATCTTCCCGTCGATGGTCTGGAGACTGGCTTGTATAGCAGCGAGCGATTTCTCAATTACCGCGGTGGGTGGTGTCGGCGCATCTATCTCAGAGTCCGACGTCGTGGTTTGCCCTGGTTTGCCCCCATTTCGCAATTCGAATGTGAGGCGGGGCTGGTTCTTTTCTGGCTTCCCCATGATGCAGGGCCGGTGGGACTGTCACTGAATACTCGTGCTGTGTCGCTCGTGTGTTGTCCGTTCAGTAAACGCACAATACCCTTGCGGGTCTGGGGGCCCGCAGGTTGCAGAAGTACCTGATGTGTGCGGATTGCACAGCCAAGACCGCAGTCTCTATATTCGGTGGGGGCCTGTTACTGCCAGGTCGCACGCCGTATGGCTGGTCATAAAATGGCGCCGTGTTCACAAGTGTGGCGAGGTAGCGCGGCCCATGTAGCCTCCCCAGGACAGTTCTTCAGTATGTTCAGCCCGGGGCACAGTCTCTGCAGCGCGGTCTTCTAGATGCAAGGCCGATGATGATTGTGCCCCCGTGGTTGGTTCCACCAACCACTGTCCATAAACACACTGTTTTAGAGGGGGGGACCCAGCGAACGAGAGTAGCCTGCACAAATCAGGGTGTCGCACCCCAGGAAGACGCTGCTCTCCTGGGCTGCCACATCGGGGGGTGATCTACAGTCATGAAAAGGCCTCCTCACCCCATGCCTGTAGGGGGGGACTCTCGCACTGTACTCGTGGGTGTGTACTACCCAGTTGTTCCTACTTATCCGCCAGAGGGTCCCGTGGCAGTTCTCCCACCTTCAGGGGCCCCCGTCGGGCCCGCCGCTGTTGCGTTGTGGGGCGCTCGGGTCTATGCTCGCAGCGGAGGGGGGTGGGGGCATCCCAGCAACTAGCCGCAGGCAGTCGTCCTAACTGTCCAGTGAGTCGGTCCCCTCGCCCTGATGTGTGTAGGTCAGGGGGAGGGATGGGGGGGCCGGCCAGCAGGTTTTCAGCTCGTTTCCCGGCGCTCCGCTTCAACGTGGCCTACATGCTCCTTACGCGCCGGGGTCTTGCGTGATTCACTCCCCGGGTCTCCCCCTCGGCGGTCTCGTCTCCCGCCTCCGTCTCGCAGAGGGCACCCCCGCCCTCGCCTGTACCTCAATCGCGATCCAGCGCAGCCCTTTCCAGTCCGCGGGAGAGTCCCCAGTTGGACTCCTGCTTCTTCTGTGCTCACCCGGTCCCAAGCAACTATCTTCGTTACTCACGCGCCGCCATTAGCCACAGTCCGCAGGCGGCCGCGTGATGGCTCAGAGCTCGCACGTTTAGAGCGATGTAGTCAGCAAAGGATATTTTCGGACAGCGCCAGATCTCAGCAGTGCAGTTTCGGGGACAAGACAGCCAGATGGCAGGGTTGGGGCAAAGATAATGAAGGATTTTAGACGATGGCTGGCAGAGCTGCACTACAGTGTGGCCATCTTGCCGAGCTCCAAGCCACGCCCCACACCCCTCACAAAACTCATGTCAGATTGGATTTTTTGTGTATCACAATATCTGGCACATAGTAGTAAAATAACTAAATATCCCAGAGTCATGTTAGATCACAACCCTCTGGTTCTCGAAAATAATATTCATAAGAAACCACAAGTAGCTCGCTGGACATTCAATAGGGCTTTGTTAAGTGATTGTGGCTACATACAGCATATGGAGAGGTGGATCCCTAGGTTAATTGATGAAAACTTGGGTAGTACTAATATACAAACTATTTGGGACACCCTAAAGGTGGGTATTAAGGGAGAGACTTCTAAATATTGCTGGGAGTCACAAAAGGAGGAGAGGAATAAATTAAATACATTATATGATGTACTAGAAAAGGATGAAGCCTATCTGATAAAGGTTCTCTCTGAAGGTGGTGACCCCAGGATTGCTCAAGCAAGGTTCTTAATTGCTAGGTCCGCAATTACAGAAATCTCACTCAAGAAATCATCTGGGAAATATTTGGCCTGGCGGAATAAACTCTATGAGAACAATGAAAAGGGTGGATCATATGTTTGCAGTCCGGTCCAGAGAAAAAGAGGTTCAAACCCGTCTCACAGAAATTATAGACCCTGACATTGGCCTGGTTAATGACCCAGAAGCAATTTTATTGAAACTTCAAAAATGTTATCAAAAATTATATACAGAGGATATTCGGGGGTTAAGAATGAGAGTGTGGAATATCTCAGCGAAATAAAGCTGGAACAGCTCTCCCCCAGGGAGAAAGATATGTTAGAGTCAACAAGGAAGTGAGAATGGCGATCTAGTCCCTGCCATCCGGTAAAGCAGTAGGGATTGACTTTATACCAGGGGAAATTTACTAAAATTCTGGGCTCAACTAATTACTATGATGTCTGAGATTTTCTGTAGAGTCCAAGCTGGTGAGGCGCCACCTGAAACCTGGAATTCAGCTAACATCGTGGTATTTTTGAAAAAAAGGTAAACCTGTAAATGAACCTGGGTCATTTCGACCTATAACATTGATTAATAGTGACATGAAAATATATGCAAAAATTCTCGCAAATAGATTGGCATCGGTGATCAAGAAGTTAGTCTCTCCTCACCAACACCGATTTGTCCCTGGAAGGGAGACTATAGACCATATTCACCAGACTATTGCCGGACAATTGCCTTTTTCATTTATACTAAGGTTACAGGAGACCCTATGGCTTAAATACTGCTAGATGCATAAAAGGCATTTGATAGGGTTTCCTGGCTCTTATTTTGGGCAACTATGGCAAAAAATATTTTAGGAAAGGGGTTTATCAAGGCTACTAAAAGTATGTACAGGGAACCAACTGCAAGGATAGGCTTGATGGGTGCCTCCTCGGATATAATTAGGATCACACAGGGCATGAGACAAGGGTGCCCATGTTCTCCTTTACTGTTATCTATCTACATTGATCCCTTAATTAGAAAAATCGTGGAGAGCCAAAGGATTCAACCTATCTGTGCTAAAGGAGGGCAAACCAAAATCTTAGCTGACGCAGATGACCTGGCTATAATCATGACTACTCCTCGAGTTTCCCTCTTGGAGTTAAATAATCCGACTAGTGAATTCGGCAAGCTTTCAGGCTATCACCTTAATGAAAATAAAACTCAATTTGCTATGATTGATCAAATTAATCTAGATGATCCTGAAGTGCTAGATATTAAGGAGTAGAGATCAGTACAAATGTAGAAGATATTGTTGATATTAATCTGAAGCCACTGATCAAGAAAATGAAGATTGATTCTAATAAAATAAATAATCCACATCTCACATTAGTAGGTAGGAGCAATGTAATTAAAATGCTATTTCTCCCAAAAATCCTATATTATTTAAGAGCTATCCCATTAGCAATAAGAAAATCTTGTTTTTTAAAGCTGAACCAATTGATATTGTGGTTTTTGTGGGCCGGACAGCATCCTCGCAGAGCTTTAAAATATATGTCCAAGTTTATTATTGGGCAGCAGCTTTGAAACAGATGGCCGACCAGTTGAAGAGTTATTATGGGGAGTAAAGAGAAGTATCTATCTATGAGCTAATCTATAGGGTAGAAGTCAAGGGATGTCTCATGCGTCATATTGATTTCGCCTATTTCAAGAGGGTCAAATTTAAGGTCTTACTGGATGCGTTTAAGGTTTGGACGACAGTTCGGAAACAATTGAAGATCGGCAGAATCCATAGATAGTCTCCTCTAGCCAACAATAGCTTATTCCCAGACATATCCTAGGACGGTTACTTTAAAATTTGGATCGAGAAAGTGGTATTGCATTCAGGGGATTTAATGGTTGACAAGGAAATTCTCTCATTCGATATAATTAAAGAAAAAAATGGGATAGGGAATAACCACTTTTTAAAATATTTACAACTTAGGAATTTTTTGTTCAAAAAGGTAACTTGCTGCAGTAAAATCCCTTTACTAGATTTGGTTTGGGGGCTCAACCATCAATGTCCACAATATATGAAATCATAAATAAGGAGTTGGGGGATGATCTGCTCAAACATATAAACAGGTGGCAAGAGACACAACAAGCTGGGACAGGAGAGAGTGAAAATTCCCTTCAGCTGAGCCAGCCAGACAGCTTTTATCTCGGCTAGCCTTCAAGTGCACTGTTTTAAGACTTGGTCTAACCTTTCTATCACTTCGGCTCGGATTTATAGCTGGGGTGGGACCTCAGGGATATACTGTTCTCTGTGTAGAATGTTAGCCGCTGTTAGCGTTCATATATTTGCCACATGTCCAAGGCTTACCCATTTGATAACTGAAATTGGACAACGCCTCAATATCATGCTGGGACATGTGATTGAGCTTACCCCCCAGGTTATACTATTGAGGATTAGTAATCATGAAATGGATGAACTAAATTGGAGTCTGGTATTTATAGCGATGGCGGTGCTCATGCTCTGCCTGGCTAGTGCCTGGCTTGATCAGGATCCTCCTTCAATACACGGATGGTTAGGGAAACTACTATCAATATATAGGTGGGAGACTGCGGTATATAAAAGAAGAGGAAATAGAGCAAGGATTAGGGGTCTTGGAACTAGATGGATCAAGGATGATGAAGACTTACAGAGCTCCGATTATTGGATAAGCAAGGTACTTAGCCCTGTGGCAATGTAAATCTAAACTCAAAGGCTAACCAAGTATATGCTACTTAATTTGATTGAATTTTGTCTCTTTATGGATCCAGAGGGTGGGGGAGGCAGGCTGGCGGGAGGAGGGGATAGGTTGCAAATTTAAACATGGACATCGATTATTTCTTGTATTAGTATGATTTGTTATCTTTCTTCTGTATGATGTCTAAATGAAAATTTGAATAATAAAAAAAAAATGAACTTAGATTTTAGGATTTCTAGTACCAAAATATGTAATATTGAATTTAAACACATTAATATGTGTTTCTCTTTAAGCTGCATTATTTCAGAGCCTTGTGCTATGGACTTGAACGTTCTCACATGTTGCATTATTTGTTCTTAATAAATATGACACTCTTTATAAAACAAAGAAAGGTATTTTTGCTTTGTGTATGAATGGTCAGAAAGAGACCTTTCCCCTACATCCGTAAACAGTTGCAACTCAATAAGCTATGTGGTGACTAACCTGTGAGGATGCAAGGACATTTGTTTCTCATGACTTATGTGGGGAACTATGTTGGAGTTACAATTGTACCTGGAAAGGAAGAAGAGACAATCACATTAAATCAGAGCATTGTGGACTGACCATTAATGTTATGATGAAAAATATGAACTATTTAACCACGATTCACAGGAGGAGCTCACTGATGATTTCTCATTCAATGCCTTTTTGCTCCTTTGAGGAGTTCTTACGTCTGTGGTTAGGTTGCCCTTTGATATTTTTTCTTGTCTTCAAGTAGCCTTCTGAACCATTTCCACCTATTTCCATCCTAGGACGTTGCCCCTAGTGGACTTTAACTTGATCTCCTTTCTCAATGTTTATTTTATTTATTTTTCCAAAGCTTTGCTTCCGTGCTATTAGTTAAGAATGGTATTATCATTATTTTTTTATTTCATTTAGCCATAAATGCAAATCAATACACAGAAACACAGAAAGCAAACATATCAGGAAATTGCATCGACAAATTCTAACAGAAATAGAAGGGTAGAACAATGGGAAAAGAAAAGAAAGAGAAAAACAAAAATAAAAAAAGAACAAAGATTAATTATATTATAAACTCAAATACATCGTGCTAAACATGAGCCCCAGCAAAGTATGTAAAACACGCAGTTCTAATCCCACTGAGTACCAGACCACATCCATTTAAATTTACGCGACAAGTGTGGACCTCTAGCTTTTGCGAAAGCCATTTCCATTTCATATATCTCACAAAGCAAAGACCAAAATTCATTGAAACTGGTCCCTGTTTTTTGGATCCAAACACGAGCAATACACAAACGAGCGCACATAATTAAAATTGATACAAATGGGCCGAGAGACAGCGTCGGTATTGCCCTACAAAAGGGGTTGGTGATGGACGGAGCATATGAACCAATCAAATACTCACACCCAGTCAGCAGATCTGGGTTTAATCCATCACCGTTCTTTAGCCCACTCTACCACCCAAGTTCAGACATGGCCACATGCAAATCAGTCTGACCCTGTGCCTCATGGGAACAGTCTAGCCCGAACTGCCAAGCCATGCCTTCCCTGGACCGGAAACAAGCTTCCTAGGACCGATTTCTGGCATTTCAGCCGTCTTCAGCCAGGCTTGCTTGAATCCAGTGGCAAAGTGAGCAAGGGACTCACGTCTGAGCATACCCTACCAACTTATGGCGAACAAAGCGGTACAAAAGGGGGTGGGATGGACGGAGCATCTGAACCAATCAAACACTCACACCCAGTCAACAGATCTGGGTTTAATCCATCACCGTTCGTTAGTCCACTCTGCCACCCCAGTTCAGACATGGTTATATGCAAATCAGTCTGACCTTGTGCCTCATGGGAACAGTCCAGCCCGAACTGCCAAGCCATGCCTTTCCTGGACCGGAAACAAGCGTCCTAGGACCGGTTTCTGGCATTTCAGCCGTCTTCAGTCAGGCTTGCTTGAATCCAGTGGCAAAGTGAGCAAGGGACTCACAACTGAGCATACCCCGCCAACTTATGGCGAACAAAGCAGTACAAAAGGGGGTGGTGATGGACGGAGCATCTGAACCAATCAAACACTCACACCCAGTCAACAGATCTGGGTTTAATCCATCACCGTTCTTTAGCCCACTCTGTCACCCCGGTTCAGACATGGCCATATGCAAATCAGTCTGACCCTGTGCCTCATGGGAACAGTCCAGCCCGAACTGCCAAACCATGCCTTCCCTGGACTGGAAACAAGCTTCCTAGGACCGGTTTCTGGCATTTCAGCCGTCTTCAGCCAGGCTTGCTTGAATCCAGTGGCAAAGTGAGCAAGGGACTCACGTCGGAGCATACCCTGCCAACTTATGGTGAACAAAGCGGTACAAAAGGGGGTGGTGATGGACAGAGCATCTGAACCAATCAAACAGTAACACCCAGTCAACAGATCTGGGTTTAATCCATCACCGTTCTTTAGCCCACTCTGCCACCCCAGTTCAGACATAGCCATATGCAAATCAGTCTGACCCTGTGCCTCATGGGAACAATCCAGCCCAAACTGCCAAGCCATGACCGGAAACAATTTCCTTCTTTTTCATTTGAATACTGTGTCCAGCCAAAATTGAAAGAGCATGATTAACTTTAGACCAAAATAAACTCAACCCAAGACACTTAATGAACATATGACATAAATCAGCAGCATCCATTTGACACTTTGGACTATATACTTTAAGCGAAGATGTTTGATTCACAACCCATTTGGAGATTAACTCTAGAGTATAGTACTGCATAAAAATTATCCTATGTTTCTGTAGCTTCAAATTACACAATGCTACTGCTGTATCTATAGTCGCCATAGATTCCTGTACTTCGTTACTAGTTATATTGGTTTGGAAAGCACGGCTTAACTTTTCTGCAACTTGTATGCCATCATCACTAGCAGTAGCTAAAAGCTTCTTATAGGCTTTGCTGATTAACCCCCGGCCACCACTCTGAAATAGCACAGATAGTATCTCAAGGGACTTGATAACTGTGCTAGGCCCAAACTGCATAACAGATAATCCCTTATTTGCAGATACTTAAAAAACGTAGTCTGTGTCAACCCATACTCTTCCTGCAAAGCAGCAAACGAACGGAGCCCTTACCCATCATACAGTTGGCAGAGTTGTTTTATACCCCTGCTTTGCCACCTACTTCCAACAGAGTCATGAAATATTTCGGGCAATGCAGGATTTCCCCATAACCTAGTGTCTACATGCCAGTATTTGAGGGAAAATACTTTAGAGATATCTTGACATATCTTAACAATATCTCTCACAATTTTAAATCGCACCCATTTGTAATAGTTGGGATACATTGTTTTGTACAACAACAAACCTGCATCGGCCACTCGCTATTTGATTGAAAGCCCGGTACTGCCACAATTGGGACCATTAAACAGGCTTTGTATTGGACCAAAAAAACCCAGCCCAAAAATATAATTTTAGATCTGGGAGCATAAACCCGCCTTGAATATATGGTAGTTTAATAAAACTTAAGGCTCTTCTAGCACGTAGGACCACATTACTATAAGGAAAGCATGTTTGGTTTGCTTATAAGTTTGGCATAATTTGGCGAATCTTCACAAAACTTTTCCAAAAATGTCTCATTCACCTCACCTCCTTTCGGGAAAGTTTCAGGGCGATCCATCAAGGAGGGGCTAATAAAAAGTATGATACCAAAACATGTTTTCATCATTCATATTCCATAGGAAAATTAGACACAGATAAAGCAAAAATGGCTGAACAGAGTTACCATAAATTTGAAAGAGAGCAAGACACCTTTGTGTCCCTTGTGGTAGCAGAGAACTCTCCAGCGCTATACTATACCACACAGAGTACGATAGCCCAAATGAATGTAGATGCTGAGGAGGACCACATATCAACCAGTCCACTACGTGAAGATTCCTATGTCTAAGGGTGGGCGGAATGTTTCATTCCACTCATGGAATTGGAAGAATTTGGTGAATCTGCATGACTCTTGTAACATGGAGTACCGGACAAATTCCACCTTGGCGGAATTTTTCCCGCATGGCTCCAGAAATGCGAATAAGATTTAGCATAACCTAGTGTGTCTAATGTGGGTGGTCACGGGCGGTTTAGAGCGGCCACAGTCAGACGGCTTGTTTTTTTAGTAGATTTGCTGATGCTCAAGCAGATGTTCTACTCAAGTGGCAATTCGAACAGTGAGCAACCCAGGATACCCTTGAGGGCTTGGGTAATTTAAGTAGAAGGGTAAAGGTGCCTTCAAGGGAATTCGTTTACAAAGCTAGAGTTAATTTCAAATTCAAATTAGAGGGATGAATTAATAATCCCTATGTGAATTCAATCCCACTCAGTAAATGAATAAAGTTCACAAATCATCACAAAAAACATAACAAACAAAAGCACAGACAAGGTGTATAGAACAAAGAATTTATCAAAAAATAATTCATTTAGTATATACAGAGGAAACAATAGGTCTGCAGGTCTATAAACAATATATAAATATGCAACTCAACAGAACCTAAAAACACCTATCCAAAAAGCACAATGAATAATACAGAAGGATGAGGTGGAGGTCGACGTTTCGGTCTCTTAGAGGGCACTTAGTGAGACCATCTTCAGGACTGGAGTCAATTAAAAACTGTATATTGACAAAGTGTAATCTGAAACAGAAATGTTTTTCAGTTACAAACAATTCTTATTTAAGTTATTTTATCCATAACACCTTGGTGAACAAATAACAATTTATACTAATACCACAACAAACAACATATAGGATACGCAATGCACTATTTACAAAGAACACATTAATTGGCCACAAAAAGGTTTGAGAAAACAGGATTCTGATTCTAGTCATCAGCAAGTTAATCCCCACACACATTGTAAATTCTTTTATGAGGAAAGAGTCTAAGACGTCTCTCTCACATCGACACTTATTACAGCACGGAAATTGCATCTTGCATCTAGTAAATACATTAATACTGTTACTACTGGAAGTTGAGTCTTTGAATTTAAACAATTAGACTATACCAATTGATTTTAACATGTTGGCGATTAGGTAACAGTTTATATAAAAGTCAACTCACAACTTCTCTCAGAACTTAGTGGACGTTTCAGAAGGCCAAAACAACAAAATGACCAACAAGTTTACCTTATTTGAATTCCAGAGCTATTCAAGATAGGTCGTTAATCCAATTGATAGGAATCTCTTAATCCTAGATATAAATATATAAGTTGTTTAGGGCGTATCAACCTCATGAGTAGAGACTATGAACAGTCTCACTCTAGTGATAAGAACTTACATTAGTAGAGTTTCGCAGGCAAAACGTGTATGATGTCGTCAACATTTAGTAATCGTGGTCTGACATCAAACAGGTCACTCAGGTGGACAAATATGTTTAGACGCAATCCAGACGGAAGAGCGTGCCGAATCTACAGAGATGTATTTATTGAGTATTAGCTGATGGAATTCAATATTAGCTAAAGTCACTGTGTGGAAATAGATATCGACTAATTTACCTTAAAATGCAAATCAATTACGCAGAAAAGTTGCCGACGTGCAGAAATGGACTAATCTCCAACAATCCTCCGTTATGTGGACATTCAAATTCACTTATTCTAGTTGGAACTTGAATCAATTAGAAAGATTGAAAAAGAAACTCGTACGTACTGAGTTACATGCAAAATTTCTAACAGACTGCCTAAATTCTAACATCATTCCGGCAGGTCTGCAAATACGCAATATACCAATCATTTTTGTTGACGACGAAGAATTTAAAATCGGATTCAGCTTCTCTGCCAATAGGTGCTCTCGCACCTGGATGGTGTTGAGTATCGAGACAGCTTTCCGTCAAATGAAAATCCTTACCAAAGAAATTGAATCCTTAGAAAATAAGATATCTGGAGATAGCACTATTACCAACAGCAAGTTGCTCTTAGACAAAATCCAACAAACGGTGAAAGAATTTGAGGAATTTAATTCCCAACAAAAAAACAGAGAAATTACAGAACGATATCAAGAGATATCATAAAGAAAGAACTTACCCTTATTTAAGAAAGGACTTTTACACTTCTCAGGGTGCCGACCAACAGCCCACTAAACGGACAACTTTCTCTGACACAGGTTCAGAGTCTGGAAGTGAAAAATCCTTCAACTCTAATTATCGCTATCAAGATCAACAACCTTCTACATCTCACCAGCCCTCTTTTTCAGCTCAGGACTCGCGAGGCTCTCGACCTCCAGGGAGACCACAACAACAGAAGCGAGGATGGTTCCGCAAGCAATACACCCCGGGGTTCCGCCAGACCAGGAACCGCTATTACGAATGGTAACTAACAACTTATCCATTCCCATTTTCAACCTTTCCACGCATAACTTATCTGAACAAGAAGTGGCAGTTCTTGCTAATGGTCTGAGCTTTGTTCCGACCTATAAAAATGATCTTTTTCAGACAAAATTAGAACTCTATCGTTTTTTCCGTACAGTCAGACTTAGGAATTTTTTTGCTACTAATCCCTCTGATCCAAAAATAGGGTTTACTGGACTCAGAAATCCATCTTCGTTCTATCCCACTAACGCAATGGTAAATAAAGATGTTGTCACGTTTGAGAATGCTACTCTTATTGAAATTGAAAATCTTTTCAAACGTCCTTATAAATATAAGTCGAATTTACGAAAAGAACAACAACAAGCTTTACAAAACCTCCAAAATCTGCCTCAAGTTCTACTCAAACCAGCAGATAAGGGAGGCGGTATTGTGTTATGGGAGAGATCTAAATATAATGAAGAAATGCTAAGACAACTGTCTGTACCCAGTCACTACAAAAAACTGACATCCAACCCCACCAAAAGACTCATTGTTGAAATTACAGCTCTAAGCAAAAGCGGTCTAGAGGGTGGATGGTTGAATGAAAAAGAGGCATCTTTCTTATTAAACAAAACCCCGACGACACCTGTGATATATATGCTCCCTAAGGTGCACAAGAACCTAGACAACCCACCGGGTCGCCCTATTGTAAGTGGCTGTAACTTAATCCTAAAGCCCCTTGCACAATATTCTGATCATTTTATCAGACCCTTTGCGGTTGAACGTACCACCTACATCAGGGATACCACTGCAGTCATCAACGAAGTTGAGAAATTTGATTTTGATACGTCTGGAGATATATTAGTTTCTATGGACATAGAAAGTTTGTATACAAACATCCCTCAGACAGAAGTTCTTGAGATTCTAAGTAACCTTTTAGAGTCTAGACCGAGACCGCACACAGTGCCCACATCATTCATTCTTGAATGTATCAGAATACCGCTGTGTGAGAACTTTTTTCTGTTTGAAAATTCCTTTTTTCAACAGCAGAAGGGAGTGGCCATGGGCGCAATTTTTGCCCCGGACATTGCTAATATTTATGTTGCATGCTTCGAAGATGAACATCTATGGCACATTTCAAATCCTTTTTCTAATAACATTCGAAAGTGGCTGCGTTATATTGATGACGTTTTCATGGTATGGCATGGCACAGTTGATCAACTCCAAGACTTTCATTTGTGGTTAAATGCTAGAAATTCCAACCTACCATTCACCATGGAACATAGCTCCAATGAGATGCCTTTTCTAGACATCATCATAAAAATTGACACTAACCATCAGTTGTATACTACTCTTTACACTAAAAAAACAGCTAGGAATACTCTCCTACATTACACTAGCCATCATCCCCAGGCATTAAAAGATGGACTGCCGTTTGGGCAATTTATTCGACTTCGAAGAAATTGCACCTTTAAAGACGACTATTTCTGTGAGGCTAAAAAACTTAAGGCCAAACTGCAGGCACGTGGGTACCCGTCTAGACTCTTGCGTAAAGCAATGAAAAGAGCCTGGTATAACGACAGAGAAGCTTTACTAACTGTCAATGAGCGCAAGAACACTCCTAATATTGTCTGCGTATCTACCTTTGGCACGCACTCGAATGCGATTAAAAAAATTGTGTGTAAACAATGGAACTTGCTTCAATCGATTCCGGAATTGCAAAAAAACCTCTTTTTGCTTTTAAGAGAGGAACCAACCTACGAGATAGGTTAATACATGCCTATGAGAATGCTCCATCTGCTAATACAGTTGATAACATGAGGCAAATTAGTCCACTGTTAGGCCATCATAAATGCAATAATTGTGCGGCCTGTGCCACTACTAAAACTGTTAAGACGTGTAAAATCAATGATATGGAATTTAAAGCAAAACATTTTTCTAACTGCAATACCACAAATGTGGTTTATTGTATTCAATGTCCCTGCCTGTTACATTATTTAGGCAAGACCATTCAGCCAATCAAAAAACGCATTCTGCAGCACCAGTCGCGGATTAGATGTAGAAAGGAGAATGCACCTTTGGTCGATCATTATTTACAACTTGGTCATAAAGAAACTGACATGTTATGGTGGGTTCTTGAAGTTATTAGACCTAACAAAAGACAAAGCAACATTGATAAAGTACTATCACTGAGAGAAGGTAAACTCATCTGCCTTACAGATACTGTGAAGCGAGGATTAAATTCCGCGACAGAATGGCATGCATTAGCTTGCTTACCGTAGTTCTCTGCATATATACTATCTTTACTTGCTGTATACTCTTAAAAGCTTGCCCTGTAGTTAATATGCTGTTTTCGATCTGTATGGAACTTTGGAGTATTTTTTTCTAATTGCTGTTTGTTTCACTGGATAAGTTTCAATATTCTGAACTAGAATGTTGGTTATGAGGTTTCGCTAAGTTTTTCAAAGCTGCCATGTATTTTAATGTAAGGACGAAACTGTGGTTCAATGTGGATGTTTCAGATTGACAACAACAACTTAAATGGGGTATAATTATTCATTAGTTGGGATTAGCCGTCGCTTTTACCATTTTTCAAAAGCGGTACCCTTAGCAATAATAACATTTGATCCACTAACCATTTTGGCTAGTCAAACTTCTTCTGACCGAACCTGTTCAAATATGGCGCCCGTTAGCGCAGTCCCATTTCGATCTCCAAACGGTGCCTCTATAAAACCGTGACCCACAGTTTTCGCGACTTGAACAGGACTCCTTTGCCGATCACTGAGAAAATAATTCCGGTAAGCAGATAGTGGTAGTGCTGGTCCCCTTTCCGTTGTTCAGAAATTCGTTTCAGAAGGGAGACTTTAATATAATTTTTATTTGTTTGTAGTACCTTTCATTTCATGGAAGTTGGACTAAGATTGCTTTCTGGTAAGCACACAGTTGCAATTTTAAACTTTCACAAAGTTTCTTTGAGCATACTTTGCGGATAGGTAATAATGTATTCCTTTTCCAACTAGAATAAGTGAATTTGAATGTCCACATAACGGAGGATTGTTGGAGATTAGTCCATTTCTGCACGTCGGCAACTTTTCTGCGTAATTGATTTGCATTTTAAGGTAAATTAGTCGATATCTATTTCCACACAGTGACTTTAGCTAATATTGAATTCCATCAGCTAATACTCAATAAATACATCTCTGTAGATTCGGCACGCTCTTCCGTCTGGATTGCGTCTAAACATATTTGTCCACCTGAGTGACCTGTTTGATGTCAGACCACGATTACTAAATGTTGACGACATCATACACGTTTTGCCTGCGAAACTCTACTAATGTAAGTTCTTATCACTAGAGTGAGACTGTTCATAATCTCTACTCATGAGGTTGATACGCCCTAAACAACTTATATATTTATATCTAGGATTAAGAGATTCCTATCAATTGGATTAACGACCTATCTTGAATAGCTCTGGAATTCAAATAAGGTAAACTTGTTGGTCATTTTGTTGTTTTGGCCTTCTGAAACGTCCACTAAGTTCTGAGAGAAGTTGTGAGTCGACTTTTATATAAACTGTTACCTAATCGCCAACATGTTAAAATCAATTGGTATAGTCTAATTGTTTAAATTCAAAGACTCAACTTCCAGTAGTAACAGTATTAATGTATTTACTAGATGCAAGATGCAATTTCCGTGCTGTAATAAGTGTCGATGTGAGAGAGACGTCTTAGACTCTTTCCTCATAAAAGAATTTACAATGTGTGTGGGGATTAACTTGCTGATGACTAGAATCAGAATCCTGTTTTCTCAAACCTTTTTGTGGCTAATTAATGTGTTCTTTGTAAATAGTGCATTGCGTATCCTATATGTTGTTTGTTGTGGTATTAGTATAAATTGTTATTTGTTCACCAAGGTGTTATGGATAAAATAACTTAAATAAGAATTGTTTGTAACTGAAAAACATTTCTGTTTCAGATTACACTTTGTCAATATACAGTTTTTAATTGACTCCAGTCCTGAAGATGGTCTCACTAAGTGCCCTCTAAGAGACCGAAACGTCGACCTCCACCTCATCCTTCTGTATTATTCATTGTGCTTTTTGGATAGGTGTTTTTAGGTTCTGTTGAGTTGCATATTTATATATTGTTTATAGACCTGCAGACCTATTGTTTCCTCTGTATATACTAAATGAATTATTTTTTGATAAATTCTTTGTTCTATACACCTTGTCTGTGCTTTTGTTTGTTATGTTTTTTGTGATGATTTGTGAACTTTATTCATTTACTGAGTGGGATTGAATTCACATAGGGATTATTAATTCTACTCAAGTGGCAGCAAAATCAAGTTGAATGGTCTTGTGCAATTACACAACACATGGTGCCATTCACACTGATTTTTCAGAGATCAGGCTACCGACGCTAAATTGCAGTGAGAGCAGTGCAACATCCATATTTTCCACCCACCCCAATCATGTCCTTAATTTCATGAGTATTAACAATTATTAACAACCACAATACTCTACACATGCAATTGTTATATTATTGTTATTGTTAATTTAATCTTATTAGGCTCACAGCTACCCAAGGGTTTCCCGGCGCCGTCAGACAGAGTAAAAGAGGGGCAAGAAAATAGGCTCTAGATGTTAAACAGCCAGGTTTATAAACCCTTACGATAGTTCACGTAATGATTTCAGTCTGAAGTGCCATTGGACGGGACATCCACAACCGTGGGTCAAGATAAGAAAACGACTGGCTGCCCATCCGGGGCAGTCTGATCCTTGGCACTGTGAAATTAGCCTGTGAGGCTGAACATAACGTACGTGAAGGAAGATAGAGATGAACCAAGGCATTCAGATATTGTGGAGCTTTGTCACTGTTGATTCTGAACATATAGCTCAAGGCTTTGAACTTTAGACAGTTCTCAACCCTGAGCCAATGCAGGTCACGAAGAGCGCCTGAAATGGAAGCTATTTTGGGGATCTTGCAAAGCAGCCTTGCCGCCGCATTTTGGAACAGTTGTAGATTACGTACTACATCCTTATTGGCTCCAAGATAAAGAATGTTGCCATAATCCAGCCTAGATGTAATGAGAGCCTGAACCACAGTACGTTGTGTAGAAAATGGCATCATCCCAAGGATTTTTCTGAGCCTTTTAATGATGGTAAAACAAGTGGACGACACTTTCAGTGCTTGCTGCCTCATTGAAAGTTGTTCATCAATTATGACCCCTAGATTCTGAACCTGTTGACTGGGTAGATGTAGAACACCCATCTCAAGTGGCCAATGTCGGGGAGCCCATATTTCCTTTTCCCTGCCCAGTAACAGCACCTCAGTCTTCTCTCCATTAAGTTTAAGCAGTTTGGCTTGCATCCATCCTACAATGTTTCTCAACATCACTTGGAGAGAGGATGGATTAAATGTTCTATCAGCTAATAGAGAGAAGACAATCTGGGTGTCATAGGCGTAGGAGAAAAGGGAGAGCCCTGATTCTTCCGTGATAAGTGCTAAAGGCCTAACATAAATATTAAATAGCAACGGGCTCAGAATAGAGCCTTGGGGAACACCATAGGGTGAGGAGTACGTTTTTGAACTGGATGTAGGAGAGAAAACTTGGAAAGTATGATCCACCAAAAAGTCTTTTAGCCAGTTGAGTGCTACACCGGTCACTCCCAGAGATTGTAAAGCTTGCAGAAGCAGCGCATGAGAGACCATGTCAAACGCGGCACTTACATCAAGGAGTATAATTGCCACAGTATCACCATTATCCACACGGTTTCGTAACATTTCTGTGACACCTAATAAGTTGGTCTCCATAGAGAAGCATGGTCAATTATATGAACAGAATAGCAGATAAGGTCCAATTGTAATACCCATGGGGCTTAGTTGGATAAGAGAATGTGCCAATGGGGAGAACATGGCGTCCGCCTAGACCGCAGGTCGTAAGCTCTGAAGATTCCCAGTCACTACAATTGGAAATGCGCAACTTTGTGTCTTATCGCTTCGTAATGCTGTAATGCCGATAAAATAGACTTGTTAAATCCTCCTGGAAACCCACCGAATACCTGATGTGCCTCACTTTTGGAAGTTTTTGGGTGTTTCTCCTCCCGCTATTGCAGGCTGGTCCACGTTACTTTACGGCCGCCCTAGAGCTCAGGAAGAGCAGCAGGACAGCAGAGCGAGGATACCTCCAGGTGAGTGGAGGCAGCATCAGCATATATGCTGCAGTCGCACGCTCTGGAGGATTGGGAGCTGCAAACTCTGCTGAGGAGGAGCAGCTGGCCGCCATTTGCGATGGTGGGGCCCATAGCCTGAGAGGTAGGAGGCCATTGCGGGGGTTATATCCTGCGCATTAGGAGGGCAGGTAGTAGTGGGAGCCTCTGCTGAGAAAGACAGTGTGTCTGCAATTAAACAGAGTCTGAAACAGAGTCAGTCTTCGGACTTAGAGACTTTGGTTGGGCTTACTCGCCTCACTCCCCTCACAAGCTCACATAAAAGTCTCCTTACAGAGAAACCAAAACGGGAAGTAAAAAAGAGGGGAAAAAACATGAACAAAAGGACGTGCTCTTAGAGCCTAAACTAAAGATTACACCATCTCTGTGCACCCTTTTTAAAGTACAACCATCGGTGCTTTCACTAAAGAGACCGACACGCAAAGAGGTAGTGAGCCCTAAAGCCTGTCAAGAGACCACAGCTGCTATAGCCACTATAGACACTTTTGTTACAGTAATGGAGACGGGTGAGCAGTTCAGCCAGGGCAACACCCAAGAGACTACTACGGCCACAACTCCCGATGGAGCAATGAATAGGAATGGCGTTAACACTCAGACTAATGGGCACGAAGATTGTGGGGGGCATACATCAGCTCAGAACATGACACCTGACAATAGAATCCAAGCGGATTACCCTCCAGCCATTTAGAAGCAATGTTGGGAGCGCTAACTTTGGATATTGAGAACGGGTTCTCAGTATCAGAAGCCAAGCAGCTGAAATACGTGGTTTTTGTGAGACATTAGATAAAAAGTTTGACACTTTATCTGAGAGAACAGAAATACTTGAAAACACAGTGGAGGAGTTAAAATATATATATATATATATAAAAATAATAACAAAACGGAGCTCCAAGCACTGCGTAGAGATGAACAGGGTCTTCAGGAAAAGCTGGAGCAGTTAGAGAATAATTCCAGAAGGCACAATTTGAGGATACTAAATGTTCCAGAAGGAAAAGAGAGGGACAATTTAAAATCATATGTGGCGGCCCTCATAAAAGCTGCAGTCCAGGTAGATGAGAGTGAGGCCAATTGTCAGGATCAACTATGTTACAATCACACAGGAGCAGAATGATGCCTTTTCCCAACTCTCCCCTAGCTACCTCTCCACCAGGTCCTTATTGACACCCTAGCAGGTAAGTACCAAGGGGGGAAAGAGGAGTGGGAGAGAGAAGAGACTGCCCTGTATTCTTCTCGGAATTCTCTGCCTTGTTTACTTCTTCTTTTTCTAGCTGCAACAAGCAATTTCACTTTCACTTATCTTACCAACACCTATAACTTTTATTTTATCACATTATTTTAACATGTCTTTTAACGTACCAGAAGATTCCCTTGGGCTTGCCTCTCTTCTGTTGAAAGTGTTGAAATATTTACTTATTAATGTGCGTTCATCTTTTTTTGTTTTTTCAGGTTCTTACTGGTTCAGCATATACTTCGTAATGAAGCGAACAGGTGAGTATTTATACACAATAAATGTGTCTTAATACCTTCTGTATTCTAGTCGTCTTACTTGCAATCTTTTTATTCTATTCTTTCTCTAATTCCTAATGTTTGAAGTGAAGTGTTCGTTTTCAGCTGGTTCTCATGGTAACTCGAACATGAAGGCTTCAACAAACCTCTTTTGCCAATTGCTAAAATTATAGCCTTCAGCCTTTTATTTATCTACAACTCTTAAGATTACCAATTATTTACAACTCAATCGTAAGTCTTCTCATGCGCTACACCTATTACTAACTCGTAGATTCAGTGCGAAAATATTCCTCCTAAGCTTTTAGCGTTGACAACTGATTGAGCAAATTCACTGCGCAACTGCCCAAACTAAACCTCTACTTAATGGCTTGAGCTCCGACTGGAATATTGTTGTAACATGCTTAGTTCACTCAACATTAAATAATAATCTGACACGCTGCCCAAATACCAAAGCTACTTTCGCTGGAGTATAACCATAAATGCTATTCCAGGTGCATGCGGATTATAACGAACTCAGGGACACATGCGCACAGGAAAGAAAACTCGGAAACACTAATAAATTGAGCATGCGCTCACTGGGGTTGTCGGAAAGGTTGCAAGAATACTAACCTGCTGATCACTTGACTCGGGTGCCCGACGAGGGAAAACCATCGCCCCAAAGATGCCACCTAACTGACGACACGCGACGACTTTGAGGTAGGTCCAAACCGGGTGATTCTCTCGGTGAAGTGCGCCACAGAACGTTGGAGCGCGCTTCACCTGAGATTCCAATCAAAGGAGCAAAACATCTAGACCGTTAAACAGCGGGTGTGCTGGCGGCCATCTTAGATGACCAGCGTCACCAGCACACTCGCCAACTCAAAGCAGGACGAGTCCTCAGCTCATTAAAAATAAGGAAGGGGACATCAACAGTGGCAACAACAGGGCCACAAGGAGGAAACCTCCCGTGAGCTTTGACACCAATATTGCAAAAGATATACAAAGAATACATAGAGATCCCTTCAGTAAAACCCCGGGTAGAGTAAAACCAAGAAAGATCCTTATTAATTTTCAGACATATGCAATGAAAGAGAAAATTCTCACATCGGCATTAAAGTTAAAATCCTTGCAATGTCCTGACTTCTCCTTCGAAATAAGATCAGATCTATCACAATCCACCCTAGATAAACAGTGGGAGTTGGGTAAACGCATGGATGACTTTAGAAAAACTGGGGCAACTGTGCAACTTAAATAACCGGCTACACTACGAATAATGTACAACAAAAAAATGCACATGATAAGGGGCATAAGGGAGGCAGATGAGTTAGTAGAAAACATTAAGGGGGATGGAGGGAGCAGCTGAGGAGGTAGATACTGCAACTCATTGAATTACATATGGACACACTCATATACAGACACATAATAACTTTCTAATGTGACTGGGGGTTAATAGAGCAAAACAAGAATTTTAACTAAGATCAGGTCCAAGAAGAAGAAGCAGGGGTGGGTTCTCCAATGTAAGGGGTGGGGGCAGGTTGTAGGGTATCACAGGGTGGGGAGCATATGGGAAAAAAATAAAAAATAAATCCTCGAATACCTCAGAAATATTAATTGGTACTAGCATAGTAAAGAAATGCCATCCAAATTCTAACTTCGAATTTCAACGGGCTATACGTAAGGGGGCGTAGGGACAGGCTATTGCAATATCTTAGAGATTCTCCTGCCCAAATTCTCATTTTACAGGAGACACACTGAAAAAAAGGAATGTATTGACCATTTTAAAACAAAGATGGGTCCAACAAGTGCTATCTACTGACCAGAGTGGGAATGTTAGAGGAGTTGCCATAATTGTGAAAAACAAGCGAAAATATGGGTGACTAAGTCGAAGGCGGATAAAGGGGGCAGGAGGATTAAAGCTGAGGTAAAAATAGACGATAAGTCACTAACGTTAGTCGGCTATTATGGCCCGAATCATGACGATTGCGAGCATTTAAAAATGTGTTTTCTAATCTTTTAGAATTCTCTGGCCCAATTATAATAGGTGGAGATTTGAATGTTGTTTTAGATCTAAAATGAGATAAGTCAAGCAGAACCAGAGCAACACCGACACCCAACTCACGAGCACTCCTAAAAAACATGATGACTCAGCACACCCTGTGTGATCTTTGGAGAGAAAGAGCAGGTAATCAACAAGGTACATCCTTTCATAATAAAAAATAGCGAAGTATGTCTAGAATAGATTACTTCTTAGTAGACTGGAGCCTCAGAGAAGATATCTCGAATACTGATTATAAGGCGGCCCACCTTTCAGACCACTTGGCAGTTTTATTAACATTCAAAAATAGCATCAGGAGTGAGGAAAGAAGGTGGAACACACAATACTGGCTGAGTGAGGTAATGGATAACCTGAAGGAAGAAGTTCGAGAATTTATTGTGATGAGTAGCGACTCAGCTACAAATGCAATAATTTGGGATACCCTAAAAGCTTTCATTAGAGGAAAGATCACTAGTGTAACCTGTCATAGGAATAAGTTGTATAAAAGTGAAATTACAGGATTAGAGAATAAAATGGAGCAACTAAATATGGAGTTAAAAATGTTCAGTCTCAGAGGTGAAAAAAGCAAAATTAGAAAAGAAGCAGCTGTTACCGAAAAACCAACTATCAGAGATTCTCCAAATAAGGGTAAGAAAAAGGTGGGATGCTAGTACACTAGCCCATTTTGAATATGGGGAGAGAGCAAGTCAACTACTAGCCTGGACGGTTAAGACAGATCTGAATAAAAACATGATTAAGGAGGTCAAGGGGGACTGGTCTGGAATTATTTTAAATAGCGAGACCTAGATTAAAGAAACCTTTAGGGAGATTTTTCGTATTTTATATACAGAAGAGAAGGAAGGAATATTAGATACCGAGTTAGAGGGCTGGCTAGCTGATTTGATTCAACCCGTAGATCTTAACCAACAAAAAATTATAACTCAAGCGATTACTCAGGAGGAAGTAGCGAGGGCCAATCAATCTAGCAAAGGGGATAAAGCGTCCGGGCCTGATGGCATTCCCATGGAGCTTCATAAAATGTTGCCAGACGTTATATCCCTTCTTTTGACATCATAGATAGGTGAAGCATGAGAGCATGGAATGCAGTTACCAAAATCGTGGAATGAGGCCAGAGCATTCCTTATTCTGAAACCAGATAAAGATCCGGCAGGTTTGCACTGAGTCGTACAGACCAATATCACTCTTAAATTCAGACTACAAAATCTTCACAAAAATGTTGGCCAATAGACTAGCCAAAATTGCGGGCCATTCAATACATGAAGAGAAGAGAGGGCTTGTGAAGGGGAGATATTTGCACGAGCTCACTTATGAGCTTATTGGGGGTATTGATTTTGCGACAACCTTCTATATTCCTTTAGCAATAACAACATTGGATGCCTCAAAAGCATTTGATACGGTGAGATGGTCTTACCTATTCGCTGTATTGAAAAGATACAACTTGGGGGACAAATTCTGTAGAGCTATACAGCTAATATATCAGGAACCCGTAGCAAAGGTCTTGATGAATGGGAGGTTATCCTCTCCTTTTAAAATACTTAGGGGCACAAGACAGGGTTGCCCCCTCTCTCCTCTCCTGTTTAACTTTTATATGGAGCCCTTGGCTTCCAGACTTAGAAATGCAAGCAACATTTCCCCTTTCAAACAGGGGGATTGGGTTAGAAAGGTTGCACTATATGCCGACGACCTAATTGTGTATTCATCTGATCTGAGCACTGCTTTACCCACCATCTTAAGTATAGCATCAGAATTTGGAGAGTTGTCGGGGTACTCACTGAATGAGCATAAAACAGAAATCATGATATGGAATCAAGTATGCAGTAATCCGCTGATTAAAAGGGAAGTGTGATATCTTTGGTTAAGGATAGTTCAAGACATAAATGAAATTGCAGAAATTATTCTGAGGAGGGTGTTTAAAGAGATCATTCAACCAATGAAGAGCTGGGTACACCTCCCATTAACGATCTTAGGAAGAGTTAGTTTGGTCAAGATTACTATATTACCTAAGATTACATTTATATTCAATTTCATACCTTTGCCTTTTGATAAAACCACCATACACAAACTTCAGCAGGTTATAAATTCATGTATTTGGGCTAACAAAGGGATTAGGATCTTCAGGAAAAAGCTATGGAGGAGGAGGGAGAAGGGAGGTTATCCCTGCCAGACATACAATACTACGCATGGGCCTTCCAATTAAAAAATTCTAGAATGCTCGCAAAGATACCAGATTGTTCTATAATAGGTTTCATGTTTTCAGCAATGTTAAAAGTATCCAGAGTAGATATAGATGGCTTCCTTTTTAAGTTCAGAGACCCTAAATGTTTTAAGAAAATTAAACTGAAGGTGCTACAGTCGATGGTGAAAATGTGTTATCACATTAGACGACTTTCGAAATTGGACTATTACTCTCCCTTTGCTCCAATTTGGGACTCACCAGGGACTCCAGAGTGCCTTGATGACAAACTGGCGATGCCCATTAAAAAGGCTAACTTAAAAAACTGGGGAATCTGACCAGGGATGGAAATTTGCTACCCTGACAAGATCTTAATGGGCTGATGAAGGGCACCCTCTTAAAGTTTACATTTCTACAATTCAAAAGTTGGGAACAAAGTCGAAAATTGACACTCGGTGTAGGCAACATTTTAGAAGAGCAACTGGTAACAAAACCTACTGGAAACAAGGAAGTTGCAATCTGGTACTGGCACCTTCTGGATATTATGGACGGAGAGTTTACGCTGGCTGAGGAACTGAAGGGAAATTACTTGATGAGGGAGCAGCTGCAGAATATTTGGCAAGTATCTATGTGCACACTTTACCTCACTGTCAAAGCTGCTTTTTTAAGAAGGAACAAACTTTTTTCACTTAACAGGGCATATATATCATCCGAAAAGCTATCAAAGATGGGGAACGGGAGACGAATCAGCTGTGGTAAATATGGATTGGAAAAAGCAACGAATGTGCACATGTTTTATCAATGACCCGCAATCAGAGGATTCTGGGATAACATGGAAACTTCAATGTCAGGTATTTTGAGTAAGCCTTTCATTGGTTATCTTTGGAGTGGTGGATGATTTTCTGAGTTCAGTCAGAAATTTACTGTTCTATGCAATACTACTCGCCAGAAGAGAGATTTGACGGAAATGGGTGAGCAGTACACCAACACAGCATTCTGAATGGTTGGAATCCATTGTGTATATGTCCAAGATGGATTTACTAGGAAAAAAGTCTAAGAAGAAAGATTTCTGAAATTTGTTGTTAGCACTGATGGAGAGCCCGGAAGGGTTGGTGTAAGATTTGAAGGATACTGTAGATATAAGATCATGACTATGTCCAATGATTACACCGGCAATTTACTCTGAACTGCTAAAGGGTTTCCTCCCCATGCTCCAAATTTTAAGCAGTGCCGATGTTTGCGTACACTGTGAGAGAGAGAGATAGCCGCAGGAAAGCCTATGCCCATTGTAGTAAGCCCGTCAATGGTCAGTCTCAGTTTCGAGTAAAGGGCTGAAAAAAATGAACATTATTATTTTCTGAGGTGAATGAGGACAAAAAAAAAGAGATTAATGCCAACGCCAGGTCCTAGACCTGGGGGAAAAAAATGAGAGACAGGATGTACAAGTCTACACTAAACGCCACGAGAAACTGGTAGACTAGAGTACCCAAGATTCAGAGTGAGTGTAATTAAATGAAACAATGTCCAAGAGAATCAGAATGGCAGAGAAGGATGGATTAAGTTGCCCACGGGGCTTCGTGTGAAAGGTGAGCAATGCTAATACCTTGCAGGTGAGCAATCTCCCAGCCCTGCAGGAGAAAAACAAGAGAAATGATGCTGTACTTAGGAATAGTATGATTTACTATTCCAACTCCAGTGTGTGGAACAGTAGGGAAGGTGTTGGAATAGTAAATCATACTATTCCTTAGTGTAGAGCACCATCCAGCTCAAGTCGTTGTAACAACATGCGTTGTAATGACTGCATTGTAAAGCCATTGCGGTGTAACAACCGCGTTGTAAAGGTCGTTCTCCGGATGTAAGTACTGAGAAGGCATGGTACCCTTGATGAAGTAAGTAGAGGGGGACTGGTGACAAGAGTCTCTAACCACAAAAGGCATGGGAGCAGTATTTGTCACAAGATCCTGGCACTTTGATCCTAAAGACCATAAGAGACATTGTAATCAGGTTCAGGAACATGTATGGTGAGCCTACTAAGTGAGGAATAAAATATGTGTGTTATGCTGAAGAAATATATGTTGTAGGTAGTAGTCCTGTCAGTTAAGGGTAATAACATTAATTCTGATTGAAGTACAGAAATGAGACAGTACATAGTACCTTAAGCTCGCATGTAACAGTGATGCAGAAGAAACTTAACTATGTGTTATGTATTGTATGATATATGTTGTTTGTTCGCACATACATTGGGACCTACTGAGTAAAAACATTGGGTAGATGGCTTCAAGATAGGTGTACTTAATCAAAAACAAACAAAAGATACATACAAAATGGCTTAAGATTCAGCAACATCATTATTATTTTTAAAGAATTTGACTACAGGGAAGTGGTCTTTTCCTGTGATCCAATGAAATCTGAACAGGAGCCCGGTAAGTGAAGGAACTGGTTAAAGACAGTGTGTACTATTCTTCTATACGAATAAAGAAATAGAACTGTTCCTCTGGGAATCGTGTCTAGAAAGTTTAAGACGTGCAAGCCAAACACCAACAAGTCAGTGGTGGTGGCAGTGTATTTGTTAAGAGCACTAGGAGGAAGAGGGATATGGGGATCCCGCTTTGGCGGAACTAGTGTCCTCACACACCCAGCAAGCTAGGTGTCATGCTTCATCATTTGGACCTGCATAACCTTACAGGGCACGTTTACTGGACCTCTTTAAAAAGCCCCACTGTCCCTCCCTCTTTGATATATACTTTTATTCTATGCCATACATGCAGGCAGATTGTAACTTCTATGTATGTGCAGAGTGAACTCAAAGAATACGAACTAAGAATGTGCACATGTA
Organism: Lissotriton helveticus; assembly: GCF_964261635.1. Classification (NCBI taxonomy): domain Eukaryota; kingdom Metazoa; phylum Chordata; class Amphibia; order Caudata; family Salamandridae; genus Lissotriton; species Lissotriton helveticus. The sequence continues at coordinate 792,050,591 of NC_136068.1, forward strand.
TTTGGTGAGGGGTTTTAGAGATTGCAGTATTTCAGTGAAGGGGTTTATAGGTAGGTAGTTTATAGCCCTGAAGAAAGAAGAGTGACCCATATGGGCAGGAAAAGTTTGGCTAACACATGTAGGCAATACTATTGATGTATGTTGAAACCATTATGTTTCAATAAATATAAATATCCAGTATAATTACATTTTTAATCGTGAAATAAATGGATACCCACTGAGTAAAGAGAAATCTATGGGTTTACCCATAGTCATTTTTCACTGTAATCCTACACTAATTTCCAATGAAATTCTTTATTACATACTCAAGTTTGGTTGAGCCCATCCAGTTGATATCCACCTACTCAGGTGACAGTAGGCACCCATGAAAAAGCATGCCGCTATATGACAGGTCAGATGTCTCCAATATATCTAAAAGATATTCCTGTAGGACATGATAGGAATATCCATGTAGTGGACTGGTTGACATTTGGGTTATTTGACTCTGTGTGGTATAGTGTGATAGATAGGGAGAGTTTGCAAAGCCCAATCATAATTTCTTTCATTCTCCTTGAGTGTGAATAAAGTCTTCTTTGCTCTCACCTGGCTGGAACAGAAAGGCTTTCGTCGGGTGAAAGCACACAACGTCCTCCCTGTCTGTGCACTCACAGGCAGAGAAACATAAAATTGCTCCTGCCCGGAAGGAGCAGGAAAAGATTGGCTCCTGATGGGGGGGGGGGGATAATATAGGCACCTGCCACACCCAGGATTGGTGCTGGCAGGAGAGTCGGCAGAGCTTTTGAGGCCTTGATCTTTCCCTGCAGTACTCAACATCAACAATGCTGGGGTAGCCTGGGGTAGTATTGCTGATTCCTGCCTTGTGGGTGCCATGGCTTGGCTCCGGTATACATCCTTTACAACGAAACTTTTACAACGAACTACCATTACAACGCAACTTTTACAACGCAAACCATTACAACGCATAGCGCTGGGGGGCGCTCTAGGATAGGGAATAGGTTTAATGTTGTATCCAACACCTTCCCTACTATCCACGGGGACTGGAGTTGGAATAGTAAATTAAACTATTCACTATCCAGCGCCCAAAAGCATTATGCGTTGTAATGGTATGCGTTGAAAAAACTTGCGATGTAAAGGTAGGCGTTGTAAAATTATGCGTTGTAAAGTCATATATCCCTTGGCTCCTGGGCACCCTGACTAAAAATATAACTAAATAAAAAAATTTTGTTCCTGGCTCTAGTACTACCCAATTGAATGCCATCCCCCAGAATGAAAGATGTGGTCGTCCAAGATGGGCTTCGGGTCACACAAAAAAAAAGAACGGCTGGAGCCACTCATTCATTATTCACTACATGGAGTACACCAAAATGCTTGGTATTTTGAATTTCTGGATCCTGGTGGTGCCCCTAGAAGGGGGAGGGCACCACCAAGCATCTTTTTAATGTTGCAGTAGAGCTGCAGGGAATGCAGCCTCCCTCCAGTAACATCATTAAAACAACAGTAATCCTCCGGAGTCATTAAGTCCATAAACCTAGGAGAGCTAACATATGCTTAAACCACACTGAGCTGGAGCTGTATGCTCTTCAACTGGAGTGTAGGGTCCCATTGTGAATGTTTCTATGGCTGCATTTTGTGGCCTAAAATATTAAAAGAAACACTGAAAGACATGTAGATTTTTTTCAATTAGTATTATTGAAAATGTTTATGCCAATCATTTTTATTAAGCATTGCAATCTATGATTTAATGAAATATACATTTGATTATAAATATTGGTGAATTTTTGACAAGGGCAATATGGCTGCCTTATTTGTGTAGGTATGCTGACCCTTTAATAAAGCCAATAGGTCCACTTTTTATATTTTGATGTTCTGACTCTTACCCACGTCAGTAAGTCTGACTTAATTAAAATAATATTCTAAATATTGTAACATCACATAGTCAGCCTGTAGGTAATGGGGTCAGCAAGGGTTGGATACAGGGCATGGCTGCAGTCTTGGCCCTGCATCCAACCCCATGCCTTGCACAACTTTGAACTTCTTATTTTAAGTTAAAAAAACAAGAAGTACACTGAAAAAAAGCAAAGGTTAAAGTGATGTTTTTATTAGGAATTGTACTATTACATTACATTCAATTACAAAAATGTCAGTTAAAACATACCATTTTAAGCAAACAGAAACACTCAAATGCATCAGTTATAGGTGTCTCAAGTAACTATACCTAGTTTCCTAAAGCAACTATAACGTGCACTTTCAGCATACACTGCTAATTATCTCACATATTACATCAATTATGAGATGTTCTACAACATCATTAATAACATTACTGTGACATCTGAAATTACATCATTAATGACAATACTATCCATGGTGGGCGAGCAAGTTATATTTACTTTAGGGCACGAGATACTGTTACTTGAGATAACTATACATGGAGAATTATTTATTTAAAATGGTATGTTACAACTGATATTTTCAGGTAGCTATAACATTCCTTTAACCTTTGTTTTTTCCAATATATATATATATAGTTGCTAATAAATTTGACTTCATTGGTTGAATCTTTATGAAACTTTCAGAAAAGAAGCTAATTTATACTAGTGTGTGCATGGATGGTTTCGAGATGATTCGTCAATTGAGGCTGAGAAAAAGGGGGGTTCAAAACTCTTTTTCCCACAGTAATTTTTCCATAGACACAGCCACAGCCCAAACCGATGAACGGATTCACACCAACTTTGGCCGCAAGCTAGATCCTGGTCAAGAAAGAGTGCCATTTTCGTTTTGGTGTAAATCCATTCAGTATTTTTGAAGAACTCAAGGTAAAAAAAGTGTAAATGCCACCCAGCTGAGGATTCGCAGAGCTGACAGATCTCAAAACGAGATCTGATTGGCTGCCACCACCTCAACCAGGAAGTGGGCATAAGGGATAGAGTCGGGACACCTTCACCCCATAGGCCTGGTGGTAGGGTCAAAAGCGTGTTTTAAGAACATTTTGCTGCAGATCCAAATATTCTCAGCACAATGTAAAAAGAAGACGCTCTCGCACTTCTTTTTCAAACCCCTCTGGAGTGGGCCAGAACCTGGGGGGGGTGATGCATGTTTCTTATATTTGGTGTAGGGGTGTGTGGCCCCCTCCTTGAGGCATTTTCAGCCATCCCCAGGGCTGAAGTATTTATTAAAGGGAGTAGCCACTTTTGGCCCTGGGTCCCACCCCGGGGTCCAATCTAATTAATTAGGGGAGGGTAGTGCACTCCCCCCCTTCCCAAGCTGTATTTGACTAAGGAACCCAATCCCCAGGGCCCAAAGTCTATTTTAAGGGGAGAAACCATGCAATACCCCTTCCTGAGCCTTTACTAGCTCTGGGGTACCCATCCTCCAGGGCCGGCTCACTTGCTGTTCCCCAAGGAGTCCTCCTCAAGACTAAGCAGTTTCCATGCCCACACTTGCACGGGCAGTGAAACTTATTTTTGCACCTGGTTGGTCGGAGCATTTTTTAAAATCCCACCACACGGGAGCAAACACAAGGTCTGCTCCCAGCGGGCGGGAGCTTTAAAATGTTTCCCGCTGGCTGGGAGAGGAATTGAGATCTGTTTCCTTGCCTGCACTGATGTGGGCTGGGACACAGATCAAGATATTGCTCCTGCCTGGAGGGGGCAGCATAAATACCTGCTCATTCCCAATGGGAGCAATGCTGGCTCCTGCACCTTGCGGAGAGCTGGCTGGGGCGGTGAGGGCCCAGGCGATCCCCCTGCAGCATCAAATGCTGTGCATGGTGGGTTGGCTGGTTTTTGGGGGTGGTTGGCCACATGGCTGAAGGCAATGTGTAGCGTGGGGTTGGCTGCATGTGTGGGGTTGGCCGCAGGGCCTGTGTAGGGGCTGGATTTACATATTACTTTACGTTAAAAAAGGTTACAGTAACATTATAGTTTGGTGAAATGTTCGGTAACAATGTAACGTTTTAAACTTTTAAAGCTCCAGAAATTAATCAAACATAGTAATAGTTATCTCAAGTAACTATAACTTATGCCCTAAGGTAACTATAATTAGCACCCTCTCCATGCACTGCTAATTACCCCATATTTGACATCACTTATGACATTCATATTATCACTGCAACATTAGCAATGAAATTATTGATGAGAAAGCTGCATGGCAGTGGCATAAGTTATGGTTACCTTAGGTCACGAGTGGGGGTAGCTTTCCTCCCACTGAGTTTGGAGCTAGCCTGACAGGGGAGAAAGGTTGGACCTTTCCAGGTGTCACTTAACATTTGCCTTTGTTTATATTTATGTTTATTTGCTCGTAAAGTGCTCGAATGCGGAAGCGCTGGAGTGTGAGGGTAGAAAAAGAATGGTGGCCAGAGCCTATGTGGCTGTAAAGAGCTAGGTTTTCCGATTTTTTCTGAATAGCTGGAGATTTGGCTGGCGTCTCAGGGACAGAGGCAGATTGTTCGAAAGCTTAACCGCACAGTGTGTTATGGCTCGCCCTCCCCCCATCTAGCTCGTTTGAACTTCGCAGTTTCCATGAGGCCATGGGTGGCCGAAATGAGAGCTCGTGTGGGAACATATGGTGTAAAAAGTATTTGTAGAACAGCTGCACTCCCACCATTTATTGCTTTATGTACCAGCGTTAAGGATTTAAATTCAATGTGCTGTTTAATGGGCAGCCAGTGGAGTGATCTAATTCCGGCTGATGTTGGCTGTCCTCTATGCAACCCCAAGAGAAGTCTAGCTGGCGCATTTTGTAGGGATTGCAGTTTTTGTTGAAATTGATCAATTCCCAGAAACAGTGCGTTAGAGTAATCCAGCTTTGACTGAAAGAGCGCTACCATCAATGTTTTTTGGAGCTCTTGGGGTATAAAAGGGGACATTTTTCGCAAAGTTTTTAGAAGAAAAAAACCTGAGGAGATGAGATTATTCACCTGCGTGACGAAATTCAGTTAATTGTCAAAAATAATCCCAAAGTTTCTGACCTTTTCAACTGGATGGGGGAACTCTCCAGCCTCTGGCGGCCACCAGGTCTGATTCTAGAGGGGTTGGCCTGGCGGGAACTTCATCACCTCTGTCTTCTCTGTGCTGATTTTCAGGTAGTTCTGGCCCATCCAGGTAATAATGTCAGTAAGGTAGGCATGGAACCTAGCTGCTGTGGTCTCTGGCTGATTTAGAATGGAAATAATGAATTGAGAGTCGTCGGCATACAAGACAAGCCTGAAGCCGTGTCTCCTAACTTAGGGGTCGATTAGGATTGCGGTGATTCCGCATCCTCCGGGCCGGCGGAAGCCACCGCTCGCCCGGAGGATGCAGAATCACTGCTGCTGCGAATGAAAAGACCCCCCGCCACATTAGGGTGGCTGGGGTGTCATCAGCGGACGGGAAGACCGTCCGCTGCTTTTATGCCGTGGTCGCATTCCGACCATGGCGGAAAAGCTCTAATATGGTGGCGGTGTCTATCAGACACCGCCAGCCATATTAGGATGCTTTTTTGAACATGCTTTTCCACGGCGGCTTTTCCGCCGTGGAAAAGCATGTGGTCTTTTGTGTTTGGGGGCCCGTTGCGGGCCCCCAGGGTGTTGGGGGGTGGTGGGTGCACATGGGGGGTACCTATGGTAGCCCCCTGCTTTGGCATGCACAAGGTGGCAGGCACCACGCGGTGCCTGCCAAGTTGTGCATGCCAAAGTGAAACCTGCATATTTTATATTGCGGCGGGTGCTGCTCGAAGCAGCACCCGCCGCAATGTAAAATATACGGGATGCGGTCACATCCTAATTGCAACGGAGGGACCGCCGCTGCCCCTGCGGACGGTCCCTCCACTTCGGGGGTGGCGGACTGACGCAGGTCCGTCCGCCATCCTTATAGGCACCTAAGTTGGCCAGTGGAGTGACATACAGATTAAACAGGATTGGCGATATCTTTAATAGGGGCGTGATAGCCACCATTTTCCAAGTAGTAGGGTAACTGCCGGTGGCTAAGACTTGATTCAAAATAGGGGCCCGCTTTTTGCAGATCTTATGTGCTGTTTGGTGCATAATAGAAGGGGGACAAGGATCGGTGGGTGCACCGGATTTTATGGAAAGTAACAGTTTTTGAACCTCTCCGTTGTTCATTGGCTGGAAACAGGTCAGCTTGCATTGAGGGCTAATTGTGTGCGTTAACGTGTCCTGATATCTGACCGGGCTTGGAAAATTATTATAGATTTCCCACACCTTCTCTTGAAAGCAGTCTGCCCCTTTATTACATAAATTTTGATCTGGCTTAAACTTTTTTTTTGCGGCGATGATTCCTTCTTTGTATAATAGGATAGTCTGATTATAGATGACCTTTTTTGAATTATCATAATTTTGCCGCCAGCGTCGTTCCGCCCTACTGCAGCTGATTTTTAGGTTTTTATGTTCTGGGGTGTACCTTGGTGATGACGTTTTGACTCTTTTTGCTCTCATTAGCTTCTTGGGTGCGACTTTATTGGCTGCTGATATTAGCCAGTCATCAAACTGCTGAGCTGCCTTATTATTATTGCAGTCTAGGGCTGTCGGGAAAAGGTTGAGTGCAGACTCAAAGTCACCGTCTTTAATTTTGTCCCAACGCCTAATTAGTACCTCTGAGACTTTAGCTTGAACTCCAGGTTGTGGTTGAGTATGCTTAAGTTTAAAATGAATGGCCTTGTGATCTGTCCAAGGTAGGGCTTGTGTGTTGGAAACAGTGATATCGTGGTCACAGGTGAAAATTGCATCCAGCGTGTGGCTTGCCAGATGAGTGGGTCCTATTACCAGTTGTCTGAGATTAAAAGGCTCAAGGTTGTCTAGCAATCTGGCGGTATCAGCATTATTATTTGCTTCTAGGTGGCAGTTCAAATCTCCTAGAATATTAAGGGAAAGCGAGTCAGTATGAGATTCCAGGAGCATCAAGAGGGCTTGGGAAAAGGCCGCTCTGGTCCCAGGTGGGCGGTAAATCAGTATCCCTTGGAAGATCTGGGAGTTGTTCATTTTGATGCGGAAGTGTAGAGCTTCCCCTGGGAGGGTTGAGATCATCTCGAGTTACACTTTGAGATGATTGCGATAGATGATCGCTATCCCTCCCCCTTTGCCTGTTGCTCTATCTTGAGAGAGGTAAGCATCCCCCTCTGGAATAGTGGCGTTCCAGTCGGGGGCTGAGGTGTTGTCTGCCTAGGTTTCGGTTGAAAAGACTAGGTCTGGCAAGGAGAGTTGGAAAAGGTTTTCCAGCACGTATTTATGCTTGGCTATCGAGCGAACATTGACTAGCAGGCATTTAACGTGTTCTATTGCTATTACCTTGCTTATGGCAGTGCAGGTTCCTTTGAAGGTAATGAAGTTCCTTTGTACACCCGAACTGGTCTTCCTGAAAGGGAAACAAAACATCTCGCCACACCCGGCCCATTGTGTCTGTTCTGGAAGCAGTTTTCACATCTGTTTAACAGTTCATTCACAGCAGGAATGGAGAGCTAATGCAAATTAGCTTCCAGGTAGCTCCAGGCAGGGTAAAGGTAACTTTATAAAAGTTACATTTCCAACAAATTTAGTAAAAATCTAACTTCACCATTAGTTGCCCTTTTATTAAATATAAAATATGTCTTTCAATGGCATCTGTAGCTAGTACAGGACAAAAGATATATAAAAAGTTTATCATCCATACTTTGATTTTTCCAATGTGCCTGTTACAATCTGAGTAGTGACAATGTCATACTAGATCTAGTTACTTGGAAATGTGCAATTTCAAATGTTCAAATAGTATGCAAACTGCCCTGTGGGCAGCAAGGCGTTCTTGGGGGTGATTTCTTTAATATTTAAAATCAGGTGTTCCTACTAGTCAAAGGAGTGATTTTGACAGATCTATACAGCAGGGTACAAGCTGCTGCTGGTATGTTACAAAAGGTATTCCTGAAGCCTTGTTTTCACTGTCACTGTAGTGGGTAGCATAATAGGTGCTGCAGTCCACAGGTGGCACTTAACTTTGCATGCCAGGGGTATTTCTACATCACATAATATGACCTTGTTGGAAAGTTGATGACGCCAAACTGGTTTAAGTCTTTAAGGGGGAGTACAGGCATTCCTGTTTAGCAGGGGCAAAGTGCATAGATGTCTGATGCTATCAAACAGATAGGGCAAATAAATGGGGGGGGACATTGTGCAAAACATTGTCATTTCCTTCAGTGAGGGAGCACAATTTCCTGAAGCTTGATGTTCTTTTCATGTTAGGCACAACAGGAAGCCTAATGGATGCGAATGGTAGAGTGTAACTTCACCTAAGGCAAAATGTGGAATTTTCACACTTCTATGCAAGATGTCCTAAATTTGGGATACACTGGTAAACAATTGTATTTCACCGATTATTAGTGGGCACATCATTCATTGCTGCTCCCAATAGAGCAAGAGTTATGACAGCAGTGGTCTCCATCAACCAGTAGATTTATCCATGTGCAGGACTGCACCAGACACTATAGGTATTCCAAGAATCTCGGGTGTTGCCACAATGGATCAAGCCAGGCCTTCATCCTCCATTAAACATTACCAATGCAGCAGGCACTGCCCTCACATACACAGTGTAATTGACAAAATTAGAACTTCAGCACTGCAATCACCATATGGGAACTCCAAAATGTTTTGTTTCAGTGAATCATGAATAAGTGGAGGCAGGTAGCAACACTTTTGACTACCCACTCTTACTAGCACAGGTAAGGCCAAGAAACACAGGAGAAGGGTAGAAGGTTGAAAGCAGCCACTTCCTGCTTAGCTGGCGCCTTCCGTTAGCTGAGGAATGTGAGGCTGCTGCTCCTTTTGGCCATCTATTACCTTACCACTGCTCACTGGTTTGGTCAGGCCACAGGAGAATGTGGTAAACAGTGATTAATATGAGCAAGTAGTTGCTGGTAGGGTTCACTGGCACTCATTTTTGGTGAATGGAACACATGTTCACTTGTATTGTATTGTATTGTATGGCATACTTGTATAGCGCAAAACTGTCACCCGGAGGGTATCCTGGCGCTTGACTTGATCAGCCATACGCAAACTACACTGCTTCAGTCTTTATACTTTCCCTGGGAAAAGGTGTGTTTTTAGTCCCTTTTTAAAGGATGAGAGATCCTCCTTGCTTCTTAAGGGCAAGGGTAAAGCATTCCACAGCTTAACTGGGGTGAACCTAAAGGAGCGTCCACCCATCCGAATCCTCATAATTTTAGGAATTACCTCCAAGCAGGCTGGTGAGGAACAGAGGGGCCTAGTAGGAGTATACCAGGAGAACATCGTCTGCAGCGAGACCGACCCCTGACCATGAAGGGCCCTAAAAACAAGATAAAGTGCTTTAAAATCAATGCGCTGGGCAATTGGCAGCCAATGGAGATCCATGAGCGCCAAGGAAGAGGAATCAAGACGCCGTCTAGAAAGAGCTAGCTTAGCAGCCATATTCTGCACTCGCTGCAATTTACCCGCTAGAGCCGCTGGCGCACCCAGAAGTAGCGCGTTGCAGTAATCAAGCCTGCTTAAGATGATACTACGCACTACCTCTGGGCGTGCATGGGGCGGGAGGAAAGAAAGAATCTTCCGCAATGTTCGCAGTAACAGCATACACGTTGCCACAGTTTTGTTGACAAACGCATCTAGCTGTAAGTTGGATTCGAACAACACCCCCAAATTCCGAGTTGAGACTGCCGCAGCCCCCGTACCTTGGAAGGAGGAAGGCCAAAAGCCAGGTGGCAAAAGCCGGGGGATACGATCCGTTGAGCAGTGCAGTATCTCGGTTTTTGAGCTATTAAATTGCAATGAATTCAGGCTCAGCCATTCTGCGGTAGCTCTCATACAGTGGTGGTAAGTCTCCTGCGACACAGCATCCCTACCCTCAAATGAGAAGATAAGTTGCGTGTCGTCAGCATAGTTGATGACCGCAATGCCAAAGGACTTGATTAAGCTGACCAGGGGACGGAGGTATAGATTAAATAGAATGGGGCTGATGGCTGACCCTTGTGGTACGCCCTGCCCCACCTTCTTGATGTCCGAACGATAGGGCGGCAAGGCTACCACCTGGTGTCTATCACCAAGGTAGGAGATCAACCAGTCCAGGGCCAGGCCGGATACCCCAATATCCTCTAGTCTCCTGATCAGGATGGCGTGGCTGACCGTGCCGAACGCGGCCGACATGTCGAGCAGCACTAAAAAGGCTGCTCAACCAGAGACTTATTTTTCTTCATTAAAAATTTACCAAGACAAGAGAGGAAAAAACACACAAAGGGGAAAGGGGAAGAAAGAGAAAAACTTATAAATTGTCATAAGGGGAGAAAGTAAGAACCTGAAAGAATGATATAAAAGGTCATGAAGTATATGGTAGAGGATCAAAGAGGTAAGAGGTAGATTCAGGACTAAGCAGCCTTGATAATCAGCCCGCTGACATTTAATGGGCTTTTGAGCAAAGATTTGGGCACCAACAATTCTTCTTTTACAAATGAATCACTGGTGGTTTACCTGTACTGGGAGTTAGGCCAAGACTTCAATCCAATTGGTTTCTTGCAGAAATAGTCAGATTGGTCATACGAATAACAATGCCCCATACATGACAGTTTACCTCAGTCAGTGTGACAGCTCATATTCTTTAAAAAGGGATTGATGAGTTTAAAACACAATATAGCTTTACTAGTGGGCTTCTCTATCCAGTGCTCTTTTTTGTTTCTCACCTATTACACACTTAAAGCTGCAGTCTTTAAAGGAATAATATACAGTGCTGGTTTGCCCACGGCTCACAGAATACACTTATTACGTAGGGAGCAGCCTGATGCCATCTTCCTAACTGAAACATGGCTGCATATGAGCTCGGGCCTGGATGTGGCTTCTGCTTTACCCTCTAAGTACACCATAGTTAGGATAGATAGAGAACTCAAAATAGGGGGTGGTATTGCCATAATTAAAAAATAATCGTATTCATGTATATTAGAAGTTCTCCCTCTTAAGGGATGAGAAGCAGGCCTATTTAAACTTGTGATGACCCCTCACTTTACCTTATGTGGTATTCTTGTCTACCGCCCCCCTGGTCCGACGCCCCCCTGGGAGCTTTATTTCTGGAGTTAATCTCCCCTCATCTTCTTAAGGCAGCAAACTTTACTATCCTGGGTGATCTTAACATTCACTTGGACAACCCTAAATGCTCCACCAGCAGCACACTGATTTCTGACCTTGCACCATTGAATTTGCTGCTTTGTAATACGAGCCCTACTCATATGACAGGCCATCTACTGGATCCTATATTTTCCAACCTGTCAGATACCCAATGTCCACCATCTCTCCCTTTTTGCTGGTCAGATCATTATGCAGTTAAATTTCATTGAACTGTCGCAGCTTATCTGACCACAGCCACTTCTGGTGCACAGCACAAATCTAGGAATTGGAGCAAATTGGATATGAAAGCTTTCAGTAAGCTCCTCTCCGATAGTACCCCCTCTATTCCTCAAGTTTCTACCTCTTCCTCAGACATAATCCATTATTGGAATTTTAAAGCACTTGACAACTGCCTACTTATTTAAATCAAAAAGACATTCAACCATCGCTCCCCTGTCCCCTGGTTTACGGAGCAACTAAAAATAGAAAAAACAAAATGCAAAACCCTAGAAAGGCATTGGAGGAGAAATTATGCAACTGATTCCAAACTAAAATACAAAAAGGCCTTAAAAGACTATCAAGCGCTTTACTAATCTGCTCGTGCAAATTATGTTGCATTCACCATTTCCAATGCACAGAAGTGTTTGCAAACTTTGTTCTCAATGGTCACTCAACCCATGCTCCCCGCCCTAGATGGATCACAGTGCGACGACCGTGCCAATTTCTTTGTGAACAAAGTAAAGCATATTCCCTCCATGCTTATTTGCTCTCTGACAGTCATGCCTATGCACCAAAATTCCAGTCCTTAGTCTATCAATAGGGCAGAACCCACCAAGAAACTGCAATCCTGGGCACAACTAGATATTATTTAATTCAAGAAAATCCTAGGTAGCATCAAATCAGGTTCACCTCGGGACCTTCTACCTTCCACGGTATTGCAACACCTTGACACATCTTCCCTTGAAATAATCATGGACTTTCTTAATGCCTCCATACAGAAAGCAAGTGTTCCACCTGAATGGAAACACCCTATGATCCTTCCGCTCCCGAAGAAAGCCAATGCTGATCCTGCCCAACCTTCCAACTTTAGGCCTATCTCCCTACTTCCAATATATTCCAACATTTTGGAAGAAACATATCAGTCTGTGGGAACTAGGAATGGTACAGATCAGGCTGTGGGAACTAGGTTTTACATTAGTACAGCAAGATATGAAGGCGTCCGTCAAAAGACTATTTATTTTGAAAAAATAGTTTCATCATTTTGGATAAAAGAGAAAGGATTAAAAGTAAGAACTTTCTTTCTTGTTGCTTTTTATATAAGCACATTTGTGGTTTTGATGGTAAATAATTACTGTCTTTTAAAAGTGACACAAAGTATTTTATGTTTCAGTAAAGCTTCTGTGCTTAGTGTTATAAATAGGTGCATTTAAAGGAAAAGGGAAAGGAATGAGCCTTGCTTTTCATATGTGGAAACATCAAAAGGGTTAGTGATCATTATTTAAAAAAATGACTACATGAAAAAACATTTTTATTAAAAATAATTGCACTAAAATAGTTTTTGCATTTTTAATGTCTAATAATCCTACTGTGAACAATATATAGGTTCCTAGCATCAACGTTGAATTTGAGTAGCACTTTACCACAATGTGGGGAGTAAAATGTGAAATTTCACTTGACCCAGACATATAAAAACGAATTTTATAAGGGTGTACCTTATACATTTCTGATCCCCAACCCTGGGATATCTAGGGGAGACCCTGGGGGTCCCTAACATGCCAAAACATTGTAGGTTATCCATTTATTAGTGCCCCTACCACTAAAGTTGAGTTTGGGCACAATTCTTTTTTTTTAAGCTGTCCTGGCACCCAAGGGCTGTTTTCAAACGGATCCCAGGCTTCAGAAAGGCACAAGGGTTCACAATGTTAGGAAAGATGCCCGTGTGATCCCCAGCATGCATTTTGAAGGAAAATATTGCTTTATAGGAGTTTGTTTGCCACAATAGGTTCTGTTGGAGAAATTCATGTATCATCCTTGTTAAATTAGCAGTTTTTGATTTCCCTGCTGCACCTATAACATGAGAGCATGGTCCTAAGTGTAAAATGTAGGTGTTTTTACGTAAGGAAAATCACTTTAGAAGTATCTTCAGTCCTGTAAAAGTAGTGAAAGGTTATGACTAATGAAACACAAGCTTGTTAAGACAAGAAGCACAAAAGAATGCTTGTTCTAAAAATTCACTTTCTTGAGGTTCTTCAGATGAATTATATAGGAATACACAAATGTAAGGATTAAGAGTATGCCTCTATTGCTTTTCTTTTCCCTCAGAATTTAGTAAATAAACATAGACTTCCTTGGCTGCTTCAACTAGTGTAATAGGTTCAAGGTTTTTTTTTACTCTCAGATAGATGAAGTGGTTCTTGGGTGCCTTAAAAATGGATGAGGTGCCGCAAGCCCCAAGCCTAAAAAAGTATTTGGAAAAAGAATACCCTCTCTGTTGATAGATTATTTGTATGCCTTGTCTAAAGATTTTTTGTTCTGACCACCAATAGATATCTGCTGCCCTACCATTGCCAGAGGGGTCCGGACATCAGATCGTGCCTGGGGAGTCAGCGCCAGTCCAGCTTGAAGCCAAGGTGAAGGGAACCAGCACAGGCGTTGCTGGCAACTATAACAGCAGTGAAGGTGGAAGATTGGAAGAAGTGTGTACCCCTGCCACTGTCTTGGGCGAAAGATGGTGGTCACAAATCAGGATGGAAAATTCTTTGTGTGGATCCAGTTTTTGATGCCCAGCTGAGAGAGTCACAGACCAGCAAGGACAGCAAGGAGGCTTTTTGCTCGAAGGTGACCCCCTTCGAAACAAGGGTTTCTTCAGATATCCCATCATCAGGCCTCTGAGTCCTGGTCCCCAAGTGAATGCAAGTCTGCACCTCTGTTTGTTGATCCATATGTACCTGGGCATACTGTGTACAATCTGTGGCCCCGACAAAAGAGCAGTGAACCAGCGGGGCAATACAGGAATTAGTGAAAGACTTGAGTTCGGGGTACAGGTGCTGTGCCTTTGGTGCCTGTTAGATTAAAGTGAAGAATACTGGTGCACTGCCTGAGACACTAGGACAGGATTGTAGTTTTCTTCTTCAAACTGGGCTGTGATTGTTTTCTTGAGTTGCAAGTTGTGCAGCTCCACCGTTTTGATGAACAATAGGAGCCTGCCTGTGAGGTTCAAACGGACACAGGGAGAAGACTCCCATCTGGCTGGTTGTACAGCGGCTTCTATTTCTCCAAGTACTTTTTAGCAATGTACCCCTTTGGTCCCTCCTCTTGAGCATATCAAGTGATACCCTAGCCCTCATAAAAAGAACACTGTAAAAGTCTATTAAAAATGTTTTTTTTTAAGATATTATATTAGAAATGTGCTATTGGCCATTCTGAAGATGAAATAGATGATCACTGAAATGTATTGAAGCCCTGAAACTTAGAATTAGACTGGATGGTTTTGGGATTTACTTTCTGCTTGGGGTTGGAAAATATTGATAGTTCTGTTTGTAATATTAGCCATTATTCTCTCCTGCTTTCTGTGTGTTCATTATGACCCACAGCTCTGTTCCCCATGGATTCCTACTTGTATCTCACCAATTAAACAAAATGTTCAAATGTAAATGCCCACCTAGCAATGGATCAGGATATTAATGGATTATGAGGATAGATGTGCAGGATAACTTCCATGTTTCTATTAATTCATAGCGGATGTCTTCAGCTAATGCTAAAACGGCCATCTGTGGAAACTAGCTGAAATAGCTGTTAGCATCAACTGAAGCCATTTTGCTTTTTGGCAGCCATTTTAGTTAGCCATGTGCTCGCCATGTGCTTTCTCCCTCTTCACTATTGCCTGCCCTTGTATTCTGCTTAAGTCATCAGTTACAGTTAACTCCTTCGGTACTCAGCCAGAGCACTGCACACGCTGAGAGAAAGGCCTAGCTGGTAGAATGCTCCTGCTCTTAGTATATACCTGTCAGGCTATTTTAACTGATGTCAGCAACTCTGTTACTCCTCCTACTTTGTTGAATAAGTATTTTCTGTTAGTCCTTATATGTTTAATAGCTATTTGTGTGCACACATGTACTGCCTCTTTTTGAGTCTTCATGCTAACTCAGCAATAAACTGGCCATAAAAGGTCCTTGGTTTCTGTACTCTTTGGACTTTCTCATATAGTTGCCTGAGGGTACTGTATTGATGCAGTCTCCCTCATTTTTAAAAAAATTTTTTTAAAGACCTTTATTGCTCAAGACATTCTGTCCTGCATTCACACAGCATATAGCCTACAACCCACGGGGGCCGGCAGCAAAGGTTGGTAAACATGAAGTATTGGACAAGATGACACAGCCATTTAGCCGACAACCCGGGGGGTCCGGCGGCGTAGTATAAGTAGAATATATAGACATAGTAGAACACATAGCCCGATTAACAAACAGGTCTATAGATTTTCCCATTTTCTGCGGTCAATCATGTCGGCACATCAGCGCGTCTTCAACATTTGTATTATCTATGGCAACTGCCTATATCCACAAGGAGTGTGTAGCGGCAGAGGTAGTTGCTAGGTGTTGTGTGGATAGGCTACAGAGGGATTGAAGATTCTGTGTGTGTGAAGTCGCCATGAAGTGAGTAGGCGTATATTAGTATAGCTCACTAATGCAGGGAAGTGGGCTCGTATCGCCGGTGACGGCAGAGCATGACCACTACAGTCAAGACTGAGATGGTCGAGAGCCTGATACACATGGCGTCCCTCAGTGACAGCCGTGTAAGTGCACACATCAGAGGCAAGAGGTTGCTCTCATGTTTGGTCTCCCGATGTCAGGGAGGGGCATCCGTCCCTGCCGTAGTTTGCAGCTCACATGTGCAGGAGATGACCAGATGTTATCGTTTCGGGAGTGTATTATGCCACCACGCACATGTTGTCCCGTAACATTATCGCTGCGTGTGAAATGTCGCTGTCTACAGCAATATAGGGTTCGGTCGGGGAACATGACCGATGTGTAAACAGAGACGGGTATAAACACAACAGTGGGATAACAGCGGGGCGGGAAGTGGGAAAGCGACAGCGCTGTCGGTGTGGTATGTGATGAGAGGTCTTTGCAGTCGTATAAAAAAGGGGGGGTCAGTGGTCTCAGGGGGGGCAGCTAGCCGCTATTGGTAGTGGGGCATGTGTTGTGAGTGATCAAGGGGAGCGAACACATGGGTGTGGGCGTTGTGCAGTCCGTAAAAATCCATAGCGGTGAACGAGAAGCAACAGCGCTAGCATTGACACGGGTGCGTCGGTAGCTGGAGAGGGGGGGGGAGGGTCGAGC
Source organism: Lissotriton helveticus (assembly GCF_964261635.1). Classification (NCBI taxonomy): domain Eukaryota; kingdom Metazoa; phylum Chordata; class Amphibia; order Caudata; family Salamandridae; genus Lissotriton; species Lissotriton helveticus. The sequence goes on from NC_136068.1 coordinate 792,067,016, forward strand.
GGCGTGACGTTCCGCAGAGTCTCGCGTCAGCGCGGTAGTAGCAGGTCATGTCATCTCAAGTTGTCTCTCGTTCCTGGCAAGCTTGCTGAAAGGAGTTAAGGAGATCGTCCCAGATCTGTGCAATGGGGAACTTCCTGAGGCCCGTTGTTTCCTCCCAGTGGAGCACTGCACTCTCCGCTCGCGCCCAGTTGATGAAGGATGTGTGCCAGTGCCGGGTGTGTGGGGGAGTGGTGGCTTTCCAATGTTTGGTGAGTAAGCATTTGGCCGTAATGAGACCCATATCCCAGAACCGTGCCGGCACCTTGTTCAACTTTGTGTGTTTGTAAAGTCCCAGTATACAGGCTTCCCACGTTCGCGGTACATGTTCGTCGGTGCATTGTGTGAGTGTCGTTGTGACCTCCTCCCAGTACGACAGAATATTCGGGCAGTGCCAGAGCATATGTAGGAGGTCCGCTCCCACCAGGGAACAGGGTTGGCAGGCAGTGTCTGTAAGAGAGAAGTATCTGTTAATTTTGTCAGGTGTGAGATAGGCCCGATGTAGGATGTAAAATTGAATGAGCTTAAAGCGGGGGTTGCGTGGGATGTTGGTCGGCCCCAGCAGCATCCTCTCCCACTCTTTATCCGTCCAGCCTCTACCTCTGTCAGCTGCCCATCTCTCCCTTAGTGGCAAGATGGAAGGTTGTGTGTGTGCCAGGAGGGCCTGTGCCAGCCAGTGTACCACATGAGAGCCGTTGCCCATGACATGCAAATATTGCATGAATTGATGCATCAGCGGTTCCTCTGAGATATCTCCCCAGAGGGTGGTCAGTGTGCGTACAATAGATGCATGTAGTAGGAACTGCCCGGCTAGAAGGTCTGTGTTGGCGCGAGGTCCGCAAAAGAAAGTAGCTCGCCGTCATCGTAGAGGTCACCTAGTGTCTCCACTCCCGCCTGTGTCCAGCTGGTCAATTGGGCCTCCGTCAATGCCCCTGCCGCCCCAGGGGTGCCCTGGAGAGGGAGTATCGGAGCATATGGTGTTGTGGATCGGGTGAGCCGCAAGCAGCGGAGGAAGCACTTGCGTGCCAACGCTAGGTGTAGCTGAGAAGGACAAGGGGGTCGAGCTAGGGGATGGAACAATGCGCAGATTAGCGTTTGGGTCCAGACGGTGATATCCGAGGCAGTATCTTCTAGGCTTTTACCACTAAGCCATCCCGACACCCACTGCAGCTGTGCCACCAGGTAGTACAGCTCCATGTTGGGAACCGCCAGGCCTCCCGAGGCAGTGGGCATATATAATTTGGTCAACGCTACGCGGGGCCGGCCCGCGTTCCAGACAAGGCCGCGACGTAGAACTTCAATGTCCCGAAATACTTTAGTGGGGACGTAAGTCGGAACATTGGAGAAGTAGTACAATAGCCGTGGTAGGACTATCATCTTGGCCAGAGCCACACGACTAGGCACGTTAAGGGGTAGGGTCCTCCAAAAGTTAACCTGGGCACGGATGGAAGCAATCGCTCTCATCAGGTTCCCCTCTAGGACATCTGCCGGGTTCCGGTATATGTGAATTCCCAGATAGCGGATTGTGGTGGGGTACCATTGCAGCCGTGCTCCGCCGAGGCGGATGTCGGTCTCCGGTGTATCCGGGCTGAAGGAGTAAGCTCCCGACTTGGACCAATTGACCCGCAGACCCTAAATTTCCTCAAAAACTTGGAAAATGTTGGTGGGAGATTCTGGGACAGCAGTCAGATCCCTGACATATAAGAGCAGGTTGTCCGCATATAGCGAGACCACATGAAGTCCATCCGCCATTGGGATCCCCCATTCATCCCCCCGTGACCGGAGAATCGTGGCCAGAGGTTCCAATGCCAAGGAGAACAGCAGTGGCGACAGGGGGCAGCCCTGTCTGGTACCTCTGCGCACACAGATGGTGTCAGAGATCAGTTTACCAGTGCGGACCCGGACTGTTGGTTCGTGGTAAAGCAGATCTACCATGGTCTCATAGCCGCTTCCAAGGCCATATTTCTTCAATACCGCCCCCAGGTACGGCCACTCAACAGAATCAAACGCTTTCTCTAGGTCTAACACTAGGCACCCCGCTCGAGGCCAGTGCCGAACAGCGTACTCCTGAACACAGAACAGTCGACGTATATTATAAGAGGTGTGGCATGTGGGAACAAATCCATTCTGATCATGGTGTACCAGAAGGGGGACCAGGGGCGCCAGTCTCCGGGCTAGTGTGGAAGCAAGTATTTTATAGTCCGTGTTCAGGAGGGCCAGGGGGCGATAAGAGCCCATTCGTGTAGAATCCCTACCAGGTTTGGGTACGGATATCAGGTTGGCTTCGTTCAGCGTGGGAGGAAGAAAGGAATCCTCCGCAGCTGCGGTGTACATCTTTAGGAGCTTCGGCACGAGAATATCTGAGCCAGCCTTGTAAAACTCGGCCGGTAACCCGTCCCGGCCAGGGGTTTTGCCGTTAGATAAATTAAAGATGGTGTCACGGAGCTCCTCAGGTGTGAGTGAGGCTCTGAGCTCATCTTGTTGCGCAATAGTTAATTGTGGCATCCGGAGGGTGGAGAGATACCCAACTATGTCTGGGTGGGGGTCGCGGAGCCTGGAGTGATATAAAGTGTCGTAGTGTGTCGTGAACGCTTTGTGGATGAGGCGTTGTGAGTACTGTAGGCCCGTCCCGTCCACGTGTATCGCTGCCACCGGGGCCGCCCGGTCCTCCCGCGAAATCAACCACACCAATATTTTACCAGGTCTATCACTCAGATGGTGCGTACGTGCTGAGTGAGCTGCGTAATTAAGAGTGCGCAGTCTTTCCAGGAGGCGCGCATGTTCCGCTCGTGCCTCTGCCAGCGGGTCAGCTGCGCCATCCACCACATCTTGCTCTCTATCGAGCAGGTCGGTCTCCAGTCGTGTTAAGTCGCCCTCCAGTTGGCGCTGCATGTGCCCCTGTGTGCCTAGGCAGTGGCCCCGAATCACTACTTTGAAGGCGTCCCATTCGATCTGGGGAGAGGACGCCGTGTCTGTATTTTCCTCAAAGTATTGGGCTGTGTGCGTTAGTAGGGAGTCACGAAAGGCCGCATCCAGCAGCAGCGCCAGTTGGAGTCGCCAGGTGGGAATGGGTGAATGTGGGCGGTCCCAGGCAATGGTCAGGAAGTGTGGGTTGTGGTCCGAGTGAGTACGTCCCATGTATCGTGTGTCAAGTGGAAGGAGGTCGGTGGACACCATGAATCTGTCTAGGCGTACATGCAGGTTGTGTGCGCCAGAGTAAATGGAGTACACCTGTGCTGCGGGATTGTGAACTCGCCAAGCATCATGAAAATCCCACTGCGCAGCCCAGCCTAGTAGCGCTTTCATGGTGCCATGTGTCGGTGCGTTAGCTGGGGGCGGGGAGGAGCGGTCGAGTATCGTGTCTAATACGCAGTTGTAATCAGCCCCCAGTATCCATGGGGCTGTGTGCCAGGCCGCCAGTGTCGTAGAGAGGCGCGCAAGAAAGCTGCTCTGGTCCGTGTTTGGGGAGTACAAAGAGACCAGTGCCACCTGCTGTCCATCTAGCCTGCCCTGGGCCGCCACGTATCTACCCTCGGGGTCTATGTGTGTGTCCGTAACCACCCAGGTGGTCCCAAGACGAACCCACAACAGGGTGCCTCGTGCGTAGGAGGAGTAATCTGTGGTGTAGAGCTGCCGACGCCACCTACGGTGCAAAGCGCGCACCTCCACATTATTTAGATGTGTTTCTTGGAGCAGCGCTATATTTATTTTATGACGTTTAAGATAGGAATAAATCTGATAACGTCTAGCTGGTGTGTGCATGCCCCTGACATTCCAGGTACAAATCCTGATTTCAGCCATATTCACCACTCGTGTAGGTCCCCTTCCCACCAGTCCGATCCAGCTTTGCAGGCTGAGCACCCCGCAAGCCCCCCACCACCACCCCCAGTCCACAACCAGACATTATTACAGTTCTCAAGAATTCCCACAGGTGCACAAGGTAAAAAGGGGAGAAGGGGGACATATAAAGCCAAGAAAAGGCAACATTGTAAGTAATACCAAAAGGTCGGCTAGACAACATGTCGCCGTCCAAACTCTCAAATGAGCTAAAGTAAACTATACAGTTCCAGGGGGGTGGCGATCGGCTTTCGCAATCAAAGTCTGAAGAACAATAATGTCCACAAGAGGAGTGTCGCCTCTCCCGGGCCAAAGAAGAGAGGCCGTGCCTGATAAGCAGTCCCCGGATTCCACCCGCCCAGGACATTGTAAGCTATGAATTTGGGGGGGGGGGGGCACATAATGACAGGAAACAGATTCAGAGCTCGTGAGGAGTTCTTGTTGCCAGAGGGGCTAGAACAAAAGTCTTTGGTGCGTGTGCAGTCACAGCAGATGCGTTGAGCACAGCAGGGTAGAGGATAGGGTCACGGGTGCATAATGAAGCGTTACTCACTGTGTCACTGCGTCGTTCAGCCCCCATGGCTGGGAGAGTCCTGTAGTAGTTAGTGCTGGAGGCCGCTAACTTCAGGGCTAAACAAGACAATATCAGCTTCGCTGCACCGCTTCTGTGCTGTAGGGGAGCAAGGCCTGTGGGTCACCTCAGCCAAGGAGATCCACAGTCTGAGGCGTGACGTCCGGAGGATCCGTGGACTGCTGGGAGTCTGGTAGGCCGTAGATTGCCTCATCATCGCTCGGAAACGTGGTCGGGCTAGCATTCGGGGCGTTGGATGGGGTTGGGGAGCTGTTGATCTCCGTGACCCTGCACAGCGCATCCTGTTGTTCCTGTAATATTAGATCCCGCTGGTGGAGAGCGTGCAGGCACCTCCTGAGTGCGAGGGGGGGGTAGAAGTTCTGCGCCTACGGCGTCGTCTGGATCCCCGGGCACGCAAAGTCGTGGTGGTCCCCTGTGCTCTCCGAGGCGCCTCAGCCACGCCTCCGTCCAGCCAGGCCTCAAACTCATCTGGGCTGGTGAAGAAGTGTGTTTTGTCCTGTGCTACCACTCGTAGCTTAGCGGGGAAAATCAGTGAATACTTGAGGTTCTCTTGGCGCAGTCGTCTTTTCACAGTTAGAAAAGAGTGACGTTGTCTTTGAACTTGCACTGTATAGTCAGGGAAAAACATCACTGTGGTGTTGTCGATCTGGACGTCGCCAAGATTTCTGGATTCCTGCAGGATCGTGTCACGGTCCTTGTAGTTAAGGACTCGGAAGATTAGAGGCCTGGGGTTGGAGCCAGTGGGGAGGGGCCGTGTGGGTACCCGGTGAGCCCGTTCTACTACAAAATTGGGCGACAGTGCTCCCTCCGGCAGCAAGTCTTGTATCCAGGCTTCAACTCGTCCAACTGGGTCCATCCCCTCCCATTTCTCCGGGACACCTACCAAGCGGATGTTATTTCTCTGTGCTCGTCCTTCCGCGTCCTCAGCTCGTTCCTCCAAAAATTCCACCCGGTTGAGTAGACCCCGGACATGCCTGTCTGTCTGGCTCACCGTAGGCTCCAGCGTCGACACCGTCGCCTCCAGGGTCAAAGTGCGGTCCTGTAGTTTCTTATGGTCGGCTCTGAGGTGGGTCAGGTCTATCGCCACGCTGTCTATCTTGGACTCCATGGAGGTGCGAGTCTGTTGGAGGGATTCCTCCAGCCGCTCCATGACGGCCAGTACATGGTCTAGTTTGGACGTCACTTGTTCCGCATCCATTTTGGACGTCGCCTTGGGGAGCTTCCCTTAAATCGACGTGCCTCCGGTGCCGGCCCGCGTCTTCACCCCTCCAGACATGGGCTAGGCACAGCAACTGTGCAGGGCCGGTGTATAAGCGGGATTGTGCAATGCGCAGGCTCAGGCGGCTAGTATGCAGTGCCTTGGGAGTTCAGCAGCCGCAAGCACAGGTTGCAGTGACAATGGTAGCGGTGCCCCGCAGTGTCCGCAGCTCCACAACTACAGAACAGTTATAAGCGCTCACTTGTGGATGCTCAGATGCTCGAGGCAGGCAGCAGCTGAATGGGGGTGTCCTCAAGTGGTCGAGCAGGTCCATTCACAACTCCCCTATAGTAAGCGCCCTGATGGCACAGGGCAGAGGCAGCGGCGCGTGGCAGTCGCTCTGTTACTGCTACTCCCAGAGTTGTGGTAAAGGGGCTGCAGTGGGGTGTCTGTCGTGTGGTAATGGCTCCCAGCCCACCTCGAAGAGTTCTCGCTTGGTAGAGCACAAGTCCCCACTCCTCCGAGCAGCTCGTGGCACAGCGTCTCTGCAAGCGTCAGGGCTGTGATGGCGGCGGCTTACTGCGTCCGCATCCGACGGCGGCAGATGATGGGTAGGGTCCCCCTTGCCGGTCGCAGCTTTCTCTGTGCCCCTGACCGCAGGCTCACATGCCACCTGTTGTGCTGTGTTCCTGCTTTGATGGCTGTGGGGGGGAGAGAAAGGGGGGGGGGTGGTTCAGTCCCCCCGAAGTCATATGCAGCGGGTGGCGCTCAGTCAAATGGGGTGCCTCGTTGGTCGTCCCCTGGAGCGCCGCGTGGCGGTCGTGAACCAGATGCAGTGCCCGCACCGTGCTCCAGAGGGCCTGTGCAGTTGCCGCCTAGGGTCAGCAGACGAAATGGGGGGGCAACTTAGTCTTGGCCCCCAGCCGTGCAAGGTTCACTGAGGGTTTGGATGGGCCGTGAGGCTTGGCTCAGTGTCTCTGCCAGCAAGTCTTAGATGTCGATATGCATGGGGGGGGGGCCGCCTCCAGCCCTCCGGCCGTTGGTCCTCGTAATCACTCACCAGCGATGTCTTGGCAGCGTCTCATGCCAGGTTAGGTGATGTGCTTGAGGCGTCGCCGGCGTGATGTCCCTGCTCCGCGTTTCTCGGGCCTTCAGAGCGCCCAGTCCCCCAGGTTGCGGCGCCTTCGTCACCCGCTGTCCTCCGCCACGTTCGCCTGTAGGGGTGTCGGGTGAGGAGGGTCCAGCTGATCCAGCGGGCTATAGGAAATATGTCATAAGCTACGCTACCTAACTCCACACTATATACCATCAATCAGTAATTAATCACAAGGCCCATAAATCTACCATGACATATTTTTACCAACTGAATCATGTGACCTAATTAACCTATTCACAAATTATATACATTTATATGCAACCGCGGTAAATAAATTCATCACACTTTACAAACCCTACTAATTAATTAAGCCACTGTGGTGATAAATCTAGCTGATGGTAACCTAAACACATGAAATAACAAGACCAGCTTGTTTTCCAAAGTAAGATTTGTATTAGCTACTCATTTGGAAAATGTATTAGAGATTTTATTAAAGCAATTTTATTTGAATCATTGCAAATGGTAATGACAGTTTTATTAAAATAGAAATAGAAATTGAAATTATCAGTTTGGCATTTTCAAAACCTAAGTCCCTAACTAATGCTAAGCTATAATAAAGATTTAAAGAAATAAAGAATAAAGTCTTTGAAGGCCCTTACGTGCTCCAAGGAAAGTCCAATAGCACAACGCCCTCATCGAAAGGTCCGCAAGGAGAAGCATAACTCTTCCACGGGGCAAGAGTTTTTATACCTTTCTACGCTAAGCTAATCTAGGAAAATGTATTTTTCTCTGCTGAAATCGGAGTCCCATTGGTCCAAAAGTGACAGGGGACGTGTCACCACATTTTAGAATCACAGTTCCGTCACGTTCTTAGAGACCATTGTCTCTAGATTTCGAACAACGCAGTTTCCTCCAGTTCGCAACATTTAATGCAAGGAAAGTTTTTGCTTCCTCGGATACGTAATTGTTTCAGGCCCCCTCGCCGGTTCCTGGCCTTGGCCTTGCTCGACTAAGGGATTTGTCAGCACAGCACGACAAACTTTTTCAGGCAGGAGAAAGCTGTTGCCAACATGGACTCTCTCTGGCTCCAAGCAGATTATTAGTAAACGTGAGTTTTCACTAGGCCCAAAGCCTTTTTCAAAAACTAGTATATAAACAAACACAAAAGAATAATTAATGTGAGTAATACAGTTCGTTCTGTTGCCACCCTCCATTTCTAATGATTAACCCATTAGTCTAAATTACCTAGCTGATAGCGTACAAATAAAGCAGCATTTTATATCTACCATTCTTCTTTTATTCCAGCAGAATTCTTTATGCACCTATAGAGAATAGAGTGACACCACATAGACAGGGAAGCAAAATAAGCACATGCCATTTATTCTAAAACAGCTGCAGTTAATTTTTGACATGACAATAGACATGATTAATTTATTATTTTCACAAACAAGGAAATGCAACATAATGCACAATTATGAGCACACATGTTAATACCCCATATGTATTCACGTGTATTGTAACTTAAAACTAGGTTGAATTAATACACATACAGCACAATTGTTAGACTTATTATTTTTATTTATGGAAGTGTGACTTCACGAGTTGAAATGAAAAACATCTCTGAATCTCGCTCCATCAACTCCCTCATCTGGTGATTCCCAAATCACCACACCACACCCAAAAATTTAGCACATTTTATCTTAAACGAAAATGGTTCAATTTCACTGTGTTAGTATTTTCTAAAGACTTGTTTCAGCAAAATCCTTGCAATTGTCATATTGAGCTCTGCGTAACTCCTCAAGCTCTACCTCCCTCTCTTGTTCCTTCTTGATTTTGTAAATTCTCTTCTTTTCCCTCATGTGCTTCTTTCTTTTGTGTAACATGCAACTGATCTTTGTCAAAACTATCACAAAAATGATCACAAACAAAGGTGTTAGAATCTTGCCAAGAACTGAACCACAAATTTCTTGAAACCAGGTTTTAATAGCTTGAAATCTTTTTGAAAGGCGTTCTGAAAAATCATCCTCTTCTAAGGGGACTATTTCTGAGTGCATCTCTGTGATGTTTCTAATGTACATTTCAATATTCTTACTCTCATATGGAATGTAGGTACAGCAGTGCTGTACATGTAAAATGCCACAGACTCCTCCCTCTTTTGCTAGGAGTATGTCTAAAGCAAGGCGATTTTGCATCACCATCGATCTGACCGAAATGACCTCAACATCCACTAACTGAAAACCACCTGCTGTGTCAGTGGACAATCTGTCAACAATTGTGGACAATTTTCTGATTCTTCCTGCATTCAGGGTTATACCTACTAAAGGTATCACTGCCTCAAAAAGGTCTCCCAAAATTTCTGAGAAACTTTCTCTTTTAAAACTGTTTGCATGATTACTGATTTCAAATGAACCTTCTGCATTTCTGTCAACATGAAAAATCTTCGGAAAAACAAGACCAACAAAACATGTCCCGCACCAATGGTCCGGGAGAATATAATAAGCTTTGTCTCCACAGACAAAATAGATCCCTGGAAAAATTGGATCTCTGCCACCTTTGAATCCCCAACCCCCCATGATTTGGTAAGTGTCCTCACAATTGCTAGCTCCTACAAAATAATTATCAAAAAGGGTATTATCTCTCCTAATGCAAAGCTTGCCACTAATTGGTTTGTCTATGTGAATTGCAACATTGTCAAAAGACTTGCCATTAAGCTTATCATCCTCCTTCTGCCAAAACTTCGATTTGGTCTGTTTGACCATCTCATTTCTTTTATAAATCGCCCTTCTCTCCTCAACAAGGTTCAGGAAAGTCTTTTCCTCAGCTCTCAATTTGCAGGTTAAATTATTTCTGTATGCGTACTCATAGGTAAGTTCATTAGTAACTAAAAAGAATTCCCTCATCTGTTTAGCTTTTTTATGTTTATTTAAAGCATTTTCTATTTTCAAGTTAGCAAAAATCTCGTCATAATTCGAATAATAGTATTCTAAGCGACCAGTCTGATAAAATAGACTAGCTATCACACTGCAGGTTATGCCATAAGTAAGAGGAAGCATATTGTATGTCACTTCCTCAGAGACAGAAGCAGGCAACTTTACGCAGATGTAGCAATCTTTGACACTCATGACCTTAACATACTCTCCCAAAAGCCTCGAAAATGTATTGCTTGAAAAATCACCAACAGACCTATCCTGATGAACATCTGGTCTGTGATCAATAACCTTGTTAGCTTTGTGTGTTGCACTATGTTTGTCTTGACTAACTGAAGCTTTGCTTGTCATGTTGACCTTGTACCTCTCCTTATCGATCCCGAAAGGAAAGATGACAGCTAAAACTAACCAGAGCAGAATTAATATGAGCATACACATCAGAGTCATCTTACAGCATTTTTTGAAAATGGAACATTTTGAAGTACCACGCGTCAAAACAAAAGGCATTTTTTTAGCCTTATTTACAAAAAGAGAAAACAAAAATTTTCAAAAATTTCTAAAACCTAACACCCCCCTTTTAAATTTTTTTTTTGTTTTTTAAAACCCTCTAACAAATTTTTCTTCGACCTTGCGTCACAAGTTATTCTCCAACTAAATACAATTTCTTCGACCTTGTGTCACCTAACACAATTTCTTCAGCCTTATGCCAAGAACAGAAACCTAAACTTAATCCTAAATTCTAACAGGTTAGTACTTCAATCGTTGTCACTATTGTCCTCAATTTCTTCCTGACTGCTACTGTTTATCTCAATTACAGGTGGAATTATTTAATAAGCCCACTCAGGAGACTTGTATTTTTGATTCGGTTTTAAAACTCTCTTTGTCTTTCTAGAAATTACTTCTATTTTCTTTCCTTTCTCCGCTTTCCTTTCAGGATCCTCCTGACTAGTGATTTCATTCACCTGCTCTTTCGATCTCTTTATTAACCTGACTCTCAACCCTCCGTTTTCAGTTGGCCAGGTCTCTCCTTTTTTCAAAATTTTCCTTTTTGGCTCAGACACATTAGATTCTGTTTTCCACGATCTTTTCTTCACTCTTTCCCTCTGACATTCTTCTTCACTCTCTCCAGAATCACTATCAGAAATTTCGATTCTTGACTCAGGATTTTCTCTAATCGGCAGTCTCACTCCGTTAGGAACAGCACTCTTTTTCCCATCACTGGTACTCGGTAATTCGTCCTCCTCCAATTCTTCAATCACCTTTAACTTCCCAGATCCGGACTTCTTGTTCCTGCTTTCAGAGCTTGTTTTCTGCTTTTCGATACTCTCCTGGTCTTGCTTCTGAACTTGATCAGATTCTTCTGATGTTTCTTTTTCTTTTCTTTTATCTTGATCAGGTTCTTTTACTTAACCTGTTTCCTTGTTTGATTCTTCTGCTGATTCTTTATCTATCAGACCATCTTCATCTTCAGAATCTATTTCAATTATCCTCAAGTCTTTTCCAATCAAATCTCCATTCACAGATGGTTTTTCCAGATGTCGACCTCTCTGTCGATCTTCAGAATCTGGATTTCTTTCAGCTTCTTCTTCTTCAGAATCTGAATCATCTGTTGTCTCACTTTCTTCGTCAGAGTTTTCAGGTGTAGGTATCGGAATAGTGTGACTGGGATGGATCCACCTTTTCAATCCTCTACACTTTACTGCATTTGTTGTCACGAGAATCACCTGCCTTGGTTTCTGCCACCTCGGGACCAAGCAGTTTCTTCTTCGATGAACTTTTGTTCTGACCCAGTCCCCAGGTCTCAGATCATGTGTCTGCACTTTGTCCTTTGCTTGTATTTCAGTTCCCACCTGATTAGACACAGAAGTCACTACGTCAGACAGCCGTTTGCAATACTCCAAAATCGCACTGTCATTAATACTTAACAGTTTTCCTACTGGTACAAAAGCTTGTCTCATGACTCTGCCCATAAGGATTTCATGAGGACTCAGCCCTGTGTTTTTATCTGGTGTACTTCTTAAAGTCATCAGAACAAGTGGAAGAGCATCTGTCCACTTTATGCCTGTATCAAGACACATTTTTCCAATCCTATTTTTGATAGTTCCATTAATCTGCTCAACTACCCCAGATGCCTCTGGTCTGTATGCACAATGTATCTTCTGCTCAATGTGTAATGCTTCACAGATCAATTTCATCAGTTTGTTATCAAAATGTCCCCGTCCACCACTTTCAATAGTGACAGGGAAACCGTACCTAGGTATTATTTCTCGCAGAAGCAACTTTGCCACTGTAATTGAATCACTGTGACGTGTAGGAAATGCTTCTACCCACCTTGAAAACAAACACACAATCACCAGAACATATTTCAAACAGTTGTGTCTCGGCATTTCAATGAAATCCATCTGAAGGTTGGGTTGAGGTTGGGAGAAGGTTGGGAGAAGGTTGTAGCACGCACGCGCGCTATGCTGCTGATTTGTAATCCTCAGCGCTGCTGTCATTTTAAAAATACCGCTTTTGTATTTTTGTTGTTCTAATTTGCATTTCCCCCGTTTTTAAAAGCAATCTTTGTGTGCCCTCTTACTTGCACCTTAAATTGGGCCCCCCACCGCGCTTTTCGCGGATCTGTCACATTTTTCATTCTGCCTTCGTGTTTGGCGCTGGACGCCATCTTGGGGGTGTTGTGCAGCGAGTGTGCCACTTGTTTGAGCGCTCTAGCGCTCACTTGGAACACAGGTGAGCCCTACTTAAGGCGAGCTAGACAGTAGCTCGGCCTTGGAGAAGGTTGTAGCACGCA